>NC_059505.1:29713505-39713505 GCF_914767665.1 Harmonia axyridis
ACGAAGACTTCCAATCCTATCAAAATTCAACACATTATGGCAATTGTCAATACAATATAATTTGAATTAAGTGAAAAAATTTGCGACATTATTCGCAATTTCTCTTAATTCTGTTGGTGTTGAATCGATTTTGGCAGACATAATTCACGAATTAAATGCGTAATTATAAATTATTTCAAAATTAGAAAAGGTTGATTCAAATTCATATTCCGTAATCTGTCAATTTTGGTGACTTGACAGTCACACCAACTGCAAAGATACAATACAAATGTCATTAGTATGTATAATCTCAATTTTTCATCGAATTTCGACAATATTTCACAAAAACTTGTCTGAAATAGAGAAAATATCGTCTAATACTCGTTGCAGAAGGCAATTCCAACACTCATGCGTTCGAAAACTCGCTCCTTCGTCGCTCATTTTCGAATTTCGCATTCGTGTTGGAATATGAGACCATTCTGCAACTTGTTTTAGAATATACTATTAACTATTATGGATTTTATTAGATTTTCCTTAATCCAATATCTTTACTATCTATTCGTTAAAAGCAATCTTACAAAAGCGACTTTCGTAATCACAACTGATAATAATAATCTAGTTAACACATTTCTTTTTGAGTTTGCAAAGAAGAATTTTCCTCTTGCGGCAGTCGTGCAATGTTAGGTAATACAATAGGAAAAACATTCCAGATAACTTCGTATGTTTCCTCATATCTGAGATTGAATTCGATATGTAAACAGTACAAACTTCATACAGCCTTCACCCATATTCTAACAGCTTGAGACTTATTATATTTATAGCTGCATGCGAAGTTTATTATGTCGCGAAAGAATTATACATTGCATTACGTACCTTTATGGTACATCATATTCGATGAAATGAAACTGGTAGAGCTGCTAATAATGAGAAGCAAACAGAACCGAATCAGTTTAGAAATTTCATGTTGGAGTTGAAAGAAATAGAAGGATTTTTTTTCACCTGTTTGTTTTCCAATTATTTTCAGCATTATAATATCCAAAACTTTGATCCGATCCGTGCTTAGTGAACTCTAGGATTTTTTCAAATTCTAAATGTACAGGGTGTTTCTTAATTGGAGGTACAAATAAAATAGACTGATTTTAAGAAAAAAGTCTCATCAATATGGGCCTGCATACGCATTATTTTATACAGTGTGTTAAAGTTTAGTTTTTCCACTTTTCGTATAGCACCTTTCGTCCACAAGTTATTCAACTTATATTTGGCATTGATATTCCAATTAGAAGTTTTCATCATGTGATATGCCAATTTTGAATGCAAGAAATCAGCAGGATGATATTTTTCTAGAACAGTGACCGCTTCCTGTAAAAAAAAAACCTTGATTCAATGCCACTTGATTGCGAAAAAAAAATCAAACAATCCTCAGTGAAATCCGAATTATAATGAAGAATCGCTTTGCTCGCCGAAAGTGCTCGTCCCCTTGGACTCCGTCACTATGCCGGTAGATCCCTCACTGGGTATCCGTCATGAAAAAAAAAATTTCGGATTTTTCAGATTGAGCTGATTTAGACGATCCATCCGGTATACTCGTTTGATTCTAGGAGGGATACTCCATAGGACTGCCCACATGAAAATATTTGATGCAAAAAACTTTTCATTATGAAAAAATGGTTGAAACAAAGAGTATCAAAATTTCTATCATTAAAGAAAACATCAAACCTCAAATATCGAGATAATAACTGATCAAATATGTCATGGGGACCCTCAGTAGATTTTTCGTCGTGGTACTTTCAAATTGCCCACAGAGGAATGCGACTTAAACGTCAAAATAATCCGCAACACCCCGTATACTCGAAAACCACAAAAGAAATCGAAGGTTTGGTAGTTTTCCTGGGGCTTCGAGACGATTTTGATGGGGTCTTATTCTTGTCATTTTTGCTCTAGATGGTCCCGCTCAGGCTGTGATTTTGTTGGCTACATAACTGGATTCTTAGTGAAAGGGCTATATCCTCAGAGGAAAGAAGAGTTTTCTTTCCTCTGAGGCTATATCTATATAAGATCCTGTCAATACTTGGTACTCATTTACCCAATCTGTAACGAATATTAATAAAGATTAGATAAATTGGTATAATCATAACAAAAAAGTAGGACTACAAGAATCACCCCGTATCTCGAAAACAAAATGTTTGCCGGTCTATGTTTATGCTACTATAATCCGAACATTAGAAAATTCAATAAGAATATTGGAGAGAAATGTCTAATAGTTCCGTGATTAGGTATTTGATCGGGTTGAGATTTTGCATGTACAGGGTGGGCAAATAAGCGAAGTAAGCGGCTATATCTCAGGATCAACCCATCGTAGAGACTTGCGGTAAAAATGTTTACTACCAAAGTGAACAAGAAAACACACTCGAAATTGTTTTGAAGTTTATACCTCTACCGCTAGGGGGCGTACTACCTATCGTCGGGTAGAAAATTGAATTTTACTAGGAAATGTTTCATCACTGAAGAAAAATATCATCACTGTAATCCTTGTCTGTAACTTCAGTTTGGCTCAACATTTTTGAGCGATTTATATCTCGTTTGAGGGATAACATCTTTTTGATTGAGAAAAAAATATACTCATGACGAATTTGTTTTTGATTCTTTTGATAGGGGGTGTTAAGTCAGAAGTTCATTGTTTTGTTCATTTTTCTCCGAAATTTCAAATGTAATGATAGGATTTTCTCAACAGAAAGAGAAGTTCCATCAAATTTGCATAAAAAAAACCTGCAGGTCGTTAAGCGATAGTTTCAGGCGTTCTGAAGTTATGGCCGAAAGAAGATATTCTTCAACTGATGCAATGAGAACTTCAGAACGCCTGAAACTATCGCTTTGCGACCTGCAGGTTTTTTTTATGCAAATTTGATGGAACTTCTCTTTCTGTTGAGAAAATCCTATCATTACATTTGAAATTTCGGAGAAAAATGAACAAAACAATGAACTTCTGATTATGTTTCATATGAAACTTTTCCTAGTAAAATTCAATTTTCTACCCGACGAAAGCTCTTACACCACCTAGCGGTAGAGGTAAAAATTTTTACCGCAAGTCTCTACGATGAGTGGATCCTGAGATTTAGCCGCTTACCTCGCTTATTTGGCCACCCTGTACATGTATATATACTATATAGAATTGGCATGTGCAATTTCATGTTGAAAGAATTAAGGAACCATATGAAATTCAATCAAAATATTGAAAAAAAACTGATATTTCAGTGAAAACAACACTCATTGAATCGAGATTTTGAATATATAAAATAACAATTTCAAACCCCTTTCAAAATTTTGTGCTGGTAACAACATCAGAATCATAAAAAATTCTATACTCTAATTGGCTCTTTTATGAGCCAATTGCACCCTTAAACACTGCATATCTTTGTATACAGTTTTGTGGTTCCCAAATGGGGACCACTGAATGTACGGAGCCAATAGCGTTCAGATGAATGTCAGTAGGTACTTCTCGTCAATATTTTCCTCATTTTATTTTTTTTATACTCAAAACACATACAGACAATGATTATTGAATTTGTAGAATAGATGAACTCATTTGACACTGTCAGGAAATAATCCGGATCTGGAATGTAAAACCGAAATTTGTGCCACAAACGTAAATTAACTTTCAAGTTCAGAAGGCACTAGGGATTTTGAATTATGTACTACGGTCCATAATTCATAATACACGTGTCTATAGACACGTGTATTATGGCACGAAACTTTAAATTGAATTAACATGGAGTACATTGTTACGAAAGTTGTAATTTGCTAAATGGGTAATGAGATTTGACACACGAACAAGCAAAAAAACAGAACTGCAATTTCATAGAACCAATTATATCGGTATTCAACTGAATACACCACTGGATAGCTAAGAGGTTAACATGTATTGAACCCAAGTAGATTGTAACAGATACAGTGAAGATCTTGGCCCTTTCAAGCACTTGCTCACCTCGATATTGGCTCCAATAAATTTAATCATCGTGGTGTTATTATATCGCTGTTTCGACTCCTCATATTCTATTGAATATTGCTCCACGATGTGGGACGACAACGATAAAATTTGGGGAATTTTCATTATCATATAATTCTTGGAAATATCGATATTTGAAATTTTTACGGTGAATCTATTGATCTAGATAATCAGGGTTTCCGAATACGTGGAAATAGAGAAGGTTACAACTAGTTTGAAATTGAATTGATCCTTGTTTGCTTTGAAAAGAACAACGATCAAGAACGTCTTCACAGAGAAATGTATATATTTTTTATAATCCTAATGCACACAAAGTGTTTGTCGTTACTTTCAACCATATCCTTCAATTTTCTGATTATTTTTTTTCTCACTGGGTTTTAATTTTCAAGTTTTTAAGACCAGTGGGAGATTCAAATTAGTTTCTTCAAATATTGCGAAACTATTATGATAGCTTATTAGTCTATGAGACATTTTGGTAAATGAAAAACCAATTAAGGAAATTTTTCAGTGGTAAATATACTAACTGACAAAGAAACTGCAACACCCAGAAGGAGCTGTTTAAATTTTAATTTTTTTGGTGAAAGAGATAGTATAGCTAGGAGCGAATGGGAAAAAAAAACGAAGGGTTTATAATTGTTTCAAATAAATTTGTTAAAAATGTGTTTGTCCACCACGATTATCTATATACTCCCCAACACGACTCGGCATTGATGCAATAAGATGGTCTATTTCTTTTTGAGGGATATTGTACCAAGCTACCTGTACTTCATGACTCACAGCTGCCAAAGTCCATGGAGGCTGGGGTAAATGTCCAAGCCTTTTACCCAAACTTGCTCTGTGGTCGAAAGATTGGGGAATCTTGGCAGCCATGGCAAAAGTTTCACATGAGTCGCTTCGAAAAAGTTGAAACTAACTCTGGCAACATGAGGTTAGGCATTATCTTGATGAGATATTGGATTCTCCAGCCGATTAAGGTGAGGGAGAACATATGACTCCACTTCCACTATTTCTTGAAGGTAACGCATTGCTGTTATGTTACCTCGAATAAACACTAAAGGTGACCTACTTGCATGTGCAATAGCACTCCATACCATGACGCTCAAATTCAAACTGGGGTTCACGTGTTTCTCATTGACTTCGTCTAACCCTTCTTCGGCCATGATGTGCACCCAAGGAAAATCGAGATTCAGCAGAAAAGACGACCTGATGCCATTCCACATTCCAATGTTATCATTCTCTGCACCACTGTAATCGTTGCCGGCGATGCTCAACAGTCAGAAATAACACAAAATGGGGTCGATAATGCTGCAGTGCAAAATACCTTATGCGGCGGTAAACCATTTGTACAGTTACAGGTGGCCTTGTTCTCCTAGCCACTCATCATCCTGAGATTGAGTTTTCGCAAATCTGTCTTTAATGCCATAAGTCTGAGACGTCGATCTTGAACTACATTTGTGCCCCTTCGACATCCGGTGCCAACTCTTCTTCGATTTTGGGCATTATCAAACCATGCTTGACAACAGCTGATAACAGTAGTTGGATTTGTGTGCATACGGTTAGCGATTTCTCAAAATGACAACCCCGCCTCCCGTAGACCTATAATTCGACCTCTCTCAAATTCACTTAGCTGACGATAAATTCCGCGTACACGTGCTCTAGGCATTTCAACAACAACTAAACATTGACTTTGGATCTCCTCGAACAGCTGGTTTGTTGTAAAATTTAAAAAACCTGCAAAAAAGAGTACAAATATTTAAGTAACAAAAATTGTTTACATGAAAAAATCTTCACGATTTTTTTCTGCTAATTCAATCATTTACTCCTTGCTATACTATCTTTGTTTCACCAAAAAAAAATTAAAATTCAAACAACTCCTTCTGGGTGTTGTAGTTTCTTTGTCAGTTAGTAAAATATTTATAAGAATTGTTGAAGCGACCTCCATAAAGAAAAGATCATGAACAGTATTTTCGGAAATAAACGCAGGTGTATTCCCCGAGTTGCAGATATTCGGAGAATTCAATACATAGAAAATAATTGGATTGTGTTCAAATAAGTGACATATGCCATAAAGAGAAAAGTTTTCGGTTTTGATATATTATTTATTGAATCTAAAATGAAGTTTTTCAACTGAGGGGTGATAAACAAGTCGTTTTATGGATATTTTCCTTCCAAGTTGAGATCCTTTTCAGAAGGACAATTCCTATATAGGAATAAAATAATGAATTTTGTATCAAACTTCTAAATAAAGTATGTAAATGAAACGTTGTGTAATATCTTACTCAATAGCGTCTAGAAATTAGGAATCAGTTCATCTTCATTTAATTATTCGTATATTGAATTTTAAAATGTTTTATTGATGTTTTGTCAGTTAAAGATAGTTGAAATGTTTGTTTATATTTCCGTAAAAGCAGTAAAATGAAAAAATTAGCTCTGAAAAAGCCTAGAGATTATATTCGGAAATGTAGAAAAAATATGAATGGTTTATTCCAATTAGAGTCTTCATTGTGATAATGAAAAAACTAGTATCTATCAAGAGGAATCAATGGATGTTTATTTCATCGTAAAGCGAAAGGTATGCCATTAAAGGTGGAAGCGATATCAGCAAAAGAGCAGTTACGATTACGGATGCATCACCAAATATTCCTTTCAGAAACTTTCCATGACCAATTCGTAGATTTGCAGGTTCATGTTCTCGATAATTTCAGGAATTCTATCTCTATAAGGTCTTGATTTCTCGATTGTGAAACATTGGCATATTGAGCATTATCTTTCACGTGGCCACGGAGAAAAAAGTCAAAAGGTGTTAAATCACAAGATCTCGGTGTCAAATTGTGATCACCTCTTCGAAAAATGACATGGCCAAAAAACAATCGCAATTATACAAGTTCGAATTTCTGGTGTGGCTCGTAGCACCGTCTTGTTGAAAATAAACGTTAAACCCTTTAATCAAAATACCATAAAATGTCGTTAATTTCCAAGATCGACGAGGATTTCATAAACTTGGGTTTCCTCAACACTACGGGCTACAGCTCAGATCTTCGTTTGCGACGCACACGGTTTCAATTCTTTACATCACAAACTTGTCCCAACAGCTCAAATTTCTTCTCCAGTTTCACTTCTACCGGTCGAGAAGCTGCTTTACGACTACTCAAAAGTACTTTAGTTCCACGAACTGTGACTGCAAAATTTTCACCATTTTGTAGTGAATTCAAACAATTTCAATACGTTGTTGATGCGTGTATCGTTGAATTTTTGGTAATGACGTAGTTTCTTCATGTTGAATGTCGAAAGATGACATCTTCAGATGTGACTGCCCAGAAAGCTGACTAAATAAAACCTCTTATTGAAAAACCCTATGTTATATTGTTATCCAAAGATATTTACCCTTTTTTATACTCATGTTGATAAACATCTGAATCCATGTTAACAGAAAAATAGGGATTGTTTTTCGAACTGTCCAAATGGATGTGTTCAATACCTCGCTGTTGATGAGAAACGTGGGTACACTGATGAAAAACGAATTGATATCGTTTGTTTTTAATGAATTACATTTCAGTTTATTTTTCGGAATAATTAAACTTCAAAATCGATCGAGCAAAAAAACCAGACATCCTTGAAATTTTCACAGTCCAATTGTGTAGATATTCGAATTTATAGAATTCTGAGTTTTTTTCTCAAGCTCTAGAAACTATTTCAATATGATGTTGTGGTTGCTTCACTATAGTTATTTTTTCATTTGATATTCTGAAACTTTTAATGAAACCTTCAATAACCATATTCCGGAAGTAACAAGTATATAGTTTTCAATAAGATAGTTCAAACGGTCAACAGATGGCACCTTACGATTTAATGAGATGGGATTTATATATTACCCCACAAAAGTTTAGGAAGTTCAAAAATGTTGTGACCATTTCAAAAATTGCCGATTTTTGTCCACCAAATGTTCATTTATGAAAAATAAAATATTTACTTTATTATATCTGAATGGTTCTCTTTCTCCTTGTTTGATGACTTTTTCAGTTTCACGAATGTTCTTGTCGTTTGCGTTTCTAAGAATTTTGGATCAGTTGTTGTTTTGCATTCTCACAATCAACTTTGATTCAAAATCTCAAAATTTGTTTCTCAATAATGCCTAGACGTAAACTCAGTGCGGATGAAACCATTAGGGCTATTGGAATGATCGAGTCTAGACATAATCTGAAAGATGTTGCGAATTTTTTTTTAAGTGCGAAAGTGTAGTTTCCCGACTGGTAACGAGAAACCGGAAGCATTTGTTTGAATGGATATACAAAATTGTTGGCGCTTGATGTTACCATGAATGCGCAAATTTACATAGAGCAAGTTATTGACCATATTATTCCATTGTCCCATGCCGTTATTGGGCCAAATTTCTTGTTTTGGGACTATATGAGCCACCCCATCTAGCGAGAATTGTCGATGAAGCTCTGGAAATCTATGGTATTCCGCATTTCGCCTGGCCCCCTCTGTCGTCATATCTCAAACCAATACGCTTGGGATCAGCTGAAATTAATATTTTTTATTTTTATTCCCACCAATCACCTTCTCATATGCTTCAAGAACTCAGACGGCTTTTACCGCACATCTGGGAAGAAATTTATCATGGCTACTTTAACAATCCTATCGAAAGTATGAAAAGGCATTGTTAAGCTCTGGTTGATGATCGAGAAGGCCTTACGACTATTTTTTCAATTTTTTGAGTGAACTGATCTTTTACTACACATACTCAAAATAAAGTTTCAACTGAAACTATAAAACTCATAAAGGAAATCGCAAAAAAATGATTAAGATAAGTTAGTAACCATTTAGATTTATCATGTTTAAAGAAGTACTGAAAAAAATGGAAAATCTTGAAACAGCCTCAAAATCTTTGAACTTCCTCAACTTCTGTGGAGCAGTACCTATATTCAGTTGAAATAGGAAATAATAAACCTTTGCATTTAATTCCCTCATATCACATTAGAAATATTTTTATAATTTCGCTTCAGATCTCAATCAACAATATAGTAGGTTTTACCAAGAAATGCGAAAATTTTCGGTGGGTGAATCCTTGATGAAAATTTTTGATCAAAAGCTCTCAGGCCTTATCTTGGAAAGTTAAATGCTTCCAAAAATGAGAGCTTTTTTCATTAATTTTTTATTTTACTAAAGAGTTGAAGCAATGGAACTTTGGTGTTTTGGTTCTACTCAAAACGTAGCAGGAATTCACTAAATTTTTTTTCGAATCATTTCACAACTTATCCGTTTATGCATAATGTTATATAATATTTTACTTTTTTATTAGGAAACTATAATTTGCAGATACAAATCAAGAGTACAATTTTTTTACAATGAATTATTTTTTCAACATGTTTTTAATTGAAATATTTGGTCTCATTAAAAAGTTTTCAACTCTCATGTTATGTCTGTGAAAGCAATAGTTTCATAAAGAAAAAATTAAGCATAACGTTGTGTACGTTGATATTGTGCTTTTGTTTTATTTTTCAGCAATATTGAGAAAAAAATGAAAATCAAATTGATTTCTCATTTTTCGAAACATGTCTTCCCGAAATAAAGCTCAAAAGCTTTGGTCTATATTCATGACTCCATTAAATTTTCGAAAAAATTCACCGCATTAAAACTTCTGCACTTATTTAGTTTTAATTGTGGAATACTCTGAAGGAATATCAACGTGTTCAATTAAATGATAATAAAAATACCAAATATTTCTTTTATTTACGTTAGATGGCTGAATGAATTACTCTTTTATTCAAAGTTAGTGAAGAGACAACGCAAGAAAGCAGAATTTCAAGGATATATTGTTGAAAGTTATGTCATTCAAGTCAAATAGGTAATGCATCAATATTATTGAATATGCAAGCTTTCAGATACGTAGAATATCGAATCAATAATAATTCATCAAACAACAATTAGACAGATTTTATTACGACATCAATATTTACTCCTCAATTATTTTAAATTTTCAAATAAAAAATAGTATATATGGGTATTCCGGGAAGAAACAGTACACCTTGTTTATAGTTAATTATTATCGACTCTTAGATAAAGTAAAGTTTCGATCATTTTCTATAATTCATATTGATACAAACTTCACAATGTTATATATTTTTCAAATCAGGAAAATTAAGCTTTCAAAAAATGGCACAGAAATTCAAGTCCTAACATCGTAAAAAAACCCTTTTAAAAACACGAGCAAACCACTGGATTCTACGTGAAAAAGTGCCTGTATGATGTTTTAATTTCAGAGCTCTATCATCAGTATCAGCGAAAATTTAAATGTTTTTCGATATCACCATTTTTTCGATTTTCACTTATAACTTGAAAACGAAAGAAGTTGGTCGAAAATGAATACTACTTTTGTTAGTTTCTCAGAAAAACAAAACGAGAATGAGTATCAGATATTGTCTATCTCCTCTGGTTTAAAAGTTGTAGTGCTAAAACACTACTCACTTTTGCTCATTTGATTGTGGCTCCAAACCAAGATCCTGGAGCTTCTGGCGAATCACTACCGATGTGTGTGACATTATCCTGATGGAAGACAATTCCTATACTATTGACCAAAGCTGGCTGCATCTGGGAGTTTAACATAATATTTCCTTCAGACGGTCCAATTGTTGACAGTATAGTTCCGAGTTGAAAGTTGTGCCGTAGAACACAGCAAAATCTTGCTGGTTGGTGGCCGTTAATCCTAGCTTGGCCACAGTTTCCGCCAGCTCACCGCGTTTCGACCACGACCGTTTTCGCTTGTCGTTATCGTAAATAAATCACTTTTCATCACCAGTCACTAACCGCTTCAAAAATGGGGCGCTTTTGTTGCGAATCAGCAGAGATTTTTTTATGGGAATTCGGTCCTTGTGATTTTTTGCGTTAACTTATGTGGTACTTATACATCGACCTTCTTCTTGAGACCAGCATTATGCAAATAGTTTCAAACTGTTTTTTTGTGCAATTTTCAGCTCTTGGGCAATCGAAAGTGTGCTAACCTGAAGGTCGGACTCGACAATGTTCATAATTTTACTGAGATTTCCTACAATTGGTTTTTCAGTGCGTGATGCATCTTTGACATAGAAAATACCAGAACGAAATCGACGAAACCATTTTCCATTGAGATTCATCCACAACCGATTATTCAATTATAAAAATCTGTTAATTAATCCCTATCAAAAAAAAAAACTAATAGTATCGAAGTCGTAATATAAGAATTTCCGATCGAACTGTTCAACAGAGCAGATAACCGTGGGAGAATAATATCCTGTATTGTCATTCCACCAGGTCATCAACAAACAGAAATTCCCCTAAATCCGTACATGTTGAGCTTAACGTTGTTTCAGGTGCTTATTTTCACCTCTTACTCGTATGCATAATAGGCCATTTGGTACACTGCTAGTGTGTAAATACGTTGGATCTATGCTCCGCAGCTTTTTCAGGAAATGTCGGAGATATATGAATAGCCATAATCAATGACAATATGCGCCATAAGAGAATATTCCACGTAAAATTAATACTTCTCTTAATTTATATGACTCTAGGTGTCCAGTATCTGAAAGCTCTAATAATTTTGTGAGCTCTCATCTATCTCCACTATGTGATATGTTCTCCTAGGAACGTAATAATTTCGAAATTGATTCCTCGCTAATCTCTTGTTAAAACTTAATTTCAATATTGTTTTGTGAAACGAAAGTCAAGAGTTTCATTTCTTTTATTAATAGTAACAATTTTAACTGAAACACCTTGTGAGATAAAAAATGCAACATCAAGGCTTTGAAGTATTTTGACCAAACTTGACAAAAATGTTCACCTAGTCGAAGGGGTAATTGATCTGAATTTCAAAGAAATTGAACAGAATTTTCATTTTTTATCAATAATATTACACAACCCCTATCAGTTTGACATTCACGTACCCATCTTGGAATATTTTCCCCAGGTGATGGAATTCATCCGGAGAGCTTCTATAGTGTTTGTAGATTATTGGATAATTGCATCATTTTTCTACCCATGTCTCACACATGTTAAATAAGCAAAAGGTTGGAAGGTTTGTACATCAACCTCTTCGGAGAACTACTTAAATTGCCTTGCAATGTGTCCCTGAAAAAATGGAAGGGTCCTATCATTTGATTAACATATCGATGGGCATTCATATTTCCTCGAACGATTAGAACCATAAAGGGCCGTAGGTAGAAAAAAATTTAGAGAATTGAGCTCTAGAAAAAGATTGCCAATGACCAATAATTGTACAATAATATTAGGTATACAATATTTCTTCCGCCATTTTGCAATAGATGGCTGCAGCGGTAAGTGACAGTCGAAATAAGTAGATAGTAGATATCATACAATAAGCTTAGGTATTTGTTACCATAACGTCATCGAAATATTAGTCGATTTGTGTCTGCATCATAAAGTAA
Organism: Harmonia axyridis; assembly: GCF_914767665.1. Lineage (NCBI taxonomy): Eukaryota > Metazoa > Arthropoda > Insecta > Coleoptera > Coccinellidae > Harmonia > Harmonia axyridis. Next base: position 29,725,908 of record NC_059505.1, read on the forward strand.
TTCTCGATTAAACATGTCAGCTTACGAGCCAAATTCTCGCCATTTGCGGGAGGTTTCAATTTTCTGCTTCAATATGAAGAAATCTGCGGCTTTATTTATGTGGTCGTCTTTCTGTTTATGTCTGATTTATATTTTATCTTCAGATTTCATACTTACACTATTCATTTTATTCTGTACATCTATTCTAAATGAATGATCGCAAATGCAGTTAATAACCAAAGCAGTTGATGCCGCCGAAATTTCATAAAAAAAATCTGCGGCTTAGGCTTATCGAATGCTCTCAAATACCTATGGTAAGGCCACTATTAGAACGGGATTTTGACGTCGAAGACCAGCATGGCGGTGGAAGAGAGATGGTTTTCGAAGATGCAGAACGAAGATGCAACACTTGTTACTGCTGAAACTACACTACGATTCATGATCAGCAAATTGGAAAGTCTTTATAACTCGAGTAGAGAAATGGATAAAGCTTTATTTTCTAGGATGAAAGAGTGCCCTTTTTTAATGATGAGTATTATACCGTATTCAGAAAACCCAGGCAAATATCTGGAATTTCTGGGATAACAGTCAATATCTACAAATGGCCGAGAAGATACATTTGTACTTAATTGCAAATCAACATTACGAAATGAAATTAAGAGCTTCACCGACAGGCTGCAAATAGCGACTTTAGAAGATAAAACACAATCCTAAACCGGAGACCATTTCACTTATGCTGATGAGGATAAAGTATCTTTATCTAATCTAGCAACGAGACGTGAACCATCGCCTTTGAATTAAGGAAAGGAATCGAATCATAGTGTTCGTATTACGCGGGTGCTTGAATCAAAGGCTTCTTCTATGGCTGTACGAGCACATGTACGAACAACACTTGACCAGTTATAAAAACATGAAATTACCCTTTTTGAATGCAGACGGAATAGGGGTACAGGTACATACTTAAAGCTGTATACAACTCCGACCCTCGACTTAATTTCCATCATTCACAAACGCTCAATTTTGAATGGCAAATGTTCTAGTTGAAAATTGAGGCAGCACTAGTCGTCAGATTTTTCGAGTTCACCTGAGGCAAAACTTGACAGCTGTTGACATGAAATAATAGTATATTGTGCAACAAGTGGGAAAGTCCAACTTTTCTCGCGAGTGTGGAAATTTGTGGCACGAGCCTGAAAGGCAAATACCGTAAACACACGAGCGAGAAAAGGACTTTCTCCACATGTTGCACACTATACTTTTCCTACAGCTCCACAAATTTCAATAATTCAAGTAATGGACTTGATTCAAATCAAAATGGCCTTCGTAGACAGTATGTGCTAGTTAATTGCGTTTCCATAGAAACGACTCGAAAGCCCAATTTCATTGATCTACCAAGCGAGGTGTGGGCAAAGTGCCGTGAGAATAGTTATTTATAATACAAGTGCAGAAGGCATTGATATTCTTCCACCAGTTCAAAATTCAAAAACGAGCCACGAAGTGGCGAGTGTTTGAATGAACGAGTGATAGAATGAGCCTTCTGTACGAGTATTATACATTATTTTCTCTAATTAATTGCATTTTTATTGAAATTAATGTAATATTTCCATAAATATCATTTAGTGATTTCTGCATTGAAAAATGATGGTTGGCAGAACTGATTTCTTTGAGGCAAATTGATGAATTGACAGATACAGCCGTGGCGGAAAGTTCGGAGTACCAACATATAATAATAAAATATAACCATGAAAACTGTGCGTTTCTGATATATTCTTGTTCTATAAGATGTGGAAGAATGAACGGAATAACCACAGAATTAGAGAAATAATATTTCCCACAGTATGAGCAATACAGAGTTTAGAAATTGAGTAAGCTGTGGAGAATACGCTACTTTTCATAGCAGTTGTAGGAAAAATGGTTCATCTACTCCTATTGAATTATATATTCATTATTCAACTGCTTTTGAGCAATTAATAGTATCTATTAACAAACAGCGTGAGTTATAATAACTCACTATAATAAATCGGAAAATATGGATCTCTGCTTCAATTCGATTGGCCGGAAGAAAACATTCCATTATTGTTATTGAGGGGAGGAATGTCCGAGGGAATGTCACTTTAATAATTTTGACGTTTTCAAATTAAGTTGTATCTAATTATTGTGAATGTTTTGCTGAAAACGATTAATTCAGACAGTGAAGATGAAATATTATATATGTATACATTTCGAAAGAGTTCGAAAAAATTTTCAAGATTGGTGTAGCAGTATAGTTATTTATAATACAAGTGCAGAAGGCATTGATATTCTTCCACGGGTTCAAAATTCAAAAACGAGCGACGAAGTGGCGAGTTTTGGAATGAACGAGTGGTAGAATGAGCCTTCTGTACGAGTATTATACATTATTTTCTCTAATTCATTGCATTTTCATTGGAATTAATGAAAAATTTCCATAAATATATTTAAGTGATTTTTGCATTGAAAAATGTTGGTTGGCAGAACTGATTTCTTTAAGCCAAATTGATGAATTGACAGATAAAGCCGTGGCGGAAAGTTCGAAGTACCAACATAGAATAATAAAATATAACCATGAAAACTGTGCCTTTCTGATATATTCTCGCACGATTTTGTTCTACAAGATGTGGAAGAATGAACGGAATAACCACAGAATTAGAGAAAAATCATTAAGTCACCGTTTACACGGAATGTTTTTTGGTATATTTCAATAGGCAACTATTAAGGTTTTCAATAAAGTTCTATATCTGTACTTTGTAGTGGATTCGAGCTAGCCGAAGCTAGTTCGATTGTGCTTGGTGACACTAAGTTTCCATCTCTCTTGTACTCGGGATCGAGCACATATGTTTATTTCCCGTTCCTTCTGCCTACATTCTAAGTCTGTATTTTGTTCTTAGTATTTATTGATATAGTCGTAGATAAAGTATAGTATTCAACTTGCGGTAATGGTCACAACTCACGCAGATGAAGTTTGCAGCACGAGCCGTAGGCGAGTGCTGTAATTCATCATAACTCACTTAATTCATTATAACTCACTTCATCTGCGTGAGTTATGACCTACATTACCGCTCGTTAAATAATATACTATTTTACTGTAGTATGTTTTTAATAGCATAAAATCTTTTTATTAGCATATTTAATAGGTTGAGTACAAAGAGTATCATATTGTCAAAAATCCGCATTTTCGCGAATCCGCGGGATTGATAATTTTTATATCGCTGATTTGCGGGATTGGACTCCTTACTCCTGACTCCACGTCAGTGCTTTCCTCATTTTTTTTCTATATTTCCTTAATAACTAAAAAATTAAGACATAACTCTGATTTAATGACGAGAAGTGACACAGATTGTGACGTCCGAAATCAACACGAAACATAGATGGACATAACTCAGTACGTCCCACATCTCCGGCTGCTATCATACACATATAGTGCAACTCCGTCGTCACATCATTATTTTCGGAGAAACAGATGGCAGTCCGGATGACCTCTCATTACCTACGATCGTAAAGCACTCGACTTCGCGTCGATAAGTGACAGGGGCGGAAATTTACAGCGTGAATAAAACGTGAAAAAGATGAGACCAAGTGCAATTTCTGTATGTTTTATATAGGGAAGACAAGACGATCCGATATTTGAGACTTTCTGTGAGTAGGCTTGCCGGAAATAAAATACACTGTGTCCGTAAAGTATGGAACAAATTCGTTTTTAGCTGAACAGACTATTTCAAGAAAAAATCCTGAAACACGTCGATTTTTTATTTTTATTTACCGTATTTTGAAATAATAATTTAACACAAACAGGGTGAATTGCTTTTGAGTAATGACGTCACCATCATTTTGTTTTTAATGGAACACCCCCATTTTCGTCTGACTTTTCCGATTACTTTAGCTGAGCTGATTCCGAAAATGTATCACATGTTGATTCCAATTGGAACAGGGTGGTCAAAAATACAATAGTTTTGTGTGTGCTCATAAAATAACGCGTAACACTTTTTAATAGTTGAATTAACAATATCATCAAAAATACTTATTGTCTAGCGGCAATTGGTTTGAATGTAACATATTTTTCTTAAAAAAAAGGACGTTATTTCAATGCTTTTCTCATCCGAATAACTCAATATTTCTCATAATCTCTTTCAACTTCAACATTTCTCATTGAAAAAATTAAAAACGTATTATTCCCATAGCCATTTAGCTGTTTCAAAACTATTCTCAACCGAATAACTCAATATTTCTATTGAAAAATAATTAAAAACGCGTTATTCCCATAGCTATTTCTTATGTTTTGGCATTAATTATTCCATCCTTCACAACGCTTCTCTCTCTCTTTCTGTGATAATCCGCGAAGCATAGCGAGTAGAAGCCACGTGCTTGAAGGAAAACAACTTTTTTTTGCTCTGCAGCAGTTTTATATGAATTTCCATAAAATATGTCACAAATTTATATATACACGGGGTTGTATACAATATTCACATGTTTCTTAAAGAATAATTCAAAGACTAGCACCTAACTCCAAGTTTTATTATTTTTTTTTTCGAAAATGGCAGTTTATTTACATAACAGATGGGTAAATTCGTGCGAAAAAATGTTAAAACTTACCCTAAAAAACTATGTCCTACTGCATTATTACTGGATGAAGGAGAAACAAGGGAAAAGTTTGTAAGAAGATTTAGTGTACACTCTTTAAACATTTGGCGAGTCTTTCTCGAGCCAAGTATAAGTGCGCCCTCTCCTGGGGTATAATAGTATTACGTCCCGAGATCGCTGGTGGACTCTTCAGTTAGACTATCCAGCGATCTCTGCCTAAGACACACCTTTCCACACCATTCGGTGAGATGAGAAGTGAATCGGGAAGGAAAACATTGAAGGAAAACAACTTTTTTTTTTTTTGCTATACAGCAGTTTAATATAAATTTCTATAAAATATGTTACAGAGTTATATTGTTAGAATATTACTTCATCCGAACAGATTACGAGAGAGACAACCAACCCTACACTTGATAATGTTATTGCATGTCGTGCGGTGGCGCTACGAGTCTGCGCGTGGCGAGGCCATCGAGGGCCATCGAGAGAGAAAACAAGAATGGACCTTCGATGGTCGAGAGCGAAGGTCAGGGACAAGACTTTAGAGTGACAGTCTCTTCTAACCTGCTTTCTGTCAGGTCCTTCTGCTTTGTGAACTGCACTTGCGTTTGAGATAGAGTTAAGACTTACTGAGTGTCTTGAGAATAAACGATTAATATCATCATATGTGTATTAGTGAATACTCTGTATTTATATAACCCAAATAAATATAAAATCCAATAGGTAATGGGCTCCAGGGCATGCTTAACTGCGCTGTAACTAGGTAAACACTTATTCCGAAAATACGTTGTGTAAACAACGAGAAAAACATTGAGGTAAGTTGAATTTCAACTTAATTATGAGGCTAGAGATATTTTATTTAGTTCAGTGAATGGAAATGATTTATTTCATATTCATTCCTGAAATAGAGAATTCCTGTTATACAGTATATACTATATTTGGTTAATGTGTTTACCTATCTATTAGACAAGGAATCAACTTTGATTCTTAACGGTTATTGACAGTTGATGTTTAGAGAAATGAGATATTTTGCTATACACATGTTTTATAGATTTAGATGATAGAGATTCAGATTAGAGAAATGAGATATTTTAATATACACATGTTTTACAGATTTAGATTATGCAGATGTAGATTCTGCATACTCATTGTATCAAATTGATTTGTGAATCTAGAGATTCCACATTCATCATATGAGAAAATTATATAATGTGAATTTAGAGCTTTTCAGAGTCATAATGTGATAGATGTACATACATCATTCGAGAGGTTTACATGAGGAAATTTTAGAGTGTTTATTTAAACCTTTCAGAGCCTGAGATTATGTGAACTTTAGAAATTGTGCTAACATACTTTCTGTTTTAGATTGGATAATCTTATAGAATTTACATACCACACCTAGAGAATTGGATCATGTAGATTTGAAGATTCTACATACATTGCTTGGAGCATGTAAAATTGGATGTTTCACATTCCATAAACATAATCCAGAGATTGAGATATTTTGAGACTATATATATTGATGAAAAATTTGGGGAATTATTTATTTCACTAAACTACAAAAACTGCAGTATGGTAAGATTAGTGATAACTATTATTTCAGGGCTTCTTTCATACAATGCTTGCTGTGCTGTGTTGTTTGTTTGTAAGCTAGGGATATTATAGGATTCAAGTATTCATCCCGTATTTGTAAAATGGCCATACCTAACTCAACAGGTTTTCATTGCAGTGCGTGATAACCGCTTTTGTAGTAAGGTTTACAGGTATGAGGTGGTGATATTTGAAAACTCGATAGCCCGTTTCGGATTGTATCAGATTGCTGTGCGTCTGAGGCAATTCAGAAGCACGAAACAAAATTTTATATCTTATACCTGGTAGTAGATGTACTAAGAGAGCATATAATGCACAAAAATCTTAGAATACATAATATAAATATTTTGTTTCATAAATCCTGAAATAGATGGCAGCCAAAGGAAATCAAGGAAAACCATTGGTGGATTATCATAGCGATTCCACCATTTCCGTAAGTGCAGAAGATATAGGTTTCATGCATTACGAGGAAAGAGAGAATTGTCAAAACCAATGTAAGTTTTTCATGCAATTAATAATTGCCCATTTCCTTGATTTTAGCTGACTAGAGCAGTATCAACGAGTGATACGTAAGAGACTAGGGAGATGCTAGAGAAATTTTAGAGTCATTACACAAAAGCCCTTTTGAGATATTAGAGATTTGAGAGAGGAGGAATTGTCGACAATAGAGAGAGTAGAGTTATGAGAATATAAGAGTATTAGAAAACCCAGGTATATAAAAAATTATTAGTTCATGTTACAGAGGTAACTAGAGTTATGAGAATAATTTTTTATTAAACTCTAGAGAGAGTAGAGTTATGAGAATATAAGAGTATTAGAAAACCCAGGTATATAAAAATTATTCATGTTACAGAGGTAATGAGAGTTATGAGAATATTTTTGAGATTAAATCTTAGAGATTTAAGAGTTTGAGAAAACCCAGCTGTATTTAATAAAAATTAATTCATTTCACAGAGGTGATTAGAATTGTGAGAATAATTTTTGGGGTTAAATTCTAGAATACGAGAAAACCCAGGTATATAAAAATTTATCCATGTTACAGAGGTAACTAGAGTTATGAGAATATTTTTGATTAAATTTTTGGGGTTAAAATTCTAGAGTACGAGAAAACCCAGGTGTATAAAAATTTATTCATGTTACAGAGGTAACTAGAGTTATGAGAATATTCTTGATTAAATTTTTGGGGTTAAAATTCTAGAGTACGAGAAAACCCAGGTGTATAAAAATTTATTCATGTTACAGAGGTAACTAGAGTTATGAGAATATTTTTGATTAAATTTTTGGGGTTAAAATTCTAGAGTACGAGAAAACCCAGGTGTATAAAAATTTATTCATGTTACAGAGGTAACTAGAGTTATGAGAATATTCTTGATTAAATTTTTGGGGTTAAAATTCTAGAGTACGAGAAAACCCAGGTGTATAAAAATTTATTCATGTTACAGAGGTGACTAGAGTTATGAGAATATTCTTGATTAAATTTTTGGGGTTAAAATTCTAAAGTACTAGAAAACCCAGGTATATAAAAATTTATTCATGTTACAGAGGTAACTAGAGTTATGAGAATATTTTTGATTAAATTTTTGGGGTTAAAATTCTAGAGTACGAGAAAACCCAGGTATATAAAAATTTATTCATGTTACAGAGGTAACTAGAGTTATGAGAATATTTTCGATTAAATTTTCGGGGTTAAAATTCTAGAGTACTAGAAAACCCAGGTATTTAAAATTAATCCATGTTACAGAGCAGAATTCAAATTTTAAGATCTGGATGGACAGTCTATGATCAGAGCTTTTTGACAAACGATTTGTTGGACGTCATAGAGCCAAGTACGACTAACCAAACTTTTTCAAATGCCAACAAATCCAAGAGAAGTAGTTGAGTATGAGATATTATCATAAACAGAATTGAGGAGAATTATTAAAAGAAAACTTTCAATATCCGAGACCCTGTTGAAGTAAGTAGAGGTTTGAGGTTCTCCAGGAAGTGCAAGTCAAATGCGACACTCACACTTCAGGTAAGAGCTTACTGGTACTCCATTAAAATGGAGAAATACGAATCGGTCGATGATTCCTGTAAAAGATTCGACTCGATAGTATGAGAGTATGAAGCTTTCGAGGTGTGATTAAGCTAACTGCTCAAAAAGATAAAATCTGCACTTTATCAGGCTGTATTACCAGTCATATCCGAGTTACGAGATGCAGATCTGACCAGGAGACAGACCCCAAACCAAGAAGGTAATTTAGACGAGATCAGAGAGATTAGAGGTTGAGAAGAGGTCTGAAATTGAAGAGGAGACTCCAAAATTTCAACGGGTACATAAATTAAAATGCTTCCGTTGTAACAAAGAGAGACACTGGTCAACTGATTCAAATTTGTGCAACAGAGTAAGTAAGTGACTCTGTTTCGGTTGTGGGACAATCAAGTAAGAGGATTGAATTAACAATGGTGGCACGAACGAAACGTTCAATTTAGAGGATCGAGTAGAGGTAGGATGAACAAGCCACGTCTCAACACTAAGAGACGGAGTCATGTAAACCAGAGGAGAATGAGAGAGAGTAAGAGATTCAACAAAGAGGGTCGCTCCAAGGCAAGAAGGGTTGGAAGTATAAAGCATAGAGAAACTAAAACAGGTAAACTTGATCCAATCATTAACTTCTTAGCAGATTCTGTAGCAACAGACCATATCGTAAATGATTGTCTGACTTGAGAAACTTTGAGAGATGTCAAAATATGAGTATAGAGAGCGAATAAAACGAGATAGCAGTCATTGTAATCGATAGTAAGGGTGAGTTAATCTTATATTTAGATTCTAGAAATGAGAATACTAAGAAATTGCAAAACGTATTTGCAGAGAAAGAGATTTCTGATAATTTACTTCCCTTACGTAAACTCGCAGACTCTGGGTTCAATATTTACTTAGATGTCCAAGTCCTAAGAGTTTACAATAAGATTAATAATGAATTTGTTTTAGAGAACAGGTCCTAAGAGTTTATAATGAGGTTAATAATGAAATTGTTTTAGAGGACAATTCCAAATCCTAAGTATTTACAATAAGATTAATCATGAGATTGTTTTAGAGAGTCGAGCAACGATAAGCGAAGAAGATGAGATGAGCTTGCAATCGCAGACACATTCCAATAACGAGTTATTAGGTTCGGAGGGAGAACCAGAATCTGCGATTGGGAGGGAGAAGTAATATAATCTCATCGTTTCAACTAAAGAGAAAGTTCACAAGTTTCAACTGACAAAACAGATGAAACACAATCTGAGCAACAAGAAAAATTGGGATTGCAGTCATATCAGTAGAGAGGTAATTTAGATCGATAACTTGGAATCAATCCAAAACTTAGAACGTGAAGTATGTATCATATCGACAATGGAGAAATTACACTTTAAAGAGACAGAATGAGAGCTGAGAAACAACCAGTTGACACACACTGACACGATGGGACTTATTAAACCACCATCTCATTCAGGTCAGTAAAAAATTCATTAATGTCTACATAGAAGACTATTGGAGACTTGCTAAAGCATATTCATTAAAACAGAAGATGAGTTGGCTGAAGCATTAGAGAAATTCTTAATATCAACAAGAAACTTGTTGGAGAAAAATGAGAAGGTATATTATATCAGGTCAGATTAAGGTACAGATTTACCGAAAGGAAATTCCCAGAAGTACTGAGTAGAGAAAATATAGAGAATGAGAAAGCGGAGAGGTTTAACTTGACGATCCAAAAGAAGGTTCGTACATACATTTTTGATTCCAGACTACCTAAGAGTATGTGGGAGATTGGTATTGATGCATCTATAGATGTGTACAACAGAACACACAAGTCTATCAGATATCAAACACCGTTGACAAAGTTTGCACCAAATGCAAAATGCCACTTTGATCAAATTGAGAGATTTTGGATGTATTGGAAGTATTTGTAAGTATTATTATGTATTGCGATGTTCGCATACATTAAGATTCCAAAACCCAGCTTGAAATTTGGATAATGTGCCCTGAAAGCTGTCCTAGTGGGTTATACCGCTACAGGATACTTGACGTGGCATTCAAGCTCGAGCTACATGTGAGATTTAACAAGAAACTTGCCTACAAAGATGTTTATAGAAATAAACAACTTGATGACACTAAAGAAAAATTACAGACCCAGGAAAATATAATCGACTGGGATTGGATGAAAAACTCGAAAGAGCCAAAATAAGGGAACTGCCGATCAAAAGGCCAATACCCTGCTACACTTAGAGAAAATCGTAAAGGACGTAAGCTATGCAAGGTTTCTTAATTACTCAGAGAATAATATTTTAGAAATTGGGCTGAACGACCTCGGTCGATTGCCTTTGGATAACTAGTTATCAATAAAGATCAGCTATTAATATTATTATTTTAGGTAAATATGAGAAAACCAATAAAGAAGAAGATGTGAGGCTTTGTCTTATTTCTTCATTAAATAGAGAACCGATAAAATTCAAGGAAGCTATAAATTCTAGAGAAGGCCACTTATGGAAGAAAGAAATTGATTCCATGATACAAAATAAGGTTTGGATATTGGTAGATAAACAGTATCTTCAAATATCTGGAAAACGAGCAAATATTATAGGCTCGAAATGGTATTCGAAAAAAAAAGAGAAAATTTGAGGCAAATGGTCTTATACGATACAAAGTAAGATTAGTCATACGAGGCTTTAAGGTCAAAAATATCTATGACATTAGACTTCCTGTAATTAGAGCTACATTTGCAATAATGAATAAGTATGATTTACATACTTGTCAATCAGAAGTAAAAACCTGCCTTTTTAAATGGCACTATAGAGGAGTTCTATATGGAGATTCTTGATGGAGTAGACATTGACAATGAGATCGAACGATCTTATGTATATAAACTCCGGAAAGCCCTATATGGACTGAAGATAAGTCCAAAGAGATGTAATGAGAGATTCACTGAAGAGATCTAGAAACTTGGTTCAGAGAATGATATACATGGACCTTGTTTATATACATGGAGAAGAAATGATATAAATATAAAGAGAAACCGAGAAGAGAGGTATATAAATCAATCAATCAAATTATACCATGAATATATTAGATAGATTAAATATGAATGACTGCAATGCTCAAAATACTCCTATGGTAACCAGACAGATTGAAAATAGGATTAGGAGAAATCAATCAGAGAAGTTACAAGATAACTCAGATAAACTAGAGATGAAAAGAGTTCCTTATAGAGATGAAAAGAGTTCCTTGTAGAGAAGCGATTGGTAGCTTAATGTATCCATCAAATGGTAGACACTACGTTTGCTGTTAACTATTTAACGAGAAAACAAATGAAGCCGACCGAAGCTGATTGGAAAGGTGTAAAGAGAATCTTCAGGTATTTGAAAGGTACTGTGAATTTAAGTCTTAAATTCACCGCTCAAACTCAATACTTAGAGGCACTTACCGATGCAACATTTAGAGACCATACCGACTTGTCATCAACTGAAAGGTATGTTATTAGATTGTTTGAAGATGGAATAGCTTGGAGAAGCCATAATCAAACCTATGTCACATTGTCCACTTGGAGAGCCGAATACCTAACCATGAATAATAATAATAAATAATAATAATAATAAATATTTATTCCATAAATTATAAACAATATTACATAAACATATTACAAAATCATGTTCAACCATCGGAATAAACAAAATACCTACCACAGAAGCTCTAGTTAGACTATTACTTGTACGTGGTGTATGAATGCCTAATCACAAGTATGAAAACATATCAAATGCAAAATGCAAACGCAAAAAAAGAAATAGAAATCTTCTTCTAACTTTTTTTTTTCTTCTTTTCAAATTTTCTAAAATATCCACATTTACATCTCTCCCCTCTCCAGATCTTTGATTTCCTTTTCTCCGAAATTTTATTCCCATCAAGCAACAGATTAACTTTCATACCCTCTATATTCCTAAATTCTCCTCACCCGCTTGAATCCTACCATTGACAACTCTGATTAATGAGGCCATGGAAGAGTTTTCTTTCTGAACTTAAAATCCAATGCTTTGTTTTCTTTTTGAACAGTCTTATACCATTTATCGCTCTGATCTCAAGGGGCAACAAACCATACAACCTCGGAGACAGATATTCACATTGACGTTGGCCTATGGTCTTCTCGCAGCGAGGAACACTTAAAAATGTTTCCTTATTTCGTGTGCTATAGCTATGCGAAATCGGCTCGGTGGTGATCTTTCTCTCTTTTATTCTCATTAGAATACACATGCAAAAAAGTTGTCTCAGATCAAAAAAACCAGATTCTGTATAAAGAATATCATTCGAGTATCTCAGAGGCTTCCTGAACATTATCCTCAAAATCCACCTATGGACAACATTCAGGTTTTCTAGGTGTTTGTCACATACACCACCCCAGCCAACTATCCCATATGCCAATTGTGATTGAACAAGTGCATAATATAGTATTCTCAGATGTTTTTGGTCGATAAAGTCTCTGAGGCGTTTGAACCTAAACAGCATACTTCTCAGTTTTTTCACGATATTCCCAACTTGAAGATCCCATTTTAGATGTCGGTCAATAACAATGCCAAGGTACCTCACCGAGTCGGCTTCAGGAATATATGAATTCTCGCCCAAAATAAGCGATCCCATATCTGGTAATCCACTAGCATATGACGAGAATGGCAGGTATTTAGTTTTCCCCAAGTTGAGTGTGAGTTTATTGTGCCTGAGCCATTGTTCTATAGCTTTGAATTCGTTTTCTGCTTCACACTTCAGCGATTGCCACGTTTCCCCCTCGTAAAATATTGCAGTGTCGTCTGCAAAGCTAATAATTTTTCCCTTGGTTTTGAGAGCTAACAAACTATTAATATATAGAGTGAACAGAATGGGGCCCAATACTGTTCCCTGTGGTATTCCGTATGTGGCATACATCGGATCGCTCAATTCTCCATTAACACAAACTCTCTGTTCTCGTTCCGTCAGGTAACTCTCCAAAAGTTTATAAATACTTCCTCTCAACCCGTAATCATATAATTTTTCCATCAGTTTTTTATGGCATACCGTATCAAAAGCCTTCGAGAGATCAACAAATATACAAAGAGATGGTTTACTTTTATCCAGCGATTCATAAATATATTTTGTCAACAGATGAATTGCATCATCTGTAGATCTTCCTTCTATAAATCCATACTGATGCTCTGATATTATGTTATATTTTCTGCAAAATCTCAGAATTCTTCGCTTAATGATTTTCTCAAAAACCTTGGAAACATTGGAGATCAGTGAAATCGGCCTATAACTTACCATCTCCATCTTATCCCCCGATTTGAAGATCGGCCTGATGACTCCAATCCTCAGGCATCTGGGAAAATATCCCCTTTCAAAACACTGATTGACCAAATGAGTCAGAGGAGTTTTAATTTCATCAGAGATGCTTTTCAACGTTTCCGCTCTAATGTCATCACAGCCAGTGGACTTTCTCGATTTCAGTTCCCCGATCATCTGTTCTACCTCATCAATGCTAGTTGGGTAGAGGTACATCGACTTATCTATGGTCTGTTTTTCCTCTGAGTATTCGGTTTCAACTATCCTGTCCGCATATCTCTGGCCCAATGTACTATAGTATTGGTTAAAACTGTTTGCCTTATCTCTGTCAGATTCCAAAAGTTCACCAGTCATAGAGTTGATTTTTTCTATTTTGACTTCAGTTTTGGTGTGGTTGCAGATTTCATCCACACATTTCCACAAGGCCCTAGACTGGTTGACACTGTTTTTTATCTGCTTTTGAGCGTAAATTTTTTTCGAGTTGCTTATTAATTTACTCAACTTATTTCTATAAGAATTATATTCCCTTCTGAGGTTTATATCATCAGGTGCCTCGAGTACACGCCTATACATATGTTCTTTTTTATTTACTGATACTAAGACCGCCGGAGTCATCCATCTCTTTCGAGGTCTTTTATTCTTTCTTATTTTAACTTTTCTTGTATTTCCCTCTACGAATGTTTTGATTTTTTCAATGAAACACTCGGTCTTTACATCTATATCATCCAGACAATAGAACTCATTCCAGTTTTCTCTTCTTAGATCGGTTTTTAGGGCTGAGTAATCAATGAATCGTTTGCATCTATTATCATCTAACCTTAGCATATCTCTAGTATCTTGGTCCCAGTTCAATGTAATCGCCGTAGGGTAATGGTCCGTGATGTCAGTCTGAAATATGAAAGATTCAATATCAAAATATGAAGAGGCTTTAACCAAAAAGTGATCGATGCATGTCTTGCTTTCCAGTCGTGTGTACTTGTTTATGTATGATTCGAAACCATTACTACTGAAAATGTTTTTATATTCCTCAGAAAAATCGGAAGTAGAGAGTAGGTCTATATTCATATCACCAACGACTATTTGGATATCACCTTTTTTGATTCTTCGAATATAACTCTCAAAATTAACATTGAACTGTCTCGGACAGGTATTGGGTGACCTATAGATAGCAGCTATTGTTATACTATAATTTTGCATTACGGCGCTTACTTCCTGTTGCATTTCCCCTATATTTGAACCAATAAAAATAATGATGTTATAATAATCTTACCAATATAACTGCTCTCTGCTCCCACACAGCACCGCACTGTATAAGGATGTAAAGGAACAGGGTATAAGGATTGAAATGGAACAAAATGGGACTTATACAATGCAAACTGACCTTCTAATGAACTGTAATCCTTATATATTTGAAATGTCCGTGAATATAATCAAAACCGTTTTAATTAACACCGAAAACTTTATACTAACAACCTTTAACTTTTCTTTCCGACCGCCGATGAACCGATACATCTTACTTATTTCATCTTCTGACAATACATACGTCTCGATTTCCCAGAATCTGCGACGTTGCCAAAACTAAACATCATAATAATCAAAAAGGGCTAAAACATACCCCCCGCCCTGAAAACTCAATTTCAGACACTTTGAAATCAAATACCTTTCTTAAATGAACTTCTAGAGTGAGTCCAACAAAAGTGTTTTCTCAAACGGGGGTAGATTACTTTGGACCGTTCGAAATATCACTCGGTAAAAATAGAAAAACGCAAGTGTATAAGGGATATGTTTGTTTGTTTATATGTATGAGCGTTAAAGCAGTTCATTTGGAACTCGTCAGTTCATTATCTACGGATCATTTTTTGCAAGCCTTTAAACGGTTTATATCTCGAAGGGGTACTTGTAATGTTCTGTATTCAGATAGGGGCACTAACTTTGTGGGTGCTAAAAAAGTTCTTCGCGAAATTAATGAAATCAAAATCATCCCCTCTTAGAACAAAATTCACCAAAAAAAAAAAACAAAAAATTAACCCACCAAAAAAAATATATATATAGTAGTCAACTCTTCTGACTACTGGGTCGGTAAAGGACATACCTTTACTACAGGTCGTGTATAGGTACCTTTACTCGTTTTCAGCGTTACATTACGTACTATACCATCTTTTCCGGGATGGACCTCTGTGACTAACGCCAATGGCCATTGCAGTGGTGGCGAATTTTCACACTTTAATATGACAACCGTGCCAACTTCAATATTTGAGCATTTCAAATGCCATTTCTCCCGCGTTTGTAAAGTCGTTAAATACTCTAATTTCCAGCGCTTCCAGAAATCCTGAACCATCCGGTCAATCAGTTGAAAACGATCAAGCCTATTCAACTTGATATCCGACAAATCATGCGATGGAATACATTTTAATGGTGACATTGGCAAAAAATGTGAAGGTGTTAATGCTTCCGGTGCACTTGAATCTGATGACAGACGACAAAGAGGACGTGAATTCAATAAAGCTTCCACCTGCGTAAGAAGAGTGCTGAACTCTTCAAAAGTTAGAATTTGAGTACCTATTACCTTATAAATCAGATTCTTAGCCGATTTAACATTGCTTTCCCACAAACCGCCCATGTGGGGTGCCCCGGCCGTATTAAATTTCCACTCAATACCATTCAAAGCTAATTCATTTTGAAAAGAAGTTATAAACTGATCCGAATTAATAAATTCATTAATTTCGCGAAGAACTTTTTTAGCACCCACAAAGTTAGTGCCCCTATCTGAATACAGAACATTACAAGTACCCCTTCGAGATATAAACCGTTTAAAGGCTTGCAAAAAATGATCCGTAGATAATGAACTGACGAGTTCCAAATGAACTGCTTTAACGCTCATACATATAAACAAACAAACATATCCCTTATACACTTGCGTTTTTCTATTTTTACCGAGTGATATTTCGAACGGTCCAAAGTAATCTACCCCCGTTTGAGAAAACACTTTTGTTGGACTCACTCTAGAAGCAGGCAAATTCGCCATCAGAGGATAATTATTTCTAGGCTTTACCCTAAAACAACGATTACAGGCATGTATCTGCTGTCGTATAACATTACGACCTCCTACTATCCAATATTTTTGTCTCAACAACGCTTCCAAAAGAAATGAACCAGTATGAAGATTTATTTTATGATAGTATTGAATTAATTTAACTGTAAAAGGATCTTTGCCGGGAAGTAGAATAGGGTGTTGGCTAGTAAACTTGAGCGAAGAATTTTCTAATCGCCCCCCCACCCTGAGAACTCCATCTTGGATGAAGGGAGTCAATTTGCGTAATTTTCCATAGATCTCTTTTTCTGAATTCAATAACCTTATCACCGATCCGAATGCTTTACTCTGAACAATTTTTATCAATACGATCTCCGCTCTTTTCAAATCATCTGCTATAATAAATTTTCTCTTGGGAGGCTTCTTCAAAAATCTAAGTAACCAAACCGTAATCCGCAAAATAGAAATCCAAGACGAAACTCTAGAAAACATTGTATAAAACGATTCATTCGCTATATTCCGAACAGACACATAACACCCAGTTTTTGTCTCCGCTCCAAATGTTACCGAATTTACAAGTTGTTGATCATTAGGAATTAACTCCAATAGATCGAGAGAGTTAGAAGACCACTTAACTAACTCGAATTTTCCTTCCGCGAATAATGACACCGATTGTGAATACAAATTAAATGCTTCCTCTTCCGAAGGAATGCTGCAAACCAAATCATCTATGTAAACATCTGTCGAAACTATTTTCGTTGCTAAAGGATAACTACATCCATTTTCTTTTATCAATTGCTTTATAGTACGAAGAGCTAAATATGGACTTGATTTTACCCCAAATGCTGAACGATTGAATTCAAATACCTGAACCGGATCATCAGGATTGAAACGCCACAGCAATCTTTGAAACGTCCATTGATAATCAACTAATTTTGTTTTATGATACATTCGTCGAATATCCGCTGTGATCGCTATTCGAAACAACCTAAAATTCAGCAATAAAGAAAATAGATCGGTTTGTAGTTTTGGACCACCATGTAAAATGTAGTTCAACGAAACATCATTATCGGATGATGTACTAGCATCTAAAACCACACGAATTGGCGTACTCGAACTACCTTGCTTAACAATAGCATGATGAGGAATGTAATACGCAGGTTCTGAATCATTTAAATATTCATCCTCAACCAAATGCATATATCCTAACTGAATTGCTTCTTTCATTATCTCATTATAACTCAAACGAAACTCCGGAAATTTCGCCAACCTTCTTTCTAATGAATAGAGCCGAATCAATGCCGTTGTCTTAGAATTACCCAAAGTATTCGGAGAATTCTTAAAAGGAAGCGCTACCGTGAAACGTCCCTCATAATCTCTACTAAAAGATGTAGAAAACAAATTTTCGCATATTACTTCTGCTGGGTCCGGCAAAATATTCTTTGGAACTTGTTCCATCTCCCAAAATTTATTAACCAAGTCATTTAACCGACACTCATCCCTTAAACTGAAGAATACACCGAACTCTCCCTTTGACTCTAACTTACGAACCTTTCCCATAATCATATGACCAAATACCGTTTGTACCGCCACTGGAGATCCCGATGCTGATGGTACCGAATTACCCACAATAATCGAGAAAAGATCCGCCCCCATAATGCCATCAACTTCAGCCGGTTCGTCAAATTTTTCATCTGCCAATTGTATATTTCCAAAATTCTTTAAAACACCGCGATCAATTTTGGCTATTGGAAGTTTATCCGTAATTTTATCTACTAAAAATGCCTCAATAGAATATTTCTTAGTAAAATCATACCTAGACGAAACAATAATACTTGTAACACCTTTGATTGAATTTAAATTAGATCCAACCCCATGAATTGACGTTGAACATTGTGAAAATTTCAATCCTAATTTCTTACAACACCTATAAGTAAGTAAGTTAACCTGACTGCCACTATCTACTAAAAACCTAGCTTTTTTCAAACCACCCGAACCGTTTAAAACATTTACCACAACCGTCGACAATAAAACCGTATGAGTATCCCGATCACCCAAAGCAGTAGCACAAAAATTGTTATCTGTTGAAACCAACGTATTTGTATTCGAATCCGATTTCGAATTTGGATATTTTTCCAGGTCACCCTGTATACGTCCCAAATGTAATAGGAAGTGGTGTTTTCTGGAACACTCTGAACATAATTTATCTGAAGGACAGTCTCTTACCCCGTGATTTGGCGATAAGCAATTATAGCACCATTTGTTATCCCGTACTATAGCATATCGTTTAGATGGCGACAATTGTTTAAATTTATCACATCTACTCAACGAATGATTTTTCCGATTACAAAAAATACATATATTCGACCGATCCATTCCTACACAAGAATTATTTTGATGTACAAAAAAGGATTTCGAATTACGAGTTTTATAGCTATCACCTCTACTAATGGTTGATTGCTGATTTAGAGCCAAAATTTTCGATTGTTCCTTCACAAACTTAATCACATTTTCATAGGTAGGTATCCCATTACCCCTAATAGTCATTTCAAACGATCTCACCGTATCAGAATCAAGCTTAGAAAGGGCCTGATGCATTAAAATGAAGTCCGACATATCATCTAATTTAAGCTTTTTCAAAGCCTGTACCGCACAATCAAATTTTTCCAAAAATATATTGAGACCCTTAGATGACTCACCCTGTATCGATTTGAACTCTAAAATTTGGCGTAGATAATTAGTTGCAAGAGCGCGCTTATCCTGATATTTTTCCACAAGCGAATTCCAAATGATTTCATAATTTTCTCCAGTAGGAGCTAACGAAGAACAAATAGTCAACGCAGATCCTTTCAAACGACCTACCAAATAATTCACTTTATCAGTATCCGTAAGTAATTTATTTTCATGTATCAAACTCTTGAATATTGAATAAAAGGTTTCCCATTCTCTAATATTTCCCGAAAATTCCGGCAATTCAATCTTCGGTAGTGTAGGAAGATTACGTATCAATCCCGAACTTCCTTGAGGTTCAACATTAACCGAAGAAACATCTTTCTGAATTTGTTCTCGTTCCAATTTAGCCGCTGAAAATTGAATGTGACAACACATTTCATCAATAGTTCTAAATATATTAAAGTCTGGTTCGAACTCATTATTAATTTCAAAACTGAGCTCTGTTATATCGTCTATTATTTTCAGTAGGTCATTCTTTGTTGAATTGATTGAACTGACCATTGTTAAAAATTTAGTTTTAGCTACTTCACTTGTTAATGATTTTGACAAATCCAATAAATTCTGCAGTATCGAAAATAAAGATTCTTTCTTAGCAATAAGCATCTTAATTTTCCGTTCAGTTGACGTTCCACCCATTGTGTTGAAAGTCAAGTGCGCAGAATACTCGAAAACTAACCCCGCGAGTCTAAACTGTGAATTGAATACTTTTGTGTACGCTTGGCAACAAGGCTTACTCTGGGACTCGAATCGTATTTGATAACCGCTGAAAAAATACAAAAACTACCGCACGTTTTTACTTCGCTCAATACCGTATGAACGAACAAAATAAACTGAATTAATATTTCCGAATACAATTAGGAATGAAATGAAAATGAGTTCCGAAACTCTGTATACCGATTGAAACCTAAATAAATGTAACCGAAACTTGAATTAAAGTTCAAAAAATCCGGCTCGAAGGACCAAAAAATGTTGCATTTCCCCTATATTTGAACCAATAAAAATAATGATGTTATAATAATCTTACCAATATAACTGCTCTCTGCTCCCACACAGCACCGCACTGTATAAGGATGTAAAGGAACAGGGTATAAGGATTGAAATGGAACAAAATGGGACTTATACAATGCAAACTGACCTTCTAATGAACTGTAATCCTTATATATTTGAAATGTCCGTGAATATAATCAAAACCGTTTTAATTAACACCGAAAACTTTATACTAACAACCTTTAACTTTTCTTTCCGACCGCCGATGAACCGATACATCTTACTTATTTCATCTTCTGACAATACATACGTCTCGATTTCCCATTGGTTCAAATATAGGGGAAATGCAACATTTTTTGGTTCTTCGAGCACGGGTTTTTTGAACTTTAATTCAAGTTTCGGTTACATTTATTTAGGTTTCAATCGGTATACAGAGTTTCGGAATTTTCATTTCATTCCTAATTGTATTCGGAAATATTAATTCAGTTTATTTTGTTCGTTCATACGGTATTGAGCGAAGTAAAAACGTGCGGTAGTTTTTGTATTTTTTCAGCGGTTATCAAATACGATTCGAGTCCCAGAGTAAGCCTTGTTGCCAAGCGTACACAAAAGTATTCAATTCACAGTTTAGACTCGCGGGGTTAGTTTTCGAGTATTCTGCGCACTTGACTTTCAACACAATGGGTGGAACGTCAACTGAACGGAAAATTAAGATGCTTATTGCTAAGAAAGAATCTTTATTTTCGATACTGCAGAATTTATTGGATTTGTCAAAATCATTAACAAGTGAAGTAGCTAAAACTAAATTTTTAACAATGGTCAGTTCAATCAATTCAACAAAGAATGACCTACTGAAAATAATAGACGATATAACAGAGCTCAGTTTTGAAATTAATAATGAGTTCGAACCAGACTTTAATATATTTAGAACTATTGATGAAATGTGTTGTCACATTCAATTTTCAGCGGCTAAATTGGAACGAGAACAAATTCAGAAAGATGTTTCTTCGGTTAATGTTGAACCTCAAGGAAGTTCGGGATTGATACGTAATCTTCCTACACTACCGAAGATTGAATTGCCGGAATTTTCGGGAAATATTAGAGAATGGGAAACCTTTTATTCAATATTCAAGAGTTTGATACATGAAAATAAATTACTTACGGATACTGATAAAGTGAATTATTTGGTAGGTCGTTTGAAAGGATCTGCGTTGACTATTTTTTCGGCCAGGACATCAATTTTATGAATAGGACACTCAATCTCATATATTTCCGAGTTGTATTCATCACTTTTAACTGCCAGCAAAACTCCTCCTCCGCGAGTTCCTGTACTACGATCTTTACGATAAACTGCATAGTTTTGTGGAAATAACTCACCATCAAGTACACCCTCCCTCAACCAGCTTTCAGTAATAGCAATCACACTGTGTGCTGGATGAGTTTACAGGTTTTATGATCATTACTATTTGGTCAGATCCAATCTATAGTTGGATCAATCAACTTTTTATGTTTCCTATAGCAACAAACTCGCAAGTTGCTTGCAAATAATTTGTAATATCATAATGAAAATCAATGCAAGTGATAATTGTTATCAAAACATGATTGTGCGTAAAATAGTTCAAAAACCTCTTATATTTCAAATCACAATCAACGAGTTGATAGGCCAATCAAAGTTGTATTGAACCCACTCAATACGTTCTCCTATGATGATTATTTTTTCCTCCTTCTCATATAGAAATATTCCTTCACCCTCATTAGCGAAATACCTGTTGTGCTACTGAACATCTTTCTATAGCTATCTTATCTATGATCATTACTATTTGGTCAGATCCAATCTATAGTTGGATCAATCAACTTTTTATGTTTCCTATAGCAACAAACTCGCAAGTTGCTTGCAAATAATTTGTAATATCATAATGAAACTCAATGCAAGCGATAATTGTTATCAAAACCTGATTGTGCGTAAAATAGTTCAAAAACCCCTTATATTTCAAATCACAATCAACGAGTTGATAGGCCAATCAAAGTTGTATTGAACCCACTCAATACGTTCTCCTATGATGATTATTTTTTCCTCCTTCTCATATAGAAATATTCCTTCACCCTCATTAGCGAAATACCTGTTGTGCTACTGAACATCTATCTATAGCTATCTTATCTATGATCATTACTATTTGGTCACATCCAATCTATAGTTGGATCAATCAACTTTTTATGTTTCCTATAGCAACGAACTCGCAAGTTGCTTGCAAATAATTTGTAATATCATAATGAAAATCAATGCAAGCGATCTATAAGAATGCACGATACACTTTTTATAGAAGTGTTTAATTACTTCATCATATAAATGTTTGAACGATAATTTTTTAAGACTTTTTGGCTAATACGAAAATTAAAGATTGTATAAAACAAATCAGATATATGCGATGCTATTATTTATCGATTATATGATAATTTGGTTCCTATAAGGAATATAAAATGTTAGTTGGGATCTTAGAACATCAATAAGAGGAATTCGTCACTCTTTGTGACTGACGGAACACTATAGAAGCATAGTATAAGGAATGATTTCCTTATACTATGATAGAAGTACCGTAACAAATTTTGATTAATTTCGAAATTATCAATTCATGTTCGAAAATAGTTTAAAATATGAATTATTCATGAAAATTCTTTCGTGTTTCAAAAGGATCAATATTTTTCTCAGTTTAATGATTGAGCTACTGTTAAGTTATGAAGAAAGGATTCCTGATAAAGCATTCAACAATCAAATCAGGATTCTCAACGCCTATGGCTCGCACACACAATCGGCAAGCTCTACTTCGAAATTACTATTATTTCAATAAACCCAAACCAAAATCGAAAGAAGGTCTTCTGATTTATTATAAAAAACATCTCACCCCAATCGAAATAGTAACGGGTACCGAAAATTCAGAAAGTCAGGCAATTGAAATCGAGGATTTTACAATAATGAATATTTACAATGATCATAAATCGCCAGTATGCACAAACTGTCAACCCAAGTGGCGCTAGGGACCGTATTCTCGACAAGTGATCTTTCAAAACGTATACGTTCATTCGGTGTAATTAGCACTGAAAGAACGTATACGTTTTGAAAGATCACTTGTCAAGAATACGGTCCTAGGTCATAAAACTCTCAATACAGGCGACTTCAATAGCCGGAATACCCTATGGAATTTTCAAACAAACAATAAAAATGGAAAGTTGCTATAAAAATTTCTAAGAAATTCAAACTATATTCTATCTTCTATCCTCAAAATCCATATACTTTCTATCCAACAAGAAACGCAAATCCTTCAACAATAGATCTGATGCTCACGAAGAACTTGTACCATCTACCTGTATTTTCGTTAATCTCAAACTCCATTTCCTTCGAAACCATTTACTAACAAAATTATATACCCAACTGACTTGAAAAACTTCAAAGATAAGTGCAACCCATATATCAAGTTGAATCCTCAAATCATCTCCATACCTGAAATAGATAAATCTGTTGAAAATTTCAAAATATGTTTTCAAAAGAGCTTTATATTCTCGACTAACAAAACGACCGAAAGTAACAATTATCCAGAACTTCCTCCCACTAATATAAGAGAACTCATTCGAAATAGAAACAGAATCCGAAAACGCCTTCAAAGTAATTTCGACAATAACTTTCACCAACAATACAAGGAAGTAATCAACTTAATAAGATCGTCATTATCTTCTTTGAAAACTAAAAGAAGGGAAGACTTTACTAGAAATTTGATTAATTCTGGCGATATGTGTAAGTTGATCAAATCACTGAAACTCAGAGATAGTCCTCGTAAAATTCCACCCCTCCAAAGTCTCCTATTCAAAGACAAGGATAAAGAAGATCATATAGCCGTGTCATACGCGGAAATCTACGACTCCACGAAATCACTTTCAAATACAGAAACAGTGAATACCTATAGTTGATAAAACAATAAAATCTTTTTTGGACCTTCCACTAGTCATACCAAGAGAAAATTTGACGTCCCCTGCGAAAATTAAAAATATCATCAAATCTTTGAAAAATAGAAAAGAACCGGGCGAAGACCGTATCAGCAACTTTAAAAAACCTACCACGAAAAGCGATTCTTTAACTAACGAATATTTTCAACAGCTGTCTCCGGCTAAATTATTTAAGAACCATGTGGAGAAATGCAATAATTCTTCCTTTCCCAAAAGCATCAAAAGATCTGAAATTTGCTATTAATTATCGACCTATTAGCTTACAACTAACATTACCGAAAATCCTTGAAAAAATAACCCTAGTTCGCCTAACAAAATACCTGGAGAAGAAAAATTTGATTATCGATGAACAATATGGCTTTCGTGAAAAACATAGCAATATTCTGCAACTTGCAATTCTAACCGATAAAATTGCCAAAAACTTTAATTTCAATAAAATTTCAGCTATGAATAGCTTGGGTATCCAAAAAGCATTCAATACGGTCTGGCACGAGGGTCTCGTTTATAAATTAATTAAAAATAATATCCCACTATTCCTAATCGGAATTATTTAATCAAGCCTAGACAACAGGAAATTTCAAGTCAAAGTACGAAACGTATTGTCAAAAAAACCCCGATAACAGCGGGAGTTTCGCAAGGGGGATTATTATCGCCAGATATATTCAAAATTTTTATAAATGATACCTAGTCCAAAATTCAAAAATCATCTTTTCGTGGACGACACGACTATAACTTCTGAATCCTGGTCAAAACCGCAATCAACCAAACATCTCCAAGAACACCTGAACGTCTTAGAGGAATATTATCACCGATGGAAAATCAAAATAAATGCATTCAAAACAAACTTAATTTACTTCACTCATAAAAGACGTGTATCAAACCCAAGAACATAAACATTTTATAACCAGCCTATAGAAGAAAATAATTTTTTTGAAATATTTAGGAGCCACTCTTGATAAAAAACTGAATTTCAATCAACATATTCATGAAAAAATTGGAAAAACCAATTCCCAACTCAGTAGCGTCTTCCCATTAATTTGTAGAGATAGTTAGTAAACTCAGTGTTAAATCCAAAATATACAAACAGGTTATAAGGCCAATGATTCTCTATGAAAATCCGATATGTAAAACTTCATAATCGAATTATTACAAACTCCTACGTATCCAGACCATAGTATAACCATTCCTTATACTATGTCCAGACAGAACAAATTTAAAAAAAAATATACTCAATAAGCCCAGAGAAACCAAAATTAGCGATCTATACAAAAAGACTCCCTAGTCGACTCATTAGATAACGTTATCAAAAGAGAAACTCGGTCAATTTTCGAAAACAAAATAACAACATCAAGAAAGACATCTCATCTCAATTCTCATTTCAACTGCAATTAAGAAAACCAATCATAAACTAATTCAACATTTGATGATGTCTTCTTGTTAAAGGTCGAAGCATATTACCCGACACGTATCGCTTCAGACACCAAGCGAATCGTTTACGACAAATATCATTTGATGCGTTTCATATGAAATAATTCACATTGTCCGTCACCGATCGTGTCATTCGCCATTCGTTCGGTTCAGTATTCTCCGAGAGAATATTTTGTCTGATGTCGTATGTGCGGAGTCTGTATGAACGTGTCGGAACACGTTTGAACGGATAATGTGAATTAGCAGACAGTTGCACTTAGTTCTGGAACACGTAATTTTCGTTGATAATGGATTCCGAAAAATTGATATATTTAGTGCGCGAGAAGGAAATTTTATATAATCTAAATTCTAAATCACCGATTTTATCATGATACTAATGAAGAGAAAAAATTTGGAGGGCAATTGCCGACAAATTGAAACAAGATGGTTCTGTTTTTGTTTGTAGTGACTCGGTTTGCTCAGAGATGGCGCTATGGTTGTAATGCGCCACACAACATCGGCCCCGGCGTATTTAAAGGGGTCGACGCGAAGCTCCCGATTCACTTCTCATCTCACCGCAGTGTTGCCGAAAACACCGATTTATCGCGATTTATACCGATTTGGAAACTGATCTCCCGATGTACCGAAAGGGGATAAATGTATACCGTTTTTTCAATTTCATAGATATTATGTCGAAATTGAATCTTTTACCGAAAAATTAAATATTTTTTATAATTAGATGCATAGACAAGAGATTAGATGAGGACATCTTGCTCGGTTTAGATACATAAAGATAAGATTCAAAAGGGTCATGGGCCTTCATGTTACAGACCACTGGCGCTTTCGAAATTTTGGGACTTCCGGCTTATACATACATGTTTAGTGAAGAAAAAATTGAATTTTTTAAAGTCAGGTGCTTGGATTTCTATCTAGAGGCCTGTCAACAAATAATTCAAAGATTCCCAATAAAAAACAATATTATTAGGGACTTGAATATTTTCGAAGCAAGGAATGTTAAGGAAGGCAAAACTGCCTCTGTAATTCCAGTGTGCAGATTGTTTCCCGGTTTAATAGGCGACACAGATTTCCAAAACTGTGATACAGAATGGAGAACCCTGCGGAATACGGAAATAATTAAAGAGTTTCCTGACGATACGTTATTATTTTGGGAAGAAGTGGTTCATATTAAGAATGGTGATGGCACTCCCACTTTTCCCACTGTAACTAAATTCGTGTTTAATATTTTCACATTACCCCATTCCTCGGCAAACGTGGAGAGAATATTTTCTGCCATTAACCATATGAAAACGACTCAACGCAACAGACTGTCAACCGAAACAATTACCGGTTTGTTGCACGCAAAAAGATTGATAAAAACAACAGGACCTAACTGTTTTGATTTTGACA
This sequence comes from Harmonia axyridis, assembly GCF_914767665.1. Lineage (NCBI taxonomy): Eukaryota > Metazoa > Arthropoda > Insecta > Coleoptera > Coccinellidae > Harmonia > Harmonia axyridis. The sequence goes on from NC_059505.1 coordinate 29,752,952, forward strand.
TTGGTCAAGAAATGACCTCAACTATGTCAAAATCATATTGGTACGGGTCGACAAACTCATGAATACCCAATTGTGGGGAAAATTTATGTTTTTATTTTTCAATGAAAATATTGTATTTTATTAATTTTTTCACTTAATGTTATTTTTGGTTACAAGAAAATGTATTATCAGTTAATTAAATGTTCTTTTGTTTATATATCATTTTAATAAATTGATATTCTTGGTAAAATCTTCCTTACACCGATTTCCTCCCCAAATACACCGATTTTGCGCAGTCATTTATACCGATCTTGAGTTTATACTTTCGGCAACACTGTCTCACCGAATGGTGTGGGAAGGAGGATAAGCTAAAACGGACCAAATATTTGGACCCGATCGATGATTCGGGTTTCTTCGTGAATCGGCTGTGTCTAAGATGCATAGAATACCTGGTGTGTCTACTTATACCTGTAAAACTTTCAGACAAAACGGGAGATTTTTCGGATTTATACCTACTTGATTTCGAGAGATCGCGGGATTTTCAGATGGCGCATACATCGTTTACATTTGACATTTCTCTCAATTCTCGACTCTTGTGAACCAAGGGCGTAGATCTTTTTTTTTCTTGGGGAGGGATAATCGAAAAAAAAATTTTTGACGACAACTTTTATTCATATCTGTAATGTTAGAAAAAGAAGTTTGATAATGAAGATTGAAACAAATTACTCGAAATAATTTTTGTTGTTACTAATTCGGTTGTTCTTACCTTGTTCTCAAATAAGAGTTACGAAGGAAAATGAGAAATTACTTGGATAATTTTGAGAAAAAAAAGTTTCATGAATATGAGCCCACAAAGGCTTTGCTTTCAATATACAGGTTGTTTCTAGTGTGTCGTACAGTTTATCAAATATTTATCAATCTTCGCTACAGATTAGGTAAATAAATACCAAAACTTATGATTAATGCATTCATTAGAGCTTACTAGCTGGATCTTTATAATAATTCGGATTTTCCTGAGGATTACTAGAGATTTTTCTCGAAATCGATAGCAGATACGACAAAACTATAACAAACCAAAAAGTGTAGTACTGGACCAGAGTTTTTTTCTACATTTTTCTAAACTAACAGCCATTCACCAAAATAAAGTTTTGGAGGAAGGAAGCAGGCATCCTTCCAGAAAATATATCACCCTGTAGATTTGCATTCAAAATTAGCATATCACATAGTGAAAACTTTAAACTGGAATATCTGCGGCCAATTCATATTAAATATCTTGTGAAGGGAAGGTTATACGAGATAATAACTTGAACTTCAACACATGTATCTCAAAACAAAATGTTTGGGGACTCATGTTATAGGACTTTTTTCTTAAAATGATCCGGAAATCTGTCATTTTCATTTGTATCTCCAATTTAGGAGCACCGTGTAATTACCCCATAGACCAAATATCACATATTGATATTAGGTCTATGAATTACCCCCAGTACCCCTCTATTTCTACGCTCTTGTCGTGAACTTTGATTATAGAATAATAATAATATTTTATATTCTATGGTCTGTCATTATATTCCATTCATTTGAGTAAAAATTCGATATGAACTGAATTGTAATTTATTGTGAATGTTTGCAGTGTCTAAAACCAGTATTTCCTTTTTAAACGGCACCAGGCAGATGCGGGAATTCGAAAAATTTCAAAGAGCGCCACCTTACAGCACTCTGGTGAAGCACACCACCAAAGCAACAGGTGGGTCTCTCAAAAAGTCTGAAACAAAATCGAATCCGTAAACACACCAGGTATTCTATGCATCTTAGCTGTGTCGTACATCGTCGAGTTCCCGAGGATCTGCAACTAAAAAGTCTAAAATCATTACTTGACACTTGTCAATTGTCATGAATAGACACAGTGACAATACATTTGCCTCTATTTGGGTATATTCGAAGTTTTCAAGTGAAAAAGTGTTGAAGAGCAATTTTTATTGCTTAATTCATACAAATATATTGGTTAATGAGGAAGAACAAATTTTACCCAAATTCCTAAATTATCTGAAAAAGTGAGCAGAATTTGGCAGATTGTTTCTAACGAAACTAATCATGGATATTTTTAAGTCATTACTTTCAAAACCAACAGAGAATAATGATGTGGCCTATTGTTAAAGAATATGAGCAGGTATTCATACAAATATGGCGATAGAGAGCTTGAATAAATATCTGAAATCTAATAAAATAGAAGGAAAAGAAAATAAGGTATTATACATAATTCTATTCTTGCAATTGACCATATTCACCGTCGCCATATTGTTATGCGACAATACCAACTACCCAGTGTTCCCAACGGAGAAATATTGAGTTTACTACAAAAATACCGCTAATATCAAAAATACTATCAGCCATAAAGACTATTCTTCCACTGACTATTTCCAAAAATGGAGCGAAGCATTCATTTATACACTCGGCCACAATTAATTTGTTCAGAAAACCACCTTTCACTAATCTTTTTATTTCCAAAAGGTGAAATTTTTGCACAATGTTGTCCCAAACAAGCCTATCTGGCGTAGCAGCCAGAAAAGGTACACATAAACTTCACTTATAAACTTTATATTGTGAAATTTTTCTAGTAAACTCAATATTTCTTCGTTGGGAACACTGGGTAGTTGGTATTGTCGCATAAAAATATGGCGACGGTGAATATGGTCAATTATCAATTTACGAGTATTCATTGTTTTAGAGTTGAAAAGCTATCAGATTTGTTGGAAGAAATAGTTGATGAGAAGATGTGGATGAAAATTTATGAGAAATGAAAGACCTAACTCCAACAGCTATCAACAAAAAATTTCTGTAGAATCTCAAAAAAGCAGAAACAATGAAAGCCTTAATAGAGGAGGTCTGAATATGATGATAAATATTATAATACACAATTTATATCATCATGTGATCCAGATTGTGGTTTAGGATATTGTAGTCATTGTTAAATATGCTTGCACAAATATAAATGTGAGTGTTCCACTAATAGCATCAAAGTTAGGTATATTGTGCAAGCATTTGCATGCTGTTACTATGTTCGGACAAAGAATAAATTCTGTTTAAGATGACGACAACAATTTAGAAATTATTGAGCCATCAACAAGTTAACTATAATGAAGATGTGGGACATTTTATAGATGAAACCATTTCTAGTTCACAAAATTTCACATCTATAAGCAATGACACAGAAAATGTAAATTAAAGCAAGCTCAATTCAAGTTTTTGTATAATTCATTATTTCAACTGTTTTAGGATTTGCTGAAATGTGTAAAACAATTGAAGACTCTCAATGCAGAAGGAAAGAGGAGATTATTTGCAACTATCAATGGAAAATTTTCCAAACATAGGGTCAATGCCAAGAAGAACTAACATCTAAGAAGTGAAAATTGAGAAGTAAATCTATTTCCCAAGAAAAAAAATGAATAGTATGCATCTTCTATGAAAATGAATTTTCTTTTGGATATTTGGGTCATAAATACAGAGTATTCACTAATACACAGATAATGGTTTTAATCGTTTATTCTCAAAACACTCTCGTAAGTCTCACTTTTTCTCTAAGCAAGTTCTAGAAGGCTGAACGAAAGGGGGCCCTAACCCAGAAAGGAGCTCGACCCAGTTCAGCTGTCTGAACGCAAGGGAGCCCAACCCAGATGGGGGCTCAACCCAGTTCAGCTGTCTGAACGCAAGGGAGTTCAACTCAGAAGGGGGCTCAACCCAGTTCAGCTGTCTGAACAGAAGACGTGACAGAAGGACTAAAACATTCAGGTTATGTCACTGACGTTTGCTCTCGATCATCGAAGATCTATATTTGTTTTCTCTCTCGATGGCCCTCGATGGCCGCGCCACGTGCAGACTCGCAGCGCCACCTACGACGTTGAAGTAAAACTTCAAGTGTATGGTTGGTTGTCTCTCTCGAAATTTGTTCGGATGAAGTAATATTCTAACACTCCCTCCCTTCATCGAACTACAAGCAGCATTCTCCACTCTAAGTCTAATCTATAAACAGAACTCAATTAGTTTATACTCTAGTCTCTAGAAATACTCTGAAAACAAAAATTCAATGAGTTAGTATTCCAAGATTATTAAATCATTAGTTTTTGAGTTAATCTCTCATGACCGTCTGATGGTATCTCTGACACATTCTCTTTCGTTGGAGTCCACCTCACTGTGGTTCTCTTATACTCAACACATTGTTTGAAATCACCATGTGTTTTAACCATATGTCTTCTAAGTCCTCTAAATGATCATCAAATACTTTTAGTTTGTGACTACCATCTTTCTTGGTGCATTCTCCAGCGGATTTGTTATCACACCAGACTGTTATAGGAAACATCAGTTTTCCTACCACAAATCTAAGTGCCTTATCAAGAGATATTAATTCTTGACAAGCATCACTCATAGCTAGATATTCGGCTTGACAAGTGGACGATGTGACATAAGTTTGTTTATGGCTTCTCCAAGCTATTACATCTCCAAATAATCTAATAACATACCTTTCAGTTGAAGAAAAGTCGGTATGGTCTGTAAATGTTGCATCGGTAAATGCCTCTAAGTATTAAGTTTGAGCGGTGAATTTAAGACTTGAATTCACAGTACCTTTCAAATACCTGAAGATTCTCTTTACACCTTTCCAATCAGCTTCGATCGGCTTCATTTTTTTTCTCGTTAAACAGTTAACAGCAAACGTAGTGTCTACCATTTGATGGATACATTAAGCTACCAATCGCTTCTCTATAAGGAACTCTTTTCATCTCTATAAGGAACTCTTCTCATCTCTATACGGAACTCTTTTCATCTCTAGTTCATTTGAGTCATCTTGTGGATTCTCCAATTGATTTCTCTTAATCCTGTTTTCTACCTGTCTGGTTACCATAGGAGTATTTTGAGCATTGCAGTCATTCATATTCAATCTATCTAATATATTCATGGTATAATTTGATTGATTGATTTATATACCTCTCTTCTCGGTTTCTCTTTATATCATTTCTCCTCCAAGTATATATAAACAAGGTCCATGTATATCATTCTCTGAACCAAGATTCTGGATCTCTTCAGTGAATCTCTTATTACATCTCTTTGGACTTATCTTCAGTCCATATAGGGCTTTCCGGAGTTTATATACATAAGATCATTTGATCTCATTGTCAATGTCTACTCCATAAAGAATCTCCATATAGATCTCCTCTATAGTGCCATTTAAAAAGGCAGGTTTTTACTTCTGATTGACAAGCATGTAAATCATACTTATTGATTATTGCAAATGTAGTTCTAATTACTGGAGGTCTAATGTCATAGATATTTTTGACCTTAAAGCCTCGTATGACTAATCTTACTTTGTATTGTATAAGACCATTTGCCTTTAATTTTCTCTCGAATACCATTTCGAGTCTATAATGTTTGCCCGTTTTCCAGATATTTGAAGATCCCTTTTATCTACCAAAATCCAAACCTTATTTTGTATCATGGAATCAATTTCTTCTTTTATAGCTTTCTTCCATAAGTGGCCTTCTCTAGAATTTATAGCTTCCTCGAATTTTATCGGTTCTCTATTTAATGAAGAAATAAGCCTCATATCTTCTTCTCTATCGGTTTTCTCATATTTACCTAAAATAATAATATTAATAGTTGATCTTTATTGATAACTAGTTATCCAAAGGCAATCGACCGAGGTCGTTCAGCCCACTTTCTAAAATACTATTCTCTGAGTAATTAAAAAACCTTGCATAGCTTACGTCCTCTACAGTTTTCTCTAAGTGTAGCAGGGTATTGGCCTTTTGATTGGCAGTTCCCTTATTTTGGCTCTTTCGAGTTTTTCATCCAATCCCAGTCAATTATATTTTCCTGGGTCTCTAATTTTTCTCTAGTGTCATCAAGTTGTTTATTTCTATAAACATCTTCGTAGGCAAGTTTCTTGTTAAATCTCACATGTTGAGATTCAAAGGACTTTTTCCGAGCTTGAATGCTACGTCAAGTATCCACGGTATAACCCACTGGGACATCTTTCAGGGCACATTCTCCAAATTTCAAGCTAGGTTTTGGAATCTTAATGTATGCGAACATCACAATACATAATAATACTTACAAATACATCCAATACATCCACATCTCTCAATTTGATCAAAGTGGCATTTTGCATTTGGTGCAAACTTTGTCAATGGTGTTTGATATCTGATAGACTTGTGTGTTCTGTTGTACACATCTATGAATGCATCAACATCAATCTCCCACATACTCTTAGGTAGTCTGGGATCAAACATGTATGTACAAACCTTCTTTTGGATCGTTGAGTCAATCCTCTCCGCTCTCTCGTTCTCTATATTTTCTCTACTCAGTACTTCTGGGAATTTCCTTTCGGTAAATCTGTACCTTGATCTGATCTGATATAATATACCTTCTCATTTTTCTCCAACAAGTTTTTTTTTGTTGATATTAAGAATTTCTTTAATGCTTCAGCCAACTCATCTTCTGTTTTAATGGATATGCTTTAGCAAGTCTCCAATAGTCTTCTATGTAGACATTAATGAATCTTTACTGACCTGGATGAGATGGTGGTTTAATAAATCCCATCGTGTCAGTGTGTGTCAACTGGTTGTTTCTCAGCTCTCATTCTGTCTCTTCAAAGTGTAATTTCTCCATTGTCGATATGATACATACTTCACGTTCTAAGTTTTGGATTGATTCCAAGTTATCGATCTAAATTACCTCTCTACTGATATGACTGCAATCCCAATTTTTCTTGTTGCTCAGATTGTGTTTCATGTGTTTTGTCAGTTAAAACTTGTAGAACTTTCTCTTTAGTTGAAACGATGAGATTATATTACTTCTCCCTCCCAATCGCAGATTCTGGTTCTCCCTCCGAACCTAATAACTCGTTATTGGAATGTGTCTGCGATTGCAAGCTCATCTCATCTTCTTCGCTTATCGTTGCTCGACTCTCTAAAACAATCTCATGATTAATCTTATTGTAAATACTTAGGATTTGTAATTGTCCTCTGAAACAATTTCATTATTAACCTCATTATAAACTCTTAGGACCTGTTCTCTAAAACAAATTCATTATTAATCTTATTGTAAACTCTTAGGATTTGTTCTCTAAAACAAATTCATTATTAATCTTATTGTAAACTCTTAGGATTTGTTCTCTAAAACAAATTCATTATTAATCTTATTGTAAACTCTTAGGACTTGGACATCTAAGTAAATATTGAACCCAGAGTCTGCGAGTTTACGTAAGGGAAGTAAATTTTCAGAAATCTCTTTCTCTGCAAATACGTTTTGCAATTTCTTAGTATTCTCATTTCTAGAATCTAAATATAAGATTAACTCACCCTTACTATCGATTACAATGACTGCTATCTCGTTTTATTCGCTCTCTATACTCATATTTTGACATCTCTCAAAGTTTCTCAAGTCAGACAATCATTTACGATATGGTCTGTTGCTACAGAATCTGCAAAGAAGTTAATGATTGGATCAAGTTTACCTGTTTTAGTTTCTCTATGCTTTATACTTCCAACCCTTCTTGCCTTGGAGCGACCCTCTTTGTTGAATCTCTTACTCTCTCTCATTCTCCTCTGGTCTACGTGGCTCCGTCTCTTAGTGTTGAAACTTGGCGTGTTCAACCTAACTCTACTCGATCCTCTAAATTTAACGGGCCTAGTCTCGTTCGTGCCACCATTGTTAATGCAATCCTCTAACTTGATTGTCCTACAACCGAAGCAGAATCACTTACTTACTCTGTTGCCTCAAATTGCAATCAGTTGACCAGTGTCTTTCTTTGTTACAACGGAAGCATTTTAATTTATGTACCCGTTGAACTTTTGGAATCTCCTTTTCAATTTCAGACCTCTTCTCAACCTCCAATCTCTCTGGTCTCTCTCTCTCTCTCTCTGATGAAGTTCTTGATCTTGTCTAAATTACCTTCTTGGTTTAGGATCTGTCTCCTGGTCAGATCTGCATCTCGTAACTTGGATATGACTGGTAGTACAGCCTGATAAAGTGCAGATCTTATCTTTTGAGCAGTTAGCTCAATCACACCTCACATGCTCTTACCTGAAGTATGTGTCGCATTTGACTTGCACTTCCTGAAGAACCTCAAACCTCTACTTACTTCAACAGGGTCTCGGATATTCAAAATTTTTCTTTCAATAGTTCTTCTCAATTCTGTTTATGATAATGTCTCATACTTAATTACTTCTCTTGGATTTGTTGGCCTCCGAAAAAGTTTGGTTACTCGTACTTGGCTCTATGACGTCCAACAAATCATTTGTCAAAAAGCTCTGATCATAGACTGTCCATCCAGATCTTAAATTTGAATTCTGTTCTGTAACATGGATTAATTTTAAATACCTGGGTTTTCTAAGCTCTAGAATTTAACCCCAGAAATTATTCTCTTAACTATAATCACCTCTGTAAAATGAATTAATTTTTGAATACCTGGGTTTTCTCAAATTCTAAAATTTAACCTCAAAAATATTCTCATATCTCTAATGACCTCTGTAACATGGATTAATTTATATATATATACCTGGGTTTTCTCATACTCTAAAATTCTCTTCTCTATTCTCTCTATTGTACTCTCTCCATTGTCGACAATTTCTCCTCTCTCAGATCTCTAATTTCTCAAAAGGGGGTTTTATGTAATGACTCTAAAATTTCTCTAGCATCTCTCATCTACGTATCACTCGTTGATACTTTTCTAGTCAGCTAAGATCAAGGAAATGGGCAATTATTAATTGCATGAAAAACTTACATTGGTTTTGACAATTCTCTCTTTCCTCGTAATGCATGAAACCTATATCTTCTGCACTTACGGAAATGGTGGAATCGCTATGATAATCCACCAACGGTTTTCCTTGATTTCCTTTGGCTGCTATCTATTTCAGGATTTATGAAACAAAATATTTATATTATGTATTTTAAGATTTTTGTGCATTATATGCTCTCTTAGTACATTTACTACCAGGTATAAGATATAAAATTTCGTTTCGTGCTTCTGAATTGCCTCAGATGCACAGCAATCTGATACAATTCGAAACATGGCTATTAAAGTTTTCGAGCATCACCACCACGTATATATACACCTTACTACAAAGCGGTATCACGCACTGCAATGAAAACCTGTTGAGTTAGGTATGGCCATTTGTACATTATACGGGATGAATACTTGAATCCTATAATATCCCTAGCTTACAAACGAACAACACAGCACAGCAAGCATTGTACGAAAGAAGCCCTGAAATATTGATTATCACTAATCTTACCATACTGCAGTTTTTGTAGTTTAGTGAAATAAATAATTCCCTTAATTTTTCATCAATATATATACTCTCAAAATATCTCAATCTCTGGATTATGTTTATGGAATGTGAAACATCTAATTTAACATGCTCCAAGCAATGTATGTAGAATCTTCAAATCTACATGTTCCAATTCTCTAGTTGTGTTATGTAAATTTTCTAAAATTATTCAATCTAAAACAGAAAGTATGTTAGCAAAGTCTCTGAAATTTTCTCATCGATACCTCTCAAATGATGTATGTACATCTCTCAAATTATGACTCTGAAAAACTCTAAATTCACATAATATAATTTTCTCAAATGATGAATGTGAAATCTCTGAATTCACTAACATCTAAGTCAATTTGATACACTGAGTATGCAGAATCTCTACATCTGCATAATCTAAATCTATAAGACATGTGTATAGTAAAATATCTCATTTCTCTTAACATCAACGTTCAATAACCGTTAAGAATCAGATTTGCAAGGTCTCTACACTTGAAATCAACTTCCTAGGTTGTGAACATGATTTAACTCTATTAAAACCTGTGTATAGTCAAATATCTCATTTCTCTAAACATCAACGTTCAATAACCGTTAAGAATCAGATTTGCAAGGTCTCTACACTTGAAATCAACTTCCTAGGTTGTGAACATGATTTAACTCTAATAGATAGGTAAACACATTATTTCCAAATACAATATATACTGTATAACAGGAATTCTCTATTTCAGCAATGAATATGAAATAAATCATTTCCATTCACTGAACTAAATAAAATATCTCCTCTAACCTCGTTAATTAAGTTGAAATTACAACTTACCTCAATATTTTTCTCTTGTGAGATTTTCAGAATAATTGTTTACCTCGTCGCGCAGTTTGAAGCTTGCTGGTTCCATAACCTTTTGGATATTTGGGTCATAAATACAGAGTATTCACTAATACACAGATAATGGTTTTAATCGTTTATTCTCAAAACACTCTCGTAAGTCTCACTTTTTCTCTAAGCAAGTTCTAGAAGGCTGAACGAAAGGGGGCCCTAACCCAGAAAGGAGCTCGACCCAGTTCAGCTGTCTGAACGCAAGGGAGCCCAACCCAGATGGGGGCTCAACCCAGTTCAGCTGTCTGAACGCAAGGGAGTTCAACTCAGAAGGGGGCTCAACCCAGTTCAGCTGTCTGAACAGAAGACGTGACAGAAGGACTAAAACATTCAGGTTATGTCACTGACGTTTGCTCTCGATCATCGAAGATCTATATTTGTTTTCTCTCTCGATGGCCCTCGATGGCCGCGCCACGTGCAGACTCGCAGCGCCACCTACGACGTTGAAGTAAAACTTCAAGTGTATGGTTGGTTGTCTCTCTCGAAATTTGTTCGGATGAAGTAATATTCTAACATTTTCTCTAAATTCATATTCTTTTTTCATTTTTAGCAGAGACTACCAGAACTTCATAGCAAATAATTTAGAACATTGAAATGAGATTGACAAAAAAATCGAGGTAATAAAGTCTAACTGAACCAGCATGTTACACATATAAGAGACGTACAATGTTCAAATGTGGATAGAAGAACCAGTCAATATCAAAATAAAATATGACATACATCCTTTACATAAATTAATGAAATTAATTATAATTAATATATTATATAATAATATAATATAATTATATATAATTTTGAACAACTGTAAGTTTTCTTACAATAAACTACTTCCTGTATTGATTATACAATTTCATTTCCCATAATTATATAATAATAATAATAATAATAAAGGTCTTTATTCCTTCAGTTACAGTTTACAAATATCATATCACAGAAAAAAAAACAAGCTAGGAAAAGGCGAGATTCAGTTCACTCAAGAAGTGCCCTGTTCAATCCAACCTTTGATCCACAGCATTGCCGATGCAAAATCCACCCAAAACAACAACAAAAAACCAACTATCAAAAAAAAAAACAAATGAAATCTCATTTGTAGATATGCAAATTAAAGAAAAAAAATATATACATATATATCTTTTCATAAATCTACCATATAAAAAAAAAAATCATATCTACCCTGTCAAAACCCCCATCTGTTCATCATATAACAAGTTGAATAGTGAAATTCTGAAAAGGCGTTTATTAGTAATAGCTCTGACATCCATTGGTAGGCCGTTAACACATTGCGCTATGTTATATGAAAATGATCGTTTGAATGATTCACTGAAATAAATAGGTGGCGTCAAGGTGCCCCTGAAACGAATGTTCAAATTGTGGACGTCCGAACGATATGTAATTTTATTGTATAGGTACGGAGGGGTCTTAGTGTTGATAATTTTCATGAACAAAGCAATAGAGTGCAAAAGTCTTCTATTCTTCATGTTAAGCCAGTTGACGATGCGAAGTGTGTAACTGATTCTTTCATATTTCTTTATACCAAATATCAGACGTAGGCATGAATTTTGCAATTTTTGTATTCTTTGTTTATCGTAGGCATTCAAACAAGGATTGTAGACAGCATCAGCATAATTTAAATGTGATAGAACGAATGAATCGCACAGTAGTTTTCTAAGTTCAACGTTTAAAAATTCACGGTTTTGATAGATCAATCTCAACATACCGTATGCTCTTTGTAAGCAGGCAGTAACATGATCAGTGAATCTCAAATCCTGATCAATCCACACACCAAGGTTTTTAACCTTCTTAGAGAATTTTATATGTTCGTTCCCTATTGTCACCATCACGTTACAAGCCTCGAACCTCAATCTGTCAATTTTTCTTCCGAAAACCATAGCAAGAGTTTTCCTAGCGTTGAGCTGCAAACAATGTTTTCTAGATATATCGAGTATTGTGTTCAAATCATAGTTTAATGCAGCAACAGCCTGATTGACTTCATCAGGGTGAAACGATATATAAAACTGTCCATCATCAGCGTAATAGTGTGCCGAGCAAGAAATGATAAATCTAATGAATTGGGAGACATAAATGATGAATAAAATCGGTCCCAAAATTGAGCCCTGTGGAACACCCCTAAAAATATTCAAAAAATTGGATAGTTTGTTGTTATGAAAAACTGCCTGAAGGCGGCTGGCGAGGAAAGAGTGGAGGAACAACACTGCATTTTCGGAGAGACCAATGTGAAATGATATAGCCTCGAACATTTGGTAATTGAGACTATCGAAAGCCTTAGAATAGTCCAGTAAAGTAAGGATAGTTAATTTGCCCTGATCTGAGGCTCTGAGTATATCATCAGTTATGTGCAAGAGAGCAGTGGTGCAACTATGATTCTCTCTATACCCTGATTGTACAGGTGGAATAATATTGTTACGATTCAAATGTAACCAAAGTTGCCCACTGATGATTTTTTCTAATATTTTGGACAAGGTCGGTAATATACTGATAGGTCGTAAGTCATTCAAGTCCTTTGGATCAGTATTTTTTGGCACGGGAAGGACTAACGCTTTCTTCCATTGTTTTGGGAAAAGGGAATATTTTATACAAGTGTTCATAATATGTCTTATATGAGGAAGAATATGGGGAACACACAACTGTAAAGTAAGAATATTTATACCATCATGACCAACTGCTTTACTCTTTATGGATCTTATAATTGTGAGCACCTGGATTTCATCTACAGTTTTGAAGCTGAAGTTATCATCATTAACACGATTTTTTATATCAGAGTAAAAATTTATAAGTTCATTATCAGGTAGTAAGTCAGGTACAGATTTCAAAAAATGACTATTTATATTTTCAATATTATCGTTGTTTTTGGGCAAATTTACACTCCTGCGTTTTTTGAAACCCATCTCCCTCAGACCTGTCCAAGGCGTTCCACAAGAGTTATGACTATAAAGATATCGGTTATATTAATTATTTTTTTCTTTTTTAACCGCCTGAGTAACTATATTCCTGAGATTTTTGTAAGTATTCCAATCATTAGCTTGCCTCGTCTTTTTAAATTTAGATAATGCCCGGTTTCTTGTATGAATTATATCTCTCAAAGTATCAGTGAGCCACGGTGCATATTTTTTAGAAATTTTATATGTTTTGAAAGGTGCGTGCAAGTCTAATAGAGCTATTATATTCGATGTCAAAAATTCCACTTTTTCATCAACTGTCGGTTTATCGTATATGTTATTCCAAGGTATAGAAATGAGATCCGTTTTAAATCTATCATAATCTAAATGTTTGAAATCCCTGGAAGTTTTGAAAATGGGTCCTGTTTTTTCGACTTTCAGATTAATAACGCAATGAACTAAATCATGATCACTTATTTCCGGAACTGGGATAACCCCTGTATTAACAATCAAGTCAGTGTTGTTTGTTAAGATGTAATCAATTAAGGTTGATGTATTCGGAGTTGTTCTAGTAGGTTCATTGACTATCTGTTTCAAGCCGAAGCTCTCCAAAATTTCTAAAAATAGTTTCATTTCAGTAGTGGACTTATTGAGGTAGTTCATATTGAAATCTCCCACACAAAAAACATATTCAACCGTTGGAATTATCTCTACCATTGTCGTTTCAAAATTATCAAGAAATAATTTACAATCACAAAATGGTGGCCTATATATAACTGAGAACGCAACTCTAACACATCCTACCCTTAAAAGCAGCCATATTTGTTCACTTCCACCAGTATTTTTTAATATGCTGAACTCTATAGTATTTTTAATATAAACACCAACCCCTCCTCCTCGACTACCTCTATCGACACGAACAAAATGAAAACCGTCTATTAATAAGTTTTCGCTCAATATTCGTTCATTCAGCCAAGTTTCTGTTAAGCCAAGTATGTCAAACCTCCGCTCAATCAATACATCTTTAATATCACTGAAGTGTAGAACCAACGAACGAACATTCATATGAGCAATATTTAAAGATTGAAAATTTGAATTTTGCATTTTAATCTATTTTATCGTTATTAATTTGAAGGGAATGAATGATGAACAGATATTGGAGTAATGTTTACATAATCAACAATAAATGAATTGAAGTATGTATTATAAAAGTACACACTGTTATAAATAAAAAGATATAGAGGTTGATCAAACAAATACTCTTGAACAATGGGTGATATAAGGGCTTGTAGAAAGATAACGATTTATGAAATAGAAAACAATAAATGTAATTGAGGATATTAAAAATAGAAAAAAAAAACAATTATGATATGAAGTAGAGCAAGAGTCTAACAGCTAAGGCATAAAACCCCGAACTACAACAATAATAATAGTTAATTTGTTATTGAACTTACATACTGTTCAAATCTGTTTCTGATTTAATTCTTTTAATTGAGTTTTCAACGATGACAAAAATATTTCCTCTAGATGTCCAGCAGGAATTACCACTGAACTTTTCACGCACTTTTTTGTATAAAGTTAACCTACTGGAAGTCAACTTTTCACCAATAACAACACTCGAACCCTTGAGACATCGTTTGTTGTGGTAAACAATCTCGCGTTTCCATCGGTGAACGAACTGAACGCACACAGACCTGGGTTTCCCATGTTGTTCCCTTTTTTTTTCCAAGACGATAACAAATGTGTATATCATTCACGGTTATCTTTTCATTCATATTTTTTAGGACCTTTTCATTAACAATCTCACAAATCATCTCGTTTATATTTTCATCTTTGGACTCCTTAATTCCATGGAAAATCAACTGGCTATTGAAGTGTTCTTGACTTTCACTATCCATTCGTGTTCTTATATTATCAATATCATCCTTTAGCGTCTTTAGACTGTTCCTGATGGATTCTTCAAAGTTATCCATCTTCATTATAACTTCATTTATTGCATCAGGAGTGGAAGCATCATCACGTTCAGTATTAGAACTATGAACAATCTTGGAAATCTGCTTCCTTAGTTCAGACAATCCCGTCTCTAAGGCACCCTCCATTTTTTCAACGCGCGAATTGAGATCCGTGGCATCATTTTTCTGTGTTTTTGCCGCCCTAGTCGACATTTTGATTACAGTAGTAATAAGTGAATCGTTGAAAAATATTGAACAGTGAAATTAATTTATTGCATACGGAGCCAACTGCACAAGCTACTCACACATCGGCAGATGCTAAGCGAATGAAAGTCTGAGTAATACAGATTGAGAATAACTCAATGAAAGTGTATTCTCAATTGTATTGAACAGCCAAAATTCTCTATGCTGTAAAGAATTTGATACAGATTTTATTATATTTCTATTATATGCATTATATCCTAATCTGAAAATAAAATTACCTCATTAGCATTTTTAGTAATGGAGCATCTGCCCAGTAATATCGTTAAACTATTCAGTATATTATTATAGAGTGCAAGAAAACCTAAAAATTAACAATTTGGATTTCTTATTCAAAAAAAAGAAATATTTAATTCATATTTATTATGATACAAGTGACAAAATTGGTCCTCCAATTTTTTTATCAATCATATACTTATTATTGTCCCGAGTGTTTACTTAACCATAATCACTGAATGATATTACCCTTCTATATTGAAACCCCAAGAGAAATCTTTTTTGAGATTCACAAGTGGTTTCTGAATGATCTATATATAATTGTAAAAGGGATGCTACAATCTGAAATAATCTTTTTCTTGCCCTGATCCTTCACATAACACATTGATTTAAAGTTTGAAATTATTATCAAGGTGAAATGTCAAACTAATCTTAATATGAAACAAGCTAGTAGTACTTTTAAAAATCCATTTCTAGATATTTTAATGTAATTTCTTAAAGTTCAATCCATTATTACAAACAATAAATTTCTCAATTCACATAAAATAACTAAGAAGCTTCAATTTGAATACTTATTCATAGTAACAAAAGGGCACTTTCAATTCAATCTCATCATACAAACTTCTCTTTCATATTATCAAATCACATTAATTGATCAACCTGAGTATTGATGAGTATTCTCTCCATATTGAGTAGACGTGTTTTTTGGTGCTCCTTATGATATTTGTCGAGGCTAATAATTGATCGAGGTTTTCAAGTTGTTTTAAATCGGAAAATAATCTTGTTGATTATTTTTCAAGACAGAAGAAATATTCATTTAAAAACAGTAAATGATCCAGTGAAAACCACTTCCGCTGATTATTATATTTTATGGCAAATTGTGTAAACAAGGACAATTTTGCTGAATTCTGAATATGCCAGCCAGTGGCGCACTCAAGAAGTGTTTCCCACAGAGTAAATCGGATGAAATGGAAATGAACTGCGATAAATGTGAAAACAAATTGGAGGACTTCGTCGTGTTATGCGATGGATTATGCAAGCGGAGATTTCATCCAAATTGTGCCAATTTAGCGGATGATGCGTGGACAACGATATCAAATGCTACAAATGCAAAATGGTACTGTAATCAGTGCCTGTTGTACATCGAATTGATTTTGAAAAATGGTATAAACATAGCTGAAATAAAAAAACTATTTGAAGAAAAAATTGTTGATATTGAAAACAAGTTAACTGCTACAAAAAATGCTAAGCAGAATGCGAAAACAAAAACTTATGCTCAAGCAACAGGAGAGGTGTTGGTGATAAAACCTAAACGAAAGCAGGAAAGTTCAATTACTAAAGAAGCCCTAATGAAATCTTGCAACCCTGCTACTCTAGAGGTAGGAATAACCCAAGTTAAAAACATCAAAGAAGGTGGAATCCTGATCAAATGCAACAGCAAAGAAGAAGTTGAAAAAATAAGATCTGCAACTGAGAAGAAATTAAAAAGAAGTTACGATATAAGTCTGCCAAACCAAATAAATCCAAGGATTAAAATAGTAGGAATAGAGGAAGATATGGATAAAGAAACAATTGAGGAAATGATTAGAAAACAAAATGCGTGCCTTATCAAAGAACATCACCTTTTAGATGTGAAAATAATCAAGAAGATGAGAACTAGATATATGGCCATTGCAGAATGCGATCCTTCGTGTTTTAGTCTTCTTGTCGAGAGTGGAAAATTGAGTATAGGATGGTCCAGATGCAGTGTGTATGAATATGTACCAGTATTCAGATGCTACAAATGTGGAAATTTTGATCACAAGGCCAGTGAGTGCACAGAAGAAGATAGATGCCTACTTTGTACGTCAGTAAGTCACAAAACCGAAAATTGTAATGAGAAAGTCAAGTGTCATAATTGTGTATTAATGAATGAAAAGTTTTCACTAAAATTGAATGTAGAACATAATATATTTGATTTGAATTGTTCAGTATATTTAAGGAAAGTTGAGGCGAAAAGAAAATATATCAAATTACCTGTTAATAACAGTCAATAACAATTAAAAATAACCAAAACGGACAACCTCATCATAATGCATCAAAATATAAATTCTCTGAGAAATAAATTAGATTCACTTGAAATATTTCTGATGGATGAGGAAATTGATGTACTTTGTCTTACAGAACATCATTTAACAGGGGAACTGTCAGGGTATATATCTTTAAATGGTTATAAACTAGTTAGTATATTTTGTAGAATTCTGAAAAGTTGTGGTGGTAGTGCCATATTCTGTAAAGAATCTTTAATAAACAATGTTAAAGAATTAAAAAAGATAAAGGAAATGTCAACTGAAAATATAGTAGAAATAAGTGCAATCGAGGTATATTTGACTAACAAAAAACTATGTATTATCTCTGTATATCGCCCTCCTCACGGTGAGATATCTCCATTTCTCAAGTCATTGGAAATTATTCTAAATTCAGTCTGCAGAAACGTCAATAATGAGATCATAATTTGTGGAGATCTAAACATCGATAACCTAGGCGACGCCACTGCTAAGAGGGAACTAACAGATGTACTATCATCTTTCAACATTTCTAAATTGATAAATACTGAAACGAGGGTCGCAAAAAATTCAAAAACAGGTATAGATTATATTTGTGTAAATAATTCAGGAAATGTTTTGAAATGCAACGTTATTTTTAATGGGTTATCTGATCATTCTGCACAAATCTTAACCATAGGCGAAAATATTAATAAACCTGTTTTGACGCAGTATGCTAGGTCATTCACGGAACAAAATCATCATAGATTTCGATCTTATTTATTAAAAGAAACTTGGAGTGAAGTTTTCACATGTCAGGAGGTAAATGAAGCGTTTTCGAATTTTGTTGAAACTATGAAATATTACACGGATATAGCATTTCCACTCAGAAAATACAAGCCAAATCTACACAACAACAAAAAATCTTGGATAACACCTGGCATTCGCACGTCATCAAAACACTTGAAAAGAATATACTGTGATTTATTAGACAGCAACTATGACGATAATATACTAAATTACTATAGAAATTACAAAAGAATTTATTCCAAAGTTATTAATGAAGCAAAAAAGAGGCAGAATATCAGCATATTTCAACAAACTGAAAATAAATCAAAAGCGGCTTGGAAGGTCATCAGCAGTAATATTTCACATAAAAGTAACAAAAATCGTAAAGTAAATAAAATAAGAATAGAAAATCACACTATTTCGGAAACAAAGGATATTGTCAACTATTTTAATGACTATTTCGTGAATATTCCAGTCGAATTGAATAAAAAACTGCCGCAAACGCCTACTAATTGTGATTTGCCTTCAAGGTTGACTCATTCAATGTTTCTTACGCCAGTAGATGATAAAATTGTCAGGGATGTACTGAAAAATCTCAAAAATTCGAATAGCGTTGGAGTGGATGGTATAAATACGGAAGTTTTGAAAAGATGCGCAGATTTGATTGCCCACCCATTGGCATACCTCATAAATTTGATGTTGGATCGAGGTGTATTTCCGGAGATTCTTAAATTGGCGAAAATTGTTCCAATCTATAAAAAGGGAGATACAGAAAAAGTTGAAAATTTTAGACCTATAGCTCTACTGTCCGTCATATCTAAGATAGTTGAAAGAATTCTTTTCGATAAAATTATTTCATTCCTGACTAGTAACAATATCCTTCACAGTGCGCAACATGGATTCCTGAAAAATAGATCAACAACAACAGCCATTCACGACTTTTTGAGCAAACTATATGACAGTGTAGGTAAAAACATGAAAACTCTAGGAATATTCATGGACTTGAGTAAAGCTTTCGACCTGGTTAATCATGAATTGCTTCTCGAAAAATTGATGGCCTATGGATTAAGAGGGCAAGTAAATAATTTGCTGAGATCCTACTTGACCAACAGAGCCCAGGTAGTGGAGATAGATGGTGTAAGATCTAAAGAAAAAAATATAGAGTTTGGTGTTCCTCAGGGTTCTGTATTGGGACCCCTATTGTTTTTACTATTTGTAAATGACCTACCAGATATAGATGAGAGAAATTCGATTGAAATGTTTGTCGATGATATCAGCTACCTATGTAGCCATAAAAATAAAGAAGAACTCATAATGTATGCACAAAAAATGTTAGATGGATTCGTTAATTGGTTTAAAGATAATAGACTGTACCTAAACATAGAAAAAACGGTATTTATCAACTTTACCCCTCGAACTAAACTCAGCATGGAATCATTTCTGATAAAAATTAATAGTAAGAGTATACAGCAGGTTTCAGAAACTAAATTCTTGGGGGTATGGCTTGAGAACAACTTGGGATGGGAAAGCCATACTAGTACTGTATGTAATAGCTTGGCATCTTCTTGCTATGCTTTGTATAGATTAAGGGAATTAACTAATTCGAATATTTTAATGACCTATTATTGTTCTCATTTTTATTCCAGAATAAAATATGGTATCATTTTCTGGGGATGTTCCTCTCTTAGTTTAAGAGTGTTTAAACTTCAAAAGCGAGCTGTACGCATAATATCAGGTGTTCAAAGATATACTCCATGTAGAAACATATTTATTGAGTATAGATTGCTTACAGTACCCTGTATTTATATCTTGGAAACTCTTGTATTTGTTAAATCTAACTTGGATAAATTTCGGAGGAATAGCGATTATCATAAGTATTACACACGGCATTGTGAGAAATTTTGTATACCTAGGCATAATCTCAGTATTTGTGAACAGAATCCAGCTTACTTCGGTATATTACTATACAATAAGCTACCAAACTCCATTGGAGAACTGAAAAATATTTCTGCATTCAAAAAAAGCGTGAGAAATATGTTACTGGATAAATGTTATTACCATGTTAATGATTTCTTGAATGATAGTGAATTTAATTAATTGTGTACCACCTATAATATAATTGTTCAATGACTTGTCCTATATTGAATGTTCTCAATCTAAAGGATTAATAAAGATTACTATTACTATTACTATTACCTACAAATAAATATAATAATAAGAAACAACTTCTATCATATTCGCATCAATGGTCACTTTAGTTCTATGTTGTGTAGCCTTTAGAAGAGTTTGCTTGGAAATTTTTGCAGTCTTTCCCTTATTGACACTAGTTCAGTTCTGTATAGTGTGTTTATATTCAAAAATTGGTCTGCAGAAAATTTTGTATATTTTTGTAGCTATTGATATAATAATACCAAATTTCATCTACAAAGAAAGCTCAATTAAAGACGAATTTCGGAAAATTCTACATATATACTGTTTCATTCCACTCTGCAATTAAAATGGGAAACAACAGAAAATGTATATTTGGTTGTTGTTTGGAACAAAATAACATCAACGTCAAAATCGTATTTGAAGGGAATTCTCGCGCATGACAGTTACTTTTCATTTAGGATCTTTGGGAGTACCCGTAACTCATGAGCTTCGGGTCCAAATATTTGGTCCGTTTTAGCGTATCCTGTGGGAAGGTGTGTCTTAGGCAGGGATCGCTGGATAGTCTAACTGAAGAGTCCACCAGCGATCTCGGGACGTAATACTATTATACCCCAGGAGAGGGCGCACTTATACTTGGCTCGAGAAAGACTCGCCAAATGTTTAAAGAGTGTACACTAAATCTTCTTACAAACTTTTCTCTTGTTTCTCCTTCATCCAGTAATAATGCAGTAGGACATAGTTTTTTAGGGTAAGTTTTAACATTTTTTCGCACGAATTTACCCATCTGTTATGTAAATAACCTGCCATTTTCGAAAAAAAAAAAATAAAACTTAGAGTTAGGTGCTAGTCTTTGAATTATTCTTTAAGAAACATGTGAATATTGTATATAACCCCGTGTATATATAAATTTGTGACATATTTTATGGAAATTCATATAAAACTGCTGCAGAGCAAAAAAAAGTTGTTTTCCTTCAAGCACGTGGCTTCTACTCGCTATGCTTTGCGGATTATCACAGAAAGAGAGAGAGAAGCGTTGTGAAGGATGGAATAATTAATTCCAAAACATAAGAAATAGCTATGGGAATAACGCGTTTTTAATTATTTTTCAATAGAAATATTGAGTTATTCGGTTGAGAATAGTATTGAAACAGCTAAATGGCTATGGGAATAAAACGTTTTTAATTTTTTCAATGAGAAATGTTGAAGTTGAAAGAGATTATGAGAAATATTGAGTTATTCGGATGAGAAAAGCATTGAAATAACGTCCTTTTTTTAAGAAAAATATGTTACATTCAAACCAATTGCCGCTAGACAATAAGTATTTTTGATGATATTGTTAATTCAACTATTAAAAAGTGTTACGCGTTATTTTATGAGCACACACAAAACTATTGTATTTTTGTCCACCCTGTACCAATTGGAATCAACATGTGATTCATTTTCGGAATCAGCTCAGCTAAAGTAATCGGAAAAGTCAGACGAAAATGGGGGTGTTCCATTAAAAACAAAATGATGGTGACGTCATTACTCAAAAGCAATTCACCCTGTTTGTGTTAGATTATTATTTCAAAATACGGTAAATTAAAATAAAAAATCGACCTGTTTCAGGATTTTTTCTTAAAATAGTCTGTTCAGCTAAAAACGAATTTGTTCCATACTTTACGGACACAGTGTATTTTATTTCCGGCAAGCCTACTCACAGAAAGTCTCAAATATCGGATCGTCTTGTCTTCCCTATATAGAACATACAGAAATTGCACTTGGTCTCATCTTTTTCACGTTTTATTCACGCTGTAAATTTCCGCCCCTGTCACTTATCGAAGCGAAGTCGAATGCTTTACGATCGTAGGAAATGAGAGGTCATCCGGACTGCCATCTGTTTCTCCGAAAATAATGATGTGACGACGGAGTTGCTCTATATGTGTATGATAGCAGCCGGAGATGTGGGACGTACTGAGTTATGTACATCTATGTTTCGTGTTGATTTCGGACGTCACAATCTGTGTCACTTCTCGTCATTAAATCAGAGTTATGTCTTTATTTTTTTGTTATTAAGGAAATATAGAAAAAAAATGAGGAAAGCACTGACGTGGAGTCAGGAGTAAGGAGTCCAATCCCGCAAATCAGCGATATAAAAATTATCAATCCCGCGGATTCGCGAAAATGCGGATTGTTGACAATATAATACTCTTTGTACTCAACCTATTAAATATGCTAATAAAAAGATTTTATGCTATTAAAAACATACTACAGTATAATAGTATATTATTTAACGAGCGGTAATGTAGGTCATAACTCACGCAGATGAAGTGAGTTATAATGAATTAAGTGAGTTATGATGAATTACATCAAGTGAGTTATGATGAATTACAGCACTCGCCTACGGCTTGTGCTGCAAACTTCATCTGCGTGAGTTATGACCATTACCGCAAGTTGAATACTATACTTTATCTACGACTATATCAATAAATACTAAGAAAAAAATAAAGACTTAGAATATAGGCAGAAGGAACGGAAAATAAACATATGTGCTCGATCCCGAATACAAGAGAGATGGATACTTAGTGTCACCAATCACAATCGAACTAGCTTCGGATAGCTCGAATCCAGTACAGAGTACAGATATAGAACTTTATTGAAAACCTTAATAGTTGCCTATTAAAATATACCAAAAAACATTCCCTGTAAACGGTGACTTAATGATTTTACTGCTACACCAATCTTGAAAATTTTTTCAAACTCTTTTGAAATGTATACATATATAATATTTCATCTTCACTGTCTGAATTAATCGTTTTCAGCAAAACATTCACAATAATTAGATACAACTTGATTTGAAAACGTCAAAATTATTAAAGTGACATTCTCTCGGACATTCCTCCCTTCAATAACAATAATGGAATGTTTCCTTTCGGCTAATCGAATAGAAGCAGAGAAGTTTAGAAGCACAGATCCATATTTTCCGATTTATTTTAGTGAGTTATAGAAGTGAGTTATTATAACTCACGCTATTTGTTAATAGATACTATTAATTGCTCAAAAGCAGTTGAATAATGAATATATAATTCAATAGGAGTAGATGAACCATTTTTCCTAAAAAAGTAGCGTATTCTTCATAGCTTACTCAATTTCAAAACTATGTATTGCTCATACTGTGGGAAATATTATTTCTCACGGCACTTTGCCCACACCTCGCTTGGTAGATCAATGAAATTGGGCTTTCGAGTCGTTTCTATGGAAATGCAATAAACTAGCACATACTGTCAACAAAGGC
This sequence comes from Harmonia axyridis, assembly GCF_914767665.1. Classification (NCBI taxonomy): domain Eukaryota; kingdom Metazoa; phylum Arthropoda; class Insecta; order Coleoptera; family Coccinellidae; genus Harmonia; species Harmonia axyridis. Next base: position 29,776,677 of record NC_059505.1, read on the forward strand.
CATTTTGATTTGAAGTCCATTACTTGAATCATTGAAATTTGTGCAGTTGTAGGAAAAGTATAGTGTGCAACATGTGGAGAAAGTCCTTTTCTCGCTCGTGTGTTTGCGACACTCGCCTTTCAGGCTCGTGCCACAAACTTCCACACTCGCGAGAAAAGTTGGACTTTCCCCACTTGGTGCACAATTTACTATTATTTCATGGCAACAGCTGTCAAGTTTTGCCTCAGGTGAACTCGAAAAATCTGACGACTAGTGCTGCCTCAATTTTCAACTAGAACATTTGCCATTCAAAATTGAGCGTTTGTGAATGATGGAAATTAAGTCGAGGGTCGGAGTTGTATACAGCTTTAAGTATGTACCTGTACCCCTATTCCGTCTGCATTCAAAAAGGGTAATTTCATGTTTTTATAATTGGTCAAGTGTTGTTCGTACAGGTGCTCGTACAGCCATAGAAGAAGCCTTTGATTCAAGCACCCGCGTAATACGAACACTATGATTCGATTCCTCTCCTTAACCTTCCAGCGGGCGCGGTGTCTTAAAATTTACGACAAACACATATAATTGCTTCTCCCACTCTAACGACTTGTTTGAGAGCAAAGAGGTTCCCAGAACTTCAGGCGTGCGGTCCATGCTCAGAAGTGTTTTATATCCAAATATTCGGGAAATTTTCATTGAGCGTAAATTTTACGACACGCGCCCTCACAGGTGAGTTTGTGGTGTAAACTGTCTTTTTCGTTTTTAATTTCGAATTTATTTCTATATTTTTGTTATTATTTCAGCTAAATAAAATGTCATAGTGCCTCATTATGGGAGTAAGCCGCTTACACAAGAGGAGCTAGAAAAAATTGCTCAAGATCTATTCGACGAGCCAGAAGAAAATGATGAGACTTACTTTCCTTCGAGTGATAGCGAGTTTTCAGGAGAAGAAATCGAACGACAGGATGAAGAAAGTGCTACAGAGCAAGAAAACACCTCAGATGAGTCTGATGAAGAAGAGGAAACGATGGAAGAATTTTTCATCGGAAAAAATAAAACAACCAAATGGCGTAAGACAAAATACAATGTACCTGGAAAAACCAAAACAATAAACATAATAAAAGTACCCACAGGCCTATCTCGAACAGCTTTTGACATTGAAAACGAAGCAGATGCCTTTCGAAAAATCATCGATAACAAAATAATTGACAAAATTCTGAGATATACGAATATGTATGTCGAACAGCTGAGAGCTGTGCACCAATATTCTAGAGAACGGGACTGTAAAAACATTGACAGAGATGAATTTATGACATATTTGGGCCTGCTATATTTGATCGGAGTAAAAAAATCCCACCACGCAAATGTGAAAGAGATCTTTGCAAGTGCAAGTACAGGAATTCAAATAACAAGAGCTGTCATGAGTTACAAAAGATTTCTTTTTATCACCCGTTGCCTGAGATTCGATGACAAGAAAACCAGACATGAAAGAAGGAAAACTGACAAACTGGCAGCGATACGGGACTTCTTCGGAGCTTTCGTCGATAACTGTAAGTCATCATTCAATTTGAGCGAATATACGACAATCGATGAGATGCTGCATCCATTTAGGGGTCGCTGTAGCTTCATTCCTAGCATTCCTAGCAGCGAAATATGGGGTGAAAATTTTTGCCTTGTGTGATGCCAAAAGTTTCTACACATCCAATTTAGAAATATACTGCGGGAAACAACCCGATGGGCCATTTGAAGCCTCTAATACCCCAACAGATATTGTGAAGCGTCTAGTCACTCCAATAGAGAAGTCAAATCGAAATTTGACCATTGACAAATAACAGTTTTGGGTACAATGAAAAAAAACAAATCTGAAATCCCGAAAGAATTCTTGCCAGACAAAAAAAGAAGTGTTGGATCATCTCTATTTGGTTTCCAAAAGGACAAAATGATGGTTTCCTATGTACCTCGGAAGAATAAATCCGTGATATTACTGTCAACATTTCACCAGAAAGCCCCAAGTTATATTAGACTATAACGGAACCAGAGGTGGAGTGGACACCGTCGACAAAATGTGTGCTGCGTATTCTGTCTCTAGAATAACAAAGAGATGGCCGTGTGTAATTTTCTACACTCTAATGAATATAGAAGGCATAAATGCTCAAATTTTACACAAATTTGCCTGCCCAACAAAGGCTCCTAAGCATCGGAGTATATTCTTGAAAAATTTGGCATTGAGCCTAATGAAAGAACATCTCATCTCTAGATCGACTCTGAGACATTTACCCCAAGACATTAGATGTTTCCTGAAAGTGACTCATGGTCAGTGTGTTGAACCAACAGAAGAAATTGAAGAAATAAATCTTCCAAAACGAGGTGTATGTCGGGTATGTGTGATGGAGAGGAAAAGAACCTCAGCATCGATGAAATGTTGCCGTTGTCAGTCCTTCATTTGCAAAAAACATGCTTCAATCAATGTGGTTTGTCATGATTGTGAAGATGAGAATGCTGATTCTGAAAATTAACTCGTTAAATGAATTGTTATGAAATTCATGATTTTTATGTTCTGGATAAGTTTTTGTTTATTGAATAAAACTTTATTTCTTCTTAAGTGATGTTGAATTTCATTTTTCATATGACCACAATAATTCCCGAACATGTTTATGAAGAAAACATAATTCACTGGATGACGCAAAATTTACGACAAGCGCCTGCTCATGGAAACTCAAAGGGCGCGCCCGCTGGAAGGTTCAAAGGCGATGGTTCATGTCTCATTGCTAGATTAGATAAAGATACTATATCGTCATCAGCATAAGTGAAATGGTCTCCGGTTTAGGATTGTGTTTTATCTTCTAAAGTCGCTATTTGCAGCCTGTCGGTGAAACTCTTAATTTCATTTCGTAATGTTGATTTGCAATTAAGTACAAATGTATCTTTTTGGCCATTTGTAGATATTGACTGTTATCCCAGAAATTCCAGATATTTGCCTGGGTTTTCTGAATACGGTATAATACTCATCATTAACGGCACTCTTTCATCCTAGAAAATAAAACTTTATCCATTTCTTCACTCGAGTTATAAAGACTTTCCAATTTGCTGATCATGAATCGTAGTGTAGTTTCAGCAGTAACAAGTGTTGCATCTTCGTTCTGCATCTTCGAAAACCATCTCTCTTCCACCGCCATGCTGGTCTTCGACGTCAAAATCCCGTTCTAATAGTGGCCTTACCATAGGTATTTGAGAGCATTCGATGAGCCTAAGCCGCAGATTTTTTGTATGAAATTTCGGCGGCATCAACTGCTTTGGTTATTAACTGCATTTGCGATCATTCATGTAGAATAGATGTACAGAATAAAATGAATAGTGTAAGTATGAAATCTGAAGATAAAATATAAATCAGACATAAACAGATATACGATCACATAAATAAAGCCGCATATTCCTTCATATTAAACAGAAAATTGAAACCTCCCGCAAATTGCGAGAATTTGGCTCGTAAGCTGACATGTTTAATAGAGAATAACTTCATGACGCAGACACAAATCGACTAATATTTCGATGACGTCATGGTAACAAATACCTAAGCTTATTGTATGATATCTACTATCTACTTATTTCGACTGTCACTTACCGCTGCAGCCATCTATTGCAAAATGGCGGAAGAAGTATTGTACACCTAATATTATTGTACAATTATTGGTCATTGGCAATCTTTTTCTAGAGCTCAATTCTCTAAATTTTTTTCTACCTACGGCCCTTTATGTTTCTAATCGTTCGAGGAAATATGAATGTCCATCGATATGTTAATCAAATGATAGGACCCTTCCATTTTTTCAGGGACACATTGCAAGGCAATTTAAGTAGTTCTCCGAAGAGGTTGATGTACAAATATTCCAACCTTTTCCTTATTTGAGATGTGTGAGACATGGGTAGAAAAATGATGCAATTATCCAATAATCTACAAACACTATAGAAGCTCTCCGGATGAAATCCATCACCTGGGGAAAATATTCCAAGATGGGTACGTGAATGCCAAACTGATAGGGGTGGTGTAGTATTATTGATGAAAAATACCTTCAAATTCTGTTCAATTTTTTTGAAATTCAGATCAATTACTGTCTTTGACTAGTTGAACATATTTGCCAAGTTTGGTCAAAATACTTCGAAGCCTTGATGTTGCATTTTTTATCTCACGAGGTGTTTTTATAGTTAAAACTGTTACTATTAATAAAAGAAATGAAATTTTTGAATTTCGTTTCACAGAATAATATTGAAATTAAGTTTTACCAAGAGATTAGCGAGGAATCAATTTTGAAATAATTACGTTCCTAGGAGAACATATCACATAGTGGAGATAGATGAGAGCTCACAAAATTATTAGAGTTTTCAGATGCTGGACACCTAGAGTCATATAAATTGAGAGAAGTATGAATTTCACGTGGATAATTATCTTATGGCGCATATTGTCATTGCTTATGGCTATTCATATATCTCCGACATTTCCTGAAAAAGCTGCAAAGCATAGATCCAACGTATTTACACACTAGCAGTGTACCAAATGGCCTATTATGCATACGAGTAAGAGGTGAAAATAAGCACCTGAAACAACGTTAAGCTCAACATGTACGGATTTAGGGGAATTTCTGTTTGTTGATGAGCTGGTGGAATGACAATACAGGATATTATCTCCCACGGTTATCAGCTCTGTTGAACAGTTCGATCGGAAAATCTTATATTACGACTTCGATACGATTTGTTAGTTTTGTTATTAATTGACAGATTTTTATAATAGAATTGTCGGTTTTGGATGAATCTCAATGGAAAAATGGTTTCGTCGATTTCGTTCTGGTATTTTCTATGTCAAAGATGCATCACGCACTGAAAAACCAATTGAAGGAAATGTCAGTAAAATTATGAACATTGTCGAGTCCAACCGTCATGGTAGCACTGTTTCGATTGCCCAAGAGCTGAAAATTGCACTGGTCTCAAGAAGAAGGTCGATGAATAAGTACCACATAAGTTAACGCAAAAAATCACATGGACCGCATTCCCATAAAAAAACCTCTGCTGATTCGCAACAAAAGCGCCCCATTTTTGAAGCGGTTGGTGACTGGTGATGAAAAGTGATTTATTTACGATAACGTCAAGCGAAAACGGTCGTGGTCGAAACGCGGTGAGCTGGCGGAACGGTGGCCAAGCTAGGATTAACGGCCACCAACCAGCAAGATTTTGCTGTGTGCTACGGCACAACTTTTAACTCGAAACTACACTGTCAACAATTGGACCGTCTGAAGGAAATATTATGTTAAACTCCCAGATGCAGTCAGCTTTGGCCAATAGTATAGGAATTGTGTTCCATCAGGATAATGTCACACACATCGGTAGTGATTCGCCAGAAGCTCTAGGATCTTGGTTTGGAGGTTCTTATGCATCCACCCGGTCCTTCCACCAAAGAGATCATCATCTGTTGATGCCCATGGTGAACAATTTTGTTGGTGAAAAATTAGCAACAGAGGCAATTTTTTAGGGACGATAATTTCTATGATAGATGCCTTATGATATTATTTTCAAAATGGCTCCAAGTTATAGAACAAAACGGCTCATATTTGACCTATCGTATCAGTCTAACTATGGTGATTTATGCCTTGTACTTTATGCAAAAATAATGGATGCCTTTTTTACACCTTACAAGATAAACATCTCGAATAATTCAAATTCTAATACCGTTCGATGAAGTTTCGATCCAATTTTCTCTGTACAAGGTGTTTGTTTATATTTTACTCATTAGCTATCTCAGTTGATATTGGTGCTACAAAACGTTGCAAAATTGCAAAAAAACATTGTCATGTGTCAGCTACCTTAGATTTAGACGAAAGAATTTTTCGAAAACTGACAAAGATAACCTCAATAAATTATATTCTTGACATCAGGAGGAAGAGCTCTAGCGATTAGGAAAATGAAATATAGAGTGTTCCATTTGAAAAATACCAGTTCACATCAAATTAATAGGTTTATAATCCTTTTTTGTGTTTACTATTACTTCATATACTTCTTTCTTATTATTTGCCCATTTTAACGTTTTTTAAAAACAATATGAACTCAGACAGCTATTGAGTGAAATATAAACAATCAAATGAGCAAAATTCAATGTTTTAGCACTACAAGTTTTAAACCAGAGGAGATAGACAATATTTGATACTCATTCTCATTTTTTTTTCTGAGAAACTAACAATAGTAGTATTCATTTTCGAACAACTTCTTTCGTTTTCAAGTTATAAGGGAAAATCGAAAAAAACATTTAAATTTTCGCTTATACTGATGATAGATCTCTGAAATTGAAACATCATACAGGCACTTTTTTACGTAGAATCCAGTGGCATGCTCGTGTTTTTAACAGGGTTTTTTTTTACGAAGTTATGACCTAAATTTCTGTGCCATTTTTTGAAAGCTTAATTTTTCCTGATTTCAAAAATATATAACATTGTGAAGTTTGTATCAATATGAATAATAGAAAATGATCAAAATATTATTTTATCTAAGAGTCAATAATAATTAACTATAAACAAGGTGTACTCTTTCTTCCCGGAATACCAATATACACTATATTTATTTGAAAATTTAAAATAATTGAGGAGGAAATATTGATGTCGTAATAAAATCTGTCTAATTGTTGTTTGATGAATTATTATTGATTCGATGTTTTACGTATCTGAAAGCTAGCATATTCAACAATATTGATGCATTACCTATTTGACTTGAATGACATAACTTTCAACAATATATCCTTGAAATTCTGCTTTTTTGCGTTGTCTTTTCACTTACTTCGAATAAAAGAGTAATTTATTCAGCCATCTAACGTAAATAAAAGAAATATTTAGTACCTTTATTATCATTTAATTGAACACGTTGATATTCCTTCAGAGTATTTCACAATTAAAACAGAGTATAACTAAATAAGTGCAGAAGTTTTAATGCGTTGAATTTTTTCGAAAATTTAATGGAGTCATGAATATAGACCAAAGCTTTTGAGCTTTATTTTGGAAAGACATGTTTCCAAAAATGAGAAATCAATTTGATTTTCATTTTTTTCTCAATATTGCTGAAAAATGAAACAAAAGCACAATATCAACGTACACAACGTTATGCTCAATTTTTTCTTTATGAAACTATTGCTTTCACAGACACAACATGAAAATTGAAAACTTTTTAATGAGACCAAATATTTCAATTAAAAACATTGTTACGTCGTGAAAATTTGTTGTTTGTTGGCGCCACCTGCGGCCGCGGTATTACCCGGTCGGTAAAAACCCGGTCGGTAATCCCGGTCGGTAAACAAACATCGTTATAATTAATAATAATAACTTTCTCAAGTGTCAAACTGTGCTTATCTATTCTAAATTTCATCAAAAGTTAAGTTATTTGATTACTTTAAATTCATCTAATTATCTTTCTACATTTTCAATTTCTTCTGTTAAAAACTGATTGAGCAATTTCGAGTTAATTGTGTGTTACTCAAATTGAGTGATAACCACGAAGCCGGTGCAGAAGAGGTTAATCATCCCTTTTACCCATCCACCTGACCATCTTCTGCCACCAGATTAGGGGGTAAATTCCCAGACATCATCTCTCTTAACTCACGAGGTAAGTGCACACAAATTCTTTCAAGTTGCTTAATCTCTCAATAGTTATTGTCATCTGAAATTGGTTGCAATAATTTGCGATCATTTATTGGTGCCGAAACCCGGGAATTATTCAAATTAATTCCATAATTTCAGTCTAATTTCAATTTCCTTTCATCTGATTATTCGTTTAAATTCGCCGTTAATTTTCTTTTCAATAAATCAAGTGGAAAATTAATTGAACGGATTATCGCGCGTCATCTGTTTATTATCTCCTTTGGTAAGATAAGCATCGTCTGTTCACTTTTCGAACTATAAATTCCGAATCAATTTATTTCTTTATACCGGGGTCGTTCGAAAGTTAAAATGCCGTCGATTGATAAATTGAAGGCCTCTATCTCTGAGGCGGTTGTCAAGCGCGAAAATGCATTCGCAGCGGCTTCCACTCTACTCAAACTAATCAAAGGTTTGACCACCGAAGCAGATGTTGCCAACATGTGCTTGGCCGAGTTGTTTAAGGTAGAGAAGACCTTCAAAGAGGCTGACGAGTTGATCGTTAAGCTAAACTCTCAGTTAGAGGAAGAACAGGACGAGGCACCCTCAAAGTTTTCTGCCTTTTTTGAGATTTGCCTGCATGTCCGTGCTGCCCATAGCAATCTGACTGCATCTCCTTTGGCTGCGAAGCCTTCCTCTGTTGATCTCCCCATTCCTCGTGTCGAATTGCCTTCTTTTCATGGAAACATCGAGGAATGGCCTGGCTTCATCGCGCTATTTGATGCCCTAGTGCATCAAAATAGCTCCCTGGCGCCAGTCCAGAAGTTCCATCTTCTAGCATCTTCTCTTGCTGGTGAGGCGGCTTCTGTCATCTCCGGCTTCGAGATGAATTCTTTGAATTACGCTCTCGCCTATCAAGCCCTGTCCTCCCGTTATCAAAATCCTAGTCGGCTTGCTGACCTGTATGTGAGCCAGATACTGGATTCACGGCCTGCGTCTGTTTCTTCCTTGTCCCAGCTTAAACAGTTCGCCACCACGCATCAAAACGCGATCAATGCCATCAAGGCGCTGCCCATACCAGATTTGGCGGACTTTCTTCTGTTCTCTCTGGCTTTGCGCAACCTCGACGTACCATCTCGTCAGTTGTTCGAGGGGCAGTTATCCTCGGATGACTTTCCCAATCTCTCGCAGCTGCTCGAATTCACCAATCGACAGCTGCGAGTGTTAGAAAGCACTTCCATCACTTCATCCCGTTCGTCTGTGCCGAAGAGGTCGTCAAGACCACCATCACCGGTAGCCTCAGCTTCTGTTTCTCCATCGGCTGTGCCTTCATCCTCTGGCCAGTCCTATCGCCGTCCGGCATACACTGGTTCGCGCTCATCTTCATCGCATACGTGTGTTTTCTGCTCTGCAAATCACTCCATTCGCCAGTGTCGTGAATTCAAGGCCATGACTATTCATAAGCGAAGAGCTTTCGTGACTGAGCAACGATTGTGCAGAAATTGCATGTCGTCGTTCCACTCCACTGTTGACTGCGGGTCAAGTCAGTGCTGCCACACGTGCGGAGCACGTCACCATACAATCCTTCACATGGCCTCTACTGCCACTACGTCGTCTTCCGTTTCCCACACGAGGGAGCAGTCGACAGACCAACTCCCCTCTCCACCTTCTGTTTTCCGCACGGAGGAGCCATTGACAGACCTATCCCCCTCTCCACCTATTTTTTCAGAGCAGTCAGCTCGTACTCCTATCTCTCGAGCTGGAGTAAGAGGTCGATTAATGAATCTCGGCATGTCGCGTACGTTTTCTAGGGCGGCAGGTTCAGCATCGTCTGGCCATGGTTCGGAATGACTACGAGTGTGGTCAGTTTGCGGCCGACTCACCCCGTCGGTCCAACATCCGTCCACGACGTCTCGTCTGTTCTCTCCTTGTCATCTACTTTCATCTGCGCGTTCTGCCTTGCGTCAGACAAGTAATCCGGACTACCTTATGCCTACCGCCTGGATCCGTCTAGACAACCGGCGGAATGTCGTTTTTGGCCGTGCTCTTCTTGATTCAGGTTGCCAACACACCCTCATCACCCGAGATTGGGCCACCAAGCTTCGTCTGCGCATTCACCCCGAAGCTATTCAACTTCGCACCTTGAGTAACGCGGATCAGTTTCGCATCCAAGGGTACGCATACGTCACACTCTGTCACCAAGGGGATCCCCCAAATCTAATCATTAAAGCCTACGTTCTTGACGGCCACCTAGATCCTCTTCCTGTCCAAGCATTCAATGGCCGATGGTCTGAGTTTCGGAAATTCAACCTAGCTGATCCACTCTTCTATCTTCCTCGCATCATAGGGATGTTGATTGGTTCGGATGTGCTCCCTCATCTAATTCTTCCTGGCACGTTGCGCCCATCGTCTGAACTTCCAGGGGCATTATCTACCACCTTAGGTTGGGTGCTCTATGGGCCCTATGCTCGTTATCGCAAGAGAACAAAACATGTTTCCTTCTCACCTGACATTGTCAATGGTTTCACTCGACATCCTCCAAGTACCCATCAGGCCTCCCAACAGCACACCTCTTCATCATCTTCTGCAGGGTCATCACCTGCTGTTCCTTCTTCGTCACTTCCGCAGCCTGGTTCTCCTCTATCAGTGATCACCTGCCATTCCTCTTCTGACAAACCTAAGTCTTCTGATGCATCTCCCCAACTCTTACCATCTGACGTGATAAAATCTCATGCCGTTACCGATCTTCAAACCATGAACATGAGCCCCTCGCATCATTTAGACCAGGAGCTTGTCCACCTCGTTCGTCGCTTTTGGGAACTCGACAAGGTACCTGAAGTGCTACCTTTAACTCCTGCAGAGAAAGAATGTGAAATGCTGTATCGCGCTGATGTAACTCGTGACTCCAATGGAAGATACACCGTTGGTTTACCCTTGTCATCTTCTCGGCTGGGTACCTCCGTCAACGTGGCGACTAGGCAGTTTATTCGGTTGGAACATCGTCTAGACAATAACCCTGCTCTTCGTGTCGCCTATCATGAGTTCATGCATGATTATCTCGAAAGTGGACACATGGAATTGGTTCCTGAATCTTCTGATTGTCCGCGATATGAACCCTATTACATCCCTCATCATCCTGTACATCGCCATGACGACCCTCCTACTAAAATTCGAGTGGTTTTCAACGCCTCTTGCGCATCTGCTAATGGCAAATCCCTCAACGATCTTCTTCTTACTGGCCCGAAACTGCAAGCGGATATTTTCACTCTTCTGCTTCGCTTTCGTCTACATCGATATGTCTTCACTGCCGATATCAGACAGATGTATCGACAGATCTTGATAAGCCCTGAGCAAAGGGATTATCAACGCATAGTCTGGCGTTTCACCAAACAGGAACCTCTCCAATATTATCGCCTTAACACCGTCACTTATGGAGTTTCTTCAGCTCCCTATTTGGCACTTAGGACCCTCCGACAGCTAGCTTCGGACGACGGACCCAAGTTTCCTGCTGCTAGGCAGGTTTTGCTAGATGAAATATATGTCGATGACATCTTAACAGGTTGTTCGTCCGAGGCTGAAGCTCTTGAGTTACGTCGACAAGTTCAGAATCTGCTCATGGCGGGCGGTTTTGAGCTACGCAAATGGGCTTCTAATCATCTTCCTCTTCTGGATGGTATTCCTTCTGATCATCGTAGAGAATCCTCCTCCATTGACCCCCTTCTTTTCGACCGTGAACCGAGTCTCAAGATTTTGGGACTTGGATGGAATCCAGCATCTGATCACTTCTTCTACTCTGTTCGTTTGACCTCAACAGCAATCACCAAGCGGTCTGTGTTGAGTCAGATGGCCAGAATCTTCGATCCCTTGGGATGGTTAGCTCCTGTTACCTTCTATGCCAAGATTTTCTTCCGTCAGCTCTGCTTACTCCATCTGGAATGGGACCAACCTCTTTCCAGTGAGGTTCAGCCCCCATGGTTGCAGTTTCAATCCCAGCTCCCCACTTTGACAGAGCTTCACATACCACGATTCATCTCAGCCATTTCTTCTACTGCTCATCGGTTGATCGGCTTCTGTGATGCCTCTGAATCTGGCTACGCTGCAGTAGTTTATCTCCGCACTTTCGCATCCTCTGGACATTACCATGTGTCTCTCCTGGCGGCCAAGTCCAAAATTGCCCCTTGCAAGGCTACAACCCTGCCGCGCTTGGAACTGTGCGGTGCCCATCTTCTCGCCAAACTCATGCATCACCTGTCCGCTCGTGTTTTGCAGCATCTCACTACTGAATGCATCGCCTTCTGCGATTCTTCAGTAGCCTTGTCGTGGATTCGTGGTGAGAGTCACAGGTGGAAGACATTTGTTGGCAATCGAGTCGCTGAGATCCAGGATCTGATTCCCTCAAATCACTGGAGGCATGGGGTGTCTGAAGACAACCCAGCTGATTGTGCCTCTCGAGGATTGATGCCTGCAGACATTCATCATCACCCATTGTGGTGGCGTGGTCCTCACTGGTTGTCTCTCGATTCCTCTCTATGGCCCCTGTCCTCTGTTGATTCATCTCAAATTGATCAAGTGGACGAAAAAGCCAAGCCGCTCTCCGCTTTAGTGTTGACGGTTGTCTCCGGTGAACCCACCATGATTGACCGTTTTTCTTCGTATCTTCGACTCAAGCGCGTCATTGCCTTTTGTCGACGTTTCATACTGAATGCTCGTGGTTCAGCTTTACCTCGCACAGGTTTTCTCACCTCTGTTGAGCTTCAGGAAGCAGAGATCTGCTTAATACGTCTGGTTCAATCTGTTCATTTTGCCGAGGAGCTGGTTGAGCTGCAGAGACCATCTTCTCGTCATCGACTCATCATGAAACTTCACCTTTTCTGCGATGAGCATGGACTTGTTCGTGTTGGAGGTCGCCTTTCAGCCTCTTTATTACCATATCGACACAAACATCCTGTTCTTTTACCGAAGGACAATCATCTCACTCATCTGATAATCGATGATGCCCATTATCGTCTTCTGCACGCCGGTGCTTTAGCTACTCATTCGTACATTCGTCGACGGTACTGGATATTGGACGGACGTAATGTAGTACGCAATCGTCTGCGCAAGTGCAACCGATGCTTTTCTTGCAAGCCCCGTCCTCTAATACAGCCAATGGGCAATCTTCCACCAGAACGGCTATCATCTGCTATGGCTTTTCTAACTACTGGTGTCGACTACGCCGGCCCATTTTATGTGACGAGTGCACGACTACGCGGAGCCGTTAGCACGAAGGCATATCTGGTTGTCTTCATCTGCTTCTCTACTAAAGCAGTTCATCTAGAATTGGCATCTGAGCTGTCAACCCCAGCGTTCATCGCTGCTTATCGGCGCTTTGTTGCACGCCGAGGTCATCCTTCCGTCATCTTTTCGGATAACGGGACCAACTTTGTTGGTGCTCATAACTACCTTCGTGACCTTGGTCGCTTACTGTCTGCTCCACAACATCAGCAGAGTCTTTGTGATGCCGCCTCGTCGTCCGGAACTGACTGGCGATTCATACCCCCTTCCAGTCCTCACTTTGGCGGCCTGTGGGAGGCCGCTGTAAAATCTGCTAAACATCATCTTACTCGCGTTATTGGCGAGCAGAAACTCACTTACGAGGAGTTTCTCACCATCTGCACTCAGGTTGAAGCCATCCTCAACTCTCGTCCTCTGTATCTTCCATCATCTGATCCTTCTGATTTTGAGGCCCTTACACCAGGGCATTTCTTGGTTTTCCGGTCCCTAACAGCTCCTCCTGACAACGATGTCAGTTCTGTGTCTGTGAACCGGTTATCTCGTTGGCAACTAGTCCAGCGATTTCAGCAGGACTTCTGGAAGCGTTGGCGTCAGGAATACTTGCATACCTTGCAGCAACGTCACAAGTGGTTGCAACCATCTACCCCCATTCTTCCAGGTACTGTAGTCGTCATTCGAGATGATAATCTTCCTCCTCTGAAATGGAGTATCGGTCGTATATCATCTGTTTTTCCTGGAACTGACTCCACCACTCGTGTAGCTGATGTTACTACTTCCTCTGAGATAATTCGAGATAATCCTCTGAGATAATTCGACGACCAGTCGTCAAGCTGTGTCCTCTCCCAAGTCAATAGATGGCCCTTTTTCGTCTGTTCACTCCTTGCAGTTGATCTTACTGAAGGGACTCTTCAGGGCGGGCGGCATGTTACGTCGTGAAAATTTGTTGTTTGTTGGCGCCACCTGCGGCCGCGGTATTACCCGGTCGGTAAAAACCCGGTCGGTAATCCCGGTCGGTAAACAAACATCGTTATAATTAATAATAATAACTTTCTCAAGTGTCAAACTGTGCTTATCTATTCTAAATTTCATCAAAAGTTAAGTTATTTGATTACTTTAAATTCATCTAATTATCTTTCTACATTTTCAATTTCTTCTGTTAAAAACTGATTGAGCAATTTCGAGTTAATTGTGTGTTACTCAAATTGAGTGATAACCACGAAGCCAGTGCAGAAGAGGTTAATCATCCCTTTTACCCATCCACCTGACCATCTTCTGCCACCAGATTAGGGGGTAAATTCCCAGACATCATCTCTCTTAACTCACGAGGTAAGTGCACACAAATTCTTTCAAGTTGCTTAATCTCTCAATAGTTATTGTCATCTGAAATTGGTTGCAATAATTTGCGATCATTTAAACATGTTGAAAAAATAATTCATTGTAAAAAAATTGTACTCCTGATTTGTATCTGCAAATTATAGTTTCCTAATAAAAAATTAAAATATTACATAACATTATACATAAACGGATATGTTGTGAAATGATTCGAAAAAAATTAAGTGAATTCCTGTTACGTTTTGAGTAGAACCAAAACACCAAAGTTCCATTGCTTCAACTCTTTAGTAAAATAAAAAATTAATGAAAAAAGCTCTCATTTTTGGAAGCATTTAACTTTCCAAGATAAGGCCTGAGAGCTTTTGATCAAAAATTTTCATCAAGGATTCACCCACCGAAAATTTTCGCATTTCTTGGTAAAACCCACTATATTGTTGATTGAGATCTGAAGCAAAATTATAAAAATATTTCCAATGTGATATGAGGGAATTAAATGCAAAGGTTTATTATTTCCCATTTCAACTAAATATAGGTACAGCTCCACAGAAGTTGAGGAAGTTCAAAGATTTTGAGGCTGTTTTAAAAGTTTCCATTTTTTCCAGTACTTCTTTAAACATGATAAATCTAAATGGTTACTAACTTATCTTAATCATTTTTTTGCGATTTCCTTTATGAGTTTTATAGTTTCAGTTGAAACTTTATTTTCAGTATGTGTAGTAAAAGATCAGTTCACTCAAAAAATTGAAAAAATAGTCGTAAGGCCTTCTCGATCATCAACCAGAGCTTAACAATGCCTTTTCATACTTTCGATAGGATTGTTAAAGTAGCCATGATAAATTTCTTCCCAGATGTGCGGTAAAAGCCGTCTGAGTTCTTGAAGCATATGAGAAGGTGATTGGTGGGAATAAGAATAAAAAATATTAATTTCAGCTGATCCCAAGCGTATTGGTTTGAGATATGACGACAGAGGGGGCCAGGCGAAATGCGGAATACCATGGATTTCCAGAGCTTCATCGACAATTCTCGCAAGATGGGGTGGCTCATATAGTCCCAAAACAAGAAATTTGGCCCAATAACGGCATGGAACAATGGGACAATTTTGTATATCCACTCAAACAAATGCATCCCCAAACAATTACTGTACAAGTTCTGAACGGATAAACTTCCTGAACCGATCTGTGATTCTTGGGCATCAGAGGATGGGTCCATACCGGAACATGCCGATTATTCGAAAACCGTCCATATCTAGACTCATCTGTACACAACACAGAACTCCTTTGATCGTTCCAATTCACGTGCTCATTGGTCCATTCCAATCGCTATCGCAATCCTTCTCAAAAGTCGTGGAGAATGTGGATTAATGCTTCAAAGTCTTCGACGAACTGTTTCAATCGAAAAAAAAACACCAGAAAAATTAACACTTTCACTGCGCATGACTCTCATGTGAGTCACAGCGTTCGTTAGCCGAATGCGCTCGGCTCTCATCGGAGCCGAGCTTGCCAGTATGATAGGGATTTGTGATTCGTTCAATTTCGACGAACCGGGTCGAACCAGATCCATGGCTGAGACGACCCGGTTCAAAAGACCCGTTCAATTGACCCAATGGTTCTTTGCAGCTCAATAGCTCAGATCGAATCATGTACGATTTGCGCATGATTCAAAGATCCGTAGATCTGGTTCTTTCGTTCTTTGTTTTTTTTCTTGGTAAAGAATGTTAAGTTAATATCAGCTTTCTTTCGGTATGTTTTTAATCGGATCGTGAATTTGTGATAATGATTTTTTTGAGACATAATCATAAACATAAGGGAGATTATCCATTATCAAAGTTAAAGTTATAAGTTACTGAGATGGCAGAATATAATGAATTGATATCTAGTTCATGAGATGATTATGGATCTTTCGAAAAAAATTCAAAATCTAATATATATTCCTCGTTCAAATTGATGATATTGGAATATTTTAATGACTAATGAAGAAGTAGAAGTAAATCATGAATGTACTTTGTACAGAACACTAAATTCACGAGGTCTTGAGTTATTAATTTTAACGAAAACTACCTAATAATCATTACCTGTATCTATTCCAACCAAATAAATACAGAAGATCTGAAATCCCTCAAACTGATACCTATTAACCCTAATTGATATATCTTGTTCCCGAAAAATATTCATTTACATCAACTTTACAAAGTTAGGTTTGAATATATAGTTAAAAAAATTCTCAAAAAATAATGAACAATATTTAAGACCATAACATTTTCAAGAAATAATAATTGGAGCATCTAAGAGAGTGCAATTACAGAGTCCAGTTTCTTTTACTATCTATCATCTTTCTTCAAAACCGGGTGCCAAGGAGTATGATCTCAGCGTTGCACGGGTGTGGTTGTACGTTTGTCAGCGTGTAGTTTACGACTTGGGACATTGAAAATTTTCAGCCGTTCAAATAATTATTTGTTTATCATTTTCAAGTTACCTATAAGTGCAATTTATTTTATTAGTTTTGGTGTTTTTTTATGAAATCTTATTGTTGTAACTTTTGTTATTTCTTAATTTTTTACGTTTGTATCTGCAATAAATGAACAACATATTTGAGTTTTCTCATTGTTTGTAACCTCTTACCCTAAATGAGCAAGAATTTGTTGTGTCTCCTATCGGAGCCGGTCAGCACTCAGCAAGAAATTCTTCGCCAGGTGCGCACGGCTCCTATGAGAGTCATGGATACAAAAATTAAAAACACCTTGTATATACACCAATATCATTTTGACATTTGGAAGAACGATTATATCTACAAAAAACATCGCCGCTCCTAGGTGAACCTACACCCTGAAAGTCTCAGCGAAAGTGTTAAAGAATGTTAGGCGTTACTTTCATCATACCATTTCTAACGCATATAATTAATGAGTGTATTGGTAGATCTTATTTTCCGAGATCATGGAAATTTGCTGACATTATTCCAGTTCCTAAATGCAGTCGTCCTACTGAACTGAGTCAATTGAGGTCTATAAGTATCTTGCCTACTCTTTCTAAAGTACTCGAAAAAATAATGGAAGCACAGATAAGAGAACACTTGTCTGAATACAGTATATTCCCACCTAAGCAATCAGGATTTCGTCAGGGCTATAGTTGCACATCAGCTCTTTCAGATTGCCACGGTAGTACTTTCTTTATTATAACCTGTGATAATAAATTCCAATTATAAAGTTGCTGATGAGACAATTAATCAGTCATAAACAATTAATTAATCAGGGTTGGGTTAAGTACTTTTAATCACAAATAAATTTTTAAATCTGAAATAACAATAACTATAATCTAATAAGTTTCTTACAAATATATAATTCTTAGTTCTAATAGACTGAATCGAAAGATTGCAATACCGTGCACTTAGGACAATTATACACTAATAAGTAATTTAGATAATGAAGTTCTAGTTAAAGCAGTCAAAATGTGAATGATGAAAAATTTAAAGTATCAAGCTAATATGGAATGTAATCTCTAAGAATAAGGATGAAGTTGAATTTGGAAAAATATACGATTAAGAAAATTTAAAAAAAGATACTCAATTTGGATAAGTTGAAATATAAGACAATATGAAATTATGAGTACTAAACTTTGAGAACTGCGAATACAAATCTGGAATATTAAATATACTGAATATAATGTGAAAATTACAATATTTAAATATTGGTAATGTTAATATGAGAAAATATAATAAAAATTTAGAAAAGGAAATGTGCCAAAGGTGAATTTAATATTATATCCAAAATTGTATCTAATCAACAATGAAGGAAAAAAAAACCATGAGAAGGAACTTATCTTAAAATTAGGGTGAATCTCCTCCCCAAGCCAACTGTACCAAGTGACTCAAAATGAAACGGTATGAAAATCTCTAGCAACAAATGTAGGACCAATTGAACAATTTTCCCAGGAGGTATGCACCATTAACTCGCAATTTTCGTGAAGATCTTGAATGATACCAATACGTCCAATAGAAAAAAAATTACCATATAATAAAAATCTAAGAATGACAGAAAAAAGTATGTATTACTTTAAAATTCAATTCAAATTGATCACAAGGTAACTTACCCTCGTTGTCGAGGATTTTCACTCAATTGTAGCTCACAAAATAAATACTTGATTTGACTAGGCTATCCAAATTAAATTGATTATTGCCTTAGCAGAAAAATTAATTCAGCTACCATAATAAATTTCAAAAAATGCCGACTTTAAACTCTACTGCTCGCCAAAATTTCGTTGTTACTCTGTGAGAGGCTACGATGGAAAAAGAACGATATTCGAAATGCATTTTCAAAAGAACTCAAATTGAATGATAACCGAGATACAAAAAAATTAATGAAAAAACTGAACGTGTTGATGTTACTTTTTGTGTTTTAAATGCAAGTTTGAATTTAACGCTATAACATGACATCTACCGGCAATGCAACATACCTCCTGTTACAGAAATCATTAACCACAGGAACAAATTATAAGGAATACTGTAAATAATTAAATTCAAATTCAAACCGTAACATACCTCCCCTTCCCATAAAAAAAAATCGAAGATTTTTTTCCAAAGAAAGCAAGCAATAATCGATACAGTCAACATGAGAGAAGAAAACTTCACCCCAATCACTGACCAGCATCAAGAGTTTTATCAGGCTTAAGTTGAGACACATGCCAATTTCCCTTAGAAACACCTGAATCATCTCTAAGTTCATATGTATTAACCCCTAGCTTTTTCGATACTCTATATGGACCACAAAATTTATCACCTAATTTAGCTGAAAAATCTTTTATACTGGATGACAAGAAATGTGATTTTACCCAAACAAAATCATTTACACTATATTGTTGAGGTCTATGCCGCAAATTATAATCGTGTTTAGTTTTTTCATGAGCTTTTTTCAACCTATCTTTCACGAATAGTCTCAATTTTTCCATCTTCATTAGCTTTTCCGACTCTTTACTACCTTGTTTCTCCTTGACTCCATCCACAATACTTTCTCTATCCCTGATTAATTCATAATCATTACCATCCACAATCATTTCACATCCAAAATTTATAGAATACGGTGTATTATTAACCACTTCATGTTTCGCTGTACGATAGGCACAAGCCAATTGAGGTAAATATTTGTCCCATTTTTTATGATTTTCTTCAATGTAACTAGCTATCATAGTTTTTATAACTCTATTCGACCTCTCTGAGAAATTTGGTTCCGGATGATAAAGAGGATTATAAAATACTTTCACATGATATTCATTAAGCAACTTTGAAAATTCTTTACTCTTAAATTGAGTGCCATTGTCACACTTAAGTATTTCAGGAACTCCGAATAACAAAAATACCTGTTCTTCTAAAATTCTTATTATTGAAGATGCTGTTGCTTGTCGCAAAGGATTTAGTAGTGTGAACTTACTAAAAAAATCGCAAACCACCAAAATATGTTGATAACCCTTAGTACTACGAGGAAAAGGACCAATCAAATCAATAGCTATGTATTGCCAACATCTATTAACTTCAGGTTTCTTACCCATTATACCAGCTTTTAGTTTTTGTTCCGGTTTATGTGCAGCGCATATTTTACATTTATTTACATATCTAGTAATATCATGCTGCATCCCAGGCCAACAATAATTTTCCAAAATTCTATGGTATGTTTTGTATATACCGAAATGTCCTCCACTTGTAGGATCATCGTGAAATTTCTTGAGTAACTCAATACGTTTTTCTTTAGGTACTACTTGCTTCCATGTAGTTGCATCAGATGAGGTCTTACCCATATTTTTATATAAAATTCCGCCGTCAGAAATTCTAAAATTTGAATATTTCAAAGGATTCATCTTAACTTGACTTACAAGCTTATTGTACCAAGAATCCTTGATATTTTCCAATGAAATTTCAGACATGACAAAAGTTTCCTCAGGAATTGCTCTAGAAAGGCAATCTGGTACTTGATGAAATCTTCCTGGTCTATGCAAAATAGTGAAATTGTACATTTGAAGTTTTAGTACCCATCTTCCTAGTCTACCGTGTGGGTCTTTAAGATTATTAAGCCAAAGTAAACTATGATGATCTGTGATTACTGTAAAATTTGGAGCACCTTCTAAATAACAACGTAATTTTTCTATTGACCACAGCACGCTTAAACATTCAAGTTCAGTTGCTGAAAAATTTCTCTCAGTACGAGTTAAACTCCGAGAAAGATAGCAAATTACGTGTTCTCTACCATCATAAACCTGAGATAAAACGCAACCAAGGCCATAAGAGCTAGCATCACATTCAAGAATAAATGGATATTCGAAATTTGGACAAGCCAAAATTGGAGCACTCACTAAAAGATCTTTAATTTTAGCGAAAGCTTGTTCACAGTCGGCTGACCATACAAATTTACAATTTTTACGAGTAAGTTTAGTGATGGGTTCTGTGATAGTCGACAGGTCTGGAATAAATTTACGATACCACATAATCATGCCAATTATTCTCTTCACCTCCCTAGGTGACTTTGGGCTGGGCATATTAACTATCGCACTTATTTTATCTGGATCTACAGCTAAACCGTTCCTTTTTACTATATATCCTAAAAATTTCAACTCTGGTCTACAAAATACACATTTTTCCTTGTTCAGAACTAAATTTGCCTGTGCTAATTTGTCGAGAATACTTTCTAATATACGCAAATGAGTTTCGAAGTCAGGTGTTACTATAATTATATCATCCAAATATCTGAATACGTAACCTGGAAATTCGGCAAGTAAAACATCTATTATTTTTTGAAATGTTCCAGGGGCATTAGTTAAACCGAATGCCAATCTTTTAAATTGAAACAACCCGCGTCCTGGAATGGTAAACGCTGTATATTGTTTACTTTTCTCGGAAAGTTTGATTTGCCAATAAGCGTTTTTTATATCCAACGAAGTAAGATATTTAGCATTACCTAAACTATCGAGAATTGAGGAAATATGTGGTAAAGGATAAGCACACTTCTCAGTTACAGCGTTTAGCTTTCGGAAATCAACACAAAATCTATAAGTGTTATCCTTTTTTGGAACCATAAGAATTGGTGAACTCCAACCACTATTAGAAGGTTCAATTACATCTAAATCGAGCATTTTATCTATTTCCTCATTTATTTTAGTTTGCATGTAAGGACTCACTGGATAATATTTAGATTTTATAGGTTTACTGCTCGTTATTATTTCATGCTCAATATCTTTGACACAACCCAATTTTACATTCTGCATTCTATTGAAATAACCATCAACAATCTGATTTAGTTTTTTCCTCTGACAATTCGTTAAATCATCAGAAGTTTGTAAAGAATTCAGAGAATCAGAATAAAAAGATTGTTCTTTACTAAAGCTCCAATAACCTTTCCTCAAATCTGGAACTATACCCATCTTAATCCAAAAAACCGTTCCCAGTACAATGCTATGACGTAAGTCAGACAATACAAAGCATTTAAATATATGTGTCTTATTTTCCAAAGTAATAGGTATATTGACAAATCCTAAGCATTTAAGTTCCTGATTATTCGCTAAAACGCATGACGACACATTTTCCGTATGTAAGACTATTCCTAACTGATGTAAAAATTCGTAAGTGGATTCATTGATGAATATTTGATTAGCTCCTGAGTCTAATAATCCTTTAAATTTTTTATTATAAATGTCTACTGAAATATATGGACACTCTCCTCCTGAAACTCCGTCTAAAATATAATTTAAAACTGGTTTATATTTATTATTGAAAGTTTCGATTTCTTCTTTAGAACAAACCAAATCTGAAGTATCCGAACCCAAATTATAATAATCATCTGAAGATATATGTTGATTAACCGATAAAGGTTCTGAAGTCGAAGCTCGGTCCACACTTGACTTCCTTAGTGGTTTAAAATACAACTTGGACAATTTAATTTTGTAAATCCGAACCTACCACAATTGTAACATCGAATTGATTTTACTGTGCAATGTCTAGCTAAATGATTTTTTCCCTGACACTTGAAACAAACAACAGACGAATCTTGAAAAGAATTCTGAGCCCTATTTCTGTCACTTTGATCGATAATTGGTCTTTTACTATTCTGCGCACTATTCCTATCTACACTTGGAGATCTATCATCATTCAAACGTTTCTGATAAGGATATGCTTTATGCTGACTTCCATATGACTTATTTGAATAGTTCCTATCTGAGTATTGTCCATCTTTACTATAATTAGCTTCTGAACAACAATATCTATTCTTAGAAGAATCTCTAGTTCTAGTGCTACCTCGGGAATTTGATCTATTTCTACTTCGCGAATTGGATCTACTTCTGCTTCTTAACCTATTATCATCACTAAATTGTTCATTTTCTGACTTAGAAATACTTGGTTTATAATCATTAAAACTAACCTGTTTTTCAGTCTCTAAATTACATAATTTACCCTTTGTCGATTCGCGCTTGTATTCTAAATCAACTTCAATTGCATGCTTATTTGATGACGGTGGAATAAAATTATTAACATAACGCTTATTATCCTCCAACTTACGACCCAATTTAATCAACATTTCCAGAGAATTAATATCATCTATCAATCCGAACCCTATACGATATTCTGGCCTGATTCTATCTTTTATTAACTCTAACTTTACCTTTTCATCGACTGAGAAAGACAATCTATTGAACAAGTTTTGCATATATGCTACATAGATAGCTATTGTCTCAGTTTCACCTTGAGTTCTTCCTTTAATTTGTTCAAAGATTTTTCTGTCTCCATCTCTGAAAAATTCATCTCGAAAAATAGCAATAAGTTCTTTCCAATCATCAACCAAACTCTTGACCGCTCTATAGTATACTAGTGCTTCACCCTCGAACAATTCTGATGCGATTCTGAACATAAATTCTTCCGAATAACCTCTTGCTTCCATAATATCATTTACTCTTTCGAAAAAAGCATTCAAACTCAGAGAATCGTTTCTACCTGAATATTTAATTCCCAGACTTTTCAAGTGAATTTTAGGATCTACTACATTCAAATTTTGCATCATATTAGTCGCTGTTGTTAAGCTGTTATTTTGAATATTACCAGAAACATTAGCAGATAAATTTTTTGTTGGTGTCGAACTCACGGCTTTTTGATTCAAGAAACTTTGCTCGAATTCTACCTCCGCAGGCAATGATTTTGGAGCCTTAGAATCACCCATTAATTTACTCTCATATGAAGACATTAAGCGCAAACTCGCAGTGAGTAACTTAGATCTTAATTCACATAAGGTTTTATCCTGTTCAGATGGTTTGATTCTTTCTACTCTACCCAATAAATGACTTAATTTTGTTCTAATTTTGCGTTGCATAGAACCTGAAAAAGGTTCTTTGAGATAAACTTCAATTTCGTCAACCTTAGCAGAACATATATCCAATTCTACTTTTGCATCAAAATTATAAAATTCCTTGAATGATTGTCCCTCTGACTCTAATTTCAATAAACCTCGTAACATTTTGATCAACTCCGAAACTGACCCTTCAGGTTTCAGACCTCTTAACGCAATTTCATACTCTAGTTCCTCTTTAATTAACCGATCGGGTTCAATTTTCAAAAACATGATAGCCATATTTAAAAAATGTGTCTATTCCAGTGTAAAAGTCAAAATTATATAAATGAAAATAACGTAGCAAAAAAAAATGGTCCAAACAGAGAAAAGAAAAGTGTCTCACCAAAAACCGAAAATTTCACAGCTCAAAATGATGGTGTTCCCTCAGCATGAACTGATCCTCCTCAAAGAACAGTATGACTTGGTTTCAGTAATGAACAATGTCCTGTACAATTGTCGATTAATCGTGTATTGGTTGTTACGTTGGGCGCCAATTGCCACGGTAGTACTTTCTTTATTATAACCTGTGATAATATATTCCAATTATAAAGTTGCTGATGAGACAATTAATCAGTCATAAACAATTAATTAATCAGGGTTGGGTTAAGTACTTTTAATCACAAATAAATTTTTAAATCTGAAATAACAATAACTATAATCTAATAAGTTTCTTACAAATATATAATTCTTAGTTCTAATAGACTGAATCGAAAGATTGCAATACCGTGCACTTAGGACAATTATACACTAATGAGTAATTTAGATAATGAAGTTCTAGTTAAAGCAGTCAAAATGTGAATGATGAAAAATTTAAAGTATCAAGCTAATATGGAATGTAATCTCTAAGAATAAGGATGAAGTTGAATTTGGAAAAATATACGATTAAGAAAATTTAAAAAAAGATACTCAATTTGGATAAGTTGAAATATAAGACAATATGAAATTATGAGTACTAAACTTTGAGAACTGCGAATACAAATCTGGAATATTAAATATACTGAATATAATGTGAAAATTACAATATTTAAATATTGGTAATGTTAATATGAGAAAATATAATAAAAATTTAGAAAAGGAACTGTGCCAAAGGTGAATTTAATATTATATCCAAAATTGTATCTAATCAACAATGAAGGAAAAAAAAACCATGAGAAGGAACTTATCTTAAAACTCGCTCTGCTCGCCGAAGGGGCTCCGCCCCTTGGACCCCGTCACTATGCCGGTAGATACTTCACTGGGTATCCCTCTAGAAAATAAAAGATTTTTTTTCGGAAACCTTGTATCGTTAGCTGATTTCAGACGATTCACTCGGTATACTATGCTGATTCTAGGGTGGAATTCTGTATGATTTTTTTTCCTAGAACATACCGTTTGGCCCTTGTTCACATGAAAATATTTGATGCAAATAACTTTCCATGACGACAAATCAAGGGCGGTCCTAGCCTTAAATTTTGAGGGGGTTCGCCGTTATGGGCTTCGAGTATTTCTATGGGACCAAATCCCAGATTATACCGATATCAAGCCTTACCTCTCAAAAATATTCATATTTAGATATTCATATGAATATTTATATAAGGCGTACAACTTTGCGTCCGCCGTTATGCAATAGATGGCTGTAACGGTAAGTGGTAGTAGAATAGTTATTTATAATACAAGTGCAGAAGGCATTGATATTCTTCCACGAGTTCAAAATTCAAAAACGAGCCACGAAGTGGCGAGTTTTTGAATGAACGAGTGGTAGAATGAGCCTTCTGTTCGAGTATTATATATTATTTTCTCTAATTCATTGCATTCTTATTGAAATTAATGAAATATTTCCAAAAATATCATTTAGTGATGTTTGGCTTGAAAAATGTTGGTTGGCAGAACTGATTTTTTTAAGGCAAATTGATGAATTGGCGGATAAAGCCGTGGCGGAAAGTTCGGAGTACCAACATATAATAATGAAATATAACCATGAAAACTGTGCTTTTCTGATATATTCTCGCACGATTTTGTTCCACAAGATGTGGAAGAATGAACGGAGTAACCACAGAATTAGAGAAATAAATAACGGGTGATTTTTTAGCTGGATTGGTTTTGGCAACACTGGTTTTGACAGCTGACGTGTGTTTAGTACCTTGTGTCACTGTCAAACAGCTTCAGTTTGGTTTGCAATTTAACCATGGATCGTCTTACAAATGAACAACGCTTGCAAATTATTGAATTTTACTATCAAAATTCGTGCTCGGTTCGAAATGTTCATCGCGCGCTGCTTCCATTTTATGGTCGGCATTCTCGACCTTCTGAGCAGTCTATTCGGAAGATTGTGACCAAATTTCGCACCAAATTTACTTTGTTGGACATTAAACCACCAACACGTTTACGTACTGTGCGTAGTGAAGAAAATATTGCGGCCGTATCAGCTAGTGTGACAGAAGACCGCGAAATGTCGATTTGGCGCCGTTCCCAGCAGTTAGGCCTTTGTTACAGCACTACGTGGAAAATTTTGCGGAAGGATTTGGGCGTAAAGCCTTTTAAGATACAGCTGGTGCAAGAACTAAAGCCAGCCGACCTACCACAACGCCGAATTTTTGGTGAATGGGCTCTTGGAAAGCTGGCCGAGGATCCGCTTTTTTATCGAAAAATTGTGTTCAGCGATGAGGCTCATTTTTGGTTGAATGGGTACGTAAATAAGCAAAATTGCCGCATTTGGAGTGAAGATCAGCCAGAAGCATTGCAACAGCTACCAATGCATCCCGAAAAAGCTGTTTGGTGCGGTTTATGGGCCGGCGGCATTATTGGGCCATATTTCTTCAAAGATGATGCGAATCGCAGCGTTACTGTCAATGGTGAACGCTACCGAGCGATGATAACAAACTTTTTTTTGCCCGAAATGGAAGTTCTTGACTTGCATGATATGTGGTTTCAACAAGACGGTGCCACATGCCACACAGCACGCGAAACAATGGCGCAATTGCGAGGCGAGTTCGGTGAACAGTTAATTTCACGTTTCGGGCCGGTCAATTGGCCGCCTAGATCGTGCGATTTGACACCATTAAATTATTTTTTGTGGGGGTATGTCAAGGCTAATGACTATAGGGACAAGCCCGCTTCGATTGACGCACTGGAAGCCAACATCCATGCATTCATTCGTGAGATACCGGCCGATATGTGTGAAAGAGTATGCCAAAATTGGACTCAGCGGATGGGCTACCTGAGACGCAGCCGCGGTCAACATTTGCATGAAATTATCTTTAAACATTAAATTGCAAGGTTCAAACTATCGATTCAAATAAATATTTCATTCATTTTTTCGAATTTTTTGTTTTTTTTGTTTTTTAAGTTCTAAACCTCTTAAAAAATCACCCATTATATCGTAGATGTCATACAATAAGTTTAGGTATTTGTGAACATAACGCCATTGACATGTTAGTCGATTTGTGTCTGCATCATAAAGTTATTCACGACTAACCATGTTAGCTCACGAGCCAAATTCTCGTCATTTGCGGGAGGTTTCAATTTTCTACTAAAATATGAAAAAATCCGCGGCTGAGGTTCATCGAATGCTTTCAAATACCTATAGTGAGAACGATATTGGTGGAAGAACGTACCAACCAAAGATTAATCTTTGATAAATAAAGAAATAGATGAGTGGTTTCAACGCTTCAAGAATGGTGATTTTGATTTCGAAGACCAGCATCGCGGTGGAAGAGAGAAGTTTTTTGAAGATGCAGAATTGGAGGGAATAATTGATCAAGATTCATGTCAAACGCAACAATAATTGTAGGATCAATAGGAGTTACACTAGAAGCCATTTCAAAACGCCTGAAAGTCATAGGAATTACTCAGAAACAAGGAAATTGGGTGCGGTACGAGTTGAAGCCGCGAGGTGTTTGAACGACGTTTATTTACTTGTGAACAGCTGCTTGCAAGACAAAGACGGAAGGGGTTTCTGCATCGGATTGGGACTGGAGACGAAAAATGGGTTCATTACGATAATCCCAAGCGCATAAAATCATGAGGATATCCTGACAATGCTTCCACATCGACGGCCAAACCGAATATTCACGGTTCTAAGGTCATGCTCAGTATTTGGTGGGACCAGCTCGGCGTAGTGTATTATGACTGAAAGAATCACAGGCGATCGTTATCTAACGCAATTAATGCGTTTGTACCGAGCATTGAAAGATAAACCGCCGCAATACAACGAGAGAGAAGATGAATTGATTTTACTGCATGACAATGCTCGACCCCATGTTGCGAAAGTAATCAAGATATACTTGGAAACGTTAAAATGGGAATTCCTACCCCACAACCCTACCCGACGTATTCTCCAGACGTTGCTCCCACGGACTATCACTTGTTTCAATCAATAGCACATGGCCTGGCTGAACAACACTTCCGATCTTATGAAGAAGTAAAAACTTGGATCGATTCGTGGATCGCTTCAAAAGATGACCAGTTTTTTCAATTCGTACGCTGTCCGAAAGATGGGAGAAAGTAGTGACCAGCGATGGGCAATACTTTGAATTATAAATGTATAACCAGTTTTTTACAATAGAGCCTCGAATTTCGCAAAAAAAGTTTTACACATATGTATTTGTTGTATTATAATACCATTATTTACTTATCAGGGTTTTAACCATTCAGGTAGAAATTAAAAAAAAATTAGATTGTTTAATATGAAAAAAAGAAGACAATTGGCAACTACATCACAAAATCTAATTTGGTCTTTAAAACTTTGAACCCTTTGAGAACCTTGTAATCACAGCGTCCTCGTCAACATCAATGTCCCTATGAATGTTCAGGAGGACAAAATACTCCATAAAAATGGAAGCAAACTACTAAATATGTCGTTTTCCACTGAATCTTATTATTATCCTCTATGATAGAAAAACTTTATTCAAATCAACAGAATTTTCTCACACCAAAATATCACAGCGATATATATCGATATTTTACTCTTACATATTTCGATTCATTTCGATAGTGTCAGAAAATGTCGATACAATATATAGATATCGATAGTTTTCTGACCTTTGCACATCCCTAGTGTGGATTTGCCGAACGCAGTCATAACCATAAACTAAGATTTCTCTATGACCATAATTGTCAGTCAAACTCAGACGCATGTCTTTAAATTTTGTTCGAATATAAATCGTATATTGTATTCTTTAATAATGAATAAAAAATAACCGATATCAACCAAATTCTCAGATCTCATTTTTCCAGAAATGGCAATTTCTTTCTTTGAAGAATTTGGGAGAAATTAATAATCAAAATGTGAGCGTCAGTCTTTGAAGAAAGTTATTCATGCTTATAGGTTTGTAAAATTTTTTTAGAGAATATTGAATAATAATATAATCCCAACATTAAGATTTTAAATTAGCACATTTCTTCTTTATAGAGACATGTATGATGCATAAGTCCAAATTTAATTGATGATTGGGTGGGAAAAATTGACAAAAAAAGTTTATGTTTGTTAGTTAAGTTGTAATCCTTTTTATGGTCCTTTTTTTTTGTTTATTTAATAGTTACAATAGACAATTATTAGCATATTTTTCTCTGAATTTCAACTTTGAAAGAAAATTTGTCATTTTATGTCTTGCCGATGAAAATATTGATATTCTTGTAAGTCAATTCTAAATGAATAATAGATATATTTTAAGGGCTATCATTCCATTGGATATTTACTTGTGAGCCCTAAAATGAAGTTACATTTATTCAATTGACTCATTAATAGAAATACTACCTGAAATAAAGAAATTGCATTCAATGTTTATTTTCAGTTTTGACAAATATTGAATTTACATAATCGTTCGATAAGATCTATGAAAAGACCTACAGTGAGATTTTTGTTTTAGGAATATTCAGTATAGCTGTAATAAACAAACTGAAAAGAGGCAGAATGAATAATAGATCTACCTTTCGGATACCCATATCTGAGAAATCAGGTTATAAGAAGTCCCTCATTTCCAAGGTTTATCAATACATTTTTCAGTTGAGCAGCAAATTATTCTTCTATTCCATACTTTGTGAAGAAATACAATATAATTGCAACAATCTGAAGGACCTATTGAAAATGCCTGACGAACTAAGGAGTTTTTTAGTATCTGAAGATTGTATTGATGCTATGTTATAGAACGAGACTTGTGGCTCTGGGTTTTACTCAGAAGTGAATTAAACAGGGCAATTTATGTCCTATATAGTAAATAAAATTTTGATAGATATAAGTTTCAAAAGATCAACAACTGATCATAGTATTCACATAAATCAAAAAATAACTGGCTTACTATTGTTGCATTGTACGTGGATGACTTTTTTGTTTTAACTAATGTTAATTCTGAATGAATTTTCTGATAGAAAATTTTATGATAAAGAAATTAGGGGAAGCTAAAAAATGATTAGGGCTGAATATTACTAGAAATTATGGAAAAGGTAGTAACGCTATCGATTATATTCTTCAAATATGTATTGCAATAATTCAACATGTCTGATTGTGAACATGTGAAAACTAAATGGAATTTTAATTCAACAAGAGAGAGTTGTAATGATGAACCATATAAGAAATTAATAGGTTTATTAACATCTTTAGCAGTATTAACTAGTCCTGATATAGCATACTCTGTTAATTTCTTGAGTCAATTTAATAATTATCTCATTGTTGAACACTAGAAAAGTGCAAAACTCATTTCAAGATACAAAGATCATTGTTCAATTTTTACTTCAGTCAAAAGGAACTGAGTATTTGAAATCGGTACTAGAATTGTATCGGCCAATACTATTGACCCATATTAGTGGGTTCGATATCTACACTCAATGAATAATTTAATTTTTACCAAAATGAAAAGCAATGAATAAATCAGTAGGATAGCATTTTTGAAATGGCCATATAGCACCTATTTCCATAACGATTAAAAGATTGGAAACTTTAGTGAGCAAATAGGTAGGTATCTACATTTTTATACAAATTTGATCATTCATTCATGACATGGAAATTTTCAATAAATAGTCTGCTTTTTAAAGTATTTTATACCTTCATTGAATTGCTGGAAAATTGATACCAATTTCGAAAGTGACTGCCATTTTAAAATTTTTCATATACTGAATGATCCTTCAAAATTTATTTCTGTCGTAACATTTTGACTAGTATTTCAACTGATATATTCCATACGTTATTGAAATCAATATCTTCAAAGTACTATTCAAAAGACTTATAATGGAATTTAGAAGAATATATCTTTCTCAATTTCATAGTCATATATGATATGATGCATAAGTCCAAATTTAATTAATTCACATCTAAAGTGAATGTTATTTTTAGAAATATTCAGTATAGCTATAATAAACCAACTAAAAAGAGACATAATGAATAGACTTGCCTTTCAAATACCCATGGCCTATGTTACCTCATAAGCAATTACCTATAATATCTTATCTTGGTGAAACCTTTTTGAGAAATCAGGTTATAAGTTTGAGAGTCTCTAATTTCCAAGGTTTATTAATACATGTTTCAGTTGAGCGGAAAATAATATAACAGGGTATATATAGTTGAAATTATTAGTATGAAAGATCTGACTTATTCATTATAAATTCAACAGCACTGCACTCAAATTCTTCAAAAACGGAGTGGTCACTTATATTTTTGCACTCCTCTGTCGTAAAAGTGTATATTTTAGATATTCAAAAAACACATGGAAACTTTTGAATGTTATCTGACTAACTTGGCTCTTTTTTTCCAGTAATAAAGCCAATTGTGAATTATCTATAAGGAGTTTTTCTATCTGTTTAATACTGTTTCATAGTAGCACAACTTTTACTCCAATCCAAGACTGAAATGATGAATGAAGCTTCTGTTCTCTTTGATAGTTCCATCTTCTGTCGCAATAAATTCAAATTTTCACGAAAGGGAATGTAGTTTTATAGTTTGTGGAAAATAAACGAAAAATTCCTGAAATAAAGTAACATTCATCCAATTAATTCCAAATAATACAAACACTTAAAACAAACCTGAATTGAGGAAAATACATTCGATGATATAAATGTTCATTTCTAAATTTTGACAAATATCTATCGAATTTTCGATTCGCCGAAGACTTTGCATTTTATCTGTCGGCATTTATTTAAATATTGAATAACAATTTTGGAAACTGCAAACTTTTTCAAGAACTTTCATATATCGAAATGTTATTAACATGACACTGACAGCCAAATTGTCCACAGATACCACAGAAATATGGGACTTGAAATGTCAAAATGATCCGAAACACCCCGTATACTCGAAAACCGCGGGGAGAATCGAAGGTTTGGGATTTTTCCCGGGATCTCCAGACGATTTTGAGGGGGGTCTTATTCTTGTCATTTTTGCTCTAGATGGTCCCGTTTGGGCTGTGATTTTACGTTTAAAGTTTGACGTATATGTGCAAGCGGTTTTATATATACTTAGACTCGCTCTGCTCGCCGAAGGGGCTCCGCCCCTTGGACCCCGTCACTATGCCGGTAGATCCTTCACTGGGTATCCCTCTAGAAAATAAAAGATTTTTTTCGGAAACCTTGTATCGTTAGCTGAGTTCAGACGATTCACTCGGTATACTATGCTGATTCTAGGGTGGAATTCTATATGTTTTTTTTTACTAGAACATACCGTTTGGCCCTTGCTCACATGAAAATATTTGATGCAAATAACTTTCCATGACGACAAATCAAGGGCGGTCCTAGCCTTAAATTTCGAGGGGGTTCGCCGTTATGGGCTTCGAGTATTTCTATGGGACCAAATCCCAGATTATACCGATATCAAGCCTTACCTCTCAAAAATATTCATATTTAGATATTCATATGAATATTTATACAGGGTGAGTCTTTGACTTGTACATATATTTTAACCGAAGATTCTTGAGGTCAAAAGAAACACTTTTTTTATTTACCATTTTTTTCGATTCGGCCCTGTTAAAAAGATATAGCCATTTTAAATTTTCAAAATGAGCTAATTCACCCCTGAAAACCGGAACACTGAAGTTTTCTCAAACATAAGATATACCTTTTGAACCTTGGAAATAAGCTACTTAATTAGAAAAACCATCATAAACTCACGTTTAACATTCCATTTGTTGAACAAAGTAGTGTTTATAATGAAATAATTGAGTTATTCCAATTTCGTTGACGCTAAAGATTAAATATTCTTCTCTTGATTTTCTATTTCATTTTCGATAATTATAACGAATTGAGTTCGCTACCACCCATATTAGCTCTGATATCCATATCCATTCATTCTTTATATTTCATTTATATGATATCGTTGTTTATTTCATTTCGTGAATTGCCATTTAACCTTAAAATCTCAAATAAATAATATTTATCTGTGAAAGTTCTATACACACAGACTATAGTAATCTGTGGTTTTAAGTTTGAATTTCAAATTTCGAGTGATGTCAAATATAAACACAGCAATTCGGTTCGAATAATCTATGTTCTAACCTAAAATTTTCATTTACAGTTTACACTGTTATTGTTATAAGATATTTGTTATCTTTTTAACCGGGCCGAATCGGAAAAAATGTTAAAGGAAAAAAGTGTTTCTTTTGACCTCAGGAATCTTGGGTTAAAATATATGTACAACTCAAAGACTCACCCTGTATAAGGCGTTCAACTTTGCGTCCGCCGTTTTGCAATAGATGGCTGTAACGGTAAGTGGTAGTAGAAATAAATATATCGTAGATGTCATACAATAAGTTTAGGTATTTGTGAACATAACGCCATTGACATGTTAGCCGATTTGTGTCTGCATCTTAAAGTTATTCACGATTAACCATGTTAGCTTACGAGCCATATTCTCGTCATTTGCGGAAGTTTCAATTTTCTACTAAAATATGAAAAAATCCGCGGCTGAGGTTCATCGAATGCTTTCAAAAACCTATAGTGAGAACGATATTGGTGGAAGAACGTACCAACGATATTGTTTATGTCTAGGTTTAGTTATTTTCTGGTACATCTGTAAAATGGCTTGTTCCGTTTGATTAAATAAATTAAGAAATAGATGAGTGGTTTCAACGCTTCAAGAATGGTGATTTTGATGTCGATGACCAGCATCGCGGTGGAAGAGAGAAGTTTTTTGAAGATGCAGAATTGGAGGCAATAATTGATCAAGACTCATGTCAAACGCAACAATAATTGTAGGATCAATAGGAGTGACACTAAAAGCCATTTCAAAACGCCTGAATGTCATAGGAATGACACAGAAACAAGGAAATTGGATGCGGTACGAGTTGAAGCCGCGAGGTGTTCGAACGACGTTTATTTACTTGTGAACAGCTGCTTGCAAGACAAAGACGGAAGGGGTTTCTGCATCGGATTGGGACTGGAGACGAAAAATGGGTTCATTACGATAATCCCAAGCGCATAAAATCATGAGGATATCCTGACAATGCTTCCACATCGACGGCCAAACCGAATATTCACGGTTCTAAGGTCATGCTCAGTATTTGGTGGGACCATTATTATTATTATTATATTACCAGCTCGGCGTAGTGTATTATGACTGAAAGAATCACAGGCGATCTTTATCAAACGCAATTAATGCGTTTGTACCGAGCATTGAAAAACAAACCGTCGCAATACAACGAGAAAGAAGATGAATTGATTTTACTGCATGACAATGTTCGACCCCATGTTGCGAAAGTAGTCAAGATATACTTGGAAACGATAAAATGGGAATTCCTATCCCACAACCCTACCCGACGTATTCTCCAGACGTTGCTCCCACGGACTATCACTTGTTTCAATTAATAGCACACGGCCTGGCTGACCAACACTTCCGATCTTATGAAGAAGTAAAAACTTGAATCGATTCGTGGATCGCTTCAAAAGATGACCAGTTTTTTCAATTCGTACGCTGTCCGAAAGATGGGAGAAAGTAGTGACCAGCGATGGGCAATACTTTGAATTATAAATGTATAACCAGTTTTTTACAATAAAGCCTCGAATTTCGCAAAAAAAAGTTGTACCCTTATGTATTTGTTGTATTATAATAGCATTATTTACTAATCAGGGTTTCAACCATTCGGGTAGAAATTTTAAAAAAATTGGATTGTTTAATATGAAAAAAAGAAGACAATTGGCAACTACATCACAAAAACTAATTTGGTCTTTAAAACTTTGAACCCTTTGAAAACCTTGTAATCACAGCGTCCTCGTCAACATCAATGTCCCTATAAATGTTCAGGACGACAAAATACTCCATAAAAATGGAAGCAAACTACTAAATATGTCGTTTTCCACTGAATCTTGTCATCTGAATCTTATTATTATCCTCTATGATAGAAAAACTTTATTCAAATCAACAGAATTTTCTCACACCAAAATATCACAGCGATATATATCGATATTTTACTCTTACATATTTCGATACATTTCGATAGGGTCAGAAAATATCGATACAATATATAGATATCGATAGTTTTCTGACCTTTGCCCATCCCTAGTGTGGATTTGCCGAACGCAGTCATAACCATAAACAAAGATTTCTCTATGACATAATTGTCAGTCAAACGCATGTCTTAAAATTTTGTTCAAATATAAATCGTATATTGTATTCTTTAATAATGAATAAAAAATAACCGATATCAACCAAATTCTCAGATCTCATTTTTCCAGAAATGGCAATTTCTTTCTTTGAAGAATTTGGGAGAAATGAATAATCAAAATGTGAGCGTCAGTCTTTCAAGAAAGTTATTCATGCTTATAGGTTTGTAAAAAATTTTTAGAGAATATTGAGTAATAATATAATCCCAACATAAGATTTTAAATTAGCACATTTCTTCTTTATAGAGACATGTATGATGCATAAGTCCAAATTTAATTGATGATTGGGTGGGAAAAATTGACAAAAAAAGTTTATGTTTGTTAGTTAAGTTGTAATCCTTTTTATGGTCCTTTTTTTTGTTTATTTAATAGTTACAATAAACAATTATTAGCATATTTTTCTCTGAATTTCAACTTTGAAAGAAAATTTGTCGTTTTATGTCTTGCCGATGAAAATATTGATATTCTTGTAAGTCAATTCAAAATGAATAATAGATATATTTTAAGGGCTATCATTCCATTGGATATTTACTTGTGAGCCCTAAAATGAAGTTACATTCATTCCATTGACTCATTAATAGAAATACTACCTGAAATAAAGAAATTGCATTCAATGTTTATTTTCAGTTTTGACAAATATTGAATTTACATAATCGTTCGATAAGATCCATGAAAAGACCTACAGTGAGATTTTGTTTTAGGAATATTCAGTATACCTGTAATAAACAAACTGAAAAGAGGCAGAATGAATAATAGATCTACCTTTCGGATACCCATATCTGAGAAATCAGGTTATAAGAAGTCCCTCATTTCCAAGGTTTATCAATACATTTTTCAGTTGAGCAGCAAATTATTCTTCTATTCCATATTTTGTGAAGAAATACAATATAATTGCAACAATTCGAAGGACCTATTGGAAATTCCTGACGAACTAAGGAGTTTTTTAGTATCTGAAGATTGTATTGATGCTATGTTATAGAACGAGACTTGTGGCTCTGGGTTTTACTCAGAAGTGAATTAAACAGGGCAATTTATGTCCTATATAGTAAATAAAATTTTGATAGATATAAGTTTCAAAAGATCAACAATATTGATCATAGTATTTACATAAATCAAAAAATAACTGGCTTACTATAGTTGCATTGTACGTGGATGACTTTTTTGTTTTAACTAATGTTAATTCTGAATGAATTTTCTGATAGAAAATTTTATGAAAAAGAAATTAGGGGAAGCTAAAAAATGATTAGGGATGAATATTACTAGAAATTATGGAAAAGGTAGTAAAGCTATCGATTATATTCTTCAAATATGTATTGCAATAATTCAACATGTCTGATTGTGAACATGTGAAAACTAAATTGAATTTTGATTCAACAAAAAAGAGTTGTAATGATGAACCATATAAGAAATTAATAGGTTTATTAACATCTTTAGCAGTATTAACTAGTCCTGATATAGCATACTCTGTTAATTTCTTGAGTCAATTTAATAATTATCTCATTGTTGAACACTGGAAAAGTGCAAAACTCATTTCAAGATACAAAGATCATTGTTCAAATTTTACTTCAGTCAAAAGGAACTGAGTATTTGAAATCGGTACTAAAATTGTATCGGTCAATACTATTGACCCATATTAGTGGGTTCGATGAAATGGCCATATAGCACCTATTCCTATAACGATTAAAAGATTGGAAACTTTAGTGAACAAATAGGTAGGTATCTACATTATACAAATTTGATCATTCATGAAATGGAAATTTTCAATAAATAGTTGCTTTTTAAAGTATTTTATACCTTCATTGAATTGCTGGAAAATTGATACCAATTTCGAAAGTGACTGCCATGTTAAAATTCTTCATATACTGAATGATCCTTCAAAATTTATTTCTGTCGTAACATTTTGACTAGTATTTCAACTGATATATTCCATACGTTATTGAAATCAATATCTTCAAAGTACTATTCAAAAGACTTATAATGGAATTTAGAAGAATATGTCTTTCTCAATTTCATAGTCATATATGATGTATAAGTCCAAATTTAATTAATTCACATCTAAAGTGAATGTTATTTTTAGAAATATTCAGTATAGCTATAATAAACGAACTAAAAAGAGACATAATGAATAGACTTGCCTTTCAAATACCCATGGCCTATGTTACCTCATAAGCAATTACCTATAATATCTTATCTTGGTGAAACCTTTTTGAGAAATCAGGTTATAAGTTTGAGAGTCTCTAATTTCCAAAGTTTATTAATACATGTTTCAGTTGAGCGGAAAATAATATAACAGGGTATATATAGTTGAAATTATTAGTATGAAAGATTTGACTTATTCATTATAAATTCAACAGCACTGCACTCAAATTCTTCAAAAACGGAGTGGACACTTATATTTTTGCACTCCTCTGTCGTAAAAGTGTATATTTTAGATATTCAAAAAACACATGGAAACTTTTGACTATTATCTGACTAACTTGGCTCTTTTTTTCCAGTAATAAAGCCAATTGTGAATTATCTATAAGGAGTTTTTCTATCTGTTTAATACTGTTTCATAGTAGCATAACTTTGACTCCAATCCAAGACTGAATTGATGAATGAAGCTTCTGTTCTCTTTGGTAGTTCCATCTTCTGTCGCAATAAATTCAAATTCTCACGAAAGGGAATGTAGTTTTATAGTTTGTGGAAAATAAACGAAAAATTCCTGAATTAAAGTAACATTCAATCAATTAATTCCAAATAATACAAACCCTTCAAACGAACCTGAGTTGAGGGAAATGCATTCGATGATGATATCAATGTTCATTTGCAAATTTTGACAAATATCTATCGAATTTTCGATTCGCCGAAGACTTTGCATTTTATCTGTCGGCATTTATTTAAATATTGAATAACAATTTTGGAAACTGCAAACTTTTTCAAGAACTTTCATATATCGAAATGGAATATTTATTATTAACATGACACTGACAGCCAAATTGTCCACAGATACCACAGAAATATGGGACTTGAAATGTCAAAATGATCCGAAACACCCCGTATACTCGAAAACCGCGGGGAGAATCGAAGGTTTGGGATTTTTCCCGGGATCTCCAGACGATTTTGAGGGGGGTCTTATTCTTGTCATTTTTGCTCTAGATGGTCCCGTTTGGGCTGTGATTTTACGTTTAGAGTTTGACGTATATGTGCAAGCGGTTTTATATATACTTAGATTAGGGTGAATCTCCTCCCCAAGCCAACTGTACCAAGTGACTCAAAATGAAACGGTATGAAAATCTCTAGCAACAAATGTAGGACCAATTGAACAATTTTCCCAGGAGGTATGCACCATTAACTCGCAATTTTCGTGAAGATCTTGAATGATACCAATACGTCCAATAGAAAAAAAATTACCATATAATAAAAATCTAAGAATGACAGAAAAAAGTATGTATTACTTTAAAATTCAATTCAAATTGATCACAAGGTAACTTACCCTCGTTGTCGAGGATTTTCACTCAATTGTAGCTCACAAAATAAATACTTGATTTGACTAGGCTATCCAAATTAAATTGATTATTGCCTTAGCAGAAAAATTAATTCAGCTACCATAATAAATTTCAAAAAATGCCGACTTTAAACTCTACTGCTCGCCAAAATTTCGTTGTTACTCTGTGAGAGGCTACGATGGAAAAAGAACGATATTCGAAATGCATTTTCAAAAGAACTCAAATTGAATGATAACCGAGATACAAAAAAATGAATGAAAAAACTGAACGTGTTGATGTTACTTTTTGTGTTTTAAATGCAAGTTTGAATTTAACGCTATAACATGACATCTACCGGCAATGCAACATACCTCCTGTTACAGAAATCATTAACCACAGGAACAAATTATAAGGAATACTGTAAATAATTAAATTCAAATTCAAACCGTAACAAGATATTGTTGATGATTTGTTAAAAGCACGTGAAAAGGGTAAGATTGCTGTCTTGATTTTGCTGGATTATACTAAAGCATTTGACATGATCAATCATGAAACACTTGTGGCAATCTCTCATTTTATAGGTTTTGGGGAGGAAGCGTCGGCATTTCTGAGATCCTATCTTTCAGATAGGTTTCAGCGTGTTCAGCTGGATGGAAATGTTTCATCGGAGAGACGGATACATTCTGGTGTTCCTCAGGGGAGTATCCTGGGCCCACTTCTATATATAATTTATACCTTCAGATTTAGGTATTCCCTCAGATTTTGCGACTATCACTTCTACGCCGATGATACACAGTTATACTGCACTTTTGAATTTGAAGAATTGGAACAAGTAATAAATTTAATTAACAATGATCTATTCCACTTGGTAGCCACCTCTTGCAACCACCTCCTAAAAATAAACCCTGGTAAATCCAAAGCTTTGTTATTTTGTGAAGATTCGCTCCGCCAGACTTGCTTGGATTCGATCATGTTGAAAATAGGTGATGATGTTATACCTTTTGTAGTTGAAGGCAAAAGTCTTGGGTTGACTATAGATAATAAATTAAGGTTCAAAGGTCATGTCACAAATAAAATGCAACTCGCCTACTCTGCCATAAAATTGATTTATGCACAAAGACATTTTTTAGATATAAAAACTAAAATAATGTTATGCGATTCCCTCGTTCTATCACATTTTGATCATTGTGATGGTGTATAGGTCCCTGTTTGGATTATTCGGATAAAGGGCGAATACAGAAGGTGCAGAACTCTTGCCTTCGAATGATTTTTGGTATTAGAAGAGGTCAGAGAGTATCCTACAAGCTTAAAGATTGTAACTGGCTTAATATGTGCAATCGCCGACAATTACATATGTCATGTTTCTTTTTTAAAATAATCAAGTTTAAATCTCCCACTTACTTACATGATAGGTTGAGGTATCGAACTGACATACATAATTTAAATATACGCCAGAGGGTTTTACTTACCATCCCCGCTCATAGAAGAGAAGTCTTCAAGAGATCTTTCTCTTATAATATTGCTGTCATTATGAATGGGTTGTTAAGGCTAAGACTTTTAGATGTTGGTTCAAGCCCAGGTGTGTTCAAGAGAATATTAAAAAGTCATTTATTGCAAACACAGAATTGATATTTGTAGGTGCAAACAGACTCATGTCATATTCCTCTTATCCCTCCCTTCTTCCTCGTTCTTTCTTTTTCTCTTCTTTTTCGTTTTCTCATTTTTTATTTTTCATTTTTTTTTTTCACAAATTATATATATGTATATTAACACTATATGCCATTTCGCTCAATTTGTTCAAATAATGTGTGGCATTGGTGGTAGAGCAGACCCTTGTTCCAAGGTGTCTGAACCAAGTGCCAATTGTTCATCTGAGAGTTTTCAAAATTTGTAACACAGGTGTATTTGTGATGAACAATAAACTGATTTATTATTATTATTACTTCATGAGCACACACAAAACTATTGTATTTTTGTCCACCCTGTACCAATTAGAATCAACCTGTGATTCATTTTTGGAATCAGCTTAGCTTGAGTAATCCGAAAATTGAGACAAAATGGGGGTGTTCCATTAAAAAAAATGACGGTGACATCATTACTCGAAAATAATTCACCCTGTATATTAGATTATTATTTCAAAATACAGTAAATTTGAATCAAAAATCGACGTGTTTCAGGATTACTTCTTGAAATGGTCTGTTTACCAAAAAATGAATTTTTTCCATACTTCACGGACACAGTTAATATACAGACAAAACATTGTCTTAGTTCTTAGTCCAGATGGTCTCCTGATTTCAATGAACTCAATCTAGTAATTTGAACTTCAACATTCCTTTCTATTTCGAGAAATATTTCAAAATATATCGTTATCAATATTCCAAATTCAAAGACCGAATAAAAAGTAACTTAGGAAAAAAGTACAATTTGTTGTAACTGTGACTGCTAGATAATGATACATACACATTTTGATGTGTTCTTATGTTGTTCTTTTTGAGATTTTATTAATTTGATAGTGTCACCTTTAATTGCCTATATTCATAATTCATTCATAAGAATTCAGTTGAGCGCGTTTATTCGATTTACATTTGAATCCATAAAAAATAATTACACTTGAAAAACATTTTTTTTCCTCAAATGCTTTCCATGAAAGAAGAGTTGAGTTTTTTACACTGAATCTGT
This sequence comes from Harmonia axyridis, assembly GCF_914767665.1. Classification (NCBI taxonomy): domain Eukaryota; kingdom Metazoa; phylum Arthropoda; class Insecta; order Coleoptera; family Coccinellidae; genus Harmonia; species Harmonia axyridis. The sequence continues at coordinate 29,817,920 of NC_059505.1, forward strand.
GAATGCAAATTCACCAATCTAATCAAAACCACCCACTTTTCACACCACACTTTTGCTCAGAACAAAAACCTAAACCTGCAAGAGTCACGACTTGAATATTTTTGCGGAGGAGGCAAAACGCTAGAGCGGGCCCTATAACCCAATTATCCAACATTAATTTTTAGCATTTTCCAGATTTAGCTTCTGTTAGAGCGCCAAATTTGATCTCCGACTAGGGCGGTAGTTTGGCTAGCTACGGCCCTGGTGCTTTTCGATTGCACACCGCTACCAGCGCTATTGTACCGACGACTCAGAAAAGGCCGAATGATGACCAAGAGAAAAATCATCTACCTACATTGAATTCGTTCGCTCACTACTTCTCAAAAGGAATGGGAACAAGAGAATATTCAAACACTATTTTGTAACTGAATAATATAATTAATAAATATTGAAAATTAATGTCGGCTTTACGAAACAATATACAATTATCAAAAAAAGTAAATGAAACATATCGATAAAACAAATATAAAATTCAAATCTGTCTCTTGTTTGAATTAATTCTTGATTAATTGATCAATTAGTTGATGAAAGAAGCAATAGCCTATGGAAGTCAATATATTGAATTCATTAATTTTTTTTATGTTTTCTAGTTTTATATTTAGTTGCATGAACTTTGACTTTCTTCACTTTTTTACTTTTTTTAATATTTTGCTTTCCTTCTTCTTCTTCTTTTGAATTGTGTTTCGTCGATAAATATATTTTCAATTCTTGTAATTTGACATATTTCATGATTTCTATCATGACATCATAATTTAGCACTCCGTTAGAGATGATTGATAAAATTTCAAGAGCTCTTTCTTCATCCAAAAATAGTCGCAACCCAGACTCCATTTTAGTTTTCAGATCAAAGCCATAAATTGGATATACTCGTTCTTCGAATTCTGACACTATTGACTGTAAAATTGGATTTTGACATAATCTGCTTACTTGCTTGTGAGTCGAAATCAGAATTTTGTAAAGAGAATATTCTGGTACTGTTTGAAATTGACTCCGGTAAGGTTAGCTCCCGGCCGGCCAGCTCCACGGGCACCATTCATTCCACCACGGTCAAACACACTTTCGTCATTTTCGATATTTGAATTGAATTTCCGGCCGGCATGACATCATACAATTCAAGTCGTGGAGCTGGGCCTTTAGAGGTACCCAAAAAACAATATTTATGGCTTTTTCAATCCTTCATACCATGGACTAAATTTCATCTTTGGCCGCTTATTCGAAGAACATAAAAAACACGAAAAACTATCCGGCCGGCACGATATCAGACTATTCAGGTCGTGGAGCTGGGGCCACAGGGTTAACCAATGTGAACAAAAATTTAAATATTTATGGCTTTTTCAATCCTTCATACCATGGACTAAATTTCATCTTTGGCCGCTCATTCGGAAAATATAAAAATCACGAAAATCTCTTCGGCCGGCATGAAATTCTTCAATTCCATCCTGGAATTGATCCTTAGATGTAGCTTATGTAAAAGAAAAATTACTACTCGCTAGATCTTTCATTTTTCTATAAGATTTATTACATTCACGCATCTAGAAATTCAATTCAAATATCGAAAATGACGAAAGTGTGTTTGACCGTGGGGGAATGAATGGTGCCCGTGGAGCTGGCCGGCCGGGAGCTAACCTTACCGGCGTTTGAAATTGTGGTATTTTTAGAGACTCGAAATGTATTAATTCTTTTCTACAACATTTTCGGAATAATTCATCTTTAGAGAGGATTCTATCAACACTGAATTGAAAATTTTCTTTAAATTCCAGTATAATTAGATGTCTCAGAATTTCTCGTCTCCTATAATTGCACGTATTCAGTTTCAATATGTCTAAGAAAGTACTCCCCTCCTCATTCAATATTTTCGTATCAGTCCCACTTCTCAAAAGCAACTCGAACATTGGGGTGTATTCTTCACAACAATCCGCTAAGGTTTGTAAAGCTGTTTCGCCGAATTCATCCTGGAAATTTACATTTACACCATTTTCAATTAAATATTTGGCACATTCCATTGCATGAGGTGCTTCATGATTTTTAGCAAGCTTATGCAATGCAGTCTGCCCATATTTTCCCAATAAATTAGGGTCACATCCGACTTCCACTAAAAATTCGCACATTTCCATGTCGATTCCTTCTTGTGTGGAACATGAAACATGCAGTACTGTATTTCCATGTATATCCCTTGCATTTACATTTGCTCCGTACTGAAGCAGGAGAATCGCTTGCTCGATTTGTTTGTTTTTAACAGCAAAAAATAAGGGTGTTTCCCTATATACGTTAACTGCATCAACATCAACATCATTGTTCAATAAATATCTGGTGATGCTCAACCGTTTGTATGATGCTGCAATGTGCAACGGTGTATTCCGTCGGAATGATCTTTCATCCGGCTCTAAATTCAATTCCTGAGCGAGCTTCACAATTTTTATCGACTGAACTGAAACAGCCCTTAGAACTGAGGTTACTGTGATAAAAATGGTAGATACCACGTTGAATTGGATCAGCAAGTAAATCGTCTTGGAATCTCAACATTTCCAGGAACAGTAGGATTAACTCTATGTCTGAAATTAAAGAGAGGAAAAATATAAGAATATATGAAAAATTTATTCAGAGGCATCATTATTACATTATTATTATTTTTTTTATAACAGAATATCTCAACTCCTACGATATAAATCATATGACAATATCTCAGAATAAAGATCTATCACAATTATTGTACGCGAAACTTTGAAAAATTGTGTTTACCTCAACAAAGAACAACGAAATTTGAACTTTGCCCATCTTATAAGGACATAAAAATTTTCAATAATTTACCAAATGAAATCAAAAGATTGAGTGAGTTGAAATTCAAAAAAAACCATAAAACGCATATTGGTTGAAAAATCCTAATATAGTACAGCGGAATACTTTGCAGATGGCCATTTTGCTTAAACTTTGTTGGCTCATTTGTAGTACTAGTTTATCTCATTTGACCTGTCCTATACATTCTTTCTGTAAAGTGGAAGGGATTAATAAAGAATTATTATCATTATTGAAATATAATTTATAGTTAAACTCACCTTTAGTTTCAACCGCCAAGTCCATCACAGTTTTACGTCTGTCACCTCTTTTGCAATATGACATCGGGTCTGCTGCTCTTACCAAAAGAGCATATAAAATTTCATATTCCCTATCTTTAAATTCTTTTCTGAATCTTTTTCGTACTAACTCCTCTAAATAATAATCGAAAAATGGAGAATCACGAGATCTATGATTAACATAATTAACAACAATACTAGCTGGGCCATAATTAACTATGAAATCGTAAATAGAACTTAACGGATTACAACCACACTTCATGATCCGTCAGTTTATGAATTAAAATTCAGAAAAAAATGTTCGAGTCACTAAAACAACCACTTCCACAGAAAATATCGTACTGAGACTATCCTTCAAGGGATTTATAATAAAATGCAGGTAGAAGTTATAAAATGTCATTAGTATTATGTATTCTGAAAGTACGGAATATTTGTATTATGATGTTTTATTTTTATTTACCGAGTCTAACATTCGTCATTCAGTTGCTAGAAATAGTTCAAATCAGCATTAGTGAATGACGGATTGAATTTAATGAATGCCTTATTTTGATGGCTGTTGCTCAAACGTTATCAATTTAATTCCTGTCTATTATTTAATGACTTGCTAATAGAATCATTCAATTAAGGATGATAATACTATTGTGGAATGGCATATTTGATCCACAAGTCATAGTTTCATGGAATCATTTTGCATTATTTCTGCCAGAATTTGCGATTTTGACAGTGTTAATAAAAAAAATACTAAAATTTGAGGTCATACTGTTTATAGACAATTAACGTTATAGTTAAGCTTTAAAAAGAAAAAATGACGACTGTTTTATGCTTTAAATGAATCTGACATGACTGTTATTACAGTCATATAAGAATTATATTTCAAATGAAAGTATTCTCTAAGTAATATATAAAATAATATGGCGTTAGGAGAAGTCAATAAGAAAATAGAACAACACAAACATTCAGCATTGGTAAATTTGGAAACACGTCAATTTTTCTGATAAATATATATATGTAGGTACATATTATTCAAAGAGAGCATATATTGAACAATCTGGAAATAAAACCAAAGCCACCTGGACACTAATCAATAATGCAACAAAACAGGTAAAGAACACGAATACATTATTTAAGACATTTCCTAACAAAGATGAAAAAACCATTTTGAATGAGATGAATATGAACTTTTTGAAACTCACTAAGAATGACAAACAAATAACCAATGAAGATTTGAACATAAGATCAAGTGATAGGAGCATTTTTCTGAGTCCTGTTTTAGAGCAAGAAATGTACAACTACATCATGCAGTTAAAGAATAAAAAATCAGTGGGATATGATGAGATTCCCATTGACCTATTAAAAATCAGTGCTCCATTATTGACAAAACCATTAACACATATAATCAATTTGATATTAGAAACAGGGAAATATCCACAAGTCCTTAAAGAAGCTTGGATAAAACCAATACACAAGAAGGGAGATATGAACAACTATGATAATTACCGACCAATATCTATTCTCTCTAATTTGAATAAGATTTTTGAGAGAATAATTTTTGATAAGATCATAAACTTTCTTGAGGCACAAAATATTTTGGTAGAACAACAATGTGGATACAGAAGGGGAAGATCAACAATAAATGCTATATATCAAGCTTTAAATTCAACCATAAAATCTTTAAACAGAAATCAAAAAACAGTGGCACTCTGTTTGGACCTATCAAAAGCCTTTGATAGAGTGAATCATGAGATATTGCTGAAAAAAATGGAGAAATATGGAATAAGAGGCGCTGCATTGAAGCTATTCAGATCATACCTAAAAAATAGAATTCAAAGGACGGTAGAAAAAGGAATAGATGGTACACAAATAATCTCTGATGCAATTCAAATAGAGAGAGGTGTTCCTCAGGGCTCGATACTAGGCCCACTACTGTACATAATCTACACCAATGATTTAATACAGGTCACAACAAATAATGCTGTAATGTTTGCTGATGATGTTTCGGTGATTTGTTCAGGTACCACTGCTGATGGATGTAGAACTCGTTTGGAGGAGGACTTAAAGAACATGGATGAATGGTTTATAAACAATGACCTTGAAATAAACGTCAATAAAACAAAGGTGATTTTATTCAGAGATTGGAGCCAACAAGATGCTTTGAATGTTACTTATAAAAATAAATATATTGCAGCTGAAGAGTCCATATCATTCTTAGGGGTGTACATTGATCAGAACCTAAATTGGAGGTCACAAATCGAACATGTGGCCACAGGCCTAGCAAGATATTGCTATGCATTGAGAAGCCTGTCGAGAACGATTGGTATTGAAGCGGCACTGACAGCATACCATGCCTATGTGCAGTCCAGACTTAGGTATGGAATAATCTTTTGGGCGAATTCGGTTGAAATTGATAGAATCTTCATTCTTCAAAAAAGATGTTTAAGAAGTATTTTTAGATTGAGACCTGATGACTCATGTAAAGGTGTTTTTATTGCTTATAAAATTCTAACTTTGTACAGTTTATACATATATGAAAGCGTAATGTATATAATCAATAATTATAATGATTTTAAATCTTTCCAATTAAAACATGAATATAATACTAGGGGCAAGACCTATTTAAGTGTTGAAAAACCAAAACGCACATATATACAGAAAAATGTTACCCATTATATACTAACAATCTGGAATAAATTACCTCAATATTTTAAAAGTAGGCATATTGTACAACAAAAGAAATCGTTAAAAAAATTTTTGCTTCGAAAATGTTATTATAGTGTTAAAGAATTCATGGATGATGAAGATTTAAATGAACTTTAGAGTAATTAATTATTAGATAATGTTAAGGATAGGTTGTAGCTTAAAGTTAAATAGTAGGTTATAGGTTTTTTTTTGAATTTGTTGTTGTAACGTGATTCACATCTGTAAGATATAATGGATCAAATAAAGTTAATCTATCTATTACTCACTAAATTTTCGTTCGGCTCAAATTCATGGACTTTTTCAATAAATTACCTTGGTGGACGGCAACTATTTCCATATTTTATTTGTGAATTACAAACATTTCATCCAATATTCAAAAAATCTCGAGAAGTTATTATTACATTTGAATCATTTTCAGGACAATTCTTCAGTTCATAATCTTTGTTCATTGCATTAACACAAAAATACAGAATGTGAATGAATGTGAATGTGACGTCTCAGACTTTTTCACTAGAGATAATTCAATGGCGGAGCAAAAGTTGTAAACAATGCTATCATAAAGCCTCTATAAAATATAAATAATTCCGACATCAGAAGAGCTCCAACCAATGTTGTCAATGTTCTTCGTCAAGATCATTGGTATGAAATCTTATCTTTTCAGAATGAATATATATTTTTATAAATATTTCTAGAAATTTATTCAGAAAATGTCATTCAGGCAGTATATTATAAAACTGAAGAAATTTCTGTTGAGATTGTTCTCAAATTTTTTTTTTGAATTATGATTTTATTTTTTTTATTTTTCTATAATTTTCATCGAAATTTGACTTCTCTCGATTAAATTCTTGTTGACTTATTGAGGTAGTTCTTCAATCCTAAAAATATTTTTCAGTATTATATGAGTTCACAGAATAAATGAGGTGAAGAATTAAATAAATATATTTTCTAGTCAATTTCGGACCAAGATATGTAATCAACGGAAAACTATTATTTACGGTTAGAGTTATTTTAATTGTGAGGTACTTCAAAGAAAGACGTGCAACATTTATTCCAAAGTCACAAATTATTCGAATGAAATTTTATTCATATCGGCATCGTCTAAATATGCCCGAATGCATCTAAGCTGTGGAAAAACTATTCGCGAGATATCAGTCATATTATCTGTTAACCTTTTTAATACACTATACAAAACAAACTAATATTCTGAATTACAAACTTGATCCTTATATAACATAATTGTCGATTAATAGTTATTTATAATACAAGTGCAGAAGGCATTGATATTCTTCCACGAGTTCAAAATTCAAAAACGAGCCACGAAGTGGCGAGTTTTGGAATGAACGAGTGGTAGAATGAGCCTTCTGTACGAGTATTATACATTATTTTCTCCAATTCATTGCATTTTCATTGAAATTAATGAAATATTTCCATAAATATCATTTAGTGATTTTTGCATTGAAAAATGTTGGTTGGCAGAACTGATTTCTTTAAGGCAATTTGATGAATTGACAGATAAAGCCGTAGCGGAATGTTCGGAGTGCCAACATAGAATAATAAAATATAACCATGAAAACTGTGCGTTTCTGATATATTCTCGCACGATTTTGTTCTACAAGATGTGGAAGAATGAACGGAATAACCACAGAATTAGAGAATAGTTATTTATAATACAAGTGCAGAAGGCATTGATATTCTTCCACGAGTTCAAAATTCAAAAACGAGCCACGAAGTGGCGAGTTTTGGAATGAACGAGTGGTAGAATGAGCCTTCTGTACGAGTATTATACATTATTTTCTCTAATTCATTGCATTTTCATTGAAATTAATGAAATATTTCCATAAATATAATTTAGTGATTTTTGCATTGAAAAATGTTGGTTGGCAGAACTGATTTCTTTAAGGCAATTTGATGAATTGACAGATAAAGCCGTAGCGGAAAGTTCGGAGTGCCAACATAGAATAATAAAATATAACCATGAAAACTGTGCGTTTCTGATATATTCTCGCACGATTTTGTTCTACAAGATGTGGAAGAATGAACGGAATAACCACAGAATTAGAGAAATATTTTACTGATATTGCTGAATCCCTGAACCTAACACCCATCATGTGTGTTGATTTGAAAATCAAATTGCGTATGCGCATTCTACTCTAATCATAATGAACAGAGTTCAGAATAAGTTTTTTGTTGATCTTTTACATGATATTTAGGAGTTTGTAAAAAGCTCCTTGGATCCGTAAAAAATATATTTGGATTACTTCGATTTGATTTCAGATAATTCCTTCAATGCTATATGTTTGATATTTCAATTACTTCTGAGCTCATAATGGCCATAATCTTAGTTCTTCACGTATTTGTATGTATATTTCCATTTTGGATAACTCATTATCAACCGTATTGTCATGAACCAATTTGTGCCTTATTTTAAAATTGTGATATATTCGATGTATTTTGAAGGTTATTTCTTTCTCAATGTTACTTATAGAAATTTGACTGTAAGCTTCTTTAAAATCCTTGATGGTGGATTTGATTTCCTCATAACAATAATTTTCTTTGGGGATCTCATTATTTAATGATGGTCTAAAAAGCTTAATATTCTTCAGGTTAGCTCAAAACTCTTTTTATTAACCACTCCTTTCAGTTTTCCTCAAGGAATCGCCCATTTTTCGAACCTTTTGTTTTTTCTCATTTTAGGTAATCAAATTATATAGCAATACTTCTAAGATTCTTGGATCCATATCCAGTTTATAACTAATTTACTATTACCTATATTGAACGAGTTATTCATGGGCGTTTATTCGATTTACATTTGAATCCATAAAAAATAATTACACTTGAAAAACTTTTTTTTTTCCTCAAATGCTTTCCATGAAAGAAGAGTTAAGTTTTTTACACTGAATCTGTGAATGCATATTCATCAATCCAACCAAAACCACCCACTTTTCACACCACACTTTTGCTCAGAACAAAAACCCAAACCTGCAAGAGTCACGACTTGAATATTTTTGCGGAGGAGGCAAAACGCTAGAGCGGGCCCTATAACCCGATTATCCAACATTAATTTTTAGCATTTTCCAGATTTAGCTTTTGTTAGAGCGTCAAATTTGATCTCCAACTAGGGCGGTAGTTTGGCTAGCTACGGCCCTGGTGCTTTTCGATTTCACTCCGCTACCAGCGCTATTGTACCGACGACTCAGAAAAGGCCGAATGATGACCAAGAGAAAAATCATCTACATTGAATTCGTTCGCTCACTACTTCTCAAAAGGAATGGGAACAAGAGAATATTTAAAAACACTATTTTGTAACTGAATAATATAATTAATAAATATTGGAAATTAATGTCGGCTTTACGAAACAATATACAATTATCAAAAAAAGTAAATGAAACATATCGATAAAACAAATATAAAATTCAAATCAATTAGTTGATGAAAGAAGCAATGAAACATATCGATAAAACAAATATAAAATTCAAATCAATTAGTTGATGAAAGAAGCAATAGCCTATGGAAGTCAATATATTGAATTCATTAATTTTTTTTTGTGTTTTCTAGTTTTATATTTAGTTGCATGAACTTTGACTTTCTTCACTTTTTTACTTTTTTTAATATTTTGCTTTCCTTTTTCTTCATCTTTTGAATTGTGTTTCGTCGATAAATATATTTCCAATTCTTGTAATTTGACATATTTCATCATTTCTATCATGACATCATAATTTAGCACTCCGTTAGAGATAATTGATAAAATTTCAAGAGCTCTTTCTTCATCCAAAAATAGTCGCAACCCAGACTCCATTTTCGTTTTCAGATCAGCGCCATACATTGGATATTCTCGTTCTTCGAATTCTGACACTATTGACTGTAAAATTGGATTTTGACATAATCTGCTTACTTGCTTGTGAGTCGAAATCAGAATTTTGTAAAGAGAATATTCCGGTACTGTTTGAAATTGTGGTATTTTTAGAGACTCGAAATGTATTAATTCTTTTCTACAATATTTTCGGAATAATTCATCTTTAGAGAGGATTCTATCAACACTGAATTGAAAATTTTCTTTAAATTCCAGTATAATTAGATGTCTCAGAATTTCTCGTCTCGTATAATTGCACGTATTCAGTTGCAATATGTCTAAGAAAGTACTCCCCTCCTCATTCAATATTTTCGTATCAGTCCCACTTCTCAAAAGTAACTCGAACATTGGGGTGTATTCTTCACAACACTCCGCTAAGGTTTGTAAAGCTGTTTCGCCGAATTCATCCTGGAAATTTACATTTACACCATTTTCAATTAAATATTTGGCACATTCCATTGCATGAGGTGCTTCATGGTTTTTAGCAAGCTTATGCAATGGAGTCTGCCCATATTTTCCCAATAAATTAGGGTCACATCCGACTTCCACTAAAAATTCGCACATTTCCATGTCGATTCCTTCTTTTGTGGAACATAAACCGTGCAGTACTGTATTTCCATGTATATCCCTTGCTTTTACATTTGCTCCGTACTGAAGCAGGAGAATCGCTTGCTCGATTTGTTTGTCTTTAACAGCAAAAAACAAGGGTGTTTCCCCATATACGTTAACTGCATCAACATCAACATCAATGTTCAATAAATATCTGGAGATGCTCAACCGTTTGTATGATGCTGCAATGTGCAACGGTGTATTCCGTCGGAATGATCTTTCATCCGGCTCAAAATTCAATTCCAGAGCGAGCTTCACAATTTTTATCGACTGAACTGAAACAGCCCTTAGAACTGCGTTACTGTGATAAAAATGGTAGTTATCAAGTACAAATGGATCAACAAGTAAATCGTCTTGGTATTTCAACATTTCCAGGAACAGTTGGATTAACTCTACGTCTGAAATTAAAGAGAGGAAAAAAATAAGAATATATGAAAAAATTTCACTCAGGGGCATCATTATTACATTATTATTATTATTTTTTTCATAACAGAATATCTCAACTCCTACAATATAAATCATATGACAATATCTCAGAATAAAGATAGAAGGAACGGAAAGTAAACATTTGTGCTCGATACCGAATTCAAGAGAGATGCAAGTTTAGCATCACCAATCACAATCGAGCTAACTGTTTGTGTGTCCGAGCCATAGGCGTGGAAAATCCTGATTTGATTGTTGAATGCTTTGTCAGGAATCCTTTTTTCAGCACTTCACAAAAGCTAAATTATTTAACTGAGAGAAACATTGAATCTTTTGGAACACGAAAGAATTTTATGAATAATTCACATTGTAAACTATTTTTTGGCATGAATTGATAATTTTGAAATTGATCAAAATATGTTACGGTACTACTATAGTGTTCCGTCAAACAAGGAGTGACCAATGTTGGCATCAAAATCAATGCATCAGAGACAATTTCCGATTCTTCTTATCAATATTCTGAAGATGATAAAATATATGAACAGTCTAAGGAAAAATCCAAATGAAAAAGGATTTCGAGGAAAATTAATTTCAAAATTCACCAACTAACAGAAACTTTGAACACGAAATAAAAAATACAAAAAATGTTTTATTTGAACTATGCTTATTGACAATGAGTATGTATCGTCGATGACCATTTTTCAAAATAAAAATTTTATTTTATAAAAAATTGTGAAACCGAATATTAACCATCTTTTAACCTTCAACCAAACAATGCAGACGAGATAAAATTTCCAAGAATGCGAAAATGTTTTTCATCACATTATATCCACGAATTGAATGTTATTTAACCCAATCACTTTTTTTTCACAATTTTTTTATTATATTTAATTTATTTTTATCAAGCATACAAAAAAATTCAAACTGCATGTACCTGATTCTTCCTCACATGCGCTGTCAATGAATATATTTTTTTTTCAAACGTACCATAATAACGTCATTTCTCGACTGACAGGATCATCGAAAAGTTCTACTTTTCCTCCGCCGGAGGGAAAAATACTTTTCCCTCCGGCGGAGGGAAAAGTGGTTGCTACGGAAACGATTAATTAGTTACCATTTACAAGAATAAATAATTCTGATTTAAACGTCATTATTTGAACGAACGAGTGTTGGAATAAGACTTCTGTACTAGAATTATACATTATTTTCTCTAATTCACTGCATTCTTATCGAATTTAATGGAATATTTTCAATAAATATCATTTACTGATATTTGCATTGAAAAATGTTGGTTGGCAGAACAGATGTCTGTATCACAAACTCAAAATTCAATAAGTGTTGAAGACGCAATTATCAATGAATACATTTAAATATCTGATTTTGGAATGAACTAGATTCCTCCAGAAATAAAAGCATTGCGATAGAAGCACGAAATAGAATAATTCCCCAGAAGTCAAAAAAATATTGGGAGAACATACAAAATTCAACTAATGGACCAGGAAGAATCATCCTATTTACAATAGAAAACGTTGTTATCGCATATTTTGAATGTTTAAGCAAAATTCATGAAAGTTCAGCTTTATGGAAAAAAAAACCTATTCGATGTTATGTTGTATACTCAACCTGTATCGTTATATTGATTTCGACAAATCATTCAAAATGACAAGCTTTATTGTAAAGAAAATATATTTCAAAAAAATCTAAGGTTTTAGAATTTGAAGACATTGAACAGTTTTTGAATTTGTTGATGTCAAGTTATGTATATTATCTTCGATGTTATCACATCTTATCTGACATTCATAATTTTGGAACAAAATTGCAGATAATATTAATTATCAGATATTCTAGTGCATGCAGAAGAATCGAGATGAGCAGCATGATTATAAATAATCAATCATCTGCCTCTCACCTGGCAAATAAGGTTATTTCTCTAATTCTGTGGTTATTCCGTTCATTCTTCCACATCTTGTAGAACAAAATCGTGCGAGAATATATCAGAAACGCACAGTTTTCATGGTTATATTTTATTATTCTATGTTGGCACTCCGAACTTTCCGCTACGGCTTTATCTGTCAATTCATCAAATTGCCTTAAAGAAATCAGTTCTGCCAACCAACATTTTTCAATGCAAAAATCACTAAATTATATTTATGGAAATATTTCATTAATTTCAATGAAAATGCAATGAATTAGAGAAAATAATGTATAATACTCGTACAGAAGGCTCATTCTACCACTCGTTCATTCCAAAACTCGCCACTTCGTGGCTCGTTTTTGAATTTTGAACTCGTAGAAGAATATCAATGCCTTCTGCACTTGTATTATAAATAACTATTCTGAAATCTTGGCTAGCTATATTCCTGCATCCAGTAGTCCAGTAATAAACGATGAAGTGACAGATAAATCCGTGACGGCTGCCGGAGAGTTCGGAGTACCAACATATGATAATAAAATATAACCATGAAAGCTTTGCAAATCTGATATATTCTCATACGATTTTGTTCAGAATTTGATTGTATGTATTACAAAACGTTTGAAAAAAAAATAGCATATTTCATTCGGAGTTGAAGTGACTTTTCATGGCTCGCTTAAATTGCCCGCCGAACGGAGTGAGGCTGTTTTCTAATATTGAAATATTATTATAACTTATGATGTTAGTAATGTACGTAAACTTCTTGATTCCCTTTTCTAGGAAGATTTTCGGGTACTTTATTTATTGTCAATTTCCTTTATGTCGGGAGATTTACGGGTTTTTAATGACATAATGATATTTGTAATTTCGAAGGATATAAATTTTTGGAATAACATCGTCTCAGTAAATGGGTTGAATATTAGCTGAAGTTCGTAAATAGTATATTATTTCACAAGGAGGAGAAGTGTCACTTTTCATGGCATAAGCTCGCCATGAAAAGTGATTTCAAAGAGGTATCACACAAGACATTTGTTGTTCAAAGAAAAAAGGTATGGCTGTTTTTATCCAAATGGGTACGTTTCTGACAAAATAAAGTTTGTCAATTCTGTTAAAAAATCTTCGATGTTGCATTACTTAGTGAACAATGGCAATTGTTTACGTGCGAAAATATTACTCGCATAATTATTCGCCTCAACGAAATTCAATTTTGCCGGCAAATTTTGGAAAACATCATGCAGATCCTGATTTTTTTAATAAGATCATTTGGAGCGACGAGTCTTTCTATACTAAGAATGGGTACATGAATCTCCACAATTTGCATAGCTGGAATATCATAAATCCACACGAGGAGAGAGAAATAGATCACAATATCGATTCAAGATCAATTTATGGACTGGAATATTTAATGGTGCAATTTTGGGCCCGATCGAACTGCCGCCATCACTGAACGCAAACTATTATTTGGAATTTTTAACCAACCAGCTGCCCATTTTATTGGAAGATGTGCCACTGGCGCTGCGATGTAGTCTGTGGTTTCAACATGATGGATGCCCAGCACATTACTGACTCGAAGTTACCGCACATTTGCATAGAACTTATCCCCACCGGTGGATTGGAAGAGAAGGGGAAATTTTGTGGCCTCCTCGTTCACCTGACCTAAATCCTATGGACTTTTATTATTTGGAGCGACGAGTCTTCCTGTACCAAGGATGGGTACATGAAGACCTGAATCCTCTGGACTTTTAATATTGGGGCTGCCTAAAAGACAAAGTATACGCAACACCCATACGTGATGATGCCGAATTGAGAGAACGCATCCGCAATTCGGCTTCATCACGTATGGGTGTTGCGTATACTTTGTCTTTTAGGCAGCTCCAATATTAAAAGTCCAGAGGATTTAGGTCTTCATGTACCCATCCTTGGTACAGGAAGACTCGTCGCTCCAAATGATCTTATTGAAGAAATCTGGATCTGCATGATGTTTTCCAAAATTTGCCGGCAAAATTGAATTTCGTTGAGGTGAATAATTATGCGAGTAATATTTTCAAACGTAAGCAATTGCCATTGTTCACTAAGTAATGCAACATCGAAGATTTCTTAACAGAATTGACAAACTTGATTTTGTCAGAAACGTACCCATTTGGATAAAAACAGCCATATCTTTTTTCTTTGAACAACAAATGACTTGTGTGATACCTCTTTGAAATCACTATAAAATAGACAATTTATTGGTGTAATGTGCAGCAGTAGCTCGGTACATTTTTTTTCCACTACGATGGGCTAAACTTCATGAACAAAATTATCCACTACCAAAATTTCCGATAAAAATATTTCTCATAGCCCCCCTTTAAAATTTTCGGAGGATGTTTTTAATGTAAACGTTGAAATCATTCTTCAGCAATATTTCACTGAAAAAATTAACCAGAAAGATGTAAAATTGTACCAACCGTAAGGGCAGAACTATTGAAAGGGGCAAAAATTAATTATTTTCAAAAAAAAAAATATCTCGGAAACGGTAAGACTTTCATAATGGGAATTTTGTCATAGCAGGTGAGTTATCCTTTGATCTACATTCTCCCTCGGTTTGACGTGGTCTTTACGGGACACCCTGTATATACACATGTCTATTGTTTATAAAACGTTATATTGGAAATTTTATTGGACTATCGATCTATAACAATTATTGTACGAGAAACTTTGAAAAATTGTGTTTACCTCAACATAGAACAACGAAATTTGAACTTTGCCCATCTTATAAGGGCATAAAAATTTTCAATAATTTACCAAATGAAATCAAAAGATTGAGTGAGTTGAAATTCAAAAAAACCATAAAACGCATATTGGTTGAAAAATCTTAATATTGTATAGCGGAATACTTTGCAGATGGCCATTTTGCTTAAACTTTGTTGGCTCATTTGTAGTACTAGTTTATCTCATTTGACCTGTCCTATAATTTTTTTTTGTAATGTCGAAGGGATTCATAAAGAATTTTATTATTATTAAAATATATTTCATAGTTAAACTCACCTTTAGTTTCAACCGCCAAGTCCATCACAGTTTTACGTCTGTCACCTCTTTTGCAATATGACATCGGGTCTGCTGCTCTAGCCAAAAGAGCATATAAAATTACATATTCCCTATCGTTAAATTCTTTTCTGAATCTTTTTCGTACTAACTCCTCTAAATAATATGGGAAAAATGGAGAATCACAAGGTTTATGACTAATATATTTAACAACAATACTAGGTGGGCCATAATTAACTATGAAATCGTAAATAGGACTTAACGGATTACAACCACTGCACTTCATGATCTGTCCGTTTATGAATTAAAATTCAGAAAAAACGTTCGAGTCACTAAAACAACCACTTCCACAGAAAATATCGTACTGAGACTCTCCTTCAAGGGGTCCCAATTTATAATAAAATGCAGGTAGAAGTTATAAAATGTCATTAGTATTATGTATTCTGAAAGTACGGAATATTTGTATTATGATGTTTTATTTTTATTTACCGAGTCTTACATTCGTCATTCAGTTGCTAGAAATAGTTCAAATCAGCATTAGTGAATGACGGATTGAATTTAATGAATGCCTTATTTTGATGGCTGTTGCTCAAACGTTATCAATTTAATTCCTCTCTATTATTTAATGACTTGCTAATAGAATCATTAAATTAAGGATGATAATACTATTGTGGAATGGCATATTTGATCCACAAGTCAAAGTTTAATGGAATCATTTTGCATTATCTCTGCCAGAATTTGCGATTTTGACAGTGTTAATAAAAAATACTAAACTTTGAGGCCATACTGTTTATAGACAATAAATGTTATAGTATAGCTTGAAAATGAAAAAATGACGACTGTTTTATGCTTTAAATGAATCTGATATGACTGTTATACAGTAATATAAGAGTTATATTTATTTGAAAATTTTCCCTAAGTAATATATAAAATAATATGGCGTTAGGAGAAGGCAATAAGAAAATAGAACAACACAAACATTCAGCATTGGTAAATTTGGAAATACGTCAATTTTTCTGATAAATATATATATATGTAGGTACATATTTCTCAGACTTTTTCACCAGAGATAATTCAATGGCGGAGCAAAAGTTGTAAACAATGCTATCATAAAGCCTCTATAAAATATAAATTATTCCGACATCAGAAGAGCTCCAACCAATGTTGTCAATGTTCTTCGTCAAGATCATTGGTATGAAATCTTATCTTTTCAGAATGAATATATATTTTTATAAATATTTCTAGAAATTTATACAGAAAATGTCATTCAGGCAGTAAATTATAAAACTGAAGAAATTTCTGTTAAGATTGTTCTCAATTTTTTTTTTGAAATATGATTTTTTTTTATTTTTTATTTTTCTATACTTTTCATTGAAATTTGACATTTCTCGATTAAATTCTTGTTGACTAATTGAGGTAGTTCTTCAATCCTAAAAATATTTTTCCGTATTATATGAGTTCACAGAATAATTGAGGTGAAGAATTAAATAAATATATTTTCTAGTCAATTTCGGACCAGATATGTAATCAACGTAAAACTATTATTTCCGGTTAGAGTTATTTTAATTGTTAGGTACTTCAAAGAAAGACGTGCAACATTTATTCCAAAGTCACAAATTATTCGAATGAAATTTTATTCATATCGGCATCGTCTAAATATGCCCGCATGCATCTAACCTGTGGAAAAACTATTCGCGAGATATCAGTCATATTATCTGTTAACCTTCTTAATACACTATACAAAACAAATTAATATTCTGAATTACAAACTTGATCCTTATATAACATAATTGTCGAGTAAATATTTTATTGATATTGCTGAATCACTGAACCTAACAGCCATCATGTGTGTTGATTTGAAAATCGAATTGCGTATGCGCATGCTACTTTAATCATAATGAACAGAGTTCAGAATAAGTTTTTTGTTGATCTTTTACATGATATTTAGGAGTTTGTAAAAAGCTCCTCGGATCCGTAAAAAATATATTTGGATTACTTCGATTTGATTTCAGATAATTCATTCAATGCTATATTTTTAATATTTCAATTACTTCTGAGCCCATAATGGCCATAATCTTACTTCTTCACGTATTTGTATGTCCATTTCCATTTTGGATAACTCATTGTCAACCGTATTGTCATGAACCAATTTGTGCCTTATTTTAAAATTGTGATATATTCGATGTATTTTGAAGGTTATTTCTTTCTCAATGTTACTAATAGAAATTTGACTTGAATTAAGCTTCTTTAAAATCCTTGATGGTGGATTTGATTTCCTCATAACAATAATTTTCTTTGGGGATATCATTATTTAATGATGGTCGAAAAAGCTTAATATTCTTCAGGTTAGCTCAAAACTTCTTTTATTAACCACTCCTTTCAGTTTTCCTCAAGGAATCGCCCATTTTTCGAACCTGTTGTTTTTTCTCATTTTACGTAATCAAATTATATTGCAATACTTCTAAGATTCTTGGATCCATATACAGTTTATAACTAATTTACTATTACCTATATTGAACGAGTTATTCATGGGCGCCCGCAGGGGGGGGGGGCATGGCCCCTCCTGAGATTTGGATTGCCTCATTTTTCAGCACAACACCCTCAATATTACTTTCTCAATCCAAAGGGCATGGAAAAAAGGAACGTAATGGATTCTCAACAATTTTCCGGTTTTCAATGACAATCATGGACGCCTTATCGTTTTTCAATAATTTTCATTTTGCCCCCCCTGAGAAAAATTTCTGCGGGCGCCTATGGAGTTATTCAGCTATATTTGTTGAAAAACTTGATAAACGATTCATATTATGTGCTCTATAAAGCTCTTAATAAAGGTTTGAGAAGAGTGTTTCATAATATCCGAAAATAAGGCGTTATAGGATAAATACGTTTACATCAATAACTTATCATTGTTTAGATACTAATAAAACATTTAATATATTCTCATAGCCTAACTATATTACTTTTTCACAGAGATTTATAATTATCATGAAGATGTTACAATATACATTTATAAATATTTTATAAGATCAATATGTCTCTAGTATTCAGAGCTATAGAAATGATGTTATTTTAACATCTATAAGAATGCACGATACACTCTTTATAGAAGTGTTTTATTACTTCATCATATAAATGTTTGAACGATAATTTTTTAAGACTTTTTGGCTAATACGAAAATTAAAGATTGTATAAAACAAATCAGATATATGCGATGCTATTATTTATCGATTATATGATAATTTGGTTCCTATAAGGAATATAAAATGTTAGTTGGGATCTTAGAACATCAATAAGAGGAATTCGCCACTCTTTGTCTGACGGAACACTATAGAAACATAGTATAAGGAATGCTTTCCTTATACAGTACAACTTCGATAGTTCGGACAGTCGCTAGTCCGGACACTGCTGGGATTCGGGCATTTTGAAATTTTTACCTCTGAAATCCGGGCGCGAAAATATTCATCATGCAAAACAATAGCATTTTCCTGCAAATACATGTAAAAAACGGTTACATGCCGGTTGGAAACAGCGCGGCGGCAGCATCTTTCATTCTGCACTTTGTTTTTGAGCGTGCTGGACGCAATGGCTCCAGTCAACTGATCACATAAGACACTAACAGAAAAGTCTAGATATCAGGTGGACTGAGAAGAATAATCTTACCCTTGAAGATTTATAGCTTTTGAAAAGGCTTAAAGACAAGGCAATTGATATAGATGCATCCAAAAAGGTCTAAACTAAAATTGATATGTATTTTTCAAAAAAGTAGAAGATATTTCATTTTGCATACATACATAAATAATATATATGTATACAATATTATAAATACCTACATGTACATAATTACATAACGTGTTACATGAACTTAGGAGTTTTGTTCAGTTTTGTTTTATTTTATGAGAAAATAATATTTTTTTTTTGTGACTTGATTAATAAACCCTATTTTTATAATTTATAAGTTGCTTTATTTCTTAAATTAAAATCACTCCAGTAATCCGGACGCCTCAATAATCCGGACAGGTACCGGAACGATATCTGCCCGGACTACTGAAGTTATACTGTACTATGATAGAAGTACCGTAACAAATTTTGATTAATTTCGAAATTATCAATTCATGCTCGAAAATAGTTTAAAATATGAATTATTCATGAAAATTCTTTCGTGTTTCAAAAGGATCAATATTTTTCTCAGTTTAATGATTGAGCTATTGTTAAGTTATGAAGAAAGGATTCCTGATAAAGCATTCAACAATCAAATCAGGATTCTCAACGCCTATGGCTCGCACACACAATCGGCAAGGTCTACTTCGAAATTACTATTATTTCAATAAACCCAAACCAAAATCGAAAGAAGGTCTTCTGATTTATTATAAAAAACATCTCACCCCAATCGAAATAGTAACGGGCACCGAAAATTCAGAAAGTCAGGCAATTGAAATCGAGGATTTTACAATAATGAATAATTACAATGATCATAAATCGCCAGTATGCACAAACTGTCAACCCAAGTGGCGCTACGGACCGTATTCTCGACAAGTGATCTTTCAAAACGTATACGTTCATTCAGTGTAATTAGCACGGAAAGAACGTATACGTTTTGAAAGATCACTTGTCGAGAGTTTTATGACCTAGGGGTCATAAAACTCTCAATACAGGCGACTTCAATAGCCATAATACCCTATGGAATTTTCGGACAAACAATAAAAATGGAAAGTTGCTATAAAAATTTCTAAGAAATTCAAACTATGTTATATCTTCTATCCTCAAAATCCATATACTTTCTATCCAACAAGAAACGCAAATCCTTCAACAATAGATCTGATGCTCACGAAGAACTTGTACCATCTACCTGTATTTTCGGATAATCTCAAACTCCATTTCCTTCGAGACCATTTACTAACAAAATTATATACCCAACTGACTTGAAAAACTTCAAAGATAAGTGCAACCCATATATCAAGTTGAATCCTCAAATCATTTCCATACCTGAAATAGATAAATCTGTTGAAAATTTCAAAATATGTTTTCAAAAGAGCTTTATATTCTCGACTAACAAAACAACCCAAAGTAACAATTATCCAGAACTTCCCACTCATATAAGAGAACTCATTCGAAAAAGAAACAGAATCCGAAAACGCCTTCAAAGTAATTTCGACAATAACCTTCATCAAAAATACAAGGAAGCTGTCGACTTGATAAGATCGTCATTATCTACTTTAAAAACAAAAAGATGGGAAGATTTTACTCGTAATTTAAACAATTCAAGCGATATGTGGAAGATGGTCAAATCATTGAAACACAGAGATAGTCCTCGTTAAATTCCACCCCTTCAAAGCCACCAAGGTCTCTTATTCAATGACAAGGACAAAGCAGATCATATAGCCGTGTCATACGCGGAAACCCACGACTCCACGAAATCTCTTTCAAATACAGAAACGGTCAATTTAGTAGATCAAACAATAAAAACTTTTCTGGAACTTCCATTAGTCATATCAGGTGAAAATTTGACGTCCCCTGCGGAAATTAGAAAAATCATAAAATCCTTCAAAAACAGAAAAGCACCCGGCGAAGACCGTATCAGCAATAAAACTCTGAAAAATCTACCACGAAAAGCGATTGTTCAACTAACGAATATTTTCAATAGTTGTCTCCGGCTAAATTATTTCCCAACCATGTGGAAAAATGCAATAGTTCTTCCTTTCCCTAAAGCTTCAAAAGACCCAAAATTTGCGAATAATTATCGACCTATTAGCTTACTACCAACAGTATCAAAAATCTTTGAAAAAATAACCCTAGTTCGCCTAAGAAAATACATGGAGGAGAAAAATTTGATTATAGATGAACAATATGGCTTTCGTGAAAAACATAGCACTATTCTGCAACTTGCTAATCTCACAGATAAAATTGCCAAAAACTTCAATATTAACAGAATTTCAGCTATGATTAGTTTAGATATACAAAAAGCATTTGATACGGTCTGGCATATGGGCCTCATTTACAAATTAATTAAAAATAATATTCCATCATTCCTGATCAAAATTATTATATCATATCTAGAAAACAGGACATTTCAAGTCAAAGTAGGAAACGTATTATCCGAAAAAACCCCGATTACAGCAGGAGTTCCGCAGGGGGGATCATTATCACCCGATCTATTCAAAATTTTTATAAATGACATTCCCAAATATAAAAATACAAAAATTTATCTTTTCGCGGATGACACGGCTATAACTTCTGAGTCCTGGTCCAAACCGCAATCAACCAAATATCTTCAAGAGCACCTCACCATTTTGGAGGAATATTACCACAGATGGAAAATCAAAATCAATGCATCCAAAACCAACTTAATTTACTTCACTCATAAAAGAAGTTTATCAAACAACAAATTATTGTTATTTTATAACCAGCCTATAGAAGAGAAAAATTATTTGAAATATTTAGGGGTCACTCTTGATAAAAAATTGAATTTCAATCAACATATTCATGAAATAATTAGGAAAACCAACTCGCAACTCAGTAGCGTCTTCCCATTGATTTGTAGAGATAGTAAACTTAGTATTAAATCTAAACTTAAAATATACAAACAGGGTATAAGACCAATGATTCTATATGCGAGCCCGGTCTGGAGTAAAACTTCAAAAACAAATTATGACAAACTACAACGTATTCAGAACAAATACTTAAGGATTATACTCAATAAGCCTAAAGAAACCAAAACTAGCGATCTCCAAAAAGACTCTCAAATAGTCTCATTAGATAATGTTATCAAAAACGAAACTCGATCATTTTTCGGAATCAAAATAACAAAACTGAAAAAGACATCGCACCTCAATAATTATTCAATTCCAGTTAGGAAAATTAAACACAAACTAATTCAACACTTGATGATGTGAATCCAACCCCCTTCCCGATCCCTTCCTAAACCACCTTCTTCTTGTTAACCCAACTGAGCGACAGTTGTTTTTCTTCAAGCACTCGACATGCCTCAGTAAAAATTTACACTCTCTTTTATAAAACCTATGTAATCCATTATCCAAATTTCAATACTAGGTAAAACTTTGAGTTAGGTACTAGTCTGCAACTCATACTTTAAGAAGCATGTAAACATTGTATATATCCCCTTGTATATATAACTCTGTAACATATTTTATAGAAATTTATATCAAACTGCTGTACAGCAAAAAAAAAAAAAAAAAAAAAAAAAAAAAAAAAAAAAAAAAAAAAAAAGTTGTTTTTCTTTCTTCTTCCCGATTCACTTCTCATCTCACCGAATGGTGTGGGAAGGTGTGTCTTAGGCAGAGATCGCTGGATAGTCTAACTGAAGAGTCCACCAGCGATCTCGGGACGAAATACTATACCCTATACCCCAGGAGAGGGCGCACTTATTCTTGGCTCGAGAAAGACTCGCCAAATGTTTAAAGAGTGTACACTAAATTTTCTTACAAACTTATCTCTTGTGTCTCCTTCATCCAGTAATAATGCAATAGGACATAGTTTTTTAGGGTAAGTTTTAACATTTTTTCGCACGAATTTACCCATCTGTTATGTAAATATGTTAAACATGTCGGCAAATAAGGAAGTCGATGCGATACTCTCTCTACAAGTTAATTTCCCTTATTGTGGATACTGATGTAGAAAATCAATTGTGAAAAGTAGTACAAAGTGTCACATTTGTCACAAGTTTTTCCACCCCGGTTGTGGTTCGAAAGTGAAAAAGTGTTGTGATGTAGAGCTGACAAACCCAGTTCCGAGTGATAAAATGAGTGGCAGCTCCTCACCGATTTGTGAGACGACTGCAAAGCAGTTAAGTATTGATTCTTCTCAACCTGATCTTTTACTTAGAATCATTTCCGAGTTTGAGTCGAAAAACAATATTCTCATGGAAAATAATTCCCTACTTAGATTCAAAATCGATTCTCTCGAATATCAACTCAAAAACAAGAAACACGAAATAAACGAACTGAATAAAAAGTTTGTCAAAATCATGCCGAGCATCATACCCGATAAGCAACATATTTCGGATGACGTGAGTGTTGGAAATTCCGAGGATTCCCATGCAACAATTCCATCTGCTGTAACGAATGCTCCTTCTTTAAATGTGGACAAATCTGTAACGGGATCTTCAACTGCCACTCCTATCAATATAAAATATCCTCCCCAGAAGATCACCTATTCTCAAGTAACTCAGGCGATTAGGTCAGCCCGCCAACTAAATGGTAGAGATGGGTTGAGTGAAGCTGTTCCTGCAGAAAAAAACTCAGATTCCGAATGGAAATTTGTAAAAAATAAAAATCGCAAGCCTAGAAAAACCCTAGTTGTTGGAACCTATTCCGGAGCAGCAGACGTTGAGGGCTTAGACAAGTTCAAGGCTTTCCACGTCTCGAATCTGAAACCCGACACAAGTGTTGAGAACTTACAGAACTTTCTCAAAAATAAGTTTTCAAATGTTATATGTGAGAAATTATCTTCACGCTATCCCAATTCCTATTCATCATTCAAAGTACTCATTCCTAGTTCTGAGTATAATAAGGCACTTGAAGGTTCAAATTGGCCCAATAAGGTCAACGTACATCATTTTTTTCACCGAAAAGGGACAAATCAGGATCAACTACGTTAGTTCCTACTTTAAATGGAGGTTGCTTGAAAATCATGCAACCAAATACCCAGTGCATTTCAAACAAATTGGATAGTTTAGAATTGCTATTGGAAGAAACAAATGCAGATGTACTGAGTGTCGCAGAACATTGGTGCAGTGTGGACAATATCAGAGCGGTGGTGATTGCTGGCTATGTTCGGGCTGATTACTTTTGCCGTACCTCTAGGCAACATGGTGGATCGGCTATATATACGAAGCAGAGTTTACAAGTGAAGAAACTGAAGGTTTCCGGATTCTCCGAGGAAATGCACATTGAGATTTGTGGTGTTGTAGTTTCGGATCAAGACATTCGTATGGGCATCATCAGTGTTTATCGGTCCTGTTCTGGTAATTTGGAAATGTTTTTTGATAAACTGTTTTACGCATTGCAGTCATGTATTAACGTTGTTGATCATATTTTTCTTTGTGGAGATTTAAACAAAGATTTCTTAAGGAAAAACTGTAATAACTCTAAATTGTTGAATGATTTGCTAGATTGCTTTGGATTGAGTGTAACGTCACAGTATTCCACTAGAGAATTCACGAACATAAACGGTCATACCAGTATATCAAAAGTTGATTACATCATTACTAATGTTGATCCACATGACTATAAAGTTGTAGTTTTCGATCCCCATATTAGTGATCATAAGGCTATTTTACTACAGGTGAATTTCAGACTAGAACACAAGCAAAAGATCGAAACATATTCGTTTAGGAATCTAAGTCAGAATAATGTAGATAATTTCTTAGTCTCATTATCTAAGTGTAATTTTGCTGAACTTTATTCGAATTCTGATATTGATGCATGTTTTGAGACATTCGTTAATATTGTTCGCTATTATCTTGAAGAAAACTGTCCTATGCGTAAACGAACTTCAACACCTTCAGTAAAAAAATGGATAACACCCGAGATCATCCAGAGTAAACAGAACCTGTCGAACCTCCATTGGCTCCATAAAAATTTTGGCCTCTTAGATACTTATGAAAACTACAAGGTAGCAAAACATCAGCATATTGCGCTGATAAAACGCACAAAATATAAGTTTTATAGTTCTGTTATTGACAACTCTTCGAACAGAAATAAGACAGTTTGGAATATAGTAAACGGACTTACTGGAAGAACTAATAGTGGTTGTTGTAATATTTCCATAAATTTAGATGGACAACTATGTAGCGATCCGAATTTGTTGGCTGATATTTTTGCCAAACATTTTTCTACCATAACTACCTCTAAATTAAAATTTTGCTATGGTGATGATTTATCACAGTCTTTCACAATGACGCCCATGGTGAGCGCAAAATTTTTCTTCTATCCTGTCACGGGATTTGAAGTCGTGGAAACCATTAAATCATTGAAAAATAAAAAGAGCGTTGGAGTCGATTCTATATCAACTAAAATAATAAAGGCAATGGGTGAAGTAGTTAGTGAGCATTTTGCACTTCTCATCAATCTCTCCATAACATCTGCAACTTTTCCTCGTATTTTAAAGAAGTCTATAGTTATTCCGATATTCAAAAGTGGTAACCTAATGAAATAGCGAATTATCGCCCAATATCTATTATCAGCTTGCTCTCGAAGGTATTCGAGAAAATTGTTTTCTCCAGAATGATGAATTATCTCAATGGATTCAAAATATTAAACCCTGCTCAACATGGTTTTAGAAGCGGTCACTCAACACAATCAGCTGCAGTTGATTTTTTTTAATCGGTCTATGAGTGTTTGGATAAGAACTTGTTTGTGGCGGGCGTATTTTTTGACCTTGCCTCCGCTTTTGATTCGCTATCTTTTGAGTTCATACTAGAAAAATGCTACAATCTGGGTTTCAGGGGAGTATTCCTGGAATGGTTACGTAGTTACCTCAACGAAAGATCGATGTCAGTTAGAATAGGCGAAAGTTATTCCGAGAGTCATTATGTTGGCCTTGGAGTTCCTCAGGGTTCTGTGCTGGGACCTCTTTTATTCATATTATTTATAAATGATCTGCCTGTGTGGTTGGCCCCCTTTTTGTTAACTTTATTCGCTGATGATACTTCTGTTGTTGTTTCTGCGGGGAGTCTTGGGCAACTCCATAGGGCATGCGAATGTATTGTGGCGGAATTTCTAAATTGGTGCCGTAGGAATAAAATTATGGTGAACATAAATAAAACTGTTTGCGTTAGATTTTGTTTAAGAAATAGTGAAGTCGAAGCATTCAGCAAAAGGTATGGAGATAACCTTATCACGGCATCAGAGTCGACAAAATTCCTTGGTATCCATGTTGATAAAAATTTAAGATGGACGACTCACATTGACGTTTTATGTAAAAAATTGAACAGCTCGTATTTTGAAATTCACAGAATTAAAGACATTCTACCTAGAAGCTGTCTGATGAGTGTTTATTTTAGTCTGGTTTATAGTCATCTATCGTATAACATTCTGGCAAAGTTAAAATTTTATTCTCAACAAAAATTGATTTGCAAGAATCCATCGGATTTAAGTTAAATATTGTACGTATGATTCGTTTCTGTGCTACGAATACTCTGGGGAAGATCTTCTGACTTCCCCAGAGTATTCGTAGCACAGAAACGAATCATACGTACAATATTTAACTTAAATCCGATGGATTCTTGCAAATCAATTTTTGTTGAGAATAAAATTTTAACTTTGCCATGTAGGTATATATATTTTCAAATGTTTGCTGTATGCCAAAGAGAATGAATTCAAATGGATGAAATTATCAGATTATCATGCTTATGAAACGAGAAATTCACAAACTTTATTGTTTCCTAGACATAAGACTTATAGATTTGAATGCTCTCCAATGTATCAGAGTATCAGGATGTTCAATCATTCGTCACCTACTATGAAATCTCTCAATTCAAAAATGTTCAAGAAAGAAATTAGGAACCTTAAAGTTAAAGGTTACTATTCAGTACAAGAATATTTGTGTGATTTTTTTATTCCTTAATTCATAGTGTTATTTATGATTATTGTTTTGTTCTCATTTTGACCTGTCCTATACACCATGTTTGTGTCTGAAAAGATCGAATAAAATTCATTTATTATTCATTTATTTATTAAATAACCAGCCATTTTCGAAAAAAAAAAAATAATAAAATTTTGAGTTAGGTGCTAGTCTTTGAATTATTCTTTAAGAAACATGTAAACATTGTATATAACCCCTTGTATATATAAATTTGTGACATATTTTATGGAAATTCATATAAAACTGCTGTAGAGCAAAAAAAACGTTGTTTCCCTTCAAGCACGTGGCTTCTACTCGCTACGCTTTGCGGATTATCACAGAAAGAGAGAGAGAAGTGTTGTGAAGGATGGAATAATTAATGGCTAAACATAAGAAATAGCTATGGAAATAACGCGTTTTTAATTATTTTTCAATAGAAATATGGAGTTATTCGGTTGAGAATAGTATTGAAACAGCTAAATGGCTATGGGAATAAAACGTTTTTAATTTTTTCAATGAGAAATGTTGAAGTTGAAAGAGATTATGAGAAATATTGAGTTATTCGGATGAGAATAGCATTGAAATAAAGTGCTTTTTTTTAAGAAAAATATGTTACATTCAAACCAATTGCCGCTAGACAATAAGTATTTTTGATGATATTGTTAATTCAACTTTTAAAGAATGTTACGCCTTATTTTATGAGTACACACAAAACTATTGTATTTTTGTCCACCCTGTACCAATTGGAATCAACATGTAATACATTTTCGGAATCAGCTAGCTAAAGTAATCGGAAAATTCAGACGAAAATGGGGGTGTTCCATTAAAAACAAAATGATGGTGACGTCATTACTCAAAAGCAATTCACCCTGTTTGTGTTAGATTATTATTTCAAAATACGGTAAATTAAAATGAAAAATCGACGTGTTTCAGGACTATTTCTTAAAATAGTCTGTTTAGCTAAAAACGAATTTGTTCCATACTTTACGGACACAGTGTATTTTATTTCCGGCGAGCCTACTCACAGAAAGTCTCAAATATCGGATCGTCTTGTCTTCCCTATATGGAACATACAGAAATTGCACTTGGTCTCATCTTTTTCACGTTTTATTCACGCTGTAAATTTCCGCCCCTGTCACTTATCGACGCGAAGGCGAGTGCTTTACGATCGTAGGAAATGAGAGGTCATCCGGACTGCCATCTGTTTCTCCGAAAATAATGATGTGACGACGGAGTTGCACTCTATGTGTTTGTATGAGATGTGGGACGTACTGAGTTATGTCCATCTGAGTTTCTTGTTGATTTCGGACGTACGCCGTCACAATCTGTGTCACTTCTCGTCATTAAATCAGAGTTATGTCCTTATTTTTTCGTTATTGAGGGAATATAGAAAAAAAATGAGAAAAACACTGACGTGAAGTTAGGAATAGTGAATCCATCCCGCAAATCAGCGGGATGAAAATTATCAATCCCGCGGATTCGCGAAAATGCGGATTGTTAACAATATAATACTATTTGTACTGAACCTACTAAATATGCTAATGAAAAGATCTTATGCTATTAAAAACATACTATAGTATAATAGTATATTATTTAACGAGCGGTAATGTAGGTCATAACTCACGAAGATGAAGTGAGTTATGATGAATTACATCAAGTGAGTTATGATGAATTACAGCACTCGCCTACGGCTCGTGCTGCAAACTTCATCTGCGTGAGTTATGACCATTACCGCAAGTTGAATACTATACTTTATCTACGACTATATCAATAAATACTAAGAAAAAAATACAGACTTAGAATATAGGCAGAAGGAACGGGAAATAAACATATGTGCTCGATCCCGAGTACGAGAGAGATGGAAACTTAGTGTCACCAATCACAATCGAACTAGCTTCGGCTAGCTCGAATCCAGTACAGAGTATAGACATAGAACTTTATTGAAAACCTTAATAGTTGCCTATTAAAATATACCAAAAAACATTCCCTGTAAACGGTGACTTAATGATTTTACTGCTACACCAATCTTGAAAATTTATTCAAACTCTTTTGAAATGTATACATATATAATATTTCATCTTCACTGTCTGAATTAATCGGCATTACTAGAACTGTTAGTGAATGAGAAGAAAATCATCCTCATTGCTGGTGACTTCAATATCGATCTAAAAGACGATGCTGTGAATATTCACAGAATGAACCTGCTTTTAAATGGATATTCATTTACTTTCCTAGTGAATGAGTACACAAGAATTGCACATAAAAGTAAGTCATGTTTGGATAATGTTTTTACTAACTGTATTAGTATAGATGAAGTGAATATCATGCAGACTAATATCTCTGATCATATGGGAGTCAAAATAAATTTTCCAACAAATACAAAACAAAATAAAATATATAAAAACATTAGGTTGCTTTCCGAAGAAAATAAAATTATATTTAAAAAACAAATAGCAGAACAAGATTGGTCCAACATTTATAACATCGCTGCAAATGAAGTAGATGAACAATGGAATCTTTTTGTGAATACCTTCATAATGCATTTTGATGAATGCTTTCCACTCAAAAAAAAGTGTGTCACCGGAAAATCATTAAAATTTAAACCCGATCAGGAAATACTGGATTTTAAAAATAGATTGAGTATATTAGGTGTCATTATGCATTATCATCCTGAACTAAAATCACTATATAATAATACCAAGAAAAACTATCAGAAATTACTGGCAAAGAAGAGAACTGAAAAATATGAAATCAGTATATCCAATTCTGATAATAAAATGAAAACAATGTGGAATATTTTCAATGAAATTACAGGTAGAGATAAAGTAAATGACACTTTCATCAGTGGAAATCCTGAAAGAGTAGCTAACATGTTTAATGAATACCTAACAACAAATGTATCGATTTTGCCCGTAAACATATTATCATGTGATATCCCAAGAGCTTCACGATCAATATTTTTGACACCTGTTACACCTAGAGAAATAGAAGAACTGAATAAACAAATTACAAATAAACATTCTAGTGGAGATGATGATATACCTATCAGCTTGATAAAATTTTGTATACAAAATTTAGCAGAAGTACTATGCTACATAATTAACAATTCCCTCACATATGGTATTTTCCCTAGTCAATTGAAGATATCTGTAATTACACCAATTTATAAAAAAGGTGATCGCGAGTCGCTTGGAAACTACAGACCCATTAGTGTACTACCAAGTTTCTCAAAATTTTTTGAAATGGCAATGTGTAACCGTCTAGTTAACTTTCTATTGGTGAACGATATACTAAATGATAACCAACATGGATATATAAAAGGAAGATCGATAATGACAGCTACTATTCAATTCACTGAAAATATAATCAAATCGTTCGAAAATAATGATATACTTCTAGGAATATTTTTAGATCTATCAAAAGCGTTTGACTGCCTGAATCAACCACTTTTGTTGGAAAAAATCGAAGCTTATGGAATAAGGGGAACTGCTTTGAGATGGTTTGAATCATATCTGGATAATAGAAAGCAGAGGGTTAAAGTTATGAAAAACGGAAAAACTACAAAATCTGACATAAAAACCAATTATACCGGTGTACCTCAAGGAAGCATATTGGGCCCTATTTTGTTCATTTTGTTCACAAATGATATGGAACGAGCACTGATGTCTGATTCGAGTCTTCTCACCAATTATGCAGATGATACAAATTTGTTGGTTGCTGGATCTACCTACCCAAACTTGATAAATGAGGCCAGCACTTCGTATAAGAAAATCGAAAACTGGATTGAAAGGAATGGTCTTATTTTGAGTCAGGAGAAAACTACCACTGTTCTCTTTAGAACCAAACAACAAAAGATCACAACACCATCTCAGATACAACTGTCAAATTTGAGCATCACACCTGAACATTGTACTAAATTTCTTGGTATGCAAATTGATGAACATCTAAACTGGAACAACCACATTATAAGTATAGGAAAAAAACTAAATTCAGTCAGCTATAGTATAAGAATAATTAGTAAATATTTAAATGAAAATTGCTTGAAAATTTTTTATTTCACTAATTTTGAAAGTTTAATGAGGTTCGGATTGATTTTCTACGGATCTGATTCAGGGGTGTTGGAGATTTTCCGTATACAAAAGAGAGTCATAAGAACTATATTTGGACTCAAACACAGAGAATCATGTAGAGGAATATTCAGGAAAAATCAGATTATGACAGTATTTGCATTGTATATATATGAATGTTTGGTTTATTTATTCAAGAATAGAAATAAGTTTGTATACAGTAGTTCCGTCCATGATTATAGTACTAGACATGTAAATATTCTTTATCCTGAACATAGATTGGTCAAATATGAGAAACATCCAACATATGCCGCAATAAAATTTTTCAACCAATTACCAGATGATATAAAAAAAAGTACAACACTCAATAAGTTTCAAAATGATGTGAAAATTAAACTCATTAATATGGAACCTTATTCCATTCATGAATACAACATTCAAGAAGTGAGGATTTAATAATTCTGTTAGTTGACACTATTCCATCTAATGTACTGTATTGTATGTAATGTATTATATTGGACATTCTTTCGGAATAAAGATCATTATTATTATTATTATTATTAATCGTTTTCAGCAAAACATTCACAATAATTAGATACAACTCAATTTGAAAACGTCAAAATGATTAAAGTGACATTCCCTCGGACATTACTCCCCTCAATAACAAGAATGGAA
Organism: Harmonia axyridis; assembly: GCF_914767665.1. Taxonomy (NCBI): domain Eukaryota; kingdom Metazoa; phylum Arthropoda; class Insecta; order Coleoptera; family Coccinellidae; genus Harmonia; species Harmonia axyridis. Next base: position 29,849,867 of record NC_059505.1, read on the forward strand.
TGTTTCCTTTCGGCCAATCGAATTGAAGCAGAGAAGTATAGAAGCAGAGATCCATATTTTCCGATTTATTATAGTGAGTTATTGTAGTGAGTTATTATAACTCACGCTGTTTGTTAATAGATGCTATCAATTGCTCAAAAGCAGTTGAATATGAATATATAATTCAATAGGAGTAGATGAACCATTTTTCCTACAACTGCTATGAAGAGTAGCGTATTCTCAACAGCTTACTCAATTTCTAAACTATGTATTGCTCATACTGTGGGAAATATTATTTCTCACGGCACTTTGCCCACACCTCGCTTGGTAGATCAATGAAATTGGGCTTTCGAGTCGTTTCTATGGAAACGCAATAAACTAGCATATACTGTCAACGAAGGCCATTTTGATTTGAATCAAGTCCATTACTTGAATCATTGAGATTTGTGCAGTTGTAGGAAAACTATAGTGTGCAACATGTGGAGAAAGTCCTTTTCTTGCTCGTGTGTTTGCGGTATTTGCCTTTCAGGCTCGTGCCACAAACTTCCACACCGGAGGTAGGTCAGCTAAAGAGGGACCTAACCAGCCTAGCATGACCCCAGTAAAAGTTGCATGGTTTTCGAGTTATTACCAAATTACGTTTTTTAGTGAATTTTCACCTTTTTTAACATTGTCAGGGTCAGAATCCTGCTGGAAAGCTCTCGAAGCTTATTTTTTTTGTTGTAATGGAATCTTAAATAGTTATTTAAGATGACATGAGTATGATTCTGTCAAAAAGTTATGTGGATTTCCGTAAATTAATGGATAAATCTTGATTTCAATTGCTAGCAAAACGAGAACTTCGAATTTGGACACCTGCTGTGAAAAAAAAATCCTTGAAACAAAACGAGCAAGTAACATCAAAAAATTGGGCATTTTAGACAGATTTAAAAATGGTACAATACACGAATCTTATGCCCATAAAACTAGGTATTTTCATCATTTTACCGATGCCCTACTTAACTAAGTTGAAACTAGGAACCCCGCTATCAGGTAATTTTGCCGCTTGCTATGACATTACATTTGATACCGGGCTTTGTTATTATTTGTTAAAGTCACAATAGGGGAAAAGATGGATTAGGGGAAGCGAAAAAGGAATATTATTGAAAAAAAGGTAAATTAATTAAAAACAGACTTAACTTTCGATTATTTATTTAATTCTTAAATCTAACTTACAGTAAATGTTCAAACTGTTTCCCTCGGACTCTAATGCATAAATGACACCGTTTTATAAAATTACGATGTTTAAAGGACAAAGTGTATGCAAAACCAATAAGAAGCGAGGAAGAATTGCGTGAACGCGTATTCGACGCAGCCCGGACCATATCGGAAATTAGTTTAAGAAAATTGAATCGTAATTTTATAAAACGGTGTCATTTATGCATTAGAGTCCGAGGGAAACAGTTTGAACATTTACTGTAAGTTAGATTTAAGAATTAAATAAATAATCGAAAGTTAAGTCTGTTTTTAATTAATTTACCTTTTTTTTCAATAATATTCTTTTTTCGCTTCCCCTAATCCATCTTTTTCCCTATTGTGACTTTAACAAATAATAACAAAGCCCGGTATCAAATGTAATGTCATAGCAAGCGGCAAAATTACCTGATAGCGGGGTTCCTAGTTTCAACTTAGTTAAGTAGGGCATCGGTAAAATGATGAAAATACCTAGCTTTATGGGCATAAGATTCGTGTATTGTACCATTTCTAAATCTGTCTAAAATGCCCAATTTTTTGATGTTACTTGCTCGTTTTGTTTCAAGAATTTTTTTTTCACAGCAGGTGTCCAAAGTCGAAGTTCTCGTTTTGCTAGCAATTGAAATCAAGATTTATCCATTAATTTACGGAAATCCACATAACTTTTTGACAGAATCATACTCATGTCATCTTAATTAACTATTTAAGATTCCATTACAACAAAAAAAATAAGCTTCGAGAGCTTTCCAGCAGAATTCTGAACCTGACAATGTTAAAAAAGGTGAAAATTCACTAAAAAACGTAATTTGGTAATAACTCGAAAACCATGCAACTTTTACTGGGGTCATGTTAGGCTGGTTAGGTCCCTCTTTAGCTGACCTACCTCCGGTGTCACTGTGAAGTGCCACTTATGGGACACCCTGTATACTTGTTACTTCCGGAATATGGTTATTGAAGGTTTCATTAAAAGCTTCAGAATATCAAATGAAAAAATAACTGTAGTGAAGCAACCACAACATCATATTGAAATAGTTTCTAGAGCTTGAGAAAAAAACTCAGAATTCTATAAATTCGAATATCTACACAATTGGACTGTGAAAATTTCAAGGATGTCTGGTTTTTTTGCTCGATCGATTTTGAAGTTTAATTATTCCGAAAAATAAACTGAAATGTAATTCATTAAAAACAAACGATATCAATTCGTTTTTCATCAGTGTACCCACGTTTCTCATCAACAGCGAGGTATTGAACACATCCATTTGAACAGTTCGAAAAACAATCCCTATTTTTCTGTTAACATGAATTCAGATGTTTATCAACATGAGTATAAAAAAGGGTAAATATCTTTGGATAACAATATAACATAGGGTTTTTCAATAAGAGGTTTTATTTAGTCAGCTTTCTGGGCAGTCACATCTGAAGATGTCATCTTTCGACATTCAACATGAAGAAACTACGTCATTACCAAAAATTCAACGATACACGCATCAACAACGTATTGAAATTGTTTGAATTCACTACAAAATGGTGAAAATTTTGCAGTTACAGTTCGTGGAACTAAAGTACTTTTGAGTAGTCGTAAAGCAGCTTCTCGACCGGTAGAAGTGAAACTGGAGAAGAAAATTGAGCTGTTGGGACAAGTTTGTGATGTAAAGAATCGAAACCGTGTGCGTCGCAAACGAAGAACTGAGCTGTAGCCCGTATTGTTGAAGGAAACCCAAGTATATGAAATCCTCGTCGATCTTGGAAATTGAGCATTATATCAACGACATTTTATGGTATTTTGCTTAAAGGGTTTAACGTTTATTTTCAACAAGACGGTGCTACGAGCCACACCAGCAATTCGAACTTGTATAATTGCGATTGTTTTTTGGCCATGTCATTTTTCGAAGAGGTGATCACAATTTGACACCGAGATCTTGTGATTTAACACCTTTTGACTTTTTTCTCCGGGGCCACGTGAAAGATAATGCTCAATATGCCAATGTTTCACAATCGAGAAATCAAGACCTTAGAGATAGAATTCATGAAATTATCGAGAACATGAACCTGCAAATGTACGAATTGGTCATGGAAAGTTTCTGAAAGGAATATGTGGTGATGCATCCGTAATCGTAACTGCTCTTTTGCTGATATCGCTTCCACCTTTAATGGCATACCTTTCGCTTTACGATGAAATAAACATCCATTGATTCCTCTTGATAGATACAAGTTTTTTCATTATCAAAATGAAGCCTCTAATTGGAATAAACCATTCATATTTTTTCTACATTTCCGAATATAATCTCTAGGCTTTTTCAGAGCTAATTTTTTCATTTTACTGCTTTTACGGAAATATAAATAAACATTTCAAATATCTTTAACTGACAAAACATCAAGAAAACATTTTAAAATTCAATATACAAATAATTAAATGAAGATGAACTGATTCTTAATTTCTAGACGCTATTGAGTACGATATTACACAACGTTTTATTTCCATACTTTATTCAGAAGTTTGATACAAAATTCATTATTTTATTTCTTTATAGGAATTGTCCTTCTGAAAAAGATCTCAACTTGGAAGGAAAATATCCATAAAACAACTTGTTTATCACCCCTCTGTTGAAAAACTTCATTTTAGATTCAATAAATAATATATCCAAACCGAATACTTTTCTCTTTATGGCATATGTCACTTATTTAAACACAATCCAATTATTTTCTATGTATTGAATTCTCCGAATATCTGCAACTTGGGGAATACACCTGCGTTTATTTCCGAAAATACTGTTCATGATCTTTTCTTTATGGAGGTCGCTTCAACAATTCTTATAAATATTATACTAACTGACAAAGAAACTACAACACCCAGAAGGAGTTTCTGAATTTTAATTTTTTTTTGGTGAAACAAAGATAGTATAGCAAGGAGTAAATGATTGAATTAGCAGAAAAAAATCGAGAAGATTTTTTCATGTAAACAATTTTTGTTACTTAAATATTTGTACTCTTTTTTGCAGGTTTTTTAAATTTTACAACAAACCAGCTGTTCGAGGAGATCCAAAGTCAATGTTTAGTTGTTGTTGAAATGCCTAGAGCACGTGTACGCGGAATTTATCGTCAGCTAAGTGAATTTGAGAGAGGGCGAATTATAGGTCTACGGGAGGCGGGGTTGTCATTTTGAGAAATCGCTAACCGTATGCACAGAAATCCAACTACTGTTATCAGCTGTTGTCAAGCATGGTTTGATGATGCCCAAAATCGAAGAAGAGTTGGCACCGGATGTCGAAGGGGCACAAATGTAGTTCAAGATCGACGTCTCAGACTTATGGCATTAAAGACAGATTTGCGAAAACTCAATCTCAGGATGATGAGTGGCTAGGAGAACAAGGCCACCTGTAACTGTCCAAATGGTTTACCGCCGCATAAGGTACTTTGCACTGCAGCATTATCGACCCCATAATGTGTTATTTCTGATTGTTGAGCATCGCCGGCAACGATTACAGTGGTGCAGAGAATGATAACATTGGAATGTGGAATGGCATCAGGTCGTCTTTTCTGCTGAATCTCGATTTTCCTTGGGTGCACATCATGGCCGAAGAAGGGTTAGACGAAGTCAATGAGAAACACGTGAACCCCAGTTTGAATTTGAGCGTCATGGTATGGAGTGCTATTGCACATGCAAGTAGGTCACCTTTAGTGTTTTTTCGAGGTAACATAACAGCAATGCGTTACCTTCAAGAAATAGTGGAAGTGGAGTCATATGTTCTCCCTCACCTTAATCGGCTGGAGAATCCAATATCTCATCAAGATAATGCCTAACCTCATGTTGCCAGAGTTAGTTTCAACTTTTTCGAAGCGACTTATGTGAATCTTTTGCCATGGCTGCCCAGATTCCCCAATCTTTCGACCACAGAGCAAGTTTGGGTAAAAGGCTTGGACATTTACCCCAGCCTCCATGGACTTTGGCAGCTGTGAGTCATGAAGTACAGGTAGCTTGGAACAATATCCCTCAAAAAGAGATAGACCATCTTATTGCATCAATGCCGAGTCGTGTTGGGGAGTGTATAGATAATCGTGGTGGACAAACACATTTTTAACAAATTTATTTGAAACAATTATAAACCCTTCGTTTTTTTTTCCCATTCGCTCCTTGCTATACTATCTGTTTCACCAAAAAAATTAAAATTTAAACAGCTCCTTCTGGGTGTTGCAGTTTCTTTGTCAGTTAGTATATTTACCACTGAAAAATTTCCTAAATTGGTTTTTCATTTACCAAAATGCCTCATAGACTAATAAGCTATCATAATAGTTTCGCAATATTTGAAGAAACTAATTTGAATCTCCTACTGGTCTTGAAAACTTGAAAATTAAAACCCAGTGAGAAAAATAATAATCAGAAAATTGAAGGATATGGTTGAAAGTAACGACAAACACTTTGTGTGCATTAGGATTATAAAAAATATATACATTTCTCTGTGAAGACGTTCTTGATCGTTGTACTTTTCAAAGCAAACAAGGATCAATTCAATTTCAAACTAGTTGTAACCTTCTCTATTTCCACGTATTCGGAAACCTTGATTATCTAGATCAATAGATTCCGTAAAAATTTCAAATATCGATATTTCCAAGAATTATATGATAATGAAAATTCCCCAAATTTTATCGTTGTCGTCCCACATCGTGGAGCAATATTCAATAGAATATGAGGAGTCGAAACAGCGATATAACTCCACGATGATTAAATTTATTGGAGCCAATATCGAGGTGAGCAAGTGCTTGAAAGGGCCAAGATCTTCACTGTATCTGTTAAAATCTACTTGGATTCAATACATGTTAACCTCTTAGCTATCCAGTGGTGTATTCAGTTGAATACCGATATAATTGGTTCTCTGAAATTGCAGTTCTGTTTTTTTGCTTGTTCGTGTGTCAAATCTCATTACCCATTTAGCAAATTACAACTTTCGTAACAGTGTACTCCATGTTAATACAATTTAAAGTTTCGTACCATAATACACGTGTCTATAGACACGTGTATTATGAATTATGGACCGTAGTACATAATTCAAAATCCCTAGTGCCTTCTGAACTTAAAAGTTAATTTACGTTTGTGGCACAAATTTCGGTTTTACATTCCAGATCCGGATTATTTCCTGACAGTGTTCACCAAATCTACAAATTCAATAATCATTGTCTGTATGTGTTTTAAGTATGAAAGAAATAAAATGAGGAAAATATTGACGTGAAGTACCTACTGTCATTCATCCATACGCTATTGGCTCCATACATTATTTGGGGACCACTCAACTGTATACAAGGGTATGTGGTGCTCAAGGGTTCAATTGGCTCATAAAAGTTACTTTCCTAATTTTTTATATTTGTATAGAATTTTTCATGATTCTGATGATGACCAGCACAACATTTTGCAAGGGGTTTGAAATTATTATTTTGTATATTCAAAAACTCAATTGAATTGGTTTTGTTGTCACTGAAATATCATTTTTTTTACAGTATTCTGCTTGAAATCCATATAGTCCTTCAATTCTATCATCATGAAATTGCACATGGCAATTCTATTACATTCTAGTACATGTATATGTGCAGGATTGGCAAATTTCGATGTTTTAGCCCTACAACTTTTGAACCAAAGGAGATTAATTATAAATAAAATAAAACAAAATAATTTCCACTGAATTATTAATTATTCAATTCAGTGGAAATGGTTTTGTTTCATTTTATTCCTAATGCTTCCGTGATAAGGTTGGGTGAACATTTTGCATGTACAGGGTGGGCAAATTTCGATGTTTTAGCACTACAACTTTTAAACCAGAGGAGATAGACAAAATCTGATACCATATTCTCGGTCTCTTTTTCTGAGAAACTAACAAGGGTAGTATTCATTTTTGGCCACCTTCTTTTGTTTTCGAGTTATAAGCGAAAATGGCGATATCGAAAAACATTTATATATCCGCTAATACTGATAATAGAGCCCTGAAATTAAAATATCATACAGGCACTTTTCTACAGAGAATCCAGTGGCGTGCTCGTCTTTTAAAAAGGGTTTTTAATTACGATGCTATGACCCAAAGTTATGTTTTTTCAAATGGAAACACTAGATTTCTGTGTCATTTTTTGAAAGCTTAATTTTTCCTGATTTCGAAAAATTTAACACCGTATGGTTTGTAATGATAAAAATAATAGTCTCAATATTTCTATGGTTTAAAAGTTGTAGTGCTGAAACATCGAAATTTGCCCACCCTGTACATGCAAATTTTCACCCAATGAAATACCTTATCAAGGAAATATTAGGAATAAAAAGAAACGAAACAATTTCCACTGAATTGAATAATTAATAATCCAGTGGAAATCATTTTGTTTTATTTTATTTATAATGAATTTCCGTCAAGTAAGGAAAGAATCCATTTTATATGGAAATATTAGGCACTTTTCTTCAATATTCTTATTGAATTTTCTATTATTCTGATGATAGTCTCATGAAGATGAACCTGCAAAGGTTCTGTTTTCGAGATACAGGGTACTTTTTGTAGTCCTTTTTTCTTTCTGATGATTATACCAGTTTATTCGCTACAGATTGGATAAATGAGTACCAACTATTGACTGGATCTCATATGAATATCTGCCTTCCGATAAGAATACAGGTATGTAGTCATACAAAATCAAAGCCTAAACGATACCATTTAGAGCAAAAATGACAAGAATAAGACCCCCATCAAAATCGTTTCGAAGAACCAGGAAAACTACCAAACTTTCGATTATCCTCGTGGTTTTCGAGTATACGGAGGGTTGCGGATTATTTTTACATTCAAGTCTCATTCCTCTGTGGACAATCTGAAATGACCACGACGAAAAATCTACTGAGAGTCACAATCTCATATTTGAGGTTTGATGTTTTCTTCGATGATAAAAATTTTGATACTCTTTCGTTCAACCAGTTTTGTCAATATGAAAAGTTAATTGCATCAAATATTTTCATGTGGGCAGGGGCCGAACGATAGGTCCTAGGAAAAAAAGTCATATGGAGTACTTACCCCTCCTAGAATCAAACGAGTATACCAGGTGGATCATCTAAAATCAACTCACGATCCTAGGTGTCCTAAATTTTTTTTTTCTTCGGCGAGCAAAGCGAGTCTTCATTATTATTTGGATTTCCTGAGGATTGTTTGATTTTTTTTTCGAAATCAGTAGCAGATACGACAAAACTGCAAGAAACCAAAACAAGTGGTATTGAATCAAGATTTTTTTTTTACAGGAAGCGGTCACTGTTCTGGAAAAATATCATTCTGCTGATTTGCATTCAGAATTGGCATATCACATGATAAAACCTTCAAATTGGAATATCTATGCCAAATTTAAGTTGAATATCTTGTGGACGGAAGGTGCTATAAGAAAAGTTGAAAAATTAAACCTTAAGACACTGTATAAAACAAAACGTATACAAGCTCATGTTGATGGACTTTTTTTAAATGATCCGAGAAATCTGTCTATTTTGTTTGTACCTCCAATTAACGAACAACCTGTACATTTAAAATTTGAAAAATTCCTAGAGTTCACCTGAACCCATCAAAATTTTGGATATTATAATGATCCAAATAATTGAAATTCAGATAGGTGAAAAAATCCTTCTATTTCTTTCAACTCCAACAAGAAATTTCTAAACTGATTCGGTTCTGTATCCTTCTCATTATTAGCAGCTCTACCAGTTTCATTTCATCGAATATGATGTACCATAAAGGTACGTAATGCAATGTATAATTCTTTCGCGACATAATAAACTTCGCATGCAGCTATAAATACAATAAGTCTCAAGCTGTTAGAATATGGGTGAAGGTTGTATGAAGTTTGTACTGTTTACATATCGAATTTAATCTCAGATATGAGGAAACATACGAAGTTATCTGGAATGTTTTTCCTATTGTATTACCTAACACTGCACTACTGCCGCAAGAGGAAAATTCTTCTTTGCAAACTCAAAAAGAAATGGGTTAACTACATTATTATTATCAGTTGTGCTTACGAAAGTCGCTTTTGTAAGATTGCTTTTAACGAATAGATAGTAAAGATATTGGATTAAGGAAAATCTAATAAAATCCATAATAGTTAATAGTATATTCTAAAACAAGTTGCAGAATGGGCTCATATTCCAACACGAATGCAAAATTCGAACGCATAAGTGTTGGAATTGCCTTCTGCAGCGAGTATTAGACGATATTTTCTCTATTTCAGACAAGTTTTTGTAAAATATTGTCGAAATACGATGAAAAATTGAGATTATACATCCTAGTGACATTTGTATTGTATCTTTGCAGTTGGTGTGACTGTTAAGTCACCAAAATTGACAGATTACGGAATATAAATTTGAATCAAACTTTTCTAATTTTGAATTAATTTATAATTACGCATTTAATTCGTGAATTATGTCTGCCGAAATCGATTCTACACCTACAGAATTATGAGAAATTGCGAATAATGTCGCAAATTTTTTCAGTTAATTCAAATTATATTGTATTGACAATTGCTTGAATTTTAATAGGATTGGAAGTCTTTGTAGATAACCGCAAAACAAAAAATATAACTGAAAACTATAATGTAATGAGTTCATTATAGCACTGTTTTTAGAACTGTAATGAACTCATTACGACACTGAAATAAAGAAAATTAGTTATCCAACTATTTTAACTGAAATGCTGTCAAATATACATTTAAAGTATATATTTCAAAGATTTAGTTCTTCTAATTTGAGTTTCAATATCAGAGCCATAGAGTAATAAACATAGATAGGTAGAGGAAATATACGCAATTTTTACATGTCCCCAACATGGTTAGATAACGTTGTCAGGTTGTGATATATTTATAATTTGAATTTTACTATATCATTATCAATGTATATTATATTGAATGAAATATGTATATTTATTTGAGTGATTCTCAATTAAATATGCAAATTTGAATATTTGGGTTCCGATATTTTTCCTAATTGTCGAATTCATAGTATGCAGAATATTTATTATTTTCTGTATCTAACTGCTGAAATCTAAGGTTTGACAACTATTGCTCTCCTAGTGTCATCCGTTATTTCACTTTGTTTGGCGCGCTTGTTTCAGCAGAATCCATTGCTTTAGTCATTTGTTAATAGCACCAGTAATAAAGGAGTTATGAGAACTTTTCATTTCACGCAATTTTTCAATTTTCTCCCAAAGCTTCAAAACAGTTGAATTCATAAGATTGCGATTGTCACCAGATTAATTCTCTCAAAAATTGAGCCCGAAATGGGTCATTCATTTCTTTCCAGCTCGAAGGGATTTTCAGATCTCCTCATTAGACAACGTATGGGGAACACTCGATACGTGAGCCATATTCACCGATCGAAAAGAATTTTTATTATTGACTATACCGTATATATTTCTAACTTTCATGGCAGTACAAGTTTTTTCATGATTCCATGATTTCATTTCTTCATTTGAAACAACTTATTTCCTCCTAATTAATGAAGAGTCGAAAGTAACGTTAACATCGGTGTTACATCGGTTTAAGTGTATTCCATTATTCGAGGTGTTTCCATCAACAAGTACTAAGTATAGTACTAACTATTTGTTTAATACGTTTATATTCGTGTCATTTTCTGAATGAATATACAGGGTGAGTCTTTGACTTGTACGTATATTTCATGCGAAGATTCCGGAGGTCAAGAAAAACACTTTTTTTCTTTACCATTATATCCGATTCAGCTATTGAAAATCCTTCAGAAAATCCATACAAAAATTTTTTTTTTTAGGTATCTCGCAAATGAAATGAGATCTAAGGAAATAATTCGGTTTTTTTATGGATGTGATGAATTATTCCTGAACCAAAAATTCCATCAAATTCTGGTCAACTCCAAAATGCCCGCCATACTAAGTGAGAAAAAAGTCAAGTCGAAAAAAATTGTAAAGGGAAAAAGTGTTTTTCGGAAACAGTCCGGGAAGTGCTCACTTCCCGGACGCGTTTTCTCTGAGAAAGTAGCATTTCCCGGACTAGGCCGGAAAAGAATCACGTCATTTGTGTCATTGTGAATATGAAAATCTTGGTAGGTATATTTTTAATAAATGCAGTCGATCATTACCATAGCAACCGAGATAACGGCTGACAGCTCATATGAAATTAGTTGTCAAAATATTGCATGTTTTTTTATCACAATCGCAATAAAATATGGAAAGCACCAGCGATAATGTTATTCTACACGTTTGCCGAAAAATTATTGTACGCAACACGCCCGAAAATGTTTTTTTTTTGGACTCACAGACTTCCAGGACTCGCTTACGCTCGTCCTGTAATTTTGTCTATTCGTCCAAAAAAACCCTATTTTCCGGACTTGTTACGTAAATTACTATTATTTTGACCTCTGGAATATTCGGTTGAAATATAACATGTCATAAACTCACCCTGTAAATGTCGAAATGAAGTGAATTTGTTATTATGGAGACCAAGGTAAGTACCTACCCAATTTACAGTCTTTGCAACAGATACCAAAGTAATCGAGGAAGCTGGATATTGCAAAAAATATAATAGATAATCATCATGACTAATTAAAATAAAAACGGAGAAAGATGAAATTAATGAGACTATAAATTTATTCGAATAACGATAATAAGAAATTGATCATTTGAACATCAATTGAAAATTCCAACATGGTGATTAAAAATTGTATTGTATTTGTTTTTCCAATAGAAATTGGAATTATGCATGGGTTTTTTTCGATTCAAGATTTAACCAAGGGATCAATTGACAAAAATAGTAGGTAACAGTTTTTGAGATGATGAAAAAAATATTTTTGTTTGATTTAAATTAACCTGTTTCGACAACTAGGTCATTTCATATGAGGTTGAATGCAATTATAAGCTATTAGATAGCAAAACTCCAGTACTAAAGAATCGAATTGGCTTTTATAACGTTAATATCACTTATCAGCATCTGTTATTAGCCAGCTAATATAATGAGTGCCGTATGCATTGGCGCTAATGTAGATGAAGATGATAATTTGAGGTATTGAGGTATTTTGATTGGCAATACCCCAAAAATAATTTTACTTATTTATTTCTTCTATTCACAAAAGAAGTATATGTTACGTTTTCTCTTTTCGCAGAAAAAAGATAAAATCATGTATTAATTTTCATAAATGGCCACATAATCAATCAAACACTTCTCTTTAGAGACCATTGGAAACACTCTATTCACATAAAAAGTGGTATTATTGTTGTTATTCATAGATACCAAAATTTTGATAAGATCTTCATGCCTCAAGAATGCTACCTGAAAATGAAGGAATTTGTTTTTTAATTAGAATCACATTTTTTTGAATTATCTAAGTCATTAGGAACATTTCATTTGGAGTTCTGATTTATAATTGATGAATTCCCTGCATGATAAAAATTTGTTTGGCTGTTATCCAACGAAAATGTTCATATTTTGAATACTTGCTGGTATCAATATTTCTTTTGATTGCAAGACTGGCTTTCAACTCGAATAAAGTGACCAGAGTGTGTTAATCTTAAAATGGTTTGCCTTCTCGCAAAATATACTAGTAACACACTACGGCTAAGAATTTCATCTCTTTGTTTCAACAGAAATCAAAAACAAAATTTCTTGTGGGTCTTTTCCTTAATTTTTTGTAGCAATAAACATACCAAAATTTTTGTAATGCTTCTGCAATAGCTAAATCAGAAATTTGGAATATACATTTTGAAAAACGAGAAAACTTTTTCAATATCACAAAAGCAATGTAGCTATCCTTATTCATTAATAGTCATTTCGATCAAATTTTATTTTGTATACCTATGATTTATATTTTTATGTTCATAAATTAGAAATGTGATATTGACAATTAATTCATATATTTTCACAGGTTTTCAATCCATTTATTGCTGTGTAATCTACTATTGACAATGATTATCTGGGTGAGTTCAAAAATCAATTCTGTTGATAATTTTCATGCTTCATTGGCAATCGTCAATAGCAATAATCTCTATTGTATTGAATGAAAAATAAGGAATATTTGAAGTTATCTGATTCATATTGAAACTACGACTTAAAAGCAGTTTTCGAAAATAACAACTTATAATGATGAAATATATATATGAATAAAACTGATGTCAAAGTCTGAGATATACCTAGGTACTCTAGAAGTTGAATCATAATTACTTCTTCACTTACAAATTAAAATTACCTACTCACTTTATTTTTCAGCAATTGGAAATTTGGGCAATCAGTGGAATGAAGTTGTGTTTGTTCAAGCTTTTGAATTAATTTCTTTCATTTAAAATTCATAGCGAAAAATGTTTTAGTTACCTGGAAAAACCGTTGAAAAGATATTCAAATACGACACATCGAAATGATTAATGAGCTTCTATATAAAAATAAAATTGTTTGAATACTTCAGAAACTTAAGATTTATGGCATATATTCCAACTTCGTTTATGATCCTTTTCTCGAAAAAAAATTAACACTACTTTTTTGATATTTAACCTTCAACTCACGCTGGAATGAACACAAACAGCCTCAAATCAAGGAAGGCACCATTCATTAATCTATCGTCCAGAAAAAATGTTGTCCGTATGATCGCATCAAGAATGTCGAATTTGAAAATCGCTCAACGGCGAATTATCATAAATTCATCGTTAAAGTCTCGTATTCCTCGACCTTCCACAATCCACCTCCTTCGATCAAATGATGGAACATATTCCCAAACGAATTTGCATCGATATTCGACTTAATTAACAATTGTTTTTCGTGCGAGTCGGCAAGTAGGAAGTCCTACTGGCTGACACAAAAATTCGAATGTCGAGGTAGTTAAAAATCAATCTTGCCGAAAAAAAAAACAATTAACAAGTTCGGTAAGACGGGGGAATAATTGGGATTCGCCACTGTCTGGCTGTCTACGATAACAATTTTATCAGTGCGGAATTCAAAATAGCTAGTTTATTCTTGTGTCACAAGCCGAGAGTGATGTTGGTGTTCAAGTTTTTGGTTTTTGTAGGGTTGGTTGTTGTGGGAGGTAGAGGGAACAAGGAGAATAATGTGTGTCCCACCCTTAAGGACTATGCCACTATCAGAACTAACGAAAGATGCTGGTACAACCCGGACGTCAACTCTAAGCCGGTGAGTGTAATCGATTTCTTGATCATTAATTGGTTGATGATCAGCATTCCTTAAGGCCGATAAAAAAGAGGGGGGCAATTATTTTCATTAGCGGGAAATCGATAATGCAATGTTCAAGATGTTTACAAATTTTTTTAAGCGTCTAATGCAGGTTTGTTCAACCCATCAGCTCATGGATTTCAGGGAAAATTCCATGGTGCATACAAAAATGACAATACATAAAAAATTATTTGATCGTGACAACCACCATGAAAAAATTTGGTTGTACCCACATATAGTATTTCGAAAAACAAGTATAATATGATACCTAATTCCCAAAAATACATTCCTATTACAGGTTATTGAATGTGACCTCTAAACTGGTTTCGTATGTTTTTTTCAACGGATTTGTGATTTCTAGATGCAATATCAAGAAAGGGCAATTCTTTTCCAAATGAAAATCTCAATTTTTCATTGTGAAACTTTATTTGCATTATTTTTTATGTTTGGATTTTAATTTATCGGACATTTAAATATCTATACTTCTGCTAATTGCACTGGTTTGTATTGAATATGATCGCTTTATTGCTCTAAGAACTAGAATCATGATCATTAAATTTGATAAAGTCCCTAATTCGAATCATAAATTGAGTCTTTGTTAATAGGGATGTTGCATATATTTTGAAATTGCTTCTAATTTGTAGATAATCCCTATATAAACACGAAAAGAAATATTTTCGAGGAAAAATATAGAAATTACCAATAAAAAATATTCTTTCACGGTATTATGGTGACGTCACTGCATAAAAGAGTCACCACCATATACAAACTAATTAGTTTATCTACGATCACCACGTGCTAACGGTCTTTTAAACTGAACTTATATCACCTGATATCGACAGTCAAGTTGGTTTGATTATATCATCTGACGTTCTAAACCATAAATAAACTAGTTCTAGATAAGATTAGTTTGTCTATGTTCTAAACGTTTCAGTGCTATGACGTCAAATTGCCCTGATTGGCGTTAGCAGTCACGTTCTAGTCGATAAGAATTAACACAATTTAAATCAATTTTATTAAATTCCATTCGAGAAATAAAATAATGAAAATGCTATTTTGGTATTTTAAAAACGGCCTTTGATGTGGAAACCTATATTCATTTGATTTTATTTAATGACGCAACATCCCTATTGATCGATAACTTTTTTCAACTTTTGAGTATTTAAAATATGAAATTGCCTATGCAACTATTTCTGATGAAAAAATTAGTCAAAATTCACCTTAAAAAAAACTACAAAAAATATATCAGAGTGAATCAATATTAAATTTTGATTATTTCATGTTAATCCTCATGGAGATTTTTCCATATTTTTTTCAGGTGCTATAGCTTCCGAGAATAATTTTCAATATAACCTACACTTATGAACCTACTTACTATGAGTCTTCATTATTTCACACCTCTCTTATCTTGCATTAAATAAAAGTTTTTCCTGTCTTTCCTTATTCATTTCAATTAAATTAATCTGACACCAGTCAGTTTACTGCCAGAACAAGATAAGTACATTTTTTATCAAGTTTATTGTCGTGACCAAATTTTCCTGATTTCTGCCATTAATTATGTTCACAGCAACCCAATCAATCTAATTTTTTCACTTATTATAAAACGTTTTCTTGCATGAAGTTGTTTTATTACAGGCAGATACTTTCAAACCTCATTTAGACAGAATTAAAAAAATGTTACTTATCTGGTTTTGGCAGTAAGCCGACGATATATTGTACTTTTAAAAGGTATGGACTCTATGAACATAAACATACATTTCAATGGTCCTCAACTATTGAAAATAAGGGTACAGGTTTTTTAAGAGAAGAATATTTTATTTGTTATGTCATTGAATTTTTACTCGATTTCAATATTCATTGGTGACAATCAAGAAATGAATTGTTTAAAAAAATTTTTGGCGGGTAGGAAAGCATATAAAATGAAAATTTCGATTATAGAAATTATTTTTCCTATGTCAATAGCCCCGAAAGTTCGGAACTACATATATTTTCAAAAAATTTTTGTTTCAAATGTGTTCCTTCGTTTCAAAAAAAATTTATATATATTCATTTTTTATTGTTTGAATTGTGTTTTCAATTCAATCACAGATTTCATTTAAAAATATATTATCTATTATCAATTTCTTTAAAGGATTGAAAATATAATACAAAAATAATTTTGAGTGATAGCTCGTAATCTATTCTGAATAAACTAATTTTTTTTTTAAATCAATAAAATGATTTGAAGAAATTCTGCTGAATGCATTCCTACCGTGAGTAAGAATTTTTTCTAAATAATTGCAATAATGAAATATAATATCGACCTAATAAGTTGGATATAAATAAATTCTATACATAATTAAGTTTTACTTCGATGTTTTTTAGGAAACACTAAATATAGTGACGAAGAATGTCCATATTATAATGAAATCGAAGAACATTGTTTTTTAAACGGTGTTATTAGTCGTGGAATTATAATTTCAATGCACATACGTAGTATACATCAATTACATGTTAGTTTTTGTATCGTCAGAGGTGATGCGAAAACTCAAGGATTGACAATTAGTTTACTGAAGGTAATTAGACCATTCAATAATAACACCCAATTTGGCAATCGATAATCTAGTGTTTTTATAAAAATATAATTTTCAAGTTAAATAGAGAAAATCCAGAGGTATTAAAAAACGAACAGAATATGGTTTTCTGAAGCTTGTTGGTTCATTCGCCATCTCTAGTTTAGCTGTTTTTTATGCCAATTCATGATATACACTCAACAATATTAATTCCATCAAAGCAGTTTTTCACATGGATGTATCGGTTTCAATGAATAGTAGAATTTCAAAGTGAAAACAAAGAAATGAGAGTAAAACGTATTTGGTGGGAGAAAACACATCAATTTACGAAGCCGTTTTGACTTGCGTCAGATCAAAGGGATTTGTTGAGTTTTTTCCTATTAGTTTATTATGGAGGATAGCTAGATTCACAATTTGGTTGAAAAATGAAAAATGCACTAATGCCAAAAATTCTTTCTTTTTCTTTTCTGATTTTTCAAATTCATTTAATGTTTTTTTTTCATGAAATGTTGCATGTAGATACTTCAGCATATTTAATATTTTAAACACAAATCTATGGTCAAAATGTGATGGTTTCTGACATATAACGAATCACTATTCACGAAAACATAGAATGACATGAAGCACAATGTCATTCGATACTTTGTTGAAAAAAATATTCAAATTGAAGAAGCTTGTAAAAATAATGCATGTTTGAAAGGTTCGAAGTTTTTTTTTTTGTATATACCAACAGTCCAAGATATTTCATAAACTGGACAAACATATTTAGTGGCGTAGATGACACTGGGAGAATTTTTTTTGCCTAAGACATATTCATAGTTTTCGAAGCATAAGCAAGATAAGTGTGTTCAACGTCATTTCTGAGCAATATTCTATTTATTGTGGTCAGTAAAGTACATATATTTTTTTATTTCATTTTTGAATGGCATTTATTATTTTCTGAAACGATCAAACTATTTCAATGAACCACAACAAAAGAGTGCATACAAGGACCCAAATATTTTAAATTTTTCTTTCGGGTTCAATAAAACACCCTGTACATGAATTATTAATTAGTTGTTCCAACCAAAAATCAAACGATCAAGAGTTATAAAGTCCATATAATATTCAAACGCAAAATAATAATAACCCATGCGTTGAGATATATCATTCAGTGATTCAGCCTACTTAATATTTATTAATTCAAATTGCACCTACACAATATTTTTCATGATATATCAACGAATATCTGAGGTTCATAATATAGGATAGTTTTCGAATCGAAAATAAATTATTATAAACATTATGATAATGTTGAGATCACTCAAATTTCAATTTTGGCCTTTACTTCAAAAAAAAAAAAATGCAGTTGAAGGAGTATTGAGTTTGTCAAAAAAAAATCATAATGTTTCATTCAGTTTCCTCTCTCTCTGAGTTAAAAAGTTGTAGTTCAAGTATCGCCAATTTTGCATACATAAGAAAAACGGATATTTTTTTCTACCGGAAACAATTATTTCTACATGAATATTAACAGAGTTGGGATCAGACTACTGAGAATGTTTTCTTCGCGCGAATACAAAATTATAACAGTTCGATATTCATGTCTTCCTTCATCACTGTTCTAAACGCAGGAAGTGGAGTTTCCACATGACCTGAATTGTCCCTTGGAGCTGATACAAATCGCTCTTCAGGCCCTCAAATTGCACACTATTGTCTCCTACCATTTTCCAGAGCCCCACTTGATTGAGTACTCGAGAATTTTTGTCTGCTTTCCTTCCTTGAGACTGCTGTCATGCATTTTTTCATGTCAAACGCATGAGCTCGATTTGAAGAGGCAGGAAGTGAATAATTCCAGACAGAAGACAATGTTCTGTTTTCTTCGAACTGAGATATGATTCCTGAATGTCTTTGAAGGATATCTCTACGGCTGTTAGGTATTTTTTTCATTTATCTATGATATAATATATTCTGTTTTTTTTTTGTTGTCTATTTCGACTCTCCTAGGACTCTGTCAGACCCCTCAAAAACTTGTTTTGTACGTGTTTGTACGAGTCAGAAGAATCAGTTTTGTTGAGTAATTGAGTAACTATTTGTCACAGCAACTTTAGGCATATCACTGTTTTTTTACTCTACAGCGAGTGATATGGATCTCCTCAATATGAATTTGGTATATTTTCTGAAATAGATCCAAAAAATTTATATTTCTACTTGAAAATAATTCCCTCTCTCAGGTGGGTTCAGAGAAAAATATATTAAATTCATTTTTTTTAATCAAACAGCAAACTCTATCTACCTAACTACCTAACTAATAATCTTTCTATTGAAATGAAATTCATTACAAAAATCGAAAAAAACACTTATCTAAAAAATGTTCTTTTACATATAGTCCTATTTCATAGTACTTTCCAAATCCAAATTCCATAGTCTTTCCAATTCCACTTTCGACTTATATTTATATATCATCATAATCTTCACTCCTTTATATACAGGGTGGCCATTTGAAAACGAAACAGACGAGATTACAGACGAAATAAAGTTTTTCGATAGAAATGCTCGGACAGGTCGATTTCTGTTTCGAGGGGGACAACTTAAGATGTAGGTTACGGACGCATAGCGCTTCAACCCTTGCTACTACAACCCTTACCCCCAAATTTTGAATAGGGAAGATGGGGTGAGTGATACCTCATTTGAAAGGTATTTTTATACTGATTTCAGCACAGTTATTGTTTTTTCATTTTATGCATTAGTTCTCGATATATTCTTAACTATTTGAAAATGAAGTGGTGTTTTCATGGCACTTGTAGTGTTTTGTGAAAAATCGACATTTTGAGCTTCAAAACAACCATGACTGTGGCTTCCTTCCTAACTAACTAACGCATGAATATTTCGAGAACTAATGCATAAAACAACAAAACAATTAATGTGCTGAAATCAGTATAAAAATACCTTTAAATTGAGGTATCACTCACCCCATCTTCCCTATTCAAAAATTGGGGGTGGGGGTTGTAGCAGCAAGGGTTGAAGCGCTATGCGTCCGTAACCTACATCTTAAGTTGTCCCCCTCGAAACAGAAATCGACCTGTCCGAGCATTTCTATCGAAAAACTTTATTTCGTCTGTAATCTCGTCTGTTTCGTTTTCAAATGGCCACCCTGTATATTTTCTTCTCAAACTCCTTACTTTCTTCAATTCTATCAATATCAAATCAAATTCTCAAAAATAATATCCTTCCAATCTCTCTAATTTTTTTTTTGTGGCTATCCTGGATTTTACATCTTCATTCCTCTCTTCGATGTTCCATATTTCATCTATGAACTATTTATGGCACTGTCACTCAAAGTCCCTCCTTCTTTTTCTTACTTAACAACCTATCTTTTTATAACGAAACTTATGACCTACTATTTCTAAATCTGAATAAAAAATATATGGAATCAAATGTTATCTAAGAAACCAACTGAGATACCTGAATTATTCCAGTTATACTTGAAATTTGATGACTCTGAAATTTTTGATTGATAAAACCATATCCGTACGTACCCTTGTAACCAGAAAATTCACATCCTGATGAAGAGCTTGAAGTCAAATCGTCCTAATATGTATTAGTGGTAGACCTTAATGCCATATATTCCTTGAGGATTTATTATCTACAGAAATGAATAGTTTTTATCCCCTCATCTCCAATCACAAAATTTTTTTTATTCACCAAAATATGAAAGCAAAATAAACTCAAAAGAGTTGGTGAAAAAAGCGTAGTTTTTATGTATTTGTATTAAAATCGATGAAAATCTTCGTCTTTCGTTTGTAAGCCTCAAAAATTGTAGGTAACAGAAGGTAGCTGCAACAACAACCTTGATACCAGAAACATCGAAATCTATATTTATGGTAAAACGTAGGTGCGTAACCTCAGACTAACGATACCATACAAATTAATTTCCGAAAATATTTGGCAGGTTTATTTCTTGTGATAAAGTGTCAATTATTGGTGAGAGAATACATTCATTTTAGATATCTGCTACTTTTTGGAATACGATCAAGACCGTATATGGATTGGCACCGGTTTTGAGGTAAATGTCAAATATAAGGTGTAGTAAAAAGAAATACATTATTTTTGCATGAAAAACCAGGCTTTAATAACCATAGGTAGAATGATCCGGTCAAAATGCACCTTTTTTTTCGATAACTTGTTGCCATTTTGAAGGTTATATTATTATACCTCTCTCATAGAAGCCCTCGTTTTTATTGGCAAAAAATTGCGATTTTCACAAGCCTCTGTTGAAGCGAAATTTTCACCAGCAAAATTGTTTGCCATGGAAAGAAGCAGATGGTAAACTTGGTGCTAGGTCGGTACTAAAAGGTACCTCTCAACCTATCAGTCACTAGCCACTATCGATGTGAGTGGCCTGGCATTTTCCTGATTGAATACAAAAGGAAAGGATCCTTTTTTGCCAAAGCTGACTGCATCTGGGTGATTGCTTCCTTTCGACGGTCAAATTGTTGACAGTACAGTTCCGAGTTAACAGTTGCCGTCAATCCTAGCTCTGCCGGCTCACCGCATATCGACCACGACCGTATTCGCTTGACGTTGTCGTAAATGATCCACTTTTCATCATCAGTCTCCAATTGCTTCAAAATTGAGTCAACTAAGACTCAAGAGATCGGACAACGGGAGATACAGATAATTAAAACCATCTATTAAGAAAATAATGGATTTATTTTTACTACACCTAATATAATCGTTCGTTGAAAATCGAAAATTAATAATTTAGTCGTAGATAATCCTCATGAACGGACTATCTCCTAAAAGGTCGACCATTGTGGTATTCCGCGTTTGAAGAACACGACCTACCTCACTTAACATAACCTGCTGTTCCAGTCATCGCTTTGCCTATTAACCTTTTGACTATTTTTGTTTGTCTGTCACAATGCCTGTCGTGCGGTATTGTTGTTAACCTGTCTTTCATAAGAGAGTCTTGTTTTATATTTGAAATTGGGTTTTACTCAATTTTTCTTCCTTCGTTGTTAACCTCTAGGATAATCTCAATCTTCAAGATGGTTGTAGTCGACTAGTATTCTCATAGGTCATTCCGATATTCATAGGCTTTTTTAAAAATCTTCTCAGCCTTTCTGTTCACGAAATCTCTCAGTCATTATCATTCTAAATCTTTGTGGATTTGTTAGTTTTTTACGAACCACTTCATATTCATTGCAGTTTTTCAAAGTTTATTTTCTGTTGCTTGCATCTTCTTGATATACTTTTGGGTGCATAGCCCCATGCTGCCGATCCATATATTATTTGAGGTCTTACAATTAACTTGATCATTTTAAGTTTTATTGTATTTTGGTTCATTTGCCTCTTTCTTCCTATAAGTGTGTAAAGTCTGCTCGTTGCTGCGTTTGTTTTATCCACTGCCTATTTTATATGGTTTTTCGGTGTAAGTCTATTATCTAGTGTTACATCTAGGTTCTTGACTTCATTTTCTTATTTTATGCCTTCTCCATCTATCTTTATATTTGAGTTGATCTCTAGTATCCTTTTGTATTGGAGAATAGCATGACTCTGTTATGCCTTTTATTTAAATTTTCCATTTAATGAGCCATTTGTCTATATATTCTAGTGGTGCTTTTTGTAGCATATGACGACTGTTCATCGATCTCTGACTACTATTTCCGTATCATCTGCATATAGGTCTAACAGAGATCTTGATTGTTTTGGGACGTCGTATGTATATATGTTGTAGAGTAGAGGTCCTTGAACGGAAATCTGGGGCACTCCTGTTGCTACTTGATCCTTATGCTGTTCCGTATTATTTTGCAGGTTTTGTTAGTATTTCCTGTCATCTTCATTTTGTAGTGAAGTATCCGTGCCTGACTCGGTCAGTGCTTCTCTCAAGTGTTAATTACCCTAGAGTCTAATGGTTATCCCAATTGACCTTTGGTGTAATCCACAAACACTTCAATGAAAGGTTTGAAATTCCTCATTATTGATGAAAAGCGAATTGATTGCCTTTTTACTCAACTCAAAAATTCGAATTGCCACATTTTAGATATTCACTCTTTTTTTTTAGTAATAACTTTGAAACAATTACTGATGAGAATAAAATAATAATAATATTAAAATAATAGAACAAAATATATTTTTTTAATGTCAAATTTGACATAACTAGTTAAAGTTGTAGTAGTTGTACTATAATCCTTGGGAGAATTTCCTCTAACTCAATGCAACTCAAGTACATTACACGTTTATAAAGATGGATCGTGATTATTGGCCTCATTGTAAAATTAAAATAAGAGACCATCATTTTTCGAACCAATCTCGTTTTAATGAGTGAAACATGTACAAAACCTATTTCATAGTGATTAAATTATTTTGTCTTATTTCAGATATTCTACTAATAATAATATAATAATAATATATATTTATCCTTTAGACCATTTCTTTCTAATTCGATCGACCTGAATTGAAATTTACATTTGAAAACTGCAATTTTGATTGATTTCTCAAATAAATATTTTGACAAGGAGTTGACAATATTATGAATTTTGAAGGTATACATTTTGTTGTCATTTTGAAGGTTATATCATTACCTATATCTTTCTTATAGAAGCCCTCGTTTCTATTGGCAAAACATTGTGACAGTCGATTTGAACAAGCCTCTGTTGAAGGGAATTTTGCTAAGATGACTTTTTGAATGAATTATTAGGATGCTTAATCAAGGGAACCTCGACATTAACATAACTGATTGGTCATAACATTTCTTAGCCCCGGTGCACACATCCGACATTTGCAGTTGCGACACCGTTGCGGTGTCGTACGCTAGTGTGCATGCTCCCATTTGAGGCCCGGTGCACACATCCGATTTTTGCAGTTACGACACCGTTGCTGTGTCGTACTTGCGGCCTGTGGTACAAAGAATCAAATGGGAGCATGCACACTACCGGCCGTGCAGTTGCGACGTCGTAACTGCCAGCATACGGTCGTTTTTTGGTAGCATGTCCCTCTAGGCCGCAACTGTGCCGCAGTCGTACATGCGATCTCTCAGTACTCTATTCCAAATTGGCCTGCGCACACATACGACGTTTGTCGTGAGTTCGAACAATGGCAGAGAGGGAATTGGATATTGAGCTCTTCATTGAAGTGAATTGATCCGGCTCCGCAACCACGACGGTGTCGTATGTAGTGTGCATTGAATAGGTACGACACCGCAACGGGTGTCGTAACTGCAAAAGTCGGATGTGTGCACCGGGCCTGATTCTTTGTACCACAGCCCGCATGATGGCAGTTACGACGTCGCAACGGCACGGCGGGTAGTGTGCATGCTCCCATTTGATTCTTCGTACCACAGGCCGCAAGTACGACACAGCAACGGTGTCGTGACTGCAAAAGTCGTATGTGTGCACCGGGGCTTATTCACGAAATGTTATACGTCTTCAACGTAAGGAATTCACCAATTCCAATATCAATAAATCAAAGGATGTTCTCAGCGTTAATTCCAGTTATTCAGAAAATAATCTAGCAGATTATTGAGGGATATATATGAATTTAAATGGAAAATAGTTTTATGCACATTCTGCACTCTCTGGGTTTTATTGAATACATTCGAGAATTTTCCGAGGAAAATCGTGCCCAAAATATTTTGATTAAATTCATATAAGAAAGACAAATTTTCATACGCTAGGTCTCAATGATATGGAAATATTTGAACTTTTGGCCACGATTGGAGATGAGATCCTTGAACCATAAGAAGTTTATCCCTATTTCACACACAATATCATCTTTTGTAATGTGGCAGTGCATTTTCACCTCGATGGCTTTGTGAACTAACAAATTATCACATTTGAGTCACAGAAAATCCAGGAATCATTAACTAATTTTTTATCTTTTGCGAAGTATTCACAACTCACAAATCGAAAAACTATTGATTGAATATTCTCCAAAAGCTATTGTACTTTACATGAATCGTTTCACATCTCAATATCTAGAATTATGGGTACTTTTGTGCCAATGAATTTGTAATTATGCTACTTCATTAATTACTGTAATCGATCACAGCTAATCTGCACACTTGAAGGTTGGAATGCAAATTACTAAGTAGGTCTTCCTATAACACGGGTTTTCCATACACATCTCGCACAATCGAATCAGAGGTTCACCTTCAATTTTGAGAAATATGTATATACAGTACTTGTTGAATTCGCGAAAAACCAGAACGAACGCACAAACCTATAATTATTCTAATTATCAGATTTTCAGGAATGTTGGTGCGAATTCATACATAAAAATGCCGTTGAAATATGATTTTCGGCCTTCCATAGCTTCAGCATGTGTTCTATTTATTTTTATTAAGGTGATTTATACTAACTGACAAAGAAACAGCAACACAATTTTGAATTTTTTTGGTAAAACAAAGATAGTATAGCAAGAAGTAGGTAAATGATTGAATTTGGAGGAAACAACCTTGAAGGTTGTTTCATGTAAACAGTTTTTGTTACTTGAATATTCAAGTTGAAAAATTTGTTTTTGTAGTCGTTTTTTGCAAGTTAACAACAACCCAGCTGTTTGAGGAGCTCCAAAGTCGATGTTTAGTTGTTGTTAAAATGCCTATAACACGTGTACGCTGTATTTATCGCAAGCTAAGTGAATTTGAAAGAGACCGAATTATTGGTCTACAGGAGGCGGGGTTGTCAATTCGAGAAATCGCCTAGCGTACGAACAGAAATCCAACTACTATTATTAGATGTTGTCAAGCGTGGTTTGATATTGCCCAAAATCGAAGAAGAGTAGGTACCGGGCGTCGAAGGGGCACAAATGAAGTTCAAGATCGACTTCTGAGACTTATGGCCATTAGAGACCGATTTGCGACAACTCGATCTTTGGCTGATGAGTGGCTAGGTCAGTTAGACGAACAAGGCCATCCTGTAACTGTCCGAATGGTTTACCGCCGGATAAGATGGTGCAAAGAACGTCAACATCGGAATGTGGAAAGGCATCAGGTCGTCTTTTCTGATGAATCTTGAGTCTCCTTGGGTGCTTATGATGATCGAAGAAGGGGTAAGACGACGTCGGGAAGAAAGACGTGAACCTCGGTTTGATGTTGAGCGTCATGTACACCGGACAGTAGGCGTTATGATATGGGGTGATATTGCTATTGCTCATGCAAGTAGGTCAACTTAAGTCTTTATTCCAGGTAACATGTGGAGCCATATGTTTTCCTTTACATTAACCGGCTCGAGAATCCAATATTTGAGCAAGATAATGTCCGACCTCATATTGCCTTAGTAAGTTTAAACTTTTTCGAAGCGACTCATGTGAATCCTTTGCCATGGCCTCCCAGATCCACCGATCTTTCGCCCATAGAGCATTTTGAAGTCATCATTGGCTTGCAAATTTACCTCAGCCCCCACTGATTTTGGCAGCTCTGAGACATGAAGTACAGGTAGCTTGGGGTAGTATACTGCAAGAAGAAATAGACCATCTTATTGCATCAATGCCGAGACGTGTTGGGGGGAGTGTTTAAGTAATCGCGGTGGACAAACACATTATTAACATATTAAAAAAAAAAATTGTATACCCTTCGTTTTTTTCTCCAAATTTCAATCATTTACTCCTTGCTCTACTTACTATCTATGTTTTACCAAAAAAACAATTTGAATTTGAACAGCTCATTCTGGGTGCAGGTTCTTGGTCAGTTAGTATATTTCCATCAATATCGTTTAATGATTTTTGCATTGAAAAATGTAGGTTGGTAGAACAGTTTTCTGATTCTATTTAACAAATTTGACAGATAATAGATAAATCCGTTTCAGGAGAGTTACTAGAACCTACATATAACAATAAAATATAACCATGACATCTTTGCGAATCTGTGATATTCACGCACGATCTTGTTATACATAATGTGGTAGAATGAACGAATTAGTCATAATATTAGGAAAGATGATAATTATTTACAGTCGCTTCAAGTTCAGTTTGCAAGATGATATTGAGAACATTTTATGGTGATCAATTGAAAATACTAATCATCATATTAATTATGACATCGCATTTATTGCATTTTCATCTACAGGACTGAAATGATCGAAAACCAAGTTGTTTCGTTAATTTCAAATATTATTTTCTCAATCGTGGTTTTTGCTTCAATGATGTTATACTTTCATGAAAATGTGGTTCTTTTTGGTTTGGATTCAAAAATTTATGAACAATATTTTATAGGTTCACTTAATATTGTGTCATAAAAATTGATTTCATGCTATTAACTCTTCTGTTATAATGATCATATATAATGATCATTAATTATCAGGATCTCGATTTTATTGACTATATAACTGACATTATTGGAAATATAGACCATCTTATTGCGTCAGTGTATAGATAATCGCGGTGGACAAATACATTATTGAAAAATTCATTAAAAATAATTGTGAACCTTTAGTTTTTTCTCCAAGTTTCAATCATTTACTCCTTACTATACTATCTATGTTTTACCAAAAAACATTGAAAATTTAAACAGCTCTTTCTAGGTGTTGGAGTTTCTTTGTCAGTTAGTATAAGATATAGTGCCAATCACAACAGTTCCATTTTAGTTTCTTAATTCCGATGAAGAAGCTTTTGAATCTTAAAAAAAAAATTGAGGATAGCACTGATATGAAGTCAGGAGCTTTTAAGCGAAATTTTTTTCATTAGCTCTTCTTGTCCTTGGGGATAACCAAACTGTTTAATTTAAAGTTTTGTCAAATCTCCATCTGCCTAAATAGGATATGATTGAACCAGCGCTCAAAAGTTTAAGAATTTTCACTAGTGCTTTCATTATTTTGTTTTTGGAATTTTTCTTGAATTTTTTGTTTTTATTCTGATGTTGCTATCAGCAGTAGATTTAGATTAGATCTATATTTGAGGGGGTTTCATTGCATTGGGATCTAATGGTCTATTGTGCCACCCATCAGAGCTTTTCTCGACATTAAGTGATATACAGCGCGCCTTACAGTTCCAAAGTTCTAATGAACTCCAGTATCTGGAATGGTTTCAAGGAGGCTACTTCCTCACTTTCGAGGTCCACTTGCATAATTTGCGTATTGAATTAAAGTTGAAGAATAATATTCTTCAAATTTTAGTTGGTTCTTCATGGGGTGCTGATGCAAGCCCTTTTCGTGAGGCAGCTTTGGCCTTGGTTTTTTCTGCTGCTGAATACTGCTGTTCTGTTCGGTTCAATAGTGCTCATGTTCATGAAATTGATGCACAGCTGGACGTTTCTAAAAGAATTATCAGTGGAATTATTAGGTCTACACCTGTAGGTACATTGGGTTTCCAGTGTTATCACATATAGTTCCGCCTCATATTCGTAGACAAGTTGCAGTCTAGAAATCTTGGGACACATTTAATTTCTACCCGAATCCAATATTTCCTCCAAGATACTAGAACTACCAAATTAGAATCACGCAACCCTATATGCATTGATACTTTCCCTCAATATAATGAAAGTCGTAAGGAAGTTTGGCGTTCGGAATGGAGTTCTTGTAATATCTTCAACAAAAGTCTTTCACTGATCCTTCAGAGAAAGTTCCAGATTTCAATAATCCTAGGGAATCGGTTGATTTATAATGGTGATCCCCTAGATTGGAAATGAATTCGATTATTTTTCAAATGAAAAATGCAATATTCAAACTGAAAAAAACATTTATCGTGACATATCGATACATAATCAAAAATTCGGGACCGAACTAAGTATTCCTTTCATTGTCAAATTATAATTATTATTGATTGTTATGATGATATTATATACAATATCATCTGCCTGATGAATCGTTGAGTACTCTTGTTGGGATATAACTATTGTAGGTATTTATATAATCCATTACTAGCTTTTCCATGGCCTCCCTGTTGGCATGATTTGAATCCTATTGAACATTTATAGGATATGAAGAAGAGGAGACTTTCCATCACCTCCGCATACTTCGCCACAGATAATCCAAAACGAACATAGACTATCTCATTTCGTCTAGACAGGTTGAGGAATAGTCTATCCAAGTACAGTCTCTGTTGTGGGGTCGCCGAACAGTTAATTATTTTTATTGCAGTATTCAAGGTAATCTAATTTCTTGCAAAGGTTATCGTTCTAATCCTAATGGCATGAAACTTCTGATATCACTGAGTAAATCAATTTGACCCCAAGAATTATAAGACCCCTTGTCAAGTTGAATTATGTATAGATATTTGATAAATACCTTAAATCTTGATGAATATACTGCTTCCATTTGATTCGCATCAGATTCTAAATTATAGAGAGAAAAACACAAGAAATAAAAGAATGACTAATGAGTATCATGGATGAATTTTTCAGGTTCGGAGCATAAAAATGTTTCTTGAAAGTTTCCACACATTAAAAACTTATTAGGTCGCAGAAATTCATAATTTCTCGAGAGAAACCTCTCAGTTTTCTTCCGGAAGTTCTACAGAAACATGATATTATAAAACTTCCGAATTTAATTATATAATTTTATAGTTTCCGGGAGTTAAAGCTTTAATTTTCTGGATACATCCAGCAACATTCAAGTTTAGAACTTGTAGAGCATATCCGATGAATATTTTCGAACAGGCTTGACCTTCTCTCTTTGCCCTATAAAAGTGATCTCACATTATGATGGGAAAATTCCAGGCTAACCTGTCCTTTATTTATGATTAATTTGAAACAGATTCATGTAAATTGACAATAAATATAACGGGTGTTTTTTTTTCGAGGTATATAACTGTCAAGCTGTCAAGTGATTTATTCTTAGTTTGGTTTGGCAATTCATCATGAATAGACTCACGCCTGATCAACGCTTGCTAATAGTGCAATTTTATTTCGAAAATAATGGTTCTGTACGGAATACGTATCGCGCACTACGTCGATTTTATTTTATTTAGCGATGAAGCGCACTTCTGGTTGAATGGCTACGTTAATAAACAAAACTGCCGCAGTGGAGTGAAGCTAATCCTCAAGTGTATGTCGAAACACCTTTACATTCAGAAAAACTGACTGTTTGGTGCGCTTTATGGGCTGGTGGAATCATTGGTCCGTACTACTTCAAAAACGATGATGGCCAGAACGTTACAGTCAATGGTGATCGTTATAGAGCCATGATTACTAACTTTTTCATTCCTGGATTGAACAACCATGATGTCCAGGAGCTGTGGCAAGACGGCGCAACATATCACACAGCTCGTGCCACAATCGATTTATTGGAAGACACGTTTGGTGACCGCCTAATTTCACGTTTCGGACCTGTGAATTAGCCTACAAGACCTTGTGATTTAACACCGCAGACTACTTTCTGTGGGGCTATGTAAAGTCTTTGGTCTATCCGGGTAAGCCACAAACCCTTGACCATTTGAAAGACAACATTCGCCGTGTTATTGCCGATATACGGCCACAAATGTTGTAAAAAGTCATCGAAAATTGGACGTCCAGATTAGGATTTCAGGGAAGATCTATAAGATACATATTATTCTTTAAACTCGTGTCATATACTTTTTATTTCATACCAGTTTGTTATTTTAATATTTTGATGATATCATTGCTTCATTACCAATTATTTGAGTGGGTGTACTTATTGATAACTCAATATTAAATAATGAGTCATTTAAAGTCTGGAGCTAAAACTTTTGTATCTTCAGATATTTTCATCATTCGTGACGTTAAGATTGACAATAATACCAATGGTAAACATATATCGCTGTATCATAGACGACAATGTTGAGGCTCTCGTCTTACCACAACCTACTGAACACATGACATAAAAAATGACAACAAATAATACAAAGTATTTTTACAATTTTAAATGGGTTAATTCTTATTGGAAAACCCAATATTATTCAAAGATTTGATACTTACCATCATAACTGTCAATATTGTCTATCGAAACATAGCCTTACCCACTATACTCTGCACTCTCTTCAGCTCATATTAATGATTTCATTTAGACCATAATGATGAATATCCTACAAGTTCTCATCACTTTTTTTTGGTTTCAGGAATCGATAGCTAGAAGATATGGATTCAAGCTAGAAGTCCACGAAGTGACCACCTCAGATGGTTACATTTTGAGCTTGTACAGGGTGGTACCTTGCAATGGAACAATAGGAGACACACCTGTCTTGTTACAGCACGGTATATGCAACAATGGCGCATTCTGGATGTTAGATGGAAAAAAATCCATACGTATGTAAAATTATACGCTTTCATAATTACTCACGTGATTTTAGCATCCAGACGCAAGAAAGCACATTGTTCGAATCATTCTCCGACTATACCATCATCATTTCATGAGACCAGCTCAGTTCATCTTCTAAACATAGAATACCACAATTTTGCATGACATTACAGCATTCTACCTAGTCAGTGTTGGATTTGACGTCTGGTTGTCCAATGCAAGAGGTACCGAGGTCTCTATGAGGCACGTTAATATGACAGCTGCTGATCCTAAATTTTGGGACTTTAGGTAAGTTTCCTCTTTATTTTTTTGCCAAAATGATTTTTCCAGATCTGAACTAGGTCGGATTAATTGCAACGGAAGTATTGGATATATCTGTTCAATATTTTCTTTATTTTGTTATGGTTCGTAGAACGCTATCGACAAGAAATTTTGCACGTAGTTTTAAATTATTATTATTCTAAATACACACGCCAAATCTCATACCCATCTGTTGTCAGAAATATTCATTGTAATGTGATCAATTTGAAATTCATTTACAGTAATTGTTGATAATATTTTTCAATTGTTGAGTGAATATCCTTCCACAGCTCATTTTAAACCTGTTTACTGTTTTATTTGTTTCATGTTAATTTTTTTATTTTAATGCTATGTTTTGAACTGATCATGCCGTAGAACATTCTTGAATCTATTTGTGAAAAGTGTTATTCCATTTTGTTTTAACCCTTTTTTATTGTTCTGATGAAATGATCGGCTTGAAATTTCTAAGGAAGCTAGAGATTGTTATTACAAATCAACAATGGAAATCTCAACGTCGTTGGTTTCGAGATCAAGAAAATATTGGGATATTGGGTAATTTTCTTTTCGATACTCTTCTCAAAGGTTTTGTTACCAACATTGAATTTCCTACTACGCTATTGTTGTCATTCCACATTCAAGTGCAAATATTCATCCCGTTCGAAACTACTGTTTTGATATTGTCAGGAGAACAAAATTTTGAGTAGCCATTTTACATATATATGTAAAATCAAACCCATTCAAAATCTGAAGCTACCCTGCAAATTTCAAGTTTCAAAATCTTTCAGAATGGAAGTTATTGTGTAATAGGCCGGACGAACAGAATCGAATTCATTTACGGATTCCTCATCAGTGTGTTGAACCTTATTGTTAAAATTCCCGGAACAACATTTGAAAAACGCAGACATTGTGACGAAATATTGAAGCGATTAGTTCAGAGAACAGTCTCTAAAAAACACCTATATAACGTGAATATTATAAATTTGGTTATATATACAGTGGTTTCAACAATTAAAATATTGAAGATATGTCGAATAATGTGGATATGAACAAGATTTGAATAAAACCTTGACAAGAAAAAAATAATCAATTAACAATATCGTTCACTCCAATATTCGGCCGAGAAAGTTCAAGGTTTTTGACTTGAAACCAGTATGAAAGCTCGAAACAAGGGATTCTCTAAGCAATTATAGACCCATTTCGCTAATAACCTCATTCAAGAACATTATTGTTATGTGAAGAGAATACATGAATATTTAAGCGAAAATCAGATGAGTTCATAGGTTCATTCAGTGTGTATTTCGAGATTGGGTCTAATTCTGATATTTTTTCAACTTGTGTGATACAGTTCATTCATTGATAATGTGCACCATGATATATGGCCACAATATAAGTTCCTATATACTATTTTTATTATTATTTTTTGAACTGTGGCTCGATAAGCCTTCCTGGAACTACGACCTTGTAGATCTTTTTTTCGTTCTCTACCCTACTCCTTCATGGAAACCCAAGGAGGTCATCACCCATATAATAGATAATATTGGAGTCTTAAATTTAATTTTTACAATATTGTGAGGTTCTGCCTCACAATTTAAATGAAAAGATTGCTTCTATTTGTCATCAATTCGTAATTTCTGACCCAATATGATTCCAATGAAATTATCAGGATTACGATTCAAACATTCTGACCGGAGCTTACAGTTGTATCCAGTTGCAGTATAAACGTTATTGGTTCACATCGCACAAAATTGAACATATACATCGAACAAAAGGACCAAAATTCTCCGCACCGACAAATTCTAAAACGCCATCCAGACAGTCAAAATAGTCATTGAAGGATATCATCCAGGGCCCCCGCAAGGGTCATCAACGCCCGCGTGCCGAAAATATTTTGGCGCCCCTTAAGGGGGGAAAGTGGAGAAAAACGTCGCAGGATAATCGGCAAAAAATGTTTCAGTTTTTGTTAGGAATTTATTTGTAGAAGGGTTAAAAAAACTATCAGCAACCTTTATTGAATGCCTTAAGAACTTTATGCTGTCAGTTGTTGCATAATACATTTTTTAAATGTTTCATTATTTTATTCAAGCATTCGATCAAAACCGCATTTTATTTTAATTTTGTAATGAAACTGCAGAGTTTTCAAAACCTGAGCTTTATTCTTCTTTAATTTATTCATAATATTATATTAAAATATTAATATTAATAATTATTAAATATTATTCCATACTCCCAGCCATCTTCTCCCTTTGTTGAAGTCTAGCTTTTTTTTGCTCTCGAAATTTTGCATCAGAAGGTCGTTTTCTCTTGTATGGCTCCTAGAATTTAAGAAAAACTTGATCCAAAATTGGTAAGGACATTCACCCATGATTTACTTTGCGCCATCCCTTTGAGAATAACCCGTATGTTTTCATTTTTATGAATTTAAACCTTAAATCCGAGCCTTTAAACCTAAACGGAGTTAATATTAATAATAATAATAAGTTAAGACCGATCTGAAGCACATACCCTGTTCCTGTTATAATAATTAATTTTTGGCAAAGGTGAAATGTTCGGCTACGAACATCAAATAAATAATACAGATCCAGGGTGCATATTAAAAAAAAATTAAGTATAATATGATGGTGGCCCCAGGTAACAAATTCAAAATATCAAAGTCGATTCAATTTTTTCACGATTACAAACAATACTTCCCTATTTGAAGCAAATAAAAATAATATTATAGTATATAGGTATGGGATAATTTAGGATGTGCACCATTTTAAACAGAAAAAAAAATATCGAATTTTATAGACCAATAGAAATGCTAATACTGTATGTGGATAGGTACCTACTTACCATTTCATAAAATTTGATTCAATCACAACAAGAAACAGTTAAACAAACCACAATTACACAAAATACAAATCTTTTTAATTATCTGAGTATTTTAATTTTTTGCGTCTTGACCTCAACCCCTAAACGTTTCGAAACAAAATAACTATTCTTTGGATAGGTTTCTGCTGTTATAGCATAGCAAGCAGATTTTGGTAGTTTCAGAAATTCTCTGTAACCTGTAGTATTTTTCCTACAGATGGTGGCGAAAGTTTTAGTAATTCCCATGGCTAAAAGCTATTGCCTCGGTATTTATGATTGTTTATGTGTACTATATGCGTTTTAGTGATGATCGAAGAAATGGTGCCCGCCGTCCGGTGCAGGTGGTCCATAAAAAAATCCCGTACCGACAAAGGGATGATTGTTTATGATTTGTTTACTCGAAAAGAATCGTATATTTGCAATCTGTGGCCGAGGTTATTTTATGGGGATTGCGACGTTCGGGTTCGGGAACTTGTTTGGATGTGTAAAAGATGTCTTTGCACGTTGAAAATTGTTGAAAAAATAAAAAAAAAACTTTTTCAAAAACCTTTGGTCTTTCGGTTTTTCATGCGGTCTATAAGGGATTTTGGCGCCCCCTTAGAGTGGCGCCCGCGTGCGGTGCACGCGTTGAACGCGCGGTTGCGGGGGCCCTGATATCATCAATCTCAATAACGCATTCTATTCATAATTCTAGTACAGTAGTAGTTTATGAATAAATACTGCTTGTATACTAACTGACAAAGAAACTGCAACACCCACAAAAAGCTGTTTGAATTTTAATTTTTTTTTTTGGTAAGGAGTAAGTGATTGCATTTGGAAAAAAAAATCGTGATGGTTTTTCCATGTAGACAGTTTTCGTTACTCGAATATCGTAGTCGTTTTTTGCATGTTTTTTAAATTTAACAACAAACCAGCTGTTCGAGGAGATCCAAAGTCGATGTTTAGTTGTTAAAATACCTAGAGAACGCGTGTACCTACGCGGCATTTATAGCACGCTAAGTGAATTTGAAAGAGGTCGAATTATTGGTGTACGGGAGGCGGGGTTGTCATTTCGAGGAATCGCTAACCGTACGAACTGTATTCCAACTACTGTTATGAGATGTTGTCAAGCGTGGTTTGATAATGCCCAAAATCGAAGAAGAGTAGGAGGCACCGGACGTCGAAGGGGCACAAATGAAGTTCAAGATCGACGTCTAAGACTTCGATGGCCATTAAAGCCCGATTTGCGACCACTCGATCTTTGGCTGATGAGTGGTTAGGAGAGCAAGGCAATCCTGCAACTATAACTGTCCGAATGGTTTACCGCCGGATAAGGTCTTTTGGACTGCAGCATTATCGACCCCATCTTGTGTTACCTCTGACGGTTGAGCATCGCCGGCAAGGATTACAGTGGTGCAGAGAACGTCAACATTGGAATGTGGAATGGCATCAGGTCGTCTTTTCTGATGAATATCGATTCTTCCTGGGTGCACATGATGGCCGATGAAGGGTTAGACGACGTCGGGGAGAAAGAAGTTAACCTCCGTTTGATGTTATAGTATGGGGTGCTATTGCGCATGCAAATAGGTCACCTTAATTCTTTAATCGAGGTAACTGACAGTGCTGCTTTACCTTCAAGAAATAATGGAGCCATATGTTCTCCTTCACCTCAACCGGCTCGAGAATCCAATATTTCAGCAAGATAATGCCCGACCTCATGTTGCCAGAGTTGATTTGAACTTTTTCAAAGCGACCCAAGTGAAACTTTTGCCATGGCCTTCCAAATCCCCCGATTCTTCGCCCATAGAGCTTGCTTGGGACATCATGGGTAGAAGGCTTGGACATTTACCCCAGCTTCCACGGACTTTGGCGACTCGGAGACATGAAGTACAGGTAGCTTGGGATAGCATCCCTCAAGAAGTAATAGACCATCTTATTGCATCAATACCGAGACGTGTTGGGGAGTGTATAGATAATCACGGTGGACAAATCAAAAATTAACAAATTTATTGAAAAAATTGCAAACCTTCCTTCTTCATCTCCAAATTTCAATCATTCACTCCTTGCTATGCTATCCATGTTTTACCAAAAAAAAAAAAATTTGAATTTAAACAGCTTCTTCTGGGTGTTAATTAATCATGATCAATCATCATTTCAATCCACTTTTTTTTTCTAAATTTAATTATTCTTCAGTTGGCAAATGACTGGAGCACTTTCTACTATTGATGGTGACTAAATAATGAAAGCCTAAGATCTATAAGAGCTTCACAATTATTATGCGTTCATCATCTCTCTAAGAAAATTCTCACGTTGAAGAGGTATTGTAACTTTATGAGCGTGATTTCAACAACAATAACGATTTGACGCATATAGTGGATTTGCCTGGAACATTGAATAGAAAAAAATATGGAGTAGTTTTTCCTTTTTGTTTCCCCAAGTCAGTCCAGTATTCTTCCAATAAATTTCAACGTTTTTTGTCATGGAACTAGTATGGCAGAGGGAAACTAGAGATTCTCCAAGCATCTATTTCACTAATAACCTCGTTCACTAACATTATTGTTTTTATAACTGATTATTGTTTTTTTTAAACAAATTTTAACCATATAATATTTATGTTAACACAATGAGATGACAGATGGTATTGCTTTTACTGAATCAACAACCAGTATAAATTACACACACGCCAATACCACTAATATAAACTAACAGCTCCTTTCAATATGTATGCATTCAAACCTCAATTTTCACCAATTCAAACACTATTCTAAATTCATCAGTATCTTCTCGTTTCAACGAATAAAATCATCAGGAATCCCATTCGAACGTTGTGACTAAAGCTTGCAATTATGTACAGTTACAGCGGAAACTATATTGGTCCATATAACACAAATCCGAACAGACACATCGGAAATATCGGACCAAATTCTCCTGGCGATCTCATATTCTGCATCGACAAATTCTGATACGCCATCACGTCAGTCGAAATAGTCCAATATCCTATCGGACGATGTCATCAATCGCAATAACGCATTCTATTCTTGCAGTTTCCACGAGATAGCCGTATTCGACATACCAGCGCTGTTGGATTACATAAGGAAGAAAACTGGCGGAAAGAGAAAAGTGAATTTTATGGGTCATTCCATGGGAGGCACCATCCAATTCGTGTATTCTTCCATGCTCCCGGACCACGCCAAGGAGAATGTTGAAGCCATTGTCTCTTTGGCTCCTGTCGTGTATACAAAGTATTTAAAGAGCGAGGTGCCTAGGATTTTGTCTGATTATACTGGATTTATCTTGGTACGTATGAAATTACCTCTTGACCGTCTCATAAAATGATCTGCAAGTGTTGTAAAGGGTGTTTTTTTTTAGAGCTATAGAACTTCAAATTGCAATAAAACAACGATGGATTATTCGATTGACATGAATTGTATTTATCCGCAAAATAATCTTATGGCATTACATTTTAAATATGATTTCTGGCATATGACCGCCACGGCTGGCTCGGATGTAGTCCAATCTGGACGTCTAATTTTCGATGACTTTTTCCAACATTTGTGGCCGTATATCGGCAATAACACGGCGAATGTTGTCTTCCAAATGGTCAAGGGTTTGTGGCTTATCCGCATAGACCGATGACTTTACATAGCCCCACAGAAAGTAGTCTAGCGGTGTTAAATCACAAGATCTTGGAGGCCAATTCACAGGTCCAAAACGTGAAATTAGGCGATCACCAAACGTGTCTTTCAATAAATCGATTGTGGCACGAGCTGTGTGACATGTTGCGCCGTCTTGTTGGAACCACAGTTTCTGGACATCATGATTGTTCAATTCAGGGATGAAAAAGTTAGTAATCATGGCTCTGTACCGATCACCATTGACTTTAACCTTCTGGCCATCATCGTTCTTGGAGAAGTACGGACCAATGATTCCACCCGCCTCTAAAGCGCACCAAACAGTCAGTTTTTCTGGACGTAACGGTGTTTCGAAATACACTTGAGGATTAGCTTCACTCCAAATGCGGCAGTTTTGTTTGTTGACGTAGCCATTTAACCAGAAGTGCGCTTCATCGCTAAACAAACTAAAATGGATGTAGTGCGCGATACGTATTCCGCACAGAACCATTATTTTAGAAAAAAAATTGCACTATTCGAAAGCGTTGTTCAGGCGTGAGTCTATTCATGATGAATTGCTAAACCAAACTGAGAATAAATCACTTGACAGCTGTTAAATCGGTCACCATCTTGAACAGTAATGCCAACTTAAAGTTATATACCTCGAAAAAAAACACCCGTTATTTCTTTCTCTATTTCGAAATCGTGATGAATTCATCGCAGTACTGAGAACAGTGCTGTAATGAACTCCTTACTGTTTTGTTTTCAGGTTTATTTGTCGTTTTGGGGTTGTCTGCACTGACTTCCGATCCTATCAAGTTTCAACAGACGTCAATTGCCAATCATTTAGTCAGACGTAATTCACGAATTCAATGTAATTATAAGTTATTTCAAAATTCGAAAAGTACGATTCAAATTCAAATTCCGTTATCTTTCAATTTTCGTAACAGTCGCACCAAGTGCAGAGATAAAATACCAAAGTCACAAGGATGTTTAATCTGAATTTTTCATAGAATTTCAACAATATTTCACAAAACTTGACTGAAGTGAAGAAAATATCGTCAACTACTCGTTGCAGAAGGCAATTCCAACCACTCATGCTTCGTCGCTCGTTTTAGAATTTCGCATTCGTGTTGGAATAGAATCCCATTCTGCAACTTGTTTCAGAATATATTATTCTATTTCTGATTATAATGCTGCACAAAAGTTAACAAAGTTCAGAAAATCTTGTGACCGTTTCTACCAAATGATCATTTGTAAAAACTAAAATGTTTACTTACTTATATCTGAATGTTTTTTTGCTCCTCGTTTGATTTTTGCGAAAAGTGATTACAAAGCTTTCTTCACCTTGGGTATAGGATTTACTCGAAATTGTCTATTTTCTTAGGTACTAATGAGCGGTCAACGGAGTAAACTTGAAATTGCTTAATATAATTGTTTACACGTCTTTAAGACACACCGATCTCAGACTATTGTCCTTAGATATCGAGAAACTGGAAACGCCACAAAAAGACCAAGTGGAAGTCCAAGATCTACCACTCATTCACAAGATCGGTTTCTGACTCTGTCTACAAGTAGGTAGCCTTTAAGTACTCTCTGTCGAATCATGCAACAACAGTTTTTGAACGCGTCTGGTATTTTGGTTTCGATTGAAACAGTTCGTCGAAGACTTCGAAGCATTAATCTACATTCTCGACGACTTCTGAGAAGTATTCCATCAACTCAAAATCATATGCGACTGCGATTGGAATGGGCAAATGAGCAAGTGAATTTTGTATTACATATATTGAAAATAAATTCTCAACAGAAACTGTGAAACTCATAAAGAAATGATCGGAAAAAAGATTTAGATGAGTGAGTAAACATTTAGATTTCCCATATTTAAAAAAAAATGATGAAAAAAAAACTTTTGGTCCCAAAATGTCTGAACTTCCATAACCTTTGCGGAGCAGTATATTTTAATTACCATAATATCAATAAATAGTTCAACAAATAACCAGTCAACCATACATTGAGAATGATACTGATGATTAATAGTGTATTATAATATATTGAATAAAGTTTGATTTGATTTGAATAATCTGAATGTTGAGCGTGAAATTTAGTCTAGATACAAAGAAAAAATAAAATGAAAATGAACTAACTACGCAGCCTCATGAAGATGATAAATGAAGAAATCAATTTCTTCGTTTTATATTTTAATTACACGATTGGTTCGACTGTGTTTCTCACTTGATTCATTCAGCAATCTATTATATAGATTTGAGGAATGACTATTTATTATCTTTCATGAATATTCAATTGGCGAACAGCAGAAATACATCAACACAACACAAATTTATCCTAGGATCTAACCATTTATCGATAACACCAAAAGTCCTTCAGGGATTATAAAAAAAGGTATACTGACTATTAATTTATTGGTACAAAGTTGAACTATTGAATATTCCGTTCCGTAGGTATACAATTGATATTTTACTAGTAGATATTCAGTAGAGTTGACTGAGTTGAGAAATCTTATACTTTTAAAATTGTTACTTGAAAATTATACTGCCAGCCCTAGTTAAAAACATGAAATGCGAAGCATTTTGAAAATTATTCATTCAAGGCACAACATACCTAGACCAAAAATGAAGACTACTCACTAGGCTATCCGATAGATGCAAAAAATTCAGGGCATACCATTTGAAAAAATGGACATATTGACATTTTTTAAAAATGATTTTTCAGAAATTGCAGTATCTCTCGGACCATCTCTAGACTGATCCGTAAATTTGCAGATGACTTGAACACTCTTCCGGAATTCAATAAAAATAAATCGCACAGTTATCTCGAATAGTTTCCAAGATATTATCATTAGTTGGAACCAATAGTATTAGTGAGTATGAAATTTTTCGAAATAAGTGCCCACGTCAAAAAGTACTACAAATAAATGATGACAAGTGGGGTATTTCAAAGTCCATGGAGATTATGAGTATGATATAAAAATCCGGCTTTACCATTAAAAAAAAGAATGGTATCGTGTTTCCCCCCCTCTTTCGGACCTGCAGAGTCAAAAATAATTAAAGCTTATACGCTGAGTGCTGTCCATTTCTTCAAACTTTGAAACATTCTCCTAGCCCAAAAGTCACAGGACTTATCAACCGATCGAGTACTATTGACTCACCCTGTATATTCATGAAAAAACAGACCAATAATTCAACTACTGCGTGATTCCTGTTTCATATCACCCAAAATCTCAACTCTATCGATTCATGGTAACGGAAATATTTGTTGATTTTTTTACATATTCTGGAATGCACCTGGTTAAGCGATCAACATGAAATTTAGCATGAGGCTTGAAATTGTCGATCTACGTCCAACAAATTCAACTGCTGCATTTGGGATCTGAACCCTTTAAATTGCAAGTTTTTGTGTCATTTCAATGGTGAGCAAATTGCTTTACAAAGTAGATGAATTCAGCATCGATCAGTTATTACAAACATTTCAGAATTCATTCAAATCAATTGGAAAGCTTTGCACGGTTGATATTCTGTATAAGAAAAGAAAGAAACAAAAATAAATTTTGCCCGAATAATTTCAGAGGTGAATCCCCACAAATAAAGATGGAAATCGAAATTATTCACTTTTCAATAAATTCCATCGATTTTCCATGACAGTAAAAGTATTTTCCACTCCTACAAACTCGAAAAACTGAAATGAATTCCATTCGTTTTTATTATTCGACATAAAAATCATGAAATATCAACCAGATGCCTATCAGCGACATAAGATCCGCCCAGACAAGTGAAAAACCAATTTCCCACTCGGAATCGAAATGAGAGTGGAGGAAAAGAAGTTCTACTCTCATTTCTGAGAAATGCAATCATTTTTCTGGGCAGGGTCTTAACTCAGACTAGAAATATTACATTGACAATTTAACAGTTCAATAACTTCGATACGGTTAGGATTGTAATATCCGATATGTAAGCAACGAGCGCCGTACTCGTTCTACTGTACCAGATGGGGTGCATCCATCTTCCAAACTGACCGGAAGTTTTGTAAAGTTCAGATTTATCCCCTACTTTCCGGAAGTGGAACGATTGCAGGTTGGATTTGACGCCTTTGAATTTACAACTTCATTGCAAGTGGAGTTTCATTATATTGTTGGGAAAATTTTATCTTTTATTTGATCCCTTTTGTATTCCAATCTATACAGGATGTCTATTCAGAATAGTGAATAGAAACAGCATTTTATTTTTGAGAAAAGGAAAATTGTATTTCAGAAGTGATCAATTCAATTTCATATAATGTAATATGTAATTCAGAACAATATTGAATGTGAGGTAGCAGTAGAATATGCAATATGGATGTTAAATAGTAATGGTTACTGGGGTATTGTGGTATTGAAGGAAACGAAAAAGCCGATGAAATCCCAAAAGAACATCGAGGTAATCACCTGTTGGTCTGGAGGTTTCTGTGGGTCTGGAAAAAACCAATATAAGTCCAACAATGGGAATTGAACACTCTTTGTTTGACTGAGGCAAAGAAATTTGTGGTGCTTTTCCGACTTATACCAGGAAGCTCTTGAAGCTACCATGAGCTGAGTTTTGGGCAGATGAGCAGATGAAATTTGCTGGCTCTGTGGAAAGAAGAAGAAACAGCCGAACACATAGTGTACAAATGTTCGGGACTGTCTAGCCTAAGAACCACTAAAATGGAAAAGTCAATTCTGGATACTTGAGTGCCTAGTTGTCAAGGCTTATAAGGGTGTCGTCGGTTTCGTTAACCGTATCGACGGTCTCTCTGGGTTTGTACGAATAGGTAGGACTAAGAACATAAGATCAATTTGGTAGCAGTTCCCAGAAGGCTAACAGAGTCGCAACATACCGGCTGAATCCTGCTTCTGAGCTAAGATACTTGTTGGATAGTTTGCCTTTCAAGAATGATGTTATTATATTCTTTTGCTTTCAGTTTCTGAAAATATAACAAATTAATAAGAGACTCATAAAAATAAAACTGCAGAGCATTTTATTTCCGAAGTTGGAATATCATATGTATAAACAAAATGTAGCAGTGTTCTTGAATGAATAAGTTCGTTTTGAATATATTGACTATTATGGAGTATTATATATTTCTATGAAGATTATGTATTCAGTATTGTATTTAATCATTGCAAATATACCAAATTTGTCGTTAAAATCCATCTAATATTTAATATTCATTTCCTTCAAAATATCTAGGTCTCTTTTATTGACCGCTTGCAAAAGCCATTAGTGTTGACTATTCGCAATTTTCATGAAAGGTTAATTTAGGAATCCCTACTTTCTTCAAATCCTTTTCTACAAAACGCTTGGGGAAACCTCTCCAGCGCGCAAATAAGAAAGGAATTGTTATTTGTTTTACTAGACAGCAAACTATTAGATTGACTGCCGCAGCTGATAGTTCAGATTATAGGAATTCAGCCAATACAGTCAATCTTCTTTGCTGCTGATTCAAACATATGATTTTTTCTTCGATAGTTTTGAAAATTTTCCGCCGAATATCCCTCTAGCATTGACAAATGCCCCATATTTTATACTCAGACTCGTATCTTGGTAACAGCCCGAATCAGAAGGCTGAGTTTTTTCGATTGTCCTGAAATATTACTTTTGATAATTTAATATGATACAAATTTCTCCATGAAAATTCGATCAACCATAAGCTTCTACCAATAGCGAAATCAACGGAATGATCAAATTAATTCATCGTAGCAAGCACCTATTTCTTTCCAATCTTTATTAATGCTCCTATCAGATTTCAATCCTGTGACGCGTGTACGCATCAGATCACATCCCAAATTGTCATTTACGGGGATCAAGGACGATGAACTTTGTGCCTGATTGAAGGGGAGCTTTCCCGTTACTAGCACAAAGAATCCCCGTGACACACTTCGAACGATGTGTGTTATTCTGGATACCATTCTGATTAACAGCCACCAGGCTTTGATTGATTCGAAGCAATATAACTTTCCCTCTATTCCTCTATTCATTTGAGTCGATTTATTCTGGAAAGGTTTCTATTTGAATGTG
Source organism: Harmonia axyridis (assembly GCF_914767665.1). Lineage (NCBI taxonomy): Eukaryota > Metazoa > Arthropoda > Insecta > Coleoptera > Coccinellidae > Harmonia > Harmonia axyridis. Next base: position 29,893,756 of record NC_059505.1, read on the forward strand.
GAACAAATCTGTACTTTCAGTCAACAGCTTCTGAGTAGTAAAAGAATGGAGGAGTTAGAATGTTCGATACATCAAATTCTTTCCTCCAGTAACATTTAAAATGGTAGACTCACAAAATGTGACTTTTTCGACTTTATTCTTTGGCAAGATGGTGGTTACATTTTCAATGCATGCCGACCATGCTGTGGTAACAACTGGTGTAAATAAAGGTTTATACAGATTATACAGAGGGTGTATCTTTGAAATACGTGAGATATATTGATTATTGAAGAATATTATTAGCCAGAAATATTACACAGGGTGATTCCAAATTAGACGGAAACATTGAAGGAGATGTTACTAACAGGCCAATTAAAAAGTTTCCGGTCTACCATAGTAAATCACCTTTTTTTGGCAAAATTCGATTTTATCATTCAACATAGGTAAGTTGCCTTCGAAGGCGATACAGCGATTATGCGATCTTCCAACTTTTCGATACCATTTTTTTGGTACGATTTGTTTTTTGTTTAATATAATCATTAATAATATAATAATCGTTTTTTAACGATTTCATTCTTTTAACGATCCAATAACGCTTGTAATAATCGCTGTAGATAATATGGCCCTTTTGGAGGTAATCAATGAAAATTATACCTTGCGCATCCCTGAATACTGATGCAATAACCTTGCGGGCTGATTGTTGTGTTTTTCCTCCCTTTGGATTCGGTTCATCGTGTGCAGTTCACTCAGCTGAATGTGGATTGGACTACGGAGTGAAATGATGGAGCCATGTTTCATCCATTGTCACATATCGGCGCAAAAATTCAGGTTTATTGCACTTGAAAAGCTTCAAACACTGTTCAGAATCATTAGCTCGTAGTTGATTTTGATCGATCGTGAGCTCGCGCGAAACCCATTTTTCACACAGTTTCCTCATGTACCTACAAATATTTGTGAATGATATGATGTACACGTTCAGATGATATCTTCACAATATCTGCTATCTCGATAAACTTCACTTGATGGTCATTCAAAATTATTTCAAGAACTTTTTGATTTTTTCGTCGGTGACAGCCTCTCTGAGGCGTCCACTGCGTTCGCCGTCTTCGGTGCTCATTTCACCACGTTGAAACTTGAAGCATACCAATCAATGATGGTTGATTTTCCTGGTGCAGACTCCGGAAACTCTTAATCAAGTCAAGATTTTGCTTTAACTGTATTTTTTCCCTTCAAAAAGCAATATTTTATCAACACACGAAATTCTTTTTGTCGATCTTTTTTCAAATAATAAAATTAGCTACACTCACAACGCAATATCTCATAAACCAATGGTCGGACTGCTGTCAAATTTCTTATATGAATTTGCCTGCAACTTTCGAATTTCACAATTTATGTATGACAAAATTATTTGAGAAACTTTCCAAATTCCTTCTCTATTTCCTAAATGATTTGTTAGGATGCAGACACTAGTTTTTTTCAGCAGATTTTTATTTGAAAGGGGAAATAATCAAAGAAAGGAAAATAATGAATTAAATATATTTTTATTACAATTAAACTCAAAGAATCAGTACAAAAGGTATTCATTATGTTCGAAATGACCTCCACCTTTCCTTCTACAAACACTTGCCCCTTTTCATATTTCTTCACTTGTTGGGTACTTTCCACCTCAATCCTCTCGCTGCTTCGTTTATTCAAACGGTGTTAGATCCAGACTTCTCACTGGCCACGAAAATAATCCAAAATTATAATCAACTTTGGTCAACGTAGAAAATATTGACGAAAAATGAGGTAAAGTGAAAAATATTTCAAAAATCATAAGTACTCAAATATCTCGTGAACTGCTGATTTTGATTATCACTAAATATGGCTCAAACGACAGCAAATACTAACACGGCTCCAAGGTTCACGTCTAATTTGGAAACACCCTGTTTACAGTAGTTGATACTTTTTTGAGTTCTCAGCTTAATAATGGAAGTTGATATTCTTTGAGATTTTAAAATGTTCAATATTTTTTACAGGATGAACTACATATGATTGATTTTTATGGAAGTGGCATGTACCCTCATTTGAAGAAGCTTGTCGAAAATACCTGTAAAACATATCCCACAATTTCTACATGTCAAGTTATTCTGGAAAGTCTCGTTGGAAGTAACCGGAATACTTTAGAAGCTGTAAGTTGACTCCTTATTAATTTCTTTTCTGGTTGTTGATCGAGTGAAGTCTTACCTGATATCAATGCTTGTTCGAGAAGAGGGTTTGTCAGCAAACATTTAGGGTTATTAAACACTGAGAAGTGCAGATTATGTGCGGAGGAGGGAGAAACTTCTGAATATCTGTTCATAGAATGCCCAATATACTAAGCAAACACAAAAATTCGTTTTGTAGAAGTGAGGATGTATTATCCAACTTTGAAACTGGAAAGCGAATGGTACTAACAGCTCTAATAGTCCTTTAGGTCACGATATAAATCAACCCTGTCATAATTATCAATCAGTTATCAATTCAATTAGTGAAATATATTCAACTAGTACTGAACGAACATTGCAAAATTCTGTTTTTTATAATTTTTCAATGGTTAATCTGTTCAATTATGTTCTCAGGAAACGTTGCCATTGTTCTTCAGAAGGTATCCAGCTAGTTTCTCCATAAAGACTCTTGCCCATTATGGTCAAGAACGTTCCTCCGGTGGTCGATTCCAGATGTTTGACTACGGAACCCGTGAGAATCTATTGCGTTACAACTCAGTTATACCACCAGCTTACGACCTTCAGAAGATAAAAGTTCCTGTATATATTCTTTTTGGCGAAGCTGATTTACTTTCAGTTGAAGAGGTAATCTTGAGATGTTATATTACATTTTTTTTTAACTTTGATGGTTGCTTTTTTTAAACAGGATCTCGACATCCTTTTCGCGGATTTGAAGACGGAAAAATATATGATACACTTCAGAGGAGAAAACAATGCTGAACTGTTCACCCATAATGATTTCTTATTCTCCAAAGAGTTGATAAAGTTGGATCAATACCTAGCTGAGCTTCTAGGAAATGTTTCTACAAGTGCAAATAAAAAAAGATGAAGTTTTGTGATCTTTTATTTCACATGAAAAATGAGCTTTCCGGTAAATTTCGAAGACTCTTGAAATTTTCAGACTGTTGATTCCAAAATAATGTCTGATCTGGCTAGTGAGTCATTTATATGAATATAGTTTTTTCAAAAATAGTTCTGCTTCGGACAGTGGTGGATTTATCAGTAGGCTGAAGCTTAGGGTGGAACATTTTTAGGGGCATCAGATTGGGCTTATCATATTTTTATTTTTATTACAGAATTGAAAAACAAACTACACACTGAGTACGAATTTCGAAAATTGGAGAGAAATTAAAATATTTAACAAAAATTCAAATATAGTCAGAGCCAAATACTCAATATTTCAAGATCTCATGAAAAATTGCTAAACCCTTTGTAAATTATATTAATGAACAAGATCTCATACGATGACATAATTGATGATTTTGAGAATTTAAAGTCTTGCAAAAAGGAATTGTTAATTTAACTTGTTATACTAACAGATTCCACATTGAGAAAAAAAATTATTGTATTGTTTTTAAACTTTGAATGTGATAAAAAATATTTATCAACTTTCTCCAAATGTATACGTTCTCTATAAGCTTTAATTATATTATGTAAATATTGTAAAGTTTTAAGACATATTCCTCGCTTTACTTAGAAAGTGGTACACAATTGAGATATGCTTTGCTAAAAATAATGTTTTTTGATAATTCTTTGCTGTCAAAATAATCACGAATCTGACACGGTACCTTAGCTCTCAATGATACTCACTACCAGGAAAAAGTTGATGTATCGAGGATGATGAAGCACAAAACAGAAAATTGGAATTTTATTGATAGGAAATGTAATTGTTTTGGACTAAGGTATCAACATTCAGAAGCGACAAAAATTGAATAGCTTACAGGCGGCAATTCTGTGAATTCGCTACTGGTAGCGAAAATAACATTAGATATCTTCCTCAAGAGGGAACACCACCACGTGGTTGCTCAGTTCAAAACGAAATTAGAGATATTTGTTTTTACAAATCAACGATTTTTTATAGGTTTCCACATTATCTCTTCAAACAATAAAATCTACTTGAGAGGAAGTGAATCTTTTTGATTTTCGAATGAAAAAAAATTGGTAACATTTCGTTTTTCGCAAAAAATTGTTCGAGAGATGAATAGAACGAACCCCTATAAAACTCATCTAAATGCCCCAATAGAGATGGTTTACACTTCGTTATCTTCCTCACTTGACATTGACTGAACACGACTTGATATATTTGTGACATTAAGATAACCGACAAAGGAATTCGTCCTTTAAATAGGCCAAATATAAATGAAATGAATTAATCCTACCCTCAATGTAATTATTTAAGCCTGAGGATTCCAATAACTCGCTGCTTTAGAGATCTCTTTGGAGTTTATACTGGTAAATATTAATACTCTAACTAGAAATAAATGATACTTGGAATACCGCAGGGTTCTTTGTTGTGTACTTTAATATCTTTGTTGTGAATATTAAATTCGAAAATTATAATAAATTTAATTAATCCATTATTTTGATTGATCTCCTTGAAATACAACATCTTCAACAATAAGAAATGAACTCCGACAACCATACTGCGGTTTAATATCAGCTGTCCAATTAATCTTAAGTAGAGGCAAAACTCATCATCCAGGTAAGATAAGGTAAGTGCATGCATGACTTGATTCTGTTCGATAACCGCATCAAATGAATCTCTTGATTGTGTAAAACTTTGATTGCAATTACCAATTTGACGAATCATGTTAGAGACAGCGAAGCAAGAACAAAGTTTGGCAGTTGTTTCAACGAAGCGGTGTGAGGTAATGAAGCGTAAAGTTGGATCAAATAATTCTAGTTTGTGGAAACTTGAAGATATCCTCTTCAGTATTCTGATGGATGCAGGTGGATATCCTATTTTGATAAGATATATTAGGTCCCGTGTAAGGGACAACATATATGTTTCCATCAGGGACATAGCAATAGAAAGCACAGCATCATATGTTGCTAATCTGGACTCTTTCAAGATAGGAAAATCAAAATTTTTTCAATTCGAGCTTGTCAAAAAATTATAAATATTGAAAATATCAGACAGATATAACATAACAGCGGAGAGAACCTCCATGGTGTACGCAGACGCTTGCCAATTCTTGGTGTCCTAAATGGCAACGAAGTACCTACAAGAAGCCATCAACAGACTTCAACCGTGGTTTGCTCGATGAAGAATTGAAGTAAACCCTGAGAAGAGCGAAGCCGTTCTTTTCAGCCGAAAGAAAAAATATCCCAACGACACGTGATAATGTTCGGTAAGAGGATCGAATGGAAAAACGAGGCCAAGTATTTGGGAGTGATACTTGATAAGAAGCTCACTTGGAAACAACACGTCACATCAGCTGTGATGAAGGGAAAGACAACAGCGGCAGCGTTGCAACCGCTACTTTGCTAAAGCAGCAAAATGTCTCTTTCCAACAAGCTTCTTCTCTGTAAGTCCATCATTCGGCCGATAATGTCTTACGCATGACCGGCTTGGGGATACGCAGCAAATATGCATCTGCAGAGACTTCAAGTCGTGCGGGATACGATCCTGAGATGAGCCGTAAATGCACCATGGTTTGTCAGCAACGTACGGATACATGAAGACCTGCCAATACCATTTCTAGACTACCATCTAAAAGATCTGAGCGTGAAGACCTTTGGTAAAATGGAAAATCATGCAAACCCGCAAGGAAGGCTTGCGACTATAATGAAAAAGCCCCTAGGAAACAAAAAAGACCGAAGATGGCACTTCTCTAGAAAGTGTGTCTTAAAGCCAAACTCTTACTGGCACAGAGATTGTGTAATGATTACACAAACCTTCTGAGTGGCATATTGGCATAGAGCAGATCAAAATAGCTCACCAGAGGTGAATTATATTGAGATTGAGCAGTAAAAGGCTAATAGCCTGACTGCAAAAGAGGAAGAAGTTCCAAGTTCCAGACATGATATATTGTAAAACTATCGGTTTTGAAGATTATTTTCATAATATGTAGCAATGATTCATGAAAATACGATGAACTCCTATAATCAAGACAAAAAAGTAGGAACAAAAAAACAGCCTATATCCCGAAAACAAAGCGTCCTATATTGATACAATTTTTGAACCTCCAATTTAGGAGTAGGGAACACTGGGGAGGGTTGATACAAGAGGTGGTTTGATGCACGTTGAAATTTCCTGCCTCGGTTCTTCAAGGATGGCATAATCACGTGAGTGTGGAAATGGTGTCTGTTCAAAACTGGCAACGATCGCGTCACGAACAAGAGTTTTTAAGCATAAAGTGTGTTTTCTACATATTCGATATAAAAATTTGCATAACAAACGTAAGGCTTTATCTCTTTATCAACAAAAACTAACGAAATTCATGACTCCATTTTTGATGAGCATTTCATTTAGAACATAGACGGCAGTAGTACAGATCTTCAATCGAATATTATTATGTGTTCACGTCCTATATTTTGTATATTTGTCTTCTAGGGAGGTTTGATACAGTAAACCTCACATAAGAAAAGTTTTAAACAGAAATGCAAAAACAAAAAGAAGTGTGTTTGATGACTTGGATCCTGAGGACGAAACTGGAAAAGATCAATTTTCCGATGAACGCCGAAAACAATGAATTGCAGTAAATGCAAGCTGGATCGTCATTTTCATCAGAAAAAGGAGTGCCATTCAGCCTGTGCAAGTGTCAGTAGTAAAATAAAAATGTTTTCTCTAATTCTGTGGTTATTCCGTTCATTCTTCCACATCTTGTAGAACAAAATCGTGCGAGAATATATCAGAAACGCACAGTTTTCATGGTTATATTTTATTATTCTATGTTGGTACTCCGAACTTTCCGCCAAGGCTTTATCTGTCAATTCATTAATTTGCCTTGAAGAAATCAGTTCTGCCAACCAACATTTGTCAATGCAAAAATCACTAAATTATATTTATGGAAATATTTCATTAATTTCAATGAAAATGCAATGAATTAGAGAAAATAATGTATAATACTCGTACAGAAGGCTCATTCTACCACTCGTTCATTCCAAAACTCGCCACTTCGTGGCTCGTTTTTGAATTTTGAACTCGTGGAAGAATATCAATGCCTTCTGCACTTGTATTATAAATAACTATACCTACTTGCGAATTATACAGGAATTAGGTAGTGTTATGATAATGAAAGATTGATTTCTTCTTATTTCTTGTACCTTCTTTTTTATTGTATCAAACCTCCCTTTATGTGTTTCAAGCCTCACATGTTTAGGGAGGTTTGAGACACTTTACATCGACAATTTCAAGAACTCATAATCAAGGTTGAAATTCCCATTTTCAGTTATTAAATACTGCTAAAGGTTAAGCGAAGTCCTTAAATTTCACTCTGACATAAATGGATTGGTAAATGTTAAACACAAAATTTTCATTAACAATTTTGAAAAAAATGTATCAACCGTCCCCAGCCTCCCCTACCTTCTTTAAAACTAATAATAATAATAATATAATAAACAACAGCATCAAAGAATTACATGCCAGGTCAAAAAAGAAAAAAAAAACACATTTCAGTTTTTGAAGAATTCTTCCAATGAATATATTGTATTCTCTGAGAGGATCTGCTTCAGTTTATTCCTAAACTTCTTCTCTGATAATTGCTTTATTGATTCAGGCAGCTTATTGTAGATTTTTGGACCCCAGAAGTCAACACCCTGTTGGGAAAATTTCCGTCTGTGGTATGGAATGCTGAGCTCATCTCTTCCTCTAGTATTGAAAAGATGATATAGGCCATTGGATGGAAAATGGTCCAGATTTTTATGAACATATGTAGCGCATTCAAGAATATATACTGCTGGTATGGTTAGAATCCCCAACTTTTGGAAAGGAGCCCTGCAGCTGTGTGTCTGTTTGAGATTCATGATTATCCTTATAGCTTTTTTTTGGAGAATCAGGAGGTCATGGACTAGTGGTGAGGTACCCCATAGGAGTATTCCATATGTTGCCGCAGAATGGAAGTTGGCAAAATATGTTATCAGAGCTGCTTGCCTGGAGGATATTTTATTCACTGTTGATATTGAATATATAGATACGGACAGCTTCTTCTTCTTCATTTCCTCAATATGTGGCTCCCATGACAAAACTCCGTCCACAGTTATTCCGAGGAGTTTGATAGTGTTCTCCTTCTTACTTCTTATCTGTAATTGTTGAGTCTTGGATTCGTTGATGGATAGACAGTTGGAGTGGAACCATTAGCCTGAAGTCGAGTGCACATATCTCTCCAACAGCTGTAGCTGCTCAACACTAGTATCCCTCATAAAAAAGGAGGTGTCGTCTGCAAAAAGAAGGGTTCTTAATGTTCTTTTGGATGTTTCCATACTTAGGTTGAGATCATTCATGTAAATAATAAAGAGCAGAGGTCCAAGAATTGATCCCTGAGGAACCCCCGCTGATATGCTCTTTACCTCCGAGAGGAGATCATTCCATTGTACTTGCTGTTTTCTGTTTGATAGGAAAGAGCAAATCAACTTCAAAGCTGTACCATCCATACCATAGTACCGCATCTTACTGATCAGAATGCCATTATTTACCGTATCAAAAGCTTTTGTTAGGTCTTTGGAAAGTATTTGTGAGATCGATTTTTCATCCATAGCTTCGATAATTAGGTGCATCAGCTTAAGGAGCATTGTCGAAGTCGATTTGGCATTTCTGAATCCATGCTGTTGGTTGCTCAAAATTTCATTGCTTTCAAAGTGTTTAAGAAGTCTCGTTTTTATAATCTCTTCGGAAATTTTTGATATGACAGGTAAAATGGATATAGGTCGATAGTTTGATGGGTCACATTCTTCTCCTCTCTTATGTATTGGTATGATTTTTGCTTTTTTCAGTTCATACGGAAAGACACCTTTAGCCAGACATTCATTGAAAATCATTGTGAGTGGTTGAGCTATTTCATTGCATAACGCTTTGATAAATTTGGTGTTCATTCCATTTATATCTGTAGTGTCTTTGCTCTAACTAATAACTAATCATATTAGCTATCCAGGTGATGTTGGTGCAAATTGACACTAGTGACTATCCTGCTCCTAAATCCGTACACAAAACATATTTAATGAAATCCATATGGAACATTTTTTGAACCGATTGAATTTTTAAATGAGTTCCATGAAAATCAGAGCACGGCAGATTTTGTACAGTAATTTCGGAGTTCGCTGAAACAATTATTTCTAATTCAAATAATCACGATATCCATTATTTGTTTGTACTAAATAAAACCTTTCATCCCCTTAATTGGCAAACGGTACAAAATTGAAAATGCAATTCGTATTCATTTGATAACAAAGCGCATAAACCTTGATGAATACAGATTGGCAATTCTGGCTTATAATAAGTTTGCCATATCTCTTTGGTACAACACGAATTCACAAACGACTTTCGATAAAAACAAAGCACAAATGAAATTCCGATCAATTAGTGCAGAATCTGATTACCCGAAATGACAACCTCTACTTTCATGAATATGTAGAGGGTTGCTGCCTATTATTTTCAAGCGAATCAATTTCCATTACGAATGCTATACCGGGTTGTATAAAAGTTGAAAAGGGGATTAATTTGATGTAGAGAATTTTATGGGGTCAGGGTGAAATTTTATGATAGTACTCTTTTAATTGAAATCTGCTGATGGTCGTTGAGGCAGCTGAAAAATTGCGGAATTTAAATTGCCCTTTAATAAAGGGTTGTGTACTACCCCGTTTCTTAAATGCTCCATTAACGCTCTACGTTGTGAAATTGCCGTTATTGATCTGTATTTCTTTATACCCTGTACCCAAAAGACTAGCTTAGTAAAGTTGGGTTTTTATTGGCGGGAATATTGACAAACGCAGTGGAGCGAAATGAACTTATATTTTTTGATAATCATGGATTAAAAATGAAAAGGCAATCAGCAAACTGGGCCGATTCGCCGCCCTTCAAATAGAGGAGTCTGAAACGGTAGCTTCACTGTTTCACCCCTAACGTCGACCCTGTTATCAGTTGTAATGAGATTGAGGTTGTTCAATGCAAGACTTTCATCAGTGATCTTGAATCAGAATTAGAAAGAAGATTTGCTAACTTTGTGAAATTCTGAGTAATATTTACTCTCAACAGCCCGATAGTGAATGGAGCAATGGAGCTGTAAATATTTTCGGTAGTGTCATAAAGCTGCAATTGAGGAGAAAATGAAGTACTCATGAAGGCAAAATATTTGCTATTCAAGTAATAAGAAGGTACGTACTGAAATAAATTTAATTCGAAGAAGAATCCAACCGAGGTAGATGCAGATGCCTGAAGAATTTTAGTCTAATAGCTTATCTAACCACTGACCTATTAGTTCTTTCAGTAGTTTCATATTGCTTCTACTATAGGCTGATCAGTATTGTCTCATGTATAGAAAAGGTAATGAAAATAGTCATTCAGAAAAAGATCATACAGCTGGAACAGTTTGGTTAAAGCCAACACTGGCCACTGCACAATGCAACAAGCCCTCCGACTAGTGGGACAAATTACAGATAGATTCAACTGGAAACAAGTCACAGGTGATGTATTCTTGGATTCGATAAAGTATGGTAATGCTGTACAAACTGCTTGCGGTCAGTTTCTCACTCATGATTATTACTTTCATTATCGATATTTCAGAGACAAAGGTGTCTCTCTTTTATTATAAGGCTATTTGCATAGTTTTTTTTTTATTTTTTGGATGTATCAATTTTATGTTTAAGTTATAATCAGGGTTTGAGTGGAAGAACAGAGGCATCATCGAATGCCATCTGAACTTCGCCCTGGGATTGTTTTGATTTTCTGTTCATTTGTAAAGAATTTAAATCAATAAAGTCCTATTATGTCCTCAATCTTGGTAGAATCGGTCGTCTCAATGGATCTGTGCCCTCAAAATCTATAACGCATCTATTCATTGTGGCAGATAATCGCTCCAGTAGTTCTCTTTGGTCTTCCTCTGGATTTTCGACGGGTGCAGCATATATATTCCGTCGTTGAGCATCACTTATTGCTATCACATCTGCGTTGTTTTGTTCCTCAGTGTTCATTTGTGCATTAATGTTGTGTTGGTTTTCAGCACAGTCGTAGTTTTCTTCAATTGTCGTTTCGTTGTTAGTGAGGTCTCTATTCTGTAGCCTCAGTTGGACTTCATTTTTTATGGTGTTAAGTCTCCAATCGGGTACAAGTTTATTTCTCAATATGACCCGGTATTGGTCGGCTACTCTTTGCTCAGAAACTTGGAGTTCGGGATAGTTTCTGTGGAATTCTGCAAATAATTTTTGCCGGTAGCCTATTTTATCCACTTCCATATTAGTCACTTCATAATATATGCGCATGATCGTTTCATTTATCGAACTTGTCCATTTCATGCGTCTTCTTGGTAGACCTGCTTGGGTGAGTGCTGGTTGGGGATCCTGCGCAGCACCTTCAGCGGTCGGAGAAACTCGTGTTTTTCTTCTCCTAGAATGTTGAGATTGTGGAGGCGTAGCATTTTGTTCGACAGACGCCCGTCTCCTTAGCACTCTGTCACCGACGTCCCGCATACTGTCATGTCCAGCGCCGGCTCCAGACACGCCCTGACGAACCTCAGGTAGCGGCTCTATATTCCTATTCCTCAAATTCACCATCATTCATGGGTTCCTCCGTGTCGTGGGGGGCGGCCTTTGATCGCTTTTGACGATCCGCAGAGCTACGGTGGGAGAATTCTTGAGCTGCTTTCCACACGGCTTCGTCCGTTACCCTGGACAGGGACCCTTCGACAGGTTTCAGCTTCCCGGGTCAGGGAGCTCCTGGAAACTGCGGTGGGCAGGAGTCGATTCAACTTTCCTGATAGGTGAATCGCTAGGGATTCACCTACCGTTACCCGTTATTATTATTATTATAAAATTGGAGGAGTACTGCTTTCATAAAGGGCGCTCTCAGAGCTGTCATCGTTATCATTAAACTCAGATGTATCTGACAAGCCTAAAAAGGAGAAAGCTTCCTTGGCATTTTTTGCTGATGATATACCGCCATTCTTGCCAGTTAGTTTTGTCCCGAAATGGCAACGAAGTACCTGCAAGAAGTCATCTCAAGATATCCAGCATGGTTCATTCGATGTAGAATCGAATTGATTTCTGAGAAGGCTAATGCTGTTCTCTTCAACCGAAAGATGAAAGATCCTTACGGACATGTCGTAATGTTCATTAGTAGGATCAAAATGAAAAACGAGGTCGAGTATCTGAGAATAATACTTGACAAGAAGCTCATCATTCGTCCGATCCACACTCACGAATGGGTACACGCCGGCTAGGGTATACGCCGTGAAGGCCCATCAGCAGAGACTTAAAGTCGTGCACAATACAATCCTGAAACTAGCTGTGAATACACCATGGTTTGTTAGCAACGTACGGATACAAGATCACTGGCCAATTTCATCCCTAAATGTCCATAAGCGGAAAAGTTGCTTCCCCTCAAATCGAGAGGTGACAAGTTTTCTTTGCACCAACCTGTATATTCTTTTGAGTGCATTGCAAGTGTAGAAAAATCTCAGTATCAATAGAGGAAATTTGAACGGGTATTTGTGCGAAGATCTATTCAGCCTACATTCGACCTATTATGGAGTTTTCCGGTCCAGTATGGAACCCCCACCTAATGCGGGATGTCGAAGCACTAGAGAGGGTGCAGAGATGGGCTACTAGGATCCCATATGGTCGTACTAGAGTCTAGACCAACCTATGAAGAACGACTCAAACTAATCCACCTATAATCCTTTGCGGAGCATCGCTTGAGAGGGGATCTAATAATTACATATAGAGCCACGCACCAAATGCTCTACGGAATCGATCATGTCAACACCTTTTTCTCAATTTCAACCATCCACGTGGTCATGAATACAAGCTCCTGAAACAAAATTTCAGAACAACTACTAGACAGAAGTTTTTGCCAAATCTAGGGTTCAACGTCTGGAACAATCTGCCAGCGGATATTGTTGGGGCCCCTTCTGTGAACTCGTTCAAGTCAAGATACGATGGATGGTGTATTCGGTGGTGACTTTGTATATTTACCTTCGTGCTTTTTGATTTACTTTAGTTTAGTTTAGTAATGTACTTCTGTTTAATTTAATTTTTTTTCATTTCTGAGCTTTTATAGGTTCCAAATCTCAGCTCTCATTTCATGTTAAAATAATAATAATAATAATAACTACACCAAGAAATGGCAACTAAATTAACACTAATTCATTCTGAAAAAGTGCCATACTACAAGTACCGACCGGAAACCTTCCTGGAAAACGAACGCTATAAACTGTACCTGGATCGTACAGTTTTGACTGATAAAACAGTCCCTCACAACAGGCCAGATATATTGCTAGTTGATAAACCTCAAAAGGCAGCAATACTCATCGACGTAGCAATACCTAATAACAACAACATGCGTCAAAAAGAGGTCGAAAAAATTTCAAAATATAGGGACCTCGAATTTCAGATAAAGCGCCATTGGGGAATGATATCAACGAGAACTATTCCAATTATCATCTCAACAACAGGAATAGTACCCAAAAATCTCAAGAGAAATATCAAGCAACTATGACTTAGTGAGTATATATGTAATATAATGCAAAAAGCTGTTCTTTTAGGTACTGCTAGGACGGTGAGAAAATTCCTAGGATGCGAAGGACAGGTCCAAGGATCGCATGTAAGAGGACCAGAAGTTCGACGAGAACCAGAGGGACCACAAGGACCGGACACGACCAAGCTCTACCCTTCTGATATTTTAAATATCTGGGACTGAGTGAATGTTCCTCTTAGCGAGGAGTGAGAAGCCGACGGCGAGGAGAAATTCTACGCGTATAGGCAAAAGTCGGGGATAATAATACATTTCAATAGATAGATCACAGATAAAAATCTCAGCAAAACTCTGTCTCTCTATATAGGTGTAGTGAGTGGTTTGTGTATTTGTTTACAGAATTAGCTGAGTAGCTGACATATTTATATTGTGGGGCTTCTTCTTCATCCAAACAAATTCTTCTTATCCTTTTTTTGTTCACCAAAAGTTGACGACATACCTCTATATTTTATTCAAATCTGAAAAAACAAACAAAGGGTGCAATAAATATTGTAGTTTCCATTATGTACCCCATTGAATGATGGCAATTGGAATCACCACAATCTCATGAATTGAAGGATGAGAGAAAATTATATTGAATTTCACAGGCCAAAGAGTATTAAGGGGTTTGTATATATTAATAACGAAAACATTACAAAATTTTAAAGCAATAACTATTCTTTTAACTTCTCATTCCTAGGCAATTCAACATTACTAACTAATGATTCTTCAAAATAACAAGCCAGATCATAAGGAAGACTTGAATAGGTTATCTATCAGTACTCAACCTGCCAGCAATCCTCTTTCACAGAGTTGTTCTCAAGTTGACGTATGGATTTCTTGAAGAAGGATCACCACCATTTTTGGTGGTGATCCTTCTTCAAATGGTCAAAACTGATAAAAATCAGTTTTGACCTAAGAAACCCCTGCAATTTTTAATTGAAGTAAAAAATTTAAGTACTGCAAGTAATTTTTCGAAACTCCTGGTGTACTAGGATCGCTTCGCATGGACCCCAAATATTTGGGATTAAAGCTGAAAAACATTATGAAAATACAAAGTGAGAAACAAAAACTGTGGAATTGCCCTCTACTAAATAACATAATCAAAATACAAAAATTCAAAATGACAAATATCTAAAAAAATGAAAAATTTCAATGAATGATTTGTAGACAAAAATACTTTATTAAATATTCTTCAGCGAGAAATAACAATAGATGAAACTGTAGATAGAAGGTATTCACACCATTGAATCTTCTCTGCCAAGCAAACACTCTCACTTCATGATCGCGGAAGAGAATTCATTCTGATTCCTTCATATAGAAGATCCACCTGGCTGCGAGCAATATATTTGGCATTCTCCGCTCGTAAACTAATTTTTTCAACCCCCGCATAGTCGTGAAAGCTCACCGAGATAGTCTCATTTTCGAACGTTATGTGGCGCTGGTGAAATATGAAAGCAGTTACTTTTACATATCCGGTTATGAGTATTCAAGACTGTACTAAAATTGTGGCGTCAAATTTGAATTTTCTACGTAGTAGAAAACTTTATATGAGGTAGTTCTTTAATAACGAGATGATCTAGGGATATATTTATTTTATATCGAATGGTGACGATTTGAAACAACTTTTAATGTTGGAAATGAAAAAGGATAAATGGTATAAAGAATCAGAAAGAACAATTTTTATTCCACAACTTATGAATTCGGTGATATTCTTTTTATGTATGGTGTGAACATAAAGATGACGTTATCGACTATTTTCTGCAAAAGTTTGTAACTTATGATTTATTGATAGGTCTAATGGCTACTGCTTCATATTTTACTGTTTGAATTTTCGAGGGTTCATAAATAAAGGTGTCGAAATCAGTTCGCACAAAGGGTAAAAGTGTCTGAAAACTTCATTAAAAATACAAGAATAGTATATTGGGATTGTTGAGCGCACCTGATATTATAATTTCATCTCAAAATTAATTTCCCAGGTCTAACCACTAAAAAAAAACTTTTTCTTGAAAATTCTAATACATTAGGTGTAGTGGAAGGAAATCCATTATTTTTCCAATAGATGATTTTAGTTATCCGTGTCTCACGTTGTTTAAGTCCTATCGGTTTCCTCTAGATGATGATAGAAAGATGAGATTTCGTTCTACAAAAGCTTCTCTGAAAGTTTTGTGATTAATTAATTCAGTTTAGTTTGAGCGCACGTCAAATTGGACAAATGGACACTAGTAAAGAAAAAATACGCTACATTATACAGTTTTTCTTCGAAAAAAGCGAAAATGCAATCCAGGCGGCTGCAAATGTAAATAGTGTTTATGGTTTTGATACTGTAACAGCCAATTACATGCAATTTTGATTCTTCGATTTCGTCCCGGTTATTTCGATCTCAAAGATGCACCACGCACTGAAACGCCATCTGACCGTCATGTAAGCACTGTTTCGATTGCCCAATAGCTGAAGATTGCATCAAAAACCATTAAGATCTATTTCCATAAGGATGGCCTCAAGAAGAAGCTCGATGTATTGGTACCACAAGGGTTAACACAAAAAACCTCATGGACCGAATTTCTATCTGCAAATCGCTGCAGAATCGCAACAAAATCGACCCATTTTTAAAGCGGTTGGTTCACATACGACAACGTCAAGTGGAAACGGTCTTGGTTGAAACGCGGTGAGCCGGCGAAAAAGGTGGCCAATCTAGGATTGACGGTCATGATCAAAACGGCGCATATTTGACATGAATCGGTTCACTTTAAGTATGGTATTTGAAGCCATGTTCCTCATGCAAAAATAGTGAATTTCTTTTTATTACACCTTATTTTAGTCAAGATGACCATCCTCAAGAGGGTACTTCAACGCTTCCCATAATTTTCAATACCTTTTTTGGATCTGGATATTAGCAAAAATATACTACGCCTCCTCACTGGATTCCTAACAAGGCATTATCGCCTTAGGAAACAGAAAATGATGAGTGCAGATTCTGTGGAGAGGAGGAGGAAACTCCGGACTACCTGGTGAAGAAATGCCTCGCCATCGCTAGCCAACGCAAAACCTGCTTTGGATACGAAACTTGTAAAAGTGAGGAATAAGCCTCCTTGAAACCATTCCAGATATTGAAGTACAAGAAATCTAGAACTGGAAGGCGAGCTGTTGATCCACGTTATGGAGAGAATAGCTCTGATGGGGGGCACAATTGACCATTAGGTCGCAGTGAAACTGCACTTCCTTAATTATTTTTTTCAGAGGAGCTTTGGAGTACCTACATGTATCACTTTTGGAAGATGTTATGTTCACATAGTGTTATGTACCATCTGTCCATTTTTCCTCATTAATACATAACTATATAAAAATAAAATCATGGCTTGTAGACTTCAGGAAAAGGAGGTAACCGAAAGAGAAAAACTCTGGCGTAATCTTCCTGGTTTGGAGCACTCCAAAAAGTTTCTTTGAAACTTTGACTCTACAAGATCCAAAAAGTATGTGGATCTTAGTACGAATATGCTACATCTCTCACTGGATTCCTCACAGGACATTGCCGCCTTAGGAAACTCCTCATGAGAATGGGTCTTACAGAAAACGACGAGTGCAGATTCTTTGGGGAGGAGGAAGAAACTCCGGATCACCTGATGACAGAACGCCTCGCCATCGCTAGCCAACGCAAAACCTGCCTTTGATACGAAACTTATAGAAGTGAGGAATTAGCCTCCTTGAAGTCATCCCTGATATAGGAGTTCATCATAACTCTGGAACTGAAAGGCGAGCTGTAGATCACGTTATGGAGAGAATAGCTCTGATGGGGGGCACAATAGACCATTAGGTCGCAGTGAAACGAAACCTCCTCAATGAAATCTTAATCTTAATGGCTTACAGACAATTTTTCAATTCTGGAAAAAGTACCTCCTCGTGCAGGACTCAAACCCTGTATAAATACATTACTGCATTACCTCACATTCATGTCATATCGCCTTCGAATGTCCAAATTCTAGTCTCAAATCAAAACATATGTCAGGGAAAAATTACCTGACCTTATCTTTCACAGCACATCAGAAACAAGAGAAACCCTCCAATGGACTAGTTTAGTGATGTTGGTAATACTATATTTGACACGATGGAATTAAAATATAGAGCAAAACTAATAAATCAGTGAAAAAATTTTGAAAATCCATCAATAAATGACTGAAAAATAGATTATTTAAATTTACGTATTTTAGCGCGGAAAGTCTTTGGTATGTGACGTCACGGCTTTTGCCTGTGATCGCTACACCATAAATTACGTTTAAATACTTAGCCGCGCCAAGGCTCTCGCGCCGTTTGTAGTTGTACAGTGTAGTTTTAACTCGAGTTTTGTTTTTATGTCACCATAATGGAAGAAGGCTTCGTGAAAGGACAAAGTGACAATTTGCCTAAAATAGATATATTCGCAGTGATGGAGTTTTTTCTTCAAATCCATCTTATGTCAGTGCTGAAATAAAAGGAGTTAAACTTTTCAAGAAAGTATCTACTTTTGAGTTTGCTTCATCATGGTTCAACTTATAACGATGGTTTATTTAAAAAACGTTTCATAAACAGTTTGTAGTTGAGTACTGGTTGTTGAAGTCTATCAATGGCAAAACATATTTATGTGAGGAGTAAAAAGTAAAAGAGAAAAAAGTAATTTATATGTATGTATATAGTAAGTTATTTCAGCCATCGTGTAACGAACAAAACACGACACGAACGGCACAAGTGATTGTACACCAATGAATTCGTAAGCACTCTGCGAATACCAGTCGTCTAGTGTGTGACGTCACGCCACTTACACGTACTATGAAATTATTCTTCCAAGCGCAACTTCAAAGTCCCATAACTTTTTCATTTCTAGAGATATTTCAATGATTCTTCCACATTTTTGTTTCATTTTACTTAAATTTTTAGAATTAATCCTTAACAAAAAAATGAAAACTAGTCCATTCTAGATGAGATCCGGTCCTGTTAGCAGAAAAGTGAACTACTACTCCTCTCCGGAAGAAAAATGAAGGACATCCTGTCCGTTTTTCCCATTGCAAGGATTCGGCGATCCGAGAAAATGCAAATATGCCAGCCAGTTCATTTATCCCATATAAAATCGTCAGTTGACACGGAAACTGAGAGAGCAAGACCGGAAAGTACGGCCCGACGGATTAGTCACCGCTGACTAGATAATCGTTCTGGCATGCGGCCCTTGTGATTTCATCGAGAAAGTTTCTATTTGAGGCCCTCCGCAAATATTTGCACACCTATCCAAGTCTGAGTTAAGGGGTTGGGGGATCAGATATCGCCCTAGATGTGATTAAAATTTCGCATGTTGGGGAGGATGTTTGTCAGGAAAACACGTAGAAGTTCCAACTGGAGAAAATAGGCGAGTTCCAGTTCTGGAGAAAGGGGGTCGTAGGAAATAGGTTTTTTGCTCGGTTTATCTATGGTCTAGGGAACAAGGCTGTCGTTTAGGAGTAATGTCAGTAATTTTTTAATTTTAAGACATAATGAAAATACAAACAAAAAAAAGTACGATTCCCAAGTGTGTAATATCATACGATATTAATTATCTATATGGTTAATGTATCAACAAAAATGCCATCAACATAACCATTGTCAAACAGAAGATTTCCACGCTATTTCATAGGAATCATAATCGAAAGTAAACCAAGGAGAATGTATGTCATCAATGGAGAGTAGCGATATACTGGTTTCACCCTTCAGCATTCAATAAGATGCCTGCTATTTCGTTTGTTCGTCATCTTGGGTTGAGTTATGCGGTACGGATGATCGCTACCCTTCTCCTTGCTTTACTTTCGATTATGATTCCTATGAAATAGCGTGGAAATCTTCTGTTTGACAATGGTTATGTTGATGGCATTTTTGTTGATACATTAACCAGATAGATAATTGATATCGTATGATATCACACACTTGGAAATCGTACTTCTTTTTCTTTTTGTATTTTCATCATTCATTACCAAGTGCAAGTGTATTAAGCCAATTATATATTATTTATTTAGGACATAAATACTATCAAAGTGTGCAGTGAGATTCACTGATGAAATCACTCGATTACGTTCATCTGAAATTTCGAGTTATGTATTACATGAGATTGAGTGCACATGGGCGCCCGCAGAAATTTTTCTCAGGGGGGGCAAAATGAAAATAATTGAAAAACAATAAGGCATCCATGATTGTCGTAGGCGACATCAGTATTCCGTTTCTTTCTATTTCTGTATTTATATTTATCACCAGCATCTACTCTGAATTTCAAAAGATCACTAAAAGTGGTACAGGGTGGACAAAAATACAATAGTTTCGTGTGTGCTCATAAAATAACGCATAATATTCTTTATTAGTTAAATTAACAATATTATCAAAAATACTTATTGTCTAGCGCTAATTGGTTTGAATGTAACACCCTGTAGTTTGTTACATTTTAAGATTAATAAAAATGAGCTGTTTCCAAACATGTTTGGTACTTTTGGTCTAGCAGACAGAATATGAAAGAAATTATTTCATATTTTTATACATTTTTATCAATCTAAAAATGTAACAAACTACAGGGTGTTATATTCAAACCAATTGCCGTATTTTTGATAATATTGTTAATTTAACTAATAAAGAATGTTACGCGTCACTTTATGAGCACACACAAAACTATTGTATTTTTGTCCACCCTGTACCAATTGGAATCAACATGTGATACATTATTGGAATCTGCTCAGCCAGAGAAATCGGAAAATTGAGTCAAAATGGGGGTATTCCATTAAAAAAAAAATGACGCTGACGTCATTACTCGAAAGTAATTCACCCCGTATATTAGATTATTATTTTAAAATACGGTAAATTAAAATAAAGAATCGACATGTTTCAGGATTATTTCTTGAAATGGTCTGTTCAGCTGAAAATGAATTTTGTTCCATACTTAACGGTTACGGACGCAGTGTATAAGATGAATTTATAAACAAATTGACACGCATGGAGTGCTTTCGGTTCCATGATTTTTCTTCACCCAAGAAGTGCTCAACGCGCCTAAAAAAGTTTTTAATTCAAAAAATACCTCTGCCGATTATGGATTATATGTATAGTATGTAATTCCATTGAAAACCGGAAAATAGTTGTGAATCTATTACTTTCCTTTTTTCCTTGACCTTTGGATTGAGAAAGTAATATTGAGGGTGTTGTGCTGAAAAATGAGGCATCCAAAATCTCAGGGGGGGGCACGCCCCCCCCTGGCCCCTCCCTGCGGGCGCCCATGAGAGTGCATTATGTTCAATGGTTTTGAAGTTTCAAATGGAAATAGTAGACCGAACGGAACGGAGTGGAGTGTGCGGAAAAGGTACTTCCAATATGGGTTAGGGACAATATTTTTCCTACTAGCGTGAATGGAAAACTTTCACGAAAAGTTTCATACATATATATATATATATATATATATATATATATATATATATATATATATATATATATATATATATATATATATAATAATAACAGATTGCCTTTATTGAACAAAAGAAAAAAACAAATAAGAGGCGAAGTTTAGCATAGCTACCTCTACTCAACCTCTATAAAAAAAAATATAGTAATAACAAAAAAAAAAAAAATTCTTGAGAATTATTCTGAATAATAAACTGAACATATATTGTGTTGAAAACATCAGGAAAAATAAAGGTAATCATATCACATATGTAAACTCATTCACCCCGCAAATGCAAAAGTAATTTTTTTAAATTCCGTTTTAAAAACATCTTTGGGTGTGTTTTGTAACTTAAAGGAACTGAGTTATAAACAGTGACTGCGTTGTGAGTGAAACCTCGACTAGAAACGGAAAGACGGAATCTTGGCAAATCTAGGGTATGAGAATGGCGTATACAACGTTCATGCAAACCTCCCCTGTATATGAGTCTTGCCTTAAGGTAGAGTGGAGCAGAGGTCATTAGGATCAGCGAGCTTAAATGGTATTTATACAAGTTATCCACCCTGAGCCAACCAAGTTCTTTTATTTTGGCTGATACTCGATCATATTTACGGAGGACGAAAATGAATCTGCAGCAGTAATTTTGGATCAACTGAAGACGATTTTTTGTTGTCTGAATCAAAAAAGGATAACAAAAAACAAGGCTGTAATTCAGAATTGACATGACTAGGGTTTCACATAACTCTTTCCTCAACTGAAATTCAATTATTTTCCTATGACTATAGAGATTTCTCAAAACGAGGTAAGATTTTTTGACCAATAGTGATATGTACTCCTCGAAACGCAGCCTACAGTCGTAAAAAAAATTTGACTAAAAATTAAGTATGGTGAGAAATTTTTTAAAAATCACAAGATAATCTCGGAAACTGTTGATTTTTAGTTATCAACAAATATGGCTCAATTGACAGCAAATGCGTGATATCTTTTGATGAATACGAGTTGAACAGCAGCGGTCCTATCATCGAACCTTGAGGAACTCCGGCTTCAATTCCTCTGATCGTCGACCTGGTGCGGTGCTATCGATATTCACTTTAAATTTTCTATTTTCCAGACCTTGATGCCTAATTTTATCAAATGCCTTTTCTTTAGACAAGAAAATATTGCACCAGTATCTGGATAGAGATTCATTTCCTACTTATTATTTTCCGTTAGTCGTACCAGTTGAATGCAAGCACATAGCAAATTACTGCATGTGATTGTGATCAACCTGTTGAATTCAAGTGCAAAGTAATTGAGACATTTGTAGCTTTCGTCGTCCTCTAGCGAGTTCATCCTGAACTCGCAAGATAAAAGCTGCAGTATTCTACTTGATGCACGAGACACCATCTACCGATCGATAAAAGCAGCATTGAAGATATAAAGAACCCTACTACTCTATTGAAATGCTGAAAAGTATTCGAGAATTGTATGTTTCATTCCAATCTGTACTTTCAAAGTACAATTATGGCAATTCGTTGAAGTGAGTGATCTAGGTATCGATTGAAATATTTATTGCAGAAATCTCTTAGTCGAAAATAGAAATTTTCCCCCTCTCCAACAATTAAAGCAGTCGATAATGGAGTACGTTTCTTTACTCGAAGAGCTGTGATATCTCATAGTTCAACAGAATTATGTTAGATGGCGGAGTTGGAGCTATCGGGTATAATTTAAAAATTCCACTCCCAATAATGTCAATTATATAAATTACAGTGCTTCCAGTGAATTATTTTGATTTATTGTGTCGTTATTTAGAATGAATATTTGAAGCATCAATTTATATGATTTCTCACGATACAAGAATATTTGTTGGATAGTTTTCATTGAAGCGAAATTCCAAACATCTTCGAATTAATCGTTTAGGTATTTGATTTTAAATGATAAACTGTCAAGTTTACACAATTATATCAAGTGGAGAATGTTAAATGAGGGAAGAGGTCTCAAAAAAAATCGAAAAATCTGCATTTCCTCTAGTTTTTTCAATAGTTTGGGGTAATTGATCTCGCGTAAATTTTCAAGCAAATTGATCGGTAATGGTAATATTCAGCAAAAAGGATATTCCGTTTCAAAAAAATTAACAGCAATGGCGTTTATCTTTTTGTCATATAGGTTTCTATATCTATCTATATTAGTCCAGTAGACAAATACAAAAAAAGTGGGATCTACTGGAAAAATTTTCAAACTTGATGAAACTTCTACAAATTGTTCGGGGGTGTTGTGGGATGACTCACTTGAGTTATCCAACACGTGGACCCTGTGCTTACTTGAGGGGGGCCGATGAACCCCCACATTTTGGGACTTTTTTCGGGTTATATACAATCATTATTTTCATTATTTATCAATTAATTCTTGCTTATTATTTATTGATTTTACCCAGTTGGTCTGTTATCAAGGTTCAAAATAATCATGGGTTGATAGGAATTAACAGAAAGGTGATAACATGCCAAGATAACATTGAAATATCTACTCTTCACATAAACATAGTTTTAGTCAGAGCTACCTCCCCCCTCCACCAGCCTATGATCAATATATCGATATTGATGATTAATTACTATAATTACCCTAGAAGGGCTGGTAATTATTAGTTAGAGGGTCAAAACCTTTTTTTTTGCCAAATTTTGGCATTTCGAGAAAATTCCTCTAATTTTGATTGGTTGTATCTCGGTTGATATAAGGTTTGGAAAAAAGTTTCGAGAAACAAAATTATAAGGAATTTAATTATCTACAACTTTGAAAATGAGCGTTTTGGTCGAAAACTAATTGAGTTGAAAGTTATAAGCAAAAAACCGAAAAAAGTCTGAGAATGTTGAGGTTCTTCAGCGCCTCCTCAAGTTAGCACTGGGTCCTCGTGTTGAATAACTTGACAGAATCATCCCACAGCACCCCCAAACATGTTCCAAATTTCATTATTTCCGCAGATTCATCAGTAGGAATTTCCGGATATCCTATTTAAATTTCCATCTAATTTATACCTCCTCAATTGTTGGAATAAGAAGAATATTGTTGTAAGCCAGTAAAATACATACTAGGGCTTCCCCAAGGCTCTGAAATTCCACCTTCAAAGTTCACCTTAAACCAACAATACTAAGAAAACTGTCTCATCGCAAAATTCGCCGAAAAGCAATTCGCCTAGCTATCCCAAAAAAATAACAAAAATCCTTATGCCACAATTGCATAGAGACCATAGTCGCAGATCCCACGCGAACGAAATAAAGCTCGACAACCCGTTCCCTACTTCTAACCTATCGGAAGCAGCACTCGCATCTAAACTTACCTCCGGAGATTTCATCGCTGGTCTAAGCGGCGAACTTCGCGCTTAACTTCATTCGGCAAAACAACACGACAAAGAATGCAGGTCTGACATTCGAAACGTCAAATTTTCGAAGATTTAACCCGTGTGCTGTGCGCTTTCTGTGGTTCGGTGTTGTGGTGGTTCAAGATTTGTCCGAAAATAGAATTTTCAAGATGATTTGTGTGGAAAAAACTATGAGGATTTTCTTTGTGTTCGTTTTGTTTGGATTTGTCAACAAGGTGAGTGAGAATTGGTGCACGATCTGTGAATTGTGTTGTTTTGATTGACTTAAAGAAAGTTTTTCAGCTTGTTTTTGTTTAAATAGGTACCTTCAACTACATACCTATTTACTCAAAAAGTATATTATTTTGAAGATTCCTGAAAATATTTGCAATATTTTGAGGCCTTTTCATGCAGAACAGTTCTATTAACTAGCCATTGGATACTTAGTGTAAATTCAAACAATTAACTAACATATCTTAGAAAATAAACAACCGCAAAAAGACAAACTGCAAACAGCAAACGAAGTTAAGAAGATAAAAAATTTGATTCCATCGAATTTTCGAAATTACTGAATACAATTGCTTCATATCACAATCAATCAATGGATATAGGGATACCTATGTATGATTTGACTTTAGCAGTCATAGCACCTAGTTATAGATGAATTTTAAGGTTATATTCACCGATTGAACTCCCTCCTTTTATCTTGAATAGTTACATTTTGTCAAAATAATAAGTCCTACCCTAAAATGCTAAGACATCCAAAAACTGCATTATGATATCTGAAAATCACTAGAGTTTATAAAAGTAGATATTAGTACAATGAACCTAAATTGTTGACTTTCAGTTCTCTAAAAAATGTATTCTAAAAAATTTATTAAGCTACTTAATCTAATAAATTATTCGGTGCATTTCAATCATGTTAATTCTCCGAATAATCGATATTTTTCTTCAAATTTGGAATCATTGCTATGTTAGTTTCATTCATATTCTGAGAAACGCTTGTAATAGAGAGGGTAAATGGTATTCTTGGTATTCAATCCAGCAAGCACGGTACCAACGTCACCAAGTAGAGTTGACTCAACGCTAGTTCTTAATTTGATCTAATAGGAAAAACCTTGGTGATCAGTTACTGCATGCTCGGGTACCATCAGAATAACAAAGATTCTACCAAGAACTTTATGGTTATATAGAAAGACCGCGTGAAAGCCAGATTTACGTCATATAGTATAAATTCTGAATGATTACCTGTTAACTACATCAACTACTGTTGATTACCTAAAGTTTGAAATCTATAATATTAACAAAATTAAGTAACAACTATACTTCAAATTTTCAACTTTTTGAAGGTGTTTGGCGAGGGGTTTTCAATATGTGAAGTGTCTGGCATCAATTGAGATAAAATCTGAACAATTGGATACCAAATTTTATGCACCTTCAACACCCACCTCCTACCTGCCAAAGCTACGATCTACCCTAATCTAAATTGGGGACATTTTGTACCTAAATTTTCAGCTTTTATACAGGGTGTTTCCTAAACATGCGGCAAAAATTCAGGGGGTTGTTCCTTGGACTATTCTAAGAATATTTTGTCCTTTGATGATTTTTGAAAAACCTATTTGTTTCGAAGATATAGGGAAAACAAAATTTAAGATAATAACATTTTATTATGAAAAATTACATGAAAATTCAACTCAACCTACAAAAACTGTTGAAAATGACCACCTCTAGTCAGCATACAAGCATCCAATCTTCTCCTCATTGACTGCCGAACCCTTTCAAAAACACCAGGATCATTTCTTATTAAGTTACACCCAGCAATGATCCGATTTCTCAAGTCTTCCACATTTTACCGGCGTGAACTTGGCAGCCACTTTTCAGCAGCCGATTTCATTCCAGCAGCCAAACGACCAGTGGCGTCGGTAGAATTTAAAACTAACGAATCGATCTGTTATTGGGGTGCAACGCAAGAATTTGCTTTTTGAGTTTACTTGAACGACTTCAGTCAAGTTTTTATGACATTTCAATGCACAAAACAATATTATAGATGAACTTGAATTATGCTGATCAATGAAACGACGGGGTATATACAAGTATTTTCACGAATGAAACCTTGAAAAACGTTTAGCCAAGTTGATTTTTGGAATACTTACTCTTCAATAGAAACAGAATAACATATCCGAAGCACATTGATTTGCAGGCCGTCTAAGGGGTAGTTTACACTTGTGAATTTTTCGAAATTTTCAAAAATGACCCTGTCAAAAATGTTTAGCCAAGTTCATATTTGGTATTATTACTCTTGAATAGCTACAGAATAACATATCCGAAGCACATTGATTTGCAGGCCGTCTAAGGGGTAGTTTACACTTGTGAATTTTTCGAAATTTTCAAAAATGACCCTGTCAAAAATGTTTAGCCAAGTTCATATTTGGTATTATTACTCTTGAATAGCTACAGAATAACATATCCGAAGCACATTGATTTGCAGGCCGTCTAAAGGATAGTTTACACTTGTGAATTTTTCGAAATTTTCGAAAATGACCCTGTCAAAAATGTTTAGCCAAGTTCATATTTGGTATTATTACTCTCAAATAGCTACAGAATAACATATCCGAAGCACATTGATTTGCAGGCCGTCTAAGGGGTAGTTTACACTTGTGAATTTTTCGAAATTTTTGAGAATGACCCTGTCAAAAATGTTTAGCCAAGTTCATATTTGGTATTATTACTTTTGAATAGCTACAGAATAACATATCCGAAGCACATTGATTTGCAGGCCGTCTAAGGGATAGTTTACACTTGTGAATTTTTCGAAATTTTCAAACATGACCCTGTCAAAAATGTTAAGCCAAGTTCATATTTGGTATTATTACTTTCAAATAGCTACAGAATAACATATCCGAAGCACATTGATTTGCAAGCCGTCTGAGGGGTAGTTCACACTTGTGAATTTTTCGAAATTTTCAAAAATGACTGTCAAAAAAGTTTAGCCAAGTTCATATTCAGTATTATTACTCCAAAATAGCTACAGAATAACATATCCGAAGCACATTGATTTGCAAGCCGTCTGAGGGGTAGTTCACACTTGTGAATTTTTCGAAATTTTCAAAAATGACCCTGTCAAAAATGTTTAGCCAAGTTCATATTTGGTATTATTACTCTCAAATAGCTACAGAATAACATATCCGAAGCACATTGATTTGCAAGCCGTCTGAGGGGTAGTTCACACTTGTGAATTTTTCGAAATTTTCAAAAATGACTGTCAAAAATGTTTAGCCAAGTTCATATTCAGTATTATTACTCCAAAATAGCTACAGAATAACATATCCGAAGCACATTGATTTACAGGCCGTCTAAGGGGTAGTTTACAATTGTGAATTTTTCGAAATTTTTGAGAATGACCCTGTCAAAAATGTTTAGCCAAGTTCATATTTGGTATTATTATTTTTGAATAGCTACAGAATGACATATCCGAAGCACATTGATTTGCAGGCCGTCTAAGGGATAGTTTACACTTGTGAAATTTTCGAAATTTTCAAAAATGACCCTGTCAAAAATGTTTAGCCAAGTTCATATTTGGTATTATTACTCTCAAAAAGCTACAGAATAACATATCCGAAGCACATTGATTTGCAGGCCGTCTAAGGGGTAGTTTACACTTGTGAATTTTTCGAAATTTTCAAAAATGACCCTGTCAAAAATGTTTAGCCAAGTTCATATTTGGTATTATTACTCCTAAATAGCTAAAGAATAACATATCCGAAGCACATTGATTTGCAGGCCGTCTAATGGGTAGTTTACACTTGTGAATTTTTCGAAATTTTTGAGAATGACCCTGTAAAAAATGTTCAAATGCTTAAATTCATAAACATATCGAGGAAAAAAGAAGATTTATTTGATAATTGAACAAAAAATAATATGAACATCACATTAATGAATCAATAAAATGAATATCACATATGAAAATTTCGCAAAATTCACAAATGTAAACCACCCCTTAGACGGCCTGCAAATCGATGTGCTTCGGATATGTTATACTGTAGCTATTTCAGAGTAATAATACTGAATATGAACTTGGCTAAACATTTTTGACAGGGTCATTTTTGAAAATTTCGAAAAATTCACAATTGTAAACTACCCCTTAGACGGCCTGCAAATCAATGTGCTTCGGATATGTTATTCTGTAGCTATTTTGGAGTAATAATACTGAATATGAACTTGGCTAAACATTTTTGACAGTCATTTTTGAAAATTTCGAAAAATTCACAAGTGTGAACTACCCCTCAGACGGCTTGCAAATCAATGTGCTTCGGATATGTTATTCTGTAGCTATTTAGGAGTAATTCTACTGAATATGAACTTGGCTTAACATTTTTGACAAGGTCATTTTTGAAAATTTCGAAAAATTCACAAGTGTAAACTACCCCTTAGACGGCCTGCAAATCAATGTGCTTCAGATATGTTATTGTGTAGCTATTCAAGAGTAATAATACCAAATATGAACTTGGCTA
Source organism: Harmonia axyridis (assembly GCF_914767665.1). Taxonomy (NCBI): domain Eukaryota; kingdom Metazoa; phylum Arthropoda; class Insecta; order Coleoptera; family Coccinellidae; genus Harmonia; species Harmonia axyridis. The sequence continues at coordinate 29,922,683 of NC_059505.1, forward strand.
AACATTTTTGACAGGGTCATTCTCAAAAATTTCGAAAAATTCACAAGTGTAAACTACCCCTTAGACGGCCTGCAAATCAATGTGCTTCGGATATGTTATTCTGTAGCTATTTGAGAGTAATAATACCAAATATGAACTTGGCTAAACATTTTTGACAGGGTCATTTTTGAAAATTTCGAAAAATTCACAAGTGTAAACTACCCCTTAGACGGCCTGCAAATCAATGTGCTTCGGATATGTTATTCTGTAGCTTTTTAAGAGTAATAATACAAAATATGAACTTGGCTAAACATTTTTGATAGGGTCATTTTTGAAAATTTCGAAAAATTCACAAGTGTAAACTACCCCTTAGACGGCCTGCAAATCAATGTGCTTCGGATATGTTATTCTGTTTCTATTGAAGAGTAAGTATTCCAAAAATCAACTTGGCTAAACGTTTTTCAAGGTTTCATTCGTGAAAATACTTGTATATACCCCGTCGTTTCATTGATCAGCATAATTCAAGTTCATCTATAATATTGTTTTGTGCATTGAAATGTCATAAAAACTTGACTGGAGTCGTTCAAGTAAACTCAAAAAGCAAATTCTTGCGTTGCACCCCAAAAACAGATCGATTCGTTAGTTTAAAATTCTACCGACGCCACTGGTCGTTTGGCTGCTGGAATGAAATCGGCTGCTGAAAAGTGGCTGCCAAGTTCACGCCGGTCCACATTTTCTACTGGAGTGGTATAAACTAATGATTTTTAGTCAAAAAACTGGCCGTTTTTAGTAATTGGAATGTTGTTAAACAAATTTAAAAATAAATTGTACCTACTTAGTAAACACAGTGCGGTACGCATTTTTATTTAAACTATTATTAATTTTAAAAATATGAAAAATGTTGTTCGCCCTGTATCTTCGAAACAAAGAGGTTTTTCAAAAATCATCCAAGGACAAAACATGCTTAAAATAGTCCAAGGAACAACTCCCTGAATTTTTGCCGCATGTTTAGGAAACACCCTGTATAATGACGTAGGTTTGGCGTCCTCATGCTCTTAGGCTATGATAGACGATACATGTTACTCCTTCATTTGCAGTAAATTGCTGCCATTAGCATTGTAGCATGCGGTATATTGATCGATTGAATAAAGATTGTAAAGTCACATCAATGATGTGCGGAACCTCCATATATTCATATGCTGCCTTCAGACATTCTCTTTGTTTTTTTCTTACAATGTTTGTATGTAGGTATGAGTATACTAGCTGCAATGTCATAGTTTTGCAATTTATGCTAATAATAATACCTTCTTTGTCTCTCTTCTTTCTGTTCTACATACTGAGTCAAATTTTCTATTCAATACCTTAATAGTTTTATTGGTTTCTTCATTTAGTCATGTTTAATGAGAGTATTGTTTTAATCTCAGTAGTTTTTGAGAATATATGAAAACAATCATTTGCTCTTTTAAATGGTTCTATATTGTTCATCACCAATCATATTGGTGGGCAATCAAAAACCTTCATGACATAATTTTTGCTTCCGAGTATAAAGAAGCAGAGTGAGAACTTTATTATCACTTGTAGGATGGAATGACTTCCAAATTTCTACTAGCATATTTCAATTGCATTTCAGACCATTCTAAACAACTTTGGTTTTGTGTCTCTCTCTTTCTCCCTCTGTCGATCTGTGTCCGCACATCTTTGTAACTTTGTTGTATTCTCCAAGACGATTTCATCATTATTTTTTGTTATCAAAAATCACTTAATGTCCCTTCGGATATTCTCATATTTCCCATGAATTCCTGTCCATGAAACTAATTTTCTCATCGTTAATTTTTACATCAATATTAAGTCTTTAAAAATCTTAAAAATTATGTAGGTACACGTGAGTCCGTATCATAATAGGCATTATCTAGCGGTAAGAATTAAACAATAGAGTAGATGATCAAATTACTCTTATCAGTATCCTATGGATACTATCTTGGTAGTAAAGCACGTGAAGTGGATCCAAAATCAATTTTGGTATAAATCACGCTAATTCAATTTATATTACCAAACTGATTATAAAGCTCATCTCTTCGCCTAGATACGAGTCGTAAATTTCCGGTTTTTTATATTAATCTTACTCTGATATGAAATTATATTTTATGGATAGAATCGAAATATTTACAGCCCATTTGAAATTTATGTTTTATTACTGTGATTGCCAGCAATAAAGGATTTCACTTTCATTGCAATCCAGAGAGCATGTAAGAAATAGATTAGCATATAAAAGTTGTTCTTTGGATGAATTACACTTGAAAATTGAAAGTGCTTACTTCTGAGACAAGAAAGATGTGGCAATTAGTTTGAAAATATTTCGAGTTCACTCTGGACTCCATACCTATCAACTTTGATCTTCTTTACGACTCTTTTTCATTTTGATCTCTTTCTTCCACGTTTCTTATTCAATTGCTTGGTAAACTCAGCTTTGGTTTAGAAATTAGAAGATATTTGATTTTCTGAATTATATTTCAATGTTTCTACGTTTTCTGGAATTGTCTTATCCTAGTTTTACGATTTCCAAGTCAGTGTCTCATTCTTCTACGAACTGAGCTTCCTTGCTATTCGTCCCTAGGATATCTGAAACAAAAATATTGAACATTAGGGGTCTATTACAGATCCTTGTGGTACACCTGATTTAATATTCCTTGTTGTCGACTCCGCTCCTTCCGAGGCTCCTTCTATGTTGAATTTGAACTTCCTGTTTGTTATATACGAATGTGCTATTTTCCTCAGCTTCCTTGGAAATTTTAGTGGAGTCGTATGTAATTAGGAAAACTTGAAGTATTCTATTATTATTACCTAATGGATTTTATTTGTGTTTTACGACGTTTGGACAACGATGTTTTCATCATCAGAATAATTCATCGTAATTTACGAGTTTGTTTTTTTGCTGAAGAATGAGGCAGTATGAAAATAATGGCTAAAGATTTATTATCTTTAAAATGTGCAATTGGCGTCATATTGAAGATCAAAAATTCGTTAAAATCTATTGAGTGCTCTTTTATACTGGCGCATATTGGAGACATCAGAACTGTTCGAAGTTATTCCTTCGAATTAAATGAAAATGTGATTTATTGCATTTAATGTTATTGTTGTCGGTTATTCAATCTATATAATATATTCTGATGAAACGATCCTTCTGGAATTTACAGCATACATTTTTGAGTCATTATTGGGCATACCATGTACCGAATGATATACAACGAGGTATAGAAACTAAATTTCAACCTATTGTCTGATCTGTTCTCAAGGAAATATTAGGCATTTTTTCGATAAGCTGCTTGAATTTTCTATTTTTTTGATGGCGTGATCGATATGAAATTTTGCACCAATATTAAAAAATTTTTTCACATCTGTAGAATTTTTTTCTTAGCCAAGAATTTCAAAATCTCAACTCGATCGCATTCGTTGTCAGTGAGATAACACGTAACTCAATAAGTCCTGGGCTTGGCGCACAGATGGCACATCAGTTCCATACCACTTTTTTCTTTTTCAATAACAATCTTCAAGTTGCGTCTGGATCAACATATTGAAGGTTAAGTGACGCTACATTTGTTGCTTTATGTGAAATGGATAAAAACGAGTTGCGTGTTTTTATTATGGAAGCAAAAATGTTATTCGGATTCTGCTTCATCGACTACAAAAAGAAAGGTGGGAAAAGAAAAAAATGTTGGCTCTAATAAAGAAGTTATTGCCAAGGTTGAAGCCTATCCCAAAAGTAAATACGAATATTTCTGAAAATAAGGTAATGAAAGATTAGAGGAGCGTTGGAATTTACTACTACTTTTGATAAAAGTAGAATTTTCAGGAAAATGTGTATTTTTACTGGTTGTGGCGGTATTTATAGAGTGAAGTGTTAATGAGTATTTTTTAAATATTTTTCTCGAATTTATCTATTTTATATTATATTATCTTTCAAAATTTAGCGCGTTAAGGTCTGAAAGGATTTGACAACGAAATCACTGCAGTGGAATCATTACCGGCCCAAAATTCGAGATATACCTACTGACATCGTGAAGGTATGATGGAGCGCTCCACTCAGAGACTGGTGCTCAAAAATGTGATTATCCAATGTTTTACTCAAAGAAATTTCACTGCAGACTATCAATATTGACTTCTGTCGTATTCATTACAAGTTGAGTTTAAAATACATCCCGAACAAGGCGTTGTACTCCGAGGCTTACGTAATGTTAAACATTTCGCTTATCCGCTTTCTTGTGTGTTCAATTACTGAAGAACATAGCACGAAATTCAAATAGCCGACAAGAGAAACTGCTCTCTAGCAATGAGCGTGTCAAAGAACAACGTCATCATAGGGAGGTATAGGTTTTCTTCCTACGTTTTTGTCCTTGACGATGCAATTTCTCGATATTGAGCATACCAAATCAACTTTCTTCATGTTTTACTACTTTTATTACATTCAGCTCGAAATGGTGAACTTGTCTGATATTACTTTCGTTTTCAGTAATGAATTATTAATTATTCTCGACTGGTGGTTTCTTGGTGAAAGAACTAATTACTTTCCAGAGTTACTCATATGAACCGGACAGCTCAAATAAATTGTGCACTTCCAAGTTGGTTCGAAGATGTCAGTTTTTGCTAACTTAAATAGAGTGAAATGAATTATGAAATAACTTATACTACCTACAGTTCACTTCCAATTCATTCTAGTCATTATAAAAGGTTTTAGCTGGTGTTAGTGTAAATAAGCATAAATTTAAAAGAAATAATTTTAGTTCGATTTCAAGAAACTTATTAAGGTTAATTACGTATTGAACAATTAAAATTGTGTACCTAGTTATTTCGGAGTGCATGGAAATTTGACGAATTGCATAATTATATGTTTTAAATGTTTTGTTCTTGGGTGATGGATTTGGTAGCTTTGTTTTTTATGTTTCATTGAGAGTTATTGCTTCCACTCAGATACTTCCTTCGCTACCAATCAAATCTAAATGATTTTCGGTTCCTGGTAGTATGATTTTGATGAATTTAATGAGCTTTGATTATTAATTTTCATTATTTCCTATTGATCCATGTTTACCTTGGCGCAACGAGACAGTACGTTAAGAAGTTGTTTCGACTTCAATTATATTCACCGATATGGATATTTGTGATAAACCCCATATTTGGTATTGAGAAGGCATTTTTTACACCCACAAAAATATTTACCCCAATATATAACGATTTGTGGGTCAGGCCTTGAATGAATAAAATGTAGAAACTTTCTATTTCTGTATGCATATATACAGGGTGTCTCAAGTAAGCGGGTAACTGGATTTTGGGGCTTATTCTTCAGGCAAAATGGAAAGTGACCCACCTATATGATAGTATTTTTCACGGGCTATCAATCTGTCATTGAAGAAACTATCGCATCAATGCATGAAAAGTTATTGAGGAAAAACAGTATTTCAAAAAAGTTTTTTTTTTTTATAAATTCGACTGGTTTTCAAAATAACAAGGTCTATAAACAATTTCTAACAAATTGTTTCTTCATTTGAACTTCTGGTTTTCAAGAAGACGGAAATTTTTTTCTGCAAAATATACTTCATAATATTTTCCCATATATTCTGAATGCTCAATCGATTCTGAATCCGAATATGTAAATACAGTGGTAGTTTTTATTTATTTCAAGCTATTTCATTCGGAATCAACCTGAGGAAATTCAGATTCCATATTCGGAAAATATATTCATGTTGTCTATGGTTATATACATATTAGATAGTCAAATTTTCAAGTTTTCATTCTCGACTATAAAAGAAGCCATCGTGGTAAAAGAAGAAGAAGGAGAGAGATTATAATAGGAGCTTTATATTTCTGCTTTCATTATAATCGAGAATGAAAACTTCAAAATTTGACAATCAAAAATTCATTGAAATACAGATACATATCTATTTTCTGAATGTGAAATCTGAATTTGATGAAATTAAATTATTCATTGATTTTTTTGAAGGTCGTATTGCTCAGGTTTTCTTCCACTAATAAGGAATAATTCACCAGGTTGTTATGACTAGTTTTCTTCTTTTTTCTACGAAATATTTCCTACAATACTGGAAGAAATAACTACTACAACTACTTGATATGTGTTCAAAACTGATACAATTTTTTCACAATTTCATGGATGAAAACCAATTATACAATCAGAACTAGATTCAAAATAATATGTATCTTATGTCAATGACATTTCCGATACCAACTTGAGTTCTCCAAATCAAAATATTAGGTACTGAATGAGCCATTACCAGCTTAATGTCAATCAAATATTTATTGAACCACATACACATGGATATATTTTCCGACTATGAAATCTGAATTTCCTCGAGTTGATTTTGAATAGAATTGCTTGAAATGATTATAAAATTACCAATATATTTACATATTCGGATTCAGAATCGATTGAGAATTCAGAAAATATGTGGAAATATTATGAACTATATTTTCCAAGGAAAATTTTTTTGTTTTCTTGAAAATCGGAAGTTCGAATGAAGAAACGATTGGTAATAAATGGTCTCTAGACCTTCTCATTTTGAAAAACCAGCCAAATTTGCCAATTCCTCACAGTGTGGAGTAGTCTGTGTCTTCCGGAAAACACAGAAAACTAAAATCCTTGTTTGGATAACTAAATTTTACATTTCATGAATTATAATTAATTTTTGTTTTTGGATTGTTAAGAAATCCATAAAACAATACAATTTTCAATTACGAATAATTCATTACAATTATTTTTATGTCAAATTTAGTTATGGAAACATCGAATTTTAGTTTCTTTCTGTATATTTCACTCCACACAGTTATAAATTGCGGTTTTCCTCATTTGAGGTTCTTCCTCGATAACTCTTAAAGTATGCTTTTTAGATATATGGTTTGCTTAAGTGACCCCCACTATTTATGTACGTAAAAAAACCTCGTAAAATCGGAGATTTATAAAAAGAAATATATTTTGAAATGAGCAATCAAGTGGTGATGTCCCCTCGCAAGCCCAGTTGTTTCATCTTTATCGTTCTTCGAAAACTGAGCATATTTTTTACCCCACCCTGCATGAACTATTTCCTGATGAACAGAATTATCAGCCGATTGTTCAAATCGCGTGAACAAGAACGCATTCACCCATGTACCATTCCTTTTCCCTTTTTTCAATAATTAAAACAAAGACTAGGAGTGCCTGTTATCATAACGGCACTAACTGTAACTCTTAACTAATATGAATACTCATTTCATGCACAGACATAGCTTTGAGTTCTGCGAATAGACGTGGTCGTAAAAACGTACCAAAGACATGATCTAACAACGCTTTTGGTTTTGGAATGTTGATATTGGTCAACAGTTTCGGTCGGTTATATATTTATTCAGATAAATTTATTTCGACATTCGGACAGGCTGCATTGGTTCTTGTATAACAGCTCGAATCGAATAGTGGACCAGGTTAAATGTCAACTGGTTACTTTGACCTCCTACGAGAATCTCCAACATCTGTCACTCCCAACGGGTTCCAAAATTTTGAGATGTTCGTTCATTAGGTGTTTCATTGATTATTCAGTTCGTGTTTTAGAATATGTAGAATTTAAAAATCGATTTGAGGTTTGCTCGGAAAATGTTGGATTTATATCTGCATTAAATTTCGTACGTAAGTCAGGACAATACTGCATTGACTGACTAGTTTGATACATTTTCTAGAAAGTGAAGGCTGAATAAAATTCAGCTGAAAGAGAAGTATTTGGATATTAGAATGAATAGTCACGTTAACGCCTTGTTATATGATTTAATTTCATTCAGGTCGAGATATTTCGTGATACCACTTCTTTTTCAATTCAGATATTATTTGCATTTGCATCGAAAAAATTAAAAACGATTCTTTGTTATATTTTTCTAAATCGTCAAACATAACCCAAACAATCTGACAAAATAGAGCGTTGTGAACAAACATACAAATTCTATGTGTATAAATTACAGTCTTGCCAACATATCACAGCAGAACCAAGGATACCTTTAAGTGGGTTCTTAAAATTCCTCTTGTCCTCTCTTGATGGCATGATAGAATGTACCAACGTAACAATGGGTTGCGGTATTACACTTCCTCGTCCTTTGGCCTTAAAAAATCAGCCCAGTTTGTATAATAAAAGTAATGGACGCACTGACTGACACGAAACTCTTTGCAATGAAAAGTTAGAAAATCTGGGAACCACGAAGTGTTTTTTTCCTACTCCTGGTCATATACGCTTTAAAGTCGACCGTTTTCGAAGAAAAAATAGCTTTTATGTTGAAAAACATGGTCTTTTTTCTAAACAACAAAACGATATCAGCCAAATGGCCGCCACGGCTACGGTTTCAGCACCATATCCTTTTGATGAAATTTTCCGTGACCAATTCGTCCATTGTCGAAATTGGTATGTCCTTGATAAATCCACGATTTCCATCTTTAAGGTCTTGAATCGATAAAAAAGTCTAAAGGTGTTAAATCACAAGATATCGGTGGCCAATTGTGATCATCTCTTCAAGAAATAACAAGGTAACAGTTGAAGCATGTTTCGTTTCATTTTTGGTAATGAAATAGTTTTCACTTTTCGCTTGACTAACACGTAATTTTCAATTTTCCTTGATTTTTCACTGTACGTGCGTCACAACATCCAAAGAACATTTATGTATTATTATTGTTTTCATAAGGTGGCCAAGAAATTTCATTTAGTATTTTTATCACTGAGGGGTCCATCGAAAGAAGTTCATAAATGCATTCAAACCCTACATTCTAAGAAAAAGAGTTGAATATTTTCTATTATTAAAATGAATTGAACCTCTTCAAAACATCCATACCACTGAAAAACTGCAACTCATTATAGATGTACGAATGAAGTAACATCATTATCACTTGAGTGAGTGCCAATTCAAGTAGCAGCAGAAATAAATTAACCAATTACCAAATATTAGTCCCGATGCACCCATCTGTTTAGTATCACTTTCACTTGAAAGGAAATAATTTGGGAGGCAATTAACTGGAGGAAGTCATCGGTAACAACATCTTTTCGATTCAAATTTACAAATCGCGGTTTGATTTCATAATATCGGATGATACCAGGTGTTTCAAATTCGAAAAGGATAACTCATCAGGAAATGAAACCGTTTAGCGATTATTCAATGGATATCGAAATATTTTTATGTCATACCAGTTATTTCGATTTTATTGCTTACTTACTAATGTCATTGTTGAGTACACTATGCCCTTGGGCTTAATTTAAAAACTTTATAGCCTTCAAGTATGATGTAAACACATGAATGATTTTTATATATATTTTATTAACAGAATTACAACAAATTATGAACACTATCAATATTTCATTTGAATTAATATGATATTAGCAATTCTGGAAGGTTCCGGTGAATACTTGATTACTTACCTACAGAACACATGGATCTATGTTTTTTCCGAGTTATCAACATTCTTTAAAGAAACACCAAACTCAGAAGGTATGCCTGGCAGCATTTTTGAAACTTCAGTTTAAATATATTGTAATCTGTATATCCTTCAGCAAAAGAGGTACTCTTCCAACTGCAATGATGTATCCTAGCAGCACACTTCCATACAGTTCTCTTTTTTGAAGTTTGCCGCTCGATAACTGTCTATCAGAATGTGCTAGAACACCTGTACAGGGTGTATATGAATAGTTGCGAAAACATTTAGGGCATGATTCCTTGTCAAAGAACAGGTTGGATTTTTCATATAAACTTTTTTTTGACCCCCCCTGCTAAGTTACAGCCCACTTGAAAACGAAAAAAATTAACCAAAAAGAAATTAAGCTAATATTTTATGCCAGCGAGAAGGAATTCAAAACAAATTTTTGGTGGTGTTCCTCTATGCTTCCAAAGATTAGAGAAAGCCATCCCTCAAACTTGTTTTGCAATAACTTTTTCTATATTCATATTTTACAATAATAAAATTAATTCTGGAAAGAGTGATTCATTCTCAAAAAATAAGGTCTCTTGAAATTTTTTTGATGGAACTCACGGTTTCTTAGAAGAAAAAATTATCCACAGATAATACACCTGAGTTGTGGAGGCTAGAATTATTTTCGACTTTAAATTTATTCGATGGACAGATATCAAAACGATATTTCTAGTGAGAACTGTTACAAATATAAAATAAATGTAACAAAAAAAAAACAATTATGAACAAATCAAAACTATTTTCCGGGCGCCATATTTAGGGGGCAGTTACTAAGCAGGGAGAGGCTCAATAAAAATTTATATGAAAGACTCACCCTATGTTTGGACAAGGAATCGCCCCTTAAATTTTTTCGGATCCTGTATAGTATACAGAAGATAGAAAATTCATGCTGTTATCGTAGGCATCATATTAAAAGTTTAAAGTTTTTTCGGCTATTTTCTGAGAGGGTCAAATAAATGCCAAGATGAAAGGAGGTTCCAGAAGGATGGAATTTCAGTGGGATGTCTAGTTCAGGGTAAGAAACCGCAGTGTTCTAGTTCTTTTCTTGAATATTTTGGAATTTCGAAAGGTCACTAATTTGTTTGCAGAATGTTTTTCTTTTCCGTGTCCTATTGGACATTGTTTTAAAATAGTGATAAATGATACTGTATTGAAAATATCATTCTGTTTCCATGGAAAGTCACTTTGCATTTGTATGATGAGTGTATTCGTTCGTGTGAAAACTCCCGTCTTCTCGTCTATACTTTCTTTATTTTTATCGATAGAGTATTTTTGTTTTTCCTCCCTTTTTTGTGCAACAACTGGCACGAAGGAAGTTACCTAACGGACAACCAATCCATATGCACATTCCCAACTCAACTTTATTATTATTAATGAGATTGCCTCCAGTTTTTGTGGATATTGTAACTGCATTAAATCCATAAATACTGAGACGTGATACTGTGAGATACCTAAGTGAATTAATAGGAATGGATGAGAAGAGTTCTTCAACATATATCTCTCGTGAATATAGTCAACTTCACGCACCAGATACTTAAGTGGGTCATTTTTTGAACGTTCTGCGCTGGCGAGGAAGAAATTGTTGGGTTTTACAGTGGAAATTGGGATTCGTTCAGAATCTTCATTTTTAGGAGGATTACATTGTGTTATTTAATTTGCTAAATATGATTTTGAAAGTACTCAAGGTTCTCGTGGATCACACATGAAGACAGGAATGTTGGTCCTTGATCAAATTCATATAATTCTTTCTTCGAGTTTTCGGTGAACTTTTCATTTAATGCGAACTTCTGAATGCAAATCTCATAAATACAAAATAAATTTCGGTGGAATCGGACGTCAGATTTTATGAAAAGAAATATTTTTCTGGGAATGATATAAATCTCATGATAGTTTGCATGAATTGTAAGATCTCCCCGAAAAAGATCCCCGAACACATCATTAATATAATTGAAAATCTGTGAAAATATCTCGATATGAAGTTATGAATGCCAAAGAATATCGAAACCAAACTGTCGTCTGCACTTAGAATGAAATTCAATAACAACAGCTTTCAATAAAACGAGAAGTTGTGTTTCCAGCTACATTTCGCCACAAAAGTTTGATCAATAGCCATAACGTTATACATTTTGTAGAGAAAACGAATTGGTTGAGCAGTTCTTCTTACCATTAAAGGTTTCGTGCGTCTTACATTTAGTTTGTAGTTTGTAAAGGGTTATCCAATAGAGATTTTCATTATAAAGACGAGGATATGTTATCAACGATGGAAAACGATATGAAATTTTCAATGACCAATTCGCACATATACGACTGTATGTTCTCGATAACTTCACAAATTCCATCTTTAAGGTCTTGAATCGATTAGGGAGAGTTCTCTTAGACATTATTTTCCAATGAGATCGCAGTGGCCAATTGTGATAACCTTTTCGAGAAGTAACACGACCAGCTAACATTTCTTGTAAAATTGTTGTTGATGTAGCGCCGTCTTGTCGAAACTAGAAGTCGACCACATCGTTCTAATTCCGGATATAAAATATCATCAATTAAAGCTCGGTAGCGCAATTCATTAACCGTAACAGTTGCACCAGCCTCATTTTCGAATAAGTAACGTCCAATCACACCAAAAACTGCACTAAATAGTGGTGAATTGTGGATGAAGAAGGCTTTCAACACTCTTTCTTGGATTTTCCGATCACCAAATGCGACAATTTTGCTGCTAGGTAAAAAAGGGCCCATCCCTGAAGATAATTTTTGATTTATGATGCATTTCAATTACCCAATCATCAAAATATGACGTTGCTGGTGATCGACCAGCTTGAGTTTCTGAGCTTTAAAAGCCTTAAGAACCAAGTCTTCATACAAAATACGGAGTAATAATGTTTGTAGAATGCCTAATTGCCAAGATAGGTGAAGAATCCACAAACCTAAGTTTTCATCAACACTACGGGCTACAGCACCAATATTCTCAGTTATACTTGAAGGACGCACACGGTTTCGATTCTTTACATCACTAACATGTCTCAACAGCTCAAATTCAAGACTTTCACTAATGCGGGTAGAGAAGGTGCTTGACAACAATCCAAATGTGCTTTAGTTTTGCGAACTGTACCTGCGAAATTTTTCCTATTTTGTAGTGAATTTCAATGTGTGTTCAAGCTTGAATTGTTCCATTTTTAGTAATGACGTCAGATGTTAAAATCTTTTGTTGGAAAAACCCTATATAAGTTCAGTAATTGTTGTTAATTGGTATCCAAACTGGAAATGAAGAATTCAATAAGTGATCTCACATTTCATGACGAATTCATCAAGAGAAACTGTAAAGCAACCTTGATGTCGAACTCTTCTTCACTGAAGGTGAATGCTGCTTCTTTCTCCATTTTGTAACGAATTGAAACAATTATTTGCATGTTGAAGCGTGTCAAATGTCAAAGAATGACAGCATCAGAAGTTACATCGGCCCAGATACCGGGCTATTCAAAATCGAACCTCTTATTGAAAAACCCTTCATACAGTTTCCGAAATGAGGTTTTTTTTCAAATTTTAGTAGGATTTGTAATTGAAATGAATTAGTCTATTATATTGAAAAAAATAATAAACCTACTTTGAAATTTTCAGTTTTTCTGCAGATGTGCTTCTAATGGACCAATAAAGTTCGGTACACACGAAAGGAATTGTATCTACTTTCATCAATTTTTCATATCTGGTATTTTTTACCCGCTAACCTATCAAGTGATCATGTAATTAATAGTTCCTTTCGCCGTCAAAGCAGAAATGACTGATTCCAAGAATTCACGTTTGAAATGGGCGAATTATCACGATAACTCCAAGGTCGCCTATTAACATTTACGGATAAACAATACCTTCACATAGTAAACTACAGATTTTCCATTGAACCGACCCAAGACACGCCGCAAAGACTGGAATTCCTTTAATGGTAGATATAGATACCGTTTCCAGCTGCGATATTTTTCTCTTGGTGGTTTGATTGTCCAAGACTGCCGATGCCGTTCAGTGAACGTTGAATTGCAGGAAAAAAAGAGATTTTTCAGTTTATTGCTCAATTATAACGTTTCAGATATGATCGAAAAACTCTGCGAACTTTACTAGGTGGTTTATTATCTTTATCTCACAGTCTTTCAATGGAATTCAAATATGAATATCATGGAGTGGAATGCTAAACTATTTTTTGCACTTTCTTCACTTGATTCTTCATTATTTATGGAATGCTTATACTGGATTTGATATGATCTCTTCCATTTTAATATGGTCGGAAAATTCGATTGAAAAAAAAATTTGGTAGTTAACATCAATATTCCTAGAAAATATTTGTTTGTGCTTGAATATTTGTACCTCTGAGGCCAACAGGAATTCTACCTTGGCTAATGGATATTTCAGGTTTTTCAGTAATGCATTCGAAAACCGAATCAATATTTGTTGAAGCATTGAGTTGAGAACTAATTGTTTTGTTTTTTCATGTCACCCAACCAGTCGCACAATCTAGTTTTTGTATTATTACTTATAGAACTCGAAATTTGGATTCATGGAAGCCATACAATAAATTTATAACATCATCTGACATATGTTCATATAAATTGAAATGAAGAATGAGCTTTTGATGCAGTATAATTTGATGACCAGGTAACTGATAGTGGACCTGACCGAATGAGTGCGTCCCTCATTCAACAGCGATTATTATATAGCGTTATTGGATCGTTTAAAGGATGAAATCGTTGAAAAACGGCCTCATTTGAAGAAAAAAGGTGCTGTTTCATCAAGACGATGCGTCGTGTCACAAATCAAGGAAAACAATGGCAAAATTGCATGAAGTGGGCTTCGAATTGCTTCTGCATCCACCGTATTCGCCAGATCTGTCCCGCAGCGACTTTTTCGTGTTCTCAGACCTCAAAAGAATGCTCGCTGGAAAGCAATTTAGCGCTAATGAAGAAGTAATTGCCGGAACTGAGACCTATTTTGAAGCGAAAGACGAATCGTACTGGAAAAAGTGTATCGAAAAGTTGGAAGATCGCTATAATCGCTGTATCGCCTTACGCAGGTTACTATGTTAAATATTAAAATTGAAAATTTTCCAAAAAAATGTGTTTTACTATGGAAGACCGGGGACTTTTCAATTGGCCTGTTAATTAGATAAACTTGTTGGAATTGAGGCAATACAGTCTAGTTTCATCAGATATTTGACAAAATCCTTTATGTCTAAAGGCGAGAATTTATGAACCGTCATCTGATTAATTATCGTAATTTCTCAATCAACCTGTAGACACTAAGATGTCGTCAATTTCAATATTAAATCCTCGTAACATGCTCCAAATCTCGAATAGAACAACCAGGCATTGTATACCCAGCCGTAACACAAACAGTAACAAACGAATTAGAAAAATTCAAACTACATTCTCCTGCCTCCGCAAATCTACACAGTGAACCGGCCTGTGTAGAAATACAGTCGCCACTTTGCAAAACAATGCATGCGTTCAAATAATTCATTTCAATATCCATAATTGGCAAATCTATTCCAATTTCGATATCGTTGCTCCGCTGTTGCCTAATCGACCTTCGCCGATTCGTGCAGTATATAGGAAAAAAATGGTAATTAAAGGAGGATGTGGGTTCGATTATGGGTCCGGTTGGACTTTAACAGACTCGCAATATGTGGGAAATATATGAAATCGCTTAGTTCGGTGGGTTATCTGATGGCGAGTGCACATAGAAACGCCCTGTTATAATTTTCCGATATCTGCGATGAAAAAAGGGAAATCTGAGATGTTTATTGATTATAGAGCAGATCGTTGGGTATGAGATTGTATTTCACGCCTATAGGGGTATTTGATGGAGGAGAAGATAGCACTAGGCAAACCATAATGAACTTTGTTGAGGTAGTCTTTGTGGTACTGACGTACCTACACGTCAAGTTTTGAGTTAACATTTTTTTTTCATATTCATAAAATATAGTTATCATATTCCAAATATTCATTCATTAAAACAACAAAGGAACGCATTCAAAAGTATTGGGGCTCATTAACAAGTGTTTCACAATTTTACCGTTTGCATCCAGATAATAAAATATAACAAGGTAAAAAAACCAACAAAAAATTCGCAAAATCAATAAAGAATAAACCAAAGGAAGATTCACAATAAACACAATTTCTTTCATGAAAATGTTGATATCTCATTGACAAATTCATATTTTTTTATGAAGAAATATCAAAATAAAAAGCTGTAGATGTGAATTCCAAGACTCTGTTAACAAATCTCATTCATATAGTTTGATGTCAGAGTTAATAGTTATCTATTCTACAATTTTTTGCTTCATTGTATAAAAATCGTAGCTTCAGTCATTTTCCAAAGCATTTTTGAAATTCGTTATGTGAGTTGGGAACTAACACGTTTTGTGCTAATCATCTGCAGAGAAGGTATGAGAAGGTGTTCAATAACAGAAATTCCAAATAATATTCCATTCATAGATATCTGGCAATCCTTATGATCACCACTGTCAAGAGTTAAATAACATCCAGGCAAAAATGCATTAATTGTTCCAAATTCGAAATTGTGCACCTTCTGCCCTCACCCTTGATTATACTTGGCAAACCTTTGGGTTAAAAATTGTTGAATGCTCAGGTTTTCTTCCACTATTAATCCAGGCTGTAATGACTAGTTTTGTTCTTTCCAACAGTACTGGGAGAAATACTCAAATCAACTTATCGATGTGTGTTCAAAATTGATGCAATTATTTTCGCAATTTTATATAGATGAAAACCAATAACAGAATCAGAACGAAATTCAAAATATTATGTATCTTCTGTCAATGATATTTTCGATATCAACTTGAATTCTACAAATCAAAATATTACTGAATGAACTATCACCCACTTAATTTCGGTTTTTGACAGATGCCCGGGATATCAATAATTCCTGAATGAACTATTTATTATTTATTAATTGCCCCTTATTTGTTTCAATCTTACATACTTTATTTGCAACATGAAGGGTGTATTTTTCAGAGCTATAGAACTTGCAATTGCAATAAAATAACGATGGATTATTCGATTGACATGAATTTTATTTATCCGCAGGATAATCTTGTGGCATTACATTTTAAATATGATTTCTGGCATATGACCGCCACGGTTGGCTAGGATGTAGTCCAATCTGGACGTCCAATTTTCGATGACTTTTTCCAATATTTGTGGCCGTATATCGGCAATAACACGGCCAATGTTGTCTTTCAAATGGTCAAGGGTTTGTGGCTTATCCGCATAGACCAATGACTTTACATAGCCCCACAGAAAGTAGTCTAGCGGTGTTAAATCACAAGATCTTGGAGGCCAATTCACAGGTCCAAAACTTGAAATTAGGCGGTCACCAAATGTGTCTTTCAATAGATCGATTGTGGCACGAGCTGTGTGACATGTTGCGCCGTCTTGTTTGGAACCACAGCTCCTGGACATCATGGTTGTTCAATTCAGGAATGAAAAAGTTAGTAATCATGGCTCTATACCGATCACCATTGACTGTAATGTTCTGGCCATCATCGTTTTTGAAGATGTACGGACCAATGATTCCATCAGCCCATAGAGCGCACCAAACAGTCAGTTTTCTGGATGTATCGGTGTTTCGACATACACTTGAGGATTATCTTCACTCCAAATGCGGCAGTTGTTTGTTGCGCTTCATCGCTAAAAAAAATAAAATGGACGTAGTGCGCGATACGTATTCCGCACAGAACCATTATTTTCGAAATAAAATTGCACCATTTGCGAGCGTTGTTCAGGCGTGAGTCTATTCATGATAAATTGCCAAACCAAACTGAAAATAAATCACTTGACAGCTGTTAAATTGGTCGCCACCTTGAACAGTAATGCCAACTTAAAGTTATATACCTCGAAAAAAACACCCTATACATCCAATCAAAGTGGACTTGTTGGTCTATTGTCTATATGTATTATTGTGTTATAGAATGACTTGATTGTAACAAAAACCTATAGTGTTATGTTTTTTAGCTTGAAAGCATTTCATGTGGAATTTGATTTTTCCTATGTATCATTATAATATCTTGGGGAATTAATAAATTATTATTCTTTTACTCAGATTTATTCTTTTACATGATACCAAGTAAAGAAATGACTTTAAAACGTAGTGTTTTCGGTTGAATCTGTTTTCACGTAGACTCGACTGTTTATTAACTAGGAAGGGCAATCTGATTTGATTTGGTCTAGAGACGATGAACTGCGAAAGACAGTACCGTTAGTTATTGAACTCATTTCAGACGGAAATATCTTGTGAATAAACGTGTATCGAATTGAAGTGAAGTCAATTCATACACATTTTTTTAAGTATGCCCGTGGAAGCTTCAGGGTGAATTGTTTTATAGTTCCAATTGAAAAAAAAAATACGTACTTATTTTCCTGTTGAGTTCCAGAATTTTTTCAATCAGAGTAAGAGTTCACTTTTATCGATTCAAATAATAAGGGTTCATGATTATTTTCACCTAAACATAAGTTTGGATAAAATTTAAAATGTGATTTTCCATATCCCCAATAAGTAATTGTTTTATGCTTCCTATGTTGGTTATTTTCCAGTGTTTTTATTCAGTTTTTTATAGATTTAACGATGACTAATTCAGAATGTTCCTGTTTTTGATGAAGCAAATTACATTTTGAAAAACCATTTAGTCAGAATGCAAGAAATTTTGAAGAAACGAGTGTGTATCCAAACAATTGTTATATACAAAATGAAAAAATAAAAATTAGAAAAACTCATATTCAATACATATATAGGTACTTGAGACAAACTCTGTAGGTACCTTTATTTATTGACAATCTAAGGAATCTAAGTAAAATGAAAAAGCGAGGCGGTAATCATTAGTTTATCGCTTGAATGAACATCTTCCGATCGTAACCACTGGATTTTTATGAGCAACATTAATTTTTGTTCAGCTTCGAACCACCAGCGCATAGAATACTAAAAATTATCGAAGCGATTATGTCACTACGATTTATATTGAAGTCGATAGGGAATCTTGAAGAAACACATTAAATTTTACAGGTTTGAGAACTGCTTGTATTTATTTTCAATGAATTTCATAAGAAAATGATATTTTTTAGCCAATAATATGTTGTTACAAATTATTAATATACTTCAATTGTAGAAACAACACCCTCAATTTCGAAAATTATGTGATCATGTTAAGAAATCAAGAACCTTTTCTGAAGATCATTGTCGAAATGTTCATCAAACGCATATTATGCCATTATGCCTATAAACCGAGAAGCCCACCAAGTGCTATTTTTGGACGATGAAGGAATCTTTGGTCTGTTGACATAACGGTAAAATCTGACTACTGGTTCCATAATAATATGAACGTTCAAAATTTTGTTGTCAAAACTGTAGATTCGATTGAGATGAAAATTTGCTTGGGTGTAAAATGCAACTTCGAACTTCGTACGAAATTTCATGTTGATCTCTTGATCAGAATCAAAGAAAATTCGATAAGAATATCCAATGAAAAAATCCAATATTTCTGTGACCACAAAGCTGACGGAGTTTAAATTTTTGTTGTTTATATTTAATAACAATTTCAAGCTCCGTGAAGAATTTCAAGAGAAATATTTGAAAAAAAATTTCACATCTCCCGGTTTCAACTCTTTCGGCATCCAATTTCCTTGTTTCTGAATCAATTCTTTGACTTCCAGGCTTTTGAAATGGCTTGTTCCGTCACTGCCAATGATCTTGCCAACTCTGGTTGTGTTTGACACGAGTCTTGATCAAGTAATGCCTCCAATTCTTTGAAAACCTTCTCTCTTCCACCGCCATGATGGTCTTCGACGTCGAAATCACCGTTCTTGAAGCATTGAAACCACGTTTTCACTAATAGCAGCCTCACCACAGGTTTTGAGATCATTCGATGAGCCTCAGCCGCAAAATTGTCCATATTAAAGCAGAAAATTGAAACTTCCCGCAAAAGACGACAATTTGGCTCGTAAGCTGACATGTTCAATCGAGAATAACTTTATGATGCAGGCACAAATCGACTAATATTTCGATGGCGTTATGTTTACAAATACCAAAGCTTTTTGTATGATAGCTATGATCTTTTTATTTCTACTACCACTTACCTCTTCAGCCATCTATTTCAAAACGGCGGAAGTAAATTTGTACACCTAAAACATAATATTCTCAAACGGGGATTTTGCTTCAGATTTGAGAATCTCATATTCGAAATCGAATTCAGGTGGAATTGAACAATTATATCTCACTATTTAGTTGGATCCCAAATAGGACAAATGTAACGTTATAATCTTTAGAAATGAAACTCTTCGCCGCATTGAACAATTTTCTCGCAGTAATGAAAAATACCGGAATCAATTAACTCAGTTAGCTTCACCCAGACGAACGCATTCAAACTCGTACCAGAAACAACAGAAAACAATGAGAAATACACACGGAAACGACGAACAATAGTCAAAGAGCCTAGGACTTGCACAACTCCTATGTAGAAACAACATAGAACAAACGCCAATAGTAAAAACCAGCGTCGAACATCCCGGAACATATGGCCTGCGCGCCGACAGTGCCTTCACCCAGCATATAGAATTTATTCAATCAATTTTGATATATACCCCCCGTTCGACAAGCCAATACATCAAACGTCTCGATAATATATCTAAACCGCATGGTTCACGCAGCAACTTTCGATCCGGCTGTAAAAACGCACTCGCATACCATTCACAATTAATTCCAATTACCGATCCGCGTATTATCTATCGAATACAATAACAATAAGTCACAGTTTATGCGAGCGCAGATAATGGCCGGTCGCGAGCATCCATATCGCAATTATAATGTCGTCAGGGGAGATGAATGGACCCAGTCTATACGGTGGGATTACTTTCGTTTTCGTATCGAAAACGGAACAATTGCCCCAGACACAATGGAACGTCTTCGGCCATGAAAAACGATGCACGATCTGGCCGATCGGCTGTTGTGACAAGCTGGATTCATTTTCGCCCTCAGTGGATTGAGATATGATGATTAAATGAATGCGAAACTGTCGATTGATGACCTGGAGATTTCTTTCTTTGAAAGTCTAGAGTACTAGCGCAGATAGGGAGAGACCTTTCAGGATGCAGTCACTTCTCAAAGATAACCATAAAGTTCGAAATTTATTGCCATCAAGCAGTAGTTCAGTAGTTAAACACAATGATGCAAAAAAAATTACGTCCTACAAAAATATTAGGTGTACAACTTTGCTTTTCCATATCCAGCTGCAAGAACTTGTATCAAGAAGTGCGGACTCAGACGAATAAAGCATCCCGAATATCTGGATGCTTAAGAGAAATAATATGGAAGAACAAACATATGACAGTAAAAAGTGAAGTCCGTATATACAAAACGGCTGTGAGGCCAATACTAACATACGCATCAGAAACCCGTGCTGAAACATCCAAAACCAAGACTTTGATTAGAAGTACGGAAATGAAAATCATAAGGACAATAAAGGGTGTAACACTGCGGGACCAAATAAGAAGCAGTGCTATACGGGAAGAACTGGAAGTACAGGAACTGGAGAGATCACGTGGCAAGAATGAGCAACGATCGATGGGCAAAGTGGGCAAAGAACGAAACGCCAAACTCAAAGTGCCCTCCCGGCCGACCACCAAAGAGATGGTATGAGAGTTGGAATTCCACATCGCAGGAGGCTGGATGAACAGAAGATGACAAGACATGGTCTTAAGAATAAGGAAGAAGAAGAAGAACTTTGCTTTCGCAGTTGTGCAATAAATGGCTGTAGCGGTAAGTGGTAGTCCAAATAAATAGATCGTAGATGTCATACAATAAGCTTAAGTATTTGTGAATATAACGCTATCGAAATATTAGTCGATTCGTGCCTGCATCCTCGATTAAACATGTCAGTTTACGAGCAAAATTTTCGTCATTTGAGGGAAGTTCTAATTTTCTGCTTCAATATGAAGGAATCTGCGGCTGAGGCTCATCGAATGGACTCAAATACTTATGGTGAGGCCGTTAATGAAGAAGTGAAAGAAGGTGCCAAGAGTGGTTTCAACGCTTCAAGAACGGTGATTTTGACGTCGAAGACGAGCCTGGCGGTGGAAAAGGAAAGGTTCTCGAAGATGCAGAATTGGAGTCATTACTTGATCAAGACGCAACAAGAATTGTCAGGATCATTGAAAGTGACGCAACAAGCCATTCAAAAACACCTGAAAATCATGGGAATGATTCAGAAACAAGGAAATTGGGTATCGTACGAGTTGAAGCCGAGAGATGTTGAACGGCGTTTATTTGCTTGTGATTAGCTGCTTGCAAGGCAAAGACGGAAGGGATTTCCGCATCGCATTGTGACTGGAGACGAAAAATGGGTTCATTACGATAATCCCAGGCGCAGAAAATCATTGGAGATATCTCGGTCATGCTATCACGTCGACGGCCAAATATAATATTCACGGTTCCAAGGTCATGCTCTGTATTTGGTGGGAACAGCTCGGCGTAGTTTATTATGAGTTGTTAAAACCGACTGAAACAATCATAGCCGATCGTGTTTCTATTTCCCCTATTATTTTAGTTAAAGTTGTACCAAATTTATTAGTCTCAGGTCCCAATATTTAGAGCATCAAGCAGACTTTGAGTAGAAATAGCAAGCCAGAAGAGTCCAGTTATTCAAGTGTTCCTCAATTGGCACGGCAATCAATGACTTAGGAAATCTTTTCTTCAACGAAAATTAAGATTCTCTTCAAAATTCTAATTTTGGTTCTCATCAGATATTGCCCTTCCTTAGGTAACACAGAGTATATAAAGAGAGGCCAGTACACAATACGTTTTATTCTTTTATCTTGAAATAATGTACTTCTTCTCGAAAAGTGCAAAGATGTGCTTCACCCTGAATTTTGTTTGAATTACTAAGAGTATCGTGGACAGAAAGAGTAACGGATGTGGAGATCTTGCAGATAATGCATAAAGAGACAGAATTGGTACTGACTAATAAAAAGCGGAAACTGCAATACCTGGGACATATTATGAGGGAAGATAGATACCAGCTGCTGGAGCTTATTGTCCATGGAAAGATAATGGGCAAAAGATCAATAGAAAGAAGAAGAAACTTATGATGGAAGAACTTGAGAGAATGGTACAATTGCAACAACGGCCAATTGTTTAGATCTGCAGTTTCGAGAATAGGCATAGCTTTGATGATAGCCGAACTTCGTAACGAAGACGGCACTTGAAGAAGAAGAAGCACTTCCCTGATTCATCTCATCTACGGTACCGACTTCTTAAGACTTCCTAAGACCTCATAAATCTATAACACTTCACTAAGTTTGAAGCCAAATTTCTTTCTCTGGAGAAATATTTTGAGCTCTTGAAAAGCCAGTAATCACTGGAGGACAGATCTGTAAAACGAGCTGGATGCTCAAGCAGATGAAAGTGCAATCCATTCAATTTAACAGTGGTATTTATCGATTTGTGACAATGAGCATTGTCTTGGTGGGGGAGAATTTTTTATTTGACATTTTGGAACATCTTTTCTTGATATCTGTGTTCAACCATTTCAATAATGTTATATGGTATTCACGGTTGATGGTTTTATCATTAACAAGATACTCGACAACATAGTAATCTTCGAGAGTGATACTCTGTCTATAACTTTTCAATACTTCATCTGTGGAAAGATCCGTCTTTGCTTTCGAAATAGGCTTGAACCTCGGTACTCACTTGTTCACTAGAGCCAAATTTCTTTCCCTGAGGCACCTTTCAATCGTTGTTATCGATACAGAAGAGTATGAATAAAAAATTAAAAAAAAATCAAGCCGTCACAATATTTTTTCCAACAAAACCAGTGTTTTTTCCAGACTTTAACCTATGTTCCAAAATTTTGACCCACATCCTCTAAATCTTGATACTAACAAGAACAAAAGTGGTATGCAATAACATAGTGAGCAAGTTTCCAATTAGAAACAGTATTTTTGCTCTACTTGTTGAATGAGATTTCCTTAAGTTGCAAGTTGCTGTTGGCTTACATAATATGTAAAAATCTGAATATTTATGGTCACAAGTATGTAATGTTTTAGGCTATATTGTGTAGCATCACCGAATAAAGAAACGAGTGACGAAAGTGAAAGACGTACTGATTCTGATGAATTCATCATAATTATTGTTCTCGATTAAGAATAAATTCTCTTATGAATGAATAAAATTCGCAAGATTACGGTCCTGCACAGTCCGTGGGATGACTCTCTTACCAATAATCCGATCCACTCTCACTTTTGCCTCGCCTTATAAGGATTTTCAATTCCCACCGTGTGTGCGTGTTTTAGCGCTTATAAAATATACATCGAAACTGCAATAAAATCGGCCTCCTCTGAACGAATCGACCAGTTTTTCGGTGTAGGTTTCGGCAGCCTCGTTCTGGCTGACCACGAAAATAAGAAATCAACGAGGATGATTGTTCAAACAATCGTAAGTCGAATGGGAGTTGGCTTCGACCTTCACGCAACCGATGAATATTTCTCAATAGCAACAACACGCCTTCTGAGTCGAGTGTTTTACCCACTCTGGTGAAACACCGCAAATTTTACATTATGGTTTATTATTTTCTCGTAGAATATCTACAATCATTAATAAAATCAAATATGAAAAATCTCTGGACGAGCAATTTGATGATAATTTCCAAATTTTTAATTGTTTCCATTTCAAATTCACAAAAATGGAATATATACTGTATGATTTTTTTAAGCTGAATCATTCAAAACTCATTTTGAAAAGGAAACACCTTACAGAAAAATGTTTCGAAGAGAAGGTCATGTAATGGTTTTGAGGGGGAAGTCCACTTATGCCAGAACCTCTTCCATTTATTTCATCCTTGTGGGAGGTATGGAGGTCAACTCTGGAATTTCTACGGCAAAACTGAAAAAAGTTTCAAACGAACAATTTTTCTTGAATCGTCACAGATGGCTCTGTAGTTGATGTATCAGTTCCATTAATCATTCACATAAAATATTAGTCGTGAATTGCCCAATTATTCGTTGGAAAAATGAAAAACCTTCTACGCATTAATATAGACGACTTGACGAAGATTTCTAATAGATTTCAAATAATCTTTTTTCAATTGATATATACCCATTAAAGAACGAGAAATATTTCGAACCAAAAATAAATAATTTTGTCATTTTCAAATGATCAATGTCAGTAAATGTACTGAAAACAAACAGTTCAGTACAAAACGACATAATATCATGGGAATCATTAATGGAAGGGATAAACGTTAAGGTCCTCTAGAAGAAAATCCATTTCACGTTGTTCTCAATAATTGAATCATTCTCATACAACGAAATGGAGAACGTGAAAATAATAATAGATGTGAATGAGTTCCAGAAGAGTATTTTCAGTTGTGTCACAAATGGAGCAATAAGGAAGAGAGAAATTTTTATACATTCAAACTCCAGTTAACTCTTGTTTGGTTGAATTGAACCCTGAAATATTTTTTCACTTCCCACCTTAATATCATAATTATATGCAAACGCTATAATGATGACATAAAACGAAGATGACCTCAGATGACCTCTAAAAACTACAATACAAATTCACATCAATATAAGTAATGATAACTGAACAACACTCAAAATTAGCAGTGAAGGCTAAGAATCAAGTAGGGAAAATATGGAATATGCACGGCAATTACTGCAAAAATCGGTTGTTTTTCACTAGTAAATCTCGAATTTAAAAAATTCCACCTCTAAATTAATTTCGACTGAAAATCACAACATAACATAAACGAATATTTGGAAAGAGTCATGGAGGGTTTCATTATGGGTTGAAGTGACGTAACACAAATTCAACTGAATGAACTGGATATTAGTTCATCAATGATGAAATTATAATTATCGATTCATGTTGCACCGCAAAAATTTAGTACAATACCTGATTACTACAGTTTTGAAGTAGAATTTCGGGAGAAGTTGTAATTTGTATGCGAAGAAAAATTTCCTTCTTATGTCCTTAACTCTGTGACATTAATATTGCAGAATTTTGCTCATCAGATGCATTTAGGTTTAGTAATAAGACTTTTACATCAAATAGCTTCGCAATTTCTCTTGTTCCTTTGTGAGTACCATTAACCTATTAGAGATAGAGATTTTTTTCTTGCTCCTTCAAATAAGATCGTATCGTCATATTTTTGGTAATATCTAATTCATGTTATATATATTCAAATAATTGTATACAATCTCATTTGTTTTTGTGAATTGGCAGCCAAAGTGAAAATGAAGAACACAACAAGAGGTTTCATATCTCATGTTCAAATCATTATTGAATATATCAAAGTTAGTATAGTAACTACACTCTAATTCATAGATTTTCATAAGCTATCGGACCTTTCGACAAGAACATTGTCATCTCCA
Source organism: Harmonia axyridis (assembly GCF_914767665.1). Classification (NCBI taxonomy): domain Eukaryota; kingdom Metazoa; phylum Arthropoda; class Insecta; order Coleoptera; family Coccinellidae; genus Harmonia; species Harmonia axyridis. The sequence goes on from NC_059505.1 coordinate 29,948,555, forward strand.
CAAACCAGAAGTCAATAAAATTTACAAAAGCATGTACTGCAAATATATTTAGATACTTCCAGTTTCTGAATATGACCAGGATCGTTATGTAAATTTTCAAAACGCTTATAGGGAATATGTGGATTAGATTGTAGTGACAACAACTTCAGTAAAATACTGTATCCAATATAAAGCCAACAAACTGAGATCACAGAGATAAAGTAGTAACACACTTTGAAATACCTTTCAATGTTTTTTTCATTGCTGCACCAAAAACTCAGTGTAGTTATTTTTAAAACATTCCAAAATCATCATTATTAAAAGAATTATAGTGGAACAGCTGTTTCGGTGTCGAGGTTTTTTGAGCTGATTCTATATCAATTTGATGTCCTGAATTCAAAAAACGTATTCATTTTTACCTAGGCGATCAGATATTCAAGATATGCAATCTTAAAGGAATATAACTTACATTATTTTAACTCAAATCCGTAAGTGTAGTAAACAAAAGAAGATACGAAATTTTTAATTTAGTTATACAAAATACAATAATATGTCACACATACAAACGAAAAAAACAATGAAGAAATCAATTAGACATTCGACACTCCGAAAGTTTCTTTTCCGAGACATTCTTGAATGTTTTTTTTAAACATTCCCTTCTTAAACTCCAGCAGTAATCCGCCATCATGTTCATGTCCCATCTTCCTTGGTAGTGTCCTCTATAACTTCAATATCTTGGTGAAATCTTTCACCTTGTTCCTCACTCATGTCTCCTGAATCTTCTGGAAAATGGTTTAACTGGCTGTGTAAATAGTGTATTTTAATATTCATATTGCACCCTAAGGATTTGAAGCTATTAATCATCTTGCTAACAATTTCAAAATAGTTTTGGGCCTTATGTTTGCCTAGAAAATTTTCTACAACTGCAACAAATGATGTCCAATCTTCTCGTTCAACTTAATTCATTGAATTTATGAAGGTATTATTTTTAATTGTTTTTATTATTTGTGGGCCGTTAAATATCCCTTGAGTTTTTTTGTGCTCAACTGATGGATTTTTACCCCTATATAAGCAAATTATGACCCATTCTTATCAAAAGACTTTACAAATTGCTTCAATAAGCCCAACTTTATATGTAACGGAGGAAGTATGATTTTTTCTCTTTCAACCAAAGCGTCGTTGATGACATTCTTTTCCCTAACGTCCATGTTTTCTCTCTGAGGCCAATCTTTTCTGGTCCAGTGGTGTGTTTTGTCCCTACTATCCCAAAAGCACAAGAAACACGGATATTTCGTGTAACCACTTTGCTGTCCAAGAAGAAAGTTTACTATCTTTAAGTCTACACAAATCATCCATTGATGTTCGTGATACTTTATCTTCTGCAAGACCAAAGCTATGAAATTATATTCTTTCAGTTTCGTTAAGTGAGCTAGTGGTATTGAGTCATATTTACCCAATTACAGACTGACAATAAAATCTACATTTTACCTACATTAATGAATATATAATAATTTTAGAACTGTCATAAATGAATATACTGAATGTAATCCACATTGGTAGATAAGTTGATATATCTAAAAAAGAAGAGCTGATAGAGACAAAACGGATGGCATGTACAGATCCCCAAATATAGTTGAAATCAATTATAAAATCTCAGGCACCAAAAAAAAAATTTTTTTTGTTGCCCTGTGTTATCCGTTGTACGATAATGAATCCCTGCACGCCAGTAAAAATTTTTTACCATTCTTGTCGAACGGATTCTTCATCATCCTGTACCTACATTGTCAGCATTATTTACGATCCAAACTCAGTATTGCCTAATACTTAAGTAAGTAACGAGCCAACTACACGAACCTTCGTCAGACCACGTTGCAAATCGTTAATCCATTTATTTATAGTATTGTTGGTAACACGATACACCGGGAAAAGATTGGCGGAAAAAATTGACATGTAATGGTCGCAGTTCCCACTTGATTAACGAGCAAATAAAACGGCAGAGTGTTGTACACTTTATCATTTTGGCATGGACAGTGGATACTTTGGTGCTTTCACCTGATTTGCTATTGACCGTTCCCCGGAAGTGCCACGAAGGGTCGAACTAGCTTCGGCTTAATGATGAGAAAGAGAAATGGAGAGATTTCTGCATGGCCTGCACCTTGAGAACTCTTCTCAATGATACGACTGTCACGATGGTATTATCTCGAGAATGATCGGGGTTTTCACTGTTAGGACTTATAGAATATGAAAGTCGATTTGATAGTGAATTATTTCAATGTTTCGAATGCTTCCTACAGAGAGTTATTGAGGTGAAAGGTTATCACATCGATATCAACACACTTCATAAGTAATAAGTAGTAGTAGTAAAATTTTTATTAGCTTCAAACTTTATTATATGAAAACATAATTGAATTTCAGCAGTCATTCATTCAATACCTATTTCTAATATCACATGTTATCAGTCTGTTGAGTTGATTTGAATTATCCGCACATCTTATAAATACTGGTAATGATTGTAATTATACCCAGATATTTACTTACATTCTTATTTCTACATAGTTTCACCATAATCTGATTCGTCATATACATCACTTAAGTTTTTTTAGTGTTTACTAAAAGATTCCTTGCAAGTCACTTTGAGAGATTATCGAGTTCTTCCTGAGTAGTCGGGACAACATCATTCAACGAAGATCCCGACATAAGATTGTCATCTGTAAATAAATTTACCAGTGTACTGTCCTTAAAGTTATCCATTATGTCCTTTATATACAAAATAAAAAGTATGGGTCCCAATATAGAACCCTGAGGCACCCCAAATGCAAAAGATTTCTCCTTCGAACAAATACTATTTATTTTAACCGTCTGATTTCGTTTTAATACTGTATCAACTATTCCAATTTTCTTCAGCTTTGTCCCAAGTCTTATCAGTGAAACCATACTTCTCTTGAAAATTCGACAATGTTTTCGAAATTGGCTTCAATTTTGGCAATCACTTCTTCACTATAGTCAAAATTCATTACTCTAGTACGTTTGAACCGTTATTGTAGTTACAGCAGAGTCTGACTAATATACTGCTTCATGAATGTTGAGGAAGTTAAAAATTTTTGTGTCAAGCTGTTCTTATCGGGGGCCATGTGCTGCACTGAACATCATTTTTTCAATTTTTTTTTTTTTGAGGAAAAATGAGGATGAGAAGGATGAGGAAGAGGACACAACTGAGGATAGGATGCTGGAACGTAAGATCTTTTAGTGGAAGAGACCAGGAAATCATTCTAGAACTGCGAAACAAGAAAATAGACATCTGCGCAATCTCCGAGACGAAGAAGAGAGGGAAAGGAACCGAACAGTATGGCGACTACATCTTGATATACTCCGGGAGGCCAAAAGAAACTAGAGCGACGTCGGGAGTGGGAGTACTCATAGATTACAAATATCAGAACATCATCAGTGACATCGAATATCGGAGCGATCGAATACTAAAAATCAGTCTGAAACTGGAAAACCACTTCACACACATAATATCAGTTTATGCACCGGATACTGGAAGGCCAACACAGGAGGCCCTCGACTTCTATGAGCAATTGCAATTAACAGTTGACAAGATACCCAAGCAAGACCAAATTATTATCATGGGAGATATGAACGGGAGAGTGGGTAACGAGGTAATTCCAGGAATTAAGAACGTATTCAACGAAGAAATCATAAATGACCGGGGAGAGATGCTCATCGAATTCTGCACCTACAACGAGCTAAGAATCAACAACACATACTTTCGTCACAAACCTCAACATAAGATTACTTTCCGTGGGAGCAGGGGTGTAACTTCTACAATAGACTACATCCTTACGAATAGAGCAATTGTACCAGAACAAGTGTTAGATATTAGATCATTAACATCGGCAAACATAGGGTCTGACCACAATTTGGTGCTAGGTGTGATATCTGGAATGAGAAGACCAACAAAAGCGGACAAACAACACGATCCAGTAACAAAGTTCAACATCGAGTCCCTAAAAACAGAGAGCATACTCGACTTATATAGGAGACGTTTGACAAACAAAATAGAGGAAACAACAATCGGTGACCAACATACGGTGAACGAGGCGTGGAAAATACTCCTAAAGAACATAAATGAAGCAGCCGAAGAAGCGCTGGGGAAGAGAACAATCAAGGCAACCTCACATCAGCGGAGAGAGAAGCCCTGGTTCACATCGGAAGTAAAAGATCTGGCACAAGAAAAGAAGGAGGCACATCTAACCTACATAAATAACAAGACGCCGAGAAACTTTCTAAAGTATACTGAAATTAGGAACAGAGTCAATAAAAGAATTAGAGAGATAAAGAAAGAACACTGGGAGAACTTTAGTCGAGAGATGGAAAATGACCTATATGGAACTCAAAAACGCATATGGAAGATGCTCAGAGCCGCGAAAAAAGAGGTAAATGAGACAGTGCAAATACATAACATCACCGCGGATAAATGGAAAGAGTACTTCACAAATCTGCACTCCCAGGATAATGACCAGCCACTAGAAAGGAGACAAAAACTGCGGCGAGAATATGCAATAAGCTTGGAAGAGGACAAGCGGGTTACAACAGAAGAAGTGATGGACGAGATGAAACATCTCAAAAACGGAAAAGCTCCCGGTCCAGACAACATTCCTAATGAACTGTTGAAACAAGGAGGAGTAAGATTGGCTGAACAGCTCACCAAACTATTCAATAAGATTCTAGGGAGCGCAGTAATACCAGACGAATGGAAAGAGAGCATAACAATACCTTTATTCAAAAAGGGAAAAACATCAGATCCAGCAAACTACAGAGGAATATCATTGTTGAACACCTCCATGAAACTGTTCACTCGTATACTGGGACAACACATATTGCAACACACCAAGCTATGTGAAGAACAACAGGGCTTCCGCAAAAATCGTTCCACGGTCGACGCTGTATTCGTTGTTAGACAGGTAATAGAGAAATCCATTGAATATGACAAACCTGCGTACTTGTGCTTCATAGACTTGAGTAAGGCATTCGACAGAATACAACTGACGGATGTTGTGGAAGAACTGAAGCACAGAGGAATACATCCAAACATTGTAGAGACGATAAAACAACTAAACACAGGCAACACTACCACAGTCAAGACAAGAGCAACCACAACCGATAAAGTAAAGATCAACCTAGGAGTGAGACAGGGAGATAGTCTTAGTCCACTGTTATTTAATCTGATAATGGACAGGATAATACACAAAGTACGAAGGGTGAACCAAGGATACAGAATGGGGAACGAACTATTGAAGATCTTGTGTTATGCAGATGACGCAGTACTATTTGCAGATAGTGAAGACGGGCTGCAATGGTTAATACAGGCATTTTACAGGGAGGCTCTAGAACTCAATATGGTAATATCAATCCCTAAAACTAAGAGCATGGTGATCGCCAGGGAACCCCGCCGATGTAAGCTGGAGATAAATAACAAAATCATCGAACAAGTATTCTCCTTTAACTATCTGGGCGTAACGATATCGCCATATGGAAGCTTAAAAGATAGTGTAAGACATCAGATGAATAAGGCAGCCAGAATATCGGGGGCCCTAAGGAATATCATCTGGAAGAACAATTGCATGACAACAACCAGTAAAGTGAGAATTTACAAAGCATGTGTCAGACCCATAATGACATACGCGGCGGAAACAAGAGCAGAAACAGCTGAAACTAAAAGAATGGCACGAACAAACGAGATGCGAGTTTTGAGGGCAATCACAGGAAACACATTGAGAGACCAGAGAAGAAGCGACGAGATCAGAAAAGAATGCCAGACGGAGGACGTAGTTAGATGGACCCGCGCGAGAAGAAGGTTCTGGAATGAACATGTCTCACGTATGTCAAGCGACAGAATAGCGAAAATCGCGAGAAACGGAAGACCAGCATCCAAAAGACCTGTAGGGAGACCCCCAAAAAGGTGGAAGGACAGCTGGACCTCAATATCTCAAGAACGAGAGGAGGAAAATGGGTGAAACAAGCTAGTAAGCTTTCGTAAAGTAGAAGAAGAAGAAGAAGAAAAATGAGGACTTCTGAAAAAGTCAAAATCTCTGAACTTATCTTTGAGCAGTATACTTATTAAGCAATATCTGTGCTTACAGAGTATTTTTTATCAACGAACAGTGTTTAATTAATACAGGAAACTCGTTTTCATCCATTTTTCAACAAACTTGAGCTCGTGATTTTGCATCCGAGGTATTCAAATGACTTGATCAGGTCAATGTTGTTATTTTTCAGTTTCAACTTGCAGTTTGCTAGCAAAAATCTTCAAATGATTTTTTAGAAAAGTGATTACAAAGCTTTCTTCACCTTCGGTTTAGGATTTACTCGAAATTGTCTATTTTCTTAGGTACTAATGAGAGGTCATCGGAGTAAACTTGAAATTGCTTAGATATATATTAGATAGATATATTAGAAATAATTGTTTACACGCCTTCAAGACACACCGATCTCAGACTATTGTCTTCGATCAGTAAAAAATGCTTTTACCAATTCAGATTTTCAATATACTATTTTTTTCAACTCTTCGAAGGTTTATGAATGAAATTAACCAATGATAATTCAATCCTTCTCACGAGTGCAGTTTGGCCGGTCCTGTACAGGTAATGTAGTCCAGAATACAATCAACTAATGTTTGTGTGAAAGTGAGAGTTATTATGTGCTTGATCGTAACAATCCAACATCTTGTCTGTACTAATTTATCGGACTATATTATTCAATTCGCTTTGGTTTTGTCTCGTATGACGCAACGCTCCCATCGCTTTTTAAAAGACGCTAATGAATAGATCATTTGTTTGCCGGTATTAAAAATGAGTTATCATGATGTTTTATGAAATCTTGACTTCACGACAATCAAGTCGAAGAAAAAAATGAGTTCTATGTATTGAGAGGGCGTTATTGAAGTAGTCAATTTCATTGAAGAAGGAAGGTTGGGAGTTGAAGTTTAAAATCGCGTAGCTGAGCATTAATTTTTTATTTGAAGGTTTCTTTTGTTCAAAGATTCATCATATTATTATGAGATCCACATCGACCGAAACAGCACAAGTCAACATAATAGAAGAAGCTCGGCCAACGCCTTTCTTGGAAATGTACGCGATAGTGCTGAAGTGCAAATTCTCTCTGTGAACTCATAAAGCTTTCTTTGTAGATTTCAGGACAGACTTTAGTTAGTTATGAATCAGATTTAGAACATCAAGCTTCGTTTTGTAACTCACGTTTTTCCCAAATCTTAATCTGTAGAATTATTAATTATTTATCCAAGTGTTGTAATTCTTAATTCAAAATAGAATAAATCCTTTTTAAAAACAGACTTTAAGATACGGAAAACATAATTGGCGCTGCGAACAGGATATCGCAACGGGGTTTTAGTTCGAAACTGAAATAAGTGTCCGCTACGGATTGTGTCCAAGGAACTCCCGTTGAGTTTCAACTCTTGATGTGATATCCAGAACCATCATCAACCACCCCTTCAACCCAGAAGGAAGCCAACCACTTCGATCCAGAAGGAAGGACCAACCACTATAGGATGCAAATCTTGGTGATACCAATGATCCTCCTGATACAGACCCAAATCAACCAGGCCCTTCAGGTCAACAAAATAATCAGTAATGGATACTTTGAAGAACCCTTAAGTCAGGCCAAAATTCTTGATCATTACCATAATTTTCTCTTTTTTATAAACATCACGAATTTACAAATCAATTATGATCAACTTAATTACAACTTTAATGCACTGCAGAAAAATCGAACTATTGATGAATTATCTCATAGAATTTACCTTCAATTAAAATCGAATTTAGCCCAAATTGAACAAATACTACATAAATTCATTAACAAAAAAGTTTAAAGAGGTTTGGCTAATTTTATTGGCAAAGGCATAAAATTTATCACAGGAAATCTAGACGACGATGATCTGAAAACTATTAACGAGAACATAGAAAGTCTCCATCAAATTAAAAACTCTGAAATTGAAAGAATTAATAAATTAACTTCTTTTGCAAATCATTTAACACAAAGGTACTCAGAAGATTTAGCTTTATTGAATGATAATATTCAACATACTAAATTACTTTTTCAAAACATAAAATCAACGGAACAATTCAGATTGACTGTTGAATATCAAATACTTCAAGCAGAAGATCTATTGAATACTTTCTTGATGCTTGAAAGAACTATCAGTTTTGCAATGAAAGGAATACCAAATTTAGAACTCATAAAAATCGATGAACTTCTTTTGATTGGAAAGTATCTCGAAAAAATTTATAAACCACAACAATTATCTCCAATCGATCACGTTCATCTCTATAAAACTATAGAGTTTGCTAAAATATCTGTCATAGGAACGGATGAATCCATCACCTTTCTCCTCAAAATTCCTATTCTCAAACAGATCACCACAAACTATTCCCGAGTGTACCCTCTACCTAACCACCAAGATATTGCTGTAATACCTCCGAAAAAGTATTTGGTCAGAATCAACTACGAAGAATACTGGACCAATGAAGCCTGTATTTCCACATTAGGCAGTTCCATTGTCTTATGTCTTCAACCACCAGTCAAAGAAGCCTGCATCCTGTCATCACCAGACCAGTGTCAAAAAGTGCTCATCAAAAACAACTATAAGATAATCCATACACTTCAGAACAAACAGCTTCTCACCCTGTTTAAGAATACGCAGATAATACTAGAAGATTGCCATGGTATAATTATAAAAAAAATCCATACAAGGAATAAACCTGCTACATTCAGATTGTACCATCATCATCGACAATTCAATATTTGAAAACACTGAACCAATTTTCGAGATGAAATTTGAAAACATTTCGAAACTCCCATTGAGTTACGATTATAAAATGGAACTTCAGTTAAAACACTTAAGAGAACCTACATCAATCCTGCAAGAAGCTGAGAAACTTCAAAATCAACCAATTTATCTACACCCAATAACTCAGCTCACGCATTATACCATAAGCGGAATTTTACTCTGTTTCATAATCATTGGAACAATCACTGTCATGATAAACAGAGTAAGAATTAGAGACCTGTTATACAATCCGAGGAAAATCATTCGCATCGACCTCGAGAACAACCCAGGTGATCCCACTGATAACGAGGACGTTATCTGAACTAAGGGGGGAGGTATTATGAGATCCACATCGACCGAAACAGCACAAGTCAACATAAAAGAAGAAGCTCGGCCAACGCCTTTCTTGGAAATGTACGCGATAGTGCTGAAGTGCAAATTCTCTCTGTGAACTCATAAAGCTTTCTTTGTAGATTTCAGGACAGACTTTAGTTAGTTATGAATCAGATTTAGAACATCAAGCTTCGTTTTGTAACTCACGTTTTTCCCAAATCTTAATCTGTAGAATTATTAATTATTTATCCAAGTGTTGTAATTCTTAATTCAAAATAGAATAAATCCTTTTTAAAAACAGACTTTAAGATACGGAAAACATAATTATATCAATTGAAATTAGACAATTTATTTTCCCAAACAAAAACACTGAATGATGTAGGAGAGGTCAATGAATTCCACTTCAAGAAATCCACAATTCCATTCACGCCATCAATATATTAACAACCTGTGCAGTATGTGCGGATGAAAAATATTCGAAACAAACAGCTATCGGATGTTTGACTTCGAAATTCTTCAAAGAATTGGCTGTTGCTAATCCAACCACGTCACATCAGACTGAACATGACTCACTTAGTCATTCATTACAATCGATGATCATTTGAGGTTTCATTGAATTTCGTTTAGGTATGTCTAATTAATTCTGACGTATTAAATACATAGATGACTAATGGAGTGTTCAGAATGTTCAGATGACTTATTTCAATGTTGAGCTTCATAGCCTCCAAACACATTATTCCCTTTACACATTAATTCTGGATCCATTCATTGATTTTGAATCGAAATAATTATGAAAGACTGTTATTGTATGGTTAGATTGTATAACATCAAAGAGTAGGCTTTGAAACCTGCTGCTTATTCCACAAGTATTTTGTTTTTTTTTTCAATAATTGAATTAGTTGTAGAGACTATCACACATTTTTCAACATGAACGTGAATGATTTTCCCCGCCCCGCATCTTGATGGAGAAGTTTATGGAAGGTCTAGGACGATCTATATAAGGCTGCTCACACAAATCCTTACTTATTCGTATTTGAACTTATTTGCTCATCAGAGAGTCAAAGCCTTGTTAATATATCCATAACATGATAGCATTTTAACTCCTTTTGAAAGAAAGTTAACTCTGTCCCAAGATCTCATGGACTTTTTTCAACTCCCAGTGTTGAGTCTATATTTCTTTATATATTTCTCTATAGAAGTCTTCTTCTGGTTCTTTGCCAGTTGATGACCTCTTCCTTTTCATATTCACTCATTTTTGTATCTTGCATCCGATGTACGATGATCCATTAATTTTAGTGATGACTAGTGGAATATTGCTACAGGGTAATATTTCACCCTAAGATTTAACTTCAACTTCCAATAAAGAGCGAAATAAGGTGCTATTTTGAGGGAATCATCTATTACTTACACCTAATAAATCGTAATCAGAGATAATCATCAACTTTAAATCAGATTCAAATGTGCTAATCTGGGACGAAATAGTAAAATAAAACTGGAATAGGCTCAATATCACCATGCTGTTACTATAACTGTATGTAGATTACGGACGATTGCAGATAACGATCATCATTACGATTCTGTACCAGTGAAACAGATAATAGTGCACTCCTAATTCAGTGGCGTCCCAACAGATTATTTCGATGGAGTGCTAGGCATCTACTCTCACTGCTCTTTCGAACATACTGATGCATTATTTAATATGGTAATAGTAATCAATGAAATATGTACATATTAGTAATTCAATCTTGAGGAATTCTGTCATCATATTATCAGATTTTGAGTGAGGAAGCATAGAGCTAGTAATTAGGCAGAGCTAAAAATGATCTTGAAATGGTATATCAAATAAAAAAAACAGATGTTTGGAAAAGTTTTCAAAAAATTGTTTGACTTATTGTTCTAGTTGGAACTGTAGAAATATCTTGAAAAATTATCAATGAATATGGACGGAAGCATTTGAGTATTCTTCCAGAATTACGCCAACCAAAATATTAATTTTTTCAACCTCAAATTCTTTTGTAGACAATATTTTCGGCGCCTTATCAGTAGTTCTACAAAGCCTCACGATTCGACCAATACAACACATTGCGAAATTTCAATGTAGAAAAAAAGAATACCACAAATTTGCACTAATAGGGTCGAAATATCACTCATTCTATGGTTTTATAAACATTTGTTTCATAATGAGCAAATCTACAAAGTATGAAGCTATTGATATTCAAATGAAGTGTTTCCCAATAAGAATTATATCATTCTTCTTATTCTTCTTCTTAGTGTGCCATATCAAGTCCCCTTTAAGTTGGCGATTAACATGGTGAAACCATTTCTGTCCTGAGCAAGTCTGAATCAAGAGGCTTATTTTCTGTCAATTCCTCTTCTTCCTTCTATTCAACCTGTCACAATCAGCTGGAGGATATTATATCCCGTAATATGTAAACCAAAAACGACATTTTTCTACATTAAGATAATGAGATCCATCAAATGACGATCCTCTTTTGAAAACTGCTTCGTTTGTTTGCCTAGCATTTCATGGTATTCTGAGCATTCATCTATAGAGTCTCATTTTGAAATCTTCCAAGCGATTAATAGTAGATACTTTCAGGATCCATGCCTCAACACCACACAGTAAAACTGACCACCCGTATTACCTCATCATGCTCTTTATAGTGTATTGTATTGTATTATCATTACCATTGGAAAATCTTATATTATTTGTATGTTTTTCTACATTCATGCAAAAAGCAAAACTTTATTGAACCATATTTAGTGGAAAAAGAAGTTCTTCATTGCACTAGTGCAATAAAGTTTTAATGGCACTCATCTGTCATTCTACTTCAACGTGCTGTCATCATGACAAACATAAACGTTCAACCCAACCCACTACATATTTATCAGATATGTTGGCAACACGTTTTAAACAGTTACATATTATATATTATTTTGTATTAATGTTAGCAGCCAGAGATAAACAAACAATGCCTTCCCGAGAATAACTCCTTAATCAAAACTGATCCGATTTGTAACCGTCTACCTCCATAGAGCAAACTGTCTGTACTATGACCACACCTCATGATACATACATTTTTTGCCTTTTGCATGAACGTAGAAAAAATGTTGTATGCAACTCGTGCAAAAATTGTTTATTGCACTCGACGTGTTGTCCAACTCGGCCAAACGGCCTCGTCGGACAATTTCACGTCGAGTGCAATAAACATTCACTTTTTCCACTTGTTGCATAAATAATATTGATATTTTTATCTCATCAATCTAATCAATTAAATCAAACCTTATGAAAAGATTTTGAAATAACCGCTAACACGAAAAAATGCACTTGACAATTATTTATACACAAAATATATTTTGTGGCTTTGCCCTTCCTATCATCTACACCAATGACTAACGCAGAACTCATCTTCTGTTCTTCCGTAAATAGATATATGCAAAACTGCCAGCTCTGCATTGTTCCACAACACAGAAATCCGGATGTTCGAGCTTTGAATTAGTTCCAGAATGTTCAGTTAACTATGATGAAATATAGTTTGCAGTGAAAATTGTAACAACAAATTATATAGCCATAAACATTGCCAATATCTTGATGAAATAAACATTTGTAATATTCAAATCAGGATCTAAATTCAGCAAGATATAGATTTGGCTTATTGACTTTTAAACCCTTTATTCTCCAAAAATATTTGATCATTTATGAGTAACACATCAATTTTTTCCAGATCTCATGTCAGCTAATAGATTCAGACTTCATACCACAAGTATCTGCAACATGCAAGCAGGACCATATGAGCATAAAAGTAGCATTTAATGGTAGTTTTAATGGAGCTATACATGCTAGAGATTTCAGGACACCAGCCTGTATGACACATGGAGATGGTGGAAAACTAGTCACTCTTGATATTCACCTATCTGCTGAACCAGGGTCTCCAGATTATTGTGGTCTTTTAGTGAATAACGTAAGTATCTAGAAATCAATAATAATACCATGGATTTTTGGAGATTTTTCTTCGAATTTTGCTTATCAGTATAGGAGAGAAAACAACCTTCGCAGTCTTTGCCACTCCTGATCCTGCCAAAGCTTGGCCTGTCCGTCACCTCCTAAGAATTTTTTATCGTTCCAGCTGTGCCTCAAGAAACAGCTTTTCCAATTATATTACCCACTGACGTTTTATCTCAAACTCAAGGTTCAGATATTTTGAAATTCTTTCGAAATCCTTTGTATGCATGATATTGTTATTTGGTATTGCTACGTTGATGAGTAGGTATTGCTGTCTTTTGTATTTTATCGACTAATATTATGCCTGGTCTGGGTCTGCTGTGGGGAACCATTTTATCATTGAGAACCTCCAAGATGATTTCCAATTTGTACTTGTGGAATGACACTTTTTAATACTGTTACTCCTAATATGGTAACCAATTCTTGGTGGAGTATTTTCCCTACTGCTTCGTATCTTTGAATTCATTAGGTGCAAACATTTGTCATCCACAGATCCACACTTGATATGTTGAATTTTTCATCAATATCGTCCATAGATAATCAGATAATATTAATTATTAATATTATTATTTATCTTTTCGGTCCCTTATCTTTGGAATTAATTCGAGAATGAATGAAATTCAAAGCTCTTTTGTTTTTTTATGATTTCAATTTTGTTTTACTCATTTTTCAATATAGGAATTACTCATTTGGTTGACCATTTAAGGCAATTTCTGCATTCCACCCTAACAAAGAATCATTATCATCTTGCTTAACATCTATGCAAATCTCCATTTATGCTCATCTCTTTTGAAAATGTACATCACCTTCAGGTGGCCTGCTTTGTTACTTGATTGTCAATGAAATATTGAAAGAAATAGTTATTGTATTCAGTGATGATATCCAAAGCACTAAATCGTTGACCAAAACGATCACACTGAACAAGGTTCTGAGAAATTAATTTATAGCACGCATAAATTGCCAATGTGTCTTCAGTGATAAACGAAGTTACAATCAAAGAGTATTGTCATGTCAAATATTTCCTGGTAATTTTATTGGTACTATAATTCATACGCAAATAATTCATGCCTGACCTTATTGAACTTGGTTGACTATATCTGAGCCTCAGTTGAGGAGGCCTGTAAAAGATATTCTCGAATGAGTTTCATCAATCTCAAGAATTAAAGAAGAAATGTCGGCTCAAAATTCCAAAAACACAGTCATTTTGACGAAATGATTAGAGTTATCGGAAAAAACACTTAAAAAGGTGGAAGATAGGTATTTTTGTGATGTAGAAAACATTAATGAACTTGCTCCTAAGTACAAAATGCTTCTAGTCTTTACCAGGCATCTTGCTGCTTTTAACTGTGAATAAATATAGAAAAAATATATTAACCGTGAAGGCATTCAATGAGAATCATTTATATGCAAGAAAGGTTCTTGAATAAACTATTTAGGTGTGTTGGTAGTGGGTTACAAGGTTGACTAGACTACAGTATATAACGTGCTCGATTTATTGTGACATTCTTTGTTTGATTGTTAACAAACAAGTCGGAAATGTATAGTTCTTCTGTTTGCGCCTGAGGGGAACTGACAAGGGAAAAAAATGTTAGTCTTACGATTACGAGATGTTAAATGAAAAAAAACATCGTTAGAGTACCAATTCGTTATAAATTCCAGTTGAATTATTCCTTTCACGAAGTTTTTTCATCATCTTTTTCGACAGAATTATTCAGTCTTATTCTTATGACAGTAGAATTATTATTAAGTTTTTCAGTTGTTTTTCTGAAGGTTAGTCATGTACGAACATTGAAATTTGATCTGAATTTGTTCGAACTTTTTTCTTTCATTAATCGAAATTTTAAGTTATTTTCTACTTCCATATGTAGAGGGAAATTGGATGAAAATCAATAATATGAATATAAAAAATTTCTAGTATTTTGTCCTTTCCCTTTACAATATAATATAATATAATATCAATATATCCTTATGATATATATTCGGTTTTTGAACTATAAGGCATTCTGTTGAGGAAAAATTGTATTGTATTGTATTATGTATTAATAAATACGAAAATTCCGAAACATAGGTACCTACATCTGTCTTTATGTTAATTAAGTTATTCAATTTGTTAACCGTTCATCCAATTTGTACAGTTTAGGTTAGTTTGAATTCGACTATTTGGTCATTTTTGGAATAAAATTGTTTTTCTCCGATTGACAGCAAATATTGATTTTGGAGACACATATGAATCAGCAAAGTATTGCCTTTGCTGCCTAGGCAGCAAAGGGATTATCCTCAATGCGAATGAAACATTCGACATTTTCTGACCATCAATTTTTTTGACACCTTCCTTATTTCTGGAGAAGTAAGTACCTTAAGTCGCTATCACTGTCCATAATCTAAATATATCCGATATTTATATAAAACTGTCAGATATTTTGTGAATTGCCAAACTGTAATTTATCAACCAACTATTCCAACAATTGCGATTTCTATCAAATTTAGTTTCAATTTATCACTACAAGAAAGATGAAAAATTGTGGGAGTTGTAATAATTTGCAAATACAATATCCTACATATATCATTGAAACAATCGGAAAAAAAAGTCGATTGACTTTGCTGCCTAGTAAAACAAATAACTATTTTCAAGACAAAAAAACCAAATTCCTATATCATAAAGATATAATATATGATATTTTAAAGGAACAAGGCCACAATGTTCCAACAAAATCGGACGATAACATCAATAAATCTTTGAAACTTAAAATCAAAGTGGAATTGAGAAAAAACAAATTCATGAGATCAAATACTGTGATGGCTATCATTTCGTGAGATATGTCCTTTAAATGTGACTATTGGCTTCAATATACGATTTTAAATTAAATCACTCAGGAATGTCCAGTATTCCAATTGATGTCGAATGCATTCCCTCGAATTTTTTAATGAGCTGAGCGGAAGGTCATTTTTGGTTAAAATTTTTAGGCAATTGATTCTCCAATCGTGTACATAGTTCATTAATCAAGCACTTTTTTGAATCTTTTTTTATTTATATTCTCCTCAATCCCACTAATAATTTTGAAATCAATGACACCTCAATTCATTAATAAAGGCTATAAATGAAATGGACCCAGATCACTTTCCTGAGGGACTCCTTTCAATAAATTCCAAAGTTTTTTCATCAATTCGAAATAATTGTCTCTGAAGTTGATGAAGTGTTGTTAGGAGTAGCCTTCAATGAACTTTTTATGATTAATACCGTGAATAAAGGTTAGACCATCGAAATTTATTCGACTTTTTCCCACACATAATTTTTTGCATCGCTCATAAAAGCATGATATTCGCGTTTTGTGCAATCGCATTAGCAAACACCACTGAATACGCAACCTACACTGACGTCCAAAATTAATCTTCGTATAAGATAAGATCGGTTAGATCGGCAACGCCTAACATGGTCTTCTCCAAATTCCACAGACTACTCGGTCATTCTATGGGCGTTCGCTACAGGTCGCGCCTCATTCGTGATGACATAATGGAACGTCATAAAAATATAACCGATGAACTGTTTACCGGTAAGGCGAGGGGAGGGGGATTTTCCGGTGCAAATTGGGACGAAGGAAAATAGATGCATCGAAGCCAATTGTATTGCGGACAAAGAATGAGGATATCTGTTGAATGAGTCATTACTATGAATCTAAGCGAGTCTAGATGATAATCACGGTGTTTCTCTTGTGCAAATTGCTCACTCTTTATTCTAGATCGTCTTGCAACTCGTTGCGATCTTGTTTTAAATTCAAGGTTAGGGAGATTAAGAGAAACACCTCTTTTTATCGTTCCGTTTGAATGTGTAAGCTAGTTTCCAATTTGAATGGAAGAAAATCTGCAATTCGCTGTCTATGAAAATCTGGTAATCATATGATGTTCAGAGTCGCATGAAGAATGTACATTTCATCTCACATAATGCGAGAATAATGAAAATCAACAAAGTGAAATCAGGAGTTTTTGCTGACGAATTCCTGACGAAATTTCTCATGTACCTTCGAACCTTTATAGACTAATACAATTAGTCGAATAATCCGTCAAATGCCATGGAAATTTGAAATTGAATCATAAAGGTATGCTCGGAATCTTTGATTTTTACCGTTTGATGTAGAATCTTTATGGGGTGCTGATGCCAACACTCTTCGTACGGCAGCTTTGGCCTTGGTGTTTTCTGCTGCTGAATACTGTTGTTCTGTTTGGATCAATAGTGTTCATGTTCATAAAATTGATGCACAGCTTAACATTTTTAAGACAATTAGCAGTGCAACTTGTAATGTCTTCAACAAAAGTCTTATCATTGATCTTTATGAGGAAGTTCGAGGTTTAAATCTTCCTAGGAAAATTTGGTGTATTTTAAATCGACTTAGGACTGGCCAAAGTCGTTGTAATAGTATGCTCTTCAAATGGCATTCTATTGATAACCCAATAAGTGAGTGTGGTATAGAAGAAACCATTGACCACTTGGTGAATAGTTGTCCAGTTTATAAATTTTATTTAGTCAGTTCAAGTTCTATGGTTAAGCCCCGCCCCATTCGCCATTTTTAGGCTCAATTTGAACGTATTGTCGTCACAATGTTTTATTAAGTCACTGTAGATTCTGCGATTTCGCAATATTGCAAAAATAGATCAATATATCTATCATACGATGCTAACAAAAGTCTGGATGAAAACTATCTATATTTGTTCCACTATTTTGCATCTGATTTTTAATTGACATTCTTCCGGTTTATTATTGAAAATTCTAACCCAAAACAGCAATCGTATTCAACTATAAACTTCCCATTACTTTTTTTTTTCAGAGGACAGATGAACGCTCTATCCCTATAGCAGTCAGAATCCACAAAACATTAGAACTAGCCGACGACAAATTCTACGTCATAACGTGCGGTAAAGCCAGCTTCAAAAATGCGAAAAACGAAACATCTTCAGTATCCCTCAAAATCCTCGATGGAACAAGGAAGGTAGCACAAACTGTTTTCTCTAAGGCGTACACGCTTAGAGCCGAAATATCTAGACCAGACGGTTTGCACGGGTTCAGAGTAAAGAACTGCATCATCTTCAACAAGTACAACACCAGTGCACCATTAGTGGATGAATATGGATGTCCAGTTGATAAGACAGTCATCACGCCGTTCTCCTACAATGACAATAAAGGATACGCCACTGCTGAGCTGAAGTCCATGTTCAGGTTCTCTGAAGGATCAGACGTACATTTTCAGGTAAGGCAACTATCAATTAAAGATTCATACCAAGTCGACTTTTAGAAGATTCATGGTACCAAACATCACTTACCTCCTCCTTGAAGATGAGTTTGGTGAATTATTCACTGATACCATAAAATGTTAAAGTCAAGACATTAACAGTTTATTCTCTTCACAGTGTGACATAGGCCTTTGCAGAGGAATATGTCCAGATCCCTCCTGCAATGGCGGTCCATCTAGGCCTATAACAACCGAAGAAGGAGTCTTCATGGCATCTACCAGCGTTTTTGTCATCGATCCTGGCCAGGCTCCTTTGGTGTCAGAACTCTGTGATGACGTCGGAGGAGTAAAACCTAACTGGCTTCTATGGTTGTGCATCACATTGGGAGTTCTCTTCCTCATCATGCTCATCATCAACATCTTCCTGTGCTCGGCTATGACTTGCGCATGCACCAGCACTGAGATCATAGACAAAGAGCCGAGCATCATAGAGGACTACGATCCGTATAGGTCGTGGCATGGAAGTCAATATGGTTCAAGGTGAATACAACAAAAATATTTACTCAACTCAGATAGCTATAATTCTGATATTTCAATTTCTTAGCGTTTTTATAGCAGCTTTACTTTTAATCATTTATGAAGTCCTAAGTTATTCCATTTTTATCAATTATTAAACAACTGACCCTTTCCTCGAGTCTGTAATCGTTATCTGCTAACTTAATATCAAAATATTAAACCCAAATTCATAACCAAAATTTTTCATCAACTGATCAACATAATCTCATTTTCTAACAATAAAAATTCGTGGAAATGGAACATTATTATCTGCCAGTTATTCTGCCAATTCGAACGTTACAAAAATTCAATTCTAAAAGTGGTATGGTTCTAAGAAAATCAAGAACATTCTATGGAGCTTCAATTTCAAACACTTGTAAGCGAGTTTATCTAATTATTTCGTGAAATTCCTTAAAATTCTCAAGTAAAACTTCACCATCTTATCAAAACTTAAGTTACGATCTATTTTACAAATGCTCTCGTTGATTTTTCGATCAGTGCGTTGATGTTTACTCAAGTACCTGCGATCTGTCGTTCCAGAACTGTCGATTTGACCTGACGATGAAAATCTGAAAGGAGACCATCACTGCAAATTTCAAGCTGAAAATCACCGCAAAATTGTCAAATCGACAATTCTGAACGAAAAGTGGCTGTAGGAATTTTTTTGTCAGCCCAAAATGCTAGGAAATATTTTTTCCAATGAGGTAGATCTTTTGTACATATATTTACGAAATTTTGAAGAATCAACATAGGCGTAAAACTTTACTTCCGCTGTTTTTTCCGAACTTCGAGGCTTCATTATAAAAAACTGGTTATATATTTATGATCCAAAGTTTTGTACATCGCCGGCCACTACATTCTTCATCTTTCGGGCAGCGCACGAATCCCGCGTTGAAAAAACTGGTCATATTTTGAAACGATCCACGAATGGATCCAATTTTTCACTTCTTCATAAGACCGGAAGTGCTGGTCAGCCAGACCGTGTGCCATTGATCGAAACAATAAGATGGAAATCTGAAAGAAGACCCATCACTGCAAAGTAGAGTAGAGCAGGAAAAACTGAGGATTCTAAAGTCGACAGTTTTGAACGACAGGTGGCCGATAGGCATTTTTTATCAATAAGGTGGATCTTCTGCACATATTCTTACCTAACTTTCAAGAATCTATTTCATGAAATGATAGTTGTTTTCAAGTTGGATAAAAAAATTGCGTTGAAAAATTGGGTTCACCGGTTCGTCTAAAGATACCTATTCATATATTGAACAGATAGTAGTCCATCTAAGTAAGTACATTCAAGGTGTCAATTACCAACCAGCTCAATTTACAAACTCATATCGACAGAACATGTGTTCGAACATTTTCAATGCATAACTCATTTCATCTCTTACAGATTAACGACTAACGTTCAAATCATTACAGGAACCTTTATTAATCACTGTAAACACATAGTCTTGTTTCAGGTACTCGTTGAACGGACCTCCTCAACACCCCAAAGGCTACACCTCTGGCGGCTCGACTATGAATTCCGCCAGGTCCGTATCTTCACACAGTGATCACTACGCCATCGTACATTCCAGGCCCGGATCTAGGTACAAGAACAGGGGGCCCCCTTCACACGTAGGAAGCCACTATAGTGGAAAATAACGAATTAACACGAAAATAACCGAGAGACTCGAAATTAATCAGTGCCGAGAAGAGAATTCATTTCCGTTCCGAAAAAAAGTGTAAATTTAGGATGAACTGGAGAAGTTCCTTTGAGAGAAATTCAAAGAAACTCGCAAACTGAGTGACTTGGAATGGAAATGAGACCATCTAGCGAATTGTGATCAAACAACCATTCCTTTTTGTTGAAATTGGAAGAGGCTTATAATCATTCATTATATTTATTGTTGATGAGAGACTGTTTACTGTCGACCATCCTGTTCGCTAAACATTTATTTTTACCGTGCAATACTTAAGACTAATCTAACCATAACTCTTCCTTTGCTTGTAAAATTCAATATCTGTTGGGGATAAATACTGTTTTCTTTGATATCTTCAACCTTCTCTACCTTTTTGTTATGTTCATATGTGCTACTGTATTTTACATCACCCACGAATTACTACTTTTGTTGAATTGAATGAAGTTGAAGTGTGAAAACTTTGAATTTACTCTATAGTGTTTTTGTAAAGAAATAAATTGTACATAATGTTGTTCATCTTTTATTTCCTTCACTTGCCAAAAAAATAGGGCTATTGGTGTGAGACTATTAAATTTGTACACATCAACTTTTGAGTCTGACATAAGTTTCCTAACAATAGATGAATACTTATATATAGATAGAAAAGTTCCTCACTTCTTGGCTTGGGAAGAACTTATAGGTTTTTTCAATGTATTTTCAAGAAATGAAGCTTGTAACTTGTAACTCGAAAACGATACATTTCGCTGATATATCTTTAACAACCAAAATAAAGTGCTGGGGTCATGCAATTGCTGGCGAACCGGCGAGGTAGCTACCGGTCCTGAACATGAGGAGAAGGTGTTACAAACAAATCATTACTGTTATTTGTTTTGACTCAAATTGAAAAAATATACCAGAATGGGTTGAGTCCATCTAAAAGATATTATTCTGTCTATGGTCCATCTTAACATGACATTAAAAATAGATTCCGAGTTTTGTTGGGTTTCATCTACAGGTGGCTTGAAAAAAAATGTTCCATAAAATTGTGAGAATTGCCTATGTATAGCAGTTTAATGTATGCTAATAACAGAAAATGGGGAACAATTTTTCGGATGGAATATCTAGGTCCATCTAGCGGTGGGCTTACAGAATCCATCGTTCTAGATAATGAAATTATAAAGATTTCTGTCATTATTGAAGATTTCTGTTTGCTTTTGTGCTGACATCTCTTGAACAAAGAACACACTTCGATATTACAGGTTTCTGTTAATCTTACAAATTTCTTTTATTATACTGATTCAAAAAGTTTCCTGTAATTATCAACATCGGAATATTTAAATTATGCTTCGTTTTGTGTGTTGCCTTCTCCACTCTAATTGCAAGTCCACTATTTCTCAGATTTTATTTGGTTTGTTTAATTGAAAGTTGACACGGAGTTTCAATTAGAACGACCAAAGAAAGTCTGATGTATCTTACCTACTGCTTTTCAGGGAAGGACTATAATGAAAAATTTCGGATACCTATGTATTTCAATTGAATTCGCTTTGAAAATTGAATAATTTCTTAAAAAAATGCTCTGAAGCTGGAGCTTATGTGTACCTTCCTCAAATTTTTATGTATTCTCAATTTCCTTTCAAGCAGATTTCTCCCAATATGGAGAAATCAAGTGATAATGACCTCCGAGTACCATTAGGATTTCCTCTTTTCGAAGATTTCGTGCAAATAATCGGACAGACATAACTACTTGAATTTGACCATCATTCCATCAAAAAATATCAGTTAAACCTCTTTATCCTTTCTAAAACACAATGTTTTAATATTTGTTTTCAAAAATATTATTCCAACATTTTATGCCGATCCTTGGGCCAGTGCGTCGCTTTCTAGGAATGTTATTACCCTCCTTGCTGCCCTATTGGAACAACTTTTTGCATTTATATTACAAATATACTCACAAAGTTCTAGTTATTTGAAAATATATTACGATTATTTATTACACATTCATTTCAATATGTTCTCGCTAACAGCAATCATATTTCAGTTTCTTTGTCTCAACAACATAATATCTGCGCCCATCATTCAATGCCACCTAGGTAAAGGTAAATAAAACATAATAAATATTCAAGTATTCCGCTTGTGTTTTCTGAATAAACTTTTTTTTTTCTACCCCATATCTCTGAAGCGTGAGACGGGTGCAAATGGGAAGTTTGGTCCAAACGTACTCCTCAGGAATTCAGGCTACGAATAAGATCAGGTGTTGACTTGAAACACGCAATTTTTCATGCGGAATACAGAGCTCTTTTTAATCCACTTAACGATGTACATGTCGACTTTTGGGGCCATTAGAATAAGACCGAAATAAATGTATCGCCATCGTTTACTTCAGAAGGAGCTAACTTTATAAATCTCGCGTTAAGGTATCCGAGTTTTACCACCAGTTGGACTTAGTGAATCCACAATTGGTTCTACAGGGTTGTCTAAAAAGTGGTTTCATTTTGATACTAAAAAAATGAGTATTTTTGAAGGGAAATCAATGGATGTTTATTTCATTTTAGAGAGGAAAGGAAGCCATTGACGATGAAAAAGGATATCAGCCAAACGTCTTTGTTTATCATGATCAATTTGCGCATTTGCAGGTGTATGTTCTTGATAACTTCACGAGTTCCATCTTTAAGGCTTTGAATCGATTGTGAAGCATTGGTACAGACCTTATCTTTCATGTGGCTCCAAAGAAAAGAGTTTAGAGGCGTTAAATCACAAGGAACTTTTCTTGCAAAATTGCGATTGTTTCATTGCTTGTGTCGCCCCCGTTTTATATACAGCAATCTTCAAAAACTGTTCATAACAATCATCAATCATAGCCTAAATCACAAGATCGATAAGGAATCGACAAAGCTGGATTTTCGTCAACATTACGGGCTACAGTAGCAATATTCTCAGTTGTTCTTGAGCATAGCACAAGGTTTAAATTCCTCATATCCTTAACTTAATAAAAAAAATTTCCACTTGTTCCACCATTGCCAGCCGAGAAGATGCTTCACGACGAACCAAAAATGTTTTAGTTTTGCTAGTTGTAGCTTTTATTGTTCCATTTTTAATTATGACGTAGTTTTTACTGAATATGACATCTTCGATAGTGACGGCTGTCTAGATTGGAAACCCTTCATTTAATTCCTAGTCATTTTGGAAAAATGTTTGAGAAGGCTACCATCATCATAATGTCCATGAAAATTCTATTTCATCTGGATAGACTACCTACTTACTTTTATTTCATCTAAATGCAAAGTCAGTAATGAGTAATAAAAAGAGAGCGTCAAACTTTTTTCAAATTCATTCGTATTCCTTATGTTTCACAATATTATGAAGATTACACTTGGGTAACTTGATAAAGCTCATCTTTCCCCCTCTTTTATCCAGATGTTTTGAGATGGAATGGTGGGATATACTTATATAATGATGTCTCAACCCCATGTTTCATAGCTCTTGTGATTTCATCTACATAGTAATTCTTGTACCTCATCAGGTATTCTGTCTTGATGTTCTTGACGATGGTGCTATAAATCATGATGAGTTTTACGATGATGTTAATTTATTCATTCTTTTTTATCTCAACAGTGCAACTTTGAGAAATTCAGCTGATAGTTATTCGAGTTTTTTCATTCTGAATAAGCCAGTTATCTAGATATCTCCAAATATTTTCTGTTGGTAAGTGTTGATAATAAAGAACTTATATCCAGACGTCTACTATCACCAAGATTATATGACAGGAGCCCAGGTAGAACATATCAAGCAATGATGAAAAGTTCTTCGAACTAAAGGCTAGTTTCATAATCTATGCGAAAAGACTCTTTAGGGAAAGACCGCTTCATAGAAAGCACCTTAATAGGGAGTTTGAAAGTAGCTCCGGTTTCATGAACATAATCCGACCGTCTTTTTGAGAAACCTTGCTTTTATAATAAGTGTCAAACATCCTTGGCTTTGCTAATCTGGTAACTAGTGATTCATTGTTTGCAGTTGATGATATTTCATAGGAATTGAAATCTTGTTGACAAAAAGAAGAAAAATCGGTGAAGTATTCTGTGTACAAAGTGAAAGTAAATGACAGACCAATGTTATGTTTCGTAGTCATAGAGCATGCGTGAAGAAGAAGATCTTTTATCTTGTAATAAAGGAACAATATCGGAACTTTATGAGGAAGAACACTTAAAAACTTTTATCTAACCTCAAAATTGGTTTATGAAATACGTTTCAGTCGTAAAGGAATTTTTTTTTCAGAAGACGAGACTTCACTCTCAATTATGAAACTCGAAAAAGTGCTCCGCCCTTTTATGAAAGCATGGAGTTCTCCCAATTACTAAACAATTTGAGAAAGTAATAGGTGTTGGCGAGTTCTAAGCACTTCTCAGATGTTTGAAATAATGAGTTATCTGATTCGAAATAAATAACTACCCTTTGCCTTATATTTTATGCCTTTGGGAGAACAGAGTTGAAAATTATGATTGAATCAACAAAAATTTGCCTTCCAGAGATAACATGATTCCAGTCAAATGAAGCGTAATCACAAAGCTTTGGTCAGGATATAAAAAATTTTACTTCAGCCTTTGGCGCCCATGAAGTAATTTCTGAAAGCTTTCAATCGGAATGGAAATTGTTTTGGAATATGTTCTGGGATTAAGATGGAAAAAATTGGAAGCCGATACATTTGGGGTCCTCTAAAAAGGCAACTTGTGAAAGATCCACTTCTCACCACATTAACCAACGACACTGAATCTAACACGTAGTGTTCAAGAAGTACAAAATTGATCCATAATCATAAAATAGAGAATTACGTAGAATCAGTGGTCTAGGTTGTAATATGAGCCTGAAAGTTCACTACCTCTATAGCCATCTAGATCGCTTTCCAGAAAGTTTAGGAGGTTTTGGTGAAGATCAGGGAGAAATATTGGATAAGGACATTAAAACTAAGGCAGATCAATATCAGAGGAAATAAGACATCCACATAAAGACCTATAACTCTTGGAGCCTTCAGCTAAACTAACCTACTCAGCTTCATGCCAGAATTTCATATGAAAGGAAATAAGAGTAATAAATGTTCAAAACATGTGAATTTTGTAATAAATAATTGAAATCCATTTCTTTGTGGATGAATGTTTTAATCCATGTATGGCAATAATAGAAAACAGTACGCCTACAAATAAACTTTATAGGTAGATCCACATTGCCCATAGATCCACATTGTAGATAGATCCACATTTCTGGTAGATCCAAATTGCCGGTAGATACACATTGCTCACAGTTTCATATTGCTGGAAGATCCACAATGTATATAGATCCAGTGCCCATAAATAATATTAAAGCCCATTTCTCCAGAAACGTTTAATTGGTAATCGACAATCGTCCATCTTGTACAATCATCGATCATATAATACTTCTTCGAAGAAATTATACGATAGAAGTATAACCTAGAATGTCTGTTTGGCCAAATTTCATATTTCATAGATCTCAGTTCTGTAGAGTCATTTAACTGGTACTCAAAATTTGTACATTCTGTATAATTATTATGCATATACTCCTTCACAAATTACGCAAAGAAATAACCTGAAGCTATCAGTCTAATTTTTAACAAATACTCTTGTATGCTTGAGTTCTCGACTAAAGTTTAGTCAAACACTTTTAAATCGAAAAAATCCGAATTTCCTCTGAGAATTCAACGCCCTGTGAACGGACATGTGACACTGTGTCGAGACCCTCTCCTGCGTGCATTTTTATCACAGAATCATCTCCTAGCTATTCAGACATACCAGTTGGCAGTCGTTCAGAAATTTCGCCTAAAAACATTCACCTGCAGTCTTTTTAGTGCCGCCTAGGTGCTACATTCGCAACTGGGCGAAAGTCTTCCAAAATCAAAATTGACGACATATATCTGGCCGTTTTCGAAGAGCAGCAGAAAAGTGAGTGTTCTAATTGTTTTCGAATATATTTGCCAATACCCCAACTAACCTACGAGTCGCTACCGCTTTTAACATGCCGACACCATTTGTTAATAGCTCATCGAGGTTTATAATTAGAGAAGGAGGTTGATCATCCATGAGTTTTTTCAACTTGGTTCCTTGTGCTTGAATTTGTCGACCTCTTTTGTATTCCTGTTCACATGAAGAAATTACGATAATATCGAAGGGCAGCAACACACGATGTTTTTAGTTCTAACAGTTGCCGTTAGGTGCGCTATGGAAGTTTAAAAAGCATTCTGTGAGATGAGGAAATTGAAAGTTCAAACATTATTCAAGCATCTTTTCTGTATGTATGTGGATTCGATTGAGATATTCAACTTATATTTCGAATCATATGATAATTTTTCAGTGTCAATACAATAAATTTATTCTAAGCAAAACTGAAAGACGAAGAAAACAACATTCTTATATAAAATTGAGATGCTTCTTGAAAAATCTCTTTGTTTGTTTGAATAACTGTTACCATTCTTCTCATTCAATCTATCGGTTTTTAATTTTCTGCTGAATTTCATCTGGTGTATCTTTGGTTGAAAACTTTATGAAACTAATAAGGAAAAATTCCATTGAATGATGGATCTTGCCTTAACCCTCCTCAACATTTCTAGAAACATTCGAAAATCTCTTTGAATTCTCAAATTAACATTCTCTTTATAATTGTGTTTGCCAAGTGAATTTCAAATTCAATTCAATAATCGCTTGAAGATGGACTGCAAAAAGTTAATCGTGAAAAAACATTACACATAGTAGACTTCTTTCAATAGTAGTTACAAAAAAAAATGAGAGATTCCTCTGATAATTCCAAGAAAAAAAGTTCACTTCACAAGATATTTTACTGGAATTGGTTTCTATATATTTCAATTTAGAGTTCCAACAGGTGATGCGATTGAAAATGTAATAATTTCTCTAGAACAGTGCACTTTTTCTCCCCTAGAACTCTTTTTTGTGGACTACTTATAGCCTAGTAGCTTAAAAAATTGTAAGAAGAAACTTTAATAGAGTTCCTACTAATTTTTTTTGTTTATGAGAGTTTTTTTTCGAGAAATAACCCAACAAATTTTCATTTGTACCTCTTATTTTGGAACACTCTTTATTAAATGATCGAAGTTACTTCCATCAAATATTCAAATTATTGAAGATCTATGATTCTCTCAAGGAAGGTTATTTAACACGCAACTCAATATTCAACTTTCCTATCCATTGAGATCAAATCCCAAATTCCTGTATGAAATGACTAACAGTCTAAATAATACAAGTTGAGCTCATAAACGATCTGTCATCTATCTACCACACTTTCAGTTAAATTTATCTATGACATAATGAACAGGTGATTACCACTACTTGAACACCTTCGGTGATATAAAAATAAATATTAATAACAGAACAGTCCCAAATATCAGAAACCGTAGCGCGAACCGAAAAAGAATTGAAAATACACACAAAATTTCAGCACGAACTCTATCGAGATCTCTAAAATAAAACAATTAATCTTATAAAAACGGAATGTCATGAATCCTGACAGAAAAGTTCACGAATTCTGAGATTGTGCCCCCTGAAATATAGTTTTTCAAATTGCGTTTTCTCCAAAAAATTCGAAAATACACAAAAAATTCAGCTAGTACTCTACCGAGATCATGAAAGTAGAACAATACTTAAATCTTATAAAACAGGAATGTCATAAATCCTGACAGAAAAGTTCATGAATTCTAAAGATGTGTCCCCTGAAACATATTTTTTAGGATTGCGTTTTCTCCAAAAATTCAAGAAAAAGCCGGAGGAGACAATAAGTGCCCATAAACCCCAGTAGGAGAGTAGGAGATGGCGCTTGTAAAGTTTTCGTTACCGAGAAGTTCTCTGCAGCCAGGATTAACAACCCTGAGAGCAGCAGGAAAGGCAGGATAGTTATACGAAAAGCGGGAGCAGCAGACTGGCAAAATTTAAATGTCGATAACCCTTAGATTTGCTAGGTGATGAAGACATAAAAACCCTGATATTTTCCTCTGATCTTCAGAACCTAGATTTAAATAGTGTTGGACGATGACAGTTTAATAGACATGAAACGGAAATGTTAGCATTCGAAAATGAAAGCGGAAATGATTATACTTTCGTTTTAGTTCTTAAGAAACAAACCTGTGAAGTTTTGGGACAAAAAAATCCAGATCCTATATTTATTGAGTTGAACTTCAACATTGCCTAACACAAACTGAGATAACCTAAGATATTATCCCAACTGTTAATTATCAAATGTGTAGAGCGTTATATATTTGGCTTTGATTCCTTGACATTTGTGACCTCAATTTGTTGGCTTATACCATAGCTTATAGATGAAGAACGAAAATGTTGGAATTCGAAAATGAAAGTGTGAATGGTTTTTTTTTTCAACAAACTTCTGAAGTGTTGGAACAAAAATAATCAAGATTCTATATTGAGTGAAAGAACGGCCAAATAGGTAATATATGGAATTCATCAATGCCTTACATAAACTGTAAAACCTAACCTCATATGTTTTATACTAACCCAACATTTAATTACCGAATGTGTAGAGCGTTCTATATTTGGCTTTCAATCCTTTGATATTTGTGAGTTAAATTTGCTGTAATATATGAAGTTGCAATGAATTGATTTCGCTGTTTTTTTGCAAAAAGGGCCTCAGTTAAATTCTGTGAAAATTTAATAGAATGAAAGTATTGAATGTTTGAACAATATCTCATGGACAGCTTTTGAAATATTATATGCGGGTTGAACATGCAGAGGCAGGAGACGGGGTGAATGTTTACAGAAGAAAAATCAATTATAATACCGTTGATACGAATTGTACTAAAATGTTCCAAGACTCTATCTTCTATTCGTCAATGAAAAGTTTTAATATTTTCTTGAAGAAGTTTTGTTGTTTCTAACTGAAGGCAAGGTTTTCACAGGATTAGTCATAAGTGCCGTTTTAGTAGTATTCATTCGTTGTTTTTAAAGAAACTGCAACACCAAAAAAGAGCTGTGTAAATTTTAATTTTTTTTGGTAGAACATAGATAGTATAGCAAGGAGTGAATGATTGAATTTGGAGAAAGAAATCGTGAAGGTTTTTTCATGTTAACAATTTTTGGTACATAAATATTGAAGTCGTTTTTTGCAATTTTTTCAAATTTCACAACAAACCAGCTGTTCTAGGAGATCCAAAGTCGATGTGTAGTTTCTATTGAAATGCCTAGAGCACGTGTACGCGGAATTTATCGCCAGCTAAGTGAATTTGAAAGAGTTCGAATTATTGGTCTTCGTTTCGAGAAATCGCTAACCGTACGAACAGAAATATAACTAAGTACTTATATGAGATGTTATCAAGCGTGGTTTGATGAAGCCCAAAATCGAAGAAGAGTAGGAACCGGATGTCGAAGGGGAACCAATGAAGTTCAAGATCGACGTCTAAGACTTATGACCATTAGAGACCTATTTGTGACAACTCGATATTTGGCTGAGGGGAGGTTAGGAGAACAAGGCCATCCTGTAACTGTCTGAACGGTTTACCGCCGGATATGGTCTTTAGGATTGCAGCATTATCGACCCCATCTTGTGTTACCTTAGACAGTTGAGCATCTTCGGCAACGATTACAAAGGTGCAGAGAACGTCAACATTGGAGTGTGGAATGATAGTATATCATCTTTTCTGATGAATCTCGATTTGACTTGGGAGCACATAATGGCGGAAGAAGGGTTAGACGACGTCGGGCAGAAAGACGTGAACCTCAGTTTGATGTTGAGCGTCATGTACACCGGACAGTAGGCGTTACCATCAAGAAACAGTGGAGCCATATATTCTCCCTTACATTAATGGGCTTGGGAATCCAATATTTCAGCAAGATAATGCCCGACCTCATGTTGCCTGAGTTAGTTTGAACTCTTTCGAAGCGACCTATGTGAATCTTTTGCCATAATCACCCAGATCCCCCGATCTTTCGCCTATAGAGCATGTTTGGGATATCACAGGTAGAAGGCTTGGAAATTTACCCCAGCCCCCAGGGACTTTGGCGGCTCGGAGACATGAAGTATAGATAGCTTGGGATAGTATCCCTCGAGAAGAAATAGACAATCTTATTACATCGATGGCGAGAGGTGTTGGTGAGTGTATAGATAATCGCGGTGGAAAAACACATAAATTTATCAAGAAAAAATTGTAAACCCTTCGTTTTTTTCTCAAAATTTCAATCATTCACTTCTTGCTTTATTATCTACGTTTTACCAAAATAAATGTAAAATTTAAACAGCTCCATCTGGGTGTTGCTGTTTTTTGTCAGTTAGTATAACTTCAAATACTGGCAGATTTCCACCACTCCATCATCTCGTGAAAACAAGAGGAAAACCTCGTCAAAATTAACCTACCGGGTTTCCAAATTTCCCAACCACTTTCCTTCCTCTCATCTCCCTAATCAATTTTTCGCATTAACAACTCCGCTTCACGCCAAAACACACGTGGCGAACTCAAACAAAACAAAGCCAACCCTAATAATAATGGACCAAGATAACACAGCATTGAAAATTCGAATCCAACTCTTTTTAACGACGCGAGCTGAATACTAAATACGTTTTTCATTATTGATGTAATTTTCCAGAGCATCCGACATTCCATCAGGCTCCTTTTATTGACACAGCCCAGGGGGGCCTCGGATAATTGCTGGAATATCTGGTGAGTAGATGGCGTTGAAAAACCTGCAGATTTTTTGAAGTAGAATGCAAACAGTCCGCCGCTGGATTTTTGTGTCGTGAATGGGAAAAAATAGAGGAACGGAAATCCTCGTTGCTTCGTGAGAAGACTGCGACGAATTTTTTTCCCGATTTCATTTGGGGAAAAACGATGCTCATTGCATGTTTTTATTGCTGCTTTTTATTTGAAATCAGGGCGGTTGTATTTGATTTGTTATGTTTTGAAGAACTTCAAAATACATGGCAATCTTAGCATGTTAATTGGGGAAAGCACTGACGCGAAGTGAAAAACTTTTGAGTTCTCGTTAATTCATGCGTCAATTGCGCCCTTGGAGACCACAAAACTACAGTCAGGTGCGAAAAAACAAGTTGACATTTGGTGAAATTTGAAGTTTCATAGTTTTACTAGTTTTAGCTAAATTTTCAAAATTCTTGAAGTAAACTAGATGAAATTATTAGTTTCAACTTGCATAAGAATTCAATATTGTGTTAAATGCTGGATTTTCAGTAATTATACAAGGTTAATCAGAATTTTGTTGTCAAACCCTAATTTTGAAACATCCTGTGGAATAATTTACATTTACATTTCCAATTCTTTCATCATAGTTTTCCTAATTTCTTCGATGTCCTGCTTGAATTTCTATGGTTCTGACGACGATTTGAACACGAAATTTGCACGGAGCTTGAAATTTTAATTCAATTATGCAAATTTTTCATTTCTGTCAAAACATTCTTGTGACAACTTTTTTCGTAGAATTCAATAACTTTTATTGAATTTTCCGCAAACTTATATTACCTGAGAAATGTATTTGATTTCTTGTTTGAATGGGACATCCCGTATATTCCTACATATTTCGATAGAGATGAAAAATATAATTCCACAAATAAAGCATACTTGAATTTTTCACTGAAGCCATGTTTGAAGTACCAACAGGTGGCCGGCTAGCTCACCTGACCAACTGTCTATGGACTTTTACCTTAGGAGAAGATTAAAAGATATAATCTTCTCAATAGACGTCAGGTCCATAGACGTTAGGCCAGGCGACCTAGCTGGCCACTTATTGGGACTTCGAACATGACCCCAGAAAAATAACAAGTATTCCATATTTTTGAAATAGTAATTTTTATCTCTATCGAAATATGCAAGAATAAATGGTGTCTCCCATTTGAAAAAAACAATTTCTTAGGAATATATCAAGAAATATCAGTTTGCAGAAACTTCAATTGATGTGATTGAATTCTACGTAAAAAGTTGCTAGAGTGTTCTTACAGAAATGAAAAATTTTCAACAGAAAAAAGTTGCGGCAATATTTTGAAAATGAAAAGTTTCGAGAAACATTCTTTAACTATGTAACGGTAATAGGTATGAAGTTGCGATTTTCGCCAAAAGTTCCTCATGAAAAAAGGTCTCCAGAAACACACATCAGTTTTAGTCTATCTAGTATAGAAATAGGACTTCCCATTCAAAAGTGTCCAATTTGGCCCACCCTGTATATTGAAAAACCAGTTTGTATTATAACTTCAAAACTGATTGCAATAAAAATAAATGATTACACCAATTGTTTATAATGTTTACCCTGTGGCTTACAGAATAAACCATATTATTATTAATTGATTCTAATGAAAAAAGTGCCTGCAGCTTGTTTTCGTTTCATATAGTACCAGAATCAAAGAAGTTATGAGAACTTTTTATTTCACATCGTTTTCTAATCTTCTCTTATAGCTTAATAACAGTTGAATTTTTGAGGTTGCGATTTTCACTAAATCAATTATCATGAGTAATTGCACAAGTGCATCAAAATTACCGATAATTTTGCATGACAGCGTGTTGTCATAAAAACTGCACGAGTTCATTTTCATTTTTGGAGAAAGAGCCCGACACCGAAGGTGCAGGGCAATTATCGCAGGGCTGTTTCGCTTCCTACAATGCAATTATCGCTGTAATTTTCGATAATTGTTCTCCATATACATAGAATTTCAGACAGGAGGGAAATGTTCTCAAGAATTGAACCCGAAATTTTTTTTCTATCTCAAATGGATTTTGAGATCTCATCACTAGACACAAATTTGGGTCAACCAATACACAGTGGCCAAACGAATTTTTTTCATTATATTGTAATATTTTAAAATATAAATCTGAACGAGACAAATGGTTCTATTGCGGTTTGACCGCATTCAAATATAATTCTATGTAAATAGAAAAGCATTCCTGTTGAAATTTCGAAATTCAATTATCAAATGAAATAATTACTACAACAATCAAAAACAAACAGGGGGCAGGTGGTGAAATTGAAACAATGAATCATTGCGCCGAGTTTCCGCCGCTTTTCCGGCTTTAAAATTAAATTTGCAGCAAGTCCATGACAGATACATCCAGGGCCCAACAACTCGAATTCGATTTTCCCCAAAATTAAACAATAATCTGCCTATTTCCATACGAAATCCCGTACTTTCCCCAGACGTTCCTGGGCCCCTAACTGAATGAAAATTGTCATCATCCATCTCTTCAGATTTCCCGCCACAAAAGCAACTTTCTGAGTGGGGGAGGAACATGCATTTGTCAGTCGAGACCCCTGGTGCGGAAAAGAATGTTAAAACTTGACCTGCTTCCCTTTAATTCGATTTTGGTAATGGCCGAGACGGGTGCCATCGGAAACACAGATTGAAAAGTTGAAATTCTTGCGGGTTCGGGAAATAACTCGTTCATTTGCTCGTGATATTTTCCAGGCCGATCCGAAACTTTGGCTCTTTAGGTTTTCATCATCTCAAAGATGAATATTTCAAGAGGTAATATCTTTATGAGCCTGTTGAGGGAAAGTTTACTCAGGATTCGAGGTAGTTTTATTGGAAAGTTCCATCTTTGCGAAGTTTCAGGAAAATAGACAATGACATGTAAATGATATTTTAGGAGGGCGGATATTCTCTAGGTGGTTTTGAAAAGCAACGCGATGGGTTCGATACTATTGGATTTAGAATGACATGAACAGTGGCGGAGCGATCGGAAAAGTCGCTCGCTTCTATAATAGAGGAGGAAAAATACACTGGCGAGCAAAAAAAAAGGGGGACTCAAAATTTCCAATAGACTTACGTATTCAGATTCATTCAATTATATTTTGTTTTTCATCTATCTTTCACTACACATAATATGAGCTGAAAATCTTGATAAAAGATCTTCGAATAATTCTTCACAATAAATTCATCGTTTATCAGACGCGTTCAACATTGGTCATTAAAAAGTTTGTTTTCCACTTTCTGAAAGAATAGTTCTTTATAAAACAAGTGCAGAAGGCATTGATATTCTTCCACGAGTTCAAAATTCAAAAACGAGCCACGAAGTGGCGAGTTTTTGAATGAACGAGTGGTAGAATGAGCCTTCTGTACGAGTATTATACATTATGTTCTCTAATTCATTGCATTTTAATTGAAATCAATGAAATATTTCCATAAATATCATTAAGTGATTTTTGCATTGAAAAATGTTGGATGGTAGAACTGATTTCTTGAAGGCAAATTGATGAATTAACAGATAAAGCCGTGGCGGAAAGTTCGGAGTACCAACATATAATAATGAAATATAACCATGAAAATTGTGCGTTTCTGATATATTCTCGCACGATTTCGTTCTACACGATGTGGAAGAATGAACGGAATAACCACAGAATTAGAGAAACAATTTTCTAAAACGAGTTTACCAATTGATGATTGTGCGAGAATCGTGACACTTATTGAAAATGGGCTGAGTCAGAGATATGTTGCTAGAAAAATGAATGTTGACCTATCTACTATCCAAAGAATATTGACAAGGCATCAGGAGGCAGGTAGGCTGACCAGAAGACCTGGATCTGAAAGAAGACATTGTTCGAGCAGGACAGATTCATGGTTTCCACGAATCTTTAAAATGCCATCTCACTGCAGGATGGAGGAACAGGAAAATGTAAGTGAATCGAGATGACGTCTCTCAGATTCGAGTTTTCGTATATATCTATGTATGGTCGTCCGTAAATTGGTATATTTGGTGCGACAGGTCCAGAACTTCTCATACAGCATAAAACTGCGCGTCTTGAATTAACATAAACTGGACATGAATTGGTTAGAGGCTCAGTGGGCCCAGGTACATTTTTCTGATGAATCCAGATTCAGCATTCGAGGAGCTGATGGTCGCAGACGCATTTATGGATGTTCAGGAGAAAGATACGTCGATGCTTGTATGCGGTGGAGGAGCTGTTATGGTCTGGAAAGGTATTTCTTTAGGACACCGAACAGAAATGGTTTTTATAAACGGATCTTTAACAGCAGTGAGGAACCTAGACGAAATTCTTTTGGACCATGTTGTATCTTAAATACCATTTCTGGGTGAGCAGGAAATTTTTATGTATGAAGATGCACGTCCACCTACTGCTCGAATAGTGACAGCGTGGGAAGGCGACTCAGAAATGTGGATCCATCGCCCAATAATTTACAAGAGCTTAGTGTAGCCCTTCGTCATGTATGGCAGAATATTCCTCGAGAGAATATTTTTTTCGAGTATGCGAAGACGTTTGGAAACTGTAATTAGAGCATAGAGAGTACATATGATACTGAAATTTTCACAGTTACTATAATTTTCTCAATCCCGAAGTTTTTGATTGTTTCAAAAAAAGCTTATTATTTTTATAAGAATCGAATGAAAATTTTCATATTTCTATTCCCCTACCATTTCAGAAATCTACAATTCTCGTACAAATTTTAAGAAGGAAAGGTATTTGAACAGTAATGAAGAAGTGACCCATCTTTTCTGCTCGCCTGTGAGGATATTACTGCTCAGAAAAATCAACGTTAAATATTCTACGACTGATTTGTGATTCGTAAATCGCTCGGTCTCTTTTATTAGGCTATTTGAGACAGTTAATCGCCAGATAGATGCCAAATTGGTATTTGCAGTGTGTTATCGTTAGTACCTTATTGGAATGTGCTGAAGTAATTTGCAGCGAGGGCACTTAAAAATGATTTCAGTGTTTTTCACTTATAATAACAGTTGATTCAGATAGTTAACAACTTCTATATTTCCGTGCAAGATTTCAGTGATTATCTTGTATAGATATAATATATTTTTTCATTAATTATTAGCTGATTGCCATGAATGATATCCTCGTTCGAATAATATATTTCAAATTGTTCTCCACTAAGAGCTTTCATTTTGAATAGCTTGCTATCTGGGAAACAGTCATTTTTGGAGTTGTCATTTTCTCATCAAGACAACAAAAATTTATATGAAAATAGAAGAATGGCTGAAAGATCGCAAGCTCACACTAAACACTGCCAAAACAAGTGTGATGTGCTTCAGAACAAAACAGTCTACACAAATTATACCTGAAGAATTAAAAATTGCTGAAACAACTTTCAAACTCCAGGAAACTGCGAAATTTCTTGGAATAACCTTGGATGAACACCTTACTTGGGGAGAACACATAGAAAAAACCAACAGCAGCCTGAACTCAGTATGCTACACAATCAGGATATTATCCAAATACTTAAGCATGGAAATATTGAAAACTGTTTATTTTGCAAACTTCGAATCCAAAATGAGGTATGGTATAATCTTTTATGGAGCAAATAGAAACATGAAAAGCATCTTTATAACTCAGAAAAAAGTACTGAGAATCATCCTTGGACTCAGATATCGGGAGTCCTGTAGAGGTCTATTCAAAGAAAATAAAATTCTTACATCATATGCTGTGTACATTCAATAATGCTCAAATTTTGTCTTTCGGAATAAACAACTGTTTGAAAATGAATTGAGCCAAAATAAATCAAGAGATCCCCAGTACATATATCCCAAACATCACCTCACAATAACAGAGAAAAATTGCCATTACTCTTGTCTAAAAATTTTCAATAAATTACCAAATTATATCAGGAGAGAATCTGAAGTAAAAAATTTTAAGAAATCTTTATATAAATTATTGATGGAATTAGAACCCTATGATATGGAAGAATTTAATAATATGTGATTATTTTTTTTGTTTGACACTATTTTCTTTCTACTATTTGTGGTACCTATTTAGAAATAAAGATCTGTTCTATTCTATTCTACATTTGAAAGTGAAAATTACGACATTACTAAAAATGGAACGATGCTCGATTATTTTGCAGTCACAGTCCGCAAAAATGAAGCAGTCTTGGATTGCCGTGTAGAACTGGTGGAAAAATTTGAGCTGTTGGGACAAGTTAGTGATGTGAAGAATCAAAACCGTGTGCGTCTATCAAGAACAACTGATAATATTATTGCTGCTGTAGTCCGTAGTGTTGACCAAAATCCAGATTTGTCGGTTCCTCGTCCATCTCCGCAATAGGCATTCCATTACACCATATTTTGCATGAAGACTTAAGATTTTGAGGCTTTTGAAGTTCAGTTAACACAAGGGCTCAAGCCATTCGATCACCAGTATTGTTCTATCTCCGCAAATTGTGTCTTCAATATCCATCAAATGATCTTGATTTTCATCGAAATATCTTCTTGAATGACGAGGACCATTTCCACCTCGGAGACTACGTTAATGAGCAGATTTGTCACATTTGGGGTTCGGAAAATCAAAGAATGATTGTTGAAAAGCCTCTCCATCCCCAACGTGCCACTGTTCGGGATGGTGGTCTGATTGGACCTTACTTATTCGAAAATAAGGCTGGTGTAACTGTTACAGTTGAATTGCACTACCGAGCTATGATAAATGATTTTTGTATGCCCTGAATTGGAAGATATTTCAACAAGACTTGCCACACTGGCACGAAACAATAGCAATTTTGCAAAAAAGTTTTCTGGCTGTATTATTTGATCACAATTGGCCATCGAGATCTCGTGATTTAAGCCTTCAGATTTTTTGCTTTGGGACCACTTGAAGGATAGGGTCTATGCCAATGCTCTACCATCGATTCAAGACCTTGAAAAAGGAATTTTTGAAGTTATCTAGAACGTACAGCTGCAAATATGCGAATTGGTCATGGAAAATTTCATGAGAAGGATATGGAGCTGCAACTCCTGAAACCATAGTCGTGGCGACCATTTGTCTGATATCGTTCCCTATCGTTAACGCATACTCTCCTATTTACAGGAATATCCATTGATCTCTTTTAAAATATACTTTCTTTTCCTATATCAAGACCTATTATTGAAAAACTTCTTAAAACTATTTTTTTACTGTCAAGATCACCCATCTCTTGTCAAATTTGACCCCTGCCTCAGCGTTTCTCCGAAAAACACATACTAAATATTCGACTGAACTATTTTAGGTGTGAAGGCTAGCTTGTATTATTGGAAAAGGACTGGACTTTTTTCACGACCTTGTTTAGATATAATCCATGAAGAAGCTGCCTCCAGCGACGAAGGTTCATTGAAGATTCAAATGAAATATACAGCTAATATATCTTTAACATGCAAAGTTGTGATATATCACAATTCTTATAACTCGTGTAGATATATAAGACTTGTTTATTTTTGTACTTTATAAAGTACAAAAATTGAAAAGGATTTTTATACCTACTAGGGTGATAAGATCGAATTATTGTCAATTGGCTAGAGCTCAGGCTTTCAGAACTGCCACAATTTGATCTTTTGCTCTTATACCCTGCTCAGTAAGTCCTAATGAGATCATCTATAATTTTGGAAAATCTCTCAACATCCTTAGAAGCCTTAACTATCCGATCGTGAAGACTAACCTAACCTTCCCAGATGTTTGGTCTAGCTTGGTCTAGACAATCGTACTGAATGTGTTTGTGTTAGTCTGTTTCTCCACCAAATTCGCAGAGCTTGCAGATTTTAGTTACCAACAGACCTTTCGGCAGATGTGATATTTGAGCGAGCTGAGATCACGGCAGTTGCAGAAGATACGAAGAAGAATATAAAAGAAATTGCACAAATCCTCCGATTATTGTAAGCCCCTGTTCATAATAGAAAAATTGTAACATTCATCTCTTCATATATTCTGCAAGTGTCAATATTGGCGCACAAGAATGGGGGTAATTTCAATATTATCGGATCTAATTATGATTATTGCACTCAAAGAAGACCTCACTTTAGATCTGAAAGATGTCGCTTAAGTAAAACTCGAAGTGGTGCTTTTGAATTGGACATTCCTTTCTATAATGTAATTAAATGTATTATTATTATGTTCAAATAAATATTATTATTATTATTATTAAAATATTATTATTATGTGGGTATAAAGCTTCTTAATAGGATCCCTTCGGCTATTCAGGACTTGCCCATAGATAAGTTCAATCAAAAAATTAAGAGTCTGCTCCTCTAATGTGCTTTTTATAGTATTGATGAGTTTTTGAATTGTGATGTAAGAGCAGTTTGATCCCGCTGTAAGCTGGTTTTTTACCTTTTATTGTACATATTTCAATTGCTACCCAATATTTTATGTTTTTCTTTAGTGGAAATGCTGACAATTGCAAACAAATATCAATTGTAAGGCATGATCTATATAGTAAATAACTATGGTAGGCATTGCTGTATTCCTAGGACAGTAGGTAACTAATACCTTCTAAGGTGATGTTATATCCAAAGAATAAAACTCTAAATTGTTGTTATATTCTAAGAAAAAAATCCCAAATTGTATACTGGAAGAAGTTAATAAAATGAATGATTCTTGCTTAACACAATTTCCCAATACTCATCATCCATTCATCAACCCAATCAACCTATACATTCACAGCGTCATGTTCATTAATAACCGAAATGATTCTGCGATTTCCCCAAAGAGTCAAGTCCGCATTTTTCAACACCTTTTCCCCAACCCCCAAACTCATTTCCGAAGACCAGATGAAACTCGTTATCCCGAAGAAGAACTCTGGAAATTCTAAATCACGAATAGTTCCATCGTCACGATCTTCTTTCCGGCATCTCCGCATTATCTCGGATGCATTTCATTCTTCCGTTGTCTCCAACTCGAACCAGTGGCGTATCACCTCACAGAAAAGTAATGACAGCCTAGGGGTAGAAATCTTCTGCCACTCTTAACTACTTGATAATTATCAATTTTTAGAAGGAAGCTGGTTCAACACAGCATGCTTATAGAACTATGTTGAGCAAGCATACGATGTTGTGTATTTCTGAAATCCTTAATAATTAAGCTTCAAAAAAATATCACAGAAATCTAGTGTTCCTATTTAAAAAAAAAATAACTTTGGATCATAGTTTTATAATTAGAAATCCTGCTAAAAAAACGAGCACGCCACTGGATTCTACGCGAAAAAGTGCTGGTAGTATGTTTTAATTTCAGAGCTCATCAATATAACCGGAGATAAAAAATTTTTCGATATCGCAAGTTTTCCAATTTCAGCTAATAACTCGAAAACAAAAGAATGTGGCTAAAAATGACTACTTATCTTGTTAGTTTCTCAGAAAAAGAGAAGGAGAATGGGGTATCAGATTTGGTCTATCTCCTTTGATTCAAAAGTTGTAATGATAAAACATTAAAATTTGCCCTCACTATACATTTCAATAATTGAAAATTTATATGAAAAATCTTCATCAAGTGTTTACTCATTTGAATTTCATAAATTATCAGGCTGAAATAAACATTCGCTGGAACCAAAACCAATAATTTTATGCCCGCTGGGTTGAGTAATTTCAATTTTGTTTTCAGTAATTTATTCAACGGGCAGAAAATAATTGGTTTATATTTTACAGAATTCTGAACAAATGTCGTTTCCTGTAGGTCGAACAATCTGGGTGTGCAAAACCATAACTTCAACAATTTTTATTTAATTCAACTGAAATTTGATTTGGACCCCAGGTGACCTCTCACTAATTTCTGTTCTTCCGGATATAAAAAAGACGCAAATTTAAAATTCAATTTCAATATCTCGATGTTTACGATATGATTAAATTTGGTACAGGTTTCAGACAGGATGGTTAGTGATTCGATAAGATGATGATATAACTAACCAAGCAACTGACAACTGACAGACTTACAAAGAAAGAGCAACACCCAGAGGGAGTAGTATAACAAGGACTAAATGATTGAACTTGAAGAAAAAAATCGAGAAGTTTTTTTATATAAACAATTTTTGTTACTTATATTGTAGTCCTTTCTTGCAAGTTTTTAAAATTTTGCAACAAACCAGCTGTTCGAGGAGATCCAAAGTAGATGTTTCGTTGTTGTTAAAATGCCTAGAGTACGTGTACGCGGAATTTATCACCAACTAAGTGAATTTGAAAGAGGTCGAATTATTGGTCTACGAGAGGCGGGGTTGTCATTTCGAGAAATCACTAACCGAACTAACAGAAATCCAACTACTGTTATAGGATATTGCCAAGCGTGGTTTGATAATGCCCAATTTCGAAGAAGAGTAGGCACGTCGAAGGGGCACAAATGAAGTTCAAGATTGACATCTAAGACTTATGGCCCTTAGAGACCGATTTGCGACAACTCGATCTGATGAGCGGTTCGGAGAACAAGGCCATTTTGTAACTGTTTACCACCGGATAAGGTCTTTTGGTTTCCAGCATTATCGACCCCATCTTGTGTTAACTCTGACGGTTGAGCATCGCCGGCAACGATTACAGTGGTGCAGAGAACGAATGTGGAATGGCATCAGGTCGTCTTTTCTGATGAATCTCGATTCTCCTTAGGTGCACATGATGGTCGAAGAAGGGATAGATGTTGAGAGGCAGAAAGACGTGAACCTCAGTTTGATGTTGAGTGTCATGTACACCGGACAGTAGGCGTTATGGTATGGGGTGCTATTGCACATGCAAGTTGGTCTTTATTCGAGGTTGCATGACAGCGCTGCGTTACCTTCGAGAGAAAGTGGAGCCATATGTTCTCCCTTACCTTAACCTGCTCAAGAATCCAATATTTCAGCAAGATAATGCCCGACCTCATGTTGCCTGAGTTAGTTTAAACTTTTTCGAAGCGACCCGCGTGAATCTTTTGCCATGGCCGTCCAGATC
The DNA here is from genome assembly GCF_914767665.1 of Harmonia axyridis. NCBI lineage: Eukaryota > Metazoa > Arthropoda > Insecta > Coleoptera > Coccinellidae > Harmonia > Harmonia axyridis. The sequence continues at coordinate 29,990,784 of NC_059505.1, forward strand.
ACCCGTTCTCTTGCCTATAGGGCATGTTTGGGACATCATGGATAGAGGTTTGGAAATTTACCGCAGCCCCCACGGACTTTGGCGGCTCTGAGACATGAAGCTTGGGATAGTATCCCTCAAGAAGAAATAGACCATCTTATTGCATCAATGCCGATATGTGTTGGGGAGTGTATAGATAATAGATGTGGACAAACACATCATTAACAAATTTATTACGAACAATTGTTAACCCTTACTGCTTGCTATGCTATCTATGTTTTACCAACAAAAAAAAAAATTGAAATTTAAACAGCTCTTTCTGGGTGTTGCAGTTTCTTCGTCAGTTAGTATATATTTTGCATTATATGATGCACTGGTGGAAGTTACTCATGGGTGATCTTCAAGAATCAAAGATTATAATATCTGGAATTCCTTGCTTGATTGTGATTGAAAGGTATTTCAGAGGATTATGCTAAGTCATCCGATTTTAAATGAAATTTGTTATGGAATTTCAGTCTATGTTCAGTAGATGTTCCTTTGAAAAACTCAGTTTCACCTGATCAATTTGTGCCGTAAACATGCACAAACGTTGTATACCATGATTTCAATAGTTCGCGTTCTACTGGTCCAATTTTGATGAAATTTAGTTATTCGAGTTATAACATTTCGGATATTTCGAAGGAATTTTATAGTAATTTATAGGTTTTTTCATACGGTGTGCATTGTACACAAGAAAATTATATATTTTCTGAAGAGAACAATGTAACAAGAACGAAAATGTACTGTTTTTTTAGCAACAAATAATGAGGAAGCGTTTTGCCACTTCCATTGGCCGTTTTTTTGCTGCTATACTTACCTCTTCCTCAATTATTCTGGTCCGCTACTGTCCCGAATCTACAGGGAGGATCTCCAGGCACAAAAGCCTCACGAAACGCGGATGTTTTCTGGTTTTGTTATTCTTCAAGGAAGCGAAGAGAGGCGCGGATATTGATAGCGTCGTCATTGGAGGCGCTGACCTTTTCACGGCGCTCGCATTCTGCCTCGTCGAGAAGAAGGAGACGAATTCAGGACTCAGCGCCAGGGATAATCGGGCGATTCCCATTGTCCTCCCAGGATCAGTCCCGGAGGAAATAATTGACGTACGGATCTATGCACTTTTCGCATCGATGTCTCGATTCTGGTTTGTTATTCTCTTTCTGCGATGAAATAGTTATGATAAGAATAACAATTGACGCATGAATGAGAGAGCGCTCGACAGCTCCTGATTTCACGTCAGTGATTTACTCGTTTTTTTGTATGTTCTTCGTGAATTTTCAAGTATTCCGATAGTGCCATCAGATCGCAATTCTCGATCTGATTTGTTGTCCCTGAAATATTGGATTTTTGTTTTTCGATTTTCTTTTTGAATTTTCATCGATTCTGGTTTCGCTATCTACATAAAATTTTGCAGAAAGCCTATTGAATATTGGTTAAACGAGTATATCTCTCTCAAATATTTTTCTTGAATTTCATATGGTCTTTTAAGTAGTAATTAAAGAAGTACGCAATGGACAAGAGACACCGTATAAACAACCACATATATTTTCTACAACAATGCAAGCTAAATGAGGTCACACCGAAATTCCTAATTTTCAAGCTACTACCAAAATGTAACAGAGAAAGGATACAGAAAACATTTCTCAAGGTAGAGATTAGGAAACAATATCAGCAATCTGGGATAATCGACATGAAGTTAAAATTCTTACACCACTATCTCTTGAAACATACATACACATACATATGGTCTTGTTGATGCGAACATCTTTGAATTTTGGATGGAATTCAGAGTTGTGATTTCAGATGACAGTTCAACTACGTAAATTAAGTAGTTATGATGTTATACAATATTTTATGGTTTTGTTTACACGATCTACCTGAAATTATTAACGACGCTTTAAACTATCATTCTTCATTCAAATGCAAACTTTCATCTCTATCGAATATTTCTTGGTTTTGTGTGCGTTTTCAAAGAGGATATATTTGGTATCTAGGATTCGTCATCTGTGTATATCTGTGATGCCATGCTTTGGCTAAAATGAATACACTATATTATCGTACCCAAAATACTGCTATGGATGTAAGTCATAATTGTGACCTATGGGGCAATAGTCTGGTATGCCAAAGCAAGTCAGATCAGCACGAGGAAAGCCCTCGATACAATACAAAGGTAAGATTGTGTTTGTATCACTGGAGCTATGAGAACGTGCCCAGCTAGGACATTGGAGATCATTACAGATCTCACACCTCTTCATCTAGTGATTGAGAGAGTGACCTATGAGGCCACTCTAAGACTATCTAGGGAAGATAACGGCAATAAGGGAATTAGGAATAAGAGAGCCTGGTCCTCCTTGACTAATTACATATCATCAGAGAACCTTTTCAGTGAGGATATGATGAAGAAAATTAGCATCGAAAAAACATTCATTCCGATACTAAGTCGAGAAGAAGATTGAGAAATTGAGTCCACAATCCCATTCCTTAAAAAAAAAACATCAAAGATGGTTCCAAAACCACGACGGGGACTGGCGGTGGAGTATTCGGGACTAGTACCAAATGCTCAATATCTCTAGGATGCTATCTAAGTGTCTTTCAGGCAGAGATACTTGCAATAGAGAGATGTGTAGAAATTAACCTTGTATCGCGATATAGCGATACATTTAGGCTGCAATCAAAGCACTGAACCCACATATCATCGATGCTAAGATGGTATTGGAATGCCGAAGAAAACTCAATGAATTAGGCAAGAATAACAAGGTCTTTTTAATATGGGTGCCCGTCCACTCGGGAATTAAAGGGAATGAAGAGGCCAACACACTTGATAGAGAGGAAGCACAAACACCTTTCATCGGCCCGGAACTTTTCGGCGTAGACAAATGTACCTACAAGAAAGAGTTTCAGGAGAAGGAAGAAACCGAAAGAGAAAAACTCTGGCGGAATCTTTCTGGTTGCCATCACTCCAAAAAGTTTCATTGAAAGTTTGACTCTACGAGATCCAAGAAGTATCTGGATCTCAGTGAAAATATGCTACACCTCCTCACTGGATTCCTCACAGGGCATTGTCGCCTTGGGAAACACCTCACGAGAATGGGTCTAACAGAAAATGACGAGTGCTGATTCTGTGGGGAGGAAGAAACTGTAGAAGTGAGGAATTAACTTCATTGAAACCATCCCAGATATTGATGTTTATAAGAACTCTGGAACTGGAAGGCGAGCTGAAAATTACGTTTTGGAGATAATAGCTCTGATGGGGGTCAAACTAGACTATTAGGTCGCAGTGAAACGAAACTTCTTCAATTAAATCTTTATCTTAATATTTTCGTGAGTATTATCATAAGGGCATCTAATTTTTCCGAAAAAATCGAAAATTTATATTGAATGAAAAACACACTACTAAGTAATATTTTAACAAGAAGCATGAGTATTGGAGGAATGTTTTAAAAATGATTACTTTGCATTGTGTTTTTCGGATTTTTTTTACATGGTATTTGACAAGACTATCTCATGAGAAACAGATTATTCTGTATACTTTCTAATTTTTCACAGGAAAAATTAAATGCCCAAATGGTATTTGACAAGACTATTTCATGAGACCATAATTACTCGTTTTCAAAGTTATTGTAATATTTCATAAACAATAGCTGTCAAGTTTTGCCACGGGTGAACTCGAAAAAACTGCTGAGCTACAGTTTCCCCATCTAGAAACCTTTTTCAATCCAAAATTTAGCGTTTGTGATTGGTGGTAATTAAGACGAGGGAAATAGTCTTATGAAAATTACATTCGGTTATTTTTAGAATACTCGATTTCTTGCAATATTATCGGTATTTTGCACGTACTTATGCAATTATAATCGGAAATTACTACCCTTCAAATGCTGAGACGAAAAATGCAAAATAATTTCCAAACATAATTTGAAGCGCCTATTCGCCTGATGAAACTTCCTGGTAAATAAAGTGAAGAAAACGAATCGAAACGCTGAAATTCCCTATAATTCCTCAAACAGCAACTAAACGATACACTCCAACAGTCTGGATAGATCCGTTCCAATACTTTGCCATAATTTACGTGGAATGCTTCGGATCTCCGGAAAAATTCGATTGAAAAATACTGCTCAACAGTTTTGTAATTATATTTTAATGAATACCGGATCGGTATCATGTTTTCAGTATCCGTTCCTCGTTTCCTCCCCACTTAGGGAAATACTCGATCAGTTTTCAATCGCAGTTTCGTCCAATTAAATTACCTGACTGGAAATTAAAATTCCTGAATCGACGGATTGAATATCGATACTGTTGAGGAAAAAATTCAGAAATGGATGATGCTATATGAGCTTACTATTCCAGTGGAAAATTTAGAGGTTGTTTATGGAATTGAATACGAGTGTATTGAAAATTTACCGAGTAAGAGAACTCATTGCTGTTATTAATTGTCTTCTCTTGTAAACAACTTTGCGAGGTCTTCTCAGCCAATTTTTCTGGTGCATCTTCTGTTAAGGATTGGGTGTTTCATCACAAGACCACTGATGGGATTGTCTGTATGGCAACACACTATTCTCTGCCATATTCTCCATATTGGGGCCTGGCGTGGTGACTTTGTCGGAGAAAGGCTGGGTTTATGTCGAAAGCGTTGTTTTTCCGAAAATTTTGGAGCATTCGAGGCCATCTCTCGGGCTAACATAGAGTCAGTACAAACGAAACCATATTGGGATTGAACTGTAAAGAGGTTTTCAATAGGAATTATATAATTTGAAATAGAAATAATGGCAATAGTTTTGCTACAGAATTCAACTTGATGGCTTTTGTCGTTTGTGTGCAATTAAAAATGATCATCTTACTTCTTGGGATCAACTTGTACATATTTCCCTCAGATATCATAGCAGGCGTTATAAATCATATTCCAACTTTATGAAAAGGTACAATACAAATGTTACAATTTGAAATGGTTATAATGACAAAGACAGTGTATTATTCTTTGACATGTCTTATATCATTTCTCTTCAGTAGGTTATGCCATTTAAGCATGAATAGATACTCACTACAATAATGTGCAGAAATTTTTATACTGTTTTATTGAAATCAGTGCTTCTTCATGAATATTGGCAGGAATTTGAGAAGAATTCGTTGACGAAATTATTAACTTCATCAACTCACTATTCGTCCTGTTGTAGGCTAGTATGAAAGTAGTACCAAGTACGGCTTAGTAATGGTAATGGTACTCTTGTAATGGGCAGGTTCTTTCAAGGAACTCACATCTTCATATCCTCTATTGTTTCCGGTATTGGATGCATTGTGATAGCATTGGGATGAAAAGAATTTTTGGTATGCTCTCCCAAAATCACAAAATGCATTTCATACCTTCCTGAAAATTTTGGTTTCATGTCTCTCTGTCTATCGGCATGTCAGTGAGTCTGTGAGCGAATCAAAATAAAAAATTTATGTGTTTCCGCTATCTAGACACCTTTCAAATGAGGGAATATATTTTGATCTTTTGAGTTCTTATAAGTACAACATCAAGTTTTCTGTTTACTTAAAGAACAACTTCTAGAAGTGAATATTTCATATTTCACAAGAAATGGAATTTACAAAAAATTTTCCAATTGTAATTCAGAAAGCATTAATTCAGAAAAGCAAATTGAAGCAATAGTTCTTAGCCTAGTCAACTCGGACATTTTGCACACTTTGTGTTCGGCTATTTCTACTTCCTTTCCACAGACCTTCCAGATCTCATCTGTGGACTTTCTCATCGGTACAGATAGTATTTCCACCGACAGTATCCTGTCTTCATCCGGAGCTCAACTCGTTGCAGCTTCAAGATCATGAAAGCACCTCAAAGTACCTTGCCACAGCAATACCAGGAGTATTCCTTGAGATAGTTAATCTATTGTCTAACTTCCATTATTGGCCTTATATTAGCTTTTCCAGAGCCACAGGAAGGCTCAAGAGCAACAAGTGTTAACCTTGATGGTATTTTCGAAAGTTCATCGGTGTTTTCGTTTCCTTCAATAACACAGTCCCTCGGTAGCCATACCTATGAAATAACTGTGCTGTATATTAATTATACTGGTACCAATTTTTCGGTACTATCCTCAATTACATATTACAATATCTGATATTGAATTGATAACTTGTGAAATACAATTTTCATCTTCTGGAATACAATTTGCTGTTTCTGAAATTCTATTCACTATTCTGAATTACACTTTTATTATTTTTATTTTCTGAATTCCAATTTCCTAATCTATATTTCAATTTCATTTTCCTGAGAATAACTATTCTGAGATCCAATGTTTTTTTTTTGAATCACACTAGCCTATTGTTAAATATATGTTCCCTTTTCTGAAATTGAACTTCTTGTGAATTATGATTGGAAAAGGTGTAGTTTTCATCTGGATGCAAGGACTATTGAATTTTTTATGATCATTTGTAAACAACGCAACAGTCGGTTTCAAGTTTCAATGCATTTCTCAGAAATCAAAATCATTCTTATTCTTTGAAGAAACCGTCTTTTTGTGTGCACAAGAACTAAGTCAACCAACTGTTGATTACCTTTCAAGCCGGCCATCGTACTCCAGAATACCTCCATAAATATCCAAACTCCAAACCAACACAATATCCCGTAAACACATTTATCAAAAACGATGACAACAACAAAAGGAATTCTCAAAAACAGACAAAAAATTAGAATGATCTCGCGAACAGATCCCTCTAAATCAGCGCTATTTTTAACGTTGTTTTCTGCGTCAACGGTCCGTGGTGTGGTTTTTGTTTCAAATTTAGAAAACTATCGCCCACCTTTGGAGGGACACAAAGTGGTTCGACTCATCTTTGCTGTTCATTCTGGAACACAGTCTTCGTCTAAAATAAGATATATTCAGATACGCCTCTCTAGCGTCGTACATTTCAAGTACAAATTTTACGTGTTGTGGGTGCTTTTTGCAATATACTCGGATGTTTCCAGAAGACTGTGATGTGTTTTAGTGTAATGATAGTTTCGAAAGGTACGTTTTCTTAAGGTTTGTGTTGGTTATGGTGTTGTCGATAGTTGATTATTTATAGTTTACCGATCTGGGCTATTTATATTCCTTTACGCTCTGATTATACGACCTTATTTCTTGAAACTTGAATCGATTATGTCAGTTGTTAGATGCAGCGAAATTTTGGGCAACCTGTAGTTTGAATTTCAAGAAAATATGACGGTTTACAATTCAACAATGATTGTTTTTCTACCTCAAACATAGAATTCTTATAACAGGGGCTGGAAATCTAGAGTTTGCTTAATCAATCATACATTTTTGAATATTTCATTAACTCTATTACTATACAGGGTGGTCCAGATTTTAGTTCTTTAACTTTTGTGTCAGATAGAACAACTTTTTTCATGGAGAAGAGTTCATCTAAACATATATCCTAACATGATTTGTTTTCGAGATACAGGTTGTTGAAGTTTGAAAGAAATATAGGTTTTTTATTTATAGCTCTAATATTACTACATTCATAGTATGAATTTTTAGGCATTGAAGTCTATATAATACCTAAAGTGTTTTGAATTAGGTACACACTTACCTGCCACAATCATCCAGTTGCTTAGGTATAGGGGTGTGATGATCCTTTTTCTATTGAAAATCTACGCCACTGTTAGTTTTTTCGAGAAAATTATTTCATTTGTGTAATCAACTGAGTTTTACTAAAAAAGGTCACTCGAATTTCTTTATAGAATATACCTACCGCTTTCGAAAAAAATTAGTACAAATGATACACTAGCTATACAAAAATAAATTTTGAACATTCCATTATCTTGACTTCAAAACCTAAGAATTGAACAATGACTGTAATAATAATAGAATTATTGGTGGAAAACAATTCCTTTTTTAATTTTAACACCCTGTATCTCGAAAACGAAGCACGTCAGGATATATGTTGATATGAACTTTTTTTCCTTTTGAAAAAAGTTGTCCTATCCGACGTCAAAGTTATTGAACTATAAAATCTAGACCACCCTGTTTGAACAAAGTTGAATGAAGAATATTCCAGGTGATATTTCGAAAAATAATCTCAATTAAGTCAAAAATTCTTCATTTTCATTTTCACTGAATTAATTTCAGATCAGTAGAACGAACATAATTCACCCTAGTTTTTATTTTTCATTTTTCTCGTGAACAGAAATTTTATTACCCAGATCCCATTCAATTCACGTATAATTTTTCATTTTTATTGAACTCCTAAAATAATTGAATAAGTTAGCAAGCCATTAAAAAATAATTGTTCGCCATAAAATCCAGAATTTTCTAGGAATAATTATAGTAAAGCAATGACATGAAGTTATGAGCGCGTTTGTTAAACCAGATATTGACCGCACCCTAAATTGGCAATTTCATTGAAGGAAACCATAATTGATTTATGTTCATGTCATGAAAGAACTAAGAATCAGCCAATGGAACAGGAAATAATTGTTATTCATGGAATATTAGTATACTTCAGTAAAAAAATTGTTCTCATTTGAGATTCATCATCTTCATCAGTACACAATTAAGATTAACTGATAAAATGAAGTTTTGTTAACAAACTGAGTTATACTGCTTGTGTATGGAGTACAACTATGCCAACAAGACAACACAAGAGCTCTTCGAATGCACAATTTTCGCTGCAAACCAGAAGTGTTTGCTGAGGAGGCTCTATTTGAGTTGTGGTCACTTTGGCAGGTAACAGGTAGTGAAATGTATAAAATAGTATTTAAAATTCGTTAAAGTATAAAGCAAAATGTTTTGTATTCGCCTCGGGATAACTTAAGAAAACTTGTCATCCATTGCTGACACTTATGACTTTTATAAGAAATTGTACTTTTTTGTGTATGTTTTGGCGATGTCTGGCAGGGCGTTGCTACTGTCATAAGTGTCCGGCAATGGATGTTTTCTGAAGTTATCCCGAAGAAAATATAAAAAGTTTGAGTTTTATACAACAACAAATTTAATGTACTATTCCACACATCTTTATTACCTTTACCAAAGTAACCACAACCCGAACCCTGTAGCGCTGGTGTCTCTATCTATGTGGAGGATATGCACAGAAACACTTTCAGCTCTTACAAAATAAGGAAGGTCTGGCAGTCGTGGTATCTTGGGCTATGAGCAATCGTCCTCATTGGTATTCAATGCAGAGTAAGCTTTTCACTGCCTTTGAAGAGCCCTAATCGACTTCTGCTTGTCTCATTCAGAGCAATAAACTGATACTCTTGATTAAACTCAATTCTTGAAAGTGATACGCAAAAAAATCACTTTGCTATTCTTCAATGTGACATTTATCAAATTCTACCCCTCACAATGATTGAATTGTGAATGGAGACATATTCATTGCCTGAATCTCCCCTCAGAACATTATAATTTATTTTGAACGAATGGAAATATGCCTGAGATCTGCTATAGAATAACGTTATACGCTTTTTGAATGAGCTGGCGCAGTAGACAGGAACAGCGCGTTTAATGACATGAAAGATTGTATCCTTTGTTGAAGGTTTCAAGGATCCCCCCAAACAAAAGCGTATTTCTCAAAATAGGTGCACAATAAAAACCTGGGATGATCCTCCACCTGTCTTTGTTTACATCTGAATTTGGCGCAGTTGTATTTCCAGAGATAGATCGAAATGAATCCCAACCTTGGTCTAAATATGGAAGGCTTACGGCCTTGAAATTAAAGAGGAATCTGACACATGTACCTATAATTTACTTGAAGGTTTGTGTCACTTATATCATGATTCTCAATTGGAACTGGACATCTCAATATTTTTGAGTGGACTTGATATTGGCGTTGCTTTGGAAATTTGAGAACCTATTATTTCTGTTCTGGATTCGACAGCAGATCTGAGGAGTTTTTTCAGAATGTTTTAATCAAGTTGCTGAAGAACAAGAGCATATTTACCGTACGAAATGATATTCCTGCCCTGAAGCAGCATAATCAACCAGTGGTCTCAAATTAATTGGTTGCAAGGCTTGCTTATTTGTAATATTCATCCATTAATTAGTGGAACATGGATTGTGTTTTTGGTTTTTATTATTATTGAGAATTGAAATCCATGAAAAAAACATAGCAGTTAATTGGGAACTAATTCCAAGAAGGCTTGTGCAATCCAAAATTTCAAAGAAAATGCGAATTTGTGTTGCTATAAGGATGTATTTAACTCTATGTATACTCAAAATTTCACCTCTTTTGTTAATGACAGTTTTTTCATATCTTTGTTTGAGGAAATAATGAAACTCGCTGTTGAAATTTTCATTTCTTTCTTGAACAAAATTTTCTTGTACTCAAAATATATAATCTGTAGATTATTCAATGAAAAGCAAACAAAATATAAAATCTGTGTGTTATCTGTCATATAGTAACTGACAAAAAAACTGCAACACCCAAAAGAAGCTGTTTAGTTTTTTGTGTTGTAAAACATAAATAGTATAACAAGGATAAATTTTTTTTAATGAATTTGTTAATAATGTGTGGCCTTGTTCTCCTACTCACTCATCAGCCAAAGATCGATTGGTCGCAAATCAGGCTCTAATGGCCATAAGTCTTAGACGTCGATCTTGAACTTCATTTATGCCCCTTCGACGTCCGGTGCCTAGTCTTCTTCGATTTTGGGCATTATCAAACCACGCTTGACAACATCTCATAACAGTAGTAATATGTCTGTTCGTACGGTTAGCGATTTCTCGAAATGACAACCCCGCCGCCCGTAGACCAATAATTCGACCTCTTTCAAATTCACTTAGCTGGCGATAAATGCTCTAGGCATTTTAACAATAACTAAACATCGACTTTGGATCTCCTCTTACAGCTGGTTTGTTGTAAAATTTAAAAAACTTACAAAAACGACTACAGTATTTAAGTAACAAAAATTGTTTACATGAAAATACCTTCACGATTTTTTCTACAAATTCAATCATTTACTCCTTGCTATGCTATCTATGTTTTACCAAAAAAATTAAAATTAAACAATTCCTTCTCGGTATTGCAGTTTCTTTGTCAGTTATATGAATTCTTCAAACTTTTAGTCTTTTATTCTTCACTCACAAAAATTATGAGCGTATTCATAAGCATGGAGGCTCAATGCCGTCTCACAATTGATTTTCTTACCAAATATCATGCCAATAGCTCTTATATTTTTCGATAGAACCTCTGAAAGCTGAGAACGTTTTTTATTTGATTTTTGCATTCTATTTATGTTGCAACATGTGAATTGCTAAAATTTTTGGAGGTGGTTGGATTTTTTTATCTCGATCGGTTCCGGAGGTTCATTTGCGAAAATAATAAACCAAAATTAACTAACAGGGAGGGTCAAATTTTCATTCGAACGACCTGTTAATTCCGTGAAGGTGAGATATGTATGATATTTTTCTAAATTTAATCAAAATATGTAAATCAACCCCTGAAAAATTCGCATATCACGTAGGTAAGCCTAGCGAGTTAAATAATGAACTCTTGACGTTATCCTCATTTCCCGATCATCCCACTCGATGTTGCCACATCTAGCAAAAAATCCTGACCCAACAAGAAAACACAAACCCTTCAACATCAGATTATCACTGATTCTCCAACTCCTCGACCTTTGAATTTCGTCCGATAGAGCGCTCAAGGTGTGTAATTATTCTCTAGACGCTCTCGAATATCCACTATGTTTCCTTAACGAGATAATCACGAAATCTCCACCTCCGCCCATCCGAAACGGTCGCGAAATGTTTGGAAGTCATCGCAACAGGAAGAAAATAATTGGCCTTAAAAATAGACGGCGTCGGGACGCTCTCAAAGAACCGTCTAATTTTAAATTTCGTGCGACCGACTACCAGAGCGCGCGCGCGGCTGAAAACGATGATTATTCGGCAACGTGGAATCCGAATCGGCTTTACTGGATCCCGAAAATGCTGACAGCTACGTTACACTGCTCAACAACGGAAATGGTGAGGGAAATTAAGATTGTGTAACACAGTCTCTCAGTGAGTCTCGGGCCTCAACATGAAAAACAAATATTTTCTTGAAAATTTCACTTTATTTGTCAACACCCGCAAGCAAGGTTGACGTATATTCGTAACTCCAGAACCTATTTGGCAAATTTATGTTGTTTCTTCGTCGGCACAAAGGGATGCCGACCAGCCCTGATGACTGCACATGTCTTTCTAAGTCAATCTAGATATTTATGACTATGATGCGGCTCCTTTTTGATGGGAATTAACTTTGTCGGTATTCCTGCCTTTTGTTTATGACTGAATCAAATCTCATTCCGAATTTCTAAACATGTGATTTTTGTTGATCAATCGCAAAACGTTTGTGGATCTATTTTCATAGGACTGTTTTTATCCAAGAAATCTGGCTTTTTCGTTTTCTCTTGCCGTTAATATTTTCACAAAAATTTTCGTCTAAGAATATTTTTTTATAGTTAGGCTATAGACAGGGTATCCTGGGAAGAATGCGACAAATGAGAATAAACATATATATCTATCTATCTATCTATAAATAAAGGTCATCATGAAGGACTCGTATCAAGATCGCCGTTTGCTATATACAGGGTGATGTTAACCTTATAAGTGAAATTTCATAGTTCAATAACTCTTTAACTAATCGACAGGATAATTTCAAATTATGAAGTGTAGTCACTCTACTAACGCCTTCCTTCAATATTTCTGAAATCGGGAACAAATCAGATCCGGACTTTTTCTATTTTTGGAAATATTAGATCACCCTGTATGTGCTTTATGATTTTATCTCAAATTCGTAACCACAAATAATTAATTCATAGAGAATGCATAAAGTATGCTCTGTAATATTTCAATACCTTTTCTCCAGAACTATTCGTCTTTGCTATCGAAAAGAGTTACAACTTCGGCCGTCACTTCGTCATATTTAAGCCAAATTTATTTCTCTGTAGCATTCTTTTGAAGTCTGCAAAAATCCAGTAATCAATGGGTGCCAGATCTGGAGAATAAACTGGGTGGACAAATAGGGTATGGTGTGTATATCGCAGAGAATTTCAGAGCGGTTACTAGTTGTTTTCAATATTTTACGTAATCTGCTTCGAATATACGGACCGCTTGACATTTGTCATTGGTTAACAAAATTTTTCTTTGACAGAATTTTAGAGGTTATAAATGGTTTTTTTTTGTAGTTTGTGGAAAAACTAAATGTTCTCAATTGCTCTGAATTTGTTTCATATTTGAAGTAATAAATTGTCAGATATCATGGCAAATGTTCATAAACAATAATCTGAAACTTAAAATGACAACTGAAAAGACTAGTGGGCGTGGTGATCGAAGTTTGAGGAAATAGTCACCGCTTTTTGGGGAACATGATATATACGTTCCGCCTACTTACTAACCTTAAAAACCAAGGTGATATACGGACCAAACCTGTATTTGGAAGCGAAGCGAAATCGGTTCAATTTTAATAGATTTGTAACATGAAGCATTATCTGAAAGAGAAGTTGGTTTTTGAGAACTTTCTCTCTATTTATCCAGTCAAGCCATTCAATAAGGTTATGTAATATTCAATGTTGATGGTTTTACGTTTTTCAAGTCAGTGATCAATTTGGTTTTTGAGTGGATGTTTTCCTCACAAAGCACTATATCACTTCAGTACGACATCTGTATTTTTCGACTTTTATATTGTTTCGTTTCACTGATGATGTTAAAAACGAATCCCGCGTTGAAAAAACTTGGCCATCTTTTGAAGCGATTCGTGAATCGATCCAATTTTGTAATTCTTCATAAGAACGGAAGTGCTGGTCAGCCAGGATGTGTGGCATTCATCGAAACAAATAATAGCCCAAGAGAGCAACATCTGGAGAATACAGCGGGTGGAATAGGACTTCCTTTTTCAACGTTTCCGAGTATGTCTTGACCACTTTCGCAACATGCGATCGAGCATTGTCATGCTGTAAAATCACTTCATCATGTCTCTCGTTGTATCGCAGTCATTTGTTTTCAATGCTCGGCTCAAACGCATTAATTGTGTTCGATAACGATTGCTGGTCATTGTTTCAGCCGGTTTCAACTCATAATATCCTACGTTGAGCTGGTCCCACCAAATCATGAGTATGACCTTGGAACCGTGAATATTCGGTTTGGCCATCGACGTGGAAGCACTGCCGGGATAATCGTCCCCAGTCACAATGCGATTCAGAATCCCTTCCATCTTTGCCTTGCAAGCAGCTGTTCACAAGCCAACAAACTCCGTTCAACATTTCTTGGCTTCAACTCGTACGGCACCCAATTTCCTTGTTTCTGAAATATTCCCTTGACTTTCAGGCGTTTTGAAATGACTTGTTGCGTCACTCCCAATGATTCTGCCAGTTCTTGTTGTGTTCGACACGAGTCTTGATCAAGTAATGCCTTCAATTCTGAATCTTCGAAAACCTTTTCACCGTTCTTGAATCGTTGAAACCACTCTTGGCACGTTCAGCTACGAACAGCAGCTTCACCATAGGTACTCGAGAGCATTCGATGAGCCTCAGCCGCAGATTTTTTAATATTAAGGCAGAAAATTGAAACCGCAAATGACGAGAATTTGGATCGTAAGCTGACATGTTTGTTCGAGAATAATTTTATGATGCATACACAGATCGACTAATATTTCGATGGTGTTATGTACACAAATACCTGAGCTTTTTGTCGACGATCTATTTATTTCGACAACCACTTACTGCTACAGCGATCTTTCGCAAAACGGCGGACACAAAGTCTTACACCTTTATCTTTATCTGGAAAGTTGCAAAATAGTTTAGTGTAACAGGTCTCATCTCAGCAATATTATCTAACAGTAGACGTCAGGATAGAGGATCTGATAAGTTGCAAGTTGATATTTTAGAATATATATCTAATAAGTAGGTCTTGTTTGTTATCAACTGTAAATTCCTTGTTTTTTTCTTCAGTGAATCCTTTATATTTTATGGTTGGTCCAGTTGGGTGATTGCGTACTTCCCAGCCGGAAGTTCCCCAATCCTTTATCAAGCTTTTACACTTCTTGAATGGCTACATATTTCAATCTCCGAAAGATCCGAAGGTTCATCTTCAGGCCCTACTAATTGAAAAGAAAACAAACATAGCAATGTTTCACTCGATCGAATTTGATTGCTCTGTTTATTGTGTTTTCAATTATTAGGGCCTGAAGATGCTCCCCGGCTAGGTCCGGGCCAGGAAAGTCACAAAACAGAATCGGTTTTTTGAGCGCTGAGGTTCTGAAATGTATTACAGACACCTAGGAGGTTTGGGATAGAAAACATAAAAACATGAGATTTTATTAATGAGTAGTTGGCACGAAATCGTGGAGGAAAAACTACTCTTATCAATTAATCTTCAAATTAATTTAAATGGGAAATGATTACTTCAAACTTAATAACTACAGCCTTTTTAAATTTTCGGAATCAATTTGAAAACAAAACGGGTTAGTCAACGACGAGTCGAACCAAATTTTTTCACATCATTTTTGGCTCAAAATTCGAAAACTATAGAGATTCTGACGAAACGATAGAGCATTCTGTTCGTTGAAGAAGCGTTCAAAAACATCCGTTTTTGTTGAGCAGTGTTGATAGAGGGTTCCTGCAGATCTTGATAGGCGAAGAGGCGTCATAATATGCGGGAAACGAAAGGTCAGAGGTAGAAAGAGGCCTCGATGGTGGACAGCGGGCCTTCGTCCTTTTTCCGGAAAGAAAAACTGCCCAGGGCATGATTGATGTCCACGGCATGCAATTAGGGTGGAAAGAAATGTGAATTCTTGTCTTCATTAGGGCCACGGATGGCGATTCTTGAAATCTAAATATAACTGTTGAATGTAGCTAGGATGATTTATGAAACTACGTAACTAGTAATTTCGGACGTTCTCGCTAAAATATAGTGTTTCGGCATCGCACACTCTGAAACGGTTATAAATTCTAATGGGAGTCATAAAATAGCCTTTTCCGAAAGAGCTATTCATACACCAGCACTGCCAAGGGGTCTTTATTCATGTATCTATCTGATTGTTGTAGGGGTGCACTGCGATCTAGTAATTTATTGTACAGCCTCCTCAAATTGGCTACGTTGTAGAACTACAGCTTCCAATTTGTTACCAGAGTTTTTATGAATTTTATTTTATCTCTAAAAAGGTACGGTTGGTTTATGATTTCATTACCCAGATTTTCCGATAGATATTCTGTTTGAAGTCGTTTTTCTTTTATTCTTTGATATCTTCAATCGATAGGAGTCGTTTGAATTAATTCGTGAGAATATTTCCTTCATAATTCGAGTATATACAGAGTGTTTACTTGAAAAAGTTCAAAACTTCAAGGCGATATTCTACATGTGGTTTAAAAAAAAAGGCATAACACATGGTAGAAATATTGACGGTAACTCTTCAATTCAACATTTAGTGTTTTTACGAAATATCCGATTTTTTTTTAAATCAATCACACTCCAGTTATCCTTGTAGCCTCATCAAATTTGACTACATATCTCAAAAGAGCGTAAAATTGGCTATATCACAAGAATTTTTTGTGCCACAAAATTCCTTACTGCTGGCGTGAGATGAGCAGATAAGCATTACAATTCTTAAGTGAACAATATCAATCATATTTTTTCAATAGGTTTATCTATGAAAAATGAATGATTATGAACATGTTTTCTTTTCAGTAAAAACTACCCCATTTAGTGATCCTGCGCATGATATATCAAATTTTGTACTAGCTGTTTGTTTTCGGCCCCAATATCATGCCTAACATAACAAAAATTAAGAAATTATTCAAACCTGATTTTCTTCCATTTTGAAGACCTGAATGATCGAATCAGATGTTTTCCTGATTGAATATTGGAGTTACTCTTATTAGAACTGTTAATTTATCTGCCGAGTGGAACGAATCGTGTGAATTGTATTATAACATAATATAATAAGAAAGGAGATTAGAGAGAGGACAAGATGCTAAAAAAACTTGCTATAAGTAATTAAAAATTAACTCATATGTTCAAAATGTCTACCGCCTTGTTCAATACATTTCACACTGAATCAACAACCCTGGGTAGTTCAGAATGTTTCTGATCCGTTTCTGCACAACACAATATGGTTCTATTTATCAGATAATCTCGAGTTTGAACGCGTCTTTGATAAACACATTTAAATTGTGTTCCAGACATAAAAATCCAAAGGAGTAAGATCAGGAATCATTGGTGGACCAACTAAATTTATATTTCGGGGAAACAATGGATTGAGAGGTACGGTCCAGTAAGATGGCCACCAAGGAGCCATGATCCTACTTCTTTGGATTTTTATGTCTGGAACACATTAAAAGAAACATTTTATCGAATACGCGACCAAACTCGAGATAATCTGATAAATAGATTCAAATTCTGTTGTGTAGAAATGGGACAGAAACGGTCTTAACTAACAGTGTGAAATATATTGAACTAGGCGGTAGACATTTTGAACGTTTGCTATGAGTTAATTGTTCAATTATTTATAGCAAATTTGTTGAGCATTTTTCCTCTTCCTTAACATCTTTCTGAATTGCAAAAATTGATTTAAAAATACAACAGGCATTGATTTGGCTTCTGATCATTTCGCCTTTCGATTGATTCTCAATCAACTAGTTTCGAGTGATGTTTTTCCTAATTGTTTCAAGCTTAGAACTATCATTCTAACCCATAAACGGTTCATATGAATGATGCTGAATGCTCTGGTGGCCCAAATTCAGCAATTGTTTCAGGAAACATCAAAAAGGTTCTTGAAATGAATTTGAGCGACCGTAAACGGTGAAGTTGAAGATATCAGGAAGAAGTGTATTTAATATTTTGCGTAAATATTTGTCTATAAGAAAGCTAGGTTCGAATATTTGCTCATCGCTGTTCAAATGCAACAAACGCTTTGTTGCTGTTTGGACCTGTTTAACCGAAACATCAGTTGGCAAGGTCATGAAATATATATTTTTGGATGTGCATGGTATACCTAGTGTTCATTGACTATCTTGACAAACGTAGAACCATGAACAGTGAATAATACATAATGTTAATGAATAAATTGATAGCAAAAATTAAGAAAAACGTTCTCAAATTCAAAACACGAAAACCATGATCAAATTGATTGGATAACCTTTCCAACTGCATCACCACCCATCATTTTCTCCAAGTCTTCCTCAGTAATTATTGACTTTCTATAGACTTCAAAAGACTGCCCTGGGAAAAAAAATTGGCTCTAATGAAATCAAAAACGAATCATTCTGGGGTATTGAAAATTAAGAGGAGAGTTGGAGTACATGTATCATTCTTGAAGGTGACTATGGTGATGAATGAGTTGAATTTCAAAGAAAAAATTTGTTTTCACTAGTTAGCCTGGAATTTTTTACCTGAAGAGTTTAACTCACGAAATTGAACACCAATCAAACCATAAGACGGTTCATCATCTGTCGAACTCTGTCTAAGTAAAAATGTCAGGAGTGCCAATTCATATAGAATCCTTATGAGTGACCAGTATTTCTGTGATATTAAAGCAAGAAAAAACCCTAATAGGCGAGAGTGAAGACTTCCATTGTCTGCAAATATTTCGACCAGGACACGTACCGACAAAATGAAACCAACGTCATTAACAACCTTTGTCATCTGTGTTTCATCCACACGTAAAAATCGTACACTGTAAGAATTGCCATTCGGTCCCCGAACATCAGGCTGGAATGAAATGAATTGAAAGCTTCCAAGAACATTACAGCTAGATATATGATGTTTGGCTCATAAAGTTTTTCCATTTCACTCCGTTAATTAAAGTACTGGACTATCTCTTCACGTTACGCATATTGCACGTTTTTGAGAGGGAGCTTCCAGTTGTTATCTTCCATATTCGAACCAGTGTCGTTCCAATAAAGCTCGCAGACATGACGATGATTGGATATTCAAATCACGATGTGTGCGAGTTTGTATTCAATTTGAAACAATATAGATATCGGATGTTGGTTGCATATTGTAAGTGATACCTACTTCAGTTTCCTCTGGTTGATTATATTGGAGCAGACATTTTTTTTTGGTCTTTTGTATTGTTCGTGTATGATTTCAACACAACTGTTGAATTCGCAAGTTTGTTCTGACAGTGTTCACAATTTTATAATAGAATTGTTAAGGTGTATGTTGCTGTTTCTAAGATTTTATTCATTCATCAAAGTGTTGTTGTTAATTTCCAATATTTCCTTGTAGAGTACATTTGCGTCTAGAGTGATAATACATACTCAAAAGAGTATCTTCAACATCATTTCAACATCAAGACAACAATTAACATTTCAACATTAGCTATGGAAAAAAAATTGAATAGAATTGCATATTATTTATTAGTATTTAGTTAGATCATCTAATTAATCCCTTGACACTGATAATTTGCTTCAAAAAGTTGCATTGTTAGATCTCATTTCTATTGATTGAGTGAATAAAAAGTGAGTCCCCCAAAAAAAAGTTCATTAGTTTTGAAAACGAATCGATAGAGTAAATTTATTTTCATTGTTTGATATCAAAAACAAAAATACCTTTCAAATGAGCTATCACTTGCCGTAAGTTGCAATTCAAAAATTTTGGGGTGGTGGTCTCAGCTCCGAGGGATGGAATTTATTTCAGATGAATTTGATCACGGACGATATCCCCCCTCAAAAATGTAATTGACGTATCTGAGCGTTTTTACGAGTATATAATTGAATATAGCGTTTTTATATAATTTTTTTCTGCCAATCTACAGAGCCGCTAATTTGTTTTCAATGGCCCACTCTGTATAGACGAAGCGTTGACATTAGTACAAATTGGGTGTCTGATTGTCTATTGGTTTTAACACTGTAGTTTAGACTTATTATTATACATATACACACATCGTCAAAAGTTTTGGTCCCTCTAGGTTTCCCAAGAAAAAAACAATCTATGTTCTGGAAATGAGATGAATATTTTCCTCTATTTCAAATGCAATATATTGGATTCAAAAAATCTGTATTTCTACTCTTTGGCATATGCAGAATGAGACAAAAGAGGAAGAAGGAGAAAAAATCAGAATTCATTGATAATTTATTTTTGATTGATTGAAGTTATTCCACAAATGAATCCAAATTCAATATTCCGTTTGACCACCTCTTCTTTCTATTAACTGCCCAATATGCCTAGACATCCCACCATCAAGTCATTGATGAAATTTTCAGGCATATCGTTCTATTCTTCCTGAAGGGCTAACATCAATTCCTGATAAGTTGAAGGTGGGTTTTGGCGATTGGATATTACTCTACCTAAGTAATCCCATACGTGCTCAATTGGATTGATTTTTGGTGAGTTTGCTGGCCAGTTCATTCTCTTGAAATTGCTCTCTTGAAGAATGTTTTGAACCCTTCGTGTGCGGTGTGGTGGGATGTTATCATTCTGATAAATGAAATCATATCTAAATTCTTTGCGCAGAGGAACAATGATTGGTTCAATGATGTTTCCCTCGTATATGGCTCCACTCATTGTTCGTTCAATGATAATACTAGGGGTACGACGACAGAACATTATACCCCCACCACATTATTGATCTGCCTTGAAAGAGCACAACTTCCTGGGTGAAAAAGATTCGCTTTAGTGTGCCTGGACTTCTACGAACTCTTTTTTGTCTACTATCATTTTGTAAACCGAATCGTGACTCGTCCGAGCAAAGTACGTTGTGGTTAAAGCCAATCTTGGTGGTGTTCTGCCCATTACCAACGGGTAGCTCTATGTCCAGGTGATAGCCACGGTGCTCTTAAAGGTCTTCTTGTCCTCAGATTTTAGGAACGTCTCCGGCGTCTCCTTATGGTACTGGTTGGGTCTACTCTTCTATATGTCCTCAAAAAATGACTGCGAAGGGCTGTTCCAGATACGTTTGATTACTTCGAGTAATTTTTGCCTTATAATGGTTTTTCCTTGCAGATGTTATTCTGGGTCAACCAGGCACCGGTCTCCGGACAACTCTGCCGGTTTCCAGAAAAAAATGACACTATGCGCTTTACTGAAGTCCGTGGAATATTCAAACGTTATGCAATCCGGTGGTTCAACAAATCTTCTTGATGTAGAGCTACTATTCTTGCCCAGTAAAAATGAGAAATTGGATGTCCCGGCATTTTCCAACGAATATTCTCAATATAACAACTGTCGTTATTCGTTGAAAACGACATGAGTGATAAGATAGTGAAGATTCCAAACAAAAAATTGTCATATTATAAAGGCTGTTTTTTTTAGAGCTATAGAACTTTAAATTGCAATAAAATAACGATGGATAATTCGATTGACATGAATTTTATTTATCGGCAAGATAATCTTGTGGCATTATATTTTAAATATGATTTCTGGCATATGACCGCCCGGATGGCTCGGATCTGGTCCAATCTGGACGTCCAATTTTCGATGACTTTTTCCAACATGTGGAACATGTGGCCGTATATCGACAATAACACGGCGAATAGTGTCTTCCAAAGGGTCAAGGGTTTGTTGCTTATCCGCATAGACCAATGACTTAACATAGCCTCACAGAAAGTAGTCTAGCGGTGTTAAATCACAGGATCTTGGAGGCCAATTCACAGGTCCAAACGTGAAATTAGGCGCAAACCAAACGTGTCTTTCAATAAATCGATTGTGGCACGAGCTGTGTGACGTCTTGTTGGAACCACAACTCCTGAACATCATGGTTGTTCAATTCAGGAATGAAAAAGTTAGTAATCATGGCTCTATACCGATCACCATTGACTGTAACGTTCTGGCCATCATCGTTCTTGAAGAAGTACGGACCAATGATTCCACCAGCCCATAAAGCGCACCAAACAGTCAGTTTTTCTGGATGTAACGGTGTTTCGACATACACTTGAGGATTAGCTTCACTGCAAATGCGGCAGTTTTGTTTGTTGAAGTTGCCATTCAACCAAAAGTGCGCTTCATCGCTAATGGACGTAGTGCGCGATACGTATTCCGCACAGAACCATTATTTTCGAAATGAAATTGCACTATTTGCAAGCGTTGTTCAGGCGTGAGTCTATTCATAATGAATTGCCAAACCAAACTGAGAATAAATCACTTGACAGCTGTTAAATCAGTCGCCATCTTGAACAGTAATGCCAACTTAAAATTATATACCTCGAAAAAAAACACCCTTCACAAGAATTTGAGAAATGATAGGAAGGTCAAAACGTTTGATTATGTGTGTATTTGAACATATCAAATTATGGTTTTTACAACATTTTTTTACTTATTTAAAAAAACCTGTATCATGACCAACGTGTAAACCTGCATGCGTCCAGAATACCAAATCCTTCCTCTCTGCAAACCACCGAAGACTCCCATTGTCACACAACCCTCAAGAATTCATTTTCCCCATTCAATGCGTCCCTATCTGGATCAAGAATGAAGGATGGCTTTCCTTAACCCCAGAGTGATCTCGAGGGATGGAGAGGTCACTTGAAGATCCACATTCGCACCCTCTTATCGTTTTTCCATATCTGGAATATTTATTCGGCAATCGAGGTCACGCATACTTACATTTGTCAGGAGGAAATGAAAAGTTTCGCTAATATCAGACTCCGGTCCAAGTCCACATTTTTCTTCACCGAGATAGGCAAGAATATGAAGCCCTAATATCGGATCTCATATATCAAAGTTAAGGGGGTCGATATACTTGGGACATTCACTGCGTTTCGGCTTAGACTGGAGGAATTTTATAACTGTGGTAAGTATTCTTCGTTCCATCGAAACTTCATCGTATTCACTTAAACTGTCACAAAATTTTATAGCATTGAATTTTGTGAATGTGAATTGAATCTTGTTCGATTGTTTGAAGTCAAATTATTCAGCAAAAAGCAAGTAACTTGAACATATAAACGTATTTTTCACTATTTTTACCGCCACATAAAAGGAAAATTTGGTTTCGGTGAGTTTGCCTAAATTTTTATACACTGTGTCCGTAAAGTATGGAACAAATTCATTTTTAGCTAAACAGATCATTTTAAGAACTAATCCAGAAACACGTCGATTTTTTATTTTAATTTACCGTATTTTACAATGAAAATCTAATATACAGTGTGAATTACTTTCGAGTAATGACGTTACCATCATTTTGTTTCGATTTTCTGATTACTCTAGCTGAGTTGATTCCAAAAATGTATCACATGCTGATTCCAATTGGTACAGGGTGGACAAAATACAATAGTGTTGTGTGTGCTCATAAAGTAACGCGTAACAGTCTTTATTGGTTAAATTAACAATATTATCAAAAATACTTATCGTCTAGCGGAAATTGGTTTGAATGTAACACCCTGTAGTTTGTTACATTTTTAGATTAATAAAAATGAGCTTTTTCCAAACATGTTTGGTACTTGTGGTCTAGCAGACAGAATATGGAAGAAATTATTTCTTATTTTTATACATTTTTTTTATCTAAAAATGTGACAAACTACAGGATGTTACATTTGAAACAATTGCCGCTAGACAATAAGTATTTTTGATAATATTGTAAATTTAACTAATAAAGAATGTTACTCGTTACTTTATGAGCACACACAAAACTATTGTATTTTTGTCCAGCCTGTAGCAATTGGAATCAACATGTGATACATTTTTGAAATCAGCTCAGCTAAAGTAATCGGAAAATTGAGACAAAATGGGGTTGTTCGATTTGAAAAAAATGATGCTGACGTCATTACTCGAAAGTAATTCATCCTGTATATTAGATTATTATTTTAAAATACGGTAAATTAAAATAAAAAATCGACGTGTTTCAGGATTATTTCTTAAAATGGTCTGTTTAGCTAAAAATGGATTTGTTCCATACTTTACGGACACAGTGTTATGATAGCGATGCTGATCAAATGTCTTCATTGCATAAGCGCTCTGAATTCAACCACTCAGATCATATATGTTGTTGAAAATAACTTTTCTGAAATGTGAGGAAACTTTTTCGAATAGATATATCGAAGCAACCAATTGAGACATCGAGTATGCATAAGTCCAGTATAAATAAAAATGATTCCTGCACGCACAGAAGATATACATGGCGAGTTCAGAGATATCAATTTCTTTAGTGATTTCTAAAAAATTGAGGCGTAGAATTTCAATAATTTTCTGATATTTTGAGGGATATCAATATTGATTCCGATTGATGATTTCAACATCTCCTTATTTATTTACTTAACTTAACATAAAAATGACATAAATCATTGTACAATTATAATTAAACTGGCATATCCATTATGTATACCTATATTCTTTATAAAACTGCATACATCTAGATAATATCCAATCATCCGAGGGACTACAGTTCGTCTTGCAGTTCGTTCGACCGAAGTGACCAACATAATATTATTTGACTTCCGGTCTGGTACAGGGGCCAACCAGGTTAAATTAAAAAAAGCGCAGGGTTGTGGATCATAGAATATCCGCTCGAAAAAAAGATCTCAATGGCAAACATACGCTATTCACTGTTCCAATGTATGTTGGCGGCTGAACTATGTCGGGAAAAAACTTTATAGACCTGCCTCTCGGTTGCAACTACTAGCTACGCTACGAAATTCATTTATTTACTAATATCATGCCTTACAATTCATATTTGTTTGCAATTGTCAGGAATTACATTGAAGGAATAATATAAAATATTTCCTTAAGATCCAAATACGATAAAACGACAAAAAAACGCAAAAAAAACCAGCTCACAGAAAGACCAAACGGCTCTCACACCATAATTCAGAAAACTCATCAATATTATAAAAAGCACATTGAAGAAGCAGACTCTTAATTCTTTGCTTGAACTTATCTGTGGGCAAGTCCTGAATAGCCGAAGGGATTCTATTAGGAAGCTTTATACCCACATAGGAAGCATCACTTTGAGTTTTACTCAAACGACATCTTTCAGTTCTAAATAATTGATGTCTTGCTCGCGTATAATAATCATGATTATATCCGATAATATCGAAGTTACCCCTATTCTTGTGCACAAATATCAACACTTCCAGAATATATAAAGAGGGGAATATTAGAATTTTCTAATCTATGAAACTCACAATCATCACGTTAACCTGCAGCAGAAACTATCCTGAGCGCTCTTCTCTGCAACGCGAAAATTCTGTGGAGAGAGGACCAACACCCCACGCCAATATACCATATTTTAAATGTGATTCTATAAGTGCAAAAATCTCCAAAAATCTCACATCCCCAACAGATTCTCAACACTCACGTGCCGTATCTTGAAAAGCCTCTCAACCGTTTTTTGCCCATTTACAACGAGTCTATTGGAGGTAAACCATCATTGATGAAAATTAAAAAGAGAAGAGGTCCCAGGTCAATCAACCGATTGAATGGCGCAACTTCTAAAAATTAACTTATGCTCCCTCACCCTGTAAGAAAACCAATTGATTTATTGTAAAATTTAAGAAATAATGGACTTAACGTGAATCAATATGAGGAAAATAATACCTATCACTGATTGCAGACAATAATCAAATTCCAGAAAAAGCACTACCTCGGTAGCTCATCTGGTGGAGCACTGGAGTAGTGATTCGGAGGTTGCGGGTTCGGTTCCCTCTTGAGGAAGTGCTTTTTCCTTGAGTTATATTGATTTTTACTTACATGTCATACCTGTCGATAGAGGCCACACAGTTGAGCATTGGCATTTTGCTAGCGGAAGTATTGAAAACTAAGACCAAAAATCTGTTTCATCCCAGCAGTGATCCCTTCAGAACCTAATTTTCTAGAATATTATCAGCGGAACTGTATAAGCAACAGACCACATCTGCCCTCTAATACAAAATTCAATTGAACGTATACAATTCGTAGCTGACCCGTAAAATCAGTTCGAAGAGTCCACTTTTAAACTGTGTCATACGTTCAATATCAGTCCGGACCAGTTGCTAGCATTTGTTGACTCTTTCCTGATTCAATTTAAATGTAAATATATTCCGAATGCATATACCCCATTCGGAAATACACACAAAGCTCCTCGCCTATTTGATCCAGCTGATGATTTAGAATTGCGGAATTATCGATATGTATCTGCGGAAAACGCGCGTCTGTCAAAATATCGGCGTTTTGCGATGCTGAAAACGTCTACGAACATCCCGGGCGGGATTTCTTGTTCTGTTTTATTTATTTCGGAGAGTTTTGTTCCGCCAACACAACATAAAATCGACGAACATAAGAATACTGTGTTTTCTTCATGTCGTGTGGTATTCATGACTGCGTGGAAAATTGTACAGACTTTGCTGCTTTTCCGTCGATAAATCTATTGGATGTCAGATTTACTTTTTTTGCGGGCTTGTTTTGTTCAATATCGTTCTCTCATTTGTCTAAATATCTTTTATTCGCTAAGGAAATATTATTGGCCCCGAAATTCGCCAATTCGAAAAATTAATTCACTGATTTCGAATCGAGCACTCCAAGACCCTTTCTTGAGTTATAAAAAGCTTCGTCGCTCAGAAAAGGCTTAGATACACCATCAGGTGGTACCACTATGACAAAAAACGATTAAAATTGCCAAGGTGTCTAATTAGACATTCTCAGATGTGAAATCCCCAGAGTTAACAATTGAATATTTACTCAAGGACATCCACAGGATCCGAGAGATGCTGAATTTCATAAAAAAAAAACTTACAACCGTTAGACGAACCGTTTGTCGGTTGGTGAGGAAGTTGAGGAGATTTCAGAAGGCTATCGAGGCCTTGAAATCAAACAATCGCCTTTAAGGGAGAAAATGACTTGGGCAGTGAACTGAGGTGCTGGAAAAATCTAGAAGAAAACCTATAGCAAGAGCTTCCTACTATCATCAGCAACTGTGATCTACATAGGGGTACAACTTTGCTTCCACCTTTTTTTTTCGAAATTCGGGGCTTTATTGTAAAGAACTGGTATCACATTCATGATTCAAAGTATTGTCCATCGCTGCCCACTACTTTCTCCTATATTTTGGTCAGCGTACTAATCCCGCGTTGAAAAAACTAGTCATTTTTTAAAGCGATCCACGAATCGATACAAGTTTTTACTTCTACAGGCCGTGTGCCAATGATCGAAACAAGTGATAGTCCGAGAAAGTAACGTCTGGAGAATACGGCGCCTTGGGTTGGACTTCCCATTTCAATGTTTCCAAGTATGTCTTGTCCACTTCTTCATCATGGGGTCGAGCATTGTCATGCTGTAAAATCACTTATTCATGTTACTCGTTGTATTGCTCGGTTTTGTTTTCCCTTGCTCGGCTCAAACGCATTAGTTGCCTTCGATAACGATCGTCTGTGATGTTTCAGTCGATTTTATCAACTCATGATACATTACGCCGAGCTGATCTCCCCAAAAACTGAGCATTACGTAAGAACCGTGAATATTACATTTGGCCGTTGACGTGGAAACATGGCCGGGATATCTCCATGGTTTTCTGTGCTTGGGATTATCGCAATGAACCCATGTTCCGTCTCCAGTCACAATGCGATGCAGGAATTCCATCCGTCTTTTACTTCACAAGCAAACAATCGCCGTTCAACATCTCTCGACTTCAACTCGTACGGCTCCCAATTTTCTTGTTTCTGAATCATTCCCATGACTTTCAAGCTTTTTGATATGACTAGTTGCGACACTCTCAATGATCCTGCAAATTCTTGTTGCGTTTGACACGAGTCTTGATCAAGTAATGCCTTCAATTCTGCATCTTCGAAAACCTTCTCTCTTTCACCGCCATGCGGATCTTCGACGTCAAAATCACCGTTCTTGATGCGTTGAAACCACTCTCGGCACGTTCTCTGTTCTTTCACTAACAGTGACCTCACCATAGGTGTTTGAAAGCATTCGATGAGCCTCGACATGATTAATCGAGAATAACGTTATGATGCAGACATAAATCGACTAATATTTCGATGACGTTATGTTAACAAATATCTAAGCTTATGGTATAACATCTACGATCTATCGTTCTATCACCTACCGCTACAGCCATCTATTGCAAAACGGCGGGAGCAAAGTTGTAAAGCAATAGCTAATAAGTTCATGAACGAAACCTCAGACAACTGAGAGGTTTATGAACTCATGGAAGCCATAGAAATATTGTCTAAATCTATCATAGCCACATGAATACTGATATGATATAATATAATCAAATATGTTCCCCACTCAGAATTTTTTAATTAAAAAAAGTCCTCGAACTTGTTCATTCAGAATGCACGCCCAAGAAGATTCCAACAAGTGCGTCGCATAGAGGTCCTTAATTCAAACTCGAAATATTTTTGTCATTCATATCGTTCACCAGTGTTTTATCTCGTCTCTTTATTTTAAGAGTTCAATAAATGGTTATATGCCTTTAATTTCGAGATAACTTGTGCATAATGATAGTAGACAAACAAAGGTAACAATGCTTACTTTTTGTTCAATCTCAGTTATAATCAATGTGACATCGTGGACCTTTTCCCTAATTTTCGGTTATTCCATGTATGGCAAATATTCTATAATGAAATAATTAAGTTTCCTTTAATGAATATGGGTGATAGTTCACTATTTCATCATACGAGGAACTAATTTTGAAATGAATACTTGATCATCCACTTCTAGATGTAAAGAACAGTGCCATTTCACTTATACAAACAACTAATACAAATTCAAATACAAAAGCTCCCAAGCGTTCATGAAGGAATTGGTGGATTCGTTCTCGTGAATATATTTCCATATTTTAAGACCTTTCCGACCTTCAATGTCGTTCTTCATTCGAGCAATTCATTAACTGAACATTATAAATAAACGAATATTTCCAACGCTAATTTCTTCATTTTATTTTTTGCAGACTGATAATGGAACAATTCGAGCAACTACTGACCTGCGCGATATGTCTGGATCGTTACAGAAACCCGAAACTCCTTCCATGCCAGCACAGTTTCTGCATGGAACCATGTCTGGAGGGTTTGGTGGACTATGTTAGAAGACAGGTAAAAGATCCTTTTCGAACTAAATTTTTATAGCTTTTTATGTTTATTTTACAAAGATATATCTTCGTATATATTTTTTTTTTGTAATTTTTATTTATGCATATCCTCTCTCGAAAGACTGCAATGTCACCAATAGGGCTTCCTACTGATGATATCTGTCTTATTAACCTTCTATTGTGGAGTGGAAAGTTGGGTATATATCAAAGGATACCGTTCTCACAAGTATAAGGAGTGTGTGGTGTCATCCAACAAGCTTGAAAAGAATCAGAACAATAGAATAGGTTCAAACATTTCCTAATCAGATACATGAAAAACTGAGCATTGGAATATAGGAGAATAGTATATTGTATAAGTGGAGAAAGTCCAACTCTTCTCACGAGTGTAAAAGTTTGTGGCCCGAGCTTGAAAGGCGAATGGCGCTAATAAACGAGTGAGAAAATGACTTTCTCCACATGTTGCACACTATACTTTTCCTACAACTGCTATGGAAACAAGCGCATTCTTCATAGCTTACTGAATTTCGAAACGATGTATTGCTCATACTGTGAGAAATATTATTCCACACGGCACTTTGCCCACACCTCGCTTGACAGACCAATGATGATTTTGGGTTGTTTCTATGGAAACGCAATAAATGTCGTGAGAAAAGTTGGACTTTTCCCACTCGCACAATATACTATTTCCTACAACTGCACAACATAAAATAATTCATGTAAAGTACCTAATTCAATACAAAATGGCCTTCGTTGACAGTATCTGTTCATTTGTTGCGTTTCCGTAGAAACCACTCCTCAAAAACCCAATTTCATTGGTCTACCAAGAGAGGTATGGGCAAAGTGCCGTGTGGAATAATATTTTTCACAGTATGAGCAATACATGATTTCGAAACTTCACAACGAACAAATAGGTAGCATTTTTTTCAACGGAAAGCTCGCTAAACTGAAATGAATAGGATTTCTCGCAAACTTCAAACAATCCCAAGTTAAAAAATCACAATACTATTTCCTTGTAAACGACATAGAGATGATTTTG
Organism: Harmonia axyridis; assembly: GCF_914767665.1. Classification (NCBI taxonomy): domain Eukaryota; kingdom Metazoa; phylum Arthropoda; class Insecta; order Coleoptera; family Coccinellidae; genus Harmonia; species Harmonia axyridis. The sequence continues at coordinate 30,020,731 of NC_059505.1, forward strand.
ATCAGCACTCATGCTGCATCTATAAAATTTGCAAGGCCAGCCTGTTTGCACCTATGTCCGTAGAGACTTCAAACTGCGAGAATTACAAAAGAAATTCCCAATGGTCCATTCAAAAATTAATATTGGTAGGTAGGGACTGCTAAACTTTTCTGATTTCATACAGACCACAAAAATGAATTTCATTTCAAAGTTTCTCGAATCCTAAGAAAACTGAATCATAAAAAAACGGGTTCTTTTCATTCATTTGTATCCTTCAGAACTTAATATTCTATTCTTGGACTCTCAAACCAACAAACTCCTTATTTCCCAGGAGCTCAAGTCTCCGAATGAGAAATTCATTCAATCATGTACGAAATGTTCAAAAGGAAGGTCAAACACGCTCGTTTTTGCAACGAGCTCTTCAACTTATTCTTCTCATTATTTTGAAATCTGCAGCTGAATGAAAGATTTTCGTTGGAAATTCAACACGTTCAGAAATTTTATATCATTTCCACACATTTTCGCCTGAAATTTTTCACTCTTAGCCAACTACTCGATAACGATTTATGTGGTAACCGTCTAAAAATAAAGCAGTGTACTCGTGTTCTCAATTTCCCTGAAAACATTATTCGTTGCAACCGGGAACTTTTCTCCGAACGAATCATTTCAGTAAACGATGAGCGTTTATCTTGTTTGATACCTGAATAAACTGCCAAATCGATTTAATGATGCAGTTTGCTGTATCCAGATATTTCTAAAGATGAAATCACGGTATTTAAAATGCCGTCAATGATCGAGACACGATCTAGTCAAAAATAAAACCACTTCTGTGCTCTGAGACCAACGCGCTCACGCTTACGTAGAATGACTACGAATTTTTGATATAAATATTATTGGCAAAGGTACAGCTTTATTTCTGGATATTCCCAGCATTCATCTACCTCACTTTCGAATATTGGATTCTGTGGAAGGTTTCATTTTCATTGAAGAAACATCCAAAACTATTCTTCTATCGTTTTTGTTATTATCATATCCAACAATGTAGCCATAGTTAATGTATAATTAATGTATCTTCAGAGTTCCCTAGTTATTCAAATGAATGATAAAATATCACGAACAAATGACGAGGTAGATCATGCACATAAGCAGAAGAAACCAAAATAATTATGAAAGAAATGAGTTCCACTTCGACTTGAACACATGACAAGTCACTGTTAATTTATTTTGAATAAAAGCGATATAAAGTTAACTTGAGAGTTTCTTTTCCAATTTCCTTCAGAATATATTTTAGGAAGAGACAAACGCTTATTGTTGACTCTGTAATAAACTGGCATTAGTTAAGGAACTGACAGTTCCAATTTCAAATGTTATCTTTTCATTCTTAGTAAACTACTTGCCATTAAGTATATTCAACTAGTTCTTATTGCAAACCTTTTCTCTTATTTTTTGTAATGAACTTATATTGCTCTGATAAACAATAGAAACTCATGGTATCTTTGTTTTCAGGTGAAATGTCCAGAATGTCGCGCAGAACACCGTATACCTTATCAAGGAGTCCAAGGCTTCCCAACAAACGTCACCTTGCAAAGATTCCTGGAACTCCATATAGAAATAACTGGGGAGCTACCAGATCCAACAAGTGGCCAGGTTATGGAAAGATGCAACGTTTGCTCAGAAAAAGCATACTGCAGCATGTGCCACCACTGTGATAAGAAGGTTTGCGAAGATTGCAAGGGTGCGCATATGGAAATTCTAAGACGTGAAATCTCCAGGATTAATAATCAAATACGTAGAGGCGTACACAGACTCCAAGAGACGTTGAATCTCATCGAAAAAAACACGCATGGCCTGCAGGCAAACTGCCTCTCTGTTGGAGAAGAGGTTGAGGAGATTTACAGAAGGTTATCTAAAGCTTTGAAAGACAGAACTGATTATCTAAGGGGGGAAATTGACCGGTATTTGGGTACTGAACTAAGGTGTTTGAATAATCTGAAAGAAAACCTTCAGCAAGAGCTTTCTAATATCATCAGCAACTGTGATCTAGCTGATAAGTTCATGAACGAAACCTCGGACATATGGGACGATTGTGAACTTATGGATGCCAAAGAGATATTCTTGAAAACTGTCGAGTTCATAAGGAATTTCGAATATGAAAATACAGATTACAGCAGAAAAGTTCGATTAGTGCTCGCTCATGACCCAAATCAATTGGTTCTTCATGTAGCAGGCTTTGGCGATCTGAATATTACTTCAACAGCTCATCCATTTGGCCAGAGCAGCGCGCTGTTACAACCTCCTGGAGGTAATCCTGGCCTTATGAGATCAAAAAGTGATCACAGACTTGCCAGTCAATTCAGACAAAATGAAGAAAGGGGTTACGGAGAAAAGGATCCAGATGAACCACTTCTTGGTGGAAGAAAATTCGGGGAAAGACCTCAGAGGACTGCTGCTGACAGTTCTCGGTATGATAGATACGGTAGGGGAGGTGGTAATGACTATGGTGACGATTACGAATCAGAATCGAGACCAACCAGGTCAAGGTACAGTAGATTCAGACGTCATAATGCTCCAGAAAATGAGTCAGACTCTGAGCAGACGTCCAGGGTCAGATTTAATGAGCAAAAGGTAGAAAGAGAAAGAGTCATTGACACAGAAGATGTAGCCAAAGGGCCTCTGAGTGGTATCACAAGACTTGCAGACTCCCCAAGAGTCATGCGTAAATTACAAGAGAACGAAAGCGGTAAGAAGAAGGAGAAAGAAGCACCTCCAGTACCACCTCAACCCAAAGTAGTCCCAAAACGTCCACCTCCCCCTGCTACCAGGCAAGTGAGCGAAGAAGATGAAATATCAAGAATCAAAAAACAAAATAAAGGTGCTACTACATCCACCACCGAACCAGAAAGGGTCGAAAGACCACCAACTGAAGAAAGACATAGCACCCAAAGGAAAACTCCAGCTCCCGAGGTGAGTCTAGATGAGCAATAGTTAATTGTACCTGAATAAATCAATTTAGTTTAATGTTAGATCGATATTTGCTTACACGTTAAGAGACACCTGTTTCCGATCACACATTGGCATGAGATACTTCTCCAATATACTCACGTCTGTGAATGTTTGTGTGTTTCCTAAGCATGAAGACCTCTCCCACCTTGTGAAGATTTAACGAAGAATTTTCTACAGGCCGCGTCTGATGGAGAAGAATCTGAAGAATCCGTGAGTTCACTTCAACAAACGCAGAGAAAAACGGCAGCCAGTAAAACAGCAACGACTGGCAGGAGAACATCAGATGTAGGACACAAAAAAGCAGGAAGATCGCCCAGTACTGAATCCACCGCGTCATCCGAATCTTCAACCGCATCCTCTACAATCAGGAGCACTGGAGCACCATTTTCAACTGAAGAGGTGAAACAGAAATACCTTACAAGAGGAAATTCTGGATCTAATGAATCAGATACTCGTTCACGGGTATCATCTGTCAGCTCCAATAAAGAATCCACTCCTCATAAACCTTTCCAAAGCAGGTTTTTGAATAAGACTCCTACAACACCACCTCCACCATCTAAAGAGGAAGATGAGGATGAGACAGAGACAACATCTGAGGAGGAAACGGATTCTGAAGAAGAATCCGACGAACCCTCCACCAAAGTTGAGAGTAAAGAGATGGCAAGATCTGATATTGGGCCTCTTTTGGCACGAAGTGCAAATGCAAGAGAAGGCAGTGATAGTTCGAGAAAAACTAGTAGAGAAGAACCGAACTCTGTGAAGTCAAGGTATGCTGTTCAGAAAGATGAGTCACCGACAAGTAGATATACAAGAAGTAGGACTTCATACAAACCTAGCGAAGAAGAACCTCAAAGGTACGGATATACTAGTAGGTTTTTGAATAAGAGCAAAAGTTCAGCGGCAATACCTCCTGATGATGACGATTCACCAAGGTATTCTTCGAAAGCCGATGATGACAGCAAATACTCCAGTGGGAGATCCAGATATATGGCGTTGAAGGATAGACGTCAAAGATTAGCAAGAAGTAAAAGTAGCCAACAGTTTGGTGAAGATGATGACGTTGATGAACCAATGTCGCCAACCTCTGTAAATCCGTCAGCATACTTGGCTAGTAGAGGTTATGGCTCTACTACATCATCTGGTAATGATTTGAGTAGAAGTCGCTCTTCGCACGCTCTGAAATCTAGGGATAATTCACCTGATAGATCGACAGCAACGGAAAAAGATGGAGCTGCATTGAGCTCTTGGGCGAGATATTTGAAAAATAAGTATGGAAATAGATCCAGTGGTAAAGATAAGGATAATAGCGTTTCAGGGTCGTCTAGCAGTTCTGCTTCTAGGCGATTGTCCCTTGGACTTCCCCTAAGGAGCTCGACAGAGCTAGCAAGTTCTGACGATGATTCAAAAAACGTGACAGGCTCCCCCACTACCCCTACAGCAGTTACGGCAGCAGCCGGTAAGTGAAAAAACTAAATTATCATGCCTCATTTGATTCAAAATTATTTCCACAGGTATCGCAGTGGCAGGTACCTTCCCTAGAAGTCAGTACCTCCAAAAATGTCAACAGCTGTTTCAAATAGGTAGTAGGGGGAGCGAAGCCGGATGTTTCACCTGGCCACGTGGCGTGGCGGTTGGTCCAGACAACACTATAGTTGTCGCAGACTCCTCCAACCACAGAGTCCAGGTGTTCGATTCCAATGGAAGGTTTATAAAAGAATTTGGCCAGTATGGCAACGGTGAGGGAGAGTTTGACTGTTTGGCTGGCGTGGCCGTCAACAGAATCGGTCAATTCATCATCGCCGATAGATATAATCATAGAATACAAGTGAGTGAGATGAAGATTGTCTGAAAGTTGAAGAGAAAGTGATTGTTTGTTTTGTTTTAGGTTTTTGATCCATCTGGAAGGTTTTTGAGGTCGTTCGGTAGCCAAGGTAGTGCTGATGGTAGATTCAATTATCCATGGGGTATAACTACCGATGCGCTAGGCTTCATTTATGTTTGTGACAAAGAAAACCATAGAGTACAGGTAGGTTTTCATTTTTTTGATTCAAATAAAAGGGTGAATTAGACTCATATTTGGAATTAAAGAGATAACAAGTTTTGAGAACACTTCTGTTGGTGAAACTAATTATTTTGAATCATCTGGTCACAATTTTAGGCGCATTCTCCATTATCGAACTAAGGATTGAGGATTGATGAAGTTCCAATGTTACCTATATGGTAAAAATATGTATCTAGTCAAAAAGGCAAAAATTAAATTTCAAACTCACAATTTAGTCAAGAGATCTTAATAAATCTTTGGTTTGATAATGGCGAATGCGCTCAAACAAGTGACGGTATGTTTTGAAATAAATTGTTCTACTAGCAGAAGTGTTTTCAAGACTTTTTTCCCAATGCATCAGATCGTCCTGTAAATATCAGCCTAACAGCTTTCTTGTTTAAGATGCTCCTTCTGACATTTTTTTGGTTATGCTGATACTTAATTGTTAACTGATTTGTCTGATTTAGGACGTTCTTATTATAAAAGATGATAAATCTCAAACGAAACGAATGTTGTTTGACAATTGAAGATTGGTTATTGCAAAAAATATTTCAAGTAACTGGGAATCGAATAATTGGTTTCCGAATATTCTACAATTTTCGGTATTTTCATTGTGAAGATTCTTCCTAGTTCACTAAGTCATTTGATATTTGTCGAAATCGTATAGGTTGCCCGAAATTTTGGCTCTAGACATCAAATTTTTTTGAACATTGTTCGTGGAAAATTTTCAACTGGCTTTGGTTCGATTTATAGATAATCAAATCGAATCAAAATCAAATTTTTAACTCCGAACAATACATACAAATTCATTTATACAATCTGCAATTAGTTACCCTTCATGTGAGGATGGATGCACCTTAGTACCAATTTCTGTTGGGCTCTACACAAATATATCAAGAATTAAACATGACAGTACCCAGATAAAACAACTCATTTTTTCACATCCAATCTAAGAATTCAGTCTGACGATCCTTCGAGCGAAATGCACAAACAAAAGAGATATAAACAGATCAATAGTACTTTCCACAAGAAAATTGCAACATTGTCAGTGCTATCGAAAGTGGAAAGATCTCAAGAATTAAAAGGAGTTTTTGAAAATATCCCAAACTTATATTATGCCAAATATACAATGGCGATTGTTAGTCTTCTAGGTAGCAATCAGTGCTTTTTAGGTAATACCCTTCTAGTGATCTACATCAAAGGCAAATCCACTCAAAAAGTTGATAAGTCATGCTTCCTGTATTTTCTGCGGATTAGAGCTTGTGTGAATAGTTTATGGTTGCCGGCAAGAGTTCTGAAAATGAATCATTCGTAAAACCTACTCAAGAAATTATAGCATAACAAAAAATAATAATTACATCAACCAATATCTTTTCGTTTCAGGTTTTCCAATCAGACGGCACCTTCGTCGGCAAATTTGGATCAATGGGAAACAAAGAAGGCCAACTGGAACATCCCCATTACATAGCGGTATCCAACACAAATCGAGTGGTAGTTTCAGACTCCAACAACCACCGCATCCAGATATTCGACGTCAATGGCAAGGTCATCACGCAGTTCGGTACCGAAGGCTCTGACGAGGGTCAGTTCAAGTTCCCTAGGGGCGTGGCTGTGGACGATCAAGGCTACATCTGCGTGGCAGACTCCGGAAACAACAGAATACAGATCTTCCATCCAGACGGCTCGTTTTTGAGGGCCTTCGGATGCTGGGGCACCGGAAAAGGAGAGTTCAAGGGTTTGGAGGGAGTGGCCATGTCGCCAACCGGACACATACTGGTGTGTGATCGAGAGAACCATAGGATTCAGGTGTTTTGAGGTTTTAAAATTAGGAAATTTTGGTTGAATTGTAACGATTGGTTTGAGTTTTTCGGAATAATAAAAGCGATGCATTTGTTTCGGTTGGTTTTTCTAACCCTACCTTTTATCAAGTTCGTTAATGGGCAAAATTCGACTAAAGGTTAAGTGAATATGGCAGTTCAAAATGATATGTTTCTGCTCATTTGCAGATACGATCAAGATGGAAATATCTCAATCTGGATGTAGAATGGCAATTTAAAGCCACGCAAGAAATTTCATCTGTATTACACAATCAGAATCATAAAAATTTGATGAAAATATCGAAAGCAAAATTTCCGTGACCACAGAACCGACGGAGTTGAAGTTTTGGGTGTTGCTATGGAAAATACTAATTCCAAGTACTCAGCAAAATATTATTCTGATCCAATATAATAATATAAATAAATAAATATAATAAATAATTGCTTAATACCAAAATAATACTGAATATTTCTGTGATTAAATATCCTATCAAATCAAGATTTCCCTTGTACACATAGTTTGACGAGATGTTCTCAGCCAATTTTCCTCTCTCAGATGGAATCATCAGTTTGGCACTTAGTATTCCGTGCCGTTAAATTGCAATAAAACAACGATGGATTATTCGATTGACATGAATTTTATTTATCCGCAAGATAATCTTGTGGCGTTACATTTTAAATATCATTTCTCACATATGACGGCTGGCTCAGATGTAGTCCAATCTGGACGTCCAATTTTCGATGACTTTTTCCAACATTTGTGGCCGTATATCGGCAATAACACGGTGAATGTTGTCTTCCAAATGGTCAAGAGGTTGTGGCTTATCCGCATAGACCAATGACTTTACATAGCCCCACAGAAAGTAGTTAAATCACAAGATCTTGGAGGCCAATTCACAGGTCCAAAACGTGAAATTAGGCGGTCACCAAACGTGTCTTTCAATAAATCGATTGTGGCACGAGCTGTGTGACATGTTGCGCCGTCTTGTTGGAACCACAGTTCCTGGACATCATGGTTGTTCAATTCAGGAATGAAAAAGTTAGTAATCATGGCTCTATACCGATCACCATTGACTGTAATATTCTGGCCATCATCGTTTTCGAAGAAGCACGGACCAATGATTCCACCAGCCCATAAAGCGCACCAAACAGTCAGCTTTTCTGGATGTAACGGTGTTTCGACATACACTTGAGGATTAGCTTCACTCCAAATGCGGCAGTTTTGTTTGTTGACGTAGCCATTCAACCAGAAGTGCGCCTCATCGCTAAACAAAATAAAATGGACGTAGTGCGCAATTCGTATTCCGCACAGAACCATTATTTTCGAAATGAAATTGCACCATTTGCAAGCGTTGTTCAGGCGTGAGTCTATTCATGATGAATTGCCAAACCAAACTGAGAATAAATCACTAGTTAGCTGTTAAATCGGTCGCCATCTTGAACAGAAATGCCAACTTAAAGTTATATACCTCGAAAAAAAACATCCGTTACAACTACATGGAGTGGAGTATGGTAACTTTGCCATAAAACGGTTGTGTTTATATTCCTATGTAGATCAACGTATCGAAGTCTTCGATGACATGTTGCAGTAGAAACCAGAACACCAAAATGAATCAAAAGCCGCTGTTGTATGATTCGACAAGTACTCAAAGGCTCTCTACGGGTAGACACAGTCAGAAACAGATTTTGTGCAGGAAAGATAAATATTGGGCGTCCACTATTCGGTCTTTCGGTGACGTTTTCTGTTTCTTGATATCAATGAACATAAACTATGATCTCACTAACTTGAAAGAAATTCGAATAATCTCTCTGATCTCATCCCGTCTCGATCTAGCCATTTTTGTAAAACAAATTTTCAGATTCTAAATCAAAGTTGATTCTTAGAACGTAAAACAATAAATGATCCAAAATTCTTCGAAATTTGAAACGGTCATAAAATTTCTGAAATTCCTCAATTTTTCCTGGGCAGTATATATCATTCAGCCTAGATAATATAACTATCTTTCAGTCTCCATCCGAAATTTTCATATAATACTGATCCCGAAGTTCTAAAATTTCCATATATTGAACATAATACAAATTCCTCACAAAGCAGAAATCTATAATCCTGTGGAAACAATAACATCGTCTTCCCTTGTACACCAGCATGTTTCGGAGAACATTAACTTCATCTTAGTTTTCCTAAACCGGGATTTAATTATAATTTTACTGCTAAACCACAGAAAAAAAAACGACCAAAACATAATCCTGCCTTCGGAGAATTTAACACATTATCCTGATATGTTTTTACGTTGAACATCTTAATTAGTTCTGAGACTAGCATTTCCATACTCTCTCACATGGTTGGGATTTAATTGCAAAATAATGACAGAGGCGTAATGAAATTGTTTTTGTCAGACGTCTCGAAACGTTTTAATTTCGTGAACAATGTACCTAATTACCTAGAAGCGGGGGTTTTTATGAAACTCTATATTGGCTGTTGAAAATAAGAATTTCATAACTAATGAGTGATTATAGTGTGTGTTTTCATATGATGCTGATATAATTTAGGACAACGCTACGAGATCAATTGGGGAGAATATGACTCATAGTTAGAAAGAAGCAGTAAACAATTTGACATCAAATTTTTTTTAGTCATTTCTCTGTTTCATTGTGAAGAATAATTTTAAAGAAATGTATTTTTTTCAAAAACAGTCGTCTATAGTTGAGGTTACCTATTAATTATATTCGTTTTTACCGAACGGAGTTCTTCAACGCAGCTCCTAGCCGATGCTAGGGGGAAGGCAGGGTAGGCGGTTGCCTAGAACGGCAAAATTTAAGGGCGGTATTTTAAGTTCGATTAACAAAAATGACATGTGTAAAATTCAATTCGGTCAGCAACAACAAAGGAAATACCGACAAATTTAATAAACATCAAAAACCTTCAAAGGTGCCGTATTATGCATTATACTCATTAATATCTAGATGTCGCGTAATTCATTCATAGTGCTGTCTACGAATAATTGACGATAAAAAAACACATACACTTATCAGGTTTGACGGCGTTCGCTTTTCTTCACGTTGCCGAATTTTATTGCCACTTGGGGCGTCTTCTGGATTATTTTTCTTTTCAATTCTCTGATCAGAATGTTGATTCCTCAGAATGGAATGGAAAATATACGAGAAATGATTCCATTTTACGATTTCCAACTTATTCTTATCCTAAAATAAGTACAGGAAATTTTATTATTTCATACCATATTTCATTTTATTATAAAATTTTTCAATTTTTATATCAAATCAACTAGTGTTGGGTGTGGGCGTATTCGAAATTCAAATAATGGTAATCCGATTATCTTAAATAAAAAAAAAAAAAATGTTCAAGCTTTTTATAGAGTCAAAACTGAGCATAGGCCACAGGATCCGGTCTAGAGGTAAGGCAAATAATGGAAGGCAGCTTTATCTACTTTTTCTGAGAAATCTAGGTTCCTGGAAGAATAAATGGAATATTCTTTTAAAATTCAACGAATTGCAAAAATAATTTTTTTCATCAAATTCACTCATCTTGAAAATCTTTGCATCGAGAATGTCCTCGAGAATGTCTGCAACATCTATTCGAATTGAAAATAATGGTTCATTCGCATCATCCGATTGTTTTAATTTTATCAAAGAGAAGAAACGACACTTTCGAGGGTTTTATGAATGAAACTAGCATAAATATCTGAAACCGGAATTCAATGTACTACAGAAGTATTTCCTCAAAATAATACACCGGAAAAAAATTACGTTCCCCAGTAAAGAACTCTATGAACTGGCCAAAGTACCCGATATAAGACAGGTTTATGCACTGAAAATCGTTCTGAACATCTACGAACGAAAAATTAATGTCAAAGCGAAAGACCATCAATATCGTACAAGAACTGCCGAAAAAAACTTTGAACGCCCAAGATCAGTAAAGAGGATAGGCCAAAGATGTTGCACCTACATAGCCCCGAGACTTTTTTCCCTTGTACCACAAGAAATAAAAAATGTGAAGAACAAAATATCATTTAAAAGAAAATTGAAAAAATGGATAATAGACTTTGATAAAACAAAATTACATAAAATAATAAATCAGAACTATTAATGTACACACGTATATGACAAAGAGAAATACAGAATATGACACACAAAAATCACGATTTCGACAGATATACTACAGGATTTTCGACAAATATAATACAGGATTTCGACCATTATCTGTGATGAAGCACACGTTTGTTCCACTTAATTAGAAGATAATATATTTTGCGGTGTATAAAAAGTAAATTTTATGTTCATTACTGTGCACAGTTTAAATTTTTATAAAACTCTACAGTATTATAGGGTTTATTGAATGTATTTTCATGAATAAACTCTCTTATTATTATCATTATTATTAATTCATATATTCCATCATTTATCCATAAGAATTAAGTTTAGAACGTTTATTGTTTATTACATTCCACGTTTCCTGAATCATCCATTCGATTAAATTTGAACTCATAAGAAATAATTACACTCAAAATACATTTCTTCTTCCCTAAAATACTTTCCATAAAATAGAGAGTTTGGCTAGCGACGGCCCTGTAAAAATTACATGTTTCACATACGAAATGTGGGGCTCAAGATTCATCTTGATATCCCAGACAAAATAGGAAAAATGAGCTCCCTTTAAAATGAAAGAAATAGTTTTTCTGTGTTCCTCCAAAGAGACTGAAGTGTATTTAAGTACCTTATGCATTTTTGAATTTTTCGCGAAAAAACTTTCATAAGATTATATTCACAGTTAACGGAATTTCATTCCTCGATAATTTTTTTCATCATTATGAATCCAAGATTATGAAAAATTACAATAATTTTTAGAAAAAATATATACATGCATATTTCCATCAATGTTATGTTGATAAACGATATGGCATCATTGCCCGCAATTTTCCCTATGATGCAAATTGCATACTGATAATGTTCTCATGAGCGCTACACCAAACAGAATACCGAAGCACCATGTATCAATAATATCCCAGTAATATGCACTATAACTCACTCTTATACATGTATGTAATGGCAAGCTTACTCACATGGCATATCAATGCGCGCTGAATTCAGATTTATATTGCGTTCAGGCCCTTTTGTTGGCCTTGAAAGAAGACCTTCTAAAGGTGGCGAAAGTATAAAATGAGCTAATGGAAAACCCTTGTTGGTTTGAATAGCTATCTGTTAGCTACTCTTTTTCGTAAACTAGTGATGGTAGGGAACAAGTAGTCGTTTGCACGGTAGAAGGAGGATCGATGGGGTAATAAAGCAGATTTGGCACGGAGAAAATTTGGTATTCAAAGTTTCACTTCAATGATTATTCATTGTCGTTCGAGGTAAATATCGCCAAATTTACGATATCGCATATTTGAAATTATGTGGTGACAAAAGTGCTTATTCACACCATTTTTCTTGACACAAAATGAACTAACAAAACTTACTGCTGTTAGTTCATAATTCGTCAATTCTTCGAAAACTAAGTTCCTGACATTTCATGGGAGTAATTCATAGGTAAAGAAGCCATTCATTACCTTTGCTCTAGTTGTTGAAAATATTCATTTGTTATTCGGGTTATACTCGAAGCTTATCTATGGATTTCTATAAGAATTATCATTCTATGGAAATGTCGGTTATATTTCAAGATGGAGCTGAGAATTTTTCGAATATTATTATTTGGCACAAAATCCGACATGTTCACAAATCCAAAACTATATGACTCCGAAATGCAATGACTAATGTTTTGAAACAGTTTACCCTATGTCTAAGCTTGTGTCATGACGTTTTGGATATGTAAAAATCGACCAGCACCTCTTACACGCATTAGAAACACAGTAGAGTGTTTTCATTCATCTGAATTATGTAATTTCAAAAATTTGTAACAATTCATTCCAAAATTATCAATTGAATAAAGCTATCATAAAAGCTCCTTTTAATCCATCAGCATTATTCAAAATATCGATTCGAAACTCAAAAATATCTATAAGAAAATGAATGAAAACAATGGATCACACTATAAATTTGTTTCAATTGACCATTCCAACTTGAATTGAATTTATGTATATATTATCAATCCATCTGTATTAAATAGAATTGTTGAAGCGTAGAAGGATACACAAACTCATAACGTGGAAACCAGATTAAACCCGAAAAGGGATTTGTATTTTTCCCATTATTTCGAATGATTTGTCATCTGGACCTGTTCATTGATACATAAACCGCGAGATAAGGAGCTCTCTGCTGGATGGAATTCAGTATCTCTCTCTCTAATAGGAATAAATAATCACATTGCGGTAATGTTTTGTTGTAAATCCCTCCTGTGTTCATTCGTATTGGGATGAAATAAACATTTGACGTAATTAGTTTTTGGCTTATGAAATAATTGGTGAGAAGGATTAAATTATTATTATTCAATTATTGTTACTGAAACCAAAAGCTCCAACAAAATTGAGTTCATTATGAATCAGAGTTCTAAATACCTCAAAATTAATTATTAGTTTCTTTTTAATAGTATATGTAGTCGAGAGGTGATTAATCCAAAACAATTATAAGTATGACTTTGCAGAAATTCCTATCCTCTCCCTACATAAGCGTGCAGTGAAATCGGAAAGAAAGGAATATGAGTCAATGTTGTTTCACTATCTTGTATGAATGCTTCAACTTATCAAAACTTCTTTAATTCCAAACAATATTTTTATTGACGCGAAGCAAACAATAGCTGAAAACTGAAATATGTTTCACTTGAAAATCCTAGTTCCATTCGGCATATTTTTCTTCGTTTTTTTAACAACACTGAACTGCTTTAACATGAAAAAAGAAACTACACAATTCTAAGAGACTTATAGCTAATAAAACACTGAACGACGATACCATATCCTTCAATTCTATATAAAATAACAACAATTTAAGGAAACACTTCAGAGCTCCAGAGCACCCGATCAGTCATACGTCAATTGCACACCTGGAGACCACATACCTCAAGATAAGTATATAATAAGTAAATAAGGACGACGAACGCCCAAAAGCTTTTGACTTTCAGTGTGTCAGTGCTTTCTTCATCTTTTCGATATTCTTCTTGAATTTTTCATGATTGTGATCATTTTGCACAAAAAACTTTATATTATTATTTCATATTTACTTTCAAAATTTTAACTAAATGGAACTCAGTGTTATCTCATATCTGGAATATCATTTGTTCTCTCAGAATATATATTTCATAGATATATTTAAGCAATTGTTTGAAGATGAACTTCAAACTGCACGGTCACATTATGTAAGCCTCAAATTGTCAACATTGGATTTCATTGGAAGTAAAAACATAGAAATTATAAAAATTGTTTTACATTCCGTCAGAATTTTCATGTAGGACAAATTGAATTCATCCCTGTATTTTCACGTTTAATTTTCATAAACTAGCTTGTGAAAAGTAACATAAAACCAGAGTGACTTTGTTGCCTCTGATCACAAATTCAAGGCTTCTTTCCTCAATACAAATATCGCCTTTTTATGTATTGAACTTAATTTTTTGTGAAGGCTTGATGCTTGACCGTCATTCTACTTACGAAATTAATCAAATAATGCTACAGTTTTCAGAACAAGCGAAGTAAAATTTATAAACTCCTGTTGAAGAAAATTAAATTTGAAATACATCTACTGATAAGAATTCCTGAATCGAGAAAGTCAATATTTTCGACTCAACTTCGGAAACCCTGCTCGCCTAACTGAAACAACGCCACTGCATACAATTTAACAAACCTAATCAGTACAGCCTAGAACCAATTTCGAATCAAACCCCTGAATAATTCAGCTAATTAACCATATACAAGGGATATTGGACCCCTATAATCCTTCATATTATATTAATGGCGTGAAATATACATAAGAAAATCAGTTTTCTCTTTATAACCGATTCGAGAAAGACTGCGTATGTTTTCTCAAGTTTCAATTTCACTCGATCCTGGAAAACGTTCGGATTATTTTTCCAACGACCTCTAGATCAATATGCTCGGCAATATTCTGGGTCGTGCGAGTCTTTGTTTATTTGAATTTCTTGCTATTTAATTGCCTTTTTTTATTCAGCGCTAAGGTCAGGAAATTTGAGACTTTGGAGGTTTGGATTCGTGCGAGAATTGCTAAAGTATTGACTTTCATCGGGTTTTTATGTGGGTAGAACTTCGATCCGAATAAACTCGTTGCTAGATTGGAATCGAGAGAAAACTGGATAGTATACTTGTTGTTTATGTGGAATTCTAACTAGGATGCCTCTGAAAAATTGTAGATTGCAAACCAAGGGAATAAAATCCAGCTCTGAGGTAAAAAGTATTTCCAACTGTTTATGTACCATCGATATAAATTGAGAAAACCTAAATAGAAATTAATCAACATCTCAATCTGATATTTCAAATTTGAAAACACAAAAACTTACATGACATACGAAACAAGATTTGATTACTATCATGTGCTCGCATTTTCAGCTGTTTATTCTAGTTTTGATGGTCACTGGAGTGAGCTATTGCTATCTTAATTACATACTTGCTCTTGCTTTAGCTATAGTTTTTTATCTGTAATACCTGATGAGAGAAAGCTATATGTATCTAATGTCCAAAATATTATCATTACCCAGTGATTATGTAAATTATGTACATAATAAGATTGATTGGAAGATTCTTCTAGTACTTCAATGAAAAAATCTCGAGAGAATATGTTGAGCAGATATACAAACTGCTTAACGATTGCAAAAACAATATTTTATTTTCGACTCGATAGCAATTTTATCACTTTATTGTCTCTATACTAATATGGATCCTTGTCTACGTGAAGAATAGCTTTATTCCACACGATGTTCCTATATAAAACCATTCAAACTAGTACATATTTGATTATAAAATTAACTCAATCAAACATCTCATGAAAAATTCGAAAGATTCAAATAACAACAAAATCATACTCAGTTCAAATGACCCCATCAAAAATTCAAAATTTACCCGCCTATGACCGCACAAAATTCACCGATATCGAAAGAGACCCCACAATATTAAACGTATTTTCTGGTTCCTGCATACGTAATGACGGTAACAAAATTATTATACATACGTGATCCCCTAATATTGTTTTCAGTATATTAACGAAACATACCCGAGTAAGTTTTACGGACATCCCAACACACAATATCATTACGTTAACATCAATAGGCTCACAAAGGGTTTTCATGATTTACATAAGAGGCAGCAAAATTTGATGACAAGAGAAATTGGGAACATAACCGGGTCTAATGGGGGCCTAAGTTCTGCCATATTCATATAATTGGAAATTAGGGACTGCAAGAGGTTATATCTCGAAATATTTAGACTTTTATATTCAAAATTTAATAGTACCATATACTAACTGACGAAGAAACTGCAACACTGAAGCTGTTCAAATTTTTATTTTTGGTAAAATATAGATAGTATAGCAGAGAAGAAAAAACGAAGAGTTTCCAATTTTTTTTCAATAAATTTGTTAATAACGTGTTTGTCCACCAGGATTATCTATACACTCCCCAACAAGTCTCGGCATTGATGCAATAAGATGGTCTGTTTCTTCTTGAGGAATACTATTCCAACCTTACTGTACTTCATGTCCCAGGGCCGCCAAAGTCCGTGGGGGCTGGGCTAAATTTCCAAGCCTTCTACCCATGATGTCCCGAACATGCTATGAAGATAAGAGGATCTGGGCGGCCATGTCAAAAGATTCACATGGGTCGCTTCGAAAAAGTTTAAAATAACTCTGGCAACATGAGGTCGAGCTGAAATATTGGATTCTTGAGCCGGTTAAGGTGAGGGAGAACATATGGTTCCACTATTTCTTGAAAGATACGCAGCGCTGTCATGTTACCTCGAATAAAGACTAAAAGTGACCTACTTGCATGTGCAATATCATTTCATACCATTACGCCTACTGTCTGGTGTACATGACGCTCAACATCAAACTGAGGTTCACGTCTTTCTCCCCGACGTCGTCTAACCCTTCTTCGGCCATCATGTGCACCCAAGGAGAATCGAGGTCCATCAGAAAAGACGACTTGATGCCTTTTTACATTTCAATGTTGACGTTCTCTTCACTACTGTAATCGTTGCCGGCGATGCTCAACCGTCAGAGATAACACAAGATGGGGTCGAAAAGACCTTATTTGGTGGTAAACCCTTCGGACATTTACAGGATGGCCTTGTTCTCCTAATCAGTCATCAGATGAACCACTTCATAAAAGTAGTTGGATTTCTGTTCGTACGGTTAGCGATTTTTCGAAATGAGAGCCCCCGTAGACCAAGAATTCGAAATCTTTCAATTTCACTCATCTGGAGATAAATTCCGCGTACACGTACTCTTGGCAACTAAACATCGACTTAAGATCTCCTCGAGCAGCTGGTTTGTTGTAAATTTCAAAAAACTCGGAAAACGACTACAATATTTGTAGGATCCAGTTTATTGTTCCCTGTAAATAATTGAGATGGTCAACCGGATGCTTGGAGACATATTAGTCTCTTCAAGTGCCAAGGGCATGACAAATTCAATGAATTTACAGGGAACGAATGGTTATTGTACATAATGTGAAAAGGATGTGTTATTCTTCGGGGTGTCGAAGAATGTGTTATGTCGGTTGTAGAACCGACCGAGATTTATGGGGTTGGGAAAAGTTTCAGAACAAGACGATTATGCCAGATGGGTTACATCTGTTTTCTCAGGCTCTAGTCCTTCTAGAATATTCGATTCCCAGGAATCCGCGAAGATCTTTGGGGGCGGTACGGCAAAAGCCCTGATTGGACTAGGGGGATGGTACCTTCCCCTAAGGGTGTGGTCAAACCGTGAGAGGTCTATATTCGAAAGAGGGTAGTTCCAATCGGCAGAGAGCACAGTTCAGATTAAACCGAAGGCGTGTACAGACGGTACAGTTTAACTTAAGTCGAAGACGAGACAAGTTCGGTCGGTCAACTTAAGACGTACGACGTAAAGACGGTTCGCGGACTAGATTAAGACGAGTCGCGAACAAATCCAAGACGAGACGACCGAAAACTCGAAGTACGACGAAGACGTGATAATCGAAGACGTTTCGAGTATCAAACTAGAGTTAAAGAGGAAATTCAGTACCGTAGCGAGAAACTTGTTAATTAAGACGTAATTAGGATCTTCTCAATACTGAGTTTGTACTGTATAAGTGTGGCTTTGTAAATAGATCTAAATAATTGAAAAGAGTTTAATTATTACAAATCCAACAAAGTCACAGAGAAAAAGACGAAAGGCCAGGTAATCGAATCATACCTCTAGACGATCGATTAAACAAGCCTACATATTTAAGTGACAAAAATTGCTTACCTACATGAAAAAACTTTCACGATTTTTCTCCAAATTGAATCATTTACTCATTGCTTTACCATCTATGTTTCATCAAAAAAAAAAAAAAATAAATTTCAACAGCTCCTTCTGGGTGTTGCAGTTTCTTCGTCAGTTAGTATATTATGGATCAAAAAATAATATAAGTTGTCAAAAAAAAACGTATCCATCTGTTAAAAACGTGTGTCTTAACTTTTGCTCTAAAAGTTTTTATGAATGTCGTTTAGAGCAGATTTTTTCAATGCACTTCGGAGTTAGGCTTTTTCTGATGATCTAAAAAAACAACCATGAATTTTTCATAAGGTATACGGGGGGTAACATTTCTCGTAAAAAAAATTTTCTTTGACCTAGTTACAGTGAGACGTTTTTGAATGGACTACTTCGTCCAACAAACAACAATTAGGCCAGGGGATTTCAAGAATTCAAAGAAGTGATCCAATATTTACTTCTGGTCTCCACGTAGACCTTAATTATGAATCCTTAGGTCTGTAATTTTGATACCTATGCATTATCCAAAAGAAAAGAAAATTCAAAAGTGAATTCCTTAAAAATTGATCAGATTATAACTAAGTATTGGACAGTTATATCCAATTTCTGTTATGGATAATCTCGATGACTTGGTGTGGTTGACCTAAGTGAACCTCAATAATAAATCAATGAATGAATAGAATCTTATCAGACAAAAGATAACTCAAAAGAGCCTGGAACGGCGAAAGATGGATATGCCTCTTCATCACCTCAGTTGGCTAAAAGGCGGTGTTCAAGAAGATTTGATAAGATGAAGAAAACACTTAGTCCCGTTTTCTTGACTTCACAGGGCCCAACAGTAAAACTGTCTAGATTTTCAAATAATTCTGTAGAAAAAGGAAATTATTTTGAATATCTACTCATATTTCCAGGATTCAACAGTTTGGTTATTATTGATTTACCTGTTTTGAACCTTTTGTTGCTGACTCAGGAATACTCAAAATTGTTCTATTTTGAACCTAGTTCGGTTGAATAAGCAGATGGAGCGCACTGGAATGAAAAAGAATTCTCCATCCGAAAATATTCGAACAAAATACTCCATTACCAAATAGGATACATCAGGAGATACAACATTTTCATCTATGTCCTTTTGCATGCCATAAAGAAGTGGCCTATTCAACTGGCATATTTCGCATGAAGCCATATAATCATCCGTATTGAAGAGGGACTTTTACAGGCGGAAATTCTTCACATTCCGATTGCCCATAATGTCATCTCATCCTATATGAGACCTCTTGCATATTTCTATATAATACTGGTAAAGTGCAGACGGAATTTTTTGCTCTGATTTTGATGGAAACGAAGTCTGTTTAATATCATGAATGCTTTACAGTAAAACCTCGATTATCCGTTCTCCTATTATCCGTTTTACTCTGTAATCCGTGCTCGTCGACATTTTCACTCATCCGTTCCTACGAGCAGACATCCACTCGATTATCCGGGATTCAATTCATTACGCATGCGCCATAGTAATAATTTGGTATAATTTGAAAATGTTTTAGTCGATGATGTTGAGGAATGGCTAAATTCGGATTTAAATGAACCCGGTTATCAGATACTGGATGATTCAGAAATCGCATCAAAATTTTCCCAACCTAACCACTGTATGGATACAGACGATTGTCGATTAAAGTGTTGAAGAATTTTCCACGCAGGAAATAATTATTCATAATACAAGTGCAGAAGGCATTGATATTCTTCCACGAGCTCAAAATTCAAAAACGAGCCATGAAGTGGCGAGTTTTTGAATGGGCGAGTGGTAGAATGAGCCTTCTGTACGAGTAGTATACATTATTTTCTCTAATTCATTGCATTTTTATTGAAATTAATGAAATATTACCATAAATATCATTTAGTGATTTTTGCATTGAAAAATGTTGGTTGGGTGAACTGATTTCTTCAAGGTAAATTGATGAATCGATAGATAAAGCCGTGGCGGAAAGTTCGGAGTACCAACATATAATAATAAAATATATCCATGAAAACTGTGCGTTTCAGATATATTCTCGCACGATTTTCTTCTACAAGATGTGGAAGAATGAACGGAATAACCACAGAATTAGAGAAACACTGTTTCTGCCAAAGACGCGTTGAGATTTGCAAATGGTCTGATGCACTATTTAGAGCAGGAAAATGATACGGATTATATTGATGTCCTCCACTTGAGGAAAATTCGGGCTCACATTTGTCTCAAGATGAATAATAAAAAGACAGACAAAAATTACATACTTTTTCAACTAAAATATATACATTCGATGTATTATAGGTACCAATGCAATGATTTGTTTTTCATTTGTATATTTTTATATGGTATTATGATTCTATTGATTTTGTTGCTTAATAAATAATTGAACCCAATACATTTCTCTAATTTTCATAGTTGTTCTGCGTATTTTGAGGAATTTCGATTGTCCGTGTTTTTCGATTATCCGGGAACCGTTTCCCCTCCATTAGGCCGGATGATCGAGGTTCTACTGTATTTCATACTGTTGGAACTAACGTATTTTTATTTGGCGATAGAGACTGATTTATTTTGTTCTTGGTTGATGGCTATTAATGTTGAGTGATACTAGCGATTCGACAAATATGTTATCACTTTGAGTTTTCGCAATAACAACTGTTATTTTATGGCCATCATATTCTGAGCTTTGAGACCTTTGAGTGTTGTCGAATTGGTAATAGTAATGAAAGATTTTTGCAGTCTGAACTGTAAACAACTTCGAGTTAGACTGTCTTCGGCTTATATGCTCCAAATTGAGATGAATGGTCAAAATATCAGTATCTTTCAATTATGACTTAGTGTGTATATATCTGTGTAGGCCAGAGGTATGATTCGATTACCTGGCCTTTCCACTTCTTCTCCGTGACTTTGTTGGGGTTTATTGATAATTAAACTCTTTTTAATTATTTACATATATTTACGAAACCACACAGTACAAACACAGTTTATACTGTACTGAATTTCGTCTTCTCGTTGAGTGTTAATTACTCGAAAAGTCTTCGATATGTCACGTCTTCATCTTTAACTCGTTTTTCGGTCGTCTCATCTTCAACTCGTTCGCGACTCGTCTTAACCTAGTCCGCGAACCGTCTTAGACTTGCCTTGAACATTCTTCGAATCAGACCGAACTTGAACTGTCTATCGACCGCAACTTATTTCGTCTACCCGCTGGAACTTACTGACCTCCCCTGAATATCGACTATTCTCGAAGGACTAGAACCTGATACACAGATGTGACACATCTGGTACAACCGTCTTGTCTTTGATCTTTCCTAACCCCAGTAAATCTCCTAAGATTTACAATCGAGTTATCGACCCGACATATCTTCGACATCTCGAAGAATTAACACTTCCTTTCTAAGAAGGAATTCGTTCCTTGTAAATTCATTGAAACCGTCATGCCCTCGACACTTGAAGAAACTAATAGGTCTCCAAACATCCTGTTGACCATCTCAATTATTTACTGGGAACAATAACTAGATCCTACATCTGTAATATAATGCAATAAAGAGTAATTACAATTATTATTATATAAGATGGAAGTAAGACGTCTAAAACACTGGCGGGTTCACTTACCCTTCAAAAACCTTAAGATTAAAGTGGCGACTTTTGAGAGGACCAGCCCTCTTGGATTTCAATGGTATTGGTACCATTTCACACGATTCCGCATCGTTTCTTATGGTGGCGCTGACGTGGTCTATTTATCAATGTCCTTTAGAGGTTAAATCGACCATATAAATCCTGCCGTTGATTGGTCAATTCTTTGCATAGCGCCACCTCAAAGAAGAAAAGGGAAAAGGGACCCATGCCGAGCCGAGTCACCAGAATTATGTAAAACAAAATCTAATCAGTGAACCACCAGTTAACTATGCTGGATAAGGATTTCTTGGATTTTATTTTTTTTCGATGATTTTCTTGATGAAATATCAGCATTTGGATTTTTGGACTGAGACAAAACCAGAGGAAAATTAAATTGGTTCAGTTGGTCTTAAATTATAAATGGTAGCACTAACCTTTTTTTGTTTAGTTCAGTGTTTATTCAACCATCAAGACATTCAACATAGTAAGTGAAAATAAACATATATAAGACGAATTTGCGGAGCTTACAGAACATGGAAAAGTAAAAAATCACAAAAACAATTCAAAATAATTTTTTTTTATGAAATACCATCATAAACTCATCAACAGAATGAAAGCATTTTTTAAAGAGAACTTCATTCATCACTTCTAGAGTTTGATTTTTGGATATAAAGGTCTCTGAAACTGATTGTTCTTGAAACTTCATAGAAGGCTCTTATTGCTTGATAAATACTCTCTTCGCTGCAGAGCATCCATAAGTATGTATGTAGTCTTCAATGTAGCATGATGGCAACAGAACTATATCTAAGTTGAACGAGTGCCAAAAGTTTTTGATTTATTTCACATAATAATCCAGTTATAATGTTTCTGACGTTAGCGAAAGCAGAAGGTGTGATCCAAATAACTCCAAGACAAAAGCTCTGATTGAACCATACGAAGAGTTACATAACGTCCTTTGTTTCATAACCATTGATTGGCTATTGATCTTATACTTAAAAATAATGCCATTAATAGAATATGGCGATCCTTGACCTTATTTATCAATTTTGGACGTCTTCTTCCCCGTCAGCAACGTTTTTGACCTTCTCCAAACTTTGCTTGATAACTCGGTACTACAGAGGTTAAGTTACGATCAAGACGATAAGCAATTTATTTGATTGCAGAACCTTCACGTAATCCAATAATGCAGAAGTCTATCGAATTCTTCGAGTTGATAATTTTCACTTTTTCGCACTCTTGGCAGAATCGCATCCTCAAAAAACCGAGAAGAACAAAAAAAAACCAAAGAATTGCAATCAGAGAAAATATCGAAATCAATTAAAACATATGTAGAGACTATGTCTGCTCAACAGATGGCGCTTTGGGCTTTGCGCCACACTTCACTTTGGCCCCGGCGGATTCATAGGGGTTTCGGCGTTGCAGCATTGTCACCTCTCCACGAAGGTGTGAGAGGATATGTCTTCGGCAGAGATTGCTGGATAGCCTAACTGACGAGTCCACCAGCAATTTCGAGACGAAACACCAAAGCCCTGGAAAAGGGCGCATCTCGTAAATTGGCTCGAGAAAAACTCGCCAAACATACAACAAGTACATATTTTCAATGGGAAAAAGGTATTTTCCATTACTTGTATATTATTTTGAATGACATTTTAATAAAATATTACCTTTGACTAGTTAACTAAATGATCTCTGCCAAAATTAAGTGAAAAAACGCATTGTTGGTGTCCCATTTTCATGTCACAGAGTATAATCATTCAAAGGTTTTGAACACGCCAGATTTAAAAAAAATGAAAACACAAGCACAATATCGGAAGGTATTCACCTGAAGTTAGGAGCTTTTGAGCGATTGTTTATTCATGCTCCAAGTCCACCCTTGGAGATCACTGAACTGTATATTATGTGAATAATAAATCACATCTGACATATATTATAAAAGCTGGACAACCAACCTTCGTTTCGAATGAATACGTTTTTTTTAATCTGTTCATTCATATTCAGGAACGCGACAATATTCACTGGAAATCCTGCTATACTATTGGCGTTTCTCAAATAATAACTCCAGCTTCATGAGCTCCAGATTAACGGCAAGTTTTAATATCGTCGCTAGCATTCGGTTTTTATACGTTTCCCACCCTGCAAAACGTCATACGTGTGATACAGCCCGGGCGGTAATATTAGGTTCGCTTGAGATACCGGGGATTGTTACAAATTTGCAGTATGGGTCTGCACATAATTCTATCGGCTTATTTCAGTTTGTATTTGTTGGAATTAATCGATTAATGCAGCTTTCCTGTTTTATTATTGGGTTTTGGTTTCAGCTGTGGTTTGGGAGTTACTATTTTTTTCTTTATTTTAACGTGACTCTTCAAATACGAGAGACAATCCATGAATCTGGTTTGGAACGATCTGAACTCGATTTCATTCTAAGCGAATCAGATTTTCAACGGATGTATTGGGTCGGGGAAGAAGTTATTTCGTATTCCAGGTCTTTTTTGACAGGTCTTTTTTGAATTTCACGTTCGTTATTGGTCACATCAGATCGGCTTTGTAAAGGTTCAAGTGCATACAGGGTGATTCACGAAGACAGTTTGTTACAAAATTTCTTTGGACAGCTCGATCAACGGATCTCACTACTTTAGATTCTTATTTTTGGGGTCAGATCAAGGAATTAGTTCAAAATGATCATATGTGAATTACTAGGATCTGAGAGTTGCAATTGTTTGGATAGTTTGGACCCAGCTGAAATTCGTAGACAAACACGATTTATCAAATTGACGTTTTCTGAAATGCATCGAAGGAAAGAGTTGTATTTGAAAACTTATCACTATTGAATTCGATTTTTCCATCCTTAATCTTGGAAAAAAAATCAGGGAATTTCTAAAAAAAATTGACTCTACCAAATATCTCGGGATATAAACATTTTAGAACAGTATAAATGTATATGTAAAAAATGGGTCCTCATTTGAAAAAAAATGGTTTTGGGGTTTTTGTCATGTTGAACTTCGATATTTCAATCGAAATACCATGTATGTTCAATTAAATATTGAATTGAATATTCGCAGTAAACCACTCAAATGCCGCCGACCCAGCCCTTTCAGAACACTACACAATTCAAAGGATCCAACAGCACTGGGGTAGTGTCATCTACAAAGCGATTAGAACCAATGTAGAACGCTGGATCAGAAAAGAGATCGATGTTCGACCTTTGAGGAGTTCTGACGCAATAAATCTCATGTGCCAAATTTCTATCTACAAATCGCTCCTGAATCCCAGTACAATGGAGCTATTCTTGAAGCGGATGGCGACAGAAAACGAAAAATGGTTAACTTACGATAATGCCAAGAGTTCTTAGCCGAAAGTCAATGAAGCAAGGCAGTGACCAAGCCAGGATTGCCAGTCAGGAAGGTGTTGCTGTGTGTTTGGTAAGATAGGCAAGGAATACTATACTATGAGCTGATTCCTCATGGTCAAACGCTCAATGCTACCCTCCACTGTGAACAACTCGATCATTTGAAGCTGGCGATCAAAGAGAATCGGCCAATATTGGTGGATAGGAGAAGAATCATGTTTCATCGAGGTAACGCGAGGCTGAACACATCTTTGATAATGCGACAGAAGCTCCGGTTGGTTGAATGAAAAATTCTGATACATCCATCTTATAGTCCGGACCTGACACCAAGTGATTACCATCTATTTCTGTATATTAATTATCAACGCACTTGGAGGTACAAAATTGGCTTCAATGAAAATTGGTTGTCCAAGTTTCATGCCAATAGGAACGAGGGGGGTATTATAAGTTGAATTCTCGTTGGAAATAAGTTATCGAATAGAACGGCGAATATTCGATTTGAATCGTATGATTGTGACACTTTTTATAAAGCATTAATTAGGCGATAAAGTAATTACTTTTTCACCAACCTGATATATCCCACCTCAAAATGTTCCAGTCTAAAATTCATTATTGAAAACGAAACATCCACCAACTAGACATCGGCCAGCAATTTCAGCACGGCTAATCTAGAACGATAGAGAAACTACTTGCATATTCATTTAGCATTCCTCTCCGGCCAGTCTCCCAACAGCAACTCCCAGGCCGCAGATGGAACCAATTCATCACCAAAATTCAATAATAAAACAGGAAAGCGAACGAGCAGCATTAAAATTAATTCGAACAAATACAAATTGAATCAACCCTCCGCTACAATCCCGATGGAATTATGCAGAGACCCATCAGCATCTGGGTCAAATTTAATACAATCACCGTGATATCAAGCGGACCTATTATGTCAGACCGTCCTGTATCACACGTATGACGTGTTCAACTTCTAGGGGTTCCTTCTCCGATCAGAGGTTGAAATCATCACGGTAATCTTTATTTTATTCACAGGTAACCTGAAGAGTTGACGAGAGCTCAGACTGAATCAATCCCTCAAGTTTCCTCCTTCGATAGATAGATCTCTTTCTTATGATTTTGCATAAGTACCATTACATTTTTCACCATGAAATATTTGCTTTAAATATATACACATGGTCCAGCGATAGTGCCTTAGTCTTAGCGATTTCGTTGAAAGGCTGGCTGCTTGTACTTTCATTTCAGCATCTTAGGAAAATATTTTCCAATATAAAGGTGTTCTCAAAAAGAGTTATTCAACAAATGGGGGATTCTTAGATAAATCACCCGATACATTTTTATATATTTTCAATAGGCTCAAATATCTCTATCATTACGCAAAATATTAGAGATTTTTTTCCAAAGGTACAGATCTTATTTCGAGAAAAAAGCAAAAAGTTGAGTGAACAGTAGTTCGGTAAGTCCTCTACCGATTGCCAGAAGGAAAAGTAACACAAACTTGATCAGAAATTGTTCTAACAGAAAGATTTGCCTTGCATTTGCTCCTAAATTATCGACCTATCATATACAGGGTGTCCATTATTATTGTCCAAATATGAAGAGCTTCGAATATCTATTTCTCGATATTTTCAAACGTAATGTCCTTTTTTCTCACGACAGTGTAGACAATGCGTCCACTTATTACAACGAACGAGGATGAACCATTATCACTCAGTGATTTTCGCGAAAACTCGATATGCAATAAGCATCTTGTCCTGTCAAAATCGTTAACGAGGTCATAATTAGCCGTTCTCATACTCGAGACATTTTGTTGCGTTCAACTATGGCTTTTTAACATAAGTTGACAACAGGGAAATAACTATAACTGACTTTAATATTCGGGTTTCATAAACCACTTTCTTTTCAAACAGAATGACAAAAAAACTTGATATCGTAATCATAGCATTCCATAAATTTGGTCATTCTGTCCATAAAAAATAAAGTAGGCAAAATTATACCTTCTGGTTGTAAGGCCTCTATTGTCACTGAGTATAGTTGAGAGAAAAGAACTTACCTACTTGGAGTGAGAAGCTTTTGGGCGATCATGTGCCAATTGCACCCTTGGAGAACACTGAAATGAAATCCACGATGAATATTTTGGAATAACACAATAAAATTGGATATTAACAATTTGAGGATTGAATTGTTGGACTTCGCAATTTCGCACAGCTTGATGAGTGAATACAAGCCAATGTTTTTATTATTTACAATCAAAACCAGAAAAACTTTCCCTTACCCCCATATGTTCTTCACGACACCTTGGACCCCCTTCGAGTCCCTCATGGATTCCTGGGAATCCATCCTGGACCACTTTGGGAATCACTGGGTCTAGATAATCTCAATTCTGAGTTAGTATTTTGTAATAAACGATAATGATATATGTTATTATTTTTTTTTGTTTCGATGTTTTCACGATAACATCATTATCGTGATTCAAACATGTTGATCGGTGTTGTATGTTAGCAAAACACGCCATAGCGAATTAAAAATTTTGAACATTAAGTGGCCTTAAGAGGTATTACCACCATGTGGCTTTCCGCGTAGTCAAACATTAGGTATCCTATTCATTTTCCCTCTGGCGCTCCTGCGATGACCAAGTTGTACATCCACTATATCGTCTTTTTACGAAGCTTATGAGGAGAGGACAGCACTGCACCACGGTCGTTTATTTTCTTCATAAAATTAAAGGTTACCTCTATTGTTAATGTTTTTTTGCACAAATATTTTGAATATATATCGGTGCTTAGTACATTGAACATTCTTTTGCGTAAAACGAAAAGATACCAACATTTTCTCTTTCGCTAATTAAAAATATTGTCATTCTACAATTTAGATTATTCTTCAGAGAAATAATATGAAAACTCCATAAAAATCGGTGGTTGTAAGAGGAAAAATCTATGATTTGATTTTGAACTGAGCAGTAACTTGGTGGTATCTCCTCTTGAGCCTAAAAAACCTGAAAAAATAATAATTACAAGTCTTAAATTCAAGACATCAGGAAAAAAGACTCTGAAATATTATAAATTAATAAAATGAAATCAACTGATCAAAGTTTGAAAACATTTCGAGTAGATCATGAAACTTCGGCCACATATTCGACAACACCGATGATGTTACCGAGCTTGTGTTATTGTATATTTTCATCCTCAAATTTTCTGAATTTTTCGGTCTCTTGTGTTAATTTTTTGAGCCAATTTCCTCCACCAACAAAAGTCGAGTGGAGTCAAATCCTTACCGGCCGGCCACCATAAAAAAATCTGTTTGACAATTATAGAACTAGAAGTGTAGTATGAGCAGGAAATCTATCCTGTTTAAGCCAATTATCTTCGAAATTGTCATTTAACTTTCGTACAGCTGGTATAATTGCATCTTGTAGCATCTACCGAAAATTTTCCCATTTACGTAACCATCAATTACAAAAGATCCTACGACATAATTTCCCAAAAAAGTTAAAGTTGAAACAGAATATTCGCTATGGAATGGGATCCATCATAGAGTATATGTATTTGCGATGACGTCATTAGAATGTTACATTTGATGAGTGTCGTGAACATGAAGACAGACATTTGGATTTTAGATAGTTTGAGAAATAATTTCGCGAATAATGTGTTTTCATAATTGAAAAACTTTTCTTGGCAAACGCCTTATAATTTTATCGCTGTTTCACATATGAACACCTTGTTCATGAACTATATATCTGCTCCACAATAAAATAAATGTCTTTAATGATAATATTCTTTCTGTCACAGCAACAAACGTATACTTGAACGTATGCTGCACTAAACTGCTACAGTTCCGTTATCATTCCATTAAATTCACATGCATCCCTAGTACTCGGACGTATTAATACAGAAAAAACACAGCACGGCATTTCCATCCAAGAAAAACCAATCCATCCGTCCATTATAAATCACCCTTTAGTATTTTTTCCCATGACGCGGTGTCAAAACAGATTAGGGCATCGTTACAATGGTTTTTGGCCCGATAAACCTCGAATAAATGTCGATAGCGACAAGCCAATAATGCCGTCGGGAGCAGCCTACTGCGACGTCAGTTTTGGAGCAGTTGATTAATTATAAAAAGTGCCGGGAATGGACGATTATGTCGGTGTGGATGTGGATATCAAGAATTAATTGCCTTGGGATAGGGTTGGTGCGTGCAAAAGACTCCATGCGGCACGGTCTGTGGTTTTATTCAACATCGTGGGTGTTGAAATTGGCTGAATAATTAATTTACTTGCTCGTACTTACTGCCCTCTTAATTGGAAGGCAATAATGGAGGGCTGGCAAATGATACTTTCAACAGTGGGGCGTTAAAGGTTGATTTTAGTTTGTTGTTCCGCCAGCCGGGCTTTTTAAAGCAATAGAATGGTGTTAGAATTAGAAATTGTAATACTACCCTAATCTCATGAAATTATATTCGGTAAAAGGAACAAAATTTTTAACAGCAATGGTGGATAAACAAATTGGAGTGTGAGAGAGAATTGGCTGTTATGCATCCAAAAATTTTTTTCTAATCGATCCACTTAGGTACATAGTGAATGGCATAACGACTTTTCCATAATAACATGATTTTTTTTCAGCTTATGAGTATTGTTTTTTATACATTGAAGTCTCCGTTTGAACTCTCCGCATAAGGAATTGCAATTCGTAATTGTAATTCATAAATGCTTATAAGATTGTCATGACTTGACAGCGCTGGAGAGTCCCATATGGTGATACTTTCTTGAGAGTTTCATTGTTGTTAAATTGTGAGAGGCGAATCAATTATTCTGTGAAATAATTGCTTCAACCCTAGTTGTAAGGCGAAAAATTCCATTCTGCTTAGGCTTTTCTCGATATTTGCACCCATATCAATAACCCCTTATCGAGGACGTAATGGGGAGAATCTGAAGGTTTGAAAAGTGTGTACAGAGTTTCTGGTCTGTCTTATTTTTCGAATCAGTAGTCCGCAATTTAACTGTTGGAAGAAAAAAAAAGTAGTACTTTTATTTCACCAATGTCAAAGGGTCAAGAATGCAAAAATGCCTTTTCGAGAATTAAAACATTGAGGATAATTTTTCACAAATGAAGCGCTGTATTTAGTTTCCATACGATTTTTAGAATATAGACTATCAGTATGTGTTAGGTTACAGTGACTTAATAAACCACAATGGTGACACGTGTGGTCTCGTTTTTGATTGGCTGAGCCTAAATATGGCGGCTATTTGTTTACATTCTCCGTTCACCTGATTGTTGGGATTTATTCAAAATGTGAGGCTCACTCTTTTTAACCACTGTTTTATTTTTCAGTTGGATAAGTTTGTTCTATATACAATCGAATATTTTTAGGCCCAATAATTTTAATTTTGACGAATGGCAGTCAGTTCTGTCAATTGTATTCTTGAGTGCTATGGTTAAGCCATTTTTAGGCTCAAATTGAACGAATAGTCGCCACTGTGTTTCATTAAGTCACTATACACTAGGTTTTATCAATGTTGTGTTCCTGATTTCAGAGCCCTGTAATGACACGTGTCAAACAGAACTGCATTAATGGAAGATTATGGTAGACATAATCTCTCATTTGAGCATGAAATCGCAAAGAAAAAATTTGAAGGAACTGAATCTGTTACTGATGTCTTGAAGCCCATAAATCGTCGAAAGGCATGCTCGACCAAAAATATTGCTGCTATAAGTGAAATTGTTCAAGAAGATCCAAGTTCTTCCATTCCTTGGCGCGCACAACATTTCGGTCTCTCTTACGGCACACTATGGGGTTATTTGTATTAACATTTGCATCTTCATCCACATAAGGTTCAGCTGAGATAAGAACTAATGCCAGCTGTCCATGGTATGCGTAGAACATATGAGTATGCCGATTGAGTACTTGATCAAATACGTTTGAATGACGATTTCGCACTGATTTTTTTTTATGCGACGAAACACATTGTTCAATCGATGGCTAGGTATATAAACAAGCAAAACTGTCTCATATGGGGCAGTGAAAATCCTCATTCAACTGCTTGGAGACCATTACAAAGTCACTGTATGGTGTGAAATTTGGTCTAGTGGAATGATTGGCCTGCACTTTTTGAAAATGAAGCTGTCCCTCAAATCGTCATTTCTCATTGCTATAGCCAAATGATTTTTTTGGCCTAAATTCAATTATATTGAGTGGAAAGAGATTTGGCTCTACTAAGATGGTGCAACAATCCACACAACACGACCAGTTTTGTCTTTATTGCAAGAACAATTTACAGGACGCTTAGTTTCGGCTATGTTGATTGATCGCCTCAATCTTATGATTCATTACCTTTGGATTTTTTTTGTCGGGATTATGCGAGAGATAGTGTTTATGCCAATAATTCTCAGTATATTCACGATATGAAAATCAACATCATCCATCAAGTTATTGGTGAGATATTGACCGAAATATGCCGGTGAGTTATCGAAATTAACTTCACAAGAATAAAGTTTTGTGAGAGAACACGCGGAGAACATTTGAATGATGTTGTATTCCACACAAAATGATAAGGACCAAGCATTATATTGAAATGGAATTTCATCGATATTCTAAATGAAGTGAAATTGTGTTTTATCCACATTTATTTTCAAAACCACAAAAAGGATAACCCTTTATTTTTATAATATTGTAAGCTTCTTTCAATGCAAACAGGTATACCTAATATATGACTTCAGATGAACAACCCATCGTTTCTTTCCTGATCGCCCAATAAAACTCGAACCAACCAACCGTATTAGCCCAATTACCCGAATCTCGACTGAAACACATAAACAGAAAGTCAAACCGGACAGTACGTTAGATTCGGCATCCCCATCTATCTCCTTCCGCATGCATAAAAGAACACACTACCATGCAACTGACATACGTTGCCCGGGCCATATAATCATTCGGATTCAAGAAGGCCATCTCATGGACCGAAACTTCTCGACATTCGAATTGCTCCCGTCCCATATCAGACCTGCTGAATTTTTCATCGGCCCAAGAACAGAACTCTCCAAAGGACGTCACGCTGTTGCTCTCCCGACGCGACGGACGTTGGGTAGGGCGCCCCTGAGCGCGTGCGCCGCATCCTCTTATCTCCGAGGAGCACTGCGGGTTGCCACTCTCCAGTCGTTCACGGCCAGGTCCTCGTGACATCCGACAATCGCCAGCGGCAGATCCGTAGTCGCGGTCCTGAAGTTTGCGGTGACTGCCGAAACTTTTTTTTTGCGAGATACGGTGTGGAGGATTTTGAATGGACGTCGTGGGAGAGTTGTTCGGGAAGGTTTGTTTTGGAACTTGAAGGAGCGAGGGGTGAGACATGCGGTTGTGTGGTAAGGTTGACCATCGAGGATAAGTTGATGATGGATTATCGAGATGGGATGCAGGTAAAAAAAAATTTTTTTTCGGAGAAAATTTTTTGCTCTTTTATCATAATGATGAATTAATTTCTGAATTCGAAATATCTGAAGAGAAAAAATAAAAAAACTAATGAAAAAAATGCGATCGATCCAAAAAAAAAAGGTTGATTTTTTGAATATTAATTTTTTGCCCATGCCTTAAATTATTTGATTGGAATTAATTCTGCATTGCTGTGGCAAAAATAGTTCGAAGAATATGAATAGTCAACTCGTCTTCAGAAAAAGTTTTCATTTTGAGC
Organism: Harmonia axyridis; assembly: GCF_914767665.1. Taxonomy (NCBI): domain Eukaryota; kingdom Metazoa; phylum Arthropoda; class Insecta; order Coleoptera; family Coccinellidae; genus Harmonia; species Harmonia axyridis. Next base: position 30,053,608 of record NC_059505.1, read on the forward strand.
GCTCGTTTCCTGAACAGGGCGCTAAATCGTTTAGTGACAATGACTGCATCTTTAGAATTTCAAGCCTGATTAGTTTGAAACAATTAGATTTGTCTGATTTCAAATTCAATTCTGGTGCCCGGCGGTGATCGTGATAACTCTCGATTGAAGGAATCTAAATATTTGAAGTTTTTTGGGTAGGTTTAGATCTTGAATGCTACAGTTCATTAATGGGCAAAATCAACTCAATAGTTTCAATACGATCTAGTTGAAATTTTGTTTCTATAGAAAGAGTATCCTACTCAAGATTAATGTAAACAAGTTTTCAGAGCAGCAATATTTTAAGGAGAATATTGACAAAAATGTCATGATTGTTCCGGAAAATATATAAATGCATATCGCGTTATTAAAACCATAAATGAAGTGAGTAAATTTTCGAAAAAAAATCATTTGAACAGGGTGCTAAATAATTTAGTGGTGATATCTGAATTTTTAAAATTTTAAGCCTAAGTGATTTGTTGGCTTTGAACGGAGAAATTTGGATTTTCGAAGTTTTTTGGTAGGTACCACGGTTAAATGGGTAAAATCGACTCTATAATTCCAAAACAACTGATGTCATCCAGTTGAAAATTTTTATTCAGAGGAAAAATAAGGTACTCAAGATTTATGTGAACATATTTTCAGAACAATAAAAATTTCAGCATAATATTGACAAAACACCCAATTTTTTCAGAAGAACAAATCAACTATAGTGTATTATTTCATGTTGGTAGATCAGGACCATGAATAAATTTAGTAAATTATCTGAAAGATACTAAATATTTTTTTCTCAGCAATTTTTTTATATCGAATTTAAATGTCTGACGTATTGAATATTACAATCAAACTTTATAGTAGATCAGTTAAAGGTCTTTCAAGATCCTGGGCGCATAAGATCGCTTTGGCGTCCTTGACAGTGGTAGATCTCTTGAAATTGCTAACGATTCAATAAAAATTAGACAAAATTTGAATATTCAATATTCATTGTGAAGATAAATATCACAGAAAAAAAGAGAGTTTTTCCCTGACAAAAAATAAAAATTGAATCTCTAGTTTCTCCAATGCGCTAGATTCTATGATTAGAAGTGATAGTGTTTTCTTGGCTTGAATTGGACCTTGAATACGTTTAAATTCTTTTGAGGGGTGAAAAAAAATTGTTCACTCGAATTATTTGAAATAGGTATAGTTTTATAACAGATTGAAAATATTTGGGAAAATTTTATTGGCCTTCTGGACGAACTCAAATTTTTCATGTTTTCGTTTAAATTTTTACGTAATGCTTGAAAATTAATAATTTAATTAATAATTACATAGGCGTACAACTTTGCTACCGCAAATTCTTTATTGTGAAAAACTGATTATACATTTATGATTCAATCGCTGATTCCATTGCTGGCCACTTCTTTCTCCCATCTTTCGGGCAGCACAAGAATCCCACGTTGAAAAATGGTAATCTTTTGAAGCGATCCACGAATCGATCTAATTTCTCACTTCTCCATAAGACCGAAGATGCTAGCCAGTCTGTTCGTGAGCCATTGATCGAAACAAGTGATAGTCTGAAGAAGCTCCATCAACAACAACAGCAACGGATAAAAGGTGCTCGAGGAACAGAAATTTGGATCTAACGAAGAAGTAATTGCGTAGGTTTAACCCCATCTCGAAAGCTGAGATTGATCATTCTACAGAAAGGGTATTGAAAAGTTAGAGAAGCGTTGAAATACATGTATCATTCTCGATGGTTATATTTTTCTGGACTTATGGGGCGAAATATTAATGTAAAGAGTACCATGTTCTTGTTTTCCAGTCTAACATATCTTGACAGTTTGAAACTTCTCTAGATTGAAAATAAATCTAAATTCAATTGATCCAACTCTACTTTGATGATTATTTGTGCAATACTCGTACAGTATGACATACCCAGTTGAAAAATGTATTTCCATCTGCCTGGATGAAACTGAAATATACGCTAGGCGCATATCATATTGCATCTGTGAAATATGATTCGTATGACACGGTCATATATGAAGGTAATTCTGCAGGGAAGTGATGGCTGTTTATATTTGAGGGATGATGAGAGATCGATATCTGCATATACTCTCGAAAAATGATTCGAAGAGACTCTGCAACGTAGGGAATGATAAAACTTGTTTTATGTATCCCTCATGGATATTGGCAATATCCTTGGCTTGAATTACATAAAATAAATATCAGGTAATAAAAATTTATCTAGGAATTTACCGAATCTACAAACATATATTCGTTTTAAGAGGGGTATTTTCATGAATCTCGATATTTCGATTACATTATTTCTAGAACTGTTCGTGTTCTATGAAATTCGAAAATACATTATCAAGATGGGATGGAATTATTTTTTCGCTCTATTTAATGATTTCAGGATCTTAACTCTTCGACTCCTAATTAAAATAGGAATAGAAATCTAGTCAACGTTTTCTTGAAGTTTAACTTTTGTATATTTCTGTCTCGATATCCGAATGGCATTTCATGATGTTCCAGCATTTGTTTATCCAATAGAATCAAATGCAATAGATTTTTTACATTTTGTTTAAGGTTCCTCCTTAAATTACTTGAATTTTTCCACATTCCTCTTCTGAGTATTTTTCGTCAACAATTCCAAATCTTTTCCATCATAAACTTTTAAAAAACATTCACTCCATCTCATCGAATTTAACTTACAGTTCATTTCGTCTCATTATTCAACTTTTTTTAGAATGTATTCCTTTGTAATTCTTGGCAAACAGGGCCGTTGCTAGGGGGGAGGCAGGGTGAGCGGTCGCCTATTAGGGCGGCAAAATTCAAGCGCCGCATTTCAAGATTGATCAACAAAAACTACATGTGTAGAAATTTGAAATAACGAATGAGATTCAATTCGATCAGCAACAACAGAAAAGAATATCGACAAAGTCAATCAAAATAAAAAAACATCAAAGGTGCCGCTTTATGTATGTTTATAAATATACACATGTCGTGTTATCCCCTCATAGTGGTGTTTGCAAGTTATTGACGCTAAATAATCACATGCACTCATCAGGCTTGTCGGCGTTCAATTTGCTAAACGTTGCTGAATTTTATTGCCACTTGGGGCGACTTCTGGATTATTTTCTTTTCAATTCTCCGATCAGAATGTTAATTCTTCAGAATAGAATTCAAAATACACGAGAAACAATTCTATTTCACAATTTCCATCTGATCCTTCGCAAGAGATATAAAATTTTTTATTATTTCATACCAAAATCCATTATATTATAACATTCTTTATTTTTATATCAAATTAACTGCTGGTGAACGTAAGCCTATCAAATTTGAAATGATAGTTCATTCGCATAATCCGATTTTCTACTCGATAATCTTAAAAAAAAATATTTCAAAACTGAGCAGAAGAACCTGAAACTGCAGGGCCCGCTCTAGAGTGGCGACAAATAATGTAGGGCGGCATTATTCACATTTTCTGCGAGATCTGGATTATCAAATTCACTAATCTTGAACATCTCAGTATCGAGAATGCCTGCAACATCTATTTCAATAAAAAATAATGGTTTACCTGCGTCATCAGGTTGTTTTATTTAATCATATCAAAGAAAAAGAACGAAATGTTCGACAGTTTCAAGTCGAAACTCAGCAGAAGAATATAAAACCTGAATTCAATTTATATACTTTTTTTATACATCATTTATTCATTTGAGTTCAATTGAGCACGTTTATTGTTTATTAAATTCCACGTTTCCTAAATCATCTATTCGATTTGAGTTTGAATTCATAATAAATAATTAGACTTGAAATACATTTTTTTCCAAAAATAATTTTTATAAAAAAGTTTAAAGTTTTTCATACTAAATCTATGAATACAAATTAACCAATACAAAACCTCTTTTGCTTAGTACAAAACTCTTAAACCGCAAGGGTGCCGACTTGTATTTTGCCAGGGTGGTACAAACGCTAGAGCGAACCTTGGAGCCCGATTATCCAATATTAATTTTCTCGATGGCTTAGTGGTTAGAGCACTGGACTAGTGATTTGGCGGTGCGGGTTCGAGTCCCGCTCGAGGAGATACTTTTTTCAGAATTGAAAAATTGACTGATGAGCCGTGAAATTAATTTCATATATTAATTTCTAGCATTCTACTGAGATATATTCTGTTAGGGTGGCGAATTAGGTCACTGCCTAGGGTGGCAGTTTGGCCAGCGACCGCCCCGAAAAAATTTCTATTATAACGGGTGTTTTTTTTCGAGGTATAAAACTTTAAGTTGGCATTACTGTTCAAGATGGCGACCGATTTAACAGCTGTCAAGTGATTTATTTTCAGTTTGGTTTGGCAATTCATTGTAAATAGACTCACGCCTGAACAACGCTTGCAAATAGTGCAATTTCATTTCGAAAATATTGGTTCTGTGCGGAATACGTATCACGCACTACTTCCATTTTATTTTGTTTAGCGATGAAGGGCACTTCTGGTTGAATGGCTACGTCAACAAACAAAACTGCCGCATTTGGAGTGAAGCAAATACTCAAGTGTATGTCGAAACACCGTTACATCCAGAAAAACTGACTGTTTGGTGCGCTTTATGGGCTGGTGGAATCATTGGTCCGTCCTACTTCAAAAACGATGATGGCCAGAACGTAACAGTCAATGGTGATCGGTATAAAGCCATGATTGCTAACTTTGTCATTCCTGAATTGAATAACCAGATGGCGAAACATGTCACACAGCTCTTGTCGCAATCGATTCATTGAAAGACACTTTTGGTGACCGTCTAATTTAACGTTTCGAACCTGTTTTTGGCCTCAATGATCTTGTGATTCAACACCGCTAGACTACTTTCTGTGGGGATATGTAAAGTCATTGGTCTATGCGGATAAGCCACAAACCCTTGACCATTTGGAAGACAACATTCACCGTGTTATTGCCGATATACGGCCACAAATGTTGAAAAAAGTCATCGAAAATTGGACGTCCAGATTAGACTACATCCGAGCAAGCCGTGGCGGTCATATGCCAGAAATAAAATTTAAAATGTAATGCCACAAGATTATCTTGCGGATAAATAAAATAAATGTCAATCGATTAATCCATCGTTGTTTTATTGCAATTTAAAGTTCTATATCTCTTAAAAAAACACTCTTTCAGTAAGACAAGATATGTAAGATGTTTCTTGAAATCATTTAGGGCTTCAACTGCACTCTGGCATTGAATATCTACGAATATTCACCTCTGGTTACAATATCAGTATATCAAATATAGTTTGATTCATGAACAATGAATTAAATTAATCTTGTAAATGATTGAAATTCAACCTTAATCACCCCGTGTATAATTGGCGCCCCGCCCAAATGGACATCGTCAGATATGGAAAGCTCATCTCGTTTTTCAGGCTGTCCGATCCCCGAAATTCCACCGCCGAAAACAATGGAAAGCTCGATCCTGACAGCTCAGTTCTGCCTGGCTGAGCCGGGATTCGCAGAAAGGCAGTAAAACCCTTGTAGGTTATTTGTTCAATTTACTCCACATTATATTTTGCTGCTCCGGACATGTTTGATTTAGGCGGCTGCGTTCACTTTCGATAACTGCTGGAACGGACGAAAATTGATGGGAATTTGTTGGACTTTTTTGCGGCTCTGGACCGGTCCGCAATCTCGGTATATGAGTATGAGCGGTGTATTTATGGAGAAAACATTTATGGGCCGACGGATTCCACGCCCTCTATATCGGATAGAGGAACGGGATTGCCTTTGGGATTATTCGCGCCTTTGGAAATCGGTCGAGGGAGAAAAAATGGTGGGAATTTTATGCGATGGTTCATTCATTAGTGTGTCCCGTGGAATAATTCGAGTGATCAATGTGAAAATGCACCAACTTATGACAGGATATATAAATAGTCAATTAACCTGCAAAGAAGTCATTGTGGTTACTCTTAGCTAGGCCGAGAGATGTCGTCAAAGGCTGTGCAATTATCGAAAGTTCGGCCGCACTTAGGACATAAACCGAAGTGTTCTACGGCACAATTACCAGATAGACCCAGAGAAACTGATGGTATACTTCAATAAATGGAGATTCGAAGGGAATAAGACAAAAACAGTTGCAATATACTTCGGAGGAACAACAGTAGAGAAAGTAAAATCAGGAAATTTTCAAAATAGAAAATCAGACGATATAATGAAAGAGGAAACAAAATAACTGGAAGTAATTCTAGATGAAAAAGCGAACTTGAGCAAACAGATTGAAGAAAAGGAAAAAAGACAAGGCAATTGCAAGGGGGGCACTACTTGCTGCTCAACCCAAATAGTAAACTTTCCTCAAAAACAAGCTGAAGATAATAAAAATAGTGCTAATACCAATCATCACGTATACGGGAGTAACCTGGTGTAATACGAAAGACAATAAAAAAGATCAGTTGTGAAATACACTGAATACAATAATCAACACAGCGGTTGATGCACCATGGCACACATGGCAACCTACAAATTAGAGAAGAATTAAAAATTGACTATTGAGGATATAGTTAATAAGCAAAGAAATAAGACAATAGAGACGTTAAAAGAGCATGATAATAAGGAATTGAGAAAGATAAAACGAATCCCAATAAGAAAGACAGAGTTCTTTCAAAGAACCAAATAAAAGAAAGAAGTGACATGCAGAAGGAAGAAAAGTCTCCCAATAAGACAATAGAAGGAAATTGGAGAAATTATACTAGACACATTGGGAATAATTTCAGTTCTTGTATAAAGAGAATACCTTAGGGTATTGGGGATCATTAGGCAGAAATTTCTCGAAGAAAAGCTCTCTTGAGCTTTTTGAGTTTCTGTATGTTTATTTCTCCGGGTTCTCTGTCTTCATGAATCTATTGAGATTTTGTATTTTAGAGATGAATAAACATTATTAATATTATTATTATTAATAACCAATCTCAGCTACGGATATGGACGGTGTTTATGGGCGCATCATAAAAATAAGATGTGAACACTACGACAAAACATGATGACTTAGAATTACGTCATACTTTCAACAGAATGTCATTTATCACTTCTGACAACAATTTTTCGAGGAAACTACAGGGTTTACCAATAAGAAGTTTGCTTCTGATTGAAAAAAACGCTATTTTTCATGAGAAATCAATGGATGTTTGTTTCATTGTAGAAAGAAAGATTGTCATTAACGATGGTAAATAATGTCACCCCTATAGCCGCCAAGGCTATGGTTGCAGTACCATATTCTTTTCATGAAGTTTGCCTTAACCTATTCGCACATTTGGGTCTGTATGTTCCCGATAACTCCACGAATTCCTTCTTTGAGATCTTGAAGCGATTGTGGAGCATTGGAGTAGAGGTTATCGTTCACGTGGTTCTAAGGAAAAAGTTCTGGAAGTGTTAAATTACAAGATCTTCATGGTCAATTGAGATCACTTGGAATGTTGTGACGAAAATGATGAAAAGATCCGAAAACAACGGTAAGTGTATACCGGATGACGAATGCAATAATCAAAAATGGCATATAAGGGGCGACGCCGACAAAGCGGATACATTATTGAAAATACTAAACCTCGGACAAGTACTCATCTTGAAAGCGATAATGAACTCATAAACCGTAAAAGGGTTCGATCATTTACTGTCGTGTTCATTTCAAAGGGAAATAAAATAATTATTGGGTCATTTTATGGAAAAATATTCGTCGTTTTTTGTCTTTGTGAGAATTCTGAAATTTTATATTTTGTTAATCTGGGGGGAGGTTATAATCCCCAGTACACCTCCCATTTCTACGCCCTGTTCCTTGGTCGCGCAACTCTGTACAGAAAATAAAATATCCACATGACGATCTAATTTTACGGCATAATATTCGAACCTAAAACTTCGGAAAACTACATCTGACATTATTCGACTACAAAACCGACTCAAAAAATATTCCAAGCTTAAACTCGTCGCTGTCCGCGTAAAATCGTAAAAATCAACTTCCATGAATATTCAACAGATCAACGGATTTTTTTTCAATCTCTCTGGTGATAGCGGGATTGCGGAGACCAAAAATTCGCCCTTGTTCGCGTCTGAAAAAAAAAATTCATCCCGCTTTGGACGATGACAAAGGGTTCAGTAATAGATCCATCCTGATGGCATTCGAAATGCTTTATCTAAATTGAAATCAGCGAATAACTTATGTTCGAATCGTTATCTGATTGAAATGTTTATTACACTGTCGGAGATACACAGCTTGGTGGACTTTTAGAAATGCGTTGAGTATCAATCGAACGTCAAATAGATTTATTGTATCGACGTTCGTTTTGTTCCGATGTGTTTTGAACGACTGTCGTAGTTTTGCATCGATATTTTCCTTCCTGACTCTAATTAGGCCTCTTTTGAAGTCTACTAACGGTTGTTTTTTTTTCGAGGTATATAACTTTGAGTTTGCATTACTGTTTAAGATGGCGACCGATTTAACAGCTGTAAAGTGATTTATTCTCAGTTTGGTTTGGCAATTCATCATGAGTAGACCAACGCCTGAACAACGCTTGCAAATAGTGCCATTTTATTTCGAAAATAATGGTTCTGTGCGGAATACTACACCCATAAGCGATGAAGCGCACTTCTGGTTGAATGGTTTCGTTAACAAACGAAACAGCCGCATTTGGAGTGAAGCTAATCCTCAAGTGTATGTCGAAACACCGTAACATCCAGAAAAACTGACTGTTTGGTGCGCTTTATGGGCTGGTGGAATCATTGGTCCGTACTTCTTCAAAGACGATGATGGCCAGAACGTTACAGCCAATGGTGATCGGTATAGAGCCATGATAACTAACTTTTTCATTCCTGAATTGAACAACCATGATGTCCAGGAGCTGGGGTTTCCACAAGACGGTGCTACATGTCACACAGCTCGTGCCACAATCGATTTATTGAAAGACACGTTTGGTGACCGCCTTATTCAATGTTTTGAACCTGAGAATTGGCCTCCAAGATCTTGTGATTTAACACCGCTAGACTACTTTCTGTGGGGCTATGTAAAGTTATTAGTCTGTAGGATTTCACGTATGCCTACTTATGCGTTTCGTCCCTGGCACACACACCGGACTCATCAGTGTGACTTTGGTATAATTGTGTGTGCCGTGTCACAGACGCTTGGGGAATTTATTATTACCGGGAGCCGCCGGGATTCGAACCCGGGACCTTTGTCGTATCTCGGTGCGCGAGTCTACCTCTTAACGTCTAGGCTACCGAATGCTGTGTATATATTGTTGCTATGTGGAGCTTTATGAGAAGCCGCCACATGACTCCCTCCCCAGTGACGGAGGAACGAAACTTATGCGTGTTACGAGGTCATCGGTGCAGCCGGGTGATTGCCGCCTAATCAGAGCTGCACCTCGCGGCATCGTACGGACGGGGAATGCCGCCTATTCACGTCCGGCATACCGCGGCAGACCAAGGAGCACGTATTGCACGTCATGGGAATGGGCGTCTAGAGTTTCGTTGGAAATTGCAGATAAATGGGAGCTATGCATCGACCTTCTGCTTTCCAGGACACATCGTTAAGATGGCCATTCCCATCACGTCGGGCTTGCATGCTGTGACGACGGAAGCACGAGGCTCGGCGTGCCATCGGCTCTAGTGTCCGATGGACACCCCAGTAGCCGTAACGTTGAGCGGGGCAGTGAGTCGCCTCTGCGCTCCAACGCCGCAGTTTTCCGCCATCACGTCGGGGTCACCAATGTAGGATTTCACGTATGCCTACTTATGCGTTTCGTCCCTGGCACACACACCGGACTCATCAGTGTGACTTTGGTATAATTGTGTGTGCCGTGTCACAGACGCTTGGGGAATTTATTATTACCGGGAGCCGCCGGGATTCGAACCCGGGACCTTTGTCGTATCTCGGTGCGCGAGTCTACCTCTTAACGTCTAGGCTACCGAATGCTGTGTATATATTGTTGCTATGTGGAGCTTTATGAGAAGCCGCCACAAGTCTATGCGGATAAGCCACAAACCCTTGACCATTTGGAAGACAACATTCGCCGTGTTATTGCCGATATACGGCCACAAATGTTGGAAAAAGTCATCGAAAATTGGACGTCCAGATTGGACTACATCCGAGCCAGCCGTGGCGGTCATATGCCAGAAATCATATTTAAAATGTAATGGCCACAAGATTATCTTGCGGATAAATAAAATTCATGGCAATCAAATAATTCATCGTTGTTTTATTGCAATTTAAAGTTCTATAGCTCTAAAAAAACACCCTTCAGAAACTCAGAATTTAAGAGATTCAGAGAACTGATTGTCTAGTATTCATTTCATTATATCCAGTTACTTTCAATTGACTATTTCCAAAATTGATAGTCGCATTCCTTAATTTTTAATTTTCAAACTTCAGAAATAATGGAAAAGATTAATAAATTGATGGTTTTTAAATGCGAGTTTCGATGGTTGATGTCTATGGTTTGACAGTTGAGAATGTCAATCTGTGTTGAAATTTCTGTTGAGTAATGTTTGGACAGAGAGTATTCAACATACATAGAGAAAGTATACGCAATTTTTATATGTCCCCAACATGGTTAGGTTACGCTATCGGATTGTGATATATTTTCAAATCCACAATTTTACTATATCGTTATGAATGTTTTATATTGAATGACATATATTGATTTCAGTGATTCCCGATGAAATATCTGAATTTGAATATTTGGAATCCGATATTTTTTTTAAATGTTAAATTGATATTAAGAAGAATATTTATCATTTTCTGTATCTACCTGCTGAAATCCAAGGTTTGGCAACTTTCACTCTCTTAGTGTCATCGGTTGGTTCACGTCGTTTGGCGCGCTTAAGTTTGTTTTCTGAATTTCTGTTATAAACGTTGATTCACTAAGGGACAAAAGAAGTGTGTTCTTCGTGGAGAAACTCGCGAATTGATATGTTTTCATTTCCGCGCGCTTCATTTCAAATTTGATAGTTCATGTTGGGGACAAAATTTGCTTACTGAAAATGGCATATATACTCCCTCTATCTATGTTTATTACTCTGAGGGTTTAGCAATTCATCATGAATCCCTTAACGCTAGAATAACGCTTTCAAATTGTGAGAATTTATATTGAAAAAATAAATCTTGCCATTTTAAGCTAAACATAATTGGCCATATAGGGAGCTTAACCTTCAATTCATTTACAAAATTAGGTGGCTGTTAACTGTCGTTCGTGCGACTTAACGCCTCTTAATTATTTTTTATGGGATATGTGAAGTCATTGGATTATGTTGACATGCTAGCAACTCTTGAAACCTTGAAGGCCAATATTCGTGCCACCATTGACGGCATATATATTGTCAGATATTTTGAAAAGAGCTGTTATAAGAAAAGTCAAGCAATTTTCATTTCGAAATAGTTCTCACAGTTAATATTTTACAATGCCCTTATCAAATTGAAGGCCAAATAAAAATTCAATTGATATTAGATATGTAATTGTAGTGAAAACACCCAATTAGATATCTTTGATTAATACATAAATATTACTAGACTTTTCTGATATCATTTTATAATTTTAATTATAATTTCATGAACAGATTTGAGTTATTTTTGGGGACGTTGAAAGAATCAAATTTGATTTAAGTTGTGCTTTATTTCTATTTGTTTGAATAGCTTGAATTGTTTTATAATTGTTTCATTGGATTTTTCAATATTAAGATTCTCCATATACTTTTTTTTTTGAAAAGGGCAAATGTAGTATATTCTGAGAATCTGCTCATATGTCATTGACTTATATGAACGTACCTTGTCAGGATTTGCTTGTGAAAAAAAAGGTCATAAGAGAATTGAATGAACCAAAAAACGTCGTTGTAGTTTCAAGTCATACAAGATCCTACAAAATTAATAAGTTATAAATCAATTAGTAAAACACAATTTTTCCAATTAATTCTTCAGAAATGATATCGTACAAAAGCTATCCTTTACTCACTTAATCGCATTGAAAAATAGAGAAAAAGAAACATATTGAAACTTCTTTTCAACCTAGTATTTACTTTCCTTCAAATTGGCGGAATTGGATCAAATTTTTCAGTATTCTTTTCAACAGAAGTTGAAATAACATCTTGAAAATTTTAATTTACATTCAAATAGTAGCGAGACTACTTACTATACAGTATACACGAATACAGGAAACTGATAGTTAATGCTCCCATTCAAACATCAATTCTTCTTTGAATGTTGATTATAGTGTGTCAAAACAAGAAAACATTATTCAACTCTGTATACGAGTATTTACCCATTTTTTTCATCCCGCAAACAACGTGAATCATTTACAGCAACTAAAAACCATTCTTAAAGTATTAGTTACAAAAAAAATTACTATTTTACCTTTCTTTCTCAATCTCAAGAGATAACTGATCAGCATCTGCATTTTGCAGAAGATCATAAGAGTTCGAGCTCAAATTAAGCAATGGTGAACTGTCGTGATCCAGCAGATTGAGATCTGGAGTGAGAGGAGGACTCAATGTTGGTGCATATAAGGTGTTTAATGACTAAAACAAGAAAAAATCAAAGAACCATCTAGTTATGAAATAAAGTAAGTTGTGAGAGATGATAAAACAATTTCGAAAAACAGAATGAGGTGAATGAATAACCAATAGTAGTACTTTTCACTTTTATGGGCCTGTTTTCTGTATATGCCCAGATTAGTTTATTCATATTTCTATTAATTGTTAATGTTAGTATGTATGGAACAGAACTAGTCGGGAATTTAAACTGAGCTCGCCTACATACATTTGTAATTTTTAAAAAATCGTTTTTTTTGTATTTTCTGAATATACATATATTCGAGCATACACACTCAAAATTTTATGTCAATCAGACGAATATTTTCGAAGTTATAGACACATTTATGAGGGCTCGTTATGCACATGTAAAACGCTTTTGAAACTTTAAACTCCCTCAGAAATATCTCGATCCTGAATTGCTCTCATTTATAGGTAATTCTCTCGAATAACTATTTTCCTCGATCCTCTTATTAATTAATCTGTTTAATGTAGGAAATATCGATCGTTAATGATACCTTTTAACGAGCATTCTTTATGTTAATGGACGATGTTACACAAACTGATATATTCCAGGCACATTTCTGCTTTTCCAACCTAACAAGATTCATTGAGATTGTAAGAATGCAGTCGCCTAATGTTTTTAATTTGAGTTCTCCTCATTATTCAATGTCATGGAATCTTAAACGATTTAACGATAATGTCAGATTTACTCAATTGAATTGTGTTCTATTCGCTTTCATGCTGTTATTTCAAATGAAACCTTTAATTTGCTGTATTAATATTCTTAAAACCGAATTGATAATTTCATTTCTATCGTAAATTATATTCTAATAGTTTTCTACGAGCACATAATAGATATTTAATTCTGAAGCATAACTATCAGATGCGTTCATGAATTTCGGAAAAACATTTGTACGGAAATCCATGTTGAAATATGCCAATTAACGAACTCACGCGAGGCCTTCTAGATCGCAACCTATTTTGAATATTTCAAGTTTCGAGCTATTTTCGTTTTAGATTTATCATGTTCACGTCAGAACATTTTGATATTTGATTCCAAATTCGTCACCAGTATGTCTAAACTTATCATTTTTAGAAAATTCCCGGCACAAAATTCGAAAATTACAGACATTTTCACGAAATAATTGAAAAATTTGTTCAGAGAACGAACGCTTCAATATGAAATAGAAAATTCTGCCTTCAAAATACCTCTTTTGAAATTTTAAGAGCTCTTATTGGACATTTTCAAAATTCTACTATTTTCGAGATAATCGAGTACAAATCAAATACTTTCCACGAAAATCTATGAAAATTCATTTTTCGATTTTTTTCTTTAATGAAAAATGAAAGTACAAAAACTGACGTAGTGTATTATAACGCTTTCAGATGGCATTTAGTTGAAAAACATTGAAAAATATCTGTGTTAAGTTTAAGTGTGTCTGATGAATTTTTTTCCTGAAATGTTCAATTGAAAGCCATCTGAAAGCATTATAATGAAGGGTGTTTTTTTTAAAACTATAGAACTTTAAATTGCAATAAAACAACGATGGATTATTGGATTGACATGAATTTTATTTATCTGCAAGATAATTTTGTGGCATTACATTTTAAATATGATTTCTGGCATATGACCGCCACGGCTGGCTCGGATGTAGTCCAATCTGGACGTCCAATTTTCGATGACTTTTTCCAACATTTGTGGCCGTATATCGGCAATAACACGGCGAATGTTGTCTTCCAAATGGTCAAGGGTTTGTGGCTTATCCACATAGACCAATGACTTTACATAGCCCCACAGAAAGTAGTCTAGCGGTGTTGAATCACAAGATCTTGAAGGCCAATTCACAGGTCTAAAACGTGAAATAAGGCGGTAACCAAACGTGTCTTTCAATAAATCGATTGTGGCACGAGCTGTGTGACATGTTGTGCCGTCTTGTTGGAACCACAGCTCCTGCACATCATGGTTGTTCAATTCAGGAATGAAAAATTTAGTAATCATGGCTCTATACTGATCACCATTGACTGTAACCTTCTGGCCATCAACGTTTTCGAAAAAGTACGGACCAATGATTCCATAAAGCGCACCAAACAGTCAGTTTTTCTGGATGTAACGGTGTTTCGACATACACTTGAGGATAAGCTTCACTCTAAATGCGGCAGCTTTGTTTGTTGACGTAGCCATTCAACTAAAAGTGCGCTTCATCGCTAAACAAAATAAAATGGACATAGCGCGCGATACGTATTCCGCACATAACCATTATTTTCGAAATGAAATTGCACTATTTGCAAGCGTTGTTCAGGCGTGAGTCTATTCATGATGAATTTCCAAACCAAACCAAACTGAGGAATAAATCACTTGACAGCTATTAAATCGGTCGCCATCTTGAACAGTAATGCCAACTTAAAGTTATATACCTCGAAAAAAAACACCCTTCAGTTTTAATCCTTTGAATTTTAATCCAATTTTACTACTCCAATTGGGGAGTGCAATCATAATAAAACGTGAATAATTACTAAAAATTGAACAACAGTATTTTTGTTCGGAAATATTCAAAAATGGAAAAAATTTACTGTTTTATCATGGAATATTCCATTCCACAAAATATCCCCTTGGATAATTGGGGCCTTTGCCGGAAACTGATCCTTCATATACACGAAATACTGGAGGGAGAGTCCCGGCCAAAGATAATGGACTGGCGCCAGTTAGATATTCCGAGGTGGAAATTGGATAACAATGAAGAAGATTATGCACCCATCGTGCTAATGGAATACCACATTGGTATCATTACAATGGCATTGTTCCAGAATGAATTTATGGATTTCACGGAGATATTCTCGATATAACTCTCCATAACTCTGATGATACCCTTCTTTGGTATTCTTTACCAGATATTATTAGGAATTGATCACGGCAAAAAAATTATATTTTTTTTATCCGAATGTCTCAGAAAATGATATTCTCGCACGGAAAATACGCATTGAAGTCGGTATTTCGACATATGCCTATGCTTCCTCTTACATTGTGATTTATTCGTCAATGGGTTTCTTCTAACAATGTTAAAATTTTTCAGTGTACTGTACTGATAAGGTGACTTCGAATATATTATGCGCTATAGAAAAGATGGTGCAAAACAATCTGAATTTCTTAGTCCAATTTTGAGAAAATAATATTAATAATAATAAATTTTATTTGAATTAAAACCAGTACATGAAATATTTCGAGATAACTATAACTTCCGGTTATATCGTGAATAGACTACCTACTATTTCCTTACTTCAAATGGCACACCTAGAATATTATTGCATCATCAGATGGTTTTTTTATCACAATTTTAGCAATATGCCATACCTTGGGTGAAAACTCAACGATTCATGAGTTAATGAGATTCTTATGAAAAAAAATGTTGGCGATGAGGACTCACAATATTTTTTTATTCTTCTGCAGAAATAGTAATTTACGTAACAAGTCCGGAAAATAGGTTTTTTTTGGACGAATAGACGAATTGGAAGTTTGTGAATCCAAAAAAAACCATTTCCGGGCGTGTTGCGTACAATATTTTTTCGGCAACCGTATAGAATAACACTATCGCTGCTGCTTTCCATATTTTATTGCGATTTCGAAAAAACATGCAAATCTTTGACAACTAATTTCATATGAACTATCAGCCGTTATCTCGATTGGTATGGTAATGATCAACTGCATTTATTAAGAATATACCTACCAAGATTCATATTCACAATGACACGAACGACGTGATTTTTTTCCGGACTAGGCCGGGAAATGATACTTTCTCAGAGAAAAAGAGTCCGGGAAGTGAGCACTTCCCGGACGGTTGCCGAAAAAAGTTTTTTTTCTAAGAAACCTTCATTATTTTCGATTCTGCAAAAACGTAGTTATATAAACCCCTTCGCGGTTTGGACAAAAAAAGTACAGGGTGTTTATTAGAAGATCATGAAATTGAAAAAAATTTGAAATTCATCAAAGATTCCAGTAGATTCTACGTAATAAAAAGAGTGAGGGTTACCTAAGCAAACCTTATACCTAGAATTGATACTTCAAGAGTTATCGAGGAAGAACTGGAAATGAGGTAAACCGTAATTAACTGCGTGAAGTAAACTGTGAGTATCAGAAAACACAGAAAGAAACTGAATTTCGATGTTTCGATAACTGAATTTGTCATTTAGAGAATTGTAATGAATTATTTGAAATTGAAAATTAAATTGGTTTATAGATTCCTCAACAAATCCAACGAAAAATTAGTTTTAAGTCATGTAATGTAGAATTTATTCATCCAAACATCGAAGTTTAGTTTCTTTCTGTGTTTTCCGGAAGTCACAGATTACTCCACACAGTGAGAAATTGCGGTTTTTTTCTCATTTAAGGTATAGAGTTTGCTTAAGTAACTCCACAATTTTTTCAAATAGAATCGACTGAAATAAAAAAAATTTAGGTGTTCGATATTGAATAGAATTTTCGCGGGTTGTTTTTGAATTGACGGAGCACGAGGATTTGAGAGGAATTATCTCCATATTGAAATCCTTTCTCAGATCATGACTTTCCCATCCCCTCCACAATTTTAGCACACTTGGTTTACCGCATCCACAACGGACGTTACGCACTGTCATTTTGAATGGTTCTTCGCTAATCCTAAATAAGAAAAAAATCGCAGTTTCGCACAAAAACTTAATTAGTTTTTAAGTTCGTTAACAGCTACGTGAGAGGACACATCGCTAGTTAAGTGAAGAAGATTGTTTAGTTTAAGTTTGAAAGGTGGAAAGTCAGAGAATCAACGGAGACCAGGTGAGTCCCTCTCCTGTTAGAATTTTCCTTCTTATTGCTGACTGTTCCGGCTGGTATTTCCTCTCAAATCTCAGAAATAAAGCGAATTTCATTTCTTTTGTATCGGGTAATTCACAACCTTGTGTGGCGGAGCAATACAATTAACAATTTCATACTTAATACAGTCCACTATAATAACTTTTAAATAGAATTTGGATTGATCCGTAACATAATTG
Source organism: Harmonia axyridis (assembly GCF_914767665.1). Classification (NCBI taxonomy): domain Eukaryota; kingdom Metazoa; phylum Arthropoda; class Insecta; order Coleoptera; family Coccinellidae; genus Harmonia; species Harmonia axyridis. The sequence goes on from NC_059505.1 coordinate 30,071,164, forward strand.
GTCCTTCGAGCCGTATTTATATTCACGGGTCTTTAGAAAAGTGTTAAATTGTTTTTTTTTTTCTGATTTGAAAATCTTGAGTTCTATTGAATTTGAGTTGTTCAAGTTCATGATCTCTTTTTAAACATCCTGTACATTTTTCGTCCAAACCGCGAACAGGTTTATGGTATTACGTATTTGCAGAATCGAAAATAATGGAGGTTTTCTCAAAGAAACTTTTTCTGCTGATTTATTCAAAAGAATATGAGTTCTCGTCGACACCAGTATCCCATTAACTCATGAACCGTTGAGTTTTTACTCAAGGTATGGGATATAGCTGAAATTGTCATCAAAAAAGCTATCTAATAATGCAATAATATACTGCGTGTGCCATTTGAAATGAGGAAGTAGTAATCTGTTACCGGTATAACCGGAAGTTGTAGAGATCTGAAAATATTTCAGGGAGAAAGATCATTGTCTCAATACGCAAATTTTCAGCACAAAATTGTGATTAGTGTTGAATAAAATCCTAATAGTCCATCGCGTTGAATCACCCTGTAGTTGGTGGAACTAACAGAATACATAAATTGCCACTAAGACCATTCTGATGTACATCATAAAAATGTCAAAATTTAATGCCGAAAAACATTGTTCCGAAACAACTTCATCATACCCTATTTGCTCCCGCTCAGGTGATCCCTAACCCTTAAACTTCCAGGACAACCCTAATAACTTCACGTTAACGTTTCTGGCATTCGACAAACAAGTTGTGACTACCTTAGGCATCTCCCACCAACCACAACAGACTCCAGGCAACGCCATATCGCCTTAAAACCAAAAACATCCAACCTCACCCAGGTACGTCAAGGCCAAAAATTCACAATTTATATGCAATTCTGTATCTCAAGAGGGTAATTACCACTAGTGGTAATGCCTGGAGACAAATTCGTCTCATAACTCATGGAATTCCGCTCTAATGAGAGAGAGTTTCATCCCCTGAAACGCGATAATTAACTTCTGGTGTTTTCTGTACATTTCTAGGGTCTCTTGCTCGATGAGTTATTGCGACAAAAAATCGGTAGGAGGTGCTGTCGGCAATCAATTAATTCTTTCCTTGGATAATGCAGACCAGGAAATCGAGGAGACATTGAGAAACGAGTTGGAATTAGGAGTAACGAATTTGGCGATAGGGGCGCATTAACAGTTTGTAACGTGGCATTTAAAAGACCAATGTGTGTTTACTCGGAAAATAAAACTTATAACAAATCGGGTAAAAAGTTGAAATGTGACCACTATTCAACTTCGCTCTTTACTGTAATCATGGTATCAATATTTCAACTTTAGAATTGTGCATTCCACATATTCTTTCCCAAATTACTCATTGTGTGAACTTGTGTCTGCAGAATTCCATAAAGGGATTATTTTTCTCATTTATCAATATCACTGAATAAGTGATACATCCCTAGTATGTATTTCTACTTTGTGCCATTTATCACAATCTCAGTGTTTCGAAATGGATTTTTATCCACTCATTCACATCATCTGTTCTCGTGAGTTTATTTGAGAAACTCCAGAAGAACAAACTTTGAATAAAAAATATAGACTTAGGTACCTAAGTTAGCGATCATAGTATATTGTGCAACAAGTGGGGAAAGTCCAACTTTTCTCGCGAGTGTGGAAGTTTCTGGCACGAGCCTGAAAGGCGATTGTCGCAAACACACGAGCGAGAAAAGGACTTTCTCCACATGTTGCACATTTTACTTTCCCTACAACTGCACAAATTTCATTAATTCAAGTGTTGGACTTGATTTAAATCAAAATGGCCTTTCGTTGACAGTATGAGCTAATTTATTCCGTTTCCATATAACTCAAAAGCCTAATTTCATTGGTCTTTCAAGCGAGGTGTGGGCAAAGTGCCGTGAAAAATAATATTTTCCACAGTATGAGCCATACATAGATTTGAAATTGAGTAAGCTATGAAGAATACGCTACTTTTCATAGCAGTTGCAGGAAAAATTAGTTTGTACAGGGTGGGCAAATAAGCGAGGTAAGCGGCTATATCTCAGGATCCACTCTTCGTAGAGACTTGCGGTAAAAAATTTTACCACTAAAGTGAACAAGAGAACACTCTGGAAATTGTTTTGAAGTTCATACCTCTACCGCTAGGGGGCGTAACAGCTACCGTCGAGTAGAAAAATGAATTTTACTCGAAAATGTCTTATATGAAGTTGAAGAAAAAATATCATCGCAGTAATCCTTGGAAAATTCTCTATCTTTTTAAATTGTCACTTTCGATTTTACGACATCAAATAAGGGTAGGTGAAAGGGAGAAATCTGACTGATTGAAACGCCTGTAACTTCAGTTCGGCTCAACATTTTTGAGCAAACTAGATCTCGTCTGAAAGATAATATCTTGTTGATTGAGGACAAAATATACTCATGATATATTTGTTTTCGCTGCTTTCGATAGAGGGCGCTGAGTCAGAAGTTCATTGTTTTGTTCATTTTACTCCGAAATTTCAAATGTAATGATAGGATTTTCTTAACAGAAACAGAAATTCTATCAAATTTACATGAAAAAACCTGCAGGTTGCAAAGCGATAATTTCAGGCGTTCTGAAGTTATGGCCGAAAGAAGCTGATGCACTGCGAAAAACCGAATATTGTCTTCAAGTTCTTACAGAAACAGAAATCCCATCAAATTTGTATGAAAAAACCAAAAAGTCGCAAAGCGATATCTTCAGGTGTTCTGGAGTTATGGCCGAAAGAAGAGACAATTTAGTTTTTCAGTGCATCAGATGAAGAAACTCTTTTTTCGGCCATAACTCCAGAACGCCTGAAGCTATCGCTTTGCGACCTTTTGATTTTTTCATACAAATTTGATTTCGGTTTCTGTAAGAACTTAAAGACACAATTTGGTTTTTCGCCGTGCATCAGTTGAAGAGTATCTTCTTTCGGCCATAACTTCAGAACGCCTGAAATTATCGCTTTGCGACCTTCAGGTTTTTTCATGTAAATTTGATAGAATTTCTGTTTCTGTTAAGAAAATCCTATCATTACATTTGAAATTTCGGAGTAAAATGAACAAAACAATGAACTTCTGACTTAGCGCCCCCTATCGAAAGCAGCAAAAACAAATATATCATGACTATATTTTGTCCTCAATAAATAAGATATTATCTTTCAGACGAGATCTAGCTTGCTCAAAAATGTTGAGCCAAACTGTAGTTACAGGCGTTTCAATCAGTCAGATTTCTCCCTTTCACCTACCCTTATTTGATGTCGTTAAATCGAAAGTGACAATTTAAAAAGATAGAGAATTTTCCAAGGATTACTGTTATGATATTTTTTCCTCAACTTCATATGAAACATTTTCGAGTAAAATTCATTTTTCTACTCGACGGTAGCTATTACGCCACCTAGCGGTAGAGGTATGAACTTCAAAATAATTTCCAGTGTGTTCCCTTGTTCACTTTAGAGGTAAAATTTTTTACCTCAAGTCTCTACGATGAGTGGATCCTGAGATATAGCCGCTTACCTCGCTTATTTGCCCACCCTGTACAACAGTAAGCAATATTCGGTGAAATCTTTTAAATTTTTCTGTGCATTAAGAGCGGCTTAGATTAGATTAGATTCAATTAAGGAAGTTCCGTTTCATTGCGACCCTATGGTTTATTGTGCCCCCATCAGAGCTATTCTCTCCATAACGTGATTTCTTCAAGAAGACTAATTCCTCACTTCTACAAGTTTCGTGTCCAAAGCCGGTTTTGCGTTGGCTAGCGATGGCGAGGCATTCCGTCACCAGGGGATCCGGAGTTTCTTCCTCCTCCCCACAGAATCTGCACTCGTCATTTTTATTAGACCCATTCTCATGATGTGTTTCCTGAGGCGACAATGCCCTGTGAAGATCCAGTGAGGAGGTGTAGCATCTTTTTACTCCAGATACTTCTTGGATCTCGTAGATTCAAAGTTTCGAAGAAACTTCTTGGAGTGATCCAAACCAGGAAGATTCTGCCAGAGTATTTCTCTTTCGGTTTCTTTCTTCTCCTGAAACTCTTTCTTGAAGGTTCATTGACTATGCCACATAAAGGTTCCGGGCTGATGAAAGGAGTTTGTGCTTTTTTTGTGGCAAGTGTGTTGGCCTCTTCATTTCCTTTAATTCCCGAATGGTCGGGAACCCAGATTAAAAATACCTTGTTATTCTTGCCTATTTCATTGAGTTTTCTTCGGCACTCCAATACCACATTAGAATCGATGATTATGTGAGCGCAGTGCTTTGATTGCAGCCGGACTATCAGAATGTATCGCTATATCACAAGTTTCTTGCTAGGTTAATTTCTATAATTCTTTCAATTGCAAGTATGTCTGCCTGAAAGATACTTAGACAGCGGCATAGTGATATTGAGCATTTGGTACCAGTCCCGAATACTCCAGCGGCAGTCCCCGTCGTGGTTTTGGAACCATCGGTGTACCATTTGATGGTATTCTTTTTAATAACTGGGATTGTGGACTCCTTTTCCCAATCTTTTTTGCTACTTAGTTAAGAGGGGCTTATATCACGTGGCATTCTTATGATCTACCAAAGTTTAACTACTCTCTCCTCAGCGTTTTTGATATCGCATCACTTTTCTGGATGAATAGAGCAATCTGAAACATTCCTCTGATTTACCGTCCTTTTCTACCACATTCAACAATACAAAATATGTTTTTGCGTGTTAGTTTTCAATTTTGAAAGAACCTCATTTTCAGCCTTTGACAAGACTTCGTGTATAATATTTTTATGCGAGTTTTTATGTGAAAATCCATAAAAAAAAAATGTTTGTTCGGAAAGTTATATCATGCAGATATTTCTTCTTCAATAAAAAATTCCTCCGATTCTCCATTTTCTGTTCCGAAAAAAATAATAAAAAAGGACTTTTTGCAATGACGAACTCTTAGAATAATAGAGAAAACCTTATATAAATCTTACAAATTTTTGAAGTGATGTTTGTATATGCCGAAGAGATTCTCAGTACTGCGCTTCGTGACGTTTCGAGTGGTATCAGTGTGAACGGAAGAAAACTGAATAATATAAGATACGCAGATGACACCGTATTATTTTGCGATAATCTCTCGGATCTGCAAGGGCTTGTGAACAGATTGGTCCGGATAAGTCAGGAGTTTGGTATATCCATTAACACCAAAAAGACGAAGTTCATGATAGTCAGCAAAAATTTCACATTACAAGGACAACTTTACATCGACAACAGAATGGTAGAGAGAGTCAAAACAATTTCGTACCTCGGCACTGCGCTGAATGATGAATGGGATCATTCGAGGGAAATCCGCTGTAGAATTGAAAAGGCAAGAGCAGCTTTCATTAAAATTAAAAACTTTTCACGAATCACGACCTGAACAAGAAGACCAAAATACGACTTCTGAAGTGCTATGTCTTTCCTGTGCTTCTGTATGGGGTGGAGTCATGGACGCTTACTGAAGCTTCGTGTAAGAGGCTTGAAGCATTCGAGATGTGGCTCTACAGAAGAATACTCCGAATCAGTTGAACAGAGCACATGACCAATGAGAGGGTGCTAATATTAGTCAACAAGAAAACTGAAATTGTTGACACCGTGAAGAGGAGGAAACTGGAGTACTTGGGCCACATCATGCGGAATGAACAAAGATACGGCCTTCTCCAGCTAATACTGCAGGGCAAAGTTGAGGGAAAGAGAGGTCCCGGCAGGAGGAGAATTTCGTGGCTCAGAAATTTGAGGGTCTGGTTCTCGGAAACAACAATTGGACTGTTTCGTGCAGCAGTGAATAAGGTCACAATAGCCAGAATGGTCTCCAATATCCGATAACGGATTGGCACTATCAAGAAGAAGATGTTTGAAACGGTATAGACCCCTTTTAAAAGTAGGTACTTGTACTTGTGGTTTTAAGAATGATATATCTGTTGTTCTAACTCGAACAAGTTGATAACATTGAAATTAGTTAATCTTGCTATATAGTATTTGATGACTGCAGCAAGAGTTGGTAGGTATAGTGAATAGGTAAGGAATAGAAATTCCATGAGAAATTTCAACAAACGAACGGATATCTTCTAATCAAACCAACCCATAAATTTTCTGTTGACTCGTATAACTTGCCAATAACAAAACTAGAAAAATATGACACAGCAACCTTGACGATAAAATCAAATAACAACCTTCAGCTCCACCACCGCCACCCTTACTTCCCACATCAAAATTCACCAACTTATCAAATCTGAATTGACGGAATAACTTTTGAGACATCCATAAAATTCCCGATCAACACAGTTGCATTTCCCAATCGTGAAACTGCACGGAAAGCGTACTTTTTCACCGACTTTCAACAGGCATCCGAATTTCCCCGTATCAGATTTCGAATCAGAACTCGCCGTCTCGATAAAATGTATGTGATTGATGTGGGAAGCACAGAGGCGGGTTTCACCTGAACCGCTTCTTGTTTTTCTTGACGGTTGCGACTTCGGCGAAGTATCGGATTTCGGGTATGGGGGGTTAGACCGTAAATTTTCCTGGTGGAATCGGTGTTGATCGGGGGATTTGTAAGGGTTGTTGAGGCCACTTTGGCCGGGCAAATATATATTGGTTTCGATGAATTGATCAATGGTGATCTGGACGCGGGGGATCTATTCGTTTGAGGGGATTTATTGTTGGGTGGTGTTGGTTTTTGACCGTTGGAGTATTTCGGGATTGCAGTGAAGTATTTCCTCAAGGGATTGCGTGGATAGTTATTTCCTGTTTTGTGGAATGTGATTGAGGAAAGGGATCGAATAGTTTACGCTATTTGGTCACATTGAACTGGAGTTGTTCCGATTGTTTCGTTTTATACAGGGATTTCTGCTAGGTTTATGGCACAGAGTTATAAACATAGATAGAGGAAGTATACGCAATTTTTACATGTCCTCAACATGGTTAGATTACGTTGTCGCATTGTGATTTATTTTTAATTCCAAAATTTTACTATATCGTTATAAATTTATATTTTATTGAATGAAATATATTTATTTGAGGGATTCCCGATTAAATACGTAAATTTGAATATTTGGAATTCGATATTTTTTCTAATTATCGAATTCAGAATTTATAATAAGTAGAAATTTATTACTTTTTGTATCTACCTGCTGAAATCTGAGGTTTTGCAACTGTTGCTCTTTCAGTGTAAACGGTTGTTTCACGTCGTTTGGCGCGCTTGAAAATTTTTTTCTAAATTTCTGATATATTTAAGTTTTGATTTCAATATATTTTGAGTTAATATGAAACGTTGATTCACTATGGAACATAAGAAGTGCGTTCCTTGTGGGGAAACTCGCGAATAGAGTAAAATATCCTATCACTGATATGTTTTCATTACCGCGCGCTCAAATTTGATGTTGGGGACAAAATTTGCTTACTGAAAATGACATAATATGCTCTCTTTATCTATGTTTATTACGCTGAGGTGCATGGTAAACTTTGACAGATAATAAATGCACTAATTTCGAACTTTTTTTCCTTATTGACATGTGTCCAATTCGTTTTTGGTTAGAGATTAAATCTTTTGAACTCAGACAAATGTTTGAATCATGATCTTCATAACAACCATACTCAACACTTAAAATTGCTTGAAATGTCATCATCGCCGCCATCAATGAACTGAAGTTCCAGTACCTGGCTGATCAGATATGTGTCGTTCCTCTTTAGGTTTGCAGCATCCTGAATTCTATCAAGTAATTGTTGGTGAGGTATGATTTCAACATGATAGTCAAGCTGTTTCAAATATTTCTCTTGAATGTGTTCAATTTCATTTCGCTCAGAAAGGTCCGCGAAATTAATGATTTTGTCTTCCTTTGAACAATAATTTACGTCGGATTGATTCGACAATCTTTCTTTCGTAAATATTATGTTTGAATGTTCCTCGACTCATATCCAGATCACATATAACTTTTTATATTGATGAACCTAATACTCAGCATAAATTTTATTGTGAACTTACATCAAGGTGCAGGAGTTAGGTAAAGGATGTTTTTTTTAGAGCTATAGAACTTTAAATTGCAATGAAACAACGATGGATTATTCGATTGACATGAATTTTATTTATCCGCAAGATAATCTTGTGGCATTACATTTTAAATATGATTTCTGGCATATGACCGCCACGGCTGGCTCGGATGTAGTACAATCTGGACGTCCAATTTTCGATGACTTTTTTCAACATTTGTGGCCGTATATCGTCAATAACACGGCGAATGTTGTCTTCCAAATGGTCAAGGGGTTGTGGCTTATCCGCATAGACCAATGACTCCACATAGTAACACAGAAAGTAGTCTAGCGGTGTTAAATCACAAGATCTTGGAGGCTAATTCACAGGTCCAAAACGTGAAATAAGGCGGTCACCAAACGTGTCTTTCAATAAATCGATTGTGGCATGAGCTGTGTGACATGTTGCGCCGTCTTGTTGAAACCACAGCTCCTGGACATAAAAGCGCACCAAACAGTCAGTTTTTCTGGATGTAACGGTGTTTCGACATACACTTGAGGATTAGCTTCACTCCAAATGCGGCAGTTCTGTTTGTTGACGTAACCATTCAACCAGAAGTGCGCTTCATCGCTAATGGACGTAGTGCGCGATACGTATTCCGCACAGAACCATTATTTTCGAAATGAAATTGCACTATTTGCAAGCCTTGTTCAAGCGTGAGTCTATTTATAATGAATTGTCAAATCAAACTGAGAATAAATCACTTGACAGCTGTTAAATCAGTCGCCATCTTGAACAGTAATGCAAGCTTAAAGTTATATACCTCGAAAAAAAACACCCTACATAACAATCTACAGAGTGTGGATATATTTTTTTTGTCATTATACCAATTAAGGCACTCATTGTTCAGTGTGCGGAAATAAATTCTATTTTTTTGATTATTGTAGTAGGCTTATCATGTTTTATTTTTTTTTTTTATATTATGACTATTCTATAATTTTATAAGATAGTATAATTATGTACACCTGTAATTGGGCTTAGTGGCCTGTTGGATGTATTATTCTTCAAAATAAAAAAAAAATGAGAAATATCCTCAAAATGCACTGAAAAAAAAATTAGGAAGTAAATATCATTTCAACTGAAACCTAAATATTAGTGAATAATATCTGAAATACCTATCATTCGTGAACAATCACATTAAGGTAGTCAACATCGGAAATTCTAATTGTTTCCGTTGAAATTAGATTAATTGATAAATTATTACATGTAATTCTAAATCGACTACTATTTGAACCATATCAGTCCATCAGCAGGTATATCAGTGAAATGAAATCTGAACCTCCAAACACGCATATTTATCGACAAGTGTTTTATTTCAAGGTGGTCAACAATAGGAACGCGAAGGGTTTAAGCTATGGAATTTGAATTTCCCTACATCATAAATTTTATTTCAAGATTACTGGTTGAACCATATAAGTGCACGATATCAGTCCCGCAGCCTGCTATTTATCGACCGATGTTTTATTAGAACAAAGTGGTTGAAACTTTTCAACGTTCAGTTATAATTTCGTGATTGTGATGATTTTTAAGTTAAGGATAAAAATTACATATTAGTAATGAATGACCAGTATATTAGTTATCAGATCCCGAAGTTGATAGTACTCACAAATATGGACAGTTGATTTATTTCAAGGTTACGAACAATAGAGACTTAAATTTTTTACTTATTCAAAGGTGTAAAAATAATAGTAAAGATTTCAATTGTAGCCATTATGAATGTCATAATAACTCATTATCATGCTGAAAGTAGAAGGAGTGCAGCCAAACTCGCACGAGTTACATGGCAGAAACATCTTCTTTTATGTTTTTCAGTTTGGTGACAAAATCATCGAATCGAATTTCGTACGATTATATTCACGGAACCCTCAATCAGAATATGCCTATCGATTGTTAATCATAACCGATATTCGATAAATCTTTCCTGGAAATTTTAATTTACAATGTTGTTTACGGACGCACAGAATTGAATTTGTTCAAGGATTCGTCATTTGTAGTCGAAAAAGACATGCATCCTAAAAAATGACAACATGTTTTAGTCTAGGAGCGAGCTCTTAAAAACCAGAAGGGTTTATAGTGGATTCGGAAATGGAAAAATATATCAATAAAACAAATCCTGTTTACGAAAGGTGACTAGCTAGCTCTAAGCGGTAGGTCTTCACCCTTTTCATCCAGAAAAGAACTGATAGAAAAAGGCACCAAGTAATTTATTTACTAGATCACCTAGTGTTTGAAATACCAAATGGCAAGTGAATGTTTTTGTTCGCCTGCTAATTATTGGGGACTGAAGAAAAACAGAGCATTTAAAGTCAAATCGAAATTCCTTCTCAACGTTATAAAACTGGTCGACTTGATCGAAACAAATGATAGTTCGAGGGAGCAACGTCTGGGAAATACGGCGGGTGGAGTGGGACTTTCAACATTTGCATGTCTTGACCACTTTCGCAACATGGGGTCGAATATTGTCATGCTGTAAAATCACTTTATCATGTCTCACGTTTTATTGCTGCCGTTTGTCTTTCAATGCTCAGCTCAAACGCAGAAATTGCCTGTGATTGTTTCCGTCGGTTTCAATAACTCATAATACCCTACGCCGAGCTGGTCCCACTAAATACTGAGCATGACCTAGAAACCGTGAATATTCGGTTTGGCCGTCGACGTGGAAGCATGGCCGCGATATCTCCATGATTTTCTGGGCTTGGGAATATCGTAATGAGCCCAATTTTCGTCTCCAGTCACAATTCGATGCAGAACACCCTGTGTTTTGCTAGCAGCTGTTTACAAGCAAACAAACGCCGTTCAACATCTATCGGCTTCAACCCTTACGGCACCCAATTTCCTTGTTTTTGAATAATTCTCATGACTTTCAGGTGTTGCGTCACTTTCAATGATCCTACCAATTCTTGTTGCATTTGACACGAGTCTTGATCCAATAATGCCTCCAATTCTGCATCTTCAAAAACCTTCTCTCTTTCACCGTCATGCTGGTCTTCGATCTCAAAATCACCGTTTTTGAAGCGTTGAAACAACTTTCGGCACGTTCTTTCCCTAATTGTGTCCTCGCTATAGGTATTTAAGCCGTAGATTTATTCATAATAAAGCAGAAAATTAAAACCTCCCGCAAATGACTAAAATTTGGCTAGTAAGCTGAAATGTTTAATCATAGTATATGGAAAGGATAGTAAGCCAACAGCCGTTTGACGGTAAGGAAATAGTCACCAGGGGTCGCTACTGTAGTTGGATTTTGTGACTACCCAAAGTGGAGAAGTAACTCGATAATAGATGACGCTGAATCATGAGCTATAGATGGCGCAGAAATAATACGATAATTCATTCAGTGGCGTGGTTGAAAAGGGGTCGCATGACTTTGCCAACAATTTTTATGTTATTATTAAGTTACCACTACATTTGAATATTCGAATATTCATTGAATATTTATTCAAAATATAGAAATCTTCTGACCACTCAATTTCAAATATTTTAGTTCTTCAAAATAACACCAATTTTTTCAAAGGGCCCCACTTTACGGACCAATTTTTGACAGTAAAACTCGAGTTAAATGTGAGTACAACTAGATGGCGCTCAACATCAACAAAATCGAAAAAAGCACTACACTGGCTTACTATCCTTTCCTTATACTATGGTTTAATCGAGAATAACTTAATCATACATACACAAATCGACTATTATTTCGATGGCGTTATGTTTACAAATACCCAAGCTTATTGTATGACATCTACGCTCTATTTATTTCTACTAATACTTCTCGCTACAGCCTTCTATTGCAACACGGTGGAAGCAAAGTTGTACGCCAATAATTAGAAATCCTTCTCGAAGTGACTTACCCTTGATATTATAGAGGTCAAACTTAGGTGGCAAAAGACCTTATTCTAAAGAGCTAATCAAGTTCTTCAAAAACCCAGAAAACGATCACTCGATCATTTCAAGATCAGGAACGTAAACTCCCTTAGGTTAGCAACAATGCTACAACATTGTCCTGTCCCTATCACCAGATGAAAAACGATTGAAAAATGAAACGAATACGGAAAGGAGAATGGACAAAAATTTCCGCACACGGCTCAATATTGAATGACGCATATTTAAAATTTTTGCGTAATAAACTGTTACAAGATCGCCAAATTGTTCAGGCCTCTCCGAACCCGTTTTTTCCTTTTCACCCCACAAAGGCAAGCGCCAGAGACGTGTCGTTGCAAGCGGCAAATCCAGTTCGCCGAAAGTCCATCAAACCGCGCGCATCGAAAACGACGTACGAAAAAAAAAACGTTTTATGCGAAAATACGCCGCGCCGCAAACAGGGTAAATAATTTGATTTGTCCCAAAACGAGAGCAAATAAGAGAGACGCCTGTCTGATCCAGTACTGGATGATGAATCCAGGCTGATGGCGAGCCGGTGGAAATACATTTTTTGAACGGTCACGCTCTCGCTCCCACGTGATTTCACGGAAGGCGCATTCAAGTCGGGCGTCCCTTTCGAATTTTCATTTCCGAATTGCGAAGCCGGATTTTGGCTGCGGTCTGTTGGTAAGCCTGAACGGCACGAAGCTGGAGGACGATGTGAATGTAACGGGAAGGTTTTTATGCCTGGCAGGAAGTCTGGACTTTTGGGGAATTCTAGGAAAGCATTGAAATTGTATTCGGTCGGCCATGGGGGATTTCTCTCCCAAGTTGCTTTAATATAATGCACACATAAAGGCGTCATAATATAGCTCATAATCATTCGTTGAAGACAAATCTGTCCTCAAATCCTGTTGTGTCCAGCGTTGGCACACATAGTTTCCTAAAAATTTAATTTGCAAGACCATTTTCAATATTGAGTTGATTCTGGTGGTTGAACTGCTGCTATATTTCAATATTCTCAAAACTCGTCGAAAAATGTGAGGATCATAAATATAAAATGAAAATTTGTGTTCTATTCAATGAAATAATATGATTGCGTGCTCAAACAATCATTGATAAGGCATGAAACGTAACTTCAACAGTGTACATGAACAATTGAAAAAAAAGGCATGTGTTCAGTTCAATATTATAATTAATTAATACATGGTGCGGCAGAGCCAACTGACGAGTTTCAAAAGGCTATTTGAAAAAAATGGCAAAAGTTAGAGGAGAACGGTTTTATTCATTCGAAGCAGTAGGAAATAAATTTTTTTTGCCCAAATTTTGAAAACGATATCATTGACATTGCGGTCGTCAGCAGCGATACTGATGTAGTCGATTTTGGAAGTTTTCGACCGCTTTTCGGAATATCTCGAATGGTAAGGCCCGGATGTCTTCGCTTATTCACCGCTTGAGTTTTGACAGTGTGTGTGGTCGATGTTTGAAAACCTTATCTTTAAGGTGGCTCCAAAGGAAGAACTCGCAGATGCTCAAATCTGGTGAGCGTGCTGGCCAACCCACGTCCCCTCTCAGTGAGACCAGTATCCCTGGGAACATCTGACTCAAAACAGCTAATGAAGTTCGAGCTGTGTGGGCTGTAGGAAGTTACTGTCACAGTGAAATTTTCCTCCTCGACAAAATAAGGGCCTATCACTCCAAATTGAGATACAGCCTTCGTCATGTACTTCCTGTTTATTCAAGTTGACGAGCCCAAGTTTTGATTGTGTTTGCAGAAGGGACTAATACGTTAACAGGAATGCCGGAATGAAGTTGAAATGCCCGCAGGGTCGCGATGACGGAACAGTTATTTTCGTGAAAAGTCTCGATGCACTTCGGTCTAAATCATGGTGCTGACTAAATCTACCGGCTTTAAGGAATACAAAGACCCCTTCCACAACTACCTGCCCACAACATTCCGAGCAATGACCAGTCAAAACTCATCTATCGGCTCTGCACACCCTGTATAATAAAATTAATAATTTAAATAATAAAGCGATTTCAAGTCTTACTTCATTATACTTATCCCAAAATAATTGAGAAAACATTAACATGGGCTCTCAGGAAGATTTCATTATTTACCCTACTGGTAATATGGCTAATATCATAATTGAAGGCTTCACTTTAGAGTTTTTACCGATGATGATCGCTAGATTTCGTCATCTGTTTTTGTTCACATCTATGGATATTACCGCGATATTTGGGGTTATGAAAATATACCACAGATATCTATCTACTTGACATTTCTTGTTGATCTTGTCAAGTTTATTTTTACTCCAAAGAATTAAATTTATAGTTAACTTTATTTCTTATGCTTCAGCTCGCTTATGAATTACAAACATCTGATTCTTTCTTATTTAACTTTCGAAATTTGTGGATTTTTCTTTCTAATGCTTTCACTTCTTCTTCAAGAAAATGATGTTTTCTTTAACAATAGAAATTTTGGAACTATTTGTTTCAAGCATTTGTCGTAATGAAAAATTATTCAAACTACACTTACAGCAAATATTTTCAAGTTAGCGGGGGCCAAACGGTACGTCCTAGGAAAAGAGTACCCCCTAGAATCAACGGAGTATAACGGATGGATTGTCTGGAATCAACTCACGATACAGGGTGCCTGCAAAAAATCAAGTTTTTCGTGAGGGTTCTTTTGAAAAATGCCATCCGTTTCAAAGATTTTGAGTTCGTCGACTTCATTCTTAAGATCTGAAAATTTTTCTTTTATTTTCATTCATTTTGAGATTTAATTCATTTTGTGTCTATTGTATGATACTGATCAAGTAATATATAGGGTGTCCGATTACAAAAACACTCACCTCTATATCTCTGAAACGAAAATTAATTGCTGTATTTGTTGAGAATATAATATAAACCAGTTATCTTCAACCGCCGGTCCGTGGACGCAGAAATTTTTTACTGGTCCGCACAAAATTTCGGTGAGATCGTAATTCTCTGTGGCATATTATGTATGAAACTATACTAAGCATTAAATAGAGATGGAAGATCGTAGCTGTAACCAAAAAACATTCCAACGCCTACTACAATGTAAAGGTCATTTATAAAGACCCTTTATATTATATAAATAATGAAGAAGTTCAGTGATAATATGTTAATGCAGCGTTTCGTCTCTCAGAAACAACGCTGCAGCCTCGATTATCAACTTTTATATCAAATAAGCAGCAGCAGATATCACACTAAAAAATTTAATTGCTAAACATTTTCTTCAATAAGAAATGATATCTACAAGTATATTGGCTTTTATTTGTCTTAGCTTTTAGCTGGTCGCGAGAAATTTTCCCTAATTTCACCGGTCCTCAGGTGCAAAAAGGTTGAAGAACACTGATATAAACCATAAAAATTACTGAAAAAAACGTTCTACAATTTTTAAAATATCCCGAATAGAAACCAAGATATAGCGAAATATTCGAAACAGTCATTTATCAGAAAATCCCTGTAACTCGAGGACGAATCAAGATATCTTTGATCTGTTTTCTGATATCACATTGTTTCGAGTCTTATAGTTCTCGAGTTGCTTTCAGTGAGCATCGAATTTAGGATGCCCTATACTTCATTATAAGATGTATAAGATGTGTGAGATGATATATTTTGAAAATAAGGCCACCGAAGCAGAAAACACCTTGTACAACAACAGATAATACTTCTTCGTTTGTTATTTAGTCGAAGAACATCATTACACAGAATTTCAATTTATGTATCTGACATTAAAACCCTTCTTATAGTCCCCATTACCAGTATTTTTTGCATTCGCTATCGAACGAGTTTTCCACAACAAGAAAAAAAAGCGAAAAAAACTCGAGCCATAAAAAGGGCCGCCTCATCGATATGTTAGCGGCAGCTCTAAACAGTTTCTCCAAAAAAAAAATTCACGGGAGCAAATTAGCCGCCATCTACGTTCTTGGCGACTTTCCACGCTTCGTTTAGGCAGCATTCAAGACCCCCTTCGATCCATAAATTTTTAATGTCTTCAAGAGGCCGATTTTCATCTCGAACATAGACAAAAACCTTGGACTTAATGATGCTTTCGACGAAATATGAACTGCTGAAAGCTTCTTTGTATATCGATACTAATTACTATCGTCAAGAAGCCGAAATGTTTTCTAATTGTTTGCCTGATGAGCGAAGGGTAATACTAAGGGTGAAATGTTCACTCTAGTTGATTGCGAATTTGTTAATTACTTAGGTTTTCCGTTATTTCGCAAGATACTTCATTACTCTTTGTTCATTGTCGGGTCATTTACGGCATCTTTCTGTTTGAGAGCAAAAAATTCCGAGATGTTCGAAATTTCGAAATTAGTGTTCTTATACTGTGAAAACATGCTATGCGTTTGTTGAAGGGAGGCACAAACATGCAACATAATTAATTCAAAGGTCCAACTCACATTTGGGCCCAATCTACATACGAGCAGACATATTGACGAAAATGAATTGTTAAAGGAAACTCAATTGTTTGTTGCTGAATTTTCTACCGATAGCGGCTGCATATACAGATAAGGCTTTGAAAAATAACCTTCTTTTGAGTTTTTTTATTTCATCGAACATATTTAGAAGTTATATGTTCCAAGAAAAAAATAAAGGGTGAAAGTTGTGTAATTATGCCACTTAAAATACTCAGAGACTGCGGGAACCAGAAATTAGTCAGGAGTTTATAAAAAAAAAATTTCTTTTGAAAACGGAAACTTCCAGCTATGAAATACCTCTATCTTAAGAAAGGCATCATAGAATTGAAATCAATTATCAACTAATACTAGGTACAAAGTTTCGTTGGAACAAGCTTAATGAGGTTGCTGCTAAAAAAACAAAAATAAAAAAAAGGTCTTGATGAAGGTCAGAAGTCAAGCTAGTGAGAGTGGTATGGGAGTACGTCAAGATTGTGAAACCTATAATGACCTCCTGGGCAATAGTTGAAGCCATAGCAAGTCGTCAGAGCAACACAAGCTCTCCTATCCGGTCCAGCTTTTACAGATTCCTGGCACTCATGACCTCATTCATGCCCAGTTTTGAGCTGGTTTTCGGCCTGTCTCGCTCCTTTCTTTCCGCTTGCTGCATTTGATAATTTGACACATTTTTCTATGTTATTCTCGATTCAGTTCATGTGAAAAGACTTTGTGAAGCTGGTTTGAGGGTGTGATTTATGTTTGTACTCTTTAATACTTTCCAGAGTTTCACCGTTGGTGTAGTATCATGAACCTTGTGTAAGTCTACAAATGTGACAAGGATTTCTTTATTAGTCGCCAATGTTTTCTAAATTATCTGTTTGAGGCAGATAACATCGTCACTGTATGTTCTGTTAGCACGAAATCCGCTTTGCTCTTCTTCATCTTGACTCTAAAATTTCTCCTGTATAAGAGCACCCTTCCATATAATCTTCTAAATGTGCTTGTTAGGATTGTCCTTTGTAGTTATCACCTTTTTTAAAGATTGATGTTAGGTAGGCAGATTTCTATTCGTCAGGAACAGGGTGACCAATTGAACAGACATGTTATCAGTGGACATGACCGAATGAGTGCGCCCCTGAGTTTATGATATAATATATGTATATAATTGTATGTATAGAATGGGCACTTATCTATGATCATTACTGTGCTATTGAGTTTTTGTTGATTTTTATATTTTTATTGAAATATGTTAAAAGAATTTGATCTTGATTTGTGAATTTATTTGAATACTGGCTACTGCATTATATTTTGTTTATTTAGAAGTCACGTACAGGCTCACGCCTCTGTGACTATATGTTTATACCCTGTAGCTTACAGAATAAACCATTTTATTATTATTATTATTATTATATTGTACAGGGTGGGCAAATTTCGATGTTCTAGCACTACAACTTTTGAACCAGAGGAGATAGACAAAATCTGATACCCACTTCTCGATCTCTTTTTCTGAGAAACTAACAAGGGTAGTATTCATTTTTGGTTACCTTCTTTTGTTTTCGAGTTATAAGCGAAAATTGGAAAAATGGCGATATCGAAAAACATTTATATTTCCGCTAATACTGATGATAGAGCTCTGAAATTAAAACATTATAGAGGCACTTTTTTACGTAGAATCCAGTGGCGTGCTCGTATTTTCAAAAGGGTTCTTAATTACGAAACTATGACCCAAAGTTATGTTTTTTCAAATGGGAACACTAGATTTTTGTGCCATTTTCTGAAAGCTTAATTTTTCCTGATTTCAAAAATATATAACATCGTATGATTCGTATCAAAATAAATAACAGAAAATGGTCAAAAACTTTTTTTCACTTAAGAGTCTCAATATTTCTATGGTTTCAACTGTTGATGAGCCTTTCTATAACAAGAGCAGTGTCCTTCCGTCAATCTGATTATTTCTATGCTTTTAACTTATTTCTACAAAATTCGAATCTATATTTATTTTATACAAATAGTTTCGAAAAGATATACGACCTTGGAAAAACTTTCCTAGGTAGCTTGAACACAGTTTCAAATATTCATCTATTGAAATATCGAGAAGACGTGTCGACTGTGCATTGTGCAATTGTTGTCATTATTAGGTTAAATATTATTTCTTGTTTGTCCCTTCGTAATTAAAATGTTGAGTTCAATCATATATGCATTGTTTTATGTGCTGTTTAAAATGGATTCATACTTGTGCGTATATGATACATGCATCTCAATACAACTCTTTCGATTCAAAAATTTGATCTTGTGGTTTCTCCGTTTTTTCCAAATCAATTTTCAGATAAAAATTTATAAAACATATCTAGATTCGAATTTTGTAGAAATGAGTGAAAAGCATAGAAATAATCAAATTGACGGAAGGACACTGCTCTTGTTATAGAAAGCTCAATTTTTCTGTGTTCATCAACAGTTGAAACCATAGAAATATTGAGACTCTTAGGTGAAAAGAGGTTTTTGGCCATTTTCTATTATTTATATTAATCCGAATCATACGATGTTATATATTTTTGAAATCAGGAAAAATCAAGCTTTCAGAAAATGACACAAAAATCTAGTGTTCCTATTCGAAAAAACATAACTTTGGGTCATATCTTCGTAATTAAAAACCCTGTTGGAAATACGAGCACGCCACTGGATTCTACGTAAAAAAGTGCCCATATAATGTTTTAATTTCAGAGCTCTATCATCAGTATTAGCGGAGATATAAATGTTTTTCGATATCGCCATTTTTCCAATTTTCGCTTATAACTCGAAAACAAAAGAAGGTGGCCAAAAATGAATACTACCCTTGTTAGTTTCTCAGAAAAAGAGATCGAGAAGTGGGTATCAGATTTTGTCTATCTCCTCTGGTTCAAAAATTGTAGTGCTAAAACATCGAAATTTGCCCACCCTGTACAGTTTTTCAGTACCATTCTCCAGGAGTAGCTTTTTTATCATTCCTTCGGTAATTTGAATATTTTCGCCCTGTGTATCTTCTCCTTCCGTTGTTAGTTCCCTGAAATATTCTTGCCTGTCTTCTGTGGTATTACGAGTGCTATCTGATATATTAAGTGGTGGAAGTTGGAACCCTTGTAAGTTTGAATATTTATGTCAAACTTAATCATGACAAGTCATGATTGAGATGTCAAATTTTATTTAATTTAGTTATGAAATATCGACATTTGTATCGATTCAGGTTTGTAGTTTGTTAGTGTTATTAATTGTTAATTATTGTAGATACTTCTTCCTTTTCAGTTGTTGAAACTACATTGATACATGTTTGTTTCAATTTGGATATTTAGATTGGTAGAAATTAGTGAAAAGCATAGAAATAATCAGATTGACGGAAGGACACTGCTCTTGTTATAGAAAGCTCAATTTTTCTGTGCTCATCAACAGTTGAAACCATAGAAATATTGAGACTCTTAGGTAAAAACCATTCGACCATTGATCATTTTATGTTATTTATTTTAATACAAACCATACGATGTTATATATTTTTGAAATCAGGAAAAATTAAGCTTTCAAAAAATGGCACATAAATCTAGTGTTCCCATTTGAAAAAACATAACTTTGGGTCATAGCTTCGTAATTAAAAAACCTTTTGAGAAGACGAGCACGCCACTGGAATCTACGTAAAAAAGTCCCTGTGTAATGTTTTAATTTCAGTATTGGCAGAGATATGAATGTTTTTCGATATCGCCATTTTTCCAATTTTCGCTTATAACTCGAAAACAAAAAAAGGTGGCCAAAAATGAATACTACCCTTTTTAGTTTCTCTGAAAAAGAGACCGAGAATGGGGTATCAGATTTTGTCTGATCTCTGGTTTAGAAGTTGTAGTGCTAAAACATAGAAATTTGCCCACCCTGTACACGTTCAGATGATATCTTCACAATGTCTACTATCTCGATCAACTTCACTTTACGGTTTTTCAAAATTATGTTGTGAACTTTTTTAATTTTTTCTTCGGTGACAGCCTCTTTTGGGCTTCCACTGCGTTCGCCGTCTTCGGTGCTCATTTCACCACGTTTAAACTTAGCATACCAATCAATGATGGTTGATTTTCCTATTGCAGACCCCAGAAACTCTTCATCAAATCAAGATTTCGCTTCAAGTGTATTTTTTCCCTTCGAAAGGCAATACATTTTATTTATTTATTTTATCAGCACACCAAATTTTTTTTCGTCTTTTTTCATATAACAAAAGTAGCTACACTCACAACGCAATATCTCGAAAAATAATGGTCGGACTGATATCAAATTTGGACACGTATCGTTTAAAGGTTGGTACTAGGGCTGGGACTTTTTCGCCTTTTTGTATTCAAATATTCATCCATAAATTTATTCGATTATTCGAATAATTCATTCAAACAAATATTCATGCTTGATTATTCATGAGTAGTCATGAATATTCAACTATTCGTTGATTATTCAATAATTATTCAGTGATTATTCAATGATTATTCAGTGATTATTCAATGATTATTCAGTGATTATTCAATGATTATTCAGTGATTATTCAATGAATATTTAGTCAATATTCAGTGATTAAACTCATGTTTCAATGAACCAATAAACCGAGTGTTTTGATGAGTGAATATACCCTTTGCGACGTGGTATAAACGTTTTGGTGTTTTGCCTCTCGCCATATACGCTCTATTAGTGTGACGTCACACACCGCCATTTTTGGTTCTCCTGTCAGTGTTCGGAATCCAAACAAATAAATTGTCATTCAAATTAGTACGGTCTCGTTTTTATAATCAAATTGTCGTTTGGTAAATACAGAGATTTTTTTATCACATAACAACGTACAAAATACAATAGATCCTTAAATAGACGCAGTAAAACCTTCGCTGGGACAATACAATCTACATTCTACATAGACCCTTCACAGGTCTAAAGGTACAAAAAGAATGATCGAGCGGATTCTGAGAACATTGAATTCTTCATGAATACACATACTGATCAATTATACGGAATTTTCAAAAAACTTTGTTTTCTGATTCAGTTTTGTTAGGGAAGGATGTTACTTCAGTCTCAGTCGATGTGTGTACATTTTAAGACCATAGATTTAAAAGAATATAAAGATTCGTCGGTTCGCAATTCAGAATACATAAAACAATATTTGACCACTGAAATAGAGCAATGTCTAGAAATGTCAATGCATACGGAATAGGAAGGCAAGGTTACATTTACGAATGTAGAATCTTATACTATTATTATTAGAACTCATTATTGGTAAATTCATATGTTAGAGTCTTATATTCCATTTTTAAATATTTTTATTGATGAAATCCAAATTTTATTAATTTTTCTTTGGCTGAATATCTTTTTCTACTACTATTAAATGAATAATAATTTTAATTCAGTTGTATCTATAATAATAATAATAATAATAATATATATTCATCGTCAAAGTTTACATATACATAAACATACATATGAGGGACTAATGAATATTCAAAAAATGGAGAAAACCAAGTAAAATGGTTTTCTGTGAGTAAAATCACAAATATTACAAAATTTTACATTAGCCTTAATGTGTAGGTAAGTAGATGCAGAGTATCATTCCATTTTCGGTCTTTTCTCAATCCAGTGTGAATAGTCCAATTCAGGTTCAGTGTCGCAATTCGGTGATCCATATCCACATCCGTGTATTATGTCACAATTCGGGTAAATTCTCAGTTATCGAGTAGTTGGTCAATTTCAATATTATGTAATTTCCAGTAATTTTAATATTAATAAAACGATTTGTCCGTAGTGAATCACAAAACCTTGTTTTAATCATTCCTGAATAGTGAGTCAAGTGATCATTCAAACTTTCATTCGTAACTTCATAAATATCTAACTACTCACTGAATAGAAAACTATTCACTGAATAATCAGTGAATACTCAACTATTCACTGATTATTCATGAATAGAAAAGTAGTCATTGATTATTCAACTATTCAGTGAATACTCGACTATTCACTGATTATTCATGAATAGAAAAGTAGTCATTGATTATTCAGTGAATATTCATGATTATTCGAATAATGCAAAATGCAATTATTCGAATAATTATTCGATGATTATTTGAATATTCAAATCATTCATTCATGATTCCCAGCCCTAGTTGGTACTAACTAAAAATCATATTGTTTTGAGAATAGCACGGCCGTCAGTACATCGGACCGGGGACTTTCCAATTGGCCAAATATGCCTCTATTGATGACTGATACGAATATACGTTAACGATGCAACGACCAATTCACTATTCGACAAAAATTTATTTCACGAGCTATTTTGAAATGTCAAAGTTGCATTGCTAAAAAACCCACTAATTGGCTTTGTTGGCCTGCATGTTCCATCGCTGTGAAATGAGAGTCACTAAAAAAGAAAGGAGTGAAAGGGTCATGTGAATTCCAGTGAATTTTTCAATTTCGTCCCACACCATACCGCCAAATGCACTTGAAGAAGGAATGTAACCTCATCAATAATTCAATCGAAACTATAAATTTGTTCCGGTGTATTGGGAAAATTCACGACACTTTCTATCGATCCTAGTGGTGGAAAGACAGGTATAAATGAAAATAATGAAATGTCTCGGAAAAACCGAGCTGCTCGAGGGCGAGTGGAATCGGAAAAATGAAGAATGTTAAAATGGCTTTCCTGCCTTATGGTCACGATATAGAAAACTCGTTATCGGAAGGAAGTGTTGCTCCGCACTTTTATCTGAAATAGGCGAGAGATGAACTTCAGTCGGGAAATAGGGCGATAAAATGGTCCATATCGCAGTTTTCTCACCGTGCCCCTTGGAAACTAGAATGAGTCTGGAGACATAGTCAAATTGGAAACTGGAGCGATAATATTTGGCTGTCAGAATATCCAGAATATATATAGATTTTTGTTGCTGTAACACAAATACATTTAGTATTATTATTATTTCTTCTCTGGGAAAACTGATTTAGCACTGCAGCCGATGAATAATGAGATACATTTATTTTTTCTTGTGAGCTCCAATTCATGCATGCGCCCTTGAAGACCACATAACTGTATCTAGGTATATGTGGCTCCAACGAGCGGCCAAAAGCTCCAGACGATTCAATTCAATTTTCAATATTCAGTTCGAATTTTCTATGATTCGGCCGGTGCTATATTGCACGAAGCTTGGAATTGTTATTTTATACAGAGTGATTCAGGATGGACAGAATATGAGGCCACTAGAGATTTCGATTGATCTTTTTTTTTAATTATTGTTACATTCATTACCCTTTGATCGATGCGTTGGAGTGAACTGATTAGTTTTCGGAGGGTAAAATATAAATTGATATAAAAGAAAGCGAAAGAAAAACATAAAATGAAAACAGTCAATTAGGCCATATTGGGTAGTGCATGTACCTAATATAGCCTATTGTGTTAATAAAGAAAAACAATAGTGCAGAAGTGCAAAGAAGTAAACTAAATAATTCACCATTCACGTCTCAAGCATATGAAGCCCTCTTTATCGGTTTTTGTCAACCCAACACAATCACAACCTTGAACGTAGATTTCACAGAAATAAATATACATACATATACGCATATCCTTCTTCACATCCTCATTGCAGATTGAAAAAGACCAGGAATAATTTTTTGCAGATTGCTTCTCGACTGTTTTAAGAATTTTTAGACGCTACAACTTTGGTGGCATCTTCATTATTGAATAAAGATATGGCCATATTGATTCTCTTATACAACAACAACAAACAACAACAAAAAAAATATTTATGTCCAGAATTATCATCTACATGACAACAAAATGAATATAAATCAAACACATTTGAATATTTATTAGATCTTTGGCATGCTTCCTTGAATTTAAGTTAGTTATAAAGTTCTGAATCAGTAATAAGAGCATAAATTCTTTTTACGAATCGTATTATATTCTGTCAAATATAAAAAAAATGAAAGGAGCACGAATTATATGTGTATTACATTATACAAGTTTGGAAAATTAACTCGGAACCATGGGATTTAGCGTACAAATCTCCAAGTCGCTCTGGCTCCAATGGAACAGTGGAAGAATCGAAACATGAGTGCGATGCCATATCAAATAAAAATCTGGTCTTCGCGAATGGCCGCTGGTAAGCGTAGTGGGAGATCTGTTAGTTGTGTCTGAAGTCTCTAGGGTCTCGACCTGCGTGCGCGATGGAATCTACACCTGCCAGCAGCCGTTCGCGTTATTTGATATGGCTTTGCACTCATGTTTCGATTCTTACACTGTTCCATTGGAGCCAGAGCGAGATTTGTACGCTAAATCCCATGGTTCCGAGTGAATTTTCCAAACCTGTATAATAAGTATATACCTGTATATAAGTCGTGTTCCTTTAAGTTAACGTTAATTTATGACATGGAAAAAAACACATTCTTCTTGTGTTATTCTGATTTTTCAATCTTTGAAAAAAGTTGTTATTTGTTATAAAAAAAAGTAGGTTTCTGTAAATATAGAGTCCTAGTGCAGTAAGAATGTTGTTTCTTGTAAAAGTTCCTTTGGATGCTGCTCGAAATTTCATATTGAACATGGTCCTGATTGCTTGCTTCTGTGTGATGAAAACTTGTTCAGCTTGTGAACTGGAGTCCCAAAAAATAATTCCTTATGTTAGTAATGACTGGAAGTTGGCGTAATAAATGGTCTTGATAATAATATTGCTGACCTGGTTCCTAACAGCCCTCAATGTATAACGTACAGAGTTAATTCTGGAAATGAGTGATCAACAATGAGATCTCCAGTTAAGATTCCTATCAATTGTGATTCCTAAAAACATTAAATCTGAGCTTATTTCAACTTCCGTGTCATTGATGTTGATATTCTTCGGAAAGGTTGTGTTCGATCTTGTACTGGAGAAATACATGACCCTGGTCTTTTTTGTATTTAATTCGAGATCACTCTTATTACACCAGACTGCAACTTTTGTGTCTTTCAGTTGATTGGTCACTAAATCAACATTTCTGGAAGTTATCAGGATATTCTTATCATCTACATACAAGTAGGTGTTAATACTAACTTCAGATTGGTCCTGAACAATCAGACATGCCTCTCTCATTACTTAAACGGAATGGAAAACTTTCTCTGATCATGGTTGGTATCTCATTCTGGATATCATTTTATATGTAGGTATAAGTAAGAGAATTGAATGAGTTCTTTCTACATGTTATTCTAAGTCTAAATAATTATCAAAAAAAGATAATCAGATCAGGCTACTACAAACACAGACGGCTATGAATATTCGGCTCCAGAGAACAGACGTGCACCGTTATTTTCATTACTTTACACGATTACTGGATTAATTTTCAAATCTGGCAACTCAGCACCCTTTTTCATACTTACATATGATAGAAATGAGGTTCAACTTCATTGTACTGAACTACATTTTTACCGATAGAAGCATACGTGATTAAATATCTCTCATAATGGATATCTCCAAATTCCCTAAAGCTTTAGCTGATTGTACTTCTAATCGATCAAACTCCCAGTTTACAGAATTTCTCCTTTTCCCTAGAACGCTTATATTTATGGTCCACCGTAACAAGAAGCGAAACTCGGTACCGAGTGTTTTAAGGCTCTAGATTCGATTCAGGAGGACCTTAATGCCGTAATAAAGTTATGGGGAAGAATAAACGACTGACCGAAAGTAATTGTTCCCTGGTTCAGGGGACACAGAACTGCTTTATGTGGACAATTTGGTACGTAAGCTTTTTCGGTGTCAGATATGGCGTTACCTTTCCTTCCGGTAATTCGAAAGCATTCATCTCAACTGAAAAAACGATCGATTTCTTACGGTGGCTTTTAAAGTTTTTACCTCATGAATCCGTTTTATCGCCCTTGGTTTTTAGGACGCATAAGTGTCATCCATGTGAAACGAATGAATCAAAAGCACATTATTTCTTTGGGATATTCAATATTGGTGAGCTCAGGGGGTCAATTATAAAAACTCGACAAGTCTGAAGTTGGAAATTCGATTAACCATTTTGTATTCAGAAAACTTTTTCAGGGATCCTTCAAAGAATCAGGACAAAAGTATCCTTGAGAAGTTTGAGAGAGGAAAACTTGGAAATCAGTCAATGTCAAATGTCACTTGAGATAGCAAGGAAATGTTCTGCAGGAAATTATATTCCCTTCGTCGATAGGGAAATCGCATTCACTACGTATTTCATATCAACTGTTCCTTCTAAATGAAAAACTACTAATTCAAAAGTCCCACCTTACTAGAACTACATAATTTGTTTTCTAGCTTCTAAATTTTGTTCTCTTCCAATTTTTACAAGCATATTTCTATTCTGCAGAGCCTTATGAGTGTTGAGTCGAAAGGTTGCAAACTATATTTTTTGTCGAACATCTCATTATTTTCCATTGTGTCGAAAATATATTTATTTGGAGTACCTCAGCAGTTTTGACCAACTTTTGGTCATAACATCTTCAGTTTTCAAAACGGGATCCATCTATCACGATTCATCACCCCTATGTGACCAGGTTTTTCTTGTAATTTGTGAAAATATTATATAATA
This sequence comes from Harmonia axyridis, assembly GCF_914767665.1. NCBI lineage: Eukaryota > Metazoa > Arthropoda > Insecta > Coleoptera > Coccinellidae > Harmonia > Harmonia axyridis. The sequence continues at coordinate 30,098,024 of NC_059505.1, forward strand.
TTTGTCCTACATACTTTCTTGCAATCTTATATTCTCACAAGTAAAAAAGAACACAGGTAATACTTATTGTTACTTACTGTTGAAGTGTTTAACTGAAAACTTTTAACCCACTGAAACATTGTTATAATGGTATCAAAACTGTATTTTTTTTGAACATTTTTATGTCATCTGTGTTCTTTAAGTTTTGGAAAGGTACACGCTTTAACTGCTATAAACGTTGTTTATTTTTTGATTTTTTTTTCAATGGTTATGTAAACGAACAGAATTGAAGAATTTGTAGTGATGAAAATCCACACGAAAATATTCAGACAACATGACATCCAGGTAATGTCATTATGTGATTTTCAATTAATTCTGGTAAATTCATTGGTCGATAGTTATTTGAAGAAAATGGTCGCAAAGTATTATTTCAGTGGAGAAACATACAGAACAATGTTGAATGATTTTTTTTACTGCTGTTGCTATCTAGAGGATAGCTACCTAGGATCCTCTACCTAAGATTCCGGATCCTAAAGATTTGTTCGATTTTAGAGCGATTAGTATATTACCAGCCATGTCGAAGATTCTCGAGTTAGTACTTTTTTCTCAGATTTATGACTATGTTTTCGATAGCGGAATACCTTCTGCTCATCAGTCGGGTTTCAGGAGGGGTTATAGCACTACTTCTTTCAAATATAGCTCCTTGGATAGGGGGCATGCTTGAATTCTTAGCCTGTTAGATTTCGCAAAGGCCTTCGATACTTTACACCACGAGTTGCTCTGTGCTAAATCGAGTTATTATGGTTTTGATGAAACTTCTGTCAGATTTTTTAGGTCTTATCTCTTTGGTAGATATCAGTGCGTTAAATTACGTGTTGCATTTTTGGAGTACTGCCTGATAACTTCTGGTGATCCTCAAGGTTCCATTTTTGACCCCCTGCTATTGATTGTGTATATAGCTGATATGTCTAAGGTTGTTGAATTTGTTGGCATCTATTTTTATTGCGATGAAACCTCTCTTTTGTCCCCTCTACCATTTCTATAGCTATCGGACGGTTAAATGAAGATTTGTCAAGCATTTTGCAGTATTGCAGAAGGAATAATCTGACAATAAATGTTCAAAAATGATACCCTTCTTTCCGAGAACGTTTCATGCGGAGGTTGAGGTTATGAAAGGTGTTGAGAAGATTCCATCCTCCTCCAGCTGAAGGAACTTTGGAGTCTTTTTCGATGATCGACTGAGATTTAGGTAGCATGTCTCGATGTTATTTGTACCGTCAGAGACAATTTCAAGATTTCTGCGAAATACTTGTGCCGTCCAAGCTGAGCTATGGATTGACAGTTTTTTATCCTTATCTAGATTCTGTCGAGAGATATAGGTTGCAAAAAGTGCAGAATTCGTGCTGCCGCCACGTTTTAGGTTTGATAAAGTACCATAGGTGGATCAGTGATGGAATAAATGGGTTGGCGTGTCTCAGGGTCGAAAATATTTTTCGGCTTCAGATGAGTATTACTGTTTATCGAATTTTGAGTATAGGTATTCCTCTTTATTTGAAAGCCAGGCTGGTCTACAGACGAGATGTTTACCGTGTTGCTTTAAGGCATGGGCAGAGGTGCATGTTTCCTCGATTTGGTTCAGCCATGTTTCAGCGATCCTTCTCAATGCGGTGAAATTGTATAATGAGATGCTAATTGCATGTATAGTAGTAGTAGTAGTAGTAGTAGGGGTTCTTCTTTGAACTCATTCAGGAGAGAATTGAAGAATGTATTATTTTTGAGTCAGTTACAGATTTTGTAAGTAATGTTCAGTTTTGGTAATATTGACGAAGTATATTGATTGGATTAATTTATGTTGTATTTTTTTCATTGATTTCTATGTTTTTTTCTTTTTTTGTATATTGTCGAGAGTTGAGTGGAGTAGCCTTGGCTAGACTTCGCCACTAAAATTGCCGAATAAAGACTCTATTATTTTCATTATTATATGCGGTTTCAATAAAAAATTATTAATTGCTGCAAATATTTTATTCCGCCGATAAGTTTGGTTCTGATGATGGTTTTATTATTTCCATGAATATGAGAACTCACCCTGTAGCGTTATGAAGAAAGGCAGAAATTAATTTTTTGTAGTCAATCCATACCTACTCACCTAGTCGTACTCTACCTCTTATAAGAGTATGTACAGTTACTCCCGGGACACGCTGTAGTTTATCGTTTGAAGAAATTACATAAAAACCTTATAAAAATGAGCGACTTGTAAAAAGAATAATAAATAATAATAATAATAAATTTATTTGTACACAACATAATATATCATCTATTTCGTTTTGAACTGAGCAGTTACTTTGTAGTGTTTCCTCTTAACTCTAAATCATTCCTGACGTAAAATTAAACAAATACAGACATTGTGACATTGGGACAGAATGATCTATTTGGAGACGAGCTCTAATAATAAAAGAAACTTTTCCTTTGATCCTAACTTCAAACTCTCCGAATTTTCGCGCTTTTTCTCCAAACCCCTATCGCCACCAAGGCATAAATTCCTGATGCCAGCCCCTAATTAATTCATTGTATCACACATAGTTCGGATGCCTCACAAATTGCCACCGTGCACACCAACCCTAACGCTCGGTCGTGCTGATAACAAATTTCTAATATGACTAGGAGTCCCTTCTTTGATATCCAGCTTGATATGCGTGACGTCCGACGGGCCCCTCCATTAATTAGGAAAACCTCAAATTCATCCCCTGAACATATCACAAAAACCGGAATGGTTATTTTGCAACACCGGAAAATCTCCCTTGTAAATTGGCTGTACGGGAGGGGATTTGTGTAACTTACGATCGGGGTTTTCCGAAATCATAATGACAGTGTTCCTTCGTTAAGGGTTGCTGGAGGTATCGGGAAAAGATTAGACAAATGGCAATATATTTCATGTGGAAGATGACGCTGTTAAGGGTTATTACACGCATTATTAGATAGATAGAGAGAAGATGCGAAAATGCGATGCTGTAAGATGTGGTATTTGTGATAACGCACCAACACCTGGTAATTCAGGTAATTACGTTATTGGAAATGGTCAGGGCCGTCACTAGCCAAACTGCTGCCTTAGGCAGAAACACAATTTGCCGCCCTATCAGAAGATAACTCTGCATAATGCAAAAAGTTAATATTTTGTAATTGGGTTTATTTCATGAAAGTCGACGAGAAATCCAAAGGTTTATCTATTTTGAGTTTTCAGCAAATTCTGCCCTGAATTGTCAAGATTTAAATATATGCAGTTCACTACCGATGTCATATTTCTGACTTTTTCATATACATTTTTCAATCGCATATTGGATTGTATCGATCTAGAAGAAATGATCATATCTCATATTTCTTTGGAAACAGTGGAATATTATGGAATAGATTAATATCAACGTTTTATTGAGTCTATTTCATCATCCGATGCCCGACGCTTCAACCATTGGTATTTCCAGGGCAGAAAAATTGTATGAAAAATAAAACATTATAGAGCTTGAATTCTCTAACCTAATTTCAAGTCCTTGAATCCAAAAGCCAATCGAAAAATTCAGAATATAAGAACACTCACTTTGCATATACAACACGATCCAAAAATATTATAATATAATGGAATGTGGTATGAAATAAAAAACTACTTATATTTCTTCGGAAAGAGAAGTTGGAAATGGTGAAATGCAATCGTTCCCCAAGTATTTTGCTTTTCATTATGGGGAGTCACATTTCAATTGAAGAAAAAAAATGTCCAAAAGCCGCCCCAGAGAGGCAATAAAATTCGGCAAAATGCTCAAAAAAAAGCGGACGTTGACAAGGCTGATGTGTGCTTCTGTTTTTTTAGCGTCAATAACTCGTAAACAAAACTATGAGGGGATTATGCGACATTTGAATATTTATGACAGTATTTTATAATGCGGCAGCTATGATGGTTTTTGATGTTATTTAAATTTGTTGGTATTCCTTCTTTTTGAGCTGACTGAATTAAATCTCATTCGATAATTCGAATTTCTACACATGTGATTTTTGTTTTTCAAGCTTGAAATGCCGTCCTTGAATTCAAACGCCCTAGGCGACTTTCTACCTTGCCTCCTCCCTAGCGACGGCCTTGGCACAGGATGCATGAAAATAAATGATTTTGATAATTTTCACATTGTCAAAAAAAATTATCTAATGTTCTTTCATTTTTTGTTCTAGTTATTTATATTATGTATTCCTATCTATACATTTATTCGTCAAGTTTATTCTTAAAGGGCAAAAAACACTGGAAAATTTACTTTCTGAAGAATTCATTTATTTGTGTGATAATTATTTCTAGAAAAATTCAAGGTCTCATTTGATAATCAGTTGCACTTTATTTTTTTTCATTATAGTTATTTATATTATCTATTCCTATCTATTCATTTAATTCTCATGTATATTATTTTGTTCTTATAAATCCTAAAAAAATTGTCATTTTCACTACAAATTTTGAATTCTGTGTTTTTTTGTTAATGACAATTTGTTTCTGTGACTACTAATATTTCACTTAAAGTTGCCATAAATTCATATTTCGTAGTAGAAGACTGTGGTCACCTTATATTAATTCTTTCCGTACTGCAGAGTTGACTTCTGATAGGGGGGCTAGTGACGGTCCTGGAATGTATTTTGAATCTGAATTGATGAATGTTTTAACTATTTTTATTAACTATTAACTAATTTTTTTCATAAATGCCAACATGGATTCACGAAACGTGGGTCAACAATAATGGCAATGATTGACGTTCTGAAAATGATTCTTGATGCATACAATGAGGAAGAGGAAATATAATTATCCTGTATAGATTTGAATGAGGCCTTCGATGATGTTCCGCACGAAATGCTTTTGCAGAAGCTCCAATTCTATGGTGTGAGAGGAAAAGCTTATGAAATGTTTGCATCATATCTAGCAAATATAAATCAGAAGGTCATATGGAATAATGTTTCTTCCGATATCAGAGAGAAAAGAACAGAGGTACCTCAGGGTTCAATATTGAGGCCTATTCTGTTCATACTATATATGAATGACCTACACGTGAACGTGGGGTGCGACAGAAACAGCAGTTATGCTGATGACACTGCAGTACACTCAATAAATCGAAGTATTTCCTTCATCAAAAAAAGAAGAAAGCCTTAAATGACGCTCACATATGGTCTCAAGGAGCACATTGAGAAGATCAAAAAATTTGTTTTTTACTACTAAGAAGATGAATCCCTGTCATATCTGGGAGTCACCATCCACTCCTCAGTTATTGTAGTTGAAAACCAGAATCAATTTGTATTTGGATTTACAGTGCTTGAGATTTTTGTGGAAATGAAAACTTATAGTGTTAAAAGACTAGAAAAATGTACTGTGGGATATTAACTTCACGAGAACGAAGATATCAGAAGATTATAGAACCTATAGTATTCAATCTGAACCAAATTGGCAGTGGTGACAAATTTGATGGAACTGAATTCGAAAATTCTGCCTGGATATGATAGAAAGTTCTCGGGATCAAGTCAGAAACACATCCATAAACCATTCACACTCCAAGATGTCAAATCAAAATTCATATAACAATTTCATGGCCTGAATAGTTCTCATTATAATCAGTTTCTAATTTGGGCCAACTCGGCTGGGGTCTATTCAGACTAAACAAAACAACCCGGTTGTTATATTCGGTTAAATTTCGGAGATCCAAAGCTATACACCTGCAGATTTATGAATTAATAACTCGAACCAACCCCATGGAACTTCAATTTGAATTCCGCATTTATCATATCGTAGTTTTGGGCACAATCGGAAATGAATTTATTCGGTGTTTATTCTCCACTTTGGTGAGATATTGTTGACGTTCCAATTGAAATGTGTTTTTGGGGAGTCCCTGCGAATAATTAATAATTTAATTGACTAATGATGGATTTCTGTCTGAATTGTCAACAATTTCGAATGAAATTGAATGTAATTTTATGATTGATCCGAATTATTACGGTATTTAGTTATGGGTTTCCCAATAATAATTCAAAAATGAAAGAGACATACAAATTATTCAGTGAGGAAAGTTGCATTTTGCTATCATGTGTGGAAAATATGATCATTATATCGACCACAATGACTTTTCCGTACGTACTAGATTCTGTCCATTTTTCACATACATTTTGTATGTCGTCAATAGTAGGTACGTTCAAGAGTGATTTTTAATTGCTCAGTTGCTGTTCGATTATCAGCATAAATTGTGACTCAAATGAAGAAATCAAAAAGATTCAAATGACCCGACCTGGGAGGATAATAGTGGATAATTTCTTGAGATAATGTCATCACCAAATTTTGTTTTTCAATGAATCGATTGTTGAGATAGTTCTGTGGCAGCTGGCAGAAAAAAAAAATATAAGGTTTAGCTAACAAATCAATATCAACGTGTGTGCGTGTTCTCGGTTCTCCACCATCGTATCTTACTTGGAGGGGAGTCTTTAATGGTTAACCATCTGAGCAGGCGGATGTCATGTCAGGAGTACCGCAGGGTTCCCATCTTGGACCGGTTCTTTTTTTAATTTATTTCAATGATGTCTCACGATGTTTTATTAATGTCCATGATGATTTAACAATTTATAAAAGAATGTTGATACGGAAGGTGTTGTTGCCGTCTAAGAAGACCAAGACCATTTATTCGTTTTTTGCTCAGAGAGATATTTTACGTTGAATGAAAAAAATGTCAGCATATAATTTCTACAAGAAATCTAAACGTTATCACATCGTCTTTTTTTCTTGACGAACTTGAGTTGGAAAGAGTAGATATTGATGGAGATCTCGGCGTTTTATTGGATAGAAAAAAGTCTTTCGAATTTCATATAGATGAGGTGGTCAAAAAGAGTTTCGGAATGCTTGGTCTTGTTTTTAAAATTTCAAGAACGCGCTCACAGAATTGAACGATTTCAAAAAAGGTCTTCGAGATTTCGAATTATAGATTTAATCCAACGAGCTCACCTAGAGACTATAAAAGTTGATTAATTGAACACAATTTTTTTAGCCTAGAGGGGAGGAGAGCGCTGCTTGATGATATGTTCTTGTACAAGATATCGAATAATTTTTTCAGTTATCCGTTAATATGCTCATTTAGGATAATAATATACTACAGTATCCTGGTCGTACAAGAGCTTAATTTTGGATTCCTCAATCTAGAACCAATCTCTATTATAACTCAATTTTCCCCAGAATAATGCGATTCTACAAGTGGCATATTGATGATCTTGACCTTTTCAATCCCGGTTTGGAAACTTTCAGGAGAAGGCTGTCGACATATATGTTCAGCAGTTTCACGATTTTATTCAAAGTAACATTAATGTTTTTTCTCCATATTTCCGTTTTTTATGAACTATTCAATTCCTTTCTCATGCTCAATGCTTTCTATATTATTTGCAATGATTTTTTTTATAGAGTGTGTAATCATTTCATATATTGTAATCATTGCGAACCTCTGTTATTGGATTTTCTGTTGGTGTTTCTATTGTAGAAATAAATAAATAAATGAGGAAAATTCACATTAAAATCGGTCTACTATGCGACAAATGGTCAAACAATTAACTGAATAAATAATATGGTCCATAATTTCTTCGAATCTTTGGAACTTCCACACTCAAAATACTGAGCACAAATTACTTAAGAATTGAAAAATATATAGATGACAGTATCGCCTTTATAACAATTTTCAATCATTCCTACTAATACCACTGGAAAACCCGTTTAGTCCCTTCAGTTTCAGGAAACAATTCACTTCCCATCTTATCAAACCGTAGTTCTGGTTGAGCAAAATACAAGGATTAGTTAGATGCAATCAATTCTGTCAATATTGACAGCAAGGTCTCAGGATTTAAGGATTTAATGTATTTTTGAAATTTTAATTGTTGGAATTTCAACAGCCTCAATCGTAACTAAGCTATTTCGAGACATAAGAAGTAAACATTTTTCGATAACGCTCTTTGCTATAATGATCATTTTTTGCAGAGAAAACTCTAGCTACATTTATAATGCTAATGGAACAAAACGAAAAAAATATAACATAAGAATCAACAATAAGGCACAAAATTGTTCCTTATTTGATCCATCCCCATTCAAAATGTGTACAAAAAATATGCCAGCTTCCATATTATATGCTGAATGATATCAAATTGAAACGACAAAATTGAAATGAAGCCCATATGATATAATAATGGGATTCTTTCGACCAAGTGCTGGTTTACCCGCCAGAGAATTTCATTTTGAAATGTTAATGAGTTTTTGGTGGCCATTCTCTTAGTTGACATTTTGTCGGAAAATTAGTAATTTAAACAATGTGGTTTCAGGTTGAAGTTTCTAGGCTAAAATGAATGTGACTCCATTGAGTGTGTAGGGATGGTTGACAGATTATGTTTCTAACAATTAATCAAATCCTTACTGGAGAATTACCACTCAGCTCTTATATCTGGACGCTAAGAGTTTCGCATGTAGGTAATTAATGTGGCATAAATACACACTGTAAATCTGTCTCCAAGGCAGGAATAAAGTCAGTCTATATTCTAGAATCAGATAAAATGTAAACGAATAGTGCTTCAAGTTATTCCACATGAGGTTAAAGATGACATTTTCGGATAAGTCGGAGTATATACTTCTATTCAATTCATTCTACGTTTTATCGTTCAAGACTGAAATAATATTAGAGCCATAATAAAGGAATTTCCTCAACGAACTGTTCCTTTTATGCGCTCTTGCGTGGGTGGAAGATTCTCCAACCACTATGAATTCAATCGTTACATCACAGAATATAATTCAATATGAGAGTAATAAATCTTGATTATAGTTTTCACGAATGCTTTTCAGTTCCTTCGAGACAAAAAAAAAATTAAAAATTTCTTTGAATGAGAATAACTTGTTGGTAGTGTTATGGAACACAATACAAATTTTTATCATTTTTTTGCAGAATGCTAATGACGTCAGAACGGAGTAGTGGCCACAATAAAAGGCAGTTTCTGGAACTAATCGTACATACATAGGGGGAAGACAGTAGGATCATCTAAAATAGGGTGAGTACCTATATTATTATCGTGAGGCGGTTTCGGATGATCAAATCAAGTCCAGAAGAACCTCGAGTTCATTATGAAGAATCTAAGAGCCTTAGAAATATTGAAAAGTCGCACTATCTGTTTAAGTTATCACTAATTCGTGCAAGCCACCGATAATTCATTCGTGACATGTAGAAATATTGCCAATTTTCCATAACAAAATCCTGGAACACTAATTTGATAAACCTTGAAGTTCTCATCGCTTAGTTCGTTTCATGAAATCGATTTGTTGAGGCATTCAGCTGAAATGTCAGAAAAATCAAAAACAAAAATTGATATGTCAACAAGAATTAGCCAAGCTCAGAAGAAGGAAGGAGATGCTCTTCTGAAAGATAGACACCTTCGAGCATAGTTAATATGTGGATGTGGACTACACTGTTATGAATATACAACTTTCTCGAAAAAAACTTTAGTCAATATCTGTAATATTCAGATGCAGATGCAACCAATATACTGACAAGATAGAAACAAGCAGATTTTCATAATCAAATGACCATGACCAGATAGAAATTGAAATGTTTCACTTCTATCCTGTCCAAATTTGGTACGTATGTAATTTACATTAGACATCCGTAGTAATTCTACTTGAGTTTCAAAATATCAATTCGAATCGATTACGGTGATTTCTATTCGATCCATACCATTAGACGAACTGCCTTTTTGGACTGAAAGAAAGAAAAATTATTAGTCGCCGAAGGATAAGAAGTGTGTCAACATTATACCTACAGAAAAGACACTGATAAGGCAACAAGATTAAGCCTATCTCAGAAAAAGAAGGCAATTCTTCTAGAAGTTAGGAACGTTGTACGATCAGATTTCGTTGAAATAACCTGACAGAAGAAACATAATGGTATCCAAATCTCGTCCTTGTAATTAATCAACAACAGCTAATCACAGCTTGAAGACCGGTGAAACAGCAAAAAAAGAACAAAAACCATTATTGAATTTGTCAACGTTTCGAATTTTTATTGATTCTTCATCATGGCTACAGAAATAAAAAAAACATCTAAATTGTTGCTACCTCATCTGAGCAACAGAATACAACCACAAACAAGTTCAACAAAACAATCATACATCAAAGAAATTTCAACATGAAGTATCTGTTAAAATGAAAATGACACAATGTTAAGACTAAAAAACTCACTATATTGTGTCATTTTCATTTTAGAAGATGCTTTATGTTGAAATAACTTAGATGTATGGTTGTTTTGTTGGAATTGTTTGTGGTTGTACTCTGTAACTCTAATGAGGTGCATCAATTTATATTATTTTGTATCTTTGTTAGTGCTGATGAAGAATCGATAAGATTTGAAACGTTGGCGAATATAATATGGGTTTTTGGTTTTTGGTCCTTTTTTGCTGTTTCACCGGTCTTCAAACTGTGATTATCTGTTGTAGAAGAAACATTATTGGACGCCAAAGAATGATAGATTTAGAAATCAGAGAGCCTGGTCCACCTGGACCAATTACATGCTTGCTATCAGCGAACCTTTTTAAAGACGAGATGATGAGTAAACTAGCAACAAGATTACCTTCACCCCAATTCTCTGACAATGGATTATTTGAGACTGGCTCCGAATGCTAACTATCGTTAGGTCGCTGTTCAAGTGTCTTTCAGGCCGAAATACTTGCCTTAGAAATATATGTGGCAATGTCAAAAAACGATAAATTTTGGTTATGATAAGTTAGGCTGCAATTAAAGCATCGAGCCCACATAACATCGGTTATAAGATGAGATTGGAGTGCCGAATAAAATTCAACTAAATGAGCACGACTAACAAGGTCTTTATAGTCTCTCTTCCAGTCAATCGGAAATTAAAGTTAATGAAGTGGCCAACACACTGACCAGAAAAAAAGCACAAACTCCTTCCATTGGTCTGTAACCTTTCTGTGGTATACCGGATGTACCCACAAGAAAAAGTTTCAGGAGAAGGAAAAACCGAAAGAGAATATGGCGGAACCTTCGTAGGTTAGATAATTCCAAAAAGTTTTTTCGAATATTTGATATTGTGAGACCTAAGGAGTATCTGGATCTTAGAAGAATATGCTACACATCCTCACTGAATTCCTTATTTTGAATATTATCACTTCATAAAGCACCTCATGAGAAGGGGTCTAGGAGAAAACGACTGCAGATTATATGGAAAGGAGAAAACAACTCTGGATGTGATGGATTGGCTCGCCATCACTAGACAACGCTATTTATGCTTTGGACGAGAAACTCATAGATGTGAGGAAGTAGTCTCGATGAAGCCATTCCAGATACTGGAGTTCGTAATAATTCTAAGACTAAAAGGAGAGTTGTAGATCATGTAATGGCGAAAATAGCTCCTATGTGAGGCACATTAGAGCATTAGGTAGCAGTGCAAGCCAATTCAGCCTTTGAATATAATCTAATCTTATCTTATTCTTCAGGGGAACAAATTTTTCTTCGATTTCTCCTTGCGTTTTCAAAACTTATTTCAATTGTGGCTGCTAGCCGTGACGCACATTATTCGAAAGTTATGGTCATATTCGCATACCTCCGAAATAGTTCCACGAAACGCCCAAGACCTTCTCCAAAACCATTATTCCACGAGAGAACAACGCAAGATTGTATCCAGCACTCAGCATCATACACTGAAACCGGTAGATGGAGCTAATAATCACACTAGGCATCGCCGTTCTCTTCCGCTACGTAACGGCGAATCCACTAATAATATCCACCCATACAGGCGGGTTAATGGTCCAGAGAAAACTTGTTCTGAACGCTCCATATACTCGTATCCGCCAAGGAAAATGATAGTTTGGGCCTTGCGCCGCGCCGTAAATCCGAAACTTCAAAGAAATTCAAAACGATTAAACTCGGAGTCCCCATCGTCGGGTTAGTTACCGCAAACAATTAAATCTCGGAAAGGGTCAGACTGAGGAGGCACCATCAATCCGGGCGGGCGTGATTGCTGCGATCCATCCGAATACGTCTGGACCCCCTTAGCTAGGCTGTGTTGGCGTGGATTGATGCGGAGATATTGGTGCTATCCGTTGCGCGAGGTTCTTCCGTTGACGGGTGTGAACCTAGCAGACCGTTTCCAGCAGACCGTTTGACGGAAACATCCGAACGTGGTCACCAGTGGCGTACTGACAAAAGCCGAAATTTATATTGAAATAATATTACAACATGCAATAGAGGACATGAGGATTTCGTAGTTGATGATTTTGAAGCGAAACAATGGAATGGTATACAGAAAAATCAATTATAGAATTTATTTCTGGGAATTAATGAAGTTTTCATTCATGTTCATCTACATTTCTCTATTTCAGAAAGTATTTGTCGGAGCATAATCATATTTGGAATGTGCAGTCGTTATTCTGATGTGATTAACCACTGAAAAAATCAGCGACTCGCATAGGGATACAGGGGTTGATTTGTCATCCCTTATATCCGAAAATTTTATAAGTCGGGAACCGTTCGCCGGAGCACAACCATATTTGGCATGCGGAATCGTTATTCCGATATGATTAACCACTGAAAAAATCGCTGATTTTTTCAGGGGTTAATCACATCAGAATAACGATTCCGCATGCCAAATATGGTTGTGCTCCGGCGAACGGTTCCCGACTTATAAAATTTTCGGATATAAGGGATGACAAATCAACCCCTGTATCCCTATGCGAGTCGCTGATTTTTTCAGTGGTTAATCACATCAGAATAACGATTCCGCATGCCAAATATGGTTGTGCTCCGGCGAACGGTTCCCGACTTATAAAATTTTCGGATATAAGGGATGACAAATCAACCCCTGTATCCCTATGCGAGCCGCTGATTTTTTCAGTGGTTAATCATATCGGAATAACGATTCCGCATGCCAAATATGGTTGTGCTCCGGCGAACGGTTCTCGACTTATAAAATTTTCGGAAATAAGGGATGACAAATCAACCCCTGTATCCCTATGCGAGTCGCTGATTTTCTCAGTGGTTAATCACATCAGAATAACGATTCCGCATGCCAAATATGGTTATGCTCCGGCGAACGGTTCCCGACTTATAAAATTTTCGGATGTAAGGGATGACAAATCAACCCCTGTATCCCTATGCGAGTCTCTGATTTTTTTCCTGGTTATTCATATCGGTATAACGACTGCACATTCCAAATATGATTATGCTCCGACAAATACTTTCTGAAATAGAGAAATGTAGATGAACATGAATGAAAACTTCATTAATTCCCAGAAATAAATTCTATAATTGATTTTCCTGTATACCATTCCATTGTTTCGCTTCAAAATCATCAACTACGAAATCCTCATGTCCTCTATTGCATGTTGTAATGTTATTTCAATATAAATTTCGGCTTTTGTCAGTACGCCACTGGTGACCACGTTCGGATGTTTCTGTCAAACGGTCTGCTGGAAACGGTCTGCTAGGTTCACACCCGTCTTCCGTTGTGGAGTAAATTTGGCTTAATTGATGGTAGGGAAATTTCGAGAATGGATCTGTATTGTACTTTGTGTTCCAATATCACTCTACATAAAAGTACCTGAAAATTTTCAGATATTGACTAACTTGCCGACTCAACACAGTGTAGACACTTATCCACATACTATGGATACCCAAAGCTGCCTAAATTCCAGAAGTGCATCTCCTTCCTTTTCATGAACTAAGCTAAATTTTGTTGCCACAATATCAATGCTGCTTTTCTGTAGGTTTATCTTGTCACACATCTTTTCCTTAGGCATCCAAGTATTTTTCTTCTCTCATCTTATTCCACCTCAAGCTGACTGTACAAGATTTTTTTTTAATGAAGTAGCCTTATTCATAAATCATAAAAGTGTTGTTTCTCCTCTGAATATTGATTATGCTCAAAGCTGCTCAACTCTCAGCAAAGCACCGCCTTCCTTTTTTTGAACAAGGCTTGATCTGTTCCCCATATCAGGGATACTTTCCTGTTGTCATCGCACATCATTTTCTTTGGTGTCCATTGAATTTCGTCGGTTGCATGTGAAAGTTATTATTATTATTGACTAAGATTTTTTCTTTTGAAAATTTTACCAATTCATAACAGTGTAGTCACCCATTCATATATTGACTTTACTCAAAGCTATCTAACTTCCAGATGAGCATCTCTTTCCTTTTCTGAGCTATGCTAAACCCTGTCGCCATATCAGTGCCTTTCGGTAGGTATAAATGTTCCAGCCAAAGAAAAAAGGATTTTTCCTTGAGAATAATAATAATGAATAATAATATCTGAAATACTTCATCATGCCTGAATAATTACAAGGTATTCAACATGGAAAATTCTAATGGTTTACGTTCAAATTTCGATTGAGTAATTGATAAATCATCACATGTAATTCTAGATTGACCACTATTCGAACCATATCGGTAAGCAGCAGGTATATCAGTGAAATGGAATCTAAAGTTCCAAGCACGCATATTCATCGACAAGTGTTTTATTTCAGGGTGGCATACAATATAAACGCAAAGGGTTGGAATTTTATTTTCTCTACATCATAAATTTTATTTCAAGATTACTGGTTGAACCATATATTTGAAAGATATCAGTTTCTCAGCATGCTTTTCATCGACCGGTGTTTTATTATAACAAGTGGATAAAATAGGAAACCGAAACTTTTTCACGTTTAATTATCATTTCCTGATATGTACCTTAAACGGTCATGGTACCCGATGAAGAAGAAGACGATATGTACTGATGATTTCACATTTGAGGAGAGTAATTAGTAGTAATTATTGATCAGCATATTAGTTATCTGATATCGGAAATTGAAAGAACTCACAACAACACTATGGACAAGTGTTTTATTTCGAAGTCACTAACAATAAAAACTTGAAAGTAGGTTTAATTTTCTGCTTCAATATGAATAAATTTGCGGCAGAGGCTCATCGAATGCTAACAAATACCTATGGTGAAGCCTTTATTAGTGAAATAATGGGTCGAGAGGGGTTTCAACACTTCAAAAACGGTGATTTTGATTTCGAAAACCAGCATGACGGTGGAAGAGAGAAGGTTTTCGAAGATACAGAATTGGAGGCATTACTTGATCAAGACTCGTGTCAAACGAAATAAGAATTGGAGGGATCACTGGGAGTGACGCATCAAGGCATTTCAAAACTCCGGAAAGTCATGAAAATGATTCAGAAATAAGGAAATTGGGTGCCGTACGAGTTGAAGCCGAGAGATGCTGAACGGCGTTTATTTGCTTACGAACAGCTGCTTGCAGGGCAAAGACTTAAGGGATTTTTACATCGTATTGATACTCGAAACTGAAAATGTGTTCATTATGGTAATCCCAAGCGCAGAAAATCATAGGGATATCCCAGCCCTGCTTCCATATTCACAGTCAAACCAAATATTCACAGTTGCAAGGTCAGTATTCGTGGGACCAGCTCGACGTTGTGTATTATGAATGGTTAAAACCGACTGAAACAATCACAGGAGATCATTATCGAACGCATTTAATGCGTTTGAGCCGAGCATTGAACGACAAACGGTCGCAATGCAACGAGAGACATAATAAAGTGATTTCACAGCATGGCAATGCTCGACATTGAAATGGAAGGTCCAACCCACCCGCCATATACTCCAGACGTTGCTTCTTCAGACTATCTTTTGTTTAGATCAGTGGCACTCGGCCTGACTGACCACCACTTTCGGTCTTATGAAGAAGTAAAATATTTGATGGGTTCGTCGATCGCTTTGAAAGACGACCAGCTTTTTCAACGCGGGATTCATACGCTGTCCGAAAGATGGGAGAAAGTAGTGGCCAGCAATGGACAATACTTCGAATCATGACTGTTTATACAGTTGTTTACAATAAAGCCTCGAATTTCGGAAAAAAAAGGCGGAAGGAAAGTTGCACGCCTATTTACCAGCAGCTATCAATAATGGAACGATTCCTATTCTGGTTGTCTTGAAAATTTGTTTCTACAAAGGGTTAAAGTAGTCCAGTCGAAACCTATATACGTGGATTGACTCGTTTGCCCTCCAACCAAAAAAAAAAAACACCATCGAAACAACTCGCATCTAATAAAGACAACTCCTCATTCTCGAATCCAACCAACTTTTTTCATCATTCAGGAATCCACGAAATATCCAACCCGGACCAGATATCACAATACCGTATGGAAAAGGGTTGCCAACAAACCGAACAATGCCATCCAACCCAGTCGAAGAGAGTTTTAGCAACGATAAATAAAGGATAGAGTACGGTATTAGTTCATCCACATCCAGGACATCTATCATTGAGCATTGTAGTTACCGGCCCTTCCAATTCGACCCTTATGTTGAGGGGCAGCATCCGGAACCTGAATGGGAAACATTCATCAATATTGAATCGGTGCCACCATGGCCGTCTTCTGCATCCAAATGACGATAATCAGGGGGCGATCGATAAAAACTGAACGGTCGACAATAGCGGGACCTGGAAGTTAACCGCAGAAACGATTTGATCGTACATATTGCGGTTTATCTCCATCTTGGTTGGCGTGCTAGCGAAATGGCGATTGGGCTATATTTTGTGTGGGAATTGCTGATGCTGCAACATCGGGGAATGAAGGAGTCTGAGATATTGAAGATTATACACTAAAGTGCATCAGCTGGAGGTGATTCTGATAATAATATAGGAGAATGCCGAAAAACTATCACTTGAAACGAGGAAACTTAGATTCTTTAACTCAACTAATAACGAAGGAGAAAGTACCTGGTTCCTGCATATGTGATATTGTATTGTTTCATTTCTTCATTCAATGTTTTTACAGCTGAATATTTTGCCGATGAAATGAACAGCCTAGAATTCCTAGACCATGAGACTATTTATGACAAATGAGAGCTGACATTTTTGGAACAAGCTTTGCAGAGGGGGAAGGAGAAGTCATATATGGGATGAAATGCAATTTCAATAACAATAGAACAATAGACAGTGCAATATCCCAACATCTGCTGAGAATTATAATATTATAGCAGCCTTTACGTCGAGAGTTGGCGGACATTTTACTGTTTCCAGTTGAAAATTAACCTAGAATGGGTTGAAAGTAAATCATCTGCATCTGCGTGCACTCCAAGGTCACGAAGCAACATGCGCAGAGTAAATTAAATCTTAATTAACAGCTCCAGGTGAAACAGAGGTGTACTGAGATTGAGTCGTTAATCGATATGTAGACATTGATTGACACCAAGATCGGCCACATCTAAGAGACTACCTTGTTGAAGGATAATGAAAACGTTGAGACCCATTCTCCTTTGAGAGGAAACACAATGCTGTCATTGTTAAATGTCAAAAGATTCCACGAACACTTCATTCTAAAGAGGTCGAAGAATTTGCAGAAAGTGAGAAACCTTTCGTGCAGCAAACTACCTGAAAATGTTCGATTCACGACTCGACTCAAGTTAATTTTTTGAGAGGATTGTGCCCATTTATCTTGATATCCCTGATAAAATCCACAGTTTGACACCCAGTGATCTCTGCCAAATACACTTTCCATTTTTATAGAGGAGGACTTCGTCTGAAGGATATAAACTCAATGCTTACAGCACGCGGTATTCTTAAGCGATCACCCATCGATGTCCTAACTGCGCTCGGCGCTGCTTGGCTTCAGTATTCTAAAATGAACATTTCAGCGTGTTATGGGTGACTTTGCTGGATTAGCAAAGAGTCTCTACAAGTGTGTATGTAACAATATAGTAAAAAACCGCTCGAGCAGATGTGTACATTACAGATAAATATAAAGAAATATCATTATTGTACTTCCAGGTTTCTCAAAATAGTTCTATGTATTATAGATCTTCATACTCACAACGTGCATAACAGAAATTCAAATTTTGTACAAGGAAGTTCACGTAAGCGGATTTTGTGACCAATTTTTTTTCCATTCGAGGTTTCGGTTTTCTCGTGAATGGATAATTTGTTGAAAGTTTCTGAGGCAAAGGGAAATAATAATAATGTACAAATAACTAAGGATAATAGCGCATATAAACGTGATATAGTAACATGATCAGATCGTAGTTTCATAATCAATTTGAAACGGATATTATCCTATCAACCATTCGAGTCGAAAAACGATGGTATAATGTTCAACACATACGTCTATGTTATCGAAATAAACGACAGAGGGTATAAATGATATGTTCATATCAACGTTAAATGTAAATGTGATGATATTGCTATAAACAAATCTAGAATCAACGTGTTCTATTTATGAATGGTTTCAATGCAATGTTGAAATAAAGTCCAATATCAATCATCATATTACTTATACATACAATAACGTAATACAGTTATTAGAAAACTGGTTTCAAACTAATCGTTAGCAAAATGAGTTGAATATAACTTCTGAAACACTTTTGATTTCAGACCCAAATTGACAACGTTCCAGATTCAACCAGTAATGTTAATTTCAATGATACAATTTATTATATGAGTCATATTACTCTGCCGAAAAAATCAAATATATTTTTATTCAGAGCCATTTCCCCATTCTTGTCTCGAAAAAAATTATGAACATCATACTAAAATGATGTCAACAGTGTAAATAAAACCTGTTTCGTAAAAACTGTTTAGTTTTATCACCCACGACAGAACTTTTTCAACTCGTTTGATGGTAACTAAACAACGTAATAGGTTATTGGATAGTCTAGAACTGACGTGCCGGAAAGGACCCTATTTACAGACGAATGGGTTCCGTTCCTATATGTATCGAGTTTATCTCTCAACGCGAAGGCGGCGGTCTCGAGTTTCAAATCGAATCAAGGCTAGTTTTTCGCGTTGAAAAATATGATTCTGAGGTAATATCAATACCCAGATAGACGGAGGCAGAATTGAAATGTCGTGCAAATACTACGAGTTGTATATTTTGGTGGATAATTTTTTTTCATAAGGAAATATTTTCGAATGTATAAATATTTTATGATGAATATCAATTAAAAAAAAAGATGATTATGTGCTTGTGGTATTATTTGAACTTTCAAACAGTTAATATTATGGTTTACCGCCAATAAACTGATTGTTAATGATGAAAAGGCTGAATTAATTTTATTCAGTACTCAGAGATCTGTTAGAGCTTTCAACAACGTTGAAATTGAGGGCTCAATTATTAAACTTGAAGAATGAACCAAATTTTCAGGAATTTACATGAATCAATATTTAAAGTGCAATACTCATATAGATCATTTATCAAGTAAGCTCTGTCAAATTGGATATGGTATTCGTTTATTGTCGAATTATTTAAATAATAAAAGTCTGAAGATAGTACATCATGTGATTTTTGAATCAGTTTCAAGATATGGGACAATATATATATTATTATTATTTTTATGAACCCTTTTTACCGACTTTTTCTATAGATAACTGCTTCTGAAAGCCACATTTTCATCACATTGCTTGTTTTTATCTATTGAATGTACTACTCAATCACACTAAGTTACTTAGGTCCTCATAAATAAAAGAAATGAAAGAATATTGAGTTCCGAGGGTCTAGTGTCCAAGGCCGACGCATAGAAAAATTTTTTAATGATCATCCAAATATTCGCTATTGGAACAATAATTTACAAAGCTTTGTCAGAAGCAGTGAATACAAACCAGTAACACAGATTGCACATAATACAATTGATTCTTTCAAATTGTTTTCACAAACCCAAAAAAGAGTTCAGAGAAAATCGGATCAAAACGGACAAAAAGGAATGGACACTAGACCCTCGGAACTCAATATTCTTTCATTTCTTTTATTTAGGAGGACAGTAGCTATTTAAATGATACACCCTAATTTAATAAAAATAGGAGTGCCTTCACAAATAAGAAATTATATAGGAAAAAGTATATTTTCAGCTATTCCACTTTATCAAAAATCAAGGAAAAAAAAAACAAAAAAAAACAAGAACGAGAAACAATAACCATAATGCAGAAATGAAAACAAAAGGGAAACCATCTTAACCAATATTCTTTGAGGTATCGCGTTTCCGTGAGGATTATTAAAACACTGATGGACGACAGACGAGTACTTCATTGTGGCACAGCACTTCGAAACATCATTGAACACTCTTCTAACTCAACTGGTCATCGCCTCGTAACTTATTCCATGAACTCCAATTTTTCTATTTTTGTACCTGGGTTACAAACATAAAATCATATTGTACACCGAGAATTTCTTCTTCCTTTTCTTATTCTCTAAGTTGTATGCCTGCGCAATGGTAACATGATACCTGCACACTAATTAAGGTAAAGGAAATATATTCTCTATTGTTGAGAACCTTATGAATGGGAAAGTTGTATGCACAACTACCACGAAAGACCATTGTTACACTAATGCAGGTATATTTATTATTATATTGTGACGACAAATTCGGATAGACACAGAGAGTATGTTTTATTGCTTCTTGTTGCCACACATCTGTTCCTTCAACAATCTTTCCCTCAAGATTTTTCTCATTGAGCTCACGGAGAGCACCCCACATCAAATTAAATAAACATTATCATTTTTGAGGAATTTCGGTCGGCACACAAGATATTTATCTTAGGTTGAGTGAATTCCTTCAAAATAACACAGCGGTATTATTAGTTATTTGGAATTATGATTTTCGATTACTATATTAAGACTGTCTGTAATTAAAAATGTTCGATTTATTTAACTTGTGAACAAATTTGATTTGATTATGTGCTTTCACTGAATTATAAGTGAAGGACCGCTGAAACATGATTGAACCAAATCTAGGTAACATAATCCTATGTCCATGCTTAATGTCAACTTCATGTACATCGCGCCTAAAATCAACTTCTATATAAACCACTGCAAACACTATAACATACCAGCTTGAGAATAATCTTCCTCCTGTAAAGATGAATTCTTGGAATAATAAACTCTTACGAAAATTACTAAATTTTTCTTCTAAAGAAATTCTTGAGTATTAATTGAGTTTAAACTTCTTATAGTTTGTGTGAAATATCTGAATATCGATTATATGATGTACGTTTCCTTGAAACTATTCCGATAATCCAAGTAGAGTAGATTACAGACGAGTGCAAAAAGCATTAAAATGTAACTAATAGCATTCGAAGATAAAGCCAATCATCTTTCCTAGGAGATCGTCCCTCGTATCTTTCGTTCTGAAAGAGACATCTGCTGGAATTATCACTTTTATCATTTCTGCACATTTCACATTTAAGCACAATTCATAAATTTATAATTCGCGTCATTTTACTGTTTGGTCGTTAGGAAACTTCTCATATCTTTTCATCTCGAGTTTTTATGTATGGGCCGATATGACGCTTCAGAAGTGGCCCTTAAAACTTGAGTTTCGGATGAAATTTTAATCCCAGCTTCCTCCTTGGGGTGCTCTCGGAATCGGTCTAGTTTTCATCTTGGCTCAATCACTGACTCTGAACTTTGATTAACGAGCTATTAAAAACATGGAGTTCTGGGTTGGATGGAGAACATTGTTGAAGATCGTTAGCTTATGGGGGGAAGGTGCAACATCTGAACAAGCTTGACGGAGATGAACTCATAATATATTAAAGTTTCATTCTAATTTGAGTCTTTCATATACAGCACTCTCACGAGTTTGATGGAACAGAACTTCCGGTTTTTGTTTGTTTGCACTCATCGACATTTGTATTGTGCTATTCAAATATGTGGCTGAAAATTTATTTGCTGCTATTTTGTTTTATTTTCAATGATTTTGATCCCAAATCTTTTAATCTTGTGTGAGACCTCTCAAATTCTAAGATTGTGTTATTTTTTCACTGTTTTTTTGGCTCAGCGTTGATAATTGCTTCCGACAATTTTCTCTACAATCTCAAGGTATCTTGTATATAGTATACATCAGTTTTGGAAAACTTATCTTTTGCCTTTCTTGAGACTTGTTCCAGATTTTGTGTTTGATATTGAATTAGTTCTAGGTTATTTCTTTTAATGAGTTCACCTATTTTGTTGGTTACTGTTGGTTGAAAGGCAAGTACTCTTTCTTTTTGGAAATTAGGTCTAGATCTTTGTTCTCCAGTGGTTGTTGTCGTCGCCTCAATGCTTTTTTTGATTTTTTCAGAGCTCTAACTATAAGTCCTTTTGGAAGTATTTTATACACTTGTAGAGAGAGCCCGAAGTATATTAAAGCCAAAAACAATTGAATCACATGTGTAGATTGAATCAACGGGCATAACATTTCATTTTCAAACATGAAAATTCTCCCAAATATTGAAACGTATAAGAATAGGGAAGCCATTCAAATATTCAAACATAATAATATCATCAACAGAAGAGAGAAGAAACGAAAACACTTATAGATCGTACAAATATCAAACCTGTCACAAGTGGAGGGGATGAACCACATCGCTCCGTGGAAATAAATTCACAGTCTACATTCTTGAGGAACAGAAATTTCTACTTCTAAATAGAATAGGCATTTACAAGGGTGAATCAAATATAAACGACACTTTTCGCCTGTCAGGCACGATAGTGGAGGGAGAACATTCCCGCTTCGTTTGTTGTTAGGTAGGTTTGTCAGGAGTAATTAAGCACGTAGGTTTACCTCCTCGACCCTCTCAGTGTCCACCGTGACGATGTCGGAGGGAGAGGTACCACCGTCAATTGCGCAACGTGTTGTAATCAAGTTCTTCAGGTGTGTGGGCGCTTTCCAATACGATTTCAGGAACAAAGAGATCAATTTCTCACTCACATCATCACCTGTGATGAAACATGGGTACACCACTACACCCCAGAGTCTAAACAAGCGAGTATGGTGTGGAGAAAACAAGGAGAACCTGAACCAGTGAAAGCCAAGTCATGTTTGTCGGCTGGCAAGGTTTTGGCTACCGTTTTTTTTATCAGCGTGGATTGCTGTATCTCGATTTTTTTGCACGAGCGCAGAACAATTAATGCGGCCTACTACTTCAACGTTTTGAGTGAGGCCCGACTTGCATATCACAGCAAAAGACAAAACTTATCGATCAGGTTAGTAGTTCTTCTTCATGACAATGTTCGCCTCCTCAAAGCAGCCTTGAGTAAGGAAAAATTGGAGCAACTGGGGTAAGAAACATTGGAACACCCTCCTCACAGTCCAGACCTGTCACCCTGAGACTTTAATGTGTTTGGTCCTCTTAAGGAAGCTTTTGGAGGCCAAAAATTAGAAATTGATGCTGAGGTTGAAGCCTACGTGCGCAATTGGCTGCAGACACGACCTGCATCTTTCTATGTGGAAGGAATTGGAAAGCTACCAATCCGCTGGAAAAAATGTGTTTTCAAATCAGGAGATTATGTTGAAAAATAAACTATATTCTTTTTTGCTTTCAAAATAAAAATAATATACAAAAAAGTATCGTTTATATTTGATTCACCCTCGTATTCACCAATGAAGAAGTAGAAGCACGAATATCTCAAGTCATATATGCAGATGAGAGCAGTCAGTCATCGCAAACAGAAATTATATACAATAAAATCTGAGAAACACTAGAAGAAGAAGACAGGTGTGTGCAAGTCAAGAGACTCTTACAGAACAGGAGACTATAGATGAATCCTAGGATAGATGAAGGGGAGATAGAATGGAAAATGAAGTCAAGAATCTAGATGTATTATTAGATAATAAATATGGAAAAAGCTATAAACAATAGAAGAAACTCAGCAATGAGCACACTTTTACACAATTATACTCAACTCAACTCAATCTTTATTAATCTCCCAAGACATATTATAATGTATAGGACATGTCAACATAGGAATAATTATAATCAAAGTAAAAAGGAAATTATTATAAAATTTAAAATAAAATTATTCAAACAGTATGAAAAATAAAAATTACTAAATAAACAACTGACTGAAGGAATCTGAGAAAAATTCCTCAGTACTATAAAAGCATTTTTCAATTATTATTAACTTGATCTTATTTTTAAATGTTTTATCATCTAACGATTCAAATCCGCTAGGTAAATGATTGAACAATTGAAACCCGGCAAAAGTGGGAGATCTTTCATATTTACTAGTATTGTGTCGTGGTATGCATAAAATACCATCATGTCGAATCTGGTAGTGATGAAAGTCGGAACATTTCACCAACCTGCACAGTTTAGATTTCACATGCATAAGACATATACAATATGTATATACAAGGGAGTGACAACATTTTAAAGTTCCTGAATGTTGATCTACAGGACTCTTGAGGTTTTAAGCCGAAAAGTAGGCGAATGATCTTTTTTTGGGGGATGAAACCACGACTACTTCCAGAGGACGCAACCCATAATATGACGCCATAGCTGAGGTGACAATTGACCATGCCGTAGTAAATCCCCACGAGCGCATCAACTGGGAGTGATGCGATGTATGGCATAAAAAGACAGATTCAACCTCTTACATAGATGGTCGATATGAAAGTGCCACCACAAATGTTTATCAACGTGCAGTCCAAGAAGTCTGATGCATTCAACAGACTCCAGACCACCACCTTGTGTGCTAAGAATAAATGGCACAATTGAACCTGAATCACGAATACCAAATTTAAGGACCTTAGTTCTTATTCGCATTAGCAATGAGTGAATTTTTCCAACACCAGTCATCAAAAATCTGAATGAGTAGCTCACACTTTGCCCTTAATTCTTCCAAACTATCAGCTTTTACAGCCAATGAAGTATCATCCGCAAACAAAATTGTAATACACTCAACAAGACGCTCTGGCAAGTTCGTGACGAACAATATGAAAAGTAGTGGTCCAAGGACTGAACCCTGTGGGACACCTAACTCATTGAAATATTGCTTGGACACACAGTAGTCGTTTTGCACGAATATGGAGCGATCAGAGAGGTAGCTCCGAATCCACTCAAGAAATATACCTCTGAAACCCATCTTATAGAGTTTATGATTAAAAATATAAGGAAAAAAGAGCCAAATAAATCAAAATACGAAACTGTGATCGCAAGACCTATACTAACATCAACTGGATCGACAGCAAGGGGCTTTGCAGATAAAAACGATTTCAAATAAAAAAGTGACCGAAAACATAATATTGTGATACCTAAGACTCAAAAACTTAATAGGCAAATAGATGGCTTCAAACATGAAGTCCCAAGCTGTTATGCCCGCCACTCACGAAGCGTTTCTTCCAGCGTTTGGTAGCTAGCGTCGAAGAGATCCCAGTCAGACAGCTCGGGACACGGCCGTACTACTGTAAATCAGAGTATGAACTTGACTGCCCGACTGGAATCTCTTCGACGCTAGCTACCAAACGCTGGAAGAAACGCTTCGTGAGTGGCGGGCATTAGACCGTTCATAGTTGATGAAGACTTTCCCTGCTTAACCAAAAAAAAAAGTGTTCATTCACATCGGAGATATCCAGCGTCGAATAACAATCTACTACCTAGAAAATTTTAAAGATGTTTACCGTAGTAGTAAGCGAAACGTCAGGTAAAAAACCAACTACACCGGCTACAAAGCCCAGAGTTTCCCAATTCCGTTGACGAATCTGGTCGTGAGAGCCTTCAGCATTATATCAACCTGCCACTTTTGGCAACCTGCGTCGACGTTCTGTAACTAGGCTCCTGCTGAAAGTTAAACCATGTCATTGTACTAAACTTTCCGACGTTTTCGTTCCGATATAACTGCTACGTTACGACAAGATGTGGCACTCCGTAATGATCGGTTGGATTACCGGAAGAGGGGAATAAAATCGTAGGTTGCGTAATGAATTGAGACGAGTCAACTTGTAAAATATTTACGATAGTTGAAGCCATCCCGAGCGGAGTATTGCAGTAAAGTGGGATAAATGGGGGTGTACCGGGATGATGTCTTGAGTTCCGCAGGAGCGATTGTAGGCAGTTACGTGAGATGAATCGTGTTCAATTTTTTTATTGGTTGAAACTGAAACGTGCTGTCGGTTGGATTGATTCGAGAGGTTCGGATGGAATGGATGACGTTATTCCTGAGGTGTGGTGGGTTAGTGCGCCTTGTGGTTTAGTGTTGGTCAGTCTATTTTAATGACGATCCGTTAGATGATGTCGTTTTTCAAGGTGCTTCGAGGGGGTAGATTTACGGTGTCGTCGTAAATCGCTACCGATGTTACCTTCCTGTCGGATGCGATAAAAGAACTTCGTAATTCAATATCTTGGCAAATATATCAATTTGTAGGTCGAGAAATTGATATTTACTACGATAAAGCTCATGAATACTGAGATCTCATTGTAAAGGGTGGACAAAATTAATTATACTTGATCTAACACTTTTCAATCTTAGAATATAGTGGAATATCGAAGGCACATTGGTGTAATCTTATTTTGAAAAAGTCCTTCGGAGGAAGCGAGAATATTTTGATTAAATAAGGGGTGGTCCAAGTTTCCAGAAAATCATATTAGCACAGAATATTTTTTGCGCAACACTACTTTCAGATAAACCCTGGTATCATAGCGGATTGTCTCTGGAATCAGAATGTGTAAATTTGGTTGTTTCTATTGGCTAATATAGTCCACGTTCCACCGCATGCCGATTTGGTTACTTTCATTGGTTTCAGATGTCAGTCCATTTATTATCTTTCTGATGATAGATCAGTGCGGTCCGAAAGAGGATTAATAAAATGAGAATGTTCACTCAGTTTTAATTCGTTGTTTATCTGATTCGTTTTTTTCATCAGGATGAAGTAAATTCAAACTCACTTCAATAGGCCAGAATATTTTTGATGTTCAAGGTTTTTTCAAACTATCAGAAATTCATTAGGGAGGGTCAGCAGGGAATTTATTGTCTTAGTAGTCTTTACAAATAGATCCCAGTATGATAGGTGGTCATATGAAAAAGTATATGAAACTGAATCGTGCCTTCGGTTGAATTGATTCGAGAGGTTGGGATGGAATGGGTGACGTTATTCCTGAGGTGTGGTGGTAAAGTATTCCTTGTGGTTTAGTGTTGGTCAGTCTATTTTAATGACGATCCGTTAGATGGTGTCGTTTTTCAAGGTGCTTCGAGGGGGTAGATTTACGGTGTCGTCGTAAATCGCTACCGATGTTACCTTCCCGTCGGATGCGATAAAAGAACTTCGTTATTCAGTATCTCGCGCCAAATATATCAATTTGTAGGTTGGGAAATTGATATTTACTACGATAAAGCTCATGAATACTGAGGTCTCACTGTAAAGAGTGGACAAAATTGACTTAAAAGGCTCTTAATAACACCCCAAACCAGTTCTAAGGATAATGATAAATTGGCACGTGAACTATTTCGGGTAATGAAAGTGACCAAACCGACACATAGTTTTTCATATGACAATCACCTAGCAATCAAGAAGACTGGTAATACAAAAATTCCCTACTGACCATGCTCCCCGATAAATTCCAGGTAACTTGAAAAACCCTTGAACATCAGAAAGAACGGATCAGATACACAACGAATCAAAACTGAGTAAAAATGCTCATTTTATTAGTCCACCTTCAGAACCCACTCATTTATCATTTGAAAGATAATAAAATAAGTGAAATCTGTAACCAATGAAAGTAATCAAATCGGTATGTGGTGGAACGTGGACTAAATTTGCCAATAGAAACAACCAAATCTACACATTCTGATTCCAGAGACGATCTGCTATCATTCCAGGGCTTATCTGAAACTATTGTAGTGCAATAAATACACTGGAATATATATGAATTTCTGGAAACTTGGAATATCCCTTATATAATCAAAATACTCTGGCTTCCTTCAAGTGACTTTGGATTATAATACTATACTATATAGGACTAGCGATTTCTAATATGCGTCTAACATAGGTCTTATATATTTTCGATAGGGCACCTAGCTCGCATTGCTCTAAGAATATCTGTAGCATAAATAAAATTTTCTTCGCTTTGCTGGCTACATGTTCAACATTTTCGGTCAATAATAAGTCACTGGTTATAACAACACTAAGATCTAGATAGATGTGATGAACAATTGTCAAAGACTGTCAAGACAATGAGAAATAAGTGTAAAGATCACTTTTGAAATCTGCTTATTTTTAGGAGAGTACTTGTAATCTCTAAGGAATAGGTTCAAGAACAGTGCCTTGTGATACGTCTCTTGAGGACGACTGAATATCACCAATTATAATTTTAAATGTCCAGTGTTCCAACTTGAGAATAAGTCGTGTGAGAGGAATTCCATCAAACGCCCAAAAGAAATCCAGTTGAAAGACGTCCCAACCAACAAGAATATCCTCTCTAACAGATAGAGGGAAAATTGTTCCAGCCTGAATCGCAATTTGTTTCCAACGTTCCCTGAAAATTTCAACTCCCTATTTTTTTTTTGCCAGACGCCTCTACAAAATATTAACATCGAGACGAAATGACAGGCGTTCAGAACCAAGCGCGCAAAAACTAATCTCGTAACCGATTCATCATACAGATCGTTCTGTAAGTGAATTTAATCGCGAAATTTTCAGGAATCCAGACAGGTTTGAACTCACCTTCGTTTTTCCCCAAAAGAGCTGGATAAAACGAATTGAATTCGTTTCCCATTGTTTACCCCGTCTCAAAAGAGTGCTTGAATATCTGGGAACTGACAACGACTAGACCTGAGGATTGCGATTTCATTTCTTCCACGGCAGGAACCGAGAAAATTCTATTACGTAATGAACACGTTAGTTCTTTTGTCGTCTCACGGAATCAAATTCATCAGGGTTCAACCTGTGGCTCTGTAGTGGAGGAAACGTTGACGTTCCGTTATTATCAGGGCACAATAGAAAAATATTGCTTCGGGCGGTCGAAAGAACGCAGTCGACTGCGAACAGAGTTGAGATGTCAACTCGAATCACGTTCGTCCTTAGGTTTCATCGAGAAAAGGCAGAATTTTCGGTGAAACGTTACGCCACCGGCGATTCATTTTGGATGGAGGGGAAGAATCACCTTGTCGTACGTGATAAAAATTTTCGGGATGCGAAGAAAGTTGTTGATGATATTCGGAGGGTATGTTCGTTCGAGCACAAGATGAATAACATGGTCGATGTGATGTGTTTCACCGTAGAATATCACTCCTATGATAAATACATTTTGAGGAAGAGTTAATCGAGAAAATTCGCTTGAAGTTTATTATTTTGTTAACCAGGGTGTTAACTTAGAGGTTATACTTGACCAAGATAGTGTCTGCAACTATACTAACTGACAAAGGAACTGCAGAGGAGTAGTTCAAATTTCAAATTATTCTTCGGTAAAACATATATAGTATAGCAAGAAGTAAATGATTGAATTTGGAAGAAAAATTTGTGAAGGTTTCTTCATGTAAAAAATATTTGTAATTTGAATATTGTAGTCGATTTTTGCAAGTTTTTTAAATTTTACAACAAACCAGCTGTTCGAGGAGATCCTAAATCGATATTTAGCTGTTCTCAAAACTCCTAGAGCACGTGTACGCGGAATGTATCGCCAGCTAAGTGAATTTGAAAGAGGTCGAATTATTGGTCTACGGGAGGAGAGATTGTCTTTTCGAGAAATCGCTAACCATGCGAACAGAAATCTAACCACTGTTATGAGATGTTGTTAAACGTGGTTTGATAATGTCCAAACTCGAAGAAGGGTAGGCACCAGACGTCGAAGGGGTACAAATGAAATTCAAGATCGACGTCTAAGACTCATGGCCATTAGATTTCGATTTGCGACATCTCGATCTTTGGCTGATGAGTGGTTAGGAGAACAAGGACATCCTGTAACTAACCGAACGCTTTATCGTCGGATAAGGTCTTTTGGTCTGCAGCATTATCGACCCCATCATGTGTTACCTCTGACGGTTGAGCATCACCGGCAACGATTACAGTGGTGCAGATAACGTCCACATTGGAACGTTGAATGGCTTCAGCTCGTCTTTTCTGAAGAATCTCGATTCTCTTTGGGTGCACATGATGAACGAAAAAAGGTTAGACGACGGCAGGGAGAAAGACGTAAACCTCAGTTTGATGTTGAACATGATGTACACCGTACTGTAGGCGTGATGGTATGAGGTGCTATTGCACATTCTAGTAGGTCACCTTTAGTTTTTTTTCGGGGTAACATGACAGCACTGCGTTACCTTCAAGAAATAGTGAAGCTATATGTTCTCTCTTACCTTAACCGGCTCGAGAATTCAATATTTCAACAAGATAACGCCCGACTTCATGTTGCCAGAATTAATTTTAACTTTTTCGAAGTGACCCATGTGAATCTCTTGCTATGGCCGCCCAGATCCCCTGATCTATCGCCCATAGAACATGTTTGGGTCATCATGGGTAGAAGAAGGTTTACCCCAGCCCCCACGAATTTTGGCGGCTCTAAGACATGAAGTAAATGTAGCTTGGGATAATATCGCTCAAGAAGAAATAGACCATCTTATTGCATGAATGCTGAGACGTGTTGGGGAGTGTATAGATAATCGCGGTGGACAAACACATTATTAACAAATTTATTAAGAAAAATTGTGAATTTCGTAAATTTGTAATTCGTTATTCTCCCCAAATTTCAATCATTTACTCCTTGCAATACTACCTATGTTCTACAAAAAAAAATTCAACAGCTCCTTCGGGGTGTTGCAGTGTCTTTGTCACTTAGTGTATAACCCAAATCGAGTATACATCGATTGTTCATACAGCTCATGGAATTCCACTATAAAGAAAATTGATTCCTGCAAGCACAGAAAATAATTATCGAAAAATAACGTTGATTTCGTTATAACTGAACCAACCTAGTTGTGATATTTTCCGTGAATATAAATACAAAAGCGATTAAAATCTGTTAGAAAGTCCCTTGAGATCTCAGTAGAGCCCTTTATTTAACGTCGCAAAGCTCACAAAGTCGATATTTATTCTCCTATAAAATTAATATAAATACTATTACTATTTCAAGCTTTATGTCACATTCCGTACTGATCGCATTATTAGAATTGAAGAGAATGTAAGCAAAATATTTGAAACAAAATGAAAGGAAGAACTGGCGAGTCAGGAGCTTTAGATCTTTTGAACACTTTCATTCGTTGGCCAATTATATCCTTTTGCAACTGTATTTATACCTCTGTACACATTTATGTGGTCTTCAAGGGTGCAATTGACGTATGAACGAAAAATCTCTCGAAAGCTCTTGATTTCACATCAGTGCTATCAGCAATTTTTCATATTAGTAACTCGGCTATAAGAACAACGACAGAAAAAAAATTAAAATATTCGAACCAAACTTTCCCCATTCTTCCGCCACCGCTGAACTTCATTCTTCCCGCTGAACGCTCTCCCTGATTACTAGACACTTCCCACGGGCCAAACTCGGGAAGAGAATACGTGTATCCCTCATTTTATCGGCCTACAGAAAGACTAAAGAAGTTCCGACAATCGAAGGGAAGGGGGGATTGCGGAAACTGAGAAACCGTGAAATTCTACCTGGAACGGAAAAATGAAACGTCCCGGGGAAATATTACCGCGTTTCCGGTTCGTTTCCCCTGATATTCCGACATACGTACGACAGACTGGGGATGAATTAGAAACGTCCCGCAAAATATGTCCCGAAGCACGAGAAATTAATGGCGGTGGAAAGTTCGCGGATACATGCGGATCGTGCCCGGTGTGTAAAGTGGAAATGATTAATTGCGGCTTAGCGCGGTGCAGATCGGTTGTTCGGAGATGCAGGTGCTGGCATTCGGGAGTTTATTACGTGCCGTATTGCGGATTTTAATTAATCCTTAAGTTATTTCGGAATATAAATAAAAAATCAGGCATGCCAGAAGAGAATTTTTGAATTCTCGGTCAAAAATAGTTGAATGGATATCACTGTTTGAAAAAATAAAGAATATCTCTATAACAGAAATTAACTCTAGACAAATAACAATATCGGACTTGCATAAATCTAGGGGAAAACTGTAATCTAAGAGGAGTAGCGATAGACTTGTTCCGCTGTTTTTATAGCTCATCAGTATCGCATAATGCGATATCTAAAAAAGAGAGCATTTGATTGAAATCCAGCAGTATCGTTGAGACTATATGTGCCAATGCGACCTGGCATCACAGAACAACTGTGTCTCCTCCGATGAGAGCAGGGTTTTCCTGTGGTTAACTTCGACCACGCAGATAGCTATAGGTGTACAACTTTGCTTCTGCTGTTTTGTAATAGATAGCTGTAGCGGTAAGTGGTAGTAGAAATAAATAGATCGTAGATGTCATACAATAAGCTTAGATATTTGTAAACATAACGCCATCGAATTATCAGTCGATTTGTGTCTGCCTTCATAAAGTTATTCTCGATTAAACATGTCAGCTGAGGCTCATCAAATATTCTCAAATACCTATGGTGAGACCGCTATTAGTGAAAGAACGTGCCGAGAGAAAGAGAGAAGGTTTTCGAAGATGCAGAATTGAAGGCATTACTTGATCAAAACTCTTGTCAAACGCAACAAGAATTGGCAGGATGATTGGAAGTGATGCAACAAGCCATCTCGAAACGTCTGAAAATCATGAGAATTAATGATTCAGAAACAAGGAAATTGGGTGTAAACGAGTTGAAGCCGAGAGATGTTGAACCGCGTTTGTTTGCTTGTGAACACCTGCTTGCAATGCAAAGACGGAAGGGATTTCTGCATCGCATTGTGACTGGAGACGATAAATGGGTTCATTACGATAATCCCAAGCGCAGAAAATCATGGGGATATTCCGGCAATGCTTCCACGTAGACTTCCAAACCGTATATTCAAGGTTTCAATATCATGCTCAGTATTTGGTGGGACCAGCTCGGAGTAGTGTATTATGAGTTGTTAAAACCGACTGAAACAATCATAGGCGGTCGTTATGGAACGCAATTAATGCCTTTGAACCGAGCATTGAAAGACAAACGGCCGCAATACAACAAGAGACATGATGAAGTGATTTTACAAAATGACAATGCTCGACCTCTTGTTGCGAAAATGCTCAGGATATACTTGGAAACGTTGAAATGGAGAGTCATACCCTACCCGCCGTATTTTCTAGACAAAGATTGCTTCAAAAGAATTTTCAAAACAGGATTCGTACGCTGCCCAAAAGATAGGAGAAAATAGTGGCCAGCGATGGACAATACTTTGAATCGAAAATGTATAACCTGTTCTTTAGTATAAAGCCTCGAATTCCAGAAAAAACCGGGAAAGCAATGTTGTTTGCCTATGTAGTTGAATTAATATGTTAAAAAAAAATGAAGAAAAATGCAACGAAAGGCAACTGAAGACAAATAAGAATATCGAACTTGCAAAAATCTAAGGGAAAATTTGCTGTCATCTAAGGTGAGTAGCGATAGACTAGTTTTGCCGTTTTTATAGCTCATTAGTATCACATAATGCAACCAACGATACAAATTGATTTGTGATTTTTTTTTGCATGAGGGCTGAGATATTTAGGGTGGTAGCTTCTAAAATTGAAACACCCTATAGATTGGATGTATGTATAAATGAAATGATTCTTTTATTTCCTATTTATTGTATTATGTTTATTCTTTATGAACACAAAAGTTTAAAATGGATAATTCCCATATCTCAATATCGTATAAATTTGAAATTGCATTTTCATCAAATGCGGATCTATAATTTTGATGCTATAAGGAAATTTAAATTACGAATGGTCATCGAAATGAAAGACGCTCGAGGACGCATGCAATCAAATAATAATAACAAATCGTTTAATTCGAAGCTGAACGATTTTCTCTAGACCAAAATTAAGTAATCCAACAAAAAAGCGTCACAACATCTCACATCAAACGAATCCGAAACAGACTACATTGACAAATGATCCCGAATTGCCAGCACTGATTGTGTTAGAACAGACAGTCCAAGAGTCGCTAGCAGTGATACCAGTCTAATCTCATTCGAAACAAATATCCCTCGAAAAAAAAATCCAATCTCAACAAGAGAAGATTCATTACACGTCTCCCCCCGAAGACGAACAAAAGGAATACGAATTTCTTTTGAACACCTCCTGCCCCCACCCCTCATCAACAAGACGTCGAAATTCCTCAGCATTATTCATCACAGTCGGCTCGGTAATGAATGCAAAATTCGGTGCTTCGGGAATGTTCCGATATAAACAATTTCAAATCTCGAATTTCGCTAAGCCCCCGAAAAGAGCTGACTGGTGGAGATGAAGGGGTTCAGATTGGAGAACCCGGAAGGTTATCCCCTGAACTATGAGCGATTAATTATTTGTAGCTCAGCCTCGCTGCTGCCTAGGCATGATGTATATCAAATAATGATCTCAGCGGAAAATGGAAGTAGGCCTCCGGGCCCGTTGGAATTTGAGTGGCTATATATTATTTTCGGTATCTGCCATTAATTTTCCCCTGTAAGGAATCATTACGGGAGATATTTCGGCCGAAAAAATGATAGGTATTATCTTAAGGTTTACGGGGTTATCTTTGACGGTTGCCATGGGATCTGCAGTTTTGTGGGTAGGTTGGATAACGATTAGAAGATGGGTGGTGGAGATCTAAAATGTAATGGGTAAAAATAGATTATTTTTGCAAGATGAACGAGGCTTTAACTACCACAGTTAGAATGATAAGCTTTAGGTCCAATACACGCCGTTTTGTTAGATAACATGTTGCCATTTCGAAGGTAATATCATTATGCCGCACTTATAGAAACCCTCGTAGCTATTGGCAAATAGAGACAGTCGATTTTCACAAGCCTCTGTTGAAGCTAATTTTTGACAACACAATTTTTCGAACAAAATTATTCGCTATTGCCATGAATATATGGTAATCACTTGTTGCCATGTTCGGACTATAAGGTGTGTGCTAAAGAACCTCCCTACGAAACTCCTCGAGCTTCTGGCGAGTAACAATCGAGTTAATATTTGTGCCGTAGAGAAACAGCTCAAAGTTGATAATTCCCTGCTAATCCCATCAAATATACAGCGAAGCCTTCCTGGCTCTCAATCCTAGCTTGGCCAGCGTTCACGTTTTTCGACCACCACCGTTTTCGCTTGACGTTGTCGTAAGTAATCCAATTTACATCACAAGTCACTAACCGCTTCAGAAATAGGTCGATTTTGTTGCTATATAGCAGTGATTCTCAGGACCATGAGGTATTTATAGGTTAACTCGTGTTGTACCCATACATCGAGCTATTTCTTGAGATCAGCCCTAAGCAAATGGTTCCGAACGAAATTTTGTCCAATCTTTTGGTGGTAGGACTCGACAAAGTCCATGATTGTATCGAAATTTTCGGCAATTGGCTTTTCAGTGCGTGGTGCATCTTTGAAGTCGAAATAACCAGAACGTAATCGACGAAACCAAAATTGCGCATGATTGGGTATTATAGTATCAGTAGCATAAACACTATTTACATTTTCAGCCACTTGGCTTGCTTCTTAGCCTTTATCGAAAAAAACTGTAAAATATTGCATATTTTCTCTTCGCTAATATCCATCTTTGACGCGTGCTCACATTACTGAGTCAATTATAATCACAGAACTATCACAGAAGTTTTTGTAGTACAAAATCTCAACTTTCAAATGCCATCTAGTAGAACTCGATCGGACTCATACAAGGCGAGATACAGATAACTAAAGCCATCTATTGGAAGCATGATGAATTTGTTTTTACTACACCTAATATCACGCAGAGTATGTTCTAGAATAACTTCACTCTATAACTTCCAAGCCTAACCAGTAGTTATAGTCTTATAGTTCGATTTTATTAGCCAACCTTCACCTTCCAGAGTTATGTACGTACTCCAACGCTGCTCTAACGTTTTGATACCTTTTCTGTGAAGAAATTCGTTTTTGCTTTCTGAATAGGCTTCAACCTCAGCAATCACTTCCTCAGAGGCAATTTATTTCCCTAGTGCACCTCTAACCGTTGTTGTCGAGTATTTTTTTTCATAAAAACAGTGTTTTATCGATACGCCAAACTCATTCTCAACCTTTTTCATAACACCAATAGATATAGATCGGATAATAGATATAGCGTCATTCAAGCATCAATATCGATCCAGACTTAACTCAATGTTCCCTTATGGAAGAAAGGAGTGGTATGGCACAGGCAATGCTATTTATGCGCTGAGCCTGGAACTTATTGATTGAGCTGTTGTTATCAAGTGGGCTCTTCCTTTCAATTCGACCTATCACAATTATTTGGGGGTATTATTGAATGATATATTTCATAGTGCTTGAAACAAACGAGAAAAGTTTTAATCATGAATGCAGCGGTTGGACGAAATCTGAGTAAGGGTTCCGTAACTATAACAATTCAAAATTCCGTTGATTTGAGAGCTGCATATTCGTTCAGAATGAAAACTTTTATATGTACAATAACAATTTGAAGCATCCAGCAAAATTTCATATTGATGGCATAACCACAACTTTACAGAATTAGAAAAGGATATTGAAAAATAATACCCATTTTTCCGGTGAACACCCAACCGAAGAAGTTGTATATAGATATCAAATCACGATTTCGAGCTTGGTGCAGAATATCAAAATTGATCCCTCGATCAGAACCAGGGAAAATTCAAGAAGAATATTAGGAAAAGTATACCTTATCTTATTTCCGTAATAACGAATCTTTTTGACTTGAGAATTGATATGAACTTACATGAAAAATAACCATGATCCTATTCGAGTAGAATATTTCATTTTTAGCACTGTCAGAACCATACAATTCAAAGGATAATATCGAAAAAAACTGATATTTCAGTGACCATATCTTACCGAGTAAAAATTCTGCATGACGAAAAAACAAAACAATTGCAAAAGCCTCATTCAATTTGAGTGTTGATAGCATAATCAGAATCTTAATTGTGGATTTGGAGGGTACATTTGGTGCACTTCAAAGCTCCTGAATTCTTGAAGTGCCCTACCCAATTTTTAAAAATATTATCAAGCCGACTTTGTTTTAATATTTCGTACGGTTAATGCCAATGCAGACATTACTGCTTGTGCATCAACAT
Organism: Harmonia axyridis; assembly: GCF_914767665.1. NCBI lineage: Eukaryota > Metazoa > Arthropoda > Insecta > Coleoptera > Coccinellidae > Harmonia > Harmonia axyridis. The sequence continues at coordinate 30,134,952 of NC_059505.1, forward strand.
GGCTCTGTAATTCTGTACCACTCTGAATGGTAGAGACTTAGCAGAATCGGTTTTTTTCAACCCAGTAGGAGTGCGGGTTCGAACCTACTCCTACAGGCACGAGTTGAGTTGAAAGAATGTTGTTGCCACACCCAACTGGAAAACACTCGAGGTTATCAGTAGCCAAGGAAGAAAGTTTTGTGTGGCAATTACAGATCGGACTTTTTCAAGAAAATTCATCAAAAGCAGACAACACTAGTCTTTCAATCAGAGCAAGATGACTGGAAATACATTATCCACTCCTCTCAACGTGAAAAATTTTCCCCTTTGAGACAATCTGTTTTCCTTCGGAGACTTACTGAAATGTGGGAGCTAGCCTGGCACACCCTGTATCAAATTTCAGCGGAATACATTTTTTCTTAATATTCTTTATTCTAAGAAACATACCGATTATAAAAAAATTATTCTCTAGCTTTATGAAACTGAACATCGAACTGTGTTATTTGATATGGAACTTTTCATGCTCAAATTCAGGGAATTGGAAAGAAACCCTACAACATATACATTCCCATTTCATTGATCGAAAAAAGAACCAAACGAACATGAAAGAGAATTCTCAAAACTATAACGACTGAAGTGAAATAAATAAACCTTTGTTCCATTTCATCTCGAGTTGCTCCTAAATTTCGTGTTTCAATCAGTTTGATCGTTGTTTGTACAAATACATTTCAACTCAAGCATCAACATTTATAGGCTGAGTTAGAAGCAGCAGACTTATAACACAAAACGAAGGTTTCGTTTGAGCAGTATTTCCAACCATGAACGCATATCGATGAAATTCCTTCTTTTTCTTTGTTTCGAAAATATCGATATCAACACCGCTCGAAATCTGTATGTTCATTGCTCGATAGAAATTTGCACTTTATGTAAAAAATATTTTTTTAATGAAGGGTTTTCCAATAGAAATTTTTGAATTCGAAATGGTTCTGATAGCAACACTGGGTATTATTTTTTGACATTCTCTGTCAATTGTGCCATTCAATCATAAAAAGATACACTCTCCAACTTCTTTCAGAAATTGTTGAATTATTTCATCAATAAAATATGGCTAAAATATTCCAAGTTCCTACCAGGTGCCGATTCGGTTGCTTTGATTGGCTGCAGCTACGCACATCTAGCCCTTTTTAATTAACTTTCTCATAATTCACATAAACCAGTGCGGTCCGTGGGTGAATTGATAAAATGAGTATATTCACTCGGTTTAGTCCATTATGTAAGATATATTCAAAGTCACTGGAATTATGCCAGAATATTTCTCACCAAATTCCCAGAAATTTATAAGGGAATAGGGAATTTATTGTCTCAACATTTCTTCCGATTGAATTCCAGTGTGCTACTTTCGTGTCGATTTGGCCACTTCCATTGCTCGAAATGGTTGCACTTATTAGTGGGAGTTCCAGTCATCGAGATAATTGGAGAGATCAAAAATAACCGAAAATAAATATTAAAGAGAAATTAGAAGTGAAATATCTATGACAAATTCAAGTTTTATATCTTGTGGAAGAAAGGTACTATAAAGAAAAAAGACTATAATAAAATCAAACTTCAAAACAATGTATTTCGAAAAAAAAACATTTGCCCCTTGTTTATCGGATTAAGGAACCCTCTATAACAGAAGTATTTTCACTAGTTTTTTTTTTGCTAAAATTAGTCATTTTTATTACTTGGTTATCATCCATTGTTATTTAATAAATAAGAAAATATTGGGAATATTGGACACAATTTTATTCTATTGTTTAATTTGTAACAACGCCGACGTTTCGAAACAGTTCGTTTCTTTTTCAAGGCTAGTTACGACAAACAATATTGTACGTTTATTAAAATCATTAAGATAATCTTCAAGGAATCGAAATTCTTTTACACCGCAGATAATCAACATCAACATCCATTAAGTTACTAGTTAAGTTATTAGTCATTTTTATTTTTCGTGCTCTTATACGTACAGAAAAACAAATATGTGTTCTGATTCACCGAAATGGAGCAGCTAACTCGCTATCGATTATAATTCGTGACACATGTCCTAGCTATGGATACCTTGAAGGAAGCATAATAATCTAGAGTATAGCGTGACTGTAATATCGCATCGAAAGCTTTAAAGGCATTAATTCACAAACAGGTAGTGTTCCACTTTTCCGTGGGAACTAGAAGATCTAAAATTTTCATATCTGAATTTCACTTGGTCAAGGTGAAGGTCGAGTCCCTGGCAATTTGAGCTCAAGATTTTATAGAACGTAATGGGTGTATTTCGTCGATTTGTAAACGCACGAAAATAGCGCTATGACTATAATTCACGATGATTATCGAACGTAATTGAATGATTCGATACACCCAAAGGTGCTGAAGAATGTATCTTTATGGGCGAAAAATTGATTTGGCCAATTTTCAGGACTTTTTTTTCCATGGAAAAAGAAACGATTTATGCAATCAATGAATCAAAATTTTACAGAGTGTTCCATCATTAACGCGACGTTCTATTATGGTTACGCGTTGAAATTTTCGAATTATTTTCAACACAGTATCATTAGGCTCTATTGAATCTACCTTTTCGAATTGTTTGGAAATACACATTTTGACCGAAAAAAGGTGTGAATGACTGAACATATGGTTTTTTCTTCTCATGGAATACTCTGTTTCCTATTGCATTGCATGAATAAAATGAACCTAAGTTTGTACGATGATTTACATGCTTAAAACTTACCGTTTTCGAGATATTTATAACTTTCATTAATGTAGGATCCAATTATTGTTCCCTGTAAATGATGGCGATCGTCAACCGGATGCTTGGAGACCTATTAGTTTCTTTTAGTGTCGAGGGCATAACAGTTTCAATGGATTTACAGGAAACGAATTGTAATTGTACATAAGGTAAAAAGGATGTGTTATTCTTCGGGGTGTCGAAGATGTGTCATGTCGGTTGTAAATCTTAAGAGACTTACCGGGGTTGGGAAAGTTCGAGAACAAGACGGTTGTACCAGATGTGTTACATCTGTTTATCAGGTTCTAGTCCTTCTAAAATATTCGATTTCCAGGAATCCGCGAAGATCTTTGTGGGCGGTACAGCAAAGCTCTTATTGGACTAGGGTGTGGCCAAGACGAAAAGAAGGGAGGTCAATATTCGAGACAGGGTAGTTCCAATCGGGAGAGACACAGTTCAAATTAAGCCGAAGACGGGTACAGTTCAAATTAGGCCGAAGACGGGTACAGTTTACCTTATGCCGAAGACGAGTCAAGTTCGGGAGGTCAACTTAAGACCTAAGACGAAAAGACGTTTCGCGGACTAGATTAAGACGAGTCGCAAACAAGTTAAAGACGAGACGACCGAAAACTTGAAGTACGACGAAGACGTGATAATCCAAGACGTTTCGAGTAATCAACAAACGAGTTAAAGACGAAATTCAGTACCGTAGTGAGAAACTTGTAATTAAGACGTAATTCAGATCTTCTCAATACTGAGTTTGTACTGTATAAGTGTGGCTTTGTAAATAGATGTGAATAATTCAAAAGAGTTCAATTATTACAAAACCGACAAAGTCGCGGAGAAAAAGACGAAAGGCCAGGTAATCGAATCATACCTCTAGACGATCGATTAACCAGGACTACATTAATTGAAGAGTCTTCCGATAAATCCATTGGTTTCGAACTGAATGAACTCATTTGAATGAGCATTTCAGAGTGAGAATCATAAGATAATCATTGAGAACTCTACTGGGTGTTCAAAATGAAACGATTCATTATTGATGACGTATTCTAACAAATAAGCACTATATTTTATATTTTAATTTGATAGAGGTATGCTGCCGATAGATACCCTGATTTTTGCAAGTTCGGAGACTCAATGCTCTTCCTAATACATGAACTCCATTCAACTAGACATTTCCATGATATTTTACATCCACATCAATGAATACGAGATGAAAAAAACAGAAATGAGGAAAAATGGTGCCTACTCCAAAGTGTACAGATAAAGCTCCAAAAGCCACATGAAGCTGAAAGGGAAAGAATGGATTGGGAAGGAAATGGGAAATTTAGTGAACTCTCTGATCTCCCCTGTAAATTCTGGCTAATTCTTCATACGATGAGTTAAGGATAATCCAGGGCTTTTTCCTCGTGTTTTTCATCATCCATTCTTCATAAGGGACTGACGCGTGTTTAGAATGCGATGCAGCTATAAAGTATATGAAAACTTTAGCGGTGTGGTATTTCTGTAAATCCTCGGAATGTTCAATTATTGCAGCTATATTGGGGAATGAATTCTTGAAATAATCCATCTATTCAATGTCTGAATGGATGGATTAGGAAAAATGAACAATTCGACTCGATTCCGGCTTTCAGAAAACGAGCTAGGCCAGATCGATTCAAAACGTTCTTAACTTCGGGTTTTGCTTTCAAAAGAGGCTAAATCGATGCAAAACGTTTTAAACATCAACTGCTGCTTTCATATATGAAAGGAGGCTAGGTCGATGCGAAAGTTTTTCAGCATCATTGAGCGCTTTTCCTCCTGATAGATCGCTCACAATATTGGTATTTCTGGAATTTTCAGCAGGAAATGATTTCAAACGACAAGGTTTGACTCATTGATGATGAATCCGTCAATATATTCGATTCTGTCCAGTCGACGGAAAACATAATATCTACCGAAGGAACTTGGAATTTTAAGGATAGGTTCAGAACTCGAATGCCGTGGTTGAGTACGATAATGAGCTAAATTCTACTGAGAGTTCCGAAAATAAAGTCTTCCTACCATTTGTGATCCAATAAATTGCAGAAATTACATGTTTGATAGAAAAGAAAATTTTCACTAAGATGGAGAATTATTAACTGAAAATTGGGATTCTTGGATTTTATTTCGATCGAATAATAAAAAACATTGAAATCTAAGAAAAATATCGTAAGTGATCCATTTTTTCCGTGATTATATAACTGATGTTCTGATGAACCAATATAATCTGTGAATTTCTCATAGTGACGTCGTGGATATAATCGTTTTGGTGTTTTGCCTCTTGGCATATTGGGATCATTTCCATAGTAGCATTCTTGTACGTTCGCCAAAAAGATAGAAGTCAAGCTCAGTAACATGTCATTTAATTAACAAAATGCAGTGCTCTGGTTATAGTTATTGAAATTATTCTTCATATAATCGTAACGATTCAGACAAAGACAATATATTTCGATTATAAGAACGTCTTCACTCGACGTAGTTCGCGAGATATCACTCGAGCTACGCTCTCGTGATGTTTCGCGAACAACGTTTCGGTGTATAATCGAATATTGTCTATGCTCATGTGATATTATAACTGACATCAAAACCGATGGAGCTTATATTTTTCTGGTTGTATGAACTACTAATTTCGAGTTCCGTGCTGAATTTCGACCTGATAACTCTATCAGAACCATAGAAAATTAAAAAAAAATATCAGACATATGATATTCCCATCATATGAACTCTGATTGAATTGCAAAATTTCTTGATTTCTTGTTGATATCGTGACTTGTTGAAAAAAATTCGAGATTTTCACTGAAATTGATTCTCCAACATTTGTTGCTATCATGATTCTGGATTCAATTTGGAAGGAATAAACCCCTTGAAAGTTATTTCATATACCTTTTGTTATCTGAGAGTGATGAGTAAAAATCTAGTCTATCAAATCTTTATTTTTCTTTAATTTTCTAATGGATATTTGTTTTGCGCAATAATTTCAAGATAGAAGTTGTTCCACTTTTCAAACTCAGATAATATTCAGGTTCAAACGTATACATAAATATTTCCAACTTTCTCAATATTCAAAAATAATTCGAAAATTTTCGAGTTTCTCATTTTATAATAACCATGATAATCTCATAATGGACCCTCAAATGAAATCTCACACAAACAGAAAATATTTCACAACAAATTACCCGCGAGTAATTTTCCACAACCCAAGGGGTTTCATTCGAGTTTTCATTTCCATGTTTTGCTTCGGTCCATGAGCAGCCTTCCGCTGACGATGTGAAAATGGGAAAATAAGGTTCTACAAGGGTAACGTACATTTCATATTGAATAATTATTTTGAGCTACATGCACAATTTCGAGCTACACTCATCATCAGCATCATAGAAAGTTTAATTGAAATATTGGAAAAGAATTACCCAAAATTTTCGTGAAAGCTTCGTGTAGAATTTTGTATAGATAGCGTTATCAGAACCATAGTAAACTCAAGCAGAATTGTGAAAAAAAAAAGATATAATAATTTCTCAACGAGAGATGGGACCTAGTTCAAATTGCAAGTAAATATTAAATAATAAGGTACTTCAGAAATTTCGGTTGGACCGCATCATCAGAATTATTAAACGGGAAAATTGAAGAAATATATCCAAAAAAAAATGAAAAAAAGGACTGATGTGAAGTAAGCTTTCCAGAGGGCTCTTTCATTTTCTTCTATATGGAAAAGCCTGAAAGATCCAAAACGTTTCAAGAATCAATTTCTACTTTTTGATGCAGAGGAACGGTAGTTCTATGCAACATGTTTTGCACATCATTCCTAGCTCTCCCATATGGTAGAAGGTTAGATGATTCATTGAATTTTGATTGAATTTGAAAAGTATGATTCTTCCAATAGAGCTTTTTTCGTAATTTCATGAATCCATCAGTTTTCCAATAGTTATCTGTATCACGCGTCCGATAGGGTGAGAACGATGAGATTTCGTACTACAAAAAGTTTTCTGACATTTTTGTGATTAGTTGATTCAGTTACATTTGAGCGCATTCAGAGATGGATACTAGAAAAGACAACATACGCTATATTTCACACTTCCTCTTCGATGAAGGCAAAAATACAAACCACGCGGCTGAAAATGTAAAAAGTGTTTATCACCTTTTAAGCGAAATTTTGGTTTCGTCGATTCTGTTCCGGTAATTTCGATGTCAAAGATGTACATACATCGCGTGTAAGGCCAATTGTCAAAAATGTCGATTAATCATGGACATTACAAATTACTTACGAATTTTCCACAACCTAAGGGTGTCCATACTTTTCCATGTTTTGCTTCGGTCCATGGGCATCCTTCCACTGACAATGTGAAAATGTGGAAAGAACATTAATAAGAGAAACGAAAATCTCTTTGTAACTGATGCATTTGTTTTGATTCCAACATTCGTCGCCTCTTGTCTGACGGGACACGTTAGCAGTAGCGTAATTTGAGCTATTGTCTCGTTAGACTCTGATTGTTGAATGTTTTATCAAGATCCTTTTTTCATAATTTCGCAATAGCTTAATCATTAACCTAAGAAAAACATTGACCTTTTTGAAATACGAAAAAATTTTCATGAATAATTCACATTGTAAACTGTTTTCGAGCTTCAATTGACAATTTAGAAATAAACCAAATCATGTTAGGCTGCGTAACAAAATTTATATTATCGACTATTGAGAATTTTCAGTACAAAAAAACACTACTCTTGAAAAGTTTGAAACCAACAACACACAAGGTGGAGAGTTGCTCAAAATGTTCATAATAATCCCATATTGGACCCACGAATGAAATCCCACACAAACAGCAAAAATTTCATAACAAATTACTCCCGAATTTTCCACAACCTAAGGGTGTCCATACATTACCATGTTTCGCTTCGGTCCACGAGCAGCCTTCCGCTGACGATGTGAAAATGTGGAAAGAAGTCCCTACAACCTGTAACGTACCGAATTTAATCCCAATTTCGGAGCTGTCCTCCATTATGATAACGGCCCCGCGTGTGCCCTCCGTATATCCCCATTCTACCACCAACCCTTAAATAACATCCACTTCGGACGTACCCCCGTGCCTCCGGCGAATTCCCCTATCTCTCATCATTTTCAACATCGCACACGAGTCCGGAATCGGATTCAATTAAATCCGGATCACGTTCAGAGTCCGCGGTATTCACCTTGACATATGGCCGACGGAATAATTGAATATAACATCTTTCTGCGAGTCAGGGAAGTGGGAATTAATCGACCTGATCCCTGGGGGATTTATTCCATCTCGTCTCTAGCATTTTTCGTTCGGGGGTTTTTTATTCCGGAGAAAGATGTAGGGGATTCTATGGGCGTCTAACAAGGTTCGACCGGAAGATTCGGATAAGGTTTTGAAATGGAAAAAAACGTGAATATTGCACCCAAATCGATAAAATGAGCAAAGCACTGAGGAGTAAATAGGAGCTTTTAAGCACTCGTTTATTATTGCAACAATTACGGCCTTGGAGAGCACATAATTTAGTAAAGTACAATTGGCATATGAATGTACGAGTGCAAAATGGTGAATGCGAAGGTCCCAGATCTCTGTCATATATTTAAAAACCTCAGAGTTTGGGCGACTTGAGCTATGTTCCATGTAGGCTCTTGTCAAAATGTGATTTTTGACAACTTTGTGAAATTTGATATCCAAATTCCATAAAAACTACAATGACATCACAAATATCATTCCAATGATTTGATAAGGTCACTTCTTCTTCTGCAGGTGCCGTCTTCGTACTGAAGTTTGGCTATCATCAAAGCTATGCCTATTCTCGATACTGCAGATCTAAAACCATTGTCAATTTATGATTTCTGAAAATATGTATGAGAAATTATAAATGAAAATCCCTTACAGGTTGTAATGGCCGAGACAGTTAGACATCTGATATGACGTAAAATATTTCTTAGTTTCGTAAGCAGCTTTTTTAACGATTCGAGATATTGTATAACAATAAAAGGGAATTGGAAGTCATAGTGTATCATTTTGATAATGAAAATTTATGAATGAGGTGGAAAATTGTTCACTGGAATATGATTTTAATTATTTACTAATTATGACACATTAAAATAACATTATTAATCGCACTAACTGTGACAGCATATAAATTATGCTGAAATTATATCGACAAGGCCCTACGGTAACCATATTATTTTGCAACTTAATTTAATCCGGCTAATAATGAAGGGAATAATCCATCAAATCATTATTTGGCAATCCCAAGTAGTTCCCTTCACCAGCACCTTCGCCATTTTGCAACGAAAAAAAAATGTGAACTCACTTTCTTCGGTGATTAATTATTAATTTGCAATCAACGCATATTTTCAAGACCACTTACTGAACTTTCGTTTTTGAATGGAAATAACAAAATACAGAGAATATTTAAATCTTCCTGACTTCAAGTCAGTGCTTTCCTTATATTTTTCGATATCCTTCTTGAATTTTCTATAAAAAGAATTTTTGACATGAAATTAAAAACTGTTCTTTCGCTAGGCCATTTTGCAAGGTTTCAATGGCAACGATGTCTAATTTTTGACATTGCATGTGTCATTTGTGTTCAGTAAACTATAGCATTCAAACATGGATACACGCCTCTCTTGTAGCGTTTCTATAGCAGCGAATAGCCAGTCGATTGAATGAATAATGTTTGTTTTGTCCACATTTCTTCTTGACTTTCTTTTACTATTCACAAATGATACTTAATCAACACAAATGACTCACAAGATGTCAGAAAATAATATACAATATTGTCATTATAACCATTCAAAATATCTGCTGGAAAACACTGTATTTCAAAGAAGACCACTCACATCACTATGTTGTGAAGTTTCATAGAATATTAATTATCCAGTGATACCAGTAAGTTCCAATGGGACAGTAATGTCATACTGCTTGAACATTATCTTTCTTTGTCTCAATTCAAGAGAGAGCTCAAAAGTTATATTTTGTCGAAATGTATTTATAATTTCAATCAATTCTTAAGATAAGAAGATAGGGATTCATTCCATTGGGAATTTGTTTATTCTAGATTAGGATTTTATTTTAGTAGCTCTATTTTTGTATGAATTTTGTATAATTTACAGTTGTAAATTATTATCAATTAGAAATATATACATATTACTATATATATATTTTTTTATAATTATCATGCATTATGGAACCTTCACCTACTATTCTCAGAAGTTATTCAGTTATTTTTCAGATTCAGTCAGAAATAGAAATAAAATTTTTCCAAGTACTATAATAAATCTAATAAAAACTCCCTATGAAACAAACTAATTAAGCAGTATTATGCATTCAGCAAATATTTAAATTGTACATCCTTTCTTCTCCACTATTTGAATATATCTAGAAGGTTTACTTTTTACACTTGTTGGTTGTCGAGGAAAAACTCCAAACTCCACGTTCTTATGCACGAACATCCATAAATTAAACAATTATAAGTCACAAGAAGGATAAACGTCCAAACAGAAACTGCGAAAAAGGTGGTGAATCTCATTTTTCTTCGGAAAGGGTGTAATAAATGCTTGTAAAACAAGGAGAAAGCAGACTTGTTTTTGTTGGATGCGTTTTTCCACATCGACAAAAAATGCGTTCGCCTCGAAGGGAAGCTTGTAACTATGATGGTCGGGTGTTCACATAAATCTTCCTCCTTTTTTGGGAGGGAAATGTTCACCAGCTAATTAAATAGTTCATCGCTTCGTTTATGCTTTCCTATTCTGTTTTCTTTTGTTATAATAGTTTTGTGTGAGGTTTAATGCTGTCAATTTTTCATGAAAAATACAAGGGGAAGAGTAAATTAGTTAGAATGCGTTGATTTTGACTGCTTAGTAGACTGAGAAAATCACATTCCAATTGATCTGTATTTATTTTTTTTATTGGGTGTCATCTCTTCACTCTTCTTTTTGTTTGTTTATGCAATAACCTCTGAATTTTACTTCATATTACATGTTAATTCAATGTTTCATGTAACTAATCTTATAGAATTACTAAAATTATTATATATCAGCCTCAGAGTAATAAACATAAATAGAGGGAGCATATTATGTCATTTTCAGTAAGTAAATTTTGTCCTCAACATGAACTATCAAATTTGACATGAAGTGCGCGGAAATGGAAACATATCAGTGATAAGATATTTCACTCAATTCGCGAGAACGCAGTTCTTATGTCCCATAGTGAATCAACGTTTTATATTAACTCAAAATATATTGGACTAAATACCTTACTATATCAGAAATTCAGAAAACAAACTTCAAACACGCCAAAGAACGTGAAACAACCAATGACACTAGGAGAGTAAAAGTTGCCAAAACTTGGATTTCAGCAGGTAGATACAAATAATAATAAATATTCTGCTAATTATAAATTCCACAATTAGAAAAATATCGGAATCCAAATATTCAAATTAGCATATTGAATCGGGAATCACTGAAATGAATATATTTTATGCAATATAATATACATTTATAACGATATAGTTAAATTGTGGATTTGGAAATATATCACAATCTGACAACGAAATCTAACCATTTGGGGACACATCAGTAAAAATTGCGTATACTCCCTCTATCTATGTTTATTATTCTATGATATCAGCAAATGTTCAATGGCTAAAATTGAACTAGATTTGAATTGCGCCACATTTTTGGTGACACATTAGGTCAGGTCGGATCGAAATACGATAATGGGTGTTTCATTAAGAGCTTCAGAACTGTGATAATAAAAGACAGAAATATTGTTGGAATGAATTTTCTATTATTATGGTCTAGTGAATAATTCCATGTCATTCATTTTTCAACTATGATTTTCGGTTTATATTTGCCATTGTCCATCTGGCCGTATGGCATCAATGGTATTGCTTCAAATGCTTCAAGAGTTGCTGGTTCGTCGGCATAAACCAACAACTCAACAAAGTCCCATAAAAACTAATCGAGAGGCATTAATTCTCACGAAGGAAGAGGCCAATTGATAGCACCACTTCTGGAATTAAATTGTCACCAAATTGATTTTCCAATGAATTGATAGTTGAGGGCGATATATGGCAAGTGTCTTGTAGAAATCAAAGGTCGTCGATGTTTAGCAGTTTAATTCTTGGAATTATATGAGATTCAGTGGATACGATCATGTTCGTCAATTTCATCTACGTACAGGGTGTGCAAATTTCGCTGTTTTAGAACTACAACTTTTAAATTAGGGGAGATAGACAAAATCTGATCCGCCATTCTGGTTTCCTTCTTCCGAGAAACTTATTTGAGTAGTATTCATTTTTGGCCACTTTTGTTTTCGAGCTATCAGCGAAAATTAGAAAAATGGCGATATCGATTGACACAGTCGATGTTGGTCTTTACATTATTTCATAATCTATTTTGAGATATAAAAATTTATGGAATATATCTCTCAGATGAACAATTCATTTTCTATTATTTTTTATGATGCAAATGAAACGATGTTATATATTTTTGAAATCAGTAAAGATTAAGCTTGCAAAAAATAGCTCGGAAATCTAATGTTCCCATTTAAAAAATACATAACTTTAGTTCATAGATTCGTAATTGAAAATCTTGCGAAAAAGACGAGTACGCCACTGCATTCTAAGTAAAAAAGTGCCTCTATAATGTTATAATTTCAGAGCTCTATTATCAGTTTCAGCGGATATATAATTTATTTTCGATATAGTCACTTTTCTAATTTTCGCTTGTGACTCGAAAACAAAAGAAAGTTGCCAAAAATGAATAGTATTCTTCCATTTTCTCAGAAAAAAAAAGCGAGAATTGGGTATCAGATTTTGTCTTTTTCATTTGATTTAGTGTAGTCTTAAAACATCGAACTTTGTCTAACCGGTACAGTAAGGAGTTCTTACTGATTGTGCATACGACATCATTTTCTTCACGATAGATTGGTGGTATTATTTTCAGCATTGGAGCCCGTTTTCAAATTGATGATTTAATTATTAGATAAAACAATAGCCTTATTGTTCCAGAAAAACGACTAGAGATTCTTTAGGAAGCAGTGTATCTTAAACACGTTTTTGTTTAATGATCTGAATTATGATTGTAATATAAAATTAATCATGCTTAAATGAACCAGTTTCATGTGTTTCAGTTAAAATATACGAAACAAATGTTTCAGCAGGGTGTAACCACTTTCCACACTGCAATCGAAAGATTGACGATCTCTCAGAGGTTGTGTCTTGATCACGTGACAAGAATTGGAAGCCATGGTTTTGAAAATTATCATCTTTGAATTATTGGCTGTAGCGACGGAACCGTTAAAGGCCGAAATTGGACTTAATCACATAACCCGATTAGATTTCCTGAAAAAATAATACTTTACTGCAGCTTTGAATTTTCATTGATAACAAGTCATCTGGAAAATCAAATTTATGAATAGGTTAATATAGGTTCTGAATATTATGAATAATCAGTGATAAATCGAAAATATGTACGTTCCCAAACAGTTATGATGAAATTATTATTAAATTCTACATGTTCAGTAGTTGCGAACAAATATTTGCCGATTTCTGTTAACTGGACCTATAGCTGAATTGCTATTTCAAAATCAATATTTTGTTTCAATTATTGAAATTTTGTGCCTAACTCACCTGATTATTAAAAAGTGGTTCTGGTTGTATAAACTGTTCGAACAAATTTAATGATATCATGTTGGAAAATGCAATTCATTACGTCGTATTATTTTATATTGAAATATGAAACCTAACTGGCCTAACTAGTGAAGATATATTTTTTTCGAAAATTCTACCCAATTCGTTAACAAAGTTATCTTAATGATGATATTTGTACATCAACGCTCCACTTGCTTTTCAATACCTTATCTGTAGAAAGATTGATCTCTGTTTTCGGAGAGGCCTCAAGCACTTCTTCCTTAGAAGACCGTTTATGAAATTCTCATTCATTTTTCAAGAAAATTGGATTCCTGATTTCATTTCACTGGTGCATGGTTTTCGTTTAAAAAATCCAAATCGTTTCATTCCGGAAACAAATTGGTTGAAGTGCCATAGGATGAATGTGAAAATTTTTTGGAAATAGGCATAAATAAAAATAAGATCTCGAATTGATTCAAAAACGGATGAGATTTTTGAAAATAAATCATCGTCGTTAGATTTTCCACTCTGACGTTGTACTGATGGAACACAATTTCTCTCCAATTGGCTAAAGCTGGCCGCTTCTGGGCTGCTGCTTCCTTCAAACGGTTCAATTGTAGATAGAACAGTACCGAGTTAACAGTTGTGCCGTAAAGAAGCAGCCTATAGGATATAGTTCCCTGCCAATCCCACCAATCACACAGCAAAATCTTCCTGGTCGTCAATCCAAGCTTGGCTACAGTTTCCGACGGCTCACCGCGTTTCGACCATCACCGTTTTCACTTGACGTTGTCGTAAGTGATCCACTTTTCATTACAAGATACCAACCACTTCAAGAATTAGTTGATTTTGTTGCAATTCAGCAGCGATTCGCAGAAGGGAATTCGGTCCATGATGTTTTTTGTTTAACTCGTGTGGTACAAATACATCGATCTTCTTCTTGATCTTTAGTTCTTGGGTAATCAAAACAGTCCTAATATGAGGGTTAAATACGACAATGTCCAGAATTTTATCGACATTTTTGAAAATTGGACTTTCAGTGAGTGACTTCGAAATTACCGGAACGGAATCGTCGAAACCAAAATTGCACGTGATAAGCTGTTACAGTATCAGAACCATAAACAAAATTAATATTTTCAGCCGCGTGGCTTGCATTTTCACCTATATCGAAGGAAAAATGTGAAGTAAAGCTTTTTTTCTCCGTGCTGGTGTCCATCTTTGACGCGCGCTCAAATTAAACTGATTGAACTAATCACAATACTGTCAGAAAAGTTTTTATAGTTTGAATTCTAATCTTTCTAACTCCATTCAATGGAACCTGATTTGCGAGACAACAGATAACTGAAGCCATGTATGGAAAAATAATAGATTTCATTTAAATACACCTGATATGAAGTTTTTCTCTTGAAATGGCTGCAAGAGTCACCCCCTAAAATATTAGCATTAGGAACACCTTTTACACGACGTCCAAATAAACTTGATAATAATTATAGCAGAATACCAATTATCATGTAATACCTCAATCTCCTCCACCCAGTAGGTATACCAAACAGAGCCATCATGTTAAATCCTGAAACTATAGATCTACACACAATGAAAAGTTCCTCTTTACAACTTCACCTGAATAATCATTCGAAATCCAACGTTCCACCACATACGTCAAAGACCCAAGAAAATTAAATTTTCCATAACCGAGAAAACCCAGATACATATGAATATCCAAGACATCGGCACTCAGTCGAACTTAACGCGTACTGTATGTTTGCTCTTCAGTGCCTATAACAATAGTGGTATGAAACCTCTCCCTATTAAATTCATCCCGAGTTATTTGGAAAATTTGGACTGTGAGCCTCCGGCAATGAACATCTGATGAACTTAGGATGAATTTCGGGCATGGAGTCCATGGAGAGTCTGGATAATCGTGTTAGAATAAGAGCCCAAGTAGGATGTCTCCTAGAGAATGTATAATTCCCCGTCTTTCACCTTGGATGTGCCAATAACGAGGGAAAGGAAGAATACGCTGGCTGAATTCGAATGAGCCGGTGTTGAACTACTGAAAGCTCTAATTTGGCGGCAAACATTTCATTCTCCCTTGGGTGTGAAAGTCTTCATTCCACAAATTGGTTGCGTTAACGTTTCATGAACAGATTTCCTCTTGGTAAATTTGAAATGATATAAGTTCAAAAACTCTTGAATGGTACAGGGAATACCATTCCAAAAACTAGAACGTGAAATTATTTGGTCTTTCGTTGAAAAAAATTAGGAGAATACTGAATTTAAGTTGAGAGCTTTTCGAGCGCCCGTTTTTTCATTGGCCAATTGGACCCTTTGAGATCAACTTTATGTAGGTATATGTGTGGTTTTCAAAAGTGCAATACGAATGAATGAACACACACGTCAAAGCTTTCCTCATTTCTTTCGATATTTTTTTGGATTTTTTGAAATTGTGTAGCCACTATTGATAGGAAACTTTGCAAGAAACTTGGAATTGATATTTCATTCAGGGTGTTCAGCAAGCCATATGACAAACTTTGGCAGATGTCAATGTCATATGATCTGACCTTAAAGGCCAGTTGCACCATTTGCCTAAACATTAAAAATTACTCTCTGATTTCTTAAGAGAAATCAGAAATTATTCGATGTTTAAACTTACTAACTTAATTGTACGATGTTGCAATAACTGGAAATTATAGTATTCATCGGAAAAATACCAACATCGTTCAATTGATTAATATGAAACAAATTAGATGATAATGCATTACAGATGATTCCCTCACTATGAAACGCCTTATGATTCCTCATTTTGTGACATCACTCGTCCTCTGTTGTCATTCCTCTCTGTGTCTCTTGTCTTTGTGTTTTTTCCATGTTTTTAACCTTTGACATTATTCGTTCATGTCTTTTAAGATTTGACTAGTTGTTTAATTCTGTTGTTAAGATTGAGAAGTATAGTTATTCCTTACAGGTTACATATTATATATGGACATTGAAATAATTTTAACATTTAAGACTCACATTGATGTGAGTTCTGCTGTATTGATTTTTGTGTGTTTTTTACAACTTTATGTAATTTTCAGTAGCCCTGAAGAAGGACAAGTTATTGTCCGAAAGCTTGGCTGAAGCAATAAAGTGCTAAAATTGTTCAAGTTTGACTACATACCCGATAACCTTTCTGTTTCAAATGAGAGAAATATTTTATGACTGATATGTTCATTTCCGCGCGCTTCATGTCAAATTTGATAGTTCATTATGGTGACAAAATTTGGTCACAGAAAATGACATATCTATATTTATTACTCTGAGGATCAGACCAAAACGATTCCATGAACGTTAGTGTCAGTACATGTTATAAGTTCTTGGATCGCATGCTTTATGACTTAATTGTTGATTTATAGTTCAACATTGATGGACATATTTGGTCTCAGCACGATGATGACACACAGAAGGTGACAAGTGCCTGCATGGTCAAATGAAAATCATACGAATAAATGAATAGGTCAAGTTGGAATCATGTCATAGTCACCTATTTCACCCGATCCAAATTCATTGAATTTTTATTTATTTCTGCATATAAAACAGTTTGTCTATCATGTTCAAATTCCATTCAATCATCAATTACTTGATAGAATTCAAGACGCAGCAAACCAAATAAGGCATGAAATCTGATCTATCGTGTAATAGAATTTTTAGTTGGTCGATATGAATCTTGCGTTCAATCCCAAGATGGACGTTTCGAATGATTTATATTGTTGATGAAGGTTGATATAATGTTTTAAGTTCAAACATAATTCTGACTATCAAGAAAATTGCTTTTTCAAATTCTTGAAACTGAACAAAAAGCAAATCAGATCAATGTTTATAGAAAAAACAAATGTTCAAAATGAGTGCTGCATTCATTTATGAAAGTTTGTCATAGAGATTGTTGAACAGCCTGTATATGTACTCAAAATTTCAACACGGTCAGATCTGTTGTCATCAAAATGTAAGATGTTTTTATATTCTTCCCGAATTTTTTATAGTTCTGGTTATGCTATCCATACGAAATTTTTCACGTTGCTCAAAATAATCATTTCATATATGGACACAAAAAATATACTCGATTGAATGAATAGCCACGAAAATATTCAAAATGTAGTTTTTATTTCACAATATTCTTCTTGAATTTTCCATCGTTCTGATGATGTAATCAGTTGAAATTTGACATAGGGCTTGAAATTGCTATTTTTATAAATTTACATAATCTCAATTTTGATAATTTAGTGGTCAAAATTTCAACCTTGAAAATTTCAAGTTTCCAGGTCCTCTTCGAAGGTCGATGGTGCATACGGATGACGGACTATTCATAGGTGAGTGGAACATTATAGTTTTGAAAATAACAGTCATTTTGACGAGCCAGGAGATCGGATAAAAGTTTGCAAAAGTTTTTCCGCAATAAGGATGTTGCCTTCATTTTGAAATTGCTTTTAGTTTGCAGATAAGCCCTATATTAACACGAAAAAATAATTTTTCATGGAAAAATATAGAACGTACAAACAAAAAATACTTAAAAAAAAAAGTTTTCAAAATTCCCGCTGAAACGCTTCATTCCGTCACGCTATTATGGTGACGTCACTGCATAATAGAGTCACGACCATAGACAAACTAACTAGTTTATCTATGGTCACCACGTGCTAACGGTCTGTCAAACTGAACTGATATCAGCTGATATTGACAGTCAACTCGGTTTGATTATATCATCTGACGTTCTAAACCATATAGATAGACTAGTTCTAGATAAGATTAGTTTGTCTATGTTCTAAACGTTTCAGTGCTATGACGTCAAATTGCCCTGATTGGCGTTCGCAGTCACGTGCTAGTCGGTAAGAATTAAACCAATTTAAATCAATTTTATTGAATTGAATTCGAGGAATAAGATAATGAAAATGCTATTTTAGTATTTTAAAAACGGCTTTTAATGTGGAAAACCTAAATTCATTCGATTTTATTATATGAGGCAACATCCCTATTCTAAAACCGCATGACAATATTTCAACATTCCCTATTTAGGTTTCCTCGCAGAATCAATCGATTACATTTCGAAAGTAAGTGTCAAAAAAGCCATAGATTATCTGAAAAAAATAGGTCGATTAAAATTCTGGAAACGATGTTCGACTACAAATGATAACCTAACTCGAACTGAACTATGAAACGACTGCAATGAATTCTTTCAAGGTTCGGTGAAATGAATAATTATAATTCGTCCTTGAAGCCCCGCTTGGAAATTCCATTCCAATCTTCTTTAAGAAGAAATATAACAAGGCTTAATTGAAGGAAGAGGAAGAAAACTAAGAATTGCGTTTTATGAAATATTCAGGGAAACTGAGATCTTAAGCCGAACGGTGTTCAAGTACAGGTCAAATATTAGCAAAAAACTTCCTCCGGGCGACAGATCCGAAAAGACAAGAGCCGAAGGAGCCAGGTACTACTATTTAATTTAAGAAACTAGTTAATCTGGCAGCCGGGTCATTAGGTGAATTACTGAACTTTCGGTCTGTTGAATTCGCGGGATCTTTCGGACGACTTCGCGCCTTAACAAGTTTGATAATTCGAGTGAGTGAACTCTCTAGAAGGGTTTATGTTCTCATGTCTACGGTGACTTCTGAGTGTGTAAAAAGTCTTCAAGGAAATTTAAAAAGGTTTCCCAACAGTAAACTAAACCACATGGATATATCACATAGCTAACAATTCTATAAAATTATTGATCGAAATGTCTCTTCAACCGGTTCAATCTTGAAATAATGAATTGACGGAAACACTTCTATATTTGAAACAACGTTTTACCTCAGATGAATAATGTAGTCTTCCAGATTTAACCTCAGCTAAACCTCTCATAGTAACAAATGTTTACTCGACACAAATAGTGTTAGGAGGGTCAATATCAAAAGATGATTAATTTTTGGTTTCACATAATACAGGAATGTTCTTAGACAGAAGTCAAAATTCGAAGAACATCAGAGAAAAGGGTAGAATGAACTTATAACACATCTTCAGTATGTTGTGTAGTCGTCTGGTCTAAGTGATGACATCCCAATATCATTTCTAAGTCTGGCTGATCTCACTGTATTATAATCTGGAGATATCTTATATTTTTCATAATATGAAAATCTCACAAACTTGTTTTGGACGTTTTCTTTTGTTGACTTGTACTATAGAGGTGTAGGATGCCACACAGTCGAGCAATATTCAAGTTTGGGTCTGACCATCGTTTTATATAACAGAATCATAGTTTCTAAATTTCTAAAACCCTGCAATGTCTAATTACAAATCTCAAACGGAGGTAAGCCTTTGCTGATTTACTCTCGATGTGACCCTTGATCTTTGATTTTATTTACTCTTTCAAGTTCTTCTTCATTCCTGTTGTATCGTTACTGTAACATTTCCTTTCATATGGTGCAGGATATGACGACACATTTCGATTTATCGAAGGGTTAATAATTTTTGACGTGATCGATATCGAATTGAAGATTCACGCAATCTTGCGGAATGTCAATTCTCCTATAGATCTTCTAGTCGTTTACAAACATTAAACATCTGGAGTAACTCAGATCTTGCGATAGGTCAATAAAGATGATGAAGAACAGTGGTCCCAAGTTTGATCCCTGTGGCATGCCTGAATTCGCGTGAAATTTTAGAGATGAAACACCTCCGTACTCAATCTAAATGTTCTTTCCATCAAATAAGATGCGGTAAACTTGAGGGTGCATGCGTCTGCTCCGCATTTGCTCAATTTTTCCAGCAAGATGTCAGGATTAACACTATCGAAAGCCTCTTCAAAATCAGTATAAACCATGTCTGCTTGTAAGCTTTCCATGATCTCCGTAATATACTGACGAAATGGCAACATATTGGTGGTGGTAGATTTTCTTGGTGTGAATCCATGTTGTTTTTTATTATTATTATTGTAGGATCCAGTTTATTGTTCCCTGTAAATAATTGAGATGGTCAACCGGATGCTTGGAGACCTATTAGTCTCTTCAAGTGCCAAGGGCATGACAAATTCAATGAATTTACAGGGAACGAATGGTTATTGTAAATAATGTGTAAAGGATGTGTTATTCTTCGGGGTGTCGAGGAATGTGTTATGTCGGTTGTAAAACCTAAGAGATTTATTGGGGGGTTGATAAGGTTCGAAGACAATACGATTATGCCAGATGGGTTACATCTGTTTTCTCAGGCTCAAGTACTTCTAGAATATTCGATTCCCAGGAATCCGCGAAGATCTTTGGGGGCGGTACGGCAAAAGATTTCATTGGACTAGGAGATGGTACTTTCCTCTAAGGGTGTGGCCAAAAACTAAAAGAAGGGATATTCGAGACAGGGTAGTTCCAATCGGCAGAGAGAACAGTTAAGATTAAACCGAAGACGGGTACAGACGGTACAGTTTAACTTAAGTCTAAGACGGGAGACAGAACAAGTTCGGTCGGTCAACTTAAGACGTAAGACGTAAAGACGGTTCGCGGACTAGATTAAGACGAGTCGCGAACAAATCAAAGACGAGACGACCGAAAACTTGAAGTACGACGAAGACGTGGTAAACGAAGACGTTTCGAGTAATTAAACTAGAGTTAAAGACGAAATTCAGTACCGTAGCGAGAAACTTTGTTAATTGAGACGTAATTAGGATCTTCTCAATACTGAGTTTGTACTGTATAATTGTGGCTTTGTGAATAGATGTAAATAATTCAAAAGAGTTTAATTATTACAAATCCAACAAAGTCACGGAGAAAAAAAAGAAAAGCCAGGTAATCGAATCATACCTCTAGACGATCGATTAACCAAGCCTACATTATTACATGAAATAAGAGCTGAGGTTTGAAACCTATAAAAGCTCAGAAATGAAAAAAAACTTAAATTAAACAAAAGTACATTAGGAAAAACCTAACTAAAGTAAAACAAAAAGCACAAAGGTAAATATACAAAGTCACCGCCGAGTACACCATCCATCATATCTTGACTTAAACGAGTTCAAAGAAGGGGCCCCAACAATATCCGCCTGCAGATTGTTTCAGACGTTGAATACCCGATTTTGCAAAAACTGCTGTCTAGCAGTTGTTCTGAAATTTTCTTTCAGGAGCTTGTATTCATGACCACGTAACCACGTAGATGGTTGCAATTGAAGAAAAAAATGTTGACATGATCGATTCCGTAGAGCATTGGGTGCGTGGCTCTATATGTAATTATTATATCCCCTCTCAAGCGACGCTCCGTAAAGGATGATAGGTGGATTAGTTCATGTCGTTCTTCATAGGTTGGTCTAGACCTACCATATGAGATCCTTGTAGCCCATCTCTGCACCCTCTCTAGTGCTTCGACATCTCGCAATAGGTGGGGGTTCCATACTGGACCGGAAAACTCCATAAAAGGTCGAATGTAGGCTGAATATATCTTCGCACAAACCTCGGGGTAACATCCATGAAAAGTCTTGCTCATTGAGTGGGTAGATCGTCTCGCCTTTGATACCACACACCCAACATGCTTGGATCACGAAAGATCCTCCGTCACCATCACTCTCAAGTCGTTATGGCTGCCTGTTGTCCTTAAAACAGTGTTTTGCAAAACATAGCTATGTCTCTGGTTATTTTTGCCGACATGCAAGACCACACACTTTTCAACATTCAGGGGGAGCAGCCATTCAGTACGCCACCTCGAAATCGTCTCAAGATCTCTCTGTAGGATATAATGATGTAGAAGAGGATTGGCATACAATTTGAGATCGTCAGCATATTGAGAGCAGATGGAAGTCAGAAGAGAAGGCAAATCAGAGACATATAAGAGAAAAAGCAGAGGACCCAAGACAGATCCCTGCGGTACACAACTATTGGTAGATCTGGGAAAAGACAACTGATCATGAGTACGGACCTGAAATTCTCTATCACCAAGAAAGGATATAATCCAGTCCAACAAATCACCACCCACACCAAAGTGTTCAAGTTTGTGAACGAGACGACGAAGTGGTACCCTGTCGAAGGTCCCAGAAAAATCAAGATAGGTTATAACTACTGGTATACCAGAATAGACAGACTTAGTCCAGTCATCGACACACTTCATTAAACATGTCAACACCGATTTCCCCGGTAGAAACCCATGCTGGCATGGCGGCAGAATGTTGTTAGTAAGGGTAAGATTCTGCAGCTGATCAACCACTATTCTGTCACACACCTTGGAGGCAACTGATGTCAGACTAATAGGGCGATAATTTCTAGCAGAAAGCTTGTCAACCTTCTTGAAAATTGGTGTAAACAATAATAGTAATAAGGGGATCCAAGAATTTTGGCGATGTGTGTTACAACAAAAAATTATAACACTACAGAGGCGGTAGCTGAACAAAGAGCGAAACAGACACAAACTGGTATTTGACGAAGAAATACTATTTAACCCAGGAAAATAGTCGAACCGGAAGCCGGGTCATTAGTTAAATTACCGAACTTACGGTAGATTGAATTCGCGGAATCTTTCCAACGGCTGCGCGCATTAACAACTTTAATAATTCGAGTGAGTGACTGCCACGGACGGGCTTTCGGTGAGTTTATGTCTTCGGCGACTGCTGAGGGTGTGAAAGGGAAGGATTAGCGTTCAAGGGTTCCTTGATGACTGGGCTGAATAGACGGGATTGTTCGGTGTATTATTGGATTTCGTTCCCGAAAGTTCTTAGGGAGGGATGATATCGAGTTTATGAATCCGAATGAGAGCAACCGATCGAGGGAAAACTCTTTCAGCTTGATGGTGAAAGGAATTGCTGTTTGGCCGCCGATAACTTAAGTTGCCGAGTTGTGAGTATCGCCACAGGATGTTCTGGAAGGGTGGGATGTATATTGACGCTTCAATTTGCCGACTTCTGAGGGAATTACTTTCGATAATTGAAGGGAGGTTTTGATAGCGCTTTTCGTTTATCTTTACTGATGAATGAAACCCCCTAATTGACTGCACTGGCATGAAGTAAGAAGCTTTTGAGCGGTCATTGTACCCTGTAGACCACAGAACTGTATATAGGTGAAAATGATTATGTTATGAAACCCATCGTAATGGGTTTCATGAAGATTCCATCAAGAAAAAGAAGTCTAAAAAACATGAAACCAAAAACTTTCTGTTTTCGAGGAACACGGTGTTTCCGTCTGATAACATCTACCTCTCACAAAATATTCAACGGAAATTTGATACAGATATTCCAATTTAGAGTTCACATCATGTGATAAGTCAATCTCGACTGAAAATTTGCAGGGTGATATTTGTTCTGTGACAGTGCCTTTTTTTTCACACAATTTGTTTTTGGTGGAATACTGGTAATTAATGTAACCAGAGACATCAATCTGGTATTCAACTCTTTGTTCTTGTAGAATTTTTTTGCATTCTTGATGAACGAGGCAAACATAGCAATATTTCTTCGGGGACAGCTAGGTATTTCCTCATTAGTTTAAACGCAGCTGGTTGAAGAAATCTCCATGTCAGATATCCAAAAAAAATTGAAACACAATATTCTCTAAAACCACCTCAACGTTTTTGACCAATATCGAATGGCGCTGTGAAACATCGGAGAAACAGCTTTCCTCACCATATGCTCAAAAATTGCGAACTGCGGTTTATTTACAATGAAAATACTAAAAGAAGTTGACAAATTCTGGAGAGCTCAAAAACCTTTTCCGATTCGTCCGAATGATTTCTTATGGCTTTTGTCAAGCCCAGTCTGGCTCTACTGGAGGCCCTCCGAAAGATGCTGATTTTAGGCCCGCCTTTAGGAAATGTAGAGAGAAATATTGAATCCTCTCACGGTATAGCAAACGTGGTTTTGAATAATTTCAAATTTCATTTGATGTGGTTCAAATGAATTGCGAAAGATTTTGCAAATTTATATTTATTAATTATTTTATCTCTACATGAAAAAACAATATTGATTATATAGTACTATTTGATAGTGGTTATATATATATATATATATATATATATATATATATATATATATATATATATATATATATATATATATATATATATATATATATATATATATATATATATATATATATATATATATATATATATATATATATATATATATATATATATATATATATATATATATATATATATATATATATATATATATATATATATATATATATATATATATATATATATATATATATATATATATATATATATATATATATATATATATATAGGAAATTCAGTGATACACTTTTATATCATCCAAGCTTTCGGTAAGACTTCTTACCTTTCTCAAGGATCTGCAATATATATTAAATATAAACATTACAAAAAGCAAGTTCACAAAACTAACGTACATATATTGTGGTTTTATTCCTTCCTGTTGATCTTATTTCAAAATATTCAAAAAACAAAATAGTTCAACCCAACTACTCTCTCACAGTAATAAAGATTAAACAAGTAACTAATATTATTGATAACACTCATATATTCTGTCAGACATCAATACGTGTAAGGTAAACAAACCATGACAACATCCGTCAAAGAGAGATATAAATGTTTTTTGAATATTTTGAAATAAGATCAACAGGAAGGAATAAAACCACAATATATGTACGTTAGTACATATATCGCGTTTGCGCGCGACCATCTGAACTTATCCTATAACTAGCATGACCAGCGCAGGTAACTTTGGTGCCTGAAGCAAAAAATTTTTTGACGCCTCTGCTGAAAAAGCATCAAAAACAACATGACCTTCCTCATAAATACCCCAACCAACCCCTCCCCCACAAAAAAAAACAGCACTTGCTCCGATAATAATACAAAAGTTTTTTCTTCCGATGAAAAATATTCCATAAATCTTGAATATGGAAAATCATTTCAAATTCATGATTCGAAAGTGAAGGTAGTATTGTTTTTCGTGTTTGTGAAATACATAATAATTTTATTACCCTTATTGATTGGTATTCCATTTGTTATGCATTATATACAGGCAGTAAAGTCCTCTTGGAGATTTTAATTACAGGGAATGTTGACAAACGCAGCGAAGCGGAAAAACTGCATGTATTTAGAAATCAAGGATGAAAAATGAAAAAGTGGTCAGCAAACTGAACCGAATTGCCGCCCCCCAAATAGGAGCGACTGAAATGATCGCTCAACTGTTTCTCCTCTAACGCCGGCCCTGATGACTATGCTCTTTTGAAAGCTTTCGACACAAAGTCTAAAATTTCCAAATTTCGGTATTTCACTTGTATAAATGTAGGATCCAGTCATTGTTCCCTGTAAATAATTGAAATGGTCAACAGGATGCTTGGAGACCTATTAGTTTCTTCAAGCGTCGAGGGCATGACAGTTTCAATGGATTAACGGGGAACGAATCGCTATTCTATATAATGTAAAAAGGAAGTGTTGATTCTTCGAGGTGTCGATTTTGAATCTTAAGAGATTTATTGGGGGTTGGGTACCGGATGTCACATCTGCCTATCGAGTGCTGGTCCTCTGAGAAAATTCGATTTCCAGGAATCCGCGAAGAGCTTTCTGGGCGGTACGGCAAAACACTCATTGGACTTGGGGTGGTACTTGGTACTTTCCCCCGATATCGGGGTAATGCTGAGGGGGTGGCTAAATCGGAAGAAGGGAAGTCAATAGTCAGGGTAGGTGAGTAAGTTCCAGTCGAGAGACAGTTTAAGTCAGAGGGAAGTTTAAGTTCAGTCTAAGTCGAGTAAGGAGTAAGTTCGGTCGGTCAAGACTTAGGACGTACGACGAAAAGACGGTTCGCGGACTAGAATAAGACGAGTCGCGAACGAATTAAAGACGAAGACGTGATATACGAAGAAGTTTCGTAATAAACACTCAACGAACAAAGACGAAATTTCGTACCGTATATGCTGTGTTTGTACTGGAAGTGTGGATTTGTAAATATATGTATATAAATAAAGGAGTTTAAGTCTTACAAACCCGAACAAAGTCACGGAGAAGAATACGAAAGGCCAGATAATCGAGTCATACCGCTAGGTGATCGATAACCAAGCCTACATAAATAGAGAGTTTTGCTTCTCACAAATCGAGCAAATTGTAACAGGATAGATTTCAAAAGAAAGAGATTTTTAATTTCAGTCATTACAAATCGACGATCTTAAAGCGATGTCCCACGGGAAGTTTTAAATTTTACCCTGAATTAATTGGCGAGGCCATAGGATTCCTTCTTCATTAATGGGACGTGGAAACGGTGGAAAGTGGAGAATAATGAGTTTTCCGATTGCGTTTGTTCAACCTTTCAAATTTGCCCCGTTTCAATAAGGCACCCTTGTTTACCATTCGGCGGATTTCGGGGTTAGGAGGTTTGGCTTCGCTTTCTATCGGACTTCTGGTGGCTTTTATGCAAAAGAGCTTTCTTAAGCACTGAACTCAAATATTGCCAAATAATTCGTTGGTGATAATTTATGTAGGATCCAGTCATTATTCCCTGTAAATAATTGACATAGTCAACAGGATGCTTGGAAAGACCTATTAGTTTCTTCAAGAGTCGAGGGCATGACAGTTTCAATGGATTTACAGGGAACGAATTGTTGTTGTAAATAATGTAAAAAGGAAGTGTCGAAGATATGTCACGTGGATTTTAAATCTTAAGAGTTATACTGGGGGTTGGAAAAGCTCGAGAATGGAATGGTGGTACCAGATGTCACATCTGCGTATGACGTGTTGGTCCTTCGAGAATATTCGATTTCCAGGAATCCGCGTAGAGCTTTGTGAACGGTACGGCAAAACTCTTATTGGATTAGGGGTGGTACTTGGTACTTTCCCCCGATATCGGAGTGATGCTAAGGGTTTGGCCAAGTCAGAAAGAGGGAAGTCGATAGCCAGGGGAGGTCAGTAAGTCCCAGTCGAGTTACGCCTAAGTTCAGTCTAAGTCGAGTTAAGAGTAAGTTCGGTCGGTCAAGACTTAAGACGTACGGCGTAAAGACGAAAATACGGTCCGCGGACTTGAATAGACGAGTCGCTAACGAATTGAAGACGAGATGACTGAAACTTGAAGTAGGACGAAGACGTGGTATTCGAAGACATTTCGAGTAATTAATATTCGACGATAAGACGAAATTCAGTACCGTAGTGAGAAGTTGTAATTAGGACGGTAATTGAGATCTTCTCAATACTGCGTTTAATTTGAAAGTGTGACTCTGTAAATAGATGTATATAATTTGAAGTATTTAATTATTACAAACCCGAGCAAAGTCACGGAGAAGAAGACAAAAGGCCAGGTAATCGAATCCTACCTCTAGACGATCGATTAACCGAGCCTACATTTTATTCGTTTCGTATCGCTTCAAACATTCCAAAATCTTCAGTTTCCGAATGCTAACTATCGAAAAAACATGGATCTATTCAAGATACTCTGCATCTACTCCATCAAGGAGCTCTGTCTGAGGTCTCAAATCTATTCAATTCTTCATCCCCTTATATCTACCCTTCATAACTTTAATAATAAGCCACACAACCCAATAGCAAGTTGACAGACATAACGAAGTTACAATTATGAAACAAAAGCTCCCTTTTTCTACTCCCAGTTGCCATTTCGGAAGCTGCTTCATGGAAACAGCGAACCACACGTCTCTGCTGCTTCGTCCCGATAACACCCCCACAAAGACAAACCTTCCACATCACACTCCTCATTGTCCCCGAGCTCCAAAAAGACGAACAGCCCCGCCCGTCAAATCGTTGCCAAAATCACACACACGCACCCCTTTTACTCCCCTCTAACCCTGCCCTCCCTCAAACTCCAATCGCACGTGAGGAAGTGCCATCCGGCCCCATTGTCCCAGATCTGTTCTTACATGATCTTCAAGATGTCGACTCTTCTCGGTGTAACAGGCGACGTAGACAGATAACGCTTTGTTTGGAGTAATTGCCTCCTATTTGATAACCGGGATGGGTACTTTGTCGACGAGCTATCGGGATAATATGGGCGTTTTCGGTCCATATTAAAGCTATCTCGAACACTCCAGCAGCTACAATCAGCCCGATTGGATGCCTCATTGAAACAATGAACAATGAGAGCGAAATTAGCTAATGTTTATTACGGAGAAGAATCGAAATTAGCGTTTGTGATGAAGTATGCGATGGAGTGCTGGAGGTGCTCTGAGACCTTTATTTGATTGGAAGGAGCCTTACTGAGAGTGACAATTGAAACGTTTTCGGATTGAAAATAGATGAATCCCGAATGTCTCTATCAATATTACAGGATGTGTTTAGGGATTAAACTAGCTAAGTTACTTTTTGTTATTTTCGATCTAGAGTCATTTTTATGTTCTCATTAATTTTTATAAGGTCATGTTCTAGGAATTGATAAACAACTATTAATGCCAGATGATTTATCAACATGTTTTCTTTGAGTTTGCTCAAGCATTATACAAAAATATCCTTTGATTAGTTCCCATTTAATTGATTGGTTCTTGTTATGGAGACAGAATAACATTTCATATGCCCTTCAGTTCACATTTTCTATCAGGAAAAGAACTGTTTTTGATTCTTGATAAAAATTACAACTGTTGAACCTTAAGAATTATATTCAAAATCCCAGCTCTAAACATCAAATATTATTACGAAAGAAATAAAAATAGAATCGTATTTGAAAGAAATACATAAAACATAAATTCTTTCATTTGCTACTCTTTCCAAAAATGGTGTGCTAGTCAAAGTAAAAATTGAATTCAGTTCATTGTAATATTTCTTTTTTCAAGGGAATAACGACATACCTCTACAATGTGAGACGTGTAAGAAATATAAGTTCGAAGGGAAAACTCAATAATTATAGTACTGCCCTGGAAATATTAAAATTACATCGAACGATTTCAAGTGTTGTATGTTGTTTGTACAAACAACAAAATTTAAAAGGAATAGAACTGCTTATTCTCTAGTTATGGGTATTAGAAATTTAGGCCAACTTTTATGGATCACCCTGTATCTTCGAAACTAACAGTCTTAGGATACACAACAAGCAACTTTTCTGAAAGCCTGAATGACATGCATTGGCCACTAGACTATAGCCATCCATGTAAGATAATATATTGTGCTGTTTCCATCATCTGTGCGGTTGATTGTTTCCGATGTTTCGGCAAGTATTCGCCTGCCGTCTTCAGAATGTAAGTTCTGAGAAGGACCGATTTTTTGATTCAGAGAAGAACCGTTTGCCAAACTTGGTCTGTCTGGACTTATACGCACCATACTTTTTTCGAGTTCGTATGAGGATATCGGGGTTTGAACTTTAGTCGTATCGTTTGCAATCCCCTCACTCTCACAACTAGTCTAGTTCAGAAACAGACAGTAATCTATACACATTAAGCTCAATATAATTCCGGTATACGCAGTTGGGATGCGCACTAGTAAAATTT
This sequence comes from Harmonia axyridis, assembly GCF_914767665.1. Classification (NCBI taxonomy): domain Eukaryota; kingdom Metazoa; phylum Arthropoda; class Insecta; order Coleoptera; family Coccinellidae; genus Harmonia; species Harmonia axyridis. The sequence goes on from NC_059505.1 coordinate 30,164,712, forward strand.
TTGGGTTGCGCAGATGGTGTCCGACACCTTTTTAATTTGGTTGTGTTCAATTACCTCAGATTAGATCTTATGATTGGTGCCGCACTCACATTGGAAAGACCAAACGCCCCTAACGCAAGTGTCAAAGAGCACCAAAAACTAGCTCGATTGGGGAAACAGATAAATTCGGGCTAGTCCAACATGCTTAAGATGAAGACTATAGGGTCAAATGGGATGAAGCTTCCATAATATAGAGGATGAAAGATCAAAACGGAGGGAAATCAAAGAAGCAGTCTTCATGGCCATCACTCCGAATCCCATGAGCATGCCAATCATAAGTTCCAATCTGAGAAAGTACTTCGACACTACCAAATCAAAAAAAGAGTCGGAATTCGGACGTATAACTGCGCACAATTTCTGCGCAACCCGAAAATTCGACTAGTGCACATCCCAACTACGCACACCGGAAGTGAGGTGTAACTTATATTAAGCTTGATGCGTATAGATTACTGCCCGCTTCTATAGATCAGTGGTGAGAGTGAAGGGATTGCAACCGATACGACTAAAGTTCGAACTCCGATACCCTCGTACGGACTCGAAAAAAGTATGATGCGTTTAAGTTCAAACAGACTAAGTATGGCAATCGGTTTATCTCAGAACCAAACAATTGTCCTTTTCAGGACCAACACTTTCTTAATTTCTCTTCAACTGTTCATGAAATATTAATTTTTGGTTGTGAGCTCAACTGTCACCTGTTGAAATACAGCAATAAACTTAAATGCCGCTTTGATGTTGCATTTCAAATAATTGTTATTATCAATGCAGATTTTGTTGGTGTAGTGTGTTATTGGAAGGTGGGGTATGCTCGAGGGTATGTTTCACAACATGATAGGTAAATATTTGAATTCAGTGACCTATTCTTGTGAGGTTCATGGTGAAATAATGTTTTCGTCGCTAGAATGCTAATTGGAAGTTTATAGGCCAACATTATTGTGAAATTAGGTGAAGGGAGATATGACAGGCCGAGGGTTATTGATCAATAAGTATTCTTATATTTTTTGAGTGCGGTTTTTTTCTGCTAAGTTATTAACGAAAATTCAGTCGTATGGGCTTCATCTTTTAGAATTTCACCCAAGAAAGGTATTATAACATTTTCTTCAGAACTATTCGAGATAACTTCATGATATGTGGCAATATGACTCATAGGTACAGTTATGAACTCCATGAATCATCTAAAAACTATATGAAATGAAACTATATCCAGACTGTATCAACCAAAAGCAATGATTATCATCAAGTCTAATAACATAATTTTTCGATGCATATCAAAAGATACGCGAAATTCTATTGAGAACTCAAGTTTTGAGAATCAAGAAAATTGATAACCTAGTTTCTCTCATATATCTTTCAGTATTTCTTGAAGATGAATTTCAAAACTGAAACAAATATAAACCAACAATATTTTATTTCCAACTATTTCATTTCTTCACTTCTTCTACTAATTCTTCTTGAGGTTTTGAAAAATGTATGCAATATTCGATTCATATTTTTATTTAAATTATCACTGCTAAACGTTTGTAACGCATCTAGTGACCAAAAAAACCACTACCCTGAAAGTTTTTGTCAGAAAAAATCGTCTGTGTACATCCAGAGCTTCTCTGAGAAATTAAATTAGAGCTATACTCTTCGAACTTTCTACAAGAATCAGTTTTTGTACTGCTTTCACCTAGCGCAAAATTACGATGAACTTTTTTGGAAATAATGAAAATCTAAATACAATAATTTTGATAAAATTATCACCCGTTCGAATCATCCACAAGTTTGAGGGTATCCTGTAGAGAAAAGTGCAATGAAAATAATTTTTTTAGCTGTCTTTGGTCTCCATCTGATTGAATGTTTATTGTTTTCACAGAAGAATAGGCTTTTGGCGAGTCTTTCTCGAGCTGTCGTAGTTGCGCCCCCTCTCAAGGGATTACGGTGTTTCGTAATGAGATCGCTGGTGGAATCATCAGTTGGGCCATCGAACGATCTCTGCCTAAGACACACCCTGTCACACCATCGTGAGAGGTGACCCTGTTGCAACGCAACGACCTTTTCAAATACGCCGGGGCCGAACTAATCTGGCGTGAAAACCCATAGCGCCATCTGTGACCAGACAGAGTCACTACAGACTCAAATAAAATATAAATATAAATAATATATTATTCAAGACACTCTCATTCTCAATTCGATTATACCCAGATGTTGCGAGTGCCGTCGTTTCTGAATATCATTTCCCTAACCTCACTTAGTGAAAATATCAAAAATTACAACGTCGAAATCGCCCGACAAACATTCATTCATCGTTCTGATGGCGACTCGAATTAAAATTTTATTATTCATGGGTAGTAAATTTCGTTTTTGATATTTGCCGTTCTATCGTTAAGCCGAATTGTCTTGATCAAGTTTAGGAGGTTATGCTCTCGAAATTTTACAGCGGGATGAAGTTATAACCGACTGTATCGTTTGATTTATTGCGCCGGCGATTTTATATGACGAAAATTACACTCGGAATGACTTTTTTGCAACGTTTGGCGTGCGGTGGATGGTTCGCCGCTTTTATATGTCGAAACGGATTGAAATTGAATCGCTATTTGGCAGAGTGTTCTGCCATTCCCTAATAACCACGGGGTTTTGCAATTTATATCTACCAATTGCCTCTGCATTTTAGCGTTAGTTTGAATGAAAGAGTCTTCTTAGATTTGGCAAAGGCTTTTGACACGGTTCATCGGCTTTTTCCTTTTCTTCAATACCACAATGCCCCGGACATACAATATATACGTGATTGGAAACCGATTTGTCTTGATTAGCTTCATATACTCGAAATTTGTTACAAAAACCATTTTGGAATATTGTTTTGTAATGATAAAATCAATTACCCATCATCACGATCCAACTTTTCTTTGAGATCAAGAAATAGTATGTACGAAACGTACAGAAAATCCTATTCATATCATAATTTTCCAATAATATTCATACAAATTAATTTCTGAAGGTATTTCATATTTTTCAATCAAGCGTAGATTGAAGGATGTTTGTCTTCAATTTGTCTATAAAATCAGCATTTTCATTTCCGTTCGAAGTTCGTTAACCAGAGAAATACCTAGTTACTTTCATATTTCCGGTGAACTGTGGAATTCGTATTGTATCAATAAATATATTGTCATCATATTTACGCTTGGTCTTGACGTCACCAGAATTATATTATAAATAGTTGTTAGTTTTAGAAATAAAGTGCATTTACACACGATCTGCCTTTCAGTCATAACCCTTGAGTCCTTAACAAATCCTTTACTTTGAAACTCAAGGTAACGTTGTGACGCTACCCCAACATTGGTCCTTCGGGCCGGATTACAACCCAACATTGGTCCTTCGAGCTAACACAAAAACTACCAGGGACTTTGGAACTTCAACCACTGCACCCCAGAACTACAAGTCATTGGATTTACGACCCATTGGCACCAGGGACTTTGGAACTTCAACCACTGAACCCCAGAACTACAAGTCATTGGATTTACGACCCATTGGCACCAGGGACTTTGGAACTTCAACCACTGAACCCCAGAACTACAAGTCATTGGATTTACGACCCATTGGCATCAACTACCAGGGACTTTGGAACCACAACCACTGCACCCCATAACCAACAATCACCAGTAAATATCTTTCCTATCACATTCCTATCACATTTTATCATTCTTTCGAACCAATCCTTCAATTTGTTGACAAGCTGTGGAATTAAGACTGCCCTTGAACTTCTGAGCCTGGTTGTTCAGTTTGTCGAACAAAATTCCTTCTTATTCGAACCGATCCTGTTACCTTTTACCTTGTTGACAAGCTGTGGAATAAAGACTGCCCTTGAACTTCTGAGCCTGGTTGTTCAGTTTGTCGAACAAAATTCCTTCTCATTCGAACCGATCCTTTAACCTTATAAATCAAACCTCATATAACTAGACTTGACTAGACTTAGACTACTCACCTAATCCAAAATGGATAACCTCGTCGCAGAGCAAATCAAAACGGCAGAAGCCATCGAAAGAATTCTTTATTACTTGAAGAAGGAAGGAGAAAGAAGAAACGAAGAATACTACCAAATGAAAATGGAAATACTGGAGGAAGAATGGAATTACTTCAAGGAAACGCACCAAAATTTAGAGGATAATATACCAGAAACTGATGAATACTTCACCAAAAACATATATGGGCAGGCAGAAAAGATATACAATGAAGCATTGTCCCACATTATAAAAATACAGGAAAAACTCCGAGACGATCAAGGAATTACAGAAGAAAAAGAAACGACGAACAGCGATTGCCCAATCATCAAAGAGCAAATCTCAAGAATCGAAATGTTTATGAGACAGCTAGCGAAAATTGAAGTCTTGATGGAAAAATCAGATAACATAGCACTTATGAAGATCAAACAACAATCTATTGAAAACATATGGAATGGTATCATCTCACATGAAATCCAAATAAACGCAATGGATAAAAAAGATTCCGAATCATATATGGAACGCGGACTGTTCGATGAAGCAAATGACAAATACGAAGAAATCCAAGTTAATATCCTAAAAGCAATTCAAATGGGAGAAACAAGAAAATATTCAAGAACAAATTTGTCAGCAGTTTCCATTCCAATACTTACTGTACAATATGACTCATGGCCCAAAACGAATTATGGTTTAGTGGCACAGAACACTCACAAGAATGCACAACTCACAAATTTCTGGAATACCGAAAAAACAGAAAATTCGAATGAAACAACTCACGACGATACCCCAGTCGAAGAATCTTATACTAACACCATTCAGAGAAACGAACACGATTACACTGTGAAAATCCCAAATACAGACAAGAAATATTCAACTCAGCATGATGAATCTCAAACCAGGTCAAAGAAACGACTACTTCAATTAGAAAATAAGTTGGAAAAGAATGAAAAGCTCAGCATGATGAACAAGGAATCTATGCAGAAATACATTGACCTAGGCCACATGAAGATTGCAAGTACAAACGATTCAATACCAAGATATCATATTCCACATCAGCCTGTAATCAAAGACGAAAGCGATAAGGCAAAAGTAAGAGTTGTATTGGATACAAGTTCAAAAACCAGTTCTGGACTCAGCCTCAATGACATCCTTCACATCGGACCGAAATTGCAGCAAGATCTTATAGATATTCCGATCAGATGGCGAAAACACATAATTGCAATGACTACAGACATCGAAAAAATGCCCAGGCAGGTGAAATTAGACAGCAAAAATCAACCATTACACTCAATATTTTGGAGAAAATACAAGGACAAGCCTATACAAACTCATGAGTTAACCACAACAACCTACTGCACAGGACCGACAGCCTTTCAAATTCAGGCGAAAATGCTAATGCAAAAACTACGGAAAAACAAGACCTCATGGTACAAATCGATGCCAGAGCAAATAAGACACATTTGCAGAAACTTCGAAAAATCTAGCCACTTAAAGAGTCTTAACCCATTCTTAGATCCACAAGGTTTACTCAGAGTGGAAGGAAGAATACACAATGCACCATTGAGAAATACGAAGACAATCCCTCAGCTAGAACTCTGTGAAGCTCTCACTTCGGAAAAACTCATCAAGCGCTGTGTTACGGCCCTGAAACAGAACAGTTCAAAAGAATTCGCCTGGTCCGACTGGGAATTTCTCATATCATCGATAAAAGCTGACGTAGGAATATGGAGAACATTCGTCGCCAACACAGTTCAATGCATCCACGAGCTACTAGGTCAAGTTCACTGGTACTACGTTAAATCGACCGACAATCCTGCAGATCTGATTTCACGTGGATTGATACCCAGAATAATACCAATGAATGATCTTTGGTGGAATGGACCCGAATGGTTGAAACTTCTAGTTACAACAGAGGATGAACAAGACCTGAACTATCCGAAAACGACTACAAACTAGTAGTCGGAAGCACAATAACCTCCATGCGTCATCATTATAATTTTCATTTAATATTCTGTTATTTAAGGTTAAGAAAGTGACCACAAGACACAGCCCACATGAGCAATGAACCAGTTCATCCTGAAGAAGAAGAGTTGCAGCCAATGTACAGCCACCCCCATGACAGACCGATCAACCCTCACCTGGCTTAGAATAGATAGATAGATAGATAGATATGTTCTTTATTTCAGATTTTAAATTTTCATATACCATTCAGGACGTCATGACTCCAACCACAATACTAAGGCCGCCGGGAATATGTACGAAACGTACAGAAAATCCTATTCATATCATAATTTTCCAATAATATTCATACAAATTAATTTCTGAAGGTATTTCATATTTTTCAATCAAGCGTAGATTGAAGGATGTTTGTCTTCAATTTGTCTATAAAATCAGCATTTTCATTTCCGTTCGAAGTTCGTTAACCAGAGAAATACCTAGTTACTTTCATATTTCCGGTGAACTGTGGAATTCGTATTGTATCAATAAATATATTGTCATCATATTTACGCTTGGTCTTGACGTCACCAGAATTATATTATAAATAGTTGTTAGTTTTAGAAATAAAGTGCATTTACACACGATCTGCCTTTCAGTCATAACCCTTGAGTCCTTAACAAATCCTTTACTTTGAAACTCAAGGTAACGTTGTGACGCTACCCCAACATAGTAAATATTCTGTTGGGAATTGTATGGTTGTAAGACTTTTTTTTAGATTTCGATTATGTCTTCCAACTTCTTAGTTTCAGCGATAATCCAAATGCCTCTCATTCATAACCAATACTTGTTAGATCACTATTTTATCAGCACCACAGTAAAGCCTAATCAGTTAACTCAGACAAATCTTAATTAATCTTAGAGTGGTTCTGTTTAATATCTAATATTTTCTATTAGATTATTAGATGGAACACTATTCAAATCGTAAACCTCAAAATTTTAATTTTTCTCCCTAATAACATAATAGATTTTCATTCAAAATAATGAACTGAAATGACTCGATGTGCCATAGAGCAGAAACTAATTTAATTAGAACATCGATTCACGGAGGAAAAATTAATCGAAATGCCCCATAGATAACCACGGTCTGAGAACTTAATTTCCATCGTACTCAGAACCGTTTTCATGTTATCGTAGCAGACAATTTATCATAAGCATGGATGGGTCTCATCTATATTATTAATAAGAGTCGATTACGAGTATAACTTCAGAAATGCACTGGGAGATAGAGGAGCTGGGGCAATTCATTAGGAGAGAAATGCCAGCTCCAAATTGAAATTTAACAAGGCACGAATAAATTTCGGAGTTTGAAGTAGCATAAAGAAAATCCGTGCAGAGGAAGTGAAACGTGATCTCTCTACTCTCTGTCTTTCTCTCTACAACAATTTAGGCGAAGTAATGTAGCAAATTGATTTTACTCGTTCATAATTGCTCATATATTAGCAGAGAATACATAATTTCAAACAAATATTCAGAAAATTAGATGAATTATGAAAATAATTCTGAGAATTTTTCTCTAGAAGATAATGAAAAACATTTCGCACTTTTTTGTCCCAAACTTATCCCAAAAATAAATATTTCGAGTAACAAAATAAATTGAAGTGTTGGTTTGAATTGAATGTTTCTTATTTCTTCCAAATAGGATACTCATTCCATCAAAAATATGTTTTATAGATGAGAAATCCAAGTTTATACAGATGTGTATCATACTATTTTTTCATAAATTTCAGTCTAGAAATACCTGGTGATATGGCCGATATTATGATGGTATTCACATTGTTGTCAGAACTATCCTGTCTGTGGAATAATATTTTTTTTCTTTCGTTGAAGACATCGACTGCTGCGGTCATTAGCTACATTAGCTCTAACCTACCATCACCAGACATGTACAACATCCATGACCTAGCCAGGTATCTTCGGCACTACAGTTGACCTCTCAGTCCACTGCACTACCGAGGCAGTCCTGGAATAATAATTACCTTCGTTATTTCAAATGGATCACCCTATATGTTTTTCGACTTTTGAAATTCCGCAAAAATACAGAATATTGCTCATGCAATTTTTTCCCCACCTGAAAGTCATAATTTCGCAGTTAAACATTTATATTACATTTATATTATCTCCGCCAAAAATAATATAAGGAAACTATCATATATGAAACACTATAAATGACTTAAACAATGCCAACAAAATGAATTAGATCGAAATAAAAGGAAAATATCTATAAGGTGTATCATCGAAAAAGCCATAACAAGAAGATCTTTCACTCTCTGCCTGAAAAACTGCGGTAAAAAATATAGTGTACCATTTTTTTTTTGGTGAGCTACTGTTAATTAGAAAAAATTCAAAAAGAATCTTTGTTGATATACTAAACTTCATATTGTCCTGTAGTTTTGCCGCATATGCTACCGATTTCGAAAAAAAATTTTTTTTAACGATTCCCTCGTAAACTACTTGTAAATCTCGACTAACAAATGTTTCAAATTCTCTCGTAAAGTTCTGGAGGAAATCAAGAGATAGTGTTCCAGAGAAAATATCATCCTGTGGATTTGCTATTGACATTATTATGTCACATGGTGTGAACTATCAATGATAATATTTATACCAAATTTCAGTTGAATATCTTGTGAAGTGTAGTTACTATAAGGGACAAACTTGAAAAAATTCTAACTTTTACACACCGTATCTCGAAAACAAATGAGAATCGTATGAAAACATATGAGTATTTTTGAATTATTTTCACGTGTACAATACGCTCCTGAAGTTTGAAGTTGAAGTTTATGAATCATTACGTACAGGCTTACGCCTCTGTGATTATATGTTTATACCCTGTAGCTTACAGAATAAACCATTTTATTATTATTATTATTATTATTATTAGATTCTCGTGAGGCTTCGTCAAAACAGGAATATATTGAGCTTCAAAAAAATGTAAGTCTCCAGTCTGAAATGCACTCGATTGATATTTTCATAGTTCATAATAAATGTTCACAGAAGTAGTTAGAGTTCCTAATTAACATTGATCACTAATTCTGAGACATCCTGTAGAACCTGATTAATGACTTCATATTAATAACGTTACCCCCTACGTGACAAGGTTTGACAAACACATAAGTCATAAATATGTCAGTTGTCAACACGTCAATAGTGCCCCAAAAAGGAGAAATAAATGTGGAAAACGTCGCATTTCTGTGATCAATATTATTCGGAGTTCTTTTTTACTCACTTCATCATCTGAAAAATTCAGCCTGCTGAAAACTAAATCAGAATTTATTATTCAATTCTTGACAGGTAGCGACGCTTCTGCATGTGTACAAATTGCGAATTATCGTTGAAATCTCCCAATTTATTCAAATCGGAACGATGCACAGTTGTGAGTTATTCGTTTATTCCAGTGGAAAATTCTTCCGAAACCATACGACTTGAAGTATCGATATATGGTACACCACACAGCTATTACATTATTCGTTACTTTCGAATGTATCGAGAAATACAGACTTATATGGAATAAACTCATATCTTGGACTACCCTTCCGCTACGTTCATTTTTATCCGATATCCTTTCGTTGCCAGTATAAGTTTTTATCGCGCAGCTGTATTTGATATAGAATTTATGATACTGAGAGTTTCTGAAAATTTATAGCTACACTGGGGCTTTGTGGCACTTTCTTTCGAGAAGAAATCATAGCCAGTTATACAGGATCTAGCATGAACGACGAACTGTTTTTAAAATAATCATGAAATTGGTAATTTTTAATAAAAAAAAATCAATTTACAATTCAGGTTTGCATTTATGTAGGCTTGGTTAATCGATCGTTTAGAGGTATGATTCGATTACCTGGCCTTTCGTCTTTTTCTCCGTGACTTTGTTGGATTTGTAATAATTAAACTCTTTTGAATTATTTACATCTATTTACAAAGCCACACTTATACAGTACAAACTCAGTATTGAGAAGATCCTAATTACGTCTTAATTACAAGTTTCTCACTACGGTACTGAATTTCGTCTTTAACTCGTTTGTTGATTACTCGAAACGTCTTCGTTTATCACGTCTTCGTCGTACTTAAAGTTTTCGATCGTCTCGTCTCTAACTCGTCTTAATTCAGTCCGCGAACCGTCTTTTCGTCTTACGTCTTAAGTTGACCGACCGAACTTGACTCGTCTTCAGCTTAATTCGAACTGTCCTCTCTGCTGATTGGAACTACCCTCTCTCGAATATCGACCTCCCTTCTCTCGGTTTGACCACACCCTTAGGAGAAAGTACCATCCCCTAGTCCAATAAGAGCTTTGCCGTACCGCCCACAAAGATCTTCGCGGATTCCTGGAAATCGAATATTCTAGAAGGACTAGAACCTGAAACACAGATGTAACACATCTGGTACAACCGTCTTGTTCTCGAACTATCTCAACCCCAATAAGTCTCTTAAGATTTACAACCGACATGACACATCTTCGACACCCCGAAGAATTACACATCCCTTTTTACATTATGTACAATAACAATTCGTTCCCTGTAAATTCATTGAAAAAGTCATGCTCTTGACACTTGACACTTGAAGAAACTAATAGGTCTCCAAGCATCCTGTCGACCATCTCAATTACTTACAAGGAACAATAACTGGATCCTACATTTATTATAATTGAATGTGGAACTCAGAGTAATAAACATAGACAGAGGGAGCATATGTCATTTTCAGTAAGCGGCTTGTGGGGTAGGACTTCCTATGTTAACCTTTCCAAGTATTCCTGACTACTTTCGAAACATTGGTTCGAGCATTGTCATGCTGTAAAATCATGTCATGTCATTATATTTCGGCCATTTGTCTGTCAATGCTCGGCTCAAATGCATTGATTGCGTTCGATAACGATCGCCTGTGATTGCTTCAGTCGGTTTTATCAGCTCATAATACACTATGCCTAGCTGATCCCACCAAACCTTATAAACGTGGAAGCGTTGGCCGGGATATCCCCATGGTTTTCTGCACTGGAGATTATCGTAATGAACCCATTTCTCGATGCGATGCAGAAATCCCTTCCGTCCTTGACTTGCAAGCAGCTGTTCACAAGCAAACAAACGCCGTTCAACATCTCTCGGCTTCAACTCGTACGGCATGACTTTCAGACGTTTTGAAATGGCTTGTTGTATCGCACTTCCAATGATTCTGCCAATTCTTGTTGCGTTTGACACTAGTCTTGAACAAGTAATGCCTCTAATTCTGCATATTCAAAAACCTTCTCTCTTCCACCGCCATGCTGATCTCCGATTTCAAAATCAACGTTTTTGAAGCATTAAAACCCCTCTCGGTATGTTCTTTCACTAATAGCGGCCTTACCATAGAAATTTGAGAGCATTCGATGATTTCTTCATATCAAAGTAGAAAATTAAAACCTCCCTCAAATGATAAGAATTTGGCTCCTAATCTGACATGTGTGAAAACCAGAGTCTTCACAAGTGGTACATGAAATTCCTCCTACCACTTGCCTCAACTCGTGGTAGCAAATTATTTTGAGACTGAGCACTGTTGGTATGGGTTCTATAAATCAATTTTTCTCAAAATCTCAAAATATACTAATGGAACGTTTGGATCAAACTGATTGTAGTTCTGAAATGCTGATATCTAACCAATAGACTCATACATTTAATCTAGCTCCCCTTTGTTGTTTTGAAAGGATTTTTATATATATTATATGTAAAACATTATCAATAAGCCTTTGTGGGAATTTTGTTTGTTTGTAGATTATATCATTTTTTTTGCAAATAAATTTATTTTTTATTTTTATTTCCAAAAATTTGAAAAGCCTTCAAGCTTAACATCTATGTTTCAACGTTGAGAGCTTTATTAAGCAATTTTTTTTATGAAACTAACTCTTCAATCTTGGTTCTCAGTTCAGAAGAAGAGTCAACCCGAACTGGAAGCATCAAATCTTAAAAAAAAATTTATTTACCTTCTAAGTAACTGAATTGAATCGATTGTTTTCTTCGAACTTTATCACTACGTATCTTCAGGATTCAGGTAGTTATTTTTCAGTATATTCATTTTTATCTCAACACTGCATGAATAATATTTTAAAGTAGTGTGCATGGAATTAGTTATTGCCATAAGCGTGAAATTGATATGAGTGCCCTTAGAGGTAGCGGCAAATTATCATCATATTCTCAAAGGTGCGGAGATGTCGCAAAATTGATGAATACGACTAATAGAAACTTGATATCCTTCGCTTTCTCTCGTCGAAATTTCCTTTGTTAGGGAGGAAAATAGAAATCTGATCCCAAAAGATCGTTTAACAGGGATTTATACCCCTCTCATTCCCAGCAATACCATAGATTTCTTCGATAGGCAGAAATTTTTTCTTGGGAATTCCTCCTTTGTTCCTGCCATCCAATAAGCCCTTGTCGAGTCAAGACATATTCCCCCCTTCGGCACAAAGATGAAACCTACAATCGGACTACCCAAAATGACGCATCTGAGGTAGTTTGGGATCAATTCGACTACAAAGAAGCCGACAAATGTCGCATTCCTTGCAGACACATAAATCCCAACTCTATTCTATTTCATCGGATCAGATGTTCAATTGCCTTCCTTCGATTGAGTGAAACCTCAAATCGTCCTTGGGTGAAGTCCTGACAGCAAATTTACCACTTCAACCCTATTCTCTTTCGCTTTGTCAGAAACTTTACACGGCTCTTTGAAGTGGGGGCTGGAATGGAGCTATGGAAGTGACCTACGGTAATGCAAAGGTGATGTGGATGTGCTTTTGGAAGGTTTGAGGTTTTGAGGATCCGGAGAGTTTATCGGGTTGCGTTTTCTATGTTCTGGAAAGAGGATGTTTTGCAAAGTATGAGATATAGTGGGATTAAAATCAGTGGTTCTCCTTTCCTACGCTCTTTGTGACTAGTCTTAATCCCCGGTTCTATGTGGAAATTAGGAATATTACAAAGGGTGGATCAACGTTTAGGAGATTAACTTCACCAATGGATTATTTATACATGTTTGTGAGCATGATATGTTTGTAAAAGTTCCTAGAAATAGTGAAACATCCTCAATTAATAAGTTTAGGACTTTCAAATACTTCGTAGCTAGAATCACAATAAATTCAACTCTATTTTACCCTGAAGTGAAGATAATTCATTGTATGGGGCCTAGTATATCCAAAGTCACTAGTAGAAAGGCATAACATTTAGTTTAAATAATGGTTGTCTTAGTTTCCAGAAATTCATTTGCGGTCGAGGAATTTATTGCCTAACAGTATTTCAAATAATACTTCAGTATTCAGCGGATCGTCTCTGGATTCCAGAATGTGTCGCTTTCGTTGTTTCTATTGGCTAAATTAGACCACGTGTCCCCCAGGTGATGATTTGGTCACTTTTATTTGCTGCAGCTACGCCCATCTCTCACTTCTTAATTATCTTTTTTATGATTTGCATATACGAGTTAGGTCCGTAGGGAGATTAATGAAATGAGCATTCTAACTCATTTTTAGGTCGTTGTGTGACTATTTTTTTTCTTTATTTGGATAACTTATATCCAAAGTCACTCGAAGAAAGCATTTTTTTAAAATACATGGTTTTTCCAAGTTTTCCTAATTTATTTAGGAAACAGGGAATGTATTGTCTCACCTTTTCCAGTATGGTAGTTTATCGTCTATCGAAATAGTATGTGTCGATTTGGTCAGTTTCATTGCTTCAAATAGTACAAGTGCTACCGTGTGGTAATTTGATCGTTCTTTTTATCTCATTCATGACAAGTGTAGAGTGCAATGATATTTATCGACGACTTTCTGAATGAACGAGAGTCAGAACCTTCTGTACGAGTATTATCCATTATTATTTCATATTCATTGAATTTTCATTCAAATTCGGAATAATTCCACAAATGCCGCTTAGCGATTTTGAAATGGTGGTTGGTAGAAAAGATTTCTATATCATAAATTTGTCAGATTATAGATTAATACGTGACAAGCGAGTTACGAGTTATTTAAGTGAGTTATAGAAGTGATTTTATAACTCACGTTGTTTGTTAATACATACTATTAGTTGCTCAAAAGCAGTTGAATAATGAATATATTATTCAATAGGAGTAGATGGAAGCTATTTATGTCTTCACTCAAATATTATTTTCAACTCTAGAGTCCAAAAAGCGTGCCCCTATGATTTATGACCTATGCAGTATAAGACCAAACGAACATCCAGACAAGCGTTTTTGTGGAGTAGTTCAAGAAAAATTGGAAAAACTATAACCCCAAACACAGTAATCAAATGAACCAAGATCTGGAAACCTTATCCATCCTTATAGACCACAATATATGTAGGCTGCCTGCCTTTCACCATCTTCTCCGTGACTTTGTCGGATTTGTAATAATTAAACTCTTTCAAATTATTTACATCTATTTACCAAGCCACACTTATACAGTACAAACTCAGTATTGAGAAGATCTTAATTACGTCTTAATTACAAGTTTCTACAACGGTACTTAATTTCGTCTTTTACTCGAGTGTTGATTGTTCAATGTTCAACCATCCCACAGACGTCACAGAACTTGAGAACATTGTAGAAAAATTGAAAGGCAAATTCACTCAAGATGTGTATGGAATGAACACCATCGTTTTAAAAAAGATATTTCCTCACATATCAGGAGTACTATGTGAGGTGTTCAATCAATGTCTGGAACAGGGTGTTTTTCCGTCAAAGTTGAAAGCAGCAAGCATCGTGCCAATATTCAAGAAAGGAGATGTCAATGATCCAAACAATTACAGGCCTATATCGGTGCTTCCTGTTCTGTCTAAACTTCTTGAGGAGTTACTCAGGCGGAGGTTGCTGAGTTTCCTGGAGAAAAATAATATCTTGAGTAATGATCAACATGGCTTCACCAAGGGAAAGTCCACCATAACTGTGTTGATAAGTCTTTTGGAAGCAATTACCGATGCCTTGGACGGGAAAGAAAAATGCGAAGTGTTGTCCTGCGACCTATCCAAGGCATTCGATTGTGTGGTGAAGAAAATTCTGGTAGACAAGATGGAGTATTACGGTGTTCGGGGTAAGGCTCTTTCCATACTCGAGTCCTTTTTGACAGATAGATCCCAGGTAATTGATTGGAAGGGAATGACTTCGGATTCATTCCGTGTCTCGCGAGGTGTACCACAGGGCTCCATTCTGGGACCCCTTCTTTTTATCGTCTATACCAATGATCTACCAGCGAATGTACTTACCAGTAAATCTCTGCGTTACGCCGACGATACGAACTTTCTAACCAGGGCAAATTCAATAAATGAACTGAAACAGCATTCATCTGTGTCGTTGCAGATGGCAGAGGATTGGTTCGCTACTGATGGACTGAAGTTCCACAAAGAAAAAACCCAAAAGATCTGTTTTGGATGTGGTGGAGATACTGAAAGGATAAAGTTGCTCGGTGTAGTTTTTGACAACTCTCTCTCTTGGAACCCGTATATAGATGAGATGTCAGGTAAATTATCTACGGCTATTTTTACTATAAGGCGAATGAGGGCCATATCTTCTCCAGACGTTTGCAGACTAACATACTACGCTAATTTCCATTCCATAGCAACCTCCATTATTTTACTGTGGGGTTACAGCTCTGCAGCGAAGAGAGTATTTCTCAAACAAAAGGAGGCAATAAGAGCCTTATGTGGGGTCTCAAGAACAACAAGATGCAGGGACCTTTTCAAAAACGAGAGAATACTTACTTTACCATCTGTGTATATACTGCACAGCCTGTTATATACACTTGAGAATGGCCAAAAATTTGCTGCTCTGGGGGACTTCCATCAGTATGAAACGAGGAAAAGAGGTGACTTGCTTATTCCACATCACCATATTAAAAGAACTCAGGTAGTGACAAACCATATGTGCATTAAGTTATTCAACAAGATCCCGAACCATCTGAAGATATTATCAAGAAATCAATTTGTGAAAGTGATGAAGGAGATTCTCATTGAAAAAACCTTTTATTCTGTTGATGAATTTATGTCATTTCCTCTTATATATACATGTTCATATTGACTTACCATGTAATATTTTTTTGATGGTTGAATAAAGTTATTATTATTATTATATTATTATTATTACTCGAAACGTTTTCGATCATCACCTCTTCGTCGTACTTCAAGTTTTCGGTCGTCTCGTCTCTAACTTGTTTGCGACTCGTCTTATTCTAACTCGCGAACCGTCTTACGTCGTACGTCTTAAGTCTTGACCCACCAAACTTAGTCTTAACTCGACTTAGACTTAACTTCGACTTAGACTGAACTTGAACTGTTTACTGCCTGGAACTTACTGACCTATCCTGACTATCGACTTCCCTTCTTCCGATTTGGCCACACCCTTAACATCACTCCGATATCGGGGGAAAGTACCAAGTACCACCCCCAGCTCAATAAGAGTTTTGCCATATCTCCCTTAAAGCTCTTCGCGGATTCCTGGAAATCGAATATTCTGGAAGGACCAGCACTCGATACGCAGATGTGACATCCGGTACCCAACCCCCAGTAAATCTCTTAAGATTTACAACCGACATTACACATCTTCAACACCTCGAAGAATTAACACTTCCTTTCTAAGCTATATAAAAAAGCAAATCGTTCCCTGTAAATTCATTGTTACTGTCATGCCCTCGACGCTTGGAGAAACTAATAGGTCTCCAAGCATCCTGTTGACCATGTCAATTATTTACAGGGAACAATGACTGGATCCTATATATATGCTGAATTTATTAACCATAGCTTCATTTCAATATTGGAATGCATTCTCCCACGGAGGATTCTTGCTAGCGTGATTTTCTACAGCAGATCTACTTCCTCAAGATTGCATGAAGGATTTGTTGTGCGAATTATAAACGAATTTGTACTCAATGTTAGAGGAGAACAAAACACGAACACTTAGGACACGACAAATTTAGACATGATGGTTTCGAATGTCACAAACTTTGAGTAATGGGTGGAAAAATAATGAGAATGTAGTTTCAAAATCAATTCGTCGACGTAACAGTGAACTTTTTCAACTCAACCATATACATACACAATTAGTTTTTTGTTTGAATGTGCCATCTTTCGTTTAGAGATAAATAACTGTTATGAAAATAATTTTCCAAGAAGGGTTTCCATTTGCTCGAATATACTATCCCAACATAATTGCATAATGTTTCGTTCCGCGAAAGAGCGATATCCTTGATTAAATTTGTACTCGGGCTATATTAGCCTTGCAATCACCTTTATAAAATACTCCAGAAAGAATGTCCATTAACTTTTGAAAGTTGAAATGAATTTGTTTCCTTTATTTCAAGTTTGAATTTTCTTACCAAATGAAAACAGCAATACCATGAAAATGAGAATTCATTGATGATTAGAAAAGGTCAACTGTGTGAATATGAAAATCAGTTCTAATTGTACTCTTGAATTTTATTGGGCGCTTTTTCTTCGAAAACATAGCTCGATGATTTCGTCACAATGCCTTTAATTTTTGAAATTACAATTTGAATTTTCAGGAGGTATACCTGAATTGGAGGTACAATCGAAAATGAGAGATTCCTCGGATTATTTCTAGAAAAAAATTTTATAATCATGGGTCCGTAAATGCCATGTTTTCTAAATGTTGAAGATTGTTGAAATTTGATTTTTCTTTCAAGTTTCGTTCCTCATCACATCTGCTCCATAAGGTATTCTACTGAAATTTGGTAGAGATATTCCAATTTAGAGTTCCCAGCAAGTGATATACCAATTTCGATTGCAAAACGTTGCTATAGCTCTCCCTCATATACTTGAAGACGTTTTGCGTTACTGGACAGTGGATGATTACTGCAGATCTTCTTTTGGATTTGACTGCAGCTTCGTCTCAATCAATCATGAGATGCTTCATGCTAAGCTGGAGTATTCCGGAATTGTTTTGGATTTTTTCGATATATTTCTTTGTAGTAGTCAGTATGTGAGGGTCTTCCTGTATTCATATCTCAAAGGTACCGCAGGGATCGATTCTAGGTCCACTTATGTTTCTGATTTGTACTGCTAATTTGTCAAGGTCCACATATCAAATTTGACATGAAGCATGCGGAAATAAAAACATAGCAGTGTTACCATATTTCACCCAGTTCGCGAAAATCTCCACAAAGAACGTACTTCTTATGTCCTATAGTGAATCAACTCGAAATAAATTGAAATGAATACCTAAACGCCAAACGACGTGAAACAACCGATGACACTAGGAGAGAAAAAGTTGCCTAACCTTGGATTTTAGCAGATAGATACAGAAAATAATGAATATTTTGCTCATTACAAATTCGACAATTAGAAAATATCGTATTCCAAATATTCAGATTTGCATATTTAGTCGGAAATCACTCAAATTAATATATTTCATTCAATATAATATTATACATTCATAATGATATAGTCAAATTGTGGATTTGAAAATAACGAGCTTTCATTAAAATTTGTGGTAAAGAGTGCTGTGGAGAAATTCGAGTTGATTTTCTGTGACAACGAGTAGTGCTTAGCGGGTGATTCACGGCTAAATATGCAAACTTGAATAATTTGCATATTTAATCGTGAATCACTGAAATAAATATATTCCATTCAATACAATATACATTCATAATGAAATTGTGGATGAAAATATATGGCAATCTGATGACAGCGTAATTTAACTCTATCTATGTTTGTTACTTTATGGCTTTCATCGAAGATTTCTAACCATTCGTACTGTGATTAACATGTCACTCAGAATATTTCAGGAATCAATAATCGAATCCCATCTGTCACCACTAAAAGAATCCCACCAAAACGGTTAATCACAACGGACGCACATTGTTCAACACCAATTACTTTCCATCCGGTCCGCAAGCCTGACCTGAAACTGGGAAAAACCCTGAGAATCCCAACATTCCACAACAGATGTGTTATTCCGTTTTTTGCTCGTTGCCCCATCCATCTAACTTAAAACTCAATAATTGGCAATCGCTCGGACCGCCACCATATCTATGCATGGAAAAAACTTTTCCAATCCTCCGATTCTGTTCTAGCTGACATCATTCATCTTTCAGGCGCTTCTCCTTATTAAGGTTCATATTTTGGTGTTGGGGAGTTCTGACTTTTTGCTATGAAACATATTTTATACTATGGAACATATTTTATACTATGGAATATTGCTCTTCTTCTTTTGAATTTGATCAAATGTTAGTATTCCGGACACTTGATATGTATTACTGGTATTAATATATTGCAACACCTTGTTTCGTGAGCATTTGGCCGGAATTTCATTCCATCACTCTTTTGCTCTTCTTCTTTTGAATTTGATCAAATGTTAGTATTCCATCACTTGATATGTATTACTGGTATTAATATATTGTAACACCTTGTTTCGTGAGCATTTGGCCGGAATTTCATTCCATCACTTAATATTGAATTAATACGATGCAGGTAAATCACTCGCAACGAATTTCCACTTTAGTCTTGTCACAGTATAATGTTCAGCTGGTTTTGAAATTGGGGTCATTTGTGAAATCTCAGCTTGTGTGGTTCGTTTAGAATGCAAGAAATACACATAAACAAAGGTAGAGGCTCATTTGGGATATGTGGTTTCTGAAAGGTAACATGAAATTCGTGAAGTGGAGAGGAAGAGTATTCGAAAGTTGCATTTTAGCGGTGCACAAACAGCAAATCTTGATAAAATTCGCAAGACACATAGATCTGTAGATAAGAAGAATGTTAGAAAGATCAACGAAGGTTGCCATCGCTATAGAACGAGCAGTGTCAGTGGAAATGGCAGGTTATAAAAAAAGGAATGAAGAAATTGGAAAGATGGTGCACTTATGGAAAAAAATCAAGAGGAAGGTCTGAGATAAGAGGCATGATAAGATGGAAAAATTACATAGTCAGAAGGAGAATTCAAGACAGGAAGTGCAAGAAGCAGATGGGGAAGGCCTATATCCCATTTTAGAAGGAAAGATATTAGGCTAGCCTTTCAAATTGAGTTTTCAATAGTAGGCGCCTGTGCCACACATTTCAAACCTCAAACGTATACATATTATTTGTTATTAACAGATGATTCATGGAGTCGTATATATTACAACAATGTATTGACATTTTTGAATTATTTCATGAGAATGATCGTTCTATGAGAACTAAATTTCGAAAAAACCGCAAACTCGCAGTTCCACACAATCGCCTAAGGGCGGGTATTAAAAAGATATTTTTGTTCTGGTTGTACAATCATCTAGTATGGCCAAATTTATTCCGGTTGGCTACACTTCTCATTCAGTTATGTCTATAAGAATAATAAGAATAGGGAGATTTCGAACACAAAAAGACAAAAAACCTGAAAAATCTGTAAACCTCAATGTCTATAGTCTCATATTATAATTCGTGAACCCTTGGTTCAACTCAACCGACGGTTAGCCATCCTTTTGAATACCGGCCAAAACTGAGCAACAAATTGATAATATTATGCAGAAATTTCAACTAACTATGGAGTACAAAATGGAGAAAGACGTCAGTATACTCGTGCCGGTCATTCAGAAGGAAACATTGGTGCTGTGAGTGTTAGAGAAGCCGCTAACTTACTTAGGTTCTGTTTGACACAGTTAGACTTCTTTCTCTGGGGTCATGTGGAAGAATAGGTTTACAAATATGATTGATGAGATAAAGCCGGAACTATGCCAGAATGTAATTGTAAATAATGTGGATAAATTCTCTTGGCAGTGAAATAAGTTTAAAAATGAGAGACGTTAAGTCATTCCTTTTAGCGACGTTTCGCAACTTTATTGTTGCTTCTTCAAAGCTCTCGGAATTGGAAAACGTCCGTCAATCCTTCATTCAAACTTAGTAAAAATTGAAATTTCATTTAATAAATAATCGCACAAGTCAACGTATTACCAGTCATATGATATAAAATAAACAAATATTCGCGTTTCAAGTTGGCGTACCGATGTATGAAAACTAAACGTCGCTTAAAGGAATGACTTAACGGTTCTCATTTTTAAACATATTCCACTCCCAAGAGAATTTATCCACATTATTGAAGATAAGGAATACGACAGTGTTAGATTTAGTTGAAGTGTAATTGTAAATTTTGATACGAGAATCGTCTACTCTAGAGACGTAAGAGGTGGTCACCTGGGCGAAATCATGTCTTTCGATTATTGATTTCTGAAAGCTCCATTTGAAGGACCCTGTAATTCTACAGGGTCCTTCAAATAGAATAGAATAGAAAATATGTGTGGGATCCGAATTCTCAACCAACCCAACTGAATGATACGCTACTGACTTTACGAAACGAGAACTACACGATCGACCCTAAAAGGTTGGACCATGCAGATTTATCGATATAGGGAGACGTAAGGGGAAGAGGTACTTGAGACTTAAGGACTGAGGTACGATACAGAGGAACGAGGGTGGAATTCAACGGGAGAGCATAGACGGACATAGTTAGGATTCGACGTTAGAGAGTAGACGGATATAGTTAGATAATTCGACGTTAGATATAGACGGATCTACTAGAATAATCAGACAATTAGAGGATTAAGAATTATACGAAATAAAATAACTTCGATAGTTCGATAGACGAAAGTTCAGTGGCTGTACATTCAAATGAAGTTGAATTGTATATTGTGTGAATGAACAATAGTTAAGTTCCGGCGGCCTTTTTTTATATAACCCCTAGACAACGATATAAAAACCCTACATATGCATTCGCATATTTTCTATTCATATCAGTTTTTAATTTTTTTAAAATTCCATAAAAACTAAAGACTAGCACACACGACGATATCAAGTTGGAACAAAAAATTAAGAACGACGTCCCGCAATAGTCCCCCCTGTATTATCGCATAAATTCTCACGGAAGCAAGTTGTCCGAAATTTCACGACATGTTGATATAGCCGTGTCCAAATTCGAATTGATGATCGAAGCCGGAAGGCCAATCAATCACCACAGGACAAGTTTATTCCAACCCTGCTGGTAATTTGCGTGCGAGTCCGCAAGTCTCGTTATCCGGACGGCCAGGCGGATTTATAACGACGCCTGGACGTAGGACATTCATCAAACCGCAAGATGAGCCATCGGTTCGTGTTTGACGGCGAACGGGATGGCGAAGAGGCCACCAGAGATGACCGCGGTTGGACGAGAGATCGGCCCGAAATATATACTCCCGTTGGGTCGTTTCATTAACGATTGGGGAATGGAATGAAACAAAATTAATTGATACACTAGTTATTTTAATTTGTACTGTTTTTTTTGTAATATTTGTAACGTTACAATTGCCCCTACTAAGACTAATTTCTAGGGGTGGTTTGGCTTATTTGGCAACAAAACTCCTACCCAGATTTTTACAAATTTAATAAAATTAAAATATACAATGATCGATCCTTTTCACTCTAAACAAATAATGAAATAGAAACTTAACTTAAAACGATTTTAAATGAGTTACTCTGCTACTAGGATGGAACCTCTTCTGTAAATTATCTTCAGCCTTCTGAACACCAGTTCTTATCAGGAAGCTATAGTATTCCAATCCTCATTCAACGAAGTTGATGTGATAATGCCAGGTATTACGCAGGTATTCTTTCAGATTCAGGAACTAAAGTGGTCTAACATACGTACTATCCCAAATTCTGTATCTCAAGGAAGGTTTCTGTTGTTCCAATTCCACGGGAGGTTTTTTTTTGTTCCAATCTCACGGGAGGTTTTCTTTGTTCCAATCCCGCGGGAGGTGCTTTGAGAAAATGAACAACGATATCAGAATATGTTAACTGAATTTACAACTCGAATTTCTAACCAAGAAATTACAAAGAAATCATTACATTTATTATCAAATAAACCTGAGAAGGAGTTTTGCTGATATTATTCGACACAAAAAGAATTCTACCAAACCTGAAATACGTTTCGACAAGATGGATGACTCTAAAAAAAACTACTGTTTCAAATTAAATTGATTCGTTCTGGTGAGAGTACTTGTTGAATACTAATATTCGGATAAATCAGATTCCGAGTCTCGAATTAAATTAATAATGACTGAAATCTAAATCTTAGGTACGTATTCTTGCTAAAGTCTCAATAATCATTGAAAATCTTTCAGAAGATTCTCTCTAGATCCGCGCATCTGCGTTCCGACCGATGGTACACGATATGATACGGACAAATTACCGCGTCTTCAAAAATTCCAGCAGCGTATCATGGTATGAAGCGTGCAAAATCGTTGCATATTGTTGATATTCAAACATTCATATCTGAAAGTTTAAATTAATGATGAATTATATCATATAAATCAATATATGTATAATAATGATAATCGTCTTCATTGGGTGAAAGTTCAATTTACGCTACTCTTGCACTTCAACCCCTCAATATATCCCTTAATCTTAAATGAAAAATCAGCACAGATGATTAACAAGGAAAAAAATATTATATAATTATTTAAATCTGACACTTATGAAGCAGCAGATCCCTGGCTGAATAAGAGGGATTTTTATGCAAAACCATTCAAAGATGTAGTTTTGATATTATAATCGATGACGTTGTGAATGAAACAAACCTAATATGAGAAGAAATTTTTGAACTCAGATGTTTGGTGTAGTGAAAAGGAAACCATTATTTTTTTCAATAGATAGCTTTAATTATCTGAATCTCGCGTTGTATGAATCTGATCCGGTTAGAGGGATTTTGTACTTCAAAAACTTATTCGACAGTTTTGTGATTAGTTGAATAAGTTTAGTTTGCGTGTCGAAGATGGATACTAGCGAAGAGAAAATACGCTATATTCAACAGTTTTTCTTCGACAAAGGAGAAAATGCAAGCTGGGCGCCTAAAAATATAAATATTGTTTATGGTCCTGTTACTGTAACAGCGCAATTTTGGTCGATGAAATCATGGACATTGTCGAGTTCGACACTGTTCCGATTACTCAAGAGCTAAAAATTGCACTAAAAACTATTTGGAACTATTTGCATAAGGCTGGTCTCAAGAAGAAGCTCGTTGTATTGCCACACGCAAAAACGCAAAAAACCTCATGGACCAAATTTACACATGTGACTCGCTGCTGAATCGCAATAAAATGGACTCTGGTGATGAGAAGTGAATCACTTACGACCACGTCAAGCAAAAACGGTCATAGTTGAAACGCGTGAGCCGACGGAAACAGTGGCCAAGCTAGGATTGATTACTAGATTTCTGGATCCAAGCTAGGATTGACTGACAGGAAGGTTTTGCCTCGGGTTTCGCTGTGTGTTCGGTTCGATTAGCAGGGAATTATCTACTATGAGCTGCCCCCCTAAGGCACAACTGTTAACTCGGAACTGTACTGTCAAAAATTGGACCGCCTGAAGTCAAGAACCGGCCAGCTTTGGCCAATGGGAGAGAAATTTTGTTCAATCAGGAAAACTCTAGGCAACACACATCGATAGTGAGTCGCCAGAAGCTCCGGGAGCATGGTTGGGAGGTTTTTATGCATCAACTTTATAGTCCGGACCAAGTTGTTATTATCATCTGTTTCTGTCCATGGCGAACAATTTTGCTGGTGAAAAATTAGCCTCAACAGACGGAGTTTTTTCAGCTGATTGATTTTATGAATGGAAATGGTAAATGAAGTCGGTGATTACTCATGTTGATCCAAGCCATATAATTCATGTAGCTGCAGGTTTGGGATAGTCCTCCCCAAATTCACACTCTGTATACGACCTGAATCGAACGCATCAAGGAGCCTGAGATTTTGTCAGCTATCATAACTTGTTAGGACACTACATCTTTCAAACTGTTTAGTTCAACTCCTGAGTATTTGAAGGACCTCAATTGTTCTATTACGTTCTAATTGACTTCCAGTTTACATCGAATCTGGTCTCTTTCTGTTATCATCTAGTATTTTGAGGGGCTATATCCGTATTGAATTGCTTTGCTATATTGATGAAGAGTTAGAAGTTTCTCTGTGAATCGTCCTCATTTTCTGCATCATCTGCATGATAAAGGATCGTGAACTTCCGATCGCTCATTCTGCATTTCTTGCTTGTTTTCAGTTTTCTTCCATTCATTATAATGTTGAAGAGAAGTGGACTAAAAGTATAGCATTAGACGTATTATAGGAGATTTTCTGGATAGTCTACCATTTATTGGTGCTTGTGGGTTGTTCAGGGAATATTTCTTTTTGATGGTATCAATCAGATTCAACTGTTTTGTGAATAAAAATTGTTACGCTACACAATAGCATTTTTTTAATTTCATTTAATAGGAAGGAGATTCTGTGAAGTGAAACTAATATTAATACCATAATAAAATACTAGAAATCAGAATAGTGTGGATTGAGATATGAAATGTGATTCTATGATATACTCATAGTGTCGCGCTTATTCATCATTCATCAAGAGCAGCAACGCATCGTCAATTCCGAACGCTTCTTGGAGCGAAATAAATAGAGTTTATTGCATGGATACGTGACACTGGATGATATATTCAATCATGACTACTTTCCTGAGTTCAAAGAAGGAAATTGGACTCTCATGAGGAAGTGACTGCCAAGATTGAAGCCTTTTTCAAAAGCAAAGGGGAATATTTCTACAGAGAGACATGTTGAAAGGTTAGAGGAGCGTTGGAGTACTCTTGAAAATATAAAAATAAAATTGATGCACAGCTTAACGTATCTATGAGAAGTTTTAGTGGAACTATTATATCTACATTATATTCGTACATTATTGTTTCTGGTTGAGTTGTGGAAATTCGAAATATTTTATGTTGCTTTGCATTAAATGAATAAATTTGATTTGATTTGATTGATTTGATACACCTTCGAATTGGTTACCAGTGCAATCACACGTACTTCCGCCTCATATTCGTAGACAGGTCTCACTAAAGAAATTATTTTTATTATAACGTGATACAGAGTTAAGGCTTAGCCTGTAAACTCTGAAATATGTTAAAATAAGTTATGTTGTCACAAATTACAAGATAACAAAAATATAAAAATTATAAGAAGAAAGGGATGAAAACAAAATTCGAGCTATTGAATGAAAAAGATGACAAGAAAAAAAGAATTCAATTTCACAAACACACAGCATTCTGTGAGGCCCACAAGTCAAATTTGTTCTTGAAACTGTTCACACTAGGCGCACAAACTATCTCGGTCGGCAATCTGTTCCAAACCTCGAATACTCTGTTGGAGATGAAGTACTGCCTGGTGGTGGTAAAGAATCTCTCACGTGAGAGTTTGAACGTATGTCCTCTGAGAAATCTTTCATTTCTAACCGAACTCATTTCCAATTATATCTTACCTCCCAGATACTAGAACTGCCGGATTAAAGTCACGCAAATCTTCATCAATTAATACCTCCTTTCAATCTAATGAAAATGACAAGAAATGGCGTTCGGAAGGGAGTACTTGTGATGTCTTCAACAAAAGTCTTATCGTTGATTCTCAGAGAAAGTTCTAGGTTTCAATCTTCCTCGGAGAATTTGGTGTATTTCAAATCGACTTCGGACTGGTCATGGTCGTTGTAAGAGTATGCTCTCAAAATGGCATTCTATTGATAGTCCATTATGTAACTTTGGTGTAGAAGTAACCATTGACCACTTGGTCAATACTTTTTTAATTATTTACAAATATTAACAAAGCCACAATTACAGTACAAACAAAGTATGTACGCTACTGAATTTCTTCTTACTTGAGTGTTAATTACGAACGTCTTCGAATATCACGTCTTCGTCTTTGATTCTAGTTTCGATCGTCTCGTCTTTAACTCGTTCGTGACTCGTCTTAATCTAGCCCGCGAACCGTCTTTACGTCGTACGTAAATTTGCTCTTAGCTCGTCTTAGACTTGACTTGAACTCTCTCTCGACTCGAACTTAATCTTTCACCGTCTAAAACTTACTGACCTCCCCTGAATATCGACTTCCCTCCTTCCGGCTTAACCACACTCTTAGCACCACTCCGATATCGGGGGAAAGTACCAAGTACCACCCCCAGCCCAATAAGAGTTTTGCCATACCGCCCACAAAGCTCTTCGCGGATTCCTGGAAATCGAATATTCTGGAAGGACCAGCACTTGATACGCAGATGTGATATCCGGTACCCAACCCCCAGTAAGTCTCTTAAATTTTACAACCGACATGACACATCTTCGACACCCCGAAGAATTAACACTACCTTTGTAACTTATACTATACAAAAGCAATTCGTTCTCTGTAAATTCATTGAAACTGTCATGTCCTCGACACTTGAAGAAACTAATAGGTCTCCAAGCATCCTCTTGACCATGTCAATTATTTACTGGGAAAAATGACTGGATCCTACATTTATAAATTCCATTTTTAAAATGGGTCGCTTACTTCAAATCAATATAATGGGAACTAATATGTTAGTACCCCTTTCTGGTTCTTGTTTTTTTTTTATTTTAGGATTTAATTATAAAGTCGTCAATCATATGTGAAGAAAAAGGACGGAGAAGATTTTGTTTTGGATGAGGAGGAAGCCCTTCAATATAAATATGTCAGCTTATTCTGTAAACGTATACACCTATACGGGCAGACAGAGTTTTTGCTGAGCTTTTTATCTGTGCTCTTGTATCATACGTTGAAATGAATGATGCCCCGTTTACATTTCCTCTGCTTATACTGGGATAACATCTACACATGCTTTGCTGTTTGAAGTTGATAATTTTTGTTTGGCTCTATCTCAAAAGAAAATGTGAATAGGTACTCTTGAAGGATATATTGACGAATATAGTCGAATTTGTAAGACAAAAAGTGATAATTCTTATTAGGTCTGAGTCTAAGTCAATCAATAAGATTGGTTTTTTATCAGTCTCATTGACAACTATTCAATGTAATTATAATAATTAAATAGAGGAACGACTAATAGAGAACCGGCCATCATACTAATTCACTAATGTTGAATATCAGAGATCAGATCAACTGAAGAGACGAAATATTTCCGTCTCCACTTCCACACTACGGGAGAACTTCCAGGAATTTTCGCTATCCCGAATTCGTAAATTCTTTGCAGGATATCACTTTCTCATATTCCCTTCCTTTCCTTTTTCTGGTTTCGGGATCCAGAGCAGGACGGAAAGCTTTCAGATCTTCACTGCATAAATTCCCATTTAGTGTTAGCTGAAATTCTTTCTTCCTTATATATAAATTGAAGAGGTCCCTAGATCATTTTTTCTGAAATTCCGGGACCCGGATGTGAATGAATTTTTCTTTGCTTTTAAAATAATTCGTGTTCGTCGGAATGAATGGAATCCTCGTGTTTTATTTTGCTTTATATATAATATAAATTTATTTAGATGTTTACGCATATGTACCACAGGATTGTATTCGTGAGAATTTTATTTTTTCGGAATTTTTATATTTTTGCCCGTCCGAACCGATCGCTGACCACAGAATCGAGGGAATTGACATTTTGGTAGTCTCTGCAAAATTTTTTCAGAACATTGAAGCAATGACTTTGATTCTATTTTTTTGGAGCATATCACTTTGCGGATTGATTGAGTTTTTTTGTTTCGTAATAACTGAACTTTGGGGGTGCGTTTTCTGAGAATTAAAAGACCCAGAACATCATACTTTCAACTCGAATTCCAACTTGTGTATCAGTTTTAATCGTTAAAAATTTAATGGGATATTCTCCTCGTTGTCCTGATTCGGACAAATGTATATTATATACCTCTATCTCGATCCCTAAGAGAGATACAGGGTGTTGAAGTTTACAAGGAAAAATCATTTTTATGCAATAGCTTCCATAAAAGAGCTTGAATTCAAACGAAAATCAGCATGCCTACCCTACTTCTTCAGGGCTATTTCATGAAGATATTTTCGATTTTGGGGGAACACCAGTGGCGTGCAATTCGGTCACATCTCAAGTATTTCGAAGAAATAAGTATACCGCTGTTTTTTTGAAGGGATGAATGAAGCACTATCGAATTGCTTGTTCAATTTAGAGTATAATTTGCTTTTACAGAACAAAATTTGAAATTCCAGATCCAGAGATGATTAGTTTTTTCGAACTAGGAATAGGCTACAAATTCATTATCCAGTCCGCCACGAATTGAATTCGGTAATATCTCGGAGAGATATCTCGAAACAATAGATTTGATTGTTTGTTTGACAGATACGTTCACTTAATGCAGAAGATATCCGAGATATTACCGAATTCAATTCGTGGCTGACTTAATTATGAATTTGTAGCCAATTTCGAGCACGTCTTTCGACTAATAAGAAAATAATTTACCCAAAAAACTAGAAAGTCAGAAACTCGTTCATTTATGCACTATCAAGCCTTCAGGATAGTATGAAGGTATATCTAGTCATCAAATGAGCAATTGTTTCATTAACGAACGAACTTCAAAAGCTCCTGACATCAGTGAATACTCCCCTAATTCTTAGAGAATGTGATCATTCCGGTTAAGTGTCTCCATCAAATCAAAATTCCAATAAAGAAAGCTATTATTTATTATCAATTTGATTAGATGTTTATGTCATTATATATGAACTTTGAAGCACGTAGTCCTAAGTGTTCGTAGTTTTGGTTGTTTGAATATTCCATTCAAAACCATGGTCAAGATGTTTGAAGAAGATGAAATGTTATCTTCAACTGCACCTGTCAGTAGAAACTAAGCGTAGAAATTGGCAAATCTGTAGAGTTAGTCCTAGGAAGAAGAAATAAATATATAAATTTGGTCTCAACAACATTCAACGAGAACTTCAATGACCAAAACGTCTTGACTACAATAAATTTATCACCTTCTTTATACTATGCATCATCATTTAAGTATAACGAATGACGAATGTTAGGATAAGGTAACGTAAATTTAACAGATTATGCCAGTGGCTAGTAAAGGGTTTAGGAAAGTTAACGAGCTCGTCTAGACTCTAGACAATAAAGGATATTGGGACAACCGTTCCGTGCGAAGCTAATGATATTCTCACCCTTTGAATCCAGATAATACCCATTTAATTCAACTAGGTTGGCGCTCGGATTGAGAATCATTCTCTTCTCTTCTTCTGTCCTTTCCAGAAGGATAAATTTAATGGGGCCCGATACACCTGACAACCTTAAGGAGGATGAAACTTTGAGTGATTTTGTGATTCCTTCTTCTGTTTATACTTAATCAGGTCATGTAATTCTATTATTGTTTGAGGATTTTGAATAGAACATTATCCGTTGTTAACAGAAGTGTTTACTGAAAAATGGTCATAAACCTTCAACAACTTTTGAAGAACACAGTGAAGGTAAGTCGGTATCTCGGGATGTAATATCAATGTGTTGGAAAAATATGAATGAAGAATGCCTAGTTCTCGAAAAGAATACACAATGGTATACAGATAGCTCTACAACTACGACAGGGACTGGCACTGGCGGAATGAGAGTTATGTTATGAGTACACAAATGAACCAAATGCAATATTCAAATATACTCACTAACAAAGAAACTGCAACACCCAGAAAGAGCTATTTAAATTAAAAATTTTTTTTCGGTAGAATATAGATAGTATAGGTTTTTCCATGTGAACAGTTTCTTATTAATTTAATATTGTATTCGTTTCTTGCAAGTATTTTCAATATTATAACAAACCAGCTGTTCGAGGAGGTCCAAAGTCGACGTTCAGTTGTTGAAATGCCTAGAGCAGGTGTTCGCGGAATTTATTGCCAGCTGAGTGAATTTGAAAGAAGTCGAATTATTGGTCTACGGAAGGCGAGGTTGTCATTTCAGGAAATCGCTAACCGTACTATCCAACTATGTACTTCAATATGATGTTGTGTTTGCGTGTTTGGATTATGCCCAAAATCGAAGAAGAATCTCGATTCTCTTTGGGTGCACATGATAGCCGAAGGAGGGTTAGACGACGTCGGGGAGAAAGACTTGATCCTCAGTTTGATGTTGAGCGTCATGTACACCGTACAGTAAACCTTATGGTATGGGGTGCTATTGCATATGCACGTAAGTCTCCTTTAGTCTTTATTCGAGGTAATATGACAGCGCTGCGTTACCTTCAAGAAATAGTGAGGCCATATAATAATAATAATATAATAATAATAATGTTTATTCAAAGCAATCATATAAATAAACATAATATGTTCTCCCTTATCTTAAGAGTCTCGAGAATCCAATATTTCAGCAAGATAATGCCCGACCTCATGTTGCCAGAGTTAATTTAAATCTTTTCGAAGCGATCCATTTGAATATTTTGCCATGGCCACCCATATCCCTCAATATTTCGCCAATAGAGCATGTTTAGGACATCATGCGTAGAAAGCTTGGAAATTTTCCCCAGCCCCCACGGACTTAGGCGGCTATGAGACATGAAGTACTGATAGCTTGGGATAGTATCCTTCAAGAGGAAAAAGATCATCTTATTGCATCAATCCAATCAATACGTGTTTGGAAGTGTATAGATAATCGCGGTGGATAGACACATTATTGAAAAATTTAAAAGAGAATTGTAAACTCTTACTTTTTTTCTTCAAATTTCAATCATTCACTCCTTTCTATGCAATAAATGTTTCAGCAAAAAAATAAATTTAATTTGAACAGATCCTTCTAGGTGTTGCAGTTTCTTCGTAAGTCAGTAAACCATCAAAATGAGGATTCGTAGATAAAGTATATTGTGCTCGATCAGAGTTAGCTTTTGCAATATGGAAAAAGTCTTTAGAGTAAGAAATATTCTACCTGAAATCATCCGAGACAGTTCTCAATCATGAAATCCCCGACCGCTAACCACTCCTACATCATCAAGGCCACGAATTCAACGTGTCATTCCAAATGTCTTCCTTTTGATATATCACTCCGCATTCGATCGCCTTCGGTGTTCTCAGATCATCTTCACGTAAATACACGATACCTCCACCTGTTTGATCCTCTGGTTTCAGGCATTAAGCGAAAATTACCGAATACGAGAGTGTGTTGATAAGCAAACATGCGAAGCTTGTTACTCTTATTTCCCAGGATATCATTTTCTAGGCTTCAAGGTGAAAGTGAGGAGGATTGAATTTGCAAACACAAGTTGTTTATGCCACCTAATCTAATCTGGATGTTTTCCCGCTATAAATTGAGATGGGGATATTGGATTGGAAGTGGAGGAATGCAATTTAAGCGCATTGTTTTGTTTTTTCTTTCGAAGAATGTCGTCATAGAATATTATATCAAAAAAGAATGATGAGAAGTACTCACTTTTCAATGAAAAACTTTTTTGCTTTATATCTGATATGTAAAGTACTCAACACAAAAAACAGAATGGTTGTTCCTATACCCGTTGCATAGAATACCATACATACAGAGAGGGCCATTGAAAACGAAACAGCGGCTCTGTAAGTCGGCAGAACCGAGTTATATAAAAACGCTCGGACACGTCAACAACATTTTCGAGGGGGACATCGTTCGCGATGAAATTCACCCGAAATACAATCCATCCCTCGGAGCTGTGACCGCCACCCCTAAATTTTTAAATGGCACCATATGGCAAGTGATACCTCATTTGAAAGGTAGTTTCCTTCTTAATATCAAACAACAAAAATAAATTAATTCTAGCGATTCGTTTTTGAGATATAGGAACTTGAAGTTGGGAAATAACTTTTTATTCACTCAATCGTTACCATGAAGAGCACTTGAAATTTCAACAAGTTTTTAGATAGAATGTTTCCTGAAACTATAGGGTGGCCAGCCAGATCTCCAGATTTAACCCCACTCGACTTTTTCCTGTGGAGTCACTTGAAAAACAAAATCTATGCAACCGAACCAGAATCTCTGGAAGATTTACGGACGTAGAATTATTGAAGAATGACGTCGAATAACGCCGGAAATGCTACGAAATGTGAGGTCTCATTTTGAACAGAACTTGTACTATTGTATGGAAATGGGTGGTAAACAGTTAGATCATTTAATTCCTTGACAATGATAATTATCTTGTTGTTGCAATGTTAGATCTCATTTTTATTGATTGAGTGAATAAAAAGTTATTTCCCAACTTCAAGTTCCTATATCTCAAAAACGAATCGATAGAATTAATTTATTTTTATTGTTTGATATTAAGAAGGAAACTACCTTTCAAATGAGGTATCACTTGCCATATGGTGCCATTTAAAAATTTAGGGGTGGCGGTCACAGCTCCGAGGGATGGAATGTATTTCGGGTGAATTTTATCGCGAACGATGTCCCCCTCGAAAATGTTGTTGACGTGTCCGAGCGTTTTTATATAACTCGGTTCTGCCGACTTACAGAGCCGCTGTTTCGTTTTCAATGGCCCTCTCTGTATATTAATCTAAGTATTACGAGAACATGTTCTTCTAATGATTTCTGCTTCGAATGAATTCTGTTTTCAATCTCCCAAGTTGTTCGAAAATATAGTAACTAAAGATAATGTCAAATGTGTTCCACAATCACAGAAATCCTGAATATTTGAGATTTCTTCAGTATCACACAACACGAATTACTGAAAGAAAAATATACACAAATGGTTCTATTTGAGCTTACAGAGAATATATTGGAACTTTTGGAAGGAGACAACTCAGAACTGGCCTTATTCCTGGATATTTCGAAAGTAGGTATACGATCCAATAAAAAAGGAATACCTGCAAAAGAAGATTCAAGCGTATGACAGAAAAAGAATTACATTCAAGTGGATTAAATCACAATTATACAAAAGAAAACAAAAAGTGATAATTTCCAAGAATGGACATAAAGACCATAAATATATCCACAATAGCGCAAGGGGGTGTATTGAGACCACTTTTATTCCTAATCGTCGTGAATGATTCAACAATTGAGTCAGAAATTCAATCAGATAAATATTGCCATAATCATATCTATAGAAAGTACCTGACTGATAAAACTGAAAGATCATAAAACGAGTGTTTTTTCGGCTGCATGTTAAGTTTCCATGGCCATGTTAATTGAAAAAATGTAGTGAAGAATTGAACTGATGTCGAATGAAAACTTACTGATAAATCATATTCTAAGGAACTGAAACAAATCCACAAGAAATCTTTACAATACAAAAAAAAACCAATTAGGGCAATATTCAAGAGGAAGTGTAATGAAACAAGTAGAGAATTGTTAAGTAGTTTGTACCTGTATGTATGTGCTGTATTCTTACATAAAAACAAAGATAAATCAATTCAAGATAACACCGGTAGCAGTACAAGAACAAAAATTCGAATTGTCCAGTTCATCGAATGGCTTGAAGTGAAAAACGCATCCCATATTATATTTGTTCAAAATAATCAATCATTTACCAAATAGAATTGAGACCAGAAATAATTTAAGGAGATTCAAAAACGAGGTGAAATCTTTGATTGTGAAACTTGGGCCTCATAAACTGGGAGACTTCTCTAATGACAGATTAAAAAGTTTTCCACTCAATTGTATTTAGACACTGTCATCTGAAATTATCATTTTATATTCCTATAATTCATAAATGAGACCTGCAATTTTCCCTGGATGCCCTGACTCTAACAAAAGTTTTCTCTATCAGGAGCTGTCGCAGATAATAGAGCAGGTGTGGTATATATTGTAGACAGGGCAGCAATTGATCAATAACTTAAGTATACGAGAGTGCCGATTGTTGAACGCAACAGCTTTTAAACGTGCTGACAGCTTCGAAGTCACCCCAGAGAAAATGTTTGCGAAGATAGTATATTGGATACCGTCAGAAGTATGTTTCAACTGCAGTTTACGAACTTGATGAGCAGTTTGGTGAGTTTGATATTCGATACGGAAGAGGGTCTGGAGGCGTAGATTAATAATTCAGATGTTTTCAGTTGTTTCGATGAAGTTCCATTGTTTGTTTTCCTTCAGGGTCATATTCAAGTTCATTCGGGGAACACTTCACGATAGCGTAGGCTGTTGGGTTAGTTATTGTAGTTAGGGCAAGAAGGTAGAGGGTTCGAATCCATCAGGATAGATATTTTCAATCTCAGAGGTAATCTTACTTCTTTTTCTTGCCGAGGGTCGTTAAAACGAAGGAACAAAGCCTGTAGAGATACCAACCAATTTACTCAACTCGCATACGGTTTGAACTTCTGGGACGTCTCACAAATGGTCAGGATGAAAAAAAAATGTTTTATGTTGTTGAGAAATCATATGATTCAACAACTGAATTAGTTGGTTATTGAAACTCTGAAATAAACATCCAAGGATTGCGCAACCTTAAAAACTTTAAGGTTGCGAATTCTTAGATGTTTATTTCAGAGTTTCAATATGTTGTACCGTGGGTGTCATTTATATATTTGTTGAAAAAAATTTTTCTGCTTCCGAAATTTCAATGTCTGGAATTTCAAGCTAAAAATCTCTCTTATAATTTATGTCAGTCGAAAGGCTACAAACACTTTCCATACCGCTTCAAGGAAGGAAGTATATCTAATTGAAGTATCCTGGTTGAGTCAAACCATGAAATTATTGTTTATCTACAATGAATTGTTTGCTGTTTATTGTAAATTTGATCATGACCTGTGAGAAATCCATCCTTCAAATAGAGTCCCAAAAATTGGAGGAGATCGAGAATTGGTCTTTATAAGTTAAGAAGAAATCAACCAAAATTTTCCCTACATATTTCATGTTCATTCATGAACTACCCTAAGTACCTATTACACTTTTGGTTTTTGAACTTTAATGCCTTATAAATGAAGAGTGGAACAAGAATGTTTGTCTTTCTATAATAAGAGAATGCCATTCAAAACTCAAAAGCCGGGAAATAACCAGGAACAGATAACATACACACAGAAATGATTGAATTTATTGATGAAAACAACATTCATATATTGGTTACATTATTCAACGGAATAAATAACATCGGTAATAAACCTCGAGAATGGCTCATACCTGATCCTGAAAGTAAGTAAAAGTGCAATTATAACAGAATTGCCTTCTGTCTAACATATTCAAAATATTCTTGAATATTACAGACCACAAAATGTGGGAAAGACATGGAAGGTGAATAATTTGGTTTCAGCAGAAGCTTAGTTAAAAGTATTGTCGAGATCAAAAAAGGATGCTTCATTGACTAAGAAAAGGTGCTGTTTGAATTTCTGAGGAAATGAGGTTCAGACAATAGCTAAATCATCATGACGTGAACCAGAAATCATACATTAAGGTAGAATCAAACATATCAGGGGAAGTTGATATTCAGTCATTGTTTTATTCTCTCACCACTCCTATACCCTGAGGGAATCTTCAAGGAAGCATCGAATAGGGTATCAATATTAACGGGATGATAATGAACCACATAAAATATGCTAACAACATAGTCAAATTTTCAGGCACTGAGGAATTCTCATAAATGATAATATGATGTAGTATGGGAGAGGGGATGAAAATACGGCATATTAATTAATCTTTGAAAGAAAAAAGTTATGGTAATCTCGAAGACCTATTATATAACAGGAAATAAGGTTCTAGAGAGCCAGTACATAGAAAAATTGAATAAAATCAAGCAAAAGGGAGCCTGAATAACTGACAGTATAGATCCAGACATCGAAGTAAGATCAAGAATAGTGGATGCTTGATCAGATTTTGAGCGAATGAAGCGATTTCTAAGTAACGCATTATTGGAACTAAAACTAAGACGTCGAAGGGCTGAATGCTATAAATAATATATTCTTTCATATGAGATGGAATCCTGGGTTCTCAAGTTGCCAATTCTTAGGCGACTCAGAGCATTTGAAATTTTGTTCTTTCGAAGAATGCTCAAAATTTTTTGGGCAGACAAGTTTTGAATGAGATGATGCTAGACAGGGTTCATACAAATAGAGAGCTATCAGGATTTGTTAAAAAGCGGAAAAAGGCCTACTTCGGGCACTTTTTGAGGGCTGATCAGTATAAATTCCTCAAC
Source organism: Harmonia axyridis (assembly GCF_914767665.1). NCBI lineage: Eukaryota > Metazoa > Arthropoda > Insecta > Coleoptera > Coccinellidae > Harmonia > Harmonia axyridis. The sequence continues at coordinate 30,201,530 of NC_059505.1, forward strand.
TCAATCACAAAAGGCAAAATAGAGGGGAAAACGAGGAACATGAAGGAGACAACACTCCTGGATGAGGAATATTAAAGACTGGTCAGGGATGCATGTCCAAAAATGCCTTATGAGGGACGAATTTGCCATGGTTGTTGCCAATCTTTACTTGAAGATGCAATAAAAAAAGAAGATATGGTGTTAAATAACACATGCCATCTTGTTTCAATCGTATAAAGTTAATCATATACATATATGGGTCAACAAGTCAATAATCCTGTCTAGATAACTCATTGTTGGTCTGGTCCTTAGAGAAAATGCCAAGAACTTAAAAACAAATCCCGTCTTGACGTTTCCTTTATATATTGTATCTAATTTCCACTGAAGAAATTGAACGATTCTGGAATTTCTTGATTATATTGCGGTCATCTGGTGGTTCCCCTATCTTCATTTGAAATTCTGAGAATATTCTTTATTGGTGCAGATGACCCGCAACTTTCTACCTATCGTTATCGTATATGGCTCACCAAATAGCTTCAGTTAAAAAAATAACTAACATCTAACTCCATAGTATTAATCATCCTGAACATCCTCTCAAATATCGATTTTCCGTTCAGTGCCGGTAGTATCACTCCAACTCTAGTTAATCCATTCAATTTCATAACTCAGCAACAGCCTGGCCATCTGTGAAATAACACTCCAATTTGTAACAGCCTCACCCCCATCAAGTCTCTATAATATAAGCCTAGTTAAACGCCCTACCCAACCCTTGACCTGAATTCCCGTCAAACGGAATAATAAAAAATATCGCCGAGCCATATCGATTGAATTAGTTAGGTGAAATCTCCAATTGAATTTGAACCACAGCACCCTGAGATATCAATCTGAGGGTGCGGTATGCTGGCGCTGGAGAGAGCGACGCGTTCATTTTCCCAGGAAACACGTATACAGGGACCGCCGGATGTGATGCTGAACGTGATTCTTGGTCGGGGACAGGACGATTTGAAATTGCTTTTCTGAGTTCGATATTTAGCAGTAAGCGGCAGTCAGTTTGATTTCGTTGGTAGGGTATGTCTTGACACGAGGGGAGATTTCGATAATAAATGATTTTGAATTCGTGGAGCTATGAATGCTGGTTCGTTCAAAATGCGAAGAAAATATCTCTAGGCGAGATGCGTTTTTTAAACATATATTTCCAATCATCTTCTGATAGGCCTCTCATCGACTGGAGCATCTTATTTTTAATTGAATAAATATAAACTTTTCAAGAATGAACCAAAAAGGTGATTCATCACACTATGGTGACAGGCTCAAAACAATCAGTTTTTTATATCAGTTACTGAATAATTTTATATACGGTATATTGAGGCTGCAGCCTCAAAGATCTTTCCGTACCGTACCAATCTGCGCTAGAGATTTTACTGAGACGCTTTCTTCTCATCAAATGATACAGTAACTGACCTAAACAACAGATTATTTTGAGCTGCGCTAGTGAGTTTACTGAGACGCTTTCTTGTTATATCGGAAATTATTCAGCAAAGGATAAAAACAACTGATTTTTTTTTGATCCAGTCGCCAGTTTGTCGATGAACAAACCATTATTTTTTATTCTATTTTTGTTCATCATTTATAACCTAGCATCATTCATTGCTTGGAACGGCAAAATCAATAAAAAACGTTTATTGGGGATTGCTACTCAAAAATAACTAAAAAATTCGAATTTCATTGTCACAACCATTTTGGTAGTAGTTCCTGAACCTCACGATTCAAAGAAATATAATTTATTCAAAGTTAGTGTAAAATCGGTACTTTATGAATATTATGTACTGTTATTTCCTAATATACCTATCCTATCCTACTCAAAACATCGACGGCCACGCCGGAAAAAACTTGTTCTACCCTCAATAGATTGAAACGTATCTAAGGAGTAAAATGGTGAATGAAAGATTGACTGAGCTCGTTCTGTTGAATATTCATTTCAATTTCAAATTCTTAAGGTAAACTGAATATTTGAAATTAATTCATTTGTTTCATTTCAAGTTTTAATTCGATCTTTGGTTCATTTTCTGAATTATAGAATGAATTCATTATATTACCAACAACTTACAGCCAACGCCTCTTTTCGTCTAATTCGTTCGATATCCAGCCCAACTCAACCATTACCCCAAAACGAAAATTCTTTTAGCAATCCTCAGCGAATCAGGCACAGAATACGGCTATAAAAATAATAATAATTTACTGTTTGATGTCTTCAACTTTTTTCACGTCATCTGTAGATTCTGAATATTATAATGCCTACAAGTACCTACTTCATTTAACTGAGACGCTTTCTTGGTATAATGTAAAATTCACAGCAATAAAGGTAAACAAAGATTTTGTTTGAACTAGTCGCCACATTGTGATGTCTCGCGTTCGCAATCCATTAGTTATGTCATGTTATGAAATAGTTCGGATTCAGAGTGAAGGGTTAACCGAGATTTCGTATTCCTTGAAATCACTTGACAATACTGAAGAATGACATATGGTAGTACTTTTGAAGGGAGCATAAATAAGGTTCATGTGAAATTTAATAAAAACTTATATAGGCCAGCAATTTTCTATATGAGATTATGGTATCGCATCATTGGTTAAAATAGAAAGAAATTCCAAATCTTGATTCACACGCACGCAATACGCAATATACTTTGAAGAAGGAGTCTGAAATAAACAAAGAGGTGTTTCTGCTCGGAATAATAACGAACGGCGCTTGAAAAATTGCTAATGGGATTCGAGCCGATTGGAAAGATGAAAACTCCGAACTTAAACGTCATCGAGTCGTTGAAAAGACATTCTCCTTTTAAGATAATATCATTATAAAATTGAATTTTGTAGTCTGTAGATCTTATGCTCATGATATAAATTTTCCACAGTTTTCAAACTAAATTCAAATGGATTATTTTCAATTGAAAACATATGTATTACATAACAGTAACCTGCCCAAGACACCCAGACTCTCAATTACTTATTTTGACAGATGACTACTAGAACATCTTATTTTGAATTGAATAAATATAAGTTTTCCAACAATGTATTGAAAAGGTCGATCATCACAATATGACGACTAGATCAAAACACTCAGTTGTTTATATTCATTGCTTATATATAATTTTCCATAAACGGTATATTAGGGCTGCAGTTTATGATATTCAATATCTATAGAGATGCTTCAGTACTTCAAATGAAATCTTATTTCGCTAAAAGCTGAAACACTTTCTTGGTATCCAAATTACACAGCGATGAAGGTAAACAAAGGTTTGTTTTGATCATTATATTGTGATGTCCATTATTTATGTCATATGATGAAAGAATTCAGAATGAATACGTCGCTTCAGAGTGAAGGGTCAGCCGAGATTTTGTATGCCTTGAGTTACTCGACAACACTGAAGTTTGACATAAGGTAGTACTTTTGAAGGGACCATAAATAAGATTATTGTATGGACTTTAAGCATGAGAAAGTCTATTAGTTAAGTCATATAATAGTTCAGAATGACCGCGTTGATTCAGAGTGAAGGGTTAACAGAAATTTTTTACGCCTCGAGTTACTTGACAACACTGAAGTATGACATATGGTAGTACTTTCGTAAGGACCATAAATAAGATCATTGTAGGAACTATAAGCATGAGAAAGCCAACAATAATTCTATACGAGATTATGGAATCTCATAATTGGCAAAAATAGAACGGAATTTCAAACCATGATTCACTCGCACGCAATACGTATTATACGTTGAAGAACATTTATTCATACAAAAGATGATTCATCTCAGAGACTTGGCCCGAAATAACCAATTTCTGCTCAGAATGAAAACAGACTACCTTAAAATTTGCTAATGGGGTTTGACAACAATTGAAAAGACGAAAACTCAGATAGACATTATCCTTGCAATATAAAACCATTATTTATGTTATGCTCATGATATATTTTCCACAGTTCTCAAAGTAAATTCAAATGGGTCATTTTCAATTGGAAAAATATGTATTATTTAACTATAACCTGCCCAAGACACCCAGACTCCCATGCAATTGCCTATTTTGACAGATGACCGTTTAAGAAATTCGAATAGCAGAAATACTTCGCTGATTAGTCCCTAGAGCACCCCTCTTTTTCCATAGAAAATTATCTTTATTATACTCCCCTCCAAGTCTGACAGAAAGAATGAGGAAGAAACACGCCTACTCTCTTGATGTTTCCAGGAGTTGAAATAGTTGGCTGATTAACTAGCAAGCGCCATGCGCTTTATCTCCTTTGAGAAAAAATGTTTCTCCCTAGTGCGACAAGTCCCAGCTGATGAGCAGCAAAGGAAAGCTTTTACTTCAAATTGCAACACATCTCTTCAACAGGAAGCTAATGGGGTACAATGTCTCCGTCTGACGTGAAGTCATTAAAAAGGCCCTAATGACTTCTAAGGTGACATAGGGGGGGGCTAACTAAAGGTTAAGTCTCCAGACGCTGTTGCAGAAGAATGGGGTGTACAGGGTGGTGCAGAATAAAGGTATTTCAAAGCAAATGCGCCCATCACGATAATAAACTATTGAATAATGTAGAAAATAACAAACATAGAGTAACATCAAAGGCCAACATCTAACGATTCCAATATCTTTCTCGTTTTTTCTGGGAGCTTTCCTTTCTTCAAGTTTGCGGCACACTTCCTTTCATTTAATTATCAGTAGTAACATCCTCAGTACAGTGCATCCCATTTTGGGTGAGACAGCCAGGTTTTCCGCTTGTTATTTAAGATAGAGCCTTGCGCTTTTCACGTTTCTGTCCTACTTTTTTGTGAAACTCAAGTAGGTCTAATCAGATTTTGCATAACTGTTTCCGTTCAAAAGATACAGGGTGATTTTGGAAATTAATACTTTTCGGACCCCTCCTTTATCTCCGAAATTATTAGAAATAATGCTGAGCTGAAAACTAAGTCTGAATCAGAATTCTGCGTAGAATCCAGTGGCGTACTCAATTTTTTTTTCGGGGTATGGTTTTGAAGATTCAACACAAACCTATATTTTTTTTAATGGAACACCCTACATATCATTACTTCGTTGAATTCGTTATTTTTTCCCTTCAAAATGATATATGATACTATGTAGGGAGGATGTTCAGAAATGTTAAAAAAACACTAAAACGTCAAATAATGATGATTTTTTGTAAATGGGCCATAAATTTTCTATGTTTCAATAAGAGGATTATTACTTTCGATTTTTAAAAGTAGTAGGTCATTGATGACACAAACATCCTTGTTGTTATTATGGCTACTATGCATTTGGGAGCATTGTTTTATCAAGTAGGCATCGGAGGAAAAAACAAATCTGATCTAGCTGTCATCGCTATAAATTATTGTTATCATTATTGATTCTTCTTTTCTATGGGAAATCCATTGCCCATTAACAAAAAATCATCATTATTTGATGTTTTAGTGTTTTTTTAACATTTCTGAACATCCTACCTACATAGTGTCATATATAATTTTGAAGGGAAAAAAATAACGAATTCAACGAATTAATGATACACATGGTGTTTCATTAAAAAAGAAATAAGTTTGTGTTGAATCTTCAAAACCATACCCCGAAAAAAAATATTGAGTACGCCACTGGATTCTGATTCAGACGTAGTTTTTACCTCAGCATTATTTTTAATAACTTCGGAGATAAAGAAGGGGTCCGAAAAGTATCAATTTCCAAAATCACTCTGTATTTTTTGAACGGAAACAGTTATGCACAATCTGATTAGAACAACTTGAGTTTCACGAAAAAGCAGGACAGGAACGTGAAAACCGCAAGGCTCTATCTTAAATAACAAGCGAGAAACCTGGCTGTCTCACCCAAAATGGGATGCACTGTACATTGATAAGAAATAAGATAATTTTATGACAATCGAAAGCTTTTTCCTTGGTTACCCAGAGCTTGACAAATTTGTCATAAAATTATGAGGCATTTGTCAATAGCCGAGAGATATTCGGCGGAAAATTTTTTGACGAAACAATTTATGACGTTTTAAAAATGTCTCTGAACATTAAATTTGTTGCTGTTCTTTACTATAGTAGATCTATTGCCATTGCATCGTGGGCATCTCCGGCTGACTTATATACTATAATTTTGAACGGGTTGATCATAATGTTATAGTCAGTATAGTACTTTTTTGCATTAGTTGGAACAAAACGTTCGACGTTGCTTCTTTATATTCGATCCGGTTTTTTTTCTCATATTGACCGCTCAATCTTTAAGTATCATGGTAAATTTTTCTAAACTCATATGTTCATTCAATTCTTATTGTCGGTTGCAGCAAAAATCCATAAATATTCCCCATATATATTTGTGACTGTACGTCGTATTTATGGGAATTTCCTTCTGATTAGAGCGTTTATACTATGTTATACTTTGAACATACGCATTACCAAAACGTGACTTTTTGAAATTAATTTGAAATTAAGTTGTCAAACTCAATCGTGTTGTCATAGTGATTGATAATTGCACTGAATGTAATATTGACATGATTGGGTGAAATTGTTTCATTTGACACAAAATGACAAAATTCGATTGTTTGTTAGAACTCTCTGAAAATTTTCTCCTAAAATATAAATATAAAAAATTGACATATTTGTGTCTATTTCTCCACAATAATATATCTTTATAATATATTTGGTTCATTTCAATCTTGGAATTCAATTTAAATAATGAAAATGACAAAATTATAATCAACTAAAAGAAAATTTCAAAATAACTAAAGGTTGATTATAAATTTTTTCAATTTTAGAATTGGAATTAAATTCGAAGACAAAAAGAAATCGAATATATCATAAAGAAATATTATTGTGGAGGAATAGACTCAAGATGTCAATTTTTTATAATTATATTGCATATCCTTCATCATGTAGACTCACTGAACCTTTATAATTCCTCCTAAAACACAATTGTGACCATTGTGGCTATTGTGATCATTTGAATGACTCTGATCTGAAAAATTTCAGGAAATGAGTGAAGAAAGTTTAGGGACAAATTTTTTGGAACCTGACTCAATACATATATATATTATCGATAATTTATTAATTTCAATTGTCATCGTAACTTTGATCAAATCTTTCGTTGCAATCTTGAATCTCTTTTGATAAAACCCAGCCAATAAATAAATTTTTCTCAAATATCGGCAATTTTGGGCATCTGTGTAACAGTAACCAGTTAACAAGTCCTACATCCTTGGAAAATTCCGTGAGTGATTCAGAAAGCTGAATCGAGCTGAAATTTCAATAATGTCATGTTTGAAACTCTAATAACGTCTCCAATGAGGCAGAAACTTCAAGAGGTGCCTTCAAATGAAGCTTGATATAATAGGGGACTTCTCTTGAAAGCTTTTCATTTGCTGGGTAATGAGTTTACTCCATATTTTATGTACACAGGACCAATTCAGAAAATAAGGAAGAACTCTGTAAATTGCATCGTATAAATTCGGAGTCCCTTCAAATTTAATAAATCATTTCGAGCCTTACACGGCACAATATTCCGGCGATCAAGTCTTCATCACGTGTTTCCCAAATGGAATGGCAAAGGATCCAGGGCCTTGTTGATGCGACTGAGATGTGACCTCCGCCTTCTCCTGCCAAAAAACAATTTTAAAACGTCAGGATCAGAGCAGAGGCCCTAATAATAATCAAATTATGCAAATTGTGCAAGACTTCTGGTCTTTTATTAGATCCCAACGCTCTGAATTATTTATTAATGACTGTAACTTTTGAATAATCGTGAATTTGCGAGAGAAATTCGTGCGATATTGTTCCGAACTTTGTAAGGTGGTTCGATGAATACGCACAACTTTTCAGTTATCGTAATTTATTCGGCAATTTCGAGTTCGCAAAATGGCCCGTTCGCGAAAACAACTCGAATAGTAAGTCGATGCAAAGTAGGCTTGGATATATTCGACGTCAGCTGAGGTAATATTGGTTGCTTTTATTGGCTGAGGGTGAAATTAATTGTTATTTGCCATTGCATTGAGTTTCTCGATTATAGTTTAAGGTTACAGTTGAGAGGGAACCTGAGGATATCGATACCAAAGTGTTTCATGGATTGCTTCGGTAGGGGAATGATACGTTTCATTGGCAATCAAATAATAATTTGCTCAGTTGCAGATTCTAACTTTTTGAAGTTTAACAAGGTTATTTGCCCATCGATAGAACTGGGGTGAAATTTCAAACCCATAAGGAGTTTGATGAGGTTATTACAAAATATAGAAATTTCTGACACAAAGATAGATATAGTAGATCATATTAAGTAACGAATGATATTATGTTAGACCTTCACGATAAATGCACTACTTCTTATGACATGATCAATTTTTTCTTGAGGAATCTCAACTTGCAGCCCTACTTATACCTGCGGAGATTTCATTCCATTCGAAATACTAGAGTATGCAGGGATGAGAAGTCCAAAATGTGGAAGTCGAGATGCTGAATTTTGTATAAAGAGTTATGTACAGGGTGGGCAAGTTTCGATGTTTTAGCACTACAACTTTTGAACCGGAGGGGATGGACAAAATCTGATACCCCATTCTCGATCTCTTTTTCTGAAAAACTAACAAGGGTAGCATTCATTTTTGGCCACATTCTTTTGTTTTCGAATTATAAGCGAAAATTGGAAAAATGGTGATATCGAAAAACATTTATATCTCCGCTAATACTGATGATAGAGCTCTGCAATTAAAACATTATACAGGCACTTTTTTACGAAGAATCCAGTGGCGTGCTCATCTTTTCAAAAGGGTTTTTAATTACGAAGCTATGACCCAAAGTTTTTTCAAATGGGGACAACTAAATTTCTGTGCCATTTTTCAAAAGCTAATTTTTTGTGATTTCAAAAATATATAACATGGTATGGTTTGCATTGGAATAAATAGCAGAAAATGGTCGAAAACCTTCTTTTATCTAAGAGTCTCAATATTTCTATGGTTTCAACTGTTGTTGAGCACAGAAAATTTGAGCTTTCTATAATAAGAGCAGTGTCCTTCCATCAATCTGATTATTTCTATGCTTTCAACTAATTTCTACAAAATTCGAATCTTGATATATTTTATAAATTTTTCATCTATAAATTGATTTGGAAATAACGAAAAGATCTACAAGATCGAATGTTTTAATCGAAAGAGTAATGAGATGGATGTATCAGAAGATTATTTTCATAGGTCTCCAGAATGAATACGCACAAGTAATAATCCTTTTTAAATAGCATATGAAACAACGCATATATGATTGAACTCAACAATTTAATTACGAAGGGAACAAACAAGAAATAATAATAATGCCCACAATTGAACAATGCTCAGTCGATACATCTTCTCGATATTTAGCACCGAATGTCATAGATGAATACTTGAAACTATGTTAAAGCAACCTAGGATATTTTCGAAATATTTTTATAAAATATATCTAGATTCGAATTTTGTAGAAATTAGTAAAAAGCATAGAAATAATCAGATTGATGGAAGGATACCGCTCTCATTATAGAAAGCTCAAATTTTCTGTGCTCATCAACAGTTGAAACCATAGAAATATTGAGACTCTTAGGTAAAAAATGGTTTTCGACCATTTTCTGCTATACATCCCAATACAAACCATACGATGTTATATATTTTTGAAATCAGGAAAAAATAAGCTTTCGAAAAATGGCATTGAAATCTAGTGTTCCCATTTAAAAAAACATAACTTTGGGTCATAGCTTCGTAATTAAAGACCCTTCTGAAAAGACAAGCAAGCCACTGGATTCTACGTAAAATGTGCCTCTATAATGTTTTAATTGCAGAGCTCTATCATCAGTAGTAGCGGAGATATAAATGTTTTTCGATATCGCCATTTTTCCAATTTTCGCTTATAACTCGAGAACAAAAGAAGGTGGCCAAAAATGAATACTACCCTTGTTAGTTTCTCAGAAAAAAAGACCGAGAATGGGGTATCAGATTTTGTCTATCTCCTCTGGTTTAAAAGTTGTAGTGCTAAAACATCGAAATTTACCCACCCTGTACACCAGCCTTTTCTGCGATTCATAATCTAACCTTAGTGTGAATATTTTTCGATCAGTGTTGAGAAATAGAATTGCCAAATCGCCACGATCAAAGTTTTATGAAACACACCATAAGTGACATAAATGTGAATACGCTCAATTACTTGTCAACTTTTGAAAGGTTTCGAACAGAACATTTCCGAGGTAATTATGTATGATTTTTATTTCAATCCTACTTGGAATCATTTCAGATATATGTAACTCAAATAACAAAGTTGCATTTTCCGACTTAAATATGACAAACACGAACGGCTGCATCACTATTCGATAAATCACGCTCTTGTTTTTGATGTCAGCAATACAGAAGTAAGAAGGCAATTTGATTAGATTTGAGTTCGAGCTTCACTAAAAGCAAATGGAATATTTAATCAACCAAATATCAATCTAGCTGTAAACATGTCCAGTTAATGAACATTTCAATGATTTGAGTCCTTTCATGTTATTTACTTAGGGGTAGACCACTTTGAGGAAAGGAAACATCGGCTAACCAACTCACAAACTCAAAATTGTTGGCACACAATTAATCAATTATATAAGGACATTGACCATAATCAGTATCCTATGAATATTTGATTATAGTTTTTTTCCTGATTATAACAATATTTATTCAGTTCATTACATACTGATATTTATTGAAGGAAATATAAATTATGATATAATATTCTTTTTGTACGATCACCCTTTTCATCTATCCTCTTCTTGCAGTGTGCTTTAATGTCTGTATGGTTTCAAGTCCAGCCAGCTGTCGAATTTTCCGAAGCCAGGGCATGTTTTCCTTTGATGGTTTCCTGAGGACAAATAACACATCATATTTCCCTATATGAAAGTATTTTTCAATTGGAGCAATTTCAAGAGTATATTTCAACAAACTTTTGCCTTTGTAACACTACTTTACAGCAAATGTCAAAGATTCACATAATTAAAGCTACCTTCATACAGATAGATAGATATCAGTTTATTCAACATAATAAATTGTATGAAAAGAGAGAACTAGAAAGTAGAATAAGGAATTTGGAGGATAAAGTAGACCGAGAAGAAGGACAGAAAAGGAAGAATAATATAGTTGTGAAGAAATTAAAAACAAGTGATGGAAATGAAAGGGAAAAGATCGAAAAATTCATCAATGAGGAGCTGAAGATAAAGGTAAACATAGCTAAGGCATACAAAAGAAATCGAGGAAAGGAAAATGAAATGATAGTTGCTGAAGTTGAAAGCTGGGAACAGAAACAGAATATAATGAGAAAGAAACAAATGTTAAAGGGAAAAGATATCTTTATTGATAACGATCTGACAGCGAAGGAGAGGAAGATACAAAATCAGATTGTGGAAATAAGCAAGGAGGAGAAGAAAAGAGGGAAGAATGTGAGGGTTGGATACAGAAAATTGTTCATAGAAGAGAAGGTTTTTGTATGGGATGAAAGAGAACAAGGTGTAAAGGAACAAGAAGTTCTGAAGAAATCTGACCTGGGTCAGAGTTCAAAAAACCAATAGGGATAGATAAAGGACGGCTGATTATTAAGTTGGAGACAAAGCGAGGAAAGGAATATGAGTATAGGAAAACACAAATGGAAGAAATGAGTAGGGAAACTAGAGAAGTAAAAGAGAAAAAAGGGAGAGATAACTGGAAGTTGGCAACCTGGAATGTGAGAGGTATAAAAGGCAGAGAGGACGAGCTAATACAGGAATTGGAGAGGTATCAGATAAAAATATTAACGGTGACAGAAACAAAGAAGAAAGGAATAGGAGAGCAAGTGATGAGGGGTGATCATTTAATGATTTACGGAGGAGTGAAATATGAACAACATGGAGCGGCAGGCGTGGGATGCATAATTGACAAGAATTGGAGAAAATATGTGGAACACTGGCAGGTATATTCGGAGAGACTATTGAAGGTACGTCTGAGGAGAGAAAAATCCGAGTTGTGGAACATAATAGTAGCATATGGACCAAATGAAGACGCAAAGGTGGAGGATAAGAACAAATTTTGGGAAGAATTGAACATGGTAACAGAGGAATGCAGGGGAAAAATCGTGGTGTGTGGAGATTTTAATAGCAGGGTTGGAATAGGAGGAGGAAGAGATGGGATCGTCGGTAAATATGGAGAAACAAAGAAAACGAACAACGGAGAAAGACTTATAGAGTACTGCAGGATGAATAATATGATAGTTTCGAATACATTCTTTGAGCATAAAGATGTACATAGGTACACAAGGCATGGACATAACGTTGACGATAGATCAATAATAGATTACTTCTTAGTAGAAAGAGATAATAGAAGGGACATCGCAGATGTAAGAGTGCACAGGGGAGCGGAAATAGGAAGTGACCATTATATGCTTGTAGCAAAGATAATGAGTGAAGGAAAAGAGAAGGTCGAACATAGGCAACTTAATGAAGGATATGAAAATATAAAAAGCTATAAACTGAGAGAAATGAGTGTAGCAGAAGAATACAGGAAAGATGTAGAAGAGAATATGACTAGGGTGGAAATAGGAGTTGAGGAGGGAGTGGAGGAAGTATGGGGAAGGTTCAAGAATATACTAATGGAATCAGCAAAAAGAGTGTGTGGTAGTGTTAAAATTGGGAGAAACAGAAGGGGAACAGCCTGGTGGAGTGACAACTTGAAGAGACAAATTAAAATGAAGAAAATATTGTGGAAGGAATATCTAAAGAATAGAAATGCATGTAATTATCGGAAATATAAAGAACAAAGGAAGAGAGTTAAGCAAGTAACATTGGAAGAAAAGGAGAAAACATGGAGAGATTTTGGAGAGAGAATGGAGAAAAATTACACGGAAAATAGAAAGCTTTTTTACAGAGTCATGAAAAATATGAGGAAGGGGGAGAAGATTGACAATACATCGATCAAGTGTAAAGGAAACAGATTGCTTGTGGGAGAGAAGGAAATAATGGAAAGATGGAAGGAACACTTCATTGAATTACTGAAGGGAAATGAAGTCAAAAAAGAAGATACACAAAAAAAAGATAAGCGATGGGAGGACGACGGGGAAGACTTGATAAGCATTGAAGAGGTTAAGGTAGCTCTCAGAAGAGTCAAGAATGGAAAAGCTGCAGGATACGATAGAATTACACCGGAAATGATGAAGAACATGGGAGAAAAAGGTATAAATGTATTCAGGGAAATATGTCAGAAAGCATGGAATTCGAAAGAAATACCACAAGATTGGAAAATGGCGATGATAGTATCAGCTTACAAGAATGGGGACAGAAAGAAATGTGATAATTATAGAGGTATAAACTTGCTATGTACAGCTCTCAAAGTATACGAAGCGATATTGGAGAGTAGACTAAAAATAAGCACAGAGGACACACTAGATAAAGCTCAGAGTGGGTTTATGAGAGGGAGAAGTGTACAAGACCACATTTTCACTCTGAAACAGACCATTCATAAGATGAAAAGAAGTGGAAGAAAGGCTTATTTTGTATTTATAGATCTGGTGAAAGCTTTTGACAGGGTTAGTAGATCGAAAATGTGGGATATATTGAAAACAAGAGGGATAAACAGAAATTTGGTGGAGTCTATTAAAAGTGTTTATTGTGAAAGCTTGAACTGTGTTATTGTCAGAAATATGAAGTCGGAGTTATTTGAGACAAAGGAGGGACTGAGGCAGGGTGGAGTGCTGAGTCCGACATTGTTTATACTGTTTTTGGATGAGATAATCAGAGAAGCAAAGGAGAGAACAGAGAAGCTTACAATTGGTTTTAAGAACTTAAGAAGAGTTGTAATATCAGAATGTGCCTTTGCGGATGACATCGTATTGATGGCGGGAACAAGGAGGAGTATACAGGGAAATTTGGATATATGGAATGGAATACTGAGAAAATATGGGATGGAAATAAATAGAAGAAAGACAAAAGTGATGGAAGTGAACGATGAACGGGAGGATGATTGGAGATTGGAAATTGAGGGAGAGGAAGTTGAAAAGGTGAAATGTTTCAGATATTTAGGAGTGAACATAGAAAATACGGGAAGCCAAGAAAGGGAGATTAACGAGAGAATTGAAAAAGCCGGCAGATTATATCACACAGTCAATAGGAAATTCCTAAGAAGAACTGAAGTCGAAGAGAAAACTAAAATGACCGTGTTTAAGTCGATATTCAGACCTGTTCTGTCGTATGGATGTGAAACTTGGAACACAACAAGGAGAATGAGGAGTAAACTACAGGCAGTAGAAATGAAATTTTTGAGAGGAGTGAAGGGGGTTACAAGGATGGACAGAAGGAGAAATGACGACATAAGAGGTGAATTGGGGATAAAATCATTGGAAAGGTTTGTGGGTGAGAGGCAGTTGGGATGGTGGGGACACTTACATCGTATGGAGGAGGAGAGACCAATCAAACAAATATGGGAGGCAAAAGTCGAGAAAAAGGCAAAAAGGGGGAGACCGCAACAAACATGGGAGGATATGGTAGAGGAGGAAATAAAGAAAAGAGGGAAAAGCGTCAGGGAAGCTGAGATGATGACATCAAATAGGACAGAATGGAAGAAATTCATTGAATCAAATTAGAATTATTCTTAAGTTATTGTTAAGTTGGAAAATGTAGATAATGAAACCCATACACCGAAAGGTATCAAATGGGATACAGATTATATATATATAAATTGTATAAACGCTGAAAAAAACTGTGAGTTATTATATAACTGTTTACAATAAATTTGATTCTAACGACAGATTAAAATAAATCCAAAATTGAAAAAAACACGGCATTCTTCGTCACGGTTGGTTTTTAATTTTTTTCATCGGGCATTCTGGAGTTTTATTCACAATTCAGTATTTCTTCTCGTCTTGTTCGGGAATTTTTGGTCACCCTTCGGTATTTTTCTTCCTCTCGTTGGGGAAATTTTGTCGCAATCAGTAATGTTCTTTCATGCTGAGTTGATCATTCTATTCATCAATTAAAAATTTTATTTCTCTTTCAAATTTTTTATACTTCTCAATTCTTTTATTCGATTAGGTATTTTTGGATAGAGTCTTGAAGTTAGATATGTGCAGCTTCTTTGACCCATTTTTTTATGCTTTCGCTCTTTCATACTTGTTCTCCTTTATTCCTGTCGAGTAGTTTTGTTCTTTCAGTACTAAAGGTATATATGAATACATTTTTCTTAGTTGTCTAACACTCCATAACCGGAGTTCGTGGATGTAACTAGCTTACCTCCGGGAAATATTTTATTCACATTTCCCTACTTGTAATAATAGCTATTGAAGAATGATATCCGAAATGAAATAAACGATTCTCAATTCGAGAACCATTCGGCCATTACATTTTCACAAGGGAAATAGAAATTACACAATTTAAAAAACCCTAAATGTAAATTTACACGTATCGCCTAATAATCTGCAACATCAATCACACACACACATTCATATGCATACCGCATCGGTTCATCAATGCGAAATTACGGGCGCGACAAATACATAGTGAAAAATTCCAACCATGCAATGATCCATTCCAACAAATCTGCTATTTGAATCGGTTGAACGGTCAAATAACAGATATCGTTATGAATTCGTATTTCGGGATATCCGCCAGTATTCAAGTGAAATCATTTAGAGATAATTGTCGATCCAATTCCAACAAAATGAATTTTTCATGCGGAATCCAGACCTTATACGTATTGAATGTATCAATCCGCTATAGAAGGATCAACAGGTTCCGGAATTTTTTTCTTGTAGATGGTTTAATAAAAATGTGAAGAAAAACATTGGTCCAGTAATACATTTTTTGGTTTCTTGTCGTTTTGTCTTATCTGCTATCGATTTCGAGAAATATTTTCAAAGAATAATCAAGTAATCCTCACTCAACACAGTTAGT
The DNA here is from genome assembly GCF_914767665.1 of Harmonia axyridis. Classification (NCBI taxonomy): domain Eukaryota; kingdom Metazoa; phylum Arthropoda; class Insecta; order Coleoptera; family Coccinellidae; genus Harmonia; species Harmonia axyridis. The sequence goes on from NC_059505.1 coordinate 30,217,424, forward strand.
AAGCTGTGATGAATGAATTAATCATTCATAAGTTCTGGTATTTATTATTTACCCAATCTGTAGAAAATATTAATAAAGATTCGATAAAATGATTTCATCATCACAAAAAAGTAGGACTACAATAGACTCTGTATCTCAAGAACAAAGCGTTTACAGGTCCATGTTTCTATAACTTTTTTCTCAAAATTAGCCAAGGAATCTCTCATATTCCTTGTAACTTCAATTCAGGAACACCTTTGATAACTATAGGAAATGGAAACGGAGCATATGACTGGCGCATTCACCATTTTGAAACACAATTTTTATAGCGATTTACGAACCAAAGGAACAATATCACATTTTTTTATGGCATAATGCTAAACCCTTAATTCGGGGTATAAAGAGGTGCTCCACATGCTTCAATAACAAACCATATTTCACCCTTCCATATCGTTGTCTATTTCAAAAAATAATTCAAGTTCAAATGTTAAAGTTCTAATGTAATTGTTTACAGTTGCATTTTATTTTATATGAATAAATAGATTTCACCATTTTATCATTTAGAGGGCAAGTTAAATTAAATTAATCGGTTGAACGGTCAAATAACAGATATCGTTATGAATTCGTATTTTGGGATATCCGCCAGTATTCAAGTGAAATCATTGAGAGATAATTGTCGATCCAATCTCGACAAAATGAATTTTTCATGCGGAATCCGGACCTTATACGTATTGAATGTATTAATCCGCTATAGGAGAATCAACAGGTGTCGCTACCCTGGTAGAGATATTCGGAAGGCGATGTTAAAGGGGAAAAGCCTTCGCAACCCTTGTATTCATATATTTATGTGCTGAGGAAGTAACGGGCTGGATATGTTTCGCCGAATATCAACAAAAGAATCGAAATCGAATTGGGAGTTAGCATGTTTGATTTGGTTTTATCGTATTAGCTTTTTTGTCGTTATTGGAAAACTACCAGATCATTCAGTAAATTCCAGGCCAGTCGCATAGAAGGCGTCGCCAGTACTAAACCATTTTTTCTCGTTATTACCAATCTTCAAAAGATGCATTTTAAAATTCCGGAACGTAGCGTTAAGTTTGGGATCAAGATATTGAAAAATTAGTGATGCTGCATTCGTCACATTATGTAATTTCATCAAGAAACGAAGTATATGTATGTAGGCTTGGTTAATCGATCGTCTAGAGGTATGATTCGATTACCTGGCCTTTCGTTTTTTTCTTCGTGACTTTGTTCGATTTGTAATAATCTTTTGAATTATTTACATCTATTTACAAAGCCACAATTATATAGTACAAACTCAATATTGAGAAGATCTTAATTACGTCTTAATTACAAGTTTCTCACTACGGTACTGAATTTCGTCTTTAACTCGTTTGTTGATTACTCGAAACGTCTTGGATCATCACGTCTTCGTCGTACTTCAAGTTTTCGTTCGTCTCATATTTAACTTGTTCGCGACTCGTCTTAATCTAGTCCGCGAAACGTCTTTTCGTCTTACGTCTTAAGTTGACCGCCCGAACTTGACTCGTCTTCCACTTAAGTTAAACTGTTCCCGTCTTCGGCTTAATTTGAACTGTACTCTCTACCGATTGAAACTACCCTGTCTCGAATATCGACCTCCCTTCTCTCGGTTTAACCACACCCTTAGGGAAAGTACCATCCCCTAGCCCAATAAGAGCTTCGCCGTACCGCCCACAAAGATCTTCGCGGATTCCTGGAAATCAAATATTCTAGAAGGACTAGAACCTGATACACAGATGTAACACATCTGGTACAACCGTCTTGTTCTCGAACTTTCCCAACCCCAGTAAGTCTCTTAAGATTTACAACTGACATGACACATCTTCGACACCCCGAAGAATTACACATCCTTTTTACATTATGTACAATAACAATTCGTTTCCTGTAAATTCATTGAAAGTGTCATGCCCTCGACACTTGAAGAAATTAATAGGTCTCCAAGCATCCGGTTGACAATCTCAATTAGTTACAGGGAACTAACTAGATCCTACATTTATACATACATACAATTCCAACCTTATAAAGATATTCGACACATAGTCTCAGGCAGGAGCGGGATGTCATCTGTAGGGGAAGTGTTTCAAAATTTCATTGAAAACAATAAACAGTTCAATACATCATAATTGGGCTTTCTATAACTCAATTCTGATTCCAAAGAAAAAAAAATTGTTAGTTATTTGACAGATAGTGGAAAAATATATTCGTAGAACTATTTGCCTGAAACTTAGATCCATGATTATTCCAATTACTGCACTCAAAATCAGTTACCAGAACCTTAGTAACTAAAACCAATTATATAGTAATGCCTCAATAACAAAATAAGGACGCTAAATTCTGTTCCTTTGAAACATTATCGAAGATGAAACGTTGACATAGCAAATTTTGAATATATGTAAATGATTTCAATAAGAATATTCCTTCATTGGATGTAAAATTATTCTGTTCGATTTATAATCAAGTATTTCACTTCTTTAACCATCGAAGTATTCCTGCGCAATTGGTGTGAACTTGATGAACTGATTCCATTCAGTTCGACGGTACGTTGCGAGATAAAAACATGTCATGTCAATGGGCAAAATTTCCCCAAATTAGTTTCTTATAGGAAATTAGTTTTCAGTATCAATCGGACGTTTCAAATTCAGTTGCTAGTACTGCGAGCAACAGCTATATTCAATTAGTGACAATTTTGTTTTTTATAAACATTCGTTCGGCGAGATGAACTCCATTTTACAGGATAATCCAATTGGAGATTTAAATGGGCATGCACCTACATGAAACAACCAGCAAAATTTATTCACAGATCATTTTGTGGTCGACTTTGACGAGTATGGCAAATAGGTTGTCGTGTTCGATTTCGATGGTTAACCTGCACTAAATAATGTTGGTTTTTGTGTGCACTGAACTGCGCTCTGCAGTGTATCCATGGACTTTCAATGCTCAAAATAATAGACTCAATATTTACTCATTCAGTTACGGATAAATTCATGATCAATTCTGGAGTGGCGTATTCGCCATTTTGCATCGACTGCTAAATAGCGTGTATTTCTGATAGCAAGTTGGATCAGAACATATTTTCGTACTTTCAAGATATGTTAATACTCTAATATTATATTTAAATGGTTTTAAAACTAAAAAGTTGAAATTTCTCTCATGTTGATTGCAAATGTACAGGGTGAATTTTTTTTCTGGAACAGTAGCCGCCTCTTTCCTTCAGAATCTTTCTTTGTTAGACAATTTGTAGTTTAGAAAAATGAAGAGAGAAATTTAGGTCCGGTACTACATTTTTCGGTTTCTTGTCGTTTTGTCGTGTCTGCTACCAATTTCGAGGAAAAATTCCAAACAATTATCTAGTAATCCTCAGGAAATCAAACGCAGCTAGAAAAGTATGATGAATGAATTAATTATTAGTTCTGGTACTTATTTACCCAGTCTGCAGAGAAGACTAATAAAGATTCGATAAACGGATATGATCATCAATGTAGGACTACTGGAGACACCCTGTATCTCGAGACAAAGCGTTTTACGTCCAATATTTATGAAACATCTTTCCTCAAAATCATCCAAGGAATCTCTCGTGTTCCTCTGTAACTCCAATTTAGGAATATTTCTTTTAACTATAGGAAACAAAGAGCATTGGACTAGCGCATTCGCCATTTTGAAATGCAATTCTTACGGCGAAACTTACTTACAAGGGGAACAAGATCGCATATTCTCATGGTATAATGATTTGCTCTGGGTAAGGACCTTGATTTGATGTTCAAGGAAGTGCTTCACATGCTTCAATAACTTATCATATTTCAGCTTTCACTTTAATTGTCTATTTCGGAAAATAAGTGAATTAAGTAAAGCCTCCAATTCTGTATCTTCGAAAACCTTCTCACTTCCACCGCCATACTGGTCTTCGACGTCAAAATCACCGTTCTTGAAACGTTCAAACCACTTTCGGCACATTCTTTAACTAATAGCAGCCCATTTAATTAATTTGAAAGCATTCGATGAACTCAGCCGCAGATTTCTCCATATTACGACAGAAAATTTGAACTTTCCGCAAACGACAAGAATTTGACTGGCTCCTAAGCTGACATGTTTAATCGAGAATTACCTTATGATGCAGACACTGATTGACTAATATTTCGATGACGTTATGTCTACTAATACCTAAGCTCGTTGTATGACATCTACGATCTATTTATTTCGACTTGAGCCATCTATTGCGAAAAGGAGAAAGCAAAGTGGTACACCTTATATTTTCAGCGAGTACTGGAAGGGAGCAGAAGAGAAAAAATCCACCATAAACCATAAACTAACAGAACGGCAAAAAGATGAACGAAAGCCATCTCTCCAAAACTATTCACATTCAAAAGGGGAAATCCCTGAAAAAGGATTCGCAGTTCATTGTTCAATGCCGAGTTATAAAACATTTTCACTGCACGAACTGAACCCCCCTCTACCCTCCAACACCGCCGATTTCTGGCAATCCCTTTCCGTCGCTACCTTATGAAGAAATAATTCAGCTGAAACACGACAACCACGAAGGTACAGCCGTGTTGGCGGAGAATTGAGCTGTCGTCCGAAAGTTACACGTTTCAAGTTGAATTAAAATTCCGATTCTCACGTGTGAGGTGATACATTCGATTTTATGGTCGGTTGAAATGAGATTTTCGTAACCGGGAAAAAGAGGACGGTGAAGTTTTTCAATTCTACGAGAGCGATGTAAAGGCGACAGAAATGTTTGAACTATTTCGTTCGAGTGTTGAATTCGATGTCAGACGTCATGAAAAGTGGTTGGAGTTGTGAGGGATTAAGTTTCAGGAGGGATTAAATCGACTGTATATTTTTGTATGTGTCTAGTTTATCGGAGATTGACGTTTTCAGAATTCTTATGAATGGATTGGGTGGGTATATTTCGATGTTTCAGCACTACAATTCTTAAACCGAAGGAGACAAAATCTGATACCCAATCTCGTCCTTTTCTTCTGAGAAACTAACAAGAGTAGAAATCCGGGAGAATATAAAAATTATGTATATGAAAATAATTCTCCTCTTCTTTTAAATCAAACTTTCACTATTTGTGAAAGGTAAGAGAAAAAACTTTGTCGCTCTCCATTTGACTTCTTTGACATTCTTTGCCCATTCCACATTAATAATTTATCCCAAAATTCGGACTATTTTATTTCTTTCAGTTGAAGGTAAAAACAGGATATGACGATACGTGTCTACTTAAATGTTTTTTCTCTATCTGTATTGACCTTACGGCTGATTATCTTCCACCGCATATCTTCACCAAGAAGGCAAACACATCCACCACCTAGGGAATCGTTTCTGCCTCAGTCAACAGAAAACTGTTAAGATCTCTGATTATGGGACGAAATAGAAATCCCGGAGAATATAAATGTATGCTTGGTTAATCAATCGTCTAGAGGTATGATTCGATTACCTGGCCTTTCGTCTTCTTCGCCGTGACTTTGTTCGGGTTTGTAATAATTGAACTCTTTTTAATTATTTACATATATTTACAAACCCACAATTACAGTACAAACACAGTTCATACGGTACTGAATTTCGTCTTCAACTCTAGTTTTAATTAGTCGAAACGTCTTCGAGTATGTCACATCTTCGTCTTATTACAAGATTCGTTCGTCTCCTCTTCAACTCGTTCGCGACTCATCTTAATCTAGTCCGCGAACCGTATTTACGTCGTACGTCTTAATTTGACCGACCGAACTTACTCTTAACTCGACTTTGACCTAATTCGAACTGTCATCGACTAAGACCGAACTTGAACTCTACTGGCTGGAACTTACCCACTCTACTTACCGCAACTTAAACTCTCTCTCAACTCGGACTTACCCTTCTTCCTGCTTGACAACAACCTTAGGGAAAGTACCATCTCCTAGTCCAATAAGAGTTTTGCCGTACCGCCCACAAAGATCTTCGCGGATTCCTGGAAATCGAATATTCTCGAAGGACTAGAACCTGATACACAGATGTGACACATCTGGTACAACCGTCTTGTCTTCGATCTTTCCTAAACCCAGGAAGTCTCCTAAGATTTACAATCGAGTAATCGACCCGACATGTCTTCGACATCTCGAAGAATTGACACTTCCTTTCTTTGTTATATACAATAGCCATTCGTTCCCTGTAAATTCATTGAGGCCGTCATGCCTTCGACACTTGAAGAAACTAATAGGTCTCCAAGTATCCTGTTGACCATGTCAATTATTTACAGGGAACAATAACTGGATCCTACATAAATCGATTTAAAATGTTTCTCTTCTTCTTCCTTAATGAACTTTCACTATTTGTGAGAGGTTAGAAGGAAAAACTTCGTTGATCTCCGTTTGACTCTCAGCATTCTGTGCCTATTCCACATCAATAATTCATCCGAAGATACCGACTAGCTATCAATGTATTTTATTTCTTTTAGATAAAAGTAAAAACAGGATATGAGAATACGTGTCTAGTTAAATGTTTTCCCTCTTTCTCTATTGACCCAACGGCTGATTAACTTCCACCGCACATCTTCACCAAAAAGGCAAACACATCCACCTCCTAGGGAATCGTTTCTGCCTCAGTCAACAGAAAACTGTTGAGAACTCTGATTATGTGACGAAATAGAAATCCTGGATAATATAAATGAATTCAAAATGTTTCTCTTCTTCTTCCCAAATAAACTTTCACTATTTGTGAGAGGTTCAAGAAACTAATAGGTCTCCAAGTATCCTGTTGACCATGTCAATTATTTACAGGGAACAATAACTGGATCCTACATAAATCGATTTAAAATGTTTCTCTTCTTCTTCCTTAATGAACTTTCACTATTTGTGAGAGGTTAGAAGGAAAAACTTCGTTGATCTCCGTTTGACTCTCAGCATTCTGTGCCTATTCCACATCAATAATTCATCCGAAGATACCAACTTGCTATCAATGTATTTTATTTCTTTCAGATAAAGGTAAAAACAGGATATGAGAATACGTGTCTAGTTAAATGTGTTTCCTCTTTCTCTATTGACCCAACGGCTCATTATCTTCCACAGCACATCTTCACCAAAAAGGCAAACACACCCACCACCTAGAGAATCGTTTCTGCCTCAGTCAACAGAAAACTGTTGAGAGCTCTGATTATGGGACGAAATAGAAATCCCGGAGAATATAAATGCTCGGTATTCCTTCTGTTCCCTGATCTTTATCCGGACAATTAAGCGTACCGCCGAATGTCAATAGCAACGCGCTTTAGTATCTCGATCCAACGTTCCAGACCGATCCGGAAATTAAGATTCCTTAATTAAAAATCATTCAAACCCGACCCCTGTTGCCGTTATCTCAGATATTCGAAGTTATTATCGGATCAGCCTTCATTGAATCGAATTGATCAATCGGATGCTGAATCGACGAAGATTGAGAAACATGATTGCTCTGGTTTCTGGTGACGTTCATCGATTGATGCCCGGGATGTTGTTGGTGGAAATTTTGCGAGTTCAGTGCGTCAATATAGGTTGTGTGTATGTGGGTTTTCTGGTGAAGCGTTGGCAACAACGTCGATGAGAAAGATGATAGATTGGAAGGACAAGATTTTAGTGCAATAACTTTGGCTTGCATTCAGATGCAACTCTTGAACACTTGGTTTCAGATGTTATGTGGCGTAGGATACTGATACCTGACATTGACACTGTGCAAATTTCGTCTATATATGATTTTTTGATGCAGAACAGCTGAATGATTTTATGAATGAAACATGATGACTGAAGTCTACGACGATTGCTCATGTTGATCCAACCCATAGAATTTATATAACCAGAGGTTGAAACAGTCCTCCCCAAATTCAGCACCAACCGGAAACGATTCTGAAAAGTCTGTATACGCCCTGAATTGAAAGCATCAAGGAGGGGGTCATAAACACATACACATCACGGAAATTAAAGTATCATAAGACGAGTGGGTCACAGAGCATCATTCTCATACGTTCATGAAGAAAATTACGATTATTATAAATGAGTCTGAGGGATAAATAGGCTCTCTTGATGTAGGCAGAGACATGATCAGAGAATTTTGATTGGGAATACAACACAAGATTTTTAACTGTTTTCAATGGTTTTCAAATCTTGTTGAGAAACTTGACAGAAAACGCACCAAGCTTGGAGATAGAGTTAGCGCTTTCAATTATAAAAAATTAGACTTATCAGGATTCAAGTATAGATTATGGTTACTCGCCCAAAATGTCACTGCAGCCTGATCCATTTTGAAACCAATGTAAATCTGAAAATCATCCGCAAAATCATGATACCGACAAAATTCAACAGTCTCATACAAATCAGCATTATATAAAAGAAACATGAGTGGACCTAGAATCGAATCATGTGGTAATCCCTTTGAGATATGATCTACCTCCCTCCACCCTCACATATTAACTTATATTGCAAAGAAATGTTTCGAAAAAATTTAAAACAATTCTGGAAAGTTGATAATAGGCTTTCCTGTGCAATAACCATACAATTGTCCTAGTCACGCAAGACGTCGTCAAGTATATGATGTGAAACCATCACTAAATTTTTGTAAAAACCTGAATCCTATTTGATATGTAACTTCCTAGTAATTACATAATCATGCTGAAATCAACACTCTACATAGCGTATACTTATCAATGTCTGTAGAAATTGTTTAATATAATTTGAAAACTTAAGTGATGGTTTCACATGACAACTGTCAACAAAGTTATTTCATGGATTTTCAACAGCCCGTATATTTCCAACTGAACCGAATTGGAAAAAATGGTAAACAAAAAAAGAGTTTCTTTTGAACTCAGTAATCTTCGGTTGAAATATATATATAAGTGGAAGACATGTAGCATAGGAATTCCAGGCTTCGTGAAAATTTTCGTGTTGAAAGAGGCGTCAGAAACACAGAAAATATAATTAAAATATAGCGAAAACTGACTTCTCACAAGTTATTTCCTTCCATAGAGTAATGAACATAGATAGAGAGAGTATACTCAATTTTTTGTTTCCCTAACATGGTTAGATTACGTAGTCAGATTGTGATATATTTTCAAATCCACAATTTCACTATATCATTATGAATGTATAATATATTGAATGAAATATATTTATTTGAGTGATTCCCGATTGAATATGCAAATCCAAAAAAACCAAGGTTTGGCAACTTTTGCTCTCCTAGTGACATTGGTTGTTTTACGTCGTTTGGCGCGCTTGACGTTTATTTTCTGAATTTTTGAAATAATTAGGTATTTATCTCAATATATTTTGAGTTAATATGAAACGTTGATTCACTATAGGACAAACTCGCGAATGGGTTTGATATCACTGAATATATCTGCGCGCTTCATGTCGAATTTGATAGTTCATATTGGGGACAAAATTTGCTTACTGAAAATGACATATGCTCCCTCTATCTATGTTTATTCCTCTGAGTTTCCTTCATAACTTTTGACTGTTGAGTCATTTGATGTCTTTTTATTATGCAGTGGAATCAGTGATAGATATAATACGTCACAGTTCATAGTGAATATCATAATAAAATATTCCTTTCAGTATCATCTGAAAATGGCTCTCGACCCACTCAAACTCTGTAACCTTGAACCAATCCAATCCAATAGCGAAAGATCGTGTTTGTTGTATATAATAGATGCTTGAAATATACCCTTCAAGTTCAATTCTTCCGCTTATTTAACCACATCTCCTGTTTCCGTGGTCTAAATATGATGCTCTCTTTGATCGATCAATGCACATTCTTTCGGTTCAGTGGTCCAATTAGGTTTTCACGTTCTCGATTCAGTTCTTTCGATGCTCCTGCCGGAGCTATGAAAATATCAACGAGAGGACAAAATGTAGAGCGGAATTGCTATTATTTCAACATTTTTATCGTGATTGATGAAATATCGGGACGTTGGGGTGAAGGAGGTGTGTGCTTGAAATATTCATGGCCTGATTCGATGTGGAAAGTGTATTTTGAAGGGCCCAGTCAATATTTGGAGGCAGGAATGACGTCCTTGTTGTGAAGTGGATCTTGATATAATTTCAGTGTTGGGGAGCGATAAGAAAATAACAAGAAATTGAGAAAGGACTGAGTTGTTTTCTTCTTTATTCGGTATATTTTATATTGACAGCGAGTTTGACGGATCCATAGAAAATTTTAAAGGTCAATTCAGGGATGTTTACTTTTTCGTTTTTTTCCTTATTTTCGTACTGAATAGAGATTCACGGTTTTACTCGATATTCAAGCTACTGTATTAAGTGACTTGATATCAAGTCAAGTATTTATTTGTCAAGTACTTTAATTTTATCAAGTTACTCAATCTTTAGCATTTTGTAATGTCACATCAAGAAAAAATTATTTATTTATTTCTTTCCTAAAAGTCAGTAATATAACATATGCGCCCATAGTGTCAAATACATACTTATATGAATCTAAATAATAATGACTGGGAATGCAAGATGAGAAAAATTCTCTGTAAAATCAAGCTCAGTTATTTTTTTTTCTCACATAATAGAATACCCGATGATGGAATATTTTCACATGAAATTCACATATTTACATATGTTTTTGATGAGATACCTTTTCTGGATTCACAATGCGTAGTTGTTCTAGGCCGACAGACACCGGAGAAGTTTTATGATTTTATTATGACATTATGTTATTATGCGTAGATTCCTCTAGAATCACGCAGATCTTCATTGAACAATGAATTGATTCAAGAGAACAGTCTAGGCATCCCAATTCCCAACCATCTCGTTACCTCCGTTCCTCCGTCGCTACAGCTTATACTCAAAATGTTAGTTTACTGAAACTACCAAAATCAACCAGCAGATTTCTTCCTAATGAAAATTTCATAGAATTGTGGGAAAACTACTAAAAAAGTCACACTCGCAATCATAGGTGCAACGAGGGGGGGTTATTGATTGATTAGAAGAAATTAAAAAAAATTGTGATCAACAATTTGAAAAATATAAAAAATTTAAAGATTCTGCTTTTTCAAAGTGGAGGTAAACGCCCCCAATGAGTTTAGTCTAGTTATGCCCCTGCTGGCGATGCTATAGTCATCTAGGAGGTCAAGATACCCTCTTATCCTGTCTAAGCGCGCATGAACTTGTAGAAATATATGACTTGTGAATCGTGCGTTTCAAGCTCAAGTAATATCAAATAGCTTGATATCAAGTCAAGCAATAAATATCTCAAATCAAGTAAAGTTCAAGTAATTTTTCACGAGCTTGATTTTCAAGTTAAGTATTTGGTTGAAATACCAAGCTACGAAGCTACTTGGCTTGATGAAGCTTTATATATCCACCTTCTAATTAGATTTATGAGTTGAATGACTTATTCTGTTTCAAACTTGATGCTTTTTCTGTAAAGAAAAACTGTAAAATATTCATGTTTTTATAATCAAAGTCTAAATACGTACAAGTGGAGCAAAACTTCAGATATGCACCTTCAAACGTCTGGTGTATAAAAATCAATAAATCTTGGGTCTTTTATCAACGTCACAGAATTACAACGTTCGAACTTCAGAGATAAAGATCAAAGATCTATTGTGGATCCTCACGCTGTTTACCAGTCTGGCAATGATGTCTCAATGAACTTTATGATCTCTCTGGGGGCTACATCTATCACTTGTTCCGCCTTTAAAAACCAAAATCCAAGGTGTTGTAGCCTTTTCCAGTGAACAGCTTACTATTCGCAGAGCAAGTGTTTGGCTTCTTGACAGAACAAAGTTCATTATTAGTCGAACAACAATGTCTTTACCATCTTAAATCGGCCATATCACAAGATCTTTGCACACTTAAATCTATAAAGAAATTGTACGATCCGTTTTCGAGTTAATTGAAGTGTTGCATACTCAAACTCACACTGAGTATGAAAAAATTATAATTTCTTGGGCGATAAGAGGGTTACAAGAATGAAAATAACTCAGACTGGAGTTTTGATACTCATGAAACGAGGGACCAGAAAGCATAGTGGAATATCTCTTGGCTGAATTTTCTATTTGAAGCGAATAAGGTGTGAGTCTATCATTGTATTCGTTGAAGCAGAAGTTCAACACTGAATGTTCTTAACAACCGAGAAAAAGTTTCATTGATGTGATTCCATTCAAAGAAATCAATTCATGGTTTAACTTTCAAACTAATTCATCCGAAGATAATATCACCAACCACCGTCGGCCGAATAGAAACTAAATTTCGCTTCGTAAACTCCGTTGTCCCGTGGTTCCTCATCATCCCCCAAAAAGACCGATTCGTTGAACACGATCCGATTGGCAACTTTCAAACACCTCCTAGTCTTAAATACTTCCTTGTTCGCGACGGATTTAACAAGTTGGTACCGGTGAAACACGGACCAATTTCTAAACATTCCTGGCGAATATTCCACCAGAAAATCCACCAAAGTCGGATCAGCAGTCTCAAAGTTCTCCACAAACAAATAGACAAACAGGCAAGAACTGTGGAACGCCCTAAAGTTTCAGGGAAAGAGAAAAGGGGTGTGTAGCCGTCGAGCCTGTCGGCAAGATCAAAAGAAGAGGATATTCGCGGTGCAACAAACAAAATGCCGCGCTCAGAAAGTGTACAGATGTGAATTGGGTCATTTGCTATTCGCTTAGAGAATTTTCCCAGTTTACAGTTGTTCGGAAGTATACTTGTACGTGTTCGCATTATCTAGGGAGATATATGGGACACACTTTAGTAATTGTTTTAGGAACTACTGACTTTCAATTTTGTGTTGTGTGCTCGTCGATGGAAATTTCTGAACTTGAAGACGAAAAGTATTCGGTACTCCTTTCAATTACATTTCTTCAGGTAGAGAACGAATTGAATATCAAGTAAACCTCAAAAATTCAAAAAAATGTTGTAATCTTCACATCAATAGTGTCCTGCAATAGTACCGACTTTTTCCTCATGTCTAATTGTGGGAGAAAATGCAATATTTCTATAGAAATGATAGCGATCGTAGAAAACTTTTTCTTGTCGTGCATAATATGCTCCTTACAACTCTTGTTATGTAATATACTTTTTTCGGCAACCGTCCGGGAAGTGCTCACTTCCCGGACGCTTTTCCTCTGAGAAAGTAGCATTTCCCGGCCTAGTCCGGAAAGTACGTACTTCCCGGACTAGGCCGGAAAAGAATCACGTCGTTCGTGTCATTGTGAATATGAAAATCTTGGTAGGTATATTCTTAATGAATGCAGTTGATCATTAGCATAGCAACCGAGATAACGGCTGACAGTTCATATGAAATAGTTGTCAAAAATTTGCTTGTTTTTGGATCGCAATCGCAATGAAATATGGAAAGCAGCAGCGATAGTGTTATTCTACTCGCTTACGCTCGTCCTGGAATTTTATCTATTCGTCCAAAAAAACCCTATTTTCCTGACTTGTTACGTAAATTACTATTGTCTATTTCAGTATCGTAATGAGTTCATTACAGTTCTAAAAACAGTGTCTAATAGGTACCCGTTGCAGAAAGCAATTCCAACAGTCATGCTTTTCGCATTCGTGTTGGAATAGGAGCCCATTCTGCAACTTGTTTTAAAATATACCATTTCTGCCGAACAACGTGCAGTTTTTTCTGGGTGAGTCCTAACTTAATTTTCTCGAAGGGGAACCTGTTTGTTTTTTCATTTTTTCGGTTTCTACATAGAAAATGAAGACACTTCATTACAAACCTCACGGTTCTTGAGATATCCAACATGACAGATTTTTTTTCAATATTATTCACTGGGAATATTTGATATCACAGAAATGAAGTGCTTTCTAATGATAATCAGTGGTAGGCTGAACATCAGGTGACAAACCGACTAGACCACATAACAAATCACAAGGAATTCTCAAATTCTGTTGAATTAAAAATATATTGATTTGTCAGAAAAAATCCATTACTAACTAATTCTCAATAGTCTAAAATAGTGTAAAAAATGTGATCAATGGCAAATTTCCATATCGGATTGTGAGCTTCATAAGCCTGGAAAGCTCTAATATCAAAGGCCGATTCCGGCAAAATGAGACAGGCTGTCCCCATTTCCAGCATTTTTTGCTGTCAGCCTCTCGAAATTGAATACCAGAAATGGATAAACTGAGATGAAACGTCGCTCCGGGTTGCACATTTGACCCTCGAGAAAATCCTTAAACATCGTATTTAAGGGCTGATCTTCGAAGAGACCCGAGAATATCAGGTTTTAATATAAGTGAGTTATGGAAGTTTCGTTTTTTTTGTTGGATTAATGCGTTAGTCATGTTTCTCGTTTGCAGATGATTGGAAGCAATATTTTGTATCATATTGAATTTTTCAGTAGGCTCTTTTTGCATTATTTATTCAGTTGATAAACATTACCACGTCCCTACTCGATGAAAATTCTTTGAGATTAAATATGATGTTGAATTTCAACTTCTGAAAAAAAAAAATATCCAACATATCAAAATGAATAAAAACAAAAAGAGCATAAAATAAAACTTCAGACCAAATATAATATCTTTCCAGATTTGGATCATGTAAAAAGTTATAAGTTATAAGCATTCAGTAGTTTCACAAAAGACTAATACTCTCCGGTCCTTTGAATGATGACTCCACGGAGATGACACGTAATTCAATCATTTTAGACATTGAAGTCCTATGTATCATACTATTCGGTCAGATAAACTTTGCCAGATCCACCAATAATGAGGTTTGAATTTATAGTAGGTAACATTTTCAATATCATTAATGAATTGAAGAGATCACTGATTCATCAGTTATGCATCTCGGTAATCTCTGCCTAATACACCTCCTCTTTCCATCGTGGAGAGGTGACTCTGCCATAGTGTGGTGGGTTTTATATACCCACCGGTGCTGCATTAGAGTGCGACGCGAAGCCCATAAAGCCATCTTTCAGGCCTGCACAGAGTCACTAGAAATATATTTCTACAACCTAAAAATCACTTAAATCTGAATTATCACGTCACGTTGAAACTACAAAAGAAACAATTTTTTTCGACAGCACAAATCTTCTCACCCGAGGCGAATGTAAGAAACTCAACTCAGGGTGCAATTAGTAATTGAATGAAAGAGCGCTCAAAATCAACTATTTCTCCGCTTAGAGGTGTAGTTTTTGGGGTATTTGTTTACAGAATGAGCTGACATATTTATATGGAAGTGCTCTTCTTTATCCAAACAAAATCTTTTTCATCTTTCCTTTTCACCATAGGTTGACGAAGCATATATTTAATTTTAATCTGAAAATTAGGAAGAAGTAATAAATTTTATATTTTCCATTATATTGCAACCCATTTAAAGAACCTACAACTGAATGGATAGCCTGGAAATCACCATGAAATTTATTAATTGAACAACTATCTACCAAGCACTCAATGATTTCATCAACTCACACTCACATAGTGGGCTTTCATTTGAAGATTATTATATTGCAACGACCATGACCAATCCTTATTTAATTCAGAGTACACCAAATGTTTCTTGGAGAATTGAAATCTGGAAATTTCTCTGAACGATCAAGGATTAGACTTTTGTTGAAGACATATCCATTCTGAACATCAAATTTCCTAGTGACTTTCATTAGATTGAAGGGAAGTATTTATCCCTGAAGATTTACATGACTTCCATCTGGCTATTCTAGTTTCTGGAAGTAAGATACAATTGGAAATAAGTTCGGATAGAATTAAAATTTATTCTTAGTATTTTTGACTGCAACCTGTTTACGAATATGAGACGGAAGTTAATATGATATCTCTCGTAGTCAGGGTTCCAGTGATAATTTTCATAGAAACTTTAAGCTGTACAGGGTGGGCAAATAAGCGAGGTAAGCGGCTATATTTCAGGATCCACTCATCGTAGAGACTTGCAGTGAAAAATTTTACCACTAAAGTGAACAAGAGAACACACTGGAAATTGTTTTGAAGTTCATACCTCTACCGCTAGGGGGCGTAATAGCTACCGTCGAGTAGAAAAATTAATTTTCTTCGAAAATGTTTCATATGAAGTTGAAGAAAAAATATCATCACTGTAATCCTTGGAAAAATTCTCTATCTTTTTAAATTGTCACTTTCGATTTTACGACATCAAATAAGGATAGGTGAAAGGTAGAAATCTGACTGATTGAAACGCCTGTAACTTCAGTTTGGCTCAACATTTTTGAGCAAATTAGATCTCGTCTGGAAGATAATATCTTGTCGATTGAGGACAAAAAATACTCATGATGAGATGATGAGTTTTTGCTGCTTTCGATAGGGGGCGCTAAGTCAGAAGTTCATTGTTTTGTTCATTTTACTCCGAAATTTCAAATGTAATGATAGGATTTTCTTAACAGAAACAGAAATTCCATCAAATTTGCATGAAAAAACCTGAAGGCCGCGCAGCGATAATTTCGGGCGTTCTGAAGTTATGGCCGAAAGAAGATATTCTTCAACTGATGCACTGCGAAAAACCAAATTGTGTCTTTAGGTTCTGACAGAAGCATAAATTCCATCAAATTTGTATGAAAAAACCAAAAGGTCGCAAAGCGATAGCTTCAGGCGTTCTGGAGTTATGGCCGAAAGAAGATATTCTTCAACTGATGCACTGAAAAACTAAATTGTGTCTTCTTTCGGCCATAACTCCAGAACGTCTGAAGCTATCGCTTTGCGACCTTTTGGTTTTTTCATACAAATTTGATGGGATTCATTTTTCTGTCAGAACCTAAAGACATAATTTGGTTTTTCGCAGTACATCAGTTGAAGAATATCTTCTTTCGGCCATAACTTCAGAACGCCTGAAATTATCGCTTTGCGACCTTCAGGTTTTTTCATGCAAATTTGATGGAATTTCTGTTACTGTTAAGAAAATCCTATCATTACATTTGAAATTTCGGAGTAAAATGAACAAAACAATGAACTTCTGACTTAGCGCCCCCTATCGAAAGCAGCAAAAACAAATTTATCATGAGTATTTTTTGTCCTCAATCGACAAGACATTATCTTTCAGACGAGATCTAATTTGCTCAAAAATGTTGAGCCAAACTGAAGTTACAGGCGTTTCAATCAGTCAGATTTATCCCTTTCACCTACCCTTATTTGATGTCGTAAAATCGAAAGAGACAATTTAAAAACATAGAGAATTTTTCAAGGATTACAGTGAGGATATTTTTTCTTCAACTTCATATGAAACGTTTTCGAGGAAAATTCATTTTTTTACTTCACGGTAGCTATTACGCCCCCTAGCGGTACAGGTATGAACTTCAAAACAATTTCCAGTGTGTTCTCTTGTTCACTTTAGTGGTAAAATTTTTCACCGCAAGTCTCTACGATGAGTGGATCCTGAGATATAGCCGCTTACCTCGCTTATTTGCCCACCCTGTACATCAATTCCATGAACAAACGAAACGGAACATCAGTATTCAGCAGTAGAAAAAACCAAGGTTAAAGCTGAATGACATCCTTTTCGATATGAAAAATTGAAATGCAGCTTCCAGCGTTTCTAACACGTATTTTTAATATCGCAAGTTCACCCGGTAAGTTCCCAAAAGTTTCTACGAATAATATTCCATAAGTTACCCCAAACCTTAACAGGTGGAAGTGACTCCAAAAGTTTCCGGCAACTCGTCTAGTTCAACTTTTTTTTTCCATGAAAACCTCCAGTAAAGCTAATTTAGAACAAAGAGTCGGACCATTTTAGCCGAATCTCAATAGACCTCGTATTCCCCGACCTCATAACCGATTCAGAATCCATTTTCTCCACTCGCTTCGTCCATCTGAAACGATCACAGTTCCCGCTACGATACATCTGACGGAAGCGGCCCTCTCGAAAAAATCGAAGCCATAAATTCCCTAGAAACATCCGCCCTCTCAAGTGAAAAGTCGCGACGTCTTCGTGCAGAAAAAGCAGAGATAAAAATCATATCAAATCTGACCCGGGAGGTCCATCCAGGGCCTTCTCCAAAACGCCTGAATGGAACGCAATATCTCTCTGTCGAAAAGTGCATTTCTGCTACAAGATTGCTTGTCAACCTAAGAGATTAGAAGGGATGACAAACATCTGTCTACGTAATGGGTTTCTGGGGATTCGTCTGACCTCTTCAGAGCTCGGAATTATACAAACATTACCTATGTACGAGTCAGCGCAAGAAAGAAGATGTTGCATTTATGTCCGAGGTGATTCATTGCCGTGTATGACACGTGTAGGAGAGGCGAAGTCTCATTGGAGTTAATGTTGTGTGAGTGTGAACTAGTGTTCTAGAAACTCTGCTACTCCAACGAGCATATAATATACTGAGCTACTTTAGAGTTTGGTTGTAATAGACTTGTTGGAAGAAATTAGTGTCTGTTTATGAAGTAGGGAGACTGGAGATTTCAGTTGAAATAATGAAGTTTAATAGACTGCGAAATGCATTCCAGAAATTCACTCATTTGGGTTTACACATTATTCTTAAATGGAAAACCTCGTCAAAATTTATGATTCCGGATAAGTAATAGTTGATTTCACTATAGATTGGTGGTGTAGGATCAGAGAAACAGGAAAATAATACTCTGTTAGTTCGCCGACGTTTCGGAAAAATTTATTTCCATCCTCAGGGCTCATAACGGTGCTTGATGTCCTCCATAAAACCCATATTAGAGATGATGTTGTCAAAAAATAACCATAAACTATTTCACAAGATCTGAAGTGGTGATCCAAAAATTTTATTTCTGTGTGACTCTTCAAGTATTTCCATGCAAATTATAGTTCTCAGTCAATGCTTTGATACATTTTCCTGATTTGTAGTTAAGATTTATGAGGTAGTAGTATGGGAAATATTTTTGAATTACTGGTATCTTTGAGAGGGAGTTGTAGTCCCAAATATCCACCTCCCATAGCTGCGCTAGTGCTACCCTTATCCCAACTGAATGAATCTAGATATCAGAATTTTCCTCTCCCAACGGAATATCTTTGGAATATAGTGAATTTCATTACAACATGTTAGATGACAATAATAAGTCTTCCTCGGGTAGCTATTGAATCTGAAAAATAACCAAAAATGTTGCATTTTAGATGTTGAATAATTCAAATCTAACATTATACCAAGCCTGCCACGCTCGTGTTAAGAAAATTATCAATGATATCGTTATGAAATGTGATAAATGCAATTTTTCCTCCGATTACTTTCAGTATCTCGACAAAATCAGAATAAACACTGACCGAGATAGAGATATGAAATTTGCTTGTTAAAAACACGTCCAAATCAACAAAAATGAATTATACATAATAACTAATGTTTGGCAAAACAATAAAAAGACTTTACTACTCAAAATTCTATCTATGTTCTATAATGTACCAATACTCCATAGAACCTGAAAAAGTATCGGTGTCCCAAACTTACATAACATTCCTAAGGCGTGTATCTGTTGTGAGTTGAAATAAAGAGAGTCACATGATCTGAATTGCTCTTAGAAGTCTCTCAGTTAACATACAAGAAGTAAGACAAAAATGAAGCCTACAAGACTGGTGAGAATTGAAATACTCTAGCCTAACCGCATTTTAAAATTTCAAAAAAGAATTAGAAAAAAAAAATTAAAAATAAAAAATGAAAATAATGATAAATAAAAACATATTTCCGCGTAAACGAAGACATTTCATCATCATTTCTACGCTTCCTATTGAATTTCCATCCAGCACAAATCTTTGCCCATAGCCAATAGTGATCCTTCAAAAACAAAAAACAACCATTTAAATCCAGGAAATAGGACTCCAGAGGACCGATACAATTCAAACTGTTAATCTTGCATAAACTTAACATGACCCGCAACAACTTCAATTACATCCAGAATAACCCCCATCCCCAAGCGGGAAGTTCCCTCAAGCTTGCATCGACAAAAGGAAGTCACAAATCTCTCTGTTTCTGGGCAACATCTGAGTCCATCCGAGAGTGTTCTACGGTCTGTTCTAAACCCAAGCTTTCTTGTCCTGGGAATTCAATGTATGTTAATATGCATTTACATCCGTGACTTGCCTCCGGTAGGGAAGATTTAAACAGCTATTTTCCTGGATAATATCCTTGCAGCCATTGAATTGGAATTCCTTCCCTTTTAAACACCGTGAAATAATGGATGGACACAGGAACATGGTGCAGTTCGGAGGATTTGTACCGAGTTGTTGAAATATGTTTATACTGACTGACAAAGGAACTGCAACACCCAAAAGGAGTTGTTTAAATTTTGATTTCTTTTTGTGAAACATAGATAGTATAGGAAGGAGTAAATGATCGAACTTGAAGAAAAAAATGGTGAAGGTTTTTTCATGTGAACAACTTTCGTTACTTACTTAAATATTGTGTCTTTATTTGCAATTTTTTAAATTTTACAACAATCCAGCTGTTCAACGTGGAGATCCAAAGTCGATGTTTAGTTGTTGTTCAAATGCCTAGAGCACGTGTACGCGGAATTTATCAGCATCTCAGTGGATTTGAAAGAAGTCGAATTATTGGTCTACGGGAGGCGGGGTTGTCATTTCGAGAAATCGCTAACCGTACGAACAGAAATGCAACTACTTTTATGAGATGTTGTCAAGCGTGGTTTGATAATGCCCAAAATCGAAGAAGAGTAGGCACCGGACATCGAAGGGGCACAAATGAAGTTCAAGATCGACGTCTAAGACTGGCCATTAGAAACCGATTTGCGACAACTCGATATTTGACTGATGAGTAGTTAGAAGAACAAGGCCATCCTGTAACTGTACGAACGGTTTATAAGGTATTTTGGACTGCAGCATTATCGACCCCATCTTGTGTTATCTTTGACGGTAGAGCATCGCCGGCAACAATTACAGTGGTGCAGGGAACGCCAACAATGGAATGGGAAATGGTATCAGATCGCCTTTTCTGATTCATCTCGATTCTCCTTAGGTGCACCTGATAGCCGAAAAAAGGTAAGACGACGTCGGGGAGAAAGACGTTAACCTCAGTTTGATGATGAGCGTCATGCACACCGGACAGTAGGCGTTATGGTATGGGGTGCTATTGCACATGCAAGTGTCACCTTTAGTCTTTATGCGAGGTTACATGTCAGCGCTTCGTTACCTTCAAGAAATAGAGGCGCCATATGTTCTCCCTTACCTTAACCGGCTCGAGAATCCAATATTTCAGCAAGACAATGCCCGACCTCATGTTGCCAGAGTTAGTTTAATCTTTTACCATAGCCGCCCAGATCTACCGATCATTCGCCCATGGAGCATGTTCGGGACATCATGGGTAGAAGGCTTGAAAATATACCCCAGCCCTCACGGACTTTGGCGGCTCTGAGACATGTACAGGTAGCTTGGATTAGTATCCCCCAAGAAGAAATAGACCATCTTATTGCATCAATGCCGAGACATGTTGGGGATGAGTGTATAGATAATCGCGATAGAGAAACACATTATTCATTAATTCATTGAAAAAAAAAAGTAAACTCTTCGTTTTTTGTTTTCTAAATTTCAATCATTCACTCCTTGCTATACTATCCATGTTTTATATGAAAAAAAAAATATACATCACAATCCTACAACGTAATCTGACCATGTTCGGGATATGTAAAAATTGCGTATATTCCCTCTATCTATGTTTATTACTCTAACTCTATGGCTGAGGCACAATAATGAAGAACTGTGGTTGATCGACGTCTCTATTTCGATTCGATCAGGTTGAACTCTTCATCATGACAGCTGTGCTAAATAAACAACATAATGAAAAAAACCATGGAGGTCCAATAAAAAAATAATTGTGATGAAAACGGTGTAAAATTCACTCATTCACATAAAATTCATTCGAGAAAAAGATATAACTTAGAAGTGATTAATTTATCATACGACGAAGCATTTTTTCATTCCAGTTCATAAATAGATGTGTAATTAATTATGAAAATCATTCAACAACATGCTCGGGTGAAAAACAAAAAGATAAAAATGATTATAAATGAATAAGATATATTCCCTTGTATATTCTGACTCGTTTCCATAATAAGTAACACGCTACGACTATCCAGAGGGAATATTTTTAATAGCAGTACACGTACATATAAGCTTCCAGATGACGTGTTTGTTTACACCGCTCCGCTGTTAACTCCAACGATATATTTTGATAACAATCCAATATATTACCATTTAATGTGCAGCATAATCAAATCCGAAACTCCATAAACAAATTAGCTTCCAACTATGCATCACTCTGGAATATAATATATTATACAAGTTAATTACTTTAAAATGTATGAGGATATGAATGATGTTTGGGAAAAATCGTGGATGCTTGTGATATGTGGCCGCATTATTTAAACCCACTGAAAAGAAAATCATGTATATTTTAATTGGACTACATTTTGAAATTATGAATACCCGGATTTGGGTAATTTTACCAGAGCAAAAACAGGGAATTTTTTTTTTACATAATTTGTTCGCAGCCTGCATGGTTCTTATAATGGGTTCGACCTACATATTCATTAATATTCGGACTACGCAGTTTTACCGGTTTCGTAGACCTAAGTCTTTCATGAATCATGAGTGGATTTTTGAGCGGTCGTTCTTCGAAGAGATCGCTTTATCATTTCGTTACAATATCTGAACTTTTAGAATTTTGATCCCCTAAGGCTCGTTTAACATCAACGTGATAAATATATTATAAAAGTTTAATGAGTCTTCTTGATGAAGAATATTCAATATATATATCATATAATTTGACAACTTTGTGTCTAATCCTTCACAATACTATATCTGCATGATATATTTAGTTTATTTTTGTCTTGGAATATATTCCAATTCTAAAAATGACAAATTCAATAATCAACCAAAGGAAAATTCAAAATGACTAAAACTGTACAAATTGAGTAAACGGTTAACAAATTGAATATCTGAATTAACATAAAGACAAACGTACGTTTCGGAATTTTTGTATTTGATGATACAATTTTTCCTCATCAGTGCCTTATAGTTCAACAAAATTATTGAATTTACAAACTCACCTCTTGTATATCTATTTCACAAAAATTGCAATTGTGAAACTACAAACTAACTGAACGTAACGGTTGCTCTAGTAAGGATTCACATAGCAAGCCATTACTCAAGGTAGTCATAGATTTCTTTCTTGTTGTTCTCTTGAAATACATATACAAATCAACATTTAAAATTGAATAAAAACATTTAGAAATTTTAAAATTATCAATTGCTTGATAATGACTCTTCAATCAATATATGATTACATCAAATTATAAAAGTTTAATGTGTATTCTTGATGAAGGATATTTAATATATCAAATAATTTGACAACTTTGTGTCTAATCCTTCACAATAATATATCTGTATGATATATTCAGTTTATTTTTGTCTTGGAATATATTCCAATTTTAAAAATGACAAATTCAATAATCAACCAAAAGAAAATTCAAAATGACTAAAATAGTACAAATTGAGTAAACGGTTAACAAATTGAATAACTAAATTAACATAAAGACAGACGTAGGTTTCGGAATTTTTGTATTTGATAATACAATTTTTCCTCATCAGTGCCTTATAGTTCAACAAAATTATTGAATTTACAAACTCACCTCTTGTATATCTATTTCACAAAAATTGCAATTGTGAAACTACAAACTAACTAAACGTAACGGTTGCTCTAGTAAGGATTCACAGAGCAAGCCATTACTCAAGGTAGTAATAAATTTCTTTCTTGTTATTCTCTTGAAATAAATATACAAATCGACATTCACAATTGAATAAACAATTTTAGAAATTTTAAATTTATCAATTGGTTGATAATGACTTTTTAATCAATAAATGATTACATCAAATTATAAAAGTTCAATGAGTCTTCTTGATGAAGGATATTTAATATATCAAATAATTCGACAACTTTGTATCAAATTCTGATGTCGATTCTTTCAGATAATTTCCGACAAGAAAACCTTTTTTATCATTAACGATATCATGAATTAAGTAATTATAATATGTTCTGCACCATATTATCTGGGTATACAATTATATAAACTGAGCAGAATTATGCATATAATATTTTAAAAGTATTGGTAAGCGCTTAAGTTTATAGGTCGTATGATCACTTCTTTCAGAAACGAGTAGTAGGACTGAATAGGAAACTCTACTATTTCTTGATTGTTTTCCAATCCGAAAAAAGGAACCATTCCAACGTAAAATCCAGAACTTGTCTTCGATCTCATCACCAAACTTTTTGCCTTGGAGAACGATAGAAAAAAGGAACATATTGAAAGGAATAAATTGAATTTCTGTAGAATTGACCATCAATTCTTGAAGCAATCGCGTCGAAATACAATCAGGAGAGAACAAGAAAGAAAATGAAATTCTCCATTGTGTTTAGACAATGGGATTTCCGCATCTAGAGAATCACCTTAGGTTCCTATTATTTTTTTTTCGGGATAGAAGGGGACAAATGAACTAGAAGGGGCATCAGTTAGATGGATGCTTTCTACAGTTTAACAGTAATGAGAAGGGAAGGATAGCTTGAGTGACATACAATAGGATGGATTATATCATGATTGCGTTTTTTAATCATGTTGGAAATCGAATATAATAAATGGAACAGCTATAACTATACATAACAAATTCATTGTGAGACTTATACAAGCAATTTTTCAAATTCTGTAGGGCTAAGGTCATGCCAGACCAGAATATCCAAATTTGATTTAATTAAAAGTGTACTAGTTTTCGAGATATTCACAATTTCATAAAAATCTTCAAAATCTACACCTTAGGCATTCCTCTGATTTCCACAGCTTCAAATGTTGGTGTCTTGTGATTCTCCTTTCCATCGAAAATTTCGGACGAATCAGACTACCAAAGGTATCTTGGGAAAATCTTGGGTCATAATGATGACCAAAGATTTTCCCAAGATACCTATGGTATGCTCAGAAAAACGGGATGGTTCCCATTTTTTCATTTTTTTCATATTTCAATCCAACTTTGATCGTTTCTGCCATTAAAAATTAATTCTGATTAACTTGAAATGTCACACTGAAAGTTAGCCTTCAACTTGAATTTTCGTTGAAATATTATTCTAGGCTTGACACATTAAGAGAACAAATATATTGACATTTTAATGATTCCTGGAACCAAGCTAGGATTGACGGACAGGAAGGTTTTGCCTCGGGTTTTGCTGTGTGTTTGGTGGGGTTGGCAGGGAACTATCTACTTCATCTGCTCCCCAACTATTAACTCGTAACTAAACTGTCAACAATTCCACTGTCTGAAGGAAGCAATTACCCAGAAGTGATCAACAGGAGAGGAATTGTGTTCCATCAGGTCAACGCCAAGCTACACATATTCAAAGTGACTCGCCAGAAGCTCCAGGAGAATGGTTGGGATGTTGCACCATCTTTTCCTGACAAGGGTTCTTATGAGAGATGCCTAATGATATTATCTTCAAAATGGTAACAAGTTATCGAACAAAACAATGCATATTCGACCTAAAACGGATCAGTTTTACTTTGCTAATGAATTTCTTTTTACTACACCTTATAAATTTCAAACTGTTGTCAGTACATGGATCCGCAAATTATGACTGACAAATTGAAATACAAAATCCATTATGTTTCATTAAGAGATGTATCGTTAAACAAGGTTATACGTCCTGTCTATTATGTTAAGGTCACCCCTTCTCAAGCTCTCATTAATTACGGTTTTCAATTTGAAATTTGTTGTATTCCAGGTTCCATTAATCTTGATATTCTGTGTTAGAAAACACTATTCATCACATTCCTGCATTTGTGCAGTATATTTCCTGAAAAATCGTCCAACCAAAATCCCCGAGTTGGATACTTGATGATTGATGAATTCCTCGACTCGCTAGACATATAAATCCTTCTAAAGAGGGGAAAAATATTACTTTCCGCCGAAGAAAGAACTCACTTGGCGGTAAGCTCTACATTCGATTTTTTCTTTGCCTCATTCATTTGCGTTATTCAATTATTCCCAAATCCTCCTCTGGTGGCCCTTCAGGAACTTCGATCATTGGATAGACGAAGACAGAGACATGGCCTTCGGGCTTATTCAACATTGGGAAACCTGGATAGAAGGAGCTCATTTCGTTATGCAACTAAAAACATTCTTAAACTTTTCATACTAGATGTGACTCTACTGGGTGATTTATTAGCTCACCGAAAAACTTCACTGTATGAAAGATCATGTTATTTTGACAAAAACACATTAAGAGAGATTACCACACGTGGTTTTTCGCGTATATCAGTCAAACTTTGGTATCCATTCATTTCCCCTCTGGTGCTCTTGCGATGACCAAACTTTGTACGGAGTTCGAAGTTATACAAAGACATTTTTTTTTGTCTGAAAAAATAAGTAGAGCACAGCACTGTACGACGACCTTCACGACATTATTTTCATTCCTCTTTTGTAATAATTTTTGTAGGTTTTTTCTTTCAGGAAAATTTCTAAGATATATTACGACTTTGTACAAAGAACATATCATAATTTCATTTGCAAATTCCAAATACTCACTTTCTTTTATGTAGATTATTGTTGGAGAATCGAGATTTCGTATTACTTGAGTTACTTGACAACACTGAAGAATGACATATGGTAGTACCCTTAAAGGGACAATCAATAATATTAAGGTATGAAAAAATAATGAATAAATAATAGATAAATAATAGTTGAGATATCAAATACAAGACTGAAATATATAAGACTGGCCAGAATTTCCGAAACCGAATAAAGAAATGCACTCATCAATTTATGACAGATTATGCAACGATGACGACTTTAAGAAATACCTGATTGAGACAGGATAATATAATCAATTATGAATATCGCATGTGAAATAACTTTTTACATTGTGCTTATGAATGATATTTGTTTTTCTCCTGGTATTGTAATTATTTTCTTTTGAATTATCTTATGGAACATTTATTTCAGAAATCTTAATTAAGTTAATATCACATACAGGTCATACCTCATGTACCTCCGTGATGTAAAGTGTTTATTTATGAAATAAACTTTATTAATATTATTATTATTATGGAATAGAGGCATATAATAATTAATTATAATAATAGTTTATTGTGACATAAACATAAATCGCAGAGGCTGAAGCCTGTACGTGTGTATGAAAGCTTACTATAATATTGTACGAGAAAATGGAATCTCATCATTGATTGAAATGAAAAATGCGTAGTTAACTACCTCTTGAAACCCACCAAATTTCATTCGCTCATCTCGACTGGTTTCAATGCAATAACTAAATAGTCAGTTCCAAGTGAAATTTTAACACCTCGTATCTCGCAAAACGAAGCTCGAGTTGATGGCATTAATAAAGAATCCTTTCCGTTTTAGCCGAATTTGGAAAAACGTTTTTGTGCCTATTCCAACATTCTTAAATCTTCAGAACTATCAGCACGTGGTTCAGTCATAAATTCATCTATTTCATAACACTAAGCCATTTTATTTGCCCGATTTCTAAAAAGTTTGGGTAGGATTCTTCAAATTCCACTATTTGATTTTTTCATTTGTATTTTGTTTGAAATAATATCGATTCGAAGATACTTGTGTTGAGTTCAACTCGAAATGTTTTTTCAGAGTCGATAAAAAAGGTTAACATAGAAAAGTTTGCAGGTGCACGAACAAACTTCAACCAATAAAATTTTCGATCAGGGTCCTTATGGCTCCGATCAACTTTTATGGCATTAAGTATGTGAAGAGTGGAGTTGATTATTGTTTCCTTCATTCGGAGCGAAATAATTCTAATATTGGAAGCAGCATAGGCAACTGCAGTGGAGAAATCACAAGAATGCTAATTGGAAGGTATTTCAATTGCGATTTGGTAATTATTATTTCATTTCACATCAAAGCACGAATGTAAAAAGCTCACTTGGATTTTTTTCATCTATTGGTATTCTACTATTGCAAATAAGCACGTAATATTATTTCTCTATGACTGTGCGTTTTCGCGTTTTCACTTCCTCGCGCATGTATTTAACTTTTGAGAATACGTGAAAATTGCGCTCAGTTTTGCCTGCCTACAGAATGTTCAAGAAGTCATACTTTCATGTATTTCTTGGAAATGCTGAAGGTAAAACCAACGTAAAATGCCTTGGAGACTAAATGTCAACTGGTGTTGCTAATGGTTAATTGGAGAATTATAAAATTGGAACGAATACATTTCAAATAATTTTCTTTCATTTACTTACAACCTGTAAGCTATGCTGCTTATTTCCGCCTGTACTTTTCAATCTTCGAATGTAACTACTCTGAAAAGCCAGTAACATCAACTAATTCTCCTCAAGCTGTCATTTCGACTCGTTTGCGGAATTCACATTGATGTGAATTTAATATCATTATTTATAATGATAATATTTTTACCTAATTTTTCAATTGACTGTCCATACAATAGTAGAAAAACTTTCAATTCGTGAATTTTTTTGTCCTTTCTTGTCTGTTTGCCTTTACTTTGTGCCACATTGGTCGTGTCAAAGTCAATCATATTCGAAAAAATACCATTTGCTGCACTTCTTAAGAAAAAAATTATCAAAACCAAGTGATTCTACATACATACTAAATGATAAGAATTTTTATGTATTGCACAATCTACAATATGAAATATTTTCCAATAGTGGTGATAAAATTTGAAATGGTAATAAAGAAAAAACTGTGTATCATTTTTTATGTCGTTTGTGCTCAGTATGTTATGCCATCTAATCTTGGAAAGATACATGCTTCAACATCGTTTATAAATTGTTTCATCAAAGATACTGAAAAAAATTTAAGGAACGACACTATTCAGTTAATCGAAACACTATTCGTCATGATGAAAACAAATTTGAAAGTTGTACAACCGGTTCTCTTATATAGTTTTAAAAAAATTCACTTTCAAATGTGACTGGAAGTGAGTCGTTCAACTGAATAATATAGTCCATGAATTCTAAAATTTCTCTGTATTCAGATAAGGGAACTGATTTCGATGAAACAATTCAACAATTTCTAAACATTGTTGAAACGTGCATATTTCCATAATTGAATGCTATGATTTACTAAACTCTAATGACAAAATGTCAAAAAATAATACACAATGTTGCCATAATAACCATTTTGAATTTTAAAACCCTAAACTCTATTTCATGGTTCAAAATAATATTCCTGTTATGCTATCAATAAACATATACGTGTATTCATTGAATCGGTTATGTGAACGTTCATGACCTATTTCTATCAGCCATAGAGTTTATTATGAATGACCCTTACTGGTCCATTTCGCTTCTACATGTAGCTGCCAGTCGTGCATTGTTGTGAATACCACGGCAATTCAGGCGACTGGTAGCTAATTTCACGGTCAGTTACATTTAGAACCCGAGGTGAAAATAACGCCCAAATAGTATTAAGGAAGGGGTATCATTAAAATATATCTAGTTTTCGGGAATGGTGCATATTCCGAAACGATTAAATATTCCAGATAGGGTTCCTCAGTTAATAATTCCACAGCGATATTCTCCTGCATTGCATGTACAGCATTGCATGCGCCATGGACCAGCCAAACCCTCCCAGTCGTCAATATCCTGTGAGAAATCATCTTAACAGCATCTGTCGAGAATAAACGGTGCCCTACACGAATATTTCAGTAGAATTATAGGCAATATTCATTCATTGATAAATTGAAACGACATCTGCTCCGAACATTCGTTGGATGAAATATGGAATGGCTGCAGGCTCTCTATCGGCGAATGCCATCGACATGCCAATGTTCAAGTAGATTCGGCAACGAATGAAGATACATGCAGGCCTCATTCCTATGAAATTATGATGAATATAGCTGGAAATTCTAGATGAGAGCCGAAAAAAAGTCGATCAAAATTTCATGGTTATGGACGAGATCTATCCGCTTTTTCCATCTCCAGGCATCGTAAAACGGATATTATCCGATGAAATATTGAACAATAGATTGGAAAATACGTATATTGCGTAGCTGTTTGTGGAATGGAAGAAAAAAATCCTTGTCGTCGCGTATTCGGCGCTGAAGAAATGTTCGAAGACTTTCTCTATAAATTCAATCACGCATTTTACTCTGAAGTTGAGGGGGGGGTTTCCAAATTGGAGCAAATAGCAATGCGGAGACATAAAAGTTTATTAGTTCCACATCACTTCTCCTGTCGTATCAATATATCACAAAATCAGTCTTCTACCCTGAACAAGAACAAAGGGATTGATTTTTTTTTGTAATATAGTGCGAATTTGCGTATATTTGTTGAAATTTTTTCCGAAATAGAAAAAAAGACACTATTTACTATTTAATATTCTCTCCTCAGTCCTTTCTCCTACGTAAGGAGATGGTGACGTCATGACGTTTGTTTGACTGTGATCGACCATTTGTCTCTATTCTAAGCTCTGTGAGAAGCCTCTGGAAGGGAAAGTCCGTAAAATATTTTATTTGATCAGACCACCGTGAAGGAGATCTGCCTCTTGATCGTCGACCCTCAACTTTCCCTTCAATAATCTCCATACCTTCCTTTCTCCTGGTGATGTGACCAAAGTACCTCATATATCATTCTCTTAAAACTTCTTGATTATGACTGGTCATCAAAATCACGAAATTGAAAGCTGAGCTCATTTCGATGTATTTTATAACTGTTGTGTTAGTTATACTAAGTTGTTTTGACCTGTCGAAACAATGAATAATTCGAAACATTTCGAGTTAATATGACTTTTCTCTTCCTAATACCATTTCTTTTCCATTCGACTAACTCTTATTAGGCGAAATTTTAAGATACGTTTTAGTCAAAACTACTTGTCCGATTTGACACCTTTTTTTTTCCTGAACGTTAGTGTGTATTTAGTGGAAAAGCGCATGGGGGAATTGTTCATAAAATAAGGGGAAAGAATAAGGACATACCCTCAAGGAGAAGTGCTAACCGTAGACACGTGTTTCAGACTTTCGGCCCTCATCAGTACGGTGAAAAAGTGTTAAGATGAGCAACAGTGTGTATACAGTTTGTGCTTTTGTGCATAAAAACCTCTATTTGACAACTACCGGATGTCGCGATCATAGCCTGTTTTTGCATAAAATTTGTAACGCTCTGTAACAGTTATATTGATTTGTTGAATCTGTTTGTTTTGATTTTGTTTAGTTTTTAAATTTGGATCTCCATTTTCCATTAAATCGTGTTATGCTACAAAATGGTGTTTGTCGAGTAATAAGGAAGATAGTGAATGAATTAAATATGAAGATGTTGAAAAAACATAGGGCTAAACTGTAAGTTTATTGCAACTTGATGATAAAACTGGTACACTTTACAGAGTGTTATAAATTTCGTGAAAAAAAAAACAGGCTATAATTGTGACACGCAGTATTTATAAAATAAAGCATTTTTGCGCATACACTAACTTTCAGAAGAAAGAGACCTGTCATTCGAAAAAAAACGGACAAGTAGTTTTGATGAAAATGTATATTGAACTTTTGCCTAACTTGATGATGCGTTTATTTATTGTAGTACTGTTTATTCCTTGAAATGAATAATTCATTACTTTCAACACTCTTCAAATTATTTAAAAAAGATCCAAATATTCTCAAGGTCCATTTTTGGTTTCCAAAATTTCCCCGACAACGTAAACTCAAACTTCAAACCGATTATTGATTATCGACGAATATTCTGGCTGCTATTAGCTAAGTTCACTCTGTCAGTCAAATACAGTTAACCTGATGTGAGAAGGATGGTCCTAGGTATCTTTTTAAACGATTATTCCCACCTTATTGCGATAAATTTTGTTTGGTAAAACTATTGTTTTTGAGTTTTCTTCAGTTTACATATAGCAAGACCCAGTAACTATCAGTTCTAAAAAGAATTCTCAGTTATCACTTTTGTATACAGTTTCTGATACTCTCATCTAAGTGTGGGTAATAAATATTGAATATTATAGTTTTCGAGGAAATTTTAAGAGTTCTGTTTATTTTGCTTACTTGTAATCTAAGTAGAGATAATTAAGCCGAAGGCATACGATTAGGTCATTAGATTCTAAGGGGTAACATATATTTCAAGAAAGACCTAAATTTAAGAAGGTTCACAAGATCTCCATTCTCAGAATTAATCTCCTTCTTACAGTGAAGAACTGATTACTGAACCTATATTTTATTTCACAAGAATAATGAGATGAACCCTTATACACATGTTGAAACACTTTCTACTGAAGGACATCTTTGAAAGACACATTTAACTTCATCGAATTAGAGATTATGTTGCATTACTTTGAACTATGTGAATGAATTTCAACCTTCCCTTTGAATTATCAACTTCCACATCAACGTGAGATGCATATCAAAGTGAGGCAATGTAGGGCTCTCATTCATTTAAAGCAAGGAAAAACAAGTTTTCGTCCCTGTCTTGACAAAATACTATTCTCATCAACAGTAGAGGGTTGGTTGGCTTATGGGCATAGGTTCATGAAAAACAAATTTAATTTTGACTAATGGAAGTTTCATATGGTTGTGTCTTTCTATCTTTAGTGAATATATTCATTATTCGGTCGTAAATCATGAACACACTCCTTCTAATTCATTTCTTAATGTTTATATATAGTCTTTGTATGGAAAAGAGTATTAGAGAGAAGTCATTAAGTTAGCGATGATTAAGTAGGTCCACACTAAGACCATCAATATAAGAAGCAAGTATGATATTTTTAATATTTCGATAATTATTGCTAGCGCATATGTTTTGTTATATTTGTTTCGGGGAAAAAATAGAAGCATTCGATAGAGCGGAGAAAATCACATGAAGAAGGTACTTTTATCCAAATACAAGAAATTGGACCGTTTTCGAGATATTTGAGTTTTTGTAGTCATATTAGGTCAGCAAGTTCATTCATCGTGAAATTTATCAATAACCATAGAAGTTGTCCCAAAAAATCACCCTTTATAGCAATATCAGAAAAACAGAAGTGTAATGGAAAAATGTATTTTATCAACAGATATTTATGTACGAAATTTCAATCTGGTGTCATTCATCGTTTAGAAGTTAAATGGAGAAATTTTTTTGATTTCATCATCTCGAAAAGAATATATCTCCCTTACTATGCATTTTGGGCGATAAGTATATTCATCAAACTATAATTATTTTCCATGTACTATCACCCCCAGAAAGCTCGATACACATTTTCGACTCACCCTGTACCTTCGATTGAAAACAAAATCGAATTAATCAGAACACAAATGAATTGATGAGAGCGAAAACAATAAATTCAATTTCGTTTTTCAGGTCGTACGACTGATTTAGAAGAGAATATAATGGACATTTCGCCTGGGAGCAACTTCATATCACATCATGGCCCAAAGAGGACGAGATGGAAAGCAAATACAGTCTACAACATCATTCTTCTCATCAGCATCCTTTCCACCTTTTTTCTGGCAGCTTCGGCTGAAATCGCAGATAGTAATCCAGGTAGGTAAATATTGGTGTTTGATGTTCTCAATATTGAGAACAACTTTGTTTGTATTCCTCAAACGTAAATAACATGCAAATGGTCCTCAGAATATTATTTTATATCTCGGAAATTCAATTTATATGTGGGAAATTCTGGAGAAAATGAGCGAACAATGAAAATATTCATGAGCAGTTGAACCAAGCATGCGTTTTTAGGAAGTTTTTTGTGTCATTGAATGATTTGAATTATTCAACACTATGCAAAAAGGAGGTTCAATCTTCTAAAAACATAAATACGAGTACATCTTGATCACACTGAGAAAAACTCGATCACAATTGATTGTGAAGGAAATGTTGAGGACAAAAAATTTTAATATTGAGGGTTGTATCGGTAAGTGGTAGTCGAAAGAAAAAGATTGTAGATGACAAATAATGAGCTTAGGTATTCGTAAACATAACGCCATCGAAATATTAGTCGATTTGCATCTGCATCATAAAGTTATTCTCGATTGAACATGTCAGCTTATGAGCCAAATTCTCGTCATTTGCGGAAGGTTTTAATGTTCTGCATTTATATGAAGAAATCTGCAGCTGAGGCTGATCGAATGCTCTCAAATACCTATGGTGAGGCCGTTATTAGTGGAAAAACGTGACGAGAGTGGTTTCAACGCTTCAAAAACGGTGATTTTTACGTCGAAGACATGCATGGTGGTGGAAGAGAAAAGGTTTTCGAAGATGCACAGTTGGAGACATGACTCGATCAAGACTCGTGTCAAACGCAACAAGGATTGGCAGAATCATTGGGAGTGACGCAACAAGCAATTTCAAAATGCCTAAAAGTCATGGGAATTATTCAGAAACAAGGAGATTGGGTGCAGTACTAGCAGAGATATGTTGAACGGCGTTTGTTTTCGTATGAACAGCTGCTTGCAAGGCAAAGACGGAAAATATTTCTGCATCGCATTGTGACTGGAGACAAAAAAAATAGTTCATTACGATAATCGCAAGCGCAGAAAATTATGGGGATACGCCAGCCATGCTTCCACGTCGACGGCCACACCGAATATTCACGGTTCCAAGGTCATCCTCAGTATTTGGTTGGACCAGCTCGTCGTAGTGTATTATGAGTTGTTTAAACCGACTGAACAGCGATTATTTTTCTTATAGAAAATCTTTAATTTTTCAGGAAGCCTAAGCGTACAGTTATAAATTTTTCTGTCAATTGAGAGAAGTCTATTAGTTTCATCCTCGACACCCAGGATGACACGATGAACCTAAAAATACAACTCGAGTAATAAGCGATTTGAAATGCAGCTATAAATATCACATAGGACTATCGTTATATTAACTCCTTTTTTCCCAGATTTTTCCTTAACTTTTATGCAACATTATTTTTGAAACAAAGAATTTGAATTGTTTTGTGATTATAAAAATACTAACTCATAGATAGCTGAGGTTATACCTAACCTAGATAAAATTCATTTGTTAAAATTCATTAGTTCATCAATATTTTCAACCTGTTCCTTTTTCTTGACATGGCACCAAAATTATTCACACGCCATTGAAATATATGTAGGCTTGGTAAATCGATCGTCTAGAGGTATGATTCGATTACCTGACCTCTCCACTTCTTCTCCGTGACTTTGTTCGGTTTAAGTAATAATTAAACTCTTTTTAATTATTTACATCTATTTACAAAGCCACAATAACAGTACAAACACAGTTCATACGGTACTGAATTTCTTCTTTAACTTTAGTTTTAATTATTCGAAACGTCTTCGATATGTCACGTCTTCGTCTTTAACTCTTTAAGTCTTTCGTTCGGTCGTCTCGTCTTTAACTCGTTCGCGACTCGTCTTAATCTAGTCCGCGAACCTTCTTTTCGTCTTACGTCTTAAGTTTCAACCGACTGAACTTACTCTTACTTCGACTTAGACCGAACTTCAACTGTCTACCCTCTCGGACTTACTTTATGTACCCGCTGGAACTTACTCTGTCCACTCTGAATATCCTTCCCTTCTTCTGGCTCGACCACACCTTCAGGGAAAGTACCATCACCTAGTCCAATAAGAGTTTTGCCGTACCGCCCACAAAGATCTTCGCGGATTCCTGGAAATCGAATATCCTCGAAGGACTAGAACCTGATACACAGATGTGACACATCTGGTACAACCGTCATGTCTTCGATCTTTCCTAACCCCAGTTAATCTCTCAAGTTTTACAACCGACATGACACCTCTTCGACACCCCGAAGAATAACACATCCTTTTTACATTATATGTACAATAACAATTCGTTCTCTGTAAATTCATTGAAACTGTCATGCCCTAGACACTTGAAGAAACTAATAGGTA
This sequence comes from Harmonia axyridis, assembly GCF_914767665.1. Taxonomy (NCBI): domain Eukaryota; kingdom Metazoa; phylum Arthropoda; class Insecta; order Coleoptera; family Coccinellidae; genus Harmonia; species Harmonia axyridis. The sequence goes on from NC_059505.1 coordinate 30,253,161, forward strand.
TCCAAGCATCTTGTTGACCATCCCAATTATTTACAGGGAACAATAACTACATATATTCATATATAGGTACTATATATTCAGCATTTTTATAAGCTACTCCGCCTCTTTCATGCAGAATTATACAAACCCAACAATATTTTTCAAGACAGAACAAATTTCTCCAGAAAATATTTTCTATTCAAGTTGTAATTTTTTTTCAATGTTAGTTAACATGTTCCCTACAAAAAACTGTATGTTATCAGTTTGTTTACCTACAGAACTTTTTTCAATTCTTAGAAAAATTCTCTTTGTTGGAAAATACCGAACGTGAAGAGTAAAACCTGAAAATTTCGAAATATAGTCCAAGTGCCGAATCCTTCATGCGCGTTCACAACGCAATTTCGCCTAAAATTTCCCAAGGCTCGACTGTAGGCCGTTTATTTTGTTGCCAACCGCATCATCTCTATTTTCATCAGAGTGGGTAAAGCAATATAAAAACACATGGTAGTTTATCTCGTGATATAAAGTCAACATGCGTTCTGGAAACAAAGGGGATATTCAGTTGGGGGTTGGGTCAGGTGTATGGAAATATAACGCGCCGCACACTGGATTTTGGAGTCATATCATCCCGGACCCCCTTTGTTCGCTCAAAGGCAAGTCTCGCAAAATGCTAATATGGGGTGAAGGAGAATTCCCTCTGATGTTTCTATAAAAACATATCTATATGGATGACATGATATGGTTTTTTCGGGAATATAAGTCGACTTCTTAAGCTATCAATGGGAAATTTTTATGTCTAGGTTGGAAAGATAGAGGCGTTGTCGTTGAATATATATATTAACTGACAAAGAAACTGCAACACACAGAAGGAGTTGTTTGAATTTTAACTTTTTTCTTATGAAACATAGATAGTAAAGCAAGTAGTAAATGATTTAATTTGGAGAAAAAATTTCATGTGAACAATTTGTGTTACTCGAATATTGTAGTCCTTTTTTGGTAGCTCTTCAGATTTTACAACAAACCAGCTGTACGAGGAGATCCAAAGTCCATATTTAGTTGTTGTTGAAACGCCTAGAGGACTTTTACGCAGAATTAATCGCCAGCTAAGTGAATTTGAAAGAGGTCGAATTATTGGTCTACAGAAGGCGGGGGCTATTATCTATACACTCCCCAACACATCTCGGCATTGATGCAATAAGATGGTCTATTTCTTTTTGAGGGATACTCACAAGCTACCTGTACTTCATATCTCAGAGCCGCCAAAGTCCGTGGGGTCTGGGATAAATTTCCAAGCCTTCAACCCATGATGTCCCAAACATGCCCTATGGGCGAAAGATCGGCGGATCTGGGCGGCCATGGCGAAAGATTCTCATGGGTGGCTTCGAATAAGTTTAAACTACCTCTGACAACATGAGGTCGGTCATTATCTTGTTGAAATATTGGATTCTCTAGCCCGTTAAGGTAAGGGAGAACATATGGCTCCACTATTTCTTGAAGGTAACGCAGCGCAGTCATATCACCTCGAATAAAGACTAAAGATGATCTACTTGCATGTGCATTAGCACCCCATACCATAACGCCTTCTGTCCGGTGTACATGACGCTCAACATCAAACTGAGGTTCACGTATTTCTCCCCGACGTCGTCTAACCCTTCTTCGGCCATTATGTGCACCCATGGAGATTCGAGATTCATCAGAAAATACGACCTGATGCCATTCCATATTACAATGTTGACGTTCTCTGCACCACTGTAATCGTTGCCGGAGATGCTCAACCGTCAGAGCCAAGATGGGGTCGATAATGCTGCTGTCCAAAAGACCTTATCCGGCGGTCAACCGTTCGGACAGTTACAGGATGGCCTTGTTCTCCTAAATACTCATCAGTCAAAGATCGAGTGGTCTCAAATCGGTCTCTAATGGCAATAAGTCTTAGACGTCGATCTCGAACTTCATTTGTGTCCTTCGACGTCCAGTGCCTACTCTTCTTCTATTTTGGGCATTATCAAATCACGCTTGACAACATCTCATAACAGAAGTTGGATTTCTGTTCGTACGGTTAGCGATTTCTCGAAATAATAACCCCGCCTCCCTCAGACCAATAATTCGACCTCTTTTGAATTCACTTAGCTGGCGTTGAATTCTGCGTCTACGTGCTCTAGGTATTTCAACAACAACTAAACGACTCTGGACCTTCTCGAACAGCTGGTTTGTTGTTGAATTGAAAAACTTGCAAAAAACGACTACAGTATTCAAGTTACAAAAATTGTTTACATGAAAAAAACCTTCACGATATCTTTCTCCGCTCCTTGCTATACTATCTATTTTACCCAATATGAAATTAAAATTTAGACAGCTCCTTCTGGGTGTTGCAGTTTCATGATCAGTTAGTATATATCTTTTCATTGGTTCGTAGCATGTTTTGAGGTTAGCTAAGAGCTTGAAAAGAAGCGTCGTTCACGGAAAAAATGTTTCGCATCTTTTCAAGTTTTTAGCTAACCGCAAATTCTTCAATTACTATTTATTATTCACCTCTCACTAGCAAAAAACATAAAGATCTCGAGAATAGTTCCTAGAACCAATTTTTCACCTTCTATTTCTGAAAAATTTTTGTTTGTAATCGGTCAACATATACACCACTACATAATTCAGGAGATATTACATATTTTATGTTCAATATTTTATTTTCAAAACACAATTATACTTCCAGAAACTCGGAGTACGATTCATTATATCTAATTTCACTCCAACAATAATTCACAAATTTTCAGCAAAGCTACACCGAAAAATTTGCTTCCACAATTACACTTCAGAAATGAAAATTGATGAAATATGGGACAATTTTTCCAACAATTCCGTGAAATTTCCATGCAGCTCCAACAGCTACGAAATAATATTATTTAGTGAATGCTGGCTGTGTAGATTCCAATCAAGTTTAAATGAAAGTTTATGAGCGCTGTATGGAAAGAGGTCGTTTTCTTATATGCACAATTTTCCACAATTCTCAATTACAAGTTGTTTCCATTCTCAGATCCTCACGCAATTCACACCCCATAAATGAATAAAACTTTGCATTTGAACTCGATACAACTGAAATAAAAAAAATATATACCCTTCTCTCGGAGTCGTTGAATTTTGAAGTAACCTTGAAGGTATTCTATGGCAGTGACGGCTCGTGACTCTTTCGAAAACAAGGTAGAATATTCTCAATGATTACGTTACTGCCCAGTTCGAAACGAATAAATGTAGGATCCAGTTATTGTTCCCTGTAAATAATTGAGATGGTCAGCAGGATGCTTGGAGACCTATTAGTCTCTTCAAGTGTCGAGGGCATGACAGTTTCAATGAATTTACAGGGAACGAATTGTTATTGTACATAAAATATAAAAAGGATGTGTAATTCTTCGAGGTGTCGAAGATATGTCATGGAGTTGTAAATCTTGAAGAGATTTATTGGGGGGTTGGGAAAGTTCGAGAACAAGACGGTTGTACCAGATGTGTTATATCTGTGTGTCAGGTACTAGTCCTTCGAGAATATTCGATTTCCAGGAATCCGCGAAGATCTTTGTGGGCGGTACGGTAAAATTCTCATTGGACTAGAGGATGGTACTTTCCCTAAGGGTGTGACTAAGCCGGAAGGAGGGAAGGATAATCAGAGTGGACGGGGTAAGGTGCGGTCAGGGGATGAAGTAAGTTGGAGTAGAGAGACAGTTCAAATTAAGTCGAAGACGGGTAAAGTTCAAATTAAGTCGACGACGGGTAAAGTTCAAGTTCGGTCTAAGTCGAAGTAAGATTAAGTTCTGTTGGTGGAAACTTAAGACGTAAGACGAAAAGACGGTTCACGGACTAGATTGAGACGAGTCGCGAAAAAATCAAAGACGAGACGACCGAAAGTTGTAATAAGACAAAGACGTGAAATATCTAAGACGACTCGAGTAATTAACAAACCAGTTAAAGACGAAATTCAGTACCGTATAAACTGTGTTTGTACTGTAAGTGTGGCTTTGTAAATAGATGTTTATAATTAAAAGAGTTTGATTATTACTTCACCCGAACAAAGTCACGGAGGAAAAGACGAAAAGCCAGATAATCGAATCATACTTCTAGACGATCGATTAACCAAGCCTACATATATAGATTTCTCCATTACAACACATTGATTTTTATAGGGGTTTTATATAATTTCTCTAAACAATAATCTACCTTGTACAATGACAATAATATCAATTTGCGAATGGAAAAAAAAATGTTGGTTACTTCATTATTACAGAAGACGTAAAACTATAATCTTGTGAAAAAAATAATCGGCAGTCATTTGGTGCAGCCCTCTAATTTTATGCTTCGTAAAGAAAGAAAATAAAAAGTGAGTGTACACAGCACGCATTTCCTATTTTAACCAATGATGAGACTCCATAATCTCGTATAAAATTATAGTTGGCTTTCATATGCTTATAGTTCATACAATAATCTTATTTGTGGTCCATTCAAGTGTACTACCAGATGTAAATCCTCAGTGTTGTCAAGTAACTCAAGCAATATGAAATCTCGGTTAAGAGCGAACACCAAAACTGCTTTCTTCAAAACGAAATAAGGTATATTTCTTTTTACAAATCACCGTTTTTATTGGGTTCTCACATAATTTCCCTAAGCAATAATCTACATGGAAAAAAGTAAATATTCTTAATTCAAGAATAAAAAAAAAAGAATTGAATTGATAACTTTCTGTTTTTCGCAAAAAAATTGATGATATGTACTTTGCACGAAGCACTGAAATATTTTTGAAATATTCGTGAAAAAGTCAATTGAAAATCATTACAAAAGAGGTAAAATTATAATTTCGTTGTTATACAATACTAATCTCCACTTATCTTCTTCGAAAAAATTAAGAGGATGAAGTGCATGTACAACTCTGTACAACGTACAAAGTTTGGTCATCGCAGGAGTGCCAGAGTAAAAATGAATGGGTACCAACTTTTGACTGATAAGCGAAAAAACACATGGTAGTAATCTTTCTTAACCGTGAAATTTATTTCAGTCATTGAAACTTCTAGTGAAAACAAAAACATGAAAAATTTAGGTGTTAATAAAGATGTCTTCCTTACAGGGAAAAATATTGCCTTTTCATCTGAAGATATCAATTCAACAACATCCACAATTAACGTTTTTCCTCATATGTAGTTAAGTGTTAGGCATGCTAGCAAGCAACTGGCATCAATTTATATAACTCTAATAATTTTTTGTTCAAAATAGATGAGAAATATATCCTTATTTCGAACGTATTTCATTTCAAATTGTCTATTTCGAATTTGATTCTATTGTAGCATTACCACACTAGTTGAATAATGAATCGAAAAAAAAATTAGAGTACGGTTGTACTCTAAAGTAAAGATGAGTGTCAAATAATTATCAACAAACAGCAGTTGTAGATGACATTATATGGCAGTTGTTAATGAAATTTATGTAATAAATATGTCAGGAAAATTTCGAATATCATTTTCAAAATCAGTATATCAGCAGAAAATATCTTATCAGGGGTCGACTTGCATCCTAAACCCCTTCCCCCCTGAAACATCCGCCTCTGCTCATGTTGTCGTTTATTCTTTTCCAGTTCTTTACCGGTTTCTCACTCCCGAGAACTCAACTCTCGAAGGCTTCAACAACTGCTCGCCACCCTGCCTGGTGGTGGATAATGGAACTACGGGGAATCTAACCAATAAATCTTCGCTCGACTTTTACGTCGAGGAACCCCTGGCTGACATCATCCTGCTCGGATTCCTGTCTGTTTTCCTCGGCCTTATGATTCTGGTCACCATCATCGGTAAGTGGAGTTTCGGATCTTGCTGAGCATTAAACTTGAGGCATGATTAATTGATGGGGTGTTCTTCAGGGATATCCCGAGGTACTTTGATTGTTCGGGGATCGAAGCGATCCGAGAAAAAAGTGGCCGAGAACGTGTCGGATCTAGAACAGTGGAATGTACGAAATCGTGTAATGAGAAAAATTGAGTAAGCATTTAATCGGAGTAATAAGCTTTTGAGCGCTCGTTCTTCCATGTACTCATTGAGGACCATAAAAATGAAGGTGTATCCTATATGCATGAATGAGCCCTAGAGTAATAAACATAAATAAAGGGAGCATATGTCATTTCCAGTGAGCAAATTTTGTCCTCAACATGAACTATCAAATTCAACATAAGCGCGCGGAAATAATAGTAATTTATAATAAGTACAAGTGCAGAAGGCATTGATATTCTTCCACGAGTTCAAAATTCGAAAACGAGCCACGAAGTGGCGAGTTTTGGAATGAACGAGTGGTAGAATGAGCCTTCTGTACGAGTATTATACATTATTTTCTCTAATTCATTGCATATTTATTGAAATTAATGAAATATTTCCATAAATATCATTTAGTGATTTTTGCATTAAAATATGTTGGTTGGCAGAACTGATTTTCTTTGAGGCAAATTGATGAATTGACAGATAAAGCCGTAGTGGAAAGTTCGGAGTACCAACATATAATAATAAAATATTACCATGAGAACTGTGCGTTTCTGATATCTTCTCGCACGATTTTGTTCTACAATATGTGGAAGAATGAACGGAATAACCACAGGATTAGAGAAAAACTTATCAGTGATACGATATTCCAGCCAATTCGCGAGTTTCTCCTCAAAGAACGCACTTCTTAGGTTCCTTAGTGAATCAATGTTTCCCATTAACTCTAAATATATCGAAATGAATACCTAAATATATCAGATATTCAAAAAACAAACTAAGTGAAGCAACGCATGACACTAGGAGAGCAATAATTGCGAAACCTTGGATTTCAGCTGGTAGATACAGAAAATAATAGATTTCAGCATACTATAAATAAGGCAATTAGGAACAATATCAGATTCCAAATATTCAAATTTACATATTCAATCAAGAATCACAGAAATAAATATATTTTATTCAATTTAATATACATTCATAACTATATAGTAAAATTGTGGATTTGGAAATATATCACTATCCGACAGCGTAATCTAACCATGTTGGGGACATGTAAAAATTGCGTATACTCCCTCTATCTATGATTATTACTATATGGAATAAGCAAAGGTTTAGGAGCTTTTGAATTCACTGCGGTGATTTCTTCCATTTTTTTCTCTATTCTGCTTGAATATTCTATAACTCTCTAATTCATTCAAACAGAATTTACAGCAATTATTTTTTAGCATTTAGAACAACAATTATTATTTAAAGCACTGATGAAACATTTTTCAACTTGAAGGTTGGCAGTGGTTCTGAAATTCCTTTGATATATGATGAAGGAGTAACAAACTTTTAAATAAAAATGTATCAGCTGACAGAATGGTTTAATCAAAATAAATGATCACCCTTTAAGCCACTGAGGTACTACTCAACAATATATTAGCCGTCTGCCTAATTGGTTTCTGTGTTAATCAGCTCTTCAAAACCCGGATGTGAATATTCTCATTCAGTGAAAAATTTCTGTGAAATTCTTTTTTGAAACACTAAATTACGAAAACCACATTCATTCTTACCAGATATCTGAGCACCCAAAAAAAAGAGACTTCGTAGTTTTTGCTATGAAGGTCTAGCCACCAACGCATTTCAGTTAATTCTGAGGGTGTTTTGTGGAATTGAATTTGGAACATTTATATGTAAATATTCTCATTCTAATATCCAGTCAAAATGTAGCAACTTAATTTGATTACTTTTTTTGCGCGTTCCAAATAGCTTTGAGGGCTTCGGTTCATATTCTAAAATGTTATCTTACACTTTCGCAAACTGATGTTTCTGTTTTATAGACACAACATAACATTTTTTAGACACTATTTTTTTTCTCTTATTCGGTGGTAAATCCATTCTTTCTACTATAACTGGTAGAGCTAAATCGTGTGGGAATATATCAGTTTCACTCAAATTTCATGAATATTTATTTCAATATGATGTTGGTACACGGAACTCCTCTGTCACGGATTAATTCAATATAAGACAAATTTGTGACCAAGAAAACAGTTTTGCAAACCAACATTTTCCGATGCAAAAACCTCTGTACTCTATTCATGTAAATATTACATTTATTTCAATATGAATTCATCGGACATAATAATATTAATACTCGTACTAGCTCATTCTTACATTCAGGACCGTCACCAGAGGGTAGGTGAAATTTTCACCTCAATCAACAAAAACGCGTGTGTAGTAATTTTAATAACCGAATACGAATGTAATTCATTCAGAAACGAGAAAGGGGAATACAGGCAAATACAACATCAAAAACCATCATTATGAATGGTACTCAGTAGCTATGTTCCGAGTGCTTGTCAAATACTCGAATATTTTCCCGACAGCACGAAGGGAGAGTTTTTATTTTTCAAGCATGTTTTCGACACTGTCTAATACCTACAATGTCAGTAACCTAGAGTAGATGGCATTTATGAACAGTTTTCCGTAAATCTATGCATTAATAAATTTAATTTTTCTCAGGTTTGAAATTGCTGTTTTTTGTTAATCAATATTTCATCCATATGTTTGTGGGATCCAAATTCTTAACACCCGACTGAATGATACGCTACTGACTTTACGGAACGAGAACTACACGATCGACCCTAAAATGTTGCACCATGCAGATTTATCGATATAGGGAGACGTAAGGGGAAGAGGTACTTGAGACTAAAAACAGAGACTGAAGTACGATACAGATGAACGAGGGTGGAATTCGACGTAAGATAGTAGACGGACATAGTTAGGATTCGACGTTACAGATTAGACGGGAAAGGTTAAAGAATTCGACGTGATAGACGCAAATGATTCGACGTAAAATAGTAGACGCAGCGAGTAAGATAATTCGACGTTAGATATAGACGGATCAACGCGAATAATTCGATAATTAGACTATTAACAGTTAGACGGAATAAAATAGCTTCGATAGACAATAGACGAAAGTTCAGTGGCTGTACATTCAATTGACGTTGAATTGTACAAAGTGTAAATGAGTACCACTACAGCCCTCATGAATGCTATAAATGAGGTCATAGACGGAATGGATAATGGCGAATATATGCAGATGCTCAACTTTGACTTGAGCAAAGCGTTTGATTCAGTCTCTCATACAATCTTGCTTAAAAAACTATATGCTCATGGGTTTAGAGGAACTGTACTCAGATTGCTGGAGTCCTATTTGAAAAATAGGTCCCAAAAAGTATTTTTGAATGGTGTCTCGTCTACGGAACATGCAGTGGAATATGGTGTACCCCAGGGATCCGTACTTGGACCGATACTTTTTATTATATACATCAATGACATCACAATCAAACATTGTAACTGCTTGTGCTTGTACTGTGATGACACATCCATCATTGTGAAATCTAAAAATAAAGATGAACTTTCCCCCAGAACAGAACTAGCCATAGAAGAGGTGAAAACATGGTTTGCTGCCAATTCGCTCAAGCTGAATGCAGATAAAACTGTGAAGTTAGAATATGGTGGTAAACAGAGCCAAGCTAGTGCCAAATTCTTGGGTGTGGTCCTAGACAATAGATTGAATTGGGCTGCACATATAGACTATATTTGTGATAGACTTGCTGAATCTCTGTATTTGTTTCGTGAGCTGAGGAAATGTGGTACTTACGAGATGTGTAGAACAGCATACTTTGCCAATTTTCAGAGTGTCCTGCTGTATGGAATTCTACTGTGGGGAAATGCCTCAGATGCTGTGAGAGTTTTCATATTGCAAAAGAAAGCGATGCGTATCATGCATGAAATGGGTAGTAGAGATTCTTGTAGAACTGTTTTTAAAAAATATGGGATACTCACCTTTCCATCACTTTATATCAGAGAGTGTCTGCTGTACATACAACGTGGTGGCGCCAACTTGCGTAAAAATGGGACTTATCACATGATCAACACACGTCATAGAGATGATCTAAGAACTCCTTTGCATAGAAGGAAAAACACTCAGAATTCTGCTGCTTATTACTGGAGTGCTAAAATGTTCAACAAGATACCCAACGATATGAAGAATTTATCAGAGCGAGCTTTCAGGAAGGTAATCAATCGGCTCTTGATTGCAAATGAATTTTATTCAGTGGAGGAATTTTTCAGTTTTCAATTTTAATATTGCTGTATTGACGAACCATGTAAAATTGATGGCAATAAATTATTATTATTATTATTATTATTATTAAATAAACCATAGTTAAGTTCCGGCGGCCTTTTTATATAAACCCCTAGACAACGATATAAAAGAACCCTACATGTTATAATCGAAATTTTTCAAAGCTGCCTTCAATTTTTCATCCCTCGGTAGAAGACCCCGATTACCCTATATTGAGTTTTCTATTCTGCAGTGTTGACTTCTGTTAGAGCAGCAATTTGGCTAGCGACGGCTTCGCCCTCGTTCATTCAAAACTCGCCACTCGCCACTCAGCCTCATTTTAGAATTTTGAACTCGTGGGAGAAAATCGAAGCCTTCTGCACTTGTAAATAACTATTATAAGCTCAGAGAAGTCGACTATTCGGAGGTAGAAAATACCAATTTTTCACAATACTCACTTTACGAATCTTTCCCGCAACAAAACATTCCTTCAAAATCTGATTTCATTGCAAAAGACTTGGTTTGTATTTACCATTACTACAGATATACCATGCAATTTGAAAAGACTGATATTTATTCTAGCAAAGCTCAAATATTCCTGAGTAAATTCTATGCAATACAATTTCTCCTCGTATAAACACAGCCCCTCGGAAAACAAAAGAGTGGACAACGATTTAGATACAGCCGAATCTCCAATATTACGAGGAGAACGCACAGTGCTCGATATTATTCGAGCAGTGTGTATCCCAATAAATTCGAAGCCTACAACCCGGCCAACAATTCTAGAAAAAGAAACGTTTTACGTACGCCGGCAATAATAAAACAGAGGATAATGGAACACAATAGGATCGAAAATGTGCTACAGCCGGAAATTTTCGCAAAATTGGGAAGGTATTGGTCTCTTAAGAGCGATATCCAGATAAAAGTTGGAAGACGGAGGTATGGAACGGTATTGAATGTGAGAGTTATTCGAATGCTTGAAAACATTGGGTTACTGCACACTCAACATTTTGAAGGGCCCCATAGAAGAAAATTCCAAAAGATTTTCGGCTCCCGACATTTGTCATCCTCATGTAACTCCTAGTTTGTTTTTGAGGTTGCAGAATCTGATAAATTCATCAATTTAAGAATTTAGTGATACATGTGGTTGGTCCAATAGGGCGAGGACCACCTACGCCTGATAGATTACGCAAAAACCCACCTAAAGAAGCTATCGTCCAACTAATCTGTATTATCAATGCCATCCTTATGCGCTAATATGGGCTTGTACTACCTTTACCAAAAAAGGAAAGAATCATAGACTACCCACAAGCTATAGACGAATCAGTCTATTATCAACTATTAGCAAACTTGCAACGAAATTTGTCTTGAATGAACTTAATAAATCTTTGAAAAAATCAAATATGCCTATGAATTTGACTTCAAGAAAAAACATAACACATCACATATAATAACAAATTTCAACAAATCGAAAAACACGGTGATGCTTCTTCTAGACATAGAAACGGCATTTCATATGGTGTAAATTGATCAAACTTCAAAAATTCTCCCATTCCTGATCAAGCTTTTACACTCCCTTTAAAAAAACAGAGCATTTTTGGTCCAGAATACACTCTCCCAATCAAAAAACATCGCAGCAGCTGTTCTCCAAAACTAAGTGCTTGGTTCCATACTTTTTAACATTTTCATTAATGATTTCCCAGAATACCCTAACATCAAAATTGCACTATTTGCGGATGACGCAACTATTCCATGAAACACTTACCACAAATTCAAAAATTTTATAAGAAATGGAAAATAACCTTGGATGGAAGCAAAATGGAACAAATCATATTCACCCGTAAATACACCACAAAAAAGATATTTACCCCAATAATGATAGGCATATATTATATGTATATGTATATAAAAATTCTGTTAAATATTTTGTTATTCAATTAGACAGTAGACTAAACTTCCACGAACACATCGAAAACTTAGTCTGCAAAGCCTATGCATCGCTAAAATCTGTATATCCTCCATTGAAGAGAAAATGAAATTTAATAATAAAAACAACAAACTCTTATACACCGCTATGCTGAGAATTACAATGATTTCAAAATAAAATAGTAGGATTAATTACCAGGAACATGAACTATAACAAAATACATAAACAGAATTTCTAACCATTCCTGTAAATAGCAATACCAAACATGCGAAAACCTAAAAAGAGTAATTGAAATACAATAACATTGTCTCCTCTTTCAAACATACACTGCCTTACCAAAGTTTTGCGATCTTTGGTAGTGCTAATGCTCAACCATATTATGATAACCCTTCAAAACTCAATTTCCTAGAACACGTTTTTTATTTTAATTTTCCTGTAAATTCAACTAACTGTACCTGAATGTATATAAACCTTATCATCTATTTGAATAAAAACTATAATTTTTCTTCTATCTTCAACTATTGTAAGGTCAAATTACGGGGAACCGACCAACTCTACTCATTTAGGTGAGAAATTAACAGTAATGTGCTTGAAATAACGATGAGATACAGTAACAAAGTTTACACAGAACACAACAGAATATCCTAATTCATGCAAGCTCTAAAATTGCATGAATTAGAACCTGGGAGACCTAGAAGAATTGATAAATACTTATTATTATAATCCATATTGTTCCTTACCTTCATCCTTCTCATTAGTTTATCCCTCCACTGGTTTCTCTGAAGTCCTGCATGATAGCAAAAATATCCAAAGGATCCAGAAGACCTGGTCAACTCATGAAATCCAGAGCATTTATGTTTGCCAGAATCCATATATTAACTCAAAGATAAATGAAAAAATTTTCACTTGATTTGGTTTTGAATTACACACTCAATGAAACTCTCATCGAGGAATCTCATTTCTACGTTATTCTGTCAAAATAATGACAGTAGCCAAAATAATACTGTCATAATGTCAGCAATAGAAAGTATCACGATGTTTCTCCTCGATTTTCTGATAGATCTCACCAAACGTAGCTCCATGGCTAAGTTGCTGATGCGTCTACCAAAAGAACTCTTCCCCTCGTACAGAATAGTCGTCAGTGAACATATCGTTAAGTTAAATCGCCTCAATTCTCATCAAAAACGTGTTGAATCGCCTGAAATCACAACAAACAACGGTAAGGAGTATTGCTGTAAACGATGCCGCAAGATGTGTAACATGGATGAATCGGAAGAATACTCTGATGATAATACTGTGTTCAACATACCTATACCACCTCCATTACCCCCGAATTTAGAAGTAGATTTGTCCAAATGTCAAAGTGGTTCAACATTTTGGGATTTGGAGAAGGTGTTGCTCAAGCCTGTCGGCACCAGGTCTTTGCCAGAGAAAAGGAGTGCACCTTGTGAACTGCTTCACATCCTGAGGAAGAGGTACTCAGCGATGCATTCCCCAAGTCCAGGAATATCCAGGAGAAGGTGTTATAGCTCTTCAAGTGATGAGTTCAGTGATCCAGATTATAAATCGTTCTAATCCTGTTTTAAGTGTTATTGTTCTTCTTTGTTTTAATATTTCAAGAGGTGGGTAAGTGTTGTTTTATAGAGATTTTCCCATCAAAATAAAGGAATATTTCATACCGTTGAATGGAGTTTTATTATTCCATCAATTTGTGTCGGTTATTTCATCTAGATGAGGATTTTTGATGATAGGAGTCTCCTGAAATTCAGCATGAACATCCGAAAAACAATTTTACATATCAAACAAAATTTAAACCTAGTCAGTTCAATTTTGCTTTGAGCATCATATTGTTTATTGAATATTGAATCTTTTTTTGAATAGTTGAGTTACTGCTGTTTCTAGTATTGTGATCCCCAATTTCTGAAGCTCGATTGAGATTATGATTTTCTTTCTTGATGCAAACTTTAATTTCTACCTTATCTGTAGGTTAGGAATAATATTTCTTTAATTTCAAGTTATATTGTTTTTTTTTCGGAGTTACCGTGTTAATGGTCAGAGCCTGAATCCTACTAATTCATTATCGATTGATACGTTAATATTCGGTACCCCCTTTCCCTTACCATAGTAAATATGGTGGTATGATGAGAGGACGGGAGGGTGTCAATCATCAAATTAATCGAGAATAAATTATAGTTGGATCTAGGCTCTGATCGGACATAATTAAATTTATGGACAGTGAGTCAAACCTCATCGTTGGTGATCATATCCTGCTCAAAATTCCGAATTATACACATTGGGCTATTGAAAACGGAACAGACTCTCTATGGGTCGGCAGGTTCGAATTATATTATTTTTGAATGGGACATCGTTCGCGATGAAATTCTTCAGAAATACATTTCATCCCTCGGAGCTCTTACCGCCACCACTAAAATTTCAAATGGCAATATATGGCAAGTGATAACACATATTCTTGAATATTCATATTCAAGGTATTCTTTCTAATATCAAACCACAAGAATTAATTGATTCTATACATTCTATACAAAATTAGGCCAAAAAAAAATTTCAGATCAGAATTCAAGCTCAAAACCCCCTTCTGGTGGAGGAGAATATAAGAAATTGGAAGAAGATGAGTATGGTTTCAGAATAGGAATCGGCAAAGAAAGGAATAAATGATATATCAATTGTATAAGTGTAAATTTATTCGTTTCCGAGATATTGAGAATTTGAAGTTGAGAAATCACTTTTTATTCACCTAATCAATGAAAATAAGATCCAACAATGCTACTGCTCAAAGATAATTATGAGTGTCAAGGAATTAAATTAGATAACAGTTTACCAACAGATAACATCAAATTCCGTTTGAAATTGCCTAGTGTTACCTATAATACTAGAATCATTATCCGCTGAATCTTGAAACATACTAAATTCCATCCCTAAGAAATGAATTTGGTACACCAATTGAATGAAGATGATTTTGGTATGTGACAGAAATTTTTTGAAATTATGACTACGAGAATAGATGCTGATGAGATTTTCTTTTCAGTGTCTGCTCTTTTTTAATGAGTCTTAATTTTTTTTAATTCGGTTGTGAAACGTCATAATTGTCGTTTTTGGTCAGATCTCAATCCACTTGTTTCTCACCAAGTCCAAACTCAAACTCCTCAAAAATTCACTTTCTTGGTCCGTATTTTTGGGCACAGTTTGTTTGACTAGTATTTTCCGACGTTATCCTCACAGGAGAAACTAATTTGGAATTATTTAATGAATTTGTTTATTTAGAATCAGTAGAAATTGGAAATTTGGACACCTTCAAGGAGTAGTGCTAACCGAAGACACGTGTTTCGGGCTTTCGACCCTCATCAGTGCGATGAAGTGTTGAGATGAGCAACACTCGAAGCAACAAACAAACGGAGTGAACAACTGAATTCAGCCGTCCATTTGTTGTTTCAGCAAATGGGTTTTCAGGCAACAACCAACATCACCATGTGGGAAGCTATAGCTACCTGCGTGACATCCGAGTCCAGGAACAATGTGTAAGCACTTCTCCTTGAGAGTATGTCCTTATTCTCTTTCCTTGGTTAATGAACAATCCCCTCGTAAGCCTTTCCACATTATTATTGTTCCTGGATTCGGATGCCACGCAGGTAACTATAGCTTTCCACATGGTGCCCGAAAACCCAATGGATCTTCATGCTGAAACCACAAATGGACAGATGGCTTCTGTTGTTAACTCCGTTTGTTTGTTGTTTCCTTCAAGTGTTGCTCATCCTAACACTTTGTCGTACTGATGAGGGCCGTTTGCCCGAAACACTTGTCCAGTCAGTACTTCTCCTTGAGGGTATGCCTTATTATTTTTTCTTGTTTTATGAACAATTCCTTCGTTAGCCTTTCCACATTGAAATTTATGTTCGTTACCATGAAGACCACTTGATATTCCAACAAGACAAGGCATATCCACATTATGCACACCCTATTAGGGCGTTTTTGGTTAGAATATTTCCTGGATGTTGGAATGGAAGGAGAGGCTCTATAGAGTGGCCAGCCAAATCTTCAGGATGGAAAACCAGCAAGTTGACGACCATTTCGAAGAACATACAAACGATGGAGAGATAGGTGGAGTTCAATATCCCAGGAGCATTTTTCCGTTTCCTATAAAGTTGGCCAAACCAGGTTCTCTAATCCATAAGGAAATGGATGCACGTGACAACATTCCGTTCCCTAATTGGTTTATGCAAATCATGCATTGACGCCCTCAGCGTACATGCCAAAAAATACTGTTACTTTTAAATTAATATTTGAAATGTTGGAGTTAGTCATGGCTCACACTGGATGCGAAAATAGAAATATTGAGAATTATTTCTGGTTCATGAACAGAAAGTTTTATTATCGATTAGCTTCAATCTCAGATCTTTAATAAGAGGAATGAAAATCGCCTTGTAACTAATGCATTTGTTTTGATGGCAATATTCGTCATTCCTTGTCTGACGAGACACTATAGCAGTAGCGTAACATAATTTGATTAATTGCGAAATGCTTCATACTCAAAAATAGTTTACAATGTTTTTCTAAGTTTAATGATTTAGCTATCGTGAAGTTATAAAAAGAGGATTCCTGATAAAACATTCAATAATCAGATCAGGATTCTCCACGCCTATGGCTCGCACACACAATCGGCTAGCTCGATTGAGATTAGTGACACTGAACTTCCATCTATCTTGTGTTCGGGATCGAGTACAAATGTTCACTTTCAGGTCCTTCAATCTATATTCTGAGGCTTCAATGAATTGAGTAATTGAATGCTTACAAATTACACATTCCAAAAACGCTTCCATCAAACGAAAACAAGGATGAACAGACCACAAACTGCCATAGTTACCAAAGATTTACACCTTTAACCACAATCTTTAACCACCGAATCTTCGATTAGTCCTCATCGTATTCAAGTTGAAATGAAACAATTCAAACGAGAGTGCTATAATCCCACCAATCCTCCCGCGATCAATAAAACTCAATTTGCCGAATTTTCAAAAGTTCTAGTAGTGTTTTCTCACAAGTCCAATCTAATAAATTAACTTCCCTCAAAGTCGTTCGATACAATCGCGTTCTGAGGGTAGAATACGTGCTCGCTT
The DNA here is from genome assembly GCF_914767665.1 of Harmonia axyridis. Lineage (NCBI taxonomy): Eukaryota > Metazoa > Arthropoda > Insecta > Coleoptera > Coccinellidae > Harmonia > Harmonia axyridis. The sequence continues at coordinate 30,270,303 of NC_059505.1, forward strand.
TGGAGACATGATGAATGGAAGCAGGTGGTGTCTGGAAAAGAGATTTGTTAAGATACACTCACGTCACGTCAATTTCCTGCATCGCATGTTTTGAAACTGATTTGAAGGAATCGCTAAAAGGCAGCAGAATAACGCTTGAGGTTGTGCTGATCCTCCGGTGATAAATTATAGGTGATATGTGTCACGTTCTTATTATTGAATTTTCCCCGAAGAAATATGGGTTGTTGGAGATGACTTTGGAAGGTATCATTTGAGTTTGCGGGGAATTTCGTCGAGATGTTCCATTGTGTTTGTGTATAGGATGGATCGAGAATTCTTCAAGGACGCTTTGTTGATCGGGTAGAGTTTATTCCATAAGTCATTAAGGTAAATGTGAATGTATCACCAGAATGTTAGGAAACAATGTCTAGATTAACTTTCTCCAAAGTTTCATGCAACTTAAATGTGTTTATAATAACCAAGGGCGTGGAAATAGGGGAGTACTGGGGGTAATTACCCCCCAAGATTTTCAAATTTCAGAGATCTCGCAAAGACGAAGAACGACAATTTCCCCATAAAATGAACCAATAATAGTTTTACTTTCATTTGAAATCGACACGTTAGTGAAAAATCCGACCCTTTTACGAATATGAGTTTATTAGCGCTTTCAAGATGAGTACTTTTAATGCACTACTTTTTGCATTCGTCATCGGTATACACTAACCCGTTGTTTTCGGTTTTCTGTATCATTCTCGTCACAAAATTCCAATACTGTAGTTATCAAAGAATTGAACTGAGTAATTCGCATAGAAAAATTGTCTATACAATTTACTGTGTTTAATTCGAATTGCAAATTATTTGTGAAGACATCAGTTCTGAATTGAATATATCTTCAGAGCGTTCCTAAATTGGAGAGGCAAATGAAAATGACAGATTTCTCGGATCATTTCAAGAAAAAAAGTCCTATAACATGAGTTCGCAAAATCTTTGTTTTTTAATACAGGTGTTAAAGTTCAAATTTTTCTCTCATAGCACCTTCCCATCACAAGATATTCAACAAGAATAGCCATAGATATTCCAATTTCCTTTCATCATGTGATATCGTAATTTTCAATTTTGAATGCAAATCTACAGGGTGATTTTCTTCTGGAGGAAGGGTGTCTGCTTCTTGATTCCAGAATAATTTTTTTGTGAACCACTGGTAGTTTAGAAAAATTAAAAAAAAACTCTAGTTCAGTACTACACTTTTTGTTTGTTGTAGTTTTGTCGTAACGGTTTTTTGTGCTAACTGTATTAACTGTAGTGTTCCTTACAAATAGTTCTAACCCTGTATACTCCCTTCTCATACCTTAACTCCATTGTTATCTGACAATAGCTTAAAATGATTTCGTTTTTTATGTTTTCTGAAATATTTGTGAAATCCGGGCGACCAGAGCGTTAAGCATCATACCTTAGTGGTTTTTCGACAATGTTTGAAGTAGCATACCTGTTTTCAATGATTGTCGATGGAGCAGATAAGAGTCCTAATAAAATCTATCAAGTTGTTGCTTGCATCCCATCAAAAAACAGTGTTTTATCATTACACGAAACATTTTTTCATAAAATTTTCATATAACAAAAATGAAAGCGCCACTTTAAGCTTGAATAACTTGATCCAAACTGAACTCCATGTTCCGAAATATGGATACGTATTTTGGTACTAAAGAGAAAAAAAGTGTTCTAGTACTGACGGTGCCATCTATGCGCCAGACCTGGGACTTATTAGGTAACGAAGTATGCTATTAGACATTGGCAACAAATAATGAAAACAGAACATTTCTAAGAATATAGATAGAAGGAACGGAAAGTAAACATTTGTGCTCGATCCCGAATACAACAGAGATGGAAGTTTAGTGTCGCCAATCACAATCGAGCTAGCAGTTTGTGTGTGCGAGCCATAGGCGTGGAGAATACTGATTTGATTGTTGAATGCTTTTTCAGTAACCCATTTTTCATGACTTCACAATAGCTTAATCATCAAACTGAGAAAAACATTGTCTCTTTTGAAACACGAAAGAATTTTCATGAATAAATCACATTGTAAACTATTTTTGATTTGATAATTTCGAAATTAATCAAATTATGTTACGCTACTGCTATAGTGTCCCGTCAGACAAGGAGTGACGAATGTTGGTATTAAAACAAATGCATCAGTTACAAGGCGATTTCCATTCCTCTTATTTATGTTCTAAGGAACACTTTGAATTCAGATCGGTCTATTTCCGATGAAATTTATATTTTCATTGAAAAATTTACAAATTCTTCAAAGTTTTTAAGTGTATACACTGTTATATAATATGCTATTTTTCGTTATAAAGAAAGTTATTCCAAGAAAGTGATAAAAATCATTGTGTTTCTTCAATATAACTGTAACTTTCCGGACTTCAGAATATAAACTCGAAACGCCGAAAAGGCTGAGCAGAATGATTGCGATTTATTTAACCCCAGAAAAAAACTTCCCACAAAACAGAACGGATCTCCTTTCACATACACGCTCTCATACCACACATTTGTGGTTTCGAGAATTTAATATTCCTGGACACGTCTCTCACAGAAATGTCTAAAAGTCTACGATTTCGGATCCGAGTTTCGGCCAAGGATGGACCTTTTTTCCAAACCAAATCATTTCTATTCAGAGGCGACCGGGACTGGAACTTCATTGCGGGTTTTTTATCGCACAAATGGGATCATTATTAGGTTTCCTGTTTATGTGGAACTTTTTCTAGTTTTGTAATGTATTATGTTGGAAAACATACGAGGTTGAACGTGACTGGGTCAGAGAGGAGCAAAAACAATGTGCTGATATGGCTAGAGAAATTCTGCAGATGATATACGGAAATTCATTATTTCTATTATAGTTTATAATTATTATAATTAATTAATTATAATTATAGAACTTACTACAGATTTGATTAGTTCATTATGGGAATAAGTAAAGAATTGGTCTTTCAGTTAATCTGTACGAATTTTCAAGTAGATCTAAGTATTTGCCTTTTTCGTTTCCAGTTTTACACTTTTTACCTTCAAATTCCTAATTATATCTAGTTATTGACTTTTATTGAAGTATTCAAGGGAAAGATCAGAAACGAGGAGATCCAAAGATAAATGGGAGTGGGAGGAACGCTATATGAAGATGGAGAAGCAAAACAACTGATCTGGTATGGACACACAGAGAATGGACGACCAGAGACTTCCAAAAAAAGTGCTGGAGTGGATCCCCACTCAACGTCGAAAGTGAGGACGACCAAAGAAATATTGTAATGAGGGTATTATGAAAGCCATGAGTTCCAGGGATTTAAGAGAAGAACAATGGTATAATAGAAAGGGGTGGTGAAAAGGCATCGTACAACGTCGAACGACGTTATGATCCCGATTATATATATTTCAGGTTTCATAGGGGCATGTATTCACATCATAACGTACAGCCAGGCCATTCTGAGGTCCCTTGAATCATATAGCAGGGGTCTCTTCTGACATGGGAGTGGCGTGATACCATACAGCAAGCAACTGGCCAGAGGCAATAATGTAACTCTACTATGGGTACCGGGGTATTGTGGTATTGAAATAAATAAAAAAGCCGATCAACTTGCGGAAAGGGCATCAAGGTTAACACCTGTTGGTCCTGAGCCCTTCTGTGGGCTCAGAAAATACCAATACAAGTCAGTAGTCCAACAATAGAAGTGGACAATAGAAAAACCCTTTGGAGCAATACTATGGATCTTGCTCAGGCAAAGAAATTATATAGTATCATATTTTCACCGACCTATAACAAAAAGCGAAGCTACTAAGAGCTGAGCTTCCGGTAATGGTGGGACTGCAGATGAGATCTACAGGCTCAGTGAAAAGGAAGTAGAAACAGCCGAACACATAGTATGCAAATGCAAAGGACAGGTCTTAAGGCTGTTGACGACGTTTATTTTCGAAAACGGCGCTACGTTTCATACAGAAAAAAACAGCAACGAAACAATCGCCATTTTCCAAGGAAAGTTTCCTGAACGTGTTAATTCTCGAAGAGGTAATCACAATTGGACACCAAGATCTTGTGATTTAACAACTTCAGACATGGTCGGTAAAGTCTATACTAATGCTCCACAATAGATTTAAGATATTAAAGATGGAATTCGTGAAGTTATCGAGGAAATACAGCCGCAAAAGTACGATTTGGTCATGGGAACATTCATGAAAAGGATATTGTGCTGCAACCGTAGCTGTGGCTGCCATTTGACTGATATCGTTTTCCATCGTTAATGGCATACCCTCCTCTTTACAATAAAATAAACGTCAATTGATTCATCTCAAAATATATTTATTTTTTTTATTAATATTGAATCTCTCATTGGAATTTTTTTTTTAATTTCACTCCATAATAGATTAAGTTTGTTTTGAGTATAAGGTGAGAAAAGGTATTTTATTATAAAACGAATCCATAAATTTTCATTGCAAGTCAAACCCAATATCGAGTTCAAATGAACTTTATGAAAAACAAACATCCAGATACAAACAAATGGAATGAAACGATGAATTAATTCAATTTACTTTTGCAGTACAGCTAATGGAGTATTACAGTTTTATTGGATTTACAATTTCCGTTTCAAACATGAATTTTACAGTTTTTTTCATTCAATAGGTTATCATTCAATCGAGAATATTTGAGACTATCATTGACATAAAATCTATACAAGAACTTCAAATATTGATGTTACTCAGTCTCTAATTGACGGAAATTCATTTGAATTGACATCAAATGACAGTCTATGTCCAATTTTTAATTGTATGCAGAGTGTTTCTAAGTTTTCATGGGTTGAATCCATAGAGTAATAAATATAGATAGAGGGAGTATACGTAATTTTTACATGTCCCCAACATGCTCAGATTACGTTGTCGGATTGTGATATATTTTCGATTCTACAATTTTACTACGAATGCGAAAAACACGGATGGCAAATAAGGGGCGAAGCCGACAAAGCGGATAGATCAAGGAAAATAATAAACCTCGGACATAGATGTGCTCGTAGTGCAGTAAAAGTACTCATCTTGAAAGCGATTAGAAACTCATAAACCGTGAAAGGGTACGATTTTGTACTCCATGTCGATTTCAGAGGAAAATGAAATGATTATTGGTTCTGTTTATGGAAAAATTTTCGTTTTTCGTCTTTGCGAGAATTCTGAAATTTTATATTTTGGAAATATGGGGGGGCGATAATTACCCCCCCATTTTTACGCCCGTGCTGGAAACATTGAAAATATTGCCATCCTTCCCTAGAATTTGCGTACTAAGCATGAAATAATCACAAAATACATGACTCAAGTTAGGAACAGAAAAATACTATAAGAAATATAATTGATGAAAAAAAAATCTTCGGTAATGGTGGCCGCTGTCTAAGATATTGTCACAGGCGCAATAGCACCCAGAAACAGCTCTGAATATCGTATCACTTATATGTTTTCATTTCCGCGCGTTTCATGTCAAATTTGATAGTTTTGCTTACTGAAAATGACATATGCTCCCTCTATCTATGTGTATTACTCTGAGGTTGAATCCTTGCCAAAAGATAAAAGGTGTCTAACGGTGTTGAATCCGTAGACCTTGATGGCCATCGAATATTTCAGTTATCTGAAATTCTCAGATTATCATAAATAAGCATTTGGTTGAATTTTAGTGTGAAATTGGAAATTTTGATGATTTTATAGTTTGATAAGAGGATAGAATTGCACTGATTTACATTTTAAACAACTCAAGTTTTCATGGAAACTTCAAACTGAATTCGATAAGAAAGAAATGATTATACTAATGAATTCTACTGAAAAAAGTTCTTGTAGAATGTTTTTCTCTCATGTTTCAAGGAATTCTGAGATCCCCTCACTAGACAACAAACTTGGGATACTCGATACGAAATAATTCCCAAACAAAATGTGCTAATATGTAATATTGAATATAGGTTCTGTGTTTTGGAGTTGAAACCATATCCAATTTCGAGTTATTAATGATTGAAAAAATTCCAAGCTACCCAGCTGATCGAATTGAAACTTATAAACCATTTGCAAATTGATGAATCGATTTTTTTTTTTGCAAAATTGCGTAAGATTTCTTTTATAATACATATTAAATAGAAATTGAATTCTATCATTTCAGTGCCCCTGGCGGGCGCACTTGGCTTTTTCTTTATCTATGAATCTATAAACCATAGAGTTGTGGGAATCTGATGGAATTGTTCGCAGCCCAAGCTTTGTGTTTCTTTAATTTTATAGCCATTTCATCTTGAATATGTTTCAAAAACTGAATGAATTGAAAATTTGATATCCATAGTCAGCTTTCTTAGGATTTAACATGAATTATTTCCAACAGCTACGTCTTCTTCAAAAGTAAGATGACGAATACGCAAAAACTGCAGATTGCACGCCACTGCCTACCTAAACTTTTCATAACACATTCCAAATTGAAACTTCCATGAGCCAAGACTCCCCACTCAACGAGTTCACTCTCAACCATTTCAAACATACAGATCATAGCCTAATCCCCAAACAGCATCACTAAAAGGAGCATTCGTCAGAGCAATTGCAACGGCAGCATCAGCACCAATCCAAACCCCTCTCTCTGACGGACCGCAACAAGTTCGCTCAATCTGCTCCCCAGCAGGAGCGCTCATGAATATTTCAGACGAGCATTACATGCGAGGTTTGGACCAATTACAATCAATACGTTATTTCAATGCAGGATTGTTGTCGATGCTCGTCTGGGAGAATTTACATTTCGAAGGTCGAATCGCATCGGCTCTGTAGATCTAATGTCGCTGCTAGGTTGTTGCATTAGCGGGCGCTGGAAGGTGGTTTGGTTTGCTCGGCGGTCTGAATGTACGTTCAGCAGGAAGCAGGATGAATTATTTGGGGGGCTTTGGAATGGGATGAGTGGGAGTGGTGGGGTGACATAGATGTGGCAAGAATAATCGGGTTGTATTTGATGATTGGTAGACTGTGATGGAAAGAGGGGGGGAGTTGGTTTCTTTAGTTTCTGGATCGGGAAATGCTGATCGATTGATGGAAATGCAATTATGAGGGAATTGAATAATGGGGAAATGCATGGGAGTCATTCGATTTTTAACCGCTCGGCGTTCTCCATTTTGTCATTTTGTCAAAATGTCTGTTATTACCGAATTTTATCAAAAGTCACATTTTTGTTTTGGCAGTAAATTTACAAAAATGAACTCTCATTGCACCTAGCCTCTGCTGCTACGAGTCTTGCAAGCTTATTGGTGCATCTTTTTCGAGAGCTTGTTCGCCGAACAGATCTCTTTACGATTTCATCAGAATGTATTTATTTTTAGGATTTTCAGCAGTATATGGTCTCAAACAATAAGTATTGACTGATGATAATGAAGATGATGAGTCTATTCTGTCCGGCCGTTCGTAAACAACTATACTTTTTTTCGACTCTGACGTCTTACCATTACTGAAATAAATCAAATACAGTTACTTTTTATCATTATTCTGATAATTATCACTAGTTTGAGCAGAATTATTCTCCTCTTGATGAGAAATGGAATATACCTTCATAGTTGCAAAATGGCGAATGCGCTTTACAGTGGTTTAAGACTGCTTTACAGTTATTCGCATTTCCTCACCAGTACTTTCACCAGCAGATATTTGATTTTTTTCAATCATATTAAAATTTTGGTAGCTCATTGCGATAATAGTTTTTCTTATTCATTGATGACATTGATGACAAATGACCTAAAATTGTGTTTCATTGAGTTTTACTCGTTTCTTTGAAAAATATTCATGCAAATCGAAACTATTCGTTCTTTTTGTACTGAATAAACATAACTAGGGATTTTGAAAATCTCCAGCTATCCTATGAGTCATTACCAAAAACTTCAATCAAAAATTATAACTTATTTGAGCAAGAAAGAGTATTCCTTCTGATGATGAAATGAAATATACATACCTTCACACTTGCAAAATGGCGAATGCGTTTGCAGGTGCTTCAAGGGCGCATCACAGTTATTCGCGTTTACTCACCAGGACTTTTACGAGCAGATATTTAACTCATTCAAATCATGTTGAAACGTTAAGTAGCTCATTATAATAATAGTTTTTCTTGATACTGGAAATATATGCTTTCGTAAGTGACAATCGGTCTTTTATAAATCCAAGTGAAGTCATTGGTGACATGTTGCCTGAAATTGTGTTTTATTGGGTTTTACTGGTATAATCGCCATTTTGTTAAGAAATATTCAGGCGAATCGGAACTAATCGTTCTGTTTCTACTCAATAAACATCACTGAGGATTTTGAAAATTTCCGGAGAACCTATCAGTTATTCCTAAAACGTCAATCAAAAATTCCCTGGTCCTGGCGAGAGACGATTGACGTCATACCATTACTGAAATAAATGAACTGTAGTAAGTATCCATAATTTTTTTCTTATAATTATGACTAATTTGAGCAAGACTATTCTTCGCTGATGATTAAATGAGATACCTTCATGGTTGCAAAATGGCGAATGCGCTTCCCGGATACTTTAAGGGCGCTTAACAATTATTCGCATTTCCTGACAAGGACTTTACAAACAGATATTTGAGTCTTTCCAATCATGTTGAAACATTTTGTAGCTCATTGTAATTAGAGTTTTTCTTATTCATTTGAATATATTCTTTCGTATATAACAATCGATCTTTTATAAATCCAAGTGAAGTCATTGATGACATTTTGTCTGAAATTGTGTGTTATTGAGTTCAATTTAGATGATGCTCATTTTGTTGAAAATATTCATGCAAATCGAAACTATTCGATTTTTTTGTACTCAATAAACATAACTAAAGATTTTGAAAATTCGCCAGAGAACATATCATTTATTACCTGAAACGTCGATCAAAAATTCCCTAGCCTGGCGAAGAGATAGCACCTCCAATGCCATGACACCTTTTTTGGTTAGGTTAGGTTAGGTTTCAGGATAGTATCAAGCTTCAAAATATGACTGTCAAAATTTCGGAACACATATTTAAGTGTGGATCGAGTTATTGATGGTTAAATAAGTTGGAGATATAAATGAAAACGAGTGGCGTGTATTAACAATGCTTTTTGTGAATTCAAACAAATTTAGCTGGTTTAGCCACGTAGTGTTATCTGTAGATCCAGCTCCTTTGATAAAATTCACGACGAAAAACAGGTCAATTCACATTAATTTCAATAAATTCCAGGACAATTTTATATCGCAGCATAAAAGACAATCTTCCTTCCATGTATGTCCCGAATAACAAACACGTTCGAAGCTTTCAAGATCATTTCCCACCACGAATATTGCACCATCTCGTCTGAATTTAATTCTTACCCCCGCCAGACTATAAGCCCAATGGACATGCAAGACCGCAGTCTCATTAACATGCAAATTCCGAACGGATACAAGAACACGTAATCCGACACAAATAGAAGAAATCTTGTTAATTTGCTCTGCTCTCGGTTCGCAGGATAGCGTCGAGCAATTTTTACCCTGAAAAACCGGACACGAAAGAACAAAAATGGCCCCGAAAAAAAAAAATCTTCGTAGTTGCAAAATGGCGGAGGCGCTGTACAAATCCTTCAAGGGGGCTCTATTGTTATTCGCTGATCCTCGCCACGACATTTACGAGCAGATATTTGATTTTTCAATTATATTGAGAGCCTTGACTAGCTCATTCCGATAAAAGTTTCTCTCATTCATAAAAATATATACTTTCGCATATGATCTATCTTTTATGAATCCAAGTGATTGATTGATGACGTCTTAAGTAAAATAGCGTTCTATTGGCTCCTTTCAGTTTCACTTATGAGATCACTATTATGTTGAGAAATATTCTTGGAAATCGAAACTATTTAATCTTCTTATACCTAATAAACATCAATTATAACATAACATATGCCACATCCACTGTCATACAACTTTTTCTGGTTGAAATCAAGCTTCAAAAGATATGTGTAAAATTTTGGAACGAAGTGTTTAGTCTGGATCGAGATATTGTTGGTTGCTTGAGGCTACATTGTTTGAGCAATGGATGAAAACGAATTGCGTGTATCGACAATGCTTCTTGTCAAATTCAACAAATTTTCTATTCCTCTGGTTGACCGCTCAGTTTATTCAGCAGATCTAGCTCCTTTGATAAAATTCCAGAAGAAAAAGAGATTAATTCACTTCAATCTCGATAAATTCCAAGACAATTTCCCATCGCAGCATAAAAGACAATCTTCCTTCCATGTATGTCCCGAATAACAAACACCGCCGAAGCTTTCAAGATCATTTCCCACCACGAATATTACACCATCCCGTCTAAATTTAATTCTTACCCCCGCCAGACTATAAGCCCAATGGACATGCAAGACCGCAGTCTCATTAACATGCAAATTCCAAACGGATACAAGAACACGTAAGCCGACACAAATAGAAGAAATCTTGTTAATTTGCTCGGCTCTCGGTTCGCAGGATAGCGTCGAGCAATTTATACCCTGAAAAACCGGACACGAAAGAACAAAAATGGCCCCGAAGAAAAAAAAAACTTCGCGGTTGCAAAATGGCGGAGGCACTGTACAGGTCCTTCAAGGGTGCTTTATTGTTATTCGCTAATCCTCGCAACGACATAAACGATCAGATATTTGATTTTTTCAATCATATTGAGAGCATTGACTACCTCATTATGTTAATAGTTTCTCTCATTCTTGAAAATATATACTTTGGTATAAGATGGATCTTTTATAAATCCAAGTGATTGATTGATGACGTGTTAGGTAAAATAGCGTTTTATTGGCTCCTTTCAGTTTCACTTATAACATCGCTATGTTGTTGAGAAATATTCTTGAAAATCGAAACTATTCAATCTTCTTATACCTAATAAACATCAATTATTACCTGACATATAGCACCTCCACTGCCATACCACTTTTTCTGGTACCAATCTTCCATTGCAGCATAAAAGACAATCTTCCTTCCATGTATGTCCCGAATAACAAACACCGCAGAAGCTTTCAAGATCATTTCCCACCACGAATATTGCACCATCTAGTCTAAATTTAATTCTTACCCCCGCCAGACTATAAGCCCAATGGACATGCAAGACCGCAGTCTCATTAACATGCAAATTCCGAACGGATACAAGAACACGTAATCCAACACAAATAGAAGAAATCTTGTTAATTTGCTCGGTTCGCAGGATAGCGTCGAGCAATTTATACCCTAAAAAACCGGACACGAAAGAACAAAAATGGCCCCGAAGCAACACAATGCCCCTACCAATCCTCTAATAACCCGGCTCATAACTTAGCTCAGTGGTGTTAGGTTTCATTAATTTAGGCTGATATATTATATCGTCCCGCTTTCATTTACTTGCGGCTGTGAACCGTCTGCCCCGAGTCATGAATGACGAATTTGCCAGTGTAAACATCGTTCGGCAAGTTTGTACCATTGTGATTATTATGGCCTCATAAATAAATTGTGGGTCTGGGGCTGAGAGTTATGTGCAATTGTTGCTGAATGTGGTGTCACTGTTGGCTAGTAGGGTTAAGCTACCGAGGTGGTGTCTCCAATGTTTATCCTCCAAGTCTGACAAAAAATGAGCTTGTCACATTTGAACTTATGGTTTTTTAATGGACTCAGTGCTTACTTGTTTCGTTATTTGTAGTAATGGAACCACAGCGTTAATGAAAGAATCATCCCAAAATATTAAAAAATTGAAGAAAATTACTTTTTTTTTATAAATACAAGTTATTCTATTTTCCACTATTTATGTAAATACCAATTTTTGCAAAGGATTCCGTTCAATTCTTCCGAAAATAATTTTTAATTCAAGAGGAAACAGAGGATAACCATTTTTTCTCCAAAAATAGTTATTGCAAAACCACTAGAATGCAAGTCACTGTCAAAAAAATAACATTGTTTATTTATGAGAAAAATCATGCGAATGCATTAAAGACTTGAAGCAAATTCTTGAAAGATAGAATCATAAGATTTTTTCTAAAAACTTAATCACCCTGTATGTCAAAAATATCACGATATTCGTTTATAATATATTTTTTCTCATAAAATGGATCCTATAATTGCCTCCTTAAAATAAGCGTGTTTTCAAGGAGATCACTGTAATATTTCCAAAAACGAAGAGTTAGCTATATTTTATTGAATTCTATTCGATTAGAAGGTTATAATGTTTCTTTTTCATTGAATACATGCTTCCGCCGTTTTTTCCGAAATTTGAGGCTTTATTGTAAAACACTGGTTATACATTTATGATTCAAAGTATTGTCCTTCACTGGCCACTACTTTCTTACATCTTTCGAGTAGCATACGAATCCCGCGTTGAAAAAACTGGTGATCTTTTGAAGCGATCTACGGATCGATCCAAATTTTTACTTCTTCATAAGACGGGAAGTTCTCTTCAGCCAAGCCGTATGCCATTGATCGAAACAAGTAATAGTCCTAGGGAGCAACATCTGGAGAATACGGCGGGTGCGGTAGGACTTCCCACTCCCAACGTTTTCAAGTATGTCGTGACCACTTTCTCAACATGGGGTCGAGCATTGTCGTGCTGTAAAATAACTTTATCATGTCTCTTGTTGTATTGCATCCGTTTGTCTTTCAATGCTCTCGGCCTAAACGAATTAATTGCGTTCGATAACGATCACCTATGATTGTTTCAGTCCGTTTCAACAACTCATAATATACTACGCCGAGCGGGTCCCACCAAATACTGGGCACGACCTTGGAACTGCAAATCTTCGTTTGAACCGTCGACGTGGAAGCATGACCGCGATATCTCCATGACTTTTTGGGCTTAGGATTATCGTAATGAACCCATGTTTCGTCTCAGGTTAAAATGCGATGCCGAAATCCCTTCCGTCTTTGCCTTGCAAGCAACTGTTCACAAGCAAACAAACGCCATTCAATTTCTCTTGGCTCCAACTCGTACAGCACCCAATTTTATTGTTTCTGAATCATTCCCAAGACTTTCTGGCGTTCTATGGCTTGTTGCGTCCAACCCAATGATCCTGCCAATTCTTGTTGCGTTCGACACGATTCTTGATCAACTAGTAAACATATACAGTTAGGTTTTTTCTCCATTTATACGGGGTGTCTATTTTTCCCTCAGTTTTTTTATATACAGATAGGTATGCCATTGGTTCATCTCCGTAAGTATAAGAGGTACGAAAAAACAGTTGAACATGATTAAATGATAAAGAGATGAAACAATGATTACACCTTCAGACACTAACTCACAGCTCCTTTGCCACCCCAAAAAAAAAAATTCTAATGGCAATCTCTACTATGTGATACTTTATTAAAGAGCTCGTAAAGAATACTTCATAATGAAAAAGCGGAAAGCTAGAGGAATTAGATGTATACCGATGCTTCATATATTCTGTAAATACCTCTCAATTGAAAAATCACATTCAGCTTTCCATACACTTTTCCATTGTATGTGAGGCCAACTTTTTCAACGTAACATTACATTCGGCCTATAAAACTTTCGAAGCTATCCACACAACTGACTTACATCATCATAACTGGCACAATTTCAGATGACTCAAGCGCTATTTTTTGCAAAAATATAGGTGATAACACTTCACGATCCATTTCATATACATAAAACTTTATATCTTCGTACTTAGGGCAGGTTCTTAATCTGCATATGTTCATTTTATACTTTCACAGCTTTCTCCAACACATTTTCGCTAGCGTCAAAATGTTTTTGTGGAAAATGATGAAATTTAAGATTCCCTTGATAAAACTTCTTGTGTTGTTGTTGAATTAAAAGGAATGCTTTCTAGGTTATGTGGGTAATCTCATCTCTGAGAATGAACAGTAGAAAGGGATGAGGAAAAATTAGGGGCATATTCAGCTCGAACAGGGGAAATTTGATATTTCACAAGATTATTACTGGAAGTGCTTCAGTTCAGAATAATGATATTTGTGTCGTGGCTTGTAATCATGAACGTTGTTCATGGGATTGGCAAACAGCACACATAAAAAGAGTTTTTCAATATAGCTCATATAATTAAAACATAAAAAACCATATAAATTATTCAGTAGGGCATAATTTGAAGGCCATAATGTATGGGAAATAACATAATTGGAATCACCACCACGACTTCGTACAGATCGTGACCAAATCTGTCGGCCTGTTTGGAAAACGAGCTCTCTCAAAAATTAATTATGTGTCGAACATGAATTCTCCATTTCATTTAATTGCATAGTTGATGTATTCGGGAACGACCTTTCAGATGTGCAAAAATGGAAAGTACCGAATGTGATTCAATTCGGCCAGCAACAACAGGAAGGAATATCGACAAATATAATTGACATCAAAAACTATCGAAGTTGCCGCATTATGCATTATACTCTTAAATAACCAGATGTCGCGAATCCCCTCATAGTGATGTTTATGAGTTATTCACGCTGAAAGAAACACATGCATTCATCAGGCTTGTAATTGTTTATCGAGTATATCGAGTAGTGCAGACGTTATCTGTCTCTTGTTTGAATTAATTCTTGATTAATTGATCTGATTTGTTTTCCTCTACGATTTCGTGCCAACCGCGATCGTTCTCATTCCATTTAGTTATTTTGGTGACTTATTCACCTTGAATTTCTGTGTCTTGTTAACTGAGGTGGCAAGTACAATATTACTTATTTGTTGATCTAATTTTTGTATATCACTGTTGATTATTTTTGATTTGATTCTATTGGAGATTTTATTTTGTTTCATTCATAATTCGGCAATATTTGGAATATGTTCATGGTTGGTGCTTATGTAACAGGCTTGTGTTAAATATGGACAAATGTTTCAAGGTCACATACACTAGAAAGTCATTTCCTCTATCGTATGGCTATCATACTGCTGAGAGATTTCTCAGCAATAAAGATGAAATATGTGACCTCGGAGTTTAATTTGACTCCTCATTCAGCTTTATCCCGTATATAGATCAGCTTTGTGCATCAGCTAGTCGAGCTTTAGGCTTTGTTTTTAGATGCAGCAGTGAGTTCGGGGATTGGTCGATATTGAGGAATCTCTATTTCGCGCTGGTTGTCAGTAAGTTGGACTATGCTCACTTGGTATGGTTCCCTATTTATGACTGTCATCTGTCGCGATTGGAGCGTATTCATAGAAGATTCTTTAAATACGTGTTTTTCAAGAGAAGAGGGCGGTATTCAGAGCGTGGTGCAGACCTTTCTGATGTTATGGAGGAGTTGAGGATATCCTCATTACTTGATAGACAATGTGCCAGGTTTGCCCGTGGATTGTTAGCCAACAGGATAGACTCACCATATCTTCTGTCCAAGATGTCTTTCAATGTGCCGAGACTAGCAGCGAGGTCGACAACAGTTTTCTATTTATCTACGGCTCGGACTAATATTTCTGAACGATCTCCAGTTAACCGTATTTGTAAGTGCTGATAAACTAAGAGTTCATGTTTTTGGTTGAGTTTCGGGAAATGAATTTTCAAGTGGGAAATGCATCATGTTGATGTGTTGAATTATTTTTGTGTGTTCTGCACTGTATTGTATATTATTTTCACCCTGTAATTGGGATATTCCTGTTGGGTAATAAAGATTATTATTATTATTGTCGACGTCAGCTTTGCTAAACGTTGGCGAATTTTATTGGCACTTGGGGCGATTTCTGGATTAATTTTGTTTTCAATTCTCCAAGAATCAGAATGTTGATTCCTCTGAATGAAATGCAAAATATACGAGAAACGATTCCATTTCACCATTTCGATACTAATCTTTGGCGAGTCTGTCTCGAGCCAATATTTAGTTGCGCCCTCCCCCGGGGGTATTGTGTTTCGTCCCGAGATCGCTGGTGGACTCATCGGTTAGGCTATCCAGCGATCTCTGCCTAAGACACACCTTCCCACCCATCGGGTGAGAAGTGAATCGGTTGCTTTGCGTCGACCCCTATAAATACGCCGGGGCCGATGTTGTGTGGCGCATTACGACCATGGCGCCATCTCTGAGCAAACCGAGTCACTACACACCCCCTCACCAGTAACGAAGACCCTCCTGAGGAGGAGGTACGCAGGTGGTCCCAGGGGGGAGAGAGCGCTTGCGTGCTGTGATGACGAAAAAACACGAGGCTCGGCGTGCCATCGGCTCTAGTGTCCGATGGACACCCCGGTAGCCGTAACGTTGAGCGGGGCAGTGAGTCGCCTCTGCGCTCCAACGCCGCAGCTTTCCGTCATCACGTCGGGGTCACCAATTTGGCGAGTCTGTCTCGAGCCAATATTTAGTTGCGCCCTCCCCCGGGGGTATTGTGTTTCGTCCCGAGATCGCTGGTGGACTCATCGGTTAGGCTATCCAGCGATCTCTGCCTAAGACACACCTTCCCACCCATCGGGTGAGAAGTGAATCGGTTGCTTTGCGTCGACCCCTATAAATACGCCGGGGCCGATGTTGTGTGGCGCATTACGACCATGGCGCCATCTCTGAGCAAACCGAGTCACTACAAATCCTTCTCGAGAAATATAAGAAGTTCTTTATTTCATACCACATTGCATTATACAGGGTGTCGCATTCAAAAGTGTTCACCCTCAATAACTCAACAAGGAATCAGAATTTGTGAAAACACTCATATCGGTCGATTTTTTATGACAGCGGGACATGATCTGGGATACAAAGCTGTTTGCAGTTTGTGTTCTATAAAGTGAATATTCACAAAGTTACAGGGTGTTTTTTATGGAATTATGATATCGATAACCTAAATGAAACAGAGTTGTTTTAATTGATTGTAAAATTTCTATTGAAAGGAAAATTTTTAGCAAACAATATTAGTAAGAATTCACCAGAAATTCTGAAATTTCTCATCATTATAGATTGCATGCAGCGATAGAGTCGTTCTTAATAAAAATTATAGAATGATTTACACGTTGGAGAAGAGAAATTACATCGTTCATTAAAAATCCTCGCAGTTGCCCTAGCACAGTCATTGTTCTAGAAATAAATTTTCAACATTTCCTTTCTCTCCTCCAGCGTGTGTAAACAATTTTATAATTTTCATTAAGAACTGATAAAACGCACCTCTAAAAATTCTGCAATACAGAATACTGAAACGACATTTTCTGAGAGCAATAATCTTTTTGCGTATTGTCCACAACTGGCAGTTGTGATTCTGATAATCATGAAGACAAAAAAGGCATTCAACACAATCACACTTTTATCGCTGCCACATCGACATCCTGGGTCGTCTCAAAGACATCATGTTAAGTGGTATCTTATGTCATCAGGTACATAAGCTGAAAATTAGCCTTACGAAAATTGAATTTATTTAATCATTACAATTCAGTTATAGCATTCTGCAGAGTTAGCTTCTGTTAGTGTGGCAAATTGAGTCTAGGGAGGCAGTTTGGCTAGCAACGGCCCTGCGTGCTAATCTTTCTGAACTCCTTACTATAAATCTCGAAGTATTTTCCCTATCAGTGGCCACTCTGCTAGAAAAAATTTCAAATCTCATTTCTTACTGAACTGTCGAACATCGATAATGAATTCGTAACAAAATGGTCACCCCTGAATTCGGCGTAACCTTAAACTTTTAGGACCCCTACAACACGAGAAAATAATCAACAACTTTTAAAAAAGTCGTCCAGCTACCCCCTTCCAGACTTTCTCTCTGAGTGAAAACTTTCGCAGATATTTGGTCTCTTCAAGGGAATATCGGAAACTTTGAACGGTAGAAATTTCTTGAGAGCCGGGCACATTTTTACCCCCTGAAACAACGCCAAAATTAATTCCGTTGTTCTCATCCTAAAAGTTCCTCTCCATCCGAAATGAACCTTTTCATGGATTATCCAGAGAGAAAAGGTGTAATCGATAAAAATGAGTATAGCACACGGATAGCACGTACAGTAAGGAGTTTTTGAACGCCCGTTCATTCATGCGCCAATTGAGCCTTTGGAGACCGCAGAACTGTTTATATTTTTCATCGTAAAGTCAGGCGCCTTTGAAATCGCATTCATGCATGCACCAGTTGCGCCCTTGGAGACCATATAGGTATAAACAGTTGTTCAGACTTCACTTCAGTGTTTTCCTTATTTATTTTTCAATATTCTGCTTGAATTGTTCTGACACCACTTTTATTTCAAATTCTAAGGTCACTTTGTTGTATTCTTTATTTAGGTAGCATGTATTTTTGCTGACTACTTTTTTTGCACGTGTGATTACATAATTTACCATTATCGATACGATAATATCATAAATACCTAATGAAGTGTTTTTAACAAAATTTTGCACGATATTTGAAATTGTCGTTCTTCATCAATATGCAAAGTTTAATTTTGATGGAATCTGCAGTTTTGAAATGAACAAGAACACAAAATTTCAAAAAGACTTATTCACTCAACATCTAGTCGTATTTCCTTATTCACATTCAAATTTCTAGGTTTCTAGGTTTATATTTCAAGAAAGTTATCGCGTATACGAATAAAATATTCAAATTTAAGGACGAATTCGTCATCAATGAGTAGAACCTTATAATTTGATTAGAGAGATTGTGGCGAAATGAAAAAGCGATCAGTTCGGAGAACGAGTGCTCAAAAATGTCATCTCAGTAAACGTCAATTGAACAGAAAGTAGACTCAGCAGAGTCATTTAAACCAACAATTCCAAACAATTCTCTCTCGTTCCGAAAACAATTCCAAACTCACTCTCACGCGTTTAGTTGAATTTCATTGCCTACCATGTTTTTTTTCAAGATATATGGGCAGAGGAAATCCACGTACTGTAATTGTTTTCCGTGTGGCGGAAATGTAGCTGACTGCGATAAATTCGGAAGGTTGTGAAAATTTCACTAATTCCGCCGCAGTCTGCCTGTCTGGATCCTTCCTCCTAGAGAAATATTTCACACTGAAACAGAAGCGTTAGTTTGAATGAATGATCATTTTGGTGAATGATCATTTTGGTGAATGATTTCGACACAAATCTCAGCGAAAAGCTGGATCAGACATCTACTAGAAATTTTTAAATGCTTCGATTGTTTTTGTACGTGACAGTTTGAAGTAACACCTCCAGTTTCATTATTTGCAATGATGAATCTTTGAGGTGTTTGAAGCATAATCACATGTAAATGAAAATCCGGTTTCTTTTTTATGTATGTAGGCTTGGTTAATCGATCGTCTAGAGGTATGATTCGATTACCTGCCTTTCGTCTTCATCTCCGTGACTTTGTCGAATTTGTAATAATTAAACTCTTTTGAATTATTTACATCTATTTACAAAGCCACACTCATACAGTACTATTTCAGTATTGAGAAGATCTTAATTACAAGTTTCTCACTACGATACTGAATTTTGTCTTTGATTGGAGTGTTAATTACTCGAAACATTTTCGATTATCACGTCTTCGTCGTACGTTTTCGGTCGTCTCGTCTATAACTTGTTCGCGACTTGTCTTATTCTAACACGCGAACCGTCTTACGTCGTACGTCTTAAGTCTTGACCGAACGAAATTAGTCTTAACTCGTCCTAGACTTAACTTGAACTGTCTACTCGACTTAGACTGAACTTTAACTGTCAACCGGCTGGAACTTACTCAAAACTGTCTCTCGACTGACCTTCTCTGGTTATCGACTCCCCTTCTTTCGGCTTGGACACACCCTCAGCACCACCCCGATATCGGGGAAAAGTACCAAGTACCACCCCCAGTCCAATAAGAGTTTTGTCGTACCGCCCACAAAGCTCTTCGCGGATTCCTGGAAATCGAATATTCTCGAAGGACCAGCACTTAATACGCAGATGTAACATCCGGTACCCAACCCCCAGTAAGTCTCTTAAGATTTACAACCGACATGATACATCTTCGACACCTCGAAGAATCAACACTACCTTTCTATATTATATACAAAAGCCATTCGTTCCCTGTAAATTCATTGAAACTGTCATGCTCTCGACGCTTGAAGAAACTAATAGGTCTCCAAGCATCCTGTTGACCATCTCAATTATTTACAGGGAACAATAACTGGATCCTACATGTATCTATTTTTTCATTTTTATGTATGCTCAAATTTTTAGAGTAATTCGAATTTAAAAATCCCAAATGTTCAGGGTTGCTCAGTAACTCCAAAAGCAAGTGCGTTAAGTCGGTGTTAGATTGAATTCTATCGATTAAACAATTATCAATGATTCCCCAAATCAGTACTCTTGATGAGATGTGAAAAATGAGCATAACTCCCACCAATTAGAGCGATCAAATATTCACGCGGTAAGATGTGTGGTGTGTAATTTTTGAGCAATGAAAGTGGCTAAACCGACACTTGCTAGTTACTGGAATAATTCCAGTACTAGTAGGACAATGAATTCCCTGCTGCCCAATACATTTCTGGGAACTTGGAAAACCCTTGTATAATAGATATATACTTCAAGTGACTCTGAATATACTTTATCCAAATAAAAAAATCGGTCCACAACTCACTGAAACCGAGAAAAAAATTGCCATTTCATTGCCGGCTCAGTCTTCGGTTGCATTCGACCACTTACGTGGCCTCTATCTTGAAAAAGTACTTTCGCACTACACCATAATTTTGGCCAGTGCCACCGGCCACACACGTAGTGTTTTTTTTTTAGTAAATTTGCTCTAAAACACATACACTGTACTTAAAATAAGTGAATATGTCTTAATTGGATATATTGTCTAAAATGAGATGATAAAATAAAGTTGGCTCACAGGACGACAAGACCGCAGCATTTTTTTCTGCGCACTGATTTCTGCAATCATAAGAAAGATAAGAAGTGATAGATGTTAGCCAATAGAAACAACGAAATAAACCCCTTCTATCTCCCGAGACAATCCGCTCAATACCGGGGTTCATTTGAGAGTACTATTTAGCAAAAAATTTTCTGGTCGGAAATGAGTAACAGAAAACTTGAAGAACCCATGGATATACTATAACTGACTAATAACATCAAAATAACAAAATGGTATCTGCTCAAAGAGTATTTTTCAATTCAAATCAAAGACAAGATAAAACAATTAGAGGTAATGCTCGGGCGTGAAAGGCAAAAGAAAGTGAAGCAAAAACAATTCACGCTTCACATTTCCACACACACAACCAATCCCAATATTGCTTCGCTCCAACACGATGAAATGGACCTAAGACCCCAAAGGACCCTTAAATGTCGGTCCATATATGCGAAAGAATATTCAACCCACTCAGAGTTGATCTGCATCCCGCTGAACGTTGATCACCGAAGCTCTTGCATCATGGCCCGTTTCTCATGCAAATATGGAGGAAAAGAATGTACAAGGCGCGATATTCGACTTCAATTCAATTTAACATCCACAACCACAACGCTGACGCCTGTTTGCATAAAGAGAGGAACAAAATTCCCCAACTGGATAAAATTTCTCCGCATTATGCCGTTATGTTAAACTGGATTTTCCGGTTTAGAACAACATTCGGCACTGGATGATGCAATTTAGCAACGGCTTTTCCATTATTGGGACCATTTCGGGGCCTGTTCGCAATCAATAAATCACGGTGGATGGTTGTATCTCAAGGGTCATTAGCTGGTATTTTTGGGGGTTTGTCTTGATAAATGTGATGCTGCAGAATTGCATCTGTGTTTAGCGTCTAGTGTCTGTCGAAAAATTTGCATTTTCAATCATCCTGATGAGGACCTATACGCAGAACTGTAGCAAGTTTATGCAATAAAGCTCTGTTGTTATCTTAATCGCTAAGAAATTCAGTGTTACAGAGTTTTCGAAGTCTGGTTTCATGTAATCATTACGAGGTCTTGAGACCGAGTAGAGGCCCTTCGCCTCCGCTTAAAATTATCTATCCCTGTTCTCCGGGTGTTAAGATGTATTCAGCTCGAAACTGAGGCCTTTTTAGAACTGAAATACAAAAATACTACAAAAATGGTATCGAAAAGTACGTGTTAATGATTCTGAGCAGTGTTTGAAGCTGTTCAAGTGCAATAAACCTGCATTTCATTTCACTCCGGAGTCCAATCGACAGTCAGCTGAGTGGACAGCTCACGATGAACCGAATCCGAAGCGAGGAAGAACACATCAGTCAGGTGGCAAGGTTTTGGCATCGGTATTCTAGGATTCGCAAGGTATCTCCGTCAAGATGGCATCGTATGCAGACGTGTGTGAAAAGTGCTCTGAAAACTTTATAGTTTCTTCGAAGTTTATCAAGTGTTTTTTTTGTGATAATAAATATCACACAAATTGTGCGTCATTAAAAGACCATTGGTTGAAAATTTTAACTGAAAATCCAAATATTTTTTGGACATGTGATCCATGCAAGGAGAAACAAATATCTAGCAGGACAATCAGTGGAAATAACGACGTCCTATCCGCTGAAAATATATTGTTACGTAAACTTATTGAAGAGAAAGATTCAAAAAACACAATTTTGCAAGAAAATATCCAACTTCTCAAGGAAAAAATTATTATCATGGATGAGAAATCACGAAATTCTTTGAACAATACACAACAAAAAACCGTTCCGATAACGAACGTTAACAGCAGGAATGCTCCACATATGCCATCATTTGCTAGTGCAGTAGAAAAGGGTAAACAAAGTACATGTCATAATATGAAAACATCAACATCTGCGATTCCGAAAAACCCGATACAGCCTACTAGTATAAATAAACAGTACGATTTTCAATCTGATCAATTTGAATTTGAAAATGTGAGTAGAGCTTCAAGTCATACAGAAAATAACGAAAGGAATTTTAAAAATCAAAATAACACTGATTGGATAAAAGTTAAACCTAAAAGACGTCGTAATTTTGTGGTTGGTCAATGTAATGAGGCAGGAACCATTCAGACTGTACCGAAATTGGTCTCTCTACATGTCACCAGATTACATCCAAGTACCAAAACCAGTGATTTAGTGGGCATCTTAAAGAATAAATTTCCCGATGTTAGTTGTGAAGTACATGCTTCTAAATACCCTGACAAATATACCTCTATGAAGGTAACAATCCGGCAAGAACATCTCAAAGAAGCCTGGAAACGAGAGATCTGGCCTTCTGGAGCAATTGTGTCGAGGTTTTTTGGCAGAAAGAGGGTGCTAACTCAACAAGTAGACCCTCAAAACCATTAATTGAATTACTTAACACAATAAGCATTATCCATCAAAATGTACAGTCCTTAGGAAATAGTATCGACAAACTTGAACAGTTACTTGCAGAGAACCCAGATTGTTCCATTCTCTGTATAACAGAACACTGGAAATCAAGGGAACAAATCTGCCAATTGGGATTGAAAAACTTCAAGTTAGCAGCCAGTATGTGTCGGGATATAGGAAAACACGGTGGATCGGCAATTTTTATCAAGAATAACATTTTAGCAAAGCAATGTGAATCCATTAGTAACCTATCTACTATCGGAGAATTTGAATGCAGTGCGATACAGTGTGAGGTGAATAAAATGAAGATGATAATTGTGTCAGTGTACAGACCTCCAAATGGAACTATCGAGGTATTCTTTGAAAAACTTGAATGTTTGTTATCCGAAAAAATTGAACCCAATATCATCATATTTATAGCAGGGGACTTTAACATCGAAATGAGGGAAGAGAATAACACTAAAAACAGGTTATTTACTCTTTTGAATCATTTTTCTATTGAACCTCAAATTAATGACTATACCAGAGTAACTCATCTTTCAAAAAGTTCTCTAGATAATATATGTACTAACTTTGTGGGTAAGCTGAAAGCTGAGGTTTTAGAGTACCACATTTCTGATCATAGGGCTCAAAAAGTATCTTTTGAAATAATTAATACTTCTAAGAATGTACTTTCTCGAAAGAGATTTTTCACTGAAAAAAACAAAGAACTTTTCCGAAGTAAACTTTCACAGCAAAAATGGACAAATGTTTATCTGACCGAAAAATCTAATGTCAATGAACAATGGCGTGTTTTCAGTAATCAATTCATAAGCCTTTTCAATGAATCTTTTCCTTTAACTCTAGTACATACGAAAAAGAAAATTCACTTTGAACCGAATGCTAACATAAAACAGGCAAAAAATTGCTTGGATATTTTGCTGGTTTTATCTGAATACGATTCATCTTACAAAAATCAGTATAGTCTTTGTAAAAAAGAGTATGATAAAATGTTAAAACTGGAAAAATATAGAGTTTTTGAAGAGAGAATAGCGAAATCGGATTGTAAGATGAAATCTATGTGGGCTATATGCAAAGAATTGACAGGAAAAAGTTGTAATATACAAAATTCAACACGAAATAATTCAAAAAAATTAGCCAATGACTTCAATGATTACCTTGTTAATATAGTACAAAATATTTCTGCAAATCAAAGCAATATCCCTTTCGAATGTATGATTCAAGATAATAATTGCTCTATATTTCTTAAACCGGTCACCACACATGAACTTCTAGATTTGTCTCATCATCTGAAAAATAAACTTTGTTCTGGTTATGACGACGTACCTATTGCCATCGTGAAATCATCAATAAGAGAACTGTCAGAAATTATCTGTTACATCATTAATAACTCTATGAAATATTCAATCTATCCTGATCAATTGAAATTTGCTATTATCAAACCATTATTTAAAAAGGGGGATCCTGATGATCTAGGTAATTACAGACCGATTAGTTTGTTGCCTGCTTTTTCAAAAATTTTCGAAATGGTGATGATTTCTAGACTGCTCAATTTTATGAATGAACACAATATTTTCTCCAAATTCCAACATGGCTATCTGAAAGGCAAATCAACAAATACCGCCATATATCAGTTCATAAATGCAATTTTGAATCACTTAGAGAACAAACATTTAGCTTTAGGTCTCTTTATTGATCTTAGCAAGGCTTTCGATTGCGTTAACCATGAGCTTCTACTGCTGAAATTAGATAAATATGGCATAAGAGGAAGAGCGAATGAATGGATACGTTCTTTTCTCACAAACAGAAAGCAACAGGTTTCAGTTGATAAGTCTATCAAATCTGATATCAAAATTGTCAATACCGGTATAGCACAAGGGAGTATAGCTGGACCCATTTTATTCATAGTTTTTATAAATGACCTTCCTTCATCATTAGATTGTTGCCTTACGACGAATTATGTCGATGACACTAATATATTAGTGGGCGGAAAAAATATACCAGAAGTTCTCGAAAAAGCAGAAACCATCTTTATCAACGCAAAACGTTGGTTCGATATGAATAAACTGAAAATAAATGAATCTAAAACCAATTTAATGCTATTTAGAACTAAACAATCAAATTTGTCCAAACCAGAAATGATTGAATTTGAAAATCATACAATGTATCCAGTAATAACTACAAAATTCTTAGGGGTGAATATTGATGAATTTTTAAATTGGGAAACGCATATAAGTCAATTATGCTTGAAATTAGGAAGTATCGGATACGGAATCAAAACTGTCGCTAATTACATGAACATGAATACACTTAAAATTCTGTATTTTGCTAACTTCGAGTCAAATCTGAAGTATGGTATAATTTTTTGGGGAAGCAACTCTAAAATTCAATCAGTTTTCATTGTTCAGAAAAGAACTCTTAGAACAATATGTAAAATGAAATTTAAAGAATCATGCAGAGGCAAATTTAAGACTTTGTCTATCATGACTGTATATGGTCTCTATATTTATGAATGTTTGTTGTTCACTTTCAAAAATAAAAATCAATTTGATACAGGTCACAGTCATGATTATGCTACCAGAACACATGATTTAATTTATCCACAGCACAGGTTAACTTTATTAGAAAAAGGTCCTTTTTATATGTGCATAAAAATTTTTAATAAGTTGCCTAACAATATAAAATGTTGTAATAGTTTTAATAAATTCAAGAAAGATGTTAAAAATTTGTTAATTAATCTTGAACCATATAATATGAACGATTACTTCAATTCTGAGAATTTAGTTTAATTTTCTTTGTATGTTTTTTTTGACACTATTTCTTTTTATGTATAAGTTTTTTGTATATAATCTGGAAATAAACTATCTATCTATCTATCTATCTATCTATAATAACCATTGATAACCTCCAAAAGGGCAAGCCGACCGATTATTATTTAGCGTTATTGAATCGTTTAAAGGACGAAATTGTTAGAAAACAGCCCCATTTGAAGAAAAAAAAGGTGCTCTTTCATCAAGACAATGCGCCGTGTCACAAATCAATGAAAACAATGCCAAAATTGCATGAATTCGACTTCGAATTCCTTCTGCATCCAACGTATTCGCCAGATCTGGCCCCCAGCGACTTTTTCCTGTACTCAGACCTCAAAAGAATGCTCGCAGGAAATAAATTTAGCGCCAATGAAGAAGTAATCGCCCAAACTGAGGCCTATTTTGAAGCGAAAGACAAATCGTACTACAAAAATGATATCAAAAAGTTGGAAGATCGCTATGATCGCTGTTTTGCTCTCGAAGATAACTATGTTGAATAATAAAATCGAATTTTGCCAAAAAAATGTGTTTTACTATGGTAGACCGGGGACTTTTCAATTGGCCTGTTAATATCAAGTTTGTAGTTTCATTCAATCCATTCCGTATTTTTTGTACTGAACCTAGTGTTATTTTGAAGTGAAATGAAACTATTTGAAACTTTTTTTAGGTGAGGACATTTTTTCATTCTGGGAATAACATTGTCACTTGGTCGAAAGGCGGAACATAGAAAAAAGTCCAATAGTTCCGCAAACGACCAAAATCTCGAAGAGGAAGATGTTTTTAGAATTACTAAATTGTTTGTGATATAAGATTCGATCATCACTGGAATAGAGCCAGGTTTTCTGTTATTTGGTAGATAAAAACTTTATATTCCTTCTTGTGGAAAACGCCAGTTATAAAAAATGAAGATATCGAGTTTACAGCAAAAGTGTTAGTCGAAAATACCTGGCATTGAAGCATTGAATTACAAAATAATTAAATGATTCTTATGTTTTCCATAATAGTTTTTCAGTGAGATTTCTTCCTCGATAACTCTCAAAGTATTGATTCTAGATAAAGGGTTTGCTCGAGTAACCCCCACTATTTTTGTTCGTAGAATCGACTAAAAAAATTAAAAATATAGGTTCTAATTTGAAAATCTTGAGTTTTGATGAATTTGTGTTGTCCAAGTTCAAGATCTTCTTATGAACACCCTGTACATCTTTGGTTCAAACAGCAAACAGTCATGAACTCATTGAATTTTTACCCAAGGTATGTGGCGTATTGCCGAAATTGCCATCAAAAAAGCTATCTAATGATGCAATAATATACTGGGTATGCCATTTGAAATAAGGAAGTAGCGGTCTGTCTCCGGTATAACCGGAAGTTGTAGAGATCTGAAAATATTTTAGGGAGAAAGATCATTGTCTCAAACACCAATATGCAAATTTTCAGCTAAAAATTTTGGAAAGATTTCCATAAACGTCGAATAGGCCATGTCGGTGAATCACCCTGTTTATACAATCAAAACTGAATATACAAGGCGGTTCATCATAGACTGGACAAACATATACAGTGGTTTAGATAGTGAAAATAATTTTTGCCTTGTGACATATTATGTCATAAATAATGAATGAAAATTAAGTTTATCACATTTTATTATCAACTACAATCTCCAAGCTGAAAACTGCAACTGCGGAATACCCCTACCACATTCTGTAAGATGATTCTTAGCCAGAAAAACTGCAGAGGTCTTCTGGTAATACCATTAGTTACATCTTCCAACCCCATAATGATCAATAAAGCATGACCAGAGAAGTTCAACCCACTATGTGTGAACCGCCTTGAAGACGGTTCCAAATAATGACTTCTCAGATATACTACCAACCCAAAATGCAAACTAAATCCACACGACTAGATGCTGATATCACCCTGATATATGACCTAGGTTAGTCCTATTTAAGTTGGGTAATTGTTTTCCGAGCTCTCCTTAACTAACGGAGGGTTCAGTGATACATTCCGTCTAATGGCTGTCTTAATGAAGTTGAGAAGACCTCGGATGCCGACCTGGAAAACCCTACCTTTCCAGGAGAACGCCCCCCCAGGACATTCTTGAATACTTGTTGCATATCGTCGGTGTATTGTTTCATCGCAAAATGACCGAATCGAATCGAGTTGGCGCTTCCAACTAGTTAGAAACTGGTTAGGAGTTGAAGCGAAAAAGTTAGAATGCTACGTTTTCCTTTATTGTTTCATGAGTCTGGAAGTTTTGGAAATTTGCTGCCGAAAAGTTCAATGCATTAAGTTCGTGCTTCTAAAGTGTCAGAGCGAAAGAGTTGTGTTGCTCAATTTGAACTTGAAAATGGAGATATCAAGCCCAAGGTTCCTATTGATATCGAATATAATGTGAAACATTTTCGTGCCTGAAATACCTAAATATCACTTTGAAATACGAGAGATGTTATTGAGCTGTATCTCCTTTACTCTCACCCTCTAGATGTGCTTTGATCGTATGGTTCAATCTCAGAGTGATAAACATAGATAGAGAGAGCATAATAAGTCAATTCCAGTTAGCCAATTTTGTCCCCAACTTGCACTATCAAATTTGACATGAAGCGTGCGAAAATGAGAACATATTAGTGATACGATATTTTTCTCAATTCGAGAGTTTCTCCACAAAGAACGCACTTCTTATGTCCTATAGTGAATCAACGTTTCATATTAACTCAAAATATATCGAAATAAATACCTTAATATGTCAGAAATTTCGAAAACAAACTCCAAGCGCTCCAAACGACGTGAAACAACCGATGACACTAGGAGAGCAAAAGTTGCCAAACCTTGGATTTCAGCAGGTAGATACAGATAATCTTATTTTGCCTATTATAAATTCGACAATGAGGAAAAATATCGGATTTCAAATAATCAAATTTGCATATTTAATCGGGAATCACTCATATATTTTATTCAATATAATATAAATTCATAATGATAAAGTAAAATTGTGAATTCGACAATATATCACAATCCGACAACGTCATCTAACCATGTTGGCGATCTGTTAAATTTACGTACACTCCCTCTATCTATGTTTATCGCACTATGGGTTCAATGAAAGAGAACTAAATTGTCCTTTGGAACTTCCAAGATCGAATAATCATTCGATGAAACGAGAAAACTTGTGTGAAATAGGATAATTTCAGTATCCTTGGGAACGGGGATGAAATTGTAGAGCTCAAGTTAGGTAAACATATAAGGTGTGTGAATAAGTCTTTCCCGTTTATTTTCAAATTTTGAGCATTTATTGTGAAAAAATGGTTACAAATGAATTATTGAAAGTATTGGCCATCGCTAGCTACAACTTTTCCCCATCTTTCTGGCAACATACGAATCCCGTTGCGAAAAAATTCGACCGGTTTGGCCTCTATCCAATCATCCACCCATTTTTTGGCTTCCTCGTAGGAATGGAAGTGCTGGTCAGCCAGGCCATGCGTCATCGATCTGAAGAGATGGTAATCAGACGGAGCAATGTCTGGACTATACGGCGGGTGGGGTAGGACTTCCCATTTGAGCGTTTCTAAGTATGTTTTCACCGGCTGTGCAACATGTGGGCGAGCATTGTCATGTTGCAAAATAACTTTGTCGTGCCTGTCGGAGTATTGTGGCCGTTTTTCTCGCAGTGCGCGGCTCAAACGCATCAATTGTCGTCGATAGACCTCGCCTGTGATCCTTTCATTCGGTTTCAGAAGCTCATAGTAAACCACACCTAGCTGGTCCCACCATATACAGAGCATGAGCTTGGCGCCATGAATATTTGGCTTGGCCGTCGATGATGATGCATGGCCGGGTAGTCCCCATGATTTTCTTCGCTTCTGATTATCGTAACGGATCCACTTTTCATCGCCAGTCACGATACGATGCAGAAAACCCTTTTTTTCATGTCGCTGAAGCAGCTGTTCTCAAGTGAAAAAACGCCGTTCGACGTCTCTCAGCTTCAGTTCGTACGGCACCCAATTTCCTTGCTTTTGGATCATTCCCATGGCTTTCAAACGCTTGGAAATGGTTGTTCGGTCAACTCCCAATGCTTTAGCAAGTTCTTCTTGCGTTTGACACGAATCTTCATCAAGCAAAGTCGCCAATTCTTGATCTTCAAAGATTTGCGGCCGCCCGGAACGCTCCTTGTCTTCCACGTCGAAATCGCCACTTTTGAAGCGTCGAAACCATCCGCGAACACTTGAATCATCGACACAACCTTCTCCATAAGCTTCCTGAAGCAATCGATGCGCCTCGGCAGCAGATTTCTTCAAATTGAACCAATAAAGTGAAACTTCCCGCAAATGACGTCGACTCGGCTCAAATTTCGACATTTTCACGATTTCAAAAATTTATGATGCGAAAAAATTTCAACTAATGTGTTAGTGTGGAATTGTTGACAGATGAATAAGCTTTGATTGTGACATATGTAACCATTAAATACTCGCACAGTATTGGTGGCGCCATCTCTTACAAAAAACGGGAAAGACTTATTCACACACCTGATACTTGCATGATATTACTCCAATACTCTGTTTATTTTCACAATCTAATAATCAGAACCTGACATTTTCGATAACAGCAATTGATAATTTTATTATATAATGTGTATGTTTCAGTGGCGGCTCATCGTATGAAGCAACTAAGGCTGGGCCTCATATTTGAAAACTAATAAAATGTTAAATTTTTGACTCATCATTCATTGGAATATAAATCGATTCCAACCAATTTTCAGTCACCGAAATGAATTTTCAAAATATCGAATTACGATCGAATTTGAAAATATGTATTAGCTTCTAAATTGAGCGTCGGGACTAATACGGGCTTACTACGCGCTATATATTGGTTTCTTTTTTTTCTTTCTATTCGAAATATTAAAAAAAAAATTTTTTTTGTAATTTTTATAGTTTATATGATACTCATATAACAGATCATAAAAATTAATCATCGTTGTAGAGATATAGAGGAGAGTTTTCAACTCAGTTTTTTAGCCTCACATTCGTCGAAAAGCATCCTGTTGATGGTTTTCTCGAAATTGCATATTTAGTCTTTTGTGAAATTCTAGCTTTTTAGTCATTATAGGAAATTAATTAGAAGTTTGATGTTGAACGCTAATTTTGAAACACCCTGTGTAATAATTTTCTGGTCAAATTCATTTTGAGTAGGCTGATCGAACATTCATTTTTGATCGAAAGAAGTATCATAAAACGCCAAAATTTGTAGCTGTGGCCCTCAGAACAATGACTAAGGTGAAATTTTGACAATTTCAATAAAACTGTCGATATCTCGAAGATTAAGGCACTTTTGCTTAAAAAAAATTTGAATATTCTGGTCGTGCCCGACCAGCTATCAGCATCCTGTATAAAATCAAGTTATTGACTGATTGCTATAGAAAAAAAAATTTATGATGAGCGTTGAAAAAAAAATGTTTTTGTTCATTTTGGGTTGAAAATTTGAGACAGAGAGCGTATTCCCATATTTTATGAGGGAATCACTCAGACATCAGAAGATTAGAATGAATTTCTGAGAGTCTACAAAGACTATGGAATGAGTATGAGAGGGTGATATAATGTTGATATGGTATGAAAAAGAAAAAAAATCTTTCTTTTCCGCTATAAATAAAAACAAAATTGTTTGCACTAAAGTCTCTTCTCGATGTATATTAATTTATCCATTAAGTTATCCATACATAGCCTATAATATTTTGATATGGAGATGCTCATCACATTTATACAGAATTTTTATATGCCAGAAGACATTAATTAAGATGAGCTTCAATGTACATCCACGATCTTCCTATCGACTATATTCTATTTAGAATAACATCATGACATTGACTTGTATATACATATTCAAATGTTCACTTCATATCAAGAAAAATTTAAATTTTTTTAACAAATTATCTAATTGTCATCGTTTTTCCACAAGAAACACAAAATTTCTATCTGTGCATAAACACAAAACCTCCCGATTTGAACGTTCATCATTTTATCCTATTATATTATTTTATTCCTACTATCATTACGGAATGTGAACTTGGCTTTTGTTAATGAAACCATGTCACTCAAACCTCAGTTTGAATTATTTTTCCACCTCAAAATCCTCCCAATTGCTTGTTTGTACTCAAGATGAGACATGCAGATTGAAAGTTGTTCATTTCATGGCCAACAAAACCTAATGGAATCGATTCACGTGTTAGTACGATCATCCCAAAAGTGCAAATAGGAAATTTCACGTGTTTCCCTGGAGTTTTCTCCTGAAATTCCAATAACGTCCGAACTGTAACGACAATAGTAATCGGGATTAATTCATTCACGGAGACAATTAAAATGATTATTATTCCATTCCTACCGACTCGTTTTCTGAAACTGTTTCATCTCCAACTTCCAAATTACTTCCGAGGTTCCGAGTTAAAATTCCGAGTTACCATTCTACGACTAATATTATTAAGAATTTAATTACTGTTGCGGTTAGGGGGTGAACTTTTCTTTTCAAAGAGGGAGCATACGATCGTTGGGGGTTGGTATTTTTCATCGCACACAGAGAAATCCCCTAATAACGTGGAGGGTGAGTGTTGGAGAAATCTTTTAATTATCTCTCATTTTCCAAAAAGGTCCATTCTCGTCGAGTGGAAAATCCATTTACCATCACCATTTAGGCTTGGTTGAAGTTCAAAAAAATTCGAGTGGAGGAAAAAATTAAACCATCTCATTGGAATTATTATCCAATCTCATTTATTGGAGTTTCTATCTCGTCCATCATAAAATTCTAGTTCTTCAGTGAAATTGCATTATTTTAAAACACTAATTGATTAAACTTCACTCCTAAAAATACCATTTTTATTGATGATGATGAATTCGAATTCTCAGCACTAATTCCATCGCAATTTTGAATTATAGAATCCTATTCACTGCAAATTCTAGTTATAATTTATCATAAATTTAACCGATACCGTAAAAGTGGGAACGAATATCATTGAAATAATTGATGTGAGCGTAACTTAATTGAATTATTATACTGCCGATAAAACAAATTATAACGCTTTAGTAATCGATCTGAACAAGGAATATAGTACTTTCAGTGACAATAATTTTAACGTCGAACGATTTGACTTACATTAGTGGTATTGCGTTTTTCACATTCAAAATCGGTTTTAGTAGGATTATAATTTCTTCATTCTTCGCTCTAGAATGCTGATATCGACTGAAAAACAGTCATGACTATCATTTTACAATATTTCTTTGATAATTCGATATGAATGTGAAAAAAAAAAACCTTTGAAGGCAATCCGGATTGATGACAGTTTTGAGCCAATTTTTTCAATCGTAAAATTTTCATTTGAAGAGTCAGGTTGAAACCAAAAAATCCTTTTTTGAATCCTACGCAAATAACTTTTTCAGCATGAGAGGCAATAAATTTCCTACTCTGTAATTCACTGTTACAGTAAAAAATTCGAAACAAAGCTTCTTTCAGTTGTTATTTCCACCTACAGGTGAGTGTGGAGATGTTATTCCTATAATTATAGATTTGTGTCATTCTATTTATTATCCAATTCAATTTCTTAATCTCGTCATGTCACGGGAAATTAACTTCATCAATAGGTTTTATCCCCTATTCAATGATTCTATACTCAGAATGTTCATTCGTATAATGGAAAAAGCGATTGAAACATTCACGATGATTATTTTGCAATATTTCTTTTTTGGCGAGTCTTTCTCGAACCACGACGTGGGCCCTCTCCCAGGGCTTTGGTGTTTCGTCCCGAAATCGCTTGTGGACTCTTTACTTGGCCAATCTAGCGATCTCTGCCTAACACAAACCCTCTCACACCATCGTGGAGAGGTGACTCTGTTCCACCATTATGACCCCTATATATCCGCCGGGGCTAAAGTATGTGTGACTCGAAAACCCATAACGCCATCTGTGAGGAGACAGAGACACTACACTTTGATTACTCGATATAATATATAATATGTCTAAATTAATGAAGTATTGTATGAAATTTGTAACGTTTTTTTTTTCCTTCTCTTCGCGATTGAAACAATGATCATTTCGAAATATTTTTTTGATTACTCGATATAATAAACATGTGAATTGGCAGAAATTAATTAAATATTGTATTATATTCGTGACTTCTTTCTTCTCTTGCAGGAAATGTATTTGTGATTGCCGCCATTCTACTTGAGAGGTACCTGCAGAATGTAGCTAACTACCTAGTGGTGTCACTCGCCGTAGCTGATCTTATGGTAGCTTGTCTGGTTATGCCACTGGGTGCAGTTTATGTGGTAAGCAAATTCTATCTTAATTAATAATTATATTTTCAGTATTCTTCATCTGTACGCTATGTGAATTATAATCATAACATAAGTTGAAGAAAGAACTCATACCTTGAATATGTTGGACATGATGAGGATACAAAATTCATAGATTCGGGATTAAGCAAAATTATTCGAAAAACAATTTTATGTCTAAAAATTAAAGTAATTTTAATGGATGCAATTTTCTTTTCTACATTCATGGAAAAAGCTATAAAGAATTTGGAAAAAAATTCATAATAAATCGATATCAAATTGTCAAGTTTGAATAGTTGAATACATCATATGTATAGGTATGTTAGGTGATCCTCATCCATATTTTGTCAGAAGGGGACATATAATGAAACAAGATAAACAACGTACATGTTTTCTCTCCGAGGCCAATCTTTTCTAACCCAGTGATGTGTTTTGTTCCTAATATCCCAGAGGCACAAGCAACACGGATATTCCGTGTAACCACTTTGCTGTCCAAGAAGAAAGTTTACCATTTTTAAGTCTACTCAAATCATCCATTGATGTTCGTGATACTTTATCTTCTGCAAGACCAAAGCTATGGTATTCTTCTTTCAGTTCCGTTGGGTGAGCAAGTGGTAGGTATTGAACCAAATTTATTTCCATTATGTAGCAAAACACATTTCAAATTTCCTTTGGATTGTCGATAAATAGGTGACAATAATCTGGAATATATTCAGAAAGTCCCATTTCTTTCACGAGTCTCCTAATTTTGTGACGAAAAACATGATTGTCTTCTTGAGGAAAGAATGGTAGCTGATTTTTTTCTCTTGTACGGACTGACAGTAAAACCATTGTTCCTACATTAATAAATATATAATAATTTTAGAACGCTCATGAATGAATACAATGAATGGAACCCACATTGGTAGATAAGTTGATGTGTCTAAAAAAGTAGAGCTGATAGAGAAGAATGGATTGCATATACAGATTTAGCGTCCCAAATATAGTTCAATCAGCTCTAAAATCCCAGGGCCCAACAAAAAAAAAAATTTGCTGTTGCCTTGTGTAAACACAGAATACTAGAGACCCAAAGCTGAGGGCTATTCTCTTCAACAGCGACGTATCGATCAGTATTGCCAAAGCGCTCCACAATTCTGATGAGTATCCCGCGACCCGCGAACTAAGCAGAAACCAAACTTTCCCAAATTCGCGGGACAGTGGACCTGAAACCGCCCGATCTTCACTAACATAGATGCATATAAATTAGTGCCAACCCTCTCTTTGTCATCCACACCCATATTTCATAGCTGAACCGTAACATGCAGGATAAATAAGCTTTTCCAGTCACTTCCCTGGAAACTTGCCTAACTCCCTAATGTAATATTAAGGATATGGAGCTACACTTGGCGGCGAACGGGTTTGGAAGTATGGAAGTTGTAGAAATAATCCAATTTAATAAAGACCTTGAGCGATTCTACACCTGCAGCCAAAACTGTTAACCGGTTAACCACCAAGGCAGTCGTAATTAAATAGATTCTACTTGACACTTTTAGGAGTTTCGAGGTTTATTCTGTTGAGGATAAGAGTTTCCGGAAGTGAGATATATCTCAGCTGGATTCAGTGGATGTGATCGTTCTGAAAGATGACGCGGTTTTAACATTCTGAATCCTCGGGTTTCCCAGAGTGTTCACAGCGATTAGGTTGAGTTATACTTGTTCCCCTTCTTGTTTATTAGTCCAGGCTAATGGGATTGCACTTGTTGTATGGGAGATCCACAAGGCTACGTTCTGGGGACAAAGGAAATAATTTCGTATTAAGAATTTCTTTGAAGTAAACCCGAAGTACTGGCGAAAAAACTGTTATAGTTTTGGAATTTAAGGTCTAGCGTTTCAGTGAGTGATAACTCCTCTTCTCGAGGATTTATAAGTCTTTCACATTCCAAATAGAATGAGAAGACAACTTTGTTGGAGAAGATAAAGTATTTACAAAATTTAGCTTGGGTTTTACTTGTTTCGCTCGTTGTTCATTAGTCTAGGCTAATGGGATTGCACTTGCTGTTTGGGAGCTCAGTAAGGTAACGTTTTGGGGACAAATGGAATAATTTCGTAATGAAAATTTCTCTGATGTTGACACAAAACTGAAACTCTACTGTAGTGTTAACAATAAGGCTCATGAGTTCCAGAGGGCGATATTGGTTTTTCAAGAAGATTTTGATGTCTTTCGCAATTAGAGAAGAAGATACATTCTCACAAAGGATGAAGTCTTTACAACATTTGTGTTTAGTTTAATTTTTATCGATCTTTGTCTATTGGTTCAGGCTAATGGTATTGGCCTTGTAGTATGGGATATCCACAATGCTACGTTTTGGGGACAAAAGAAATAAGAATTTCCAATTTAATATAGACCGTGAGCGATTCTACACCTGCAGCCGAAACTGTTAACCAGTTAACCACCAAGGCAGTCATAATTGAATAGATTCTACTTGACACTTTTAGGAGTTTCGAGGTTTATTCTGTTGAGGATAAGAATTTCCGGAAGTGAGATATATCTCTGCTGGATTCAGTGGATGTGATCGTTCTGAAAGATGACGCGGTTTTAACATTCTGAATCCTCGGGTTTCCCAGAGTGTTCACAGGGATTAGGTTGAGTTATACTTGTTCCGCTCCTTGTTTATTAGTCCAGGCTAATGGGATTGCACTTGTTGTATGGGAGATCCACAAGGCTACGTTCTGGGGACAAAGGAAATAATTTCGTATTAAGAATTTCTCTGATGTAGGCACGAAGTACTAGCGAAAAAACTGATGTAGTTTTGGAATTTAAGGTCTAGTGTTTCAGAGAGTGATAATTCGTTTTCTCGAGGATTTATAAGTCTTTTACATTTCAAGAGAATAAGGAAACATTGTTGAAAAAAATGAAGTATTTACAGTATTGAGCTTGGGTTTTACTTGTTTCGCTCGTTGTTTATTAGTCTAGGCTAATGGGATTGCACTTGCTGTTTGAGAGCTCAGTAAGGTAACGGATAGTGAATGGATTAATTTTGTAATGAAAATTTCTCTGATGTTGACACAAAACTGAAACTGTGTTGTAGTGTAAACATTCAAGCTCAATAGTTCCAGAGGGCGATATTGGTTTTTCTAGAAGATTTTGATGTCTTCCGCAATTGGAGAAGAAGATACATTTTCGCAAAAATGAGAAGTGTTCACAACATTCGGGTTTAGTTGACAAAGAAACTGCAACATCCAGAAGGAGCTGCTTAAATATTGATTTTTTTTTTTTTTGGTTAGGTAAACATGGATAGCATAGATATACCAAGAAGTAAATGATTCAATTTGGAGACAAAAATCGTGAAGGTTTCTTCGTGAAAAATTTTTGTTACTTAAATATTGTAGTCGTTTTTTGCAAGTTTTTTGAAATTTACAACAAACCAGCTGATCGAGGAGATCCAAAGTCGATGTTTAGTTGTTCTTAAAATACCCAGGCACGTGTACGCGAAATTTATCGCCAGCTAAGTGAATTTGAAAAGGTCGAATTTTTGGTCTACGGGACGCGGAATTGTCATTTCGAGAAATCGCTAACCGTCCGAACACAAATCCAACTACTGTTATGAGATTTTGTCATGCGTGGTTTGATAATGCCCAAAACTGAAGAAAAGTTGGCACCGGACGTCGAAGTGGTTAGGAGAACAAGGCCATCCTATAACTGTCCGAACATTTTACAGCCGGATAAGGTCTTTCGAACTGCAGCATTATCGACCCCATCTTGTGTTATCTCTGACGGTTGAGCATCGCAGGCAATGATTTCAGTGGTGCAGAGAACGTCAATATTGGAATGTGGAATGGCATCAGGTAGTCTTTTCTGATGAATCTCGATACTTCTTGGGTGCATAGATAGCCGAAGAAGGGTTATATTTCGGGGAGAAAGACGTGAACCTCAGTTTGATGTTGAGCGTTATGTACACCGGACAGTAGGCATTATGGTACGGGTTGCTATTGCACATGCAAGTAGGTCACATTTAGTCTTTATTCGAGATAACATGACAGCGCTAACACAAAGTACTGTCGAAGAACTGATGTAGTCTAGATATTTCAAATTAGGGGTTCTTAAGTGCTATAATTGATTTTCTTGAGATGAAAGGTACAAAAAAACAATACATTTCCGATTATGATATGGAATGCCCCTTTAAACTGAAATATTGATTATTCAGTATAAGTCACAATGTGCTCTCTTATTGAGGTAGAATATTTATTAGAATTTCTTGAGAATTTTTAGTTATTTCATATATTGAATAAACCGATAATTATATGAATTAACATGTCGATCATATCCTCAATATCAATCTAATAGCATCCTCAATTCCAAACAACAAACAATAACATCAAGAAGCCCTCTATAATCTCGGCTTAACGTTGGCAGCAATGCTCATTATCGTTCGTTATCAGCGATCTCTCCATATGTTTCTGCCTTATTAGAAGATCAACAACAACATCGACCTTACTCCTCATAATAGATATCGTAGAGTAGATTTCATTATTCTCGGGTAGCAACCAAGATGTCAACTTCAAAGATCTATCCCTAATGAGGTTATCTCGAATACATTTAGTTTCCCATTCGGTGAAATCGAGTTAGCCGCATTCTAAGAGGATCTTAACTCCCTCTACAGGGGTTGGTTTGGAATTATTTTGAATTCAAATTGGGAAAACTTGTTTGCTAGTTCCGGGAGGATTAGTTGAGGATGATATTGTCAGATTAACGGAGAGGTCTTTCAAGGATTGTGTGGATATCATGGATTTGCAATGAGTATCAGAGTATCATCACAGTTTCAAGGAATAAAGAGAATGAACATAACCTCGAAGATACAAATGATCATTTTCTCTCCTTTTCAGTCATGAGAATATTTTTCCATATTAAATGTTCATATATTTTCTATTCGGTTTTCTTAGTTTATATTGCTTGAAAAAGATCGTGGGTCTAAAAGGGTTCTATCATAGCGTAAGTATTTTATTCTCGATTAATAATGATTAATTATATAGTCAATAAAATCCTTGTGGGTCCTATAGTTTCAGAAAAATTCTGCTGATAATTCAATGAAAAATGTTTTTTTTTCTTTCCATTATTTCGATTGAAATTTGCAATCATCAAAATCAGGATCCGGCGCCTTCGCCATTTTGTATTATATTATATCTATGAAATATAACGTGTGGCATCACAGACGAATAAAAGAATTGTGTCTGGCAAATACCAAGCAGTGGTACTAGAGGTAATTGTACTCACCATCAAGAAAAAATTTCCCACACTACATAAGCATACAACTTCGCTTCCGCCGTTTTTTTCTGAAATTCGAGGCTTTATTGTAAAAAATTGGTTATACATTTATGATTCAATTCGAAGTATTGTTGATCGCTAGCCACTACTTTTTCTATATTCCGAACAGTATACGAATCCCGCGTTGAAAAGACTGGTCATCTTTCGAAGCGATCCACGAATCGATTAAATTTTTTCACTTTTTCATAAGACCGGAAGTGCTAGTCAGCCAGGCCGTTAGCCGTGTGCCATTGATCCAAACAATTGGTGATCCGAGGAAGCAACGCCTGGAGAATACGGAGGGTGGGGTAAGATTTCCTATTTCAACATTTCCAAGTATGTCTTGAACATTTTCGCAACATGGGGTGGAGCATTATCATGCTGTAAAATAACTTTATCATGTCTGTCGTTGTGTTGCGGCCGTATGTCTTTCAATGTTCGGCTCAAAGGCATTAACTGCGTTCGAAAACGATTGTCTGTGATTGTTTCAGGCGGTTTTAACTACTCATAATACACTATGCCAAGCTGGTCCCACCGAATACTGAGCAAGACTTTGGAACCGTGAATATTCGGTTTGGCCGTCGACGTGGAAGCATGGCCGGCATATCCTCATAATTTTCTGCGCTTGGAATTATCGTAATGAATCGATTCCCTATCTTCAGTCACAATGGGATGCAGAAATATCTTTCGTCTTTACCTTGCAAGCAGCTGTTCACAAGCAAACAAACGCCGTTCAACATATCTCGGCTTCAACTCGTACGGCACTCAATTTCCCTATTTCTAAATCATTTCCATGACATTAAGGCGTTTTTAAATGGTTTGTTGCGTCACTTCCAGTGATTTTTGTTGCGTTTGACACGAGTCTTGATCAAGTAATGCCTCCAATTCTGCATCTCCGAACACCTTTTCTCTTCCACCGCTGATCCTCGAAGTCAAAATCAATTCTTTCACTAATAGCGGCATCACTATGGATATTTGAGAGCATTCGATAAAAAGGCAAAAACTCAAAACTTTCACAAATGACGAGAATTTGGCTCGTAAGCTGACATGTTTAATCGAAGATAAATTTATGATGCAGACACAAATCGTCTAATATTTCGATGGCGTTATGTTTACAAATACCTAAGCTCATTGTATGTCATCTACAATCTATTTATTTCGACTACTACTGCCGCTCATGACGCCATATCTCGAACTAGCAAAGAGTCAGTACAATAATATCGAAAACCGGTACAAATTTCAGATGAAAATAAAAAAGAAAGCTGAAACATGTGGAAAATATATAAATATATAAATCAATGTAATTGATCGAATACATTGAAGGAGAAGAGGAATATTTTCCTAAGATAGTATAGACGAATACAAAATCAATTCCTTTCGTTGAAACACGACTTTTATGTGGGAGACTTCTACAATAAAATGGATGGAATGGCGATAAAAATAACCCAAAGAACTTTCCATCAGAGCGGTGTTGATGTGGAAATAATCGAATGTCGAATAAAATTCAGCACGTATATGCAAAAATCGACCACGCTTCAGTTCCATTTGCTGTAATGTTCAACAAACGTCAATTTTCGCTGGCTTCGAAACTTCCCCTAATCGTAAAATCTTCAATCTTCCATTTATCACTGAGATTGACGTTGGTAGTTTTATGAGTGGCGATTTCAGAACACTATCTGACAATTTTCCATCGTCCTAACTCACAAATCCGATACCGATGCACTCAACACCCGCCAAAGAATATCCCCTAAAAAGATAAAAGTATCCTGAAAGCATCTAGAGGGCGCCAGGCGTAGAAGCCCAACTCCTAATGACTGCAGCTTTAACTTGAAGAGGTTTCGGGCGTTAAATTCGCCGTTGGTCTCTATTTACGACGATTCCTACGATTATAAGGGATGCATTGCAATTACAGTCACGTTCTTGTTTCCTTTCGGCTTTCAGAGAAGGTGGAAAGAAGTTTGATGTTATGTTTTGAACAAACTTGTTCAGTTTTTTTAGAGGAGTGAGTTGAATGGATGAACGTAGCAATCTTTTTATAGATGCTTTTTGAAGAATATTGTATGACAAGAACTTGAGAGGTTTGTCCATGAATTTAGTTCTTCAGGTACGATTATCATATAATAAAAGTGTTATTTTTGCTATTTGATGACATATAATATTCTTTAAGTTATTAATTTGGAGGAATTAAATGTTTCACATCAATGATACCATGCAAAGAAAATGAACACCAATGTCTTTAACAAATGAATAGTTTTCATGAATTCTTACCGAGATAAATGTGTGCGACAAGAAGCAAGCACACATAATAGCAGAAATTGTCATCACAATACTTAATATAAATGTACCTGCATTGGTGTAACAATAGTTTTTTGTGGTACCTACTTGTGCATACAACTTTCTCTTCATAGGGTTCTCAGAGATACAATAGAGAATAACTTTCCCCTACCCTAATTAGTGTGCAGGCGCCATAAAACCATTGCGCAGGCATAAAACTTAGAGAATAAAAAAAGGAAGAGGAAATTCACGGTGTACAATATGATTTTATGTTTGTAACGTAGGTATAAAACTGGAAAAAGGAGAGTTGAGTGGAGTAAGTTAAGAGGTGATGACCAGTTGAGTTAGTAGAGTGTTCAAGGATATTTCCAACTGCTGTATTCCAATAAAGTTCTCGATACCTCAAAAATGCAACTGAAAAGTATTCTACTTGTGGAGCACTAGAAATTGTTCAACTAATTGCAGTAATAACAACTGAGCAGAAATAATTTTTTCCTCCCTTACTGACTAGGTTACGATAGGTTAGATTAGGTTCTTAGAACTAGTAGCAACAACAACAACTAACTCGATAACAGAAATATCTAAATTCGTTTACACTTGTTCATAGCAGTTACTTGATCATATTCTAAATAATTTTAAAGTTATTAAGCAATAAGGAAGATAGTTGATTGAAAATCGCAATTTTATAAATTAGTCATAGTTGAAGAATACATCACTCGCAATAATGGCTGTTATTACCTCTAAAAGTAAATGCCACGAAGATTAGGAAGCTTGATTCGTAACTATTCCTCGCAAATTATTAATTTAATCCTTAATTCTCAATATTATCATTATATAGGGTGTTTTTTTTTTCGAGGTATATAACTTCAAGTTGGCATTACTGTTCAAGATGGCGACCGATTTAACAGCTGTCAAGTGATTTATTCTCAGTTTGATTCGTCAATTCTTTATGAATAGACTCATGCCTGAACAACGCTTGCTAATAGTGTAATTTCATTTCGAAAATAATGGTTCTGTGCGGAATACCTATCCCGATTTTCATAAGCGAATTTTGTTTAGCGATGAAGCGCACTTCTGGTTGAATGGCTACGTCAACAAACAAAACTGCCGCATTTGGAGTGAAGCTAATCTTCAAGTGTATGTCGAAACAACGTTACATCCAGAAAAACTGACTGTTTGGTGCGCTTTATGGGCTGGTGGAATCATTGGTCCGTATTTCTTCAAAAACGATGATGGCCAGAACGCTACAGTCAATAGTGATCGGTATAGAGCCATGATTACTAACATTTTCATTCCTGAATTGAACAACCATGATGTCCAGGAACTGTGGTTCCAACAAGACGGCGCAACATGTCACACAGCTCGTGCCACAATCGATTTATTGAAAGACACGTTTGGTGACCGACTGATTTCACGTTTTGGACCTGTGAATTGGCCTCCAAGATCTTGTGATTCAACACCGCTAGATTACTTTCTGTGGGGCTATGTGAAGTCATTGGTCTATGCGGATAAGCCACAAACCCTTGACCATTTGGAAGACAACATTCGCCGTGTTATTGCCGATATACGGCCACAAATGTTGGAAAAAGCCATCGAAAATTGGACGTCCAAATTGGACTACATCCTAGCCAGCCGTGGCGGTCATATGCCAGAAATCATATTTAAAATGTAATGCCACAAGATTATCTTGCGGATGAATGAAATTCATGTCAATCGAATAATCCATCGTTGTTGTATTGCAATTTAAAGTTCTATAGCTCTAAAAAAAACCCCTTTAGTTTCATCACAAGACCTATGAATTTACTGTTTGTTGTTTCAATGAATAGAAATTTCACATTTTTCAAAGTTAAATCTGTACAACAGATATCTTCAAAAATCCAACATCCTGTTGAAATAATGTTTCACGATGGTGTTTCATAAACTAATCAGGAGCTCTAGTCAAGTTCGGAATATCAATAATCCAAACTTGACTTTGCTTGACCTGTCAAGTTTGGTGTTTTCAAATTTGTGCATATAACAGTTCAACGTCAAACAAAGGGTTTTTCAATATGAGGTTTCATTTTGATTTTGGAAACACGAGTGTATTTCTCGAGGAATCAATGGATATTCTTTGCATTGTAGATAAGAATGTACCTTTGTCATTTACGACGGAACAAAATATCAATATTGCAGCACCATATATATGTAGGCTTGGTTAATCGATCGTCTAGAGGTATGATTCGATTACCTGGCCTTTCGTCTTTTTCTCCGTGACTTTGTTGGATTTGTAATAATTAAACTCTTTTCAATTATTATTTACATCTATTTACAAAGCCACAATTATACAGTACAAACTCAGTATTGAGAAGATCTTAATTACGTCTTAATTACAAGTTTCTCACTACGGTACTGAATTTCGTCTTTAACTTGTTTGTTGATTACTCGAAACATCTTCGTTTTTCACGTCTTCGTCGTACTTCAAGTTTTCGGTCGTCTCGTCTCTAACTGGTCTTAATTTAGTCCGCGAACCGTCTTTTAGTCTTACGTCTTAAGTTGACCGACCGAACTTGACTCGTCTTCGGCTTAAGTTGAACTGTACCCCTCTTCGGCTTAATTTGAACTGTACTCTCTGCCGATTGGAACTTACTCTGTCTCAAATATCGACTTCCCTTCTTTCGGCTTGACCATACCCTTAGGGAAAGTACCATCCCCTAGTCCAATAAGGATTTTGCCGTACCGCCCACAAAGATCTTCGCGGATTCCTGGAAATCGAATATACCCGAAGGACTAGTACCTGATACACAGATGTAACACATCTGGAACAACTGTCTTG
The DNA here is from genome assembly GCF_914767665.1 of Harmonia axyridis. Classification (NCBI taxonomy): domain Eukaryota; kingdom Metazoa; phylum Arthropoda; class Insecta; order Coleoptera; family Coccinellidae; genus Harmonia; species Harmonia axyridis. The sequence goes on from NC_059505.1 coordinate 30,314,890, forward strand.
TTCTCGAACTTTCCCAACCCCAGTAAATCTCTTAAGTTTTACAACCGACATGACACATCTTCGACACTCCGAAGAATTACACATCCTTTTTACATTATAGGTACAACAACAATTCGTTCCCTGCAAATTTATTGAAACCGTCATGCCTCCAACACATGAAAAACTAATAGGTCTCCAAGCATCCCGTTGACCATCTCAATTATTTACAGGGGACAATAACTGGATCCCACATATATTCTCTAAAAAAAATAGAATTTTCTAGGACCAATTTGCACATATCCAGCTGTATGTCCTCGATAACTTCACGACTTCTAATGTAACCAACCATAATTCAAACTGATCAAAAATATCCACAAGACAAAAATATCTCATATTTTCTGTTTCCCATTTGCTGCATCAGAACTGATGCCTCATCCCTTCATTCAACGTCCCTCGTTCATATGATCCAAGCAAAAAAAAGAGGACGATAACAGATATTGAAAGCAATCATTTGTGAAATCAGACCAGCCTTCCAAAATATGCCATGCAAAAACAGACACCGTTTTCGTCATTTCAAACCGAATATCCCCAGTCCTGGGAGCATATGCTATCCATTCAACAGATGCTGAAACGTGAAAGGTGTGCCAAGGATACGTCATGAAGAATAAAAGAGATCTGGATGACATTGTAGGCCTCTCGGGTTGAGTTCGGTTTTCATTACCCTAATAAAAACGGGTTTTGGCGTGGACAGAGAAATTCTTTCTTGTTTTTTCGGGCCAACGAGGGATACTTGGTGGACACGTTTTTATGAATCTCCTTTTCTGTTTATGATCTATGTAATTGATTGTGGATATATTTCTTATATATTCGTTCTTCGAAAGAATAAGGCATACAACTATTAGACCAATTGAAAAGTATCCGGTCTGATGCACAGATGGCGATGCTGGTATTAAATCCATATGATTTTTAGTAAGTACCAATCTTCAAACGATACGTGTAAAAATTTGACAGCAGTCCGACCATTGGTTTGTAGGATATTGCGTTGTAGGTGTAGCTACTTTTGTTATTTGTAAAAAGATGGAAAAAAATTTCGTGTGCTGATGGAATATTACTTTTTGCAGAGAAAAAATACAGTTGTCGCCCAAAAGGGACTGTCACTAACGAAAAAATCAAAACAATTAAAAAATAATTTTGAATTACCGTAAAGTGAAGTTGATCGAGATAGCAGACATTCTTGAGATATCATCTGGACGTGTACATATCATTCAAGAATATTTGTACATGCGAAAGCTGTGTGCAAAATGGGTACCGCACGAGCTCACAATCGATCAAAAGCAACAAAGTGCTAATGATTCTGAGCAGTGTTTAAAGCTGTTTAAGTGCCATAAACCTGAATTTTTGCGTCGATATGCGACAATGGATGGAACATGGCTCCATAATTTCACTCCGGAGTCCAATCGACAGTCAGCTGAGTGGACTGCACACGATGAACTCAATCCAAAGCGAAGAAAAACACAAAAGTCAGCTGGCAAGGTTATGGCATCAGTTTTATGCGACGCGCAAGGTATAATATTCATCGATTGCCTCCAAAAATCCCAAACCATCAACAGCGATTATTAAATAGCGTTATTGGATCGTTTAAATGATGAAATCTTTAAGAAACGGCCCCATGTGAATAAAAAAATACCATCAAGACAATGCGCTTTTTCACAAATCAATGAAAACAATGGCAAAATTGTATGAATTGGGCTTCGAATTGCTTCGGCACCCACCGTATTCGCCAGATCTGGCCCCCAGCGACTTTTTACTGCTCTCAGACTTCAAAAGAATTCTCGCTGGAAAAAATTTAGCGCCAATAAAGAAGTAATCGTCGAAACTGAAGCCTATTTTGATGTGAAAGACAAATCGTACTACAAAAATGGTATCGAAAAGTTGGAAGATCGCTTTAATGGCTGTATCGCCCTCGAAGGCAACTATGTTGAATAATAAAATCGAATTTTGCCAAAAAAATGTGTTTTACTATAGGAGACCGGGGACTTTTCAATTGGACTGTTATAGTCATTAACCTTAGCAGATCCATGACGTTATGACACGTTTTACAGCATCTTGTAAAAATGGAATAAAAAATGATAACAAAAATTGGGTTTCAAAATATTGTAACGCTATGACTTCTCGAATTTGTGTTCTATTTCTGAAATATAGTAGTTTTGTGAAAGAACTTAGGGTTTATAACGATTAAAAGTGAATTACCCAATCAATTTTGTAATGAGGAAATGAAAACGTCAAATATGAATTACAATCAGAATGAGGCATAGTCAATAGGATCGCATTTATGATACGGGATAGATAACAAATAGATAACGACAAGAAGAGCAAAAATATCTAGTTTTCTGAACGTTACTAGCATACAAAAAATTTTTTTGGTCTCTTTAGATGTGATGTTTTTTTATGCTTAGAATGGGTAGACTTTATAAGAATATTTCAAGCTAAGAAGGATTAGTAAATTATCTTAAAAAATCATCAGACTAATGGAAATTAAATTAATTTTCTTCTTAGTTACTCAATGCGAAATCAACTGAAAGAACTCATCTCAATGTCTTTCATCATGAAATCGAATTCAAAGACAGATTCTCTTCTTCAATTTTCATCTACTGGATTAATATTTCTTATCTGAACGACACGGAAGTAAATACTTCAAGAACTATGAATCTTATACAAATGAGAATACCCGACGAAATTTGACAAGGATCTACATCCAAGTTATTCGAAAATTTGACTGCATTCAGAGCTGCTGCAGCCATCCCCGCACTACCAAAACTTGAAACGAACGTAACGAAGGAACAGTTGGACCTGATATGAGCAGATTATTCACACCCCACGTGAAAGTTCTCACATTGAAAGAGAACCTCTCGGTTTTCTCGCAAAATTCGAACGATAACGAACCGTGAAACACTCTCTCGCGCGATTAGCCCCCCTGCCCCCGCCCCTGGAAGGCGCAAGACGCCCCTGGCCCGGCTCGTTCGCCTTGGGAATGTGTTTTGAAAGTCCATTCTGCTAATGGAATTTGATGAGGACCAGGATAGATGGAGGGAAAGGCCCGTTTCTATATTATTCCTTCCTTGTTGAATTAAAGAACATTTTTCTGATGCTCCCCGCTCAACTTCCTGGAGCTCAGTGGCCAGAAGATTCGTTTCCTTGGGTCGAGAACGGTTGATTGAACAACGTAGTTCAAGGGAATGAGCTTCGACTGGGCCTCCTTAGGTGGGAGATGTATTGTGCGGAAAATAACCAGGTTAGGACGGGGGTTTTATTCTTGCTTCTTTGTGGAGGTTCACGGTCGTCGAAGAAGCTCCGGATTTATGTTGTGATAATGGTGAAAGCACCTCCGGGAGTATTTCGGACGTCTGATGGAATGCGGATGAGAAAATCAACAAAGGGAGATCGGGATCATAATTTAATTATGGGCATGAAAAAGGGGTTCGAAAGGGAGATAAGACAACAGTAATTATGACCAGTTAATTGTTGTGTTGCAATATAAACAGTTATCTCTTTCTCCGTATTTCGAGGTGGACAGAATATCTCACGAATTTGAGAATTTGAAACACTGGTATCCTTCTAATGTAACTATATGAAATATCGAATTTATACCAACACACATCGTCAAAAGTCTGCACCCCCCCCATCAACTCTGAATTTGTTGAATGTAAGATGACAATTTTTTGTGTGTGGAATCTTTACTATCCTATCACTTAAATGAAAACAATAAACCAGCAAAAAATGTTACTTTCTCGGAGGAATAAAGGTGTATTCGAAGTAAATTAGTTTTCAGCGAATAACTAGAGTTCTAATATTGAGAATATTTCGTGGAAAACGCTAATTTCTCAGTTCGACAGGGCAAGAATAGTAGACCTACATCAAGAAGCTTTGTCGAACCACCAGATTGCGCAACGTTTGAATATTCCACTTGCTTCAGTAAAGCGTATAGTGGCTCTTTTCCTAGGAACTAGAGTAACATCTGCAAGGGAAGAACATTATACTGCAAATTTTACACGAAGGAATCGAACGGCATGTGTAACAGCCGTTTTTTTTTTTTTGAGGACCTATAGAAGGGTAGACTCAAATAGTATAATAAGGAGACGGTTGCATTCCTCAAATTTAAGGGCAAGAAGAACTTTAAGAATACCTCGGCTATTGCCTAGACATAGAGCTACCTGACGTCAATGGGCAGAACAATACCCAGACTAGCTTTTAGAACAATGGCGCAACCTAGTTCTTTCGGAGTCACCATTCTGTTTTAAAATTAATAGTCAACGAGAAAAGGTTTGGAGAGGTCCAGGCAGAGATAAACTATTAAAAAAATTGTTTAAATTGATGAGAAAATGTAGTGACAATTTTATTGGTTACTCTCGCCCAGTACTTGTCGTATTCCAAGAGAAATCTTTTTTTCTGTGATATGAAATCATTATCTTAAGAGTTTGATAATACCTACTTTGAAAGTAACTCGAGGATTTGATCGCAAAATATGCATCTTCAGTTTTTGAACATGTGTCACAGAATTTTGCGAAACATCATCGTCGAATCATTGAAAACCTCTTTTATTTTCTCGATGACTGTAGAATCCTCCGTAGATGTTTGATGAAATTTTCTCTAACGTCTCTCAATAACTCTCCAAACCAGTTCTTTGGATGAGATATGGAAAAAGATAACAATTCCCACCAATAAGGACGGATCAAATTGCCAGTCAATAGTACGTGTACTATTTCGGCCAATGAAAGTGACCAAATCGACACATACTATTCCGTATGACGGTCAACTAGCATACTGGAATCTATTCAAAAGAGCCGGTGAAACAATAAATCCTGTACTGACCCTGCTCTTTAATAAATTTTTGGGAATATCTTGAATATTAGAAATATTCGATTCTATTTAAGTGAATTCAAATATACTTACTTACTTATACTGACCGCAGTAGTCTATGCAACTCATAAGAAAGATAATAATATTGATAGCTCAAGCCAATGATAGTGACCAAATCAGTATGGTGGTGGTGGAACATGGACTGTATTAGGCAATAGAAACACCCAATCTACACATTCTGTTTTCTGGCATGATCCGCTATAATACCAGGTTTTATTCAAGAGTACTGTTAGGCAAGCAATACCTTGATACCTAATGAATTCCTGAAAACTTGGACAACCCTCATATAATCCAAACATTGAAAATATTTCAATTTTGTATGAAATATTTTTTTTCAAAATGATACATTTTGAAATTCTCATAATTTTTCTCATTTCTTTTTATCAAGGGGGGTGCTAAAAATTCTTTGTCTGTTAAAATCCAACGTAAGGTAATCAGTAACGAAATGAATCAGGCTGCGTCATATATTACTCTGTCCTATATATCACCATAAAACACAAGTTATCGATTGAATGTTTACCTCCTCACAATGAGTATGTATCTTTTGTGTGAAATTATTGTCCTCAAGTTCTAATTGAACTTTTTATACAACTTTAGAAGTTTCAGAAATTTTATCAAGCCTCCTTGGTTAGTTGGCAAATCAGTTCAACTGTCATCTGAAATTCAGTTTGTTTATCGCTATATAAAATTTTGTGAAATTCCAATAGTATTTGTAATCTTTTCAAAGCTCTTTCTCCGGTGAACATGCTTCCAACTAAAAAAAAATCAGATATATTCAACGACCAGGATCATTGAAAGCTTACGTTGGAGAACGAAATGAAATAAAGTTTTCTTCAAATCAATAAACTGTGAAATAAAAACAGCGAATACATTTTCACGTTTACTCGGTAAGTCTGGCTGAAATAAGCCCTGTTCAAGGGCCATCGAATCTCAATCATTGGAATCTGCAAATGTCTGCAATATCAGATTTCAAACATTCCTACGATACAAGGTTCCTCGCGTATGGAAGAAATTCAAGGATTCGTCGAATAGAATCACATAATTCATTTCAATTGAAAATTTCAGCTTTTCAGTTTCGAAGGAAAATAATAAACGACAACCAGCTGCCGTTGGAATGCAATATATACCGGTATCGTATTCGTATACAGAATCAGACACAATTCTGAAAACTCTCCAGACAAAATAATTTACATATTACTCGTATACTGGCGAACAATACGAGAGGAACATCCATATTCGTTTATCGGAATTCAATAAAGGCTGTGCATATGGTCAGTGCTTTTTACTGGGTGAATGATTCAAATTTGGGCTTTTTTTGACAACTCAGTAAAAAAACTGATTATATTACCTATCTGTAGTTTTTCATTCGGTTATCACTACGTCTAGGTTCTGTTTGGATGAGGTATTCTCAGAGTTTGGAACAAACTCACCTGAGTTCACCAGGTTCGGTGATCTTAGGTCAATTTTAAGGATTAAGATATAGCCCTCACTAAAAGCCTTGTTAGTTCCTAAGTACCATCGTTTCTCTTGAATCATATGATGTCTGCAACATGAAGCTTTGGATAGTGTTGAAGTATGGAATTATATGGAATCAATTCCTAATTATTATGGACTGATGTCACCTCTGATCAAAACTCGAGAAGCACTTTATCAATTTGTGGATTACGTCTTCTATCCACGTTTTCTGCTCACCTTCTGATTAGAGCAGACTATTGTGGAGAGAATGATAAGGGAAGCGACCAAACCTTAATATCAGTCTACACACATTCATAACATCCAACCAAGTTCTTCGAACCACAGATTGACCGGGTGATTTAAAAGCTGGCCATTTTTTTCACCCTTTACTGTGGGCCTTCATCTTTTATGCTCCTATCCTTGCTTACTCAGCGGAAGATGTTCATACAAAATTTCATTACAATTTTGCCTGTATTCTTGACATTAACATCTAAAAGAGCTATTTATTTCCTTTCTTGGATGGCGTTACGGAAATTTTTCATGAAACTATCCTAACTTATTTTGCAGCGTTCTACCAAAAAAATATCGTATTCAGAGTCTTTTTCACTGCTGGGTTTCGTTATGGAGAGATTTATTTCCTGTTGAATATCCTTCGTGCTAGACTTTCGACAGCTATACACATTCATGGTTCGACGAATAAAGCATACAGTTAGATAAAAGGACGATTTACTCAAATATGGCCACTACGTTGCAACCTGTGAAATTATAATATGAGATAGTTCATGTCATGCCCTGTCTGCAACATAAGACGCCACGGAGATCACAAGTTGGAACTGTCTGTTTAGGAGATTTGGTGTTCTTATCTTTTCCTGCTCCTATGTGCTGGATTCCATGTGTCCTGTATATATCATACATCTAATAATGCTAGTGTTATAGGTAAAAAACTGATTTGTTTTTCAACCCTGTATCTCGAAAACGCAGCAGGTTGGGATATACACACGTCGTCAAAAGTCTTGGCCCCCCTAGAAATAAATAATCTATGTTCTGGAAATAACAACTGCCATATATTTAATAACAAATCTCTGTTTGTTACTCTGTGCTTTTTGCAGAATGAGACAAAATAGGAAAATTGAGAAAAAATCAGAATTCATCGATTATTTATTTTTGATTAATTGTAGTTATTTCAAAACTGAAACCAAATTCAATGGAGCGTAATACCACCTCTTCTTCCAATCAACTGCCCAATACGCCTAGGCATCCCACTAATCAAGTCACTGATGAAATGTTCAGGTATATCGTTCCATTCTTCCTGAAGGGCTAAACTCTATTCCTGAAAAGTTGAAAGTGGGTTTTGGCGTTTGGATATTGCCCTCCCTAAGTAATCCCATACGTGCTCGATTGAATTCATGTCTGGCGAGTTTGCTGGCCAGTTCGTTCTCTGGATATTGTTCTCTTGAAAAATGTTTTGAACCCTTCAATATATTCAATATTCAAACGTTGCGCAATCTGGTGGTTCGACAGAGTTTCTTGATGTCGGGTTTTCATTCTTGCCTGGTCAATCTTAGACATTGGATGTCCCGGCATTTTGCATGGAATGTGCTCAATATTACAACTCTCGTTATTCGCTGAATACTCATTAACTTCGAATACACCTGTATTCTCCCGAATAAGAAACATTTCTTGCTGGTTCATTGTTTTCATTTAAGGGAGAAGGTAGTGAAGGTTCCACACACAAAAATTGCCCAGTTACATCTTACATCGAACAAGTTAATGGGTAGTCCAAGAATCTTTACGATGTGTGTAGTCTGGCAGAGGATATTCGATTAAGGATAAGAACGCCCATCAGCACATTACCAGTATATCGTCTCTCAAGAACGCAGAATTCGTTGAGGTACATTGGTATTAAGATCTATAACAAGTTCCCTATAGAACTAAAGGTCAAAAACTTCAAAAGAGAAATGGTAAAATTCCATACACCATTTACTCAATCAGAATTTATAAGTTATAACTGTTGAACATTTGCCACTTTATAATTCAGATTATAATTCTGCCAGTCAGTCACTTCAAATCCTTCACCTTCGGATCATGACACTCTTTGTTTCTATTGAAGGAAATAAACTAGTTTCATTGCTTCTATGCTAGCAACGGGACCCCTTTCTTCTCAACACCCTGTATAAGGATATATCCTGATTTCCACCAGCCATCTATCTCCTCTCCAATTACGAAACAGATACAACTCCAAACTACTCAGGCAAAGTGGCTCACCTGGCCTCCCATTTAATTCTAAGACAACACTTTCGAACTTTTTCGGCAAAACATACTCTACTTTGAAGAACTCGTTCCGTTTGTTACCGCATAATACAATTTGAACAGACAATGTGAGGTGAAACAGTTGCACCGTCGGTGTCGCGGTCCTATTTATTCTGCTGCCATCGTCGGTTTCCAGAACAAAGTTGGCCGGGCAAAAACAATCTCTTTCGACGTCTCGCGGAAAATAAACGGAAGAACAAACAGACAAGGTCCGACTACAAAGGAAAACGTGCGAAAGTTTAACGTCCTGTCTATGCTTCCGTTCTATCAACCATGCAAACTGCGATCCGAGCAAGTGTGTTGTTAGATGGTAAGGCAGACCTGAGAGTGAGTGTTCCAAACTTTGTACTTTTTCCTTTGGGGAAGTTGGCCGACAGCCTTTATTAATTGAGTACGGATTGAGTACAACTGCACTCATTCTGGATGAATAATTGGTTTTCTTAATTGGAATTGGAGAGGGTAAGATGCCTGTTAGCTGTACGAATCGTAAATCAACGTAAATCAGGATATGGGGAACTGTTTTCACGTGTTTGAATAGTTCATTAGATGTCGACAAGGATTGTGTCCGATGCAAGCTTGTGGCTGTTTGCCACATTTGTTGATTGAGACAATCGTGCATTCAACTAATGGCTGTGCAACCACCACTCAGGAATTGTTGTTTTGATTTCCATTTACTTGAAAAAACTAAGAACAGAATTCATCACAAGATTTTACCAGATTGAATTCAAGCGAAAAAGAATTAATGAAAGAAGAACAGACTTCATTCTGTTGGGGAAATTCTTATCCTTTCCTCAACACTTGAGCAGACCTAATTGTCTAGACTTCAACTCCAAGTAAGTTGTAATAAGAAATAGTCTCTAGCTTGGACTATTTTACGCACTTTATATTTGAATAATCTTCACTTGAATTATTTCAAAGGGTAACATTAATAAATACTAAACAACTTACTCGGTAACAGGTTTATTTTCTGTGAGGTAGAAAATATTGGTTGAATACTTTCGTTGAATACAGGTTGAATACACGTGTAACACAAGGTGAATACAAGCAGAGTACACGTGGAATACTTGATTAATAAAAAGCAGAGAATATACAAGACATGAACGTTAAACTAGGTTAAGTTCGGCCACAGAACCTCAACCGCTTCATTCTCAATTCTTGTCCTTGCATATATAGAAAATCATATATTATTATATGATAGTGAAGAAATGAATGTAATAAATATAGCAAAGTGATAGTATCAGATGAAAAAGATAAACGTAAATAATTATACAAACAAAGCAAAATAATAAAAGTGGAGATATTTGGGTAAGCAACCCAAAATACATATTGGAGAATTGTGAGTAATATACAATTCTCCAATACATTTTTCGAATCTGTTTTCTACAGTATAAGAATTACCTCTTTCCATTTGTATATCAGTTTCAAATGTATCTCAATGTGAAAAGAGTTGTATCTGAATAACACCGAAAAAATGTAAGGGTTGATTTTGCGATGAGAATTAAGGTGGGTATTAGGTATAAAATTTTCACTAGTAATACCACTAGAGGTCAAATTATTTCCGGAAATTGTTTCGAGCTCATTAATATTTTGAAAATTATCCCGAGTCAAAAAAATTTTCAGTATAATTCTCTGTTGGGTACCCACGAGGAAAAATTTTCCACTAAAATTCATCCGTAGGCTTGGTTAATCGATCGTCTAGAGGTATGATTCGATTGCCTGGCCTTTCGTCTTTTTCTCCGTGACTTTATTCGGGTCTTGTAATAATTGAACTCTTTTGAATTATTAACATCTATTTACAAAGTCACAATTATACAATACAAACTCAGTATTGAGAAGATCCTAATTACGTCTCAATTAACAAGTTTCTCACTACGGTAGTGAATTTCGTTTTTAACTCTAGTTTCAATTACTCGAAACGTCTTCGATATGTCACGTCTTCGTCTTATTACAAGTTTCGGTCGTCTTGTCTTTAACTCGTTCGCGACTCGTCTTAATCTAGTCCGCGAACCGTCTTTTCGTCTCACGTCGACCGACCGAACTTGACTCGTCTTAGACTTGCCTTGAACTTTACTCGTCTTCTACTTAATTTGAACTTCGACTTTACTCGTCTTTGACTTAACTTCAACTGACCCTCTGCCGATTGGAATTTACCCTGTCTCGAATATCGACCTCCCTTCTTCGGCTTGACCACACCCTTAGGGAAAGTACCATCCCCTAGTCCAATAAGAATTTTGCCGTACCGCCCACAAAGATCTTCGCGGATTCTTGGAAATCGAATATTCTCGAAGGACTAGAACCTGATACACAGATGTGACACATCTGGCACCACCGTATTGTCTTCGAACTTTCCCAGCCCCCAGCAAATCTCTTCAAAATTTACAACTCCATGGCATATCATCGACACCTCGAAGAATAACACATCCTTTTTACATTATATGTACAAAAACAATTCGTTCCTTGTAATTCATTGAAATTGTCATGCCCTCGACACTTGAAGAAACTAATAGGTCTCCAAGCATCCGGTTGACCATCTCAATTATTTACAGGGAACAATAACTGGATCCTACATAGTCAATGTCTAAAATATTTTTTCTTACAACATTCATTTGGATGAAAATTTTCCATTTGAAGAAGCATGGCTGAAAAGCCCAATTTATTTACTAAGATTTTTATTTCTATAATTTTTTTCGAAAACTCGAGTTTTCAGGAGGAAAACATAAATGTATAGCAAGCTCATGTTCAATAGCATTTCATTGAACAAAAGCCAACCAAGTTATGATTCTACTAGGCCAAGACTTTTACATCAAAAACTATAGTGAACAAACACTAAACAAAAATTGTCGATTAACGACAATACAATTATTATAAACGTTGTTTTTTTCTTTAATTTCGGAGGAGTGTAACTTTTTCCTGGGGGTGATTTCTCAAAAATTCCATACTGAATACCCACCTTTTCATCACAGAATCACCCCTCACATTTTTTTCGGTGTCATTCAGATTCAGCCTGTGTAGGGTGATTCAAACGCAAACTCTTCGTTACCAAACTACTGAGCGTTGAACTTTCAAGATTTTTTAGTTTTTTCTTCATAGCTCTCAGTTTTTGAGATATTAAGATCAAAGTTGAAATATAGGTTCGTAAGGGTTTCTATTTTTTTTTTTCAAAAAACTTGTTATTTAGGTCGCAAACCAAATACGTGAAGTTTTTTGTTTTCATCGTGATATTATGTTCCAACTTTTTGCTGAATATTTTAATTGAATGCAGCGAATTACAGAGAAAGATTTCACTTTTTCTCGATAACAATCTCAATGTGTAAAAATTTATGAAATTCATTTCAGATGTTAGAATCCACCATCGGCATACTACAAAAATGTTAATGGAGTGAAAAACTGCCGAACCCCTGAAAAAATATCTCCTTGTAGCTTGTTCAAATCACTCGACATACTAGATGAGATAGATATACCCTTAAACGTAACCTATATTTAAAATTTGATTTAATATCTCAAGAACTGAAAGAGCTATGAGAAAAAAACTAAAAAATCTTGAAACTTTGTCTAATTATATTCATTGATTTCGAGAATTGAGACTGCTAATTTGCTGCCATTAAACATTGTTACTAAAAATTATTCCATGTATTTCCTTGGACGACAGCAAAATACCAATCATAACTCTGTCAGAAGGACGATAAGAACAAAGCTGTGTATTCAGCTCATCCTTCCTTCGTAATTCACAAAAGGGCATACAACGGAATAAATTAGGACCCCAATATCAAAACCACCATAAATAGCATCCTCTTCAATTATCTCAACAGTTGTTACAGCTTATATGAAAATCTACCGTTTTGTTCAAGCTTCCACGGGATCCATGTTATCATACCATGTTTCAATGCCTCCTGGGACCCCCCTAGGAAAGGTTATTTCAGTGGATTGGGGGTGAATATAGTTTAATACCCTAGACGTCTGCTAAAAAGTGTACAGTTATAAACTTTTCGCTGAATCAGCCGTTCTTCTTCTTCCTCCATTAAACCGCCACCACTCGAGGCTTCAGAAAACCTTCCACGGTACCATTAACACGTCTCAAATCGAATCAGCAATCTGCCATCAAATATTTTCGCCAATCATAAACTGTGACGAACGACTCATTTTTATTATTACTGCGAAATATACCCCAAGCGGGTACGTCGTTTCTCGAGGAGAAATGTATTGTTTGAGATCAAAATGGAACAATAAAAGTTTTTATGGATCTGCGGCCCCGTTTTGACTCGGATTCACATAATTACAGATACTGAGAAACATCTGGAGATAATTGGAAATGTCACGTTTTTGCCCCTATGATTGATCTTGCCATCCTCCATGTTTGTATTCCGGAGAGGGCAGCACACAAATAAAGCGGTCAGTGGCGGCTCGTGGTTTTTCAGTTGAAAGGATACCAGAGGAAGGGTCCTCATCTGATCTCTCACCAGAGCGAGGAATATTTTTAATACATCTAGCTCTTTCAAAAAGGAAATTATAGAAAAGAAGAATAAGAACGAAGAAACTTATTGCACTAAGTTAGCTAATTTCCCAATTCTATACCAATTTTATGACACAATTTGTGGTTTTTATCATTTTGCATGTGTAGCTGAGAGAATTCAAAACATATTGAAAACTCCATGTCGTGATCTGCTAACAGTCTTGTTTCAATGACATGTGTCATCCGAAGTGTCATAGGTTTAGTTGAAGGTTACCGATTAAACAATATCAATCCATTATCGGCTGCTGAACCTTTGAAAATTATAAAAACTACTAATAAAATGATGATTATGTAGTAAATGCATTTGGTGCATAACGAGCAGACTATGGTCGACATAATCCTCCTACTGAGTGTACAAATGGTAAAACAATGAAAGAATTCGAATAGATTTGATCTGTTACTGATTTTTTGAAGCCCATAAATCGAAATACACACTGGACCGAAAATATTGCTGGTGTAAGTGAGTATTGAAGAATATTTAAATGTTCATTTCATGACAGGAACAAGATTTGGTCCTTATGGCACGATATTACGTATTTTGCATCTCCATCCTAAGGTTCAGTTGATATAAAACCAAAGCCTGATGACTATATACCTATTCTTGAGCATATGCGGATTGGGTGCTTGAACAACAACGTTTGGTTGACGATTTTTCGTATTGACTTTTCTTCAGTGACGAAGGACATTTTTTAGTCTGTGACTGTGTACACAAGCAATGAAATCCTCATTTAGGTAACTCCTGAGATACTATTTCATATACAAAAAGGCACTGTATGGTGTGCCATTTGGTTTGGTGCGAAGGATTGTTTTTGTGGCCCAAAATTTATCGACGATTCATCGAATATTACTTCACAATGATCGAGTCCTCTAAGAGATCTCGCGAAGGACATTTGAATGATGTAGTCCACACAAAATGGTAAGGTCCAAGCATTCGATTTTCTAAGTGAGAGTTTGTTTTCTTTGCGTTTTGGGATAATTCTTCAGAAACGAAGGTCACCTTAAATTGCTCAGAAGATTGGAAATATTTTGTTTCAGCTAGTACAGCAAATATGAGATGATTGATTCCTATTTACGCCTATCTCGACCACTGTTCATTTCTTCAAACGTTCCTAGGCAACATTTCTAACAAGTTTAACAACCTCAATCGTCTCAAAAGTGCAATTTCTATTGTTGAAGTTTACTTAAAAAAAGCGAGAAAGGACCGAAGAACAGACTAAAAAAATGATTTTATATACTTACAACTGGCAACCGATACCATCTAAGTTCGACTCTACTTTACTACCTACAAGTATTACTCTGAATAGTAAGTTAACATCAATGCGATACAGGGAGATTAGCTATCCAAAAACATTTGCAGAATACAACAAATTGTGTTTCTAATCTAATTCATAGTGATTCGTAGTTTCCCATTCAAGCTTTTGTATGTTGATATAAAGTTAAGTTTTATTTTATATGCGATCGTAGAAGAAATTATGTTCTCAATTGAATGTAAAAAATCTTTTCCACCTTGACTAATTGCCAAGGGAGTCGAGTGCAAGAAGATATCACTTCTTATTATCGTTAGGACAATAATAACAGACCTCTTTCTTGCAAACCTAGCTGTCTATATTCGCGACCAAGAATGTCTTAAAAAATAAACATTAAAAGAAAGCACATTTACATTACTACGGACAGTCAGGGCACTCTGAGATCCCTGAAATCTTTTAACCAGGATCTCTACTGGCGTTGGAATGTCGTAATACCATCCAGCAACTGGCCAGAAGGAATAAATTAACTCTACAGATAACAGGGCATTGTGGCATAGAAGGAAACGAAAATGTCGTTGAACTGGCAAAAAGAGCTTCAAGGTTAACACCTGTTGGTCCTGATCTCTTCTGTAGGCTTGGAAGAGACCAATATAAGGCAACGGTCCAAAAATGCGAGGTGGACTATAGAAAAACCCTCTGGAGAAACACTCCGGGTCTTGCTCAGGTAAAGAAATTTGTGGTGTTTTCACCGGCCTATACTGAAAAACTCCTGGAATTACCAAAAGCTGAACTTCGGGTAATAGTTCGACTGCTGACAGGACACTGTCGGTGCAAATCCCTTTTGTACCGCATGGGTTAGTCAGGAGATGAGATCTGCAGGCTCTGTGGAAAGGAGGTAGAAACAACCGAACACATAGTGTTCAAATGCTCGGAGCTGACTGGCCTAAGAACCACTCACATGGGAAAGTCAGTTCTGGATACTCAAGAAAGAATAGCCAAGGCTTCTAAGGATGTTGTCGGTTTCGTTAACTGCATCGACGCCCTCCCTGGGTTTGTATGAATAGGTAGGATTAGGAACAAAAGATCAAATTGGTCGCAGTTACCGGAAGGCTAACAAAGTCGCTACGACCCCGATTTATTGTAAATTGAGGACAATAACTATTTCTATATCGCCTTTTATTGAAAGTGCAGTTAAATACTTTTCTTCATATTGAATAACAACTTGTGAGCATGAGTCTCAGTATCGCTTATGTATTCATAATCATTGAGTTAGGTTGAGGAAATTGATAAGAATAATATTGACCTGTTTCCCTCTCTGCGACGACCGCCACTGAACACAAACAAACTGACGCGAGATTATCTCAAAAGAATCGCCGATCGGCGGAAGAAATGAGAAAGTCACTGGAAAATAAGTGGCAACAGCAAGTTTCCGGGAGTTATTTTCTTCGTAGAAGATGGTGGATTGTTATCGACTTTATAAGGTTATTTGGGCCCTTTCAAAATGCGAACGCGATGGTCCTTTGTCCTCTCCCTAATTTCACTCGAGCTGATAGGGATGAGTTCATCTTCTTGATAGCTCTAGGGGCTTTTGAACCAGTTCGTTAGGCCTTGACTCTTTTCGGTTCAAGTGGGTATATTGGTTGTGTACAAAATCTCCGTAAAAATGGGATGAATGTAGGATTATCCGATTTTCTAGAAGAATAATGAAATATTCTGAGACTCGAACGGTATAATGGAATATTGACCGCTGAGAGCTGCTCTTTGTGCTTCCTTTCCAAAAAGAATTTCGAGGATGAAAATTCTTTATCCGTGAAAATAGGAATTATGGAGTTTTAACTATTTCGAAACACAAAATAATTAAATACGAAATCTCCACCCTATGGTATATATCAATGGTTGAAACTTTTTGAACATGTTCCTGGAAGTATCCAATATTAAAGTTTCAAGGAATCAAGAAAAGTAGTTGAGAAGACACACACACCTAAAAAAATATGCCATACGCAAATATTTCTCAATATATACAGGGTGAATAAATGTACTAAATTTTCAACTGTTACCCAAATAGAGGCCAATTCAAAATGAAACCTCTTATTGAAAAACCCTAGCTAGCTCATAATTCAAATGATTATCGTAGTCTCCAACACTTAATTGAATCTGGTTTGCATTAGGTTAGTATTTTAGTAATAAACTAATAACTAAGTACTCGCTTCTGTCATTATTGATTGTCTTAGAGGGAATTAGCATTGGAAGATCCCAAAACCTCAGAATGTCATAAAGTTATGTTAATTCAAAGTATTGTCCATCGCTTTTAATTTTTTTTTAATTTCTACCTGAATGGTTGAAACCCTGATTAGTAAATATTAATATTATAATACAACAAATATATAAGGGTACAACTTTTTTGCGAAATTCGAGGCTTTATTGTAAAAAACTGGTTATACATTTATAATTCAAAGTATTGCCCATCGTTGGTCACTACTTCATCCCATCTTTCGGGCAGCGTACGAATCCCGCGTTGAAAAAATTTGTCATCTTTTGAAGCGATCCACGAATCAATCCAATTTTTTACTTCTTCATAAGACAAGAAAAGCTGGTCAGCCAGGCCGTGAGCCACTCTTCGATGCATTTGATACTCCGAGTGAGCAACGTCTGGAGAATACGGCTAGTGGGGTAGAACTTTCCATTTCAACGTTTCCAAGTATGTCTTGACCACTTTCGCAATATGGAGTCGAGCATTTTCATGCTGTGAAATCACTTTATAATGCCTCTCCTTGTATTGTCTTTCAATGCTCGCCACGAACGCATTGATTGCGTTTCATAACGATAACCTGTGATTTTTTCAGTCGGTTTTAGCAACTCATAATAAACTTCATCGAGCTGGTCCCATCAAATACTGTGCATGACCTTGGAACCGTGCATATTAGGTTTGGCCATCGACGTGGAAGCACGACCGGGATATCTCCATGATTTTCTGCTCTTAGGATTATCGTAATGGACCCATTTTTAGTCTTCAGTCACAATACTATGCAGAAATCTCATCCGTCTTTGTCTTGCAAGGAGCTGTTCACAAGCAAACAAACACCGTTCAACATATCTCGGCACTGTACGGTATCCAATTTCCTTGTTTCTGAATCATTCCCATAACTTTCAGGCGTTTTGAAATGGCTTGTTGCGTCACTCCCAATGATCCTGCCAATTCTTGTTGCGTTTGATACTAGTCTTGATCATGTAATGCCTTCAATTGTGCATCTTCGGAAACCTTTTCTTTTCCACCGCCATGCTGGCCTTCGACGTCAAAGTCACCGTTCTTGAAGCGTTGAAACCACTCTCGGCAAGTTCTTTCACTAATAGCGGCCTCACCATGGATATTTGAGAGCCTTCGATGAGCCTCAGCCGCAGATTTCTTCCTATTAAAACAGCAAATTAAAATCTCCCGCAAATGACGCAGCTCATAAGCTGACATGTTCAACCAAGAATAACTTCATGATACAGACACAAATCGACTAATATTTCGATAGCGTTATGTTAACCTTAGCTTATTGTATGACATCGAAGATCTATTTATTTTGACAACCACTTACCACTACAGCCATCTATTGCAAAACGGCGGAAGCAAAGTTGTACCCCTCAATTCGCTACGTATATCTCGTACATATTTTGTCATTAACGCACAAAGAACTCTACTTCCAGCCATTTAACGAATACTGAACGACAATACTAAAATATGTCTAGACGCACCAATTTTAGTTACTTGATTTAGCTACTTAAGACGTGTGAATTCGCCTCAATGCGAACCAGCCTTTAGTGAAACACGCAGAAACATTCAAGCCAGCGCCAGTTCATTTTTGAATTTTTCATAGCTTCCACTCACCTCATCGATAGACAAATCGATATAGTTACACCCCTGACAAAGTAACCCATCATGGTCATCCGAAGCATTCCATCAAAACTGTCCGTGGCGCATCGCTGCGAAGGGGCTCATATCCATAGAGATTAACTCATTTTATTCGGGGGCTCCCCGGCTGAAACTGAGATAATCCCGTTTGAAATATATCCCCCTAGGAATGGTCCTGTATTAAACACCGGCAAATGTCGATACAGATCCCCCGACAACGATGATGGATTGCCTTCAGTTATGCTCAAACCGTCCGAATATTATAATCTGAAACAAAGCGTCGTATACTAACTGACAAAGAAACTGCAACACCCTGAAGGAGTTGTTTAAATTTTAATTTTTTTTTGTTGGTGAAACATAGATATTATAGTAAGGAGTAAATGTTTGAATTTGAAGGAAAAACTCGTGAAGGTGAAGTAGATGTTTAGTTGCTGTTAAAATGCCTAGAGCACGTGTCCGCAGAATTTATCGCCAGCTGAGTGAATTTGAAAGAGGTCGAATCATTGGTCTACGGAATGCGGGGTTGTCATTTCGAAAAATCGCTAACCGTATCTACGAACACGAATCCAACTACTGGTATGAGATTTTGCCAAGCGTGGTTTGATAATGCCTCAATCGAAGAAGAGTAGGCACCTAACATCAAAGGACCACAAGTGAAGTTCAAGATCGACGTATAAGACTTATAGCCATTAGAGACCGATTTGCGACAACTCGATCTTTGGCTGATGAGTGGTTAGGAGAACAAGGCCATGCTGAAACTGTCCGAACAGTTTAACGCCGGATAAGGTCTTTTGGACTGCAGCATTATCAATCCCATCTTGTTGTACCTCTGACGGCTGAGCATCGCCGGAAACGATTACAGTGGTGAAGAGAACGTCAACATTGGAATATGGAATGGCATCAGGTCGTCTTTTCTGATGATCCTCGATTCGCCTTGGGTGCACATGATGGTCGAAGAAGGGCAAGACCACGTCGGAGATAAAGACGTGAACCTCAGTATGAGATGCTATTGCACATGCAAATAGGTTACCTTCTTCAAAAAAAAATTGTAAAACCTTCATTTTATTCTTCAAATTTCAATCATTTACCCCTTGCGATAATATCTATGTTTCACAGAAAAATCGAAGAAATAATATATTGGGTATTTAGTCACTTAAAGATCCTAATAGAGCTCTTTATTAAATTTGGCCTAGCTTTCGACCATCCACATGGCTGTCTTCAGGGCAAATTAATCTAAACCTAATTGGAAAAATCAGGCGTAACAATGAGAGTCATCTATATAAATGTGGGCTTGGTTAATCGATCGTCTAGAGGTATAATTCGATTACCTGCCTTTCGTCTTCTTCTCTGTGACTTTGTCGGATTTGTAATTATTGAACTCTTTTGAATTATTTACATCTATTTACAAAGCCACACTTATACATTACAAACTCAGTATTGAGAAGATCTTAATTACGTCTTAATTACAAGTTTCTCACTACGGTATTGAATTTCGTCTCTAATTAGAGTGTTAATTACTCGAAACGTCTTTGCATATCACGTCTTCGTCTATAATTCGAGTTTCGGTCGTCTCGTCTTTAACTCGTTCGCGACTCGTCTTAATCTAGTCCGCGAACCGTCTTTACATCGTACGTCTCAAGTTGACCGACCGAACTTGCTCTTCGCTCGTCTTAGACTTAACTTGAACCATCTCCCGACTCTGACTTACTGACCTTCCCTGAATATCGACTTCTCTTTTTCCGGCTTGACCACACTCTTAGCAACCGATATCGGGGAAAGTACCACCCCTCTAGTCCAATAAGAGTTTTGCCGTACCGCCCACAAAGCTCTTCGCGGATTCCTGGAAATCGAATACTCTCGAAGGACTAGAACATGATACACAGATGTGACACATCTGGTACAACCGTCTTGTTTTTCTAACCCCAGTAAATCCCCTAAGATTTACAATCGAGTAATCAACCCGATATGTCTTCGTTATCTCGAAGAATTAACACTTATTTTCTAAGTTATATACAAAAGCAATTCGTTCCTTGTAAATTCATTGAAACTGTCATGCCCTCGACACTTGAAGAAACTAATAGGTCTCCAAGCATTCTGTTGATCATCTCAATTATTTACAGGGAACAATAACTGGATCCTACATAAATAAAACTTCCAGGTCATAAAATTAAAAACTAAAAAACGGTATAATCCACAGTTCAATTATCTTCAAAGTATTTTTCACATTAAGGTTCAGATTAATTTGCCCTAAAGGTTGCCATGTGAATGGTCGAAATATAGTCCAAATATAATAAAGAGCTCAAATAAGATCTTTAAGTGACTATATACCCAATATATTATTCCTTTGATCTTGTTACAAAGGCGATAATTATTTTTTTACAATTTACCAGGAAAAATTTACACAGCTCCTTCTGGAGTTACAGTTTTTCTGTCAGTTAGTATATTATAATCTGAAACAAAGCGTCATACTTACAGCTACGGGTCCGCATAACTTGGCACGTTGTTGCAGCTCCGGCCTATCTATTCCTGCAATTAGCAGTTTGCTATTGAAATTCCGAGGATTTGCACCAGAGCCAGGAGTCGTGCCTTGAATAGATAGGGGCGTTTAGGGGTTGAATGCAGCTTTCAGCATCAGATCCTCGCCATGGGCAATTGGGTGGGGGATTGAATAAGGTTTTGGGTGAATGAAAAAATTTGAATATGTTCCACCTGGGAATTAAATAATTAATTGAGTAACTGGAGTTGTGAGGAGAATATTAATTTATATGTTCAATGTTTGAAGTTCAAATTATAGCTTTAGGACCATTGAAATCAGGCGACCAATTTGAATATTTTGAGTTGAATCAGTCAAAATCTCGAAAACGAATGAAAGATTGACGGTTTTGAGATGGAAGTTAACTTTTGATAAATACTCTTCCATTTTTGTCACCTTTGTGGGGGCAGAATTCAAATTTGGTATTTCAAATGGGAATCCTGTTTTTATTGCAGAATCGTATTCCACCGCAAAAAATACGAACGAAATTTGAACGCACAAATTTTCACGTTTCGTTACAGATAACTTTGCAATTGGATTCAAATTTTCAGTCTAAGACCTTCAGTCTACGTACCTGTTACAAAAATCATTCACGTGAAATTTTGCTGAACTGTTTCTTTTCAGTACATGTATCGTCATTGAACATTTGAAAATGGCGAAATTATTTATTTTCTTCTTTGCTTCCGCCGTTTTTTTTCCGAACTTCGAGGCTTTATTGTGAAAAACTGGTCATACATTTATGATTCGAAGTATTGATTGCTGGCCACTACTTTTTCCATCTTTCGAGCAGCGTACGAATCACGCGTTGAAAAAACTGCTCCTCGCTTGAAGCGATCCACGAATCGATCCAAAATTTTACTTCTTCATAATACCGGAAGTGCTGGCCAGCCAGACCATGTGCCATTGATCGAAACAAATCATAGTCTGAAAATGCGGCGGGTGGGGTAGAACCCATTTCAACGTTTCCAGATATGTCTTGACCACTTTTGTAACACGGGGTCGAGCATTGTCATGCTGTGAAATCACTTTATCATGTCTCCCGTTATATTGTGGCCATTTGTCTTTCAATGCTCGGCTCGAATCGATCAATTACGTTCGAACACGATCGCCTGTGATTGTTTCAGTCGGTTTCAACCACTCATAATTCAGTTCGCCGAGCTGGTCCCACAAAATACTGAGCATGACCTTAAAACCGTCGACGAGGAAGCATGATGGATTATCGTAATGAATCCTTTTTTCGTCTCCAGTCACAATGCGATGGAGAAATCCCTTGCGTCTTTGCTTTCTAAGCAGCTGTTCACAAGCAAACAAACGCCGTTCAACATCTCTCGACTTCAACTCATACAGCACCCAATTTCCTTATTTCTGAATAATTCTCATGATTCAGGCGTTTCAAAATGGCTCGTTGCGGCACTTTCAATGATCCTGCCAATTCTTGTTACGTTTGACATGAGTCTTGATCAAGTAATGCCTCCAATTATTCATCTTCGAAAACTTTTTATCTCCCACTTCCATGCTGGCCTTCGAAATCAAAATCATCGTTCTTGAAAGGTTGAAACCATTCTCGGCACGTTCTTTCACTAATAGCGGCCTCACCATAGGCATTTGAGAACATTCGATGAGCCTAAGCCATAGATTTCTTCATACTAAAGCAGTAAATTGAAACCCCCTCAAATGACGATAATTTGGCTTGTAAGCTCACATGTTTAAACGAGAATAACTACATGATGCAGACACAAATCGACTAATATCTCGATGGCGTTATGTTCACAAATACCTCATTGATTGACATCTACGATCTATTTATTTCGATTACCACTTACCGCTACAGTACCTTTTGCAAAACGGTGGAAACAAAGTTGTACACATATTTTCATTTGAAAGAAGATTAATCTATTAGGTTAGATCTATTAGGAATCTCCGTCAAGTCGTCTGTCTCAATGCGCAGAACGCTATTTTCAAGAAATAATTGGACAATTTACGACTAAAATTGCATGTGAATGATTATGGGACGAATACATCAAGGTCATTTAGATAGAAAATTTTTATTCGATTACAGAGCTATCTGTGACGAATCGTGAACTTTTGTACTGTTTATCGTAGAATACGAATCTGCAAAAAAACAGGGATTCCTATTTGAAATTCCAGATTTGAATGCTTCAAACATGACATTCATTTAAGAAAAACGAAAAACAAACTCATTTCCCAAAACAATCGATTCGATGTTGTCACCTATATTGTCTCTGACATCAAATCCTACTCTTGGATATTAGATTTCTCTAAATTTGCGAATCTTTTCATTTGATTCATGGAAAGATATCAAAAGCTATTCTCTGAGAAAATTGGAAATGCAATCTCTGTATGATTCCTCTCATCGGAAACATCGAATCAACAAAGATAAAGTTAATCCCTCTAGTCTGGAACAAAGTAATAAGTTTCCTAAATACATATACGTCTAGTCGTATAACTTTTACGATGTTGTAAGATCGAGGACCAAGTTAGTATTAGGACCATAACTCCATGATATAAATATCATCACAAGACAGCGGTGGTTGTTCATGAGTACCAACTTTGTTGCCTTCTTTTGTTCATCATAATTCAGTTCAGCCAACATTCGTATTATTTCTTATGAACGGCAAGTCGCTACCTACAGGGATATAAAAATATATCAAAAAATAAACGGAGGATAGATGAAATAAGACGTTATCACCGACTTACTACGGATGCTGCCAATAAATCTCAGTAAAGAAGTGTTTCGAGGAATTTTGGGAATCTTCTTGGAGTTTGGCAAAATAATTCGGTTATAAATCATCGAAATCACCCCTTGTAAAAGGTTATTCGACAGTGTAGTGTGTACGAAATATTAACTATTAATTGACAATCTCAAAGATTAAACTTCTAATGCTTTACATTGATGAAATACAGGATGGTCTATCTCAGGGAAGCCACCCCGTATATTTCTTATTCCATAGTGATTGGAAAAATTTCCTGAAACACGTCGGATGATTTTGTTTTGGGAACATCTTTTAAGGTAGGTATATTTGAGGCTTGCCCCTAAGCAACCCCTAAAAGGGGCCCTTTAACTCCTCAAAATTGAATATGGAAGAGGGTTTGAGCGATACTTCAATTGAAAGGTCTCGGAAACCTCTTATCAACAGTGTATGAAAAACTTAATTTTGATGAACAGTTTTCGCTAAAAATCAATTGAAAATTTTGGTTTATTATACAATGTACAAGCCCATTTTTACTAAGCCTTTCTACAAAAAACCTTAACAAAAATCACATTCTCAAGAAAATTGAATTGTTTCATCATGCTTTTATTCAGAAAATATTTAATCTGCGTTTTTAAAACAACTGTTTCTGTTCGAATTGTTCTTCATCGACTTCCATACAATAATACAATCTTGATTGGAAACCGTCTCTTACATGGTTCATCATAATTGGAGTTATTTGACGACACTGATTTACAATTTACAGGCTGAGTTACAAAATTCTTGGATGTCCCCACAAGAAGCAGTCAGATGGTTTTTGGCGAAAACGGTTCATCACCGTTCTAAAAAAGGCTTCCAAGACCTTTGAATTGAAGTATCACTCAACCCGAGACTCAACCCCTTTTCTCTATTCAATTTTAAGGGGTTGGAGCGCCCCCTCTTAAGGGGTTGACCGTTCACGCCTCAAATATACATCAAAAGATGACCCCCAAACAGAATTATTCGACGTGTTCCGGGAAATTTTCCCAATCACTATAGGATAAGAAATATATGGGGTGGCTCGTCTGAGATGGAACACCCTGTATATTATAGTATGTTTCTTCAACAGTGTTACTGAAAGTAATTGAGTTTTGGTGTTAAATATGTCAATTTATTTCATAACGAAAATGTGTTGCTAGTTAAGTAAGTTCAAACACATAAGGTGAGTTATGACATGAAAAAAAACTTATGGGATGAATTCAATCACAAGTTGGAATTTTTATATCAGAATATTCCACAGACAGAATAAAATTAAAAAAACTGTACTTCGGCAGAATTATTTATATTTGACGTTGCACTACTACATACACAAATCTGAAAGCGTCGAACTTGACAGATCAATCAGTCAGATTTGGATTAAGGATAATTTGAACTTGAGTACAGCTCGTGATTGATTCAATTAACAAGAGCGTCAAATATTCAATTCAAGTATAAAATGACATCACGCGTAGTGAGATTTTGGCAGGTACCAAAACGTACTCATTATTGATTGATACGTTAACAAATTTGGTGATATTTCCTTGCTCGCTTTTATCTATTATAAAACTTCAATTGGCGATAGCCGATATTTCCAATGTGTCATTCTCATTTCTACTCATCTACTTCTCAAAAATATATAATAAATAACTCGAATAATATAACAATACCTATGCAATACTGTAAATTTCATAATCTGGAAACGACACTGGAGTAGTTTTTTATAATACAAGTGCAGAAGGCTTCTTCCGCGAGTTAAAAAGTCAAGAAGGATCCACGAAGTGGGTAGTTTTTGAATGAACGAGTGCAGAATGAGCCTTTTGTACGAGTATTACATTATTTTTTCTACTTCACTGATTTTTTTTTATTGAAATCAATGGAATATTTGCTTGAATATCTTTTAGTGATTTTTGTAATGAGAAATGTGGGTTGGTAGAACAGTTATATAATGCCCACTATCGGGAATTTAAGCATGATTCCTGAATAAATACCTCCCTCGCTTCATTTTCACAACGCTTTCCTGATTTTTCAAGTCGTCACAAAGAAGCTAACCTGTCCACCGCATGGTGACCACTGAAAGCAACATAAAGGTGTAGGATTTCACGTATACCTACTTATGCGTTTCGTCCCTGGCACACACACCGGACTCATCAGTGTGACTTTGGTATAATTGTGTGTGCCGTGTCACAGACGCTTGGGGAATTTATTATTATCGGGAGCCGCCGGGACTCGAACCCGGGACCTTGTTGCATCTCGGTGAGTGAGAACACAGTCTTAGCCTCTAGGCCACTGAGTGCTGTGTTTTATTATTGTTGCTATGTGGGCTTTATGAGAAGCCGCCACAAAGGCATCCAATCATCTACTTGGTCTGTTGGTTTAATGTTTTTTCAAAAAAAGAGTTAAAATTCTGCTCACCCTGATTGAAAGAACCCAAAATCAAAATGCATCTGATTGTATATGCATTTTCCTATCAGAGCAGTTATTCTTAAAATTTTCGTCATTAAAAGCTCGGTGGAATAACAGAACGTTATAGCCAAGAAACGACTTGGGATTCCGTTCAAAGGAAATAAGACAAGACTACAAATCATTCTAGTTCTAATTTGATAATCCCCTAAAACTACCTCCCATGTCTGCTGATTCAGCTTAAATCCAAGGGATTTAAAATCGGAGAAAAATAAAACGTAAAGTGTGCTTTCTTAATGACCGGGATATTGTTCCTAAACTCGAACGAATCCGTGCCTGGAATTAAGACAGGTCGTTAAACATTGAAATTGCAGTTTTTACAGTTGCTGCGGACGCCGCTGTTTCAATGAACGCGGCTAGGTAAGAGACGTTAATGAAAACTAACGTGATACTTAAGACACTTTTTTGTGCTGTTCCCGAGATTTTTTAATTAATCACATTCCTTCGAATGAACATTCTGGTCGCTTTCCTCCACGTTAGTTCAGGATTTTTTTTCGGTGGTAAAAACAGCGAGACGAGAAAATGAACCATTTGGCGAATGATAACGAATGGAAAGGAGTTTAACCGAAGATAAACTATCCCTCGAAAAGTATGAGTAAATTTTTTTCACAATCCAGCTTTCTGCTGTTAATACGGTAGATCTTGTTTACTGGTAGTCAAGGGCGTGGAAATGGAGGGGTACTGAGGGTAATTAACCCACCAAGATTTGCAAGATTCTAAGACGAAGAACGAAAATTCTTCCATAAAATGAAACAATAATCATTTTATTTATTTTTTTTTGAAACGACACGCCCGTGAAAGATCGGACCCAATTACGGTTTATGAGTTTAATATCGCTTTAAAGATGAGTACTTTTATTGCACTACAAGCGAGTCTATGTCCGAGTTTTATGATTTTTCTTTATATATCCGCTTTATCGGCGTCGCCTCTTATTTGTCATTTGTGATTTCTGCATTAATCATCGGTATACAGATACCCGTTGTTTTGGTTTTTTGTATTATTCTCTTCACAAAATTTCAATACTGTAGTTAGAGTGTTATTAAATTTATTGCCCAACACCCTACTGTATGAAAAAACTAAGATAGAACCAATAATGAGTAGATTAAGAACATTAGGGAAAAAATTTGTAAACAACCCCCACAACCTACAAATCCTACAATGCAACACGATACTAGAAAATGATAGCAGACGAAAGTACCCAACTAAACCACTAATGGATGTAATAAAGGACCTCTCAGAAACACTGTAGCTGTTAACACATTGAAATACCTTTTTTGTGTAGACGCATACATTTCTTCTTTTTTTTTTTTTGTCAAACAGAATATCTTAGTTATTTTACCATCCGTAATATTGTACAAAATGTAATTCACACGGGCAGAAAGACGCAAGTCGTTAGCCATTTGCTAAGCAATAAATATACTTTCTCTCTCTCAATTTATTGTGTTTTATTCAAATTGCAATTTATTTGTGCAGATATCAGTTTTGAATTGATTATATCTGAACGGTGTTTCTAAATTGGAGGTACAAAGGAAAATGACAGATTTCTCGGAACATTTGAAGAAAAAACGGCCGCAAACGTTTTGTTTTTGAGATTCCGGTGTTAGTGTTCAAGTTTTTTCTCATAGCTCCTTCCCGTCACAAGATATTTAACTTTATTTGGCATTGATATTCCAATTTAAAGTTTTGATCATGTGATTTGTTAACTTTGTATGCAAATCTACAGGGTGATATTTTTTCTGGAAGGATAAGCGCTTTTTCATTCCAGAACTATCTTTGGTGAAACACTAATACTTTAAAAAAATTAAAAAAAAACTCTGGTCTAGTACTACACTTTTTGATTTGTTTTGTCATATCTGCTATCGATTTCGGGAAAAAATTCAAATACCTCTGTAGTAATCCTCAGTAAAATCCAAATTATTATATACATCCAGTTAGTAATTAATGAAATGATTATAATTATTATTATTTAAATTAATGCGATAAATAAGTTTCAACAAATAATTATTATTATATTAACCATTGAGCGGATACGCTACTCACGTACGACGTTACAATAATAATATATGTACATATATTTATTCTTTAGACC
Source organism: Harmonia axyridis (assembly GCF_914767665.1). Taxonomy (NCBI): domain Eukaryota; kingdom Metazoa; phylum Arthropoda; class Insecta; order Coleoptera; family Coccinellidae; genus Harmonia; species Harmonia axyridis. Next base: position 30,343,014 of record NC_059505.1, read on the forward strand.
ATAATTACATCATATACTCAATATCAATTATATATACAACAGTAACAACTATAGGTATAGGATATGTCAAATACAAAAAATAACCTAAATTAAGCTAATTTACCTTCCGCATATATTCATCAACACTATAAATACATTTAGACAACAACAATTCAGAGAGTGAGGTCTTGAATATTTTCTCATCCTTCAAATTTTTCAGTGAAGCTGGCAAAGCTTTGAACAATTTGACCCCCATGTATTTGGGACTTTTTAAAAAAAAAATACGCGATCACATAGCACGATGAAGTATACAGTTTATCGATACAGGAGAGAAAGGAACTCAAGCGGGAAAACTACCACGTGCCTGCTCAGTGAAAAAACGAAATTAGATATATGTATTCCTACAAATCACCATAAGATTTCCACATAATTTCTTAAAACAATAATCTTCATTCTAATATTTCAATATTTTCAATTTGTGGATGAAAGAAAATATATAATTTCGTTTTTCGCAAGAGAATTGATGATATGGTATTCTGGTAATGTATTTCTTTTCGGTGAAAGTTGGAATTATTGTAATATCCCGAACTTCCACTGAACATTCAATCGTTCTGGCAACACTGCATTTCATTTTTGCCCCTTCCCTCTGGGCAAATATTGACAGATCACTAGAATGTAACGTGTGGGTGTTCCCTCTCAAGAGTACCTACGATACATAATACGTGGGAGGTATAGATATATGTAGATAGAGTCAAATAATTAGATGGTTAATGAGAACACGGAATATAATTATGTTCATTCTCGAAATATTCCTGTAACTTTTTTCTGTTGAAAATTCTTCATTAATTCGTTAATTCAATTTTCTGCAAACTGGTAATTCATGAGATATCGCAATAATTTTTTTTTTAAGGCAGACCCCGTATATTTCTACCTATTTTGTTAGAGCTGAAATTACTATTCCGAAAATATAGCATTCTTGATATTTTTCTGACCTAACGTACATTATATTATTATATCTTTTAATCTTCCCTAAAAGTAAAAGTCCATGGACGTTAGGTCAGACGACCTAGCCGGCCACCTGTTGAAACATCGAACATGAATCAAGAATAATATCAAATATGCTATATTTTTGGAAAGGTAATTTCCAGCTCTATCGAAATATGTAAAAATATATGGAGTATCCCATTTAACAAAAAATTCATAACGATATCTCCTGAATTATCAGTTTGCGGAAAAGTCGTTATTGAATTCTACGTAAAAAGTTGCTAAAAACGGATTTACAGAAATAAAAAATTTCAACAGAAAAAAAAATTTTCACAAATATTTCGAAAATGAGTATATTCGAAATACATCCTCTAACTATGTAACGGGGATAGCTATGAAATTGCGTTTTCCGCCATTGAGTTTCTCATGGAAATTGGACGTCAGACACCGACTATCTGGTATGGAAATAGAACTTTCCATTCGAAAGTGTCCAATTTGGCCCGTCCTGTACATAGCGTGAATAAACTATATTTGATACCCGGAGGTCTTTATATTTCCCCTAGGCAGCAAAAAATTCCTACAATATTATATTCAAACAACAAGCCACGAGCCGTCACTGGTTCAGTATCCCGCAAGAACTTCCTTGAAAAACGCAGATTCCAGGAATCGAACGTGTTAAATTCCGTTACCCTGATCCAACAGACCATGCAAATTTCCACAATGTGAAAATTCACTGGACCTTGAATTTTCCACCGTAGCGGTTGCAGGGTGGTAAACAGACGATGATAAATAGTCGTATAGTTTCATTCCATCTAGGAACTAGCTTTCCGTAATTCATTCGAAAGCAACGAATTTTGTCACACAGATTAGATTCTGCACTAGGATCGTCATTCTTTGTAGAGATAATTTATAGTTTACGAGTATATTATGAAAACAATAGCTGTAACAATTTTCATCGAACTTGTTTATGGATTTTCAAATTCGTTGATGCTGAATGGATAAAACATATTTCAGCAAAACAATAGAATGAAGGTAATTCGTTACTCATGGAGAAGACGTTTTTGTGTTTTTGTTTGAATCCCATAGTTTTGGGTTATTTGCTTGTGAAAAAATCGTCGCTCAGTTAAAATTTAATAAATCTTATTTTTGATCATTTTCAACACCAGGCTTCGATCTAGATACATGGTGGACAACATAAAGCTGTCAGTCTAGTCGTATTTTTCAATAAGAATGCGTTTTTCGGAAAAAGCCGAAAAAATTTAATCTCATTTGAAAAACGACATTAATTTATTTCGGAAAATCATTCTCACAATCATAAATACAAATTTTTGAATGAATTAAAAAACAAGTCGAAAAAAAACCTCATGCAACTCAACAAATCTATTTCTCAAGTGAAAAATCTCTGAGACAACAATTCAGTTTTGAAAATTTTGAAACTTGATGCTTCTCAGAAAATAAAGCTCAATAGACAGAAAGTTTGAATAATATACATTCATCAAATATGGAATGCAAACAGCTATATTCAATACTCGAAGAGAGTAAACGGTGGATTTCAATTTACCAATGACGTTCTCCACACTAGGGAATTTTTCTGCAGACGCTGTAAGACAGATATTTTGGAATTGATGTTTTGCAATAAATGGTTATAGCGCTTAGTGGTATTCGAAATAAATAGATCGTAGATGTCATACAAAAAGCTCAGGTATTTGTATATTTGTAAACATAACGCCATCGAAATATAAATCGATTTGTGTCTGTATCATAAAATTATTCTCGATTAAACATGTCAGCTTACGAGCCAAATTCTCGTCATCTACGGGGGTTTCAATTTTCTGCGGCTAAAGCAGATCGAATGCTCTCAAATACCTACCTATGGTGAGGCCGCTATTAGTGAAAGAACGTGCCGAGAGTGGTTTCATTTCAATGCATCCAGAACGGTGATTTTGCCGTCAAAGACCAGCATAGCGGTAATACAGAGAAGGTTGTAGGATTTCACATATGCCTACTTATGCGTTTCGTCTCTGGCACACACACCGGACTCATCAGTGTGACTTTGGTATATTTGTGTGTGCCGTGTCACAGACGCTCGAGGAATTTATTATTATCGGGCGCCGCCGGGGCTCGAACCCGGCACCTTGTCGCATCTCGGTGAGTAAGTCTACACACTTACCCACTAGGCCACCGAGTGCTGTGTTTATAGTTGCTACGTGGAGCTTCATGAGAAGCCCCCACAAGGTTTTCGAAGATGCCGAATTGGAGGCATTACTTGATCAAGACTAGTGTCAAACAAAACGAGAATTGGCAGGATCATTGGGATTGATGTACAGAGAATATCTACAGAGAATACTTCACGCTTTCAACCAGGAAGCCAAATCATGGAATATGCTCATAAACACAACCAAAACAAAATGTAGGGTAACATCTAAAGAACCCGTAAGATGTAAATTGGAGATTGATGGAAAGATGGTGAAACAGGTGAGAGAGTTCACATACTCAGGAGCAGACATCACTAGCGACGGAGACCTAAAGCATGAAGTAAGAAATCAGACAATGGAAGTGCCGAGGATATCAGGTTGTCTTCAGGATATTGTATGGCGCAATAAAATCTCAACAAAGACAGCAAAGTAAGAATATATAAGACAGTCATTCGACCCATCATTACTTATGCTGCGGAGACAAGACCAGATATGGCAAGGACAACACAGATGATGAGAACGACAGAGATGAGGATAATAAGGAGAATACATGGAAAACCTTCACTGGACAGGGTGAGAAACGAGGAACTAAGGGAACGAAGCGGGATTCAAGACGTGGAAAAGTTTGTGAGGCAGAGGAGAAAATACTGGAATAAGCACATAGAGAGAATGCCGGACAACAGACTGGTGAAAGGAGCAAGGCAGAACAAACCCACAGGGAAGAGAACCCAGGGAAGACCACCGAAACGTTGGAAAGAATGCTGGACGTCTACGTCGGAAAAGACTGACTAATTATTAACAGGCAGAAGCCTACCTATATGAACTACCAGCTCATATAAGAAAGAAAAGAAGAAGATTGGGAGTGAAACAACATTTTTTTTCAAAATGCCTGAAAGTCATGGGAATGATTAAGAAACAAGGAAATAGGGTGCCGTGCGAATTGAAGCCGAGAGATGTTGAACGGCGTTTATTTACTTGTGAACAGCTGCTTATATTGTGGCTTGAGAAGAAAAATTGGTTCATTACGATAATCCCAAACGTAGAAAATAATGAGGATATCCCGTCCATGCTTCCACGTCCGCGGCCAAACCGAATATTCACGGTTCCAAGGTCATGCTCAGTATTTGGTGCGACCAACTCGGCGTAGTGTATATGAGTTGTTAAAATCGACTGAAACAATCATAGGCGATCATTATCGTAAGTAATTGCACAAGTGCATCAAAATTACCGATAATTTTGCATGACAGCGTGTTGTCATAAAACTGCATGAGTTCACCGAAGGTGGAGGGCTCTTTCTCCAAAAATGAAAATGACCGAATGCAGTTTTTCAAAGAAAACACGCTGGAATGCGAAATTATCCGGTAATTTTGATGCACGAGTGTAATTCGGGGGAATATTTCCCGAATAAACTGTTACATTACCTGTCAAACTGATTTAGAATGGAATTGCCATAGATTCGAACTGTGTAAGATGCATAGAAACTAAGCATCTATGAACAGAACAATTATCGCAGTGCAGTTTCGCTTTCTACAATGCAATTATCGCTGTAATTTTCGATAATTGTTCTCCAGATACATAGAATTTTTGACAGGAGGGAAATATTCGAATGCAATTAATGCGCTTGAGCCGACTATTGAAAGACAACGAAGTGTGATGAAGTAATTTTACAGCATGGCAATCATCGACCCCATGTTGCGAAAGCTTGGAAACGTTGAAACGTATTCTCCAGACGTTGCTTCCTCGGACTATCTTTTGTTTCGATTAATGACACACGGCCTGGCTGACCAGCACTTCCGGTCTTATAAAATAAAAGAGAGAAATAAAAAATTGGATCGATTCGTGGATCGCTTCAAAAGATGACCATTTTTTTCAAAGTGGGATTCGTACGCTGTCCAAAAGATGATAGAAAGTAGTGGCCAGCGATGGACAATATTTTGAATCATAAATGTATAACCGGTTTTTTACAATTAAGCCTCAAATTTCGAAAAAAAAAATTGAAAAAGCAAACTTGTACGCCTAATAACGTCTACCTGAAAGATCCAGAAACTGAATCCAGATTACCCACCACAATCCAGTTGTTGGAATAACATTTCCCGAACATATCGCGCATACAAACAACCACGTACTGCATATTAGTTCCCAACAACTCCCCGGACGAATTTTTCACGTCCAATACTCCGCATTTTCCGTCATTCCGTTTATTTTACCCCCTCGACGACTTTCCCGGCCCGGAAAACGGCCCCTCTCGGTTGTTTTATCTAATCTCAACCCAAACATCCCGGCCCCACAGGAAGCGACAATTGGATATTCAAAGTTGGAATTAAATTAGGTTAATGCCTGATTCGTCTTCTCGATTGCAATATGAAAATCAAGTTTGGAAAACTTTAAATTGGAGGGTTTTCCGATTGGCGGAGGCTCCGGGATCCCGTGGAATTTTTTCTCGCTAAATACAATTTGACTCATGAAATATTTATGGAATCGGTGTCTTCGGCAAAAACCTCAGTGGAGTTGCTGAAGTTGCTTCGACGAACTGATTTCTGGATATGGTCCGATGATTTTTGGAGGCGGGAATTTTGACTGATTTGTTCCCGGTCTGAGGTTAATCTTGATTTTTTTTATGGGTCTAATTGGATTTCAATTCTCGGAGTTCTAGAGTTAGGAGAGTTTGTTGCAAATGCATCCAAGCATTGTTTATTTCCTTACAAACTTTTTTAATTTAACGGAGCTCCAGGTTTTTCACCTGGTGTTTCAGTAACAACTTCTGTTCACTCTTCCGCGATACGAAAAAGGATTGTGTTCCTTCTTCTTCTTATTCCATCTCTATTGTAGGCACAAATGCCTGTTTATTCTTCATAACCTGCCTAGTCTTGATTGACGGTGAGTTTATCGATCCATCTCCTTCGTGTTCTTCCTATACTTCTCCTCCCAATAGGTGATTCATCAAGTGCTTCTCTTAAAATTCTTTGTTGGTCCATTCGATCTATGTGCTCATTACACTCTTCCTCTCTACCTAATACCCAATCGGTTATGTTATCCACCTTACATGATCGTTTATGTTATCACTTGTTCTCTGACTAGTATTGTTTTACCACTGATTCTTCGTGAGAACTTCATTTCTCCTTCCTCCAAGACTCTTCTGGTTGTCTCTGTATCTGGCGGGGTATTGGCTGTGTATGTCATGATAGGTCTTACAACACTTTTTTTTATAAATTCGTGCCTCAGTCTCAATATGTAGATATTTATTTTTCCATATTGTGTCATTAAGCAACCAGCCACCTTCAGTGCTTTGTTGGTTTGTTGTCTCACTTCAGACTCAACATCACCGTATCCAGAGAGCTCTATGCCCAGATATTCAAACTTCATCTCCTGCTGTATTATTTGATCATCGACAACAAGTTTGCACCTGATTGTTGTTTTAGATGTCGTCAAGCTTTTGGTTCTTGATGCAGAAATCAACATGTTCAGAAACTTGACTACACAGTTAAAAGTAATCTCTGGAGATAGTCTTCATTTTCCTCAACAAGCACAGCATCATCGGCGTAACATTGAATTGTGATGTTAACATTGCCCATTTTATATCCTTTCAAGTGTTATAATATGACCATAATTATATTAAAATTTGTGTTCCAAAATTCGAAATGTTTCAATTTCTTTTTCTGCTATATCGATCATAATAGGTTCAATAAATGCTAACTGACAATGAATCTATGGGGGTTATTGAAAAGCTGTGGAAAAAGCCACCCAATATGGCATAGTATTTTCTGAATGTATAACATAGTCCTTGTAAAGAAAACACCGGCGTCTTTCTCCCATTTAAATTCGAGTCTTTGCTTGCTCGTTCATTCCTATCCTATAATTCACTTGCAAAATAAAATAATCCTTGAACTTCTTCTTTTCAGATAAGCAATAACTGGATAATGGGTCCTGAAATCTGTGATTTATGGACGTCGACAGATGTACTTTGCTGCACAGCTTCTATTCTGCATCTTGTGGCAATAGCAGTAGACAGGTGAGCATCACACTAATCATCATGTTCAACTGTATGATGTAGGTCCGTATATTAGGGATTTTCGGATTAACAATTATAAATACAAAAATATTTTGATTCGTAAGTAACGGCTTTCATGATATATCTGACTATGAAAGTTGAAATGAAGAAATCAAACAAAAAAAACAGGAGAAAAAAGAAAATTATTTCGCACAGCTGCAATTGTCATTATTAGGCTATTGACAGCCATCGAGACCCTTTACAAAACCCAAAGGTTAGAGTTCGGTGTGCTACCTCGTCTATATGCATCAGATGGTGAACTTTCTGTACCAGTACTGAGACTGAGCTGGATAATTTTTTGCATCCAGAAATTTGGCAGAGAAAATAATACGAAAATCTCCAACCAATAAATAGCAGTCATTATATTCTTTCGAGATAGAGCAATATAAAAAATTATCGACTTCAAACAAGAAAGCATTTTTAGATGTAATCTGAGTTTTAGCAAAGGAAATGTGAACGGCATCATACCTTTCAACGTATGATCCTAGAGCAAAAACTGTTTCGCCGTATAGGGTGACTGATTTGTGTATCTTTTTAAAGAATAAGCTGACAAATTTATAGTGAAGGGCTTCCTCATATCTAAACAAAATCCATTCGCTCCTCCAACGGTTAACTACTTCATAATTAAATCCGAAAACAAAAAAATAATAAAAGAACCAAAAAGGAGTAATAAATGTTATTTTCCATTATATTGATTCGAAGTAAGAGACCCATTCTAAAAAGAATCTGAAACTGAATGAATAGCTTGGAAACCACCATGAAAATCAAAAATATTCACCAAGTGGTCAATGGTTTCTTTTACACCTTGACTCTGACATTCACATAGTGTGCTCCCAATATAATGCGATTTGAAGAGTATATTGCAACGACCATGACTAAATTTTCCTAGGAAGATTGAAACATAGAACTTTCTCTGAAGGATCAACGATAAGACTTTTGTGGAAGACATTACATTACTCCATGCCGAACGCCAAATTTCCTTGTCACTTTCATTAGATTGAAGGAAGGTATTAACCCATAAAGGTTTGCGAGACTTGAATCTGGAAGTTCTAGTATCTCAGAGATAGGATTCAATTAGAAATAGGTTGGGGTAGAATTGAAATGTTCCCAAGATCTCTTGACTGAAACCTGTCTACGAATATGAGGCGGAAGTATTTGTGATAGCACTGGTAACAAATCTAAGAGTGTATGTATAATAGTTCCACTAATAATTCTCATAGATAGTCCATCACCAATATCTAGACAACAATTTAATTCTCTTAGAAATGTTAAGCTGTTCAACAATTTTATGAACATGAGCACTATTGAACTAGATAGAACCACAGTATGTAAAGGCATAACAAACCAAAGCCAAAGTTGCTATACGAAGAGTGCTGGCATCAGTACCCCATGAAGAAACAGCTAATTTTTGAAGGATATTATTCTTCGACTTCAATTTCAAACGTAAATTTTCCAAGTGGATCATGATATTCAAAGAAGAATCAAGTTAAACTCCAAGATATTTGGGAGTATAATTATGATTCAAGATGGAATTATTGGAATTCGATTAATGAAGACATTTTACAAATAACTATTGCTACTCAAGATGTGTATTGATCCATTCAGATCATGTTAATTTCGAAGAATGGTTAATAGTAGGGTAATAAAGTTTATACATAAATCAAATTAATTTTACGGCATTCAGACAATTTTTCAATTCTGGAAAAAGTACCCCCCCGAGCGGGGCTCGAACCCGCAACCTCCGAATTACTAGTCCGACGCTCTAACCGTTGAGCTATCGAGAAATTTGAAGATTCTCCGCAACGAGGAACCACTAATCCCAGATGTGAGTGTTAATATACCTTACGAACTATATATATAATTCGCAAGGGTTACGGAAAGTTGAAATTGATGGAAAGAACATAATAATAACGACGTCAGTGATCATAACGATTCACCTAACCTTTCCTCTTTTTCCTACTTTTTCTTTCCTACTTTTTCCAGAATTGAAAAATTGTCTGAATGCCGTAAAATTAATTTGATATATTATATACAGACATAAACCATTGTTTATTTATACATAAACTCTAGGTGGGTATTTATCTTGGAACTAATCAATCAGTACTAAATAATTCATTTTCATTGAAGAAGAAACGTTCGAAGATATAGCGTGATGGAAAAATGTTGAGTCTATGAATATCAAAAGATATATCCATTTCACATTCATTTCACCTTCCATAATTCTTTAACTGAATATTACAAAATTCAGACATAGTACGCTCATAAGGTACTAAATTCTCTATATTCTGCCGTTCTTTTCTCCTAAAAAGAACTCGTGAGTTGCTAATTGATTCAGATAAAACATCACCCTTCCTCCTTATGCTAAGTAGCTCCATTATCGGAAACACTAAATTTTTAGGATTGGCCTGAGCACTCATAAATTGCGAAAGATGTTCATCGCAGCTCAAAAATCGTTGGTGTTTGAAATCGAGTTATTTACCATATTCAATTAACGTTATCAGGAACTCCATTTAGGCTTATCAGTTATGCCGTAAATTCTCATTAACCAAATTGGACCACGGGCCAATCAGTGTAAGCTAGCTCATTTTCACGTTAATCGAATTGCTTCACTCCAATTCAAACTAGCCATTTTTACATGTTTAGAAGCTTATTGTAACGGTTATGTCATTATATGACGTGTTTTATTGAGATTGAGATTTTTGACGATTGTTTCTGTTCTCGGTATCTCTGTCATGTCAAAGATAATATCTTTACGCATAGTTATTGTAATTGTTATGGTAATTATTCGTTAGAAAATGGTAAACTTCACTAAAATAAAAGTGAATTTTCAACACCCTCTATCTCAAAAATGAAGGCCTTGCGAACCCATGCTTGTATGAACTTTTCACCTTATAAATAACTGAGGAATCGTCCTGTGAAATATCGGACACTTATTACATAACACCCTGTATATTATTAATATAGGATTAACGATAGCCACCTAAGCGATACTCAAATCAAACAGTTTTCTTGAATCTCATCCATGGAAAATGAAACTTACAATTGAAATGGTTATAATAGCAAACCTGTGTATCATTTTTTCATGTCATTTATATCTAGTAAATCATGTCATTGAATCATGGAGCACACTTCAATGAAGTTTGAAAATGTTTGAATTGTTTCATCAAAATCAGTGCTCTTTCATGAATAGTGAGAGAAATTTAAGGAGAACTCATCGAAGACATTATTCAATTAATCGATTCATTTCTCTTAGTACTGTAAATAAATTCAAAATTTAATTTTCTTCACATAGCAATACAAGAGCATCAGGACCAAGTACTGAGATATATATGATACCACTTTCAAATTTATCTACGATACAAGGAATTGTAAGTCGATGAACTGAATTCTTCTTAAATTTCGGAATCCACGAATGAGTACCAATTTAGATAAAACAATTGAACAATTTGTCAACGTTGTTGAAACGTATATCTTTCAATGATTATATTGTACAATCCCCTGAGCACAAATGACATGCGAAATTTCAAAACATTATACACAGTGTTGCCATCTCAACCTTTCATATTGTAAAACTTTTAAATTTAACCTCTTGATTATCTAAGATTATTCAAAAAATATTTCATTAAATGTATATCTGTATGTAGAACCTATCACGTGGCCTACCGACATAAGGAATATTCGTTTGAAATTAATCAATTGATTTTTGTTTCAGATACTGGGCCGTGACGAATGTAGACTATATGCACACCAGAAACAGTCGAAGAATAGGGACTATGATAGTGATCATTTGGGGCATAGCACTCATTGTATCACTAGCTCCTCAGATACCTCAGTTCAAAGATCCCGACTACATCAAAAGAATAGAGGAGAGGAAACAGTGCATCGTTAGCCAAGACTTAAAATACCAAATCTTCGCAACCAGCTCAACATTCTATGTTCCCCTCTTCATGATCTTCATTCTATACTGGAAAATATTCCAAGCAGCTCGTAAGCAGATTAGAAAACGAAGAGAACTCAAGGGCGGTGGAAAGTTGGACATCGAAGAAAAAATCAACAACAATAGCAGAGCGCCGAAGAACTTCATAATCAAACGCATCCGCATCAGAAGAAGCGCCAAGAAAAACATCTCGGAGTCCCTTGCTTGCTCCTTGGTGACTATGGAAGGCCAGTCTACCACCACGATGGAGATCGTGGAGGAAGAATGCGAGGAGAAGTCCGAAGACACCACCGCGTTCACTATATCCAAACCTTCCTCGACCCCCAAACAGAACTCTGAGGCACCCCTTGTCTCCAACAATGTATCGCCTGAGAAGTCCTCCACTACGAACAACGGTTCTGCTAGTCACCAGAGCCATATTAGTGATTTGAGTAGGGTAGAAATCATCACTAAAGAAATTGCTCAGTGTCCAACTTCGGTGGACAAACTGCTTCCAACCAAGAGAGAGAAGAAAGAGACGTTGGAAGCTAAAAGAGAGCGGAAAGCCGCGAAGACTCTAGCCATCATAACTGGCGCTTTTGTAGTTTGTTGGTTGCCTTTTTTCATTTTAGCTTTGGTGTTGCCTCTCTGCAAAGAGAACTGTAATATAAGTGATTACGTCATGAGCTTCGCTTCGTGGTTAGGTTATTTCAATTCTGCTCTGAATCCTGTCTTGTACACGATTTTCAATCCTGAATTCAGACAGGCATTCAAAGTTATACTGTGCGGTGGCAGGAGAAGGGGCAGGAATATGAGGTCTATGAGATAAAACCTCAGCGAATTATTTAGATTTTAGTAGATTCAATTCAGCAGATGGAGGAATGATACTGGAGAGAGTTCCGTCAAGCTCAAATTGCCGAAGAAACAAAACTTTCCGATTGGACGAACTTCTGCAGTTCAATAGCTCCCCCTATCTGCGCCATTCTGAGCGTAAATTCGATCATTTTTTTCTTCTCAGACGACCAACTTTCCTAAACTGCAAAGTTTACATTCGGTCTCTTTGGGAGATGCCTGATAAAACGTAAAATATGCAAGAGTGGCGATAAGAGGATGGCTGCATTTCGGGCAAAAATCGGAATTTGGATTGGTTAAACTATCAAGGTGGGAGGTGAGGGACAATTCGGAATTGTGAGGCATGCAGGCGCATAAATTTGGCAACGTAACGTCGTGGCGCAATCGTATTTTTCCGGCATGCAGGGCGATAAAGAACTTCAGTTGAAGTTTCGGGATATTTTCGGATAATTTGCAATGTTGAATTGGTGAACTTGAATTCAAATCTGAAATTCATATTCGCGGTGAATTTTGTGAAAGTATTTTTATACATTCATGGCTCTTCATTGACCCACATGTATTTTTCGGAAGAGGTTTGATAAAGTTTTCCTTTTAAAATTGCTATCTCTATTTAAGATACAATCTCTGCTTAGTTAGGTTTTCCGGTCAACACAATTTTCGAGCGCTTATTTGAAAATATGAAGCTTCTTTTTTGCTAGATCTCCATCAACACGGGCACAGAAAACAGTAATATATCAGAGATACCATTACTAGTGACTCTTTTACATTATTTTCAAACCAATGACCATTTCTCCTGGAAAATTAAGTTGGGTACACTGTTATGGCTAATAGTGAGACCTACCGAGTATGCAGCTGAATATTAACAATATCTTCTTCTAGATATATTGGCGCAGACAACAAAGATGAATATAAGTTACTGTTTGATGTAATTTTCAACTCAATGACCCATTTTATTTAATGAAGATGGCGTACTCTTATGGTCGATAAAAAGACCAACGGAAACATGTTGACAACTTTTTTTAGGCGCAATTTGAGAATATCGATCTATTATTATTATTTTACTGTATTGGGGTCATTACGGCTCTGTTAGCCTGCCGGGAACTGCGACCAAGTTGATCTTTTGTTCAACCCTTCCTATTCATACAAACCCATGGAGGCCGTCGATGCTGATAACGAAACCGACGACACCCTTAGGGGCCTTGGCTATTACTTCGTGAGTATCCAAACTGACTTTCCCATATGAGTGGTTTTTAGGCCAGTCATCTCAGTGCATTTTTACACGAAGTGCTCCTCTGTTTCTACGTTCTTTCCACAGGGTCTGCAGACCTCCTCTGCTGACTTACCCATGTGTTCCAGAAAGTATTTTCACCTACAGTGTTCTGTCAGCAGTCCCACCATTACCAGAAGCTCAGCTCGTGATAGCTTCGGGAGCTTTCTGGTATAGGTCGGTAAAAGCACATACATTTATTTGCCTGAACAAGAGTCGTAGGACTCCTTCAGATGGTTTCTCTATTGTCTCTCTCCCATCATTGGACCGCTGTCTTGTATTGGTATTTTCTAAGCCCACAGAAGGGCTCATAATCGACAGGTGTCAACCTTGATTCCTTTTTTGCAAGTTCATCAGCTTTTTCATTTCCTTCAATATCACAATATCCTGGTACCCATAATAGAGTTACTTTAATGCCTTTGGTCAATTGCTTTATTGTATTACGGCACTCCCATGTCAGTAGAGACCACTGGCTATATGATTCCAGAGACCTCAGTGTGGCTTGGCTGTCCGTAATGATGTAAATATGCACACCTTCCAGGTTTCTTTTGAGACACCCTAAGAGGGCCCACTTCCCTGAGATCTAGAGATCCTCTGTTTAGGCCCATATGCCCCATCATATCTGAGGATTTTGCTAGGAGTTTTGAGTCTATTTGATTCAGTATCGCCATGTGTCCAATTCAGTTTCCCGGACGGAGATTTCCATTAGGGAAATCGATCTGAATTGCATTTGGTTTCATTTGAATCAAAGAGAATTGAACCTTTCATCGATGGTGATACTAAATGACCATCTTGAAACAACGATTTATTCGTCAAACTATAATCAACGAGTTGATCACTGAAAACTTTTTGAAACCTGTAGATACACTCTTTTTAGGCCCTCTCCTGATTTTTTGGTAAGCTCTGTGTAAGATCCCCTGCGTTGCCGCGTTTACCGAACAGATCAAGAAGATTTCATAGAAATAAACTAAGAACAGTTCTTTTCTAAGAAAGTTTCCTGATAAACACGGTAAATGCGTCAACGCAAAAGGGCATACACAGAGCATACCGATAATCAGGGCCGCCGCCAGGATCGGCAAACCGGACATTTTGCCGTAGCGCCAAATTTTAGGGAGCAGTCAGTTAATTAAAGACTTATTTTTCGACACAAAAATGTTTTCTAAATGGAAATACCAGTCATTGTAGTGAAATAAGAAAATCACTAAGAGCCGTTTTTTTCAAATAGAAATGACACTCTCATAACTATAGTTTTGAAAATACAAATAGGTACTAAAATGCACCTTCAACAACTACGTCGTCTTTTTACTATAGACTCATATTGCGTCATACTTTTAAACAATGTAGGACGTTTTTTGATGAAATCGACAAAACGTCCTTTGATAAATTTGACAAGGTGATTTTAAGTTAAAAATACTATTTCATAAGAAATTGAAACGATGCCTGAGAGGAATAACAGAGGCTCGTTCAAAGAAAATTCAAATGAATTCGGTAAAGCATTGCGGCGAAATTTTATTTTGCCGGAGCGCCAAATTTCTGGAGGTGGCCCTGTCGATAATGTACCAACAAATCAGATATAAAAAGACAAGTGTAATTATAACTTTCACATAACCTTGACTGATCAACTCATTTATTGTAAATTCAGTTACATGAAAATCTCTAAAATGAACTTAAATTGAACCCAGAATGATTTGATCCAGCAAATCCCCACATCAAATGTTTTGTGAAACCTACTATAGGTACTTGATATTTTATGATACAGGTAGACCTCACTTTATGAAATGAAATGTCGTCAGAATGCTTCATTTTGAAAAATACCTTTACTTTAGACCTGAGAGATATATTTATTAAGCCAATATGAGGACTAAATACTACACAAGCCACTATTCCAGATGAGATCAACCTCATTCTTCTAGAACCACGCAATCGTCCTTTGCAATTTTTCTAAATCCAGGAGCTAGCCGTGGCACACCTTTTACTTTTAGAAGCAAACATTTATTAACCCATTTTAGATAAAAGATACAATGGATATCTATAAAATTAAGAGATATCTGATAACTCAAGAGCAAGAACTATAGAAAATATGGTTCAATTCAATTAGGTGCCCTTTTGAAATCGAAATATAATCGAAACCTGAACCTATATTATACATATTTCATGAGTATCTGCAATATTCGACTTTTATTATGACGTTCAGGGAATAATTATGAATCATTAGATAATAATGTATATACTGCCTGAAACACTGAACAAAACGTGCCCAGTTTAAATTATCCACCCAACTATTCTATTATCTCCGTTTTCAATTCCAATTCATGTGGAAAGCCTTGTTTTGATAATCAGTGGTCTTTTTCAAATTTATCATAGAGATAATTTTCAATTTACTCGAAACCATTGAGATTGCCAGTAGCATTCACCATCAACATTAAACGAATTTCGCAATAGTATAAGAACCAGAAAGAGTTAAATTTCCCAGAAGAACGACAGTTTTATGGAACATTCCACCATTTCTCATACCGTCTCATGCATTTATATCTGAGATTTAATGGGGATACACAGAGCTAGGAAATAATATTATTGTCCTGCAGGCATTAAAGCAATAATCACGTATTTTGTTCCGTTACTACCATATACTTCTGTTTTACAGGTTCCTGCGACTGGAAGCGGTGAATTTTCTGGATAATAAATAGCGGCTGAGATCCCGGAATATAATAGCAGGATTTTGTCATTATCCTTTTATGATTCCTTTTCTTATTGTTTCGGTCATTTTCTTGTTTTGAAATTTGATTTCCAGGCAATATAATAAGACTACCATTTTTCCTTCTTCGACAAAGAAGGTATTGTCCCTTCCTGGAATATGTATAATACTTTTTCAGCAATTGAGTTCATAGAGTAAAGCCTTCATACATCATCATTATCTATCCTTGGTGTTTATATGGAAACTGGAATTATCTCCATCCGCATCTCATTTTATTAGATCCTCTTTCGTCTTTTGTATCCTGGAGAAGCTTTATTTTTTGTCAGCTATTCATATATTTTGTTGTTTTTAATTCTTGAAATATCGTCTGTTATCCCTGAACTTAGTTCAAGTTCTTTTATACATTTACTTCCGAAGTAATCTTGAATTAGTATATGTATTGCCCTGGTCTCTACAGTTTTATCGTTTTGCATCGAGGTGCCTTTTCATCTGAACGACCCCAATATTTTTTCATTAATTCCAACAAATTCTTGTTTATTTCTTCATTATCTCTATGTACGGTCCTCTTCTATCAGTTTTTCACGGTTTGTCATTTGCTTCCTGTGTGCTTGTAAATACAGGTCTTTATAGGTTCGAAATTGTTTTCGGAAGGTAAGCTGCTTATCGAGTATAGTTATATGCAATAATTCCATTTCCTTTGTACTTGTATATCAAATTTTTTAGTTAAACGGAGGCTTCTGCCAAATTAGGATTACTCAGTTCGATTTTGTTATTTTATAATTTTTTGTTTCTCTATCTTCTCTTCGTTCACACCAATATACTGCATACTGGGTGACCCATTTTGAAAAATCCACCGAAATAACTCCTTTGGAAGATCAAAAAATGTTTCAAATGAAACTTTCTTAAATTGATAGCACATTTCACCTGATTAAATATTCAGAAGTTTCCCCATTAGCAAAGCATCCTCTTTTCAAAACTTCAGATGATATATTAAGCATGAATGAACAAAAAAAAATAATAATCAGAAATAAATAAATAAGGAAAATAATACACAATAAATTTTCCTGAAATATCGCACAATTCACATCTATTTGTAGTGCTAAAAATTTCAAAACTCGGCAAGCTGTGCGATTTTGTTATCACGGTGTCAACTCATGCATGCGATTGGAAAAAAAAACAGAAAAATAACCTGGTTTCCATTTGAGAAGTACTTGATGACGACCTTAAGCATGAAATACTTCATAAGTCTGAAGAGATTTTTATGGATATTTCATTTATTATTTATTTCTTTAATGAAATTTTTATGGAAAAAACAAAATATTTTGCAAAGAAAATAAAATATTTTCTATTCAAAAATCTACTAGAGCGTGAAATGGCCTTGAAATCGAACTCCAAGATCACATTGAATATGTCCCCCTGAAAAATAAGAAACTTTCATTTGAAACATTTTTCGATCCAGCCTCTTCCTAAGGAGTTAATTTAGTTGATCTTTTAAAATGGGTCACCTGTATATCATTCCGGTGTTCATTGAATTGTCTATTCTCCATCGTTCGGAATAATTTACAACTTTGTATGCGTCCTCCAAAAGTTTTCAAGTCACGCTGATGCATTGGATAGTAGATCACAGTGTCTTGATTGCCATATATAATATATCTGAAACAAAAATATTAAACAGTAGGGACGAAAGTGCCAAGTTTCACCTGCATAGGTTATGCATTATTACTAACTCAGTAATGCTACTTAGTTTGAGGCGCTCTTAGGAAAATTATAAATTCATCAGAACCGTATGTTCATAATGTCTGTTCTATATATAACCAATATACAGTGTTTGGGTAAAGTAAGGAACAAAATTATTTACTTCGTTATTTAATGTTTTCAAGCAAAACACAACAAAACTCAAGTCAATTTTGGTTTTTCACTAAGCATCTTATGACATGAAAATTTTACTTATGATGTCAATCATTTATAAAGGGGATATCATAATTTTTTTTCAATGATTACCCGAATTTTTTTTTTGCTGATTTATCCGAATGTGTTACTAACTTAATTAATGGTGTAAAAAAATAGGTACCAAAGATTTTTTCAAGAAAATAACATATTTCTGTGAGAGTTCGAAATGAAACTTTTATGGGCGAAAATCTTTATTCAACCGAAAAACAAACGAAGTTTGTAGTAAAAGTTCAAATTGTGCTCCGTTTACCATTTGGCACTGACCGATACGAGTGTAAACATTTTATATACTTCGCTGAAAAAATTCAGGAGTGATCTGCACCCCTTCAGCGCGAATTTACCGATACTATTCTAAATTATTCGGCTATTGCAATAAACCTTTGATTTTAAGCGATCCCACAAAAATGAGTCTCAGGGGTCAAGTCTGGGAAACGTTTCCAGGAAATGTGGCGCCAATATATTCACGGACATTCATTCCAAAGTGAGCATTTGAGTCACAATTGCAGGTATTGGTCAAGGGAAAATCCTCACTGGACTGAAAAAACCGAGTCAACGCCGCGAGAAATTGAATGTATATTGCAATATTCAGACGGCGTTTAATAGGGCCTTATTTTTTTCAAGAAAATCTTGCAACAGAACGTTATTTGAACTTTTTGCAGTTTGGTTTAGTGGCTGCTCTGCCAGTCATGTTTCCAAATGATGATGGAGCAGATGTTACAGAGATCAGGACGTCGAGGACCTACTGGGTGGCCACCTCGTTCCCTAGACTTGACTCCTTTTAACTCCTTTTTATTGGGTCATTTAAATCAAAGATTTATTTCAATAGACAAATTATTTAGAGAAGTTGCGGTAAATAATTCGCGCTGGAGTCCCTGAGCGAAGTGTTCAAACTATTCACACTCGTATCGGTCAGTGCTAAATGGTTAACAGAGCTTACTTACGCTAAATTAGGTCTTTTTTTGTGTTGAATAATGATTTTCTTCCATGAAAGTTTCATCTCTCAATACAATTGTTATCCTCGTTATGAATTAATTCACAACAATTAAGGTTAGCTGTTTAATGAATCAGCAAATAAAATTGGGGTAGTCATTAAAAAAATGATGATGTGATTCTGTAGAAATGAATGACGTCAAAAGTGACATTTTTATAATAATAGGTGGTTGATTAAAAACTAAAATTGACCTGTCTGAACGTTTTGAACACCACTCGAGCTGCGCTCTCGTGATGTTTCGCGAACTATGTCTCGTGAATCGCTGTATAATCAAATATTGTTTATGCTCTTCTGTATTATAACTGAATATGTATCAGGTGTCTAATGATCTGAAAAACATTGAGAAAAAAGATAGAAAGATCTATTGAAAATTCCTACTGAACTCCCAGATAAACCACACTAATTATTATCTCCTTTCCATGAATCTTTTCGAATTGCGAAGTCCGTACAGACTTCATAAAAAACAAAAATCAAGTTCGAAATTCGTTGTCCGTCTACTTCCGTACTGTCCAGAGTTTCAAGCCACGAACTCCCTCCAAAGTATCATTCCGCTGTTATCATTTCCAACTTTTTCACTTGTACAGTTGAAAAAAGGGACAAAGAACTTTTGTTCTCGTATACACTACATTGTCTTTCTATGAATAGTGGAAATCCGAACTAACAGAAGCCTGAACTGCAGCGTTAGTTTTTAGAACAATACAACTCTTAGATTCCTCGTTATAATTTCCCTGTTATATCTCATTGTTGTGGGGATAATTTTGTAAATACGTTTCGCTTCGTGAACTTTGATCCAGTGGTTAAGCTCATTGCATTCTACTCATCCATCAAGGAATGAAAAAACTTTCAAAAGTAAATTCATTATTGTAGTTTAGTGAACATATCGAGTATAGTTGCAGATGAGTGGGATGTAATAAGGAGTGAAAAAAGAATTTGAATGAAGGAATCTTCTGTTAATAACACATATATCATACAAAAGCTTTAGCAAAGACGAAAACATAGATCTATATCTCATCATACTCATCACTTCCAATCTGATTCAAATTGCATAATCGTGAAGGTGCCTGATGACGTACCGCTGATCTGTCGATCAGAACATTCGATTTGCAGATTGTCAGTTTTCTCTCTACCTATACTACTGCGTTCAAGTCTTTCAGACCGGATCTAAAGTGAGGAAACAAAAATGAGGGAACGACAGTCCCGATTTTTGATTTGGTTCTTTCTTTCTTGAAATTCCTCACGTTGAAACTCGCGTTGAAATCAACGATTGGTTTTCGATCGTCAGACCTCGGTATTCAGGTTTAATCGTTAGATTCAATCGTATCGCACATCAGGTTTTCATTATATGTTAAAATCGACAGTTCTGATCGACAGGTCGACGTGATGTGTGAGCATCCAAGGAGGTATTCAATTGTTGTGATTGAATTGTGATTAATTAAATTACAATATTATTCTTATTACGATTATGCTTCATCAAACTTCCGAAACAACGAAAATGAAGATTCCTTCAATATAAAATTTCTCAATACTGTAAAATTTTAATCTAAAAATGTGCTGTACCTCATGATAAAAGATTTACTCTCAATGTCATAGATACGTTTTTTAGACATAAGCTTGTTTTAAAGCAGTATTCTCGATGGAAAGTAACTAAAACTGCCACAAGACTCAGCTAAGTACATAAAATTTCTTATACATTTACTGGTACAACAGCTGGAAATCAACAAAAATTTCCGATGAATATTTATGACGAGAATTAGGAAAATTATCAATGAGAGTTTTTTGTGAAAACCATCGAAACTACTCAAATGTACATAAAAAGTTTTTATATTTTTATATATCTGTTTTCCTCAATGTAATCATTAACATAATATTTGTAGGACTGATTGAATTGTCCAAGATATACTCCAAGAACATGCTTATTTGAGTTCCTATTCAAACTGTAATATATATGTCGTTCAAACACAGAACACCAAAATGGAAGCTGATTTAGAGCAGAAATTTCGGTGTTTGTAAATATTCATGCTTTCAACGTATATACAGTATATAATTGAGCCTATATATTGTAATATATGCAAAGCGGAATATGATGAAAAAGCGAATCGCAGGGTGCGAATTAAATAATAGTGTATTCTCTTGAAATTTTTAACAGTAAAAATAGTATATTGATGTCTTATATGATGTTGTAAATAGGAGGGGGGGTGAAGTGATTATCACTTATACTTAGGAAAATACCAGTTATTTGTAATGTTTTGTTATATTTAAAGTAGATAAATATATTGTTGAATTTCCCCTTGGACTACCAATAGCTGTAAAAGTTCAAATAAGTTTTTCGAATTCATTGAACTATTTGCGTTTTTCCGAAGAGTTCAAATAATCTTCAGGTATATTATAGGCTTCCTGATCAGGTGAACTCAAATTGTGATATAATGTGGTTAGTGTTTTGAAGACAGTTATTGTTGCAATGATTTAGATCATTTATGTAAAATAGGCGAATCATTGTTTGGGAATGTCCATACATTATGTAATTTCACGATGTTGAATAAATATTCAAGAATTGTTGTAAATAAATAAGTACCTCAATTTATGCTTAATGGTGATCAAATATGTCGTGTTGATTAATAATAATTATGGTAAACGAATAAATATTATTTGACTAATGGGTTCTTCATTGTCCATTTGATTTTTTTTTACCCTTTAAAGTTGATTCTTCACATCCTAGCGTAAAATTATACTGGGTTAGCCATTTCGTGGTCCAGATTTCGCAGCCCTGTTTCAATGACATACAATACATAGCCAAGTTATTAAAAAAAAAACGATATTTCAATTTTATCAAACACAAAAAAAGTATTATTACATGTAGAATAAATATTCATATTTCTTATTCATCAGACTGAAGGGGTGTCGGGCAGAGGGGATAACATAATAGTAGGTGTCCGGCAATAGATGGAGAGTTTTCTCAAGTTATCCCGGAGGATATATAAAAAATTGAGCTTTATACTCTAAGGAATTTCAGGTAGTGACTATTTTATACTCTTTTAATAACTTTTTTAGGAATGGAACTCCACCTTTTGGGATGCCAAAAAATCCTCGACAAATGTGAAACTCCTGTCGCCACCTGTTGGGTAGTGTGAGGCTCACCTTAATACTCACTAAAAACCCCCACTACACCTCCGCCGAACCCTTAGAGAAAGGTTCCAAGGACGCTCTCTTAAGCGTTCAGCCTCAGTGCGGCCTGCTTATCAAGGATTTGTTACTTCACGGCGGAATATCCTTCTTGTTTCACGCTTTCCTGTCTTAGTGGAGTATGGAATGGGGCAGGAATAATTCGTTGAAGTTGGTAGAGCTATCCAGTTGGTAGCCTAAAAAGCCTGACGCATCTACCCACCTATGGTCTCCCTCGTTCTGTGGTTTTCTCCATAGCTCTGTTTACAGAACTCAAGCCTGAGGTAGTTCCCCACAAGGACTTGGTCGGCAAGCCTCCTCCCTTAAAACTTATCACCACGAGATGCCTCTTGACCCTGGTTTCGACCCAAGAATCTACGACCTTTGCGAATTAGCATAATCAAAGCAAATCCTAAGTCCTCACCACATAGGATTCACCTCAGTTCGTACCGGGAAGTTATGAGAAGGGAATCTTTTTGAAGAAATTCAGTGATTTTGACCTTGAGCAGTGGCGTTGAGCAGAGAGCTAACATACTTTTTTGTTAACCTCGTTTCCTTAGATTCGAGGGCATAAAAGTCATAGTTACTCCTCGAATCATCGAATAGTGTACCGAGAATTGTACTCTAGGTCCTAAACTGGCACCCGCGAAATCATAAGTAGCCCCTATTCTACAACATACTCTCAGCCAAATGTTGTCATCTTCTTGCTTCCTTCTGCTCCTTTTGTGTCTCGTTCTGCTAGACGTGTCAATGATTTCCACCTACCTTTAAGGCCTCTGTCTGGTCGGTTCTGCGCCTTTATCTCTTCTTTAGTGGACTCAGCTGGCCGGTTGGCTGGCTGATCTGCTTATTTTTCCGCATTGCTCATTCTGCTAGAACCTGCCGCTTGAAAGGGCAGACATAAGAGGATGTTCTTAGGAGTGGGCGTGGTAGTGGCAGGATTGTGGTGTTTGGGTGAACATGGGATTGTTGAGGAATAGGGAATGTAGAAGGCTGGGATTAGCCACGACACATTTTCTAGTCAGTCTTTTACTATCTGTTACCATAGTATAAGGCAAGGAAGCCAGTGTAGTGCTTTTTTCGATTTTGTTGATGTTGAGCGCCATCTAGTTGTACTCACGTTTAACTCGAATTTTACTCTCAAAAATTGGTCCGTAAAGTGGAGCCCTCTGAAAAAATCGGTGTTATTTTGAAGAACTAAAATATTTGAAATAGAGTGGTCAGAATATTTCTATATTTTGCTATTTTTTCTGCTCTGCAATAAGCATTTACGCCAGTGGCCTGTATTTGTGATAACTTAATAATAACATAAAAATTGTTGGCAATGTCATGCGACCCCTTTTCAACCACGCCACTGAATGAATTATCGTATTATTTCTGCGCCATCTATAGCTCATGATTCAGCGCTATCTATTATCGAGTTACTTCTCCAAATCCAAATCCAACTACAGTAGCGACCCCTGGTGACTATTTCCTTGTCGTCAAACGGCGGTTGGCTTACTATCCTTTCCTTATACTATGATGTTACCTACCCAAACTCTATAGTCGTGGCGGATTCCCAAAACTATGTAAAGACATCCAGGTATCTACGTCCATCGAAGATTGGAGCTGGAAGAAATACCTTCAAAAATTATCGCGGAAATATTGAAACAAATTTCGATGATTTCATAAATAACCTACTAGGAGTTGGCTGGAATTTCATAACTAATTTGTCCGATGTAGAAAACTACTGATCCTTGTACCTGGATCATGAAAGAACTAGATCGCTTGAAAAATGAGAAAACTATTTGTTTTTTCAACTCCCATCTACCAAAAATCCAAGAATACTACCATGTGATTTATATACAGGAATCTGATACTCTTGAGATATAATAAAACAGAAATCGTCTCAATTTTGAAAATATAGGGGATAGTATATCAAGTTTTCTGCTTTGCAATTGAAAATTTGTGGGAAGACAATAACAGAAACCTGTACCAATGCAAATAATCATTTTGGATATCTGTAAGGGTGTGAGTTTTCAACTCAGATTCATTCGAAGTCTTATAGATGGCGCGGGAGTATATACTTCCTACACAAAGATTTTTCATTATTCATTCACAAAACCATTTTTAAATTTGTGTTCATAATTGATAAAATTACTATCATTCACTAACGGAAAATTCTATTTTAAAATTGAATATACATATTCGCTTCGAAGTCTGAAAAAATTCAAATTCAAAATAGGTGGAAATTTTCCTTGAAAAAATTTTCTTTTCTACCAACAAGAGTCAGTTTTTTTCGAATTCAACACTTTTTTTGGGGTGCGCGCTTACCCTTATCGATTGAACAATGTCTACCACGCGCCGTTCCAAAGCGCAGTTGTGAAATGTGGCAGATAATCCTGGAAAATTTCCTCAACGCTTCAAATGATAAAGATCATTCTTTTCTCAGTGAGTGAAATTTTGAATAAAAGATAATATTTTAACTATGGCATCTAAATTCTTCAATAACTGATGAGTTTAGAAAATCCGAAAACTGAAAATCGATGAAAAAATTAGAATTGCGCGTTTGTTGCAGAGGAACAACCGGCCATGATTCTGCCAATTTCTGTAATTTTTCAAAATTTAAGCTGATAGACCCATAAATAAAAAGTCGAGGTTGAAGCTAAATTCGTCCGGCCTGCCTCCACCATGTTCATTGATTAAAATTTAGCTGTGTAGTTTTTACATTGAAAAAATAAATAATGAAGTTGTTAAGGATGACTCTCTGGGCCAAAATATTTATTTCGAAGAACAGAGGAATTTTCTCGGTTCTTTGCAGGATTGGAGAAATATAAAGATACAAGATAAAAGAAAGACAGACTTTAGTGGGGTGTAGAGTTCATAGAAGAAAGAGGAAGCAATTTGAAAAATTTCAAAGAAAATATCCTTTTCGATTCTAAATAGAAAGTTTCAATGCAGAATGTTGTTCATTCGTGGTCTGCAGCAGAAAAGGTCATATTTCGTAAGATAAAAAAACGAACCTTTCAAAAATCCAATATTGCATTTGTTATTCTAAATGCTTTCTCTATTTGTAGAGAATATTTTCAGAAAATTCGGTAGTTGGCATTGTGTTCAACTATCATATATTCTTTTTTTTTTCATGAAACATCACAGATCAGATTTGTGTTCAGGAGATTGTATGAAGAAGCGTTGTTAACAAGAATCTGCAAGCGGAATTTCGTGAAAAACAAACATGATTACTAACTTAACTAACGACAAAAGGCACTATTCGTTATTTCAAATTTTTCCAGGAATTCAAACTTCTCCGATGAATTCAAAGAAGCATGGAGAATGTTGATGTTATCATCCTAGAATCGTTTTCATCGACAGAAAATCCATATTACCTTAATATATTCTCAAATTTCACAATAAAAGATTGAATAATGAATATCTAGAATCAAACTGTATAAAATTCTGAAAAATTCAAGAATAAAATATCATTTTCCCCGATGTAAAATCAAAGACAACATGCGTGCCGTGAAAATCTGGCAACGCTGGTGGAAAATCGCCCTTCTGTGATACTCACGTCAGTTGAATTTCACCACCGATTCACGTAACACTTTAACGTGGTTGTGAACTTGTTGAAAAGTACGATTTACATTTCGACTTATAAGGTAAGAATAACGAAAATTTCAGTGATTTTAATTTTTGGAGTTACGGTGTTGAAAATGTTATTTTTCAAAGGTTTTGTGATTTCTGAAGGCCTTTGAATTGTGACAATCTCTCATTATGTGGTATTGATTTTTTGCAAACACGTCTCCGTTTGATATTAATTTCTGAAGGGGTTTCTTCAAGTGGGGTAGAAATTAAGATAGTTCAGGAAACTGTATTGCTATTACAATTACACAACAGTCCACCAGGTTATTTTCTTTCAGTGCGGCAGTAGGTTCATTAATGTTCCTAAGAAGCATTAAGCATTAGTCAAAGATAGAATGTTCAGAGTATAGATTATTCATTATTCTTTATTACCAAACGTTCATTGATGAAATCCACCCTGATGAAATTCGACCATTCCATGAAATTTACGAAAATGATCCAGTTATGGAAATAAAAACAATAGAATAGAATTAATGGAAAACCATTAATATAAATTCAAACCTTCATCTTCTGATTATGAACTAATGAACTATGATTATTCTTTTATTATCATAGTTATTATTAATTTTCTCCATTATTCTCTTTGCCATTTGTTTCATTATTCAATGTAGGAATTCCCTTTCAACGTTCCAATTCGTATGAGAAATCTGAGAGCTTTCTCAGTTTTCACTCAAAATTAGTTTGGAGGTACTTTTTCATTGAAAATAACCTCATGCTGTATTGGTGAATTTGCACCCAGTTATCTCCAGTTAAATAATAAAAAATAATGTATCTATTCACACCGGAATTCTTGAAATCTCAAACATTTGTTTGAAGTGAACATTCCTACAAAAAAAGGCTTTCGATTATTTCAATAGAGTCTGAACGCAAAATTAATTTCGAGACTGGATTTTCTCAGGTTGTCCCAAATTATGGTGCCAAATTGAAACAGAATATTCACCTTGAAAAATAAATACGATTTTCCTAATATTCATTTCCTCGAATATGGTTCGTTGCAGAGATACAATATACAATGATGTTGAATATGAAAAATTGAAAGTTATTTTCATTCATACCTTTCACTGTTTCAAAAATTTTTTCATTCAAAGTTGAAAGAATATTGGTGTTCAATAGGTGCTTTAGTTCTAAAAAATATATCTACATTTTTAGTTGCCACCAGTTGCGTACAACAAGGGCATAATGGTTCCTCTTTCCCCTAGTTTTTACAACCCTGGTGAAATTAAAAATGTTATGCATTTTTCGCGTTTCCCATTCAATTTTGATTGGAAAATGTTTTCTCTTCGAATCCGGAAAAATCAACCGTTATCAAGATAATTGCGCCTTTATGAATACAAACAAACTAGTAATGAAAAATTTGTAATAGAAAAATATATATATATATAAATAGATTGAACTCATTGAAAGTTTTCAACACCATGTACCTCTGCAAGAAACCAGCTTTGGTGAAAAAATGTATATAAAAATGTCATTTTTTTCTTCTTGAATATCTTGAAAATTATCTTACTCGAATCTCGAATTATCTTGAAAACGGTTAGTTTTTCCGAATTCGAACAGGGTTATATTTTTTACTCACAATTGAATGGGGAATGCGAAAAATGCATAATTTTTCTGATTTTACCAGTGGCGTGAATAATAGGAGAGAAAAGGGACCATGATGCCTTTTTTGTACGCCACTGGTGGAAACTGAAAATGTAATTTTTCAGAAATAAAGCACCTATTGAACAAAAACATTCTTCCAAATTTAAATAAAAAATTTCGGAAACTCTTGAAGTTATGTATAAAACTTACTTTTAATTTTTCATATTCAACACCCTGTATCTCTATAATAAACGATTATTGAAAAAAGAAATATTTGGAAAGTCCCATTTATTTATTTATTTTTCGAATCTTCGGGAGACCCTGTATAACAGATGAACTTCTTCGCTTATGATGCCAGAATCCATAGGTACAATTTTAGTTTTGTGAAAAATACTTTTTTACATCCTACTACTTTATTCATTCATACCCTCTGATGATGGACTTGAAAATGTCTTTCTTCGCTACAGATTGAATGATGAGTCAATGAATATTTTTAAATAACTTCATGACGTGACCCCTATTGAGAATGAATGTAGCTAGTGAATGAAAAAAAAATCACGAACCTACATATCAGACTTCAGAAAATCAACTCAATACGTTGTTCTTCCACTTCTGCACCCCACGCGAAAGTAATTTTTGCCATCCACCGAAACTATCAAATCGAATCAACACATCCAATATGGTCCAATTTTCTATCGTTAATGTACCTACTCCACGTTTCAATAACTTTATTTGGAAAAGCAACAAATGGAATGAAACAACTAATCTAATATGGTTGGAACCTGTGTATCTATAATGTACCTCTTTTATCTACAACCATTATGTTCTCCGTTCGAAAACTACCGAATGGAATGGGGCATAAATCTAATATTGTTGAGCCCCTGTATCGATAACGTAATGGATCTCCATTTGATTTTTTCACAAAATGAAAAGGAAGAAGTAAAGTATGTCCATTTTATGGAATATAAAAAATGAAGGTAAAAAATAACTTCGTATTTTATCGCTTTTCTATTCGTGCCCTCCATCTATATATTCCATACGTTGGAGAGATTATTTTGATTGGGAATAACCATACAGTAATAAACATGGATAGAGGAAGTATACGCAATTTTTACATGTCCCCAACATTGTTAGATTTGACAATTTCACTATATCGTTATGAATGTACAATGTATATTATGTTGAATGAAATGAACCTATTTATTTGAGTGATTCTTGATTAAATATGCAAATTTCCGATAGTTTTCCTAATCCTCGAATTTATAATAAGCAGAATCTCTATTATTTTCGTTATCTACCTTCTGATATCCAAGGTTTGGCAACTTTTGCGCTCCTAGTGTCATCGGTTGTTTCACGTCGTTTGGCACGATTGAACTTTGTTTTCTAAATTTCTGATATATTTATTATTTAGGTATTTATTTCAATATATTTTGAATTAATATGAAACGTTGATTCACTATGGAACATAAGGAGTGCGTTCTTTGTGGAGAAACTCACAAATTGATTGAAATATCGTATCACTGATATGTTTTCATTTCCGCGCGCTTCATGTCAAATTTGATAGTTCATGTTGGGACAAAATTTGCTTACTGTAAATGACATATGCTTCCTCTATCTATGTTTATTACTATGAAGGAATAACCTGTCAAACGTCAATACGAATCGAGTTCTGCGTTTCCGAGCACATGTTTTGCGAACCGATCGCTCACAATGTCTGTATTCTTCGATTTTCGTGCCAAGAATGATCTCGAATATGTTTCGTGAAGGTAGCAGTTCGGAATGTTGTGTTGCTGTCAATTCAAAAACTGCGAGATTAAAATTTGCATTTAAATGTATGAGGACAATTTAAAGCCGCATGCGAAATTACATGTTGATCGCGAAATGTTAACCATTAAAAATTCGAGATTATTATCGAACAAAAATAACCGAAATTTCCGTGACCACAGAACAGACGGAATTGAGATCTTAAGTATTGATATGGAATACCAATTTCAAGGTCTGTACTTAATTTCAAGCTGATTCTATCATCACAATTATAGAAAACTTAAGAAGAATACGGGAAAAAATGCTTAATACCAAATATTTCAGTGATTACAGATCAGATCGGGTTGAAATATTGCATGGCTTTATAGAAAAAATATTCAAGCTTCTTGCAAGAATTTATGTTGAGAACGTTATCAGAACCATAGAAAATTATGCAAATATTAAAAGAAATCAACATAACAGTACCACTTGGCTTCGCCGTTTTTTTCCGAAATTCGAGGCTTTTTTGTGAAAAACTGATTATACATTTATGATTCAAAGTATTGTCCATCGCTGGCCACTACTTTCTCCCATCTTCAGGCTGCGTACGAATCCCGCAGTGAGAACTGGTTACCTTTTGAAGCGATCCACGGATTGATCCAATCTTTTACTTCTTCATAAGGCCGGAAGTGCAGGTCAGCTAGGCCGTGTGCCATTATTCAAAACAAGTGATAGTCCGAGGGAGCAATATCTGGAGAATACGGCGGTTGGGGTAGGACTCCCCATTTCAACTTTTTCAAATATGTCCTGGCCACTTTCGCAACATGGATCGCATGTGATTAGTTCAGTCGGTTTCAGCAACTAATAATACACTTCGCCGAGCTGATCCCACCAAATACTGAGCATGATCTTGGAACCGTGAATATTCGGTTTGGCCGTCGATGTGGAAAGATGGCCCGGACATCCCCATGATTTTCTTGGTATTACCGTAATGAATCAATTTTTCGTGTCCAGTCACAATGTGATGCAGAAATTCCTTCCGTCTTTGCCTTGCAAAGATCAGCTGTGCACAAGAAATCAAACGCCGTTCATCATCTCTAGGCTTCAACTCTTACGACAACCAATTTCATTGTGTCTGAATCATCCCCATGACTCTCAGGCATTTTGAAATGGTTTGTTGCGTACTCCCAATGATCCTGCCAATTCTTGTTGCATTAGACACTAGTCTTGATCAAGTAATGCTTATAATTCTGTATCTTCGAAAACGTTCTCTCTTCCTACGTCATGCTGGTCTTCGACATCAAATCATCGTTCTTGAAGCGTTTAAACCACTCTCGGCACCTAATTTCAATCATCATAGGCCTCATCATAGGTATTTGAGAGCATTTTATGAGGCTCAGCTTCAGATTTTTTCAAATTGAAGCAGAAAAGTTGAACCTCCCGCAAATTTCTTTCCTAAGCTGACATGTTTAATCCAGAATAATTTTATAATGCAGACACATCGACTAATATTTCGATGGCGTTATGTTTACAAATACCTTAGCTTATTGTATGATATCTACGATCTATTTATTTCGACTACCACTTATTGCTATAGCTACAGCCATCTATTGCAAAACGGCTGAAGCAAGTTTGTACACCAATATATTTCCGATGAAAAAATACGACCTAGTTGAGATTTTGCTAGTAAATATTGAATAACAAGTTTGAGCTTTATGTTAACTTTTGTGTTAACCGTGTTATAACAAAAAGACAAAAGCACTGACGTGAGGTCTGGAGTTTTTGACCGCTTGAGGCCATAGCACTTTTTAGGTTTAATAAATTACAACTGTTCTGTGGTCTCTATGGGTGCAATTGACCTATGAATAGACGAGCGCTCAAAGGCTTGCAACTTTACGTCAGTGTATTTATCATCTTTTACATTTATAAATAGCTGTTGATATCTTGAATGGTAATCTATTTTATTCTTCTATCATCAAATTAAGTTGAGAAAACTCTACTACAATGTTTTGTCAAATTAAGATCATTTTTCGTCATCCTGATGATCTTTCTTCAATATTTTCCAAACCTTGCAACATACTTCGAAATGTTGTATCATCTTCCAAAGAGATCAATTCTAAACCCTTCTTCCAAGAAATTCCATTTGAAACGTCCACAAAGAAAAAACACATCATTTCTATATTTTCGATTATCTCACCACGCAACGGCAAAAATTGAATGCTACAAATAAGTTTCATTCCGAATCACTCAATTGGTCCGAAACTCGATTTCCTTCGGGCATTGAAAATAATTTCACGTTCCTGTGTTAACTCAACAAAAGGAAATACGTTTGTCCACAATGGAAAGTTTGTATTGGCTCTCTCGTGTATGAGACCTTGATAAGAAGAAAGTGGTGAAGTGGTCTTGTGTTGAATTTTCCCGTTTTATGCAACAGGAGAAGGACTTTATTGAATTTTCTTCGGTGTCGTCAGATACTGGTCCTGAATACGAAAACAGAATTGAAGAACACTTTCCGATGAAAACTGGTAGACTTTTCGATATCTTTAGAATGAAGAAAAAACACCAGAAGGTATTTTATTCGATTATTGGTGTACAACTTTGCTGTAGGCTGTAGCGGTAAGTGGTAGTCGAAATAAATAGATCGTAGATGTCATACAATAAGCACAATATAGTAAAGTCTTCGTGAATATAAAGCCATCCAAATATTACTCGATTTGTGTCTGCCTCATAAAGTTAGTCTCGATTGAACAAGTCAGCTTACGATGCAAATTCTCATAATTTGCGGGAAATTTTAATTTTCTGCTTCAATATGACGAAATCCGCGGCTGAGGCTCATCGAATGCTCTCAAACACCTATGGTGAATAAGAACGTGACAAGAGTGGTTTCAACGCTTCAAGAATGGTGATTTTAACGTCGAAGACTTCTTCGAAAATGAAGAATTGGAGGCGTTACTTAATTAAGACTCGTGTCGAAGGCAACCAGAATTAGCAAGATCATGGGGAGTGACGCAACAAGCCATTTCAAAACGCCTGAGAAGTTATGGGAATGATTCAGAATCAAGGAAATTGGATGCCATAGGAGTTGAAGCCGAGAGATGTTGAACGGCGTTTGTTTGCTCGTGAACAACTACTTGCAAGGCACAGACGAAAGGGATTTATGCATCGTATTGTAACTGGATTTATTACGATAATTGCAAGCGCCGAAAATTGGGGATATCTCGGCCATGCTTCCACGTCGACGGTCAAACTGAATATTCACGGTTGCGAAAGTTGGACGTTGGAGTGGAGTCCTCCCCCACTCGCCGTAATCTCCAGACGTTGCTCCCTTGAACTATCACTTGTTTCGATTAATGACACACGACCAGGCTGACCAGCACTTCCGGTTTTATGAAGAAGTAAAAAATTGGATCTATTCGTGAATCGTTTCAAAAGATGTCTAGTTTTTTCAACGCAGGATTCGTGAGCTGTCCGAAAGATGAAAAATGTAGTGGCCAGCGATTGACAATACTTTGAATCATAAATGTATAATCAGTTTTTCACAATAAACCCTCGATTTTCGTGAAAATGACGGAGCAAAGTTGTACGCCTATGTATTTTCACTGGTAAGCCCCGGGAACTTATTGAGTAGAGTTTGACACTATTGACGAAACTTTCAGATGGTACTGCTCCTCTTATCTGAAAAGTTTTAGGTGACATCTATGTATCAAATTGAACGGTAGTATTCCACTATCACACTAAAAGTGCTACCGTTTTTCTGATCACCAGTTGACGCCACTGTTGCGTGAGATCCAATGAAGTTTGTTCCTAACATAATTATTCCATCATACAAGTGTTACAAGTGCTATCATGGCGTGGATCGAAACACAAATGACACAATCATTTCTTTTTCATTGTAATTTTCCATCTCAACTGTAATGTTTTTTTATGGGAGCCCTCAGTTCAATTTTTTTGGGTTCACGCTGTTTATTCTGTAGATGTGTTTTTCAAAACGTCATTCAGAATGCTCTTCAAACCTTAAAATTGCATAGCATCCACAAGCTATGTATTTTGCAAACTGTTTTTGGCCCTTCGTCAGCAGCAGATTAACGTACAATGAATAATCTGAACAATTTTTTCCTTTAATTCAATGGCAATATTCATAAGATATGATAATACTTCTGTGTGCTCTGGGTGGACTTGCCCTGTAAGTGAGCACACTTTTGAAAATAAATGTATTTCGAAACAGTGCACAAATTTACCTTTGAATTAGTTCTTTTAATCCGCTCAATTTGGCACCACTATTCGTTGAACATAAGATTTTCAAAACGCTTACTGAGTGCTTACTTGCTCTTGAAAAACCTCAGGATTAAAGTGGTCACTTTTGAAGGGACAACCCTTCTCAGATTTCAATGGTATTGGTCCTTCTTCTTCTTCTTCTTCTCAAACAGATCAATTTTCAGCCAGTATTGCCCCTGATTGAGAGAGTCTGAATATGGGCTCAGCCTGAGAGACTATGTACTCAATCTCGGTGGTGTGAATGTCAGTCTTGATTCTGGGTCCTGGGGCAACAGGACTTTTGGAGATCCAATCCCAGCACTGATTTTCTAAGTATTATTTCAATAATAATCTAATTTTGACAGAACAAATGAAAATTTAAAATGATGCTGTTGATTGGTGATTTCTTTGTATAGCGCCACCTCAAGGATTAAGAAGGAAAAGGGATCCATGCTCGAACAAAATCTAATCAGTGAACACACCAGTATTTTAGACATCTTAGTTCAATCATAATTCATAATTGCTATAATATATCTAAATATATTAACTACACAATTGATAAAGACCATCAGCACACAATGTCTTTGAAAATTCAAAATATCGTAGACTTCAAGCTATACTAGCGCCTCTCATTCATACGCGATAGCCCCCATTGAATAATCATTTCAGCAAAACGGCATACATATTCCAAGACGCGGCGTTGTTCATAGTATTGCCCTACGTGTGGCGCCCTCCCACGGACTTACGAACAACAATCTCAAGAATCAGCACATATACATCATTTTTTTCATATTTCAGCCAATCTTCCCCACAATCCCTAAATTTTCCAAGGTCAGGGGCGCACGGCAGAATCAGCCCCCGGCTCAAATCCCCAGTACGGCTTCAAGATAACCGATTGCAGCAAGTACTGCGGCCCCACAGGCTCCGCAGTTAACGGCCCCACCCTGTCTTTCAGCAGCTTCAGACAGTCACTCACTTCCAATGTCAATTACTTGAAACGAAGGTTCAGCTCCGGGGATCTATCCTCGGAGTGCGACGACACTGAGGCTCCGGTGGATCCCTACACCAGAAAAACGCCGCCAGTGACGTCGCAGCCCCAGGTGAGTCAAAATTCTCCTGTATCGAATCCTTATTTATCGACATACCGGACACTCGAAACTTGTAAGTAACATAGAAGGAAAAAGAAGAATTCAACATCGCGAGACCACAAAACTGCCTAAAAACGGTTGAGGAACACTGACGGAGATGTCATTTTCGGGTGTTGAGTAATAACAGGTTTCTACCCTTGTCAGGAAGCGGAGATGAGATCAGGTGATAGGGGGGATATTAAATTAGCCTACGAAATTGCTTCAATTAATCTCTATTATCATCTTGGATTGTTTGCTTCGTTTTGTGCCTTCAACCTTTGTAGGAGAGTCACGTTTCCGACTGATGTAAAACTGGTAATTAAATCTTCTTTATTTTTACCTGCATTTACGAGCTCGGGGAGATTGCAGGATAGCTTTCGGGCGATGCAGCTTCCATTACTTTCATTACTTCAGTCGACAATACCGTAAATTCTTCAATTTAAACCCTTTCATGGCGAAAGAGGACTTTTTTCTCATTTCATCTAATTTTAATTAGCTCTTCTACCAAGGAAATAACTGTTTTAGCATTCACCCCAGAATGAGTATTTCATTATGTTCGTCACAAATAAAGATCTTTCTTTATAAAAGAACCAGGCAGCAGCCTAATGGAATAATTGTCATCTGTTAATTTTTCTGAAATTTTCGTATGACCTCCCGAACAAGGGTCTACTGGTCCAACGCAATCATAACTAATTTTCGAGATACAGGGTGTCGAAGTTGGAAAATGGCATTTCTAAAAATGAATAAAAGACTTTTGCTCGACAAATATTGCTTACCCATTAAAATTAATTGGATTAATTGGTTAAGGAGTGAATCAAAAACATTATTCAAATTCAAAGTAACATTTCTCGTAGGAAAACATGAATTAAACACGTTTGCGCGACAAATATTGCTTACTCATAAAAATGAATTGGATTAATTGGATACGAAGTGGTCAAACATTATTCAAGATGAAATTCGATCAGTCCATAATTCAGTCCCTGTAATTAAAAAAGTCGTCTGTGGAATTTCCCAATTTTTTGTCATTAATCTTAGTTTGAGTACACTTTTATTATGTCAAACAGTATTGGATTTGCTATGACCAGTTTTTAGGATACACAGGTACTACACACATCGTCAAAAGTCTTGCCCGCCTCTATCAACTCTCAACTTGTTGAATATGACAATTTTTGTATGTAGAATCTTCACTATCGTAGCACTCATGAAAACAATAAACCAGCAAAAAATGTTTCTTGTTTGGGAAAATACAGGTGTTTTCGAAGTTAATCAGTTTTCATCACATAACATGATTTGAAATATTGAGAATATTCCGTGGAAAATGCCGGGACATCCAATTTCTCAGTTTGACCGGGCAAGAATATTAGCCCTACATCATGAAGCTTTGTCGAACCACCAGATTGCGCAACATTTGAATATTCCAGGGACTTCAGTAAGGCGCATAGTGGACTTTTTCCGGGGAACCGGCAGCGTTGCCCGGAGACTGGTGTCTGGTCGACCCAGAGTAAAATCTCCAAAGGAAGACCATTATATCGAAAATTTTATTCGAAAGTATTCCTAACAGCCTTCGAAGTCATTTTTTTGAGGACCTATAGACAGGTAGTCTCAACCAGAACCATAAGAAGACGGTTGCATGGACATAGAGCTAACCGTCGGTAATGGGCAGAACACCAACAAGACTGGCTTTTACCACAATGGTGCAACGTACTTTTTTCGGACGAGCCTCTAGAACAGGCTCGTTGACAAAGTGATAGTCGACGAGAAAGGATTTGGAGAGGTCTAGGCAGGCCTCTAGAACAGGCTCGTAGAAATTAATATGGAGCTATTGAAAAGTATCGGGATACGAGAGCTGCTGATGATGACAGGTCGGTGGATACTAAAATCTTTGAATGATTTCGTCAATCTTGCTTGATGGTGGTCTCAGCGATAGTTCATTTCTATTTTTTCTGATTACTTGTTGAACAGATTGCAATGTGTTAGAGTCGGCTATGTCATACCAGAACCTGTGAGCCTGAAACATGGACTCCCGCAGGGATCGAATCATGTATTCTTCTTCTTCTTTTAAATTCCTTTATCAAGGCAAATTTGTCTTTCTTTTGGGTGTTGTGAACTATGTTATGGACAATAATCCCTGTTTAGTTTCTTATATTCAATATCCAAGAATGTTCTTACCTTCCTAGCCCTCATTTTCCCACTATTTTGCACTTTATGATGAACTGGAGCAATTGATGCTATTCACTCCTCAACACTTGTCTGAAGTAGGTCGTTTTCCGCCTTTCAATAGATATTAATATCTATTTGTGCATTAGTAATATCAAGCACCTTCTCATTCGACAGTTTATCTAAGGAATATTAAGAATTATGCGAAAGAGCCACATTTAAAATGCTTTGATTTACCTCAGAGTAGCCAACTTG
Source organism: Harmonia axyridis (assembly GCF_914767665.1). Classification (NCBI taxonomy): domain Eukaryota; kingdom Metazoa; phylum Arthropoda; class Insecta; order Coleoptera; family Coccinellidae; genus Harmonia; species Harmonia axyridis. The sequence goes on from NC_059505.1 coordinate 30,379,782, forward strand.
AATATCCAGGATTCCATCCCATATTAAAGAACAGAGTATAGGTATAGAGCTTTCAACCATTCTCGTAGTTTCGTGTCAGAGAATGCGTAACGCAGAAGACTTTTCATTCGCTCAAATTCTGATCTCTTTTCTTGATCTCATTTCGAGTTCTGGATCTACACTGTTACTTATCCAGCATTCCATTAAGTTATTAAGTTGTTCATTCATTCAGCAAAAAAAAATATTAGTGAAGCATATCTTTGCTTTGCAATTCACATCTCTTGATGTTCAATTATTGTGATACAGACTAACTAGTTCAGATAAAAAAGAATCCAGCTCATTCAAAACTCCTGCCTCAGACTCCCAGCTCCTTTACAGCCAAATATAAAAAGTATATTCTGAATACCTGATGATTTCCTGAATAATGCTAATCAATAATCCTGAATTCTGATACATTTCATTGTTTTCCAAAATGACTATTACTAATTATTAAATTTTAGGCTCCACCTCCACCTCCTCCACCAGCTAGTCAAGGCTCGTCATCTGTCAGCTCGGGCATCGGATCAACAGCAACCTCAGGCTCTGCTTCTGGTTCCGACCTATCCCTGAATCTTCGAAGCGGTTCCAAAACTACCAGTGCACCAAGTAGTCCTGCAAAATCTAGGGAATCTCTCTTGCAGAGGGTGCAATCCTTGACAGGACAGGCAAGAGATCAGGGAGCGTCTATATTAGGTGAGTACCATTCAAATGATGTTCCATTATTCAAAGATACAATAGAACATGATTTTCCGCATCAAAGCTTTGTTTTGAAAAGTGGACATTTTGGATCAATGTATCCTCTTCCTCATTCACATATTGGTTGTTAATCTGGGAATATATCTACTTCTAATTATTTGCTACTTCCACATGCCACTTCAATAAAGGGATATTTGTGCCATTGTTGCAGTTTAAATCACTCACAATTCGAAGCATGTGTTCATAATAATAGATTCTTCAGTTTATCTATTCTTTCACAATCAAGAAACCATGTCTTTTCATTCGATTGGCCTCTTCAGTTCATTTCAGCAAACCTACACATAATCTAATTTCATTCGGTAGAAATCTTCGAAGCTGTTAGAGAATAATGTCAAATATGGATAAATTCAATCACTTTTCATACTTCTGAATTCTCCTTTTTTAAACGAATCACAAGAAGAAGGAAAATGGAAGAATTACATCAACCACGGCCACTTCACTGATTGAATATTTATTCATCTTTTGCTCCGCCGCCTTTAAGTTTCTAATTGATCCTATACATCAATGCCAGCATCAAAAACTTCGGACTGCTTTTACTGCGAATTCAGGCTGGTCTGAGCAGTTAATCTTGGCAGGTAAATATCGAATCCCTGCCTGATTTGCATTTTTTCATTATGTATTCTCTTCGTAGTCCTGTTGTTGAAATGAATTATTACTCACTGCTTTTCATCGAAGAAAATCAATACGTTCGTGGAAGTGGCGTTGAAAGTAGCACTCTCAGATTATTTCCAAATTGAAACTCAGCATCCCTTTTAACAAACTGAAGTGATGGACATCAATCGAAACTGATTATCCCTAATCCTTAATTTTCAGGAGCTGCAGTTTCTAGTGCAACCCGGGTTACATCATCCGTTTCCGGTCGGTATCTTACCCTGCTGGTAATTGATGATCAAAACACAGACTGGTCCAAATACTTCCGGGGAAAAAGGATAGGAGAGTACGAGATTCGTGTGGAGCAAGCGGAATTCAGGGAAATAACGGTTACTGCAATCGCTGAGGCTGCAAGTGTTTCCATGGCAGTCATGAGAGGAGGTACAAGGGTGGGGAGGTCCTTCAGGCCAGACTTTCTGTTGGTAAGTTAAAATGGCATTTTAGTTGAATATCTGACTCAAATACCGGAGCTTTGTGTACCTTGTTCACACTGAATTATCCTTTGATCGGAATCGAGTATCCTTCAAAAAAAAAAAAACAATCCGATTCAATGCCTTGTTCCTTGTGCATTCTAATGAATACATGCAGGTTCAGTATGAACTGTCTTGTGAACAAAAATAGAATGATTCAATTGTAAAGCTATCGCTCTGTTACTTACTGAAATAATTGTTAATCCAGTGCGAAAATTCTAGCAGTAGAAAGAAGTAACCAGGTTTACCTTATAAGGCAAATTTGAGAATTTGTGAGAAAGAAGAACATAGCTAGTGAAAATTAGGAAATTGTGAGATAAAAACGTACCAGTTGAACAATTAAGCCGATTTATCCATGAAACCGGTACATTGTTTGACCTCAGATCAAAATAATTGGAAGATTAATAATAATAATTCTGTTTCGTGCTAGGAGCTATTTCACTTCCAGTCAGCTACTTATGATTTATAAGGCACAGATCCGACTTGTTCCGGAATACTGTTCCCATGTTTGGAGTGCGGCACCTAAGCATATTGTGAAACTGCTGGATTCTGTCCAAAAAAGTGCAATTCGTCTCGTAGGTGATGCCTCGCTTACAAACTCGCTCACCACTTTGGAACACCGTAGAAAAATTAGCGATCTGTCTCTTCTGAAATATCAACAATCGTTCCTCCTTTGGCAGTCTCTTCGAGGTTAACCCGTCAAGCTCAGTCTTCACACCACTTTGTGGTCGCGTTGAAGACCTGCAGAACATCTCTCTTCAAAGACTCGTTCATCCAACGAACAGCAAGGCTCTGGAACACATTGCCTAGGGAGGTGTTCCCTGAGGCATATATAAATTCAAAAAGAATACCAATTCCTACCTTCTTTTCCTTGGTTCTCACGATGTTCTCTGAACATTACAGGATATCTCCTTTCGTGGGAACCAGAACATAAAAAAAAAACTGATAGATCTACAGGGCCCGTAGATCAACAGAATTGTTTCATCAATAGAGCTGATATCTCCTTAGCCAGTGGGAGAACAGAATGAGCTGAAGGGTTTTTCCATAAGGAGTTTCATTGTGATATTGGACGAAAACGAGTTTATTTTAAGAGAAGCCAATAGATCTTTACTTCCTTGTAAAGAGGAAGGACTGCCATTAATGATCGAAAACAATATGAGCCAAATGGGTGCCAAGGCTACGGTTGCAGCACCATGCCCTTTTCATGAAATTTTCCATGAATAATTTGCGGCAGTATATCCTTGTTTGAGTTCTTGAATTGATCGTGGAGCCTAGTATTTCTTTCACGTGGCCTGAAAGAAGAAAGTCTGAAGGTGTTAAATCGCAAGATCTCAGTGGCCAGCTGTTATCACATTTTCGAGAAATAACTCGGCCATGGAACGGTCCTTGCCAAATTGCTATTGTTTTGTGACTTGTGTGGAACGTAGCGTCATTTGGTTGATAATAAACGTTGTTTACATCAATATCTTCCAATTCCGGCCATAAAAAAACGTTAATCATAACTCGGTAGCGCAATCAATTCACCGTTACAGTTGCATCAGCCTCATTTTCGAATTAGAAAGGTCCATTTATACCACCAGCCATAAAACGCACCAACAATTACACCTTGTGGATGGAAAGGCTTTTCAATAATCATTTTTGGATTTTCCGAGTCCCAAATGCAACAATTCGGCTCATTAACGTAGCCTCTAAGGTGAAAATGGCCTCGTCGCTGAAGTTGATTTTTCGATGATAATTCGGATCATTTTGATGCATTTCAAAGACTCCAATCAGCGAAGATATGACTGGTGCTGGTGCTGGTGATCGACAGACTAGAGGTCTTGTGTCAATTGAACTTAGCCCTAAGAATTAAGGCTTCATACACGGTGTAATATTGTAATTGTGTAATTGTGGAATGCCTAATTCCTAAGATCGACGGAGAATCGAAAAACCTGTGATTTCGTTAACAATAAGAGTTACAGCAGCAATATTTTTAATCTGGGTTTATGGCCACTCGGGAAATAGAAGGAATGAAGAGACCAACACACTTGCCAGAAAAGGAGCATAAACTCCTTTCATCGGCACGGAACCTTTCTGTGACATAGACAAATGCACCTACAAGAAAGAGGTTCAAGAGAAGGAAAAAACCGAAAGAGAAATATTCTGGCGAAACTTTGACTCTACTTACGAGACCCAAGAAGTATCTGGATCTCAGTGAAAATATGCTACACCTCCTCACTGGATTCCTCACAGGGTATTGTCGCCCTAGGAAACACTTCATGAGAATAGGTCTAACAGAAAATGATGGGTGCAGATTCTGTGAGAAGGAGGAAGAAACTCCGGATCACCTGGTGATGGAATACCTCGCCATCGCTAGCTAAAGCAAAACTTGCTTTGGACTCGAAACTTGTAGATTTGAGAAATTAGACTCCTTGAAGCCATCCCAGATATTGAAGTTCATTAGAACTCTGAAACTAGAAGGCGAGCTTTTATGGAGAAAATAGCTCTGATGGGGGGCACAATAGACCATTAGGTCGTAGTGAATCGAAACTTCCTTAATTAAATCTACAGCAGCAATATTCTGAGAAAATTTCAAATCTTTCCAAAAGTTTTACTATTGCCGACCAATAAGGTGCTTCACGAAGACCCAAAACTGCTTCAGTTCTGCTTACTGCGACCGCATAATTTTCACCATTTTTGTAGTGAATTTTAACTACTTTAATGCATTATTGATGCATGTAATGTCCATTTTTAGTATTGGCGTAGTTTTTACTTGTTAAATGTCGAAAGAAGAAAGATTCAGAAGTGACAGATACCAAGATAGCATCAGGATACACAAAATGAAACCTCTCAATGGAAAACCCTTCATTACATGCATACAGTCGATGAATCCATCAAATGAAAAGTTTTCAATATAACTAAATTATTGATGAATTCTCAGAACTGAAAATGAATCTTGTGATACTTTATTGTTTCATACAGAAAATAAATAAAACACAAATATAAAATAATAAAATTTTATTAATAAATAAATCAGTCATGAATCAAGTACAAAATATAATCCAAATTTCAAAGGAGTCACTAAAGCTACCAACTATGTTACATATTATTACTATATACATATTTCTCGAATAGCCCCATCTAAGGAATAAAAACCTAATCAAATTAAATAAGGAAAATTTATCATCAAAGTATGATGGACATAATTCTCGTTATTTCGCAAAGAATTTTAACGAATCAACAAGTGAGTCTGGGAGGAATTCCTAGCTTTCAGAATGTCGCGTCCATCCCGTAAATCAGTCCTGATGACAAATTATGATTCCCTCGGCTACATTTGCGCCATAATTCTCCACGTGATCAGGCCGCAAAAAAATGCACGACATATCTTTTCAATTTGGGTCATCGGCTATTTTTGTAGCTTACGCAGGATGCAATTCCCTTTCGCTGTCTAAATTCACGTTTTTCAGGTCAGGCAAAATCTCAGGGACGCAGGGGAGGACTACAAGAAGTTGCTCCTGGCTCTCAAATTCGGAGGAGTACCCAGCATCAACAACCTGAATGCTGTCTACAATTTCCAGGTGAGTGGAATATCAAAAATTGTGAAAAATTTAGTTAGGGCATTGATTTTTGAGTTGTCGAATATTTAACATTGAATCAGAACCGAAGGACCAGTAGTTGTATATTATAAATAGGGAGCGGAGTGCCTTCAACCAGTGGCGTCGCTAGAGGGGGACCAGGTGAAGCCCGAGCCCCCTTAAATTTTTGCTAGCCCACCTGAAATATCGCATGAACAAAAACAGACAACATGAGTTTAACGTCAACTAGATAGACAAAAAATTTTGGCTACACTTGAAAAATCCTGGCCCCCCCTTATTCTTCAACTCTTGCAGGTGTATCCTACGCCATTTTTTGTTATCCCTGCATCATTAATTCATAACAATGTTAGACACGAATTTTATGAGACGATAATGTATTTTTCAGTTCTTATAGTCAAATTTAAATGACTGATGATTTTAAAACGGCTGCGAATCCAAAAGAACTTTCATTCGAATGTAAAGAATACGCTGAATCAAAATTGATAATAAAAAATAAAAATCAATTTCAACGATTCGTCATTCTTGAAAAATTTGCCGAAAAATTGAGTTCTTAAATGACAAATATTAATTAAGTCGAAAAAATATATAATTAAAATAAACCACAAGGAAATTGTGAATGAACTATCGAGCATTTGTCAGAATTCTGTCTTTGAATAACCAACATGTCTTTTCTACTAGAAAACTACCGCTTCTATGGTGTTTTTCCTGTACACACGAGTTAAGTCGTTAAATAAAGACGCCACAGAACTCATTTCAATTTCAAATCACTTGATGTGATTGTTATGAATTGTTTAATTAATCAACTAGCAAAGTTTTATTACGTCTAATATAAATCAGAAGGGTTATAAGAAAAACTGGTTTTACACTATAAAATTCCAGAACTAATAAAAACATCATTTCCTCATCTAGAATAATAAACCTGAATAGGCAAAATTCTCAAGGAAATGAAACCGAGATTCTCATTCTATAAGACGAAATAAAAGAAGATATTTCAATTTTAATTGATATTCATAATAATCCGACTAACATAATGCGTTTGACATTCTGGGAAATTTTTAGTACAAAATGGGGCGAAATTAATATTTGGTTGACGTTTCCCCACATTATAATTATAATAATCGAAAAACTTTAATTCCAAAATTGTGTGGACACAAAGTATTTTTTAATTAGGGATTTACATAATCTCCAGACATTCTCTGGAAGTCTTTGGCAAAAATGAAAAAAAGAAAGAATTAACGCTCTCATTGCACAAAAATAACCAAATGTACATGAAACTGCAAGCAACAACATGTCAGTGAATAATAATATTGCCCCAAAACAAAATCGGAATTCCAAATAGAAAGCGCTAAGCGCGTGGAAAATTCCCAACAAATCCCCAAATCCTGTATCGGTGCAGCAGACACAAAACGCTTTGTTGTTTTGGCATCAAACAGATCGTACCAAGCCACAAAGGCCACAGCAGCGACCAGAACCGATTCGCTTATGTTTACGCTTTTCGTTCCAAAATTTATCTTGTTTTCAATAAAAATAACATAGCGAGCTATTAAAGCTATTTATGCGGTCTATTTCGTTTTTCACGAGGATGGATCTCATATTTTGATTTCGCCGACAAGTTCAACGAACCTCGGGAATTACACCGAAAATGCAAATAAAAATGTGATATACTTGAACGTTAACCTGAATAAGCGATGACCGACGCTTCTGATTCGAATGTTTCGTTATCGATTTCGTTCAGCATTCACCTGTACTCATGGAAAGGTTTGTGACACATAAAATTCCATCAGAAAACACTAAATTTTTTTTTCAAGAAAAAAATTTAAGAGCCGAAAAATAATTGCAATTCTAGTGAGGAAAGAATGAACTGAACTGAAAAACGCATTGAACAAAATGCTTCGAAAAACACTGAACTATCTGCTTCTAATCGCGATAGTTGAAGAAATCGAAATATCAATTACTGGCATTCCTCTTGGATGGAATTCTTCTTACACAGCAAAAAGTTTTTAGTGCCGTCTGAATCGTGAAATTGAAAATAAGTACCTGAACACAAATACCCCCGTTATTGAACGGAGAATAAATAATTTATACCAATATCATAAATGCGGAGAGAATATAGTCGTATATCGCTAATGAAGTAATTATCTTGCATGGAAGTTCATTGTAAAAGAGCTTGGGAGCCAGGATACAATCAAACAATGCAATTACTCCGTTGATCTTTTTGTACCGTTCATGAACTAAGAGAAGTGTCAGAAAACTAATCAAGCCAACTATGCGGGGGATTGGAAAAAGTTTTCGAAAACTAACAATTCCTCGTCTGAACCAACTTGTGAACTCATCTAGGATATCCTCAAGGCTATTTAGGAAATTCAGGATTTATACAATTTCAGATGGGGCTTAATTCAAATTAATATACAGGGTGTCTGGTGACCAGTAGAACAACGCTCAGGTGAAAATTGTGAGTTCTGAAATGATATTTAAAGTCATCTTAGAACTATCGTTTTGTTGTATTTTAGAAAATTTGAAGAAATTTCAAACGGCTTAACTTTCGAAGTAGTCAACTGATACTGGATAATTTTTCAGGTGTTTATTCGTGACATAAGTTTTTTCTATATTATTGATTGACTTCAAATGACTCCAAGGAAAAAAGTCAAGTGGTTTTAGATCAGGAGATCCAGATGTCCATATAAATCCATCTCTTCAAATATCACAAGAATGAAGCCTAATGGGCTAAGAAATACCATCCGTTCTGATAAATGGAACTGGAAACATTTTTTCTGTTCTTTCTAGTATTTTTCTACAATACGATTTCTTCTTTCATTGCTTTCAGAAGAAATTATTACGGACATGTAATTCTGGAAGTATTCTTTTTCACAAACTCGAATGTCTAATCTACAGATAATATCAAAATCCTTAAGATCACTTGACTGCTTCGAAAGTTTAGGACCTTTGAAATTTCTCAATATTTTCAAAATCACCTTGTGGTCTGGAAGGTCCTGAGGTGACTTTAATTATACCAGACGTCCTGTATAAATTAATTCTCTATGGTTCTAAGAGTAGATTAATACTGATTCTCTTCGACCTAAACGTCTAAAAGTCTAGAAGAAATTGATACAAACACAAAAACAAGTAACAATTCACGAAAATAATTATCCAACAAATATTTACACAAGAAAACAGATTTAGGATCGGGATCTTAATGATCCTTGGCATCACTTCTGTGATTCAAAATTAATATTAGATCACTTTTTCATTCCTCAGAGGCCTCATCCTCTTATTTTTTTTGCTTACAGTTCCTTTTTCGTTATTTATATTGTTCTGTCTTTAACTCTATTATACCTCGTTCATGTAGCCTCTCTGCTTTTCTTCTTCTTTTTTTGCGAACTGGTGATTTTTTTTTGAAGTGACGCTTATCGAACTATTGGAACAGTAGGCCTTTTTTTGTAACTTTTGAGTTCAACTACTTTTTTTTCACTTTCAGGATAAGCCATGGGTATTTGGCCATCTGGTCCAACTACAAAGGAGACTTGGAAAGGAGAATTTTCCACTTATCGACCAAACCTTCTACCCAGACCATCGAGAAATGGTGAGTAGATCTGTTGTGTTTTTCAGGCATTTGCTAAGGGCAGCGTTCCGTGTCCAATTGCAATGATTGTTCGCCTGTCTTAGGCATATTCCCTGTAAAGGACAAAATAAATAGGAATTAGGCAATGAAAAAACATATTGACAGCATGAGGTTTCGATGAAAGTCATAATGAAAAGATTACACAATCGTTATAATGAAGGATAAAGGCGCTTTTGGAAAAAAAATCAACCGAAACCATATCGGGAGAATACGGTGGATATTTCATAAGATTCGAATTTCTCTTCTCATTTATTGGGAGAATCCCGAAAAATTGCGAAAGGGAATCTTGAATTTTTATAAAACCATTTAAACAGGGTGATTGGTGATGTGAGGGACAAACTGAATGAAGACTGGGGGTTAAAATGTCCCATAAGGATATTGGTTTCAGTGATATAGGGTGATTTATGAGAAAATGCAGAAACTATGAACTCTCATATTTCCGTAAAATGGGAAATTTTTCGCTGATCTTTTACAGGCACTCTCCATCAGCTTACAAAAACAAATTAAAAATTTGCAGCCCGTATCAGAAAATTTCCATTTACGTGTTAGGTGAAAAATATCACCAGGTATATGAGATAGAAATTCGAAAAGAGCGAAAAGAATTGAGTTAAGTTTAGGTTTCTGTTAAAATGGCGCAATTTTTTATAGTTTTCTTGAAATGTTGTAAGCGGAATCTTACAAAATTTTTATATCCACTTGATGAAATTATATTTTCAATAGAACAATAGCACTGATATCGAGATACTGAAGATGAGTCCCATTTCAATAACTCCCAGAACTCCTGTTCATTTCAGAAAAAAGTAGATCAATCATCCACATGGTATATTTTCAACAAAGTATAGTCTTTAACAAAATGATGTAATAAATATCAGGACATATTTTTCTTGTACAGGTACTAAGGTGGTGACATGAGTTCTCCTTTTCTGGGAGGTCAAACTTGAAAAAAAGAAAATTATTTAATTCCAACAAGAATTTCTTCAATATTCTCTTGTTTGCTTTGAAGACATTTTTGTTGGAATAAAAATTATATTTTTTTAATCAATTTTGACCGCCCAGGAAAAGGAGAGCTCATGTGACCATCTTAGTACCTGTACAAGAAGAATATATCCTCATAATTATTACATAATATATATAAATTGTTGAAAACATCAGGCCCCTCTTCTCCACTGGGCACTATGGGCATGTGCCCAGGGCCCCGCGATCGAATGGGGCCCCCTAGTTCCTGCCAGGATGATAACCGATATTTAGGTTTTAATTTTGAAAAATCTGATGAAAATGACCTACTACAATACCTACGCTTATTAGCTTTAGTTTGCCGCATGCGCATAGCTATACCTTGTACAACATAGCTTGAACTTTTTGACAGATGGGTCAGTGATGGGAAACACAAAATATCTATTGGTGTAAAAAATATGTGGCTGTATGTATGTTTTAAACTATTCAAAATAAATTAATTCATTCATCAATCAATTTTTTCGGCAACCGTCCGGGAAGTGCTCACTTTCTCTGAGAAAGTAGCATTTCCCGGCCTAGTCCGGAAAGTACGTACTTCCCGGACTAGGCCGGAAAAGAATCATAGAATCCGTAGCAACCGAGATAACGGCTGACAGTTCATATGAAATTAGTTGTCAAAAATTTGCATGTTTTTTGATCGCAATCGCAATAAAATATGTAAAGCAGCAGCGATAGTGTTATTTTACATGGTTGCCGAAAAAATATTGTACGCAACACGCCCGAAAATGGTTTTTTTGGACTCACAGACTTCCAGGACTCGCTTACGCTCGTCCTGGAATTTTGTCTATTCGTCCAAAAAACCCTATTTTCCGGACTTGTTACGTGAATTACTATTATTGCACTGGACATAAAAACATTGGGTAGGTAAGAGACCATAATTATTTGATCCATTTCTTGCAGATCACTTAAAAAAATTTGGGAATCCTGGAAAGGGTAACATTTCTTATTTATCAGCAAATATCTGTAATGAGTGTATTGAAGTAATGGGAAAACAGGTTCTAAAAAAAATTATAAATGAAGTTAAATCAGCAAAATATTTTTCCATTAGCGTTGACAGTACTCCCGATCTGTATCATATTGACCAACTAACTTTCATCATTCGATACGTAAAAGACTGTGTTCCTGTTGAAAGGTTTTTGAAATTTATACCTATTAAAGAGCATAAATCTAAGTATTTAGCGGAGACTATCTTAAATTTTTTTGAGATACATGATATTCCCATAAAAGATTGCAGAGGACAAAGCTACGACAATGCTTCAAATATGTCGGGAAAGTATAGTGGTCTACAAACAAGAATCAAGGAAAAATGTGAATTTGCCACCTTTATACCATGTGCGGGACATTCACTAAACTTGGTAGGTGTCCATGCTGCTGGGTGTGTACCGGAGGCTTCACAGTTTTTTGAAGTAGTTCAGAAAGTGTACAACTTTTTTTCGGGCTCTACCCACAGATGGAATATGTTAACAGAACATTTAGGTTCAAAAAAAGTTGTTAAAAGTCTTTCACAAACCAGATGGTCAGCCCGAGCTGATGCAGTAAGCGCTTTGCATGGGGGTTATAAACGAATAATAGAAGCTTTAATCACCATCGCAAACGATACTGAACAGGCACGAGAAACTAGAGACGAAGCCCATAGTCTGTCTAGAAAAATGGGAAATCTAGAATTTATTATACTGACGGAAATCTGGAGCTGTATATTGGAAAGAATAGACAAAACAAGTAATTATCTTCAGAAAGAAACAATAACACTGGACGTTGCAACCAATTTGTTCACTTCACTTTATGATTTTATTACTAACCTCAGGGATAAATTTGATAACTTCGAATCATCTGCCAAAGAAAAGAACCCAGAATCTGACTACAAGGATCTATCTCAAAGAACAAGACGTAGAACCTCTCGGCAGAGTTTTTTTGACGGCTCTGCGCCATCAGTCCAATTGAATGGAAAAGAGCGATTCAACGTAGAAACCTTTCTCCCAATAATCGATACCTTGAGTGTTCATCTAAAACAGCGACTAAGTTCATATGAGACCGTTAGCCAACGTTTTAGTTTATTTTTTCAGTTAAAAACTCTGAATTCCGAAGAGATACGACAAGGATGCAAAGAATTTACTGAAATCTATCACGAAGATGTAAATGAAAAAGAGTTAGAAATAGAATGTCAACATTTAAAAGAATACTTAAAAAAAGTTCAGAGTGAAAATGAAGCACCTAACAGTGTACAGGAAGTATATAATCTATTAAAGCAAAACAAAATTGAAGACACATTTCCTAACGTAGAAATTGCATTGAGAATATTTTTAAGCATGATGATAACTAACTGCAGCGGAGAACGCTCCTTCTCCAAATTGAAACGAATAAAAAATGAATTAAGAAGTACAATGCTTCAAGAGAGATTAACTAGTTTGTCGCTGATGTCCATAGAATGTGATATTCTCAATACCATAGATTTTGAGGAAGTGATTAACGATTTTGCTCATCTTAAATCTAGAAGGGTACCTTTGCAATCAACATAGAATTAATCTAAGGATTTTATGCTAAGCGAGTTACTTTTGTATGATGGATGGATTCGTGGTCATCAATATCTCAAGAGAGCTGAGAGTTGGAAAACACAGGCCTAAGGCCTATGATATGTGGAAGAAGAAGAAGAAGAGTTACTTTTGTAGATTATTTTTTATATATCCTATTTTTTTATAGTTATCAACTAAATAAAAATAAATTTAGAACCTTGTTTGTCTATTTTCTTTATATATTATAACTAAATAGTGTTTTCTCAAGGTCATAGGGGCCCCATGATCCTAATGTGCCCAGGGCCTCAAATAGTTTGAAGACGGCCCTGGAAAACATCCCATCGCCCATATCTGGATTGATTTGACATGGTTGAATATTCGGATTTTGTCGTTACTAGTTCCGAAGGAGTTCAAACTTTTATCGCTCAAGCTCTGTGAAATTTCTGGAACCCCATTATTTCGCGTTTTACCATTCAAATTTTGATGGAATTTGAAATGGGCTTGAATGAATAGGTACATAAATGGTTCTATAGAAATCTCAGATCAGTTGAATATGCGGAGCGGGTTGCTCATGCATAAATTAGGACATCTCGGAAGATTTTTCAAGACTGAAAATAATATACTGGGGAGTGCTGATTTTTTAGGGCCGAATGATGATGAGGAATAATTTCACGTCCATTGAAAGAGTTTGTGTTCAATGTTTCATTGACTTTGAAATATATACAGGGTGTTACTGAATAAGTGCGAATATTTGAGGGGGTGAATTCTTGTCTGCAATTAAAGGGGGCGCACAGGTAAACAAAATCCGTAAGGCCTTTTTCTCGAGCTATTCTTGCAAAGGAATGAAAAAAAATAATTCTAATTTTTTTCTTATAGTCCAGTCAACTTAGTATTTGAGATATTCAGCTAAAAACTTTCATGACATATGGTAGAGTATCCGAGGCTATTAAAATCTAAGGTCAAAGGTCAGGAATTTTTTGCTTATTTTGTACAAATATCTCGTTTCCTATGTGTTTTTCGCTATTTTTTGTCATTATCAAGATTGTACAAGATAAAATTCCCTACAAATTTTGTTTCGAAGTTTTTCTATGCGTTGAATCGATTTAGAGATCAATAATCAACGAACTTTTTTGACCAGGACTGTTGACATCAAATGATGTTCCCTCTATCTCAAAAACGATTCAACATAGAGAGGAACTTTCGACACAAAAGTTGTAAAAAATTTAATCTTCTACAATATGGAATATGACAACAAATAGCGAAATACCTATGGGAAACGAGATATTTGCAAAAAATGTCCAAAAAACCAAATTTTGTGAGCTTTGACATTAGATTTCAATAGTCGCGGACATATGTAGGTTTTGAGACAACTTTTAGGATGTCCAAGATTATATGAGTTTATAGCTGCGTATCTCAAATGCCGAGAATAATATATACCTGCTTTTTACTAAGATAACTCAACTATGAATGAAATGCATTTTGGGATCACGTTCTATCAATATAATTATTTTCCTAAGTATGGAAAGTGATACTTTCCGAAGGTAACTGCTGTCGAGTACGGAAAAGGCATTTTTCACATGAGTTAGGAACAATATTTTTCCTATAGCATGAATGAAACACTTTCACGGATAGTTTTCGTCTTGATACCTACTGACGTTATATGACACTTTTATGATTGATGCTACTCTTTGATATTTGCTCGAAAAAAGGTTGAAGGGTTGAAAAAACCCTTGCTATTCATAGCAGGGCTTTTTTCCGCACGAATTTGAAAAAGTACTACTTTCTAAACGTCAATGCGTGTGAAAAGTAATACAAAACGCTGGCGCTGGTAGGAAAAAAAAGTGACAGCTACCTACTACACTTTTTCAATTCTAGTTAGAGAAGATCCGTTCATGAACAATGTTGTATTTTATTTTTTCATTAGGAAACTTCACACAACACAAGAATAGAAACATGCTTGCAATGAATCGTTACTTTCGACACATTTTCAAATTGAGAAATTTTGTTTCGTTAAAAAGTTCTGGTAAAAATCCAATAGAGTTTCAGGTTTCAACCCTTCAAAATATCTTGACAAAATTAAAAAAAAATTCAAATGAAGGTAGCCTTTTCATTGCTAAAACATGCCAAACATTTTGCCATTCCTTCAATGCTTCACCAATTAAAAGAAAAAAGAAATATTTTTATTTCGGCAAAGTGAATATTTTGAACAAAAGAAATAAGAACTTTCGTGCACATGAGATACCCCTTCAATTTTCGACAAGGACTTCTCTCGAAATTTTTACACTTTTTCAATAATACCCCGTAAATTATATCAAAACAATCAATAAATCTATCATTCACTTTCAAAAGGCCGTCAAAACTAATAATACAAATTCTCAAGTGGAACAGTGAAACATTTCGATATGAGTCAAGATGAGATTTCCCATAAAATGAAACCATTTCCGTCTCCAAGACTCACCTCTCGTTCGTGACATCTGCTCTTCCAGTTGCAGGTGTTGACATTCTTCGGGCAATGTTGCGAATTGCATCTCTTTATTTTGCACGTACATCCGTAATCGTACATTTTCCTCAGGCCTTTTCTCTGGCGCCTCGATATGGTCTCCCATTTTGCGGCATATCCGCACATATTGACGTAGGCCCTGAGCGACAAAACACGCCCTGGAAACGAGAAAGTGGTGAAAATTTCGTATTTTCGTGTCGGTGTGAAATTTATGGTGGTTTGGGGATTCGGTTTGTTAGTGAAATTTAGCTACTAGGGCTTCTGATCCCCAGCCATTTTCGATCGTTGTTGCAATATTGGTTTGTTATTATGTGTTTGTTCTCCAAACATCCATTCATCATTTCATCAATTTTGAGCCGGAAATGATCTAATAAAACGAAACAATTCGATTCACGGATGACGAAACCGTCCTAAAATTCGATGTTTTCGATAACTTTCGAACGGAAGGACCTAGAAACGAGAAATTTCAAAGAAAGGTTCAGATCTTGAATGCCGAAATTGCATTTGTTGATATGTAAAATCCGACAAGGTATTTCGTAAATACGACAGTTCAAAATTTGTTTATATTGATTTTGAAATTGCGGAGTCGAAAATTTGCAGTTGGTTGGATGTATGGGGTAATTCGCTTTCTTGGTTTTTTTTTATAAACGGCGTTTTAAAGAAATCAATGTTGATCTGAGATGAAACCCCACCAACCTAACCTACCGAACCAGTCCAATTGAAAAGACCCCGGTCTACCATAGTAAAACACATTTTTTTGGCAAAATTCGATTTTATTATTCAACATAGTTGCCTTCGAGGGCGATACAGCGATTATAGCGATCTTCCAACTTTTTGATACCATTTTTGTAGTACGATTTGCCTTAAGCTTCAAAATAGGCCTATGTTACGGCTATTACTTCTTCACTGGCGCTTTTGAGGTCTGAGCACAGGAAAAAGTCGCTGGGGTCCAGATCTGCCGAATACGGTGGATGCAGAAGCAATTCAAAGCTCAACTCATCCAATTTTGCCATTGTTGTCATTGATTTGTGACAGGGCGCATTGTTTTGATGAAGCAGTACCTTTTTGTTCCTCAAATGGGGCCGTTTTTTAACGATTTCATTCTTTAAACGATCCAATAACGCTATATAATAATCGCTTTTGATGGTCTGGCTCTATTGGAGGTAATCAGTGACTATTATACCTTGCGCATCCCAGAATACTGATGTCATAACCTTGCCAACTGATTGTTGTGTTTTTCCTCGCTTTGGATTCGGTTCATCGTGTGCTCAGCTGAGTATCGATTGGACTCCGGAGTGAAATTATGGAGCTAAGTTCCATCCATTGCCACAGATCGACGCAAAAATTCAGGTTTATTGCACAGCTTCAAACACTACTCAGAATCATTAACACGTTGTTGCTTTTGATCGATTGTGTGTGGGCGTACACTGCATTCGCCGTCTTCGGTCCTCATTTCACCACGTTAAAACTTAGAATACCAATCAATGATGGTTCATTTTCTTGGTGCAGACCCCGGAAACTCTTCATCAAGCCAAGATTTTGCTTCAACTGTATTTTTCCCTTCAAAAACAATATTCAATCAGCACACGAAATTCTATTTTTCCATCTTTTTTCAAATAACAAAAGTAGCTACACTCACAACGCAATATCTCTCAAACTAATGGTCGGACTGCTGTCAAATTTTGACATGTATCGTTTGAAGATTGGTACTAACTAAACATCATATGAATTTAATACTAGCATCACCATCTGTGCATCAAACCGGGGACTTTTTGATTGGCCTAATAACTATTTTCACTACCGGACGAACGACATCACTGAATACCAACATAATGTCAAAATTATAGGCGAGCTGCATCGAGCAAGTATGCAACCGTACGAAATATATGTACCGAAAACATTCTACCACCATTAACGACTATTTTCACAGTTTCTCCTCATTTTAATGTCAGACAGTAGATACATTTAATGCAGACTTCACCTGCACTCCAATTCCAAGCTCCTGAAACGGTCGATACTGTTATAAAAACACCTCTTACCCGATATTACGTAAAGCTTTCCAATCTCCAGCTGCAGACCACACATCGAATCGTACTTGGGAGTGATTATTTTGTCCGATTTCAAGGCCACGTAAGCCTTTTCAGACATCTTGTATTCCTTCTTGATCCTTATTTTATAGACGATCGTGTCGTTGTTGACTCTATGCTTCTTTATCCTGGCTAGGACCACTGAAACAAATTTGAAAAATCAGGACGTCGTTTCATCATGTTTATTCGAGAGTAACAATTATTTCACATAGATATACTGACTGACAAGAAACTGCAGCACCAAGGAGGAGCTGTTTATATCTGATTTTTTTTTTGTAAAACATAATAAGTAGGTATAGCAAGGAGTAATGATTGAATTTGGAGAAAAAAATTATTTAAACATGTAAACAATTTTCTTTACTTGAATATTATATTATATATTAGTCGTTTTTCGCAAGTTTTTTGAATTTAACATCAAACCAGCTGTTCGAGGAGATTCAAAGTCGATGTTCAGTTGTTGTTAAAATACCTAGAGTACGTGTACTCGGAATTTTCGCCAGCTAAGTGAATTTGAAGTGAAGTTCGAATTATTGATCTACGGGAGGCAGGATTGTCATTTTGAGAAATTGCTAACTGTACGAACAGAAATCCAACTACTTTTATGAGATGTTATCAAGCGTGGATTGATAATGCCCAAAATCGACCGGACGTCGAAGGGGAACAAATGAAGTTCAAGATCGACGTCTAAGGCTCATGGCCATTAGACACCGATTTGCGACAACTCGATCTTTGGCTGATGAAAGGTTAGGAAAACAAGGCCATCCTGTAATTGTCCGAACGGTTTACCGTCGAATAAAGTCTTTTGGACTGCAGCATTATCGACCCCATCTTGTGTTACCTCTGACGGTTGAACATCGCCGGCAACGATTACAGTGGTGGAAAACGTCAACATTTTAATGTGGAATGGCATCAGGTCGTCTCTTCTGACGAATCTCGATTCTCCTTGGGTTGACTTGATGGTCGAAGGAGGGTTAGACGACGTCGGTAGAAAGACGTGAACCTCAGTTTGATGTTGAGCGTCATGTACACCGGATAGAAGGCGTTATGGTATGGGGTGCTATTGCACATGCAAGTAGGTCATATTTAGTCTTTATTCGAGGTAACATGAAAACGCTGCATTACCTTCAAGAAATAGTGGAGCCATATGTTCTCCCTTACCATAACCGGCTCAAGAATTCAATATTTCAGCAAGATAATGCCCGACCTCATTTTGGCAGAGTTGGTTTAAACGTTTTCGAAGCAACCCATGTGAATCTTTTGCCATGGCCGACCAGATCTCCCGTTCTTTTGCCCATAGAGCATGTTTGTGACATCATGAGTAGAAGGCTTGGAAATTTACCACAGCCCCCACGGACTTTGGCGGATCTGAGACATGAAGTACAGGTAGCTTGGGAAAGTATCCCTTAAGAAGAAATAAAGGGCATAGATAATCACGGTTGACAAACGCATCATCAACAAATTAAAAAAAAAAAATTGAAACCCTTCGTTTTTTCTGCATATTTTAATCATTTACTCCTTGCCAGATCTATGTTTTACCAAAAAAAAATTCAAAATTCAAACAGCTTCTTCTGGGTGTTGCAGTTTCGTTGTCATCCCCAAGAGGATTTAAAATACTTTCATTGAAAACGTTGCTTCAATTGTTCATTAGTTTTTGTATAATCAGAAAATATTCTAACACGTAAGATTGAATATCAATATGAGAAATTGCACCTTATGAGTATCTAGCATAACTATAATGCATCACTATAAGGGGTAGGATTTTAATGAGAAAAATGTTGTATTAAGACTTTCTCGTGATCTGCCAAAATTCAACTACTTCTGTCTCCTCGGTCTTTTTGAGATCTCACCACTTTTCTGGTTGAGTAGAGCAATCTCACAAACGTTCCTCTAATTAACCGTCTTTTCTAGCACATGCAAGAATTCAAAATACGTTTTTACTTCTTTATTTTGAATTTAAAAAAAACGCATTTCAGCCTTCGACAAGACTTTTCGTATAATATTATTAATTAAAAAATAAATGTTTGTTAGGAAAGTTAGTTTTGCGTCTTTTCGAGAGATAATGGTGGAAAAGACCAAAAATAACCCACTGTAGAGGACTGAATCTTTAGGATAGAAAGACGAGGAGCGTAGTGCCACACCCATTGGAAGAAAATATTTTTCTTCAACAATTCCAAAGGCTTATGACAGGAAATAATGAATCAAAATAAGTCTGTAACGATATATCACATAAACATCTTCACCGTTCCAATGCAGGTGAAAATTCTTTAATTATAGGGGTTCAGGTAAATTATTAATATCTGGATGGATCTGTAATTATTTTTTAATGCTCAAAGCTCCTGATTTAATTTCCATCTGTCTGATCTGAATAATGATGTTAATCTGGCCAAATTAATCTTTTTACCTTAGTATTTCGTTCGACATGAAGTTTCAAGATGATTTCACAAAAAAATAGGACACCACTGACCTGAAGTCAGGAGGTTTTAAGCGCTAGTTCACTCAAGTTCGTCAATGATTTCCTTTTTTTTTGTTCAATTTTTTTTTTATGCAGTAACTTAACGTATTAAGTAAAAGAGAAATAATTCAATAAATACCAATACAGGTAAAAGCAAATGAAGGAAGCCGTAGGTATTTTCTTAAAGATAATTCAGTGATGTTCGAAGTTTTCTAATATTGTAGATTTTGGGCTCAATATATTCATTCATTCTTCTGAACACAAGTTGAATGTCTCTTCTCGATTAAACATGTCAGCTTACGAGTCAAACTCTCGTCATTTGCGGGAGGTTTTAATTTTCTGCTTTAAAATGAAGAAATCTGCGGCTGAGGCTCATCGAATGCTCCCAAATACCTATGGTGAGGCCGCTATTAGTGAAAAATCGTGCCGTGAGTGATTTTGGCGTCAAAGACCAGCATGGCGGTGAAAGAGATAAGGTTTTCGAAGATACAGAATTGGAGGCAATACTTGATCAAGACTCGTGTCAAACGCAAAAAAAATTGACAGGATCATTGGGAGTGACGCAAAAAGCCATTTCAAAACGCCTAAAAGTCGTTTCAGGAAATGATTCAGAAACAAGGAAATTGGGTGCCGTACGAGTTGAAGCCGAGGTATGTTGAACGGCGTTTGTTTGCTTGTGAACAGCTGCTTACAAGGCAAAGACGGAAGGGATTCCTGCATCGCATTGTGACTGGGGCGAAAAATAAGTTCATTACGATAATCCCAAGAGCAGAATATCAGAAATCGGTGGAATTTCCCGGTCATGCTTCCACTTCGACAGCCCAACCGAATATTCTCGAATCCAAAGTCATTCTCATTATTAGGTGGGACCACCTCGGCGTAGTGTATTATGAGTTGTTAAAACTGACTGAAACAATCGCAGGCGATCGTGATCGAAATGCAATAGATGCGGTTGAGCCGAGTGTTGATAGACAACCGTCACAATACAACGAGAGACATGATGAAGATATTTTACAGCATGACAATGCTCGACTTCATGTTGCGAAAGTGATCAAGACATACTTGGAAACTTTGAAATGGGAAGTCCTACCCTACCCGCAGTATTCTCCAGAGGTTGCTCCCTCGGACTATCACTTGTTTCGAACAATGGCTAACGGCCTGCTGACTAGCACTTCCGGTCTTATAAAAAAGTAAAAAATTGGACCGATTCGTGGATCGTTTCAAAAGATGACAAGTTTTTTCAACGTGGAATTCGTACGCTGCCCGGAAGATGGGTGAAAGTAGTGGCCAGCAATGAAAAATACTTTGAATTATAAATGTATAACTAGTGTTTTGCAATGAAGAGTCGAATTTTGGAAAAAACGGCGGAAGCATTGTTGTACGCCGATGTACAAAGTGACATGTCATCATATAGATTTAGATTACCTACTTTCGATACAGAGTAATTAGTCTATGATGATGATGATGAGAATAATCTATGATTGTCCTGCTCGAATTAGATATCGACCAATATTCTTCAAAAGATTTATTTTGAACAAAATATCAACGTGTAAAGTTCTATATGAGTAATCCTATAGCGTAGTTCCGTAGAAAGTTCTGGGTACAGTTTCGCGTTATAGATGCCCAATAAGAAAAAGCAATTTTCGACAGCTGACACCCGTCTATACTGCACTGTTGCTACCCAACAATCGAACATTTGGACAATATTACATTCCCCTACCAATAAATACATTTCTTTCCCCTGGGATGGAAAAGATGTGGGAATGTATAGAAGTAATACAAATCCCAATTCTTTTCAAACTCGAGAAAATGCGTGAACACCATCTAGAGGCACGTTTCGAGCGTTGATTTTTAGGGATTTGAACGGTCAGATCCGACTCGGTCTGCGTTTTTCTACAGATATGAGTTTTGAAATTCCATTCGATGTTGGATGAAATCGCTTTTATAGTTCTCTGTATGGAATTCCCGATGTGAAGTTATTTCCACCTGAATTGTCCATTAATCGAACTGCATTCCATTGGATTGTTTCGCTACGGTTTCGGTATTTAAATTTGTTTTATGGCAAAAACTATCATTTACTATCAAAAAATCATGTTTGCTTTAGAGAACGACTTTTGTCAGTCACCGCGTTTGTTGATAGATCGGTAGATTATTTTCACTGGTGGCTAAGATGAACAGAACAGTAAGTGAATCTCTTACCGTTCAGCGAAATGTAAGTGTGAAATAATTCACAAACAATTTGAATTCAATTAATGTAATATTAAATGTGGAAGTACAATTATTAAGATTGCTGATGAAAATACCACTGGCTTGGAAGTAGCTGAATCCACAGAAACTTTCAGCCATGGTCGAGGACCATCATCCCCCATTTTTTTTTTAGTCCTAATGCATCTACTTCTTTATTAGCTAAAAATGTGGCCGGAAGAGTAGAAGCTCAAAATTGGGATGAAAAATAATCTCAAAAGGTAATCCTACCAAGATATGATCTCTATAGTTTTTCGTCATCAGTGATTATTATTTTTCGACACTCTTTAGTATGCATTTTCAAGAACTTTTATTTTTTCGGTGAAATTTTTTTATTATACAAAAATTGAAATTTAGGGAGAAAATAGGGCATATTGAACGAGGACACGCCATCATTTTTCTACATAAATATCAACGCATTCTAATCGAAGGAAGCATTTTATGGATTAATTTAATATTTTCAAATTCAAAAATAAAAAACATCGTGAGTGGTTCCCTTTAAAAACAGATTTCCGAAAGGATATCTGGGAATACTCCTGTGTCCACTAACTTTTGAAAAAGTTGAATATAAGACAGGCGACTTTCAAAGGGACCAGCCATTTAGAATAAAAAATATATTGCCGGTACTACACATCAACCAAATATTGAACTCTCTAAAATTGTTATTTCAATTGTGAATGTCAATTTGTATACTTATTTCACAGAAGAGTAAGAAAGAAGATCTACCTATTGAACTTGCTTTCTGTAAATCCATACCAGATAAAAAGTTCCTTTCTGTTAGCCTAGGAACTCCTCAAATGCAAGTTTATGAAATGAATATACAAGTATAAATTCAGTAAACTCAGGAAAAATTGTTTTAAAATTTGTCAATAGTAAAAGTTCTTGCGCAATGAAGTTATTATTTTGAAATTCTCAAGTTAGTAAAACGAAATATGTGGTTAGTATTCTCCATATTAAATGATGGTATTTTGGTGCTCCCAAAAAAAACAGTTCTCTGAAACACTATATAATTCTATTTTCAGTCCCCTGTAAAGCCAGCCTGGAACAGAAATCAATATCTTTATTATTTATCAGAGCTTGTACACAAAAACTCATGACTAGGGTCATTGCTTTCAACTTCAAGTCTTCCGAAGGTACAGAGAAGCTTAAAGATCTCTTTCAGGTTGGAAAAAAATCTGGTGACCGAATTCAATATTCCCACAGAATACATATTAGACCCTTGTAAACAATTTTTGGTTTTGTGTTCGTCGATCTTTGTACCCGAAAATCCTTGATACAGCCTTAACTTTTTCAATCCTCAACAGATTTCTATGAAATATCGCATTGATATCTGATTCAGACTGTAGATGGTCTTCAGATAATTTATCATGAGTATATTTTGTCCTCAATCAACAAGATATTATCTTTCAGACGAGATCTAATTTGCTCAAAAATGTTGAGCCAAACTGAAGTTACAAGCATTTCAATCAGTCAGATTTCTCCCTTTCACCTACCCTCATTTGATGTCGTAAAATCGAAAGTGACAATTCAAAGAGTGATGATATTTTTTCTTCAACTTCATATGAAACATTTTAGAGTAAAATTCATTTTTCTACTCGACGGTAGCTTTTAGGCTCCCTAGAGGTAGATGTATGAACTTCAAAACAATTTCCAGTGTGTTTTCTTATACACTTTAGTGATACTAGTATATTATTCAACGAGCGGTAATGTAGGTCAGAACTCACGCAGATGATGTTTGCAGCACGAGCCGCAGGCGAGTGCTGTAATTCATCAAGTGAGTTATGACCATTACCGCAAGTTGAATACTATACTTTATCTACGACTATATCCATAAATACTATGAAAAAAATACAGACAGGATATAGACAGAAGGAACGGGAAATAAACAAATGTGCTCGATCCCGTACTAGAGAGATGGAAACTTAGTGCCACCAATCACAATCGAACTAGCTTCGGCTAGCTCGAATCCAGTATTGAGTACAGACATAGAACTTTATTGAAAAACCTCAATAGTTGCCTATAAAAATGCATTAAAAAAAATACCAAAAAATATTCCCTGTAAACGATGAATTAATGATCTTACTGCTACACCAACCTTGAAAATTTTTTCAAACTCCTTTATATTGTTTCGGGTAATTAATTCTATATGGTAACATTAGCTGTTTGTCTTTTGGAAATGTATACCTATATAATATTTCATCTTCACTATCTTAATTAATCGTTTTCAGCAAAACATTCACAATAATTAGATATCAACTTAATTTGAAAATGTCAAGAGTGACATTCCCTCGGACATTCCTCCCCTCAATAACAATAATGGAATGTTCCCTTTCGGCCAACCGAATAGAAGCACAGATCCATATTTTCCGATTTATTATAGTGAGTTATAGTAGTGATTTATTATAACTCACGCTGTTTGTTAATAGATACTATTAATTGCTCAAAAGCAGTTGAATAATGAATATATAATTCAATAGGAGTAGATAAAATTTTTTACCGCAAGCCTCTACGATGAGTGGATGTGATATAGCCGCTTACCTCGCTTATTTGCCCACCCTGTACATACGTGAAATTCCGGGGATCACAGTATCTTGTGTTCTATTGGATCTATTCCGTTGAAATTTCGTATGAATAATAGGATTATGATAAGAATACATCCATGGTAAATTCAGCTCTTCCTGATGTAGAACCTTGTGCTTTTGCTTGCTAGTTGTCCGATTTTGATGAAAGTTGGTTTAGAGAGTACTGAGTAGTACGTGGTGCCATAGATAAGTTGGCATTGTACAGAGTATATTTCCATTCAAAATTTGGAAATTGAAATTAGAAAAGGTAATCTTTTGGAAGAGTTTTTCGATTCCAAAGAACAACAATAAAAATTATAAACCAAAAAGATCATAATCGATAGCAAGGAACGTTCGTAGTCTCGGCCAACTCCTATGAATTCCCAGAAGAAATTGCGGAAATCCTAGCATTTCCACGACCGTCTGTCGCGTTTCTAATTGATAATCGTGGCCGTATATCTCCTTACGAATCATATGCAAACCACGAAACGTCTAATTAACCTAATTGCCAGCGATTGATCGACCCTAACAGAGTATATCTGGCTACCGCCTGAAGCCGCTCATTGTTTCTGAATATGGGCTCATTAAATTGTGTGTCGTATTATTATTTTATATCTGGAGACGTGTTGACAACGCTGGAACGCAGTTAGATGACTCTGTTTACGTGCGATGAATACGAGATTTGCATTTTTCGATGGTTGAATATTACGTACTAGATCATTTTGGAGATGATGTGAATCTTTCAGCTCTATGGTCTATCAGTTAAATAGATCAGTTTGGTCACTTGTTGGTTCTCTGTTTGATATATTTCTTATACATAGTTCTTGTTAGTTTTCCACTGTTACTCATTTTTAACAAAAGTCTTATCGTTGATACTTCAGAGAAAGTTCTAGGTTTCAATCTTCCTAGGAAAATTTGGTGTATTTCAAATCGACTTAGAATTGGTCATGGTCTTTGTAATAGTATGCTCTTCAAATGGCATGCTGGTTTCCATGGTGGTTTCCAAGCTATCCATTCGGTTTCAGATTCTTTTTACGAACGGGTCTCTAACTTCAAATCAATATATTGGAAATACTCCTTCCTTTTTTTTTGGTTGAGCATTTAATTATGAAGTTGTCAACCTTTAATGAAGAGAAAAGATGGAGAAGATTTTATTTTGAATGAAAAAGAAGCCCTTCAATATAAATATGTCAGCTTATTCTGTAAACGAATAGACAAAACAGTCACTACACCTGTACGGGGAAACAGTTCTTGCTGAGGTTTTTATCTGTTCTCTTGTATCATACGTAGAAATGTATGTTTACATTTCCTCTGCTAATACTGAGATTACATCTATACATGCTTGTTGTTTGAAGTTAATAATTTTTTGTATTGCCCAAAAGAATATATACATATATTGTGATCTACTTCATTTTTGGTTTCACCTCTCTTCAAACAAACAGAAAGCGATAAGTTTTATGTTTTTGAGTACCTACCTATTTTTGAAAACGACTTTGGTTCAATCCTCAAGTTCAACATAATGTTGAACCGATATTTCAAAGTCCTATGAATTGTCATAATTGAGTTTTTCGGAAAATATTGAAAGTATTTTGAAAAAATTGTAATTGTAAAATAACCATTCGAAAAAATCTGAAAATGCTGCACTAATTTATTTCCGTAATGTCATGCAAAATCTGCAAATCCTTAGTAAATTTAGCTTCCTCAGACTCAAATGGAATATCACAAATTTTATGACTATCATTCGGAAATAGGTGAAAAATATGTTTTTTTTTTTGTTATTTCAATGGAAACGCACACGAGTCAGTGCGAAAATTAGAATACCCACTGACAATGACCTGACTGTATTTTCGCTTGTTATTAATGAATCATATCAATAGACATGAATGAACATGACATGTATTTCCTTAAATAATTGAAATCGGATCTTTTTTTTATTAAAATTACATGACCTTTCATATCGCAAAGTTTGTCGGTGAGCTAATAATTCACCGTGTATACTCCTTCGCTGCTTAATCGGCTCGATTAATAGCTATGCCTCGAGAATTATACCGTGTGATTCACCGCAAAAGCCTATTAAACGTTTATAGAAAACTAATCATAATTTTGTGCTTTGCATAATCGGCTTTGAGACAATGAACTTTCTCCCTGAATTATTTTCAGATCTCTACAACTTCCGGATATACCGGAAACTTCCTTATTCCAAAAGGCAAACCCAGTATATCTATTATTGCATCATAAGATAGCTTTTTTAATGACAATTTCTGCAATATGCCGCATACCTTGCGATTCTGCCAATACGTAGTTTATAACACATTTGCGGTTTGGATCAAAAATGTACAGGGTGTTTATCAGAAGATCATGAAGTCAGATCCAATTCATCAAAACTCAAGATTTTCAAATTGGAACCTATATTTTTATTTTTTCAATCAATTCTACGTATGGAAAGAGGAGGGTATACTCAAGCAAACCCATTACCTGAAATTAATACATCAAGAGTTATCAAGAAAGAACTTTGTATGATGAAAAACAGCAATTGAGTAGTCTGTGGTTTCTAGAAAATACAGAAAGAAACTAAAATTCGATAACTAAATTGGACATTTCATAAATTGTAATTAATTTTTCTTTGAGATTGTTGATGAATCCATAAACAAATTTTCAATTATAAATAATTGATTTCGATCCATGAAATGTCAAATTTATTTATCGAAACATGGAATTTTAGTTTCTTTCTGTTTTCCGGAAGTCACAGACTACTCCACTCAGTTAGAAATTTCGGTTTTTTTTCATTTAAAGTTCTTCCTCGATAGCTCTTAAAGTATTCATTTTGAGTTTGAGATTTGCATAAGTAACCCCCTATTTTATACCTAAAATGGACTGAAAGAATGAAAATATAGGTTGTAATTTGAAATTCTTGAGTTTTGAAAAATTTGAGTTGTCCAAGTTCATGATCTTCCGATAAACACAATGTACATTTATGGCACAAACCACAAACAGTGATATACGTATTAATTTGCACAATCTAATATGAATTTTTCGAGAAGAAACTTTTTCTGGAGAAATATTCAAAAAATATGAGTCATCGTCGCATAGATTTTTTTATAATAAACCCATCAACTCATGTACCATTCAGTTTCCATCAAGGTATATTGCTGAAATTGTCATCAAAAAAGCTATCTAATGATGCAATAATATACTAGGTGTGCCATTTGAAATAACTGGAAGTTGTAAAGATCTGAGAATATTTTAAGGAGAAAGATCATATTGTCTGAAACTTCAACATACAAAATTATGATTTTTTTCTCATAAACGTCTGATAGGCCATTGCTTTGAACCTTCCTGTATGGCTCACATTATTGATACGAGTTATAATCAATTGTTTCTCTATTTGAGAAATCCTTCATTTACTAAACGCATTCACATTTCGTATCCATCCTGTCAGCATATATATCTATTCGAATTGAGATCAGAAAGCCAACGTACTCCAATGAAAATGATCTTGAAAGATAGTTACTTTGCATGTCAACCTTTCCCAAACCGAGTTTATGAAAGATTTGCCAATATGAATACTCCTTATAAGGCTATACATACTCAAGACTGTCTCCCATCACATTGGCTAATACACTGCTACCTCATGTTACATTCCTTATAAGCATTAGAAACGGAATTATTCAAATAGACAGTTCCCCCATCTTCGATTGAAAAAAAAATTGCGCTCGAAGCAACGACACTTGGCTTCTTGTGTAATATAATTGAAAAAATTTTCATGGATATTACTCACAGTCTGCCCTCATTTCTATTTATCTGGCGTTTCCGAAGAAATGCTTCAGGCCAAAGGGGAAAGGACTGATTAAAAGGGACTGACGCAATGGATCTTCTGGTGAAATTCGGTAATACGAATCTTTGGAAGTTTTATGAAAGGAATATTGCACAAAGATATCATATTCCATAAACAATGAAATCCAATACCCTGTCAAATGAAAGTATTAATGATATCTCCCAGAACTCTTTTTTTTTTAATTCATTCAATTCGAGAGTCCTCAAAGGAATTTTTACAGTTCCCGATCAAATCGATACTAGGAATTTTTCTTCAATTATTTCTGACTCTTTTATCCTGAAACATAAGAAGCTGTAAATTCTGCACAGTCTCTCAATAAGGATTACTCCCGATCAAACTTGAGGTGGCATATTATTGATATAAATAAGAAAAAATGATGTCTTCATTATACAGAAAAGTAGAAAAAACTCATTAGATTGGCAACGGAATGAGCTAATGAAAGTATTGTAAAGTCGATGCCTTTTTGTTCTTGATATTTTGTTGTATATTATATACAACAAAATATCAAGAACAAAAGGGCATCGACTAAAAATATAGAAACAAAAACTCAGTAAATACTGAGGGTCTAAACAGATTAAGATCCGCTAGAAAGTTTTGTAGTTATGTTACTTTTATAAAGCCCGCCACTCACGAAGCGTTTTTTCGAGACTTTGAACGCCAAGCGTCCAAGAGATTCCAGTCGGGCAGTCAAGTTCATTCTCTGATTTACAGTCGTGCGGTCGTGTCCCGAGCTGCCCGACTGTAAAATTATCCGAACGCTCGAACATAGTAGCCTCGTGAGTGGCCGCCTTAAGGGAAAAAATAATCAATTTAATTTCGAATTTTCTGCCGAGAACAGACTGATTTATTTTCAATGATTCAACAGATACAAGAACGGAATTTCCAAGGATTACGTGTACAGAGTGGACCAAATTGGACATTTTTGAAGGGGAAGTCTTATTTCTAATACTAGATAGATTAAAACTAATGTCGGTGTCTGAGGGCCAATTTTCATGAGAAACTCATTAGTATGAACCGCAACTTCAGTAGATAGACTTCCCCTTCAGAAATGTCCAATTTGGACCACCCTGTACATGGCAAGAAAACTTGGCTGTTATTGAAAAAATAAATGAATTCCACTCGAAAACAACGATTTCATCCTAAAGACATGAATTTGAATGTAATGATATGGTGCTGAATTATAATTAGGAATGTTGAAAAGAGAAACGTCAATATCGTTATAATCGTAATGGGATTATCTTCATCATTTTCGCTCTTCTGACTTCACATCAGCGTTTCTCATAAATTCGATTTGGAGTTATATCTTTCCAGCAAAGAAGTGATAAAATTTCAGGGTGAGGGTAAATTCTCGCTTCAACGATTCATTACCGAAAATAATAGGCCAAAAAAAATAATGAAGTGCGAAAAAAAATAATCACCGATTTTTAATTATTCTCGCATCCGTTCAGTTTTCCAATCAAACCTCCATTTTTAGCAGTGATCGAACCCAGAAAGAGAGAGAGAGGCGGTCCAATTAAAAATGCGGTTTGTGTTCATCGCTAAAATAAATATCAGCGTCAAAAATTCCACGTTGCACCTCTTAAAATGGACGGTAGCTGACGGGATATTTCTGAAGTAGGCTGTGGGTGGAACAAAAACCGAATGTTCGAAACCATCGATCTTGACGTCGTGTGGTATGGATGCAATGAATTCCGATCGTCTGGAAATGATGGAATGGGATTACATCAACGATTCATTTGGAATTGACCCACCTCGAAGTGTTCGATTCGCAGGGGAACAGCTGTTTTGGTGCAAGGGCGTAGATCTTTTTTTTTTCTTGGGGGGTAATCAAAAAAAAAAATTGACGACAACGTTTACTTATATTTGTGTTGTGAGTAAATGAAGTTACTCGAAATAATTTTTTTTTATTACCAATTCGGTGGTTCTCACCTTATACTGGGTGTTCCTGAAATTGAGTCACGGAGGAAAATGTGAGATTCCTTGGATAATTTTAAAAATAACAAGTCCCATGAATATAAGCCCGCAAAAGCTCCGTTTTTGAGATACAGGGTGTTTCTTTTCTAGTACTTCTCAGTGATGCTTATATCAGTTTACCAAATCTTCATTACTCTTCGCTACAGAGTGGGTAAATAAGTACCAAAACGTATAATTAATTCATTCATTACAGCTTATTAGCTAGATCTTTCTAATAATTTGGATTTTCCTGAGGATTACTAAAGAGCTATCTGAATTTGTTTTGTCGAAATCGATAGCAAATACGACAAAACAATAACAAACCAAAAATGTAGTACTGGACCAGATAATCTTTTTACATTTTTCTACCAGCGGTTCACCAAAAAATAGTTATGGAGCAAAGAAGCAGGCACCATTCCAGAAAAAATATCACCCTGCAGCATATCACATGATGAAAACTTCGAATTTGAATATCTACGGCCAATTCAAATTGAATATCTTGTGAAGGGAAGGTTCTATGAGAAAAAACTCAAACTTTAACACCTGTATCTCAAAAACAAAGGTTTTGTTCACCTTTGTAAATAGGACTGTATCTAAACATTCTGTTTTCTAAGAATAAAACTACAAACAAAACATTAAATACTAAAACCAACCAAAGGGTTCAAGAGAAAGTGAACTCCTTTGGGATTTAGTCCATTCCCCTAATTTTGCCAAGGTATATATGTAGTTCATAAAATAAATATTATTTCCTCTATTTTTTGCTTCATGGTAATGTTAGTAACTCTTTCTCTGGAATAATAGCTCATTTCATCAACTATACTATGATTGAGTGATAAACTAAAATTGACGTGAAATTGGGAGGTTTCATGCTCGTTTGTTCATTATTGAACAAAAAAGATTTCATTGGATAGTTCCTCTGACGAAGAAACAAGCAAGGATGTACAGTGCATCCCATTTTGGGTGAGACAGCCAGGCAGTGCATCCCATTTTGGTTGAGACAGCCAGGTTTCTCGCTTGTTATTTAAGATAAAGCCTTGCGGTTTTCACGTTCCTGTCCTACTTTTTCGGGAAACTCAAGTTGGTCTAATCAGATTTTTTATAACTGTTTCCGTTCAAGAGATACAGGGTTATTTTGGAAATTGATACTTTTCGGACCCCTCCTTTATCTCCGAAGTTATTAGAAATAATGCTGAGGTGAAAACTACATCTGAATCAGAATTCTGCGTAGAATCCAGTGGCGTACTCAATTTTTTTTTCGGGGTATGGTTTTGAAGATTCAACACAAACCTATATTTTTTTTAATGGAACACCATGTATATCATTACTTCGTTGAATTCGTTATTTTTTTTCCTTCAAAATGATGTATGAAACTATCTAGGTAGGATGTTCAGAAATGTTGATAAGACACTAAAACATCAAATAATGATGATTTTTTGTTAATGGACAATGGATTTCCCATATAAAAAAAGGATCAATAATTGTTAACAATAATTCCTAGCGATGACAGCTGGATCAGATTGGTTTTTTTCTCTCCAATGCCTACTTGATAAAACAATACTTCCAAATGCATAGTAGCCATAATAACAACAAGGATGTTTGTATCATCAATGACTTACTACTTTTAAAAATCAAAAGTAATAATCCTCCTATTGAAACTTAGGAAATTCATGGCTCATTTACAAAAAATCATCATTATTTGATGTTTTAGTGTTTTTTTAACGTTTCTGAACATCCTACCTACATAGTATCATACATCATTTTGAAGGGAAAAAAGAACGAATTCAACGAAGTAATGATATATAGGGTGTTCCATTAAAAAAAATATAGGTTTGTGTTGAATCTTCAAAACCATACCCCGAAAAAAAAATTGGTTACGCCACTGGATTCTACGCAAAATTCTGATTCAGACGTAGTTTTCACCTCAGCATTATTTCTAATAACTTCGGAGATAAAGAAGGAGTGCGAAAAGTATCAATTTCCAAAATCGCCCTGTATCTCTTAAACGGAAACAGTTAAGCAAAATCTGATTAGACCAACTTGAGTTTCACGAAAAAGTAGGATAGGAACGTGAAAACCGCAAGGCTCTATCTCAAATAACAAGCGAGAAACCTGACAGTCTCACCCAAAATGGGATGCACTGTACATACATACAAATACAATTGTAGGTTTTTGTTCACGAAATAGTAAAAACATTATGTAAATGTTAATATATCGAATTCCAACTGTTATTGGATAGCAATGGAACAATTCAAATCACTTTGAGTTGATGGTTGAAGGATTGAGAATATTCGAATATTAATTAATTAAACATAGTAACCAATACTTACTACTACTTAACTAATGAAAAATAGAGAAAGAATGTAGTAAGAAATGGCCTTTTTATTCTTTTTCATTCCTTCTTTCATTCACATGTTTTCCATGATATTTGTCTGAAATCCTTATATTTATTCCACACATATTCAATAAAATATATCTATCGCAACAATAATACCATAACAATTCACTTTCAATGTGTCTATTGATGATATTCCATTCCTAATCCAACATCTGATTCGAATCATTCTAACAATTCATAGACATTACAATTCAGTTAAGATGCACATGTCAATTGGCCGTCAAGGTTTCGCGATGTGAGACCATCAGATTTATTACGAGTTTCTATAGCAACCATACACCCAAATCTAACAGTCGATCAGAGAGACTTCGATATAAAACCTATTGTCCTATTTCTCGAGTGCAGATGTGACCTCAAACTTGACCGGCAGTTCTAGCAACCAATCCCGACAGTTGGCTGCCTGCAAATCTATCGAAACACGACTCAGGAATGCTGGACCTAGTCCCGGCGCTGTTAGAAAATTGAGGTCAATCGGCGAATGTAGATTTCCCATTAACAGCTCTACAGGATGGCCCACATAATAGAGTTCAGCCGAATATTAACATGAGTATGATTTTTTCCGGTAAACACAGAGTCAAGTAAAATTTTGTTTTTTAATTGGTGGTGATTGTAAATTATCATTGGGGTGGCAACTGCCTCAAAAATATCAAATGACAGTGAAGATCTCGTTGGCAGAAACGTTGATCTAGTCAAAGGTTGTAATTCTATTCCAAATAATGTACTAGTCTGGGAAAATTTGACGTTTTACTTGAAGTATTTATTTATTAAAAGAACAAGTCAATTTAGGTACTGGTTTTGGTAGCACTTAAATTACGCCTAAAGTAAGACAATGTGAAAACTGAGTAAAATCGACAAAGGTCGCATTGATATTAAACGTGAAGGCATAATCGTCTTAACCGTGACCAATCCTCTGAAGTGCGGTGTAATCAAGCATGCTCTAGAGAAGGTCAAGAAAGTAGACGAGGAAGTAGACGGCTAAGGCAGATAAATGAGGTCCAGGACCACCATCTTCGATAAATGGCATCAAGAGATCGATTTTCGAGTATAAGATCGATAGAGTCGATCAATGCTTTCTAAATCCTGTGACTCTTCGTATTTATTGTCAAATTGAAGCTCACATCTTGTTTACTTTCGCTAGTAATCGACAAAGTTTCGATTGGGACCTCAGTGACGAATCCAGATTCTGTTTGAGAAGTTAAGATGGTGGCCTGATGGTAAGACGTAGATGGGAACATAAACATTTGTTTCTGGGAGAAGCGGTTACTCAATATGCGGTTGGAACTCTCAGTTTCCCCGGTAGCCCATTGGTGAGAGTGCTGGACTACCGATTCAGAGGTTGAGAGTTCGATTCCCGCTCGGGGAGGTACTTTTCCCGGAATTGAAAATTTTCTAACATCACTCAAGAAATTTCTGTTTGGCGTTGGTTTCGGTGTGAAAAGACTCATGAATAATGCATAAGATAGTTCAGTTTCTGAACAAAATTTATTCAATAGTATGTTAAATGGCTAACCTTCATTGTATAATCAGTAATAGTGTTTTGGTTCATCATAATCTCTTATATTCTGTGATATATCAGGTGTTACTTCTTGACTGGCGAAAATTATCTAGAGACGTAGGTACTTTCTTCATCATTGAATAAGATTACTGCCTAGAGAAATAATAAACAATTTCAGCATTTCAGTACTCAGGAAATCCACTATTCAATGATGCACTTCAACGATGTCTTCCAACGAGTTTTACTTCGAAACGAACGCAAACAAATATTTTTCAGCCTACCTATCCATAAATAAAATAGATGAACTTTTGAACTGAACTGTATTGACATTTAGGATTCTTGAGGGAGTTACCACACCGTTCAAGGGGGTGACCCCGTAATCCTACGAATTTGCAGTCACAATATGCCCCATTTCATATAAAAATTGACCAATTTTCCTGAAAATGTCATACCTACGCAAATATCCGGCTGAACTGATTTATGTGGGCCATCCTGTATATTCCGACCTACATCTTCCTTGTCGTCACAGCAGTCTCTCCGTCAACAGTGACGATAACTATCGATAGATTGCTCCTATTCACTAGAACCACCGCTATCATTTAAGTCCAATTTATTCCTGATTTATTTATTTATTTTCACCGTTCGTTATTGTATTCGCGATGATTTAAAAGCCTGTTTTTTCATGTAATTAGTGTTATAATGATAAAATCTATTATATTTAATAGGCGTATCTTTAGGTAGTAATTGATGGCATATCTGTGCTTTATAGCATACAGAGGCAACTGATTAAAATAATTGAATATGTCCTGATATCGTATTGTATGGTAAAGAGGAAAGCTGACATTTACGTCGCGCATAAATTTTTGTTTCAAAAGGAATTCTTACTGTCTGAAAATGGGCAAGCAGGATTATTGTGACTTTTCAACAGTACATATTGGTGAAAAGGTGTGACCAATATTCGGAATTCTTCATTGTTATAGTTATATGGAAAAAACTTCCTGGATGTTGTGCAATACAGAATATCATGGCATTTCAGAGGCCTAACAAACTATGAGGGATAAAATATCAATGAAAAATTATTTTCATCTGCATAATCACATAGACGTATAACTCTGCTTTTGCCATTTTTTTCCGAAATTTGAGGCTTGATTGTAATTAACTGGTTATACATTTATGATTTGAAGTATTGTCCATCGCTGGCCTCTACTTTCTCCCATGTTTCTGGCAACGTACGAATCCCGTGTTTGAAAAACTGGTCATCTTTTGAAGCGATCGATAACAATCGCCTGTGATTGTTTCAGTCGATTTTAACAACTCATAATACTCTACGCCGAGCTGGTTCCACCCAATACTGAGCATGACCATGGAACCGTGAATATTCGGTTTGGCCAACGACGTCGAAGCATGGGCGGGATATCCCCATGATTTTCTGCGCTTGAGATCATCGTAATGAACCCATTTTTCAACCCCAGTCAGAGTGCGATGCAAAAATCCCTTCCGCCTTCACCTTGCAAGTAGCTGTTCACAAGCAAACAAACGCCGTTCAACATATCTCAACTTTAATTCGTACGGCACCCAATTTCCTTGTTTCTGAATCATTCCCATAACATTCAGGCGTTTTGAAATGGCTTCTTACGTCAATCCCAATGATTCCGCCAATTCTTGTTGCATTTGACACGAGTCTTGATCAGATAATGCTCTCCAATTCTGCATCTTCGAAAACCTTCTCTCTTCCACCGCCATGCTGTTCGTCGCCTTCAAAATCACCAATCCTGAAACGTTGAAACCACTCTCGGCACGTTCTGCCACTAATAGCGGCCTCACAATAGTATTTGAGAGCATTAGATGAGCCTCAATCACTGATTTCTTTATATTGAAGCAGACAATTAAAACCTTCTGCAAATGACGAGAATTTTGCTCTTAAGCTGACATGTTTAATCGAGAATATTTTATGATGCTGCTTTATGATGACTAATATTTCGATAGCTTCATGTTAAAAACACCTAAGCTTATTGTATGACATTTACGATCTACTTATTTCGACTACCTCTTACTGCTACAGCCATATATTGCAAAACGGCGCAAGCAAAGTTGTACGCCTGATATTAATTGTTTGATTTTTATTCCATTCTTGGATGGTGTTATAAACTAATTTAAAGGTACACCAAATTTTGATAGGAATAGCTCTCACAATTTTCGACAAAATCTGTGAATAGCCGAAGAAAAAATTCACGTAACAAATGAAAAAGAAATTGAAATCAAGAATAGAACCTTGAACAATAAAGAAAGTCCCAAATATCAACTCTCTTTTCTACTAAATTTGAAAATTCTTTCTGTCTGGTATTAATAACAACAGAATCCTGGTTCTCACTTTGTTTACATAAAACTAGATTTATGGTGAAAGTGCTAAAAATTGGTCAGATCAATAAGAAGCAATAAGGAATCCAGGTCCTTGAAAAACAACGTCGAATGGATATTCAATAATATAATATTGTACTATTGAAGATGAAATCGAAGAAAAAACATCGATAAAAATATTCAAATGCTAATATTCAATAAAAAAGAATAAAAAAGAATCACACACAGAACCTTGGGGAGCCCCGTCGCGCCGAAGGAACAGTGTATGTCCCATTGAGAATCACTTCCTTTCTGATACAGGAGATGAAAGAAAATCATTAGGGACTGATTTTATACCGTTAACTTCCTCTGACAGAACGTCGCCGATCTGCTTGTCGATAATGGGTTTCGAATTCTTGCCTCCGGCGACGTCAATTCATCGACGATGGATTAGAGGTGTGTTATACCCTACGAGTCGCGTACGTCGAGAGATGTTTATCGAAAAATTGGCTAATAGAATCGGAGCCCGATATTTACATAATCTGCATTTAAGCCCGCTGGGTTGTGGGTTAGTAATGATCCATGATCCGGTGATTTCATAGGAGGTCGCTGTTTCCACTTATTGATTATAAATAAGTCGGTGCTTATTTAGGCATTTTAATTTCTTCGTAATTTATTAGTCAGTTCTGATCGATACGTAGCAATCGCCTTATTTGTGTGATGATAATGGTGTTTTTCTTCACTGCTAGCTTTTATGGTGTGATCGAATGATTTGCTATCAGTTTTGATTCGATTTGGGAATGAGTCAAAAATGAGAAAAAAAGTGGAGTGGGTTGATTGTTAGTTAGTGATGAAGCCAGAGGCTGATTGGCTTATCGATGAAGGGGAAATCAAGAGCATGTCTATCAAAAGAACTTTCGATGTCTATCAAGCCTGAATTCTTCTTAGATTATTGGCGTGAACATCGTATAATCAACCTTACAGGAATACATATATCACATGGTGTCAAATATCAAGATCTCCTACAATTACGCAGTATGGCACGTAGCGCCCTCCTATCACTTCCAAAACTCCACCAATCGATTCTCGACGACAACTGAGAAAGAAATTAATACTCTGCAGAAGTTTATTCCTCAGGTTTCGCTCCTACAGCACTTTATGGTGGATGTATGCACCGTACCTAAGAACTAAGGACTGAGAACTATGAACTAAGAACTAAACCTAAGAATTCAGTGGCGTTTATGCACTCTCTTGTTAGTTCTTAATTAAGGCATGCGCATGTGCTCGAACTACTTTCTATTTGTTCTATACTTTGATGTTTGACATTGATATTTATTGTGAAAAAATTTAATTTAATTTTTTCAAATATACCTTATACTTTCCATCGATAAACACGAATGAAGAACATAAAATGATAGAAACTGGTACTCGTTAATATTGAAATTCTATGCGGCGCATGAGCACTTCTATATTTTACCTGAACCCTTAGTTCATAGTTAACAGTCGGCCTGCTAGTGATAGTTCTTAGTTCTTAGGAAACGTGTATAAACGCCCTCATTGATTTGTTAGTGTTCAATTCTTAGTTCTTAGGTCTTAGGTTTAGTCTTAGTTCTTAGGACTGGTGCATAAATCCACCATTACTTTATTTCCGGAGTTAAAAAGTGTAATATCGCCGATAAGTTCAGATTTTCATATAAAATGTCGCTCAATA
Organism: Harmonia axyridis; assembly: GCF_914767665.1. NCBI lineage: Eukaryota > Metazoa > Arthropoda > Insecta > Coleoptera > Coccinellidae > Harmonia > Harmonia axyridis. Next base: position 30,417,965 of record NC_059505.1, read on the forward strand.
AATCGCGGATCAATTTTTCAAGAAAATATATGTTTAACTGGCAAAGCCTGGGACTTATTGAGTGAAGTACTCAACGAATACCGTATACTTGAAAAATTTTGAACTCCTATGAGATTGTTCATATTTCAGCCTGAAATGCACCGAATTTTTCAATGAACATTCAAAATTTTATTAAGATTGGAACAGTGGAACGCAAAATAAAATATCACGGTAATTTCAGCGCTTAGTAAAATTTCATTCAAAATTTTGTTACGATTGGACCAGTGGAACGCCAGATATGAAGTTCTCGGTAATTTCAGCGCATACTCAAATTTTACCCTATACCTATAACTGAAAAAGTAAAAGTCCTTGAAGGGTAGGTAGATATAGACCATCTGGATATATTTTTCAATCAATCAATTCAATCAATCAATCAATTTATTCAGGATAATATTGAAATCAGAAAAGAATTATAGAAGTTAAGGCTGTCGTTAGAGATTCACGGCTTGGCTTGATTTTCAAGCTTGAGCTTGACTTAATCTCAAGTCAAGTAGTAGTTTTTCAATCTCAATTCGAGTCAAGTATTTATATATTAAGTACAAACTGAATCATATCAAGCTAGCAGTTTTATTGTGTAGTGTCACATCAATAAAAAAATGATGAAATGAGAAAAAGCTTTGCAAAAAACACTTTTATTTATTAAACTCATTGTATAAAATAACCGAAAATATCAACTTATTTGAAATAGAAATATAAATTAAATCACTATGAATCATAACAAAATAAGAAATAATAAAAAAATGAAGTTTCTTAATATTGAGAAACCTCCAGGCTTTGTTTGATTTCATAATTTTTCATCCAGGATCTAAGACACATGAGGGATCTTATAGATTTGTCGCATAACCTATTGCGGGTTTTTGTAAGTGTAATAGCAGGTCTGGAAAATTGACTTTGAACAGAAGCTAAAGATGCTGTCGTTGACAAAAAATCCTTGGCCTTTTTGGCCAAGTTTGGAAAGATATTTCTGAAACTACCAGAATCTACCAAAAGAGTTCATAGGAATGTGAGAAAACTACTAATAAAGTCATACTGGCGAATGCTTCTGTTTCTCGGCTCTCGAGGAATCCACTCATTCAGTCTAAGCGAGCACGAGATTGCAGAAATATAGGCCGTGCGACGCGTGCATATTAAGCTCAAATAATATCAAGTAGGTTAATATCATGTGAAGCATTAAATATCTAAAATCAAGTCAAGTAAGCTCAAATATGTAATTTTTCACGAGCTTGATTTTCAAGTCAAGTATAGTTGGTTAAAATGTCAAGCTACTTGGCTTGATCAATCCCAAGCTGTCGTTACCAGAATTTGCGGACACAGAAAAAAATAAAAATCTTGCTTTTCAGCGAAAAAAGACTTATAGTCATTAGATAGATAAAAGGATTTACAGTCACTTATGGGATCATAATGCAGCAAAATTTCATTAAGCAAGATCAAATTATTTTTTGCATTAGTAGCTATACCATAAATTAAAATCTTTTTCAGAATCCAAAACTTCGATAATATCTAAGATTTGATACTGTCTGTAATTCTTTCTTCGGATATGATTTCCTCTTCAACAACGTGAAGACAGTTTCAAATCACAAATTCTTTATTTCCTTGACAGATTATGAGGACCCTAACTCGTTCAAAACCGAACAATTTTGTTCCTAACAATCCTAACCTACTGAACTATCAAGTTGTAAAATGCCATAGATGTTTATTCAAAATACTAAAGTTCTAAATTGCGTAACTCCCTATAAATAATAAAAATATGACAATATGTTTCCTTCGAGCGTATTATTCTATAAATTACCCTGTTTACAAATCAATTTGGTAATTTAGCCGTCAGATAGAAACCTATGGACGCGACATTACATACCAGTAATCCTTAAATCCCCTACTGAAATAACTCGGCATATCGCTCGAAAGGTGGCCGTACAATCGGCTAACTGTCATCTGTCAACAGATTAGTCGAAGCGTTGTGTCGTTTCAAATTATCGTCAACCTAGCAGCGTAGCGACCGGAAAACAATGATTTATAGAACGTCTAAACGCAACTACATGTAGTGGTGCGGAAACATTAATATTGACAATTACCACTTGATGCCTAATCCAATCTGAACAGTTTATTAGGATATGGTTGCACGTTTGCCAAATGGCTTATTGCATATTCCGTAATAGAAGCTGAGGAAAGGGTGTTTATCTCTTAGATTGCTGCAACTCTAACCGTGAGGATATCTATGATTGTCCTCTCGCAGTTTCTTACGGAACGGTGGAATAAATTCTAAGATTTCCTCATTATCCTGAGCATAATTTATTGGAGGCAATTAGACGCTGTCGAGACAATCTTAGAGATGATAGTTGAAAGTACTGAATCAAATCAATTCGATAAAATGAACACTTTTCCACAGATTCTTGTTACTTTAACAATTGTTGTCTAAGATCAAGAATTGATTACATTGCAAAATGGAGAAAGAGTTTTATCTTCTGAAACAGATATTATTAGGGGAATCCCGCAGGGCACTATTATGGGTCCTATTTTTTTTATATGCATAGATGACCTGCCGGATGATATCCAGAATGAGAAACCAACCATGTTCAAGGAAGATGAAATAATGTCAGAGGAAGTAATGTAATCGTCGAAGTAATGAGAGAGGCATGTCTGATGGTTCAGGACCAATCTGAAGTTAGTATCAACACCTACTTGTATGCAGATTAATATCCTCATAACTCCAAAAAATGTTGATTTAATGTCCAAACAACCGAAAGAAGCAATGTCAAAAGTTGCAGTCTGGTGAGATAAGAGTGATCTCAAATTGAATACAAAAAAGACCAACATCACATATTTCCCCAATAAAAGATCGAACGCAATCTTTCAAAAGAATATCAACATCAATGATACGGAAGTCGAAATAAGATCAAGTTTAAAGTTTTTAGGATCGAATCACAATTGATAGGAAACTCAACTAGAGATCTCATTGTGGACAACTGATTTCCAGATTGAACTCTGTATGTTGTACATTGAGGGCTGTTAGGAACCAGGTTAGCATAGTATTAGCAAGACCATTTATTACGCCAACCTCCAGTCATTACTAACTTCATAAGCTGAACAAGTTTTCATCACACAGAAGCTAATATCAACTATTTTCAAAGATTTGAAAATCAGAATTACACGAAAATAATGAACGAGTACTTTTTTCCATGTCACAAATTAACGTTATGTGCTCCTTTCAGTAAAGGAGCACGAATTATATGAGCATAACATTATACAACTTTTTACCTAGAAGTATCCGGAATTTGAAAGAATATAACACGTTTCGTAAGAGAATTTATTCACTTATTACTGAATCAGAACCTTATGACTTACTGGAATTCAAGGAAACATGCCAAAGATCTCATTAATGTTTAAATTAGTATTCAAATCTATATGACTTATTTCCACTTTGTTGTCATGTTGATGATAATTCTGGAAATGAATATTGTTGTTTTTGTTGTTGTATTCTGGGTCTGGGATACCATGAATTCATCTACTACTGCAATATGGAATTTTCAGAGATCTATTTGAAGATGTTCGAAAGAGGAGATTGATTATATTCAACACAATCTGTCTAGAATTGTACCTGTTCATACCAAGGGATTCTAATATTTCTAATAGTGTTAAACGGTGACTTGTTTCAAAATGTACAATCTTGAAATTGGAGTTACTCAATATTTTTGAAAGAATTTCAATTGCTTCGTTTTCTTCAGATCGGTCAATAGTTCAAGTGGTATCATAAAAAAATAATGAATAATCTGCAATGATGCCTAATGGTGTATATTGGACGAAGAGGAAGAACGTTCAAGAAGAGAATCCATGTACATCGGAGGAGTAACACTAGTGATAAAACCTTTTCGGTATATTCAGATCCTTTACCAGAATCTGGACATAATTTTAACGCCAATTTCAAAATTCTAATCTACATGTTGAAAACAAAATTCATCGTTTAACACTTTTAGAATATCTTGAGGTAAGCAGGAACCATTCAATTCAAGATTTTGTTGAATAATCAAGCAGACGTGAATAGGTCTCCTCTTTTGGAAATCTTTAAATAGATATCTGGAAATTGCAGTGAAGGAATTTATATGGTATCCCACGCCTAAGCCACTGGGATTACGAAACAATACATTGTCGAAATAATAAAATTCTGCTGAAATTAAATTAATTCGAATTTCCATCAAGTAAGGAATGAATCCAATGAAAGGAATCAAATCGAGTAGATATGGAAACATCTTAACTCACCAAAATCTGCATTGCAGTAGTGCTCTTGAGGGTGTGTAGATCTGCAGGAACATGATTCCACATAATTGGCAAAAATTGCGAGGAGCACTATGGCTACAATCGATAGCATATAGGTCTGATGCATTTCTGTAACAAAAATAGGTTTATGTCATTTTTTCGAATAATGGTTTTGTTGGTGATTAGGACATTTGAATAAGTTACGACTACATAAGCTGGATGTTAACCTAAAGTTAACTTCGGAATTCATTCGTGTGTTTTCTGACAAACAATATCTTGTTACAAGTAACCCAGTTTTCAGTTTTGCTCGCTATTCTACTTCCATCTCACGAAAATAATGGTTTATTTAGGCTTCAGAATGGAAATTTGTTATGGTTATGATATCAAACACGTCTAGAGTAGCTGGATATGAAATGAAAACAGAGGATCAGAAAAGAATAGCAAAGGCTGTATAGATTTGATGAATGGAATTTCCGGAAATATCTTAGGTCAAAAAAATTTCGTATCCCCTACAGAAAATATATCTGCCATGAAATCTGAGGATGCTCGTCAATCAAAAATTCGAATTCGATCAGAACTGTTCAATTATTCAGTTGCTTCGATTCCCTATTTCTTTTTCTTTCTTAGTTTCTTTATTGATATTGATCGGACAATTCTCTTGGGTTCTTGTTTAAATGATGATCTTTGTTTCAATTTCTATTGTGGTTATCATTTCTAGTAACAATCCTTTGGAGCCGTCAGAGAGAAAATCAACTTCTTACGATTTTCAGTCTATATTGAAAAAATGTAGGATACGATGATCAAATATCCGTCAGTCCATCGTACCCCTTCCAGACATATTCTTGGAAACCACATTAACACAAAATTTTGCAGAATAATGAATTCCTCATAAAATTGAACGCATGGAAACATAAATTTCAAATATTCATTGCTACAATGATAGCTACTAATTACAAAATAGTTCTCAATACAAATTTGTTACCTCAATAATTGAAGAGATGATTTTTTTCAATTCAATTCATATTCTGGAACAAAGATTTAGCTTGATAGCTTGATTGTTCTCTCATACTAGTTGAGATATTCTGTGATTGATAGAAAAATAATGAATTATAGTGTTTGTCTACGATTAATAAATTGTGGTTTTTGCACGTTGATGTCGTGTAATGTACCTTTGGGGATTGTTGAAGAGGGATCATCCGTTCTTTCTCCTTGTTCTCCAATCTCCTAATTTCTCAAATCAATATTGAAAACAACGTTTTCAGTGACAAACCTGTAGTGTTTGTTAAGTTATCTGTAGTACATATTCCCACAATCAGAAATTATATGTACAACTCAGAAAAAATTTATATCAGTTTACCTTAGAGCTTCGGAGGGGTAAATATGTCGAAAGTTGCTCCCTATAGAGCCTTTCTTGGAAGCGTATCGCGCGTTGTGAGTACGCCAATTGTACAAAAATAGTTATTCTGCAACTATAGCGCGAAGAAATGTTTTCGATATTCGAGGTTTTCGTCACAACATTGATGCACCAATCGTTTCTCTCAATTCTCATTGGAAAATGGGTAAAAGAAGTTTGAGGTGGTTGGTTCAACACTCGATAAACCAAAATCTTGGCGCCCAAGGTTATTGAGAGCAGAAGAGAACGTGGAGAATGGATCTGTTGGTGATGATCCCGACCACTTCATTCAGAAGCGTGCAAGTACTTTGGAAGTGTATAGATCATCGCTACACCGACTTCTGCACAAAGATCTTTCCTGGCTATATAACCGAAGAACATAGTGTCAGCAGAATGGAGCAACTTCACACACTTCCAATGTGTCTCTTCCACGTGAAATTTTTGCAGGAAAATTATTAATAACTAGGAGGGAGGCAATGCATAATGAAGACATTCATTTTTTCAACAAACGGCTTATTTTTCTTTAATCGCTTTCTTACTCATGAACTTTCTCTCGAGACACCTATAGATGTTAACAATTCATAATTTAATATTAAACCCATGTAATACTGAGACCATAAAATCCCAAGCACATCATGCTGAGGACATAATTGTCAGAATCACATGCATGCGTCTCTATGATCGAAACCCATCTGCAGGGCAGGTACCAAGGTACTGTCGCTCTAACTAGGACACTTTTCGATTCAGCCCTCACTGGTATCACTTCGGCTTAGACTCTGTATAGTGAGTTAGTTCAACTGTGTTTGTTATAATAAACTCTGCAACCTAGGTGATAGTATTATTTCTTACATTAGAGACTTCAGATTATTTAACATAGATAACTATACTATTCTCATCTGCTAATTATTTACCCATCTTGTCATTCGATCACAACGATTACATAGTGTGGGGTCTATGGAATTAACATTCATCTCAAATCGCATTAAAATAATGAAAGTAGTTAGACACACACGCCGTTGCTAAAATTTTAACGGTGCTCCCAACATGAAAAGAAATGATTTATATCGGCCAACAACGTAACAACCAAAATGACGATTTATCCGGCCGACTGCATAGACGTCCGGGCGACCATAAAAACAACGGTTTCATGCATAGAAAAGCAATGAGCCAGAACACGAATTCCCGGAATATATACTCCAATAAAATTTCGAAGCGGAGCCGCCCATGATGTGGCACAAGGTCCCCGAAGCAGTTTCCATCCGCAGCATCGTGGGCGCCTATGTTTGCACAGTAAATGTAGGTATAATATTGTGTGTGATTAATTTTGATACCTTATCTACGCGCGAATTATTCTCCTTATCAGTTGCATTTTTTTATTAAATTCCTTAGAATGCTGGCGTTATCTCAGTGTTGGAATAATAATGAAGGCATTTTAAGGGGAATTGGTTAGTGAGTCAGTGGGATAAATATTGGTTCTAGGTCGATTTGTTTGCCCTAAGCGCACGTTACTAATTGTTTGTCTTGCTGAATTTTTTCGTGGATGTGGCCGTCAATCACGTCAGGTTGAATACACGTCTGAGTGGTTACTTTGGACATTCCTTTATCAAGGTTTATCCATAGAGGTAGAGAATAATGATGATGGTGCAAAATTTAGGGCTCAAAATGATTCGTGAAATAGCATGTAGCCAAAATGTGTCACTACTTTATGTGGATTACGATGAAGAATATATAATATGAACCAGCTATGTTGAATCAGTTTCTAGAGCCTCAGGTGGAATACAACATTCTTGACTGCAAGTGGTTGCAGTAGGACGATACCACTTGCCATTTCGCCCGTGAATTATTGGAGATCTAACACGAGTCTTTTCTTGATCGCGCCATAGCCTAGTTCAATAACAAAAATTGGTAGTCTCGTTAATGTTTCATACTATGGAGCAACTTTGCAACCTAACTACGCATCAGACGCTGAAATTAGATGTTATAAATGTGCTATTCAGATCAAATGTTCTAAGATAGTAAGAAGATAGGTTTGAGTTTGGAACCAGGAACCAACAGATATCTGAATTAATGCTCGCATACAGGTTTAGAACTTTATGAGTACTATTATTTTTGTGAGAACAAAAGTTTATGTCAGAATTATGGCCGTTTCGCATCCTCTGAAGTATCTTAATAGGAAAGACTATCTAAGAATAGATCGTTGGTTCTCCAAACAAAAAGATTATTTGGAAGAAAAAATAAAATTCAAAAACAGCTTTCAAAACAGATCCTCACTCTATTCGAAAATCTTGAAGAAAAATGAGTTCTTACATGATGATTTCAGAGCCTTATTCACATGGCATAAGATTCCCAAAACAGCTGGCAGTGTTAAACGAACTCATACCCAATTAGGATTACTATCAATAATATCGAAGTGAACTAAGATGGTATATTCGCAAAAAAAAATCAAACGTCATTCACCCAATTGGCAGTCTTGTGTAGGATGATGACGTTCCAGATAAGAAGAGACATTGATTAATGATGCTATTGAATTCACCAAGAAAAAGTTACATTTTTTCGTGTCCAAAAAGAGTATCAAGACTCACTCGCAGTTGCCAACTTCCAGTGACATAACACCTGGCATAGCGTCGAGTGGGTTATGAAAATCAACAAGATAAAACTAAAGGAATGTTAGTATCCTAGTACATATAAACATTTGGTATTTTTAAGTATTGCTCTGATACGAAAAAAAATTTTGGCATGGGCAAAAAAAAAGCTACCTAATAGATGTACAGGTCGATCAAATCACCAAGAATCAAGAAAGCCTGTATTTTGTGAAACGAAAGCTAGACTCATTTATTACAGTTAAATCTACTAAAAGTAAAATAGTGTTGTGATCAAGGATGAAGAAAGAATAACTTTCTTTCGGCACTTCTACAATTGTCATTAGATTTTGATAAAAGTTGATACGAGTATGGTTGGAGTCGAGATGCTGTTATAGGAAGTTCAGCTCAATAGCTCGTATAATGAAGGCTGTTTTTTTGAGAGCTTGAGGACTTCAAATAATAATTCAAGGCAGAAATGTTGGTGAAGTCAATTTGTAATATTAAAGTCTGGAAGATAATGTCATGGCATTCTATTCCATTCGATCAGTCCAATTTTTCACTACCTCTACAAATGAATCTGGCCATATGGCATCAATGATGGTTTGAATATAGGGTTCCAATGATTTTGTCAGCATAAACCTATAAAAACCTTATCAAGAGGCGGAAGGGCCTGTCAACAGGACCACTTCTGGAAATTATGTTGTCACCAAATTTATTTTGCAATTAATTAGTTAAATACGATTTATGGCAAGTAATGCCATTTTGTTGTAACCAAATGTCGTCAATGTTTAGCTGATTAATGTGACTTTTTTCTGTTTTCTTAAACAATGGATATGAACCTCATTCATATGGATTTTTCAGAAGCGATGAACCAAAAAGTATTTTGTTCCATCCATCGGCAGAGTATGCCTTATTTCTTCGTACATTATATGGAAAGCTTTATGATACCAGTTTCGGTACAACGTATCGTTATGAATAATTGAAAGAAGTCATAACTACCTCTCATCGTTGAAAGCGACGATAAAGAACTACCGTAATCCAAACTGGCGCCATTGAAAATTCGCAGTTTTATAGCTAGATAACCACAAAATATCGCGAATGCATTTCTTCGCAACGTGCATATTCTTCCGATGACCTGAATAACTGACATAAAACGCATATTGACTATGAATAGTCTATTTGACATAGGTATACCAGGAATTATGGATAAGCGCCAGTCTCTTCACAAAGCCTTAGTGATTCAAAACCGCAATACCAAACCAACGGTTATCGTTATCGGATAGAAAATGATATAGAATCATTAATAGAAATGACTTGCTAATACCAAAAACCTCCCTGGGCCTGCGGTGTTTCTAGAAATCAAATGCAGATATTCTATTTCTTGAACACAGCTAGATCTCTAGGTACTTCCTGAAACAGTGAAACCTCAAAACTCTAGTACTATAACGGCGCAAAATTTATTATCATTACATAATTATTCGTTTCAGTCCTTCAGAATAAGTTGGCCGTCCAATAGATACTCATTATGCCGTATAAGGAACAAGGAAAAAATATTCAATTAACAGTTCTGACGGCTGATAGATATCAAGCATTTTTCATTCTCTCCACTTTCGGAAAAAGGTTCGTTCAACTCTGAGTGATTTTGTATCTACACCTTTAAGAGACCTGTCGCATAGTTTCAAGATATATATATTGTTGAGACCTTCGATACGGGAACACTATCGGAACAAAAGAATTTTCAAATGATACCTGGAGGTGATGATTTGAAAGAGTTACATCCATAGGAGGATGTTATTAGATGAGGAATGAAACAAAGGATGCATTGTGTTTATATCTTTTACCGTTATATTTTTATTATTTATTCTTGAATGTGTATTGTTCGTGATCGATATCCTAAAGTCATAACAACAATTGAATACCTTCACTTCTAATAATGAGTTGAAACTAATGAGTGGGAAATACTCGAATGTTTATCCTAGAAAATGTTTACGGATTTTGTTGAACAGTACCTTCTCATGGAGGACAATTGCATTGAGTTATTTGGACATTCGTTGAAGGAAACTTTATCTCTAACTAACTAATTACCTAACCCACTAATTTTGTGAAAATGAGGAAAGTCAGGTGCTTCTGAGAGCTCATTCATAAATGCATCAATTACGTCGCAATGTAGTCTCCAAGGGCGAATGAATGAATAGCCGCTTTTTTTTATATTCTGTTTAAATTCTAACTCCGCTTCACACACGAAATTCTGTACGAAACTTGAAATTATTATTCAACTTAAATACCCGAAATCTCAACTCCATTGGTTCTGTGGTCACGGAAATATTAGGTTATTTTTTTTCGATATTCTCCTGAAATTATCTAGGGTTCTGGTTAAGCCATCAACATAAAATTTCACACAAAGTTGAAAATTGTCATTTTACAACCAAGTGCATATTTTTATCGCAATGGAGTCTGTAGAAATTAACAGGAAATAGTTATTTTCCTAACAAGTGTGGAAAGTGATACTTTTCCGCGATAGACTGCAAGCTGTCGAGCACTTTCCACATGAGTTAGGAACATCTTGATACCGACTGACGTTATAAAAATAGTAATTTTTCGGCAACCGTCCGGGAAGTGCTCACTTCCCGGACGCTTTTTCTCTGAGAAAGTAGCATTTCCCGGCCTAGTCCGGAAAGTACGTACTTCCCGGACTAGGCCGGAAAAGAATCATAGAATCCATAGAAACCGAGAGAACGGCTGACAGTTCATATGAAATTAGTTGTCAAAAATTTGCAAGTTTCTTGATCGCAATCATAATAAAATATGGAAAGCAGCAGCGATAGTGTTATTTTACATGGTTGCCGAAAAAATATTGTACGGAACACGCCCGAAAATGGTTTTTTTTTGACTCACAGACTTCCAGGACTCGCTTACGCTTGTAAGCGAGCCGTTATCTCGGTTTCTATGGATTCTATGATTCTTTTCCGGCCTAGTCCGGGAAGTACGTACTTTCCGGACTAGGCCGGGAAATGCTACTTTCTCAGAGAAAAAGCGTCCGGGAAGTGAGCACTTCCCGGATGGTTGCCGAAAATAGTAATTTACGTAACAAGTCCGGAAAATAGGGTTTTTTCGGACGAATAGACAAAATTCCAGGACGAACGTAAGCGAGTCCTGGAAGTCTGTGAGTCCAAAAAAAACAATTTTCGGGCGTGTTGCGTACAATATTTTTTCGGCAACCATGTAAAATAACACTTTCGCTGCTGCTTTCCATATTTATTACGATTGCGATCAAAAAACATGCAAATTTTTGACAACTAATTTCATATGAACTGTCAGCCGTTATGTCGGTTGTTATGGATTCTATGATTCTTTTCCGGCCTAGTCCGGGAAGTACGTACTTTCCGGACTAGGCCGGGAAATGCTACTTTCTCAGAAAAAAAGCGTCCGGGAAGTGCTCACTTCTCGAAAAATTGCCGAAAAATTATATTTTTGTGCGCTCAGCCGCATGGAGAAACTTTTGAATTTTATGATTGGCGCATAGAGACATATCAAAATTTTATTATTGATGCTTCAGTACTTGCGTGCGCAAAAAAACCGCATACATATGCGGGCGGAAAGTGAATAGCAGGGCTTTTTTACGCACGAATTTGAAAAAGTACTACTTCCCAAACGTCAATGAGTGCGGAAAGTAATACTTTCGAAACACTAGTAGGAAAACAAAATTTCGTACGACCATATCTAGAGAAGTTTTGAGATATGAAACTCTCAGTAGAGAAATGAGGAATTCCTTGGAATATAGTTACTACTAGTTGAGATGTAAATTGAATAGTCTACTTCTAAAAGTAAACACATGTTTTCTGAGGCTTCTTGATATAATTCAACTGGAGTGAAAATTAAATATCTGCGATACAAGAAGATAAATCGCATATACGCCCACTCAAGAACTTATCTCCTACAGTTGTTTTGATCATCATGAATTGCATACCAAAATTACTCGAGGTTATGGATGTAGGAGTCTGATGTGCTCAAGTCAGAGAGTGCACTCTACCAAACAATTTCGACGCTATCTAAATGTTCCATATCTCCTTACACACATAATCTCGTTATCTGTTATCATTTCCAACGAATTCCTTTGGACCATTAGATTTTTATCAGCGGCTTAATCCTTTTGTTTTCTTTGGAGAATTGCGAAATGTAGAGCGTGTTGTGAAATTGAGTGCAAAGGTTCTTTCCTAATGTTGAAGTGGAATTCCTTGAATCTACATAAGAAGGAATCACTGCAAATTTTATTTGAGGATCTTTTTGTTTTCGATGTTATCAACAAAATTATAGTCAATTCATCTTTTGAAATTTTTACATCAAAAATCATTAATTCTTTACTGTCTCGTCTGGTATCACACAGGGCTTTCATCTGGGACCATTATTATTCGTCATTTATATTAATGATACCGCCTCTATATTTCTATTATGAGATCTTTGACTTACAATTCCTGTATTTCTAATCTAGAGGGTGAGAATCAGTTCCAGAGAAAAGATATCTACAAGGTACATCAACATTTCTAATACTGGTCTTAGTTATGAGGTTTCCTTTGATAAATCATGTGAGTTGCAAAACCCTCAAGACAGAATTATAATTTTCCTCTTTCAATTTATTCACAACTTTGTTGATTAAGGACCTCAAGAAGTTTCTTATATTTTTATCCAGAGGGGCAGTTTGACACATCCAATGTTGGTTCCCATTTAAGGATCGATGTGTGATTTTGGTTGGTACTTTGAAGTTGTTCTGTGTTTGAAAGAAAGTGAATGTTATAATTTTGATATGAAATTCATGGATTTCAACGTTCAACAGTCACATGCGTCAGAATTCAATATAAATGATATGATTGCATGTACTTCAAATTCTGGGCAGCCGAATTTATGGCTGGAGAACCTCTACTCGGATCCCTAGTTTCTGCATTTTTAAGACACAATCACATAGGCGTGCAACTTTGCTTCCGCTGTTTTTTTCCGAAATTCGAAGCTTTATTGAAAAAAAAACTGGTTATACATTTATGATATAAGTATTGTCCATCGTTGGCTACTATTTTCTCGCATCTTTCGGCCAGCGTACGAATCCCGCGTTGAAAAAATTAGTCATCTTTTGAAGTGAGCCACGAATCGATCCAATTTTAACTTGTTCATAAGGACGGAAGTGCTGGTCAGCCAGGCCGTGTGCCATTGAAACAAGTGATAGTCCGAGAGAGCGACGTCTGGAGAATATGACGGGTGGGGTAGGACTTCCCATTTCAATGTTTCCAAGTATATCCTGACCACTTTCGCAACATGAGGTCGGGCATTGTCATGCTGCAAAATGACTGTATGATGTATCTCGTTGTATTTCGGCCGTTTGTCTTTTGATGCTCAGCTCAAACGCATTAATTGCCAAATACTGAGCATTACCTTGGAACCGTGAATATCTGGTTTGGCCGTTGACGTGGAAGCATGGCCGGGATATCCCCATGATTTTCAGTGCTTGGGATTATCGTAGTGAACCATTTTTTCGTCTCCAGTCACAATGCGATGCAGAAATAACTTCCATCTTTGCCTTGCAAGCAGCTGTTCACAAGCAAACAAACGCCATTCAACATCTTTCGGCTTCAACTGCACCCAATTTCCTAGTTTCTGAATCATTCCCATGACTTTCAGGCGTTTTTAAATGGCTTTTTGGCCACTCTTGTAAAACAGTCTTGATCAAGTTATGCCTCCAATTTTGTATCTTCGAAAACCTTTTCTCTTCCACCTCCATGCTGGTCTTCGACGTCAAAATAACCATTCATGACGCTTTGAAACTACTTTTGGTACGTTCTTTCACTAATAGCGGCCTAACCATAGACATTTGAGGGCATTCGATGAGCCTTAGCCGTAGATTTTTTCATATTAAAGCAGAAAATTAAAACCTCCCGCAAATGACGAGAATTTGGTCAGTAAGCTGACATGTTTATTCGAGAATAACCTTATGATGCAGTCACAAATCGACTAATATTTCGATGGCATTATGTTTACAAATGCCTAACCTTATTGTATGACATCTGTTTATTTCGACTACCACTTACCGCCAGAGCCATCTATTGGTAAACGGCGGAAGCAAAGTTGTACACCTAATACTTTCACATTCTCATAATAAATCTTCCTTTTATAAATAAATAAACAAAGTGTCATAGACCACATTCCCTGTAGGAAGAATACTTTCCTCTGTAGCGAGGACGATAAACTGTGTCAGTCCCATCTTCAGGAAACCGTGAACGATAGATCCAAAGTTGGTCTCCAGAGGTCAGAGACACACCACAGGATTGAGGAACTGAAATAGGTACCTAATGTCCTAGGCACGACACGTATGAGAGTTGTTGCATTTAACATTCCTTCCACTACACGGCCCGATTACAACTGTATCACGTTTTAGCAACATCCATAACAATGTTTGCTGGCTCTTAGCGATTGCCATCATCTGCAGAGGGTCCCGTCAGGTTCGGCACACTGCCGTCTTCGAGGAATAGATTGGGTGAAAACAGAGCCACACTGAGATTCATGGAGATGGTCCCCATCAGAGAATTCTCTTTCAGGGGTAATGGAGTGTTTTTCTGATTTTATGAACTGATGTCGTTGTTCAACAGTTGGCAACATCGATTACGTCGACGATAAAAATCAGATAACCCTAGATGGCTTTGTCACAGTTTACTCCGAAGACGAAGGTATTTCCCTTTCAGTTTATGGTCGACAGCGCATGTGATACAAGAAGTGACATTGGACAAATTACTGTCATTCTTCCCTCAATAGTACAATTTCAGCGATTGAAATTTGTCACACAAAAATAACAAAAAATGAAGTAATTCAAACTTAGGAAATAGAAAGTTACATTGCTTTGGGTCAGTTAAATAGTGTCTACATTTTGATCAAATTAGAAGAAAAAGTACTTATTGTAGTTTGATACTGTACTGCAGCATCACAAATAAGGCACGACTAACAGCTAGAGAATATAAATAAAAGATCTCAGTTAAAATGTTGGGTTCATGCTCACATCTCTTGTTGATATAATATTTTTCCTTGAAAAAGTTTTAGTGATTTAAATTTTTTTGGAAAGTATTTTTGTTATACTGGTGTGTATGAATAATTCAACTAGGTACTTGTAATATCTTTGGTAATGCATAAACCATTAAAAGACTTTACTCTACTAATCTTTAAGATTTTTGCGATAACCTTGATCCTATTGATACGTAAATTGAATCAGAAGGAAAATCACAGGCTCAAACAAATCGGGAAGATTGGTACATAGGCGTATAACTGTGTTTCCACCGTTTTTTTCCGGAATTCGAAGCTTTATTGTAAAAATACTGATTATACATTTATTATTCAAAGTATTGTCCATCACTGGCCACCATTTTCTCCCTTCTTTCGGAATCGGTCCAATTTTTTATTTCTTCATAAGACTAGAAGTACTTTTCAGCCAGGCCATGGTCATTAATTGCGTTCAATAATGATCGCCATTGATTGTTTCACTACGCCGAGCTGGCCCTTCAAAAACTGAGAATTACCTTAGAACCGTGAATATTCGGTTTGGCCGTCGACGTGGAAACATGGCCGGGATATCTCTATGATTTTTTGCGATTGGCATTATCGGAATAAACCCATTTTTCCTCTCCAGTCACAATGCGATGCAGACATCCTTTCCGTCTTTGCCTTGCAAGCAGCTGTTCACAAGCAAACAAACGCCATTCAACATATCTCGGCTTCAACTCGTACCTAATTTCTGAATCATTCCCATGACTTTCAGGCGTTTTCAAATGGCTTGTTACGTTACTCCCAATGATCCTGCCTATTGTTGTTGCCTTTGACACGAGATAACCTTCTCTCTTCCACGTCTGGTCTTCAACGTCAAAATCACCGTTCTTAAAGCATTGAAACTACTCTCGGCATGTTTTCTCACTAATAGAGGTCTCACCATAGGCATTTTAGAGCACTCGATGAGCCTCAACCGCAGATTCCTTCATATTAAAGCAGAAAATTAAAACCTCCCGCAAATGATGAGGATTTGGCTTTTAAGCTGACATGTTCAATCGAAAATAACCTTATGATATAGACACAAATCGACTTATATTTCGATGGCGTTATGTTAACTATGACATCTATTGCAAAATGGCGGAAGCAATGTTGTACACCATTTTCATTCAGAGACGAATCACACCAACAACTGAATAAAATAACGAAATTGAGCATTTTCATTTTCGAAATATTGAAAAAATCTTTCCCATTCTCCAAATGATGCTACATTTTTGTATCTTTAAGACTTCAGTCGTCACTCATAAGAAGCTAACAAAAATGTCTAAGTCCATATTTTCAATTTGGTCTGACGAAAATTCACCAACTCATATTTATTCTTCATCATCTGAAGATGTCAGGGGCAATCACTGGATCCAGCCCTGTCGTCAGCGAGTACTCCGTGTCAAAGAGCACGGTATATTACCGCGTCGGTCCGTCGTTGTTTGAATTTCTTCCGCGTGTCTGATGCCACGCCGTGCGCAGTTGAACTCTTGCCTTGACTCCTCACTTTCGCGGGATCCGAACGACGTGCACCAACCAGATTTATTGGCCATTGTATCTCATTTCCTGGGTGGATGATCCTCATCGACAGGAATGGCAACAACCTCAGATCGAGGAATTTTGGAGAAGTGGAGAGGTCCCACAAATCTACCCTTGGGGATCTCCATCAAATCATGAAATCTACGTTAATCGTTTCGTAGGTAGGATTTTAGTATCTTCACATTTTGTTGTTACATCACCTCCAGCTATCTGCCATCTTCTGATAAATTGTAGTAGATAGCCCCAAGGACATATCCTTGTAGTACACCATTTCCTCAAATAATTCGTATAAAAATAGGCACGAGTTAACCATTTATGTAAAGGTTGTTATCGTGATTTGAAGATGCGATAAAGATATTGTTGATAAATAGCACCGGAAGTTATGATAATAACACTTTGGGCTAAATTATCGGAATCTTTCATTACATCATTTTCGATAACAACAATTCGGTTGACTCATGAGATCCCAGTTGGTTAATATCCACATTTTTTAGTGCTTGGTTAGAAATAATAATTATGAGATCTATCCATGATAGATAAGATTTGGGAGCCATAATATCTTCGAAATGTAGGAAGGTCAATTTATTTTCATCTAGAGGTGGTTGAAAGGACTATGAAACATCAAAATCTACAATCAGAAAATCTGTTCATCTCTTCCAAAAAAGATGACCTTCAATCCGCTAAAACCACATGTTATCTCATTCAACTAAAACATACTGCAACTCACATTTTTCATTCATAGTTGTTGTATTAGGTGGTTCGGAAAAACCATCTAATGATTCATTCAGACCATAGTGCACACCAAACAGTAAAACACTTTCAAGATTCAAGATCATGACCAGTCCTAAGTCGATTTGAAGTCAACGGAATTTTCCTTAGAAGATTAGAACCTCGAACTTTCCCTGAAGGGTCAACTATTAGACTTTTGTTGAAGACATTACAAGAACTCTATTCCGAACGCCAAATTTCCTTGTCATTTTCATTACTTCACTTTCATTACTTTACGTTACTTTAATCTGGCAGTTCCACCATCTGGGAGGTAAGATACAATTGAAAATAAAAGTGAGGGTGAACTTCTTCTCCGTACAAGGTGTTGGCACGTTTTTTTTTGTGTTTAATGATCCAATTGATAGCATTACCACTCCATGTTTACTGTCTACCATAAGAATTCCCTCTGAAAAAATGCATCCTGATTCAAAGGATTTTCTTCGATCGACAAGTATCTTCTCTACCACATGAACCAGTGTTGCAGACTCTTCAAATCGGATATGGAAACAGCTAAACGTAGACTCTGCAAGTGTTCTAGGCAATTCATTCCTAAGGGAAAAAATATCCAAGGCTGTCTTAGAGATCTGCCAATATGGCAGACGATCTCCTTATAAATTCCAAAGCAGGATATAGACAAAGATCAAATTGATCGAATTTCTAAAAGACTGCGTTCTAGCCCCACCGATCCGAACATCCAATCTGATTCTAAGTCTGATTGCTTGGAATCACTTATCGATCAGCTATGACATACTATTCTTCTTTTGGGGGTTATCTATAATAATCGATGTTGGCCAAGATGAAGTCTATTGCTGTAGAAATTTTTTTCAACCATTCAATTTGTTATTTTCCATTCAGAGTTGCGTTGCTTGAGCACAAGTCGTCGCAGTAGTTCATAAAGATTCAAAAACAAATTCATCAAGCTTTACCCACAAACCAAAACAAATAATCACCAGACTGCTACCCGTACGAACCTACAACCAACGCCTCGTACCGAAAAGGAACCATAAGGCCCCGTATGGACCTTAAGGTCACGCGACCGAATGGCAACACCTTTACGATCCCCTAAATCAAGCGCCATTTGACAGCGGAAGAAAGACGAGCCGGAGTGATTGTAGTCGCAGAATCGATCCGACCAACGTTCTGGCTGTAAATCTTCCAGGTGTGGGTCGTTATTCCGGACAAGGGGGATTTGCACGGGTCACTGACGGATTATGGGGTCCGGTAGATTGGGCCAGTCGCCGAAACTCATTGTCTGGTCAACCCGATACCTGCCCATAAGTCGGGTTTATGACATGCTAATGAGATCCTTCGTCTTAGCGTGTGATATATGGTTGAGAGTGCCGCGGTTCAAGGTCTTATAGAGGCAGGAATTAGGGGTTTGAGTATAAAGCCTGCTTTGGGAATGAATGTCTTAAGTTGTGTTGAAAAGATTAATTTTCGGTTGAAGAATCGCTCTTGGAAATGAAAACGATAAAATGAATATTCACATAACTTCAAGAGTTAAACGATTGAGAGATAAAGCCTTCCCTAGTTTGACTTCATAGTCTAGGATGAAAATCGGGATGAAAAGACTGAGAGTAGACATAGCGCAGCTTCAATCTAGACTTGATTCTTTTCCAAATTCACATAGGCTCACACTTCGCATCCACAGTTTCTTCCCAAATTCGAGCCATTATTGTACAATACTGGTTATACATTTATGATTCAGAGTATTGTCTTTCGCTGGCCACTACTTTCTCTCATCTTTCGGGCGGCATATGAATCCTGCGTTGAATAAACTGATCATCTTCTGAAGCGATAAATTTTTTCACTCATTCAAGGGACCAGAAGTGCTAGTCAGTCCAGCCGTGTGTCATTGATCGAAACAAGTGTTAGCTCGAGGGAACAACGACTGGAGAATACGGCGGGTGGGGTAGGACCTCCCATTTCAACGTTTCCAAGTATGTCTTGACCATTTTCGCAGCATGGGGTCGAGCATTGTCATGCTGTAGGATCACTTTATCATGTCTATCGTTGTATTGCGGCCGTTCGTCTTCCAATGCTCGGCTCAAACGAATTAATTGCGTTCGGCTACGATAGCCTTTCAGCCGATTTTAATGATTCATAATACACTACGTCGAGCTGGCCCCAAAAAATATTCAAAATGACCTTGGAATCGTGAATATTCGGTTTGTCCCTCGACTTGGGAGCATGGCCGGGATATCCCCATGATTTTCGGCGCTTGGGATTATCGTAATGAACCCATTTTTAGTCTCCAGTCACAATGCGATGCAGATATCCTATCCGTCTTTGCCTTGCAAGGTGCTGATCACAAGCAAACAAACGACGTACAAAACGTACAAACGGCTTGAACTCGTACGGCACCCAATGTCCTTGTTTCTGAATAATTTCCATGACTTTCGAGCAATTTGAAATGGCTTGTTGCGTTACTACTAATAACCCTTCCAATTCTTGTTGCGTTTGACTCGAGTCTTGATCAAGTAATGCCTACAATTCTGCATCTTCAAAAATCTTCTCTCTTCCACCGCCATGCTGTTTTTCAACGTCTAAATCACCGTTGAAACCAGTCTCGGTACGTTCTTTCACTAATAGCGGCCTCACCATAGGTATTGTATTGTAACTTATTGTATGACTTCTACATCTACATCTATTTATTTGGACTACCACTTACCGCTACAGTCATCTATTGCAAAATGGCGGAAGCAAAAAGGTGCACCAATATATCATTCGAATTTTAATTTATTTTTGGCTTCTGCATCAAAATATCCCATCTGGCGTAAATAAGAAAACCGAAACAATACAATCCAAAACTGTAGTCGAATAGTTTCTGTGTTTCCAGAAGAGCTCATTGTTCACTATGATGTATAAATCAGTACGATTATTGGTATGCTTCAATTGTTTGGTCATACAATGGCCAGTAAAGTCAACAATAAACATAATTTTTGTAATTTCGTAAACCTACAGATACCATAAATCAGCTGCTTGTAGCAGCGTCATGCATAAACTAAATATATCGCAGCGTGCAAGACCGTTGATATCATTCTGGTTAACGATACAATCAGAATGGTGGGTGGTGAAGGTATCCACATCCAATAGAACAAAATTCAAGAGTTTTGGCTTGTGAACCATTGTGAATAGAATAGAAGTTCCCAATTGAATGATGTCTTCGATCAAACATAATGGTATCTGAGGACCTAGAGAAGAATTGGGAAACAAGATTATAGAAATAAAAAGATAAAACTTTGACTACACAAAACACATACATATCTTCATCATGTTTCCAAAATAAGAATTGAGAAACTGGTTACATCCGAGATTGATAAAAATCAAAACAAAAGGCGACAAATGTTGAAATTCTAAAAAGCAGCATCAAAACAATAAGTTTCCTTAATTCCTGAAAACCCTAGCAAATAACACGCCACTCAAAAGGTGACTCACAGAGGACACTACCAGTGCCATACCACTGTTATCACACTTGGTGAATATGAATATGGTGAGGGTGAATATGTGGACGAATAGTTGGAGTTGAATTTTCAAGAAAAAATTTTTCACTGGTTATACCGGGAACTTATTGCGTTAAATAAGAAAATAACATAACGGACAATTTTTCAATTCTGGAAAAAGTGACTTCTCAAACGGGACTCGAACCCGCAACTACCGAATTACTAGTCCGACGCTCTAAGCAATCGAGTCACCAGAATCGAAGATTAGGAATCAATATTCCCAATCTTCCATCCAATGATGGAATTTGGTTGTTTGGCACCCAGAACCCAACTGGGAGAAGGTTGAAAGCTCCATATTCCGAAAACTATTCATTTCTAAGATTTTTGACTGAAGACATTTTTGATCATCTTACAAAGAACTACAACATAATGAAAATGGGTCCTTTCCTCCATCAAGGAAAAATGCAGGCTTTGAACTTTTTGTCATTTTGGCTACTTCGGTGGATGCTTAGCATCTTCAAAGGTTTTTTATCTTGGGTTATCACAAAGCAGATCTGACTAAGAGCTCGCAATCTTTCAACTCTGTCAAAGAATCGATAGTAAAAGCTTTCAACATTGTATTGACTGTCCTAAATCCAACGGAACTTAACTCTAAAGTCCCGTAGATGATCTGCAGCGATAGGTATCTCCTAGCCGCAATTAAAACAAGTCTTCGTCACTCTGCAGTCACACCTAACCACCGCAGAGCGTTTTCCAATACGCAGGAAATGCAAATGATCTTAATGGCACCTCGGGTCCTCCATCCTTGAGCCGAATGAGTCCAGCCATTTATCCCCAACGGAGCGGACACCTCAAGAATATCCGTCAAAAAATGTAGCCCGGAGCGCGATATGCATCTGGCGCTTTTTTCGACCTCGTATGCAAAACGGCTGCAGTCGACGCGGCCGAGCGAGCGGCAATGACCCCCTTCTTTTCAATACTTCATCTCTCAAATCGAAACTATCGTGGTCGGTATTGCTTGCCCGTTAAACGTGACCGTTTAACTCACTACGTGTCGAGATAAATGGAGCCGTTGGTCCCAAGAAAAAATCGAAGGTATTGGCGGTTAGTGGGGTCCATTAGGCTGGGATGCTGTGTGGATGGAAGAAGTGGTGATGCTCAATAACATAGGGTCTAGCATCAAGGTTCTTAATTTGGTCTTTAAGCTTTTCTTTGCAGTGTGCCGGTATTTCGTTTCCGGGGTAGGTATACCCATAAGATGTCGATCTTTCCAGTAGGGATGTTACAGAGCTTTCGATACTTTCAACCTAACCTAGCCCAACCCAACCTACCGAACACAAATGACATAAGAAATAATACTTATTATTGCCATTATAACCATTCATCTCTCAACGTGTCTGATAAATAAGTTGTAAGCGGTGAACTGAAATGACATTGTATCTGAACTAAGAAAGGTGGAGGTCGGGACCCCACAGGGTTCCATACTGGAGCCACTAATGTTCATCGTTTTCATCAACGACATATACGAGAATATTCCAGCAGATAAGGCTTGTGACTATACCGATGAAGTTGCATTTCTGAATATCTCAGACTGTAGAGGTGATATTCAGGTGGACTGGTTTTCTGCAAAGGCTTCTGTACAGCAATAGAGAGGGTGAGGAATCAACCCTGACATATCTTGGTTTGGGATTTCAGACTTTTTTGAGCTGGGGATAGCAGATTGATAAATTATGCAAGAAACTGTCGACAGAAATCCTTATGATGAGGACAATGAAGCACATATCAACAACCGAAATTTCCAAGCTCACCAACTATTCAGCATTTCACAGGCTGGCAACATATATCATCTTTTGAGACCAATGCAGTCATGCCTGAAAAGTTCTCCTTCATCCGAAAAAGGCAATAAGGGACATATACGGCATGAGGAGCACTGACAGTTGTTAGAGATGTCTTCAGGAATGAAAAAATTCTAACCGCAGTAGCAGTGTTCATACTTGTCTGCGAAAATGATGTGCATGGTCACCAGGAGAACATCTCATGAAGCAAGGTCCAACCTATGTATGTCTGAAGCTCTACAATGGTCTCCCAGAGGATATCAAGCGCTTAGCACCAAGCGAATTTAATAGGGCTGTCAAGAAGATACTACTGGAGAGGATAGTGTATTATTCCATATTAATTTCTTGGTTGATGTTTGGTATTGTTCTTTTGACTGTCAATGTTTTTTTTTTGCGTTCATATACAACTATTGATTGTATTGACGGGCCATGTAACTCTTTGATGATGATCATGTTTTTTTTACATGAACTTGTGTACATATATTTTCATGTATGAATGAATACTATGAAATAGATGTAAAATAGTATAAATAGAATCACTCACCAATGGGGGAGAAATATTAGCACATTTTTTAGAGATTGTTATGTAATTATAAAAAAATTGCTTCTGCTTATACTTTCGGTATAGTGTCACAGAATGAAAGAAGTCTCAGCATAGTTACAGTATAGTTATTTATAATACAAGTGCAGAAGGCATTGATATTCTTCCACGAGTTCAAAATTCAAAAACGAGCCACGAAGTGGCGAGTTTTGGAATGAACGAGTGGTATAATGAGCCTTCTGTACGAGTATTATACATTATTTTCTCTAATTCATTGCATTTTCATTGAAATTAATGAAATATTTCCATAAATATATTTTAGTGATTTTTGCATTGAAAAATGTTGGTTGGCAGAACTGATTTCTGTAAGGCAAATTGATGAATTGACAGACGAAGCCGTGGCGGAAAGTTCGGAGTACCACCATAGAATAATAAAATATAACCATGAAAACTGTGCGTTTCTGATATATTCTCGCACGATTTTGTTCTACAAGATGTGGAAGAATGAACGGAATAACCACAGAATTAGAGAAAAATAATAACACCACTATCCAAATTGCCTTCGTTATGAGAAAACATCAGCAAGAACAATTTTATTAGTACTTGACCACCTCCGATAGATGTTCCTCAAATGAAGTGTCTGCTTACAGGAAACTTGACCTGAACAACTAACCATACAAGACCGTCGAATCACCTATTGATGGTTTTGAGAGGGAGATTGCTTCTGCCTGCAAGTCGGTATAATGTCGATAGAAAGAAAATAGCGTCAAAAGTATTATAATAATCTTACCTTTTATACTGTAATTATTATACGAAACGATCGGTAAAAACGATTGCCAAGCACTTGAATTCATCTGATAGATGTTCTTCCAATAAAGTATCAGCTTACTGAACACGACAAAGAATAAATGGTCAACCGAAGCTAGAGGAAACTAGCTCTACAAGACTATTTGGTTACTTTGCGTCGAATCGTTTCCTGATAATTTGTATGAGAAAATAGGCACAGATTTTTAAAGATTGTCATATAGGAAAAATTGATCCTTTTTATATATCGGTTTAGTATCGACAGAATGGAAGTAGTGTCGGCAGTATTTTTTTATACTGTCCTTATTATACAAACCCATCGGCAACGAAAATGTCCCAGCACTTGACCACCTCCGATAGATGTTCCTACAATAAAGTATACGCTCACAGCTCACCGCTTTCCCCTATTATGGGTACAAATGTGTCAACATCCCGTATATCCCACGCATCACCTCACGTCCATATACATTGTCTCCGAGAATGAAAACACGCGCGACCATAAAACTGGAATTCTCTAAACGATTCTATCTGCAAACAATGAAATTCGGATCGTAAAAATCTCAGTGATGTCATCCGCTCGACAAAATGTATTTTCGTAGTTTATTTGTTCGTTGCGGAGAGGATTGGAGGACTGGCCCGATCATTCATCAGGCTACCGGCCCGTATGCACCTCGCCGATCAGGTGGTTCGTTCGGCGAGGCTGGTCCCCCACAAAAATAGCTCGATAGTTACGAAACGTCGCGTACTTGTTAGAACGGTTTTAAGGCCAGGCGGACCACGAAGAGTTGTGGGCATTAGACGGCCGACGACAGATACAACTTTCATCGGTTTGACAGAGAAATGTTGGTCGTTTTGCTTGTCTACTTGCGTTCTAGTGGTCTGACGCGAAACGAGGTTTTCAGCTGGTTTTCACTCTTTACACGATTTGTCGGATTTATGGTGGTTGTAACTGGCTGTTGACAGATTTACATGAGGAATGACATCTATTCTGACTGAAATTTTGAACGACTTCTGATGAAAAATTAGTGTGTCAAGTATCAAGCTGGAACAGAGCCTGTTTATAATGTTCTCGGAACTAAGACTTGAAATGGTACAACAACGTTGCTTATTTTCTATTTTAATTCCAAGAGCATTTGAAATGAGATAAAAGAACAGAGATCATGGTGATGATGCTGATACACCAAAATATCTAAAACTGACGCTCTTGGCCTCTGAACCACTGCGCAACCCATTATTTGATTTTGGTCTCCTATAGTCTCATCTTCTTGTAGTGCAATCTACAAAGTCACTTAGATAACTCTCCACTTAATAAGTCCCGGACCTAACCAGTTAGAACACATGTTTTCTTGAAAATTCGAGTTTAGTTATCAACATAGTAACCTCTTCAAGAGTGACGACGTTCTTGTAACTTTTCATTTTCAATACCTTTTCCGTAGAAAGATTTGTCTTTGGCTTATTCATTAGATTTTAACTTCTTTCTCTAGAGCATTCTTCTGAGGTACAAGCAAAAAGCCAGTGATCACTGGGGGCCAGATCTGGAGAATGAACTGGGTAGTCAATCAGTTCCATTTGACCATGGATTTCATCTGTTCACACGAAACTCGTTGGTACATTTTTCAAAGAGCCACAAATGTAGCATTACTCAACCTTCAATATCTCAATACAGACTTGATTCTTTCTTTCGAAATTTTAAAACACATCTCTTGAACCTTGTACTAACAAGGAAAAAAGTCGTATGACTTTGTTGGTGCCATCTGGAGCCAGGCGCAAGAGGTATTGAGTGAGGTGTTATGTACTTACACTGAATTCATTATAATAGTTTTTACAATAGTAATGAAACAATTTAAAGATAAAAAACATACATATAAATGATACTTTAACACTATTTCAAATGCCGATTTTCAATTGGTTAATTGTTGATGGATCATCAATACAAACTTGTTTTTTAACATATCTCGAAAGAAAGAGATCCCAAGGTGTTGATCATATAGATAACCTGGGAGGATATTTAACTGGATCATTTCTTGAGATAATTCCATCAATAAATCGATTGATAAGATGCCTTTGCGACAGGAAGCAACGTCTTGTTGAAACTACATATCCCCCCAAATTAGGCTCAACAACAGCAGACACGTATTAATATAGAGACAACTGGCAGGTTTTATTTTATATTCAAGAAATAATAGTGATTTACAAAATTCGTATGAGATGACTTCAAAAATCATAGGTAAAATACAGTATTGTTTCTCAGCACACGTATCGTTTCTCGTGTTTCTTTGTGTAATGAACAATCAACTAAAGTCAATTCAATTGCCTCAGACCTCAATGTTAAAGAATAAATAAGAGTGAAGTAGGCCATAAATAACATACATTCAATAAGTGCATCGAGTGGAACACTCTACGAATGCGTAAAAAAAAGTGGACAGTTTTTGTACTGATGCAAAACGATATGATGGTACCATCTTAAATAACTGTTAATAATTACAACCAGAAACTTCGTACAATTTTTGGAGCAAGGTATATTCGTTCCAGAATTCAGATTTAATGGAAATGTTTTTCTCAATTCAAATTTAAACAATTTTTTTTGACAATATTTAATATGAGTCTGTTGGCCTGGCACTACAAGCTAAAGATCTTCATTTTAAGCTCGCTGAAACTGCTTGCTTTCAAAATAAATGAAGTATAATCCACGAAAAGTAGAATTTTTCCAAATTTTATATGCTTTAGTGGATCGTTAACGAATAAAATGCAATGGTCCGAATACAGAACCCTTTGGGACACCGAGTTCGATTTCATATACAGAAAAACATGTATTTTTTAGCTTAGTAATAATTTACGATGGTATAAGAAACTGATAATACACCTCAAGAAAGAACCGCGAAAGCCAAGATTAAAAAGTTTACTTTATCTCCTAACAGGTCAAAAAAATATTGGTTTCTTTAAAATATGAATTCAACACGCTACATATCAAGAGCTGTGCATTCACGGGCTCTTAATTTCATAATCTTAACGATTTAAAATCACTCAAAAGCCGCTCCGTGCCTTTAGAAAGCGCGCAACAATGCAATTTTCATAATTTCTCCAATCCGCCTGGATAATGGCAATAATCAAGGATAATCATACGTAAAATTTCAGATGAATGATGATAGAATAAAGACGAACTGACCTATATCGTTTCGTCTCAACCCACTTACCAGCATCAGTCGAAAGAGAACAACTTAAAGCCGCTTTCACACCAGTCGCGGCGACGTTTCTCAAAACGAAGTCGACATTCGATTTACGGCTGGAATTAAATACAAGCGAGAGAGATAATTAAAACCCAATGATAACCGTATAATAATAACCGACAATTACCGATACGCCAACTGGATAAATCGATAAATTAAATAAAAAAAGAACGACGCGCCGCGGTCGCTGGTATCCGATAAGTCGAATCGAATAATTCGCGGTATCCGATAATTGAACAATTATATCCGAAGACATTTATAATGTTTCAGACGCCCGCTCTCTATCTAGAAGGCGATATGGGGCAGAATTTTGTTTGCGAATGGAAAATAAAACACGGCAAAGGTATTCGCGTATACAAACAAATTTGAAGGTGAACTTTATTCGGCCTGGTTTGTGGCGGATACTTGCTGGCGCCGGTTGCGAAAAAGTTCGAAGTGAACGAGGTGTTTCCCTTCGAGATCGACTTGTCCGCGGTCGATATTCAAGGAGAAGAACAATGTTAAGGATAATTCAAGAATTTTTACCTTTAAGCGTCGATGAAATATTTCATGAAATTGGATGGTTCACTTACTACTGGTTTTTGAAAGTTTTTGACTTTTGACCTCTTCTTTCAATTTTGACAGTTATGTGAAGATTTTCTATGGGGAGAACCGGCCATAGAAAAATTCAAGGAGAAGAACAATGTTAAAGATAACTAAACAATTTTTATATTCAAGCGTCATTAAAATATATTCCATAAAATTGAATATTTGGCCTATTGATTGCTTCTTGAAACTGTTGACTTTTAACCTTAGCTTTACTTTTAAGTTTGGCAGGTGTGCGAAGATTTTCTGTGAAAGATTGTATGAATCCGTCCATAAATACATTCAAGGAGAAGAACAATGTTAAGGATAACTCAAAAGTTTTTCTTTCTAAACGCCAGTGAAATATAAGTCCTTAAAATTCAATGTTTGCCTATTGATGGTATTCTAAAGCTGTTACTTTTAACCTCTACTTTCGAGTTTGAAGATTTTTTATAGTAGATTGTATAAATCTATGGAGAGATCCGTCCATAGATACTTGTGAAATCACTTCCTTGATTTGCTCCGGATCAAAATGCATAGAATATATGGTGTGGACTCTCGTTGGCATCTTTTCGTCCAAAATGTGTGGCTTTTTGAATTTTCGCCGATAGGAATTGGGGAGTTTATTTCATTATCGATATTTCTGTTTTCAACTAATAATACCCAGGACCGTCTTTTGGCTAATTGGTTAATGCCAATGCTGAAATTAACCAATTTCTTCCGAAAAATGAGTAATTATTTGTTTTGTATTCAATTGATATGGGTGGAATCGTATTCGAGGCCTGTGATATTGAATATAAAACACTCGTTTGTTGAAAACAAGAATATTAACTTTTAAGGCTGAAGCCTTCACAACCAGATTATTCAACAAAATTAGAAAATTCTCTTAAAAAAAAAAACTGCAAATTATGGCTAAGCAAATTATCTCGATAACCCTCTATTCGTAACATTTTTCTGCAGATATTGTATTCAAGGAAAGATTGGATATTTCCATCCACTGTTTAACATATTAATTGAATAATTACATTTAATTTAATAGCTACTACTGTCTTTTGATTTATGTTAAATCATATCAATTCAATAAACATGGTTCATCGATTTATACTTCTCTTCATTGAACATTTATTTATGTGGAAGGTGAACTTTTTCTTACAAATAATAATTAATAATGAGCTATTTTTTGTAAATTATTCAAAGATGTCTATGAATTTCTAAGAGATTGCTTCCCATTGATTGAATTGAAATGAAAAGTAAAAGATGTTAGTTGTAACTATCCATATCATTATCATCACATTGATCTTCAATGCTCAATATGTAGAAGTAATTCCATTTGATGCAGATGAGAATTACATTTGAATTTAAGTATTCACTTATGAATTTGTTGACATGTTTTTTTCGATATCATCATGGTTCACTTGTCAGATATTATGTGAGAATCTATTTTAGCGACACCGTCGTTTTCAGATTAAAATAATTACACAGATGACAGTTTTAGGCACGGATTCTTGACGAAAATTTTAATGAGCATAAGTGAGGACACCTCTAAGCATTTTGGTCCAAACTTGATAAATTAACAAGCTTATGAGAATAAAAAATAAAAGTGATTCTTTCTCGAATATCTCCCAGATTGGACACTAACAATGTATAATTACCTATAGATGCAAAACAATTTAGAAAAGCGAAGACTTTGAATCGGAGGTTCAGCATGCGTTTCTGCTATTGTAATTGAAAATTGTACATTCTGCAGAAGTTTGAGTAATAGAGTAGTACACCTTAAAGATAAACTAGAACAAAACGTCGTTCAAGAAGCCATTGTAGGAACTATTTCAATATTTTCAAATGTTAGTTCGATATTCAAGAAGATGATCAAATCGATATTTTATAATCCCAATACAAAATACAATACAAGTTCAGTTCAGTATATGATACTTAAAGAGTCCTACTCATCTGATAGATTTCACTGCATAGATTTATAAAAATAAATGTGTCGACTATTAATATATTTTCAAGGCTGTTGACTTTTAACCTCTTTAGTCTTGGTTTCAACAAGTGTTTAAAAATTTTCTATGCGGGATTAGGTATATGAATCTATGATAACATTCGTCCTTTTATAGTTGCCAAATTGTCTTAATCGCTGTTTGGTTCTTTCTAGACCTGATATGCTGCTAATTGGTTACTAATATATACAATGATTTAGGAGTAATTTCTTGAATACACTTAAGGTTTGTCAGAACTTCTCATTTACATATCCCAAAGGAAATAAAATTGAGGAAATCTTTGACATTGAGTTAGTGGCTACGACGTGTTTTTTCATCTGCCAAGTCACTCTTCACTTGATTCACATGTACATAAAATAGTTCATATATATCCTATATGCATTTATGAATCCAGTAAAATCTGTGGACTAGGTTAATATATCAGCTAGGTAAATCAGCCAACTAACTATTTCCATCAAATATGTGAATCTATCATCTGGCTTTCTGGTGATAGTATATTATATTATATCAACACTATAGAAAGACAGTCCATGTAGCATGAACCATGTATTAACTATCCAAATTCATTGTACCGCTTTCAAATTGAGCAGTTTTCGATTAACACTCAAGCCAACGATTGAAACAATAATAAAAAACATTTTTAACGAAAATGTAGACAACTAAAAGAAACAGAAAATTATCCTTCAATTTATCCTTATCTATAAAGATCAAATTTGCTTTTATAACCCCACAAACATCAAAATATCTCAGCAAATTAAAATAGTAAACCTAATTGATCTTCCGATTTATCTATTACGCTCGAAACAAACCCATTACATTTCATTAAGAGTACATAAAATGAGATTATTATTACTAGAATTCTTGATGACTTTCAGTTATCCCATGTCTACTCCACATCCCATAACATGATTCTTTTGATGATCGAACAGATTTTGCAACCTGTGTCGCATTTCTATACACTTCTACCAACCGAGAATCTAAAAATGGAAATGTCAAGCTCTGTTTCAACAGCATATCGTCAGAAAATAATAACACATATCAGACCAAATATAATGCTCGTAAATAAACAATTTTACATTATTCACATACCTTTCTGCGCTATAATTGACACACAATGCAAAATTTGTGAGAGCTCGTCGATCCTTATTCAAACAAACACAGTACAGAATATATCGCAATTTTCCATAATCAAGTTAGAAACGTGTCAAAGAGGAAATGTTAGCAGGAATGGATGTGTTTTTACAAAATTCAAAGGACTGGTATTATCGGAATTATGATATAGATGATAAAACAACAATTTTCGAACATCCAACTGAAATGCATTTTTATCGTGATGAGCTAGATAATACTGCCAGGAATAGAAAGTATGATCAAAAATTTCAGAGATAAGATATGAATTAAAAAATTTTATCATAAGAATAGCCTCGCATGTTCATTTAATAATATTTCTTATCTTTCATGTTTGATTGGGCGAATTTGGTGAAAAAAAACGTCGAAAGTGCGATTGAAGTTTGAAACGAAAGTTTTCAATCATTTTTGGAAAACCATTGGCTATTCGCATTTAGTAATCATGTGATGAATTCAAGGAAGCAAAATTGTCAACGGTGTTCGATAAAAGCAGCGGTATTTTGTTGATACAACATCTAATTTTGGTCTTGTAACCTAAAAAAAATAGTTTCATTAATTCACATGGTGAAAATAGAACTACTACCTGGAAATGATTTTGTGAACCTTTTAATTGTTAATGGAATCAATTTGTTTAGAGTTTACAGTTGACTGGAGCGTTTTTTCATTTCAAATTCAATCAATTTCGTATCAACATTTAATATGGGTCTGTTGGCTGGGATGAAGCTCTATATCAGCCATTCACACAGGTCCATAAGCTCGCTTGAATTATTTTCTTTCAAAATGAATAAACTGTCATCTACTAAAATTACAATTTCACCAACCTTTAAATTCCATGAATTATTAAAAAATAAACTGGAAAGCAATGGCCCTAGTACAGAACCCTATGGAACACCAAGTTCAATTTCATTCTGAGAAGAACGTGTATTTTCCACCCTAAGTGTTAATTTTCATGAAACTTTGATGCGGCAAAATTCAAATATTGAACTCTGGATACACTATTTATCAGATCATTAAAATCATAATATTCAAGTTTGGTTGACGTAGACAACAAACAATATATCAATAAAGATTTTCAAGACCTGACATCTTCAGTTATTTCAAATAAAAAAACTTTTATTGGTAATTTAATATTCATAAACAACAACATGGTAACTGATAATAATTCCAAATGAACATCTGCTTCATAATCGAAAAAAACACCTTTTTCGAACGAGCAATGTCAAATGTCATGGCTGTGATTCATTAGCAAGGATAAAACAATCGTAAACTTTATCTTTTTTTTCAAATTATAGGAGTTGCAAATGGTTTCATTAATGGCAATGCTCAATACCTATCATCAGCTCATTACAATGCTTGAAGCGTCTCCTGCAATAATGTCTACAATCATGATCAAGCTGATTGATTGCTCCGATAATGTTTATTTAAGCGACGCATCATTTTTATCGATTTGATGAATGAAATCAGGCATATTGTATAATCGCTGGGAGTGAAAATGATATGAGTTATGGTTGTGTAGATTGAAGAATTGCTACCTCTATCGAAATGAAATTTGTTCCGTTTGTTCTGATAATTATATACAGGGTACTTCTTTTACTGATTCACCTTACAATAAAATTTCAAAAAATATTTTTTATTTCATTGGAATGAAGGCATTTCTCTTCGAATTCATGATTAGTTGAGACAAAAAAATTTAAAAAGCACTAATGAGAAGTCAGGAGCTTTTGAGTGCTCGTCAATCCAATGACGAATTGACCCATGAACGAATAGAGATCCCCTTTTTCGATAGACTCTTGAATTTTCTATGATTCTAATAGAGCTATCAACACCAATTATTTCACGAAAATATTGAGTATTTCTTTTTCAATATCTTCTTGAATTTTTTACGTTCCTGGTTGAGCGTTCCACATGAAATTTTGAACGAAGCTTGAAATACTCATGCTTTATTAACATGCTAAATTTCAACGCTTTCAGATCTCTAATCCCAGGAATATTGAATATTATTCTCCAATATACTTCTTCAATTTTCTATGGTTCTATGTGATCAGCTTGATTTTTTACACGAAAGAAAACAAAATTTTGAACGGTCATATTTATGGAACCTAGAATTTGCCCATTTACGAACTTAAAATCCGAGCCCACCCTGAAAATTTCTGGTTTCTGATTTGTTTGTTCAAGAGTTATCGTTTTTACGGCTGCACGAACGGACATCCTTGAATTTGACCACGAAGTGTTCGGTGAACGAGGACTCAAGAAATATGTAACAGGCCTATTGAAAATTATCTGGTCTAGCATAGTAAAACAAATTTTTTGGCAAAATTCGATTTTATTATTCAACATAGTTGTCTTTAAGTGCGATACAGCGATTATAGCGATTTCGATAGCAGTCTTGGGGTCCGATCTTTCGCTTCAAAATAGGTCTCAGTTTCGACGATTTTTTCTTTATTGGCGCTAAATTTCTTTCCAGCGGGCATCCTTTTGAGGTCTGAGAACAAGAAAAAGTCGCTGGGGGCCAGATCTGGCGAATACGGTGGATGCAGAAGCAATTCCAAGCCTAATTCGTGCAATTTTGCCATTGTTTTCATTGATTTGTGACGCGACGCATTGTCTTAAACAGCTTCAAACACTGCTCAGAATCATTAACACGTTGTTGCTTTTGATCGATTTTGAGCTCGCGTGGCACCCATTTTGCACACAGCTTTCTCATGTACAAATATTCGTGAATGATATGATGTAAACGGTCAGATTATATCTTCACAATGTCTGCTATCTCGCTCAACTTCACTTTAGTGTCATTCAAAATTATTTTGTGAACTTCTTTCATTTTTTCGTCGGTAACAGCCTCTTTTGGGCGTCCACTGTGTTCGCCGTCTTCGGTGCTCATTTTACCACGTTTAAACTCAGCATGTTTCAAAAAACACTCAAGAGTCATCAAAAATACGATTGTGGAGATGAGAGAAGTTTTGGTTGTCCAGAATGCCCATTAAAATTCAAGAGAAAACATCACTTAAAAGATCATATAACACGTCATAGATTTCAACTAGACTAGTAGAATGATATCTGATTCATTAATTGTATCTCTTTCTTGTATTGTCAATTGCTTCTATTCGATTTGATTGTGAAATTGATGAATAGATATTATTATCATTATCATTATTATTATACCAATGGTTGATTTTCCTGGTGCGGACCCCGGAAACACCCCATCAAGCCAAGATTTTGCTTCAACTGTATTTTTTCCCTTCAAAAGGCAATATTTCATCAGCACACCAAAGTCTTTTTTCTTCATCTTTTTACCAGATAACAAAAGTAGCTACACTCTCAACTAATGGTCGGACTGCTGTCAAATTTCGACACGTATTGTTTGAACGTTGGTACTAACTAAAAATCATATGGATTTAATACTAACACCGCCATCTGTGCATGAGATCGGGAACTTTTCAATTGGCCTAACAATGAGAGAAACTATTGGGTTTGGATGAAAAAAAGGAATTCCAGCTATTTCATTCTATGCTTACCCACATCCGTCTACCTTTGAATTGATTTAGGGATTAACAGGTTTAGACAAAGTATCACTAGATGAAACTGCCTTGTGTTTGTAATGTGTTTCAATCGAATTTATGACTGTTTGCATCAAAAGGAACAAGTTACGACCTACTCAGTGTTTATTTCTTATCCATGTGTTATTTTTTCGGTTGAATTCAAAAAATTTGGAAAATTGGTCGGACTGCTGTCAAATTTCGACACGTATCGTTTGAACGCTGGTACTAACTAAAAATCATATGGATTTATTACTAGCACCGTCATTTGTGCATCAGACCGGGGACTTTTCAATTGACCTGATACGAACTTAATTAAGATGAACCCCCCTGAAAATTTCTGGTTTCTGATTTTTTCGTTCAAGAGTTATCGTTTTTACGGCTGCACGAACGGACATCCTTGAATTTGACCTCGAGGTGTTCGGTGAACAAGGACACAAAAAATATTATTATTTTTCAATTATATGTATCAAAAAAAGTGTAAGATTCGAAAGATTAGTGGAATGAGAGTTTATTTTTATGAATTGGCAACCAAAACAAAAATAAAAATGGTATTCCCAATTTTTCATGATGAGAACATTACTGAATATCAAACATGGATTAGATATTAAGAAATATATGTTGCTACGATCTTATTTGAAGTAGCAACACGAAAGCTTGGCAAACAAAATGAAGGTATTCACTAAAATATCAAAAGAAATGGTAATGAATCGTCAAAATTCTTCATCACTGATCCTGAATGCAGGAAATTTCTGATAAGCAAACTTGTGTCGAAGTTGATGCAAAGATTCGAGGGAAATGTTTCCGAATTTCAACTGTATATGAAATTCTATTAGATTAGTGAATACATCAGGCAGTTTATTCAATTTGTACTGGCAACCTAACATAATTTCAATTTTACCATTGATAATTATAATTAATAAACTTCCAACGCTACTTCATCGAATTCCTGTCACGTCATTTACTTGTTCAGCCGTGAGTGTACCTTTCTGTGCAGATTTCACTGTAATTTTTATCTGGCAATGAAATATCAATTAGGAAATCATGTATGAAGCAAAATAAATAACCTCTGCTGCTCTCCTAACACATGAGCAATCTTTTGGCAAAATTTTCAACAACTTTATTGCATGCATGTGAAAGAATTTCGTCCATGCAGAGTCTAATTCAATTTCATTGCTTTATAGGATTTCAGTCTTGCTCGTTGGTATATAACTGTGACTTCAATTATCTTCTCTGCCAAAGCTCTAAGGGTGTCAAATCTGAAGAGCACAATGGCCAATTATGTTCACCAAACAATCAAGAAAGTATTTATATATTTTGTGTTTCCGAAAGAATACGCAAATAAAACACACTTTCATTCAGGATATGAATCAAATTTTCATTTAAATATAATAAATAAATGAGTTTGCTTAGACTTTGTTAAAGGACTCGATCCTTGTAAGGTAATTTCCGATGGCTCGCCGGCACATTTTGGGAAATATCTCATCAAAGGCTTGACCCCCACGAAAAAATCCAAACTCGCGTGTTGAGTGAAATATCGTATCATTGATATGTTTTCATTTCCGCGCGCTTCATGTCAAATTTGATAGTTCATGTTGGGGACCAAATTTGCTTACTGAAAATGACATATGTTCCCTCTATCTATGTTTGATACTCTGAGATTTGGTCAGATAGAGTTTGGGAAGGATATTATCAGTGATTTATGAAGAATACATCCTTGCAACTAAGACCTGTGATAACAAGTCTTTATCATTACGCTTCTCTATTTCGCTGATAAAAGTGAAAACGGCTGTTGTTTTCATTTCAGCCTGTACGTCAACATCAAGGTTGTCTTCTATTGATTCCCTTTTCCCAGGAGAACGTCTCCAAGATAATTTTTCCTGACCAAACGAAATTGCAACTGCGGCCGATACTCGATCTCGTTAAAAATAGCATCTATCATTTTTCCGTCCAGTCAGCTCCGCTAAAATTGTATTGTTTTTATCGCATCTTTGCAAAATTTGCAGTACTCGGATCAAAGTCCAGTAGTGCGAAACGTCGGCGACAAGAGGTATGCGGAACAAGTAAATAAAGGATCGATTTCTAATATTTTGAAAGGGGCAAGGTTCAGGAATTTGACAAACATTCAATAATGAATCGTCGCTCTCGGTGACATTAGGTAACTTGTAACAACACGTGGGGACATCTTTGAATTACTTCAGATCTTTAACTAGTGAAATTAGAGAGCGGAACTTGAAAAAAAATTCTTTCCGCAATTCAATTCGGTAATCAGGGATTTAATTTTTTTGAGTGCAATTAGAAACAACACCCTGTATTTTTATTGATACATATTCGAAAACAGATATAGAATAAGCAGAAAAAAACTTTCATATCCATTCAATAAATCAGATAGCACTTTATACCGAAATTTTTCGACCAAATGAACGCCAATTCATTTCAGTTCTGCTCGCGCATTCTAGTGGTTAGCTATCCCAGTCATACCAAAAATCAACAAGATAGGTTGAAGGTTAGAGCCGTATGAAACATCCAGTAAGAAGAAAACGAAAGTCCCGAGATTTCAAGTTTCCTATTGAGGGAAAGAATCTAAGCAGAGAACTGATCAGGATTTGTTCAAATCTTTTAGAGAATTGAACAAATATAGTTTTGAACGAATGTCCAGTCTGATTAATGAAAATTTTGAACAACTCAATTACCTGAATACCTTATCCTGAGTAAGGATCTCAGAATAATGAACATAGATAAAGGGAGCAGTCATTTTCAGTAGCAAATTTTTTCCCCAACATGAACTATCAAATATGACAGGAAGCGAAATAAAAACATATCACTTATACGATATTTCACTAAATTCGCGAGTTTCTCCACAAAGAGCGCACTTTTTATGTGCTATAGTGAATCAACGTTTTATTAACTCAAAAACTATTGAAATGAATACCTGAATATATCAGAAATTCAGAAAACAAACTTCAAGCGCGCCAAACGACGTGAAACAACCGATGACACTAGGAGAACAAAAGTTGCCAAACCTTTCAGCAGGTAAATACAGGAAATAATAAATATTCTGCTCCTCATAAATTCGACAATTAGGAAAAATATCGGATTCCAAATATTCAAATTTGCATATTTAATCGGTAATCACTGAAATAAATATATTTCGTTCAATATAATATACATTCATAACGATATAGTAAAATTGTGGATTCGAAAATATATCACAATCCGACAACATAATCTAACCATGTTGTGGACATGTAATAATTGCGTATACTCCCTCTATCTATGTTTATTACTCTATGGTAAGGATCATTAATTTTAAATATCTGAATGTATATTCATTTGGAATATTATTATAGATAAATTTTCATTTTATATCAGCATATATTCGATCCAATATAATAAGATCATTTTGTCCATTTTTTCCTGTTCTGGCTGTAATGATTACAGTTTTCATTTTATTTTCAAGATTTTTCTCTGAGAGGGTGAAGAAAAAAATATCATCACACCTCTCTAATACACAACTAATCGTGAAAATAACCTTAATGTAATGAGCCCGAAAAATAAGAAAGAAATAACAATAAATGAGGGATTTCCAATAAGATGTTTCATTTTGCAGCACTCAAATTATTGAGTTTTTTCCTTAAGGCTTCGAAATCTATATTTTTCACCTGTTTTTGAGGAATGTTATTGCCATGAAAAAATCTTGGAAAAAATACATGATTAGGTGTAATGAATTAAATTTTTACTTTGAATTGCACACTCATTTCAAAAGAGTAACAAACAATATAATTTAAATTTCAAAGAAATAAAAACAGGACCGTATTTTAAAAAAATTACATAAAATATTGATTCCTGCGTTTGCTACTTTTTGGAAAGAATTGAGGCATTCAAAGTAAAATTCGAATTCAATACACTGAGATATTTATTTTTTCATAGCGACATTCCTCTGAATCATTTAAAAAATATAGATTTCAAAATCCATAGAAAGGACAACTTCAGAAGTGACAGCTGTCCATATAGAGAACTACTCGTAATGAAATCTCTTATTGGAAATCCCTTTATATCTTAAAATCGAATGCATAGTAATCAATACCTAATATTTGTGATATAAAATTAAATCAACTACCAAGTAGCAGTCACAAATGAATTAATTCACTTTTCGTTTGTTGGACGTTTTTCAATTAATTGATTTCAACACAATTCATTCACAGATTTCGATCTGAAATGAGTAAGAATAGATTGATGTTTCAAAATATGTTAAGGTCAATATTTGGATGCATTCCAATTTCTAATATTCGCATTGTTTGTTGTTGAATCAAAAATCGGTTGGTAATATGCTCAACAATCTCGAAATGTTCTATCATCTTTTTGTCTAAAAATAATTACGATAACTCATTACTGAGAAGTTAAATATAAACGTGGGAGTTCAATGTTAGTCCTTCAATATTACAGGAATGCGATAATTCAAAAGGAAGCCACATAGAATTCCCCATCACAATTTCGGTTATCCAATTTCGAAATATATCGGTTAACCAATTGCCAAACAAGGTCTTCTTGGAATACTTGTATAATTCTTCAAATTCCCTGAAGCGATAATTTGTGTGCCACAGGACAAATAGATAATGAAATTACACAAAATAATTCTTCATGCCATCAATTCGTATGACTGGTACATTCGTTTGAATTCAGTTCGATAAGGAACCACAGGATCATAACTCTAATAGTTATTCTCGTATAGTCAATGACCATGTCCAATAAATAGCATCAATCATATTAATGGTCTTCTTTAGACACTTTCACCTTAATCTCCTGGATCTTCAATATGAGCGATCTCGGAGATAATAACAAATCGAATAAAAATAATCTGCTGAGCTGATCGTAAACGTCTAGTCTAGACTTATATCATTCTATAACTCTATCGGACAATTTATTTCCTTGCCAATTAAATTGGGAAATACAAGAATATAATAAGTTCTGATAACAGAATTTTCAGGAATGAAAAGTGGGTGTAATCTGTATCGACATTTTGGCAGGATTGAATAATTGGTTTCTGGCTGGTTCATTTCCAGCTCGAAATAAGGTCAAACGAGAAGGAGAGAAGAAGATTCTAAAAAACACTCATCAGGTAGATCAAAATGCGTTCAAGATTTAAAGATAAAACATGTTTATTTTCGTTGCAAACTATTCTTATATTTTTATTGGATTATAAAATAGATATTCGGGAACACATCTGGTGCATGTTTTTAGCGACTATACTGGCACAATATTGCATACATTTCGTCGATGCAGTATATAATTTTGGACACCAAAGCTTCAGTTATTCCGAACTTTAAAGAAAAATACTGTTTCTCATAGTCAAAAGTTCAATACAGTCAAATCGCAATGTCGTAACGGTCAATTTTTGCCACAAGAACAATATCTTCGAGCTAAGGAACGAAAAACTGATTTATCATTGTCATTACCATGACTGCCTTATTGGGCTCATCTTCAGCACAATACATATATCCATTATAGACACCAAGCAATCATATATTCTGATGTATTGCTTTCTTATTAATAATTGGGTAATTTTTTGATCCCTTAATACAACTAGGCCATCTAATTGAGCCTCAGAACCCTAAAAGGTTTTGCGCCAGTTCCCAGAAAGCGTTTTGCTACCATGGTACGTGGACTAACATCTATAATCTTCCTCGATCAGTGTGTCATCATGACAACAAAAATGGAGTACCACTAAAATATCATTAACATCTTTAAATAAACCATTGTGCAATGATTGCAGAATTTTATTGATTTAGTTGTTTGTCTTTTTTTTCGTTGCCTAGTAACATAAGAACCACAATGTGCTCCAATTTTGCAAGCTTTTCAATCCATAGAACAAGGATTATGATTCGGTTATGATGAAAATAATATAATGATATCATTTGAATAAGACCAGCATTGGTATAGCTTTCAAGAGGGTCATCTTTGTAGGAGAAAGTTGGTTGTAATAAAGACAAGACTGCAACCATGTCATGTAAGTAACTGTGGCCATTGATTAAGAAGCAACAGTTGAACCACAGTGTTTTAATTTTGAGATTAAGCACGTTTTTCAATTCATAGAACAATGATTATGATGCAGATATGATGAAAAAATTATATTATAATTTGGATAAGCACATCACACGTATAGCTTTCAAGAAGCTCTAGTGAACTTTGGAGAAATATTGTTGCAATAAAAACAAGGCTGTAGCCATGTCATGGAAAGGCCAGCTTTGATTAATCAATGGCCAGACACACAGGCCATTGATTAGGAAGTGAGAAGAACAATCCTTCTAGGTAATGCAAGTAATCAAAACTGCTTTTCTTAACTTAAAAGTTAGCAATGAAGAATCGTCTCCAAAAGTACCATCTTGCCAAAATATACCTTCAAATAAACCATTGTGAGAAGATTGAAGAATTTGATGGGTTCAGTTCAACTGATCTTGTTTTTCGTTACCTACAACATTTGAAGCACAACGTGTTTCAATTTTGGGATTTCGTATGTTTTCCAATTCATAAAACTAGGATTATGTTGCAGCTATGATCAAAATAATATGTATGTTATGATAAACTAATTTGGATAAGCACAACACAGTTATAGCTGTCAAGAAGCTCTGGTGACGAAGAGAAAGAGTTGAGGAAAAGAGAGTTGCAATAATGGCAAGGCTCTCTTCATGTCATGTATGTGTGTGTGGCCCATTGATTAAGGAGTAAGAAGAACAATCATTTAAGGTAATTCAAGTAATCGAAACTGGTCTTCCCAACTTAACAACGAAGAATCATCTTCGAAAGTACCATCCTGCCAAAGTAATTGTATGAGGTGACGCCCCATTTTTGGAACACCGGGTGCCCTATCCTCCCATTCAGGTCAAAACATCGTCCAAAAACAACAAGCTCCTA
This sequence comes from Harmonia axyridis, assembly GCF_914767665.1. Lineage (NCBI taxonomy): Eukaryota > Metazoa > Arthropoda > Insecta > Coleoptera > Coccinellidae > Harmonia > Harmonia axyridis. Next base: position 30,459,580 of record NC_059505.1, read on the forward strand.
CCCAAATATGGCCAGAGGATCGACAAACAGTACCTTGAATGAAATTTCGGAATGGCACCACTGCCGCTGCATATCCCGTCCTCGTGGGCTCGCATATCTTTAAATTCCACCATCGAAAAACCAAGTGGGAGGGCCCGACAATGAACGCGATGAGAAATGAGACCCCCGTCTCATCCAGAATTTAAAAAATCAGCGGTAACCTCGCGACTCGTGAATAAGACAATGATATACTAACTGACAAAGAAACTGCATCATTCAGAAGGAGCTGTTTAAATTTTAATTTTTTTTGGTAAAACAACGATAGTACAGCAAAGAGTGAATGATTTAAATTCGGAGGAAAAAGAAAGGCATTGCAATTTTTTTTTCATAAATTTGTCAATAATGTGTTTGTCCACCGCGATTATATATACACTCCCCAACACGTCTCGGCATTGATGCAATAAGATGGTCTATTTCCTCTTGAGGGATACTCTCCCCAGCTATATGTACTTCATGTCTCAGAACGGCCAAAGTCCGTGGGGGATGGGGTAAATTTCCAAGCCTTCTACCCGAGATGTCCCAAACATGCTCTATGGGCGAAAGATCAAGGGATCTGGGCGGCCATGGCAAAAGATTCACAGGGCTCGCTTCGAAAAATTTTAAACTAATTCTGGCAACATCAGGTCGGGCATTATCTTGCTCAAATTTTGGATTCTCGAACCAGTTAAGGTAAGGGAGAACATATGGCTCCACTATTTCTTGAAGGTAACCTCGAATAAATACTAATGGTGAACTAATTGCATGTGCAATAGCACCCCATACCATAACGCCTACTGTCTGGTGTACATGACGTTCAGCATCAAACTGAGGTTCACGTCTTTCTCCCCACCCTCGTCTAACCCTTCTTCGGCCATCATGTGCACCCAAGGAGAATCGAGTTTCATCAGAAAAGACGACCTGATGCCATTCCACTTTCCAATGTTGGCGTTCTCTGAATCAGTGTAATCGTTGCCGGCGATGCTGAACCGTCAGGGGTAACACAAGATGAGGTCGATAATGCTACAGTCCAAAAGACCTCCGGCAGTAAACCGTTCGGAGAGTTGCAGGATGGCCTTGTTCTCCTAACCACTCATCAGCCAAAGATCGTGTTGTCGCAAATCGGTCTCTAGTGGTCATAAGTCTTAGAGGTCGATCTTGAACTTCATTTGTACCCCTTCGACTTCCGGTGCCTACTCTTCTTCAATTTTGGGCATTATGAAACCACGCTTGACAACATCTCATAACATAAGTTGGATTTTTGTTCGTACGGTTAACGATTTCTCGAAATGACAAACCAGTCTCCCGTAAACCAATAATTCGACCTCTTTCAAATTGACTTAACTGGCGATAAATTCCGCGTACACGTGCTCTAAGCATTTCAACAACAACCAATATTCGACTTTGTATCTCAAACAGCTGGTTTGTTGTAAAATTTAAAAAATTTGCAAAAAACGACTACAACATTTAAGTAACCAAAATTGTTCACATGAAAAAACCTTCACTGTTTTTGTCTCCAAATGCAATCATTTACTTCTTGCTATACTATCTATCTTTATTTATTCATTTCTTCATTTATTTATCGAAAATACACACAATACAATAATGTGCATCTCAAAGAGGCAATGGAGTTGCCTGTTTATGAGCTCGATTTCTTCTTCTTCTTCAACCTGCATTCGTCCACTCCTGGACATAGGTCTCTTTCAGCTCGATTTAGATCAACCGTATCTGCACAATTCATAGCCAACAAGAACGAAACAATAACAATAATCATCGAATACCAGACAATGAAATAAAATTGCCTTGATACAAAAAATATACAGAAATCAATGAAACTCAGCTGCAATCCATCTCTTTAGTTTATTTTTCCTGAAATATCCATCATTCAAAACCTTGAGTTCATTTGGAAGAGAGTTGAAAACACTTATTGCTCTAACAATGCTACTTTTGGAACATACAGTCCTGTATCTTATAGGTTATTGAATACTCAAGTGTTTCTAGTAACACTTCCTGATCTTAAAAATTCACTCTCTAGGTTTTCGTAATGGTATCTCAATGATTCCAGTAAAAACAATTTTTCAATATTAAATTAAAATTCAAACAGTTCCTTTCGAGTTTTTCAGTTTCTTTGTCAGTTAGTATAGTTAGTATAAATCGTGGCCGGTCGCCCAAAATGTTTATTTGTAAACAGAGTCGGCGTTACGTCACGCTAGCCAGCCGTTCGTGCGACCTTGGCACATCTAGCGCTCTCTGCTTCTGAAATTCCTGACCCTTCGCTGAACACGCCACGGTCGAATCTCTAGGATGGGTAGATTAGCAGTGATTGATGGTCTCTGTCCCATTGATGTATATCTGGCGCGTTCCGCCGGCCGTATTGTTTTCTTGGAAAATGAGATGGCGAGTTTTTCGGTTCAGTTCGTTTGGTGGAGATCTTGGAGATGTCTGCCTGTAGGTACATGAATATGAAATGAGGAAGGAGGGGTAATGGCGTGGGACGAGTTTTCATTCAGAAGATTTCGCGAAACGTAAAAAGCGTCGGGGTTCCACAGGGGTCTGTGCCCCGTCCTATTGTTTATGAGTGTAGAAGATTAGACGAACAATGTGGAATCACCAGAGCGTCCAAGTCATAAAAGGTAGTGCTTCTGGATGTTAAAGTGGAGTACAAGTTGATTATACCACTAGAGAATAATGATATTCCCAAGGTTTTGTCATAAACCTAGCTAGTTTTATTTTGCTCTGTAGAAGATGCATAAAGTAATGAATTCTCTCATTCTGCGCCAAAGTCAGAGAAATAGGCCAGCAAATATTTCCGAAAAATGAGTTCACTTTGATTCGATGAAAGTTGCGTAAGTATCTTCTGTTATAAATAAATTACGATGTTTCTGGCATCAAGGTAGATGTTGTTGCTGCAGTAAATTATCCAGAATTTTCATAAATGTCTCCATAATGACCTTTTAAATATTATTAATTCTCTAATCACTGGTTTGGAAACAGAGAGTTGACAAAATTTATGATCATCAATTTCAAAATTTTATCATTTATAATGACACTGTAAGATTTTTGGAGGTCCACAAGTTGAAAATACAAGCATTCCACGTTTCTCAATGACACTTTTGGGAAGTTCATTTTGTTTCCATGATTTTATTCATCTGAGGAATTTCATGATTGGAGATTAAAATGGAAATGATACTAAGAGTCCACATTCATTAATCCCTCTCAAATATTAAATTGATTTGAATTCTACTATCACTCATTCTTTCGATGAAAAAAACGAAAATAATTGGAAAAGCCTTTAACAATAAGGGGCACTTGCAAACAGAAGGGCTACTGCAAAATCAAGTGATGATTGAAATCACTAAAGGAAACAACCAATCGCAGTTGTATCTGACCCGAAGTTGAAAATGAAATGGGTTATCGCATGGGTCAAAAGTGTGAAGTGTTTCGAATTCCTGAGGATAATTCAAACAAAATATGTGAAGCATATGGCATGAAAAATTCAAGGTCGAACTATTCGTTGAAACAATGGAAAACGTTCAGCTTATAAAGATAGACGGCTTGACGGAGAATTCTACTAGATTCCAAATAATCCTCAATGACAAAACATGCACTGAAAACAAACAGTTCAGCAGAAAACGTCCGAATTTCATGTGAATGGACGTTAAGGTCGTTTAGACGAAATTTTCAATTTCGAATGCAGAGCCATCTGTGACGGTTCCTGAAAAATTGTTCGTGAACTACTTTCGTATTTTTTGTCGTAGAATAAGAATCTGCAATAAAAAATTCCCAGTTGAAAATTAACCCCTGGTCCCGTAAGGGAATTAATTGATAGAGGTTATGGCATAAGTGGACTACCCCCTCAAAACCATCAATCTTATATTCGAAACATTTTTCGTAAGATGTTTCCTTTTCGAGATTTTCGAATGATTCAACTTCACAAAATCACCCGGTACATATTTAAAATGAGAGAAGCACAGCTGTGAAGGCCGGTGCTTTTGAGTTCTTTTTCATTCATATGCCAATTTCTCCCTTGGAGACTACATAACTGTTTACAGATATGTAGTCTCCAAGGGTACGATTGACGAATCTATGAACGAGCGCTCCAAAGCTCCTGACTTGTGATATTCATCTTAGATTTTTTTTTCAATTCTGATGATGCTATCAGCACAAAATGTTGCAGGAATCTGGAAATCAATCTATACATACATACAAAATCTCAACCGAATTGGATTTGTAATCATGAAAATATTGGGTATTTCTTTGCCAACATTCTTTTCGAATATTCTATTGTTCTGATAGGCTGATAGGTTTGAAATTGTTCAAGTACATAGTTTGAAGTTGTTATTTCATATCAACACTCAAAATCTCAACTCAATCGGTTTTGAGGTCATGGAAATATTAGGTAGGAAGCTTCTTTTTTTTTGCACAAGGCAACATTGCCACTCTTCATCCAAATTCAAATTTTCACTAAAATCTCATCTGCAGTTTCTAAATTACCAAAAAAATCCTTCCGTTCGAAAATAATCCTGAATAGGGCCGGACGGACATAGTTGATTGAATTTCTTTATTTCAGTATCGTAATGAGCTCATTATATTACTACAAACAGTGCTGTAATAACTCATTACAACATCGTTGTCAGTTATATTATTCCTTTTTTTGTTGTCTACACTGAATTCCGATCCTATCAAATTTCAACACACATCAATTGTCAATATAACATAATTTGGATATAGGTACATAGAGAATATATTTGCAACTTTATTCTCAATTTCTCTTGATTATGGTGGTGTTGAATTGATTTCGTCAGACATAATTCACGAATTCAATGCGTAATTATATTTTATTTCACAATTCAAAACATTCAAATTCCGTAATCTGTCAATTTTCGTAACAGTCACACCAACTGCCAAGATACAATACAAAAGTTACCTGTGTAATAATCTGAATTTTTCATTGAATTTGGACAATATTTCACAAAACTTGACTGAAATAGAGAAAATATTGTCTAATACTCGTTGCAGAGTGCAATTCCAACACTCATGCATCCGTGTTGGAATAGGAGCCCATTCAGCAACTTGTTTTAGAATATACATGCTATTAGAGACAGATTCGTCATCAGTGAGTCGAACTTTATCATACTAAGCCTTTTCCGAATCAAAATTCAAAAATTACAGTTACAGCCATTGTGACGACATAATAGACCGATCTCTTCGCAGAGGAACGCTCAAAAATACAATTTTTTCAGGAATAATCCCCATTCTGTTTTCTCCGTGATTGACTCCAGTTTCTCGTCCAGTTCTTCCTCCACCATCTCACCCCAAGTAAACACCAGCCAAGTCGTAAATCCCAGTTCGTCGACGACAATCCAACAACAACAACCCAAAACCCAATAAAACCCCGACCTTAACGAATCGCAGCAGCTGGTCCTCCGATTCCCGATCCGACAAAGAGGCGATTAAAACGCGCACGTAGCGATAACAACGGCTGCGGCAGATCCTAAATCGCTCATTCATCTCAATTTGGGAGCCGGTCTAGAGGTTTCGGAGAAAGTGAAAGTGCCGAGGCACCGAAAGATCTTGCCGTGTTTCCGCCGTATCGAACGAGCTCCGACAACAAAAATAGGGAGAACCGTGCCGACGACGTTCACCTGGATGCGATAAATCTTTGAATTGCAGTCGGTTTTGGGAGCGTTCGCATTTGCAGATCGATTGGAGTAGTTATGTTGCTGAGGGGTACGGGGTTCTGTTGTCCTAGGACCGCTGGGTGGTCGTCAATCATTCTGGTATCGGTGGTCTTTTGCGGTGTCGTACTGTTGCTACCAGTCGTAAGGCGCCTCCTGGTTTTTGAATTGATTAGTTTTATGATTTTCTTTATGGAGCAGTTTTGAGGAAATAAAGCACTACTACAACTTAATGCAAAGAAAACCAGCATAAAGTGCTTCAGATCAATCAGAACTTAACATTCCAGACAAGGTATATCAGAGGAAATCAAAACTTCAAGCTACGAACAGGGCCGTGGCTAGCTAAATAGCCGCCCTAGGCAGAGACCCAATATACCGCCCTAACAGAAGCTGACTCTGCAGAATGCTAAAAATTGATAAAGGATATTCGAGGTCCAGAGCCGCTCCATAGTTTCTGCCGCCACAGCAAAAATACAAGTCGGCACCCTTGCAGGTTTGGATTTATGTACTAAGCAAAAGAGCAGAGGGAGAGGAGAGTATTGGTGAATTTGTATTCAGATATTTATTGTGGAAAACTCAAACTTTTTTTATAAAAAGTATTGTTGTTGTCTTTTTTTCTCTAAGGCTATCGAGTGAAATAATCAGATGATGCGGATAAACCATTATTTTAATTCCGAATGCGCCCACGTCAAAGACTAGTCAATTTTACATGGAAAATGAGGAATATTATAATGGAATGTGGTACGAAATGAAAAACTTCTTATTTTTCAACGTTGGAATCGTTTCTCGTATATTTTGCATTTCATTCTGAGAAATCAACATTCTGATTATTGGAGAATGGAAAAGCAAAATAATCTAGAAGCCACCCCAAGGGGCAATAAAATTCGGCAACGTTTGGCAAAGCGAACGCCGACAAGCCTAATAAGTGCATGCGTTTTTTTAGAGTCAATAACTCGTATACAGCACAGCACACATGTGATTTTTGTTGATCAAGTTTGAAATGCCGCCCTTGAATATTGGCACCCTAGGCGACTGCCAACCCTGCCTTCCCCTAGCTACAGAAAACAACTAAGTCTTAGGAATAACATTTGATGAACACCTCACATGAAAACATACAGTCTGTCTTAACGAAAATTTGACCCCCTCTAGAACTCAGAATTGAAGAATTTTCGAAGATTTGAAAAAAATACGTCAACTTCTGTTTTGAGAGGGACGAATTTACATCATGAGTTTGTTCCGAAAAACTACCCTCATGAAGGTGGCATCAAACCCCAACATTTTATTTGAATAGAACAGATATATCGAGTGTTGATTGGTTTGAAATTAATTCAACTCATATCAAGGCAAATGTTGTTGCAGCAGCTAGTTGTGAGATAAATATTCAAGTTTCATCCATCTCAATACAAATACCTAAACAGTACGTGTTGTTTGTCACTGACATTACTAAGTGGTGGAGAAATCTTGAATATATCAAATGAAAAACTGCAGAAAGATGAAGCAGATCCGAAAATAAAATAAGCGCAAGACTTAAACTCGTTCAAAATTTGCCATGAACTCAACTTTTTTGAAGAGCAAGGTCCATTTTTATTTGGGAATATAAGATATTATATTTAATTCATCAATAATATTTGTATTGCACAGAAAATTTACTCAAAATCGTTTATCAAACCTCGCAATATTAGCAATAGAGAATCGAACTACCCATGAATTTCACTATGACAAGACCATATATTCGTTTTCAGAACAAAAGGCACGAAGAGTAAACTTGTAATTTTATGAGCAATACGAAGTCATTTCAAATCTCGTGTTACTTCATAGTTTGGGAAGAAATATAGGCTTAACTGACTGGTCCTTTTGGCGGTTTTGAGAGGGCTTATAGGCCTTTTTGGCTGGAAATGCTGAAATGATGATGATAACAAGGGGCTGTTTGGTAAGGTGCGGTATTGCTCAGAATTTGGTCTCCCTTGACAAAATCCAAGGTCCGGTACTGAGTGATGTACTATAGTCTAATTTCATAATCTTTTCAAATTCAATTATTGACCTTTAATTCATAAAAAATTTCACTGAAGCTGATATTTTTCATCCCAGGAGAACCAAATTCAAACAAACAGTATAAGTAAAAAATCGGTAGGTTCACTTTTTAATCAACACCCCTATACTGAGTTTAATTGGGCAATATACGTAGGATCAGTCATAGAAAACTGAAATATACTGGATCGAAATAAGATATTTTCATTATGATAATTATGTGTTGAGGGTATTCATACGTTGACAGTCTTTTCTAGACATCTTGAATAATAAACCTAATAAGATGCTATAGTATCTTTATAAATAGAACAAATACTAAAAACAATCAACAAAACCCACGTTAGCTACCACAACAAAAATAAAAATGGTGGTAATCCACACCTGGACGCATAATAGGGGTGTTGCTTCTAATTGGTTCAAAATTCAATCTTGGTTTGCTCGATGGAGAATTGAAGTGAACCCTAGGAAGAGCGAAGCTGTTCTTTTCAGCCGAAGGAAAAAAGATCACCAAGGACACGTTCTAATGTTCGGTAGGAGGATCGAATGGAAAAACGAGGCCAAGTATCAAGGAGTGATACTTGACAAGAAGCTCACTTGGAATCAACACGTCATATCATCTGTGACGAAGGGAAAGACAGCGTTGAAACCGCTACTTTGCAAAAGCAGCAAAATGTCTCTTTCCAACAAGCTTCTTCTCTATAAGTCCGCCATTCGGCCGGTCATGTCTTACGCTTGCCCGGCATGGGAATACGCCGCAAAGATGCATCTGCAGAGATTTCAAGTCGTGCAGAATACTATCCTGAGACGAGCCGTAAATGCATCATGGTTTGTCAGCAACGTACGGATACATGAAGACCTGCAAATACCATTCCTAGACGACCATCCAAAAGATCTGAGCGTGAAGACCTTCAGTAAAATGGAAAATCACGCAAACCCTCTTTAAAGAAGGCTTGCGACTATGATGAAAAAGCCCCTAGCAAACACAAAAGACCGAAGATGGCACTTCCTTAGGACGAGTTTGTTGAAGCCAAACCCTTACTGACACAGAGATTGTGTAATGATTACACAAACCTTCTGAGTGGCATATTGCCACCTGCTAGAGCAGATCAAAATAACTCACCAGAGGTGAGTTATATTGAGGTTGAGCAGTAAAAGGCTAATAGCCTGACTGCAAAAGAGAAAGAAGTTTCAAGTTCCTTGCGAATCTATTTACTGTGCCGTTTAGTCTCTAGAGAAAAGAATAATGTTTATAAGGTCTTTTATTGAAAATAATGAACCAAAATGACATCAACGTTGTCGAAACGGCGTAAAAAGCAAAAAAAGGGTTGCTATTTGAATCTCAGGCAATTCATTACAATCTTTGTATCTATCTATCGTCTGGAATTCAAGCAAAATAATTCAGAGACGACTCGATCTGCTCATTCACATTTCCCGAATATTGGCAAACTAGCCGACGCCCACGTGGGACGCATCAGAAGCCTCGTTTCCGTTACCAGCCGCCCGAAAACGTCCGTTGTTTACCCACGGCCACCTCTTCGCCGTTCCAACAATAGCCTTATTGCCCATAAAACCGATAGCCGAGGGAAAAAATGCATCTATGCGCCGTTGCCCAGATGCACCAGGCCATCTTACATCATCTGGCTGATACCTCAAGTAATTTGTATATTTTCGAATTTGAATCGTTTATTTTTAGCGGAGTGATCTTTAGACGCCCACGCGGACGTCTATTAATAAGCCGATCAAAACATTTTATTATTATTACCAGTGGCGGCTCATTCCATTGGACTGATGGCAGTGCATCAGCAATAATTTTCGAGAAATTACCTCAATACGTTGCGTTCAATTTACAGGGTAAGGAGAATAACAAATTGAATTTGGATCACCTTGTACATTTCTTCTTCTTAGAGCAGACTAACTAACAAAAGGTAAATATACAGGGTGAGTCAAAAATGTGTACCGAGCTTTCTGGGGGTGATAGTACATTGAAAAATAAGTATAGTTTGATAAATAAACTTATGGCCAAAAATGCATATTAAGAGAGATATATCCTTCCAAAGTTGATGAATTTAAAAAATTTCTCTCATTACTTCTAAACGGTGAATGCAAGAAGATTGAAATTTCGTGCATAAATGTGTGTTGTTGAAATACATTTTTTGTATTACACTTCTACATTCTTTGGTTATCGATGAATCTCGCGATTAATGCATCTGCTGACATCATGTGACTACAAAAACTCAAATATCTTTCAAACGGTTCAATTTGTATTTGAATAAGAGTGCCTTTTTCATGTAATTCTCTTCACTGCATCGAATGCTTCTATTTTTTTCAACAAAACGAATACAACGAAAGAAGTTGTCCCCAAAAAATCATGACTTACTCACTAAAACCACACTTTATAATAGTATCAGAAATGTAGGAGTGTAATACAAAAATGTATTTCAACAAGATACATATATGCACAAAATTTCACTCTGGTGGCATTCACCGTTTAGAAGTTATCCGACATTTTTTTTTTCAATTTTATCAACTTTCGTTGGTATATTTCCCTTACTACGCATTTTGGGCCAGTATGGAACAAATTCATTTTTAGCTAAACAGACCATTACAAGAAATAATGCTGAAACACGTCGATTTTTTATTTTAATTCACCGTCTTTTAAAATAACAATCTAATATACAGGGTGAATTTCAAGTAATGACGTCACCTTCATTTTTTTAAATGAAACACTCCCATTTTGTCTCAATTTTCCGATTACTCTAGCTGAGCTGATACCAAAAATGTATCATATCATAGTTTTGTGTGTGCTCATAAAGTAACGCGTAACATTCTTTATTAGTTAAATTAACAATATAATCAAAAATACTTATTGTCTAGCGGCAATTGGTTTGAATGTAACACCCTGTAGTTTGTTACATTTTTAAATCAATTAAAATGAGCTGTTTCCAAACATGTTTGGTACTTGTGATCTAGCATACAGAAATAAATTATTTCTTATTTTTATACGTTTTCATTATTCTAAAAATGTAACAAACTACAGGGTGTTCTATTCAAACCAATTGCCGCCAGACAATAAGTATTTTTGATAATATTGTTAATTTAACTAATAAAGAATGTTACGCGTTACTCTATGAGCACACACGAAACTATTGTATTTCTGTCCACCCTGTACCAATTGGAATCAACATGTGATACATTTTTAGAATCAGCTCATCTAGAATAGTCGGAAAATTGAGACAAAATGGGGGTGTTCCATTAAAAAAAAAATGACGGTGACGTCATCACTCGAAAGTAATCCACCCTGAATATGAGATTATTATTTTAAATTAAAAGAAAAAATCGACATGTTTCAGGATTATTTCTTAAAATGGTCTGTTCAGCTACAAATGAATATGTTCCATACTTTACGGACACAGTGCATGTATTAGAAAAATACGAGCCGTCTCTGTAACCGATCAAAACATTTTATTATTATTTTACGATCGGTGCGCGTTCTCTTTGAATCATCGGATTAAGACGTCGGAATCAGGCTGTATTCGAAGACGCCGGTCGTATCACTCGACGGCAGACGACGACAAGAGGATATTCGGGTTTTTAAAAGGTGATTTATGAAGAGGTATTTTTCCTGGCAACACATCATTCAGGGAAGGCCATCAATTCGGCGTTTTTCGATTTGACAGGCCTTTCATCAATGACAATCTACGAGATCTGGGCGTAAAAAGTCGAATGGATTTGTACGACATCAGATTTTATGGCCGTTGATGGTTGAAAGCGATTTTGGCAATTATCCAGTTGTTAGGAAGATAAACAGGCTATTAAAAAATTCTTGAAATCTTATATTATATTTTCAATCCGAATAAATTTATTTCTCTCAAATAAAATAACAATTAAAAAGTAAAATTTCGCGAACGCAATTTCACCAGCCGTGGCATCAATGGCGTCACTTCTTATACAAAGTATTTGTTGCATTTATGATGTTAGTAAAAACTTATTATTGTTGTCTTCATATTGATGATGGACTAGGTATATGTTAGATAGTTTATTGGCTGTTTCCATCATCTCCAATGAACTATCTAATATATAGTTCATCATCAATATCAAGACAACAATCAGAAATTCGGAATGGGCCCGAATTATGTCAAGAGGTCAGGAAATATGAGAAAACCTCAATTGAACTTGCCAAAGAAACTAACCATCTAACGTTTCTACACCTTACCGGACTACCGGAGACCGCAATCTTGTTCCTAAGGGTCTCAGAGTAAAACTCCCAATAAGAGACAGAAGGGCAGACAGAATCGCCAATAGAGCAAGCTAAGCACTTTCAAGAAAAAGGCTCAACTATCACCAGTCAGATGATATAAACAGCCCAATAAACTATCTAACAAACTTATTATCAGTTATAGTTCCCCGTTGAAGAGATCACTGTGATTCATCACAATATTACTGTAGCAATATATTTGAAATTAGAATTCAGAACACCTTTGATATGACAAACTGATGAAAAACATTTGTGACAATTTGAAGAACTGAATGTTCGTCGATACCTTCATATAAGCTCTTTAAATTTTATTTTTCGGTTGTATAATATATTATGAATGTATTGTGTGTTTCAGTCACTTTTTGAATTCTACTGCACCTATAGTCCAGTAGATATCTATATACATTTTACCTAGAAAAAATTCCGAACGAATGAAACTTCTAGAGGTTGTTTGAGGGTGCTGTGGGATGACTCTGTCAATATACTATAATTTTCATCGACTGTATCTCAATTGATATTAGGGTTACGAAAAGTTTGTGAATATAAAATTGTAGAGAATTTAATGTTTTACAACTTGAAAATGAACATTTTTGTCGAAAAAAATTTAATTTAGAGGTTATGAGCAAAAAACTGAAAGAAGTCTGGAAATGTTGAGGTTCTTCGGCCCTCCTCAAGTTAGCACAGGGCCCTCATGTTGGAAACCTTGACAGTCATTTCACAACACCCCCGAACAATCTGTAGAAGTTTCATTAAGTTCGGAATTTTTTCCAGCAGACCCACGTTTTTTGAATTTGTCTACTGGACTACTAATGCAAACTGTCAATATCTCATGAGAATTTAAAGTTACATAATAATGAAATACAGTATGGATAAGCGAAAATTCTCTAATCATGTAAATATTGCGTGCTAGCCAAATTTTACGATAATCACTATCAGAAATTCTGTTTACGTTCAATGTTTACAATAAATTTGTCAATCATTTTTCAAAATCGCACGGTTAGACTTAATCTCAGAAAAAGGTCAAATTCATTCAAGATTGCAATCCTGCAGTCATCTTTCAATTAACCCAGAACCGAATATTTTTATATTATCTAATCACTATGCATATCACTATTTAACCATTTCAGAAAAAAATCCAATCTTATGGAGCCCATAGCTAAGTACTATACCTTTTCAACTGCAAATTCAGATTCAACAAATTCAAATTGGGAATTATCGAATTCAAATTGGGACTGAATACGTTCAAACTGGGACTATATAAACACATGCAAATTGGAAATAAACACATTCATATAGGTTATAATCAAATTCAAATTGGGGCAATTCGCAAGTTTCTCCTCAAAGAACGCACTTCTTATGTTCTATAGTGAATCAACTTTTCATATTTACTCAAAATATATTGAAATAAATACCTAAATATATCAGAAAATCAAAAAACAAACTTCAGGCGTGCCAAACGACGTGAAACAACCGATGACTCTAGGAGAGCAAAAGTTGCCAAACCTTGGATTTCAGCAAGTAGATACAGAAAATAATAAATATTCTGCTTGTTATAAATTCGACAATCAGGAAAAATATCGGATTGCAAATATTCAAATTTGCATATTTAATCGAGAATCACTCAAATAAATATATTTCATTCAATATATCATACATTCATAACGATTTAGGAAAATTGTGGATTTGAAAATATATCACAATCCGACAACGTAATCTAACCATGTTGGGGACATCCCTTTATCTATGTTTATTACTCTTTGTGTTGTTCCTATGTGAAATTGATTATTCCCAATTTGAATGTGTTCAGTCCCAATTTGAATTTGGTTATTTCCAATTAGAATTTGTCAATTCCTAATTTGAATTTGTTAATTCCCAATTTTATTTTGTTAAATCTCAATTTGAAGTTGAAAAGGTATAAATAATTCTAGATTATTCTAGCAAAAATTAGGAGAATAAAAATAGGCGGTAAACAAGTGTTTAGTTCGAGTCGAGCAATCAATAATACGGACTTTAATGTTACCAACTAACAACCAGTTTATATTTCCATGTTGTTAACAGGAGTTCTTACGCTCAACACTCTTCTGTTTGTCTTGAAATCCGAGAGATCACATCGTAAACAAAGGTAATACTAGCTTCTAATTAAGCTCCTATCCATGTAATCCACCAATACCAATAAAGATTATGAATAACTGTCCAGAATTCCTTATAGAAGCTGCAGACGGTCGTTTGAACACCAGTACGCGCGTATTTTGCCTTCCTTATAAGCGAGCCTATTGACCAAACGCAATAACAGCACTTTGCTCAATTCATCTAATGTTAATAACAGATTATTTCAAATGTGCGCGCATTACATCGAGGCCAAAGCAAATAACAACGTCGGGAGATGTCGTCTAGTGTTTGGTCAACAACGATTCTTCATTCCTACAACAGAATTTGAATGTTTTGGGAATTTTTCTCATGTTATAATAGAAGGCGGTTTCACATTATAATGTTTTCTACCTAATGGTGTAAATATTGTCTTTTCGTGACTTTTCTTAATAGGCAGATCAAAGGAAAACAACAACATATGAAGATGCTTTTAAAAATAGATTGGCGACATCATATTATCATTATTTATGCCCAGCGGTCATCACTAGCGTAACTAGGGGGGGGGTAGACTCTAGTTCTGTAGCTAACCTAAAAAATATGCAATTATGCTACTCGGGAAAGGTTACGCTGCAATATAAACAACTAGCTTTAAAATCTCCGATTGAATAACAGATTTTTCAAACATCAATCTATGTTATCATCGGTCACTGCGATTGATTTAAAAAAATTAACAACTACATATATGAAATGGAAAAAATAGCAGGGTTTTTTTCCGCACGCAAATATTAAAGAGTCGCATCAATCATAAAATTTTGGCATATCTTTATGCGCCAATCATAAAATTCAAACGTTTCTCTATGCGGCTGAGCGCACAAAAATATAATTTCTTATAAGTCGATATCAAGACGAAAACGTAAATGTTTCATTTACGCTGGTAGAACAAATATTGTTCCTAACTCATGTGGAAAGTGCCTTCTCCGCACTCGACAGTTTGCAGTATCTTGCGGAAAAGTATCACTTTCGACACTTGTTAGGAAAATAACTATTTCCTAACAAGTGCGGAAAAAGGGTTAAAAGCGCACTCTTGTAAAAAAAACCTATTTAAGTAGTATAATGGGAAGTGAGAGATTGACTGAGCTCGATCTGTTGAATATTCATTATAATTTTTAATTCGATTTTGACAATGTATTAGATATCCTGGGAACATCTTGAAAAAAACGGCATACTCAAAATTATTTGATTTTATTATCTTTGGTCTTTGTACTTCGACCTTCAGTTCAATCTCATTTTGCCCAAATTTTTGCAAGTTGAGCAGACAGTGATCTTCTTGAAAGAATAGACTCGACTCATTAATTAAATATTCGAAGTCAAAATCAATTCTGTCCGTTCAGCTGGCCTTTTTCACGATAACTCATGAAGTTAATACAGAGAAGGCTTTGAATTTTCAGAATAGGTTCAAGGTCCTAATATCTCGATTGAGTTCGTTAATGACCAAAATCCTTTGGATGGTTGCCATTTTAATCCCATATGTGACTTTGTTTCCTCGTTTAGTTGCAAATCAGTGGAACGTATGTTCATGCCAATTTCCGGAGGATCGTATCATTGGGAGATCAAAAAAATGTTTAGATCTCAGAATCTGAATCTATCAGTCAGATTTCAGCTAAATCTTTTGTTCATACATCTATCGATTGAGTAATACAGAAAATAATTAACTTCTCTTAATCAGATGGCCCTATAAATCACAGAATATCCTCTATAAAATGAAACAAGTGCACGTGCTTTTTTCATTTTTGGGTGTAGCTGCTTGAGGCAATGATAAAATGAAAGACATCAATAACAGAACAATATTTCGAGTCAACAATTCCAAAATCACGTAATTCTCGAAACAATTGTATTTTAACAAGAATTGCTCTTTTAATCAATTATCAAGACACTGATAAAGAATATAGTAATTTATGAATGCAGAAGACCAATCCCCAAATTCCAATAACAACCCATATAATCAGGCTCATTTCTCAAGTGCACTTACTCGAACAATCTTCCAACATTTCAATTAATATATCTTCACTCATTGTTATCTGAGGACCTCTCCATCAAGCCAAAATGAAAGTGAACGCCCAATAAAGATCATTTACAGTGCATCATCGCAATTACCCAAATATCTCCAGAGTATCGCCTCAGCTTTCCCAGATACAAACATTCGTTTAAAAAAAATAAACCACAATGTAATTTATTATGATATATGCGGTTCGTTCAACTTGCAAAATATGCTGAATCGTTAAGTAAGATATTGTGGTATAGGCTGATACTTTAATTAAGATGATAATAAAACATTGAGTAATCAGAAATACATTTCTTTCCAAGCAACAGACGTGTGGTCTTAGATTCGATATTTCTGCATTTCAGCTCGTTCTCTGGGTTTACGTTCTCCACAATATAAATATCCAAATTGCCAATCGATTAACACTGAACATTTTGGGATATCTGCATGAAATATCCTTGTTTATTCTCGCATTCAAGTTAGAAAAACAATCATATGTTGAATTCCAATCGATTGATACATTTTGGGACCTGATGGAAAAAGAATGGTTGTAAGGTCAGAACCCTGTGGAACTCCGTATTTGATGCGGCTTTCTGGTGACAATGTCTTATCGTAGAAAGGAAAAGCTATAATTACCATAAACACTAATTACTGTTTTTTCTCTCTATTCGAAAAAATCAAGTCGCCAAGTGTGTGTTATCCGACGATTTTCTCAGTAATTCGTCTCGGCATATTTAGCGGCTTGTTTATCAACTCTCCCGCAGTTGCAACCTTTCAACCTTCACGCTAGATAAATAATCGATTTCTATGTACTAGTATAATAAGCAAGCGACTGAATTATGACAACCATATCGGCTTTTCAATGGTACCAGACTGTCGACAGGAGACGAAGGTTATTTTGCGTTTCTTTAAAATTAATCCTGAAATAATTGCTAGCTTCTCTGGCATACTAACCGCTTCCTTTTTAGGTAGATGCTCCTCCCCAAAAGTATACTGCTTGAGACCTTCACTGCTGATCGATTGTATCGGTTTGTAATTAATAAGAAATATTATGAGAGATTAAACTGTTTTGGGTTTACGATTGAGATTGGAGATATATTGCTGAATGTACGGGGTGACTCTGGAAAAAGTATGTCCCCTCGAAACGGCAAACTTGCAGCAAAAATGAAGCTATTACCAAGTTTTTGGATTTCCATGTCTGCCTATTTGTATTTTTGTTATCAATAAGATTTCTTTTCAAATTTTCTGAAGACCAAAGCAAAAAACTCTTCAATGGGTTATTTCTTCTCTTTTCAACAAAATACATATCTCCAATTCAATAAAAATGATCATCTTGTCAACAACATACAAATGTATTTCTTCATGTAAAACAGAGCTGTGTTAATTACACCAATTAGGACTCAAGAACGTCTGAAACGATTCATGATTTGATTTCTCCCAGTCCCAAATGGCAGTAGAATCATCAAAATGAATTCACAAAGGAAAAATTGTAAATTAAGACATAAGGAAACCATAAAGGACACGTTTTTGTTGAATTCTGAAGAGTCCAGAAAACAAATTCTGCTGATTATTTCATATAATATAAAATCTCCAAATCTTAAAGGATTTAGCCATAAAAATTATTTCAAAATTTTCTCAAGATTTTTCTCAGTTGAAAGGCACAACAAAAACCTCAGATTCACCTTCAAACTATGAATAAATACACATTTCATGAACAAATCATCTGAGCTTACTCTTCGAAGATCCCTCTTGAAGAATTGTGGAACTTCCTCTGTGTACTTTATACTTCATTCTACAGCAATTCGAAATGTTAAAGATAAGGGTATAACCGATTTTTCTACCTTCATAATCAGTTAAAAGTGAGTTATGAAGTCAGATGGGTTTCTTCAAATATGCAATGGTGTTGGCCAAAACTGACCTACCATGAGCAGAATACTTCTTGGATGCCCCCTGTAACGCAATTTAAATTCGACCACGTAGTAAGTCAGTTTCGCGGAATGGACCAACCCCTCCCACACACAGCTATCCATTTAAGATGAGCCTTAAATCAAGTTTTTTATCTCCATCTTACCGAATCTCATAACGTACACTGTCAATCACAGTTTTATTGTAACCCAATACCGGATCTTGACAGCAAATACAGGATCCAATTTCAAATGTCTGATCGATGGTTTCGTTCATCCGCAATTCTTCTGTGTGAATCGGGAATTTGAATATTTATAGCCGATTGAAGACATCATAAATATGTGCATTTTTGAATAGCTCCATCTGTTAATGGAGCTGACAGATGGAACAGTAGGAATGATGAATATGTATGGGTTTGTGGGGGATAAACAACTATTAGTTCACTCACAAATCGGTGATTTAATTCGACAATTGCAGCCGTCATTTCATTATTGATTCGATTAACAAAAATTTCCATTTTATTAAAATAACAAGCTTTGCTCTCACTATGCCAGTAGATCCCTCACTGGTTATCCGTCAAGAAATATTCATTTTTTTTTAACACCCAGGATCGTGAACTGATTTTAGACGATCCACCAGGTATACTCGTTTGATTCTTGGAGGGGGGACTCCTTGTGACTTTTTTTCCTAGGACACATGCCCACATGAAAATATTTGATACGAATAACTTTTCATTATGATAAAAATGGTTGAAAGAAAGAGTATCAAAATTTCTATCATTGAAAAAACATCAAACATCAGATTATGACCCTCAGTAGATATTTCGTCGTGGTGCTTTCAAATTGCCACAGAGGAATGAGACTAGAATGTCAAAATAATTCGTAACACCCCGTATACTCGAAAACCACGTGGAAAATCGAAGGTTTCGAAGTTTTCCTGGGGCTTCGAGACGATTTCGAGGGGGGTCTTATTCTTGTCATTTTTGCTCTAGATGGTCCCGTTGTGATTTTGTATACCTACATACCTGGATTCTTAGCGAAAGGACTGTCTCTATATGAGAATTATCACAATGTTTTCATGATACGAAGACTTCTTCATATGGAGTGTTAAAAATTTTATCCTTAATCTGTTCGAATTATAGTGTAACGAAACAATTGTATCTATTTCAATTAATAGAAATTTCCTGAAATGGTATTTCAGACCAAATTTCCATCTAGTCATGAATCTATCCATCTATCACAAAGTCATAGAATTAATAACATCAATGACAAAATTTAGAAGAAAAAATACACATTTTCCTCTTAGCTGCAGCCTCATTAGATATTTGAATAGATCGAAAATTATCGAAAATCATGCCAAGAATAATTATCCACACAAATATTTCATAGTCAGGAAGATTCAACCAAAAGGTTTTGGATTAAAACATTCAATCAAATCGAAATATTTCAGTACAATAGGTCAAACAAAAACTTTCAACAGAAACTTAGTAGGACACCACACCAGGAGAATTGAGTGGAAAGTATAGAGTTGAACCATATAATTTTCATACAACTTAATAATGAAGAATTTAAACGAAGTCAATGTCACTCTATCCAGTTTGATGTAGTATTTAATAGCATATCATTTCAAGCTCCAAAAATGAACGAAACGGTGAAAAGTACGTAGATACAAAATTATAGGGTCTTACGTGATGAAATTCGAGAAATGAAAGTATCTGCCGACAAATGATAATTTTTTAATGCCTGTATTAGATATACAAACTTGGGTAACATGCACTCGTATTATAATCCTTGATGTAATCACATCGGTATAGTTGAAAAGATAAACTTTTAATTACCTACATGAAACATTTCGTGCATTAATGGCTGTAAAATTTTATGTTTCGTCAGGCAATTCATGAGATGGTTAAATAAAATACAGAAAATCGTTAAAATTGTGATCTATAGGGACATATAGGGACAGTTTATGAAAAATTTTTGAAATGTTGTCAACTGAAAAGTGGAGAAACTCGCGAATTGAGTGAAATATAGTATCACTGATATGTTTTCATTTCTGCGCGCTTTATGTTAAAATTGATAGTTCATGTTGGGGACAAAATTTGCGCACTGAAAATGACATATGCTCCCTCCATCCTTTTTCATTACTCTGGAGTGAATCTAAGAGAAATCTAAGAAGAATTCACAGACGACATTATTCAGTTAATCGACTCACTATTCTTCGTATTGTAGATACATTTGAGTACTACTACAAAGTACTGAGTCGTACTTGGTACTACTTTCAAGTTTGTCTTTAATACAACGAATATTGAATCGATTAACTGAATAATGTCGTTCATTAATTTTTGTAAGATTTCTCTCTGTACCTATTCACAAAAATGCATTGATTTTGAGAAGCAATTTAGCAATTTCTTAACAGCCCAAACTGCAATACTTGTTATGAGGAGAGATAAATACCAGTTGCTGCAACTCATTATCCAGGGAAATATAATGAGCAAAAGATCCATCGGAATAAGAAGGAACTCATGATTGAAGAACGTACAATTGCAACAACTGCAATAACAATTGCTAGCTGTTTAGGTTTGCACTATCAAAAATACGCATAGCTTTGACTTCGGAACGAAAACGGCACCTAAAGAAGAAAAACAACCCTGAAGCGTGAATATTTCCATGATTGAATGATATAACCTACTAAACACAAATGACATGAGAAATGTAAAGAAATAATACACAGTTTTGCCATTACAACAATTTTGAGTTATATAATTCCTATTGAAAAACGCTTAGAGAATTGAGGATTAACAATTGAAGAGACATTCAATGCAAAAAGTTAAGGAGAAAACTTAAAATTCTGAAAAAAAGAAACAAATAACATCAAAAAAACAGGGTCATTTAATTTTCCACTAAACCAAGCTAAGAATTTCATTAAAGAATTCTTGAAAATTCCTCACTCATATAGGTGCAGAACAAAAATAAAAGGATAAAAACAATCAAAGGACATAGGAATGTGGAATATTATGATTGTGAAGCACAATACAAAAAACAGATAATCGAAATATACATACTTCTACAAATCAACTGCTAAATATGAAATGCCATAAAAATTGAGATTTTTCACTAACGTCGATATTCAATTTGAGTGAACATCAAACAGATAAAACCTCAAAGAATAAAATGAATTGAGAGAATAGTGAAGGTAAACAGCAAAAGGTGTCATGTACAAATACTCAAAATCCCTAGAAAATAAATTTATACTATCATCAATGAAAAATAGTGGAAAATAAACAATTCACTAAAAGGTAGAGAAGATATTAGTGGAACAATCTCGAAAATTTACTAGTAGACTCAAACAAAAAATCACTAAAAAAAATAAAGATTAAAAACAATACGAACAACAGTAATCAAAAGAGAAAATCAAAATATGTTTCTCAAATATTTGTTTTCATCTCGATATTACTTGTCTTTCACTCTACCGAAAAAAATGTTCATAACCGAAATTGGCGACCCGAAGTCTCATGCAGCCATCAACCACTGATCAAAAAACATTCTTTTTCGTTTCATAAAAACTCACTTGCTTATTTTCCTTCCTCTTCAATAGGTAGAAATTCCGCCGGTATAGGCTAGCGAAAGCCGGCACAGCACCTTACTGAACTTCAAAAGAACCGCACCAGCTATTTCAACGCGATCTCAAATATGACTGAGTGGTATATTGAGGACTCGAAAGGAGATTCCATCAACCGAATCGGCTGAGTGTGCCCTCTGACGCGCACAACGTGCTCAGTCGCTTTCCCACCATCGCGGTCTCGGCCACCTATTGCCTTACCGTACCGTAAACACACGTCGATAACAATTGAACCATGCCAAAATCGGTTATTCTTATCACGGAGCGCGAGCTGCGCCGAGGCCCGTCAGCCGACACGACATAACCTATTTTCGGAAGCAACTGCGATGCTGCAGCGCGGAAGGAGGAAGTAAAGCCGACCGTGCGGTATCTTAATCTTCTGGAAGAACTCTTCAAGTTCTATGGTCGATTGACTGGAAAGCAAAAAATGAGGAAAGTACTGATGTGAAGTCAGGTGCTTTCAAGCGCTCTTCTATTCGTGCACCACATATACCTATAAACAGTTATGTGGTCTCCAAAGGCGCAATTAGCACATTAATGAACTAGGGTTCAAAAGCTTCTAACCTTCCTTGAATTTTCTATGACTGTGCTGATGCTATAAACACGCAATTTAGCAGGAGGCTTGAAAGTGATATGCTATACAGGGTTTCACCACTCTATTACGGTTAAGCGCTGAAATTTTAGATTTTTTTTTTCATTATCGTTAGGCCTCATTTGATAATGAAGATTCGTTTGATTGAAAACATGGTATCTGACTGGAGAATTCGTGTTTTTTTTTATGACAAAAGTAGTTGTTTCAAAACGTTGAATAATGGACTTCCGCAGGGATCGGTTTTGTCTCCCATACTTTTCAATTTATACTAGTGTGACATCCCTCTCACCTTATCTGAGAAATTCATCTATGCCGATGATATTGCTCTTTTGTTTCGTCATATTGATTTCGGAATTATTAAAAATACTTCAAATGAAGATCTGAAAATTGTGAAAAATTTATTTGAGTGGTGTTTATGCCCTTATCCGAATGAAACAGAAGATTGGTGTTTTCATTATTCATTTGAATAATCAACAGAAATATAGAAAATTGAAACCATCTTGAACTACTATCATACTCTAAAATATCTTGGAATTAAACTTGATTCTTCTTTGAATTTCAAGGTCCACTTGGAAAATTTGAAGTAGAGGACTAATATGCTTCAAAAATTAGCAGGTTCTTCATGGGGTGCTGATGCCATAACTCTTCTTACGGCAGCTTTGGTTTTTTCTGCTGGTGAATACTGTTATTTTGTTTGGTTTAATAGTATTGTTTGTTTCATAAATTGATGCACAGCTAAACGTTTCTATGAGAATTATCAATGGAACTATTAGATCTACACCTTTCCATTGCTTACTAGTGCTATGACATATACGGCTCATATTCGTAGACAGGTCTCAGTCAAGAAATCTTGGGAAAAAATTCAATTCTACCAGAACTTATTTCCAATTGTATCTTACCTCCCAGATACTAGAACTGCCAGATTAAAATCACGAAAACCTTTATGGATTAATACCTTCCTTCAATCTAATGAAAGTGTCAAGGAAATTTGGCGTTCAGAATGGAGTTCTTGTAATGTCTTCAACAAAAGTCTAATCGTTGATACTTCAGAGGAAGTTATAGGTTTCAATCTACACAGGGAAATTTGGTGTATTTTAAATCTACTTAGGACTGCTCGTGGTCGTTTCAATAACATGCTCCCCAAATGGCATTCTATTGAGAGCCCATTATGTAAGTGTGGTGTAGACGAAACTATTGACCACTTGGTGCATACTTGTCCAATTTATAAATTTCATAGAGGTTTCCAAACTATCCATTCAGTTTCAGATTCTTTTTCAGAATGAGTCGCTCACTTCAAATCAATATAATAAACTAAAATGTATTACTCCTTTCTGGTTGTGAACCGTTTTTGTTGTCACGGAAATATTGAAAAATTCTTCTTTCTATATTCTTTCTATATATTTCTTGAATTTTCTATGATCCTGGTTATGCGATCAGAATTGCAGACATTATTTCCAAATTATAGAACGATCCTTTCTGTTTTGTTTGTATCTTATAGCTCCAATCAAGTATCTTTGATGTCTTGAATTAGGTCCTTCATTGAAGCAGGTATATGCCTCATACCTATGTCGAACAAACTATTTTATATAGTTTTATATTTTTTTTGTTATTTATCCCTTGAAAAATAACAAATGATGTATTGTTGTACCTATACTGAGTCAAAAAACAGAGCACTATAGAAATTATGAAATCAATTACTTTGTTCAAGAGTTTTTTTTTTATAGAACGACTATTCTATAAAACAATAACATCGTTGAAAATCGTTGAACTCGTTAACGAACTAAAAAAAAATGAGGTTCGACATTGATGGCACATACTCTGTAATTTTTTCGGGATGCAACTGTTTTTCTTCAAATGAATGACTGCTCTTTTCGCTCCAAGTCCTCAAGTTCAAATTATTAACATAACTGTCTGAAATGACTACCATCAATGAACATGACTGTAAAAGCAAAGGGCGGATCATTTGTTGAATCACAGAAGCAGCGAGATGACAGCCTTAATTCTAAAAATATGGGTAAAAATGAATGCTTTTGCAAAATACTTGAAATTGTAATACCTAATGATTTTCAACTCTACACTTCGAGGACTCTGGTAGATCTCTCAGAAAGCAAGTTAGAAAACAGGTTGCGTTATGTTTAGGCTTTGTTATTATGTCGTCTCATCTCAATAGGTACAACTTTGTTAATCTAACAGCGAAGGCTTGAGTGCCTTCCATCACCAGAACTCATGTTCAATTACAAAAAATGAATAGCTATAGGTAAATTTCAAAAAAGCAGAATCAATAAGGCTACGGTTATTGGAATAAGGATGAAAAAAACCAACTGAAAGAAATAAAATGAAAGAACCATGCCAATAAAAATAGAATACAATAATGAAAACAACACAACTTTACATCAAATAACTCAAGTCAAGAAATTATGTGAGATAAACCAATAATACGGATGCAGAAAGTCCCTTCAACTATTTCAGGGACTACAACACAATGGCAATACCTTTAGGAACTACTGACGATGTGGTCAATAGATATCCTGGAATATTCTCTATTTACTCTCACATTAAGTAACAAATCAATTATCAATCCAACAATATGTACAAGAAGTTGACCATTTTCCTGTTTCGCAATTAAGATAATTAGTCGTTTTTCCAAATTAGTAATATATTCCATATATCATACTTCAAATGACGTTTTTCTATTGAACCAACACAAAACTATCGTACAAGTAACTTCTGAATCATATCAACAAGGAAGCCTAAGCACAAAAAAGGCATCACTTGTGACAATTCTAGATTAAAATTGCTATTGCATTATCAACTACACTTTCGGCAAATCCAATCATCACATTCAACGAAAGACAATGCCCCACTGATAACAAAAAATGTTTCTGAATCACTGATTCGTATTTAGCAAGAAAATCTATTTGAACTTCAACAACTCTGATAAATTAATTTCATATCGAAAGATACACATAATTGATTCAATTCATGCACGGGACAGTCTCCAGAAGGTCTAGCAGTTGAAGAAATTACTCATTTGTGATGGTGATGGTAAACCCAAAACAACAGTTGGTTATCAGAAACATGACGCTATTGTAACAACTTCCTGTTTTGAATACAAATCGTCATTTTGCTTGAGGAACTCACACAGAATAATATCCGCGATTTTTTTCGAGGCGCCAACACATGTTAGTTCATCTATATCTTTTTATTACACCAACTTCACATTCTACACCGGTTGAGTGAACAAGAAATCTTAAACACATAAAAGAAGGCATCGCTTGTGACAATACCAAACTCATAATTGCTATTGCATCATCAACTCACTTTAGCCATTTCCATTTATCCGCATTCAATGAAAAACCATCTCCCTAAATCTGAATCTAAAATCTATTCAGTATCGAACAAGTGTGTTGATTTTGTTAGCACAAGGGCGAAGACATCTCATTTCGAAATATGCACATAATTGATTCAATCTACAAACATGACAGACTCCAGAAGGTCTAGCAGTTAAAGAAGAAGTATCTTCTTTAACTCATTCTGATGGTAAACCCAAAACAGTAGTTGGATCATCAGAAAAATGATGCTATTGCTACAGCCTCTCGTGTTGAATACAACTCGTCATTTTGCTCTCCTTCATTCAGAATGAACCCACACGGAATATCAATAATCAAATGACTAAAGAGATTAACTCATCACCTAAAACCGTGATTTTTATTCGTAGCTCCAAATCACGATCCTAAATTCCTCTATTTACTATGCCAGCTTCTCAATCCACATGAGTTGAGTGAATAAGAAAGCTTATTTAAAAAAAAAAAGAAATCACTTGTAATTACCTATATGATATTGATAATGGATACTGCATTTATACCAATTACACTTTTGGCAATTTGAATTATGTACATTCCACGAAAAGTAATTTCTCCTCTAATGAAAAGAAAGTGTGAGCATATGATTCGTATTTAACAATAAAATCTATTCAACCTACTACAAGTCGAGCAGTTTTATCGGAACAAGGGCGAAGCTATTTCCCCTCAAAAAGATGAGAACATCTTTCTGTGAAACATAATAAATTAATCTCATATCGAAAGATGCACATAATTAATTCAATTCACACACATGACAGTCTCCAGAAGGTCTAGCAGTTAAAGAAGTTACTCATAACGCTAATGGTAAACCCAAAACAGAAGTTGGATCATCAGAAAAATGACGCTATCGCAACAGCATCTCGTTTTGAATGCAAATCTTCATTTGCTCTTCATCAATTCAAAGGAACCCACACAGAATATCAATAATCACTAACCCTACGCAACCAAATGACTAATGACTGAATGAGAACCTAGAACTTCAATTTTTTTTTCGTAGCGCCAAATCACAGTCGTGAACTACTCAATTTACTACGCCAACTTTAAACAACAAAGAAGCTTAAACACAAAAAGAAGACATCACCTGTGACAATACCGGATTGATAATTGCTATTGCATCATCAACTACAATTTTGGCATTTCCAATTATTTCTATTTAACGATAAACAATGTCCCTTCTGATACAAAAGTTTCTGAATCACTGATTCTTATTAAGTTGTAAAAGATATACAGATTACAACAAGTCTGGTGGTTTTATCAGCACAAGGGCGAAGCCTCCATAAAAACATAATTTTGTGAAGCATAATAAATTAATACGGAAGTGATTGTTACGTCTGTGAGATAAAAATAAGAAAATAGTTTTTTTGGCGTGCAGACAAATTTTCAATTCTGGAAAAAGTACCTCCCCGGGCGGGATTCGAACCCGCAACCTCCGAATCACTAGTCCGTCGCTCTACCAACTGAGCTAAGGCGGAAAATCTTCAATCCCTTATCAATTCTTTTTCCAGAATTGAAAATTTGTCTGCACGCCGAAAGAACTATTTTCTTAGAATAGATTAATATCATATCGAAAGATGCACATAATTGATTAAATTAACACACGTAACAGTCTCCAGGAGGTCTAGGAGTTGAAGATATTACTCATAACGCTAACGTTAAACCCAAAACAGTAGTTGGATCATCAGAAAAATGACGCTATTGCAACAACCTCCCGTTTTGAATACAAATCATCATTTTGCTTTTCGTGAATCCATAAGAACCCACACAGAATATCAATAATCACTAACCCTACGCAACCAAATGACTAATGAGATTATCTCGCTACCTAGAACCGCGTTTTTTTTTCGTAGCGCCAAATCACGCTCGTAAATTCCTCTATTTACTACGCCAGCTACGCATTCCACACCGGTTGAGTCATCCTTATCAGCAGCCAGTGAATGATCCATCCTGCGATGAAGGCATCCATCTAATAATAAATTCATTCAGAGCGAAAACCAAGAGGAATCTTCGATATGACACGCACAGCGTGTGGGACGGCATTAATTCCGAAAGAAGAGAGAGATCAGCAGTTGTGCTGACGCAATTTCCATTTTTGGAGGTTAGTGCTGGTTACGGATGAGGTAATGGGTGACGTATGGTGGCGGGTCTTACGCCTTTTCGTTCTTGCTGGTTCGCATGTGGGCTATTTGCGGGAAAATTGAAAACGTTTGTTTTTCCCGGAAGGCAGGAAGTTGGCTTTTCTGCGGTTATTTCAATTGCTACTGAAAGCAAGATGTTTTACCGAAAGGAATGTCAGTTTTAGTTTGTGGGGAAAAACGGCAGTTCAGTTTGTTTTCGAGAAACGTACTTAATGAGTTGGAAGCACACTTTTGTAATGTGCGTTCAATGAACATATTGATATTCTTCTGAGTTAAGGAGCTTGGTTCCATATTTCTGTAAGAATTGGTTCTCAACATAGGGGATGGTGTAACCAAAACGGAATATCCGGGATATATCACCCCATTATTATTCTTTTATAATCCTATAATTTTTAAACTAAAACTCATTCGATATCTCAAGATCAAATCACGCGGTTTTGTAAAGGTTCCTAGGTGACAAAAATTAGTCAAATGTCTATAATTTTAGAGAGTTGAGCAGTAAATTGATAGATAGATCGTATATTTCCAGATAATTTACAATACCTTATTTATACTCAAGAAAAATAATACAAGAAACAGAGAAGGAAAATTAAATCAAATTCTCAGAATTGAAATAATCATTCATAATATATGGTTCAATCTTACAACATTTAATATTGTTAGGAACATTTTCTAGTAAAGACTACCTGTGAAATAAATCATGTATCTATTGTATCTAATAGCATAATAATGACCTGAATTAGTATCAAATTGATTTTTATTTTTGAAATGAACGGTAAACATTCAAAATTATAGGGGCCATGATAGATAAAGATTTGAATTTGCCTCTGCATGATTCTTTAAATTTAATGTTACATATTTTCCTTGCATTTTTTTCTGTACCATGAAAAATGTTTGGCTTATATAAGTAGAATATCAGTTTGACGTTTCATGCAGAATTTCATGTTGATCGCATCACCAGAATCAGTCAATTGGGCCTAGGCTATCACACAACTTCTAATAGAGATATGCATAGCCACCAAGGGTGCAGAAACGAACGCTCAAAAGCTCCTTAATTCTCGTCAGTGCTTTCAGATTTTTTCTCAATATTAATCATGATTTTATGATTCTGATGAAGCGAAATTTCTTTCCCTTCTCCTTCTCGTTCTCCTCCTCCTCCTCCTCCTCCTTCTCCTTCTCCTTCTCCTTCTCCTTCTCCTTCTCCTTCTCCTTCTCCTTCTCCTTCTCCTTCTCCTTCTCCTTCTCCTTCTCCTTCTCCTTCTCCTTCTCCTTCTCCTTCTCCTTCTCCTTCTCCTTCTCCTTCTCCTTCTCCTTCTCCTTCTCCTTCTCCTTCTCCTTCTCCTTCTCCTTCTCCTTCTCCTTCTCCTTCTCCTTCTCCTTCTCCTTCTCCTTCTCCTTCTCCTTCTCCTTCTCCTTCTCCTTCTCCTTCTCCTTCTCCTTCTCCTTCTCCTTCTCCTTCTCCTTCTCCTTCTCCTTCTCCTTCTCCTTCTCCTTCTCCTTCTCCTTCTCCTTCTCCTTCTCCTTCTCCTTCTCCTTCTCCTTCTCCTTCTCCTTCTCCTTCTCCTTCTCCTTCTCCTTCTCCTTCTCCTTCTCCTTCTCCTTCTCCTTCTCCTTCTCCTTCTCCTTCTCCTTCTCCTTCTCCTTCTCCTTCTCCTTCTCCTTCTCCTTCTCCTTCTCCTTCTCCTTCTCCTTCTCCTTCTCCTTCTCCTTCTCCTTCTCCTTCTCCTTCTCCTTCTCCTTCTCCTTCTCCTTCTCCTTCTCCTTCTCCTTCTCCTTCTCCTTCTCCTTCTCCTTCTCCTTCTCCTTCTCCTTCTCCTTCTTCTTCTCTTTCTCCTTCTCCTTCTCCTTCTCCTTCTTCTTTTTCTCCTCCTCTATCCACTTTAGTAGATTTCGTGCGACATTTCGTCTTAATATTTCATTGACAAAATTTGACGTGAAATGTCATGTTGGTCACACCACCATAGAATATTCAAAGATAATATCAGAAACAATGCCTCATATTCCGGTAACAGCCGATGGAAGTAGGTTGAAAACTAGTTTTTTTCATGTAAAATAATAACTCGAACATTCATGCCGAGA
Source organism: Harmonia axyridis (assembly GCF_914767665.1). Classification (NCBI taxonomy): domain Eukaryota; kingdom Metazoa; phylum Arthropoda; class Insecta; order Coleoptera; family Coccinellidae; genus Harmonia; species Harmonia axyridis. The sequence goes on from NC_059505.1 coordinate 30,489,376, forward strand.
TTCAGGAGAATCGTATCAACAAAACACTTCACGTAGATAAATTAACCGACAACTATGACATCATAATAATAATATCGTAAATAACTATAGTTGTCTCCGAAAAGCGCATGAAAAGCGTTCAAAATATCCGGACTCCAAATCAAAACTTTTCTCAACTTTCTTTATTTCCAAAATAAGTTAACATTTTGAGACACTCATTTACAATTACAGACAATTTCTCAAAATGCGTTTAAAAACACTTCCAAGGCTGAATGATTATTGGCTTAGTGTGTCCCCCTTTTGACTAATAAAACAAATATGTACGCTATAAATGATTTATAAAAATTATTTATAGATATTTTGTATTCATTTCCCAAGTTTCAAATCCCACCACACTCAATGAAATGATTATATCCAAAACATTCTGAAGATCAATCGAATTCTAACATATCTCACTTCTTTCCAGATAATGGCTACCAAATTTCCTGTTGTCATTAAGATAGGCCATGCACATAGTGGCTTGGGCAAAGTGAAAGTAGACAATATCAACGACTTCCAAGACATGGCGAGCGTAGTGGCCGTATCTGACACCTATTGCACCGTTGAGCCTTACATCGACTCGAAATACGACATCCACGTCCAGAAGATCGGAGTCAACTACAAGGCTTTCATGAGGAAATCCATTTCCGGTTCTTGGAAAACGAACATAGGCTCAGCCATGCTGGAACAGATCACCATGCCTGACCGATACAAAATGTGGATCGACGAAGTTTCTGATCTGTTTGGTGGGCTGGACATATGCGCCTTAGAGGTTAGTTCAAGGTTTATTATTAATAGTTGCATTTAGAATTTATTATACCCATCAGGAATATCCCAAGCAAAGGATAACGTGTTGATAATACGAAGTATTATACATTCATTTATTCACTTATCTACATAAAAACTGTGGTAAATAAGTTTTTCGACCCATCAAACTTACATGGGGAGTCACTAGAATCATACAAAAATGTGTGTAAGACAAATTGCTACATTAATTACAAACCCACGTTGAGAAACAAGTACACATCGAACGGAATTCAGAGCAGGTCATCATCGAGGAATTCTTTGGCACTATAATAGGCTTCCTCCATCAACATATATTTCATATTCATGATGACAGTTGTTCCTCTATATTATTTCTTGATGGTCGAAAATATATATTATGCTGGCAAGTATAAAAATAATCGCCAAGGTAAGATTGCCTTCCCTCGGGAACAATTCCCTACAGCTTTGTCGCCCATGCACCCCGCACAGCACCCTCAAAGCGATCTTCTGCTTTCTGAATATCCTGGCACTCTCAGAGGAATCGCTCAAAAGAACACGCCAAAATTGAGAGCACTATGAAGTGTGCAAAATAAGTCAATCTTGCAGCTTCGGTTTCCGCTAGCTGCCTGATTCTCCTTATAGCATAAGTTGCTCTAGATAGTCTCGGAATCAGCATATCAACATGAAGTGAGAAGCTCAGGCTGGACATCAATGTGACACCAAGAAGTTTCAAGGAGCAACTGGAAGACGACGGCTTGGTCTAGAAGAGGAGCCTCTGGGTTTTATCAATGTTCATCATCATCCCATTCGCATCAAACCATTCCTTTGCATCCAATAATACAGGTATTCATAAAGCAGCAGTAATTGATATATCCAAACAAAAATTATATTATTGACTCAACTGAAAGCATCTACACCTAGTTCATTAGCACTTTCACAAATGAAGTGAACCGGTTCCCGTTTTAGGTGTTGGCAAGTAGAATGCAGACACCTTCCTCGTGGATGAGCTCAAAACACGAAAACTCATCTTTGACAATAAATAAGGTGAATCAATTTTGCCTATCAAGAGTCTTTAGGCAAACCTAGCCTCTGCAACTCGCGCCTCGACTGTAACAACGATATCTTCATCTCTTTTATAGTATCAGACAGATCAGCTCCACGTTCAGGACTACCATTTCGCCAGAAAAACGCATACTTAAAGAATTTCCTGTCGATATGTTCCAATGGCACCAGGTGACACTGGTATATAGGAAATATATCAAACTGGCATACTGTATTTTACTCATCGCAAGAGTGCGGTATAAACTTTATAGCACTGATAGATCACTGAACTCTCTCGCGTTCCTGAATACTTATCCCAAATTTTTGCTGGCCAATACTCACAATCACTCAATATGAGGAACAAAGCTGAATATCGAATCGAATAGAACTCCAAGATTATTTATGTGATCCTTACTGACATTCAATATTGAGATGTCCAGTAATCATAATACAGTAAGGGTAAGTTGTCCTAAAGCATTTCTCTAAATTCAATTCAACTTGAGTCTGTTGAGTAAACACCAACGATAAATGTACAGCAAACTGTATTGAAGTAACATCAGATCAGAAATATCAAGTATCCACAGGTAGATCTTCGAATCATCTGTATGCTAGTGCTGGTCAACCAAGAGAAACCAAGAGATCGTTCAAATAAAATGTAAACATTAACGGACCCCAATTCGATCTCTGTGGTACTCCTCGTGAAAGCTCATATTCGTATGATCTGAAATTATTGTAGAGCAAATAATTCATTCTTCCTTGCAAATATGATCACGTGAGTCTCAAATATACAGGACTGAACCCAAAATACGAGAGCTTATGTATAAGGTATAAACCACATCCACCTGTCCACATCATCCAAGCACTCCACAATATACTGTGAGATTATACTCACGTTACTTATCATAGATCTTCGTTGAACGAACCACCCGTGTTGTTGTGGGGGGCAATGGGAATTGACATTGAAGTAAATATTTCCATAGACCTTCGCAAAATTAGAAAATGTTGAAATGGCGCTACAACTATTCACTTGCGACCTGTCTTCCTTCTTGAAAATAGGAACCGTCCGTGCTTACTTCTACTTTTTAGAAAAAGTACATATTTTTATACACAAATTCATGATAAGGTGTAGGGGCTCGGCAAAGGCAGAACTGCAATCTCTGATGATGAACGATGAAACACTTTCATCTCTGGCTGTTAACTTATCCGGATATACTGATATCTGGCAATGAGGAGGTTTTAATTTTCTGCTTCAATATGAAGAAATATGCGGCTGAGGCTCATCGAATGTTCTCAAATAACCATGGTGAGGTCGCTTTTAGTGATAGAACGTGCCATCAAGGTGCATGCACGGTGATTTTGACGTCGAAGACCAACATGTCGGTGGAAAATAGGAGCATTTAGAAGATCCAGAATTGGAGGCATTACTTGACCAAGACTCGTGTCAAACGCAACAAGATTTGGCAGGATCATTGGGAGTGACGCAACAAGCCATTTAAAAACGCCTGAAAGTCATGGGAATGATTCAGAAACAAGGAAATTGGGTGTAGTACGAGTTGAAGCCGAGAGATGTTGAACGGCGTTTGTTTGATCATGAACAGCTGTTTGCAAGGCAAAGACGGAAGGGATTTCTGCATCACATTGTGACTATAGACAATGGGTTTATTGCAATAACCTCAATCGCAGAAAACCATGGAGGATATCCCGGCCATGCTTCCCCGTAGACAGTAGTCTCGGTTACAAGGTCATGCACAGTATTTGGTGGGACCAGCTCAGCGTAGTGTATTATGAGTTATTAAAACCGACTGAAACAATCACAGGCGATCTTTATCGAAGAGAGACATGATAAAAAGTGATTTTACAGCATGACAATGCTCGACCCCATGTTCCGAAAGTGGTCAACAAATACTTGAAAACATCTAATCAGATAATTTAATATACAAGGTTCCACCAACGGAAGTGTTTTATAGACTTTTCCTTCAACTTTATACTTGAAAACGTTGGAATGGGAAGTCCTACTCAACCCGCCGTATTTTACGACGGTGCACCCTCGGACTATCACTTGTTTCAATAAATGGCACACGGCCAAGCTGACCAGCACTTCCGGTCTTATGCAGAAATAAAAAATTGGATCGATTCGTGAGCCGCTTTAAAAGATGACCAGTTTTTTCAACGCGGATTCGTACACTGCGAGAAAGAGTGGGTGAAAGAAGTGGCCAGCGATGGACAATACTTTGAATCATGAATGTACAATCAGTTTTTTTACAATAAAGCCTTGAATTCCGGATAATAACGACGGAAGCAAAGTTGTACGCCTATGTAATATGTTCATGTACAATCAGTGAGCTCCCAAAATTTCCGTATAATTTTCTTCTAGGTCGTAGTTGGCAAAGATGGCCGTGAATTCATTATAGAAGTCAACGATAGTGCGCTGACACTTCTTGGAGATTCGCAAGAAGAAGACAGACGGCACATCGCTGATCTAGTTACATCTAGAATGCAGGCGATTTGCCGACCAAGAACTCCACCTGGTAATATGGAGGAACCAGTACCGCCACCTGTTGGACCCCGTGGTATTTTAGGAAGTCTTAGTAGCCTGACACATTCGGAGACTCCACCTCCAGCCCCGGATCAGGTGTCGTTGTCTAGCATCGGTAGAAGAGAAAGTCAAAGTGAGTACCTAGCTAGCGCCACACCGTATTCCCGTACTCACCGTAAAATTTTAAAATAATTTAAAAATTTTGAAATTGGTACTCCTTAATAATTCATTACAGCATCCCAGAGCAGCACAGTAAGCTCTGGTCGTCTTCCAGACCCTCCACCTAGACCCTTCCAGCGTCAAGGTAGCCAACAATCAAACCCTCCACCAGAGGATACAGAAGATACCATGAAGAACCTCAGGAAAACATTCGCTGGTATATTTGGGGACATGTAAAAACCAGCAGTTTGGAAAAATCTCCATTTCACTCCTCTACAAGCTGAACTTGTGGACCAAATGGGTCCTGATACAGAATAACTTAGATAATATAGATTTTAATGCTCAAAATTGAAACAAAGACAACGTTATTCGGATTTATATAGAAACATGTTAAGCTAGCTTGGGTTGAGTGAAATGGATAACAATTAGAAACCCTTGATGACTCCAGAATTATTCATTTATATTTAATTTGTCACATATAAGATAGTTTTTATCGATTCTTCCAAATTTCTCATGATTTTCGTAGATTTGGTAGACAAATTTTGATGTTACCAACACAGTGCCCTCATATTTTCTAAAGGGAAATACTCACCTCTCAAGAAGACTGTGGTGTAGTACTCTTAAAAATTATAGTCTTAGTTGAATCCAATCTGGTCACTTCCGACAGAATATTTCTTTCCCATCATAGTTAAACTAATTTCAAAAGATTACTAGCATATTGAGACAAAAATCAAAATAACCTCAAATAATGAATTTCTTTTGAATTCAACATTCCATTCAAATTTTAATATATTCAAGTTATAATATCACATAAAATAATATACAGAGTGGCTCACATAAAACAGCCCAACTGTATATTCCCATTAATTAGTTTTTCGGGAGCCCTCGCAATTCTATTTGTGAATTTGCCAAAAAATATTTCTTTGACATTCGTTTTGGTTTAATGAAGTATTTGGAAGAAATAGATGAAACTCTTGTAAAATTTTAGTTAGTCATTTCATTACATGATAACACTATCGTCAGATGATGATCTTCTAGAGAAGTAGGTTGCTAGAAACTGCAAAGATTGCTAGTAAAATTGAATAGGCATTTGATTGACGACTAAGAGCAAATGACGAACAATTTCAAAATATCAATGCTTTGAGTTCGATCATTCAATGCTATTCAAACATTACTTCTAAAGAGTTTTTTACACCGAAACGAACGCCAAACAAAATTTTTTTGAGTGATCCACAAAACCTTCAAAATTTTTAGTCTCTCGACTCTATTGCCATTTAAGATTCTTAAGAGGGAACACCACCACGTGGTTGCTCAATTCAAACCGAAATCAGAGATATTTCTTCTTACCAATCGCCGATTTCTATGGGGTTTTCACATAATTTCCTTAAGAAATTATCTACATGGAAGAAAGTAAATATTTTTGATTGCGAATAAAAAAAAATTTGGTAGATAACTTAGCACTGAAATTTTTTTTTAAATATTCGTGAAAAAACTACCAAAATCATTACCAAAGAGGTAAAATTATAATTTTAAAGTCATCGTACAGTACAGTGCTCTTCTTATTTGTTCCAAAAAAAGAAAAAAGATGAAAAGAATGTTCAACTTCGTACAGAATAGGAATTTTCATCGCAGGAGTGCCAAAGGGGAAAAATAATGATAAATATTTATCCTTTAAAACTTGATAATTAATGGGTACCAAAGTTTGACTGATACGCGAAGAACCACGTGGTGGTAATCCCTCTTAAGGGTATTACCAGTCTACTCAAGAAGATGAATTAGCTAGCACAAGATATCTCCCTCGGAATAATATCGACCTTACTCGGCATTTACCTGAAAAACTCATTCTTGCAGAAATATTCGACTGGACCACTCAGTATATAATTGTTTAAAATATATTTCCATCAAATAAACTCCCCAATCAAGGCCTAAAAAATTTGTCCATCACATTTTATGCGGAAGCTATAATAGTTAAGATTCTTGTCTCAACATGGAAAGTTATATTTTTTCTAACAAGTTGCCACTTGTTTATGTTCGAACTCTTTCACAACTATAGCCTGTTCAAACAAGCAATACGTGAGAAGAGCGAATCCACTGCCTGAGGCTGGTACGTTACAAGTGCCATTGTTGTAATACATAAAAATTGTTAAAATATACGTTGAAACTATTAGATATGGCAATATAGTTCTTAGTATGAGTTTTGTAAAACATTGTGGAACTTGATTCCTAGAGCAAGACATCAGGGCAACAAGGGTTGGATAGTAGATATTGATTAATGACAATATGAGTAAAATTAAATAATTGCACTAAATTATTGATTGATATAGGTGAAATACGTGTTATTTAACGATTTCAAAGCAACGAAATTACTGAAAAATATTATGTAATCGTCAATAGCCGTTCGGCGAATTGTTTATCTATACAAAATGAAAAAGAAACTGAAATAGTCTATTCTTTATTGTGTTCCTCGAAAATAGATATGTCATTGATTTCCATTTCGTACAATAATAATTAATTAATTTTTTTTTATGGAAACTTGGAATCCTGATGATATACAGGAGGAAGAAACAAAGCCTGGTCGCGCTAACAAAATTCAAAAAGGATTAAAATAAAATAGAACAGGTTTTGCACTTTTTTGAGGACAAAGTAGATTTCACTCATTATATCATATAGGAGATTTTGGTGTTGCCTCAAACTTTATATAATAAAGCTTCTGGGTGTCTTTACTTATATGAAAAGTGATAAAAATGTTGTCAATGTACATATACCAGTAAAAATATTGTTGTAATACTTTAATTTTATTGTTTGTAGATGAATATTTGTTATGTTTATACGAATTTTTTCTATTGCATTTTATCGTACTGTTGATTCGCTGTGTAGAAAATGGGAACGTCAGAAAATTGTCGAATTTTCCGATTCGATGGCATAGAAATTTAAATAATAATTCAAAAAAATATATAAATTGAGCATATCGCATATCTGAATGTTTGAAGTGGATGAGATTCGAAAATTCTACAATTTCTGGGTTTTCTTCGCACAACTGTTTGTTAATTTTGCAACTGTTCTTATTCCGCTATCTACTTTCGGGTGGATACAAAAAATTTAGTTGCAATTTTCATAGAATAAATGATCTTTTTATAAGCGAGCAATATGAGAGTTAAAACATGTTAAGAACACCATAATCGTTTCATTAGTCGAGAAAAATGTTGAAATATTTTGAAATCTTAATCAATCTCACGTTATAATACAAGTGCTGAAAGTGTGTGAATTTCGTGCTTGATGGAAGTCATAACGACCACTAAAATGGTCGACATATCCACAAATATATAAATATATACATATGTAAAATGATAATTTAGTTTAAGTTGTCAAAAACACTCACGTGATGAAAAAAGTCAACACTATTATAGACAGTGAATAATATAACACTCGATTCTGGGATTGGTGGTTCCTCATTGCGGAGAATCTGCAGCTTCCTCGGCAGCTTAGTGGATTGAGCGTCGGACTAGTTATTCGGAGGTTGCGGGTTCGAGTCCCGCTCGAGGAGGTACTTTTTCCAGAATTGAAAAATTGTCTGAATGTCATGAAATTAATTTCATTATAGACAGTGTTTCAACAACATCTGACAGCTCTCCACAAAGAGGGGTTAAATTGTAAGAATTTTACAATTATGATGGAAAATGATCAAATTCACAGGAATGTTTCTGATATCATACGGTGGATTGTATGATAGTTATGTCAGTATTTCATACTTTATGTTCAACGAAAAAGTTAACAGTAATTGAATGCATGTCTTTGATCATCAACCAGAATCGATCGATTGAAAACAAATTTCAACAGTATCCAATACACGAATTCGAGATTTCTTATCTAAAATGGCATTCCATCCTGAATTTATGTGCATTTCACGACTACTGACGTACATTGTGCATATCATTGCATTTGATGAATGAATAATTTGTTTGGAATGCATTTTCGGAATGGAGAATGTCTCAAATTTGGTATAGGTACCCTTGATTTGATTTCAAATCAACAAACAATTTTTTTTCAATATTCCAAAAAAATTGTTTTCACTCAACATTATCAAACATTGGAAAATTTTAAGTGGAAAATCGATCGATTGGCAATATTCTTGTTGTAATTGTTGTGAGTCCAGAAAAGGTTTGTCATAAAAGCGGTTGTGTTGTAGATTTAGCGCCTAAAATGAGTTACTTAGAGCAGAACGTATTGTATAGTATTATGTCAATGGAAACAAAATATAAAGAATGAATACCAGAGTTATAACTTTTTACACCAATCGGCCTAACCTAACCTAGAAACTATAACAGGCCAATTGAGAAGTACCTACCCGGTCTACCATACTAAAACACATTTTTTATATTATTCAACATAGTTGCCTTTGAGGGCGATACAGCGATTATAGCGATCTCCCATCTTTTCGATGCCATTTTTGTAGTACGATTTGTCTTTCGCTTCAAAATACGTCTCAATTTTGGCGATTACTTCTTCATTGGCGCTGAATTTCTTTCCAGGTAGCATTCTTTTGAGGTCTGAGAACAGGCAAAAGTCGCTGGGGGCTAGATCTGGCGAATACGGTGGATGCAGAAGCAATTTGAAGCATAATTCATGCAATTTTGCCATTGTTTTCATTGATTTGTGACACGGCGCATTGTCTTGATGAAACAGCACCTTTTTTTTCTTCAAATGGGGACGTTTTTTAACGATTTGATCCTTTAAACGATCCAATAATATATAATAATCGCTGTTAATGGTCTGGCCCTTTTGGAGATAATTAATAAATATTATACCTTGCGCATACCAGAATACTGATGTCATAACCTTGCCAGCTGACTGTTGTCTTTTTCCCCGCTTTGGATTCGGTACATCGTGTGCAGTCCACTCAGCTGACTGTCGATTGGGCTCCGTAAAGAAATGATGGAGCCATGTTCTATCCATTGTCACATATCGACGCAAAAATTCAGGTTTATTGCACTTAAACAGCTTCAAACACTGCTCACAATCATTAACACGTTGTTGCTTTTAATCGATTGTGAGCTCTTTTGGGCGTCCACTGCGTTCGCCGTCTTCGGTCCTCATTTAACCACGGAAACTGTTCATCAAGCCAAGATTTTGCTTCAACTGTATTTTTTCCCTTCATAAAGCAATATTTCATCGGCATACGAAATTTTTTTTTCCATCTCTTTTCAAATAACAAAAGTAGCGACTCGCAACGCAATATCTCATAAACTATTGGTCGGACTGCTGTCAAATTTTGACACATCTAGTTTGAATTAAAAATCATATGGATTTAATACTAGCACCGCCATCTTTGCATCAGACCAGGGATTTTTCAATTGGCCTACATTACAATTACCAACTTGGCAAAAATCTTGCTATTCATCGAGTAATTCTAGAGAAATTGAGAAAAATATTTAGAAAATCACTAGTTATCGTGTCTGCAATTTTTGCATGCTTGTTCGATTTCTTATGTAAGTGAATAAGTGTAACAAAATTCAGGGTATGATTCTGCATGAAAAATAATGATACTTTGCTATATAATTTTGTTCGCAAAATCTTCGTATTCTGAGATAAGGTATGTTCAGTTTTTCTTGAAAAGTGACTATACAATTCAATGCTCACAATTTAATTAGAGAAAAAATGGTACACCATTGAGATATTTCAAACTGAAAATTATTTTTAAATTGCTGGATCATTTCGTGAAAAAATCACTCATGTTTATGTTTCGTTTGAGGCATCCCAAATAAATAAGAAATTTCTCTTCACAAATAAAACGAGCAATTCAAAAATGATTTTTAGTGGCTTAACATTTTTTCTTTGAAAAGAAAGATATACTTGTATGCGCGCCAATGATGAGCATTCAATTTTCTCGACTGTTTTCATAATAATAAATAAAACACCCTCCTTCTCGGAGTACACAGATTTACGAATGAAGATAATTGAACTATATTGAACTATAATTATTTTTCTCTAATTCTGTGATTATTCCGTTCATTCTTCCACATCTTGTAGAACAAAATCGTGCGAGAATATATCAGAAACGCACAGTTTTCATAGTTATATTTTATTATTATATGTTGGTACTCCGAACTTTCCGCCACGGCTTTATCTGTCAATTCATCAATTTGCCTTGAAGAAATCAGTTCTGCCAACCAACATTTTTCAATGCAAAAATCACTAAATGATATTTATGGAAATATTTCCTTAATTTCAATAAAAATGCAATGAATTAGAGAAAATAATGTATAATACTCGTACAGAAGGCTCATTCTACCACTCGTTCATTCAAAAACTCGCCACTTCGTGGCTCGTTATTGAATTTTGAACTCGTGGAAGGATATCTATGCCTTCTGCACTTGTTTTATAAATAACTATTTCATGCAGAATCACCCCTTAAGTTTGTCGGATTTATTCACTAACACCCTGTATATCGGCGAGAAGAACATTCAAATTTGTAAAAGCTTCTCGCCATAAACTCGACATTCAACTTCATTTCTTCATTGACCAAAATACTTTTTCCGACATAGGACATAGTGTTATATATTGGTGGATGCGCCATAAAACTAAATCCTGACACCCTAATCCCGAGCATGAATAAGGTCAATAGATTTACATTAATTCAATTCTATAGTGTGATGTAGAATAAATGGAATGCTGATTTCAATTATTCCTTTCCATTTTGGAAATAAATTCGATTGTTTCCACCAAAAATTAGTTTTACGTTAATTCGTTAATTTATCCGAAAATATGGTGAATGCGCTTGTCGGAAATCTACGGTAAAAGCTCAAAACTTCAAAGTCATTCAATTTTGTTCATTCTCAAGTACCCTCGAAATACTTTTACACCTGCTATTGCATTATATTGAATAAGACCGTGTGACTATTCAATATTCCTCGAAATCTGAAATGCAGATAAGAATCGCATTTTCTCTGGAAATTTCACGGCGACGCCTACTTTTACAAATGATCGAGCGAAACGGCGGGTAGAATTCAAATTTGCCACACCTGAAGTTTCGACTGTATCCAGACTGAAATATGTACAAAATGAAAGTATTCGTCTGAATATAAATTAGATTTCAGATGAGCATCTCATCTTTTTTCGCTTCTTGGAATGAAATGAACCCATGGTCGAACCATTGCCCATTATTGCTGACGTTGTGGAACCTCCTATTGTTTGTAAGTGGTGGTTATGAAGCGCACAAATTTAATTAATTCAAAAAAGTGCAACAATTCTTACATGTAGGCATCTTGAGTTTATTTTTGAAATTAAATCTTTTGAATCGACTTTTTCCAGTTTGTTCGATTTGAAATACGTTTATTCGTTTCAAAAAAGAAAGTAATTGCTATTCTGCACTGATTTATCTAGCATAATTCAGAAAAAGTTGTAGTTGAGTTCAACTTAAGAAGATGAAAATTACGATTTTCGACTCTACCATGAAAAAATACCGGAAACATAATCAGCCTCTTCCCAATGGATATGCTCTCTCGCAAAATCCAAACGCGCCCTTCGATGGGCTGGGGTAAGAGCTGGGCCTCTTGCCGCGACACGAGGCCTTGAATCATATTGTCTGAGACGATTTCTTATTGTCTGAGTGCTAATTTGCACCCCATGAGTTTGCTCAAGCTGATTTTGAAGGAGGCGAGCGGTTGCAAACCGTTGTCTCAACGAAGAAACTCTCAAGTAACGTTCTTGAATGGCAGTTGTTACCCGTGGTCTACCCTGTCCTGGTCTTCGGACATTCATACCTGCCTCCCTGAATCGCTGCAACATTTTGGACACACTTGTATGTAACCTTTCTGCAATTCTTGTGTATGTCCACCCTTCTTCTCGCAAAACTACCGCTTGGGCACATTCCTCTTGGATCAAATTGCGTGTTTCGCGTTGCATAGGGATCAAGTGTAGAAAATAAAACGAAGGAAAAACTATTCATCACTAGAATTGATCGAGAACAACTAATTTCAGAATGGAGCCAATACATTCAAAATCTGATAATCTCATCTTTTTTTATTCCTGCTGGGAAAAAACATATGTATTGAAGAAAAACGTTGAAAGTGGATAACATATGCATGCATAATTCTGATAAAAATAATTATCATTGAGAACACCTTCAGTTGTAGAATAAATTTGAGATTTCCATAATGTGCGTTAATTCTATTGCGCAGTGTATTTCAGTTGTTCAGTTAATATCTGACCCCCAAAATCCCCATGGGAAAAGACTTTCGGCTGAATTCGCTGAAACTTTGCAAAAAGTATTCATGGGCACAATCCTCCATTTTCAAATCCAGACCCGCTGAAAGTTGTATAAGTGTTACATCCTGACCTATATTTCGATTATACAGGGTGGTCCAGATTTTAGGTCAGATAGAACAACTTCTTTCATGAAAAAAAGTTCATATAAACATACACACATCATTAAGTCTAACCTCCCAATCGACTCTCAACTTGTTGAATGTAACATGACAATTTTTTGTGTGTGGAATCTTCACTATCTCATCCTCAAATGAAAACAATAAACCAGCAAAAAATGATTATGGTTCGGGAGAATACAGATTATTCGAAGTTGATCGAAGTTTTCAGCGAATAACGAGAGTTGTAATATTGAGATTTGAGAATATTCCAATTTCTCAGTTTGACCGGGCGAAAATAGTAGCCCTACATCAAGATGTTTGGTCGAAAAACCAGATTGCGCAACATTTGAATATTCCAGTAAGGCGCATGATGGCCTTTTCCCTGGAAATCTGCAGCATTGACCCGAAGACCGATGCCAGGTGGACCCAGAATGACATCTGCAAGGAAAGACCATTATAACAGCCTTTCGAAGCCACTGTTTTAAGGACCTATAGACGGGTAGGCTCGACCAGTACCATAAGGAGACGGTTGGATTCCTCAAATTTAAGAGCAAGAAGACCTTTAAGAGTACCTCGACTATCACCTCGACATAGAGCTATCTGTCGGCAATGGTCAAAACACCACCAAGACTGGCTTTTACCATAATGGCGGAACATACTTTTTTCGGACGAGTCACGATTCGGTTTACAAAGTGATAGTCTAAGGGAAAGGATCTGGATAGGTCCAGAAGACTAGAGCGACTCAATTTCGCCCTGCAAATTGTGCCCTTTCAAGGCGAATCAATAATGTGCTAGGGAGGTATAATGTTCGGACGCACACGAAGGGTTCAAAACATTCTTCAAGAGAACACTATTCATAGAATAGCAGCAAACTCACCAGACAATTGAGCACGTATGGCTCGTATGATGGGATTACTGAGAGAGAATAATATCTAATCGCCAAAACCCACCTTCAACTTTTCAGGACGAGTTTAGCCCTTCAAATCAAATCTTTCAATCAACTGCCGAATACACCTAGGAATCCCACGAATCAAGTCTAATGACTTGATTAGCCCATCAGGTAGACAGAACGATATGCCTGAAAATTTCATTAATATGAAATTATGATTATTTATTTATTTCATTCATTATTTGTTGGATATATATGGGGTTTTTAAATACAGAGTATTCACTAATACACAGATGATGATTTTAATCGTTTATTCTCAAAACACTCTCGTAAGTCTCACTCTATCTGTAAGCAAGTTCAGTTCAGAAGACAGAACAGAAGGGAGCTCAACCCAGAAGGGAGCTGCACCCAGTTCAGCTGTCAGAACGGAAGGGAGCTCAACCCAGTTCAGACGTCAGAACGGAAGGGCCTGACAGAAGGGCTGAAACACTCAGGTTATGTCCCTGACGTTTGCTCTCGATCATCGAAGATATATTCTTGTTTTCTCTCTCGATGGCCCTCGATGGCCTCGCCACGCGCAGACTCGCAGCGCCACCGTACGACATGAAGTAAAACTTCAAGTGTAGGGTTGGTTGTCTCTCTCGTAATTTGTTTGGATGAAGTAATATTCTAACATTATTTCATTCATATGCAGGCATATCGTTCTGTCTACCTGAAGGGCTAATCAAGTCATTAGACTTGATTCGTGGGATTCCTAGGTATATTCGGCAGTTGATTGAAAGATGGGGTAATACGGACTATTGAATTTGGATCCAGTCGTGGAATAACAACAATTATTCAAAAATAAATAATCGATAAATAATCTTTTTTCCTATTTTGGCTAATCCTGCATAAAGCAAATAGTAACAAACAAAGAATTCCTATCAAATATATTACAGTTGGAATAGAGGATAATATTCACCTCATTTCCAGAATATGTTCATTTCTTGAGAAACCTAGGTGGTCAAGACTTTTGACGATGTGTGTATATCCTAACCTGCTTCGTTTTATAGATGAACTGAAAAAGAAATCAGTTTTTCACCTATAACTTTAGTATTATTACATGTATTCTTTCAATTTTTAGGTATTGAAGTCTAAATAATGTAGTGTTCAGAATTAGGTAATAATCTCCTACCAAAATAATCCAGTGGCGTAGAAACAGGAATGCGATGATCCTTTTCCTAATGAATATCTAAGCCACTGTTTTTTTTTCGAGAAAATTGTTCCATTTATAAAATCAACAGAGTTTTACTGAAAAAAGGTCTCTTAAATGTTTTTATTCAACTAAAATCTGGCCACCCTGCATTTATAAGTTACGTTATGACAAAAACTGTCAAGATAAACTCAATTGATGAGAATTGTAAGTATTTTTTCTCTTCAATGAAGAAGACGAGGTATAGTAATAGTAGAATGTAGTGTTTGATTGTAGAAAGAAGTGGGAAGTGAAAAGAAATGCTTTAAAGATCAATTGAAACTCTTACGCATTAAAACTGATGAGTGCATTTTGGCTTTGGCTTGCTGTATGGTCCTTTTTAATAGAAATGAAAAAATAATTTCTTTGTCATTTTGTTTTTCGAAAACGGTTTATTTTATCGACGATAAACGAGAGTACCTTTTCTTAACGTTCAATTCAATTCAATTTATTCATCAATAGGTAAAATATACATCAGACAAAAACTTCACTTGCAGAAATATACAGCCTAAGCAAGCTTGTATGCTGTCATTATCTGCTTTTACAACTGATGAACATTCTCCCCAGTTATACAAAAAATCAATACATTTGTTGAAAGAGAAACAACAAAAATGTAGATTACCAATTGAAAGGCATAACAAGCCAAAGAAATGCAAAAAAAAACAGAAAACAAAAATTATGCCGATAGGATGGCTTCGAACCTATCGGAATTAACAATTACATAAATTCGGAGATGATATCTGAAAATTTTACTTTTTACATTGGTTGTTGATTTAAGTTCTTGGGAGAGGAGGTTTTAATTTTTTTTTTTTTATCAAACTCCAACGCATTTGAGTAAAACATCAAATCATCAAAAAATTTTTTCGTATACAACGTATATTGAAATGTACCATATTCATATTCGATAGACATATCGAATTCAATCTCCTTTCTAGCAACATCAACACTAAAATATTTGTTCTCTGTGTCATCCAATTCTGATTCGAAGCAATCCATTATACAACTACAATAGCAAAAGAATAGTAAAAATATAGTAAAAAAAAAAATTCCACAATCAAACTCTACAACAATTGTAGGCAGTATGTACAGTGAAACTACCCCGATAAGCGTATATGAACTAAACCTATATAGAAATCACCTACATCATACAACATAATAATACAATTCAATTCAATCATTATCAACTCATTTAAACTAAGGAATCTACGTCCTGTTTATCATTAAATGAAATTACACCTTTTTCAGTTCTAACCTTAATTATACCATCACATTCTTGGGAAATTTCGCTATGGCATACTTGAATATATCGATTCTTTTTCTGGTTGGATCTTCTTTCACAAAGACCTTTGATCCCACAAAAAGTTTTCTTGATGAGTAAAATTCACTACGATATGATTCATCTAAAAATTTGACAATAATCGGACGTGTTTTGTTTTTAACTCTTTTTCCTAAACGGTAGCAGGATTTTATAAATCGTGCATCAATGTTTACCATTTTATCTTGACACATGGCTATAACTTTCTTTTTCAGATCCGAATTATCAGATTCCGGAATTCCAAAAACAATAACATTGTTTCTTTTACTTTCCTGTTGTAAATGTTCCAAATAAGACTCGGTCTTGTGAAGCCTTGATTTTAGTTCTTCCAAATTTCGATCGGTAGAAGGAAACTCATCATCTTGCAATCGAAAATTCAACCGTTTAAACTCTTCCTCCATTCTGTCCTTAATCTTGAGCATTATTTTCTTAGTAATGGTATCTAAATAGCAATCCAGTACGGCCACTACTGTCCCTTTAACGATTCCTTTCAATTCTTCTATATTATAAGCTATCCAAATTTGTTTTTTACTACTCCTCATAATACAGGGTGTTGAAAATGTAAGCATTAAAATGTACAACCTAGTCTGCCCCTGGTGAACTAAAATAGTTAATTTAAATTTGAGGGCAGTATTTGAAGAGGTCATTACTCCTTACGGTAATTCTTTACTTTAACGCCCATCATATCAAATTTTCTTTAATTTATATTAAATAGTTTGAAATTTATTACAGTAAAATGGATTTCCAGCGACGTCATTCAAGAGGCCGTTTCTCCGTTGGGAGGAGGGCCGCTAGGAAAAAAAGTTATGGGAACTTGTCAGAATGCCAGAATGGTCTCCAATATCCGATAACGGATTGGCACTATCAAGAAGAAGAACTTGTCATCTTGTTTTTTTACGTTTTATCTGAATCCGAGAGATTTCCCACATTTTCCCGGACACCCTGTATAATACAAAACCAAAAACAATCGTTACTAATAAAAATCGACGCCTCCAGTTGGGTCGGCTGTTGAACTCTTATCTTCAAATCTCCACCCGTAGTAGACCTAACATTATCATCAAACGTTCAGAATCGCCAATGAACCGAAATATTCCACGCCATATCATTTTCCTGCGAAGAACCTATCAATTACTCAATTCCAAAATGTCGGAGCTACTTTAAATGTCATTACTTCCTGTCGATAGTGTCAATCGATATCGTTGATTTTCCGCAGTTTCTCACAGTTTGAGCGAACACCACCTCTGCCCGTTTGGGAAAGTGAAGTTTCTGATTCTGTTCACTGAATTCGACATTAATTATTATTGTTGTGCATGAAGTTGGAGTGAAGTGAGCTAGAAGTGTGGTTAACGATGGGGATCTTCAAACGATCACCGAAACAGAATAGGTAGGCTATAAGTGTTTGCAATGATAGGAGTTGGCGCCATTAGCTTGAAATCTTCATTCCTAAAAATATCCTTATAGTTTTCGGTATTATTTTTTCATATTGGTTATTGTTGTTTTATGGCATCGGTATCGATACGATAAATTCCAAATATTTCAACTTCTCAATAGTGTCAAGTACCATAATCCAGAACTTTCTGCTTTTCAATATAGATGTTACCATTTTCAGAAACTAAAAGTCCCTTACTCAATTTACATAATCATGCAAAAGAATTACGCAATAACCACTTCCATGTGATAAATTTATTCCTCAAAACCTTCGACAACATCTTATTAACGATTTAAAATCGATTAATGCTTTACTTAGATTGAGCAGTAGTTACTCAAAAAGTCTGTCTTTTATTTATACATCCTAATAGCATCTTATGTATTCAGAAACATTCAATATTCTTTCAACTGTTCAGGAATACATATACCATGATCAGTTTCTGAGACAAAATCAGCAATAGCAGCACTTATCGATCATGATTATGCTCCTATTTATCAACAATATTATGAGTAGTTCATCCTTTATATACTAACTGACGAAAAAACTGCAACATCCAGAAGAAGTTTTTCAATTTCTTTCTTTGTGAAACATAGATAGTATAGCAAGAAGTAAATGATTGAAATTTGGAGAAAAAAACGAAGGGTTTACAATTTTTTAAATAAATTCGTTAATAATGTGTTTGTCCACCGCGATTATCTATACACTCCCTGAAACGTCTCGGCATTGATGCAATAAGATGGTCTATTTCTTCTTGAGGGATACTATCCCAATCTACCTCTACTCCATGTCTCAGAGCCGCCAAAGTCAGTGGGAGGTGGGGTAAATTTCCAAGCCTTCTACCCATAATGTCCCAAACCTGTCTATGGGCGGAAGATCGGGGGATCTGGGCGGCCAGGGCAAAAGATTTACATGGGTCGCTTCGAAAAAGTTTATGCTAACTGTAGCAACATGAGGTCGGGCATTATCTTACTGAAATATTGTATGTTCGAGCTGGTTAAGGTGAGGGAGAACATATGACTCCACTATTCCTTGGAGGTAATGCAGCGCTGTCAAATTACCTCGAATAAAGACTAAAGAACTACTTGCATGTGCAATAGCACCGCATTCCATAACGCCTACTGTCCGATGTACAAGATGCTCAACATCAAACTGAGGTTTCACGTCTTTCTCCCCGACATCGTTTAACCCTTCTTCGGCCATCATGTGCACCCAAAGAGAATCGAGATTCATCAGAAAAGATGATGTGAGGCCATTCCACATTCTAATGTTGCCGGCGATGCTCAACCGTCAGAGGTAAGACAAGATGGGGTCGATAATGCTGCAGTCCAAAAGACCTTACCGGGGTTAAAAAGTTAGGAAAGTTACAGGATGACCTTGTTCTCCTAACCACTCATCAGTCAAAGATCGAGTTGTCGCAAATCGGTCTCTAACGGCCATAAGTCTTAGACGTCGATCTTGAACTCCATTTGTGGCCCATCGACGTCCGGTGCCTACACTTCTCCAATTTTGGGTATTATCAAAGCACGCTTGACAACATATCATAACAGTAGTTGGATTTCTGTTCGTACGGTTAGCGATTTCTCGAAATGACAACCCCGCCTCCCGTAGACCAATAAATCGACCTCTTTCAAATTCACTTAGCTGGCGATGAATTCCGCGTACACGTGCTCTAGGTATTTTAACTACAACTGAATATCGACTTTGGATCTCCTCGAACAGCTGGTTTGTTGTAAAATTGAAGTAACAAAAATTGTCTACCCGAAAAAACCTTCACGGTTTTCAACATAAATATGTCAGCTTATCCTGTAAATTTTTACACAAACCAGTCACTACACCGATACGGGGAGACAGAGTTTTTGCTAAGGTTTTTATCTGTTCTTCATATCATACGTTGAAATGTATGATGCCCCGTTTACATTTCCTCTGCTAATACTGAAATTACATCTACACATGCTTTGTTGTTTGAAGTTGATAATTTTTGTATTGCTCTCAAAGGAATATATATATAACAAAAAAAAAATTCAAACAGCTCCTTCTGTGTGTTGCAGTTTCTTTGTCAGTTAGTATATGGTTCCACCAACGCACCAAAAACTATTGTCAAATTATTTCCTAAATGGTCACCTAATAATCAAACGATTTTTTGTTACATCGTTTATTTTTTCCAATCGTATCATCCTTCCCGTTTTTTCCGCCTTCCATTAATCAAATCAGGCTGCGTTCCTTTCCAGAACGTCCGTTAATAAAAATAGAACGCGTACTACATAGGTGCAGCTCATATCGGAACCAACCGGATATCGCCTTATCATTACAAAGCCACCAACAGCGCCCGAGACATGTACAAAGAACGCTACCGCGTGAGACAGCTGGAATATTGCAACAAACAAATGTTCGGTAACCTCATCGTCACATGCCCGAACCACGTCAGTCAGATGCCAAAAAAGTTGATACAGCCAGTTCCGATCACGGTTAAGCCGGTATCTACGCCGCAAGAGATAGTGAGGAGGCACATGATGGAGGCTGAGAGAAGAAGGGCTTCGATGCTCGTGGACCAGCTGCTGATAGACATCCACAACAGCATCCAGCACACCACTGATTACAACTCAACCACCAGCGGAAGGTCCTCGCAGAAGTTTAGCAGGTCTATGACGCACGATCTGTCCAAGAGAGGTGAGTTTGTGGTTTTTTCGTTGCTTTGGGGTTTTTGTGGCTTCGGATGGACAGTGGTTGAAAATCTTTTGATTCAACTGCTCCTTTGCCAGTTCAGAGTTTCAGAATTGAAGGATAGAGCAAAATCTCAGGGCTACCTGACGTTACTTATTTTGGGTCGCATTATAAAGTATTTGTTGTATACTATAATGGTATCGATACTCCCTTGTTTGAGTCACGAACCAATTTAGAGGTATCAATGCCTGAAGGTACATAAATACATTACTAACACTTAAATACTCAAATTGTTTTAAGAAATCCCATAAAAAAATCCCACAAAATCTCATCCAAAATTGTGAATAAGTATTGCCAGATTTATTTACATGTTTTGTTGTAGGTATTGTCATAATTAAATCATGTATGTTGAATTCCAGTTCATTTTTGGATTCAATATAGATTTTAAACTACAATCAAAAACTGTTAGTAGGTGTACGTTATTGTCTTACTAATATCAGTTATAACTAGTACTGCATATTGGGTTCAGAAAATAAGTAATGTTTGGTTACCCTGGGTCTTACAGAACTTAAAGGAATGCTATGCTATGTATTTTTATACATTATAATTATTTTTATGTTCAACTAAAATGAAGAAAAGTTTATAGATATGTTATAACATAAACAAAAAGAATTATTAGAAAAATTTGGCTCAGTTTCTAAAGAAAAAATTCACTCTTAGAGTTCGTTAGCAATCTTAAGATTTCGATCAAAAATAACGGAGATAAAATATTGGTTAAACTGTAATAATTGCTCTTCATTGTTAATATGTATATTGATAAATCGTTCGATCTTTCAAGATGAGATTATAAGAACATCAGAGGAACTCTATATCAGAAACTTGTCATTCAACATATGCGATTCATTCAAAAAAGTTCGAATTTTGAGAGTACCCCTTTAACAACAAAAAAAATCTAATGAAATCTCTCAACAGTTTCGATAAAGTTCGTAGTTTTGTATTAATTATGCTTAACTTCGTTGACCAAGAACTTTTGTAATTTTTCATGGATTTCGATTATTTCTACGCCAAACTGAAGATAAATTCTTTGGTATTTACAAACTACAGAAAAGTATTCCAAAAATGTTGATAGTTTATTTATACCTACAGGGTGAATACAAACCATGTGTTTGTGGTTTGTAGTCCAATTTCTTAACACCCAGTGGAACAGTTCGGGAAATTTGTAGTGTTTACACTCAGTTTTTTACAAAGACCATCGTTTTCGCCATCTATTTGTTTTTATTTCACCTTGATATCTTGATTTATTTGGAAGATATACGTATTCAAATAAAAGCCTGGAATTTTATAAACACACCAAGTTCTAAGGAGAGGTTTACCGACTATATCTGGACGAATCTCATATCAAAGAGGTTCTGTTATGGTATGGGCCGGTATATCAAAAGCTCCACGTACCGAATTATTATTTATTGAAAACGGAGCTCTAAATGCTCAACGATACATACAAGATGTTCTTCAGGAAGCTGTAGTCCCCTACGCTCCATTGGTTGGAGATGACATTTAATGGACTCATGTAGCAAATATTGTTAACCAATATTTGGATGAGATTGATATCCAATGATTAGAATGGCCAGCATGTAGCCCGGATCTGAATCCGATTGAATATCTCTAGGATAAATTTAAAAAAAATCATTAGTCGTCATCCTATACTACCAGGAACACTTGACGAGCTGCGTTTTGCGTTTCAATCTGAATATGACGCAATTCCTCAAGATCGCATTATTCCTCTTATCAATTCGATGTCTCGGCGATTGCGTACAGTTATTTCCGCTAGAGTTGGCAAACGAAATATTAAAAAAATGCCAATTTCAATTTTATTTTTGTTTCAAATCACTATAGAATATTAAAACATTACCAATCAAATTTTTCCCTAGGATTTTAGTCGAAAAAACGTATCATCAAAAGAAATCGAGATATTAAGGTGAAATAAAAACTGAAAGATGGCGGAAAAAATTGTGTTTGTGAAAAACTGAGTGTGAACTTTACAAATTTCTTGAACGGTTCCACAGGGTATTGAGAAATTGCACTGGAAAAACAAACCATTTTTTCACCCTCTATAAATAAGCTACCAACATTTTTGGAAAACTTTTCTAGAGTTTGTTTCGAACAAACAAAAAATTCATCATCAATTTGGAGTATAATCAATTGAAATCGATGAAAAATTACGAAACTTCTTGGTCAACGAACTCCAGTAAAATTTCAGGTGGCTCAGTGTTTTCGCCGGTGATTGTATTAATACGTCACACAAAAAAACCCGATCCTGGTGCACAGATGGCACCACTAGTGCCATACCATTTTTTTTTGCATTAGTACTAAGCTCTAAAGGCGGCCACTCACGAGGCTACCATGTTCGAGCGTTCGGATAATTTTACAGTCGGGCAGCTCGGGACACGACCGCACGACTGTAAATCAGAGAATGAACTTGACTGCCCGACTGGAATCTCTTGGACGCTTGGCGTTCGAAGTCTCGAAAAAACGCTTCGTTAGATGCGGGTCAAAATTTCAGAACAGAGTTATGCCTGGATCGAATTATTGAAGGTTAAGTGGCGCTTCATTTGTTGTTTGTTTCAAAATTGGATAAAAACGAGTTTCGTGGAATTTTATAACATGTTTTTTTGGTGGGAAAAAAAGTGTGCAAGCAAAGCAATTACTTGATAAGCCTTTATAAGCTCTGCTACATCGACAACAACGGTTAAAAAGTACTCCAGGGAAA
The DNA here is from genome assembly GCF_914767665.1 of Harmonia axyridis. Taxonomy (NCBI): domain Eukaryota; kingdom Metazoa; phylum Arthropoda; class Insecta; order Coleoptera; family Coccinellidae; genus Harmonia; species Harmonia axyridis. The sequence goes on from NC_059505.1 coordinate 30,512,550, forward strand.
GAAAATTCGCTTGATGAAGAAGTGATTGCCGCGGTTGAAACCTATTTCGAAAACAAAGACGAATCATTCAACAGAAAAGGTATAGAAAAGTTAGAGTAGCGTTGGAGTACATGTGAATCTGTTGACGAAAAGTCGAATTTTAAAGAAAAATGTGTTTTTACTAGTTAGCCCCCGTACTTATTGAATGAATTGTTTTTCATATAGATCGTAACAGATTCGATGACAAGTATCCGTCAAGGATCTGTTCTAGTCTCCTAAATATTCGGAAACTCTCGAAATTAAGTTCGTATGATATGCAGCTCAGTCTATTGCTCCAAAATCTAGGACATCCACCACTGTGAATATTCTCAACACTTACCCTTGATATATAATCGTACACCCTCATTATAGTCCCCTTATCTCCAATTTCAGACATAGAAGACCTATCCGCCCTTGTGGTCCTCCTCGGCGGACAAATTGAGCGGGTTGGTGTCAAGTTAGTCCGCCGTCTGAAGCGTCGCGAGGCCCTGCGACGCCAGCAGGAAGCTCACTGCGACGTCATTACCTGTCAGCTGAAGAGACGTAAGTATGCGTTGTTGTCGAATTTCTGGCGAAATCCTACAAAACTAGGAAGTGATCGAAGTTGATAACAATTTTTTTTTCAAACTGACTGACAATATCATCGAAAAGTTCTACTTTTTGTCCACCAGAGGGAAAAGTGTAGACTACCAATGATAACTATCAACTAAGATGTCTAAAAATATGGTGAATGCACTCGTTAGTTTTTGAATGGAATGACATTCGATCAAATTGAAAATATAAGTTTTATTTCGTGGCGGCGCCGCAATGTCATACCTTTTTTTCCTTTGATTTTGACAGGATACATCAATTAAAACCCGATCCTAGCCAATCAGAAGCTTGAACTAATATTCTCAAAATTGGCAAAACAAAAGCTAATCAGTCCATACACCAGGTTTTTAGACATCTTACTATCAACTATTATACTTCATGTCTGTCAAAATTAATTCAGCATGACAACCATAATCAGGCAAATTTTCCATTAATCGATCAATTTAGCAATCGTTATGATTAATGTTTCGAAACATTTGAAAAAAATTGCATATTTTCTCTATTTCTGTATCATAATGAGTTCATTACAGTACTAGAAACAGTGCTGTAACGAACTCATTGCAGTATTGTTTTCAGTTATATTTTTCGTTTTGTGGTTGTCAACACAGACTTCGAATCTCATCAAAATTCAACACACATCAATTGTCAATATAATAATTTGGATTGAAAGAAATGATTTGCGACATTATTCGCAATTTCTTTTAATTCTGTTGGTGTTAAATCGATTTCGACAGAGATAATTCACGAATTTAATGCATATTTATAAATTATTTAGAAATTCCGAACGTACGATTCGAATTCAAATTCCGTAATCTGTCAATTTTTTAACAGTCACACCAACTGCCAAGATACAATACAAATGTCACTAGTATGTATAATCTGAATTTTTCATTGAATTTCGACAATATTTCACAAAACTTGACTGAAATACAGAAAATGTCTAATACTCGTTGCAGAAGGCAATTCCAACACTCATGCGTTGAATTTCGCATTGGTGTTGGAATAGGGGCCCATTCTGCAACTCGTTTTAGAATATACTAAAAGGAAAAGTGACTTTTCATGGCTCGCCTTCAACACAGGCTCCTCCTCATTGAATGGTTTACTATTACTTTCACTTTTAAAATTTGAGTTTGATCATATGAAATTGGAGTGTACAATTTTTCGATGTGCCGTTTTCTGAAAGAGCGCATTGGACAAATTAAATCTTTGTAGGTTGTAGAATGAGGTCAATCAGAGAAATTCAATCGATGAAAAGACAATTTAGGTCTCAGCTATGTCAATAAAACTTGAATCACATTAATTTAAAATGATTTTGATGTGTTTCAAATCGATTTTATACTCGCTATTACGACAATAACATGAATGTTTCTGTTTTAGTTAACGATCATTAAATATTACATAATAGTTCTTAAAAGAATGTGGTTTTTTCAACTAAAACAAGAATTGTATCGACTTATGAATATTCAAAAAAAGTCCCTCGTTTTTCAGTCTTATCAGTAACCAGCTGGACTATTTTATGTGGGTTCTATGTTCATCTTGAGCATTTGCATTGAAACATATACATAATAGATAATTGGAAGAACTAGTTAAAAGATTCAGTTTCCTACACTTTCATTAATTTGATTTAAATTGTGATAGAGAACATCTTTGTGTGACAACCAAAATGCTCGTGTGGTAGGTGCATCTATCAGTCTATACACTTCAGTGATGGTTGATAAGTGCTTCAGTTATCGATATTCGGAATTGAATCTTTAATCTGAATTGTCTTAGTTCGTCACTACCACATTCAGGCTTAGCTTAATAACAGCTAGTTTCGTTGTCAACCATCAATGTTGGAACTGACAGAAAACTAATTTGGCTTTAGCCATTCCATTTTCCATTCAGCTTCACTAGCAGTCACTATTTCTACTTCTGTTGTGGAAATTACAATAGTTGAAGTTGACTACCAAGAAATACTTCCACCACCATACCATGCATAACAAGTAAGAAGTCGAGTATTCTATTCTAATGTCTTCTTCTTGCTGATCATCACTGAAGGCCAACTGATAAAAAAAGATGTGGCCTAATTTGTCATCTTCTTTTATGCAAGAAAAATATGTATTCCGTCTTTGAAGAATTCTTCTCAACATAATGACTTTCACACCACTGATTGATTCTTGTAGTAGAAAATAGAAGTTGTTGAAGGTTTTCTAGGTTTTTGATTCCACTATGATATTTGTGTCATCGGCATAATTTATCAAGGAAGACTGGTTGGCATATCGTTCACGTATACAAAAAAAATAGAGGAGCCAGGATGCTCCCTTGTGGAACCTCTCCAACTATATGAGACCTAGCAGATAAATACTTAGAATCCTTGACATTGATGGAAACATATTGGGTTCTTTCTGAAGGGTAACTACGAAAAAAACCAGCTGTTTCTTCCTAATACTACAGCAGTAAAGCTTCCGCAAGAGAACCAACTGCGAAATGCATTCAAAAGCCTTTCTTACGTCTATAAATATTCCCAGCGGCAATTTTTTCCTCTATACAATCAGTGAGTTGCTCTATGGGATTAAAGATAGCTTTTTCTGTCCTCTTGCTGATGAATCCATGTTGACTGCTAAGACTCCCACTGTGTTGCACATGATATAACGTATGAAACTTTCTATCACTGGAGCTATAAAAACGTGCCCAACTAGAGCATTGGAGATCACACAGATCATACAGATATCATACCTCCCGATCTAGCGATAGAGAAAGTGGCCTACGAGGTCACTCTAAGACTATCTGGGGAAGATACCGGCAATGAGTGAATTAGGAATAAGAGAGCCTAGTTTTCCCTGACGTATTACATACCATCAGCGAACCTTTCCATTGACGGGATGGTGAAGAAAATTAGCAACGAAAAAACTTTCATTCCGATACTAAATAGAGAAGAATATTGGGAAAATGAGTCCACAATCCCAGTTCTCAAAAAGAATACCATGAAATGGTACACAGATGGTTCCAAAACCCCGATGGGGACTGGTGGTGGAGTATCGTTTGGTCGCTATCTGTGTGTCTTTCAGGCATACTTGAAATAGAAAGATTTGTACAAATTAACCTAGCAAGAAACTGTCAGCAATGTGATATAGCGATACATTTTAATGGTCAGGCTGCAAACAAAGCACTGAGCTCACATATTATTGATTAAAAGATGGTATTGGAATGCCGACGAAACCTTAATGGAATAGGCATGAATAACAAGGACTTTTTAGTCTAGGTTCCCGGCCACTCAGGAATTAGAGGGAATGAAGAGGCCAACACTCTTGTCAGAAAAGAAGCACAAACTTCTTTCATGGGCCCGGAACCTTTCTGTGGCGTAGACAAATGAACTTACAAGAAAGAATTTCAGGAGAAGGAAAAAACCGAAAGAGAAACACTCTGGAAGAATCTTTCTGGTTTGTATCACTCCAAAAAGTTTCGTCGAAACTTTGACTCTGCGAGATCCAAGAAGTATCTAGATCGTAATAAAAATATGCTACATATTCCTCACAGGGCATTGTCGGCTTAGGAAACACCTCATGAGAAAGGGTCTAACAGAAAATGACGAGTGCAGATTCAGTGGGGAGGAGGAAGAAACTCCTGATCACCTGGTAATGGAATACCTCGCCATCACTATCCAACGCAAAACCTGCTTTGGACACGAAACTTGTAGAAGTGAGGAATTAGCCTCCTTGAAGCCATCCCAGATACTGGCTCTCATTAAAACTCTGGAACTGGAAGGCGAGCTGTAGATCACGTTATAGAGAAAATAGCTCTGATTGGGGGCACAATAGACCATTAGGTCGTAGTGAAACGGAACCTCCTCAATTAAATCTATCTAACAAGAGAAGCTATAGCTTGTGCATATGGCGTATATGCCACATTGCGTCTGAAATGAAGAATTGAGATCCTGTCCGTTCTCGTCCCTTCCCAACTAAAGTTCATAAAATTATAAAATTCTTCATATAACTATGTAAATAAAATGAGATTTATTGTTCAATAGACTGGAAGATCTACAATATATCATATCATAGGTGTCTTGTAAAGCGTATTACCACATCTCTGAACTAGTATATAGACAGGTTAATTTCAAATTTAAATCTTACTAATACTGAAGTATTACTCAAAGTAGTAATTGGTGTTGTTATTTTCTTCTTCTTAGTTACTTAAAATTATTTGGTGCTGTCATTTTTCTTGTTTCCAACGTTTTTTTACCTCCATTTTTTTCCCGAATCTTCCCCTAAAGTTCCAACTTGGCAACGTCAGCCCAAATCGATAGTCCTCTATCCCTATTGACGACGAGCCCATTTCTACGTCACAACCCTCCGACGCGTCGTCTTTTGCGTCGGACAAGGAGGATATCTGCTCACGTTTGAGAAAAAACGATTACTATTAACCTTTGCGATCCAAGTGACAGAACTTCATGCAGTTTACTTTCAGAGATGTTTGAAGTGACGCGTCCACATGAGTGCTTTCCTGAATTCGCTGATGAAAGCTGCAAGTGGGTCCAGCACTGGTAAGCTGATTTTGAGGACTGAATAGAAGGATAGCCATTGAGACGAGATGAGTTTCATTCAGAATTTTTTGGTTATGGTCCGCCTCGTTTTTTTCCGAAATTCGTTGTTTCAAACGATCAAAATTCACTTTTTCGCGGATTAGCTATCGCTAACGTATTGACAAAACAGCTGGGAAACTAAAACAAAGGGGTATAGCTGTTTTGAATTGCAAATTTCGCTCAACATATGGTACGTGTCAATTAAATGCATGTATTATCTTGTTAATCATAGTATACGAGTTAATCTGTATTCAGCTATTGTGATCCTAGTGAAATGAACTGGGTTATTACTGTCCCGAAATAGATATTATACTCGACGATGAGTTTTATCAAAGAACTTCTGCTCTCTCTTTCGAACAACTTTTTAACTGAGATCATTAACTGCTGGTTAGATTAACGTACTTCAAGTGTTACTTTTTAATTAAGTTCGAAGAAGAATATTGCAATAGCTCGACATTCAAAGAAAAGTTTAAAAGTGCTTCTGAAACGACTGTTGCAATGGATTTATGTTGATGTATTGTGTTTAAAAAATTTTCTGAAGTACAAAACACACTCTACAATAGAAGAGATAAGAAGCCTAAAGAACGTGTTCGTAATGAAATTGTACTAACAGAAAACTTTTATGCTCAAACAATCACAGCACCTTTTTTTCAGACATTTTTTCATCTAAAAAGTCATCATACTAATCTATTGATTAAATATTCCTTTTATCTTATCGAGGCAAAGCTCATAAGTCCAACATATTCCAAATGAATTTCTAGTATAAATGTAATTCATCCTTATCCTCATTTCTGTTATGAAGAAAAATAATTATAAGAGTATAATATAAGCACCAAATATTTTTTCTGGTGATACGATCCTCATAAAATCAGGCATGAACATTCGGGTTTTTATTTTACATAAACCAACTGAATTTGAATGCATAGTTACGAGAATATTGGGTATTATTTTTCGATATTTACTCAAATTTTTCAAATGCCACGTGATCAACATTGTTATTGTTGTTATTTTCCATCCACATGAACAATTTAAACTTGGCCAGCTGTGTTATCACAGGAATATTTTGTATTATTCTTTTTAATTTCCTCTGGTCTGGTGACGCGATCAACATGAAACTTTACATGAAGCTTGAAATTGTTGTTGTTCATGTAAGTGCAAAATTTGAACTTGATCGAATTCATAATTCGATATTTATGGGATCCCTTGTCAGATTCTGCCTTTGAAAAAACCCAACCGAGGCATTCTTGATTCATACCTATTTTAAAAAATTTTATCGTGTACTTCGTACCGTTCTGGACAGATGTACAGAATTGTTTTTGACCAAGAATTCGTCATCAGTGAGCCGAAATTTATAGTTTCGGACCATCTCGGCTAAAAATACTAAAATAAGGAAGAGTAAACAGATCGCTCAAAAAACAGAGAATTATGATTTTGAACTGTTTTGCTACAATAATTCTAAAATACATTAATCTTTCTTAGACTCATATGTATTTTTGTTTTCAGTCCTGCCGAGCTCCCCAAAAGAAATGTGTTTCACAGTGAACCCCCAAGCTGGAGAATCAAGTTTTTCACAATGGGTTACAGCCATGAAGATGGTTGCCCAACTGCCAGGAGGTATACCACCAGAATTTCGAAAAAGGTTATGGTTAACGATGGCAGAAAAGCATCTGGCTTCGAAAGGGGTAGGTCAAATGAAATCGAATGTTACTCTTTTTTAAGCAAGTCTGATGGCGTCTCTTGATGAAAAATATTCAGATCAACTTTTAGTTTTCTCAAATTTTGAACTCCAAGTAGCAGATCATATTTAACAATGCAGCTAGTCAATCTCTCACTTGTACTTCTTAAATACCTTTTCAGTCTTTTGAGGGTAGAATAAGTTCTTTCTGGCAAGACCGTCGATACTGGTAACGTACAAAATATTTTGCGTGATATAGATATGTTATAAAATAACTGCACATAATATTTAGAAAGTACCGATATTCTACTAAATTTCGAATCGGAAATTCTCGATTATTTCTTCTTCCGCATCTTTAATTCAAATTCAAGGGTTATTTCGTTGGCTATTTTCGAATCTATTCAATATAACTTTCTCAATTTTTTTTAAATCAGTCGAAGTGTCATTATTCCGATCAATCAAAAACATGAATTGATGTTTGAGAAATCTGTTATTCAATCGGAAATTTTAAAGTCAGGTGTTTATATTGCTTCGACTTCAAAGCCCCCTAACTGCGATAGTGAATTACAGACATTGGGGTGGAACCAAAAATGTGGTGAAATGCATTCTTGATAAATATATCACCAAATACATATAATTTTCAGGTCACTGAAGACATACTTCACTATCTTTTTCCATATAATAAAGACAAAGGAGTTTTGATATTAGGCAATGTGCTCATTTGGGAATTATGCAAACATATTCAGAGGGGATGACTTGTCCACTTATCCTTATCAATTCCACGTTATGAATATGCAAAACTTTTGATAACACACAGTGTCAATATTAATTCAATAATCCCAACCATTATAATATTAACATTACTGGAATTTTCAACAAGAAACTATTTGAAACTACTCAAGATTCGAATTAGGTCTGCTATTGAAGTCATAAAATATTTTACCTACCATAAATCGCTTTGATTGTTTACCCACCATAATTAATCTACTTCCCCAACCATGTCGATTGTGTGTAGAATTTTAATGATGTGTGACAATTTGCAGGTAATTAATTGACTTAATCACCAAATAATTCAAACGAATCATTTAAATCAAAATGCATATTTCATGAAACACTGTGTTTGTTGTTGACATTATTTCGGAGTTTCGGACTAAATAGTGTCATCAACACCTAGTTCGAATTATTACTGATTTCAAGTTTCGAAAAGAAACCAGTATTTCAATGAAACAGATAAATTTTAATTGCACAAGAATCAAATTTAGTTATGAATGATTCAGTTTTCTGAGCAATCTCTTCGCAATATCAATATTTTTTTTCAACAATTTCCAATAAATAATCAAAATTGATATTTATTGTCGCTCTATCATTTCGTCACAAAGTTTGCAATTATCGAATGATTTAACTCACTGACGACGAATCCGTGATCAAGAGCTAGATACTTAAAATTTTCAAGGTAACTTCAAATTTTGAATGCCGCAGTTAAGATCGTAAGAAGGAAAAATCCGACTAGGGGTTCTGGGAATATGAAATGAAAGTTCACATTCGAATATAGATGAAATTAATATCACGGCTATCAGACAATTTTTCCACGAGCGGGACTCGAACCCGCAACCTCCAAATCACCAGTCCGATTGCTCTTGAGATTTTTTAGATCTATTCCAGTTTTTGAGATAATAATTGGAATAGTTCTCGTTGATGTTATTCACTGACCTTTTATTTGAAACTCGAGTACCCTTAATTTTGAAATTTTTTCAACTTGCTTTTGACGCATGTTGTTGTTATTTGGTATTGCTACATCGATGAATATTGCTTCTGATTTTTATCGACTAGTAATATATTTGGTCAGTTTGGTCTATTGTGAGAGACTGTTTTATCAGTTTATTTATTTTTTTTACTTTGAATGAAGGCATCGACTGCTATGGTTATTAGCCTGTTTATCAGTTTATTATTATTATTATTAGTAGTAGGATCCATGAGCAGATATGAATATTCGCATTTTTCGCGTTGGTTTGGTAGCTTTAATGCAGAGTTGGTTACATGTATTTCAGAATTGATAAAAATGAGTAGCCATATCTAGTATTATTATTATTACTGAATCAAAGTAGTTGTGGCTATTTCAGTCTTCCGGGGAATTGTGTCCAAATTGATATTTCGTTCTTAACCCAAGATATTCATACAAACCCAAGGAGGCCTTAGATACTGTTGACGATATCTTTAGGAGCCTGTTACTTTGTGAGTATCCAGCACTGGCTTTTCCATTGGAGTGGATCTTAGGCCAGTCAACCCCGGACATTTGCACACTATGTGTTCGGCTGTTTCAACTTCCTTTCCACAGAGCAAGCAAATCTTATCTATTGATTTACCTATGAGGTACAAGAGGTATTTGCACCTACATACAGTGCACCCGAAGCTCAGCTCGTGGTAGCGTCAAGAACTTCCTGGTATAGGTCGGTGAAAAGACCACAAATATCTTTAGCTTAGCAAGACCAGCAGTGTTCCTCCAGAGAGTTATTCTATTGTTCAACTCCTATTGTCAGACAGTTGTTATATTGGTCTTTTCCAGACCCACAGAAAAACCAACAGGTGTTAACCTTAATACTCTTTTCGCAAGTTCATCGGCTTTTTCGTTTCTTTCAATATTACAATGCCCCGGTAGCCATGTCTATGTAATACCTGCATTGCACATTGGACCGGTACCTTACAATCGGTACTTTACTGTTCATTATGATTGTTGAGAAACAGACATCATCAGATCACATTAGCAGTGAAATAAATCTATTATTTTGTGCAAGTTGTTTTAGATGTCTTGAATACTGGTGTATGGATCTCTTCATCCTTTTCTTCCTTAAGGAGGCGCTATACAGAGAATTGACCAATCAACGGCATCAATTCAAAATTTTCATTTCTCCTTCATTTGTTTTGTCAAAAGTCGTTGAGCTGATTCAATAGATTTCATATGAATAAAATTAGGTCTATGGCTGATTTTCATCAATCAATTCATCTTAAAACCTCATTGACAGTAAGACGACGTGAGCGCCATAAGAAAAGATGAGGAAATGAAGCAAATAGAGACCAATGCCATTAAAATCCAAGAAGTATGATCCGTACAAAAGTCACCACTTTAATCTTAAGGTTTTCCAAGAGTAGGTGAACACATCAGTGTTTTAGACATCTTAAGGTTTTTGTAACCATCGACAAAATTCTAGTTGTTATCATTTCAACTGGTATTTTCGTTAGTCGACCTACTTTCAATTCAAACATGAAAATGAATTACATCAAATTTTTTGTAACTTCTAAGCGCATACGTATCGGATCTATGTTCATGAGAAGAAGGTCTAAAATCCGCTCAACTATCATTTTGTCGTGTAGCTTCTAGAACACCTTGTATATTAGAAATTTGATAATTTCATCTACCATTGAATATAAAAAGTCCGAATCGATACAGCACGAACTGAAAAATCCTGCTGAATAGAATAATATCCAGTACCACTCACATCAAAGAGTATTGCAGTCCACATGGAAACCTTACTATGTAATGAAATGTCTGCCGGTCTTTTTTCCCATTCAAGTATTCCTCCAGCATGTGTAATCCAATAAAGTAACTCTGGGGCCCCATGTAGGCTGTAAAGCTATTCGAGGAGCATACGACATCGAATTTCAGAACATAGGGCCCTTAATCTTAATTAACGCTATCTTCTGCTTCTACAACGTTATAAGGAGTTTGTAAGCAGAGGTTCGCTCCTTGCAGTCGTCTCTTTTGCCGTCGACAAAATTAAAAAAGCTCGGCTACACTTACCTCGTGAGAGATATTTCTCTCGACGTATGGAAAATTCGTTAGGGATGTAAAATATTCAGTTCGAGAAACATCTTAGGGTATTTTCTTGGAGTTTGAGTATTCCCTAAGCATTCATTAATTCCTGTTTTCCCATCAGAAAACTTAAATGTGCTCTTTTGTTGTGTTTTTATGATGATCATTTTTCGTATGATAATTGTACCTCTTCAGTATAGAGGTTAACTTTGAAACTGTGAAAATTCTGAATAGGATTATTACATTCTGAAGAAATTAATATTATAGGATCCAACAAAAAGTTCATTCAATATTGATATGATTTTTCTATCTTAGGTGTAGTAAAAAGAAATGCTTAATTTTTTCAATAGAACACTTTAGTTATCTGTATCTCGCGTTGTATAAGTCCTAACGGTTTCCAGTAGATGGCGTTGGAAAGATGAGATTTCGTACAACAAAAACTTCTATGACAGTTTTGTGATTGGTTGACTCTATTTAGTTTGAGATTGAGAGCGCATCAAAGATGGACACGGGCAAAGAGAAAATACACTATATTTTGTTATGTTTCTTCGATAAAGACTAAAATGCAAGTCAGGTGGCTTATGGCCCTGATACTGTAACAGACAATTTGGTTTCAACGATTCCGTCCCAGTAATTTCGATGTCAAAGATGTACCACGCACTGGAAGGCCAATTGTCGAAAATTTCGATATAATCATGGAAATTTTCGAGTCCTACCATAATGCTCCCATGTCGAGTGTTAAGAAGTGCACAAAAAACCGTTTAAAACCATTTGCATAAGGTTGAACCCAAGAAGAAACTCGATGTATGGGTACCACACGAGTTAACGCAAAAACCTCATGTCCATCTGCGAATCGTTGCTGAATTGCAACAAAATAGACCCATTTTTGAAATGGTTGATGACTGGTGATTAAAAGTAGATCACTAACGACTACGTCAAGCGAAAACGGTCGGGGTCGAAACACGGTAAACAGGCGGAAACGGTGGCCAAGCTAAGACTGACGGCCAGGAAGGTTTTGATGTGTGTTTGGTAGGATTGGCAGAGAGTTATCCACTATGAGCTGTTCCCCTATTCCACAACTGTTAACTCGGAACTATACTGTCCACATTTGGACCGTCTGAAGGAAGCGACCAGCTTTGGCCATTAGGAGAGGAATTGTGTTCCATCAGGACAACGCCAGGCCACAAACATCGATAGTGACTCGCCGGAAATCCGGGAGCTTGGTTGGGAGGTTATTATGCATCCACCTTATAGTCCGGACCTAGCACCAAGTGGTTACTACCATCTGTTCCTGTCAATAGTGATCTATTTTGCTGGTGAAAAATTCGCTTCAAGCTTGTGAAAATCGACTGTCTCAATATTTTGCCAATAGGGATGAGAGCTTCTATGAGAGAGGCATAATGATATCACTTTCAAAATGGCAACAAGTTATCGAACAAAACGGTGCATATTTGACCTAAACCGGATATTCTAACTATGGTAATCAAAGCCTTGCTTTTCATGTAAAAATAATGGATTTCATTTTAATACACACATTTTCACAGGAGTCATTTCGTATTATTTCGTTTTGTTTCGTGTTTCGTTTCTTTTTTCTTCATATCTCTTCTCTTTTCTGTTCTCTTCGTTTAGTTTCTTGCATATGATCTTTCTGATCACGAGGTCAACTTGAGATTTTTATGAAACCCGATATTGTTATTTCATATTTACTAGCAAAATCTCAACTAACTGCAATATTAGGTTTTTTCAAAATTCTGCTTGAACTTTCTATAAGCTTATAGTGAACAATGATGTAGTAAGTTGTGTGTATTTGCTTGAAGCTTCAAATTATTATTTCATTAATGAAAATTTTAACCGTAGCATTCGAGATCCGAACCCTGAAAATTTCATGTTTCTAGTTCAAGAGTTTTCGTGTTTACGGCCGGGCACACTTGAATTTGACTCCGAATTCATCAGAAGTGATTGGAACCTTATCTTTGGAGACCATTTCTGGCTCAAAATTGGAATATTGCAGACATGCTAACGAAATAATCCAACTAATTTATCGCGAAGAGTAAGTGAGACAATAATTAAAAATATCATCTGAGTATTATTTGACGTTTGAATTAGCAAATACATTGAAAATATCGAATTCGTGGAAAAGAAAACTTCAAAACTTCGAATTCAATTTGAAACAAATTGTACTTGTACAACTTGTTTCTTTGTGAAATTTCGTATATTTTCCTTCAAACTCCGTCAAAGTTCCTAGTTAGGTCAACACCTCCCCGAATTTTCCCCAACGAAAATTCTTCGTTTATTCTGAAAGTTATTTGAAATCCAACAAGAAGAAAGTATCGATAAAATTATTCACTTGTAGAAAAGTTTATTGTTGCTAGTTCGTAAGAATGGCTGTATGCACTTGTTGAGACAAAGTTTTTCTGGCGGTCTGCATTTGACACACGTTCGGTTTTATATATACTTCAGAGTTTTGGTTCTTCGAAGTTTGAGTCTCCAAGGGTCAACGCTTGATCGTTCTCATCTATTCTCAGGCAGAAGTTCATTCCAACATGTCGAACTATAAAACTATTTTAAAAATATAGTGTCAGTCGAAACAATAATTCCACGAAAGGAAACTTTCATTGACTTCCGTACTACTGGATCTACTACTAATCTTTAAATTTTCGCAAGAATTCTTCATATAACAACATATGATGAGGTTTTATAGCATACCTATAGCCAACATATTTGTGTTGTAGAAACATCAACTTTGATAAAAGTTGATATTGTGTTATACTCACATTTCTTCATCGATTTTAAAATTTTCAAAGTTGCTTCAGTATCTTTCTAAAGAGTCGAATAGAATAGAATTGTTATTTCATTTCTACAACCGAAATCTAAATCAACTTCGTCGGTTTTGAGTTCACGGAAATATTGGCTAATTTTTGTCGATATTCTTCTTTATTTTCTATAGTTATCGTTACTGAATATACATGTAACTTTTCAAAAGGCTTTAAATCGTTATTCTATATCCAGAAATGAATCTTCGTTTCTATCAAATGAACAATTCTAAAGTTAACAAGAATCCAAAAATTCGGAAGACTTTATTTACACAACGACTAGACCGATTATGGACATCAACTTATATAAGCGCAGCATTCAAAAACTGAACCAGTCCTCCAAATATCAAGTCTCCAGGTCCTTCCGTTCGAAAGTTATGTTGTTTATGCCAGACAGACAGTTAGAATCGAATTCGGAGTAAGTGAGTTGAACCTTATCGTTTTAGAACATTCCTGTCTCAAAATTTGAAAATTACAGACATTATAGAGCGGTCTGTTCAGAGAACAAGTGCTCAAGAAACATAATAATATTCGGAGTAATTTGATATTCAATCAAGCATCACAGAGGTAATACTCAACCCCATTTTTGAACCTTTTCAAATTAATCAATTTGTCAAATATAATATTCGATTCAAAGTCATCAAAGTGGGGTAAAACCTTTTCAAACCATGGAAGAAGCCGTCTGAAAATTACACTTTATTGTCGATCAATATGAACAACGAACTGATAACAATGTGCCACAGTGAGAATCTCATTATGAGTATACAAAGCTACTACTATCAACCTAGTTCAACCTGAGGTTCAACCCCGAATCTATTTCAACGTGTAGGCCAATATCATTCCATATAATGCAAGTTATGAATTTTTCAACTTTGTTAAAAGGGAATATTATATTACAATAACTATTCTCCTCAAAAAATGTCAATATTAACGCATAGATATAATACAAATCCTCGTAAGAATCACTTAGCAACGAACCAATATTTTCGAATATCAATGTAGCGTAGAATATCCGGGTATTTACACTTGTGCTATAGGTGAATATTTTTGTGACGTTTTAAACCATCGAAAACATTCGGGATGATTGTCAAAAAGATTTATTTATTCAAATTACCATGGCAGGCGTTAGGGGTGAAACAGTGAAGTAATCGTTTCAGGCGCCACTATTTGAGGGTTGGCAATTCGGCCCATTTTGCGGGGCGCCTTTTCATATCCCATTCTTGATCCTTGAGAAAAACATAAGGTTGTTCCATTCCGCTGCGTTTGTCAACATTCTCAGCAATAAAAATCTCAAAAACACCTTTATCAAGCTGCCTGTTTAATAAATAATACATGGCAGTCCATCCAATATAAACATAATTCCCTACTACCTTCATTGAAAGAGGGATAAAATCGTGAAATTCACAAAGACGAAAAACAACACTATCTTCGCTTTCGAATTATTTAGAAGCCGATATTTACACATTCATTATAGGGAAAATTCCTACATTTGGTATTCTAAACTTCTTACTGTTGAATACCAAATGTTTTCAGCAGAACCAATGGGTTTTAGAATCATTTTCGATCAATCGATTTTTTTCTGGGGGAGGGTTCTTTTGAGGGAAATCATGTTGTTATCAATGCTTTCTCAGTAGGAGCGCCGAAAAATTCTTTGTTTCAGACACCAAAATTACTCGCGCCGGCCCTGCAAATTACAGTTAGTATTCGAACAATACAATTAAAATTAAGTGAAATAGTGCTTCATATACTTTTTGCTTACCATATTATCGAATATTTCCCTGCCTGCACGAAGAGCAGCACTGCCAGCACTCGGGATATAATTACTGACTCTTTTCTTCGTTTTGATTTCCATCAATCACAAACGTTCAATTTTAAATTACTAATGGTTTCTAGATGGAAAAACTGTATGGCAGCACCTGTCAGCAGTTTTTTCGAGTTTACATGAGGCAGAACTCGACAGCTGTTCAAATGGTCTGAAATATTATAAAACCTTCGACAACAAGTGACTATGGTCTCATGAGATAGTCTTGTCGAATACCATTCGGACATTTAATTTTTCCTGTGAAAGAAATCGAAAAAATCCAATGCAAAGTTACAATTTTTTATCGAGAAGCACTCGTGCAAGTGCAAAAAGCTCGTCTTCGACTCGGATTTTTGTTACCACAGCACTCATGCTCCTTGTTAAATTATTACTTAGCATGTGTTTCGATTTTTTCCGGAAAAATTAGTTGTCCTTATTATATTACGAATGAGAACATAAAAATGTTCAATCTTTCGCAAAAATCAAATAAAAGAGATTCGAGTCGAATGAAGAAGTCATTACCGAAACAAACGCTTATTTCAAGAGCCTCGAGAAAACCTATAATTTGGAGGGAAAACAATTATAAAACGCTGGACTTAAGGCATCGAGCTAAAAGGTGATTATGTAGAATAATAAAATGTTTAATTGTTTTATTCAAAAAGTCACTGACTTATCAAACCGCCCTCGTAGCATTTCAAGTTTTTTACATAAGCTATGTCTCTGAATGAGGAATACCAACAACTTTTGTGATAATACCCCCCATAGGATCCTATAAACACCTAATTTAATTTCGTTCATATACGTCCGAATGTGAACTCAATAATAGTATGATTAACTCCGTCTCTGAGCTCTCAAAACCGAATTGCCCATAAAAATTCAGGCCATATTCACTCGAAAACGACTACGTCTTCCTTTTATGTATTGTTAGGATAAATGTGGATATCGATCCTTGGGGACGATGTGCGGCATTTCAAAGGGAAACATTTATGAATCCGCCGAGTATGAGTTCGCTAATATCCCTGATGAAATGAAAATAACTAATCAGCTCAACGTTTCCAAACAATTCTCCCCGTGAAATTCAAATTGGGCATTCCCCAAAAAAAAAGTCCCTGTAGCAGCGTTTAAAACTGGCAGAATTATTAAGGATGTCGAGGGTATACCCATCACGTTAGTGTGATAACTCAGATGCGTTTCAACGTGGAGACTAATCTACTACGATTTCTGATCCCAAATGATATAATTATCCCAAATTTATACTTGTTATTTTTACATTTTTGACATAAGAAGATCATATTCCAACAAAATCCAAGTTGAGACATTATTCCTCCTGAGTGTAATGTCACTGAGTGACATTGCTCATTTCTCGATATCTATCGCGAATGCGTAAAAATAACAAATAAATTTATGAACAAAAGATAGACTTCATTTCATATGTTAGAATCCCCTGTTACAATCACTCTACATAGTGGATGATGTAAAGCCTTAAACGTAACCTTTATTTCAAATTTGATCTTAATATCTCAAAAACTGGAAGAGCTATGAAGAAAAAACAAAAAAAAATTGTGAAACCTTAACGCCCTGCAGTTCGGTAACGAAGTATTTGCGAACACATGTCTCATTGTGATTTAAAAAACACGACCTTGAAATCTTGATACTAAATTCTAAATCATCCTGTTCAAATCTAAGACGGAGCAATATAAACAAAGTAAATCGCAGGATTTGCGCATAGTGCAACTGTTATTGGTCAAACACGCATAAATCTTATCCTAACAGACTGCCACGATCCTACTCGCAACTGAATGTGGATATCAATTATAAATTGATGATTTGTATAACCATTTCATAGAAGAGTAAGGCTTTACGTCTTGGTATATATATTGTGTTGAGATATTTTGTAAATTAATATAGGGTAGAAAAGAAACTGTATGATCATGTGAACTATCCTTAGTTTGACTCTGGGCGGACAGTAGGTACCTCATCCTATTTATGCGCGAACTGATTTATATTGCTCGGTCTTATATTCGAACAGACTATAGGACCTTCCGTTCGAAAGCTATCATATATGCGCTCAACAGGCGGACAATATTGAATTCGGTATTAATATTATTAATATCAATTACTGTCATTATGACGAACTGATAGGGTGACATCAAGCGCTCAAAAAAACAGAAATAATATTCGAAACAATTCAATATTCTTAATCAAGCATCACAGAGACAATATTCAGCACCAGTCACATTTTAAACCCTTTCAAATACATGATATCTAATATTCGATTCAGGATCATCCTCAGAGTAATTAACATAAATAGAGGGAGTCATTTTCAGTAATCAAATTTTGTCTCCAACATGAACCATCAAATTTGACATGAAGCGCGCGGAAATGAAAACATATCAGTGATACGATATTTCACTCAATTCGCGAGTTTCTCCACAAAGAAGGCACTTCTTATCTCCCATAGTGAATCAACATTTCATATCAACTCAAAATATATCGAGATGAATACTTAAATTTATCAGAAATTCAGAAAACAAAAGTCAAGCGAGCCTGACGACATGAAAAAACCGATGACACTAGGAGAGCAAAAGTTGCCAAACCTTTGATTTCAGCACGTTGATACAAAAAATAATAAATATTCTGCTTATTATAAATTCGACAAGAAAAATATCGGATTCTAAATATCCAAATTTGCATATTTAATTGGGAATCACTCAAATAAATGTATTTCATTATGATATAATAACCATTCATAATGATATAGTAAAATTGTGGATTTAAAAAGACATCACAAACCAAAAACGTAACCTAACCATGTTGGGGACATGTAAATTGGGTATACTTCCTCTATCTATGTTTATTACTTTATGGCATAAGGTAACTGTTATTGGTCAAACGCTCATAAATCATATCCTTTCTTCGTCCCTAACAGACTGCCAAGATCGTACTTGCAAATGAATGTGGATATCATTTGTAAATGGATGATTTGTTTATCTATTTCACAGAATAGTAAGAGAGCGAATATAGGGCTTCACTTTTTGGGGTATATTTTATGTTGAGATATATTATAAATTAATATAGAGTAGAGAACAAACTGAATGATTATGTGAACTATCCTTAGTCTTATTTTGACTCTGGGCGGACAGTAGATACCTCATCCTATTTATGCGCGAACTGGTTTATATTGCTCCGTCTTATATTTGAACAGACTATTAGGTCCTTCCGTTCGAATGTAATGTATGCGCGCGACAAGCGGCAATAGTATTGAATTCGGCATTAATAAATAATTAAGACCACAATCTGCTCAAAATTCGAAAATCACTGACATCATGACTAAATATTACGGTGATCTGCTTTGAAAACAAACGCTCAAAAAACAGAAATAATATTCGAAATAATCCAGTATTCTCAATCAAGCATCACAGAGACAATATTCAGTACCTGTCACATTTTGAACCTTTTCAAATTAATGAGATCTAATATTCGATTCAGGGTCATCAAAGTGGAATTGCACAAAATAAAACCTTTTCAAACTATGGAAGAAGCCGTCCGAAAATAACACGTTATTGTCCCTGCAAAGTCGATCAATATGAACAACGAACTGATAACAATGTGCCACAGTGAGAATCTCATTATGAGTATACAAAGCTACTTTTATCAACCTACGTCAACCTCAAATCTATTTCGACGTGCAGGGCAATATGCGTCCGTATAATGCAACGTGGGTATTTACATAAACAACCCAAGGCATAATAAAAAAAATTACCATTTTTCGACGGGAGCAAGGCAAATATACTGGGCGGCATTAATGAATGACAGACGTAACCTGAGGGGGGTTAGCAATAAAGGTTATCTCGTTTTTATAGCCTACCTTCTGCTGGAGGTCTGAAAGGTGTTTTTTTTGACGGACGTCAAGGGGTTGGACAGATACAATCGGTGACCAAAAAAGTAAATACGGTTTTTCTTACAAAGATTTCAGTTATTTGTGGACAGCACTTGTTTATTTTTTGTCATTCATTTCAATATACGAATTGTTTCATTAAAAAAAAAGTTCCCATGAACCTCTGTCGCAAAAGCTACTTGACAAGAAGTGTTGAATTTGAAAAAAAAATAGTTTTTTCTAATATCTTAGTAACTCCACAAGATATTAGAATAACCCATGATATGTTACAACTTTTTAACCCTGTAAATAAGAATTCAATTTGTTTTCAAATAGTCAGGGGCGAAGAATATAGGGGTAGCGGTGGGTTTATTATCCCCATTTTAAAATTTACGCCCATTCAAGAATCGTTTCGAATTGCCAAATGAATTTTGAAATAAATAAAAATAATATTTTATGGGCGAGTGATTCTAATCACATCATTAAAAAGACTGAATCATACTGATTTTGACATTCAATAATAAAAACTTTGCCGAAAACCTGGCATCTTTAGTTTCAGAACTAAAATTTGTTTTTGAGAAATTAGGTAATTGAAAGATTATGTTTATTTATTTTGATATTATATATAATATAACCCTATATTATTCTACCCTGATCACTTTTTTCGGAAGAATTTCAATATTAGTGAGTATAGTTTGAAAGTTTATAACAATACTTCAAAGCTCATTTTATTATATGTTGTGGTTTCCAAGATACCAAGGAAAAATGTTTCTTCTCAAACTTCAACTCAAGGAGGCATTTGCGGACTAGCTGGCTAAATCTAGCAGAACCACCACAGTAATCTGGGGTGCTTTTACTGTTAGATGTACTATTGTTTTTACTACTTTATATGTACTACATAAAAATTACTAAGCAAATTGATCGATAGTACCAGGACGACGATTAGAAAAATTGAAGCCGGAGTTCCCCAAGAATCGGTGATAGGACCGCTGCTGTTCAACTTATACATGACAGACATACCAAAAATCAATAGATGCAAGATAGCCAAGCTGCCAGATGACATCGCTATCTACTATCTCAGTAGAATGCGGAAAACGATTACAAATCAGTTACAGATAGACTGATGGAATAGGTACTTCAAGAAATGGTAATTTAAAGTGAATACGACGAAAAGAGTAGCAATCTAATACCGAGGAACAACAGCAATGAAAGAGAAAGCAGGAACGTTAAAAATAAGCTCTCGAAATTTTCTTCTATGTTATTCTTAAACAACCTGGTTGTTTTCTGTCTGTCAATTGTATTATTTAGTCCAAATAAAACGAAGCGGTTATCCTAACTCGTACAAGCTCTAAACATCTGAGACGTCTCACAGGGGCCAAGGAAAATCGAAAAAGAAAACATTGAATAATAAAAATAAGAGATGTTTTTCATTATTTTAGATAAAAGAACGTAAATATAAAATAACAATATAAATAATGTCATATTCCATTCGAATCCTGGTCTGTACCTTGGTCTTTATTTTAGTTTTAGTGTATAGATTTTCTCCACCATATCATAAAACTGCGCTGCTGCGAATGCCATTCATAAGAACATACACGGTGAATGCATTACTGGTTTAGATATAACATCACAACACAGGCTTCATTAGCCTAGCGTGAGTCTACTTCAGTGATGCATCATTGCATCTGAATATAGAAGCAAGCCGTTGGTTGAAGAAAATAGCAATTACAGATATTGACTTATAATAATATAACCAATTTGAGAATGGTACTGATGATGAATATTGTATTTAATGTGTTGAATAAAGTTTGATTTGATTTGACGTGAATCAGAGTGCGTGACATCACAGTTTGTAAGACAAACAAAAATTCATTCCACTTCCACTACAAGGAATATTATGAAAAAGCGGTAGAAAGAGCGCTTTAACTCCAGATAAGATCATCCCACAAGAGATTTACTACGAGCGTAATTAAAATCAACAAGAATTGTCCATTATGATTTCTTGGAAACGTTGGAAGCCATCACTGCTTAAATCCACTATAATCAACTTCATATTCAACTCATCCAGAAAAAGCCTTCTTTCATAATCAACAGAAAGTGCTCATCTTATTTTCGTTCACCGTTTCATTTCTCTTTGGCGATAACAATGGTAATTTAATTTTGCTAAACTGTTTCTTTTCTTCCTCGATGTTTTCTCAAGAAAAGACTTAATGAAATGCTTAATTCTTTCGCAGGTGGACTGGAACAGAGTGGAGAGGACGTGCTTCAGCGAATGGGCTCATCCAGAAGACGGAGAACTGGGGGTACAAATAGTGAAAGACCTGCACAGAACAGGTTGCAGCCTGTTTTGCGGAGAAGGCGGACAGGAAAATCAGGCTCTGCTAAAGAAGGTCCTGTTGGCATACGCTAGATGGAACAAAGCTGTAGGTGAGATATAAAATATAAACTTGATTCTTAATGAATTACAATTTGCTACCAAGTCTACCACAATGGTACATTTTTTTGTTAAGGATAAATTCTAAAAATTTAAGTAAAATGAAACAAAAATGTGGAAGAATCATTGAAATATCTCTAGAAATGAAAAAGTTATGGGACTTTGAAGTTGCGCTTGGAAGAATAATTTCATAGTACGCAGCGTCTAGTGTGTGACGTCACGCCACTTACACGGGGCGACTGGTATTCGCAGTGTGCTTACGAATTCATTGGTGTACAATCACTTGTGCCGTTCGTGTCGTGTTTTGTTCGTTACACGATGGCTGAAATAAAAAATAATCCTACAAATATTGTATTGTGCCTATGTGTGCAAGCACGACAATTAAAAACCCCAATAAATTGTTTTTTCATGTACCAAATGACATGAATCAAAGGAAGAAGTGGTGCAAATTAATGAGGCGTGACTTAATTGGAACTAAAACTACTTCATATGTGTGTGAAGATATTTTGATGTAAATTCACACACAAAAAACAACATACTACACCACTGACATTGCGAACTATCTCCCTCGTGTTTTAAAACATAAACATGACGATATGACGCCCGTCAATATCCAGTCCACTTAGATAGAATTGATGCATACCGGATTCAGCACTGACTTAAGATGGATTTGAAGAAAAAAACTCCATCACTGCAAATATATCTATTTTAGGCAAATTGTCACTTTGTCCTTTCACTTAGCCTTCTTCCATTATGGTGACATAAAAACAAAACTCGAGTTAAAACTACACTGTACAACTTCAAACGGCGCGAGAGCCTTGGCGCGGCTAAGTATTTAAACGTAATTTGTGGTGTAGCGATCACAGGCAAGTGGCGTGACGTCACAGAGGAGTCGGAGACCAAAGACGTTCCGCGCTAAAATACGTAAATTTAAATAATCTATTTCTCAGTCATTTATTGGTGGATTTGCAAAATTTTTTCACTGATTTATCAGTTTTGCTCTATATTTTAATTTTATCGTGTCAAATATAGTATTATCTTCTTCTTCTTCTTCCACATATCATAGGCCTTAGGCCTGTGTTTTCCAACTCTCAGCTCTCTTGAGAGTATCACTTTTAGGATGAAAAAAATCTGAAACCATAGACGGTTTCAGATTTTTCATGCCCGAAATGTATATCAGGCCATCCAGAACAACTTTGGTTTCGTGTATGTTTCTATGTTAGTCCGCACATCCTTGCAACAGCCTTAATTAGGGTCCCTTTTCCACTAACCGAATTCGAATCAATCATAATCAATCCTAATTCGATTAAATCCACCCTGATTGAAGAGAAAGGGGGAATTGGCATGTTTTCCTTCCGCCACGGCGTCAATCGTGAATAAAACAGGAGGTATATTTAGATCTTCTCATCGTTCCGAAGGTTAGGTTTTAGATAAAAAAAAAGTCGGTCTTTGGGTCCTCACATCCTTATAACAGGTGTTGAGGTTGTGTTAAGGTTCCATGGGAATTCCCAATGTATCTGTTGCACATGCGTAACTTAGAACTTCCTGGTAGATGACAGTTTCACAATACCAACAAAAGCATCGCAAAAGGTAGGACTGGGACAATACCTACTACCATAGTATAAGGAAAGGATAGTAAGCCAACCGCCGTTTGACGGCAAGGAAATAGTCACCAGGGGTCGCTACTGTAGTTGGATTTGGATTTAGAGAAGTAACTCGATAATAGATAGCGCTGACTCATGAGCTATAGATGGCG
This sequence comes from Harmonia axyridis, assembly GCF_914767665.1. NCBI lineage: Eukaryota > Metazoa > Arthropoda > Insecta > Coleoptera > Coccinellidae > Harmonia > Harmonia axyridis. The sequence goes on from NC_059505.1 coordinate 30,535,881, forward strand.
CAGAAATAATACGATAATTCATTCAGTGGCGTGGTTGAAAAGGGTTCGCATGACATTGCCAACAATTTATATGTTATTATTAAGTTATCACAAATACATGCCACTGGCGTAAATGCTTATTACAGAGCAGAAAAAATATCAAAATATAGAAATCTTCTGACCACTTTATTTCAAATATTTCAGTTCTTCAAAATAACACCGATTTTTTCAGAGGGCTCCACTTTAGGGACCAATTTTTGACAGTAAGATTCGAGTAAAACGTGAGTACAACTAGATGGCGCTCAACATCAACAAAATCGAAAAAATCACTACACTGGCTTACTATCCTTTCCTTATACTATGCCACTACATACATAGATTACGAATCGTGTCGAACGCAGCCGTAATGCTAGGAATCGTACAGTTTTTTTTAATTTATGAATACCAATAAAAGTGAATAAAAAATAAACTTATTTTTTCAGATGAGAATCATCAATTATAAAAAAGACGGAAATAATATTCAACATATTCATACATTTTTCATAATATAGAAGAGTGATTCAAAAATTGAGGAATGTATACAGGCGGATATTCTCGAGCATAGATTATGAATCGTTCACCACACATTTTTTTCTCAAAGAAATTTCTCCATGAGCATTTCATTTTTTGAAGTACCCACTATTCGACTTTTTTTTTTGTTACCTAATTAGATATAATAATGAAGTTCAAACTTCGGCATCTGAATTAGATTTAAATACAGAAAGCGAATCGAGGGATTCCAACATTTGACACAAGAACCCAAGTAAACATTTTGAATCCCACCCAGTAGTGGGATCTTACTAATTTGTTATCAATCGATAATAAATTAGTAGGATTTCACCATCTATGTGATACCCGCTTAAGGTTTACAAACCTTTGGACTCAATACACGAATACCAAACTTGTAGTAGTTGTCTACTACTCGAGAGCAGTACATAGCAATAGCCTGCGTGCTAATATAAAAAAGAAAACCCTTATTTTTTGCATAAAAACAAGGCTTCAAATAATAATAATAATAAAGGATAGTGTGCGCCTCAAAGTGTGAATACTTTTAAAAATCTGTTGGATGCACTCCAATGTCGTTTTCCATTTTCTTTATTTTAAGGTTATGTAAATTTTTCTGTATTTTTTCCTGAGAGTTATAGGCTTGTATGCCTCCTCTCTTATCCATTTTGTAATAATAATAATAAATTGCCTTTATTAAAGAAGAGAAAAATACATATCAAGAGGCGAAGTTTAGCATAGCTTCTTTTACTTAACCTCTGCGCCGTTTTCTTTGATAACTTGTTGTCATTTTGAAGACCATATCATTAAGCCTATCTCATAGAAGCCCTTGTTCCTTTTGGAAAAAAATTAAGACATTCACAAGCCTCTGTTGAAGCGAATTTTTCACCAGCAAAATTGTTCGCCTTCGACAAGAAAAAAATGGTAATCACTTGGTGCCAGATCTGGACTATAAGGTGGATGCATAATAACCTGCCAACCCATAGCTTCTTGCGAGTCACTATGTGTGTGGCCTGTGCGTTGTCCTTATAGAACACAATTCCTCTCCTATCGGCCAAAGCTAGCCGCTTCTGGGCGATTGCTTCCTTCAGACAGTCCAATTGATGACTGTTTAGTTCCGGAATCGATAAAATCAAAATAGCGCGTGATAGATTATAACAGTGTCAAGACCATAAACACTACTTACATTTTCAGCCGCTTGTCTTGCATTTATCGAAGAAAAACTATAATATATACAGGGTGTTTCCTAAACATGCGGCAAAAATTCAGGGGGTTGTTCCTTGGACTATTTCAAGCATGTTTTGTCCCTGGATGATTTTTGAAAAACCTCTTTTTTTCGAAGATACAGGGCGAACAACATTTTTCATATTTTTAAAATTAATAATAGTTTAAATAAATCCAGATCGCTGGATTGGAAGAGGTGGACCTCATTTATGGCTTGCTCGTTCCCCGGACTTAAACCCCTTAGATTATTTCCTATGGGGCCATCTAAAATCATTAGTTTATACCACTCCAGTAGAAAATGTGGAAGACTTGCGAAATCGGATCATTGCTGGTTGTAACTTAATAAGAAATGATCCTAGTGATTTTGAAAGGGTTCGGCAGTCAATGAGGAGATGATTGGATGCTTGTATGCTGGCTAGAGGTGGTCATTTTCAACAGTTTTTGTAGGTTGAGTTGAATTTTCATGTAATTTTTCATAATAAAATGTTATTATCTGAAATTTTGTTTCCCCTATATCTTCGAAACAAATAGGTTTTTCAAAAATCATCAAAGGACAAAATATTCTTAGAATAGTCCAAGGAACAACCCCCTGAATTTTTGCCGCATGTTTAGGAAACACCCTGTATAACGTATTTTCTTTTTACTAGTGTTCATCTTTGACGCGCGCTCAAACTGAACTTAGTCAACTAATTACAAAACTGTCAGAGAAGTTCTTGTAGTACGAAATCTCATCTTTCTACAGCAATCTGGTGGTATCCGATCGGAGTTATACAACGCGAAATACAGATAACTAAAGCCATCCATTGGAAGAATAATGGATTTCTTTTACTACTCCTGATATGCGCCTCGTTAACATCGTTGTCTTCGATTGAATATTATTGTATTTATTAACACTGCATGTATTATGAAAGCTCAAAGGAAAATATGTAGGTAACCCTTTCGACTTAACTTATTTTGACTCGATTGGTGTAAAGACATAGACATAGAGACTGCGAGTCAAATTCCTCCTGATTGGAATTGATTCTTATTAATTCAGATTCTTATAATGGGTATGTAGAATTTGAATTTAGCGGATTGTCTAATATTTGAGATGATAAAATCTTCAAATACTACCTGTATTTCACTGGTTCTGGATGTCTTCTATCTTTTGTCTTTGATTTTCAAACAAGAAGTTGAAGCTTTAATGAAACGTTTGTAGAATATTTCGTGTTACTTGTTGAAAATGTGAATTATGAAAATTGTAGGAAAATCTGTATCATCCATATGCCATCGAAAGACTTAGTAGATACAGTCAGATTTGAAGGAAAATTGATAAATAAAATCAAAATTAAGAAATAGAGAAATTTAACTAAAACAAATAATTACACTGCGAGGTTTCTAAAATAGGAAAGGGGCCTAACAGATCCTATCGAATTGGGAGAAAGTGAATCCAATTTTTCCAAAAATACAATCACATCAATTTCTCTCCATACCATGTATTGCTTTCATCTCGGCCACATCTTCCGGTTTCCGTATCCTTCCAATATCAATGAAACGGCTTTCGAGCTGAGGCAAACCTCATTAAAACACTGGCTTCTTTATGTGTAATCTCGGTTTTGACGTCGCTTTTGTATCAAATGTACCTAATTCAATTAAGTGCCATCCAAGGCGTAAGGTAATGTTTCCATTCAACCGAATGGCTTTTTGAATCAAATTGGAAGAGTTTAGTGGAATTGTTTTCTGTCACGCAGATCGGGGACTTGAGGTGGTATTACTTTGAGGTGAGTTGCTTTCGGGAATTATTCTCTTACGGTTGAAAGATATTGATCTTTTTTTATGATTCGTTTCGAGATACTTTTGAGGTTGATTGGTATTAAGAGGGAACACCACCACGTGACATTCTCGTGATCTGTCAATATTTGCTCAGAGGAGGGCGGGGGGGCACAAATAATGTGCGTTGTTGCCATAACGATTGAATGATCAGTAGAAGTTGGGAATATTACAATAGTTCCCATTTTCGTCAGAAGGAAGTACGAGTCTTTTCAAAAACTTTCACAATATTAGATTTTTGCCTGCTTTGTAATGATTTTTTCTGAAATTCTTCACGAATATTTTTAAAATACATCAGTGCTTTTTAGGAATACTAGGTATATCACCAATTATTGCACGAAAAAAAGGAAAGTTACCAAAATTATAATTTTGTTATTCATTATTATTATTATTCAACTTAAAAGTATTGAAATACTACAATGTAGATCATTTTTTGAAGAAATTTTGTGAAAACCCCATAAAAGAAGCGACTTGAAAGGAGAAATATCTCTAATTTCTTTCTGAACGAATTACTTGATCGAATTGAGTGACCTTCAAGAGTGATACATGAACTCCAACGCTGCTCTAACTTTTCAAAATCTTTTCTGTAGAAATATTCGTCTTTACTTTCGAAATAATCTTCAACCTCGGCATTCACTTCTTCATAAGAGCCAAATTTCTTTCCCTGGAGCATTTTTTGAGGTCTGCAAAAAACAAGTATTCACTAAATGCTAGATCTAGAGCATAAGGTGGAAAATCGAGCAGTTTGAATCGCATTGCGTTCAATTTTACCATGGTTTTCATCGATTTGTGACAAGAAGCATTGTCTTGGTGAAAGAGAATTTTTGATTTTGCATTTGAAGATGTTAAATCTTAATTTATTCATTATGTCAATCCAATAACATTATATTCACCGTTTATGGTTTCACCTTTATCAAGATATTCACTGAACAATATAGCAGACACGTCTCGAATACACTTCGGGATAGATGCCATAACTTTGCCAGTTTGAAATGTTTGTCTCTTGGAACAGCATTCACCGACTGCTTTCCTCTCAGGTGAGACTCTCATTGATTCATGGTGTAGTGATGACTCCCTGTTTCGTCAACTGCCACATATCAATGCAAAAAAATCGCATTTATTCCGCTTAAATAACTCCAAACAACATTCGGAATCGACAATGCACAACTTCAATTTACGATCGCTCAGAACAAAAACATTTCCTGTACTTTTTGCTTGATATTATATAATGCCTCCCATTCTCATACGTTGAAGAAAGTATAAATTCAAGCGCTGTTTCATTATAGTGTGGGAATAATTTGTATGCCTTAGAAATTTTTTCCATGAAATTAAGGCTCTCTTGTATATTAACATCATCTCTATATCTATTTTGGTACAAATATTTAATGGTCACAACTATGTTAACAATTTTCAGAACAACAAAAATAGTTCTTCGAGTCCCAAAGATGATTTGTTTCCGATCCAAACCAAATTAATCCAGCATCAGGCTTTATCAGCTCGATAATTTTGATATGAACCAAGCATGAAATCAAATTCCACAGTTCATTATAAGCAATGTTAACAACAGATGAAAAGGTCAAGATCAATTAAATTGTGCAGCAAATATGGACCCATCAGTAACACAATTTTATTAAATCTATTCTTGCACTTCAGCATCAGTAAATGCCATTTTTCAGCGGGATAATCGAATTCAACATTTTGGAGTGATAATCAGAGCTGCCAATAAATTTTTCGTCTTCACAATTGGCGGCATTGCAGACATTTCATCAGTCACAAAAAATCAATATCTCGAATAAAAGGAAGTTGATGTAATGCATTCACAAGAATATTTCAAGAAAATTATTTTATTAGTTACGATGAAGGCTTCAATAAAATTGTTAAGTGCTTCACCCTGTACACTCAAGTAAACACTAATTGAGATTCATATCCGGTATTTTCGATGTTTTCATTCCTCTTCATTTCCGTCCACGCATTCAATCAAATTATATATAAATATTATGCTTCTGCTGAGAAAACCGAATGAGGAAACAGGAGGAAAAATAAATCAAACAATTCCACTAAAGCGGCAATTCACATGTACAGACACAGAAAAACCTTAAAAGACTGTCGAATCGTATCGTTAATCCTAAGTTATAGCGAGGGATTAAAGTAAATCCCATATCTTTATTCAATTTACGGAACCTATAAAATCAATTCAGCTTGTTTGCACACTAGACTTCGACGACGCTTGACCAATATGAATCGATGAATTCAGGCCTTTCGTACCAAATTGCAGGGAATCAATAAAATTCACTAAGCAATAAAATGGTTATCTGAAAATTATTTTGTAGTATTTAATTAAAAACCAACCATCCAAAAATTTCAATACAGCAAAGTTGTACGCCTAGTGCAACTTTGCTCCCGCCGTTTTTTCCGGAATTCGAAGGCTTTATTGCAAAAAACTGGTTATATAAGTATTGTCCATCGATGGCCACTACTTTCTCCCATCTTTCGGGCAGCGTACGAATCCCGCGTTGAAAAAATTGGTCATCTTTTGAAGCAGTCCACGAATCGGTCCGATTATGTACTTCTTCATAAGAACGGAAATGCTGGTCGGCCAAGCCGTGTGCCATCAATCGAAACAAGTGATAGTCCGAAGGAGCAACAACTGAAGAATACGGCGATTGGAGTAGGACTTCCTATTTCAACGTTTCCAAGTATGTCTTGACCACTTTCGCAACATGGGGTCCAGCATTGTTATGCTGTAAAATCACTTTATCATATCTCTCGTTGTATTGCCGCCGTTTGTCTTTCAATACTGGGCTCAAACGCATTAATTGCGTTCGATAACGATCGCCTGTGATTGTTTCAGTCGGTTTTAATAACTCATAATGCACTACGCTGAGCTGGTCCGATCAAATACTGAGCATGAGCTCGAAACCGTGAATATTCGGTTTGGCCGTCGACATAGAAGTATCCCCATGTTTTTCTGCGCTGGGATTATCGCAGTGAACCAATTTCTCGTCTCCAGTCACAATGCGATGCAGATATCTTCTTTATCTTAGCCTTCAACTCGTACGGCGTCCAATTTCCTTGTTTCTGAATCATTCCCAAGGCTTTCAGGCTTTTTGAAATAGCTTGTTGCGTCACTTCCAATGATCCTGCCAATTCTTGTTGCGCTTGATACGAATCTTGATCAAGTAATGCCTCCAATTCTGCATCTTCGAAAACCTTCTCTCTTCCACTGTCATGCTGATCTTCGACGTCATAATCACCGTTCTTGCAGCATTGAATCTACTATCGTTACGTTCTTTCACTAATAGCGGCCTCACCATAGGTATTTCAGAGCATTCGATGAGCCTCAATCGCAGATTTCTTCATATTAAAGCAGAAAATTCAAACCTCCCGCAAATTTCGAGGTTTGACTAGTAAGCTGACATGTTTAATCGAGAATAACTTTATGATGCAGACACAAATCGACTAATATTTCGATAGCGTTATTATAACAAATACCCAAGCTTATTGTATGAAATCTACGATCTATTTATTTCGACTACCACTAACCGCCACAGACATATATTGCAAAACGGCAGAAGCAAAGTTGTACACCTAATATAAGGACAATCTCGAATCCCGGTGTAATACAAGGTTCTAGTTCTAGCCAAACCGAGCACTTACATATTCATACCTAATGAGAATAATAACGATGAAGTTTGAGATCTCGTTTAACATAGGGATACTTACATTTGGCATCTTCAGCATTTTTACATGAATTATTTATCAAAGACCCCAACCTCAAAAACTTCGGAAATTTGTCTAGAACACACTGTTATCATGTGATTAAAAAAGTGGTTAGAGAAAAATATTATTCTACCCTCTTAATATACAAATATATTTCAACAACTAGTACCTTATGTACTATATTTCATTTAGTAAATATGCATATCATTACCTGATTGTCTTCTTCTATATCTGCAGGTTACTGCCAAGGTTTCAACATGCTAGCAGCCCTTATTCTGCAAGTAACTGATAAGAGTGAAACTGATGCCCTAAAGCTGATGATCTACCTCATAGAGGGTGTCCTTCCTGACTCCTACTTTGCTGATAGTCTCCGAGGACTATCCGTAGATATGGCTGTTTTCAGAGAACTACTGAGAACTAGGCTACCTAGATTATCCAAACACTTGGACCTACTTCAAAACTTGTCCAAAGAAGGAACTACTAGCTACGAACCACCCCTCACGAACGTCTTCACCATGCAATGGTGAGTCCTGGAACTCCATTGGATACATTTCATATTTCCTTCCTATCTTGAATTCTCTCCTTCAGGTTTCTCACTCTCTTTTGTAACTGTCTTCCTCAACCCTCAGTCCTTCGAATCTGGGACCTGATACTTCTTGAAGGAAACGAAATTTTACTTCGTACAGCATTGGCAATATGGCAGACTCTAGCAGAAAAGATTCTAAGGGTGAGAAGTGCTGACGAGTTCTATTGTATCATGGGTATTTTGACGACAGAACTTCTCGAGAATAATCTTATAGACGCTAACACTCTTATAAAAGCAGTTGTGTCTGTTGGGCCGCTCATCGAGCTGAAGAGCTTGAGGGAGCATTATCTTTTCAACATCAATCCTCTTGGTCCTATACCAGCAAATTTGGGATTTGCCGAGAAACAGTTGAAGATATATCCTAAAGAAAGGTACGGTAAGAGATTAGTTAATATGAAACATTTCATTCATGCTTGGTTCTAGGATTGCTCTCGACATCAGCACCCTCAAAAAGCAATATATGAAGCTGAGACAGAGGCAAAGACAAGCTCATATCATCTTCTCAGCAGCAATCAACAGACAACCACCTCCTAAAGCTCCTGTAGCAATGAATCACCTTCTTCTTGGCAAAAGTGCCTTGGTACCTGCGAAACGACTCGGTCCTCCTAAAGGTAGTACCACAAAACCCAATTGGGGCTCTTCTTCAACACTTCTTTAATTTCAGGAAGTATTCCACCTGCCAGAGTACCCACCACACTTCTCTGGAAGGATACGAAACAACCATCCAGTTCATCATCGTCAGATACTGAACTTTGCGACGATGACAATCCTCCAAGTGAATGCTCGGATGACGCGAATCGAAAATCGCCCGTCCCTGATCTTCCTGAAGACAATCCCAAACAAAGTGATACCTCAAACGTCGAAGAAGATGTTCAAAACACTCCGACTAGTTTAGTCGAAATAGACAATATAGAAAATCAAAAAAGCGGTGATATTTTCGAAACGTTAGTTAGTAGTGATTTCAACATAGAGAAAATTGCCGATGTAGACTCTGAAGATGACTCTGTAGACTTCGAGCTTTTTCTCGAAGATCGCGTTAAAAGTTTGAAGCAAGATGGTGAAAATAAAAGGGTTAGTTTGTCTAGAAGAAACAGTGAAAGAGCCTTACAAATTATTCAAGAAAATTCGTTGATTCTACACAGAATCCTGCAGTGTCAATCTAGACTCAGTTTGTCTCCACCAGCTACAGAAACCGGTTGTGATACTGAAGAAGAATCCAACTCGAAGAAGAGTCCTTGTTTTGCAGCAGATGAAATGGAATACGGATCGACATCCAGGTCAGAAACCACAAGTTATAATGCCGAAGAAGTAATGTCAAGTTCAAAAATGGAATCATATCCAGATATCTCAAACTACTCACCCAAAACTCCTGGAGATGAGAATGAATACATTTTCCCCTCAAAATACGAAGATATATTGACGAAAAGCAAATGTCTTAACGAAAAATGTGATGATCTTTTCAATACCAAGAAGGACGAATCGAAGGAAGGGGATATAGAGTTACCTGAATCTAAAACATTCACCAATCAAGATGAATTGATAGATCTTATATCTGGTTTCACTGAATTCCCTAATAGTAAGAATAACTTCGATAGTACGTCCTCTGAAAATACATTGATCAATTTTGATGAAGTGATCGAAGATGATAAAATAAGACCATGGTTGGAAAAAATTGATCTGAACCGAAACACAGAGTATCTGCAGGATTCAAAATTAATGAAAAATGACTCGATTCCCCAACACACGGAAAACGAAGATTTGAAAAGCTCCACCTCCTCCAGATATTTTGATGATACACAAGCAACAATTCCAGATATGATTGTAAGCTTTTCTGAAAGTAGAAAAAATTCGGAAAAGGAATCTAATATTTTGTTATCGAGTATTGACAATGAATGGTCAAAGAAATTCTTGTCGGATATTAACAAATCTGCAGGTACTATCGAATCTATATCGGCCTTAACAACCGCTAATTATACCTCAAAACTTGAAACCCCTAATTTTGAAAGGAAAAGTTTATCAGCAACCAATTCTATCGAAAAAACTGAGGAAGTCAATGATAGGAGGAGCTTATCAGCCAACAATTTAATGGAAAGAACTTCATCTCCATCTTCCAGGGTTATAGATGAAGATATACAAAAAGAAGATACTAAAAGATTTAGGATAAAGTCACCAGATACGTCTTATGATGGTAATGTTTTGTCTCCACCAAGATCAAGGCTTAGCAGCAGCAATTCAAGAGATCTGACATCACCTCTCAATGAGTCAAGTATATCCATTTCTAGTCGAGTATCTTCACCATCTCCTGAAAGAGATTCTGAATCTTATAGAAGATATTCTCCAAGGAGAACGTGTAATCTCGCCAGAGATGATGTGAAAGGTGCATTTTGTGAAGATATAACTGAAATGAGGAGTAAATCACCAAAAAAGAACTTTGAAATCGATGACCCTCGTGACAGTTCAGAATACAGAAACTATAGAGTATCTAAAGATAGAATAGAAAGAAAGCTTTATGGTGATTCTTCGGAATCGTCTAAAAGTGCCAGAGATTCGAGTGAAAACTTAGATTTGGCATTCAGAGGCTTGTCCGCTTCCATAACATCCCCAGAGAAACGTTTCGATAACCCTAGAGATCCCTTGGGATCTCCAGATGAGGCGCATATTTTTTTCAGAAGTCCATCTGGGAACCGATCAACTGAAGAACAATCTGAAATAAGAAACCAAGACACGCGCAAATCATATTTGGAGCAGGATGACTTCAAATATAGACCTACATCTCCAAAATTCTCCTCGACTGGTTCGTACTCTTCTAGATCTTCTCCATTACTGAGGTTCGATGAAAGACGTGGTAGTCCTTCTCCTAAATCACCAACAAAAGTCTTCAACCCTTTTCCTATACCTCTGAGCTCGAGGCAGAACAAGGAGATTGGTGTAAAGCTTGGTTTATACAAAAAGTGACAAATTACATCAGCCTTACGTGATTTCTCAATAATTGAAAGACTGCCCTAGCTTAGTATCGGCTATATTATGATCTTATAAAGCGTTTCTTATGTAATAATTTATTTTATTGAATATTTACAAAATGATTGAGTGTAGTTATTGTGTTATTGTAAGACATGATGACATGTTTTATTGTTTAAAAACACTTATAGTGGTTGTGACGTGCTATTGTTCTAAAGAGCTCGTTTCTACTTCAGTATTATAGGAATATTTCAAGTTATAAGCTTCAATTTTTCGAGGATAAATCTTTTTGGAAATATTTAACGTGATGCACTTTTTCAATATGGCACTTTTGGATCTTCTAATTTATTCTGTCCTTGGAATGACCTTCATCTGGAAGGAATTAAACTGAGGCATCTGAGAAGACTGACAAGAACGGTTAGAAACGTGAAAAACTTCTATTCAAAAAGAAAAACTATGTGAATTTTTGCACTGTCCTTTTCAAATCAAAGCTTCAACTACTCTTATGCCAGCTGCTGTCGATATAATTGATCTAAGTATATAGATGGAACCATGCAGTGTATATTCTCTTCGTTAATCACAATCAGCGTTTTAATATAAAAATAGTCGGGATTATCGAAAATAAGGTAGACAACAAACTTTTAATCAAATATATTTACAGAAATGTATGTGGGTGAAAAAATTTGAAACTGTTTTGTTACTGAATGAATATAATCAGCGAAAATTCCGCTTCTCAAACAGAATATCATTAATAACCTGATTGTTCGCATAATAGAATATTTTTAGAATGAAATCCTAAGCGACAAAAAAATTCAAACTAATTCCATTCATAATCAAGTCAATTTTGTATTCCAGTGTTTTCGATAGGGCAGATGGAAGCAAAAACAAATGAATATATAAGTTTTTAAAAAATCTACATCATTCATTTCGGCGATTCCACGAAGTAAAATTGAAATCACTCATAAATAATTCAATCATCATCACATTAAACTTTTCTTCTCTTTTTTCTCTATTCAATTTCTTTTTCACATATTTATTTCATTCATCGATTCACAACCATTTATATATGTTGAATGACAATTAGATTCGTCAAATGATGTAAAGCATAAATTTTGTGATTACTAGATAAGTTAAGTATTTTCCATAAGTATGCGCTGTGCCACATCTGTTCTCGATAAAAACAATGTTAGCGAATTATATATTTCCATGAAAAGTTGTTGAAAATAATTCAATAAATAGTTTTCTTTTTCAATCGTTTTTCTAGGATTGTCCAAAAATTCTATAATTCCACTTACAATAATCTTAACCTAACTTAACCTCAACTTCCTTATGTTAATTACAATGGTTTGTATCATTTTTTATGACCTTAGAAATTGTGAAAAGTAGATAATGATTTCAATTGAACAAAATGTTTCTTAGTGAACACACATTTGCTTACTTAATAATTATATTCATCTAGGATAGGTGGGCATGTACAAACCAAATGTTTATCACCATAGATATCGTCTATTCTTGCTACAGTAGGCCACACCTTAACTTCTGGTTTAACGAAAGGTGCAGGAAAAGCTGCTTGTTCTCGAGAGTAGGGTCTTTCCCAAGTTGAACTCGTCACTTGTTCTTGTGTATGAGGAGCCATTTTTAACGGATTAACTCTAATGTCCATCCTACCCTCTTCTATATCTTTTATTTCTTGTCTTATACTGATCATAGCGTCACAGAATCGGTCAAGTTCTTGTTTATCTTCAGATTCTGTAGGTTCAATCATCAGGGTTCCTAGAATACAAATATTGTAGTATGGATTTAGAAAAACAATTTAAAACTTACCAGTAACTGGCCAGGACATAGTTGGGGCGTGAAAACCATAGTCCATCAGCCTCTTAGCGATATCATGTGCCTCGATATGGGCAGTCTTCTTGAATTCTCTCACATCTAAAATGAATTCGTGAGCGCACAAATTGGTGGTGGGGCTCTTGAATAGTGTTATGTAGTATGGCTCCAGAACTTTAGACATATAGTTGGCGTTAAGAATGGCGACCTAAAACGAAGTTTTCAATTTTGTGCTGTTGATTTTTATAGAAAAACTAACCTGGGTAGCTTTTCTCAAGCCTCTAGCACCCATCATCCTGATGTATGCCCATGAGATTGGAAGAATGGCTGCAGAGCCGAATGGACCAGCACTCACAGCTCCACCATTGGTGGTACCATTCTCACCCAAGGGATTTACAACAGGATGTCCTGGTAGATATGGCGCTAAGTGGGATTTTACTCCAATAGGACCCATACCAGGTCCCCCACCACCATGAGGAATACAGAAAGTCTTGTGCAGATTCAGATGAGATACGTCACAACCATAATCACCTGGAATTTTCAACATTCAAATTTTTGTATATGCATATTTAAAAAAATCCTACCTACCTGGTCTACACAGTCCAACCTGAGCGTTCATATTAGCTCCATCCATATAGACTTGACCACCATTCTTATGTATTATATCACAGACATCAGCTATAGTTTCTTCATACACGCCAAAGGTGGAAGGGTAAGTTATCATCAAACATGATAGTCTGCCACTGAATTTTGCAGCTTTGCTCTTCAAATCATCCATGTCGATTGAACCATCTTGTTTCACCTTAACAGCTTCAACCTGAAGAAAGGATTCAAGATTCAAGAGCTTTTACTCTCTAATTTTGGTATTTGAACTACTTTCAATCGACATTTTTATTGCCGATAAATGAACATAAAATATATGTCAGCGAGTTTGAGTAAAATTATTATTCCTTTCTCACTAAAACAAGATGTGCCACCGATCTACCTTTCAAGCTGATTCACATTTGAAGTAGTTCAGAAAGTTGTTTATCCCTTAGATGCATTAGCACCCAAACAACTAGCAAGTGCCGATATTGTATATTTCACACAAAAAAGTTGAATAAATAATCAAGATTTCTACGTCTTAAAACGAGCAAATATTACTCAACTTAGGTGCTTATTAAGAAGCGAGCAAAAACATGATAAACCTTCAATAATACTCACCTTCATACCTGCCATTTGGGCACTTGCAGGATTCGTACCATGGGCACTCACGGGTATCAAACATATATTTTTTTGACCGTCTCCTATCGCTTCCTGATAGCATTGAATGGCTCTCAAACCTGCATATTCTCCTTGTGCACCACTATTTGGTTGAAAACTGATGTTATCAAAGCCAGTAATTGCACATAAGTCCCTTTCCAACTCTTCAAAAAGCTGCTTGTAACCAAGAGCCTGCTCAGCAGGAACAAATGGATGCATGTCAGTGAAATGCTTGAAAGAACATGGCATCATTTCTGTGGTTGCATTCAGTTTCATCGTGCAAGATCCTAAAGGTATCATGGAATGAACTAGTGAAACATCCTTATTTTCTAATATCTTCATATAACGAACAATTCTGTTTTCTGAATGGTGCGAATTGAAAACTGGGTGAGTTAAGAAGGGTGATGTTCTCTTGAAAGGGCTGTTACTGATGGAGGCTTCCTTCACACGAGGTCTCAAACTGAAAATTAAAAACCCCAAATCTGAATATCTAGACACTATAAAACGACAAAGTATGTAACTTACGCGCTTTGGGTTAATTCCTCTACTGTGTGATTACTACCAAATACATAAAAAAGATCATTAACATCTTCTACAGTAACTGTTTCATCTAAAGATACTCCCACAGCTCCTTGATCGTCATAGTAACGTAAATTGATTTTTTTCTCATTTGCACGTTTTTTAACCTCTTCCACACCTATCCTTGGATGAATCCTAAGGGTGTCAAAAAACAATTTATTGGCTTGTTGATTTCCATCTTCTTGTAGTCCATAATTAAGCACCTTAAAAAAATCTATTAGTTCTATGAAGAAGGAAGGAAGTTCAAATACTCACCAAAGACAAATTATGCACTCTACTAGCTATATCTTTCAAACCTTGTGGTCCATGATAGACAGCAAACATTGCTGACATTGTAGCAAGTAAGGCTTGAGCGGTACAGATATTGCTAGTAGCTTTATCTCTTCTTATATGCTGTTCTCTCGTTTGTAAAGCCAATCGGTATCCATCTCGACCAGCAGCATCCCTTGTTACACCAACCATTCTTCCTGGCATCAATCTAACCAAAGATTGATTACAAGCAAAGAATCCAGCATGAGGTCCACCGTAACCTAGGGGAACTCCAAGCCTTTGAGAGGTTCCTATTGCAATGTCTACTCCAAAATCACTTGGTGGGTGTAGGAGAGTTAGACTTAGAAGATCAGTAGCGCAACAAACCAGGGTTCCTGAGGAAGATGAAATATTATTACGTATTTATTTCTGTGATGTGATGCTTACCGTTGGCATGGGCATCCTCGACAACTTTGGAGAAATCCATCACATTTCCTTCAGTGTCAGGATATTGAAACAAAACACCAGCAATTTCGTGATTGCTAAAATCAAAATTGAATACATTGCCAACCTCGATTTCTAATCCTAAAGATTTCGATCTTGTTTCCACGACAGATATTGTTTGAGGATGTAATTTGTCAGAGAGGAGCATCTTCTTCCTCTTGTTGTGTCTGTAGCATAAAGACAGTGCTTCAGCTGCAGCTGTTCCTTCATCGAGTAGGGAAGCATTGGAGACGTCCAATCCTGTCAATTCAGAAACCATGGTCTGATAGTTCAGAAAACTTTCCAGTCGACCTTGGGCAATCTGTTAAAAAAATGCAACAGAGTTGATTGGTGGTATTTGATGATTTTCCACTAAAATCATAAGACTACTATGTCAAAAAAGTACCAAAAAGTGGTTAATAAAACACAAAAGATGTATGCTTTGTTCAAATTCATCTTATCGATTTCAAAGCAGGACTCTTCCCTAATAAATGATAATGCAATGACACTCAAACTTTCCATGAGTATAACCGGCAGTTGTTTCAACTTGATATAGATTCTTTGAAGCAAGCTTTTTAAATAATCTGTTTCAGGTACTTTCATAACTCAACAAACCTCTGGTTGATATGGTGTATAAGATGTGGTCCATCCTGGATTTTCGAAGATATTTCTCATCAATGCGTGAGGCACGCAGCAATTGTGGTATCCCATACCTATATAGGACCTCCATATTTGATTTTTCTCAGCGATATTTGTTATTTTCTTGATCAACTCGTATTCCCCTGCAAAATATTGTAAACAATTATGAATCCCCAGAAGTTAGGAAAGAAAGAATAATATGATTGTACGTTGACCTCTGATTCCATCATTTCTTATAGGGTCAATAAGATAAAAGCTCTGCTGGGGATCTTATTCAAATAGATGGAATATTTCACAGTATAATGATGAAATATCATCAGTGTATTGTTGTTCACTATGATAATAAAATATGAAAATTTTCATCAAAACATGAGCACATTTGAGTACATTTGTATGAATATTTGAAATGAGAAATTTGTATATCTATACTTCCTTCTAATGTCAAACAAGCTTACCAAGATTATGAGTGCGAATAAAAATGATCGTTGTGAAATGTATTAATTACTCACCTAAAGGTTCCTCAATATCAAGAGGTTTATCTAATCTTATTTTCTTTGGAACGGCTTTGTTGGTTAATTCATCTAAACTCTGCAATTTAGAGAAATACAATGAACATAACTATATGGAATAAGAGTTAAAAAATTTGCACTCTCATTCAATCATTTTTTGATTGAATTTTCATGATAATCGAATTCATGATTTTCATTAATAATGAATTAATTCGCTCTATATCGGTACATATATTGAATATTTTCAAAACATGTTATTATTGGCTAAATTCATTAGGTATATTATTTTTTTCATATTCAAACTTCATTGAATGCAGTTTAATGAAACAGATCGAAAATGAATATCTATTCTGAATAAGTTTATTAAATTAAAATTCATTTATGGTATCGAAGAAATCCTTTGAAATGAGTGTAGACAAAATTATGCATCATTGAAAAAGTTGAAGAGTGTTTTAGTTTAAATGGAATATTTAATTATTTTTCGTTTACATACTTTAAATCCTAAGCTATCTAACATAGTTATTATATCTATGTCCCTAGGACCAATGTGTCGACTTGTAAACTCATCTCTTTTAGGGAATAAATTCTCATCAATTCTAAGTACATTACTGACACTCAAATTTCTTGCGCTCAACACTTTATAATTTGATTGAAAATGTCTATTCACTTTTAACAAGAGTCGACTATACATGTTTGAAATCAAATTGCGAATATTTTACGATATCTTAACTCTTCGAGTGATATTACAGATACTAACTAAATCGTTAAGAAGAATTTCTCAACAATTATTCGAATGATTCAGGTCATAGGTTATACCTATCAGAAATTACAAGATAAATACGTGTTTTGTCATCTTCAAAAGGAAATAAGTGGTTGAGAAATTAATTCATGTCGAATAAATCTTTACTTTACTGACAAAAATAAATATTTTCTTTAATTGTTTCCAATTTTCCTCTCTCCTAACTTTATTCTTTTTGTGTTTATCTACTATTCCCAATGTGTACAATTCAAAAAGTTTCATGTTTGATTTTCTTATTAGAAAAAGCGAAGATAAGCGCAAATTAAATAATGAAGTTTTTTTCAAGAATCCTTCATAATAGTTAATTTTTTATTTTTTCTGTAACAAATATCTAAGCTTAGCTCAAAAACCACATATGAATATCAAACAGAGGAGTTTTAAAGCTTAATCTTTAAGGACGCGAAATAGGTATACCTATATACCTATTCTTTCGGATGTCATCATTCATACTATTACAAAGTTTCATTTTCATCATTTTATGTTATATTAATCTTTCTGAAATGTTTCTTTAGAGCTCCCTAAGTTTTAAGTATTGAGTTAAATCAAACAGATCAATGACCAACTTTCGTACAACGAGGTCTAACAGTTTCCAAGAAAATCTCTGAACGGCGGACGGAGCCGACGGAGGAATTCTCGATTTAAAGCCACATAAAATGTAGATGCATATTGAATATTCCTATTGTATCATACGCTTCATTATTTAGTTTATAAGATTGAAATATCCACATTTCAAAATTAAAACCTATACGTATTTCTGTGAGAAAATGTTATGCATTATGCAACCATCATAACACTATTTGTACGAAAATTGTATTACATGTAGCCTGTACAGTATACCTTGAATAGAAATTCTGAAGATTCATCTGAACAAATTAACTTAATTAACCCTCAGTGTCTATTTCAAAATGAATATGTTCAAGAACTCATGAAAATTCTAGAAATCCATTTCGCTTAACCACATTTCTAGCCTTATGACATCGCTGTCATGAACTATATGTCATCAGCATAAACGCCAACATCATCGGTCACGTGACCCACATCTACTGCTACGTGTACGCCGAGTGGCCGGAATCTCTTTGGAAAGTACCGTATATTCTCCGATGAACTGGCATTCCACATTAGCAACAAACATTTAGTGGATGGTGGATTACAAGTTTAGTTAGTTTTTTGAAATTAAATAGTTCACAAAACCCTTCAAGATGGGTAGTAAGTATAGCAGTTTATTTAATTCATTAAAATCTAACCTTTTCATGCCGATATTTTTATTTTTTTGTCTGAAACTTATCGTATTTTCGAAATACGTAAATTGAACGAAATATGTTTTCTTGTTTCAGTTAAATTCTTGGAAGTCATCAAGCCTTTTTGTAGTATATTACCTGAAATAGCTAAGCCTGAAAGAAAGGTGGGTGTCCCAGTTATCTTAGTGATTTTCTCATTTGATTTGAAAACTTTTGTGATATACATATTGAACTTCAGTCCTTACCCTTATGGTATACAGAAAACTTTCAATTGCATTCATTGTTTCAGATTCAATTCAGAGAAAAAGTATTATGGACAGCCATTACTCTATTTATTTTCTTAGTATGCTGCCAGGTGAGTGTTAATAATCACTAATTAACGAAATTCAGCAATTTCAATTTTTTTTTTTCTTATAAGATTCCCTTATTCGGAATCATGAGCTCAGATTCAGCCGATCCATTTTACTGGATCCGTGTTATCCTTGCTTCAAACAGAGGAACACTTATGGAGTTGGGTATATCTCCAATTGTAACATCTGGATTGATCATGCAACTTCTTGCTGGTGCTAAAATCATCGAAGTTGGTGATACTCCTAAAGACAGAGCATTATTTAATGGAGCTCAGAAATGTGAGTTGAATATATACCAATTTTAAAAATTGTAATTATATAGGTAATGTAGATTCTGAATTTATAAAACAAAGTTTAAATTTTTTCAGTATTCGGTATGGTCATCACTGTTGGTCAGGCTATTGTTTATGTTATGACTGGAATGTATGGAGATCCTTCAGAAATTGGAGCTGGAGTATGTCTTCTAATTATCATCCAATTGTTTGTTGCTGGTTTAATTGTACTTCTACTTGATGAGCTGCTACAGAAAGGTTATGGGCTTGGATCTGGTATTTCTCTGTTCATTGCTACCAATATCTGTGAAACAATTATTTGGAAAGCATTCTCTCCTGCTACTGTTAACACTGGAAGGGGTACAGAATTCGAAGGTGCTGTGATTGCTTTGTTCCATCTCCTAAGCACACGTCAAGACAAAATCAGGGGTCTCAGGGAAGCATTCTACCGCCAGAATTTACCAAACTTGATGAACTTACTGGCTACTGTCCTCGTTTTTGCTATAGTCATATACTTCCAGGTGAGTTTCACAAAAAAAAATGTCATTCACTTCTTCAATAAATGGAAGTATCATGATGAAACTTCAAAATTATCCAACTCACTCTTTTTCTATTGTAGGGCTTCCGTGTGGATCTACCAATCAAAAGCGCCAAGTACAGAGGCCAGTATTCAAGTTATCCTATCAAACTATTCTACACATCAAATATTCCAATCATTCTACAATCTGCGCTCGTCTCAAATTTGTATGTTATCTCTCAAATGTTAGCTGTTAAATTCCAAGGAAATTTCTTAATCAATTTACTCGGTGTTTGGGCTGATGTTGGAGGTGGTGGCCCTGCTAGGTCCTATCCTATTGGAGGTAAGTTGAACGGTGCCTGAATTTTGTGCAAGATAAAAATTTTAATTCGTTCTTAGGTTTGTGCTATTACCTCTCGCCTCCTGAAAGTGTAGGACATATTCTGGAAGATCCAGTTCATGCTCTCCTATATATCGTTTTCATGTTGGGATCCTGTGCCTTCTTCTCAAAAACGTGGATTGAAGTTTCTGGAAGTTCTGCCAAAGATGTCGCTAAGCAGTTGAAAGAACAACAGATGGTCATGAGAGGACACAGAGACAATTCCATGATCCACGAATTGAACAGGTAATTAAATGATATTATATAAATTGTTATGAAATATCAAAAATGGCAAACCTGAAATTTATTTCCTTTCTTTTCCTAAGGTTTCGGAATTTTTTTTCATATAAAGCTAAAAATTTAACATATCAAACTATATATAACAAATACCATCTCACCTCCACTTTATATTATAGATCGCCTCTGTTGGATATCAAACTATATTTAACTCAAAAATTTTAAACGCAATTTATCTTTATTTTATTTTATTCTTCGATATTTGGACCTCATCAAAAAAGTTATCAAATTCTCCATATTGTATACTATTCTTAGATCTAAAGAATCAAAAGTATTAATATATTAAATTAATTCCACAGCTTATCAAACAATTTTTCAATTCTGGAAAAAGTACCCCCTCCAATTCAAAAAATTGTCTGATAAGCTGTGAAATTAATTTCATATATTAACACACAGACGTGAAAATCATTATTCAATAGTATATTCTAAAACAAGTTGTAGAATGGGCTTCTATTCCAACACGAATGCAAAACGTGTAAGTATTGGAATTGCATTCTGCAACGATTATTAGACGATATTTTTTCTATTTCAGTCAAATTTTATGAAATATTGTCGAAATTCATTGAAAAATTCAGACTATACATTCTAGTGATTTTTGTATTGCATCTTGGCAGTTGGTGTTACTGTTACGAAAATTGACAGATTACAGAATATGAATTGTACCTTCCGAATTTCAGAAGCTTAGTAATTATGCATTAAATTCGTGAATTATGTCTGATGAAATCGATTTAACACCACCAGAATTAAGAGAAATGGGAATAATGTTGAAAATAATTTCACTATATCCAAATTATATCATATTGACATTTGAGGTGTGTTGAAATTTGATAGGATCGAAAGTCAGTGTAGACAACCACAAAACGAAAAATATAACTGAAAACAATGCTGTAATGAATGAATTCATTACGATACGGAAATAGAGAAAAGAATTAATTAATTAATTTTTCAGATACATTCCTACTGCGGCAGCTTTTGGCGGCCTTTGCATTGGAGCCTTATCAGTTTTGGCTGATTTCCTAGGAGCCATTGGTTCAGGTACCGGTATCTTGCTGGCCGTTACCATCATCTATCAATATTTCGAAATATTCGTCAAAGAACAAAGTGAGACTGGAGGCATGGGAACCTTGCTATTCTAAATATAGGTTTTAACAAATTACCCTTGATGCAATTCGAAATTGCTTCTGCAATTCTGTGTGATATCAACTGTAGTGGTATGCAGGGTGTTGAAAAATTATTTATTACTTGTCAGCTTGATTTTTACTTCATTGAAGTAAAAGTTTTTGATTTGTGTAGTTAGGACTTTTGATAGGATGTATCAAATATTTACATTTTCTGGATCCAGATTGAATTTGTTATTTCATCACCCTGTATACATTAAGTTTCTAGTACAATGGTTGATATAATTTTCTAATTAGGAAATATGGAATGTGTCACGATGTGACTCTGATTTTGTAATAAATAATGAAAAAATATATTGTTTCTCATTGTATATTTTTTGTCATATTGATCATCTCATTCTGTGAGGTTGTGTATTGTTGCGAGTTTATTTATAATTTTTTTTTAAATACAACATCCATACCTATAAAATTTTTGTTTTGTCTTCCTATTTGAATATTTGAAATTCATTCTTTTCAGCTCTCTCCCTTTCACTTGAAAGGGAGAGAGCTGAAAAGAATGCGGAATTCAAATCAGTTATATCAGTTCAATCCATAAGTATTATTTATTTAGAGCGTTAGTCTTTTTCACTCACAATGACTATCTTGCATAACAAGAACAGAAGATTCGAGAATTATGGGGCGACCATCAATCTGTTCAAGATTAAATACTTTGAGTTGAAATTCACTTCCTTATTTTTCTGAGTAAGCCTAGAATACATGAATCTTAATTGGAATGGTTGTTCATCGTCAGTACTGCGAAACGATTCAATATCCGATGCGAAAATAGTAATAATAAATGACTTTATTCATGTAGAAAAAAAATATACATATAAAAAAATTGAATAAATAATATGTATATAATAAGTTCAGATGGACTAACAGAATAGATAGGACATTGGCGTTCTATGAAAACACTACAGTGACACTGTTTCTTGAGCCCTCATTCGGTTGTTCCATCAATTACTATGATATTACAGAAAACTACATTGACACATATAGAAGCCGCACCTGGCGCAAAATTCAAATTAGTTCAATTAGTAGCGTTATAGAAATTGATGAATAAATAATTAATGAATGAAATTGAGAACATATGTCAAGAAATATATATTTATTTACCACAAAAAAAAATATATATATACATACAACAATAACAAATATCCATAACTGAGAAAATTACAGGGTTGATTTTATGAACAAAAGTACATGTATATAATGAGAAAATATATTATATATTACATTTTATATCAGTCAATATAAATGTAAGTAATTTAATATTCTGCACCTTTTTTTCAAACGCGATTTTTGCCTGAATCTCTATCGGGTCAATGAAATCTTTATTGAGATTCAGCGATGAAAATTTCATGAACTTAGAGTCTTTCCCATTTAGATTCTGTTCATTTTGTTGGCACCTCCAGAATAACGAACATCTAACGATCTTTAAACATAATATACCAACATAATAATCAAGTGAAGGAATACTGGCCACTATAAAACTCTGAAATTGAAATTTGATTTCAGTTTATTCTGTAGAAATGCCGAAATATTCCTTCTCAAATTAATATATTGTCAAGGCTTGATTAAATTTCCGAATTTATATTTTTTGCAAAGTATGAATTTTTCGCAATTTTTTATTGATTGTTTTTTCAAAATAATTTTAATATTTCACAGAGGTTACCACAGTAAAGAACCATATAATATTTCTGTATTCATTGTTACTTTTCAGAGCTCGTTAATTTCCACTGTTGTTTATATTTGTTGATTTATTAGATAGGTACTTATATAGTTCGAGAGAAAGATTTTGAGTGATTGTGATTCGACCTTATATCCCATCCTTCTCCACCCTCATTGTAGCATTTCAGGCACAGTATAGGAACTGTATATAGTTCCTATACTGTGATTTCAGGTTCCGAATCACCCAGCCCACACCCTGAGCTGAGGTAGTCGCATTATATGATATTATTGAATCGGTGGCGCCCTTTTAGATCTAATCCGGAGCTAGTCACTGGTCGCAGTGGGCTCTGTGAAGAAGGTGATATAACCACTCATATAAACGAGAGTGCATCTGCTGATTCTGTTGCCCCGTGAAAAGTAGTAATATTCCTCGAAACATTGACGGAAAATGAAAAATCTTGCGAAGAAGGAATACCTTATCTTTTATTTGTTGTAAGGAAAGAATTCAGATTGTACAAACAAGGACTTCCTGACAATTTTATTCTACAGAATGAACAAATAATCACTAAAGTTTTGAATGATGCAATAAAATAAACATTCGAGTTAGTTTTCCTTACTCCATGAGTCCGAATATTACCAAAAAAGTTTTCTAAACAACCTTGGTTGAACCCCCCAGTCAATCCAGAAATTAACTTCCCAAATCTCAAACCCTTTAGGCTAATTTTATTATATTTTTTATACTGCCAACCATTTTTTTTTGGACAATAGAGTTTTATACTCTTCAAAATTTCTATCGCATTCTACCAAAAAACCTTGTGGCTTGATATCTTACTCACTGATGACCAGTGAGTAAGATTCGTCATTTATTTTGGTGCACATTTTGATACCTTTACTCACATTCAATGAGTCGAACGATTCATCCAAGATTAATATTAAATGTGTGGCCTTGAATTTGCAAATTAGAATGCTGATTTCTTTTCTGCTGTCTTCAATTTGTAATGCTGTGTTGTTTTAATTAGGCCTATACAGTAGTACCATTGTATAAGAATTTTTATGGTATGGAAGTAAAGAATAAGAATCCTGACTAACGCCATCTATTCTCAAAAACCAAAATTATGATTTCCTAAACTGATACTAATGAAACCAATACTACTTGTATCTTCACCATCTGTTAATATTTCATTGTTTTCATGAAAGAAACATTTGAAAACCGCTAAATCTTTCTGAAAACCTGAATACAGAAATGATTTACAAGCAAAACCTTCAATGACAACACTCAACGATCTACAATGGACTAGTTTTCATTTTTTTGTTAAGGTTTAATTCTAAAAATTTAAGTAAAATGAAACAAAAATGTGGAAGAATCATTGAAATATCTCTAGAAATGAAAAAGTTATGGGACTTTGAAGTTGCGCTTGAAAGAATAATTTCATAGTCTAGTGTGTGACGTCACGCCACTTACACGAGGCGACTGGTATTCGCAGAGTGCTTACGAATTCATTGGTGTACAATCACTTGTGCCGTTCGTGTCGTGTTTTGTTCGTTACACGATGGCTGAAATAAAAAAAAATCCTACAAATATTGTATTGTGCCTATGTGTGCAAGCACGACAATTAAAAACCCCAATAAATTGTTTTTTCATGTACCAAATGACATGAATCAAAGGAAGAAGTGGTGCAAATTAATGAGGCGTGGCTTAATTGGACCTAAAACTACTTCATATGTGTGTGAAGATCATTTTGATGTAAGTACCTATCAGTATACTAGCTAGTCTATTTCTGATAATAAAAATACTAAGGTGTAAGTTGGTTTGAAATAAGTTATTGAGTAAAAATAACTTTGTCCTTTCACGAAGCCTTCTTCCATTATGGTGGCATAAAAACAAAACTCGAGTTAAAACTACACTGTACAACTACAAACGGCGCGAGAGCCTTGTCGCGGCTAAGTATTCAAACGTAATTTATGGTCTAGCGATCACAGGCAAGTGGCGTGACGTCACAGACGAGTCGGAGGCCAAAGACGTTCCGCGCTAAAATACGTAAATTTAAATAATCTATTTCTCAGTCATTTATTGATGGATTTTCAAAATTTTTTCACTGATTTATCAGTTTTGCTCTATATTTTAATTCTATCGTGTCAAATATAGTATTATCAACATCACTAAACTAGTCCATTCCGATTACTGTTTTTTATTAAGATGTATTTTAGACTAACTTATTATTATTAGAATAACTTTTTTATGAAAATATTCAAAATGTTTAAAAAAAGATAACAACAACCTGATAAGATAATAAAGTATAGTTACAAATTATCAAAATTTTTTATCAAAGCTCAAAAAAATGGTATAATCTGCTATTAAGTAAAAAATTAACGGTACTGTACCTGAAGTGGCTATAGGGCATAGGTCCAAAGCTCACAGAACATAACCGGTAGGTATTCCTAATGCATAAAAGTTGCTAACTCAAAACTTCTGAAAAGTCTCCAAGGGGCATAGGAAAGTCGGGATAGAAAACATTTACCAGTATTCTCTCTTTCGTTAAGAAACAGAAAATACAAATGATTTTAAATGTCGTGGTAATCTGGTTCCTTCTTTCAAAGCAAACATATGGACGAGCTACCTATAGCGGCAACATTGTGCAAACAAATTACCTTCATAAAGATGCGAACAGTTCAAAACCCGTTTTAATGAATTGTTGTTGTTTTATTTCACCTTCGATGCAGCAGCGTAGCACTCCCCAAATCTCAGCAAAGTTTTCATTCAGAAATTTTCATACATATGATCGATTGATATTACGCGCTTGCGTTCTCAACAATAATCCATTTTCCAACTGCCTGGTTATCAGCACTCAGTCGTCCAGCAATACTAAAGCCCTACACTGATGATTCTACATTTGAATGTTAAAAGTTTATCTTCTAGTATTTGATAAGAGATAAATTTGTCTCCTACTACTCAAAGCTGTCAAGCAGACAGTGACGCTAGTAATAATTTTCAAAATGCTTTAATCAAATACCATATCGGAAGCAGTCATACAATACGATCAAATTATTAGTGAATCATTAACAACAATAGGTGAAACAGCTCAATTTACAATCAATATGTAAGTAGTTATTACGTTTAAAAATTTCGTTTTATCTTATCTCAAGATACGATTGGATAGAAGTATTTCGAAAGATAGAGTATGTTTCCACTGGATTTTTTTTTGGAAATGAGGAACAAGAATTGAATCGAATGAAATAATCGTATGAAGCATTATTTGACTGAAAAGAAAGTACCTACTCTTTTCCTATAAAGGTCATATAGGTTCAGGATATTGCACCTGCATATTGGACCTACATCTATATACACTATTTACATCTGCTGTAACAAAATTGAATATTTTCCATAATAAACTACAATCTATTTTATTTTCTTCTTAACAGAATTAATCCTTGAAAATTATGTTAATGGGACGATTGTAATGAACTTCTTTTATGTTACTGCATCTTAGATTCCAAGGGCAACCATAGCTTTTACCATGTAGTCAATAATGATTAAATGCATTTTGTAGATTTTTCTCAATGAACTATGACAAGAGTTACAAATCTGTTCGTTAGGACACTTGCACAAGCCACAATCGACATAGACAAATCAGAATACGATTTGGACACATTTTTGGGACGATGCAGACACTTCTTCGAGATCACCAATCCATTAAATCTGCTTGTAAGCGATGCAGAATTGGAAAGGTCCAAAGAACTAGTTTTAGCTTGCAGGTGAGTAGTATGGAAATAGCAATGAATGCAATATTTCAAAGACCTAGGTTCTAAATTTTGTTGTTTTCCAGACAAAACCAACCATTGCCAGATGATGTTGTAGAAGGGGAGTTGCGAAGGGCTAAAATTCTCTACGATTCCGCTTTTCATCCTGAGACAGGCGAAAAGATGAACCTGATAGGCAGGATGTCAGCGCAGGTCCCATGTAACATGCTCATTACCGGTGGAATGATGACATTCTACAAGTCCAATCTGGAGGTATTTCTCTGGCAATGGATAAATCAGTCTTTCAACGCCTTAGTTAATTTCACCAATAGAAGCGGAGATGCATCTTTCACAAATGAGTAAGCCCTTTCATTTCTTAGTTTCCACTTTCCTTAGTCCATGCAAAACCCCAATCTATAAGGAAGTATATCAACCTCTACTCTAACTGATCTTCATACTTGTTTCTATCCAGGCAAATTGCACAGTCTTATGTTCTCGCAACCAGTGGTGCCGTTGTTACCGCAGTTGGTCTCAATAAAGCCCTCAAGGTCAGTATCTAACACAGGAATCACACTTTTACTTTTCATCTCTACTTCTAGAGAGCACCACCAGTAGTTAAGAGGATGGTACCCTTCTTTGCTGTCTTTGCTGCCAACTGTATCAATATTCCACTGATGAGAGCTCAGTAAGTATAATAAGATGTTCGAAAAATTATACTGCTATTAATAATTTTCCTAGAGAACTAAAATGTGGTACAGCAATTTACGACAGTGATAATAATAAGGTAGGCTACTCTAAAGCAGCCGCCCAGAAGGGTATTTCTCAGGTTATCATCAGCAGGGTATTCATGGCAGTACCAGGAATGTGTAAGTAGTTCAGTACAAATAATTACTCGATACATAATAATACACTTTTGCGAATCAGATATTGTTTTTATTACTTTTATTACTATAAACACTTGCAGTATTCACACCCTTTGTGATGAACCACTTCGAAAAAAAAGGGGTACTTAGAAGGATGCCTTGGATTACCTTACCCTTACAAATAGCTCTAGTTGGGGCTTGCATTACAATAACGACCCCTGTAGGGTGTGCCCTCTATAAACAAAATGCTACTATGCCTTTTGACCAATTAGAAACTGAACTCAGGGTGAGTTGACGATGACAAGCATTTTAGGGAATGCAATAAAGCTGTATGTGTTTAAATATCATTTCACTCTCATCTCATCATAGGTTCAAGGCATGATTTCTAGAAGGAAGATGGCTAATATTGACTGAATACTGCACTTTTATTACTTATCAAATTAATTGTTCCATTCGACAAACCCTTTAACTAAAAATGGATAAAGTCAAATACTGTTTTGGTTTAGTCGTTAGCTTTTAAAGTGAAAGTGTTCCCTATTGCATGAAAATATCCCCCCTTGTTTTTAGTGTTTTCTCCGGTAATAATGAATGGGTTGGAACAAAGAGGCACCTTTTGTAGATATCCCTGGCTTGCTTTACCCTTGCAAACTGGTATATTAGGACTGTTCTCACTTTTCGCTACTCCTGCTGGATGTGCTTTATTCAAACAATGTCAAAAATTACAATTTGAAGATCTGGAATGTTCAGTACAGGTTCAAACTCGTTTCCATTAATTCTCCATACATAATTAATCTTCCTATAAATATTATTTAACCTCATTAATTTACTTCGTAGATTTATATGTTGCTCCGTTATGTTTCAGGATGACCTTAGACGTAGATACCAAAATAAGCCCCCCGCTGAAGTATTTTTCAACAAAGGGTTATAAATTAGCTTCCAAGCGAATTTTCGAATATAGCAATATCGACAATAATGAAGTGTTGTGATTGGTTATCGTTTTGTTTATTACAAATTCAATAAATGATTGGTCTATTTAACGTGCATCATTTTTCACATTTAAGATGAACTATCTAATATCTCAATTATACATCACTGAATCATCAGAAAAAACATCGGGCTGTACAGATTTCCAAGCAGACAACAGAACTTCACTAGGAGACTTTGCTACTTCCACAGAATTCGACAGTGCTACCATATAACCTGAAAGTTGAGGTTAAATCAGATCGAAACAACCTAAACTATAGGTTAGAACCTGGAAACCAAGGAGGTGGCTGAGATCCTCTCAGTTGCACTCTTGAGAGGTATTGGTGTGGCTCACAATCCAAAATGTACTCCACACCTTTAGCTGTTTCTTTCTTCAACCTTCCCATCGATACAGTGTCCAAAATATCAGGAGGATGAAGAGAATATGATGGACGGGCACCAACTGCTTCAATAGACACAAGCAAAGCTGGAAAGGGATTTCTACTAGTAGGTGCAAACATATAATGAGAGTCACTATTGTTACCCACCTTCATTACTCCAAGGTGGATCCTCAGCTGATAAAGGCTTATACGGTCTTTTTCTTCTTCCTGAGAAAGATTCATTGTATTTAATCAAACCGACGCAAATAATTGCAATAAAACTAAAATTAAATTAACCTTTGCGCCTTGGTTTTGAAGGTTGAGCTTTCAGAAAACTATCTTCAGAAGGTTTATTATCCGTCAGCTGCACCAAAGCAGATACTTGCTCCATCTGTCTGCTCAAAATTTGCTGGTGGATATTTTCATCCACGAATGTTGGTATTACCACGTCTTCCAGAGGTCCTGGAGAGGCAGAACTGTAATTACAATAGCGGATATATCTGATTAGCCGATATTTTACCTTAAAATCACATAAGGGCTACTTTCCCGTTCAGCACCGAACAATGAATTGAATATCCTTTCTGTTGGAATGGTAGACAAGCCACTTTTATTGGAGACGTCCATTACTGTTGCTACTAATTCGGGAGATGCTTCTACTGTAGGTAAATCAGCAGTTATTGGTGATGATGTGAATGACTGTAAAAGCATGAATGAGAAGAATAGTTTCAGAAATTGTATACGAATGTAGACTAGTTAAGTCTTTTAGAAAAAGTCTTTTAAAAAAAAGCTGAATTGAAACAAAATTTGAACAATCCAACCAAGGAGTTCTTGACTAAGCACCGTGTTACAGAGCTAGTGTGCTAGAAAAGGAGTCATTTGTTTCACTCTTGTCCCATTAAATCTCCTAATTTCATGATTGTGCCCTATAAATTTCGAAAATTCGATCAATAAATTTAGGACCCTTAAAAAATATCGATCAGATTATTGAGCCAGGAGAATCAATACTGTAAAGCAACCCATTCCTGTATTCAATAATATGATCCCAATAACTTCAATAATTCCCGAGAAAAGCTTCAGTTAACGGACAGCAGACGGTTTTTTTATTCTTCTATTTTCGATTTTACACATTCCAAAATGTGAAGTGTTAAAATTCAAGAGAGCTCAGAAAATTAAAATTAGAGGTTTCTGAAGGTTTATTATTGAAAAAAATAACCAAAAATGATCTCACTTTTTCCAATAATCCAGCATTTTCCGGACTAAGACTGAGCTGTTGATGTCGTTTCTTCAAAGAAAACAGTCGAGGATCTTGATTCACTAATTCTGGGGCAACATTTTTGAGTATATTGGAGACATCTTCTGTTTCCTCTCTGACAAGAAGTTCAACTCTGTTTTTGTCCATGCCTAAGTCCAAAGTCAACTATAAAATACATGTTTTCGCATAAATTTTCATTTCAATTCATCTGAACATACCTTTATGGTCTCCCGAATTATATTTTTCCTACTCATGACGAAGGAAGTTGTTATGTCTCTTTCGCTTACGATAGAAACAGTTTCTTTGATTAGTCCCTGAGAACATTTCATACAGATTATTATAGGCGGATGTCGATTATGCCAACGATACCTTAGACGGTGGAAATTCTGGATTTCTGAAATACAATAGTTTTGGTTTCGGATTAGTTTAATCTAAAAGTACCATATTCAATGATTTTCGTAGCATCATCATGAAAAACGATTTGCTTACTCACAGCTCCTGGAACTCCTCTTCAACGAGAATGTTTTCTCCAGTAGCAGGATCAGTTTCAATCGTCCTGATATTTTTCGCTACTACTTCCCCATATTTTGTCCTCTCTACTCTCTTCTCTGTTATTACCTTCTGAAGTACCTGTTGTGGTCCATGTGATGTCATGATTTCTTCTAATGGTGCGACCTTAGAACTTTTAGCTCCCACACCAGTAACCTTAGCACCAATTGGGGCCTTAGAAAGCATACTTTTCATCTGAAGAGATACTTCTTTTCTGAGCGAAGATGGTGGGACTAGAATGGCCCTTTTTCAGAATCTTACAAAATGAAGAAACTAAAACTTACGGTTTGGCATAGCTGCAGATTTTCTGACAGCCAACGAAGATCCTGAAAATTTTCAAAATATTGATGGAGTAACAACAAAAATTTTGGTAAACAACAATTTTGCACTAACCCGCTTTCGTTGGTGCATTATTCCCTGAAAATTAACAACAAGGTAATTTTATTGATAATGTGGGTGCTTTCATTATTTTTATATCATACCTTCAGGAAAAATAGATGTGTCAATTTTATTGAACATCTTCTCTTCTCCAGTGGTCTTTGTTACTTTGACGTTGATTTTTGAATGTATGATTTTGGTTTTCGCAGTTGAAGGTCTGAAATTAACAGAATTATTTAAATATCGATGAATAAGTAAGGAGTATTATTCTTTCTACCTGAGTGGAATATTCTTATCAACATACTCGTTAGATTCATGTAACCTTACAGCAACAGTCGATGGTCTCAATCGAGCTATCTTGGAAGCTGAATAATGAATGATGAGCACTTTATCTTCACGCATGGAAAACTTATGTCTTCTTACCTGATATCAGTGGCACAGATGAAGACCCAACTTGATTGGTTGACGAAACATGTTGACTTTCTGACTTGAGATTTCTAAACTTTAAAATAGGCAATCCTGAAGGCTGGAACAGCCTTGACATTATATTCCGACAGCAATAAAATTTTGCATTTATAGACGGTAAATTTCAGGAAAATTATAACAGGGGAGGATTTCTGACGTTTCCATTTTATTCTGTGATAATCTCAAGTTTGCTAAAATCAAATGAAAGCTTTTTGAAAGGAATGAATTAATTTTAGATCAAGTAACATTGGATCTTCTCCAAGAATGACAATTCAAATCCGAAAACTGACGGTTCAAACATTCAATTTTGCTTAATAATACAAAATTTTCAGTTAGTTGAACAAAATGTCGCGATTACCTAAACCAAGCGGGTTACCAGGACCAAGAACTGGTATACCAAGACCTGGGGCACCCAGAACAGCACCAGGTCTGGGTTTGTAAAAAAAGTCAATTTTAAACAGCTCTTTTTCAAGAACGTATTCGTATTCCTAATCTAGCTGCACAGTCAACGATTTCTGCAGCAACAGCTGGACCTTCAGGGTTAAGACCTCCTGGGTCAGGTTTGAGACCACCGGGAGGAACTGGTTTAAGACCACCGGGTGCAACAGGTTTAAGGCCACCAGGAGCTACAGGTTTAAGGCCACCAGGAGCTACAGGTTTAAGGCCACCAGGAGCTACAGGTTTGAGGCCACCGTCAAGGTATTCTCTGTAATCATCGCATTCAATAAATGATTTGGTAACACCATAATTATATTGTTGAAGGCCTTCTTCTGCTGGAACTAGAGAAATTGCTTCAAAAACTACAGTTACAGTGACCAAAGGACCTGGACAAAAATCAGTAGCCGTTAAAACTGACCAAAGCGTAGTTCCTAAAGGTTAAACTTATCAAGAATTCCAATTAAAACACAATCTGATCGAAAATCCGTATATTTCAGCTTCGAGAACTCAACCCAAGCCAAAAATGGGTAAGATCATTTTAATTTAAACTCTTCCTACAAACTAATTACATATTAAAGCCTACCATTATTCACAGGAGCTCCTGTAGGTCCAAAAAAATCTCAAGCAGCGGTACCTATACGTAAGTTTCATCTTTGGGTGACAGGAAGAGCTTAAAAACTTCTATAATTTCAGCTCCACCTTCGGTTTTGAGGAAACAGGTAGCCCTCCAGGTGAAAGGGACTGCCGCTAAAGCTCCTCAGGGTTCTAGAGTAACTGCCGCTGCTTCCAAAAAGACGACAGTGCCACCAATGGAACAAATAATGACACCAGATGGACCACAGCAGGTACTCCAAAAGATTATAACGGAGAAGAGAGTTGAGAGATCAAAGCAAGGAGAAATAGTCTCGAGGAATATCAAGACTATCGAGACCGATCCAACTACAGGAGTGACTACTCAAGTTGAAGAAGAAGTTCAGAAGCTGTAAGTTTTGAGTAGATGTAGTCCACTGAGAAACTTGTTAGATTTCTCTATCTAGTCTTGATAAAAGAAATCGAGGTTTGTTTTTTTTTACACCTGAATGCTGTCATTGACCCTAATGAAAACATGCCTTCCTCAAAATATTTGTTCAACCTACTCAATATTATGGGACTAATCAATCTCGAACTTCCTTCCAACGCTGCTCATTTCGAAAAAAAAATTTAACTCACATTCATTTGCAGGAATCCTGATTTTCCGGTACCGAAGGTAGGTGCTTCGAAATCCTCTTAAAGAGGTCATTAACTACTTTGTTATAGGGTCCTGTCAAAGAAATTGTAACGGTTGTAAGCGAAAAGGACATCACAGCTTCGTACGAGGCCACAACCGAAAATGTCATACGGGAAACTACCAAGGTTATTCAGCAAAAAGTAGTGTTTGCAAATATGATCATTGAATAATATATTTTCAGCTTGATGCAGGATTGGGTATGGATCCCTTACAAGTATCGCAGCTTGTAGAAGAAGAGAAAGAGGATGTAGAGAACGCTTTAAGAATCAACCCGCCGGAGTTAGTGAATCAATCACCTGAAAGATTTCCTTTGAAGAAACGACTGCAAGCACTTAGATTAAGTCCAGAAAATATCGCACTCTTAGAACAGGTACTTTTCAAACCACAATTATACTTAGCGGCATTGGATGTGTAACAACCATATTTGAAAGGATGCAATGGTGTAACAGTGTGCGCGTTTCATCATTAATATTTTTAACTCTGTAAGCCGTTCGGCCTTGGAAGCCTTTAGCTATTTAAAATCGCATAGTTAAAAACTGTCGATTCAACATTTTTAATTTCAATGGTGAGCATTGGGCAAGCATCAGGCAAGACAGTCTGTCTTGCCTGATGCTTTTGTTTATACTGATAAGTATTGTTTGATATGGTTTTAATGCTATCCTGAGAATGCCATTTTATTGTATGAACATTTATTTGATGATTTCGATGTATTCGAATGATTTATTACCGTTATTCATAGGCCTGATGAAGGAGCTAAATGCTCAGAAACGTTGCCATTGAATAAATTGTATACAACTGTTCCTTGTGACTGATATTCCTCACCATTGAATTAAATCTTCGGAACGATAATTTTTTCTGAAATTTTTAATTTCTTCAGTCAGTGATTCAACCCCCAATTACGGCAGATGAGCCGCTACCGGAAGCCTCCCCAGAAGTGATGGCCAAAGTTCTGAATGCAATGGATAAAAGTATGCAGCCAAAGCTAGATCCGGAAGCTACATTCAACACCCTCTTCACTGAAGGTGGTCAAGAAGAGGCTCCTTCTGCATTAATCAATATAAGGTAACCTTCCCAATTATTCTCAATAAAATTAATCTCTACTTGCTCTTTAACACCTATATCCAAGCTCTGTTGCGCCTGGGCCACTTGGAGATGTCGTCATCCCTATTGATGATGCTCCTGACACTATACAGGAGGAAATGTTGAGTCAAAGAATGGAGCAAACTTCTGTTATTGTTCAAACTGCTGAAGAAAAACCTTCCGACTTTTCCTATTCTATGAGAACGCCTCAACAACCCAAACGGAAAGGTTTCTGTTTATTCTAAAGTGTAGTATTTTTACCAATGAGTGAATATTTTACAGAAAGAAAAAAGTGGGGTGCTTACAAACCTCTGACTCAAGAAGACCCTCCTTGGTTGAAGCAAGGTGAGGAAATGCATACCTGAAGAGAAACAATTTCATTTTTCCTATTTCAGATATGCCAGATGCTATTGAAGCAGTAGGAGCTGTTCCTAGAGAAAATATGTTTGCAGCAAATGTATTGGAGACAACTCAAGCTGGAAACATGAATGAAGAGGTCAGCAAGGGCATCGAATATTTTATAGACTGCAATCCACTTCAATATTGTTCCCGAGTACAGCTTAGGGGATCACAACCACCACCATGGTTTCCAGGTAAATATTAGAAACGATCTAGTTCAAAAACACAATTCATTTTGACTTTTAGGCTATGTCTATGCTCTGTCAGACATGGGTGACAGCGTAGAGGTTGCAAGATCGCCTAGTCAGGTTATGTTTGCAGCTTGGAGATCCGTTCAACCAGAAATATTTGGAGATGATTCAATCGTTTACAATTAATGTAAATGATGATGTATTAATGAAAATAAAAAACAAAGTAACGTTCAGTAGATTTTTTAATGAGGTTTCATTCATACAATTTTAAAACAAAAATATGACAAAACTGAATATGTACAACGTACACATAATAAAGTGACAATGTCTCTTATCACAATAGATGTAGAAAACTTGTGTTCAGAATATTTTCAAAAAAGAAAAAATTATAGCTAGGCATATCAGTTTAATTCGAAGGTTTTCTTAAAGTAAATTCAAGGCTATAAATCGAAATAGAATGAAATTCAATATGAAACTTACTTTGAACTGCGGTTTTTTTGAAGGAGGTAGTCCTCATTCACGTTAAATATTTTAAAATTAACCAACAAAACCCGAATATCCACTGAGTTCCTAGTCGATCTGAACACGTTTCTAAACAATAATTTAAAATACTATATGATAGTACTCCCATCTGAACGAAGTCAATATCATACGTAAAGTTGATAAGGACTTTATCACAGCCTAGTAAATGTCATTCGTAAATGACATAATTAACAAAAATGAAAATATTTTATGTATATATAGATATATATGACTACAATGTTTTTCATTCATTAACAAACTCGCCCATGCACGTTGACGAAAAGATTCGAATTTCTTTTTTCCTGAAAAGTATATACAGAGTTCACAGAGAATTTTACATACTAAAACCAGACTCACATTAGGGAAGAATAACTTATCATTTGGCTTGAGAACTCAAGAAGTTAAATTTCCTGAAGAATTAGTTTCTTTCCTAATATAAATCTGGTTTTCTTTACATTCTTAGTGTGCAGAAAATCAACATTTTTAGCCATTTTTCGTTCACCTTATAAAAATATCTTCTCTTTTATTCTATTGTTTAAATTTGACAACAAAATCGATATCTAACCTTTCAATATTCACTCGAAATTGACTTTCTATCCTTGTTCAACGGTTGAGCGCGTAGAAGCGTAAATATTACAATTATTATTTCACACAAGTATCATTAACAAACTTCTTGGATTCGATGAATCATTGAAATAGAAATTCAGAAACTTAATGATGTACGATTCAAATTGAAAGATTTGGTACTTAAGATATAATTTATAAATGATTTAGGACATTACTCTTTTTCTTAATTTCCAATGAATGAATTCCATTTTTAGATTCTGTTGCAATTACAGTGCGCTGACCTAATTCAACTGATAAGTTATCTAAAATAACTTTGTCCTTATCCAGAATATATTTTATGTGTTTTGATTAAAAAAGTGAATGATGTCTAAACTAAGATTTCGAAAATGTACCATTACCTAACTAAAAATCGAAGGAGAGTGGCAGTTAAAAATGAATACATGAATAGTTCTGGCAATTTTTTTGAAGAACCTGAGAAATAATATTCAGGGTGAAATCCATTACTTGGTTTTATATTTTCAAACAATTCCTCTTCTCCTAATAATTTCAATGTATGAGATGTAAAAGATATGTTCAATTTTTCTATAAGAATTCATACTTGTGATGGTACACCTAGAGGAACATAACCATAATGAAGGAATTCTCATCTTCATTAGGACAATTAGTGCCACTAAAGCATACATTTTGCCCTTTTTCAGTTGTCTATTAACGCCTGTTATACAATGACATCCAAACAGAAAATAAAATATAAATTCCGAGCGAAAATTTGTATTAAAAAAAATATGTTTTGTAATTTAAAACATTAATAATAATCATACTTGAATATACACATATGAGGACTGACCGTACATATAGATTAAATTTGATAATTGTTTTAATTGCATTCCTGTCAAGTTACTTATATTATTGTATAACAGGTTTACGATTTATAGCTTTGTGTGTTCGAAACTTTTTGAGAATAGATGAAAAATTCTATTTGAGTTTAACAATATGTGAATGAATATTTTTCGGTGAGTTTCAGAATAATGGAACTTCTTTTGAAATATTCCTTCTTAAATCCAGATTATGTTGATTCTATATCTTCAGGTCAACAAAATTGTATGAATAACTCCGTTATTTCTAAGCCGACGCAATACCAATAATTTTCCATTCATATTTACATCCTGACGGAAATTCAATACTTATCACAGCTTTATTTAGTTGGTGAAAACGAACAACATAATGAATGTGAAGCAGTTCCTACTATTCGAAATGACCGCTTTGGTCCAATTCCACAGAATGTAGGTTAGGTTTTAACAGTTCCACACACTGGGTGAAAATAGCAATTATCACATGCAAGACTTGTACGAATATAGGGTGTGGATTGTTTTTAACCATTCGTCTGTGAAACTGTCCCCAGAAAACGACGTTAGTTTTCCATTCAAAACTAGCCTATAACCTCTTTGTCGAGTTGAACTTTTGAGACTGCTTGAAACGGGGAAAAATGTAGAAATTTTTTCATTTAATATTGTCGAATTTTTTTTCTCGTCTTTGTCGTATTCGTCTATCAACAAGATGAACCAGCATCTTTCTCTAAAATAGACATCTAACGTAATTTTTTCAAAAGAATCAACAAAACAAAAATATAATCGATCAATGGCATGGATACTCACATGTCTTAACATTATAATTTACAAATTAAAAGGAATTCCGACCACTAGGTATGGGAACAATCCAGCACTGTGCCCTTACTCCTGCTGCCAAAATTGGCGTCAGAAGTGTGCATTGTGTTGAAATTTAGGGCGCCGTACAGTCCCGTGCCGGCAGCTATTGAGGGTAGTTCACGAGGTTTTAAAATTGTCGTTTTCTCGGGGGTCAAATGTTCTGACTGCGGAGGAGGTCTCGATGGTGGCTGATTGCTGTTATCGTCTTCGGCTAGTACTGTAACGGAAGGAGACGCTATCGCTTTCGCTTGCAATAAGTATTTGAAGAATTCGTATGTGGACCAACAGATGGCGGTCGATGGCATTTGATACATTATACGGGCTTGCATTCCTCTGAAGTAGCCTGTTGGGCCACCTAGCCTGTAAAACAAAATAAAAGAAATTAATAAAAATTAGGAACATCTCTGACGTGAAATCTTGTGAACGCTCGCATTCATGAGCCAACTGCGCCTTTGGAGACCACAGAACCGTATATGAATAGATGTGGTCTACAAATGCTTACTTCATTTTTCTCAATATTTTGCTTGGAATTGTGATTTTTAATATAGAGACAAAATATCAACTCGATTGTATCTGTTATCACAGAAATATCGTGTATTTCTTTTCCAATATTCAACATCCAAAAACTCGAATACATCGGTTTGTGATTTTTTTTTCAATGATTTTTAGAAGAGTTCTTAGTTTGATTCTTATTTTAAAAATGCTTTTGAGGATATATTGCATAGAATACTCCGGTTTTTCTATCACTTATTCATTTGACTGGTATAATGACATGAGTTTCATAGTTCTTGATACAATTTCAAATTGGTGTATTACAATTTATTGATGTAAAGAACTTTGAAAAGTGGGGAATTCCATAGTTCGTTTTGTTCTTTCAGAAGGTCTAGTTTTCTTCATTTGGTCACAGGTTAGGATTCTTTATTTTTCATTCTTTGCAGTTCAGGCAGCAATAGGAAAAGTTTCTCTGATATGAACAAATTTACACATAATGATTAATTTTTTTGGTCTCCACTTCATGGACACTCATAAATATTTTCTCAATATCAATATGTATAAATTAATTGAAAGACAAATCTCATAAGTATACAGGCTGAAAAAAGAATTGAAAAAACAAGAAAGAACATAAACTAGACAATCAGCAAAAAAGTAGATGTAGAAAAACATAATCAAAAGGAGAAAAACTCGTGAGATGCTCGAAATAATGATAGACGAAGTGAGCTCCCTTAATAACCATGATCTTAATAGCTCAATAAATGAAAGATGTTATGCAGATGCTTCTTTAAGTTGCGAAATATTAGAGACCTTTATGAAATTTGGAAAATTGAAAAAAGGTAGAGTTCCTCGAGGTCTAGACATGCTCAGGCTTGCCATATTGGAGTGTTTTCCCTCAAATTTGGGGAATTTTAGAACACTCGGAGGAAATTTGGGGAATATTTCTTGAGGTATTTTTTTGGGGTTTCAGTTTTTCATTTTCAGATATCCTATGAATTTCATCGTTTTCAGGCTAATAGCCATTTTTCATGTATTAAGAGTAATTAAACATTTATTTCATTATATTCTGTGTATACATGCAATAGAACCTTAATTAATTAATCGAAAATTAACATGCCTGATGATAACACTCACCTATACACCGTCTTCACAGCGTGCACCAAACCTGTGGCCGAGGCGTCCTGCTGGGTGTTCAGCAGCGTCTTGCACACGTCCAGTGGCGTCGTTATGGCGGCGGCAGTGGCGCCCGCCACCGCACCACTTATCATGTGCGCCGTAGGATTGTATTTACCATCGGGATTCATCTGTTTCTGCATCCACTCGTACGTAATGAAATGAAAACATTGGAAGGGAACGTTCATGGTGAGCTGTGTGGTGTACGATCGGTAAAATGCTGTTATGCCCTCTGTTCGGTATACCTTCACCAGGCACTCTAGGGCCGTCTTGTAGGGGGAGTTTGCCATTTGTAATCGCTGCTTTATAACTGTAAGACAATAAGG
Organism: Harmonia axyridis; assembly: GCF_914767665.1. Taxonomy (NCBI): domain Eukaryota; kingdom Metazoa; phylum Arthropoda; class Insecta; order Coleoptera; family Coccinellidae; genus Harmonia; species Harmonia axyridis. Next base: position 30,575,654 of record NC_059505.1, read on the forward strand.
GATTTATCATTTTAACTGGGTCAATATTTACAAATTTTTAAAATTCTCCCAAATTATTCATTGATGTATATTGTGAACGGTGCGTTTTTTCAATTAACTCAAATAGTTCCCAAAGAAATAGCAATCAGAAAAATAGAAGTGACGTCACTTGAATAGATAATCGATCCTATTGGGTTTTCCAATTTAAAAAGATTATAATGGCAACAATGTGTAATAATTTTTCATTCGTGTTCAGTGCCATTCAATCATAGAAAGATACACGCTTCAGCAACGTTCAGAAAATGTTTTATCAAAATCGGTGCAGAAGGATGAACTATTTTATTCAGAGATGAAATTCATTTTTGGTTAAATGGCTATATAAACAAATAGAATTTGGAGTGATGAAAATTCACACTAAATTGTTGAGACACCATTACATCCAGATAAAGTCACTATGTGGTATGCATAGAGTAATAAACATAAAAGGAGAATACGCAATTTTTATGTCCCCAACATGGTTAAATTACGTTTTCAGATTGTGATTTATTTTCAAATCCTCAATTTTACTATATCATTATGAATGTATATTATATTGAATGAAATATACATATGTATTTGAGTGATTCCCGACTGTCAAAAGTTGCATGCATAAGAATTCAATATAAATTTGAAAATTCAGGAGAAAATAAACATTATGTAAATTTTGTTCACAAATGCAGATGGAGACCTGTGAAATTAAATTTATATTGATTTCATATTCGTATTCGCAATTGTGTCATGTAGACGAAAATCGAATTTTCAATTTATAGTAGAATATCGTATAGGAGCATCGGAATTTTAAAGTTGGCTTAAGTTATGTCTGACGAAATCGATTCAACATCACCAGAATCAAGAGATTGCGAATGAAGTTATCAAATCATTTCACTATATGCAAATATTATATTGGCAATTGAAGTATGTTGAAATTTGATAGGATCACTCTAGTCACTCTAGACAACCACAAAACGAAAAATATAACTGAAAACAATGCTGTAAAGGGTTCATTAAAGCACTGTTTTTAGAAAGGTAATGAACTCATTATGATACTGAAATAGAGACAAAAATTTAATGCTATATTGAAAGTTTTTAATTCCTATAGCAGCCTTCAATATATGGCGATTTTCAAAATTGAGATTTTTCCTGGTTTTGAAAAAAATGTATTCATAATTAGCTTTCATAAATCAGCTTTTTCGGAAAAAACTCGAATATGAAAATTTGTTTCTATAAAAAAATTATCAGAGATGAATCTTTTACATTATCAAGATAACATGTTTCAACAAATATAATCATTCGGATGCCATAAAATCAGATTTAAAAAATTAATCCTTTTGGGTGCAACACTGATATCTCTGGGCGTGTTTAGTCAATTTAAAAACAGCATATTGTAAACAAACTGTCATTCACTATCAAACGTTCCCCTTCGAATAATTCAAGTTTTATAGTTACAGTTTGATGCCAATTGTAAAATAATTTTGAATGTCCACGAACCAAACGCTAAATTAGAGTTTTTCGTTCTCCCCATTTTATACTCTCGCTGAGTTTTTGGCTCACAAATTTTGAATTTTATCAATGTAAAGATCTTCATATATGTGAAAACTATACTATTTTATTTTTATAATGACGTTCCTTGTGAATTCTGGAGGATAATAAACTACAATAACCAATGTAGTATAGCAATTGATTTTTTTTCACGTGATTTCACGACTCAGAGTAATAAACATAGATAGAGGGAGCATATGTCATTTTCAGTAAGCAAATTTTGTCCCTAACATAAACTATAAAATTTGACAAGCGCGAGGAAATGAAAACATATCAGTGATACGATATTTCATTCAATTCCCGAGTTTATCCACTTCTTATGTCCCATAGTGAATCAACGTTTCATATTAACTCAAAATATATTGAAATAAATACCTTAATAAATCAGAAATTCAGAAAAACTTCAAACGCGCCAAACGACATGAAACAACCGATGGCACTAGGAGAGTAAAAGTTGCCAAACCTTTTATTTCAGCAGGTAGATACAAAAAATAATGAATGTTTTGCTTATTATAAATTCGGCAATTAGGAAAAATATCGGATTCCAAATATTCAAATTTACAGATTTAATCGGGAATCACTCAAATAAATATATTTCATTCAATATAATATACATTCATAACGATATTGTAGTAAAATTGTGGATTTGAAAATATATCACAAACTGACAACGTAATCTAACCATGTTGGGGACATGTAAAAATTGCGTATGCTCCCTCTATCTATGTTTATTACTCTGTGACTATGACCAATGTGGTATAGCGACCGATTTTTTTTCACGTGATTCCACGTAAATCTACTTCTACAATTTCCGATAAAGGTTCTCTACATATTCCAGAACATTAATAAACGATTCCAAAGGTTCATCATGGAAAATCATAAACACAAATTCGTCGCATTTAAATTAAAACATAACAATCCCATGAACTTGACATCGTAATTAGCTCCAAACACCTCAAGGTCGCTTATATCGTGTAACAATCTCATCGAAAATGTGCGCGATTTGAATTACGGCAACATCAATATTTCTCTATTCTTACCTTCTGCAGGATTCATGAAACCGTCGTGTAGCAACGTTGCTATGCAACCGGCTGCGCCTGTAATAAAAAAAATATGTATCAATACATAGCACTAATGGATAACATGCATTTTATTATGGTTGTTACATTTGGTCCATCGGAGGTAGGTAGGGAATCATAGGTGAGAGTAATATAGGGTGATTCAGGGCGATGGCCTATTATACGTTTATGGAAAACTAATGAGGGATTTTGTGCTGAAAATTTGCATGTTGGGGTTTGAGACAATGATCTTTCTCCCTAAAATATTTTCATATATCTAACGGGTGTTTTTTTTTCGAGGTATATAACTTTAAGTTGGCATTACTGTTCAAGATGGCGATCGATTTAACAGCTGTCAAGTGATTTATTCTCAGTTTGGTTTGGCAATTCATCATGAATAGACTCACGCCTTAATAACGCTTGCAAGTAGTGCAATTTTATTTCGAAAATAATGGTTCTGTGCTGAATACGTATCGCGCACTACAACCATTTAATTTTGTTTAGCGATGAAGCGCACTTCTGGTTGAATGGCTACGTCAACAAACAAAACTGCCGCATTTGGAGTGAAGCTAATCCTCAAATGTATGTCGAAACACCGTTACATCCAGAAAAACTGACTGCTTGGTGCGCTTTATGGGTTGGTGGAATCATTGGTCCGTACTTCTTCAAAAACGATGATGGCCAGAACGTTACAGTCAATGGTGATCGGTATAGAGCCATGATTACTAACTTTTTCATTCCTGAATTGAACAATCATGATGTCCAGGAGCTGTGGTTCCAACAAGACGGCGCAACATGTCACACAGCTCGTGCCACAATCGATTTATTGAAAGACACGTTTGGTGACCGCCTAATTTCACGTTTTGGACCTGTGAATTGGCCTCCAAGATCTTGTGATTTAACACCGCTAGACTACTTCCTGTGGGGCTATGTAAAGTCATTGGTCTATGCGGATAACCCACAAACCCTTGACCATTTGGAAGACAACATTCGCCGTGTTATTAGAGAGTTATTGCAACGCACAAATAAGCGATCTTTTATTAAAGGATCCTGTAATAAAGGATCCTCTATCGTGGACGTTAAAAGTGAACTATTGCAAGGTGCTTTTAACGAAAGTCAGTAAAGTGACAGATCTTTAAATTTGACATATTTATATTTTGTCACCTTTAGTTTGTATTCTGATAAATAAAATAATTCATTTGGTAAAAGTTCAAAATCGAAAATGAAAGAACAAATAGCGTTAGCAATTTTAGCTGGGAACATTATTGAGGAATTGATTTTTCATAATAGATACAGTTGGTGTAGAAAATATATCAAAACCAATTCAAACAAATCGACTAGTTGACTTGGAAAACTTTTACTACAAGTCTCGCAATCATTATCGAAGTTTTTATTTTTATAACTGCAAACTTCATTGTGGAAAATCATGGGCACTTCTAAGATAATTTGAATGCACATAAGTGGCTTTATAGAAATAGTTATCAGCTCTAGTTATAGGTAAGCTATTACCTGAATTGAACTTAAATTATATATTATATTACCTTAATTCATTTTTAGTCTACCAATTCGTTATATGGGAGGAGCTGTACCAAACTACTGGGGTTTTATCGATGGAACTATTAGAGAAACTTGTTGACAAAGTATCATCACTATGTAAAATATCAGTCTACTTTATGTACTTGTTTGAATGGAAGTCAATCAAGTATTTCTTTTCATGTAAAACCACCAGTATTGGAAGATTATTTTGTTTAACAGAATTATGTTATGTATTTTCCCACAATTATTTTGAAATAAGTGTACTTAACGTATAATTTTATAGTAACATTATTGATAATTAATTAGGTTCTGCATTGTGATTTGCTTTTTTTATGCTATGTTGATCCAATATATAAAAAAGTACTTAGGTAACAAGTTTATTACTTTTCTTTCAAAACAATCCCATTGGTGTGTCCATATTACAGAATAAATTACTCATATTCAATATAAAAGAATGATTTTCAGTATGCAGTAGGATTCTGCAACAATACTACATTATATATATAGGTAAATTCTTATTTCTAATAAAATTCAGGATTTATCAGTATTATTTTTAATTCTTTTAGTAGGATCAAATTAAATATGATGTTTTGTTGAGAATCGTATAAGTTCTTGAAAAATTCGTTATTGAGAGCACATTTTTTTCCTCGAATCAAATGGTTCCCACAGATGCCCAAAATCAAGAAATAAAATGCAAATTTCTCGAAAAGTTCACTTTGTTTACCTAAACAGCTACAAATATTTATAGGTTAGTTCTTGCTGATTAACGACGGCAAATATTCGGCATAAACAGATATCTGTCAAAATAAAGGATCCTTAAATAAAAGTTGGTCGCCTGTATTTAAATAAAGTAAGGGAGGCCTGTATTTTAGATTTAGACAATCCTTAATATCTGACTCAATGCGCATGCGTACATGTCAAAATAAGAGATCCTGTAATAAAAGATCGCTTATTTGTGTGTTGCAATAACTCTCTATTGCCGATATACGGCCACAAATGTTGGAAAAAGTCATCGAAAATTGGACGTCCAGATTGGACTACATCTGAGCCAGCCGTGGCGGTCATATGCCAGAAATCATATTTAAAATGTAATGCCACAAGATCAGATAAGATTAGGGAATTGAAAATAAAATAATCCAGAACCCCAAGCGGCAATAAAATTCGGCAACGTAGAGCGAAAGCCGACAAACCTGATGAGTACATGTTTTTTTGTTAGCGTCAATAACTCGTTAACATCACTATGAGGACATCATGCCACATTTGGATATTTATATACAGGGTGGCCATTTGAAAACGAAACAGACGAGATTACAGACGAAATAAAGTTTTTCGATAGAAATGCTCGGACAGGTCGATTTCTGTTTCGAGGGGGACAACTTAAGATGTAGGTTACGGACGCATAGCGCTTCAACCCTTGCTACTACAACCCTCACCCCCAAATTTTGAATAGGGAAGATGGGGTGAGTGATACCTCATTTGAAAGGTATTTTTATACTGATTTCAGCACAGTAATTGTTTTTTCATTTTATGCATTAGTTCTCGAAATATTCTCAACTAAGTATTTGAAAATGAAGTAGTGTTTTCATGGCACTTGTAGTGTTTTGTGAAAAATCGACATTTTGAGCTTCAAATCAACCATGACTGTGGCTTCCTTCCTAACTAACTAACGCATGAATATTTCGAGAACTAATGCATAAAATGAAAAAACAATTACTGTGCTGAAATCAGTATAAAAATACCTTTAAATTGAGGTATCACTCACCCCATCTTCCCTATTCAAAAATTGGGGGTGGGGGTTGTAGCAGCAAGGGTTGAAGCGCTATGCGTCCGTAACCTACATCTTAAGTTGTCCCCCTCGAAACAGAAATCGACCTGTCCGAACATTTCTATCGAAAAACTTTATTTCGTCTGTAATCTTGTCTGTTTCGTTTTCAAATGGCCACCCTGTATAGTATAATGTATAATGCGACACCTTTGATGGTTTTTGATGTTATTTAAATTTGTCGGTATTTCTCCCTGTTGTTGCTGACTGAAATAAATCTCACTTGGCACTTCGAATTTCTACACATCTGATTTTTGTTGATCAATTTTGAAATGCCGCCCTTGAAGTTTGCCGCCCTAGGCGACCGCCTACCCTGCTTAGCTCCTAGCGACGGCCCAGGCGATACGACCCCGAACATATCCAACAAAAGGATCTGATCGAGGCCCCTCACTGAATAAACTCCATCCTCCCTCCAAACTAGATATTTTAGATATTTCCGCTGCACAGATTCTAAATGACGACGATGGATGTTATAGATAGGGTGCCAAATAATACAGCCAAAAATAATTCTGCTTTTAACCAATGAGTCAAATGATTTTAGAAGTGTTGCAGTGTTTACAAAGCATCCAGCATTTCGCACAACAGAACCAAACACCTCGAATGCAGAAGATAAAGCAGAGTTTACCTATATGAGGGCAAAATGTTAAACGCTGGTGAAATATAATGCCAAGATCCCGAATATCGTCAACTCTACTCAAAACAGATTCACCAGTGGTATACACAAGGCAAACATTATGGATCTTCCTACTAAATGTAACAACATTGTACTTCTCAACATTCAGGCTCAACCTGTTCAACGCACACAAATATAGACAATATTAAATAGAGAAGAATGCCATAATTTGCCCTAAAATTTGTTTATTGTCGAAAGAATTTTTTTTTCAGAAATGATGAAGATATTCACATTACGGAACGGGATTTTCAAATTGACATCTAGCCAGCAAAACCTTTCTCATGTAAAGGAAAACCGAAGAGTATTAGGCCAATTGAAAAGTCCCGGTCTGATGCACAGATGGCGGTGCTAGTATTAAATCCGATTTTTAGTGTTTGAAGCTGTTTAAGTGCAATAAACCTGAATTTTTCCGTCGATATGTGACAATGGATGAAACATGGCTCCATCATTTCACTCCGGAGTCCAATCGACAGTCAGCTGAGTGGACTGCACACGATGAACCGAATCCAAAGCGAGGAAAAACACAACAGTCAGCTGGTTATGACTTCAGTATTCTGGGATGCGCAAGGTATAATATTCATTGATTACATCCAAAAGGGCCAGACCATCAACAGTGATTATTATATAGCGTTATTGGATCGTTTAAAGGATGAAATCGTTAAAAAATGGTCCCATTTGAAGAAAAAAAGGTGCTGTTTCATCAAGGCAATGCGCCGTGTCACAAATCAATGAAAACAATGGCAAAATTGCATGAATTTGGCTTCGAATTGCTTCTGCATCCACCGTATTCGCCAGATCTGGTTCCTACCGACTTTTTCCTGTTCTCAGACATCGAAAGAATGCTCGCTGGAAAGAAATTTAGCGCCAATGAGTAATCGCCGAAACTGAGGCCTATTTTGAAGTGAAAGACAAATCGTACTGCAAAAATGGTATCGAAAAGTTGGAAGATCGCTATAATCGCTGTATCCCTCGAAGGCAACTATGTTGAATTATAAAATAATTTTTTGCCAAAAAAAATGTGTTTTACTATGGTAGACCGGGACTTTTCAATTTGCCTGTTATCAATGTCAGGAAAATTGAATTAAGCTCAAAAGTATGTGTTTAATTTTTTCATTTCTTGCCGGTTATATTTTCTCGAGCACATAGTATTCAATTGGATATTCGTCGGTCGAATCCGTTTTTAAATTCTATTTATAATTTCATGATTCCACACAACAGATTTCAGTGCGAAAACTTCAAAATTATTGATTATTCTTTCCGGAAACACATTTTAGGAATTATCAGAAAAATATTAGTACAGCTTTTTTTTCAGGCTGTAAAATTTCTACCAGACCTCATATAACACAGTATGAAAATAGACCGAACAACAATCTTCATAACGTTTAGTATTGACGTGAATATTTATGTAATTGAAAATGTCGTGACTGCCTATATTTAGGTCGAATAAGAATCGATAATTCTTTCAACATTTATTCAAGAGTTCTCCCAAACAGCCCACCAAACAATTAGGGGTCGAAGAATAAATCGAATAACAAAACACCCCCATCTCAGATAAACCCTGAAATAACCTTAGGGTAGCAATGCAGTTCAAGGTCATTTACAGACCTGTATACAAGGCTCTAATTGCCGAGTTGTCCAAGTAAACGAGACATTTTTCTCGGGAAAATTTACAACTTCGGGATTTTCCGAAGGCGACTGATTATCCTTAGTGATTTCCCTACTGAAAAATATCATAGATGTCATGCAGACGTATTAAATATCCCAATCCGAGAAATCAGTACGTATCATCCTCTTAATGATGATTTAAGTATTCCTAAACCTCTGGAATTTCCAACTTCTAACATCGTCTAAAAAGTAATTTACATCATCGGTAAAAAAACCTAATCACATTCGCGTCGATACGTCGGAAGCACGTGACGTCACAACATTTAGAAAATCGTAACAGGCCACGTTGGATTGACAATTGCAGCATGTGAATATGTCGATGAATATATTTAACATTTTTTGCCTCTTATATATTCTTACTATTGTTCAATCCGATTTACACGTTGCTTCTTTCGCGTACAATTTAAATATTAGCATGTAATTGTGCACGCCCTACGACGCCATCTTGATTCCATATTTCACGATATGTGCAGGTGGACAGAGGCAAAAGCGTAGTCAGGGGAATACCAAGTAGATCTGAATATTTTTATACGAAAATGCCAGTTCCGTCGCATTGTTCCAATGAAGACACAATAAGTAACAAACTATTAGGTAATGTCAAGGTCAACGTACAATGCGAAATACATAAATAATCCTAGATTGCTATCCAGAATAAATAAATACACATGGAGTGCAAATACAAGCATTCTCAATTCATAGTTTGAAAAGTGCATAAAATTTTTTTTATTCCAACGATAATGTGAGAAAAACTTCATCAATTACTTAATATAACTTTATATGCTTTTGCAACCTTTTTTTTAACTCTATGATAGTCCAATGATTTTTCCATCTGACCATGAACTGAATCGTATCTAAACCTAATAAAGCAGAAGATGTTGATGTGACTACATTTCATTAATTCATGAAAAAGAGTAGAAAGGATAGTAACAGATAACAAAAATACAAATTTTAAAATTTTGTCTGTCTGTACGTCATAATCTCTCAAAAACTTCTGCATGAATTTTATTACGGTTTTCATTTATATCGGATGGAAGTGAAAAAAGTTATAACCATTCCAAGATTAACGCGTGCGAAATCGAGGGCTTAAACTAGTTACTGATAAATTTTTAAGTTATTCGATAAATTGACCGAATTTTACGAGGAAGATAATATGCGAATGTTCACAACAATAAAAGAAAGTATGACTATAAACAGAATATAAAAAAGAATCAAAGAGAAACGACATAAAATAATACGATATTTTTTATGCGATCATCAAAACCAACTTCCATATAAATTCCACATCAAAATTTATTCAACAAATCTACAGTTTTATATTAGTTTTATAATACCATCACATTTAACACTAAGTGTTACATGAATTTATGTTCTAAGTCTCATCAACTGAGAGACAATTATTTACTTCACAGAGATTTTGAGATAAATCACGAACTACTTGGCTAAATGAGGCAATTAAATTCGTTTGTTCTAGGAGATCAAGACAGTAAACATGCACACCATTGTGGTTCCAGATGAAATGTTTTATTTTATTACAAATAAAATGATAAGCACGTCCACTGACAGATGCTAAATAATATTTTGGATTTATAATCCATAATGAATTGTATCTACTTGTATTCGGAAAAAAATTAACTCAGTGCAATGTTCACCAATTCGGTACTCAAATGCTAGTACAGTTTAGTTCAAAAGAGTAGAAGACAAAACCTTGTTGGTTACATTAAAAAACTATTCAACTCATAAAAATATCTAATTCATTCAAAATATGTTTCAATTCTAGTTCACACTAGGATAATTGGCTAAATATCACATCCAAGATCCGCCAAAATTGAAAAAATCTACCGTATTATAAATAAAATTTTTTGGATCTCTATTTTTTATGGAAAAACCGAGCGCCAAAACTAGGGTCACACTGTATATTTACTATGAACTCCATATTCTACATAGCACATGTATATTATATAAAATAGGTTAGATGGAAGCTAATATTAATTTCAAAATAGAACTGAGCAAGTGCAGATAGCCTACAAGGTCGTTTAAATGTATGTAGCATTAATCTGGTTGCATATTCTAAATATTTTGTAAATAAAGCTATTAAAACCCAAGTTGCATTGATTCATGATTCTCAATGTAGGCTCTGAAATGTATAAGCCAATAAAATAACAAAACATAAATGATATCAACACACCTTCATAAATTCTAAAACTTAACATACAATGATGGGCAACATTGGTATTTTGAAACCAGTTATGGGGTAAAAAACTCAATAAGTTTTCTGAATGAAGACTTCTTTCCCTCTTCAAAGATCAAAGCAATCAAAATACCTTGTAAATTCAAGTCATCTGTACTTGAATAGAATTTAACCAAAATGAACATGGTACTCAATCCTAAGTTGCAATAATTTGAATCAAATAAATTTCAATTATCATTCTCTACTATCTTTTCATTAAAACGAAAAGCCATTAGAATGAATAGTAAGAATGAAACAATGCTGCAGGTTGGAATAATTAAAATCCTATTTGATAAAGTTAACGATAAACCAAATGCTACTTACCATGAATGACATGATGATACCGAGCGCTATTCGTTCTTTGTCTAAGTGTGTTTTTGATGTATTCATATGTGCTAAAATAAAGGGCATGAGAAGGTCCAGCTCCAACAACCATAGCAGACATGCCCCTAATTGGTCTGAAGAGCCCTTCTTTTTTTACCATTCTGTAGAATGTGTCAATAATACCATGTTGATTTGTTCGAGATAAGGACTGCATTCGAGTCTATAAAGGGACACATAATTACATTTATATTTGAATACAAAACATTTATTCTTATTGGCATAGCACTGGAATGATATTTGTTACAATTGGGATTACAATACAAATAAACATATTTTCCTCAAGGACCTTCTTTATTCAACTTTTGTTTACATTCTTTCAATATCTTGGATTTTTATTTTGACCCATATCTGAGATAATGTCTGATAATGTGGTAACATTTCAGGATTAGCATAGAGTCGAATAACCACAATTTTTTTTTTCAAAAATTGATTGTTGTCAAATAGAATACTGAAGCCTAATAAATATTTTTTATTATTTTTCTTCCTTTTCGGTCCGGATTTATCATAACAACAAATTTTGCATTCATAACATGAAAAAATACAAAACATAACAAGATTAGAATGGCATTCTTTATGTGGATTTGATGATGTATATCTTGAAAATATGTATCTTGATTCAATTTTCTTTTAGGTCGTCACAAGTTTCGATTTCAATCAGAATGTCATAAAATTAGCAAAGTCGAAATGTGTATTTGATTTCGTCGAACTCCTAAGTTGACGACATCCCTACAATTCTGAATGAAGACAGCAATGAAATTATCGAATTAAGTGTAATCAATCATAGTCATTATAATGTGTTCGCCTTGAAGTCTTCCTAGGAGCTATTCAAAAACGATGAGACTTTTGACAAATCCTAACCTAAAAATAGGAATCGCGTTAGCTTAACCTTCAAAAAGGGGAATGACAGCTTCATTTCCTCACGAAAACCGAAGGATTATCATGTAAGGGAGTCCCAATTTTCCAAAAATCTTATTTAAAACTCACTTTCACTGAATCCAGGGGGTACATTACGCAATGCTCCATAACTCCGGCAATGGCACCTGCAGTCATATGCGTAACTACATTATTAGTTGGAAGAGCTTCATAATCGTCAGGATTCATGTTTGTTTATTTATATTTTTTATTCTGACTTAAACGACGTGCGATTCCGTTCCCTTCCGTGATTGACACTTTTTTCTAATACGTTTTCTGTTGAAATAATACGAAAATTTAGGACACGGATGACACCACGCTCTCGCCAGCGTAATGAATAACGAGAAACTTGTTTCCCCACCACAGAAGCGGTCCTAGATGCACGGAACATGCGTGCGGTATGCGCGCCAATCGGTGGTGTCCTCAGTGGCGTAACAAGAATATTTGTAATCGCAATGAAAAGATCCAAAAATGTTAAAATTTTTATTCTCGAAATCATTCAAAATATCTAGTGATAAGGAAGACATTATTATAATTATTATTGGGTTTACAGTACGAACTTTATTACAATACTGTTTATTACTCGAAATGAGGATGTTACTACTCCTCAATAGTTAATTTTTTTGGTCGGAAAATCTATATGTAAATATACTCTAGGCTAAACATGGTACCCAACAACTCCTAGAATTACATGATGTTACTTCTCGTTTTCAAAAACCAATGGAAATTAGTCACTTAAGCTAAAAAAAAAGGTCAACCTCAGAACGAAACGGTATAAACTGAATTTCTGTGAGAATCTTTATTTCGTCATATAAAATGTTCTCCCATAAGATCACCAGACCCGGAGTTAGGGGTGAAACGGCGAGATAGGCGCTTAATAACATTCTGAAATGTTGGAACTTGGGAATTAAAGTCTATATTATAGCAAAAAATTTTTCTCATAACATTACCTTCAAAAAGGACCTACAGAACATCTTTTTTTTGAACACCAAGGCACTATCAAGACAAGGATTAACCAGTCCAGCAGAGAATACTAACGTTACCAAACTGATACCTATCAATAGCGGAGCTACCTACTTACGTTACCGACCTGTCTGCTGAACACGGCCAATTTCCTCAATAAAAAATTAATGTTACTATAAATAATATTGATGAGTTAAGATTAGAAAATCGAGAAGATCGCAATATTTTATCTCTATCAAAACCATATTGACTATATATTTCATGAACCTACAAAGTTTTATTCAAATAAACTCATAAGATATTTTTATTCCACGTTAACAAAAACAATTGGTATTTACAACAATGGAAAACCAGCACATACTAACACTACTATTCGTTTTACTTAAAATCACCCTTTACCTTTAAACCTTAAAATGGAAGCTTTATAACTGGATGATTCATAGACTAATCACCTGATAATTTTGTGAAAAATTGAATATAATTAAAAATGGTTGCAATCCGTATATCATTGGAAATATATTGGTTAACAAACAAAAGAAAGTGGCACTGAGTCTAGCATATTATTATATCCTATTTTAAAAGACATGAGACTGAACCAAAATGTTTTTCATAATCGATAGTACATATAAATAGTAAGAAAAAGTTGAATTGTTAAGTATCTTTCAGAACAATTAACATTATCGAAGGAGTCACATGTATACGCGTCCTAAGAAATTCAAGATCAAATGTCGAAAAACCATTTTTTTTCACTTTAATTCGTTTTGTATTCATTATATGAATTACAGAGCATAAAATTCTCTACAAATTCTTCCTGAAGCAATTTTTTATACCTTGAACCGTTTTTGAGATCGGGGATCAAAATAAAGATCCTCACAAAAATTAAGCATATTCCTTTTCATTCCGAGGAAAAACCCCTAAGGTGGCTGCACTATTAGTTTTTCCTCTGTTTGATTCTTTGATTGATGAACAATAATTAATAAGTATCTAAAACAATTGCATAATTTTTGAATAATTCTTCACAAAAATTAGTTATAATTTTCTATAATCCAACAATTTGCAATTGCCCCTTCTCTACGCCCATGGTGCCATAGATAATATTGAATTCAGTTTGACAGATGTACCTTTAATTTCAAATCGCAATGTAATTATTTATTGGTTAGGAAATCATAATATTCTTAGAAAAATGATTAATTAGAATATTGCACCCAAATCTAAGAACAAAATCAACATATAATACAAAAATATTATGTCTCAAGGTCGCTTAAATTTGTAACTTCTAGTATTAGGTAATTTGTACTAAAATTGTACCTACTATGAATTAATATATGTAAATTTTCTCATAAGTTAACTATGATGAAGTTTTGTCGCGAAGACCTATGGTATTTGAAAACCAGTTTCTTCAGAAAGTTAGTCGCTGATTGGATTAAGTCACCAATAAGGAAATACGAACGAGATTTGAATTTTAACAAACGTTATTCCAAAAGATTTTGATTAATAATTTGTGAAGAAAAATTTGCGTAATATTCTTATTCATCAATTCTTCAAACTATCAGTGTACGTGTTCCCATATTTTTGGTATATTTTAATCTTATCTTGAACGTGGATGATATAAGAAGATAATTTTGTTGTACCTACATTTGAATTCTAAAATAATCTATGAACACGCAACAATTGTTATCTAGGAATACGTCGGATTGATTATTGTTAAGAAATAGAGATGATTGAATATGCCTCTAAAAGTATTGTTTCTCTAAATTATCTTCTATCATGTTATACCTGTCCATGTTTTTCAACACTTGATCTATTTTCGCTATATTAATTACTCTATTCCTGAGTTTGTCACGTTCCATAGCAACAAGATACAATGTCAACCTACCTACTCTTCTCTTTTTATCGTGATTTAAAATCAAGCTTATGCGTTCTTCGCCACTGATGTCTGGATTCAAATATGATGATCTTGGAAAGTGTTTAATTTCGAAATATGGGCTAGTCAGCAAGACAAACCGTCTGAACTTTATCCAACGAGAGTCTGTGTTAGGTGTAATCAAAAGAAATCCATTATTTTTCCAATAGATGGCTTTAATGATCTCTGTATCTCGCGTTGTATATAAGTCTGATCGGGTTCCACTAGATGGAATTAGAAAGATGAGTTTTCGTACTACAAAAACTTTTGTGGCAGTTTTGTGATTAGTTGACTCAGTTTAGTTTGAGCGCGCGTCAAAGATGGATACGAAAGCTACGAGAAAATACGCTATATTTCACAGTTTTTCTTCGATAAATGCGAAAATGCAAGACAGGCGGCTGAAAACGTAAATAGTGTTTAAGGTTATGATACTGTTACAGTCAATCACGCGCAATTTTTGCTTCGTTGATTCTGTTCCGGTAATTTCGATGTGAAAGATGCACTACGCACTGGATGGCCAATTGTCAAAATGTCGTTGTAATCATTTACATTGACGATATTGTCGAGTCCGACCAACAGCTAAACTTGGACAAAAAACCGCCTTAAGGCTAGTATCAAGAAGAAGCTCGATGTATGGGTACCACACGAGCTAACAGCGAATCCCTGCTGAATCTCAACAAAATCGAACCATTTTTGAAGCGATTGGTAATGAAAAGTGGATCAGATACGACAACGTCAAGCGAAAACGGTCGTGGTCGAAACTCGGTGAGCCGGCGGATGGAAGCAATCGTCTAGAAGCGGCCAGCTTAGGCTAGCCGTGTTTTTCATCATGGATTTTTTTTTACTACACCTTATTATATAGAGATGCTATTTTCTGAAACCGAAAACACATAACACAAGCTTAGTTCCAACATCTAAAATAAAGACCTTCATTATTATTATTATTTTCAGACTCACTCAATGGTTTTCTAGCAAGAGTTGAATCGTAAGCATTATAACAAGCACCCATCTCTCTACATTTCCCCTTGTCCAGAAATCAAAACAACAAAAGGAGACCAAGAATAATTTTTTCAAAAATACACATATAAAACGGGTAAAATCAATCCAAAATTCGTCAAAATTGAAAAAAAACACTGCCCCTTCTTTCTGTTAATTATAGTCAGATGAGGAAGTAGAACTTTATGAATAATCATTCAGAAGTTACATCAAGCATTCAATATATTTGCAGACGTAGAACATCTCAATTTAAGATGAACAAAGGAACATCAGGCACCTGAATGTATGAAAAATGGTTACCGGTTAATTTCAAATGTAAGTATTTCTTTTTGTAGACCTTGTTATGCTCTTTACAAGAAAAGCTGATCAGAAGACTATGGTCAATGCCGGTTCGCAAGTTACATATAAGATTGTAAAGTAGACATAGCGGTAAAATGTAATTGACCATATTCACCGTCGCCATATTGTTATGCGACAATACCAACTACCCAGTGTTCCCAACGGAGAAATATTGAGTTTACTAGAAAAATTCCACAATATAAAGTTTATAAGTGAAGTTTATGTGTACCTTTTCTGGCTGCTACGCCAGATAGGCTTGTTTGGGACAACATTGTGCAAAAATTTCACCTTTTGTATATAAAAAGATTAGTGAAAGGTGGTTTTCTGAATAAATTAATTGTAGCCGAGTGTATAAATGAATGCTTCGCTCCATTTTTGGAAATAGTCAGTGGAAGAAAAGTCTTTATGGCTGATAGTATTTTTGATATTAGCGGTATTTTTGTAGTAAACTCAATATTTCTCCGTTGGGAACACTGGGTAGTTGGTATTGTCGCATAACAATATGGCGACGGTGAATATGGTCAATTTTATCATAACTTTTCGTACTGGCAGTGCCATCTGCTGCCAGGCCTGGAATTTTTTATAGGCAGAGCTAGTTGAAGTAAATATCATAGTTAAAATATTCAAATATTGAAACCATATTCGTTTTTATTATTTAATATAATAATAATATTTATGTATAATAATAAAAGATAAAATCCGCTACTAGAGATATGAATGAATAGGTTATCGGATTCTATGAAACTTGGCATTAATTACATTCTATGATCTTAACTTCCAAGTTATTTTTTTTATGACGTCTTGTCAGTAGATGAAAAGATGGCGAATGTGCGTGATAGTGATACAAGTTTGTGGCTACACAATAAACTCGGTATATCGAATGATTCCTGGACCGGGGGCTCAATATGTTCACAATTAAATGTAGAAGTTTTACGAAATATAAAAGACTGTTTTCCAGACTTACAGACACAAGTAAAATTGAAGTTGTTGCTCAGTTTCTTTCATATCCCGCGAAGGAATTTGGAAGAGGTAGATACTAACATTGTTGTTTATATGATGAATTGGTCTCACGTGGAAAAGAGAGAAACATCATAAAGCAAATTTGACTCAAGTTTTACAGATAAAACAAGACTTCCCGTTTAGAATTTTTTTTTTTATCAATTTTGTTTTGTTGATTTATTTGTTTCAAAGTTATGAATTATGTAAATCCCTTGTGGATTTAACACTAACAATCCAATTTTTAGTGGAAGTCGGAACTTGAATCAATATTGGATGTAGCAGTACAAGATTCTGAATTATGGGTGGCGATGTTGGCTGAAGCTTTAAAAACCTATCCTTCAACAGGTTCATTAAATACAGAAATATCGGATTTAGAAGAAGTAAAGCCTATTGTTACTGATTTAGTA
The DNA here is from genome assembly GCF_914767665.1 of Harmonia axyridis. NCBI lineage: Eukaryota > Metazoa > Arthropoda > Insecta > Coleoptera > Coccinellidae > Harmonia > Harmonia axyridis. The sequence goes on from NC_059505.1 coordinate 30,593,095, forward strand.
AATGATCTCAGAAAGTTAATTAGGAAACAACTGGAAACTGTGATGCTACCTATGGAATGTCATTATTTAAACAAATCGGCACTTGTATCAGTGGTATGTATGGAAGTTGAATGTTTTTAATTTTTAAATTGACGATTGATTATATTCTAGGTTGGAAACAGACCTGAACCTTTGAAACATTTCACTCTTAGAAAAAAGCAAAAATCTGCTGTATTACGAACTGAATTATTGCAAAAATCAATGGATGCAGCATCTAATCTTAAAAAATCTTCTGCACCTGTTGTTCCTGTACGCTCTAGAGGAATGCCTAGAAAAATGACTGATACTAGTGAGTGGATTTTTTTATTACCAAATATACTCTTTCTAAACTATATCATTTTCAGCACCCTTAAAAGGTATACCAAGCAGAGTTCCCACTTCAGGTTTTAGGCCCATATCATCAAGTCTGAATAATAGGCTCCCTACTATCAGACCTCCTGCTGGTAGAAAAGAAGGAGGGGTTAAGATGCTTGATATTGCTGATCAACCTGTTGGATTTGCGACAGCAAAGAAACGAAAAAGATTGCAAGGTAGGCCATTAGCACACAAGTTATTTGACATAATATCGTATTTGATGTTTCTGCATTTCTTCCTTCTGTTGCAGAAATGGAAAGTGCCAAAAAAGCAGCAACAGAAGCCAATACAGTACAAAGTCCTCCAGCTACAACTGGATCCACCCCAGATCACGCTTCAAATTTGAGTACAGCTCCAACATATGCTCCAGCACCGCAACCTACAGTTCAACCCACAGGTAATTGGTTATTGGGCCGATATCAGGGACGTAAATGTGGTTGGTCACGTTGAAAATATTAAAATCAAACCTGTTCCGCCTTGTTGGTGAAAAAATTTGCAAAATGTGATTTAAAAGCCAAAACGGAAAAGTCCATTCCAAATTATTAAAGAATATATATATCATGCAGAATCTGTGATAAGAAGAATAGAAAAACTCTCCAAAAAGAAAATTCACTGTTGGAAAATATTAGGAAAATTTGACGCCCTACAATTTGAAGAAAGTTATTACTACAAGAAGAGAAAATTAGATTTTTATCAAATATATTCAAAAAATTTATTCATTATTATTATATTTATATTCATGTTTGTTATTATATATCATGGAAATTACTTTTCTATGCATAACTAGAAGGTTCTTCAGGAACACCAGTGTTTTTTGTCTAGTCAAGAAAATATATTTAGACTTTTCCAAATTTATTTTTCATTATTTATTTATTATTGTATCTGTGAAATATCAAGACTGCTCCTTCCACCAAATTTATTTAAGGTCTGAAATCTCGGTTGAAATTCTAGTGTTGCAGGAAAATATATATGCCTTCCATTTTCGCTGAATATTTATGTTTTAACGTTTATGGTGATTGCTATTCGATTACAACTCTTCGATTTTTAATTGAATTTCGAAAATCATAAACTTAAAAAAGAATAATTTATTAATAAACTATTGCTACATTAATGATAATGAAGAAATGCTCAGAATTTGGTGGTGGTTACTTTTATTTGTTTATTGCTCCAATCATATAATTAAATATATAATTATATTTCCTTTTATCAGCTACTCCAGCAACGCCTCAAGTCACAGCTCAACCGACAGTGGTTGTGCCTGTATCCCAAGTACAATCCGCCATTACTGTTCAAACTGCGACAGCTTTACCTACAGCCACTCAGTTCTCCACAACTACATCCTTACGACCAGTCCCGCCGCTTTTGGCAACAACGCCTTTAGGACAGAGAACTATAGTGGCTGATCAACAGACCTTCACTGTGGTGGGGCAAATACCTACCCCCAACATAGTGACGCAAAGGCCAATGCAGAATCAGTCCACCGTTACTCATATTCGTATACACACGCCACAACAGCCTGCCAGTGCTCTACAGAAGAGAGGATTGGCTTTAACGGTTAGTTTTTTACTTGTTTTAATGGTTTGAATTATGATCATTATTACCATCATACCATAGCACACCCCAAACTCGGAGAAATATTATACTTAGAGATGCCATGCCTTCTCTAACAGTGCAGTTTGTTGTGAAGCCAAATATTTTTTGTTGTTTTGATTTTTGGGTAGGGAAAGGTAATGAGGAGTGGGGGTTTGTTATGATGTGAAAAATTCTGACAGCAATCAAAGATCAGAAAACTCTTGCTAGTAAATCAATGAGTCGAAACACTTGAAACTATGTGGAGGATTCACTACTCTGAAACCCGCAACATACAGGAGTGGGGTTCGCTAAATTTTGAGGAAATGGTTCTCAGTTATTGAATTGGCTGAATATAGTGAGTTGGGTTATCATTATGTGATCAAACATTCCAGAGACTAATAAATGCCTCGTTCAAACACAATAACAATTCGAATTTTGAGTATTACCTACTTATTGAATAGGAATTCACAAGACGAAAAATTCATGAGGCCTTTTCTCTTTAATTTTGACAAACACTACTGAACATACATTTTTGATATTCTCTAATTGAAATGCATCTAAAATCATACTGATGTTTCTGAGAAATGACCAATAATTAAAATATCATTAACTTCTCAGATATGTCTGGCACTGATACACAATTCTTTTTTGATGGTTGTTTCACCGCGAATAATAGAACTACAAACCCCTAAGTTGTATTTATTATTGTTTCATACCTTTTTTAATGATTAATATCACATGAAAGGATGTTACGAAAAGCATTATAGGTGTAGAAATAGCCCTGAAAAGAGGGGTTAAAATCTTGACCAATATGTCCTTGAAATCGAGTTGTAAAAACGAACTTTGAAGCCGTTTAATCCACTCATTTTCGAAAAGTGTAAAAAAAGTATTACTTTCCAGAGAGAGCAAATGCTAGAAGCCCAAGATATGTTCCGAACTGCCAACAAAGTTACACGTCCAGAGAAAGCACTCATTCTTGGCTTCATGGCTGGTTCACGAGACAATCCTTGTCCCCATTTGGGTAATATAGTGACAATAAAACTTTCCGAGGACCAAGAAAATGTGCAACAATCTGATGAAACATACCTAACTATGATGGTGGAAACTCATTTCCAAATGAACTACAATAATGGAGAATGGAAAAGGATAAAAAAATACCGTCACATTGAGAATATGGTGGAACCTGTGTCTCAAAATAATCAAGCTACTGCTTATGTCTGATAATACATGAGTGTGGAGACAGTTTTGTGACAGAGGAACTTTTGAAACAATACCGAAATACATTATATTACTCGTATAATTAAAGGTTATGTTGTGCCACTTTAAGCATGATACATCCCTTGGAATAGGGATGTAGCTGTTTAGAGGTGTTTTTTCACAAGTCTTAGACAATATATTCTACATGAATGCATTGCAAAATATCGTACTCTTCCAAGCTTTCTTCTTTATACGATGTTTTAAAACTTTTAGGATGGCTCTACTACGAGATTAAAATTCTATTGAGATGGTTCAAACAATTTCTTTTGTACAATATTAACTAAAAAGACTTAAAATTCGCTAATGAATTTTTGATTGTTATTTGTACAATTATTTTATTGATTTGTATATAAAATTGTATTAAGTTGAATATTAAGAAGAAAAAAATTATTGATCCTGTTATATTTGTATATACTTTGATTTATTATAGAAAGAATGCCAATTCTGAGATTCTCAGGTTTAAAAAAGCTTTATTGTGAGACGATTTTAAACATCAGCAATTTTGTAACCTCAAAATCTTTAGTCATTTCGGTATCCTCTATGAAGAAGGTAGAGAGGTAGATATCAATGATTGATCTGTTTTCAATGCAACATAATTTTGAGAGTATTTATACAAATTGTTATGAAAATAAAGATTATTATTTTAGATTATATGTTATTTCCCATAAAGAAGTATAAATTAATTTTAGAGCCTCACTGCTTTCAGAGGCGTCATGCGGTCATCATTGGCACTAATGAAATAAGCGCGAAAATTTGAAATATTTCGTTATATTTTAATTTGTTTCAGATTTTTGAAGTGAAATCAAACTATATTATTATATGGCGCAATTTTTTTCTGAAATTTATATTCTGCTTACCTGGCTTTACTAATTTGAGCCAAATATTTTGTTGGGGGTTTAAAGGTTTTTGAAGTCTCTGCTGATTACTCTCAACATCATCAGTTGAAATATGTAATCCTTGAATTTCGTTCCCATCTTCTCTGTCTTCACTTGGATCTGAAGATCAAGTGAAACATAAATAAAAAACTTAATAAAATTCCACAAATAAAAAGTGAGTGAGCAGTCCTCAAAAATGATATCTATCCTACATTCCTATACTTGATCAATTGCCGTTTTATTATTACACTGATGAAAATTTAACTCGCCAGGAAGAAATAAAACAGGGATAGCAGTTGAGCAAAAGTTGTAGGATGCTTTCTCTGCAATTGGAAACAATAATGTTTATTATACATAGCTAGTTTCTCATTTAGGAACACACTATTTGTTTAATTTTAAATTAGGTTCCCACATATTGAAAAAAATTAAAGCGCGCATCTGACGAAAAACTGCTTTCATATTTCAAGAAGAAGAAATATTCATATAAGAGTCGCCCTTGAAAGCAAAAAGATGGAAGACCCCATTGAAGATTAAAATTTTGAGAATTCATTCAGTATTTGAAGAATTTTACGTGGCAGTTGTACTAACTTTCAAAATTGGAACAAATTTGTCAACCATTCAATGAAGGTGAAATAAACTTTGAAAAGTCATTATTTATTGAAACTGTCCATGTATTATGATTAAACTTGTATGAAAAATGTAGATATCTATTTGTTCACTCTAGTTTCCCATCTTTTAACCGTTATATAGTAATGCTTTCATACCATTCGCTACTAAATTACATAGAGTATATCCCATAACAGCCTTGACCCACCCAATCTTTGCATGAAATCATTTTCAATTTGTGGGTTGTGGTCCTTATACAATGACTATCAAGTAGCTCACGGCCAAGGACAATTTAGGGAAATGAAAGAACGGGATAAAAATACGTATTCAATTTATTTCAACCCACTAAAAGAGTTTGAAAAAGATGATAATATTATGTCTAATCGATTTCTAGGGTCGCTGGACACTTGGGTCGTTGCGGCTCGGTCGCAGGTAGTTTTTCGCTGGTTTCGGGAACAGATGTGAAAATCTTGAATCTTCTCGTTGTCGGTGCAAGTGTTGCACATATGTTATAGTTGTAGACTGGTATGAACTCAATTGAATTATTCGCCCTGAAATGCCGAGTTTTATGGGCATACAGGCTGTTTTCCATTCGACCGTTCGCAACGCCTTTCTATGGATCCCTTAGGGGTGTGGCTTTGATAATCCTAAGTTTGTACACCGAATTCTTCAGTTCTCGGACTTAGAATATTTTCGAAGAAATCGATAGATTCCCTACACAGTCACCCACCAGTAACGAAGTAACGAAATCATTGTTAAGTACTTCTTTGGGAAGTGTACCTTCCTACCGGATCTGGTTTTTCTTGTTTCCGGGGATACTGCTTGATCATTGGCTTCGTTTTCTACTGGATCTTCTGCGTGATCTTCCTCGTTCTCTTCATTTTCAAAATTGTCGAATATGTAGGCTGGTTTAATCGGTCGATTGTCACCGTCGTTTCCTTGTCATCGATCTTGATGACGAAACATTTTGGATCTCTCCTCAAAACTCCGTATGGTCCATCGTAGGGTTTCTGCAGGCCTAATTTTGGGCCCTCATGTCAAACGAATGGTGACGTTTCCAATTCCTTGAACACGAAGATGGTGGTTGGCGTTGATGGGTCTAATTCTTCTTATTTGTTGCCTCAGATCCACTACGAAGTCGGCTGTGTCTGCATTGTCATCCGTACTTGTAGATAGAAATTCTCCGGGCAATCTTAATGGCTCTCCGTATACCATTTCTGCAGCAGTTGCTTTCATGTCTTCCCGCCAGACTGCTCTCATTCCCAGAAGGACACTGGGAAGCTTTTCGGTCCAACGGTCGTTGCTGTGGCATTTAATTGCTGCCTTGAGCTGTCGATGGATTCTTTCCACCATACCGTTGGCTGCTGGGTGGTATGCTGTGGTTCGAATGTGGTTGGTGCCAGTCAACTTACATAGCTCGTTGAACAGGCTTGACTCGAATTGTCTCCCTTGATCTGTGGTGATCCGAAGTGGAGTGCCGAACCTCGCTATCCAATTCGTGTAGAACTCCTTGGCGATGGTGGATGCTTCCTGGTTCTGCAGGGGAATTGCTTCCTGCCATCTGGTGAATCGATCGATACAGGTGAGGCAGTATCGGTAACCTTCGGTGTACGGCATGGTGATAACGTCCATGTGTACATGATCAAATCGACGTACTGGTGGCGTGAATGTCCCTAGTGGAGTAATGACGTGACGAGTAACTTTGGATCGCTGACATTCTAAGCAGGTGCGGGACCATTTCCTGCAATCTGCATTAAGTGAAGTCCAAACGAAACGTTGATTCACCATCTTCGTAGTCGCATTGGTACCAGGGATTGTGTCGAATGGTACTCCCCGGAATGGCTTCGTCAGGAATGGACGTGCTTGGGGGTCGACGTATCGCAGTACACCAAGGCGGTTGATCCATGCGGCTTCATCTTCCGGATCAGCAAACCTGTATCGCCTTGCAGATATCTCTGTAGCTCGTTGTCGTCCTTTTGTGATCTGGCCAATGCTGCATAGTCCAAGGTGGGAGTAATTTCGTCCACTCTTGAAAGGGCATCGGCGACGACGTTCTGATCTCCTGGGAAGTAGCGTATGTCGGTGGAGAACTGGGAGATGTAGTCCAGATGTCTGAGCGACCACTTATCTGGCTTCTGCTTCAAGGCGAATATCGGGGGTTTGTGATCCGTGAAGATCGTGAAGTTTCGGGCTTCTACCATGTGCTTGAAATGTTTGATGGCTAGGTAGATTGCTAGCAATTCTCGGTCCTAGGCTCCATATCTGGTTTCTGGTGGTGACAGCTTCTTCGAAAAAAATGCCAGTGGTTGCCATGCGCTGTTTGCTGAAGGGTCACTCCGACTGCAATGCCTGATGCTAACATCTTGCCTGAGGGCTAAAGGTGCACCATCCTTGGGGTGCGCCAGCAATGTTGCTGAGGCTAACATCTTCTTCCCTTCTGCAAATGCTGTAGTGGCTTCTGAGGTCCGTTGGATTTTCCCTTTTCTTTTCACCGTTGGAACTAGAAGGTCGTTGAGTGGCGCCAATGTCTGTGGTGCTCTGGGTATGAAACGACGATAGAAATTATAACAGTATTTCTTTTGTTATTGACTCGATAATCGGTATCTCCTACATGCTGTTTTTTCCAATTTTTCGTCTTTCCTAACATTACTATCCTATCTTATTTTTAGAATTCTTCCGATGCACAAACGAACTTCGCGTGTTGTATGAAAATTTTGAATCTTCATTCCATTTCAAGTGTTATCAATTTTTTTTATGAAATCGAATGTTGACAGTTTCGGTTATCCCTGAACGACCGATAAAGTATATATGAAGCGCATAAATCGATTCGATTCGAAATAGGAATTAGTTACGTAACCGCAGACGTGTGGTCTTTTACACCCCTCAAACATTTTCGAACGTAATATATTTATATTGGATCTCTGAAAACAAATTGTTGAATCTGCAGACGTGTTTTTACTTAATGACTGAGAGGTACATACACTGACATACATCTACTCATCATAGTTAAGAAGAAATATAAAATCTGAAACCTGGACGGGGTAAATTTGACCCCTCGTCTGTGATTACGGGTTTATGCCAAAATAACACTGTTCGCGCATGCGCATAATTTATCTCATAGTGGTTCGTTAATCTACAAGTTTACTTCAAAATTGATACAATTATTTTCACAATTTCTTGGATCAGAAACAATAACACAAACACAACTAAATTCAAAATATGTATCTTCTGCCAATGACATTTCTAATCCAAAATATTACTCAATGAGCCATTACCAACTTAATTTCGATTTTTCCCAGCCACCCGGGATGTCAATAATAATAAACCATATACTATTAACTGCGAATTAGGATCCTAAATTTTTTTTTAAACGAATAAATTCTTACTCATGTTTCTACCAGAAAATAATACATAATTAAATGATAAATCATATCTCACTTTTTTGTGTTGGTATTATGTAACTTTTTCAACATCAAAACCATAGAATTAATAAAATTTTTTAGTTCAATCATCAGAACTGTCATTTCTCAATTTCTGTGAAGAAAAGTCGGTGTCGATTAATATGTTTATGTTAACGTTATCAAAAAAGATTCAGGATAATGAAATATCTTAACACAGGTGGATATTTCAGATTGTTGATTATTGTGGAAATTCTCTCCTCAATTGATCAGAAAGTGATATATTCTTTACAAGTTAGTTGAAATGTAGGTGATGTTGAGGCACCAATATCCTATTTGTAAACTATAAGTGCAAAAATAAAACGATGTTACAAATTTCACTGTGAACAATTTAATTTCTGCTAGAAGGTAAGATATATTTTTCCAGACAATGAAATTTCCCATTTTTTTTTACTTAACACAACTATATTTTCATTTTGAATTGGATAGTTTGATTTGTAACTGATTAATTAAGTGTAAATTATAAAGTTTTCAAACTACTAGATTTATTATTAACTTTTGTAGTGTTATATTATTATTGAATAAAATCTTTGTTTCTAATTTATTTTTTTATTATATTTTGAAAACACTTTATTCTAGACATGTGACATTTTTTTTGAACCCTTGTTATTTTAGGAGTTATGGCGACAAGCTGCGATGGCAGTAATTCACCTTCCAATCAAAGAGGATCCAACATTCCCTCACATCGTTCTTCTCTACGTACTCCTAAAAGACAGCGTTTTCAAGAAGAGCGAAATCCAGATCTCTCTTGCCCAATATGTTTGAATTTGATTGAAGAAGCCCACATAACAAAATGTGGCCATACTTTCTGTTATGATTGTATTGTTAAATCAATAGAATCTTGCAAACGCTGTCCTCAATGTAATAATTCAATAACAAGTTTAGAAATGATATTTCCCAATTTTGCACTTAGTGAATTGATTAAAAAGCACAAATTAAGAATTAATGGATTGGAATCTGTTGGATCAAACCATAGCTCAACCGAATTTTGTGCAGATGGCCTGAGAGATTTTGTTGCTGCCGAATCACAAAATTTAACACTGCCAGATGTTAATGTAATGTTGGAAGTTTTAACACAAAGGAAACAACTTCTTGAAGCAGAGTCATGTGCAGCCCAAAACCGTTTGCTGCTCGAGTTTTTAAGACACTTGTTGAGACAGAAAAAAGAACAGCAACAGCAAATTGTTAAAGAAATTGCGATGATTGAACTTGATGTTGAAGAAGTTATCAAAAAATTGGATGAGGTCCACAAAAAATGTCCCACTTTTGAAGATGTGGAAAGGACAGTTTCAAATGCTTCAGAAAATGTGGCCCCTGCTGCAGTAAATGCAATGAAGAAAGAAATGCTGAGCTTAATTGATAATATATCAACATCTACATCTAGCCATGAAAAAATAGCTTCAATTGATAGTTCTTCTAGTACCGTTGGTACTTCTTTGGCTGCTAGAAGAAGAAGAATGTATTCACATTTTGATGATTTTGTTGGATGCTATTTTGCAACAAGATCCAAGGAAGTATACTTTGGGAAAGAGCATACAGATAAATCCACTAAAAACAGCAGTGAATTCAGTAAAGGCTTAGATGAGTTTAGGGAAAATCTAATCAAATTTTCCAGGTTCAACTCCTTAGCCTTACTTACATCTATTGACTATTCCAATAAAATTTTTTGTAACCCATCCATTGTTTCAAGCATTGAGTTTGATAAGGATAATGAATTCTTTGCTATTGCTGGCGTTACAAAAAGAATACAAGTGTTTGATTATAACTCTATTTTGAATGATACTATAGACATACATTATCCTTGTATTGAAATGGTATGCAAATCAAAGATATCTTGTGTCAGTTGGAATAGTTACCACAAAAGTACATTGGCATCTAGTGATTATGAAGGAACTGTAACTATATGGGATGCTTCTTCTGGACAAAGGACAAAAACATACCAAGAGCATGAAAAAAGATGTTGGAGTGTAGATTTCAATGAGATGGACACTAGATTAATAGCTTCTGGTTCTGATGATGCTAGAGTCAAACTCTATTCTCTAAACACAGAACATTCAATTGCTACCTTAGAAGCAAAAGCAAATGTTTGTTGTGTGAAGTTTCACCCAAAAAGCTCACTAAATCTTGCATTTGGTAGTGCTGATCACTGTGTACATTATTATGACTTGAGGAATATGAAAGAGGCTCTAATGATATTCAAAGGTCACAAGAAAGCTGTTAGTTATGTGAAATTTTTGAATAGTGATGAAATAGTCTCTGCTTCCACCGATTCACAATTGAAAATGTGGAACATAAATGCCCCAACCTGTACAAGATCATTTGTAGGACATATTAATGAGAAGAACTTTGTTGGTCTTGCCACAAATGGTGATTATGTAGCTTGTGGATCTGAAAACAATTCTCTTTATGTTTATTATAAAGGATTGAGCCAAATGCTTTTTAAGTACAAATTTACTTCTGTGCAAGGTGTTTTAGAACAAGAGCGAAGAGAAGATGACGTAAATGAATTTGTTTCTGCTGTTTGCTGGAAACAAAATTCTAATGTAATAGTAGCCGCAAATAGCCAAGGAATAATTAATATACTTCAGTTAGTATAGACTTGATACTAGAAGTTTTTGTGTTATTCAACTGTGTTGAAATTTTTTCCCCTGAATCGATGTGCCCAAGTATATAAATTGATGTTGAAAATTATTTATTCCCTTTGCAGAAGGTAATAATAACTCCATATCATTTTTACAGTATGGATTTATTGAAGTTATAGAGATGTTCATTCTAAATTTACAAATACTCTCACTTATCTGTGATTAAATTGAAATATACATATGAAGTACAGCAGTATTTCATTGATTATAAAGGTTAGAATATCTTTGGAAATTATCACATGATGAGTAAGTATTGATCAAAAATGAATGAGGCTATTGAAGAACCATAATGTTTTTATTTTTGACTACTATTCATGTATATCTATTTTAGTCCTCTAGATATCAATTCAGGATTAAAAATGAATACAATAATTCTTTAGTATTCAATCATCCTCAATTTTCTGTCTCGTCAGAATCATATTGGTATATAGTTGAAAATTTCGTTTCAATTTAATGAGGCTTGCGGAAAAAATGTTCAACTTATACCTAGAATCTGTAATGATTGAAATATAATTTATCTACTTTTCTTATTAAGTCAGCATGCATATGCCAAAAACAGTAGGCATAGTTAATGTTTTCTATAATTACTTTAATGGGTTTAAAGTTAAAAGTGATAAGAGGCTTAGGTTTTCTGGTTCGATTATAGAAATTAAAAATGTATTCGAATGATAATATAATTTGAATATTGCGAAGAGATAACTTGGTCATCTATTGAAACTTTCAAAATTTCCACCAATCAGATTCTTGGTTTGGACTCGGGTGTTTTCGTTATATATCGGATTTCTCCATTCAATTCGGTTTGGTTTCAATTGTTTCCATAACTGAATTATTTTCTAGAACTACGAGAGATTCAATCGTTCCATAACAAGTATATTGAAATAACCGTTTTTTCCTTCTTGTTTGAATACATTTCAAAGTTGGAATGTCAAGTGATCAAGTACAATATTTGACAGGTTAGGTGGCAGCACAGTCATTAGTTTTATTTCTGAACGTGGTATTGGGAATGAAATTAAGGTGCAGTTTAGATTGTGACAGCCGTATAAAGTGTAAACATATTTCAAGAATTTCTTGTATTCTCTAAAGGTTAAAATAGTTTAATTGATTTTACTGACATTAAGTTTTCTGAATATGCTTTAAGTATATTTTCCTTATTATTTTCATGTGTTCACAGAAAGTTTCTGTTGACATTCTGTCACAGAGTATCAGCCATTTTGTAGGCTTCGTTCCTATAATTCATGTGGAGGGTAATGATTTTTTGGCGCTAAATTTGATAATTTAATAAAATAATATAATAATTGATATGAATAACTCACTCAATATATACTTCATTATTTGAATCGGATAATGTAGAATTTTGATTTCAGGTTAACTTAATAAAGAGAAAATGGAAGAAGGGTTGGCAGACCCTCTCAGTTTAGCTAAGGATGCTTCTTTGATTAAAGGTAGAAGATAATATATTATTGTTATTAATCAAAATAATAAGTGTAGTTTTGAAAATTGTCTGCATTATATTTTGTATCACATATCTGAATGTTCATTCAACTAATTATGTTTATCTAGAAAAATTAATTGTTTTCAGTCATAGAATCTTTATTGGTACAAAGACAAAATTGGGATGATATGCATATACAATTGAATTAATTATTCATTAAATTCATTACTAAACTGAATGGCCTTAGTAACATGTGTTTAATTTCATTTTATAGAAGCCCAGGCTGTATATGGAAAGTTGGATGTTCTTATCTGTGGCATCTGCCACACAGTTTTTCATTTTATTGAAGAATATAATACCCATAAAAGCAACAATTGCCAAGAATCTGCAGTTTCCAAACAATGTGAGAATGATGATAAAGCTGTTACCTGGGCGTTTTGCCTATGGAAAAGTAGAGAGATGAAAGAACAGGATATCGGAATGTGGCCGATGTATCAAAAGTGGCACAAATTACCTCAAGAAGAGAAAGATTTATGGATTGCTGGTGGTCAGACTATTCTCAGTCTTAATAAGATTCGTGTAGCTAAAATGCAAGAAGTCAAATTCAAAGTGGTGAGTATTTATTTATCTTTATTTCACATTTAATATAATGATGAATATCTTCAGAAACGAGAAGAGGAGAAAGATCCATTAGCGCTCACAGAAAATGAAGAAAATCCAGATGAAAAAGGTATGTTGATTATTCATTTATTTGAATTTCAAGTAACATATGAATTGGTTGCTAAGTGATATTAACACTATTTTTGTATCTGCTCCAAATGAACATATCAATAAAATTTAATCGACTATAATCATTCCGGAAAAATGAGAACAGAAACAATGAAAGCAGAGGGTAATTCCCAGTTGAAGAACAAAAATGATGAAAATTCTGTGGCCAATGGTATAGTTGATTCTTTTTAAGTTTGGGAAAATATTATCATTTTGTCTATAAATATAATTTATATTCTGATATGAATTTATATCATTTAAGGGATACACTTGTAAGTTAGATGTTTTAATTTTCATATCCATTATGTTTATTTCAGATTTAAAAAATAATTCGAATAAATCAGTATTGTCAAAATCTCCAAAGATTAATGATATATCAAACACAGAAAAGGTGAGTTGAAAACTAATTAGACAAATAACATATTGATACAGAAATTAATGTTTCAGGAAACAACTAAAGAAGAACTAAATGAGTATGTTGTTGAATCCATTGTAGGAAAAAGGTTCAATGCCAGGAAAAAGACCTGGGAATATAAGGTTAAATGGGAAAATTGGGATGAGTGAGTAAAATATGACATTATTTTCGTAAACCTTGTGAATTACAAATAAATAAAACAGATTATCATATTCTTCCTATTTTTTCAAACAACTTTTATAGATTGGAATTTCATACCTTTCAGATCTCAATGTTCGTGGGAGCCTATGGAGCATTTGTCTGGATGCAAAGCATTAATTAATGTCTTCGAAGACAAATTGAAAATGGAAAAAGAAAGAAAAAAATTAGCAGAACAAGCAGTTAAGCTGGCAAAAGTGAAGACTGAAGTGAAAACTGATGATGAATCTGTAGATTACGGAACTGGAAGGTATACTTTTGAGAATATTGGATTTTAGTGTATCTTTATTATCAATTTAATTCCAGGCGTCCTCAAAGGAGCAGTAAGAAAAAGGCTCTACATCAAGTCAAAAGATGGTTGGGAGAAGGAGGATCTGATAATGATGATTCCAAAGACAGTAGAAAAAGATTACACATGGACGATGATAGTGACGATATGTCATTTGAAAAAAGAATGAAATTAGAAGAAGATTCGGACGATAGTTTAGATGACGAAGATGATGACAGGCCAAGGAAATCTTTGTTGAAGCAAAATAGTTCTAATGGATTGGGAGGAAAGAAAATACCAAACAATGTTTTGATACCAGACGCTCAAGGTGTAGTGAGAATAAATCAAAAGCAACTGCCCTCATTAAGTTCAGGTGTATATATTATGTCAAAAACTGCTGGGATCATCAAGCTGGATTCTAAAACATCGAAAATAGCGGCAAGTGGTGGACAGGCTGTTGTTAAAGTAGCTCCGAGAATAGGACAAACGCACATAAGAATAGTCAAGAAGGATGGGGCCACTGCCAATAGAATTATTCAAATGACCCCAAAATCAAAAACAGCTGGGTCTGGAACTCCAAGGCCAGTGGTGGCCCACAAAGTAACAAAGCTGGTTAGAAATCCAACTTCAAAAATAAAGTCTGATTCTAAAGCTGATGAGAAGAAAAACACAAATTCTTTAGGTGAAATGGACGATATGAGAGAATCCCAATCTGCTGCAGATGATGATTCAGACTCGGGACTCCCTGAACTAGAGTTTCCAGCCGAAATCATTCCTCCAGAACCGGAAGAACCTCCAGGAGAATTTACACTTGATCCAACTACTGGAAAAATAGCGGGTGTGGAATATCCAGAAAACGAGCTTGAGCATGGAACAACGACAGAAGATAACAAAGAAAATTCCGAGAATACTTTGGATAATATTGTAAAGTTGGCAGCAGCTGATATTACTGAAGCCGACCTGAAACCCGATTTGGGTGAGAATATAATCGAGACGAATCCTGATCTGCAAGGAACATCTCAAACTATATTGAATTTAGAAGAGAAGAAGCCTGAAATGCATAGACTAGAAGTGATGAGAGCTCGGAAAGAGCCCCCTCCTATGAGTAAAATACAACAAAAATTCGTTATTTCTCCTAACATAAGAAGCTCAAATATATTAGAAAGAACATTACAAACTCCACGAACGGTAGCAAAAACATCTGCCAGCTATTCAAGACAGGTATACACGAAATCGCCCCAAAGGATAATTAATTCGGCTATGACTCCTAAATTAACATCTCCCTTGGTGCGAACAGTGGTACGTAGTTCATACACTACTAAACCTAAGTCTGTATTCCCCAAACAGAGGGTTTACATGTCGGCTCCTAGTAATAAATTCAGTGAAAGTATAATCAAACAGCCCTATCCTCAGAAATCAAATGTCAATAAAAGAGTTGGTAATATTGGTGGTACTACAATATATAAGCGATCCTCACAGCAGAATAAAATGTCTGCCAATCCTAAAGTATTTCCAAGGACGAATGTGGTAAGAAAACCGTCACCCCTTGTTCGGACAGTCGTTCAAAAAAGTCCTAAGCCTGTTATCAATATGCCATCATTGATGGATGACGATTTACCAATGCAACCTGTTAATGACAACATGCAAATGGTTCAGAAGGTAGAAATGACACCACAAGATACACCAGAACCTGCAATGACAGTTGCATCATCGGCTTCCACTGCAGAAGCAGATATTTCTTCATTTACTGCTTTAGGAGATGGAGAAGCTCCCATATTCATTACAGGAGATGATGGAACTGTCTATCAAGTAGCAGGACAAAACGAACAAGGACAAACGATACTCATTACACAAGGACCAGATGGGCAGCAGCAATGTTTGTTGGTTACAAGCGAGAGTGCTGGTCCTGATGAAAATCAGGAGGCTCAAGAAGAAGCAACAACTCCTCAAGTTGCAACTATGACTGAGGGTGGTGAGTTGCCTATACAGCAGACTGAAGGTATCGTGGACGAGAGCAGTGCTATTGAAGAAACACAGACCAGTGCTCAAGAACCTCTTACTGTTAAAACTGAGCCAGACTCGACTTCTGAAGTTGTTGCACAATTCGTTAGAGCAGTACCACCTAGTCCAGGTTAGTGGAATATTCTTTCAGTGTAGAATTTTTTGAGTCCTTGTTAATAATATATAATTTTGCTGAAAATCTGTTTTCAAGGCATTCGATACATTTAATATTTCGTGAAAGAATTACTTGAATACAAATTTGATTATCGTACAAATGTTATCGGCTTTAAGTCTGTGCTTTTAATTTATTTTTATTTCAAATTGTAGACTAGGCTTTATTATTTCCTCCTTTTACCCAAATTATCTGAACACAAAGAAAAATATTAGAAATATCAATGTAAAAAATTGTAATGAAGATCCAAGGTGAAAAATATTTTGTTCAGTTTTATCTTAGCAATATGTGTTTTCAATGTCATGTATATGTTTAAATATGTATTTTCGAGAAATGAAATCTTTTAATTTTGTTTCCATGATTTTTTGCTTTTAAAATTCATAGATTGTATTCTCCAACTAGGAAGATCAATGTGCTACAGCAACAGATTTTTGGACCAAATTTCATGCAAATAGCTCTTAAACCCTTTACTATAGTAGGCCTGAGCCTAACTCTCTGTGTTTGAAATGCGAATCAGTTCTGATTTTGACTCTTGAATCAAGTATGAAATTCAATCTTTTCTTTTGCGCTAATTCGTAGGCGACCATATAACTATCACGATTTTTGAGGACCGAAGGATCAATTCTAACAAGGTCCTTCTCTCACACCGATGATAGAAATGAAAAAATAGAAATATTATACTTGTTAAAAATAATAATCCTCTACGTATGGAGGGTAGAGATGAGGAGAATAATTTCTTATGGTAGAACTGTTGAGAGAATGTCCAGCAGAAAAGGTTAAATAATATAAAATAATAATAAAATATAACATTTTCCACAATGGCTAAAAAGATACCAACCCAAGAAGGCGAACAGACTTTCATCCTTGTTCACTTCTTGCTTCATCTCTATCTATCTATCTCACTTTTAGACGTTTCCTATTTACACTAGCGCTACCAATTAAGGTTAGTTAACGACACTTAAAACGGGAAGACTATTCTCCTTATCTCTAGCCTCCATAGCCCTACCAAGGGCTACCATAAACAAATGAAAATTTCGGACTGGCAGAAATCTAAGTTAACATAGAAACAAGCTATCATTTTGGATGACTAGAAATGGATGGCTTTGCTCTTTTTCAAGCTCATCAGTAGAGCACATAACAATATCGATGGTAACTAAATGTCAACAGAGGTATTCGATTAAAAGCCAGTAGTAGCATCAATGTATGTAAGCATACGTACGCAGATTTCTAGTTTTTGAGTCACAATTAGAGCTGGGCAAGGGACAAAAAACTATCGATATATATATTGTATCCATATTTTCTGACACTATCGAAATATGTAACAGTAAAAATATCGATATTTATCGATATATCGCTGTAATATTTTTGTGTGGGAAAATTCTGTTGAATTCAATAAAGTTTTTCTATCATAGAGGAGAATAATAAGATTCAGATGACGAGATTCAGTTGAAAACGACATATTTAGTAGTTTGCTCCCATTTTTATGGAGTATTTTCGTTGAGCAGAATTACAGTTTTGCAATTCTACATATCGGGATTTATTTTAGAGCATCAAATTCGATAGTTTTTAATATTTCGCGCTATGAATTCGACCACACGAAAAACATATTATGATCTAGTTGCATTAGTCAAAAATTCTAATTTATCGTGACCAGAACCAGTTGAAAAGACAGAAAGATATTTGAAAGCGGCCATTGAATAATATTTCTATTTTATTGTTTTTATTTATTTCTGGAGCTCTCAGCAATATTGAGTCATAACTTTTTATTTTCAATATTTAGAATTCAAAAACTGATTCATATATCGAAAATATTCGATATCTATTTTATAATTCGCTAAATCAGGTTTTTCGATGGAACTAGAGTATAATTTTTTTTGTGAGGTCGAAATCATAATGCGAAATATTAATCGAATTTGATGCTCTTAACTAAATATCGATATGCAAAAATGGAATTCTGCTTATCGATAATATCGGTTGAAAATATCGACAATCGATAGTATCGGAATTAAAAATATCGATGTTATTTATCGAAAATTCCTAAAAAAATATCGATTTTTCGATATACGATATAATTGCCCATCCCTAGTCACAATTGCAAAGATAGCTTAGGTGGTTTGACGTCAGGTGTCGCATCAGCGCGTAGTTCAAATGTAAGATGCCCAGAAACCCCGGTGTGCCTACTTATACCTGTAAAACTTAGAGACAAAACGGAAAATTAATGCCTACTTGTATTTGAGAGATACACAATTTTTTTTTATATTTCATAAAAATTACATTTAATTTTTTTTCTTGCAGGAGGAACTCCGAAAGTCATGGTGATGCTACCTGATGGTAATCTTGTAGTAACACCTGTAACAGCTGAAGAGTATGCAAGTTGGCAGGAGTTGGAAAAGTAGTAGTTATCATTTTATATGTAATGTTATTATGATGTAAGATATTAATAGTTTGTGAGCGATGCCTGGAGTAATCTTCTTCTATTGGATAGTTTATTTATTATAAAAATCTGTTTCATCTTTTAATTTTCTTTGGAATAAATTTGCATTTATGTAATTCATAAAAATGCAATATTTTTCAAAAAACATGTATATATTATATGTAAGAAATTATGTTATAAGTTCTTCATTCAAATAAATCTTATACTTTATTGATATCGAGTTAATAATTAGCTGATTTATAAATCTTTTGTTGACAAATCAAACATCTCCAAGTTATGATATTCTGTGAAGATAAATGAAAATTTAATCTTTAGACACGAAACAAGCTGAAATAGATTTTTTCAAGATTCATAATTTGAAATTAATAAATAAATTAACATCAATACTTGTATAGTTAGTATCAGAAAATAGATCAGGGTTGCCATCATTGTACAGAACGTTTGTTATGTTGTGGGTTTAATTAACAAAATATGAAATAAATTTCAAAGCTTCCACTGTTTTTATCCCAATGTTAAAAGAACTGTGAGATCTCTCAGAATATTAGAGAAATTAAATGAAAATGGGTTTGAAATGAATCACTTCAAAGGAGAAATAAGCTTTGCTTGTGAACTATTATGTATTCTTATTGATAATTCGTAAAAGGAATGATGGCATCGGTTCAGAATGTAAATAAAGGTTTCTTTCAAATTAGTAATAAATATGTACCAAGATTTCAACTAGTTTGCCTTTGAATGTTTAATTCAAAACAATCAAATTATTTGTGTCAGGAGTACTCTATATTATTTTTGAAGAAATAGAATTAGTTTTTTCATGTTTATTATTTTTTTGTCATTTTTGACATTTCTCTTTTAGACTGAATTATTAAATAATAAAAGAACAAAATGGATTTGAATCCTTTAATTCCAAATGCAACAACTTCCCATGATATTGCTCATATTCTAAGTGAATCTTTCGAAGATACAATCAAAAGTTATATACTTCCAAGTGAAATTTCCGAAAACTTAAGGAAAAACAATGTTGATCAAGATTATTTATTATTTCAAAAGTATGGATATGAAGTGAAGCAGGTAATTATTTTCATTCAGAAAGAAATGTTGTTTGAGCGTATGAAATTTGGAATTGTGGGCTGGTAAAAAGGGTAATTACCCAATATGTAGTAAGTGATAAGAAAATTCCTTATAGTTTGCTGATATTGCAAGCGAAGAACATGCAAGTTTGCAGCTATTGGAATTGGATATTATGAAAAAGCAAGGATGTGACATGATACTGGAGAAGAGAATAGAAGATGATATTCGAATGAAAGAAGATATTCTACTGAAGAGAGATGGCTTTTTTTCTGGCTATCCATTTGATGTTAAAGATTTGAATTTAATAGATAAAGTGGACATATTGCCTACTAAAGTCGAACAATCGTTAGGTATATTTTTTGAAATATAAGTTGTGTTTAGTCGAACATATATATATACATATAATCGAACATATATATGTAAACTATACGTTAAATAATGGTATAAAAAGTTTCAGTAACTCATTTACAGTACATACATATATGGATTAGTTTAACATAAAATGATTCACTAGAGTTTGTACATCAAAAATACCTCCATGGATGCAGGGTCAAACATTGTGAAGAAAGAACTAAAGAAAAACTTAAAGAACATTCAAGACAATTCACAAGGTAAAATATCGATTGATATATAATGTAATATGGAAATGCATTTTTTGATAGTGGCTACAAGAATTAATTTGTTTTAACTTGAAAATATTGGGTGTCTATTCAATTTGAACTAGCCAATGTTATACCTTTCGTTCTTTTCTGTTCTGAATGAAATATTTTGAACGCATCAACATTGAGCATTTGTGAAATACAAGTTAGAAATCCAATAATTCAAGAACACCTAATTTTGAAAATTCAATCAATGTATTTTTTCTCTAGGATAGAATTAGACCCATGCGATATGAATATCAAAAAGAAACAAGAAGACATTGACGAAGTCCTTAGGTTAGAACCGAAAGAAATACTCTTCGAAGATTTCGAAATAAACACTATTTATAAAGTAGGTACCTACCTTGTGTTCTTTAAAATGTTCATTCCTGAAAAATATATCGGATAAGTAACTTGTGAGTACTACAGTGACTATATATGGTAATAAAGTCACTGTAGTGAGTACAGCATAATTGCGACTTTTCTACCCATTGGAGTCAATTATGAATTTTTTGTGAAGAAATCCCTGCAAGTGATGATTACTTGCGAATGAAAAAATCGTATTATTGACCAGGATAGTTGTACGTACATATTTGGGATGTTTATGTGTAAAATTTTCAAAACTATATCGGATAGACGAATTCTGATGATTATTTCGAATTCTGCACTCATAAAGACAAAACAATATTGTGTTATAATAACTCTATGTATATTTGCAGAGAAAAATTCGGCTACAAAATAATTCCCAGCGCAAGAGACCATTCTATTTCAAGTACCCCAAAAACTCCCCATTTTCCCTGAAGGCTCTTTCAGACGTCCTGTTCCTAGCGCCGGGGATGTACATCGATTTTCAAGTGTCATACTACACAGAAATATATCACAATTACAGTGCCAACATAGAATTCTCAACTTCTGGGGGATTTAGAACAGTCCTAAAAATCACCAGCTTCAGGAAACCACCTCATTTGAGAGTTTACCTCTTCTGGTCTATGAAGCACATCATGAACGATAAATGCCCTGGAACTAAGGAGTTCTGGGATAAGAGATGTACAGCACTGAACGACACCATCGATTGCGGTCATTGCTTTATCGGAAATTACATTTATTTGTCGCTTTTGATCGGGAACGTTGGTAACAGAGGTCAGTTCTTCCTGCTTACTGAGGACGAATGGATATCCGGCAGCGTTTGTGTAAGTTCAGTCGACTGAAGCGAATAAGCACCCTGCCATCGTATGTGTTTTAGGCGATCTTGCCAGAATGATAGCCAGCGATCGGCAGAATTGGGTAAGGTATTTTATCACACTTCATATTCAAGCTAGGTATACCATATTTAACTTGCTGAAGATGAAATAGGGATTCATCTCAAGGCTGACATGCCTAGGTATTGTATAGAATGCTTGAAAGGTCAGGCAAATTACATATTACAAAACAGTATAGTACCTACCCATTCATATAAGATAATAATTCACACCTGAATCATTCCATTTCACACATTCGGGGCAGACCAGCAGGCATTCTATACAATGCCTAGGAATTGTAAACTATGCCTAGGTAAAGTATAGGGTGCGGCAGAGCCGATTGACGAGTTTTGACAGGTCATTGCTCGGGATGTGGTGGAGGCAGGTAGGTGCGGAAAGGGTCTTTGTGTTCCTTAGAGTCTGTAGTTTTTAGTTAGCACCATGATTTGGACCGGAGTGTATCAAAGCTTTGCTGTCCGCACGTTTTGTGATCGCGACCCAGCCAGCATTTCGGCATTCCTCCACTCAATTCATCTTGAGTCACAGTTTGGTGTGCCTGAATTGAAAGAATTTGCTGAAGAACACGATCTGGGTGACATCTGGTTCCACTAGGATGGCCTTACAGCCCACACAGCTCGAAATCCATTAGCTGTTTTGAGACGGATGTTCCCAGGGAGATTGGTCCCACTGAGAGGGGATGTGGTTGGCCAGCGCGTTCACCAGATCTGAGCATCTGCGACTTCTTTCTTTGGGGCCACCTCAAAGATAAGGTCTTCAAACATCGTCCACACACCCTGCCAGAACTCGAACAGCGAATAACCAAAGAAATCTGGGCCATACCGCTCGAGATATGCCGAAAAGCTGTTGAAAACTTCCAAAATCGACTACATCAGAGTGTCGCTGCTGACGGCCGCCATCTTACTGATAACGTTTTCAAAACTTGAACAAGAAACTATATTCTTCGAATGAATAAAACCGTTTTTCTCTTACTTCTACCATTTGTTTTAAATTGCCCTTTGAAACTCGTCAGTCGGCTCTGCCGCACCCTGTATGAAATGGACAAACGCATTCATACTATTTTATACATTGCCTAGAAGCTAGAAGACCGAGGCATTGTATAGGATGCCAGAATTATACACATTGCCGGTAACCTATACATCAATACCTAGCATAAATATCAAGTTTGTTTAAATAATGTAAGTCTGCCGATCGCTGACCCTCTCTTCACTATTAAAATTTAATCGTAGGACGGTTTACTTTACTTCCGAGCAATTTTAACGTAAACAATTTTAGTTCACGACAATTTAATGTAGGACCATTTCAGCATAGGACAGTGTAGTACAGGATATTTTATCGTAGCATAGTATTTAGTGTAGGACAATTTCATCGTAGGACAGTTTAGTGAATGACAATTGTCAATTATAGCTTATAGGGAAGTTTAGAACTGGGTTATAATTCTCATATAGTTCATAAGAAAGGTGGTTTAATTGAAAAGTCCCCGGTCTACCATCGTAAAACACATTTTTCTGGCAAAATCCGATTTTACTATTCAACATATTTGCCTTCGAGGGCGATACAGCGATTATAGCGATCATCCAACTTTTCGATAACATTTTTGTATTACGATTTCTTTTTCACTTCAAAATAGGCCTCAGTTTCAGCGATTACTTCTACATTGGCGCTAAATTTCTTTCCAGCGAGTATTCTTTTGAGGTATGACAACAGGAAAAAGTAGCTGGGGGCCAGATTTTTCGAATACGGTGGATGCAGAAGCAATTCGAAGCCCAATTCATGCAATTTTGCCATTGTTTTCATTGATTTGTGACACGGCGCATTGTCTTGATGAAACAGCACCTTTTTTTCTCCTCGAATGGAGCCGTTTTTTAACGATTTCAGTCTTGAAACGATTCAATAACGCTATATAATAATCGCTGTTGATGGTCTGGCCCTTTTGGTGGTAATCAATGAATATTATACCTTGTGTATCCCAGAATACTGATGCCATAACCTTGCCAGCTGGCTGTTGTGTTTTTCCTTGATTTGGATTCGGTTCATCGTGTGCGTCCACTCGGCTGACTGACGATTGGACTCCGGAGTCGAATGATAGAGCCATGTTTCATCCATTTTCACATATCGACGCAAAAATTCAGGTTTATTACACTTAAACAGCTTCAAACACTGGATTTAATATACTGCTCAGAATCATTAATACGTTGTTGCTTTTGATCGATTGTAAGCTCGTACGGCACCCATTTTGAATTCAAATTTCAAATTTATTTTGTGAAATTTTTTGATTTTTTCGTAGGTGATAGCTTCTTTTGGGCGTTCACCGTCTTCGGTGCTCATTTCACCACGTTTAAACTTAGCATACCAATCAATGATGGTTGATTTTCCTGGTGCAGACCCCGGAAACTCTTCTTCAAGCCAGGATTTTGCTCCAATTGTATTTTTCCCTTCAAAAAGCAATATTTTATCAGCACACGAAATTCTTCTTTTTCCATCTTTTTTCAAATAACAAAAGTAACTACACTCACAACGCAATATCTCACGAACTAATGGTCGGAGTGCTTTCAAATTTTGACACGTATCGTTTGAAGGTTGGTAATTACTAAAAATCATATGAATTTAATGCTAGCACCGCCATCTGTGCATCAGAACGGGGACTTTTCAATTGGCCTATTATGCTATATGTTCAAATGTTGCCTGACGAAAGTTACTTTTGAAATCTAAGTATAATTAGACAAATTAGAAATAAACGTATTGTTTTACAGACCATCGATGACGCAATGCAATTCAATAAAGATTGTTTCAAATTGTTCCCAAGCTATATTACTGTGGATAAAGATGAAGTTGCAGAGATCTGCGTCATGTTTACTCCAAAGAGCTCTGGTTTGCATGTGGAGAAACTGTATCTAGTTTCAGATAACAACACGTCAAAAGCTGTAGAAATAATAGGAGACGGGTTGTTTTTTTCCAGAAGTATGATTCAAGTTCATCTGAAATCGAGCCAATTCGAAAATGTTGCTAAGATTGGCGACTGTGAATCATTGGACGAAGAACTTCAAGACAAACATTGTGTTTATGTAGGATACGTTGAAAACTATTCGTCGAATAGACTAACATTCACTGTGAATAATAGAAGGCAAGTAATTTTTCTTGTATGGCTATGTTCGCAAGAAACAGTCCTTTTAGCTGACCTTTGAGTACGAATCTCGCTGCGTCATATTAATTATTTGATTTTTGCGTACATGTTCTCATGTTCTGTTAAGGGGAATCAAGGTGCACATAATAAACCCTTCCAAGATTCATAGATCTTGGGAGGAAGAACAAACTACAGAGTTAAATTTTGCAGTGTTTATCTGGTAGATTCTAGAATAGTTATTTATAATACAAGTGCAGAAGGCATTGATATTCTTCCACGAGTTCAAAATTCAAAAACGAGCCACGAAGTGGCGAGTTTTGGAATGAACGAGTGGTAGAATGAGCCTTCTGTACGAGTATTATACATTATTTTCTCTAATTCATTGCATTTTCATTGAAATTAATGAAATATTTCCATAAATATAATTTAGTGATTTTTGCATTGAAAAATGTTGGTTGGCAGATCTGATTTCTTTAAGGCAAATTGATAAATTGACAGATAAAGCCGTGGCGGAAAGTTCGGAGTACCAACATAGAATAATAAAATATAACCACGAAAACTATGCGTTTCTGATATATTCTCGCACGATTTTGTTCTACAAGATGTGGAAGAATGAACGGAATAATCACAGAATTAGAGAAAAACACTGACTTGGTTGTGTTGTACTATAATATTGGGGTTTTATTTTTGAGCGGTTGTTTCCCGATGAATAGACCGTCGCGAGCGCTCGAAAGGTGGCTTATTAAGGATTTTTTTTTATGAATAATGAACTTTCATGCAACCTTCTTCGACTTAAACCTTTTTTTGTCAGTGCCATGAGGTTGAATTTTTATTGGACTTTTCGGAAGAACGAAACCGATCGAAACGTATCATTTTTGGAAACAGACTGGATCCAAATGAAGAATTCAGATCAAGATTTCTTGTCACCGTACACAACTTATGATTTCGATATTGATATTGTACCACAAGCAGATCGACCAGGACAATACGGAATAATAATTGGGTGAGGCAATTTCTCAAACTGAGTTTTTTCGGGTTCGGAAGTAGTACAATGTCATTCTCAATATTTGCAGTCTATGTATTGAAAATATT
This sequence comes from Harmonia axyridis, assembly GCF_914767665.1. Taxonomy (NCBI): domain Eukaryota; kingdom Metazoa; phylum Arthropoda; class Insecta; order Coleoptera; family Coccinellidae; genus Harmonia; species Harmonia axyridis. Next base: position 30,618,764 of record NC_059505.1, read on the forward strand.
CCGGAAAATGCTTTGAAAGAGGAAGAAGAGTTCGTGGTGCGTAAAGAAGAGGAAATCGATGGTATAAATGTGAGTTGAGAATCTTGTCTAAGCAAAGATTGATAGCAAAAATCAATAAGAAGGTGGTTAGTGTTAGTCAAAAATTCGTTTTGATTTGGGTTTTTTTCTCCCTTGGATTCAATACTGATTTATTGTTTCTACCTGTTGAAATTCAAGCTTTGGCACCAAAGCGTTGTTATTCCGATCTTAGTGTGATCAGTTGTCCCAAGTATTTTCTTCACACATAAACTCAATTGTCATTAGAGTTAAGTTCATCTCTATGTAATAAAATTATAATGGATACTTATAGATGTAGGAACTATTATACATATATTGCCACTTGCATGGGCGTAAAGAGAGGGGGGTTATTGGGGACATAACTCCCCGTTGATTAGAATAAATGAAAAAAAATGTAAGTAACAATTCAAAAAAAAAATATATATAAACAGTCGAAAGATTTTGCTTTTCAAAATGTGCAGGGTAAACCCCATGAGTCCACTTTGGTTACGTCAATGCTCGTACAAGTTCTAAGCTTCTTAGAGGTGTCACAAAAGAGGCCTAGATAGAAAAAAATAAAAACATAAATATAATTAGTTCTAACTTTTAGAGAGTCAAGTAATAAAGGGTGTTTTTTTTAGAGCTATAGAACTTTAAATTGCAATAAAACAACGATGGATTATTCGATTGACATGAATTTTATTTATCCGCAAGATAATCTTGTGGCATTACATTTTAAATATGATTTCTGGCATATGACCGCCACGGCTGGCTCGGATGTAGTCCAATCTGGACGTCCAATTTTCGATGACTTTTTCCAACATTTGTGGCCGTATATCAGCAATAACACGGCGAATGTTGTCTTCCAAATGGTCAAGGGTTTGTGGCTTATCCGCATAGACCAATGACTTTACATAGCCCCAAGAAAGTAGTCAAGCGTTGTTAAATCACAAGATCTTGGAGGCCAATTTACAGGTCCAAAACGTGAAATTAGGCGGTCACCAAACGTATCTTTCAATAAATCGATTGTGGCACGAGCTGTGTGACATGTTGCGCCGTCTTGTTGGAACCACAGGTCCTGGACATCATGGTTGTTCAATTTAGGAATGAAAAAGCTAGTAATCATGGCTCTATACCGATCACCATTGACTGTAACGTTCTGGCCATCATCGTTTTTGAAGAAGTACGGACCAATGATTCCACCAGCCCATAAAGCACACCAAACAGTCAGTTTTTCTGGATGTAACGGTGTTTCGACATACACTTGAGGATTAGCTTCACTCCAAATGCGGCAGTTTTGTTTGTTGACGTAGCCATTCAACCAGAAGTGCGCTTCATCGCTAAACAAAATTCGCTTATGAAAATCGGGAACAACGGCAATCTCATTTTGGGCCCATTCGACGAATCTTCGCCTTACTTGATGATCGTTTGGCTTTAATTCTTGCACGAGTTGGATTTTGTAAGCACGCAAACCAAGATCCTTCCGGGAAATCTTCCATAAAGTGGATGGACACAGATCCAATTCCTGTGCTCGATGGCGGATAGACTCATTCGGGTCTTCCTTAATGCTACGCTCTACAGCAGCAATAGCTTCTTCTGTACGCACCGTACGGCGTCACTGGGGATGCGAGTTATCAATAAGAGTAAACGTGGTGCGAAAACGTTCCATGGTTAATCGAATTAACTGCTCTGAAGAACGATTTTGTCGACGATAAAATGGACGTAGTGCGCGATACGTATTCCGCACAGAACCATTATTTTCGAAATAAAATTGCACTATTTGCAAGCGTTGTTCAGTCGTTGTTCAGTCTATTTATGATGAATTGCCAAATCAAACTGAGAATAAATCACTTGACAGCTGTTAAATCGGTCGCCATCTTGAACAGTAATGCCAACTTAAAGTTATATACCTCGAAAAAAAAACACCCTATACCATCAAAACAATTTAGTGATTCGATAATTTTCCACAGTTCCTAGATATTCAATTGACAGAGCTGGAAATAGGGTGCAAGATCTACAATAAGGAAGTGTCGCAGGAACCAGAGACACCATCGATTAAATTGTACGCTGGTGGAAATAAAACAAAAATGATGGTAATACTGATTTTCCCATAGATGCGACTGTCCCAAACCACCCCCTCCTGTGGAGTCGAAGGTAAAGTTTTCCACCCAAATTATGGATTTTGGAGTCATCCCGATTGGAGTACAATTGGAAAGAAGTCTAAGTATCCTGAAAGCAACAGAAGAAGACGTAGATTGGGTTGTGAGGGAAATTGTTTATGATATAGATGTTCGACCATCGATGTACGCGGTGCGTCAAACTTCTTTGGATGAATCCCAAGGGACGTTGACCAATCAGCAGTATCAACTCAAATATTACATAAATGCTAAGGTGAGTCAGATAAGACTAAAGAAATGTTAGACCTTTAAATGAAAATCGATTCGTTCAAAAAATATTTGACTTCTGTTAATATTGGAATCACATAAGTGGCACTAGTGTCAAAATAACCGCTAATTCTGAAGCATGTAGATATGGATATATTCTTAGGTTCCCAACATTATTATCACGATTATAATGAATGAAGAAATACATACAGACTGTCAAAATAATGCTTCTACAGCTCGGAAAACAATTTTTGAGCTTCTCTTCCACATTCTTTGTAACAGGCTAATTGAAAAGTCCCCGGTCTACCAAAGTGAAACCCATTTTTTTTTTGGCAAAATTCGATTTTATTATTCAAGATGGTTGCCTTCGAGGGCGATACAGCGATTATAGCGATCTTCCAACTTCTCGATACCATTTTTGAAGTACAATTTGTCTTTCGCTTCAAAATAGACGACAGTTTCGGCGATTACTTCTTTATTGGCGCTAAATTTCTTTCCAGCGAGCATTCTTTGAGGTCTGAGAACAGGAAAAAGCAGCTGGGGTCCAGATCTTACGAATACGGTAGATGCAGAAGCAATTCGAAGCCCAATTCATGCAATGTTGCCATTGTTTTCATTGATTTGATGAAACAGCACCTTTTTTTCTTCGAATGGGGCCGTTTTTTAACGATTTCATCCTTTAAACGATCCAATAACGCTATATAAAAATCGCTGTTGATGGTCTAGCCTTTTTGGAGGTAATCAATGAATATTATTACCTTGAGCATCCCAGAATACTGATGTTATAACCTTGCCAGCTGACTGTTGTGTTTTTACTCGCTTTGGATTCGGTTCATCGTGTGCAGTCCACCCAGCTGACTGTCGATTGGACTCCTGAGTGAAATGATGGAGCCATGCTTCATCCATTGTCACATATCGACGCAAAAATCCAGGTTTATTCTACTTAAACAGCTTCAAACACTGCTCAGAATCATTAACACGTTGTTGCTTTTGATCGCACGGCACCCATTTTGCACACAGCTTTCTCATGTACAAATATTCGTGAATGATATGATGTACACCTTCAGATTATATCTTTTGTCAACTTTATTGATTTTTTCGTAGGTGACAGCTTTTTTTGGGCGTCCCATCTTCGGTGCTCATTTCACCAGGTTTAAACTTAGCATACCAATCAATGATGATTGATTTTCCTGGTGCAGACCCCGGAAACTCTTCATTAAGCCAGGATTTTGCTTCAACTGTATTTTTCCCTTCAAAAAGCAATATTTCATCAGCACACGAAATTCTTCTTTTTCCATCCTTTTTCAAACAAAAGTAGCTACACTCACAACGCAATATCTCACAAACTAATCGTCCAACTGCTGTCAAATTTTCACACATGAAAAATTAATTTTGCTAGGCTTCAAGAATATTTAAAGTCCGTAGAGAATGTCGAACAATATCATAATATCACTTTTCAGATTTCACATAGGTCTATTGTTCCAAAATAAATATTTAAGTAGTCCCAAGGGTGTAATAACGGGATGAAAGAAAGAGCAATCAAAAGCTCCAGACTGTCCTTGGACGTCTTCTTTAACAAGAATTACGATTATACTTACAGAAACCAATTCGCTGGGTGTCGATGTTGCTCCTCTTCACCGTCAGTGCCGCCAAAGATTTGGAACTCAACTCCATGTGCATGGTAACCTACGAGGTGGTCGACTGGGACATAAGAGTATACTCGGATGTGTCAAAGTTTCCCGTAGTGTGCTCTTTGAAACTGCACTACGTGGGTATAGAGTATGTTTGGACCTTCTACATCAAGAACTTCACGCCGATTATGGGTTGCTTCTGGCTGTTGTCTCCAATCGGTGAGGATGTGGACAAGATGGACTTGAGTTTTCATCCCAAGTTCGGGGTTATCCGACCTGGCGAGAGGGTGAAGGTCAAGGTCAAGGTGGTGCCGAAAGAAGTGGGGATCATAGAAAAGATTTTCGTACCGTGTTTCATAAGCAAATCCAGACCACCGATTATGATCACGATTTTGGCGGCCATAGACGATGTGAACGTTTACTTCTATATACCGAGTCAGGCAGAAGGATATGACAAGATAATCTGGCCTCCGAAGGTGCTGCACGAAGTGGATTTTCAGCATATGGTTTGTAAATCTTTCATGCTGTATTGGCAACAATATTTCTTGATTTTATAAATATCCAATGCCAGGAACAGAGAAAAATCCCATAAGTTAAATATAGTAGATGCGGTCATTTGAACAATCCTTTCCAACATCCCTTTGAGAGAAGGGGACACTTTGGAAATGATTCGTTTTAAATTATCAGAATTCTGTGTAGATATTTTAATGCGAAAAGGGGTGCAGTAATATTTCCTTCGAAAAACTTCATTTACAATATATTTAATTTGAGGTTTCATTGCACGCACATCGATATTAGACCTATAGTCACCCTTATCGGAGGTGTTCTGGCCATTAGTCTTCGTAGTCTACAGCTCGACCTCCAGTTTCAGAGTTCTATGAACTCGAGTATCTGGGTTGGCTTCAAGGAGATTACTTCCTCACTTCTACAAGTCTCTTGTCCAAAGTATTTTTTGAGTTGTCTACCGATGATGAGGCATTCCGTCACCAGGTGATATGGAGTTCCTTCCTCCTTCGCTCAGACTCTGCACTTGTTGTTTTCTTTAGACTCATTCTCATGAGGTGCTTCCTGCTGAATATTATTCACCTCCTCACTGGAGGAGGTGAATAATATTCTTGCTACGATCCAGATACTTAGATCTGTCAGTATCAAAGTTACGAAGAAACTTTTTGAAATGATCCAACCCAGGAAGATCTCCCACAGTGTTTCTCATTCGCTTTTCTTTTTCTTCTGAAACTCTTCCATGTAGGTACATTTACCTATAACCAACACCTATACGCAGAAAGGTTCTGGGTCAATGAAAGGAGTTTGTGCACATTTTTTGGCAAGTGTGTTGGCCTGTTCATTTCCTCTAATTTGCACGTAACCGGGAATCCAGACTAAACAGAATTTGTTATTTTTGCCTATTTCATTGAGTTTCCTTTGGCATTCCAATACCATCCAGAATCGATGATATGTGAGCTCAAAGCTTTAATTGCAGCTTGACTGCCAGAATGTATCGCTATATCAGATTTCTTACTAGGTTCATTTGCCACAACTTTCGATTGAAGTATCTCTGCCATTGCATTTATAATGCCAGTCCCGAATACTCCAGCGTCAGTTTCCATGGTGGTTTTAGAACCATCTATATCTATATATTCGATGTTATTCTTTTTGAGAGCTGGGATAGTGGACTCCCTTTCCCAATCTTCTTTTCTATAGGGTGTTTTTTTTCGAGGTATATAACTTTAAGTTGGCATTACTGTTCAAGATGGCGACCGATTTAACAGCTGTCGAGTGATTTATTCTCAGTTTGGTTTGGCAATTCATAATGAATAGACTCACGCCTAAACAACGCTTGCAAATAGTGCAATTTTATTTCGAAAATAATGGTTCTGTGCGGAATACGTATCGCGCACTACGTCCTTTTTATCGTCGACAAAATCGTCCATCAGAGCAGTTGAATGGCTGCGTCAACAAACAGAACTGCCACATTTGGAGTGAAGCTAATCCTCAAGTGTATGTCGAAGCACCGTTGCATCCAGAAAAACTGACTGTTTGGTGCGCTTTATGGGCTGATGGAATCATTGGTCCGGCCATCAAAAATGATGATGGCCAGAACGTTACAGTCAATGGTGATCGGTATAGAGCCATGATTACTAACTTTTTCATTCCTGAATTGAACAACCATGATGTCCAGGAGCTGTGGTTCCAACAAGACGGCGCAACATGTCGCACAGCTCGTGCCACAATCGATTTATTGAAAGATACGTTTGGTGACCGCCTAATTTCACGTTTTGGACCTGTGAATTGGCCTCCAAGATCTTGTGATTTAACACCGCTAGACTACTTTCTGTGGGGCTATGTAAAGTCATTGGTCTATGCGGATAAGTCACAAACCCTTGGCCATTTGGAAGACAACATTCGCCGTGTTATTGCCGATATACGGCCACAAATGTTGGAAAAAGTCATCGAAAATTGGACATCCAGATTGGACTACATCCAAGCCAGCCGTGGCGGTCATATGCCAGAAATCATATTTAAAATGTAATGCCACAAGATTATCTTGCGGATAAATAAAATTCATGTCAATCGAATAATCCATCGTTGTTTTATTATTTATTGCAATTTAAAGTTCTATAGCTCTAAAAAAACACCCTTTACTTAGCATGTTAGTGAAGGTTTTCTCGATGCTAGTTTTCTCCTCATCTCATCACGTCACTGGAAAGACCGGTACAGTTTAATGCAATTATTCGCTGGGGCACCAGTGCTCAACGTGACAAGGTTGGAAACACCCTCTCTCGACAATTAAATCCCTATGACTATGAGAATATCTGCAAGAACATCATCTTTCTTTCTTCACGTCAACCGTCCACCAATCAACTGTTATCGTCACATTGTCAAAATCTCGAAAGTACAGTTTCACTCCGCGCCACCATAGTTGTGTAAAATTCTGTTTGAACTAAATATACTCTGAAAAATGCGGCCCGAAGGACCATGAATTTCTTGTTCCCGAAAGGGTAGCCATTGGTGGTCATGTTCAGTCTTGTATTCAAAAGGCTTATGCTAGTCTGAGGATGCTTTATCCTCATAGGCACTCTCTCTCGACAAAACTTAAAATTTTGCTCACAGATGCTTTGGTCTTGAGCCACTTCAATTACTGTGACGCGGTTTACGGGCCATGTTTAACTAGAGTAGATTGTGACAGGATACAGAGAGTACAAAGATCTTGCCTTCGATTCATTTATGGTATAAGGAAATATGATCCTGTTATACATAAACTTAAGACATGTAAATGGCTTGATATGGAGTCTAGGCGTGAACTGCATGCTGCTGTGTTGTTCCATTCGGTTATTATAAATAAGTGTCCACCGTATCTATATGATAAGGTTCGTTTTCGTACTGATGTTCATTCTCTGAACTTAAGATTTAGGGGACTTCTTTCTCTACCACAGCATTCTACAGCTTCATTCACTCGTTCCTTCTCATACAGAATTTATCTACTTTATAACCGAATGCCAGTTAACTTCAAGTCTTTGCGTCTTGCCAGTTTCAGGCGGAATTATATGGAATGGCTGCGCGGACGTCTGTATTAGTCAGATGTAATTCTTATTTTCATTTTTAGAATGGTTTTAATATCGAGAATGTATGACACCTTTGATTTTTGTTTTTTTTTGTTTTTTCTCTTGTACGGAACATTATTTTGTATGTTTTTTTCTCTAAATTGTTTTTTCGGGACTTGATCTTATATCAGTTTTACTGCCTCAAGTTCCTTTCTACATCATTGAAAATGAGCTTATCTCTTGATATAATGTTACTTTACTGTATGTTGTGGATAAATAAAGATTATTATTATTATTATTATCAAGCCAAATTCAAGGCCCGCTGATGGTATGTAGTTGGTCAGATAGGACAGGCTCTCCGATCATTTACATAGTGTAACACAGTATCATTCCGATGTTCATCATGAAATTCAACAAACATAATAAATCTTCTGAATGATGCAGAAGTCAACGGAACGTCTGTGGACTGAAGGAGAATACGATTACTTCTATGACTGTAAGAATTCGACGATGTTGGAGAACATCGATCCAGATTTTCCAGCTGAAACCGATTTTTCGGATGTTACGCCATCCGTAAAACTGAAGCAATCCCAATTATCTACTTTCACCAACGTCAGTTCTAATTCGTACATAGTTTCACTGGTAGAATTTCTGAAGGAGCGCTGCAAGGAAGATTTCCTGAAGCAGGACTATGTGGTTGAGGTGAGGGACGTGCCATTGAAAAAACGTAAGTAGAAATATTGTTTGTACTCGAGCTCATGCGCATATATATAGCCCAAGTAGAAACTAATAGTTATTTGAGGTTGACCTAACATCACAACGCAAAAAAATACAGTGTTAAGTTTCACGATTTTTTTTTCAGCACAAAAATGTTCTTTCTACATTGAGAACGTGACGCCAATCGAGGCATATTTCAACATCGAAACGACAAATTTTCAACCGTGTATAGATACAGAAACGAGCATGGTCAACGCCATTACAATGATCTATCCAGATACAGTATGTGAGTATTACAAGTTGAATAGTTGATGTAGAATACGATCAAAATGCCTAATGATTTCAGAAATCCTCTAGATACAGGAGCTTCTACTCATTTGGGATATCGCATTTTTGTGGGGATTATTAAAACACTGAAAAAACGAAAGACGAGAACTTTATTGTGGAACAGCACTTGGAAACATCCTTGAACACTCTACTAACTCAACTAGTAACTTACTCCACTGAACTCTCCTTTTCTCATGTTTATACCTGGGTTACAAACATAAAATCATACTGTACACCGTGAATTTCTTCTTCCTTTTCTTATTCTCTAAGTTGTATGCCTGCGCAATGGTATCATGATGCCTGCATACTAATTAGGGTAAGTGAAAGATATTTTATCTTTCATGAGAACCCTATGAATACGAAAGTTGTATGCAAAAGTACTACGAAAGACCATTGTTACACTAATGCAGGTACATTTATATTAAGTATTGTGACGACAATTTCGGCTAGACACAGACATTATGTCTAACTCCTTTTTGTCGCCACACTCAGGTATCCAAGAAGGCCGAACTCTACCAAATTATATTTTACCCTGATCATCCTGAAGTAAACAAAGGTGTCTTTATTTGTTTCATATCAATATAGAGATTGAACTTCCGAATTATTTCAATCTTTTTTTTTATTATTCAATTTATCAATGACTTGTTGAAATTATTCCACGCATCAATGTCTTGAGGTGGTATCTTATACTGTATTATGGCAAGAAATACGATTTAGAAACATTATTATCTGTGTTAAACAAAAAACATGAAAATATTTTCAGATTCAATATGGGATAAGGCTTGCGCAAAACATGGAATAGTTGTTATTTTGGACGTCGAAAAAGGAACGCTTTCCTGTGGAGAGGTGATCCAGGTAAACGCGTGGATATATGCAACAACTTGGGGAATATACACTGAAGAAATTGTTGTCAATATCAATAACATTACGCCATTTTATTTCAATATTTTTATCGAGGTGAATGGGTCACCTATCGAATTTCCAATTGCGAAGAACACGATAAGGAACTATGCTACTTTAAGGTGAAATACTTGGAGCTACTACCATTGACAACTTGAAAAAAAAAAGTAAATCCATTATTTTTTCCAATAGACGGCTTTAATTATCTGTACCTCTTGCTGTATGAGCCCGATTGGGTTCTAATAGATGGCGTTAGAAAGATTAGATTTCCTACTACAAAAACTTTTGTGACAATTTTGTGATTAGTTGGTTTAGTTTGAGCGCTCTTCAACGATGGACAATGATAAAGAGAAAATACGCTATATTTTACAGTTTTTCTTCGAATAAGGGGAAAATGCTAGCCAGGCGGCTGAAAATGTACTGTTAACTCGGGACTGTACTGTCAACAACTGGACCATCTGAAGGAAGCAATCGTGTTCCATCAGGACAACGCCAGGCCACATATCGATAGTGACTCTCCAGAAGCTTGGTTGGGATATTCTTATGCATCCACCTTATAGGCCGAACCTAGCACTAAGTAATTGTCATCTTTTCCTGTTTATGGCGAACAATTTTGCTGGTGAAAAATTCGCTTCAACAAAGGCTTATGAGAATCGACAGTCTCAATTTTTTGCCAAAAGGGACAAGGGCTCTATGAGAGAGGCAACAACAAAATAGCAACAAGCTAACGAACAAAACGGCGTATCATTCTAGCTATGGTATTTGAAGCCTTGTTTTTCGAGCAAAAATAATGGATTTCTTTTTAATACACTTTATATTATTTCTATGGCATTTTGGCATAGTTTCCTGATACCCAACAATTCAAAAAAAATCTTTTCAGATTCGGTCACATACCATATATGACAGACGTAGTGACTAGAACTCTACACTTGAAGAACACCTCTTGTATACCTCTGAATATCGAGTGGTTTTTGTTCGTCACTTCCAACGAATCGCAACCCTTTAACGTTATCCTAGATATGATTAATGAAAATATCAGAAGTTCTAAGGGCATTATTCGTTTGTTCCTATCGAATAAAAACTATGGAGATCAAGATTTCGATTTCATGGAGGTAAAAAATTATTCAAAAATAAAAGCTTATAGATTAACCTCAATAACGTCCCTCTTGAGAATTATTTCAAATAGTGGTAGCAATGTAAGGAAGTTTTATTTGAATTATACAAGGTGATTCACCACGATAGCATATTAGACGTTCAAGAAAAACTAATCATTATTTTGTGCTGAATATGTGTGCGTGAAATTTCAATTAAAAATTTCAGGTGGTTCCTAGAAGTATACAACTCAATTCCCACGAATCATCTTCTGTTGAAATAAAAATGAATCCAGATCATTTTCCGGTGAATTTTAATGACACCAATATGAGTTGTCACTTGATAGGATATATCTTTGTAAAGGAAGAGCATAAGTGAGTTTTTTATTTTATTTATTCCTCAGGTAGAAATAGAATCAGTGGAAAACTTGAAATGTGTATTTTTCACATGGTTTTTAAAAATAATTTATTTCTTCTGATTCAATAATCACAACTCGAAATATCAGATGAATAAAGGAAATTATAAGTGCACTTCCACATTGCATTTTTTTTAATCTCCTTTTTTCACGGAGAGAAGTGTAAACCTATGTTGATCTCAATTCAGGTTACAGAATTATTTCCAAAACTAATGCATGTTTCAGAAATCGCCCGAATCTATTCTTCAGAAGATCAGCGGATGATCTGAAACCTCTTCATGTTGAACTGTTGGCAACCATTGCGATGCCGCTGTTGAAATTGGATTTGGTTCGTGGAAAATCCAGTATATATATGCACGCTACTGACATTTTGGAGGGTAGGAACGAATCCACCAACAAAATAAAACTCTCCTTTCAGAATAGCAATTTGACAACAGTGTTCGTTACTTTTCACGTTGATCTGCCATTTTCTATTAGTAACATTACAATGAGAGAATATCAATTTGTAAAAAATATTAATAATGCTATCATCAAGCCTGGAGACGTTTTAGAGGTGAGGAAAACCCTTCTATCAAATGTCCATAATCCTATATATTCGATATCAAGTCCCAAAAAATCAAACTAAAGTTTCTTTCCCATATTTAAACAACATAGAAAATAACATAATAGGGAACATTAACTCTGATCTTAAGAAGAACAATTACACGACAACAAATAAATAAGAAATCGTCATATCGAGGGTTTATATTTTTAAATATCAAATACTACACCAGAGAACAAAACAATTCAAAGACATTGACATTGATCATGTAATAATACTAGCCCCCCAATAATAATAAGGTAGATCGTATGAATTATATGATACCCCTATATCCGATCCGATCACAGAAAAATTTTTGTAAACCAAGAAATGACAAAATTGACAAAACATATAAAATCCGCTACTACGATAATATTGGATTAACTAAAGAAGTGGAGGAAATTTTCAAATTATTTGACTTAAATACTGCATAAAATAGAGACATTTTCATCAATATAATTTAGCATGCTAAGATACAGGAAGCACCCACATGTCTAATAAAAATCAAAATAAACAATGGTATAATATGGATATTATGAAAAAGGGATGAGGCATTTGCAAATTTCAAAAAGCAACCAACAAATAAATTAACGAAAAAAGTAGTGAACTCGAAAGACGTTGAACAAAGTGATTAGAAAGTTAAAACAGAAATAATTCCGTTAAAAATTTATGAATGTCGGTAGAAATAAATTAGGTAAAATAATAAAGAAATTAAAAAAACAAAAATTAAAATATTTTCTCCTATGCAATTTTGTTGCGCATGGGAACCTAATACAAAATACTAAACTCAGTTTGACTAGTTGCGATTGGAATGATACTTAATGTCGGTTTAACTCGCTTCATAACTATGAAGTCGAGAGTTCCAGCCTCGGATTTAGATTTTTTTTATTTCAGACGACAGAGCACCATAATCATATAAATTTTTTTTCAGATCGAGCTCGACTGTTTGGTCCAGCCGAGTGAAATCGAAAAGATGGCCAATTGGGTCTATACCAAAGATCAACCAGAAAGAGAAAAAGTCTGCAAAGACACAAAAGTTGTAACATTATGTAGACATTTGAACATTCACCAACGTGGTGTATTGGAGCAGGTGAATTGGTCTAGTTACGAATTAGAGCATGATTAGATTTATATGAAAACAATTTTTTCAGTCAGTTCCAATATGTTTCGATATTTTCTTCCCGAAAATCGAAGTCAATCCACCCTTCCTGAAATTTGAACACGTAAGAATTGGGTGTACGAAAAAGCTTTTTGTACATCTATACAATATGACGAGTAAGTATACAAAAAAATAATACACAGTTGGATTCAAGGTATTCAGTTAGTATAGTGAATTTGGAAGGAACAATTGAAATCTAACTTTCAGAATTGCTTCAATGGTCGAAATTGACAATTTATTCCTAAACTTGTCTTTGATGATGCTGATTATTGAAAATGCGCGTTCTACACTAGCATTTGAAAATATGAGGGATATAAGAGCTATAGCAAGCTTGGACACATGCCTAAACCGTGGTTCTCTAGAGCATTTTTGTTTTGAGTTACTTCAATCCAAAAATTTTCTGGATCTATACGAAGGAGGATCTCCCTCCCACTTACTGTTTCATCAACTTTCTCACATAAAAGCTTGAAATGTATGGCCAGAGGAGTGATATCTGGCCTTCCTACCTGACCAATTGCATTTTTTTGGGTCAAAAAATTGATTATTATCAATATTTTTCGGCAGTGTACACTGAATTTGTTTACATAATTCTACCAAGAAATATTTACATCTTTATCGAATATTTTCTAGTAGTAGTAATAGTTGAACACAATGATACAAAAAATATTATTATTTATTTGTATAAAATATTATGGTTGAACACGTTCTACAAAAACAATTCCTAGAGTCGACAAAGTTGCCGACGGATGCTGGTAATAATAAAAAATATGCAATTATGCTACTCCGAAGGGGTCCGAAGCAATAGATACATCTGGCTTTAGAACTCGACTTGCTCAATTTGTACATTCACAATTTTATTCGAGAGAAGTATTTCCATTAATACATAGTTATGAAATTAAGCAAACAATTCGACATAATAATATCAAATTTGAATATTTTTCCCGCAAAAATCAACAGTGGAATAACTGAAATCCCCAAAAAAATAACTCAAGAAATATAATCCCTGAGTGTCCAAAAATCCAAATTTGGGGGAAATTACCCCGATATGGCAACCCTGATACTGGCAGGGAAGTCATTCCTGACTCTTTGCTTGTCCTAGAGATGGCGTTCTAGGCTGTGAATCTCTTGGAAAATCGGCACCGGTTGTGGATATAAACCCAACTGTACTACGGCAAAGTCACTATGCTCCGCTATGGAGGTAGGAGGAGCATTTGATAGGAATCACTGAAACCCAAATTGTATATTCCATCAGGGATCCCGGGATGAAACACCCCAATATCTTGAGAGAGAGCGCACAATTAAAATTGGCTTTCAGTCAATGCCTCCGTCTACTAATAATGAATGCGAGAATTCAATGCTATCAAAATAATTATCAAGGAAATTACCGTCTTCAGCAGGGATGCATCAATTGTTAATGTTATGTCTTATTATGAAATTGGCAGCAGTATTCATCGTATTGCAATGTGTGTAAACCCACTTGTTAATCGATGAGTTATAATGAGCCGATAGAAGCTTAAAATAACAAGTTTTCGAGACTTTTTCGTTTTATGACGTTTAATATTTAAAATAATAAATGATGTACTCATTTTCAGAAGTGGATATTACTTTCGAAATCGAAAAAACTGCTGATTGGCCACAATTCAGTGTGAATCCTTGTTCTGGTATTATTCCAAAAGCAATTGGTTTTACCCAATCCTTTGTAGACATTTGTGTTTATTTCACACCAGCGTAAGTTGAAAATTCATATATAATATAGAAGGCATGCCGCAATAGCTCTACCACATATTTAATTACTCAATCTGTGCCAAAAGTTTTAGTTTGAACCAGAAATTGATCTATAATATTTTTTTCAGCTCATACCATTTCTACCAAGAGTCGATTATTATTAAAACACAAATTCCCCAATGTTATTTAGAAGTGCCAATGAATGGATATGGTATTCAAAACGAAAAGTTCGATGTAGATCATTATGCCTTTCAACCTTGAATTCACAACTCAATATGTAAATTTTCCGAATATAATGTGCGAATTGTTTTATTGCTTCTTTCATTTTTACCTATATTTTTCATTTATGGGTATTACTTTGAGATTGAAAGCATAGATAGACAATACTGTTCCAAGAGACTATAAAGGAACTGTGTGTTGAGTGGAATCTCTAGTTTTGGTAATTTTTTCAGCATAAACTAGCTCAGCAACTTCATGAAAATATTTGGATTTTTTATTGAAATTTATACATGCTTACTCCTAATCATCGTTTCTTTCTAAAACAAGCAATAAAAAACCCTATGGAGTCAATTCCCGTATCAGGTCCAAATCTTTGGATCAAATGCAGTTCTTCCGCCTTCAAAGAACTTCCTTGTAATCCTGGAGAACCAAGATGAGCTTTCGATTTTACCAACTCCAAATCAAATTTATTCAGTGCCCAAGCTACAATGCCCTCATTTTCGCCCAGTGTTATTGTACAAGTACTGTAAACCAAAACACCGTTCAGTTTCAGGAGGTTTACCGCCTAAAATGAGTACAAAAAAGTTACCAACTAACAAGAAATTAAGATCACATAAGTAAGTAGAGCTGTTTCAAATTCAAATATAAGGCATTAAAGACAAGAAAATCAATTGAATAACACTTACTGTGGAAAATAATTTTTTCTGTAAAGCCACATATGACTTCAGCACTTTATTGGTGATATTATTTCTGAACTGTGGTCGTTTTCCAAGAGCACTGCATGGGGCATCCAGTAATATTCTATCAAAAGACTCTGCTGCAAAAGGCGGACCTTCTGAATATCTATTCAGTGATGTGGAACAGAATATTTTTGTGGAATCAGCTAGGAAGATTTGAACTTTCGCATCGAAAACTGAGCAATGTCTTTCAAGATTTTTTATTTTGCCTGGTGTTTTATCAATAGCTATTAGTGTTCCCTGCAATGCCAAAACCAATTATTGTCCCAAATATCACCCAAATTAAATTATGCATTGAGTTATATTGGAAATATGAATATTCCATTGAGTGTTTTCATTGCAAAATGTCTTTATCTAAAGTAGAACAATAGTTATTTGTTGAATAATTTCTAATTGAATATGTGATATAAAACTGTATATAACTGGCTGGAAGACTGCGGTTGATAGCCATTTGATTGCGAGATCAATAAATATAGTTTCTCTGTCTTTACCTTTTTGAAATACAACACATTGAAATATAATATTAAATTAAATCAAAGCTCTGCTTCAATAAAAATTATCATGAAATAATAATAATCTATATATATAAAAAAGGATCTATGCTTATTATTTAAGGACATCACGTTCAAAGGACTACACCAAATTGGATCGTTCTTTTTTTTTGTGTTCATTACTGCCATTAAAGAAGTTTTATACAGCAAAATATTTTCGAAAAAATAGGCTTTCCTCTTTCCTCCGACAGTGCAAACAATCATAGAGTATAATTTGACACTTCGTAGGATGTATTTTTGGTTGCCTGACAGTATGTGCACCGCTGGGGTGGGAAGCTAGTATAAAATAAAGCTACAAGGTTTTTTTTTGTATAAAACAAAATTACCTGATTTTTCATGAGTGCTGCAATATGGGTAGTTTTGTGACCTGGTGCTGCACACATGTCCAAGATAACTTCATTTGGCTGAGGATCAAGGGTATGGACACATATAACAGAAGGTAAATTTTGAAGAAGTACAGTTCCTGGAGGAAAAAGGTCATCAGATATTTGCGGACATCCAGATATGGTTTCTGATACCTCCACAGCAATTCCTCTGCAAGCCATGGAAAAATAGATTACCGAATCTCTAGTAGATCTAATTCAAATATTTTATGTTGCCAATATTGATGTGTTTGTGTTGTTGATAATATTTATGTTTTCATAATGATTCGAAGTCACTGGATTCATTGTTAAAATTGTTGAAATTTAATTGGTCATTATAAACCCAAAATGGATATCTATGCTTTACTTATTACTAGTATTAAGACTCAAGTCTATAAATTTACCTTGGATTCAAATCTGCTCCATAAAGTTGTGATCTTGGCATTTGTACAACCCCATTCCCTATGTGCAATTTCAATCCAGTAAATTCTTTCTGTAATCCTTTTTTACATGTTTTCATGAGATCTATATGAATGCTTACTAGGTCACCCTTTTGACAATCTGAAATGTTATAGGTAAAAAATGAATATAAAAAGTTTCATTGTTATATACTCATGTAATTTTTGTTTAAGTGAAACACTGAATTCTATCTTGAATTAAATTTTGGATATATTCAGAAAATACCCACTGCTCATCATTCCCAATACACCGGGTGCAAAAATATGAGCACCTCTAAGGACTGCTGCCCCACAGTCAGTATCGATTATTACTTCCTTAACATAACTATTTGACAGTTTATTTGATGTGAAATGGATAATCAGAGTATCATCTAATTCATCTGAAATATTGCAACAGATGTTTGATTTCTTTGGGACCTGAAATAACATACCTATGTTACATATATTTTAATTGGAAACAAATATCCCACAAACTCACCGAAATCAAATGCAGCTTAAGGGATTCTAAAATTGTTTCTTTCGAAGATTTCAGCTTGTTTACTCGAAAGGAAGACATTTTTGGAATTGTGCAGAGCCATTTGAAAGTTTCCTTAAATTTTGAATCCTAAAAATTACCGCCAGTTAAAACATAGAACAGCGACAAACATAGAAAACTAATAAGAAAACGTACCAAATCAACAGATGACGAATGTGATGAATCATTTTCTATTTCGTACACCAACTTTGTATCAAGTTTTTCAGTAAATGGGGAGTCTGGGTACAACATATTCTTCTATTACTCATTGACAACTTCTCATTTCGAAGAAAAACGTGGATTTCAGTTGCTGAAGAATAAAAGTATTCCAGCTGATTGATCATTTTCAGGTTAACCACACAGGCATTTCGAACTACTTTTGACTCACGTGATCCTGCCGAACCAATTGGAATTCTATACTGTCAAGACGTGGCACGAAGTACAAATTCTCCTTCTGTTTCCGCCATATTGACATTCGACAAGATTTTGGGAGGTTTAGTGGATGTGTGCATTTTTCTTTTATTATAGTGTGTTATTATAAAAGGGTATGTAAAAAATATGCAAAAGAAACGCACAAAATGTTGCACGAATTAGTGTGATCTTATATTGTGGTGATTCATAGGAAAACTGCTCAATCATCAACAAAGTACACGTTAACTGACAAGACGTGTCGGCTTCCTAATTTTCATCATATTTCCTCGTTTCGCTTCGGTTTAATTCCATTCTTCTGCTTCCAAATAATTGGGAGGAATTAGGAAATTAACTATTTAGATCAATTTCGATTCTTAAGGTATGAGATGGTGATGTCAGTTTACTCAAATATTAAATCAATATGTCAGTAGAATACATTGAATAGTAACCTCACACCGTTTTATGAGATTTTAAGTTCCTTTGTTTAATGGAGCATTACGATAAATGATTCTTCTTGGAAAAATCTAATATGCTTTTCAATTTTCAGGAAACTTAATACTGTTAAAATGGGCAATGTATTTGCGAATTTATTTAAAGGTCTCTTTGGGAAGAAGGAAATGAGAATATTGATGGTTGGTTTGGATGCTGCTGGTAAAACCACAATTTTATATAAACTTAAATTAGGAGAAATTGTTACTACAATCCCCACTATCGGTAAGTTTTATTGTTTGACTATTTTCCTGTTTATGAGCTATATCAAATGAAAATTTCTAATAGGAATTCATCCATCTTGTATAAAATGCATTAATATTTTTCAATTTACTGCTGAATAGGTGTGCTTTTTTTAATTCAACACCAATATCAGTTTTCAATTGTGTATAATGCTCATTTTATTTATGAAAGTTTTGTACTTGAAATCTTATTAGAATTTTTGACACATCATCATTTTTATGTGATTAACCATTTTTCTTTCAAATCTGTTTTTTGATATACATGAATGTAGAATGTAAAGAACTAAATGTAATTTTTTTAAATCTTCAAATCTTGGTTATACTCGATAAAAATTAGAAAAAATATATATTTAATCAATCTCATAAATTTTTATTTGAAGAGTTTTTCATGTGAACGATTTGGAAAAGTTAATCACAGCTGATGATAATTTATGTTGAAGGAAGTAAAGAAAATTTAACTTCTATATGTGATTTTCCACATATTCACTCTTTGTCATAAGATGTGTATTTTCTCGGTAATATTCCTTATGTAAGCAAACCAACAAACCACAATTAAATTTATTCACCTTCTAAAGGAATTATTAGTCATACTGGACCAACAACAGGTACAATGAAATTTTGTGTAAATTTTGTTGTTGATATTGTCTTTCATATTTGGAAGGACTTTAAGCTTTCTTATAAATAGTAGATATTATTATGATACAAACTGCTGAAAGAAATTTTATTGTTAGTAGTAAAAAATTATTCAATTTTTTTATGTTTCTTTGGGTTTCATCAAGAATTAGCCTTCAACTTCTCTATTTTTTCAGGGTTCAATGTTGAAACTGTAGAATATAAGAACATTAGTTTTACTGTATGGGATGTTGGTGGCCAAGACAAAATTAGGCCATTGTGGAGACACTACTTCCAAAACACACAGGTAAAAAAAATTGCAATTTCCATTGACCACTAAAATAATTGATATTCATTCATAAATTGCAATTAATCAATTGCTTATTGAAATCAACTTGTATAAATATATTAGAATAAGTAATGATTATTTGGTGATGTCAAACTAAAAAAAATAATAAAGAATAGAAATAGCATTCGAGTCGCACTTCACCAATTCTAAGATGTATTTCAATATGATTCATCATATAAAATTTAGTTTTGAACACATTAGTATTCTCTTTTGATTTTCCTCAAAAACTTTCCAAAATATAGGTTAGCTATCAGAATTGTTATCTTGGTTATTAGCTTGATATCTTCTATATTGAAAATTATTCTTGAAATGAGTATCTAATATTCGAACTGATTATTTTCAAATCAATACAAGTGAGTCTTCAATATTAACAGATTTTTCAGGTTTTGAAATATAATATTTCTTTAATTTGAGTTTTTTAATATTCTTTCAAGGAACATTTAGTCTGTATTACAATTTCAACAATATGGAATTTGATGATATGAAAAAATGTTCCTATTTTTTGATATTCTCATAGATTGGACAAGAACGATCTGTACATTTTGATATAATGATTTTTAGATTTATTTACTAAAAATCACTCTTATAATGCAGTCCTATTAACAAGTGATAAACAAAAGTTAATAAGTGGTGATCACAATATCGTCGGCTAAGAGTGTAAATCTGCTATGTCCATAATGAACAATTTTACAGGAGACCAAAAAAACCGTACAGTAAGTGTTATAATAATAATAAGAGAGTTTATTCATAAAAATACATGCAATAAACTCTATTGAATGTATTTTCATGAATAACCTCTCTTATTATTATTATAACACTTACTGTACGGTTTTTTTGGTCTCCTGTAAAATTGTTCATTATGGACATAGCAGATTCACACTCTTAGCCGACGATATGTTTTATCTGCATTTAGTATTTCTCTGTGAATTTTGATAATTTCTACAATAAAAATATGCTATTTTGTTAATTTGAACAGATTGATTTTTCTGTAGCCAGATAATTGAAAATTGAAACATCGAATTCTAACCTCAATTAGATTATTATAATAATAAGTAATCAAAATGATCTGCCCCAAAAAAATGATTGAATCAATACTGAAAACAATCCATTTGTATATAACACTCGACTCAACAAAAAAATCTGTCAGAATTCCTATATTTTTCGGTTTCTTTCATAGTGAGATATTTAGTTTTTCAGTTGAAAATGTTTTCTAACGCAGTGTATTTGTTCTACAGGGCCTAATTTTCGTAGTTGATAGCAACGATAGAGAGCGTATTGGTGAAGCTAAAGACGAATTGATGCGCATGTTAGCAGAAGACGAACTCAGAGATGCTGTATTACTTATATTTGCTAACAAACAAGATTTGCCAAACGCAATGAACGCAGCGGAAATAACTGACAAACTGGGTCTCCATTCTTTGAGAAATCGCAACTGGTACATTCAAGCGACTTGTGCAACCAGCGGAGATGGGCTCTACGAAGGTCTAGATTGGCTCTCCAATCAGCTCAAGAATGCCCACCATTAGTACAGTGTTTTATTTCAATCACACTAATGTGATTGTGTATCAGACTTAAGTGTTACTTTACCATATGTTGCAATTCGACTGTTCTCCTCAAACCAATCACCTGTTGTCTCCTTACTGTTTGCCAACATACTATCCTCGGTCAATAAAATTATTAACATTATAGTTAGGCCTTTTTTTTTTTCATTAATTTTAGTGCATGTGTATGTGGTCAAACAGTATGCTTAGATTAACTTTAGTTTTATTCACTATCGTATTTTATATTTATTTTGGTAATGCAGATTTACGTTGTACATCTTAGGTTTTGTATAAGACACTTGTACAGTCTCTATTTGTATTAATAAAAATGATTGAAAAGGTATGTCTGTAACATATGGTAGGTTCCCTGATTTTTTTACTGATGGGCAAGTTAACGTACATTTTTGATTCTAAATAACTCTATTGGTTTCTGTTGGAGCTAGGAAACGATAGATTAGATTCGATTTAGCCTTAATTATTTTAAAATCAGAGGAAAATGTAATTCAACCTAGTGTGAATATTTTGTATTAGACTTCAAACTGGTCAGGTTTACATAACCTCAGATCAATAGGGAAATCCTGTGTTTCCACCATTTCATTTCACTTTCAGCATTTTAGGGTATGGACTTTTGAAACTGTTGAAGAACCAGGATATAATTTTTTTTAACACATTGACATCTTTGAAGGAGTTATTTATAACAATTATGTATGGAGTTATGCCCAGCAAAGAGCTTAGCTCAATGTAAGATTATCTCGTTGTTCGAATTGGAATTAAAATTATTTAAAAATTTGAACAATTTTTGGTAGTTTGTCTTCATTTTGAATTTTCGATTACTCACAAATATTGGCATATGTTGATGGAGTAATTTATTGAAAAAAAAAATGAATTGTATTTTTTCGGCTGAATCAGTTTCGTTGACATTCCCGTTTATCATGCTGTATTTCAAATGGATATACTATTAAAATTATTGTCGATAATTTATATTATGCATAATTAAATTGTATTCGAGACTTATCATTCTTCATTGAAAAACACCTTAATGAATCTTATTACCATTGGATATACTTTCCTTCAAAGAAGAGTTCTACTGATGCAAATTATTCAGCAAATAAGTAACATTGATTGCCATGAACTCTTGGGCAGGTACTCCTCAAATAAACAGTAATATAATTCAGAACTTGCACTTTTTTTACCTACATTATTACTTATTACTAAAATTATACCAATTCCAGTAACTGCTTTTAGTTTTTTAAAGTTCAGTATTTTTTTGCTTCACTATTTTATGAATATTTAATTCATATTGATTTGATTATTGAAAATTTGAATTAATTATTCAGATTTGTAACTACTGGTTCGTACATTTTCCTTCAAATTTTCAACTCGAGTAGCTTTTTGTGGCTTTATTATACTCAGGAAAAATGAGTGCAAATGATGAACACTTGTGTCACGAAATCTCTTGTAAATTCTTTATTGAAGTAGTTTATCAATAGTACGTTGCCTCTTCAATTTAAAAATTATTATTGTAATTCCATACTTCACTTGCTGGTTCGTGTGAGAGAAAGGTTTTCTTCAGTTTATTACTATAATCTCCAATCATATCTATTTGTTTCATGAAATAGTGAATTCATTAAAAAAATTGCGTTGATAAATCTAAGAATTGATTTCGAGTGAAGGATTAATAGTTCAAATGAAATTTTGGAAATCTATTTCATATTAAAGTGAAGAACTTCAAAACCATGAATGCCTTATGCCCGCCACTCACGAAGCGTTTCTTCAAGCGTTTGGTAGCAAGCGTCGAAGAGATTCCAGTCGGGCAGTCAAGTTCATACTCTGATTTACAGTCGTACGGCCGTATCCCGAGCTGTCTGACTGGAATCTCTTCGACGCTTGCTACCAAACGCTTGAAGAAACGCTTCGTGAGTGGCGGGCATAAGTAAATTTCAGAAGCGGCCTGATCGCTTGAATTCAACAAATAATAATTTACTCAAATGGTTTATGGAATGAAACGTTGTGTATGCAATCCAAAATACTAAAGTGAACCAGAGATTGCTCAGGGATCAGTCGGTACAGTTTCGGGTACAGTTTCATAAAAGAATAAAACGAATTGAAAATGGATTTAAAGTTTAATTGGACTTATTGGTGGCTTTTATCTATTGACAGATTTACAATATTATGGAATCTGATATACATCTCATTCAAATCGAGGGGTAGTTCTGTTAGCGACGGCACTGGGTGGTGTATATATATTTGAACGGCCGATATGCTTGATGAGTTATAGGTTGCTAAAAAAAACACAGGTATTATTTTATGAGTTGTAGTGATAATTGTCCTATATGCTTAAAGAGCATATTACTTCCTAGTCCACCAAGGAAGCATACTGTGATCACTTTTAGAATCATTGATCTCCGATTTCGTGTCTACAAATCCTTATAATAATCTTAACTTTTATAATTCTTACTCGATTTTTATAAAATTCGCTATGCGTAAGTTGGATATGCCAAGCGCAAAAAGGGTATCCCTTCTGTTGCGTTCTGCTGTCCAAAATTGATGAAATTTGGTATAGATTATGGGTATTCAAATGATTCGCAAACGTGATATTCCTTGAACCTCGAAATATTTCTTTTTAATTGTTCTTTATTGATGGGATTCGGTATGGTTCATCGGGTTGGGTCATAAGTGTTTCCAAAAGATTCAAGCTCTTTCGGAATATGTGTATATGTACCTCATTAATATGAAAATTAGATAATTCCTGGAACTTCAAGATTTTGTGTTCTACTGGTCTGATTTCAATGAAATTTAAAATGGGTATTTGGACTAGGACATAAATGATTTCATAGTATAATTTCAGCTTCTTTTCAAATATAAGGTGCTTGTTGGGCTTGCATAAATTAGAACTTCTCGGGGGATACGTTTAAAAATAATAACATATTTATTGATCCTTTGTGATCCCAGTGATCTACCGGCATAGTGACAGGATCCAAGGGGCGGAGCCCCTTCAGCGAGCAGAGCGAGTCTTATATAGATATAGCGCTTCCGCTAAGAATCCAGGTATGTAGGTATACAAAATCACAGCCTAAACGGGACCATATTGATTCTAGCTAGAGCAAAAATGACAAGAATGAGACCCCCCTCGAAATCGTCTCGAAGCCCCAGGAAAACTTCCAAACCTTAGATTTTCCTCGCGGTATACGGGGTGTTGCGGATTATTTTGACATTCAAGTCTCATTCATTTGTGGGTAATTTGAGAGTATACCACGACGAAAAATTCTGAGGGCCACAATCTCATATTTGATTAGTTATTATCTCGATATGTGAGGTGTGATGTTTTCTTTAATGATAGAAATTTTGATATTCTTTCTTTCAACCATTTTCTCATCATGAAAAGTTATTTGCATCAAATATTTTCATGTGGGCAGGGCCAAATGGTAGGTCCTAGGAAAAAAAGTCATATGGAGTACCCCTCTTAGGATCAAACGATCATACCGAGTGGATCGCCTGAAATCAGCTCACGATCCTGAAAAGAAATTCTTTTTCTTGACGAAAATCCAGTGAGGGATCTACCGGCATAGTGACGGGGTCCAAGGGGCGGATCCCCTTCGGTGAGCAAAGTGAGTTTCTTAATATCACGCCATCGAAATGTTAGTCGATTTGTGTCTGTATCATGAAGTTATTCTCGATTAAACATGTCAGCTACGAGCCAATTCTCGTTATTTGCGGGAGGTTTCAATTTTCTGCTTTAATTTGAAGAAATCTGCGGCTGAGGCTCATCGAATACTCTCAAATACCTAGGGTGAGGCCGCTATTAGTGAAAGAACGTGCTGAGAGTGGTTTCAACGCATCAAAATCGGTGATTTTGACGTCGAAGACCAGAGAATGACGGTGGAAGAGAGAAGGTTTTCGAAGATGCAGAATTGGAGGCATTACTTAATCAAGACTCGTGTCAAACGTAACAAGAATTGGCAGAATCATTGGAAATGACGCAACAAAAAATTTCGAAATGCCTGAAAGTCATGGGAATGATTCAGAAACGAAGAAATTGGATTTCGTACGAGTTGAATCCGAGATATGTTGAACGGTGTTTGTTTGCTTGTGAACAGCTGCTTCCAAGGAAATATGGAAGGGATTTCTGCTTCGCATTATGACTGGATACGAAAAATGGGTTCATTACGATAATCTCAAGCGCAGAAAATCATGGAGATATCCCGGCTATATTTTCACGTCGACGGCCATACCGAATATTCATGGTCCCAAGGTCATGCTCAGTATTTGGAGGGACCAGCTCGGCGTAGTGTATTATGAGTTGTTGAAACCGACTGAAACAATCACGGGCGATCGTTATCGAGCACAATTAATGCGTTTGAGCCGAGCATTGAAAGAAAAATGACCGCAATACAACGAGAGACATGATAAAGTGATTTTACAGCATGACAATTCTCGACATCATGTTGCGAAAGTGGTCAAGACATACTTGGACAAGTTGAAATGGAAAGTATTCTTCAGACGTTGCTTCCTCGGACTATCATTTGTTTCGATCAATGGCACACGTCCTGGCTGACCAGGATGAAGTAGTAAAAAAATGGATCGATTCGTGGATCGCTTCAAAAGATGACCAGTTTTGTCAACGCAGGATTCGTACGCTGCCCGAAAGATGGGAGAAATAAGTAGTGGCCAACAGTAGACAATACATAAACAATGGTTTTAACGTCTGTATATTACCATATTAAATTAATTTCACGGCATTCAGACAATTTTTTCAATTTTCGAAAAAGTATCTCCCCGAGCGGGACTCGAACCCGCAACCTTCGAATTATCAGTCCGATGCTCTCGCCTTTGAGCTATCTTCAACTTCCTCGATAGCTCAAAGGCGAGAGCATCGGACCAGTAATTCGGAAGTTGCATGTTCGAGTCCCGCTCGGGGAGGTACTTTTTTACAGAATTGAAAAATAAATGTCTGAATGCCGTGAAATTGATTCAATATGATAGACAATACTTTGAATCATATAGTATATAACATTACTAGCAA
The DNA here is from genome assembly GCF_914767665.1 of Harmonia axyridis. Taxonomy (NCBI): domain Eukaryota; kingdom Metazoa; phylum Arthropoda; class Insecta; order Coleoptera; family Coccinellidae; genus Harmonia; species Harmonia axyridis. Next base: position 30,644,780 of record NC_059505.1, read on the forward strand.
GGTAAGAGGGTTTTTACTGGCGAATGGAGGATATAATTGACGAGCCGCAGGCGAGTCAGTTACCTCCTTGAGCCTGTAAAACCCGTTACCTCGCGTGTATTGTTTTATATTTTATTTGTTTCTCATTTGTAAAAAGGCTAGATAAATTCCAAAAAAAACTAAATAATTTGTCTCAAGTGTCGTAAGCTATCATAGACATAAGTCTATGTAAGCTATGGAAGCGTTGCCATGAACATGTCTGTTTATTTTTCTTTACATTTGTTTTGGCGAAAACGAGAATGAATGTACCAAAAGAAATTATTGAGGCAGCCAGTAGTGTAGCTTCAAGTTTATTACCTGCAAAATCAGCTTCAAGGTACGAGCGAGAATACGACGACTTCAAAAAGTGGCAAAACAAAAATAGTGTGATTGGGGTAACTGAAGATGTTTTGTTAGTCTACTTGAATCAACTATCAGCTAGATTCAGCCCTAATACTTTATGGGGGAAATGGTCTATGCTGAAAAGCTGCTTGGAAATGAAAGAAAATGCACCTGTTCGCAGGTTTGTTTTCCTTTGAAAATTTATTGAAAAATATGACGTTTAGTTGTCATTTGCAGATTTCAAAAGGTAATAGCGTTTCTGAAACGAAAAAATGAGCGTTATACGCCAAAAAAGGCCAAGGTATTAAGTAAAGAAGATGCTGAACAATTTCTTTTACATGCTCCTGATGACCAGTGGTTGCTGGCGAAAATTGTAACAATATTTGGGATTTTTGGATGTTGTCGATGTGACATACCGACATGGAAAGTGCATTTCCCTTAATGCTGGCCAGCACACTATTGGTGGTATCCCAAAGCAAATAGCGAAATATTTAGGTTTGAAAGACCCAGATTTATACACCGGCCACTCTTTCCGCAGAACTGAAGCCACTATGGTTGCGGATTCGGGTGGAGATATTTTAGCACTAAAGCGTGCAGGAGGGTGGAAGAGCACCGAAATTGCGATGAGTTATGTAGATGATTCGGTCAACAAAAAAATCGAAATGTCTAGCAAATTATTTGGTTGTACGGAGAGTACAAATGATCTGCAGTCCTCGAGTTCAGCAGTTTCTGAGTCAACAGATGGTTCATCATCATCAGTATCAACTTTCATCATCAAAAATCTGTGTTACTGGAAATAACAATTGTACCATGATTTTCAACATATATGACGATAAAACAAAATTTTCTAATGTAAATAATACAACTAACTTGTAAAAATTTTGCAAGTCAACTGTCAGTTTTACAAGTTAGTGACTTGATAAAATAAACTTTCTTGATTAATATTGTGTTTTTGGAAACTGACGTTTACAAATGAGAAACAAATAAAATCTATAACCGGTTTTTTACAATAAAGCCTCGAATTTCGGAAAAAAAAACGGCGGAAGCAAAGTTGTACGCCTATGTATATGCCAGGTTTATATGTTTATATGGGGCGTCGATTGAAAATAAATGTCGGGCGTATTCTGAATCTGCTTAGACAACCGTTCAGTTATACCTACATACATAGTTTTAACAAGAATTAACTCAATGAAATGGAATTTTCATGGTAGATTTGAGACGGACAAACTACTAACTCTTCATCAATTTTTTTTACATAGAATTCCCAATTCTCAGAACCCTACTGATACGTTGGAATGCGGCTGATTCACTAAGCCTATCCTGTCCCGTCCAATAATACCCGACATCCAAATCATCCTCTCTTTCAGACCTAAGGAGAAAAAAGCGCGAAAGTTCTCACTTTATTATTAATAAAAATGAGCATAAATAATCTTGCATTGGAGGGTGTTAAATTTGACGTTCTCGGAACACCTCAAAGGCCACTCGGGCACCTTTCCCGACACCCCGGGTCGGAGTCGGTCGCGAAATGTACATAAATCATCATCTGGCTCTGCTAGCACGGCGGTTTTTTCAACGCCCACACGTCACCATGTTTCGCGCCGCTGGCTAAACTTTGTTTCCTCCACGCGGCCGTTGTGTTATTATGAGTCGAGGCAGGTAGGCATCTAATGGTAATTAATTGATGAAAATATTTGGGATTATGCATGAATTTAAAGCGCCGGAATGTCTATAATTCGATGGGAATGACGGGTTTGGAAAGGGGTGATGAGGAAGCAGGTTTTTTGTCTTATACAGGTTGGTCTTAAATTGGAGGTACAAATGAGAATTACAGATTCCTTGGATCATTTTAAGAAAAAAAGTCCTATAAACATGGACCCGCAAACGCTATTGTCCCCCTCGAAACAGAAATCGACCTGTCCGAGCATTTCTATCGAAAAACTTTATTTCGTCTGTAATCTTGTCTGTTTCGTTTTCAAATGGCCACCCTGTATTTTCTAGCTTCAGGGTGTTTGAAGGTTGATATTTTTCTCATAGTATCGTACCTTCATTAGATATTTAACTCAAATTTGGCATAGATATTCCAATTTGAGGTTTTCATCATGTGATATGACAATTTGAATGCGATTCTAAACGGTGTTATTTTTTCTGGAACAGTGCTCTCTTTTTTCCTCCAGAACTTTTTTCTGGTGGACCACTGATATTTTAGAAGAATGAAAAAAGAAACTTTGGTTCAGTACTACACTTTTCGGTTTCTTGTAGTTTTGTGGTATCTGCTACCGACTTCGAGAAAAAAATTCAAGCAATTTTCTAGTAATCTAAATCCAAATTATCATAAAGATCCCGTTAGTAGGCTGTGTTACCCCATAAAAAAGGTGGCTGTAAAAGGGAAATTCTATAATTTCATTTAGAACTGAGCAGTCACGTGTTGGTATTCCCTCTTCATTAAATACGAAATTCTAATCGATCAATTTAGTACTTAAACGTATTCTTGCCAATTGAAACGATACAAAATTAATTCCCAAAAATTTTAATATTTACAACAATTGCTTGTTAAAATTTTGGGAATAGTACCTATAATCTTAAACAAATTGCAGACTAGCTCCTCTTCCAACACGAATGCGAAATTCAAAAACTGGCGACGAAGGAGTATGGTATTGGAATTGCCTTCTGCAACGAGTATTAGACAATATTTTCTCTATTTCAGTCAAGTTTTATTAAATATTGTCGAAATTCAATGAAAAGTTCAGATTATACATCCTAGTGACTTCCTATGTATTGCATCTTGGCAGTTGGTGTGACTGTTACGAAAATTTGACAGATTACGGAATTTGAATTTGAATCGTACGTTCGAATTTTGAAACAATTTATAATTACGCATTAAATTCGTGAATTATGTCTGACGAAATCGATTCAACACCACCAGAATTAAGAGATATTGAGAATAGTGTTGTAAATCATTTCATTATATCCAAATTATGTCATATCGACTTGTGTTGAAATTTGATAGGACCGGAAGTCAGTATATAGACAACCACGAAAACGAAAAATATAACTGAAAACAATGCTATAATGAGCTCATTAAATCACTGTTTTTAGTGCTGTAATGAACTCATTACGATATTGAAATAGAGAATTATGTATTCGTATATGTAAATGTATAAGTGCGGATAATCATTGATCTATAGGGTGCCCTTGAAGTAATGATAAAAGATAGATATTTCTCTGCCGGATCTATCGTCACTACAATATTAGGTTTTATTCTACTTTAATTTTCTATGGTTCTGTTGAGGGCGATGAGGCGATCTACAAGGAATTTTGCATTAAACTTAAAATTGTTATTATTCATATACAGGTGAAATTCCAACTCGATCATATATACAGAGTGATCCACCATTTTCGCGACGCTCTATTAGGTACGGTTAAAAGCTGAAAATTTTGAATTTTTTTCACACAGCTCCATTAGAGCTACATTCTCAAAATGTTTGGAAATACACAGGGTCCCCAAAAAGGTGTAAACGACCGATTTAACACTATCAGAATTGAGAGAAATTGCGAATAATGTTGCGAATCATTTCACTATATCCAAATTATATTATATTGTTGAAATTTGATGGAATCGGAAGTCAGTGTAGACAACCACAAAACGAAAAATATAACTGAAAACAATGCTGTAATTAGCTCATTACAGCACTGTTTTTGGTACTGTAATGAAGTCATTACGATATTGAAATAGAGAAATATGTATTCTTGTCAAGTTCGAAAGAAAATACCTATTTTATCGCCTAGTTGCGGTTACCTTATCACCTACAACTACAAATATATCCCTAACCAGCCAATATCCGATTCGAACGAACGCAGCAACTCTGACCATGAATATGTTGTTCGACACATTCCCACAAATGCAAACAAGCGTTAAAAACATGTTTTGAAAATTGGGCTCCATCCAGCATGGGCGCGTCTGGGCACAAGGCGCCAGGAGCGGAATACGCCGAATGCTGAATTATGTGAGAATTATGGGAATGGCGCCTTCCACTACTACTACTAGGTAGTGTCATCGATTCCGCGGCGCCTGCAAGAGCGGCGCCTCAAGATATCGGCCATACTCTTGACAGATGCCAGTGTTTCTTCTGTAGACGATTGCGTCGTTCGCGCGGTGGAAACGCACGAATTCATTTTGGATGCGTAATGTTGTTTTCGTCAATGAAAGCGAAAGGGGGCCCGATTAGGTTACAGGGCGTTTCGTATTTGGTTTTCGAGTACACCGAAAACAGTATGAGTTTGGTCGCGAAGATAATTTGGTATGAATGTCCTTGTTTGGGTTGTAGATCTCATGATTTTCCTAATATAGGGTTTTACAATAGGAATAAAACAATTTGAAATGGTTACAATGGCAACACTGCTTATTATTTTTTGACATGTCACATGTCACTATAGGTCTTGAATAACAGGCAAATTGAAAAGTCCCCGGTCTACCATAGTAATTATCACATTTTTTCGGCAAAATTCGATTTTATTATTCAACATAGTTGACTTCGAGGGCGATACAGCGATTATAGCGATCTTCCAACTTCTCGATACCATTTTTGAAGTACAATTTGTCTTTCGCTTCAAAATAGACGACAGTTTCGGGATTACTTCTTTATTGGCGCTAAATTTCTTTCCAGCGAGCATTCTTTCGAGGTTTGAGAACAGGAAAAAGTTGCTGGAGGCCAGATCTGGCGAATACGGTGGATGCAGAACAATTCGGAGCTCAATTCATGCAATTTTGCCTTTGTTTTCATTGATTTGTGACACGGCGCATTGTCTTGATGAAACGGCACCTTTTTTTCTTCAAATTTCGCCGTTTTTTTAAAGATTTCATCCTTTAAACGATCCAATAACGCTATATAATGATCGCTGTTGATGGTCTGGCCCTTTTGGAAGTAATCAATGAATATTATTATACCTTGCGCATCCCAGGATACTAATGCTAGAACCTTGCCAGCTGATTGTTGTGTTTTTTCTCCCTCTGGATTCGGTTCAGTCCACTCAGCTGACTGTCGATTGGACTCCGGATTGAAATGATGGAGCCATGTTTCATCCATTGTCACATATCGACGCAAATATTCAGGTTTATTGAACTCAAACAGCTTCAAACACTGCTCAGGATCATTAACACGTTGTTGCTTTTGAACGATTGTAAGCTCGTGCGGCACCTATTTTGCACACAGCTTTCTCATGTACAATATTCGTGAATGATATGTACACGTTCAAATGATATCTTCACAATGCCTACTATCTCGATCAACTTCACTTCACGGTCATTCAAAATTATTTTTTGAACTTTTTTGATTTTTTCGTCGGTGACAGCCTCTTTTGGGCGTCCACTGCGTTCGCCGTCATCGGTGCTCATTTCACCACGTTTAAACTTAGCATACCAATCAATGATGGTTGATTTTCCAGGTGCAGACCCCGGAAACTCTTCATCAAGCCAAGATTTTGCTTCAACTGTATTTTTTCCCTTCATAAAGCAATATTTTATCAGCACACGAAATTATTTTTTTCGATCTTTTTTCGAATAACAAAAGTAGCTACACTCACAACGCAATATCTCACAAACTAATGGTCGGACTGCAGTCAAATTTTGACACGTATCGTTTGAAGGTAGGTACCAAAGATTACCCTAATCTTTGGTAGGTACTAACTAAAAATAATATGGATTTAATACTAGCACCGCCATCTTTGCATCACACCAGGAAACTTTCAATTGGCCTAATAAAACAGAGTAGTTTTTCTTTGTTCATACATATCATATACTTTTCTGATGAAAATAATACAACATTTAAATCAAACTTGGTCAATGTTTTATGTGGACGAAAAATGAAATGGGGTGAGAAATTCTTTAAAAAATACAAAAACTCAAATATCTCGGAAACTGTTGATTTTCGGTTATCAATAAGTATGGCTCAATCGACAGCAAATGGGTGATACTAACACCTCCTTCAAGGTTCATGTCTAATTTGGAAACACTCCGTATATTCTATAATTAAATAAAAAAACCCTCATTATGTACTATCCCATGTTTACCGTTGATAACCTACCATCCGTCAAAACGAGCACCAAACAATCATCCTACCACATATTAACAAGACGGATCGTCCTACCATAGAACATTATAGTCCCAATATACCGATAAAGGCCAACCGCGATCAAAACCGCAAACAAAGGTAGCTGAATATCAATGGGCGGAAAACATTGGGTGATCATGTAGCAAAGATATAAATAGATATGAACACGGATATTTTCAAGAGGTGGTCAGGAAGTCACCGAGCATTTTAATCGCTCGACGTCGTTCGAAAAACAGGGGCTCGGGTAGGTGAATGACGTTATGCGACTGTCGCTTTCGAGGAAGATATGAGACAGAATTCCGGAAAAAAAGTCTTCGCACTAGAGGTGGAACGATAAACTATCGGTGCTGATTGCTGGTTAAGAGCGTTTTTCATTTTCCGTTTCGTTTGTTGCGCCACCAAGGCTCCATGATATTTCCTACTTGCAGACGACGGGTTTGTGGATATTTACATTTCAAATCAGTTAATCAGTGATCTATAGGGTGTCCTTGAAGTATAGATTGAAGTGATACAGGGTGATTCACCGGAAAGGCCTATTAGACGTTTATGGAAAACTAATCATAATTTTGAGCTGAAAATTTGCATATTGGGGTTTAAGACAATGATCTTTCTCCATTATATATTTTATGATCTCTACAACAAGAGACAGAAAACGAACTGTTAAGAGCTGCAATTAATATATCGTATGTAATATGTGTAACGTTACAATTGCCCCTGAGACTGATTTTTAGGGGTGGCTTGGCTTATTTGACAACAACTTCTACCCAGGTTTTCACAAATTCAATAAAATTAAAATATACAAAGATCGATCCTTTTCACTTTAACATATCGTCGGCTAAGAGTGTAAATCTGCTAAGTCCATTTTGAACAATTTCACAGGAGACCAAAAAAACCGTACAGTACAGTGTTATAATAATAATAATAAGAGAGTTTATTCATGAAAATACATTCAATAGAGTTCATTGAATGTATTTTCATGAATAAACTCTCTTATTATTATTATTATAACACTGTACTGTACGGTTTTTTTGGTCTCCTGTGAAATTGTTCAAAATGGACTTAGCAGATTTACACTCTTAGCCGACGATATCATATTGAAATAAAAACTGAACTTGAATCAGTTTTTAATGAATTACTATGTGCTGTGAGATCTTGTTGCTGAAAGTCTCTTTCTAAAAAACGAAATAGGGATGAGGATACTTCACACTGATTTGAAATACCATCATCCTACCGAGTCTGGAATGTCATGCCCAAACGACCCGTCGTCAAGAAATCTTATAAATTGCAGCCACAGCTACCAAAAAGTAAACAGTGCTGCGGTTATATAAATGAAAACTGAAAAAACTAAATAAAAGTGAATAAATATTTAATGTGTGCCGTCGCACTTAAACAGGAAAAATCTTCCTGGCATCCGAGACGAAGGTGAACCAGAAAGGGGAGCATGCAAGATTTTTACTTTGAGTCCAAAATTTTCAAAAAAGACTTTATCATTCTATGTTTCTCGTGCAGAACGATGTCAAATCCGATAATAAAACATAATTAAGGTAAATCCAAAGTTAGCAAATACAACGTCAAATCCGGTAATGAAAAGTTAAGTTGAAATCGATATTTATCAACAACGAAAAAATGCGATAACACGCGACACAGTAGGTAAAAGATATAATTAACGCTGTCTCTGAAAAATCAGCCATAAGTGGCTCAATATAGTCAAATAATGTGTACAAAGATGTTTTGTACTGACGTGTATATGAATCGATAAGATAATAAGATAAGGAAACCTGGAAACGGGATATTGCCACAGTACACAGAAAATAAGAAGAAAACTGAATCTTTACAGGCCCAAAATAATAAAATTCTCCAAAGTGTAATCTCAGCTATGTCAAAATTAATTTGATCTGCATATCTGAAAGACCTCATACGCAAGTTCATGAGCCTTCAAGAAATCTGGATTAATCATTTTTTCAAATAAAATAAACACGAAAAAAATTATATCTTAATATATTGCTACCAAAAAAAATATCACGACACGTGTGGCCAATCTGATACCAACGAAAAATATCAAAGACGAGAGAAAAGAAAGAAAAAAATTTAAACAAAGATAAATTATTACTATAGAACTGAAAAGGTCGAAATGAGAGGAGCAAAATTTTCGGGCGCCAAAATGAGTAACGTTAAAATTGTCCATGAGACTCTAAGACTGATTTCTAGGGGTGGTTTGGCTTATTTGGCAACAAAACTCCTACCCAGGTTTTTAAAAATTCAATAAAATTAAAATATACAAAGATCGATCCTTTTCATTCTAAACAAATAATATTGTTATAAAAACTGAACTGAAATCAGTTTTTAATGAATAACTGTGCTAGTAGGATGGAAACTCTTTTGTAGATTATTTTCAGCCTTCTAAACACCAGATCTTAGTGGGAAGCTATAGTACTCCAATTCCCATTCAGCGAAGTTGATTTAATGACGCCCGGTATTACTATTATTATTATTATTCTGTCAGTTTCAGGAACTAAAGTGGTTTAACGTACGCACTATTCCAACTGCTATATCTCGAGGAAGTTTTTGTTTACGATATTTAAATCCCAATGGAGATTTTTATTGTGATGATTCGTAAGAAACCATCAAATCTACAGAGACTTCTTAGTCACTGTAAAAACTGTCACAGATTTGCTGAAGAAAAAATCCGAGAAACTTCTTGAAAACGCAAGTCAACATCCAAATGACGAGCTAAAAAGACTAGTTGACTACAACCCTGTTGAAGATGTGATACCAACATACTAAAGACCCAGATATCAACCACGAAAGATCAGAGATTGAGTACTACTCATTTTCATATCAAAAAGAAGATACTCTCTTATGAAGGACAAAAGTAAACAACGAAACCTCAAGACAGAAAACGTGATAGAGATCAAAAAAAGAGTCACAAGGTTAATAATAGCCAAATAGTTGTCGAGAATTTCAAGAGGGAACACCATCACGTGGTTGCTGAGTTGAGATTAGAATATATTGCTTTTTACAAATCACCAATTTTTATGGGGTTTTCACATTATTTACATTAATCGTACATCGTACAAGTTGTAGGAGAACGGGTATCAAAGTTTGACTGATACCCGAAAAACCACGTGGTGGCAATCCCTCTTAAGAACAACAGGTTAGATTTAGTGCGGTAGGTCGGGTTCATCAAACGGGGTGTTCCACACTGTTCAAACTTTCACGGTTTTATGAGATAGTTCATTCATGGAGATTACCCTGCTTTATTAAAAGAAAAAAATAACTCATTTTTTTACGAGCGAAGGACGAGGTATAATAGAGGAATAATATAGTATTTTGTTTTATTTACCAAATTCTGAACTTTTTGGAAATTGTGGTACTTTAAAGAACTCCTAGATATTGAAAATTATAGAAAACCATTGACTATATGCTCCGACATATCTCATTCAATTTCATATAGACCGTTTTTTTCACTGATCATTCTATGAGATAGAATGAGACAAAAAGCCATTGTGATAATTTTTTACCAAACAATCCAGTAAATACAAACATACTTCAGGGACTACTCGTACAATTCAACAACGTTATTTATTGCAGCTATGCACTTGCAGAAAAGCTCTCGAGATGTCGAAACAACTTGAAAATTTCGTTACTCGGAGGTGTGTTTGAATGTGTTCAGTGGGCAGATTTCCTTTCATATCCCATCTTAATCATTAATTTAAGATAGATAACGATCATAGATGTGTAATAGTGCTGAAAGTGGGTGGGCAGTATCGTTTAATGACACCAGACTCGAGACTTCAACGATGCCCGACTTATATGAATGAGTTTCGATGTAGTAAAAACCATTCAGCTAGCGAGGAGAAAATCCAGTTCCATTCTAGCACGGACAAACTGGAATAATAGAGACCATCTGTATATCGCCAGCAACATTGTACGTTATAGAATGAAGTCTCACCTCCGTAGTGATGTTACTTCGAAATCGGTATTTTTGCATAACTTAGTTAGACTGGTGATTTTACTATATGGTTTATTTGATTTATATTTATATTTATTTGATATTTTTTTTCCTAATTTTTTCTAATTCATCATGTGAATAGTTATTGTTTGGCTACACAGTAGCTTCCTCAGATTTATTACATTTTGAATAACTGAATATAAGAAATATGAAGAAGCTACTTTGTAGCGAAACAATTGTTATTTGCCTAGTAAAATAGTGGAAATTAGAATTACTCGTATTTAATACAATTTGAATGGAGCTCTCGACTAAGGCAATCAAATACATATAGGGTTCATTATTTTCTCAAGCTTTTTGGAGTATTATTATAGAAAGTAGTATTTTATTAGGAGCAAAATTATGATGATGCGTTTGATAATTCTAGATGTGCCAGAAAAAGTGCTCTGCTCTAAATAGGCCTATTTTTTTCGTAAACTGTATTAAAACGAAACAATATTTTCCAACTCAGTTCAATTAACCATTATACAAGGTGGTACTGATTTTAGTGCAATAACTTTGGCGTTAGATAGAACAGTTGCTTTAATATTTTCTTATTGAAAATCTTTATTTTTCGAACAAATTGTTTCATTTCTGAAATCAACAGAAATTCTTATGGAAAGGCCTCTTGAATTATTTCCATAGAATGTACCATTTTCGAGATAATCGAGAACATGGCAAATACAATGCACAAAAAAAGGACTTTGCTTCCGCCGATTTGCAATAGATGACTGTAGTGGTAAGTGGTTGTCGAAATAAAGAGATCGTAGATGTCATACAATCAGCTTAGGTATTTGTAAACATAACGCTATCGAAATATTAGTCGATTTGTGTCTGCATCATAAAGTCATTCTCGATTAAACATGTCAGCTTACGAGTCAAATTTTCGTTTTAATGTTCTGCTCTAATGACGGTGGAAAAGAGAAGGTTTTCGAAGATGCAAAGTTGGAAGCATTACTTGATCGAGACTCGTGTCAAACGCAACAAGAATTGGCAGGATCATTGGGAGTGACGCAACAATCCATTTCAAAACGCCTGATTCAGAAACAAGTAAATTGGTGAAAAGTACGAGTTGAAGCCGAGAGGTGTTGAACGGCATTTGTTTGCTTGGGAACAGCTGCTTGCATGCAAAGACGGAAGGGATTTCTGCATCGCATTGTGACTAGAGACAAAAAATGGGTTCATTATGATAATCTCAAGCACAGGAAATCATGGGGAAATCCCGGCCACGGTTCCAAGGTCATGCTCAGTATTTGGTGGAACCAGCTCGGCGTAATGTATCATGAGTTTTTAGAACCGACTGAAACAATCACAGGCGATCGTTATCGAACGCGATTAATGCGTTTGAATCGAGCATTGAGAGACAAATGGCCGCAATACATCGAGAGACATGATAAGTTGATTTTACAGCATAAAAATGCTCGACCCCATGTTTCAAAAGTAATCAGGACATACACTCTACTTGGAAACGTTCTCCAGACGTTGTTCCCTTGGACTATCACTTATTTCGATCAATGGCACACGGCCTGGCTGACTTGAACTTCCGGTCTTATGAAGAAGTAAAAAATTGGATCGATTCGTGGATCGCTTCGAAAGATTACCATTATTTTCAACGCGGGATTCGTACGATGCCCGAAAGATGGGAGAAAGTAGGGGCCAGCGATGGACAATACTTCGATTCATGAATGTAGAACCAATAAAACCTCGAAATTCTAAAAAAAAAAACGGCGGATTCAAAGTTGTACGCCTATGTATTATAATCAAGGCTTAGTATTGTTTCAATCAGAAAAAAAGAAAATGACGTCATGAAAAAAATTAAGGCAGTTTCCGTAATTTCGATCATTTCTGCCAGACGCTTTACAGTTCGCGAAAATCGACACAACAGGAATTAAACTTCTTCCGTTTATGAGATCCTGCTCCAAAACGTTTTCGACAGATCGCGAGCATGCCTAATAAATATGAATGAGAGTTTCGATGTAGTAGAAACCATTCAGCAAGCGAGAGAAAATCCAGTTCCATTCTAGCACAACAAACTGTAATAAAAGAAACCATCTGCATATCCCAGCAACATTGTACGCAGATTAGAAAGAACACTCACCTCCGTACCTACTATTTAGAGAAAAACCGCCGTTTCTTCAAAATCGTTATTTGTCCATATCTCGCAAAGATAAATAATTTGCAGGAAGTGTGGGTACATTTATATTTGTTTATTAAGCTGGAAGGTAGGCAGGGTACGAAGTTAAACATAGTTGAATCGACGACATAAATAAAAAGGAACCTGAATGAAGCGAGTTTCTTTACACCCACGATTCACCTTTTGTCGGTCATGTCTGTTGCATGGAGCCCACAGGCGCCACATTCACAGATATTATATGGGGATCTTTCAGCAATTACCTACAGCAAAAATTGAAGAACATCCGATATACGTGGGAATACGGTGAAATTCCGGTAAATATCTTTAGGTGGCGCCTGAAACGTGCCAGTAAGAATGGAGGCTAGGTGTGCACAGGGATGAATTTTGTTTTATTTGCTCTGATAAAGATGTGGGAATCGTGCTGGGTTCAAGCGATCTTCTATAGACGTCTGAAATCTCGGGCTCGTGGCTTAAGGAGGCTGAGAATTTTGTTTATATAGCATTCCTGCAGAACTGGGTCTATTTGACATCTGATATTCATTTGATATTCTCTATTAAGCTGGAATATTTGTGCCAGCTAAATAATTCCGGTTGAAAAGCGATGACAATAATGTTTCTCTAATTCTGTGGATAATTCGTTCATTCTGGAATATCTTGCAGAACAACATAGTATGGAAATATCTCAGTATCATACTCGTTTCATTGTTATAGGTTAGGTTAGATAAAGTCCGGCTAAACAGGGATGAACATAATGTTTTCCTACTAGCGTTTCGAAAGTATTACTTTCCACACGCATTGACGTTTGGAAGGTAGTACTTTTCCAAATTCGTGAGGAAAAAGCCCTGCTATTCACTTCCCGCACGCATATGCATGTGGAAAGTGAGTAGCAAGGGTTTTTCCGCACGCAAATATTAAAGAGTCGCATGAAACATAAAATTTTGACATGTCTCTATGCGCCAATCATGAAACTCAAACGTTTCTCTATGCGGCTGAGTGCACAAAAATATAAATTCTTATAACGTCAGTAGGTATCACGACGAAAACTCTCCGTGCAAGTGTTTCATTTACGCTAGTAGGAAAAATATTGTTCCTAACTCATGTGGAAAGTGCCTTTTCTGCACTCGACAGCTTGACCGAACGACGCGAAGCGGAGACTGCAGTCTCTTGCGGAAAAGTATCACTTTCCACACTTGTTAGGAAAATAACTATTTCCTACTAGCGTTTCGAAAGTATTACTTTCCACAGGCACTGACGTTTGGAAAGTAGTACTTTTCCAAATTCGTACAGAAAAAAAGCCCTGCCTTTCCGCATGCATATGCGTGCGGAAAGTGAATAGCAAGGTTTTTTCCGCACGCAAATATCAAAGAGTCCCATCAATCATAAAATTCAAATGTTTCTCTGAGCTAAGCGCACAACAATATAATTTTTTATAACGACAGTCAGTATCAAGACGAAAACTCTCCGTAAAAGTGTTTCATTTACGCTAGTAGGAAAAATATTGTTCCTAACTCATGTGGAAAGTCCCTCTTCCTCATTCGACAGCTTGAACGAACTACGCGAAGCGGAGACTGCAGTCTCTTACGGAAAAGTATCACTTTCCACACTTGTTTGGAAAATAACTATTCTCTAACACTTGTTCATTAAAAAACTGGCCACTTCGTGAACTCGTGGAAGAATATCGATTCCTCCTGCACTTATATTAAAAATAACTATTTTAGAATTCTGAATGAGTTTTGAATTTATCGGAATCGATTTCAAAATAACAGTAGTAGTTAATAATTAATCACAGGGAAACAAAAAAAATTTTTTTTTGAACTTATCTACTAATGTGGGTTTCTATAAATAGTGGAACCATTGCCTATCAGGTACCTGAACTTTTTTAATCCCCTAACTCGGGTAAGTACGAGAAAAAATCATACTTCCTCCGTTACATATAAAGTTGGGCTTAATGAAGCAAATTGTGAAGGCTATTGATCAGAATGGGTCATGTTTTACATATATAAGGGGTTAAAATGCATCATTTGATCATAGAAAGACTCAAAGCAGGGATGTTTGACGGCCCACAAATAAGACAATTAATTGAGGATCCTGCCTTCATAAATTAAATGAATCAAGTTGAAGCTTGGACATAATTTGTTGCAGTTGTAGAAAATTTTCTAGGCAAACATAAAGCTCAAAACTATGTTGAATTAGTTAATAAGATGCTTAATAGTTTCAAATCCTTAGGATCCAAAAATAGACCGTCTTCCAGAAGATTTAGGAGACATGATTGAGGAACAAGGTGAAAGATTTCACCAAGATATTAAAGTTATGGAGGAAAATGGGAAAGGAAAATGGGACATGCACATGATGGCAGATTACTGCTGGAGTTAAAAAAGGGACTGTTTAAAAAAACATTCGAGATTATCGCGGAAATGAAGCTTTCGAAGTGTTGTGTAACTATTTGATTTCTTCAATGTTTTTTCTTGTTTGTAAGTACGACATAATATTGTATTTTGTACCTATAACTAAAATAAAAATGTCGTATCTCTTTTTGTTTACTACACTTACGGATTTGAGTTAAAATAATGTAATTTATATTTCTCTAGAATTGTATATCTTGAAAATCCGAGCTCAAATACGTTATTTGAATTCAGGACATCAAATTTATATAGAATCAGCTCAAAAAACCTCAACACCAAAACAGCTGTTCCCCTGTGAAAAGATAAATCCGTGGTAACAGAGTTCCAAGTACCAACATATTATAATGAAATATAACAAACAAATCTGTATGAATTCGAGATATTCTCGCACAATTTTGTTCTACGAGGTATGTCAGAATAAACGGCTTAGCTACATAATTAGTAAAACTTAATTTTCATTACTTGTATTGTGATTTAGGGAAACTAATTAACCATTGTATAAAACTGGTAGTGTTATTGGCTCGAGTTGAACATCATTCGAAAATCGCAATGCTTTCTGATTTTAATCATTTCAAAACATAAGCGGCTAAAATTTCATAGAACTCTAACTCTTTTTCTTCCAACGTCTTCAGCGGTATTCCAAATAACAAACCAAAACACTCCTCTCTTAAGCCTCTCGTCGTATTATACATTCCACAGTGATGTACTCGGTTTGATGGGAGATAATATGCATTACATTCGAATTCATTGTCAAGATATTATCAGATCCGAGTCATACCGACCCGAGGTCACTTGATATATTCGTATGAATGGATGAGGAATATCGCATTTACGTTGGGAGATTTTTTGCAGGACCACCCATGCATATTGTGGGGCATTTAGTGAAATTCGAACACAATAAGAACGTTACTTATAAAAATTCACGGAATCGAGGTCAGCAGCATGGCTCGGCTTCAAGTTAATGGCTGTATTACAATGTGATATTGACTTGTAAAGATCGTTTGTGTATATTTTCGCGATAAACTTTGGAAACAAGGAGAATATAAACGTCTCATTATTTATTTTTTTTTTAGGAGATATCTTATTCGCCAGGTGTGAGTAATGGAAATTTTGGGGGTTTTGTCATCGCGTTCATTGAGTGTTACCTTCAATTTTGAAAGGGTCTGTTTGTGAATGGATTTCGACGGTTATTGCGATATTTATTCGATAATTTTGTTTCTCTAATTCTGTGGTTACTCCGTTCATTCTTCCACATCTTGTTGAACAAAATCGTGCGAGAATATATCAGAAACGCACAGTTTTCATGGTTATATTTTATTATTATATGTTGGTACTCCGAACTTTCCGCCACGGCTTTATCTGCCAATTCATCAATTTGCCTTAAAGAAATCAGTTCTGCCAACCAACATTTTTCGATGCAAAAATCACTAAATGATATTTATGGAAATATTTCATTAATTTCAATAAGAATGCAATGAATTAGAGAAAATAATGTATAATACTCGTACAGAAGGCTCATTCTACCACTCGTTCATTCAAAAACTCGTTTTTGAATTTTGAACTCGTGGAAGAATATCAATGCCTTCTGCACTTGTATTATAAATAACTATTCCAATAATAAACTTTGGAATCGTTCGAGGCAAAAAATTGTGAATCTCCTTTTCGGCCTGCAATAGTGAAACTGGTGGATTATTTTGTGCTGAAGAGCTCAAATTTATGTGCCCGTTATGTTAACGTAAAGTCAGGTTTGTCGATTTCTTGTGTCGAGTTTGGGAATTTTGCATTTCACAAACGACATTACACCGTCTTCTGTTGAAAGACTCAGGCATCGAGTCTTTTGAAGTGCAGTTAACACAAAAACTCAAGCTGGTCGATCACCAAAAATATCTAAAAATATCTTCGCTGATTGGAATGCTGTCAAATGATCAGGAGTTCCGTGTATACAAGAATACAGTAGGGGCAAGTCGGTATCTTGGGATGTAATCACTAAGCGTTAGAAAAAAAGTTAAATCCCTTTCCACAAATAGTGAAAGTCCAATCAGAAAGAAGAGGAGACTACATCAGTTGCTCTCTCTCTCTCTCTGCAAATTAGAAATCTGATAATCTAGATTCTAGATTGAATCATCTCCAATACGTCTACCCCTTTCCTCACAGTGATGTTGAAAAAGGAATTATTTAAATGAACGCATTATTCTATTTCTGTTTAACGTATGGGATTTCACCTCTATTCCTCGCATTTGATACCTACAATATACATACGTATCGTTGACAGTAGATAATGTAAATAATAATTTCAGAACACCAGTTTGGGCTTGGCAAAGAGCATTCAACGATCCACCAATTCGTACGACTCACTGAAAATATTAAGGAGCAAATGAACCTCTCTACTGATACTGGCGCAATATTTTTGGACATAGAAAAGGCATTTGATAAAATGTTGGATCAAGATCTGATAAACAAAATGAAGTTGATGAATACCTGGCAAATAGGACATAAAGTGTGAATATCTATAGTATCAGGTCAACGATTAGAGAAATTGAAGACGGAGTTCCCCAAGGATCGGTTATAGTACCGCTTCTGTTCAACTTATACATGGCAGACATACCAAAAATGAATAGATGCAAGATAGTCCAGTTTGCAGATGACACCACTATCTACTATCACAGTAGAACTCGGAAAGCAATTACTAGGCAGCAACAAATAGACCTAGATAAACTGATGGAATACTTCAAGAAATGGAGATTCAAAGTGAATACGACGTTGCAATCTACTGAGGAGGAACAACAATAAAGAAAGAGAAAACAGTAAACGTCAAAATAAATCAGACGATAGAATGAAAAAAAGAAGCAAAATATCTAAAAAGTAATTGTAGATGAAAGAATGAACTTTAGCAATCAGTTAGAAGAAAACAGAAACAAGGCAAGACAATTGCAAAGGAGACTCTACCCGCTGTTCAAAAATTAAAATTTCCTCAGACAACAAGCTGAATATAATAAAAATAGTGCTGATGCCAAGCATTACGTATACAGGAGTAACCAGGTATAATACGAAAGACAATAAGAAAGATCAATTACCAAGTACACTAAATACAATAATCAGAAGAGCGGTTGGCGCCCCATGGTATATTAGCAACCAACAAATCAGAGAAGAATTGAAAATCGAAACTATTGAGGAAATAGTAAAGAAACAAATAAAGAAGACAATAGAGGCACTAAAAGGGCACGAGAATAGAGAATTAAGAAAGATAATACAAATTACAACAAGAAAGACAGAAAAGAAGAAATACCTCTTTCAAAGAATCAAACAGAGAAAAATGTCATCCAGAAGGAAGAAAACTTTCCCAAATGATCAAGAAGATTGAAAAAATTATATTAGAGGCGTAGGGAATAAGATTCCAGTCTCCATACAAAAAGAAGACCTGAGATATTAGATAATGTATAAATGTATAATATAAATTCCAAGTTTTGTGCAAAATTTCGTCTTAATACCGGAGTCATTTAATTTTCTGGAAGTTGCATAGATAAATCATTGGTGCCTACCGCACGTACCACCCTATAATACAGGCTAACTAGAAAATGGTTCAATTATAGTCCTTAGTCATACTCCACACGGTTGAACAAAGCCTGATTGACCAACATTCATAATTAATTACTTGTCTACAGCAATTTCTCCGCTGCTAAGTCATTCGAGTAATCAAGATAAGTGTAAACAAACTCTATGCGCCTGTTCGGCCCGGTAGAAAAGTACAGATTGTTCCTTTACTGATTGATCGTTTTTATCAGAAAAGATAATGGAACGACCCATTCACGGCGTCTCATTCAGGCGAAAATTAATGGATTCAGTGTTGATCCTGACTAGTTTTCACGTGGAATCGGATACATAACTTCAGAATTTGATTTATCGAATGCAACAACACCTACGAAGTAACCAAGAAGTGAAAAATCAAACTTGTTCTCTTCAGTCGAAGTGAATTATGGCTGTGTCGGGTTTATTCAAGCGTTGAAGAGGGGGATTTTTCACGAAAAATTGTTAGAAAACAGTGGGATATCGCATCGTTCAGGCTCACGGGCCGTTCCGTTGACAGGGTACACGCCATTGATGATTTCGAAGTTAATTGAAGTCATTTTACACATATGAAACGCGAATGTGAAAGTGCTTGACAACTTCCTCTTGTAACGTGAATTAAATGCGGCTAGACAAATATGAGTTAGGGTGGTAATGAAAGCTTTTATGATGTTACTGCTAGTTGTAAATATCATGCAGGTTTTCTTAAAAAACCACGTTGTGTCCTTCGAACCAATAGCAGTCACTTGCGGAAAGTATCTTAGCTGTCGACTTAAGAAGAAAATGTAAACTGATAGCCTGTGACCTAAATAAGGCATTTGACTACCTCAACAACAACATTTTGCTGCAGAAGCTATATCGATATGGAATCAGAGGAGAGGTACTCAAGCTTATGAAGAACCACTTAACCAATATATTTCAGAGGGTTTTCGTTCAGGGGGAATGTTCGGAATGGGGCGAGTGCTGAGAGTGGTGTCCCTCAGGGGTCAATTCTGGGACCATTGTTGATTCAGATTTATATAGATGACTTACCACCAAATGCAGATTCACACAGCACGTTTCTTTTTGAGGACGACACTTCTTTCCACATTGTTGCTACTACTGAGGAAGAGCTTCAGGAAAAATCGCAAGTCCTAAAACAAGTTGAGTTGTGATTCCATGCAAACAGGTTCAAAATGAATAAGGAAAAGACTCAAAGTATTGTATTTGAGGCCAGATCCAGAGAGGCGACTACTTTGAAATTCTTGGGTTCATGTTTGGAACCAAACTTGAAGTTTTGGCAGCATACAGAAAATATGAAGAGAAAGTTGTCAATAGTTAGTTACACAATTAGAAGATCAAGACAAATATAAGGTAAAATGCAGGTAAGAAAGTTGCTAAACATGCTTACTTACTGCATATTTTCACAGCCTTATTAGTTGAGGACAGCTATTTTGGGGTGGTGGACCTTAAAAAAAACAGATTTTCGTCATACAAAAGAATGCCATACTTACCTGTATTGTATGTACTCAACAGCAGTAAGATGACGATTCAGAAGACTTGTGGAAAACATTAATCATACTTCATGTCATACTTCAATGATATGCATCGTCTGCTTCCGGATCCAAGTCTTATGGTTAGCCTGCCTGCCTCCTGATGCCTGATCAATATTCTTTGGACTGTAGATAGGCTAACATTCTTTCTTCTAGCAACAGATCTCTGGCTCAGCCCAGTGCCGATAATCTCGCATAATCTTCAATTGGTAAATTCATTTTATGAAATTGTTTCTTTCAGAGAGTGGAAAACAAACTTTCCAATGACCAATATTGAACGTACCTTATAAACGATGAATTTATCGTGAAGAGTTATTCGGAGATGGTTCCTTTCATCAAGTATTTTAGCCCATATGTCTGCATTTTGGGCATATCTAGTTGGTTTTTTATAATGAAAAATAGGTTAAGAACAAAATATTATTGAAACAATTTTTCTATTGGAAAAAACATTGTTAAATCTTAGTGACCCTTCTTTTGCTCGCCAGTGTATTTTCAGTGCACTCGTCACTTATCATATAAGGTGTAGTAATACATTATTTTTAAATGAAAAACAAGGCTTTAATTACCATAGTTAGAACGATCCGATTTAGGCTGTTTTGTTCGATAACTTGTTGTCATTGCCTCGTTTCTATTAGCAAAAAATTGAGACAATCGATTTTCACGAGCCTCTGTTGAAGCGAATTTTTCACTAGCAAAACTGTTTGCCATGGACAGGAATAGATGATAATCACTTGGTGCCAGGTCCAGACTTTAAAGTGTATGCATAAGAACCTCCCAACAAAGCTCCTGGAGCTGGCGAGTCACTATTGATGCTAGTTCTGGCGTTGTCCTGATGGAACACAATTCCTCTCCTATTGGCCAAAACTAGCCGCTTCTGGGCGATTGCTTTCTTCAGACGGTCCAATTGTTGACAGTACAGTTTCGAGTGCCAAAGGGTAATAGTTCATAGTAGATAATTTCCTGCCAATCTTACCAAACATACAACAAAACCTTCCTGGCCGTCAATCCTAGCTTGGACATGAGTTTTTTTGCGTTAACTCGTAAGCTACCTATACATCTACAAAGCTTCTTTTTGAGACCAGCCCTTAGGCAAATGGTTTCAAACATATCAGGACTATTAAACACTACCTTCAATTTCACCCACCTGACTTGCATTTTCACCTCCATCGAAGAACTATAAAATATAACGTATTTTCTATTTGCTAGTGTGCATCTTTGACGCGCGCTCAAACTAAACTCAGTCAACTAATCACAAAACTGTCAGAAAAGTTTTTGTAGTACGAAATCTTCATATTGAAGCCATCTATTGGAAAAATAATCCCTTTCTTTTTACCACACCTAATATATTGTCAGCTGAAAGTGCGAACATTCGCCATATTTCCTCTGCAATCTTATGCCATCCGACTGGACCACATCTGTCTACTCTCAATACGAAAACGTAGCAGATAAAGCACGCTGCACCGCGGTCGCTTTTAGCAGATGAATATCTCCAAAGAGACTCCCCCAGTCTTGATGTAATAGGCGCGATTAAATATTTCCTGGCCCTTATCACCTGAAGGCGCCAATTGCTTCGCTTGCCTATAGAGACACTGGTTATTAAGAGTTTTTTTCGCGTGTCTTTAATTCGAAGAGATTGCGATAAAGACGCACCATACTCCTCAAGTATACGCACAACGGCAATCTCATGTGAGGTCAACAATCCATATCCGAACAAGAATCCGTGGGCGGCGTAGGAGCAGGGGTGGACTCTGGGTTTTTTGGTTTGTCATTTTGTTTGAATTTCGTTCGAGAAATTTCTTTGAAGTATCAGAAATCAATTACCATTTTAGAGTTATTGTGCAAAGTTGGTGTTTCTTAAAAAGGACACCCGCAACGCAGTTGTTTAGCTGCAGATTCGTCGAAAAGTATTCAGTAATCGGCTTTTCAAAAATGTTATCCGTTCTGATGATATCAAGTTTTCCACTTAATTTTCTGATGGGACACCTATATATAAAAATTTCTCATTTATTTGGAAATTCGATTCAGTTTGTGTTCATTGTAGAATTGTAATTCAGTCATATAGAGTGTTCCATTTAAAAAACATCAACCTTCCTCTATATCTGTAAATCAATAATTAATTTCTTATTAAATGGGGAAACCCTTTACATACAATATGTAACTGAATTACAATAATACGATGAATATAAAATGAATTAAATCTCGAGATGAATAAAAAATGTGTACCGAGCTTTCTGGGGGAGATAGTACATTGAAAAATAAGTATAGTTTGATGAATAAACTTATGGCCCAAAATGCATATTAAGGGAGATATATAAAATTCCCCGCATAACTTCTACACTACTACATTTCTTATATTTTTATCAAGAGTGTTTTTAGAGGGTGAGTCATGATTTTTTGGAACAACTACTATGGCTATCTATGAATTTAACGATGAATGAATCTGCTGACATTATGTTACTACAAAAACTCACATATCTTGAAAACGGTTGAATTTTTTGTATTTGGATAAGAGTACCTTTTTCATGTAATTTTTTTCGCTCCATCAAATGGTTCTAATTTTTTAACGAAACGAATACAACGAAAGAGGTTGTCTGAAAAAATATCACGACTCACCTTTTAAAAACATTTTAATCAATGTCTTATGTTGGGTGTCCCATTTGAGAAACACCAACTCTCCTCTATTTCCCTTAAACAGTTATTAATTTCTATGATGTGGTATGCTTAAAATATTTGCCATAATAATTACTGAAAAAGCACAAAATGAATCAAATCTCGATATAAATGATGAATATTTATATATGTGGTGTCCCATCAAAACAATGAAGCTAAAACTCAATATCTTTGGAATGGATAAAATTTTTGAAGAGCCGATTACGGGATGTTTTTAGACAAATCTGTGGACAAAAAACTGCGTTGAAAAATAAAGGTTGTCCCATTCAAAAATTTTTTTTCAATTTTAATTTCAAAACAGAATATTCAATTCAAAATTCGGTAACTCAATCCAATAACAACTGGCGCCCAACGTGGGGCACTGGAAAAGTCCTGTAACTTGGGAAGGAATCAAGATATCTTTGATCTGCTTTCTGATATCTGATTTTTTCGGAAAAAGAGCTTGGGGGTCCTTGAAGATTTTTTGTCTTATAGTTTTCGAGATGTTTTCAGTGAGCATCGAATTTGGGACACCCTGTACTAAATACTTGAAATTGTGTATGTTTTCATCGAATGTCAAATTGCAGATTAAAATTGTAATTTCACGTCAGTGCATTCCTCGAATTTTTGTTTTTGATTCTACAGGGTGATTCTTTGACTTTAACATATATTTTAACCTAAGATTCCTGAGGTCAAAAGAAACATTTTTTCCTTTACTATTTTTTCCGATTCGATTTTTTGTCTCACTTAGTATAGCGGGCATTCTGAAGTTGACCGGGCTTTGATGGAATTTTATGTTCGGAAAAGATTCATCACATCAATAAAAAAATAAAAAACTATATTTCGAAAATCATTTTTTTCGATTCCATTCTATTTGCGATATTGTAACCTTACAATTGCGATATAAGAATGTGTTAACCTGAATTTACAACTCCTTCTCGGATTTCTAACCAAGACATTATAAAGAAATGATTACATTTATCATAAAAAAACTGAGAAGGAGTTTTGTTGAAGTTATTTGGCCCCAAAAGAATTCTACCAGACCTGAAATACGTTTCTACAAGATGCATTACTCTAAAAAAAACTACCGTTTCAAAATTAATCAATTCGTCCTGGTGAGATCATTACTTGTTGAATGCAAATATTAATGTCAACACTTATCGAGAATCCCGACACAATTCTCGCCAATAAATTAAATTCTAAATCTCAAATCAAACTAGTAATGGCTGAAATTCAAAAAAAGGTACGTATCTTCCCTGAAGTCTCGATAATCTTTCAGAAAATTCTCTCTGTTTCTTTCTTTAGATACGCGCATCTGTTGGCGCTTCATCGGCGACCAATAGCATACGATTAATTGACAAATTAGCGCGACTTTGAATATTCCAGTAGCGTAACATGAATTGAAGCCTGCAAAATATTTTTTTTATGGATTTTCAATAACCTTCATTTTCCTAACAGAGTTGAATCGGAAAAAATGGTAAAGGAAAAAAGTGTTTCCCTTGACAGTAGGAATCTTCGGTTGAAATATATGTAAAAGTCAAAGACTCACCCTGTATCATTTGATTTAATCGAAATACATAGATATATAAGTAAAAATAAAAATTCACACCCTAAGAGCAGAAATGTTTTCTTTTCTCCTATATCCACTGTAGTGGATTCTATGGGTCGAGCAGAAAATGTATTCAGATGTCAATTGAAAATAAGAACTAATGCTTATCGTCTGGTTCGCTCATGTCATTCGCAATTCCACTATTTCATTGATAAATATATTCCAGCGACCGATAATGCAAGAAGAGGTATCCGGAAAGACGAGTAGGTTGTAAAAAAAGGTGAAAAATCCGCCCACATCCGAATAACAGGCCAAGTTAATTACTTTATTATACAGTAGTGAACTAGCGAAACTACTGAAATACAAATTTTAGCACAGGCCAAATATGGAAATTGTAAAAAGACCGTTTGTGCATTGCAATGAGAGACCATCGACGCCAACGCCACAGGTGAATGACGAAAGAAAGAATGAAGACAAATCGACAGATCCGTATTCAACTTTGAGAATGAGGTTTGGAGGAGATAACGTAGGTTATGTTACTTCTAGAAAGCGCAATACAGTATGTTACGCCCACAGAATGAATATTAAATTAACGTAGAAAACGAGCACATAGAGTTTGCAACTATTGTTTGTGGTTCAATTAATAAAGCTACCATTGATATTTTTGTGTTATTTTCTGAATATAAAGAAGCTTTTGGCCAGTTGCACCATTTGCCTAAACATTGTTTAAAATTTAAACATCGATTAATTTCTGATTTCTCTTAAGAAATCAGAGAGTAATCAATGTTTAAATTTTTAATCCATGTTTAGGCAAACGGTGCAACTGGTCCTATGAACTGGTCCTATGAATTTTGGGGTTGACAGCTTCACGAAACATATCGATTTCTACGTTTTTACTTCTCACTCGTCGGTTCTGAAGGAAGGTCTGTCGACGTTTGGGTAGAGCCATAGAGCTTTGAAATTAAAACAAAAATTCTTTTTTACTTTAATACAATATACAATGACAGCTTTTTAATGTATTATTTTCAATTTGATCTTCAAAGTTCAAACAATGTACGATATTTTTCCCTAAAATCCAAAATTGAAGAACAATTCTGGGACAACCTCATAACCGTTATTTCATTTGAATGATAATATAGTGGGAAACATAACATGACACCTCTTTACGATATATTAAAAAAATAAATGGTTATGAGTTTCAGGTGAATTGAAAAAAATATAATATAAAAGACTTTCTTATTGAATCATGCTTTTTGTGATGTGTTACATTAGTTTTTCGAGAAAAAGTTTCGACCTTAAAGTTTAATATGTGCATTCGCCATTTTGTAACAACTTAATGTTATTTTTGGAGAATCATTCGAATGTGATGCAATAATCTTATAAAATTACCTTCGAATATATCATCTGCCTCGTTTTTTTTCACTATCTCAAACTATTCATAAAATTGAGATTCATCTCTCATTATTATCGAAGTAATTTTTTAAACTGAAGCATAATCATTCAAGGATGAACCACATGGGTTCTGCTTACTAGAATTATAATATTATGATATGAAAAGGTGTGCAAATATTGAAATTAGGTAATCTCAGGAAGAAAAGTCTCGATTTAATACTTGAAGGATTTACATATTTTTATATTTCAATAGGTTGAAGGACGTATGTATATTTTTAGAAAAATAATATAATTCACTATAATTACAATATCATCAAACTATAATTTATTTTAATTGAAATAATATTGAATGACTAATCAAAAATATATCGACTTTTTATTGAATAATCAGTAATATTTCTTAGATGATATTTTTTGGTACGTCAGAGGATCTGTCTTGTCAGAAGTTCGTTTCATAGATGAAAAATGAAAATCAAATTAATCTCATAATTATGTATATTTTGTGTATTTTCTAATAAATCTGCTTTTTGTTCGTTTTTAATTAAATCTCTAAGAAGAATTCCATATAGGAATTAAAATTTTCCTCTTCTTCGAATGCAGAACAACCTTTGTGGACCAATTCTGATCTGGCACTGTTCTACAATCGGCTGTCAACCCAATTTCTCTCGAACTGACTTTAATCTACATTTTGTAACTTTACATCTATTGTCAAAGTGTCATGACATTTGAAAAATTACCTACCTTGACCACTATCGCCTGATAATTTTGCTTGATGATGATGAGTTCTCTAGTTTCTGAAATTGTCAGAAAACGTCGTAGCTTTTTGATAAAATCTTTATTTCAAAACACATCGAAAATCTTAATGATCGGTCCAGTCATTCTTGAGTTCTAAACCAGATACTACATAATTATATTTATGAATAATATTGAATCTTGAATAAGATTGGCGTTCCCTAAATAAAAAAATTTTGATTCATTTACCCAAAGGTTTTGGCAAAAATATGTTTCACTATACTTCCGTTTATATGATATAATATACAGGGTGTATATGAATAGATGCGAAAAAATTTAGGGGGCGATTCTTCGTCAAAGAATAGGGTGGGTCTTTTATATAAACATATTTTTTGACCCTCCTGCTTAGTTATCCCCCTAAAGATGACAACCGAAAAGTAGTTTTTGATTTGTGACAAATGCATAATTGTTTTTTTAATATTTATTTTATATTTGTACCAGTTCTCAATAAAAATATTGTTTTGATATTCGCCTATTGGATAAATGTAAAGTCGAAAATAATTCCAGCCTCCACAACTCAGGCGTATGATCTGTAGATAATTTTTTTTCTCAAAAACCGTAAATTTTAGTGAAAAATTATAATAAACCTAATTTGTTAAGAATTGATCAGTCTATCCAAAATTAATTTTCTTGAAATCATAGACGAACACCACCAAAATTTTTCTGGAAGCCTTCTTGTCCGAATAAAATATCAGCTCAATTTCATTTTCGTGAATTCTTCGTTTTTAAGAAAAAACTACTTTTCGGGCGCCATCCTTAAGGAGCTGTAAATAAGCAGGGAGGGGCCCAAAAAAAGTTTTTATTAAAGAACCACCCTACTTTTAGACAAGGAATCACTACCTTAATTTTTTCGCAACTATTCATATGCACCCTATATAAAAAAAAACACATGATTGCAAACAACTTTTCTCGGATTATTCGAATTTTTGGATTCATATTCGTTCTATGAACTGAGAAGATAACTTCAGTGTCCAATTTTGAAAGATAGATGCTTCTCGGGACCTCCGACAAACCTTTATTGTCACTTCAAAATGTAAATTAACCAGAACAAGGATTTCACTGAAACCTCACGTTCCAACTATAATAAACTCGAAATTGAATTAGAAGAGGCGCCAAAATGAGAGCACCGAAGTTAACTTGGACTAATAGCAACCATAAATCATGATTTTATATTACGACCCTAATTTTTTTTGTTGTCTCTAATCTCTACAGCGTATTCTTGGAAGAGAAGAACAGCTGCATAATCTAGTGTGAAAAACAAATATTTTATTCCCGAACTATTCTATTCGACCGAGATGGTATTGTCCATTATGAATATTAATTCTCAATGACTAATTTTGTACCTTTCAAATTCTATGGAAATAGTTTTCTGATATTTTCAAAGGAAGGGATTGGAAAGCGTATGATGGAAATATGATGTATTTACTTTTTTTATCTACATACTTCTAAAATAAAACTGTTGAAATTTCCAGAGCTTTTCAAATATTTATTATTGAAAACAAATATTTTATTCCCCTACTATTCTTTTAGACTTAGATGGATTCGTCCATTTTGAATTTTAATTCTCAATAACTAATTTTTGTAGCTACCAAATTCTATGGAAACAGTTTTCTGATATTTTCTAAGGAAAGGATTGGAGGGCATATGATGGAAAGATGATTTATTTACTTCGATTTTTAGATTGTATCTGCACCTTGTAAAGATCGGATTGAAATTATACTTATGCCTATACATTAAGAATTACAATGTCGAGATTCATGCAGAATTTCGTGTTTATAGCCTCATAAGAACCATAGAAAATTCAAGCAAAATGATAATTAAAAATTAATTTGAGTGATAAAAGGCCCAACAAGTTTGAAATTTTGAATTATATAAAGAATAACAAATTCAAATCTACAAAATTTCATGCCTCTAGAGTCTAGCGACATCAGAATAATTAAAAATTCAAGTAGAAAATCGAAGTCAGAGGTGCTTTTGAGAGATTGTGCAATTTGATGTGCCAAAACTGTTTATAGATACAAGGGTGCAATTAGAGATTCACGGCTTGACCTGATATTCAAGCTATTTGACTTGTCTTGACTTGACTTCAAATCAAGTGAAGTTCAAGTCAAATATTAGTTTTTCAATGTCAAGTTGAGTCAAGAATTTTGCAAAAAGCACTTTGATTTATGAACTTTATTGTATACAAGAACCCAAAAGATCAACTATTTTAAAATTTAAACACAAATAAAATCACTTTAAAACATAACAAAAAATATAGTGTTTTAATATTGAGCTGAGAAACCTTTAAGCAATGATTATATAACTTTTTATTAAGTAGCTTGATATCAAGTCAAGCATTAAAATCTCAAATCAAGTTCAAGTATGTGATTTATCACGAGCTTGATTTTCAAGTCATGTAGTTGGTTAAAATATCAAGCTACTTGACTTGATGAATTCCTAGGTTCGATTGGCGCATGAATGAACGAGCGCTCAAAAACTCTCGACTCAATATTTCCCTAATTTTTTTAAATGAAATTGATCATTAAAAATCTCAAATTGATCAGTTATAGAGTATAGAACTTGCAATAATATTAATATTGTCTTATTATATTTGTCTAATATTACTTACTCCACAATTTCGGGGTTCCATTATTCCTCGGGAATAATAATAATAATAAACTTTATTTAGCACTCGGCTATTGAAAACAATACAAATGTTATCCACTAACTTAATTAAATTCTTCATGAATATAACTCATTAAACATTTTTTGAATTCTCTATAATTATTACAATATTTGATCTTTTCAGGTAGTTTATTGAAGATAACTAATCCCCTGCTAAGTGTGGATTTATTTATTAATGTAGTATTAACTTTTTCTATGTAAAAATCACCTCGACGTCGTGTATTATAATTATGTATCTCATTAGCAAATTTTAGGTTTTCACTCAAATATTCAGGTAACATTTCATTCCTTGCTTTGAATATTAAATCTAATGTTCTATAAATAATCCTTTGATTGACACTCATCAATTTCAAACAATTTAACATATTTCTTATGGGAGTTCTTTTATTAGATTCCAAAATAATTCTCATACCTCTATTTTGTACTTTTTGTAACTTATCTATGCTACCTTTATTTAAATTAAACATAACTGACGAGCAATAATCCACATGAGGAAGTACCAATGATCTAAACAACATCATTGACGTATTCATATCAATTTTACCCCTTATTCTAGATATGAACCCAACCTTTTTGGACATTTTATTTGCGATATAATCCACGTGAAACTGAAACTTTAAATTCTCGTCTAAAATCAATCCTAAGTATTTCATTTTAGTAACCCTCTCTATTTCATCTTTATCAATATTAATTCTGAAATTACTTATGTCGGTACTACGTATCCTATATTCACTACCTATTAATATATACTTCGATTTTTTTATATTGACTTTCAAGTTATTGTCGCAAAGTCAAATGAACAACCTATCCAAATCCTCGTTAACTAATTTGAACAAAATTTCAACATCATATCCAGAAACATATATATCATAGTATCATCCGCAAACAAAGTTATCTTACAATTCCATACATATTTCACTACATCATTTATATACAATAGAAATAAAATTGTTCCCAAATTTGTACCCTGAGGTACCCCAAATTCATTTTTCCCAATTAATGACACAAAATTTCCGAATTTTACTTTTTGCGTCCTTCCTGTCAAATATGACTCAAACCACACATAATAACTATTTACTAGTTGTAAAATATAATATTGTGTAAAATTCAGAGAATTTCATTCATTATCTCATCCATTCAAATCCAGAAAAGAAGAGTGAATCATCATACCCAAGACCTCCACCATCGAGGTCCATCTCACGCATAGGAAGTGTCCGATTTCTTTGTAGTATTCATAACATTCTTCACAGTAATTGGTTTCAATTCAATGTCCCTTGAAGGAGGTGTGAAGCCATTCATGTTAACTGATATTTTCATCCCATTCTTTCCTTCAGGTGCATTTGCGGCGCCTTTGGACGTTTTATGTTCACAATAAAATGAAAATATTTGTGTTAAATAACCGGGCTTGTTGATTTCGTACAAATTTACAACCTTCAGCGGCAAATCATCGAGTTGTATAATTTGATTTTTACGACTCCGTGCAGTCCAGTTTATAGGGGCGTATATATTCGAAGTTGGAATCATTGAGTGTTTACGCGATTCTGGATTTTATTGGAGAATGGCTGCAATTGCATATTGGACGGTCGTGTTTACGTCTGTCTTGTACGAACATTAGATATACGATTTTTTTTGATAAATTTTATGGTTTGTCTAGTGAGTTTCACTCAATGAGTTGTGCGACTCGCTAGTAAAACACGTGTTTTATTAAAAATTCGACTTTAATCGTCCGCACAGTCTCCTCCAAAAGTGATACACGTAACATGTACAGGGTGGGCCAAACTGGACACTTTTGAATGAGAAGTCCTATTTCTACATATCATACTAGAAAGAAGGAAAATTATGTCGGTGTCTGAGGAACAATTTTCACAAAAAACTCATTGGCGAGAAGTCCATAGCTATCACCGTTACGTAGTTATACAGGGTGTTTTTCGAAAATTTAGCTGTAACATTTTTTTGTTGAAAATTTTCCATTTCTGTAAAAACTGTCTCGTAATAACTTTTTGACAAGAATTCGAAGTAGAATTTAATGACGTTAATTCCATTTTCAGCAAACTGATATTTCAAGAGATAAATCGCTATGACTTTCTTTTTTCAAATGTAACACCCCGTATATTTCGATGGAGCTGAAAATTAACATTCCAAAAATATGACATACTGGATAAATATCAACATGACTTCAGAAAAATTTCATGACACAACAGGTGGCCGACTATAGGCCGCCTTACCTATCGTCTATTATTATAATATATCTTTACATCTTCCCTAAAGGTAAAAGTCCATAGATGTTAGGTCAGGCAACCTAGCTTAGCCTAGGAAAAATTGGAACATTTATTAGAAGAAATGCACTTTTACTGCTAATAAACAATATACTATTTTCAGACCTGATTCTTTCAATTTTCATCCTCTTCTGGTTTTTCGAAGGGTTTTGCAAATTGTAGCATTGATGGAATCTAGCAAACAACAATGTTCATATCAAATTTTAATCAAATAAAATAATTTTCCAAGATATGCTCTGAAAAGTTGATGAAAAATTTTGCTTTATTATTTCCAGAAATAAACCTTTCGAACTTTAGAAATATTTTCTGAAATAACTCTGAATTAAAAATTCACGGCTTGAGCTTGATTTGATTTCAAGTCAAGCAAAACACACTTTTATTTATTGAACTTATTGTATAGAAGAACCGAAAATATAAACTTTTTTGAAATAGAAACATGAATTAAATCACTATAAATCATATATGTGTAACGTATAACCATCTTTACAATCTCCATTCTTCTAGGAATTTCTTGGAGAAAGTAGAAAATGCCACACTCCAATATTTGCCGCCCCTCTAGAGCGGGTCCTGCGGCTTCAAGTTCTTCTGCCGATCTTATAAATCGCTTGAACATTTTGTTTTTTTTTTAAAGATTGAGTAAAACAATCGGATGATGCAGATGAACCATTATTTTGAATTCGAATGCGCCTACGCCCAACCCTTGGTAATTTGAAATAAAAAATCATCTGTGAAATTAAATAAAATTATTCAATACATAGGTACTAGGAATTCGGATTTTTCGGAAAGAGTAGAAAATACCGTCCTCAGATATTTGCCGCTTCGGCGAAATTCGTTTTGTTTTTTCCTAAGAAAAAATTCCATTCTTTCTAGTTTTTCATATAAATACATATATGTAAGTGTGTAATATTTTTTTAATAAATTCTATATATTTTTCTCGTTTCTGATATTCTCTTTTTCCGAGTCTTTTTCATACTGAATATATAAACATTAATTAATTTCAATGTTTTTTCAAACCTATATTTTCAATGTGGCTCTAGCTCTTAGATTTCTGAAACTACCAAAATCGACCAATAGGTTTTATAGAAATTTGAGAAAATTACTATTAAAGTCACACTGGCGAATTGCCCCACACTCTCAGCGATCGAGGAATCCCCGAGATTGCAGAAATATATGCCGTGCGACGCGTGCATAATAAGCTCAAGTCATATCAAGTAGCTTGATATCAAGTCAAGCAATAAATATCAAATATCAAGCTCAAGTATGTAATTTTTCTCGAGCTTCATTTTCAAGTCAAGTAGTTGGTTAAAATGTCAAGCTACTTGGCTTGATGAATCCCTGCTGTGAATTGAAAGAACATATAAATTCTAATACAAAAAATTCAAAAAAATCAACTCAAATAGGTATTGAAATTGAGTTTATTTTAAGTCAATTCCAAGTCAAGTAGCTTGAATATCAAGTCAAGTAGCTGAATATCAAGTTAAGCCGTAAATCCCTAATCAAAATGTCGCCGGTTCATAGTTTTTCTCTGAAATTACGTAATATAAGAATTATCTGCATGAACCCAAATTCGATGATATCTATTCCACAAAACCACCCAGATTTAGCGATGACAACCAAACACCTCTTCTCCGTCCCTTACCATTTAAGGCGTTATCATTAATATTTTTCATTCTCTTCGCCAAATTTATGTGGATCCCATCTCCATAAATTTCCACCGTCGCTCGATCCACAATATCAAATTTCCACAATTTTATTTTTGCTCAAAACGTCGGATGTATAAATTATGCGGAATGTCTTCTCTTTTTTTTTCCTTTATCCCTGCAGCACCTTCACACACAGGACAAGATCGGAGCTGATTGGGCTCGCGCCTCTACTCCGCAGTCCCATTCACGAACAGAAATTGCTTTCGCCAAGTTGGCATGAGAAATAATGGATGTATGAATCGGTAATGTTCGAGTTGAATATCTGGTTTTAAATCTGGGAATTGCCTATTATGGATAGGATCCAGTGGTCATGATTTGCAATTGAGATCATACCGAGTGCTTGGATTCGTTCATGGTTATCGATATTGGGGTATTTTGTGCCCACCACAAGAGTATTAGCGACAGAATTCTGCTACAGAATAGTATCTTTTGTCTGAGCAGTATGAGTTGGGATAGAACTGTCATTAAAAGGATATTTAAAAAAGGATTAAGTCAGGAGTTTCTGAGCTATGGTTCATTCAAGCGCCAACTACACTCTTGGAGACCACATAATTTGTGTAACGAGTTTTCCAATAGGAATGATACCATTTGAAAACGTTTTAATGGCAACACTCTGTATAATTTTTTTACATTACTTATGTTATTTGTGTTCAGTAGGTTGGTTATGCCATTTGATTTAGGAAAGATACACGCTTCAACAAGGTTTAGAAATTGTTGAATTGTTTTATCAACATCAGTTTTCATTTGTGAATTCTGAGAAAAAATTCGTCAACGACATTATTCAATTGATCAACTCATTAGTCATCTTATATTAGACAAATTTGAGAGTGGTACCCTTAAAAATATAAACATAAACATATTTTTTCCAATCTTCTTTTTGAATTTTCTGATTAAGGGATCAGATTAAAATTTTGAGCGGACTTTGAAATTGTTATTTTATATCTTAACTTATCGCAGTTTTGTTGTGACGAATATATTGGGAAAAATAATAAGAAACTATCTGAGAAACAGGAATTTTTACGTTAAAATAGATAATGCACTATCTATGAACAAACAAGTAAAAGCAGGAGTGCCCCAAGGTTCAGTTCTAGGACCTCTATTCTACAATATTTTTACATATGAATGTATCCCAAAAAATCTAAGGAATCTGTTAGCCCTATATACAGTTGATATGGAAGAAACACTCAGACATCGAAGAACAGAATTATACAGAAGAATTAAAGAAGCACAGAACATACAGACGAATGGTTCATCAAATACAAAATTCAAATAAACAGCTAAATGAGCCGGAGTATTCCCCTACATACTGACTCGAGATCAGCTAAAATCTAAGAATAGATGGAGAAGAGATAAAATGGGAGGAAGAAGTCAAGTATCTAGTTGTAACACTAGATAATAGACTCACATGGAAAAACTGAATGATATATGCAGTGAATAAATCAAACTTGGCAATGAGCAGACTTCACCGACTTTTAGGAGGATAAAGCTAAATGAACCATAAGACGAAAAAAAGCCAATACGTAATTCGCTAGCCTTTTCTAACGTCTTATGTACGTGAAATTGAATTTTCTGTACTTGCTTCCTAGAAATCCAAATACGGAATTATACTTCAAGTAGCAAATTAACTCAGATTGACCATCTCTAACATGACACCAAATTTAGAAAAATTGTGCGCCTTAAAACAAGCTCATGTTAGCTGTTAGCTATTTGTTAGGCCTCAAAATGTTTCTTTGTTATTGTTAAATAAAATTCCAAGAAATATTCTTTCAAATCTCTCTTTAGCATTCTATTTTTATCCTTTTATTTTCAATTTCTTGTGAGCCCCTCCAATCATGTAGATGAGCCCTCCTTAGGGGACGCGCCCCACAGTTTGAGGAAAATTATCGAAAAAAATGTACCTAATCTGCAAGTGGTTATTCTGCATGAAAAAATAATGACAGTTTGTTATATAATATTTGTTCGGAAATGCTTCCTTTTTCAAGTTTGTCTTAAAAACTAACTATTTATTCATTGCTCTAAAACCGTGGTCTTTTTTTTTTAACTGTACGCCAGATATTTCAAGCTGAAAGTCATTGTCGAAATCCTCGTCAATTTGTGACAAAAAGTCTCATATGCATTTTTCGTAAGTGAAACATTTTTCATTTCTTCAATAAATTATTATCTATAATGATGGAAGTAAAGTTAAGATGGAAGTGAAGTTAAGATGATTCAATTTTTTTGCATAAAAAAGGCGCCTCACAGGAAAAAAAAGCATGGGAGATTTTTTGTCAGAATTTGAACGGG
Source organism: Harmonia axyridis (assembly GCF_914767665.1). Classification (NCBI taxonomy): domain Eukaryota; kingdom Metazoa; phylum Arthropoda; class Insecta; order Coleoptera; family Coccinellidae; genus Harmonia; species Harmonia axyridis. Next base: position 30,680,178 of record NC_059505.1, read on the forward strand.
TATTTCAAAAATGATTTTCAGATTGTGATATATCAGTGGCTTACCATTTTACTTTAAAAAAATTGCAAGCAATAAATAATTAGTCAGTTTTTAAGAAAAACTTCAACACCCTGTAGCTCACAATACGAAGCCTTTGCGAACAAAAGTTATAAAGCAAACTGCCCTTATGTTTTCATCCAAAATCACCACCTAAAGTTTGACGCACTATTCACTAACACCCTGTATCTAACGAATTCATAATTCAAACCAATTTTTCCAGATATATCACAAGGGCTTCACAACGAACATATTTTCATCACGAATAATAGCCTTGGAATACCGCATAAAGGGCTCTTGTGCCTCTAGCTTTCAAAGGTTACCCGACAGAGGGTTGTGGACTGGACACGCTGGCGCCAGTCTCAGTCTGGTCCATTCAAGACTCTGCTGAATGCATTCTTCGTCCATTGTAACACCTGAATGAAAATTTATGTTGAAATGGAGTACTATTCTCACTAGCCAAAGGGAGCACAAAAGGGTCAGCTATTTATGATGGATTTCACACCTAACTGCTGTTTAACGCCATCCTGTCTGTTCATGTTCGAGGATGGTATTTTTTTCGGAATGAGTGTACATAAACAGAACCCTGAACACCTGAAAACCATTATTCGGTAGGTACTTTGAAGGGCCTTCCAACGTTTAGGTGGTAACTAATGACCTGCTATTAGGTTGGCATAATAAATTGATTACACCTTTACTTTTCGATTATAGGAAATGTCGAATTTCTATTTTTTTTAAAATATTTTTCATTTTGATGTATCTTATTTTTTGATTCATTAATAATCATTAGTGATTAAAGGAACAATTTAAAGCAAATAATTTTTTAACCTTTTTTGAGAGTTAACAATTCCCTATGTATGTAGTATGTAGTAGTAAGCCAGCAGATCTACCTTCTGGGTAGATCTATTTAATCAACAGATCTATCAAGCTGGCAGATTTGAATATTGAAGAGTGGTCCAGACTTTAGTACAATAACTTTAGTGTCGGATAAAACGACTCTTTCCAAGAAAAAAAAATCATATAAACATTTATTCTAATAAGCTTCGTTTTCGAGACACAGGGTATCAAGACGAAAAACATCCTTGAAAGTGTTTCTTTTACGCTAGTGAGAAAAAATATTGTTCCTAACTCATGTGGAAAGTGCCTTTTCCGCACTCGACAGCATGACCGTACTCCGCTTTCACGCTAACAAGTAACAAGTAACACTTTCCACACTTGTTAGGAAATATAACTATTTTTTACAAGCATGCGCTTTCAACTCTTTTTCCACACGCATTTTAAGTCACAAAGAGTAACCTTCCCACGCAGTATTAAATAATGAATTATATTTCGGCATGTCTCTATGCACTGAACGCCCAATCAACGGCAAGGACATGCAGAATTACGTCTATCATCAATGTGTATGTGAATAATTAATCGAATCTTTTGAGTTTCAATTTATTTCAGCGCTTGTAGAAAAAAATGTTGTTCCTAACTCTTACGGAAAGTGTCTTTCCCGCACTCAACTGCTTGCCCGAACTCTGTTTTGCGCGTCGTTCGGGCAACGGCAGTTTCATGCGGAAAAATACCACTTTCCGCACTTGTAACGAAATAGTAATTTACGTAACAAGTCCGGAAAATAGGGTTTTTTTGGACGAATAGACAAAATTCCAGGACGAGCGTAAGCGAGTCCTGGAAGTCTGTGAGTCCAAAAACCATTTTCGGGCGTGTTGCGTACAATATTTTTTCGGCAACCATGTAAAATAACACTATCGCTGCTGCTTTCCATATTTTATCGCGATTGCGATCAAAAAACATGCAAATTTTTGACAACTAATTTCATATGAACTGTCAGCCGTTATCTCGGTTGCTATGGATTCTATGATTCTTTTCCGGCCTAGTCCGGGAAGTACGTACTTTCCGGACTAGGCCGGGAAATGCTACTTTTTCAGAGAAAAAGCGTCCGGGAAGTGCTCACTTCCCCGACGGTTGCCGAAAATAGTTATTTTCCTAATAAGTGTGGAAATTGATACTTTTCCGCAGTTGCCCGAACGACGCGAAACGGAGATCAAGCTGTCGAGTGCGAAAAAGACACTTTCCACATGAGTTAGGAACATTATTTTTCCTACTAGCATAAATGAAACACTTTCACGGAGAGTTTTCGTCTTGATACCGACTGACGTTACAAGAAATTTTATTTTTGAGCGCTCAGCCGCATAGAGAAAAGTTTGAATTTTTGATTATGATTAGCGCATAGAGACATGCCAAAATTTTATGCTTTATGCGACTCTTCAATATTTTCGTGCGGAAAAAACCCTTGCTGTCCACATTCCGCATGCATATGCGTGCGGAAAGTGAAAAACAGAGCCTTTTTCCGCACTATGTAAAAGTACTACTTTCCAAACGTCAATGCGTGTGGAAAGTAATACATACTTTCGAAACGCTAGTAGGAAAAATTTTGGCATGTCTGCCAATCAACGTCAAGGACATGCAGAATAACGTCTGTCATTAATGTGTATGTTAATAATTAATCAAATCTTTTGAGTTTAAATTCTGCTTTCACAAGAGCTTGTAGAAAAAATGTTGTTCCTAACTCTTGTGGAAAGTGTCTTTCCCGCACTCAACTGACAGTTCCATGCGGGAAAGTACCACATTCCGCACTTGATAGTAAAATAATTATTTAGGGAACGAGCGCTAAAAAAAACTGAAAGGAAAAAATAAATCAAGACCACGTCATCGTAAATCCTCAACAGCACACCACCGACGGGGTTCATTAACAACTTCTTCCTGGACTCTACCAAACCAGAGGAACGTCCCCATTCAACAGGTGTTCCGAAAAAACCACCCCACAACGTAGACCGCCGCGGCGCGATTTGTACCTGGGGCAACGAATTTTACTACATTTCAAGGGAAACGCAACAAAGAGAGGAAAGGAAGAATGCATTCAGGAGAAAGACTGAATGAAACCGAGTGGCGCCGGCCAGTCCGTACCTTTGTGCTCAAAACGCCTCGCCTTCTCCACGGAGCGGTTTTCTTTTAATTCTTCCTCTGGCCGACGCGCATTTGTCACCCGGTACAGATCTCGGACGTAATCGCATTCTTCATCAGTTTCGGTCTGAGATATCCGATTCTTAATCTGATTGACACTTAACACCCCTTTCCGCGCTTTTAAAAATGGCCGAGTATGGTGCGGGTCAGACGGCAGGGTAGGATCTAGGAGGACGTCCTTTTCCTTTTCGATTAGTTTAGTTTTTTAGCAATGCAGCATCGACAACGACATCGGTCATTACGCGTAATCAAACCATGTGAGAAGGAGTTGAAGGTGATACTGTCTTATGTTATAAATAACTTACTCAAATTTGGTATATTCCCTAAGCAATTGAAACCAGGGGCGGATCCAGGCGATGTCTGAGGGGAGGTGGGGCAAAGAAAGTCAAGGCTCATATCGATTAGCAAAATAGCGGAATTTTTGTTGGTGCCTACTGAGTCAAGTGTTTTTTTATAGAAAGATGTATTTTAGTAACTCATATCATATTCAGTTTTAAAAATTTTTGTAGTACAGAAACAAGTTCGAACAATTTCATGAATATATGTAGATTTATTTCATGAGAAACTCGGGCACAAGAATGTATGAGGTATAGAAAAAAATTCATTATTTTTGCATAAAAATCAAGACTTCAATTACCACAGTTGATCCGATTAAGGTCGAATATGCACCGTTTTTTTCTATAACTTGTTGCCAGTCGATTTTCACAAGCCTCTGTTGAAACGAATTTTTCACCAGCAAAATTGTTTGCCATGGACAGCAAGAGATGATAATCACTTGGGACCAGGTCTGGACTATAAGGTGGATGCATAAGAACCTCTGACGAGTCACTATCGATGTGTGTGGCCTTACGTTGTCCCAATGGAACACAATTCCTCTCCTATTGGTCAATTCTGGGCTATTGCTTCCTTCAATTGGTCCAAATGTTATCAGTACAGTTCCGAGTCAACATTTGTGCCTTAGGGGAGCAGCTCATGTAGGTAACACACAGCAAAACTTTCCTGACCGTTTCCGACAGCTCACAGCTTTTTTACCACGACCGTTTTCGCTTGACGTTGTCGTAAGTCATCCACTTTTCAACACCAGCCACCAACCGTTTCAAAAATGGGGTGATTTTGTTGCGATTCAGCAGCAATTCGCAGATGGAAATTCGGTTCAAGTGGTTTTTTGCGGTAATTCGTATGGTACCCATACATCTAGCTTCTTCTTGAGACTAGCCTTATGCAAATTGTTCCAAACGGTTTTTGTGCAATCTTCAAATCTTGAGCAATGGAAACAGGACTCGACAATGTCCATGATTTTGTCGATATTTTCGACAATTGGTCTCCAGTGCGTGATACATCTTTGACATAGAAATTATCGAAACGGAATCGACGAAACAAAAATAGCGCGTGATTGGCTATTACAGTATCAAGACCATGAACTCTATTTAAATTTTCAGCCGCTTGGATTGCATTTTCTCCTTTATCGAAAAAAAACTCAAATACAACGTATTTTTTCTTTGTTATAGTGTCCATCTTTAACGCGCGCTCAAACTTAACTGAGTAAACTAATCATAAAACTGTCGCAAAAGATTATGTAGTACGAAATTTCATCATTCAAACGCCATTTAGTGGAACCCGATCGGACTTATTAAACACGCAATGCAGATAACTAAAGCTATCTATTGGAAAAAATATTAAAAACTAAATAAGTGCATATTTTTCCTTAATTCATGATACACTTTTATATTAAGAAGGTCCACGAGGGGGGCCATGGCCCCCATGGCCCCCCCTGTATGCGCCCCTGATTGAAACTAGCATTAGTCCACCCCATTCATAAAAAAGGTGATGAAGAATCATTTGAGAATTATCGTCCCATTAGTATTTTATCTAGTTTTTCTGAAATATTTGAACATGTAGTTTGTATGTAGTATGATTAATTTCATAAAAGATTGTATTGTATATCCAAAGTCACTTGAACTAGTCCATAAAAACGCTTGGCCATGTGGATACCGCGATCCGCTAAATACCGGGGTTTATTTGGAAGTATTGTTTGGCAATAAATTCACTGGCCCCAAAGATATTTCTGGAAACTTGGACAACCCTAGTATAATCGAAATTTCAGCTTCCTCCAAGTGACTTTGGATATACTATAACATCTTTTCAAATGCACAGCATCGTTATCTCCGAAGAATATCCACACAAACTGCTATCTTTGAGTTCACGAAGTTGGTATTAGACCTTATAGAACAGGACAATTTAGCATTGGCACAAAAAGCCAATGACTGCTTATCAAGATCATCTATATTGAAGAAACTCAAAAAAATGGGAATTTGAGGAAATGCATTATTGTGGTTGGAATCCTACCTAACCGACAGAAAGCAGAGAGTTGTGATCAAGAAATCTGGAATAAAAGCCAAATCATCGATAGAGCAATGTCAACACGGAGTGCCACATGGTAGTGTTTTAGGACCAATATTTTTTATTTAAATTTCTAGGTGTCTATGTTGATAATTATTTGAAATGAACACAGCATATTGAATGGCTAAGTAAGAAACTGAGCCCTTTATGTTTCGCCATGAGAGTTTTGACATATTATCTAGGAGAGAGTTGCTAAAGAAATGTTTATTTCGCAAATTGGGAATCAATAGCTCGTTACGGAATAATATTCTGGGGGGACGTTTTTTTGACGTCACTCGTTTGCATTTTATGTAATCATTCTAGGGATTATTATGTAGATTGCAATATGAAATGAAGGATTTATTATATTATTATTATTATTACGCCTACCTTCCAGCTTCATAAACAAATATAAATGTACCCACACTTCCTGCAAATTATTCATTTTTGCGAGATATGGCCAAATAACGATTTTGAAGAAACGGCGGTTTTTCTCTAAATAGTACAGGGGTGAGTGTTCTTTCTAATCTGAGTACAATGTTGCTGGGATATGCAGATAGTTTTCTTATTACAGTTTGTCGTGCTAGAATGGAACTGGATATTCTCTCGCTTGCTGAATGGTTTCTACTACATCGAAACTCTCATATTTATTAGGCATGTTCGCGATCTGTCGAAAACGTTTTGGAGCAGGATCTCATAAACGGAAGGAGTTTGTTATTTTCTGCTCTGTCAATTTTCGCGAACTGTAAAGCGTCAGGCTGAATTGGTCGAATTTACGGAAACTGCATCAATTTTTTTTAAATAACTTTTCTTCTGATCGAAAAAATATTAAGCAATATCACAAAGGCGTACAACTCTGCTTCCATCGTTTTTCCGAAATTCGAGGTTTTATTGTAAAACACTGGTTATACATTTATAATTCAGAGTATTGTCCATCGGGGGCCACTACTTTCTCCAATCTTTCGGGCAGCGTACGAATCCCGCGTTGAAAAAACTGGTCATTTTTCGAAGTGATCCACGAATTGATCCAATTTTCCACTTCTTCATAAGACCGGATGTGCTGTTCAGCTAGGCCCTGTGCCTTTGATCGAAACAAGTGATAGTCCGGAGGAGCAACGTCTGGAGAATACGGCAGATGGGGTAAGACTTCCATTTCAACGTTTCCAAGTATGTCTTGACCAATTTCGCAACACGGGGTCGAAAATTGTTATGTTGTAAAATCACTTTATCATGTCTCTCGTTGTATTGCGGCAGTTTGTCTTTCAATGCTCGGCTCAAACGCATTAATTGCGTTCGATAACGATCGCCTGTGATTTTTTCAGTCGGTTTCAACAACTCATAATACACTACGCCGAGCTGGTTCCACAATATACTGAGCATGACCTTGGAACCGTGAATATCCGGGTTCGGGTTGGCCATCGACGTGGAAGCATGTCCCCATGACTTTATGCTCTTGGGATTATCATTATGAACCCATTTGTCGTCTTCAATCACAATGCTATGCGGGTATCCCTTCAGTCTTTGCCTTGCAGGCAGCTGTTCACAAGCAAACAAATGCCGTTCAACATCTATCGGCTTCAACTCGTACGGCAACCAATTTCCTTGTTTCCGAATCATTTCCATGACTTTCAGGATTTTTTAAATGACTTGTTGCGTCAATCCTAATAATCCTTCCAATTCTTGTTGCGTTTGATACGAGTCTTGATCAAGTAATGCCTCCAATTCTGTATCTTCGAAATCATCGTTCTTGAAGCATTTAAACCACTCTCGGCACGTTCTTTCACTAATAGCGGCATCACCTGAGAGCATTCGATGAGCCTCAGCCACAGATTTCGTCATATTAAAGCAGAAAATTGAAACCTCCCGCAAATGATGTGAATTTAACTCGTAAGCTGACATGTTTAATCGAGAATAACGTTATGATGCAGACACAAATCGACTAATATTTCGATGGCGTTATGTTTACAAATACCTAAGCTTAATGTAGGACATCTGAGATCTATATATTAAAATTAAGACTACTACTTACCGCCACAGACATCTATTTCAAAACGACGGAAGCAAAGTTGTACACCTAAAATATGTATACGGTATAATTTTGTGCTCTTTAGATTTTAAGGTCTTGAGACTATGTATTTGTGATAAATGTCGCATGTTCTGGGACTGCAATCTTTCTGTCTCAAGGTAAAAGATCCTGATCTGTGATTTTTTCCTATTGAGAAGAAATATTGTATATTGTGTTGTGCTATATCATACATATAATAAAATTATTATTATTCCCAACTTCAGCCTATACGCGTATAGGAGAGAAAACTCCCCTTGTAGTCGGCTTTCTCACTCCCAGTTAAGGGAAACAATCACTCAATCCCAGATATTCAAAATATCAGAAGGATAGAGCTCGGTCGTGTTCGGTCCTTGTGGTCCCTCTGATCCTCGTTGAGCTTCTGGTCTTCTTCCACGCGACTCCGCGGATCCTTGGATGTGTCCGTCGCTTCCTAGGAATCTTCTAACTGTTCTTGCAGTACCTAAAATTTGAGATTTTTGGTTACTTTTCCAGTTATTGAGATGATAATTGGAATAATAGTTCTCAACTCTCGTTGGTATAATTTCCCACTGGCGCTTTATTGGAAACTCGAGGTTTCTATATTAAGATATTTTTCGACCTCCTTTTGACGCATGTTGTTGTTATTTGGTATTGCTACGTCGCCGTCGATCAGTATTGCTGTCTGCAGATGTTTATCGATTAGTAATAACGGGTGTTTTTTTTTGAGGTATATAACTTTAAGTTGGCATTTTACTGTTCAAGATGACGACCGATTTAACAGCTGTCAAGTGATTTATTCTCAGTTTAGTTTGGCAATTCATCATTAATAGATCAAGTAAGGCGTATATTCGTCGAAAAGGCCCAAAATGAGATTGCCGTTGTTCCCGATTTTCATAAGCGAATTTTGTTTAGCGATGAAGCGCACTTCTGGTTGAATGGCTACGTCAACAAACAAAACTGACTGTTTGGTGCGCTTTATGGGCTGGTGGAATCATTGGTCCGTACTTCTTCAAAAACGATGATGGCCAAAACGCTACAGTCAATGGTGATCGGTATAGAGCCATGAATACTAACTTTTTCATTCCTGAATTGAACAACCATTGATGTCCAGGAGCCGTGGTTCCAACAAGACGACGCAACATGTCACACAGCTCGTGCCACAATCGATTTATTGAAAGACACGTTTGGTGACCGCCTAATTTCACGTTTTGGACCTGTGAATTGGCCTCCAAGATCTTGTGATTGAACACCGATAGACTACTTTCTGTGGGGCTATGTAAAATCATTGGTCTATGCGGATAAGCCACAAACCCTTGACCATTTGGAAGACAACATTCGCTGTGTTATTGCCGATATACGGCCACAAATGTTGGAAAAGTCATCGAAAATTGGACGTCCAGATTGGACTACATCCGAGCCAGCCATGGCGGTCATATGCCAGAAATCATATTTAAAATGTAATGCCACAAGATTATCTTGCGGATAAATAAAATTCATGTCAATCGAATAATCCATCGTTGTTTTATTGCAATTTAAAGTTCTATAGCTCTAAAAAAAACACCTTTTATATCTGGTCTGCTGTGAGGAACGCTTTTATCAGTCAAAACCATACGATCCCATTACAGTTTATAGCGTTCGGTTTCCAGGATGACCTCCGGTAGTATGGCACTTTTTTAAAGTCAATAAGTTCTTATTATTATCAACAAAAACCTGCCATGGTCTTCTAAATCACCGACGTTTAGACGAATTGAGTCGTCTCGTCTGCATGAACCAAAAATTCCTAAAATTAAAATGATCTTTGCAAGCCACTAGTCATTTGATACTTGCTCTGCCCTCGCTACACTCAGGCTACACATTTTCGCCTTGGAATTGAAAATACCACTTTAGTCCCTAGATATATAATATACTAAGTATTTTAGTAGTTGCATTTTGAAAGCATCTATTTTTTATTGCCTCGCTAGCGAAGTGAAAAGCGTCCAAAACATTTTTGCAGAAAATCCATACAAAAACAAATGAGCGGTGAGCGTCCCTTTGAACAAAATTTACAGCATTTTCCAAATAGTTCTGCTCGAAATTTATCTACATACGAGAGAGTTTCTATAAATTTCGCTTTGCGTTTGACTGGCCCAAAGGAAATTGAAGTGACGACAGGGTAGCCCACTTACTAGACCTAAAAAAATTAAGTAGCTATTACCACGACAGAATTATTTAACTTGCAGATTGATCTTGATGTTCCTCGTGATTTCCTAAAGCTATCAATTTCGTTTTAATAGGACGAAGCGCTGAAACTTATATTCATACGGCTTCCAAAAGAAAAGTAGGTTTTAGATTTTGTTTTTGCCGCGATCTGTATTTTTGAAATGGACTGAAGTTTTTTTTTATTATGACTAATATCCCCAAATCCTGGCAACAACATTACTCACTAATGTCTGGTAGATGATGTAACAGATATAATTATTATTTTAGAAAGTCGAGTGGATTGAATTGAAGTGTGAAATGTACAGGTGTCCAAGATATCCGAATCGAAAGGCAAATTGCCAAGAGAGAGAATAGACGATGTTTCTGAGAATTTTTCTATATTTTTAATTTACTGAGTAATATGGATCTCAGACCCGTCCCCCAATGCAGGAAGTAGAAGGAGTTGGCTGGGAAGAACAGGATTCACTTAGGATTGTATGTTTAGAATGATTTATATCGAAAAATTGTTCGAATTCCCTTTTCGCTCGGTTGTTAAATTGAACAGGACAACATTTGCGAATTAGAAGCGAAAGTGATCTGTGTGTTATCAAACGAATTTTCTAAAGAAGAATCTTATAATGTGCCAACAAGTTGGTAGTTCATCAATAAAATTTTGACATTTTTTTATTTGAGATAAGGTAATGTTGTTGATCGCTAGGAGTAAATGAATGAAATTTGGAGAAAAAAACGAAGGGTTTACAATTTTTTTCAAAAAATTTGTTAATAATGTGTTTGTCCACCGCGATTATCTATACACTTCCCAACACTTCTCAGCATTGATGCAATAAGATGGACTTTTTCTTCTTGAAGGATACTATCCCAAGCTACCTGTACTTCATGTCTCAGAGCCGCCAAAGTTCGTGGGGGCTGGGGTAAATTTCCATGCCTTCTTCTCATGATGTCCCGAACATGCTTTATGGGCGAAAGATGGGGGATCTGGCCGGCCATGGCAAAAGATTCACATGGGTCGCTTCAAAAAAGTCTAAATTATCTCTGGCAACATGAGGTGATGCTGAAATATTGAATTCTCGAGCCGGTTAAGGTAAGGGAGAGCATATGGCTCCAGTATTTCTTGAAGGTAACGCAGCGCTTTCATGTTACCTCGAATAAAGACTTAAAGTGACCCACTTGCATGTGAAATAGCACCCCATACCATAACGCCTACTGTCCAGTGTACATGACGCTCAACATCAAACTGAGGTTCACGTCTTTCTTCTGTAGTAAATCGGATATTTGGAAATTATTGGAATTATTATGCAGAGGGAATATACGTTAAATTCAAAAGAGCGATCGCGACTTGTGTAAACTGATCTTATCTTAGAATAAGGATGTTTTATTTTTCAATCAATACTTTTCTTAGTTACCGTCTCACGGCATTGGTGAAATCGATATATTTTTTACGGATAAGAAAAATAATTTAGATATGGGGAAAATTTTGACTTATCTGAGTTCGATACATGCGAAAAACCGTCCGGGTCGTTCCCAGATGACACAGCAAAAAGGTCTTAGGCAGAGTCGAAGTATGTTTCTTGCTGAGATCGACAGAAAAATTTAGTTTGAAATAGAGGTAGGGACTCTTATTGAAAAAGGATAAAAAATGTTCTAACCAATGATCTAATTGACATGGTATTTTGGGGGAATTTTTGGGGCGGTCTTAGAGAAGTAAGAGGTTACGATTTTTGTGGAGGTCGAAAGAAGAAGTTAGTATCGCTTAGGGTCTCTTATTGAAAAAGGTTGAGAATTAGAACGTCGGTCGCGAAACCGCACTTAGAGCAAAACAATTTCTTTTCAATATCAGAGTAATTTTTTTTGAGGTTGAATCAAAAATAAAGGAAATTTAGTAGATGATAGAGAGTTGAAGGAATTTTAAGTTTTTTTGGAAGAAGGAATTGTTTTGGCTCTGAGAAAGGAAGACTTAGGTCAGAAATAGAAAATTAGGGATTATTTTTTTTTGGGACAAAGTTTAGAATCTGTTTTGGAATAAATTAGGTTAAATCATAGTTCGCGGATCGGGAGTGAAGTTTTATATAAGGAATTACACGTTTTCGAGTGAACAGTTTGGAAAAATTAAAACTAGGTTTAGGCAGGGCCTAAAATACTCTCCTAGCATCGTGGGATAAGGGCAAGTCTTTTGGCTATTTACTCTTTATTTTAGTTGTTGATGTTTGAATGCTTTTTCGATGAAAATAAGTTTATTTGGTAGTCCCGATTTCTCCCAAATTCAAAGTTGGTATATTGTTTCGTTTGTTTGAATAACAGATTATTTGAGACATTTTTTTTGTTTTTTTTTGAGTTTTAGCCGTTGAGTCAACATAGAAATTGAGGGAATATTGTAATTTTAGATATTTTTATTTTTCTTTATTATATTTAGTTTTAAAATTTAAATCGATTTTTATTGACCCAGTAAACTAATCATGTCCCTAGAGAAAGAAAGTCAACTAAAAAGACCTGTCCATTGAAGCGACGGGCCGGATTCACCCATAACATCTTTGTGAATTTATATAATTATTAATTCTCCGAGACCTCTGGAAAGCCGCTCTTCCAGGGGTTAAAAGAACATCTCAACCGGAGATAAATGAACGTTGGTCAACTTTCTCTGACCAACCCGTTCATGACACTTCCCGACGTCGTCTATTTCTATTTTAACCATTTTTCGGCATAATTTGAACCAAGGAGAATATAGATTCATCAGAAAAAACGATATGATTCCATTCCACATTCTAATGTTGACGTTCTCTGCACCACTGTAATCGTTGCCGGCTATGCTCAACCGTCAGAGGTAACACAAGATGGGGTCGATAATGCTGCAGGATGGCCTTGTGCTCATAACCACTCATCAGCCAAAGACTGAATTGTCGCAAATCGGTGTCTAATGTCCATAAGTCCTAGACGTCGATCTTGAACTTCATTTGTGCCCCTTCGACGTCCGGTGCCTACTCTCATTCGATTTTGGGCATTATCAAACTACGCTTGACAACATCTCTTAACAGTAGTTGGATTTGTGTTCGTACGGTTAGCGATTTCTCGAAATGACAACTACGCCTCTCGTAGTCCTATATTTCGACCTCTTTCAAATTCACTTAACTGGCGATTAATTTCGAGTACACGTGCTCTTGTCATTCTTACAACAACTAAACATCGACTTTGGATCTCCTCGAACAACTGGTTTGTTGCAAAATTAAGAAACTTGCAAAAAACGACTACAATATTGAAGTTACAAAAATTGTTCACATGAAAAAACCTTCACTATTTTTTCTCCAAATTGTATAATTTATTCCTTGCTATACTATCTAGTATGTCTTACCAAAAAAAATTGAAATTCAAACAGCTACTTCTGGGTCTTGCAGTTTCTTTGTCAGGTAGTATATTCAAGTTTTTTGCTTTTCGACAATATCGCTCATGACATTTGTATTAATGTCATGCGGTCATGCGTATAATTTTATCTCTAGTGGTATTGCAAATGAAAAAGAAGAAAAATCAAGAATTAAAAAAAAATCTTATCAGAAGAAGAATGAAATAAAAATGAATAATGCTGTATCTTGTGTCGGTTATTATGGAGCTGAAATCACGTGAGATAATAAATTATTTTGTAAATTATAAAATTATGACAGTTCCTTGCATCTACATATATAAATGTCTTCTTTATGTAAAGGAAAACTTCAGCAACTTCATAAAGTTATCTGATGGTACAAAATATAACACCAGGAAACAATGTATTCTCTCTATTCCTCGGCATAGAACTTCTAAATATGAGAGCTCCCCATATTATCAGGGGATTAAACTTTATAATCATCTACCAATAGAGATTCGAATGCTTGAGTATTCTGCCTTTAAAAAACACATAAAAAGCTATTATATACCAAAGCTTATTACAGTCTTAAGGAATATTTTGATGATAATTTGTAAAACTGATAGCTAAGATAATATTTTTTTTCTTTATTTTTGTAGCATGTATTTCTCTGTTTACTGTATTTTGACTTGTCCCATACATACTTGTTATATGTCTAAAGGGAATGAACAAAGATTATTATTATAAATAAGAATACTGGTTGTTTAAACAGTATATTTTGTTCCTAACTTTCATATAGAAAATTTCAGTGGCCATGTAAAAGGTTGGAATCTGATAATATAAAAAATCAAGATAAGCGAAGATTGAAGGAGTGCAATTTCTTTGAATTGCTTTATATAGATATTTAGTTCCTGATTTGTTTTCTCGAGTGTTGACAGCATTTATCGATACAATTGAAGAAATTTCAAAAGAAATATCTGATTTCTATTCGATTGGATTCGCGTTTCCACACAAAATACCAACAAATGAAATTCTCCTGGCGCCGACTGTGCTAATATTGAATTAACCCACATGATTTCGTCGAGCAAGGTGCGATATCGTATCAATAAAGGACAAGGATTAAATATAGAGTTAATTTAGGAACGAATTTCAACGTAATCTGCGATTTATCACGGTAACTGAGGGAGTTGCGAAAAAATTGATTTCGGAATGCTTTTCCTCCATTCGATAATCCCTCCGAGGAAAAGGATTCTTGGTACCGAATATTTAAGGGACAAATTTTTTGAATTTTCATGTTTTCAACATTTCAAATTCCTGGAAATTCCAGAACTTCTCTTGGAAAAATTACCAATTCAACAAGCGTCAAAAGCGAAAGACCATCAATATCGTACAAGAACTGCCGAAAAAAACTTTGAACGCCCAAGATCAGTAAAGAGGATAGGCCAAAGATGTTGCACCTACATAGCCCCGAGACTTTTTCCCCTAGTACTACAAGAAATAAAAAATGTGAAGAACAAAATATCATTTAAAAGAAAATTGAAAAAATGGATAATAGACTTTGATAAAACAAAATTACATAAAATAATAAATCAGAACTATTAATGTACACACGAATATGACAAAGAGAAATACAGAATATGACACACAAAAATCACGATATCGACAGATATACTACAGGATTTTCGACAAATATAATACAGGATTTCGACCATTATCTGTGATGAAGCACACGATTGTTCCACTTAATTAGAAGATAATATATTTGGCGGTGTATAAAGAGTAAATTTTATGTTCATTACTGTGCACAGTTTATATTTTTATAAAACTCTACAGAATTATAGAGTTTATTGAATGTATTTTCATGAATAAACTCTCTTATTATTATTATTATTATTATTAACACAACAAATTTTCCGAATTTCGTTCGACAATAGTTTAAAATTCTGGTGTAATAATTGAATGTATATTATTTCCAATAGGAATGATTCGTTTCAAAATTATTATGGATTCACGGCATGGCTTGATTTTCAAGCTACTTGGCTTGAGCTTGAATAGATTTCAAGTCAAACTCAAGTCAAGTAGTGGTTTTTCAATCTCAAGTCAACTATTTATTTATCAAGTACTTGAATCATATCAAGCTACTCGATTTGTAGCAGTTTTATTGTGTAATGTCACATCAATAAAAAAATGATGAAATGAGAAGAAACCTTGCAAAAAAAACTTTTATTTATTAAACTGATTATACAGGGTGTCCCATAAGTGGCACGTCACAGTGACACCGGAGGTAGGTCAGCTAAAGAGGGACCTAACCAGCCTAACATGACCCCAGTAAAAGTTGCATGGTTTTCGAGTTATTACCAAATTACGTTTTTTAGTGAATTTTCACCTTTTTTAACATTGTCAGGGTCAGAATTCTGCTGGAAAGCTCGCGAAGCTTATTTTTTTTGTTGTAATGGAATCTTAAATAGTTATTTAAGATGACATGAGTATGATTCTGTCAAAAAGTTATGTGGATTTCCGTAAATTAATGGATAAATCTTGATTTCAATTGCTAGCAAAACGAGAACTTCGACTTTGGACACCTGCTGTGAAAAAAAAATCCTTGAAACAAAACGAGCAAGTAACATAAAAAAATTGGGCATTTTAGACAGATTTAGAAATGGTACAATACACGAATCTTATGCCCATAAAACTAGGTATTTTCATCATTTTACCGATGCCCTACTTAACTAAGTTGAAACTAGGAACCCCGCTATCAGGTAATTTTGCCGCTTGCTATGACATTACATTTGATACCGGGCTTTGTTATTATTTGTTAAAGTCACAATAGGGAAAAAGATGGATTAGGGGAAGAGAAAAAGGAATATTATTGAAAAAAAAGGTAACTTAATTAAAAACAGACTTAACTTTCGATTATTTATTTAATTCTTACATCTAACTTACAGTAAATGTTCAAACTGTTTCCCTCGGACTCTAATGCATAAATGACACCGTTTTATAAAATTACGATTCAATTTTCTTAAACTAATTTCCGATATGGTCCGGGCTGCGTCGAATACGCGTTCACGCAATTCTTCCTCGCTTCTTATTGGTTTTGCATACACTTTGTCCTTTGAACATCCCCAATAAAAAAAATCCGGTGTCATTTATGCATTAGAGTCCGAGGGGAACAGTTTGAACATTTACTGTAAGTTAGATTTAAGAATTAAATAAATAATCGAAAGTTAAGTCTGTTTTTAATTAATTTACCTTTTTTTTCAATAATATTCCTTTTCCGCTTCCCCTAATCCATCTTTTTCCCTATTGTGACTTTAACAAATAATAACAAAGCCCGGTATCAAATGTAATGTCATAGCAAGCGGCAAAATTACCTGATAGCGGGGTTCCTAGTTTCAACTTAGTTAAGTAGGGCATCGGTAAAATGATGAAAATACCTAGTTTTATGGGCATAAGATTCGTGTATTGTACCATTTCTAAATCTGTCTAAAATGCCCAATTTTTTTATGTTACTTGCTCGTTTTGTTTCAAGGATTTTTTTTTCACAGCAGGTGTCCAAAGTCGAAGTTCTCGTTTTGCTAGCAATTGAAATCAAGATTTATCCATTAATTTACGGAAATCCACATAAGTTTTTGACAGAATCATACTCATGTCATCTTAAATAACTATTTAAGATTCCATTACAACAAAAAAAATAAGCTTCGCGAGCTTTCCAGCAGAATTCTGACCCTGACAATGTTAAAAAAGGTGAAAATTCACTAAAAAACGTAATTTGGTAATAACTCGAAAACCATGCAACTTTTACTGGGGTCATGTTAGGCTGGTTAGGTCCCTCTTTAGCTGACCTACCTCCGGTGTCACTGTGACGTGCAACTTATGGGACACCCTGTATAAAGAACTGAAAATATCAACTTTGATATATATACATAAATTAGATCACTATAAATCATATATGTGAAACGTATAGCCATTTTTCCAATCCATTCTTCTAGGAATTCCGATTACTTGGAAAAAGAAAAAACTGCTACCCTCCAATATTTGCCGCCCCTCTAGACCGGGCCCTGCAGCTTCAAGTTCTTCTGCTGAGTTTCGATTATATAAAACGCTTGAACATTTTGTTTTTTTTTCTTCAAGAAGATTTAGTAAAACAATCGGATGATGCGGATGAACCATTATTTTAAATTCGAATGAGCCCACGGCCAACACACTAGTTAATTTAATATGAAAAATCATCTTTGAAATTGAATGAATTTCTTCAATACATAAGTACTTCTAGGAATTCGGATTTCTCCGAAATAGTAGAAAATGTCGCCCACCAATATTTGCCGCTTCGGCGAAATTCGTTTTATTTTTTCCTGAGAAAAAATTCCATTCTTTTCGGTTTTTTGAATATGTACAAATATGTAAGAGTGTAATATTTTTTTAATAAATTTTATATATTTTTCTTGTTTCTGATATTCTCTTTCCGAGTCTTATTCATATTGAATGAAAACATTAACTAATTTCAATGCCTTTTTTTCAATGTGGCTCCAGCTTCTAGATATCTGAAACTACCAAAAGATTTCATAGAAATGTGAGGAAACTACTAATAAAGTCACACTGGCGAATGCTTCAGTCTCTCGGCGCTCGAGGAATTCCCTTATTTAGTCTAAGCCCGCACGAGATTGCAGAAATATATGCCGTGCGACGCGTGCATATCAAGCTCAAGTAATATCAAGTAGCTTGATGTCAAGTCAAGCAATAAATATCTAAAATCGAGTCAAGTCAAGCTCAAGTATGTAATTTTTCACGAGCTTGATTTTCAAGTCAAGTAGTTGGTTAAAATGTCAAGCTACTTGGCTTGATATATATCAAGCCAAGTAAAATGTTTCAATTTTTTCATTCCTTCTCATATGAGAAGGAATGAAAAAATTAAAACATTTCATCTTCCTTGCTATTGAAGTATTACTATATTTGAATATGTATTTAAATTGATACTTCATCTACCTAGAAGAGTTGCTTTAACAACATTTTAAGATTAGCTATAAAAAAATTTAAATTAAATTACAGACATTACGGGATGAAATTGATAGAGCGATCTGTTCGTGGAACGACCAGGGAAAGAGAGTCTGAAAAAAAATTAATGAATTTTTACGAACTGATTGGCATCAACTCAGAGCTGGCCGAATGTCAAACGAGGGGTATTTCCATTCATTATTTTAATTTGGAGTTCTAATGAGTAATGAGAATTCCCTAAAAATTCTATTGTTGTTACAATGTCAAACCGTTTCTGAGTCCTTTAATTTTCTGTTGAAATTATTGAGCTCGTATAGATATCCAAGAAGAAACCTCTCTTATTCCATCGATGTGCGGAAAATCATGGTGAAATATTCTTCACACGCAATAAAATATGCAAATTCGGTGAAGAATCTCGAAACTATGCCTTTCGCAAAGTGCATTATGTAAATATTTAAATGCATTAGTATAATTGAATTGAAACCTGTACCTGGGGTTTATTCTGATATCCTGGAGATTTATTAACCATAAATCAGTAAATTTGACGTTTACAATTGAACGTAGTAATTCACAGTACGATAACTTACAACATATCAATAGTGGAGAGTGTTGAATGATGGAAAGTTGTTCAAACGCGTAATTTTTATTAATCAAGGAAAGTTCTAGCTTCTTCTTCTTCTTCGAAAGGACGATCGAGGAACAAATTGGCGGCGTAGTTTCATTTTGTACCGTTTCATGTCCTATCTTTCAAACTTTCGATCTTTCATTGGAATATCAATATATTAATCATCATTTACTTCAGCAATCAAAATGAAAATATAGTAGCCAGGCGATGGAAACAATAGTCTTACTGCTTACAAAACAAACTTTGAGATTCTATAATGTAAAAGGTTTTTAAAGAGTCAGGTTGTTCGACTGAACTAAAAAATTCTCTCCACTTCCGATAGATCTCGTTTTTGCAAAATCTATTGCTAGTCCAGTCAATTTGTGCTCACAAGGGCTCCTAAGGGGAAAGTTTTGGGATAGTTTTGATTTCTTCGATTTAAATTTTTTTTGGGGTACTGAATCTGAATCTGAGGTTTGCCACTCAAATTTAGTGAAGGAACATTGAAAAAAATACAAAAAAAGATAAAAAATTGCATTCTTTGCTCGGAAAATATCAATTTTTTGTGAAATAGTTTTCTATACAAAACAGTGAATCGAAGTTTATACAAATTTTTCCATTAATGTTTTTGTACGATAAATCGTTCTGGCTCAAACGATAGATAAAATTTGGAGTTTTTTCTGTCTTTGCAAAAAAACACTTTTGAGGTTTTGATTTATTCGATTTTATATATTTTTTGGGGTGTTGTAACGATTTTGCACGCTTCAATTCATGGTACGCTACGGGAATTTTAAAAGACGGTTTGTTGATTCGTCGTGTGTGGTTGGTTGCCGATGAAGCGCCAACAGATGCGTGTATCTAAAAAAAAAACAGAGAGGATTTTCTGAAAGAAAACCACCACTAGAAACCAGTCTTAGAGTCTCATGGGCAATTGAAACTTTACACATTTTGGCGCCCAACGTGGGGTACTACTACGTGGGGTAGTACTCCATTCAGCGAAGTTGATGTAATAACGCCCGGTATTACGCAGGTATTCTCTCAAATCCCTTATCCATAAATTGAACAAATCAAAGTTGTGGCAATATTTACCTTCTTTCGTCCAACTTGTGGAATGACTGGAATAAGGAATGTAAACAGAAATCTAACCATCATCGAATAAAAGATAAATCAGATGATGTAGTACTGCAGTTCACTAAAATGCATTTTTATGTTCAATGTATAATAAAAAAGCATAACTATTTCATTATTAATGTTACCTGTGTTATCGACATTTCTCTTGTCCGAATCAACGTTTTCTCTGATATTTTTATACATTTCTATGTTAAAACTATCGACATCGAGAACATAATATTCTATGTTCGGAAAAATAACGATGGAATTGTTCTATCCCTAATGGGAGACAAAACACTGGTAGTTTTTTTTATTTTAGATCAATATTGAAGGAGAATTGATTAAATCAGTTTGTCATGAGATTTATTTTCTGCAGGAGCGACCATTTCATTAATTATATTCTCCGCAACTAATGTATCACATAGAATATTCAAACGATAAGAAACCCGAATATTATCTTGTAGTTCTAATCGCGGATTCTGTGTCGCAGGTATCAGAGGAAGTAAACGAAAATGCCGGTTGTAAATCACAAAAGGTAAATTCAAACGACGAAAAGTTTAATCCAGATATTTTGAACACATGCCAATTTCGGGACTTGTTTACTCTCTTAGCGGAAATTCTTTTCGTTGTTTTGTGTAGTTATATTATTGTGTCGACTGATAGGGTATTTATCTATGGTTGTTGCAGTGAAAATTGACATGGAAATTCAAGTTATAGTAAAAGCGATGGCAGATAGTAAAATGCCGCTGTTCATCACCTCGCTATTTTCTTTGATATTTTTAGCAACATAGCAACACAATAAAATTTCATTTGAATCGATGAAAGCAATATTTGTTATTATGTGAAAATTCTGGACATGTAAATGATATTGAGTCCATAGGATTTTTCAGGCGTTTTATTCGTATTGTGCTAGTTCAAACCGTAGGAACTCAATTAAAAAGAAAACTCAATTTGATAATACGATACAGGGTAATTCATCGAGATGGCCTATTAGAAGTTTATGGAAAACTAATCATAATTTTATTATGATTAGGAAATAGCGGTCAAAAAGTGGAGATGGACTGATCACATAGCCAGACAAGACAGCAGCAGATGGAAACTAAGAACACTACTATGGAGACCTCGTGAGACCAGGAGAAGTAGAGGCAGGCCACAAAGAAGATGGGTGGACGACATCCGAGAGATAACAGGTAGAAACTGGCTGAGTCAGGCCAGAGATAGACGAATGTGGAAGAGTATAGAGGAGGCTTTCATTCAGGAGTGGATGGTGAACAGCTGAAAGAGAAGAAGAATCCTAATCTTGAGCTAAAAATTTGTATATTGGGGTTTGACACAATGATCTTTGTCCCTAACAGACTACTACTTTCCTATTTCAAATGGCACACCCAATATATTATTATATCATTAGTTAGCTTTTTTGACAACAATTTCGGCAATATGCCATACCTTGGGTAAAAACTCAACGGTTCATGAATTAATGTGATTCTTATAAAAAAAATGGTGGCGATGAGGACTCTTATTTTTCTTTAATATTTCGGCAGAAAAAGCTTTTTTCGAAACATTTTTTTCTTTTTCGATTCTGCAAATACGTAGTCTTGTAAGAATGTTTGTGGTTTGGACTAAAAATGTTCGGGGTGTTTATAAGAAGATCATGAACTTGGACAACTCAAACTCATCAAAACTCAAGATTTTCAAATTAGATTATTCATTTTTTATTATTTCAGTCGATTCTACGAACAAAAATAGTGGAGGTTACTTCAGCAAACCCCATACCTAAAATGAATAATTTAAGAGTTATCGCTGAATCACCCTGTATGCGACCTATAATATGATTAGAAGACATCAGAAATCGATATTTCTTCAAATAAATAATTTGAAATCATTTAGAGCTGCACTGCCAAAATTCAATGCAACTCATTCCTCACTTTCTTATTATTGGCATTTCAACATTGACAGAATTTCACCTGAGAGCTTCGTAGAATGATTGAAATAATAAAGAATATAGGTTCTTATTTGAAAATTTTTAGTTTCGATGAATTTGAATTGTCCAGGTGAGTGTTGATTTTTTTTAAATGAGACACCCTATATGACTGGATTGCAGTTCTTCAATGAACACAAAATGAATCAAATCTCCAAATAAATGAAACGTAGATATTTATAGGGTGTCCCATCAGAAAATTGAGTCGAAAAACTCAATAAGTTCGAAACGATTGACATTTTTGAAAAATCGAAAACGCAATAGTTTTCGACAAATCTGAAAACTGCCTTGAAAAATATAGGTCGTCCCATTTAACACCAACTCTCGTCTATATCTCTAAAATAGTAATTGATTTCTATGATCTGTTGTGAGTATCATATGAACCATAAAAACTACCTACTGAAATAAACGCTTACAACTTTTGAAAATCTCGAACAGAAACCAAGATATACCGAAATATTTGAAAAATTCATTTTCCAGAAACGTCCTGTATCTCGAGAACGAATCAAGATATCTAAGAATTTCGAAAAAAGAGCTAGGGGGATTTTTCTCTAAGTCTTAAACATAGCCGTACAACTTTGCTTCCGCCTCTTTTTTTCAAAATTCAAGGCTTTATTGTAAAGAAAAAGTTATATATTGATGATTCCATAGTATTGTCCATCGCTGGCCATTACTTTCTACCATTTTTCGGGCAGCATAAGAATCCCGCGTTGAAAAAACTGGTCTTCTTTTGAAGTGATCTACGAATCGATCCAATTTCATATTTCATAAAAGTAGAAGTGCTCAGCTCAATGCTCAGCTCAAACGCATTATATGCATTCGATAACGTTTGCCTGTGTTTCAGTCGGTTTTTACAACTCATATTACACTTCGCCGAGCTGATCCCACCAAATACTCAGCATGACATTGGAAGCGTGAATAATCAGTTTGGTCATCGACGTGGAAGCATGACCGGTATATCTTCATGATATTCTGCGCTTGGGATTATCGTAATGAACCCATTTCTCCAGTCACAATTCTATGCAGGAATCCCTTCCGTCTTTACATTGCAAGTAGTTGTTTACAAGCAAACAAACGTCGTTCAACATCTCTCGGCTTCAACTCGTGGAGCACCCAATTTCCTTGTTTCTGAATCATTCCCATGACTTTCAGGTGTTTTGAAATGGCTTGTTGCGTCACTCCCAATGATCCTGCCAATACTTGTTGCGTTGGACACGAGTCTTGATTAAGTAATATTCTGCATCTTCGAAAACCTTCTCTCTTCCACCGCTGGTCTTCGAAATCAGCGTTCTTGAAGCGTTGAAACCACTCTCGACACGTTCTTCCACTAATAGTGGCCTCGCCATAGGTATTTGGGAGCATTCGATAAGTTTCAGCTCAGATTTCTTCATATTATTGCAAAAAATTAAAACCTCCCGTAAATGATGAGAATAGTTGCCGAGATACTTTCAGTGAGCTATTTCTACTATTTCGAATTGTAAAAATTTTTTGTTCCTTGTCAGCCATAAAATAAGGTATACGTATACATTAATTTAAAGTTTTTTTGTATTTACCAACACCAGGGAAACTTTTTAATAAATTTCTCTCAATTTTTCTGTGGGTGGTTGGTATATTGAAATTAAGTACTTATAATTTTTTTGAGTGGAGGTATTTTGTTCGATAGTCCTGAAAAATTAAGACGAAATAACTATGTTATCATATTCCTATAAGAGGAGTGATCCTCTAAGTTTAGAACAATTATTGTATAAAATTTGCAATAAGTACTTGATTTCAATAATCCTCAGATTAATCGCCGAATATGGTATTTAGGTCGGTCTCATAGTAACCCGTATTTGCAAATTCGATCAGACTTTTCTACATTCGTCGTAAATTTTCAATTAAACATCAAAATCACTTCGTTATCTCCACCGCAAAAATATACACACATAGCGCAGACACATATGCTGTTTTGTTTGGCGTTTTCACACCAAACGGCGCCAATACCCATTTATTTCTAATTCACGACAAGATATTCAATAATAACAAACCGTGATTTATGTGCAAACAGTTCTTCTGGCGATGATTTCGATTATTTTCACATTACGATAAATACTCGGCCTGTGGCTTGTGCCCATTTTTCATTCGTTTTCAATAAAAACGAATCAATCGCCAATGTTTTATGTCTGATATGGTAATAGCTTAATCGAGTTATTAGTCGTAAATAAGCTAATGAGCGTAAATATTTTGTATTGACGCATTCCGATTGATCAGAATACGGATGACACAATTTGATTGTGTAACGAACTTTTTATTGTTACCGCTTTCGGCATCAGCGCGGCTTTGCCTGTATAAATAATGAGATGGATATGGGTAATTGAGACTTATTTTGCTGCTGTTGGTTAGCAGGTAACAGGCCAATCGAAAAGTCCCCGGTCTACCATAGTAAAACACATTTTTTTGGCAAAATTATTATTCAACATAGTTGCCTTCGAGGGCGATACAGCGATTATAGCGATCTTCCAACTCTTCGATACCAATTTTGTAGTACGATTTGTCTTTCTCTTCCAAATAGGCCTCAGTTTCGGCGATTACTTCTTCATTGGCGCTAAATTTCTTTCCAGCGAGCATTCTTTTGAGGTCTGAGAACAGGAAAAAGTCGCTGGGTCCAGATCTGGCGGATACGGTGGATGCAGAAGCAATTCGAAGCCCAATTCATGCAATTTTGCCATTGTTTTCATTGATTTGTGACACGCCGCATTGTCTCGATGAAATAGTACTTTTGTGTTCTACAAATGGGGGCGATTTCATCCTTTAAACGATCCAATAATGCTATATAATAATCGCTATTGATGGTCTGGCACTTTTGAAGGTAATCAATGAATATTATACCTTGCGCATTCCATAATACTGATGCCATAACCTTGCCAGCTGATTGTTGTGTTTTTCGTCGCTTTGGATTCGGTTCATCGTGTGCATTCCACTCAGCTAACTGTCGATTGGACTCCGGAGTGAAATGATGGAGCCATGAATCATCCATTGTCACATATCGACGCAAAAATTCAGGTTTATTGCAATTAAACAGCTTCAAACACTGCCCAGAATCATCAACACGTTGTTGCTTTTGATCGATTGTGAGCTCGCGTGGCACCCATTTTTCACACAACACAAAGTAGCTTCACTCACAACACAATATCTCACAAACTATTGGTCGGACTGCTGTCAAATTTTGACACGTATCGTTTGAAGGTTGGTATAATCAATAATATCCCATATGATACCTGTATATAGTGTATGGGTTATTGGGTATCTAATGAAAAAAGAGTTAATAAGGGCACACAATGATGCGCGGGGATCAAGTTCAAGCAATAACGTCAATACACACATCGTCAAAAGTTTTGGCCCCCTCCCTATCAACCTTCTACAACAACAACAACAACAACAATTTTTTGTGAGTGAAATCTTCACTATCTTATCACTTAAATTAAAACAATAAACCATCGAAAAATGTATATTGTTCAGTAGAATACAGGTGTATTCGAAGTTAATCAGTTTTCAGCGAATAACGAAATATATTATTGAGAATATTCCCATGGAAAATGCCGGATCATCCAATTTCTCAGATTGACCGGACTAGAATAGTAGCCCTACATCAAGAAGCTTTGTCGAATCATCAGATTGAGGATTACTAGAGAATTGTTTGAAATTTTTTCTCAATCGGCGGCAGATACGACAAAACTATAACAAACTAGAGGTGAAGTACTAAACCAAAGTTTCTCCTACATTTTTCTGAACTACTAGTGCTCCACCACAAAAATATTCTGAAGGAATCAAGCGAGGACTGTTCCAGCAAAATATCACTCTGTAGATTTGCAATGAAAATTAGAGTATCCCATGATGAAATCTTAAACAAAGCGTTTGCGGGCCAGTATTCAACGGAATTCTTGCTTAAAATGATTCGAGTATTCTCCCATTTTTGTTTTTACCTCCAATTCAGGACATACTGTAAAAATATTCTTCAGTTTCCAATAGACGCATAAATGACGAACGCTCAAAAGATGATTTTCTTTGAACACGAATGCGAAATTCTAAAACAAGCGAGGAAGGTGCGAGTTTTTGAACGCATGAGTGTTGGAAGTGCGTTTTGCAACGAGTATTAGATGATATTTTTTCTATTTCAGTCAAGTTTTGTGAAAAATTGTCGAAATACAATGAAAAATTCATATTATACATCCTAGTGACTTGTATTGTTTCTCGGCAGTTGGAGTGACTGTTACGAATTTGAATTTGAATCGTACGTTTCGAATTTGGAAATAATTTATAATTACGCATTAAATTCGTGAATTACTTCTGATGAAATCGATTTAACAACACCAGAATTAAGAGAAATTACGAAGAAAGTTGCAAATCGTTTCACTATATCCAAATCATTTTCGGTATGTATATTGACAATTGAAGTATGTTGAAATTTGAATCGGAAGTCAGTGTTGACAACCACTAAACGAAAATATAACTGAAAACAATGGTGTAATGAGTTCATTACAGCACTGTTTTTAGTACTGTAATGAATTCATTACGATACTGAAATGGAGAAAAAATTTGCAGCGATTTTGAAATTGGATGGAGGTATCCCTAAGGAGTAGTTCCTTCCCAAAATTCGCGTCTGAGCTGAATTTTTGCAAAGGCAAAGTGTGGGAATGAATAATGACCCATTGAGATGATTGATTAATCCGTTTACAGAAATGAATCATGCCATCAGCCAAGTGTATCGCCAAGAAATGCAATTTCTCAATTAAAAACAATTGCATATGGTCGATATAATTGCCATTGACGACGGATAATTAATCGTTTTATGCAAATCATAATTAAGTGTTATTTTTATGAATACCCCAGATTTAACATATCAGATAAAACTGCATTGTTCCGAGTTGACTTAATGTGTATTTTTAACTGCATTTGAATTGAGTTAGAACAATAAAGGGACAGTTTTGAACAAATTCACATGACATCATCACTATTTCTATAATAGCGCAATCTATTAGCTCCATTTCGAATAGCGTATCGTCGAATGATCCGCATCACATGAAGCTTAATAATTCGCGAACATATTGCCGCTTAGAAACAGCCTGTGAGGTTTGAGGCCCGGCCCAAATTGCCTCTGAATTGCCGCAGACTTATTGGATGAGTAAGAAATTCGAGTCGGTTAATCGAAGGATTTACACGGTCGTAACACACTAGAGGACAATAATCTTCTTCTTCTTCGTTTTACGTTCGCTACAATGGAAATTTCCGAGGACAAGGCTAGCTAGTAAGTGGTTTCAATAAGTTATCTATCTAACGAATTTATGGAGTTCGTGTTTTATCATAATCAAGAATTTATATTGTTTCTTCATATTTGCGACTATGTTCTCGTATTAGAAATGGGACATTCATCGTCTATGTTTTGTTATCGATGCTCTAACCATCGATGTCTGTGAAAATTATTATCAACGATTTCCAAATGAAAAATGTTACCTGGATAAAGTTGATAACGGAATAGAGAATCAGTTTTCAAATTCACTGAATATCAAGAATTCTATTATTAAACTGCGAACTTACCTACTTTTAAGAACAATTTGACAATTAAATTTCAATGCTTTTTTATTTTTTATTGATCATAATTCTTGTTCTATGAACTAAATAGCGTGCAAATGCATTTCAAGATTGAAACACACCCCGTTTTATCAGTTGCTACCTGTGGTTGCAATTTTCTTGCAATTTTTTTGGTATTATATTAGATTTAATATCCTCAGCCAACTTTGAAATTCCGGATGAGAGTTCCTCTTGATTCGCAACCATTTTGTTATCACATAAACTATCAAATGAGTTTGTCAACATAAATTGTTGTGAAAAGTGATCCAGATTTTGAATCCACTCAAAAAGAAACTGCAACACCCAGAAGGGTGTTTAAATTTTGAATTCTTTACATTAAAACATAGATAGTATACAAGGAGTGAATGATCGAATTTGGAGAAAAAAATCGTGAAGGTTTTTTAATGTAAACAATTTTTGTTACTTGAATATTCTAGTCGTTTTTGGTAAGTTCTTCAAATTTTACAAAAAACTAGCATAGAAACTCGATGTTTAGTTGTTGTTAAAATACCTAGAGCATGTGTACGCGCAATTTATCGCCAGATAAGTAAATTTGAAAGAGGTCAAATTATTGGTCTACGGGAAGCGGGATTATCATTTCGAGAAATCGCTTACCGTATGAACAGAAATCCAACTACTGTTATGAGATGTTGTCGAGCGTGGTTTGATAATGCCCAAAATTGAAGAAGAGTAGGCACCGGACGTCGAAGGGGCACAAATGAAGTTCAAGATCGACGTCTAAGACTTATGGCCATTAAAGATCGATTTGCGACAACTGGATCTTTGGCTGATGAGTGGTTAGGAGAACAAGGCCATCCTGTAACTGTCCGAATGGTTTACCGCCGGATAAGTTCTTTTGGACTGCAGCATTATCGACCCCATCTTGTTTTACCTCTGACGGTTGAGCATCGCCGGCAACGATTACAGTGGTGCAGAGAACGTCAACATTGGAATGTGGAATGGCATCAGGTCGTATTTTCTGATGAATCTCAATTCTTCTTGGGTACACATGATGGCCAACAAGAAGGGTTAGACAACGTCAGAGAGAAATATGTGAACCTCAGTTTGATGTTGAGCGTCATGTACACCGGACAGTCAGCGTTATGGTATGGGGTGCTATTGCACATGCAAGTAGGTCACCTTAAATTTTTAATCGAAGTAACAGGACAGCGCTGCGTTACCTTCAAGAAATAGTGGAGCCATATGTTCTCCCTTACCTTAACCGGCTCGAAAATTGAATATTTCAGTAAGATAATGGCCGACCTCAAGTTGCCAGGGCTCTAAGACATGAATGAAGTAGGGGATAGTATCCCTGAAGAAGAAATAGACCTTTTTTTATTGATCTTATTGCATCAATGCCGAGAAGTGTTGGGGAGTGTATAGATAATATTAACAAATTTATCGAAAAAAATTGTAAACCCTTCGTTTTTTTTTCTACAAATTTCAATTTCATTTACTGCTTGCTATATTATCTATGTTCAACCAAAAAAGATTAAAATTTAAACAGTTCCTTCTGGATGTAATGAAAGTTTCCGAAATGCAGTAGCCGAAAAAAAAAACGCGGGAGAGTGAACATATTGAAATTTTAAAAAATTGCTTGTTTATAATATAGCAGTTCTCAAAAAAAAATTGCTTTATTTCAAATGAAATAAATTTTCCTTTGGAAGTGAAAGTATCCCTGAAGGAACAGTTATCACTTCTAGACGAAGAAGATAAAACAAGGTCAGTCCTGATATGTATTTGTTTTCTATCATATATTCAGGTTGATCCTAGATACTTTGAAAATGTTTCTTTCTTGATTTGATGTTCAATATGAATGGAAAATGGTAAGAAAAGCAATGTGCTTTATAACTACCGATCTATTCAATATTTCTGTATATTAAAAATTCACAAATAATATTATTTCTGTAGCAAATCTTATTCTTGTAGTAAATTTTCATATTAGTTCTTTATCTGCACTCTCGTTGAATGGAATATCAAAAATATTTCAATTCGTCACATTGCACGTGCACTCTAAAATATTCCAAAATGTTTCTAGATGAGCGATTTCAACGCAATCATTAGATTTATTATTTATTACTCAAACTAAAAGCATTGTCGTTCGCTTTTATACATGCATAGATATTCTGATTTATACGGTCGTTGTGAAATAATGCATTACAGTATGCATTTGTTCTACGTCATACAATCATAGAAAAAACCGGTGTTATAACCAAATCATGAGAAATGAATTCGATTCAAGAAAAAAGTTTCACGACTTCAATATGGGCAGGTATGTGCATACAAACTATGTCACTTTCATTGTTTTACCTTCATATATGATGTAATATTAGAGTACAGGGAAAATTATTGGGATATGTTTCTGTTTCAATATTACAGTCGAATGACTTCATTATCATAGGAGTAATAAAATTTATTGAACAGAAATTAACATTAAAATACGTCGCCAATATTGGACCAATGTGAATGTATTTTTTCAGAATTTTTTTTTAATCGTAAGTATTAATTGTACAACTTTGCTTCCGACGTTTTGCAATAGATGGCTGTAGCGGTAATAGGTAGTCGGAATAAATAGATCGTAGATATCATACAATAAGCTAAGGTATTTGTGAACATAACGCCATCGAAATATTAGTCGATTTGTGTCTGCCTCAAAAGGTTATTCTCGATCAAACATGTCAGCTCACGAGCCAAGTTCTCGTCATTTATGAGAGGTTTTAATTTTCTGCTTTGATATGAAGAAATCTACGGCTTAACCTCATTGAATGCTCTCAAATACCTATGGTGAGGCCGGTATTAGTGAAAGAAAGTTCTGAGAGGGGTTTCAACGCTTCAAGAACGGTGATTTTGACGTCGAATACCAGCATGGCGGTGGAAGAGAGAAGGCTTTCGAAAATGCAAAATTGGAGGCATTATTTGATAAAGACTTGTGTCAAACGCAACAGGAATTGACTGGATCATTGGGAGTGACGCAACAAGCTATTTCAAAACTCATGAAAGTCATGGGAATTATTCATAAACAAGGAAATTGTGTGCCGTACGAGTTGAAGCCGAGAAGTGTTGGCAAAGATGAAAAGAATTTCTGCATCGCATTGTGACTGGATGACTGGAGACAAATATGGGTTCATTACGATAATCTCAAGCGCAGAAATTTATGGGGATATCCCGGCCATGCTTCCACGTCGACGGCTCAGTGTTTGGTGGGACCAGTTCGGCGTAGTGTATTATGAGTTGCTAAAACCGACTAAAACAATCACAGCTGATCGTTATCGAACACAATTAATGCGTTTGAGCCTAGCATTGAAAGACAGACGGCTGCAATACGATGGAAGACATGATAAAGTGATTTAACAGCATAACAATGCTCGACCCCATGTTGTGAAAGTGGTCAAGACATACATGGAAATGTTAAAATGGGTAACACTTCCGGTCTTATGAAGGAGTGAAAAATTGGATCGATACGTGGATCGCTTCAAAAGATGACCAGTTTTTTCAACGCGGGATTCGTACGCTGCCCGAAAGATAGGAGAAGGATAAAGTAAAGGCCAGTGATTGACAATACTTTGAATCATAAATGAATAACTAGTTTTTCACAATAAAGCCTCGAATTTCGGAAAAAAAAACGGCGGAAGCAAAGTAGTACGCCTATTCTGAAATCTGTAATTTTTCTGTGTTTTTGTTAATATAATCAATAAAAATTGATAATAATTTAAATTAATGATTATGATTTCCTAGTGAAGTATTTTCTTAAATACATTTAATCATTATCTTTTCTCTTGCAACATTTTTTTATGTTGATTCTTCTTGTTATTAATGTCTTGCGCTATTAATGTAGGTATCGCACCCATTCGAGCTAACAAGCGAAATACCTAATATTATTTGACAGTATATTCATTCTGTTCTTATTTATAGACTCAAAAAGCTTGCGAAGACACTTAAAATTAATTCCATATTATTTAGTGATTAGGTAATTATTATTCATCAAACAGGTGTGAAATGGCGAATGCGCTGGGTACCACTAATTGGTCCGATTTCAATATGAATGATAAATACTCCAGGTGATAACTTCTAATTGAATTCTAAGTTCTCTTCATTCGGTAACAAATTGCTAAAGGTGACAACCTAAATTTGGAATATGTAATCGCATAAATTTATAACACATTTGCACTTAAAAGTATTCATAAACTTACCCTTGTCACTTTCATTATTCCAAATTGAATACACTACATGTAGATAATCATAAATATAATAGATTCATAAGAGAATTTCATTTCACAAATTATGATTACCCTCAGATTCTGCAAATCTGCTATCTTATATTAGAATAAACAGCTCATTTGAATTATAATGGAAAATACTACCAGTTATTTTGTTATAACAAAGATCTTGATTATATTTCCGATAAAAAGTTTAAGAGGGAAAATATTCACATTTTGAGTTAATTGCCATTCTGAGGAATATTTCAGGTACCTCACATTTTCACTATTTGTTTCACCCCATCACTTTCTAAAATCACTTACGTGTCCGATTATTTCAGCTCTATGTTATAACTTGAAGAAGATTATTATAATTCGTAGTTAGGAGTTGAAATTCCACTTTATCGTCAATGCTCAATCTAAAAACCTTGTTATATTTTGAAATCAAATAAATTTTTTCGATGGGATCCCAATATTCAGAACACGTGACAAAACGAAGAGTATATTAATGACAAATGCAACGAGACAAAGGCAATGTGAGGGGAATTTGGGCAAAATTGGATGCAGCTCAACATAGGTATATGAAAACCATGTTGAAACAACTACACTCACTGGCAAAAAAACTCGGCCACCTAAAATTTTGCTGAAGTTCGTTGAACTAATAACTTTCATAATTTTCCATCGATTTCAATTGTTTCTAAGCCAAATTGAAGATAAATTCATTGGTACTATAACAAACTCCAGGAAAATTCTCAGAAAATGTTGATAGCTTAATTATAGGGAGGTGAAAAAAACATGTATTTGTAGTCCATTTTCTTAACACCCTGTGGAAGAGTTCAGAAATTTTGTAGAGCTTACGCTTAGTTTATTACAAAGATCATCTTTTTTTCCATTTTTCAGTTTTCATTTCATCTTGATATCTTAATTCCTTTCGAAGATACACGTTCTCAAATGAAAGCCTGGAATTGTTTTAGGAACAAAATTTAATTGGAAATGTTTTAATTAAACAGTAATTTGGAACGAAAAAAACATAATTGGCATTTTTCTATATTCCGTATGCCCACCTCTTGGGGAAATAAATTGCACACAATCGTCGAGATATCGAATTGAAACGACGAATAATGCGATATTGAGGAATTGCGTCATATTCAGATTGCGCTACGCAAAACGCAGCTCGTCAAATGTTTCGGGTAGTATAGGACGACAGGACGACGAATGTTCCTTTGAATTTCATCCCAGAAATATTCAATCGGATTCAGATACGGGCTACATGCAGGCCATTCTAATCATTGGATACCAACCTCATTCAAATATTGGTTAACAATATTTGCTACATGCGATCTTACATTGTCGTGCATTAAAATGAAGTATACTGACGGAATATTACGATCTTTAGATAAGGGTTATGCTACCATTCTTGTACTATTAGATTTCGCAAAGGCGTTTGATACCTTGGACCATAATCTACCTATTTCGGTTTTGACGGAACAGCCCTGAGGTTTTTTGAGTCCTACCTTTTTGGAAGATACCAATGTGTCAGATTGCGTGACACCTTTTCAGATATTTGTCCAATAACCTCAGCAGTTCCGCAGGGCCCCATTCTCGGTCCATTACTATTTTTAATTTATATTTCGGATATGTATAAAGTAGTTAAATTCGTTTCCACCTATTTTTATTGATTTTATTGCGTGCTGTTGATCAGTTAAACGGAGATTTGTCAGCAATAATGTGCTATTGTCAGTCAAATAATTTGAAAATAAATGTGAAAAAATGTTTCCACATACCTTTCTTCCCCAGAACGCTTTCTGTTGAGGTTGAAGTAAATATGGGTCGTGAGAAAATTCCATCTTCTACTTATTGCAGGAACCTTGGCATCATTTATGATTGTCAGCTGAGATTTAGGGAAGATGCAGATTACTATTGAAGAAGTCCTTTCTTGCATTGCGTCAATTATATTGGCAGATACATTTTTTGGACTTCTCCTCGCGAAAGTACCTCTGTGGGTCATTAGTGTTGTCCAAGTTGAACTATGGATTGACAATATTTTATCCTTGTCTTGATTCTGTTTCAAGGTATATATTACAGAAGGAACAGAACTCGTGCTGTCGGTTCATCTTCTGGTTGAGAAAGTATCGGGTGTTTTTTTTCGAGGTATATATCTTTAAGTTGGCATTACTGTTCAAGATGACGACCGATTTAACAGCTGTCAAGTGATTCATTCTCAGTTTAGTTTGGCAATTCATCATGAATAGATAGTAAGGCGTATATTCGTCGAATGGGCCCAAAATGATATTACCGTTGTTCCCGATTTTCATAGGCGAATTTTGTTTAGCGATGAAGCGCACTTCTGGTTGAATATCTACGTCAACAAACAAAACTGCCGTATTTGGAGTGAAGCTAATCCTCAAGTGTATGTCGAAACACCGTTACATCCAGAAAAACTGACTGTTTGGTGCGCTTTATGGGCTGGTGGAATCATTGGTCCGTATTTCTTCAAAAACGATGATGGCCAGAACGTTACAGTCAATGGTGATCGGTATAAAGCCATGATTACTAACTCTTTCATTACTGAATTGAACAATCATGATGTCCAGGAGCTGTGGTTCCAACAAGACGGCGCAACATGTCACACAGCTCGTGCCACAATCGATTTATTGAAAGACACGTTTGGTGACCGCCTAATTTCACGTTTTGCGCCTGTGAATTGGCCTCCAAGATCATGTGATTTAACACCGCTAGACTACTTTCTGTGGGGCTATGTAAAGTCATTGGTCTATGCGGATAAGCCACAAAGCCTTGACCATTTAGAAGACAACATTCGCCGTGTTATTGCCGATATACGGCCACAAATGTTGGAAAAAGTCATCGAAAATTGGACGTCCAGATTGAACTACATCCGAGCCAGCCGTGGCGGTCATATAACAGAAATCATATTTAAAATGTAATGCCACAAGATTATCTTGCGGATAAATAAAATTCATGTCAATCGAATAATCCATCGTTGTTTTATTGCAATTTAAAGTTCTATAGCCGTAAAAAAAACACCCTTTATGATAGGGGAATAAGTGTTGAAATGAATCAACTTGCGTGGCTCCGGGTCGAGAATATTTTTCGGCATCAGATGACGATGACTGTAGAAAGAATTTTGAGTTCCTCTAGTCCTCCCTATTTGAAGGAAAAGTTAATTTTAGGCGTGATATTCATGAGGTTGCCATTAGGCATAGACAGAGGCTTGCGTTGCGTTGCCTAGATTTGGTTCAGCCATGTTTCAGCGTTCCTTCACTTACAATGCAATGAAGTTACGTAATATTTATTTAATTTCATGTGGGATGCTCTCTATTGTTTTTTTATCTATTTTCTGTTAGTATTTTTCTGGATTTTTTGTTTTTTTATTTTGGGGTTGAATGGAGTAGCTTAAGCTAGACTTCGCCCCAATATCATATATTTTTTTTCTCTTACAATAAAGGCACTATTATTATTTTTATTGAGTCATTTCCAATAAATGGAGCAGAGGGAACTACAGCTGACGTAAGAACGTATTGTATGTAACGTTGAGCATTTATAGCTCCGTTTTTAATAAAAAATAATTTGGCCTGTGCTCCTCTCGGCGTACCGGCTTGTTCCTCAATAATTCCTTTCATTTGAATATGTGTACCTATCTACAAAAGAAATCAAGATATCAAGGTGAAATCAAAACTTAAAGATGGCGAAAAGTATGGTCTTTGTAATAAACTGAGCGTTAACTCAACAAATAACTGCTCCACAGGGTGTTGAGAGATTGGACTTTTTTCACCCTGTATGAATAAACTATCAAAAATTTTGGAAAACTTTTATTTAGTTTATTTTTATACCAAAGAATTTATCTTCAATTTGGCTTGGAAAAAATTGAGATCGATGAAAAATTTCGAAAATTCTTGGACAGCGAACTTCAGCAAAATTTTAGGTAGTCGAGTTTTTTTGCCGGTGAGTGTATTCCAAGATTCTAAGATTGTATTCCGAACGTTTCATTGTATACTGGAAGATTAATTATGATTCATTCAAATTCTTATGAAATTAATAATTTATATAAATACCGATGACATGACATGAGTATAGCAGACGAACATCAAATTAAAAACAACCAAAACTAATTTTGGCTAAGATTAAAATGAATACGAACAATCAAAATAAATAGATTGGCTACATACCAAAGGGTTAATAACACAAAATTTAGGAATTGCCTGATTTCAATACATTTGGCATCTATGATTCAGGATCCATGACGTCATACCGTTTGTAAACTAAATATACTGTATAAGTACTCATATTTTGGATCGATGTCAGATTGCAACAGCCCAAGACCGAAATCAATGGAGTGAGTGAGAGAGCTGTGAATTTTTTTTGCAGATAAATTTCAAAATCCAGCAAATTCTCGATTTTAGGCGTTAAGTTCACTTTACTGTTACTGAAATGCAAGTTTAACAAACTGAAGATGTTTTTATTATTTTATGAATAATTACTCTCGTATATGAATGCTTAAACTCCAGGAAACCTGTTAAACCATAAATATCTTAAGCTCACTCCCCTTATGACAATTTTATTGTTGACTGAGGATAAAAGTCACTTCGACCGCTACTGTTTATTGAAGTCAACAACCATCCTTCAGACGTACGTGACCAGAACTATGAACTATAGTCCCATAAACCTGTGTAGGTAAGTGAAGGTAAGAGAAAAATTACCAATATTGCATTCGAAAATTACTCGGATATTTCTCAGGAAAGTGACCGGAATCAGCCAATAAAATTGTTATTGATGGCAACTCCCTCTAAAAACGGTATACCTCGAGCTCGAAGCTTTTATTTGTTGAACAGAACTTTGTCACTTCGTCATCAAATAATTATAACCTTTTTGAGTAGGTGAGAATTGATTCCGACTGGAGTTGTATTAATAATAAGACATTTTTCATGTTTTCATCTTTTTATATTTATATTATATTATAATAGATAGATCTTTTAGTCAAGTACCTAATTCAAAGAATTACATTTTTTACAAGATTTTTCTTTTAAAATAAAACTAAGAATTTCAAATGGTATAAAATGAACTTAATTTCTATAATTTTTCAATATTATATTTCAATATTCAATTCAGGTTCGACTGATATCGAAATGTAAAATCAACACGAAGAAGTACAGTGTTGGCGAAACAATTGTGGTTAATTCTGAAAAATTTGTGGATATTGTTTTATTTTTCTGTTTGAACACGCAGCTCTGATAGAGCTTTATGATAATGAATGGAAAAAAATTCGAAAATTTCAACGCTTAATCTTAACAGTGTCTATAATGGAACATCCTGTATATGAGATGTTATTTATTATAATGTCATGATTGATATTTAATTTATCTAGGAGGGATCTCCTTGAGATTTGGCTAATTATTTTATTTATTTTGCAGAATAAATTTTAATCTAATCCAATCTGTTACAGAAATATTCGGTATTTCATTTCGATAATAATTTGTATGTATTTTGTTAAGTTTTTTTTTGCGTGGATCAACATGAAACTTTGTTCAAAGTCTTAACCCGACCTATTCATTTCCAGAATTCTTTACGATTCTGATGGTGTGATCCGCTTGAAATTTTGAAGAATTGTCGCATTTTGTTTATATCCACACGAAAATCTCAACTCAGTTTTGTAGTCAAGGAAATAGGGTATATTTTTTTTCCGATATTCTCCTTAATTTTTTTTCATTTCTGGTAACGCGATTAACATGAAATTTTGCTTGAGGGTTGAAAAATTGAGTAAAGCAATCTCAAACGTTCCTCTGATATACCCTCGGATATACCGTCTTTTTTACCACATGCAATCATTCAAAATAAGTTTCAATTTTTTTTTCATTATTGATTTCAGAAAAATCACATACTGA
Organism: Harmonia axyridis; assembly: GCF_914767665.1. Taxonomy (NCBI): domain Eukaryota; kingdom Metazoa; phylum Arthropoda; class Insecta; order Coleoptera; family Coccinellidae; genus Harmonia; species Harmonia axyridis. Next base: position 30,717,578 of record NC_059505.1, read on the forward strand.
AACGGTAAAGACCCCTCTTAACGTCTGAATTTCAAATTTCACATCGATTCAATCAGTAGTTTTCAATATATCAAGAGAATAATAGGCCATTTGATTTGTATATTTTTTTCGATATTCTTCTTGAATTTTCTTCATTCCTGGTGAAGGAATTAGAATGAACTTTCGACTGGGAGTTGAAATTGTTATTTTACATCTGAATGAGAATTTTCACACCTATTCAATCAGTAGTTTTTGAGTTATCAAGAACATAATCGACCATATTTACGGCACCCTTAATTAGATTTTGCCCATGAACGAACACAATAATATATATATTCGGGTTCTTAACCTTCCCTAGCGAAGTCTTCAGTACCCTCGATTCGAGAGTTATCGTGATCACGGCGACCGGCCGGACTAGCAGAATTGATTTTGACCTCTGACATTGTAAGAAAATAACAATATTTGAGCAAAATGGGCACCAAAATACCTCCTGTTAATTTTAACCTTTGTCCTATGTTCCCCGCCACAGAATATATCGATAAAAAATTCTTCTTCTCCTTTCTGGTTAGAAAGGAATTTAATTTTCATTCATTCTAACCAAATAAAAACATTTTGAAGTTAAAAACGCAAATCATTATTTCCTCGAATTATTTTTATTACCATACCTTTTTGTCATAAGTGACATATAAAGGTAACAATGTGCAATTATGTTATTAGACATGATGGTGATATAAATCAAGAACAGTGTTACCTGCACCAAACTTTTATACAACAGGTCGGATATCATTGATGCTTATGATTCACTGAAGGTGTTCAGAATTGAATAATCCCTAATGATTTGTGTATCTTCATCATCTCCTTATTCTTCTTCATCTTCAAAAAACGCTGGGTGATCGTTTATTTCTAAGAATGGGTGAGTCAATATAAATAAATCACTTGTTCTCAAGTCCAATCGTTTTGATAGAAAAAAAACAACACTGCGGCGCCTTTCTGTATAGGAATATAATGTGGAGTTTGATTGTGAACTGAAAATTCATGTTGGTTTTTGATGCCTTTTCTGCGTATTACTGAAAGCGAAAGGACTATTATGTGGAGAATCTGAATTGGACTGATTGGAATCCCCACAACAAAAAACTTGACAATACAAAACAATAGAAGTTTAATATTTAGAATCATCAGAAAAGAGCTGTACAAAAGATAATAAACAGGCAATTCATTTCAATATGTTGGTTTTTTATTGAACCTTAGAACTTTAAGAATTTCCCAAAAAATTATCTGATTTTCCAAACATTTTTACCAATTGATGCAATTTAAAAAAGATATAAAGACATTTCTTACGTCATTTTTGTTCAGTAGGTTATGCCATTCAATCTTGGAATGATATACGCTTCCACAATATTGAGAAATTATTGTTGAATTTTTTATCGAAATAAGTGCTCATAAATACTGAGAAAAATTTCTCAATGTTGTTGAAGTGTATATCTTTCCATAATTAAATGGCATAACCTACTCAGGGATTCACGGCTTGGCTTGATTTTCAAGCTTCTGGGTTTGAGCTTGACTAGATTTCAAGTCAAGCTCAAGTCAAGTAGTAGTTTTTAATCTCAAGTCAAGTATTTATTTATCAAGTGCTTGAATCATATCAAGCTACTTGATTTTTAGCAGTTTTATTGTGTAGTGTCACATCAATAAAAAAGTTTGCATGGTTTGCAAGTTTGGAAAGATAGTTCTGAAACTACCAAAATCTACCAATAGATTTCATAGAAATGTGAGAAAACTACTAATAAAGTCACACTGACGAATGCTTCAGTCTCTCGGCGCTCGAGGAATCCCCCTATTTAGTCTAAGCGCGCACGAAATTGCATAAATATATGCCGTGTGACGCGTGCATATCAAGCTCAAGTAATATCGAGTAGCTTGATATCAAGTCAAACAATAAATATCTAAAATCAAGTCAAGTGCAAGTATATAATTTTTCACGAGCTTGATTTTCAAGTCAAGTAGTTAGTTGAAATGTCAAGCTACTTGGCTCGATGAATCCCTAAACCTATTGTATCTACCAATGATATAAGAAATGTCCAAAAATAATGCACAGTGTTGCCATTAGAACCATTGTCAATTCTATCATTCTTATTGGAAAAACCTATATTTATTCGGATCGGAATTTGTTTTAGAGTCTTTCAGTCTTCGATTTGAAAATTTCCATATTTAAAATGCATTTTATTCCATCCTGAATAACTTTGGTTTTGTGGAGCTTTGTCCTATGTTTCCTCAAATTCTTGTAACAGTCTTAACTTTAACAATTTTTATTCGATTTTATTGATTTTTTTCTGAATTTTTTGTTTCGCTTTTGATTTCTTCAATTTCGATGGAAATTATCACTGATACTTGGATTAAGTAGTAAATTTTTTGATCAAAATTTAAGCCTTGGATTTCATTAGAATTTTGTTTGGGCATTCTAATTGTGACATAAAAGGTTCCATCATTTGGTAGATAATAGTGTCACAAGACCTAAAAGAAAATGAGAAAGCATAGTGTGCCTCACTTTTTTCAGTAAGTTATACTTTATTCGAATTGAAAAATAATATTAACCTATAATATCAAAAATGAGCAATTTAACAGTGTGAAAAAGGATAGCGCCAAATTACCAAAGCATAACATTCGGGCCAAGGTCATTGTATTTCAAAATAAACATATCCGATATTTGACAATAAAGAGATAGTAAATCATATCGCGGAAATTTTTATTTCACAATTCGGAAAAGTTCTACTTGATACGGAAACATACATTTAACTAATGAATCAGAACTACATTTAGTAACAATCATTGACCCTGGCAAAATCAACAATTCCGTCAGTTGTCAGAAATATGAATTTCGATGAAGTACATATGTCACACCTTTATGTATCTATAGTTTCAATCGAGCTATGTAAACATTAAAATTAATTTCAGATCTCTAATCATACGTTTGTATTTAAACATTCAATTATGTCCCTTTCTATTTATTCAACACTTCCTTTAACATAATACTGAAATGGAAAACAATCAAGATCAAATGAATAGATTACAGAAATCAAGTGTTTCAATTTATATGAAAATTGTTGTTTTGATTCGAATCTCTAAGTTTCACCTGTGAAAACAAAGTTCACTTCATATTTATTTTTCATCAATAGGATTTTCCAGAGACTCCCACAACGAATACAAATTTAATTGTAAAAATAATCCATCTTGAATAAAACTGATCAATATCTTATTCTCTTCAACTTGTTTATTGAGTGATTTTATATTATATAATATTCGTTTGTGGATTTTGTTAACAGATGTTGGATTAAATCTAAAGGGTGTTTCCAATTTGAAGGTTTAAACGAATAGGAGTGGTTTTTTAGATGATATAAAGAAAAAATTGAACTGTCACGTGGCGCACTACTGATAATTTGAAAATAAGAAAAAAATTCATTCGAAAACTTTTTGATACCCCGAATTTTTTTGCCACCTTTACAGACAATTTTTTTTATTTCAAGAGAATTGTTCACAATTTATTTTTTCGAAAACTTCATCATATACGAAAAATTTCGAGAAATTGCAAATTACCTGAAAAACAAAGATTATTTTTTATATTTTTTTATTCTCCAGTAAGTTACTTTTAAAAATGTAAGAAATGACAATGTTTCTTCTTCTTTTATTCTGTTTAGGTTTTTGCAAGCAATTGATATGATGTAAACCTCAAACTGTAATGACTGCCAAATTCCAACTGAATATCTTGAAAAATGCAGGTACCTACTATTAGAAAAAAAACATTCAAGAAAATCAAACATTAACACCCTGTATTTTTACAAAGAAGCGTTTAACTACCCATATTATTTATGACATTCTTAATTCCTTAATTAATTTCTTCTTGAAGTGATGTAAATAATCATCTCTCTTCGTTAATACCTCCAATTTACAAACAACCTGTATATTGATATGTAGATTTCATTAACCTAAATAAAATATGTTCTTTAGTTGGATATACCAGAGCAACAAAATGAATCATCCATGAAACATTAAAAAAAAAACATTCGTGATAAAAAATGAGGACATGAGAAATTGTTTTGAAAATCTAATTAGCAGTCATGCGCAATTTGTTTTGAAATTATAAGCATATTTTCAATATCAATAATAATATCAATATAACAGTTTGAATTTAATTTGAATTTTGGTAATTTTTTTAATATTTATTTCATTCAAACAACATATGGGGAAGTAATCCACTTCATACATAATATGTGTCAAGTGTTTTTGAGTTTATATTGAAAAACAATAAGTTTTATAATTGATACATCAAGTAGATCTTAGTATATTCAGAACAATGATCACACTATTGAATTATTCCATCACTTTACTTGAAATTTCAATATTATTTGCATAAATTAAATATTTATTAATTAATTGAGTCATCAAAAATGAAAAAATAACAAATGCCGGTGAAATGTGACAACTAACCTCAAGCAATCTATTTTTATTTTTTATAATCAGAATGCATTCTTCAGTTCTTTCTATTTTTGAAGTTATCCAAAAATGTTGCATTTTCGTCCAACTCGAATAATTTAATTTAAAAAAATTAAATATGATTTTAAATGGGGTGACTTGGCTAAAAAATGAAAATAATCGAGATAGCCAAAGTCATCCCATTTGGAAAACCTACCATCCCCACCCTGTTTTAAAATTTTTTCCAAAATAATTTTTCTTATTGGGGCGTAGATCATACGATTGATGAAAAAAAAAACACTATATAGAAGCAAAATTTACCCCATTTTACTGTACTCAAAAAGTATAATCTGAAGAAACATGAATTTGTGAACTCAAATACCAATTGTCTAATTTATCATATCATAATGGTTTTTCGTTTTCAGTTTATTGTTGAATTTCAATATGAATTCGATAATTATCCAAAAATCTTGAGGTAGTATTTATGAACAAATTAATTTTTAGCTAAACAGACCATTTTAAAGAAATAATCCTGAAACACGTCGATTTTTTATTTTAATTTACCGTATTTCAAAATAATAATCTAATATACAGGGTGAATTACTTTCGAGTAAGGACGTCACATTCTTCATTAGTTAAATTAACAATATTATCGAAAATACTTATTGTCTAGCTGCAATTGGTTTGAATGCAACACCCTGTTTGTTACAGAATATGAAAGAAATTATTTCTTATCAATTTGTTTAGTAATTTATAGGTGTTCAATGACAGTTTAGTACTACAATATTTTGGTATTCGTGAATGTTTTAATTATTGCTTAGATTCAATTTATTATTTTTGTCCACCCTTTACCAATTGAAATCAACATGTGATACATATTTGGAATCAGCTCAGCTAGAGTTATCGGAAAATTGAAACAAAATGGGGGTGTATGGGAGTGTTACATTAAAAAAAATGACGTCATTACTCGAAAGTAATTCACCCTGTATATCAGATTATTATTTTAAAATACGGTAAAAAAAAATCGACGTGTTTCAGGATTATTCCTTCAAATGGTCTGTTTAGCTAAAAATGAATTTGTTCCCTACTTTACGGACACAGTGTATATGCAGTAACATGAATCTGAGTATTTTCAAAAATACAGCATCCAAAACATTAAAAAAAAATTTTTGAAATGGCATCCGAATATTTTTTCGTCATAATAACATCTAATGATTACAATACCCCCAATTCATTGTTAAAACGTTCAAAAAGCATCCTTCATCATAATACGCCTACACAAAACAGCGGCTTCCTTGTGGCAGCTTAGGCAATCATCTCTTGACAAAATTCCTCAACACTCGAAATTTATTTCACATCGTAACGCTCTATAATCCTCGTACGCCATCAACAGTCACGTAGAATCGCAACGAAACTTCGTACCTACCCAAAATCGAACTTTGAAAAAGTCCCCCCTATGGAGAAACAGAAAAGAACATTCGGTAAACAATCAGATCGAACCAGTAGCGTGAAAGAGCGCCACCATTGGCCAGGGAGCTTTTGGCGAACATCCTCATCTAATAGACCGATCTAATAGTAATCCTGCAGGACGATAGCCGTGAAGGAAGAATAGAGAGTAGGGGAACAGTACATAGTCGACAAAGTCGTACTGTATGCTTTCTCGAGCACAGTTTCGACTAAACAAGCCGTGTGAGCGCTTCAAACGTCACCGAGTGTCACCTTCTTACATAAATATAATCTCGATACATTCAAACATGTTGCATTTCAGATAGGTATAGCACGAACTTTGCGGACTAATTTTTTTTTTCGCCGATTTACGATACGTCGCCGAGTGAAGTTACTGTGATAATCTGGTGGACGGTATTTCGCTTGTTTGTCCGGCCATGGCCAACTTGGTTTTTTCGATATTTTTGGTTCTATGCGTGCTCGTTATCAAAAGCGAGGCTAGGAATAGGCCGCCGCTGATAACAGATGACAACAACAGGATGAGGAACAAAGCTGCCGGTGAGTCTCAACATTTTCCGTCTGTCAATAGATTTTTGCAAACTCTCATAACACTCCCACAGCCTCCTCTAACAATAACACCCTCTATTACCCAACAAAATCGATAATTGTAGAAAAAACTAGAGTTCCCTCCTAATCTTATCTAATTTCTACTCAACACTAGCCTAGATACAACCCAAACCTAAAATCTTCGTATTTCGTAGTAAAGTTCTCATAAGGTTGTCTAACTTCAGTCCAGACTGGATCATTTCAAATTTATATTTAACAGAACGCGTCTGACCGTTGCTGTAGTAACCGACTATCGAAAATAACATTGTCTGCAAATATAGAACTGAAGGAGGGCTTCTAAAGAGTTCTTGAAGGAGTGGTATTCCTAACTCAATCTTCATGCCTCGATAGAATTCATAATCGAAAAATTTGGGTAATCAAGCTGGAACAACTGTTTCACTTCATTACTATTTCGAATGCGTTCTTGTAGTTTTTTCGCATTTGAATTCGGTATTACACTATGTGAGAACTTAAATTTCAACCCTACATTTTAAACATATCAGTAAAGATATTAACAGATAGATACTTAACTTAAAGTATGCTGGTAGTATGTAAATATGAAAAATTTGAAGTAAAAAATCATATCATTTCAATATATATTTTATGCTTATTATTACTTAAGTTATGCTAATTAATATTATCGTAATTAGAGTCCTTAGCTGGTTTTGCATTTGCAATGACACCTTCCACAACTAACATATAATTCAAACTGGCGAATTGCACTAATTATGAACTGATTTTTCGGTACAAGCAAATTCCAATGCTATGTTCTTATTTATAATTAGATTCAATTCCGTGGATAGATTTACTGTTTTATGTTCATTGCCTTTGGTTATGAATGGATCAAAACATTCTTATTAGAATTTTATCTCATCATACATTCAAATCTTTTTCATGTTTACAATGTATGTTCTTTTACTGATTCCTAAAAAACATACAAATGGTTTCACGTTTGGATCTTATAAAGTCTACTTGAATTAACTTATATGCTTCCCATATGCTTCGAAAAGAAGCGAATTTAGCAGTAAAAACAAACCCAAAAGCTATTCAAATCAAAAACTTACTTAACATACTTTTCAATACTTCATACTTTTTCAATGTAAAACTTAACATGCCTTTCAATGAAAGAACAAGAACAACTTTAATGTAAGAACAATATATGCATCTCGATAAAATAAAACGTTTCGAATAAAATGTAGGATTACTACAAATGTATCTTATTATTCAAATCGACAGGAGTTGAAGCCGTATCAAACTTATATAGCACTGAATCGTTTGAAAGTAAATCAGTGTTTTTATTGTGCCCCTCGTTGTCCTTTATCACTACGCTTGCATTCACAATTTCTATTTTTAAAGACATCCTCATTTGAGTCCCGATTCAATGTTTGTTTATATTATTCGTAGGGGACAGTCAAATTAAGAAACATCTTAATAAACTCCAATTTGCTGAGCGTCAATGTAGCATACGATTTATGTGATAACGCAAATGAGTTGAGATAGGATAACCGAATAGGAATTACCTCATTGTGACACAATGTTGTTGCAAGCGGAATAATTTTTTTTTTATAAATCAAACATAAACCGATTTTTATCTTTTACACCTGTTCCACATCGGAAGTAGGAATCCTTGAAAATAGATTTGAAATTTCACAGTTTTTACATCTTTTGAAAGACAAAAGTACACAAAATATTCTCACAGATATACAGGCTGTATAACGGAAGTATGAATATTTTATTTATTTAACAAATTTTTTAAATAATTACTTATAATGAATTCAAAGGGAAAAATATTCTTTTACAAAATTCTATATTGATTACTGCAGTCGTGTTGCAATTTTTTATTAGATTAGTGGGATCAATGCTGGTTTTTAAAGCATGTTTAATGAGAACTTCTCCGTTAGTTGCTAACTATAATTGAAACGTAAATTGTGATAATTTTATGAAAGTTGTATATCCAAACAGTTTTTGTATTGCATAAAATAATTCAAAAACTGCATTGAATGGATAAACAGAAAGTTTATTTATCGCTATTTCTGGTCGACTTTTAATCGTAAATTCAAATTCTTGCGAATAAAAATTCAAGAGATAGTAAACTCAATGAATAATTAATTTCAATCAAGCTATACAACATCTAGATTAGATATATCTTCTGGAACATAAAAAAAAACTACTTTCCCATTGGATAGACGAAAAGTTATGTATTTTCGAATTTCACAATAATATTATTGACTAGAAGATGAGTAATACTGAAATTATCAGATATTCCTTATAATTTATGGAAGCACAGAAATAATATATGATAATTAATGAACTAATAATATCAATATATTCAGATTAACCAGAATGAGGGTTTCATTAAGAGTTTCAGGATTTTTTTTCATCGTAAAAATTACCATAATCCAATGCACTACTGTGACTTTTTGTCTGATCAAGTCGTGAAATTCTTTTCCATATTGAATGACGTAATATTTTCTGAATTGATAAAGGAAATATGTACGTGGTGTAAGCATCCTCTGGTATAGTAGCAAAAAGGTCTAGATTCTCCAATGATAGCGTCTAGAGTAGATCATGATTCCAAATAGAAAGAGCACAGTTGTTTCTGTTTCTGAGACAAAATCGAATCATCAATCATATGAATTAAACATCTCTTAATTAGCGATCTCCAAGTGAATGAAATCATCTCCCTCAATAGTTAAATAAAGCGGATAAAAATTAAACGCAAATTGTAAACGCGACAACAAGAAACAAAGATTGCACACTACACTGCTAAACATAAACTAAGGAACATCCAATCGTTTCGAAAATTTTTCCACGGAATATTTTCTAGTAATTATTTGAATTTCCTACTTAAAGAATGTTGAAAAATTTATGTGGAAATCAACGAATTAAAAAATTAAATATTTCGACAAATAATTTACTCTTTATTCATTGAACATCTAATGAAGTTATAGGGATAACTCCAGGACTCGTAGATCAAAAAACGAAAATCAGTTTCATCCATATCATCAAAATTTATGTCCTACTTTTCCAGTTTTTTACAAGACAATAAATTATTCGAACATGATTTGAGCTGCTAATAAATTTCGAAAGTTGAATTTTTCCCAGCAAATTTTCTGCTTGTGGTTTCTTGCCCGAATCGGCGATAACTTCAAGAATGAAATAAAGTCTGGTTCTATCAATTATGTTATTTGAGCTGGCAAAAACCTACAAATCTTTTTGGTTTTTCCCATTTTGATAGAATATAATATAATGAGTGACATAGAAAAGGACAACCAATATTAAGGAAGTTATTACAACAATATTTTGTATAAATGTATCTTAATGTATTAATAATGTATGTATGTGTAATAATGTATTAATTTATTGAAATTTTAACCGTTGAAAGGAATGAAGAGTATAATAGTTGGGTCTCCATGACATCTTATGCACTCAGAAACACGTCTGGGCATAATCCTAATCAGTTGATTGATTTCCTCTTGAGACTAATTGTAGACCTCATGCCGCAAGAGTCTATGGAGGATGAGTTGAACGAGATTATCGTCTTCCCATAATATCCCAGATGTGTTCAATGGGTGAAAGATCGGGAAATCTAGCGGGCCAAGGCAACAAAGACTTTTTTGTCTTAAAAAGGGCTCTACTTATATTTAGGGGTACACTTAAGTTTCACATTTGCTCTGATTAGTCTTTCAGATAACTTGGCTAATTGCTGTTTTTCACACTTCCATTTCTTTGATAATCTTATTAATATCAATGTTTGAATTGAAGCAGGGTGATATTTCAAAATCCTTTAAACATATGAAATATAATTTTCGGGGATCATGCTCGATGTTCAAATTGAATTCGTTATTGAATCAAATCGAAAAATTCAAATTTAATGTAATAGTTGAATTTAAATTTTTAAAATTCCTTCAACATAGTAATTTCAATCTTTCAAATTTATTTATCATCAAATTGAATTTATGATTTAATTAAATTGGAAAATTTTAAATATTGTAATCATTAGATTTAAATTTTTAGAATCCTTTCAACTCAGTTATATCAATATTTGAATTGAATTTATTATTGAATTGCATTAAAAAGTTTGAATTCAATATAACAATCAAATTTAAATTTAAAATCATTTCTGCATATAGTAATTTCAATCTTTCAATTCAACTCATTATTGAATTGAATTTATTATTTATTAATTGAATACAAAAAATTTAAATTATTGTAATCATTGAATTGAAATTTTTATAATCCTTTCAACATGGTTATTTCAATGTTTGAATTTAATTTATTATTGAATTAATTTAAAAATTAGATTTCAATATAACCATCAAATTTAAATTTAAAATCATTTCAGCATATAGTATTTCCAACTTATTATTGAATTGAATTTAGGTATTATTTAATTGAATTAAAAAAATTTGAATCATTGTAATCATTAAATTCAAATCCTTCTAGTCCTTTCATCATGGTTATTCCAATTTTTGAAATGAAATTATTATTTAATTAATTTAAAAATTTGAATTCAATATAACAATCAAATTAAAATTTAAAATCATTTTAGCATATAGTATTTTCAAACTTTCTATTCAACTCATTATTGAATTGAATTTATTATTTAATTGAATTAAAAAATCGAATTATTGTAATCATTAAATTCAAATTTTTATAATCTTTTCAACCTGGTTATCTCAAAGTTCAAATTGAATTTATAATTGAATTGATTCAAAAATTAATTTATCATTAAATTGAATTTTTCATTTGATAGAATTAAAAAAATTCAAACTATTGTAATCATTAAATTTAAATTTTTATAATCCTTTCAGCATAATAAAATCAATGTTTAAATTGAATTGAAAAGATTAAATTCAACATAAAAATAAAATTTAAAATTAGATTAATTTCAACATATATTTGTCGAGCAGTGTATTTACAACTCCAGACTTCGTCTCTGTCTCCCGTCAACCAGCTGAATCATCCGGAAAAGAAGTAACGAACATAATATCGAGCTTTGAATGAACAAGCGGCAACTGGTTTTGATTCATTATGCGAATTTGGGCAGACTGCGATTATGTCTTGGATGTCAAAGGTGACACTGACTAGTCCACTAATAAACTGTTAGAATCGCTTTTGATTATCAGCCATCATCTCAATGGGTGTAGAACCCGTTTCTGCAACAGCGAAACTGCCAATTCAGATATCGTGGGATCGACGTGTGTGTGTGTAGTTCCTCCTTTTGCAATGGCCCCATTTGAATATATTGAAATTTCAAATTTATTCTTCTCACGCTACTATTCCGAGCCCCGTCTGTAAACATAAGGTTGTGTGTGAGGAATGACGCGAAGTAGGAGCTTTTGAGCGTTTGTACTTAAAATTCTTACCTGAAAATTTGGAATAAAGTGGTCACTCTCACAGATGCTGACCCTAAGCAACAATTTTTGACTTTCAATTAAAAAAAAAATTCTAAAAAATATTTATTAACCCAATGAAACATTGGCGTTTTCAATATTCTTTTTGAAAATAATATAAAAAAATAGTTTCGACAAATATTTGAATGTTAACAACAATTGTTTTGCCAACACTGTGACTTCTTCAGATTTATTTTACACTACGACTTTTATCAAGTAACAACCTGATTCGTTAAATATTCTATTCGAATGATTTTTGATTCTGATGACGAGATGAACATGAAATTTCTATAAAGCTTGAAATTATTATTCTTCATCTACACGCAAAATTTCAACTCCGTCGTATCTATCATTATTCCTCATTTTATTTTTGATATTCTGTTCGATTTTTCTATGATTCTAAGATTGTTGTTTTATTTTTAGTTGCTAAATATCAACTCAACCGGGTTCGTTATCTCTGAATATTTTTTTTCCAATATTCTTCTTGAAATTTCATCGGTTTTGATGACGGTATCAATTTTGCAGGATATTTGAAATTATTACATATCCATGGTGAGATCTGGTGTCACTATTATATAGAAAGTATTTTTTCCGATATTCATATGGAATTTTTTCTGGTAAAAGCAATCGAAATGAAATTTTTTCAAAGCTTGAAACTTTTATTTTGCGTCTGAGTGTGAAATTTCATTTCGATCAATTCAGAATTTTTGAATGAATTTATCCGAGAATTTTGCCTCAATCATTCAAAAACTCGCTACTTAGTGGCGCGTTTTCGAATTTTGAAAATATTTATTCATTCTACATTCATAATAATAGTTATTTATGATAATGCAGAAGGTATTGATATTCTTCCAAAAATGTCAAAATTGAAGAACTAGTGGCGAAGTGAAAAGTTTTTCATGAACGAGTGGTGAAATGATGCGAAAATTAAACATTATTTTGTCTAATTCATTGAATTTTTGTTGAAATTCATGGAATATTTCCATAAATATAGTTCAGTCATTTTTAAATTGAAAAATGTAGGTTTGTAGAACAGTTTTCTGTATCAAAAATTGGGCAGATAGATAGATAAATTCGTGATATAAGAGTTCCGAGTACCAACATATAATAATAAAATATAACCATGAAATCTGTGTTAATCTGGGATATGCTCGCACGATTTTGTTCTACAAGAAGAATGAACAAATATGTCGCAGAACTAGAAAAACACAATTTAGAACGTCCATATTTAGAAACCACCTACTCGAGGCGTTCGAGTCAAAGCTACCCAGAAAAATTCTAAGATACTCCGTTCGATACTTATCGTGTTTACTGCCGACCGGACGGGTAGAATTGAATTTAACCTTGAATTCGTCAATAGTGAATCGGACCTTATTCTTTAGGAACTTTACCGAGAGAAAAATCTAAAAATAAAATAATAAATGGCATAAATGATGTTCTGTTCGGGGAACGAGTGCTTGAAAACGAGAAACGTATTGGCCAACCACAAAAGTTGGAAAAATTAATTTTTTTGATGATTTTAGATTGATAAGTGCACCCAAAAACCACGAAAAATTTTAGTAAGATGGAAACAAATAGTAATAGGTGGAAAAACATAAGAAATCAACTTTATATACACAAAATGGATATTTAAAAATCCTACTTTTTATAAATTGATTTGAATTGCCGATTCTAATTCCATGAAACATTTGAAACAACGAGACCTAGATTTTGGCAAAGCATTGGTCCTTCGATATTAACGATATTCCATCAAGTATTAGCGCATTCTAAACAATCACAAAGTGATAATAGTAAAGGAAAAACGTAATTAATCAAAATTTTCAGATCTCCTCTAAAAATACTCCAAGACCGTCGCCAAAAATCGCGTGATATGAGTGAATCATTTATTTGTGCTCTACTTTATTTTAGCTGCGTAAATTTTGAGTTGTTGATGCTGTAATTCGCCGAAAAAATGAAAAACAAATAACTCGATGGGATATTGTATTGTGTTTCTAGCAGATGATGAATAATTATGATTAGGAACCTTATCGATAATAAGGAGTCGCCACAATTCTACAAATACTTAATGATGAGAGTTGGTAGTATGTATTTATGGACCAAATTTGACACTTTTGAATGAGAATTAGTACTTCTATAATACTTAGATTAGATAGAGGAAACAATTTTCACGAGAATCTCATTAGCGAAAACCGCAAGTTTCATAGCTATTACCGTTAAATATTTACAGGGTGTTTTGCGAAAATGTTAATTTTGCTCTAACTTTTTTTTGTTGAAAATTTTTCATTTCAGTAAAAACCGTTTTGTATCAACTTTTTACGTGAAATTCAATTTCCTTAATTGAATTTTCCGCAATCTGATATTTCATGAGATATCATTATTGAAATATTTTAAAAAATGGGGCATCCCGTTCAATTCTACATATTTCGATAGAGCTGAAAATTACTATCTAAGTCATGTTCGATGTTCTAACAGGTAACTAGCTAGGTTACCTAACCTAACATCTATGGACTTTTATCTTTAGGGAAGATTAAAAGATATTATATAATAAAAGACGTAAGGTCAGGCAACCTAGCTGGTCACCTGTTGGTACTTCGAACATGACTTCAGAGAAATATCGAACGCATTGAAATTTTTGAAATTCGTCATAGTGTGCAAAACGAAAGCACTTTTGGGTTGCCCTGAAGTACCTTCTTGGCCGGTAATAGTGAAACTGATGGAAAAATTTGAGCTTTTAGGACAAGTTAGGGATGTGAAGATTCGAAACCGTGTGCGTCGCTCAAGAACAACTGAGAATATTACTCCTGTAGTTCGGAGTATGAACGAAAACCCAGAATGTTGATTCCTCGTTGATTTTTCGAACAAGGAATTTCTCCAAGAACATTACACTGTATATGCATAAAGACTTAGCTCTGAACTTTCATTTTCAACAAGACGGCATAAGATGCCATAAAAGCAACAAATCGAAATTTTTCAAAAAAATATCCCTGGTCTTGTTATTTCTCGAAGAGGTGATCACAATTGGCCACCAAAATCTTGTGATCTAACACCTTATAATTTTTTCTTTGGTGTCACGTGAAAGATAAGGTCAATGTCAATGCACCACAATCGATTCAAGACCTTAAAGATGGAATTTGTGAAGTTATCAAGGACATACAGCCGCAAATGTACGAATTGGTCAGTAGAAATTTTGCCGATCCCCTCATCAGAAACTAAGAAAATTCGAAATTCAGAATATCGAAGGAAGTTACCCAATATTTCAGTGACAACTAATTCAAACTGTGGTCTCCAAGGACATAATGGACACATGAACGAACGTATGTTCAAAAGCTCAAGACCCCTCGAATTTTTACGTAGTTTTATCCAAAGAGCTCTTTTAGTTTCCGATAAATTTTCTGCTCGAATGGACTAATTTTTTATCGAATTCTACGAATCTCAAAAGATTTATTGTGATATAATCAATAAACCAATAAGTCTTGACCTTTCATGCAGTGCAATATGTAAATATAGATGTAGATAAATAGACAAATTCCACGTAACTAACTGCCAGTAAAAGACTCGATTCGCAAAAACCCAGACGCTGACCTTGATCACAGATTTCCTAATCCGAAATACTCTAAGCTTCCTTCTATTTTCTCAATTCTGATCCTGAATGACGAGTCTTTTTCCACAGGAAGTTGCATCATTATTACAACCGTGACAAATTCTTACGTTTATGAGTGCGACCGAATTTTGCGCCAATACCTGTGCCAAAAACACGAGACTGATTTATAACTCATTGATAAAATAAAAACATCTCCCTTTCGGTAAACATTTCGAAAAGTCCCGAATTTCACTCTCGTTCCCCCCGATAAATCCAGTATTAATACGTCGTTATTAATTTTTTTTTGGCGCACTTATTAAAACGTAAATGTCACTGCCGCAATTGTTTGGAATCGATTACTCTTGCATGTTTACAAAACATTTTGAGGTATATCCATTCATAGTATTCACTTCGTAGAAATTATGCTCAGTTTTTGGAACGAACAGCGATCGCATTTGTTAACAGGTCTTCATTTTGTAAGGACAGGAATTTTATTCCCTACGCCTCTACTATAATTTCTCCAGTTTTCTACTGTTGTTCATTTAGGAGAGTTTTCTCTGCATGACACTATTTTCCTCTATTTGATTCTTTGAAAGTGGTATTTTCTCTTTTCTGGCTTGTTGGAATTTATATTATCTTTCTTAATTCTCGTGCGATTTTAGCGTCTCCATTGTCTTCTTTATTTCTTTGTTTACTATTTCCTCAATAGTTCTAATTTTCAATTCTTTTTGGTTGCTAATATAATGGGGCGTCAACCGCTATTTTGGTTACTGTATTTAGTGTACTTTGTAACTCATCTTTCTTATTGTCTTTCGTATTATACCAGGTTACTCCTGCATACGTAATGCTTGGTAACAGCTCTATTTTTATTTTTTTGAGCTTGTTTTCTGAGGAAAGTTTATTTTTTGGGTAGAGTCTCCCGTACAATTGCCTTGCCTATTTTCCGTTTTCTTCTATATGTTCATTCTTTCATCTAGAATTATTTTGCTTCCTTTTTCTTTTCTATTGTCTGATTTTCTATTTTGACGTTCCCTGCTTTCCTTTCCTTTACTGTTGCTCCTCCGAAGTAGATGGCAACTGTTTTCGTCGTATTCACTTTGAATTTCCATTTCTTGAAGTTTTCCAACAGTTTATCAAGGTCTATCTGTGACAGTTTTGATTCGCATTCAACTGTAATAGTAAATGGCGGTGTCATCTGCAAACTGGGCTATCTTGCATCTATTCATTCTTGGTATGTCTGCCATATATTAATTGAACAACAGCGGTCCTATCACCGATCCTTGGGGAACACCGACTTCAATTTCTCTAATCGTGGACCTGGTACTATCGATATTAACTCTAAATTTTCTATTTCCCATCAGGTATGATTTCATTAACCTCGTATGTTTGGTTGGAAATTTTATCAGCTTCATTATGTAAATCAGACCTTGACGCCACATTTTATCAAATGCCTTTTCTATATCCACAAATATTGCACCAGTAGATAGGTTCATTGATCGCATTTGTCAATACGTTTAAGGAAAAAGGAATCTGCAATATCACGTCAGAATTACATTACAATGTCTGTAATTCTCGAATTTTGAATCGAAAATATTCTAAAATGATGGGGTTCGACTCACTGATGATGAATCCGTCCTTGAATTCTGTGGATAATAAGGAATAGAAAAGACCTAAAAACTGGTAGACTATTATAGACTCTTGGATCAATGAATTTGATAAATTCATCGGGTTTATCGATTACATTCACTCTTATTATCACTTCTCATTTTTATTCACTCTTTATTAATACTTCAGCTTTCGCAACTTATGTTTTCCTTCTTCAGCAGGCTATAATAAAGAAATTAATGGGCTCATGCAGTCCTATCCTTTCGATGCTCACACCACCGAGATTACTCATAATTCGATAATTATTCTGTTTCAAATTTTTCCAATATGACCCCAAAACAAAACGAAGAATCAAGCTTCAGTTATAAATATGAAACATAAAATGCGGTTATGCACAACAATAACTGAAACACGGATCCATGGGAAGATACCTGCAGAAAGAGGCTGGCATATGATATAAATTTTACCTAGGCGGCTATTTGATTTGAAACCGCTGGCAAGGCTTATTAGGCGATAAGCGTTCATTGCGAGCAAACTGCAGATACGTGATCTGCACCACAATGCCGAGAGCTGCAAGCCGGTATATATATGCCATGTTCGCAAAAAACAGCAGAGCTGCAGAACGGCCTCTAAAACAACCTTGTATTTATGAGAAAATTATAACCTAAGTGGAACATTGAACGATTGACAAGAATTCCTTCTCGTTTTGTCTCGTTTCGGTGGTACCGGCTACTTTTGTCAGGACGTTCCATAAGCTCATCACGAATAGGGCAAGATCCGTCAGACGTTACTTATTTCCACGAAATATGCCAAACATATCAACGACACATTTTGATGAATAAAAAATAAGTACCTAACTTCGGAGTAGTACGTATAAGTACGACACATTTTGTTAATCAAAAAATACTTATTCTTGCTTATTTCCTGATTGACACAATGTGTCCTACTACTGAGTAGTATTGGTACGGCACATTTTGTTGATCACAAAAAGCTTATTAGTGCTTATTTCCTGATTGACAAAATGTGTCGTACTGTGTAGTGCAAAACAGAAAATAAGTACATAACTTCGGAGTAGTAGGTATAAGTACGACACATTTTGTTGATCAGAAAATAGTTATTAATGCTTATTTCTTGATTGGCACAATGTGTCGTACTGGGTTGTATTAGCACGGAACATTTTGTTGATCACAAAAAACTTATTAGTGCTTATTTCCTGATTGACAAAATGAGTCGTACTGTGTAGTGCAAAACAAAAAATAAGTACCTAACTTCGGAGTAGTAGGTATGTGTACGACACATTTTGTTGATCAGAAAATACTTATTAATGCTTATTTCTTGATTGGCACATTTGTGTCGTACTGGGTAGTATTAGCACGGAACATTTTGTTGATCACAAAAAACTTATTAGTGCTTATTTCCTGATTGACAAAATGTGTTGTACTGTGTAGTGCAAAATAGAAAATAAGTTCTAATAAACATTACGTCATATTTTGTAATTGATAATGTAAAATAACTGCATAGTACGACACATTTTCTTCAAGTTCAAGATTTCAGGGCAGCCAGACTACTTCGTTATCAAAAAAATGTATCGTATTCCGAAATGTGGCTTTCTCAGTACTTCATATTTTCTTAATCAGAAGGTAAATCAAGATCTCTAGGAAGCTAGACGTAAATTATTTTTTTATTAACAAATATATCGTAATAATAGTAGTACGACACATTTTGTCAATCAGAAATGATGCTTCTAGTCCAAGATGCCAGAGCTGCCAGACGTTACTTATGTTCTTATCAATAAATGTGTCGTACTTAGTGCTGTCAATACGACACATTTTTTTGTGCTGATACTGATTACGATACATTTTGTTAATTAAATCCGAAACTTATTTTAACTACTGAAGAATCTTGATCCGAATATACCATAGAACAAAAAGGTTCTGCTGACGGTATTTCAAATTCGCGTTATGGTCTCTTTAATGACCAACATTGCGTACAGTGTGGATCATAAACAGAATTTCCGCCAACTAACGTAACCGGAGTTTGAAATATCTACGTACATTCAGCTGTTAACCTACATCGAAGAAATTTAGTTGTTTTTATCGTGCACCCAATGTGATTTATGTTCTATCTCGAGAATGGTTCCATTATCGTCTTCTAACAGGGGTATCACGGTATTTACGGTCATCATAATTGCTACCGTGGTACCTATCCATAAATTCTTTAGATTTTCACTAGTGCTCAACGTTAAGGATTCGTGACGTTGTCGTCAGACGTTTATTTTTGTGTCGTTGTTACATCTGAGACAATAAACATTGAGGTGGACATGAAATGTCAATCTAAAGCAATGAAGAAGGACGATAGTGTAATTGAATAACACTCATTTGATGGTCATAGAAAAATGTTCTTTTTTATGGAGTCGACATAAAGAATTTCCAAATTTCGAAATCATACCTTTTATTCACTTATAAACTAGAAATGGAAATCGTTAGCGATTGAAATACAGCCAACTTAAGGAAATGGAATGAACTAATTGAGCTCCTATAGAAACATTAAGTTGGTGCCAAGATCAAATAATTGATAATGTTTATCGAAAGAGAACTGTAAAGAGATAAGATTTTTCACCTTTTTATAGAGTTAGGTAATTTGAGATTAAATAAGTGTATGTAGTTCAAGTCTGGTGACCTACAGTTCATCAAACATGTGGATCAGCGAATCTCAAACAATAGCAAATCAGTGAATGAAGCCTTTGAGCTGGTCTTACCAAATCGGAATACTGAATAGTCAGTATACTTTTGTTGATTCACTTATTACATTTTATCTTATAATTTTTTTATTATTGTGGTCATGAGCAGTATAGCATGAATTCTTCTTGAATCAATTTTCTTGCTTATGAAGACGAATTTATCTTTTGAAAAATTGGAATGTATGTACCGGGTTTTTCACCATAATTTGACTCCCCCTTTAACTTTGTTATTGAAAGAGGTACAAAAAAATGTTTTCTACAAAAGTTTCACGAAATCGACTAGTGTTTTCTGAAATGATTTCACAAAACGAAATATATAAAGAGTGGCCAACATATTGATTGCAAAATTTGTTCAAATGTAACACCCTGTATATTTTTCTATATTTCACTAGCTCTTTTCCCCCTGATTTCGAATATATAACATATATTTGATCTATCTCTCGTATTCTGAGTACCACAGAGTTTCAAATTTTAAGAACCACCTAGCATGCTCAGTAAATAGTTTTCAAATGGTAGGCTGTGATAACTCAAAATGCCTTTTTGAGTTTTCTCGTTGGCAACGATATGACATACGTTTTTCACTAAGAATTTAAATAGGATGATTTGGACGCAACTCCATATATTCTCTCCATGTAGCTTTCTTATTTTTATTGTTCTTCATAAAGTGAAGATATTTAAAGTTTTTCCGCTTCTGTGAAGTGCATATTCGATTAATAGTTTCATTCAATGACAAACGTATGTCATATATCGTTGCCAACGCTATAACTCAAAAAAGGATATTTTGAATTATCGCAGCCTTCCATTTGAAAACTGATTACTTAGCTTGCCAGGTGGTTCTTGAAATTTTAAACTCTGTAGTACTCAGAATGAGAGAGATAGGCCAAACATATGTCATATATTTGAAATCAGGGGAAAAAGAGCTAGTCAAATATAGAAAAATATACAGGGTGCTTCATTTGAAAAAATGAAGTTGCAATCAATATGTTGGCCACTCTGTAAATATTTCGTTTTGAGGAATCATTTCAAAAAACACTGGTCGATTTCGTGAAACTTTTGTAGAAAACATTTTTTTGTACCTCTTTCAGTAACAAAGTTAAAGGAGGGGTCAAATTATGGTGAAAAACCCGGTACATAGATTCCTCCAAAGGAGTTCTGTTGTCATTTTGGCAATTGGGTTTCTTGGTGATTAAAAATAATATGTAACTATGCTTCATTTAATCCTGGTATTTTTGTTATAGCCTGTCAGTAACCGAGCTAAACAAATATCAGAAAATCGACATCACAGTCTCATTCACAGTTGAACCACGTCCAAGCAATTGTAACACCTTCAGATTTCTGATGGAACGATATCAATACGGAACATTTGCTCCAGTTGTTCAAAATAATGCATCCGATAAATTTGAGAACCTCTGAATTAATATTATTTCGAATGACCGACTAGAGTGCTAAGTTTCAACAGTATGAGGCGCCAGATAATTATAGAAACAATAACAAATAATAAAGTTTCAGTCAGCAAAACAAACATACAATGCGAAATCGTTATTGCTGAGAACAGGAAGGTATTTTATTTGCACACTGAACCGAAAATAATCCACCTCTATATACGTTTCTGTTGTTTTCACACATAAGATGGTTTTCATTCAGCTGCAACAATCCAATTTCTTGAAAAAACAATGTACAAACTGAATCTCAGGTAGAAGTATTAGTTGGGAAGGAAGGAAAAACATATATTTGTATCAATTATTAACTAGCTATGTAAATAAATTATATACATAATTTTAGAATTGAAAACTTCAATAGTTATGGTGCGTTAAAATTTTTAAGATGATATATTTGTTGTGTGAGAATATTTGGATATTTTTAGTGGGAATACTTAAAAATTATTCAACCAGCGGAAGAAATATCATCGTGAAGAGGCAAAAGTAAGTGCAGAATCACTGCCTAAGAAGTCACGTGAGAGATGTAAAACCAGTATCCTCTATTTTGCAATTTGCACCTATAAAAGAAAGTTCTAAATGTAAATGATGATTATCTTCCAGTTTTTTTGCCAGAAAAAACATCTCCATGAAAATGTCAACTAATGATAAATTCATTTTGAATTAACTTATATTTATATTATTTCCCTCACTTCGAAGGACTTCAACTCGAAATCAAAAGAAGAAAACTCTTGATTTTTGCTACAAATTGATCTCAACATCTTTTTAATCTATGCAGAAGTACCCTGTTGTTGATTTACGAATTGTAAAGTATTGATTTTTGTCTTCACATTCACTTCGAATATCTGAAAACATTTTTTTCCGACTTTTATCGGGTATCGTCGATGAGTGCGAATTGGTTATTTTTTTCCAATTATCTATCGTGATTCACACCGATAAAAATATCTGACATGGAATAAATATTTTTTCTGGTTCTAATTCCCTGCTTTTGATGGAGATTTGTATCATTTCTTTGATCTGGCAACAGTGATCCATACCAAAACAGCGTCTCCTCGTTCTCTACACATGATTTGAATATGCACATAAGTGTGGTATGTGCCAGAAATATTGCTCTGTTTCCAAAAATACATAATCTTTCTATAAAATCTTTGATCTGGCCGATCTAACATAAATTCGATGAAGAGAGGCAGATTTCTTGTTTTGCAAAATATAGGTAGGTTTATTCTGATACGAGAACAGCTCATCTAACAAATATTCAAGCATGCGGGAACTCGTAAGTTTTGAAATATACTGCATTACTACTGAATAAATTGGGAGGCGTTTCTGTGGTCTGAACATTGAACTTTGCCATTTGTTTTTTTAGCAAGAATGCAGGAACAACAATAAATATATGGGTTTCTGTATTTGGAGAGGAAAGGTTTTTTGCGCTCTTGCAGGCTATCATTCTTTTCAAATGCATGTAATTTTCGAATTTAGAGCAGATAATGGTTTCAAATTATGTTCCGTCGAATTTGAATATACTGCAGGAAGATGCGCAATCAGAATAACCAGAGGTTCATCACTATATTGGAAGATGTTCTTGATCCTTGAAGTAAATGCTAATAGGACATTTTACTTTACCACAAGTGTGGGATTTGATTATATTCATTTCATGGAAAAATTAGCAATGGAGTGGTGTTCTGATCACCATGTTTCGATTAATTCTGATTTAAAAGAACAGTTCTGCGGGAACGATACTTTGTATTGCCTTTTATCACTCTTCCAGTCTTCCACCCATGATTCCAAGTTGACCTAATTGTTCCGATAGATCAATTGTGCTACTATATAAAAAAATTTCTTCTCATATTATTCAACATCTAAGGAGTGATCGACCAAATTAAATTTTTGCAATAATTTTGAAAGCAAAGACGTTGATAATGAAAAGACCTTTTACAGGCGCATACCCATTTGAAAAATTGGGGGTTGTCTTTCGAAGGGGATTCCATTTAGGATTAGCATTTTTACGAAGAAAAATGATGATTTAGAATTTTAATTTGACGTGTTTCGGGATTTTCCATTAATATTTATAGCAATCAAGATAATGAATTAATGAATTTATTCCATTTGACTTTTAAACACAGCATATGTGAAAAGATATATCATATACGAACATTAACAACTAAATTAACAATTAAATTTTTTGGCTATTTATGGATTTATTTGGATGGTGATTCCAAAATAAAAAATATATCAATATTATCAAGTAGAGAATAAGGAGAAGATATAAATTGTTTTTTTTATTATTTTATGTTAGAAAAAAAAATTGTGCTAGCCGATATTATAGCGTTAAACTTTTCTTCTTGAAATCCCCTGAAGATTCACATTTTTAAGGATCAGTATTTCATTTTGAAAAACCCTGTATAGTGGAATATACCAAAATGGGAATATTGACTCTACCAAGCAAACATATTTATCTGTATGTGCTTTTTTGTTTCTTCAAGAATATTGTTTCCAAAAACTGAAGGCAATTGTGTTGAAAGTACATATTACGTAATTCTATTTTGATGGTATGTGACATGGTAGGTTACATCAGTAATTTGTAATTTCGTTTTTTGTTACTAAATACTTTTCAAATTATACTGTCTATTTGTCCACTGCCATCTATCACTATCAGTAGTATGTTATATTTTCTGCAGAAAAAATTATATCTTCAGAACTATTATTATTCTGAAGAGAAAATTGAAGCGTCAATTTTTCATTCAAAATTGCATCAACCGCGTTTAAAAACACTTATAAATTCACACTGAAGTTAAATATTTTCTCGTAAAATATTTTAAATCATTATAAGTAGCGGTCAACAAAAATGTAAATGATGATTTTGTAATGAAAATTAAGGTTGGTATTTTGTTTATAATTTTTCGGAAAACTTCCCCCCAGAAGAGTTACACCCCTCCGAAGATTAACAATTTTTTTTTTTCATTTTCTTTGTTTATTGAGCTGAAGGCACGAAACTTGGTTAATATTATTTGTCTTGGCTTAGACTTTTACAACTGAAACGATGGTAGACAAACAATGAACAAAAACCTGTAGAATATTGACAATATTATAATATTTGTTGAAAATTTTTTGTTGTTAATCTTCGGAAGGGTGTTTTTCAAAAAATTCTATACCAAATTTCATGTATATGTACCTTTATTTTCCTCACGGAATCACCCCTTACATTTTTTGGTGTTATTCAGATACACCATACTCCCTGTATAAGTGCTAGGATTTTGCAGAAAAAAATAATATATTTGAATTTGTCAGAAATAATTTGTTATTTTTGGAACCTTGATTTTATTTTGGAGCCAGAAGGATCAGTGCGCTATAACAATTGATTTTATACAAAAGTTCATACTAAAAACTTTCTCGTAATTCCCGAGAAAAGCTCTGGACAACGGACGAACAGATTTTTATTATTTGATTTTCGGATTCTACACATTCCAAAACTAAATCTGCGAAAATTTTATAAGGTGCTAAAATTTTTTTTCGCCGGACGATTTATGAACGAAAATAACACACCAAAATCCAACGAATACCGGAAAATTATGATTTATGTGCGGAACCCGAGCACGCACAGCCGGTCTTCAGAAGAGTCTGTTCCTCTGAGACGGCAAGGACGGCCAGCAATCAACGTCAAGAAGCATCAGGAAACAGGCTCTTTCGATGCGAGCGGCTCTGTCTCGACTCATTGACGTTGAGACGTAGGAATCAAAACAAAATCATTTTACGCGTCATGAAGAAGTGGCCTGCACTTATTTTATAACGTACTCTATCGGAGTGGACGACCTCAATCGAGTACAGCCTCAAATAGAACGTCGCGACGTTCAACAGACCTCGTAATAATGAACACTAGTTTAATTTGATGCCTCGCTCGTTCTTGCTTGAGATCCGACGAGCTTTTGACGGTGTCGTTTGCCGATTCTGGAATTTAATATGGCCTTTTGCGTTTTCGTTCGTGATTATCCCAATTTGGCTGAATTGGGAGTTTGTTAATTTTTTTTTGCAACAAAAAAACAAAAATTATCCAATAATGAATATGTTATTCTGAAAGGAATTTTTCTCATTATAGTGTTGTGAGTTTTCAAACTTGGCAACGTTTGAAGTAGAAAATTCACAAATGAATATCTTTTATTTATTTATATGAAAATAAAGAGTTGAATGGGTAACTTTTGTACGGAATGCAATAAACAACGATAATAAATTATTGGAGATGAATATCAGAGCTAATATAGGTGATAAAAGTTCAATGAGTCTTCATGATAAAGAATATTTAATTTAAATCAAATAATTATAAAAGTTTAATGAGTCTTCTTGATGAAGGATATTTAATATAAATCAAATAATTTGACAACTTTGTGTCTAATCCTTCACAATAATATATCTGTATGATATATTCAGTTTATTTTTGTCTTGGAATATATTCCAATTCTAAAAATGACAAATTTAATAATCAACCAAAAGAAAAATTCAAAATGACTAAAACTGTACAAATTGAGTAAACGGTTAAAAAATTGAACAACTAAATTAACATAAAGACAGACCAAAACAAAATTCAAAATGACTAAAACTGTACAAATTAAGTAAACGGTTAAAAAATTGAACAACTAAATTAACATAAAGACAGACGTACGTTTCGGAATTTTTGTATTAAATAATACAATTTTTCCTCATCAGTGCCTTATAGTTCAACGAATTCAGTGAATTTACAAACTCACCACGTGTATATTCACTTCACCAAAATTGCTTTGTGAATCCTTACTAGAGCAACCTGTACGTTTAGTTAGTTTGTAGTTTCTTACTTGCAATTTTGGTGAAGTGGATATACACGTGGTGAGTTTGTAAATTCAATAATTTCGTTGAACTATAAGGCACTGATGAGGAAAAATTGTATTATTAAATACAAAAATTCTGAAACGTACGTCTGTCTTTATGTTGATTTAGTTGTTCAATTTGTTAACCGTTCACTTAATTTGTACAGTTTTAGTCATTTTGAATTTTCTTTTGGTTGGTTATTAAATTTGTCATTTTTAGAATTGGAATATATTCCAAGACAAAAATAAACTAAATATATCATACAGATATATTATTGTGAAGGATTAGACACGGGAAGAATGGTGGGGGAAAGAAGTGTTCCTTTTGCCCTCAAGAATCAAAGTATATGGTACAAGTCAAAAACTCACCCTGTATAAGTACACACAAAGCCTCTATTGCCACTAAAATATAGAATATATTTTTTCGAAATTCTTCTTGAATTTTCTTTGGGTTCTAGTAACGCGATGATAATGAAATTCGTCATGAAGCTGGACATTGCTTGGCATACTTCATTTAAATTTAAATGCTATAATTTTAAAATTTTCAGGGTAAAAGGTTTTCAACGCCCATTCTAGCCATATTTGGCCTATTAACAAACTTATCCGGGACATATATATATAATCTTTATCCCATTTGTTACCTTTCGGTGTATGGGTTATCCGGGACATTCGAGATCTAAAATTTCAAGTTTCTAGAATCCTCCATTCGAGATTTATCATGTTTACGGTCGGAGATACGGACAGAATTGTATTTGACGACGGTTTCGTCATCAGTGAGTCGAAACTTATCGTTTAAGATCACCCTTGGCTCGAATTTGAAAATTACAGATATCCTGACGAAATTTTAAAGCGCGCCCTCCTGTTCGATCACCGAGCACTTAAAAACGATTGAAATGAAATTGATTGGTGTTATGAATTATATTGTATGTAAAACAACTTGTTTTTTTTGCAAGCTGTGCTCCAATAAGAGGTTCCATTTTGATTTGAAAAAAAAAATCTAGTACCTAGGTATATTTTAAGAGAAATCAAAGGATGTTTATTTCATTTTGAAGAGGAAGGTATGCTGTTGTCAATGGAAAACGATAAGATTCAACTGGGCGCCACGACTAAGGTTGATACATTTTTGATCCTGCTCGAAGGACCAAAAATGTATAAAGGGCTTTAGTCTTGCGAACGGCGACTGCGAAATTTTGTAGTGAATTTTAACAACTTGAATGCGTTATTGAAGAGTGTATCGTTCCATTTTTAGTAATGGCGTATTATTCACTTGTCAAATGTCGAAATATGAAAGCTTCAAAAGTGAGAGCTTCCGAGATAGCAGGCTATTCGAAATGGAATCTCTTATTGGAAATTCCTTTATAAGAACGTTGTGACGTATTGTTGAAACCGCATTTTGACTAGGTTTACATCGTCTTCCTTGATCTTTCGAGCTTATCTCATTTGCATTCAGAGCTTTGATATCTATTTGCTCTGGAGAATGATTGGCAGTTCCTTCCTAGATTGTACATATCTTTTTACGAAAAAATGAATGAAGCAATAACTACGAATTCTCTTACGATAACCTTTTGCGGAATGTGTTTTTCTGATATTAATCATTGTTATCATATACAGTGTGATTCGAAAAATTTACGATAACGAAACTGAAACAGATGAATCAAGAAATATCATCTGAAATGGCAACAAAGTAATGGCAATATGAATGAATATCTTTTGGACCGATGTAGTGTAGTATGTATGTAAAATTTGAAGAGCCATTTTAAAAATCCATGTTGCAGACACCGTCAAACAGATTATGTTGTCGTGTAAGAATGAACGTCGCGCAAATATTCGCACTTTTTAAATATCAACAATGGCTTCGCATTTTTAATGAATTGTTATGTTGGTTCTTGAACCGCATTCAAAGCACCTACATACTTTAACTAATGCGGAACACCCTAGTATCTCATTAGCATTCAATAAAATGTATTCTATTTTTTTCATTGAGCACTGCGGCATCTTTGATGGATTCGAAATCGAATTTGTATGCCAAGTCGTCCTCACAATGAGATCAGATTATATAATAAAACTGCTCACAATCATTTGCGATTTCGAAGCGGATAAAAAATGATGGGTTCAGTCCTAGCTGAACTCGGTACAGTGACAATAGAATCGATTTTTTTTATCGTCATATACGTATTCAGCTATTCTTTGGAATGTTAATGACATAGTTTTATTCTAGATCAAAAATAAGCCAATTCTATTGTTCGTTTATATAAAAAATAAGCAAAGCACTGGCGCGAAGTCAGAAGCTTTTGAGCGCTCGTTCATTCTATGCCAATTGCAATTGACGAAAGCTTTCCTTAAATTTTTTGGATATTCTCCTTAGATTTTTTACAATTCTGATGACCCTTTTACCACGAGATTTTGCGGGAGAATTGAAATTGTTATTTTTTATAATAACGCAAAATTTCTTTATTTAAAACTGAATGATGACGCTATCAACACGAAATTGTGCATGAAGCATATACAGGGTGATTCACCGGGATAGCCTATTAGACGTTTATGGAAAACTTATCATAATTTTCAGCTGAAAATTTGCATATAGGGTTTCGAGATCTTTCTCCCTAAAATATTTTCAAATCTCTACAACTTCCGGCTATATCGGAAACCGACTACTTCTCCCTTATTTCAAATGGCATACCCATTTTATTATTGCAACATTAGATAGCTTTTTTGACGACAATTTCGGCAATATATCATACCTTGGGTAAAAACACAAAGGCTCATGAGTTAATGGGATTTTTATGAAAAAAATGGTGGCGATGAGGACTCAAATTTTTTCAAATTTTTCGGCAAAAATTTTTCTTTTTTTGATTCTGCATATACGTAGTATTATAAGATTATTTGTGATTTGGACCAAAAATGTACTGGGTGTTTATAAGAAGATCTTGAACTTGGACAACTCAAATTCATCAAAACTCAAGATTTTCAAATTAGAATATTTTTATTATTTCAGTTGTTTATACGTACAAAAATAGTGGGAGTTACTTAAGCAAACTCTATACCTAAAATGAATACTTTTTTATTTATCGAGGAATAACCTTAAATGAGGAAAAACCGCAATTCCTCACTGTGTGGAGTAGTCTGTGACTTTAGGAAAATACAGAAAAAAACTAAAATTCAATGTTTGGATAACTAAATTTCACATTTCAAGAATTATAATTAATTTTTCGTTGGGATTGTTGAGCAATCCATAAACCAATACAATTTTCAATTACGAATAATTCATTACAATTCTTGAAATTTCAAATTTAGTTATGGAAACATCAAATTTTAGTTTCTTTCTGTTTTCCGGAAGTCATAGACTATTCCACACAATGAGGAATTACGGTTTTTCCTCGATAACCCATAAAGTATTCACTTTAGGTATAGGGTTTGTTTAAGTAACCCCCACTATTTTGTACGTAGAATCGACTGAAATAATAACAAAATATAGGTTCTAATTTGAAAATCTTGGGTTTTGATACATTTGAGCTGTCCAAATTCAAGATCTTTTCATAAACACCCTGTATATTTTTGGTCCAAAGAATACTTAAGATGAAAAAGGATGACTGACTTTCCGCCTACGGTTCAGGAACTGTAATAATAATAATAATAAACTTTATTTAGCAGGAATCTCTTCGATATGAGTGCAATCCTGGGTATTTCTCAGAAATCCAAGTTGCTTAGGGATTGTTCTAAATCAAGAACATGGCGGAACAACAAAATGATTAAATTAGCCTGCAACTACAACTATTCAAAACTTCCGTATTCAAACAGCTATGTATTTATAAATTGAATTTCTCTTGTTGCGATTTGCAGTGAAATTGCTCAGTGTTGAAAATTAATGTCATCAGACCTTGCGCTTAAGAAATATAGGATGAGTTCAGCAATTACAAGTTGTGTTTCAGGTCACTCATTGTGGTCAGCTTTGAGGCATAAATTTTGCTCTGACAAGAAACAAAGATTTATTATTATCTAAATGTAAGAACGTTTGAATGAGTCGATTTATTTATTTTTTTGTCAATGAGATATTGCATAAATGTCACGGGATTTGTGTTTTTTCTTCGAATTTGGAATTTGACAATGGTCTCATTGAAAGGAAATCTGAGTTTAAAATGAACCAAATAACAAGATATTTCTCGAAAAGAGAAACCTATTAAATTTTCGTCCCCGTTCTTCCATAGTAAAACACATTTTTTTTGACAAAATTCGAATTTATTATTCAACATAGTTGCCTTCGAGGGCGATACAACGATTATAGCGATCTTCCAACTTTTCGATACCATATTTTTCGTACGATTTGTCTTTCGCTTCAAAATAGGCCTCTGTTTCGGCGATTTCTTCTTTAGTGGCAAGTTTAGTTTCCAGCAAGAATTCTTTTGAGGTCTGAGAACAGGAAAAAATCGATGGGGGCCAGATCTGGCGAATACAGTGGATGCGAAGCAATTTGAAGTCCAATTCATGCAATTTTGCCATTGTTTTCATTGATTTGTGACATGGAGCATTGTCTTGATGAAACAGCACCTTTTTTTTCAAATGGGGCCGTTTTTTAACGATTTCATATTTTAAATATTATACCTTGCGCATCCCATATTCTTGCCAGCGGACTGTTGTGTTTTTCCTCGCTTTGGATTTGGTTCATCGTGTGCAGTCCACTCAGCTGACTGTCGATTGGACTCCGGAGTGGAATGATGGAGCCATGTTTTATCCATTGTCACATTTAAACAGCTTCAAACACTGCTCAGAATCATTAACACGTTGTTGCTTTTGATTAATTGTGAGCTCTCGCGGCACCCATTTTGCACACAGCTTTTTCATGTACAAATTTTCGTAAATGATGTGATGTACACGTTCAGATGATATCTTCACAATTTCTGCTATCTCGATCAACTTCACTTTACAGTAATTCAAAATTATTTTGTGAACTCTTTTCATTTTTTCGTCGGTGACAGCCTCTTTTGGGCGTCCACTGCGTTCGCCGTCTTCAGTGCTCATTTCAACACGTTTAAACTTAGCATACCAATCATACAAATAAATGATGGATGATTTTCCTGGTGCAGACCCCGGAAACTCTTCATCGAGCCAAGATTTTGCTTCAACTGCATTTTATTCCTTCAAAAAGCAATATTTAATCAGCACACATAATTCTTTTTTTCCATCTTTTTCCAAATAACAAAAGTAGCTACAGTCACAACGCAATATCTCACAAACTAATGGTCGGACTACTGTCAAATTTTGACACGTATCGTTTGAAGTTTGGTACTAACTAAAAATCATATGGATTTAACACTAGCACTACCATCTGTGCATCAAACCGGGGATTTTTAAATTGGCCTAATAATTAGGTATAAAGGTCAATCCAAAATACAAGATTCAATTGACGAAATTTCAACAGAAAAAACTTCGTGCACTTCTCTTATCGAAAAGAGTCACATCAAGAGACGGAATGTTATTTTAGCTCATGTGCAACAATCATCAACATTAAACCTCAAACATATGCGCTCTGTTTATTCAGGAATTGATCCTAAGATAGATGTCAATCAACAAGCCGAATATTTATTTTATCCGCGATATTGCTCGTCCTTTTTGACAGTGACACGTGCCTGCAAACGCATCCAGGTTATGTCAGTCAGTAGGATCAGATCAAAATTCAGCCAAAAATCGGATTTACGACTTTTCATAAATTTCTAGCCTCGTGCGATTCATTCGAGTATTTTTCTTACGCACGTTTACTGGCGAAAACCGAAGTAGAATATCTCTAAGCTGTTCTAGTATAAATAGAAGAAAATCGTGTAAACAAATCGTTGAATACATGATAGTAACGCATGGATTAATAAACAGAAAATATGCAATGTAAATACATGTACTCTCAAAAGCGTGAGATGCAATTCGACCAGTAAATTCACATTCCTATTTGTTGTGTATGACTGTGTTGCAATAAATAACCGTTCTTTGAGTGTTATTAATTGAAAATCAAATTCCTAGTAAATAACATAATGTTACCGTTGTTGTGGAATTATTGATCATAATTGCACAGTAGCGTAGCTTATCGGTAGAAAATCGTTGAATTTGCAAAGCAAAATTCGACATTAAAGTGATTAATTCTATGTTGCATCGAAATTTAACTATGTTGCTTGTTAATTCATTTCTAGGTTTGATTACAGTTCCATCAAAATAAAATCAGAATTGAAATTTTATTCAGAGAATATGTAACCTATTCTGCAGCGAAAGTTTACTGCATAATAATAATTATAAATGATTTGCGTACGTTTTCGGTTTTTTTGCTGTGTATCTACCATTCCATAATAAATTTGTTTTAATGGAAAATAATATACGTAATATATAATAATATGTACAGGTGTGTGAATAAGTCTTTCCCGTTTTTTTTCAAATTTTGAGCCTTTATTGTGAAAAAATGGTTACAAATGAATTATTGAAAGTATTGGCCATCGCTAGCTACAACTTCTCCCCATCTTTCTGGCAACATACGAATCCCGTTGCGAAAAAATTCGACCGGTTTGGCCTCTATCCAGTCATCCACCCATTTTTTGGCTTCCTCGTAGGAATGGAAGTGCTGGTCAGCCAGGCCATGCGTCATCGATCTGAAGAGATGGTAATCAGACGGAGCAATGTCTGGACTATACGGCGGGTGGGGTAGGACTTCCCATTTGAGCGTTTCTAAGTATGTTTTCACCGGCTGTGCAACATGTGGGTGAGCATTGTCATGTTGCAAAATTACTTTGTCGTGCCTGTCGGAGTATTGTGGCCGTTTTTCTCGCAGTGCGCGGCTCAAACGCATCAATTGTCGTCGATAGACCTCGCCTGTGATCCTTTCATTCGGTTTCAGAAGCTCATAGTAAACCACACCTAGCTGGTCCCACCATATACAGAGCATGAGCTTGGCGCCATGAATATTTGGCTTGGCCGTCGATGATGTTGCATGACCGGGTAGTCCCCATGATTTTCTTCGCTTCGGATTATCGTAACGGATCCACTTTTCATCGCCAGTCACGATACGATGCAGAAAACCCTTTCTTTTATGTCGCTGAAGCAGCTGTTCGCAAGTGAAAAAACGCCTTTCGGCGTCTCTCAGCTTCAGTTCGTACGGCACCCAATTTCCTTGCTTTTGGATCATTCCCATGGCTTTCAAACGCTTGGAAATGGTTGTTCGGTCAACTCCCAATGCTTCAGCAAGTTCTTCTTGCGTTTGACACGAATCTTCATCAAACAAAGTCGCCAATTCTTGATCTTCAAAGATTTGCGGCCGCCCGGAACGCTCCTTGTCTTCCACGTCGAAATCGCCACTTTTGAAGCGTCGAAACCATCCGCGAACACTTTGAATCATCGACACAACCTTCTCCATAAGCTTCCTGAAGCAACCGATGCGCCTCGGCAGCAGATTTCTTCAAATTGAACCAATAAAGTGAAACTTCCCGCAA
This sequence comes from Harmonia axyridis, assembly GCF_914767665.1. Lineage (NCBI taxonomy): Eukaryota > Metazoa > Arthropoda > Insecta > Coleoptera > Coccinellidae > Harmonia > Harmonia axyridis. The sequence goes on from NC_059505.1 coordinate 30,751,125, forward strand.
ATGACGTCGACTCGGCTCAAATTTCGACATTTTCACGATTTCAAAAATTTATGATGCGAAAAAATTTCAACTAATGTGTTAGTGTGGAATTGTTGACAGATGAATAAGCTTTGATTATGACATATGTAACCATTAAATACTCGCACAGTATTGGTGGCGCCATCTCTTACAAAAAACGGGAAAGACTTATTCACACACGTGATAATATACTTCGTTGAATCGAATTGTAGAATTCCCGAAATCATTTTCGAAAGAGTAAAAAAGGTAGTAAGAAACTAATTGCCAAAAATGTCACGAAACTCTTAATACAAAGAGTACCACCGAATGAGCCTTTTTTTATGTATCAGGTGTCCCAAATTCGTTGTTTAGTGAGGGGATCTCAGAATACCTTTGAGCTAGAAATGGTGAAAACCACAACCTCATAAATGAATCTGTTTTCAAGTTAAAAGAGAAAATTGGAAAAAGGCGTGAAATGATAAGTTCTCATAACTTTTTTAATTCTGATGCTATTAACATGAACTAAAAACATTCTACAGGCACTTTTTCCAGTAAAAGCCATTGGTGTAAACATTGGTAGTATTAGTTATAAAACAAACTTGCGGTTTTTTTTTTAAGAAACCATAAAAAGCTCTATGAGAAATAAAATTGCTTTTTTCGCTTCTGTCGAAGTCAAGAACTCATATACTCATGTAGATGACAAAGAATCAGTTTTTGGTAAAAGTAGCAGAGACAAATATCGATAAAAAGTGCGTTCCCAAAATTGTGAAAAAAGACGAAATAAATAGTTTAAAGCTAATGTGAGAAAACATATCTTTATGCTCACAGGATTGTCCAAAAAAAGTTTTTTCTGACATAAAGACGAGGCAAAATTCCTTGTATCCTTGCAAAATATCTGGGTTTATGGGATCCTGAAAAAAATTCAGAACACTGTCTGCATCAAACATCATCAGGAACTCTTCTGACAGATGCTGGAGCACGTATGACCAAACTGAAACGTCATTCTGAAGGATATTTAGATGGCAGTATATCTCAAAAAAATGAGATTTTAAGAATGCTTGTAGGCATACCTTTTGAGTCTGGTTTTTCTCACAAAAAGTTGATAACCAGGTAATGGTTAATGAATCCATGTTTGCTGCAAGAAATCTAATATTCACGGTATCTCTTTAGAATCCCCAATTTCATATTAATTCGAATGAAAATTGTTAATAGTGGATTTGTAAATGGAATTGAATTATTTTTCTGTTTACATTATTTCCAAGGGCATAATCTAAAAACATCATGTATTGAGATAGATTAATCTAAAAACCTCATGTATTAAGATTATGCTCAAGGGCATAATGTACTCAATAATGGCATTGGTAACAAGCCATAAAATCAAAATAACAAAGTTGTATGACATAAAATTTATTTATTATACCTGCATAACAAAATTCCCTACGCTCAAACTGGATAGTTGAATAAAAACAAAGTCAGAGTAAATGTTTACTCATGCAGTCCTTATAAACAGTTGATGAAATAAATATCTTATCATTGTTATTACTTCGCTGATAGTATGAAGAGTAAATTCATTCAACACTGGGTAGAGGAATTGCGTAGAACGTCATGTATGTAACACCTTCTGTTTTTGTCCAATCAATATACACGACTTCAATACGATATACCTATACAACAAAGCACATCAGATGTACAAAAAATAAAGTATGTACAGAAAACCGATCCAAAATCATAAATTTAACAAATCAAATAACGTAGAATTTTGTAGGTAGAATTATTTTTAGTCATATTTGTAGAAGTTAGGGGGTTTTACCTGAAAAACATACCCCTTTCAATTATTCAATAATAAAATACTTGTATGTTGATTTTTTTACGTAGTAATTGTTGAGTATTGTGTGTAGTTAATTGATGAAATCAGAGATTTGAAGCAAATTCAACATCATTTGTAGATCTTCCGCTGGCCATTGGAGAAATATACCCGGAAAGTGAAATGGAATTACAATCAGGTAATATCATAGACAAATTTTGTGGAAAACCTGCATGATTTTGGAATTTCAAATTCTAATAGGTACCTACATTATTTTCAGGAACTCAATAAAGACATCATTGATAACTAGATATTTTCAAATTTCTATAGAATAATTAAAGAAAATCGAATGAGTTGAGTTTCTGAAAATTTGTTGATAATTTTCATCATTTCATGGGTTTAAAAATATCATTTTATTTTTGGATCATTCATCGATAAAATCAATTAATATTCGATCAATAATCAAGGAAGCTCTATTCGATACGAAAATAAATTGCTGGAATTGTCCAAATCTGAACGATAAAGAGATATTTCTCATCGATAATCTCAATATCCTACTTTATGAATTGAATAGATTATTATGAGTGGAGTGCCACCATGTGAGCACTTATTTTATCAGAGAGATCATGTTTCATCAGTGGATATGTAGAACTTAATTATTGGTAATCATTTATACTGTATAATCAATATTAATTGCATAGCGAATCCGAAATGATAACTTAATGAAATTAAAAGATGATGCCTTCTTCACACAATCTGTTCGATCTTAATTGAGATAACTTTTTCAATAAGAATTTTAATTCGAGACAATGCCGTGTATGTCAGGTTTTAAGGTGTGTTAAGAAAATATTTCGAAATGAAAACCATCATTATTTGAATTATCCCACAATATTTTTAACTAGTGAATGAAAGAATGACATGACACTGACAACTTATATCATTTCCGCAATTTTATTATATAAAACAATGCTCTATTATTTTGTCATTTTCTGGGTAATTCGCTAATTTTTTGCCAATATTTTTTTCCAAGCAATATGTAGGTAATTGGATAGATGAAGGAAAAAATTGGTTTTTATTTTAATGTGATATCTTGCATCTTCATACCAATAGCTACAAAATATCAAACCAATATAATACAGGATTAGAACTATTTTAGAGGGGCACTATCCACAGGGATAGTGTTTTTTTTTCGAGGTATATAACTTTAAGTTGGCATTTCTGTTCAAGATGGCGACCGATTTAACAGCTGTCAAATGATTTATTCTCAGTTTGGTTTGGCAATTCATCATGAATAGACTTAAGCCTGAACAACGCTTGCAAATTTATTTCGAAAATAATGGTTCTGTGCGGAATACGTATCGCGCACTACGTCCATTTTAGCGATGAAGCGCACTTCTGGTTGAATGGCTACGTCAACAAACAAAACTGCCGCATTTGGAGTGAAGCTAATCCTCAAGTGTATGTCGAAACATCGTTACATCCAGAAAAACTGACTGTTTGGTGCGCTTTATGGGCTGGTGGAATCATTGGTCCGTACTTCTTCAAAAACGATGATGGCCAGAACGTTACAGTCAATGGTGATCGGTATAGAGCCATGATTACTAACTTTTTCATTCCTGAATGAACAACCATGATGTCCAGGAGCTGTGGTTCCAACAAGACGGCGCAACATGTCACAAAGCTCGTGCCACAATCGATTTATTGAAAAACACGTTTGGTGACCGCCTAATTTCACGTTTTGGACTTGTGAATTGGCCTCCAAGATCTTGTGATTTAACACCGCTAGAATACTTTCTGTGGGGCTATGTTAAGTCATTGGTCTATGCGGATAAGCCACAAAGCCTTGACCATTTGGAAGACAACATTCGCCGTGTTATTGCCTATATACGGCCACAAATGTTGGAAAATGTCATCGAAAATTGGACGTCCAGATTGAACTACATCCTAGCCAGCCGTGGCGGTCATATGCCAGAAAGCATATTTAAAATGTAATGCCACAAGATTATCTTGCGGATAAATAAAATTCATGTCAATCGAATAATCCATCGTTGTTTCATTGCAATTTAAAGTTCTATAACTCTAAAAAAAAACCCTTTAATTCAAGCCACCTGTATTTCTAACGGTTTTCTATATCCCTGTTGTGTTCTAAATGGTTCTAACCCTGTATATCGCCATTCAAAGAGACATTCGATCCGTATATATCTTAAGATTCTTAAGAGAACATTGATTAATTGTGCATTCGCGTATTATGTTGTCATTAATACATCAAACATCAGATGATCGTCATTCCAGATCGATTAGAAAACGTGATGCTTCACCGTGAATAGAGAGGTGTGTCAACAACAGCATTGAATTTGCGTCAAGTTCGACAGAACATGACTAATATATCCTGGGGGCCCCTTGACTAAACTTCTGGCATGTTAACTGGTGTTAAAAGAACGTTTTTTGTTTATTATTATCCTCACATCTCTACTTGTCTATTCTGAGTATATGCGAAAGATATCATCTGAATTATTGCATACTAATTTTCGCCTGCGACTTTGCCCACCTGTTCACAGGAGGTTTTGCGCATCTATGCAATGAGAACTGTTTTTATTATCGTTATTTTCGATACGTAGTAAACAAGAAAAAAAGTATTTTTTAAAATTCACATGCTAATATTATTGCTGTGTTTATTTGTTTGAGATGGTAATAGGTTTTTCAATAGGAATGATACAACTTAAAATGGTTATAATGGCAACACTGTGTATTATTTTTTGAAGTTTCTCACATTATTAATGCTCAGTAGGTTATGCAATTTGATAATGTAAAGATACACATTCATTCAAGAATGATTAGAAATTGTTAAATTGCTTTATCAAAATCAGTGCTAATTTTCAAATACTGAGAGAACGTTGAGAATAATTCATGAACGACATTATTCGTTTAATCGACTAACTATTTGTCCTATTATAGAAAAATTTTAAAGTGAATTTTCTTTACACGATATAAGATTACCAGTACAACAAAAAAATGCACACTCACAACATAAAATTGATTTGGAAGCAGCAGTGTGAAAGAAATCCAAATTTATCAGTTCCACGTCCTTCTTTTTTTTATTTTTTTTGATATTATTGCTTCTACTTCTACTGATACAATAATTGATCACATGGATTTGAAGTGAAACAAATAATAGAAGTTCTCAACGATCAAATCCTTCTCAAGCAACAACACGGAGATTCAAGAAAATATTTGGGCTTACATCCTCACAAAATTCATATAGTACAAGAATTGCAGCCATTATACCACTATAACTATCGTTCATTTTCCGGGTTTGCTTTTGAACAATTTACAAATTATGAAATATTCAATCTAAAAATTGTATTCAGTGACGAAGCTCATTTTTTAATGAACGATTGTTCAAACCGAATTGCCAAATTTGGAGTGAAAACCCACAAGAAATCATGACATCCAGATAAAGTCAGTGTGTGGTGTGCACTTCATGCTAGCTGAATGATTTCTTTGCAGAAGATGGTAGAATAGTAACAGTCAATGGAGAACGTTACAAAACAAAGTGAAATGAATTTTTTACCTGCTGTTGTAGAGAATAATCTGAAAAATATGTAGATTCAACAAGACGGCTCCATGTGCCACACAGCCACCTTATAATCTATCTATTGAAAATAAAATTAGTTGATGAAATTATCTAAAAAAAAAGTCCAGTTAATATCCTTCCTGATCGTGTCATGATAATCTAATAAGAACTGAGAAATTCCGAAATCAACATTGAACGTACTATTGATCAAATTTATGTGAATTCAGATCGTACGGAAGAGGTTATTTGAATTATATTATTTTCCATACATATAAGCATGATATATTACTTCAAATGAAAAAAAAATTGTATCTCGCGAAATGATATACACGTTTTTTTTTTCATTTTTAAATTGTATCATCACTATAAGAAAACCCTATTATTAATGACTGACAGAAATTTCTTGGCGTTTGCGACTATAAATTTGAGAAATTGGATTGATTTTGTATTTCAAGGAAATTCTGATCGGCAAGTCTGTTGAAACCATAGAATTTATCTCCAAATGTGGGTTATAATATTATCTAATAGTGATTTTTTAAAGGTTTAGGACTTTGACAATCAATGTCAAGGTGCAGAATCTCAGAGTAATAAACATAGATAGAAGAAGCATATGTCATTTTGAGTAAACAAATTTTGTCCCCAACATGAACTATCAAATTTGACATGAAGCGCGCGGAAATGAAAACATATCAGTGATGCGATATTTCACTCAATTTCTCCACAAAGAATGCACTTCTTATCTGCCATAGTGAATCAACGTTATACATATATAAACTCAAACTATATTGAAATAAACACCTAAATATATCAGAAATTCAGAAAACAAACTTCAAGCGCGCCAAACGACGTGAAACAACCAATGACACTAGGAGAGCAAAAGTTGCCAAACCTTGGATTTCAGCAGGTAGATACAAAAAAAAAATACTCTGCTTTATATAAATTCGACAAAATTAGGAAAAATATCGGATTCCAGTTATTTATATTGCATGTTTAATCGGGAATCACTCAAATAAATATACTTCATTCAATATAATATGCATTCATAACGATATAGTAAAATTGTGGATTTGAAATATATCACAGTCCGACAACGTAATCTAACTATGTTGGGGACATGTAAAATTGCGTATACTCCCTCTATCTATGTTTATTAGGCTAGGAACATAGTGAAGCGACCAAGAGGTGCGAAGAGGATAGCAGAGAGGATAGCGGTTTCCGAGAGTAGCGGCGATGACGAGGTGACATCTCATAGTGAGGCGAACAAGAAATCAAGGCGATAGTCGAGTTTGATTATTATAGAGGAGGCGCGTTTTCGAAAAATGGAATTTTACTGTTAGAAAATTCGTTATTGAAACTCTGGTATGTAATGAAAAATGATGAAAATAGAAGAACTTGTAGTGTTCACGAAATTAATAAATCTAGGAAAGTACATGGTGAATTTCATCACTTTTATAAAGAATTACGCGATCATCCAGAGAAATGTCTTTCATATTTCCGTATTAATATTGCAACGACTACATTCTAGAAAAAATTGAATCTAAATTGATGAAAAACTAGACTAATTTCATTCGCGACCCTATCACTTCCACGGATTAATTACTTGTTAGTTTCATTTCATCCGCTACAGCATCCCATAATTTGTCCAAAATATATCAAGTCGAGTTTGATTATTATAGAGGAGGTGCGTTTCCGAAAAATGGATTTATACTGTTAGAAAATTCGCTATTGAAACGCTGGTATGTAATGAAAAATCATGAAAATAGAAGAACTTGTAGTGTTCACGAAATTAATAAATCTAGGAAAGTACATGGTGAATTTCATCACTTGTATAAAGAATTACGCGATCATCCAGAGAAATTTCTTTCATATTTCCGTATGAATATTGCAACGAGTACATTCTGGAAAAAATTGAATCTAAATTAATGAAAAACTGGACTAATTTCATTCGCGACCCTATCACTCCCACGGATTAATTACTTGTTTGTTTCATTTCATCCGCTACAGCATCCCATAAATTGTCCAAAATATATAGATTATGATGTTGAGCATGTCTCTGATTCCATAAATTACTTTTCACAAATATCGAACTTATGAATGCGTCAATATCCCATTTTATTTATTAATTGCGCAGCAGCGCGGCGATGAAAGAAAACAAACTTCCCCGATCGCGCCTCTATCCTCGCTTAACCGCCTCGCGCAACCGCATTCGGGATCGCTGCACTATGTACTACCCTATTAGTAGTTATTTGTTTGAATTCGCCTCTATCCTCTCTACTATCCTCTTCGCACCTCTTGGTCGCTTCACTATGTTCCTAGCCTTACTCTATGTGCTGAATACTGCTTACGTCAGTTTGACAGATATTATGTCGACTACCGATCATAGAGTGGGGTGGGATTATTGAAAGTTACTCTGCATTATTTAAATGGTAGCATTAATATTCTGGGATTTCAACATTCAGAATCACATATCTATCCATTCATTATAAGTTTGAATGAATCAAAATTTTCGAATGAAAAAAAAATTAAAGGTTCATCAAAAATTCTAATTTGGAAACAAACCAAATCGAGATTTCGGATAGCACAAATTCTGTTCGATCAGCTAGTTCGAAATATATTCAATTCGATCAATTGAAGATCATGATATTGATGAAAATTTGGTTCCTCTAATCCATAAAAGTCGAATTTAAGTTTTTCTCAAGTTCAGTAGACATTTTGAAATAATGAATTCTTAGCAAAGGAACCTTCTTGCAACTGGCGAATTTTCATCGATGAACCAGCATTCGATCGACCTCAGAACGGCGAGGAGCCGATAAATCAACAATATAATTCTATATTTAAATTTGTAGTTTCATCTGGTGATTCTGATTCATTTTGTTCCAGAGACAGACGCCAAACGCTAGAGTAATATCGGAGTGAAAATGTTGGTTTTATGTTTGGAAGTCAATGTTCTGATAATGGATGGTGCCTTGACGTCCCGAGTACATTAAAGGCGTCAGCTCCATTGCAATCGCGAATTTTCATGAGAATTCAGCTGATTTGGTACTATACGCGTTCTGCCGATTCAGAAATAAAAACACGAAGCGCTGATCCATTCGAAGGTTATTGACAGCTACTGGCACGATTAATTGAAAACTCAAATTATCTTTTCACCGGAAATATTCGTTGTTAACAGGCCAATTGAAAAGTCCCCGATTTAACATAGTAAAACACATTTTTTTTGTCAAAATTCGATTTTATTATTCAACATAGTTGCCTTCGAGGGCGATACAGCGATAATAGCGATCTTCCAACTTTTCGATACCATTTTTATAGTACGATTTGTCTTTGGCTTCAAAATAGACCTCAGTTTCGGCGATTACTTCTTCATTAGCGCTAAATTTCTTTACAGCGAGCATTCTTTTGAGGTCTGAGAACAGGAAAAAGTCGCTGGGGGCCAGATCTGGCGGATACGGTGGATGCAGAAGTAATTCGAAGCCCAATTCATGCAATTTTGTCATTGTTTTCATTGATTTGTGACACGGCGCATTGTCTTCATGAAACAGCACTTTTTCCGTATTCAAATGGGGCTTTTTTTACAGATCTCATCCTTCAAACGATCCAATAACGCTATATATAATAATCGCTGTTGATGGTCTGGCCCTTTTTATCGAATGTAATTAATGCGTCTAAGCCGAGCATTGGAAGAGAAACGGCCGCAATACAACGAGTGATATGATAAAGTTATTTTACAGAATGACAAAGCTCGACCCCATGTTGCGAAAGTGGTGAAGACAAACTTGGAAACGTTGAAATGGGAAGTCCTTACATCGACCGCCGTATTCTCCAGACGGTGCTCCCTCTGACCTGGCCTGGCTGACCAGCATCGTGGATCGTTTCAAAAGATGATCAGTTTTTTAAAAGTGGGATTCGTACGCTGCCCAAAAGTAGTGGCCAGCGATGGACAATACTTCGAATCATAATTAATTTATAACAAGTTTTTTACAATAACGCATCGAATTTCGAAAAAACCGGCGGAAGCAAAGTTGTACGCCTATATAGTTCATTAATTTTTTACCATTCGTTTTATCTTCTTTACCTCACCAGAGTGTGTTGTTGGCTGCGACCTTTTCTTTATGCCTAGAGACAGAAAACGGAAGAGGCGTAGTGGCAAAATACTCGTAGAGCTAGTTGTCTGAAGCGCTTATCTTTATAATCTCTGATACGCCACGGTTATCATCCAGTTGGTCTTCATCGTATTCCTCTACCTCCCTCTGCTCACAATATTGACATAGATTATGTGGAACAATTTTGACACGGAGTCTAACTAATCTCTTGATCTGCCACAATAATTCTACTCCTATATTGTAAGAAAACACTATGTTTCATCAATTTCGATAATACATATAGTTTTATTCAATTCTTCAGGCGTTTTTCGGCCAGAAATACGATCATTTTCAGTTGAAAACCTTAAGCCAACGTAAATTCTGTCAAATTGAAGTCAATCTATATTCTGTGATTTGGCATCGATTGTTTAAATGAGGACCTTTCTTAAATTACCTATCTTTCGGCTATTCAGAACCTCGAATAGATTCAATCCAATCCAATTATATAAAAATTGAAAGCTTAAAAATCAAGAGGATTCATTAAATCACTAAAAGAAAATCTTAATATCTTGATAATTCCTGAACAAAATATTGTGTTCAATATATTCCTCATTAATTAAATTAGGAATCTAAGAAATCAACAGAACTATAAATCAAAAGTTCTGAATATTTTCGAAATGCATACTCTATTCCATCAGATTACCCAAAAACTTTGGGTACTTATCGTCGAAAGAATTCAAAATGGAATTCCAGCAATGCAATAAATTCTATCGGTCCGTTTTTATTGCAATTATTAAAGGAGCAATCGATATGAATATTGTATTGTATAACCTACTCTATCATCATACGCATTCTGTTCATTCCAGACCGTGAAAAATCACAATGGCAAATAACAATATCTATAGGTATCATATTTCAAGCTTGTAATCATAATTTCAACAGCTCTACAGGTAATATGGTGACTCTCACAGTTTCGTTGAGTGAAGGATTCTACGAAAAGCTGTTAATTACATAGTACATTTTCGAAGTTAACAGCAAACAGTTTTGGAAAGGAAAAAAAATATGAATAAAATATTGAAGCTAGAGAATTTGAAAAATTTCGAAAACAAGGCATTAGGAACACATTAAAGTGACATAACCTATGTTTCATCTCAGACTGATATTTGATAATTACACTAATCAGATGGCTCAACCGGTGCAATATCCATATCTATCACTTAATTTGTACCAAGCTTCAAGAGATTCAAGTCATAATTTCGGAACATGGAGTTTAGTCGAAGGTTAAGTAACGCTATATTTGTTGTTGCTTGAAAAATGAATGGAAAAGTGTTTCTCTATTTCAGTATCGTAATGGGTTCGTTACAGAATCAAAAACAGTGCTGTAATGAACTCATTACGTCATTGTTTTCAGTAATATTTCTCGTTTTGTGGTTGTCAACACAGACTATCCTATCAAATGTCAATATAATATTATTTGAATATAGTGAAATAATCTACAAAATTCGCAATTTCTTTTAATTCTGGTGGTATTAAATCGATTTCGTCAGACATAATTCACGAATTTAATGCGTAATCATTAACTATTTCAAAATTCGAAGCATACGATTCAAATTGAAATTCCGTAATCTGTCAATTTTCGTAACAGTCACACCAACTGCCAGAATGCTATACAAAAGTCACTAAGATGTATAATCTGAATTCTTCATTGAATTTCGACAATATTTCACAAAACTTGACTGAAATAGAGAAAATTTCGTCTAATAGTCGTTGCAGAAGGCAATTCCAACACTCATGCTTTCGAATTTCGCATTTGTATTGGAATAAAAGCCCATTCTGCTACTTGTTTTAGAATATACTATTCGTGTATTACTGAAAATATGCAAGCAAAACAATGGCTTAATAGATGTTATTCAGACTCTGCCTCATCAACAACAACATGTATCACACTTGAAGGTGACTATGTTGACGATTAAAGTTGAATTTAAAAAAAAATGAGTTTTTATAGGTTAGGTCCGGGACGTACCTATTGTGTGCAGTGTTCCAGATCAAAATATTTTTTCTCATTGGCTAGACCTTAATTCTGTCAATATTGCAAATAGCTCCGACTGAATATCAAGTATCTCCAAGTGCTAGTGGGTTGACTATATGGAACAATGATGATTAGTTTTAAATTGCTAATAATTACGTTACATTACGTTCAAAACTCATCGACATACCCTATCAATTGGAAACTCTATCGCATTTCTTTTTATTGCAGACAAGGGGCATTCATCACTTATGAAGCAATAAATTGGTAAAAAAAAATTGGTAGTAGGTACCTCACATATAAGCGAGTAGTTAAACATTCAAAGTTACGCGCGTCCATTGCCATATCATATATATAATCACCAATGATGAATTGTGCATTAATAGCTGTGCGGCTACTTAAATGGAACTGACCAAATATGGCAATAAAAAACTTCTTTTCGTGGATTCGATGAGAATGATTTTATGTACACGTTACTTCCATTATTTCAGGTTTAATCGTCTCATGTAGTTGAACAACTGTACAACGTGCTAGATTTTATCGATAAATCACCATCGGTTTCTCTCGTATTCTAAAGCCCAGTAAATTCAAATAAATATTTCAATCCGAAGAATCTGTCTTCATTTTCAGAACAAGAAAATCTAATCTACGTTCTCATCTGACACTACGAATGAAAATTCATAAAATTATGTTTTCATTGACTCTTAACACGCCAATTGAAAAGTCCCCAGTCTACCATAAATGAAACACATTTTTTTGTCAAAATTCGACTTTATTATTCAACATATTTGCCTTCGAGGGCGATACAGCGATTATAGCGATTTGTCTTTCGCTTCAAAGTAGGCCTCAGTTTCGGCGATTACTTCTTCATTGGCTCTAAATTTCTTTCTAGCGAGCTTTCTTCTGAGGTCTGAGAACAGGAAAAAGTCGATGAGGGGCTTTTTTCTTCAAATGGGGCCGTTTTTTAACGATTTCATCCTTTAAACGATCCAATAACACTATATAATAATCGCTGTTGATGGTCTGGAAATTTTGAAAGTAATCAATGAATATTATACCTTGCGCATCCCAGAGTACTGATGCCATAACCTTGCCAGCTGACTCTTGTGTTTATCCTCGTTTTGGATGCGGTTCATCGTGTGCAGTCCGCTCAGCTGACTGTCGATTGGACTCCGAAGTGAAATGATGGAGCCATGTTTCATCCATTGTCACATATCGACGCAAAAATTCAGGTTTATTGAACTTAAACAGCTTGAAACACTGCTCAGAATCATTAACACGTTGTTGCTTTTGATCGATTGTGAGCTCGCGAGGCACCCATTTTGCACACAGCTTTCTCATGTACAAATATTCGTGAATGATATGATGTACACGTTCAGATGATACCTTCACAATGTCTGCTATCTCCATCAAGTTCACTTTTCAGTCATTCAAAATTATTTTGTGAACTTTCTTGATTTTTTCGTCGGTGACAGCCTCTTTTCGACGTCCACTGCGTTGGCCGTCTTCAGTGCTCATTTCACCACGTTTAAACTCAGCATACCAATCAATGATGGTTGATTTTCCTGGTGCAGACCCCGGAAACTCTTTATCAAGCCAAAATTTTACTTCAACTGTATATTTCCCTTCAAAAAGCAATATTTTGTCAGCACACGAAATACTTTTTTTCCATATTTTTCCAAATAACAGAAGTAGCTACACTCACAACGCAATATCTCACAAACTAATAGTAGACTGCTGTCAAATTTTGACACGTATCGTTTGAAGGTTGGTACTAACTAAAAATCATATGGATACTAGCACCGCCATCTGTGCCTCAGACCGAGGACATTTCAATTGGCCTAATAATATAATAATAATTATTTCATTATACATATATAAAAAGCTGCCTAAATTATTGAACATTTTTCGCACTTCATTCATCATTTCACCAAATGTATGACAAAGTGCTCTATCCTATTGATATCAAGTGCCATTGAAATCGAAATTTTCCAGACAAAAAGTACGGATTTCTTTTCTTTTCAAAGAAATATTATATGGGAAACTGATCCCTCATTTTTTCGAATTTTTTTGTAAGAAGTTGTCTCACAGTGACTATCAATGCAAATATAATATTTCATTATAATGCAGCAGTAGTCCTTTGTTTTCATTGACATTTTGTTATAGTGTTCCTGAATGACAAGAAGGTGAAAGGAATAATTTGAATATCATATTAAATACCAAAGAAAACATTACCAATAATAACTAAACTTATTGCTCAAAAAATAGTAGTATTTTATGAAGCTTTTTTGGATTTCCTCATGCATGTTTTCCTAATTTTCTTCTCAATAAACAATAATTTATATCAACATGATATTAAAAGTATTTCAAAAATCTCATAGCAGAAATATACTCCTTATTTAGATATCGGTGAAAATTTCAGAAGTGTACTGAAATCGAATCATACTAGGTCCGCACTTGAATGTCAAATCAATTACAACCAAAGGCTCGGATAGGTGTGTTTTGAACATGAAATTCCACTCATCGATAGTGAGAATTTCTCAGAAAAATAGCAGCAGCTGTCCTAGTTTCTCTTTAACCCATGTAGTTTTTGCAGGTGATATAAATTTTGCTGGGCATAAATGTGAGCCGAATGGAGAGAAAAATAAGGGTAAAATATAAGGATTAAGCCAACATTGAATGGCGACAACGTTGAAATAAATACCTTGGTCAATTAATATAAATCTTAATTTATAAATGAAAAGAATTCCAGATTTGTTTCAGGTTAGGTTTGGATAAATCTGAAACTAAAAAGGAATTAATCTAAAGTGAAAAATGAAGAAAACTAAATTGCAATCATTTTCAAATAAATACCATGGTCATATATTCGGTTGCATGAATGAAAATCTGCCTTGATTCATTTTCTGGTTGGACAGACAAAAACGATATAATGTATTGTCCACGGATAATTGGAAAAATACTATACTGTCACTATATCTTCATTAACTTATTAGTTAAACGATTCGAGTACATCAACACTAATTACGGATCTCAATCTTCTAGAACTAAATTGGTTGTGTTGTGACTTTAATAATCATTCTGGGTGAATTAATATACATATAGGAATTCATTTGATTGATTTCATTCAATGGCATGTTTTCAAGCAAACATATGATATTTTATTTGTTTCATCTGAATTTTTTTTTCCAGAATGTGTGTTCGGTAATGAAGTGAGAGAACTTGGATCACAATGGATACCTAATTTGGGAGTACCTTTTGGGATATTATACTGCATGAAATGTGAATGTGTACCTGTGAGTATCTTTTATTTTTGTTAGAAACTCGTGAACTCTGAACCGTAGAAAATCTAAGAAGAATATTGAAAAAAAAAAATGTCCAATGGAACATTCAAGCAGAATATCACAAGAAAACCTAATATATCAGTTGAAATTTTGGGTGTATATACAGGGTGTACCAGAATAACCTTAGAAAATTTCGAGTGTTTTGGAAAAAATTCCCATGAATATGGTTTAGGAAAACACAAAATATATCAAAATTCACTTCATATAATAGTTATTTATGATACGAGTGCAGAAGGCATCGATATTCTTCCACGAGTTCAAAATTCAAAAACGAGCCACGAAGTGGCGAGTTTTTGAATGAACGAGAGTGGTAGAATGAGCCTTCTGTACGAGTATTATACATTATTTTCTCTAATTCATTGCATTTTCATTGAAATTAATGAAATATTTCCATAAATATCATTTAGTGATTTTTGCATTGAAAAATGTTGGTTGGCAGAACTGATTTCTTCAAGGCAAATTGATGAATTGACAGATAAAGCCGTGACGGAAAGTTCGGAGTACCAACATATAATAATAAAATATAACCATGAAAACTGTGCGTTTCTGATATATTCTCGCACGATTTTGTTCTACAAGATGTGGAAGAATGAACGGAATAACCACAGAATTAGAGAAAATTATTTTTCAGAAAAATGTTCATTTATTTTGAAAACGATCGAAAATATCAACTGAAAGGAAGAAAAGAAAGAATATACTCTATCAAAAATATGAGTGAATGAAATAAAACAAGTCGGGAGCTTTTGAGCGCTCATCATTGATACGTAAATTGCACTCATGTACCAGAACAGAACATTTTAGGAACGAAAAGGTTCTGAACTTTCAATTGATTCAAATTCCAACATTGTTTTTGTAATAATTTTTGAGTTCCGAATGAATTGTGACTTGAAATGTTGACATATTAAAAAAAAGTTACCAATTAAATCAAAATACCCACACCAGTGGCGTAACACATTTTATAAGTATCTTAAAAATTATTTTTATATCAAGAATTAAATTATAAAATAATATAAAATCTTGTGGACTTTTTGCTTACGCCACTGGCGACAATAAACAAGGTACGGATGAAGTTCGCATTATCCATTCAAAGTCTCCCCCCATTGCAGAATCAATCGTATGTAAAGTACGGTTTTTATACTTCTGTTTGTGAATTCCAAGTAGCCAGTTTTTGCGTATTTGAAAACAGAATTCCAATAACATTGAATGATTCTAAGTATTTCAGGTATGGAAGATTTATTTTTATTCATTATTGAGAAACGACTCTGGAATGAACACGTGAGCCTTGATTGTAAATCCCACTAAGTGAATCAAACAGGTTGATCTGTATTAGTTCATTTCTTGTTCTGCTAATATTCTGACTGACCGTGCATCTTTCCTACCAGTCACGCACAATCCTTAGGAATTTTATTCGATTATTTATTCAGTTAGATCGAGCCCGAGATAATTTTCAGGTTCATGTCGAATACTAGGAAAAATTATAAAAAAGTCAAAATAAAAAAACTGCTGATGTGAAGTCAGGAACTTCAGATGGCCTGTTTATTCATACTCCAATTATGCGCGCTTAAAGATCATGAAAGTCTATATGAATATATTTAGTCTCCAGCAACTGGCGCATTATTTATTATTATTTCCAAAATTCGAGGCTCTATTGCAAAAAACTGGCTATACATTTATGATTCAAAACATGGAGTCGAGCATTGTCATGCTGTAAAATCACTTTATTATGTCTCTCGTTGTATTGCGACCGTTTTTCTTCCAATGCTCGGCTCAAACGCATTAATAGCGTACGATAACGATCCCCTGTGATTGTTTCAGTTGGTTTTAACAACTCATAATATACTACGCCGAGCTGGTCCTACCAAATACTAAGCATGAACTTGGAACCGTGAATATTCGGTTTTGCCGTCGACGTGGAATCATGGCTGGGATATCACCAAGATTTTCTGCGCTTAGGATGATCGTCATGCACCCATTTTTTGTCTCCAGTCACAATGCGTTGCAGAAATCCCTTTCATCTTTGCCTTGCAAGCAGCTGTTCACAAGCAAACAAACGCCGTTCAACATCTCTCGACTTCAACTTGTATGGCACCCAATTTCCTTGATTCTGAATCATTCCCATGACTTTCAGGCGTTTTGACATGGTTTGTAGCGTCACTCCCAATGATCCTGCCAATTCTTGTTGCGTTTGACACGAGTCTTGATCAAGTAATGCCTCCAATTCTGCATCTTCGAAAATCTCTCTTCCACTGCCATGCTGATCTTCGACGTCAAAATAACCGTTCTTGAAGCGTTGAAACCACACTCGGAACGTTCTCTCAGTAAAAGCGGCCTCACCATTGTATTTGAGATAATTCGATGAGCCTCAGCCAAAGATGACTTCATATTAAAGAAGAAAATTAAAACCACCCTCGAATGACGAGAATTTGGCTCGTAAGCTGACATATTTAATCGAGAATAACTTTATGATGCAGACACAAATCGACTAATATTTCGATGGCGGTATGTTTACAAATACCTAAGCATATTGTACGACATCTACGATCTATTCATTTTGACTCATCGTTATAGTCATCTATTGCAAAACGGCGGAAGCAAAGTTGTACATCTTATATTCAATTCATTGAAAATTTAAACTCAATCGGATCTCCTTTCACTGAAATATCATTTTTTTCGATATTCATCTCGAATTTTCTATGATTCTGATAAAGCTATCGACACTAAATTTCGCACGAACCTTGAAATGAATCTTTTTTATATACACACGAAATCTCAACCCGATCGAATTGTCTGATCACGCTAATATTGGGTATTTATTTTCCAATATTCTTCTTGATTCGCATGATATTATCTATTTTCTATGGTTCTGATGATGTGATCAGCTTGAAATTTTGCATGGAGCCTGAAAATGTTAATTTTTTTAAATATTCTCCTTGAATTTTCTATAGTTCTGATGATTTGATCAGTTTGAAAATGCATGGAGCTTGAAATTGTTATTGATTTCGTGTTTACGGCATCGTGGCAGAAATATCATCTCAATGAAATTAATAGTGCTCTGATCGGGAAAAGATCCAGCCACTAAAAAATAATACCAATTTCAAATTTTTATCGTTTGAATAAAATTTTTTGTATAGAACTATTCGATCTATTTTTCTACATTTGTGTAGGTAATTTTTTTTATCTCACAAATGTAATTTCATTTTATTCCCTATGAACCTTGAAATATTTCGAAAGATTTCATACCATATTCTTAGTAATAAAAAAAATACAACTTGGAAGTAATTAAAATTAATTAGTTTATAGATAAGTAAACATATGTTAAAATTAAATATGCAGAATAATTTATTTTATTTCTTGGATACATGTATAGTGAAAACCATTTTTATTTGGGAACCTACTCGTTCTTTAATGATGCTTTTTAAACACCGAAGATTTATTATATTTCTGATCTGAGATTCGAAAACAATACATAAAAACTACGGATGAGAAGTAATTTTATCACAAGGTTAATCCAAAGAAAAAAAAGTTGGGTCCAATGTTTTTATCATTTTTTTGTGTTTGTTTCTTTAATGAGTTTTTGGATATCTATTAAGAGGAATAAAATTGTTATACAGAATTTTGCTATTTTTTCTTCAAAATGTTCACGTTTTATTTTCAAGGAATATATCTATTCGAAAACGATTCTCGCATCATTCTTTGGAACCATTAAAAAATCAACATGAATACAGGAAATGATTCTTTACGGCTGGCAATTTTGATCCATGAAGTTAGCAGGCTGAAGAAAATTTTTAAAAATTCTCTTCCTGTAAACCATAACACATACAATCAGGAAATTGAAAACACCAAATACAATTTTTTCATCATAGTCATATTCTTTATAGTTTCGAATTCAAGAATTTTGAATGAGTGAAATTAATATAAAATAGATACATGTTCGCCGACTTAGCTGCTTACTGATCAGTGTAAAACCAATAATAAGTCGAATCCTCGAATCTACACTTTTTCATGTTATGAGTTTTTTCAACTAGTTGATATAGGTGAATAATTATTCTTACAATTAATATTCTACCAAATGGCGAATGCGCTGGTTCTGATTACCGAACTCAAAAACTCTTGAACTTTGACATAATTACCTTTTATCCTGCAGGGTTTGAAGTTGGGAAGATAAATTTCTAGTTTCGAATAAAATTTTCAACAATTTTAGAATTTGCTCTTTTTTGATTGCTTTCAAAATCAATGAAAATTATAATACACATCTACTATTCTAGATGAACGAAGATTCATGAAAATGATAAATAGTACACATAATTATTATTGATACCTTCAATTATAAAATCCTATTCAAAACAAATTTTCTCACATTTTTCATACTGAACAAATTGTACGAGTAATAAAGCCTCATTTGACTTGAAACTATGAGAGATTGAAGATTGTAAATTTAACCTTATTGTGGAATAATTTTTGCTTCATTCATGGCAATGGTTGGATTTCATTCTGGATGGTTGAATCCATAGAGTAATAAACATAGATAGATAGAGTATACGCAATTTTTTCATGACCCCCATTTGGTTAGGTTACGTTCTTCATGAATGTATATTATATTGAATGAAATATTTTTATTTAAGTGTTCTCAATTAAATATGCAAATTTGAACATTTAGAATACGATAATTTCCCTAATTGTTTAATTTATAATTAGCAAGATATTTATTATTTTCTGGATCTACCTGCTGAAATCCAAGGTTTGGCAAATTTTGCTCTCCTAGTGTCATCGGTTGTTTCACGTCGTTTGGCGCGCTTGAAGTTTGTTTTCTGAATTTTTGATATATTTAGGAATTTATTTCAATATATTTCGAGTTAATATAAAACTTTCATTCACTATGGGACTTAAGAAGTGCGTTCTTTGTGGAGAAACTCGCGAATTGAGTGAAATATTACATCACTGATATGTTTTCATTTCCGCGCGCTTCATGTCAAATTTGATAGTTCATGTTGGCGACAAAATTTGCTCACTGAAAATTACATAATATGCTCCCTCTATCTATGTTTATTATTCTGAGGTTGAATCCAAAAATTAATTCAGATCAAACACAGAAATAATTCGATTTTGACGACGCAATAAGAATTCTGTGAAACCTATCATAGAAACTATTCGGTTATTCTACCGTGTTCGAATTTAAATGAGTGTTGTCTAAGAAAACCTTCCTTTTCGAGGTCAGATCACTATTCCAAATATTTCGCGTTTGTGAGATCACACTAAATATAAATCACAGCTCTACTCGTTTGTATAACTAAATTGCACTTAATCAAGGACTTATGTAAGTTGGAACACAAATCTCGACTTTGAAAGAATCCGAATCATACGATATTTGAACTCTGATATCATCTCACCAAACGATTCTTAAATTGGACAATGATTCCAAGGTTGTCTCATCGTCGATGCTAGTGACTTTAACCGAAAAGCGTCAATGTTAAGGTTAGACATTAGAACAGGTGAGCTCTGCCAGATTTATTACTATTTTAGTAGATTTGTACAGGTGTCCAAACACTCCTCACGAGCAGCTCATTTTTGAGCACTCGTTCCCTGAATAGAGCGGCGCTATATTGTTTCGTCATGATGTCTGTAGTTTTCGACTCTCAAAGGATAAGATATCATACAATGATGACGAAAACATGGTCAAGTTCAATTCTGACCATCCGGTCGTGAACACGATATCTGTCGAACGGAACAATCTATAGAAACTTGAAATATAGTTCGAAGATCGAATACCGCGGTTAAGTTCGTTAATGGGTATAATCCTTAGAGTAATAAACATATATCGAGGAGGTATACGCAATTTTTACATGCCCCCAACATGGTTAGATCACGTTGTCGGATTGTGATATATTTTCAAATTCACAATATTACTATGATATATCGTTATGAGTGTATATCATATTGAATGAAATATATTTATTTGAGTGATTCCCGATTAAATATGCAAATTTGAATATTAGGAATCCGATATTTTTCGTAATTGTCGAATTTATTATAAGCAGAATATTTACTATTTTTTGTATCTACCTGCTGAAATCCAAGGTTTAGCAACTTCTGCTCTCCTAGTGTCATCAGTTGTTTCACGTCGTTTGGCGCGCTTGAAGTTTGTTTTCTGAATTTCTGATATATTTAGGTAGTTATTTCAATATATTTTGACTTGATATGGAACGTTGGTTCACAATGAGATATGGAAAGTGCGTTTTTTCGGAGAAATTCGCAAATTGAGTGAAATATCGTATCACTGATACGTTTTCATTTCCGCTCGCTTCATGTCAAATTTGATAATTCATGTTGGGGACAAAATTTGTTTACTGAAAATGACATACTCTCTCTATCTATGTTTATAACTCTGTGGTATAATCCGAATGGGGGTTCCGTGGATATGGCCGTTCGAAATTTTGTTTTCCTGGTAATTTCAAAATCACTGATTAGATGAAAATAAAATTATACATTTGAATATAGAATTAAGAGTTCAAGCTTCATACGAAACATCGTGTTGATTGCTTGGTCACTTTAATTGACAGGTCAGATAATACATATTTCGAATTGTAGCTCTATTTTTCAGATTCAATATTCGGAATCCTTCGAAATTGTTGTAATTGTATGTTTCGATTCTGTAGGATATACAGCGTTTGTTGTGTAACGACTTAGGCATTCTTCACAATTAAATTGTGCTAGCCATCAAATACTCTGTTATGACGAAGATAATGAAAATTGTTTACGATTGTAATTTTTCTCATTATTGCTTTCATTAGCTGCTCCGTCTATAACGCTTCCTGATTATTACTGCTTCGATTAACGCAAACTGAACTACACATACGAGGAAACAATACAGAAATTGATCAGCCTATACTTATGATTGAAGATGTTTCCCTAAAACTAAAATATACCTCTGGATTCATTCAAGTAAACCTATAACTATAATTGCTGTTTTGGTGTCGAGGTTGTCTGAGCTGATTCTATATCAATTTGATGTCCTGAATTCAAATAATCTGTTTATTTTTACCTAGGAGCTCAAATTTTTAAGATTTACAATTTTAGAGAAATATAAGTTACATTATTCTAACTCAAATTCTTAGTGTAGTAAACAAAAGTAAATACGAAATTTTTATTTCAGTCATTCAAAATACAATATTATATCGTACTTACAAACAAAAAAATTGAAGAAATCGAATAGTCACTCAACACTTCGAAAGTTTTCCGCGACATTCTTGAATGTTTTTAAAACAGTCCCTTTTCAAACTCCAGCAGTAATCTGCCATCATGTGCATGTCCCATCTTCCTTGGTAGCGCTCCTCAATAACTTTAATATCTTGGTGAAATGTTTCACCTTGTTCCTCACTCATATCTCCTAAATTTTCTGGAAAACAGTCTAAGTGGCTGTATAGGTAACTAGTGTATTTTAATACTCATATTGCACCCTAAGGATTTGAAACTATTAAGCATCTTGTTGATCATTTCAACATAGTTTTGAGCTTTATGTTTGCCTAGAAAATTTTCTACAACTGCAACATATGATGTCCAAGCTTCTAGTTCAACTTGATTCATTGAATTTATGAAGGCAGGATACTTAATTCATTGTCTTATTTTTAGGCCGTCAAATACCCATGCTTCGAGTTTTTCTGTGCTCAATTGATGCATTTTCACCTCTTTATATGCAAAACATGGCCCATTCTTATCAAAAGCCTTTACAAATTGTAACAATACGCACAAACCACTCAATTTTAGAATAATGTCGAAGCTTCAGAGTAATATACATAGATGGAGAGAGCATATGTCATTTGCAGTAAGCAAATTTCGTCCCCAACATGAACTATCAAAATTGAAATAAAGCGCGCGGAAATGAAAACATATCAGTAATATGATATTTCATACAATTCGCGAGTTTCTCCACGAAGAACGCACTTTTTATGTCCCATAGTGAATCAACGTTTCATATCAACTCGAAATATATTGAAATAAATACATAAATATATCAGAAATTCAGAAAACAAACTTCAAGCGTGCCAAACGACGTGAAACAACCGATGACACTAAGCGAGCAAAAGTTGCCAAACCCTGGATTTCCGCAGGTAGATACAGAATTTCGTAAATATTCTGCTTATCATAAATTCGACAATCAGGAAAAATATAGGATTCCAAATATTCAAATTTGCATATTTAATCGGGAATCACTCAATTAAATATATTTCATTGAATATAAAATTCATTCATAATGATATAGTAAAATTTTGGATTTGAAAATATATCACAATCCGAAAACGTAATCTAACCATGTTGGGGACATGTAAAAATTGCGTATACTTCCTCTATCTATGTTTATTACTCTATGGTCGAAGCCGACCTGTCTATCGGAACGATTCGAACGATCTGCATTCGTTTTCGTCCGTTTAAAATTCAGGATGATAGCACATCAATGACGCAAGGCTGAGAACGAGATACATTTAGATTATCGAGATTAACCGCCTCCCTGCCTCCTTTATCGAGAGGCCGAAACGAGCGTTGCATCAATAGCCGTATTAAAATTATCTCCAAAAAGAAAAAAAAACATTTCCTGTATTATGCACAGGGCAGCGAAATAGGACAAAACGTGGGTGAACAACCAAGACAGATGCGAAAGGTGTCGGTATATCACATTGATCACGCCAGAATGTGAAACAGAAACAGCTGGCGGTCACCGACCTGCTTGACCTCTACCATTGGACGCCCCCATCTGGGATCGATCGACTAGAAAGCTCTTCTTTAATGATGTCATACTATTTATTTGATTGTCACATACATTTATATTCAAAAATTACTAATACGTTTGACATTTCGCATTTAATAATGTTATTGATGACCTAACCCAAAAACACGTGCTTTGACCTTTGCCCGTTCGATGTAAAACTCTCGATGACTTATTCTATTTTGGTACCATCTTCGTTTTAGTTTTTTCAGCGCTCTTCTATGTTAAATTATCTACAGTTTCTAATGTAAGAAATAATACTACCACCCAAGAAGCAGAGTTTATTATAACAAACACAGTTTAACTAAGTTACTATACAGAATCTAAGTCGAAATAATATCATTGACAGCCATCTCGAAAGTGTATGTTAGGGCGACGGTACCTTGGTACGTTCCCTGTGGTTGGGTTCGATCAAAGAGACGCATGCGCGTGGTTTCAGCAGGTAGATACAGAAAATCATAAATATTCAGCATACTATAAATTCGACAATTAGGAAAAATATCGGATTCCAAATATTCAAATTTGCATATTTAATCGAGATTCACTTAAATAAATATATTTCATTCAATATAATATACATTCATAATGATATAGTAAAATTGTGGATTGAAAATATATCACAATCCGACAACGTAGTCTAACCATGTTGGGTTGAGGACATGTAAAAATTGCTTATACTCCTTCTATCTATGTTTATTACTCGATGAAACTACCTAATAGTAAATAATTTATTGAAGAAATGAAGAATATCAATCAATCTGTGGTAGGTATTTTGTTTATTCCGATGAACATGATTATGTAATATGTTTATGTAATATTGTTTATGATTTATGGAATAAATATATATTATTATATTATTATTATTTCGGCGGTGTTTTTGAATTTTTTGAATTGCGCAAATTGAACTCGAGAAATAGTGACTTCATAGCTATGAATGAGTATAATATGTACGTAGAAAGTTTCGGAGAATCGAAAAATTGTGATAAAATTGCAATTTGAATTTGGGAAGGATCAACCAGTCGTACGCCTCTGGTGGTAGCCAGAAACGTTCATTCAACATATTATAGTAAGGTTTTCATTACCTATACACTTCCTGCCGAATATGAAAATAATACTCCAAATAAGTTTTGAAGTAAAACTTAGTGAAGAAAATTATTTTATCTAGTTGATTTTGAAAGTGAGGAAAATTTTTTTATCTAGTTGATTGGACTGAATCTCAATATTTTAGGTTCAAGATCCTTAATTGAAACATTTTTAATTACTCATGTCACACAATATTAATTTGCAGTTTTGCGAAATTGGCGGTCAAGTTGATTGTACTGCAGGCGTTTTAGACAACTAGCTCTACGAGACAGTTTTACCACTTTACATGACCCAATGTTGTTGGGGGGCTAAGCTATTTATCACCGACCAATAACTTTGTCATGTATTGGTGCCTTTGGAGAACATAATAATATCGTCTTCAGTATTGAATCGCGAATTTATCAGGTACGCAGGAAGGCTGTAATCTCATTTAATAACTTTATTTCCAATCGGAATCGAGAAAGAATTCAACTTACTAGAGTTTTCTTAGAATTCATTGAAACTAATTGAAGATGAGATATCATATAAATGAATTGTATTATGCAATACATACGAACATGTTACGTATCGATAAGTATTCAAAACAATTCTTGGATTTGTTCAAGTTATTATTAATTATTGTTTAGTTTCAGCGAAAAAGGCGAGTGGTAGCGAAGGTACAGTGCAGAAACATCCAAAAAGAATGTCCTGAACCAACATGCAGCGAACCAGTCCTCAAGAAGGGTAGATGCTGCAAAACGTGCCCCGGAGATACAAACAGTAAGTTTATTCACTAATCCATAATTTTTACTGAATTAAATGATCATCATTTTCAAACAATCCAATGAAATCAATATTTTCATGCTGATCAAACAATAACAGTCCTCCATCTCTGTACAGCGAGCACCCAGACTTTCTGATGCCACCAATGAGAATTCGCAATCATGAATTCACATTTACATTAATTAGTGAAAGTTATCCATTGCTCCAAAGTGGACTTTGTTGTTTATACTAATGAAACACTAGCTATGTGATGATGAACACGTTTGACGTATAGGTGCCCGTTTAAGGATTATAATCGCTGACGAAAAGATCTGAATGATAATTAATATCTCATTGAATCTGTAATGAGGTGATTTGATCTGTTATTTTCCGCAAACATGATTGTTGTCACGGCCTCTTTCGAGCTGCACTTATGCCAACAATACATGGAATAGAAAATTCTTTTCATAAATTGCAATTTTTTGTCCTAATGAAGTAGTCTTTTAGAGTTTTAAAGGGTTAATATAATTTTCAAATTTCATTGTCTCATGAAATTAAAAATACCTTCACATATTGATTTGCTATTCGATAAGAAACATCTGATTTTCTTTTTAACGTGATTCGTAATGAGGTTTGCTCAAACCCTAAACAAATTTTCTGTCTTTCAAATTCTAGGTCAATTGTTAATAAATACAATCTGCTATTCACAGATTATTCAATTTATTAAGTGAGGTAGGTTTATTGAGGACATAAAATATATGGATTTGGGCATTTTCAATTCCCAGAAATATTTATCAGCAAAATTGCAATCGAAAAAGGTAAATTCAAAGAGGTCACAAGAGTTCATTTGCACGCTACGTGACGTCACTTGGAAGTTTTAACAATCATATATAGCCATATGCGAAAACGTTGCATAACTGATTCAATCATTTTTTTCGTGACGATCATTTTGATTTTAATAATAAACTAACTATTTAGTAGTAGTTCATTGAAAAGAACTCCTGACTTCACGTCAGTACTTTTCCATTTTTTTTTAAATATTATCAAACACCCCATTCCATATCAAATTGTCGATAAGTCCAATATCAACTCCTACAATCAAAAGATGGCAATAAAAAAATGATTGAAATGAAAATTCATATAACGTAATTGGTGTCAGGCACAGCGAAAATTATGGTCAATACACAATATTTTATATCGAACATATATGCAACGCCACAATATACACCTCACTGTATTTTATGCTCCTTACAGTACAGGAGGTTATAACTTCTTTGCTATCTCATCTCGACTCTCCCTCGCGAATACTGTACAACACCGTACCTTACCAATAGGAATAATAACCAAGGTGGCCTTGTCCCAAGCTTACACACTACCGCGAAAATATCACCTCATGTAGAAAATAAACTTTGAATATGCAGAAAATGTGGTTTTCTCATTATCGATTGTAGCCTATACATTCTTCAGTGTTAGATCTCGTTTCACAAGCGTTTAAATCCCAATCGTCGTATTTTCTGCGAGATAATGAAGCCAGTGGTTTATAAAGTCAGATACGTGCAATTAATTCCTCGGCTGTTTTTTTTTCTCTTCTTCTTCTGATCTCCATTGAAAACGGTCCAGTGTCAATTAGGATACATGCGATTAATAACCTCATGTTGGGACTGGGTTTTTTTATGTGTGTTACTAGTGTTTTATATCGCGGCTCGTGTTTGTTGGGACCGCCAATGGGTTATGTTGCATATTGATTTCGCCGTTTTTTTCCGAAATTCCAGGCTTTATTGTAAAAAAATTGTTATACATTAATAATTCAAAGTATTGTCCATCGCTGGCCACTACTTTCTCCCATCTTTCGGGCAGCGTCCGAATCCCACGTTGAAAAAACTGGTCATCTTTTGAAGCGATCCACGAATTGATCCAATTTTTACGTCTTCATAAGATCGGAAGTGCTGGTCGGCAAGGACGTGTGCCATTGATCGAAACAAGTGATAGTCCGAGGGAGAATACGGCAAGTGGTGTAGGACTTCCCATTCAACGTTTCCAAGTATGTCTTGACCACTTTCGCAACATGGAGTCGATCAGTGTCATGCTGTAAAATCACTCTCGTTGTATTGTGGCTGTTTGTCTTTCAATGCTCGGCTCAAACGTATTATTTGCGTTCGATAACGATCTCCTGTAATTGTTTCAGTCGGTTTCAACAACCCATAATACACTACGACTAGCTGGTCCCACCAAATACTGAGCATTACCTTGGAACCGTGAATATTCGGTTTGACCGTCTACGTGAAAGCATGGCCGTGACATTCCTATGATTTT
Source organism: Harmonia axyridis (assembly GCF_914767665.1). Taxonomy (NCBI): domain Eukaryota; kingdom Metazoa; phylum Arthropoda; class Insecta; order Coleoptera; family Coccinellidae; genus Harmonia; species Harmonia axyridis. Next base: position 30,778,844 of record NC_059505.1, read on the forward strand.
CTGTGCTCAGGATTATCGTAATAAACCCATTTTTCGTCTCCAGTCACATTGCGATGCAGATATCCCTTCTGTAATTGCCTTGCAAGCAGCTGGTCACAAGTAAACAGACGCCGTTCATCAGATTTCAGCTTTAACTCGTACGGCACCCAATTTCCTTGTTTCTGAATCATTCCCATGACTTTCAGGCGTCTTGAAATGGCTTGGTGCGTCCCTCCCAATGATCCTGCCAATTCTTGTTGCGTTTGATACAAGTCTTGATCAAGTAATGCCTCCAATTCTGCATCTTCGAAAACCTTCTCTCTTCCACCGCCATGCTGGTCTTCGACGTCAAAATCACCGTTTTTGAAGCGTTGAAACCACACTCGGCACGTTCTTCCACTAATAGCGGCCTCATTTGAGACCATTCGATGAGCCTCAGTAGCAGATCTTCATATTGAAGCAGAAAATTAAAACCTCCCGCAAATAACTATAGCTTGGCTCGTTAGCTGACATGTTTAATCGAGAATTACTTTATGATGCAGACCCAAATCGACTAAAATTTGGATGGCGTTATGTTTAGTGTTTACAAATACCTAAGCTTATTGTATGACATCTACGATCTATTTATTTCGACTACCACTAACTGCTACAGTCATCTATTGCAAAACGGCGAAAGCAAAGTTGTACACCTAATAGTTTTACAGTTCAAGATTTATAGTCCTAAGAAGGACCAGGTGGCAGCCTAAGGGAAAAAGTTTCAATTTATTTTTCCTCAATTTTTTCTATGTTGTAAAATATAACCTCCTAAACAACAATAGACTTATGTGTCCAACTCAATCCTTCGACTAGTTTTTGAGATATAGGGTGTCGAAATTGGAAAATAAAAGAGCATTGCTTCCAAAGATTTCTCGTAGGAAAACACCTCTAATGAAACATTTTTGCGCGACAAAAATTGCTCACCAATAAGCTACTTATTTTAGACTGCTTTTTGATCTACATTATTGTTAGATACGGAGAGAGTCAAACATTATTCCAAATAAAATTCATTTAGTCTGTAATTGAAAAAGGCGTCCGTGGAATTTCCCAATTTTTGTCAATACTCTTAGTTCAAGTACACTATTATAATATCAGTATTGTATCAAGTATTGGCTTTGCTATGGCCAGTTCTTGAGATACACAGGGTAATATATTAAGAGGGACGACCGTTACTACAAAAATTGTCAAAAAATTATTTACAATGAAAATTTCATACGGAGTAACGGTAAGAGACGTTGGCGTTTGCTTATTGTTATTTTGTCATTGTACAATGAAAGACATTGTACAAGGTGTTCCAAATGCGATTATCACTTAGAGCATCTCAAGAACTATAAGACTAGAGTCAAATAATAGATATCTTGAAGCTTGATACCAACAAAAGACAAAAGTGTTAAGGCACTGGCGGTATCATATGTGCGCCAGGCCTATGACGTCATCAGTGACGTATTAGTACTCATTTGATGTAGGTGTAGGTGTAGGGAGTGGTTTTATCCAAAAATAATAAGCTATATATTGAGAGAACTAATTTTCTGGAAGATCTTCCTCATTGTCCTTCGAAAATACCTCAAAATAAAAAAAATATCTTCATCTGGCACCGAGGTGACGGAGTTCCGATCATATTCGGAATCGGATAACGGTACGAAACCCTCAGATCGCGAGTTCTACACGTACATGGCCAGTTTTTTTTCTTCTCTCAGTCCGAGATGTATGCGAAAACGTCCTGAATCAGTTCTTTCATACCTACACTGGTTTCTTTTTGTCCGGACGTATCTCCGGATCGACCGGAGCCGAGAAAACATTCCGCCCATTGTGCTTTTCCACGAACCGGCCGGCTATTACCATTTTTGTCAGCATCAAAAATGCACTTCCAGATAATTCTCAATCAGTCACCTCTTTCGAATCCTACAATCGCGATCTCGGCCCGATAGGAATAGGGATTTTTTCGATTTTCGACGGTTTTAAGTGGGCTTGGTGAATGGGTACGGGAGCACCGGAAGCGAATTTGTATCTTCTGTTTTTGTTCGAAGAGTAGAACTTCAACAAGAACGTTCAGTAGTGAAATTTCTCTTACATTCTAGGATGTGTTCCTAAATAGGATATACTAAGGAAAAGGACAGATTCCTCGGACAATTTTAAGGAAAAAAGTACAATATTATTTTCGAAATACAGGGTGTTTCACTTTATTGTTATGATTAAAATATTTATCGAATTTTTATTCATATTCGCTACAGATTGGGATAAATAAGTACCAAAACTTATAATTAAATCATTCATCATACCTTAGTAACTGGATCTTTATTTCCTCGAAATCAGTTGGCTTGATACTAACAAGAGAAAAAAGTGGTCTGACACTGGCAGTGCCATATGTGCGCCAGGCCCATGACGTCATCAGTGACGTGTTAGTACCAACCTTTATGATAATTTGGATATTCCTAAGGATTAGTAGAGAATTGTTTGATTTTTTTTTTCTCGGAATCAGTTTGCGTTTACTTATTGTTATTTTGTCATTGTACAATGAAAGGCATTGTACAATGAAAGACCCAAATTCGATGCTCACTTGGAGCATATCAAGAACTATAAAACTAAGAAAAAAAAATCTTCAGAGGCCCCCAGTCTTTTTTTTTAAATAATTAGATATCAGAAAGCAGATAATAGAAATCTTGTAGCTTGATAGTAACAAGAGAAAAAAGTGGTCTGACAGTGGCAGTGTCATATGTGCGCCAGGCCCATGACGTCATCAGTGACGTGTTAGTACCGACCTTTATAATAATTTGGATATTCCTATGGATTACTAGAGAATTGTTTGAATTTTTTTCTCGAAACCAGTAGCAGATACGACAAAATTCCAAGAAACCAAAAAGTGTAGTACTGGAAGTCTGAACCAGAGATTCTTTTTACTTTTTTCTAAACTACCAGTGGTTCATCACAAAAAGTTCAGAGGAGAGAAGCAGGCACAGTTCAAGGAAAAAAGTATAATCCTGTAGTTTAACATTAAAAATTAGCGTAGCACATGTTGAAATATTTAAATTGAAATATCTATGCTAAATAAGGGTTAAATATCTTGAGAAGGGAAGGTGCTATGAGAAAAAACCTTGAAATAAATCCGTCTTCAACACCATGTATCTCCAAAACAAAGCGTTTGCGAACCCATGTTCATAGGACTTTTTTTCTTAAAATAATCCGGAGAATTTGTCATTTTTGTTTGCACCTTCAATTTAGGAAGTATATGGCATTCCTAAAATAGCCAGTGAATATATGAAAGTTCATTTTGTTCCCTGATTCCTGTAAAATAATATCTGCAAAACCCCAATAAAGAAGATTAATCTGGAAAGAAAACAGAAAATCTCTTCACCAAATACTCAGTTCTTGAAATTACTCATAAAGAGAAGATAAAAGTATAAAATAACTAATCGAACAACGTCCAATTCAGGAATAAATACAAAATATACCTTCACCAAAATTGGGAATTTCTCAGAAATTCTACTGAATATATGAAATTCCGTCCGAAACCTAAATAGAGAATATTCTTCAGTAAATAAGACAAAATATATCGCGTTTCCTTCATTCTGGGAAATGAGATGAACTTAAGAGGGATTACCACCACGTAGTATTTCGCGTATCAGTCAAACTTTGGTACCCATTCATTTTCCATCTGACGCTCCTGTGATGACCAAACTTTGTACGGTGTACAAAATTGCATATTCACTTCATCTTCTTTATTTTTTCGAAGCAAAGAAGTAGAGGGCAGCACAGTATGATGGCTTTCACGAAATTATAGTTTTTACAACTCATATCAGTTATGAAGAAAAAGGCAAACTTATGACATAAATTCAGTCGGAGTGGAATTACTTAAACAATATCATAGGTAAAAAATTACTCAAATCTGTTGTTAAACTGTCACATACATCTGAAAACACCGAAATTAACAGAACAATCAGAATCAAGAGTCAATTATCGACAATTCGAACTTGACTAGAGCTCCTGATTAGTTCTCTTAACAAGGACAAAAATAGTCGTTTGGTGTTTACAAAAAATTATTCGTATTTGACACTTAAAAGCGTCGTGCCTTGTCGTGCTCACAAATTCTTCATACTTATGGCAATTGTTTTTGAAGAGAGTTACAGATTATAAAGTTCCAAGAATGCATTAAGCCTTCAGTCCTGGTATATAAACTTGTATCTTTCCACTACGTTTTCCGTATATCGCCTTCTTCCTTACTTAAAACGGCGACAACCCACACAAAAATATCCTTTCAATAATTGCTGTTTGAGCTCCTTTTTTGGATAGGGCATTGGCTTCGAAAATTTCTCCCATTGTCTAGTCAACCTGAAATGAGTTTTTTGCTCCCTGCCAGCTGTATATATGATTTTTCACAGTTCCAGATGGTTGAATCTTGGATTGAATTTCCCAAGGCCGTTTGTCTATCTATGATAATGCAAATTCTGCCACCTACATGTTGTCTGGATGGGCAGACTTATTCATAACACTCAACTACCAGACTTTCAGCCTGAAGCGTTGCTAGAAGTTGATTTGAAGACGGGGATTCCGATCATTAAGAGTACTCCGATAGAAATGAAGAATTCAATGATTCAAAAAAGCATATTGCGAAGCCTTGTTGAAGATTTTTATGTTTTATTAAATTACCTTATAAAGTTGTTAAATCACAAGAGCATGGCGGCATTCTTGTTATCAAAGTGGAAGATGACACAAAGAGGAAAGGACACGTCAATCTGCCTATTTGTCAACGTAATCAACATGCCTTGTATCTTGTAATCTATTGATGCATAACTTTAAATGTGAATATCTCAGTTCTTTTTTCTATTGCGTAATAGGCGAATTTGAGTTCCATGTTTGGGTTACAGATCGGCTGAATTCGTTGCGTCTTTTGGTGTTCCCCATGGATCTATATTGGGTCCACTACTATTTATAGTCTTCATAAATGATATTTGTTCACATTTGTTTTCCCAAACTTTGCTTTATGTTGGTGATTGCAAGTTGTTCCGTCGAATTCAGTGTGTTGAGGATTGTTGGAATCTCCAGGGTGACATAGATGGGCTTAATGATTGGTGTTGCAAAAACTTGCTTCCTCTTAACATTCATAAGTGCAATGTGGTTTTTTTTAGCCGTAAGAAATCAATAGTAGAGTTCCATATAGCGTAGATGGTCACGTTCTCAGCAGAGTCGTTCAGTATAGAGACCTTGGCCTTCTGTTCGACCAGAAACTTTGCTTCACGTGCCATGTGCGTTCTATTGTTTCGAGTGACTTTAAGACTCTAGGTTTCATCGTGAGAAATTCAGGATATTTCCGGGATTGAGGAACATTTTTTGTTTCATTCAATGTGCTTTTGAGGTCAAAGATTGAGTATGGATGCGTTATCTGAGTCCTGGGTATAATGTATACATCAGAGGTTCGAAAAATATACAGAGGCGATTCTTGAAGTAGGTATGTTAGTTTTACCCGATGGTGTTTATCCAAACCGTGGTATACAACATGATCAGTTGTTGAGTAGATTCCAAGGTGATTCTTTGGGCGTCGTACCTACTTAGGTATACTATTTCTTAGAGATATGTTTCACTCGTTAATCGACTGTCCCTATTTGCTATCACTTATTAGTCTTCATGCTCCTAGACTGCCTGTACACAGCCCAACTACATTTTATCTACCTTTTCAACTCTCTAACGTCCTTCTTTTTTAACCTCAGTATCGTATATGTCATGTCTACATGACCATCCAGGATATTATTGATATTTTTCATTGTAATCAATCTGATATAAGGAGGGCTGTTCTGAAATCAGGGCTTCACTGTGGGTAGTTAGGCGAAAGCTTTTTCTCAATGAGTTTTTGTTGCTCAACCCTGGCTCTATATGATTTGTTCTGGGTTTTATTATCTTCTTTGTTTTCAGTGTATAACTTTCAAGCTTCATTTCTTGTATATTTATTTTTCCATTCTGTAATTGGCGTAGGTTGTAGAATGATGTAATTATTAAATAAAATTATGTTTAAAGAAAGAAAGTTTCAGTAAGGAGAAAATTCTTGATGTCGAAAAGCTGCATCGGTCGAGAGAAAAAGATAACAGTAGAATTTTTCAATTTTTCAATACATTTTGGTAACGAAAATGTTCAGTTGAACATTTTTCGAAGCGGAAAAACATAACGAAGTTTCGTTATTTCATCAATGTTTTTCCGCTTCTACCTGATTTTTCTTCTGTACAAGCCTTCAATATTAACAATCGGTAACAGCTCTATCTTCCAGAAACCTTAAACCGACTAATATTAATTGATAATCAGAGATCAGAGGAGACTGAAGGGATACATTGGTGACAACATAAACTGGTAGTGCTGCATCCTAATTTGGCCGAATTCATTTCGCATTGCAATTGTGTCATTTCGTTTATCAGTGCTCCGCTTTTTGGTGAATATTGTGAGCAGCAGCACGATCAGACTATGTGTTGAACAATATCGAAGAATATAGAAGAGATAAAAAATAGCAAAGCTAGAGTTGAAACCAAAGTCAAAAATACATGAGGTGAGGTCATAATAAACTCGATTAGATGAACGAATCGGCCATTCTGGCCGACGACCAAGTCTGAGGCCACTCCCGGACAGGCAGGGAACCTCGGCACAAGGTGGTGCGATTCGAATTGATATCTTATCAAGATGTACCTTTCGGTTGTTGAACACAAATTCCTGCCATGATCTGGACAGTAAAATTGGGTGTTTTGTTTCGGTCAGAATGCAAGGGAACGATTCTGAAATGGGATATTCTGTGGGTCGCCGCATGCCGATCTCTGGTCTTAGATATAACTTTACGGCTAATATATTTTATGTCGTGTCACCGCTTGTCGTCGGCTTCTATTTTTTTCACACCGTCTGCCTTTACGACATTCAAGGGCGTCGGGATGGGAAAAAGTGAAACTTGACGTACTACCGTATTATGTCGATTCGCTAATAATAGAAGGGAATTTTTGTCGTGATTTTTTCGAGGCGGCCAGTGCCAACTGTTTCGTTGACTTTGACATCGTAACGAATTACGAGACAAATTCGCCTTGTTTTAACGATTACGGGGAAGCGTTTTCCAGACACGGGAAGTGACGGCGGATTCCTTTCAGCACGTTGTACACCGGGTGTGCGAATTTCGCCGAGGGAAAATCGAAAAAAAAATTGAGAGAATTTTTGGAATCGGGAGCTTCGGAGCTCTCGCTCATTCATCTGCCTGCTGCCCCATTATAGACCAAATAACTGAATATGATGTCATTGTTGTCGGTTATTTTATCTAGACTCGCGGTTCTGATGATACGATCCTCCTGAAATTCGGCATGATCATTCGAGTGATTATTTGACATTCACAAACAATTGATTTCAGCCTAGTTAAATCTGGTGTTTATTAGTTTTTTTTTTCGATATCCTACTTGAATTTTGCATGTTTCTTATGACGTAATCGGAATGATTTTTTACATAAATCTGGAAATGATTGATTTACACCGAAAATTTCAAATCAATGGAATATGTTGTCACTTGAATTTTCAAAAGTTGCGATGATTCTATCGATACGAAACTTTGAACGAAGTTTAAATAATATACATGCAAAATCTCAACCCGATCTAATCTGTTGTTACAAAAATATTGGGTATTTTTCCAACATATTTCTTGAATTTCTATGGATCTGATGATGTGGTTAGCTCGGAATTTAGCACGAAGTTTGAAATTCATTTTATTTCTACACCCAAAAACACGACCGAACCGTTTTTGTGGCCAAAAAATACTGGATTATCCATGTCGTGGTCCCAATTCCAAAGACATATAATATGTCTTGTTTGACAAATTATGTCAAACAAAACTGTCATCCGGAGCGTCATATGTTTAGTTGAAGGCATAGAGTAATAAACATAGATAGAGGGAGTATACGCAATTTTTACATGTCCCCCAACATGGTTAGATTACGTTGTCGGATTGTCATATATTTTCAAATCCACAATTTTACTATATCATTATGAATATATATTATATTGAATCAAATATATTTATTTGAGTGATTCCCGATTAAATATACAAATTTGAATATTTGGAATCCGATCTTTTTCCTAATTGTCGAATTTATTATAAACAGAATATTTATTATTTTCTGTATTTACCTGCTGAAATCCAAGGTTTGGCAACTTTTACTCTCCTAGTGTCATCGGTTGTCACGTCGTTTGGCGCGCTTGAAGTTTATTTTCTGAATTTCTGATATATGTAAGTATTTATCTCAATATATTTTAGTTAATATGAAACGTTGATTCACTATGGGACATTAGAAGTGCGTTCTTTGTGAAGGAACTCGCGAATTGAGTGAAATATCGTAACACTGATATGTTTTCATTTCCGCGCGCGTCATGTCAAATTTTATAGTTCATGTTGGGAACAAAATTTGCTCATTGAAAATGACATACGCTCCCTCTCTCTATGTTTATTACTCTGAGGTTGAAGGTAATTCATTTTTCAGTATGAATCGTTTATCCTACTATTGAACGTGTGAATAAAAATATAAAAAATTAGTACGTTTCGTGCAATGGGCAGATTATGGTTGACATAATCGTCCATTTGAACGAACAATTGTTAAGACATTGAAAAAATTCGAACAGACTGGATCTGTTACTGATGTCTTAAGGCTCATACATCATCGAAATGCACGCTCGATCGAAAATACTGCTGCTGTGAGTAAAACTTTTGAAGAAAATCCAAATGTATTCATTTCTCGGCGCGCACAGTATTTGGGCCTTTCCTACGACACGCTAAGGCGTATTTTGCATCTAGATTTTCATCTACATTCTTATAAGCTTCAGTTTACACAAGAACTTAAGTCAGCTGACCATGGCCATGAAATGCGTAAAAGAGATGCCAATTGGATGCTTAAGCAACAACATTTAGATGACGATTTTTCGCAACGAATTTATCACTTGGTGGCTATGTGAACAATCAAAACTGTTGCATATGGGACAGTGAAAATCCTCAAGTAACTGCTGAAAGACTACTACTACATCCACAAAAGTTACTGTATGGTTTACGATTTAGTCTGCTGGCTTCTTCGAAAATGAAAAAGGTGTCGTCACTCAAACCATCAATTCTCATAGCTATAGCTAAATGAAAACCGATTATGTTTGATCTGAAATTAATAATATTGAATTGGAAGAGATGTGGTTCTGGCAAGATAGTGCAACAAGCCACACATACGACCCACTTTGGCTCTAATGCTAGAAAAATTCCCAGGACGAGTAATTTATCGTTTTGGCGATGTGAATTGGCCACCAATATCTTATGATTTATCGCCTTTGGATTTTATTTTGTGGGGTTATGCGAAGTATTGTGTTTATGTCGATAATCCTCAGACTATAGACGGACGATCTGAAAACCAATATCCGACAAGTGATTGGTGAGATATTTCCCAAAATGTGTCGGCAAATCATCGAAATTACCTCACAAGGATTGAGGCCTGTAAGAGATCACGCGGAGGACATTCAAGTAATTTTGAATTCCACACATAATGTCATTATATTAAAATAAAAATTTGATCGATATCCAAATGAAAGTTTGTTTTATTTACGTTGTTTTTCGGAACCACAAAATTTATATCCCTTCATTAAGTATTTTTTTCGATATTCATGGCGAATTTTCTGTGGTTCTGGTGACGCGATGATATTGTGCATTAAGATTGAAATTGTTATTTTAACGAATTCAACAGCAATGTTCGAGAGTCGAGCCTACCTTGAAAATTTAATGTTTTATGGAAAACACAAAAATGTCAATTGACCTCAGAAAACTACAAAATTTGAATTCCACCATTTATTGGTGTAATATTTGTAATGGCAGTATTAATTCATAATCGGCCCACTCATTGAGTTATTTACGATTTATCAAGTGAATGGTGGGATTCTTAGAACACCTTCATTCAACACTGATACTAATTAATGTTTCTCTGAAGTCAAAACTTACGATGAAATGTTCGCAACTGTTTCTGTTGAACGTATGAATGGGCATTGAAGGATAACCAAAATATGCATTGAATAATAATGGGCATGGGCGTAGATGGTGAGGGAAGAAGTACGCTGTTCTCGACCTGTACACCCACTAGTTGTCGTTTCTGCTATGGTGCCAACTCCCACTACAAAATATTTCTTTGAGTAATCTACAAGTCCTCTATAATGGAAATTTGTTTGTTCAACGGAATCCTTATTGGTGACCATTAAGGTCTAGATGCAATCGAATATTTCACAGTTTAATGAGTTTAGGTACTCACGTATAGCATCGCCATTTTGCTCATTTCAGTTTGAGCAATATTTAAGGTGCAATTTCTGACTGAAAAGAGATCATTCTCATTATTACTCATAATTTTTCTTTCAATTATCCAGTTGGTGATGTTATCCTTTCACGTAATACTCCATGTTTATTGATTTCATTATGATCGAAATTAAAAGATATTTATGTAGACGATGGCGCTACGTACCACACACGCTCGAAGAGGTGATCCCAATTGGCCATCGAGATCTTGTGATTTGACGCCTTTAGACTTTTTTCTTTGAGGTCACGTGAACGATAGATTCTAAGTCAATGCTCCATAATCGATTCAATACCTTAAATATGAAATTCTTGAAGTTATCGGGGACATATAGCCGCAAGTGTGCGAGTTAGTGTTGAAAAATTTCATGAAAAGGATATGGTGCTGTAACCAAAGCACATTTGACTGAAAACGTTTTCCATCATTAATGTCATAGGTACCTTTCTCTTCACAATGAACCTATAAATATCCATTGACTTTTCTTGAAACATACTCTTTTTACAATATCAAAACACCTTTTTATAAGCCTTCATATCGCTATTCTACATCTATCTAGGTTCAATTCGACCACATGGTTTAGTTTTTATTTATTAGGAAACAAAGTTTCAGATGACTATCTCGATGGTTATGAATCCGAAACGTAGCCAGACTGCGAGAATGCTTTAGAAACTTCAGAAGTTGGCTACGGCATTTCTTTCGTTCTATGATCGGCACCCAACAGATGGCTTAATGGCTGTTAAACTGGCGTCAACCTATATTGTGCAACTTGACATCGCTCGTCAAAGTCTCATGAGCTTTTAAAATTTCCTTAGAGTAATAAACATACATAGAGGGAACATATGTCATTTTCAGTAAGCAAATTTTGTACCCAACATGAACTATCAAATTTGACATGAAGCGCGCGGAAATGAAAACATATCAGTGATACGATATTTCACTCAATTCGCGTGTTTCTCCACAAAGAACGCACTTCTTAGGTGCCATAGTGAATCAACGTTTCATATTAACTCAAAATATATTGAAATGAATACCTAAAAAATCAGAAATTCAGAAAACAAACTTCAAGCACGCCAAACGACGTGAAACAAACGATTACACTAGGAGAGCAGAAGTTGACAAACCTTGGATTTCAGCAGGTAGATACAGAAAATAATAAATATTCTGCATACTATAAATTCGACAATTTGGAAAATATCGGATTCCAAATATTCAAATTTGCATATTTAATTGAGAATCACTCAAATAAATATATTTCATTCAATATAATATACATTCATAATGATAAAGTAAAATTGTGGATTTGAAAATATATCACAATCCGACAACGTAATCTAACCATGTTGGGGACATTTAAAAATTGCGTATACTCCTATCTATGTTTATTACTCTATGTGATGAACTGACGTTAACCTATATTGTACAACTTAACATCACTTGTCAAAGTCTCATAACTTTTTAAAAATTTCCTACTCTGACTTCTATTGTCAGATAATATTGGTCATAAATTATTTGATTTTTGCAATTGACCATTTTTCCGGAAAACATTGTAAACCCTTTATAGTTTTCTTATTTTCAAATTCCTATTCTTTGTTACGGGGATTTTTTTCAATTTGTTTAAATCAAAGATTTCTCAAGATCAAGATTATATCAAAAATAGGTATTTAAAATTGGTTCGGTTATTGATGAACAGACGATCTGTGTATCTGACTTTGTTTCAAATATTTTAGTAAATAGTCTTTACAATACTCATCTACCTACTCTAAATTGCATTTCTGGTTTTGGAAAAAAGGGGTTCACAAAATTTTAATAAGAATTGATAATGCCTAATAATTATTATCAATTTCGAAATTTTATTTTGTGCAATAGTTGTCAGTATTAGTGGAAAGCGGTTCAGATCATCTCAAAGGCAACTACAACGTCACAATCCTCCACGAAGACCCTCTACAAGCTGAGATAATAATACCACAATAAACGTAGGTACAAATTGCCATAAGTGTCATCGATGTGAGTAGAATATTTTCAACGTGCACGTTAAAAACCGGGGCAGGTCCGGCCGTGCGCGGCCATCTTTAGCCGACATACAAGATCGGCCGACAATCGAAAGAAATAGAAAGTTTAAAGGATAAACGTGAATTGTGAATGACGCTGCATATAAGGATATCGCGCTTACGGAACCACCATCTGTCCCTAATTCCGTCTAATAACCCCGGAAAAGCGTGGTCTGGCGGCGTGGGACCAGTCGGAAAACGGGGGAAAATCGCAAAACACAAACGACCATCCGGCCTCAGGCTCCCCATCGGTCCAAGTACGTCTAGGCGTCTGAGCGTCATCTGAGGCGGAGCAGAAGACGCGATAACATTGTCTCACCTAGCGGGCGCCAGTCTGGCGTTAAGAGTCCGCATTCATCACCGACAACCTGTCCATAAACTCATTGATTATTCCACAATCAATTAAAATGTGCATACAGGACGGTTATTTTTTCGTTGTAACAATAAAATATCGGATAAATGGATGAATTTTTTGCCGACCTTCTCCGGAGGTGTGGCTGTATGAATTTGCATGCCTAATTCTTAATTCTTATATTTATCGGACCGGATTGTATATTTCGCTGCTTTGATCGGAATAGAATATTACAAGTTCCCATTTGATTAGCGCTAATTATAACTATTTGGGCCTAATTGAAGTACATTTTTTTTTGAGGTCTTGACAAATATCCCGTGTAATTTTATGTTGATACAAACTGGCGTCATCGCTTTAGCTCAGCCTTAATTTATTCCCAAAAAAAAATAAAATAACACGCTTCCATTCAGATCTGCTGAATAGCGTGGACTTCATAAAAAATACAAGGATCTTCAAAAACATTCAACCGCCGAAGGGAATTTTCCAACAGCCAAAAAAGGAACCTATTTGCGCGTTATTCGTCAATAAAGTGACCTTAGAACTTTATTAGGTGCTTTTGCGTTTTAAGATTGACCTTCGATCATCAATATCATAAACGTTTTTGGCCTAATTATAATGTTGTTATTGGATCTCAAAGGTAGATCAAATCTAAAGAGAAACAAATAAAATAGTTAAACTTCGAATTGGAAAATAAGTAGTTCCTTTGTTTTTAAATAATGTTTGTTTTCCTATGTTTCGATAGTTATTCTGCCACTTGGAACTTGGAACGGGGACAAATCCAACAAACCGAAGATAAACAAACAACAAAACAACAACAAAAATAAAAATCGATCCATCGATATACCTACTTGTTATAAATTATGAATCAATAAGATCACAAGATTTCAGTTTCACCCATTTTGAACCTTAGAATTTGGCGCTAAAATTTACATACTTCTAAGTTGTCAAGTACGTAACGAATTTAGCGCTATATGTACAGATTGAGTCTTTTACTTGTTCATTATTTCAACCGAAGATTCTTGAGGTAAAAAAAAACCTTTTTTTCTTTACCATTTTTTCCGATTCGTTTTTTTTCGCACTTAGTATTGCGGACATTCTGGAATTGACCGGACTTCGATGGAATTTTATGTTCGAAAAAGATTCATCACATCAATAAATAACTATTCCGAAAATCATTTCCTTCGATTCCATACCATTTGCAAGATATAACTAAAAATTATTTTTTATGGATTATTAACTGCCTGTATCTTTTCAACCGAGCCGAATCGGAAACAATGGTAAAGGAAAAAAATGTTTCCTTTGACCTCAGAAATCTTCGGTTGAAATATATGTACAATCAAAGACTCACCCTGTATAATACTCTGATTGTTTTTTGAAATTCATGGATTAAATTTCAAGATGTTCTGCACCTACCATATTTCATTCAAGCTCTTATAATTTCTGGAAACAGTTCTGTATTCATGACCAAGATATGTTCTGAAAGCGGCTTAAATTTGTTTCGAATTGTATACTACAAATTTGCATATGTTCAAACATGTTCCACCTGATACAAACGAATAGTTTCACTAGACCACATTTCTGCATAAGTTTGGAATATAATATAATGTGGGAAATAGGCAGATATCATAATAATAGATCAGTCATTCAGTCAGCCTAATTCGACTTATTTCTCAAATTCAAGTGGATTGGCAAACAAGAAAATGAAGGTTGCGACAAAAAAAACATCATTAATTACAACTCCAAGTTATTAATTTGGACGGAAAAAGGTTCAGAGTTCAAAGCCAAATATTCTTAATTTCGATGGAATATCTGTAAAAATGTGGGAAGGAATGTTGATATATGGATATTAGACCAATTGAAAATGTGTGTTAGATGCTGTTAAGTGCAATAAACCTGAATTTTTGCGTCGATATGTGACTATGGATGAAACTTGGCTCCATCATTTCCCTCCGGAGTCCAATCGACAGTCAGCTGGGTGGACTGCACACGATGAACCTTATCCAAAGCGAGGAAACACAACAGTCAGCTGGCAAGGTTATGGCATCAGTATTCTGGGATGCGCAAGTATAATAATCATGGATTACTTCCATTGATTACGTTTAAAAAATGAAATCGTCAAAAAACTGCCCCATTTGAAGAAATAAAAGGTGCTGTTTCATCAATACAATGCGCCGTGTCACAAATCAATGAAAACAATGGCAAAATTGCATGAATTGGGCTTCGAATTGCTTCAGCATCCACCGTATTCGCCAGATCTGGCCCCCAGCGACTTTTTCCTGTTCTCGGACCTCCAAAGAATGCTCGCTGGAAAGAAATTTAGAGCCAATGTAGAGT
Source organism: Harmonia axyridis (assembly GCF_914767665.1). Classification (NCBI taxonomy): domain Eukaryota; kingdom Metazoa; phylum Arthropoda; class Insecta; order Coleoptera; family Coccinellidae; genus Harmonia; species Harmonia axyridis. The sequence goes on from NC_059505.1 coordinate 30,793,905, forward strand.
GATTGCCGAAACTGAGGCCTATTTTGAAGCGAAAGACAATTCGTACAGCTTAAATGGTATCGAAAAGTTGGAAGATCGCTATAATCGCTGTATCGCCGACGAAGGATGTTCAATGATAAAATCGAATTCTGCCAAAAAAAATGTGTTATGGTAGACCGAGAACTTTCCTATTGGCCTGTTATATGTAAATAGTTTTCGGTTGAAATGTCCACTTGACCAAAATATACAATAAAATCTAAGTGTAAGTATTATAAGAATACCATAGCTTATGGGCCCATACGCCCACTAGTATTCTCCTGTGGATAAAAAACGAAAACCTACATCTATCAATAATATCATCTTTCAAAAACTTCCACATCTGTTTTGAAACACCTTTTACAACTAACAAAATCAATTCAAAAAGAGCCCAACTAGCCTATAGAAGTTTTATATTAAAATTCACAAAACTAGATCAAATTCAGACATCGAATATACCGTAACAAGTTTGAATTAATAATTGCTTTGTTTCAAAATTTACAGAATTAATTTAACATCAAATTCTTCTTCAAAAAATCCAACAACCTCATTCGATACCATTTTTATTACAAAACTAGCGAAATGTAGCCTGGAACAAGCGCGCAAAGTACATATTCGCCCTCGTATTTGCAAATAGAGCCAGTCTTGCTATTAGACGCGATCTCGAAAGCGTCATCTCTTCAGATCTGTCGTCTGAAGAGCAAGCAGGCGGCATTGGTACAGAATATACCGTGGGCGGGTTGAATAATTAGTGGTTCAATATAACTAAGCAAATATGGTAACAGCATTTGTAATTCAGATGAGTTTTATTTTACGGCCGATAATGATAACGTTAGAAAACGTATTTTTTTATCGCCATTGAATTATTAATACGATTTTATGAATGAAACTCTCAGGTTGTTCATCCTTCTGCCTTTCATTCTGAGTTGGCGGACATTATGTACTTTCTGTGCATGTATTTCAACCACAAATCTATGCACACGTACTACTTCTTCCTCTTCTTATATTAGGCCTTAGCTTAGGCCTGTTCTTGGCGTTCTTTCAAGCCTTTTGCTTAGTTCTACAGACGTATTTTTATGTAAACTGTCAGCTATCTCGCCAACTTTTGGAGGAGCGTTAGAAAGCTTTCTTATTTTACTATTATTCGCGATAACTAACGATTTGGTTTCACTGTTCATGCGCTCATATTATACTCTTCTGCTGCTAATTTTAATGCATGTTGTAGGTTGTCTTCATTATTCGGTATTAAGATTTAAGTAAAATTAAAACAAAGGTAATTTCCACTTTACTATTTTATTGTATGCGACAATTGTTTCGCTGTGGCTTCATCAGGCTCTCTCTAACGATCTCTACTATACTGTTGGGTTAGTTTTTTTTTCAACAACACACCTCTCGGTCTGACAAGATCAAAGGCTTCAGCAGGGTCTAAAAAACACATGTGAACAGGTTTGTTGAATTCAGTAGCTATACAAACTACACGAGTGTCTTATTTGATGAACATAATATATTCGTTTGATTCACTTTCCTTGTAGTTCATCCATCTGGATACTCTATTGATTTTGATGCAAGAAAACTGAATACGTATATTATTGTGAATAATATTGGCATTTGCTTTTTTATATCAGAATAGAGGAAGGCAGTAGTAACTAGAGTTGACTCACTCACTTTGTCTACGGAAAAGTCATTGCATTTTAATGATTCTTCTGGAAAATCCAAGAATTCATGATATAAGATCTAGTTTCATTAATCTCTTTTCTTGTGAATTCCTTCAGATGTCGTGTTGAGTCAATTTTTATTCGAACTAAATTTCTCCACTTTAACAAGACAACTGAGAGAAAATTGAATGTGCAGAGAGCTGTAAACATTACACAATAGTCAGCGAATCGCGGATTAAGTACTCATCAATGCGAATTCTGTAAATTCCGTTTAATGCTGAAACTGTTCATCTTCCAAACAACCACAATAAACTAACATAATTATATTAAACGTATTAAGTTGAAACCACAAGATGAAGGTAACGGCACTTTAATTGAAAAAATCAAAATAATGGTACCTAGAGTCTATCCCTGAGGCACACCTCATCTTCAGGAATTAACGACAGCCACAATCATCTACTTTTATCACTGACTCCAGAAATTCCCCTGTATGTGGAAACGTAAACAGTTCTTTCAGTGAACACAACATATAGTAAGAAAATAGAATTCCGATAAACTAGATTTTTGTTACCTTCAACGGTAATTATAACTTAAACACAAAGGTAAAATCTATAAAAAAATTTGGAAAATCTGGTAGACCATTTTCGGGTACTGCGTAGAGTGATGTGCCATCTACCGAGCAACAATCGCAATTCTCAATTTTTGATGATGACGATTCCTTTAGAACTAAGTAGGTTGTTTACAAAATAAAGCTAGTTAATTTGGACAAGCCAAAGTTATAAAGAAATATATAACTATTATGGTCAGCTGCATACGAAATATAAACTATTGCAACAAATATTGAAACGATCTGGGATATTCCGCTCAAACAGTGTCAGCAAAGAACTAATAACTACTTTTCACCTTAACAAATTTCCTAATTCTCTCACAAATACTCACGTTCATTATTTTTGTTCCAGATCCTGACAACATTCAAGATATCGACATCATACCTCAGCACTCTTTAGACGATGACGAAAAGACAACAAAACGTAAGAAACTAATCTGAAATCAACCCGAAACCAACATATCTAACAATGATAAAATAATTTGCAGATTACGCTGCCCTACTTACCGGCAGATCGTCCTTGGTCCTCAAAAATGACTACCTAAGGCTGTCTCCCAACGAAAGAAACCGAAATAAAATCATCGCAACCGGTAGATTCACCTTCCATAAGAAAAACTTACATTATTCTTTCATCTTCTCTGACAGAGCACAGAGACCGCGATCCCTGCAGTTCATAGACAACGAAGGAAATATACTCGAAGAATTTACTCTTTTAGCCCAAGGCGCCCCCTTAGGTTTCTACCAAAAAACAACAAGAAAAGTATGCGGTTCTTGGAAAAGAATTCCTCGTCCTTACAGACGCTTGATGAAGCAGGAGAAAATGTACGTAGCTTTGGTTTGGGGCACCAAGGACTTCACAGAGTTCACGATCAGCGGTTTGATCACCAAATATAACCTTTTGTCTAAGGAAATGTTTAGTTCTTTGATGGAACCAGCGGCCAACAGTGATCCAGATGTTATGAATGGATCTGGTGGTACTGCTTTCATTTCTGTCTCAACTGCTATCAATCCTTCAATCTACATTTCTGTTATTTTCAACGGCCTGTTTGGGATCGACCAGATAGCTGATGTGCCTCTCAATATCACTCTTTATTTGGACAAGAAGAAAATTGTGCAGAAGGTAAGATATACTTCTTATTCGCTCGAATCGTTAAGATTTCTAAGTGATATTCAAATTAATGGTACCTATAGATTATACCACGAGTCAATAATGATAGCTATTATTCTCGATTAATCTTAACGAATCAAGCCGCTTAAGCGGCAAATATCATATATCATGATATCAAATTAATTACTGTTTTTATTTCAGCAAGTAATTGTGAAAAAGCCATCGAACGAGCTGAATCTAGTAGAGACCAGCGCAATTCTTGAAAACCAAGAAATGCGAGCTTTAACCCGAGGAAAGCTTGGCATAGGCATACACTCTGTCAAAAATCCAGTCAACATGAGATTATACGGACATATAGTATCCAAAGCCTCCTGTGAGATCTTCCAAACCCTACTTGCCAGCAACAGCGAGCACGGTCTGACAGGAATGGGCTGGTTCTACATGACGAACGAAGGTAACCTCAACTACAACGTGCAGGTGGACAACTTGAAAACCGAAATACCCAACTCTGTTACCTTGACGGACTTGACCACTAAGAGAAGAACCGAACTGGAAGATCTCACCCCATACTTTGAGGGTGGTTGGGCCAACGGTACCATCGATAGGATAAGTCCGAAATTTTTGGAACCCTTCTACTCTGGCAACATCGGTATCAATATTTCTATTGAGAAAACCTCGACTGTTGTCAAAGGGAAGTTGGTGTCTAAACTGGTGGCTGACGCTAGGAACTCCAAAGCGCCAATCTTGCTGAAGAGAGAGAATTATACGCTGCCACCGACAGCTGTAGGTTTGGCCTGGATAAGTGTAGACCACGATTGCCATATACACTACGATATCTCATTGAGCGGTTTAGGTTTCAACAATAGAAAACTGGACTTGATTTTGGAGTTGCTTCCCATGCTTGCTCCAGGTGCACCGGTAATCAGGAAACATTTGGATAGTTTTATTGGTAATCAGGTTGAAAATAGTCCGGTCGAGGGGTTGTCTAAGGAAGAATTAGGACGACTTGACACCGGTGTTGGCATCATTAAAATCATGGAAGACAAGAGTATACTCCTATCTGCTACAGTAACTCAGGTAACTATCAATTTTTTGATCGATTTTGGAATTTATTCTATTTTTAAGACAAAACTCGTATACTCAGTAACATTGGAAGTTTCACATCCAGAAAGAATTATTTCAACTCGATTTTTAGAACAAGAGCATCTGAAACATTCTATGTCAACGCTAAAATACTTTATGGCAAGTGGTTTCTTGTTTTTCGTTCGCTGCAATTCAACACGCAGCCCAATCCGAATACCCTTAACAAATCTCATCAGTTTTGGACTTGCAGAACGCAAAATTTTGAAATCCCAGGAATTTCACTTATACACAAGCTCTACGCATACCATGTATCTGCAAAAGCTGAAATTCCTATGAGAGCAACTTCGGCCTAAACTGCCAAACCGGATACCCATTTAAAATTTCATAATCATCGAGCATTAGAACGCTAAATATAGAAGTAATCTAGCACCCAAACCTAACCTAACCTAACCAAAATCAAATAAGAATTATAGAAGATAAAGCTTGCTGGCTTGCATAAAGATTAAATAAAACAAACAAACACGAAACTAAAATTCATAAAGCTTCTCTCTATAAACTCGAAATCGAAAAATGTTCTCAACAAATTCTCGAAAATCAAGTTAAAGAAATTTTTCTTTTGGGGTGTAACACCCTTATGGCTTCAGCATATTCAAAATCCATATTTATTATGAATAGGATTCCTCAAACAAAACTTTAATTACAGTTGCAAGTACCCTTCGGTTGCCGACCCCCTTACAACGCTGACAACAACGTGCCGCCACTGCTCTTCGACAAGAACGACGACCCACCTAGCATAGACTGCTTCTACGAAGGCAAATTCTATCAGGAAGAAGCCCAATGGACCTCAAGCCGCGATCCTTGCACCATGTGCTTCTGCCAGAACGGCAAGGAAAAATGCGATACCATGACTTGTCCAGAACCGGACTGCGACGAACGTCTGAGGGTGAAAGCCCCGGGTGAATGCTGCCCCTCTTGTCCCTCCAAGAGCTTCCTTCCGGAGACCCAAAGCCGAAGGAATCTCCCCCACACTTGCTTATTCAACGGCAAGCACCACACCAAAGGCAGCAAGTTCCACCCCTTCCTTATCCCAACCGGTTTTGACACGTGCACCGAATGCGTGTGCGATCCTGTCTTCATGGAGATCAAGTGCGTGAGGAACAGGAACGAGAGGTCTTGTTGCAAAAACTGCAGCAGGCAGGATTTCGACGTCAACGAGAGTTATCCAGCCGATGAGATGCCTGTCAGAAATCCTAACTTGGGTAGAAAGCAGGAGAAGACGACTAAGTCTGCCGATCAGATCATGAAGGAGGGAGGCTGCAGGAACTTGAACAACCCACATAAGCCGCATGAGAATGGTTCGGAATATTTCCCGTATATCGATTCTCTTGGATTCTACAAGTGCGTCACCTGCAAATGTAACGTAAGTATATTTTGGATATCAATATGATATTTACTACCGGGTTTTTTTTAGGGGTACAAACTAGTCTGAGTAGTGAAAGTTCAAGAATGAATGATAGTAACATATTAGTTCACTTCGAAATGTTCTTTACCGTTTTTAATTGATACTGACAATGAATCTATGTTCTATCTCGACTCTTCCAGGTCTCTGAGAGATCTCTTAGAAATGTTTAGCTTTTAGAGTTAGGAGAACTGTTTGTGTTCTTTGTTACTGAACTTCAGAAACAGCGCTGATAATTTTTACCCAATGGAGACTGCTCGGACAATCTCTCATAACCAAAAAAACTACCTTCAACTTAGGAGTCCTTCTATATGAAAGAATCTCGAAATTGGCATTAAAGCCTGCTACATACATGCAGGCAAGTCGGCCAATTGAGCGACTTGCATAAGAATGTGTAATGCAATATAGAGCTTAAGTTAGGCTAGAAGTTGGGGTTGTAGGAATTAGGACAAAACCGTCTACCATGACCGATTTTTAAATTTTGATTTCTCACATACATCTGTAACAATAAGTATCTCACCAGACGCCATTTCTGTACGCTACCGAACGAAGTACTGAAAACGTTGTTGAAGTCTCCGACTAAAGTTACTTTTTCCTCGTACAGTTTCCGTCGACCGCCGCGTTTCGACTTCTTTATGTAACCAATCGTTATTCTAGCAATCTCGTAGCTGGGCGGAACTACGCGTAGCTCCGCCCAGCTATGTATTGCGATTGGTTAGATAAAGTCGTCGAAACGTGGCGGTCGACGGAAACTGTCCGAGGAAAGCGTAACTTGAGTTGGTACATGAGGAGATCGCAGCGAACAACCTACTTCAAAGCCGACTTTGCTTAACATTCTAAATTGGCCGTCTTGCAATAAATAAATAAATAAGTTGTATTATCAAGTCTTATTGAAATCTCAATCAAATGGCTATGTAGTAAGAATGTAATAAACCAAGGTTACACAGGTTATATACAATGAAATATTATCAAATAATAATTTATAAAGTTTATTATTCACAACATAATGATCTTCACGAAAGGAAGCAGTCCTGTTATGTGTAGCACAGAGTGGAAACGTTTCAACAAGCGCTTTAAATTCGTATATGACACTTCATTGTTTATTTATTCAAGAGACATCATGTTGGGTATAACTAAATTTTGGCGGCCTTTTTGACTTTTACTTTTTTGATTGCTATTTTTTCGAAAAATAATAATGCGATTAAACATATCCTCCTTTTATGTATCCAATAAACATCACTTAATAATTTGTCCTATTTTGTTTCGAGGTAACAGCTTTTGTTTTGAAGTTGCGGTTAATATTAATATCTTGTTCCTTTTCTCATAGCAGTTTTTTTTGCAGAGAGGTAACCAAACTTGCAAAAGGAATCCTTGCGACAAAGCCGCGTGTGAAAAGATGTTCAAGGCAAGAAAAAATAAAAAACTCCAAACGGGAGAACATTGTTGTTCGGTCAAAGATTGCAGGAGATTCAAGCATAAGAAAAATCACCGGAGTACAGTTCCCACGAGTTGAATTGAAACTGAAGTATGAGGTCTTTAGGAAAAAGGTCTTTTCTGCCCAGCTGCAGGAAAGTGCCTATTAATTACCTATCAACCAAAGAAGACTGAGGCAGACAAACGTATTGCAGTTGTCTTTCAATTGTAGAGTAAGATTTGGATACGACACTGAAGGTGAGAGACTTATGTTATCCCTATGGTGATAATTTTCACTCAAGTCTCATAATTTGAGAGTTATGGATCATGAATGTGCGATATCTGCAATGTCCTTATTGAAGTCACTAGTTTTTATAGAATTATTGTAAGTAATCCTTAGCTTTATATAACATAATTTATTATATTATTTATTGTAATAATTTATTTCTTACAAGTAACTTTTCCATGGTGTGAAGGTTTTTGAGGATTTTCCATCTTACACTCATACTCACAAGTCACAACTCTTATTAGTTATGTGAAATCACATTTTTTCCAGAAAGATGAATTGTGAAAAATTGAAAAAAATAAAAATAAAACACCATATAGTTCAAGAAACCTGAAATATTTTAAGACTGTGGGTTTTATCAAGATTGGGTGTAGAGTGGAGAAGAAAGACTCAATACTTACTAGAGATAAAGGCTGATATAATTTGAAAGTATAAAAGAAACATCCAGAACTGTTGTTGGTATGTTTGTTTGTATATTTGTATAATATTTATACCATTTTTCATTAACAAAATATTTTGCATATGTATATAAAAATTAATGTACTCAAATGAAAATAAAATTGTATTATGTTTCAATAATATTATGAGATTATTCCTCTGCTATTCAAAGGATTAAGATTGCAACATACAGAATGGTTCCCAATTTGTGTAGAATCCTACTTAGTGCTTCTCAAACTGTTGCATTTATTTTTGTATATAGAAAAAGTATTGTAGGTTGTGTTGTAATCCTTCATAATTAGAATTTAGAAAATAAATGAAAATATAATAGAAGGCTATATCATTGGCAGTAAATTAACTCTGCTCCAGTTAGTGTGAAAATTAAAAGTGAAAATGATGAAAAATAGGTAGAAAGAACAAAAAGTATGAATGATATTTATTAATCTCATACTTGGCTACACATACTTGACATTCAAAAACTGGTTCCTAGTCCAACAAAATTTAGTTTCAACATTTATCACAAATCACATTTAAAAAATCAGTTAATTCACTGAAATTAAAACAGTACTAATTATGATGTTAGTGTGAAAAACACGGCAATTTTTGTATCTCAACACTCATAAAAATGATATACATAATTGATATCAATATAAATAATTTAATTGAAAGAAGTTGTGATGCTTTTATTCAGAGTGGACTATTGAAAAATTCATAAATCCAAAACTTTGTAGTGAAAAATATCGAAGTTAACACAATTATAGGATATGGTCCGTATATTGCCGAGAATTTCAGAGCGGTTACTAGTGGTTTTCAATGTTTCAGGTAACCTGTTTCGTATTTACGGACCGCTTGACACTTGTCATTGGTCAACCAAATTTTTCTTTGACACAATTTTGGAGGTTATAAATGGTTGATCTCTTTCAATTTGTAAACAACTAAAAGCCTAAATGGCTCTGAAGGGTATTTGTTTCATAATTAAAATAATAAAGTTTTTGAGACTTAAATGTCATGAAAAATGTTCATAAACAATAATCTGAAATTAAAATGACAACTGCCTACCGGAGTGGGCGTGGTTACCAAACCTAATAAAAAACTTTTTTCACCGGTTTTTGAGGAATTTGACATATATGCACCACCAACTTACTAACCATGGTAACCAAGTTAATATACGGACCATACCCGTTTCAAAATCTCATAATTATCTGTAGTCCATTTCTGTAATGAACTGTTCCAAATTGGATTTTTTGGCTTCGAAATTCATTAATCATATTCACAAACTAGAAGAATATAGTGTAAAAAATGATTTTTCATGCAACTACAGTTTACGAGAAAAGTTCTGGACTATATTCCAAATTGTATACTGAAAAAATTCCCGAGAGGATTAAAAATTATTTCTTCTGAGGATTCCAAAAGCTAATTTTTGAAACAATAAACCAAAACTATAATAAAAAAAAATTGTTTAATTGTCTTAACATGTATTCCTGATACAAGACAGGAAATAATACAAAGATTTACATACCATACAAATGAACCAAATATCAATCACAAGAAAATAAATAAACGTGATGCAATTTGAAGGCAAAAAATGCAATGTGTAAAAAAACTTTGGGTTACCTCTTGGATACCATAAATGTATCATAAAAGACATCCACACTGGTTTCTATGGTGTTGAACTTCTTACACATGTAAGTAGATGACTTTATGAGTACACATGTCCTGTGTTTTCAAAGGTGAATAAAAGCCTTCTTTAAGTCTGTTGTTTAAGCCTGGGATACAGGAATTCATCTTGGACGACAAATAGATTTAGTCCATCACTCTATCATGATATGTATCAGCTTATAATGCATAATACAGGCGTAGTATAGTCTTCACTCCAAGAATCTGTTATATTATCACTTGTTCAAATTAATAGAGGAAGATTATTGAGCACATATATTAAATGAAAAATATACTGAATTTGGTAAGCTTATATTGAAAATTAAAGCTATAGTAAAGTGCCTTATAAATACATCTCAATAAACTTTTTTCTAATTTGATAAAATATCCAACAGACTTTCTTCCACCATGAATAAAGCCCCAGACAAATCTTTGGCGATGTTATTTCAATTCAAATATATACAAACAGGTTGTAGCATTTTATTTACTGCATAGAGAACAATTTGCATACTCCCTGATAAATTTGATGCCCGTATAGAAAGAAAAATTAAAGACTTCGACAGAACGAAAAGGTATATATATATAAATAAACTCAAAACTCTTATATACATATGATTTCAATCAAATATACCAATTATGCCAAGACTAACCATGCTACAAATAAAATCGCCATCCACAGGAATATTTTTGACAAAAATTGTTCTTCAATTTGTTGCTGTGTGCCTCTGGCAGCTGCTGCTGGCCTACCATCAGCAAAATTGAATGTTGAAGTGAAAAACCCAAAGGGAAAGGCTCCTATTCCAAAGGACATATGGAAACCATTGTCAGCAAAACCAAAACCTAAAAGTCCCCCTTTTATTTCAAGGCAATATTCAGAACAAATTCGTAATGGTAGATTTATGCCACATTCCTAAGAAAATATAAATAAGAATTAAGAACTCCACCGAAGAATTCTGTGGTGAACATAGTTCTAAGTTAAAAGTTAATCAACTTTCTAGTCATAGTTTTAGTTCTTAGGAAAATTCCATAAAAGCCCTGATTTGTTAGCGTTCAATTCTTAATTCTTAGTTTTTAGTTCTTAGGAATGGTGCATAAATCTACCATAACAGTTATTCAGAATAATCATCATCATGAAATATTATGACTATACTTGAAAGTTTACCACATTCCTGTTTACGGAGTTTTTAATTGCATTCAATGCGGTTTGAAGAAAGGACAACTTCAAACACTAAAGTTACAATTAGTGAACTTTAGTTTCTGATGATAAAAAAATTTTAGTGAAAATAGTGTTAAAAACAAATAAAATTTTGGAAATAAACATTCTTTTAAGTAATCATTTTTCTGAGAATCCTTTATTTTTTATACAAATGAAGAATACCTATCAACAAACCTGGAAATGAAGATCCAGGTTCTGGTTCCGTCCTTTGACCTGCTGGACGAGGAGGCACTTTTTCTCTTGGATCTTCTTGTTTAGTACTCCCTCTACCATACAATGGAACAACCTTTTCCTTACTTATGCTAGCTTTACATACTGGGCACACCTGCCTTGTAGGCCTAGTTTCTAGCCATTGATGTAAACAGGGCCAGCTGAAAGTATTGAAAATGGAATTATGTAGTACATATTCATACACAACATTAGATAATATCAACAAAGTATTGATTGGTTTACTAAAGAGTGATCAGAGAACAGCATTTTCCACTATTAAACTTAAAGTGGTTCATTGACAAATATAATACTATTCATAAGTGAATAATTACTAAGTGATAACAATAGCTATTTTATCATATTTTCTTCCTGTTTTTGTGTTATAGTCATGTATTTTGACATAAAATTATCGAAGAAAATATGAGGCTCACCAAAATAAATGGCCGCATAGACTAACAACAGCATCTTTAGCTGTATCTAAACAAATGTTACATTCAAAAGTTTTATCATCTTTACTATCTTCTTCGGATGCTTTCGAAGAACTCGGATTTTGGTCTCCATTATTAGACTCCCCAGATGTTTTAACGTCTTCGGTAATCCTAGACATGGTCAATGTGGAAAATTTGCACTGGCTCTTTAAACGCAGGAACTATAAAAATTATAAAACATTTACAATGAACGACATTAAAAATCTAGATAACTGACGTGTTATCATACAAAATTAATGAGAAACGTCAAAAACAAATTACCTTTTCGTTTCTATTCAGCTGCACAGAACTAGAACCAAAGAACATCTAATGTACTTATTTTATGAATAGAACAATTAACTTTCAATAGATGTTACTTCCCAAACTATGTAATTCAATATAACCCCGCCCTATAAAATACCTAAGACCTCAATAGATATTAATTATTATCCAATTGTTTTCGCAATTACTTGAGATATGTTTTTGACATTTCATTGTTCCCAAAAAAAAGTTAGCAATTCTTTGCCTAATATACTATTCTTTGCTTATGTTATTTTTGATTTAAAATAACCTTAAAAATTGCAAATATTGCATTCAATGATTTTTCCCCAAATAAATTGGCACCAAAACTAGAAATATGTTAAAAATCAGTAACCAGGTTCAAAGAATATGTTGTCGACCACATTTAAAAGAAATATTTTCAAAGCCAATGCGAATAAGTGATGAAACCATTTGTAAACATGTAACAAATTATATGCAACGACGAACCAAAAAAAGTAGTTCCAAAATTTCATCTCTATTTGTACCTGTGGCGGTAAAACCCAATCCAGATGATATAAATGTAGGAGCTGAATTAACAGGTTCATTCAATAAAGCTGAATTATTGAAACTGCTAAATAAATTCTACCAGAAAACAGAAATAAAACAATTACTAACTGAAAATGGACTTGATAGTAAAATGATATACTTTTGTTTTTTAATTTTTCTCTATCATATTTAATTTTAGATTATTTACAACATCAATGTTATGTGAGTTTCCGAAGATTTTGTTTAGAAGCAGAAAATTTACCTGTTGATATGCATATAGTAGTTAGTGATATTTTACAAGGAGCTGGAAATGTAACTGATATATTTCCATACTTCATTAGGCATGCCAAGCAAATGTTTCCTCATTTAGATTGTATGGATGACCTGAAAAAAATTTCTGATCTGAGAACACCAACTAATTGGTATCCTGAGGCTAGAGCTATCAATAGAAAAATTATATTTCATGCAGGTCCTACAAATTCTGGTAAAACATTCCATGCACTAGAAAGATTTTATTCTGCCAAGTCTGGAGTGTATTGTGGACCCCTTAAGTTATTAGCTGTAGAAGTCAACAATAAAGCAAATGAGCGTGTGAGTATTGAAATTGTGATATTTCTTCTCATAACCATTATATATTCATTCATCATTCTACATTTCGATTAAATATATAAAATTTTCACTAGAATATTGTAAAAATAAGTATTCTTCTATCGGCTGAGTCATTTCACTACTTCTTTCTATTTATTACTGATTTATTATTATTGATATTATTATTAGTTTCTTGTTAAAATAGAATAAAGAGGGAACACTAGAAATTAAAAATATCTTAATTGAAACATTTGAATTCTAGGGCACTCCTTGTGATTTAATAACAGGAGAAGAAAGGAGTTATGCTGATCCTTCTGGAGCTCCATCTTCCCATGTGTCATGTACAGTGGAGATGACTTCTGTTAATACCCCTTGTAAGTAAGTGTTTTTTCAAATAAACAAAAGTCAATTGAAAATTTTATTTTTTCAGATGAAGTCGCTGTGATTGATGAGATACAAATGTTAAAAGATCCAGGGAGAGGGTGGGCATGGACAAGAGCTTTATTGGGAATAATAGCAGAAGAAATACATATTTGTGGAGAGGCTGGAACAGTAGATCTATTAAGACAATTATGTTTGACGACTGGTGAAGATCTAGAAGTAAGGAATTATAAAAGATTGACACAATTACAAATCGAAGACCAAGCATTAGGTAAAAACAAAATAAGTACAAATTAGTACAAAGTTGCACTTATGGAATTCATGATGATATTCACCTGATAGATCAAAATCCATTTTGTCATTATCATTTATAATTAATGGACCATAAAAACATTTCATAATCCTCTATAAACTTAGTTAATTTTAGAATTTTGTCCTCAGGGTCATTGGATAATGTACAACCTGGAGATTGTATAGTATGTTTCAGTAAAAATGACATTTATACAGTTTCAAGAGGTATTGAAGCAACAGGAAAGGAGGTTGCTGTTATATATGGGGGTCTTCCACCTAATACCAAGCTTGCTCAAGCTTCTAAATTTAATGATCCTGAAAATGCTTGTAAAATCATGGTGGCAACCGATGCTATTGGAATGGGGCTGAATTTGTAAGTGTAAATCTTTCAAACTCATTCTAAGGCTAAAAAATGTAGTGGAGCAGGGACGGTAGAGGCACAGTGCGAGGTAATATCTTACTGTATTTAAAGTGAAAGCAAGTTTTCACTTTGAAAATAGTAGAATATTTGAATCTACTTCTTACCTCTCCGCATGTATGCTTTACTATATTTGTACCCTAAAAATGAAATGATAACATTTATTTGCTAGAATGAAGACGGTATATGGAGGCTAAGTTGACATGTCAAGGAAATATTCTGCTTCTAATGGTGTCCAAATTATATCTTCTTTCTCCAATAGGCTATTCGACAAATTTTTTAGTGATGATTTTTTTCAATTCGCTTAAATGTTTTTCAATGTTATCTAAATGTTGGTAGTTCTCAATAAGTTGCTATAAGGAAAATAAATTTTTCCAAATAATCGATACGAATTCAAAGTTTGTTACAAAATAATAGAACAAAAATGCAAAAAAATGTTTACCGCCAATTGACATTATGCTTTGTTCGCCCAATCTAATTTGCTTCTCATCACAAGATGACAGGTTTGACTTATTTGTGATTATTGTTCTTTTAAGCATATTTGATAACAAACAAATTTGCCAGTTTAATGTATATCGATCTTAGAAAGTCTGTTCTATGAAGATATAACAATATTTTCAAACCTACAGATAGCCTATTCATGTTTCAATTAATTGAAGTGGACGAATAACAGCATTGATGATGTTTTATCAATTTTAGGAGTATTCGAAGAATCATATTCTATTCTTTGATAAAACCAACAATGAACGAGAAGGGAGAGAAAGAAATGGATACATTGTCAGTGTCTTCTGCACTTCAAATTGCAGGCAGAGCGGGACGGTTAGTTTCAAATTTTTTTAACAACTAAAGAAAACATATTCAAACCTCCCAATTCTAGTTATGGAACTCAATGGGAAGAGGGGAGAGTAACAACATTCAAGACTGAAGATTTGAAAACTTTGAAAACATTATTGGCATCTCAACCAGAACCTATTGTTCAAGCTGGTTTACATCCTACAGCAGATCAAATCGAACTGTATGCTTACCACTTACCAAATTCTACATTGAGCAACCTCATGGTAATTGAATTCAATAGAGATTTTTCTTGTAAAGGGTGTTTTTTTAGAGCTATAGAACTTTAAATTGCAATAAAACAACGATGGATCATTCGATTGACATGAATTTTATTTATCCGCAAGATAATCTTGTGGCATTACATTTTAAATATGATTTCTGGCATATGACCGCCAGGGCTGGCTCGGATGTAGTCCAATCTGGACGTCCAATTTTCGATGACTTTTTCCAACATTTGTGGCCGTATATCGGCAATAACACGGCGAATGTTGTCTTCCAAATGGTCAAGGGTTTGTGGCTTATCCGCATAGACCAATGACTTTACATAGCCCCACAGAAAGTAGTCTAGCGGTGTTAAATCACTAGATCTTGGAGGCCAATTCACAGGTCCAAAACGTGAAATTTGGCGGTCACCAAACGTGTCTTTCAATAAATCGATTGTGGCACGAGCTGTGTGACATGTTGCGCCGTCTTGTTGGAACCACAGCTCCTGGACATCATGGTTGTTCAATTCAGGAATGAAAAAGTTAGTAATCATGGCTCTATACCGATCACCATTGACTGTAACGTTCTGGCCATCATCGTTTTTGAAGAAGTACGGACCAATGATTCCACCAGCCCATAAAGCGCACCAAACAGTCAGTTTTTCTGGATGTAACGGTTTTCGACATACACTTGAAGATTAGCTTCACTCCAAATGTGGCAGTTTTGTTTGTTGACGTAGCCATTCAACCAGAAGTGCGCTTCAACGCTAAACAAAATAAAATGGACGTAGTGCGCGATACGTATTCCGCACAGAACCATTATTTTCGAAATAAAATTGCACTATTTGCAAGCGTTGTTCAGGCGTGAGTCTATTCATGATGAATTGCCAAACCAAACTGAGAATAAATCACTTGACAGCTGTTAAATCGGTCGCCATCTTGAACAGTAATGCAAACTTAAAGTTATATACCTCGAAAAAAACACCCTATATATCTCAAATTTCTGATAAAATCATATTATTTATTATATCATATTCTATTTATATTGCAGGATATATTTGTCAGTTTATCAACGGTAGATGACTCTTTATATTTCATGTGCAATGTGGAAGACTTCAAATTTTTAGCAGATATGATTCAGCATGTCCCATTGCCTCTCAGGGCTCGATATGTTTTCTGTTGTGCTCCAATAAATAAAAAGATGCCTTTTGTGTGTACCATGTTCCTGAAGGTGAGTTTGAAATTGAGTTGATTTTTTTTGATTAATTGATTAAAATATGTTCTAACCATTGTTAACAGTTCGCTAGGCAGTATAGTAGAAATGAACGAATAACATTTGACTGGTTATGCAGGAATATAGGATGGCCTTTACGAACACCAAAAACAATTATGGATTTAGTTCATCTTGAAGCTGTTTTCGATGTTCTCGACTTATACTTATGGTTGAGGTAATTTAAATTTCCAGTCTTAACTGTACAAATAGTTCTTGATAAGTTTGTTTTTCACATTTGATTATTCTTTCAGTTACCGCTTTATGGATCTTTTTGTTGAGGCTAGTCTTATAAGAGAAATGCAAAAAGAACTTGATGCCATCATTCAACAGGGAGTGAAACAGATCACAAGACTATTGAAAAATTCGGAGAATTACATCAGTTCTGGTACTTCCTCTGCTGCTTCTGCTGATGATGATTTTTCTTTGAATAGGCAAAAACAAAGTTACTTGAGAGGTGAGTTGATTATTCTGGTGTTGCTGATCTTTATTGGAAGTATAAATTTTATGAAATACTCCTATGGACGCATAGACCCTATATAGGGTATGATTCGTATATCGCCGAGAATTTCAGAGCGGTTACTAGTGGATTCCAATGTTTCAGGTAACCGGCTTCTTATTTACGGACCGCTTGACGCTCGTCAACTAAATTTTTCATTGACAGAATTTTGGAGGTTATAAATGGTTGATCTCTTTCAATTCGTAAATAACTTTTTAGTTAAACCTATTTATTTAATAATACTAACTAATAGTTATTAATGGCTCTGAAGGGTATTTGTTTCATAATTAAAATTATAAAGTTTTTTATTGTTAGATGTCGTGGAAAATATTCATAAACAATAATCTGAAAATTAAAATGACAATTACCAAACGGAGTGGGCGTGGTTACCGCACCTAACGAGAATAAAAGCATGGTTGCTCTGGTGACAGATAACTCACTGAAGTTTGAGGAAATAGTCACCGGCTTTTGAGAAATTTGACATATACGGACCACCAACTTACTAATCATAGTAACCAAGGTGATATACGGACCATACCCTTAAAGGTTGTGTTTGCCGAAATGTTTGTAATTTTAAAATGTTGAGCCAAAAATGGTCCTAAATCATTCAGTTTGAGTGATGAAGAATTCGAGACTAAAATCAATTATGCTCAGTAGCCTTGTACACAATAATTTTAAAACTAAATGTGGTAGAGAACTTGAATTTTCAAGCTCTTGGTTATGCCTCTTAAGTGACAAAATAACAAAATGTTGCTGCATAATTTTGTGAGAATCATATCATTGTCGCATTGAAAACATTTTTTTGTAAAATTTCAATCTCAGAATTTATCCATCTAATTTTGCGTGTATACTAGTTATCAAAAAAAAAAAACTGTATGTATAGATGTCACCCTGAAAAAGAATTCAAAATCTTCTGTTCTGATGATCCTTTGAAACACAATAGTAATTTACGTAACAAGTCCCGAAAATAGGGTTTTTTTGGACGAATAGACAAAATTCCAGGACGAGCGTAAGCGAGTCCTGGAAGTCTGTGAGTCCAAAAAAACCATTTTCGGGCGTGTTGCGTACAATATTTTTTCGGCAACCATGTAAAATAATACTATCGCTGCTGCTTTCCATATTTTATTGCGATTGCGATCAAAAAACATGCAAATTTTTGACAACTAATTTCATATGAACTGTCAGCCTGTTATCTCGGTTGCTATGGATTCTATGATTCTTTTCCGGCCTAGTCCGGGAAGTACTTACTTCCCGGACTAGGCCGGGAAATGCTACTTTCTCAGAGAAAAAGCGTCCGGGAAGTGAGCACTTCCCGAACGGTTGCCGAAAAAATATCTTTCAGACAATGAACTTTGTTTAAATTTTTCTTGGATATCTGTAGATTGAATAGACATGTTAAGAAACAAGAAAATGCAAGATAGCCAGAATTTTTATGGGGTGTCAAGTGCATGGCAAAAGAGTATGCATAAGCTCCTGAATTCAGATCAGTGTTTTTCTCATTTTTTCTTGAAACATAGGCATTAATGAGGAGAACTTGTTTGTGCAATATAGGAGTAGTACACAATACGATTGGAAAATTCTTCTGGTGTAGCCTCTTATAAAGTTTCTCATTACCAATACTAATTTTGGTTTCAGAAGATAAACCTTTAGGAGGAAGACGTTTAACTGAGAGATTGTTAGCACAGGGAATTTTAACACCAACGATGCTACAAGAATTGAAAAAAGAATGGAATAATTCATCTAATGAAGCAACACTTCAATCTGAAAATGAAAATAGCCAAATAGAAGAGGTCAATCCTAAATGTGAAACCAAAAAAACAAGAAAAAAGAAGACAACAAAATGATATAAACTACATTTATATAGCCAATGAAAATATATTATTTTTTATTTTTAAGATTTATTTTCAATTCCAAGCATGAAACTTAAGATGCTTAAAACATCTGGTGCTGAGAGTTATTCACTATTGCTCATTGAGATTTTCTTCCAAAAAGTAATTCTAGAATTGCCAAAATCTGTTCCACTTCATTCTGAAAAAACTTGAAGAAGATTGAATTCAAAGATAAAATTTATTTATTCTTACAATTGAAATAAAAAACCAAGAAAGATTAGTATTATTTACTGATGACAATAATTTAAGGTTTTAGCAATATATACACTCAAAGCAGTAGCTGATAATACAATACGAGAATTACTACCAGTAGCGATATTTTTTTATACAATTATTTCCCAAGTCAACAACAATGACATGATTATCATTAGTGACCGCTACTCCACTGGGTCTCTTGAGTTTACTATTTTGGGAATCAATACAACTGTTTAGATTCTCATCAATTATCGATAAGATTTGTAAGTAACTTTTTCCTTTGTGGTCAGTTCTACTGGCCAATATTCTATTTTCCGAGTCCACAGATATACTGCCATAACGACCTTTAGCTGAAAAAATTAATTTAGTTCCATAAATCCAACAATAAATTCTTCAAAGTGATTAGGAACTCAAATATTTGGAAAATTACCTTTTCCACCGTCTGCAACTACTTTCAGAAAATCACCTTTTGCAGAAAATACTTTTATTTCCGAGTCTGCAACGACAATTTCACCATTCGGGCCAATTGCTACAGATGATATTGACTGAAAGACTTCTTTGCCTCCTATCTGCAAAAAGCATCGTACTTGGATAAAAATGAATTGTTAATCAAATTTTGTTTTCATTAACAGTTAGATTAGTCATTTGAAATTGAATCTATAAACGCAAAATAGGATTAGTAACAAAATGGCAGGACCGAGTTATATGATCTCTGATTTTTGGATTAATCTCAGGCTCGAATAACAAAGTAACTAAGATATCTAGAAATTCAGGCGGGATTTCTGATCAGATTTTGTAGAAAATAATTCAGAGAATAACTTGAAATATCGGAAAACTTCCACAAAAAAATATTGAAGAGTAAAAAATGTTCTTGAAATATCTGACAATTCCAAATACCAGATTTATAACCAACATTCGGATCCAGTAATATTACTTGACAGTAGACATCAAAATAGATCATTTTTTAAAGGTTAAGAGACTGACAATCTATGTCAACTTGCAAATATAGGTTAACAACCTATCATGGAGGTTGTTCTGTATTCAAGAAGGTGAAAATTATATTAACAGCATTCAATTGAAAATAAATATGTAAATTTGTTATGATTAAAGCTCCTTACATTTTCGAAATGAATTGTGCCTCTAAAAAAAAGTCAAATTTCTGGCAGAACACCACCTTGGACCAACTAAAATAAAGTGAAATGCTAAAATTCATCTATACCTGAAACAGAAATTTTCCTTCCTCGTCAAAAACGAAAATACAGCTTGTACCATTATCAGCAACTAAAATGTGTCCATATGATTTGTCTACAGCAATATCGATGGGCTCTAAGAAACTTCCATGAGTAAATGTTCGAATCGTATTTCCATCTACTGTCATTTCGGTGATGAATTTTGTTCTCCAATTTATAACTACAAGACCATTATTGGACAAGGAAATTCCTACAAAAAAAAACGTGAATCAAATAGGTATTAGAGGTGCATTATTGCAATTAATGTTTTCAATTGAAAACATTTTTTGTTTTAAGATATGGAACTTGCTAACTAATTTTGCTTATTTTTCTAACCTGTACAACTCCGGCCAAAAAGACCTTCATTCGTTATATGTTTTACGAATGAAAAGTTTTTATCCAAAACTTTTATTCTAGAATTTCCAGTATCTAGAACATATATGATATTTTCGCTTTCATCTACAGACACTGCTACAGGCTGCATAAATTCTTCTTTTCCACTTCCTTTCGTACCAAACATTGTAACAGGATTATTGTGTTCAGTTACTTCAAAGGAAATTGGATATTCCTTAATTGGACGATCAAATATTGTAATTTTTACACAGTAACTGCCAGCTTTTACTACTCTGAATTTTATTCTGAAAAAAAAATATAAGCTACTTACAACTGAAATTTTTATAACTCCACAGAGTTAGGAAATTCCAGTTTCCTACCCATGGTCTAGTCGGTATTTTACTCCAAAATGTGATAATCTCTTTTGGAAGTTTCTTGGCCGTAGGTTATATTTTGACACTGGATTTTTCTGAACTGATATTTGATGTGCAGATCTAGTATTTGTACTTTCTTCATTGAAGACTGAGTGTTTCATTTCCTTCAATTCTAACAGTTCCATTTTTTCGATGAATATTGGGCCCTATGAATGATTAGTGCCCCCTATCCTGTTGTTGTTAATATAATGGTCATATATTTTGATAGCTTCTGTTAATTCTTAGGTAGTAGATCTTGATGTTTCGGAGACTAAAAGTGACCTATACTTTTGATTTTAAAGCTTCTTTTAATAGTCCTGTAAGGAGCCGATTGATTTCATTCTTAGTACTTCTTCAGACTTGTCTCAGTTCTAGAGTTGATTTGTGAACTTGTTCAATTTAAAGAGTTCTCCCATTTCATCAGCCACTGAAGGTGATCATTTTATCAGGTGAAAAATCTTCTAGACCACAGCTAGAAATCTCGGAATTTTCTAACTCAGTTGAACGGTCTGGCCGTGAAATCCATCGACAGTATAATAATTTATCTTTCTTTATAAATCATTTAAATTAAATGTGGAAAGGTTATCGAGGGTCAAATTACAATGCAAGGAAAAAGAATATTGGACATGCCCTCAGGAGAAGCGCTAACCGTAGACACGTGTTTCGGGCTTTCGGCCCTCATCAGTACGGTGAAAAAGTGTTAGATGAGCAACACTTGAAGAAAAACAACAAACAAACGGAGCCCACAACAGAAGCCAGCCGTCCATTTGTGGTTTCCGTGGGAAGACCCAATGGGTTTTGAGGCAACAACCAACATCACCACGTGGGAAGCTATAGCTACCTGCGTGAAAACCTAGTCCTGGTAAAGATATGTGGAAATGTTATCGAGGGTCAAATTACAAAGCAAGGAAAAAGAATATTGGACATGCCCTCAGGAGAAGAGCTAACCGTAGACCGTAGCTGGCTTCTGTTGTGGACTCTGTTTGTTGTTTAATTCAAGTGTTGGTTATCCTAACACTTTTTCACCTTACTGATAGGGGGCCGAAAGCCCGAAACACGTGTCTACGGTTAGCGCTTCTCCTGAGGGCATGTAGCGCTTCTCCTGAGGACATGTCCAATATTCTTTTTCCTTGCTTTGTAATTTGACCCTCGATAACCTTTCCACATATCTTTACCAGGACTAGGTTTTCACGCAGGTAGCTATAGCTTCCCAAATGGTGATGTTGGTTGTTGCCCGAAAACCCATTAGGTCTTCCTGCGGAAACCACAAATGGACGGCTGGCTTCTGTTGTGGACTCCGTTTGTTTGTTGTTTTTCTTCAAGTGTTGGTCATCTAACACTTTTTCACCGTACTGATGAGGACCGAAAGCCCGAACCACGTATCTACGGTTAGCGCTTCTCCTGAGGGCATGTCCAATATGGATTTAAATTAAAATTTTGCCTATATTCAATAGTCCATAGGATGTATCAATATTAGTTTAAAATTGCTTCCCAAAGCTACTTGAAAATGTTTCGTTCCATAATTATTTTCAAAGTATCGACCAGAATAAACAAATGAAGATATGTTTGGAAACTAACCTGTAAGTACCATTATCACAGTCGATTACTTCTAGGGTTGTGGGCTCAGAACCATCAGGTGGTTCTGACGACAATTTTGCTTCTACAGGATCTCCACCAAAATTTCTAGAGTTTCCATGGTAATCCATGGTCGTCAATAATATGTTTGACTCAATTCCTACAGTTACATTTTCTGCTTCTATTTCTGCTGTACATAAACTGGGGAATGTTGTGCTTGTTCTCACCCGTCCCAAGTTATTGAGTTGTTGTGAAATTGTTTTGATAGTGTCGTTATGCTTAAAATCACAGGTAAGAAATGCGTTTTCCCTTGGATCATTCAAGGTTATGGCAACATCGAGTTTCTCTGATAGACTCTCAATTCGTTGTGTGATATTCCTTACTTCCACTTGGTATTGTAAACCCTGGCATTCCCCTTCTACCTGTACAAATAACAATATAAATGAAGTTAATCTTACTAAACACACAACAAACAAATCTTGAAGTAAAAAATTATAGCTAAAAGCTAATTTCAAAATGTAAATTGTTTACCTTATTTTTTTCTGATTCAATCAGAGTGTGCTGCTCTTCCAGGATTTTGCGTTTTTCTGTACAAATGGAATTAACATTTTCAATCATTTCCTGCTTACGTTTGTCGACTAGTGCTTGAATCTGTTGAAATATAATACTAATTTGTTCTAAGTTTGCCTCTCGTGCGGAATCCAACCTTTGCAACTCACTCCTTACTTTTTCTTGTGCTTTGTTTAACTACAAACAAATTTCAGATTTCACTACAAAGTATGCAGAGTCCTTTTTCATTTTTTTTTCTTTTTAATTTTCACACAATTTTTAAACTCATTCCGAAAAGAAAAAGTTCGAAAAAAGTTAAAACTTTAGTACGTAATTCCAAATTTGATTTACCTTAGATATACACTCGTTTGCTTTGTACAATAAAATTTCTGACATTCTCTTTATGGCAATAGAAAATGGGATGACAGTGTGCTCACATGAATCGGCAGATTCATTATGAGAACCTTTGGTGCATATTGTGCAGAAGACTGTGTCACATGTTTCACAAAATAGCAATTCCTGGTTTATGTGGACCGAACACTTTGGTATAACTTCCCTTCGCTGCCTAGACATGAGATCCAGTAACTGATTGACCAAGAAAGAGGGCGGTAGGGCAGCTACCCCTCCTCTTGGTATAGTTATCAGTTCTCGGCATATCGGGCATCTGAATGATCCTGTGTCTCTAGTTTGAGAGGCAGCTATTCTAGTTAGACAGTGAAGACAAACAGTGTGAGAACATTGTAAGAGTTTTGGAGTATGTTCTCCTCCATCATAAACACCTTAAAACAAAACAAAGCAATATGAGCACAATTCAATTGAGATATTGAGAATTATTTTGCACACCATCAAATCAAACAAAAAATATATAAACTTCACAGTTTATTGTCTACTCAAATTTTGTGTATATAACAAAATAATAACAATAAAACATATATTCATGGCAAACATAAAATAGTTTTTGCTAACAATCATGATTAATGAACAGCAATACTTAATTCATTTATATAGGTAATTAATTATACTCACATAAACAAGTACCACATGTTAAAAAACTCTCATTAAAATCTTCATAGTTTATGCTGACAGTTTCAACTAGGGTCGAATTCATTCCGGTCATCCTTTCCCCAAGTCTGGTTCTAAAATACGTAAAATTTGGTATATAATTTTCATAATTGAAGAGGAAAAGGATAATATTCCAACAAAATTCCATTATCTCTTCCATTAGAGAAAACTTGGATCAATCAAATTTGTCAATAAATTGAAAAAATTTTTGGACTGAAAAAACTCAACTAATAGGTGTTATAGATTTATTTAGGTATCTAATCAAAAATAATCACTATTTGAGTGTGTTCATTGATATATTCCCAGTATCTAAAATTTTTTTTAAAGGACGTAATTATTATATTGTCCACAAAGATAAATCTATTGAAAAGCATTAAAGCTTCAAAATTATTCCAATGAGAAATATTTTTAATGTAGGATGAAATCTTAAAAAAAAAAAACCATTTCAACTCAGTAATGACAGAAGGCAGAATTTGAATAAAAATATGAAATGTTGAAGAAACCACACTATTTTGATCAAAACATTGTATAAATCCTGTATCAGTTATAAATATTGCCAGTTATTTTATCATTTAGTCAAAGTATTTAATTAGTATAAAGGGTGGATATACCATTAAAATGAAAATTGAAGTAAATGAACGACGTATTTCATGAATGAATTCTATAAAAAATTCTCACATAAAAGTTAGTCTTCTTCAATTTAAGCAATTTAGTTAATAAAATAAACCAGTGGAATGTTCAGATAAAATTAATGCAAAAATTATGTCATTATGATGTTATTGAAATATACAATGTTTTGATAGAAACAGGAAGTGATAACCATGTAACACAGTTAATATGATAAAAAAATCTATAAGTTTCAATATAAACTGAAATGCAGAAAGTAACATGATGTGTGACTGAAAATATAAATATTCAAAACAAGGAATTTATCTGAGAAAAGAATGAAGTAATGTTTTTCCTCAAATTAGCAGCAATCATATCTGTATTGTCTAAAACTTATCTTATTGAACTAAGATAAGGCATATATAGGGAAAACGTATGACAGACATTTATTCATATTTGATGAAATTAAACAGTCTACTGCAATTGAATTTCTTCCAAAAAAAAAAAAGGGAGGGATACCAATTATTGGCAAATTTGTAGAGCAGATTTGAAAGGTCAGTTGGAAAGTTCTCTTTTAGTTGCTATTGAAGTTAAAATAATAACTGAACTAATTTCAATTCGATATTTTTTGAATAATTCAATAAAGTAGTTTCCAAGTGCTTAGATTCAGTTTTGGTTTATTCGATTATGAATGAAAATAAAGAAGTATTTCATATTTCGAGAAAAAATTTAAAATTCGACATTTCAGAATCATTAAAAATTCAAAAACCGTTCTTAGACTTTGAAAAGATACTAAAGAAAAACTAGATTCCTGAATAATGAGGTAAGTTACCAAAAACCCAATTAGAAAAAGCTGGATTTGATAAGGATTGAAATTGAGTTTCTTTCAGGTTGATGCTGCTTTTCTATATTAAATGGTGACTGAAATTGTGCTCTAAAAATAAGCTAGGCAACTAGCTAATTTTAACTTAGTTTCATTCTGGGAAACATACCTATTTGGTTAATTTTTTTAGATTCATCAAATGCATGCATTGCTGGTTCAATCAGATTATGTTGGCACATTCCATTCAAATCTACAAAAGTAGGTAAATTAGAAGAGGAAAATATCCTTTATGCCTTAAATTAAAGAAGCTAAAAGAATAAAACTCACTGAATAACTCTTCTCAGCGAATCCATATTCGATACCAAAGAAACGTCAACCCATAAGCACTTCGAATATAAACAATGGTTTCTGATCAAACGGTACGGTGAAATCAGAAATCGACAATTTCTAATGAAAAATCTTTCCTCTATAGTTTTCTGAAAAAAATTCTATCGAGAATTCCATATTATTTTCTCACAGATCATTTCACGAGTTCATCACCTTATTTCTTTCTTTTTTGACACGACACAACACAACACACAACCACAACAACTGTAAATTACAAATAAACGTGAACTTATGGCTGATTTACACGTTGAATTCAAGTATCCTCTGGTTCTGGTTTCAACGTCTACTGAACTCTTCTCTTCTCATGTCAATGTAATGAACGGAATTTCTCATTTACATGATGATGGGAATTGTGAATCAGATAAGAATATGTTTAAGAGCAATGAATAGCCTTCTTCATCATCATTCCAGACCCCGAAGAATATATAGTTAATTACAGGCCATAAGCAGAATAATTTAAAATTAAACTTGACTAGTTGAGATAAAATGTATTCCAGGTGTTGAGTATATTTGTTTCAATAGAATGTTGATCAATAAAATTATTTATTGAATGAATTTTCTTTCAAAAACAAGATAAAATTTTATTGAAAGAAGATGCATCTTCTTATCATGATATTAATAAGGTAAATCATAAATTTATATTATTAAAGCATGATAGCTACAATATGATCAATTTTAAACAATAATAGATATATAAAATACATCTTTGGGAACTCTTAAGGTTGAAAATAATAACAAAACTATTCGAACAATAAGTTATACGTATTTATTTACTTTTTCAATTTCCTTATCACAGTATAACGATCATACATCTTATTTCTCTCAGTGTGATATTCTATAATTGAAAATTACAATCATTAGGCGAGATCTCAAAATATAGTAAAGGTTCATAGGAAGTTGCATTGGACGAAGAAAAAAAAACAAAAAAGGACCTCAACGATTTTTCATTATTCATTATTACCTAAAAAATCTACACTTTTTCACTTGCCAGGTTTTATACCCAATAATACATAGTAGATCCATTATCTCAGATTGAAGACATCGATATAAGTTTCAATGATCAATGCAAAATATCCTAAAATTTCGTTCCTTGTAATGGTTTCAGTTGAACAAACGTGTGAAGAGGCCTTTAATCGCATGCGTATTATAATTGAATTGCTAAGGCGCTGGCCGGACGTTCATTATTTATAACAGCATACAAATCGCGATATCGATTGTACTGGACTTTCCAACTCTTTGTATGAATCATCGAATCAATGATTTTTTAGATATTTTTGTTATTCTTTATTATCTTTTTTGGAACGTGAGAGTTTCGGAAATGACGTTCATTTCATCATGAATTCAGTTTTAAATTATAGGGACTGTCCTTATTCCTTTTTCTTTAAATTAGTTTAATATGTTCTCATATTGCTCTGATTGAGAAAAAAATATGAATTGCGCAAATTTTCTATTGACCTATTTGGTTCTGTGCCAAAATTTATAATAAGTATATTTTAAATTTATGACTTTATGGAAATGCATCAGGATTTCTTAAATTTATATTTCTTGACCTACTCTTATCGATTTTCGAGTAAATTTTGTTTAACTGTTTGTACTTAGTTTTTATTTATGTTGGCATACAACGTTGGCAAACATCTTCTTATTTCAAAGAATATATCATCAGAGTATTGATTGTTTTTTTTTTTTGACTTGTTGGTTTTTGTAGGACGATCACTGATGAATGGGAAAAATTTCCGTTAGAGAAATATAATAAATTCGATGTAGCTTGGGATATAAACCCAACCGTTCTACGGCAGACTTACAATTCTCCGCTATGAATATGAAGGTGTATATGGCAGGGAACACTGAGTGCCATATTGATAACTCGCTAAGATTTCCCGTGTTGGAACACCGCAATCCTTTGATAGAGGGCGTACCTTCAAAATTGCCTGAGCCTGAGAAGGCATCGTGAAAGTGAAATATGATGTATCAATAGATTTTCACAGTTTCTTGGACTCCAAATGTGATGAATACTGATTTTTGACATATCTAAAAAAAAATTTTTATGGGGAAGATGATTAGGAAAATGTGCAGTCTAGTATCAACTTTAAATATTTATATTCATATTGAAATTCTGAGCATGTCCGGATTTTGGTATAGTACTTTGAACTATTGTTCACATATTGGATAACTGTCTAATACGTGCTTTGTTTATGTTGTTGAATTCCTAATCTCTTTTTTTCGAACGTGATTAAATAGATATTAACCGAGAAAGATATAAGAACAACTAAAGACTGAATTCATACTGAATGTTGTCAGTGCTAATATCCAAAAAACGTTTTGGTTTCACTCAATTATGTTAAAGTTGAATAATTTATTGATATATAGGCGAATCAAGATAAGCGCTACGGCACCTGGTGACGATTAGAGTAACTAGAAATGTTGCCATGGTTTGCCTCAGAGATAGTCAGCCCTTTTCATTCCTCTGAGGTTCTGGCATTTTGCTTTGTTTTTGTGTGATATTCTACAAATATTTATATATTTTTTAAATCATTTCAATAGTTCTGAGTCGTTCGAATCGCTATTGTTCTTCCTGGGAAAAAAAAGGTCAAATATCAAGTTCCATGCTTTCCCTCAAACTGGTAATAAATATCGTGTTTGGATGGAAGGGAAACTGGGGAGTAAAGTGCTGATGGATCGACAAAAAGCTTGGCAACTGAAATTCAAAATCGTTAAACCAGTGACAAGAAATATGAAAGTATGTTCCCTGCATTTTATCGATGATGAATGTTCTAGTAGTAGATCTGAAGGATTGAATCAAAGAAATATCAACAAAGAAAAACTTATTGCTGAAGAATGCTCTAGTGAAGAAATCGAATCTGCTCTACAATCTACTTCCCAAGATGAAATCGAAGCTGCACAAGGTCTATTACAGCTTCTTCAGGGTCAGCCTGATTATAATGGGCCTAAAACTTTCAAGGATTTCGAAGTGCAAGTGAATACTCCTGAAGTATCTTCTTTGTGTGATCTGATAACAACAGATAGTGCTCTGAACAGTTGTTTTTACTGGTCTCAATAATATGAAACTATAAGATACAATAGTAGAAGCAGAACAATCTATTTACAGTGATCAGATCGTTTAACAATCAAGCAGTGTATTGTTTTAGTTTTAACAAAATTGAAATATGATCTTTCATATGTGACATTATCTGTTTTATTTGGCATTTCACAAGAATTGTGCCAAAGATACATTGTCTTCAAATCTAAGGTACCTTTACACAATATTGGAAAAATTCAGACATGTATTCTGAAATTCTATATATTTTTTTTCAGGGCACACTGATGATACTTCTCTATCACATTTTAATTATTTTAAAATAGTCGTATAATATGCCGAATATATTTTCAAAATAAATACATCCCATAAGTGAAATATTTTCAATTGAATTCTCATTATTTTTTTATGATTCATTAGTCAAGCAATAATTTAATTCGATAAATAGGTATCGATATGAGTAGTTTTAAGTAACCTAGTTATTTAAATTTATTTTTAGAAACATTTTATGTAAATTGAGTTATCTCTTAATAAATAAAAAAAATGGATATGCGACTTTCTGTAGTATTCCTAAAAATATTCAATACATTAGCATTTGTAATATTTTGTTGGGACTGTATAATTGAAGGATAATGTGAAATGATCAATTCGGATAAGTAAAAAAACCATTCAACTAAAGTTTATTAGTCATGCAAATAACATGTAACATTTTTATTATGTGACCAGCATTTAAAACTTCTTCACCTTCATAAACACTTCTAGAAGTGTTTGTACCTTTAAGATACCCCAAGTATTCTACTCAGTCTTGCCATTTGGACCTAAAAAAGGTACTATTAGAATCCTGTAGTATAATAATGTTGATTGAACCGTTCACATATTATATGCACACGATTGTTATTCGTCATATTTCGAAGTCTTCCATCCTTGTATAACTTTCAATACCACTAGACTGAACTGAAACAAATGATGATATCTACCGCCTTTACCTAAAATGAAAATAAAATATACACAGTAACACACTTGTTCACTATAGAAGTCTGAAAAGTTTTTATATTTATTGTAAAATCGAATTTTAATAACGCAAATACACACACAACTAATACAACAAAACACTCCAATGGCAACATTTATAGTTCTACGTTTGCTCACCTTGGCGCTGCATTCTTAATCTCAGATGCCTATACCTCCCAACCACAACCTATAAAAGACGCTATTGCATAAAATGGGCGATTTTATGAAAAATATAAATCAAAAAAACTATCAAATAGCCACATATATCTAATCAACAAGGAATTAGGACATTGTATTTGTATGTTAACCATTTGAAAAATATTCACCTTCGAATCCTTTGACAGTAAACTAAAAAATGTACCGATTAATTTAAATTTTGTGAATGTTCCAGTTGATTATATAATAGAATTAAAGGTTGAAAAGTACTTAACCTGTTCAGTTTCTTGTGGGAATAAAAAAAAGGGAGGATTCGAAGTTGATGATCTTTGTAGCAATTACTTTCTTTCTGTTTTGGAAGTTTCGGAGCGCTCGTTCAGGCGGTAATTGCACCCTTGGAGACCACATAACTATATGTATATGTGCAGGTTTCCAGGGATGCAATTGGAGCATGAATGACGAGCGTTCAAAAGCTTCTGACTTCAGGTCACTGTTTTTCTTTTATTTTTTTGGGTTATGGTGTTTAAATTTCCTATGGTTCTGACAGTGGAGCCGCTATTAACACGAAATTTGGAATTTCTTCTCTCTCTCTGATGAAGTTCTCAACACGAAATTTTACAAAAAGCAGAAATTGTTATTATCATACAAGTATAATATCTCAACCCGATTGGATCTGTAAAAACAGCATAGAATATAAAATACTCTACTTATTCTATACTCATCACAGGAATATTGGGCATCTCTTTTTTTTTGGATTTTTTCTTATTTGGACTAGGAGATTAGGTTGAAATTTTGCATGGACCATGCAATTATTATTTCATATTGAACTCCTAATCTCAATGTAGTCGGTTTTGTTGTTATAGAATTATTGAGTAATTTTTTTTCGATATCCTTCTTGTATTTTTTTTTATTCTTGTTTTGAGATCAACCAGAGACAACAATTGTTGTCTCTGAATATTTCTTTTCAACAGAATCCATGGATCCAAAGAAGAAAGTTTGAAAACTTTTAAACAAATTATTGTTTCGATAGCTTTTGCCAGAAAGAATGGAATGTTTTGAGATGAATTCATTTCAATATTGCATAATGCTGAATGAAGCAGGTCTACAAGAAATAAATCAAAATATAAACGAAATATTCAACATGATATTTATTATAAAATATACAATATTTTCTTACAAATATCCTTATTCAAATTTTGAAATGCTGAAAATAAATAAATATAGTCTTGTAACAAATAAGTTAAAATATATATCTAAAAATCTCTAAAAATAGGGTATGTGAATTTTTACAGAAATTGTGGACATTTCAAACAGAACATTCAAACTTCTTTGACAATTTTGATTATTTTTCATCACAATTTCAACTCCCATATCACAAGATGAGCATCGGTACTATTAGTATCCCTAAAAATAGATGCATTTTTAGATTTATCGGCAGAGCAGCAAGGTTGCCTCCAGTTGACATAACCTCTTCCACCCATTATGGTAATTACTGTTTTACGAGTATTGCTATCTACAACATTTTTACTTGAAGTTTTCAAACTGGCTCCTTTATTATTGCAAATCTTAGAACTAGTATTTTGATTAACAACAGAAACTCTTTCTGTATTTTCATTTTCTCTAACCTCATCTACAGAATTGTGTTCACAAACATCGTCTAAATGTCTGCTTGCATTTGAATTGTTTCGTGAGACACTTTGTCCATGTTTAACAGCCATACTTTCTTCACTTCCTGAGGAAGTAAATATGCTCGAAGATTTGGAATCCACAGACCAATTAGATAGGTCTAAAGATCTTGGCCTGCTGACCTTCATTTTCAGTCGACGATCTAATGTACTAACTTTATTAGGTATAGCTGCCAATTCTGGATCACTTCTTCTTGCTGATTCGTAAATTGCATCTGTGAGCATATTTTCTTCTTCTTCATAACCTTTTATATACATTAATTCTCCATACAATCCGTATACATCACATGTATCACCAGAACTTTGGGATGATGTACTGCTGGTTGAGAATATCGATCCAACATTACCGAAACTTCTTGGCAATGTTTTAGAAAGCCGTGATACATCACTTTCCTTCGATCTTCTTCTGCGGAGAACAACTGGACTAGTTGAATTACTATATTTGAATTTCGAGCTGGCATCTGAAGTGTCAGACAATTGTTTCTCAATTTTTGGTCTTTCAGAAGCTTTCTCATCTGTGTTTTTATCACCTAGCTCATTATTTTGAGATTCCTCTTTTTTTAATTCTTTAATAGTTTTGATTTGGCTGCTATAGTTCTTTGGCTGTAGTGATATTAAAAATGATATTGGTCCAAAATGAGCATGGTAGGAAATATTCACCCTACCACTTATGATCGGAACACCTTCTAGTCGAGGTAAAGGTATTGTTAGAATTATTCCTACATTAGTTCCTACCCAAAGTAAACCTTTACATGCTAATAAGGCAGTGACGTATACTTGAGATCTCCCATTCAAGTTTGACACTCGTGTAACATTTGACGCTATATTGATGTCTTGTAAATGTTTAAAAGTCTCTGTATGGTAGAGGCAAACAGTGCTTGAATGTTTCAAAGAAATCCATAAACCTATTCCACTGTGTGCCATCAAATTGATAGGCCCTGAATGTTCGTGTACATGGAAATTTTTCTGAATTTCGCCAGAAATTGCATTTAGAACGAATACTTTATTTCCACACGAAGCATAAATATTAGTGTTTATTGGTAGGAGACTGCTAATGGGTTCAGTCCCCAAATTCAAAGTTTGAGGGTTTTGGAGCTGCCATGTTAAGCTACTGGGATCTCTTACGAATATGATTAATGTTCCATTGTTCAAGGCTACAAATACATTGTCATAATGATATTTTATTTCGTTTACACCATCTAGAACTGTGGTACTTCCAATCTCCTCCAACCGTTCAGCATCATCGGCAGAATAAAGAATGATTCTCCTACTCTTAGTACCAATCCAAACTGTATCACATTGTTGACTATGGTTACCTTTAACAAATTCCATTGATACAACTTCTGTTTCTGTTAATGGAAAAGAGGCAATTTCTTTAAAAGTGCCTGTGTGTTGTTGGTGCTGTGCCATTATTGTGATTAAGCTACTTGCTCCATTCCATGTGCTTGTCCACAAATAACTTTGGTTGTGCCTCCTCTTAGTAGTCTTTGGTAAATTTAAAGTGAAGTAGCATCCACAACGAACCTAAAACAAGTTAAATATTGTAATCAAATTTCATTGATGCTTAAATCTAATATAATAATAGGCTAGATGACAGTATCAAAGAATCCAAGAACTAATAGTCTTACAGAATAATATATTCAAAAGAATTCTAGAAAATAGCAGTGATTTCATTTGAACGTTGAGAATAATAAGATTTTCCCGTGTGTGACCCATAGTAGTAGAAATTTGGCTTCCCCTATCATTGGTTGAAATTCAAACATCCCTTGTGGTCATGTGACATCAGGTCAATCTTTCTCTCTAATGTTAGAGACAATGCTCTGCATTGCATGACCGCTCAAGTATGTATTAATAGATCATTGAACTCTATGATACTTATAAGTTTTTTTAGCGCTAGATTCAAATTAAATAGAAAAAAGCACGATAATTTGCCTTAAAACTTGAGCCTATTGCCCAAAAAATGTTTTTTAGGAGTTGATAGACGTATTCCTACATTAAAGAAGGAGGTTGAAAATCTGTTATCTAGCCTATTAATTGAAATCAACAGGCTTACCTCTGTTTGATGCTGTGATCTATATATACAATGGGACCTCACAAATAACGGCATCTTTGTCGAAGGCCTGTGTTCTTGTTCCGGTATCTCCCAGGCAGGTGAATTATTTGCATCCAAAGCCAACTGCGCCAGTCGAAGTTCAGTTATCCAGTCACTCTTAATAGATGAATTATCCGTCTGGAAAGTTAATTTTTCTTCTTTTCCTTTAGTTCTCACAACTAGTTGCAAACAACAAGAGTCCATCCAAGCTATCTCCTCATCTTTCTCTTGAATAGAATTCTGTATATTGTTGAGAATCCTTCTGGCATTTTCTACATTCATGTTAGGATATGAACCTTTCAGTGTTCCCACAAGATCGGCTACCCTCCTCATTATTTCGTAATCATGCATAAGATTGCTCATTTCTGAACACAAACTTGTTACATCTTGAGGTTGAGATCCATCATAGGAGTTGTTCGATTTTAAACTACCTCCTTTGTTTAGCCCTCCTGCCAGAACCCTGCTCAACGTTGGGGAAGTGCCAGAATCTATGACTTCAATATCCGATACTGGGCAAGTCCATTTGAGGCTCAGTCTTTCACTTGATCCAAAATCATCAGATACTTTCGGCGATACTGATACACACACCACCAAATCATTCAGAAGCAGAAGTCGTCTACTCTTTGCTTTAACAATACTTCCATTCTGGTTATACTCCTGAAAAGCAAAGTAATAAATCAATTTATTCAATTGAATATTATAAGGAAATCCATATTGCATATTGGAAAACTTAAATGTTACATTGTTGAGGATAGTTATTTGAGTACTCTGAAGACATCAACTGACTTTTAAATGAACTTACAATTTGGGTTATGTTGTCTTCTCTCAACAGGTATCGATTTCCATCTGATAACGGTCTTGCAGAAAATTTGCCGCTGATATTTCTGAGCATTTCCTTGAAAGCTTGGTACTGCTCTGATTCTCTTTTTCTCTCATTGAGCATTTCTGCCAGAGATTCTAATTGTGTAAGAGCTAACTGCAAGGACATACGATCATGATGTCCTTTTGGAGTATGCTTGAGCAGATCCTGAAATAGAAAACGATGAAATATATTCATTCAAATCTTATCAAATCTGATTCAGAACAATTTTTGAATAAGGATTTTCTCTGGGCTTTTTAACTAGAATTTCTCATGTTAGATGAAATATTTACCTGCAAAAATAGTATGAACTGTGGAAACCTCTGAACTGGCTTCACCATTAATCCAAAAAATGACAGACGATCTTGAGAGCTGATTTGTTTGACCTGAAAAATCAAAACATAATTTTTGAATGAAAAAAGATATTAAAAAAAATGATCATATTTTCATTTTGGATCCAGCATGGATTTCAAACCACAATGAAGGATAAGATTCTTCGATAAATGTTTATCCGAAGATTTTTCTGTTGGTACTGTATATATAAATCGAAATTACTCACTTTGAGGAAATCCGCTAGAGCTGATTTTCTCTTAGCTTCCATTTTGGCTAGATCCATGGCTATGGAGAAGTTATTGATGAAACCGCTATAAATATCTAATACTATTGCTTTGGAGAATGATGCTATGAATACATCTCCAATTTTTTCTTCGGCATCCCAATTTTTTATACACTCTGCTAGAGCTATTCTGAACAAAGTATGGCACTGAAGAATTTCTGAAAGTCTGTAGAACAAGGTGGATATCTTTGAATTGCTAAGGATAGGTGGGTTGCTTTCCTCAAGTGGTTTCTTATAGTCCTAAAAACAAAAAGAAAAGTTGAATAGATATCATACCTTTTTTGGTAATGAAAAAATAACTTACATTTACAAGCCTTTGAAGAGTAGCAACATATGAATTTTCACTATGTACAATTGCAGCTACAATCATCCTCCTCTTTATTTGTTGTGGACTTAAATGTGGAGGTGGTGAAGGTAAGCTAGGTGGCTGCTGCCTTCGTTGTTGTGTGGTACAGTTTGGAAAGCAACTTTCCTCTTCGACCTGTAGATATGAAAAAAATTCTCAAATAAAATGTTTCCCTTTGTATGTATGATTAATATTAAATTAATATCTTAAAGGAAAGTTAAAAAGATGTTCTTCATATTTCCAATCACTAGTTTTAACTTCATACATCTTTGAATGACTAATAGCCCCTGAGAAATGAAATTATATTTTAGTGAAGAATTTACAATCAAATACTGGTTTGTGTGAAACTAAAGGAGAATTTGCAAGTTGAATCAAAGAGAAAAATTTCAAATTGGATTATACATATGATATACATATAATTGAATAGAGAGTATATCTTCAGAAGAAAATTGAGGATTTGTAATGGAAATAATAATAAAATAATAAATTTTTGTAATGGAATATCATTAAAACGTCACATTTCGAAGATACAATTCCAATCTTTTATTTGCAAAAAAAAATTAATTATCTGAGGAAAAGTAAATATGGCGATTTAAAATTTGAAGCGTTTTGTTCCCATTGCACAATAAGGCAAAATTGATTGCAGATCTGTCATGTTATATTTTTTGATGGTTTGGTTGTCCAATGTATCCTACAGGCGCTATTGTCACTTTGTGCAGCCGTAACGAAACGATTGAACCATTTATGAAACCTTAATTAAAGAAGTTTCTGCAGGTAATTTGAAAAAATCATGATTAAAACCCATAAAAATTAAGTTTAAATTTGCAATTTGGAACAGCAGTTCATTCTTCTTTAAAAATTTTGGTTCAATTCGGTAAGCAAGGTTGATTAACGAAAATAAATGATGGAAGATACTGAAAATGAATTTGACGACATTTTTCGCAGAGTTTGGTGGATGTGTGTAATATGATATACATATAGAATAAAGTAGTTTCTCTTGAATGAATCATCAGAATAAAAACCTACACAATTATATTTAAGGAGTCATCATTTAGTGTGGGGGCGATTACTTCAAGGTAGGAGCGAATTATATGAATACTTAATCACTTTCCAAAATAAATATACTCAAATGAAAATGAACATATGGATTTCGCAAGGTAGCAGGCATGCTTCTAATATTTTTGCTTGCGGAATTGAACATGAGAACGACTGACAAGGTGTTGGATAAGCAACAGAAAATAATACAGAGATAAAAGTAAATAAAGTGAAAAATCAAGTCACACAAACCTCAGGTAGAAGAGGCATTTTATGCCTTGTTTGGGGTGATTTAGGTATGGTTGGTATTTCGGCATTTTCAATATCATACTGATGACAACTTCCTCTTCTTATCGAAAACCACCTGGAAAGGCGACCTTGGTTGTTTGGGTCCACTGGCAGTGTACCATCTAGTGAAAGACGGTGTCCATTGGAAGAACCACCCCTTAATTTATCACAGAGGGTGAGAGCCTTATTGAAGGTATTCCTTAATTGCCCATTATTCCTGAAAAAAAATTAATTAATATTAATATTATTATTAATATTAATTATATCATTTTATAATATTACAACTGAAGTGAAGGGTATCTCAATAAGAGAGCCACATTGAAAAAATTTCACCCAGGTATTTCTCCCAATGACGAGGAGGATACCTTAGACCAGATTTTTTTTAAGAAACAAAATTTTTCAATTTGAAAATATATTTTAATTTTTTGTGTTGTGCCCCTGAAAGCAATAGTTTACACCTTTGTGTGTCGTTAAGTGTCTGGATTATTATTTTTAGAACTAGATGGAAGAATAAATGACAGAGAAATTCAGTTGAAGAGAATTGGCGCAACATTGCTGACCATAAGGTTAAATTGAGAACAACTCAAGGTGGTTAACTAGATAATTAGACGCTCAGAAGCGTGCATCAAAAGTAATGTACAAAATTTTGAAAAAATTTTGTGGACACGACTGTTGTATTGAAACTTATTGAAAAAAATATTTGGTATTTCTTTTTGGGTTTTCAAATGAACTTTAAAACCCTGTAAATACAAAACTAAGCCTTTTTGGCCTAACAACAAATAAAACACTAACATAAATATGTTTTTTTTAATTCTGGATTTATGGTGAACGTGTGACGGTTTACTTTCAGGACATCCTTCAGATAAAATAAAACAAAATAGATTGGCGGAAATTACATACTTTTTGTTTTAATTGATCAATTTATTTTAACATTTCCAATTATGGAATACCATATTAAACCTTTGAATGTTGCACTTTCCACCTTCTGCAAATATAGAAAATGTACATGGTTGAGGCGATAATTAATAATAATAATAATAACCTTTATTCAACTGAATGAAATCACTCTGGTTTGCATGTATGAGAGTCTTTAGAACAAACTTACTAATTAATTTATAATATATTTATTAATCTTGTTGAATTTCGAATGAATCTTTCAATCAATCTATTCATTCTGTGCTTGCATACTTAATTAGTGTGTGGTCCAATACATCAGTTAGCAATTTACAGAGGCTACAAATATTGCAAAATCGAGCTTTGAAGGCTATATACAATTTACCAAATGATACTCCAACAACTGAGTTATATGACACCCTGAAGATACCCAATATGAAGGTCACAAAGGTCGTTGAGCAGTGTAAACTAATGTACAAGTTGGAGCATGGCCTGCTCGAATTCAACACGGAACTCAAAAAAAGATTAGACGTACATAATTACCAGTCAAGACAAATAAACAATTACCTTACCATCTAGATAATATAAGGACAAATAGAGCCAAAAATTCACCGATCTATCAGGCTGCAATGGAATACAGCAACTTACCAGAAGAAGTAAAGAAGAAAGAATCTTTAAAATTACTCAATAGATCACTTAAAAATTATAAAATGACTCATTCATCATAGGTGTTTTTTACTTTAACCTTATACTAATTTTTGCGAAACATTCTATGTGAACATCAATGTATTGATGATTTGTAGAATGATGTATCAAATAAATAAATCGTTTCAAATCGTTCAAACCAGGTTTTGTACTGGTATGAAATCAGTTATTTTTGCATAAATTAGTTTCAAAGTTAGTTCCGCAGTTTATTTTATGCCGTCTATTAGAAATAGATGTAGTTACTACAATAATTACTCCGTCAATAATGTCCTCTATAGTAGTTATAATAGTTTATACGTTCTGCAGTATACATATGTTAGTGTCTGTACAGTTCGGAACTAGTTCTGAACGTTTTGTTAAAAAACTTGTAATGTAATTTATTTAACTGATCGAAACCGTTATTTTTTTCTCAAAACCTGTGGCCCATGAGAATTCTCCATAGATCACATCATATAAAACCAGTTTAAATGGGTGCATCCAAAGCGTTTAAACGAACGAACCAAACAAGATGAATCATCCTGGCCGCTTCGATTGCATTCGAAGGCTTTGTTTGCTTAGTAATTTATGCACTGACCTTGAATGTCAAGTGATTTCTTCAAAGGAGGATAATGGTATGCTAATCGCCTAGAAGTAATCTATTATGGCATGTTTGATAATTTCACTCTCTATTAATAACCTATAATCGATCGATTCAATCGTTTGTGGGTTTAAAAGGTCTTAAGTAGGGGTTTCTTCAGTGCGCCAAGAGACCAATATGTCTTTAATACAGCTCTTAGCACTGATTGGAATTGAATCACTAAGTAGTTACAATCCATCTGAAGTCAAGAGTCTGCTTCAAGGAAGTTAATTAATCACTTGGAATAAACATTTTCTATAGGGTGGCCCAACAACAAATTTAACATATTTACCAGTATAAAATAGGTGTATATGAATATTAGGCAAATTGAAAAGTCCCTGGTCTGATGCACAGTTGGCGGTAGTTGGTACCAACCTTCAAACGATACGTGTCAAAATTTGACAGCAGTCCGACCATTAGTTTGTGAGATATTGCGTTGTGAGTGTAGCTACTTTTGTTATTTGAAAAAAGATGGAAAAAAAAGAATTTCATGTACTGATAAAATATTCCTTTTTGGGAAAAAATACAGTTGGAGCTAAGTCTTGGCCGTGTCACAAATCAATGGAAACAATGGCAAAATTACATGAATTGGGCTACGAATTGCTTCTGCATCCACCGTATTCGCCAGATCTGATCCCTAGCGACTTTTTCCTGTTCTCAAACCTCAAAAGAATGCTCCCTGGAAAGACATTTAGCGCCAATGAGGAAGTTATCGCCGAAACTGAGGCCTATTTTTAAGCGAAAAACCGATCTTACTACAAAAATGGTATCGAAAAGTTGGAAGATCGCTATAATCACTGTATCGCCCTCGAAGGCAACTATATTGAATAATAAAATCGAATTTTGCCAAAAAAATGTGTTTTACTATGGTAGGCCGGGGACTTTTCAATTGGCCTGTTAATATGAATGTAATGAGTCAAAGTAATCTTCACAATTGATAAATAATCTTAAAGGAAAAGGTTGAATCAACAATGAAAAAAAAAACATTGTTGTATATGATACTCCATATTTATGCGAATTGAACATTTTCAATTGTTATGTGCTAAATAAATACTACTGAATAATTTTAGACGATAGGAAAAAATTTGTCAAATTACTAATTCTGTTTCATTATACATAATGATAATTGATGATACCTATCAAGATTCCACTTATTCCTTTATGATAAAACAACAACTTACCTATTTCTATCACTTTCTTCGTCAGAAGAGATCTCATGGTCAGATCCAGAGCACCAGCTTTCTTCTGAGCTTCTCTGAGAGAGATTACGTTGAAAATTATGTCCATGACCCGTATGGGTCAGAGGTATCCTTTTATCACATGATGTATCTTCCCATAGACCAGATTGCATACGAGGTTCATCTGGAAAAATGAAAATAATAGTTAAGTCTTTGAACTTTCACCAGGTAACACAAGCTATAGATCATTACAAAATACATATTTGGATAAAATGCAAGATAAAAGTTTATCGAGCTTGTTCGTATGCCCATTTAGATTAAAATCTATCACTTCTTCCAGAGAGATTACATAAGTAATATGAAGACCGGTCATCCATTCAGATGTTGATCCTACCTAGTGCTGAATGGCAGTGATGATTCTTTGTCGATATAACGGGTGATTTTTTTCGAGGTATATAACTTTAAGTTGGCATTACTGTTCAAGATGGCTACCGATTTAACAGCTGTCTAGTGATTTATTCTCAGTTTGGTTTGGCAATTCATCATGAATAGACTCACGCCTGAACAACGCTTGCAAATAGTGCAATTTTATTTCGAAAATAATGGTTCTGTGCGGAATATGTATCGCGCACTACATCCATTTTATTTTGTTTAGCGATGAAGCGCACTTCTGGTTGAATGGCTACGTCAACAAACAAAACTGCCGCATTTGGAGTGAAGCTAATCCTCAAGTGTATGTCGAAGCACCTTTACATCCAGAAAAACTGACTGTTTGGTGCGCTTTATGGGCTGGTGGAATAATTGGTGCGTACTTCTTCAAAATCGATGATGGCCAGAACGTTGCAGTCAATGGTGATCGGTAGAGAGCCATGATTACTAACTTTTTCATTCCTGAATTGAACAACCATGATGTCCAGGAGCTGTGGTTCCAACAAGATGGCGTAACGTGTCACATAGCTCGTGCCACAATCGATTTATTGAAAGACACGTTTGGTGACCGCCTAATTTCACGTTTTGGACCTGTGAATTGGCTCCAAGATCTTGTGATTTAACACCGCTAGACTACTTTCTGTGGGGCTATGTAAAGTCATTGGCCTATGCGGATAAGCCACAAACCCTTGACCATTTGGAAGACAACATTCGCCGTGTTATTGCCGATATACGGCCACAAATGTTGGAAAAACTCATCGAAAATTGGACGTCCAGATTGGACTACATCCGAGCCAGCCGTGGCGGTCATATGCCAGAAATCATATTTAAAATGTAATGCCACAAGATTTTCTTGCGGATAAATAAAATTCATATCAATCGATTAATCCATCGTTGTTTTATTGCAATTTAAAGTTCTATAGCTCTAAAAAAAACACCCTTTATTTACATAACTTATCATAGTACTCATGATGTTTCATGATCACTCACAGTTGTACCAACTGAGTAGCAAAAAGACTATCAACAATCTCTTTGAGCAGATGACTCTTTATTAAATGTTCAGTTCTCTATACTTTTTTGACAGAATGTATCGCGAGTTGAATAGACAATGAGCAAAATAAACAAACTGAAATAAAGCAATAATAGAGTTTTATAAGCTCAACAATTGAGACGATCAGTGTAAAATAAACATTTCAATTCGCATGTGCTCAAAATCTGGAATTTTCACCATTTGTACCGCAATTGCAGTAGATTTATTTTGATGTTTCACGGTCTTCGACGATTGTTTAGTAGACTTATATATAAGCTGAGCGGAGGTTTATTACCTTTCAAACAACGGAAAACCTTTGAAGCAATGCTACTATCATTAATTTCAATGTTGCACATAAACAACGTTAACGTATAATGAGATGCAAAACGGATCATCCATGGTGAATCGAGTTATAGGTCTATGAATTTATTTAGTGTACAGAGGAACTTTTAGTTTGCATATCCAAGCATGATGTATTGCAAATTTCAAACAATAGTTCATTAATTATTAAATCAACCCATTCGAAATAGTTACTACTGAAATATTCTGAATTTTACAACCCTTAAATTATGTATTAGGTGTAGAATAACCAGCGTTATAAATAAAG
Organism: Harmonia axyridis; assembly: GCF_914767665.1. Classification (NCBI taxonomy): domain Eukaryota; kingdom Metazoa; phylum Arthropoda; class Insecta; order Coleoptera; family Coccinellidae; genus Harmonia; species Harmonia axyridis. The sequence continues at coordinate 30,836,451 of NC_059505.1, forward strand.
GTGTAATGATGGTTATACATAATACAAGTCCCGAAGGCATTGATAATCTCCACGAGTTTAGAATTCAATTTGAATGTACGAGTATTATACATTATTTAATTATTTTCTCTAATTCACCAAATTTGTATTGGAATTAACGGAATGTTTCCATAACTCCATTGTTTTTGCATAAAAAAAAATGTTGGTAGAACTGTTTTCTTATCACAAATTTGACAGATAAAAGGAAAATCCGTGACAGAAAAGTTCCAATAATTAATAATGAATTTTAACCATGAAATCTATGTGAAACTAAGATATTAACGCACGATTTTTTTCCACAATGTGTGGCATAATGAACGGATTTGCCATTGAATTAGAAAAAATGATTTATATATAAACAATTTGTTAGTGTTTGAAATCCACAACTTCATATAAGAGATTACTGAAAATTGAAAAGGCAGTAAGAGCCTTTAATCTCTGTTCAAGTCCTATCACGGAATCTCTCAAATTAATAATAGCGAAGGAATTCAATTAACTCAATATGTCAGTGCCAAAAGCATATTCTTTGAGCAATTCTATTGGGCTGAATGAAAATGATGTCAGTCAGAAATTGTACAATAACCTGTAGCAACGACAACTGCCAGAAACATCGATATCCTTTTATAATAGAGTTATTGCCTCGTTTATTGGAATAAGCGCAGACTTCATTGAAAGATTCTGTAATAAGGAATTCTCTAAAGCGATTTCAATAGAATCTTTTTTATGTATCTCCTGCTGTTCACGACAGTATATTAATTGTACCAATGTATAATGCATATATCCTTCATACAATGATTGTATTAATACCACTGATTTCAATGTTGTTGATAAATAATTCAGTAAAAATTTCAAATTACAATGACTCATAAATAATAATGATAAAAATAATTGACATTATTGAGTAGTGGCATAATTTAATATTAAAGGTGGTCATTGAGGAGTTCACCAATTTGACAGAGAAATCAAGAAGTCTAAAGTGGTATATGAGACAATGAATCTCTGGTTTTCTGAATATCCAAAAAGACTTTCAGATGAACGGCAGACAAAAGGACACTATCGGTTCTTTTGAGTCGTACAAGCTCTAAGCTTGCCAACACTGAACAATTATTGAGAACTAAGAAGTGCAATGGCCCAAGATGTGAATCCTGTGGAACCCCAGAGTTGACTATGAGAATACTCATATTCACCTAGGTTGATCAACCGAATCTGATAGTACTGGATGAAAACAATATTAGGTAAATATTCTAACACAGCAAGTTCAGACACCTTTTTCTTAAAGAAACACCGTCTTGTTGTTCTCTCCTTTTCAAATTGCGCTTATGTTCTCTGGGATACTTGAACCGACTTCTAAATAATGTTATTAATAGATCATGTCAATCAGTTGACAATGAATTTCAGCTTCACTATGGGATGCAATGTTGATTTCGAAAACTCTGCTGGATAATTCGCTTCGGATAGTCTTGATTTCCGAAACGCTAAGCCTTCTATTTGAATATTTGCTATTACTCATACTATGGATGAAGCTCTGGTTTTCTGAATATTCGAAAAGAATTACAGATGAACAGCATACACAAGAACACAATCGATCATGTAAAGTTCTAAAAGCTCTAAGCTTGTTAACACTGAACAAATAATGAGTACTAAGAATTGCAGTGGCCCAAGATGTGAATCCTGTGGAAGCCCAGAGTGTACTATGATAATACCTATATTCACCTATGTTGATCAAATGGATCTGATAATACAGGTAGGACGAAAACCATATCAGGTAAACATTCTAATACAGCCAGATTAAACGCAAGAAGATTATGATATAAGTTTATCTTGAGCAAACCATTTCTCTAGTTTACAGATTGTGTTAATGTTCTCTAGGGATATTTGAACCGACTTGTAAATAATATTATCAATTAATCATGCCTATCAGTTGTAAACGATTTTCAGCTTCACATTATTATGGGATACACTGTTGATTTTGAAAACTCTGCTGGAAAATTCGCTTTGGATGGTCTTGATTTCCCAACCGCTAAGCCTTCTTTTTGAATAATTGCTATGACTCCTATAGATGAATCTCTGGTTTTCTGAATATTCAAAAAGACTTTCAGATGAACAGCATACAAGAGAACACAACCGAAGTTGTAAAAGCTCCAAGCTTGTAAACACTGAACAAATAATGAGAACTAAGAAGTGCAGTGACCCACGATGTGAACCCTGTGAAACCCCAGAGTTTACTATGACTATATTTGTATTTACCTATGTTGATATACTGAATATGATAGAATAGGAACCATGTCAGATAACCATTCTAACACAGCAAAATTAGACATAAGAAGATTAATATATTTTCTTTTTGAGAAAATAAGTTCTCTAGTTTACAGATTGTGTTAATGTCCTCTGGGAATAATTTGAATCGACTTCTAAATAATATTATCAATTAATCATGTCTATCAGTTGGAAATAATTTTCAGCTTCACATTATGGGGTAGGTACATAGTTGATTTCGAAAACTCTGCTGGAAAATACGCTTTGGCTGGTATTGATTACCAAACCGTTAATCCTTCTATTCAAATATTTGCCGTGACTCATATAGATATGCCCAAAAACAAATGGCAGATTATTCACCAGCAGTAGTAACCTCGTATGTTTCCATATCAGTTGGAAATGTGGTGAACATGTTTTAATTGCTCTTGATGTTCTGGATTCCGATAAAAACAGGCCGCTTCAATTAAAGCGAATTAAAGATACTTATATGAATATAAATACGTGAACACTGGGATGGTATAATTGGCCAATTCTGTGCCGGGTTACAAACAGAGGTCTTAATTGAAAACAGAGGAAGTTTTGTGTACGGCGACCATTCAAATGTCCAACATCCGGTGTTTGCTATTCGAATGCATTACGCGTGATATCACTCGAATTGTTTCCCATACACATCTACCAAATCAATTCGTACCTATTATTAGAGGCATACAGTTTTTTTTAAGGTTTATATCTCGGAAACCATTGATCGGATTTTTATTGAATTCTGTGTTTATATATTGGGTGATTCTTTAGGTCGTATGAAAAAAAAAAACGGAGTTTGACTGTTTTTTTCTGATAGCTTCTTCCCATCACAGGATATTCAACTTAAATTTGGCATTCCATCAAGCGATATGCTAATTTTGAAAGCAAATCTACAAGATTATATTTTTTCTGGAACAGTGTCCGCTTCTTTCGTTCAGAACTTTTTTTGGTGGACCACTGATAGTTCAGAAATGTGAAAAGAATCTTTGGTTCAGTACTCAACTTTTTGGCTTCTTGTACATAGGCGTACAACTTTGTTTCTGCCGTATTTTTTCCAAAATTCGAGGTTTTATTGTAAAAAAACTGGTTATACATTAATGATTCAAAAGTATTGCCTATCGCTGGCCACTACAAGTCCCCCAAATACTGAGCATGACCTTGGAACCGTGAATATTCGGTTTAGCCGCCATAGGTATTTGAGAGCATTCGATGAGCCTCAGCCTTATATCTGCGGCTGATAACGAGAAATTTGGCTCGTGAGCTGACATGTTCAATCGAGAATAACTTTATGATGCAGACACAAATCGTCTAATATTTCGATGGCGTAATGTTTACAAATACCTTAGCACTTGTATGACATCTACGATCTATTTATTTCAACTTCGATTCACCGCTTAGCCTTCTATCGCAAAACGTCGGAAGCAAAGTTCAAAAAATTGTACCAAATTTCAAACGAATCGGTTCAAGAATATTTATGATGTATTTTATAAATACCTCTATCTTATTTCAACGTCCCTATCTCAGAAACGAATCAATTCCGGACATCATATGCTCATAGGAACTCTATTCAAAACGATCTAACGAATCACCTTCTGGAATTTCGTACCTTATTTAGGAAACACTCAGTTGAAAATTGAGTTATTTCAAGAGAAAAAATGTTTTCCTGATTTGGAGGATAAGCAGCATTGGGTGGGTTCAGAGTCTGGACGGGAGACCGATGTTATGGAATTACTTAAACTTGAGAGTATTGAAAATTTAAGGAATATTTTGAAGACAAATGAAAATATTAACCATCCAATAGGCTCCTGATTTCACGTATTAAATTTCTTGAATAACACTTAATTTTGGGTTCGATAATATACCTATACATATATGTATTTGGAAAATCTAACAGTAATACTCGTGAACTAATTATTCGATATAGACTATCAACGTGAAGATTATAAAAAGAAACATAAATTTTTGGCAGCCTTATAATAGATACATTGATTACGTTATGAAGATCAGGTAGACCAAAGTGATAAATAGTAGTTAGTAGACATGAGGTCGAGGTGTTATAAAATACATTGCCAATTAGATTCTTGGACAACAAGTAGTGAATGCTTTCCTTTGGTCTCGACCGAGGAAAAAAATTCACATCCTGAAATTTTCAATCAAATAAAGAAAAAACACCTGCTTCAGAGTTTTTCTCAGAAACAGAAAAAATTAACTGCGATTGGACGGCACAGTAACAAAGCCTACATCGAAGGAAGCAAGTTCTTCTAACTCTTACATTCCAATTTTAAAGTTTCTGAAAGATATTACAAAGGCATAAAAGAGTAGGTTTAGAACATATTGAACAAACAAATTATGTTCAAACCATATCCAGAATATTTTTAACAAATCTTATTTCTTCCTAGTAGCCACCAGGAAGAAAATAATTATCTAATACCATCTACTTCCCTATATATATTTCAATTTAACAACAATGAGTGACAGCAATTCTATTTTCACTACAATTATCGCATAGTATTCTTGAGAAGTGATAATTACTACCTCGGTATTAATTATTATTGTTTGTATTGACTCTCAGTACCTCGTTGCTTCTGAACATTTCATCATATTTGATCACCTCATAGATATTTTTCGCATCGCATCATGTAAGTATACATGAACAACCCAGAAGACAGTCATCAAAAAAATTATTGCAATATCTGAAGGACAAAAAGCTACAACAGCAAGAAAATGCTATCTCGTGCGTTATCAATTACACTCGCAATTACATGAATTATGCTCCAGACTATAATTTCGATGATTAAGTACTAAGGAGCTTCCACGCTGAAAATTAGTTGACGGTTGTTTCTGTTCAATTAATACGCTCTGCACTTTACCTTTGTACTTTGACCTGAAACGTCTGTGTTGGCATTTTCATTTCGAAGGGCAATTACTTCAGAGAAATATGTAAATGGATTTCTCAGTAATGCCATTTGAGCAACCGTGAAAGAAAAGTTAACAACCGAAATAATAATGACACAATATGTCTACATAAAATTGAGTTGTTATTTAGTACTAATATAAAGTATTACACTTTAATACAATACAATATTCGCTAAGAGTTGGTACATTGGTTGATAATATACCATAAAATATTAATTAAAGGTTCAATGAAGAGGGATTGATAATTGTTATTTCCCCTTCTTCTCCAATTACAAAAAATCTTAGATTATTAATGGTTCAGAAACAAAATAAACTAACTCAAATCTATAGTATTGTTTGCGAGATGAATGAAAATAAAGTAAATTCCCAGAAAGTGTATTGGTTGATACTATCGGTTAATAAACATTATTATTAATAAGTCTTGGGCCTAATCTGCGAAAACACATTTTTTCTCAAAAATTCTACTTTATTCGACAATATTTTTTTTTTAAATTCTACTTCATTCGACAACATAGTCATCTCGAGAGTGTATATGTACGCCAATGCTCCACTTTTCAATAATTCTTCTGTATAAAAATTCGTCTTCGATTCCAAAATAGGCTTCAAATTTCTTTACCTAGAGCATCTTTATATTTATCTTTAGAAGTTTCCAAAATGCCAATGGTCACTGGGTCCAGTTCTGAAGAATGAGCTTGGTCAAGCAGTTGAAAGTGCAATCCGTTCGATAGTCAATGAACAATATCAATGCACGTCCCAAAATACGGATGCCATAATTTCATTTCATCATTCATGATTCAGAAGTGTAGTGATGAATCTAGGTTTCATCCACTGTCACATATCCATTCAAAAAATGTTGTACAAACAGTGCTTTTGATCAGCGGTGAGCAAGCGCGGAACCCATTTCTCATAGACAAATGTGCACGTATCATAAATTAGTGAATACAGTGCCTTCTGATATCACAAGTTCCTTTTGTGCACTTTTGTAATGTTTTCTAAAACAACTGCCGAATTCAGGCGACCAGAGCGTTCTGCATAGCAGGTTCTTCGCCCACCTTTTAAGTTAGCATATTACCTCACTATCGTTGTCGATGTAGCAGTCTAAATAACATTTATCAATCCCTTGTTTAGCTTGTACAGTATTTTTTCAATAAAATCAGCGTTTCATCAATCTCCCAGGTTTTTTTTTTGTATAAGGACTGAAATTTTATTCCCTACGCCTCTACTATAATTTCTCCAATTTTCTTCTGTTGTCTAATTGGGAGACTTTTCTCCCGTCTGCATGTCACTTTTTTCTTCTATTTGGAAGAGGTATTTCCTCTTATCCGTCTTTCTCATTGGGATTTGTATTAGCTTTCTTAATTCTCTATTATCATGCTCTTTCAGCTTCTATGTCTTCTTTCTTTGTTTTTATTTCCTCAATAGTTTCAATTCTCAATTATTTTCTAATTTGTTGGTTGCTCATATACCATGGGGTGCCAAACGCTGTTCTGATTACAGTATTTAGTGTACTTTGCAACTAATCTTTCTTCTTGTCTTTCGTATTATACCAAGTTACTTCTGCATAAGTAATGCTTGGTATTAGCACTATATTTTTTTTCTTCAGTTTGTTTTCTGAGGAAAGTTTACTTTTTGGGTTGAGCATAGGGTAGAGTCTCCCGTGCAATTGCCTTGCCTTTTTTTTCTGTTTTCTTTTATCTGTTTGTTGAAGTTCATTCTTCCATCTAGAATTACTCCCGGATATTTTGCATCTTTTTTTCATTCTATCGTCTATCGTGATTTTCTATTTTGACGTTTCCTGCTTTCTCTTTCTTTACTGTTGTTCCTCCGAAGTAGATTGCAACTGTTTACGTCGTATTCACTTTGAATCGTAATTTCTTGGAGTATTCCATCAGTTCATCTGGGTCTATCTGTAAGTGCCTAGTGATTGTTTTCCACATTCTACTGCGATAGTAAATACCGGTGTCATCTGCAAACTGGGCTATCTATTCATTTATTCACTTATTCATTTTTGGTATGTCTGCCTTATGTAAGTTGAACAGCAGCGGTCCTATCACCGATCCTTGGGGAACACCGGCTTCAATTTCTCTAATCGTCGACCTGGTATATTCACTCTGAATTTTCTATTTGCCAGGTACGATTGTATTAATCTCGTAACAAATGAAATGAAAAATATCAAATCAAAAACGAATCCTAAACGAAGTAGAGTATACTATGTTATTCTCTCGCCGCTTCATCGGCTCGGGAATAATAAGTATCATTATCTACTCGTGGTATAATCTACCATTATATGTATACTCGAACCGCAATAGAAAAAAAATTCGAATTTCTACTTCATGCACTATTTTAAATTTTGCCATACTCAATTTACCTTCAATGCTTTATGAATCAAGTGCTTTAATAGCAAATCTTTCCTCGAAAAACAAACAATACAACGCACAACCATGCAATTGAAAATAATTTTATAATGATACCTTCTACAATTTTCTAATATTCCAATTTAAACATAACAAATAACTGCTTGTCTCCATACTGGCCTCACAACACTGTGTTTAGAGTGCAGGCAAATTATCTAGAAGCTCCAATGCAAGCATTTCCCAAATGATTTGATATGCGAAAAACACCGGAAACAATAAACCATTGTATCAAATTTTCATTTTTTGTTTTCATTTGTTTTGTATAGTCTACCTCATTCAAAACAAACTGGTGAAATTTCAGAACGGCATAATTATTTTCTCGAATAACAGGAAGAATACATTATTTGAATCAATAAAACAATCTTCCATTGAAAACAAGGTTTCAATTTATGTACTCTGCGTCCTTTCAGAAGCCCAGAGTGCAATCTGACGTTGTGCAGGCTCTGGTACTGTGACCTTACCATCTATTGTGTGTTCGATGCCAAAATATTTTAAGAAAAAGGACAAAAGTTCAAAATATTGTTTAAACAGTAAAGTCTTTGGTTTTCAATTTAATTTGATTTCAATCTAGTTTAGTTCATCGCATTTCAAGGTTTTGTCCTGAAAAGAAATCCCAACTGCTTCCCAATTTAACCATAAGGATAATACCGGATATTTATAAGTAGAAAAGCAAACGAACTTACGTATAGGGACACTCTGCTTTCTAACAAAGAAGGATCTCATAAATAAACCATGAATTTTCCAGATATCAGAAATAATAGAACAACAGTCACCAGTCACACCGGCAGAACTAGCACAAGTACACCAACATTGCCGCGACAAAATCTCCTTTAAAAAAAGTTCTGTATTCGCGTATCGCAAATTTCACTGTTTCACATAGAAATGCGCATTGGGGATAGACACCGCGAGCTTAGGCGACTAGGATCCTGTCTACACCTCTTCGCGCTGTCGAGAGACTGCTCTCTGGCTCTGTAGAAGGCTTGGGTCGCAATCGCGCAAAGCACTCTTTGTTCTCTCGCTGTGCTCGTTCGTTTTGGTCGAGTTTGACCATCTACGGCATGGTTCATGGGAACAGCCGTCGAAAATGTCGTGCGAAGAATTTTTGGCAACAGCTAGTCATGGGTGTTGGATGCAGATTAAAAATAAAATTCTGATATCGATTTTTTTTGTTCATAGTTTCCGTGAATTTTTGAGTGTGGGTTGGAATGGGGGAGGATTGTGGTTGTTGAACTTTCGGAGGATGCGGTTTGAGGTACATTTGAAATATACAGGATGTTTACAAATTAGACGTGAACCTTCAAGGTGTTAGAGTATCACTCATTTGCTGTCGATTGAGTCATATTTATTTTTTTTTTATTACCCTACCATTTATTACATGACTAGTATATTGTACATCAAAAACATTCATCAGCTAACTGCAAAAAAAAATATTTATGGTGTAGATCATTCAGAATCCACGAATTACGTAATGAAACATTTTAATGTTAAAGAACTTGATCAGTACCACTATTATTGATAACCGAAAATCGACAGATTCTGAGTATTTGATTTTTTCATAAATTTCTCACCTCACTTAATTTTTCGACAATTTTTTTACGCTGACTAAATTTGATTCAAAGTTTGGATTATTTTCATTAGAAAAGGATATGATATGTATGAAAAAAGCAAAACTATGCTGTATTAGATGTTGAATGAGAGTTAGCATTATTCGAAAGTTGGGATATGTAAAAAAGTAAATTTCTGATTTGAATTTGCCTGTAACTTTCGATTTCCGCAATTTATGTATGACAAAATTATTTCAAAAACTTGCCAAATGCCTTCTTTATTTCCTAAAATAGTTTTAGATAGAAAGGCACTAGTTTTGTTTCGGCAGATTTCGATTTAAAAGGAGAAAAAGCAAAGAAAGGAGAGTAATAATTTAAATATTTTTTATTGCGTTTGAACTCAAAATTTCGGGAGAAAATGTATTCATAAATTATGTTTGAAATGACTTCCACCATTCCTGATAAAAGCACGTGCCCTCTTTCTTCAGTTGTTACTTCCCGCCTGAAATTTACTGTCAATTTTCTCGCTGCTTCGTCTATTCTAACGGTGTTAAATCAGGACTTCTCGTTGGCCACGAAAATAATCCAAAATTATAATGAAATCTGGTCAACGTAGAAAAACTTGACGAAAAATGAAGTAAGGTGAGAAATGTTTTAAAAATCACAATAACTCAAATATCTCGTAAACTGTTGATTTTCGGTTCTCACTAAATATGGCTCAAACGACAGGAAATGAGTCATACTAACACGTCCTTCAAGGTACGTCTAATTTGGAAACACCCTGTATACAATATTTCAAATAATCGAAAAAAAAATATCGAAAGGTAAAGGACTGACAAATCATGAGCTTTTGAGTGCTCGTTCATTCATAAGGCAATTGCACCTTTGGAAACCACATACATATTTTCTTATATAGTTAAATGATTTCCAAGACGCAAATATGCATATCTGGATATTTCTGGTATGAATTTTGATTTAATATCCTCCGCTAACTTCAAAATCTTCGATGAGTTTCCTTTTTATTCTCAACCTAATTTGAAATGATCAATCATATGAAAGGATTCTGGTATCAATTTGATTCAACATCCTCCAACTTCAAAATTTTGGACGACTTTTCTTTGATTCGCAACAATTTTCAAATGATCAATCACGTGGAAGGTCATATAAGGTTGTCAACGATAATTGGAAGTAACATTATCTTGATCTAAGAATCATTACATCATTGTTATTAAAGATAATACCATGCAGACATAATAAGACTTTCCTTATGTTATACACGTGTATAAGTGGTTTTAAAGCACTTGCAACATTGCACCTGCTTTAAATGTTCATTAATACACTTGAATCATTATACCTACTGTTTTTCTGCAAAAATCAAAAACAACGTTCTATACTTTCTGTAATCTCCTCATTAATATCCTACAATAAAAAATATCGGAGCCAAACGCCTTTACTATCTACGAATGTGGGATATAAACCATTTGATCGATTGAAACAACATGTTATCCTAATGGAAAATATTGTGTTTTCAAAAGGAAATAGGAATGAGCGCATTTCCTAATTTGGAAACTCTAGAAATCCACATAAATTAGTCTACGTAATCACCGATTGACGTAAGTTTCAATCAATAGTGGTTAAAGTGATTATTAGTGCAAATTGTAGCATTTATGAATGTTTGTGCAATATTCACACCACGTGGGATTTGATTCTGGAAAATGGAAAATTCTTGGAATTTACATAGTTTTGGTTGATGTAGGGTTTTCAGGTTTCATTTTGACTAACCCGCTATCTGGGTAGCTGTCACTTTTGAAGCTGTCATCTTTTGACAATTGACAAGTAATAACTGTGCTATTACTAAAAATGGAATGATACAGCCTTCAAAAACGCATTGAAATTGTTGAAATTAAGTACAAAAATGTTGAGAATTTTTGTGGTCACAAAACTAAAGCACTTTTGGGTCGTTATGAAGCACCTTCTTGGCCGGTAATGGTGGAAAAATTTGAGCTGTTGGGACAAGTTAGTGATGTGAAGAATTGAAACCGTGGTCGTCGTTCAAGAACAACTGAGAATATTGCTGCTATAGCCCGTAGTGTTGACAAAAATCCAGGTTTGTCAATTCCTCATCGGATTGCGCTGCCGAGCTATAATTTATATTTTTTATGGTCGGAATTGGAAGATATTGATGTGGACGACTTTTATTTTCAACAATACGACGCTACGTGCCACGCAAGCAATGAAACCATAGAAATTTTGCAAGAAAAGTTTCCTGTACGTGTTACTCTCGAAGAGGTGATCACAATTAATCTTCAAATTAATTTAAATGAGATATGATGAGAATTTGTCATGGAAAATTTCATGGCAAACCTGTGGTGCTGCAACCGTAGCCGTGACGGCCATTTAGCTGAAATTGTTTTCCATCGTTAATACCGTCTTCTTTACAATGAAATAAACATCCATTGGTTTCTCTTAAGAAGGACTACCACAACGTGGCCAAGTTCAAAACGAAATTATAAATTTTTTCTCTTACAACTACCGATTTTTATGGGGTATTCGCATAATCCATTCAAACAACAATCTACATTGTAGAATGACAATACAACAAAATGTTTGTAACTATTCGTTTTTTGCAAAAGAATTGATGATATGTTCAATGTACCAACACTGATATATTTTTGAAATATTCGTTGAGTATTTTTTTCTTTCTTTTTTTTTACTATGAATCAATATTATCTTATATTATTATACATGTAACAGATCCGACACCACTAATGGCCTAGATATCGAAGCGGCAGACTTATATATAAATAATAAATAAAAAAATAAAATATGTATTTGTGAAAAAAAAAACCTACAAAAAATCATTACAAAAGAGGTAAAAATGTGGAAAAAATGTCGACCGTAATACAGTTCTGCCCTCTTCTTATATGCTTCGGAAAGAGAAAGAAAATAAAGTGAATATAATATGAATTCGTACACCGTACAAAGTAGCAGGAGCGCCAGAGGGAAAATACAAGCCACGTGGTGGTAAGTTATACTAGTTTTTTTTTTAATATGAAAATGAAACCTTTTATTGGAAAACCCTTAACCTACCTAAACAAAAGTGTTTAAAAAAAAGTAAGGGGAATTAGTCAATGAAAGCAGGCTCCTTGAGAAATTATACCCTTTTTCCTTTTTGTCTTCTATCGATTGAAAACGTTTGTTTGGCAATTTGAGTTTTTGAAGAGTCTATTCCAATCGTTCCTATATTTACAATATTCATTAAGTCCTAAGATCTCAATGAAAACGAGCGAGATGAAATATCCACTTATAATTTTTTTTGCAACGCTCTTAAGAAGAAGGTCGGCATTTTACGTTTGAAAAGATCGCAAATTAATGTGATTCATCTGGCGATTATGAAATTCTGGGTGTAACATAAGCGGGGGCGTAAGAGCTGCAGAAGTACACGACCGTATAGTTAACCGGTTCAATTAAAATGATATTTAGGCGATCATGAACGTATTTATCATATGAATTTATTATAATATGTCTTTATATGAACGGGTAAGGATAACCAGTCCGTTAGAATCTCCAGGGAAATAAAGACGATTGCATCAAGACCAACTCTTCGAGTTTTTATGTTGGTATTACGACCAGTGGCGCCTCACCAGGAACAACAGTTAAAACACTACTGACCCAAGTGAAAGAAATCAAATAACGATGTCAATTTCGAATATTTCATTAATTCATGTAATAATAATATAATATAATAATAAAAAAAATATTAGGAAAATTAATAAAACCTAGAATCAGATGCACTTGATCCAAGGTCATCAGCTCCAAAGATTCGAGTGTTATTCTGTACCATGACTAGGTGATTTAGATGATTGTATCGAAAATAATGTATAAAAAAAATTCATACCTCCGCAACTATTAAATGCAAGGATTTTGTGATGATACTTCAGTATCATCAAAGCAATAATATGTTTTCAATTTCATGATAATGTGTTTTCGATTTAATAGGTGGAAAAATATGGTATAGCAATTGATTTTAGTTATAAATTTCATGCAAAAAGCTCTTATAGGCAATTTTTTCGATCTTGATTGTATAAAGTGTTCCAGAATTGTAGTTGAAAATGAAAATGACAGATTGACATGGGGCCGCAAACGCTTTGTTTTCGAGATATAGGGTGTTGAAGTTTAATTTTTCTTCTCATAGCACCTTCCCTTCATAAGATATTTATATATAAATTTGGCATAGATATTCCAATTTAAAGTTTTCACCATGTGATATGCTAATTTGTAATGAAAATTTACAGGGTGGTAATTTTTTTAGAACAGTGCGCGCTTCTTTCCTCCAAAGCTTTTTTTGGTGGATCACTGGTAGTTTAGAAAAATGTTAATAGAAAGTTTGGTCCAGTACTACACTTCTTGGTTACTTCTGGGTTTGTTGTATCTGGTACCAATTTCGAGAAAAAAATTTCCAACAATTCTCTAGTAATCCTCAGGAAAATCCAACTATTTTGAAGATCCACTTAGTAAATTGTGATGAATAAATTAATAATGATTTTTGGTACTTATTTACCCAATCTGTAGCGCAGATTAATAAAGATTCGATAAACTGGTATATCTGATCATCGCAAAAAATAGGACTTCAAGAAACATGCAGTATCTCTTGAACGAAGGTTTTGCGGGCCCATGTTTAAAGGACTGTTTTTTAGAATTAAGTAATCTCCCATTTTCTTTTTTACCTCCAATTCAAAAATACTTGTATACACAAATAGTTCACATAGGTAGTAATGGTTGTCTAAAAATTTTTTTTTTGTATCTCGTCATCTTCAGAAACTATTTCAATATTTTGCTGCACAAAAAGAAAGACCTATATTTTTATCACAAAATCTAGGAACATAATAATTTGATGAATCATTAGAAGAATTCATTTTATTTTCGGGATTATCGAAGTATTAGAACTTGATCAACTGTTGGCCGATATTTAAATATATACTAAACGAATTTTTGTTTTTTTTTTCCTACAGAAAAATTTATTTTTCAAGTGGTATTCACTCAATTCGCAGAATTCATTTCAGTTATCAGTTTTTAAATAAAAAGATATAACAAATAAATTGAACTTCCACTATAAAAAGTAAGAAACTGATGCAGTACCTCGAGATTGTGTGGGAACTTGCTGAAACTATCTGCCCACTCATGAACAATGTTTACCACCCGCCACTGATGAATTGATATCCTAGTGAATGTATTAAATAACGTAATTCAAATTTTATTTCGTCTATTAAGTATCTGAGAAAAACATTTCCGAATCAAAGTTCGTATGAGGGATTTTATTGCTCTTTAAAAATAGATATTGACGCAGATTTCATACAGAAAAATAACTGAATGAAGAAAAGCTTGAACATTTCTATTTCTATAGTATTAATGATCCGATTTTATTTCCTAGAATGATTTATACTTAAAAGATGTATCATAATTGCGTATATTACTTACATTCTTCACAACACACGAAAACATTCAATAAATTCTGAAGATACTACCGAAATCTAATAATGAAGAACTTTGGTTATAAAGATTTACCACAAATAAAACTTTAAAATTGTTTACTTGTCGTACTACATAGTATCTCAAGTGATGTCGACTCGTTTGATATTAGTTGCAGTTTCCAAATTGGTGGATGCACTGGGCGCATCCGCCATATAATTTCTATCAAATTATTCTTATTTTACAGCTTCAACCTATAGAAATTGAGATATTTCAATAATTTTAATTTCAAACTATAAATGTTACATTACATGTTAGCTCAGAAATGGGAGGAGTGAAAAATTAAGAAGCTCAACTAATTCCAAAATTATGATGTTTAAAAGAGTAGTCATTATGATATTAGACCTAAGGGCTTACATACACTTGTAATTTTCAAAAAATCGATTTTTTTTTGTATTTTTTGAATATACATATATTCGAGCATACATACTCAAAATTTTATGTCAATCAGACGAATATTTTCGAAGTTATAGACACATTTATGAAGGCTCGTTAGGGAGGCGCGTCTCACAGTTGAAACTTTAAACGCGTTTTTCTCAAAACTATGTTTTCAAAATCGGTGATCAAGATTTCTCGAAAACGGCTGAACCGATCAGTCTCAAATTTTAACACAACCTTTTTTACTAGATTTTTTAGCAATTAATCGAAGATTTTTTTTCTCCGATAAATATTTTCCATTTTATAAACAATTTTAAGGCAAATTTTCGTTCAAAATCGAGTCTTTTATTTTGAGAAGTCGCCATTTTGTCAAAAATTATTTTTTCGCTAATTCCTTCGATTAACTACTAGATAATGAATTATATTAACGAAATTTATTTGGTTTTTTCATTTCAGATAATCCGGTCCAGAGATATCGTGATCACCGCAAAATTGTTTTTTTTTGCGGAGCTCTAGGAGATCGGCGATAGCAACATTCGCGAAGATTATTTTGACAAATAAAAAATAAGTTAATATATTATAAGGTTATTATAATATGTACACCAATTTTCAAATTAATAAATTGAATAGTCTGCGCGAAAAAAATTCTTGAAAATCCTTCTTTTTGAAGCCTTCTAACTGTATGTAAGCCCCTAAAGCATACTGTATATTCATCAAGAAAGCCGCTCTTAATACTTCTAATCAAAATCTCGGCAATGTAACTTCGAGTCAAGGTTTTGCATTGCTGAAGTTTGGCAAGAGCATTGAACCACTTGAAGATAAATGCTGTTTGAAAGAATAGCTATCAAACAGCAACAAACCACCGCACTTAAGAAGAAAGTAACTATTTTTTTTATCAATCCAAAAATTTAAGTGAAATACCATCAGTGACGAAAAATTATGCGAACTGTCTAACAAAATAACTTCGTTATATTGTCAGCCTTTTCTTCGAGAAGGCTCCTAAGAATCAAGTCCCAGAAACAAATGATCTGTTTTGCTAAATAAAATTATTGAACAAAAATTCGCTTTAGTAGTTTTTGGTTTGATCATTGAGCTGACCTTACTACTTACATTCCTAGTAGTGCTACAGCAGCTTGAATTGCTTCAAGTAGAATATGCTTCAAATGGTATAAAAGTTCTTTTGCAAAATACACTTATTTGTTATTGTTTAGACAAACAGTGAGGTGAAATAATAGTGAATAGTCGTAAACTCTCTTTTCTAGATCTATGTACTGTACATATCTCACAATCATTGTACTCTACTGGTGTAAGCCTATGGTTGAGTATTCCATTACCTTTTCGACTAAATATTGTATTGTTTTTTATTATGGCAGTGGGTTTCCCCAATACGGAAGTAAATAATCTAGCTCAGTTAAAATTATATAACAATGTAGATTTGAATAAAGATTTGAATGGCCCTGATGTATACCCTCAACATAATCTTGAATAGTCAAATCTCAAAATGTCCCACACACAAGAAATCGCCTCAAGGTTTGCAGATCTCATAATGTTCTACACACAAGAGACCACCTGAAGGTTTGCAAATACAAATTTATTCTAGGCGTATCGCCTTAGGGCTTTGATTTTCATACTAACTTTTAATAATTCGTTGTTATGGTGTCAAATGTTCCATGTTGATCTGTAATTCCTCAACCAACTCTCAACAAATACAGTGCGCGTCAAAATTATGGAACAAATTCATTTTCTCAGAAGAAAAATATTTGGCAACAAAATCCTGAAACAGGTCAATTTTTGTTTAACATTTACGAAATTTTTATGCATTTTTGTTGCACCCCGTGTCATCCCAACAACTCTTAATTTTCTGAATAGGGAGGTGGGTAATGTGGTACTTTTTTGCCAAGGTCTTTGTATCTTATATACAGAAGTGCAGAAATTTTCAAGAAAAAAAAATAAAGAATTAGTTAGTTCAAAGAGGTTTTCAGTATATGCACCTTGTCATGGCTCATTTACTTTGAGACGATGTTACCTGATGAAATTTGACACCGACTAGTTTAAACGTGGTGAAATGAGCACCGAAGACGGCAAACGCGGTGGACGCCCAAAAGAGGCTGCCACCGACGAAAAAAATCAAAAATATTCACAAAATAATTTTGAATGACCGTTAAGTGAAGTTTATCGAAATAGCAGACATTGTGAAGATATCATCTGAACGTGTACATCATACCATTCACGAATATTTGTACATGAGAAAGCTGTGTGCAAAATGAGTGCCGCGCGAGCTCACAATCAATCAAAAGCAACAATGTGTTAATAATTCTGAGCAGTGTTTGAAGCTGTGTGCCATAAACCTGAATTTTTGCGTCGATAAGTGACAATGAATGAAACATGGCTCCATCATTTCACTTCGGAGTCCAATCGACAGTCAGCTAGGTGGACTGCACATGATGAACCGAATCCAAAACGAGAAAAAACACAACACTCAGCTGGCAAGGTTATGGCACCCGTATTCTGGGATGCGCTATGTATAATATTCATTGATTACCACCAAAAGTGCCAGACCATCAACAGCGATTATTGGATCGTTTAAAGGATGAAATCATTGAAAAACGGTCCCATTTTACATGAGAAAGTTGTGTGAAAAATGAGTGCCGCGCGAGCTCACAATAATTCAAAAGCAACAACGTGTTAATGATTATGTACAGTGTTTGAAGCTGTTTAAGTGCAATAAACCTTAATTTTTGCGTCGATATGTGACAGTGGATGACACATGGCTCCATCATTTTACTCCGAAGTCCAATCGACAGTGATCTGAGTGGACTGCACACGATGAACCGAATCCAAAACGAGGAAAAAACCATCAACAGCGATTATTATAAAGCATTATTGGATAGTTTAAAGGATTAAATCGTTGAAAAGCGGCCTCATTTGAAGAAAAGAAAGGTGTTTTTTCATCAAGACAATGCGCCGTTTAACGAATCAGTAGAAACAATGGCAAAATTGCATGAATTGGGCTTCGAATTGCTTCTGCATCCACCGTATTCGAAAATCTGGCCCTTAGCGAATTTTTCCTGATCTTAGACCTCAAAAGAATGCTCGCTGGGAAGAAATTTAGCGCCAATGAAGAAGTGTTCCCGGAACTGATGCCTATTTTGATGCGAAAGACAAATCGTACTACAAAAATGGTATCGAAAAGTTGGAAGATCGCCATAATCGCTGTATCGCCCTCGAAGGCAACTATGTAGAATAATAAAATCGAATTTTGCCAAAAAAAATGTGTTTTACTATGGTAGACCGGGGATTTTTCAATTGGCCTGTTAAACCCCTCTGTTTTGGTCCATCAACGACAATCAACATCCGAATATTGCAAGTCTCTAAGTCCTTCCGTTTGAGACTTATCAAGTCCAATGTGGACGGCCGGACGGACATAATTGAATTCAACCCCGGGATTCGATTACAGACATCGTGACGAAATGACAGAGCGTTCTGATTGGAGAACGAACACCCACAAGCACTAATGTGATCACCGTCCATCATTCACCTTTCTCCGAATTTAATAGGCTAGTAAACCGAGATCCATCTTGTGAAGCACGTGGTATATAGTAATGAGCTAATTAAGTTCATGTTCGAATCCTTCATTTCAAGACCCTCCCCGACGGGCTAGTGCACACCGCTTCACAACGTCCAACTATTTTCGTTTTCGATAATACGATTTGCCATGTGTCGTGGTATTTTTGGACCAGGGTCATTATTAGAGTTTGTACTTGAAACTCGCATCTGAGTGTAAGCAATGGGCGCAGAATTAGAGGCCATCGGTTAGATCTCATGTTTCAAACGAAATTCCTGCTGAGGTTCATTCATGCGCTCTTGGAGACCACAGAACCCTACAGGGGTTTCTTAAATGAATGACAATAGGATGATAAGATAATTTTAAGGAAAAAATGTCCTATGAACATGGTCCCCCAAACGCACTATTTTCGTGATACAGGGTGTCCTTTTTATATGAATTAATCGAAACTTTATACATCAGTGCTGCAGATTGGCAAAATAAACACCAAAGGTAATCAGTTCATTCGCCACACCTTATCAGGCCAATTGAAAAGTCCCCGGTCTACCATAGTAAAACATATTTTTTTTTGGCAAAATTCGATTTTATTATTCAACATAGTTGCATTCGAAGGCGATCTTCCAACAATTTCGATACCATTTTTGTACAGTACGATTTGTCTTTCGCTTCAAAATAGGCCTCAGTTTCGGCGATTACTTCTTCATTGGCGCTAAATCTCTTTCAACCGAGCATTCTTTTGAAGTCTGACAACAGGAAAAAGTCGCTGGGGGCCAGATCTGGCGAATACGGAGGATGCAGAAGCAATTCGAAGCCCAATTCATGCAATTTTGCCATTTTTTTCATTGATTTTTGACACGGCGCATTGTCTTTATGAAACAGCACCTTTTTTTCTTCAAATGGGGCCGTTTTTTAAAGATTTCATCCGTTTCACCCCATAAATTCAGCTATAAGAGAAAATTGGAAAATGATGTGAAATGAAAAGTTTCATAACTTCTTTATTACCCATGCTATAAACATAAAACAAAAATATTTTACAGGCAGTTTTTTAGTAGAATCCATTGGTATAATCATTTGTTTTTATTGCAGTTTGTTTTGAAATTATTTTCATCGTGATATTTTTAAAATGTAAACCAAAAACATCTTCTATAACAAATAAAATAGCTTTTTATTGCCCTTTACAAAAATATATAACCTGATACATAAACCTCTTATCAAACTATAACAAACATCAAAAGTTTCAGTTCATACGGCAAATACACCAAGTGCCTATCTGGATAATCCGTGAACTTCAGATAATTAAAATATCCGGTAACTACCGAGGTCTCCGGATTTACCACTGTTTGATTTTTTCAACAATTTCAAATTGATAAATTTTGTTCTGTAAATGTTGCCGAAGAAAAGAATTTAACGGTTTTGAAATTAACATGAAAACAAAATTTCGAATGACCATATTCACGGAACCCTAAGTCGAATTTTGCTCTTTAACATTCAAGATCTGAACCTAAATTCTAAGTTCCTGGGCTTTTTCGATCAAAAGTTATCGTGTACAGTGTATACGCCAAACCGGACGGACAGAATCGAATTTGAGGATGGATTAGCCATCAGCGAGTCGAACTTTATCGTTTGAGACCATATCCGGTTCAAAATTAGAAAATTGTGTCAAAATAATAGAGCGAACGGTTCGTAGAACGAGAGCTAAAAAATCATAAATAGAGGAAGCAAATATATCGAAGCTGAGAAAGCGCTTTAAAAGTCTTGCGTAGAAGTCGATAAAGGTGTGCTGATTCTATTTCAATACAAAAGCGGATATATCTTTGATACTTGTAGAAAACTCGCATCGAATTTTTCGTGATCAGGTTTCAATTTTTTTCTACTCTGCACGTTTGTCTATATTGACTCAAGGTCAAGATCCAGAGCGTATATCAACTGAATGTCTGAGCAAAGGTTGTAATCTCCAAGCGTTGAAATGGCCTATTTGTAGTATATTATACACGAAGGATTTATAACGAGTAGGTATATTTCTGGGAATATTCGTATAGATTTCTATTTCAAACATGAGACAATGATTTGCATTTTCTACTGGTCAAACAAGTTAACGTGCATTAGGTTCTTAGCTGTTCTAATGCCCTTACGTTGTATTTGTATTGTATACGGAAATGGTCAAAAGCAAGTAAAACAAAGTTCAAGGAGGCTTCGTATTGCATTATTCTGAATAAATCGTTCCTTTTAAAAACATCGAAATGCAAATTTTAACAAGCAGGAAAAACATCATTCCTTTTATAAGGGACAGAACGTGAAGAATTTTCAAAGCACTAATCCATCTTTACATATCTTTCTCAATGACCTTTTTTCTACATTTTGTGTTTTTAATTGTGCATATTTTAGATAATCGTCTAGAAACGTGCGTAACAAGAGCGTATAAGATTCCAGTGATTCAAGGAAATAATCATATGGCATAACCATTCTGCATAGCCAGCGTTGGAAAGTTCATTTTTGCAAAGAATTCATCTGTCGAGGTGAACTGCTGATAATTCTTTTCGACATTTAACAGTCCCACGTTTCTATTCATAATAGGAAATAGAAATACTTCATGAATGCGGTATATTTCTATCTTGATGCGAACTGTTCGAGTATTACAATTGGGTATATCAATTTACTGCAAGTATAACCGATTTCAGGAAATCTTAGTGATTTTTTGGTTGGCACTAGTGAAATGATATCTGTGTGATATTTTTGCAAAAGAAGAATAGAAAAATTCGATCTATTTCATAATCTAAACAAATAAATAAAATGTAGGAGCTTATGCTAATTGCTACAGAAGTTCGTAATAAAATTCAACATTGAAATAAAAATAGAACAAAGAATTATCATAATTTACTATATAATTTTGTTCACAATTGTTTCCTATTCGGAAATACGGGATGTTATAGTTGTCTTAAAAACTAACTAGGTATTTATTGACCTAAATTTTTTTTAATTATAGAAATGATACGCCACTGAGATATTGCAAAATTAAAAATCTCTCATGCCTTTTGTTTTGTATGGGAGGCCGTTTTTATGCAAAAAAAAATAGAACATCTTAACATCAATTCTTTATCAAAAACGTTATGATAATATATGTATAAAAATGTATTAAAAAAATGGAAAATACGCGTTAAGATGTTTTATATTTTTGCATAAAAACGGCGTCCCAAACGGGTAAAGGCAAAGGAGATTAATTATCACAAATTGAACGAGGAATTAAAAAATGATTCATCTTGAAATATGTCAGTAGCGTATTATTTTTTTTTAAGAAAGATACATCATTATTCTTTATTGCATGTCAATAAAAGCACAATAATTATCTCTTGAAACTCAACAAGTTTTATTTAAATATCTTGACCGGTTTCGGTCAGTTTTTCATGAAAAATTTCAACTCCCCGTATCTTGGAATACGAAGCATTTGTGAACAAAATTTATGAAAAAAACTCTCATTATTTTTTTTATGTAGAATCACCCTCTGAAGTTTGTTGTACTGATACACCCTGTATAAAGCTTCTTCAATTCGACTTACATTTGATAAGAACGACATCATCACCAATCTTCGCCATTTTGAGATACTTGAAGGAAAGAAAACAGATGATAACTCACATCACCAACAACCATTAACTTTCACAAAAAAGGTCCGTTGCTCCTTCGACAAAACACTCATTTTCAATAAGTGAAAATGGGAAAACGCTCTTATTTTCATACCGTTTCTGATTGTGAATACGTTCAACTTGAATTTCGATTTGGAGTCCAAGCTCTAGTAATGCAACCATGGCAACTATCAACAACTCCCGCCAAGGTATTTTATTTTTACCACTAGCACGTTTCGGATGCTTATTCTTCAGGGGCGCCATTGGGATCACTCACGAGAGGGGGTCTTGTCTAGCTTTCAGAGAATGTGAGGAAATTTACTTCACCTGGCGGACAAAACGTTTTCTTCAATAGCAATCATTTTAGCGTAATTATTATCCTTTACGGAAATTGTGATTCTTTGAATGAAACAAAATGAGGAAAGAAGTGACGTCAGGTCAAGAGCTTTCGAGCCAATTGCGCCTCTGGAGACAACGTAACTGTATATATAGGGTGTTTCATTATAAACTGGACAAATATATACAGGGTTAGAACTATTAGAGGGGCACTACAGGGATATCGAAAACCGTTAAAAATACAAAGTGGCTTAAATTACAAAAAAGTTGCGTTATGTAGAGATGAGTGTGTTGGTGTTAAAAGATTTGAAATATCTCTAATGGTTCCCGAGACATTTCGGAAAAACTAAAAATCAAGTTTTTTCTTCTGTATAACTCATTTGTTTTTGGAGATAACTTCACGAAATTCGGTTTGTAGCCATTATCCAACATAGAGATTCTAATGGTGTCGTCAGATGTTTCCTGTTTTTCTTTGATTCAGAGACGCGATAATCAATTTTTTTTCTGATAGACGCCATATTGGTTCTCTTTATGAGGCGATGAAGAAAAAATTGCGAATTCAACAATGTATCACACTCTATGAAAATATCGAGTCTAGTTACGCAAATTTGAACTTTATTTTTATTTTTTGTAGTAGGCTGGTTACAGAATTGTCAAATAACTTGTTACTTTGTTCAGTTGTTATGTGAAACCATCACTTAATTTTTGTGAAAACCTCAATCCTGTTTGATAAGTATAGTCATACTAATTACATAACCATGCTGATACTAACACTCTACATAGCGTACAACTGGCCATGTCTGTAGAAACTGTTCTACATATTTTAAAAAAACCGTTCCCGGCTCAAAGACAGACGTTATGACGGAATGATAGATCAATCTTTTTGGGGAACGAGCGCTTAAAAAAAAGTCGAAAGAATAATATTTTCAAATGAATATCTCGAAAATTTTGGTTTCAAAACGTTTCATCGACTAAAACGAGGCGAACAGAAAGATGTCAAAATGATCGAATAATATACACAAAAAATATTTTTTATCACCTGATGTATCATAATCTTTTTTCTATGAACTGAAAAGAGTGCGAAATCTCAACAAAGATAACAACAACAAATTGAATTCTTTTCTTATTTTGAGTATGTTTCTTCCCGATCCATCATAGCATTTAATTCTAATATTCTCATTAATATTTCTTTTCTACATATTTTTGTTTTCATTTTTCTGCATGCCATTCTCGCCTCCCTTAAAATTTCGGGTGAGAATTTTTTGAACATTAACAAACTTATTTGAAATAAATTTTAGTCTGGAAGAAACATTATACCAGTCTGAAATTAATTTTCAAAAATGTTATGATACAGCTAAAATAAAAAAAAAAAGTTGTGGGTGCTTTAAAGTTTCACTTATATACTTGTTCCATAAAAATTATCCGTATTTATTTGAATTTACTTGAAGTTCTTAATATTAATTCCTACGCCATAATACAATAGTTCATAAGATTACATTAATTATTTCTTGACTCTTTGTTATTCGTTAAACAATAATTTCCTACTGTCTAGTGTACCTTTTTTCTTTATTTTGGTAATGACTTCCTGTAGATTGAATATTGTATACCAACCAAATATGGTAACGATACCTATATTCAGAAGGGCTCGATGTTGTTTGTTTTAGATATCCGATAAAGTTGTAGGCTGACGTTTCCATCGATATCTTATTTATATGATTAGGCATTATTCATTATTTGTTTTGTTGATCAATCACAATTCTCATGAAATTCGGTTGGACTTCTTGGAAATTGTTATTCAGTTTATTCATGGCCTAGTCATTAATTTATGTGACGAATGTCTGATGGTATCCAGGATGTGCTTGCTTTTTCATAGCTGAATGTTAAGCAATGTCTTTTATGTATCCGCTCATATAGACTGAGATTTTCTGTTAATTATTTGCTGAAAATACACAGCTTGGCTAAAACTATGGCTTCACGTGCTGTTTTCATATTTTTGCTTCAATCTTAGGATTTTACGATGTTATATTTGCATCTCATGAAATTTTCGTGAAAAAGAAATTTGATAAGAAAATGATTTTCAATACAGTCAGTCTCATATAAAGGGATTTTGCAATAGGAATTATACAATTTAGAATAGTCATCATGGCAACATTTTTTACATTTTGACATTTCTTATGTCATTTGTGTTCAAAGGTTATGCCATTTAATTATGAAAAGATACCCGCTTCAACAGAGAAATTGTTGAATTATTTTTATTTTATCAGAATCATTGTTCATTCGTGAATACTGAGAGAAATTTGTCTAATATACGAAAAATCTTGAGTCGATTAACTGAATAATGTCTTCCATGCATTTTTCTGAGTATTCTCAAATGAGCACTGATTCAGATGAAACAATTTATCAATTTCTAAACTTTTTTAAAACGTGT
The DNA here is from genome assembly GCF_914767665.1 of Harmonia axyridis. NCBI lineage: Eukaryota > Metazoa > Arthropoda > Insecta > Coleoptera > Coccinellidae > Harmonia > Harmonia axyridis. The sequence goes on from NC_059505.1 coordinate 30,861,473, forward strand.
GTTCTTCCATGATTGAGATATTGACTACAAATGACATAAGAAATGTCAAAAAATAATAGCGAGTTTTAACGTTCCAACGAATTTAAATTGTATAATTCCTAATTAGAAAACCCTATACTCAACCAGATCTATTTCTAATACTTTTTCCTAATATAAAAACCGTTTCTAACGATGCTCCAAATTATACACTATGAAGTTTGTTTTCTATCAATTACAAGTGATGCGAATGATCATCTATATTTTCTTCCAATTTGGGTTCATTATTTCGAATAAAAAACTGTTTGGAATCTTCCATGAAAATAATATATTTTGTGACATCTCTTGAAAGTTTCACAGTTCACGTTTTGGTAGGGGTATAAAAAAAATCTACGAAATTATAAGAGTTATTTGGATTAAATTTGGTACCAAAATAGGTTGTTCAAGGACTGTGAATTTCAAAGGATTGAAATTGAAGAACTGTGTATGTCAAAAAAAGGGCGACATGCAATGTTGAAGTTCAAAATATGTGTTCCGAATATTTTTTACTGCAAATTACTACTAGAATAGTGTCAGAAGTAAAGATTGTTATTTAATCAAGTGTCCTTGAAAAGGTTTTAACTGTAACTTTACTTTCGATGAAATGGAATTTGAAAGTTTACGTTTCCTATTTTCAAAATGTTTTTTGCACATCCATCGCCTGATTGATTTGAATCTCCTTAAAATTGATGAAAACAATAACAAGGATGTTATTATGAAGGAAACGCATAGTCCTTGTCACATCAATGCTTTTACCCCCACTCCTTACTGAGTCACCTACGAAAGACTACTTAAGCATGCATAATAATTCAGTCCCTTCATATTTACAAAACAAAGCGAATCATCGCAAAACAGTCCCACATATCATGAAAACAAACAACCCAAAATCCCATAAATAACCTCCCAAAACAAGAACGGTGGGAAACTTACATTTGATCAGGACAACACCGTCGCAAACGGTATCCATATTATCCCAAATATAATCGTCGAAAGAGATCACTAGTTCACATCACTCGACGCACCAACAACAAAACCGAGAAGACAAGAGAGAGAAAGGCCATTGAACGCAATACGGGGTTGAAGGTTAAGCACATCCCAACACAGTCCAAGTGCCCGACATGCCCGAAGCCGGTAAAAGTCAAGAAAAGAGGTGTCACTCCCGAATTCGGCCACTGAGTGTGCAAACTCACCACTGCGATGGTTCAAGTAAGGGCCAAGTGCTAGTCGAAGAGGCAGTCTACTGCAACAATGGCGGCTATTACCATGGTAGGCAGCGTACCTGTAACGTTGGGTCTGGCCGGTCAGTGTCCATTGTTCGTGAATAACAGGAAGAAGCCGTTTACCTTTTAAAATTTATAATTAAACCGATTTAGGCGGTTGCCCAGCGCTGGGAACTGTACCGAGACCTGCGATATCAACGGTGCTTTTGACTCTTTTGAGCATATGGACCGCTGATAAGGTTGATCGTGAGCTGGGGCCGAAGCTTTCGACGAAATTAGATAAGTTATCGGGTGTGGGGTGCGGGTGGCCAACGGTGGAAGAAGAAGAAGAACGGATGTTGTGGGATATGGTAATCAAGGTTAACGTTATTCGGTGTGTCTGTTCAGTGGAGCAGAGGTTATGTAATTTGGATTATGGCGGTGGAGAGGGGGGTCAACGTACGATTACACACGTTGAGGGAGCTGAATGCGTTTAATTGCATTTGTAGTGGTAGCGGAAGTACCGGGTGTTTGGAGATATATGGACGCACCCGAAAATGTATACAGGGTGTTCATGGGCGCCCGCAGAATTTTTTGTCAGGGGGGCAAAATGAAAATTATTGAAAAACGATAAGGCGTCCATGATTGTCGTAGGCGATATTAGTATTCCGTTTCTTTCTATGCCTGTATTTATATTCATAAGTGGGGGGATGACTATGCAAAATTAAAATTATGAAGTTTTCCACTTCAACATTTTTTTTTTAATACCAACATAGGGTGATGTAAAATAATACGGTAACTCTTTTCAAAACGAGTCACATTCAACGGATCAATTTACAAAAAAATAAAATATAAAAAATATGGAGAACGGAATGAAATAATTATTATAATTGCTAATAAATAAAGAAAAATCAACGAGTAATAACGAAATGAAAAATATATACATAAACGCTCGATAAAACTATGTTTATAAAAATAATAAATGAATAATAATAAATCTTGAAATATACACTGAATGACGCAAACAATGAAGTTCAAAACTTGATACTAAAATATGATTCAAAATAACACAGAATTGCTCTAGATCTAGATTGTAAAAACAACAAATAAGTATATTATCAAATTAAACAAATCATAAATTGAAAAAAACAACTCATAAAAACAATATTAATTCTGAAGACAAAATACTTGATCGCTATACAACAGAGTAGGCATATTTTATTCTAAACTAAAATAAAATTCTGCCCAAAGTGCTGAAACTACGCTCTATAGTACAAGTAGTACATGGAAATGTAAGGAGAAGAATAAGGCATTCTTTGACAGCAGGACAAAAATTTACATTGTCCGATAAGATCTTCAAGTTTTATGTTTTCATCCATTTGTGATTTAGATAAATACTCATTACAAATGTTCAATTCACTTTCTAAATTTTCGATGTTATATATATTGCCGACCTCAAGATGCGAAAGATTCAATATCTAGTAATTTTGAATTCTTTGGCAAATAATTGAACAAAGAAAAAAGCATTACATGTTCTTTCGAGAATCTCGTTTCAAGGGCTGAAATCAAATGATCTAAATATGGGATGAATATAGATTTTTTTAAGTAATCTTCAGCTGAATCTGCTTCATAGTTAGATCTATACATTTGTCTACCGCAAATTTGTGGTTCCAATCTCTATATTGAGACTCTGAGCAATAGATGATGCTTTGGAAAAAATTCCTGTGAAGCATGCATCATCTGAGCGATATTTTCCACATATTTCTATAATAAAATTTATATGACGGTGAAAATCTGCAAAATTAATAGGAACACCTTGTAGTGTATTTGCTATTGGTTCCAATATATTTGAATATTTACTTGCTACCGTCAAACAAGTCACAAAAGTGAAAGAGTTTATTGCAGCCTATAACTGAGCAGCTCTTTTTGTTGTTGATTAATTAATTGAAATTTCTCCAGATATTATAGCAAAGAGAGTTTTGAATATAGTGTTGAAGTTTTCAGCGAAAACTCGCAAAGATTTATATCTAGCTGGCCAACGAGTTCCACAAAACAAGGGAATATTGTTTTTATAATCTGTAAATTTTTTTTCTATTTTCTGCAACACTTTTTTTTATTACCTTCATCTATTAAAGACAATAGGAGAGTATATATAAGATGAATTTTTGCAAGAATTGACACGCATGCATTGCGTTCGGTTCCACGATTTTTCTTTACCCAAGAAGTACTCAACGCGCCTAAAAAAAGTTTTCAATTCAAAAAATACCTCTGCCGATTATTTATATGTGCATAGTATATAATGGATATATGTATAGTGATTCCATTGAAAATTGGAAAATTGTTGTGAATCCATTACTTTCCTTTTTTCCTTGCTCTATGGATTGAGAAAGTAATATTGAGGGTGTTGTGCTGAAAAATGATGCAATCGAAATCTCAGGGGGGCCATAGCCCCCCCCTGCGGGCGCCCATGAGGGTGTTTCAAATTAAGTCGGCACCATTGCTAACTCCATTATTATTTATGCTACGATGTCGGTTAAAGGGACAAACTAGTAGCATTTTTAGTGGTCTTCTCGATGCCGAAAACAAAACAAAAATTGACGGTCGCGTTGTCAAAATATTTCATAAAATGATATTTTTTTCAATGGAACACCCTATATTTTTTCATGCATTTCGATTTGTAATAACATTTTCAACAACAAAGCTCATTTGCCTTTTTTTCGTTAAGGTGAAAATGAGACAGTTGTATTAATAGGAAACATTTATAACAAACGGATTCGATAAAGCGCTATAAAATATCGAGTAAATGGTCAAAAACACCGCCTTCTTGTTGAACACATATTTGAGCCCTTCTATTGACACTATTGATTCACAAAATGAATGCGGCTAGCGAAATGGCTTTAAGATGGAAATTATCGTTTTGTCTATTAATATCAAATAGCTTAGTGGTGTCGATTGAGTGGTGCTACATGATGATCACGGGTTTCACGAGTTCACATCCCAGCGCACTTTTTTCTTTTTACTGTCTTATTTTGCTATTATTAACAAAATATTGTCATTCGTATAAGTACAAAAAATGTTTTTTTGGACAATCATGGGGTTTATTCGCCAATACAAATACATTTTTTGTACTAGTGAAAGAAATAAATATTTCAAAATAAGTCGCCCATTTTCCACTTTAGGAAGAAAGGTGATATGAGTTTTGTTGTTGGGAATGTTATCACGACGAATCGAAATGCATGAGAAAATATAGGGTGTTCCATTGAAAAAAATATAATTTTATGAAATATTTTGACAACGCGACTGTCAATTTGCTTTTTGTTTTCGGCATCGAGAAGACCACTAAAAATGCTACTAGTTTGATCATTGCACCGACATCGTAGCATCAATAATAACGGAGTAAGCAATGGTGCCGACTTAATTTGAAACACCCTGTATACAGTTCGAGTACCTATTAGACCTTTCTGGCGAACTGGGCCTATTTGAAATATGAAAATTGATATTATGATGTTAATTGATATTCTCTACTAAGCTGAAATATTTTTGCCACCTAAGTAGGTACTTCACCTAAGTTATAAAGGGAAAGGATTTTTTTTTTAATTTTTTGTTCTCTAATATGATTGACTACTCAATTCTAAAACATTTTCTGTTCCAATTGTTGCATTATTCCAAGAAGTTTCCAAAATATAAAAAAAAAATCCTAAATAAATGGAAATAAGCATAGTCAGTATTTTGTTCATTAGATTTATTCTCAATATCCTAAACGTGGACCGTATTTTCGAAGTAGAAAAATGTGGAAATGTCGTGCAACTTTTGAATTTAAGGAGAATATTTTGTCGAAAATTGTCAAAGGAAAATATTAATAATAACTTTTTTTCGAGTGAAAACCCTCTTTATGATTATTTCGTTAGATTTTGCGAAAATAAATACTTATATTAAGATCAATAGTTTCTGAGATATATGAGATTTTCTTGATTTCTGTTGTAAGGGGTTGTCTATTAATCATGTGATCTTTTTTTAGCATTTTTTAAACCCCCCTCCCCCATTGGTGATACGTAGTGAGGTTTAAGACCACCCCCCCTCTCCCTTCTCAACATCACGTGTATTTTTAGTACCTACAACGAATCTTAAAATTTTCTAAATATCATCTTAATTTAAATACAGGTATAAACTATAATCTTTCTTCTGAAATTAAGGACCATAATAAAAATGTCTACACCAGGTTGCAACTTTTTTTTGATTGCCATAACAATAATAATAAACGAAAAGTGTAATCATAGGAAAAACATGTATTGTACTAGTACATGAATATATTTAATGTAGTCAAGGTCACTACACGCCGCGCCCTGCCGCTTAATATTTGTTTAAAAATCGCGCGTTTGACGAAAAAATAAATACACGTGATATCTTACTACACCCCCCCCTCCCCCTTGTGATATTTTCGTGATTTTTATCAAACCCCTCCCCCCCTTTCAAGCCTCACGTGATTAATGGACAACCCCTAAGTAGAGTAAATTTTCTTCATTCGTTTCTAGGTATGCTAAAACCGAGGCCAAAACATCTTCTCTCGATTATCAAATACCCTTATGAAAAAGTACTGATTGTTACACTACATACAAAATAAATCAAGAAAATTTCAAATACTGTATTGAATTTAGAAGCGTTATTATTTTTAAATACTATCATTATTTTTTCTCGCAGAATACAACGTAATCATAAAAAATAAGGTTCTAATTTGAAATACAAAAGTCATTGTTCACTTTTTTTCACAATTTTTGATAACATTTTCGAAACACTGAAATGGTACTTCTTGAATTGAAAAATGGAACGACATTTTCACATTCTTCTACTTTGAAAATATAAAAACGGTTCCATAACTGAAAAAATATCCATTTGATAGAACTCAAATTAGAAATCAGTCTCAAAATAGCTAAATGGATATTCATACAAAATTTCGTAAAGAACATATAGGTAATTGGAAGAATAATTTTTCTTTTGAAAACATTCCATATCTCTGAATCTGTCTATAACATTTCATAGAAATTTTTTGAGTATCTTAAGTGCATAAAGTCAACAGTAAATGAAGTAAGTTATTAAAAATTCATGAGCTTTGTAGCTTTTACACGGACAATCAAATCAAATTTATTAATAGTTACAGACATTTTTCAAATGCATAAAAATTGAAAGAAAGAAGTACATAGAAACCTCAATCCCTTTCTTTCGATTCTTTATATTTCTATGATGGTAATGACTATTATTTCGTCAATTTTCGCATTATTCATGTTTCTCTTTATCTACTTAGAAATAACAAAACCAAACAAATGGTTTCTAAGATATCGAAGACGAAACAATTTGGAATTTTCGAATTATCAAGACAAAAAAATCATTTTATGTCCTTATTCCCCAAAGCAATTTGGCGATTTATCGTTCATAACATACCCCCCAGGGTTTCCTACAAGAATATATCATTGAATTAAATGGTATACATTGTCATTAAACGTTCATAAATGAATTATTACTCGCTAATATACGATTGTAAGTTTCGTACTTACCTAGCGGTCATTAATCATTTCATGGTTATAATGATAGTCATTAGTTCTTTTCATATAGGTAATTATTCAAAATTTAAAAGAAATTAAACTTCAGACGAATGAAAAACGGATAATACACCAGTACGAGATCTCCGTCTACGTATGCTACCACCAACTCACGATCGCGTATTATGTGTTGCCTAACTCAGATCCATACCAGGCATATAAATACACATAGTGAAGGTTTCGTTAAACAGTGCACGAGTTTTATTCACTTCTGTTTCCTATCGAGACGGCATTCAAGGAATGTGGATATGGAAATGTTCCTCACAAAAAAAAATCATTTAGGAATTTTTGAACCTGCTATATAGCATAAGCTAGAAGCTGATTTGGATTATGATTTGATAGCAAAAATAGTAAAAAAATCTAAAACGTATTCTGTATTTAATTCTGTCTTGGTGTCAGGAGCTTTTGTGCGCTTGTTCCTATTGGAAATTATAGAACTGATGCATTATATGAGATGTCATTGTTGTCACTTATTTTATATAAATGGGGAGTTCTGATAATTTGATCCTCCTGATTTTCGACGTGAACATTCGAGTGACTATTCAACATAAAACAACAAAATTTCAATCAAAAATTATACCGTATTTTGCTAAAGACCTAGGTCTTAAGGCATTTAAAGTAATTATCTTCAGCTTGTTTCTTAAGGAATGTTTACCTTTTGGGTTGAGTGCGGGTTAGTCTCCCGTGCAATTGCCTTCACTTTTTCCTGTTTTCTTCTAGCTGTTTGCTAAAATTCAATCTTTCATCTAGGGTACCTACTCCTAGATATTTTGCTTCCTTCTTCCATTCTATCGTCTGATTTTCTATTTCGACATATCCAGCTTTCGCTTTCTTTACTGTTTTCCTTCCAAAGTAGATTGCTATTTTGTCGTATTCACTTTGAATTTCCATTACTTGAAATATTCCATCAGTTTATCTAAGTCTATCTGTAACTGACTTGCTTTCCGTGTTCTACTCTTAGTAGATAACGATGTCATCTGCAACTGGCCTATCTTGCATCTATTCATTTTTGATATGTCTGCCGTGTATAAGTTGAACAACAGAGGTCCTATCACCGATCCTTGGGGAACACCGGTTTCAATTTCTCTAATCGTCGGTCTGGTACTATCAATATTCACTCTAAATGTTCTATTTGCCAGGTATGATTTTATTAATCTCGTAAGATTGGTTGGAAATTTCATTAACTTTAATTTGTAGATCTTGATGCCACATTTTATCAAATGCCTTTTCTATGTTCAGAAATATTGCACTACTGTCTGTAGAAAGGTTCATTTTCTCCTTAATATTTTCGGTTAGTCCTACCAGTTGGTAGATCGTTGAATGCTCTTTGCGTAACCCGAACTGGTATTCTGGAATTATTTTCTTTTCTTTTATGAAATCTGTTGATCTTTCGCCAACTATTTTTTTTTCCATCACTTCACTAATTGCCGATAATAGGATTATGGGTCGATAGTTCGTTGGGTCTTTTTTGTCTTTTCCTTTCTTTAAAATTAAGATTGTATCCGTCGTTTTCCATTTGTTTGGATAATATCCTATTTTCAGTATAAATCTGTCTATTTCAATGATTTCATTTTGAGCTTCTCCCGGTAAGTTTTTAATTGCTTGATTTTGTATTCCGTCTATTCCAAGTGCTTTTGTATCTTCTTCCATTTCATTGTGATCATTTTCTGTTATAGTTCCATGTATTTTAACTCATTGGTTAAAATGGTCGTCGTCGATTTTTGGATTTAACTTAAATTGATGTTCCAGTAATTCTGAAAACATTTTTGCCTTTTTCTCATTTGTAATAGCAAGTATTATGATGAATGGATTGCATTATCGTGATCTGACTATTATTTTTTATGGCCGGAATCGGAAGATGAAGACGACATTTATTTGCAACAAGAAAGCGGTACGTAAGACCTAAGCCACGAAACAATAGCAATTTTGCAAGAAAAGTTTCCTGGCCGTGTTATGTTTCGAAGAGGTGATCACATTTGGCCATCGAGCTCATGTGATTTAACACCTTTAGACTTTTTCCTTGGAATACGTGAAAGATGAGGTCCATGCCAATGCTCTACAATCGATTCCAAGACCTTAAAAAGTCATCAAGTTATCGAGGACATACTGTCACAAATGTGCGAAATGGTCTTGGAAAATTTCATGAAAAGGATACAGTGTTGCAACCTGTGTTGTAGTCGTGGCGGCATTTGGCTGATATTCTTTTACCATGTTAATGCAATGGCACATACCTTCTTCTTTACAATGAAATAAACATCCATTGTTTTTTGAAATAGAAAGGATATCGGGTGTGTAGTCAAACTTGAACAATTTTATCTCTTTATTGCTTCAGCCAAGCTTTCGGACAATAACTTGTCCTTCTTCAGGGCTACTGAAAATTACATAAAGTTGTAAAAAAACACACAGAAATTAACACAGCATAACTTACATCAATGTGAGTCTTAAAAGTTAAAATTATTACAATGTTCATATATAATATGTAATTTGGCAGGAATAACTATATTTTTTTTACTTAATCTTAACAACAGAATCAAACCAGTCAAATCTTAAAAGACATATGAACGAATAATGTCAAAGGTTAAAAACATAGAAAAAACACAAAGACAAGACACAGACACAGAGAGGAACGACAACAGAGGACGAGTGACGTCACACAATGAGGAATGATAAGGCGTTTTATAGTGAGGGAATCATCTGTAATGCATAATCATCTAATTTGACTCATATTGATCAATTGAACGATGTTGCTATAAATGGAATTAATACCATTAAAATCTGAGTAGATATTTAAATTTGTTTCATGGCTCATGATTTCAACCGCCTCCAAAAACTCTCTTTTATATTTGTTTCGCTCAGATCTTAAGCACCTAGCCTCTGAGAACTTCATAGTATGTCCCGTTTCATATATGTGTTTAGATAATCCAGTGGTTTGTCTCCCTTTTGTACAATCTCTAACATGTTCCTTTATTCTAGTATTCAAATTTCTGCCAGTTTGGCCTATATATGGTCTATTACATTCCATGCAATCTATGGAGTAAATTATTCCAGACTTGTTGGATGTTGGTGTTTTGTCCTTCATTTTTGAAAATACATATTTACCCAAAGTGCAAGGCAACTTTATGTAATTTTCAATAGCCCTGAAGAAGGACAAGTTATTGTCCGAAAGCTTGGCTGAAGCAATAAAGAGATAAAATTGTTCAAGTTTGACTACACACCCGATATCCTTTCCATTTCAAATTATAAATTGTTAGTCGAGATTTACAAGTAGTTATCCATTGTTTTTTTCATCAAAATGAAACCTCATTTTGGAAAACTCATTATTATTCAGGATTTTCCTTTAGGATTCCTGAAAATTACGAAATTCAAGACTAGGAATGAACCCAATAGCAAGATGCCCTAGATTTTCATTCAAATCGATTCTATCAACTTAAATACGGGTTGTTTGAATATAGCGTGATTCATACCAGTCGTTGAAAGTGCAGAAAAAACACTATATCAACACTAGAGCCTAAGTAGGTATACGGATAAATATTTATTCATCATTTCCGTCCAGATAATGATTTTTCTCATGAAAGCTTAACTACTAACCGAAGGTTTAATTTCGAAATATATCAACTGTGAAATCGTTATGTGTCCTACACTTAAGATATTAAAAGAGCGGAAATATTTTTAACGCTAGAAATGACACATCGCTTGACCTATTCGGTTTTTTCTATTTTTCTTGGTTGCAGTAACCTCAGTTTTTTCACGTTGGAATGTCAAACATGTCTGGAACGATAATAGGGAGGCTTGTGAAATATTTTCATTCTAAAGCTGGAATTGTTCGAATTTTTCGAATATAAGAGGCGTGTGATATTTGAATTGATAGCGTATAGTCTGGATCATAAATTCCACAAACTGTTGTAATAAATTTTGCTATGGAATTGTAGGAATATTTTAATCTGTATAAATTCTTTGAAAAGTGGATCGAGATTGTTATGTAGTTATTGAGTAAATGAAAGAAATCAGCAGAGTTATATAATAGTAGAGTAGTAATTCATTTTAAAACACCTTGAGTTTTATGCAAAATTCAAATTTCAAATAGGAAAATCTGATAGCTAAATGAATAAGTACCGGAAATTATGATTCTGCTTAATTCATCAACATAGTCAACACTGATTCAGTTATTTAAATGCTCCTCTAACTTATCAACACTCTTTTTGTAGAAAGATTCGTCTTTGCTTCCGAAATTGGCTTCAACCTCGACAATGATTTCTTTATTAGAGTCAAATTTCATTCCCTGGAATATCCCTCTTGATGGTGGCTTAGTGGTGTCAAGCAGTTTCTTTTTCTTAATTTCTACACTCAATCGATCCAATAACGTTATGATACATTCACTGTTGATGGTTTTGCCTTTGTCAAGACAATCAATGAACAATAGTTCATACACATGCCAAAATACGATTTTTTAACTTAGCCTCACGAGCTGAATTTGAAATTTTAGTCGCTTTCGACAGCTTTCATTGATTTCCACTCAGCTGAAGTTAAAAAAAAACATTTTTCTATAATATCTTGGGAACCACGAAATATTAGATGTACAACTTTGCTTCTGCGTTCTGCAATAGATGACTGTAGCGGTAAGTTGTAGTCGAAATAAATAGACCGTAGATGTCATAAAATGAGCTAAGATATTTGTAAAATCGAAATGTTAGTGGATTCGTGCCTGCATCATGAAATTATTCTCGATTAAACATGTCTGCTCCTGCAAATTCTCAGCATTTGCGGGAGATTTTAATTTTCTACATTAATTAATATGAATATATATGCGGCTGAGGCTCATCGAATGCTCCCAAATACCTATACGCTATCAGTGAAAGAATGTGTCGAGAGTGGTTTCAACGCTTCAAGAATAGTGATTTTGACGTCGAAGACTAGCATGGCGGCGGAAGAGAGATTTTCGAGAATGCAGAATTGGAGGCATTACTTGATCAAGACTCGTGTCAAACGCAACAAGAATTGGCAGGATCATTGGGAGTGACGCAACAAGCAATTTCAAAACACCTGAAAGTCATGGAAACGATTCAGAAACAAGGAAATTAGGTGCCGTACGAGTTGAAGCCGAGAGATGTTAAACGGCATTTGTTTGCTTGTGAACATCTGCTTGCAAGGCAAAGACAGAATTATATCATACGCAGAAAATCATGAGGATATCCCGGCCATGCTTCCACGTCGATGGCCAAACCGAATGTTTACAATTCCAAGGTCATGCTCACTATTTGGTGGGACCAGCTCAGCGTAGTGTATTATGAGTTGTTAAAATCAACTGAAACAATCATAGGCGATAGTTATCGAACGCAATTAATGCGTTTGAGCCGAGCATTGTAAGAAGGCCTGACTTACCAGCACTTTCAGTCTTATGAAGAAGTAAAAAATTTGATCGATTCGTGGATCGCTTCAAAAGATGAACAGTTTTTTCAATGCGGGATTCGTACGCTGCCAGAAAAATGGGAGAAAGTAGTGACCAAAGATGGAATGTACTCAGAATCATAAATGTATAACGAGTCTTTTACAATAAAGCCTTGAATTTCGGGAAAAATGGCGGAAGCAAAGTTGAACGCCTATGTATTTAAGAAACTGATCAGGGTCGAAGAATTCAGGGGTAGCGTATGATTTATTAACCTATATTTCTGAAGAAGGATATGATTAGTAGACAAGACTAAAATGAAAAATAAATTTGAAGTCTGAATTTATTTGATCCCTTCAATCCCTCACAAATTAAATTAGCCTGACCCTTTCAATAGATAATTTGAAATGAAGGGATTCATTTGAGTTCTGCAAATGCTTTATATTCAAATTGTCAAAAAATCCTGAATATGTCCTTGAGAATTTGCTTGGGTGCCTACATTTAGACATTTCGAATATTGATTTTAAGTAAAAGGCACGAAAGTGAGAAGGTTTCATATAATTCTCCGTATCGTTGAGATTGACGCTGTTTTATCCTGAAATCAAGAGTTGTGACGTCGCTATAATATTTTAAGCATCGCGTTCTATATAAATTAGGATGATGACACGCATGTTTCATAATTATACGTCTGTATATTTATGAGAATCTTATAGAATCCCCTTGCATCTAAGTGAAATAAGCATTTCTTCCATAACGCTGACAGTTTTATTACTCATCCTCATATTTATCGAGTCCATAACACCATCTTACTTGGTGTGGCTCCACCTATTTGATTTTTGGGTTGTTTTTCTCTTTCTTCATTTTTTTTTACTTCCTGTGTCATTCAAGCTTTATAATGAATGGTGATGTAACAATACAATACTTGAAGTATTAAATAAACGAAAACTACACTTTTTCCTGAGAGAATAATTTCAGATGAAGGCAACAATAGAATAAGAATAAAATTTGTATGTATAAACCTGATAAACACTGATAGTTGTAACGTGCAAGTTAATATTGAGGTAATACCTAAATTCTGAACAGCATAGTAATGATATGGATATGGTATTTTCCCCTTCTATATTAAAAAAAACAGCTTATCCTGGCTTATCTCCCTCGCCATTTTCAATCGACGAGTACTGATATCTGGATTTTCTGCAACACGAATTACAATTTCATCTTCTTCATGGTTTTTGTAGCTCCGTGTTGACTTTGAGAACGTAAATACACCGTTTCAACTAAGCGGTTACAGATTTCGAAACAGTCTGAAATTGGGTTACCTTCGGTTTTGGTATAATTGTGAATATTATTTTCAAGATGCAGCTGTTCCACTGTAATTTGATTCAGCAAAAATACAAATCATTTTGCGCATCTCTTTGTTGGTAAAATCATTATGCCTAGATATTATTTGATAACTATTTCTCTTGTCGACGACTAAATTGTAAGAAAATTTGATACTTATGTAACAATCACTTTTATTAAATTAACGACAAATTTATTTTGACACAATTGGATAATGTCGACATTTTCGGCACAATTTTGGTTTATTTCTGCTTCATACACTTTTTATTTCCTTACATATCTTCATTGATTGTATTTTTGTTGTGTTTATAAGCACTGCCTAAACTCTCATCAATTTGCCTCATTTGATAAAATGTGTCATCAAGGTCTGATATACAAAATGAAGTTGATGAAATTTACAACCAAATTTACGAGTTTAATGAAATCATACCTGGCAAATAGAAAATTTGGAGTGAATATTGATAACACCAGGTCGTAGATTAGAGAAATTGAAGTTCCCCAAGGATCGGTGATAGGACCGCTGCTGTTCAACTTATATATGGCAGACATACCAACAATGAATAGATGCATTATAGCCCAATTTTCAGATGACACCTTTATCTACTATCACATTAGAACACAGAAAGCAATAACTAGTCAGTTACAGATAGACTTAGCTAAACTGATGGAATACTTCAAGAAAAGGAGATTCAAAGTGAATACCTACGATGAAAACAGTTGCAATCTACTTTGGAGGAACAAGAGTAAAGAGAAAGCAGGAAATGTCATAACAAAAAATCAGACGATTGAATGGAACAAGAAGTCAAAATACCTAGGAGAAATCCAGATGAAAGATTGAATTATAGCAAACAGCTAGAAGAAAACAGGAAAAAGGCAAGGCTTTTGCACGGCAGATCTTACCCGATGCTCAACCCAAAAAGTAAACATTCCTTAGAAAACAAGCTGAAGATAATAAATAGAATGCTAATACCAAGCATGATGATATGAAGGAGTAACCTGGTATAATACGAAAGACAAGACAAGAGAGATTAGTTGCAATGTACATTGAATACAGCAGTTGGCGCCCCATGGTATATTAGCAATCAACAAATCAGAGAAGAACTAAAAATTGAAACTATTGAGAAAATAGTTAAAAAAACGAATAAAGAAGACAATAGACTCTGAAAGAGCATGAGAATAGATAATTAAGAACGATAATACAAATCCCAATAAGAAAGACAGATAAGAGGAAATACTTCTTCCAAAGAACTTGGTAGAAGAAAAAAGTGGCATGAGAAGGGAGAAAAGTCTCCCAAATAACAACAATTGAAAATTGAAGGAATTATAGTAGAGGTGTAGGGAAATAAATTCCAGTCCTTAAACAAAAAGAAGACCTGTGCTTTTTAATTACAGTTTGAGGTCTAGAATCTACAATTCAGATATTGGACCTTTTCAATGAATCATCCTGTACCTATACAAAGTTGTCCTGAAGTGCAATTTTTATTACTTCATTACACGAGTTACAAATTATCTTACGGAATAACTGAAAATTTTCAATGTTTCCTTTCATTGAATAACCTTATAAAAAATTATTCGAATTATTGTACCTTACTGTAATTTTTTAATATGGCATGTGCTCGATAAATAAATTGCTTGTCAGACCCAGAACTTCGTTGTCACGTGCTCGATTGATATCGAACTAAAATAAACAGATCGTTTGTTCTAAAAAAAATAACTGCACGAGACAGAACACGTCTTATGGAAACATGAAACGAAAATGAACGTATTTTGAACAACGTAAGGCATTATTGTGTGTGGGTTTTACAACGCATGTTTTTCATGATATACAGAACGTTCAATTCATTGTTCTACTTTCTAGAATAAATCCATTAACCATTGTTCATTATTATCCGATACATAAAGGAACTGGATTGATAGTATGAATCTTTAATTAATGCGCATTCGAGGAATTGTTTCATGTGATGACAATTTACTGCAAAAGTATATTTTACGTTCTAAAACAATTGTGCATTGGATTTTTTCAATGGACAATCAAAAAACGAATATAACTCTTTTGGAATGACCCAAATTCAAGTACTGAAGGAGTTTATAGTTTGGATGTAGATATAAAATAAAAATTAGAAGCTCCGTGCAAATTTTCAAGCAAAAACCTAATGTTTCAATGATTACAGATCCGAACAAAATTTACCTGTATAAAGCATATAATAACAATCTGAAACTTTATGTGTCATCTAGATGAAAAATCAACAATGCTATCATAATGAATCCCATCTCATACAGGGTGATTCATCGGGATGGCATATTAGACGTTTATGAAAAACAAAAATTATAATTTTGTGATGAAAATTTGCATATTGGATTTTGAGACAATCCTCTTTCTCCCTAGAATATTTTCAGATCTCAACAATTTTCGGTTAAACCGGAAACAGACTACTACTTCCTTATTTCAAATGGCACATCCAGTATATTATTGCATTATCACATAGCTTTGTTGATGACAATTTCTGCAATATGTTATACCTTCATTAAAAACTCAACAGTTCAGAAGTTAATGGGATTGTTATGAAAACTATGGTGGCGATGAGTACATTTTTTTGAATTTTTTGGCAGAAAAAGCATTTTTGGAAAAACATGTTTTTTTTTCGATTCTGAAAATATGTAGTATGTAATACTGTTTGCGATTTGGATCAAAAAAGTACAGGGTGTTCATAAGAAGATCATGAACTTGAACAACTCAAATTCATCAAAACTCAAGATTTTCAAATTAGAACCTATACTTTTTATTATTTCAGTCGATTCTACGTACAAAAATAGTGGAGGTTACTTGAGCAAACTGAGCAAACCCTGTACCTAAAAACCTGTAATTTATAACTGTGTTAGTAGTATTAGTAGTCTGCGAATTTCGGAAAACACAGAAAGAAACTAAAATTTGTTGTTTCCATAACTAAATTTGACATTTCAAGAATTGTAATGAATTATTCGTAATTGAAAATTGTGTTGGTTCATGGATTTCTCAACAATTCATGAAATGTAAAATTTAGTTATCCAAACATCGAATTCTAGTTTCTTTCTGTGTTTTCCGAATTGCGGTTTTTCCTCATTTAAAGTTCTTCCTTGATAACTCGTTAAACTATTCATTTTACGTATATATTTTACGTTACTCATTTGCTTGAGTAACCCCCACTATTTTTGTATGTAGAATCGACTGAAATAATAAAAAATATAGGTTCTAATTTGAAAATCTTATGTTTTAATGAATTTCAGTTGTCCAAGTTTATGATCTTCTTATGAACACCCCGTACATTTTTTATCCAAACCGCGAACGTCTTATAATACTACGTATTTGCAGAATCGAAAAAAAAAACCAATTTCTCGGAAAATGCTTTTTATGCCAAAAAAATTCGAAAATGTGAGTCCCCATCGTCACCAAGCTATGTAATGATGCATTAATATACTGGGTGTGTCATTTGAAATAAGGAAGTATGTAGTAGTCTGCTTCCGGTATAGAGATCTGAAAATATTTTAGGGAGAAAGATCATTATCTCAAACCACAATATGCAAATTTTCAGCTCAAAATCTAATAGACCATCCCGGTGAATCACCCTGTTTAAGGTTTTCCAATACGAACACTGTGTATGATTTTTTTACATTTGTGTTGTGTTCCTCAGGTTTAGCCATGAACATACAAATGCCTCAAAAACTTCCAGAAATTGTTAAATTGTAGTTGTACGGTAAAGAAAATTCACTTTCAAATTTTTCTACAACACAACGAATAGTAAAAATTTTCTCTCAGTATTCAAGAATAGACACTGACTCTGATAAAACAATTCAACAATTTTTAAACGTTGTTGAAGAATGTGTTTTTTAATGATTGAATGCCATATCCTATTGAACACAAATGACATAAGAAATGTCAAAAAATAAAAAACAGTGTTGTCTTTATAACCATTTTAAATTGTTTTATATATATTGGAAAAGAGTTGTGTGAACTCCAATAGTGCTTCTCACTCAGTGCTTTCCAGTGCAAATGTAACTATGAAAATATCTTGAAGGATTTCAAAGGTATATTACTGCAAATGAAAAAACAAGATCCTATTCAGTTATGAAGCTAGTTTTCTCATATACGACCGGACATATCACTTCATTCAAATTTGTATAAATTACTTTTTTATGTCTCACAGTATGACCAGATTATACTAAGAACATTCTAATGTTTATTCAATGGAAATATAACGTGCCAGAATGCTCGAGAACAGACACAGAAGTAAGTCAATAATGAGAAAAAAGCAAGGGAAAAAAATGTTATTTAGACGGTCATATATCAGAGCCCGGTGAACATTATTCAAATTTTCCTAGTCATAATTTGTACGAGGTGCCCTCAAGTTAACACAATCAGTATTATCTTTTATTTATCGCTGTGGTAGAGCTGCACCCACATTATCATGAAGTCGTAATTTTAGAACAAACAAAAGAGTGGGTGTAAGGAGAGAAAATGGATTTATAAATTATTTATTCAATACGAATGGCTTTTTATCGTTGTTTATTATAAATTTATCAATGAACCATTGGGCGAGGTTATGGAAGTCTGACAATGTAGCGTAAGTGGATGCTATAAAAGTTTAAAACACGCCATTAAGTTAATGGTTTTTCAATTTTCGATACGCTACATAATACAGCCTTTATTTATAGGGTGTTATTATGATTGAAAAATGTAAACTAGATTATTTTATTCTTGATTATATCATACTGGACGTGAAAGTGAAATGAAATTCATTTTGGGGTATTATTTCCTATAATAATACTTTTAGAATCGATCGAGGTAAAAAATGATTACCACCCTTGAAATATTCACGGTTTGAAATGCGTAGAATCGTATTCGAGAAAAAAAAAACCTGGCTTTACGAGGTCCATAGTTATTTCCGAAACAATAACAGTTATTTGTATGAAGTTTGGTACAATAATTGGTTGAAATGTCACTGGAAAATATGATTCACTTCAACTTTCAAGGCAAAAAATTGAAAAAACAAATTCTCGAGAACTGAATTCCGTGAAATTTAGAACACATATGGCTACGATGGTATAGAATTCAACATTTCGCAAAGTCTTAACAGTAATAGTTTTGGAGTTCTGAATTTTCGATATTTCGTCGCTGGATATTTTTTACATTGGTATTTTTAAACAGGGTGTCTCAAGTACTAGTGCATATCAGAAGTTTCTGGAGAACTGTTCCTATTTTTATTCTGAAAACTGGGTTTATGCTTCAGCCGTTTTGCAATAGATGGCAGTAGAAATATTGGTCAATTTGTGTTTGTTGTATTTTTTGAAAATATTCAACCTCCCAATCATATAATTTTTCACGAAATTTGGATGAAAATTCTTTTTACTGTTTTTCAGCTGTCTCAAATGGTTTTTTTCGACTATTGATAAAAAAATCAAATATGGACATAACTTAAGTACCTACTAAGAGATTTTGTTCAATAACGAATTCAATCGCAATATTCGGACCCTGAACCTAACCTGATATTATCAAATTCATAGCACATGTTGTTCAAGAGTTATCGGCTGACCGGCAGACTTGATTTAGCCTCGAATTCTTCAGATGAATCTTGGCAAAATCATCGATAATTAACAGACAAAATATGTCATACAATTCGAAACATCAGCTAGAACAGGTAATTGATATTCAGGGAACAAATCCCAAAAAAATGCTATTCCATAAATAAGGCAACCTAAATTATACACTTTAAATGCTAATCAGTCAAGAAAAAACATCTGTTCAAAAAAAAAAGGAAATTAATCAATTTATCAAACTAATTCCATTAATAATTTTGTCCTGAACGTGAATTGAATTTTTAGGAAAATCTCGTTTTTCCAATTTAACTTTTTCGTAACTCGCGCGTCATTTATCTATGCTGTCAGATTAGCATTCCATAACTGACGTTCGAATGCTATTTAGGCGTTCAGAGATACAAATGGGGGGAAACTTGACATCTTCTTTCAAGAGATTGAAGACAAATGGAGCAGAAAAAACCTTTGCATCTATTTTTGTTTAATATAGCGGTGATCACTAAGCCATGCTATAGACTACACTTATAATAGTCTTTCAACAAAAACAAATAGGCACTTGAGCACTACAAAATTCCTTCTTGACGAATTATTAACAGGGTAACTTAGAAATTTTGAGGGCTAGGACTTGCCCATTGAAAGCATCTCGAGAACTATAAGATTCAAGAAAAAATTTCCCTCGATTTCTTTTTTCGAAATATCAAGATATCAGAAAGCAGGTCATAGTTATCTTAATTTGTTCTGCTTCAAATAGTTCGCTATATCTTGGTTTTTGGTCGGTTATATTAGAAAAATTCAAAAACGTTTTTTTAGTTATTTTTATGCTTGGTGTTTCCTAAATGGAACACCCTGTCTTTTTCAACGCAAATTTTTAGTCACATATTTGTTGAAAAACATCCTGTTATCGGTTTTTCAAAAATATCATCAGTTTCGAAGATATTGAGTTTTTCGACACCTTAAATATAATTATATTTCTAATTGAATGGGACACCCTATATATGACTTCATTACAATTATTGTACAATGGACAGAAAATGAATTAAATCCCGAATTAAACGAAAATAACGTATGATATTTTCGAAAAACCGGGATGCTTTTCGACAAGTATCTGGCTAAAAAACTGTGTTGAAAACTATAGGAGGTCTCATTCAATAAACACCAATTCCCCTCTATATCTCTAAAACGGTAATTGATTTATATGATCTGTTATGAGTATCATGAACCAGAAAATTACTGAAGAAAACGGTTTAGAATTTTTCGAATATCTCGAACAGAAACCAAGATATAGCGAAATATTTTAAACAGTCATTTTTCGAGAACGAGTCAAGATATCTATAATCTGCTTTCTAATATTTATTATTTAAAAAAAAAAAGAAATCGGGGTCCTTGAAAAATTTTTCTCTAAGGGAATGTGCTTTAACCACAACGTACAAATACTATTTTTTCTGAAATCGTAATCAACATTATCATGAATTTTGAATTTTTCAAATGAATACCATATCATTTTACAATCTCATTGCCGATGAAATAGTTCCTTGACAATCAATTCTTTTATCGTTGTGATAAAAGTCGTTTCGGTCTAATATCAACTCAACTTCCAAACATATTTGAAATGGACACTGATGATGATCTTCACATATGCGGGACAATTCTGCTGAAAATGTCATATCGAATTCGATGCCGAATAAATTCAAGGAAAAATATGACGACGCTAATAAGCGTTTTATGGATTATTGCCAAGAAAAAAGACGACTTCCAAATCTGAAAATGTAATGTTTGCATACTTCTCCCATTTGTCTAAGTTGAAAGCATCTGCATAGTCAAATTAAATTACTCAATGCTGAAAGCTTCACTCACTACCAAAGACGATGTTGATATTTCAGAATATTCTTAATTACGTGCTTTTTTTTAAACGCCAGAATAATAAATATAACTTAAAAAAAATCAAGCATTTTGTCTGAGGGAGAAATCAAGACATTTTTTACACTCCATCACATATACTTAATGAATAAGATTATTTAGCATCTAAGAATTTTTAAAATTACCTAGATATTTTCGTAGGATTAACTTATTATCATATTATTATGGTTCAAATTCCAGCAGGCACATTCTGGAGTTAAAAGATTTTTCTACCTAAGCACAAGTGTTCAAAATCAAATTTTCATCAACTGGATTGTACAAAATTCCATAAAATCAGCTCTTAACTTAACCCAATCAAGAACTTTAAAGAATTAAAATCAGATATATTCGAGATGAACATGATGTTACTGCTATTCATTGAAATCGAAATCAATTCAAACTATGTGGAGGAAATATTCCTAAAATAAAAGACAAGCAATATGAAAAACTCACCTTTCTGCTTGTTGAGACTGATATTCGAAGGAAACGAGGTTATCTTCTTCCAAGCCTTCTTCCCCCAGAACCCCTTATGTCCACCACCTCCATTCCCTTCCACCGGAGTGGAAGACCTAGCAACACAAGCCGTCGAAGACTTAGGCCTATTGAAACCTCTCCTCAAACTTCCTCCGACACTCCTATAGCTAGCACCACTAGAACTACCACTGAAACCGCTATCGAGGTCCAACATCGCCACTGGAGACAGCAGATCATCAGTAGGTCCCACAGTCAAAAGATCAGCAAGCTGATCATCGTTCTCGCGATCAGTATCGTCACTACCCTCCCGAGAATTAGAGGGCATCAGCATAGCCTCCACCGCTAGGTTCAGCTCCCCCAACACCCTCCTATGTCCACTCTGCACCCTTCTAACTTCCTCCTCCAGCAAGCTCTGGTTGATCGAAGCCATGGACTCCTGGCGTTGGTGAATCGGCGCCAGAAGCCTCGCCTTAGCCATGTCGCTGATCTCCTCGTAGATGTTCTCCTCCGTCCCATACCTCGTGACGTAGGTATGGTGGGTGGTGTACGACCCTTCCTTGTACACCCCCTTGTGGGGCACGTTAGTGTGTCTGGTTGGGGGACCGGGCTCGTAATACGCGTAGGAGTAGTCATTAGGCATTTCCCAAGCATGCTCTTGAGGCGTTCGTCTGGCTGAAGGGCCGGGGACGGCCTGCAAGTGCTCTTCGGACATCATGGGAGGCTGAAGCGAGGGATCAGGCGGTGGGTAATTAGGTGGGGGAGGAAATTTTAAATACGGGTTTCGATGAAGCGTTTGGGACGAACATCGATGTGTCAGCGGGTTTGGTTTCTTGTGCTGTCTGTCGGGACGTTGGGAGTGGTTCAGATGAGCCAGTGAGAGGTTCGGGATGCGTTCCACCTGACATGATTGCCCTTTGCGATGTTTCTGCTGCCACATTTATCTGCAAAGAAGGGAAATCATTTTATAAATGAGGTTTTTGTAAGAGTTAGATATAATTGGAGGTTCGTTAACGGTTTTAGGGAATTTTAGTGATCTTATCGATAAGTTTCGGACTGTTCTACGTAAAACGTTTCTTGATAATTCAATTTCAACGAAATTTGATGGAAGGAATTGGATAACATAAGTCAATGAATAATTATTGTACAGGGTGGGCAAATAAGCGAGGTAAGCGGCTATATCTCACGATCCACTCATCGTAGAGACTTGCGGTAAAAAATTTTACGACTGAAGTGTACAAGAGAACACACTGGAAATTATTTTGAAGTTCATACCTCAACCGCTAGGGGGCGTAATAGCTACCGTCGAGTAGAAAAATGAATTTTACTCGAAAATGTTTCATATGAAGTTGAAGAAAAAATATCATCACTGTGATCCTTGGAAAATTCTCTATCTTTTTGAATTGTCACTTTCGATTTTACGACATCCAATAAGGGTAGGTGAAAGGAAGAAATCTGACTGATTGAAATGCCTGTAACTTTAGTTTGGCTCAACATTTTTGAGCAAACTAGATCTCGTCTGAAAGATAATATCTTGTTGATTGAGGACAAAATATAGTTATGATAAATTTGTTTTTGCTGCTTTCGATAGGTGTCGCTAAGTCAGAAGTTCATTGTTTTGTTCATTTTACTCCGAAATTTCAAATGTAATGATAGGATTTCCTTAACAGAAACAGAAATTCCATCAAATTTGCATGAAAAAACCTGAAGGTCGCAAAGCGATAATTTCAGGCGTTCTGAAGTTATGGTCGAAAGAAGATATTATTCAACTGAAGCACTGCGAAAAACCAAATTGTGTCTTTAAGTTTTAAGAGAAACAGAAATCCCATCAAATTTGTATGAAAAAACCAACACAATTCAGTGCATCAGTTGCAGAATATCTTTTTTCGTCCATAACTCCAGAACACCTGAAGCTATCGCTTTGCGACCTTTTGGTTTTTTCATACAAATTTGATGGGATTTCTGTTTCTCTTAAAACTTAAAGACACAATTTGGTTTTTCGCAGTGCTTCAGTTGAATAATATCTTCTTTCGACCATAACTTCAGAACGCCTGAAATTATCGCTTTGCGACCTTCAGGTTTTTTCATGCAAATTTGATGGAATTTCTGTTTCTGTTAAGGAAATCCTATCATTACATTTGAAATTTCGGAGTAAAATGAACAAAACAATGAACTTCTGACTTAGCGACACCTATCGAAAGCAGCAAAAACAAATTTATCATAACTATATTTTGTCCTCAATCAACAAGATATTATCTTTCAGACGAGATCTAGTTTGCTCAAAAATGTTGAGCCAAATTAAAGTTACAGGCATTTCAATCAGTCAGATTTCTTCCTTTCACCTACCCTTATTGGATGTCGTAAAATCGAAAGTGACAATTCAAAAAGATAGAGAATTTTCCAAGGATCACAGTGATGATATTTTTTCTTCAACTTCATATGAAACATTTTCGAGTAAAATTCATTTTTCAACTCGACGGTAGCTATTACACCCCCTCGCGGTAAAGGTATGAACTTAAAATTTCCAGTGTGTTCTCTTGTACACTTTACTTGAAAAATTTTTCACCGCAAGTCTCTACGATGAGTGGATCCTGAGATATAGCCGCTTACCTCGCTTATTTGCCCACCCTGTACAAGGGCTGAATCATAGGGTAGCCATTCTTAAGTATTTTGGATTAGCTTTTCCACTATTGTATCCACATTGAATCTTCATCAACTTGGTTATAGTTAAGATGTCTAAAACACTGATGTGCTAACTTTCTCTTGAAAAACCTTGAGATTAAAGTGGCGACTTTTGAAGGAACAAGCTTCCTTGGATTTAAATGGTATTTGTCCCTTTCCACTTGATTTCCACATCGTTTATTATGGCACTCAAATCATCTTTTTGTCAATGCCGAGTTTTGAGGTTACATTAAAAATCAATGGTTTTGACAAAACAAATGAAAGTTGATTGGTTAATCTTTGTATAGCGCCACCTTGACGGAGAAAAACGAAAAGGGATCCATGCCGAGCCAGAATTATCTTGAACAAAATCTAATCAGTGATTACATAAGTATTTCAGACATCTTAGTTATTGCATGTCATGAAGTCAAGAATTGTAGCAAGGTCACCTAAGGTCCATTAGAAGGATTTGGCAGGTTAAAGGTCCTCCACCTGCCAATTGTTTTTCAAGGTGAAATTTTTCTTAGGCGATTCAGTATTCGATAATTTCATAGCTCTTTTTAGGTAATTTATGAGTGTAGGTGTCTTATTTTCTTTGATACACCTATGAAGGAAAATTTCCTTCCAGTTCAAATTTTCAATTTCGTACTTCCTGCGAGACAAGAAAACTATGAGAAAAATGAAATTTGACGCATTGGTCCTCCTAACTTCAGAACCTGAATACTTTTGATTTGGCTCGATTTGTAAGCTTCACCTTCAGAAGCTTAAACTATGGTTTTTGCAATATAGTAATATGAACTTTGTACAAATAGCTCATAAAGATTGAAAAATAGTCCTGATTTTGGCACAGAAGATAAAATAATAAAAATATTTTAGATCACATAGAGTGTGCTGTTTTTCCTGTGCGGTTCTAATTTTGTTATTTCAATGAGAAACCTATTTTATTTTTCACTTTTTCGGTACCTACATAAAAAATGAAAGATACTTCATTCCACCCTCACATGCGGGAGGTTTTGATTTTCTGCTTTAATATGAAGAAATCTGTGGCTGATGCTCATCGAATGATCTCAAATACCTATGGTGAAGCCGCTGTCAGTGAAAGAACTTGCCGAGAGTGTTTTCAACGTTTCAAGAACGGTGGTTTTGACGTCGAAGACCAGCATGGCAGTGAAAGTGAGAATATTTTCGAAGAAGCAGTATTGGCGGCATTATTTGATCAAGACTCGTGTCAAATGCATCAAGAATTGGAAGGATCATTGGATGTGACGCAACAAGCCATTTCAAAACGCCCGAAAGTCATGGGAATAATTCAAAAACAAGGAAATTGTGTGCAGTACATTTTGAAGCCGAGAGATGTAGAGCGGCGTTTGTTTGCTTGTGAACAGATGCTTGCAAGGCAAAGACGGAAGGGATTTCTGCTTCTCATGGAGACTGGAGACGAAAAATTGGTTAATTACGATAATCCCAAGCGTAGAAAATCATGGGGATATCCCGGCCATGCTTTCACGTATCCCAATTTTTCACAATAAAATCACGAATTTAGGAAGAAAACGGTGAAAGCAAAGTTGTACGCCTGTATAATTATTTGTTAGAATATTACTTCATCCGAACAATATACGAGAGAGACAACCAATCCTATACTTGAAAGTATTACTTCATGTCGTACGGTGGCACTGCGAGTCTGCGCGTGGCGAGGCCATCGAGAGAGAAAACAGATATAGATCTTCGATGATCGAGAGCAAACGTCAGGGACATAACCTTAGTGTTTAAGTCCTTCTGTTCTGCCTTCTGAACTGTGCTTGTTAGAGATAGAGTTAGACTTACTAGAGTGTCTTGAGAATAAACGATTAATATCATCATCTGTGTATTAGTGAATACCCTGTATTTTATATAGCCCAAATATTCCAATATTATTTTCAAAAATGCAAATTATCCATTGGAGTTAAATCTTCGATGATAACATCCAATACATATTTTCAAAATCAATTATGCCACCAAAACAAAACCAGAATATCTAGCACAATCGTCTGCCGAGTCCACTAACAAAATCACATAGTTGTTGAATTTTTCCCCAAATGAATTCATATTTTTATGAAAGAAAATAACGAACCCAATTTTATTTGGAAAAAAAAAATTCCAACGATTCCATCTTCCCTGAACCAGAAAAACAAGCAGCAACCTTCCTGTCCTCGAGACATTATTATTAGAAATAACAATTCGACGAAATACAAAATAATACATGCATTGCCAACGAGTTCCCTGAAACAAAAGGTAAAAAAGAATATAGAGATTGTGTTCGCAAAGACGGACGTATTGTAATTGAAATCACTACAGGCTCGCCTTCGCGGGAAGTCAATTATTTTAGATAGAATCAAACAAGCGGAAAAATGTCTTCCTTGCGACAGATAGCAACGAACTCGATTTAGCCACCTGGATGAACGGAACCTAGGGATTGATGAGAATTTGCAACCCTCTGGGTTCTTGCAGGGCTTCGGGGTAAGTTTTAAAGCTTCGAATGAGGAAGTTTGATCCGTATGAAAATGTATTGCATATACACAGAAATCCAATTTTTGTGACTCATCTATGGTGTCAGATTCGTTTTAGTTTTGGTTGGTAATACTGATATCATGTGTGATGACAGTGTATTTTTGTATTATTTAACAATTTATAAGGTTTGCAGAAGCGTAGAACTTGGTATAAAGAATCTTTTATATTTCACCTAAAATCCGAAAGTGAACAAAAATTTGGTTTCCCACTGGAAAAACGAAGTTGGGAACCGTCCAGAGAAAATATTAAGCATTAATTCTGGGAAACCATTCACATTTCATTATTGTTTCTCAATATACTTCCTGGACCTGGAACATAGATGGTAGCACTAGTGCCATACCACCTCATTCTTGTGTGATGCGTGTCAAAATTTCGGAACATAAAATTGAGTCTGGATAGATAATATTAAAGCTTGAGTGACGCAACATTTGTTATTGTTTGAAAAATGGATAAAAACGAGTTTTGTCTATTGACAATGCTTATTGTCACAAATCGATGAAAACTTTAGTAAGATTGAAGCTTATTCTCCAGATCACTTTCGAATTATTAATGGTCTTTTACGGACCTCAAAAAAAAATACTCCAAGGAAAGAAATTTGGCTATAATGAAGAAAAGGACTCATAAAGTTTTATGTCAGTAAATTTTCCAAAAACTTTTTTTTAATTTAATTCGTAAATCCTTTGAACGGTTTATCAAAATTAGATAATCAATGTGGTAAATCCATAGAGTAATAAAAATAGAGTATTTTTTTATTTTTTTACCTGTCCCCAACATGGTTAGATCACGTTGTCGGATTGTGATATATTTTTAAATCCACAATTACACTATAACATAGTAATGTTTGTTATATTGAATGAAATATTTTTTGAGTGATTCCTGATTAAATATGAAAATTGGAATATTTGGAATCCGATATTTTTCCTAATTGTCGAATTTATAATGAGCAGAATATTTATTATTTTCTGTATCTATCTGTTGAAATCCAAGGTTTGGCAACTTTTGTCTACTTTTGTCATCGGTTGTTTCACGTCGTTTGGCGCGCTTGAAATTTGATTTTGAATTCTGATATATTAAGGTGTTAATTTTAATATATTTTGAGTTGATCTGAAACGTTGATTCACTATGGGACATAAGAAGTGCGTTCTTTGTTGAGAAACACGCGAATTGAGTGAAATATCGCATCACTGATATGTTTTAGTTTCCGCGCTCTTCATGTCAAACTTGATAGTTCATGTTGGGGACGACATTTGCTTACTGAAAATGACATATGCTCTCTCTATCTATGTTCATTACTCTGAGGGTAATACTATTATTATTTTTTTCTACATTCATGCAAAAAGCGAAACTTTATTGAACTATATTTAGTGGAAAAAGATGTTCTTTATTGCACTAGTGCAATAAAGTTTAATTGCACTCATCTGTCATTCTACTTCAACGTGCTGATAGAAATAGTCGACAGTAGCGGAGGGATACGTAGAGGAATCACATGCAAACAAACTCAGTGTTGCAAAACAAATATTTCAGCCTGAAGGAAATAACCATGTACAGTTACCAAGTACTAGTACGTTTACAGCAATAACAAATCAAGAAGTGGATTTAAAAAGTACTTCACTAAGAAATATTCATATTGAAAATTGCACCAATTGTTCATTCACTTTCAACATTGAGGGTAAAAATAAAGTTTGAGTTAAATTGTTCGTAACGTATTAGTTCCTGTTTCAATGCAAATCGATATTAATAATAAAGTATTCAAGTTGCGCTTTTCATTTTCCTACACCTAGTGCCGCACCTCAATAAATCATTTTTTGCTTTTTGCATGAACGTAGAAAAAATGTTGTATGCAACTCGTGCAAAAATTGTTTATTGCACTCGACGTGTTGTCCAACTCGGCCTAACGGCCTCGTCGGATTTTTCACGTCGAGTGCAATAAACATTCACTTTTTGCACTTGTTGCATAAATAACTATTATCGAAGCATGGATATCAACACAAAGAATTTGCAATAAGAAATCAAAAGTTGAAGCGACACAATGGACTCGACCCATACAGAGATTTTAATAACCCAGATACCAATATAGTGGTTATTACATACCTATAAGTGCATCACATACTTTCGAATGCACTCAATCATATAGAACATGATTTCCCTTTCTCTCTCTATCGAAACAGATGATTCATGTTGATGATATGAATAATTCAAATTCTTTCCACGTTCTTTTATGATCTACCAACACTTACGCGAAATGAAGAATGAGTAATCAAAACCATCCCACCCTAGAATACCAATAACGTTACACAGTGCAAGAAGTTAAATTGATTTTAAAATGAGATTAACCTGGTAGGTACAAGATCTGCATTCGTTATGTTCTTAAGATTATTTTCCACCGTGATATTCTCAGTCATGTTGCCCACCAGTTCTGTAAAAGGACCTTCAAAACCGTAGGAAACTGTTTGTCAAACAAGGTATTGTTGGAAAAGCCCTATTTCTTTATTTAGGTAAGGGCGTAGAAATGGGGGGGGTACTGGGGGTAATTACAATTTTCTCCATGAAATGAACCAATAATAATCATTTTACTTTCTCTTTGAAATCGACAAGTATGTAAAAAATCGGACCCCTTTACGGTTTATGAGTTTATTATCGCCTTCAAGATGAGAACTTTTATTGCACTACGAGCTTTCTTCATCTAACCGCTTTCTCGGCATGGCCCCTTATTTGCCATCTTTGATTTTTGCATTCGTCATCGTGATACACTTACCCGTTGTTTTCGGTTTGTTGTATCATTCCCGTCACAAAATTTCAATATGTAGTTATCAAAGAAATGAATGAAGTAATTCGCATCGAAAAATTGTCTAGGCTGTGTTGTACAATTTATTGTGTTTCATTCAAATTGCAATTTATTGGCGAAGACATCAGTTTTGAATTGACTATATCTACAGGGTGTTCCTTAATTGGAGGTTTAAATGAAAATGACAGATTTCTCAGATCATTTCAAGAAGAAGAGTCATATAACACGAGTTATACAGGTGTTAAAGTTCAAGTTTTTCTCTCATAGCACCTTCCCTTCACAAGATATTCAACTTGAATTGGCATAGATTTTCCAATTTGAAGTTTTCATCATGTGATATCCTAATTTTGAATAAAAATCTACAGGGTGAATTTTATCTGGAAGGGTGCCCGCTTCTTTCTTCCAGAATTATTTTTTTGTGAACCACTGGTAGTTTAGAAAAATTTTAAAAGTAACTCTGGTTCAGTACTACACTTTTTGGTTTGTTGTAGTTTTGTCGTATCTGCAATCGATTTCGAGCAACAGATTCAAACAGCTCTCTATAGTCATTCTCAGGAAAATCCAAATTATTATAAAGATCCAGCTGTGATAAATAAATTAATTAAAAGGTTTGGTACTTAACGGGTGTTTTTTTTCGAGGTATATAACTTTAAGTTGGCATTACTGTTCAAGATGGCGACCGATTTAACAGCTGTCAAGTGATTTATTCTCAGTTTGGTTTGGTAATTCATCATGAATAGACTCACGCCCGAACAACGCTTGCAAATAGTGCAATTTTATTTCGAAAATAATGGTTCTGTGCGGAATACGTATCGCGCACTACGTCCATTTTATTTTGTTTAGCGATGAAGCGCACTTCTGGTTCAATGGCTACGTCAACAAACAAAACTGCCGCATTTGGAGTGAAGCAAATCCTCAAGTGTATGTCGAAACACCGTTACATCCAAAAAAACTGACTGTTTGGTGCGCTTTATGGGCTGGTGGAATCAAAAACGATGATGGCCAAAACGTTACAGTCAATGGTGATCGGTATAGAGCCATGATTACTAACGTTTCCATTCCTGAATTGAACAATCATGATGTCCAGGAGCTGTGGTTCCAACAAGACGGCGCAACATGTCACACAGCTCGTGCCACAATCGATTTATTGATTATAAGACACGTTTGGTAAACGCCTAATTTCACGTTTTGGACCTGTGAATAGGCCTCCAAGATCGTGTGATTTAACACCGCTAGACTACTTTCTGTGGGGCTATGTAAAGTCATTGGTCTATGCGGATAAGCCACAAACCCTTGACCATTTGGAAGACAACATTTGCCGTGTAATTGCCGATATACGCCCACAAATGTTGGAAAAAGTCATCGAAAATTGGACGTCCAGATTGGACTACATCCGAGCCAGCCGTGGCGGTCATATGCCAGAAATCATATTTAAAATGTAATGCCACAAGATTATCTTGCGGATAAATAAAATTCATGTCAATCGAATAATTCATCGTTGTTTAATTGCAATTTAAAGTTCTATAGCTCTAAAAAACACTCTTTATTTACTAACTCTGTAGAGGAGATTAATAAAGATTAACTGGTTAAGCATCACAAAAAAGTAGGACTACAAGATACACCATGTATCTCGAAAACAAAGCGTTTGCGGGCTCATGTTTATGGGCCATTTTATTTTAAAAATTATCTAAGGAATCTCTCATTTTCCTTCGTAACTCCAATTCAGGAACACCCAGTATAAGATAAGAACAATCGAATTGGTAATAAAAAAAAATTATTTTGGGAATTTTGGTTCAAACTTCGTTGTCAAACCTCTTTTTCTCACATTATAGATATGAGTTAACAATATCGTCATAATTTTTTTTTTCGATTCCCCCAAGAAAAATAAAGATCTACGCCCTTGTTTCTACAAGATCTGCATTCGTTATGTTCTCAAGATTATTTTCCACCGTGATATTCGTTAATGTTGCCCACCAGTTCTGTAAAAGGACGTTCAAAACCATAGGAAATTGTTTGTCAAACAAGGTATTGTTGGAAAGGGCCCTATTTCTTCATTTGGGGGACACCTACGGAAATGCTAAGTCGATTGTGAAGACTTTCCGTCCAGATCAAAAACTAACAACCATGAAATGATACCACACCATTCTATGTTCACACGACAGAAACCGTGCTGGAGGGGAGTAACAATGGCATTGTTTATGGGGACGTTAATAGAAATAGTAATTATCCATTGTTTCTCTAAATGAGTTTGTTAGTTCAAATTAACGAGGTTTATTATTACTTTTTACTGGATTAAATGTAGCAGATACGTGAAACTATAATTAATCTTAGTTGGTGCTCGAATTTGGGGCATTTTAATCAATTTTGGGAATATCCGAAAGAAAAAGGTTATGGCAATGTTTCCTTCAATTAAGCTATGTTAAGTTAAACTCAAGACGTTTACCAAGATAATTCTTACATTTCTGTCATACCACTTTTTTACGTTAGTACTAAGCATAGAGTAATAAACATAGATAGAAGGAGTATACGCAATTTTTACATGTGCCCAACATGGTTAGATTACGTTGTCTAATTGTGATATATTTTCAAATCCACAATTTTATTATATCGTTATGAATGTATATTATATTGAATGAAATATATTTATTTGAGTGATTCCCAATTAAATATGCAAATTTTAATATTTGGTATACGATATTTTTACTAATTGTCGAATTTATAATAAGCAGAATATTTATTATTTTCTGTATCTACCTGCTGAAATCCAAGGTTTGGCAACTTTTGCTCTCCTTGTTTCATCGATTGTTTCACGTCGTTTGGCGCGCTTGAAGTTTGTTTTCTGAATTTTTGATATATTTAGGTATTTATTTAAATATATTTTTGAGTTAATACGAAACGTTGATTCGCTATGGGATATAAGAAGTGCGTTCTTTGTGGAGAAACTCGCAAATTGAGTGAAATATCGTATCACTATGTTTTCATTTCCGCGCGCTTCATGTCAAAATTGGTAGTTCATGTTGGGGATAAAATTTGCTCAATGAAAATGGCATATGCTCCCTCTATCTATGTTTATTAATCTGAAGAAAAAATTGACAGCCCGCGACGCCTGGCTTCTCGATTTTTTTGCCGTCTTTTATGCGCGTCTCAAGTCAACATTAACTTGTATAAAACCGACATTTACAGAATGAAAAAATTCTCGTCCGTTTACGAGAAAATTTGGGTTACCAAGATAAGTGAATCGCCTTGTACCGAAACTATTTTTAATAAAAGTGATCATCCAAGTCTCAAATCAAAAATAAAAAGTAATATATTAATCGTAATAATGCATATTACCTGTAAAAATTACTGACCCATCGCTTATATCATATTTCCTATTGTGATATATCTATATGCTTTAATGATCAAGAATTATCAGAAATTTGGACTTCATGACACGTGATTGTCAAAATTCAATTCTCATAAAAAGTGCAGCGCCTCCACCTACAGCGACGTAGGGCCAACGAATGAGGTTTACGGTCAATTTAACGGCGATAACGGCCATCTCATCTTATTCCAGAATCCTTTGTCAATTTAACGAGCATACCCGCGTCAATAAAGAAGGAATGTAAAAAGATAAAACTAATAGACAAATGATACTGAAGCCCATTAAAAGTCTTATTCAAAAATTTCTCCCATATCGACGCATTCTTGATTCGTCTCTGTCTTCGGGGCAATAAAAACTGCACACTGTATTTAGTGCAAGCATGTAGTTCAGACGATCACGAGCAGAGACCACACATGAAATCGACGGTCGGGCTCGTAACTGCACCAGCTGGTAATAAAACGTCAACTTGCGATATTGTGCCGCTGAGTCGGTAGCTTCGGCCGATTGACATCGTTGCATATGCCGATGGACGAAGAGAAAGGGGGCTTTTGGGTTAGAAATGGTCGGTTCTTACCTCTTTATTTGAGGGCGGATAAAGGTGTCCACCCGCGTTCGGAGGATAATGGACTGCAATCTGAAACCTTCAGCTGGGTAGTAAACACAATGGTTTATCGGATACCCATAAAGCCTATATCCGTATACCGTCTATTTTCATTGATCTATGTTTATTGTTTGGCTGATTTCTGACAGATGTCACTATTACACTATGCCTTTTTGACGCTTGTTACAGGGCTAATTACAGGGATGCAACCTTATTACGTTCAAGGTTATGTCAACGTTTTGTCAACAAATATTTGAAAGACTAATGTTACTTTTTCTCCAGTAAAAGGTTCCCTTTCGTTATTGAAAAAGAAATGAGTATTTCAAGAGAAAACAAAGGATGTCCCTTTATTTCAGTATCCTAATGAGTTCATTTACAGAACTGAAAACAGTGCTGTAATGCATTGTGTAGTTGCCTATATTTTTCCTTTTTTGGTTATCTATTTATTTATTTATTTATTTCAACGGTACAACCATTTTACATGATAACGAAAAGAAATAAACAGTAATAAAACAAAGGAAATAATACAGCTCAGCTGAAGGCCCAGAAAATATACAAAAAAAAATATATGAACATGAAACAGTTTTATTCAATTATTGAAATATCTTTTAATCGCGAATAGGGACTCATTCAACAAATCCAAACCCGATTCATTAGATGCTCTCATCGCCCTATCCACTGGGTTGTTATAGGAATAGTTCCTGGAATGAAACTCAGGCACAAGAAAATCTCTGTGACGCAAATTAACATGTACTGCATTGAAATTCAATCTTGCCAGTAGATAGGGGCAATCAATGAGGTCATTAAGGAGCTTATAAACAAACATTATCCCGAAATTTTTCCTTCGTTCCTGAAAAGTTTTCAAGGATAAGCCGGACATCAATAAACCATAGTCAATCTCACCAAACGGAATGCTCCGCTTATAACCTATCCATCTCAAAAACTTCTTCCGTACTTTCTCAATATTACCGATGTGAACCTGATAGTATGGTGACCAAACAGTAGAACAGTACTCCAAAATGCTTCTGACGTTAGTTATATATATATTTTTTAAAGCATCGATGTCATTAAAATCTTTTGTATTTCGTTTAACGAAACCCAGCATTCTGAAAGCCTTCCGAATGGTTAAGTTGATATGGTAAATAAAATCAAGCCTAAGTTATCTATAGTGACTTTCGATCCTATGAAATTTCAACACACGTCAATTGTCAATATAATGTAATTTGGATATAGTGAAATGATTTGCAACATTATTCGCAATTTCTCTTAATTTTGTTGGTGTTAAATGGATTTCGTCAGACATAATCACGAATTTAATGCGTAATTATAAAATATTTCAAAATTTGAAACGTACGATTCAGATTCGAATTTCATAATCTGTCAATTTTCGTAACAAACAACTGCCAAAATACAATACAAAAGTCACTAGGATGTATAATCTGAATTTTTCATTGAATTTCGACAATACTTCATAAAGCTTGACTGAAATGGAGAAAGTATCGTCTAATACTCGTGGCAGAAGGCAATTCCAACACTCATGCGTTCGAAAATTCTCTCCTTTATCGCCTGTTGTCGAATTTCGCATTCGTGCTGGAATAGGAGCCAATTCTGCAACTTGTTTTAGAATACATTTACTATTGTAGCAAATTTTAACAATTTCTATGTGTTGATGAAGCTTGTATCCTTCCATTTATAGTAATGGCGTAGTTTTTACTTGTCAAGTGTCAAAAGATGACAGCATCAAAAGTGACAACTGCCCAGATAGCGAGCTATTCAAAATGAAACCTCTTATTGAAAAACAAGTAACAAAACAGAAGTCAGAAGCTTTTGAGCACACGTTGGAGATCACAAATGATGGCTCAAAGCCTTCATTTCATTCTGCTTGAATGGCTCGGATGGCACTATCCACAACAAATTTAGCCCGAAAAAATCTCAACCCGATATGATAGGTTCTGTAATCACCATTTTATTGTTTTTTTTTTTTTCAAAAATTTCTCATGATTTTCTTTGGTTTTGGTGAAATGATCAGCTTAAAATTTCACACATAAAATTGTTATTTAATGTGATTACCCAAAATCTCAACTGTATCGGTTTTATGTTACGAAAATGTTGAGTATTTATTTTCGATTTCTTTCTTTAATTTTTTAAGATTCTGGATTATGATCAACATGAAATTCTGCACTAGACTTCAAATTGTTACTCTATATACAAGGTATTAGTGAATAAGTGGGATAAACTAAATGCCTGCATGAAAAAATAGTGAATTGTCACTATTTTTTTATGTAGCTCTATAACTTTTGTTAGCAAAAGCTTCGTATGGCGAGATACAGGGTGTTAAAATTCTTCTTAAAAGCCGACTATTCTTTGCTCTGCACTTTTTGAAAGAAAGAAAATTGTACACCACTGGGATATTTCAAATCAAAAATCATTTTTGAATTGCTCATTCAATTCGTGACAAAAAATCTCTCGAGCCTTTTTCTCATACACAAAAAATAAATTAAACATCTTAACGTTAATATACAATATATTATAAAGAAGTGTCTAATGATAGAATGATAATTTTTTGAAGAAATGAAAAATACGCATCAAGATGTTTTATATTTCTTCATGAAAACGGCATGCCATGCGGAAAAAAGGCATCAGGAATTTGTTACAAATTGAACGAGGAATTGAAAAATTATTTTTAGCTAGAAATATCTCAGTGGCGTACCATTTTTTCCAAAAAATAAATCATCACACGTAGGCTGATTGATGAACACAAAATTTTTCGCCTGCATGTCAGTAAGTGCGCAACAACTATCTCTTGAAACCCACCAAATTTCATTTGAATATCTCGACAATATTCGTTATTTTTCACATCTCTAAAATCAAGAAGTGAGTTCGTTATTTTCGTCTAAATCTATTCTTTATTATCACCGACATTTTCATCCATCCATCCGATTTTTCTACCTGTCCATAATTGTTCTGTTTTATTTCAAGAAGAAGACACTCGAGATAACTTAACCACTGAATCTTATCTGAAATTGAACATAAGCTTGTTCTATGGGCCCACACACAGGATATCACCTTTAGCGGCTTCGACCGGAGCTTCCATGTCAAGTGACACGTTTCGATAAAATCCAAATTTGTGACTCCATAATCGGGTTTGTCAAAAACAAAGTTTCCTCCTCATGGACGGATACAAGGCAATAAACGCAAGGCTGCAAATGATAAGATACTATTTATGGGTATGGACTTTGTATTCTTCCTATTTCACGACGAAAAAAATTCAACAATAACATTTTGATCATCATTGAAAGAGTTTATTTAGGTCGCATTTATCGATTAATTAAATGAAATAACTAGTACAATTTTTGCTTGTTACTTACAATTTTAAATTTTTGAATAAAGAAAAAATTCTACCGAAGTATTCAGGCGATTGAATTGTATTTCAGATTTATGCTAAGCAGAAAAAACTTCAACACCTCGTGCTCTGTACAACAAAGTCGTTTAATAGATGCCAAACAAACATACTTAAAAAGATTTAATTGTAATAAATATAGATTGAATGCATTTTAGGAGTAAATTAAATCATTTGTGAATGAATGAATTATAATAACTGTCCTTCATTTAGTTGGCAGTTGATAATTTATCCGAGTCCTTCAGCCTGTAGAATGTAGATAAATAATATACATAGATGACACTTATGGATATCAAATTTCCTTTGTAAAATTTTTATTACAATATATGTATATGTCTGGTACATGGAAGAATGAAAATAGTGATAGATATCAATAGGAAAGAATGTACTAAGGATAAAGGAATAAACAATTTCATAAAATTAGACTGTAAGTTCAGTGCATTCTTGTCAGTTTGAACATTTGTCGGCATTTGTGTTTGACTTTTTGTTCGTTTTAAGGAGCAACCCTAACTACACCATAAACGCTATGGGGTGTTAAAATTCTTTTCTTGGAACGATTCCAACGGTTTATTATTGGAAGTAATAAACCAAAAAGTGGCCGAGACTGACAGAGAACTCGGTGAAACCAATAAGTTGTAAATTACCAGGACGTTGAGGACTTGTTTAACGAATAATAACACCAAAGTGGTCAAAATAGATATAAGGATAAAGGCAAGTTGGGTGTAAAGGAAATTCCGAACATTACCGAAATCTTTTCGAGTGCTCGTTCTTCGAACAGAGTGCTATATCAATATATCATTTCGTCAAGATGTGGTATTTTTCAAATGAGCTTTGATTTCGACCGCCCGGTAAAAACTTGAAAATTGCAGGATTTTCTTGTGATTTTCAAGAGATTTCTCACCTCACTTCATTATCTCTACGTTGACCAAATTTGATTATAATTTTGGATTATTTTCGTGGCCAGCAAGAAGTCCGGCTCTAACACCGTTAGAATAGACAAAGCAGCGAGAAAATTGAAAGTAAATTTCAGACGGAAAGTAAAAACTGAAGATATAAGAAATAGCGTACGTGCTTGTATAAAGAATGATATAGGTCATTTCAAACATAATTCATGAATACATTTTCTACTGAAATTTTGAGTTTAATTGCAATGAAAAAATATTTGATTCTTCACTTTCTTCTCTTTGCTTCTTTCCCCTTTCAAATCTAAATCTGCTGGAACAAAACTAGTGCCTACATCCTACCGAAAATTTTTTCAGGAAATAAAGAGAGAATTTGGCAAGTATTGTAATGATTTTTTGTCATACATAAACTGTGGAATTCGAAAGTTACAGGCAAATTTATATTAGAAATTTACTATTCTTCTCTTCATATAGGTACCAACTTTCAAATCATACTAATTCTTATTCAACATATGATACAGCATAGTTTTGCTGTTTCATACATATGCATTTATGATGAAAATAATCCAAAATTTGAATCGAACTTGGTTAACGTGGAAAAAATTGACGGAAAATGAAGGTGCAAAATTTTTTGAAAAAGACAAAAACTCAAATATTTCGGAAAATGTTGATTTTCATTTCAAATCTATAAATATGGCTCAATCGACAGCAAATGAGTGATACTAACACCTCCTTCAAGGTTCACGTCTAATTTGGAAACGCCCTGTATATATTGCCGGTAACATATACATTATTCTACATAGAATAATCATCTTCAACCTCGAGGAAAATTTCGTATGACTCCAGCATATCGAATGTAGAAAAAAAAAATTAGAAAAGCACATAACTGTAAATATGTATATATACGATTAAAAGATCGCTCAAAAGCTCCTGAATTCACGCCGCTTTCGACGTGAAATGTTTATAATCATTATTCAAAATGGCAAAAATATGAAACACTGTACAACTATTTGTTAGTAGATCAATCTTGCAATTGTATGGACCCCATTGTCATGATACCACCATGTCAGTTGCACCCAATTTATTTGTGATTTATGTGCATGGGAACGCCATCAATACTAATGTGTTTATTGTATCCGTTGTTTATATCTATTTATTTATGCCAGCTGGGTTCGATGAATCGAGAATTAAAATTGATGTGGAATCAGCGTATGTCCAGATGAACTCAACTATTTGGTCGGAGACTTTGTTGTGGTTACTAGGAGGGAGTGATCTTCTGTCCTTTGAGAGCAAAGCTGAGGATTTCAATTGGGATAATGAGAGATTAAAGAGCTAGTTCAGTGAACTATTCATTGTTTTACTACCTCAGCTTGTCTAGATGTATCTACTACTGAATCATTAATTCAAACAAACATGCTGAATTGTAGAAGTTCTTTTTTGGTTGAATCTTCCAACAGGCAGATGCCAAAGAGGGGCGTTGTTAACTTTATTTACCCGAAACTTCTTGATTCTTCCTTTTGACAACGAAAAAGCTCAGTTTGTAAATCATTTTGCCGCTTATTCCTGAAGTCATAATTTTATACAAATGTCTATAATTTTCGTTTCGAGCCTAGAGTAATGTATTGAAGATAAGCCGAATCAAGGTAATCATCAAAATATTTGGAAACATTCATTTTGACAAAATAAAATGAAGACCGCTTGAAAAAACAGACTTAATTCTCTTAAGGAGTTCAAAATGAGTGCATATAGATGGAAAATACTTGAAATCTTTTCGGGAATTGAATACAAAATGAATCGTACAATTATCTCGAAAGGTTTTCAAGATATGATGTTTAGTTTAAACCATTATAACCATGAAATTTTTCGAAAAAATTGACCTACGTCAAAAAGTACCACAGATAAATGATGACAAGTATGGTATTTGGAAATCAGAATTTCATGGATTTAAGGAGTATGATATAAAAATTGGACATTCCCATTTAAAAAAAGCAGAGTGTCACCATTTTCGAACCAGCCTGTAGAGTTCAAAATAATTTGAGCTTATTCGCTGAGTGCTGTCGATTCCGTCAAAATTTTAATCATTCTCCTAGTCTAAAATTTACATAAGTTAACGAACGATCGAGCATTATTGAATCACCCTGTATATTTTAGAAAAACCTTGCGAATTTTCATGAAAAAATTGCATGAATACGAATTTTAAAAAGCGCGTTGTTCAGCGTTCTTCTGGTTATTGACCTTCAAGTCTTATAAATTATTTGGATACCGACATCGACAATTGTTTAAAAAAAAACGCGAGGGCATAAATCTGGGAAAAGACCTGACCACTGCGAATTTCCCATCGTTTTGATTTAAGAATTTTTTCGAGTTCTCGTTGCAGTTTTAAAGGATTGACAAAACTTGAAGGCTACTGACCATTTAGTTTCGATGTTAACAATAATATGTCATCTAAAATCGACCATTTCTTTGGAACTTCCCTTCCTATTTTTCTTGGATTCAGCACCTGCCACCACACTATGAAAGGAATGCAGTTTTTTTAAGGAATTTACAAGATATAAAATCTCGTGTTGAATTCTTGAAACCAATTCAAATTATATCGAAATTAAAGAATAACTTATGAACTTCGGAAGCCAGAATGCGAGAAATTTTCACAGAGTGATTCATAAATTTATAACCTGTGACCATTCAACATTCCCAGAACGAATTCGATGCCGAACTTAAAAACACTATCTAGTTAATTTACGATTGAGCTGATTATAGAGACTTCGGTTAGATATATCTCAAATCCGGCATTCAGATCAATCGACTCGACCACAATATTTTGATGATTGAAACACTCTTTTCCCGGAAATAGTCGTTCCGAGAAATTTGGTTCACGAATACCATCCGGTATTGATCCTCATAGATCGTTATTTTCAAAGATTATACGAAGATTCTTCAATATTTGAATGAAGCAACACAAAAAAAGGAGAATAAACTTCGTTGTAGCACATAAATGTTACAGTTGTTTCTACAATTGAATGCTAGCTTTTTACTTCCAAGTCTAATCTTGAAGGTAGAGGAAGGAAGGTTTGTGATCACTTCACATACGAAAATAAATACATTCTAGGCCATTTCAAACAATTTTGATTTAGTGTCTGTCGCTTCTTTTAACAACTTTTACATTTTCTTAACATCTTGTTTCTTTTACAATTCTTATCTAATTTTGAAGAAAATTGATATAGATATTATGTTTGCGTCATAAATAGTCCCATACGAATTCCAATTTTTCCATATACAGAGTGTTCCACCATTGACTCTATTCTGGTTGAGAGCTGAAATTTTCCATTTTCTTTCCGACACGGTATTATTAGGCTCCAAAAGGCTACATTCTCAAATTGTTCAGAAATACACATTGTGTACCAAAAAAGTCTAAATGTCCAAACAAATGTTTATTCTTATGGAACACCCTGTTTTTATTGAATTTACTGAATACAGGAAATTGACACTTTTTCTTCACCCTGTATATTTCCAAACTATTTGAGAATTTAGCTCTCATGGAGCCTAATGATACTGTGTCGAAAAAAATTCAAAAATTTGAGCGCTTAACCGTAATAGAGCGTCGCTTCAATGGTGGAACACCCTGTAGATTCTTATGGACGTAGGTCCGCAAATGCCAAAATAAAATTCACAAAAGATATCAAAATGACCTTGGAAGCATTGTTATCACTCTTCAAATACTGTAAACTAGTATTGAATTATTTTTTAATGATCAGGGCCGGAGAACACAAGGAAGTCTTTTTACTCCTATTTTTTAAGGAGAATATAATGAAAAATAACTTTGCATTCTTTCGAATGAATTTGCCTTCCTTCTATTTCATATTCACCTTTAATGCGGTGAAATTGCAAAATGAGATGCTGATTGCATGTGGAGGTTCTTCTTTGAAATCATTGAGAAAAGAATTGAAGAATGTTTTATTTTTGAGCCAGTTGCAGATTTTGTAGATGAGTTTCATTTTTGGTGATATTCATGATGTATATTATTTATGTTGTATTTCCTTTCATTAATTTTAATTTTTGGTTTGTATTTTGTTGGGGGTTGAGTGGAGTAGCCTTGGCTAGACTTCGCCCCTTGAATTTGCCAAATAAAGACACTATCATCATCATCATATAATTTTATAAAGAAGGTTCAAGTTCTTGAATTTGAACAGAGACAAAATTTATTCAAAGTTTTCAAATTTATTTTTTTTATTATATGCTTATCAACCAGTCATATCCTACTTCAAAAATAAATCCCAAGCTATTCCAACACTAGTTTGTAGAGTTTGGAAAGTTATAATAACGCTTCAAAGGTAATTTTGATATCTTTTGTGGTTTCCTACATATTAAGGAAGAATGGTATTTTTTCAAAAACACCATGTTTTTGGTAAGGAAGAATCTCCGGATTTACGTTCATGGGAACTTTTGTCATTAAATAGTGTTAAGATCAACCCCTCGAAATTTTTCATAAGTTATTCTGGACCACCCTGTATAGGATGCCCGTTGAACATACGCAAACTTGAAAATTCCGGGATCTCTACAGGGTGTTTCCTAAACATGCGGCAAAAATTCAGGGGGTTGTTCCTTGGACTATTCTAAGAATATTTTGTCCTTTGATGATTTTTGAAAAACCTCTTTGTTTCGAAGATACAGGGCGAACAACATTTTTCATATTTTTAAAATTAATAATAGTTTAAATAAAAATGCGTACCGCACTGTGTTTACTAAGTAGGTACAATTTATTTTTAAATTTGTTTAACAACATTCCAATTACTAAAAACGGCCAGTTTTTTGACTAAAAATTGCTAATACATCACAAAACGAATTCAAATGAAAACCGTGTTTAATCTGTATTCCTTTACCATCTGCACTTATCAATTTTTAGTCAAAAAACTGGCCGTTTTTAGTAATTGGAATGTTGTTAAACAAATTTAAAAATAAATTGTACCTACTTAGTAAACACAGTGCGGTACGCATTTTTATTTAAACTATTATTAATTTTAAAAATATGAAAAATGTTGTTCGCCCTGTATCTTCGAAACAAAGAGGTTTTTCAAAAATCATCCAAGGACAAAACATGCTTAAAATAGTCCAAGGAACAACCCCCTGAATTTTTGCCGCAGGTTTAGGAAACACCCTGTATATCACGCATTATACTCAATCGGATATTGATAAAATTGGGTAGGTAGGGATAGTCAAAGGTGACAGAAAGGTCACTCATGCGCAAACAAGAAGTTCCCGGAAACTCAATATTTCGTTTTGTACAGATTAGATGTTGATAACATTCGGTATGGCTATATTTTGATCAGGTCATAACTAATTAAAAAGGAATTTAGCTCTTTTTTTACTCTTTTTCATTGATTTTATTTGCAATATTTATTTTCAAATGTACAATCGCGCTTGATCAAATAAGAAAATATTGAGAAATAGTGTAACAAGATCAAAAATAACGTATTGTGAAGAGCTGATGTTTTTGGAGCGAAGGAAGGAAAGAACAGTGCTCAGTTTTTCACGGTCGGATATGTTGAGTCATAAATCAAACCCACAAAATTTGTTTTGAAATTAAATGGAACCACTCGAGATCTAGAGAACTCTGGGCA
This sequence comes from Harmonia axyridis, assembly GCF_914767665.1. Classification (NCBI taxonomy): domain Eukaryota; kingdom Metazoa; phylum Arthropoda; class Insecta; order Coleoptera; family Coccinellidae; genus Harmonia; species Harmonia axyridis. Next base: position 30,904,815 of record NC_059505.1, read on the forward strand.
TTTCCACTTCAACCAACGGCCGATAAAATCATATCATGCCTAATTCTAAGATTTATTATTCGATACATATATTCCATCATTAATAAGCAGTAATGATAAAGCATCAATAAAAATAACCACAAAAATGCGTAAAAATATATCAAGAAGCCATTAAGATACGAAACAGATTTCAAAATCTAAATTTTCAAGGTCTGTTCGATTGAAAGGAACAATAAAATGAAACTATTCGGGTATTGCGACAAAACTCAACTTATCTTCAAGAGATTCTAGATCAGTCCTCGAGATGAAATTTTCGCTGCAGATCAATTTTAATCGAGTGCACACATTTTACGGGTCACTGTTTCTTGCGACGCGCACTTGATTCACAGAACGAAAACTGTTATTTCATCACAAAAGACCGATACTGAGAAAGAGCCAATGCCTGCGATACATTTTCAAACGAATAAGCAAAATGGCGATAAAAGTATAATGAACTCAATCAGAGATTAGCATTGAGAATAATTATGTATCGAATAGGCATGATTAGGGAACAATAAATCCATACAAATTCATTTTCTGTACCTCGAACGCTATGAATATACATATTCTCTTGTTAATTTTATGACTAAGTCGACTGTTATAGCTTCGGAAATCCATATTTCCAAAATTATCACCTATATTATCCGCAAATAATTTATTGTATTGCTACTTAGTAAAATTCAATTCACATTCTTTACGATTATTACACTTCGCTGTTAAGTTTGTTTATCCAGCTTCCAAAACAAGTTTGAAACGCATGAAGTTGGTAACCTGTTCTAAAGGCTGAATAAGTAGAATTATTTTAATTCCGAAAATAAACCTTTGGAAGCATTCGACATAGGAAATTTAACCCTCCTTAATGTTTTTACAGTTGACATCTTGGGGGATGAGAATTTAAAAGTACTTTGAATTTTACAGAAACGAAAATTACATCAGGTAATATAAGGTACACATATATAACAGGCCAATTGAAAAGTCCCCGGTCTACCATAGTAAAACACATTTTTTTGGTAAAATTCGATTTTATTATTCAACATAGTTGCCTTCGAGGGCGATACAGCGATTTTCCAACTTTTCGATACCATTTTTGTAGTACGATTTGTCTTTCGCTTCAAAATAGGCCTCAGTTTCGGCGATTACTTCTTCATTTGTGCTAAATTTCTTTCCAGCGAGCATTCTTTTGAGGTCTGAGAATAGGAAAAGGTCTCTGGGGGCCAGATCTAGCGAATACGGTGGATGCAGAATCAATTCGAAGCCCAATTCATGCAATTTTGCCATTGCTTTCAAATTTCAATGATTTGTGATTGTGACACGGTGTATTGTCTTGATGAAACAGCGCCTTTTTTTTCCTCAAATGGGGCCGTTTTTAAAGATTTCGTACTTTAAACGATCCAATAACGCTATATAATAATCGCTGTTGATGGTCTGGCTCTTTTGGAGGTAATCAATGAATATTATACCTTGCACATCCCAGAATACTGATGCCTTAACCTTGCCAGCTGACTGTTCCTCGCTTTGGATTCGGTTCATCGTGTGCAGTCCTCTCAGTTGACTGTCGATTGGACTCCGGAGTTAAATGATGGAGCCATGTTTCATCCATTGTCACATATCGACGCAAAAATGTAGGTTTATTGCACTTAAATAGCTTCAAACACTGCTCAGAATCATTTACACGTTGTTGCTTTTGATCTATTGTGATCTAGCGCGGCACCTATTTTCACACAGCTTTCTCATGTACAAATATTCGTGAATGATATGATGTACTCGTTCAGATGATATATTTACAATGTCGGCTACCTCGATCAACTTCACCGTACGGTAATTCAAAATTATTTTGTGAACTTTTTTGATTTTTTCGTCGGTGACAGCCTCTTTTGGGCATCCACTGCGTTCGCCGTCTTCGGTGCTCATTTCATCACGTTTTAACTTAGCATACCAATCAATGATAGTTGATTTTTCTGGTGCAGACCCCGGAAACTCTTCATCAAGCCAAGATTTTGCTTCAACTTTATTTTTTCCCTTCAAAAAGAAATAATTTATCAGCACACGAAATTCTTTTTTTCCATCTTTTTTCGAATAACTACATACAATAACTACTACTCACAACGCAATATCTCACAAACTAATGGTCGGACTGCTGTCAAATTTTGACACGTATCGTTTGAAGGTTGGTTGTAACTAAAAATCATATGGATTTATTACTAGCACCGCCATATGTGCATCAGACCGGGACTTTTCAATTGGCCTAATAGGTTGTGCCATTCAAGAAACACTATTTTTTTCTCTATATCTCCAAAACGATGATTAATTTCTATGATCTTTTATGAGTATCTTATAAACCATAAAAATTTATTAAAAAAAAAGTTCTAGCATTTTTTGAATATCTCAAAAAGAAACCAAGATGCAGCGAAATATTTGAAATAGGCATTTTTATGAAACTCCCTGCAACTCAAGAACGAATCGAGATATCTATGATCTGCTTCCTGATATTTCATTATTTCGAAAAAAAGAAAAGTTTTCTCTTAAAATCTTATAGTTCTCGAGATACCATCAGTGAGCATCAAATTCGGGACATATGATATAAATATCAAATAATAATATCAAGTATGATGATTCTAACACCCAGGAACTTTCATTGAAGTTTTAATCCTCCATTAAACGGTGTCAATAGGTAGTCAATAGGAAGAGCCTATTTGTGGGTGGATTTAAATTTTAATGACGGCATTATATTTTAATGAACGTTTCTGCAATTGTGTATGAATTAGATAATCATATAAGCTTTCCTGTACCAAAGATTAATTTAAGAAAAATAAAAAAAAGTGCAGATCAGACTAATATATTTCATACTTTTATGTTTTTGTTCTTTTCTTTCCTATTTTTCTGTAGTTCTAACTTTACATGCAATTACTGTCTAGATGGTATTTGTAAAGAAGAATTCAATAAATAAATAAAAGATAATTATCCTCTAAGACCTTTTTTTGTTGAAATCTTCAATCCTGTCATGTAGCCTATTAAAAAGGTTCATTTTATTGAAAGTAATAAACCAAAACAAACTCGATTTCAGTTTCTCAATATTCTGTAGGGCTTTCTTCACATTCATTACGATAGCACGAAAGAATAGATTGCCACCCAGCGGTTTTTGCACGAAACAAAAAAAATAATTTCCTTCACGCACATCACCGTCAACGTTAAATATCAGCTTGATACTGGTTTTCTCGAAAAGCAGAACCAGTTTCTCACAATGATGCATTATACATACGGCTATTAGTATTAATTTTACCTGTCTCATAATTCAATTTCGAGAGAACTGAATAATTATTGTTTGTATCGAGTCGAGCGCGAACAAACTACTAGACCATGAGCTAAGAGTTTTCAGGAATTCCTCCTAATTTACCCAGTCAACAAAAGCAACTAAACATTACGACATCCGAGTAAATAGGATGGAAGAATCGGTCGATTCATCAATTACTTTGCTTTTACTTTTTTGAGCGCTCTGTCCCCGAACGTGACGGTTTCATCACGACATCTGTGATTTTCGACGATAAATTTCATTTTTCGTTGAGTTCGTTCATCTAAACGTGATATTCCTGAGAATTTTGAAACGACATGAAATTCTGCATTAATGTGCAGAATAGCAACATTTCAAACTTCCTGAGAAATTTCATGACCAGATACAATTCAAGAAGAATTTTGGAAAAAACTCATTATTTCAGTGACAAGAAATATAACCTAGTTGAGAGTATATGGTAGTGTGTATGGGGCGTTTTGAAAAAAATTGTCAAAAATTCAGATGGTAATCCTTGATTAAAATTGAGGTTCCTTATTCTCCACATTTTTATGAATTCTTACATTTCGAGATAAAAATAATATTTCAGCAAATAAGTGAAGAAATTCAGTGAACAGAAATTCCGAAAATGATAAAAAAATTTGGTTCCACAGATCTAAGTAGTAAGCAATCTCCTAAATTTTTACACATCTTTACCAAACACCTCAAATATAAAATTACAATTTAAAATTCCGCATCATCGAACCATATTCAAGAAACGAAAAACCTAAAATTTCAATAACAGATCAGATCGATTTGAAATATTGTATGTAGGATAATAATAACAGTTTCGAACAAAATATTCAAAAAAAATAATGAAATCATTTCACTAAATTTCAATGGTGACATAAAACAAAATAACAATATCATGCTTCGTGTAAAAATTCGAATATTTCAGAACAGAATTTTGCTTGTAGATTACTTACAATTTCAAGCAAAATTTCAAACACAATATCAAAAAAATAATGATATTATTCATTATCATATATCAAGATTCGTGAAAAATTTGTATTGAATGCTTCATCAGAATCAGAGGAAGTACAGGCTGATATACAAAAAAAAACTAATATTTCAAATTTTGCGAGTTAGATAATAACAATTTCAAGCCTGATGCAAAATTTCAAGCAAAATATCAAAATAAAATTTCTAATATGTATTATTTCACTAAATTTTTCATGGTGATAGAAAATAACAATATCAAGCTTCTTGCGAAATTTTGTGTTGATTTTTTCCTCAGAATCACAGAAAATTCAAGCTGAATTTCTAAAAAACAATGTTATATTTCAGTGCCAACACATCCGACCAAATTGAAATTTTGCGAGTAGGTTAAATGAATAATAACAATTTCAAGCCTGATGCAAAATTTCCGGAAAAAAACCTAACATTTTAGTGACAACAGATCCGACCAAATTGAAATTTTGCGAGTAGGTTGAATGAATAATAACAATTTCAAGCCCGATGCAAAATTTCAAAAATAAACCTAATATTTCAGTGACGACATAAAATAACAAATCTAAAATTTCATATTCACGTAGAACCTCGGAAAATTCAAACAGAATAAATGAAAAAAATGCACATTTTTTCCATAACAGATTGAAATTTAGTTTGCTTCTGTCATTTGAGTCATTCTCAATGAAACCTACTAATTTGAATATTTGGAATACTAATTTTTTCCTAATTGTCGAATTTATAACAAGCAGAATATCTATTATTTTCTGTATCTACCTGCTGAAAACTATCCTCAATTTTGTTTTTATTTGAGACTTATATAATAATAATAATAATAATAATAATAATAAATTTATAATAATAATAATTTTTATTTGAGACTTATATAAATACATAATCATTCTATGTAAAAAAGGGTAAGTTCCTGGGAAAAAAATCATAGAATAATAAACAAAGATAGAGGCGGTATATGCAATTTTCATATGTCTCCAACATGGTTAGATTGCGTTGTGGGATTGTGATATATTTTCAAATTCACAATTTTATTATATCGTTATGAATGTATATTATATTGAATGGAATATATTAATTTTAGTTATTCCCGATTAAAAATGCAAATTTGAATATTTGGAATCCAATATTTTTCCTAATTGTCGAATTTATAATAAGCAGAATGTTTATTATTTTCTGTATCTACCTGCTGAAATCCAAGGTCTGCCAACTTTTGCTCTGCAAGTGTCATCGGTTGTTTCAGGTCGGTCGTTTGACGCGCTTGATGTTTGTTTTCTGAATTTCTGATATATTTAGGTATTTATTTCAATATATTTTGAGTTGATATGAAACGTTGATTCACTATGGGACATAAGAAGTGCCTTCTTTGTAGAGAAACTCGCGAATTGAGTGAAATATCGTATCAAAGATATGTTTTCATTTCCGCGCGCTTTATGTCAAATTTGATAGTTGATATTGGGAACAAAATTTGCTTACTGAAAATGACATATGCTCCCTCTATCTATGTTTATTACTCTAAGGCTTATGTAAAATAACCACTCGAATATTCATGCCGAATTGCAGATGGATCATTTCACCTGAACTCCTCCTCATCTAGACTAAATAACCGACAACAATGACAACATGAAAAATCACATCAGTTCTGTGACCTCCAATAAGTGCATGAATGACCAGAATTCAAAAGCTGCCGACGACAAGTGATTTCTATTCTCGAATTTTTTCTTTGAGAATCCAGGTATCCTAACCTCTGCGAGGATGCCTAAATCACCTAAATTGAATATTAAGTCCCAAATCATGTGAGCACGTCCGACCAAGATCTAATGTGGGTACATTAGAGCTATAATGGGAGTATTATTATTTCTAGACGGATAGAGGTTTATGGAATGTAAATAAGTGTGATGAATGAACGATTTCATTGCATGTTTTGAACTTACATTTACAATAGTTCTTCTCGCCTTCTATTCAATTCAGTGAATTATGTTAAAAACAGTTGAACTGCGTGAGATCAGCATTTTAACAAAGAAGAATACCGTGGAAAGCTACAAATATAGCGTTTCTTGGTGGGTTAAATTGATTTTCTTCCCGGTCCATAAATGGCATGAATAATTGATTAGTGAATAATTTTGTGATCGATTATTGTTGAATGAATTATTTTTTTAATAGATTATGTTCCAGGAATAGGAAATACTACTCTAATTGGGTCATTAGGTACAGAATATCCAAGTTAGACGATGATTATAAACTTCATTGATGAATTTTACGAATAAAAAATTTTATTAATTAGATTCTGTGTTCGTTTTCAAAGGATATATATTTCGAATAAAATAATTCTTCATCAGAAAAAATTTTCTTATGATGAAACGAGAAAATGGGTAGAAATCACAATAAAATCACATGAAACAGGGTTGAACGCAATATTGAAAATAATAAAAATATTTGTTAGTCACATTTTCAGTTGCCACCATTGGCGTACAAAAAGGGCATCATGGTCTCTGTTTCCCCTTATTTTTACAGCATAGGTGAAATGAGAAAAAATATGCTCTCTTCGCATTCCTCATTCAATTTTTAGTAAAAAATGTATATGTACATATATGTATAGATTCACAAATGAAGGCCCTACAAATTCCACAGGTTTTCCTCAAAACGGCCCTTTTTTCGAAAAATGTTAAATATAAATTCATTATTATCCCTTTTATTTCAATGAACCTCTTTCAAAAACGAATTCCCTTCGGGACTAATAAAATATATCGTTTTCCGACAATATAAAATGTATAATTTTCCTCGAATAAGCATTTTTCGTGAAAACAGCTGTTTCAAGGAAAATGAGTGGATTTCGCCATATGGTGATGAAATTTGTAGTCTTCGTTTGGGCATCTTATGAATCAATAATATACATACAGGGTTTTCATAATCTCAACCAGATCTCAGTTTCACAAAGATTTCATGGTTATATTTCATTATTATAATATTATATGTTGGTAATCGGAACTCTCCTGTCATGGATTTATCTATTTCCTGTCAAATTTGTGATACAGAAAACAGTTCTGCCAACCAACATTCTTCAATAGATATATTCAATGAAATATTTCATTATTGATATAAAAATTCAGTGGATCAGAGAGTTCATTCAAAAACTTATGGAAGAATATCAGTTCCTTATGAACTTGGTACTTCTACTCTAGAAATATAGTCCTACCGTTTTTTACAAGAGAGTGAAAAAGTCACTTTTGAAGAAAACGATAGGTTGGGTGATTTCAAATTATATGTATTAAATTTTTAACTATGAGTTTGTTTGATTATGTGCTTTTTTCTGTGTATAATCTTATACATTTAAATGTTTTTCATACTTATTTAGTATATATTTGACTTGCTAAGCTAATCCTTTTGTTCTATGTTTGGCAAACCATGTAAATTTTTGATGGTGAATATTTGTACAAGTGTATTAAGGTGTAATAATTCGTCGTAATATTTCGTCGTATGCAAATAAATATTATTATTATTATTACTACACCTGTATCATAATTCTTGTTTTCTTTACTAGAAAGAGTTGGTAAGCTCTGTTTTGGAAGTTTATTTATAATGAAAACAAGTTAAACTTTTTATTTTGAGTATGATTCATTCTCAACTTAGGTATCCATATTCTCATGCATATTCAAATTCTGGATTTTTCTTCAACATTATGATGAAATGAAAAAAATTACATTTGTCGAGAAATTTCTTCATATAATGCATTTCCTGAACTTCTATGTTCCATATGTCAAATCTTTACGATCATAAAGTACGAAGATGAGGACAGATGATGAGGTCGCAAAATAAGTTGCAACTATTGAGACAAAACAAATTCGCAAAAACTTCTTACTCCAAGTCGGTACCTCACTCAATTTTTCTTGAAATTCAATTCTAATCCAAAGTTTCACTTCAACCTCTTCCATCAGCTGCATCAACCGTGACCAATCGAATTCGAACGCTCCCTCGATCGGTCATAGAAGATTTTTCCGAACCCAGCGGTCTCCAACAGACGGAAGCAAAAAATCTTTCGTCGGCAGCATTACGTAAATAAAGTGAAACGCTGTAAATCCGCCCGTTCGTACGGACAGACGAATTACCGTGGATTATTCTAGCGTGCGAACAGAGCTCAGGTCTTGGTATATTTCGATATCGGAGATTCGATTCGGCTCGTCTTTGGTAGTACAAAGTGAGCCGGTACCTCAACACCAACCAGTTCTTGTCAAGCGACCCCACGGACGAGGTACAAGTGCCTAAGTCAGTGCTAAAGTACCCATTAAAGTTGCTGGGCAGTGCCTAACCGTTAATAATGAAAAGATTCAAATTAGATAAAAATAAGGTTGAACATGCCTCATTCGTGTGAGTGCTCATTTGTCTTGTTATTATTTGCGCTGTTCGTTTTGCTTTCAGTGATAGATCGGCGATAGATAAATAATTAGGCGGTAATTGAAATATTCCGTCTTCGTTTTTGGTCACGAATTTTTTTATGTAATTCTGCTAGAGATGGCATTTTGCCGGCAAAATTTTTTGTTTGTAATATATAAATTTGTTGCCTTTATTTAATTAAGCTCATGACAATTGTATAAAACATTTTGTAAAAGCATGTTATTCGCGAAATTGCCAAACAACAAAATTTTATATTATAATCGAGAAATTTTGCCGGCAAAATTTTTTTGTTCGTAATATATAAATTTGTTGCTTTCCGGCAATTAAGTCCATGACATTTGTATCGAACGCCGACAGGTGACATTTTGTAAAAACTTTCATTCGCGAAATTGCCAAGCAACAAAGTTTTATATTACAATTGAGAAATTTTGCCGGCAACATTTTTTTGTTCGTAATATTGAAATTTGTTGCTTTTCGGCAATTAAGTCCATGACATTTGTATCAAACGCCGACAGGTGACATTTTGTAAAAACATTTCTTTCGCGAAATTGCAAAGCAACAAAGTTTTATATTACCGGAAAATTTTGCCGGCAAAATTTTATTTCTAGTAATATTTAATCCTGGCTCAAGACAGTTTCTTCCTTTTCGGCATTTTTGCTCATGACATTTGTCTCAAAATTCAAAAAATTTCATTCGCGAAATTGCCAAGCAACAAAATTTTATATTACAATCGAGAAATTCTGCCGGCAAAATTAGTTGTTTGTAATATTGAAATTCGTTGCTTTTCGACTATCTAGCCCATGATATTTGTATCGTGCGCTGACAGGCGACAGTTTGTAAAACATTTCATTCGCGAAATTGCCAAGCAACAAACTTTTATACTCGCTTTTATTACAATCGAGAAATTTTGGCGGCAAAATTTTATTTCTAGTAATATTCAATCCTGGCTCAAAACAGTTTCTTCCTTTTTGGAAATTTTGCTCATGACATTTGTTTCAAAATTGAAAAAAAATTCATTCGCGAAATTGCCAAGCAACAAAATTTTATATTACAATTGAGAAATTTTGCCGCCATAATTTTTGGTTTGTAATATTAAAATTTGTTGCTTTTCGGCAATTTAGCTCATTATATTTGTATCGAACACCGACAGGCGACATTTTGTAAAAACATTTCATTCGTGAAATTGCCAAGCAATAAATTTTTTTTTACAATCTAGAAATTTTGCCGGCAACATTTTATTTCTACTTCTAGTAATATTTCATATAACAATTCGTGGCCCTAAACAGTTTCTTCCTTTTCGGCAATTTTGCTCATGACATTCGTTTCAAAATCACGAGCCGATAGGCGAGTTAAAATTTCATACACTTAATTGCCAAGCATCAAAATTTCTTTTTACACAGAAATTTCACCTGTGAGATATTCAAAATGAATATTTCACGAGAACATCAATCGAAACGTAATATGATAATGAGAATTACAAGAAAACAATTCTGGGAAAAATCAAGTTTTGAAGTATTATTGTTAGGAACGTGTTAATTTTTCGATTATTTTTCAAATTAAAAATTACAATTGTTGCAGTTAATTAATTGGGAGATTATTATTTTAGATTACAGCAGACGGAATCCGATCTGATGATTGATCTGATCCTAATTATTTTTTCTGAGAATTTTGATTGACCTCTCTTAGATTTCGAACAAGTTTCAAATGATGTCCTGCATTAAGTTTACGATATGGTTTTAAGAAGTGTGCACTCGTCTTCTGCGTAATTTAAATTAACTCTTGTTCATCAACTCCTTTCGTGGCCTTTTGTTCATTATATTGAACTTTTTCGTGAATATTCTAATATTTCTCGCAGATGTCTATTTTGGCATATTTTTGTACCAAATACCTCTTTTGTATTGTCTAAAAAGTCAATTGTTACATTTGGATTCGTCAATTTATGTTCTATGAGTTTAAATCTAAAATTTAAAATTAAATCTTAATTTTCTTTATTTTTGTTTAAAAACCTGAAATAAATTCCAACAGCATCCACCTTAACTTCGTTATATGAATTATTCTGTGTGACTAATATCGAAGAAAAAATTTGTCATGCTAAATATCTCGAAATCACAAATAGTTTCGAAGTGAGGTTTGGTATGAAGAATGTTTTGATTTCTCATGTAAAAAACGGAAAAGTAAAAAAAATGTTCCACATCGAAAAAACAAAGTTGGACCCGTACAGGAAAAAATGAACACCCTGTGACCGAAAATATTTTTATTACATGATGCTCAACCAATAAGGTAACTCTAGAAGCATGGAGTTGCAGGGCCCAGTATTATATAGAATAACTATTTCAAACTCCATATCTACCTGGAAAATTTAATATCTTCATATCAAAGTTTGCTTTTTCAACTCAAATTAAGATTCCCACAAAATTCATTGGTATCCTTCTCGAAAGAAGAAAAAAAAACATATTTACACTGGTAAGCATAACTAGTTGGCAATATCTGCAGCAATAATTCAATAATAATAACCCAATTACCCTAACAACCTTGACTGGAACAATAGTAACAATCTCAATACGTTGTATAAGCCTGATTATTTCGCTCGAAAAAAATCAGACGTATAATAATTATTCAACGCCAATACATCGTATTCCGTGTAATATCGGAGTAATGATTATGAAGAAGATATAGGTAATAATTTCCACCGGTAGTTCAAATCGAAATATTCAGGTTTGAAATTGATTTTACCATCACTGGATTCCAAGTAATATATTTTAGGAGCAATAATATTCCCAAGGCTAACTGTGTCAGTGGATTCAATGAACTTCCAACATTACGGCCACAACACTCGTAAAGCTTAGGATATTGTGAAAAGGACAGGTAGTCACAAAAATCTGTGAAATCTCACAAAAGTATGCTGGTGTGAAGAAAATGGTCTATTCGCCGAATAGATCATTATTAAGTGACAGAATAACTGTTATTTATCACTTAAGTTTACTCAATATGTAATAGTTTTTTCTACATTTGTTTCAACATTTGTATCTTTTCAAAAAAGCCGCCTATTAAATTTGTTTTTTATATTTTATAATATGAGAAATGTTGGAACATCCAAAATTTGTAATAAAAAATATTATAGGGGTTGATTTCCTTACTCCTTTTTAGTGACATTTGATTAGCATTTTCATCTGTTAAATGTCATCCTTCTGATTTCTTCCTTAGAATGGATTTTTCTCGAGATATTCAATAAAAAACTGTTTTAATAGCAAACAGATACTGTCCGTCCGTGAACACCATCACTCTTGAAACTTTGAATATTCAGGGTGGGTAGGCGTAGTCGTGAATATAGCCGTTAAAATGTCGTATTTCTGATAATTTTCCATTTAGAGTTTCCAAAATGTTATGTTCATCACGTAGGTACCCAAAAAAATTCAAGACGAATAACAAATAGAAAATACCCAATATCGATATTTGTGCAAAATGTTGTGTTGATTGTTTCATCAGAATCATAATTAATTCAAGTAAATTGAAATTATGCTCGTAGATCGAGTCGTAGATTTCTAATAACAATTTCAAATTGTATGCAAAATTTCATGTTGATCGAGTTTTTTTACTTAATTTTTCTGAAATAACAGAGCGAAGGAGGATGAAATTTAATTTTTAGATGTAAAGTAATGACTTCAATGTTCATTAATTATTTCGCATGAATCTAGAAACATACGGTATAAAATAATCAAACTTTCTCATGGGGAATGTGCATTACAGTTCAAAAGGGTCATCGATGAAAGTTCACAAACATATTGTGTTCATATGGATTTTCATATAACGCCGGTAAGGTTAGCTCCCGGCCGGCCAGCTCCACGGGCACCATTCATTCCACCACGGTCAAACACACTTTAGTCATTTTTGATATTTGAATTGAATTTCTAGATGCGTGAATGTAATAAATTGAGGTTCATCTTATAGAGAAATGAAAGATCTAGCGAGTAGTAATTTTTCGTTTACATAAGCTACATATAGGGATCAATTTTAGGATGGAATTGAAGAATTTCATGCCGGCCGAAGAGATTTTCGTGATTTTTATATTTTCCGAATGAGCGGCCAAAGATGAAATTTAGTCCATGGTATGAAGGATTGAAAAAGCCATAAAAATAGAAATTTTCGTTCGCATTGGTTAACCCTATGGCCCCAGCTCTACGACCTGAATAGTCTGATATCGTGCCTGCCGGATAGTCTTTCGTGTTTTTTATGTTCTTCGAATAAGCGGCCAAAGATGAAATTTAACCCATGGTATGAAGGATTGTAAATGCCATAAATATTGAAATTTTTGTTCACATTGGGTACCCCTAAGGCCCCAGCTCCACGACCTGAATAGTATGATATCGCGCCGGCCGGATAGTTTTTCGTGTTTTTCATGTTTTTCGAATGAGCGGCCAAAGATGAAATTTAGTCCATGTTATGAAGGATTGAAAAAGCCATAACTATTGAAATTTTCGTTCACATTGGTTACCCCTAAGGCCCCAGCTCCACGACATGAATTGTATGATATCATGCCGGCCGGATAGTTTTTCGTGTTTTTCGTGTTTTTCATGTTCTTCGAATAAGCGGCCAAAGATGAAATTTAGTCCATGTTATGAAGGATTGAAAAAGCCATAAATATTGAAATTTTCGTTCACATTGGGTACCCCTAAGGCCCCAGCTCCACGACCTGAATAGTATGATATCGTGCCGGCCGGATAGTATTTCATGTTTTTCGAATAAGCGGCCAAAGATGAAATTTAGTCCATGTTATGAAGGATTGAAAAAGCCATAACTATTGAAATTTTCGTTCTCATTGGTTAACCCTATGGCCCCAGCACCACGACCTGAATAGTATGATATCGTGCCGGCCGGATAGTTTTTCGTGTTTTTTATGTTCTTCGAATAAGCGGCCAAAGATGAAATTTAGTCCATGGTATGAAGGATTGAAAAAGCCATAAATATTGTTTTTTTGGTTCACATTGGGTACCTCTAAAGGCCCAGCTCCACGACTTGAATTGTATGATGTCATGCCGGCCGGATAGTTTTTCGAGTTTTTCATGTTTTTCGAATGAGCGGCCAAAGATGAAATTTAGTCCATGTTATGAAGGATTGAAAAAGCCATAACTATTGAAATTTTCGTTCACATTGGTTAACCCTATGACCCCAGCACCACGCCCTGAATAGTATGATATCGTGCCAGCCGGATAGTTTTTCGTGTGTTTTATGTTCTTCGAATAAACGGCCAAAGATGAAATTGAGTCCATGTCATGAAGGATTGAAAAAGCCATAACTATTGAAATTTTCGTTCACATTGGTTAACCCTATGGCCCCAGCACCACGCCTTGAATAGTATGATATCGTGCCGGCCGGATAGTTTTTCGTGTTTTTTATGTTCTTCGAATAAGCGGCCAAAGATGAAATTTAGTCCATGGTATGAAGGATTGAAAAAGCCATAAATATTGTTTTTTTGGTTCACATTGGGTACCTCTAAAGGCCCAGCTCCACGACTTGAATTGTATGATGTCATGCCGGCCGGATAGTTTTTCGAGTTTTTCATGTTTTTCGAATGAGCGGCCAAAGATGAAATTTAGTCCATGTTATGAAGGATTGAAAAAGCCATAACTATTGAAATTTTCGTTCACATTGGTTAACCCTATGGCCCCAGCTTCACGCCCTGAATAGTATGATATCGTGCCAGCCGGATAGTTTTTCGTGTGTTTTATGTTCTTCGAATAAACGGCCAAAGATGAAATTTAGTCCATGTTATGAAGGATTGAAAAAGCCATAACTATTGAAATTTTCGTTCACATTGGTTAACCCTATGGCCCCAGCCCCACGCCCTGAATAGTATGATATCGTGCCGGCCGGATAGTTTTTCGTGTTTTTTATGTTCTTCGAATAAGCGGCCAAAGATGAAATTTAGTCCATGTTATGAAGGATTGAAAAAGCCATAACTATTGAAATTTTCGTTCACATTGGTTAACCCTATGGCCCCAGCTTCACGCCCTGAATAGTATGATATCGTGCCAGCCGGATAGTTTTTCGTGTGTTTTATGTTCTTCGAATAAACGGCCAAAGATGAAATTTAGTCCATGTTATGAAGGATTGAAAAAGCCATAACTATTGAAATTTTCGTTCACATTGGTTAACCCTATGGCCCCAGCCCCACGCCCTGAATAGTATGATATCGTGCCGGCCGGATAGTTTTTCGTGTTTTTTATGTTCTTCGAATAAGCGGCCAAAGATGAAATTTAGTCCATGGTATGAAGGATTGAAAAAGCCATAAATATTGTTTTTTTGGTTCACATTGGGTACCTCTAAAGGCCCTGCTCCACGACTTGAATTGTATGATGTCATGCCGGCCGTATAGTTTTTCGTGTTTTTTATGTTCTTCGAATAAGCGGCCAAAGATGAAATTTAGTCCATGTTATGAAGGATTGAAAAAGCCATAACTATTGAAATTTTCGTTCACATTGGTTAACCCTATGGCCCCAGCCCCACGCCCTGAATAGTATGATATCGTGACGGCCGGATAGTTTTTCGTGTTTTTTATGTTCTTCGAATAAGCGGCCAAAGATGAAATTTAGTCCATGGTATGAAGGATTGAAAAAGCCATAAATATTGTTTTTTTGGTTCACATTGGGTACCTCTAAAGGCCCAGCTCCACGACTTGAATTGTATGATGTCATGCCGGCCGGATAGTTTTTCGTGTTTTTTATGTTCTTCGAATAAGCGGCCAAAGATGAAATTTAGTCCATGGTATGAAGGATTGAAAAAGCCATAAATATTGTTTTTTTGGTTCACATTGGGTACCTTAAAGGCCCAGCTCCACGACTTGAATTGTATGATGTCATGCCGGCCGGATAGTTTTTCGAGTTTTTCATGTTTTTCGAATGAGCGGCCAAAGATGAAATTTAGTCCATGTTATGAAGGATTGAAAAAGCCATAACTATTGAAATTTTCGTTCACATTGGTTAACCCTATGGCCCCAGCACCACGACCTGAATAGTATGATATCGTGCCGGCCGGATAGTATTTCATGTTTTTCATGTTTTTCGAATAAGCGGCCAAAGATGAAATTGAGTCCATGTCATGAAGGATTGAAAAAGCCATAACTATTGAAATTTTCGTTCACATTGGTTAACCCTATGGCCCCAGCACCACGCCCTGAATAGTATGATATCGTGCCGGCCGGATAGTTTTTCGTGTTTTTTATGTTCTTCGAATAAGCAGCCAAAGATGAAATTTAGTCCATGGTATGAAGGATTGAAAAAGCCATAAATATTGTTTTTTTGGTTCACATTGGGTACCTCTAAAGGCCCAGCTCCACGACTTGAATTGTATGATGTCATGCCGGCCGGATAGTTTTTCGTGTTTTTTATGTTCTTCGAATAAGCGGCCAAAGATGAAATTTAGTCCATGGTATGAAGGATTGAAAAAGCCATAAATATTGTTTTTTTGGTTCACATTGGGTACCTCTAAAGGCCCTGCTCCACGACTTGAATTGTATGATGTCATGCCGGCCGGATAGTTTTTCGTGTTTTTTATGTTCTTCGAATAAGCGGCCAAAGATGAAATTTAGTCCATGTTATGAAGGATTGAAAAAGCCATAACTATTGAAATTTTCGTTCACATTGGTTAACCCTATGGCCCCAGCACCACGCCCTGAATAGTATGATATCGTGCCGGCCGGATAGTTTTTCGTGTGTTTTATGTTCTTCGAATAAACGGCCAAAGATGAAATTTAGTCCATGTTATGAAGGATTGAAAAAGCCATAACTATTGAAATTTTCGTTCACATTGGTTAACCCTATGGCCCCAGCCCCACGCCCTGAATAGTATGATATCGTGCCGGCCGGATAGTTTTTCGTGTTTTTTATGTTCTTCGAATAAGCGGCCAAAGATGAAATTTAGTCCATGGTATGAAGGATTGAAAAAGCCATAAATATTGTTTTTTTGGGTCACATTGGGTACCTCTAAAGGCCCAGCTCCACGACTTGAATTGTATGATGTCATGCCGGCCGGATAGTTTTTCGTGTTTTTCATGTTTTTCGAATGAGCGGCCAAAGATGAAATTTAGTCCATGTTATGAAGGATTGAAAAAGCCATAAATATTGTTTTTTTGGGTCACATTGGGTACCTCTAAAGGCCCAGCTCCACGACTTAAATTGTATGATGTCATGCCGGCCGGATAGTATTTCCTGTTTTTCATGTTTTTCGAATAAGCGGCCAAAGATGAAATTTAGTCCATGTTATGAAGGATTGAAAAAGCCATAAATATTGTTTTTTTGGGTCACATTGGGTACCTCTAAAGGCCCAGCTCCACGACTTGAATTGTATGATGTCATGCCGGCCGGATAGTATTTCCTGTTTTTCATGTTTTTCGAATAAGCGGCCAAAGATGAAATTTAGTTCATGTTATGAAGGATTGAAAAAGCCATAAATATTGTTTTTTTGGGTCACATTGGGTACCTCTAAAGGCCCAGCTCCACGACTTGAATTGTATGATGTCATGCCGGCCGGATAGTATTTCCTGTTTTTCATGTTTTTCGAATAAGCGGCCAAAGATGAAATTTAGTCCATGTTATGAAGGATTGAAAAAGCCATAACTATTGAAATTTTTGTTCACATTGGTTAACCCTATGGCCCCATCACCACGACCTGAATAGTATGATATCGTGCCGGCCGGATAGTATTTCATGTTTTTCATGTTTTTCGAATAAGCGGCCAAAGATGAAATTTAGTCCATGTTATGAAGGATTGAAAAAGCCATAACTATTGAAATTTTTGTTCACATTGGTTAACCCTATGGCCCCAGCACCACGACCTGAATAGTATGATATCGTGCCGGCCGGATAGTTTTTCGTGTTTTTTATGTTCTTCGAATAAGCGGCCAAAGATGAAATTTAGTCCATGGTATGAAGGATTGAAAAAGCCATAAATATTGTTTTTTTGGTTCACATTGGGTACCCCTAAAGGCCCAGCTCAACGACTTGAATTGTATGATGTCATGCCGGCCGGATAGTTTTTCGAGTTTTTCATGTTTTTCGAATGAGCGGCCAAAGATGAAATTTAGTCCATGTTATGAAGGATTGAAAAAGCCATAACTATTGAAATTTTCGTTCACATTGGTTGACCCTATGGCCCCAGCACCACGACCTGAATAGTATGATATCGTGCCGGCCGGATAGTTTTTCATGTTTTTCATGTTTTTCGAATAAGCGGCCAAAGATGAAATTTAGTCCATGTTATGAAGGATTGAAAAAGCCATAAATATTGTTTTTTTGGTTCACATTGGGTACCCCTAAAGGCCCAGCTCAACGACTTGAATTGTATGATGTCATGCCAGCCGGATAGTTTTTCGAGTTTTTCATGTTTTTCGAATGAGCGGCCAAAGATGAAATTTAGTCCATGTTATGAAGGATTGAAAAAGACATAACTATTGAAATTTTCGTTCACATTGGTTAACCCTATGGCCCCAGCCCCACGCCCTGAATAGTATGATATCGTGACGGCCGGATAGTTTTTCGTGTTTTTTATGTTCTTCGAATAAGCGGCCAAAGATGAAATTTAGACCATGGTATGAAGGATTGAAAAAGCCATAAATATTGTTTTTTTGGTTCACATTGGGTACCTCTAAAGGCCCAGCTCCACGACTTGAATTGTATGATGTCATGCCAGCCGGATAGTTTTTCGAGTTTTTCATGTTTTTCGAATGAGCGGCCAAAGATGAAATTTAGTCCATGTTATGAAGGATTGAAAAAGACATAACTATTGAAATTTTCGTTCACATTGGTTAACCCTATGGCCCCAGCCCCACGCCCTGAATAGTATGATATCGTGACGGCCGGATAGTTTTTCGTGTTTTTTATGTTCTTCGAATAAGCGGCCAAAGATGAAATTTAGACCATGGTATGAAGGATTGAAAAAGCCATAAATATTGTTTTTTTGGTTCACATTGGGTACCCCTAAAGGCCCAGCTCAACGACTTGAATTGTATGATGTCATGCCGGCCGGATAGTATTTCCTGTTTTTCATGTTTTTCGAATAAGCGGCCAAAGATGAAATTTAGTCCATGTTATGAAGGATTGAAAAAGCCATAACTATTGAAATTTTTGTTCACATTGGTTAACCCTATGGCCCCATCACCACGACCTGAATAGTCTGATATCGTGCCGGCCGGATAGTATTTCATGTTTTTCATGTTTTTCGAATAAGCGGCCAAAGATGAAATTTAGTCCATGTTATGAAGGATTGAAAAAGCCATAACTATTGAAATTTTTGTTCACATTGGTTAACCCTATGGCCCCAGCACCACGACCTGAATTGTATGATATCGTGCCGGCCGGATAGTATTTCATGTTTTTCATGTTTTTCGAATAAGCGGCCAAAGATGAAATTTAGTCCATGTTATGAAGGATTGAAAAAGCCATAACTATTGAAATTTTTGTTCACATTGGTTAACCCTATGGCCCCAGCACCACGACCTGAATTGTATGATATCGTGCCGGCCGGATAGTATTTCATGTTTTTCGAATAAGCGGCCAAAGATGAAATTTAGTCCATGTTATGAAGGATTGAAAAAGCCATAACTATTGAAATTTTTGTTCACATTGGTTAACCCTATGGCCCCAGCACCACGACCTGAATTGTATGATATCGTGCCGGCCGGATAGTATTTCATGTTTTTCATGTTTTTCGAATAAGCGGCCAAAGATGAAATTTAGTCCATGTTATGAAGGATTGAAAAAGCCATAACTATTGAAATTTTTGTTCACATTGGTTAACCCTATGGCCCCATCACCACGACCTGAATAGTCTGATATCGTGCCGGCCGGATAGTATTTCATGTTTTTCATGTTTTTCGAATAAGCGGCCAAAGATGAAATTTAGTCCATGTTATGAAGGATTGAAAAAGCCATAACTATTGAAATTTTTGTTCACATTGGTTAACCCTATGGCCCCAGCACCACGACCTGAATTGTATGATATCGTGCCGGCCGGATAGTATTTCATGTTTTTCATGTTTTTCGAATAAGCGGCCAAAGATGAAATTTAGTCCATGTTATGAAGGATTGAAAAAGCCATAACTATTGAAATTTTTGTTCACATTGGTTAACCCTATGGCCCCAGCACCACGACCTGAATTGTATGATATCGTGCCGGCCGGATAGTATTTCATGTTTTTCGAATAAGCGGCCAAAGATGAAATTTAGTCCATGTTATGAAGGATTGAAAAAGCCATAACTATTGAAATTTTTGTTCACATTGGTTAACCCTATGGCCCCAGCACCACGACCTGAATTGTATGATATCGTGCCGGCCGGATAGTATTTCATGTTTTTCATGTTTTTCGAATAAGCGGCCAAAGATGAAATTTAGTCCATGTTATGAAGGATTGAAAAAGCCATAACTATTGAAATTTTTGTTCACATTGGTTAACCCTATGGCCCCAGCACCACGACCTGAATTGTATGATATCGTGCCGGCCGGATAGTATTTCATGTTTTTCATGTTTTTCGAATAAGCGGCCAAAGATGAAATTTAGTCCATGTTATGAAGGATTGAAAAAGCCATAACTATTGAAATTTTTGTTCACATTGGTTAACCCTATGGCCCCAGCACCACGACCTGAATTGTATGATATCGTGCCGGCCGGATAGTATTTCATGTTTTTCGAATAAGCGGCCAAAGATGAAATTTAGTCCATGTTATGAAGGATTGAAAAAGCCATAACTATTGAAATTTTTGTTCACATTGGTTAACCCTATGGCCCCAGCACCACGACCTGAATTGTATGATATCGTGCCGGCCGGATAGTATTTCATGTTTTTCATGTTTTTCGAATAAGCGGCCAAAGATGAAATTTAGTCCATGTTATGAAGGATTGAAAAAGCCATAACTATTGAAATTTTTGTTCACATTGGTTAACCCTATGGCCCCATCACCACGACCTGAATAGTCTGATATCGTGCCGGCCGGATAGTATTTCATGTTTTTCATGTTTTTCGAATAAGCGGCCAAAGATGAAATTTAGTCCATGTTATGAAGGATTGAAAAAGCCATAACTATTGAAATTTTTGTTCACATTGGTTAACCCTGTGGCCCCAGCACCACGACCTGAATTGTATGATATCGTGCCGGCCGGATAGTATTTCATGTTTTTCATGTTTTTCGAATAAGCGGCCAAAGATGAAATTTAGTCCATGTTATGAAGGATTGAAAAAGCCATAACTATTGAAATTTTTGTTCACATTGGTTAACCCTATGGCCCCAGCACCACGACCTGAATTGTATGATATCGTGCCGGCCGGATAGTATTTCATGTTTTTCGAATAAGCGGCCAAAGATGAAATTTAGTCCATGTTATGAAGGATTGAAAAAGCCATAACTATTGAAATTTTTGTTCACATTGGTTAACCCTATGGCCCCAGCACCACGACCTGAATTGTATGATATCGTGCCGGCCGGATAGTATTTCATGTTTTTCATGTTTTTCGAATAAGCGGCCAAAGATGAAATTTAGTCCATGTTATGAAGGATTGAAAAAGCCATAACTATTGAAATTTTTGTTCACATTGGTTAACCCTATGGCCCCAGCACCACGACCTGAATTGTATGATATCGTGCCGGCCGGATAGTATTTCATGTTTTTCATGTTTTTCGAATAAGCGGCCAAAGATGAAATTTAGTCCATGTTATGAAGGATTGAAAAAGCCATAACTATTGAAATTTTTGTTCACATTGGTTAACCCTATGGCCCCAGCACCACGACCTGAATTGTATGATATCGTGCCGGCCGGATAGTATTTCATGTTTTTCATGTTTTTCGAATAAGCGGCCAAAGATGAAATTTAGTCCATGTTATGAAGGATTGAAAAAGCCATAACTATTGAAATTTTTGTTCACATTGGTTAACCCTATGGCCCCAGCACCACGACCTGAATAGTATGATATCGTGCCGGCCGGATAGTTTTTCGTGTTTTTGATGTTTTTCGAATATGCGGCCAAAGACAAAATTCAGGCCATTGCATGAAGGGTTGAAAAAGCCATAAA
Organism: Harmonia axyridis; assembly: GCF_914767665.1. Classification (NCBI taxonomy): domain Eukaryota; kingdom Metazoa; phylum Arthropoda; class Insecta; order Coleoptera; family Coccinellidae; genus Harmonia; species Harmonia axyridis. Next base: position 30,926,569 of record NC_059505.1, read on the forward strand.
TATTGTTTTTTTGGTTCACATTGGTTACCCCTAAGGCCCCAGCTCCACGACATGAATTGTAAGATATCATGCCGGCCGGATAGTTTTTCATGTTTTTCGAATAAGCGGCCAAAGATGAAATTTAGTCCATGTTATGAAGGATTGGAAAAGCCATAACTATTGAAATTTTCGTTCACATTGGTTAACCCTATGGCCCCAGCCCCACGACTTGAATAGTATGATATCGTGCCGGCCGGATAGTTTTTCGTGTTTTTTATGTTCTTCGAATAAGCGGCCAAAGATGAAATTTAGTCCATGGTATGAAGGATTGAAAAAGCCGTAAATATTGAATTTTTGGTACACATTGGGTACCTCTAAAGGCCCAGCTCCACGACTTGAATTGTATGATGTCATGCCGGCCTGGTAGTTTTTCGTGTTTTTCATGTTTTTCGAATGAGCGGCCAAAGATGAAATTTAGTTAATGTTATGAAGGATTGAAAAAGCCATAAATATTGTTTTTTTGGTTCACATTGGGTACCTATAAAGGCCCAGCTCCACGACTTGAATTGAATGATGTCATGCCGGCCGGATAGTTTCTCATGTTTTTCGAATAAGCGGCCAAAGATGAAATTTAGTCCATGTTATGAAGGATTGAAAAATCCATAAATATTGTTTTTTTGGTTCACAGTGGGTACCTCTAAAGGCCCAGCTCCACGACTTGAATTGTATGATGTTATGCCGGCCGGATAGTTTTTCGTGGTTTTTATGTTCTTCGAATAAGCGGCCAAGGATAAAATTTAGCCCATGTTATGAAGGATTGAAAAAGCCATAAATAGTGAAATTTTCGTTCACATTGGTTACCTCTAAAAGCCCAGCTCCACGACTTGAATTGTATGATATCATGCCGGCCAGATAGTTTTTCGTGTTTTTCATGTTTTTCGAATGAGCGGCCAAAGATGAAATTTGGTCCATGTTATGAAGAATTGAGAAAGCCATGAATATTGAAATTTTCATTCACTTTGGTTAACCCCAAGGGCCCAGCTCTACGACCTGAATAGTATGATATCGTGCCGGCCGGATAGTTTTTCATGTTTTTCGAACAAGCGGCCAAAGATGAAATTTAGTCCATGTTTTGAAGGATTGAAAAAGCCATAAATATTGAAATTTTCGTTCACATTGGTTACCCCTAAGGCCCCCAGCTCCACGACCTGAATAGTATGATATCGATAAGATTCGGCAAGTGTGTGCAATTATTCATCTGTGGCACTGAAATATCCAGCCGTCAAAGAGTCCGACGAATATTTATTTATTCTCCTTCATCTGGATGTAATAAACAAAAACAAACGATTCAGAGCAATCCGAGAGATCGTCGGTGAAACCAGAACGTCCTAATAGAAGCATTTTTGTAACAAAATACAGATTAAGATATTCACTTGGTCCGTTTTCTGGCTGATCGAGCGATATTTCGAAAACTACAATAGCTATAGGTTTCCCGTTTTTTCAGTTTAATTTGTGATGAAAGGTTTTTGCTTATAACGTATTTAGGAAGTTGTCATTGATTGTAATATTTGGGAAATTAGTAATTTGAAATTATTGCATGATATATATTTTATGTGCACCAAGTTCCGTAACATTTTTTCAGGGTTTCGATATTCATGGGGGGATAATTACCCCCATTACCCCCCCTCTCGTAAATCCGCCCTTGACATTTTGTGAAGTATGAATTGCAACCAAAACACTTACTATGCAATTCAAAAAACGAAAAAACATTTATAATAAGTTTTTTCTTATAAAAAACATCGAGTTTTTAAATCAAAAAATTCATCTACTTCTGATATGTGGAGTTTGTACAGACATTTAATTTTTTGAAGGATTATTAAGTAATGTAAAAGAAGTCACAAAATGTTAATGTTTTTGTTGTTATCAATAAAAAAAAACAAGTATGTGCTTTCTTTGTATTCCAAATAGAATAGAATAAAAATCTACTTCTGATATGTGGAGTTTGTACAGACATTAAATTTTTTAAAGGATTATTAAATAATGTGAAAGAAGTCACAAAATGTTAATGTTTTTGTTGTTATCAATAAAAAAAACAAGTATGTGCTATCGTTGTATTCCAAATAGAATGACACGCAATTTCCACTGACAATATACAAAAACTATCCGACCGGCATGATATCATACAATTCAAGTCGTGGAGCTGGGCCCTTAGAGATACCCCATGTGAACGAAAAAAACAATATTTATGGCTTTTTCAATCCCTCATAACATGGACTAAATTTCATCTTTGGCCGCTTATTCGAAAAACATGAAAAACACGAAAAACTATCCGGCCGGCACGATATCATACTATTCAGGTCGTGGTGCTGGGCATTTAGAGGTACCCAATGTGAACGAAAAAAACTATATTTATGGCTTTTTCAATCCTTCATAAATGGACTAAATTTCATTTTTGGCCGTCTATTCGAAGAACATGAAAAACAAGAAAAACTATCCGGCCGGCACGATATCAGACTATTCAGGTCGTGGTGCTGGGGCCATAGGGTTAACCAATGTGAACGAAAATTTCAATAGTTATGGCTTTTTCAATCCTCCATAACATGGACTAAATTTCATCTTTGGCCGCTTATTCGAAAAACATGAAAAACATGAAATACTATCCGGCCGGCACGATATCAGACTATTCAGGTCGTGGTGCTGGGGCCATAGGGTTAACCAATGTGAACGAAAATTTCAAAAGTTATGGCTTTTTCAATCCTCCATAACATGGACTAAATTTCATCTTTGGCCGCTTATTCGAAAAACATGAAAAACATGAAATACTATCCGGCCGGCACGATATCATACTATTCAGGTCGTGGTGCTGGGGCCATAGGGTTAACCAATGTGAACGAAAATTTCAAAAGTTATGGCTTTTTCAATCCTCCATAACATGGACTAAATTTCATCTTTGGCCGCTTATTCGAAAAACATGAAAAACATGAAATACTATCCGGCCGGCACGATATCAGACTATTCAGGTCGTGGTGCTGGGGCCATAGGGTTAACCAATGTGAACGAAAATTTCAAAAGTTATGGCTTTTTCAATCCTCCATTACATGGACTAAATTTCATCTTTGGCCGCTTATTCGAAAAACATGAAATACTATCCGGCCGGCACGATATCAGACTATTCAGGTCGTGGTGCTGGGGCCATAGGGTTAACCAATGTGAACGAAAATTTCAAAAGTTATGGCTTTTTCAATCCTCCATAACATGGACTAAATTTCATTTAACCAATGTGAACGAAAATTTCAAAAGTTATGGCTTTTTCAATCCTCCATAACATGGACTAAATTTCATCTTTGGCCGCTTATTCGAAAAACATGAAAAACATGAAATACTATCCGGCCGGCACGATATCAGACTATTCAGGTCGTGGTGCTGGGGCCATAGGGTTAACCAATGTGAACGAAAATTTCAATAGTTATGGCTTTTTCAATCCTTCATAACATGGATTAAATTTCATCTTTGGCCGCTTATTCGAAAAACATGAAAAACATGAAATACTATCCGGCCGGCACGATATCAGACTATTCAGGTCGTGGTGCTGGGGCCATAGGGTTAACCAATGTGAACGAAAATTTCAAAAGTTATGGCTTTTTCAATCCTCCATAACATGGATTAAATTTCATCTTTGGCCGCTTATTCGAAAAACATGAAAAACATGAAATACTATCCGGCCGGCACGATATCAGACTATTCAGGTCGTGGTGCTGGGGCCATAGGGTTAACCAATGTGAACGAAAATTTCAATAGTTATGTCTTTTTCAATCCTCCATAACATGGATTAAATTTCATCTTTGGCCGCTTATTCGAAAAACATGAAAAACATGAAATACTATCCGGCCGGCACGATATCAGACTATTCAGGTCGTGGTGCTGGGGCCATAGGGTTAACCAATGTGAACGAAAATTTCAAAAGTTATGGCTTTTTCAATCCTCCATAACATGGACTAAATTTCATTTAACCAATGTGAACGAAAATTTCAAAAGTTATGGCTTTTTCAATCCTCCATAACATGGACTAAATTTCATCTTTGGCCGCTTATTCGAAAAACATGAAAAACATGAAATACTATCCGGCCGGCACGATATCAGACTATTCAGGTCGTGGTGCTGGGGCCATAGGGTTAACCAATGTGAACGAAAATTTCAATAGTTATGGCTTTTTCAATCCTTCATAACATGGACTAAATTTCATCTTTGGCCGCATATTCGAAGAAAATAAAAAACACGAAAAACTATCCGGCCGGCACGATATCAGACTATTCAGGTCGTGGTGCTGGGGCCATAGGGTTAACCAATGTGAACGAAAATTTCAATAGTTATGGCTTTTTCAATCCTCCATAACATGGACTAAATTTCATCTTTGGCCGCTTATTCGAAAAACATGAAAAACATGAAATACTATCCGGCCGGCACGATATCAGACTATTCAGGTCGTGGTGCTGGGGCCATAGGGTTAACCAATGTGAACGAAAATTTCAAAAGTTATGGCTTTTTCAATCCTCCATAACATGGACTAAATTTCATTTAACCAATGTGAACGAAAATTTCAAAAGTTATGGCTTTTTCAATCCTCCATAACATGGACTAAATTTCATCTTTGGCCGCTTATTCGAAAAACATGAAAAACATGAAATACTATCCGGCCGGCACGATATCAGACTATTCAGGTCGTGGTGCTGGGGCCATAGGGTTAACCAATGTGAACGAAAATTTCAAAAGTTATGGCTTTTTCAATCCTCCATGACATGGCCTAAATTTCATCTTTGGCCGCTTATTCGAAAAACATGAAATACTATCCGGCCGGCACGATATCAGACTATTCAGGTCGTGGTGCTGGGGCCATAGGGTTAACCAATGTGAACGAAAATTTCAAAAGTTATGGCTTTTTCAATCCTCCATAACATGGACTAAATTTCATTTAACCAATGTGAACGAAAATTTCAAAAGTTATGGCTTTTTCAATCCTCCATAACATGGACTAAATTTCATCTTTGGCCGCTTATTCGAAAAACATGAAAAACATGAAATACTATCCGGCCGGCACGATATCAGACTATTCAGGTCGTGGTGCTGGGGCCATAGGGTTAACCAATGTGAACGAAAATTTCAAAAGTTATGGCTTTTTCAATCCTCCATAACATGGACTAAATTTCATTTAACCAATGTGAACGAAAATTTCAAAAGTTATGGGTTTTTCAATCCTCCATAACATGGACTAAATTTCATCTTTGGCCGCTTATTCGAAAAACATGAAAAACATGAAATACTATCCGGCCGGCACGATATCAGACTATTCAGGTCGTGGTGCTGGGGCCATAGGGTTAACCAATGTGAACGAAAATTTCAATAGTTATGTCTTTTTCAATCCTCCATAACATGGATTAAATTTCATCTTTGGCCGCTTATTCGAAAAACATGAAAAACATGAAATACTATCCGGCCGGCAGGATATCAGACTATTCAGGTCGTGGAGCTGGGGCCATAGGGTTAACCAATGTGAACGAAAATTTCAATATTTATGACTTTTTCAATCCTTCATAACATGGACTAAATTTCATCTTTGGCCGCATATTCGAAGAAAATAAAAAACACGAAAAACTATCCGGCGGGCACGATATCTTACTATTCAGGTCTTGGAGCTGGGCCGTTCGGGGTAACCAAAGTGAATGAAAATTTCAATATTTATGGCTTTTTCAATCCTTCATAACATGGACTGAATTTCATCTTTGGCCGCTCATTCGAAAAACATGAAAAACACGATAAACTATCCCACCGGCATGATATCATACAATTCAAGTCGTGGAGCTGGGCCTTAAGAGGTACCCAATGTGAACCAAAAAAACAATATTTATGGCTTTTTCAATCCTCCATACCATGGACTAAATTTTATCTTTGGCCGCATATTCGAAAAACATGAAAAACACGAAAAACTATCCGGCCGGCATGATATCATACTATTCTGGTCGTGGAGCTGGGCCCTTTGGGCAACCAAAGTGAATGAAAATTTCGATATTTATGGCTTTTTCAATCCTTCATACCATGGACTAAATTTCATCTTTGGCCGCTTATTCGAAGAACATAAAAAACACGAAAAACTATCCGGCCGGCACGATATCATACTATTCAGGTCGTGGTGCTGGGGCCATAGGGTTAACCAATGTGAACGAAAATTTCAATAGTTATGGCTTTTTCAATCCTTCATAACATGGACTAAATTTCATCTTTGGCCGCTCATTCGAAAAACATGAAAAACACGAAAAACTATCCGGCCGGCATGACATCATACAATTCAAGTCGTGGAGCTGGGCCTTTAGAGGTACCCAATGTGAACCAAAAAAACAATATTTATGGCTTTTTCAATCCTTCATACCATGGACTAAATTTCATCTTTGGCCGCTTATTCGAAGAACATAAAAAACACGAAAAACTATCCGGCCGGCACGATATCATACTATTCAGGGCGTGGTGCTGGGGCCATAGGGTTAACCAATGTGAACGAAAATTTCAATAGTTATGGCTTTTTCAATCCTTCATAACATGGACTAAATTTCATCTTTGGCCGCTCATTCGAAAAACATGAAAAACACGAAAAACTATCCGGCCGGCATGACATCATACAATTCAAGTCGTGGAGCTGGGCCTTTAGAGGTACCCAATGTGACCCAAAAAAAACAATATTTATGGCTTTTTCAATCCTTCATACCATGGACTAAATTTCATCTTTGGCCGCTTATTCGAAGAACATAAAAAACACGAAAAACTATCCGGCCGGCACGATATCATACTATTCAGGGCGTGGGGCTGGGGCCATAGGGTTAACCAATGTGAACGAAAATTTCAATAGTTATGGCTTTTTCAATCCTTCATAACATGGACTAAATTTCATCTTTGGCCGTTTATTCGAAGAACATAAAACACACGAAAAACTATCCGGCCGGCACGATATCATACTATTCAGGGCGTGGGGCTGCGGCCATAGGGTTAACCAATGTGAACGAAAATTTCAATAGTTATGGCTTTTTCAATCCTTCATAATATGGACTATTTTTCATCTTTGGCCGTTTATTCGAAGAACATAAAACACACGAAAAACTATCCGGCCGGCACGATATCATACTATTCAGGGCGTGGTGCTGGGGCCATAGGGTTAACCAATGTGAACGAAAATTTCAATAGTTATGGCTTTTTCAATCCTTCATAACATGGACTAAATTTCATCTTTGGCCGCTCATTCGAAAAACATGAAAAACTCGAAAAACTATCCGGCCGGCATGACATCATACAATTCAAGTCGTGGAGCTGGGCCTTTAGAGGTACCCAATGTGAACCAAAAAAACAATATTTATGGCTTTTTCAATCCTTCATAACATGGATTAAATTTCATCTTTGGCCGCTTATTCGAAGAACATAAAAAACACGAAAAACTATCCGGCCGGCATGATATCATACAATTCAGGTCGTGGTGCTGGGGCCATAGGGTTAACCAATGAGAACGAAAATTTCAATAGTTATGGCTTTTTCAATCCTTCATAACATGGACTAAATTTCATCTTTGGCCGCTTATTCGAAAAACATGAAATACTATCCGGCCGGCACGATATCATACTATTCAGGTCGTGGAGCTGGGGCCTTAGGGGTACCCAATGTGAACGAAAATTTCAATATTTATGGCTTTTTCAATCCTTCATAACATGGACTAAATTTCATCTTTGGCCGCTTATTCGAAGAACATGAAAAACACGAAAAACTATCCGGCCGGCATGATATCATACAATTCATGTCGTGGAGCTGGGGCCTTAGGGGTAACCAATGTGAACGAAAATTTCAATAGTTATGGCTTTTTCAATCCTTCATAACATGGACTAAATTTCATCTTTGGCCGCTCATTCGAAAAACATGAAAAACACGAAAAACTATCCGGCCGGCGCGATATCATACTATTCAGGTCGTGGAGCTGGGGCCTTAGGGGTACCCAATGTGAACAAAAATTTCAATATTTATGGCATTTACAATCCTTCATACCATGGGTTAAATTTCATCTTTGGCCGCTTATTCGAAGAACATAAAAAACACGAAAGACTATCCGGCAGGCACGATATCAGACTATTCAGGTCGTAGAGCTGGGGCCATAGGGTTAACCAATGCGAACGAAAATTTCTATTTTTATGGCTTTTTCAATCCTTCATACCATGGACTAAATTTCATCTTTGGCCGCTCATTCGGAAAATATAAAAATCACGAAAATCTCTTCGGCCGGCATGAAATTCTTCAATTCCATCCTAAAATTGATCCCTATATGTAGCTTATGTAAACGAAAAATTACTACTCGCTTGATCTTTCATTTCTCTATAAGATGAACCTCAATTTATTACATTCACGCATCTAGAAATTCAATTCAAATATCGAAAATGACGAAAGTGTGTTTGACCGTGGTGGAATGAATGGTGCCCGTGGAGCTGGCCGGCCGGGAGCTAACCTTACCGGCGTGGATTTTCATCCCATAGAATCATCACAACATATTCTTTCATTTATGCATTATACTTCCCTTTTTATTATCCCATGAAAGTTAAGTTGACATTAAATGATAGATGACGTATTGATACCTTGAAATTCTAATACAATGAAGCCCAAACCGATTGTCGAAAATATTTATTTTATCCCCAAAATTATTTATGGTCGTGAAAAAGCCATGTGCTTGACACGTGCGCACTTTCATCACCCTACCATAGGGTAAATGGGGATACATATTATGGTTAGCGGATGTGCATAATAAAATGAAGGTTTGTTTACACCCATAAACATGCCTCATCTCGATCAGATTGGGAAAATAGATCTTCGCTTCGATAGGATATTTTTCTCATAGCACCATGATCATGAAAGAGTAAACCACAAACAATTAAACAGTTTTTATTGATCTGAGGGAGAACGAGACACCATGTATGATGAGATTTATTAGGCATAAATGTCAGATTTGTTTTCATCCCCTAATAAAACTTTCTCTGGAAAAAGAGACTATTTCATATGAATAAAAACACAAACTAATGCTAGTTGAAAAGTACCAATCTTCAGCTTATTCAATAAAGAATAAACCACCATTCCTGAATGAAATTGAATTTCATAAAAGAATGATAAAATGAAAATTATAATCTATTACGGAATAAAGAATCAAAATATACGCTCAACGCTTCATATCCTCAAAACGAATAGAAGAGTAATGAAATTATTTAATGAGAATATGAAACGAAAATGAATATGAAAGTGTAATAAATAATCTTTAAGACTTCAACAGTTTATTTTATGTATGTGTGCGTTCCTCATTCCATAACAAACGTAAGTAATAAAATTATGTACATTAATTTAGAAAAGTGAGGTTTTTAATTATTCAGCGATGAGAGAATTTCGTTGTTGAAGTGGTTCAGTGAATTCTATTATTTGCTGAAAAAACGTAAAATCTCTTATTTCATGGTCGTGTACTCAGAATCTTAAGCATTTCAAGATCGTATAGTTTTTTGAAGAGTAATTAAAATTTCATGATTGAAGAATCAGCCTTTCCCTTTTTCATAAAAAAATGAGGTTCTTCTACAAATATCCAGTATACCTGTAAGATAATGCAATACGAACGTTTGTTATTCTTTTGTAATTGAATAACTTGTAGAGACGTGTTCAATTTAAAATTCAATTCAATCATTATAAATCAAAATCTTCCTTCTGAATAGATTTATGTATTAAACTTTATTTAATGTTTCATTAACCTCCGAGAATACACAACATATTCAAAATTATTAAAGCAAAATTTTATATGAATTATTTATTTCTATAACAAACTAATAAGAGTAGGCATTGATATTTTATTTTCGTTTTCGAAAAATTTCCGTGAGAAATACTGAAATATACATCGTTATTTGCATGAATTAGGTAATAAATAACAAATTCATAGGTATTGTTTGTCAACAATTGATATGTTCCTGTACAATCTAGAAAGATATAAACAAACATTCGAATGTAAAAGCATTATTTTTGAACAAGAAGGTAAAAAGTACCTAAATTTTACTGACAGAATCTAACGAATTCCAAAAGTTCGTGTCCAACCGTACACATTTTGATAAATATCAATAAATGTCAATGAAGAAAAATAATGATACCACTAAAATAAAGTATCAAAGCCCCCAACTGTAGATTAATTCAAGAGCAGTTCTGCCAAAACGTGAAAGAATTCCAAATATTTATTGTATGAATTCACACTGCAAAAAATAGGATCTGCGAATATATATGAAATACTTGGGTTGACATTTGAAAGTGAATGAAAGTAATTCCCTTTCATAAGGTAGGTATTAGAGTATTATATCGCAAAACAATATGATCATTCTTCGAAAAAAACCCTCAGGCAACAAAACTGCGAAAAATTTCGCTAAAGAATGGGCCAACATCTGCAGAGATCTCACGTTGCACAAAGATGTTACCGCACTCTTCCAATAAGGTTTCTATGAGAACATAGGATGGTTCATATTATTTTACACACATTATTACACACCACTTAACCAAAGTTGTCTTTAAGACAGCAGCAACGGTCGAAAGACTCTACCTGTTCCTAAAAAACGGACGGCAGGTACTTAAGCATTCACGGTTCATTTTGTGAAATTGCAAGTGGAATGAGAATGATTCCAAATGGCAAAACAATCGCAATATAAACTAAATGAGTCCTTACCACTTAGCATAATATTATCCGGGGTAAATAATCCTTAAATCCAATAATTCAATGAACTGGTAAAAAAGTGACTTAAACTTAAGTTGTCGGCAGTGTCGTTTTACGGGAAAAGTCGGGAGAGAATCCCAGTCAGTCTACCGAAAAAAACAAACAGAGTCACAAGCACACTGAAATCAAAGCAACAAACTGTTTATATCAAGTTTTCAAATGTACACAAAGAGAATAGAGGGACCTCACAGCACCATAGAACTGCTACACGGAACTCGCATACACTAAATGAACTATTCGAAGTTTTCGAATATGCGCTTGCGCTCGAAAGCTGTTTGCTCCTTGTGTTGTTCGAATGCCTTGCAGGTTGCAGCTGTCCTATCTCGTGTTTCTGATTATTTCGCTCGGGCTTTTGCCCCATTTGGGTCCGACCTGTGCACGTACTTTTCCTTCACGGCTCGGTCTCTGGCTCGAAAGATGTTATGGGACTCTTCAGGCGGTCTGCGAATAACGGAAGTAGGTATAATTTTTAAGTGCACCGGCACGGTGAATAGGAGGGTAGGTAGGTGAAACGCCAACAAAGCTAATGAGATGGCATTTCAAGGGATGTTTGCAAGGGCTTTCATTGAAGGAATTCACTTGGTTCAGACAATTAAAATGATCATGCTGGATGCTTCCTGTGCGAGGAGACTAGTGGAAGTCGTCTAACGAGAAAATCTCATTGTAGGGAAATTAATGGAGACATTCTCGAGATTAACTTGTAAGCGTGGACACAAAGGGGTAACCTGAGAGTACTCGGAGTACTCCGACAGATGCAGATTCTATAGGCAGTGTAGGCGATTTTCAATAGTCAATAGCCTTGCCAATTTCAATTTTCGAAAGAACTGAAAATTAACGATAGTTCGCCCTATTGCTCCCATTGTATTTTCTCGGCTAAAGTTAGGGAAGAAAAATAATTCAGTTCACCATCTGTCTTCATTTAGTTAGTGGGGGAAGTGTGCTCTTCGTTGAAGAATGCTGTTAAAGTAAGCATGCAAAATGTATTTGTATGCGAAATTTTCATTTCATTCAATTATAATAAAATAATTAATTGAATAACAAGGGTTATAACTCTAAAATAAGCGAAATGCTAAAAATATCACGTGTATATCTGTTTGGTTAGCAGAAATACAATAAACAATTAAAATGAAGTTAATTAAAATGCATCACTTTGGCAATTGTGTTCATTGTAATTACCTACATACTAGGCTGATGCTGTTGTTACACTGTATGTATACAGGCTGAGTCAAAAATGTGTACCGAGCTTTTTGGGGGTGATAGTACATGGAAAAACAAGTATAGTTTGATGAATAAACTTAAGGCAATAGATTCTAAACGGTGAAGGTCACCAGATTGAAATTTCGTGCATAAATAGAAAGTTATGCGGAGAATTTTTTTTTATTTTATCAACTTCTGAAGGATATATCTCCTTCAATTTGCATTTTTGGCCATAAGTTTATTCAATAAAATATACTTATTTTTCAATGTATCGGGTTTTTCACCATAATTTGACACCCCCTTTCAACTTTGTTAATGAAAGAGGTACAAAAAACTGTTTTCTACAAAATTCCACGAAATCGACTAGTGTTTTTTAAAATGATTTCACAAAACAAAATATATACTGAGTGGGCAAAATATTGATTGCAACTTCATTTTTTCAAATGGAGCACCCTGTATATTTTTCTATATTTGACTAGCTCTTTTTCTCCTGATTTCGAATATATGACATATTTTTGGTCTATCTCTCTTATTCTGAGTACCACAGAGTTTCAAATTTCAAGAACCACCTGGCATGCTCAGTAAGCAGTTTTCACGTGGTAGGCTGCAATAACTCAAAATGTCTTTTTTTGACTTATCTCGTTGGCAACGATATGACATGGATTTTTCACTATAAATTGGAATTGGATGATTTGGATGCAACTCCATATATACTCTCCTTGTAGCTTTCTTATTTTTATTGTTCTTCACATAAAGTGAAAATATTTCTGATTTTTCCACTTTTGTGTAGTTCATATTCGATTAATAGTTTCATTCAATGTCATATATCGTTGCCAATGAGATAACTCAAAGAAGGGAATTTTGAATTATCGCAGCCTTCCACTTGAAAACTTCTTGCCAAGTTTTTTTTGAAATTTGAAACTCTGTGGTACTCAGAATAAGGGAGATAGGCCAAACATATGTTAAATATTCGAAATCAGGGGAAAAAGAGCTGGTCAAATATAGAAAAATATACAGGCTGTTCCATTTGAAAGAATGAAGTCGCAATCAATATGTTGTCCACTCTGTATATATTTCATTTTGTGAAATCATTTCAAAAAACACTAGTCGATTTCGTGAAATTTTTGTAAAAAACATTTTTTTGTACATCTTTTACTAAAAAAGTTGAAGGGGGGGTCAAATTATGGTGAAAAAACCCGGTACCTTCACCCTCAGACAGCTGGGTACAAATTTTTAAATCACCCTGTATACATATAATTCAATTGATGAATAAATTAATTTTTTAATTTTATTTAACTTACTTAAATTGAATATAAACCATGAAATTTTCCTCAGAGTGAAGATACGTAGCTTTGTGCCTAATCAAAGTTAGAATGAAAAAAATTTTTGGACTATGATTTCAAAATTTCCGCTCACGGAATATAGATTTTGAACTACTCTAACTAGTTTGGTTTAGCGTTTGTCAGTTGGTATGTGTCCACAAATTTTTTAACAGTTCTACAATTCTTGTCCCAGACTTAACCAGTAAAAACGGATTTTCTCTTAGAAATTGGATTTAATTTCTCATCAGTGATATTTGTATTCCAACGGTCCTCTAACTTTTCAATACTTTTTCTGTAAAACGATTCGTCTTAGCGTGCGAAAAAAGCTTCAACCTTGGCAATCACTTTTTCTTTAGAGCCAAATTTCTCTCCCTGGATAACTTTAGACCATTTTTGTTGGTGGAGCATAATGTGAATAACACTCATCAAGTCATTGCTTTACTTGCCCAGTATTTTTTCATCAAAAATTTTTTTTTTATCAATATACGAAGCTCGTTTTTATCCATTTTTCTAACAACAACAAATGTAGCGTCTCTCAACCTTCAATATATCGAAGAGGATTTTATCTCTTTGTATTTTGACACGCATCTTTTTAAGTCTGGTACCAATACGAGTGACGTATTATATGAAGTTGTGTTGTGTGGTCCCCAAGGGCCCTATTAGCGAATTCATGAACGAGCTTATTCATTCCTTGAAACTTGAATTGTGATACTTAATTTTCAGTTAGGTTAAAATCCAGAATTTGTCTCGCCGAAGCATTCTATAAGAGATTTTATTGAAATTAATAAATCAACACTAAAATAATCCTACCACTTCCACATTTTTCAAAACGAGAAATGCTACCTTTATGATGTGTTCTGAAACGAACAGACGTTAGCTGCTTATAAGAACGCATCTGCCCCCCGGTTTTTATGGTAACGCCCATGGTCGACTCGCTCGAGAGCATTTATTTATACTTCGAAAAAGATTGCCAGCACCTGTTGATTTTGAGTTAGTCCTTATTAATAATGAGCTAATGGAGTTTCACATCAGGCACTAAGTATATTCCTTCATTACTGTCGATGGATATTTGTCCTGACAAATTATTTTTTTTCGAACCAAAAGAAGTGGTCGGATATAGAAAAACTTATTTCATGTTTTGTTAATGACCTTGCTCCTTTTCAAGTTCTTGTTATTATTTTTTTCTTAAGGTAAGGGTAAGGTTGCCGTAGTGTATTCTTCTTGTCATTAGTGCCGATAGATATTTGTCCCCATAAATAATTGATTCTCTCCATGTTTTGTTGTTGATCATCATGATTTTTTCAAGAGTGATTCTTATTGTTTTTCTTCAGAGGATTAATGACAACAATTTCTTTTTATTCTTTAACTGATTTATCTCAAAATTATTTTCTCCATTCTGGTTTAATTTGGTGCATTTATTTGTCTATTCCCTCGAAATTAGACGAAAACAAAGGTGTGCCACCTTCCATAATCTTCTAATCGGTGTTATGATTAGGGTCGGTAACAATAGCAGCCTGAAATAATGTTCTGATTCAACAATTCTTATGACATTGAAGTAGTCGTTCAGATCCAGTTCATTATTTTCCTTCTAACGAGTTTTCCAAAAGGACTGATACAATTTAAGATCGTTATAATGGCGACACTGTGTATTATATTTTTACATTTCTTACGTCATTTGTGTTCAGTAGCCTCAGTAGGTTATACCATTCAATAATGGAAAGATACACGATTCAACAACGTTTACAAATTTTTAAATTCTGTTATATTTTGTTAATCAACAAGATTAACGATACGACAAAGAAATGCATGCACAAAAGAGAATATTGATTGGGTAAAAGAGAATCTATATTTAACGGTTCATCCTCGTTCAAGTAAATCTTTCTCAAACAACAAGGAGAATTTCACCAAAATTCAGTTGATTCGAGAACTTAGATCACTATAAAAATCATTTCTTTTCTGATTTGGCTCTTAAACCATTTGAAAATGATGAAAATATAATTTTAATTAAAAATTGTATTCAGTGATGAACCTCATTTTGGGTTGAAAGGTTATGTCAATAAACAGAATTGCAGAATTTGGAACGATGAAAATCCACACGAAACTGTTGAGACAACTAAACATTCAGATAAAGTCACTGTGAGGTATGAAAATCATACTGGCGGAGAGTACATATTTTTTGAAAAAATGATCGAACAGATATAGTCAATCGAAAACAATATATGTAATAATAAATTGCCTTCATTAAAGAAAGGAAAATCATAGCAAGAGGCGAAATTTAGCATTGGTATCTACTTTTACTTTATCCAATACATAACAATTTTGAATTGCTTTTTTTTACCCACTGTTATTGAATAATCTGGAGACTATGTGGTTCCAAAAAGATGGTGCCACATGCCACACATCCACCTTAACAAAATTTGGTGATCAAATTATCCCAAAAAATGTCCAGTGTCCAGTGAATAATCCTATCAAGTTATATGATGTAACACCTTGTGATTTATTTATTTAGGGATATATTAAGTCATGTTGAATACGGGGACGTAAAAATTTATTTTCTATACAGGGTGTTCCTAAATTGGTGTTACAAACGAAAATGACAGATTCCTTGGATCATTTTAAGAAAAAAGAGTCCTATAAGCATGGGACCGCAAACGCTTTGTTTTCGAGATACAGAGTGATTCTCGTATAGTATCCTTTTTTCGTAATGATTATACCAGTTTATCTAATCTTTATTTATCTTCGCTATAAATTGGGTAAATTAGTACCAAAATATAGGTATAATTAATTTATTCATCACAGCTGGATTATTATAATGATTTGGATTACTAGAGAATTATTTGATTTTTTTCTCGAAAGTGGTAGCTGATACGACAAAACTATAAAAACCAAAAAGTGCATTACTGGACCATAGGATTTTTTTACATTTTTTCTAAACTACCAGTGGCCCGCCAAAAAAAGTTCTGGTGGAAAGGAATAGGGTTCCAGAAAAAATATCACCCTGATGAAACATTCTGTATTTCAAAAACAAAGCTTTTGCACCCCCATTTTTATAGGACTTTTTTGTCTTCAAATGATCCGAGGAATCTGTCATTTCCTCTAATTTAGGAACATCCTGCATACAGGGTGTTTCTTGTAGTCCTACTATTTTTGTGATTATTATAGTTTATCGATTCTTTATAAATAATTGTTGCAGGTAAGGAAAATAAGCACCGAAACTAATAATTAATTGATTCATTACAGCTTACTACTAGATTTTAATGGTAACTTGGATTTGACTTAAAATTATCAGGAAAATGTTTGAAATTTTTTTCTCGAAAACAGTACAGCAGATACGATAAAACTGAAGGAAACCAAAAATTTTATCTAGTATTACTTTGATCGAATTATCTTTTTACATTTTTCAAACTATAGGAGATTCACCAAAAAAAAAGTTTTAAGGAAAAAAGAGGACACCAAAAAAAATTCCCCTGTAATTTGCAATCGAAATTGGCATATCACGTAAAGTAGACGTGAAGTAGGAATATCTGTACCAAGTTTCTGCAGAACATCTAGTGAAGTGCTATGAGAAAAAAACTCAAAATATAAATCAACCTTTAACACGCTGTATATATGGCATAATATCGAAAGAATAAAAATCGAGCGACATTTTTATAAATTTTCTCTTTTCCTCAAAAAAGTATCACGTAATTTTTCAATTTCATGTCATGACATACTAAAAGTTAATTGAGTAATAATTATTTAAAGCTTCATTCGAAATTTGTGAAAAAATTACTTGAATATATATAAGCACGCAAAAGCTCCCGACATCAGTGTTTTTTTTTCATATCATTACGAAGATTTCGTGAGAATCACTAATTAAAAGAAAGAAAGGCTTTAAAAATCCGAAATACGAAAAAGGACTTTTCTTTCCGTTGATCAGGAAGTTTTGGAGGCTAGGGGTACTTCTAATTAATTTTTTCCATTTTCACTGAAAAAATAATGAATAATTCAAATAATCCTGAACAAACACGTGATCAATGCCATTGAGTTACATTATTCATAACACTCTTCTATCGCGCTCGAGACGAATGTACACTGTGGATGGAATATTTTAAACTACATACTCCATTTTAGGTTTCTTGTATCGTTTCACACCCTATTCATTATTTCGAAGCTCGACTCATCTTTGTGGTCTGTTTTTGTCCGAATAACTCGTAAAATATTCATTATGTTCCATTTCGTAGAGGCAGTGGGGTTCTTATCTTGTCTGAAAATCTCCTCTAAACCGCGTCCTTTTATATTTGTGATATTTCGTATACAAAAGTTGAGGATAACCTACATTCTTTGAGTATCCAGAAAACCGGTTGTATTCATGAAATGTGTCTTGCTGAAAAGTTTTTCAATAATGTGCGCTCCTGGTCTCGTATAGAAAGTTCATATTTGGATAAACACGCTGAAGCACGTTGAAAATAATGAAATATTTCTTTTCGAAGTTTCAGACTGAGCTCAAAATATCAACTATATAATTGACAGTTCCCTACAGAAACAGCATTGAGTATTCGTTGAAGAAATGTATATTACAGCAATTTCACTTTCAAAATGAAGTTTCGTGCTTATATAATATTTCTCATGTAGGTATTTAGGAAGCATATTTTTTTACACAATATTTCCTCCCGAATAAAACAAAATTTATTAAAGTTATGTTATCTTCATTCCTATAGCTTCAAGCCTTCAAACAAGGCTTACCTACCACTGATGATAATTTTTTTTTAATCAATCATTGCTCTAAATTCTGAAGGGCTTTTCAATAATAGGTATCAATTTGATATTAAAAAAACGAGTACTTATATTTTAAGGAAAATCATTGGATGATTTCATTGTAAAGAGCGAGGTATGCCATTAATGGAAAACGTTAACAGCCAAATGGCCGTCACGGCTACGATTGCAGCACATATCCTTTTCATGAAATTTTCCTTGAAAAATCCGCACATTTGGAGCTGTATGTTGTCGATAACTTATCGAATTCCATGTTTAAGGTCTCGAATACATTGTTGAACATTTGCATAGACCTTATATTTCACGTGGCCTCAGAGAAAAACGTCTAAAGGAGTTAAATCACAAGATTTAGGCAGCTAATTTTGATCACCACGACCAGGACACTTTTCTTGCAAAATTGCGATAGATTCGTTACTTGTGTGATACGTAGCGTCATCCTGTTGAAAATAAACATAGTCCACATCAATATCTTCCAATTCCGGCCATAAGAAATCATTAATCATAGATTGGTAGCGCAAACTATTCACCGTAACAGTTGCACCAGCCTCTTTTTTGAATAAGTAAGGTCCAATCACATCACCAGCCCAAAAACCACACCAACCAGTGACATGTTTCAGGATGGAGAGAATTTTTAAGAATCATTCTGAGATTTTCCGAGCCCCAAATGCGACAATTCAGCTTATTAACGTAGCCTCCGAGATGAAAATAGGCCTCATCACGGAATATGATTTTTAGATGGAAATCCTGTTCATTTTGATGTATTTCAAGGACCAAATCAGCGAAGATACGACGTTGCAAGTGATCAACCGGCTTGAGGTCTTATGTTGACTGAACTTCAAAAGCCTTAAGGCCTAAATCTTTTGCAAAATACAGTGTAATGTTGTTTGTACAATGTCTAATTCCCAAATTCGACGAGGAGTCGACAAACCTGGGTTTTCGTCAACACTACGGGCTATAGCAGCAATATTTTCAGTTGATCTTGAACGATGCACAAGGTTTCGATTAATCATATCACTAGCTTGTTTCAACATATCAAATTTTGCCACCAGTTTCTCTATTCTAGTAAGCCCATAGATCTACCTAGTAGGTAGATCAATGTTGCTCATAGATCTACCTTGTAGGTAGATCAATGTTGCCCACAGATCTACCTTGTAGGTAGATCAATGTTGTCCATAGATCTACCTTGTAGGTAGATCAATGTAGCTCATAGATCCGCATTGCCAGTAGATACACCTTGTAGGTAGATCTACATTGACCATAGATCTTCATTGTCCATAGATCTGCATTGGCCACAGATGTACACCCTATATAAAATTCATTCAAATACTGCATATCTCCTGTATTATCGATATCGGACTAATATACAACGCACAGTCTGTATGATATTTGAGGAATAATTTTAATCAAGTCGACACGAAACATCCCCTATATCAAGTTCTTGTTGAAACACAAAAAAGCAACCAAAAACACCAATGAACATGCCCGACTCAGTATTCGAATACCTTCAAGATGGCAGAAAGAGCAAATGCTATGAAACCAATTTTCCATACGGAATCAATTCTTCAGGAATGTCTAAGACTAACCTTAAGCTATTATCCAAATTTCCAGATTTCATTTTGCCTATTTTTCCAAAAATATCGAATTGGTATCCCAATTCAATTCACCCTGTATAACTTATAATCAAATATTATATTATTCGCTTTAGTAAGGCGAACTGTATCTGCAAAAGTTTCACCATTTTTGTAGTGAAGTTTAACGATCTCAGCTCGTTTTTGAATCGTGTATCTTTCCATTTTTACTAATGGCGTTGTTTTACTTGTCAAAAGTCGAAAGCTCACAGCTTCACAAATGACTGCTGCCCAGATAGCAGGCTATTCAAAATGAAACATCTTATTGGAAAATCCGTTATTAACTATTATGATCAAGTTTTCTGATACAAAATTTTTACAATGTCTCGTAACCCACCTACATTTTCGGATTTCGAAACATTGTGCTGTACATCTTTCAGTGAAAATTTTTTCTTAACTTTGATGCCTTTCTCAAAAAAGAATTGTTTGGAATCCATGAGAGCCAACATAGTAAAACAATTCGGTAAACTTAGTTGCTGTACTGGATTGATCCTCCAAGAGAAGAAAAAACCTTATACATCAATTCAAAAGACTGAAATTCGAGTCCATAAAAACATGTTTCTAGAACTTAAGAACTTCAAATTGAGAACATGCATGTAGGTATATGTACAATAATACTGAAAACGAATTCTCGTTCGGTAAAGCACTGGACTCAATAGCTTCGGAATCTTAGAAAAGTTTATTATAATAATGAAGATTGTGATATTTCTTTCAGCATTTTTCTGTGGTTTATTTCTTTATTCTCCAAAAAGTTCAATAACAATATCAAGTTGAGGTGTGAGCTCATCCACCAATTTCAAAATTCACATTCAAGTAGAATACTTAAACGCATCCACCAATTTTAGAATTTAGCAGTTGCAAAAAGCAGTTTTTTTTTCACGTAATTATGAATAAATTCTTGATAATTAGCATTTTAGTCTACTATACGTTGTAATAAAATAAAGTTTGCCACGTTGATTGCTAACGTCCAGAACGGATAGGACATGCCAAGAAGAAGATACATTATTATAGAATAGAAATGAGTAGACATATTAGAGTCGCAACTGAAACACACCATTTAAGAATAGTTTGAGAAAAAATATTTGGTTATATTTTGGGTGGATAAAAAACCAATCATGACTCCAAATGAACCAATTAGTTTCTTCCCTGCAAAATGTAGACACGTTTGGTTTTCCATTTGGTGAGGTGTTCATTGGAAAAAACAATAAGCACCTCCACCAAATACCGTCAAAAAATATTGCTAGCAAGGAAGGTTTAAGTTAAAACACAAAACTACAAATCGTGACACATTGATGGAATTTCGAATGGAATGTTTTATTGACTAATCTACTTCAGATCGAATATAAATATAAAATATAAATATAAAATACAATAGAATATTCTTGAGCATTACAGAATCTTAAATTATCAACTATAAAATACTAAAAATCACATAGGTACTGAAGAAAATGATATACACAAAGTTTGGCATTCATTGTCGATTGATATCGATCCTTCTCGAACTATAAACTCCTTCCTTTAACAATTGGACATCCTGCAAAGAGGAAAATTGTTAGTTCAATTTTAAAAAATATTGAAGA
Organism: Harmonia axyridis; assembly: GCF_914767665.1. Classification (NCBI taxonomy): domain Eukaryota; kingdom Metazoa; phylum Arthropoda; class Insecta; order Coleoptera; family Coccinellidae; genus Harmonia; species Harmonia axyridis. Next base: position 30,947,834 of record NC_059505.1, read on the forward strand.
CGATTTTTTCAAGATCAGGCAATCATTTATTGAAATTCATGAATTTTTCGGCTTTTTTTCCACAAAATTACATTTAGTCACTATTTTGACATGAATTGACAGAACATATAATTTTCCTTCGAATCAATTTCTAAGATGTACTGATTAAGTTGTTTTGGATCGTTTACAGAATCTAGTGAATTGTGTTTTAAAAATTGGATTGCTTAATATACTCTTATTATGAAGAAGAACTCAAGCTTTAAAGGTGAGCGACCGCAGGTAAATAAACCAAAAATCGGACTGGAAAAGTCTAGACTCTAGATCAACATATAATCCCAGGTTATATATTGATCTAGACATATAGCAACAATTGGATCATTAGATAACTTGTAGTTATCTATTGATTTATTGATGCTTCATATAGTTCATAAGTATGTATGTTAATGTGTCTTCCTTGTTAAAGTATTTAATATTTTAAAATAATTTTGAAAATGTTTTCAAACAAATGCTCACAGAATACGTTTTTTCAATACGTTCATACAACAGACATAAATCCAAAATTGACACATATTCTAAACTATTTTTGTCGTTTTCAAAATTTTATAAACATTATCATAAACGTTATAATGGTTAAGTGTTCTGGTGGTCTTGTGGAAGAATTTAAGGAATTCTTTCATTTATAGTTTGCAAAAGCACTTAAAAGACTGCATTTCTTCGAAAAGTTTTTTTTAATATTCGAAAAATTGTTGAATAATCTATATACTTACTACACACTGAACATCTACGTTCATCAGTTCCATCACCACAACCATCTCTTCCAGAACAAGCTACCGCACTCGATCTGCATCTACCATTACCACACCTCAAAGGACAATACTCTGATAACCTCCTTCTAGCTCTTCCTCGACAGATGTGAGCTGGTTCATCGCTTCCATCACTACAGCTTATGATGGCATTGCAGAACTCATATTCAGGCAGACATTTTCCATCAGCACATTGGAAGGTATCTGGTGGACAACCTTTCTTTCCAGAAGCTTGGCAATCAGCTTCGTCTTCACCTATGAAAATTTAACTATTTTCAGAATTGTTGATGTTGATGAGAGCTTTATTTACCTTCAGGGCAATCTTTAACACCATCGCATCGTGTAGCCTTGGAAACGCATCGGCCAGATGACTTGCAAAGGAAACTTTGGGCAGGACATTGTCCGGAAAAGCAGTCTTCATCTGAACCATCGATGCAATCTTTTCTTCCATCACAGACGAAGAACCAGCTTATGCATGTTCCACTGCTTTTACACTGAAATTCGAATTGAGAAAGGTCACAAAATGGGAATTTATCGAAACATAATATTGGTTTAACAACTTTGGTGTTTTCAAGGACGTAACAGACAGTTTGACAAAGTGATAATATAAATGAAAAAATATACAAAGTAATACAAAAAAATCGAAATAATAACTACAAGCTAGATACAGATAACAGCAATGAAAAACTAATTAATTTTGAAATACTGAGCTAGTTGTGACTACAGGCAGAGTGATGACAAAACCACATAGAACACTACTACAAACATTGTACCCGGAGATAGAAATATTGGTTCTGTCGATATGAATTCGGACGAATATAGAAATATATGCTTGCAATAGCATGAAGGCAATCCAGAGCGACTCCAAAAAAACTTTTTTTTATAACTGCAGTAGAACTAGCTTAGAGAGGTAACGGCGCAACTTTTAACATGTTCAATTTTTTATGGAAGAATTGGAATATAAAGTCTCTTTAACAAACAGAACTGCATATTCTCTATTGTCCAAAACCCTCAAGGATGGTGACAATAACAGTGCAGATACTACAGGCTTACTAAAAATTTGGAAAATCCTGATAGGTATGAGTAAACTTTGAAAACTAATATTGAAAAGGGGTGTTATTACCAATGACAGGCTTTGTATGACGGTGAATGGCAACTTTTGTACAAAAATTGTCCAATTGGCATTAATACAATATCAAAATGGACAAGAATATCTTCAGAAAAGATAGGACTAGACTAGGCAATAACAGTATTTACATCTTAGTGCCGAACATCATCAAAACATACTAAATACTTTTAGAAGTACTCCAAGTACATCAAGCAAAAATAACAACGATCTACCTTATACCAATCGTCATATTCAAAATTTTTACAATTGCCTAATTTATAATAATTATAGTCGCGAATAAGATCATTATTTTATTCATTAAAAAAAATTGTTTATTGAGATAGGTAGATAGATAATAATTAATTCATTTCGTTCGTGGAATAGTCTTATAAAATCCACTCATAATTGAATTTATCTCATAAGTCTGCTTTTATTTCATAATGAAACTGAGCTGTTTGAGTATTCTTCAAACAACTCAGTTGATTTATGAAATAAAAGACAAACTAATGATGACAGATTTATCGCAAAATTTCAATCACCACATCATTATTTCTTTTTTCTCTGATTATTCTTCAAACTGTAGAGATGGAGAGTTGAAATTAACACTTCCTAATATTTGAATGAAATAAATATTTCCATGATTTGTGAAGTCGTTTTAGCTATTCATTTCAAGCTCAATGAAATCCTATTTGAGCAGCTGTGTCATGTTATATGTTTACAATGGCCAGTTAATATTGTTAAAAAATTTCACTCACCTGGAAAGTACCTGGCAGACACCTCGTATTCCTTGCAGAACATGATGACGTTCTGTTATACCTGAGAATGCAGTCGCAAACTCCATTCACGCATTTTGAAAATGGATCAGTAGCTCGACATTGCAAATCCGTAACGCAGGGTAATCCAAGACTCACGCCTTCACCATCGTCTAACCTATTTCTGATTCCAGTCGTGAGCGAAATCACTAAAAACGAAGTTTAGTTAGGGTAAAGAATCTTTGAACAATGAACTTATGGAATTGGAGTTCCACAAGACTATATTCGAGGTACTGCACAATTGTTATAATATCATTGTGATTAATACCCAATGCCTTAATTTATTACTACAAAATACTGAATAGTATTGAGAATCTCGTCGTCAAACTCTTTACAAAACAACAAGGTGGTTGACATTCATCTTATTCAATTTTTGACGCGAAGTTAGGAGATTTTGCGCTGCAATTTTTTTACAAAATTTTGCTAGAATCTCAGAATCTTTTTGATAAAATACAATTATTACTCTTTTAACCTATAACATGGGACAATTTCCATGTGGAAATTCATCTTGAAAAACCCTATTTTTTCCTTTTTCAATAACACCACCATTTAAATAGAGCATTCTGCATAAAATATGGTTTTGCCGTGGGCGTGGCGGCCATTTGGATGATAACGTTTTCCATGGTTAATGGCATACGTTCTTCCTAACAATGAAAAAATCATCCATTGATTACCCTTAACATATACTCGTTTTTTTATATCAAAATGAAACTTCTCATTGGAAAAGCGATATTACAAGCAAAATCTCAGTGCTTTTTGGCAGTTGGATTCTAAGATATTAGAATTTCACAAAGAGACCATATTTCATCTACCCATTGCTAGAAAGCTTCCTATTCAGCAACTGTTTTCCAAATATCAGTTCCATTGAATGCATACTTTTTCAATTAGTGTGACAATAAAATTTCATATGGGTATATTAGGCTAATAGAAAAGTCCCCGGTCTGATGCTGAGATGGCGGTGCTAGTATTAAATCCGTATGATTTTTAGTTAGTACCAACCTTCAAACGATACGTGTCAAAATTTGACAGCGACCATTAGTTTGTGAGGGATTTCGTTGTGAGTGTAGCTACTTTTATTATTTGAAAAAAAAGAATTTCGTGTGCTGATAAAATATTGCTTTTTGAAGGAAAAATACAATTGAAGCAAAATTTTGGCTTGATGAAGAGTTTCCGGGGTCTGCACAAGGAAAATCAATCATCATTGATTGGTATGCTAAGTTTAAACGTGGTGAAATGAGCACCAAAGACGTCGAAAGCAGTGGACGCCCAAAAGAGGCTGTCACCGATGAAAAAATCAAAAAAGTTCACACAATAATTTTGAATGACCGTAAAGTGAAGTTGATCGAGATCAGATGATATCTTCACAATGTCTGCTTGTGAAGATATCATCTGAACGTGAACATCATATCATTCACGAGTATTTGTACATAAGAAATCTGTGTGCAAAATGAGTGCCGCGCGAGCTCACAATCGATCCAAAGCAACAACTTTTCAATGATTCGGAGCAGTGTTTGAAGCTGTTTAAATGCAATAAACCTGAATTTTTGCGTCGATATGTGACAATGAATGAAACATGGCTCCATCATTTCACTCCGGAGTCCAATCGACAGTCAGCTGAGTGGACTGCACACGATGAACCGAATCCAAAGCGAGAAAAAACACAACAGTCAGTCGGCAAGGTTATGGCATCAGTAATCTGGGATGCGCAAGGTATAATATTCGTTGATTACCTCCAAAAGGGCCAGACCATCAACCGCGATTATTGTATAGCGTTATTGGATCGTTTGAAGGTTGAAATCGTTAAAAAACGGCCCTGTTTCATCAAGACTATGCGCCGTGTCACAAACCAATGAAAATAATGGCAAAATTGCATGAATTGGGCTTCGAATTGCTTCTGCATCCACCGTATTCACCAGATCTGGCCCCCATCGACTTTTTCTTGTTCTCAGACCTCAAAAAAATGCTCGCTGGAAAGAAATTTAGCGCCACTGAAGAAGTAATCGCCGAAACTGGGGCCTATTTTGAAGCGAAAGACAAATCGCAATTCAAAAATGGTATCGAAAAGTTGGAAGATCGCTATAATCGCTGTATCGCCCTCGAAGGCAACTACGTTGAATAATAAAATCGAATTTTGCAGAAAAAAAATGTGTTTTACTATGGTAGACCGGGGGGACTTTTCAATTGGCCTGTTAACTCTGGAACTTCGCCGAAATATTCGGACGGACATAATTGATCTCAAATTCTTCATCAGTGAGTTGAATTCAATCCTTGACACCATTCTTGTCTCAGAATTCTAATATTACAAACATTTGGACAACTGCTTCCCCAAGGTAGCTAGCTTGTCGACAAAACAAACCAGCAAAAATATATTAAATTGAATAAGTGAAATGTCAACCACCTTTTCTTTTTTTCTTATATCGTTCTCACAACGACTAGACGAATCGCAGACTACGTTGATTTGATATTGTATGAAAATTGAAGGTTTCTTACTTGGAGTGGATGAAGAAACAGCATCCAATATTGGAGAAGCCGTAGGTTCAAGCGATGTTGTTCTCATCGTTGATAATCTTGTGGTGGTATCGATTGGCTGTGAGGTTTTTTCATCGACTGTGGAACTTGCTGGCGTTGATGAAGAAACAAATTGCGTCGTTATTGGTGGCATCTGTAAATTACAAGTAGGTGTGTAATCGTATACCTTAAGAATCTCTCAAATGAAATTTCAGGTGGGGTTTTAGAGGTGTTCCTTGATTAAGTCATTCTGTTTTTGTGGATACGCTTTTATTTGTAATTCAATTTAGTCTTGGTTATAAGAAAACAATATGTGAATACGCCAAACAACTATATTATCTGAGGAAAGATATTCGTAGGTAGTTAAAAATAATCAAGTTACTTTAAAAACATTTCCAAATAAATAAATAATGAAATTAATAGAAAACGAAAATTTAAATACTTCAATTTTGGTTGAAGGACTCAGTTATCATCATAAATTTCAATTTTCATAAGTGATGGAACGAATTGTCTGTTCAGATTATAAATTAATGGTGTTACAAAATGGCGAAGGCGCTTCATTGTATCACCAACTTCAAGCAAATACTCAGAAATAATAATGGTAAACAATTTAAACTGAATAAATTCTTGTAATTTCTATTTGAATAGTAGCCACCATCCAATATCAATTAGTTCACTGAATTGAATACTGTGAGTCCAACAAATATTTTCAATAAATATTAGAGACATTAAATAACTAGTCTTGAACTTTGAAATTTTTTTTCTGCTTGTCTTCATGTTACCTAACTATCTTTTATTCTTTAATTAACTTTTTGACTTGTACATACATTTCAACAAAAAAATATCTGAGGTCAAAAGGAACACTTTAACACTTTTCTGATTTGGCTCGGTTGAAAAGATTTTCAACAGAAAATCAATAAAAAAAGGAGGAGATGATTTTCGGAATATAGTTTGCCATTGATGTGATGAATCTTCTCCGAACACAAAATTTCATCCACATCTTCAAGTTTCTCATGACCATTACATTCCATTAAAATACCAGATCTCTAACTCTTGAAAGCAAGTTCAAGCTCATCAATGAATGTTTAAACATTTTGAAAAACAAAAGTATGTCTCATATTTCCTCGTATATTCTCCCCCTTTTCGAGTAATTTGTTCATAAAAAAAATTATCTGTGAAATTCAAAAAATTATCACTTTGGCTGAATGCAACTCTGTCGAAAAATTCAGAATTGAGAATTGGCCACATTTGCCACATTGGAAGTTTGAACGTTTACAGATGAATATCATTTATTTATATGAAGATGAAAAGATAAATTTTCTTGTAGAAAATGAAGTAAATAACAATAATAAATGATTGAAGATGGATAGCAGAGCTAATATGGGATGTTGCTAGCTAAATTCGTTATTATTATCGACAATGAATAGAAATTCAATATCTATCGCCAATGAAATTGCAGTAACTCGTTTATTCTATTAAAAATACTTGCTCGTACACCAAATGGAATGGAGATGACTTATGCTAGTTTTTCCAATATTGTATGTCATTCCCAATGTTGAAATAGTATATCTTATACTTGGAAAAACTTCAGTGTGTAGGTTTCCATAGGTGGCATAGCTCATTATGAAAATTTGAAATGACTGAATCTTTTCATCTAGGCTGAATCGGAAAAGAATGGTGAAGGAAAAAAGTGTTCCTTTTGAGCTCAAGAATCTACTTCTATGTAGTATATCCAAACTCACTTGAACTAGTCCATAAAAATGCTTGGCCAGATGTCCCTTTGAAGTGGATACCGCGATCCTTTAAATACCGCTAAATACTTTGAAAGTATTGTTTGACAATAAATTCACTGGCCCCAAAGGAATTTCTCGAAATTTGGACAACCCTTGCATAATCGAAATATTCTGCTTTCTCCATGTAACTTTGGATATACTATACTACCTCACCCTCTAAATAAACAACAAAGTTGGATTGGTTGAACCATTTTCAATTTGAGAACGGCTGGAATGATTTTTATAATCTTTGATTTTTTGGATTTTTCCGCCCTAATAGCAGAATAACTATAAAAATAACGGATAAAAAATGAGAAAACTAAAGAGGACGTACCTAACTCATTATTAACATCTATTAACCGATAATCGATAATAATGAATGAGTAGGACCCCACCACTGGTTTCATAATATTATCTGACAATAGATGTAGATAATTTTGCAAAGTTTATGAGACTTAGACAACCGTTGTCAAATTGCAAAATATAGATTGACCTCACTTTGAGGACATTATATGATATGATGATGATTATTGATTGACGATCATAGAACGTACAATTTTTACACGGAGGAAAATATAAACTCTGGGAATACGACATTCGTTAGAATTCAATATAAGGGTAACATTTAAACTGAAAACCAACATTTTGTGAATTCCCTTAAAAATGCAAATGTAGTTTTGGGAGTACAAAGGAACTAAATTAGTAATGATTACAACATTCTTTTCATATTTCGGATTTCTAGCAGGACAATATCTCCTGACTCAACTAGTTTAGGACAAAATAAGAACTTACTTGGGTCACAATTTCATCTTCTTTTGGAGGTTCTGTGCCTAAGTTTTTGTTGATCAAGTTATCGCTTATATCTAGCTCTGTACTTGAAGGAACTTGAGGGGTTGTAGGGGCAACTGTTGTTGTTGTTGAAGTGGTTGAGGTTGAGAGCTTAAAAGCTTCTCTCACGCAGGAATCGCCTATCTGCTTAAGTGGTGAATTACACTGACATCTTCCGAACAGATTTGGTATCAAGAAGTCACAGTGACTGTCTACTGTCCAGAGACGACAGTGAGCATTGCTGTAACACACGTTACCTGGTCTTGCAGCTGTAAAAAATATACATAGAAGGATAAGAACATATTTGATAAATACACAAGGTGAGTCTTGAAGTTGTTCATTAATTTCAACCACATATTCCTCTCATCAAATGAAACACTTCTTTCATTTTCCATTTTTTCAGATTCGGCTCACGTGAAAAGATACAGGCTGTTACATTTCCAAAAAAACTTGTTTTTCTTTGAAGCTTCATAACATGATCATTCCTAATGAAATATGAATTTTAGTGCGGAATTTTCTATAATTAAAGGCTCATTTTCATCATCATTTCATCTTCAGATAGAGCGAAATAAATTCGAAACTGCGAGCTTACACAATGTCATTCTCGAATTATTAAAATCCAATTTCATTGGTAGTAAAAACAAAGAAAGTATGAACATATGATATTTCAAACAGATAAGTTTGCTCATGAACTCCAAATTTTTTTGGATTATATATTATATATATAAATTATTGAAGAAATTATATTCATTGAAATTTTTCCGTTGGATGCTTAACGGTATTTTAGAATTTTCTCTCAACGTGAGTTGATGATATGTATTTTTATGTAGTTTTGTATTTTGAAGTAGAATAAACAAAAGTTCGACAAAGTGTCTTGTTCCTTCAGCATGATTTAATCGAAAAGTGTTGAATGAAAACCATTATTGGATTATAGATATGTATTCATTTATTCAATTTTCGAAAAAAATGTCAGGAATTTAGTTCTAACTGGTGGTAACAAAAAACTTCATGTCGCCAACGTCAAAAAATTGAAAAAAAATGTTCATAAATCGAACAAAAATTTTTATTACCTTCAAGTCTAGGTACAGCGAAAAAAATTTCACCCGAAATTGTTGAAATGTTTCACAGTTGTAATTTTCTCTTCACCTAACTCGAATATGAAGACAGGATCGAAGAATATCGAACGGTTGCTTCATTAAAGCCATCCAAATTACTCATTCTGCCCTCTTACATAATTGAACATCCTTGGATTAGTTCAAATTTGCATTCCACAGATAATTCCTCAAGGCAGGCCAACAGAGATTAATTGAAACTACAGTGAAATTGTATTTTGAGATCAATGTTATTTCCCAATTCAAAAATTTTGGCCCTCATAGCCTAACCAGTTTTTTTCAATTATGTTAGAGGACCGAAGGAGAAATTTGGAAAGGGACCATTTGATATTTTTCGCTTCGTTTTCCGTATTCGGGTTAGGTTCATCAATTTCGGGTGGAATGTTTTTTTCGCGTAGAAATGTAAAAAAAAAAAAATTATGAGAAATTTTTTTCACTAATATTCTTATAAAATGGAGTTCAGTAAATGAAATTCAATTTGACAATCGAGAAAAAAACACATGAGAGTTTTTGAGGGGTTTTTCAAGTTTTCTGGATTGAGCACCCAAAAATACATTGATAAGACCAGAAAGTGTAACTTCGAAGGTTTTACTAGCTGACCACACTCAACAGGATATGGCTAAGAAATAAGGTTAACACTGTATCTCGCTTATGCTTCGTAAAGGCAAAATGATTCTCTCGGTGTTATATACACGACTATACAGGGTGGCCATTTGAAAACGAAACAGACGAGATTACAGACGAAATAAAGTTTTTCGATAGAAATGCTCGGACAGGTCGATTTCTGTTTCGAGGGGGACAACTTAAGATGTAGGTAACGGACGCATAGCGCTTCAAACCTTGCTGCTACAACCCCCCCCCCAATTTTTGAATAGGGAAGATGGGGTGAGTGATACCTCAATTTAAAGGTATTTTTATACTGATTTCAGCACAGTAATTGTTTTTTCATTTTATGCATTAGTTCTCGAAATATTCATGCGTTAGTTAGTTAGGAAGGAAGCCACAGTCATGGTTGTTTTGAAGCTCAAAATGTCGATTTTTCACAAAACACTACAAGTGCCATGAAAACACTACTTCATTTTCAAATACTTAGTTAAGAATATTTCGAGAACTAATGCATAAAATGAAAAAAAAATTACTGTGCTGAAATCAGTATAAAAATACCTTTCAAATGAGGTATCACTCACCCCATCTTCCCTATTCAAAATTTGGGGGTGAGGGTTGTAGTAGCAAGGGTTGAAGCGCTATGCGTCCGTAACCTACATCTTAAGTTGTCCCCCTCGAAACAGAAATCGACCTGTCCGAGCATTTCTATCGAAAAACTTTATTTCGTCTGAAATCTCGTCTGTTTCGTTTTCAAATGGCCACCCTGTATATGTCCAGTTTGTGATGAAACACCCTATATTCATTTATTTTTTATTTTCACTGGAACACAAACAGGACCAAGTCCCAGAGGCATTATTCACTTACATTACAAATAAAACCTCAAATATACATGTTATTTACCTATGAACTAAACAAACAAAAAAATCACATGTTAGATACAATATTAAAATCTACATATAATTATCCCGGAAAACAAAAGTCGACGTTTCAGATGTTTTTTGAAAGTTAACAGGAAAAGAAATCGACATGTGGACAGACGCTCGGACAGACGACACCTGAGGTCGTTATCATTCTGACAAGTGGGGAATTTGCGGTGTAGTTTTTTTCTCCTAAGAGAGACCTGAAACATGTTATCTGACCAGAGTCTCAGATCAGAAACACTAAAGCGAATCTCCTTCAAAAAAACAGGAGCAAAGATCAAATCATTCAAGAGCTGGAACATGAATGAAGCATCATTCATATCGACTAGCCTGGGAAGCTGGAAATGGTGTAGTCATGATTTTATTTTTGAAGGCCAGAAACTGAATGAACCTATTCTGAACAGACTCCAAGAGTTGAATATAGCAGTCGAATCTCAGGTTCCATATGATCGATGATATAATCAATCGTGAGGAGACAAATGCATGGTGGAGTGTTAAGATAATCTCATACTTTTGGAAAGCTTTTCCATGCCTAAACACAAAGCCCAGCATTCTGGAGAGGATATGACGACGTTACCAATATGAACATCAAAGATTAGTTTGGAGTCGAGATTCCCAAGTCTCTGACAATACTTGATTTCTTCAACTGATGGATGTTAAGTGTGTACTGGAAGGATATTCTGTTGGAGTTCCTAGTATACGAAATTTTGAAACATTTATCCAAGAGAAGGAACAAGCAATTATTTTCACAATATTGGGCTAATCTATCCAGATCACACTGGAGATTCGGACAGTCCTCAAGGGATCGGATCATCATGAAGAGCTTAAGATCGTCGGCAAAAAGTAGAAACCTACAATACCTAAAGCATTTTCCAATGTTATGAACATAAATAAGAAAGTATAAGGGACTGAGATGAGAACCCTGCGGAGCTCCAGAGGTAGTGCGAAACTTCCTAGACTCACAGCCATCGATCAACACGTATTGACTCCTAATATAAGCCATGATTCCATCAGGGAATGTTATTCGATTAACATATTGTTAATTATAAAAAAATTAAAATTTCATTAACATTAACATTCAATTTGAAAACACTCGTTATAACTTGTGAAGAAGAAGTCGATTCCTCAGCAAAACAGAAGTGATTTTCACGGAATTATCACCAGCATCCGTCGTCTTACTCTTCGATGTAAGCTATTCATGTAATTGATCCTGAGGACATTAACACCAATTACCACATATTGTTGACACGAAGACGCAATGATAATAATAATAATGAATGGGAATATCCGACCCATTTCGAGAATATTCACACTCAATAGAATATTGATAAAAAATGACGTTCAACACCCTATATCTCGCTTATACTTCGAAAAGGCAAAAATGATTCTCTTGGTGTCATCTACACGACTATACTCGTCCAGTTTATGATGAAACACCCTATATGATTCTATCTGGGAATGTTGTTAGATTAACATATTATTATGGTCATAAAATAATTAAAATTTCATTAACATTAAATTTAAAAACACTCGTTATGACCCTAGAACAAGAAGTCGATTTCTCAGCAAAACAGGAGTGATTTTCATGGAATTGACACAAATATCCATCGTCTTACTCTTCGATGTAAGTTATTCATATAATAGATCCTGAGGACATTAACACCAATTATCACGAAAATGAAATACAATTTGGCAATCGAGAAAAAAAAAATAAGAATATTGAAGTTTTTTTTTAGGGTTTTTCAAGTTTTCTGAATTGAGTACCCAAAAATACATTGATATGACCAGAAATCATAACGTTATGCATAACAAACCACACTCAATAGATATATTGCTGAGAATATTACAATAGAATATTGCTAAAAAATTACATTAACACCCTGAAATAAGAAAGTGTAAGGGACCGAGATGAGAACCCTGCGGAGCTCCAGAGGTAGTGCGAAACTTCCTAGATTCACAGCTATTGATCAACACGTATTGAATCCTAATATGAGCCATGATTCTATCAGGGAATGTTGTTACATTAACATATCGTTAATTATAAAATAATTAAAATTTCATTAACATTAACATTCAATTTAAAAACACTCGTTATAACTCGAGAATAAGAAGTCGATTCCTCGGCAAAACAGAAGTGCTTTTCACGGAATTAACACCAACATCCATCGTCTTACTCTTCGACGTAAGCTATTCATGTAATCGATCCTGAGGACATTAACACCAATTACCACATATTGGTGACACGAAGACGCCATGATAATAATAATGAATGGGAATATCCGACCCATTTCGAGAATATTCACACTCAATAGAATATTGGTAAGAAATGACGTTGTACACCCTGTATCTCGCTTATGCTTCGAAAAGTCAAAAATGATTCTCTTGGTGTCATCTACAAGACTATACACGTCCAGTTTATGATGAAACACCCTAAATGAGCCATGATTCCAACTGGGAATGTTGTTAGATAATCATATTATTATAGTCATAAAATAACTAAATTTCATTAACATTAACATTCAATTTAAAAACAATCCTTATAACTCGAGAAGAAGAAGTTGATACCTCAGCAAAACAGAAGTAATTTTCACGGAATTGACACCAACATTCATCCTCTTATTCTTCATCGTAAGCTATTCATGTAATCGATCCTGAGGACATTAACACCAATTATCACGAAAATTAAATACAATTTGGCAATCGAGAAAAAAAATAAGAATATTGAAGTTTTTTTAGGGTTTTTCAAGTTTTCTGAATTGAGTACCCAAAAATACATTGATATGACCAGAAATCGTAACGTTATGCATAACAGACCACACTCAATAGATATATTGCTAAGAATATTGCTAAGAAATTATATTAACACCCTTAAATAAGAAAGAGTAAGGGACCGAGATGAGAACCCTGCGGAGCTCCAGAAGTAGTGCGAAACTTCCTAGATTCACAGCCATCGATCAACACGTATTGACTCCTAATATGAGCCATAATTCTATCAGGGAATGTTGTTAAATTAACATATCGTTAATTATAAAATAAATAAAATTTCATTAACATTAACATTCAATTTAAAAACACTCGTTATGACTGGAGAATAAGAAGTCGATTCCTCGGCAAAACAGAAGTGTTTTTCACGGAATTAACACCAACATCCATCGTCTTACTCTTCGACGTAAGCTATTCATGTAATCGATACTGAGGACATTAACACCAATTATCACGTATTGGTGATACGAAGACGCCACGATAATAATAATAATGAATGGGAATATCCGGCCCATTTCGAGAATATTCATGAACAACGGGACACTCATGGGACCACGGCAAATTTCCCATCGAAAATTGTGAGCGAATGTGGTACTTATAGGAATTAGAATATCATTTTTATTTCTTCATAGTGCGCCATCGATGGAATAACTCGACCGACCTAACGGTCATACGGAGCTGTGTGTATGTCTGTTGGGAATATCAAAAAGATGACACGTTAGAATGATGAATTAGGTAACTGCGAATGGATGGGAGGTATAGAATTTTCGTGGGACTTAAAATAGAATAAGAAAAACAATGGTGTTGCTTGGTTTTGTGCGTATTTCAATATAAAATTCAACTTGACAAGTGACAATTTCAATTCATGATTTATGCCTTTAAAAGGCGGTGTAACGGAATGCTGCTTGACTTCTATCACGATATACTCAATGAGCCCCGGGCCTGAGACAGAGATGACACCGCCAGTGGGCAGTGGCATACAACATTTATCTACCAAGTACCAAACTTCAATAGATGCGTGTAATGATTTGGAAACCTAGAATTATCAATCATATTTATTAGGTGTACAACTTTTCTTCCACCGTTTTGGTAGTCGAAATAAATAGATCGTAGATGTCATATAATAAGCTTAAGTATTTGAAAACATAATGCCATCGAAATATTAGTCGTATTGTTTTGCATCATGAAGTTATTCTCGATTAAACATGTCAGCTCACGAGCCAAATTCTAGTCATTTGCGGAAGGTTTTAATTTTCTGCTTTAATTTGAAGAAATCTGAGAGTGAGGCTCATAGAATGCTCTCAACTACTTATGGTGAGGCCGTTATTAGTGAAAGAACGTGCCGACAGTGGTTCAACGCTTCAAGAGCGGTGATTTTGACATCGAAGAAGCATAGCGGTGGAAGAGAGAAGGTTTTCGAAGATGCAGAATTGGAGGCATTATTTGATCAAGACTCGTGTCAAATGCAACAAGAATTGGCAGGATTACTGGGAGTGACGCAACAAGCCAGTTCAAAAAGCCTTAAAGTCATGGGAATGCTTCAGAAATAAGGAAATTGGGTGCCGTACGAGTTGAAGCTGAGAGATGTTGAACGGCGTTTGTTTTCTTGTGAACAGCTGCTTGTAAGGCAGAGACGGAAGAGATTTCTGCATTGCATTGTGACTGGAGACGAAAAATGGGTTCATTACGATAATCCCAAGCGCAGAAAATCATGGGGATATCCCGGCCATGCTTCCACGTCGACGACCAAACCGAATATTAACGGTTCCAAGGTCATGCTCAGTATTTGGTGGGACCAGCTCGGCGTAGTGTATTATGAGTTGTTAAAACCGACTGAAACAATCACAGGCGATCTTTATCAAACGCAATTTATGTGTTTGAGTAGAGCATTGAAAGACAAACGGCCGCAATACAACGAGAGACATGAAGCAAGCAATTTGAGTGGTGGCCCCAAACGCCATAGTATTTGAGTTTACTGAGACGAATCTCATAAGAAACATTATCGAAAGTCTTTGAAAGATCACACAAACTAAGCTCGACTTCTGTTAATTTTTCGAATATTTCCCTCCTGTCAAAAATTCTATGTATATGGAGAACAATTATCGAAAATTACAGCGAATATTTCCCTCCTGTCAAAAATTCTATGTAAATGGAATGCAATTATCGAAAATTACAGCGATAATTGCATTGTAGGAAGCGAAACAGCACTGCGATAATCGTTCTGTTCATAGATGCATAGTTTCTATGAATCTTACACAGTTCGAATCTATGGCATCTATGGAATCTATGTCACTTTGACAAGTTAACAGTTTATTCGGGAAATATTCCCCCGAATTACACTCGTGCATCAAAATGACCGGATAATTTCGCATTCCAGCGTGTTTTCTTTGAAAATCTGCAATCGGTCATTTTGATTTTTGGAGAAAGAGCCCTCCACCTTCGGTGTCGGGCTCTTTCTCCAAAAATCAAAATGAGCTCATGCAGTTTTTATGACAACACTCTGTCATGCAAAATTATCGGTAATTTTGATGCACTTGTGCAATTACTTACGAATATTTCCCTCCTGTCAAAAATTCTATGTATCTGGAGAACAATTATCGAAAATTACAGCGATAATTGCATTGTAGGAAGCGAAACTGCACTGCGATAATTGTTCTGTTCATAGATGCTTAGTTTCTATGCATCTTACACAGTTCGAATCTATGGAAATTCCATTCTAAATCAGTTTGACAGGTAATGTAACAGTTTATTCGGGAAATATTCCCCCGAATTACACTCGTGCATCAAAATGACCGGATAATTTCGCATTCCAGCGTGTTTTCTTTGAAAAACTGCATTCGGTCATTTTCATTTTTGGAGAAAGAGCCCTCCACCTTCGGTGTCGGGCTCTTTCTCCAAAAATGAAAATGAACTCATGCAGTTTTTATGACAACACGCTGTCATGCAAAATTATCGGTAATTTTGATGCACTTGTGCAATTACCTACGATAATTTCCACTAGAGTTGTTAAAATGAACAGTATAGTGTTCATTGGCTTTCTGAGAAAGCTAAAACCATTAACAGTGAATATTATGAATTATTATTATCGAAGAAAACAGAAATTAAAAAAGAAAGTTTACAAATGCAAAAAGAAAATTGTCTTTCACCAAGACAATGCTATTTATCACAAATCGACAACAGCCATGCTCCATTTGAACGAATTGCGCTTCCAACTGCTTGCTCACTCAGCTCATTCTCCAGATCTGGCCCCCTAGTGATAACTGGCTTTTTGCAGAAAAACGGCTCTGAAAATTATGTGAGTTCCGATGTTGGAGCCAATTTTGAAAGCAAAAGACCAATATCTCTACAGAAAAGGTATTGAAACGTTGGAAGAGCGTTGTAGTAAATTCATCACTCTTGAAGGTGATTATTTTGACAAATAAAGTCGAAGTTTTAGGAAAAAATTAGTCAAATCAGCAAATTTTAGTTTCTGAAGATGACAACATCGTTGTCTAAACATTTGTTGAGAAATTTCGGATTACTTCAGTGTTATGAAAACGATCAAATGTAGGTATGGAGAAAAAATTATAGTTTTGAACCACATCAAATACTAATTTCTGGTCAAAAATTCAACTAATCTTATAGAAAATCCATAATCCCTAAATATGACACCAATCGATAAAAAAACATTATTCAAAAGAATATTGAAGTCGATTCCTGAAATTATTGAATAATACCACTCAATACATCCAAAACAAAAAATTACATACAAAATATTCTTCTTCCGTATAACAATCTCATTACCAAGAAGAATTCACGGAAGAAACAACAGTTTTCAAGTAACTTAATGGTAAGAAGCAACCAATTACCTTTTTTCCATTCTGTTTTATGAAAGGTGAAAAAGGTTGCGAATCTATGAATAATAACATGCAATAATAGTTAACTCACGTCCAAGACAGGTATGCTTCCGGAACTGCAGGAAACCATCAACGCAGCGACAGGAACCATTGATACAACTGCTGTTGGATACCTTCATTGAACATTGTTCTGGTACAACACAGTCGTAACCCAACAGGGTTGCTGAAAAAATTAAAATTTTTGATACGCATCTCAATAGATATATTTCCAGAGAGTAATTAACATAGATAGAGGGATTACACGCAATTTTTACATGTCCCCAACATGGTTAGATTACGTTGTCCGATTGTGATATATTTTCAAATTCACAATTTTACTAATCGTTATTGAATTAAATATATTTATTTGAGTGAATTTATTTGAGTGATTCCTGATTAAATATGCAATATTGAAAATTTGGAATCCGATATTTTTCCTAATTGTCGAATTTATAATAAGCAGAATATTTATTATTTTCTGTATCGACCTGCTTAAATCCAAGGTTTGGCAACTTTTGCTCTCCTATTGTCATCGGTTGTTTCACGTCGTTTGGCGCGCTTGAAGTTTGTTTTCTGAATTTCTGATATATTTAGGTATTTATTTCAATATATTTTGAGTTAATATGAAATGTTGATTCACTAAGGGACATAAGAAGTGCGTTCTTTGTGGAGAAACTCGCAAATTGAGCGAAATATCGTGTCACTGATATGTTTTCATTTCGGCGAACTTTTTGTCAAATTTGCCCACTGAAAATAACATATGAGGATATTTCAAATTGGCATTTTGTATTTGTGAACGATTGTTGTGTTAGTGATGGAAAGATAATCAAATTTTAAAATCCAATTTTTAGAATGAAATTCTTTTGCTTTGCAAATAAGGACATGAAATCTAAAAATCAATTTTGATTCCGAAAAGATTATTACTCATTACTCAGCGAAAAAGAAGGAGGATATTGGGAAAAAATCAATTTAGCGAGACGAACAGAGGCCATATATGTGGGTATGAAAAAGGCCTCCGACAAAATGTGGCAGGTGTAGGTTAGATCTATAAAATGAAGAAACTCGAAATCCTGAAGATGACGAAAATAGTCCACTCGTATCCGATGAACAGAAAGTTCAGAGTCAGAGAACGACGTCGACTACAATAAATATTAAATCAGGTGTACCACAAGGTTCTGTTGAAAACCCTCTTCAGTTTTTTTTTGTTTCAGATTTGCCAGAGATAATTTGCAAGATAGCCCAGACATATCTACCCAAAACGAAATAAATGTGAAAACTATACCTTTTCAACTCCTAACTTAAATTGGAACTAAATAGATTCAAATTTGGAATGAACACAGTCGAATTGGGAATATTAGAATTCAAATTGGGACAATATTCACTTTTTCATTAATTAATTTAATTAATCAAATATTCGTTTACATTTTCTTATGTCAATAGTAAATCGCGAGTGAGTGTATACCGAAAGTTTGATTCGAAAACATGCTCTATATTAAAAAAAAAAGCGGAATCAATTAAAAATCAGATAATAGCGATCCAAAAGGGAAATGTAATTTTTAGAATATTCTGGATCTTTCATTTTGATATAGAGCATTTTTTTCGAATTGAACTTTAATGTAGATTAGTTCGATATTCCTTTTTGACATACAAAGATGAGTGAATTTCATGAAAAAATCTAATTAAATAGCAATAAAATTGTTTTTTTCCAATTTGAATGTGTTTAGTCCAATTTGAATTTGGTTATTCCTAATTTGAAGTTGAAAAGGTATAGTAGAAAACATATGAGGGAAAATCTATTCCCGAAAACAAATGTAGAAGAAAATGAGACAAAACTACTAGGTAAGTAATTTCGGTTTTCTAAAAAACATAAAGATTTAGGAATTTCGCCGGTTTAAAATTTCATTAACTCTGGAAACAACTATAGGTACTCACATTGTATACATGTTGTTTGATTTACTCTAGCGAAAAATGATTGACAGGAACACCGTCCTCTGTTGCACATGGATCCAGGTATATTTTCCTTACATTCCCAATCACTGTTGCACTCATCTCCTAACAATGTACCAGCGACATAGAGATGCTGACTAATCTGAAATGTCAAAATATTTATCAATAAAGATTCAACGAAAATAAAAAAAAAATTAGAGTTATTCTATCCGACGCCAAAGTTATTGAATAAAATCTAAACCACCCTGTATTTTAATATAAAAACCGAAAAAAGTTCAAAATAATGTATTCAAGAGTATTTTGATTATTCATGTTTTCCCTATATTGTTTTTATTTATGATTTTGTTATATAAAAGAAATATTCATTTCATGTACCTCCGTTTTTTTCGGGTAGGGCGCAATTTTAGTGCTAGTCCAGCAGTAGCAAATACCTTAGGTCGGCCCTGAGTTTCATAGAATCAATTAATTAATTTTCCATACTCCAAACAGCCTTAAAATGGTTAGGGTACTTGGCCTCTGTGTAAATTCTCGATATTTAGACATCTTATTCACTCATAAATTCCCTTGAAGTGTTGCTTTAATGGTAGAATGCATTACAATTAATAGCAAAATTTGATTTTAATTTTCTATTAGCAGCAGTAAAACCGATGTGTTAAATTAAATTTATACAATATGAATTATTTTACCCATTTTCCTGGAGGATTTAATGTTTTATATAATGAAGAAGTTTTATGTTGTAACGCATGAATTGTTATCCGATATGAAACAGTATGACCACACAAGTTCTTAATAAGATGAAAATTCATCAATCCTCATTAGGCTAGTTAGCAAACTCGGCAAAATGTTTTTCATCTCAATAGAATGATAGCTCCATTTTGTGTTGAACATGATCTTTTCATCCAAAAATCTCAAATTTACAAGAGACAACAACCTCTTTATTGAATTATTTGTCAGTTTCCAAAATTAGTGCGTCAGACATAATGGATCTATTCAATTTTTTTCAAGGAGTCTGAGTCATATAGAGGGAACTGAAGAACAATGTCCCCTGAATTATATATAAATCTATGAACAATTCTATTGAAACTGATTTCAAAATCATAGGCTTATATTATGTAATTTGGGATAGTCAAATCGTACAATAAGTTTTTTGAAATCAGTATTATTCATTATTCATTAGATTTGTACTCTTCTCTTCTTAATGTGTGTTGAAAAACAATATGAATTTCGTAATTGAACCAAGTTCAAGGTCATTCAGAATAAGAGAGATAGACCACACATATGTTATATATTCGAAGTCGGGGAAAAAAAAAACTAGTCAACTATAGAAAAATATACAGGGTGTTCCATTTGAAAAAATGAAGTTGCAATCAATATGTTGCCCACTCTGCATATATTTCGTTTTGTGAAATCATTTTAAAAAACACTAGTTGATTTCGTGAAACTTTTGTAGAAAACATTTTTTTGTACCTCTTTTAGTAAAAAAGTGAAAGGGGGGTCAAATTATGGTGAAAAACCCGGTACATATATTATATTGAATGAAATATATTGATTTGAGTGATTCCCGAATCCCGATTAAATATGAAAATTTGAATATTTGGAATCCGATATTTTCCTAATTGTCGAATGTAGCAGAATATTCATTATTTTCTGTATCTACCTGCTGAATTCCAAGATTTGGCAACTTTTGCTCTCCTAGTGTAATCGGTTCTTTCGCGTCGTTTGGCGCGCTTGAAGTTTGTTTATTGAGTTTCTGATATATTTAGGTATTTATTTCAATATATTTTAAGTCAATATGAAACGTTGTTTCACTATGGAACATAAGAAGTGCATTCTTTGTGGAGAAACTCGCGAACTAAGTGAAATATCGTATCACTGATATGCTTTCATTTCCGCGCGCTTAATGTCAAATTTGATAGTTCATGTTGGGGACAAAATTTGCTTACTGAAAATGACATATGCTCCCTCTATCTATGTTCATTACTCTGAGGTCCATTGAATTATGTAGGTAAAATAATTTAACACTATCCAATACTTTTATCAGAAATGAAATAAAGGCTTCAAGCTATGCTCATTAGAAAGTTCAGAGATAAATCGTTTGAGGAATTTAGAGAATTTACCGAATGACCTGACGGACCTACCCCAATTCACATCTATTCAAATAATTCACCTAAGGGTCCAGAGGGTTTTTCAAAAGTAATAAAAGTTGTACACTCATTTCAAAACAACCCCCTACAAATATTGTTGGTTCCCAATTTTCGAACCTGTAGTCTGCAAACATCTGAAGAAGTTACATTGAAGCGAAACGCAGTACGTTTAAATTGAATTCCATAATAAATAGATATTGAAATATACGTGTATTATTTAATTTGTGTACAATGTCTACAGAATCCTCAAAAAATTGAAGTGCAAAAATCGGAAGTGTAATTAAGTGATAAATACTTTGAAGTTCAGAATCATGATTCATTGTGAAGTCCTACAATGATAATCTGACATTAATGATCCGACAATTCAGCAAAGTAATAAAATGTGGGCGTTCCAAGGATCAATCATCTCGTTAGGATAACCAGAGGATTGCGGAATTTGATTTATGATGCGAATCGAAGTTGGCTTGATGTTTGGTAAGTAAGGCCGTTATTATAGTGTTCAGGAAGTAGTGCTTTATTCTTGCTCTGTATAATCATAAAGTCCAATAAGTTCATTTCACCTCGGTGAAGCTAGATAACCACCAAACTTCGAACCATGTTGAAATAACAGGATAATACGTTTGATTGCTTTATGATAGATCGGATCACCATGCTAGTTACCAAAGTAAAAAACTGCTTATAGACTACAGAAGCATGAGCTGTATACAATAGGCAGTCTATGTACTCTTAAGTATTAAATAAAGCAAAAAATTACATATCATTCAATAAGTCCCGGGCCTGAAGAACAGATGGCAACGTCAGTGTCATATACCAAGTACCAAGCTTCAAAAGATGCGTAGGTTCCAAAGGACCAGACACCTGAATGTATGAAAAATGGTTACCGGTTGATTTCTTATGTTAGTATTGTTTTTGTAGACCTTTATCCCCTTAATAAGAAAAACTGAACAGATGAATCTGGTCAATGCTGGTTCCCAAGTTATAGGGTCTTCAAAGTAGACAAAACGATAAAAGCTACAAATGTAACATTATTGATTGTATCAATCATAACTTTCAATTCTTAAATTGTCCAAGTATGGTATGGTATGAGTTGTGGCCTTCCTTCGTGACTTTTTTTGTCATATCTAGAAAACCGACGCCAGTTTGTTGTCACCTTTCATTCAGAAAATGGAAGTGAAGATGTTGGTATTATGATAGGGGTACCTCAGGGATCTATCTTGGGTACAATTTTATTTGAGTTTATGTGAATGATTTGCTCAATTATTTGCAAAAAATGTTTCCAAATAATGCTGTCGTAATTGCTTATGCTGATGATATGAATGGACTTGTTAAAGTTGAGAATTGTGCTGAATTGGCTGAGTTAACCAGAGAGCTTCACTTACATTGGTAAAAAAAAACTTGCTAACCTTGAATACTGAAAAGACAGAAAAATTAATTTATAATAAAATATTTTCCATTTTCAACCATGATGATATACATTGGATAAGGTGAAGTTCCTTGGCATTTTGGTTGATGAAAGACTACATTAGGATCCTCATATTGAAAATCTTTGTGAGAGGCTTATAAAGGTTTGTTATGCGCTCAGATTCATGTCTAAATGCTGCAATATTCATATATTAATGAACTTGTGTTATAGTGCTTTCAACTCACACATCAAATATGCTATATTACGTTGGGGTAATGCTCCAACAGCCAACAGAGTGTTTATTCTACAAAAATTTGCTGTGCACATAATAGTCAACCTGAAATGCAGACAATCTTGTAGGCAATCGTTAAATGGGGATTTTGACTTTGGCGGCCTGTATAGCGTATATTTACTCACGTTCATAAGAACAAACGTTTTCTTGCAGAGAACAGAGTGAACTAACTCGTTTTAAATCTTCGGTGCAGCCACTACGTCACAAAACTTTTTTTATTAAAAACGTTTCGTTTTTATGGGGTGCAAACTTTTCAATTCCCTACAGGTGAATATACAGGATGTCTCTTATCTCTCTTGTGTGTTATCTTCTTGAGAAATCGTTTTATTCTGTTGATGAATTTTTCACTTGAATCACATTTTTGGTACTCTTGTATTTCTTTGACTTTTTTATGTTAATGATTTGTATCATTTCAACTTTTGGAATTTATTATTATTATCATAACTTTTTGGTGAGGGAACATATTTGATTACATTTTTCGCTAATTTACAGCTAAAAGGGTTATTTTTCATTGATTGCTAAGGTATTTTGTTAAATTTTTTAGGGGTATTTATTGAGTCACATGACTAGGCGGAAAAAGTAACTGCTAAGCTGTTTTGCACATACAATATTCTATGTTTACTATTCGTTTCATTATTGCGCTATTCTTATTGTTATATTAAAGTTGAATAATATAATAATAGCATTGTTGATTGTCACACTATCCAGCAAGTTTTTCTGCTCTGAAACGGGTTTCAACCAGTATCTTCGGCTACAAAGTTGATTTGGGTAACCTTGTTTCTTTTTTATGGTTAGAACTGAAATTCGTATGGGACCATCTCCATCTCATACAGGATACCCATGTCAAATTCCATTCAAATCGAATAAGAATTGTAGATGTTAAGGCTGCTACAAATATTTGCGGACACAAAGACCGACAGACAGATAAAATGAACTAATCGATAACAATGTCTTCATAATAAATCACATCTCACATAATTATATACAACAATTCTGTGGTCTTCCATAGGCGCATGAAAAAAAGGATCGCTGAAAAGAGCTTTTCTTTGATGGCAACATGAACCGAACGAAGTTTCTTCTCCAGAAGAGCTCTAGTTCAATTGAATAATAGCATTATGAAAGTGGCTTGAAACTGGCGTTCCTCAAGGGTCAGTTTTGGTTTCTATATTATTCTCATGAACAATCTTGGACCGTTGATTGTAGCATGCCAATTCACATGGAGTGAATTATTTTTGAATTAAAGTAATTCCAACAATTTTCAGATATTCGAAAAGAACATTACCATACAAAATCCAATAATTCCCAGTACTGTTTCCTTTATGGTGTGAAACTACACTCTCACGTAAATTCGACATTGTCATACCACGAAAATGACATTAGATTGCGTACAACGAATTCATAATGGTTCATGATCAAAATGAAGACGTAACAAATTGTTGAAGACTATAAAATGTGGTTCACTATGGTTAAAACCCGCTATTTTAACAGTTGTCTTGGCGGCCTCACTCTGAACTGTACCATTTGTAGACGGTAGGCACAAAACTTGTTCACCTGCATTTCTGATAGTAACGTTACGTCTACTTGTTCATATCCATACTAGCTGAAAACTAGGTGAAGTCAAAAAGCTCCTCATTAAGTATTTAGCGTAGCAGGAAATCGTGCAGGATGATGATACTGCTGAAAGTTGAAACGCTGAAAGTTATACCACAACGGTGGGTATGAACGTTCAGCGCATTACGTTGGCTAAACCTACTCGCAGAGCTACTAGTCCAGTCAATATATGTTTTTGTTTATTTACAGAAAAGAGTCGAGCTGAAACAGCTATAAAAGACTCGGCATATAATATTCAAAAAATGAAAACTAAATTCTCAATAATCAACCGAAATATGAAATACAGCAAAACAAATATATATCAATAAACTAAATCAATCATCATAGTCCAAGAATATCTAACCGATTCTTGAACACATTGACACTGTGTGAGTTTTTCACAGAAAACTTTTGGGGTAGTTTTGATTTCTTCGATATTATATGTTTTTTGGGGTGCTGAATCCGAATCTGAGGTTTGCCAAAAAAATTTCGTGACGGAACATTGAAAAAAACGCAAAAGAATAATTGATTCTCCCAATTTAATCCAGATGGGTTTAAACGAAAAATGCATTTTAAAAATCACCCCCTGAAATTTCGTTTATTTCTTTATATTGATTTCAATGAATATATTTAGGAAATATTAAGCCAATTGAAAAGTCCCCGGTCTGATGCATAGATGGCGGTGCTAGTATTAAATCCGTATGATATTTAGCTAGTATCAACCTTCAAACGTTACGTGTCAAAATTTGACAGCAGTTCGACCATTAGTTTTTGAGATATTGCGTTGTGAGTGTAGTTACTTTCGTTATTTAAAAAAAGATGGAAAAAAAGAATTTCGTGTGCTGATCAATATTGCCTTTTTAAAGGAAAAAATACAGTTGAAGCAAAATATTGGCTTGATGAAGAGTTTCCGGGGTCTGCACCAGGAAAATCAACCATAATTAATTGGTATGCTAAGTTTAAACGTGGTGAAATGAGCACCGAAGACGGCGAACGCAGTGGATGCCCAAAAGAGGCTGTCACCAACGAAAAAATCAAAAAAGTTCAGAAAATAATTTTGAATGACCGTGAAGTGAAGTTGATCGAGATAGCAAACATTGTGTTGAAATCATCTGAACGTGTACATCATATCATTCACGAATATTTGTACTTGAGAAATCTGTGTACAAACTGGGTGCCGCGCGAGCTCACAATCGATCAAAAGCAACATTTTGTTAATGATTCTGAGCAGTTTTTGAAGCTGTTTAAGTGCAATAAACCTGAATTTTGGCGTCGATATCTGACAATGGATGAAACATGGCTCTATCAATTCACTCCGGAGTCCAATCGACAGTCAGCTGAGTGGAGTGTACACGATGAACCGAATCCAAAGCGAGGAAAAACACAACAGTCAGCTGGCAAGGTATAATATTCATTGATTACCTCCAAAAGGGCCAGACCATCAACAGCGATTATTATATAGCGTTATTGGATCGTTTGAAGGATGGAATCGTTAAAAACCGGCTCCATTTGAAAAAAAAAAGGCTGTTTCCCCAAGACAATACGCCGTGTCACAAATCAATGAAAACAATGGCAAAATTGCATGAATTGGGCTTCGAATTTATTCTGTATCCACCGTATTTGCCAGATCTGGCCCCCAGCGACTTTCTCCTGTTCTCGAACTCAAAAGAATGTTCGTTGGAAAGAAATTTAGCGCCAATGAAGAATTAATCGCAGAAACTGGGGCCTATTTTGAAGCGAATAACAAATCGTACTAATAAATGGTATCGAAAAGTTGGAAGATCGCTATAATCGCTGTATCGCCCTCGAAGGCAACTATGTTGAATAATGAAATCGAATTCTGCCAAAAAAATGTGTTTTACTATGGTATACCGGGGACTTTTCAATGGGCCTTTTATGCAGTATGATAAGATTGATATATGCTGTATTATGTATATGTATTATTCAGGTTCAAATACTCGTATATGGACTTACTCATCCATGAAGGCATCTCCTGCCAGAAGTTCAAGACCACAAAGTACTCTTGGAACAAATTTGGTCGCCATCATAAAATCCATTGCAGAAGTAAGAGCCTATTCAGAATAATATGAGAGGTGACCCTCGTAAAGCCTAACCGCAAAATAATCTTTCAAAAGCAATTACAACAGTCGGTTTAAGCTGAGGATATCAAGTTACGGTTTCCATAATGCTCCTGATGTACCCTTTCTGTTCAAACCGCTTGAGTTTCTTACATAAAATTAATACCTACAACCAAAACTTTCCCGTCATCTTGGTCCTCTATAATTCCACATGGATTGGAACCTCTATCGATTTTATTATAGGCCAAAGTACGTGATCAGTTGTGGGAAATTTACGGGACTTTTGCTGTTTTATTGTTTCCCTATATTCTTGGAGATGGATTTTCCCATGGCTTGGAAATGTTTCCTGTGTAAACGTTAGCTTTCGTGTTTGGCGGGAAAAGTGAAGTCAGTTCATAATGTAGAAGTTCGATTTCACAGACGTCACTTTTACCTCCGAAAAAATTTGAAAAGTACAAATTATAAATAAAAATCGTATAAATCAAAAAGGCAGAGTATATATTAGTAGAATTTTCGAACCTATTTATGATAATTATCACTGATGAATTGTGCATATTCGCACAAATTTAATTCACATCCTTATTTATTTCATTTACTACTTCAAAAGTCGCCATCTTTATCTTAATCTTTTTCGAGAGTGGATGGACACACCAGTATTTCTATAGGCATCTTGAATATCATCAACAAATACCTTCGAATCTACTCGTTATTTTTCAATGTTAAATCCATAATTAGGTATAGTCCAGTCAATTTATGCTCACAAGGGCACCTCACGGGAAAGTTTTAGGGTAGTTTTGATTTCTTCATCTCTATATGACATGGACTATGGTGAGCCCATAGCTAAAGCGATAAGTTTTTTTATATAGTTTATCTTTGAATTGGAAACAGTATTTTTCCATACATACGTAGTCCTATAAGTACATATTGTATGAACTCGCATCAGTGTATCACAGAATTTACATGTGATTGCTCCAGAATCTAAGAAACTAAATTAAGGCATAAAGGAGATCTTAAATTTCAGAAAATTACAATTTCTTACAGTCATCATCAAACGAGCGTGCAATAGCTTCATTAGCTTCTGACCGATCTTTTCTAGAATTCTCTACTGATATTTACTGAAGAGATTCGTCAATGCTGAACCATATAATAGGGCGATCACATGCTTACATAAGTGAGAGTAGGTACCCTTGAATTTCTGAATCCACATCGCCCAAAAACAATGAACCCTCTTTATGGCACTTTCGGGACACCATCATACAGAGTTCACATATTGTTTGATGAGTTTGCGCCAATCTCTTCTTTAGTTTTGAATAATTAAAGTGTTTTCACAGCTATTTTCATTCCATATGTGGCTTGATGAATCATTTGTGATCCCATAAGGATGGGGTAGCGAATCGCTTGGATCAGTTTGTTCAGTTCAGAGTCAGTTTTTTCAGGTATAAAAAAACATTCGTAAGCTGTGATAGATCCCTTGTTGTACTTCACCTCTTTCTTATTTCCGAAAAATTTTCCAACAAAATCATAACTGAGGAACTGGTAATGTTGGGTGGAATTATTTAATTGATTATTATAATTGAATAATTTATATCTAATATTCATGAGTATCTTATTACGATAAAAATTAAAAAAATATTAAAAATTCGATATCAGAGGCAGGTTTTTTCATAGTATTCTCAGATTTTTCATGAAAATTAAGTTGAATGGAAACAAGCGTGCAAATCTCCATTTTTCTATTAGAAGGCAATTTTCTCACTCTAGGAGTATATTCTCTAAAATACAATCGGTATGGTTTTTATTCTGCATAGAAGTAGCCAATACGTCTTCTCGAAAAAATATTGCCTGTTTCGGCGGGGTAAGTAGTTTTTTCATTATATAATTACCAATTAAAAAAACTATATTTTGAATTTTTCGCTTTTTTCTCGTAAATGGTGCTTCTAAAGATGAAGTGATCTGAACTAATCATTATTTCAGCTTGCGATTCAATTTTTGAATTCATACACAGGATGTTACAATGAAAAAAGTGTAACTTTGGTCTATATCTTTCTTTTCGAACACTACTTTATACAAGTCACAAAAAAAGATTTTCAAAATATTTTCATTTACTCCCTCAAAATGAGATCTGCGTCTGGGGTGGACCACCCTGTGTGAATAAGGTGTCCCATCGAATTAATGACGAGAAATTCAATATCTATGGAACAGAGAATATTTTTGATAAATCATTAACGGGATGCTTCTTGAAGATCTTCGGCTGAAAAACTGCCTTGAAAATATGGTGTGTCCTATTTGAGAAACACGAACACGCCTCTATATCTCTGAAACGATAATTAATTTCTATGATCTGTTATAATTATCAACTACTATGAAAATTACTGAAAAAGCGTTTCAGAATTTTTTTTTAATATATTGAACAGAAACTAAAATATAGCGAAATATTTGAAACAGTAATTTTTAAGAAACGTCCTGCAACTCGATAATGAATCAAGATATCTATGATCTGATTTTTGATATCCCATTATTTCTGAAAAAGAGATCGGGGATCCTTGAAGATTTTTTCTCTAAGTCTTAGGTAGCACCGAATTTGGGACATCCTGTCGATTTAATGAACTAAGATAGCCATAATTTGATCAGGTTAGGAGAGTAGTAGAGAATTCAGTAGTAGTAGGAGAATTAAAAAATACTTCATATCTGTCACATCACATTTTGGATTAGATTGGTTGGTCAAGCCATCCTTCTAGGCGCTATTGTGCAGTCGTGAGGAAGCGATTCAACCATTTTTGAAAACTGAATTTTGAAAAGATAATTTGTAGCAATCATGAATTAAATCCATAATGATTAAATTTAAATTTTCATTTGCAGTAATAAACCAAACTGATGAGCATTTCCCATTCTGAGTTTACATCTTCTGAAACAAAAACTGATAACTTTTTTTAACTCTGAGGAAAGGAACCTAATTCAAGCACCAGCTTATCAGACATTTATCAACAAGCAATAAAATAACAAGACGTCTAGAAACTTTCTTCAATCAAATAATTCCCAATTACTTATCAAGCAAAATCTGAAAGACTCGTGCAAACAAAATCAGTTGAGGTGAGTGATTCCATCACTCCATTAAAATTCTCGAAATTTTAAAACAAACATCTTCAATAAAGCCAGTTTATGAAAAACATCCCACGCAATTTAGTCAACCGCCATCCTGAGCACCCTCTCTTGTTAAACGCCTGTTTTCGACACAAGTAATTTCACTGAACAAAAAGCAATTTCTTTTTCATCTTTGTCCCAAGATTGACTCGGTAATCACTTTCGATATCCATCAACATCCCCACACCACGTCATTCCGCAAAGTGAATTTTCAGGGAAGGAAAAAAAACGATAATAATTCCTGATCTACGTAAACTTATATTCATGCAATATGCATTGACACAAAGGAATTGTGAATCGATGAATATAGAGGGAGGCCAAATAAAAATATTCTAAAAGGATAGATTGGAACACCTTATGACTCTATGTGGCATGAAGGTCTGATATACAAAATGAAGTTGATGAAATTTCCAACCAAACTTAAGAGATTAATACAATCATACCTGGCAAATAGAAAATTTAGAGTTAATATCGATGGTACCATGTCAACGATTAGAGGAATTGAAGCCGGAGTTCCCCAAGGAACAGTGATAGGACCGCAGCTGTTCAACTTATACATGGCAGATATACCAAAAATGAATAGATGTAAACCCATTTTGCAGATGACACTGCTCTTTACTAACACAGTAGAATGCGGAAAATAATTACTAGGCAGTTATACAGGGTGGCCACTTTTTCAATGGGATTGTATTGGTAACTTTTAAACCATAAGAGTTAGAAGGTCGGTCAAATGGAGAAAAAGTTGCATGCATAGAAGCATTATCAAGCAGTTCAAACAAATCGAGATTATCAGGGCCGGTTGTTGAGATATCATAAGAAAAGTAAATTATGTCATTTTGTTTTTTCTTTTTTTCCCACTTTATTTCAAATATTATCAAAAAATGTTTCAGAAATTTTTTATTCGACAGTAAATTGTTCTCAATTTGATGTAATCAGATTTCGTATCCAACGTTTCGTGCTCTCTAGGCCACCCTCAACTTCATTTTTTTCAATACGGACCTGTATATTTTATGACACTTTTCGAAATAACTTTTAACGCCGAATTCAACGATATATCATACAATGTCAGTCAAAGTTGATTTTCAGGTGATTTTGACCCTTATCCAAATTTCTTTGGGTCGGATCTGTATTACATTTAGGTACCTTGGTACCTTTAGTTTAATTAACAAAATGCAATACATTTCGATGAGAAAATCATCTTTTTCATCTTGAACTGAATGGAACATATCAGAATCAAATCGAGAAACAAGTAATAATTATTTACATATTTCAATTCATAACAATTTAACGAATTATCATTTAATGAAAGAAAAATCGAATGATTATTCGAAAGTAAATGAATATGAATGAAGTAAGTGTTCGAAATGTCCACCATTTTGTAAAATGCACTTAACGGTTCTGGAACCCATACTTCTTATACATTTGCTTATTTCGTCTTCTTGAATACCTTCCAATACATTCTCAATCTTCTCGCGAGAAATCACTATTGTTGGATTTGTCATTTGTTCCGTTGAAACAAATTACAGAATCGAACTTTATTTTGATATCATTACGATATAAGTTTTGCAAGGCTTGGTATTCAAATTCAAAATCATTGTATTCGCGTCTCTTGACTATTTTATTAACAGCAGTTTTTGATAAATTGCATTCACTACAGATCCGACCCAAAGAAAATTGGATAAGGGTCAAAATCACCTGAAAATCAACTTTGAATGACATTGTATGCTATATCGTTGAATTCAGCGTTAAAAGTTATTTCGAAACGTGTTGAAAAAAATGAGGTTGAGGGTGGCCCAGAGAGCACGAAACGTTGGATACGAAATCTGATTACGTCAAATTGAGAACAATTTACTGTCGAATAAAAAAGTTCTGTAACATTTTTTGATAATATTTGAAATAAAGTGGGAAAAAAAGAAAAATCAAAATGACAGAATTTACTTTTCTTATGATATCTCAATAACCGGCCCTGATAATCTCGATTTGTTTGAACTGCTTGATAATGCTTCTATGCATGCAACTTTTTCTCCATTTGGCCGACCTTCTAACTCTTATGGTTTAAAAGTTACCAATACAATCCCATTGAAAAAGTGGCCACCCTGTAGATAGACCCAGATAAACTGATAGAATACTTCAAGAAATTGAGATTCAAAGTAAATACGACGAAAACAGTTGCAATCCACTTCGGAGGAACAACATTAAAGAAAGAGAAAGCAGGAAACGTCAAAAAAGAAAATCAGACGATAGAATAGAAAAAGGAAGCAAAATATCTGGGAGTAATTCTAGATGAAAGAATGAACTTCAACAAATAGATACTTGAAAAAAGGAAGGGAGACTCTACCCACTGCTCAACCCAAATAGTAAACTTTCTTTAGAAAACAAGCTGAAGGTAATAAATATAGTCCTTTTACCAAGCATTATGTATATACAGGAGTAACCTGGTATAATACGGAAGACAATAAGAGAGATCAGTTACAAAGTACACTAAATACAGTAATCAGAACCGCGGTTGGCGTTGAAACTATTGAGAAAAAGTTAACGAAGAAAGAAGACGACAGAGACGCTGAAGGAGCATGAGAATAGGAAATTAAAAAAAAAGAAAAACAGATAAAAGGTAATACATCTTTCAAAGAACCAAATAGAAGAAAAAAGTGACATGCAGAATGGAGAAAAGTCTCCCAATTAGACAACAGTAGAAAATTGGAGAAATTATAGTACAGGCGTAGGGAATAAAATTCCAGTCCTTACACATAAAAAAAAGGCCTGAGTGAGTGTCTAGCTTTTTTCTCGAAAAATGAAAGAATCTTATATCCGCACATCGAAATATCCTTTTATTTTCGAAATATGAACGAAAATTGGAATATTAAATTAGATATTTTTAAGTATATTCATAAAATAGAATTGATAGCTGCGTCACTAAAGATTTTTGAGGGGGGTTCCACTCATATTTATGGTAATCTTTGGATGCAGTGATTTATGCAGGCCAACCTGTATACAGTTTCATTATTACAATTGTTGCTAGACAGAATATTAAGAGATTGATATTCATCAGGGATCAATTCTATGCAAATTCAAATAAAAAAAAATTCAAAACAATTCATCAAAGAACCACAATACCCCAAATGGTATGTATTGAAAAACTACCAAGAATTTTATTTGTTTTCAGTGGTTATATTCTCTAGCAATATTCTTGTACATGAAAAAGGCATTTGATAAAATGTGGCATCAAAGTCTGATATAGTAGTAGTAGTAGTAGTAGTAACAGTCCTTTATTGTTCATAAACAAACAAATGGCCATCGACCTAAGGTCCTTCAGCCTTTAGATTTATACATACATATATAAGTTTTTTTTTTATAACTAAATATAATATATATTGTATTGTATCTTACATTAATAATTGTACAGTTATTATCCAGTGTTCGCTAGTGCCTCAAATAGGGTCTGTGTGGGGTATTTTCTATGTGTTGAATGATGTTCCTCTCTGTGGTATATTTCAGTTATTGTAGTGATTTCTTTAAGTCTATTGTAAAATTTCTTGTTCAGTTCAGTGAATCTACTCATTATTGGTTCAATCCCAGTTGACGAATATAACAGTTGATTAGGTGGGTTGTGCAAAATATTGTTGGGGTGCCTTATTCTTGAGATAATTCTAAGGGATGTTGTTTCTGCCAATTGAAGATTTTTTAATGCTGGTGTTCTGCAATTTATATATATTGGATGCGCATATTCTATTAGGGGCCGACATATAGTTTTATATATTTTGGTGACATTTTTTAAATTAATTCCTTTTCTTCTGTGCGTAAGTTTAGAGGTCTGATATATAAAATGGAGTTGATGAAATTTTCAACCAAACTTACGAGATTAATACAATAGAAAATTTAGAGTGGATATCAATAGTACCATGTTGACGATTAGAGAAATTGAAGCCGGAGTTCCCCAAGGATCGGTGATAGGACCGCTGCTGTTCAACTTCTACATGACAGACATACCAAAAATGAATAGATGCATGATAGCCCATTTTGCAGAAGACAATGATGACACCGCTATTCACCATCACAGTAGAATGCGGAAAACAATTACTAGGCAGTTACAGATAGACCCTGATGGTCTATGTTGCCTGAGTATTTTCTTCTTTTAATTTATTTTCGCCTAGTTGTTACTATTATCTCACGTTTCCTTCGATTGTCTTCTTTCTCTTTCAGGATTTCCTATCATACAAGCTTCAGAACCATAAAATCTGAATTCTATAAATAGCTCGTTTGTGCTTTTTTCTGAACGGTAAAGGTAAACTTAGGTTTCCATTCGCAAGCTCATAACTTTTAATAGATAATTAAATCTTCAACACCAGCTAAGAGGAGCAATAAATTTTAATTGTTAATATTTGGTGTCTTTTCCTTCGTCAAAACCAATATTTCACGAAAAAACAAAAATGTGGTCACGGTTTGTTGACCCCCACATTAGCATACTGACCACTTCGAATACCACACGAAGAAGAAACATTTACATTCAGATAATATTCTCCTCGCAGTAGACGTTGTTATAATATTATGTAACAACACAAATCTCTATCACCACTCAACAAACAATTCCCGAAAACTAACAGTACCATCGGTACTGAACAGACAAGAATTTCATAGCCATTGACAGGTCATTAAATTAATGTGAATCATCAGCAGAATATACAAGAATCTACAGTGTTAATTCTCAGACAATGAAATATCTCATATAAATGAATTATCGCATAAATGAATTATTGCAGGTGGAATGAGTGTGCAATAAAAATCTTTTAATGTGAAGAAGATAACCACTGAGAACAAATCAAATTCTTGGTTGATTTTCAATACATACTTATCGAGGTATTGTGGTTCTTTGAAGAATTGTTTAGAAAATCTTTGAATTTGAAATTGGCCAGAATAGATCCCTGATGAACACCAATCAATATGAATATTCTGTCCAGCAACAATTCTAATGATGCATCTGTATACAGGTTGGCCTGCATAAATCAGTGCATACAAAGATTACCATTATTATGAGTGAAACCCCTCCCCCCAAGAATCCTAAGTGACACATATCTTTGTTTTTGCAATTCTATTTTATGAAGATAACTAAAAAATTCTGATTGGCTTTTGTTTTGTTGTTAAAAACAAGCGTATTCTGGACCTCGTGCTCTAAAAATCTTAAAGTCAAACTAATGGCCAGTTGCACCATGTTTAAATTTTCAATCAATGTTTAGGCAAATGGTGCAACTGGCCATC
Organism: Harmonia axyridis; assembly: GCF_914767665.1. Taxonomy (NCBI): domain Eukaryota; kingdom Metazoa; phylum Arthropoda; class Insecta; order Coleoptera; family Coccinellidae; genus Harmonia; species Harmonia axyridis. The sequence goes on from NC_059505.1 coordinate 30,982,764, forward strand.
AGTTTGACTTTAAGATTTTCAGAGCACCAGGTCCAGAATACGCACCAAAGGTAGATGACAAGATTGAGTGTGCAGGGTGGTCATTGTTCAATGAAACGAAATATTTTTCCGAAAATGTAAAAAGATGTTGACCTCATAAACTTCAGTTTATATTTCGAAGTTTCATCATGAATTCATAATAAGCAGAATATTTATTATTTTCTGTATCGACCTGCTGAAATCCAAGTTTTGGAAACCTTTGCTCTCCTATATAGGTAGTGTCATCGGATGTTTCATGTTTTTGGCGCGCCTGAAGTTTGTTTTCTGAATTTCTGAAATATTTAGGTATTTATTTCAATATATTTTGAGTAAATATGAAACGTTGATTCACTATGGGACATAAGAAGTGCGTTCTTTATGGAGAACCTCGCGAATTGGGTGAAATATCTTATCACTGATATGTTTTCATTTCCGCTAGCTTCATTCAAATTTGATAGTTTATGTTGAAGAAAACATTTGCTTACTGAAAATGGCATATGCTACCTCTATCTATGTTTATTACTCTGAGGAAACGATATGGATATCAAGTTAAGTAGATACCGGCAATACTCTGACAATCCAGTAAGGCTGCTCCCTTCAAAAATGTTCTACCTCAAACTTTTCCAAGTGGGAGTGGACACACCAGTAAGCATATCTAGACATCTAAAGTCAACCAGAGTTCAAACTACCGTAGTGATGCGTGCAACAATTAAATATCCCAGAAGAGACTCTAAAGCATAATAATGGGTGAATACCAGATTAAGTGCATGTGTGCTAGGTGCAAATCAAGATTTCACCGGCTTCCTTATGTACTCTTCTTCAGTCTTTGAACTCCCGACCGCTAGTTGATGAATGGAAGATCCAGTAGTAACCACTGGCGGTCATGCAAATATCGCAGAACGCATGCATTGTATGGGAGATGAGAATATCAATTACCGTAACGGTCCATAGATCCGACTAAGATAACAACGAAACAGATTTCAATCATTCGATGCCGAGTTTGATATCCTTCTTTATTTGATGGTAGCTGATATTTGAACAGTCTCGCGTACGTGTACGTTGAAATAATGAAGAGGAGGCTGGTTTGGTATTCTAATATTCAATCTCTGGAACCATTTGAGGAAATGAAACAATTGATTTGAAGTTTATTTAGAAAAGATTCCAGCCAGCTGATTAATTTATAAGAAGAAGGCAAAACTTTTTTTCTGAATGTATGAAGAATGTTACAGGTAAATTCCAATTGTTAGTATTGTTTTTTGTAGACTTTTATGCCCTTAATGAGAAAAGCTGGTCAACGCTAGTTTCCAAGTTCAAACTGGACATAGCGATAAGAACTACAAATGTAATATTACCATTACTTTTAAACCAGAAAAGACGAAATCGAAGATCCAGTTGAAGGTTTTTACTGCACATGAAAAACAGGAGCCAGAAGCATTTTATGGTTTCTGGTATACGCCCGTCATCAACTGAACACAAAGTACCTTAGCAAAGTTTCGCAGGAAAATCTCCAAGATGCCGCCTCACGAAACACATTGCAACCATTTATTGCACCTTTAAATTGATGGCAATAATAAATTATCAAAAGGAAAAGAGTTACCAATATCAATAATTCAATGCGGAGTTGATATTGGAACAGTCTCGCATATCTACGTGTACGTTGCAATAATGAAGAGGAGGCTGGTTTGGTATTCCAATATTCGATCTTTGGAATCATTCGAGGAAATGAAACAGTTGATTTGAAGAATATTTATAAAAGTATTCTAGCGCAGCTGATTGAGTTAGAAGATAAATGCAAAACTTCTTTTCAGCGGTTGCTAAAGGACCAGGCACCTGAATGTATGAAAAATGGTTAACGGTTAAGTCCAATTGTTAGTATTGTTTTTAGTAGACTTTTATGTCCTCAATGTGAAGAGCTGATCAGAAGACTCTGATCTGCTAGTTTCCATGTTACAGGGTGTTCAAAGTAGACATAGCTATAAAAGCTACAAATGTAATATTTTCATTACAACTGAACACAAATGACATAAGAAATGTCTAAAACATTACAGTGTTGCCATTATCACCACTTCAAAATTTGTAATCCAGCTTCTCCAATTTACTTCGATAGGTAAAACATGCTTATACCATTTTTGATACTTATTAGTAAATATCCCTATTATTCCTCAGTTTCTGCGAAAACGCAAATTATCTTCTCTCCTATATGACAGTTCTAATCACGTTACCCAATCGGGCGTTACTTCGACATATAGTCGACAGCACGAACCGAACATTTGGCCTGAAATGATCTCATGGGCATTGTGAATTTTCGGCAAACTGGATGAATCTTGCGTTCCATTGTCCATAGTGCAATTGTCGATGTTTATACGTAGAATACATTGCTGTGATTACGCTAGGAAATTGGGAAGGGGGCGACACATGCCTCAGACAGCGCATCTGTTCATCCCTATTCAAGCCGATAATCGAATCAGATATAATGTAAAATTAATTATGGGTAGATTTTCGCTAACGACACGTTTGGCGTGAAGTTTCATCATGATTTTCGATGGTTCGCGTGATTGGAAATTACCTAGAATCAATTTGGGTAGGATGAGAGCAGGTAATGACAAATCAACGACTGCCAGGATTTGTGAGGACGAGACAAAATATAATTCAAAATGCAGGGTATTAATAGGCCAATTGAAAAGTCCCCGGTGTATCATAGTGAAACATATTTTTTTGGCGAAATTCGATTTTATTATTCAACATAGTTGCCTTCGAGAGTGATACAGCGATTATAGCGATCTTCCAATTTTTCGATACCATTTTTGTAGTACGATTTGTCTTTCGCTTAAAAATAGGCCTCAGTTTCGGCGATTACTTCTTCTTTGGCGCTAAATTTTTTTCCAACGAGCATTCTTTTGAGGTCTGAGAACAAGAAAAAGGCGCTGGGAGCCAGATCTGACGAATACGGTGGATGCAGAAGCAATTCGAAGCCCAATTCAAGCAAGTTTGCCATTGTTTTCAATGATTTGTGACACGGCGGATTGTCTTGATGAAACAGCACCTTTTTTTCTTCAAATGGGGCAATTTTTTGACGATTTCATCCTTTAAACGATCCAATAACATTATATAATAATCGATGTTGATGGTCTGGCCCTTTTGGAGGTAATCAATGAATATTATACCTTACGCATCCCAGAGTACTAATGCCATAACCTTGCCAGCTGATTGTTGTGTTTTTCTTCGCTTTGGGTTCGGTTCATCGTGTGCAGTCCACTCAGCCGACTGTCGATTGGACTCCGGAGTGAAATGATGGAGCCATGTTCCATTCATTGTTATATATCGACGCAAAAATTCAGGTTTATTGCACTTAAAGAGCTTCAAACACTGCTCAGAATCATTAACACGCTGTTGCTTTTGATCGATTGTGAGTTCGCGCGGCACCCATTTTGCACACAGCTTTCTCATGTACAAATATTCTTGAATGATATGATGTACACTTTCAGATGATATCTTTACATTGTCTGCTATCTGGATCAACTTCACTTTATGTTCATTCAAAATTATTTTGTGAACTTTTTTTATCTTTTCGTCGGTGACAGCCTCTTTTGGGCGTCCACTGCGTTCACCGTCTTCGGTGCTTATGTCCTCACGTCTAAACTTAGCTTACCAATCAATGATGGTTGATTTTCCTGGTGCAGACCCCGGCAAAGCAATATTTTCTCAGCACACTAAATTCTTTTTTCCATTCTTTTTCAAATAACAAAAGTAGCTACACTCACAACGCAATATCTCATAAACTAATGGTCGGACTTGTGTCAAATTTTGACACGTATCGTTTGAAGGGGACTTTTCAATTGGCCTAATATGCAATCAAATTATTAGCAAGATCTTGGCAGAATGTTTAATGAAATTTATCCTGACCAATGCACTGAAAAAAAAAAAATGTATGATTGCAGAATAACTTGACCCTTTATAAACAATTTCATCAAAACTTCATCGATATATTATTTTCCGTTATATAATTCAGAAATAATCAAAGGCATATGGTAAACCGAAAAAAGTAATAATATATACAAGGTGTAACATTTGGATTATTGAAGTTGTTATTACTTTTCGATATAAATGGCCTCACCGCAGAGCTGAAAATATACCTTTGTCATTTTTGGTATCTTTTCGATTATTTTGTTGGAATTGTAATGAGCATAAGTGATCAGATATTGGAATAGATAGTTAATGTGAAATACACTGCCTAATTTTAACCAATTTCATTTTATTTCAAAAGAAATGCTGGGATTGATTATTTTTCGGATATTTTTTCGGAAACATATTCTAAATATTTCAGAGATTCCCATTTTCGTAGTCCTCACAAGTTTCAACAGAGTAATTTACCATTTCGCCAATCGATTTGTTATAGATAATTACAGACACAGAACTATGATGCGTAGTTTCCAAGTAATCTCAAGGGTTTTTCTTCTCATATTACCTATTATCTCAGTCCTACCCCTATATATGATAGTATAGGTACCAAAAGAGGAAATACTGTCTCAGCTTCCATCGGTATCCTATCTAGAATCTAGTTATACGATCTCCCACTAGTAGTAAAACAACCCCTCATCTAACATGAGAAATAGTCGGAAGTTGAAACTATCTTAATGACTAATCGATAACTGAAGACGAAGAAATTTGCGCCCCAATTTGGAGAATTAGAAATAAGGTACATGCCAATAGTAATATTAAAATATTATTTATCTCTCGAAAAAACCGTCTGAAAACGTTTCTATGGCTTCGTGAAAATCAGCCACATACCTAATACAGATATGTAACAAAATATAGTCCGCTTGTTCTGTATTGAACCGGAGTTTGTTTCCTGCGAAAGCCAGCAGGCATAAGTTAATCCTGCTGGCCATTTCGCAGAAGAACCCCTACTACCCAAGCAAATAATTCGAGTGAAATTGTAATTGATATGATCTCCACTTAATGACCGTATTTTTTGAATTAACTTCCATGATATGTTATTTTCTATTATTAGTACAAGAATTTCTTTCTAACAATAAGAATTTGAATAACTATTATTCGTTATCAATTACAATAATGAACCTTCAATAATCCTTCAAGGAAAACATTTCTAACACATTGCATTGTGACAATTCACCATTTAAAAAGCAAGAATCGAAATTCATATTCCTGTTCAATAACAAAAAAAATTCATTCATATAAAAATATGAGCTACTCCAGCAAATTACAAAATCTTTCAACATGAAATAAGTTACTCAAATCATTGTATACACTGAGAGAAGTGTTTATTTGATATGAACGAAAATGCATTATAGTTAATAAATCATTTATTGGATATATGGACAAACAGATATTAGTATAATGGAAATAAATAATTTATTTGAAATCCCACGAATAATCATCATTTATTATTACACTTCATTTAATTACGCATAACTTATATTAATAATGCCGAAGAAATATCCATTTGAAGGAACTAAATATAGTTGAGGTTAATTCATCACTGAGTAATAATTAATAAACCCTATTTATATGTAATAAAAATAATATTTCAATTCAGTAATGGTTAACGTATTTCTTAGATAATTATTTTGGTTGTTTCTATTATCCAATTGTTAGGGTCTGAGAAGAACCGTTTGCCAAATAAGGTAATTTTTTAGAGTTCATATTGAGGATATCCGGGTTTGAACCCTAGTCATCTTGATTGCATCTGTTCACTCTAACCACTGTTCTGCCAACATCACTAATAACTAAGCAGGTACAAACGGTCTAAACCCAAAATTTAGTACAAATGTGCTAAGCGGCGTTCAATAAGCCCATTGTAACACAGATTTTATGTTTAAAAAGGTAATTCAAATCAAAGGAAAAGTTCAAGGACAGATACTTCAAGGAGATGCGCTTTTATTTGAGGGATGTGTCCTTAAACTTTTCCACAGATTGGATGGCTAGAATTATGTTAGTTTGTTAATTATTAATAAATCCTAGGTATATTCTGAATGAATAAATTATTGAATTCTTGTAAGAGTTTATTCATAAATAGCAAATGTTCGTTAACTGCCAGTTGAAAATTTGTTGACACTGCATTTATGTTGTTTGTCGAGTTAACGTAAGTTCATATAAATTATTTATCACCGAAATATATTAAATATTATTAAATACCTTGTAAACAAATATTTTATTCTCTATTAATAAACATTTTTGAATGTATAATTTAACTATTAATGAATATATCAAATAAAAATCTGCCGTAATAGTAATAGTTGTGAATAAATAACCTGCAAATAAGTGCTTTATTAATGAGAAAATATGGATTTCTTTCAGTGTACGCGTAAGGATAGGACAATACTATATCTCTAATGATTTCAGGATTATGAAATCAAACTATTCGATTCAGAATCCGAAACGTAAAGAAATAAAGAAAATGAAGATTTCTGTAAAATATGCGGATATTGTTATATTTGCAATTTTTTTTTCCATTTGATCAGTGAACACGAAGCTGAAGAATAACATGTTTAATACTTAAATATTCCGTTAAACCGTTAAATTGTTCTACTCAGTGAATCCGCAATATCGGAAGAATTATCATCAATCGTCCTACAGCTTTTTTGTAGCAAAGCATCGGATTCAGATCCAATAATACCTACGGGCTGTCAACTCCTACATTCCTCCTGAAGAATATTGATATCCAATTGGGAATTTCGAATTCTTCCTTATTTGGAAAAAGAACCGCTAATTTATTTCTGAGGCCACGTTTCAAAATTTACATATGACAACCACTAGGTATCTTATCGCTCAATTATTATTCGTCACATCAAGATGATTGAATGTATAAAAAGCCCACATGTGAACTTTACAGGAATTCGCGATTTCAGATCTTGACTGAATTTTTAGTGCCAAATTAGTTCTCCTAACGGTTTAGTATAGCCAAATATATCTTGAGGTGATATTATTGGGTTATCTTATTTTTTTCGTCATCAGTTCGTGACTTTCACAAATTTCTTTAAATTTTCAAGATTGAAATGAAATTATCAATTAAAATTTTCAGTAATAGAATCTTGAAACATCATTCAATTAGTTCTAGAGAGAAAATACTGGAAATGAAATACATAATTCGAATATCATTTTCAATTGTAGAATTCTGCAAATCTAACAAATATATTTATTATTTTCAAATAATGGCACTCATATCTAGGCAGACAATTACTTGTAGAGTTCTGTTTATTGTATAAATATTATAAAGGGTTAGAACTATTTAGAGAGGCAGTACAGGTACTTATATCGAAAACCGTTTGAGATACAGGGTGCCTTAAATTAGGTACAAATAAGTTGCGTTATTTAGGGTTTAGTGATTTAGTTCTCGAGATATCTCGAATAAACTAAATATCGAGATATTCTTTTTCTCTGTATATCTCATTTGTTTCTGGATCCCTATGACGTCCATTAGAAAAAAATATTGACTATCACCATTAGAATCTCTAAATTGGATAATGGCTACAAACAAAATTTCGTGAAGTTATCTCCAGAAACAAATCAGTTATACAGAAAAAAAGAAAATCTCCCTTAATAACGCAACTTTTTTGTCATTTAACCCACCCTGTATCTCTAACAGTTCTCAATATTCCTGTAGTGCCCCTCTAAATGGTTCTAACCCTGTAAATTGCTTTAAAAAAACGAATTTACCACTTTTATAGGAAGATTTCACCGCCCAAATGTGGAAATTTCAGAAAATATGGGAAATTGATTGAACTTGTTGATATTATGTCGAGACTCATTCAAATATACACCTCATTTATCCATTGATTGATAATAAGCATTCTTCAGAAAACGAGATCAAACGTTAAAGTAAGAATTTTTTACTTCTTATAGCACTTCACCAAAAGTTATCATATAAAATTTTAGTGCATAGCAGTTTAGATTTGAACTGACATGTATTCGTTGATGATGTTAATTCTGTATGAAAAACATTGTTTTTCATTTATATTTCTAATATGAAACCTTTGAAACCGTTCAAATTCTCCTGAAATTTTCACATTTTACGTTTTGTGATATGTAAATCTTTTTTCGGAATCCATAAAAACTATTTGCATGAAATTGTTGTTCAAAAATTATTTTCTATACAGCTTTGATTTTTTTTCCGAGAACACGATTTATGACTTTCAAATTAAAAAATCTAGGGATATCAAATTTTGAAAATGCATTTCTGGAAATAGTAGATATTTGAGCCTAAATTTTTTGAAGATTTCAAAATACAGAATCAATAAATATGAATTCAAAATCTGCAGCATTTCAATCATCATATGATTTTCTCCATACAATCTTCATTAAATGAAAAAGTAATAAACCATAGAGTAATATTTGAACTTACTCTTCTTTTCAGGTCGTAGGAAACTAATAATAACAAGGTATCTCTCATTTCTCGAAGAATATGTCATATATAATATAATAATAAGGATTTTTGGTTGTTATATAGCAAGATAATAAAAATTTTCAAAATACATTCATTAAAAATATCTGATTAGAAAAGGTAGGTGAATTGATAAACATGTGAAATACTGCTATATTCCAGTTCTAGTCCCAGTTATTATACGAATAATTTCCTAAGAGTAGAGTAGAATTTTCAGTAATGAATTTTTGAATTTTCATCAATTTAAAACGGATGGCAAAGAAATTAGTTAATCATACAGAATTTTCATAGATATAACCTCTAAAGAGTTAGTTACACCGAATTCAATTTAAGCTCTCAAATTAATGATCATAGAATTTTCTGCATTTAAAAAAATATGAAAATTATCAGTATAAAAACTCACCAGTAACGAAGCGCCCAAAACAATACCAATAAATTTCATTTTTCAAGTTGAAACGTCCAGACAGCTCAAGAACATTTATCCGCGACTTTGTCCCGTTCTTCTTCGAAAAAAAAAAATAAAAACCAACACGCGACAAATCAAGAACAATTCGACGGTAGAAAAAGAACTGTTTTTATGCGAGTCTTTGAACTCGCACGCGAATGAATGAAAACACGCGCGGCAACCGAGTGCAGGAGACGCAGCCCACTACGATCTCTATTCTGAATCTGTGCAAACAAGACTCTCTCAAATCGTGCTGCAATCATCAGCAGTAGAACGAGTAGAATAAACTAAGTGGCAAGTGGAGTTGTGTGCGGTTTATACTGTGTACACCGGGCGAAGTAGCGGCACAAGTAGGGGTCTTGCCATCACAGTGCTATTCTGTCACAGAGTCGGTCCCTATATTGAGCCGCTATAGCTTGGATATGTCTTCATCCTTGCCCACAGGTGCGGATTAGGGAATCTTTCCACGGCTACTGGAAAACCGACTCGCTTTTCCGGAGATTGAGGGAAAATTTTGTAGATGTGGCAACAGCGTAAAAATGAATTTGACAGCAACTAATCACTATCACTAATTACTTGAGTGATAGGAAATTTTGACAGATGTGGCAACAATGTGACACCGATGTTTAAAAAATGAAAGATGCATAACCTAGAATTCTACACTGAGGTCGTTTTCCATCATTAACAATGAGGTATATTCGGCTAGAAATGTAAAGGTCTAATGAGAATTTCGATCTTCTTTGTCCTGCTGTGAGAATACGAAACATCCTGTGGATTCAAGGAAAATTTGACTAATGTGGCAACACTGTAATAATGAATTTGACACAAACCGCTGAACTAATGACTTGATTAAAGGAAAATGTGACTGATATGGCAACGTCATCTCTTCTACCATTAATAGACAGCATTACCAAGATTCCCACACTGAGATGTTTTTCCATCTTAATAATGAGTTATATTTCGCTAGGAATAAAAAGGTCTGAAGAAAAAATGTTTTTTCATACTATCTCCTTTCTATGACTACTGGAAAACTGAACGTATCTCACTAATCATTTGATTGAGGGAAAATTGGACCAATGTGGGCAATGTGGCAACACTGTAATGTGACAGCTACTGCTCGATATGACCTGTTTAAGGAAAAATTCGACAAAAGTGACAACAGTGTGGTAATAAATTCAAGAGCAACTGCTCGACTAATGACAGACTGAGGTATTAGCCCATCATTACAATTTGGCGGAAAGTGAGAAGGTCTAGTGAAAATTTATTCTTTTAATCGATAAGTGATCGGAGATAAAGCCACAAATTATTATTGCCTCAATGAAATGAGTACTCAAGTAAATTTTCCAGAGTGGCGGCCATTTCTTTTCTTCCAAACTGAAGGATCATACTATCTGAAAAGAAAGTGCTCAATCAAGAATGAGTGGTATGAATAATTTTACCGTCCTGCTGAATCCGCCTGACGTCAAGAACATAGTCTCTTATCTGGTCTCAAGAAGAAGCATGGTAAAACACGAATTAACGCATAAAACCTAATGGACTGAATTGCCATCTGCGAATGGCTGCTGAATCGCAACAAAATCAACAATTTTTGAAGTGGTTAGTGATGAAAAGTGGATCACTTACGACAACGTCAAGTGAAAACGGTCGTGATCGAAACTCGGTGAGCCTGTGGAAACGGTCGCCAAGCTAGGATTGACGACCAGGAAGGTTTTGCTGTGTGTTTGGTGGGATTAGCAGGGAATTATCTACTCTGAGCTGCTCCCCTACGGTACAACTGTTAACTCGGGACTGTACTGTCAACAATTGGACCGCCTGAAGGAAGCAATCACCCAGAAGCGGCCAGCTTTGGCCAATAGGGCAGGAATTCTGTTCCATCAGAACAACGCCAGGCCACACACATCGATAGTTACTCTCCAGAAGCTCCTGGAGCTTGGTTGGGAGATTCTTAGGCATCCACCTTATAGTCCGAACCTCGCACCAAGTAATTTCTGCCAATGGCCAACAGTTTTGCTGATGAAACATTCCCTTCAACAGAAGCTTGTGTAAATCGACTGTACCTCAATTTTTTTGCCAATAGGTACAAAGGCTTCCCTGAAAGAGGCATAATGATCTTACTTTCAAAATGGCAACAAGTTATGGAACAAACGGGTCATATATGACCTAAATCGGTCTTTCCAACTATAGTCATTGAAGCCTTGTTTTGCATGCAGAAATAATGGGTTTCTTTTTAGAAAAACACCTCATAGCCATCAATACCTAAAACTATAGGAGCTATCATGAAATCGAAAACTTATGACAGAATAATATCCTCTCTACTTGCTTTAGATTAAAAGAATACATTCCAAAAGAATTAACAATAAACTTTGGTGTAAAATATGTTCCATAAAAAATACTACATGTAGTCACAAGTATCATATGAACTGTGAATAGAATATTCGAAATATATTTCTTGTCTCCATTTATGGCTTCTTGAAGGCTATTGTATTAGATACAGAGTATTATATTCCCCAACCAATAATGTTTGTAATGATACCTCACCACAAATTGCAGCTTTTATCAGGAAGGAAAGTTTCTAACAAGCTACATTTTATAGAAGGAGAAGATACACAAAAATGAAAAGTAAACAGAAAATGTATTACCCAACCCCAATCCTGTCCCTCGAAGATATTGTCTCAGATAATGAATAGGTACCTCGAGAGAGAACTAAATTGAGACGATTTTTTCTAAAATTGGAAATTAATCTGTGGAAATTGCTGTATTTGCTAGAGCACAACAAGTAGGTACCTACCTGACTTCATATTTCACAGGAAAGTTGCGGTAAGTTGAAAGAACTCGAAACGGTTTAGTTTACAACTTTTAATATTCAAACATTAAATAAATAAGAAATTTAGCAGAACATGACATCATTACATACAATTCACTACTTATTGATGAAATTAGGACCTGCTGGATTGAACGGTATAATTCTGTGTGGTTCGTACAAACTTATCCTGGATATGATGGTCCTTATGACGCAGTTAGCCCTTCCTTTGCATTCCTTAGGAGCTACTCTCAGCCAGCAGGATTTTCCTTTAGGCAGGCCGTAGCAGCAGGATCTCATACAACAAGGATCACAAGTACGATGATAACCACATCCTGTGGGGCATCCCATATTAGAGTATTTTACACTAGAATTTTGAATTGACTTGCTGAATTTTGAGTTTGACAGTTGTCAAATGAGCCATGTCTATATTTTTATCGTTTCTGTGCTGATAGTACTCAGTTATCTAGGAACATATGGAGATTTCCTTTGGGATGCAGGATTGCTTATTTTTTCGAATTATAATAGGAGGGTCTAGAAGTTATATAAAGGTTTATACTACGAAAACAAATAAATGTTAAGCACATTCGAAAAGTTTCAAGGAAAAATTGGATATACTGTATTCGATGAGTTATTTAAATCCTAGAAGAATTTATATACAGTATTGGCAATGATAGGTCTAGATATTGTAGATATGCAATGCTAGTAACAGAGATAAACCCGATTAGTTAAATAATGATACTATGATGCGGTCATTTCAACAATACTCTTTCCAATATCGCTTTGAGGCAAGGGCATACACGTAGGCATGTTTGAAATAATCCAGTCTAGATAGTTTGAATTCGGATTTGCAACAGAGGTGATTCATCGGGATGGCCTATTAGACGTTTATGGAAAACCGATCAAAATTTTGAGCTGAGAATTTTGCATATTGGGATTTGAGATAATGATCTTTCTCCCTAAAATATTTTCAGATCTCTACAACTTCCGGTTATATCGGAAACCCAATATTGCCGAAATAATAGTTCATTTCGGCAATATGCCATACGTTGAGTTGAAACTCAACGATTCATGCCTTAATGGGATTCTTATAAAAACATGGTGGCGATGAGGAGTCACATTTTTTTTTATTTTTCGCCAGAAAAAGCTTTTTACGAAAAAAATTTTTTTTTCCATTCTGAAAATACGTAGTATTATAAAACTGATTGCGGTTTGGACCAAAAATTTACGGGGTGTTTATAAGATCATGAACTTGGACAACTCAATATCATCAAAACTCAAGATTTTCAAATAAGAACCTATATTTTTCATTATTTCAGTCGATTTTACGTCCAAATATAGTGAGAGTTACTTAAGCAAACCTTCTTCTTCCTTATTCTTAAGACCATGTCTTGTCATCTTCTGTTCATCCAGCCTCTTGCGATGTTGACGTCCAACTCTCATACAATCTCTTTGGTGGTCGGCCGGGAGGGCCATTTGAGTTTGGCTTTTCGTTCTTTGCCCACTTTGCTCATCGATCATTGGTCATTCTTTCCACGTGATCTCTCCAGTTCCTGCGCCTTGACCGTACAAACCGAACAATATCCTGCACTTCCAGTTCTTCCCGTATAACACTGCTTCTCATTTGGTCCCACAGTGTTACTCCCTTTATTGTCCTTAGGATTTAAGCAAACCATATATGTACCTAAAATGAATACTTAAGCTAAAAACTTACAAGAGTTCAATTGAGTAATCTCAAGTGAAAAAAGTGAAAAGTGAAAATTAATAAGCTGCTAGATAAGCGATAAAATAAAGAAACTACAATTATCACAGATATGCAAGTCGGCTTGAAACATTAAATGATCTGACCACTGACTGACTTACTCGGAAGGTAAGATTATATCGGAGAAATCTAGTGTCTTTCCAGCAGTGAAAGCTTCAAATCTGGAAAACCTCCTAGAGAACTACACGACAACAAAAAAATTGTGGAATGTTAGAAAGAATCTAATGCAGTTGCCTCCAGTTGAGCTTTAGGTCCTTGTCAGATTGCTAATGGACCTCTGTCGGTAATAATACTTTCTGCATCAAATGGTGTACAGGGTTTTCCAATAAGGGGTTTCATTTTGATATTTTAAGAGAAGTCGATAGACATTTACTTCATTGTGAAGAGGAAGATATGTCATTAAGGATATAAATCGATATCAGCAGAATGGCAGCCTAGGCTACTGCTCCAGCACCATATCCTTCACATGAAACTTTTCATGACCAATTAGTACATTTGCAGCTATATGCCTTGTATAACATCACGAATTCCAACTTTAAGTTCTTGAATCGATTGTGGACAATTGGCATAGATTTTACCTTTTGCGTGGCACCAAAGAAGATAGTCTAATGGTGTAAAATAACAAGATTTCGATACCCAATTCTGTTCACCTCATCGAAAAATAACAAGACCAGGAAACTTTTCTTGCAAATTCCGATTATTGTGTGGCAGATAGCGTCGTCTTTTTGAAAATAAACATCGTTCATATCAATATCTTCCAATTCTAGTCATAAAAAATGTTTGTGCCTTTTTTTTCGTATACACGGTCTACACCATTAATTCTTTCAGTTGTTCTTGAATGACGCATACGGTTTCGATACTTTACATCGTAAATTGTCCCAACAGCTCAGTTTTTTCAAAAGTTTAATTATTTCTTCAGTTTTGCGAACGGTTCTGCAAAATTATCACCAATTTTTAGTGAATTTCAATGCGTCAATTGTCTATTAAGGATGAAAAACATCTTTAATTGAAATTCACAAATTTTTGAAATAAATGAAGCGTCTTTTCGTCATGAACTCGATACCTCATGAAAATTCATTCCTTGTTGTTATTTTGGCACCTAACCTAACCAAAAGAAAATCTATCAATAATTTTTAAAGAATTAGTGCTGCTTCCAAATTATTAAACTTCACAAAACGATGTACAGGTGTTCCTAAATTGAAGGTACAAACGAAAATGACAGATTCCTCGGATCATTTTAAGAAAAAAAAGTCCTACAAACGCTTTGCTTTCAAGAAACAGGGTGTTAAAGTTTGATTTTTTTTCGATTTAGGTATTCCAATTTAAAGTTTTCTTCATGTGATAGGCTAATTTTAAATTCAAATTTACAGGATGATATTTTTTATGGAACAATGGCCGCTTATTTCCTCCAGAAATTTTTTTTTGGTGGACCACTGTTAGTTTGGAAAAATGTGAAAAGAAACTTTGGTCCAGTACTATACTTTTTGGTTTTTTGTGGTTTTATCATATCTGCTACTGATTCCGAACAAAAATTTCAGACAATTCTCTAGTAATCTTCTGGAAAATACAAATTATTATTGAGATCCATTTAGTAAAATGTGATGAATAATTTTAAGTTTTGGTAGGTACTTATTTATCTAATCTGTACCGCAGATTAATAAAGATTCTATAAATTGGTATAATCATCACAACAAAGTAGGACTGCAAGAAAAAGCCTGTATCTCGAAAACAAAGAGTAAAAACTCTCCAAGGAATCTCTCATTTTCCTTTGTAACTCCAGTTTAGGAACACCCTGTACAAAACCTTTCTTCCAAAGATGGATAGATGAAAAACTAGTCACAAACAAATTATACGAGGAAAGTATTTGTACCAAACGAAGGCATTCAGAACAAGCATCCAAAAATATCTCAATGAAAATTGGTAACGCGATATGATGGCATTTTTCTCTGCGT
This sequence comes from Harmonia axyridis, assembly GCF_914767665.1. Classification (NCBI taxonomy): domain Eukaryota; kingdom Metazoa; phylum Arthropoda; class Insecta; order Coleoptera; family Coccinellidae; genus Harmonia; species Harmonia axyridis. The sequence goes on from NC_059505.1 coordinate 30,998,142, forward strand.
GTTTCTGACGCACCTGTCTACCTCTTCATTAAATCCCATTCATCTCTCAATTGTTCTAACTCAAGATAAGATCGCAACGAAAATTCGCTAATATTTTCTTCCATGAACCCTCTGAAGTGTACATAATGACTGAAAATAGAAAAAAGACAAGATTAATAATCAGTTATTCCCACGAAAAGATGTGGTTCATAATTTTCCAGCAGCGACTTTAATGTGAATAAAGTAGTCCCACTATTCACAATGTTGCAACTAACGCAAGGAAAATTGGTGCGAATAATATTTCACTTCCATAATTACGATCATTCTAGTGTTGTAGTTAACTGGAAGGCATTCACTTTTATAATAACCGAATTACTGCAGGTATACACTATCCATTAGCAGAACACCAGGAGATGAATGAGATGTTCACACGCTATACTTTATATCTTTGTTACAGCAGTCGTTTTTTTCTTCTCGCTATCTTGGTTATGTGGGACCGCACAAGTGGAAAGCTAGGAAAAATCCATCTTGGTAGGTTAAGGATTTCTGTTCATTTTAAATAAGTTTATTTTTTTATTATTAATATGACTTGGATATATTTCTTTGCACTATCCAGCTTTCTGGATTACTTATACAGGATGAGTCTTTGACTAGTACATACACTGTGTCCGTTAAGTATGGAACAAATTCATTTTAAGCTAAACAGACCATTTTAAGAAATAATCCTGAAACACGGCGATTTTTGATTTTAATTTACCGTATTTTAAAATAATAATCTAATATACAGGGTGAATTACTTTCGAGTAATGACGTCACCGTCATTTTTTTTCAAATGGAACACCCCCATTTTGTCTCAATTTTCCGATTACTCTAGCTGAGCTGATTCCAAAAATGTATCACATGTTGATTCCAATTGGAACAGGGTGGACAAAAATACAATAGTTTTGTATGTGCTCATAAAGTAACAACATTCTTTATTAGTTTAATTAACAATATTATCAAGAATACTCATTGTCTAGCAGCAATAAACAAATAATGACATTTCACAAAAAACTAGACGACTATGTTTTTTTTTTCTAAATTGATAAGAAATAATTTCCTTCATATTCTGTCTGCTAGGCAACAAGTACCAAACATGTTTGGAACCAGCTCATTTTATTAATCCAAAAATGTAAAAACTACAGGGTGTTACATTCAAACCAATTGCCGCTAGACAATAAGTATTTTTGATAATATTGTTAATTTAACTAATAAAGAATGTTACACGTTACTTTATGAGCACACACAAAACTATTGTATTTTTGTTCACCCTGTACCAATTGGAATCAACATGTGATACATTTTTGGAATCGGCTCAGCTAGAGTAATCGGAAAATTGAGACAAAATGGGGATGTTCCATTTAAAAAAATGACGGTGACGTAATTACTCGAAAGTAATTCACCCTGTATATTAAATTATTATTTTAAAATACGGTAAATTAAAATCAGTGTTTCAGGATTATATCTTAAAATGGTCTGTTTAGCTAAAAATTAATTTGTTCCATACTTTACGGACATTTCAACTGAAAATTTCTGAGGTCAAAGGCAACACTTTGTTGTTTCCTTTACAATTTTTTCCGTTTCAGCTTGGTTCAAAAGATACAGGCTGCTGAAAATCTATAAAGAAATATTGTTTCTATTTTTATCTCGCAAATGGAATGAAATCGAAGAGAACAATTTTCGGAATATAGTATTTTGTTGATGTGATGAATATTTTCCGAAAATAAAATTATATCAAAGTCCGGTCAAATCTAGAATGCCCGCTATACCAAGGGAGAGAAAAAAATTCGAATCAGAAAAAATGGTAAGTGAAGAATGGGTGTCTTTTGACCTCGGGAATCTTAGGTTAAAATATATGTACAAGTCAAATATTCACCCTGTATACCGGAAGTGCCAAGACGTTAGGTCCTGCTTAGTGATTGCTATTCCAAAGGCGTCGGTAGGGTATTTTAGCAAGAACGTCTTTAGGATTACATGAAAAATTAAGAATCGGAAATGAGAAAATTTTGATGTAAAGAATTATCTAATAGGAATTATTTAATTTGAAATTTTGATATTTCTCATGTCTTGTCATTTGTGTTTAGTAGCTTATGATATTTAATCATGGAAAGATACACGTTTCAGCAACGCTTAGAACTTGTTCAACTGTTTTTTTCAAAATCAGTGCTCATTTATGAATACTAAGAAAAAATTAAAAGGAATTCACTTTTAAATTGACTTTATGACTAATAGTGATTCGATTGACCGAATCGTGTCGTCCATGATTAATTCTTCTTAAATTCACAAATGAACACTGATATTGATAAAACAATTTGACAATTTTAAACGTTGTTGAAGCGTGCATCTTTCCATGATAAAATGCCATAATCTACTGACACAAATGACATAAGAAATGTAAAATAATAATGCACAGTGTTTTCATTAAACTCTTTTAAATTGTATCATTCATATGTGGAAAGGCTAACAAGGGGAATTTTTCATAAAACAAAGAAAAAAAGGATAAGGACAGTCCCCCACAGAGAAGTACTAACCGTAGACTGGTGTTTCGGGTTTTCGGCCCTCATCAGTTCGCTGAAAAAGTGTTAGGATGAGCAACACTTGAAGGAAACAACAAACAAACGGAGTCAACAATAGAAGGCAGCCGTCCATTTGTGGTTTCAGTAGGAAGACCCAATGGGTTTTCAGGAAACAACCAACATCACCACGTGGGAAGCTATAGCTACCTGCGTGACATCCGAGTACAGACTACAGAGAAGTACTAACCGAAGACACGTGTTTCAGGCTTTCGGCCCTCATCGGTATGGTGAAAAACTGTTAGGATGTGTAACACTTGAAGGACAAAACTTTGTATCATTTATATTGGAAAACCTTATTCACTACAATTAAGTGAAATTGGTATTTACTGAAACTGATGTCGCTAATATATTTTTTCGGCAACCGTCCGGGAAGTGAGCACTTCCCGGACTTTCTCTGAGAAAGTTGCATTTCCCGGCCTAGTCCGGAAAGTACGTACTTCCCGGACTAGGCCGGAAAAGAATCATAGAATCCATAGCAACCGAGATAACGGCTGACAGTTTATATGAAATTAGTTGTCAAAAATTTGCAAGTTTTTTGATCGCAATCGCAATAAAATATGGAAAGCAGCAGCGATAGTGTTATTTTACATGGTTGCCGAAAAAATATTGTACGCAACACGCCCGAAAATGGTTTTTTTGGACTCACAGACTTCCATTTTGTCTATTCGTCCAAAAAAACCCTATTTTCCGGACTTGTTACGTAAATTACTATTTATTAGGTGTACAACTTTGCTTCCGCCATTTTGCAATAAATGGCTGTAGCGGTAGTGGTAGTCGAAATAAATAGATCGTAGATGTCATGCAATAAGCTTAGGTATTCGTTAACATAACGCCATCGAAATATTAGTCGAAGTGAAGTTGATCGAGATAGCAGACATTGTGAAGATATCATCATTCACGAATATTTCCACATGACAAAGCTGTGTGCAAAATGGCTGCCGCGCGACCTCACAATCGATCAAAAGCAACAACGTATTAATGATTCTGAGCAGTTTTTGAAGCTGTTTAAGTGCAATAAACCTGAATTTTCGCGTCGATATGTGACAATGGATGAAACATGGCTCTATCATTTCACTCCGGAGTCCAATCGACTGTCAGCTGAATTGACTGCACACGATGAACCGAATCCAAAGCGAGGAAAAACACAAAAATTAGCTGACAAGGTTATAGCATCAGTATTCTGGGATGTGCAATGCATTGATTATCTCACCATCAACAGCGATTATTATATAGCGTTATTGGATCGTTTAAAGGATGAAATCGTTAAAAAACGGTCCCATTTGAAGAAAAAAAGGTGCTGTTTCATCAAGACAATGCGCCGTGTCACAAATCAATGAAAACATTCCCAACATTGCATGAATTGGGCTTCGAATTGATTCTGCATCCACCGTATTCTCTACATCTGGCCCCCAGCGACTTTTTCCTGTTCTCAGACCTCAAAAGAATTCTAGCTGAAAAGAAATTTAGCGCCAATGAAGAAGTAATCACCGAAACTGAGGCCTATTTTGAAGAGAAAGACAAATCGTACCACAAAAATGGTATCGAAAAGTTGGAAGATAGCTATAATCAGTGTATCGCCCTCCAAGGCAACTATGATGAATAATAAAATCGAATTTTGCCAAAAAAATGTGTTTTACTATAGAAGACCGGGGACTTTTCAATTGGCCTTTCATCTGAAAGATATTGCCTAATTTTGCTCTGATGATGATATGAAATACATATATCGTCGGCTAAGAGTGTAAATCTGCTAAGTCCATTTTGAACAATTTCACAGGAGACCAAAAAAACCGTACAGTACAGTGTTATAATAATAATAAGAGAGTTTATTCATGAAAATACATTCAATAGAGTTTATTGAATGTATTTTCATGAATAAACTTTATTCATGAAAATACATTCAATAGAGTTTATTGAATGTATTTTCATGAATAAACTCTCTTATTATTATTATTATAACACTGTACTGTAAGGTTTTTTTGGTCTCCTGTGAAATTGTTCAAAATGGACTTAGCAGATTTACACTCTTAGCCGACGATATGGAAACATTCGAAACGTCGGTTATAAGTCTTTGTTCTGACAATTCCCTGTGAATTAATTTTTACTATTATTATTTCTAATTCTCTATAAATTAGCGATAAAGCGTTCAATTCGGAGAACGAGCGCTCAAAATAAAATTTCCGGATAAAATCATCTAGAGTGTGTCGTGAAGTTTCAGAAGAGCCTTCCCGAAATCAACCTATAAATAAACCACCTGCAGGAAAGTTGTTCTTTTTGCTTTTTGTGAGCGAATTATCACCAGAGAAGTTGGTGTTGGACTCCGTCTGTTAATGCTTAATTGCCTGTCTTTTACGTTTTTTCGTCTGGTTAATGTTTGGGGTTCGTTGACGCAAAAACGTTATTTTCGGTCGAATAAATGCTTTGGGACCGTCCTCAAACAGACGGACTTGCTGGATTATATTTACATTCCCATGAGTTGAAAGGGATGCGCCTGCAGCAATTAATGAATATTTGCAATTTCTGCATTTTAGGAACTGATCACACCTGAGATGAGGTGAAGCAGAATGGAATTCTGATGTGACATGTGGATTGTAAAAAATCGAGTGAAGATAAAAAGAAGGACTATTTTTTCATAGATCAAGGGATCAAGTCATTTGATTTATTGGCATTTTAAAAAAGATGTTGGATAAGTGGGCATATTGACACACTAATTTAATTGTGAAAAATTATCAATATTTTTCTGTACAGAAAACGCTGTTGATTTTTTCTTTTTTCTATATTTAAAATTTGTCATGAGTATAAGCTGTTATTTTCAAGAATAAATTTAGGGTGGTATTTCTTTCGGAAATCGACTATTACTATATTTTTTTTTGGAAACAGATCCACTACATTCTTTTCAATGAATTATGTGATATTCTCAGTGCACGAGCAATTTCATTTGTACTGAAAAATTTAGGGAAAATATTTTTTTAATATTTGTTTTCATTGTAGGAACTCTGCAAATATCAGACCTAATTTTGTTTATCATTTTCTGTTTTATCGTAAAATATATCAACATATTCGAAAGAAACCATATAGGAAAAAGATTCCACAATAATTATGATGAGAATATAACGGCAGAATTTGAACCCGAGGTGAATCATTTCTAAATATGAATAAAAATTACAGAACTCATAACACAAGAACTCAACTAGGTTAATAGATATTGTATTTCAGAGAAATTATTGATATTTGCTTTAAAAATTCATGGATCGTGTTTTCCGCTAGAAAGATCAATGCCAATGCATATAATGCTTGAAGTAGCAATCATTTCGAGTCAAAAGAACCAGGCAACAGCCTAATACATTGTCATCGGTTAATTTTTCTGAATTCTTCGTATGTTGTAGAATGTGGCCTCCTGAACAAGAAAGTTTATGGGTCCAACTCAATCGAATGACAAGTTTTGGAGAAACAGGGTGTCGAAGTTGGAAAATGGCATTTTTTCAAATAAACATTTTTAGTAGGAAAACATCTTGAATGAAACACTTTTGCGCGACAAATATTGCTTACTCATAAGGTTATAATTCAAGGCTGGTTTTAAATGAAACCTTTTGTCGGATACGGGCAAACATTATTGAAAATGAAATTCGTATATTTCTTTATTCACCCCGTAATTGAAAAAATCGTTAGTAGAATTTTGCATTTTTTGTCATTACTCTGAGTTCGAGTACACTATTAGACTATTATAATTTTGAAGTTTTATACAATGAAGATTTAATTTACTTTTCCTGAAACTCGATAAAAATTTTTTTTTCTCTGTGTCACATATTAGGCCAATTGAAAATTCCCCGTTCTGCTAGTATTAAATGCGTATGATTTTTAGTTAGTACCAACCTTCAAACGTGTCAAAATTTGACAGTAGTCCGACCATTAGTTTCTGAGATATTGCGTTGTGAGTGTAGCTACTTTTGTTATTTGAAAAAAGATGGTAACAAAAAATTTCTTGTGATGATAAAATATTGCTTTTTGAAGGAAAAAAATACAGTTGAAGCAAAATCTTGGCTTGATGAAGAGTTTTCGAGGTCTGCACCAGGAAAATCAACCATCATTGATTGGTATACTGAGTTTAAACGTAGAGAAATGAAATCGAAGACGGCGAACGCAGGAGACGCCCAAACGAGGCTGTCACCGACGAAAAAATCAAAAAAGTTCACAAAACGATTTTGAATGACCGTAAAGTGAAGTTGATCGAGATAGCAGACATTGTGAAGATATCATCTCCACTCTGGAGTCCAATCGTCTATCAGCTGAGTAGACTCCACACGATTAACCGAATCCAAAGCGAGGAAAAACACAACAGTCAGCTGGCAAGGTTATGGCATTAGTATTCTGGGATGCGCAAGATGTAATATTCATTGATTACCCCCAAAAAGGCCAGACCATCAATAGCGATTATTATATAGCGTTATTGGATCATTAAAAGGATGAAATCGTTAAAAAACGGACCCATTTGAAGAAAAATAAGGTGGTGTTTCATCAAGACAATGCGTCGTGTCACAAATAATGGTAATGAATGGGCTTCGAATTGCTTCTGCATCCACCGTATTCGCCAGCGACTTTTTCCTGTTCTGAGACCTGTAAAGAATGCTCGCTGGAAAGAAATTTAGCGCCAATGAAGAAGTAATCGCCGGAACTGAGGCCAATTTGGAAGCGATCGAAAAACAAATCGTACTACAGAAATGGTATCGAAAAATTGGATCACTATAATCCCTGTATCGCCCTCAAGGCAACTATGTTGAATGATAAAATCAAATTTTGACAAAAAAATGTGTTTTACTATGGTAGACCGAGGATTTTTTAATTGGCATGTTAGTTCTTGAGATTCTCTCAGTGAGCATCGAATTTGGGACACCCTGTACAATTTCTTCCATTGTACAATGACGAAATAACAATAAGTGAACGTACAACTTTTTGACAACTCTTGTGATAACAGAGCCGCACTTCTAAATATATTACCCTGTGTATCTCAAAAACTAGTCATAGCAAAGCCAATATTTTTCGACATTATAATAGTGTACTCGAACTATGAGTATCTAATGACAAAAAATTGTAAAATTGCACGGATGATTTTTCCAATTACAGGGTGAATTAAAAACTAAACAAATTTCATTTTGATTAAGGTTTGACTCACCCCGTATCTAATAATAATTTTCATTGAAAACCAATCCAAAATGATAACCTTATGAGTAAGCAATATTTGTCGCGCAAAGATATTTTCCTACGAAAAATGTTACTTTAAAGAAATGGCATTTTCCAACTTCGACACCCTGAATCTCGAAAACTAGTAATAGGATTGAGTTGGATCCATCTACTTTCTTCTTCAGGTCATATTCTACAACATACGAAAAATTCAGAAAAATTAACAGGTGACAATTTTTTCATTAGGACCAGGCCTGGTCCTACAAACAAAAAATTTCACAAAAATCCTTTCACGAAAGTAAATCTAAACCAAAACCTTCATTATCAACTTAATATAATCCTAATTGGAATTCATCTCATCCCTCCTAATGAAAGAGTGTTACTTCCTCCTTCATTACTCCCCCAACCCTTCACCCAATTAAACCTCAAAGAAGCTTTCCACAAACTTCATCCGACTCTAAATCACCAGTTACGCCACTGATATCGCTAAAACATCATCTCTCCCAATTCAAGTGGTTTATCATCCCCACACGACGACACCTGTTCCATACCCCCGAACGATGATAAACATCCCTGAATTATGATTTTACAACCACTGGCAAGCCGCGAAGCACAGTCACTTTTCCTTTCATCTTATATCATCACCCACCCCGTTTGATATTTTACATAAATCGTGAATACGAGGGTTACTATTTATGTATTGAGAATACAAGAAATAAACAAGCAATTTTGATGCAAAATATTTTTATTGCTTTTCAAAATAATCGTCTTTAAGATCTATACACTTTTGCATGCGATTGAACCATCATTCGGAACATTTTTTCCTATCAGAAGATGCTTGTCCTAAAACATGCAATTTGAAAGCCTCAATCTCATCTTCGGTCGATAAAAATCGTTATCCACGAAGTTTATTTTTAATTTCTGAGAAGAAGAAGAAAGATCATTCGGTGCCAAGTCAGGGAAGTAAGGCTGATGACCCATTAATTCGATTTTTGTGTGTCCAAATACTCATTCGTTGCATTTGATGTGTGTGAGCTAGCATTGTCATAATGCAAGATGATTCGTCGTTTTGGGTTTGTTTCTCTCAATTTACTGAAAACTTCAGGCAAACAAATGCTTTCATACCACTCTGAATTAAAGGTCTTTTGATTTTCAAAAGTCACAATTGCCACAAGACCAGTTTTCGTGAAAAAAGACGCCACCATTTGCTTCTTAAGGCTTCGAGAACGAACAACTTTTGTTGGCTTTGTTTCCACCCAAACTGCCGACTGGCCTCTTCTTTTTGGCTCGTATGCATAAATCAACGACTCGTCACCTGTGACGATGTTGTATACCTCTTTGGATGCACCACAGTTGTATTTTGAAATCATTTTACGGCATCAATCGACACTAGCAATTTTTTGAGCATCTCTCAACAAATGCGAATCAAACTTGCACAGAGCTACCGAACACACAAATGTTCGTGCAAAATATTATGTATGCTAGTCATGCTAATGCTTGAACATCTCTCGATTTCCTGATATGTCACATAAAGATCTTCTTCAATTAGTTTTTGCACAGCTTCAATTTTTCCGGCACAACGACTTCGTCCGTGAGCGAACTACGTCGATATACAGTGGCTTTAAATGGTGCTTCATTGCCAAAAGTTGAATTTAGTTGATAGATGCATTTTTCTCGAGTTAGACCACTCCGAAAGTCATAATTTTCATTTTAAATCCATATTTTGGCGGAGATGAAATTTTCAATTTACTGCAAACAACAAAAATTGCGCTCGTACGTCAAAACGTTATAAGTACTTATAACACAAAAAAAATCAAATTTTACGATGTCAATATCAGATTTCACCTGGCAATATCAGCGTTGCCAATTCTCAATACATAAATGGTAGCCCTCGTATATCATGGAGAAGACGACCCACCGCGTTTGATATTTTACATAAATCGGGAATAATCATGTTTCGCAGTTCATTCTCCCCAATTTCCCCTGTCTGAATAATATCACCGCCAATACACCCAATAAATAACAATGCCTGTACCAGAGAAGAAGACGCAATCGCGGGGTGTCTGCAACAAACCGGCCAACAACAGCGGGGTGAGATCGAGAGTGAAATCTCTATCGATCTGTTTCAAATTCAATTGTCATGTTGCACCGAAAAGTGGAGAGATGAGACATCCAATAAGGATGAAGAGAATTACTCCGATGGTGCTACGGCATAAAGGCCAGAGCCGGATTGGGAGTAAGGGTTTTTCACCCTTATTTTCTAGGGGTAGTTGCCTGGATTGGTCTTGTAACTGGGTCGGAAGAGGCTTGTAGATTTCTGTGAATACAGGCTAGGAATATGTTAGTTCATTTTTGGGAAAATGCTAATTTTAATTTTGCGGAATTTTAGCTGACATAATGACAGAAAGATTGAGTACCGGCCAAGATGTCTAAAACACTGGAGAAATCACTCACCTCAAGATTAAATTGCCGACTTTTGAAGGGACCAGTTTTCTTGGATTTTAATGGTATTGATTCCTTTTCACTTGATTTCCGCATAGTTTCCTATGGCGCTCACGTCGTCTATCTGTCAATGTCGTGTTTCGAGGTTAAATCAACAATAATAACAAGATCATTAACTTTTGGCAGAACAAATGAAAATTTTAAAATGATGTCGTTTATTAATCAATCCTTCGTACAGGGGCACCTTAAGGAATTAAAGTGAAGAAGGTTCCATGCCAAGCTAAGTCTCCAGAATAATCAGTATGTTATACAACTTAGTCACAGCCAAAACTGTCAGAATACTTCACACAAATGACACCAGAGTAGCGTCTTGTAAGATGTCTAAAATACTGGTGTGTTCACTGATTAGATTTTGTTTAAAATAATTCTAGTGACTCGGCTCGGCATAAATCCCATTTAACTTTTCTTCCTTAAGATGGTGCTAAAAAAAGAATTGACCAATCAACGGCATTATTTCAAATAATCATTTATTCAAATTTTCTGTAGTTAATTTTAATTTTATTATTATTTTGAAACTTCTTCTCCTCTTCTGCTCTACTCCCTTTTTTCCCGTTTCTCCCACTTCTCCCACTTTTCCTCTTCTCCCTCTTCTCCCTCTTCTCCCTCTTCTCCCTCTTCTCCCTCTTCTCCCTCTTCTCCCTCTTCTCCCTCTTCTCCCTCTTCTCCTCTTCTCCCTCTTCTCCTCTTCTCCCTCTTCTCCTCTTCTCCCTCCTCTCCTCTTCTCCCTCCTCTCCTCTTCTCCCTCCTCTCCTCTTCTCCCTCCTCTCCTCTTCTCCCTCCTCTCCTCTTCTCCCTCCTCTCCTCTTCTCCCTCTTCTCCTCTTCTCCGTCTTCTCTTCTTTTTCTCTTCTCTTCTTCTCCTCTTCTCCATCTTATCCCTCTTCTCCATCTTCCCATTCTTCTTTTTCTTTTTCTTTTCCTTTTTCTTTTTCTTCTCCTTCTGAAGATATGTTCATTGTGAAGGTTGTCTCAGTGGAAAACAGCTTCCTGGGAGATAGAACTCTAGCTATCTTTTCATTGGATTCTATGGATTTTTCTGCTGTGTTCTTTCTACGTGTTCTCTCCAATATCTTCTCCTCTTTCATCTCCATCTCACCATACCTTCACTTCACAAATAGTTGTTATCGCTCTTTCTCACTGTTTCCCTTAATGTTTTTCCTGCGATTATTCTCAGTGCATTCATCTCCTCTTTCGATGCCATAGGTTAGTACCGGTTTTACACAGGATTTATATGTTTGCACTTTACCATCAACATACATATTGCCCAAATGACATATCTTAGACAGCAAGATATTGGGACTTTTTGACCTATGGTTTGATATCTTCTATCAGATTGCTATTGATAGATATGTCCTCTCCTAAGTAGCGGAACCTCATCACTTGTTCAACTATCCAATCATACATAGCCATTACATCTTATAATTGCACCTTCGAAAGTATCATACATTTCAGTCCCTTCGAAAATATCATACATTTCATTTCAATTGATATTGACATGTTGTAATTTCTGATGATCTGATAGAATTTATGTATTTGTCTTTGTACAGTAAAACCTCGATTATCCGTTCTCCTATTATCCGTTTTACTCTGTAATCCGAGCTAGTCGACATTTTCACTCATCCGTTTCCACGAGCAGACATCCACTCGATTATCCGGGATTCAATTCATTACGCATGCGCCATAGTAATAATTTGGTATAATTCGAAAATGTTTTAGTCGATGATGTTGAGGAATGGCTAAATTCGGATTTAAATGAACCCGGTTATCAGATACTGGATGATTCAGAAATCGCATCAAAATTTTCCCAACCTAACCACTGTATGGATACAGACGATTAAAGTGTTGAAGAATTTTCCACGCAGGAAATAGTTATTCATAATACAAGTGCAGAAGGCATTGATATTGTTCCACGAGTTCAAAATTCAAAAACTAAGTGGCGAGTTTTTGAATGGACGAGTGGTAGAATGAGCCTTCTGTACGAGTATTATACATTTTTTTCTCTAATTCATTGCATTTTTATTGAAATCAATGAAATATTTCCATAAATATCTTTTAGTGATTTTTGCATTGAAAAATGTTGGTTGGGTGAACTGATTTCTTTAAGGCAAATTGATGAATCGATAGATAAAGTCGTGGCGGAAAGTTCGGAGTACCAACATATAATAATAAAATATAACCATGAAAACTGTGCGTTTCAGATATATTCCCGCACGATTTTCTTCTACAAGATGTGGAAGAATGAACGGAATAACCACAAAATTAGAGAAACACTGTTTCTGCCGAAGACGCGTTGAGATTTGCAAATGGTCTGATGTACTATTTAGAGCAGGAAAATGATACGGATTATATTGATGTCCTCCACTTGAGGAAAATTCGGGCTCACATTTGTCTCAAGATGAATAGTAAAAAAAGACAGACAAAAATTACATACTTTTTCAACTAAAATATATACATTCGATGTATTATAGGTACCAATGCAATGATTTGTTTTTCATTTGTATATTTTTATATGATATTATGATTCTATTGATTTTGTTGCTTAATAAATAATTGTACCCCATACATTTCTCTAATTTTCATAGTTGTGCGTATTTTGAGGAATTTCGATTGTCCGTGTTTTTCGATTATCCGGGAACCGTTTCCCCTCCATTAGGCCGGATGATCGAGGTTCTACTGTAGTTCATCTTCAGTTTCTGCTAGAATAGATGCGTCACCCACATAATTCGTGTTAAAAAAAAATTACTATAAAGTTACGATAATTAATAACCCCCTAAACCCCCCTCTGGCTACGCCTATGCCTCATTAGATTTTCCAATTTACTTATGTGCACCATTGTATAACAATAAGTTCAAATTCCAATGGAACCATATTAGTCCAAGCACTATTAGCAAAAGCAAATTTGATCAAAATCAATGAAACGCGAAATATTGGGGTCCCAAGAATTTTGAATTTGCGAATGCGCAATCCCGTACGTCTGGATAAGCAATCATAACCTTATTTTAGTACTTACACTGATGAAGTCTTAGAATATAGATAAATTATTAATGTTCTAAGGATGAGATAGAACGCGAAATATTGAGGTTCATGGAAGTTAACATATAAGCATGAAAATTATACAGAAACATCAACGAACCAATCCTAATATCAGTACCAAATTTTATTAAAATCTAATCAAGATACGGAGATTACCATGTTTGTGTATAATGAACATGCATATCCTGTATCTGGAAAAGTTAAAATTCGTATGAAAATATCTTCAGCCCAAATAGGATACCAATGCCAAATTCCATTATAATTGGATAAGAATAGTATAAGTTATAATAATTGGTTGTTCCAAGGAATTTCGAACCTACAGACAGACCAACAAACACTTAATAAATTTGTAGTGAAACTATCTGCCCGAGAGGTGGCGTTATAGGCATTCACCACTCTTTAATGCAGTCCCGGGGGTTTAAAGGAGCCGATGCGTTGTAGCAGCGTCACCTCTCCAGGATCGTGTGAGAGGGTGTCTGAGATCGCTGGGCAATCCAGCGATCTCAGGAAGAAGCACCGTAATCCCTAGGGAGAGGGCGCACCTACCATATTTGTCGCGAGAAAGTATCGCCAAAAATTGTTCAGTATGGTCTGAAATGTATTTTTTAAATCGGAGACCACACATACCTACGGCAGACTAGGAAGGCAAGGCAGGGTTGAGAGTATAGTGAACAAATATCAAATATTTCAAATAAAATACAGTTTCTTACAATATATTCAGTTTCATAATGGTTTACAAGGTACAACGTTAACGCTTACTAGGGATAAATACTTCAAGTTAACTTTCATAAACTAAAATTACTTATTACAGAAACATGGCCCCATTGGATTGAAGGGTATTTGCCGGTGAGGTGATTGTAGATCAATTCTTGAAATTACTCTTTCCATGTAACTGGCGCAATAGTTGGGTGGTTGATGGTAACCCCTAGCCCACAACGTTGCACGATGTACCGCTTTACCTTTTGGCCTCGGAAGATTACAACAGAAAGGATTACATTCAGTTGTTACATCATTTATACGCAGAGCAGGTCCTCTTATCGTCCCACAAATAGGACTTTGTGGATAATATGGTCCACAGCATGAAGAACCGCAAGAACATCCACCGAAACAGCCCATATTATGAAATGATTCGAATATATCACAGGAATTTAGAATTTTTTGACCGAAAAACTAAATGAAAAGTAATTTTGACGGAAGTCGAATTTATAATGACAGTTGTTTTATGAAACAAAATTGTAAGATAATGCGACATCTTTCAATGAAAAAAGAGGGTTGAGCAATGATATGAAGTCATGAGTTTCAACGTGCTCTTTCATTCATGCTCCAATTGCGCCCTTGGAGACCACATAATTTGATATGTATATATAGACCCCATGGTTCTAAGTGGCGAATCAATGAACGAGCGCTCAAAAGTTCCTATAACTCCACGTCAGAGCTTTCCTATTTTTTTTCTTTCAATATTCTACTTGAATTTTCTATGATTCCGATGAAATGAATGAAACTTTTGCATAAAGCTCAAAACACTATATTTATTTGCAAAATCTCATATGCAATTATTAGATCATTTTTTTACGATAATCCGATAGAGTTTTCTTAGTTATTGTTATTTTTTTATCAACATTCAACACCCAAAATCTCAACTCCGTCGGTTTTGTGATCACATAAATATTAGGCATTTCTTTTTAATATTCTTCTTGGTTTTTCTATGGTTCTGGGCATGCAATCAAAATGAAGTTTTGTTCGAAGCTTAAAATTGTCATTTTACATCTAAGGGGAAAACCCCTAAATCGCATTTCACCCATTAACAAACTTAATGCGCCATTCGAGATCCGAAGCTATCCAGATAATAATAATAATAATAATAATACATACATATAGGTTACTAACTTTATATCTCCCTCAACGTTTCTTCAACCCTCCCTCTAAATATTCTCAAGGAATCAGCCCATTATTCATAAGATACTCTGTAATTCTGAAGTTTATCAGATCAGAAACTTGATTTTTTTACTTTCAGCTACATAGCTGCATTTTTGGATAACTCATTTAGTTAACATACAAAATTTCTTTGAAATCTGAAAGATTTTGAGATATAGAAATTATATAAAAAAAATTTTTTCAACTACCAATTATACAATACTCTCAAAATTTTGCACTAACATTTGTTGGAGATGATATCTAAATATCGTTTTATCGGCGGATGCAGAAAAAATTAAGAAGTAACACTCCTCTCCAAAGCTCCAAGATTATTCATTTGACCATTATTCTAGGAGATAAGAAAAAAACAATTCCTTTTTCACACATTTTATTAATATGAATAATTAAACACAACATATTTACAGCTAAGATTATAAAAACAAGATTACCAAATCGAAAATATATATTTCTCTTGTTTTCGTAAAATAAAATTCAATACACAATAGAATATTTTCTGCATTCTCAAAATTCTAATCTTTTATCTCTGGTTATCCTTCGCGCTATCGATCTCGCCTTGAAATTTGCTGCATTCTGCAATTTCTGTAATTAGAAGAGAAAAACATTAATAATTCTTGCATACATTTATATCTGGTTTTAAGAATAAAACTTCGAAAAAATCCTATTTACCCTTCTGAATCTCTCCATTTGATTTTGAGCATGATGATTATTTGATCCAGGAGTAATAAGAGGTTCGGAAATCTCAAATAAGTCCCTCAAGAAATAGTTATCTGCTAAATGGATATTAATGCCAGGACCTAATATTGTGCAAAGGGTGTCATACTGCTTCCTTTTAGACCAAGAGTCCAACTCAAGAACCTCCTTCCCAAATTTCACTCTAACATCTGGCATAACATCTTCCTGCAATAAAATTAATGAAATTAAATTATTTTTAAAAGCTGGCTGCGCCGATGACGTGGTTTGGTGATTAATTTTTGCTTATCATGGTCAACAAGTATCGTCTTTTCAAACAGTTTTGAATATTTTTTGTATCTTTTCAAAGTCTGGTTTGCTTTAACGTAAGTAGTGAATAGAATAGAAATTGACATTCAGGATTGAACAGTTAGACATGTGTTAAAAAAACATGGGATGAATCCTAAAAATTGAGAACCACTCGAGAAATTATCCCAGAAGATTTTGTATCAGGAGAATAGAATTTCGACCTATGAATCCCAAGTTTCTCTCAAAGACCACAACAATCCTTCAGTAGCCAGTAATTAGTCATGAGAAAATAAACATTTGACCGAATCATTAAGAATGCAATATCTTAAAAAATTAAACGTACAGACTGCTTTTTTGAGAAATAATGTAAGATCAGATTAAGATGACCAAATTTAGAAAAGTCATTAAAGATGAACTGCTAAATCAGCAAAACTAGCAACATTGTTGTCACATTGATGAATTTTTGTGTTTTTTGATATAGTACTTACTACTTTTTTTTTTCCTCTTTTACTGATGTTCAAAATCAATGTTGTTGAAATTGTAGGGGAGATCTATTTTCGTATTATTTTTGTTTCTATTTTGTAAACTGGGAAGGTTTAAGAGTAGCTTTAGCTAATCTTCGCCTTTTCAGGGCAAATGTATGTACATTTGTTGAATAAAGTCGATTTATTATTATTTTTTTTTTTCAATGTCCGTGTGAGGGAAAAACCCTTTTTGGCCACCGAGAGGGTCTGCACTTTCTTATTATTATTATCTTTCAAAATTGATGGCAATTCAAATAGGGAAAAATATTTGCAAATACTACGAGATGTCATAATAATACCAGCTGTATGTAACTCTACCAGACTGTATGTAATCAAACTCTAACACTCACCTCAATAAACAGCAAAATGTCCCTGAATGAAGCCCTTTGTTGTTTTCTATCTTTTTTGGCTCTGTATTTGTGAGAATCAGTAGCCAAACTCCTCAAAGTTGCAAGTATGTCATCGAAATCCTCGCCAAAATCTTCCAGATCCAATTTACCAACTTCATAAAGCAAAGCAAGGACATCTCCAGCTGTCATCCTCACTTCCAAATGTTGGGATTCCAGAAGTTCAGCCAGTTTTTTTATGGATCTACAAGAAATAGAAGAAGAGGATATTCAGTAAAGCTGTTGATATTAGAGCTATCAGTAGTTTTCATGGCGCAATTCAAATTCTCAAAAAAGATTAAATCAATCAAAAAAATGCTAATAAATCTAAATACTTACATCAAGGATTTAGTCTCTAACATCATAGAAACAGAACTAGGATCTATAGTAGTGAGAAGGAGACCCCAGGCACTAAGAGCCGCAGCATGAAAATTGGCTTGTTCAGGAGTCACATTGGTATTTGTTACACCTCCTTTATGGTAACTCCCAGAGAAGTAAGTTTCAAACTGTCGCATCAAACTCAAGATATCTCCCACCTCTGAATTAGCTAAGAAACTGAGTAGACCAAGAGTGGAACAGCACTAAAAATAAAAATACCGGATTCAAACAATTATTAATCACAATTTTGAGATTTATTAAAAATCAACACATCATGTGTTTTAAATACCTTTCCTCTAACAGCTGCACTAGCTGAATTGTCTGCCGCTGTGGTCATCAATACCGGCTTGAGAGCTTTACAGACTTCTTCACAGCCAGGCTCTGCTCCTAATTGGACGCACACTATAGAAGCTAATTCGCTAGCTGCACTTTTTTCTGCAGTTGAGCCTTTTTTCAAGCATCTCTCAATGCCATCACATAATGTGAAGTGTCTGAAAGAAAATTCTATAAAATATAAAACCACCAATCATTTTGGCTAAGTCAGTGTTCCCATTTATTCTTTGAATTCTTCTAAATCCAAAAAATAAAAATATTTCTTCACCTATCTGAAACAAAAGCTGGGACATATTTGGAAACAAGTGCCTTAGAGATGTTTAGCAAGCAATTGGTTCTGCCCTGAGCAGACTTTTGGGTGAGTCCATCCATCAGCTCAATCAGTTTCTCTTCAAACTGATCTTGAAGGAACTCATCTTCACAATCGTCACTGGCACTTTTGGTTTCCACACTGAATACTGAAGCATTGTCACAGGATTCATCGTCAGAGGTTTGCATTGCATTCTCGTAACGCTCTGAAATGAGAATATAAAATTAATTTCAAAAAATTATAAATTTTGAATTACACCGATCTATTTCCAATTAATCTTATTCAAACAAATCGATGACAGTTTACTCATACTTCATTTTTCATTGTTTTCTTAATAATCTGATATAAAAATCTTTATAAGATAGCCCTCTTTTCATTAGAGAAATATTCACATAATTGCTTGAATTGAATGGAAATTTGAAACTTATATAAATATTCATCTGGAACTCCAGTGGAGAAAAATCCAAAGCAACCTCAAAGTTGTGGGTGTAAGGTAAAGTGAATAAGTTTTAATGTTACTATTATTATTTTGCTGCTTGGGAGTCGGGAATGAATGAATAAATAAATAAATAAAAATACAAATAGATGTATGTAAACACTCTTAAATAGAACCCTTGGATTATCTTCAGTATCAATTCAAATTGTACATTGGAATCATATTTGTTTTACAGAATAATGTAGTGAACATAGGTTCTTGGGGAAAATCATTCATAATGTAAGTAAAATTTCGAATATAAACAATCGGTTCCAACAAAGAGAATAACAAATTGTCACCATATGTTGAATATATCAAATCATCCCTATAAATATACCACCTACATAGATAGATTGAACCTGCTCCATTACGGATACATATTTCCAATTTTTTGCATAATAATTATCAATAAAAATCGAGACTTCTGCAATCATTTTTTCAGTCAGAAATTGAAATAACCTATTCTTTTAAACGTCATTGTCTTGGGGAAGCACATGTTCGATTTAAAAATGGAGTCATTTTCTATTTTCAACTAATTAAAGGTGCTCATAATCTGATCATCACCCATTATTGACGTGACCGACTTATTCAGTTGCTGTATCTTTACGAATATCTCTATTATCTAACTTCCTGCATTCTTTGAAGTTCTGATAATTGAAGCAGCCTTGAATTATACAACCTCAAACAAGAATTTGGAAAATCTTGCGCAATTTCACCTGATATTCGAAATCGAAACATATGGAAGTGTAATGAAATAGATAGAAAAACTTGGAATTACTCATAAACAATAAATAAAATGGATTATTACTGATTAACGTTATCATTCTTGAAGAAAATGAAAGTAAATTGAAACGTCAGATTTATAAGAAAAAGATAGAACGGCCAAGGGAAGTACCTGCGATTATTTAATGTATAAAAATACAGAAAAACTGTATGGAAAACTCACCAGATTTTCCTCTTCGTTTTCCTTTCGGCATATTGGCAAATAAACTCGAAGGTACTTTTAAATTTGCTAAATAAAACGACTAATTTAACACTTGATCAAGAAGGTAGACTGTTTCTTATTTTGTCACTTATACTGCACTCTTGACATTGAACTATATTAATTTTATCGTTAAAGCTCAATATCATGATTTTTTCGGGCGACCCAAGTTTTCGTCAACTCACCGAGATGAGTATTCAATGACGTTTGACGTTAACTGCAGTCAGAGGATCTATTTATTAGAATGCGCATGTCGTGGTTACTTTTAATGCGCAAAGTTATACAGCGGCGGGCGTTTTTCAATTGATCCATTTTCTGAGAACAATACGTTCATCAATTATTTGCCATTATTGCGACATTTTGATTAATTTCAACAATATATGTATATCACCTTATGCAACAGTCTTCAAATACATATAGAGTCAATATACGGATTTTTCTTTTGAGATTTCTTTTCGATTTATTGATTACCAATAAGAAAAAATTGATAAACAATTAGAAAAGTTTCACAATGTTATTAAATATTAAACATAAATTATGGTTGATGTTATCTCAAGATTACATATTTTTTGTTAATCAGCGTAAAAACCAGATTTATTTCCATTTTCAAGTGTCGCAATTGTAGTTTGAGTTGAGAAGATCCATCCAATACGTGATATCTGAACCATGTTTTTTTTCATAAGAATGTCATTTGCTCATGAATTGTTTAGTTCATACCCAAATTATAGCAATAGATAGCAATAATATACCATAATTTGGGTATGAACTCAACGGTTCATGAGTAAATGACATCCTTATGAAAAAAAAATGGTTCAGAAATCACGTATTGATGGATCTTCTCAACTCAAACATTAGCTAATGATGCAACTATATGCTGGGTGTGCCATTTCAAATATAAAGAAAGTAGAAATCTGCTTACGGTATATCCGGAAGTTGTAGAAGTTTGAAAATACTTAAGGGAGAAAGATATCATTGTCTCAAATCCCAATTTACAAATTTTCAGAACAAAATTATTATTAGTTTTCCATAAATGACTAATAGAGGCCATCGCGGTGAATCACTCTGTATCTATAACACTAAATAAAATTCGAAACTTTTAGTGGTTTCTCAAATGACTGTATTTTCGATAACAATGCGGTCTTATCTCAATTTGAAAAAAAGGTTTTTGAAGCTTGAAGTTTATAGTTTAGAGATCTCATGATGAAAACATTTTTCAAGCAACGCTCAATCCTAATGAATTGTATTCATTTAGGATTGAGCGATCTAAAATTTCCGCGAAATTTTTTCAGTTTTTATTTTTGGCCTACAGACTTGGACATTTTTCTTCCAACTTAACCACTATATGGATAAGATAACTTGTTCATTCAGCTTCAATACCCTTTTTTCAACATTTCGATACGAGCACTTCTCGCTGAAATATCGAACTTTGAATTGAAAAGGACTTTTTAGTCTTTAACCATCTATATATCACCAATCAATGATTGCACAGAAAATTTAGGGAATGTTTTGAAATCTTAAATGAATTCTCTACAAGAATTAGCTAGGTATTTTCGGAAAAAAATTGTTTTGTTCTCTACATTAATTTGAAAAGTTGATAAAAATAGGGCTTTTGGAGGCTTTTTAGATAATCAAGCGCTGAATTGAAGATATCGAAAAAACCATAAATGTTGAGTATGCGTTTTACAGTTCAATATCACCACAAAAATCCCACAGAATTTCAATTCAATCCATGGAGCGGTTTTTGTTTCATTCGATCGAATTTTCAAAAAATTAAAGGATGGTCGGGAGAGTCGGTTAATTCCTTCAAAAATAATTTGACAGTTTGTGCCATCGCGTACGGCTGAGTCACTCGTGATAGTGGATTTTTTTTTCTTCTCACTTTGATTCACTCTGTATTTTTTGTTCTCATTTTCATATATTTTTTGCGTAGAATGTATATGTTAATTTTTTTGAGTTTTATAGGCTTTGCCTCAACTCTTCATCCTTTATAAACAAATAAAATCTACAAGAATCATAGGGTGTTTTTCCAAGGGTATCGACTTACTATGCAAAAATGAACAAATTAATTAATGATACAATCCATAGCGAAACAACATTTCAAATTGAAAAACGCGACAATTATTTTCGCAGAATCTTTTTCCAAATAACTCCTTTTTTTAACTATTGAAAGAATCAAAAAACGGAACAGCTCCCTGTTTTGACCCCACCCTCACCTGACTGTTTTGTTAACGTTTTACTCCTGTTATGGAACAGGGTAACAAAGCCTTCTAAGATAATAACAGTTCTCATAACTGGCAAACTCTTTAAAATCTCCCACAGATATGCAAATCACGATTAAAACTAAATGCTAACTAAACTGCTGATATAATAATTTTACGAGAATTAGGTAAAGTGTTTATCTTTCATGGTTGAAGATGAAAGATATAGGGATAGAACCAACAAATTTTCCATAAAACTTTATTTGCAGCCACCTTTTTTCAAGATATTAGGCATTTGCTATACAAATCACATGGCAATTTCCAAAAATCACTAATTTATTAAATTACATTCA
This sequence comes from Harmonia axyridis, assembly GCF_914767665.1. Classification (NCBI taxonomy): domain Eukaryota; kingdom Metazoa; phylum Arthropoda; class Insecta; order Coleoptera; family Coccinellidae; genus Harmonia; species Harmonia axyridis. The sequence goes on from NC_059505.1 coordinate 31,020,297, forward strand.
ATTATTGTAATCAATATAACATTCGGCCCAAGGGATGTTGAAATAAAGAATTTGGAAATAATTAATTTAACAATTGACTAAACTTTATGTACATAACAAACTAATGACTTTCTCTAACTATATCATATCAAGTATGAAATTTCAAATGGTTCAATCTTATCGAGAAAACAACAATAGATTTAAGGATTCATTGCACCACGACCTTATGGTTCAATGTGCCCAAAAACAACAATAGCTGCAGTTATAAAATTGTGGCAACATATATGATCATAGTAGCTACACTAGATGTAGCTGCAATTTGGTTTTTACATCAGCACAACTGACCACCAAACTTTTTAGTAGGTTTTATTGTCTTTGCCAATATTGGAATGAATTTTTGTCATTTCATGTTCTATAAAAATGTGTAAAGAAATTTCAGAAAATCAATTGATCTTATATTGATCCCTTGGGATAAATGTTTTTATATTGCAACATAGCCTATGAAATAATAAAATTATAATGCACTCAAATAATTAAGTATGATATTCGGATTCTCAGAGAAAGTACATGAATCTGAAAACGAAATTCACAGTCTTCTCTCAAAACTCCATATTTTTCTTATTGGATATGATTTTTTCAGGGATTGCATATTATAGCACCTTGAGATCACACAACTCAATAAAACATATTATGCATTTCATATGCTTATGATATCTAAATTGAAAAGGGATTCTTCCTAACACTTGAAAAAAATAAAAGTACTTATGAAAACAGGATTAATAAGATACAAGCTACTGGGTTAAAATGATAATATGTAGACATCTAAATCTACAAAAGTTAAATGAAAGAATTCCACTGAAAACTAGTTCTTACTTAAATGTGGTACTATCAGAAAAAATCCCTCATTTAATTTCAATGCATTTCCAATTGAGAAAAAAAGAAGTTTAATCATGAAAAGTGTCATGAGTTATGATTAAAGAAACAAAATTTTTTTCAATACTGTACATTTTATCATAGAATTATCAAGATGAGAATTATCGAAAAAATCACTGACTTGTATCATTAGTATACATATAAGCTTAGATTTAGTTAGCTGCAATGTAGAAAAAATCTACAGGCAAAAAATAAATAAAATTAAAATTATTCACTAAAACTCAAATATACAAATAAAATAAAGATCTCTTAAGTATATAATAAAAATTACACACAAGGTAAAAATATAATTTTATAAATAACATCACTATTTAAAATACCTTTTTTCAATAATTTGAAAATATAGTTGCAATTTCGTCAACATTCAAGTATACTTTGAGCCTATGGTCAACAATAAAGCATGTTCAAACTAAAACACCTGCTGCCTATCCACTATTTCTGAAAATCTCTCAGATATCTGTGTTCAATAAATGAATTTCAGTCCGCTTTTCTTTTATGAAAACCCCATGCACTGGTTATCAATTGGCAATAAAGCTTTAAGAGAGAAGACAAAAGGAATTCCATCCTCTGTTTAAAACTATACTTATGTTTACATTATTAATAATACTAGTTTAGTGTAGGCACTGAAGTGAATGGAGCATCTTTTTGATCAAAAGGAGCATCCCACACAATCTTTTATTTCAAAGGTAGAAAATACTCCACTAAGTAAGTCCAAAAGGGATTTTGTAAAATACAAAAATTTTTCAATCCACTTAGCTACCGAATTATGTTAGGATTTTCAAGTCAACTAACAAACTAAAATTTTTCAACTCTGTCAGATTATGTAGGGATCTTAAGAGCCCCAGAGATTTGGCCCCTCAATCTTTAATGAGTCTATAGATATGGTGCTGGGCTCCATGTTCTGATGTAGACACTTCAAATACATAAGCTGTACATAGGAGAGTCTCCTGAGTATCACGATTGCTCACCACTTGTAAAATTGTGAAATTTTCCAAGACGCTGTTCATCATATATTTCTCAGGCAAGTGTTTCAGTTTATGAATGAAATTTATCATATATTCACACATTGGACTCCTATGAATCCTGTATACAAAACGGCCATTTTCAAATCTAGCATATTCTGTTTCAACTTTTTCAACAACTTGTTTTCCAAAAGAACAAACTTTTGTAGAGCACGTAATAATCATATTTTCATTACTTTCATATGAACTTGTAACACCATAAAATGCACCTGCCTCATCTTGAAAATTAGAATTGAGATCAGCCCAAAATTTTACAAGGAAGAAGGCATTTTGAGGACCTTTATCATATAATTCTTTTAAACCACCTTTCTTTTCTGGAAATTTATCATATATTTGCCGAACATCAACAGCTTCTAATAAAGGATCTGAATATGATAGAGCAGGTCCACCTATGTGAACAAAAAGATGACGTTGATATGCTTCTTCACGATTTTGAGACTCCATGAATGCAGAAAATTCAACAAGTCTTAATTTATGTGTAGCTATTGCACGACCTTCCCAAACTGGAGGTGGAGGCTCTTGAAGAGCTCCAACTTCACCAGACGACACAGCAGTTGCAGGTTTTGTTGGATAAGCTGCTTGTGTAAAGGGTTTGACATCTTGGGATGTCCCTGGTTGTAAGCCAGGCTGCCAGAATTGCACTTTGAGTTTGGCTTGAATTTCACGTAATTTTCTTCGAGCCAAAACTTGAATATGGGAACTAACCTGCTTTCGTGTTCTCGTTTTTCCAGTACGCAGTTTTATGTATCTTGCAATGAGTTCATTCCTTCCATACATTTTTCCTTCATCTGAAAGAATAATTTTCCTCCTGCCACAAGGAGGATATATTGCTAAAGCTTCTTGAAAGCTCTGTTCAATATCTGGACTCCATACCCCCTCAGCATCAGCTGCTGCTAAGTCTCTTTCATCATCACTCATATCACCAACATCGAGATTTTTACCGTCTGGGGCCCCCGCCTTTGTATCGGCGGGGCCTGTAACTGGAGTCCACGGAGAAGAAATTTTGCTAGTTGATGATAGACAGGATGAAAAAACTTTATTGACCTTTGATGATCAAGTGTAGCCTACTTTTGGTCCAACAATAGAATGGCTTATCGTTCCTCCAGTCTAAATTGTGATATAGGTTGTGAAAAATCTCATTCAGCTTCCAGAACCTGAAATTTTTAAAACTTTTTAGTAAGAATTTCATTCATCCAAAATGGTGCATTATACCTACCTAAGAATGCTAGGAATGCTGGATTACTAACATATCTCGAATATTTTCGCGAAAAATACACATCAATTTTGGACCCACATTTGATTCAAGTCTTGTTCGAAGTGCTATAATTACTGCTTAATATAGTTTGGCTTGCATTTCTTTATTTTTATCACAACTCTAAGCATAATATCGCAATCATGACGCGTTATCCAAAGACAAAAGTGAAAGCATCAAACAAATACTATGTTCCAGAATTAGATCTAAGCGCTCCCGATATATATCTGTCTTCTTTCAACACATAGGGTTAAAAAGAGATAGAAATATCAACATGGCCTAAGGAATGCCAAGTATGCAAGTTTTAACCATAGAATTATCTTTGCTCATTCCAATCAAGTTTGACCAGTCTATGAGTTTCACGGTATAATGTCAGGAAAAACAAAAGAAAACCTTAATTGCACTTGATTGGATCGTTTCCAAATCTAATTCAATGCAATTGATTCGCTATTTTCAACAGGAGATTGCACTATAATTCAATATAAGTTAGTTTAATTTGAGTGCATAGGTATAAAAATGTGTTATGAATCATTCCAGAACTGTCACAAGTCATAATTTTAATTACCTGTAAATTATCTTTGAAAAAATAATTAAACTCTTTCGCAGTATATCATCGCATTTCTATTTTCAACCAGGTTTTTCCTTTCTACCTCATTTTTTTCAGTCATATCAGTTGAATATTTCAAACTTCGTGAAAATAATTCAAATTTTATTGCTGATATATCTGAAAATTAACGTCGTTCGTTTGTAAAAAATCCATTGAAACTGCTAGAAAAAGCTCTCAAATCGGTACTCTAATACTTTATCTCCCGAGAAGTTCTGATTTACTCATTCGCAATGCATATTCTAATAAGATTGAATAGTTACAAGACTTTTGATATTCCAACCAATCCAAATATTTGGAATTGAAATATTCATTCCAAATTTCATCAGAATCGGTTGAGTAAAACGCGAAACCATACATCCGAAAGAGTTGAAATTTTCATGGAATCACTACCACATCCGAATATCCATACAAATTTTGATTAAAATCGGATCAGCAGAACGCTATATATGAAAATACTGGGAATTTTGATAAAAAGTTTTAAACAAATTTTATAACCCATCAAAGATTACATGGGATGTCAAATCTTCCATGAAAATAATGATGAATCCGGATAAACCGAATTTTATATGGAACGAACTGACTATCAAACTAATTACCTCCCCCAAGAAAAAAAAAAGATCTACGCCCTTGTATAAATAATATATTATTATTGAATTTTAATGAATATTGGATAGTTGTTGGAGGTATGAAATCTCTAGCCTCTTGAGAGTTTATCTATTCTGTATAAAAAGTTGTTAATGAATAAATAAATAAAACACAAGAAGTGTATGGTTGAAAAAATTTATAGTTCAGAAATTGAACAACCTGAGGACAAATAAAATTATTAATATCAGAAATAGCATGGGCAACTATAGTCTAAATTGTAAACTGTAAAATAACTACTTCTTACCTCGTTCATTGAAAATCAATGCTTGAATAAAAACTTATGGCAATATATTTACTATAATCTTAAAATAATGACAAATAACTACTCATACCATACGTTAACAAATATCAATATCAATTATATAAAATATTGTATATGAATCACTTATTTCAACATACAAAAAAAGCAAGAAATTTTGAGAACATGGAATAAAAAGTTCATTTTACCATTAGTCAAATTTGACAATTGTCTTCCCCAAATCTGAAGATATAAAATATACTATACGTATCAAACTCTTATCACATTTTTCATTTTTAGGAAAAATATTTAAGATCTATATTTTAATAGTTATTATCATACTATATTTGATTTAATGCATTATCAAATTTAAGGCGTAGTATCTAAAATACTTTCTGTCAGCAGAATTGTTTCATATCTCTAATGTAATATACTCACTATAGTAAAATAATCAGACATAAAATCTCATTTGTGATAAATTATTTGAATCAATAGTTAAAGAATAACATATGAAAACATTTCACTAGCCGAATGAATTGAGTATTTCATGTAATTAGCCGATGAAAATTTAAATTTGAAAATGTTGGAATATAAAAATTCTTAAACACCACTTATAAAGTGAAAATAACATACCTATTATAAGTTCTTGTTAAATCAAATATGTATAGAACTATAGCTAATACCTGTGTATAAAACACAAGTCCAAATAGCACCATAGTATAATTGAATTCGCAATGTAAATATTATTTTCAATTTCTAGATATCAAAATGAGCATGAATGAAAATAAAAGCTTATAAAAATTTCTAAGACTTACGTAGTGTATGCTCAAATATACCAATAATTCGCTGATTTGACCTATTTTATAAAATCTAAGATTAATATGTTCGTCACTATTTCTTTTCAAATTTAGAAGCATCTTCATAGGATGGTGGAAGATCATCAGTAGTAGGAGGTGCTGATGGAGCTTCATCACCATGATTATGACTTTCTGCCGCTTTCATTTTCATTGATGAAGATGATTCTGGACGTCCTGTAGGGTAAACTGATTGATAATCAGGGGGTAATACAACTCCAGTGTTAGAACCTGTAGGATATGGAGGCCCAGACGGCTGAGGCATTTGAGATGGCTGGGGATATTGGGTACCTGCGAACCAAATTTAAAGGATGCAGAAGATAGAAACGCTGTGCTGATCACCATGCCATCGTTTTTTCATGTAAGAATTACATGGATTTCATAAAGCTTTTTTGTGTTGATTGTTATGATTAAGATGTCTAGAATATCTATATTTCAGTTGATTTCGTCACTCTTTCCTATGGCGCTTATATCAAACTTCTCATTTCTTCCGTAGGTGGCGCCATAGGAAACAATGCGGAAATCAACTGAAGTATCGCCAATCTCTTTTGAATCCAAGTAAGCTGGCCACTACTAAAGTTACCGGTTTTATCTTAAATTTTTTCAAGAATGAGTGCAAACACCAGTATTTCTTATTTAACTTAACTTCTATTTTCAATTTGAGATTATTTTCCATTCACTGTAGATTTTCAACTAGAATAAACCAGTTGATCAATCGATCAAAGTTTTGTGGAACTCATTATGAGTCTTGAGATTACTACGACTTTGTTTCAAAGAAACAATGTTAAGTTTACCTGCATTGGGACCTCCTGTGTTCACCAGTGGTGCAGTTGGTTGAGAAATAGGATATGGATAACCTGATGTAGTAGGTGGATAAACAGGGGCTATTCCTTCAACTGGAGGCAATGGATTAGAACCTAGTTGACTTTGATGCTGGATGTGACCGATTTCTATACTAAAACTTAGATCCATGTTTGAATGGCAGCCATCAATATTAGCACATATTTCCACATCATACGAAATTTCGAACAGACTGCTACGATTCAAATTAGGAAATGGAGCTTGTGGAGGAATGGGAATTTCCATATCGTACTGATTCTCACCTAAGAAAAAAATATTTTGCATAATATTTTGGCTTCTTCTAGATATCAAAATACAGATTATTCCAAACCACCATGAATCGGGTAAAGATAAATTCAGAAGATTTCCAAATAAGGAGGAATTTATGCACATTGATATTCAGGAAATGTAAATGATCGCTCTAATTTTCATACATAACATTACCCTCATTTAAGTTAGATAAAAAATTAATCAATAATTCAATTGAAAAATTGTTAATAACGTATTAAGAGGCATAACGTCAATCTAGGGGATAATATAGTAATTATTCCATTGTAGTTGTATTGTGATGAATTAAATAACTGCAGTGAAGAAGAAACAGATGAAAATAAGTTTAAAATTATAATTAATGAAATTGATTTCTTTTTCCGAGTCTCCTTACCATGAGCTCCGACTCCTGACCATGTTTTGAAACCAAATTCATATTGGTCTTCTTTATGTTCATAATGCGGATGCTCCACTTTACTTTTAACATACTGCATAAACTTCGCAGATACTTCATCCACATTAGAGTTTGACATGTTGGTTAAAGTCATAAACAATTTCACATTTTCTCCAGGAACAAAAGCAGTTTTATTTATATTGATATCCAAAGAAATTTCACCTTGTGCGCAACACCAGCAACAAACTGTTTTACTATCAGAACGTGATACAGGTTGAAAGCATTCCATAGGAAAAGTGTTCAAATCGACTGGTGAAGCCACTTCAAAATACATTTTATCTTCATAGTCCATTGCCCATGGAATGTCTACTACAGCTTTGACACCATAACGGATATATCCATGATTATTCATAAAGCTTGAAGGTAGATTTGGGGGCAATTGAAACGTAAATGGATAGTTGAATGTTCCTGAAAAAGTTTAAAACTGAAAATGGAGGCATTTAGAAAAAAATATTGAAGAAATCAAATACTTTCCAATTGAATTTTTCATAATAATTAAAATAAAATTCCATTAAAAAAATTACCGGGTCCTAAATGTGTTTCTCCTACACCACCAAACAGCATTAGTTCAAAATCAATTAAATTATTATCCCCTGTTAGAGGAAATGATATAGTCTCATATCTTTTAGTTACTTCATCATAATGTTGTTCAGATCCAATCCATTCGGTACGCTCATCTCCAAAAACCCTTAGCTTAATGCCTCTTATTTTTTCAGATTTGTGGAAAACGCATTCTAACCTTCCTTGAACTGCTGCGCCCGATAAGTGGGGGCCTCTATCCATAAAAATTTTACAAGACATTTTGAATTCACTCCGTTTTTCTGAAAATTATAAACATTTATTATATAATGAGACTCAAGTTCAAATAATGTAACAAAAATAAACACAACGAATTTGTTATAACGAAGGATTCTACCTAGGAGTTAAATTTGTTCCCTCAATAGTCAATATCATTGAAACTTAGTTCATGAGGAATAAAAATACCTTGTTTGAGCTATTAATAGCAGTTAAAAGAAGTGTTTAAATTTTTAGGTCTAACTTGATCAGCCTTGAAAGTACAGTAAACAGAATTTGATTTCAAGGTTATGAAAATGGAACCTTCATCTGATTTATCTCTGCATATATCGAATTTCCTACAACTACCAATGTCCAATAAACGGAATAAGCCAATTCTGAATACGTGATCAGAGGACAGAGATCATTAATTTACATTATAATTTCTAATTCTTTATTTGAAGAACTTTTAATACAGTTATATAAAATTCTCACTTTAAAAATTATCATCTTCAGACATCGTTTAAAAAAATATATGTTCATAGCTAGGATATTCAAAAATTTAGGGATAGCTTAAATGCATTAAATATGTGTAGGATTCAAACATTCCGCTAAATCAAGTATCTAGGTAACTATTGTAAGCAGAGTAAGTATGCTAACATTGCTAACAATAGTTATTAAAAAAATTACACTGAAGCGTTAACAGGTTTGAGTATCAAGAATTAAATATAACGTTTATAATTTCCTATAGATTTGATAAGTATCCAACTTTACAAGCGTAAAGTTTAAAAAACTCCCCTTGCGATCACTCATTTTGATGCAAAGGTATTTTTCTACTTTGTTATGTGTGAACCTTGAAGTGATTTTGAATGTGTTATGTTTATGTATAAGTAAAAAAGTTACTTAAGTATGTAAACGATACTCAAGGGGGGAGTGGTGTTGATCTACAGTTATTTTTCCATAATATATATAGGACGAAAATATTATTTTCCATCTACTAAATTTGAATTTCGGTTTGATATAAAATAATGCGTCTACGCTGATTGACAAGTGACACAATCCATGTGGGAAACTGGGAAAACAAGAGGATCAGTTAGGATAAGCTAAAACGGACCAAATATTTGGACCCGAAGCTCATGAGTTACGGGTACTCCCAAAGATCCTAAATGAAAAGTAACTGTCATGCGCGAGAATGTCGAGAATTCCCTTCAAATACGATTTTGACGTTGATGTTATTTTGTTCCAAACAACAAAATTTACATTTTCTGTTGTTTCCCATTTTAATTGCGCAGTGGAATGAAACAGTATATATGTAGAATTTTCCAAAATTCGTCTTTAATTGAGCTTTCTTTGTAGATGAAATTTGGTATTATTATATCAACAGCTACAAAAATATACAAAATCTTCTGCAGACCAATTTTTGAATATAAACACACTATACAGAACTGAACTAGTGCCAATAAGGGAAAGACTGCAAAAATTTGCAAGGAAACTTTTCTAAAGGCTACACAACATAGAACTAAAGTGACCATTGATGCGAATATGATAGAAGTTGTTTATTATTATTATATTTATTTGTAGGTTGATCAATTAATGTGATTTGATAATATGAAAGAGAAGTTTGTATGATGAGATTGAATTGAAAGTGCCCTTTTGTTACTATGAATAAGTATTCAAATTAAAGCTTCTTATAATTATTTTATGTGAATTGAGAAATTTATTATTTGTAATAATGGATTGAACTTTAAGAAATGACATTAAAATATCTAGAAATGGATTTTTAAAAGTACTACTAGCTTGTTTCATATCAAGATTAGTTTGACATTTCACCTTGATAATAATTTCAAACTTCAAATCAATGTGTTATGTGAAGGATCAGGGCAAGAAAAAGATTATTTCAGATTGTAGCATCCCTTATACTATTATATATAGATCTTTCAGAAACCACTCATGAATCTCAAAAAAGATTTCTCTTGGGGTTTCAATACAGAAGGGTAATATCATTCAGTGATTATGGTTAAGTAAACACTCGGACAATAATAAGTATATGATTGATAAAAAAATTGGAGGACCAATTTTGTCACTTGTATCATAATAAATATGAATTAAATATTTCTTTTTTTTTAATAAGAGATCCAAATTGTTAATTTTTAGGTTTTCTTGCACTCTATAATAATATACTGAATAGTTTAACGATATTACTGGGCAGACGCTCCATCACTAAAAATGCTAATGAGGTAATTTTATTTTCAGATTAGGATATAATGCATATAATGAAAATATAATAAAATCTGTATCAAATTCTTTACAGCATAGAGAATTTTGGCTGTTCAATACAGTTGAGAATACATTTTCATTGAGTTATGGGAAATGAAATCGTATAATCAATACAGGAAGTAGTTTATTGTAAGAAAACTCACAGTTGTTCAAAATTATATATAATTATATTATATTAATTATAATTAATTTCATTGATTTATGTAAAGGATGTATGTCATATTTTATTTTGATATTGACTGGTTCTTCTATCCACATTTGAACATTGTACGTCTCTTATATGTGTAACATGCTGGTTCAGTTAGAATTTATTACCTCGATTTTTTTGTCAATCTCATTTCAATGTTCTAAATTATTTGCTATGAAGTTCTGGTAGTCTCTGCTAAAAATGAAAAAAGAATATGCATTTAGAGAAAAGTCATTTTCATAGAAGATGCATACTATTCATTTTTTTCTTGGGAAATAGATTTGCTTCTCAATTTTCACTTCTTAGATGTTAGTTCTTCTTGGCATTGACCCTATGTTTGGAAAATTTTCCATTGATAGTTGCAAATAATCTCCTCTTTCCTTCTGCATTGAGAGTCTTCAATTGTTTTACACATTTCAGCAAATCCTAAAACAGTTGAAATAATGAATTATACAAAAACTTGAATTGAGCTTGCTTTAACTTACATTTTCTGTGTCATTGCTTATAGATGTGAAATTTTGTGAACTAGAAATGGTTTCATCTATAAAATGTCCCCCATCTTCATTATAGTTAACTTGTTGATGGCTCATTAATTTCTAAATTGTTGTCGTCATCTTAAACAGAATTTATTCTTTGTCCGAACATAGTAACAGCATGCAAATGCTTACACAATATAACTTTGATGCTATTAGTGGAACACACATTTATATTTGTGCAAGCATATTTAATAATGACTACAATATCCTAAACCACAATCTGGATCACATGATGATATAAATTGTGTATTATAATATTTATCATCATATACAGACCTCCTCTATTAAGTCTTTCATGTTTCTGCTTTTTTATGAGATTCTACAGAAATTTTTTGTTGATAGTTGTTGGAGTTAGGTCTTTCATTTCTCATAATTTTCATCCACATCTTTTCATCAACTATTTCTTCCAACAAATCTGATAGCTTGTCAACTCTAAAACAATGAATACTCGTAAATTGATAATTGCAAGAATAGAATTATGTATAATACCTTATTTTCTTTTCCTTCTATTTTATTAGATTTCGGATATTTATTCAAGCTCTCTATCGCCATATTTGTATGAATACCTGCTCATATTCTTCAACAATAGGCCACATCATTATTATCTGTTGGTTTTGAAAGTAATGACTTAAAAATATCCATGATTAGTTTCGTTAGAAACAATCTGCCAAATTCTGCTCACTTTTTCAGATAATTTAGGAATTTGGGTAAAATTTGTTCTTCCTCATTAACCAATATATTTGTATGAATTAAGCAATAAAAATTGCTCTTCAACAATTTTTCACTTGAAAAATTCTAATATACCCAAATAGAGGCAAATATATTGTCACTGTGTCTATTCATGACAGTTGACAAGTGTCAAGTAATGATTTTAGTTGCAGATCCTCGGGAACTCGAGGATGTACGACACAGCCGATTCACGAAGAAACCCGAATCATCGATCGGGTCCAAATATTTGGTCCGTTTTAGCTTATCCTGAAAACAAGAAACAAGTAAAAGTTGTCAGTAAACTACTGCGTGGCAGCGCAGATGTGCTTTCTAGTTTAGGGGTCAATTCAAATTTTTGAACATATCTATTATTCGTACAGACAAATCTGATTTCCTGGAATAAAACCATGAATAAGTATTGTGTTCAATATAATTCTTCCATTTAGTAAATTAGTGAATACGATTATTCCTTTTATTAGTAGAAAAAAAGACAAATATGTTTTCCTGGAGTGTTTCCTTCGTTACAATATTTTTCTGCATTTTATGTCTTTTTATTGAGACTGACACCCAAGAAACTACTGTACCATGGTATGAAAACTTACCCGCAGTTGCTATGGATTATAAGGTTCACATTGATCCAGGCAAAGAGGATTGTTATTATCAATATGTTAATCCAGGAGCTGCCTTTTACGTCAGTTTCCAAGTTAGTAATAGAGCCCAGTCTCCCTCCAGTGTCCTATCTCTTACCATATTTGCTTTAATACTACTAGTTATAGGATTCTTAACATTTTTCTTTCAGGTTGTTCGGGGAGGTGATGGAATGGCTGGTTTTGCAGTGCGAAATGCCATTGGTCAAATTGTACATCCTTATCAGTGGAAACCCAACAGTGAATACCAAGAAGAAAAATCTGAAGGTGGATATTACTCCGTTTGTATCGATAATCAATTCTCTAGGTTTGCTGGTAAATTAGTCAATATATACATGACAGTAGTTAGATACAATCTCTGGGAACAGTACACGAAGGAAGTTGAAGAACTTAATGTGAACATGGAAAATTTCACGGTGAGTACTTGGATTAATACAATCAGAAAATTGTTCATCATATAGATCCTTTTTTATATTATGGATGAAAACTTTCCTGTTAATAAACATCCCATTTTTTTCAGAACACTATTGTAACTGTTGAGAAAAACATAAATGACATGCTCCAGTTTCAACATCATAGTAGAGGAAGAGAACAGTGGGATCACAATATCCTTAAGGCCAACAATTCTTATGTTGTGGCTTGGTCTGTTATACAAATAGTTGCTATTCTTATAGCATCGTCTCTTCAAGTTTATTTCGTCAGAAAATTATTTGATATTCGAGTTGGTGGTGGAAAAATGGGAATATAGTGCTCTCTGAATAAATTAGGTTTTCATTTTTCCACAAACAATTTAAGAATAGCAGCAAACCCAGGAATTGTCTAATTCATTTTAAATATCAAACAAATATTTAATTTTGTAAATATTTCTTGTGGTATTTGTGCAATATTTGTATCAAAAAATGAGGTATGACCGGATGATGACAGATTCTGTCGTATTAAGAATTACTCTACATACTTATGAAAAATTAAAAGATTTTATATATATCCAATTCAACTCCTATATATAAGTAAATTAGATATGTAATGTACAGTTTTTGTGAGATTAATATTTTTTAAAACGCATTTACTACCGCATATTTATTGAAAGACATTTGTGCATTTATTCTATGCCTTTTATATTCCATGTTGTTTAAAAAACTGCTTAAGGACAATAAAATATTTATTTGTATGTTAATTTCATCTTTCATTACAACTCAATTCACAACTTATCTAATTAATAATAATTAGACAATAGATTATATTTTGCAAGATGAGATTCAACCTATACTATTGATTCGTTAAAGGAAGTTCACCTAGAAATAAGAAATAATTAAGGGAGCAATTAGCGATTCAAGTTCATCTCCAAGCCACCTATCGGAAACTGTAATATCGGCTTAAGGTACGGTAGGAGTGAAAGCTTTGACGGCGTGCATTTCTGCAAGTTAAATTTTTATATTTTAGTGTTCGAGGAGTTATAAGAGTTGTGTTCTAGAGTTTCATCATTTATCTAATATTTATTTCAACATTATGGATAGTAAATACTGCCCTAAAATAACGAAATCAAAAGTGTTTTGTTGTGTTTATGGATGCAACAGTAGAGCAAACAGAGAACCCGTTTCATTCCATAGCTTTCCCAAGAATAACAGTTGTAAACTGGAAATAATTAGCAAAAGTGGTATTGTCGAGAAAGTTGATGTACGAAAAATTTGGGAGAAAAATTTGAAGTGCGGAAAGAAAATAACACCTTCCATGAAAGTTTGTTCAAAGCATTTTGAAGAGTCTGATTTTCATATACAAAGTAAGTTGTAAAAATATCAGTATCAATCGAGCTCCATGTGTAGTAATATTTTTCAATATTCAGGTAAGGAGCTGAGACACGCAGATTTGTGTTTGAGACCGAGAAAAACTAACTTGAGACGCCGAAATTTGAAAAGAAATGCAGTCGCAACAATAAACCTTCCTACAGGTACTCATGAGAACATAAAGAAGAAAGACAGAATTCAACTAGATATGATCCTGTACAACAACCAATTGTAATTATATAATGATCCTTTTAAATGAAAATAAATCTAATATTTACAAAATTTTCAGTTGAAATCTGACTGTGAAGTAATGATCCAAAATCAAGATGAAAATGAACTTCATGCTCAGGTAAAGTATTGAGATATTCTAGTTGAATCAAATGATGATATTGAAATTTCAGGAAATGATTCACAGGCCTGATGAATTTTTGGCTGCTGAAGCTCTATGTGCTTTTATCAATAAGGATAATTTGTGACAATATTACTACAAATCAAAAGCTTAACAGCTTGACAGGGTTGAATTCTTTCGAAATGCTGAAAACTATTGAAATTTTGGTATTAAGAAGAAAAAGAGAAAATTTTGTTTCATCCCTCAATATTAGGGAAAAAATACATTTACAAAACTAAAGAATGACACGAGCTATGTTGTATTGTCTTTACTCTTTGGAAACATCAGTTCCCAAAGTATAAAAGAAATTTTTTATGACATGCTCACTGTGTTAATGGCAGTATTGAAACCTACGATCTATCTTCCACCTATTGAGTAATGTTTTACCGTGGAACCTGGTTCCTAAAATAGAAGAAATAATGATTATATGTTGTGCGATTGTAAACCTGTCCAGCCCCATTTTTTCTGAAGATAATTTCTGAATATTTTTGTATTTTGCCTTTATTTCGAGTAGCAATATAGATGTTAAATCTAAAGCTTCTGTGTAGCGAAACAATTGTTATTTATATATATATAATCTGTATCCCATTTGTTACCTTTCGGTGTATGGGTTAGTTGTTATTTAAATGATAAGTGGAAATAGAATAACTGGAATTTTATTTCAAAAAATATATTAATTTTTCAATTATTCATTGCAAATATGGTGTAACATTTTCTCAATATATTTTTTTTTCAAAGAAGTTAACATATTATTATATGTGTATTCTTCATCAAAGGGCACCTTAATTTCAATGAATGAATTATTGCTTGAAAAATAAATAATAAAGTGGCAAATGTCTAAATTTAGGATTGCAATTCCCACCTGCACCTGTGCAAAGTATTTATGTTTTTTTTTCAGTTCATAATTATAATTCTCTTTTATAATATATTTACAATTCCCCAAGTCAGAGGCTTGCTTTGCTGAAATATAAAGATATTTTTTTTTAATATTATTTTCAAGATGTTAAGGCGAACAATTCTAAGCATAATACTAATACTTTTACCTATATTCCCACACATAATACATGACCGGCATTCAAGACCGCTTCTCCTAAAATGTTTGTTTTTTAGATAATGGACGATTATTCTTAAATTAGAATGAATTCACCTTCTATCACATTCCTATTATTTGGAGTTGCTTCCAAATACCGGAAATATTCAGTTGAACTGAGGAATACACTATTTTCTTTGTCCATCATATTTCTTTCTTCACAAATAACACTCAAAATATTTTTGTTTACAATATCTTACCTTTAGCCGAAAAAGCATGCTGAAGAGGGCGCTGCCTACCCTTGAATCGGGAATGTCTTATTTCCAATGGAAAGCGAAATTTGATGGTAGCGCCATTGAAATGATGCGGAAATCAACTAAAGCTAAACCAATCTCCTTTAATTTGAAGGATAGTCACCACAGATTAGAGATTATGATATAACAAGCGTTCATTAATATTCAAGGTCAAGAGTACTGTGGAGAAATTGAAGTAGATTTTCTGTGATTACAAGTAGCACTTAGCAAATGTTAGTGATATGGTACAAGCTAAGCGCTACTTGTAATCTCAGATAATCAACTCTAATTTCTCCACAGCACTCTTGACCACGAATTTTAATAAACGCTCGTTATGTGATGGTAACTAACTGCAGTCAGATCTTGAAGAGTGAGCACATCAATATTGTATGTATGTGAAGTATTTTTGTTTCAGCATATTTTCATACATCTTAACCTTGCTTAAGTTACTGATTAGTAACTTAAGATGTTTTCAATAGTGAAACATCTTTTGTTGATATACTAGTCACTAATAGACCATAAGAGTTATGGAGAAGAATGTCTCTATTGACTGGTTCTACTCTGGTAATTCTTAGTCTATATTCTGTCGTCATATCTCTTCTGATAGTCCTAATAGACAATAAGATGTCTAAAATGATGTATTTAAGTCATCTTAGTCATCGTCTAAAAGGAATTTAATGACTGTGGAATATTAAAATATCATGATTGGAGAGATAAATAGTTCAATCTTTTTTCCGTTAAGGTTTCAAGGATTTCCAATAAAGCAATGAGGTAGGTAATGGAAATTTTTTATTTCAAGTATATGGGAACATATTTTTCAATACATTCGTTTAAATGAGTGTAGAAAAATTTTAGTGTTCAGAGAAATATATACAAATTCACCTATGTACAATACAAATAAGAGTTTCTCAAGGAATTTACTATTGGGTAAACTATAAAATTAGATTCAGTGTGTAGTTATGAAAATAGAGGTCTTACATATTTTTTTTTTATTTATTTAGATTTAATTTGATTTGTAAATGCTTATTGTGATTTTAAGTTTTCAGCAATACAATTTGTAATGCCACAGTTGAAAACCCGAAAATTCATACCACTTAGTAGTGAAATCCTTCAGGAACTCGAACTGAAAAATAATGGTGAAAATCATCTATTGAACATGTTCTTTTTCCAACTTTAATGCAAATGAGAGGCTTTCAACTTTAATTTTCAATTCAAAATATCTAAACTATAGAGCAACATCTGAAAAGTGGTTATTAGTTCAAGAATGTTCGTTTGATTACAATACTTCAGAAACTTCAAGTAATTTTGGTGTTATCATTCATTCATAGTCAAATTGCTATTTATTTCTGATGATCATCCTAAGATTTTATAAACTAGTTTTTATCATTATATTCTGAAATATTTCATGTTGTTTTTATTGAAGAAGTTTCATGATCTTGCTCAGTATTCATAAGTCAGCAAGTTTGTGAGAGTATATTTTTCAGTATTTTAATGTATTCCTCTCGAAATAGATATTTCTACAGAAGCTTCATTCTGACTATTCTATCAGGACATTGTGAGGATTAATCCTATATTATAAATGTTTGCTTGAGACTATATTAATTAATAATACGAATTTGAACATAATATAAATTCAGACGATTGCAATTGTTGAGTTGAAAACTTTTCAAAGTTTTGGCTACAAACATAACTAACATTGGAATAATAAAAACATGAAATATTTCTAAAGGAATCTGTCAACATGACAAAGTTACGTCCTTAATTAAAATGATCATTTATCTATTTACTCTGCTAGTGTCTATTTGACTGTCTTAAATTACTATTTAAATAATAGATGATATTCACAGATGAGTATACAGTTTTAAAAGTGTATGATTAACCAGAAATAACTGAGACAAAAACATTTGTGGTACAATAACAAATATAAAAACATTTAAACAATAAACTTCATATAAAAATTTTTTAAAATATTCTCTGAAATATTCAGAGAGCAAAATAGAAGGTTCACCAAGTATATTTTCTCATACTTTTAATAATCCGTAAGAGAAAGGAATCATTTAATTATGGGCTAATGCTGATTATTTTCTGGCAATCTTCAACAATTAAGATTAGTTTCAAGAATAATTTTACAGAATGGTTGACATTCAACTGAAACAAAAGTTTTTTAAAAATTCATTTTAATTTTCTCAAAATGAAGTTTATTTATTGTAAAAGATTAAGTATGAGAAGTTACAGTTGGGACTCCTTGTATACATTGAAAGTATATCTCAATTTTCTCTGGACCGATTCTTGTTTGCTACATTGCACATTAAAATGTGTTTGACAATATAATACACGTTATCCACATATATTTAATTTTGATCAATCATTTCTCTTGATAAGAGATCATCTGTTACCTAAAATAGCTTTAATGAGTCACATGATCTGAGTAAAAAAACATCACTTATGTACAAAAATTAACAAATAAAACCTACACAATCACAGGCATACGCAATGCAGTATTAAATCAATGGTACTGTGTTATTCATGGTTTTGTGACAGGCGCAAACAAGGGGTATACTTGAAGATTGCTAATTCTATTTTCATCACAGTATTTATAGAATTCTTCCTTAACTTTGTCAATTGTCAAGGCCTATGAAACCTGGAATTAAAAACGGAATTTATATTATACCATTCACATAATAACCATCAACTATAATAATTTTTTTTCTTCATAACATAAGAATTTGTAAGATATTAGATTCTACCTGGCTCATTAATAGATACAGCTACTAGATCTACATAACCATAGATCAAAAGAATTAACAGATCCAGAGTGTTGGCAGATCAATAGAACTAATATATATACCGAGCTAAGAGATCATTAGAACTAATAGTTCCATAGAGACTGTAGATCAATTAATAGAGGTGATAGATTAACAATGTCCGTAGACCAGTAAAATTGTTCAATTCACGTATTGATTATCATCCACTATATTAAATTTTAGTTCTTTAGTACATGAAAATGAACTATTTTAAAGAGATTTTGATTAAGTAGAAATTTTTAAGATGAAAAAAACAAGAGATTTTCATTTTAAAATTCTCTTCATAAAAAAAACTGTAAATTTCAGGAAAATTTTTAATAAAACAACATATTCTTTATTGGAATATTAAACCAAAAGTTCAATACATATTACTTTAATGCTGAAGACTGATATCATTGAAAATGATCAAAAGACATACCTTGTCAAATGTCTGCTATCTTCATGGACAGCCATTTCTGCACTCTTAAACTCATTGAGTTCCTTCCTTATTGCAGCCTTGTCTTTTTGTGTCAACCTAGTCCAAGGTTTATCAGCCCTTCGATCATAATCATGCGCTTGTGTTACTTCAATGTAATCATTGAAACGAATAATCTTCTTCTCTTTTAATTCTTCTACTGTCGGTCTAAAGCTTAGTTTGCGTAAAAGGAATCTTTTCTTTTCTTCCTTCTCTTTCTTCAAATCAGCCGGTGTTTGTGCTGAAAGTACAGAATAAGACTACCATCAGTAAAAAAAATTATAGGAATAGTAAGGTATATCAGAGTAGTCCTAGCAAAGTATTGTGCAGTTTTGTGAAAGTGAAATAAAATTAGTGATCAATAGACTTTTAATTTTTCAGTAGGAATCCACTTACTCTTGAGAATATTTCTGTCGACAAGTTCTTCAGCTGTTGGTCTCATACTTAATCTTCTAATTAGTCTTGCTCCAATGGCTTCCTTCGCCTCTTGTCTCTCATTTTCACTTTGTACTTGCAAAATATTCCTGTTAATCAATTCTTGTCTATCTGGCCTCAGTGACAGCTTCAATGACAAACTTTCCTTTCTAGCAATTTTCAGAGCTAACCTATCAGAAGAAGATCCGTCGTTATCATCCCTGTAGTTGATAGGACCATCATTGGAATCACTGTCACTATTGTCTTCAGTGATAATGATAGTATTTTCCTTGTTCTCCATAGTACACGACAAACCGATGGAAAATTTCACTGGCTTTGTACTGCAAATATGAAGAGAAATATCAAAAAAATTCGTATTAGAAGGTACAAATTCACATCCACAAAAACACATTCAGTGAAGTTCAGGTGAAAAAAAGGAAATAAACGAACATAAATATCAAGACCATCTTGAGTGAATTTAAAGCAAAATCAACCTTAGATTTAGTGATTTCTTGAAAAATTAATCAATGGTTCATCTTACACTATGTACATATTTCGTTTAGAGAAAAAATATGAGGTCAGATTTGATTCTTGGAGCGAAAAGATTAATTAAGTACAAGATGTGATAGTTGCTGAGAGCTCATCGCTTTATATTGTCCTTAAATAAAAGCAATAATTGATTTCTAAGCTCATATCTCAAATTGCCATGAGTTCTATAGTTGTAAATAATCAAAGTGATAAATATTACATAATCCCTTCTTTTTTATGTATTCCTTGGAATTATTTATGGAAACAGTCCTATGGTTGGTTGTTATAGATTTCAACTCATAAGCCTCATATACATATAAATACACAAAATTGATTAGTGGAACCTTTGAAACGTTGATTGAAGTTTTTAGTGGTTGTAATAGCCAAAACGTCTTTGCAACAACTATATTGGAGTGTTTATCTTCAAATGATCAGCTTAATTGTCTAAACCCCAATAAAATTGACCCCAGAAGTAGGAAAAGCTATTTTCTTGAAATTTACCGTTTAAAATTGATGGATAAATACAATGTAACATCGACAAATGGTGAGTGAGTGTATGGTAGATCACAATTCAGTAGTTTGTGACAGCCCAGTGTGATACATGCACACTATTGCTGTTTTCAATGTGCGAAATTTCACTATTTACTTATCAGTTACCTATATTCCAAACCATGCAGTTAAAACCAATAATGCATGGTGAGAAATACAGAAAGCATATGACCTGATGAAGTTGAATTGCTTCAAATGCAAATGAATGATAATCATAATTTATATTGATGTAAAAGCACAAAAGTCATTTCGTGCGTGAAACTCAATCTCTTCAAAGGTGTATGATAAAACTGCGTCCAATATGGTCTAATGATACCTATGACTAAATATCTACAAATGTCACTGAACTTCTGAAAAAACTTTTATAATAATTACCAGAATCTTATCCGAGCTCTCTGTTGCGACCCTCTAAAACTGATAATAAAAAACGTTTGAACAAATATATTACAAACAATTTTAAATGAATCTTCAAGCACACCAATGGCATACGTAAAAGCCTGGACTTGTTTGATTGATAACTGAATAATTGTAAGGAAAAGTGCAATCCTACTAACCTAGAGCCGGAATCGCCCATTCCATGTTTCAATACAGATCTATTCTCTTGCGTTGGTGTGCCTTGCGGGGTTCCAGAAGAACTACTGTTGCTTGGCTTCTTCTTGAGAGCAGATTTCAGTGGTACAGCATTAAAACGGGGCTCTTTTGCTGGAATTTCATCGATTCGGTTAGTATCGATGGTAGGGTCTGGTCTTGGCATTCGAAACATATAGGAGACATGCTCCTCAGAGTCATCATCGTCATCGAATGCAGAGTTGTTAATATCATCCTCATCGTCCTCTCCATCTATCAGGAATTACTCAATTAATTTAGGGGAATATACAATTTCTTATGTTTCAATTGGTAACACTGTTGGAATAAAAAACCTAGGATAGGTTGAGAAGACAAAGTATTGCATTTTTACTTATTGTATATTATTTTTGTTACCTTCGTAATCATAATCGATATGCTGATTGATGATTGGTGGAGTTGTTACTTGTCGTCGTGGCATGGGACTTGGGGAGCTGAACATAGGAGGTGGAGGTATAGGTCCAATCTCCGACACCGGTATTGGTGGTTCTGGAAGTTCTGGCAGGATGAATCCAGCTGAGGAGGGAGGCGGTGGAAGATGTTCACTATGGATGTCTTGCTGCATTGGCGGCGTACACGTTTGTTGTTCTCTGTCATTGACTGAAACCGAAGAAATTCATCAAAATAACTGATTTGTGAGTTTTTCATGAAGGATATAATTGTTCCGTTTTAAATTTTCATATTATTGGTGTGTCAGAAAAGAGTATCCTAATTACTTTATGGTAATTTAGTTACTGTGCAGTAACTATGTTGCTGACTTTTAGATCCTTCTATTTTTTTGCAAAGTAACTGATATTTCAGATACTTTTGGAAAGGAACTGTATATATTTATCAATATGGAAGCCCGTTAGGGTATTAATAAACTGAACAAATTGGCCTAGATCAGATTTTTTTGATTTGGCTGAGATATATCACCACTGCAGACATTTATATAAAATTCTGTGTTTGATTTTTTTTACAACGAACATAAAGAACAATCAATTTATTGAATAAACACCTATTAGCATAAAAATTAAGATCGATGTTAAGAAATTCAACTTACAGTGTTCGCTGTGGTAGCAAAGCAACCTTCTGGTGAGCTTTCCATGACCGAGAGTACTCGGCCTTTCAGGCTTTTCATCAAAAGCAGATTGTTGAACATGCATTGGCATTTCTGAGCTCGGAGATAGGGCACCATTCTGGTTCAATCCATCAGTCTTTTCTTTTTTTGGTTCTGCAAGAAATTGAGCATTCAATTAAAAAAATAATAATGAGTGTATTGAAAATTATTTCTAGTATTCCATTAAGGAATACAAAATGGATATTGAGGCAATGCTTATTCAGTTTTAGTTTATTTTCTTTTTATTCATTACATTAAATCTACGAAAATCAACTGATGAATTGCTCCTGTAGATGTAAAATTTTATACATTTGATAAATTTCAAATAATTATCACACAATATCAAATATACAGGTTAGTTGTTGTTTCCTTCACACTTGAATAAACAGAAGATCTTCTGCTCAGTTCAGAATTTACCATCTTGAGAAAAAATGTATCCCTATTTTTGGTATTGTTTTAATGCATTTTTCCAGATTTCTCTAAGAGGAAATCATTTTTTAATGTATTATAATAAATCATCATTAGACAGAGTAGGTCAGTGTGTTTGCCAAAAAATTAACAACCAATAGCTACAATTCTCATGATGGATCTGATTGAAACAATTAAAAATAGAACATTCTGAACTGATTAGTTTTTTATATCTGGCAAAGATTCAAGACAATTGTTATAGAAGATTCAGAACATAAGTATTATGTTTATAAGTGATTTTATAATGTTTATTTGGAAAAGTTCCTGAAGAAAAATACATAGCGGAAATCTTATTAACATATAATAATGTTTACTGACATACAGGGTTAGAACACTACAGGGATATCGAAAACCGTTAGAAAGACAGGGCAGCTTAAATCACAAAAAAGTTGCGTTATTTAGGGATTAGTGTATTGGTGTGAACAGATCCAAAATATCTCCATTGGTTCCCGAGATATCTCGAAAAAACTGAAAATCGAGATTTTCTTTTTTTCCTGTATAACTCATTTGTTTTTGGAGATAACTTCGCGAAATTTGGTTAAAGCCATTATCCAATATAAGATACTAATGGTGTCCTCAGATTTTTTTTGTTTTCCATTGTCAAGTCAAGTGATGATTTCACATAACAACTCTTCAAATATAATAATAAAATGGTTTATTCTGTAAGCTACAGGGTATAAACCGTACCTAGGCTCAATATTTTTGTAGAATGTGATACATTGTTGAATTTGTAATTTTTTTCTTTATAACCTCATAAGGAAAAACCAATATGGCGTCCATAAGAAAAAAAATTGACTATCGTGTCTCTGAAAAAATGAAAAACAGAAAAAATCTGGGAATGCCATTAGAATCTCTATATTGTATTATGACTACAAACCGGATTTCGTGAAGTTCTCTCCAGAAACAAATGAGTTGTAAAGAAAAAAGAAAATCTCGATTTTTAGTTTTTTCCAGATATCTCGGGAACCATTGGAGATATTTAAGATCTGTTAACACCAACACACTTATCCCTAAATAACGCAACTCTTTTGTAATTTAAGCCACCCTGTATCTTTAACGGTTTTCGATATCCCTGTATTGCCCCTCTAAATAGTTCTAACCCTGTATAATAATATAATAGTCTCTGAAATGAAATCTCAGACGGAATATAAACTAGCTTCCCCTCCCGAAGGTGCAATTTCAGCAGTGAAATATGGTCCAAACACCAGTCACTTTCTTTTAGTAAGCTCATGGAATAACTATGTCAGGCTTTATGATGTAACGGTTAATAGTTTAAGACAAAAAAAATATTCACATGACTCCCCTGTCTTGGACTGTTGTTTTACTGACGCAGTACATGCATACAGTGGAGGATTAGATAACACTTTGAAATCCTTTGATTTCAATACAACAGCTGAAATCCTTTGATTTCAATACAACAGCTGAAAGCATTATTGGTTCTCATAATAATGCTATAAAATGTGTTGATTATTATTCTGATGTCAATGTTGTGCTTAGTGGTAGTTGGGACCACCATGTTAAGCTGTGGGATCCCAGAACTCCAATGTGTAGTGTCAGTTACAACCAAGGAGATAAAGTATTTACTATGAGTGTATGTGGAGAAAAATTAGTAGTTGGCACAGCTGGAAGAAAAATTCTTGTTTGGGATATTCGTAATATGACCCTTCAAAAAAGAGAATCTAATTTGAAATACCAAACTAGGTCGATCAGATGTTTCCCAAATAAACAAGGATTTGTATTGAGTAGTATAGAGGGTCGTGTTGCTGTAGAATATTTAGATACAAACCCAGACATTCAAAAGAAAAAATATGCTTTTGAGTGCCACAGAATCAAAAAAGATGAAAAGATATATCCAGTAAATGCCTTTAGTTTTCATCCTGTGTATAACACATTTGCAACTGGAGGCTCAGATGGTTACGTTGATATATGGGATGGTTTCAATAATAAACGATTATGCCAATTCCATCAGTATCATACATCAGTTACTTCTCTCAGTTTTAGTCATAACGAATATGTTCTCGGCATTGCCTGCTCATACTTTTTGGAAGAAGATAATCCTCCTAAGCCTTATCCTGAAGATGTTATCCATATACGATCTGTCAGTGACCAAGAAGCAAGACCTAAGTTCACGAGTTCTGGCAATTAATTACTCATGTTCATTTGAAACTGCATTTTTTAAATTAAAAAAAATAGTATTTCAATAATATAACAATAATAGCGGAGGGATACGTAGAGGAATCACATGCAAACAAACTCAGTGTTGCAAAACAAATATTTCAGCCTGAAGGAAATAACGATGTACAGTTACCAAGTACTAGTACGTTTACAGCAGTAACAAATCAAGAAGTGGATAAGTGGATTTAAAAAGTACTTCACTACGAAATATTCAAATTGAAAATTGCACCAATTCACTTTCAACATTGAGGGTAAAAATAAAGTTTGAGTTAAATTGTTCGTAACGTATTAGTTCCTGTTTCAATGCAAATCGATATTAATAATAAAGTATTCAAGTTGCGCTTTTCATTTTCCTACACCTAGTGCCGCACCTTATTAAATCATTCTTTGCTTTTTGCATGAACGTAGAAAAAATGTTGTATGCAACTCGTGCAAAAATTGTTTATTGCACTCGACGTGTTGTCCACGTCGAGTGCAATAAACATTCACTTTTTGCACTTGTTGCATAAATAACTATAGCACAAACTATTACTAAAATCTAATACGTTTGTTAGGTCTCTAGTATTCGGTATAATTGCAATTAGTTTTGGTCTTTCAAGAATAATTAATTTTTTAATCTCAATTTTTAGAAATTATGGAATCACAGTCATTCAAACAATCAGTAATTGCAAAACTAAATCTCGTTTCCAATAAATGTTCACATGAAATACCCTTTATATTTTTATGACTAAATCCAACCCCCACAAATAGAAGAAATATATCACTTAGCGGCCAATATGTTGGGAAATACAATTTATTACCATTAGAGGCAATAAAACGAAAACAACATAAAAGGAAATAAATGTCTATTCATAAATTGCAGCTTCGATTAAGGGATATCAAAAGAAGTCATATTGACCTATATTTGCACTGAGTAGTCATATGACGATGAAAAGCGCCAGAACAATACAAACAAATATTGAAGGGGTAGAAGATTACTTCGGAAAGAGTGTAGGAAAGAGTTGATATTAAAAGTTAAATCCCACAATGCACTTGAAGAGCGATCGAAGTAAATATTTCAACAAACCTCTTGTATTAGGAGGATTAAATCATATGGTTTCGTGCTGCATCCACAAAACATCATGTCGTTGTCAATCCAAACGAAAAATCGAAGACGCTTATATTACTTTACTACGCCCTCGACACAAGAACGTAATTACATTCAACAATTTAGCATTCAACGAGGTGATTTTTGGCGTTAAACGAGGCGAAATGTTTACGTAAGAGCCTGAGCTGGAGATATCGATCAGGCTCGTGTGTAGGTCGGAACAACGCAGTTTCATCCGTACCTTTAAAGCATGTACAGCCCATAATATAGCCCATCATCGATGATCTCAGGACCGCTCGGCTGGGGCCCTGCGAAGCCGGCTGGCTCGTAGACTGACCACCGGGCGGTAGCCCCCATTCGTACAGGTGAATTGTCCCCTAACGCCCCTCCTCACCCCTGAACACGTCGGGGGGGCCGTCCACACTACATGGGCGGATGGTTCACTTGGGGGCCCGAAGATTCGCGGTCTCGAGGAGGCTTCGTACGAGACTCGGATAGAACTGGGGGCGCCGTGTAAGTAACGTCGGGGCGGTGGAGACGCGGGGACGCGTTGACGATCGGAGGCCGCAATCTCCGGAACTGTGCGAGAAAAGAACGGGAAATTGTTTTCCGACGCTTGCTGCGCAGGTTCGGGGGGTTGCTTGCAGATGCGATGTTCTATGGTTAGGTCGTACAAGACGGTTACGACACATGCGGCGATTTTGATGGGAGTATGAGGGGAATACGGGGGTGGGAGAGGGGTATTTGAAGGTCACTGATGTTTTTTTTTTGGATTTTGGCGAAGCGAAGGGTTTATGAAATCGTTGAAGATTGTTATACCTCTGCTAGGGGTTCAACTGGAACATTGGGTAACTTCGCCAAAGCAACTTTTGCTGCTATCGGCAAGACCTACTCCTACTTGACTCCTGACTTGTAGGCCGATATGCCTCTTATCAAGACTCCTTACCAGGAGTATTCGGATTTCCTCGCGACCGCCAAAAATGTTGCTGAATGTTGCCGAATTTCAAACCTAGGTTAGTCTCGAACGATTAGTTTCAACCCTAGGAAGTATACGCAGTTTTTACATGTCCCCAACATGGTTACATTACGTTGTCGGATTGTACGATATATTTTCGAATCCACAATTTTACTATGTCCGTAAAGTATGGAACAAATTCATTTTTAGCTAAACAGACTATTTTAAGACATAATCCTGAAACAAGTCGATTTTTTAATTTAATTTACCGTATTTTAAAATAAAAATATAATATACAGGCTGAATTACTTTCGAGTGATAACGTCACCATCATTTTTTAAATGGAACACCCCCATTTTGTCTCATTTTTCCGATTACTCTAGCTGAGCTGATTCCAAAAATGTATCACATGTTGATTCCAATTGGTACAGGGTGGACAAAAATACAATAGTTTTGTGTGTGCTCATAAAGTAACAACATTCTTTATTAGTTTAATTAACAATATTACCAAAAATACTTATTGTCCAGCGGAGATTGGTTTGAATGTAACACCCTTTAGTTTGTTACATTTTTAGATTAATGAAAATGAGCTGTTTCCAAACAATAAATAGATAGTAGATGTCTTACAATGAGCTTAGGTATTTGTAAACATAACGCCATCGAAATATTAGTAGATTTAAGTCTGCATCATAAAGTTATTCCCGATTGAAAATCTCAGCTTACGAGCCAAATTCTCGTCTTTAACGGGAGGTTTTAATTTTCTACTTTATTATGAAGAAATCTGCGGCTGAGGCTCATCGAATGCTCTCAAATACATATGATGAGGCCGCTATTAGTGAAAGAAAGTGCCGAGAGTGGTTTCAACGCTTCAAAAACGGTGATTTTGACGTCGAAGACTAGCATGGCCGGTGGAAGAGAGAAAATTTTAGAAGATTCAGAAATGGAGCCATCACTTGATGAAAACTCTTGTCAAACGCAACAAGAATTGGCAGGATCATTGAGAAAGATGCAAGAAGTCATTTCAAAACGCCTGATAGTCATGGGAATGATTCAGAAACAACGAAATTGGGTGCCATTTTTATGGAATGTAATGTCATAATGAAGAAACTGGAAGAATTGGATGGAATTTTGAGTTGGGATTTCCCGCCTTCAGTTTTAGTAAATTGTTTTTTTGCCTATAGGATCAACACGATATTACAATCTATTTTTGTACCAATAATACCCAAATATACAATTAAAATCCAAGGAGCAGGGGGAGAACTGAAGCGATAAACTAAAAACGAACTAGCCGCAGAAACGCAATAAAGAAACATGATATTTTCGCTACGCATTTAGTAAGACTTCTCCAAATGAAAGAAACCTTGCCAAGCTCTATTCCTAATATGTATTTCCTAAATCGCAGTATATCGAATATTTACTCGATTGAAATCTGTTTCTAGTTAACGCATGTAAAATTTTCAGCGGTCCAATCATGACTATAACGTATAATGGTTTTCCGTAAAAAAGTAATTATTTGAAAAAGTTTATCTGTAACCCTTCGAATAATGGCTAACGGCAGAATCACTGCGCAACCACTAAACCCAACAACAACGTTTGGGGTTTTGTAAGTGGCAAAAGGGCAATAAATCACGATTTCGTTTACAGAAGCATCAATGCCGTTTGAAGGTCAAGCGAAGGAGAGAAAAACAATGCAGTGTTGAATTTTTAGCTTACCAAACTATGACATTTACGGTAAGGTATGTTTTGGCTTGTTTCGATTTGGTATTCAATTAATTGAATGTAGAAATCAAGTACTATAAAGAAAATGTGTTGATTATATTCTTCAGCTGATCAGCTGTTGAATAAACAACTTCTTCAATTGGATAGTGCATGGTCACCCTGACACAATATTTTCCACACATCGAGCGAGTTTGGAACACTTGTTGTCTATCAATCTCAGACGATTAAATACTTAGAGATGCCTTCTATGATAGTACACTTCGTTCTGGAGTCAAATATTCAGCGTTGCCGTTCAAGACTTTCAAATTGTAACACTTCAGCGAGTAAAATATACCACAACTATACTTTTTGAAAAAAAAAGGGTGCAGCAATAGACATGAAAATTCTAGAATAGTGAATATTATATTACGAAATAATGTAATTAAATTACTCGCTTATTCTTTAGTAATTGTATCTAGTTCGATATCAATATTTCAGTAGTTTGTTATCATGAAAGTCAAATAATTTTCTGGATTAATGAATCTTATGCGTATTGATGAGAAAAAAAATAAAACAATATGAGAATGAAACAATTTAACAGTTATATCGAATATATTGTAAGAAAAAAATTTTCGAGGAATAATTGACTAAAGAAAATTAAACAATACTCGATTTTTTTCGTGATATAATCTTGAACATTAATAGAACTAATTCATATTAAAGATAAAATAATAGGTATAAAACAATAGAACATAACTTGTTTTGAAAAACATGGAAAATGTTTAGTTAAATATTTAAAAATAATTATAATCATTTCACTAATAATCATATTGATAATACGATGTCACTAATATTTTATTAATATTATTAATATTAATAATTAAAATAAGAGATATTTCTTTTTACAAATCACCGATTTTTAAGGGATTTTCACATAATTTCCTCTAACAATAATCTACACTGTAGTAAGTAAATGTTAGTAACAAAAGAATTTATGACATGTACAATGTACTTAGCACTGATATATTTCAAAAATAATCGTGAAAACAAACCTACTAAAAATATTTACAAACAAGGTAAAACTATAATTTTGTGAAAAACGTACAGTGATTGTGAGCGTCGTACAGTGCTGTCCTCTACTTATTTGCTTCGGAAATAGAAAGACGATGAGGAAATGGTAAATGTACAACTTCGTACACCGTACAAAGTTTGGTTATCGCAGAAGAGCCAGAGGAGAAATGAATGGGTACCAAAGTTTGACTGATACGCGGGAAGGCACGTGGTGGTAATCCCTCTTATTAATGCCCCATTGTATCACCAACGGCAACACCTCAAATACCTGAAGATGTCGAAACTAAACGGTTGCTATGGTTACATCTTGAAGGGAACAGGCATCTCCATGTATTTTGATACTACGAGGAATTGATTGAAACCTAAACTCTCAAGACGAATGCGAGATGGAAACTTTATATGACGTCCTTCCTCTTGGAAATATAAATGAACTGATAATCCTCAGCAATTCATTATTTCTGCCAAGAAACAATTCTACCCCTTTGGTATTTAGATATCCATATCAACTCAACAGAGATTATAAATAACTCAGTGTTGACAAAGTGATATTATTGTTTGTAATTCAAATTTCTGTTTCTAATATAGTTGGTGTTATGGCATCTTTCCAAGCTGGCGCCACAAAATTACGAAATAATGGAATGACTAATTTTCTTGGAAGGGTCTGTATGACAATTCGTTGGATTTAATTCGATGTGATTCCCTGTGAAGGATGGTTTTAGCTTGTAATAGTCACGAATGAAATATGGTCCAAATTCATTAATGCGAATTTATAAAATAGTGGCAATGAGATCAATGTGATACTGAAATTCTTAGAATTTTAGAATAGAAGAAGTTACGCGTATATAATCGTGTGTGATCATGAGTAAAAAAAAACGACTCATCTTTGTTAAGGCAGAAGTTCTCTTACTTGTCTTGTAAGGAATGATAATTAGTTTACACCTAGCGGATAAAACATTCGAATAAAATATACCTATATTTGTATCCAACCGGTTTTATGACACGCACTAGCTCTAGGCTTGTTGAGTTCTTACAGAGGCCTAGAGGAATATTGAAAACATCCTTTGAAAAGTTCGATTTATTTTATCTACGAATTGATCAACTGATTGTTCAACTGTATGTTTATCCTCCAAACTCTCTTTGAATTGAAAGATTTCGGGACTTACATTCATATGAATTTTCAATATGCCAAAATAAAATCTCCTTTTAATAGTGAAAGGTTTTCCAATGAGAATTATATAATTTAAAATGGTTATTAACACAATGTTTAATTTTTGACATTTTTCATGTCATTTGAATTCCGTAGGTTATGCCATTTAATCTTGGAAATATACACGATTCAAGAAAGTTCAGAAATTGTTGAATATACTGAGAGGAATTTAAGAAGAATTCCATCATCATAGATGATGGAAACAGCCCAAATAACTATCTAACATATAGTCCATCATCAATATCAAGACAACAATTATTATTCAGTTCTCTCAGTCATTCGTCGTAGGTATTATAGACAAATTTTAAAGTGGTCCAAGAGGAAAAGGTACTTTCTTATCATGTAAACAGAATTAACTTTCAAATTTGTCTACAATACGACAAATAGTGAGTTGATTAATTGAATAATGTCTATGAATTCTTCTTAAATTTCTTTCAGTATTCACAAATGAACACTGATTCTGATGAAACGATTCAACAATCTTGAGAAAGCACACAAAATGGGTCAATTTCGACAATTTCTAAAATTTGTGTTGTCAACCCTTTGCTATTGTCGATGTAATTAGTATGATTGTTCGTATTCATTCAATTCGTAACAATAATTGGTTTTGGTTGGTTTCGATTTAATTTTCAACTACCATACTAATGTTTATCAGCATTCATATAAAATAATGATTTCATAAGAATTTGCATGAATCATGATCAACCTTCCACTATACGATGAAACGTTCGGAATAGACCCTCAAAATTTGTTTTGTGAGCAGTAAAGTGATTGTTTTGACAGACTGGTAACGAAATAATTCTTTGATCGCTCACGTTTTTGACGTTTATGGAAAACTAATCATAATTTTGAGCTGAAAATTTGCATATTGGGGTTTGAGACAATGATTTTTCCCATTGAAATATTGAAGATTATGAACTTGGACAATTCATCAAAACTCAAGATTTTCAAATTAGAACCTATATTTTTTTTTACATTCATGCAAAAAGCAAAACTTTATTGAACTATATTTAGTGGAAAAAGAAGTACTTTATTGCACTAGTGCAATAAAGTTTTTATTGCACTCATCTGTCATTCTACTTCAACGTTCTGTCATCATGACAAACAAATATTTCAGCCTGAAGGAAATAACGATGTACAGTTACCAAGTACTAGTACGTTTACAGCAGTAACAAATCAAGAAGTGGATTTAAAAAGTACTTCACTACGAAATATTCATATTGAAAATTGCACCAATTGTTCATTCATTTTCAACATTGAGGGTAAAAATGAAGTTTGAGTTAAATTGTTCGTAACGTATTAGTTCCTGTTTCAATGCAAATCTATATTGATAATAAAGTATTCAAGTTGCGCTTTTCATTTTACTACACCTAGTGCCGCACCTCAATAAATCATTTTTTGCTTTTTGCATGAACGTAGAAAAAATGTTGTATGCAACTCGTGCAAAAATTTTTTATTGCACTCGACGTGTTGTCCAACTCGGCCTAACGGCCTCGTCTGACAATTTCACGTCGAGTGCAATAAACATTCACTTTTTGCACTTGTTGCATAAATAACTATTATAATTTCAGTCGATTCTACGTACAAAAATGGTAACGATAACGATTTCTTGAGTTATTTCTTTCCTTTTCATCTTGACTCACCTATGCTATTGTTATTGGCAGCATTCGCTTGGGCAAATTGTGGGTTCATGATCAGCTGCTGCTGCAGCAGCTGATGATTCATCTGCATGTGATGGTGCATCGCAAGAGGTGACATAGAATACGCTGGCGGTGGTCCCTGAGGTACAGTTAAGTTGCTACTACTTGTCACTTGAGTCTGTTGAGGGGAGATAGTCTGCGAGCTGTTGGTGGTATAGCACGTGGTTGTGACATTTTCTTCTGAAAAATGATTTTCGTCAGACCTGTTTTAATCATTCATTAATCATTTGAACACTCTGTGTTTACTAACAGCAATATGTCACCATTGACACCATGTCATGGCATAATTAAGATGCCTAGAAACCCTGGTGTGCGTGTGTGCACTGATTCGATTTTGTTTCAGACTTTTTGAGATAGTCCACCTATTGCTTTGGTGTTCTGCTTACAAGAGTTCTATAAGGTGGTGCTCTTCAGAATTATTCGAATTTTTTACAATTCATTTCATATCGAATTCATAATGAAATTATTGGAATATAATGACAGACAGCTATTGGCCTATTCAGAGTATAGAAGATTGCCACGAGTATACAACATAATATATTAATATTCTGTACTCAAAGGTCAAGAAAGTCGAGAATCACGAGAAATGTCAAATATAAACGATATATGCACCATCTGAAACTTTAGTGATCTCTCAGAATCAAGAAGGCCTAAATCTGAAAAATCTCCCATTTTGTCCGATAGTTTCACAGGTATAAGTACACACATCAGGGTTTCTACGCATCTTAGGCATAATGAATGTGCTATTTTGATGACCAGATGCATTATGGGAAAATGAGAAGAGTCTGCAGCTTTTGCAAGCATGATTAAATCTTTCAGGTTTGCTACAATATCTTTACTTCGGTCTTTTGAACAGTTCTCAGATATCAAAACTTCCTGATCTCTTGTGCGCAATGATCTAAAAATATGTATACAGCGCGTATAGAGAAAGGAGTCAACTGAAACATAAGAGTGAGACACATGATGCTTGCATCAGCTGATCGGAGGCACAAGATAGTTTTGATTGGTTCTACATGTTCAATACTATTTTATCATTGGCTGAAATTCAAATTTCTGCATTCTCTCCTTTATGGTGACGTGAGCATCAACCTTTGTCTCTTTAATGTTGGAGTCAATTCTGTACACTTCAATAACGCCCAAGGGCGCAACTATGTATCAGTAGATTATTGGTGGTGTTCATAGAGTAATTAACATAGATAGAGGGAGTATACGCAATTTTTACATGTCTCCAACATGGTTAAATTAAATTGTCAGATTGTGATATATTTTCAAATCCACAAATTGGACTATATCATTATAAATGTATATTATATTGAAAGAAAAATATTTATTTGAGTTATGCCCGACTGAATATGCAAATTTGAATACAATTTAGAATCCGATATTTTTCCTAATTGTAGAATTTATAACAAGCAGAATATTAATTATTTTCTGTATCCACCTACTGATATCCAAGGTTTGGCAACTTTTGCTCTCCTAGTGTCATCGGTTGTTTCACGTCGTTTGGCGCTTGAAGTTTGTTTTCTGAATTTCTGACATATCTAGGTATTTATTTCAATATATTTTGATTTAACACGAAACGTTGATTCACTATGGGACATAAGAAGTGAGTTCTTTGTGGAGAAAATTGAAATTGAAAATTGAGAAAATTGAATTGAGTGGAATATCGTATCACTGATATGTTTTCATTTCCGCGCGCTTCATGTCAAATTTGATAGTTCATGTTGGGGACAAAATTTTCTAACTGAAAATGACATATGCTTCTTTTATCTAGTTTAATACTCTTAAATGGTGTTCTATGAAAAAAAATGAAAGACATGATACTTGTCATTTACCACATTTTTCCAACAATTTTATTTATCAAAATATGACAGCTTCAAAACTGACAGCTGTCCAGATAGCGGGTTATTCAAAATGAAACCTCTTATTGGAAGCCCTTTTTTTATCGACACCAAATTGATCATTCTAAAATTTACAGTTTTTGTTTGAATAAATGCTTCATATTCTTGACATGAAAACGGCACCCCTCGAAAATTTTTTGCATATTGGCATTTCAGAAAATTTGTAAATTTTTTCCATTTGAAGATTACATATCTGAATTTTTAAATAAGGCGCCAAAAAAAAGCAGGCAACGCGAGAGGAACAGCGTATCACAACTGCCAATTGACGCACATTGAGGATACAATCCAGTCTTAATTATTTCTAATTGTTTCGATATGACCGGCCACAATGAGGTAAATTACAAGTTATATTACCTGCAATGTCGTGTATTCTCATGTTATAAACAATCGTCTAGATAAAGTTATTCCGAGCAGCCAGTGAATGAACATAAACAATTACACAATCTCACCTTCGTCGAGCAATAATAATAAACACGAGCCGGTAATTGGTGTACCAGTAAAATTGACATGTCTGGAGATAAATCTACGATATCATTTCATCTGAAATAAAGCCTAGTCTCTTATATTGGAAACGTGAATTATTGTTTTTCTTTGATTTAATGGCCACAACCATTTCAAACAACACTCTTCGATATCTTCTAGGAAATTTCAGACTTATAGATACTTGACCCTGAAGAATAAAGGCGTAATCAAGGTGTGTTCAATGGCCTTATTTCACCTAAGGAATTCGCATTTTGATTATTCGAAAACAATACAAATTAATAAAAATACTACCAAACTGACAGATTAACAACCTTTCCCATATTTATACCGAATGATAAGGTGTTCCTCAAGGCTACGGCTGGAGACAGCTTCTTTAATTATAATAATATGCTAAATGATGGTATTAAAGCATCCAAGCACTAATTGTCTTAGACTTAGATGACGAGGTTTTCCAATACAAGGTTTCATTTTGAATAGCTCGCTATCTGGGCAGTAATCACTTTTTAAGCTGTCATTTTCTAGCATTTGACGACAAAAAACTACACCATTACTAAAAATAGAACGATACAAGCACTAAGGTCGTCGTGAAGCATCTCCTCGAATATCAGTAGTGAAACTGGTGGAAAAACTTGAGCTGTTGGAACAAGTTAGTGATGTGAATAGAATAGAAACCAATCAAAATTCAAGAACAACTGATAATATTGCTGATGTAGCCCGAAGTGTTGACAAAAACCCAGGTTTGTCGATTCCTCCTCGATTTTGGGAATTGGGTATTACACAAAAGACATATTACTCAGAGATATTTAGAGATTAATACATTATATCTATCTACACTGCTCAACAATTGATAGGGATCACTTACTTGTTCTAAATTTATTTCTGAAATATTCGCTCCAAGATTATAAATTTAGTCAGATATCAGAGTATTTTCAGTTGATAATATGGTTCACTTGAGAAAAGAATGAAAAAATGGAAAGTTGGAGAGGAAAAAAGACTTTATTAGGAACACTCAAAATTCTGTGTTTGAATAACATAAAAATTTTATGATGAAACCACAAGAAGGCTGAAGTTTCGGTTAAGCTAGTACCTAGTTGGTACCCCACGAGCTCGTCTCAAGCATTCTACCCTACGAGGCATACTTTCGATCAAACGATTTATAAAATTTTGGGGCAAATTCGTCCATATATCCCGTAAAGCGTTAGAAAGGTCCTCCAGGTTATTGATCGGTTATTCTAAAGTTGACAATTGTCTAGACATCTCAGACCAGACATGTTCGATGCAATTCATGTCTGGAGAGCGAGCTGGCCAGTCCATCCTATCAATAGCATGAGTTTCTAGCGCTTCATTAACCAGACGACTACGGTGTGGACGGGCATTATCGTCAATTAAAATGAAATTCTCGCCCACGGATGCCGCAAACGAAACAATTATGGGTTCAATAATCATATCGTGATATCTCTGGCTGGTCATGGTGGTGTTCTGCAGAACAACCAACTCTGTGCGTTGGTTCAAACAAATGCCTCCCCTTACACATATAGAACCTCCGCCAAAAGCTGTTGTGGGTACCATAAACTGTTCTGCATACCTTCGACCTCTTTCCCTCCAAGCAAGAATACGTCCAAGCAAGAATACGAGTTGACCAAACGAAATCTAGACTCATCCGTAAATAAACATCGGCTCCAATCTTCAAGTGTCCAATTGCGGTGTTCCTCAGCCCATTGCCGTCGATGAACCCGGTGTTCCCTATTCAAACGGGGATGTTGTACCCTCCTACGTGCTCTCAAACCACGAACATGTAGTCGTCGTCTTACAGTCTGGTTCGAAATTAGAACTCCTGTTGCAACTCTCAGTGATCTATTGAGCCGCGACGCCGGGTAAGTGGGATTTCTCCTAGTATTGAGGATCAAAAGACGATCTTGGGCAGCTGTTGTACTGCGCTGCCGACCTCCCCCATGAACATAAGCTACTGAGTCGTTTTGGATGAACCTATTCCAAGCCCGACTCACGACACTTTGCGAAACATTCAACCGCCGGGACACTTCTCGCTGGGACAAACCTTCCTGTATCCACCGTATGATTTGGTCCAGTTGCACAGGAGCCAAACGTCTTCTCGGCATGACTGATAAGCTGATATTGTTCTCATTTCTTCAATTATTGTCACCTTATGTGTTTGAACGAGAGAAAAAAACAGATTTAATAACAAATACCACATTGCTTTTCACTCCACCTGTAACAGCCTACAGATAATAATCGATTTTGTGAACAAGAGCCGATGAAGTGAGGAAGACTTTGATATAATCAACTCAAAACATCTTACTTTTTCCTTAGAGAACATATAATGTACAGATATTCACGAGATAACTTGAAAAAAATACAAATGAAGAGAAGTTCATAAGTGATCCCTAGCAATTGTTGATCAGTGTATTTGCATAAGACTTGGGGCTAAAGGCTTTTAAAGTTCGGTTAACTCAAGCAGGTCGATCAACGCCAACGTCGTATCTTCCTGATTGTCATTGTCACCTCGGAGGCTAGATTAATAAGCAGCATTACCGCATTTGGGGCTCGGGTAATCCAAGAATAATTGTTGAAAAGCCTCTCCAGCCTCAACGTGTCAATGTATGGTGCAGGTTTTAGGCTTGTGGTGTGATTGGACTATTCGAAAATGAGGCTGGGACAACAGTTACGGTGGATGGATTGCGCTGCAGAGGTATGATTAATGGCTTTTTTATGGCAAGAATTGGTAGATATTGATGTAGACGACGTTTATTTTCAACCAGACAGCGCTGAATGCCACACAAGCAACCAAACAATAGAAATTTTGCAAGAAAAGAGATCTTGTGATTCAACACCTTCAGAATTTTTCCTTTTGGGCCACGTGAAAGATAAGGTCTATGCCAAATGCTCAATAATCGATACAAGACCTTAAAGATGGGAATCGTTTATAGAGGACATACAGATGAAAAGGTGAGAATTGACCATTGACATGGATAAATATGGATAGAGGGAGTATACGCAATTTTTGCATGTGCCCAACATGGTGAGATTACGATGTCGGATTGTGATATATTTTCGAATCCACAATTTTACTATATCATTATGAATGTATATTATATTGAATGAAATATATTTATTTGAGTGATTCCCGATTAAATATGCAAATTTGAATATTTGGGATCCGATATTTTTCCTAATTGTCGAATTTATAATAAGCATAATATTTATTATTTTCTGTATCTACCTGCTGATATCCAAGGTTTGGCAACTTTTGCTCTCCTAATGTCATCGGTTGTTTCACGTCGTTTGGCCCGCTTGAAGTTTGTTTTCTGAGTTTCTGATATATTTAGGTATTTATTTCAATATATTTTGAGTTGATATGAAACGTTGATTCACTATGGGACATAAGAAGTGCGTTCTTTGTGGAGAAACTCGCGAATTGAGTGAAATATCGTATCACTGATATGTTTTCATTTTCGCGCGCTCCATGTCAAATTTGATAGTTTATGTCGGGGACAAAATTTGCTTACTGAATGACGTATATGTTCCCTCTATCTATGTTACGTGGCCATTTGGCTGATATCGTTCTTCTTCGTTCATGCCATACCTTCCTCTTCACAATGAAATGAACATCTATTGATTTTTCTTGAAATATACTAATCTTCTTCAATATGAAATTGAAGCCTCTCAACGCAAAACCTTTTATCTTGAAAAAATCCTAAAAAAAGACTCTAATTGAACTTAAATATTGGGATCAAAAAAATTTTCAATAAAATGAAAGGATTAATACAACAACACATTTTAAACACCAATCAGAGCTACTTAATACGTCACTTTTAAGTGCTACCGTTAGATATATATTAGGTTTTCTAGAAAATAGCAGGAGAGGATTTCGAAATCTGTCATCTAGCCCATTTAGTATCATAATAATTTCGCTCGACCGAGAATATTCTCATCATGATCTCATAAAGTGCAGATATATAGGGATTCGCTCTGATATATTTCCCTCGAATCTGCATCGAAATGGGATAGAAAAAACTCACCTGGTTCGGATTTTATAGGACTGAGTGGACTTTCTGGCAGGAGAATGCCTTTCTGCACCAATTCATCTCTATTAGCTCGGACAGATATTTTTCTTTCTAAGGCTGAAACGAAAAAAGTAGGACGTGAGATTCATCCAAAAGGGAAGAATATCTGGAGATGGACCAAATTGCGAAATAGTAGACTGTGGAGTCTGCATTCAGTATCTCAGGTTTCTAAGTCATCTAAACTTCCATCATACATAGGGTGTTTTCAATAGATGTGACAAGCATTGGAAAAGGTGAATTGAAAGCGAAAACTTTTAGAGGTCATTATTATACTGGTTTCATTTCTTCATGGAGAAAAATATTATTCTATAATTTTAGAGAACCTGACAATTATGTGATTTTTTGTGGTCACATAATGGTTATTTACTATACAAGTGGGATAAAGGCATCATTACTATATGAGTGTGTAAGTTGAAAACGAGTGCGTAGCAAGAGTTATGTAAGCACACGAATATAGAAATGATGCATTATCACACATGTATAGTAAAACGTTTTATCTACGACTGCCTATAATGAACAAAAAATGAACACAATGTTGTGATTAACTTTTCTCTATTTCAGTATTGTTATGAGTTCATTATAGTACTAAAAACAGTGATGTAATGAACTCATTACAGCATTGATAATGTTTCGTTTTATGGTTGTCTACACTGACTATCAAATTTCAACGCACGTCAATTGTCAAAGTGATATAATTTGGATATAGTGAAATTATATTATTCGCAATTTCTCTCAATTCTGGTGGTGTTAAATCGATTTTGTCAGACATTATTCACAAATTTAATGCGTAATCATAAATTATCTAAAAATTCGTAACGTATGACTCAAATTCAAATTCCGTAGTCTGTCAATTTTCGTAACAGTCACACCAACTGCCAAGATAAAAGTCACTAAGATGTATAATATGAATTTTTCATCGAATTTCGACAATACTTCACAAAGCTTGACTGAAATAGAGAAAATATTGTCTAACACTCGTTGCAGAAGGCAATTCCAACGCTCATTTTGCATTCGTGTTGGAATAGAAACCCATTCTGCAACTTGTTTTAGAATATAATATTATGTCAAAAAGTTCAGGCACAAAAAAAATTCTAGATTGAATTCACATCTATGAAAAAACACTGAGCTGCAAAAAGTTGGAAATGATATTTCGGTCCAATAAAGAAGATATAAATTTACAGAGTGATGGTGAACTTGAGGAACTGTATGAATAAGAATCATAAGAAAACTTACTTCTCGAGACGGCTTCAAGTTTCTCTGACTTCTTTTTTCTTTTCCATTTCCACGGCCTCAAAAGCTTGGATATGGAAAATTTACTCTTTCTTTCTAAAGGAGGTGTCCTTCCACCAGCACTGCCAAGACTGCTAGTTCGGAAAGCCGATCCATTCTGTTTTTTAGCTGAAAAAAAAAATTAATGAATGAATATCTTGCTTTTTAGATTAATTAATGAAAAGTTAATTTTATATATAACATGAACGAAGATATTTATACTTATGTCAGTTTGGCATTCAACACAAATGGTGTGAAAAACATCAAAAGTGTTTCGAATTAGGTGTCTCCTGCCAAACTCATCCAGTGGCGTTTTCTTATTGAAAATCTACACCACTGTCTTTTTTTCGAAAAAATTGTTTCATTTCTGAAATCAACAGAGGTTCATTTAAAAAGGTCTCTTGAATTATTTTCATAAAATGTACCATTTTTAAGATAATCGAGTACAAAGCAAATACTATCCACAAAAATCTGCTTAAAATAATTTTTCAAATTTGCCTGTTAGTAATAAATGAAAATACAAAATAAGTAGTGTATTTCAACGCTATCAGATGGCATTCAATCGAAATAGACACGAAATGCACAATGAAGGATTATGGAAAGTTCTACTTAAATTTTACCTCACAGCTTGATTCAAAATAGCCAGACAAAAAGGCTTAAAACCCGAGTTTATTGACGAAATGTGGTTTTTTCAGAATGCAAACATTCATATTCAAGAGAGAATTCCAAAATCTGCCATGCAGCCTTTCAAGAAGATTATCATATTCATAAATGCAGTGAGAAATATTCAAATCCACTACATTCAAGATTTGTTATTTCCCATTTTACAAGTATTTTTTCCAAGTACTGGTTAATATACAGGAATAACACTTAGAACTGTGTAAAAGACAATAATATAATTACTGCAATGAATTCTTGGTATGAGAATCCTCCCAAGCAATGAGAACATGAATAATTCATGTAGTTGTATGAATATGGATGTCTGTGTTCCTTAGCATATTATGCTGACATTATTCGTTGATGCTTCTCTTCAGGTCCCTTTGATATTTATACAGGCATTACTGATGCTAATGCTGATATTGAAGGCGTCGAATTATTTCAAATATGCAAACAATTCATTCATATTCGTAAGATACCCTCGATTTTACAGATGAGTAATAGAGAAAGGAAGCCAGGATAATAAGAATGGCTATTTTCTCTATTATCTCTTCACGATTCGTCGTTATGATCTACAGGGCGAGGCATAGTCTGTAACCAGTTATATTATAATTTAATGAGAAAAAACAGTAAAGCCTTTCAATAATACATTAATATACACTGAGAGAAGTGTTTACTTGATATTATCGAAAATTCATAATAGTTAATAAATCATTTATTGGATATATGGACGAAAAAATATTAGTTTCATGGAAATGAATAATTTATTTGGAATCCCACCAATAATCATCATTTATTATTAAACTTCATATATTTACGCTTAACTTTTATTAATAATGCTGAAGAAATATCCATTTGAAGGAAATAAATATAGTTGAAGTTAATATATCATTGAGTAATAATTAATAAACCTTATTTATATGTAATATGTATCCATGCTGAATAAAAATAATATTTCAATTCAGTAATGGTTAACGTATTTCTTAGATAATTATTTTGGTTGTTTCTATTATCCGATTGTTAGGGTCTGAGAAGGACCGTTTGCCAAACTAGGTAATTTTTAAGAGTTCATATTGAGGGTATCCGGGTTTGAACCCTAGTCATCTTGATTGCATCTGTTCAGTCTAACCACTGTTCTGCAAACATCACTAATGACTAAGCAGGTACAAACGATCTAAACCCAAAATTCAGAACAGATGTGCTAAGCGGCGTTCAATAAGCCCATAGTAACACATATTTTATGTTTAAGAAGGAAATTCAAATCAAAGGAAAAGTTCAAGGATAGATCCTTCAAAGAGATGCGCTTCTCTTTGAGGGATGTGTCCTTAAACTTTTCCACAGATTGGATCGCTAGAATTATGTTAGTTTGTTAATTATTAATAAATCCTATATTCTGAGTGAATAAATTATTGAATTCTTGTAAGAGTTTATTCATAAATAGCAAATGTTCGTTAACTACCAGTTGAAAATTTGTTGACACTGAATTTATGTTATTTGTGGAGATAACGTAAGTTCATATAAATTATTTATCACCGAAATATATTAAATATTATCAAATACCTTGTAAATAAATATTTTATTCTCTATTAATAAACTTTTTCTGATGCATAATTCAACTATTAATGAATATGTCAAATATAAATCTGCTGTGATAGTTGTGAATAAATAACCTCCAAATAAGTGTTTATTAATGAAAAAATATGGATTTCTCTCAGTGTATACTCATTCTTAAAACTGTTTTTGAATTGTAAAAGCGGCTTGTGTTAACAATTATGAGGAACAAGGGAATTGTTGTTTTACCACATAACTCAATAGAATTACACCAGCAGTGCCATACTACTTTTTCTTCGTTAGTAACAAGCTTCAAAAGTGCATGTCGAAATTTCGAAAGATATCGAAAGATAGAGTTGAGTCTGGACTGAGATAAGTGACGTTACATTTGTTGATGATCGAAAAATGGATAATAATGAGTTTCGTATATTCATAAAACACTGTTTTATGAGAAAAATATTGCGCAAGCGAAGCAATGTCTTGATAGATGTTATTCAGGCTCTGTACCATCGATAACAACTGTTAAATCGTGGTACGATGTATTTGAACGTGGTTCAAGAACCACCGACGATGCACGAATTCAACAGTTGTTTCAGAAAACAAAAAGTCTACGTTTTGAGCGATCGTATATTGAAGTTGCTGAAGAAAGTAGTGGAGTTAGAGATATAAAAAAGGCAGTGTATTCACTATTTTTCTTGAACATTTATCCATGAAAAAGCTTTGCCCTTGCTCGCCGCTTATTAAAAGCAAAAACGCATTGTCAATACCGAACGCTGTTTAAACGGATGACAGTGAATTTATTACAATAGATAATTGGAAGGCAACCAAAATCTCAAA
This sequence comes from Harmonia axyridis, assembly GCF_914767665.1. NCBI lineage: Eukaryota > Metazoa > Arthropoda > Insecta > Coleoptera > Coccinellidae > Harmonia > Harmonia axyridis. The sequence goes on from NC_059505.1 coordinate 31,063,622, forward strand.
CAGCAGCTGGTAAGGTTATGGCGTCCGTATTTTGGCACATGCATGATATACTGTTCATTGACTATCTTGACAAAGGTAAAAACCTCAATACAATGCACCTTGTCACAAGCAGATGGAACATGGTCAAGTTGAACTGAGATGCATAGAAAACCTGGTGTGTCTAAGTCTACTTATACCTGAAAAACTTTTAGACAAAACGGGAGATTTTTCAGATTTATACCTACTTGATTTCGACTGATCGCGTCTGTTTCAGATGGCGCATACAGCGTTTATATTTGACATTTCTCTCTATTCTCGGCTCTATATATTGGGTATAGAATATAATTTTGTATTATATGCTTGTGACAATCTTCTATACTCTGAATAGATCAATAGCAGTATGTTATTATATTATATTATATTAATATCATTAGAAAATAGGAAACTGAATTCAATTTATTGTGAAAGTTTGCAGTGTCTAAAATCTGTATTTCATTTTTAAACGGCACCAGACAGATAGCGGGAATTCGAACAATTCTGAAGAGCGCCACCTTATAAAACTCTTGTAAGCAGAACACCAAAGCAACAGGTGGATTATATCAAAAAGTCTGAAACAGAATCGAATCTGTACACACACCAGGGATTCTATGCATCTTAAATTGAACGAATTGAGGTTCTAACTTCTTAAACAACTACCTTTTTTTCTAGATCTGTCTCAGTATGTAAGACAGCATTGTGTATGCCTGGGTTTTTCAAAGAGAAAAATAAGGCAAAAACTACCAACTGAAACTGTCAGAATTTGGCACGCTCATTCATTAATTTCGATTGAATAACCCGTCAAGGAAAAACTATCATTCGATGAAGATGATCGTCCCTGTAGATATTTCAGGAACCCAAAGCCAGCGTGGGAAGATCACCTCCAAGAAAGTTCCTGATCCATTGAACTTTCAATATTTAGCGATGTTATTTTATGCTCTGGGTCTCTTTAAATGGGATGTTGTTTTCGACTGGATATTTGTATGAGTCATGTGATCATGGCAAATAATAATTACTTGTTCTGAACGATTACGTGAGTTGTTCTTCAATCTACTCTATAACTGTGGTGACGTAATGCATTATTATTATTTTTTTTGTCAGTCATTGAGCCAATCAAGTCTTCAACATTGCAAATAACTGCAGTTTAATGACAATGGAAAGATGTTCGTCCTTCAGACTATTCCAAAGTCTAGTCGAAAAGTATTCATTTGTGATTTGGATAAGGAATGAAACAAATATTCGTTTTTCTCAGAATATGAAAATATTGCTGAAATAATCAAAAAATTAGTTTATGATTGCACGTTTCAAATTCCAAGTGATTCAATAAATTTCGGCAAAACAAAGTGACAGGTACAGAGATTTCTTATAACATCGTTATAGAGCTCATCAAATGTCAATTAGTACAAAGGAGCAAATTAAAGATCTAACCAATAGTTTGGGAGATGTGGTCATTTTATTGAAGTACAGATCTGTTTTAATTGAAACTTGAGTTGTCAAATAAGGTCATGAAAATTTCTGTGAAAATCCTTCATGATCGTATAAATGAAATATAAAATTAAATTTCAATCTAGTCCGATATGTTGTTATGGAATAGACATTTATGATAAAAATGCAGAAGTTATTCTTTCACGAGTTTAAAATTCAAAAACGAGCCACGAAGTGGCATGTTTTCGAATGAACGAGGTATAATGGGCCCTCTGTATGAGTATTATACATATACTAACTAACAAATAAACTGTAACACCCAGAAGGAGCTGTTTAAATTTTAAATTTTTTTTTGGTAAAACATGAATAGTATAGCAAGGAGTAAATGATTGAATTTGGAGAAAAAATCGTGAAGATTTTTTCATGTAAACAATTTTTGTTACTTGAATATTGTAGTTGTTTTTTGCAAGTTTTTTGAATTTTTCAACAAACCAGCTGTTCGAGGAGATTCAAAGTCGATGTTTAGTTGTTGTTAAAATGCCAAGAGCACGTGAATTTATTGCCAGCTATGTGAAATTGAAAGAGGTCGAATTATTGGTCTACGGGAGGCGGGGTTGTCATTTTGAGAAAACGCTAACCGTACGAACAGAAATCCAACTACTGTTATGAGATGTTGTCAAGCGTGGTTTGATAATGCCCATAATCGAAGAAGGGTAGTTACTGGACGTCGAAAGGGCACAAATAAAGTTCAAGATCGACGTCTAAGACTTATGGCCATTATAGACCGATTTGCGACAACTCGATCTTTCTCAGATGAGTGGTTAGGAGAAAAAGGTCATCCTGTAGCTGTCCGAACGGTTTACCGCCGGATAAGGTCTGTTGGACTGCAGCATTATCGACCCTATCTTGTGTTACCTCTGACAGTTGAGCATCGCCGGCAACGATTACAGTGGTGCAGAGAACGTCAACATTGGAATGTGGAATGGCATCAGGTCGTCTTTTCTGATGAATCTCGATTCTCTTTGGGTGCACATGATGACCGAAGAAGGGTTAGACGACGTCAGGGAGAAAGACGTGAACCTAAGTATGATTGTTGATCGTCATGTACACCGAACAGTAGGCGTTATGGTATGGGGTGCTATTGCACAACCAAATGGGACACCTTTAGTCTTTATTCGAGGTAACATGACAGCGCTGCGTTACCTTCAAGAAATAGTGGAGTCGAATATTCTCCCTTACCTTAACCGGCTCGAGTATCCAATATTTCAGCAGAATAATGACCGAACTCATGTTGCCAGAGTTACTTCAAACTTTTTCGAACTGACCCATGGGAATCCTTTGCCAAGGCCGCCCAGATCTCCCGATCTTTCGCCCATAGAGCATGTTTGGGACATCATGAGTAGAAGGCTTGGAAATTTACCCCAGCCCTCACGGACTTTGGAGGCTCTGAGACATGAACTTAGGACAATATCTCTCAAGAAGAAATAGACCATCTTATTGCGTCAATGCCGAGACGTGTTGGGGAGTGTACAGATAATCGCGGTGGACAAACACATTATTAACAAATTCATTAAAAAAAATTGTGAACCCTTCGTTTTTTTCCAAATATCAATATTTTACTTTTTGCTATACTATGTTTCACCAAAAAAAATTAACATTGCAGTTTCTTTGTCAGTTAGTATACATTATCTGGATGGGTGACAGCTCGATTGAACCCTTCAATGAATTTCTGAAAAAATCATTCATCGGATTCTAGGGCTCAAAAGGTCAACGTATCATTCTGCAATATCAAGATCAGGGACAATTCATTCAAACTTAGTAAACAGTTGACTAACGCTCAGTCAACCATTTCCTACACGCAAACTTACAGTTAAAGCTATCGATGTTTTATGCTCGAATCTATTTCCTGATGGATTACGATTGGTCGGTAGCATCTTGATATAACAATTACACGAAAAAATGGCTCGGTTATGAAAGGTCGATAATAGCACATATTTCCTCAGATAAATCTTAATGGGTACTTTATCCAGATTCCCCAATTTAAGTACACCTACGTAAGTACGTAATTTTTAGCTCCAACGATTACGTGCATTATAAAGAGGAAAAATTGGAATGGAATGTTTTATTCAGGAGTAAATGATATTGTTACGTCGAACTCTAACATATATCATGTAATAATTGTTCTATTTACCGTATGTGAGGTCAATCTTAATTAATTTTTGACAAAAAGGTGGAAGATTATGTGTAGAAATGGATTCGTAGTTTTTATGCGATTTCTTTTTTGAGGTAGAGTAGCTAGTATGTCAAAGCAAAACGTATAAGCTTAGAAACGAATTGTAGATTGTTTTCGTATAATTGATTTTTCATGGTCAACAGACATCACAGTATCGCTCAAAAACACGTTCAGGTAATTAAATTTGCAACAATGTTATTGTTTCACGTGCAAGAGTAGGTGCTGAAATGTGTTTACAGCTTTCAATTCTCACGTGAAAATGGTTTATTTTTTCTTTAGTTTCATATAAGTTATCAAATCATTTAAAAAAAGGGCACTGACGTAAAAGCAGGAGCTTTTGAGTTTATTTATCCGACTATTGAACCATTTGGAACAGTAGAACTGTATAATGGACTGGTTTTCCAATAGCGATAATACAATTGAAAAATATAAAGGGTGTTTCCACATAGGGATTCACGGCTTGGTTTGATTTTCAAGCTATTTGGCTTCAGCTTGACTTGATTTCAAGTTAAGCTCAAGTCAAGTAGTGGTTTGTCAATCTCAAGTCACATCAAATATTTATTTATCAAGTACTTGAACTAGCAGTTTTATTGTGTAGTCTCACATCAATAAGAAATGATGAAATGAAAAGAAAACTTGAAAAAACCACTTATTAAACTCATTGTATAAAAGAACCAAAAATATCAACTTTTTTGAAATAGAAACATAAATTGAATCACTATGAATCATAACAAAATAAAAAATATTATTACCTCCCGGCTTTATTTGATTTCATAATTTTCCATCCAGGATATAAGACACATGAGTCATCTTATAGATTTGTCGCCTATCCTATTGGGGGTTTTTGTAACTGTAAGAGCAGCTCTGGAATATTGTCTTTCAACAGGAGTTGAAGATGCTGGCGTTGATAAAAAATCCTTGGCCATTTTGGTCAAGTTTGGAAAGATATTTCTGAAACTACCAAAATCTACCAATAGATTTCATAGAAATGTGAGAAAACTGCTAATAAAATCACACTGGCGAATGCTTCAGTCTTTCGGCGCTCGAGGAATACACTTATTTACTCTAAGCGGCACGAGATTGCAGAAATATATGCCGTGCGACGCGTGCATATCAAGCTCAAGTGATATCAAGTAGCTTGGTATCAAGTCAAGCAATAAATATCTAAAATCAAGTCAAGTCTAGCTCAAGTATGTAGTTTTTCAAGAGCTTGATGAATCCCTACTTGAGATTATTATTTCATATTTCATTCGTCGTTTTTGTGGTAACGGAAATATTGGGTAATCTTTTTTAGATTTTCGTCTTGAATTTTCTATGGTTCTGGTTATGCGCTCAAAATCAATCTGGCTATTCGCTCAATATTGCACGAAACTTGTTATTTTACATCTAAATTCAAATTTTCATCTCAATATAATCTAGTTTTTGAATCGACAGGAAAACAAAATTTCTAACTGCCATATAGAGGATATAATAATAACTATTAGAAAAAAATATCATCGATTCGAAGTCATTCCTTCAACTAGAACACAACGAAATAAAACATTAAACTTTCTTCCGGTCTAAATTTTGACATCCGTTTCGAAACATCAACTCGTGCCATAAAGTAGATTTACCGGAATTTCTACGTGAATAAATTTCAATTTGTAAGACACGAATATGGATCTAGTCGGCTCGATCGACATTTTTCACACCTGAGACGATCCGCTGACATTATAAGAACTGACATGCCCGTTCAACTCTTCCAATTGACGTTGACGTTTCTCGAAGATCCCAGGTTGGAATCCAGCGTTCGCAATTCCGTACATGAATAACAGGCCAATTGAAAAGTCCCCGGTCTACCATAGTTTTTTTTTTTGCAAAATTCGATTTTATTATTCAACATAATTGCCTTCGAGAACGATACATCGATTATAGCGATCTTCCAAATTTTCGATACCATTTTTGTAGTACGATTCGTCTTTCGTTTCAAAATAGGCCTCAGTTTCGGCGATTACTTCTTCATTGGCGCTGAGTTTCTTTCCAGCGAGCATTCTTTTGAGGTCTGAGAAGAGGAAAAAGTCGTTGGGGACCCGATCTGCCGAATACGGTGGATGCAGAAGCAATTCGAAGCCCAATTCAGGCAATTTTGCCATTGTTTTCATGGATTTGTGACACGGCGCATTGCCTTGATGAGGCAGCACCTTTTTGTCTTCAAATGGGGCCGTTTTATAACGATTTCATCCTTTAAATGATCCAATAACGGTATATAATAATCGCTGTTGATGGTCTGGCCCTTTTGGAGGTAATAAATGAATATTATACCTTGCGCGTCCCAGAATAGTGATGTCATAATCTTGCCAGCTGACTGTTGTGTTTTTCCTCGCTTTGGATTCGGTTCATCGTGTGCAGTCCACTCAGTTGATTATCGATTGGACTCCGGAGTGAAATGCTGGAGCCATGTTCCATCCATTGTCACATATCGACGCAAAAATTCAGGTTTATTGCACTTAAACAAGCTGCAAACACTGCTCAGAATCATTAACACGTTGTTGCTTTTGATCGATTGTGAGCTCACGCGGCACCCATTTTGCACACAGCTTTCTCATGTACAAATATTCGTGAATGATATGATGTACACGTTCAGATGATATCATCACAATGTTTGATATCTCGATCAAATTCACTTTACGGTCATTCAAAATTATTTTGTGAACTTTTATATTTTTTTGTCGGTGACAGCTTCTTTTGGGCGTCCACTGCGTTCGCCGTCTTCGGTGCTTATTTCACCACGTTTAAACTTGGCATACCAATCAATGATGGTTGATTTTCCTGGTGCAGACCCCGGAAACTCTTCATCAAGCCGAGATTTTGCTCAACTTAATTTTTTCCCTTCAAAAAGCAACATTTTATCAGCACATGAAATTCATTTTTTCCATCTTTTTTTCAAATAACAACGCAATATCTCACAAACTAATGGTCGGACTGCTGTCAAATTTTGACAGGTATCGTTTGAAGGTTGGAACCAAATAAAAATCATATGGATTTAATATGATCTTCGATGCTCATTTCACCATGTTTGAACTTAGCACACCAATCGATGATGGTTGATTTTCCTGGTGCAGACCCCGGAAACTCTTCATCAAACCAAGATTTTGATTCAACTGTATTTTTCCCATTCAAAATGCAATATTTTATCAGAACACGAAATTCTTTTATTTCCATCTTTTTTCAAATAACGAAAGTAGGTACACTCACAACGCAATATCTCACAAACTAATGGTCGGACTGCTGTCAAATTTTGACATGTATCGTTTGAAGGTTGCTGCTAACTAAAAATCATAATATGGATTAAATACTATCACCGCCATCTGTGCGTCAGACCGGGGACTTTTCAATTGGCCTAATAAGAAATAGACATCGAGAACGATGCGAATCAGCAAGTAACCAGGTTACAAGATCATTACGTCCAATAATCCGTTCGCGTTTAACTAGAAAATTCACCATTTCAAATTGCCTTCCTCACACTCTACAAAATACATGATGGATCTAATTGAACGCAATTATACTCTTGGTGTAGAAAGTAGAGTACTTTGAAAACCGTTAATTTTTCAATTTGTCGAAATGAAAAGCGAATTTCTCGCTGGATAATAATTACTTAGTCCGTTGGATTGTCATTGATAGCTTCAATCAAACAACTTGAAATTAATATTAAATATTCACAAGAATTCTTGTTATCTCTGGGTTTCCGTATAGGATCTAGGAAAAGAAAATATGTCAAATGCATCCTGATGACTTGTACTAGATATTCATAATATTTATCGTGGCTATTAGTGTTTTCTCATTATTAGAATTGATTATATTTTATTTCATTTTATTATACAGGATTTACAATAAGAGGTTTCGTTTTGAATAGCCTGTTCTCTCACTAGCTGTCACTTCTGAAGATGTCCCTTTCTACATTTGACAAGTTAAAACAACGATTTTATTAGAAATGGAAAGATACATTCTGTTACAATGCATTTGAATCGTTGAAATTCACTATGAAAATGATGAAAATAATGCAGTCATAGTTCGCAAAACTAAAGCACTTTTAGTTCGTCGTGAAGCACCTTCTCAGAAGACAATACTGCAACTGTTGGGAAAATTTGAGCTGTTGGGACAAGTTAGTGATCTGAAGAATCCGTGTGTGTCACTCAAAAACAACTTAGAATATTGCTGGTGCAGTCTGTAGTGTTGATTAAAACCCATATTTGTCGATTCTTCATCGAGTTGAAGCAATCCACAATGGCTGGAATTGGAAGATATTGTTGATGAGGACGACGTTTATTTTCAACAAGACGGCGGCTACATGCCATACAAGTTGACAATAAAAGTTTCCTCGTCGTGTTATTTCTCGAAGATCACAATTGACCACCGAGATTTTGTGATTTAACACCTTTAGACTTTTTTTTGGTGCAACGAAAGATAAAGTCAATTCATAAAAGATGTTTAGCTTTAAATATCTCAGTGGCGGACCATTTTGCTTTAGAAAAAAAGAAATCATAACCTGTATGAACATAAAATTCTCCAACTTATTTATGAATACCCTGTATAGGACTGTATAAAATGTATTTCAGAGGAAATATAGGCAGCACTTATTCTTATTCTCATGAAAGACCACGCCCTCAAAGTTCATTGAAAAAATTACGAAACACCAATAAAAAAAAAGATTAAAGTCATCTATTACTATTGTCAATTCTCATAGTTTTATCTCGATTGCAGATCTTTAAAGGGTGTGTATAAATTAGGATTAATTGCACGAAACTTCAATAGTAATTAGGCTGAGATACTTATGTATTTATGTAGCAAAAGTGAAAGTTGAGATTTTTGAACCTCAATTACGCTGGCATTGACGAAGATATTAATGCTTCTGATGTTAATAAAAAAATCAACTGAATCAACTTATATGTATTTATGAATAAGTTTCTGAAAATTAGCCGTATATCACTGGGTTCTTGACTGATCCAATTTTGATGTTGGAGTAAATGAAGTAAAGAAGAAACGTTCAATTTTAGAAAAATATCAACATAAGTAAATAAAATTGCTTTTCAGTGCTCGAATTATGGAAATAAAATTATTTGGTCCTAATGACACATTCTTGCTGAAATTAGGAAGTATTCGAGTACTTAGTTTACAACAGTGAATTTCAATCTTTTAATAAAAAGCCATTGGTATGGGTATATTAGAATTTTTTTATTTTGCTGAAATTTTTATGGTTCTAGTGAAATTTCCTACAAACCTTGATTTTATTATTAACAGCTGCAAGCAAATTATGAACTTGGTCAGATCCGTAATCACTGAAATATTGAGGATTTTTTTTAGATTCTTCTCGAATTTCGTTTGATTTTGATGATGAGATCACATGAAATTTTGCACAAACCTTGTTTTCATATTTTACATCTACAAGCAAATTTTAGATCTGTAATCACTGAAAGATTGAGTTTTTTTTCTATATTCTTGTTGCGATCAACATGAAACTTTGAACGCCAAATTCAACATCTTAATTCCAATATTCATCTCAACCGAATAGTACGCAATTTTGATTTTTTTTTCATTTTGTATTAAATCAACAGGAGGACAACATTTCGAACGGCCTTATTACGGAACCTCTAGTCGATTTTACCCTCTAACACACGAGATATTTTGAAAATTTCTGGTTTCCAGGTTTTCCGTTCAAGAATTACCGAAATTACGGCAGTACAGAATTGAATTTGACCATCTGTTTATAATAAGTGACCGTTCCAGCCAATTTCCCGCGAAAAACACTGACAGCTTGACGAAATGAAAGTTATCGTTCAAGTGGAACGATCGCCCAAAAATCAACATACAGATCTCTGTATTTCGTCAGTTACGTCATAATCTCATAGCGAATATACTCTCGATTAAAATCTAAATATCCGAAAACAAGAACCAGCCTCGCAACAAAAATGCCCCGTATCCTTTTACAGCTTTATCCTACGCTCTTATCTATTCAAATTTTCAATGTTACCATTGACCCGACAAAGTTGAAATACTTTCACTATTCAGTTTTTGGACCGACAATATTTCGAGCACCTGTTTTGCTGCAACATTTTGGCAATAAACGTAGAATGAAACGTGAACCTAACACAATCCAAATAAATTAACGATAGATTTATTTGGAGAGTAAGTTCATTGAACACCGAGCATACACACACACAGATACGTGGTTCAATTCCAATTAAATCAAGTGTGAGACAAATGAAAGAAAGAAAGAGCGATCGAAGTGATTTAAATCGATTTCCTGACACATTGAGAATTTGACACTAAAGATGGTTTATTTTTGCATTTGAGTCTAACGAAATTTCAGGAAATTTTGTGATCACTTCTGGGTGAAGAAATTTTTTGGTATCCGATTTCAAAATGCCTTTCATATCATTCTGAACAACTATGGTTTCATATCTATCTATCGGTCTCTATATCAGCAGAAGCTGGTTGTAGTGAAGGCATCTCCAATAAGAGGTTTCATTTTGATATAAAAAAGAGTATATTCTTAGAGAAATCAATGGATGTACATTGTAAAGAGGAAGGTATGTCATTAACGATAGAAAACGATATCAGCCGAATGGCAATGAATTAACTTCTACCTTTAAGGTCATGAATCGATTGTGAAGCATTGGCATAGACCTAATATTTCCATGGTCTTGAAGAAAAAAGTCTAAAGGTGTTAAATCACAAGATCTCGGTGGCCAATTGTTATCAACTCTTTGAGAATAATAGGGCCAGGAAACTTCTTTTTAACAAAATTGCGATTGTTTCGTTGTTTGTGTAGCACTTAATGGCCGTCTTGTTGAAAATAAAGTCATAAGTCTATGTAAAATATGATGTAATGTCGTTTGTGGAATGCTTGATTCCCAAAATCATCCAGGAATCGACAAACCTGGCTTTTTGTCAATACTACGGGCTACAGCAGCAATATTCTCAGTTGTTCTTGAGCAACACACACGGTTTCGAATCAGTTTCACTATGTTGTCCCAACATCTCAAAATTTTCCTCCAGTTTCACTATTGCCGCCCTAAGGGTGCTTCAAAATGACTCAAAAGTGCTTTAGTTTTGTGAACTGTCACTGCAAAATGTTCATCATCTTTGAAGTGAACTGTACAATTTCAATTCATTGTTGAAGCGTGTATCTTTTCATTTTTAGTAATGGCGTAGTTTCTACTTGTGAAATGTCAAAAGATGACATCATCCCGATAGCGGGCTATTAAAAATGAAACCTCTAATTGAAAATCCTTGTAGTAGTAATAATGTAATCGATTTTGTGAAGCTTTGATTACACAATCTTTCAAAGAATCATCAAAAAATGTAATTATCAAACTGCAATTAAAAGCTCACGGTGTGAAATAAAAATCACAGTGAATAACCGATTATAACTGATATCTAATTATCACGAGGATAATCGTATTTGTCTAACTGTATGTTATCAGAAATGAATTATCGATGACCATTTTAGACGATTATTTCGTGTTATATTTATTCACATTAAAATATCTACTAGTTTACACAAGAAATTCAAACAGGTCAAAGTATTACAGGAACAATAAAGTAACATAATAGTTATTTATAATACAAGTGCAGAAGGCATTGGTATTCTTCCACGAGTTCAAAATTCAAAAACGAGCCACGAAGTGGCGAGTTTTGGAATGAACGAGTGGTAGAATGAGCCTTCTGTACGAGTATTATACATTATTTTCTCTAATTCATTGCATTTTCATTGAAATTAATGAAATATTTCCATAAATATAATTTAGTGATTTTTGCATTGAAAAATGTTGGTTGGAAGAACTGATTTCTTTAAGGCAAATTGATGAATTGACAGATAAAGCCGTGGCGGAAAGTTCGGAGTACCAATATAGAATAATAAAATATAACCATGAAAACTGTGCGTTTCTGATATATTCTCGCACGATTTTGTTCTACAAGATGTGGAAGAATGAACGGAATAACCACAGAATTGGAGAAATAACCTTTTTGATATTGGAACACAAAACGTTGGAATTGATTTTAAGCTCCATAATAAACAATTGGAGATAAATTTCGGTGGTTTATAGCTCAGTTCATTACGGTGTGCATTATTCATTTTCTGGATTCAATTATAACTTTTTGAATTTAAAAAAAATCATAAAAATAAGTATTGTAAGGATTTGCGGACACACTGACTGACAGACAAATTAGAAATCAAAGTTGTTCGAAATTCGTGTTGCAAGTGGACATTTTGAAATTTTTAATACACAGGGTGTACCAAAAAGTGTAAATGACCAAACAAGTTTTTATTGAATTTTCAGATTGCATGGAATGAATTCAATAAATGAACCCAAGTTTGTTCAAAGTTTCATATGCTTGAAACTTATCGTTTTTGAGGTCTTGTTCGTAAATTCTTTGGAAAACCTTGATAATTCCGAAATTATTGAATTTATTTGAATGAGATTTTGAAAGTGAACACAAGACGAACGATGGTAAGTTACTGACTTCTGATAATCAATGAGAACTCTACTGGGTATTCAAAATGAGGAGATTCATAACTGACCTATTCAAACGTTAACATCGTTTTTTTGAAATGGCACACCCTATCTTCTATTTTTTTAGTATGATTTTATCTTAAACTTATTTACCAAAAGGGAGTCTTCAGGTTTTAAGCATATAAAACCTCGAACAAACTTGCGATTCATTTATCCCATGCAATACGAAATAAAAAACAGGATGTTCCATAAGAAAAAATATATTTTTGGTCATTTACACTTTTTTGGTACACCCTGTGTATTTCCAAACAATTTGGGAATGTAGTTTTTAGGATGGAGCCTAATGATACTGTGTCGAAAAGAAATTCGAAATTTTCAATACTTAACCGTAATAAGGCGTCGCTTCAATGGTAGAACACCCTGTATAAGTATATAGAATTTATTTACTATTCCTTAAGTTAGTACTTCCATGATTTTTCTTTGTTCATCCCACTTTAAATCGTAACATTGTACTTTTCAGCTGAATAAATCTGTTTCTGCCTCGCAGGAAGCAAGAACAAGGAATAAAGCTAAAAAAAAAGCTGGCCGTTGATTACGAAAGTTTTCGGAAAGTTTCTTCAAGATAATTCGTTATGTTCGAGATTGAAACCAGTAGCAGCCATTTCCTGCAACTTTCAGTTCACCTTTTATCTCTTTTTCGACCTTTTGGACCTCATTAGGAACTGGGAAAATGAGCATCGTTACAGTTTTAGAGAAGAATTATTTTCTAAGACAGGAAATTTCGTTTCATGCATTCTTTTCAGGTCTTTTCACCGAAATTGGATGAACAACATATTTTAGGCTTTTCAAAAAAAGTCTGCCTGTGTTCTATCGTTCCGGAAGAAGACTGTGACAATTTTTTTTCAGTACTTTGGTTCGATTACGCGCCAAAGACTTCTAATTTTAAAACAAGGAATGAAGGGGGACATTAACGACGATTTTTTTGCTTCTATTTCCGGTATTTTCCCATTTCCGGTGAGCGAGTGATTTGATACTCCACTTGGGAGATCAATCCTTGTCAATTCTTTGAGACGTAAGAAGAAGTTTGGAATGGTGCGAGTACATTTTTTTACGTCTCTTCAAAGTTCCATGTTTTTGATTGAGTATAATTCAAATATCGAAATAGTTAATACACATTATAAAAACAACAGCTTTATTGGAAAATTGACAAGTAACTCCATGAATTTCGGTTACATACAAAAATACAGAAAATTTTACTATCTCCTCCCATATCAAAGAATATCCAAATCATTCGAACAAAAAGTTTTATGAAATTAAAAATTTCCTGATATTACTTTTCGACGTTACTCTGCCATGGAGGTTTGTATTAAAAATCAGTTACGCAGTCTCATTCTGTTATTAAAGGGTTTTCCAATAGATAGAAAATTCAAAATAGTTATAATGACAATAAATAACTATTATTCTTCCTTTTGAAACTTAACAAATTTCAAAAAATGGTTTAATAATTCCTGATAATAGATTCCAAATTCAAAGATTATTCAATAAAAAATAAATTGTGAAATGATATTTCAATTTCGACTTATTCAAACTTGTATAATAATAATAGTATATTATAAAACAAATTGCAGAATGGGCTCATATTCCAACACGGCAATTCCGTATTAGAATTGCCTTCTGCAACTAGTATTAGATGATAGTTTTTTGAGATATTGTCAAAATTCAATGAAAAATTCAGATTATACATCCTAGTCACTTTTGTATTGTTGGCAGTTGGTGTGACTGTTACGAAAATTGACAGATTACGGAATTCGAATTTGAATCTTACGTTTCGAATTTTGAAATAATTTATAATTACGCTTTAAATTCGTGAAATGTGTCTGACGGAATCGATTTAATACCACCAGAATTAAGAGAAATTGCAAATAATGTTGCAAATCATTTCACTATATTCAAATTATTTTATATTGACAATTGAAGTGTTTTGAAATTTGATATGATCGGAAATCAGTCTAGACAATCACAAAACGAAAAATATCACTGAAAACAATGCTGTAATGAGTTCAGTACAGCACTGTTTTCAGTACTGTAATGAAATCATTACGATACTGAAAAAGAGAAAAACCTTTTTTCTTCTTCCAATTCGAAATATTGAACGATTCATAACTCTGAAACTAATGAAGCTAGAGCCTTGCGGTAATTTTTTTTATTCATTACAAACGAAAGCCTTACAGGTTCGAAATTAAATCATTGTACCCAGTCAATTTCTTCGCATAAAAAATTTTCAAATTTTTTGTTCTTGATATTTTGTATTGAGAAATTATGGTGCAACTTGAAGGATGGTATCACAATTAATTTTAATATCTGATTTCATACAACTAGCTCCCATAATTTTCTAGAAAAGCTCAGGACTGCGGATTTTTTTGATCGACTTTTGTATTCTCTACATTCCAAAACGTAAACGGTAAACATTTCAGGAAGGTGGTTACATCCTAAACTAATCCGAAGTAGCTTTTCTCAAACAGACTGACTTATCTAACAGAACGTAAATACTATTTCCTCATTATTATAATCCTATTTCCTTCACAAAGACTTGCTGTACTCGATATTCCAAGCAATAGACAGTAATTAACCTAAGAAATCCATCCTCTATACATATAATATCCGCACCAAGCTCCAACGGTCTCGAATGAAGGCAGAACGATAGATTAATTAACGGTACAAAATTTCCCCCGCGTCCTGAGGAATTCAGCAGAACCGGCAACACCGCCAACGGTCGTAAGTGAGAGGTGAAGTGAAAAGAGCTAATCGGTAGCATCGTGGGACATTTAAAAGTTCCGTAAACAGCTTTTGATGCAGAAAAAGCACCATTTCATAGCCGAATTACGGCCTAAAATGCATCGCCCACGAATCTCTCTGGTTTTTGGGATGCTGTAAAACGAAATTGAAAGAGGCCGTTTCGACTTTCGGCATGTTCGGGAATCAGGTACAAAATACGTTACACCTGACGATGGGCCGTTGTGGGAGAATGAAATGGGTAGAAGGGCATAAAAAGAAGTGAAATGCACGAGGGGCTTCAGGTTGAACCGTGATGCGGGGGGCAGTGGCGTGCCAACTGAATGCATCGCTTAGGACGGGGAGAAAATCGATAATTCAAATTCCAAGCGCCCAGACATCGTCAATCACCGTTGTTTGATTCTTTTTCGCACTGTACAAGAAAAAAGTTCAGGTGGAAAAAAATTCGATCTTCACGATATGAAAAATTTGATAAATAGAGAGACTAAATATATCTCCGTGTTTGGTATTAATATCAATAATTTGATTTATACAGTGATGAAATATGCAAGATGATAATCTGACTAGAATTACGAATATAAAAAAAATACTAAAAAATTATGTTGATCCTTCAAATGAAATAATAAGAAAAAAGATTATCCCGTATTTTATATCCTACTATTTCAGAAAAATAATCGGGAATTGGTCAATCAAATCATATCAAAATTGAATGGCAATTGTTTCGCTAAACAGTAACGTCTTCAGATTTCATATTTTGAATAACTAGTTCTTTGAAATGAAAAATCTGAAGAAGCCACAGTGTTTCAATACACAGTGGCTTCTTCAGATTTTTCTTCAATTGTTATTTAAATAATAAAAAGTGAAAATAAAAAATTGAATGGCAGTTATTATATGTATACTTTTTTTATTATTTAAATTACAATTGTTTCGCTAAACAGTAACGTCTTCAGATTTCATATTTTGAATAACTAGTTTTTGAAATGAAAAATCTGAAGTAGCCACTGTGTTACAATACACAGTGGCTTCTTCAGATTTTTCTTCAATTGTTATTTAAATAATAAAAAGTGAAAATAAAATATTTATTAAATTTGGAGTAAAAAGAATTTTCATTAAGTGAAGACCTAGTCAATCCTATAATTTATATATTGGTTTGATTCGGTGTTTACTTGAAAGATATTCATTTTATATAAAAAAAATAGTTGCTTCTTCAAATTTTACTTTTTTAATTACCAACTTATCAAAAACATAAATTTTAAATAATAACTGAGTTATTAAAAATGTAAAATTTGAAGAATCTACTATTTTTCGATATAAAATGAATTTCCATTAAATAAAGAGCGAGTCACACCAATATATAAATTAATTATAATCGAAATTCATTTTAGACGAAAAATAAATTACAGTTGCCTATTCTTGTTTCACTTTTTTATCATTTAAATAATTTTTTCGAATAAATTAATATATTTGAAATGTGAAATATGAAGAAGCTACGTGTTGAGAAATAAATGTTATTTGAAGAATTAAAATGTGGGAATATAATAACTGTTATTTTACTTTTTATGAATTTATTTTTCGAAATAAAATAATTAGGTACCACAATTAATCTATCAATCATTAAAAAAAATATTCGACAGTTCGAAAATTTATATATGTATATATTTCATATAATAGAGAAAAATTGGCCCATCATTTTGTCTAAATTCAGAACTTTCAGACACGTTTGGATTCGAATTGCTCATGAAGAATTCAATATTAAAATCGATTTTATATGATTCTCGAACAGAATGTGCTAGACTTGAAATTTTCAGGGCCAAATATCTTGGTTAAGTTCGTTATTGGGCGACTGATGGTTACAGAATTATAAAAAATAGCTACGAAACAATTAAAAAAGAAAAAACATCAATTATGTTATTATGTATGGGAAAAAACATCATTCAAATGACCACCACGACATACTTCATTCTGTCAACACAATTATCCTATAGTATTTCACATAAATTCGACTATATTTAATCAATAATACGTTCAATGTTAATCTGAAATTGCTCAGTTACTGTTCAATTATCAGCCTAAACCTCTAACATAACATATCCCCAAAGAAAGAAATCCCAAAACTTAGGAAGATAATCACTTGGACCATTTCTTAAGATAAATTTCATAACCAAATATTGTTTTCAATGAATCGATTGATAGGGTGGTTGTGTGGCAAGTGGCACCCTCTTGTTGAAACTACATATGCTCCAGAGTTATCAACAATAGAAAAAAAAATAAAATTCTCTTGTTGATTGAGAAAGAATTAATTGTTGAGAATGAGGTGGAATGAATATTATATTTTATATAATATAATGTAATGAAAGCAAAATTTTTTGTGTAAATACCAAATGAAATGCATGCATGTATGACTCAATTTATTTATCGTACTGCTAATTTTGTATCGTGTAAAGAAAATTCCTCGCCAAATTATTGAATCCACGATGAAGAAAAGAAGTATATGAGAACTTCACTAACAACGACATTCACTCTTAAAATCTTCCTTGAAATGTCAGGTCAGTCCCAAAGAACGAAATTGTTTCTGATTGCTCAATTTTGCGAAACAGCAACAGATAAATTGATTCTAAAACTGACAACGCAATTCTTTGTATTAATGGCATCTAACAGTTTGAAAGACCAGTTTTTCCTATTACTCCAGCAAAAACAACTTGCTGAGAATGTCAAATATCTTTCTATATAGAATAGAAATGAGTTTTCGAAAAAATCGAAGCTATTATCAGTCTGCTTTCAGTCTTCTCAAGGTCAAAAGTTCCAGTATGTAAATATAATTCAATTAATGGTTTTGTTTCTGTAACCGAGTAGAGATTCAAGAATAAGAATGCACTTTCATTCTTTCATCTGGTTAGTAAGTTATGGCGAATAAACTTAATGAATTGTGTCTTGAATATAATGGAGATATTCAAATTAAAACATAAGATTTTTCAATTTCAATAGGAGCGTACGATATTCCCATAAGAATTGCCTAATTCTTAACACATTCTTATGAAAGTGTGAGATTCAATTATGTATTTTTCAGATAATTGTTTAACAACTGTGAATATTCAACTTTTCGACAAGTCTGTTAATTAGGTGAAACAGCGATTGTGAGTTCAAGATACGTTGACGAATTCTCGTCAGCCTACCTCTTAGATAAACTATTATCAGAAACCATTTTTTGAATTATCTATAGATTTTCCTTGAGGAATTCGTTCACCGTAAAAAAAGAATTTCAATAATACGGAATCAATTTGGTATGCATTACCAATAGATAAGCTTGTCGGGAATTCATTTTTTCAATGTAAGATAGAGTGAAGAAAAAGTAGTTTCATTGATAAGGTATGAAAGGAATTTTCGACCGGTTTTTTATAAAACTTTAAGATTGGACATATCTTGTACGTAGCCATATTCCTTCTAGTGCGGAAAGTTATGCCTAACCAAGTGCGGGAAAATGTTAAGAACATTGTTATTTTTAAAAAATATATCAACTGAGAAAAATAACTCATTTTTCATGTATAAATTAATTAAAATTTTTCATGAAATATTTACTGAAAATTACAATTAATTAATCAAAATAGCTTCTGATTGGTTTTTAACGGATTTGTGTCTCAACTAATTTTCACATTGAAATAATAATAAAATCAATGCCCAAAACCTCAGTTCAAATCGAAACTTTTCCCACTTATCATAGGAAATGGTTACAATAAAATTATTTAACAGTTCTGTCCCTCATATTGATTGAAATGAAACATTAATAAATACAGTGGAAAACTAAAATACTAAAATTAAAAACTTAAAAGAATTTCTTAATATAAGAATAACATAATTAGTTAGAATATGAATGTTTTTTTGGAAATAACATGGGGTGCTTAGTAATATCGGGAGTTATAAGTTTTTCGTCGTTACAATCAGTTTGAAAATACGTTATAAAGCTACAAATACATAAAGTTACAATAAAATTTATTTTCCCTTTAATTATTTTATTCTTATATCAACAAATTCTTTTTAAATTCCACCTCAAAATACTTAATGTCTTCAAGTTTTTTCAGATTTTAATTAACCATATTGAACTCATGGATTAATATGAAATATTCACTTACAGGAATTATGTTCAATAAACGTACGAAAGAAAAATTCTCAGAAATTATTTTCACGCTCTGATAAACTTCGTTAATTTGGCTAATGAAGTTTAAAACTACGGCTTATATAATTCACAATTTTCTGAAGGGTATAGTCGAAAATAATAATATCAATAGTTATTAAAATAGGAAAAAATGGTAGAACTTAAAATGAAACACGCCAAATACATAACTGGAATGGTTAATTTATGTTTATTTACGACCTACGACACCATTTACGCAGTTATTTACTTTAGCGCACTAGTTCGTAAATTAAGCACAGTGTTAACGATACCCTATATTTATTCTAATAAATAAACGCTTCAAATTATCCATTGTTCTAACATAGATATTTGATACGGTAATAGGATACCATTTTTACGACTTACATCATTTTACCAATACCGATAATTAAATGGACTGAAATGCTAATTTCCATTCGATCAGAACAAGTTACACAATTTTTAGAGTGTATTGACAAACATTCAAATAAGCTCCGATAGCTAATAGATCGAAATGGTGTTAAAACGTTCTATTATGTAAATGAAGCATCGGCTTTACTCAGATAGCGAATTTCGATTATTTTCATAATGAATGCAAGATAAATCGTTTGTTATAAATAATATAAATGGTTGTCGATACCACATTCCTTCGAGTATTATCCTCAATATTAATCGACAATAAAATAAGTCGGTAACCTGCACCACGAAACAATTCTTCGACGTTTGAAGCCGGAGATCGTGAAAATCGATTTTCAAATATGCAGGAATTTTCTCTCGTCAAACGAGGGGTTTTGGCAGACGTTCAAGTTCATTATTTTGAAGGATCGGAAATTCCGTAGATTCCGAAATATTGGTAAATACCGCCGAGTCGCGAACAAAAAAATTTGAGGAATTCCACAAGGATCCGAGTTGGAATGCTTCCATAAATAGTGTTTGGGATGCTGGAATTGGAATACGCAGCTTTCAAGCTGGAAATGCGACGAATTTCGATGTTTACTAGGAAGGTCGTCCTGGATTTACGACTATATTTAAAATTTGGTGAATTTCACACTATGTTTATTTATTTCCTCACTCAACGAAATTATCTCGACAAGTAAAGAAACAATAATATGTATAACATTATCATATCTCCGTGAGTTTGAGTGCCAGAACTTTGCAGTGAAAAGAATTGTATTAATTATCATCAGAGCCATATATGTTTCCAATTTTATGATTATTTGTTTCAGAGTTTCCGAAAAATGTTTTTTTTTAATTTTGTCTCTTCGATTTTTTGCTTTGAAATTGCATGAATCATATTTTCTAGCCAGAGGGTACAATGCGATATAGCAACCGATTTTTCTACCAAATTTCATGCAAATAGCTCTAAAACTTTCCGAGATAAACTCAAAAACGTAAACTATGAAATATTCAGGTGGTTTGAAATGTTTATTTCCTCAATGGTAATAAATAAACCTCGGCAGCATCCTTACCGATGATCAGACTGGTGGTCTCCTTCAGTTCCTTGGTGGCATCGTTGCCCACGCTCAGAAAATCCGAAATCGACAGAGACGAAGCTATAAGTTCCCGTTTCTCCTGGAAATTCAGATAATCCAGACTATTGCTACGTTGGGGCGCCACTATTGCCACGGCCTTAGTTTTGACTTTGCTAGGAGACTGAGGCGCCTCTTTGGTCATCATGGTAGGGTTCTAGACACGGGTTTCACTGGGAAAACGGTCCTAACTTTCGTCACCATCCGAACTTCGCGTATCGATTGACAACTGCACAACTTACATCACGGAGAGCAGAGAAAAACGGAGACTTGCACACAGATTGACGTTGGACCGTTTGAGAACGATGTTGTGGACTACGCTAGAATAGCTCGCAAGGCTTTTGTTTGCTGTGGGAGATCGACTCGCACAACTTGCTCCGTTCGGTGTATTCACGTAGTGCGACGTTGCCGGATCGCTTATCGGATTCCGTCGTTCCCCCTGAAGCCTTCTGGACATGAGCAAGGGCGCACTTGACGGGCTGGCGGAAGGGTTGTTGGCTTCGAGTGATTTGAATGACAAAAGGGTTTCGAATGTTTTGATGGCAGATTGGGTGGTGATTATCTTGAGTTTTGGGGGGTTGATTTGGATTTCATTTAAGCTCTGACATTCTAGTATTATATTTTACAAGAAATAGTTAGATGATAATCAGATATCAGTTATCAATTTCTCATTAAATATTGAATCCCCATTTTTTTTTTTTTTAAACATATATTACGTTTATGTCAGAAAATTTATTTGGTTTCGGAAGCAAAGAACAAGTTGTGTTGGCTTGGCCTCATCAATTAATGTAGAATGTAAATAGATGTATAGCGTGTGTCAAATTCGATGCTCACTGAAAGCATCTCGAGAACTATAAGGCTCAGAGAAAAAACTTCAAGAACTCTTTTTTCGAAATAATAAGATATCAGAAAGCATATCATGATTAATTCTCGAGTTACAGAGCGTTTCTGAAAATGACTGATTCAAATATTTCGTGTTATCTTGGTTTCTGTTCGAGATATGCGTTAATGGAAAATACTTTGTCAGAATATCAGGAAATACAAATATTCAATCAGCAAAACAAGAAATGTTTCCAATTTAATCTCAATGTAAGATTCTTCCGAGAAGTTAGTGAAATTTACCAGTGAACCAAATTTTTGGCTGAAATTTTCGATGAGTAAAATGATCTGCGGGACATTAAAATCTACTGATCCCTATAGAAAAATTTCTACTTTTTTCGGATATTTTCATCAAATTTCAATATTCCACTATACAGGGTGCTGAATCTCAGTTTGTGAAAAGTCCCATATTTTTCTAATACGAACCTGATTTTTTTAATTTGTTTGAAGATTGATTGATGGACTTAAGGAGTAAATCGTGCGTTTCAAATATCAATCAGATATACCGGGTGGTTCAAAAGTTATAAGGAATTGGAAATATTGGTGAAATAATAAACCACTCTGTATCTCGGCTATGGTGAAGATTAGACCTATCATATATAGGCTTTTTGGACTCTTCTAGGATAGCTCTAACTCAGGTTAACGTACGTACATTTACCAATGAAACACCGTGTATATTATATCCCTCCCACTAAAATTATGACTATTTTTGAAAATACCTACGTTATTATTTTTTAATTTTCATTCTATTGAATTTATAATCATTTTATTTCAATGAATAAAACACAGGAAATAAAATTTTCAAAAAATTCCTCTCTCGGTAACTACTGAATCTGGTACAATTAATTATTTTTGATTCTTATTTTATTGAATCTATAATTATCTCATGGTAAAGATTAAAACACCGGAAATAAAATTAAAAAAAAATCATAACTCAGAAACTATGAGGCGACAAAAAATTCATTCGGATTCATTGCACCTATACATATTATCAATTCATTGTATATTGTCAAGTTTCCGAAAAATGAGTTTTTAAATAATTCAGTTCCTGTATTTTTAGCCTTAAAAATGCATTGATTAGGCACTGGAGCTAGAAGGATCAATGTGACCGAATTTTCACCAAATTTCATACTGAAAGTGAAGTCAGGTCTAATTATCAATTACAGTGCCATTAATGAACGTGAGGCCGAAAATGAGTCTTTCTATCCTATTTATCTTCAGCGACAAGAAGACAACAACAGCGTGAAATGAGTCACTTTCAGGTATTAGTTGTTCAGGACGATACTGTTGTAAAGTAACATTTTCGAATGTAAAGTGGGTAAGTACCTATCATAAATTTCGAGAGAGTTTTTAGGAACCACTAGAAATGCCTTCCAATATAATTCTTCCTCAATCAATAGTGATTGGTTCAGGAAGACAATTAAAGAAGTGAATATATTTTAGTGAAAATATATTCACTTCTTAAGTGGGCACTAAAAACGTACCCTAAACATTATGATCTCCAACAGCGTAAAGTTGTTTTTGTTATTATATCCATAAAATTTGAGAAGCATGCCTAAAGAGGTATTTCATCATGACGGTCATATTTGAATGACTTCATTTTGTAGGTTGTAAATATCGTTATTTTGAAATAACCAATTCTTTTCGAAAAGATTTAGCGACAAAAGTTCATCAGATAACAATTCCCCTCAAAACAAAAATGTTCCTTTCGACAATTATATGGTGGGAAAAAAGCTCGTATACTTATGAAGATTTTAATATTTTAAGGGCAGAATAATCAAATAATACTTGAATGTATGTAGAATAAAATAAGATATGTATATAAATTGATTTTTGTCTTTTTTATTTATGAACCTGAAAAGTACTAGTAAATGGGCTTCAAATAGAAATGATACATTTTAAAATGGTTATATGTAATTGCAACACTTTTCTATTATTTTTTGACATTTTTGTGTCATTTTTGTCCAATAGGTGATGCCATTTAAATATGGAAAGATACACGCTCCAACAACGTTTAGAAATTTTTAAATTATTCCATCAAAATCGTTGCTCATTTTAAGAAGAATTCATGGACGACATTTTTCAATCAATCGAATCACTACTATTCAGGGTATTGTAGACAAATTTGAAAGTGGTACCAAGAATGTTTCAGTACTTGGTACCTACTGGTGCTCTTGTATTTTGTAAATAAAATTAATTTTCAAATATGTCTACCATTCGACGAATAGTGTGGGTAGATCAATATCGTCCATGAATTTTTCTTAAATTTCTCTCGATATTCAGAAATGAGCACTGATTTTAATGAAGAATTTAACAATTTCAGAGCGTTGCTGAAGCGTGCATCTTTTCATGATCGAATGATTCAAATGCATAACCTATTGAACACAAATGACATAAGAAACGTCCAAAAATCTTAGTGTTGCTATTATAACCTCTTTAAATTGTATAATTCCTTTTGAAATGCCCTATAGCACCGACTTATAAGAGCTTGAAATCAATTTCCTTATCCATATTCATAATCTGGGAAATTTAAAATCAAAACAATTATTTCTACAACTAGCACTTATGTTCGAGTGTTTTTCTAGATTATGTGATAAGATAACCTTATTAAAGTATAAGGTCACATTTCCTAATAAAGCCATAGTTACCAAAATTATAAAGATAATAGGTGTAATCCTGAGGAATTGGGAACAGAGGCATACTCCATTGGGGGCAATAATCACGAGAATAACTTGGCAACAATAGAGGTCATTACTAACGCAAACTGAGATTTTGCGATATGAAAATTTCAGAACTAATACAGGGTGTAACACGACTGACTGACCATAGACAAGTGGTAAATGCAGGTCATCCAGGCCGTTCAGAAAAGTAGCTTGTTTTGTTAGTTTCGGAGATACAGGGTGATTTATAAAAATTGGCCCAAATTTCAAATCTCCATAAATTGGGAACCAGCAGTCCGATTTTGTTCAAATTTTAAGGGTTTATTTACTTCATGCAACCCTTCGAAACGTTAAATGTAATTTCAATATTTTCATGGGAGAACTCAAATTATTGAGTTTTTTTCCTTTAGACTTCGAAACTTATATTTTTCACACATTTTAGAGAGAAATCATCGTTTCAATGAAAAAATACATAATTCAGTCTGATGAATTCAATTTTTACTTTTTCGGCACACTTTTCTCAAAAGAGTAGCAAACGAAAAAATTTATGCGTTATGTAACTTTTTCGAAATACGTTCCTGTTTTAATTTCTTTCGTGATAATATTTGCACTGGACTAGGCCAATTGTAGAAAATGTTGATAAAATCTAAAATCATGGACATTGTCGAGTTCGACCATCATAAAAGCACTGTTTCGATTGTCCAAGGGCTAAAGATTGCACAAAAAACCATTTGGAACTATTTTCATGAGGCTGGACTCAAGAAAAATCTTGATATATGGGTACCACAGTCACACCTCATGATCTAAATTTCCATCTGCGAATCGCTGCTGGATCGCAACAAAATCTACCAATTTTTGAAACGGTTGGTGACTGGTGACGAAAAGTGGATCACTTACGACAACGTCAAGCGAAAACGATCGTGGTCGAAACGCGCTGAGCCGGCAGAAACGGTGACCAAGCTAGGATTGTCGGCCAGGAAGGTTTTGCACCATCTGAAGGAACCAAGAAGAAGAAGAAGAAGAAGGACAACACCAGGTCAAACACATCGATGGTGACTCGCCAGAAGCTCCGGGAGCTTGGTTTGGAGGTTCTTATGCATCCACCTTTTAGTTTAGTTTATTTCCCTCAAAAAACCTTACACGGCATGTCAAAATAATTGTATAGCATACAAGAGTAAAAATCACTTACAAAATATACACATACATATACATGTATAAAACAATTCGACATATAACAAATAGAGACATACAGTCTGACCGACTAGAACCGATGAGACATAAACTCATCTATCGAATAAAAGACATTCCTGGCAAGCAGCGACTTGACCATCCTCTTGAAAGCTTCATCTCGAAGTGAGGTGACCCCTTCTGGAAGTTTATTATACATTTTCACTCCGTGGAAAATGCAGTTATTCTGCGTCCTCTTCAGTCGATGCATGGGGATAACAATTTTGTCTCTGGTTCTTGTTTGGTGGATTTGTACAGCGGAGTGCTTCAAAAGGGTGTTCTTATTTTTATGGACATACAGGAGGCACTCAAAAATATGACAGCATGGAGCAGTGAGTATGCCATATCTCCTGAAATACGGCTTGCAGCTGGTCATCCGATCAACGCCAAACATCACTCTTAGGGCATACTTCTGCTTTATGAAGATCCTATCAGCATCGAGAGACGACTCCCACAGGATTATACCGTAGGTCATTCTTCCATGGAATTGCGTGAAATAGGTGAGAAGCGCTTCTTTCTCAGTCAGTAAGTTCTTAATTTGTCTTATGGAGAATATAGCAGTCGAAAGCTTCTTACATAACTCATTTATATGTTGTGCCCAAGTCAAAGTCCCTCCAATTGTTACTCCCAGTAGATTAATATTTTCAATGTTGTGGAATTTTGTAGTTATTACTAATTCCTGTGTTTTGTCCGTATTAACTTTCAACTCATTGTTGTTAAACCATTTAACAGCCCCTTCCATAGAATTAGCTGACTTATTTAGGAGTAACTTTAACGGACTTTAGTTCGGACTTGGAACCAAGTGATTACTATCTGTTTCTGTCCAATTTCGCTTTAACAGAGGCTTATGAAAATCGACCACCTCAATTTTTTGCCAATAGGGACGAGGGCTTCTATAGGAGAGGCATAATAATATTACCTTGAAAATGGCAACAAGTTATCGAACAAAACGGGGCATATTTGACCTGAATCGGATCATTCGAACTATGATAATTAAAGCCTTGATTTTCATGCAAAACTAATGGATTTCATTTTAGTAGTCCTTATACGTTTTAAGACCGACGCATTCACCATTTTGTCATTTATTCCGTAATTGCGAAAAAAATAAGTAACTTGAGCTTCAATTTAAAAGGCATTAGCCTAATAACTCAAGATGTATTGCACACACTTCCTACGAACATGTTCCTTATATAAAGTGCCCCATTTACTGCAGGGTTCAACATCAATCTCTAAAGGCAATGCCCTGTTAAAACATTCATGTCCCTTCATTACATGTTTTCCGCTCCTTCTTCATCTAGCAGGCGTAGGTTAAATTGCTTGGTTATTTTCCATTCCATTGAATTGTTCAAGAAGTTATTCTGCTTTACTATATGTGCTCAATCAATACCATTTTTTCTTCTAAGACTTTTTTATTAAAGATACTTTGTTCTAGTTCTTTTTAACTTTTTAAATTTTTAACTACATTAAATAATCATTTCACAGATTTTGATGATTTTGTTTCTTTGTCTACTGATAAATTAGATTGTTACTCTTCTTTTCAATTCTCGTTTTATCTTCACTTAGAATTTTTCATGATAATTATAATTCCCTGAGTATTTTGATTTATTTCATATTATTCCTATGATCTATGAAAGTTTCTTCGAAGGAAATTATTTCATTCTCAGTTTTATTTTATTCTAGCTCCTAAATGAGCAAAAATAAAATATGGACTTTAGAAAGAAGGTTTTCTCAATGAACATATGAATATGTATGGGCGATATCAACAACGTTTTAGTTTCAACCTTTGGGGTGAGATTTTCAACAATGATTTGATGCCAGTAGAAAAATTTTTGGAGCAAATCTTTTTGACTTCATTGATTACCTATTAGGCCAATTGAAAAGTCAACGGTCAGATGGCGGTGCTAGTATTAAATCCATATGCTTTTTAGTTAGTACCAACGATACGTGTCAAAATTTGACAGTACTCCGATTATTAGTTAGTGAGATATTGCGTTGTGGAAGTAGCTACTTTTGTCATTTGAAAAAAGATGGAAAAAAAAGAATTTCGTGTGCTGATAAAATATTGCTATTTGAAGGGAAAAAATACAGTTGAAGCAATATCTTGGCTTGATGAAGAGTTCCCGGGGTCTGCATCAGGAAAATCAACCATCATTGATTGGTATGTTATTGGTAAGTTTAAACGTGGTGAAATGAGCAGCGAAGACGGCGAACGCAGTGGTCGCCCAAAAGAGGCTGTCACCGACGAAAAAATAAAAAAGTTCATAATATAATTTTGAATGACGTGAAGTGAAGTTTATCGAGATAGCAGACATTGTGAAGATATCATCTAAGCGTGTACAACATATCATTCACGAGTATTTGTACATCAGAAAGCTGTGTGTAAAATGGGTACCGTGCGAGCTCACAATCTATTAAAAGCAACAACGTGTTAATGTTTCTGAGTAGTGTTTGAAGCACTTTAAGTGCAATAAACCTGAATTTTTGTGGCGATGTGTGACAATAGATGAAACATGGCTCTATTATTTCACTCCGGAGCCCAATCGACAGTCAGCTGAGTGGACTGCACACGGATAAACCGAAATAAAGCGAGGAAAAACACAACAGTCAGCTGGCAAGGTTATGGCATCAGTATTCTGTGATGGGCAAGGTATAATATTCATTGATTACCTCCAAAAGGACCAAACCATCAACAGCGATTATTATATAGCGTTATTGGATCGTTCAAAGGGTGAAATCGTTAAAAAACGGCCTCATATGAAGAAAAAAAAGGTGCTGTTTTATCAAGACAATGCGCCGTGTCACAAATCAATGAAAACAATGGCAAAATTGCATGAATTGGGCTTCAAATTGCTTCTGCAGCCACCGTATTTGCCGGATCTGGCCCCCAGCGACTTTTTCCTATTCTGAGACCTCAAAAGAATGCTCGCTGAAACGAAATTTAGCGCCAACGAAGAAGTAATCGCCGAAATTGAGGTCTATTTTGAAGCGAAGGACAAATCGTACTACAAAAATGGTATCGAAAAGTTGGAAGATCGCTATAATCGCTGTATCGCCCTAGAAGGCAACCATGTTGAATAATAAAATCAAATTTTGCCAAAAAAATGTGTTTTACTATGGTCGACCGGTGAATTTTCAATTGGCCTGTTAGAGCACCATGTATATTACGATCCTTCTAACTTCTTTTTAAAACAGCACATAAAACGGCACACGTGTCTCAATCGACCAAGGATAATCATCAAATGGGAAAAATAAAATCCCAGCGACAGCGTTTAATATTTATTTGACATACTTATCGAAAATATAGCATCATGACGATGTATGATTCATAATTATAGGTATGTACTCGTTAGTATCTGATAAATGCGAATGAGTAAGTGCATAGGCATTAACATTCGCAAAAACAGACTGATTGATGAATACTGATTAAGATGTCAGCAAACTATACGTCTGTAATTAGATCAACTCTATATAGAGTTACGTAGAAATAAGGTAAAGCTGAACATACAAAAATGGAACGCTCAGAATTCAAAATTGATTTCAATGTGAGATTCCACGTTTTTCCATTCTAAATAATGCAAATTTCACACTAAATGCTTAATTATAATGTGGTCATTCAAAAATTCATAAATCCGAAACTATGAGTACTAATACTTTTCGGTAAAAAATGTTGTATTCAGTATCATAGTATCAATATTTGTTTTTAATTTCATTATTATGTGTTAACATTTCGAGAAATGATCTTTTTCAAAGTTTGTCTAATTTTTTCTTTAGAAATTCATATATTATATTCACGATCTAGGATGATCAATGTACTATATAAATTGATTTTTTTCCAAATTTCACTCAAACGGCTTTTTAAGTTTCGAAGAAAAGCTCTGAACGGTGAACGAGCTGATTTTTCAATTCGATTTTTCTTTTTTAAATTGTTTCCAATACGAATCATACAATTTTAAAATTTTAGAATGGCAACACTGTATTATTTTATGACATTTCTAATGTCATTTGTGTTCAGTAGGTTATGTAATTTAATCGTGAAAAGATATACAATGTTTTGTGAATACTGGGAGAAATTAGAGAAGAATTCAAGGACATTGAGTTAATCGTCGTATTGAAGACAAATTTGAAATTTTCTTTAGACGGTACAAGAGTACTATATTCTGTTCAAATATATGACGGAGCAATATTAACAAGTTGGCGCATAAATAGAGAAAGCCTCGAATAAGAATAGGTACTGTCCGTCCAGAGTGGAACTAAAGGTAATTCACAGTACTGCATATTAATATACAAATAAAATATCCAAAATATCTAAATATAAAATATTTATTTACACTCAACGTAATAAGATAACAGGAATTCTTTAATTCTATATTTATGTGAATACCAACATGATAAAATATGTAATGTCAAAAATTCTAAAGCGAAAAAATATCACAAAATCCAAAAAAAAAATAGAAATAAAATTCAATATAAAATATTGATCTGAAGAAAATTGAAAAAAAATTATCCCAAATTTGATAACAAATTCGTGATCGCGCCGATCCTTAGACCTGTCTGTCGCCTCCTTGGAATTTTTTCACTGTCCTTGCAATACGTAAAAGAACAGCTTTTTGCATTATATTACATGTACAGGGTGGCCATTTGAAAACGAAACAGACGAGATTACAGACGAAATAAAGTTTTTCGATAGAAATGCTCGGACAGGTCGATTTCTGTTTCGAGGGGGACAACTTAAGATGTAGGTTACGGACGCATAGCGCTTCAACCCTTGCTGCTACAACCCCCACCCCCAATTTTTGAATAGGGAAGATGGGGTGAGTGATACCTCAATTTAAAGGTATTTTTATACTGATTTCAGCACAGTAATTGTTTTTTCATTTTATGCATTAGTTCTCGAAATATTCATGCGTTAGTTAGTTAGGAAGGAAGCCACAGTCATGGTTGTTTTGAAGCTCAAAATGTCGATTTTTCACAAAACACTACAAGTGCCATGAAAACACCACTTCATTTTCGAATACTTAGTTAAGAATATTTCGAGAACTAATGCATAAAATGAAAAAACAATTACTGTGCTGAAATCAGTATAAAAATACCTTTCAAATGAGGTATCACTCACCCCATCTTCCCTATTCAAAATTTGGGGGTGAGGGTTGTAGTAGCAAGGGTTGAAGCGCTATGCGTCCGTAACCTACATCTTAAGTTGTCCCCCTCGAAACAGAAATCGACCTGTCCGAGCATTTCTATCGAAAAACTTTATTTCGTCTGTAATCTCGTCTGTTTCGTTTTCAAATGGCCACCCTGTTAACACTCGTTAAGTCCTAGTTGCTTGATATTTCTCTTGAGATTTTTGGGTACTATTTCTGTTGTTGAGATGATTATTGGAATAGTTCTCGTTGATATCATTCTCAAATACCGCTTTATCTGAAATTCGAGGTCCCTATATTTTGAAATTTTTTCGACCTCCTTTTCAGGTATTGCTGCGTCGATGGGTATTGCTGTCTTTTGATGTGTATCGACTAGTAACATATCTGGTATGTTATGAGAGACTGTTTTATCAGTCCAAACCGTACGATCCTAGTACAGCATTTTTTCAGAATGAATTAGTTCTAATATGGTTGCCAATTCTTGGTGTAGTATCTTTCCTACTGCATCGTGTCTCTCTCTCTATATTCATTTCCTCCAAACATTCGACATCCTCCCATTGGATTGTCTCATTCGTTGAACACCCATATCGGCATCGATCGTCAGTAATAGTTCGATCCTTTATAATATGCCTGCAGTAATTCCACGTTGGGATCACTTGATCTTGGATGGCTTAGAGAAATCTTCCGTTTCTGTATACATTGCACCTGATGTGAGCCAATAGTTCGACGCTTCAATGTCGACATGATCCTGGTTCACCTCGTTGAAATGTCTTCCATTCAGGGGCTTCTCTCTCCATCTTTGTAGTTTTTCTTGTCTGATGGTTGTATGAAAATTGCTCCTTGTGAAGTTGTATAAGGATGTTGATTCGTCTGCTTCACACAGCATTTTGTAGACCTCTGATATACTTGCTTGATTTCTGATGTATTCCCGTAGGCTTTCTATCTGCCTATAAGCAAGTTCCATGATGTCCGTCCGACCCTTGCCTCCTTTATTTATCGGCAGTGTACCTACTCCAATTTATTATTATTATTATCCATTGTCGACTTCATAATGCTATAAAATCGCCACATGTTTTTTCAACCTCTATACTGTTTATGCCATTTTATATCCATTTGTAAACAATGACGATGAATAACTGATGGTTTACCTACACTACTGGATTCTAATGATCATATCCAGATAACTTTGTGAGTACGATCCTGGCACTCTGTTAGGGACGAACGAGGTATAAGATTTATGATCAATAAGAGTTATCCTATGCGCAAATCAAGCCATTTATTTTGTTTATATTGCTCCGTCTTATATTTGAAAGGACCATAGTACCAAGTACTGTGCCGTACTTGGTAACACTTTCAAAGTTGTTCATAATACGACAAATAGATAGTCTATTAACATAATTATGTCGTCCATGAATTGTTCTCAAATTTCTCTAAGCATTCACAAATGAGCAGTGATAAAACAATTTAACAATTTTGAAACGTTGTTGAAGCGTCCTAACCTACTGAACACAATTGACATAAGAAATGTCAAAAATTAAAACACAGTGTTGCCATTATAACAATTTTGAATTGTTTCATTCCTATTGGAAAATCCGTTACATATTCCAATTGTAACATTTTCAGAAGGGATTGAAAATTTCTTCTCAAAATATAATAAATAATTAATTCATGGTCAAGTTTGAATCATCCCGTATTTCCCTCATATAAATTCCTTTCGAAACCCGACCCTTCGTCAATTGAAGAACCAATAAAACCACATGGCGAACTCAGGATAAGATTCATTGAATAAATTGAATTCTATTTATAGCAACCTCTGTCTTACACCATAGCCAACCACGCTTCAATGGACAACTCGAAATGTAAGAAGTCATTCATCAAAACTTCGGCCTAATCAAAGTTGGCGACTCGGAATGGTACTTCGGCAATATAAATATACGCCAAGGATGCAATTCGAGCAGCGTGATTATGAAAACCGACCTTTACATACTGCTCGGGGACAGGATGCATCTATTTATACCCATATTGACTGACAGAGCTCCAACAATAGAAGGGACGAACGATATCAACAGCTAATGAGAATTTTTATTGGGTTAACTTACCATCGCTGTGTCGATGCTCATCTGCTTGATTGCCTACAAAAAAAAAGGGAGATTATTATTGCTGTTGGATTCGGCGAATTGTGATCGGTCTTGCGAGGCACAACAGAATCATTTCATGTTCGAAGATAAAGAGAGCATTATCATCACATTTAGAATGAAAAAAATTC
This sequence comes from Harmonia axyridis, assembly GCF_914767665.1. Taxonomy (NCBI): domain Eukaryota; kingdom Metazoa; phylum Arthropoda; class Insecta; order Coleoptera; family Coccinellidae; genus Harmonia; species Harmonia axyridis. Next base: position 31,096,432 of record NC_059505.1, read on the forward strand.
TAAATTGATTCCTCGCATATCACTTGGTGAAATATAATACAGGGTGGCCATTTGAAAACGAAACAGACGAGATTACAGACGAAATAAAGTTTTTCGATAGAAATGCTCGGACAGGTCGATTTCTGTTTCGAGGGGGACAACTTAAGATGTAGGTTACGGAGGCATAGCGCTTCAACCCTTGCTACTACAACCCTCACCCCCAAATTTTGAATAGGGAAGATGGGGTGAGTGATACCTCATTTGAAAGGTATTTTTATACTGATTTCAGCACAGTAATTGTTTTTTCATTTTATGCATTAGTTCTCGAAATATTCTTAACTAAGTATTTGAAAATGAAGTAGTGTTTTCATGGCACTTGTAGTGTTTTGTGAAAAATCGACATTTTGAGCTTCAAAACAACCATGACTGTGGCTTCCTTCCTAACTAACTAACGCATGAATATTTCGAGAACTAATGCATAAAATGAAAAAACAATTACTGTGCTGAAATCAGTATAAAAATACCTTTAAATTGAGGTATCACTCACCCCATCTTCCCTATTCAAAAATTGGGGGTGGGGGTTGTAGCAGCAAGGGTTGAAGCGCTATGTGTCCATAACCTACATCTTAAGTTGTCCCCCTCGAAACAGAAATCGACCTGTCCGAGCATTTCTATCGAAAAACTTTATTTCGTCTGTAATCTCGTCTGTTTCGTTTTCAAATGGCCACCCTGTATATATAATATAACACTTGTTGTTTTTGAAACGCTTAGACAAGTGTTTTATTTATTTTCTTTTATTAATATTAAAAAAATTCTTGTCGGCGATTTGAAAATTCTTAACAACTATGGTTTCAGGTCTTTTTGTAACACCCTTAACATCTACGATTCTTATATTAGTTTAATGAAATTGGGTATAGGCATTCATCAGTTTGAAAAAATTGCTTGCAATTTCATTATTTTTTCGCTCATCCAACAATGGATTTCCAACCATAATTTTTTTTACCACGGCTATAGGTATATCTTTGAAATTATTGGTCGTCTTGCATTTTTGCTGTAAACTTAGTAGCCATTGGAGAATTTTCGTTTAGACAATCGCGATACATTTTTTATGGAATATTTAATTGATGAAATTTTAATAATTCGTTTCTACTTCATCATTCGACAACGTGGAATTCAGATGTCGTAGATATGGTACTAAAGGACTACAAATTCGTTACCTGGATTAGATAAAAAATATTGCTCTATTTTATTAGGTCACTAGCGTGTCATTCTACTCATTTATGTTCCACGTATCGCGAAAGAGGAAAATATTTAATTTACATTCGACTTGTGAAATTGTGGAGCTATTTCTATTCTTTGTTATGTATGTTATGCTTTTCTGAAAACAGTGGGAGTTGGAAAACAAACATTGGATCTAAAATCAATTTAGATTTTATTAAAAATTAATGATTCAGGTCTTAATCATCAATTTCAAATGTACGTCCTATATCAATGAATATGAGATAGCGATAGTAGATGATACAGAGAAACAGAGAGAGAGGGAGAGAGAGAGAGAGATTCTACAATTCACAACGCAATGAAATGAAGGTATTTTCGATAATTCAAGCTGTAATTCTTCGTATAGTCTGAAAATCGTAAAATAACACTGATCAAAGGGAGCCAGTAAACTGGCAGAACACTCGACTAGCCTATTTGATATGGGGATTCCGAAATATAGCTTTAAAAATTTCAGGGCGGGTTGGAAAAATATCTTTCCAGAACCATCTGTGCTGAATAATAAACATAGGAGTACAACTTTGCTTCCGCCGTTTTTTTCCGAAATTCGAGGCTTTATTGTAAAAAACTGGTTATACATTTATGATATTAAGTATTGTCCATCGCTGGCTACTACTTTCTCCCATCGTTCGGGCAGCGTACGAATCCCGCATTGAAAAAACTGACCAGCTTTTGAAGCGATCCACGAATCGATCCAATTTTTTACTTCTTCATAACACCGGAAGTGTTGGTGAGCCAGGCAGTGTGTTATTGATCAAAACAAGTTATCACTTGTTCCTCGGACTATCGTCCGAGGGAGCAAAATCTGGGGTAAGACTTCCCATTTCAACGTTTCCAAGTATGTCTTGAGTCTTGACCACTTTCGCAAGATGGAATAAAGCACTGTCATGCTATAAAATCACTATATCATGTCTTTCGTTGTATTGCGGCCGTTTGTCTTTAATGGTGGGCTCAACAGCATTAATTGCAATAATGATCGCCTGTGATTGTTTCAGTCGGTTTTAACAACTCATACTACACTACGCCGAGCTGGTCCCACCAAATACTGAGCATGACCTTGGATCTGTGAATATTCGGTTTGGCCGTCGACGTGGAAGCATGGCCGAGATACCCCCATGATTTTCTGCGCTTGGGATTATCGTAATGAATCCATTTTTCGTCTCCAGTCACAATGCGATGCAAAAATCCCTTCTGTATCTGCCTTGTAAACAGCTATTCACACGCAAACAAACGCCGTTCAACATCTCTCGGCTTCAACTCGTACGCACCCAATTTTTTTGTTTCAGAATGATTCCCATCACTTTCAGGCGTTTTGAAATGGCTTATTGCGTCACTCCCAAGTATCCTGCCAATTCTTGTTGCGTTTGATACGGATCTTGATCAAGTAATGGGTCCAATTCTGCATCTTCTGAAAACTTCTCTCTTCTACAGCCATGCTGGTCTTCTACGTCAAAATCACCGTTCTTGGAGCGTTGAAACCACTCTCGGCACGTTCTTTCACAAATAGCGGCCTCACCATAGGTATTTGAGAGCAAATGACTAGAATTTGGCTCGTACGCTGACATGTTTAATCGAGAATAAGTTTATGATGCAGTCACAAATCGACTTATACTTCGATGGCATTTTGTTTACAAACAGCGGCTTATTGTATGAAATCTAGGATCTATTTATTTCGCTACCACTTTACCGCTACAGCCATCTATTGCAAAACGGCGGAAACAAAGTTGTACACCTAATAGTTATCAGAAATAATAAATCAAAAATCAAGTAGGCCTTACAGTTCTCAAGATAACCTAACTTAGGCAACAAATTTCACCAACCCGGAACAATTTAAGGCAGACAAATCAAAGCTGGTGTTATAATTCATTAAAAATGAAGCTCTCGAACTAGCGCGCGAAAATTATCGTTATTTTCTGGACAACCCCCGTACATACCTCCATCACTATGCAATTTCACAGAACTTTGAGCACCGTTCTTCTCTTCTTCGTTCGTTGGTTTTTTATCGGCCGTCAGTTCGCCGTCTCTGATACGCAGATTGTTCCTGCTGTGCGTTCTAGAAATACGTCGAAAAAACGACGACATAATCGCGTACTTTCTCAGATCGCGCCCAACATTTCGGGATCAAAACACTCGCGACTAATACCAATCCAGATTATTTTCAAGTAGAGGAATCTTATCATCGTTATCTCCAGAGTAAACAGCGAATGATTCCTCTGTGGCGGTTCGATTTCGCCCATCGAATGGAGAATCTAGAACATAGATTACCCAGAGGGCGGGTTGTCACAACTGACTGTCGAGAAGTCTTGCAGAAGCTTCGAGAACAACAAAAAATCAATCGAGGATAAAAATGGGATACGTTATTAATCTCATTTGCGGCGTAGGGTTTCAGGAAGTTGAGGAATTATCTAACTTGCAGTACCTACGGAAATCTGTAGCGGCATAATTAATATACAGGGTGTCCCGTAAAGACCACGTCAAACCGAGGGAGAATGTAGATCAAAGGATAACCCACCTGCTATGACAAAATTCCCATTATAAAAGTCTTACCGTTTTCGAGATTTTTTTTTTTTTGAAAATAATGAATTTTTGCCCCTTTCAATAGTTTTGCCCTTACGGTTGGTACAATTTTACATCTTTCTGGTTAATTTTTTCTGTAAAATATTGCTAAAGAATGATTTTAACGTTTACATTGAAAACATCCTCCGAACATTTTAAAGGGGGGCTGTGAGAAATATTTTTATTGGAAATTTTGGTAGTGGATTATTTTGTTCATGAAGTTTAGCCCATCGTAGTGGAAAAAATGTACGGAGCTACTGCTGCACATTACACCAATAAATTGTCTATTTTATAGTGATTTCAAAGAGGTATCACACAAGTCATTTGTTATTCAAAGAAAAAAGATATGGCTGTTTTTATCCAAATGGGTACGTTTCTGACAAAATCAAGTTTGTCAATTATGTTGTGAAATCTTCGATGTTGCATTACTTAGTGAACAATGGCAATTGTGTACGTGCGAAAATATTACTCGCATAATTATTCACCTCAACGAAATTCAATTTTGCCGGAAAATTTTGGAAAACATCATGCAGATCCAGATTTTTTTAATAAGATCATTTGGAGCGACGAGTCTTCCTGTACCGAGGGTCAAAATCACCTGAAAATCAACTTTGAATGACATTGTATGATATATCGTTGAATTCAGCGTTAAAAGTTATTTCGAAAAGTGTCATAAAATATACAGGTCCGTATTGAAAAAAATTAGGTTGAGGGTGGCCCAGAGAGCACGAAACGTTGGATACGAAATCTGATTACGTCAAATTAAGAACAATTTATTGTCGAATAAAAAATTCCTGTAACATTTTTTGATAATATTTGAAATAAAGTGGGAAAAAAAGAAAAATCAAAATGACAGAATTTACTTTTTTTATGATATCTCAATAACGGGCCCTGATAATCTCGATTTGTTTGAACTGCTTGATAATGCTTCTATGCATGCAACTTTTTCTCCATTTGACCGACCTTCTAACTCTTATGCCCGCCACTCACGAAGCGTTTCTTCCAGCGTTTGGAAGCAAGCGTCGAAGAGATTCCAGTCAGACAGCTCGGGACACGGCCGTACGACTGTAAATCAGAGTATGAACTTGACTGCCCGACTGGAATCTCTTCGACGCTTGCTACCAAACGCTGGAAGAAACGCTTCGTGAGTGGCGGGCATTATGGTTTAAAAGTTACCAATACAATCCCATTGAAAAAGTGGCCACCCTGTATACGAAACAGCTGAAATCTCTATAAACCCATTTAGGTCCCAATACGAACAACTATACTCATCAAATTTCATCGAAATCGGACTAGTACAAAGCTAAATATTTAGGTTCCGGGAATTTCATCAATGCGTTTTTGGAGATTTAAGTATAACCGAAGAAGTTGATTTCAGCTGGAGGCAGCATTTTGATTTTCAAGAGATTAATTGACCTCGATTCAGTCTTCATTTAACCCATATGAATTTTTTTGTGGAGGTATATCAAATCAAAATTTTACTTTCTGATGGTTTGAAAAAAATCATTGCGAAATCTACATGCAAAGCCATCATTTTACAGTTCATTAAATAAGTAAAAAGGTTGAGATTTTGAGTTGAGATGATATAGTGTTATATTTTTTAATGAATTCCCAAATTTTAAATTTTGGTAATTGAATATTTTTTTCAAGAAACCGATGAATTGAGTGCCCAGGGCAGTAATTAAATAACAATAACTTACTGTTCCTATTGAGTTTCGGAGAACTCAGTAGATTCCCTGTTGTTCCTGCAGAGGTTGCTTGTGGTATTTCCACTTGATGGAAATGTTCATTTCCTGTAAAAAGTAGGTAATATACCATATTTCATCAATAAGTATATTGAATGGGTGCTGATATTATATCAAAAAATATTTTTAAGAATTTCGATAAACGAGTCACTCAGGCTGAAATGAATAAACAACCAGAAATATATTGGATTTCCACAATGCAAAATACACTAATTCACACTTCTGGGCATACAACTATGTGGGATAAAATCTCAGGCTACCTGTACTTCAAGACAGAGATGAAGGATAGGGTAAATTGGTTAATATCCAAGGACTTCTCCAAATCTTGCTTGACAAGCATACACTACAATATTTATAATTATATTTGACCTAGCAGCAATATTCTCTGACAACCACTTTTTTCAAATCATATTAAGAGTACCGATATGAAGCAAAAGCTGAACTTACTCATGACCATGAGAAATTTCATTTCCCTGATTGTACCCAGGGTACAATTTTTTGTTTCGACAATGTAGTAGCAAGTTATTTTATAATTGGTCTTATTATTGTTAGGTAGACAGATCAAAATCGTTGTATATAAATAAAAAAAAAATTATCTCTCTTGATCATACAATTAATTCGAATTAAAAGTTTTAATTGAAAGATGAAGTGATTTTTGATCGAAATTATGAAACTTCTTATTATATATTTACAGTCACAGTTCATCTTCAAAAATAGTATATTATTCAGTTACCGTAAGAGGTCACAAGACTACTATCAACACAACTATGACATTAAGTAACAGCATGCGAAAACTACACATTTTCTACACTCAAATGTTGAAAATTCAGAGCATCAATCAATTGAAGAATTATCTTTGAGAACACTACTTCAAGCATTACTCACATTATCCTTTTAAATTTCTGAGTAGAGTTGTATTATATCCTTGGTCAAAAAATTATTCATGTTTAGGAAAAATAGGAGTAGCCGATGTATTTTTCCAATGAAATTAACTGACCTGCTTCTACTATATTTTCCCCATTTAAAAAAATATGATCTATAATGACTCAGTAAACAGGACGAAATCAATTTTGGTAGTATTTATTTCAATTGGTATAAATATTTGTTCACAAATATTGTTATTTAAGATAATGATAATCCTCTTTTTGACACAGATTTGAATAAGAGTTATTTATAGTAAATTCAAATCGAGTCTATTTGGTAGCCTAAAAAATCTCGTGAAATTTCAAATATCATCAAAAAACGTTACAAGGAAATTTGTAACTTGTCAATTTCACAAAATTTTCTGACATGAAAAAACAAATATTCAATGAATTCGGCCTTACTTGATAAAAATTCATTATATAATAAAATATCTACTCATTATCTAATAAAATAGATCATCTTTTTTTTTTAACTTGAGATAAAAACTCAATCAAATATACAGAATCTCGTCACTCTGAAACTTTTAGGGAAAAGGATATTGCAGTAGAAAATAATTGGGATTACCATATCAAAATACTCATGTGGAGTTTTTTTTATCCTTTTTCAGGTATTTTAAGTAAGATTTCTTAATTTTCAATCTCACAAGCTAGGCGGATTAATGGGCTATAACCTCAGAAAAAATCTATTCAGCATAGACAAATCTGTTTTATAAAGATTTTCCTCAAAAAGTTGATCAGAAGAAGTGACAATCACGTAAATAATCATCATGTTTTTTTTTATTTGATTATTTTGTGATTGGAAATTTCCCAGTATATAAATATTTTTCGGAATATTACTTTGTTACTTGATCTTTCCATAACAAATCTAATAAAATCTTTTTCTAGATTATATGCGATATTTCAAAGAAAATTCATAAATTAAAAAAAAAATGCTCAATATGCAAATTATAGAATATTCTTCATTTAAAACCATCCATAAATTAGAGTTATGACAAAAAATTATTGATTGAAATTATTTATCTCATAACAACAAATTTATAACAATATCACTATATTTTGACATCACAATTTATTTCTATTGACAATCATGAATCAAAATTTTATGGTCATTTAGTTTGAATGTATAGTTAGAGAACATGGTTCAAAAATAGCTTTACTTGAAAATCCATACAATTTAAATTTCAATGAATGCATTTCCTTATAAAAATTCATTACTTCCTTTAGAAGAAAACATTTGCTTGACTGCACTCAATGCAATACATTGTCCGAGGCTCGATAATTATATCTTGTGGTCCAAACATAATCCAGGTGATGAGAAGATGATTTACGAAAACTTCCATACTTTTTAAATAAATAGATATAATTATCACCCTTCATAGAAATATTATGGTCTCTCTCTAACAAATGTTCCCATAGCCTGACTTCTTGTCTGATTATATAAAAACGTTTACAGGTGGAGGTCAATCGAACTATATCCATTCCAGGCAAGTATTGAAGTATTTCAAGAATAATTTCAGGTGGTAAATCTTCTAAAGATGGATGTCTATGTTCTACTATCCTCAGTATGGCATGTTTTATAGGAAAAGCAATTTGTTCTTTGAATAAAGTGGACATTAGTCTCAGATTTTGGATATTCTTCAAATTGGCGTTTTGATTTGCACCATCAGTATAGAATGATAGAATATCAAGCATAATACTCGAATATGCATTTTCAATATTGCGAACAATTGCATTAATTACTAGATCATCTCCTGTTTTTATACATAAGACTTCACAAATATATAATTGATATGGTTCCAAAATGAACGATAAGCAGTAAGTATTCTCATTTGCCTTTTTCCATCGAAAATCAGGAATCAGTTCCTTTATTCTTCTGTAACTAAACTCACTATCACTGTAAGTATTCGCCTTTTCCTTAGGAATAAATCCACATTCCAGCATGAAGATGTACACACATCCTACCAAGAAATCACTTTTACTAGGCTTTATCTCTTGTTCTTCAAAAACTTTCATAAGATTCATTAGATTGGTAGATACATTACTCCTTTGAGAATCTTCCAAAAGTATAGGCTCCATCGCCGAAATGAAAGATCCACTTATGAATTTTTCTGAAATTTAAAAATGAATAAGCCCTGATTCTGAAAATTATCTTCCCAAGGATAGTGTTTGAAGGAAATGCATTCAAAATATATGAATCATACCTAACCTCCAATTGATTTTAGTTTCAAGACAAATGAAGCTATTATGAATAAAATTCAGGCTCTATATATCTGTTATAAATAGCACTGAATTCAAATGAAAAACTTTTAAACTGACAATACCTTCTTCAGTCTTAACTTCCTGACAACTAGGCACATCACTCGACTGTTTGGAACTACTATTAATATTTTTATTTACTTCACTAACAAAACATTCAGCCATTTTATTCAAGAAACATTGATGCAAGCATGCACTAACAGAACAACATATAAGGTCCACACAAAAATGTAAACTTTAATATTTACATATTTACAATAATGCAGTTCAGTTCACTCTTCCAGGATTTGACAATTGTTTGTTGTGTGCGAGATGACAACTTTGACACAAGTTTCTTTTTCTTGACCTAACTTCTTAAAGAAAATAAATCGAAATCAGTATTTTAGAATTTGATTATTGCTCATTGATATGCTAATGATGTTAAAACTACTATTAACATCCCAACAATGCTTAAAAGTTATGAATTAACCCTAATATAGCTAATTTTTATTATCTTATGTGAAATTAATTCGAAAAATTATCATTAATATCTAGTGCATACTTAAATTTATAAAGTTTCAAATCGATCGAAAATAACGAAGACACAAATATTGTTTAAATATTTGCTTCTACTAATAATATGTAATATGTCTCACGAAATTATATTTCTACAATACGACTATTGTTCCAATCTTTCATATACCTATAATAAAGGTTGCTATTCTTAGAAATTCATGAAAAAATTAAAATAAGCGCAAAGAAAATAATAGCAAAACACAAAATACATTTATTAAAATTTTTATCTGCCTTCATGTGCGTACAGGCAAATTTCAGAAATGATATACATATTCCATTTCTGTTTTCACAATTGAATTAAGATCAGTTTAGAGCAACTTTTAGGCTTCAATTCATTGGAATACTTATGGTTAAATTGAAGTGAAAAAAGTTGATTTCCCAAAGTCTTGACTTGTAGTTAATATAATAAAATAAACGATCAAAGATGCTTAAAATGATATAATTAATTATTAGTTTTCACTCTGGTGAAGCAACAAAAATGTGATGGATATCTAGCGCCGGGATTAGTTCTGAAATCTTAATAAAAATTTCTAACACTTGTACCATACTACCTGAATCATCTTAGTTCTCAATTTCATGTTTTGAAGTTACCAGTTCTTCAAAATTGGATTTTTTGAATTTGAGGTTTAAAATTTATTCACCAAAAGTTTTCTTGAATAGAAAAATGAACAAAGTATTGTAATCAAGCTTTCATATAAATGGCTTAATGACTCAAAGACCTCCAGACTGATTTTAATAGATTTTTGCATCCTACAAATGTCAAAGCTCTTAATTTTCCCCTGCACGATTCAAAGGTTTATATACAAAAAATAATCTCATAATTAAATAAAAAGAATTGAGATAAGGAGAATAGTACATTACAAGAAAAATATTGTTTTCGATTAAGGGGAATAATAAAAATACATTTCAATTTTTAAATATCATTTTTATTTCCTTAACATTACTTAGAACAGCTAATCCCTAGAAGTTCCTGCAACAAAATGAAAAACACTATTAAAAAATATGATAATTTGTGCCTTGATACTCTCCACAAAATTTAAGGAGTGCATCTCCATAATCTTGAGAAAAGCATGAATTCACAGTTAAATCTTTGTGATACCTAAGGTCAAGGTAATCATACATCTATTGAAAAAATTTTTATGTGATCAACACAGTTTTGTCACTTTCAAAGATTAAAATAGCGTTTTCTGCTTGTTGCATTGAAATTTCATATGAAATCGTATTTTTGAACTTGAGATCAGCTAGCCAAATTTATCAGTGGACGTTTTGTCAAATTTGAATAAAGAAACTGAAATTGTTCCCAAGCTCTATAGTAAAGAGACAATGCAGTGCATTTTAGCACCTATTTCTATTTTCATAATTGTTGAGAGTGCCCTTTTGATTATAATAAAATTGGTGCTTGGCAATTTTTATAATAATGATAATATTGTTTATTTTACTATAAACATAAAAAATTTTTTTATATAAAATAAAAAAGGTATTATTTTCAGTAGGAAAACATGTTTTCTCAAAAATTATGTCTTGTTTTATCAAATGACTTGTGAAATATAATCGAGAGTACACTGAATCGAGCTTTTGTTTTCAGCTTCATTTGTCAAAATGTCGAATTCCTCGAAGAACCCGTAAAAGTAAAAGCACACTCGGTCAAGCAGAAAACGCTAAAAACAAATGATTCCACATAAACTAATTGTTACACATCAATTTGAAAAGATTTTACATTGTGAACTAACTCTTCTTGTACTATATAACATAATACAAGTGTGTTGGAATGTAATAAAAATAATTGGTGGACTGCTAAACTTACTTCGCCAAAATACCGTCTTTTTTCGACAATCGGACAATGCAATCATCAGATTCACCCATACGTCTGACTTTTCCACACAGAGCATAATTCTTACTGGTGTCGGTCATCCTTCCTGTCTCTGGATCGACATCAGCAATGCTCAATTGGATGGAGGCATGATCCTTAGCGGAAATAATGCTGTTGCTTGCCGAGCTAATGAAAATTTGAGATTAATATTAGATACATTTTAAGATTACACGTGTAAACTCACCATTTCCTTGGGCAGTACAAGTCAACTTTTTCTCCAGCGTCGTTTTGCATTTTGATACAATTGTGTAGAATAAACTGAAAACTACAGAATATTTTAATAACGAGTTAATTGATATAGTTATAGATAAAAGTTACAAAATTTACCTAGAATATAGCAACACGAGGTGATTATCAAATGTAACCTTTAAGAGAAATGAACAGTTTTCTGTAGTTTACCAATGGCAGTCTAGTCACAGAAAAAATTTTCTTGTTTTTCAGACTTGAGATTGAGCTAGAAATGAAAAAATTATTTTCGGAGGATGATTTTAGACCTCATAATTTGGTATAGATCATTTTTGATAACATTGAAATTAGAATTTTGGAAATGAAACAACCATACTTGGTCATAAAATAAGTTTGAAATGTGCGCTATATTTGTTTTTTTTTGCAATAGGTAGTGGTTTATTCGCAACAAGTGAACAAATGGAAGAACAGAAAATTCACCAAACGAACATGTATTGATGTATATGTATAGTTAGCAATTCTTAATTGTTTCATAGTAAATGATGGTACCGATAATATCCTTCCTCATTTTTTTTTGGATAACTGAATAAATTTAATCATTTAGGATACCTAAATTAATGAAAACACAACACAATAATTTTATTTATTCATAAAAGTCAACACAAATTAAAATATATAGAACTACTTAAAGCTCTTTAGAATGCTATAAAAATATAATCTTTTACACTAATAAATAAAAGTCGAGTATCTGCTGGGATTCTGTATTATCTGGCTTTTCTTTATGAATCTAAACCTAAACCTTGTTTCTATCTGAGGAGAAAAACTCATTTTCACTCAGGAAATGTACCTTTAGTGTTGGACTCGTAGTTTAGTGCTGCAAGAAAATAAGTAACCGCAAAAAAAAAAATATTGTGTTTATTTATATATATTATTGTCAAATTGTTAAATCCTGATTTAAACGTCAAATGAATTATATTTATATAACGATATAATGATTATGTGGCCAGTATTCAAGATTGATTCTCCTAAAATATTAGCATTGATGGAAATATCGAGGAATTTATATTACCTCATATTTTCATGTTTCTACTATTTGGATGAAAGTTTGAATATCTAAAATACTAATCCGATGAATTTATTTTTTTTTCTTTTTTGCAATAATGTTTAATTGAAGAATATTTGTTATTACATAGAGATCAGCTAGTTTTCCATTTATAAGTTTGTCAGTTTATAGATGGCGCAACGCGGATAATGCATATTTTTGTTGGGTACACAATAACCATATTATTGAAATTTTTAAATAATTATAAGAAGCCCCTTCAAATTAGGGCTCTAATAATTTAAAATAATAATAATGATGTTGAATATTCCGTTGTACACAATATTTTGAAAAAATATTTTTGAATTAACATTGATATTCAATAAAATAAGTAATTTTTCTAATCTTTCCACTGGAACTAAATTTTTTTTTTGATGAAATGATATTTCAGAATTTAAAATATGAAACTTTTTTCATCGAACATAGAACTAAATAAAATTCCTTTCAACTTTATGAAATAACCAATAAGGGTTCAGCGGGCATCTATGCTCAACCTTTTAGTCGGGGATTGTTGGTTATGGTAACAAGTTTAAATCAACGTAAGTAAATCTTGAAATATTTAACAAATCTCAATTTCAAAGTAGCTTAAAGGTATTTTATAATCATTCAATAATTCTTCTTATTGTTATAGATACCATATTTCTTTGGAAATATATAATTTCTCACTTAAAAATCTCAAATACTCTCTTCAAATCAGCATCGTTTTTTTCTAGTACGGAAATAATATTCAATTTTCTGTTCCAGAATCAAGATGGGTAAAATAATGAAATCTGGTAAGGTCGTACTGATCCTTGGAGGTCGTTACGCGGGAAGGAAAGCCGTTATCGTTAAAAACTATGATGATGGAACTTCCGAAAAACAATACGGACATGCACTAGTTGCAGGTATTGACAGATATCCCAGAAAGGTACACAGCAGAATGGGAAAAGGAAAAATTCACAAGAGGTCTAAAATAAAGGCTTTCGTCAAGGTGAGAATTCATGTTATTTGATACTTCCGCATACTAATTGCAAATTTTCAATTTGTGTAGTGATAAAATAGCTAAATTTATACAACTGAAGAATTTAACTAACTGAACTCTATATCAATATGATTGCAATTTCCGTGAGATAATTTGTAGTCTTTTATTAATAACATAAAAAGCTTCATTCCAAATAAATCTAATTTAGCTGAACTTACGACACAGTTCTTTAGTTTTCTCTAGTTTGAGAATAGTTCCCTAATTTTCATTTTGACAGCTCATCTATCTTATACTAACTCAGCCTGCAAGGTAACTACCTTGCCAGTTGAATAAGATTTGTTATCTCAGATTTCTTTGTAGTTTTAGACTAGTTTGAGAACACGCTACTAATATAGGATAGATCGCTCTGGAGCTAAGTAATACAAATAATACGAAGATTAGAAATGTTAGATTACCTTACATGTGTTATGGAGTTGCCTTGTTACTTCTAGATTCTACTGGCGAATAGGGATGTGTCGTTCACGAACGAACGAATCAAAAGACCCGGGTCTTCAGAACGAATGGTTCGATCGGGTCGTCTCTCTGAAAATGATTCGTTCGTTCGAACCGATCCAAATGAGCCAAACTTTCACATTCAGTTCATTCAATCTGAATTCTGAAGATCTTTTAGGACCCAAAGATCCATAGAATGGTTCGTTATCTGAGTCTAGGTAGATAGGTTTCTGTTTAGACTGACCGTAAAGAAACATATGGTAGTAATAAAATACATCCATTTCGCAAATGAATCATCGGCTCGGCACTTGGCACCCGGTTTTGAAGAAATATGATAAATAGTAACAGAAACTGGTCTCTGTAATTGCACCCTTTTGCATGCACCAATTATTATATCTTGAAAATGTTGTTATGGCCTTAAATATTGTTCATTATTTTTTGAGATTTCTTGGTTTTAAACCTAACTTTTTAAAGTCGATAAAAATGAATTAATTTCTCAAGAACAAGGGGTTGATATTATTTTTAGGGATTTCAGATCTTTTGTATTTATTTGGTTGGAATAGATACAGGTAATGATCATTAGGTAGTTTTCGTTAAAATTAGTCAAGGCCTCGTGAATTTTGTGTTCTGTACGAAATACATTAATGAATTACTTCTTGATTAGTCATTCGAATAGTCCGAAATCATCAATTTGAACGAGACATATGTAATGGTTTTTAAATTTTTTTCGAAAATAATCATCTCATGAAACAGATCTCAAACATAGGTACCGACTTAAAAAATACAAAGCTAATATCAACTTAACATTCTTAAACAGAAAAAAAAACAAAGAACGAAAGAACCAGATATACGGATCTTTGAATCATGCGCAAATCGTACATGATTCGATCTGAGCTAGTGAGCTGAAAAGAACCATTGGATCAGTTGAACGGGTCTTTTGAACCGGGTCGTCTCAGCAATGGATCTGGTTCGAACCGGGTCGTCGAAATTGAACGAACCACACATCCCTACTGGCGAAGCTTGTCTGAATTATTACCCGGACAAACTTCACTTAACATTTTGGCGAAATCCAACCATTCAAATCCTTATTGGTTTCAATATAGATTTAAGATTTTAATCAGTTATGAAATGCAGTCTTTTCTTGTTATTAGACAAGATTACATCTGTTTCAGTACTCATTGTCTTTTTTGTTTGTTTTAGGTCATAAATTACAATCACATCATGCCAACTAGGTACAGTGTTGATTTGACCTCTGACCTTAAAGTGACACCTAAAGATCTTAAAGATCCAATGAAGAGGAAGAAGGTCAGATTCCAAACTAGAGTCAAGTTTGAAGAACGATACAAACAAGGAAAGAACAAATGGTTCTTCCAAAAATTAAGATTCTAAGAAACATCTATAAATAAAGGATAAAATAAAGTTTTTGTATATTTTATTATATTTCTAAGTTAATATACCTAATATACACCATCTTCAGATATTATTTAACATTGCTGCTATACACAATATTGATTCTGGACTTGTAAAGAAATTAACATTTATCAAAGACCAATAATACATAATTTCTTAGGTAGCAAAGCAAATTGGGAAAACAATAATTATTTCAAGGCACTTCATATTTATAATTGTTTAAAAAAATAACTGACATAAATTGATAGTTTTTTCAAAATTAAATAGGAAAACTTCATTCAAAATTTTGTTGTATGTGAGTATAAACATTTTAAAACTGTAAGATCAAACAATTCTATGGTGGAATAAAATTAATTAATAGAAATCCTAACATCAGGAATAGTTTTTTGGTTTATTTGTCTAAAACCAAACAATTTCTTTAGGAGGTCAATAAAAATATCACAACATTATAAAAATTGAAATCACACTAATATGACATAACTAAAATAATCATTTCTTCTAGAAATGCTGATATGAATTGAACATAGAATAATCATGTCATAAAGGGGAGGAAATTACTGTTTCTTTGGTGCTCTCAAAAATTTCAATCAAAGTCTTACAAAACAACAACTGAGACATAACCGATTTGGTGCCTTCTACTGATGCGATTTCGCATAATCCAATTGCACTGATGAGTAACAGACAACGACTTATATATAATTTCAGCTTAACATAACGGAAGATTTAACCAAAATATATAATCTTGCTCTTATCAATAAGGTGTCCTTGGGTTCACGTTTATCATCTCACTTGTGCTGAAATTTTTGTATTAGATACGAAACAAAAAAAAATGGATTCTTACCTTTTGCCACATTTGATATGAACTATAAGCAAAATGATTCCCAATAGTAGGCAAATACATCCTATTGCTATGTAAGCAATTCCTAGGAATGGATTCTTTCCTCCAAGTAGTGAAGTAGTACTTAATATCATACGTTTTGTACCATCAAATTCAGAGACATCATATGCTATGAAAATTGATAATTCGTTAAATTAATTTCATGTAAAAAATATTATGAACGAAACTAACATTCAAAGTTGATTCTTTCATATATGCTTGGTTGAATGAGCTTTGAATTAGCCCATTTTTTGTAAGTCCATGCATCATGCTCAGTTTTTTAAATGGTTCTTTGAAATATGGCTCTATAGAATATTAATACGATAACTGCCGCATAGGATTTTCAATATTAACAGCCAGCGGCCAAATTGTAAAATATGAATACGAAATTCTTTCGTATGCCAAAATTATGGTATTGCGCTTTTAGTTTCATAATGATACGTCAATATTTAGTGGAGAGAAGCACATAGCAAATTTCGGGATACACCATAGTTAAGTTTGGTGCTTCAAGTACCAAGTCACCTGGTCGCAGGTTGTGCAGGTGGCAGTTAACGTGTCAAAAAGTTCTATTTTGTGGCTGAATAAGTATTCATTAGTAAAGGAATACTCACAGTAGTCTACCTCTAATTCATATTTTCCTTTGATTAATCCATTTGCCAGTCCCGGTTGACTATGATTCACTCTTCTATACAATTTTCTAAATGTTGGAAGTGCTGCAGTTCTCATCCAAACAATAAAATCTTCATTTTGAAATCCATTATTATTTGGATCACTATCTAGTTTATATACGGGTTGTTTCCAAGCTTTTGGCTTAGCATAACCTTTAAAAGCCTCCTCCAAATTTCCTGGAGGATTTTTGAATTTGATATGTTTGTCAGAGTCCCATGCAATGCCATTCTTCAATAGCTGTATTTCTTCTCTATTACTTTTTCCATTATATCGATATAAAGTAAATTTATCTGCAAATTTCAATTGGAGTTTCAAATGAATGATATTTTTTGAATTTTATTTCAATGATCACAAATAATCAATCATCTTACCACTGAACATAGAATTAGCTATTGCACCACATGGTGCTATAGGTACTCCATTGTCCTTATGGAAAGGCATACAATCGGTGGAGACTGGGTTTTCCAATCTTCCCAAGAGCTGATTATCATCTCTTGATTTAACGTATCTCCTATGGTTTTGATAGTAATTACTCAATCCATAGTACATATAAACTTTTCCCTGAAATGAGCAGCTCATCAGTGAAAATAAAGTCATTAAACAAAATGTAACTAACTACCTCAAAATTAGTTTCTAAATCAAAAACAATATTGCATGTGCACGAATCAGATGAATTCTGTTTGATAACATCAGCACACATTTTCCCTGTCAAATGGCCATTTTTTAATGTTTCATTACAAAAAGTGTAGTCAATAACCTGCTCCTTAACTTTATCAGAAAAGTAAAGTAGTCCAATTCCAACTGGAATGAATGCGATACCAATGACAAAAAATGTGGGAAGAACTGTTCCAGCAGTAAGAATAGGTTGCCAAGCAGGTAATTTTTGCTGCTTGAATGCACTATCTGAAAAAAGGTTTAAATGATTTTAATGGTAATTAATTGATATTTGGTGATCTATTGAAATACAAAAATTTTAGAAGCATTTTAACTCACACCACTTAACCATGATAAAGATAAATGCAAATAAAAACCAATGCAGCAAAGCAGTATTACTAGAATATTTGATGGTGAACGAAGAAAATATTTTATTGACTTCATGATCAATATACTAAATTATTCAATATTGATGGTACCTTGAAACTATGAATTGATTACTTTCTCAATATAGGTGATTAAGAGAATATCAATATCTTTTGTTTGACGTGGTTATAAAAATTAATAATCAATAAATTGATTTCTCAAGAATACAAACCTGCTGGTTTTTTACTCTTATGAGACTCCGAAGACTCAGCATTGGTAGACATATCGATGAAGTTTTATGCTTTGTTGGTCGATATTTGAATTCAAAATAGAATATGAAGAAAAAACATGAATAATATATGCTTTCTAACTTTTGTTGTCTGGTTGTTTATCGATTTGACAAAAGTCCTTAAAAGTGACAATTGACAATATAAATGACAGCTATCAGATGTTCGATCACACCATCGAAAATAAGTTTTTTCTTTCTTATAGCAATTCGAGCTAATTATGTCATTTAGCACTGAAAAATTTCGAATTAATTCGCATTGGTGCAGCCAGTCGAATAAAAAAAAAAAGTTATTTCAGGTTAATGACGTTTTTTCTATGGTTTGATAACCTTTTATTCTGTGATTGAAGTTATACAATTCTATGGATATTCTGAATTCTGACATAAAATTAAAAACCCAAACAAAAAATTTATAGATTAGGAATAAAATTAGAAAAAGAATAATTCAGTTCAAAAAATGGCTTCCACAAAGTTGAGCATGAAGCAAAGGATACAATTGTTATTCGAAAAAGAGCTATATTCGAATGTCGTGAAAATTGTAGGTATTCAAAATAAATATGAAATTTTAAAACTAAGGTACTTACATATACCTATTTTTCAGTGCGATTTGATTCTTTCCTTAGGAGAAAAAAAATATGATTATTTCGATGAATTGCATATAACTAAATATCATGCAGATTCTCTATTTGCACTTGGACAATACTTCAATGCTGAAAAGTATTACAAAAAATGTATAATGATGAGGAAAGAAATTTCTAGTAATAAACATATGAAATCATCAGAAAAATGCAATGATTTACCTAAAGATGCAGATTTGAAGTACAAGGCTCATTCTTGTCTTTTGTCATTAAATCAGAGGAATGAAGCTTTAGAAGTTTTACAAAGTATAAAATGTAAACATAGAGATGCCAAAATTAATATGGCACTAGGAACTTTATTAATGGAAAATGGAAAAGATAGACTTGCTGCTGGTGCTTTCAAAGAGGTACTGGAAGAATGCCCTCTTTCTATTGAAGCAGCTGAAAATTTGCTGAAACTTGGAATTAAGGTGAAAATATAAAAATGTTGACTCTTGATTCACTTCCATTAACTTTTATTCCTTGAAGTAGCAGAGATGAAATTTTCCTTCAAAACAGGATACTATTTTGTAGGGCGCTGATGTTAATTCCTTCACTGTAGAATCCACACATGATATCACATGGATAAATATGTGGTTGAAAGCTCATACACAGTTACACTCAAGAGATTTTTGGGGTGCAATTGAATCATTCAAGTTGTTAGATGTTCCGCAGTTTTTAAGGGATAATGTACAGTTATTAATAATTATGGGATATTGTTACCATTATATGTGTGAGGATCAGAAGGCCATAGAAGTTCTACAAAGAGTAAGTATTTTTAATGATTTTTATGGATGATTATTTTATTGCTTTCTAAATTGCAAAAAAATTTAAACTTTAAATACCACCATGTTCATATTTCCAATACCTCACCAAATTAAGACAATAGTGAAATATTTTTAAAGTATTGTTAATATACTAAATGAGAAGAAAACATTGAATTAAATTTAACATTTAAACATTTTCAGCAGTGATCCTTATTGTATAATATAAACTGTTGTGTATTATTTTGCATAATATTTGAAGTAATTTATTTATCAAGATAATATAAAAAAAAAAAGAAAAATATCAAAATGAAAAATAATTAATTCTGTTTGTTATAGGCTTACAAAATAGACATGAATATGAAACATGGACTTGATTTACTATCTACTTTATTAGTGTACTCAGATGATGAAACTCATTCAGATTTTCTAGAAAGTCTCATCCCACAAACTGATTCCAATTCTTGGTCCCCAGAACATTGGGTTGTATTTGCCAATTATATGCGTAACTGTAAAAATTATGAAAAAGCAGGATTATTTGCACATAAAGCTTTTATGATAGGAGGAGCAAATAATGAAGACGTTTTATTTGTGAAGGCATTTTGCTTCTTCAAAATGGGTAAATATGAAGATGCTATAGCCACAAGTACAGAAGCTATCAAAATCTGCCCTTACAGGTGAGTAATATTGTTTAATTATTAGTATTTCCTATTCGATAATTCAGTATCAGTATTAATTTGGCATTTTGTATATTGAATTATTCTTTATTATTTTTTCTCAGGTTGGATATTCACAAGAACCTTGTATATTCTTATTTGAAATTGGAAAAAGTGAAAGAGGCTGAAGCAATGGCTGTAAATGCATGTCGTGAAACTAATAATTGTCCACTCTCTCTAAAAGTGAGTATTCTCTTTTATCTTAAACCATTGTGAATATAAGTAAAAGAATAATTAAATATTCTTTCAATAAAGGAATACATTGTGTTGAATTACTAGAACTAAGTAATATTGGCACTAATAACCAGTATATTTTTATTGCAATTATTATATTTATATTTGTTCTAGCTTCACGCAAAAGTTTTATTGAAAGATCCGAATGGAAATAGTAAAGCTGTGAAGAAACTCCTAGAAAAAGCTGTATCTATCCCTCATGAGTCTTCAAACAAAACTGTGATACTTCTGGCAATATTTTTCCAACAGCAATGTCAATATGAATTAGCCGAGCAACTTATACTGAAGAAAATAAATCAGAGTCCTTGTTCACGATTATATCAAATTTTAGGCGATTCTTATACAAACATGGCAAGAGAAGAAGAAGCATTTGAATGTTATGCCACGTCATTAAGGTGAATATTATGATTTTATTCGAAAAGTACTTCATAGTTACGTAAAATCAAAATTAGGCTGTTGATTTGAAGTGGCTGAAAAAAAATTTAGTCTTTTTATTTTTACTCCTTACAGATTGGATCCAACAAATCGTAGAGCAGTGGAAGCTTTGAATATGCTGATGCCCAATTTTTCCAATAATAAGAATGATAGCTACTACACAACTTGTGATGGGGATACATCTCACCCATCACAAAGTACTCTTGCTTCAGACCGGGATGTGGAAAGTGATCCAGAATATTGGCCAAATAATTCCGATATTATAACTATAGACTAGATTATTTATTATTCACTATGGATATTGAATTTTTGTGGATATTCTACAACTGTATTGTGATATTATTACTAATATAATCTGACTGTTTTAGAATAATTTGATTAAAGTACGTATAATAGCACTTCTTTTAATTGAATCTTGAAGACAAACGAATATTGTTTGCAGTTGGGTGGATAATTAATAATACATGATGAACGTAGCTCAAGGACACAGTAGGAGAAAATCTTTTTTTTTACAAAGGTTCTGAAATTTCAATCAGTTTTTCTTAGGAAAAATTTATTTCTTGAAAAATAACATCAATAACATGTGTTGCCTATAAAGACAACAAATTTCAATTTACTTATTGTTGACTGATAAGTTCTATCCCTCATCTTTTCGAAATTATGCAATCAAATGACAATAATATCATTAATTCTCAGTCTACCGAAGATCTCCAAGTCCATAGTATTGATTATTAGTTTGAGTGCTAATTTTCCTGATCTGTAGCATTGATTCATAACGGTTAGAAAATACGTATCATCAAAAAAATGTAGGGTTACTAAAGGAATCTTCATTTTCGTTGAAACCTCCAATTTTATTTTATAAGGGAAAAACCAAATTGAAGGTGGTTTTATTCACAAATTATACATAGGCGTACAACTTTGCTTTCGTCGTTTTTTTCCGAAATTCGAGGCTTTATTGTAAGAACTGGCATTTATGATTAAAAGTATTGTCAATCGCTGGCCGCTACTTTCTCCCATATTTCGGGCAGCGTACGAATCCCGCGTTGAAAAAACTGGTCATCTTTTGAAGCGATCCACGAATCGATATAATTTTTTGCTTCTTCATAAGACCGGAAGTAGTGGTCAGCCAGGCCGTATGCCATTGTTCGAAACAAGTGACAATCCGAGGGAGCACCGTCTAGAGAATACGGCGGGTGGGGTAGGGCTTCCTATTTCAACGTCTCCACCCCTTTCGCAAGATGGGTCGAGCATGTAAAATCACTTTATCATGTCTCCCGTTGTATTGTGGCCGTTTGTCTTTCAATGCACTGCTGAAACGCATTAATTGCGTTCGATAACGATCGCCTGTGATTGTTTCAGTCGGTTTTAACAATTCATAATACACTACGCCGAGCTGGTTCCACCAAATACTGAGCATGACCTTGGAACCATAAATATTCGGTTTGGTCGTCGACGTGGCAGCTTGGTCAGGATATCCCATGATTTTCTGCGCTTGGGATTATTGTAATGACCTCCAGTCACAATGCGATGCAGAAATCCCTTCCGTCTTTACCCTGCAAGCAGCAAACAGACCCCGTTCAATATCTCGTACGGCACCCGATTTTCTTGTTTCCTGAATCATTCCCATGACTTTCAGGCGTTTTGAATGGCTTGTTGCGTCACTTCCAATGATCCTGCCAATTCTTGTTGCGTTTGGCACGAGTTCTGATCAAGTATAATACCTACAATTCTTCATCTTCGAAAACCTCTTTTCCACCGCCATGCTGGTCTTCGACGTCAAAATCACCGTTCTTGAAACTGTGAAACCACTTTCGACACGTTCTTTCACTAATAGCGGCCTCATCATAGGTATCTGAGAGCATTCGATGAGCCTCAGCCGCAGATTTCTTCATATTAAAGTAAAAAATTAAAACTTCCCACAGATGACGAGAATTTGGCTCGTAAGCTGTTATGTTTAATCGAGAATAGCTTCATGATGCTGACACAAATCCACTAATATTTCGATGGCGTTATGTTTACAAATACCTAAGCTTATTGTATGACATCTACCATCTATTTATTTCGACTACCACTTACCACTACAGCCATCATCTATTGCAAAACGGTGGAAGCAAAGTTGTACAGTTAATATATTATTTTATATGGACATCTCAAAATATTTAATGGAAATTCTTCCCTGATATTTTGGCAATATCTGATTTATTATTGATATTGGTAGGAGGACTAGGAGGTATCTTTTGGATCTCAATAATATATAACTTATGGATATCCGCAACATATATTTTTAGGATGGCCAATTTGGTGACCGCCAGATATTTCTTGGACGTCCATAGGACCTCCAATATGTATATACCTATGGATTATCTGTTGAAGATATACCTATCCATCACATTCACTTTGATTCATTGGCGTTTATTGTCGATAAATATGTAATAGGGTTGAGTTGAGCGTTGTTGAATGTATATAATTGTGTTCTTATATTTTTGGTTTACGGTTATTTCCTTGCCCATGAAATATTATATTCATTCTCTGTATTGATTGTTACTGTGTCACGTATTGGAGCTTATTCAGATTATTGTGACTCGATATTGTCAATTTATTTCTGTATTCTTTTTTGTTTTTTTTCATCTCATGTTTGCGCTGTACTTGGTTTTATTATTGCAAGTGTAATTATTTTCTGTAATTGGGTGTTTATGTGTTGAAAATAAAGGACTTATTATTATTACTATCACACAAACCTGCGTTTTCTGGGACGTTTTACGGACGGCCGGACAGAATTCAATTTAATCACGAATCCGTCATCACTAAGTCGAACTTCACGAGAGACTAAATTACAGACATCATTACGAAATAACAGAGCGATCTAATCCATTCGACTGCTACACATTTTTAAGATGGAAAATGACCATTCTTTATTGTACAGTTCCGCTTCAAATTCGTTGCTCAATTATAGAACTTGCAGTGCCTTATCCCTATTCCCAAACTTCGAACAGTTTCGCTTCTTCAACTCCTCAGGGAACCTTAGAAGCCTCCGATGGAACTGCATTTTCTCTTCGGATCACTCTGTCGATTTATGAACAAACAAACGAAATATACGACATTATTTCGTCTATCTAGTTTTCCTTTTCCAGCCGTTTTCGGGCTTGGGGTGAGTTATGTGGCTGCTGTTAGCTTCTCCTAGAGGTGACATTCCAATTGGATACGACACCTGACTTGAATGGCTATGGGTCATTAAACTTACTTCATCTGTTTTATGGTCTCAATTCCGATGGATTTGTACTTTTTATGGGGGACAACGTTCAAACCCCTCAAGACGCTCTTTCGAAAGAGTTATTATACGGAAGGGGTAACAAGTTAAAATGCGAGGGTGATGGGGAAACTATGGAAGAAGCGGTGCTCCCTTTATAAGCAACATAACGTTCCAGATTTGATCGTATGGGGGTTTGACGAGGCTTTCTCAACCACTTTTTGAGGCGTCTTCTTTATCCCGGGTCCACTGAAGGAAAGGTCAGTATGGCAATTCAGTGGTCCCTTCCATATAAACCCTCCACCTCCAGAGCGGAGAGTTGGTATTAAGGACTGCCGGCTGCCGCTTTGCTGAAAATTGCGTAGCGTGTGTCGCGATCTATCGAGCTAACAAAGAATTACCACAGTTTAAACACTCAAAATTTCACAGAAAGTTGAAAATTCTCTGCCAATAGGTGCGGTACTTTGCTTCCTCGTTCTTTTGTCCTGAAATCAGTTCTTCGCGCTAAGTTATTTTCAGTATTGTAACGCTATTATTTGCCAAGAATTAAAAATTTACGTAAGCATTTGAAAATCTTGAGTTTTGATTGTCCAAGTTCATGATCTTCTGACTTCTGATAAATACCCTGTACATTATTGGTTCAAACCGCAAACAGTCTTATAAAGGGTGTTTTTTTTAGAGCTATAGAACTTTAAATTGCATTAAAACAACGATGGATTATTCGATTGACATGAATTTTATTTATCCGAAAGATAATCTTGTGGCATTACATTTTAAATATGATTTCTGGCATATGACCGCCACGGCTGGCTCGGATGTAGTCCAATCTGGACGTCCAATTTTCGATTACTTTTTCCAACATTTGTGGCCGTATATCGGCAATAACACGGCGAATGTTGTCAATGGTCAGGCGTTTGTGGCTTATCCGCATAGACCAATGACTTTACATAGCCCCACAGAAAGTAGTCTAGAGGTGTTAAATCACAAGATCTTGGAGGCCAATTCACAGGTCCAAAACGTGAAATTAGGCGGTCACCAAACGAGTCTTTCAATAAATCGATTGTGGCACGAGCTGTGTGACATGTTGCGCCGTCTTGTTGGAACCACAGCTCCTGGACATCATGGTTGTTCAATTCAGGAATGAAAAAGTTAGTAATCATGGCTCTATACCGATCACCATTGACTGTAACGTTCTGGCCATCATTGTTTTTGAAGAAGTACGGACCAATGATTCCACCAGTCCATGAAGCGCACCAAAAAGTCAGTTTTTCTGGATGTAACGGTGTTTCGACATACACTTGAGGATTAGCTTCATTCCAAATGCGGCAGTTTTGTTTGTTGACGTAGCCAATCAACCAGAAGAGTGCTTCATCGCTAAAGGACGTAGTGCGCGATACGTATTCCGCACAGAACTATTATTTTCGAAATGAAATTGCACTATTTGTAAGCGTTGTTCAGGCGTGAGTCTATTCATGATGAATTGCCAAACCAAACTGAGAATAAATCACTTGACAGCTGTTAAATCGGTCGCCATCTTGAACAGTAATGCCAACTTAATGTTATATACCTCGAAAAAAACACCCGTTAGTATTAGGTATTTATAGAATTGAAAATGAAGGTGTTCCCGAAAAAAAATTTTCTGCAGAAATATTCAAAAAAATTTCCTCGTCGCCACCATTTTTTCATAGGAATCCCATTAACATTAAGCGTTGACTTTCAACCCAAGGGATGGCATATTGCTGAAATTGTTATAAAAAAGCTATCTATGCAATAATATACTGGGTGTGCCATTTGAAATAAGTAGGAAGTAGTCTGATTCCGGATAAACGGATGTTGTAGAGATCTGAAAATATTTTAGGGAGAAAGGTCATTGTCTCAAACCGCAACATACAGATATTCAGCACAAACTTTTCATTAGTTTTCTATAAATGTCTAATAGGCCATCGCGGTGAATCACCCTATAACAAATAATACTAAAATACCAGCACCAGCAAATTTTACGTTAAGCCCATACACTACAAGTTGTTGCTGAATTGGAGGTACAAATGAAAATGAGGGATTTCTTGGGTAATTTTAAAGAAGAAAGTCCTATAAACATGAGCTTGCACATGCTTTGATACATGGTGTTTCATGTAGTAGGACATCAAAACTAATAATTAATTTATTCATCAACAACTTACTAACTGAATATTTATAATAATTTGATTTTTTTTTAATAGGTAGCACATAGGAGAAAACTGCAAAAACCAAAAAGTTTAGTAGTAGATCAATGTAAAGAATATCACCATGTAGATTTGGAATCGAACTTAGCATATCATGTGATATATAAACTATGATTTGTTATATCTGTGTTCAATTTCATTTGAATATCTTGCAGATTGCAGGTGCTATGAAAAAAAAATTATGCTTGAAGCTTTTAAACTCGATTGAAAAAATTCCAGGAAAATCAAAGTTTCAATCCAAAAACTTCTGAAGATGCTTACTTCAGTAGTAATAGCGAATGTTAGGTAAAAAACAGACTAGACCAATGGTTCCCAAACTTTTTTTTTCGTGGACCCCTTTTAAAGCTTCACTAGTTTCGGTGGACCCCTATCTTATATATAAATCTACAACCTTTTTTTTTCAGTTGAAGAATTGCTTGGAAAACAAAGAAAGGGCTATAAAATTAAATTCGGTAACACTGAAGTTTTTATAAAAGGTACAGATAAGAGTATTTGTATGTGAATTAAGGTATGAATTGGAGTTATAGTAAAAACCAAGAAAAAGGTAAAAAATTCGGAATAAACGGATAACGTTTTTGACCATTGACCATGCAAAATCAGGTAGTTTTTATTTGAAAGCGTTGAATATTTTGAAATAACACAATAAAATTGGATATAAAAATTTAATAATAATAATGATAATAGCGCCTTAA
Source organism: Harmonia axyridis (assembly GCF_914767665.1). NCBI lineage: Eukaryota > Metazoa > Arthropoda > Insecta > Coleoptera > Coccinellidae > Harmonia > Harmonia axyridis. Next base: position 31,123,518 of record NC_059505.1, read on the forward strand.
TTGCAAAAAAAAAACAATAATACATGATATTGTTTTTTTTTTTGAGGATTACATTATGGCACTACGCGCAGTTTGGTGATGAATCCCTGCCTATATTTTTATTCTTCACAATCGAAATCAGAAAAATTTTCGTGGACCCCCATTAAAAACTTGTGGACCCCCATTTGTGCTTCACGACACCGTGGACCCCCTTCGAGACCCCTGTGGACCACCGGGGGTCCACCTGGACCACATTGGGAAACACTGGACTAGACCATGAATAAAACATAACGTTAAATTTTCGGATCCTTTAGATTTTTTAGGATTAAAAAATTATTCTAAGGTCTTTTCTGAATTTGCACAGGGTCATCATTGCCAACATAAGAATCTATTCCGCATGAAACAAAGCGACCTTGTCACATCCACTCATCACCTCTCCCCTGTCCCAGATGAATTGAAGAAAGAGGAATAGTTGTATCAGAAAGGGACCCTCTGGGAAATATTCGTCCAGCCATTAGTTATCGACAAGGAGGACATCACGTCCTGGTAGCCAACCCTAGCGGCTCTTTTTCGTGACATGGAAAACACCTAAGTGGACACAGGATCGATCTTCCAGTCCACCCAAGGGCTGATACTGGTCGTCAGAAGTGTCACTTGTGTGAGCCCGAGTTCGAATTAACCCTGTGAAAGATAGCAGCTTCAAATGATGTATACGCCGACTATTTCGATGTAGAATTTTAGCTTGATCGAGGTGATTTTTATGGTATATCTCCCTACTTTTGTGACGAACCGAAAGAAGTTCTATTCTCCAAAGGAAACATACTACTTTTTTCTCTACGGCATTTAAACGAGCAGCGCTGCTGAAATATTCACATGTACCTTTTCGCTACAATTGTTTGAATTTAGTTTTCTGAACACATATCTAATTAGAGTAAGATTGATTCAGATTGAAAAAAAAATAATTATTGCATTGCGTCATCTTGCTATATAAACTGGACCCCACAAATATTCCATTCTTATTGCATCAGTTTATTCCCAAACGAAGTTCAGAATCAGAGAGATAAAAGATCCTCCGGGCCAGTTTGAGAGACGGAAATTCTAGGAAAAATCATATCGCTTGATGAAATATATCCAAGAAATGCTCCGTTAACCAAGTAAACTAGAAAGTTTGATAAAAAAAATGACATTTTTGATTTTTGCCAAACGCTTGGATAAATCGGATGAAAATTTCTAGGCCTCCATTTTCAGAATATTTATATATTTCTTAATTGGTTTCATGTTTGATTAATTAATTAATCAATTCAATTATTTATTCATTTATCTATTCGTTCATTTATTCTTTAATTTTCATTCATTTATTCATTAATTTTTTATTTCATTATTTATTGAAAAAATTATTCATTCATTCATTTATTTATTAATTCCTTAACTCATTCATTTATTTATCTACTGATTGATTAATCAATCATTTATTTATCTATTCATTAATTAATTAATTAATTTATTTATCTAGATGAAAAAATGAATGAATGAACTGATGAATAGATAAATAAATGATTGATTAATCAATCAATAGATAAATCGAATGATAAATAACTATTTATCATTTGATTAATTTATTGATTTATTCATTCATTTATCTGTTCGTTCATTTATTCCTCAATTGATTTATTCATCCATTCATCTATTTAATCATTTTTATTCATTCATTCTGTATTTTACCGGAAGAAGTATCCTTAAGTATTGAACCTTAGCTTGTAAGTGGTTCACTAAATGAACTGTAATTTAAATGAGCTATGACCCAATAGTTTGCGCAATATTCGGATTCAATTATGAAAACGACAAAAGGAACTTCACGGGACTTACTAGATCACTAGATGATGTGATAAGTGGAGTAATGTGGACTGCTCAAGTTGCCCCTTAGATGTTGGCTGCATAAACTGAACACTAAACTAAATATAGTCTGATTTTTTGAAAATAGCGACAAAGGCACCTAATCGAAGAAGAACAAGAGATATGTGACTGTGGCAATTTATCTATGTTCACCATTCGGAACCATGAAAAGGAATCAACATAATCCTCCTTTTTACTGGTGTTTTGGGAAAAGAAAGTACTCGTATATACTCGCGCACTTGACCATGTAAGAAGCTGTGCAAGTACTTGAATCACTTACTTACTTAATGTTAAAAACAGAAGAACTCGGTGTGAATCTTGGAATGATCAAAGCCACACCCCCAAGGGATCTGTAGAATGACTTTGCGAACGGTCGAATCTAAAACGGCCTGAATGCCCATAAAAATTGGCATTTCAGGGTGAATAATTCAATTGAGTTCAGACCAGTCTACAACTACAACATATGTGCAACACTTGCACCGACAACGAGAAGAGTAAAGATTTTCACATCTGTTCTCGAGACCGGCCAAAAAGTACCTGCGACCGAGCCGCAACGACTAAAGTGTCCAGCCACCTTTAAAAAACGATTGGATCTAAATATTATCTTCTTCACACATTTTTAGTGGGTTGAAAATGAATTGAAAAAAGTGTTTTTATCCCGTTCTTTAATTTACCTAATTTTTCCTTGGCCGTGAACTACGTCTTCACAGTATAAGGACCACAACCCACAATTCATTTATTTATTCACACATTTATTTTTCCATTCATTCATTTATTTATATATGCATTCATTGATTAGTTCATTTATTGATCCATTCATGTACTCATCTATTGATCAATTAATATGTTGATTAATTAATTGATCTATTTATCAATTTATTAATCCTTTCATTTATTTACTCATCTATTCATCAATTAATTAATTAATCAATTGATTAATTCATTTAATTATTTATCTATCTATTAATTTTGTTATTCCTGAATTCATTTATTTTCTTATTAATTTGTTTGATCATTAATTCATTGAATTAGTGAATCATTAATTTATTTTTTCTTTTATTACTACCTTTAATTAGCGTTGTTTTATTGTGATACTACTTGCGGTAGCTTTTTCTCTACATTTTGTAGTTTGTTCTATACTTATATAATTTTATCTATATTTCTGTTGTTTTTTAATCATGTTTTTGGCATCGATTTCTAGGATCATTAGCCGTTCAAAGAACAATTACAACAAAACAATAAATAGTTAATGATCACACACATGAACCAAAAAATATAAAAAACGATACGCGCAAAAGACTAGATTTGAGTAAACGGCAGTAGTATATTTCTGTTGTTTATTTGTATTTTTTGCTTCCGCCTGCATTTCTTTTTTTCTGTATTTAGCAGTCTATGCCAAAAATTCATTAAAAATAGACTTCTCAATGTCCTATTACAAATCATTCAATACAATAATTGAAAATTAAGTTCCACCTTTTATAGGTCAAAAACCCCAACCACCAAAATAAGCAAGACGTGTAAAAATAACCTCAAATATCCTATCGGAAAAGCTACAATCCATCATTCGCCCACGTGAACTCCGAACCCTTCAGCCCTCGGGGACGTCTCGGAGGAAATGGGGAGGCCAAACCCCCCGAACATCCATCGCAGACACCAGCACGAAAATAAAACCAAAAACGGACAGCGGGCGAGACCAGCGGCTATACAGGATATGACGAGCATGTGTCCTGACCGGCAGATTTGTAACTGTCTGAACTAATATGCATATAGAAAAGCAACGGATCAAATCAGGTATTCTCGAATTTCCTCGGGAGAAATCTGGATGTGATTGGATTGCGATAACCCAAGGGAATCGGCGGACAATTCCAGTTTTAAACTTTCGCGCGCTTAAACCTGGCCGTAGGCGACTGCGATCCTTGCCGCGAGATGTGTTTTGCTGGCTGCACGTGTGTGGGTTCGACAGGTCGGGTCCGGTTTTGTTCGATGGGGTGTTTTTTGGCGTTTTATTATGATTATTTCACTCAGATGCATAGAGTAATAAACATAGATAGAGGGAGTATATGCAATTTCCATGGCCCCAACATGATTAGATTACGTTGTCAGATTGTGATATATTTTCAAAACCACAATTTTACAATTAAAAAATAAAATTACAATTTTCTTTATGAATGTATATTATATTGAATGAAAGATATCTATTTGAGTGATTCCTGATTGAATATAAAATTTTAATATTTGGAATCCGATATTTTTTCTAATTGTTGAATTTATATGATCATCAGCTGATCGGAGGCACAACATAGTTTTGATTGGTTCTACATGTTCAACACTATCTTATCATTGGCTGAAATTCAAACTTCTGTACTCTCTCCTTTATGGTCTAGTCAGCATCAACCTTTCTCTCTTCAATGTTGGAGTCAATTCTGTAGACCTCAATAACGCCCAAGGGCGCAACTATGTATCATTAGATTATTGGTGGTGTTCATAGAGTAATTATCATAGATAGAGGGAGTATACGCAATTTTTACATTTCTCCAACATGGTTAAATTACGTTGTCAGATTGTGATATATTTTCAAATCCACAATTTGACTATATCATTATAAATGTATATTTTATTGAAAGAAATATATTCATTTGAGTTATTCACGATTAAATATGCAAATTTTAACATTTGGAATCCGATATTTTTCCTAATTGTCGAATTTATAATAAGCAGAATATTTATTATTCTCTGTATCTACTTGCTGAAATCCATGGTTTGGCAACTTTTGCTCTCCTAGTGTCATCGGTTGTTTCACGTCGTTTGGCGCTCTCGAAGTTTGTTTCCGGAATTTCTGATATATTTAGGTATTTATTCCAATATATTTTAGGTTAATATGAAACTATGGGACATAAGTGCGTTCTTTGTGGAGAAACTTGCGAATTGAGTCAAATGTCGTATCACTGATATGTTTTCATTTCAGCGCGCTTCCTGTCAAATTTGATAGTTCATGTTGGGGACAAAATTTGCTTACTGAAAACGACATATGCTCCCTCTATCTAAGTTTATTTCTCTGAGATCAAATGCAACCATTTTTCGAATCAATTTTGTTCACATGACTGAATTTTGCGCAAAACCTGTTTTATCGTTATTATTTTTTCGTTTGTGCTCCATAGTGGTCTTTATTCAATTATTTCCATATGTTCTACTCAAAGCTCATGGAAATATGAATTTCTTGATCAAGGCCATCGACAGGAATTACGGGATCGGGAAGGATATGAAAATCCGGGTGCCCATGTTCTTCCGCCAATTTGAGTCGAACTTTTACACAGGGCCGCCGCCAGACATTTTAGCGCCCCGTCAAAATAAAATTTTACCGCCCTGCTTTGACTAATTTATATGAATTTTCTTCAAAAGAGCCTCTGCTATTCATCTCATGCAGCTTTTCAATTTCATATGAAATCATATTTATCAATTCAAAATCTTAGAGGTGCAAAAAGTGTTGTTTTATTAACTGACTTTGCGCCTCTATAATTGGGCGCCCCGGCAAAATGTCCGGTATGCCGCTTCTGGCGGCGGCCCTGTTTTTACAAAAAGAATCACACTAAAGGATTGAAAATTGATTATTCGATAATTTGTACCTTTATTACAATGCACAAGTGCTATTTTAAATTGGGCTCAGGGCTGCCGCCAGACATTTTGGCACCCCGGCAAAATAAATATTTGCCGCCCTGCTTTGCCTAATTTATCTGAATTGTCTTTGGAGGAGACCCTGTTATTCCCCTCATGCATCTTTTCAATTTCATATGAAATCGTATTTTTCAACTTGAAATCACCGTGTCAAATTTATCAAAGGACGTTTTGTCGATTTCATCAGAAAACATTCTGTCTTAATAATGTCCAGTTAACATCCTGTATTGTTTGTAAGTACGACGCTCTATAAGTATATAGTAAAAAGAAGACGTAGTCCTTGAATGTGCATTTAAGTATCTATTTGTATTTTCATAACTACAGTTGAGATCGCCTGTTCGATTTAAAAAAAATTGGATCCAAAGAATTTTATTATTTTACTAGAAAGAGTGGAATTTTCACTAAGAAAACATTTTTGCGTCAGAAAATATGTTTTTATTTTCCATCCTTGAATAGGAAACTCGTCGAATTCAAAGAGCGAGTAATCATACCCAATTGGTTATCTCCTAATGTTCTAATGAAAAAAAACGGCGCAACAATGGAAGAAGAGGAAGAAGATGAAGAAGAAGAAGAGGAGGAGGAGGAAGAAGAAGAAGAAGAAAAAGAAAAAAGAATAAGAGGAAGGTGAAGAAGAGGAAGAAGAGGAGGAGGAAGAAAAAGAGGAGGAAGAAGAAGAGGAGGAGAAAGTAGAAGAGAAGGAGGAAGTAGACGAGGAGGAGGAAGTAGAAGAGGAAGAAGAAGGAGAAGAATCCTTATGAGCCATAGAAATATTGGTTATTTCTACATTTGGTGAACGTTGATAAACATTTATATATAACGCAATACAATTTCCTCTCCTGAATATCTGTTAGTATAACTGTTTTTGTTGAATTATAAAAGCATTTGAATACTTCTTGCAAGACTTTAAATTCGTAAAATCACGAATTAAGTCATAGTACGAACTCTTATTCATTAATATATTTTACGAAGCGTTTAGCAATATGAAGTTAAAATACAGAGTATTCGGCTCAGTATACTAAATTAAAATATATATTAATAAGCTCAATCTGCCGTTCTTTAAAATTGTCCGCCTACTCAGCCTTCTAGTAAATCCGTCACTACGTAATAACTTCTAAACTTTTCGAGAAAAGCTCTGAATATCGGACGGACGATTTTTCATTCGATTTTTGTATTTTAAACATACTGCAACATACATGGTGTATCTAAATAACACTGAAAAAATGTGATTTTCTAATGGAAATTAGGGTGGGTAGGTGGTATAACATTTTTTGAAAAACTTCCTCCAGGAAAAGTTTGAAAAACTTTTTTTCTCTTTTTTATTTTCCATGTTGATTGAGCTAAAGATGCGAAACTTAGTAAATATTATCTGTCAATAAATCTACACATTTCGAAATTTTTTCAACCTTGAAGAACAAGAGCCAACCAAATCATGATTCTACTAGGCTAATACTTTTACAACTGAAACAAAAGTGAACGAACAATAAACAAAAACCTGTCGAATATCGATAATAAAATTATTGTTGAAAATTTTTTCTTCGGGGGGGTGTAACTTTTCCGGGGGGAGGTTTTTCAAAAAAGTTTATACCAAATACTTACCTTAATTTCTATCACAGAATAACCCCTTACAATTTTTTCGGTGTTGTTCAGGTACACCCTGTATCTCTCGAAATTTACAAGGAATGTTAAAATTTTTTTTCCCATTCCGATTCCAAAGACTCATTGTCCGAAATAATAAACCAAAATTAGATTTCCCTTTCTAAACCGCAGCCCAAAATCCCGCTCACAGTCTGTCTCAACAGCCGACCGAGTCGCTGCTATCAGTATGCGAAGTTCCCAATTACAACTCCGCAAACTTCCCCAAGTACTTTTGATAAAGTATAAAAACTTTATCAAGCAAGTCATAAGATTATTGATTTTTAAGAGGGTTGCGCGGAACCCCAACGACCAGTGCAACCCCATATTGGATCATGCCCGCCAGTATGCCGATTCTGAAAGTTTTATACGTGTTTGAAAGGACTGTTTCTTTCATAAACTTTTTCTAACTTATCGGAAACGGAAAACGCTCATTCTATGTGATTTTTCGGGGTGTTGAGAGGGTGTTGTGCTACCGAAAATTGCGGAAATCGGGGTGAGTCTTAGTTTTCAAACTTTCCGAATGCATGCGCTCGCAGTGTTTATCATCTGATCGGTAAGTTGTTAGGTTAGGTTATGTTGTGTGACGTAGAGGAAATCTGAACATTTCCTCACAACAAGTTTTCCTTTTTCCACGGTCATTCTTGGAATAGTTTCAGATTGGTCTTGGAGATTTCTTTGAGGTTATATTTACGTTTGAGGAGGATTTCCTGGAAAGGATTATCCTGGTTTTAGTAATTGGAATGATTTTTGCCTGTTGATTCGTGTTGTTGAAGGTTAGGTATGACGTGATGTTGTCCTTTTTTCTTATCATTTGTTTTGAAGAAAATTGATTTGACCTTGAAAAGTTTTCGAATCATTCGGAATTTCTGAATTTTATTTCTTTGTGTAATTTAAACGGAATAATTACCAAAATATAACCGATGTAATCGTTTTCACCATCTTTAACAAGAATATAAAATATTCTTGGATATTTTGAATTTTGTTCCAATTTTTTTTTATTTATGTTTATTCTAGAATCTTTATACAAGGTGTTCCTAATTGAAGGTATAAACGAAATGACAGATTCCTCATGTTGAGAAAAAAAGGACTTCAAACACTCTGTTTTCGAGATACAGGGTGTTAAATTTTGATTTTTTAAAGTTTTTTGTCATAGCATCTTATCTCCACCAAATATTTTACTTGAATTTGGCATATATATTTCAATTCAAAGATTTCATCATGTGATGTGCTAATTTTTAATGCAAAACTACAAGGTGATATTCTTTTTCTGGAATAAGGCCCGTATCTTTCTTCCAGAACTTTTTTTTTTGATGGACCGCTAGTAATTCAGATAAATGTATAAACAAACTTTGGTCCAGTACTTCACTTTTTGGTTATTGATAGTTTTGTTGTCTCACCTAGTAATCCCTAGAAGGAAAATTATTAAAAAGATCCAGTGAGTTAGCTGTGATGAACAAATTCATTATAACTTTTGAAACTTATTTACTCAATCTGTAGCGAATTTTAACCAAGATTCGATAAAATGGTATAATCTTCACGAAAACATCTAGAAAACAAATTGTTTGCGGGCATGCTTATAGGACTTTTTTTCTTAAAATTATCCAATTCTCCTTTGTACCTGATATTAAGGAACACCCTGTATCTGTATGGTATATCGAATAGAATAATATTTGTTGATTATATATTTATTCATATTAATTCAAACTTTCATTTTCCATATCGATAAAAAAATGAAATGGAAATAAAGAAAAGAGTGAATTTTCCCATCCTGAAACATTTTGAATATTTCAAAATGATTTTGTTTGTTCAATTCGATTGTAATGCTTCATTCCATAACAGACCTGTTGATCCTGTCGTTGTCCCAGTTGTTTTCCCAAGGTTGTTTGAAATGGGGTATCGAAACAATTGACGTAATGAATTTCTATTCATACTGTTTTATGTTGAAACATAACATGTTGGCGTGAACTCATATGACATTGAATATGTTTTCAATGTAGGTTCTATTGAATTTTGAGTTTCATTGATTATTTGCTGATCGTGTTTTTCATTGAGGTCAACGAGCCTTTTGGGCCAAATGTTCGATAACATAATACGTAAACAATTATATTATGTGAATTATTACGAGTTCTATATGGACTTGAATTTAAACTTGAAAATTGAAGTAACTAACCTTTTGTACACGTAATCCACCTATTTTCTGAAGATGATAATACTGTTGTCAAAACTGTGTCAACTTCAAATCGAAATTCCTTGAGTAAGGCAATGGTTACTTATGCTTTTACGTTATCAGTTATTTTTTCTATGAAATTTATGAATTCAGACATCCAAGAACTGAATATTCATTTGAATGCTTAATATCTACATTATTAAATTTTAATTATTATGAATATCTGTTTGTTTATTTTTTGAATAAACCAAATTTCCAAATTCTTGTATTTATTGGAAATGATTGACCGTAGATTAAACGTAGAATAGCAATGGCCAAGACCATTTTTGCGAAAATGAAGACCTTTTTATGTAATGACCACCTTAACCTGGACTTGAGGCAGAGAATGGTCAAGTGCTATGTTTGGCCGGTGCTTTTGTATGGTGTCGAAACATGGACCTTCAAGTTGTCAACTTTGAACCGTATTGAAGTATTCGAAATGTGGATACACAGACGTATGCTCAAAATTCCCTGGACAGCACATAAAACAAATGAAGAAGTGTTAAGAAGAGCCAACAAGAATAGAAAATTGCTTAATGTCATTAAGCGTAGGAAGATATCTTATCTGGGCCATGTGATGAGGGGAAGTCGCTATCGAATTCTGCAATTGATAATAATCAGCGGCAAAATAGAAGGAATAAGGGGTGTAGGGAGAAGGCAAGCCTCCTGGCTCAAAAATATCCAAGAATGGACCGGAATAAGAAATGCAGGTCAACTTTTGAATATGGCACAGGATCAAATTTTTTAGATTTGATTTTGAGTGCGAGTTCAGTTGAGTTCATGAATGATTTTAAGGAGTGCGCTTTCCCTTCAGAATTAATTCAACTGAAATTATGCAAAGATAGTCCAATTTGATGTTTTCCTCATATATCTTGTAAAGAAATTGACGAAAAATGAAGTAAGTTGAAAGATTTTTCAAAAACACAAGAACTCAAATATCTCGGAAAAATGTTGATTTTCTGTTATCAATAAATATGGCTCAATTGACAGCAGATGAGTGATACTAACATCTCCTTCAAGATTCACGTCTAATTTGGATACCTGGAATGATATAATCCGTTAGATCATTGGATCATTGATAAACAAAACGAAATAATAGCGGTCCAAGGACAGAGCCCTGAGGATCCTCGTGGCAATTTGTAGTTATTTAGGTCAAACCAGATCAAAACGCCGAAAATACCCACGTCAGCCTTCAGAAGAAACTCATATAACTCACCGCAGATTTAAAATCTCCACCAGATACCGAACCTTTTATCTGTTACGTATATAACGCCTTCCTTAACCACCCCCCTCTCCCGATTCATTTTCCGGCTACACTCTTGTGTTTTATCTGCGCGAAGGTTGCCGTTTATTCCTGCTGATATATAGACGGGAAAGTTGAGAAAGTTTCCTCGTCTTCGCGGCTCCGACGGCAACTTCTTACACCGTTTTACCGGTTTAGCGTTCGCCGTTATGTTTACACTGTTCCGGAAACGGATGGGGTAATTTCTATTTACCCTTACCTTTTCCGGACCCATCGGTTCGGAATCATGAACTTCCTTCCAGCTTTTAATTAATAAACGGGTGAAAAATGCCCGCAGAACAGTCTTATATTTGGCTTGGAAGTTTTGGAGGTATTGCGGAGTTACCTTCACGCCCGATGGGAGCTTCTTATGGTCGAGGTGTTCTGTTGTCAGGGTTTCTTGCGCCGCTGGATGGAGTGCCTAGTGATAGAACTCTCTAGAACAAAATGATTTCCATGAATAAAGGGTTTTCTCCGATTGACGGCAAATATTTATTTTGCAGATACATATCAATGGGCAAAGTAATACTTTTTCTGCCTAGGCAGCAAAGTGATTGTTCTCAATGCGAATAAAACATTCGACATTTCCAGACAATCAATATTTTCGCCATCTTTCTTATTTTAAGTGGAGTAGGTACTTTTAAGTCGCTATCACTGTCCGTAATAATCATAATAACTTATGAAATATCTGACAGTTTTTTGGAAAAAATTGGATACATTTTTATTATGGACAGTGGTCACGACTTAGAAGTACTTCAGAAATAAGAGAGGTGGCAAAAAATATTAATTGTCAGACAATGTCGAATGTTTTATTCGCATTGAGAATAATCATTTTGCTGCCTAGGCAGGAAAGTCGTTTCTTTGCCGCCTAGAAAAAGTAATATTTTGCAAAATCAATCAATCGGATGATGTCAATCAATCAATAATTATTCGCAAGTTCTTTGTTAATAATGTGTTTGTCCACCGCGATTATCTAAAAACTCCTCAACACATCTCGATATTGATGTAATATGATGGTATATTTCTTCTTGAGGGATGCTATCCGAAGCTACCAATACTTCATCTCTCAAAGCCGCCAAAGTCCGTGTGGGTTGGGGAAAATTTTCAAGCCATCTACCCATGCTGCCCCAAACATGCTCTATGGGTGAAAGATTGGGGGATCTGGGCGGCCATGGCACAAGATTCACATGGGTTGTTTAAAAAAAGTTTAAACCAACTCTGGCAACATGAGGTCGGGCATTATCTTGCTGAAATAGTGGATTCTCGAGCCGGATAAGGTAATTTCTTGAAGGTAACGCAGCCCTGTCATGTTACCTCGGATAAAGACTAAAGGTGACCTACTTGCATGTGAAATAGCATTCCATACCATAACGCCTACTGTCCAGTGTACATGAGGCTGTGTACATCAAACTGAGGTTCACGTCTTTCTCTCCGAAGTCGTCTAACCCTTCTTCGGCCATCGTATGCACTCAAGGAGATTCGAGATCAGAAAAGACGACCTAATGCCATTCCACATTCCAATGTTGACGTTCTCTGCACCATTGTAATCGTTGCCGGCGATGCCCAACCGTCAGAGGTAACACAAGAAGGGGTCCATAATGCTACAAAGACCTTATCCAGCGGTAAACCTAACCACCCATCAGCCTAAGATCGAGTTGTCGCAAATCGGTCACTATTGGCTTTAAGTCTTAGACGTCGATCTTGAACTTCATTTATGCACCTTCGACGTCCGGTGCCAACTCTTCTTTGATTTTGGGGATTATCAAACCACGCTTGATAACATCTCATGACAGAAGTTGTATTTCTGTTTGTACGGTTAGCGATTTCTTGAGATGACAACCCCGCCTCCCGTAGACCAATAACTCGACCTCTTTCAAATTCACTTAGCTGGCGATAAATTCCGCGTACACGTGCTCTTGGCATTTTGACAACAACTAAACATCGACTTTCGATCTCCTCGAACAGCTGGTTTTTTATAAAATTTAAAAAACTCTCAAAAAACGACTATAATATTTGAGTAACAAAAATTGTTTACATGATGAAACCTTCACGATTTTTTTCTCCAAATCGAATCATTTACTCCTTGCTATAATATCTATTTCTTACCAAAAACATTTCAAAATTTGATCAGCTCCTTCTCTGGGTGTTGCAGTTTCTTTGTCAGTTAGTATACAATACAAAAGTCACTAGGATGTAAAATCCGAATTTTTCATTGAATTTCGACAATATTTCACAAAACTTGACTGAAATAAAGAATATATCGTCTAATACTCGTTGCAGAAGGCAATTCTAACACTCATGCGTTCAAACACTCGCTCGTTTCGGAATTTCCCATTCGTGTTGGAGAAGGAGCCCATACTGCAACTTGTTTCAGAATATACTATTGTAGGTTTGGTTAATCGATCGCCTAGAGGTATGATTCGATTACCTGTCCTTTCGTCTTCTTCTCCGTGACTTTGATCGGGTTTGTAATAATTAAATACTTTTAATTATGTACATCTATTTACAAAGTCACACTTACAGTACGAATACAGTATTGAGAAGATCTTAATTACCGTCTAAATTACAATTTCTCACTACGGTTCTAAATTTCGTCTTATCGTCGAGTGTTAATCACGAAACGTCTTCGAATATCTCGTCTTTGTCTTATTTCAAGTTTCGGTCGTCTCGTCTTTAATTCGTTCGCGATTCGTCTTATTTTAGTCCGCGAACCGTCTTTTCGTCTTGACCGACTGAACTTACTCTGACCTCGCTTCCTCTTAGTTTTCTTTCTTCCTGGGACTTACTGACCTACCCTGGTTATCTACTTGCCTTCTTTCGACTTGGCCACACTCTTAGCATCACGCCGATATCGGGGAAAAGTACCAAGTACCACCACTAGTCCAGTAAGAGTTTTGCCGTATCGCCCACAAAGCTCTTCGCGGATTCATGGAAATCTAGCCATGGAATGTTCTCGAAGGACCGCCACGTGATACGCAGATATGACATCCGGTACCACCGTCTCGTTTTCGAGCTTTCCAAACCCCCAGTAAATCTCTTAAGATTTATAATCGATATCACATGTCTCGACACTTCGAAGAATGGACTAGTTTTCATTATTTTGTTGAGGATTAATTCTAAAAATTTAAGTAAAATGAAACAAAAATGTGGAAAAATCATTGAAATATCTCTAGAAATGAAAAAGTTATGGGACTTTGAAGTTGCGCTTGGAAGAATAATTTCATAGTACGTGTAAGTGGCGTGACGTCACAAACTAGACGACTGGTATTCGCAGAGTGCTTACGAATTCATTGGTGTACAATCACTTGTGCCGTTAGTGTCGTGTTTTGTTCGTTACACGATGGCTGAAATAACTTACTATATACATACATATAAATTACTTTTTTCTCTTTTTACTCCTCACATAAATATGTTTTGCCATTGATAGACTTCAACAACCAGTACTCAACTACAAACTGTTTATGAAACGTTTTTTAAATAAATCATCGTTATAAGTTGAACCATGATGAAGCAAACTCAAAAGTAGATACTTACTTGAAAAGTTTAACTCTTTTTATTTCAGCACTGACATAAGATGGATTCGAAGAAAAAAACTCCATCACTGCGAATATATCTATTTTAGGCAAATTGCCACTTTGTCCTTTCACGAAGCCTTCTTCCATTATGGTGACATAAAAACTAAACTCGAGTTAGAACTACACTGTACAATTACAAACGGCGCGAGAGCCTTGGCGCGGCTAAGTATTTAAACGTAATTTATGGTGTAGCGATCACAGGCCAGTGCCGTGACGTCACAGACCAAAGACGTTCCACGCTAAAATACGTAAATTCAAATAATCTATTTCTCAGTGATTTATTGATGGATTTTCAAAATTTTTTCACTGATTTATCAGTTTTGCTCTATATTTCAATTCTATCGTGTTAAATATAGTATTATCAACATCACTAAACTAGTCCATTAACACTTCCTTTACACATTATTCACAACAACAATTCGTTCCTTGTAAATCCATTGAAACTGTCATGCCCTCGACGCTCGAAGAAACTAATAGGTCTCCAAGCATCCTGCTGACCATGTCAATTATTTACAGGGAGCAATGACTGAATCCTACACTATTTCATAATCTTAATTGTGAAGATTCGGTGACGAGCGCTCTAAAACATAATAATGGATAATAAAATCTGTGCTATAAATAATACCTATATATTTTCGATCCAAAAACCTTGGTATCTACAAGATCCTACAGTCCCAAAGAAATGATAGCAGCCGCCATCCTCAATCAGTATCGGGTTGTTTACAACGGTATCGGAAACTCTTATTTATAAGAGTTTTCCAACTGCCGCGAAACTTTCGTAATAAGGTATCGATTTTCAACTTGGAGAACTTTCCTCCTGTCCCAGCTTGTGCACAATGAGCTCGCTCTCATTTCCTCTATTTCTTTTCAGCCAGTGAAAATTTTATCGGGGGATAAGATGGCAAATCAGCAGAAGAAGCAGATGCATACGATAGAGCATCTGTTGCAGCTTCCGAAGACTGCCACTAAGCGAGATGAGATGCCTGAGGATGGTGGTGGAGTGAGGATGCCGAGAAAGGTGAGTACGGTAATTTTTAGAATGGACTGTTTTCACCCCATCGAAGGTGAAGGAAGCTTTGCGATCACTTGATATTTTGGCCATCGATCAGAAGAAAATTTCCGCTCGCAAAAGTCATTTGAGGACATGCTGAATATTTTGGTTTCGTGTTTGTCTGTCGGTATGTGTGTCTGCAAATCAACAGAACTAGGGAATCCTATCCGCACCAAAATATCAATCTCGCAAATCCGCAAGAATGCGGGATTGTTTACAATACATATACTCTTTGTACTCAACCTATTAAACATGCTCATAAATAGGTCCTATGCTTTAAAAACATATTATAGTATAAAAGTGTTCATTTCATGGCAACAGCTGTCAAGTACTGCCGCGGGTAAACTAAAAAAATCTGCCGACAAGTGCTGTCTCACAGTTATTCCAACTAGAAACTATTTGTTATTCAAAATTGAGCGTTTGTGATTGTTGGAAATTGAGTCTAGGGCCGGAGTTGTAAACAGCTTCCCACTATGTACCCGTACCCCTATTCCGTCCGCATTCAAAAAAGGGTCATTTCATGTTTTAATAACTGGTCAAGTGTTGTTCATACTCGTGCTCGTACAGCCATCAATAAAAAAAAACAAATAATTATTTATTTATTTGTTTGTTTTTTTATTATTGTGATATACTGTTATTTTATTTATTATTATTATTATTTATTTTATTTATTTATTGTTATTATATTTATTTGTTTTTTTTATTGATGATTGACTGTCAACTTGATCTTTTTGTATTTTGTGTACTCTTGTAATGTCGTTATTGTATTTGAAATTGTTTTTATATCAATTGTAGCCTGAG
Source organism: Harmonia axyridis (assembly GCF_914767665.1). NCBI lineage: Eukaryota > Metazoa > Arthropoda > Insecta > Coleoptera > Coccinellidae > Harmonia > Harmonia axyridis. The sequence continues at coordinate 31,139,612 of NC_059505.1, forward strand.
GAAGGTGAGAAATAGACCACCGAATAATCATCTTATATACATTCATTCCTGGTGACAAAGTAGGGGATCTTTTGAACATGGATCACAATCAGTTGTAGAAATTCAAAAAAAAAAGTTCAACGTGAGATTTTTCATTTGAAAAGAAATTGTACCGATTTTATTATTGTAAAAAAGTAAGAAAAACCTATCAGTTGTTAATAAGATATTCAGTAATCAATTTCAACTCTTCAAGTTAATAATAAATGATATTGAACTTAATTAATCATATTACTCTGAATTTATCGTCTATTTTTGTCGAATGGTAATACTGAAATATCGATATGGCAATGAGATTTCGGAGAGAAATCTGCAAGGAGCGAAAGGTCTTCGTTGGTTCGTGGATAGAGGGACCTACTAGTATATTTACGAGGAATTTACGAAGGTTCTGAAATATGGGATTTTGTTGAATATGATCTCAAATGCAAAACTTTGAATATGAAGTGAAATGGTATTGTTTATTGAAAATCGATTTGAATTCAAAGTTTCAGTGTATACTGATTGTTGAAAATATGAATTTTATTTACGCACCGCTTGGTGAAAAGCTCTTATTTCATGTAGTGGGTTTGGAATTGAAAAACATTGAATTGATTTGGATAGAGATTTTGAATCATTTATTGCAGGAATTCATTTGAGACGGTAGTTTTGCCAACATTTATTTGCGGAATAAAATAAAGAAAATATATGAGCTTAGCTTACATACATTTTCAAGATATGTTCTCATTTGAAAATATTGAGTTTTGATGAATTTGAGTTGTCCAAGTTGATGATATCCTCATAAAACCCTGTACATTTTTGGTCCGAACCGCAAACAGTCTTACAATCCTATGTATTGGCGGAATAAAAATGAAAATGGTTTTTTCGAAAAAAACTTTTTCTTCAGAAATATTGAACAAAATGTGAGTCTTGTCCGCAACCATTTTTTTTATGAAAGTTTCATTAACTCATGAAGCGTTAAGTTTATACCCAAGGTATGGCATATTGTCATCAAATAAGCTATCTAATGATGCAATAATATACTGGATGTGTCATTTGAAATAATAATAATAATAAAATAATAAATCTTTATTCAGAAAAACACACAATCACAAAAATTGTATGAATGAAATGAGGAAAGTAGTAGTCTTTTTCCAGTATAATCGGAAGTTGTTGAGATCTGAAAATATTTTAGAGAGAGAGATCATTGTCTGAAATCCCAGTATTCAAATTCTCAGCACAATATTATGATTAGTTTTCCATAAACTAAGCGAAATCAATGAGATCATAAATCTCAAGTACACATATACAGGGTGAGTCAAAAATGTGTACCGAGCTTCCTGGGGGTGATAGTACATTGAAAAATAAGTATAGTTTGATGAATAAACTCATGGCCCAAAATGCATATTAGGTTGTTTTTAAGTTGTGAGTCAAAAAATCAAAATTCACCCTTTAAGAACAACCTAATATGCATTTTGGGCCATGAGTTTATTCATCAAACTATATTTATTTTTCAATGTACTATCATCCCTAGAAAGCTAGGTACACATGTTTGACTCACCCTGTACACAGTTCTGTGGTTTCCTAAGGTTGCTAAACCCACATGAACAAAAAAGTGTTCGAAAGTTCTCTAGTACTTTTTTCAAATATTTTGAAATAATAAATGAACTTTATGTTCAAAGTGATAGCTTTCCCAAACAAAATATTTCAAAGAAAAAAAAATCTCTTGCAGATTATCTACTTAATATCAAGAACTACCTCTCATCTCATGAAATGCATTTATTATGTAGCGTACTGTGCGAAATGTTTGGCTGAAATTTACGAGATCCTTTTGCAGAGGGCACGTTAGATAATTATCATCATAAAGTGGACTTTACGAGCACTTAGAGCCCACCGTAAAGAAATGCTTCATTTCGTGCTCCCTCAAACAAATATGTTTCTCCCGATTGCCTTCTGTTGCGGTTGAGGCTTTTTGACCGTAAAACTCTACAGTATCTTTTGCAGATTCGGTTGGAGGTTTTCATTTACATGAAAGTATAAGAGATTTAGATTTTATTAATTTGTTGAACTGCTAGTGTATTATGCGATTTAGGATTTTCTACGTGTCAATGAATGGTAATTAATATCGTATTAATCGTATTAACGTTTCAGAAATAAAATTTAATGTTGGATTATTAGAATTAGAATTATTAGAACTTTTTATGTAGCGATAATTTCGAAAAGAAGGCATCGATAGTCATTCAACTCGTTTAAACTAGTTTTGAATCGTTAGAAATATTCATCATGAAATATTCAACCTTAAAAAGACAAGTGTCAAGGAAAAATTCCATATATCTAACTATTCAGTATATTTATTTCATTTTCAGGATTTTTTGTGAGACCGACACCTTCGCCATTTTGCAACACATACCAAGCAGTCAATAGATTCACAATTTGACGTATTGTGGACAAATTTGGAAATGATAACAAGTACGGCTCAGTATTGGGTACTGGACTCTTGTATTGTGTGAAGAAAATTCATTTTCAAATTCGTCTACAATAAGATGAATAGTGTGTAGATCAACTAAATAATGACGTCCATGAATTGTTCTCAAATTTCTCTCAGTATTCATAAATCAGTACTGATATTGGTGAAACAATTTAATAATTTCTGAATGTTGCTGAAGCGTGTATCTTTCCATAATCAAATGGCATAATCTACTGAACACAAGTGACATAATAAATTTCAAAATATAATACAATTGTGTCCACTATAATCGTTTTACATTGTATCATTCTTAATGAAAACTAGTTGCGCTATAATATAATAAACTAGGACAGAATGTATACGTCTGGGACCGTATTCTCGACAAGTGATCTTTCAAAACGTATACGTTCATTCAGTGTTCAGAGCACTGTAAGTATGTATACGTTTTGAAAGATCACTTGTCGAGAATACGGTCCCTGGCAACGATGTTGAAAAATATTTTATAACGTCATGACACTGCTGGGATAAACATAAAGGATTATCCATTTTGTGATTTCGAAAGTAAACTTAAATGAAACACACTTTGTGTTTTTTTTTTCAGAAAATCGATCAAATTTTCATTTCAATATAATACTTCGACCTTGCCACTATGGAATACAATCTCTTACAGGACTCGATCCTTGTGAGGTAAATTTCGATGACTTGCCGGCACATTTCGGGCAATATCTCATCAATAATTTGACAGATGTTGGTTTTCAAACCTCCAATAGTCTGAGTCAAAACTAAAAACGATACATCGTATGAATCGACAAAAAAAAATCCGAAGGTGATATATCACAAGATCTTGGTGGCCAATACACTAGTAGAAATAAGAAATTACGAGTCCTGGAATTTTTTCGCAATAAAGCCAAAACGGGTTATATTATTTGACTTGTTGTACCATCTTGCTGAGACCACATCTCTTTCCATTCAAAGTAATTAATTTGAAGGCAAAAAAGGCAATCATTTGAGTATAGCAATGAGTATTGACCTCATCTCTTCCCATTCAAAATTATTAATTTCAAGCAAAAAAAATGGTCATTATTTGAGTATAGCAAGGTGTTGATGGTTTGAGTGACATTTCTTTATTTTCAAAAAAGTACGGGCCAATCACTCCACTACACCAAATTTCACAATGTACAGTGACTTTTTGAGGATTTAATGATTTTTCAGCAGTTATATGAGAGTTTTCACTTCCCCATATGCGGCAATTTGCTATTTTAAATAGCCACTGGTTGAAAAATGTGCTTCGTCACTGAAGAAAATTCGATGTGAAAAATCTTCATGCTAAAGCAGCCAATCGGCATATGTTCTACGAATTGATCAGCTGGTTTAAGTTCTTGGGTCAACTGAACCTTATAAGGATGAAGATGCGCATCCAACTGCAATATACGCAATAGCGTGCCGTTAGAGTGGCCCAAACGTTGTGCGCGCCGAGAAATGGATAAATTTGGATCTTCTTCAACACTTCCACTTACAGAAGTAATATTTTCGGTTCAGCGTGCATTTCGAGGATGTATAGGTCTTAAGACATCAGTAAGAGATCCATTATCTTCGAATTTTTTCAATGTCTTACAAATTGTACGTTCAGATGGGCGATTACGTCGACCATAATCTGCCTGTAATGCACAAAACGCACTTACTACAGAATCATTTTTTTTTAGTAAGTTTTCACAATTTTCACAACAGTAGATGAACGATCATTTTGTTAAATGGTTAACCTTTGTGAATCGGAAATTTCTTCACCTCAGTGATACTTATACATACAATCCTCATAAGCTACAATACATAAATTAAAAAATTCGTTTATATATTTTTTTCACAGAAAATATTCTGGGGGCTAAGTGCACCTCTGGCATTTCTACTCCCCACGTGATACCGTCCTATAAGAACTAAAGGCTTGCTACCGTATCTCGCCCCTAGGACTCCGGGCAACTAAAGTCATTATGAATGTGATGAATTTCGCTTCCTTTTAACTTTAATAAAGTTAAGCCCGTTTTTGTTCTGCTAAGCACTTGGAACAAGGATCAATTTAAATTTCGTCCGGTGTTGAGCTATAGTATATTCGGTGTAAGAAAGAAGGGTTTCTTTAATCTCTGTGGCTCCCTAACCCCGTTGGGTATGAAAAACATTTTATTAAATTACATTGTTCACTGGAAATTCTGACCTGGATTGAGATTAATTAAAAGCTATAAATAAGGAGAAAGTTACTTCAATTTTTGTTACAAGTTTCAATGCTGAAGTGAATATTCATATCATAAAGGTTCATACCTGACTGATACTTCTGTATACAAATATTGAATTGGATACTAGCAAATACTACACTTCCCTTAATAAGTCCCAGCCTAACCAGCAAAAACACATTTTTTCTTGAAAATTCGACTTTATTCGTCAATATAGTCACCTTCGAGATTGATACATGTATTCCAGCGCTTACTTTACTCTTCAATACCTTTTGTGTAGAATGATTCATCTTCGCTTACGAAAGAGGCTTCAATCTCGGCAATCACTTCTTTCTTAGAACCAAATTTCTTTCTCTTATCTGGAGCACCTTTTAATCATTCTTGTCGATGGAACAGAGTCTGAATAACACCCATCCAGCCATTGCTTGGCTCACACATTATTTTTCCCGTCAAAAACAATGTTTTATCGAGAAACGAAACTCATTTTGATCCATCTTTCAAACATCAAATGTAGGGACATTCAACTTCCGAAATAATAATAATAATAAAGGCCTTTATTTATAGAAATTATGATACAAAAAATGCAACAGAATTGAGGGCGAGATTTAGTTCGCGCTGTTGCAGGTATTATAAATATAGATATGATACTGACAATACCATCTGTGCGTCAGCCCTTGGACATATTGAAGTGCCTCGATCTTATTTGAAGAAGCAGAATGAAGGTTATATTACAAAAAACTGCATTCTGAAATTCTGACGATGTTGATGTAACAGAAAATATTTAACTGATAATTTCTTTCCCTGTTGAATTTTTGAAACTTCACTGTTTTGTTTGGCTTTAAACATACAAATGAGTAGATAATTACAAGTTGATGCTCAGTAAAAAAAAATTTCGTGGAACACCTGCATTTCTAGATTTCCTAATCATAATTAAGATGTCTAGGAATATTGAAGTGCCTATTGAAAAGTAATTGATCTGATTAGATCCTTTTGTGGTGATCAAATTTGGCTTTGGTTTCCATAAAAATATAAGACTTTCCAATAAAAATGATATAATTTGAAATAGTTTTAATGGCAATACTGTACATCATAGTCTCATTAAAAAGAACTAACGCTTAACAAAGAGCGATCTAAGGTAAATACGTCTTCGAAACCCATGAGTACACTTTAATGTCTAATAAAGGATCGAATCTAAACACACCTACATTTGTAGAACCAGGTTAATTAACTAGGACGACATGTTTGGATATAAAAATATCATCTTCCGGTACAAACAGTGCAACAAATGTGTATAACTGTAGGTAATCAAAAGTACAAGTTTAAAATCAAGTAGGATTCCTAAATATTTCTCATTTGATGTTTTATATAGATTTAGAATTATTTGAAATTCGTTATATTTAATTTTAGGGCAGAAAATTTATAGCTGGAAAATACTTACTAATAAGTTTCTATTCAAATCACCTGTTTGATCTTATAATGTTCAAGTTTCCTAATTGTTACGAAAATATTGTTGAAAAGTATTGAAAAGAATCTTTTCGGAATAAGTCTGCAAATATAAAATCTATACATCTTTTCAAATAACACAATTTTCTCTTTCTGATAATTATGGGTGAGGATCCAATAAAAATTTAGCGAAATGATATGTCAAATCGCCATTTCTAGCACTGCTTGGACCTGCAGATGATATTTTATATCAAAACCAGTCATCCTAGTTAATTAAACCTAGTTCTACAAAGAAAGAGTGTGTTTAGATTTGATCCTTTATTAGACTCCAGGTGAATATACTAAATATCGGACTGGCAAAAGTCTACTTTGGGTTTTGAATGCCCGGTGGCCTATTGGCATATAATGTCATGTTTTCATTTGGTTTGGTTGTGCGATACTGATGAGCTCTATGGAGACCGAAACCGGTATATTGCTGCCTACCTCCAATGGCAGCACGTTTACTTGTGGTTATCTATTCTAGACTGTAGACTTTTGCCAGTCCGAAATTTGGTTTATTTATTTTGTTTTTTTCAGACGTTTCTTATGACATTTCTGTTTATAGGTTATGCCATATAATTATTCGCACTTCAACAACGTTTAGGCATTGTTGAATTGTTTTTATCAAAATGAGCACAGATTCTGATGAAACAATCTAAGGGCCAGATGCACCATTTGCCTAAACACTGATTTCTCTTGAGAAATCAGGAAGTAATCAATGTTTAAATTTTTAATCAATGTTTAGGCAAATGGTGCAACTGACCCTGACAATTTCAAAACGTTGTTGAACTGTGTTTATTACCATCATTGAATGGCATAACCTACTGAACATGAATGACATAAGAAACGTCAAAAAATAGTACACAGTGCTGCCATTATAACCATTTTAAATTGAATCATTCTTAAGGAAAGATGAGCGTTTGATCTAATTCATTCTGAAGTGCCATCTTCGGAAGAACAGGGAAGTTTGGCCAATACCGACGAACGATATTTAAAGAGTGGACATACCACTATTTCTAGATCGCATTGTCAACATTTCACTAAGTACATACTAAGATTAGACGGAAACTGGATGGAGCTGTATTTTTTCTTGTTTCTATATTGTTCGTTCGTAGCAAACCCGGAGCGCCATTTCTAAGGGCCAATGTTGGATCTGGCCATGTTCTAAGATCCACCCGCATGTATTTGCGGTTCATTCAGGCGCAAATTCAAACAGGGGCAAGTTTCTCGAAGTTGTTTCGTCCATACCAGCACCAGGTAACGAGGGAGTTATATTTGATTTATATAAACCGGCAAATTCAGCAGATTCAATAGATCCTTCGGAAACAAGGGCCTGGCGTTCTGAAGGTGCGGAATTTTTGGCGTTTGTGCATGAGAAAGGGGTTGGGCTGAGCTACCGAGAGTTGATTGGTTATAATTAAAACACAAACTAAAAATCATTATGTAATACTATGTTGAAAAAAAAACTAGGAAATTAGAAACTATTTTCGACTTAAAATGTGAGAATAACACAAGTTTAGGACTTAAAGCGTGGAAATAACAAAGAGCAGATGATATAAATTAGTGTAAAATCAGAAGATTTTCGAACAATCATACATTTTGAATTTTGAAAAGATCATATTATGCATTGCAGGTTATGAAGATTTTTTTTTTCCAGAAGTAATGAATGGATGGAACGATATGTGTTTTTGGGACTAGAGGTTATATTTTTTTTTTTACGTAAACATTCAAATAGACAGACATACAAAGTTATGGTATTTGGCCTTTGATACTCAGAATAGTAATTTACGTAACAAGTCCGGAAAATAGGGTTTTTTTGGACGAATAGATAAAATTCCAGGACGAGCGTAAGCGAGTCCTGGAAGTCTGTGAGTCCAAAAAAACCATTTTCCGGCGTGTTGCGTACAATATTTTTTCGGCAACCGTGTAGAATATCACTATCGCTGCTGCTTTCCATATTTTATTGCGATAAAAAAACATGCAAATTTTTGACAACTAATTTCATATGAACTGTCAGCCGTTATCTCGGTTGCTATGGATTCTATGATTCTTTTCCGGACTAGTCCGGGAAGTACGTACTTTCCGGACTAGGCCGGGAAATGCTACTTTCTCAGAGAAAAAGCGTCCGGGAAGTCAGCACTTCCCGGACTGTTGCCGAAAAAATGAATTTTTAGAAAATGATTTTGCTCATTTATGGACTATGTAATCTACTAATGAACTGAATAAAGCGAAACTATAAATACATTCCAAAAATTATACAACCTTGCTTTTGCCGTTTTCTTTTTCCGAAATTTGAGGCTTTATTATAAAAAACTGGTTATACATTTATGATTCAAAGTATTGACCATCGCTGGCCACTACTTTCTCCTATCTTTTGGGCAGCGTACGAATTCCGCGTTGTAAAAACTGGTCATCTTATGAAGCAATCCACGAATTGATCCAATTTTTACTTCTTCATAAGACCGGAAGTGCTGGTCAGCCAGGCCGTGTGCCATTAATCGAAACGAGTGATAGTGTGAGGAAGCATCGTTTGGAGAATACGGCGGGTGGGGAAGGACTTCCCATTTCAACGTTTCCGAGTAGGTCTTGACCACTTTCACAACATGAGGTCGAACATTGTCATGCTGTAAAATCACTTTATCAGGTCTCTCGTTGTATTGCGGCCGTTTGTCTTTCAATACTTGGTTTGAACGCAATAATTGCATTTGATAACGATCGATGTGATTATTTCAATTGGTTTTAACAATTCATAATACACTACGTCGAGTTGATCCCAACAAATACCGGGCATGACTTTGAATATTCGGTTTGGCCGTCGACGTGGAGGCTTAACCGGGCTTTCCTCATGACGTTCTGCGCTTAGGATTAACGTAATGAACACATTTTACGTCTCCAGCCACAATGCGATGCAGAAATCCTTTCCATCTTTGTCTTGCAAGCAGCTGTTCACAAGCAAACAAACGCCGTTTAACATCTCGCCCAATTTCCTTGTTTCTGAATCATTCCCATGACTTTAAGGCGTTTTGAAATGGCTTGTTGCGTCACTACTAATGATCCTGTCAATTCTTGTTCCGTTTGACACGAGTCTTGATCAAGTAATACCTCCAATTCTGCATCTTCGAAAACCTTCTCTCTTCCACCGCCATGCTGGTCTTCGACGTCAAAATCACCGTTATTGAAGCGTTGAAACCACTCTCGGCACGTTCTCTTACTAAAAGCGGCCTCACTATAGGTGTTTGATAGCATTCGATGGGCCTCAGCCACAGATTTCTTTATAGAGGCAGAAAATTAAAACCTCCCGCAAATGACGAGAATTTGGCTAGTAAGCTGACATGGTTTAATCGAAAATAATTTTATGATGCAGACACAAATAGATTAATATTTCGATGCCGATATGTTTAAAAATACCCAAGCTTATTGTATTACATCTACGATCTATTTATTTCGACTACCACTATCCGCTACATCCATATATTGCAAAACGGCGGAAGCAAAGTTGTACACCTAATATTTAGATTATTTCATTCAAGTGACTTTTCTCATAAGCTTTTGTCGGATCAAAGACTCTTCACTGATAAGTATAATCAAACCATTCACGGCTTGAAATCTGTAAACCACACCCTCAAATAATGTAAATTCGTGTGAAACCTCCAGATTTCCGTCCAGCCACACACATTCTTCAGATAATCTCATCAGATCAAGTGAGCTCCCTCAACCCGCGGCATTACCGAAAATCTGAGTGGTATTTCTTGTAGGACGACGAGCCCAAGCCTTGTTTTTTCTCCAGCCCGTTCGCCATAAACTGTTCCGAACTTTCATTAACGGATTTTATTCCGTTGTTCCGCTAACTACCAGGAGAATACAGAAACGTGTCCTAGCAGTGGACGCGTAGCCATTTCGGGGATAGTTGAATTTGACCCGAGGGGGCAGTAAGGGACCCAGACTCTGAGATTTATTCTTGCGCGCCACCATGTCCTACCACTCTGATGAAATATCGTATTCATAGTGAGTTTCCCTCGCACCACCTTTTATCATCCCAAAAGACATGTGTTTATTACGGTATATTTTCGTTGTACGGAGACCGGAAGAATTTTTGCGTCGGACGTCGTTTTGCTGGGTTCTTTATGGTGATGAAGAGTATATTTCCATATATGATACGTTTTTGGGGACCCAAATGAATATATGTAAGACCTTTCTTTATGATTTCACGTAGAGTGATAAGTAAGTATCGAAGAAAACAATCTTTGAGCATTCTTTCTCTGAACAGGTAACACTATTATTTTTTCATGTCCTTAATTTTCTAAATCTTGTATCAAACGTTGAGCTTCGAGCATAAAGATTTAGATTCTAGAAACTAGGTTAGGTTTGGATTTTGAATACCGGAGTTGAACTCGTTGGAAAAATCCAAATAGGAATTCCGTGAATATTGCCATCCAAAATTTTTCAAGCTGCTGATAGTGTTATCAGAATCAGAGACAACTAGAACTGAATATCTAAAAGAGAGAGTTTGCAAGTGGAAATAAGATAAAAATTTCTGAGCTAAATGGAATGTTTCAAGTGACCACGTCGTTATCAGAATCATAGTTTGAATTATACTTCAAACTATGATTCTCATTCGAAAGAAGAGTCAGGAACTTATGAGCGCACGTCATGCATGTGCCAATTACGCTCTTGGACCCCACAGAACTGTATTTGGGTATATTAGGTCAGTGATTTTATTATTTTTTTCTACGCCAAAATTGAAACTTCATATATTTCAGGATCGAAAAAAAATATTTTTCTACATTCATGCAAAAAGCAAAACTTTATTGAACTATATTTAGTAGAAAAAGAAGTTCTTTATTGCACTAGTGCAATAAAGTTTTTATTGCACTCATCTGTCATTCTACTTCAACATGCTGTCATCATGACAAACATAAACGTTCAAACCCACTACATATTTATCAGATATGCTGTGAGATTGGCAATACGTTTTGAACAGTTCATTCACTTTCAACATTGAGGGTAAAAATAAAGTTTGAGTTGAATTGTTCGTAACGTATTAGTTCCTGTTTCAATGCAAATCGATATTAATAATGAAGTATTCAAGTTGCGCTTTTCATTTTCCCACACCTAGTGCCGCACCTCAATAAATCATTTTTTGCTTATTGCATGAACGTAGAAAAAATGTTGTATGCAACTCGTGCAATAAACATTCACTTTTTGCACTTGTTGCATAAATAACTATTATGTACCTACACAATTCAATATAAGTAGATGAAATGCACATTTTACGGTGCTATGTTCAGAATTTTTAAATTTTTTCATTTGTGGGTTTTCTGAAACATAAATACCACAGTTTTATCGGTTTATGAAAGATTAAACCCTTTTAACGAAGTCTAATCACCAAAGATGATTATGTGCGCAAAATCGGGATGTATTTTTTGCTGTTTGAGGATCTAATTAATGACCTTGTTGTATGGTTATTAAGTATTCATTATGTGATTATGCAAAAATGAAGCTCTTTATTGCTTCCTAATCTACTGAAGGTCGTATTGTCATTCTTTTTGGGATGAAAAACATTTTTGGTCTTCGATTTCAAAATTTTGATCCTGCAGTAGGAGAAGCCTATTGGCTACCTGCACCGTTCAATAGAGTATTAAAAATTCAATACGGCATTTAATTTGAATGAATGTTCCTGCATCTCAGTGTAAGACAAGCTATCAATTAGCTATCGTAGATATAAGCTTAAGTATAGTTAATTTTAGGTTTTTATCTGCGGTTGGAGTATAATAATGCAGTTGGAGTATAATAACTTAGCATTCAGTATTTGATTTCAGTTAATATCTTTAGAAGGGTGATTGTGATTTTCAACAATAATAATTACTCTTTATTCAGCATTTAAAAGATTTTAGTTAAAGACAAATTTCGAGATAAATTGCATATTTGTGTAGGCTTGGTTAATCTATCGTCTAGAGGTATGATTCGATTACCTGGCCTTTCGTCTTTTTCTCCGTGACTTTGTTGGATTTGTAATAATTAAACTCTTTTGAATTATTTACATCTATTTACAAAGCCACACTTATACAGTACAAACTCAGTATTGAGAAGATCTTGATTACGTCTTAATTACAAGTTTCTCACTACGGTACTGAATTTCGTCTTTAACTCTAGTTTAATTACTCGAAACGTCTTCGTTTATCACGTCTTCGTCGTACTTCAAGTTTTCGGTCGTCTCGTCTTTGATTTGTTCGCGACTCTTCTTAATCTAGTCCGCGAACCGTCTTTATGTCGTACGTCTTAAGTTGACCGACCGAACTTGTTCTGTCTCCCGTCTTAGACTTAAGTTAAACTGTACCGTCTGTACCCGTCTTCGGTTTTAATCTCTGAACTGTGCTCTCTGCCGATTGAAACTACCCTGTCTCGAATATCCCTTCTTTCGTTTTGGCCACACTCTTAGGGGAAAGTATCATCTCCTAGTCCAATAAAAGCTTTTGCCGTACCGCCCCCGAAGATCTTCGCGGATTCCTGGAAATCGAATATTCTAGAAGGACTAGAACCTGAGAAAACAGATGTAACTATCTGGCACGACCGTGTTGTCTTCGAACCTTATCAACCCCCCAATAAATATCTTCAAGATTTACAACTCTTGACATATCTTCGACACCTCGAAGAATAACACATCCTTTTTACATTATGTACAATAACAATTCGTTCCCTGTAAATCAATTTAAACTGTCATACCCTCGACACTAAAAGAAACTAATAGGTCTCCAAGCATCCGGTTGACCATCGCAATTATTTACAGGGAAACAATAAGTAACTGGATCCTACATTTGTATTGCACTTTTTCTGCTTTATCCAATGGTGTTATATTTTGGATCAGATTTCATTTTATAAGGGTTACCATAAACTCAATTTTTCTCAATAGTGCCCTCCAATACTAATTTTAATGTGATGATATTAGTCAAATAACGGAAATAATTCAATTCAGTTCTTCGTGTGTTCATTTCAAATATTCGCCAATAAACTACAACATTCAACCGTTGAACAGATGAACAGCGCTGGACGATCCTGGAATTGCTCCTTTGCTCCTTTCAGAAGCGAGCAACTCCGAATATGACGTGATTTTATTCGTTCGACAAGCCAAAATCAAATACCACGCCCGGAGAGCACGAGGGCAAAGAGAGAAAAACAAATCCCTGAATTTAATTAATGACGATTGGGGAAGGAATTCCTTTGTGCCCCCTTCCGAAGTCGAACTGGACGGTAGAATGTCAGAGTGACCATGTTTCCAGGCTCTTTGAGTGCCCTGTTTGTCTAAGCAATCAATTGAATTACAACGAGCAATCAGTTCCAAGTATTTCGTTTGACATACTGGCACATACCTTAGAAGGCTTATATTGAAATCTTCATAAGGCATTGAAGAATGAGAAGGGTGTTCGTCTCTTGATGAACGCCATTCTAAACGAACTCATTTGCTCAATTACTACAGGGTGGTCAACGTAAACTCTTAATCGAAATATTCTCTGGCAATGGTCACAATATTTAACTGAAATTATCATCAAATATAACAAATTAATTAGAATGGACTAGTTTTCATTTTTTTGTTGAGGATTAATTCTAAAAATGTAAGTAAAATGAAACAAAAATGTGGAAGAATCATTGAAATATCTCTAGAAATGAAAAAGTTATGGGACTTCAAATTTGCGCTTCGAAGAATAATTTCATAGTACGTGTAAGTGTCGTGACGTCACACACTAGACGACTGGTATTCGCAGAGTGCTTACGAATTCATTGGTGTACAATCACTTGTGCCGTTCGTGTCGTGTTTTATTCGTTACACGATGGCTGAAATAACTTACTATATACATACATATAAATTACTTTTTACTCCTCACATAAATATGTTTTGCCATTGATAGACTTCAACAACCAGTACTCAACTACAAACTGTCTATGAAACGTTTTTTAAATAAATCATCGTTATAAGTTGAACCATGATGAAGCAAACTCGAAAGTAGATACCTACTTGAAAAGTTTAACTCCTTTTATTTCTGAACTGACATAAGATGGATTTGAAGAAAAAACTCCATCACTGGGAATATATCTATTTTAGGCAAATTGTCACTTTGTCCTTGACGAAGCCTTCTTCCATTATGGTGACATAAAAACAAAACTCGAGTTAAAACTACACTGTACAACTACAAACGGCGCGGGAGCCTTGGCGCGGCTAAGTATTTAAACGAAATTTATGGTGTAGCGATCACAGGCAAGGGCTGTGACGTCACACACCAAAGACGTTCCGCGCTAAAATACGTAAATTTAAATAATCTATTTCTCAGTCATTTATTGATGGATTTTCAAATTTTTTTCACTGATTTATCAGTATTGCTCTATATTTTAATAACATCGTGTCAAATATAGTATTGTCAACATCACTAAAGTAGTCCATTAGAATTAGAATTTGAAGTTGTGAAATTATTAGGCATTCATGGCTTGGCTTCATATTCAAGCTGATTGAGTTGATATTCAAGCTACTTGGCTTGAGCTTGACTTGAAATCAACTCAAGTTCAAGTCAAGTAGTAGTTTTTCAACTCAAGTACTTAATGAATAAATACTTGACTAGACATTGAAAAACTACTACTCGACTCGAACTTGAGTTGATTTCAAGTCAAGCTCAAGCCTAGTAGCTTGAATATCAATCAACTCAAGCCGTGAATCCCAAATTATTCTATTTGACAAGGAAAAACTGCGCTATTTATAAAATTAGAATGATACACGCTTCACCAACACATTGAAATTGTTGAATTTCACTACAAACATGGTGGAAATGTTGGAATCATATTTTGCTCAACTAAAACACTTTTCGTCGTGGAGCACATTCTCAAGTTAGTTCAAGTTAGTGGTGCGAAGAATTGAAACTGCTAAAAAACAACTGAGAATATTGCTTATTTAACTCGTAGTGTTGACGAAAACCCACGTTTTTCGATTCCTCTTCGATCTTAAGAATTAGGCATTCCACTTACGACATAACGACATATTTACATGAAGACTTCACTCTTCTTGAGGCTATCAAAATTCAATTAAAGCAAGAACTCAAGCTGATCGATCACCAGTAACGTTGTATCTTCGCTGGTAAGGTACTTGATTTGCATCAAAATTATTCGGATTTTCATCGAAAAATCTTCTTCAGTGATGAGGCCTATATTCCTCTCGGAGGCTACGTTAATAAGCAGAATTGTCGCATTTTGGGCTCTTAAAATCAAGAATAATTGTTGAAAAGCCTCTCCATCCTCAACATGTCACTGTTTGGTTCGGTTTCTCGGCTGGTGTTGTTATTGGACCTTATGCGAAAAAGAGGCTGGTGCAACTGTTAAGGTAAATGAATTGTGCTACCAAGCTATAATTAATGACTTTTTATAGTCGATATTGGAAGATATTGAAGTAGACAACGTTTATTCCCAAGAAGACAGCGCTTTGTTGCCACGCAAGCAACGAAACAATCACAATTTTGCAAGAGAAGTTCCTCGAAGAGGTGATCACAATTGGCCACTGATATCTTGTGATTTAACACCTTCAGATTTTTTTCTTTGGGGCCATGAGGAAGATAAGGTCTATACCGATGCTCTACAATCGATTAAAGACCTTAATTAAAGAAGTAATTCTTGAAGTTATCTAGGACAAACCGTCCGCAAATGTGCGAATTGGTCATGGAAAATTTTTTGAAGAGTATATGTCCTTTTTACAATAAAATAAACATACATTGACTTCTCTTAAATTATACTCGTTTCTTTTTTGATATCAAAATGAGAACTCTTCTTGAAGAACCCTTTATTTATTAGGATCAAAGTGAACATGGTTGTATTTTGAATATCACAACTTGCTGAGTTTTTATTTTTGATCGAATACATTTCATAACATTGGACATTCCGCCTACTCTGGGAATCACTCAAAATTTTTGTATGATTTCCCTTTTTTTCCATGTTCTTTTATTTTCAGTTCTCTTCAGGTTTTTTCTTTCTGGAAAAAATACGAATTGAATAAATGCAGATATTTCTCTGGTGATATTTGATTTGGTGAAACAACCACATAGTTCTATATATTTTGCGACTTCGATCCATAGAATGGAATGAAAAACTGAAATTTCATTTATTGGTGCCAACTTAACAGTGTTTTGGTTCATTATTTTCAATTGAAAACCTTTTGAATCCTTCAAGCAAATAAATTCTCAACATCTTCGAAATTTATACAGTCCACGTTTTGGAATGTATGAAATTAAAAATCTCGAAAACTGAGTGCTACTGGCATGATATTCGGTCGGATAATGCACTTGATATTTCCGAGCTCGAATCCCGCAGCCGGCTATCGATTGAAATTTTTTCACATCGATAATTTTATATTTTTTTCGTCACGTTTCAAGATATTTCACGTTATAAGATGAAATAATAACCCATAGTGAAAAATTCGAAGTGAAATTTTTTTGAAGATATCATTCCATTAGTGAGCTATGACATTTTCGCCTCTTTTCAACATCACTCCTCACCAAGAATCATTAAAACCCAAAACACCTCCACATCATACAAAACTGAAAACCCCTTCCAACCATACATGCAGTCCTCCGAACATAATTGCTTATCGTTATGGAAACTACGATCCCAAACCTGCATCCTGCCATCCCCTCTCCTCCTCTTTCCGAATCAGTTTCGGAATTACTTTCTAGGCTGGCTAATGCTACTCGCGCTCAAATCCCAGCCACCAGGCGGTTTCGTTTGGACCCGGTAATTTCCACTATATTATCGCTGCGAAAAGTTTCCCGAGACGGAGGCAGGACACATCCCGCATGTATTTATGCAGTCTGCAGGAGCACGTCTCCTGCGGGGGGCGAGACGTCGAAGGAAACGCACAGAAACTGGCGGACAAGTCTGGGGTGAAGTCTTAACTTGCTAAGACGCTGGGCTCAAGGTGGCTGCGGTCGGAATAGTGATCAGGTGGATCCCTCTCTCTCTCCCTTTGAACAAGTTCGAACAGGAGCCGGCCGGTCTCTTAACGCACTTTGTGCTACCTTTGAGTCCGATTTCTTATACCTGGACGCCGAAACCGCAGCTTTCCCTGCATGATTGGAATATGAGACGCGGTTTGGACTCCCATGGGTAGGGCTGGGGCTTTGAGGTTCTCGGCTCGGCCGGAAACTAGTTTTACAGGGTGGGACGGTATGATTTCAATTCTCGAAGTGCAATAAGAATCATGTTTATCACATCTGTATATAATTCTCGTTCTATGAATTAAAACACCTACAATACTGTTTATTACATAGGCGTACAATTTTGCTTGCGCCGGCGCCGTTTTTTTCCAGAATGTCGAGGCTTTATTGTAAAAAACTGGTTATACATTTATGATTCGAAGTATTGTCCATCGCTGGCCACTACTTTCTCCCATCTTTCTGCAGCGTACGAATCCCGCGTTGAAAAAAACTGGCCTTCATATGAAGCGAACCACGAATCGATTCAATTTTTTACTTCTTCATAAGACCGGAAGTGCTGGTCAGCCAGGCTGTGTGCCATTGGTCGAAGCAAGTGTTTCTCCGAGGAAGCAACGTCTGGAGAATACGGCGGGCGAGGTAGGACAAGTATGTATTGACCACTTTCGCAACATGGGGTCGAACATTGTTATGCTGTAAAATCCCTTTATAATGTCTCTCGTTGTATTGCAGCCGTTTGTCTTTCAAAGCTCGGCTCAAACGCATGAATTGCGTTCGATAACGATTGCCTGGTATTGTTTCAGTTGTTTTCAACAACTCATAATACACTACGCCAACATCTCTGGGCTTCATCTTGTTTCTTGTTCCTGAATCATTCCCATGACTTTCAGGCGTTTTGAAATGGCTTTTTGCGTTACTCCCTGATTTTGATGAATCATGTTTCTTTTCATGATCAAATGGATGGATGGACCTACGGAACACAAATGACATGAGAAATACACAGTGTATTGCATCATTCGTCTTATGAAATCCTATACAAGCTGAATTTCGACCTCACCCCTTCTGTTGTTACAAGAATTCTGGAATTTTTGTTGTGATATTCTGTTTGAACTCTCAACGATTTTGGTTACGCGGTTAAAGTGAAAGCTTATTATTCTATGTATATGAACAGGCAAAATTTCAACGTTTTCAACTCGAATAGATCTTTTGTCACGGAAATATATATTTATTAGGTATATTTCTTCTCCAATATTCTTATTGAATTCTTTGGTTTTGTTGATGTGATCTACTTGGAATTCAAAATAGAGCTTGAAATTATTATTTCAGATCTGCACCCAGAATTCCAATATATCAACTTGTTAGATTTTGTGGTCACAGAAATAATGCGTACTTTTTTCTTCGATATTTTTCTTTGATTTTCTATGGTTCTGGTTCTGCTTGAAATGGTCAATCATAATTGAAATGCAAATTCTTATCATAATCGAATCTGCAGTTAAGACATAAACAAAAATACAAAATTGATTGGTTTTATCACCAGTGGTCCTATTTATGAATTTTTGTATCTACCCATGACTGCATTATTTAGATGTGCTTCTGAAGTTAAGATGACCAATAATTTGTATTGTAACGATTTTGCACGCTTCAACTTCATGTTATGTTACTGTAATTTTCAAAGACGCGGTGGTTTGTCGATTCGTCGTGTGTGGATGGTCGCCGATGAAACGTCAACAGATGCGGCTATCTAGAGAAAGAAACAGAGATAATTTTCTGAAAGATTTTCAATAATTATCGAGACTTAGGAAAAGATAAGTTCATTGTTTCAGATTTCAGCAATAACTAGTTTGATTTGTGATTTAGAATTTAAATTATCGGCGAGAATTGCTTCGGGATTCTAGGTGAGTGTTGAAATGAATATTTGCATTCAACAAGTTATAATCTTACCAGGACGAATTGATTGATTTTGAAACAGTTGTGTTTTTTTAGAGTCATCCATCTTGTGGAAACGTAGTTTAGGTTTGGTAGAATCCTGTTTGTGTCAAATAATTTCAGCAGAAATCCTTCTCAGGTTTATTTCATGATAAATGTAATCATTTCTTATTAATTTCTTGGTTAGAAGAAGGAGTTGCAAATTCAGGTTGACATTTTCTAATATCGTTGTTCCTTTTCCCAAAGCACCTCTCGTGGTATTTGAACAACAGAAATCTCTCTTGGGATTGAAAAATATCAAGAAGTACAACCTCCCTTGGTATTAAACATTAGAAATATCCATTGGGATTGAAATATCGTAAAGAACTTCCTTGAGATATAGAAGTTGCAATAGTACGTACGTTGAACTACTTTAGTCCCTGAAACTCAGAGAATACCTGCGTAATATCTGGCGTTCTTACATCAACTTCGCGAAATGGGAATTGGAGTACTATAACTTCCTGCTAAGATCTGTTGTTAAGAAGGCTGAAAATGATCTACAGGAGAGGTTCCATCCTAATAGCACAGTAATTCATTGAAAATTGATTAAGGTTAAGTTTTTATTTCAATAATATTATTTGTTTAGAGTGAAAAGGATCGATCTTTGTATATTTTGATTTTATTAAATTTGTAAAAACATGAGTCATAGTTTTGTTGCCAAATAAACTAAACCACCCTTAGAAATCAGTCTGAGATTCTCATGGGCAATTGTAACATTACAGTATACTACTCAAAATACTATACCTTCATCCAAAAACTCAGGGTGTTGGCTGCACTACTAGTTGAAAAAAAATCTTTCAAAAATCTGATGAAACTTAGATTGCAAGAAAGTGGAAAAACAATTGTTTGTATTCAACAAAGTGAAAATCCAATGTTAACTACCTGATGATTAGGATTAAAGATCTCTTATTTAAAGCTCTTTCAAAATAAAGACCCGAAATTTCACCACAAATTCAATTTTATCGTGACAATGTTCGTTTTTCCAAAAAGCTCGATTTTCGTCATTGTGAATTCAAGATCACTATGGAGTAGGTCTAAAAAAACTTGTAGGAATAAATTCAAGTATATTTATACTATCGAACATTCACACCCTAAAATTATATTACAAACCTTGCGGTATTTTTTCATCATAATTACCAATTCTTCCGATGTCTTCAACATCGGTGACCCCAAGATTGATCGTTCCCCATCAAGCCCTTGTTATTGCAGCCGGTCGCGGTAAATGAACAAAAAAAAAATCTTGAATTCCGGTCAGAACTCATTACATTCAAATTCGTTCGGATCACGGATCGGGACCGCTAATAAAAAGAAATTGAATTATTTCCAAGTTCTAAATACACGAATCGATGGTATCGAAGGGGGCTTTGTTTGAGCGCGGTCCTCTCGATAAGGGTGGAGCAACCCCTCGTTAAATATTAATATCTGTTTGCTGTGTCCACAAGCTGCGATTGATTCTGCGGTTTTATTATTTGCCCCTGATTCTATTTTACATTTCATTGTAGGTTCCAGGTCCAGGGAATAAACTGAAATTCTTTTATTGGAAGTCGGCCGCATTTCAATATTTCACTTTGCAAATAAGAGCGCTGAATTCAAGATTGATGCAGATTTCGACGCATACGTTGGGTTCCGTAACATTTTACTCAATAAGTTCCAGGCCTATCAAGTAAAAACACATTTTCTCTTGGGATTTGAACTTTTCTGTAGAAAGATTCGTCATTCATTTTACAATAGGCTTCAACCTCGGCAATTACTTCTTCATTAGTGCCAAATTTAAATTCAGCCTACCAACTTTAAAGCAGTCTTGTCGATGGAACAAAGTCTGAATAACACTTATCAAGCCATTGCTTTGTGTGCACAGTATTTTTTTCAATAAAAAATACTGTTTCATCAATACAATAACTTTTTAATACCTTTTCTCTAGAAAGATTCGTCTTTGATGTCGAAATAAGCTCCAATCACTTCTACATCAGACAGTTTAAGGGCAAATTCAAAGTCAGCATATAATCTTTCAAGCGGTGTTGACGATGGAGAAGAGTCTGAATAACACTAATCAAGCTACCAAGCCATTGCTTTGGTTGCACAGATTTTTTTCCATTAAAAAATTGTGTTTCATCAATACAATAACTTCTCAATACCTCTTCTCTAGAAATATTCGTCTTTGATTTCGAAATAAGGTCGATTCTCGTCAATCACTTGTTCATTAGACTCATTAGAGCCATATTTAAAGTCAACATACCACCTTTCAATTGTTGTTGTCGATGGAGCACAGTCTGAATAATATTTATCAACCAATTGCTTCGCTTACATATCATTTATTCTCATCACAAAACAGTATTCCATCAATAGAATTACTTTTCTGTGAAAAGATTAGTATTAGCCTACATAAGAGGTGAATTTATTTCCCTCTAGCATTCATTTTAGATCTACAAAAAGCCAGTAATCACTGGGGATCAGATCTGGAGATAAAGTTGGGTAGTCAAGCAGTTGGAAGCGCAATTTGAGCATGGTTTTCATTGATTTGTGCCAAGGAGCATGGTATTGGTGAAACAGATTTTGCTCAATTTCTGCATTCAATGTATCCTATAACGTTATGTGATGTTCAACTGTTGACAGTCAACCTTTGTCAAGGTAGTCGAAGAACAATTTACTATGTACGTCCCAAAATACGTATGCCAAAACCTTGCCAGTTGATGTTTGAGGATTTGGTCGCTTTGGACGACTTTCATTGACTGCTTTCAAGTGAGGTAACGCTCTCTTTGATTCTGGAGGGTAGTGATGATTCCTTGTTTCATCTACTTTCACATATGGAAGGACAAAATCCTGTGTATTTCGCTCAAACACCTTCAAACAGCGTTCGGAATGGACAATGCTTTTTTGCTTATGATCAGCGGTGAGCAAGTGTGCCACTCATTTCGAGCAAATATTCCTCATGGACAAATGTTCACGCAATATAGTGAATACAATGTCTTCTGAAATCTGCAACTCCAACGCTATCTCACGCAACTTGAATTAATGATCGCTTTCATATGATTTGCATTTGTTGACAGTACATGTCTACTTTTGTCGAATGATCTTCCGATTTGCCCATTCTGAAACATAGGGCAATTCTAAATTATTTGAAATCAATTTGTAGACCTCGTACTTTCAACATGTGTGAATCATTCAAAATAATGGGTCCCTACGTTTGATATCAGGTGTGTGAATAAGTCTTTCCCGTTTTTTGTAAGAGATGGCGCCACCAATACTGTGCGAGTATTTAATGGTTACATATGTCATAATCAAAGCTTATTCATCTGTCAACAATTCCACACTAACAAATTAGTTGAAATTTTTTCGCATCATAAATTTTTGAAATCGTGAAAATGTCGAAATTTGAGCCGAGTCGACGTCATTTGCGGGAAGTTTCACTTTATTGGTTCAATTTGAAGAAATCTGCTGCCGAGGCGCATCGGTTGTTTCAGGAAGCTTATGGAGAAGGTTGTGTCGATGATTCAAGTGTTCGCGGATGGTTTCGACGCTTCAAAAGTGGCGATTTCGACGTGGAACACAAGGAGCGTTCCGGGCGGCCGCAAATCTTTGAAGATCAAGAATTGGCGACTTTGCTTGATGAAGATTCGTGTCAAACGCAAGAAGAACTTGCTGAAGCATTGGGAGTTGACCGAACAACCATTTCCAAGCGTTTGAAAGCCATGGGAATGATCCAAAAGCAAGGAAATTGGGTGCCGTACGAACTGAAGCTGAGAGACGTCGAACGGCGTTTTTTCACTTGCGAACAGCTGCTTCAGCGACATAAAAGAAAGGGTTTTCTGCATCGTATCGTGACTGGCGATGAAAAGTGGATCCGTTACGATAATCAGAAGCGAAGAAACTCATGGGGACTACCCGGCCATGCATCATCATCGACGGCCAAGCCAAATATTCATGGCGCCAAGCTCATGCTCTGTATATGGTGGGACCAGCTAGGTGTGGTTTACTATGAGCTTCTGAAACCGAATGAAAGGATCACAGGCGAGGTCTATCGACGACAATTGATGCGTTTGAGCCGCGCACTGCGAGAAAAACGGCCACAATACTCCGACAGGCACGACAAAGTTATTTTGCAACATGACAATGCTCGCCCACATGTTGCACAGCCGGTGAAAACATACTTAGAAACGCTCAAATGGGAAGTCCTACCCCACCCGCCGTATAGTCCAGACATTGATCCGTCTGATTACCATCTCTTCAGATCGATGACGCATGGCCTGGCTGACCAGCACTTCCATTCCTACGAGGAAGCCAAAAAATGGGTGGATGACTGGATAGAGGCCAAACCGGTCGAATTTTTTCGCAACGGTATTCGTATGTTGCCAGAAAGATGGGGAAAAGTTGTAGCTAGCGATGGCCAATACTTTCAATAATTCATTTGTAACCATTTTTTCACAATAAAGGCTCAAAATTTGAAAAAAAACGGGAAAGACTTATTCACACACCTTATAATATTTTCAAATTTCCCAAAAATAAAAGTACAAGATCAACACGCTTAGAATCTCTCGAAATAAATGGAAATTATTTGCAAAATATTATTTTGAATTCGAAGACATATCTCTTGTTAAATATCTTCGAAAAGATAGGAAATTCCAGGCGGATTTCAAGATTTTCTCATAGCACCGTCCCTTCTCGAGATATTTAACTTAAATTTGGCATAGATATTCCAATTCGAAGTTTTCATCATGAGGTATGCTGATTTTGAATGCAAATGTACATGGTGGTTTTTCTTCTGGAATAGTGTTAGCTTCTCTCCTCCAGATCTTTTTTTGGATAACCATTGGTAGTTTAGAGAAGTTTAAAATATACCTTGGTACGGTAACTTTTTGGTTTCTTGTAGTTTTTCCGTATCTGCTAATGATTTCGAATTTCAAACATTTCTCTGGCAATTCTCAGAAAAATCTGAATTATTATAAAGATCCAGCTAGTAAGATTAGTGAAATGAATAATTTAATTATGAGTTTTGTTATAATTTTACCCAATCTGTAGCGAAAATTAATGAAGATTCGATAAACTGGTATAATCATCATAAAAAGTGGGACTACAAGAAAAACTGTGTACCTATCCCGAAAACAAAGCGTTTGTGAGCCCATGTTCATAGTACTCTTTCTTCTTAAAATTATCTAAGGAATCTCTAATTTTTCTTTGTACCTAAAAGTTTTGTTTTGTTTAAGTCAAAATGTAAAATTAAACTGAAGAAGCCACAGTGTTGGCGAAACAAACAATTGTTGTTATCAATATTAAAATTTGGTGAAATTTATTTTTTTAATTTTATGGGTAAGGGTCTTGGCCCCATGGCTCCCTCTCTGACCCGCCAGTGAATTTCACCGCGTCACAGTCCCAGTTTTTGGGAGCCGCATGTTTACATGACACTGTCATATTAATGCCTTTATTACGTGATATTTTTACCATCCGAGATACTGGGGAGGATCATAAATCGTAATAGAGTTCTCAAACAAACTCATTTAGTCGTCTACAAATATACTGCAATCACGCATTTCCACTTTTTTATGTAAACTTTGATTATGTCTTACTCCCGGCTTTGCCACGAGGCGTGACCGAAGTTGTTCGGGGATTTTCTTTATTGTTTCCATTTTAATCAAGTTATGTGGGCCCCGTGAATTTCTTTCGAGGAAAATAATTTTGTTGCGCCACCAAAGGATCTATCAGAGTGCCGGGAGGTTCATTTGCCAAATTGCTTTTGCTTGAACAACGCGATTTTTATTGTGACGTTCGTTATTTTGTATGTTCGAACTTGTTTGTATAAATCCGGGGGAATGGCTGTGACGTTGACCTTGCTAATACTTGAGTCAATAAGTTTTGGGCCCAACCAGTTCAAACACAACAAAATTCAACAATATTCTTCAATAAAGTCAACTTCAAGAGTGATACATGTATTCCAACGCTTTTTTAAATTTTAAGAACTTTTCTGTGCGAAGATTCATTTTTGATTATGAAATAGGTTTCAATCAGTTCTTTATTAGATCCGAATAGCTTTTTCTGAGGTACTTATGCAAAAAGCCAGTAGTCACTGGAGGCCATATATGGAGTATAAGCTTGATAGTTAAGGAGGTGGAAAAGCAATTAGTTCAAATTAACTATTAATTTAATCGATTTGTGACAAGTAGCATTGTCTTAGTGAAAGATAATTTTTTGTTTTCCATTTGAGGATGTTTTTTATGCATTTCTGTACCTACTCAATCGGTCTAATAATGTGATGTAATATTCACTGTTGATGGTTTCTATTCTTGTTAAGAATAGATGCATCAACCTACTGCTTTTCACTCAGCTGGCATTGTTTTTGACTCATGAGTATCGATGAGTTCATCGATGCATCGATTGTTTTTGGTCAGTGGTGAGCATCTGTTTTCTCACAGCACCACACTATATAAGGATGT
Organism: Harmonia axyridis; assembly: GCF_914767665.1. NCBI lineage: Eukaryota > Metazoa > Arthropoda > Insecta > Coleoptera > Coccinellidae > Harmonia > Harmonia axyridis. The sequence continues at coordinate 31,165,146 of NC_059505.1, forward strand.
AAAGGAACAGGCTTAAGGTTTGAAAGTGGAACAAAATGGGATTTACACAATGCAAACTTCCCTCCAAATGAACTGTATTTCCATTATATGCAAAATGTCCGCAAACAATACAAAACGATTTATTCAACATAGAAAACATTTCTATCACCAATCCAAAATTCTATTTTTCCTTTTTCTTCTGATAACAATACTTCTAATAATACGTCACGATATTTCAAGAATATGCGATATTGACAAAAACTCAAAATAAATTTTATAATAGCTACAAAAACCTTCTCGCGGACTTTTTGATATCGAATTCGGGCAACCAAGGTGATCAGAATTTTCGGTGGATTTTCAACTACATTTATTGTCAGCATACTACCTTTAAAATGTTGTTATGATGGGGATGATGGAGTAGGGTCTAAATAACACTTATCAAGACATTGCTTTTCTTGTACAGTATTTTTTTCTCATGAAAAACAGTGTTTTATCAATAGACAACACTCTTTTTCATCTTTTTTTCAAACAACAAATGAATTTGTCACTTAATCCGTTCCGAAATTTTGACACACATTTTTTTTAAGATTGGTACTAACGAGAAAAAAGTTGTATGTCATTCTTAGCTGAATATTGAACAAAATCAAATATTTCAGTGAAAACAGAACCTACTGTGTTCAGCTAGTGAATTTATGCGTTTTGTAATATTTAATATTAATAGCGTTATCAAAACTAAAAAATACTCAAGCAGATTATTGAAAAAATCTTATATTTTGAAACTAATTTCAAATGAAATTTCGAGGCTCATGCTCAATTTCTTATTTATTGCGTCGCCCGAATCATAAAAAATTGAAGCAGAATATCGAAAAAAAAACGGAGAGCTCTTCTCTTCTTCTTCTTCATCATCAGCCATCAGCTGACCACTCCTGGACAGCTCTAACATGAGCTCAAAACTCCTGATTTTTTTTCTTGGTTTTTTCCGATATTCCAATATTTTCTGCTATAAGGAACGGAGACAAATCCAACAATTGAAAGATCATAAAAATCATTTCAGCCGTTTTCGAGTGATAAATTGTCTTACCAACTCATTTTTGTTTTATGCTGGGTATATTTCTATGATAATTTTCAGGAAAAAGTCCCATAAACATGTATCCGCAAACGATATATTATGTTAAAGTTTTAAGTTTTTTCCCACAGTACTTCACTGCAGATATTTTACTGAGATCTGGCAAAGAAGTTTATATTATATAGAGTTTATATCACGTGATATGCCTATTTCGATTGTAAATTCACAAAGTGACATATTTTCTGGAATAGTGCCTACACCGGTAGTATAAACTTTGATTTAGTACTGAATTTTTTGATATCTTGTAATTTTCTCGTATCTGCTACTGATTTCGACGAAATAATTTCGAATAATTCTCTAAAAATTCTCGGGAAAATTCATATTGTCATGAAAATCCAGTGAGTAACCGTGAAGAATAGATTGATTATTAGTTTTGGAGCTAACTTTCTCAATCTGTAGCGTAGCAATGATTCGAAAAACTCGTGTAATTATCACAAAAATTTAAGACTACAAGAAACACCCTGCATCTCGAACACAAAGTCTTTGCGATCCATGTTTATAGAAGTTATTTTTTAAATATAAATCTTTCATATTCGATTTTAATTCCAATTTAGGAACACTATGACTACAATTTGGATAATTCTGGAAATTTTTATCTTAATTCAGTACTCCATTCAGTGTCAATTGAAATTCTGGTTTAATTTTTTTAACTTGAATTGATTAAGTTCGAAAAGGAATTTCTATAAATGAGTACCTAATAATGGACTAGTTTAGTGATGTTGATAATACTATATTTGACACGATAGAATTAAAATATAGAGCAAAACTGATAAATCAGTGAACAAATTTTGAAAATCCATCAATAAATGACTGAGAAATAGATTATTTAAATTTACGTATTTTAGCGCGGAACGTCTTTGGTCTCCGATTCGTCTGTGACGTCACGCCACTTGCCTGTGATCGCTACACCATAAATTACGTTTAAATACTTAGCCGCGTCAAGGCTCTCGCGCCGTTTGTAGTTGTACAGCGTAGTTTTAACTCGAGTTTTGTTTTTATGTCACCATAATGGAAGAAGGCTTCGTGAAAGGACAAAGTGACAATTTGCCTGAAATAGATATATTCGCAGTGATGGAGTTTTTTTCTTCATATCCATCTTATGTCGTTGCTGAAATAAAAGGAGTTAAACTTTTCAAGTAAGTGTCTACTTTTGAGTTTGCTTCATCATGGTTCAACTTATAACGATGATTTATTTAAAAAACGTTTCATAAACAGTTTGTAGTTGAGTAATGGTTGTTGAAGTCTATCCATTATCAATGGCAAAACATTTTTATGTGAGGAGTAAAAAGTTAAAAGAGAAAAAAGTAATGTTTACTGCCCGTATAAAATCCGGTATGAATCAATTCTGATCTTCACACATATATGAAGTAATTTTAGGTCCAATTAAGTCACGCCTCATTAATTTGCACCACTTCTTCCTTTGATTCATGTCATTTGGTACATGAAAAAACAATTTATTGGGGTTTTTAATTGTCGTGCTTGCACACATAGGCACAATACAATATTTGTAGGATTTTTTTTAATTTCAGCCATCGTGTAACGAACAAAACACGACACGAACGGCACAAGTGATTATACACCAATGAATTCGTAAGCAGAATACCTATCGCCTCTCGTAAGTGGCGTGACGTCACACACTAGACGCTGCGTACTATGAAATTATTCTACCAAGCGCAACTTCAAAGTCCCATAATTTTTTCATTTCTAGAGATATTTCAATGATTTTTCCACATTTTTGTTTCATTGTACTAAAATTTAGAGAATTAATCCTTAACAAAAAAATGAAAACTAGTCCATTGGCTCTACCAACGAAACCAAATGTCAAATGGGCAATCTTTTTGAAAGCGTCTCGGCGACAATAAATCAAAATCGCCTATTCAGAGTAAATCTTCTTCTATCCCCCTTGATATTTCTGTATTTGACGGAAACTATTCACTTATCGTGGAAGATCGCAGGGCGTAGAGGATGCAACTACTGAATAGTCCCTCTTTTCTGCGACTCGTGCAGAGATCGAGACCTAGGGGGGGCGAAGACGGCCGACCTCAGGAAATCCCATAAATAGAGGAGTTCATGAGCCGTTTCATATTTTCCCGGAAAAATCTCATACCCAACATGATTTGAGAGTGAATAAAATACTTTCCGATCCATTTTTTATTCACCCCTCGTTCTTATGAATAAGTGAGAAGGTTTGTATGTTTATTTCGTGCGGGTTTGGGTACTTAGACTTTTCGATACAAGGAGGTATCCTGAATTTGATTTAAATGTGGCTTGAACTATTGTAATGGTTCATTATTTCTGATGAAGGTTCTTTTCATTTGAATTAGAGATGACGGTCAGTTGGTCCAGTTGTTAGATGGGATCGCAAACTCCCAACTATTTCGAATTAAAAATGTAGTTGCAGGTGTCCCACAAGGAACAGTTCTTGGACAAATCCTTCTTAACATTTTCATATACTGTAACGTTACAATTGACCATGAGACTCGAAGACTGATTTCTAAGGGTGGTTTGACTTATTTGGCAATAAACTCCTACCCAGGTATTCACAAATTCAATAAAATTAAAATATACCAAGATCGATCCTTTTCACTCTAAACAAATACTATTACATTATTATTATCTTCAGCCTTCTTAACACCAGATCTTAGCAGAAAGCTTTAGTACTCCAATTCCCATTCAGCGAAGTTGATGTAATAACGTCAGGTATTACGCAGGTATTCTCTCAGTTTCAGTAACTAAAGTGGTTTAACGTACATACTATTCCAACTTCTATATCTCAAGGAAGTACTTCTTGATATTTTTCAATCCCAAGAGAGGTTTCAATTCCACGGAAGATGCTTTGGGAAAATGAACAATGATATTAGAATATGTTAACCTGAATTTATCACTAATTCCCGGATTTCTAACCAAGAAATTATAAAGAAATCATAACGTTCATCATAAATTAAACCTGAGAAGGAGTTTTGCTGAAATTATTTGACACAAAAAGAAACCTGAAATACGTTTCCACAAGATGGACTACTCTAAAGAAAACTACTGTTTCAAATTTTATCAATTCGTCCTGTGAGATTATTACTTGTTGAATGCAAATATTCATGTAAATACTTACCGAGAATCCCGACACAATTCTCTCCGATACATTGAATTCTAAATCACAAATTAAACTAGTGATGGCTGAAATCTAAAATAAGTTACGTATCTTTCCTGAATTTTCTATAATTATTGAAAATCTTTCAGAGAACTGTCTCCGTCTCCCTCCCCAGACACGCGCATCCGTATCCCGACCATTGGCATACGATGAATTGACCAATCACAGCGTCTTTGAAAATTTCAGCAGTGGAACATGAATTGAAGTGCACAAAATTGTTGCAATACGATATTCTAGTATATCCAAATACAAAAAAAAATTTTTAGCTGCGATATACTTCCACTCACACTATGCTGTAGCGTCAAATTCATTACCTACTGAAGATTCAGGAACTCTACATGGGATGAAAGGTAACCCTAAACGAGAACAAATTGAACCAATTGTTTTCAGTCGAAAATTCACAAATATCAGAATAATCATCCCAATAAAAATGGGACTGTACCTACATATAATAACCCCAAAAAATATGTGAACCTCGAAGTTGAGTTAGACAGTAGGCACAATTTCCATATAATGAGATTACTTTCTGCAAAGCATACGCAGACCTGAAAGCCTTGTACCCCTTTTTGAATGAAATTAGCCACTTTAGTGATCAAAACAAAAGGCTTCAATACACTGTCTTACTAAGAGCAGTTATAACATATGCAGCACCAGTTTTCCCCATCTGAAAAATTTGTCACTCCGTTCACAACAAATTTTTCAAAATAAATCCGCATAGAGGATCTAGTTATATCATGAAGTCGATATAAGACAATACCCTAGTTACATTAATAGAATGTCCAATCACTTTAACACTTGAAAATTTCCTCATATAGATTTTTTCATTTCATTTACCTATAGATCTCTCAATCACAAAAGAAAATTTAAATAACCTGTAAAAATAATCAATTGAAATAATTGATCAATTATTGTGAGGTTTTATTCTACTATTTCAACGACAACCTTGCCTGTGCAAACTTTTTTTCTACATACATTTTCTAAATAATCTTTTCAGGCTACTACTTTGAGAATGACGTTTTGAAAACGACAATTGGGCATATGACAAATCATTTTTACTCCTCGACTTTTTAGGAGTGATTGTAGATAAGGCAGAAAGAGCTGCTCATAAAGTATGTAGTTCTCTAATTCGGAGGATGCATTGTATAATATTTTTACTTTGAAAGAAGAAAATCTAATATATTATTATTTTTCCCTAATTTATACAATAAGAACTACGAAACAGGACAAGCTTTCATAGCAAGTAACAAATAAATATCTCCGAATTAACTAGACGATTTAAAAGAAACTAGGAATGGTTAAGGAACGTTTTGAGTAATTACAAGCCATTTGAATGAGAATGATCACATTAAATTTAGAATAATATTATGAGAAATACTTATGCCCGCCACTCACGAAGCGTTTCTTCCAGCGTTTGTTATCTAGCGTCGAAGAGATTCCAGTCAGACAGCTCGGGACACGGCCGTACGACTGTAAATCAGAGCATGAACTTGACTGCCCGACTGGAATCTCTTCGACGCTAGCTACCAAACGCTGGAAGAAACGCTTCGTGAGTGGCGGGCATTAGAGAAACATTTTTGTGTTACACACTTCACAAAAAATAATGATTTTGCCAACTGGTTGCACAAGTAACTATTAATAAATCATTGGTAATTTCGTATGTTAACTTCTAGTAGACATACATGGGGGAGAGAATGGAAATTCAAAAATAATGAATGTACGTCATTTAACCTCGACCAGAAAAAAACAATTGTGCATATATTTGCACCAATTTTTGAAATGTTAAATGGTTAGAAACTGCTAGCCTGCATCTTCTCAAGGCTATTCAGAAGTCATCTTAATCTTCTTATCCTATTCAGAGTTCGAAAACAGTTTCACATAAATTTAAAGTGAATCAGCATCGTTTTATTATTAAGAAAATGACATTCAGAAGAATTTCGATTACGAAGTGGAATATCTCCAATTTCACTCTCAAACGTATTTTATACGTATATTTCGAATTTTCGTCTGACATGTATTTTTTTTCTAACATTCTGATATGCTGTATGAAGCGTAGACTACACATTTCAGTTCGTTAGACAGCTATTTACACCGGTGCTGTTGCAGGGACGTGGAACGTGTAAGGTGAGACTAATATTAATGAACTCGGGAGTTCCGAAACTTTCGAGTTCTCAAAATTAATAAACGACTTCCATATTAGCTGTTATGAGCAGGAGACAGCATCGATTCGTCATTATTTTCCGCTACATTTAATACATACTTCATGCTGCCTGCTACTCATTCTCCCCGAATCGGAGTTCCTCAACTTTGCCAGAGGCAAGAGCGGTGGCCAGTGGAGGAAATCGATCGGAAACTGTATATATGGCATCATTTGTCTATGAAGGAAATGAAGAAGATAGGAGACTTTGTAATGTTGATTTTTGTGTTGTAGTGGTTCTCCTGGTATTGTGATTATTTTCTTTTGAATTATTTTATGGAAAATTTATTTCAGAAATCTTAATTAAGTTAATATCACATACAGGTCATACCTCATGTACCTCCGTGATGTGAAGTGTTTATTTATGAAATAAACTTTATTATAAAAAAAAAAGAAAAAATACAAAAAAAAATATTATTATTAGTGGTATATTATGTCCGAAATGTAGTAAAATGAGGTTGGGAAATTTGCCAATTCGTTTTGATTATTAACTTGATTTGGATGTGATGCCATTAACTGAGGCGTTTATGAGTGGTATGAAAATTCAGGGCTTTATTATTATTTGAAGTAATAAAACATTGATTAGAGTCAACATCAAACAAAAGACAAAATTAAATTCTATAAAATTGTTATTTCAATTGTAAAAGTTGAATTGCATATCCATTTCACAGAAGAGTAATAGATCTATAACTAACAGTTAGAATTGCTCCGTATATATTATCACATAGACTTATTCTTTCATTTATCCTAAACAATTCTCAAATGCAAGTTAGTGATTTGAATATAGAAGTTGTACATGATGTTTCATATAAGCGGGTCACTAGATTTTGTGGCTTATCCTTCAAGCGGAATTTGAAAGTGACCCATAATATTTTTCATGGTCTATCCAAATATGTTATTTGAAAACTTATCGAACCAAGACATGGAAAGTTATTGAGGAAGAACCGTTTTTCCAAAAACATTTTCTTTGCAAATTTGACTGGTTTTCAAATGATAAGGTACCTATATAGACAATTTCTCATCAATTCATTTTTCCGATTCTCAAGAAAACGGAAATTTTTCTTCTGCAAAATATACATATTCTGCATAATAGTTTTTGAATGCTCAATCGAGCATTCAGTAGGAGTTTTATATTTATTTCAAGCTATTCCACTCAAAACCAACATAGCAAATTCAGATTCCATATTCGGAAAATATATCCATGTTCTATAAATTTTGATTGTCAAATTTGTAAGTTTTCATTATCGATAATAGAAGCCACTTTCGTGGTTAAATGAGAGAGAGATTATAATAAAAGCCTTATATTTCAGCTTTTATTATAATCGGAAATGAAAACTTCAAAATTCGACAATCAAATATTTATTGAACCACAGACACACGGATGGATATATTTTCCGAATACGAAATCTGAATTTCCTCAGGTTGATTTTGAATGGAATTGATAATAAATATAAAACTACCACTATATTTACATATTCAGATTCAGAATCGATTGAGCATTCAAAAAATATGGGAAAATATAACGAAATATATTTTGCAAGAAAAAATCTTCTGTTTTCTTGAAAACCGGTAGTTCAAATGGGAAAAAAATTAGTGAGAAATAATGAACCATTTTATTTTGAAAATTGAAATTTGCAAAATAATTTTTTTGGAAAAACGGTTTTTCCCCAATAACTTTCCATGCCTTGGTTCGATAGTTTTCCGATAACATATTTGGATAGCCTGTGAAAAATACTCATCATTTTGATGGGTCATTTTTCAATATTGCTCAAGGTATAAGACACAAAATCCAGTGACCCGCTCACTTACACCCTGTACGTTTGTGAATTCAGTAAGTTTTTTGATCTATCAAGAAGAAGAGTGACCTGTCACCCTCTCAAGTTTCTGATTGATATTAGGTTTTGATGAATGTGGTGGAATTTTGTCCGCGTGTTCGGAGTTTCAGAGTTTTTTAGCAGAAAGTTCAACTGTGAGAGTGAAAACTGTTTTCTTTTCAAAATTTTTTCACTTGATTGTAAGTTGTCCACTGAATCACAAAGAATTTCCTACCAGAATTTTTTGTTATCCCAAATGGCAGTTTATTGAAGCCATCCTATTTTGTTGTAAATGACCTGGATGTAATTTTGTAATTTGTCGCAATATGTCGACGAGTGAGGTTGATATAAATTTACGCTCCGAGAGAGAAAAGAAAATTGTGGATCAAAAATGCGCTTATTGTGCCAAGAAAGTCGTTGATTTCGTTCTTTGTACAAAATGCAATGAAAGTTTTCATCCGTCGTGTATAACAACGGCAGCTAACAATAAAAATGCCCAATGTAAACATATTCCATGTGAGAAGAAGTGTGATGAAACAACAGCGTATGAGAAAGTTTTAACGCAAAATAAATTATTGGATATGGAAAATGATTTTCTGAAGAAATTATTGCAAGAAAGTCAGGAAGCATATCGAGTACTGAAGGAATACAACAAATTATTGACTGAAAAGGTTGGTTTCCTTGAAAATAAATACGTAAACAAAAATAATCATAGTCAAGATGTTCCACGTAAAAAAAATCGCAATATAAAGATAAACACAACATCGAGTGAAATGGTAAATACCAATGCTGTCAAAGAAAACGATAACCTTGAAACAGACAAACAAACACAGAATACTAATAATTCCATATTAACCACCACGGTAGAAAAATCGGACACTACGACGTCTTGCGCATCTGTCACGATCCTTGACAAACACATTGCCAATAATGTAAATATAAACAAGGAAAGGAAAGGTAAACAAGATCTAAATGAACAGGACGGCTTTCAAGAAGTCATAAGGAAAAATCGTAAACGGCAAAAGAAAGTGAATGTTGGTTCCAGAATAGAAGTAGATGAGTCAACATTTAAATCATTCAAGCCAAACAAGGGATCAAAGAAGATATGGTTATTTATCTCAAGAGTTAATGAATCTGTCCAAGAACAAGAAATAAAAAATTATGTATCAGCTAAAAGCGATTCAGAAATTGATCAAATATCAGTGATGTTATTGAAAACGAGGTCAAATCAAGCAGGTTTCAAGAGCTTTATGGTAGGAGTTCCTTTAACACTTAAAGAGGAAGTATACAAAAATGAATTCTGGCCTGTTGGTATTTCCTTTGCTAGATTCAATTTTATGAGAGGACAACATTTTTTAGAACCTCAACCGAATTCAAAATCGTCAACTCAAACAATGATGATCAAAAACTAAAAAATGTAGCTTTAGGGTGCAATACTCAGTGTTTATCAAGAAAATCTGAATCTTCTAAAGGTACTAAGATAACAATTATTCACCAAAATATTCAGTCAATTGGCAATTGTGTTAATAGATTAGAAAAATTTGTTCAAGATTTTCCTGATTGCTTATTCTTGTGTATATCAGAGCACTGGAAAACAGAGACCCAACTGAGTAACTTCGGCATCAACAATTTTTACTTGGCTGAGGCTGTTTGCCGCAAAAATGAAAACCAGCATGGTGGAAGTGCGATCTTTGCAAGACAGGGTACACAATTCAAGTCACTCAAAACGATTACAGCTCTTTCAGAACAGGGAATCTGCGAATGCAGCGTATGCCAGTTCATAATTCAAGGAGAAAAAATTGCTATCATGTGTCTGTACACACCTGGTGGAGTGGTAGCGGATTTTTTGAGATGCCTGGAGGACATACTGAATAAGTTCGTTTCGTTTCCAGGGCGAATATTCCTAGTGGGTGATTTCAACATCCCAATGCATGAAAAAGATAAAAGTAGAGAAAAAGAACTGTTATTCTCTCTATTAAATTCATACAACATGTTTCCCATGGTTAAAGAATACACTCGGGTTACAAATGTCAGTAGGTCTTTGATAGACAATATTTTTACCAACTATCCTGAAAATTGTGAGGTTAAGGTGCATTTTAATTTGATTTCTGACCATGCAGCACAAAGTATGAGTTTCTTCATCCAAAAACAAAATGAATTTGTTTCCAAGAGAATTTTTAATGACTTTAACAAGTTGGATTTCAAAACTAGACTCAAGGAAGAAGAATGGACTAGGGTATACAATGCAAATAATGCAGATGAAATATGGGATAATTTTCACAATATTTTCCTCTATCATTTCAATGTCAGTTTTCCCATTAGAAGATTTAAACAAAGAAATAATCCACAAAAGCAAATAAGGAACGACCCAGAGATAGAACGATGTAAGAGACACTTGGATGTTTTATATGTGATGAGCTCGGTAGATACAACATTCAAACCACAGTATAAACGAGCAAAAAAAATATATGAAGATACACTTGCAAAACGAAAGGCAGAACGTTTGCAAAAAGAAATAGAAAACTCAGACAATAGAACAAAAACTGTATGGTCCATAATAAATAACATAAAGAGTGGTTCAGGTATACCCAGAGATATCCAGATGGATGGAGATGGTGAGATGATTGCAAATCATTTTAACAGCTATTTTCTGAACTGTACAGCAGACTTGTTGTCTGCTTCACCTGTAGGAGACCACCAAACTTATTTCGAGCAAGCAAATAGATCAATGTTTCTCAAACCAATAACAGAAACTGAGATAATAAAAGTAGTGAATAGCTTGAGTAATAAACACAGTAGTGGTTATGATGAAATACCAACTTCTTTGATGAAATTTTGTATTCATGAGGTCATTTCACCCCTAACTTTTGCCATCACCACATCTTTCAGAACAGGGGTTTTTCCAGACAAATTAAAACTGGCAACTGTAAGGCCTTTACATAAAAAAGGAGATGGGTCAGGTGTGGAGCATTATCGACCGATAAGTTTGCTGCCGTGTTTTTCCAAAGTGTTTGAGAAATGCATGAGTATCAGATTGATGGAGTACTTTTTGGATAATGATATGTTCTATAGGGGCCAACATGCCTACATGAAAGGAAGGGGAACTCAGACTGCTCTGTATGAATTTACTGAGTCAATCTTACAAGCACTGGAGAATAAAAGCTACGTGATGGGTTTATTTTTGGATCTGACAAAGGCTTATGACTGTGTAAATCATCAGCTTTTGTTGAAGAAACTGAAGCTGTATGGGATAACTGGGGTTGTTATGTCCTGGTTGAGGTCGTATCTATCGGGAAGGTTGCAGCAGACTGTTGTTACTGAAAAAGGAGTATCTGTGAAGTCAAGGATAGGGATGGTTGAGATGGGCATTCCACAGGGAAGTATAGTCGGTCCAATTTTGTTCAATATATATATTAATGACGCTCGGGAGTGTATTGTTGGACAGAATTGCTCGTTAACTAACTATGCCGATGATAAGAACATATTAATAACTGCTCAAGAAATGCAATCATTACTCAATGATTCGGATAGGATTTTTAAATTATTTTCTGAATGGACTTCAAACGAAAGACTGATTTTAAATGAAAATAAAACGAATTGTGTCATATTCAAAACCAACAGATCTAACCTTGAGTGTCCAAATACAATAAAACTAAATGAATCTGAAATTAATATAAGTACTGAAACTAAGCTCTTAGGATTAACGATAGACTCAGTTCTATCATGGGAAGCTCATATAGAAAACCTCAATAAGAGATTGAACTCGGTTTGTTATACTTTGAGAGTTATGTCACAATATATCGGCAAAGATGGCCTGAAGATGATTTATTATTCAAATTTTGAATCCCTCGTTAGATATGGTTTAATTTTTTATGGTAGTGTCAGAGCAGTGGACAATATATTTAAGACACAGAAAAGAGCAGTCAGGACAATAAATAAACTTGATTTTAGAGCTTCATGCAGAGGTTATTTCAAGAGTAGCAATTTTCTAACAGTAATAGCGCTACACATTGAAGAGTGTATAATGTTTCTTTTCAAGAATAGAGATTACTTCAGTTCAAATTTGCCATCACATTCTCATAATAATAGAAATTGTTTATATGTATATCCAGTTCATAGATTGACTGTAACGGAGAGAGGAGCAAAGTATTCTTGCATGAAGTACTATAACAAATTGCCACCAAGAATAAGGCAAATTGATCAACAAAATCGATTCAAAAAAGAATTACACAAGTTTTTACTAGATCTTGAACCATATACAATCCATGAGTATCTCAATTCTCCAACATAGAATTTATATTTGTTTTTTTCTTTGACATATATTTCGTTCTGATTATATATATATTGTAAAAGTGTATGTGTAAGATTTTCGAAATAAATATTATTATTATTATTATTATTATTATTAATTTCTGAATCAGCTCATTTTATTGAGAGTAAATGTTGTAGATCCCTGAAGATGGTCATCAAATATTGATTAGCGCAAATATCAACCCAAAGAAAAAATTAAATTTTCTGAAATCCTAATTCCAATTGTAAATGTTGATCTGCATATCTATTTCACAGAAGAGTAATATAGAAGATCTATAATTACCTGTTCAAATTGCCATCTCTGTATATCTTATCAGAGAAACTTTTTCTTTCTAGTCTCCGTAGTTGTCAAATTCAAAATAGTGTTTTTTGAACTATCAAGAAGAAGAGTGACATGTCAGCCTTTCAAATTGAAGGTTCTGATTGACATTCGGTTTTAATTTTCGGATCATTCATGAATGTTGTGGAATTTTGTCCCCGTGTTTCGAGTTTTAAGAATTTTTCAAGAGGGAACATTATTATGAGTTTATTGTAGCCATATCATTTCATTGTAAGTGACCTGATTGTAATTTCTAAATCTGTTTGTCTTATCGAAAGTCAAATTTTTAGATTCCTGAAGATGATCGAGATATTCAACCGAAAGCTTGGAATTTTAAGAGAATAAAGAGATAGAGCTCAATTGTAAGATTACTATACCGATATTACTTATTTATATTCAATAGTAATCGATATTCTTGCATGATGTTTATATTTGATTCGTTTGATAAAATGCTGTAAACATGTTGTTTTGGGCGAAATGAGACAATCTTTTAGCCATGTTACTGTGAGATTGAATCTTTGATTGAAGTGTAAAATGAATCAAAGTATTTTTCAAAGACTAACATGAATGACGATCGCTCAAAAGCTGCTGAATTCAACGAAGAAGAAAATCATTCAAATTCGAAATCTACATAAACCTTCGAATGTGAAATGAAACAGAACAACTCCTTAGATCCGAAACGTAACAGATCAGCATCAAAGAACAAAGCATCGCAATAGGAAACTAATAAAACGCAATGAATTGCAACGAAATTCTCGATCTTGAAATCCTCCACAGACGCAGAACACAGAATAGTCTGAAGAGATCGGAGGCCTTTTATCTCCCACTTGGAGGTTTTATTGTTTTTCCTATCCTGTATACATCAAGCCAACAATCGGAGTATTCCAGTACAATGTGTGTTCCTGTGTAGGGAAAATACGTGAATGAAGTTACTCTCGTGGAACCCTCAAACATTTCAGGTTTGGCCGAAAATATCGCGGAATGAAAGGGATGCTCTCTTGTTTCGGGCCCCGTCATATATTCTATGATTCGTCTGAGGGTTCTTTGACGGACAGATAAACTTCTGTAGTGGTAAACCCTTTGTCCGTGCGTTTCTGAAGGGACAATAGAAATAACGAACGAGTACGATAAGGTGAACGGAACGATGTTATCAGGTCTTTATTCCGGGGGAACGGGGCCTTACTCTGACACCAGCTTTGATGCCGACTCACAGAATTTCGGGCAATAAGTCAGGCGGGGGTTTTGGAGAAGTCACTTCGAGTGGAAAATCATTCTTTGAGTTTCCGTTTGACTTATCGAAACTACATGGGAAAGGCACGAACTAGGACTATTATGGATATGGTCCTCAGAGTAATAAACAGAGGTAGCATATGTTATTTTCAGTAAGCAAATTTTGTCTTCAACATGAACTATCAAATTTGACATGAAGAGAGCAGAAATGAAAACATATCAGTGATACGATATTTCACTCAATTCGCGAGTTTTCCACAAAGAACGCACTTCTTATGTCCCATAGTGAATCAACGTTTCATATCAATTCAAAATATATTGAAATAAATACCCAAATATATCAGAAATTCAGAAAACGAATTTCAAGCGCGCCAAACGACAAGAAACAACCGATGACACTAGGAGAGCAAAAGTTGCCAAACCTTGGATTTCAGCAGGTAGATACAGAAAATAATAAATATTCTGCTTATTATAAATTCGACAATTAGGAAAAATATCGGATTCCAAATATTCAAATTTACATATTTAATAGGGAATCACTCAAACAAATATATTTCATTCAATATAATATCCATTTACAATGATATAGTAGAATTGTGGATTTGAAAACATATCACAATCCGACAACGTAATCTAACCATGTTGGAGGACATGTGAATTGCATATACTCTCTATCTATGTTTGTTACTCTATGGTCACAACGATGAAAAAATCGAATGGCAAAGAAAATATTCCATAGAATGTAATCGAAAATAGTTATTCATTTGAAATAGTATATTGTGCAACAATGTGGGGAAAGTCCAACTTTTCTTGCGAGTGTGGAAGTTTGTGGCACGAGCCTGAAAGGCGAGTGTCGCAAACACACGAGCGAGAAAAGGACTTTCTCCACATGTTGCACACTATACTTTTCCTACAACTCCAGAAATTTCAATTATTCAAGTAAAAGACTTGATTCAAATCAAAATGGCTTTCGTTGAAAGTATGTGCTAATTTATTGCCTATCTATAGAAACGACTCAAAAGCTCAATTTCATTGGTCTACCAAGCGAGGTGTGGGCAAAGTGCCGTGAGAAATTATATTTCTCACAGTATGAGCAATACATAGTTTTGAAATTGAGTAAGCTATGAAGAATACGCTATTTTTCAAAGCTGTTGTAGGAAAAAATCTTTAATTTACGATAAAGTTGATTTCGATTTCAGAAAAACATAGTATCTACACCTAGTGGTGAAAGAACATTTCGGAACTTCAACGTTTGTTGCCAAAATGTGTAATTGGGTAAAATTGCTGAGATGAGACCCTAAGACTAATTTCTAGGGGTCGTTTGGCTTATTTGGCAATAAAACTCCTATCCAGTTTTTACAAATTCAATGAAATCAAAATTCACAAAGATCGACCTTTTTCACTCTGAACTAATTGAACTTAAATGAATGAGATTTCACCGATTCGATTTTCAAGGAAAGGATTCCTTAGATTGTAATCGAAAATAGTTATTCATTAAAAAAAAATCTTTAATTTATGATAATGTTGTTGCGATTTCAGAAAGAATAGTATCTGCAACTTGTGGTGAAAGCACATTACCGAACTTCAACGTTTGTTGCCAAAATGTGTAACATGACAATTGCCCACTTTGGCTAAAATTGCTGATATGATACTCTAAGACTATTTTTTAGGAGTGGTTTAGCTTATTTGGCAATAATACTCCTACCCAGGTTTTTACAAATTTAATAAAATCAAACTTTACAAAGAGAGAAATTAAAGGAATTAGGTTTCACCGATTCACTGAGCTTTCACGATAACTGATATGGAACCTCTTAAGCTGATTATTTTCAGCCTTTAAAATACTAGATCTTAGCAGGCAACTTCAGCATTCTAATTTCCATTTACCGTGGTTGATGTTATAACACCAGGTATTTTGCAGGTATATTCTCTCAGTTTCAACGAGGAAGTATTTCAGCAACTAGATTAGTTTAACGTACGTACTATTCCATCTATGGGAGGTTCTTGTTGTTTCAAATCTCAAGTGGAGTTCTTCTTAAGATATTTCAATCCCAAGGGAGGTTCTTCTTGAGATTTTTCACTCCCAAGGGAGTATATTGCTTGGGATGTAGGCATCGGCTTAAAACCATTTATATTGTCTTCCCGGAAAGTATCGCTTTCACTTCTAGATACACATTGCATTATTTTTGTAACGTCCAAGAAAATTCAATATACACCTAATCAACTCTGTTTTCCCGTTAGCTAAGAGGTCATAATAAGACGGATTCAGTGTAGGCTTGGTTAATCGATCGTCTAGAGGTATGATTCGATTACCTGGCCTTTCGTCTTTTTCTCCGTGACTTTGTTGGATTTGTAATAATTGAGCTCTTTTGAATTATTTACATCTATTTACAAAGCCACAATTATACAGTACAAACTCAGTATTGAGAAGATCTTAATTACGTCTTAATTACAAGTTTCTCACTACGGTACTGAATTTCGTCTTTAACTCGTTTGTTGATTACTCGAAACGTCTTGGATTATCACGTCTTCGTCGTACTTCAAGTTTTCGGTCGTCTCGTCTTTAACTAGTTCGCGACTCGTCTTAATCTAGTCCGCGAAACGTCTTTTCGTCTTACGTCTTAATTTGACCGCCCGAACTTGACTCGTCTTCGACTTAAGTTAAAACTGTCCCGTCTGTACCCGTCTTCGGTTTAATTTGAACTGTGCTCTCTGTCGATTGGAACTGCCCTCCCCTAGACCTCCCTTCTCTCAGTTTGACCACACTCTAATGGGAAGGTACCATCCCCTAGTCCAATAAGAGCTTTTGCCGTACCGCCCCCAAAGATCTTCTAGATTCTAGAAGGACTAGAACCTGATAAACAGATGTAACACATCTGGTACAACCGTCTTGTTCTCGAACTTTCCCAACCCCGTAAATCTCTTAAGTTTTACAACCGACATGACACATTCTTCGACACCCCGAAGAATTACACATCCTTTTTACATTATATGTACAATAACAATTCGTTCCCTGTGAATCAATTGAAACTGTCATGCCCTCGACACTAAAAGAAACTAATAGGTCTCCAAGGTTGACCATCACATTTATTTACAGGGAACAATATTTGGATCCTACATCAGTATCTGGACGAATAAACTGGCAAATTCTCTTTACTACCCTTTGTGCTTCTAACAAATTTCCTAAATATAAATCTTACATTTCAAAATGTAAGCTGAACTAAACTCCAAGTTGTGTTAAATCCTTCAACCTTAGAACTTCCATCATTGATTCCACGTTCAAACCCTGGCAGGACACAACACTGCCACGTCACAGCACCTTCCAGAAACCCTTCAACAGTTCGTTGGCGTCTTGAATTCCCCGAATCACATCCATTATGTAGAGGCCGCATTCCAATCCCGAATGATCCGATTGTTCATCGGGATAAATGGCAGAATCTATATCCGCTGGCATATTCTCCCGCCGAGCCCATAATTAGAGAAACGATAGGAGGCACTTAGCGGCGTTTATTGAAACAATATTCCTCCATTAATCCTCGGATATTGTCAGGTAATATCGTGGAGATCATTTTTATCGCATATTAGGAATTGTTCTGGACCGTTATCGTCCTCCATTATTTCGCGGTGGATGATTAGTGGAGGAACATAAGCCTCGTATTCAGGAAATGGTCACGGTATATACCTGTTGTGCAAACTTCGGGCCAAGTCTGCTCTGAATGAGATCCGAAGTTTGTTCGTGTACCTGACAAGATTTCATTAAGAGTTGTTAGGGACGAGGCGAGCCATTAATTGAGTTTTCTATACTGGGAAGATGATGAACGTCGGGGATGAGGCGGTCTAAACCCGAGAAAAATCGCTGCGTACAAGAGGAAAATAACGATGCTGCAGTTTTTCATCGATTTATTGGAACAATGCTGCTTAGAGGTGGACGCATTGGGTATGTTAGTCGTGCACATATACTCTAAGTATTGGAATACACGTAGTCCCAGGGTAATGATCATAAAGGGTGTTTTTTCTAGAGCTATAGAACATTAAATTGCAATAAAACAACGATGGATTATTCGATTGACATGAACTTTATTTATCCGCAAGATAATCTTGTGGAATTACATTTTAAATATGATTTCTGGCATATGACCGCCACGGCTGGCTCGGATGTAGTCCAATCTGGACGTCCAATTTTTGGATGACTTTTTCCAACATTTGTGGCCGTATATCGGCAATAACACGGCGAATGTTGTCTTCCAAATGGTCAAGGGTTTGTGGCTTATCCGCATAGACCAATGACTTTACATAGCCCCACAGAAAGTAGTCTAGCGGTGTTACATCATAAGATCTTGGAGGCAAATTCACAGGTCTAAAACGTGAAATTAGGCGGCCACCAAACGTGTCTTTCAATAAATCGATTGTGGCACGAGCTGTGTGACATGTTGCGCCGTCTTGTTGGAACCACAGCTCCTGGACATAATGGTTGTTCAATTCAGGAATGAAAAAGTTAGTAATCATGGCTCTATACCGATCACCATTGACTGTAACGTTCTGGTCATCATCGTTTTTGAAGAAGTACGGACCAACGATTCCACCAGCCTATAAAGCGCACCAAACAGTCAATTTTCCTGGATGTAACGGTGTTTCGACATACACTTGAGGATTAGCTTCACTCCAAATGTGGCAGTTTTGTTTGTTGACGTAGTCATTCTACCAAAAGTGCGCATCATCGCTAAACAAAATAAAATGGAAGTAGTGCGCCATACGTATTCCGCACAAAACCATTATTTTCGAAATAAAATTGCACTATTTGCAAGCGTTGTTCAGGCGTGAGTCTATTCAAGATGCATTGCCAAACCAAACCGAGAGTAAATCACTTGACAGATGTTAAATCGGTCGCCATCTGGAACAGTAATGCCAACTTAAAGTTATATACCTCGAAAAAAAAACACCCGTTAGATAGATGGAGCATATGTCATTTTCAGTATACAAATTTTGTCCCCAACATGAACTATCAAATTCGACGTGAAGCGCGCGAAAATGAAATAAATCAGTGATAAGATATTTCACTTAATTCGCGAGTTTCTCCACAAAGAACGCACTTCTTATGTCCCATAGTGAATGAATGTTACATATTAAGTCAAAATATATTGAAATAAATACCTAAATATATCAGAAATTTAGAAAACAAACTTCAAGCGCGCCATATTACGTGAAACAACAGATGACACTGCGAGAGCAAAAGTTGTCAAACCTTGGATTTCAGCAGGTAGATACAAAAAATAATAAATATTCTGCTCATTATAAATTTGACAATTAGGAGAAATATCGGATTCCAAATATTCAAATTTGCATATTTAATCATGAATCACTCAAATAAATATATTTCATTCAATATAATTTACATTCATAACGATATACTAAAATTGTAAATTCGAAATTATATCACAATCTGACAACGTAATCTAACCATGTTGGGGACATATTAAAATTGCGTATACTCCTTTTATCTATATGTTTATTACTTTATGCACGCGTAACCATTGCTATTTTGCTGCAGTCTCTCTCATATTAATGTTCACTTCAGTCATTCAGGTATAATTTTTGCAAAATCTACTGAATAATCCTTTATGGAGATTATGAGGTAATGAGAATAATAAACATTATTTTGGTGATGGTAATAATAGTTGTAATCCGTTCAGGAATGAGAGCAATAATAAAATCAAGTTCGAATTCATCACCATAAATAACCTTTCAATACCAATTTTCGTTCAATCAAGGTCAGTATTTCGTTATTTAGAAAAAACGAAAATAAAAGTAATGACAGTAGTAGTCGATGCCTCCAACAAAAAAAAAGAAAATTAATACCTTGTATCTCGGAAACGAAGCAAATCCGGACATACATTTATTTGGACAATAAATATAAGAATATTTGAAGTTTGTCAAAGTACTTTCGAATCACCTTTTATATGAAGCAGGTTACCTGAAATATTGCAAACCGCTAGTAATCGCTCTGAAATTATCGGCGATATACGGACCATACTCTTAATAACAATTGCCATATAAAACGGCATTCTCAACGCTCATCACCTCCAATTTCCACCACCTCAAAACTTTCCAAACATCCCCCAATCGTTCCCATGTATCACCGCATCCGAAGGGAACCAGAGGAGGCATCTCCTGGACGCCACCAAACAAAGAGGTCTCGGCGACAGACACATCCAGTCAAAATTGCAACATCCATCGGTGCGGAAAGAGCCGGGATTGACGAACGATGTTCGAAATCGTCAGGCCAGACTTCCATTGTCACATATTAATGCGTCTTTCCGAGTGAAATGGCTCCTTTCTGCCGAATCAAAGATTCCTTTTTCGCTACTCGCTTTCGAGTTATATCGAGCGAGAAACGGGACGGCGTCTAATAAATATAAAAAGAAAAGCGGATTGAAACGTTCGGCCTCGGGAATAATGCGGTTTATAACGTTGCGTTGTGCTGTGTGCGGTTAAATGATAAATTGATTGACTGGCTTGATTCGGTGAGATTTGTCAATGTCATTGGGGTTAGGTTAGGTATGTTTGTCGTTTTCTTGTGTGAGGGGGTAATGAGTGCTTTCTTGGAATGACGCTCGGTGTGGGTTTCTTTAGGAGGAGTAGTTTTAGAGAGGGATTTAACGATTATTTTGGTCCTTCGCTGATGATTCCTATAATCGTTGATTAGGATGATCATCTATACTCTGAATGAGTGTTGAGTGATCGCGTCCATATTATATAAGTTCCAGACATATTATATAAGTTCCAGACCGGGTGCAAAAAGATGATGCAGAATGGAATTTAGTCAAGAATAAAAGAATAAAAAAACAAACCGTAAAAGACGAAAAACTCTGGTTGTAGGCAGTTATTCTGGTTCGTCTTCTATAGAGGGTCTGGATAGCTTTAAAGCTTTACATGTGTCTAATTTGAAACCAGATACCACTGCTGAGGAATTACAGACATTTTTGAAGCAGAATTTCACTGTTGTGAAATGTGAAAAGTTGTCTTCACGTTTTCCTGAAACTTACTCTTCGTTTAAGGTACTCATTCCCAGCTCAGAATACAAAAAAGCACTCGTTGGTTCAAACTGGCCCAACAAAGTAAATGTCCATCATTTTTTTCACAGAAGAAAAATGAATCAAGAAAGCAAGAATTAAACTTGGTACATAACCGTCCAATTGCTGATGATTTTAAACTAATGCAGCTGAATGTACAGTGCATCTCCAATAAACTGGAAAATCTGGAAATACTATTTGAAGAAAAAGATCCTGATGTTATTAGTGTGGTGGAACACTGGTGCAACAAGGATAGTATTGGTGCGATGGTTATACCGGGTTATATACAGGCTGATTGTTTCTGCCGTTCCTCCAGAGAGCATGGAGGTTCTATGCTGATATGTAAAGTAGGTTTAAAGTATAAAAAATTGTTGTTATCTGAGTTCTCCGAGGAGATGCATATCGAGATTTGTGGAATCGAGGTATCTTTTCGGAATGCTCGGTTGGGTATTTTAAGCATATATAGACCTTGTAATGGGGATATTGATTTATTTTTGGATAAATTGCATTATGCGCTGCTGGCCTGTTTCAATATTGTAGATTTCATTTTTCTGTGTGGAGATTTTAATATTGATTATCTCAGGCAAGATTTTAAAACTAAGAAATTAACTGATTTATTGCTTTGTTTTGGACTAGGGGTAACTTCAACGGTGGCTACTAGAGTGTTCACCAATATAAATGGGAACACTTCTGTTTCAAAAGTCGATTATGTCATCACCAATACTGAACTGAATAACTACAAGTCAACAGTATTCGAGGCGCATGTTAGTGACCATAGAGCCATCTTTCTACATTTATGTTCTGGCTTCTTAAAAAAACAAACACCAGAGTTCAGACTGGTACGTAATATGAATCAGAGTAACTTGTCTAATTTGGTGTCATGTATTTCTGCTGAATGTTTTGATGATCTTTATTTGGAACCAAATGTTGATCTGTGTTTTCAAAGCTTCAGTAACATAATGCAGTATCACTTGGAGCAGTGTTGTCCTCTTATGCGACAGAATTCAGGTAACAATAGGAAAAAGTGGGTTACCGCCGAAATTAAGGGTAGCAAGTGGAATTTAAATAATTTATACTGGCTTCACCAGAATATAGGTTCGCCAGACACTCTTGAAATGTACAGAAGAGCGAAGAAACAACATAACATGCTTATAAAAACAACCAAACTCAGTTTTCATTGTTCGATGATTGAAAAATCAGACAACAAAGCTAAAACCGTTTGGAGCTTGGTAAATACTTCAACAACAAGAGGCATAAAAAATAGAAATCCTGTTTGTATTAATATCAATGGAATAACTCATGATGATCCCGTTGAGTTGGTTGATTTATTCGGTCGTTATTTCTCTTCAGTAGCAAGATCTAAGTTAAATTCATTTTATGATGGTGATCTATCTGTTTCTTGTACAACATCACCACTATTATGCAAAAATTTCTTTTTCTTTCCCGTTTCTAAGCATGAGGTTTTGGAAACAATAAAAAAATTAAAAAATAAAAAAAGCACTGGTGTTGATTTTATTTCGGTTCAAATTTTGAAATCAGTTGCTGCCGTAGTTTGTGAACACTTTGCTCATTTAATAAACCTTTCCATCAGTACAGGTAAATTTCCCAAAATTTTGAAAAAATCAATTGTTGTTCCCATTTACAAAAAGGGTGACGTGAATGAGATAACCAATTACCGGCCTATATCTATACTTAGTGTCTTCTCCAAAGTTTTCGAGAAGATTGTCCTCACTAGAATACTGGATTTTTTGAATAAATTCAAATTGCTCAATTCGGCTCAGCATGGTTTTCGTACTGGTCGGTCAACACAGACAGCTGCACTTTCGTTTGTGGAATCTGTTTACGAGTGTCTAGATAGCAACTTTTGTGTAGCGGGATTGTTTTTTGATCTCTCCTGTGCTTTCGACACACTTTCCTTTCAGTTCATTCTAGACAAATGTTATAGTTTAGGATTCAGGGGGATATTTTTGGAATGGCTCAGAAGTTTTCTAAACGGGAGAATCATGTCAGTTAGAGTGGATGATCATTTTTCGGAAGAGTATGGTGTGGACCTTGGCGTCCCTCAGGGCTCCGTACTGGGACCGTTAATATTTCTGTTATTTATAAATGATTTGCCTCATCATTTAACGTGCCTGTTGTTGACACTGTTCGCAGATGACACTTCGGTTGTTATTTCGGCCCGGAGCTGTGGAGAATTACAAGTTGCTTGTGAGACCCTTGTAACACAATTTGTGAATTGGTGTCACTCGAATGGGTTGATGTTGAATGTGGATAAGACGGTATGTGTTTACTTTGGCCTCAGAAATTTCGAGAGGGGTAATTTGAGAATTCGTTATATGGGGGACACCATTGTTCCAAGTGAATTTACCAAATTCCTGGGTGTCTATATAGACAGAAATCTAAGCTGGACTACCCATGTTGATTATCTCTGCAAAAAACTAAACACCACTTTTTTTGCAATATTTAGAATTAAAAATGTACTTCCTGTTAGTTCACTGTTAGACATTTACTATAGCCTGGTTTATTGCCACTTGACATACAATATTATTCTGTGGGGCAGCTGTGTGGATATCTCAAGAATATTCATCGCACAGAAAAGAATAATAAGAACAATATTTAATTTGAGTCCTCGAACAAGTTGTCGGCCAGTTTTCAATGCGAATAGGTTATTGCCCTTACCTTGCATTTATATTTTGAAATGTCTTGTGTATGCAAAGGAAAATGAGAAAAACTGGAAAAAACTATCCAGCAACCATGACTACAAGACCAGAAATTCACAGATTCTTTTAGTGCCTAAGCACCGAACTCACAAATTTGAATGCTCTCCTCTTTATCAGAGCATCAAGTTATTCAATCACTTACCATCTTCTGTGAAATTACTGGATTTACGTAAATTCAAACTTGAAGTTAAGGAAATTTTGTTGAAAAAATGTTATTATTCAATTAGGGAATATTGTATTGATAATTGGTCTTAGATTTAAGCTTCTATATGTGTATATATATATATATATGTATATATTTTTTTTTTTTTTTTGTTGACTTATCCTATATACCTTTTGTATGGTGTCTTAAAGGATGAATAAACTTATTATTATTATTATTATTATTCAATAAATGGTTCAGATCTTATTTAAACAGAAGGTTTCAATAAAGAGAAATGGAATACAAGCAAAATCATCAAATTTACAGAGCCATCATGGAGTTCCACAGGGAAAAGTCTTGGGTATCATGCTATTTCTCTTATTTATGAATGATGATATGAATCGCAATGAATAAGGTATACTAACTGAAAAAGAAACTGAAACACCCGGAAGAAGCTGTTTAAATTTTATATTTTTTTTGGTGAAAAAATAATAAAATAATAATAATCTCTATAGCGAAGCTATTTTTAGGGAAACCTTAGAACAAGAGTCGGCTGAAATAGTTATAAATGGAGAAGTTATAAATAATATGAGGTACGCTGACGACACCGTCTTGTTAACGGGTAGGCTTGAAGACACACAACATCTTCTGGAAAAATTAAACGATCGATGCATTGAATACGGTCTTAAGATCAATTTTAGGAAAACCAAGCTGATGATAGTAACAAAGTGCCCGCAGAAGCTCAATCATGTGAACCTGACGGTAGCGAACACCACAATAGAGAATGTGGCCACATATAAATATCTAGGAACTTGGATGGAACAGTCGGGTGACCAAACGAGAGAGATAAGAACGAGGATAGAGATGGCCAGATCGACATTTGTGAAGATGAACAAACTGTTTTCTAGTCGGGATTTGGGTCTGGATCTTAGGATGAGGATGCTGCGTTGTTACGTTTTCTCCACGCTTCTGTATGGGGTTGAAGCATGGACTCTCAAGAAAAATCACATGGACAAACTACAGGCCTTCGAAATGTGGTGCTACCGTAGAATGTGGCGTATCCCATGGACTGATAGAGTTACAAATGCCGAAGTCCTAAACCGGATGCAGAAGGACTGCGAAATAGTTAACACCATTAAAAAGAAAAAACTTCTGTACCTTGGCCATATAATGAGAGGCAGAAAGTACACACTTCTCCAACTGATAGTCCAGGGAAAAATCAGTGGACGAAGGAACATTGGTAGACGCCGTATGTCCTGGCTTAAGAACCTGAGGGACTGGTTTAACTGTAGTAGTGTTCAATTGTTCAGGGCTGCAGTCAACAGGGTCCGGATTGCTGTTATGATAGCTAACCTCCGATAGGAGATGCACTGCAAGAAGAAGAAGATAGTATAGCAAGGAGTAAATGATTGTTTGGAGAAAAAAAGGGATTTACATTTTTTTTAATGAATTTGTTATTGATGTGTTTGTCCACCGCGATTATCTATACACTCTCCAACACGTCTCGGCATTGATGCAATAAGATGGTCTATTTCTTCTTGAGGGATACTATCTCAAGCTACCTGTACTTTATGTCTCAGAGTCATTGGGAGCTGGGGTAAATTTACAAGCCTTCTACCCATGATGTTCTAAACATGCTCTGTGGGTGAAAGATCGGGGGATCTGGGCGGCCATGGCAAAATATTCAAATGGGTTGCTTCGAAAGAGTTTAAACTAACTCTGGTAACATGAGGTCAGGCATTATCTTGTTGAAATATTGGATTCTCGAGCCGGCTAAGGTAAAGGAGAACATATGGCTCCACTATTTCATGGAGGTAACGCAGCGCTGTCATGTTATCTAGAATGAAGACTAAAGGTGACCTTCTTGCATGTGCAATAGCACCCCATACCATAACGCCCACTGTCCGGTGTATATGACTCTCAACATCAAACTGTGTTTCACGTATTTCTCCCCGAAGTCGTCTAACTCTTTCTCGGTCATCATGTGCACCCAAGGAGAATCGAGATTCGTCAGAATGCACCACTAAATTCGTTGCCGGCGATGCTCAACCTTCAGAGGTAATACAAGATGGAGTCGATAATACTGCAGTCCAAAAGACGCAAATCGGTCTCTAATGGCTATAAGTCTTAGACGTCGATCTTGAACTTCATTTGTGCCCCTTCGACGTCCAGTGCCTACTCTTCTTCGATTTTGGGCATTATCAAACCACACTTGACAACATCTCATAACAGTAGTTGGATTTCTGTTAGGACGGTTACCGATTTCTCGAATTTCACTAATTCGACCTCTTTCAAATTCACTTAGCTGGCGATAAATTCCGCGTACACGTGCTCTAGTCATTTTAACAACAACTAAACAAAGACTTTGCATCGAACAGCTGGTTTGTTTTAAAATTTAAAAAACTGGCAAAAAACGACCAAAATATTTAAGTAACATAAATTGTTCACATGAAAAAACCTTCATGAATTTTTTCTCCAAATCCAATCATTTACTCCTTGCTATATCAAAAAAAAAATTGATATTCAAACAGCTCCTTCTGGGTGTTGCAGTTTCTCTGTCATTTAGTATATATAATGAAATATTATTCACATGATCTTTGATTGTTCAATTTCATAATCAAGGAAATAATCTTTTCAAATGTTATCTTCCTATTATACATTATCTTGCTTCATTTATTTTTTTCACGAACTAAATTGAAATATTCTTTTCAGGTAATGTTCGCAATTTCATGAAATATAGTTCAGTTCAACATCTGGAGTATGGTAAGTATGATTAAATTGTTTTTATATGTAATTTTCAATACCTACTGACTCACAAAAGATGCCGATAATTTTCAACTGGTTCATAACCTTGAAAGAATGTTCTCCTTTATGAAGTTATAGTAATAGTTTTCTACGAATCCTTCCCAACTGAAAATTATCATTTTGAATATTCAGGTCCATGATGCATCCGATATGAAATTTTCATGTTCGAATCAAAAATGACTCAAGGTCTACAACTTACGGAGTACGTTCACTCGTAAAAGATTAGCATAGTCCTATTTCGAGACTACCATTAAACTAAGTTGTTCAGAAGTAAAAGTTATGGAGTAAGGGTGGAACTTTTAAACAGTTTCCGGAAAGTATCCCAAGTAGGAGTTAGATTCTCCAGACAGACTGTTTTATATTTATGAAAGTGCAGAAATTATTTCTGAAACCAGCTCTTGTATTCCACAGCTTAAGAAGTGTTCATTACTCCCGCGGAGTTACGTAATAATGGATCGAATTAATACGTTGAATTTCGCGAATTCCGAGTTGACACTTCTTCATCCATCAGAATTCGTGCTGCTGAAGGGAGGTTTGGAAATATTAATGCCTCTATACAGGCTGATTCATTTATACTGGTGATTTAACCCATGCGTCAAATCGGAAATATTCATAATTTTGTGATGAAAATTTCAATATTGGGATTTGAGACAATGATCTTTCTCCCTAAAATATTTTCAGATCTCTAAAACTTTCGCTTGTACCAGAAACATCTAGTACTTCCTCATTTTAAAAGGCACGCCCAGGATATTATTGCATCATTACATTGCTTTTTTGATGAATATTTCAGAATTATCCATGCCCTGGGTATCAACTCAACGGTTCATGAGTTGTTGGGATTCATATGAAAAAAATGCTGGCGACGATGACGTTTTTTTTGAATATTTCTGTAAAGAAGGTTTATTTCGAAAAACCCTTTTTCGTTTTTGATACTGCAAATGCGTGTTATTATGAGATTGTTTGTGGTTTGGACCAAAAATGTAGGGTGTTTATCAGAAGATCATGCACTTGGATAATTCAAATTCATCGAAGCAATGATTTTCAATTTAGAACATATATTTTTTATTATTTTAGTACATTCAACGTATGCAAAAAGCGATGGTTACTTAAGCAAACCCTATGCCTGAAATGAATACTTTAAGAGTTATCGAGGAAGAACTTTAAATAAGGAAGAACCGACGTTCCCATAACTAAATTGATCATTTGATGAATTGTAATTAATTGTTCGTTGGGATTATTCAAAAGTCCGTAAATCAATAACATTTTCAATAACAAATAATTGATTACAATTCAAAATGTCAAATTTTGTCATCAATTTTAAGTTTCTTCCTGTGTTTTCCGGCAAGTCACAGACTATTTCACACACTTAGAAATTGCGATTTTTCCTCATTCGAAGTTCTTTCTCGATAAATCTTAAAATTTTCATTCAAGGTATAGGGTTTGCTAAAATAATGAAAAATATAGGTCCTAATTTGAAAATCTTGAGTTTCGATGAATTTGAGTTGTTCAAGTTCATGATCTATTAAACACCCTGTACATTTTTGGTCCAACTGAATACTACATATACTTATAATAATACTACATAGTGCAGAAACGAAAAGGAAAAAATGAAAGAGTCCTCATCACAACAATTTTTTTCATAAGAATTCCATTAACTCATGAACTGTTGAGTTATTAACCAAGGATGGCATATTGCTGAAATTGTCATCAGAAAAATTATCTAATGATGCAGTCATATACCTACTATACGGTACCTACAACCGGAAGATCTGAAAATATTTGAGAGAGAAAGATCATTGTTTCAAACCCCAATATGCAAATTTTCAGCACAAAATTATAAGTTTTCCATAAACGTCTAATAGGCCATCTCTAACTCTTCACTCAGTCCGAGGCCCAACCAGTAAAAACACATTTTTTTTGAAACTTCAATTTGATTTGTCATCTTCACGAGTAATACATGTAGGTACTCCATTGGTCTCCTAACTTTTCAATACCTTTTCTGTAGAAAGATTTGACTTTGTTTTCAAAATAGGCTGCAACATTTGCGATCTCTTCTTCATTTGAGACAAATTTCTTTCCCTGAAGCATTCTTCTGAGGTCTACAAGAAGCCAGTAATTACTGGGAGTTAGATTTGCTTGGTAGTCAAGCAGTTGAAAGCTCCATTCGACTGGGGTTTACATCGCTTTGTACAAGAACTTCACAGTGTTTGGTAAATGATTGAATAACTTGATACTTCGGTTCAATATGTAGAATATTCCAATTTATGGATCCTATGTTTAGGCAATAGACAAATTGAATTCCGTGTGACTATCAGTTATAATATCACAAGAGCATAGACAATATTCGATTATACAATGATTCCCGAGACGTAGTTCGCGAAACATCACGAGAGCACAGCTCGAGTGGTGTTTCGAGAACTACGTCGAGTGAAGAGGTTCTTATCGAAATATATTGTCTATGTTCGAGTGGTATTCGTTACGATTATATAACGGATGATTTCAATAACTATAACCAAAGCACTGCATTTTGATAATTCAATGACGTTTAACTGAGCCTGACATTTATTTTTTGGCGAACTCCAAGAATGTTACTATGGGAATGATCACAATATGGCAGGAGGCGATATAACAAAACGATTATACCACGTCGTCAAGGGTATATCCACTTAACAATACGCCGTTACTATGGGAAATCTACGGATTCTATTGGTTCATCAAAACATCGTTAGGTCTCATCGAATTTTCTCGAGATACAAGATATTCTCGATAGAATTAAAATATTAAAATAATAGTCAGCTATTTGTCAAAGTCTTGGGATATTACCTCTGATTATTGTATTCTTTAACTTGATTAGTGAAATTTAATCAATTATCGTAGGTAGGTGGAGGGCTCTTTTTCCAAAAATGAAAATGACCGAATGCAGTTTTTCAAAGAAAACACGCTGGAATGCGAAATTATCCGGTCATTTTGATGCACGAGTGTAATTCGGGGGAATATTTCCCGAATAAACTGTTATACCACTTGTCAAACTGATGTAGAATGGAATTGCCATAGATTCGAACTGTGTAAGATGCATAGAAACAATGCAACTATGAACAGAACAATTATCGCAATGCTGTTTCGCTTCCTACAATGCAATTATCGCTGTAATTTTCGATAATTGTTCTCCATATACATAGAATTTTTGACAGGAGGGAAATATTCGTAAGTAATTGCACAAGTGCATCAAAGTTACCGATAATTTTGCATGACAGCGTGTTGTCATAAAAACTGCATGAGTTCATTTTCATTTTTGGAGAAAGAGCCCGACACCGAAGGTGGAGGCCTCTTCTCCAAAAATGAAAATGACCGAATGCAGTTTTTCAAAGAAAACACGCTGGAATGCGAAATTATCCGGTCATTTTGATGCACGAGTGTAATTCGGGGGAATATTTCCCGAATAAACTGTTACATCACTTGTCAAACTGATCTAGAATGGAATTGCCATAGATTCGAACTGTGTAAGATGCATAGAAACTATGCATCTATGAACAGAACAATTATCGCAGTGCAGTTTCGCTTCCTACAATGCAATTATCGCTGTAATTTTCGATAATTGTTCTCCAGATACATAGAATTTTTGACAAGAGGTAAATATTCGTAAGTAATTGCACAAGTGCATCAAAATTACCGATAATTTTGCATGACAGCGTGTTGTCATAAAAACTGCATGAGTTCATTTTCATTTTTGGAGAAAGAGCCCGACACCGAAGGTGGAGGCCTCTTCTCCAAAAATGAAAATGACCGAATGCAGTTTTTCAAAGAAAACACGCTGGAATGCGAAATTATCCAGTCATTTTGATGCACGAGTGTAATTCGGGGGAATATTTCCCGAATAAACTGTTACATCACTTGTCAAACTGATGTAGAATGGAATTGCATAGATTCGAACTGTGTAAGATGCATAGAAACTATGCATCTATGAACAGAACAATTATCGCAGTGCTGTTTCGCTTTCTACAATGCAATTATCGCTGTAATTTTCGATAATTGTTCTCCATATACATAGAATTTTTGACAGGAGGGAAATATTCGTAGGTAATTGCACAAGTGCATCAAAATTACCGATAATTTTGCATGACAGCGTGTTGTCATAAAAACTGCATGAGTTCATTTTCATTTTTGGAGAAATAGCCCGACACCGAAGGTGGAGGGCTCTTTCTCCAAAAATGAAAATGACCGAATGCAGTTTTTCAAAGAAAACACGCTGGAATGCGAAATTATCCGGTCATTTTGATGCACGAGTGTAATTCGGGGGAATATTTCCCGAATAGACTGTTACATCAATTATCAAACTGGTGTAGAATGGAATTGTCATAGATTCTAACTGTGTAAGATGCATAGAAACTATGCATCTATGAACAGAACAATTATCGCAGTGCAGTTTCGCTTCCTACAATGCAATTATCGCTGTAATTTTCGATAATTGTTCTCCACATACATAGAATTTTTGACAGGAGGGAAATATTCGCTGTAATTTTCGATAATTGTTCTCCATATACATAGAATTTTTGACAGGAGGGAAATATTCGCTGTAATTTTCGATAATTGTTCTCCATATACATAGAATTTTTGACAGGAGGGAAATATTCACAGAAATTGCATGTAAATGTTTCAGACACAGCGAAAGTGCTTTTCTGGATATTTATTCTAGAAAATTGAACGAGTGAAACACGTGTCGAAAATTCTGCAAATGGTCCAGCCATCCCTGACAAGAAGCTGCGTATTCACTCAGGTGTGCTACTTTGTATCGACATTGACCGGTGTCTACGCCAAACTTGTGTTCTCCGCTATTTTTTTGAACGTCGCTTGCGTCGATACGAACCGCCCAGACCACCCGACGCCCGGCGTCATTGGCGTCCTCAGCGCCGCCTTCGTTCTCGCAGCCGACCTGCGGCACAACGTGGGTGTAATCTTGTACAGATAACGCCTCCCTATGCATCTCCGTAGAATTTTTTCCGAAAAATTGCACGTACCGTGGCTGCAATTCGGAAAAAAATCCCGGTTTTCGGAACGTTTTTGAACGTCTAATAATGAAATTCCCAAGTCCGAAACTGTTCCGTACAGTTTTTGCCGAGTTCGCTCGAAGTTAATCGACCCCTCGGAAAGTTTGGGAAACTTTTTCAGCATTGAAATTTGTAGGGAAAGTTGGGCGAACTGAAATGTTAGCCCGGAATTTTTGTCGGTATAACTCGGATAATATATTATTTCGTGATTAATATGATGAATATGTCACGTTTGGTGCTTGATTATTTTCGTTTCGGAAGAGCGGATGTGTTGGGAGAGTTGAAAAAAAAATGGTTGAGTATTGATTTTGGATTTTCGTGGATCGTTGTGTACTTATTGTCAGGGTCAAGGGGAAATCGATAATTGTATAGAAAATCTCTTTTTGGAGATTTGAGAAATTTTTCGAAATTTTTTTTAGTTATCGGAAAAATTGTTGAGTACAAGTTGAATGACAGTTTTTAAAAACGAAATGATTTGATCATTATTACGATCAATTAATATTTGTGTTCAATTTCAGTTCATTTTGGTATCAATCAAAGAATTGAAATTGACATCGTCGAGTTTTGACCGCTGGATCAAAATTTTTTCGAGCTCACAAAATTCTCTCAAATATCTCATTATCTTTTTCTGTAAACGTCGAAAAAGCTATGTGACTTGATTCATGTCACTTCGAAATGTGAAATTGGAATTCGCAGACCTGACTTCTTCGTGCGTATGTAAGCTATTAAAAAAATTGGAAATTTTCAATGGTTAAATTTCAATTATTTCAGATTGCACCATACATATTCAATAAATCTTCTGAATTGTTCACTAGTACTCATTTGACCCACATAGGTTGACACAATGATAATTTGGAAAGAACATTTTTAGTCGTGAAAGTTTTCCAAGAGTTGGTGCGATTGTATCTACAACTTCAATTATTGTCTGAGATCGGAAATTTCTGTCGTGACGCTTACAACTACTTCTTTACAGTATTTTTTCCTTGATTTGATTAATTAACCTCCATCTTATTACTGCTAGAATTCGTGCATATTTCTCTGTATATGATTTTCTGTATCATAAAAGCGATTAGAGTTCAATGATATTCGAGTTTGTTTGAAAATTGTTGTTGACATTTCAAAGTGTTGTCAACGAATCCTTTCACTGGCAGTTTCTTCAGTTGATTCCACATAATCTATCGATTACTGAAAACCCAAAAGAGACGTTTATATGAACGTTATGCTCCTGCAACAACAGTTTCAGTGAATAAATAATTGTATTGTCTTTACCTTTATGAAGAGTTCTCCAATAGAAAAAGGATAATTTAAGATGCAGCAGGTTCGTATTGCAGCCAAATCTGAAAGTGGTATCGAGTATGGCTCAATACTTGTACTTACGGGTATTTTTCCGTATAGTGTAAAGAAAATTCACTTTCAAATTTGTCTCCAATATGTTGGATAGTGAGTCGACTAACTGAATAATGTCATCCATGAATCTTTTCAAATTTATTTCAGTATTCACAAATGAGCACTGATTTTGAATAATTTAACAATTTCTATACATTATTGAAGCGTACATATATCCAGGATTGAATGATCTAACCTACTGAATATAAATGACATAAATAATGCCAAAAATAATTCATAGTGTTGCTAGTGAAATTATTAAAATTTTATCATTCCTATTTGAAAACTCTTCATGAAAGTAAAGTTACTGCAATCATTTTTATAGTTATGCCTCGAGTTTAGGTAGAATTGGTATTCACTGAAACCGACTCAGCTAAAATGTCACATTTATATAACGTCTCTTTTGGCTTTCCATAAAACACTTCACAAATTTCAAAAAATTATTCATAGTATTGCCATTATAACCATTTTGAAGTGTTTAATTCCTATAGGAAAATCCTATATTTATTCAAAGTGTTTTAATAAACTCATTAGTTAATATGTAGAAAATTTTTCATTTTCCGTTTTCAATTTTCGTTATATTGAAAATATTTCAATCGAACCTTCGTTGAAATCACCTTCGAACTAGTAACCAGAAAACAAGACCCACAACTTGGCAACAGATAATGTCAGTAATTCATAAAGCTGGATTGTGGAAAAAATATTTTACTTACAATCAAAATTTGCAGATCCGATGAGAGTCCAAGATTTTCAACTCCAGTAGAATAAGAGATTACAATTCAAACTTCTGTTACTACCGACTATAATGAATTAAGTTCTGGTGAAGTTCAAAAAATGACGTGTCTTCAGAAGTTCGATTTAGGATTTGATATTTTACTAAAGCCATTAACGGACGTGCGGATGTGGATTTGTTGGTCATCTTCAGAAAGATGGAAATTTCATTGAATACAGTCGATAAAGAACAAGATGGGAAATGAAAACAAAATTGGTCCCAAAATACTTTCCTTACGAACCCCTCGACCCAATTTCTCCCATACAGCTACAATGAATGTTTTTCTACATTTATTGCGGAATGGTCGAAGAATTTAATAGTGTTGTCCAAAAAGTCCATCAAATGTAATTTGGTCGAAAAACTTCAAAAGTCATACTGAAGTATGAGAGCAATAGCGCTGGAAACAATTCATTTTCCATCGGTTTCCTTTTGCCATTTGCCATTTTAAAAGTGTGGCGATCCTTATATTTTCTATCTCTTGCAATATATCCCATTTCCATTGAAATATAATATGACTGGTCGAGTGAAGAATTGCAACAATAACTCAATGTGAACATATCTGCATTCAGGTCCATTGGAAAACTTTCGAAAAAGTCCACAAGATGGGATGAGGACGGATCGTAGTTTCACAATGAAGCGAATGGCCCTAGAATTTCAATGAGATCGCTCGTGACTTCTTTTATCTGAATTAATTCTCTTATTTCTTCTAGAACCACCATAAGAGATAATTTATTTCAATGTGAAATATTGGAGATGTCTGCACCTTTAGTATTCACTTTTTAATAATTTTTTACTGAAAAATATTAGGCTTTTAGCAATGAATGTATCAAGTATGTTTTGAGGAAGAAAAGTGGTTTCATTCGAATAAAATGCATTGTTTTTTGTTTTGTAATCGTTATCTAATACTTCACTCAATAAGTCCCAGACCTAGCTACTAAATCATATTTTTTCTGGAAAATTTGATTTCATTTGTCAACCTGCAGGGTTAAGACACCTTCTAACTTTTCGATATTTTTTCTTTAAAAAGATTTTGAAATAGGTTACGACCTCGGTAATCTCTTCTTCATTAAAGCCAAATTTCTTTCCCTGGGAGCATTCTTTTGAGGTTGGAAAAGCCAATATTCACTGGGGACCAGATCTGGATAATGAGCTGGGTGGTTTTCTTAGATTTGCGAAAGGAGTATTTGATGTTGATGGTTTTACTTTTATCAAGATAATCAATGAACAACATACCATGAACGTCCCCCATACGCTGACGTAGGAGATTGTAATCGCTTTCGATGGATTATTTATTATGGATTATTTCTGCTTTCCGTTCAGCTGGTGCTCTCTTTGATACAGGAGTGCAGTGACGAATCCATGTTTCATCCACTTTCATATATCGACGCGAAAATTTTTTGTTTATTCCGCTTCAACAGCTTAAAACAGCGTTTGAAATGGACGTGTTGTTGCTTTGAACAGCGCGGTGACCATCAAGCGCGCAGCCATTTCGAAAAAAAGCTTTCTTAGGAACAAATATTCACCAATGATAATGAATACACTGCCTTCTTATATCTCTAACTTCACCGCTATCTCAAGCCACTTCAATTTACGATCGCTTGAAACCATTCCGTGGACTTCTTGATATTTTTCGAAACAAATGGTGACCAGAGCATTCTTCAACCACTTTTTAACCGTTGATTTAATTTTTATGATGTCATACCACTGCTAACATGAACATACTAGACTATAATACTCTGAACAAAG
Organism: Harmonia axyridis; assembly: GCF_914767665.1. Classification (NCBI taxonomy): domain Eukaryota; kingdom Metazoa; phylum Arthropoda; class Insecta; order Coleoptera; family Coccinellidae; genus Harmonia; species Harmonia axyridis. The sequence goes on from NC_059505.1 coordinate 31,200,947, forward strand.
TTATTCTTCTTCTTATACTTCTTCCATCTCTATTCATACCTGCCTAGACTTGATTGACGGTGAGATTATCGCTCCATCTCTTTCGTGGTCTTCCTATACTTCTTCTCCCAATAGGTGATTCATCACGTGCCACTCTTACCAATCTTTGCCCAAAGAAATTTTTATTTCTCAAAATAAACATTGAAAGTGGCTACAAAACAAATATACAGATGCATAATTTATTCTGAGCTGAAATCGCATATATAATTTTCGAGGTAATTTGAGATAATTTCCTAACAGTTTTTTCTGGTGGTAGATTCTGGAATGTTAAAAGATCTTTCTACTTTCTTAATTACCTTCCACCATTTTTTATGGCTTCCAGACAGTTCACAGGCTTTCGGACAGAGTAAGAGTAAGAGTAAGTGTAAGAGTAAGAGTAAGAATAAGAGTAAGAGTAAGAGTAAGAGTAAGAGTAAGAGTAAGAGTAAGAGTAAGAGTAAGAGTAAGAGTAAGAGTAAGAGTAAGAGTAAGAGTAAGAGTAAGAGTAAGAGTAAGAGTAAGAGTAAGAGTAAGAGTAAGAGTAAGAGTAAGAGTAAGAGTAAGAGTAAGAGTAAGAGTAAGAGTAAGAGTAAGAGTAAGAGTAAGAGTAAGAGTAAGAGTAAAAGTAAAAGTAAGAGTAAGAGTAAGAGTAAGAGTAAGAGTAAGAGTAAGAGTAGGAGTAGGAGTAAGAGTAAGAGTAAGAGTAAGAGTAAGAGTAAGAGTAAGAGTAAGAGTAAGAGTAAGAGTAAGAGTAAGAGTGAGAGTGAGAGTGAGAGTGAGAGTGAGAGTGAGAGTAAGAGTAAGAGTAAGAGTAAGAGTAAGAGTAAGAGTAAGAGTGAGAGTAAGAGTAAGAGTAACCAAAACATTCACAAAATACAAGATTTTCAGATGACATCTCATTTAGAACGATTAGATAAAAATTATGGATTTACCGCTTTAATTCCTGACGTCGAAAAATTGTAAAACGAAGCAGCAAACTCGATGCGTGAATTTTACCGTGGTTGTTTGCAAACTAACGTGATAAGTGATAGCGCAAACAACTAAGATGTCGCGTAGGAGCAAACGACACCTTCCGAACAATCGATTCTCCAAGTAATGATTTTTCGAATCCTCAGGTATACCAGGATCAGTACAGACCCCTTATATTGGGAAATCATCTCCAATAGATTTACACTGATTGTATTCCATTCAAGAAAACGTTACAAAAATACAAAGAAAATATGACACATATAACGTCACCTAGTATACGTACGCAACGGAGTCACCTCAAACAATCCTCCCAAATACGGACCTGTTGCATACGAAACAAAAGCAATAACAGCCCAGATTTTCTCCTCATTGCCCTCTCGAAATTATCAATTTACCACCGCGGAATATCAAGCACCATTTGTTTTGTGTTTTCGTTTGTTTTTTCACAGACCACTTGACGCCGGTAATTATTCTTCGTTGTTTCTGGGGAACCCCCGTCGCTTTGAGGCGTGCCGCCTTCTTTCATTCGCCGCTGACGTACTAATTGAAGGTGCAATAATACACGGTGTTTTTCAACTCTTGCCCCATTGTACCGGCAATTTTTCATTTTTGCCGCTCTCGCCCCCAACTCTCGCATAATAACTCAATCGAAATTAAGGCTGACGTCCATTGTTATAAATGAGCAACGTTTGAGGAGAGAACTTGTAATTATTTTTAATTATTTTCGGTCGTCGCGTTTTTAATTTGATGCGAGAATCTTAATTTTTTTTTAAGGAGAAGTCGGGCGGGAGCTTGTAAGAGTTCCGTTTGAAGTGGAAATTTTATTCATTGGGAGTGATTTTGCAGGAGAAGTTTTTATGAGGAAGTGTTATATAATACTTAGTGTTGATGTAATAGAAGTATAATGAGAAAAAGGAGCTTTTATTGGATGCTTTTCATTTCACATTCGCGGAAACATTATAAAGGGTTTTTTGATAAGAGTGGCAGATTTGAATTGCTCGCCATTTCGTCATAATGTTACATGACATTGACGTGACATATAAGGGGTTTTCTTGTAGGAATGATACAATTTGAAATGATCATAACGGACACTTTGTTTTAATTTTTGACAGTTCTTCAAGTTTTCTCAAGTTTTTCTTCAGTTTCATCAAAATCAGTTCTCATTTGTGAATGAGAACTAATTTTGATAAAACAAGAACTGTACTGAGTATATTCGAGAAGAATTCATGGGCCACATTAACCTGAATTAACCAACGACCACACTATTCGTATTGTCCTAACCTCAGGTCAATGCTTTCCACAATTTTTTGAGATCCTACTTCAATTTTCTCCATATTAATGCATTCAGTTCCTCAGAAATCTATAGCCCAAAATATCTACTTGTATTAATCGAAAAAATAATCCATTCAAGTATAGAATGGTGAGTTCGGGCGTTTTTTGATAATTATATTTTCATTGTTATTACAGAATCTGAGGCGTTAAGGCTCTATTAGCCTTTCTGGAACTGAGACCAAATTGATCTTTTGTTTTTAACCCTACCCGTCGATACTATTTACAAAACCAACTACATCTTTAGGAGCCTTGGTTGTAACTTCGTGAGTATCCAGAATTGGGCTCAGCTAAGCTCGTGGTAGCTTCAAGAGCTTCCTGTTAGAGATCGGTGAAAGCACCACAAATTTATTTGCCTGAGCAAGACCTGGAGAGTTCCTCCAGAAGGGTTTTTTATTGTCGCACTCCCATTGTTTGACAGCTGCCTTATATTGATCTTTTCAAAGTACACAGAAAAGTTCAGGACCAACAGGTGTTAACCTTGATGCTCTTCGCAAGTTTATCAGCTTTTTAGTTACCCATGGTACCCATAGTAGAGTTAAGCTATTGCCACTGGCGCATTGATCTATGGTATCACGGCAATTCCATGTCAGTAACAACCCTTGGCTATATATGATCCCAGGGACCTCTGCGTGGCCTGGATGTCTTAGTTATATAAATACGCGCCCCTTTGATGCTTTATTTCCACTTTAATTATTCATTCAAAGTCTGCACCGGTGAAAACTACAAAATGGATTGGGATCGCTCAAAACACAAATGCGGTTCAATCTTCAGCACACATATCATAACCTCTTCTCTTCTTCTTTTTCCTTTAGCTAAGGGATTCTCCCTGTTTGCGAGGCCTTAGCTTCTATTCAGTAGATGAGGAAAACCAACATTGTCCTCATCTCTTCGGTGTGTATCCAGGTTTTCTTTTTCCATTGGGACAATCATGTTTGCAGATGTATGCAATTCTATCTGAAGCCATCTTATAACATGGTCTCCCCATTCCCTCCTTCTTTGCCTACCCCACTTGACAACATCCTGTATACCTAACCTTTCTCTTATTGACTTGCTGATCTGTCTATCTCTCAATGTTACTCCCGAAATTCTCCTCAAGTTGTTCATTTCTACCGTTTTGTGCTTCTGTTTGGTTCTCTCTGTTTCTATGGCCTAGTGCATAGCTGGGCGAATCATTGCCTTATAAATTCTTGAGCATGTATTCGTTTTGCCGAACCATTGTGTTCAGGTATCCAGTTACTTGTGCTGCCTTGATAGCTTGTTGTTGGACTTTTGCATAGAGTTCTCTGTTGCTGGTGATTTCCACTCCGAGATATTTGAAGCTCATTGTCTGCTGAATGACGTTATTTTCTAGTTCTAGTTTGCATCGAACTGGTTCTTTACTAATCACCATGCATTCAGTTTTGTCAATAGATATCTTCATATTTGTTTTATGTTGTTTCCTAAGAACATCGAACAGGTGTAAGGGCCTCTGAAGATCATCCTCGCAATCTGCCAAACGGAGCACATCGTCTGCTCAGCAGAAGATGTTTTAACCTCTTTTCTAAACTGACAAATTCAAAGAATCGCTGATTCATGAAGAAGTACAGAATATAATATAGCGAATGTGCGCAACATGATAAACTTGCATATACTAGTGAACACAAGTGAAGAACGAATAGTTGGTAGGTTGTTGATGTCAATGCCTCGTATTTTAATAGAATTGGTGTTCACTGAACCAGAAGAACGTTATATTAAATTTTCATTGATTAATCAAACCAAGGAGAAAAAAAATGCGATCATGCTAAAAACACTACAAGCATCACAAACGTTAGGTATAACCAGGAATCGCAGACAGTAATTGGATACGTCGTTCACACTATTCTTTCAATAATTGTTTTCGATCGGACAACAACGCTTGTTATTTTTGCTCTTCAATAATCTTGCATTACTCTTTTGGGAATGGTACGTTTTGAGTGACAATTGAGACATAAACAACAAAGCAAAAATAACTTCAGCTCTTTACAATTCAATTCCAATTCAATATATATTTCCAATGCAGACTAGTAATTTCCGAACCAACATATGATCGAAACTTCTTACCATCGATCTCTTCATGCAATAAACATTCCGTCACAGAATTCCGCCCCGTCAATTAATAAACTACGTCGCCACATATCCAAAATGTACAAAATACCGACCCAAGAACCCAATATCTATAATCCAGCGTAGTGCGATGAAATTATAATGAATCGAGAAAGCATTCCATGTATCACGTTGAATTTTTGATCCGTCCTAACTTTCTGGCCTTTTACACGAGAAACGTCGGGCTCGGGGACGAGAAACATCGATAGACACATCCTAAGAAAAGGAGAGGAGAAAGTTTGGAAGCCAGTCTTGCGAATGGCGGAAACTGTTTCCGTTCTATCTCATTATTCATATTATGTACAGCATATTTCAATTAGCAGTTTTCGGGATAAGAAGGGTTACCGGCATCAGGGATGCGTGATCCCAGTTGAATTTAAAACACTTCGGAAATTATTCAAGGCGAAGGGTTAATTTTAACTTTTCAAATTTCTGGCGAGATAGGTATTCGGTGTCCGATTATGCTGGAAGCGGATCCTGTGAAGGTGCGTGTGGATTTCGTTTTAATATTCCTTCTGGAGATGAGGTAGATTGAAGAACGTTTGACATTTAAACTCGCAACCTACGAAAAGTCTTAGCTTCTCCCATCTTGGGAAACGCTATGAATATATCATACTTCTTCTTTACGCAAAAGGATGAAGTTCTTGGTTGTAAATCTTCCACACAACCAAATACTTCATATACCAAGAGCCTCTATAAGATCTTGAACCAATGTCATTTGTAGAGGAGTCCATCGAACTGTCCATCTATTACTTTTTTGAGGAGGGGTCTTTTCACAGCATTTTCAGTTTTCATTCTTCAATTATTGTGATGCCCTTCTATTAGGTACTACTTCTGGTAATACTTGCTACCTATGACTCATGGTGTCCTCCAGGGATCGTTTCTGGGTCCCCTTTATTTATTATTTATATTAACAACGACCTACCGAAAAATATTGTTCTATATCCAGATGATACTACTTTTACTACAAGAGACTCACAATATGATCAGTTCAGCTACTTGATCAGGAGATATTTGCAAGTTAATCATGTGTCGATAACAAAAAAACTGTAACTTTCAAATCTTCCACTTCGATACCTGCGAGTGAAACAATTTACTTAGGCAATAAATTTGATATACAGGACAATCATCAGTTACTAAACAGCTCTTCGAACCTACTATGCATTTGTCCATTCTAGCAGGGTCTACGGTCTACAAATATTTGATAATTTGAGTCATATATAAGAAATACTGGTAGCCCAAAATGCAACTGTAAGAGCATTATATTATGATCCGACTTGTAAACCAATTTTAATTGAATATAAGATCCTGACTATGATTGCTAAATTAATAATAATATAAGTGATTGAAGTTGTTTGCAATAAGAGAGTATATGATAAAGGATCTGGCTGTCGTTCATATAAGATCCAAAGAAGAACACAAAATAAAAGTGACTCGGTTAGAAATTACTACTCGTGAATTTACTGAACTAAGACTCTAGAACAGACTTCCTCTAGTATAAAGAGAGCTGGAGGTGAAGTGACTGAAATAAAACATGAAAAAAATCCTACGATAGAATCCGTCATATAACTCAATTCAATACTTCCAACATTATCTATGTATTGTTTCCTGTAAATAATTGACATGGTCAATAGGATGCTTGGAGACCTATTAGTTTCTTCAAGTGTCGAGGGCGTGACAGTTTCAATGAATTTACAGGGAACGAATTTCTATTGTACATAACGTAAAAAAGGAAGTGTTAATTCTTCTAGATGTCGAAGACATATCAGGTCGATTACTCGATTCTAAATCTTCGGAGATTTACTGGAGTTGGGAATGCTTGAAAACGAGACGATGGTACCGGATATGTCACATCTGCGTATCATCTGCTGATCCTTCGAGAATATTACATGACTAGGGGTGGTACTTGGTACTTTTCCCAGATGTCGGAGAGGCGTGAAGGGTGTGGCCAAGCCGGAAGAAGGGAAGTCGATAACCAGGAAAGGTCAGTAAGTTCGAGTCGAGAGACAGTTCAAGTTAGGTCTAAGTCGAAGGAAATTAAGTCTAAGACGAGTTAAGAGTTAGTTCGGTCGGTCGACACTTAAGTCTCGACCGACCGAACTAACTCTTAACTCGTCTTAGACTTAATAACACTTAACATACGTCTTAAGACGTATGACATGAAGACGAAAAGACGGTTCGCGGACTAGAACAAGACGAGTCGTGAACGAGTTAAAGACGAGACGACCGAAACTAGAATTAAAGACGAAGACGTGATATTCGAAGACGTTTCGAGTAATTGACACTCGAGTTGAAGACGAAATTCAGTACCGTATCTACTGTGTTTGTAATGTAATTGTGGCTTTGTAAATACATGTAAATAATTAAAATTGTTTAATTATTACAAAACTAAACAAAGTCACGGAGAAGAAGAGGAAAGGCTAGGTTTTCGAATCATATCTCTAGACGATCGATTAACCAAGCCTACATCTATCTATCGAGTGAGAATAGTCAACCTTTTGAAGATGAAGTGCTGATGAATTGTAACATCTTAAGAAGCAGCTGTTTTCATTACCAGATTATTGAAGCACTCTTGAAAGAATTACAAAAGGAGTCTTTGCTCGACAATTGTCAATAATAAGAAGTGGTCACTGTAACAATCCCTAGACCAACACCTTTGTTTTCCTCAGGACCCCAATCAATAAGTTTCAATCAAGACACCCTCCGACCTCCGTCCAATTTGGGATATTTATTTATGGATATGGTAATTACCTTACGGTTTGGCCGAGGACCCCTGTCACAGCTTCCTGTCGCCGGCCGTCCGGCCAAGTGGCTCTCACAAAGAAACCTCTAGGTCCAGCAATTAGGGCTCGCTAATGTCTTGTCCGATGAACGCCTCTACACACTTGGCAAGTATTTTCAGATTCCGGGGAGGTTAATGACATTAGTGAATATCGGATGGGACAAATTACTGCGCTAATGCTTTCCTGAGGTAGTTTTGGAAACCTAAACGGAATCGAATGACCAGATCGTGACGCAAACACGGCGGTCAGATGAGTAATTAGATATGATGTTGTGTTGCCGGGGCGTGTAGTGGGTACCTTGCCTTGCTCCTTGAGAGGAAGGATGGGATAGTTTGTCCCAACCTGAGCAATATGGCGGCAGCGTTTCGTGCTATAAATTTTGGGTGGTGGGTAGCTTGATGTTGTTTTCATTTCGTTGAGGTCCGATGTGATTTTGAAGACTGTCAGGTATCAGTTGGTTGTAATAAACATAACCTCTGGACTCTGGTGATCATTGGAAGTTAGGCCCATTTCACAGGGATAGGACTTAGTGCTTCACAACAGGTTTTATTTGGGAACTGAATTAAATTCATTGAGTTGAGTTTTTGAAAATTTACTGAATAAAAACAAGAAAAAAATAAATTTTCGAGGACTTGGCCTGAAACTGGCCGATTTCGAATTTCCCGATTATTATTACTAGAATTTATGTTATGCATCGGTATTTGAACTTCACTACTGTTTTCTTCATAATTGCTTTTGAGTTTTCAGTAGGAAACTGCCCTTGAAACATTTAATCGACCATTAGAGGATAATATTAACCTAGTGTCATTCTCCTCTTCAATTTTCCAATCTTCGACTTTTGATCTTTGAACTCTTTCCAATTTTTTGTAGCTATCTTAAATTTGCGAGTATTGATTTGTCTTGCACGTCCATATTCTAACCATATTTAAAAATAATTACATATTTAGACGTTTACACATATCATCAATGTCTCCATTTGGAATTGGTATGTTTCCTGTGCAAAATTTTCTATCCCGACTCTCTTTGGCCTTTGTGGACTCTGTCAAAAGCACTGTTGATTTTTTCACCCAACAGCGAATGGTTGGATAGTTGACCCCTTATAACCAGAATTTTTTTTCTAGTCCGTGATTACAAAACTTCAACTTAATATGTGGTTCTTACCACTGGACCAACCGTTCATAATGTTGGTCAATAAGAAGCAAGTAGCAGATTTGATTTCAATTACTCAATGTCTTTCTAGAATTCTAGTCTACTATAGTTGTTCGAAATCATAGTGGAGTAGAAAAAAAAAGGTGAACGAGGCATGAGTAGAAGGCAGATGTAATGCGAGCAAAAAGCCAGATATTCGACAATCAAATTGGATGCTGCAGAGAAATTTGTATGAATAATGTCAACTTATTCTTAGTAATTTGAAGATTTTTCTTAGTTTACTGCCAACACGAAATGTTCTCCTTATTGGCGTAATTATAACTTTATTTATTCACTTAATACACAGAGTACAAAAGAATTATATCTAAACATTGAAAAGATTAAACTCTTAGTCTACATCCTGCTTTGCTTTGTAGGCCTGCATTGCTTCTTCATATAACCTTTTGAATTCCTTAGCCTTCGTCTTAATTAATGAACATATCTTTGAATAATGACTTGCATATCAGAAAAAGTATTGTCCTCAGATGGTCACCTTGGGGAATACCCTCATATATTTTTGTGAAAGATCAAATTGCAGGATTAGGACCATGGAAATCAGGCGAATAATTTCCTCTTAGCCAATGTTTCGTATATACACAGTGTTTTATTAATTTATGTATTTATCCTTTTACATCCAACAGGCTAATTTTTTGTGGAATGAAGATGATTTGGATGAGAATATTGGAAATTAACACTATCACTTTGAAATCTGAGGAAGAACATAAACATAAGTCTCTTATGAAATTGCAATCACTATCAGAACAAACTGTTGAATTAGTAATATTTCGATTTTTATACGAATGAAATGTATTAATTGATATATTTATGAGTTGTGAAATTCCCCATAGCTTTTCTATAAATTATCATCTATTCGTTAAAATGATGTGCTGCAAGGGCGGTTGTACTTTCCTTATCCCTGAATCACTCATCGCAATTTTCTTTGTGTTGTTTAATTCATATTTTTAGAGGGTTGTTTCGATTTCCCCAAGCATTTTAGTTGTGTAGGATCAGAAAAACAGGAAAATGATACTCTGTTTGTTCGCCGACGTTTCGGAAAAATGTGATATTTTCTAGTCAATAACTCTTAGTAATGCTCATCTTTCCTTTATTTTTGTAAACACCTTTTATCAATGTTACAAATGATGTTTTCCGTGAATTTTGTAGAGCCCTGAGGATGGAAATAAATTTTTCCGAAACGTCGACGAACTAACAGAGTATCTTTTTCCTGTTTCTCTGATCCTACACCACCAATCTATCGTGAAGTGAAAATTTTTGGATCACCACTTCAGATCTTATTTTAGTTGTTATTTGCCGATTGCATGTTAGTATTTGATATGTTTAACTCGTTCTAAGTCGTTGATCGCCCACTGCATGTTGAATGTTGATATGCATAAGTTCCCACCTTTTTTCTGGGTTTCATTTTTGTCATATAGTTTATTTTTTGAGTAGCAATAAATAGAAAAAGATTAAAACATAAAAAAAACAGAAAAAAAATAAAATTATTCAAAACTATAATTCAAGAAAGCTGCTAATGAATCAGATGAATGAATCACACGAAGACAGAGACATATTTTGAAATTATTTTTTTTCGTAACGTTTATTATTATTATTATTATTACAAAATGGATAAGAGAGGAGGCATACAAGCCTATAACTCTCAGGAAAAAAAATACAGAAAAATGTACATAATACCAATACCCTAAAAAAAAAAAATGCTAAAACGACATTGAAGTGGATCCAACAGATTTTTAAAAGTATTCACACTTGGGGCGTCCGCTATCCAGCCTGGTAATGAATTCCACTTAACAAACACCCTGTTGCAGAGAAAATGTTGCCTTTGAGATGTCCGATAGTTTTCGTGGTACAATTTCAGCTGGTGGCCACGAAGATTGTTGGTATTGAGGGCAAACAAGTTGCTCAGATCACAACCGAACAGACCGTGTAACGCTCTATAGGTCACTATCAAATCGCCACGTTCACGGCGCTCACGGAAAGAACGAAGACCGAACAAGCGCAATCTTTCGCTATAGCTTGGGCGAATCGCACCATACGGCACACGCGTTGCATACCGCTGAACCTTCTCGAGCCTCTCCCGATCACCCGCGAGTGCCGCCGCCCAAACAGGACCGGCGAACTCCATGATGGGCCGCACGTAAGTGGTATACAGAGTCTTAGCTGTACTCACAGAACACCTGGGGAAGGTCCTTCTTATTAGATACACCATTCTCTTCGCCTTTGACACAACACTATCGACATGAGCCGACCAAGATAAATCAGATGACATGATCACAATTATAATCTTTTTCCATAGTTAGAATTATGAACAGCAGTCATCAAAAACTATTAAGACAAATGTGTATGTTAGTTAGAACATAATTAGTTGTAATATCACGAAGGAATAGATATCTATCGAAACAGAGAGCTTTATATAGTTTTGTGATAAATCCATCAATCATATTGAATAACTTTTATCAACTATATCATCATTCGAATTTTATAAAAATCAGATCAAATACAAAGAGTGTTGTTGTAATATTTTGAAACATTTCAAGACACAACGTTTCAGTGTTATACAGGGTGGCCATTTGAAAACGAAACAGACGAGATTACAGACGAAATAAAGTTTTTCGATAGAAATGCTCGGACAGGTCGATTTCTGTTTCGAGGGGGACAACTTAAGATGTAGGTTACGGACGCATAGCGCTTCAACCCTTGCTACTACAACCCTCACCCCAAATTTTGAATAGGGAAGATGGGGTGAGTGATACCTCATTTGAAAGGTATTTTTATACTGATTTCAGCACAGTAATTGTTTTTTCATTTTATGCATTAGTTTTCGAAATATTCTCAACTAAGTATTTGAAAATGAAGTGGTGTTTTCATGGCACTTGTAGTGTTTTGTGAAAAATCGACATTTTGAGCTTCAAAACAACCATGACTGTGGCTTCCTTCCTAACTAACTAACGCATGAATATTTCGAGAACTAATGCATAAAATGAAAAAACAATTACTGTGCTGAAATCAGTATAAAAATACCTTTAAATTGAGGTATCACTCACCCCTTCTTCCCTATTCAAAAATTGGGGGTGGGGGTTGTAGCAGCAAGGGTTGAAGCGCTATGCGTCCGTAACCTACATCTTAAGTTGTCCCCCTCGAAACAGAAATCGACCTGTCCGAGCATTTCTATCGAAAAACTTTATTTCGTCTGTAATCTCGTCTGTTTCGTTTTCAAATGGCCACCCTGTATATGAAATATTACTTGAAATGCCAAGGATCCAAACTAAATAATTGTGTGATGTATCTCTATATTCTTTACCAATTCAGAAAAATGTATAGGTATATCCATCGTTTTCAAAGATGTCAATAAGACAATTTGTAAGTTTGGAAATGAACTTCAGAATGGAACCTACCGACAGTTCGCAGTAACACCATTCGACATAATACCCTACCTGTCGAACCCAAATTCACAACTCTCCGTTCCTTTGGGAAACTTCCTTTGGGACCGGCCCATCTTAATTGGGCGAAATTTTAAAACTGTACACACCTCCTTCAGGAGTTTGGTTGTTGCTTACGCATCCGAGCGAAAACCTTGCCTACCAAAGTATTTTGCATGATGTGGTGGGCATGCACAAGAGGGCGCTGAGACGGCAGAGAAACTTGCAAAGTTCCCCGAGTTTAATGAATGACCGCACACTGCAAACTTTACCGATGTTGATTTCGTAATTAGAGGATGCAGGTAATTTCGCAGATCAGAAGGGTTTCTTCGGAGGAAATGGGAGTAGAGTGGTGAATGGATCGACAGAGGATCTTTCGATTTTTAAGCGTCAAAGTCGTAATTGGTATTTTCTTCTTGTTTTGAATTTACAGTTTATTACTTGAGATAATTCACTAATATTCACATGAAATACACTTCGCCAATAAATCAACGCACCTCTTAAAATTAGACAAAAGTTGAAAGTACATTTTCGTCAGAACTTCTTATCCGATTTGGACATTTCTTCTTTTGAATGAAAGGTTATTTTTTCCTGAACCAGACCATTTCCCCATAAAAACCTCCATTTCACAAATACCGGATGTCGCAATTATAGCCTGCCCTTTTCATGAAATTTCTTACTCTCAAATTGGAATTAAACTTATATTTCAGCCTAATTTTTTTAACATATCCATGACTTTTCATATAGCTCTTTTCAAATTTGAATGATTTCCGAAAAATATAATTTATCTGACAAGTGAAAAATTGTGAAGTACCTACTTTGGTGTAATAGGCCACAACTTTTCGAACTAAAATTGAAGTACCGCAAAATGGCGAAGGAGCCGGGTGCTGTTATCGATGCATTTGTATACTTTGTCTATACACTTTATAATTCGATTTATGTGATTTGGCATCAAAAAAACATGTTTCAATAATAAACCGCAATAAAAAGTTGAAGGTAATTTTTTGATATGGATATAAAATGATCAACGAGAAAATATTAGGTGTAAAACTTTGCTTTTGCCGTTTTGCAGTAGATGGCTGTAGCAGTAAATCGTAGTCGAAATAAATAGATCTTAGATGTCATACCATAAGCTTAGATATTTGTTAACATAACGCCATCGAAATATTAGTCGATTTGTGTCTACATCATGAAATTCTCGTCATTTGCGGGAGGTTTCGATTTTCTGCATTAATATGCAGAAATCTGCGGCTGAGGCTCATCGAATGCTCTCAAATAACTATGGTGTGGCTGCTATTAGTTAAATAACGTGTCGAGAGTGGTTTCAACGCTTCAAGAACGGTGATTTTGACGTCGAAGACCAGCATAGCGGTGGAAGAGAGAATGTTTTCGAAGTTGTAGATTTGGAGGCATTACTTGATCAAGACTCATGTCAAACGCAACAAGAATTGGCAGCATCAGTGGGAGTGACGCAAAAAGTCCTTTCAAAACGCCTGAAAGTCATGGGAACGATTCAGAAACAAGGAAATTGGGTGCCGTACGAGTTGAAGCCGAGAGATGTTGAACGGCGTTTATTTGCTTGTGAACAGCTGCTTGCAAGTTGGAAACTCTACCCCACCGCCGTATTCTTCAGACGTTGCTCCTTCGGACTATCCCTTTTTTCGATCATTGGACACGGCCTGGCTGACCATCACTTCCGGTATTATGAAGAAGTCAAAATTGGATCGATTCGTGGAACGCTTCAAAAGATGATCAGTATTTTGAACGCGGAATTCGTACGCTGCCCGAAAGATGGGAGAAAGTAGTGGCGAGCGATGGACAATACTTCGAATCATGAATTTATAATAATATAAGTTTTTTATAATAAAGCCTCGAATTTCAGCAAAAACAGCGGAAGCAATTTTGTAAGCCTATGTAAATGTTGAGAAGAAAGTCTGAGATCCCTACTATCAACATTCCATTAAAAAATAGTTTAACCCTTTTCTGATTCCGAAAAATGAAAATGAAAACATTTTATGCTTAGAGTACTCAAAAGCTTCTGATCAATTATAAATGAAAATGTTTCGATACTCTTTTAACAACTATTGATTGGAACATTCTATTAATTCGCAATTGTAATGTTGAGAATGTGCTCCACGGAATAAAGGTATTTTGACCGTCAAGGACTCTGCGATTGTGGACCCAAAAGCGATTCTCGCAGCACGAAGATCAAACATTCCCTAGGTTGCTAATTCCTTCAGATGGGGAAACCTGATTATTTCATCTTCCCTACTATGCATTTATTTGATGAGGCTAATCCCTAGTAACGAACTCAGAAAACCTTCTATCGTTCGTTAGGTCACGTCTCCGAATATGAAGGAATATTTTCGATTCCTATTTGGATTGAAAACTAACGTGATTAATTAACGAAGTTTCAGGGTACTTTTTATGATCTTCTTAAGAAAAATGTTCATCTTTTGTTGTTGTGTCTCCTTTCATTTTTTAATGAGATTCTTCCATTACTTCATGGGAGTCCATTTGAGAGAGAAATGAAGGAAGTTGTTTCTTTGAGATTTCTATCTGGTAATTAAGTTTCTTTTGATGCCAATTTAGTGGGATTCATTGGTATGCAACATTTGTGAATATAATTTTATTTGTGGTTCTTACAACTGATATTCATACAAAATAACAATAGTTTTGCTGTATTAGTTCTGAATAAAATTAAAAAAAATATATTGAAAGGATATTGCTCCGCCGAGAAGATTTCTTCCAATATTTTCAATCGTACATTACGGTGATCAATTATCAACCGCTCATTCTGGGTACTATGTATAATACAGATAGTTGAAGATCAGGAGTTTTTGACAAAAAAAATACAGGAATTGAATCAAACCTCATTTTTATTTTAGAATATCAGAACAGAGCTCTATATTTTCTCTTCACTCTCCTCAACCAAAAGCAAATGAAATATATCTCAAGAGCTTTCTGATTCGCATCTATATCGAACATATAGAAGCTATAAATTTATTGATGTCAAGGAATATCCCCCAGGAAACATATCAATAAAGAACGTGTAAAACCTGACATAAATGTGGAAGCACCTCTTCGGATGTGCAATAAATTTTATGGGCAAACATCGTGATTTTATCGAATCATAACTTGGTCTTACAAAGTATCTGATGATTTGATTATGGCACAGGTTCGAAATATCGACTTCCCACTATTTCAAAGGTAGGAATAAGTAGGTACCTGACTCATGTTTATGAATACCAGAAGAAGGGAATTGATATTCACCTATTGTGATGAAATGAATATCTGAACAAGATTTGAATTGCCAGCCATTTTATTGGTATTTTGATGTCATCTTACAGTTTGGCGACAAGAGTATTGAAAGAGATCTACAAAATATTGATGACAGATAATACTTTATGAGAATTTTTTATGCCATGTTACTGTGCAAATTGATTGAACTTCAGAGCACATATGTATTTTGAAAATTAACAAACCAGGAAATATAGACTTTCAACTCGCGTTTAGAAGACTGAAATAAAATATATTGAAGAAAAAATCTACAATATTCGGAAACGTTGATCATAACTGAATTATTATTATGACAGTTAAAACTGATCAAGCAGAAATCTGCTATTAGATTATGAGATGAGGAATTTGAAGTTCATACGATATTTCTAATAACAATAAATTTGAACAAACTCTCGAATAGACGACATAAATGCTTTCCTCATTTGGTGTTATATTGATGTTTAATATATGTTTTTGTCTTATATATAGTAAGATACTCTACTGCAATAAAATGAATCATAAATCAGACCAACTCCACTATTGAATACATCAAGTTTGTTTTTACCACCCAAGATAAAATTCGTCAAAAAAACCCCAGGGAAAATCAATAAATGAATGGATTTTTATTTACACCAATCATCGAGTATTTGGAACTCATTGTATTCGACAAAAATGTCAACCATCATTTCTGGACACATAATACGAAGTCACAAATATCAAACCCCTCGTCTGATTATCCAGTAAAAAGTTGTGGGCAGAAAATGAATATGTCGCAAGTAGATATCATGGTTGCGAAACAATAGTAATTGCACAGGATTGGGACTCGACCAGCTATTCCGAGCAGCGAAACATAGAGACCAATTCAATCAAGTTGTCAGGAGATAGCCCCAGCACAGAAAAAAGATTTCCTTCATTACAGAGACCTGACTGGGCCCAGCTCTTCCAGACTTATAGTCTATATAGTTAGGATATCGAAAGTCACTTGGAGGAAACGAGAATATTTCATTTATAAAAGGGTTGTTCAAGTTTCCAGAAATTCTTTTGGACGCGGTGAAATTATTGCCTAACAATACTTTCAAATAAACCCCGGTATTTAGCAAATCGTCTTGGAAACAAGAATGTTTCGATTTGATTTTCCTATTGGCTGAATAGTCCAAGTTCCACTTCGGGGGCCTTTTTGTTACATTCATTGGCTACATCTATAATTTCTCATGCTTCGCATAGGTTAGAGCGGTCCATAGGGGTAATAATGATAGAGCATTTTTACGTTCATTGTGTGACTGATGTTTTCAATGATTTCGACTATGACATTTGGCAAAATTCAAACCAATCAAGTATTTTATAAGAAATTGAAAATTATTTTACTATTTACAGCCATAAGTAATACTATTATAGGTTATCTATCTCTTTGAATATTTATTCTGATTCTGAATACGAATAATTCAAGAGTTATCGAGGAAAAACTTGAACAAAGGAAGAACCTAAATTTCTAACTGAGTGGAGTGGTCTTTAACTTCCTAAAAACACAGAAAAAAAAGTAAATTTTTTTTGTTTAACTAATTGGAAATTTCATGAAATGACATCAATTATTCGCAATTGAAAATTTTATTAGTTTATAGATTCTCAACGATCCCAATGAACAATTAATTAAAATTCATGAAATGTGGAATTCAGTTAGAAATTGTAGTTTTTCCTCAGTTCGAGTTTTCATTCTATGTCTATATCTAAAATGAAAAATTTAGAGACTAATGGACTAGTTCAAGTGATTTTGGATATACTATACAACAATTATTGTGATCGATTGATGTCGTCGAGTCAATAATTGTGGACAGTCTTTAGAATTTTTTGGATTGATTTCGCGTAGTGCAGAAATGGAAGGTGCGGTTTAGATTTTATTCGAGTATTCAATTTTATTTTTCTTTCTGATATGTTTTTTTTTAGATTACTCTGTACATGAATTTGATATTAGTTTTATGGCTTATTTATACTATCCTCGACTTGTTCATTTTTGAATAATAAAAATAATAGTGCAACTGCTACATGGTCACTCATTTATACTTCCTTCGACTCATTAATTTTCAAATAATAATAATAATAGTGCAACTGCTACATGGCCGAATTAACGAAATGTCTTAGACCAAATCCCCCTCCACTGCTCATCCTAACCAATACCGATTCTCCAGCCTTACTTGAATGTCTTCATCAGATCATACATCCACGTCGTCAAAAATGAGATTATCCGACAGGGGCAAGAATCGAGGAAAGTCTACGGAAGGGTTGCGTCGCAGATGCGATAGAAGGGGGTAGGGAGGAGGAAAAGGAAGCCTAATGCCTGCTCCTGCCATCGAATTAAAGATGCCCCCATCCGGGGGCTCAAAGCAGCTTGGCTTAGTGCTTTGCTCCTGCGAATTGAATAATTAGATCAACTGAAACCGACTCGGGTTAATTCACATACGATGGCCGCCCGAAGAGCAAAGTTGAAGGGGTAATTATGTAAAAGAAAAGACCGGATTCAATTTCATGCCGACTGATGTACAGTTGGAACGTCACGACGTCACTCCAGACACTCGGCCAACTCGATTAAGGCGTTTTGACTGGACGGGAAATCTGAAAACCTCAAAGGACGCGGTTTGCTTTAGAACGGCCGGAGATGCGTTTTATATTTTAATTAACGGACTGTTAATTCGCCCGGGCATCTCGACCGGAGCTTCATTCGATTTTTTTCGCCCTCGTGAATCCTTGGAGGATGACAAGTTGACGTTGATGTTTTTGCGAGGAGGAAGTTTTCGGTAATGACGTTAATTAAACACGTGAAATATGTTTCAGAGGATTATAATATTCGTTAGTTCCTCACACAGGTTCAAAAAGTTCCTGATATTTACAGAAACAAAAAAAAGTTTTTCTTCGGGAGATATATTTTTATTAAACGTGGAAGTGTAACTTTTTGTGGTTAAACTAAGATGACTATAGATACTGGTGTGTCCACTCACTCTTGAAAAGAATCTGGTGATCTTGAAGGAACCGGCTATCTTGAGTATTCAGGAAAGTACCGGTACTTCATTTGATTCCCGCATTGGCCCCCACATCAACTCCTAATGTTTTAGTTTTTTGTTGCTGAAATGAAAGAGTTCAACTGATTTCAATATTCCATGATGAAATTATCAATATCAGAAAAAAATATGAATTAAATATAGGCTCATAAATGAACCTAGGATCTTATTTGAAAAAAAATAAGGAAAGCACTGGGAACCTTTTAAGCACTCGTTTATTCATATATAGGTTCAGCTCAAAATCTACTAACTTCTCTTTTCTTAAGAATTACGCTTTAATTTTATATGATTCTGATCTGATCATTTCGCATGAAGCTTGAAATCATTAATTCATATTACCTGGCACCTAGCATAATCTCAGTGAGTTTTATTGTGAAAAATTGTTTTTTTTTCGATATTCTGCTGAGTTCTGGATGGCGAATGGATTTCATTTTATTCGATTTTGAGATTCTACACATTCCAAAATGTGAATTTTGAAAATTTCAGGGGACGTTGAAACTTTTTCTTTCAACAATTCCAAAGCGTTAATATCAAAAATAAGCACCAAAAATGAGGAGACAATAACGTGAACCTGAACACAAGAACTTATGGCACGCACTCTCCATTCATGCGCCAGTTTCGTTTTTAGTGTTTTGAAGTTTTATTCGTTAAATATTGATTTGTGAGTTCAAAAACTTTCATGTCTCAACTTTGTAAATTCTTTAATAATAATAATATCGCAACATGGAAAACATTTCAACGAGCGTCGAAATATTAGCTACCATCAGGTGGAAAGTCTCCTGAAATGGAAGGTTTTCTTCTAGCCATCCAAAATTAAGTGATCTCAATAAAAACCTTCTGCAAACAAATCTAAAGAATATAACTATCATTGTCAATAGATGCCGATATAGGGGACGAACGAAACAATCCAACATAACACAGATGGATGTCAAATGTTTGCAGGTAAAGAATATAAGAAAGACACGAAGTGGTGGGGAAGATATTTCACCAAGAATTGGCAATCATATTAGGAGTAATACAGTGTGAAAAAGTGTGAAAAAATATAACGAGTACAAAGCGGAAACCATCCTGGAGAATGAAGGCTTCAAAATTTACTGGAATCGTTCTGTTTAAATAGTTTATTACAACAGACCTAATATATTATTAGTCGATGAACATCAGAAGGCAGTAATAATCATCCATTGGCAACCATACAAAGATTAATGAAGTGTGACAAAGTGCCATACTATGTACAAGTACAAACTGGAAGCTATCTTGGAAAATGAATTTCTTTAAAATGAACTGGTATCGTATGGCTCTGACTGATAAATCAGTTACCAGATATAATATCAGTCGATAGACATCAGAAGAAAGCAATACTCATCGACGTAGTAATACCGAATATAAAATCATGCGCCAAAAAGGGGGAACTCAAATTTCAGATAAAGCACCAGTGGGGAATGATTTCTACAAGAACTAACCAATAATAATCTCAACAACTGGAATAGTACCAAAAAACCTCAAGAGAAATATCTAGGATCTAGGATTTAATGAATGTATAGGTAATATAATGCAAAAGCAATAGGTACAGCAAGGACGGTTAGAAAATTCCTAGGAGAGGCTATGAGGACCGGCCACCACCGAGCTCTATGCTTTTGATATTTCAAATATACAATATTGAGTGAATGTTCCTTTTAGCGGGGAGTTTGAAAGCCACCTGCGAGAGGAGGTTTATCTTCTACGCTGATAGGCTGAAGTCGGTATAAAATTTTGTGTACATATTGGATGACCTAGAATAGTATTTTGGTCAATAATGAACTATTGAAATGTGATGGGTATTGTGTAATATCCTGTATTCAAATAACGTAGGTTTCCACTTTTCAGTAATTTTTCGGGATTTGAGAAAATTTTACTTCCAATAGTTAAGGAAAAAATAAATAAAATAGAAGCAGTATTATTTGAACGTTGTACCTCATGCTGGCAAATAGCGGTCCCCCATTTCTTAGAGTTTTCACCATCCGCGTTCCAGGCTCCGTCCAAGCGGCGAAGATTCCCATGAATAACTCCATAACGAAGAGAATTGGAACGTAGACCGGCTCCTAACCTTCTCGAAGAACCTTTTCCAACAAATATATGTAGATTCGCATTCGGTCACAGAATTGTGAATGCATAAATCTGATTTTAGTTCTTCATTCGAATGGCCTCGGTGGCGGGCACCTTGTTATCTTCCACAAAGGGCGCTATGACTAAGATACGTGAGGAAAACGAAAAACAGGAGGACCCTTCTACATCTTCCGTCGATATTCACGTCTTGCCAGTATGTCGGGATGGTAAAATTTATATGGAAATTTTATGGCGATTCGATGCAAAATGGCCAAATGAATACTCTTCATAGAAGTTTAAGGCGCTAATGATGTTATTTTTGGAACCAATGATATGTTAGAATGAACTGGAATAGAACTATGCATCTTATTAATTTTCCCAAGCGGATTGGAATTGAGAATTTCGATTTTCAATTGGCAATTATAGCCATATGATATTTTCAATAATACTTTGAGGTGCAGCATATCATTTGAAAATACTTTTGGATGAAACATATGCGGCACATGTACGTTATTTCAACGTTTTCAACGGATGAATTTTCAAGGTTTTCATTTTCGTATCAAAATCTAAATTGTTTCAGATGCGTGTTTTATTCAATGGTTAGTTTTGAAACTGTTTGTCTGATGACTATTTAGCGTTGTTTTGTGTGATGTGCTGATATTGGACGTTATTTCAACATTGCATTCAATAACCACTCAACTATGGAACACCTTGATTTAACGTTTTCTAATAACTATATCATCCCGTTTAGCGTCGATATAAATATCATTCTTACTCTATGTTGTTTATTTCGGTAACATACACGTTTGTGTTCAACATTATATCATCGTTCATGTTGAATATATCTTTTAATCAACCTTTTGAACTTTTTTTGACAACAATGTTTGAAAGCGACGATGAAATATCCATTTCAAATCGATGATGAAACAACGATCTAATCATGATACTAAATCACGTTAATATTATCTCTTAACCATTTTAATTTGAAAATTGGTCGAATTTGAAAGAAATATTATTTTTGGAAAAACGGGTTTTCCCTAATAACTTTCCAAGCCTGTATTTTATTGTTGTTCCGATAACATATTCGGATAGCTCGTGAAAAATACTATCATATTACTGGGTTGCTTTTTGATTTTGTTCAAAGAATAAATCACAAAATTCAGTAACCCGCTTACGTTAATCACCTTGTATTTTGAAGTGAAAGAATGATTTTTTTTTCATATTTATCGGTGATCTTCAAACATTCACACATTTACCTAAGCGATAGAAATAAGACACTTGTAGTGACTCTTTGCTAGTCCAACAAAGTCACCTATAACACGCTGAAATGTCAGTTCACGTTAGAATACTGAAGCTAAGATTTGCCGATGATCAGTATAATCGATACGTTAATTGTTTATATATTTGAGTGTTCGATCCATGTTTCTGTTGATATCAGAATAAAACCGTATTTATAGGTTCAAGAATGACGTTCAATATTGATAATATACTTCGAGCAAATAAACGTCACTTCCCGCGACATTTTTAATGACCTTGTACAGAATTAGAAGTACAAAAATTATATTTTCTTATATTTATCGCTGATGTTGAAACATTGACACATTTACTTAAGTGGTAGTTTGCTATATGTGAATAAAACACTTGAAGTGACGCTTTGCTAGTCCAGCAAAGTCACATATAACACGCTGAAATGTCAGTTCACGTTAAAATACTGAAGCCAAGCTTTGCCGATGACCAGTATAATCGATACGTGTATATAAATAATTATTTATATATTTGAATGTTCGATCCATGTTTCTGTTGATATCAGAATTAAACCATATTTATGCTTTCAAAAACAACAATTTATGCGTTTAAAAACAACGTTCCATATTGATAAAATACTCCGAGCAAATAAACGTTACTTCCCGCGACATTTTTAATGACCTTGTACAGAATTTGAAGAACAAAAATGATTTTTTTTATATTCATCGCTGATGTTGAAACATTGACACATTAACTTAAGCGGTAGTTTTCTATATGTAACGAAAACACTTGAAGTGATTCTTTGCTAGTCCAGCAAAGTCACCCATATCACACTGAAATTGTCAGTTCACGTTAGAATACTGAAGCCAAGCTTTGCCGATGACCAGTATAATCGATACGTGTATATGTATAAACAATTGTTTATATATTTGAGTGTTCGATCAATGTTTCTGTTGATATCAGAATAAAACCGCGTTTATGCGTTTAAAAACAACGTTCCATATTGATAAAATACTCCGAGCAAATAAACGTTACTTCCCGCGACATTTTTAATGACCTTGTACAGAATTTGAAGTACAAAAATGATATTTTTTCATATTTATCGCTGATGTTGAATCATTGACACATTTACTCAAGCGGTAGTTTTCTATATGTAAAGAAAACACTTGAAGTGACTCTTTGCTAGTCCAGCAAAGTCACCCATAACACGGAAATTGTCAGTTTACGTTAGAATACTGAATTCAAGCTTTGCCGATGACCAGTATAATCGATACGTGTATATAATTGATTGTTTATATATTTGAGTGTTCGATCCATGTTCCTGTTGATATAAGAATAAAACCGTATTTATGCGTTTAAAAACAACGTTCAATATTGATAAAATACTCCGAGCAAATAAACGTTACTTACCGCAACATTTTTAATGATGATACACGGTTGGTTACTCAACCATTTCACAACGTTATATTAACGTACTTGTGATTATTGAAAGGGGTCCATTTCACTTAAACTCCTGACATCTGATTGACTGTTCTATGTTCATCTTGAAACATCGCTGACATTTTATTTTGAAATCTTCATCAGGTTTATAAAATGAGATACAGAAAATGGTACTACTTCTGAAATCAATAGGGGAATTACAATTACAACATTGAAAGTGTGATTAGATTTATTAATAACAGCCCAAAATTGAGAAAAAACAAGAGGAGGGATTGTTCTGACTTCAAAACTACAAAATAACTCCTACTAACTCTCTTGAAAATACATTTAATGGAACGATTGATTCCTCCCCTAAACAATGTGATAGACTGTGTTATTTCTTTGATCTTTTCTTAAGTTTAGCCTTTTATTGTTAGTTGTAATCTCGCTTTCAATTTCTTAATTGTAATATGATCATAATTCATCTATTTATATTAGATGGAGTATTTCTTTTTAGTCGGTAATGTTTTAAGAAGTGGTTTTTGTTTTAGTGAACTGACCTTCAAGCTGTCGGTAGAATCAATTCTTCTTTCTAATTTTCAACTATTTCAGAGAATACTTTCTGTACTTTCAGTGTAAGGAATACAGAAATATTTGAAAGGGTGTCTGGAATCGAATTTAGACCAAGGGATCAGTGAAGTTTCCCAAATGGCAATATAACGTCCGATAGAGACCATCCGAGCAATCATTACCGGCAGTTGCCGATGTCGAACATTCGAAATTCGGCAATTAGATTCAGCCGAATGAAAATTAATCACAACTCTCAAAGGTAGCCCGGACTGATTTATTCTTATTGAATATTATGCGGCATTCCCCACGTAATCTGAGAAATTTCCCGTTCGTTTGTGCCCTTGATAAAGGGTTAGCTTGCTTGGACGTCATTAATACCTCGAAATCCTCTAATAAATTCCATAGGCAGGGCCTTATTCATAAAGGTTCATTATTCGACGTCGGTGGAGATTTTAATTTTAATTAACATCGTTTCTTTTGTATATCGGCTACATTCGAAGCAATTTCCCCGGGATTCTTGGGAACGGGTGCCACGCTTGGCCGCTTTCTCGTCCGAAACAAAGACCACCACCTTATTGGACACAATGCAGCGAGGCGCTTCCGCCACATTGTGGCGGTGCGTTAAAGGGTGGATAATGCGGGGATAAAGCCCGGCTCCCCACGGCTCCCCGAAACTGAGACGAAGTCGCTTCAAGAAATTAACAACGTCATTTGTCGACAAGCCATGCGGTACGCCTGCAGTTTTGCCTTGTTCCTTAAAGATTTTCAGGTAGTGTTTTAAGGTCGGTTTTCGTTCAATATTTTCAATGATAAATCCTTGTGTTATGGCTCATACAGGAAAAAAAAAGAATTTCTCTGTGGTTCAACTCTATGCTTACTCGTACTAGGCTATCTCCTGTATCAAGTGCTATTAGCATATTCTAAAACAAGTTGCAGAATGGGCTCCTATTCCAACACGAATGCGAAATTCAAAAATAAGCGATGAAGGATCGAGTTTTCAAACGCATGAACGTTGGAATTGACTTCTGTAACATGAATTAGATAATGTTTTCCCTATTTCAGTCAAGTTTTGTGAAATATTGTCGAAATTCAATAAAAAAAATTGAGATTATACATCCTAGTGACTTTTGTATTGTATTTTGGCAGTTGATGTGACTGTTTCGAAAATTGACAGATTACGTAATTTGAATTTGAATCGTTCGTTTTGAATTTTGAAATAATTCATAGTTACGCATCAAATCGTGATTTATGTGTGACTAAATCGATTTAACGTCACAAGAATCGAGAGAAATTTCGAATAATGTTGCAAATCATTTCACTATATCCAAATTATATCATATTGACAATTGACGTGTTTTGAAATTTGATCGGCAGTCAGTGTAGACAACCACAAAACGAAAAATATAACTGAAAACAAAGCTGTGATGAGTTCATTACATCACGGTTTTTAGTACTGTAATGAACTCATTACGATACTGAAGGAGAATAGTAATTTTTGTAGTTAGTGCGTAAAATGAGCGTTCATTAATGGTACATGAAAGTGTTAATTTTCGTCGAAAACGCAGGTCGACGCCAAAAATGTTATTTGAATGTGGCCTGGTTTTACATTTATGATTCAAATTATTGTCCATCGCTGGCCACTACTTTCTGGAAGCGTACGAATCCCGCGTTGAAAAAACTGGTCATCTTTTGAAGCAGTCCACGAATCGATCCAATTCTTAACTTCTTCATTAGACCGGAAATACTGGTCAGCCAGGCCGTGTGCCATTGATCGAAACAAGTGATAGTCCGAGGGAGCCACGTCTATAAAATATGACGGGTGGGGTAAGACTTTCCATTTCAACGTTTTCAAGTATGTCTTGATCACTTTCACATCATGGGGTCAAGCATTGTCATACTGTAAAATCACTTTTTTATGTCTTTCGTTGTCTTGCGGCCGTTGAGCATGACCTTGGAACCCTGAATATTCGGTTTTGCCGTCGATGTGGAAGCATGGTCAAGATATCCCCATGATTTTCTGCGCTTGAGATTATCATAGTGAACCTATTTTTCATCCCCAGTTACAATGCGATGCAGAAATCCATTCCGTCTTTGCCTTACAAGCAACTGTTCACAAGAAAAAAAAACTTCGTTCAACATCTCTCGGCTTCAACTGTACGGCACCTAATTTCCTTGTTTCTGAATCATTCTCATGACTTTCAGGCGTTTTGAAATGGCTTGTTCCGTCACTCCCAATGATCCTGCCAATACTTGTTACGTTCTCTTTTCCACCGCCATGCTGGTCTTTGACGTCAAAAAAATCACCGTTCTTGAAGCGTTGAAACCACTCTCGGCACGTTCTTTCACTAATAGCGGCCTCATTATAGTTACTTGAGAGCATTCGATGAGCTTCAGCTGCAGATTTATTCATATTGAAGCAGAAAATCAAAACTTCCCGCAAATGACGAGAAATTGGCTCGTAAGCTGACATGTTTCATCGAGAATAACTTTGGGATGCAGACTCAAATCAACTAATGTTTCGATGGCGTTATGTTAACAAATACCTAAGCCTATTGTATGACATCTACGATCTATTTATTTCGACCCCACTTACCGCTACAGCCATCTATTGCGAAACATCGGAAGCAAATAAATAATATGACGTAACTTTGACGTCTACGTGATCCTATTACCCCTCCAACCAAATCTCAGTACGAACAGCAAATCTCAATCCCCCCCATCCAACATCACACTGATGCCCGGCAAAGAATGACATAAACACATTTTTAGGTCGTTGCCGGCCCCCGAAACTAATTAAAACAAACATTCTGCCGGGTCCGGGATGGCTCAACGAATCATCCGACCGTCCCTTTCGCTTGGCTGCAGTTTTCTGCTGCGTATCAGTCTCTTAAGACGTCGTAATTAGCAACCCGAAAGCAAATAGACACGGTCCAAGTGAATGGCCATCCAAAGTTTCTGCGAGATTCGCAGCCCGGATGAAAAGGCATTCCACTAGTCGGATCTTGGGTCTAGTGGATCCAGTGGCGGGATGTGAGAGACGTCTTGGAGGTAGGTGAAAGGTCTTGCGAGACTATCGTATTGACTTTGGGGCGGTATCGTCGATAACACGGGTGTAGTGATTTGGGATAGGGATTGGGAGATGGATTGGTGAGGACGTTTTGACGTTTAGGCTTATATTTAGGTACAGATTTGTTCATGAATGATTTCAAGATAGGATATAACATAGAATAGGATATAAAATGGCGTAAAAATTATAATTAGAAGCTTGTTTTCAGCCCAATAGCAATTTATTCATTTGTAGAGCTCAAGTTTATGAACAGTTTCATACAATAACAAATACATATGTCATGCGACAGTTCT
The DNA here is from genome assembly GCF_914767665.1 of Harmonia axyridis. Taxonomy (NCBI): domain Eukaryota; kingdom Metazoa; phylum Arthropoda; class Insecta; order Coleoptera; family Coccinellidae; genus Harmonia; species Harmonia axyridis. The sequence goes on from NC_059505.1 coordinate 31,227,797, forward strand.
TGCTAAGATTAACAAGAAATTGAAAATAAAAGTGAAAAATGAACAATTTCATCAAAACTTCATTTGTGTAATAATTGCTTTCAATGCTACAATGCTGATTGTCAAATTACACTAACTCACAAAGAAACTTCTATACTCAGAAGGAGCTGTTTGCATTTCAAATTTTTTTTGGTAAAATATATATTTAGTCGTTTTTTAAATTTTACAACAAACCAGTTGTTCGAGGAGATCCAAAGTTGATGTTTAGTTGTTGTTAGAATGCCTTGAGCTTAGTGCTGCTTAGTGAATTTGAAAGAGGTCGAATTATTGGTCTACGGGAGACCTGGTTGTCATTTCAAGAAATCGCTAACCGTACGAACAGAAATCCAACTTCTGTTATGAGGTTTTGTCAAAGGTGGCTTGATAACGCCCAAATTCGAAGAGACGGTACCGGACGTCGAAGGGGCATAAATGAAGTTCAAGATCGACGTCTAAGACTTATGGCTATTAAAGACCGATTTGCGACAACTCGATCTTTGGCTGATGAGTGGTTAGGAGAACAAGGCTATTCTGTAACTGTACGAACGGTTTACCACCGGATACGGTCTTTTGGACTGCAGCATTATCGAACCCATCTTGTGTTAACTCTGACGGTTGAGCATCGCCGGCAACGATTACAGTGGTGCAGATAACGTCAATATTGGAATATGGAATGGCATTAAGTCGTCTTTCCTGATGAATCTCGATTTTCCTTGGGGGCACATGATGGCCGAAGAAGGGGTAGACGACATCGGGGAGAAAGACGTGAACGTGATGTTGAGCGTCATCTACACCGGACAGTAGGCGTTATGGTATGAGGTGCTATTGCACATGCAGGAAGGTCACCTTTTGTCTTTATTCGAGGTAACATGATAGCGCTACGTTTCCTTCAAGAAGAGGTGGAGCCATAAGTCCTTTCTTATCTTAACCGGCTCGAGAATCCAATATTTCAGCAAGATAATGCTCGACCTCATGTTGCCAGAGTTAGTTTAAACTTTTTCGACGCGACCCTTGCATGGCCGTCGAGATCCCCCGATCTTTCCTCCATAGAGCATGTTTGGGACATCATGGGTAGAAGGCTTGGAAATTTACCCCAGCCCCCACGGACTTTGGCGGCTCTGAGACATGAACTACAGGTAGCTTGAGATAGTATCCCTCAAGAAGAAATAGACCATCTTATTGCAACAATGCCGAGACGTGTTGGTGAGTGTATAGATAATCGTGGTGGAAAAACACATTATTAACCAATTCATTAAAAAAAATTTGTAAACCCTCCTTTTTTTTCTTCAAATTTCAATTATTTACTCCTTTCTATACTATCTATGTTTTAGCAAAAAAAATTTAAAAATTAAACAGCCCCTTCTGGGTGTTGAAATTTCTTAGTCAGCGAGTATATTTTGTGTGAAAGAGTTATTCTTGTTTTAATAAATGACATTGCGCCCCTACGATTTGACACTCTGGCAAAATGTCCGGTATGTCGACCCTGGCGGCGGCCATGTAAGTCACTACGTTTTGCTACGGAAGTGTGAGGTGTGCGAGGCAGGTACAGACTGCACGATAGAAACATTATTTAGAAATACTCGCCGAATGGACTAGTTTAGTGATGTTGAAATAACTATATTTGACACGATAGAATTAAAATATAGAGCAAAACTGATAAATCAGTGAAAAAATTTTGAAAATCCATCAATAAATGACTGAGAAATAGATTATTTAAATTTACGTATTTTAGCGCGGAACATATTTGGTCTGTGACGTCACGGCTCTTGCCTGTGATCGCTACACCATAAATTACGTTTGAATACTTAGCCGCGCCAAGGCTCTCGCGCCATTTGTAGTTGTACAGTATAGTTTTAACTCGAGTTTTGTTTTTATGTCACCATAATGGAAGAAGGCTTCGTGAAAGGACAAAGTGACAATTTGCCTAAAATAGATATATTCGCAGTGATGGAGCTTTTTTCTTCAAATCCATCTTACGTCAGTGCAGAAATAAAAGGAGTTAAACTTGTCAAGTAAGTATCTACTTTTGAGTTTGCTTCATCATGGTTCAACTTATATTGATGATTTATTTAAAAAACGTTTCGTAATCAGTTTGTAGTTGAGTACTGGATGTTGAAGTCTATCAATGGCAAAACATATTTATGTGAGGAGTAAAAAGTAAAAAGAGAAAAAAGTAATTTATATGTATGTATATAGTAAGTTATTTCAGCCATCGTGTAACGAACAAAACACGACACGAACGGCACAAGTGATTGTACACCAATGAATGCGTAAGCACTCTGCGAATACCAGTCGTCTAGTGTGTGACGTCACGCCACTTACTCGTACTATGAAATTATTCTTCCAAGCGCAACTTGAAAGTCCCATCACTTTTTCATTTCTAGAGATATTTCAATGATTCTTCCACATTTTTGTTTCATTTTACTTAAATTGTTAGTATTGATCCTTAACAAAAAAATGGAAACTAGTCCATTGAATTCGTGATGATTGAACTATCTTCATATTCACTAAATGGATTCTGCCACCAGAAAAAGAGCTAGGTCCACTGGTAAGGAGATGAAAATCGATTATTTCTATACATAATATTGATAACAAAATACAACCTGACCCTCGTTCAAATCAGAACATTTATGAATTTCCCCCCACCCCCACCCATTTCAAAGTCAAATGAGGCCACGAACGAGCGCCCTGAGCGAAATCCGGTATGTGAAACAATAAACCCGTGCGATAATTATTGTACGCTGGCATTCCGGAGGCTGGGAGTCGTGCAGGACGCCGCGGCCAGTATTAATAGTAAGCCGTATATAGGAAGTCAACCAGAAGGGGGTGGGGGCGGCGGCGGCGGGAGGACCAGAAAGGGGGATCCGATGGCACTAAGACCGTCCCCAGTCATTAGAGTGCAACACATTAAGTCGAGGCGTGCGTAGCCCCGGATCAAGCGGGGCCAACGCTGATCCTAAGATGTACACCCTATTACATACTAATGCCTTCGGATGCAATTACTCGGAGATTTTCGACGTTTCTCGTCGAAGAGGTCCTTCCGTTCGCTTTTGGTTTCGTTCGAAGGTATTTTTACGACTGGGGAATTACATCGGCCGATGTATGGTGGGAGATTTTTTGACAGTTCAAACAACCAATCAAATTTGTTCGTTTTGAGTCATATGACAAAATTCCACCCAATCATGTCAATATTACACTGAATATTTCCCTCCTGTCAAAAATTCTATGTATATGGAGAACAATTATCGAAAATTACAGCGATAATTGCATTGTAGGAAGCGAAACTGCACTGCGATAATTGTCCTGTTCATAGATGCATAGTTTCTATGCATCTTACACAGTTCGAATCTATGGCAATTCCATTCTACATCAGTTTGACAAGTGATGTGACAGTTTATTCGGGAAATATTCCCCCGAATTACACTCGTGCATCAAAATGACCGGATAATTTCGCATTCCAGCGTGTTTTCTTTGAAAAACTGCATTCGGTCATTTTGAAATGAAAATGAACTCATGCAGTTTTTATGACAACACGCTGTCATGCAAAATTATCGGTAATTTTGATGCACTTGTGCAATTACTTACGATAATTGCATTGTAGGAAGCGAAACTGCACTGCGATAATTGTTCTGTTCATAGGTGCATAGTTTCTATGCATCTTACACAGTTCGAATCTATGTCAATTCCATTCTACATCAGTTTGACAAGTAATGTAACAGTTTATTCGGGAAATATTCCCCCGAATTACACTCGTGCATCAAAATGACCGGATAATTTCGCATTCCAGCGTGTTTTCTTTGAAAAACTGCATTCGGTCATTTTCATTTTTGGAGAAAGAGCCCTCCACCAACTCATTCAGTTTTTATGACAACACGCTGTCATGCAAAATTATCGGTAATTTTGATGCACTTGTGCAATTACTTACGATAATTGCGTCAAGTACAATTATCAATCACTATGACGACACGATTGAGTTTAACAACTTCATTCGAAATAAAATTCAAAACGTCACGTTTTGGCAATGCGTATGTTCCAAGTACAACTTTTCTTCCGGCGTTTTGCAATATATAGCTGTAGGGGTAAGTGGAAATCGAAATAATAGATCGTAGATGTCAAATAATAAGCTAAGGTATTCGTGAACATAACGTCACCGAAATATTAGTCCATTTGTGTCTACATCATAAAGTTATTCTCGATTAAACATGTCAGCTCATGAGCCAAATTCTCGTCATTTTCGGGAGGTTTTGAATTTCTGCTTTAAAATCTCCGGCTGAGGCTCATCGAATGCTCTCAAATACCTATGGTGGGGCCGTTATTCGTGAAAGAAGGTGTCGAGAGTGGTTTCAAAGCTTCAAGAACGGTTATTTTGACGTCGAAGACCAGCATGGCAGAGAAAGAGAGAAGGTTTTCGAAGATGCAGAATTGAAAGCACTTCTTGATCAAGACTCGTGTTAAACGCAATAAGAATTGGCAGGATCATTGCGAGTGACGCAACAAGCCATTTAAAACGCCTGAAAGTCATGAAAATGATTAAAAAAGAAGAAAATTGGGTGCCGTAGGAGTTGAAGCCGAGAGATGCATTACATTGGGACTGGAGACAAAAAATGGGTACATTAAGATAATCCCAAGCTCAGAAAATCATAAGGATATCTCGACCATGCTTTCACGTCGACGGCCAAACCGATTATTCACGGTTCCAAGGTAGTGTATTATTAGTTGTTGAAACCGACTGAAACAATAACAGGCGATAATTATCGAACGCAATTAATGCGTTTGCGCTGAGCATTGAAAACCAAAAATGGATTCATAACGATAACCCCAAGCGCAGAATATCATGAGCATATCCCGGCCATGCTTCCAGCGTCGACGGCCAAACCGATTATTCACGGTTCCAAGGTCATGCTAAGTATTTGGTGGTATCAGATCGGCGTAGTGTATTATGAGTGGTTAAAACCAACTGTAACATCAAAGGCGATCGTTATCGAACGCAATTAATGCGTTCGAGCCAAACATTGAAGGACAATCGGCCGCAATATAACGAGAGACAAGATTAAGTGATTTTATAGCGTGACAATGTTCGAACCCATGTTGCGAAAGTGGTCAAGACATACTCGGAAACGTTGAAATGGAATGTCCTACCCCAACCGCCGTATTCTTTCGACGTTGCTTCCTCGGACTATCAATTGTTTCGATCAATGGCACAAGGACTGCATGACCATCACTTCCGGTTTTATGAAGAGGTAAAAATTGGATCGATTCATGGATCGCTTTAAAATATGATTAGTTGTTTCACCGCGATTCGTACGCTGCTCGAAAGATGGGAGAAAGTAGTGGCCAGCGATGGACAATACTTTGATGGATTCTGTTTGTCTTGCCCCATAAAATTGCGAAATAAAGACTCTATTCTTTTATTAATATATCACAAGTTGATGTTTCAACAGCGACGAAAATTCTCATGGAAGTTGTCATTATAACCAGCCTATTTTATAAGTTATAACTCAACTTAGCTATTCGAATTTAGCTTGAGTTTTTGATTTCATTTCAAGTTAGTAATTCAGAAGAACATTTTAATTATTATTATTGATCTTTCTATATCTGTGAATTAGGAATTTTCGACCAAATCATGTTTAAAAAATTATGTGTTTTTCTTGACTAACACAAGAAGTAAGATATTTGAAGTGTCCGAAACATAAACCGACTGACATAGGTACCCTCTTCTTCCTTCAGCCCTTCACCCCGATTGCTCATGAGCACCGAGTGGCCCCCACAAAGCCACCGACACGGCAAGGTGTATTTATTATGCGGCAAGTTATTCTCGCAGTCGTCAGTGATTAGTCTAGACGGGGTACCTGGAAAGTTTAAGTGGTCAAAAGCAAGGAGTGTGGAATGGAAATGGCTCCATTCGAAATGAATCTGTCCGTTCCAGCTGTTCCCGCACTTGGGAACCATTAAACTATACGTCGCCGTTTCCCGCTGCCCTCTATGCCAAGGCGGACCAACTTATTTATTCGCCTATAATTACGATGCGGAACGAACGGCAAACTTGCCCGGAAGCCGTGATTGAATTGTGCGAGTGTTGCGAACGGATTTGACGATTTTATATCCCGGGAACGATTCAAAATCGGAGGATTTGATGGACGTTTGTCGATTTGTTCGAAATATCTACACCTAATCTCGTTGTGTGTGGCACCTTTAGAATTCCGGATTTGGTTGTTTTGCTTACCGAAAAAATATGATCTAGTAGTGTATGGTTCTCTTTAGTTGAATTTTTAGCAATATCCGGGATAGTAGATAATAGTTTTCGATGGTGAAATTACAATTATTTTAGGTTCATCATCATCATCAACTAGTCCTCTCTGTCCACTGCAAGACATAGACCTACCAATGACACAACAACACTTTTTTCTTTGTTTTTACGTTGAACCTCATGAATCGATACTGTTCTCAATTTAATCACCAATTCAAAAAAATTTTGTATACAAATGAAGTAGTTTGCTAAAAGAATTCCTTCGAATTACATTAGCGTTCAACTTCGTTTCCGTTTTTTTTCCGAATTCTGAGGCTTTATTTTGAAAAACTGATTGGACATTCATGATTCAAAGTATTGTCTATCGGTGGACACTTTTCTCCCATCTTTCATACAGCGTACAAATCCAGCGTTGAAAAAACTGGTCATCTTATGAAGCGATCCACGAATCGATCCAATTTTTTACTTCATGTTCGACCAAATAATCGAAAATTTACTAATCCTGATTGTAACAGCAGCTCTACCAAGGCCGCAGATCTATCTTGCCAACAGATCTACACTGATCAACAATTGCTAGGGATCACTTATGAACTTCTCTTCATTTTTTTCAAGTTATCTCGTGAATATCTGTACATTATATGTTCTCTAAGGAAAAAGTAAGATGTTTTGAGTTGATTATATCAAAGTCTTCCTCACTTCATCGGCTCTTGTTCACAAAATCGATTATTGTCTGTAGGCTGTTACAGGTGGAGTGAAAAGCAATGTGGTATTTGTTATTAAATATGTTTTTTTCTCTCGTTCAAACACATAAGGTGACAATAATTGAAGAAATGAGAACAATATCAGCTTATCAGTCATGCCGAGAAGACGTTTGGCTCCTGTACAACTGGACCAAATCATACGGTGGATACAGGAAGGTTTGTCCCAGCGAGAAGTGTCCCGGCGGTTGAATGTTTCGCAAAGTGTCGTGAGTCGGGCTTGGAATAGGTTCATCCAGAACGACTCAGTAGCTTATATTCATGGGGGAGGTCGGCAGCGCAGTACAACAGCTGCCCAAGATCGTCTTTTGATCCTCAATGCTAGGAGAAATCCCACTTACCCGGCGTCGCGGCTCAATAGATCACTGAGAGTTGCAACAGGAGTTCTAATTTCGAACCAGACTGTAAGACGACGACTAGATGTTCGTGGTTTGAGAGCACGTAGGCTATGGGGCTAAGGAGCACCGCAATTGGACACTTGAACATTGGAGCCGATGTTTATTTACGGATGAGTCTAGATTTCGTTTGGTCAACTCCGATGGACGTATTCTTGCTTGGAGGGAAAGAGGTCGAAGGTATGCAGAACAGTTTATGGTACCCACAACAGCTTTTGGCGGAGGTTATATTTGTGTATGGGGAGGCATTTGTTTGAACCAACGCACAGAGTTGGTTGTTCTGCAGAACACCACCATGACCAGCCAGAGATATCACGATATGATTATTGAACCCATAATTGTTCCGTTTGCGGCTGCCGTGGGCGAGAATTTCATTTTAATTGACGATAATGCCCGTCCACACCGTAGTCGTCTGGTTAATGAAGCGCTAGAAACTCATGCTATTGATAGGATGGACTGGCCAGCTCGCTCTCCAGACATGAATTGCATCGAACATGTCTAGACAATTGTCAACCTTAGAACAACCGATCAATAACCTGGAGGACCTTTCTAACGCTTTGAGGGATATTTGGACGAATTTGCCCCAAAATTTTATAAATCGTTTGATAGAAAGTATGCCTCGTAGGGTAGAATGCTTGAGACGAGCTCGTGGGGGACCAACTAGGTACTAGCTTAACCGAAACTTCAGTCTTCTTGTGGTTTCATCATAAAATTTTTATGTTATTCAAACATAGAATTTGGAGTGTTCCTAATAAAGTCTTTTTTTCTCTCCAACTTTCCATTTTTTCATTTTTTTCTCAAGTGAACCATATTATCAACTGAAAATACTCTGATATCTGCCTAAATTTATAATCTTGGAGCGAATATTTCAGAAATAAATTTAAAACAAGTAAGTGATCCCTATCAATTGTTGAGCAGTGTATTTGGCTAACACAATGTTAAGTAGTATCTATCGATAGAATAATTTTTTGTTTTTTCATTAGTTATTATATGCATTCATGTTTATTAAAACTGAATGCAATTTTCATGTAAATGTATATCTGTCCTGAAAAAATTATGGATGTTTAGGAACTCCTTGTGTGTACTTCAGATTATCTAAGATCTCTAATATAGAGTTATCTATCCGGTGTGACAATTTAAACATTTGCTCGATGAAATCTGTGACACTTTTGGTGTTGTTTATGGACCAATCTTTGGATTCGACCGATCAAGTAGATTATGTGTGTGGAAAAGATCAACAATGCTTTTTAGGCTATATCCCAATTCAAGGATTCCATACCAAAGTCTTCCCTTTTGAGTATTTATTATGGGCTAGTCTATTGTCATCTATAATATCTTACAACGTTATTGTTTTTGGTAATGCATCGGAGAGTCGCAGAATTGCCCAAGACCGAATCTTACGTCTTATTTTCAATTTAGGATAAAGGGACACCTGCAAGCCAGTGTTTAAAAGGAAAAAAATTCTTACTTTTCCAAGTTTCTATATTCTGAGACTATTGATTTAAGAACTAATATTAATTGTGTACAACGAAATTGCAACTTTAATACATATCCAACGAGAAACTCAGAAAACTTATGTGTGCCTCACCATAGAACAAGTAAATTTGCCACATCCACAATGTATCAAGGTATAAGACTGTCCAATCATATTCCTTCTACTTATAAATGTAATATTTGGGATAAAACTTCAAACTGAAAATTAAAACTCTACTCTTATCTAAAGTTTACTATAGTATCGAAGAGTACCTGAATAATGGAATATTTTAATTGTAACCTGAATTTTAAGATTTGTTTTGTAGATAATTTTATATCGTTCGTAGACTACTCTTATATATTGTTTATATGTCTGAAGAGACCAATAAAGATTATTATCATCCCTATTCTTCCACCTATCAAAAATAGCGAAAAAATATTGATCTAACTTCCCATTTCAAAGTTGAATCTGACCAAAACAGTTATTTTCATCAAACAACTATGAGACGGCATCGACAAATATGTAACGCAATGATTGATCCAACGATTCCATCTGAACTTCATCGGGAAATAACAAATGGTCTCCCATAATTAGATCGGCGCCTCAATTTTCCGATATCAAATTTATATCAACGGTGGCCGAAGCGGCGAAAAATTGCAACTCCATTTTCCTCCGTCGCTTTCCTAATTTATGTGGGAGTTATATTTGTCAAAATATTTGCTATTAATCAAGATAATCCGGAAAGAGACCCGGATGTAGAAGCAGCGAGTCGCGAAGAACGAAAACAAATAAAGTAACTTAATTGAATAGTAGGTATCAGCTACTTATGATGATTAAAACATCACACGTCTTCTAATGTAATTAAATGCAGTACCGTCAAAGGAAACTCTTCGTGTTTGCCGACTGGCAGGCCCAGACGTAGCAAAAAACGGCTGCATCTTATCCAATTAGGGTTCATCAACAACAGAAATAGAAATTGAATATTCAGTGTGTAGTTGGAACCTCCACGACCCAATTGAAGAACACTGTTACTCTCTCATGTATGTTGTTCGTAAGATTCATATATTTCTGATCGTCATGACTAAATTATTCCCGACTAATTGATCTTTTTATGAAGTGGTAAATTTCAAAATGAAGTGATAAAAAGAACAAAAACAATTGTTGAAATGAAATGCAAAATAAATTTCATTTATGATTCCTCCAATAATGATGGCGACACCAAAATTATGTTTTGTTGTTAAAATTTAGGTCAACTGCTAAGTCCATACAACGTATAAATATATATTATGTTATGCATCCTATAGCTTTAAACTATAATGGTCGTTTACGAAATGATCGTTGAAAGAACTACTATTTTTGTCATTATAATAATCATTAAAAAGTAAGTTGTGTTATACCGCGTTAACACTTTCAATAAGTAAGTTCTCTATAAAAAAACCAACTGTGTTCTAGAAAAAATATGAAGTTGAATGAAATACTGAGTGATCTTTTTTGAAGAATAATCTTGAACTAATATTATTGAAGTAATGATGAATTTATCACAAGAATTCTTTGTTTTTGTCTCTTAGGGTTAGGTAAGTGAAAAATCCAACGGTTGGAAAAAAAAATGTGAAAAATTAGTCCGCTTGAACTTCACGATTTCTTATGCACTTAGAAAAACATCTGGACATAATCATACTGAGATGATCAATTTCTTATTATGGTATTTCATCTCAGGCTAGTGTAGCTTGTGCCGCTTCAGTCTTTGAAGGATGAAGTAGACAGAGCAAACTTATTTTCATAATGTGGTCAACAGCTTAAAGATCAGGAGATTAAAAAAAGGCAACAAATGGCTTTGTTTGTCTTCAAAATCGACCAAGGTTATTCTGGCTTGATGTGGTTGCTCATTATCTTGTTGAAAAAGGTTGTGGGGCAGCCATATATAAGGTAGAACATTGTTTCTACCACCTCCTGTATGTGAAGCATATCGATCGTGTTACCTCAGATCAGCTCCGAAGATGACTTGGTTGCAATAGTCCGATGATGTAATAGAAATGAAAAAGTGAAGATTCAAGGCTGCTTCTATTGGCTGCTTCGTTTCTGTACAAAATTCTTCTGAATTACTGATATTATTTGGAAGTGTAGCCATTTCTTGAGGTGCAACCTAAAATAGAAGAAACAAAGAACAATGGATATCCATGGGAAGGTCTATGTCTCGCAGTAGACAAGTGGTGAATGAATAAATTGTAGATGTCATACAATGAGCTGAGGTATTTGTAAACATAATGCCATCGAAATATTGGTCGATTTGTGTCAGTTTATGAGCCAAATTCTCGTCATTTGCAGGAGTTTTAATTTTCTGCTTCAATATGAAGAAATCTGCGACTGAGGCTCATCAAATGCTCTCAAATAACTATGGTGCGGCCGCTATTAGAGAAAAAAATGTGCCGAGAGTGCTTTCACGCTTCAAAAACGGTGATTTGGACGTCGAAGTCCAGCAAAGTGGTGGAAGAGAGAAGTTTTCGAAGATGCAGAATTGGATTACTCGATCAAAACTCGTGTCAAACGCAACAAGAATGGGCAGGATTATTGGGAGTCACGCAACAAACCATTTCAAAACTCCTGAGAGTCATGGGAATGATTCAGAAACAAGGAAATTGGGTGCCGTACGAGTTGAAGTCGAGATATGTTGAACGGCGTTTGTTTGCCGACGGCCAAACTGAATATTCACGGTTTCAAGGCCACGCTCAGGGGGGACCAGCTCAGCCAATTGTGATAGCTGAGATATGTTAGAAAATGACATATGCCCCCTCTATGTTTATTACTCTGAGGAAACATCTTATTGGAAAACCCTTCATTGCAATAATATCAATTTCAGCCTTTCAATGTTACAATATCCAAAAAAATTTCATTATTCAATAAAAAACATACTAACAACAAATAAAAATCAAATAACAGCCTAACTAAAAACCGACTATAATAACATCAAATTCCATCTTCTTCACCGGTGAAGCATAACGTAACCGAACAGGAAAAAGCAGGAACAAGCTCTAGAGAGGCAAGTGGGCTAATAGAAATTCACATGTAACCTCGTAATGCCACCCATAACTCGTAGAGGGAGAGCAATTCGGTGCACAGCCCCAATAACGCGCGACAAGGTCGGAAGCCTTTTAAATTCATATTGTGTGCATACGGATCCCATATTGCATTATCTACATTATATTGGAACAAGCAGGCTTCGCTCTGTGTGTGCTACGCGCGCCGAAAAAGTCAGATTTATTACAGATTCATGAGTTTAACTTTGTACCGATCTTATTTCCTGCATGCGGGGGAGATATAAATCGTTAGACCCCATAAAATAAATAAAATCATCGTTATTCAAATTGAAAATTGCCCAGAATAGAGGATGAAAGTGTCGTTTGCGTGTTTTTCTTTCTTCTCGCGGTTCTGGTTCGGAGAAGACACATGGTGGGAATTTTTATTCTGGAATACTTTTATTTTTTTTTTGTGTAGTCTAGTGAGGAAGGTAATGCGTATTACTTTTTATGTGTGATGTTCGGGTCTATTTACTCAACACTTTATTCTATTTTACACCCAAAATTTCATTTTTCAGTAGTCATTCTTTTATGTTTATTTAATTTTTCTTCTCCCGAATTACCAACCTAAATTTATAAACATTTGATTCTAGATCGACAATTATAATAATGATTGTGATGTATGATTACAGGTTTCTTTACCAATAACACTCTACTCACTAGGTTCCTGGCATATTTTTTTCTTGAAAATTCGACTTTATTCCTCAACGTAGTCACCTTCAAGAGTGGTTCATGTACTCTAATGCTCCTCTAGCTTCCCAATAGCTGCTCTGTATAAATATTTTTTTTTTCTTTCCAAACAGGCTCCAACCTCAGCAAACACTTGTTCATAAGATCCAATTTTTTTTATCTGGAGCTTTCTTCTAAGGTCTGCAAAGAGCCAGTAATCATTGGAGGCTAGATCTGGAAAATGAGCTGTGTGATCAAGCTGTTGGAAGCCCAATTCTTTCTATTTAATACAAGGAGTATTGTCTTGTTGAAAAAGAATTTTTGATTCTAAAATTGAGGACTTTTTTCTTCAATTTCTGCTCTCAATCGATCGATAACAAGCAACTCCCAAAATACAGATGTCATAACCTTGCCATCAGATGTTTGAGATTTTGATACTTTGGACAGCTTTGAGCGACTAAATTTCGCTCAGATGACGCTCTCTTTGATTAAGGAGTGTAGTGATTAATTCACGAGACAAAACATATTGTCAATGCTGGCTTTTGATAATATGTATTGTGAATTTCGGACCCCAAAAGAGTCAACTCCTTGCTGAGAAAATTTATGTCTATGATGTGGAATAGACAGGTTAGTGATATTTCTAGTGTAGATGGAATGATAAGTACCATTACTTGGAAATTTACTCAGTTTGTTATGAATATAGGTGGCACACTCCAATACATAAACTGAAATGGTAGTGAGTAAGTACTCTCAGTTTTCTACACGCCTGTATACAGCTACAAGTTGGCTTGAGATTGAGGATTTTCCGAATTGCTCTATGTTGGTAAACCAGTAGATCTCGCACATGTACTGATGTTCCTCACAAAAAAATTCCATAAGGAGCAATTGAATGAAAGTTATTAAAATAAGTTGTTAATGCTGCATCTGTAGGAGATACTTCACTCACGGTTGCTATTGTATAAATGACCACTGCTATTTTTTTCTTCATGTTCTCTATGTGTGGTTCCCATGATAGATCTTCGTCCAAAGTTACTCCCAATAGTTTGATTGTGTTCTCTCTCTTACTCCTTAAAAGTAGTTGTTGAGTTTTGGTCTCATTTATCGAAAGAGAATTGTATCTGAACCAGTTTTTAGCTTCCATCAATACTTCTCCTTCCAACTGCTGTAGAAATCCCAAATTGGACGCCCTGAAGAAAAACGTGGTGTCATTAGCAAAAAACAATGTGATTAAAAAGATATAGAGATTATCTTCAGTTATTTCTAGAACATTCATAAAAATTATAAACAATATGGGTCCCAAGATTATTCCTGAGGACCCCTAAGGAACCCCAAGGTTTACTTTTTACATTTGTGATTTTTTATTTTGCCATTGAACTTGCTGTTGTCTGTCGGCAAGGAATAACATCATCATGAACAATTATGGCCCATCCAGGCCATACAGACGATATATCTCAATCAGTAATTCATGGATTATAATGTCGAATGCTTTTGTTAGATCGCAAGACACAATCTTAGATACCCATTGCTGAAATAATGTTCCTTATAAGCTCCAAAAGCATTGTTGTTGTCGATTTATAGTTTCGATAGCCATGTTGTTGTTCGCCGAAAATTCTATTTTCTTCAACATAATGTAAGAATTTTTTATTCACAATTTCTTCAAAAATTTTTGAAAAGACACATGTCTCCATTTGACTGTCATCGTATATATCTTATTTCTTTTCTGTAATTCTAAATTTATATGTGCTGACTATCTGAATGGTGTTTGCAAGGGATTCAATAAAATATAAAAATAATATGCTTTATTGATGAGCTCTAAAAAGAGCATCTATTTCTACCGACCTACGATGACATCACGTTTTACTCTTCACCTATATTTCTGTTGGTTGGATATACTTATTTAGCTCATTGGTTTTAATTCATATGAGATGAACTTTGGAGTTGAAATTATTCTGTAATTAGATACTACTACAGTATATCCTCAATTCGGCAATTCCACTCAATACCCCCCAAACATCCCATGTTCTTACCCAACACCCAAATCTTGGATCTGCAAAGTGTTCACGCCCGAGCGAGTCCGCGTGTCAGCACTAGATCAAAGGGGCAATAAGAGAGCCGGGGGCGGTCCAGGGGCATCATTAGCTGCCCACTGGCCGGCGCTAAACGGTCTCCGTTTATCACCGGCCACCTTTACTCACAATTTGTCATCCCCGTTCACGCTCCGTAGAGGTAAACACCGGTTAGATATATCGTTATGTTTACATCGCAGTCCAGATTGTTGGCTAATATCCCCCTCACTTAGATCCTGGATAAAGGGGAAATGATGAATATACTTTCGTTTGAAGTCCGGAGGTCGGGCACACATCGTAGATCATTCGTGGTAGATCTACGAAATTTATTATCGTCAACGGCTAAGCACACACGATGAAGGACATAGGTAGTTTCCTAACTAGTGTAGCAGTCACGTGCGGGAAAGGTATTTTTCTGGAAGCGTTCAAGAATGTCTAGTTTCTCGCAGCAAATTCAGACAAGAAAATATGCTAATCCAGTATTCTGATCCATCGCTAACGAACTTTCCAAGACTATTTTTGGCCCAGAAAAGTTACACTTCCTGCATTGGCAGTCTGAATTTATCCCTACTGGCGATTAAAACCAAATCAGATCAAGAACATACATTTATTGTAAATATTATTAGGCACATATATGGAAAGCTTATAATACCTACATATCAAAATTGCTTCAGACGTTTTTTTTTCTAAAATTCGATGCTTCATTGTGAAAAACTTATCAGATTTTTGGTTTACTCATTGCAGAACAAGAAACAGATACAACAATATTTAATTTCAAAATAGAATATAAATGAAGTATAGATGCAATGCCAAGACATTGTTTACAGATATAATTCATATAGCTCGACATCAGCTTTATTGGTATCTGTCCAACCTCTTTTGTCACCATTCCTCTAAAATCTTAGCTTCGGTTAGTCTCCAAAGAATTTTTGAAATTTAATCTGTACAATTTTTTTGTTCATCAATGAGAATTTTCGAACTTGTAAACGAATTAATTTTTGTAATGTTGTTTTGATTTATTGAAATCCAGATCCTTCTTGGTCAAATGCTATCCAGGGTGAATATATTCGTTGCTTTTGGTTTTGGTAAAAATCAAATCATCCAATGATCTTTGGAGGTGAAATCGTATTACACGGGTTTTCTTCCACTAATAATCCAGGCCAGGGCCGCCGCCAGGAGCGGCATACCGGACATTTTGACGGGGTGCCAAATTGTAAGGGCGCAAATTCAGTTGATAAAACAAGATTTTTGCCCTTTTAAGAACTACTACTCCTAACTGTAGTCTTATAAATAAAGCGTCGTACTTGCAGGACGTTTTTTCATGAAATCGGCAAAACGTCATTCGATAAATTTGATAAGGTGATTTTAGTCTCCTTTGAAGATAATTCGTATAAATAAGGCAAATCAGGGCGGCGAAATTTTATTTTGCCGGGGCACTAAAATGTCTGGCGGCGGCCCTGATCCAGGCTGTAATGACTTGCCTGTTTTTCTAACGATACTGGCAGAAATACTCAAATTAACTAATCAATGGGTATTTAGAATTGATATAATTAAGTGTCACAATTTTTTGGATCAAAACCAATGACAATAACAAAAAGATAATAACAAAACCTGAACTAAATATAACCTTCTATCAATGACATTTCCAATACCAACCCGAATTCTCCAATTCAAAATTTTACTGAATGAGCCATTACAAACTTAATTTCGATTTTCCACAACCGCCCGGGATGTCAAAAACTCCTGAACGGAGTTGCAGTTTGCACAATTATTGAACATAAGTTGAACTCTACCTCAAATGTCATTATTTTTCTCGCTAGGCTCTCTTAATTTGTCCATTATATTATCTGTATGGTCAGTGACATCGCTGTTTTGTCTTCAGTAATAATAGTACCTACTAACAGATTTCTTTTCGGTACTTCGGTACTTCTTTCTTCAAATATTTTTTTGCTATGTCTACTTCATTTCTGAAAGATTCCTCAATATGGCAATTAAATTCGCCCCAAAATTGTTTTAGATGACGCTGATGATGGACGAAAAAATGTCCTGTATATAAGGTAAGTTTGGCCTTCATAAATTCCACTACAATTTAAGATGACAGACTATTTTAACCGATTGAAACTCTTCACCTTTGTATTCAATTCCAGAAAAGCAACATTTACTTGTCTAAAATAATTTCGGATATTTCCAAAACCATCCACTCATTTTCAAACGACATTTGCTCGACTTGCGTTCGATTTCCTCGTTGAAATAATGAGTATTTCTGAACGAGCGCCTCACAATCAATAGCGCTTCATGACCAAAAATCCTAAATGGGATTATGCCTCCTATAATGGCATGTCTGGTAGTTGAGAACGACGGGCAATAAAATGAGGACGCCTCAAGTAAATAACCCCAAAATTTATACTTCACGAATCCACGTCGTCACATCACGATGATTAATAGTATTATTCGAGTACATGCGATAAGTTCGTTGGTTTATGTTACTGCCATGATGCTTTCTGGTCACGCTTCAAGCTGTCGCCGCAGATTACTTGTACAGACGTGTTAACTTGCCATGTCTCCGCTCTGTTTTCCTCCTCCAATCGACTAGATGTCACATAAGCTAATCTCGGCATGATATCTTGGATCTAACTTGCGCGATGATATGTAACATATGTAATCTGGGTTGTGATCAGAGCGATGAGCTTGGGTTGTTTTTATGAGCGACAGGACGTGATGTGTGTTCACCCCCTTATATCTGGCGATTCAAGCTGCTCGAAAGACTTCGGCGATTCCTATCAGAAAGATTAAATCCTTGATACTTGGAGAGTATAGAAGTTGTGAGAGGTAATAGGTCGTGAATTCTTTGATGTGGGAGTTTACCTTGAATAACATTGAAAATCAGTTCGTTATACTATGACTTCTTCAGAAGGGTTTTAACTGAAAACTATCTTGTTATATTCATTAAATCTCCTGATACATTTTGTTTCGCAATATGAACTGATTTTCTGAATAATTATATATAAATTATCGTTGTTGTAATACAATTACAATCTCAACAAGTCAACAATCTATACATTCTTTTGTATCAGAAGTAAGTATTACCTAATATTTGTTTTTGTATTTGATGCATCTGATCTCAGTGAATTGTCCTCTTTCTTCGTTCGCCTTCGTTCTTATTTTTTTATGTATTAATTCCAATCTGTAGTTCTGAGGTGGTTCAATTGTTGATATTTCCCAATTCACATGATTTTCTTATATCTAAACTTCCTTCTTTTAACGTATAAAAATTTGCCAATAAAGTCTTATTTCTTCAAATTTTTCTCAAGGAGGTGAATATTCTATTTGCAAATTCAATAAAGGAATACGAAATGGAATTGATAAGAATGAATGATATTTTCGCATTATGTAACTGCAATACCAGAGTGAATCCAAGTTTAGCCTTAAGCTAGTCCTTGGCACCAATAATTAATTTGTCAATGCTTGGCCAATTAGTATACCCTAATTTTTTTTGAGTTCAACTATGATCTCGGGATTCAAGTGTCTAGAAATATTTCAATTGCTTATGTTAACCTCAGAAAAACATTTTTAAATAATTAGAAATCGACATGAATAGAAGGTTTCAAATTTCCAATTTTTTTTATTGAATTAAATAAATTGATTTCCACCTAAAGAGTCCAAAGATAAGTACTGCTAGTGCTACATTAGTATGATCAATTCCACTTATACTCTAGTTACGATGAACAATTTTTCTAGCCGAATATAATTCCTAGTTTATCACTTGGTGAAACATAATTTCAATATTAATAAAAGATAATAATAGGTAAAACACTTGGCTATATAATATTTAATAAAAAATAGTAGGTGTACAAATTTGCTTCGCCGTTTTGCAATAGCGGGCTGAAAAGGTAAGTGGTAGTCGAAATGAATAGATCGTAGATGTCATACAATAAGCTTAGGCTTTTGTAAACATAACGCCATCGAAATATTAGTCGATTTGTGTTTGCATCATACAGTTATTCTCTATCGAATATGTCAGCTTACCAGCCAAATTCCCGTCATTTGCTGGAGGTTTTAATTTTATGCTTTAATACGGAGAAATCTGTGACTAAGGATCATCGAATGCTCTCAAATACTTATGGTGAGGCCGCTATTAGAGAAATAATGTGCCGAGAGTGGTTTTCACGCTTGAAGAACTGTGATTTTGACGTCGAATACCAGTATGATGCCAGAATTGGAGGCATTACTTGATCAAGACTCGTGTCAAACGCAACAATTATTGGCCATTGGGAATGACACAAGAAGCCATTTCAAAATGCCTGAAAGTCATGGGTATGATTCAGAAACAAGGAAATTGGTTGCCGTGCGAGTTGAAGCCGAGATATGTTGAACGGCGTTTGTTTGCTTGTAAGCAGCGGCTTACATGATTTATTATTCAAATTTTGAATCCCTCGTTAGATATGGTTTAATTTTTTATGGTAGTGTCAGAGCAGTGGACAATATATTTAAGACACAGAAAAGAGCAGTCAGGACAATAAATAAACTTGATTTTAGAGCTTCATGCAGAGGTTATTTCAAGAGTAGCAATTTTCTAACAGTAATAGCGCTACACATTGAAGAGTGTATAATGTTTCTTTTCAAGAATAAAGATTACTTCAGTTCAAATTTGCCATCACATTCTCATAATAATAGAAATTGTTTATATGTATATCCAGTTCATAGATTGACTGTAACGGAGAGAGGAGCAAAGTATTCTTGCATGAAGTACTATAACAAATTGCCACCAAGAATAAGGAAAATTGATCAACAAAATAGATTCAAAAAAGAATTACACAAGTTTTTACTAGATCTTGAACCATATACAATCCATGAGTATCTCAATTCTCCAACATAGAATTTATATTTGTTTTTTTATTTGACATATATTTCGTTCTGATTATATATATATTGTAAAAGTGTATGTGTAAGATTTTCGAAATAAATATTATTATTATTATTATTACAAGGCATAGACGGAAATGATTTCTGCATCGCATTGTGGATGGATATGAAGAATGGGTTCATTACGATAATCCCAAGAGCAGAAAATCATGAGGATATTCCGGCCATGCTTCCATGTCGACGGCCAAACCGAATATTCAAGATGGATCATGCTCAGTAATTGGTGGGACCAGGTCGGCGTAGTGTGATATGAATTGTTGAAACCGACTGAAACAACCACAGGCGATTGTTATCGAATGCAATTAATACGTTTGAGCCGAGCATTGATAGACAAACGACCGCAATACAACGAGAGACATAATTAAGTGATTTTACAGCATGACAATGCTCGAAAGTGGTCAAGACAAACTTGGAAACGTTGAAATGGGAAGTTCTACCCCACCCACCATATTTTCCAGGCGTTGCTTCCTCTGACTATAACTTGTTTCGATGAATGTCACACGTCCTGGCTGACCAGCACTCCCGGTCTTATGAAGAAGTAAAAAATTGGATCGATTCGTGGATCGCTTCAGTTCAGAAGACAACCAGTTTTTTCAACACGGAATTCGTACGCTGTCCGAAAGATGGAAGAAAGAAGTGACCAGCGATAGACAATACTTTGAATCATAAATGTATAACCAGTGTTTCACAATAGAGCCTCGAATTTCGGGAAAAAACGGCGGAAGCAAAGTTTAACGCCTATGTAATATCCATGAAATTGTTCCATTGGTACCAACACCCAGTAAACTTACATATGTCCTAATCAGGTAACGCAGGGACCATATCTCATTGTCCTCCAACCCAGAACACTCGACCACTCGACAATTGCAACCAGCGTTTGTTCCAAACGCCATAAGAGCTCACCCAGCATGAAAAGAAGAAAAGCCTCGTGCAGGGCTCTCGTCATCAATTATCGTTAGCCGGCAATGTGTTCTTGTCAAATTTTCATAATTAGTTTGACGGCACTGTGGAGTGCTTTTGTCGCGAAGCGTCGTAGTCGGCGAAGAGTTAGTTTCGTTGGGATGCTCCTTTTCAAATGCGCCCCGCAACGACGAGCGTTGGCCACGTTGATGCCGCTGAATCGTTTTGACGTCGTTAATTAGTCCTGTGTTGCGATCGGGGCCAACTATGGAATTTCGGTTAGAATTGCGCTAATTCGCTTCGAGGTGTCGAGGTTTTCGATGGAAATTCAGACGGCTCTGTTGATGCTCGGTTGTTTTCGGTGTCGGCGGAGGGTTTGTGTGATGGTGGTGGAGATGATGGACAAAAGATTGGCGTCGCTGAAAAGGGGGATTGTTGGGTTTGGGAATGTTTGTGGGCTGGGAGAATGAGGAGATATGGACAAATTCGTTGTTGAAATTTTTTCATGTGACTACATATGCTTCTCTTTGAATTAAATAGAATCACCGAAAGATATATGCAAAGACACAAATGAATATATAAATGAAGACTTAAATAAGAATAACTTAACATCATCACATGAAAAATGTAACACCAAGAAGGCTTTGAAGTTTTTCTACCAAAGGGAGCATCAATTTCTTACTACTAGGTAGTAATTGATCAAATCTACAAATGAATTGAACAAAGATGGAGAAATTCTTTATCAATAATGATTTACACTAACCTTTTTAGTTTGGCACTCCCACACCCTCTCCTAAATGGATTACACCAGGTGATCGATTTCCTTCTGAGGTATTCAATCCTATGAAATCTGTACCTTATTCTTGTTGAAGAGATCCTTGTGTTTGTGAAGGATTTGTAATTGCTTCAGTGTTCTACCCATCATGTTTTACATATGTTTAATGGACATCTGGGTGGCTACGGCAAGATGTAGACTATAGCTTCTTCGGAACGCTCCATAAAATGCGATGCAGTGTGGGATGAGCATTATCCAGTTGAAAAATGAGGTCTTCCAGCCCCTAAAGGAATAGATCTACAACATCATTACCATATCGGTGGTCATTCATATTACCTTAGATGAATACCAACTAAAACCTTGTTCTATAAGTCATACCTGCAGTGAGGTGCAAATGCGGCTTAACAGAAAACTAGACAATGTGATCATCATGCGACCATCGGGCATTCCTAAGCAGAATCGGGATTCGTCATTGAAGACTAACCTATGACATTGCACTCCCGAATTATGTCTAATGGTATACCATTCCAAACGTTGCTGTTGATGACGAGCCTTTAGAAGCACAAGATGTTGTAGATAGGACTTGAAGCCAAAAGCTCTAACTCGACGATAAATATCATATTATTGATGGTTACAAGATGATCTTCGGTTCAACACCATTGAAGGCCCATTGACCTCGAGAATTGGTCTTTTAATATCACTTATCGAAGATGGCGTTCCTGGACCTCATTTGACTTTCTTGGTCGTGAACTTTCTCATCTACGGCGTTCTTGATTGTCTCTACATCATGCTTGATAACACTGTGCTAGAGAGGATTGATAACGGTTAAGACGATAAAATGCAATTAAGAACGGACAAACAAAAGCATTCTAATCGCAAACGAGTGTCTTTCAGGCAGATATACTTGCAATAGAAAGATGTGTAGAAATAATGATAGCAAAAAAGTATCAGAAATGTGATATAGCGATACATTCTGATGATCAGGCTGTAATCAAAGCAATGAGCTCACATAATCATCGAAGAAAACTCAATGAAATAAGCAAGAATAACAAGGTCTTAGCCTGGGTTCCCTGTAACTCGGAAATAAGAGGAAATGAAGAAGCCAATACACTTGCCAGAAAAGGAGCACAAACTTCCTTCATTGGCCCAGAACTTTTCTGTGGTATAGGCATATGTATCAGTTTCAGGACAAGGAAATAACGGAAAGAGAAACACTCTGGCAGAATTTTCCTGGGTGGGTTCATTCCAAAATGTTTCTTCGAAACTTTTACAATGCAAGATCCAAGAAGTATCTGGATTTTAGCAAAAATATTCAATACCTTCTCCCTGGATCCCTCACAGGGCATTGTCGCATTTGGAAACACCTCATGGGAATGGGTCTAGCTGAAAATGAGTGCAGATTCTGTTGGCAGGAGGAAAAAACTCCAGAACGCCTGGTGACGGCTATCACTAGCCAACGCAAAATCTGCTCTGTACAAGAAACTTATAGAAGTGAGGAATTAGCCTCCTTGAAGCCATCGCAGATACTGAAGTTCTTAACAACTCTGGAACTGAAAGGCGAGCTGTAGATCACGTTATGGCATACATAGATGGGGGGCACAATAGACCAGCAGGCCGCAGTGAAACAGAATATATTTATCCGCAAACAATATCAAAAAAGAACTTGACCTTGCAGGAAATATACAAATAATTTCGATTGCAACAGCCAGTGAAATGTTTAAATTTTTACGGTTTCTAGATCATTTCGCAAGAATATCAATCAATGACAACATTCAACTAGTCTGTGATGTTTAGTTAGAACATTCCAATGCCTTCTTTCTGTTGCTTTTTTATGTCACCGAGAAATGGAAATATTCCAAACATATTCGACATATACCCATCTATTAAGTTGGAAGGAAGCTTAGGAAGGTTTCTGAATACGGAAGCCACCCTATTTCATAACCTATTCATCTGCAATTGGAGAAATAGTGGTGGATGCTATTTTGTTGATTAAAAGCAAAATTGAACATTGAAACATTGAAAGTTGACAGTTCTTGTCAAGAAGAATTGTTGTTATGATTGGAAATATTCATCATAAATGTTCAAAATATAGTGTTCACAAATGAATGCCCATCTTTTCATGTCATGATTCCGGAGAATATGATTTCTCCGAGCTTTGTTGGTGGTCTGAAGATTCTAAAATTTTCCCCATCAAAAAATATTCCGGAATGGATAAAAACAACGCCGGAATCTTCGTTTTCAAGCGGTAATTGTCCAGTCAAACTTTTCACGGCAGAAACGGAGTAGTCCACAAAGCCGGTATCCGGAGCTTAAAACCGCTCAAATTTTAATTGTACGAAAAGCGTACTTTACACTCAAGCCCCGTTAAATTAATGCCTGCAAATGAATCGTGAATAAACAAGCTCCACTGGAAGTCCATAATAATGTTTCGCTTAATGCCTGCCTTCTTCCATCCTCATTGTGTACGAAAAAAGGCATTCGAAGTACATAAAAAACGTGGCAGCAATGATTATGCTGGAATCTCGTTAAAAACAAACACCCTCTTAGCCGGGTTGTTCTGTGAATCGCCCTACCCTCCCCCTACCTTTTTTTAAACAGGTTCTTTAGTAGGTGTTGGAGCACCGTTCATTGCCTCCCCCGCCGCCCCGCAAAAGTAACGCAGCAATCAACGCCTGCGACTAGATGGAGCTGCCTTCGCGCCTTGATCTCGCCTTTTGTTTCATACTGCCTCTCCCCGGGTTTTTTATTTTGCGTGCAATTCGTCCCTGTGCAGTGGCAGCCCGTCAGGGACGACAAAATAATGTGATCATTTTGATTTATATTTCTACTGGTTTTGTCGCACTGAAAATATGTTTTCTTTTCTCAGGTTGACTCTTTCGTCCTATACACGTACATTGCTTCCTAATAGGCCAATTGAAAAGTCCCCGGTCTACCATAGTGAAACAAATTTTTTTGGCAAAATTTGATTTTATTATACAATATAGTTGCCTTCGAGGGCGATACAGCGATTATAGCGATCTTCCAACTTTTCGATACCATTTTTATAGTACGATTTGTCTTTCGCTTCAAAATATGATTCAGTTTCGGCGATTACTTCTTCATTGGCGCTAAATTTCTTTCCAGCGAGCATTCTTTTGAGGTCTGAGAACGAGAAATAGTCGCTGGGGGCCGGATCTGGCGAATACCGTGGGTGCAGAAGCACTAATGCCATAACCTTGCCAGCTAACTGTTATGTTTTTCCTCGCTTTGGATTCGGTTTATCGTGTGCAGTCCTCTCAGCTGACTGTCGATCGGACTCCGGAGTGAAATGATGCAGCCTTGTTTTATCCATTATCACATATCGATGAAAAAATTCAGGTAAAGGGTGTTTTTTTAGAGCTATAGACCTTTAAATTGCAATAAAACAACGATGGATTATTCGATTGACATGAATTTTATTTATTCGCAAGATAATCTTGTGGCATTACATTTCGAATATGATTTCTGGCATATGACCGCCACGGCTGGCTCGGATGTAGTCCAATCTGGACGTCCAATTTTCGATGACTTTTTCCAAGATTTGTGGCCGTATATCGGCAATAACACGGCGAATGTTGTTTTCCAAATGGTCAAGGGTTTGTGGCTTATCCGCATAGACCAATGACTTTTCATAGCCCCACAGAAAGTAGTCTAGCGGTGTTAAATCACAAGATCTTGGAGGCCAATTCACAGGTCCAAAACGTGAAATTAGGCGGTCACCAAACGTGTCTTTCAATAAATCGATTGTGGCACGAGCTGTGTGACATGTTGCGCCGTCTTGTTGGAACCACAGCTCCTGGACATCATGGTTGTTCAATTCAGGAATGAAAAAGTTAGTAATCATGGCTCTATACCGAACACCGTTGACTGTAACGTTCTGGCCATCATCGTTTTTGAAGAAATACGGACCAATGATTCCACCAGCCCATAAAGCGCACCAAACAGTCAGTTTTTCTAGATGTAACGGTGTTTCGACATACACTCGAGGATTAGCTTCACTCCAAATGCGGCAGTTTTGTTTGTTGAGGTAGCCATTCAACCAGAAGTGCGCTTCATCGCTAAACAAAATATAATGGACGTAGTGCGCGATACGTATTCCGCACAGAACCATTATTTTCGAAATAAAATTGCACTATTTGCGAGCGTTGTTCAGGCTTGAGTCTGAATTGCCAAACCAAACTGAGAATAAATCACTTGACAGCTGTTAAATCGGTCGCCATCTTGAACAGTAATGCCAACTTAAAGTTATATAATTAAAAAAAAACACCCGTTATATTGCATTTAATCAGCTTCAAACGTTGCTTAGAATCATCAACACGTTGATAATTTTGATCGATTGTGAGCTCGCGCGGCACCAATTTTGCACACAGCTTTTTTTATGTACAAATATTCGTGAATGATATGTACATGTTCAGATGATATCTTCACAATGTCTGCTATCTCGATCAACTTCACTTTACGGTCATTCAAAATTATTTTGTGAACTTTTTTGATTTTCTCGTCGGTGACAGCCTCTTTTGGGCGTCCATTACGTTCGCCGTCTTCGGTGCTCATTTCACCACGTTTAAACTTAGCATACCAATCAATAATGGTCGATTTTCCTGGTGCATACCCCGAAAACTCTTCATCAAGCCAAGATTTTGCTTCAACTGTATTTTTCCCTTCAAAAAGCAATATCAGCACACGAAATTCTTTTTTTTTTCATCTTTTTTCAAATAACAAAATTAGCTACACTCACAACGCAATATCTTTCAAACTAATGGTCGGACTGCTGTCAAATTTCGATAAGTAACGTTTGGAGGTTGATACTCACTAAAAATCAAATGGATTTAATACTAGCACCGCCATCTGTCAAAATTTAGTTATCAAAACATAGTTTTTCTATGTTTTCCGTAAATCACAGACTACTTCATATTTTAATTTTTATTTATATCAAAAAGATTTGAAATAATGAAGGTTTTGGCACAAAGATGTCAAAATTTCAATATTCATCTTAATTTTCTTTATTAATTGGACTTATTTCACCTTCATCATTTTCGATTTAATCCAACTTTCACTATGATGCCATACCTGGTGTACAAACAATGAAAAATATACACGAGCCACCACTGTTCCTCTGAGAGTGTATACCTAAGGAATGAGGGTGAAAATTTGAAAAAGCCACTCTCGTTTGTCATTTAAAGTGGTCCAGTGCCCTCGAGCAAGGTGGGAATTAGCCTACGAATAAAAATCGACTGGTTTTCCCATCTTTTCCGGAAATTACTCTAATACTGTACTCATCATGTTTGTATTATGTTTCCTCGTCGTGGATAATGAGGACAAGAAAGTTTGTTGGGTAATTGCGTGGGGGGAGGATGAGGATGTGGGAGAAAATTCTGGTTGGGATCGGATGGCTCACGTTGAAAAGAATAGGGAGAAATACGGAAATCGCTTCGGTGCGTATAACGACAGACAGGTGGAGTCTGGGAAGTTGAAATTGAACCGGATGCATGCGGGTGGAGGGGATATCATGGTTAGTTTTCAGCGTTTTACTGTACCATTGTTGGTTGGTACAACTTTGCTAACGGCGGTTTTTTTCCGAAATTCAAGGCATTATTGTAAGAAACTAGTTATACATTTATGATTCAAAGTATTGTCAATCGCTGGCTAGTGGCCCCTACTTCCTCCCATCTTTCGGGCAGCGTACGAATCCCACGTTGAAAAAACTGGTCATTTTTCACTTCGTCATATATGACGACCTTATATGAGATCGGAAGTGCTGGTCAGCATTGAATGTAGTAGAAGTAGTAGTTGTTGGAGTAGTAGAACTTCCTATTTCAACGTTTCCAATTATGTCTTGACCACTTTCGCAACATGGAGTCGAGCATTGTCATGCTGTGAAATCACTTTATCATGTCTCTCCTTGTATTGCGGTCGATTGTCTTTCAATGCTCGGCTCAAACGCATTAGTTTCGTTCGATAACGATTGCCTGTGATTGTTTCAGTCGGTTTCAACAACTCATAATGCATTACGCCGAGCTGGTCCCACAAAATACTGAGCATGACCTTGAAACCATCAATATTCGATTTGGCCTTCGACGTGGAAGCATGGCCGGGATATGCCCATGATTTTCTGCGCTTGGGATTATAATAATGAACCCATTTTTCTTCTCCAGTCACAATGCAATGCAGAAATCCCTCCCCTATTATCAAACACCTGTTCACAAGCAAACAAACGCAGTTCAAAATCTATCGGCTTCACTCGTCATTCCCATGACTTTCAGGCGTTTTGAAAAGACTCGTTGCAAGTTGCGTCACTCTCAATGATCCTGCCAATTCTTGTTGCGTTGGACACGAGTCTTGATCAACAAATGCCTCCAATTCTGCATCTTCGAAAACCTTCTCACTTCACGCCATGATGGTCTTCGTCGTTCTTGAATCGTTGAAACCACAATTCGAGAACATTCGATGAGTTTCAGCCGCAGATGTCTTCATATTGAGGCATAAATTGAAAACCTCCCGCAAATAACGAGAATTTGGCTAGTAAGCTGACATGTTCAATCGAGAATAACTTCATGATGCAGACACAAATCGAATAATATTTTGATGGCGTTATGTTCACAAATACCTAAGCTTATCGTATGACATCTAGGATTTAGCAATGATTTTGCACGCTTCAATTCATGGTACGCTACTGAAATTTTTAAAGACGCGGTCATTTGTCAATTCATCGTATGCGATTGGTCGGGATGCGGATGCGCGTATCTAGAGAAAGAAACAGAGAGAACTTTCTGAAAGCTTTTCAATAATTTTAAAATGGCTTGTTGCATCACTCCCAATGATACTGCTTATTCTTGTTGCGTACGACACAAGTCTTGATCAAGTAATGCTTTCAATTCTGCATCTTCGAACTTTTTCTCACTACCATGCTGGTCTTCGACGTCAAAATCACCGTTTTCGAAGCGTTGAACCACTCTCAGCACATTTTTCAACTGATAGCGGTGCAACCATGGGTATTTAAGAATTCGATGATGAGCCTCAGCTGCAGATTTCTTCATATTAAAATCAAAAATTGAAATCTCCCGCAAATGGAGATAATTGGCTCGTAAGCGGATGTTTACTGAGAATAACTATATGATGCAGTCACAAATCGACAAATATTTCGATGGCATTATGTTAACAATAACAAATACCTAAGCTTATTGGACGACTTCTATGATCTATTTATTTTGACAGCCACTTATCGCTACAGTATTCATTGCAAAATGGCGGAAGCAAAGTTGTAGACCTAATACAAATCTCAAAGAATATTGACTGTCACATTTTGTTTTATACCCTAGCTGCGAAATATTACAATATGAAGAACTTATATACTAGATCAAAGGATATTAATAAGCAAGGGACCAGATGATTCAATTCTTCCCCTGCGATACTCGCGAGTGAAGCCATTAATTTGACTAGACTCATATTGGAAAAATCATTGTTCCCATCTCAAATAAAGCTTACAGCCAACCATATATCAGCAGATGCGTAAAGCAAATCAACATTAACCAAAAAGTCCTTCATACTTAATACGCATTATTTCACTCTCGCAGAGTTGGCGGTCTGAACATATGAGATAATTCAAGTGACATACAAGAGATACTCGTTACCCAAAAAAAAAACTGTTACAGCAATAGATAATGCGGCTGTCAGAATTTTCTGTGAGCCAAGTTTCATTGAATATCATGTACTGACTGTGACTGCTGAACTCATAATAAGATAAGTGATTGAAGCTGTTGACTATGAAAGACTATATCAGAAGAGATACGATTATCATTTATATAATATCCGAAGAAGAGGTTGATAAAGATCCTCGGTCAGCTTGTAATAACATAGTAAAATTTACTGGAATCTACAAAAAACTTTTTCTAGCATGACGGAAGTTGGAGGTGAGGTGCCTCAAATAGGAATCGAAAAAACTTCCTACAGGAGAATCCACCATAAAACCTGATGGAAATCAAAATTTCCAACACTATATGATAATTGTCCGTACATAGACTAATGAGTATTATATCTATTCGCTTTTGCTTCTTGTAACATAACATAATTTTACTAAATCTATCTATTATAACCTTTTTTTGGTTTCACACAGCCTCTTGACTATTTCTGAATTCTATAGCGAAAATTTCAATGGGAAACGTTCAAGTGGAAGGCAATACATAAATCCACACAAAGTTTTGATAATATATATTATGTACTATCAAGTTTATCGAGCACAAGTAATTTTATCGCAGTTTTCTATCAGCAACATCGGGCTACATCCACAACCAGCCATCTGGTATAACACATCAGCCCAGCTAGTAATATCGTCCAGTGCATATAAGCCTTACTCCATTTAGATAATCGTCCCTGGACTGTCTAAAATGAAACAACTTTCCTCCGCTGCCCCGCGTTCAGCATCACATGGTATATATAACAACAACCGCAAATGAAAGTTGTCGAAGTAATTTACAAGAGGGAAACTTGGCACTATCTTCTTTGATTATATTCGCGTCATTTTGCGAAGTGGTGTTGGTCAAGTCGCCGGCTGTTGCAGCAAGATTTTCGCCACCGAGATCCATTTGTCTATCCGGCTAATGAAATTATAGTAGGCGTTGGGCCGTCTAGCCGCAATCTTCACAATTTCTCTTAGGGAACGTGCTATGTCCCGAAATTACGGCAAACCCCGGTGTGTCAAATTTGTTTCTTCTGACGCTCGTTAGGTAACCTCATTTGTTTCGGTGGAAGGGTCGTTTATATTGCGTGATATGCGATTTTGATGGGTTTGGTAGTTCGATGTGGATTTTGATTTTTAGGCTCTTGTATTGTGTTTGGTCTGGCACAAAAAGGTTATGAGTTAAGTCTAAATTACGCCTTAGATATTCTGGATTTCTCTAATCCCTTCTACTTGAAAGAGTTGAATGAAAGTTTTCAAATACTATAACAATTTGCAACTTAAGATAAATCTCCATTTTTTGCAAACATCGATTTTTTTTTAAATCAGTGAATAATGTTGTTTAAAAGCTTCTGAGAGGCCCAGAAGAGTAATTAACATTGAGTATTGACCATTAGTTGAAGTTTTGAACTCCATTGACCATAGCTGTAAATGGTAAAATTGAGAGGTATCTCCAACATAAAATCTCTTGACACCTTACTTCCTCAATTCTGTTACCAACGTCAACAGAATGAAGTAACCAAGGACTGGCCCCAGTATGATTTTCGATGAAGAGCTGATGAACTATTCATTTTTATCTTGAATGCCAATTTGAAAAAGTAAGGTAGTTTAACTGTTTCAGAATAGTTTGTGCAGATTTTCACATTGCACCAAGAACGCACAGTGATAGTGGTTGGCTTTGAATGATTCTGACTTTATCGTTTTGAAGTTTTCAAGTTGATATGGATATAGTACCATCAACAATGAATATAACGTAACATTATTGGATCGATTGCTTACAAAAATTAAGTAAAACATTCCCAAATGCGAAAGAACGACCATGATAATGCTCCTTGTCACAAATTGATGAAAACCATGATCAAATTGAACAAAATGGGCATCCAACTCCTTGACCACCTATTGACCATTACTAGCTTTTTGCAGACCTCAAAATAATACTCCAAGGAAAAATATTCGGTGTTAATGAAGAAGTATTTGCCGAGAATGAAGTCTAATTCGAAATTAAATAAAAATCCTATTACTGGAAAGGTATTGAAAAATTCAAGGACAGTTTGAGTACATGAATCAATCTTGAAGGTGACAACGTTGACGAATAAAGTCAGAAACCTACTAAAAGCTTCCTTCTCGTGAGAACCAAAACATAAAAAAAATACAATATGATAGATTAATATAGCATATAAAATAATAATAATAATTTTTAGAAATGCTAGAAGCATTTTAATAATAATGAGCATTTCCTACACTTTCGGTTAAAATAGACAATACAAAAACTAAAAAGAAATCATTTGCATTGCTATCAATCCAGAGATTTTTCAGATTTTCAAGATGAATTGAATCGAAACTTTTTTTGTCTAGTACGAAACTAGTGCATACTGAAATGTAGTTGCAAATATAGTGCCGAAGCTTTTACAGCCCGATTGTTCGACAGAATCGTAGAATTTCGGGATAAAATACCTCATAATTCAGGAGTGGTAATATGGAATTATTGAAATCTGATCAATTTTTACAATTAATCCGACTAGAACTAGTCCAAAATCCAATCACCCAAATTAGTAAAGTATATTTGAAATAACTCGGAGGAAGCCAGATTATTTCGATTATACAAATTTCCATCAATTCATTTGGTGCCGGTTTGGTTACTTTCATTGGCTGCAGCTACGCCTACCTATCATTTCTTAATTATTATTCTTATGATTCGTAGAGACCAGAGAGGAATTATTAAAATGAGTATTTTCACTCGGTTTAAGATCATTGCGCGGCTGTTTTTTTATTTGGATAAAGTATACTTCGAAAGCCATTTGAATTAGGCCAGATCATTTCTTGTTAGAAATCTGTTTGCATATGTTAAAATAATGGAAACCCTTCTTTGTTTACAAGGGTTAACAATCGTTTCGAATAAAAATCAGTATGCTGATTGATCGTCTATCGAAATTCGTGACAGCATGTGTCGATTTGGTCCCTTTCATTACACGTGCTGTCACATGTGTAATCAAACACAGACCAAGGATTCTATAGTAATCGGAAAATGAGAAAGGATTTAGACGATGACGTTTGACAAGATTGTGTGGCACATTTTGAAGAAAACTGAAGATGAATATTTTGCAATAAAATCTATTCCTTCAGTTACTTCCAAAGTCAATAATGATACGTAGAGTTCTGAAAAAATGATTTCGCATTCTAAGGATCGTCATACCTCTGAAGAAAAGGATGTTGGTGGAATACGAAAAGGACTAGGTGATATTAACCAATCTAATGTCTTCAGACAGAACATTTCCATCTAAAATACTTTCGGGCGCTTGTAATTTTATGCAACGATCATGTCATCATAGTTGGTAATGTCCTTGTTAGTATATTACAGAACGGGGGTATAGAATAATAAAATTATAAAACAGTGGAATAACATAGTAGTATTATAATATGACAACAAAAACTATTCACGTCGCCAATTATCTGGAAAATATCAATATTAGAGTTCAATATGATTGCATTAATATTATTTTCAACACTTGTGTTTAAATAAACATGTGCATATAGTTGCGGCATAAGATTAAATGATCATTTGGACAAGCGTCTTATAGAGTATTTCAAGTAAGATTGAGAGAACTATAGCAGAACTGGTTCAAAATCGGTGGAAGGCGAAAGTACGTTTTACAACCTCAGTATAACAGAAATTACCGGATCTTCAAAACAATCTCACACGAATAAACGAAATCGGACACCTCTAAAACCTCAGCGCGACAATTGCTTACCCAGTGAAGAATCCTGCCAACGATCTGCAATTTCAATTTGGGCGGGAGCGTCAAGGCAAAGAACTATTCCCAAGGAAATCCTTTTTTTCTACCGAATATAATTTAATAAGTTTCCCCTCGTTGAAGCGCGAGCGGGGTTCCGTTGCGGCCTCTCACCGCAGGCCTCGTTCATCCCCTCGCCTACGTCGGGGATGTCAGTGGCACCCCGTCGAAAGACAACGGAAACATCGGAATATTCGTCTAAATATGCCGGGAATTATTCCGGGGTAGCGATGAAGTCATTTCGGTTCATTAGAATTTTCAGGTGGATGTTCGTAGAATGCCAGAAGCAGGTATTTATGCTGTCCGTTTGTTCTGGTATTGAGATCTTTGAGCTACCTGCTTTTGGTAGGGGTTTTCTCTAGGTATTTAGAGGATGTTTCGATCTATGAAATGATTCCTTCAAAGAAGTCTTTTTGTTTTGATTTCGGGTTTTTCTGGTTCTTATGGAATGCGAAGACTTGCATCAACTAGCAAGTTGATAGGTCTACCTAATCTTTTTAGTCTGCAGATGAATAGAATTGATGTTAGGTGGCCAAATCACGTGTAGGTGCGCCCTGTCCCAGGAGACTAGTGTTTCGTCCCGAGATCGCTGGTGGACTCTTCAGTTAGGCAATTCAGCGATCCTGCCTAGGACTCACCCTCTCACACTAACATATCGTGGAGAGGTGACTCTGCTGCAACGCTCTGATTCAAAGGGGTCGCCCTATGAATCCGCCTGGGTTGAAGTGAAATGTGGCGCGACACCCATAACGCCATCTCTTCAGCATACAGAGTCACTACAGGGTCATGAATGAATTTCTTCAACGGTGGTAGGTTCGCCTCACGATGCAACTATTTGAGTTCAGTTTTCAAAAATGGTTAAATCCCTTCGTTAGGGTTGCACAAAGTGACAACAATGCCTAGCTAGAAAACTTGTGAACCAATTCAATGCAAACTATGAGATGATGACAGATAACTCAGTGCACTTCTTTTTCTATTCCTTGGCCACTAGCTTCTTTTCTTACCTGATCAAATTGTAGCTATCCTTGTTTACCTAAGCAACGTAACAGATTTATGGTAGGTTTCATAAAACTTTTTATGATGATGATTTGCTCGATCAAATAATTTTTGTGTTCAATTTTAGTTCATTTCCATAAGAAAGATTCCATACGAGATCCCGTGGGAATTTTTTTAGCAACTGAGTTTTGGCCTGTTGGAATGAACTCACGAGGAGAGTTCTTGACAAGAGTTAATTATATTTTCATACGTTGGATATTTATTCATTTTTTTCTCAAATTATTTTTGTGATATTTTTATTGTAGGTTTTTTTTCGTTAATTAAGAGGTTGATAGTTAAATACTCAACTCTGTATATAATGTAATGATAAAATAATATGTATATAATGTAATGTAATATGTATATAATGTAATGATAAAATAATATGGCCTCAGAGGTAATCCCCAAAAATAGATTGCCAGCTTTTTATTTGAAAGAAGACAGTCTCATTGAATCATTCCGGGGAGACATTCAATGCAGGATTCATAAGCAATGAGACTGAGGTACCATAGGGCTCTGTTTTGGGTCCTGTGTTATTCCTCCTTTAGATAGATGATATCGCTAGGAAGGTTAGAGATGATGCAGCTCTATGCAATGATGCCACTGTAATAGTATCAGCTGAAGATCAAAGCTCGGAAATTAGTGTGCAAAAAGATCTTGACACACTGCAAAAATGGATCAGTGCAAATCGTTTGCATATGAATGAATAGAAGACATCTCATTCTGTGTTCCACAATTTCAATAGAACATTGCTTGAATGGTACGGTTCTCAAGAAAGGAGAGAGAATCAATAAATTGGTTATTATTTCTTTCAATTCTTCAATTCAAATCTTTTGTATGAGTGAACTTGAAATTACGTGAGCAATATAATATACATACAGGTGGCCACTTTTTCAATGATTGTATTGGTAACTTTTAAACCATGAGAGTAAGAAGGTCGGTCAAATGCAGAAAAAGTTGCATGCATAGAAGCATTATCAAGCAGTTCGAACAAATCGAGATTATCAGGGCCGGTTATTGAGATATCATAAGAAAAGTAAATTGTTTTATTTAAATTTTTCTTTTTCTCCCACTTTATTTCCAATATTATCAAAAAATGTTACAGGAATTTTTTATTCGACAGTAAATTGTTCTCAATTTGACGTAATTAGATTTCGTATCAAACGTTTCGTGCTCTCTGGGCCACCCTCAACCTCATTTTCTTCAACACGGACCTGTGTATTTTATGACACTTTTCGAAATAACTTTTGACGCTGAATTCAAAGATATGTCATGCAATGTCATTCAAAGATGATTTTCAGGTGATTTTGACCCTTATCCAATTTTCTTTGGGTCGGATCTGTAGTGAATTTATCAAAAATTGCTGTTAACAAAATAGTCAAGAGACGCGAATACAATGATTTTAAATTTGAATACCAAGCCTTGCAAAACTTATATCGTAATGATATCAGAATAAAGTTCGATTCTGTAATTTGTTTCAACGGAACAAATTACAAATCCAACAATAGTGATTCCTCACGAGAAGATTGAGAATGTATTGGAAGGTATTAAGAAGACGAAATAAGCAAATTTATAAGAAGTATGGGTTACAGAACCGTTAAGTGCATTTTACAAAATGGTGAACATTTCGAACACTTACTTCATTCATTTTCATTTACTTTCGAATAATCATTCGATTTTTTTTTCATTAAATGATAATTCGTTTAATTATTATGAATTGAAATATGTAAATAATGATTACTTGTTTCTTGATTTGATTCTGATATGTTCCATTCTGTTCAATATGAGTTAGTTGATTTTCTCATCGAAATGTATTGCATGTTAATTAAACTAAAGGTACCTAAATGTAATACAGATCCGACCCAAAGAAATTTGGATAAGGGTCAAAATCACCTGAAAATCAACTTTGAATGACATTGTATGATATATCTTCGAATCCAGCGTTAAAAGTTATTTCGAAAAGTGTCATAAAATATACAGGTCCGTGTTGAAAAAAATAAGGTTGAGGGTGGCCCAGAGAGCAGGAAACGTTGGATACGAAGTCTGATTACGTCAAATTGAGAACAATTTACTGTCGAATAAAAAATTCCTGTAACATTTTTTGATAACATTTGAAATAAAGTGGGAAAAAAAGAAAAATCAAAATAACAGAATTTACTTTTCTTATGATATCTCAATAACTGGCCCTGATAATCTCGATTTGTTCGAACTGCTTGATAATGCTTCTATGCATGCAACTTTTTCTCCATTTGACCGATCTTGTAACTCTTATGGTCTAAAAGTTACCAATACAATCCTATTGAAAAAGTGGCCACCCTGTATATCCACTTTAAGTATCGTGCTATTTCAGGTTCATTCTTCTTAATCT
The DNA here is from genome assembly GCF_914767665.1 of Harmonia axyridis. NCBI lineage: Eukaryota > Metazoa > Arthropoda > Insecta > Coleoptera > Coccinellidae > Harmonia > Harmonia axyridis. The sequence continues at coordinate 31,263,983 of NC_059505.1, forward strand.
TATGGAGGATCCATTGAGAAGGCTTATGGGTGTTTTTGGCTAGAAATGCTGGAATGATAATGACGACAAGAGTGCATTTGTTGGAAGGGGGAGGTAATTCTCAGAAAACATGTTAGATGCATCACTTTGAGTCGAATCTTATCCTTCTAGAATTACAGGATTCATAGTACGATCAAATCTGAGAGCAAACTCGCAAAAATATGATATACATAGACCGACCAAAATGAACGTTCCCCCATATTTTCCCAGCATCCTTCGTGAAACCCAACGTTATTACATCCCAACCACCACCCCTTCCCACCACCCCAAATTAACAGCGACTTCCCGCCAGACCGCGAATCGAATAGAAAATTCATCATAAACGGCCTCTGCCGCGTTGCCGAATTGTATATTCAAATTCGTCCTGCAGGCCGGTCGTCTTCTTAATTGAAATATCGGGAGGGCCGCCTCCAGTGTTTTGCGGAAGAAGCGGCGGCGGTGGCGGTGCATTAATGGCCCCCGAAAGATAGCATGGCCTCCTTTTAAAATCCGCCTGGAAGTTCTGTGTCTGGAGGGGCGACGGCGGCCGCAGAATCGTGGGGTCCCTCCGTCTTCGGGATCAGATGGTAACCGCTCGGTCTGGCCTGGGGGGCGACCATCCACGGAGGTTATCGCGGGGACGAGCCGCCCTCGGGGCTAATGTGGCATCATAGCCGTAATTAGCTGTTCAGACAAGATAATGTACTTCATCGGCGGTGTCCAAGGTTCTTCGATACGCGGGGTTGCCGGATTGGGCTGGGGTTCTTGGAGATCGATGGGGTTTTTTTGAGGAAGGTTATCTGGGGTGTTCGATGAAGTTTCAGCCTATAGGACGATTCTTTTTTGAGGACAATTAAAAGACGTTTGTTTTAACGATTCGGAATTCTGAAGGTGTTGAAATTCTGCATGTTCCACGAGCTCTATCTCAAACGTTAACAGATAGCAGCACTCATTCTCTCATTTATTTCCTATAAAGATAGAGCCAATTTGCTCCATTTCACAAGTTAGAAGCATTTGGAAACATAAATTCTCTTGATAACGTCAGGAATATGTATGAACTTCAAATACTGGGTTATCCATGTCCTGATCAGGATTTCACAGCTCTGTCTCAATGAAAAATGTCAAAAAAAACTGTCATCTGAAGCGTCATATATGTAGTGAAAGGTTAATGAAAATTGTGAAAAATTAATAGGAAACTAATGATTCTGTAGTAATTACGTTTCGCGCATAACCGGCAGATAATGGTCGACAAGGCCGGCGCGAGCAATTTTGGCGCTTGAAGCAAAGAATTTTTTGCGCCCCTGTTGAAAAAGTATCAATAACAACATAACCTCCTTCATAAACATCACCTGCTCCTATGATAATACAGAACATTCTACTTCCGATAAAAAATTCAGTTCAAGTATGAAGAACATTGGAATTTTTCAATATATACTATTATACCGGTTTTTTTTTATTGAATAAAACAGCTACTTACGCTGTGGGTATCTTGATTTATTCCTGGATTTCTTCGACGCCGTTGAACAATGCATAAGTAATATATCCGATTTTCACATTTACAAGACACAGCGTACGATAGATGAAAGATTACCTATCACAATACAAGATTCAAAAGGCGATAGGGCATGCAAAGCTTCGAAAACTAAACGAGATTAAAAACATGTGTTTCGCTGAAAACATTTGGCATTCAACAGTAACTAGTTTCGAATGCAAAATCGTAGAGATTTTCCATATGTTGAATGTGTAAAGAACTTCCACATAATTCGAAAGCGAAGATAGTGTTGCTCTTCCTCTTTGTGAAATACATTTCATCCCTCTTTCAATTAGGGTAATAGTCAATGCTGCTTATATTGGTTGGGTTGCCATGTGTTATTTATTGAACGTGTGGGTTAGTGAAGACGGTTTGAAGATTTTTATTGCAGGGAATGTTGATAAACGAAGCGGAGCGGACCAACCTCATTTCGTTTGAATGAAGACTATATTTTTTCAGAAATATGAAAAGGCGGCCACAAACTGGGCTAAATTGCCGCTCATCGAATAGAGATTCAGTTGACATAAGAACTAAAGCCAGCTGACCATGGAATGCGTAGAAAATAATATGCCGATTGGGTGCTTCAACAACATCATTTCGATGACGATTTTGCTCATAGAACTTTCTTCAACTACGGAGCACATTTTTCGCTAGAGTGAAAAAGAAAAATTGTCACATATGGAACAGTGAAAATCCATCACATTCAGAAAAATTTACTGTTTGGTGCGCAATTAGGTCTAGTGGAGTGATTGATCTCAACTTCTTTGAAAATTAAGAAGTTGTCACTCAATCTGTCAATTCTCATCACTATAGTCTAATGATTACTGACACTATAACGTTGCTGAAATCTTATTGGTCAAATATAATATGGATTTGACAATATGAACCATACTGTAAAGCATATGGTCTTTCAAAACGCTACTCTTCAAAAAAATATTAAAACCGCTTGTTGACAAAAAACAATAGTCTTTATGGATACTATTGAACGTGGGACATATTGCTGTAGAATTTGCAACCCCCATCACTTTACAAATACTTGGTCATGATGTTAAAGAACAAGGAACTATTGACTCAGTGCTTTTGGTGAATTTTCAAATGATGCCCAAAGTCTAATCATTATCTAAATAAATAGCACTTAACAAGTCTACTGAATAAGGTAAGAATTGGATGAGCATTTATGGGAATCCACTTCTTATTGTCCGCCAGTTTATCAGACATAAGGCAGTTAAGAAGTAGGGTTAATTCTGCAGATGAAGTCCGTTAAAGTTCGAGATAACAAAAACAGAGTTGTCAGCACAAACTCAAAATTTTAATATGAAGGTATAGAGACGTTCCCCATGTTGTATAAGTCATCCGAAAATGTATATTCAGCAAAAAAAGGGTTGTAATCAATTTATTATTCTCATTCAGTTCCTATTGCAAACCATTGAGAGATTAGCCTCAAAGCTCTTATCGCGCCAATTCTAGAAAACGGGAAAAGAGACGGTTGAGCAATTCATTATCTACAAGATCATGGGGACGTTATCATACCCTGGAGTGATGATAGTGCCGAGAGAAAGAGATAAAACGAATTATAGCAAAACTCCTAGTGATGTCGGCTAATCCACGCACAAACAACAAACAAGAGATATAAACGCTTGATTTACGATGAGGGGATTCTTCGAGACTCATGTATTTCGAATGTTATTGATTTATCGGACTGCTCTTGAAGATTTTTGTTGAGTCGGTTCCTGGGGACAATATCATATGTATTACAAGGGGATTTGGTTGTTGTCGTTATAAGGACAGTTGTAGAGATTTTTGATTGGCTATCGCACATAGATCTGATGAGATCGGCGATTGAATACAGCCAGTAGCAGCTGATGTCTAAGGGGTAAAATTGTTTTGAAAATTTTCTCTTTTATTATTTGATTGAAGTTATTTTATCCATCTCTACCTGATATGCCTTTGTATGAATCTACCACTTCATCAATCTGATGCAGCTTTGAGTATCTTCAAGAAGTAATCTTTCAAGTTTAGAGACTTTTCTCAATCTATGTCATGTTGCCAAATATCGGTTGACACAGATATGTTAGTTGGTGATCATTAAATTAGATGGAATTGGTATAAGTTCAAAATTCGACATTCAAAAGTCGCATGCATAAAAATGCAGCATAAGTTTGAAATATCAACTGGCAATAGATTTTACTCACGTTCATTTTTTCTCCATATTTTCGAAATCAATTTTACTACCGAAACGACAGCTTAATTTGTGATAGGACAATGTCTGCTATTGAGTGATATAGCAGAAAATAATAGATAGGTAGGAAGATATAATCTTCATTTCAGATATGCTACCTACAAAACAAATCATTCAATTAAGAAGTTAGTATCATTTGGAAAGTTTGTAGGTTCTACGTCATCCATCTTGTTATATGTATTGTCCAGATAAGTAATCATTTTCAGGAATAGGTATTTTATCAACCCTAAAATACTACCTTGGGGCACACCAACTTCACTTGGCTGCAATTATTAAATATTATGTTTTGATTTCTTTTGTTATTTGCCATTTCAATGTATTTCGATTGATTGCATAGCTTTCTAGTTTTTCGAGTTTTTCAATTCAGGCTATCGGAAGCATTCGATGAATCTATAATGATTCTCGCAGAATCTTGTTTGACTTCTAAAAATTCTATAATATTTTGAATTACTATTTGAGTAGATTTTCCTCTTAGGTTGACGTATTTATTTGTGAGAGACGTGATAAGTTTCTCAAAATAACAAGAATACGATTTATCATTGAAAGCTAAAAAGTCTTGGATAACCTGTGAAGAATACTCATGGGTCTGTAATTTTCCATTTGCTCAGGATTTCTCGATTTGACTATGAATATTATAGCATAAGTTGACCTAGAAATATCCTGAATTTAAATGAATTGATAAGAATTTGACATATGAAATGACATTCTATTCATAAGTGACTCAATAATACTGATTCGTTTTCATATCCTGACAAATTTTCAAGATTTCATCTGGAGTAAATGATTTTGAGTACATTGAAACAGTTCTTAGTGTCTATTTTATATTTGAATCTGAAGTTGTTGTAAGTTAATTTATTTGAGATCTGGTCTATGCGAAACATGTTGTAGGAGCCTATAATATCTTCGGGAAACTCAGACTTTTGACATTCATTCTTTAGATGGTTTGTTTTGTCTTTTATCAGGTTGCAAATGTTTCACATCGCTTCATTCTTGCCATCAGACGATAGTATTTTATTTTTTATAAGTGCTAATGGAAAGAAATGAATTGGATAAATTTAAGGCACTGATCTATAGGTCTTGGGATTCAGACACTCATCTTAACTGAATATATTGAAAATTATACAGGCCTTCATCGTTTCATCGAGGAAAATGATCAGATTTATGAAATTAAATTTGAATTTATAATTGCAGATATCTTCAAATTCAAAGTAATATGAAGAAGAAATAAAGTTCCAACAATTCTAAAAAAAATCATAAAACGTGATGGACCAGAATCAGATCTAAAAAACACCCTTTATCTCAGAAGCATACTTCCTTCCGACGTCTCAATAACAAGGACCTACCGCAGGAAGAGGGGTGCGAGAAGTTTCTGCATATTTGTTTTGATTTCGAATTGGTCTTGTAGGAATCAAAGATCTATGATAAATGGCTACGTTCCGAAGCGAGTATATTGAAATGCTTCGCTGGCTACCGGTTCACGGACTTTTGCAAACACAGGGGGGAGAAAAAGTTTCTTTCGGGGATGTGGCGTCTCAATTTCCGATTATGTTCTTAATATGGCATGATTTTATTGAAAATAGCGTCTCGGTCGTCTTGAATCGCTTGATATATTGGCTCCTCGAGAAGACGTTATAACTACTCCGAAATGTAACTACTCTCCTATGTGAAAACATCGAAAAGGGGGTTGGATTATTTTCAACAAATTTAGTGAAACTGTTCAATCAGCACCTAAAAAGGTTTTTTTTTCATATTTTGGGTGAGTTATTTGAAATTTGCATTTTGGATCAGCTCTGAATATTTATTTGTACTCATAAGTTTATTTGGAAGGTAGAAGCTTGGCACTTACAAATAACTAATAATATTGTTTGGGCGAAGCTCAGACTCATGAATGGCAACTTTAATTTCGCTTTTCAAAGCATCTATCGTTTTTGAATGGTTAACGTAACACTTATCTTTAAGCGATCCCCACAAAAATAGTCCAACGAAGTCAAATCACAGCTCCGAGTCAGAATTTTGGCTGATTCCCATTGACTTTCAACGTTTTCAAGTATGTTTTCACCACTTCGCAACATGGAGTCGTTCACTGTCTTGCTGTAAAATCACTTTATCTTGTATATCGTTGTATTACGGTCGTTTGTCTTCAATGCTCGGCTTAAACGCATTAATTGCATTCGATAACGATCGCCTGTGATTGTTTCAGTCGCTTTTGATAACTCATAATACACTACTCTAAGCTGGTCCCATCAAATACGGAGCATGACCTTGGAACGGTGAATATTCGGTTTGGCCATCGACTTGAAGCATGGCCGGGATATCCCCCATGATTTTCTGCGCTTGGGATTATCGTAATGAACTCCTTTTTCGCCTTCAGTCACAATGCGATGCAGAAATCCCTTCCGTCTTTGCCTTGCCGGCAGCTGTTCACAAGCAAACAAACACCGTTAAACATCTCTCGGCTTCGACTCGTACGGCTCCCAATTTCCTTGTTTCCGAAACATTCCCATGACTTTCAGGCGTTTTCAAATGGCTTGTGTCGCCACTCCCAATGATCCTGCCAATTCTTGTTGCGTTTAACCCGAGTCTTGATCAAGTAATGCCTCGAATTATGCATCTTGGAAAACCTTTTCTCTTTCACCGCCATGCCGGTCTTCGACGACAAAATCACCGTTTTCGAAGCGTTTTAAACTTCCTGCAAATCACGAGAATTTGGCTAGTAAGCTGACATGTTTAATCAAGAATAACTTTATGATGCAGACACAAATCGACTAATATTTCGATCGCGTTATGTTTACAAAAACCCAAGCTACGATCTTTTTATTTCGAATACTAGGTACTTACCGCTACAGCCATCTATTGCAAAAAGATATATATTTTATAATTGATAAACGTTGAATTACGTAAGCCTGAAAAGTCTAATCTAATGCAAAAACAACAATGTATCTATGTAGAATCTAATTATTGTTCCCTGTAAATAATTGCGATGGTCAACCGGATGCTTGGAGACCTATTAGTTTCTTTTAGTGTCGAGGGGATGACAGTTTCAATTGATTTACAGGAAACGAATTGTTATTGTACATATAATGTAAAAAGGATGTGTAATTCTTCGGGGTGCCGAAGAATGTGTCATGTCGGTTGTAAAACTTAAGAGATTTACTGGGGTTGGGAAAGTTCGAGAACAAGACGGTTGTACCATATGTGTTACATCTGTTTATCAGGTTTATCCTTCTAGAATATTCGATTTCCAGGAATCCGCGAAGATCTTTGGGGGCGGTACGGCAAAAGCTCTTATTGGACTAGGGGATGGTACCTTCCCCTAAGGGTGTGGTCGAACCGAGAGAAGGGAGGTCTATATTCTAGAGAAGGTAGTTCCAATCGACAGAGAGCAGAGTTCAAAATTAAAACCGAAGACGGGTACAGACGGTACAGATTAACTTAAGTCGAAGACGAGTCAAGTTCGGTCGGTCAACTTAAGACGTTAGACGAAAAGACGTTTCGCGGACTAGACTGAGACGAGTCGCGAACAAGTTAAAGACGAGACGACCGAAAACTTGAAGTACGACGAAGACGTGATAATCCAAGACGTTTCGAGTAATCAACAAACGAGTTAAAGACGAAATTCAGTACCGTAGTGAGAAACTTGTAATTAAGACGTAATTAAGATCATGTCAATACTGAGTTTGTACTGTATAATTGTGGCTTTGTAAATAGATGTAAATAATTCAAAAGAGTTTAATTATTACAAATCCAACAAAGTCACGGAGAAAAAGACGAAAGGCCAGGTAATCGAATCATACCTCTAGACGATCAATTAACCAAGCCTACATTTATATGATTTTGTCGATACATTCGATATTTTCCGCCCACAATAACCACAAAACTGGGGAATTTAAATCTGAAAGAAGAATTAATGTAACAAACATTCACCTAATCAATTATAGTAACCTCTTTAACCCCTCTAAACCGAGATGTATCAGATCTAAAGGACTGGCGTGAAATATCAGGCACCCGATAAGAAGCCGGACTTGACCTTCCAGTTAATATCAGGTTTCCTATTTCATTTCATTGCCGGGTTGCGAAGATGACCATGGGACCCCTTGGTGAGATTTGCATGATTTGCATGAGGTAACGAGACCGCAATCACATGGATGGAGGACACGTGACCCTATCCGCGATAACGCACGGATAAGGGTCCTTGGTGCTGGTAAACAAAGGAGGTGTACAGATCCGTCTTTTCGGAGACTGTTCAATGCTGGAAAATCATAGATTCAATATGAGCTTATATACAGTCGAGTATAATATGATCATATCATGTTCATATGACAGTGAATGTTTTATTTATAAATAACTGTATATTATTTTGTCTTCTACTTTTTTATTACTACAGCTGTTACATTTCATTTCTTAAGACATTATGTTCAACAATTTATCTTTATTTAATCAAGATTCAATTTTACTGTTGATATTATAGAACGACCCATCTTTAATATTTACTTTACATTATTCAGTTAAACTCATATTCATGTTTTGTGCGTAACTCTATTTCATTGACTCATTCACTCTGAATACTTATCTGGCGTGTAATTGTATGCATATTCTATATTCTGTATACATTTAGTGAATAAATTCACATTACATTAAGTTATCATTGTTATTGTGTATAAATACCACACAAATCTTTAACTCGGTCTGATCTGTTGTTATTCTGCTTGAATTTCTACAGTTCTATATACACGTGAAATTTGAACTTATAGGTTCGATGTTTCTTTAAATATTCGTCTTAAAATGTTTATGGTTTTGAAGATCTAAGGAGGGTTTCATTGTATTCCGACTTAATGATCTATTTTTTTTTTTTACTTTAATACTTTATTTCTCCATAACGTACAAGCTGTGTTCCCCCCGCGAGCTCAAGAAAGCTCAATTAAGAGCTCGTCTTTGAGCCCGCTTGAGGAATCAACAGAACAAAACAAAATGTATTCTTCTCCTCTAAAAACAACATACAGGTAAGTCCTACACTAAATTACAAATTAATACTGAGCTGGCTTACTGATTATTATGAACATCTGAAAATCTCAAAACAATTCATGAGCTGCCTGTCTTCCAAAACTGTCGAGTAACCAGGATTTTGTGTGATTTTTAAAGGAATGAAAGCTCTGCGGCATCTTAAGAAAATATGGTATTACATTATAAATTTGGGGTAACCTGTAGAGAAGCCCTCATCAAAGTTGTTCTTGACATTAGTCGTCGTAGTCTGCAGCTTGCTCTCGTGTTCCAGAGTACCTGGGATAGCTTCAAGGAGATTTACTTCCTCACTCCTACAAGTCTCTTGCCCAAAGCATTATTTACGTTGGCGAGGCATTACGTCCTCAAATGAACTGCAGTTTGGTCCTCCTCCTCACAGAATCTACACTCGTTTTCTGGTAGACTTATTCCCATGAGGTGCTTCCTGAGACGGATATGGCTTGTAAGGAAGTGTAGCACATTTTTACTAAGATTCAGATACCTCTCACATGTCGCAGTATGAAAATTTTGAAGCAATTTTTTTGGAATTATACAACCCAGGAATATCCCCCAGAGTGTTTCTTTTTCGCTTTTCTCTTCTCCTGAAACTCTTCCTTGTAGATACATTTATCTTTACTACATAGAGGTTCTGGGACAATGAAAGGAGCTTGTGCCTCTTTTCTGGCAAGTGTGTTTGCCTCTTTATTGCCTTTAATTCCCGAGTAACCGGGAACCCAGACTAAAAATACCTTGTTATTCTTGCCTGTTTCATTGGATATTTTTCGGCACTCCAATACCATCGTAGAATCGAAGATATGTGAGCTCATTGATTTAATTGCAGAATGTATCACTATATCACATTTCTTGCTAGGTTCATTTACACACATCTTTTGATTTCAAGTATATGTGCCTGAAAGACACTTGCACAGCGGCCAAACGGTAGTGAGCATTTGGTGTCAGTCCCTGATACTCCAGTGCCAGTGCCCGCCGTGGTTTCAGAACCATCTGTGTACCATTATTGGCATTCGGTCTGGTCTGAATATTATATCAGAGTGGAATTTTGTATGTGACTTGCTCGAAATTATGATGTGCATCTATTTTCAGGTTATTTATATGAATATGTTGATTTGACAACGTTGTAAAATAAAAATCTTGGAAAGCATTAAACATGAAATATGAAAATATCGATCTTCATGTACTCCATCCAATGATCTAATGATATTATTGAATCATCAGATCTATCAGATGGAGATTCAAAACCAAGAAGGTTTGTTCCTTCCAAGTTTTATCTCACACTTTTGAATATAGGGTGGGCATTTTTGCATATAGGGGGTAATTCTAGACATCGTAGATCTATCAGATAGGATGGATACAGAATAATTCACTAGCGTGATGAGTCCACATAATGATTCATGTTGTTGTAACTTAAAGAGTAGTTTTTTCAATAAATTTTGACAACATTTAATACCTTAATTTCAGTGCCACCAACCAATGAAGGTTAGGTATTCAAGGTAATATATGTATTTATTATAGAGCTAGTTGTTTCTGCTCAAAAATTTTCGTTGAAACAACCTGTACCATGAGAAATTTAGCGTGATTAGGCAGATATAATCCTGGAAGCAATCCGCAGAACTCCTTCGTGACGATGCCAGATAAACAAACGTAGGGTCGCCGTACCTGCCTAATTATATATGAATTTCTTTAATAGCTAGGACACCCCAACGTGTCACGTGCGTAAAAAAGGACACGAATCTGATTTACTGGCGTTCATGGTTTCATCGTTTCTGATGGTTTTTCTGTAAGTTAGAACCATTCTTAAGGAATAGCCAATAAACAGAATTCAGTATTACGTTTCAACTTTACTTGCTTGTTCGAACCCAATAGGCAATAACCTTATGATGTGAAAACTTTATAGGAAGAAAAATATTCTAAATCTCACAATCCCTCACTAACCCCACGAAAAGTATCCAAAACAGATAAATCAACATATTCTGGTGTCTTAATCACATCGCTTAAACTAAATTATAAAAAATAAAACATAAATAAAATAATTGAAAATTAATGAGTAATCAGAATTTTTTTGAATAAAGCCAAAACGGGCTTTGTGGCTTGTTGCACCATCCAACTAGAAAGACATCTCGTGTAATTCCACAGCATTAATTTCAGGCCAAAAAAATGGTAATCATTTGGCTATAGCATTGAAACTTTACGGTTTGAGTGACACCTTCTTCAATTTCAAAGAAGTACGAGCCAATCACTCCACCAGACCAGATTAAACAACATTCAGTGACTTTATGTGGGTGTTATGGTTTCTTAACAGTTAAATGAGGAATTCTGTTGTGATAATTTTGCTTGTGTATATAGCCACCTAGTGGAAAATGAGCTTCGTCGCCGAACAACATTGTCATCCAAATGTTTTTTGCAAGCACCAAATCGACATTACATGGTCAGCTGGTTTCGGTTCTTGTGTTATTTGGATGGGGAATGGAGATACAAATCCAGCTGGAAAATACGCCATAGCCTTCTGCAAGAGAGGCACAAATTATGCGAGCCAAGGAATGAATAAATTCGAATTTTCTTGATCACTTTCACTTACAGCAAAAATATTTTCGGTCGAGCATCCATTGCGATGATGCATGGGCCTTAATACACCAGTAACAAATCCAGTATCTTCGAATTCGTCCAAGTAGCTTGACATTTCAATCAACTACTTGACTTGAAAATCAAGCTCCTGAAAAATGACATACTTGAGCTTGACTTGACTTAATTTTAGATATTTATTGCTTGACTTGATATCTAGCTACTTGATATTACTTGAGCTTGATATGCACGCGTCTCACGTCATATATTTCTGCAGTGTCGTGCGCGCTCAGACTAAATAAGGGGATTCCTCGAGCGACGAGAGACTGAAGTATTCGCCAGTGTGACTTCATTCGTAGTTTTCTCACATTTCTATGAAATCTATTGGTAGATTCTGGTAGTTTTCGAAATATCTTTCCAATTTTGTTAACCAACTGGCATCTTCAGCTTGTGTTGAAAGACACTTTTCTAGAGTTGATCTCACAGATACAAAATCCGCAATAGGTTAGACGACAAATCTGCCTCATGTGTCTTACATCCTTAATGGAAAATTATGAAATCAAACAAAGCCTGGAGGTTTCTCAATATTAAGAAACGTAATTTGTTATTATCTTTTGTTTTGTTATGATTGATTAGTTTGTAGTGATTTAATTTATGATTCTATTTCAAAAAGGTTGATATTTTCGGTTCTTTGATACAATAAGTATTTCAGATATGAATATAAATCCAAAATTGACACTTTTTATAAAATTATTTTTGTCGTTTTAGACATTTTTTGAAGCTCTTCCAAAAATTTATAAGAGTTTTTCATAAATTTCATGGCAGCGGCTATGCGAATCAGAATATTGGTGTTAAAAAATAATTCCATAATACCTTTATATCTAGGGTTTTTCATATGAATGTTCTGAAATAAAAATGACACATGGAATGATATCCTAAAAATGAAAAATTTAGTATTTGATCTTGAGTCAAAAAATAAATTCTGAAATAATAACATAATATTGTCTTGTGTTGTTACTGTTTACATAAAGCGCTTTTATTTATTTATACTTCTGCACTTAATACAGTCATAATATTTTTCGATACACATCCATTTGAAAAAAAGTTTTCGTAATTCTCCATGACTTATTACAAAATAAAATAATTATATGGAGAGATTCTTCTTCTTGCTTATGTCCCGAATTCTCCGGCATAAATCCTCTTGTAAGTGATCGGTTAACGCCGACCCCAGTTCAGGGATTTTTCTGCCCCAGGCGAGGCACCGAATCGCAATCTCCTTCTTTTAGATTTATGAATGTAATCGCTGAAGTAACAAGTAAAATCCCCGAAAAGTTTTTTATATCGGGCCGATATTTTTCACAGCGCTCGCCCTCTGGAGGAGAGAGATGTCAGTTATAATTCTTTCCAGGTTTCTGTTGTGATTTTATGGACGAATCTAAGTGTACAAGAAGTCAATTCATTCATTGCCCTGAAACACAATGGTGGTAGATGATCAAATTTCAAAATGATTTCAATTTTTTCATTTTCATAAATCAAGTTCTACTTTGGTACCTTCCTTTTGAAATATTCTGATGAAGGGTGTGGCAAAGTGCAATCTTCTTTTGTTTTTGAAAAATTGGTGACCTACAGTACATACATCAATTCTGGAATTTTTTGTAAATTTTACTTCTGACAACTACTGTCGCTTGAAAACTTCTAATTTACTCATACACTACTCGTTATGTGGATTTGAATAACGTGACGTTTTCCATCAAAAAATCTTTGAAACGGATTACATTTTGAAAAAAACCGATAAAGAAATGCTTTTCGACAAATCTCCGTTGAAAATATAGGGTGTCCCATTCAAGAAACACCATTTTTTTTTTCGATTTTTCTCTATATCTCGAAAACGGTAATTAATTCCTATGATCTATTATGAGTATCATATAAACCTCAAAAATTATTGAAAAACACGTTTAGAATTTTTCTGAATATCCTCAACAGAAACTAAGATGTAACGAAATATTCGCTTCACTGAATCGGGGTCGTTGCGGCTCTGTTAGCATTCCGGGAACTGCGACCAATTTAATATTTTGTTCATAACCTTACCTATTCATACAAATACAGGAAGGCCGTCGATACGGTGAACGAAACCGACGACATTCTTAGGAGCCTTGACTTTTACTTTGAGTGGTTCTTAGGCCAGTCAATGCAGGACATGTTTTTTGGCTGTTTCTACCTTCCCTCTACAGAGTCTGCAGATCCCATCTGCTGACTTACCTATGCGCTACAAAAGCTATTTGCACTGACAGTGTCCTGTCAGCAGTCTCACCTTTACCCGAAGCTCAGTTCGTGGTAGCTTCAGGATCTTCCTGGTAGAGGTCAGTGAAAGCACAGCAAATTTCTTTGCCTGAGCAAGACCTGGAATTTTTCTCCAGAAGGTTTTTCATTGTCTCACTGCCATTGTTGGATCGCTGCCTTATATTGTTCGTACCCAAGTCCACAAAGGGGCACAGGGCCAACAAGTGTTAACCTTGATGCCCTTTCTACAAGTTCAGTGGCTTTTTCATTCATTTTTCAAAATCACAATGCCCATTTATCCATAGTTGAGTTACCTTATTTCCTCTGGCCAGTTGCTTTATGGTATGACGGCACTCCCATTTTCAGTAGATACTCCTGGCTGGTATGATTCCAGGGATCTCAGCGTGGCTTGATTGTCCGTAGTAATGTGAATATGCGCTACTTTGAGGTTTCTTTTGAGACACTCGGTTTTCAAGATGGAGGATTCACTTACCAGGGATCTAGAGATCTTTGTTTCAGGCCCACATACCCCAACAACTTTGCCTCTTTCTGATTTAGATCCACCGGTATACAATATGGAGGACTTTCTGTTCAAGCGATATGCGAAGTTCATTGCACTGAGACGTTCATCAATGACCGTGTCAAAAGGTACTTCGAAATCGAATGCTTTCTGTCATCAGATTATTTCAAAAAAAGAAATCTGGAGTCCTCGAAGATTTTTTCTCTAAGTCTTATAGTTTTCGAAATGCTTTCAGTGAGCATCGAATTTGTGACACCCTGTACAAGTTCAGTGTATTTTCGATTTCAAAACAGTTCATGGAAGTATGGAAGATATTGAAAAGTTATAATTGATTCGATTTTGAATTATTGTACAAACATTTGTTTTTTATCTCTTTTGATTAATTGGTTCTTGTATATTCCTTATGGAATCTAACCTCATTTGGTTCTTGAATTGGATTTTATATATATTTGTGATATCGTGATAAATAGTCTAGCCATTGTGCCAATACTCAAAAATTCTCAACCATTTCCTCTCTTCCCTTCAATAAACTTTGAATTCGTAAAAATCACTTAGTGGTTCTATTTCCTTCTTCAAATTTCAAAACTTCGACATCCAGTCAGTGATAATGAAAACCCTGAAACTCATTCCGCATGTCTTCAAAAGAATATGCCAAATGCTAGCAAAGTTGTGAACATCGTTTTTATGTTCTTACTTAAATAAATTCCAAATTCCCACTTACAACCGAAATAGTACATTCTGAAACAAGTTGCAGAATGGGCTTCTATTGCAAAACGAATGCGAAATTCGAAAAAAAGCGACGAAGGAGCGAGTTTTTGAACGCATGAGTATTGGAATTGCTTTCTGCAACGAGTATTACACGATATTCTCTCTATTTCAGTCAAGTTGTGTAAAGTATTCTCGAAATCCAATGAAACATTCAGTTTATACATCTTAGTGACTCTTGTATTGTATTTTGGCAGTTGTTTGACTGCTACGAAAATTGACAGATCACTGGATTTGAATTTGAATCGAACGTTTCGAATTTTGAAAAAAATTATAATTACGCATTAAATTCTTGAATTATGTCTGACGAAATCAATTCAACAGCACTAGAATTAAGAGAAATTGCGAATGATATTGCAATTCATTTCAGAATATCGTAGTTATATTATATTGACAACTGAAATTAGATAGGATCGGAAGTCAGTGTAGAAAACCACAAAACGAAAAATTTAACTAAAAACGATGCTGTAATGAGTTCATTACAGCACTGTTTTCAGTACTGTTATAAACCCATTACAATACTGAAATAGAGATGATGTATTCTCTCCCTTATAGCGATCTGTTGGTACATTCGCCAATTGACTACTCCAATACATATTTATAGTGAATATTTCGACCAATATATTCCTGACTCGAGAAAAAAAGAACAAACAGAAATATTTCAATCTCCAATACAAAAAAAAAACAAACGAACACCCAAATCGAATCATCGCCTCAATAAATCGAAAAAAAAGAAAACCCATCGCGAATTATATATCAATATACCGAAAACCCCTGAGCGGTTTTTCGACGTCAAAAAACACTGCACATGATTGAAAGCGGTATCTTTTATAATGCACCCTTGAAGTCTGCCAAGTCTTTACGAGATATAAATGTGGAGTTCGGCTGCAGTTTTCATGAATAATGTAAGGTCTTCGCGCGACAGTCTGTCTCTCCTGGCCCCGACACGATAAGAAAAGAAAAGATTCAAATTGAAAATTAGTTACCTCCACAATTGGCGACTGATGCTGAGGTGAATTCACAAATAGGTGATTTATAACAGGGAGAAACTTATGAGATTTTTCTCGAGGAACCGTTCGCGTTCTACGGTTTGATATTCTGCTCGGAATATGAGAAGGATTCGGCTTTATATTAATATCGACAATGAGTTTTTGTTCGAGAAGATGTCAGTGATCTGCTTATATTTCAATATAATGTGGAGATGTATCATTATGTTAGAAATAACCTCTGTCGTTCAAAATGAAGAAATATTATTCTGCATTCAGTAAAATTTGTATAATTTCAATTGAATAATATTTGACCAACACCAAAATTATGTTATTCTATTTTCAGAAAACCGTCTAAAGGCAATTGTCTCTTAGCTGTTGATGAATGAATTGAAAAATAATAGCACATATATTAAACTTTCAAAAATTGAATACCAAAATCATAACATCATTATTCACTAGTTGATAGATCTTTTTGATATGCTTTTTCGTCTGAAAATACAATTCCGTATTGATCAAATATTGAAACAATTAAAAAAAAAAGAATTATTCGAAACAATACAAATTGAGTGAACGGTTAAAAACTGAATCATGTTTGTTTATTTCAATAAAATTTTTCCTCATCCTTGTCTTATAGTTCATAAAACTCACTGAATTCAGAAACTTATATCTTCATCTTCATTTTATCAACTTGCATTTTATGAACTGTAGACTGACTGAAAGAAACTGTTTCTCTGGTACTGAATACAGAAAAGGCCATCACAAAAGGTAGGCATAGATCTCCTCTCTTACTCTTCTGTGAAAAAAGTATACAAATCAACATTTACAATTGATATAACCATTTTTGAGTTCATCTTCAGGTTGATGTTGACCATCAATAAATAATCACTTCAAATTATTAAAATTATAAATTATATTCTTCTTTCGGTTGGTTTTAACTTTTCTTCAGCAGTTTTGCAATAGAGGAATGTAGTGGTAAGTGGTATTCGAAATAAATAGATCGTAGATGTCATACAATCAGCTAAGGTAATTGTAAATATACCGCCATCGAAATATTAGTCAATTTGTGTCTGCGTCATGAAGTTATTCACGATTAAACGTGTCAGCTTACGGGGCAAATCATTTTAGGAAGGTTTCTATTTTCTGCTTTGATGTGAAGAAATCTGCGACTGAGGCTCAACGAATGCTCTCAAATACCTATGATGAGGTCGCTATAAGTGAAAGAACGTGCCGAGAGTGATTTCAACGCAAGGTTTTAGAAGATGCATAATTGGAGGCATCAAGATCAAGACTCGGGTTAAACGCAACAAGAATTGGCAGGATCATTGGCAACAAGCCATTTGAAAACGCCTGAAAGTAATCGGAAACAAGGAAATTGGGTACCGTACGAGTAGTCGCCGAGAGTTATTAAACTACGTTTGTTTGCTTGTGAACAGCTACTTGCAAGGCAAAGACGGAAATGATTTTTGCATCGCATTATGACTGGTTACGAAAATAGGGTTCATTTCAATAATCTCAAGCGCAGAAAATCGTGCTTCCACGTCGACAGCCAAACCAGATATTCACGGTTTCAAGGTCATACTCAGTATTTGGTAGGACCAGCTCGGCGTAGTGTATTATGAGTTGTTAAAACCGACTGAAATAATCACAGGCGATCGTTATCGAACGCAATAAATCGAATTGAGCTAAGCATATACAACTAGAGATATAATAAAGTGATTTTACAGCATGACAATGCTCGACCTCATGTTGCGAAAGTGGTCAGGACATACTTGGAAACGTTGAAATGGGATGTTCTACCTCATGCGCCCTATTCTCTAGAGATTGCTCCCTCGGACTATCACTCGTTTCGATCCATGGCACACGGCCTGACTTACCAGCACTTCCGGTCTTATGAAGAAGTAATAATTGTATCGATTCGTAGATTATTTCAAAAGATGATCAGTTTTTTCAACATCTCTCGAAAGATGGCAAAATGTGGTGGTCAGCGATGGACAATACTTTGAATAATGAATGTATAACCAGTTTTTTACAATAAAGGCGGAAGCAAAGTTGAACGCTCATGAAATTTTTTGTCAATTTGGAATTGAATCTCTAGACAAAAAAGTATATGTTGAAATCCAAAACTGATCAAAATATTTCCAATATAAATTTCAATGTAACCCAGTACTAAATGATGAGGTTCGAACAAGAAGCAAAATTAGCGATAGCCTGATAGCTTGAACACAATGAGCCATCTCTGATAATCCTGCATCATCCTCTCTGTTCATAAATTGCGACCTTCAGCCCAGATTTATAATATTACACGTAAGTATTGTTTTGACATAAGAGAAAATTTGTTGAAGTATCATATATTATTATCCCAGGAATAATATCAAGTTTAATAAACACGGCTTCATTAAAAGTACACTGGCGCTCGTTCCCTACACTAGTCTATATGATAAAGTATGAGTTACCATGGTAAATTGTTACCACGACTCCACGTCAAGTTTCTGTCTGTTTTCTGTCAGACAATATATCGACAACCACGAGAATGATGAAAGCGTTGTCTTTTGTTTCTCGAAATTGGATACTGAAGGATCAGAAGTTATATGGCTACTTGAAAATGGATTGGTGAATTGGGCAAGTTTATTATGAAGGACCTATTCATTATTTTTGGATTGGAATGTTCTATATCTAGAAATTATTGTGTTTATCATCTGCTTGAGGTTCTTTCTCCGAATAAGACGGAAAGTTGAATAATTTTTATTAGAGATATAGACAGCATGTTAGAATTGCATAAAACAGTTGTAATTGAGATTTTTTGATCCATTTCTTTAAGTTATTATTATTATTATTTTCCCTAGATGATGATAGTTATTTGGGCAACCAATTTCCCAAATATTTTTCACAAAATTTTCTTCTGATTTTGACTAAGATGTGAGCCAATGTGGAAAAATGACTAGTTTCATTGGAAAAGCTTCTTCATTAGGGTGTGGTCATTTTAACGGTCACATAGTTCCATACGATTAAAAATTTGGGCAATAAACATATACTCTGTGAGATCAAAAATGCAATACTAAGAATAATTGGCAGAAATGTTCAACTAGCCAAAGGTCAACTGATCAAAATCTCGAAGAAATCAAATAGAAGATTAAGGTATTTTAAAATAACAATGAGTTTGACACACACTCCAGTACCCTTTTTGGCATGAATTTCACCAGATGATCGATTTCCTCCAGAGGTATTGCATTCTAGCTAATTCATACCGAATATCTTCTTGTGCTTGTGGAGGATTTCCTGATTGCTTCAGTATTCTGCCCATCAAAGTTCGGGAGATTTTGGTGGCCACGGCATGATGTCGACGTAAGTCTCTTTGAAGCGTTCAAAATAATTCCTTATTATTGGTATGGGTATTATTTATTCTTCAGTTCTTAATCTCATTCATCTGTCTTGGATATCCATTTCTTCGTCTACGACGTTCTCGATGTTCCGTTGATCAAGCTTGATTAAAGAGGGTTGGTTAAGAAGGTTAAGACTATTAGCAATTTTTCTGAAAGAAAAACAAACTTCATGTAATCCAATAATATGACCTCTGTCGAATTTCCCTAGTTATCTATGTAGGATCCAGTTATTGTTCCCCGTAAATAATTGCGATGGTCAACCGGATGCTAGGAGACCTATTAGTTTCTTCTAGTGTCGAGGACATGACAGTTTCAATGAATTTACAGGGAACGAATTGTTATTGTACGTATAATGTAAAAAGGATGTATAATTCTTCGAGGTGTCGAAGATATGTCATGGAGTTGTAAATCTTGAAGAGATTTATTGGGGGGTTGAGAAAGTTCGAAGACAACACGGTCGTACCAGATGTGTCACATCTGTGTATCAGGTTCTTGTCCTTCGAGAATATTCGATTTCCAGGAATCCGCGAAGATCTTTGTGGGCGGTACGGCGAAATTCTTATTGGACTAGGGGATGGTACTTTCCCTAAGGGTGTGGTCAAGCCGAAAAAAGGGAAGTCGATATTCGAGACAGGGTGAGTCCCAATCGGCAGAGAGTCAGTTCAAATTAAGCTGAAGACGGGTAGAGTTCAAGTTAAGACGAAGACGGGTAAAGTTCGATCTACGTCGAAGTAGGAGTAAGTCCTGTCGGTTGAAACTTAAGACGTAAGACGAAAAGACGGTTCGCGGACTAGATTAAGAAGAGTCGCGAATAAATCAAAGACGAGACGACCGAAAACTTGAACTACGACAAAGACGTGATAATCGAAGACGTTTCGAGTAATTAAAACTGGAGTTAAAGACGAAATTCAGTACCGTAGTGAGAAACTCATAATTAGGATGTTATTAGGATCTTCTCAATACTGAGTTTGTGCTGTATAATTGTGGCTTTGTAAATAGATGTAAATAATTCAAAAGAGTTTAATTATTACAAATCCAACAAAGTCACGGAGAAAAAGACGAAAGGCCAGGTAATCGAATCATACCTCTAGACGATCGATTAACCAAGCCTACATCTATAACTTTTTGAGTTGTCGGGTTCGTAGAATCGCAGCTTCAAAATGCAAAGAAAAAAAAATAGGAGAATTGAAACCAAAAACAATACCGGAATTCATTTAATCTTCCATGAAATTTAGAAGATTGTAACAACAAATCGAACATCAAATTTTTCATGGTTAGTTGGTCATTTTGAATGATATTTCAATCAATAACAACCACCAACTAGTGTAACATTCCTTCCAACTTTAGTCAAAAATATTCACCACTCCTTTTGTGTTGCGTCTTCAATGTCACAGAGTTTGTGTGATATCGAGTATGATGTTCACCATGTTGTCAACCCTTACATAATACCTAATATTAATTATTCATTCCACAAATTGATGTATCCTTCATGCTTGTTTGAAATCATCCTCTTCAACTCAATTTGTCATTTTTTAATTTTTTTTTCGAATTGGACGAAAACTAGATCATGGAAATATTTCTCATTTTCTCAAGCTTTTAAAACAGATCTCACAGAGGCTTCTGTACGAGGAAAAGGGAATCGAGAAATGGAACAACAACCTCCTTGGAAAGTTTTCCAACTTTGGAAAGTTCTTCGAATCGATAGCAGTGGAGATGGTGTCCTTATCGAACAGCTAGGAGCATCGAGGTAGAGGATGAGGATTCTTTGTAGTCCAGTGTTCCAGAACATATTCAAGGAAAATTGAAATATTCTATGATGAGTTTGGATTTGTTGGATTGATTAGTTTTCTCGTTATTCCGTATTGATCTTATAATATTTGAAGAATATTTATTGATCATCACACATTCAACTGGAAAAAGAGAAAAGACTACAACATATTGTTTAGGTAAACTTTTTATTGAATAACTTCAAAGAAATGAGAGAAACTACAGAAAATCTTGAATCACTTAGTATTATACATTTTGAAAACATTAATATTGGAAATTTTATATATAACAAGCTGGCTTTCTGCTTCATTATTAAAGAAAATTAAATATAAAGCAACATTGAATAACGATTTGTATTCAATATTATCAGATATTTTAATATTCATTATCATATGGTCGAATGTAACAAAATGGCGAATGCGACGGTTAAACAGTTTGCTCCTAAATTGGAGGTACAAAGGAAACAAAGTCCTATAAACATGGGCAAACGCTTTTTTTCGAGATACAGGGTGTTCCTTATAGTTCTATTCTTTTGTGATCATTATACGAGTTTACCGAATCTTTGTTAATATTTGCTACATATTGGGCAAATAAGTAATAGGTGTACAACTTTGCTTCCGCCCTTTTACAATAGATGGTTGTAGCGGAAAGTGGAAGTTGAAATGAATAGGTCGTAGATGTCATTTGATGAGCTTAGGTATTTATAAACATAAAGCCATCGAAATATTAATAAATTTCTGTCTGCATCATAACGTTATTCTCGATTAAACATGTCAGTTTAAGAGCCAAATTCTCGTCATTTGCGGGAGGTTTCAATTTTCTGCTTTAATATAAAGTAATCTACGGATGAGGCTCATTGAATGCTCTCAAATACCTATGGTGAGGCCACTATTAGTGAAAAAACGTGCCGAGAGAGGTTTCAACGCTTCAAGAACGGTGATTTGGACGTCTAAGACCAGCATGGAGGTGAAAGAGAGAAGGTTTTCGAAGGTGCAGAATTGGAGGAATTTCTTGATCAAGACTCGTGTCAGACGCAACAAGAATTGGCAGGATCATCAGGAGTGACATAACAAGCCATTTCGAAACTCCTGAAATCATGGGAATTATTCAAAAAGGAGGAAATTGGGTGCCGTACGAGTTGAAACCGAGATATGTTGAACGGCGTTTGTTTGCTTGTGAACAGCTGCTTGTAAGGCAAAGACGGAAGAGATATCTGCATCGCATTGTAACCGGAGGAGAAAAATGGGTTCATTACGATAATCCCAAGCGTAGAAAATCATGGGCATATCTCGGCCATGCTTCAACGTTGACGGCCAAACCAAATTTTTACGGTTCCAAGATCATGCTCAGTATTTGATGGGACCAGCTCGGCGTAGTGAATTATCAATTATTAAAACTGGCTGAAACAATCACAGGCAGACGTTATCGAACGCAATTAATGCGTTTGAGCCGAGCATTGAAAGATAAATGGGCGCAATACAACGAGAGACATGATAAAGTGACTTTACAGCATGACAATGCTCGACTCCATGTTTCGTACGCTGCCCGAAAAATGGGAGAAAGTAGTGGCCAGCCATGGACAATACTTTGAATCATAAATGTATAACCAGTTTTTCACAATATATCCTCGAATTTCAGAAAAAAATGACGTAAGCAAAGTTGTAAGCCTAAGTAAAAGTTTTCATTCAGCAAGATAGTATATCGAATAATCTTTAGGAGGAATATGATCAATCGATCTACTCAAAGTTTAATAGTGTTAGGATGAATGGAGTACTAAATTGCATATAGCACAAACCTAGATATTCTGACCTAAAAATTGGAGTATATGAGAAAGTATTGATTAGAGCATAATCTC
Organism: Harmonia axyridis; assembly: GCF_914767665.1. NCBI lineage: Eukaryota > Metazoa > Arthropoda > Insecta > Coleoptera > Coccinellidae > Harmonia > Harmonia axyridis. The sequence continues at coordinate 31,286,905 of NC_059505.1, forward strand.
AAAAAACGCATATTAAACGATGTTGTTTTTTGGCTTTTAGGGCCAGAGAAAATCAGTGCTCGGCACCGTAATATTTGTCGTGGACAAATGCAGCGTTAGGGTTTGACTTATCGGATCTTATGTTTAACATGGCTGAGCTGAAAGGGTTGGGCAGCATCAGGAGCTCCTTGGATGGAATCTATTAAGCGGATTAGGTCCCAATGAAGCCATCATTCCGATGCCCCGCGCCCTCCCTCTGTGTATCTAAAGAGTTGGGCTTCTTCATTATCTGCGGTCGCCAAGCTCCCCAGAGCCGGATATCCTGTCTAATCGGCAGAAATATAAAACGAACAGTGACCTTAAATTAGAATAATACATTTACTGGGTAAATATTGTCGACTTCGTATCTGATTTAGGGGATTTTGTGCCAGAAAGTTCCTGATTAATCGAAGTGTATGTGGATGAAAGGGATTAGGTCTGGGTAAGAAAATGAGAATGGATGGTCGATGTCGTTGATTGTATTCCGAAGTGTTTATGGTCTTTAGGGGTTGTTTTTTTCGGTCCAGTCGTGCATGGGGATGTGAAATGGAGTAATGGTGTTTCCTAGAGAGCGTTGATTCCATATCGAATGATTAAATTGTGAATACTAATATTAATTATGAAGTCGATAAGAACCTAATTGCATTTTGACTTAACTATGAAGTCTTCTTCATTGGTTTCGAAATACACTGAAGCCTTTCAAGGGAAATATTGGAATAGTTGTCTTTTGATTCTGATTTTGATTTTACCTCCTATACATATTTGAATTAACGAAAAGATAATATCCCTGTTTGTTGAGGCTTTTCTTCGTTCATATATCAAAAATTGAAGCAAATATCGACATGCGTTTCCCAGTTTGCTTCATTCACAGGGAAAATAGCTCGAAAATGTGCCATCCTTGTTTTTCTGCATGCTATAGTTCCGGGAATGCAATCAGAAGACATCGAATTTGGATCATCCTTTATTAGGCCAATTGAAAAGTCCCTGGTCTGATGCACAGATGACGGTGCTAGTATTAGATCCATATGATTCTTAATTAGTATCAACCTTCAAACGATACGTGTCAAAATTTGACAGCAGTCTGACCATTAGTTTGTGAGATCTTGCATTGTGGGTGTAGCTACTTTTGTTATTTGAATAAAGATGGAAAAAAGAGAATTTCGTGTGCTGATAAAATCTAGGCTTGATGAAGAGTTTCTGGGGTCTACACAAAGAAAATCAACCATCATTGATTGGTTTGCTAAGTTTAAACGTTGCGAAATGAGCACCGAAGACATCGAACGCAGTGGACGCCCATAAAAGATCGTCACCGACGAAAAAATCAAAATAGTTCACAAAATAATTTCAAATAACCGTGAATTGAAGTTGATCAAGATAGCAGACATTGTAAAGATATCATCTGAACGTGTCAATCATATCATTCACGAATATTTGTACATGAGAAAGCTGTGTGCAAAATGGATGCCATGCGAGCTCAAAATCGATCAAAAGCAACAACGTGTTAATGATTCCGAGCAGTGTTTGAAGCTGTTCAAATGCAATAAACCTGAATTTTTGAGTCGATATGTGACAATGGATGAAACATGGCTCCATCATTTCACTCTGGAGTCCAATCGACAGTCAACTGAGTGGACTGTACACGATGAACCGAATCCAAAGCGAAGAAAAACATAACAGTCAGCTGGCTAGATTATGGCATCAGTATTCTGGGATGCGCAGGGTTTAATATTCATTGATTACCTCCAAAAAGCCAGACCATCAGCAGCGATTATTATATAGCGTTATTGAATCGTTTAAATCGTTAAAAAACGGCCCAATTTGAAGGAAAAAAAGGTGCTGTTTTATTGAGACAATGCGCCGTATCACAAATCGATGAAAAAAATGGCAAAATTGAATGAATTGGGCTTTGAATTGCTTCTGCATCCACCGTATTTGCCAGATCTGGCCCCCAGCGACTTTTTCCTGTTCTCAGACCTCAAAAGAATGGTCGCTGGAAAGAAATTTAGCGCCAATGAAGAAGTAATTGCCGAAACTGAGGCCTATTTTGAAGCGAAAGACACATCGTACTACAAAAATGGTATCGAAACGTTGAAAGATCGCTATAATCGCTGTATCGCTCTCGAAGGCAATTTTGTTTAATAATAAAATCGAATTTTGCCAAAAAATGGTTTTACTATGGTAGACCGCGGACTTTTCAATTGGCCTGTTACATTATTGAAATGGGACGAAACAAAGATCATCTCAATGAGGTATAAAATTAAAAACAAATATCGAATTGGATCTAGAAAACCATAATTTCAGTAATTATGATCAAATTTTCAGGTTGGTTTAATTTTTGACTGGAAGTACTCTATTGTACTTTTCAATGTATGTACTGTTTTACAAACTGATTATTCCAAAAGAAATTCAGATGCATTTATTCAAGATTCTTTCTAGTCTTTTTATCTTTGGAAAAAAAATATTTCGTATGAAATAATACAGAAACACAGTTTCTCGATATAGAAAAAAAACTGAATCGATGGCTGACAATAAATGGATCGGCATTAGGAATTATTCCCGAAAATATCTACTTGACAACAACACCTATATATTTCCAAAATGCCTTAATTTCAAGTGGAAATCCCCTTGTAGCGGTTTCGCCTGAATTTTCAGTACAAATCGAGATAGAAATTATTAGGCTGCCATGTTACCATCAGAAGAATCTCGATTAATTTCTTGTTCTGAAGGTTGAATTAGGGCAAAAAAGGATTAAGACAGCAGAGTAACTGCAGGAACTATGGAAATAGGGTACAGTCGCCAGAGCCATCTCGAACGTAGAAGCTCTCTGTGGAATTAAAATTTCTAACTGATTAGATTTTGATGCTGATATCATCTGATGGGACTGCTCAGCTAATTCCTCAGAAGCGGAATTATGGGAAGTGGTTGATTAGATTTTCATGAAACAGTGTTTGGGTTTGAACGTTGCTACTTTCCTCTTTAGTAAAGAAGGGTCTGTTTAATTAGAATTAAACTTCGTGAATTTTGATTTTTTAAGATTCGAAATTGGATAATTAAATTTATTCACTCAACGCTATTGAATCAAGAGGAAGTGTAGCATTTTTGGACGAATAAGCTAATATTAGAAAATTTACGGGAATTCTGTAATAAATATAAAATTATTCGATCATTAGAAATGTCAAACCTTCACTTTCGAATATATCTAATTGCTATATACGAATTTATTCGAATAAAATACAATTTCAATTCACAAAAAGTTAACCGAAAGATTAACGAAATTATTCAAATTTATACAAGATTCATCCAGAATTTAACAATAAAAGAATAGAATGAATAAATTGACCTTTTTGAATACTTTTGATCATATCTTTTGACTGGTGGTAAATACTCCATATTTCGTCATTTTGCTCTTTAAAGGTCTAAACAGTTTTTCTTGATGAAGATTATTTGATATAAATATCAAATTATTGCAGAGTTCATGGATTCATCAAGCCAAGTAGCTTGACATTTCAACCGAATACTTGAATTGTAAATCAAGCTCGTGAAAAATTACATACTTGAGCTTGACTTGACTTGATTTTAGATATTTATTGCTTGCCTAGATATCAAGATATTACTTGAGCTTGATATGGACTCGTCGGGTGTGTTTTTCGAGGTATATAACTTTAAGTCGGCATTACTGTTCAAGATGGCGACCGATTTAAAAGCTGTCAAGTGATTCATTCTCAGTTTGGTTTAGCAATTCATCATGAATAGACTCACGCCTGAACAACGCTCGCAAATAGTGCAATTTTATTTCGAAAATAATGGTTCTGTGCGGAATACGTATCGCGCACTACGTCCATTTTATTTTGTTTAGCGATGAAGCGCACTTCTAGTTGAATAGCTACGTCAACAAACAAAACTGCCGCATTTAGAGTGAAGCTAATCCTCAAGTGTATGTCGAAACACCGTTACATCCAGAAAAACTGACTGTTTGGTGCGCTTTATGGGCTGGCGGAATCATTGGTTCGTACTTCTTCAAAAACGATGATGGCCAGAACGTTACAGTCAATGGTGATCGGTATAGAGCCATGATTACTAACTTTTTCATTCCTGAATTGAACAACCATGAGGTCTAGGAGCTGTGGTTCCAACAAGACGGCGGAATATGTCACACAGCTCGTGCCACAATCGATTTATAAAAAGACACGTTCGGTGACCGCCTAATTTCACGTTTTGGACCTGCTTATTGGCCTCCAAGATCTTGGGATTCAACACCGCTAGACTACTTTCTGTGGGACTATGTAAAGTCATTGGTCTATGCGGATAAGCCACGAACCCTTGACCATTTGGAAGACAACATTCGCCGTGTTATTGCCGATATACGGCCACAAATGTTGAAAAAAGTCATCGAAAATTGGACGTCCAGATTGGACTACATCCGAGCCAGCCGTGGCGGTCATATACCAGAAATCATATTTAAAATGTAATGCCACAAGATTATCTTGCAGATAAATTAAATCATGTCAATCGAATAATCCATCGTTGTTTTATTGCAACTTAAAGTTAAAACACCCTTTATTTCTGCAACCTCGTGCGCGCTTAAACTAAATAAGGGGATTCTTCGAGCGCCGAGAAACTGAAGCATTCACCAGTGTGACTTTACTAATAGTTTTCTCACATTTCTATGAAATCTATTGATTGATTTTGGTAGTTTTTGAAATATTATATCTTTCCAAACTTGGCCAAAATGATGAAGGATTTTTTATCAACGCCAGCATCTTCAGCTCCTGTTGAAACAATTTTTCAGAGCTGCTCTTACAATTACAAAAACCCGCAATAGGTTAGGCGACAAATCTTTAAGATGCCTCATGTGTTTAATATCCTGAATGGAAAGTTATGAAATCAAACAAAACCTGAAGGTTCTTTTATACAATAAGTTTAATAAATAAAAGTGTTCTTTGCAATGATCCTTCTCATTTCATCATTTTTTCATTGTATGACACAACACAATAAAACTGCTAAAAATCAAGTAGCTTGATTGATTCAAGTACTTGAAAAATATTTACTTGACTTGACTCGAGATTGAAAAACTACTACTTGACTTGAGCTTGACTTGATTTCAAGTCAAGCTCAAGTCAAGTAGCTTGAAAATCAAGCCAAGCCGGGAATCCCTATTGTGGAAGGTACCATATCACTGACTTATAAAGCCAGCCAGTGGAGTAAAAACTATGATTGTGTGAAACCATATGCCTCCAGATATAAAAATATTTCAAACACAAGTCTCAGAAAAATGTTATCAGATTATGGTTGAAAAAAATAATCCATAGAATCGGAGGGTTTTTCTGAGGATTTGCACATTCTCTGTAATGTTTTGGTAATGAACTTAATTGTATCGGTATTTGCCTTTTCAGTTATCATTTCTGAGAAAATTCGAATTCCTCTAACGGAACCCAGCAGATGTTGAACGCGATTCACGCAACAACGAACCAGCCAGAAAAGTTATATGAGCCAAGAGTCAAGAGAGAATTCATCAGACGGAATCCATACAGTCGGCAAGTCGAAAAATTCCGAATAAATATCGAATAATAATTCAGGTGAAAATATAAACTCCCAGCCAGAGCCATCGCCGTCGACTGCGATGTGGAGTCTGAAAATTGGAACAACAACTTTTTCGAACTTTGCAAAAGTTCTTCGAATCGATAGCTAGAGGAGAGCTGGGGAGAGCTGTTGGTCCTTGTCAGAGCGGGCGGGCCGTCATAGCGTCCACCCCACATCTCCTCCAAGATCCGCAAAGTGTGCTAGTCGTTTGCTACGTCCAGACGTCGGCGTCGTAGTACCTCCTCTCTCCCGACGTTCGGCGTCGGTCGGGTGTCCTCGCCGAGGAGTCCTCTCCCTACCAGGCTCGCAGCCGAGGTCCTGCGTGCAGGAGCTTATGCCGTCAGGACAGCCTAGATTTAACGCCAGGTAGGAACCACTCAAAAAAAAAATTTCTGTTTTTACAGAGGCAAGTTGGTGGTGTTCGGCAAGGTTATTGTTTTCTCGTGAATTCAGAGCAGGAATATGGTAGTGGATTTCGCAGGAGTCATCAATAATCGTTAATTTTAATAACTTTAATTTTAATTCTTTCAAATGAAAAATTTGATAATAATTCGAACAAATTTTGGAATTCCGTTCTAGGGGTGTCCAAACTTCGTTTGGAAAATTAATTTGGTGCAAATGGCAACTTCATGAATTCAACTGTTTTCAAGCTTATAGAGAAATATGGGAAATAACATGAAATGAAAAGTTCTCATAACTTCTTTATTATTGGTGCTATACATGATACAAAAACATCCTAGAGACACTTTTTTCGGAAGAATCCATTGGTGTCATCATTTTGTTGTTGCCATCTGTTTTGGAATTATAATAACTTGTGTTTTCAAATGTAAACCATAAAAATTTCTATGAAAAATGAAATTGTGTTTTCCTCTTCAAAAATATATATAAATTTCTTATCAAACTATAAAATCATCAAAAGTTTCAGTTTCACACGGCAAATCAAACAAAAGTACCCATTTGTAATAATCTCTGAACAACAGATAATTGAAATATTCGGTGGTCGCCCAGGTCACCTAATTAAACATCGATTTTATTTGCCAAAAAATATTTTTGGTTAACATTTGAAAAAACATCAATTTTATTATAACTTCCAATCTAATTGCAATAAAATATGATAACACTGGTATCTATTTGAAAAAGTGCCTATAGAATGTTTTTGTTTCATGTTTATAGTACCAGTAATTGAGAAGTTATGAGAACTTTTCATTTCACTCAACTTTCCATTTTTCTCTTATAGCTTGAAAATAATTTAAAAGATTGCGGTTTTCACCAAACTGATTCTTTCAGAAATCGAGCATGGAAATATAAGTACCATTAATTAGTTCTAATTCAAAGGGATTCTGAGATCCGCTCACTAGACAACAAATTTGGGATATCGACAAATTTTTATAGATTATTATGAAAGAGACCATTCTGGATCAAAACAAACCTCATAAAACTTAGCAATTACACCTTTGGATTCTTTACTGGCTGTTATTTTATTGCCAGTGAATTGGCTTAATTCATTTCATTCTAGTGACTTTAAAGATATTTATTTTATTTGAATGAGCTTTATTTCATGCCAAAATCTAGATTTTGAAAAAAATATTGGTTACTAGATTCCGAGAACGAGTGATGGCTTGAAATACAAAATATATAAGGAGTTGGTCGACATATCCTTGAGATTGCTTTCTGTTGCTACTTTTAATGTTGCTTCGAGAGAATGTTGTGTTTTCTTATGTTGTTTCCTGTAATTATTTTGCCCATTCATTATAATAGTAATTGATTGGTTACTAGATTCTAAGAACAAGTGATAGCTTGAAATACAAAATATATAAGGAGTTGGCAGACATATCCTTGGGATTGTTTTCTGTTGCTACTTTTAATGTTGCTTCGGGAGAATGTTGTGTTTTTTGTTATTATTTTGCCCTTTCATTAAAATGGTAAGTGTTTTGCTTGGTATGTTTGCTCATCTCAGTTTGAGATTGTCTTTGTGTTTTATTTCGTCATATCCATAATTTCTGATTTCAAAAATTCTCAAATTCTTATCACCATAAATTTATCGGATACCTACAATTTCACTATTGATCTAAATCTTATCAAAATTATTATGGATGGAGTTCCAATGAGAAATGGTCGAAACAAGATCGATAGAATTATGTATTACTTATTCAAACATAGTAGGTCAATAAATTTTTGCACAGACTAGGCTTGACAATCAATAATAACACATTTTTAATGGAATTAATCGGACATTATTTTCTTTATATTCAGTGGAACTACTAGCTAAGTTCATTTGAGTTCATATCAATACAGCACAGAAATTTCCAATTGAATGTTCTTATTTTTATGTAGATATACTATAATTGTCTCTATAACCTTGGAAAAGTTTCGGATTACTGTTTTCATTTGCGTGAACGTCCTAGGCATTATTTTCATCCACAAATGAAATGCGCTCTGCGCCGCCCCACAATTTATGAATATTTGTTCAAAACTTCCTGAAATGGCTCACTTTTTCGAAAAGTTTACTTCACGCCGACGGATCGATGTGGAACTCCAAGTTCAAGACAGTTCGATGGAAGTTTTTTGCTTAACTTCAAGGTTTTAATCGATTTGCTTTCACTTTCCCCAAAGGTCAACTTTGGAGTAGACATTCTTGAAAGAAAGTATAGAAGTGGGCTCGGTATGTAATGATAGTTCCGTATCATAGTTAATTATACAGGTAATTATAATAACCGATGAGTTGTTATATTACGCCAGTAGTGCTTTATTGACTCGGATCTGAATCATCATCAATTTTAACATATTTTAAATTCACAGACAATTCTAAAAGATTATCTGTTCTGAAATGAAACCAAGTTGGCCTTTCGACGCGTTAACTGATGTATATTTTTAGTTTAGTTTCTCTTGAAGAGAATAGGATTATCATAAACTGAAGAGTGCCTATTTTGCGGGGAGTAGAAAGGAACTACTGATAACCTGGCTACAAAAGCCTACCATTGAAAGCCAATGTCAAGAATGCTTTGGACAAGATTTTGAAGGAGTGAAAATGTAACTTCTTTGAAGCCTTCCTTGATACTGGAGTTTATTGGAACTGGAACAGGAGATGTGAAGGCTACAACTCCAGACTGTCTTCCTTTCAAGACACTGTTACCTCAGGAGGCACCTAATAGGAGTAGGGTTTTCAGAAGCTGATAATCCTTTTGGGTGTAGTAAGAAACTATGGATTAACTGGTTAAAGAAATTAATCCAAAAAATGCTTTGGATGACATTTAGTGAGGATGAATTATCATTATTAATTTGAATCGGGTCGTTGCGCTCAATAAGCCTTTCGTGAACTGCGACCACATGAAGATTTTATCCTCATCCTATCCACTCATACAAAGCCAAGAAGGCCGTCAACATCCAAACCAACAATATCCTTCGGAGCCTTAGCTTTATCTCATAAGCATCCAAGACTGACTTTCCCATATAAGTGCTTTTTAGGCCAGTCAACCCCGGACACTTGCAAACCTTGTATTTAGCTGTTTCCACAGAGCCTGCAAATCTTATCTTCTGACTTTCCCATGCGTTTCCCAAGAGGATTCTGGTAAAGGTTAGTGAAGGCACCACAAATTTATTTCCTTGAGCAAGACAGGGAGTATTCTTCCAGAGGGTTTTTCCATTGTCCGACTACCATTGTTGGACATTGTTGGTCATTTCCAAGCCTCAAAAAGACACAGGGATATCAGGTGTTAACCTTGATCCCTTTTTCGCAAGTTGGTCGGCTTCAATTTTCCTCAATAGTCCAAAGGCCCGGTACCCATAGTAAAGTTACTTTATTGCCTCTCAAAAGAAACCTCAAAGGAATGCATATTCATATCACTACAGACAACCAGGCCACGCTGAAATCCCTGGAATCATATAGCCAGGGTTCTATATTGACTTGAGAGTGCCGTAATACCATAAAGCAACAGGCCAGAGGGAATAAAGTTACTCGAGGCATTGTGGTATTGAAAACGGAATAGCCGATGAACTTGCAAAAAGGGCATCAAGGTTAACATCTGTTGTTCCTGAGCCCTTCTGTAGGCTTGGAAAAGACCAATATAAGGCAATGTTCTTACCATGGAAATGAGGCAGTAGAAAAACCCTCTGGGGAAACATTCTGGGTGTTGCTCAGACAAAGATATTTGTGGTGCTTTAACCGACCTATACCAGAAAGCTTTTGAAGCTACCACGAGCTGAGCTTCGGGCAATGGTGGGTCTGCTGACAGGACACTGTCGGTGCGAATATCTTTTGTTCCGCATGGGTAAGTCAGCAGATTATATCTGCAGGATCTGTGGAAAGGAAGCAGAAACAGTCGAACACATAGTTCAAATGGGAAGGTCAGTTCTGGATACTTACGAAGTAAAAGCCAAGGCTTCTGAGGATGTCGTCGGTCTCGTTAAACGTATCGACGGCCTTTCTAGGTTTGCATGAATAGGTAGAGTTCAGAATAAAATATCACATTGGTCACAGAGCAACAACGACCTCAATTCAGTAATAATAAAACTTTATTGCCTCTGGTCACCTGCTTTATGGTACTAAACTACTGCCATGTCAGCATGTCCAGGGACCTCAACGTGAATAAAGATGCCTTTGAAGTCTACCTAGATTCTGGAGATCATTAGAAATTTGGAGTTTAGCAACAAGCAAGCTGTAGAGTTCGAATGATTATTCCTTCACTGAACTTATTAGTGTTTTGCATAGTCTTTTGTTTTATTGAATTTTTTCATTTCTTTTATTCACGATGATTAAACATTCTCTTCTAGAATTCAATTTAGATTTTCCTGTTCGTAGAAATGATCACATAATAATAACCACCCTCCACCACCTAAACGTTAATTCTAATCAACAACACCCAACGTTTGTCAACGGAAACAATAAATCCAAAGGAGAAAAACCAACATTCCTACATAAATAAAGAATAATAACACAGAAGAGCAACCCGCTGCGACTCTTCATTCTCATTATCTCACTCCGGCAGGACCGCCCCATTTTTGAATTGGAGGGACTATTGCAGGACTATTCCCCGTAGGAGGTCAGTTCCGAGCGAGCAAAACAAGGAAGGATCTGCGGAAAACCGCTGCGGAGATACTTCCAGATAGGGCTCGCAGATTAAATGAATGTCTATTACCGTCTAACGGGCGCCCAGATAAGACGCTGATATCTCACAGAATCGCGCACAATAAGCAATGTATGATGTTTATGTGGTTTAATTTCCCCGATCGCCATTAAAATCCGACGCATGGCGATCTAATATGTCGAAGATCGGAGTGGGACGCATAAAATTCATCAAACAGGATCGAGCTGGAATGGGAGTCGTGCCAGAACCGGATTTCGCTATATCCGTCGTTGGATCCATTGGGTTTGTTTATGTGCGGTTGTTCTGTTTTACAGGGTGTTTCATTGGGTTGAGGTAATAGTCAAAAGATGACTAGGGGTACCAAGGTTGTTCTTAAATATAGATATACCAATTTTATTGGCTCTGACTCTTCTTGTTACTGAAATATTGGGCGTTTTTAAGAATTTTAGGTACTCATTTCTTCCTAGGGTTATAGCAGGCGAACCACCCTGTATATTTTTTTCCTAACGGAAAAAAATGTTTCTTATTGAATGCTCAATTAATAACTCAACTAGGGAATTCCAGGTCTGGCTTCACAAAAAATTGCGAAACGATTGTATCCTTGAATGAACATCTTGTATAGCGGAATTTTGAAAATCCATTGGTTCATTTGGAAAGAATATACTAAACTCAAACCCGTGCTTTATATTGTTACACTGACAATTTTAATTCATACATTTTCAAGATTTCAGAAAATTGCTTATAAGTGACTTTCAATAACAAATACTTGGATTTGTTAATAACATATTTATTTTAAAATTGCAGAATAATTTTTGAATACATTAGTTCCACTTTTATAGCTTTGAAGCAACCGATTGTACTAAAACACTTGTATGGAGAAATGTATGTACATAGGCGTACAACTTTGCTTCACCGTTTTTTTTTCGCAATTCGAGGCTTTATTGTAAAAACTGAATACATTTATGATTCTATTGTATTGTCCATCGCTGGCCTTTACTTTCTCCCATCTTTCGGACAGCGTACGGATCCCGCGATTATCTTTTGAAGCAATCCACGAATCGATCCAATTTTTCACTTCTTCATAAGAAGTGCTGGTCAGCCAGCCATTGATCGAAACAAGTGATGGTCCAAGGGAGCAACGTCGAATACGGCTGATGGGGTAGGACTTCTTATTTTAACTTTTCCAAGTATGTCTCCACCACTTTCGTAAGATGGGGTCTAGCAATTTCACGCTATGAAATCACTGTATCATGTCTCTGGTTGTATTGCAGCCGTTTGTCTTTCAATGCTCGGCTCAAACGCATTATTTGCGTTCGATAACGATCGCCGGTAATTGTTCAAAATTTTGTTTTAAAAATTCATAATACACTATGCTGAACTGGTCCCCCCAAATTTTGAGCATGACCTTGAAACCGTAAATATTCGGTTTGACCGTCGACGTCGAAGCATGGCCGGGATGTCCCTATAATTTTCTGCGCTTCGGATTACCGTAATGAATTCATTTTTCGTAGCCAGGCACAAAGCGATGCAGAAATCCCTTCCGTCTTTACCTTGCAAGCAGGTTTTCACAAGCAAACAAAAACCGTTCAACATCTCTCGCCTCCAACTTGTATGGCACCAAATTTTCTTGTTTCTGAAACATTCCCATGAATTTCATGCGTTGTGAAATGGCTCATTGCGTCACTCTCAATGATCCTGCCAATTCTTGTTGCGTTTGACCCGAGTCTTGATCAAGTAATGCCTCCAATTCTGCATCTCCGAAAAACTCCTCTCTTTTACCGCCATGCTGGTCTTTGACGAGTAAATCACCGTTCTTGAAGCGTTATAATCACTCTCGGCACACTCTTTCACTAAAAGTGGCCTCACCATAGGCATTTGATAGGCCTCAGCCGCAGATTTCTGCATATTGAAGCAGAGAATTAAAACCTCCCGCGACTGACGAGAATTTTTCTTGTAAGCTGACATGTTTAATCGAGAATCACTTCATGATTTAGACAAATATCGACTAATATTTCGATGGCGTTATGTTTACAAATACCTGAGCTTATTGTATGACTTCTACGATTTATTCATTTCGACTACCACTTACCACTTCAGCCATCTATTGCAAAACGGCGGAAGCAAAGTTGTACACCAATACATAATTCGAATTTGATAGTGTCTATTAGATAAAATCAAAATTTAAAGTTAGTAAATATAACCTTTCATTATAAAAAATTATTGAATGTACCAAAGATTGTTAAATTACAGGCTGTAACTAATTGCGATGGTCAACCGGATGCTTGGAGACCTATTAGTTTCTTTTAGTGTCGAGGGCATGACAGTTTCAATTGATTTACAGAGAACGAATTGTTATTGTACATAATGTAAAAAGGATGTGTTATTCTTCGAGGTTTCGAAGATATGTCAAGAGTTGTAAATCTTGAAGAGATTTAGTGGGGGGTTGATAAGGTTCGAAGACAACACGGTCGTACCAGATGTGTTACATCTGTTTATCAGGTTCTAGTCCTTCTAGAATATTCGATTCCCAGGAATCCGCGAAGATCTTTGCGAGCGGTACGGCAGAGCTCTTATTGGACTAGAGGATGGTACTTTCCCCTAAGGGTGTGGCCAAGACGAAAAGAAGGGAGGTCGATATTCGAGACAAGGTCGTTCCAATCGGCAGAGACACAGTTCAAATTAAGCCGAAGACGGGCACAGTTTAACTTAAGTCGAAGACGAGTCAAGTTCGGGCGGTCAACTCAAGACGTAAGACGAAAAGACGTTTCGCGGACTAGATTAAGACGAGTCGCGAACAAGTTAAAGACGAGACGACCGAAAACTTGAAGTACGACGAAGCCGTGATAATCCAAGACGTTTCGAGTAATCAACAAACGAGTTGAAGACGAAATTCAGTACCGTAGTGAGAAACTTGTAATTAAGACGTAATTAAGATCTTCTCAATACTGAGTTTGTACTGTATAATTGTGGCTTTGTAAATAGATGTAAATAATTCAAAAGAGTTTAATTATAACAAATCCAACAAAGTCACGTAGAAAAATAAGAAAGGTCAGGTAATCAAATCATACCTCTAGACGATCGATTAACCAAGCCACATATATATCTGGAAAATTAAATGTTATGTTATGTTTAATATTGAAATTTTTTCTTTCGTGTACGCTTAAAAGGGTTGATTATGGGAAATAATGAACCAACCAATACTTTGAAACGAAACAAACGCTAAACTTCCATTCGAGCAGCTGAAATCGATCCTGAAAATTCGATTAACCCAGACCTCTCTCGAAAAGGGGAAGAGGCGAAATTATAAAAGAGGGCAATTGTTAGTGCAATAATTAATACAAATTAGTGCCAGTATTTCTGGTAAATAAAGCTGTTAACTACATCAGGCTTCCTCGTTGTCTTCCATTTCTGCAGTACTTTATATAAATGTGATTTAAGAGGATGTTGATTCAATAACGGAGGAACAATTAAATGCACTTCGCCGAATGGTTTTGTAGGTAAAAACATCGTTAATTAGATTTCCCTATGTGCGAAAGAAGTAAACTTGATAATAGTCAGAGGGGTTGATATTCCGGTCCAATAGCATTTAGATGAATTGAATTCGGGATTTGCGAGTGAGATTGACCCAATTTGTCGTAACTGACTCATTCAATATTACACGATCAGACAAATCCTTATCGGGCTCACCAGGTAAATTCTGAAATCTAATCAAAATAATAAGCTGAACATAATGTTGAATTAATATTATTAAGACTATAGAGAAGAGGAAACGGCAGTCTTTAGTTTTAGAAATCAAGGGCCTTAAACTGACTGAAATGGCAGAGCAGGTTCTGTTCGATCAACAAAATTTCCTTTCTCAGTAGTCACTATACAGTGGTCAGGTTGAATATCGAAAAAAGGACTTTTATTTCAGTGGAGACAGATCCGTTCAACCACTACAATTCTGGGTATGGGTGTATACCTAATAACAATAACATTCAGATGAACTGAATTTGAGATTTGTAAGTGAGATTGACCTAATTTGTCGTAACTGGTTTATTCAATATTACAAGATCGGACGAATCCTTATCGGGCTCACCAGGTAGAAGAGAAGATACTTGAATGATTTCTGAAGTCTAATAAAAAAATTGGTTGAAAACAATGTTGAATTGATATTTGAAGGAAAACGATAGAGAAGAGGAAAATGCAGTCTCAAGTTTTAAAAACCAAGGGCCTCAAACTGACTAAAATGGCAAAGCAGGTTTTGATCAGTCAACAAAACTTTTTTTTCTCAGTACTCACCATGCAGTGGTCAGGCTGAATATCGAAAAAAATTCTTTCAGTTCACAGAAGACAAAACCGACCTATTAATTCTGGATATGGGTGTATATCTAATAACAATTTCGAGTATGGTGCCAAATGTCATGTTGATCGCGTCTCCAGAACCATAAAAAGCATAATTTGAAACAATGTTACCCAATATATACTTCAGTTTGTTCATGCACAATAATCACAGGGCAACCAAAAACTTTTTTTGTGCCTAGGATTCTAGAGTTGATTTTAACTATATTTGGAACGCTAAATCTGTAGATGAAATCCGTTCCTCTCTATCAGCTCTACTTTTTTATATAAATCGACTTATCTACCAATGTGGGTTTCATTCAGTATATTCATTCATGAGAGTTCGAAACTATTATATTATATTCATTTATGTTGGTACAATGGTTTTATTGTCAGTCTGTAATTGAGTATATTCTAGGTAAATTCATAAATAGTGGAACCACTGCATATCAGGCATCTTAACTGACCCTCTTTTAATCCCCTAACTCGGGTAAGTAAGTAAAAATCATACATCCTCCGTTACTTATAAATTTGGGCTTGAAGCAATTTGTAAAGGCTCTTGATAAGAATGGGTCACGTTTTGTATATATAAGGGTAAAATGCATCAGTTGAGTACAGAAAAACACGAAGCAAGGTTATTTGACGGTCCACAAATAAGTCAATTAATTAGGGATCCTACCTTCTTAAATTTAATGAATCATGTTGAACGAGAAGCTTGGACATCATTTGTTGCAGTTGTAGAAAATTTTCTAGGCAAACATAAAGCTCAATACTATGTTGAAATAGTTAACAAGATAATTTATAGTTTCGAATCATTAGGGTGCAATATGAGTATCAAAATACACTATTTACAAAGCCACTTAGACCGTTTTCCACAATATTTAGGAGACATGAGTGAAGAACAGGGTAGAAGATTTCACCAAGATATTGAAGTTATGGAAGATCGCTACCAAGGAAGATAGGACATGAACATGATAGCAGATTACTGCTGGAGTTTAAAAAGGGACTGTTTCAAACATTCAAGAATATCGCGGAAAAGAAATTTTCGAAGTCTTGAGAGACTATTCCATTTCTTCTATGTTTTTTTTATTGTAGGTACGTCATAATATTGTATTTTGTATAACTGAAATGAAAATTTTGTATCTTCTTTTGTTTACATTACTTAGGGATTTGAGTTGAAATAATGAAACTCATATTTCTCTAAGATTGTATATAATAATAATAAAAAATTTGAGCTTTTGATCTCACAAAAGATCCTGAAGCCAAGTCATTGCTCATCTCGAATTTTTTTCAAATTCACCCTTCAAACCAGGGACTGAAATCAGCCCCACCCTTCAACTCAAACAATAACGCATAACCCTTTCTCCAAAACGAGAACTCATATCGAAATCTTTTATTATCGCCACTTTCATCTTACTTCATCTCAAAAATTATTCATCTTCACAATTGGATCGACATTCAAATTGGAAAAAACGTCGACAATGGAAACATTGCCTCGTTATATAAAGGCCATCGATCAGCTCAATCCGAAAGCGCAATATTAACCCTTCCCCCATACAATTCGGGAATGAAGGAATAGAAGGAATCAAGGAAGGGTTGAATTCTGTGAATTCATGGCTGATTGTAATTTGTGACATCTGCAATATCGACCTGCATCAGCTGCTAGGCGAGATTGTGGGCCATGAAAATAACGATCTGTGGCGTTAAATAATGAAGGAGCTGAAGGAAGTAATTACTATTTCAATCTGAAACTGACGGAAAATGAAATCATTTCATTATTAATATAAATAAAGAATTATGGAAGTCCCTTAATTTGAACAGATTCATTGTGGGTTTTATGAAACTCTCATTATGGTTATTGTTATAATTGAATAATTTTAAGATACAATTGCAATTAATGAATATAAAAATTAACGTATTCGGATTATTTTTGTCATGTTTCATCTTATTTAAAGCTTTGTTCGAGGAACGAGCACTCAACGACGATTGATAACATATTGCCACCTTATTGAGTACTTCAATATTGTAGCTGAACTAAAAGCTCAAAAAGGCAGAAATTCAATGGAGAGTATGAATTATGTAAGGAGAGTGAATGTGGCAGATTCGGGATCAATGTTTCTATACGGTACTTCGGATGGGGAAGTCCAAGAGGTTGTATCGCGGATGAAGAGTAAGACTTCCTGCAACATAAACGGCTTTAGTGTTATATTGTTGAAGAAGATTATCCATATCGGAACCTCTAAGCCGATTGGTTAACTTATGCTTCGAAAAAGGTGTCTTTCTGAACTCTCTGAAAGTTGCAAGGATTACTCCAATCCACAAGAAGGGAGACAAAGATGATGCAAACAATTATAGGCCAATCACTATTTTGCCAATGTTTTCGAAGGTTTCTAAAGGCCTGCTCAAGCATAGAATCACAGAATATGTAGATTCACGGGGAGTTATAGCGGCATCACAGCATGGGTTTAAAAAAGATCGATCTACTGTTACGGCAATGGTGGAGGTGATGGAGTTTTTGATAGGGGCACTGGATAACTATAAAGAGGCTGAAGTTTGTTGCTGTGATCTGAGCAAGGCGTTCGATCGAGTCGACAGGCAAATGTTGTTGAACAAGTTGGAATATTATGGTATTCGAGGAAACACCCATGACATTATTAAGTCCTATCTCAGCGACAGGGCCCAAAGGGTGGCATGTATGGATACCTTATCTGACCAAGAGGAGAATGGAGAAGGTATACCACAGAGGTTCATCCAAGGCCTACTATTGTGTTTGCTTCTCATAAATGACCTGGAAACAGGCGTCACCTCTGGAAGGACTTGCATTTTTGCCGACGATACAACTTTTCTAAATAGGGCTGCGACTACAGAGGCGCTGAAACTATCGACATCGGAGTCATTGACCGAGGACCAGAAGTGGTTCAAATCAAATAATCTATTGCTGAATGTTGATGAAACACAAACATTATTAGTCACCACAACAACTACAGAAACAAAGAAATGGAATCAAGAGGTATTCAAGAAGAAGGTGAAGTCCATTTTACTCGAAAATGTATGTTATTCAACCGAATAATTCTTTATGTAGGTTCTTCAGCCATGTTGTTAGGTATATTCAATATGTGTGTAAATTTGGGTCGATATTTATGTAGATATTTCTTTAAATTGTTAATGTTTTTTTAATGAATCAACCTTTATAATTTCACTAACTGTACGTTTTCATAATGAGCATAAGTATTTTGTTGATAAATATATCCAACTTTTCTTATTTTTGGTCTATAATTTTTGTGAAGAAGAAGAAGAAAGTTTATTTAATACCTAATGAACTAATTACATCGCAGAGGTATATAATATTATAACCAGTATAATATATTATAACCATGTACGATGAAGTGCATTAAGATCGCTCGGCTTTGCCTTCGGTTCAGCAACCTGTGAGCAATATGTATATTAACGATGGAACACCATCACGTGACTGCTTAGTTCGAAGCAAAATCAGTAGAGATATTTCTTTTCACAAATCACCAATTTTTTTTTATTTCCCCATAATTCCTTCAAACAATAAGCTACAATGTAGCTTGTATAATGTATTCCAAAAATATTCGTTAAAAAATTCCTACAAAAAAATCATAACAAAAGAGGCGAAACTCCCTCCATCGTTCTAGCATTACCGCACATTATTTTTGTCACTCCTCCTCTTGGCAAATAATTGACAGATCGCGAGAATGTCACATGGCTATGTTACCTCTTAACATACCGTAAATATGTATCAATATATGTTGTATGTTGAAAATAAAATATTTTGATACCGCAGTCAATTCACGACATTTATGACTGAATTTTTGCAAATATTCGCGAAAGCTCCTGAACTTATACGCTAACATCAATTCTCCCCAAACTATCTAATCTTATGCTACCAACCCCAACCGTATTGTAGATGTCAGAAATTGCAATTGAGGGAACCCTATTCCTAACCCTTCCTTTTGTACTTCCTCCCACGCAATGGCTTTAGTTATTTCAACACATGCCCGAATAAAATTACGATTTTCACGACGCTACTGGGTGTAATAAGTCTTATATTGATCCTCTGGATCTCATCGTCATATTGCACTGCACTGATGAACTATTCTAGCAGAGGAGGTGAATATCAACAATGACATCAATCAATAACAATTCAATATTTTTTAACATCGTCCTCTCGATTTCTTGTCGTCAAATTCTTCTCTTTGCCAATTAACCAAATTATCAATTTGCCAAAACAAACTTTTTGTAATAACTTCATTTCTCAATTTCAAAATGACATCTGTCATAGGCTGACTCTTGACAAAGTATTCAAGCATTGACGACCGAAATTAAACACTCAATCAACAGAATATCACTAAATGTATCACAGACAATACCACCAGTGCCATACCACCTTTTCTCCTTAGTACCAAGCTTCAAAAGATGTTTGTCAAAATTCCGTTATGGGTAGTCTTGTCACTATTATGTATGAATATTTGTCAATCAGAAATGGGTGCCGCACTTTTTGGTGTTCTTTGCTATTTAAGTCTGGTGAATAGGATAATTTTGCATCGATGTGTGACAGTGGATAAAACATTGGTTCGTCACTACACTCCTGAGTCGAAAGAGCATAAGTGAAAAGCATTAAGTTAGATTCGTCCAAAACTACCAAAATCCCCAACATCTGCTGGTAAGGTTATGGCATCCATATTTTAAGGACGCATATTAGGTATCTCAGTAAAGGTAAAATCATCCAGAGTGATTATAGAATCATGGTATTGTATCGATGGGGTGGAGAAATAGAGAAAAACGTTATCAAATGCAAAAAAAAAACTATTTTCCGCCAAGACTTTTGTCAAATGAAAAAGTGATTGCCGAAGTTGAAGCGTGAATATAATATTTACAAGGATTTGAAACAGAAAAATATTTTTTTCCGCAAATGTAGAAAAATGTTGACTTCATTTATGTCATAAGACTTTTACGATCAGGTTGTTCAACAGAAAGGATTTTGGGCTTTTTTTGCCATGGTAGAATTGGTTTTTTCAATAACCTGTTACCTATAAGTTTATAAATAAAAAACTTTCTGGATCTTTCTAGAGCGTTTGATAGTCTAAACCATGCACACATTCTTCAAAAAATGAGTCCTCATAACATAAAGGGAACCTCACTTAAATGGTTTAAATCCTATCTTTCCTGCCGACCCCAACAAGTTATAATCACCGATGAAGAATCAAAAGCTACATCAGAACCACTTCCTCTTGAATGAGGAGTGCCTCAAGGAAGCATTCTAGGACCAATCATTTTTATCATCTTCTCGAATGACCTATTTGCTGAAACATCTTCAATAATCGAGTGCTTATTAATAAACTATGACGATGACACAAATGTGTTACTGAAAGCAAAAACTTTATCCGATCTGAGGCACCTCATAGATTCTACCATTGCAAAAATAAATGATTGATCTGAACACTCAGAAAACAAATGCCATCTTATTTCACACCAGCCATGCAAACTCTGAAATGCCTGATCACATCAGAACAAAGAATACACCTACCCACTGGAGAGAAGTAGTAACTTCTTGGGTCTGACAATAGACAGCTGTCTAAACTGGAACGACCATATCTCCAAGTTACGCAAAGAACTAAGTTTCATCTGCTACTCCCTGGATGTTCTGAGTAAATATCTTGATAAAACGTCCTTGAGAACAATATACCAGGTTACTTCTGAACCTAATATGGGATATGGCTTTATCTTTTATGGAGCCTCATCTGGAATGAAGGACATCCTAAAAACAAAAAAAAGCTTTCCATCATTCACAAACTGGAATTCTGAAAATCCTGCAGAGGAAAATTTCGGTACAATAAATTGCTTACAGCAGTCGCTATTGACATTCAGGAATGTCTTCTATTCGTCTTTAAAAATAAAAAATTATTCGAACAAAAAACCACCAGTAAATAAAACACAAGAAACCTCGACATAGATTGACTCTAATCGATCGCAATTCTGAGTACCGCTGCATAAAGTTCTTCAACAAACTGCCACCCCAAATGAGAGGAGAAACTACCCTGTTCGGTTTCAAAAGACAGATCTTTCAACTGCTTCTGAGGTCCTTAATTTATTATTCTATCCACCTATTTCATCTACCGGCCTATTCATCTGTCGAATATGTAGATCTACCAGTTTGGTTGATCTGATTTAATAATAATTGTTGGAGCATGTGCTATGCGAATAAAATTCAGAATATTGATTATTGATGATGAAATTTCCGTTGCCAAGGATGATAATCAGAGATCATAACGAAAACGCCACTTATTCTCAGAAACAAAACTGATATCTGACAAATGGAACCCGTGTAACCGATCCCCTCGGCAAGCAGATGAATTTTCTCCGTTTTATCTCAATTAACCACACTCCCCCATCCTCCTCATCTGGAAAGATACCAGGAGGAAACTCTGGATCATAATGAAAATTGGAAGAAGTATATGTGCTACGTGTCAGATACGGCATAAATAAACGGAAAAGTTGATAATTGTTAAGACGGAAAATCGTTGCCGGCCCAGACTAGAAAGGAAATATAATTAGTAGGAGGTATAATGCTAGACTAAGAACCGCTCGACGTCGTTCTGAGGGTTTTCGCCTTTTCCCTCACGCCCGTATGCACCCGGCCGTACAGTCTAGAAAGTTTTCCTTTAAAATATCGACAAGCAATCGCAGAGTTAATCATTTTCAGGCGGATGCTCTATGAAGGGCCTTAATTTTCAGTTCCATTTCATTCTTCGGCTTGATTAGGTCTTTGCATAAGAACAGGAAAGTTTCATCTCTGGAATAGATGGAAACGAGGTTTCGCCAAATAAACGGCAAGGCGGGGAGAAGAATTAAGGATTCTGCATCTAGGAAGCTGCGACTCATGCAAGGGTATTCCGATTGAATCTATCGATTAATCCGGTGGTGTTGACAATGGTGTTATTCCGGAATATAGATGTTGAGATGAGCATGAGTCAACAATTATATCCATTTGTTCTGTCAGATGACATGTGGGACTGGATGTTTGATACTTTGAGTCAAGTTAAAAAAGTACTAAAATACGCTGTTTTCCGTGAACACCTTTTGAATGATAATATCGAGAGAATATTCAAGAATATGAATGGCTCGTAGATTTGTGAATATATAAAACTGTTACAGTCCTGTGGTTACTGTGAGTGTCAGAGAAAAACAATTTTAATTCAACAATATAATTGTCAGACTTATCCAAGACCTGAAACTAGAACACTGTGCGTTGTGAATTCGATAATGAAAAATCAATAACAGGCCAATTGAAAAGTCTCTGGTCTACCATAGTAAAATACTTTTTTTGGCAAAATTTGATTTTATAATTCAACATAGTTGCCTTCGAGGGCAATACAGCGATTATAGCGATCTTCCAACTTCCGATACCATTTTGTATTACGATTTGTCTTTAGCTTTTAAATAGGCCTCAGTTTCGGTAATTACTTCTTCATTGGCGCTAAATTTCTTTCCAGCGAGCAAAAGAGAAAAAAGTCGCTGTGGGCCAGATCTGGCGAATACGGTGGATGCATAAGCATTTCGAAGCCCAATTCATGCAATTTTACCATTGTTTTCATTGAGTTGTGAGACGGCGCATTGTCTTGATGAAACAGCACTTTTTTTTTTGTCAAATTGGGCCATTTTTTAACGATTTCATCCTTTAAACGATCCAATAACGCTATATTATGATCGCTGTGGATGGTCTGGCCCTTTTGAAGGTAATCAATGTACCTATATTATATCCTGCGCATCCCAGAATACTGCTGCCATAACCTTGCCAGCTGACTGTTGTGTTTTTCCTCGCTTTTGGATTCGTATCATCGTGTGCAGTCCACTCAGATGACTGTCAATTGGACTCCGAAGTGAAATGATGGAGCCATATTTCATTGTCATGTATCGACACAAATATTCAGGATTATCGCAATTGAACATCTTCAAACACTGCTTAGAATCATTAACACGTTGTTGCTTTTGATCGATTGTGAGCTCGCGCGGCTGCCATTTTGCACACAGCTTTCTCATGTACAAATATTCGTGAATGATGTAGACGTTCAGATGATATCTTCACGT
Organism: Harmonia axyridis; assembly: GCF_914767665.1. Classification (NCBI taxonomy): domain Eukaryota; kingdom Metazoa; phylum Arthropoda; class Insecta; order Coleoptera; family Coccinellidae; genus Harmonia; species Harmonia axyridis. The sequence goes on from NC_059505.1 coordinate 31,310,019, forward strand.
CTACTATCTCTATCAACTTCACTCTACGGTCATTCAAAATCATTTTGTGAATTTTTTCGATTTTTTCGTCGGTGACAGCCTCTTTTGGGCGTCCACTGCGTTCGTCATATTCGGTACTTAGCACCACTTTTGAACTTAGCATACCAATCAATGATGGTTGATTTTTCTGATTCAGACCTCAGAAACTCTTCGTCAAGCCAGGATTTTGCTTCAACTGTATTTTTTTCCCTTCAAAAAACAATATTTCATCAGCTCATCGCATTCTTTTTTTTTTATCTTTTTTCAAATAACCAAAGAAGCTACACTCGCAACGCAATATCTCACAAACTAATGGTCAGACTGCAGTCAAATTTTGACATGTATCGTTCGAAGGTTGATTCTAACTAAAAATCTGGATATAATATTAGCACCGCCATCTGTGCATCAGACCAGAGACTTTTCAATTGGCCTAATATTGCAGTTGGAATAGAGGCAAATATTCATCTCATTTCCAGAACATAGATTGTTTATTTCTTGAGAAACCTAGGGGGTCTAGACTTTTGACGATGTGTGTGTGTATATGAGTTCAATATAAATTTTTTCTATATCGTTATTTTTCTAATTCTCGCTTATAACTCGAAAACAAAAGGAGGTGGCCAGAAATGCATACTCCTTCTCTCATTAGTTTCTCTGAGAAAGAGAACAAGAACGGGGTATCAGATTTTGTCTATCTCTTCTGATCGTTGTTGTGCTAAAACATCGAAATTTGCCCACCCTGTACAAGTTTCTAGCTTGATATCTAAAATTCCGAGGATAACAACTAAGTTGACTGGACTATAATATCAAATCGTTACGAAACCTCTCCTCCACATCATCCACATAAAAATACCCAAATTCCCAACCTATACAAAACTATAAGTAGTTAAAACCCTCATTGTTAACCCCCCGATATTCTCCACCCCCTTACGAGACTCGGGACCACTCTCGCCCAATATGCGAGACACAGAGAGCGTTCGACTCACAAACACACGTGAACTTCCTTGCCCTGCTGCATAGCGCTAATATCGGTGATACCCCGTGCCAGGGCGAATACCACCCCTTTCCACCCCCTCGGCTTATCCCTTCTGTCTAATTAACCCCGAACGATGCACATTATGCACTGCTGTCGTCGCGCCCGAACACATTAAAATTCGGAATGGCTGGTAATGTCCATACGTCTGCTAGGAACCTGGATCTGCACGAAACGTTGCCTTGCTTCTCTTATGGCGGCGTATCAGACGTCTCGTGCTAGGGGTGGGTGTACGCGGGGGTGGATTTGGATGTGGATATTCACTTGGTAACGTTTTCATTTGTGAATTGTGTGAAGTCTTGAGAGTAGCTGATGGTTATGTTATATATCAACTGACAAAGAAACTGCAACACCCAGAAGAGGCTGTTTGAATATTTCTTTTTTGTAAAACATATATGGTATGACAAGGAGTAAATGATTGAAATTCGAAAAAAATTGCGAAGGCTTTTTCACGTGAATAATTTTTTTTAATTGAATATTGTACCTAGTAATTTTTTGCAAGTTTTTTTAATTTTACAACAAACCTACTGTTCGAAGAGATCCAAAATCGATGATTAGTTGTTGTTAAGATGTCTAGAACACGTGTACGTGGAAATTAGGCAGCTAAGTGAATTTTAAAGAGGTCGAATTATTGGTCTACGGGAGGCGGGGTTGTCATTTCGAGGTTTGATAATGCTCAAAATTGAAGAAGAGTAGGTACCAGACGTTAAAAGGGCACAAATGGCCCTTCAAGATCGACCTCTAGGACTTATGGGCATTAGAGACCGATTTCCGACAACTCGATCTTTGGCTTATGAGTGATTAGGAGAACAACGCCATCTTGTAACTATTCGAACGATTTACCGCCGGATAAGGTCTTTTGGACTGCAGCGTTATCGAATTTCTGATGGTTGAGCATCGCCGGCAACAATTATAGTGGTGCAGAGAATGTCAACATTGGAATGTGGAATGGCATCAGGTCGTCTTTTATGATGAATCCCGATTCTCCTTGCATTAACATGATGGCCGAAGAAGGGTTAGACGACGTCGGGGAGAAAGACGTGAATATCAGTTCGATGTTGAGCCGTCATGTACACAGGACAGTAGGCGTTATGGTAAGGGGAGCTATTGCACATGTAAGCAGGTCAACTTTAGGGTTCATTCGAGGTAATCTGACAGCCCTGCGTTACCTTCAAGAAATAGTGAAACCATATGTTCTTACTTATCTTAACCGGCTCGTGAATCCAATATTTCAGCAAGATAATGCCTTACCTCATGTTGTCAGAGTTAGTTTAAACTTTTTCGAAGCGACCCATGTGAATCTTTTGCCATGGCCGCCCAGATCCCCCAATTTTTCGTCCAAAGAGCATGTTTGGGACATCATGAGTGGAAGGCTTGGAAATTCACCCCATCTCCCATTGGCTTTGGCGACTCTGAGACATGAAGTACAGGTAGCTTGGAATAGTATCCCTCGAAAAGAAATAGACCGTCTTATTGCATCAATGCTGTAACGTGTTGGGGAGTGTATGGATAATCACGGTCGACAAACACATTATTAACACATTTATTGAAAAAAATTGTAAACCCTCCGTTCTTTTCTTTGAATTTTAATCATTCACTCCTTACTATACTATATATATTTTTTCCAAAAAATAATTTGAAATTTAAATTGCTCCTTCTGGGTGCTGCAGTTTCTTTGTCAGTTGGTATATTTCCAAAACCTCAAACTTCCAGGCTCATATCGATAGATACTATTCCCTAAATTCATATCCATAGAACTATTCCCAAAATGTTTACAACCCCGATACATCGCCCACCAAGAGTTTCATCAAATCGAGATGGGGGATCGACGAATATCGGGGATCAAATTAAAACTAGCGGACGCACGCGACAAGGCCGCCGTTTGAAAGGGGCCAATAACGACAACCTGTTCCCGTTCTGCAAATAAGGGTCAACCCGGAATTTCCGACTAGTACTCCATACATACCCGCAGGATCCGATCCGCATGCGACACACGGGCGTATCCGCGCGCTACAATACGGATTTTATTGTTTGTTCGCGGAATGACGGCAGCCTACTCCGAAATTAGTTGACGGACAGGGTAAAAGGCGGTTCGGGAAGTTCGCCGCAGACCACATCAGAGCTTCTTGCGCTGTTTACCAGCATCGATCGTAGACTGGGTGGGTTAGACCGCACAACCTTTGACTAAATATTATTTGAAGACGGTAGACGTCATATTGTGCCTCGAGGTATTCCGTGGGATATCCCGCAAATATGCGCCGAGAGCTCTTTTAATTCTGGGAACGGCAAACTGGGAAAGTTCGTACAACGGGTGGTGTAACTTTTTGGTCTGAACGTGGAGGACTTTGTGATCGTAGTTTTTCGAGGTTGGTGTGGTGGTTGTTGACATTCGAATAGCGATGGGGTTTGAGATGTTTCTTATGTTCTAAGAACTAGGTTTTCACAAATAAAATGCAGAATATAGGCTTTCCACTTGATTTGAGGAGGTTCCATTTCACTGTGACATAATGATATATTGTGCCCCTCATCAGTGAGCTACTCTCTCTATGACGTGACCTACAGTTCGCTTTCCAGTTCCAGAGTTCTAATCAGCTCCAGTATCTGGGATAAATTCAAGGAATCTAATTCCTCACTCCTACAAGTTTCTTGTCCAACCAGATTTTGCGTTGACTAGTGATGGCGAGGCATTCTGTCACCAGAGTTTCTTTCCCCTTCCCATAGAATCTACACTCGTCATTTTCTGCTAGACCCATTCTCATGAGGTGTTTTCTAAGGCGACAAATGCCCTGTGAGGAATCCAGTGTGAAGGTGTAGTATATAAGTTTCGAAGAAACGTTTTGGGATGATCGAGACCAGAAAGATTTCGCCAGAGTGTTACTCTTTCGGTTTTTGCCTTCTCCTGAAACTCTTTTTTGTAGATACCTACATTTGCCTATGCCACAAAAAAGTTCCGGACCGATGAGAGGAGTATGTACCCTTTTTCTGGCAAGTGTGTAGGCTTCTCAATTCCTTCTAATCCCTATTATTCTTGCCTATTTCTAGAGTTTTCTTTGGCACTCCAATACCATCTGAAAATCAATGATATGTGATCTTATTGCTTTGATTGCATCCTAACTATCAGAATGTATCACTATATCATATTTCTGATAGTTTCTCGCTAGGTTGATTTCTACACACTTTTTCATTGTAAGAATCTCTGCCTGAAAAACACTCATAGAGTGGCCTAACAATATTGAGCATTTGGCACCAGTCCCGAATATTCCAGCGCCAGTCCCATCGTGGTTTTGGAACCATCTGTTTACCATTTATTGGTATTCTTTTCGAGAACTGGGATTGTGGACAATCTTCTTCTTTTCTTAGAGTGGCCTCACAGGCCACTCTCTCTATCACAAGATGAAGAGGTGTGAAATCTGTAATTATTTCCAATGCCCTAGTTGGGCACGTTCTCCTACCTCCAGTGATACAAACAGAGGCTAATCTTTGTATTGTTTCCCGAGCATTCTTTTGAGGTCAGCAAGAAACCAGTAATCACTGGTGCCAGATTTGGAGAGCTGTGTGCTCAAGCAGGTGGAAGCACACTTAATTCAATTTGATCATTTGAGCACGTTTTTTCTTGATTTCTGCATTTAATCGATCCAATAACGTTAAGTCATATTCACTGTTGATGGTTTTAACTTTGCCAAGATAGTCAACGATTTTAGATTTTAGTCACTTTGGACGGGTATCACCGATTGGTTTTTACCCGCCTGAAGCTCTGTTTGACTCAGGAGTGTAGAGATGAACCCGTAATTCATTCATTGACGCATTTCTCAACGTTTATTGACGCAAAAAATTTGTTTATTCATCTCAAACAGCGTACGGATTCGGTAATTCGTTGTTGTTCTGTATCAGCAGTGAGCAACCTCTCCACTTATTTCCAACAAAGCTTTCTCATGGAAACATATTCACGCAAAACAGTGAATTCAAATCCTTCTGATATCTTCAACTCCACTGCTATCTCACACAACTTCAATTTAGGATCGCTTAATATTATTTCGTGGACCTTTTTTCATGTATCCTGGGACAACTGCTGAATTGGGATACCAGATTATTGAGTATCGTCGGTGGTTCTTTGGCCATCTGGAAAGTCAGCATACCAAAACAAATTTAGTCTTACTTAACCTTTAATATCTCGATGCGGACCTTATTCTATATTCCGAAATTTTGACAAGCATCTTCTGAAGCTTGGTACGTTGGTGCGAAAAAATAAGTGGTATGCCTCTGGCGGTGCCACCTGTGCGACAGGCCCGGGACTAATTGAATGACGTGTTGGTAACCCAGTAGACCTATTTGTTGATAATTAATCGATAAATCTAGCAGTTCGGCTGATCCTAGGAAGAAATTTGGGAACTTAGTTAAATTTTTATCAAATGTCATTAAGCCACTCACATGGCCATCTTCAGAGTAAATCAATATTAACCAAACAGTATAGTCAGACTGGAACATAATCAAGAAATTCACATCCATATATAAAAACCTTCATGATCTTAACAATAAAAAATAGATTTGATAGCTATTTTGTGTCAAAATAACCGAATTCTCCAATTGAACAGAATAAATTAATACAGCAAATTTCATAAAATATATAAAATTTATTTCCTCATTTTGGACCTACTAGTTTGTACTGTTTAATTCGAGAATCTTTCCCTACAACCTAACAATCCTTTTTTGCACTTGAATTCGAATTCAGAATATTTAATAAATAAAGTTTCAATATATCTATGGCGATTCCTTACAGATCCTAGGAAAACCAATATATTTTCTTAAACGTTACTCTCCCCCACTACGTGCCCGCTCATGTATAATTTAGGGCCTTGGGTAAATCGTGCGTTCATCTAGTATGGGTCTTCGAGCAGGATACACGCACCATATGTCCGATCGAGTTTTCCCTAATGTGTCACACAACATGGCTCCATCTATCGTAGTTTCCGAAATTAGATTTTGTTATTTTCTACACATCATCCGAGCCATTTGACCTCAGCGCCAAATTATTAGGTATATTATACCGGGCTACCATCGTTAAGATGAATTATGATCTTGTTTTTCACGGATTCTCCTAATCCGAGTAGGATGTCTACCTCGCTTCCTATGAGATGAGAGTATAATGAAAAGGCGCCTCCTTATATGTGGGACAATATGGGAAGGTATCTTGAATGTTGTCTTTCTGTCGCTGCGATAATCGCTGCTCCCATTTATCAGAAAGTTTTGTTTTGGTGGAATTCTTTTACTGATATGGGATATTTCTCTTTGGAGCGACATATTTACAGCTCTGGGACTAATTGTTCCTGGACACTCATAAGCAACTGAAACACATACATACCGGGTGTCCCAAGTTATCGTAAACAGGCAATATCTAGCTTATTTGACAAGATAATAAAAAAATACTTTGAATAACATCAAATACCTTTCCAATGATGTATGAAAAGTTCTTCTATTTGGCACCCCCTATATATTGTCAATGAAAATTGCGTGTCATTCTATCTGGAATACAACGATAGCACATACTTTATATGTTTTCAGTAATAACAACAAAAACATTAATATTTTGTGACTTTTTTCCACGTTATTTTATTTTCCTTATAAAAATGAAATACCTCCACCTATGTTCGTACAAACTTCAAATATGAGAAGTAGAAGAATTTCTTGTTTCAAAAAATCGATGTTTTTCATATCAAAAAACTTGCTTTAAATGTTTCTTCGTTTTTGGAATTACATGGTAGGTATTTTGGTTGCAATTCATATTTCGCAAAATGTTAATGTCTTTGTTGTTATTAATAAAAAATACCAAGTATGTACTATCGTTGTATTCAAAATAGAATATGACACGTAATTTTCATTGGCAATATACAGGGGGTGCCATTTGAAAATGAAAAGTGAGGGGTAGCTAAGACAAGGCTGTCAAATATACGAACCTTGGAAAGGTACACTAATGTTATTCGAAGCAATTTTTTTATTTTTTCATTATCTAGTGAAATAAGTTAGATATTACTACTTGACTTGGGCTTGACTTGAAATCAATTCAAGTTCAAGTAAAGTAGTAGTTTTGCAATGTTGAGTCGAGTATTTATTCATCAAGTACTTGACTTGACATTGAAAAACTATTACTTTACTTGAACTTGAGTTGATTTCAAGTCAATCCCAAGTAGCTTGAACATCAAGTCAAGTAGCTTGATTATCAATTAAAACCATGAATCCCTAGTTTCAACATTGACTCTATTATGTTTAAACGCCGAGATTTTCGATTTTTTTTTCGACACAGTGTCATAAGGCTCCATTAGAGTTATATTCTCAAATTATTTGGAAATACGCAGGGTGTACCAAAAAGGTGTAAATGACCAAATATATGTTTTTCATATGCTTTAAACTCACCATTTTTGAATTATTCCGATTTTTCTTGAATTGGAGTTTATTTGGAAAAACTCAATAACTTAGAAATCAATTGATTCATTTGAATGAGATTTTGAAAATGAATACTAGAAAAACGGAGGTAATTTCTGATTTCTTGATGATTATAGTGTACTTGAATTTGGACTTCTTCCAAATGGTAACACTATAATTATATTTTTTCGCATTGAGTAGAGAATATGCTACCTGATGAAAATTGAAATTCGAGGTATGCTATTTGGAATAAACTCGATTTCAACTCTTGAATGAGTCATCAATGAATCATCTCATTTCAAACACCCAGTAGAGTACTCAATGATTATCAAAAAGTTCGTTGTTACCACCAGTCTTCAAGTATTCACTTTCAGAATCTCATTCAAATGAATTCATTCATTTCGGAGGTCACCTAACCTTACGTCTTTTATTATATTATATATTTTAATCTTCCCTAAAGGTGAATGTCCATAGACGATAGGTCAGGTGACCAAGCTGGCCACCTGTTGGGACATTGAACATGAATCGAATTATGTATAAATAAACAGAGTGTCTCAGTTGAAAAAAAAATGTTCATGGCGATATCTTATGAAATATCAGTTTGCAGAAAATTCAATTAACGTTATTGAATTCTTCGTAAAAAGTTGCTGCAAGGCGGTTTTCACAGAATGAATAATTTTCAACAGAAAAAAGATACAGTAAGTTAAAAAACTCTGTAATGGTGATAGCTATGGAATTGCAGTTCACCAATGAGTTTCTCATCAGTTTTCGTCTATGAAAGAGTAACGTATAAAGACCCAGGAAGAGATGGATAGATGGAACAATCGCTATAGCAGGAAAACAATGGAGGAGAATGAAAAATGGCAGAGAAGCATGGACGAAACTGGAAGAGGCCTATATCCGACACTGAATGGGTGAAGACTCAAAAAGAAGAAGTTGTAAAAAATAGGGCTTCCAATTCAAAAGTGTCCAATTTGGCCCAAACTATACATAATATTATTACTAACGGTTTTTTCAAATGACGAATGTTTTCAAATTACTCAATTGATGCTAGAACAAATAAAGCACATACCTACTTGTCGTAATAATGCCTCTCATCACCTCGAAAAAATAATCCTTTGGGAATCCATTTGTGATTATTCATTGGGAATAACAGCAATCATTATTGACCCTTGGTACTATCAACTGAAAGTGTTGAAATAGTTATTTATGAAACAAGTGCAAAAAGTGAATGTTTATTGCACGAGTTGCATATAACATTTTTTTCTACGTTCATGAGAAAAGCAAAAAATGATTCATTGAGGTGCGGCAGTACAGACAGTTTGCTCTATGGAGGTAGACGGTTACAAATCGGATCAGTTTTGATTAAGGAGTTATTCTCGGGAAGGCATTGTTTGTTTATCTCTGGCTGCTAACATTAATACAAAATAATATAAAATATGTAACTGTTTGAAACGTATTGCCAATCTCACAGCATATCTGATAAATATGTAGTGGGTTTGAACGTTTATTTTTTTCATGATGACAGCACGTTGAAGTAGAATGACAGATGAGTGCAATAAAAACTTTATTGCACTAGTGCAATAAAGAACTTTTTTTTACACTAAATATAGTTCAATGAAGTTTTGCTTTTTGCATGAATGTAGAAAAATCAAATTTAAGGTTTCTTATGAATAAATATTTTTCAATAAAAAAAACGAAAGTATTTTTTATTCGAACTCTTAGATCTATTATTCCTGTTCACAATTATAATAAAAATCCGAATCAGTTAAGTACTTCACATTCCGTTTGTACCACTTCTACATAAATCTCCTATTAAAACGCGATAGCGGTAATGTGAACGCCATTATCAACGTTGTTGGTACATCATCTTCATGACGTTCCTGAGGGTTATTTATACCAGCGTTAGGATGGATGGGTATAATTCTTCACGCCACCAAACTGATGTAGATTCATTAAGGCTGTCGTTTGGAGTACACGAAATATCATTTTGTCGTTCATATGTCGTACGATAATGAACCGTGTTGGGATGGATATTCCGGAATTGCTCCTGCAGATTCGGAAAATGGAGATGACGTTGATTCAGTCGGTTTCGTGGGATGCTGCAAAAAATTCATTGGATAAGGGCTAATTATGGAATGGATTCAATAAATGAAAATTTTTTCTTATACACACATTGTCCAAGGTTTGGGTACTTAGGTTTCGTCAAGAAATAAACAACCTATGTTCTGGAAATGAGATGATCTATTTCAACTGCAAAATATTTAATTGAGAATCTTTGTATATTACTCATTGCTTTATGCAGGACCAGAAAACACTGGAAATATGAGAAAAAATCTAAATTAACCGATTATTTTTTCTTGATTAATTATAGTCATTCCACTACTGAATCCAATCAATTCTTTCAATCAACTGCCCAATACACCCAGGCATCCCACGAATTAAGCCATCAATGAAATTTTCAGGCATATCGTTCCATTCTTCCTGAATAGCTAAAATCAATTCTGAAAAGTTGAAGGTGGGTTTTGGAGATTGTATAATGCTTTCTCTGAGTAATCCCATACGTGCTCAATTCTATTTATGTCTGGTGAGTTTGCTGACCCGTTCAGTTTCTGGATATTGTTCTCTTGAAGAATGGGTTGAACCCTTCATGGTGGGGCGTCATCATCGTGATAAATGAAATTATTCCCAAATTCGTTGCACAGAGAAACGATGATGTTTTTTACGTAGATGGCTCCAATCCTTGTTCGTTCAACGATAATAAAACGGGTACGGGGACGGAATATTATACCCCCCAGCTTATGCTCATTTATGATTCGCCTTGAAAATGTACAATTTCGTTAGTGGAATTGAGTCGCTCTAGTCTGCCTGGAACTCTCAAAATCGAATCGTGACTCTTCAAAAAAATATACGTTGCGCCATTGTAGTAAAAGCCAGTCTTGATGGTGTTCTGCCCATTGCCGATGGTAAGCCCTATGTCCAGGTGATAGTCAACCTCTACCTTACAGAGGTCTGTTAAAAGTATCGTTCGATTCTTTCGACTAAAATTTGCGATAAAATGGTCTTCCCTTGCAGATGTTACTCTGGGTCGGCCAGGCACCGGTCTCCAGGTAACGCTGCCGATTTCAAGGAAAAAAGCCCTTATGCGCCTTACTGAAGTCCATGGTATATTCAAACATTGCGCAATCTTTTGGTTCGACAAAGCTTCTCGATGTAGGGCAACTATTCTTTTCCGATAAAACTGAGAAATTGGATGTCTTGAAATTTTCCTCGGAATAATCTCAATATTAAAACTCTCGTTTTTTGCTGAAAACTGATCAACTTAAATGATGACAAATGGTCTGGTGCAGCAGTTCCCCCCATGTGATGACATAAAAAAATGGCTTGATTTGTGAACAAAAGATGAGAACTCTTTTACTGTAACAGTACTCAAGCGCTACTAGGAAGACGGAAAAAGTTGTAGCTAGTTGCAGATCTACATTTAATAAAGGAGGTTTCGGTACACTGCGACCTATTGGTATATTGTGTTCCCCATCTATGTTTCGCCTTCCAGTTTCAGAGTTCTAGTGAACTTCAGTATCTGGGATGACTTCAAGAAGGCTAATTCCTCACTTCTACAAGTTTCGAGTCCGAAGCAGATTTTATGTTAGCTAGTGAGGGCTAGGCATTCCATTACCAGGTGAACCGGAGTTTCTTCCTCCTCCCCACAGAATCTGCACATCTAACTTTTCTATTAGACCCATTCTAAGGCGACAATGACCTATGAAATCCAGTGGGAAGATGTATATTTTTGTTAAGATCCAGATACTTCTTGGATCTCGCAGTGTTAAAGTTTCGAAGAAACTTTTTGGAACGATCCAGAAAAAAGAAAAAAGAGTGTTTCTCTTTCGGTTTTTTTCCGGTTTCCTCTGGGTTCCTTCATTCTGGGTTGCCGGTCACCCGGGAATTAGAGGGAATGAAGAGGTTAACACAGGAGCACAAAGTCCTTTCATCGTCCCGAAACCTTTCTGTTGCATAGGCAAATGTACCTACAAGAAAGAGTTTCAGGAGAAGGATACAAGAAACAATAAAGTTGCATTTTCATAAAAAAAAACTTTAGTTTCGCATCTTATGAATATAAAATAAAACGAAGTAATTTCCACTATGTTATTTAATTGTAAGCAACAATTGTTTCGCCACACTGTGGCTTCATCAGGCTACATTTCTGAACTGATAAGAGTACAAAGATTTTCGGAATCTTATATAGGAACAAAATTGACACAAAAATATTCGAAAGGGTATAAATTACAAAGTTATATTGGACAATTTACCGCCTGGGATTTCCAAACTATCGGAAGAAATTCAATAAAGGGATGAGTTTATATCCGTTTGTTCGTTCAACAGAATATTTTGGGTATTATACCTGTTTATTTCTAGGGATTCTAAGAGGGTTAGTCTTAAGCTCTTGTTTTCTAAATGAAGAATTTCAAAGTTATTATTGAAGGTATGGTCCCATTCTTTTAAGTGATTCGCGTAGGTTGAAAACGAACTATCAGATGTATAACTCTTTTGGTGTTCCTTTATCCTTTTATTGAAAGATCTTCCTGTTTGTCCAATATAAACCATAGGGCAATCATTACAGGTTAACTTGTAGACACCGGATTTAGTTTCTTTAGTTTTTTCAGACAAGATGGCCGTTACGTGTAAAAAGTGTTCTAAAACTATTAGTCGTAATGATGATTCAATAGCATGCTCTAAGGATAGTTCTCACTTGTTTCATATTCAGTGTGTCAACCTTACTGTAGAGAATTTGGAAACAATGAAAAAATCGGGAACTTCTAAGATATGGTTGTGTGATGGTTGTTCATTAGTGGACATAACCTCTAAAACTGATATGTCGAATAAAATATCGACAAATACTCAGATTTCTTATGAAGACCTTCTCAAAAACATTGAAATTATTGTTGTTCATTCTCTCAAAACACTATTTCTGCCCGCCGTAGAAGAACTGAAAATTGAAATAGGAAATCTTCAAGATCAGGTTTCGAGTCTCAAAGCTGAAAATTCCAAACTGAAAAGTATTAAACATCAAGAAACTAAAACACAGCCGAAAGTTAAAACATACAATGAGGTAATCAAAGCAAATATTGATCAGAATAGTAGGAACAATTCTTCAACGAGTACTTCTGAAGTCGAGAAAATTAAAAAACCTCAACAAGACCAATTACCGTCTAATTCAAAATTGGCCGAAACGAAAGACAGTACTACTTCTTGTCCGAGTACAAGCCAGTCACAAAAAATCAAGGAAGACGAATTCATTACTGTGAGAAACAAAAAACCTAGACGAATTGATAGAAGCATTGTAGGTAGTGGAAAGCCTGATGGAATGTCAATAAAAGGAGCCCTGAAGTATGGATATTTACACGTATGTAAATTAGAACCCAGTTTGCAACCCGAAATACTGGTCAAACATCTTAACACCAAGGGTTTCAATGACATAATATGTGAAAAATTAGAATCTAAAAGACCAAAAGAATACTCATCTTTCAAGATAACGGTACCTGCACAGAATTTCGAAGATCTCAAGAAACCTGAATTATGGCCAGAAGGAAGTAGAATCAACCATTTTTTATTCCGTCTCAACAGGAGCAAAACATTAAATCTAAAGAAAACTTCATAATTATTCATCAGAATGTTCAATCTTTGAGAAATTCTATTTTAAGGTTAGAACAATTCATAAATAATAATAACGCATGCCTTGTTGCAGTCACAGAACACTGGCAAAGTACTGCCGAACTCGAAGTACTTACTATCCGTGGTTTCAAGTTAGCATCCAAATACTGTAGACCGATTAATTGTCATGGTGGATGCGCTATTTATTGCAAAGATGAAATAATTTTCAAAGAGCGTTTAGATCTGGTAAAGGCTAGCATCCCTTATGTGTTCGAGTGTTCTGCGATAGAAGCACAATTAAACAACGAAAAAGTTATAATAATTTCAATATATCGACCCAACAGTTATCCCAGATGTGATATAAACTTATTTTTTGAACAAATTCACCACCTTCTTCAAAACCTCACTGATTCAAATAGTCAATATATTATAGCTGGTGACTTTAATGTGAATATACTTTTAAATAACTCGGAAACACAAAAATTTTTGTCAATTCTTCAAGGCTTCGGCGCTAATCTCACAGTTCATGAAGCAACTCGAATAACATCAAACTCAGCTACCTGTATTGACAATTTCATAACTAATTTGAACAACTACGATGTCGCTGTCCTACCATCGCATATTTCAGATCATACCGCCCAAATATTCTCTTTTCCTGTTGGAAAAGCCCATTCCAAATCCGTCAGGAAGCAAATTCGTCTAATAAATAACTCAACAGTTAAAACTTTTCTGGAACTTCTTTCTGTTGAAAATTGGGATGATCTTTCTATCTACCAGAATATCGTTGATATTGATCTCATGTGGGACATGTTTTTCAGTAAGTACAAGACCATATTCGATACTGCTTTTCCACTTGTCGTCATGAAGAGCGAATCATCTCGGGAGAAATATGTGGATAAATCGCCTGAGGTTCAAGAAATCAAGAAAAGATTGGATTGCTTGTACACAATTTCTCAATCTCGCCCAGAAATGAACAATATTTACCAGATAACAAAGAAATCATATGATGAGTGCATCAAATTGAATAAGAGAAAATTCCTGAGAGAAAAAATCGATAATTCCAGTAATAAATCAAAGATGGTTTGGAAAGTGATCAACCAAGTTATTGGCAGGAAATACAAGAATGATTTCAAGATGCCAAGGTCGGATGGACCACAAGAACTCGCCGATGCATTCAATAGGCAATTTATCGATGTCCCCACCTCACTGAATACCCAATCTTCCTTTTGCAGTTCAGGGGATTCAAACCCTAGATCTATTCGATATAACGAGAGGTCATTCTTCCTTTTTGAAATAACAGCAGATGAGGTCATCAGGACTGCGAAGGCTATGGAAAATAAGGGATCTTTTGGATATGACGAAATACCGATGACAGTGATCAAGAGATCTATTGAAATTGTTGCTAAACCGGTGGCTCACATAATGTATATAGCATTCAGAGATGGTATCTTCCCAAGGTCTCTGAAGGTAGCAGTAGTGAAGCCTCTCTTCAAGAAGGGAGATACAGACGATCTCGGTAATTATCGTCCGATAAGTCTGCTGACTTCTTTTTCTAAATTATTTGAGAAAGTTCTGGTGAGTAGGCTTTTGAACTTTTTCCATAAATTTCACCTTTTTTCCAAATTTCAACATGGATTCCTTAAAACAAGGAGCACGGAAACCGCATTATTTGAGCTGTCAAGATCAATTCTCCATGCTTTGGAATGTGGCGAAGTTCCAGCGGGGCTCTTTCTTGATTTCTCTAAAGCTTTTGACTGCGTCAGTCACGAAATATTGTTGGATAAACTCAACAGCTTCGGCATCAGAAATAAACAGCAAGATTTGATGAAGAGCTATTTGGAGGATCGAGTCCAAAGGGTATCTATTGAGATTGATGGTGCTGTCTTTGTTTCTTGCGATGAGATACTGAGTAGTGGTGTACCTCAGGGGAGTATAGCTGGACCCTTACTTTTTTTGGTCTATATAAACGACTTGCCGGAATGCATTTTGATCGAGGATTTCATGTCGTTGAACCCGAATGATCTGATGGTAACAAAGACAGAAGAAAATAAAGATATAGTCATGTATGCGGATGATACAAATTTGGTGGTAGCAGCTTCCAACGTATCTGAAGTGGTAGGTTTGACTAGGAATAAATTTTGTAAGATCGCAGATTGGTGCCGAAGAAATAAAATCAGCTTAAATCTGAACAAGACTGAATGTGTGATATTCTGCACCTCACACAGCAAGATAAAAAACCCTGAAACAATTGATCTTATGGGACAAAATGTTGAACTTAGTCACCGTACTAATTTTCTGGGAATCACAGTGGATGAACATCTGAACTGGTATGATCATATTGATACTCTCCAAAGAAAACTAAATTCTGTCCTTTATGCTATTCGAATATTGGTGCAGCATGCTGACTTGGAACTGCTAAAAACAGTATATTTTTCTAATTTCCAGTCAATAATGAGTTATGGAATCATTGTGTGGGGAAACAGTTCTGATATCTCTAGAATATTCGTAGTTCAAAAAAGAGCGCTAAGAACTATGCTACGTTTATCCCCCAAAACATCCTGCCGTGGAATATTCAGAAGAGAAGGCATCCTCACAATAACTGCATTGTATATATTTCGTTGTCTTACATTTTTAAGAACTAACTTCCTTTATTTCGAAAAATATCTCAATTCAAATATGACCAGGCGCATCTACTCATACCATCTTCCGAAGTGCTCTCTCACTCTATCACAGAGAAATGTCGAATACATGTGCCTTACTTTGTTCAACAAATTGCCCAAAAATTATCAAGTCCTAACTACTGTAAAAAATTTCAAGAAAGAAGTTCGTAAACTACTTACTGACCTTGAACCATATTCTTTAGATGATTATTTAAATTATAAGTTTCCTGTATAGACATCACTATATGTAATCAAGTATTATTTTTTGTTAGCTTCCTTATGCTTGACTTGTTTTCTTTTATTATGAAAATAAATATGATTATTATTATTATTATTATTATCTGTTTTGTCTTTATTGTTTTTAATGAACATCTCTAAGTTGTTACTTGTTTTGAAGGATATTGTGTAATTGAAATTTGTTTTCAGGTATTTAGCAATCTTTTCAGAAATATTATTAACATAAGTTAACGAAAAAAATTTAGTATCAATACCATAATTTACCTTAGGGTATGTTAGACTCAAAGCTTGCTTTCTTTGTTTATTCCTCAAAATTTGATCAATAACATGTGGACTGTAACAGTTATTCACAGCTATTTGTTTATTTTATTTATAATGAATTTCCGCCAAGTAAGGACCGAATCCATTAAATATCTTATGAATATATTTGAAATTAAAAGTTTTTCACTAACGAGAAAATTACACAAAAATCACATTAAGTTTTTTTGCGATATCCAAAAGTAGGTACATTATAGCCTAAATGAAAATAGGCATTCCGTCCCGTCTCAACGTGGCCCATAAATTCTTCGGTGATGAGGGAACGGCCAGAAGAGTTAATTACTATCGCCGTGGGGGTAATTTGTTTGGAGCAACGTCAACAGTGCACAATATCCCGACACATGTCAACCTAACGTAATACAACCCTGTCTCCAAAGCCCCGAGCGAGTCAAATGCTACCTTCGTAGGAGTCGAAACAATCAACAAGCTCTTGTACCCCCCTTTCGGCGCCCCCCTCTTCTTCCCCCCTTCGCCCCCTCGTGTATCCCGGGAGCGTCCATCTATGCGGTGACGGCCCGTAAATTAGTTCCTAGGCTCCAATAAACATTCCTTGCATAAATTACCTGTATTTTCGGATTAATTACACACTTCGCAACAACTTCTACTCCACCTTAAGAAGTTGTGGATTTCTTACGTGGAGGTGAAGTTAATTAACTTCGTCAGACGTAAAGGGAAGGGGGTATAGCCGGTGCTGCTGAAGAAGGTTAGGGTTTTTCCTTCGCTGAGGTTGGAAAGTACGAAATTGGTAGTTGAGGATTTTTTAGTAGATGCTCGTCAAGTACACTCTTGGAAAAAAGGTGTGGTTCATTTAATTAAAAATTGTATGCTACACTACTTTTGGTCAGACCAGTAGTTTGCTTTCTTATTGCTATCATGAAGTTTTATGTCTTCTGCAAATTATTCATCTACAATACAGCCTGACGCCTGCTATCTCATGTTGGTTGGACAGTTGAAATGATAATCTTTCTTATCATTGGTTGTTCACCTTGGACCTTATTGGTTCTTGAATTTTCACACGATAATTTGATAATAATAAAATAACGGGTGTTTTTTTCGAGGTATATAACTTTAAGTTGGCATTACTGTTCAAGATGGCAACCGATTTAACAGCTGTTAAGTGATTTATTCTGGGTTTGGTTTGGCAATTCATCATGAATAGACTCACGCCTGAACAACGCTTGCAAATAGTGCAATTTCATTTCGAAAATAATGGTTCTGTGCGGAATACGTATCGCGCACTACGTCCATTTTATTTTGTTTAGCGATGAAGCGTACTTCTGGTTGAATGTCTACGTCAACAAACAAAACTGCCGCATTTGGAGTGAAGCTAATCCTCAAGTGTATGTTTAAACATCGTTACATCCAGAAAAACTGACTGTTTGGTGCGCTTTATGGGCTGGTGGAATCATAGGTCCGTACTTCTTCAAAAACGATGATGGCTAGAACGTTACAGTCAATGGTGATCGGTATAGAGCCATGATTACTATTTTTTTCATTCCTGAATTGAACAACCATGATGTCCAGGAGCTGTGGTTCCAACAAGACGGCGGAACATGTCACACAGTTCGTGCCACAATCGATTAATTAAAAGACACATTTGGTGACCGCCTAATTTCACGTTTTGGACCTGTGAATTGGCCTCCAAGATCTTGTGATTCAACACCGCTAGACTTCTTTCTGAGGGGCTATGTAAAGTCATTGGTCTATGCGGATAAGCCACAAATCCTTGACCATTTGGAAGACAACATTCGCTGTGTTATTGCCGATATACGGCCACAAATGTTGGAAAAAGTCATCGAAAATTGGACGTCCAGATTGGACTTCATCCGACCCAGCCGTGGCGATCATATGCCAGAAATTATATTTAAAATGTAATTCAACAAGATTATCTTGCGGATAAATAAAATTTATGTCAATCGAATAATCCATCGTTGTTTTATTGCAATTTAAAGTTCTATAGCTCTAAAAAAACACCCTTTATATTGCAATCATGAAGTTTTATGTCTTCTGCAAATTATTCGTCTACAATACAGCCTGACGCCTGCTATCTCATGTTGGTTGGACAGTTGTAATGATAATCTTTCTTATCATTAGTTGTTCACATTGGACCTTATTGGTCCTTGAATTTTCACACGATAATTTGACAAATATATTCATGTAGGGTTTTATATCGTTGTCTAGGGGTTATATAAAGGCCGCCGGTACTAAACTATTGTTTATTTACACTATGTACAATTCTGAACCCCAATTGAATGTACAGACACTGAACTTTCGACTATCGAAGCTATTTTATTCCGTCGAATTGTTAATCGTCTAATTATTCGAGTTGATCCGTCTATATCTAACGTCGAAATTATCTAACTCGCTGCGTCTACTCTTTTACGTCGAACTATATGCGTCTAATCTCTCACGTCGAATTATTTAACTTTTTACATCTAATCTGTAACGTCGAATACTAACTATGTCCGTCTATTCTCTAACGTTGAATACCACCCTCGTTCGTATGTATCGTACTCCAGTCTCAGTCTTAAGTCTCAAGTACCTCTTCCCCTTACGTCTCTCTATATCGATAAATCTGCATGGTCCACCATTTTAGGATCGATCTTGTAGTTTTCGTTTCGTCAAGTCAGTAGCGTATCATTGGCTAAGAATTCGGATCCCACATTCATTTCATATAAAATATATTTTGAAGCTTTAAACAATTGTTTTATCACATCCGAATAAATGTAGGATCCAGTAATTGTTCCCTTTAAATAATTGACATGGTCAAGGATGCTTGGAGACCTATTAGTTTCTTCAAGCGTCGAGGGCATGACCGTTTCAAAGAATATACAGGGAACGAATTGCTATTTTACATAACGTAGAAGGGAAGTGTTAATTCTTCGGGGTGTCGAAGATGTGTCATGTCGGTTGTAAATCTTAGGAGATTTACTGGGGGTTGGGTACCGGATGTCACATCTGCGTATCGAGTGCTGGTCCTTCGAGAATTTTCGTATTCCAGGAATCCGCGAAGAGCTTTGAGTGGGCGGAACGGAAAAACTCTTATTGGACTAGGGGTGGTACTTGGTACTTTCCCCCGATATCGGAGTGGCGCTAAGGTTGTGGCCAAGCCGGAAGAAGGGAAGTCGATAGCCAGGTAAGGGCAGTAAGTTACAGACGGTAGAGAGTTCAAGTTGCGGTCAGTAGACAGTTCAGGTTCGAGTCGAGAGACTGTTCAAGTTCGGTCTGAATCGAAGGAAGTTAAGTATAAGCCGAGTTTAGAGCAAATTCGGTCGGTCAACTTAAGACGTACGACGTGAAGACGGTTCGCGGACTAGATTAAGACGAGTCGCGAACGAGTTGAAGACGAGACGACCAAAACTAGAATTAAAGACGAAGACGTTGTATCCGAAGACGCTTCGAGTAACTAACACTTGAGTTAAATACGAAATTCAGTAACGTATCTACTGTGTTTATACTGCAGTGTGGCTTTGTAAATATATGTATGTAATCACGTACAGGCTCACGCCTCTGTGACTATATGTTTATACCCTGTAGCTTACAGAATAAACCATATTATTATTATTATTATAATTAAAAAGAGTTTAATTATTACAAACTTAAGCAAAGTCACGGAGAAGAGGACAAAAGGCCAGGTAATCGAATCATACCTCTAGACGATCGATTAACCAAGCCTACATAAATATATAGAGAATATCCCTTGCTTTTTGTCATGTGTGTATTTCTAACATTTCAATAACTCCAACTAAATTTCTTTTCATAGGAATTATTTCTAGAAAGGAAGCACAAACACATGGATTTCATTGTGAATATTTGATGCTCGATCCAATTATTTTTTTCGTGAAAAATTACAGAATTTTTTAACTGCAAAAAATCCATTTATTCATAAGAAGTCAGTCTCCATATATTTCAAACAAAGTTAAGGATAAAAACCCCAATTTCTCTATGCACAAATTTACAAGGACCGATTAAGACAAAAAATTAATTATTATATTCTCATTTCCAGGTAAGACATTATTTTCAACATAGGACGTGGGTAAGTGAAGATTTTGAACAAATTTAATTGCAGTACAACTTTGTTAGACTTAAAATGGAATCCGGTTTACAAGGTCTCATCTATTTTTAGTTCGTGACCTGTCTGATCATAACTGATTAACATTCGACTGTTGACTGACCGTTAACTACCTACCTCGTCTCATTCTACAAGGGTTATTTAATTTTTCCTTTCCATGTGGGCCACACTCTTAGCATCTCCCTGATATCGGGGAAAGTACTAAGTATCAACCTTGTCCAATAAAAAGTTTTGGCCGTACCGTCCACAAAATATTTTATGGTACTTTGAAATTAAGGTGGTTTTCACCATGGAATATTCTCGATCGCCTTGCACGTGGTACATATGTACGTGTTCGTTCTCGAATCTCGATCTCAGCCCTTAACAAATCTTTTACGATTTAACATAGAAATGGCTTCATTTGTAAATTAATTGATGGAATGACATGCCTTCGACATGTTGAAGAACTCATAAAAGAACTCTTAAAATTAAGTTACAATAGAAATTGGTACTCTGTGAAAACTCTTGATTGTTTCGGTCTCTATTTGAAGGAAATTCATCTTAATATGACTAAAAAGTAAAATACTTTATTTCCGCTCATATACATTTTTATTTATGAGCGGAAATAAGGTGTTTCACTTCATCATATCAATTGCGAACAATTAGACTAATAAATTTCCAAGCATACTAGTGACCATATTTACAGGGAACAATAATTGTGTTCCTAGGTTCATATTACTCTTAAAGTCTAAAACTACTAGTTGCATCAAAGCTTCCAAAATATAGTTTGTGGTGACAAAAAACAATTACACATAATGTCTGTGTCTAGCCGAATTTGTCATCACAATACTCAATAAAAATGTAAATGCATTAGTGTAACAATGGTCTTTCGTGATACTTGTGCAGACAACTGTCTCATTCATGAGGTTCTCAGAAAGACACAATAGGGGTTATCTTTCTCCTACCATAATCAATGTGCAAGTATCATGATACCATTGCGTAGGCATACAACTTAGAGAATAAGTAAAGGAAGAAGAAATGCACGTTGTACTATATGATTTTACGTTTGTAACCCAGGTATATAACTGGAAAAAGGAGAGTTCAGTGGAGTAAGTTATGGGGTGATGGCCAGTTGAGTTAGTAGAGAGTTCAAGGATGTTTCCAAGTGCTGTACCACCATAAAGTTTTCGTCTGTCGTCCATCAGTGTTTCAATAATCGCAACGAAAACGCGATACCCAAAAGTTCTCTGCTCTTTATGCTGTCAGATTCATTGTCCGGCCGTGAAAGCCTTATAGTTATAAAGTTGCGATCATTTTTAGTTTAAAAACAATTCAATTTCGAGTCCAGCCCCCTTCCAAATACGCCCGGACAGCAATTCCACGACAATACGGCAAGTAAAGCGAGCAACGTCGCCAATATACGACTCGTATCGGCGACAACCTCAACATGCATCGAAATTCATTATGTCGCACGTAATTCCACATCGGAATGAATAGGAAACGGTTAGAGCATCGCGAAAAGGCTGGAATGTCAACTTGTTCGACTAATTCAATAGCAGTTGTGTTCGCATCTTCAGTTTGTAATCCCCGTAGCAATCGCTGAATTTATAACAATTTCTAAGGTGTTCGTTGAGGCGAGGTTAATTTGGATCTTTGCTCCGTTTCCTATGTACATTCGGGACAATGTGTTATGTGCGATTGCTACCTTTGTTGTCTTTGTGAAGGGGAACATGGGATATTACATTTGGCCTTATTGGAAATGCTATACAAGGTACGTTCTTCCGTTAGACGTTAGAGAGTTTTATTTTTATTTATCGTTGTGAGGGTAGGAGTGGGAGAAACTATGGCTGAACTCCTGCTGAAACAGAAGAGCTGATGAGTTGGAGGAATTTCTATCCATATTAGTGATTGCCAGTAATGAAAATTCACACATTTCTCTGAAAAGCTCTATTACGATTCGAGGAAAATGATTTCAATTTCATCCATCATTGATCAAAGTTCCAAAATCTTAAGAAGCTATACAATATTGAAAGGATGGTACTACTGGCAACATTCTATATCAAGAGTAAACTACATAGAACGAGGGAGAGTAGGTTGGTATCACTTTTTAGGAAGCATCATAATCAACTCGTCAAGAATTCCGAATGAAACATCATAAGAACCAATTTATAGCACCTAGAGCATTTAATAGTAACGAATTTGTCAATTGGAATGATACAATTGGACTATAATGGTATCACTATGTATAATTTTTCGAAATTTCTTGTGTCATTTGTATTCAATAGGTTATGCTATTTAATCATGCAAAGATACACGATTCTACAATATTCAGAAATTATTTTATCAAGGTTAGTATTCATTTGTTACTATACAGATGAATTTAAGAACATGTGGCGACAAAAAGCAATTAGACATGTCTGTGCCTAGCCGAAGTAGTCGTCACAATACTTAATATAAAGATACCTGCATAAGTGTAACAATTATCTTCCGTAGTACTTGTGCATACAACTTTCTCATTCATATGGTTCTCAGAAAGATGCAATAGATAATATCTTTCTCCTACCCTAATTAGTGTGCAGGTACCATGATACCGTTGCGCAGGCATACAACTTAGAGAATAACAAAAGGAAGAAGAAATGCACGCTGTACAATATGATTTTATATTTGTCACCCAGGTATGAAAACTGCGAAAAGGGGTGTTCAGTAGAGTAAGTTACAAGGTTATGACCAGTTGAGTTAGTAGAGTGTTCAAGGATGTTTCCAAGTGCTGTACCACACACAATAAAGTTCTCGACTGTCGTCCATCAGTGTTTTAATAATATAATGTTCAGTTATTTGACCAGCTATCCGTCGTATTGAAGACAAATTTAAGATTTTTTTCAACACGATATGAGAATACCATCATCAAGTACTCCATATCTCCTTCAAATTTGTCTAAATACAACAAATAGTAATTCGATCAACTGAATAATATCCATGAGTTCTTAGTGAATTCGTCTCAGTATTCACAATTATGGACAGATTTTGATTGAACAATTTATAAACATTGTTGGAATGGAAAAGTTTGGAGAGGTTGTTTAAACATAACGACAAAAAAATTCAAAGGGTCATTTCTGACTCTATATCAGAAAAAAAAAATTCTTATGAAGTTTTGCAAATGGTTACTTATAGTTGTTGAATTTAAAGAAATGGGATTTTCCTTATATCTTCGAAACTTTAAAATATTTCAAAATGACTTTTGAACCAGTATTAAAAAATTCCGAATTCTTTCAGATAGTAAAGAGTTGTTTTCCATGGTCAGAGTGGGATTTATTTACCCATTTCTTTGAAGAAGGTTATGATTGATACTAAGTATATGAGATTTGGCAACAGATACTGCAATCCAGAAATCTAGGTGTTGCATCAAAAATGATTTACTTCTGTAGTTTCAGCATCGAGAATCCATATTCTCGATGCTGAAACTACAGAAATGATGCAGCTTCATAGCTGCATCATTTGGATGGTTATTAATTGTGTTAATTATTGTCTCTTCGAATATTATATAATGTTTTTTATCAAAGTTCAGATAAATATATAAGAAAAATCATTACTGATTTTACCCTGAAATAGCCATAATTTCTAAGAGAAATCTCTTATTTCTGCCCAGTGCATTTCAAATGGATCAATAAATAATAGTTGACTTCAATTATATTATGGTATTTCCTATGGAAGAAGTTTTCGTTCTAATCAATTTATATGCATGCACAAAATTCTCAAATCCAAGTGTTGATAGTAGAATTGCAATGGCAGTATCGATCTTCCAATGCTTCTACAAACTCAACACGAAGTTTTGAACCATTACTTTTCACGATCCAAGTTTTGGATTAGTTCGAACAAGAGTTTCAAACACTGACCTAATTCTTTCGACATCTTCATCACACTTAATAAACATTCAAATTGTATTTTCTAGAAAGCAATTTGGAGCAACTACCGTTCTTCGACTAATTTAAGTTCTTCTTGAAACTTGTTTTTTTTAGATTATTTTTGACACGAATTGCGGAATAATTCTTTGATTTACATCCATATCCAACGAAAAATGGTTGAGATTATTATGAAGATTCTCTCAATTCATGAGATGAAAGCAAAATTGCGCTGATGATATCGAACTTCCAATGACTCCAAGAACTTGAAACAAAGTTTTGAACCATTACTTCTCACTACTCGACTTTTGGTTTAGTTCGAACAGTTTGGAACCCTGACCCAATTTTTGCGACAACTTCATCAACTGAGATGAACATGGAATTTTTTCAAATGAGATTTCAACCACTAAATATTGACACTTATATATTTTTTGCCATAATCATTTCAGAATTGTTTTGAAGTTAATTTGTTTAGAAGAAAGTTGGTTTTAGGTGATTTAAATAGTGACCTTAATTGCTTATATCTAAAATTAACGTGCTGTACACTCAATTGGAAATGATAATTGTGATTAGTACAAGAAAATAAGTATTTGTGTACCGGCTCATTCGCCATTTAGTACATTGGGCCCCGAAAAAAATTTCATTGAAAATTTCGTCTTTAGTCTTGTATTATTCAATGAGTTGGACTCATGGATATTCTATTATGCTTTAATAGTATTGAAGAAATAAATTATATTACAAAAATCGTGTCGTCAGTATTATGTATAATATATTTAGAACGAAGTATATACAAAAAAAATCATTCATCATTCATTCATTATTCAAGTATGTGAAGAGACAAGTGCATAATGATACGTATGAAATTCTGAAATAATGTATAAGAATCCTTCGGCCAATATCACATATTATAGTCTTGTATTTGAACGATAGAGAGGCGTAACTCGTTGCAAATTTGATGTATTTATCGAATACCTCTACTTTACTGAATTCGACTGATTCGATTCAATGTGGGAACCTTGATGCTAGTTGACTTTTTTTAAAAATAATGTTGGTTCTTTTTATAAATTATGATTCAAATAATTTAGTGAAACTTACACAGTCGATAAAACAGAGACTAAATAATTGAATAAAAGAATAGGAATTGAAAGATTGGAGGATGTAGAAACAAATCCAACCTGAAAATTTCCAACAGAGTCATACATTTATTGGAGCTTCACTGAAATAACACAAACTATGTAGAAAAATTATTATAAGCTCGTTCCAAGAATGAAGTGATTAGTATTTCACCATGAAGTTTGTAAGTTTTGAGTTGAGCCAGGAATGTTCAACACCTTAATTTAATTCTCTGTCCGGCCATCAATACAATAACTTTCATAAGGAAAAAAATAGAAACTTGAAATTTTCAGGTGAGGTTTAGCACTTGAATGCCACGGTTGAGTTTGTTGCTGGGCTCAATCCGACTTAGGGTTCCGTATGTAGAATATCAACTTCCAGTTTCATTCAGATTTCCATTCATACCAAAACGAGGAAAAATTCAAGAAGAATTTTAAAAAAAATGGTAAATATTTGAATAGCAATAAATCTGATCGAGTTTAGATTAAGTCTGGTGATATAAAACAACAATTTCAATATTTTCGGTTTTGATCTATCAGAACTCAGAACCATAGCAAATTCAAAAATCGAGAAAAAAACCTAATTTTTCGATAGATTCGAACGAGTTGAAATCTTGGATTTAAAAATATGGTAACAATTTCAAATTTTATACCAAATTTCATGTTGATTGGTAAATAAAAATAGAGAAAGCACTGATGTGAATTCAGGATATTTTGAGCGCTCTTGTATCATGTGCTAATTACACTGTTGGAGAGCACATAAATGTATGTAGGTACGAATTTGGTTTTCAAGTGCAATTAACGCTTGAATGACGAGCGCTCAAAAGCTTCTGACTTCACCTAATATCTCTCGACATTATTTTTGAATTAATTATGATTCTGATGAATCTATCAGAAAAAAAAAAGTCTCGGAATTGGTTATTCTTATATACACGCAATATTTCAACTCTGTGGAATCTTTTTTTAATGGAATATTCAGTTATTTTTTCAATATTCCATGTTTCTGATTATGGTATCAAAAGGAAATTCTGCAAAATGCTCGATATAGTGGTTTTTTTCATTATACATTATCATTTAGAATATCAATGTAAAACCGTACATTCCACAAAAATTCAGCTATTCTCGTCAACTATAGATATGTTGTGTTGAGGATAAGAATTAACTCTAGCCGAAATAGTAAAATTTCGATAAATTATATGAGGAAGAAATTAATGCAGCATGAAAAAAAACCAACATTCCTATATTAAAATTCTTCTTTCTCTTTTCAATAGACGTGTTTTTTCCTTCTGCCTTCTTTCTGTCATTATTATGTCTCCAGTGGTATGGAGCTCTAGTTTTCTTTCCATATCTTCGGTGGCCGTCCCAATGGTCTACGTGTATTTGGAATATGTGTTTCCGCTCATTTGGCCAGTATTAATGCCGATATCCTCTCTACATGTTCTCTCCAGAAGCTCTGATCCATCTGACCACATCCTGCGTCTCCAGTTCCTCCCTTATGTCCAAACTCCTCACATGATCTATGAGAGTTACTCCTTTGGTGCATCTTAAAATCCTCATTTCTGTTGTTGTTTCCATTCTCTTGGTTGTAGATGTTTCTGACCTCGTTTCGGCAGCCTATGTGACCTCTGGTCTCACAAACGCTTTATATATGCGTTTTTTCGCTGTATGGCCCATGGTTCTGTTGGTCCAGATTGAGTCTCTCAAACAGCCTCCGATCTTTGCGGCTTTGAGCGCTTGTGCTCGTACCACTACTCTTTACTTTAAATCCTACATAGTTAAATCTTGACACCTGTTCTATTATTTTGTTGTTGATTACTATCTTATCGTATAGGCACTTTGGAGATTATCATGTCATAGATTTCTCATAGTTGATACTCATGTTCAATTTATCACAGATATCTAGAGTTTAGTTATTGTAGAAAAAACATATTTCTTTTTCAATCAAGAATTCTCTATTTCAATTCAGAATGAGGTCAACGGAATAATTGTAGGATCCAGTTATTGTTCCCTGTAAATAATTGAGATGCTTGCAGACCTATTAGTTTCTTCAAGTATCGAGGGCATGACAGTTTCAATGAATTTACAGGGAACGAATTGCTTTTGTATATAACTCAGAAAGGAAGTGTTAATTCTTCGAGATGTCTAAGACATGTCGGGTCGATTACTCGATTGTAAATCTTAGGAGATTTACTGGGGTTAGGAAAGATCGAAGACGAAACGGTTGTACCAGATGTGTCACATCTGTCTATCAGGTTCTAGTCCTTCGAGAATATTCGATTTCCAGGAATGCGCGAAGATCTTCGTGGGCGGTACGGCAAAACTCTTATGGGACCAGGGGAGGTACTTGGTACTTACCCCGATATCGGGGTGATGCGAAGGGTGTGGCCGAGTCGGAAGAAGGGAAGTCGATATTCAGGGGAGGTCAGTAAGTTGCGGTCAGTAGACAGAGTAAGTTCCAGCCGGTGGACAGTTCAAGTCATGTCCAAGACGAGTGAAGAGCAAGTTCGGTCGGTCAACTTAAGACATACGACGTAAAGACGGTTCTCGGACTAGATTAAGACGAGTCGCGAACGAGTTAAAGACGAGACGATCGAAACCAGAATTAAAGACGAAGACGTTATATTCGAAGACGCTTCGAGTAATTAACACTCGAGTTAAAGACGAAATTCAGTACCGTGCAAACTGTGTTTGTACTGTAGGTGTGGCTTTGTAAATAGATGTAAATAATTCAAGTTTAATTATAACAAACCCAAACAAAGTCACGAAGAAGAAGACGAAAGGCAGGTAATCAACTCATATCTCTATACGATCGATTAACCAAGCCTTCATAATCTTGTAGTCAATTATGAATCATTAATTACTTTCATTCGTAAACAAGTTGATTGAATAACTATTAATATTTTGAAGTAGTTCAGCGGAGTTTTACACTCAACAGTTTCAAATTATGTTAACTTTGTGTTTCCGATTTCGAATCCTCCGAGAGATAAAATCAATTTTTAATGATTTTCTTCATCACGTGGAATTACATAAAATCATAAAACTCTGTGTACCGAGTTTTCACCTTCATTACCAATTCTTTACCCACAAAAACTAATCCTCAAACCGGAAACGAACCTTGAACGTCAGCTAATGATCAGAAGCGGCAAAAGCGAACTATACGAAAATGGAAAAGTTTCTTTCGGAGTGTTTGGATTAGGGAATTAGGAAAAACCTATCGAAACCGCGTCTACGGTCGAAGCACCACTAAGTCAACGTAAGACATAACCCTTAATATTTCTTAATGGCCTCAGGGAAACCGGAATAATTGCCCGCGTTCATCAATGCATTTCAGTAACGTTGTTGTGCGGTAACGACTGAATGAATTATAAATCGAGGAAGAGACTATTTGATCAACCGATCCATATAACGGCTCATTAAAAGGTATAAAGACCATACGACCTCCCTCTTCGAGGCACGCAACCGGCAATTACCGCTACTGGAAATTAATTACTGAATATTAAAAGGAGGAAAATTACCGGTTGAATCTTCCCGGCCGAGCTTTGGTCGCGGATGGGCTTTTTGGTAGGACGAGACTCGGCGGTTTTCGCCGTAAAATTGTGAGCTTTTTCGATGAATCAGGGTTTTATCATTTAGGAATTGATTTTTTTCATGATTTTGTTCATCAAAGTTGATTTTTTCTACTACATAGACGTACAATTTTGCTTCCACCGTTTTTTCTGAAAGTCGGGGCTTTATTGTGAAAAACTGATTATACATTTATGATTCGAAGTATTGTCCACCGCTGGAAACTACTTTCTCCCATCTTTCGGGCAGCGTACAAATCCAACATTGAAAAAACTGGTCATCTTTTGAAGCGATCCACGAATCGATCCAATATTTAACTTCTTAATGAGACCGGTGCTGGTCAGCCAGCGACTCAAATGGTAGACCGAAGAAGCAACGTCTGGAGAATACGGCGGGTGGAGTAGGACTTTCCATTTCAACGTTTCCAAGTATGTCTTGATCACTTACGCAAAATGGTGTCGAGCATTGTCATTCTGTAAAATCACTCAATTATGTCTCTTGTTGTATTGCTGCCGTTTATCTTTCAATGCTCGGCTCAAACGCATTAATTGTGTTGGATGACGATCGTTTCAACAACTAATAATACACTACGCCGAGCTGATCCCACCAAAAAATTCAACATGACCATGTAACCGTGAATATTCGGCGACCTGGAAGTAAAGCCGGGATATCCCTATGATTTTCTGCGGTTGGAATTATCATAATGAACCCATTTTTCGTCTCCAGTCACAATTCAATGCAGGAATATCTCCCGTCTGTGCCTTTCAAGCAGCTATTGACAAGCAAACAAACGCAGTTCAACATCTCCTCTTCAACCTAATTTCCTTGTTTCTGAATCATTTTCTTGACTTCCAGGCGTTCTGAAATGGGTTGTTGTATCACTTCCAATAATTCTGTTATTTTTCGTCAAGTCTGTTACGAGTCTTGATCAATTCATGCCTCAAATTTTGCGTTTTCGAATACCTTGTCTCTTCCACCTCCATGGTCTTCGACATCGAAATCACCATTCTTGAAGCGTTGAAACCTCTCTCGACACGTTTTTTCACTAATAGTGGCCTCACCATAGATATGTGGGAGTATTCGAAGAGCCTGAGACGCAGATATCTTCATATTTTCAAAAATTAAAATTTCCCGCAAATAACAAGAATTTGGCTCGTTCGCTAACATGTTTAATCGAGAATAACTTTATGATGCAGACACAAATCGACTAATATTTCGATGACGTTATGTGTACGAATACCTAAGCTTATCGTTTCATTCGACTACCACTTACCGCTACAGCCATCTATTGCAAAACGGCGGAGGCAAAGTTGTACACCAAATATATTTCACGATATATCCTCACAACTTTTTTTTATATGTTTCTCACAACGAATGTGAAAAGCACCGACACTCTTGAGCGCTCGTTTATTAGGCTCCAATTGAGCCCTTGAAGACCCCTAAATCCAGTTATGTATTCTCCAAGAGTGCAACTAGCGCTCAAAAGTTCCCACCTTTAACTTACTGTAGTTAATATGGTAAGGAAATGATTATTGAAAGTACCTAGCACCTAAATATATGGATAATGGTTACAGGTTAATTTCAAATGGAATTGTTTTTTGTAGACCTTTATGACCTTCAGAGGGAACACTATCAAGTGGTTTCTCAGTTCAAAACGAAATAAGAGATATTTCTTTTTACAAATCATGGATTTTCATGAGGTTTTCACATTATTCCTTTGAACAAATATCAACATGGAAGAAAGTAAATATTTTCAATTTGCGAATATTTTTGGCAACTTTTCGTTTTTTTTTTTTTTTACCGTAGCGCTTTTTTATTAATTTTCTATACTTTAAAACTGCAATATGAAAGTTTGAAAATATCCTATTGGACTCACTCTACTGACTGAAAGATGTTATGTTGAGTAGAGGTTGAAACATCTAGCCCTGAATTACCACCAATTATCTACCCATAAATTTGGCATAATCACCATTAAATCAGTCATAAATCATTCAAACCCCCCAGACTCGTATTGACATATTAACTTTCTGAGCTCATTTATTATTGAATGTCTGAAAAGGACTGAAGGAACACACCAGGTCTCCTTCGACTTTATCCTTATATTATTCATGTTCTGATGAAAATGGCTCATTCCTGCACTGCAAGAAGTCTACGCGATCTCTTAAAATTCTTGTCAACTTATGATTTATTTCGGAGTTTGGGGTCTTGTGTATTTCATGATAGAAAAAGAGCGCGAAAATTCCTAGTTTCTTGTGAGCAGAGTCTCCGAATTTTTTCATTGAGAATTGTGCAGGTTGGACTCTGAATTCTTGATATTTTTTCACATTTATGTGAAGAACACATTTATCTCTCTTCAGTTATAAAAAAAAACGTTACTTCCTTAATATTTTGTATATTTTACGATGGCTCTGAAAATATCTAACCTTTAAAGATGAGATGTAGACATTTTTTTAACATATAGCGGTACTTTGAACGAGTGTTTCAAATTGTCAATTTGGTGCAAAGATATTTCAAAATCGATTTTTTTATAAAATCTCCTATAATTCCTATGCCTGCTTTGATACCTTTCCTCCAAGATAACATCTTTTCTAATCGATATGGAAATTATTATTAAGAGGGATTACACCTCGTGACTTTCCACGTATACAAGGTGATTCAAAATTCAATATCAAAACTTTAGGGGCGTATATGAGAATTTTTTCATGAACATATGTCTGCAAACGCTTTGCTACCGAACTGTAGAGCATTAAAGCTTCAAGATTTTTTTAGTTATCCCTCATAGCACATTCAGTTTTCAAAATATTGAAATCTAATTTTAAATACTTATAGGTTTAAGGGATTCCATCATCTACTATGCCAAGTGATTCAACAAGCTCCAAGGAGATAGTGCCTATCTTTAATAATCTTTTAATTTTCATGTGAAAAAAGTTTGACTTGACTTGATTTTTGTTTCTTTAGGTTTGGCTTGAAATCAAACTTCTTCAAACAGTTTGAAGTTTGAATATCATATTTCGCAACCTGTACTCTGCTACTCCGCAAATTCGTTCTAGTTCATATTCAGAAGGATACGCTTGACTTGTTCCGATTTTTTTGAAGTGTGTGTGTGTGTGTTGTGCTTTGTGTCTGAACTCGAAATGTCTGAACCTGAACTTCTATTCAAGTAGCTCATGCAGCTCGGAATACGTACGAGAAAAAATTAAGTCTGATTTTGAAGATACCGCCCCCCAAAAACGATGAAAAAAAAATCTGTAGACGAGGCAAAAGTACTCAACAAGAAAAAGAAATATAAAGATTTTTTTGATGTTGCAGCAGGCCATTCCAAAACAATGAGAATTGAAAAGTGCAAATTTTGTGAAAATAAAGAACAACAGTATAGAATGCCAATAGTGGATCAAGTTCTTTTACGACATTTGATGAAGAGCCACAAAAAATTGTATGAAGTAGAATTTTCACAGGAAGCAACACCTCCTATATCGAGTAGTATTTGTTGTAGTAACAACATAAAACGTTGGAACCAAAATTGTCCTAATAGTTTTTGGACCGCAGATCTTTTATTCTTAAAGGTTCAAATATGCGGTTTGTTTTATTGTTTTTGTAATTTTTATTAGCAGGGGGCTCTAGTGCCAGATTTCTTGTTCAGAACATTAACTTTATTTGTAAGAAGTACTGAAGTAAGAATTTTAATTTTCACGAAGTATTTTGAGGTGACAAGTTGGAGTTGTTTGAAAAAAAGTTTGAAATAATGGATTTTCTTTTTGTTTTAAATTAATGTAGGTATTTGTTGTGTTTCTACTCACTATATTTCCCACATAAATATTCCACCATCTACTAAATAAATAATTTTTCAAACTAGTTTGACAAACACTTTGAATTTTCAAAGCTGTAACCATTGTCTAGTTTGATTTGACTTGAATCATTTTTCAGAATGATTGATATGAGTTTGACTTAATATCAAGTCAAACTCAATTCAATATCAAACATTCGAGTCAAACTTGTGAAACTCTAGTATTCACAAATGAGCACTGATTATAATGAAATAATTTAATAATTTTCGGACGTTGTTGATGCGTGTACTTCTCCACGATCAAATGGCATAACCTACCAAACATAAGTGACATAAAAAACGTCAAAAAATAACACACAATGTTGCCATTAAAACCATTTCAAATTGTAACACTCTTAATGGAAAACCCTTCATATATTCAACTCCTAGATGTCAATGTGACATCGACCTCTGTATTTATAACTAATGAACCTAGTTTTGTTTGCGTTCTAACACGTAACTACGCCCCTGGCGGCCCGTTCCGTATCTTAAACTTATTTCTCTCGACGATAACAAGGGGCCCCCAGATCCAGGCCCATATATGAACCTATTTATCTAGGCAAACCCCCACATTGTTTATTGAAACGAAATAGCGCTGTTATGATTAATTAGTCGAGAATGAACCCACGGTTCTGGTCAGCTTGGCGAAGCACATTAGAGCTTTCGCAAACATTGAATCTGGTGTTAGTTATGGTCCGAGGCCCTCGACGTTGGTTTTCTGTTCTACGCAATAAATCCACTTTGGTTACCGCAATTTTGGGAGTGATTTTCTACGCACACTACGATTTTATAGTGTCTCGAACTTGGATATTCTGGCGGAGAAATGAAATTAACTGAAATTCCAATTATGAGTCATATCAGGCTATTTCAGAGGCATATAAAGAACCACTGTAAAATGTACACAATGATTTTTTTTCTCTCGAAGAATATTCCAAATTTGAGGATTCTTCAGTGACAAGGTCTTCTAAAGGGAAAAAGGTATGCTTGATGATTGGCCAAGTGCTTCAACCGTGCATCTAATAGAACGTGTTGATTGAAATACAATAATAATAATAATAATTTCTTTCTCCAAATTCGACAATACAAGATCATGATATGATATTTTCGCGAGCTCATGAAAGTTCATTTAAATCCTAAAATATCATTTCTTAGGAAAAAACCTACCTATAGTCATCTTCATTGTTGAATTTCTTCAGATAGTTTGAAAATCCTAGGCAGTAAGAGAGGGAGAGCCCCCAAACACGAAGAAAAAAAAAATACATTCAGTCATTTCCTCCCAAAAGAAAATTCGTCAAATTGTAGCTAACCAGATATCTAGACGACAAAATACAATCAGCAGGCTATAGCATAGTATATTATACGTCAGCTGGTGCCTCAAACATGAAAAAAAAAATTTCCAATGATTTCCTCTCAATCAAAAATTTACCAGATGATAGCTTATATGCAACTATGAATGTATTTTTTTTCTTCGTGTTTGGGTGGCCTTTCGTAACAATATCACAAATGTGTAATAAAAAAAGTTAATAAGTTACATACAAGTTAATAACATACATTTATTCACGAAATTCCCATCTGGTGGCATTCACCCTTTAGAAGTTAGATATGCAGAAATTTTTTTTAAATTTTATCAACTTTGGAAGGATATATCTCCCTTATTATGCATTTTGGGCTATAAGTTTAGTCATCAAACTATATTTATGTTTCAATGTACCATTACCCTCAGAAAGCTCGGTACACATTTTTGACTCACAGTCTTGGCGCAACAATTTTGGTTAAAATTAAAATTTGAGTAACTTTGTTTCTTTATTCCATTCAAAGTACTGTAAAATGCAGTGCTTTTTTTTCCAATTTTCAATTTTCACTATACGTACTGAAGATGGCATCAATCAAGCAGGTGAGAAAGATGAGGCACTTCTCAGACGAGCCCCTCCATCCAAAGTGGCGATATTTCCATAATAGCATAGCAATATCTAACTCATTCCATTTTCCCATAATTTCTTGCGAAAACCCCAACGCTTGTCAGCTTTAATTAGTTGAAACCATGTATGCGGGACAAGAAAGATTGTCAGAGACGTAAAAGGAGAGGGGGGGCGGCGAAGGGACGACAACGTTGAAAGCAGCAGCAGTAGCAGCAACAGCGATCAGAAGCAGGTTTGTTTTAATAAGTGCCTGCTCCTGCGAGCGAAGAAGGAAACAGCTTGACACTCATCCTTTCTGCTTAAAGACGAGAGTGGGTTAGGATTAGGCCAATATTTACAGATGAAAATTGACTAAGAATGGGAAACGTAGAAAGCTTTTTCGGTCGGATTATAACGTGGGGGGGCTCTCATCCGCCCGAGATTTATATACTTCTTGCGAGTCTTTCTACACTTCTGGTCCCCTCTCCGCCGCCCCAGCAACGCCTCCCGCATGGGGGCGAATGCAGGTGTAAGTTATACGTCTTTGGAAATAAAATACGAAATATGGTCGGGTATACGTCAGACGTTTTGATTTATTCGGTGGGTGTTCGTTAAATTCGGCTTGCTTTTCACTTGCCGCGCGGCGTTAGTGAGCTTCGTTATGTATTATCATTAAGAAATTTTACTGCCTGCCTTTCTGGAGCAGATGCCGGGAGCGGTAAAAAATCCGCGATCGCTCGATTTACGCCGAAGGATTGAGGTTGTGGATGAGGAATTATTCTTCGTGGTTGGGAGAGGGGATGTGACGGGAGATATTGAAAACTGGTTTTTTGGGTTTCTTGGAGGAATTTTAGTGGAGGAAATATGATGTGGATTTCTTTTCAAGATTGGATGATTTAGTTTCAACAGTCTCCATTATTTTATAACATATGAACTATAAGGGAGGACGCTCATCAATGTGTAACGTGAAACATGAAGCATGAAAAGTGAAACACGTTTTATGAAATTAGCATACTGCCAAACAAATGTAAGTCCACCCACTAATGAATTGATTGTGGGTCATATGCGTGAAATAGTTTTATCGTTTGAAACTTGTTTAATGAAACAGATTGCGTTCTATTTTTCTACTTCAGTTTCACTGCATCACCTGGTTACCTTAGGCCCAGTTTCACCAAACAGCACTTGATCCCAGATTGATTAAACTCCGCTTGTTACTAAAGCAGGCTTAACAGTGTTTTCTGTTTCACCATGCATCAACCCGTCCGAAGATGATCGCGATTAACCAAATCGCGCTTAAATAGTCGAACCATTTGGCAACGTTGTGAACAGAAAGTTATATAGTGTTCTGTATCGTATTAGCAGTGATGACCACCATTGGCGCTAGGTGTCAGGTGTCATTCATTCATAACTCATAACATTTCAAAACATTTGTCATCTTGTAAACAAAAAACAAAGTTAATTTTGCCGAAAATGTCGAGTGATGTGCTTCGAAATGTCGGAAATTTGCAGAAGTTAAAAAGAAATTATCCCATTTCACAAAGCCACACATTCTCGAAAAAAAACTATATAAGTAATTTTATTAACTTATTTATTTTTATTAACAAGTTTAACTGCTTCTTAAATAATATTTCAATCAAACATATCAATAAATTATTCTTTGCAATAAATTTCATAAAACACAAAAACAAAGTTTACGTGTATTTTAAATGGGAAATATTGAGCCTATACATATAGTCATATTTCGATAAAATTGACCCAAAAATTAGAAATTTCCGGAAAAATAATTACATAGACAAAAGTTCCATACTGATAAATAATTATTAATCTCAACTTGAAAGGTTATAATCCTCAAAAAAGGCCGATTAGTGCTAAATCGCGATTGGTCGATAAAATGGCGCTTTGGAGTGTGGTGAAACGCTACATTACATTAATCGTGATCTAAGGCCTCACTTAAGAGCCAAGTCAAGATTAAAGCATTTGGTGAAACGGGGCCTTAGTGTTATTAGGTTTTTTTCTTCAGCACAAGAAACATTTTGAAGTTGGTATCTTCCTCTTCCAAACTAGGAATCACAATAAGAGATAATGTTGTAAATGGTTCAATACTCAGTCTATTAGTCCATTATTTTTCCAATAGATGGCTTCAGTTATTTGTATCTCGCGTTGTATGAGTCCTATCAGGTTCCACTAGATAACGTTAGAAAGATAAGATTTCATTCTACAAAAACTCATGTGACAGTTTTGTGATTAGTTGACTCAGTCTAGTTTGAGCGAGCGTCATAGATATACACTAGCAGAGAGAAAATACGCTATATAATACAGTTTTTTTCGATAAAGGTCAAAATACAAAGCCAGGCAGCTGAAAATGTTTATAGTCATGTTACTGTTTCATCCAATTACGCGCAATTTTGGTTTCGTCGATTCAGTTCGGTTATTTAGATGTCAAAGATGCACCATGAAGGCCGATTGTCGCAAATGTCGATAAAATTATGAACATTGTTGAGTCCGACCATCATGTAAGCACTGTTCCGATGGTCCAAGAGCTAGGGATGGCACAAAAACCCGTATGGATAATACCTTGTCTACAATGAAACGTCAATATTTCACTTTAAATTTGTCATTATAATAGACAGCTGAAAGTGCTTCTAGGTTTATTGAGAAATGAATAGCAACCGATTCAGTTCTATCACCCAAGAGAATATTGAACAGTAGAATTGTTGAAAAAATTTATCATCACATACAACTCGTTCTTCAAGTTTTTACCTGATATTTCTTCATTTTTATCTCTCAAACCAGTTTATTTGAGGTAAAAACATTCAAACAAACCGAATTTGAATGAAATAACTTGTACTAACGGATTTCGTGATTTCATCAATCGATTTGGTTTCGAATTCGTGCTAAATGAACATGTTTTCGTGGAAAATATAAAATTAGCGATAAAATTTGAAGCACTTGTGGCATTATCTCTGATAATCCAGAGACAGTACACAGATAATAATATGGTCAGAAGGCAGAAAAAAAATTACGATTCACGATAAACGAATAAACATTGGAAGGAGGCGTCACATAGAAATTGGGAGAAAAATGAAATTGAGAATTTTATCGAGCTCCGAAAGTGAACTTCAAGAGTGAAATAACTGAATAGTAGAAGTAGAAAAAATGTTGAATAGAAGGCAGACGAAATAAAGAAAAAAATATGTATTAAAACCTGGAAGAAGAAGTAGGCTAAGTACATCGGATGATTGAAGAGAGAAGTTGGAGAAGAAAAGAAAGAAAAAAAGATTTGAAATCAGAACAAACAGCTACAGATATAAACTAATAAAGAAAGATTCATTAAAAGTGGAAAGGATATTGTGAAAACACGAAATAGAGATGAGTGTTAGAAGACAAGTTAAGTTAGTTGAGTTATTTCTTTTTAAATATAGTTCTAAATTTGAATTCTCAAAATTTAATTTAGTGACTAGAGCCCAGCTGAAAATATTTCCAAAATTCAAAAAAATATTGAATCATTATTCATAATAATGGCAACATAGAAACAACGCAAACTCATTACACAAAAATTTTCGATAGGCGTATTTCTCTGAAAATTGATAACGTCATCCACCTTTCATGCTCGTAATGCTCAGAACACAACATTGTTTTCGACAATATTTTTGAATAGTGTTGATTGGAGAAACAAATCAGTTATACATGGCGTATCCGATATGAAATAATGACCATTATTACTTCAGAATGTTAATCCCTAGTGAATAATAGCTAGTATTATCTTCTGAAGAGCACAGTGCTTCACCATTGAATGTATACAATCATAAAGTGAAGATGAATTTAATCATCAACTTTAAAAATGACAGAGAAAAATATCTAATGAACGAAAAGCACAGAAAGAAAATAAAACCACTGATAATTGCATCGATGATACAGATAACCGACAGAGAGAAAGGGTAAAGGAGTCCTGGTCTATTCTTCAGGTGCGAAAAGTCCTGTAATGGATGTAGCTTGCAAATTATAATTTGAAGGAGAATAGGAGAATTAGCAACGTTTCGCGTTTGTACGGGTCGGTTTGTCTTGTTTGCTTTAATTGAACGAAAACCAGAACAGACGTCGGAAATCTCTAGGAGTTCATGTTGTGTAATGAACTCGAACACTGCCGACTGTCTGGTTGTGCTACTGTAGACCTAGCAGGGGGATGACGGCCGTAATACTACGCTCTATTTTCCTTTTCGAAATTTGATTATACATCATATATTTATCTGAGGAATTGATTCATTAAATATGAAGAAGTATTCGTGTTTGAATATTTTGGAGTTTTTCGAGTAATCTGCTGATATTGATCTCAAGAAATCCCAAGTTGATGTCAGGATATTGAAGTCTTCTATTCATAATCTTACCTTGGAGATTAGAAGTAGTGATACTCATATTACAAAATGTTTGACTCCACAAAAAAGAGAAGGATTTTGTGGAAAAATCCGGAAGATATTTCGTTACATTTGTTTCAACTTGATTTTTTTATTGTTGATTCATGCTGTTGAATAAGAAGAATCTATATCAATTGATGTAATGAAGCTTGAGTTGATAGGGGTGGAGCAATTTTTTTCTCACGAAGAAGATATTAGTAAATGGCACAACATTAATGATTATTGTATAAATTCAAACCTCTTGCAGCACCCCTACAGGCCGTGCATGGAAAGTGCGTAGGTATATTTTTCATTGACAATCTGGACTAAAAGTAAAACCATCAAAAGTGACATACATACATAACGTTTTTGGATTAGTTGAGTGCCAAAATTAAAAGAAAACGTGTTCAAATGCAAAAGAAACTGAATACCTGTTATCAAGACAAAGCTCCTTTTCCAAAATCGATGAAAACAATGGTAAAATTGAACAAAATGGGCTTCTATCTACTTGACTTCCTAGATCGATTGATTCAGATCAAGCCAACAGCATTTACTAGTTTTTTGCAGACCTCAAAAAAATTATGAATGGATAAAAATTTGGCTCTAATGAAGAAGTGATTGCTGAGGATGAAATTTTTTTGAAAGCAATGAAAAATAATTAAATAAAATAATTTTTTTAAAGAAAAGGTATCCAAAAATTGAAGGAGCGTATCACTATTGAAAGTGACTGAGTTGACAAATGACGTCGATTTTCAAGAAAAATATATAATTATCGGTGATGCCCAGGACTTATTGAGTGGAGTGTTAATTACTGAGTGAGATACTAAAAAATACTGTTAGAGAAGAATTGATTTATTGAAGCCTTATGTTTTAAACATCGAATATCGAATCTTGTGCCGACAATTTCCACAACGTTCATCAGTCAAGCTGAATGAGCTTTAAATTTCATGAATGAATTAGAGAATAAGTATGGTGAAAGGCATCGACATAGAAGCGTAAAGGCTGAAAATAATTCTAACCTTTAGAATGCCGTAATACTCTAGCTAGAGTATTTCTTTCTGGCTAGAAGCTCAGATATGGGTGATAGAGCAAAGTTGTATTGGAAGTATTGAAAAATCCGGTTAACTTTCAAAAATAGCTATGATCCCTGGATCTGAATCCTTCTGTGAGCTTTCGAAATCAAAGAAAAAAGTAGTAGGTCACCAATAACAGCTCAAGAATTAGAGAGTCCTCTAGAGGGGTTTTCTGTGTCCCACATAAAGAACTTCATTTGGCTTTCTCAAGCGGACCTTATATTTATTGGGAATTTTCTAACGGGTCGGTATGAGTAGGTAGGGTAGGTCCCCTCTTTCATTGCAAATACTTACACTTCAAATCAAACATGGAAATAGCTGAACACAACTTAAGCAGCAGCCTTCAGGTCAAGCCATTTCTGAATCTTAACGAAGTGATGGTCAGATCTCTCATAGAATCACCAATATGATGGATGTTTTTCTTGGAAATTGTTCAACAGCTTGTTGAACACAAACTAATCTGGTCGCAGTTCTGAAATGCTGAATTTCTAGGCGATCTATTCAATTCTCTTTCAAAATAAGTGCAAATAGCTAAACTGTTGCTGGATATACCTACATTTTCTGATTCAATCTAGAATATGTGATATGTATGTTGAATCTTCTCGAAAGTCTAAGGTTACTGCAACCAAAATGCCTCCAATTTAAAATCCGAAGACACTCTCCTCCCTTTTTCAATCACAGAGAATAATAAAATCGAATCACGTCCATCTCTCCGACCAGGACATTATTATTCAAGAAATCCAATATTTGTCGACCCCAATCGGAAGCACATCCCCGGCAATGGGGATGTCCGACGCGAAATTAATTAAAAAATGATCTGTCAAAACGCCATTAATTAGCTTGTAGATGACAACAGTGTAAATGTTGACTTGGGAGCGATTCCTGGAAATTCAATTGGTGGGGAGAACGGTGAATTTTAAAAATCTGTCTTCGATCTCGGCGTGGAAAGGAGGGTAGCTGGCGCCCCTCCGATGGGGAGCCTTCTCGAAGATGAGGGTGAGCCCGAATAAGTCTAACTCGTCGTTAAATATTTAAAGGCCCCTGGGAATGATAACTGGATAGTTTCGATGGTGAAGTTGGTCAATTCGGTTGATATCGATTGGGCGCAGCTCAAATCAACGTCGTCTTGAGGATTTGGACTTTGTCACAGCAAACTGACACGTCAGAGGGAACTAGGTTGGAATAAGCTGAAGGTTCAACCGGAATGTGTCAATTGGTGGGTTGTTTATATTAGGAGTATTAATTATAATTATACCCCCAACTATTAGAAGATGAACTTGATTCTTCTTTGGATTTCAAGGTCCACTTGAAAATTTCACGTTTGGAATTAAAGTCGAGGAATAATGTTCTTCGAAAATTAGCTTAATCTTCATGGGGTGCTGATGCCAGCACTCTTCGTACTGCAGCTTTGGTATTGGTTTTTTCTTCCACTTAATACTGTTGTTCTGTTTGGTTCAATAGTTCTCATGTTAAATTGATGCACAGCTCAACGTTTCTATGAAAATTATCAGTGGAACAATTAGAACTACACCTTCACGTTAGTTACCAGTGCTATCAGATTGCAGTCAAGAAATCTTGGGATACATTTCAGTTCTACCAGAACTTATTTCCAATTGTATCTTACCTCCCAGATAGATCAAAGTCATGCAAACCCTCATAGATTAATACTTAATACTAATGAAAGTAACAGGGAAATTTGGCATGCGGAATGGAGTTCTTGTAATGTCTTCAACATAGGTTGATTCTTCAAAGAATTTTTCAGTATCAATCTCATAAGGACTGGTCATGGTCGTTGCAATAATATGGTCTTCAAATGGCATACTAACTCAAAGCCCACCATGTGAATGTGGTGTAGAATAGACCATTGACCACTTGTGAATACTTGTCCAATTCATAAATTTCATGGTGGTTTCGAAGCTATCCATTCAGTTCCAGATTATTTTTTAGAATGGTCAGTAACTTTAGATCGATATATGTAATGGAACTTCTACATTTATAACTCTTTTCTGTTCCTTCTATTTTATGACTTCAGATTTAATTATTTTAGATATGACGTCAGGAAGAAGGATGGCAGAGATTGTTTGAATGAAGAGGAAGCCCTTCACTATGAATATGTCAGCTCATTCTGCTAACAAATACTCAACCCATCCACTACACCTATACGAGGTCATTATCAACCAAAGGATAAATTCAAAATTTCTAAAACTGTTATTTGAATTGTAAATGTCGATTTGTCGAGAATAACAATGAAGAATTCTATGACTACCTGATGAAATTGTTTTCTCTGTGAATCCTCACTAGAGAAACAGTTACGTTTAGTTCGTTTGAAGTTCCTCAATTGCAATTTTTGTGAAGTAGGTATATAAGATGAGTTGGTAAATTCAGTAATTTTTTAAACTATCAGGTACTGATGAGGAAAAATTGTATTATTAAATACAAAAATTCCGAAACGTCTTCATGTTTATTTAGTTATTTAATTTTTAAACCGTTTACTCAATTTGTACAGTTTCAGTTTATTTGAATTTTCTTTTATTTGGTTATTCATTTTGTCATTTTCAGAATTGAAATTGTATTCCAAGACAAAAATAAACCAAATATATCATTGTGAAGGGAATGGAAACAAAGTTGTCCAGAATATCAATTTTTTTGTCGTCCAAGAAATTTTGATAACTCATTTGTTGAAATACAAATGCATCTTCGTTCACCAAGTAGAATAGAAAAAACTTCCAATGTGATAAAGACAATCAATATCAAAAAATAACAAAATGTGAAATTCCTGATTGGATTCACTTTAGTTTAAAACAAATAACGTCAGTGCTTCAATCTAATATCAATTTTCGTCATTGGAAATTTGAGAAAAGATGTGTAAATATCAAGTTCAGGTATTTGAATATCAAGTCGTATTCATCAAAATTTCGAACTGTTAATTCTGTTGAACATTCATTGAGTGGCGTTGTCATAATTTAAAAGTACATCAGTGCTTTAATTGAATTTCGATTCCTAACAGTGAGAATTTTAGAAGGGATGTGTGAAAAACAAGTCATATTCATCTAAATCTCGGACTGTTAAATCTTCTGTTGAATTTTCATTAGGTGACGATATCATAATTTTTTTTTGTCTCCATCGTATAAAAAGAAGGTTATCGAATTATCGCAAACATAAACTATAATTTATATTCGATTGCCGGGGTTTCCCTTTGGGTGCTTATCGAAATCTGGAATGGTTCATTTGCGAGGGTTATAAACAGGATTGGTCCCTTGAAGGTCGTAGTCTAATGTCGCCATCAAGTATATTGCTATTCTCCCGAGCAGACCTCTCTCGGTCCTTTTCCTCCTGTTCACAAAAACCTCGCTCCCCAACGTCAGGGGTCGTTATGACAGCTAGGCCTCCATATTTTCCACGAAGTACGAATTCTGAGGCGTGAGATCAATCGTCAGAAATTTATTCCTTTCAAAATTAAGAAATTGTATACTTACTGCCTGTATTGAGTGTTCTGCGTGAATTATAAGATCAATAATGGCAAGGTTTGTATATTAATTCGAAAATACTCTGATATAATCAACAAATTGGAGATGGCTGTAAAGTTCAGGGTAACGTAACAGGGAAGAATAAGGCTGTTTTGATATTTGATATAGAGAACGTTTTGAACTGAATCAATCTTTACATATATGCCTAATCCTCCGTTGAGATTACTAAAAACACCTCGAGTACTTGTTGTTATATCCTGATTCATTATTGATATTCTGTGAAGAGCAAAGGCCACAACTCCTCAATTATTCAATTCTAAAAAAATATGACATTGATAACATGCCAATTGAAAAGTCCCTGGTCTACCATAGAAGAACACATTTTTTTGGCAAAATTCGATTTTTTTATTCAACAAAGTTGCCTTCGAGGGCCATACAGCGATCTTCCAACTTTTCGATACCATTTATCTTTCGCATCAAAATAGGCCTCAGTTCCGGCGATTACTTCTTCATTGGCGCTAAATTTCTTTCCAGCGAGCATTCTTTTAAGGTCTGAGAACAGGAAGAAGTCTCTGGGGGCCAGATCTGGCGAATACGGTGGATGCAGAAGCAGTTCGAAGCCCAATTCATGCAATTTTGCCAATTTTTTCATTGCTTTCTGACACGTGATATTGTCTTGATGAAACAGCACCTTTTTTCTTCAAATGGGGCCGTTTTTTAACGATTTCATCCTTTAAACGATCCAATAACGCTATATTATAATCGCTGTTGATGATTTGGCCCTTTTGGAGGTAATCAATGAATATTATACCTTGCTCATCCCAGAATATTGATGCTATTACCCTGCCCGCTACCTCTTGTGTTTTTCCTCGCTTTGGATTTGGCTTATCGTGAGCAGTCCACTCAGACCGGGGACTTTTCAATTGGCCTAATATATCCATTTGATATAGATCAATACAAGAAATTATCAACTCCAAAGATCAAATCATGTGTAGATGTAATCTCAGTATTAGCAGAAGAAATGTAAATAGCAACAGAGCATCATACTTTTCAAAGTATGATAACAGAGTACATATTGGTTTGTGTATTTGTTCATAAAATAAGCTGGCATATTTATATTGAAGGGTATCTTCTTCATCCAAACGAAATCTTTTTCATCCTTTCTCTTTGCCAAC
The DNA here is from genome assembly GCF_914767665.1 of Harmonia axyridis. Taxonomy (NCBI): domain Eukaryota; kingdom Metazoa; phylum Arthropoda; class Insecta; order Coleoptera; family Coccinellidae; genus Harmonia; species Harmonia axyridis. The sequence continues at coordinate 31,354,804 of NC_059505.1, forward strand.
GGTTGACGACTTCATAATGCAATCTGAGAAAAAAAAAGAACCCGAAAGAAGTAATAAATGTTAGTTTGCATTAAATTTATTCGAAGTTAGTGACCCATTTTAAAAAAAGATCTGAAGCTTGTAAACCACCATGAAATTTATAAATTGGACAAGTATTCATGAAGAGGTCAATGGTTTCTTTTACACCCCACTCAAATAGTGAACTTTCAATATAATGCTATTTGAATGTTGAAGAGCATACTATTGCAACTACCATGACCAGTCCGAAATCGAACTAAAATACACCAAATATCCCTAGGAAGATTGAAACCTAGAACTTCCTCTGAAAGATGAACGATAAGACTTTTGTTGAGGACATTACAAGAGCTCCATTATGAACGCCAAAGTTCCTTGTCACTCTCATTAGATTGAGGGAAAGTATTAATCCATGAAGGTTTGCGCGACTTTAATCTGGCAGTTCTAGTATCTGGGAGGTGAGATACAATTGGAAATACATTGATAAAAAGCAGGATCAGATATCAGTATGGAGGAAAATGAAACTTCATCATGAAAATGTGGCTCATACACTCGCAAAACTAATTTCCGAAGTATTGATCCTCGCAAATCGCTCTGAGGTGTCCTGGCTCCAAACTAACAAACTTTGGCGACACGGTGTGCAACACAAACTGCAACTTTTTATCTGGCAACAATAAATACCACAACGTAATAGAGCGTTTCTTACAATGTCGGCTGCTTATCTTGCAAAACTGACAGGAGATAAAACGATAGAACCATATATAAATAGGATGCCTGGGGCCTCGGAATCTGTGTTTTTACTACGTTTTAACATAAGCCCGGGAAGTCAGTTTATTGGTTGTTTAGGGCGATGTTTTATTAGAATGTGCTCACGGTAGTACATACGCTCCTTCAAACCTTAATCACTCCCCTTTGAATAGCTCATAAATACTAATCACCTCTAATATGCAGGATATTCGCCATTTATACAGGGTGTTCTACAAGTTCTAAGAGAATCTAAGAGAAATTTCGACAGATGATAGATGCACTTATTCTTAGATATCTTCAGTTCTGGGTCATTTTTCATTTTGTTTGTTGCATCCTGAATTATTTCAACTAATTGTTGATGATATGTGATTTAAATATGGAAGACGAGCAGCTTCATATGTCGCCATAAAAAAACTAACAGATTGAGATCCGGTGATGACCATAGCATTAATCCCATGTGACTTATCTATTATTATGTTCATAAAATTGATGCACAGCTTAGGGTTTCTATGAGAATTATCAGTGGAATTATTAGATCTACATATTTAGGTACATTGGTTACCAGTGCTATCACATATAGTTCCGCCTCATATTCATAGACAAGTAGCAATCAAGAAATCTTGGGATAAATTTAATAGCTATCAGAACTTTTTCCAATTGTAACTTAACTCCTAGATACTAGAACTGCCAGATTAAAGTCAAGCAAACTTTTATGGATTGATTTTTTTCTTCATCTAATGAAAGTTTTTGGCGTTCGAAATGGAGTTCTTGTAATGTTTTCAACAAAAATTAATTCGTTTATTTTTTAGAGAAAGTTCCAGACTTAGTTCGACTTAGGACTGGTCATGATCGTTGCAATAGTATGCTCTTCAAATGCCATTCTTTTGAAAGCCCTTTATGTGAGTGTGGTAAAAAAAAAGCATTGACCATTTGGTGGATACTTGTCCAATTTATCAATTTCATGATGGTTTCAATTGCAGTTTTTTTCCTCAGAATGGGTCGCTAACTTCAAATCGATATGATGGAAACTAATTTATTACTTCTTTCCATTTTTTTTCATTTCAGATTCAATTATAATATACATAGATATATGTCTTCAAATTTTGGTGAAGAGGAAGGATGAAGGGGATTTTTTTTCTGAGAATGAGGGTATTCAATATAAATATGTCCGCTTATTCTGTAAACAAATACACAAACCAATCTCCACACCTATACGTGGAGAGTTGTTGCTGAAGTTTTTATCTGTACTCTTGTATCATACGTTGAAATGTTTTATGCCCTGTGTACATTTCTTCAGCTTATACTGAGATTTCAGCTACACATGCTCTATTGTTTGAAGTTGAAAATTTTTTGAACTGCTCTATCTGAAGAGAATAATCAAATAACCAAGTAGCTGATTGTCTTACCTATGTGGTGGTGCATGCTACTACCATATATTTCAAGCAATGTTGACCTGTCGATTTTTATTCAAAAAGGTTGTACTCCAAAAATATTTCATACAAATCTGCATTAAAATGATCATTATAAGATGTACTAGCATTAAATCATTGTTGAGAATTCCACTCCATCAGACGTTGACACTGAAACTTATCTGAAATCGTGTTGGTCTAATGACTTATGAATTTTGCTGTGCCCATACATGTTCATTATGATTATTATTGATACTGTCCTTAGTGGCACAAGCTTCGTCGTCAGGTAACATGCCAAGCAGAGTAAATTTATTATTTTGTGAATGTTGTTAAAGTAATCATCTACGAAATTGTAGTTGTCATCTCAAATGATAGTTTCGTTTGTCAGCCTATTTAAATTTAAACATATTAATGAATTATTTCAAACTCTTTTAACTCCCAAATGAAAAAAAATTGGAACTTTGTTCATATAAGAACAAATGTGCAGAATTAGCACAACCATTAAGTACCAAAAATTGTCAGAGAGCTTGTAGGACACCCTATATTATTTCAAGTGAATATAAAAATGATGAATTTTTTTTCAATATCGAATTTTATTTTGCAGATATGCCAAGTTTATTTTCAATCTCAATCGTAAATTAAATTTTTGTGCAAACCGAAAGTTTTTTCAAGGGAACTAACGAAAGATGAACTTTGTTTTAATCGTGTATATCAGCAAAATATCTTACATATTATCGAAAATATCCTAAGAATGAGCAGCATTGCAGACACACGTGTAGGGATAACTCCTACTGTAAGAAGATGAAGATAACATAGAACATAAGTTTACCATTTTTTTAGTAATCACTCATATCAATATCGTGACGGAATTCTCAAAGATCTAATCCCCTTTTAGTTTGAGATCCTCTACCTTTCTCTTACGTCACCATAGTCACCCTGTATATCACTCTGTATGAATTACGTAGCGCTGAAAATGAAAGAGCATTATTCAAAAGTTCCAAGATTTTTCGATGAACTAAACAGCACACGAAGTTCGTGACCTAAAAATAAAATGCTCCTCAACAAAACGTTGGTCGCATTTTAATTGAATATGAAAGACACTTTCTATGTAGATGAAGGAATTATATTTGTATTTGAGGTTCAAATATATTGCATTATAGTGTGATTAGCCTCTTCTTTTGTTGCCGAATAATCTCGAGCCACGGGCTCGTCAGCTGTGTTGGATTTTAATACACGTAAAATTAAAATTTGGGGTTGATTTGCATCTTGTAATAGGAAAAAAGGAGGGAGTTTCTTGAGAGCGTCGACTGTCCCGTGTACGTTGATGGTAAATCAATTTTGACAGCGGACTAAGACGTTGGTTTAGATGAAATTTTTTATTTGCGATGGAGGAGAAATTTTATACCAATTTTTTGTGTAATATTAGCAATAAATTACAACAGATTGAATGAATATTTTATATTTGAAACTTAGAATTTACATTTTTCAACTGATGTTAAAATCCAGAGGAGAGCTTTTGCATGAAATTTGCTACAAAATCAAATGCTATACGGCATTATCCGGTATCCCTCTCGAAAATACCATACAATTAGAAAAATCATTTCTGGAAAACTATTGCTAGAATGATACTGAATACGATATTTTTCATATATAGATCCTACAGCAGTGATAGCGTTGAATTGATGAATTTGGAAATATTGTCAAGCTACCACCAAAAATTGTGAAGATTAAGCGTTCACGATAGTCTTAAAAAAAAAGTTTGATGCATTTTGTTGCCATTTGTGAAGTTTTTGTTAGAAAACACAAATGTTTCATATAGCTCAAAGGTAAAACACTTTTAGAGGATTGCCAAAAAATAGCTGAATACCTGTTATTACCTCATCTTACTGAACAGCCAATTGCTTTCGGCGCTCATGGATATCTCTGCTGGCCGATACAAGTGCTGATATTAGCGTTATAACAAAACATGGTGGCTGTAAATCTAGCAATTTTGCAGAGGGCAATGTTGAAAATTCTTTGTCAAATGAGAAGATGATTACTCAAAAAATTCTTGTGGAAAACATTCGGAAAAAACCAAACCTTGAAAGAAGTGAGTATCAATACTGAATAATGCAATTAATTCGCTTATATCTCTTTTTATTATAAGTAGTGGTTGTAATATTGATGTAAATGTTTATATCAATCAACTATAATAAAATTCTCAAATTCAGTTGACTATGCTTTTTTGCCTAAGGGATTTGTGACGTCTGATAGCTCAGTAGAATTTTAGAGAAACAAGGACGGTTCTCGCGTGCATTTATAGCTGGAGCGACATCGAAATATTTGATAATTATGTAAAATAATATAAAATTGCGGTCACCAATGATTACTTACCAAATGAGGTATCAGGTTGTAGAAGGAAATGTCTCTGTTACAAATTCCATATCTTCACAGTTCCTTTGGTGCGGAAAATCAGCTCTAACTTTTTGGTTTCAAAAGCGGTGTAAAAAAAACACGAATTAAATGCGTAAGCAAAAATAAAAAAGGGATAAAATGCAGGTGCAAAATCGTAAGAATCAAGGAAATAATATGGTAAGTCAATATAACATTAACGTTTTCTGCGTAATTTAAGTAATATCAACCATGCTGCTCTATGGGAACCACCTATGGTCTGAGAGAGAGGAAAAAATCAAGCACAATTTCAGCGAAGTACGAATCAATCATGAATAATGAGTGAATTCATATGTATTCATTGTATTATGAAATGAGCCACCACTGTTGATTTGTTAACGCGCAAGCGTATGATATTTCGCGATCGCTCGAACTTTATAATTACATGTTTCTTACACAAACAAAATTAAAAAACTTACTTTACTTTCGCTTTTGAAGGAGGAAAATAGCATATTATACAGGGTTATACTTATGTCTCAGATGGTTTTATCGAAGGAACTACGTTTTTGGAATATAGTTTTTCAATGATATGATGAATCTTCTCCCAACACAAAATTTCATCTGAAATTTCGTTTCTCCATTTTGACCATTACATTCCATAAAAATGCCAGCAATTCAAAAAACCTAACAATTCAAAGTAATTTGAACACTCATTGAAGAAAATTTGACCATTTTTAAAAATAAATCTCATATTTTCCCCTATTATGCGCCGATTTAAAGTAATTTGATCTCAAAAAAAATTATGTGTGAAATGCGAAATATTGAGTATCTACCTACTTTGGCTAAGTGCACCACTGTTTTTTTTAAATAATAGTTCGTGTCTAACGTTAAAATGCTAACAGTTGGAAAAATTGGTGTATGCTGGTTTCCAGGGGCGGCACAGATATCATGAAAATTAAAATGGTTATTCTTTCATCTAGGCCGAATCGGCTATGTGTTGTTTCAACCTCAAAAATTTACCTGTGAAATATAATATGTACAAGTCTAAGACGCACTCTATATATTGTCCCTAAAAAATAAATAAATATATGAATATATGAAATCAAAAAAACAAAACAATAATGACATCGTTATAAGAAATATTATATTCACTACTATCGTGTCGATACATGCTTTCAATTTTGTCATTGTCTTGCGAAGTCCTTTTTTTATTTGATTGCTTGATTTTTTTCTTAGAAATTAATGAATCTTTTATTCGACCTAAAGCATAAAACCAAATCTTTGTTCTCTAGATCATATGATGACTTTTTAGTTCATGTGATAATAAGCTAGATACTTGAATCTGAAAAAAAAACACCAGAAGCAACTAAGTTATTGAAGTGACATCCTTAAACAGCTGACAAAATTATCATGCTTAACAGAATGACTGCACTGCAATTGCCCATCCCCCCCTATTTCCTCATTTAGAACTGCTGACCAATCGCAATCCTACCTGAATGAAGCGAAGAAATGCGCTTTTCGATTTAATTTTATGTGTTATTCAAAACGAACGAAATCCTTATGCCCTATCCGAACTTCTCCGTCAGTCTCCTTTTCATCGAACAGAAAGAGTTCGAACTTTTTCAATTGCGCTTTCAATTGATTTCAATTAGCGTAATTAAATTTCAGATTGTTCATGTCATTTCGTTTTGTTCCTCGATGTTTCGGCACAATGGTCGAGTCTGTAGTTCGTTTCGAAAACTATTCGGAACGTGAATGGAGTTTTTGTTTTCGTTCTTTCATTTCCGTCTGATGGAATTTTGCTGTTCGCGACTGTTTACACAGAAATATGGAAAATGGTCCTTTCCAGTGCGGAACAATAGAAAGGTTGTTTCGGTATGATTGAATATTTATTTCGAAGTCTTATTTTGGCAGATTTTGTTGATGGTGAAATCAACATGTTGATGAACTCAATATTGTTTGATGTCGATTGAAGACACTATGAACCTTGCATGATGAAAATAAAACGATAGGTATTCATCAAATTCAAAAGATTTTGGAAGTAACATGTCACTCAATGTCAATAAGTCCTGGGCGCATATTCAGATGTAACTGGCAAGATGTCCATTCGGCTATGCCGAATGTTTCTTCATATGTGACGTGCACGTAGTAGGATGTCAGGTTTGTTACAAAAAATCAACAAATGAGTTAAGTATCAGTTGAATTCAATCGAATTACAAAAAAACAATTTTGGCATTAGAACTAACCTAACCTGACCTAACACTTTCCATCAATTCACTTAAATCCATTTTGGAGAAAAGCATCATCGAAACTTCCATACAGAGGTCAAGATGTTGCAGCAAAAATCCTTGATATGTAAGAGTGTAGATTGAGTTACAGATGCACGTTACATATGAAGCGTTACATCTGAATTTACCTATCGGACAGATAGCACCGTCAGAGCAATTACACTATTTTTCCCTCGGTAGTACCAAGACTTAGACGACCTTCGTTTTCCTTCTTCTAAAAAGGCGCATTGTCTGTTTTACAGCGCAGATGCATTATTTCCATTTCATCATCTATCTGGGCCAGTTTCTAGACAAAACAAAAAGAAATTTGGGGTGCTTTCACTGACCTATACCAGGAAGCTCCTAAGGCTACCACAAGCTGAACTTTGAGTAATGGTGGGACTACTGACAGGACACTGTCGGTGAAAATACATTTTGCAACGCATGGGTGAGTCAGCAGATAAGATCTTCAGGCTCTGTGGAAAGAAAGTAGAAACAGCCGAACACATAGTCTGCAAATGTCTAGGGTTGACTGTCCTAAGGATGAAGCAATAGCCAAGGCTCTTGAAGATGTCGTAGGTTTCGTCAACCGTATCGACGGCCTCCCTGGGTTTGTATGAGTAGTTTGGGTTAAGAACGAAATATCAATTTTGTCGCAGTTCCCGAAAAGCTTACAGAGCCGCAACGACCACGATTCAGTGAATAATAATAAAAATAATAACAATAATAATCTGAGCAAGTCGTCACTCCATCTCTTCGTTGCTTCTTCGGTACTCCTTCCTAACGGTGATTTATTTGTCAGAATTTTTACTATTCGCTTTTGGTTCATTCGATCTATATGTTCATGCCAATCTAGCTTTCTGTTCAGAACCCATTCATTTATGTTATATTTTATACGTTCATTTGATGTCTTCGCTTCTCTCTCTGTCCCACAAAGATTTCCTTGCTATCCTTCGAACTATTTTCATCTCAAACTGTTTCCATTATTCGCCGTGTTCTTGTGGTCTAAGGCATTGTTTCCGCCACATAAGTGTAAATTGGCTTTCTTGTCGTTTCAAAAATTCGGGAGTTTTTTGTAGTTCCAGATTTTCATTCCAAAAAAGGGTATCATTCAATTGAGCAGCTGTTCATGTTGCTTTTATTGTTTGTTTTTGCACTTCTGATTCCAAGTCACGATAGCGTGATATGTCCAAGTAGGTAAATTTCATTTTCTGATGCGTTATAATGTCGTCTAGTACATCTTGAAGGTGATTCAGATGTAGTCATACATTTAGTTTATTGAACAAAAATAGATGACTCTGGAGATTATCCTCATTTTCTGCTATTGGTTCAGCGTTATCTGCATATCACAAAATTTTTATTTCTTCACTCAGCCTCTAAAAATGCGATCTAGATCTTGAATGGCAATTGATGCTGCATTCGTTTTGGTTTGAAAAACGGATATAAACTTCAAACGCGGTCGAGTACCCACTGCAGATGTTGAACGCTCTAGTCACCTGAATTCGACAGAAAACATAAGAAAGTCCACGAAATGATTTTTAGTAATATTAAATTAAATTTGCGTGAGATAGTGGTGGAATTGAATTGTTGAAGATATCAAAAAGCAAGATATTCACTATTTGGTGTGAACATTTGCCAATGAGAAAGCTTTGCTCGAAATGGGTGCAGCACTTGTTCACTGCTGATCAAAACAACAACGCATCGTCGAGCTGTTTAGAGCTGTTTCAGCGGAATAAACAGGATTTTTTTATGACGATATGTGACAGTGGATGGAACAGATATTCATCACTACACTCCTGAGTTAGAGAGAGCGTCAGTTCAATGATAGCTGTCCAAAGTACCCAAAATCTCAGACATCAATTGTCCAAAATTTTTCATTTCTCATTGACTCTCTGGACAAAGCTAAAACCACGAAAAATGAATATAACATAACGACCATAACGTCATAAGATTGATTGATTGCAGACATAAAAATAAACTCCTCAAATTCAAAAGCAGAAATTCTCTTTCACCAAGACAATACTTCTGATCACAAATCATAAAACCAAATCAATGAAAACCATGGTCGAATTGAACGAATTGCGCTTACAACTTGTTGACCACCCCATTTGTTATTATTCTCCAGATTACACCCCCAGTGATAACTGTCTTTTTGGAAAACTTGAAAGAATGCTCCGGAAATAGAAAATTGGCTCTAATGAAGGCAAAGACAAATCTTTCTACAGAAAAGATATTTGAACGCTAGAGGAGCGTTAGGGTGCATGTATCACACATTTAGAGCTGACTTATTCGACGAAAAAAGTCGATTCTAAAAGAAATGATGTGTTTTTACTCTTTAGGCTCGAGTATTATTGAGTGAAATGCTATATTAATATAGGATCAAGTTATTGTTTCCTGTAAATAATTTCGATGGTCAACCGGATGCTTGGAGACCTATTAGTTTCTTCTAGTGTCGAGGGCATGACAGTTTCAATTAATTTACAGGGAACGAATTGTTATTGTACATATAATGTAAAAAAGATGTGTTATTCTTCAAGGTATCGAAGATATGTCATGGAGTTGTAAATCTTGAAGAGATTTACTGGGGGGTTATGAAAGTTCGAAGACAACACGGTCGATGTGTCTCATCTGTGTATCAGGTTCTATTTCTTCGAGAATATTCGATTTCCAGGAATCCGCGAAGATCTTTGTGGGCGGTACGGAAAAGCTCTTATTGGACTAGGGGATGGTACTTTCCCTAAGGGTGTGGTCAAGCCGAAAGAAGGGAGGTCGATATTCGAGACAGGGTAGTTCCAATCGGCAGAGAGACAGTTCAAATTAAGCCGAAGATGGGTAGAGTTCAAGTTAAGTCGAAAATGAGTCAAGTTCGGTCGGTCAACTTAAGACGTAAGACGAAAAGACGTTTCGCGGACTAGATTAAGACGAGTCGTGAACAAATCAAAGACGAGACGACCGAAAACTTGAAGTACGACAAAGACGTGATAATCGAAGACGTTTCGAGTAATTAAAACTAGAGTTAAAGACGAAATTCAGTACCGTAGTGAGAAACTTGTAATTAAGACGTAATTAGGATCTTCTCAATACTGAGTTTGTACTGTATAATTGTGGCTTTGTAAATAGATGTAAATAATTCAAAAGAGTTTAATTATTGCAAATCCAACAAAGTCGCGGAGAAAAAGACGAAAGGCCAGGTAATCGAATCATACCTCTAGACGATCGATTAACCAAGCCTACATTTATCACACATTTATGGCTGACTTATTTGACGAAGAAAGTCGGTTCTAAAATGAATAATGTGTTTTTAGATTGAGGCTTGAGTATTATTGAGTGAAATACTATATTATTGTGCAGAATGTTTTACATACGGAATGCGCAAAATTTCGCTCTCAAAGACAGCATCACTAGTGCAACATCAAATTTTCCGAGACATGGCCATAAAACCTAATTCATCCATAAACTACAAACACAAACCGTGGTCCTGATTATTCGAACCCAAAACCACCTTAAAATAACGAACGACCCAACATCCAACGTCGCCTCAAAACACCGCCAGTTCTCTGATAAAACATATTGCCATACTCCCAACTTCCCGAAATTGCTACGCAAAACGCAGCAATCAACTAATTACCACAAAAATCACGTCCGCCGAACCCGAAGTCACGAAAGATAAAGGATGATGAGGGAGAAAGTGGGCTCGAAGGGGGCGAGAGAGGAAGCGAGGGGAGCAGCGGCGGAATCGTAGATAGGGGGCAATATTATTCTCTAGGATTTAGTCATAACTTTGACGAAGTAATCCTCAGCTACTCAAGTCGGGAAGATTAAAGAGCTTTTCGGATATTCGGACGCGAAATAATGAGGCTGGAGAGCCAGAGATATGCCGATACTAACTCAAGTTGACATCCGAACTGGTAGAGACATGTGTTGGCTGCCCGTGCGAAATCATAATGGAGCTCTGCTCATTGGAGAAGATGCATGGCCGACTATGGGATCGAATACTGGGGCATTTGTCGACGATGACAATCCACCTGTTTCTTCGGATGGTAAAAACAATAATGTGTTTGATATATTTCAATATTTACCCTTCAAGTAGTAACATGTACTGAGGTTTTATTGGATGAACTACTCATTATGTGTTAAAGATAACACTTGATTGAATTCGTATAGTTTTATGAGGCTATTAGCTGAGATTTTTGAGGAGATTGTTCACCATCGTATGAGCCAATTTCTCATGAAATTTTCTATTTTATCGTATCAACAACATGGTTTTAGGATTGGATGCAGCACACATTTTTAATTGATAAACTCTATAAGATGGATTTCAGGGGTATATTTCTTGAGTGGATTCGGAGATATCTCTCTGATCGCTTCATATTCGTGTAAAACGACGACTGTGTTTCCAAGCAATATTTCCATAAGTTAAGCGTCCCCCAGGGTGCAGTCTTTGGACCACTGCTTTTTATATTGTTTGTCAATGACCTGCCAGAGTGTCTTGTTGAGTGTATTACAATTTTGTTTGCGAATGATACTTCATTGCCTGTAAAAGCTGATAATCTGGAAGAATTAAAGGCGAAGTGTAAACTACTCATTCAGATTTTGGATGACTGGTGTTGGGAAAATTCACTCACTGATGCGAATAAACCAAAAGTCCTTAATTCTGGTATTCGTGATTCGGGTTCAATTGTGACATTTATTCTTAGCACACAAGGAGTTAGTCTGAAGTCTGTTGAATGCATCAGACTTCTTGGACTACACGTTGATAAACAATTGAGGAGGCACTTTCATCTTGATCATTTCGTAATTTTATTTTTATATTCTTTGAATTATTTTAATTTAAATTTTATAATGATGTGCATTTCACTTTGATTGCAATGATTCTTAAGTCGACATGTCCTATACATTATAATATCTTGAAAGGGATTGATGCAGGTTGAATCATTGATTGATATAGTTACATTTCCATTTTGTCCTTTTTGATATCCCACACATTGGTAACTTTTGTCAAGCAACTTTTAAATCGTGAAAATAGAAAAAAAAATTATGACAATCTGCCCACAGGCGATTATGCAGTTGCGGCAACTTAAAAATTCCAACACGTTCTATTTTCCACCCAACTCAATAGTTGCCGGCAAGGCACATTTTTATTCCTGTCTTCGCACATAGGCAAATTATGTTGAAAATTTGACGAAAAATGCTAATAAAAATTCAAATATGAAATTGTGGTGTAAATTATGCACGTAATTTCTCGAGGAATTGACACAAACAATTGAAAAAACTAATTGGGTTATTTTCTCAATTTTCAAAGAACTTGAGAAATTGTCCATCCATAAGCCTTGCGCAATATTTTCTGAGTTTTTTTTTCTCTTTCTAAGGACACGAGCCGTGTAAATGAAATTCATTTCGAAAATGGTGTTGTGAAGCAATAGTTGCCAGTGGGCGCTTCGTTGCAGCAGCAGGCAACTTTAAGGAGACTAAATAATTTTAATCACCAAGACTAAAAAGTTGCTAATGTGCAGGTCCTCGCTTTGCAACCACCTTCCCAGAAATGTATTCAGGAAATTTTCATTGTTTTATAACGATTGGATGAGAAGTTCAGGAATATATAAAAGACAAACACATATATGTATATCCGTTTTGAAAGCAAGAATGATCAAGCCAATAAAAAAAATAACGTAAAACAATGAGGAAAGTACTGACATGAAGTCAGCAACATCACATGTTTATAAGACAAGGTGCCTCAAGAAGATGTTCATATACAGCATGTTTCAAGTACAAGTGCCCCTTAGACGTTTCTGGAGAACGAAGCCCATTTAAAATGTGAAAATTCGGAATATGATATTGTTCGTAATCCCCTATTCGAATAAACTACTTGCCTTAGCTCCGGCATTTCCGGTTGTACTTACAAGACATAAAAAAAGGTTCATTTTATGATGAAACATCCTGTATAACAGAAAAATATTTTATCAGAAAATACGGTGTAGACTTATGGACTAATAATTCTGAGGGACTCCGTATAAGCAACAAAAATATCCCGCCAACAAAACGAAATAATCGAAAACGAATAGTTCCCACAAGGACAATTCCGCCTTATCCCCACTCGACTCCACCGCGCATTCATCGCCTCCAAACAATACCACGGCAATAAATTTTTCCCGCCGAAAAGTGAATATCCGGGATAGGTGGAGTTGTCTCGCCATAATCGAATAAATATACGGCATAATTTATTAAGTAAGAGAAAACAATGGGGGGAGGAGGACGCCAACCACTCGGGCATTCATACGGAGGCGCGGATTCTTCCGAATCCGTGGCGGCGTCTTAACCGCCCCCGCGCCTTGTTATTATTGATGTCATCGGTGGCGACAAGAACTTTGGGGCACAAATCACCGCCGCCCCATCTGCGGCTTCTACGAAAAGGTGGCTGGGTGTGTCCAGGCTACATACACATCCCGGACTGCGTGTCTCCTCTCACAATACGACATCAATTACAGGCAGGCCATTAAGGCAACGCCGTTCCTGAGCTCTAACAACTTCGCAGGAGCCATTGCCTGACACGTACTCGGCCCCAGTACTGAATTCAATTCATTAGGACTCGACGCTGGCCTTTCTCTCACTCCTCTCTCTCCGTGATATTTAATAGCGCAATAATGCGGGGAGGATGGACGCCTTTTTTCGCCATTCATCAGATCCGTAAAGATCTCTGACAAGTTATGGGACGTTGTAATTATAGACGATCGATTGAATTAACGTTAATTGCTGCGTATACGAAGTTGCTGCTTGCTTGGTGTAGGGGTGGATTTTGGAAGGCACGATCGCTTTGGTTGACACGACTGATAAAAATTATGAAGGGTGAAAAAGTATCGCAGTAGAGTAAGTATTTATGCTTGGTGAAAATCAGTAGTAGCAAGTAACGACCAAAATCTGGTATGGAGAACCTTATATACTATCTGATTGCAACACCCAGAAGGAGAGGTTCAAATTAAATTATAGTATAGTATAGTAAGGAGTAAATTATTGAATTTGGAGAAGAAAATCGTGAAGGTTCTTTCATGTGAACAATTTGTGTTAATTAAATATTGCAGTCGTTTTTTGCAAGTTTTTTTCAATTTTACAATAAACCAGCTGTTCGAGGAGATCCAAAGTTGATGTTCAGTTGTTGTTGAAATGCCTAGAGTATATGTACCTGGAATTCATTGTAAGCTAAGTGAATTTGAAAGAGGTCTAATTATAGGTCTACAGAAAGCGGCGTTATCATTTCGAGAAATCACTAACCGTACAAACAAAAATTCAACGACTGTTATGACATGTTGTCAAGCGTGGTTTGATAATGCCCAAAATCGAAAAAGTGTAGGCACTGGACGTCGAAGGGGCACAAATGATGTTCAAGATCGACGTCTAAGACTTATGGCCATTAGAGACCGATTTGCGGCAACTCGATCTTTGGCTGATGAGTGGTTAGGAGAACAAAGCCATCCTGTAACTGTCCGAACGGTTTACTGCCGGATAAGGTCTTTTGGACTGCAGTATTATCAACCCCATCTTGTGTTACCTCTGACGCTTGAAAATCGCCGGCAACGATTACAGTGGTGCAGAGAACGTCAACATTGGATTGTGAAATGGCATCATGTCGTCTTTCGTGATGAATCTCGATGCTCCTTGGGTGCACATGATGGCCAAAGAAGGGCTAGACGACGTCGGGGAGAAAGACGTGAACCTCAGTATGACGTTGAGCGTCCTGTACACCCGAACAGTAGGCGTTATGGTATGGGGTGCTACTGCACATACAAAAATGTCACCTTTAGTCTTCTTTCGAGGTAACATGACAGCGCTGCGTTACCTTCAAGAAATAGTGGCCTTATGTTCTTCCTTACCTTAACCGCTTCGAGAATCCAATATTTCAGCTAGATGATGCCCGACCTCATGTTCCCAGAGTAAGTTTAAACTTTTTCGAAGTGACCCATGTGAATCTGAATTTTGTTATGGCCGCCCAGATCCCCCGAACTTTTCGCCTATAGAGCAGGTTTGGAACATCATGGGTAGAAGGCTTGAAAATTTACGCCAGCCTCCACGGACTTTGGCGGCTCTTGGATAGTATCCCTTAAGAAGAAATATACCATCTTATTGCATCAATGCCGAAAAGTGTTGGGGAGTGTATAGATAATCACGGTGGACAAAAACATAATCAACAAATTTAAAAAAAATTTTCGAACCCTTCGATTTTTTCTCCAAATTTAAATTATTTTCATGCTATACTATGTTTTACAAGAGAAAAAAATGGAATTTAAACAGCTCCTTTTTTGTGTTGCACTTTCTTTGTCAGTTAGTTTATTCCTATACAGCTATATTGAACTCAAGATCTGAGGTTTGAAGCATAATAATAATATAATATATTATTATTATATTCTTATTAAATTTGGATGTTGAGAAAAATGAACATGTTTGATGTGCTTCTTGAATTTGAATAAGGTCCAACAAGTAGACATTTCGAATGATTTATAAGGGGTATCTCAAATTCTCAAATTGAAGAAAATAAAAAATTACTGGGATTATTCTAAGAAAAAAGTCTCATGAACATGAGCCCCAAACTCTCTGTTTTCGAAATAAAGTTGCAGTTTAATTCTTTCAAGTCTCACAACAACTGAAATTCAACCTTGATATTTGAATTCACATCAAATGAAAATTTCAAATGCAAATATAAGTAGGATAGTAGGACAGTACCCGCTTTTTTCCTTGACAACTTTTTTCTGGTTTACCCATTAGTTTAAAAACAAACTTAAAGGAATTTTGATATAGTACTAGTTCTAATCTTTTCGATTTGTAATATTTTCGTTCGTAGGAATAAAAAGATCACAAATCGGTAGTAGTACCGATTTCAAGAAAAACAATTTCCACGAAATCCTCAACAAAAATCCAATGTATCTTGAAAATCCAGTTAGTAAACTATCATGAATAAATTAATCAGTAGTAATCCACATCAATGAATCATAAATATTCGATAAACTTGTATAATCATCACAAAAAGAAGTAGTACCAAAAGAAACATCTTGTGTAAAGCGTTTGCGTGTCCCTGTTTGAAAGACTTTTTTCAAAAAAATATCAATAAACCTGTTCCTGGATGAAAAGTAATAGATGAACATGATTCGAAGCATAAATTTTTTCTGAACTATCAGACAATAAATAATGTAGGTATCGTTCTGAATATTCGAGTTATTCTGCGTAAGATAGTTATCTTCTACTCGGTAAAACTACTGGACGAACGTCTGCTGGACATTCCTCAAAGGATATATTAGCAATATTGAATTCGAGAAAAGCCTCTGAAGCGATTAACCCTAAGGGATAGCAGCGACCCATCATACGTTGTGCGTAAGATGAATAGAGAAACTGTCAAAGACTACGTCTTAGTTTATTATAAATACTTGCCCGAAGTTTAAAAGGGAATTTATCAGCTTCATGCAAAGTTCCTTATATGTGACTTACAGACCATAGGAGATTTCTCCCTTATGTGGTTTCTCCCTTCTTTGATGAAGGTTTCTCATAAGATGCCTACGATTACAGAGTTTAATAAGGAAATGCTTTGACTGAATACACAGCGCTTCCCTACCGATAATGCTCTCTGAACTCAGAGAGACCATATTATCTCTTTTTGTAACCTTTACATCAAAGATAAAGACACTGTGTCATCATGACAAAATTTAAATACAGCACAAGTGGCCATTTTTTCAGTGATGGAACGATTAACTAAATGAAATAGCAGGAAAACTGAGGTTCAACTTTAATTCTGCTAATGTATCAGCTGCAGATGTACAAGCCCCTGTAGCAAGTCTATCCAGTCAGAATACCAAAAACTTTTACAACTGTGTCTTCAACTATAATTCCTATAATTTCAAATTTGTTTGGAAAGCGTTCCTAGAAAAATTTCAAACATAGTTTTTGTGAGTACTATTTTATTTTTCTGAAAAAATCAATAAAGCATTCAATCAGTTTCATATTTCCTACAAAATATGAAAAAAAACTGATGTAATTTTCAGATGACAAGTTTTCTTGTTAATTGCAATTGCAATTTGCAATTTTCACGCACTCAAACAATTACAAACGACAATATTGGAGAAAATTTGAATAATTTTTTCTCGACTAATTCAGCAAAAATCTTAAAATTTGAGGTGGTGAAATATTGAATATATTTCTAGATATCTTGTGTACTTCTCTCATTCAAAGAAAAAATTAATTGGAAGTATTCCGTTGACGGTGTGAAACATGCCTGCATTCTGCATTAGATACAAAATTGTTTCATAATTTAAAAATTAAAGAATTTACTGGGCTCGTATTCGAGAAAAAATATATTCCACTCTTTCTGTAAAGCAGAAATCATTTCAAAAAAATTTTTTTTTGGATTTTTTGGCTTTTGATTGATAGTAGTGTCATTTGTAAACGGAGTTACTGCAAATTTCTGGATATTATTTTTGGTGCAAAATTTGTCGACTTTATTAATGTCTTTTCAGCTGATTTCCTGGATGAGAAAGAATGGGTTATCGATTCTATCGAATACCTTCTAATTTCTAGAGGGAAAATGCTCTTTTTCCCTCCGTCTCCTGAGAATACAGGAATGACAGTAGCTTGGCCTCTCCCACCGGACTTCTATACTGAAAACTCCTGATATGTCAACGGACACAAACATTTATTTGTGGAAATCGTCTTTCATGGTTAGCCGTCTAAAACCGGGGTCAGTCTGAATCACTCATGATTACCGATCGATTGAAAAAACATTTCTGTCGTGAATTCAAGGAATGAATGGAGTAAAGTTCGAAGTTGGGACCTAGAACCCTAACGTCAATTTTAAATGCTTTCAACCTCTAGTTTTTTTTAGATCCTGGAATTAGAGAACTATTTTTCAATCGATAATATACAAAAATTTCAGATTCAATCTCAGAGTAAAGTAATGAACATAGATAGAGGGACCATATATCATTTTGAGTACCCAAATTTTGTCCCCAACATGAACTACCAAATTTGACATGAAGCGCGCGGAAATGAAAACATATCAGTGATACAATATTTCACTCAATTCTCGAGTTTCTTCACAAAGAACCCACTCCTTATATCGCGTAGTGAATCAACGTTTCGTATTTACTCAAAATATATTAAAAAAAATACCTAAATATCTAAGAAATTCAGAAAACAAACGACGTGACACAACCGATGACACTAGGAGAGCATAAGTTCTGAAATCTTGGATTTCAGCAGGTAGATACAGAAAATAATAAATATTCTGCTTATTATAAATTCGACAATTAGGCAAAATATCTGATTCCAAATATTTAAATTTGCATATTAAATCGGGAATTACTCAAATAAATATATTTCATTCAATATAATTTACATTCATAATGATATAGTAAAATTGTGGATTTGAAAATATATCACAATCCGACAACGTATTTTAACCATGTTGGGGACATGTAGAGATTGCGTATACTTCCTCTTTTTATGTTTATTACTCCATGATTATTTCTAGTGAAAAACTTTGTGATTCGTTCGATGAAAAAATTTTGAAATCCTCCCTGAAAAAGATAACCGATAACTTTTTCTAGAATGTGAAAAATACAAAAATCAGATGAAAAGATTCACGTCGTCCTAAACTGTTCTCGAAAACGATAAGTGTTATCTCCAAGAAATTCTATACAAAAATCCATTCCTCTACCTCATTGGTCTCAAGAAGACGTAGCATGAATTTCTAAAGCAAATAATATGTCTGTCCATATACGCGATAACTAACGGACGAAAATCTAGGAACTTGAAATTTTCAAAAAAAAAAAAACAAATTCTTTGAGAAACTACAAGAAATATCAAAGAAACTTGAGGAAAATCAGAAATATTTGAGCCTTCATTTTGAAGAACCCGCTTTCTGGGATGCTGTCACTTTTGAATTTATGATCTTTTCACATTTAACAAGTGAAAACTGCGCCATTATTAAAAATAGAACAATACAAAATTCAACAACGCTTTAAAATATTCAAAATCCACTACAAAAATGGTGAAAATATTGCAGTCACAGTTTGCAAAACTGATTGAGCACTTTTGGATCGTACCCCTTGTCTGATGAGACAAGTTAGGTATTTAGAAAATCGAAACCCTGTTTGTGCTCAAGAACTGAGAATTTTGCTGTGTAATGTTGGCGAAAACCCTGGTTTGTCGATTCCTCTTCGATCTTGGAATTAGGAATTAGGCATTCCTCAAACAACATTCCACCGTATTTTGCTTAAAGGCTTAGGTCTCAAGGCTTTTAAATTTCAATTAACAAAGAACTCAAGCCGTTTGATCAACAGCAACATCGTATCTTCTCTTGAAATGCATCAAAATGATCCGAATTCAATGATCCGAAATCAAAAAAATCATCTTTGATGAATTTTGACATCGAAAGCTACTCTAATAAACACAATTTTTGGGGTTCGAAAATGAAATAATTATTGTCGAAAGGCCTCTCCATCCCCAAATTGTCAGTAATTGGTATAGTTTTTGGAATAGTGGTGAGATTGGACCTCACTTATTCGAAAATAAGGCTGGTGCAATTGGTATGGTGAATGAATTGCGCTACCAACGTATGATCAATGATTTCTTCATGATCGGAATGGAAAGATATTGATGTGGACGACGTTTATATCCAACAAGATGGCACTATGTGCTACAGAAGCAACGAAACGATCGTAATTTTGCAAGATCTTCTGACCTTTAGACTTCATTCTTTGAGACAGCCGCAAATGTACGAATTTTGAACCCTAGTGGCTATCTGGCTGATATCGTTTTCCATCGTTAAAGAAATACCTTCCTCTTCACAACGAAACAAACATTAATCGATTTCTCTCAAAATATATTCGTTTTTTTTTTTCATTTCAAAATGAAACCTCCTATTTGAAAACACTTTACCTATAAAATGTCAAGCTCCTTAATTCTCGTTACTGCCTTCCAATTTTTTTTTCTATATTCTTCTTGACTTTTTTCATTTATTGTAGTACAAGGACGACTTCAAATCTCTACCAAATCTCGGTCCATCTCCAATTCAAAACACCCAACCCGAAATTCCAGGAATAAACCCTCCGTCTCCCTTTCCTGCTAACACGTATAATGTCAAGATTCTTCGAGAGCAGCAGCGGATGAACACTCCGGAGCTAAGGACCCGACGAACAATCAACTCCTCAGAACGGACGTGAGGGTGTGGAGACCGAAGGCTGTCATGATAAACATGAGTGGAACTATTATAAACGCGGCTACCTGCAAATAGCCGGGGGTCCCAGGAGTGACCAAGATCAGAAGGGAGTTTATTTCCCCATCTTTCGGACCTAACGAGACTCCTTTGTACTTTGAGAACCCAGGAAGTGGTCAATGTTCCAGATGCGAACTACCAGAGAGCGGCGGCGTTTGATTACGGTGAGATTGTTGAATTATTAAGATACGGAGGAGGAGCTGGAGATGAGGAACTGAAGGTGTTGGGGTGGAAGGGTCAAACATCAGCTTTCGTGGAAATGCCAGATGTGAGTCCAAGACCATGCAAACTGTAACAATGATTTAATACATAGCGAGCAGCTGTTTTTTGAGCTGATTCTACAGGGTGTCCCGTAAAGACCACGGAGAATGTAGATCAAAGGAAAACCCACCTGCTATGACAAAATTCCCATTATAAAAGTCTTACCATTTTCGAGTTATGTTTTTTTTTGAAAATAATGAATTCTTGCCCCTTTCAATAGTTTTGTCCTTACGGTTGGTACAATTTTACATATTTTTGGTTAATTTTTTCAGTAAAATATTGCTGAAGAATGATTTTAACGTTTATTTCAAAAACATCCTCCGAACATTATAAAGGGGGGCTATGAGAAATATTTTCATTGGAAATTTTGGTAGTGGATTATTTTGTTCATGAAGTTTAGCCCATCGTAGTGGAAAAAAAAATGTACCGAGCTACTGCTGCACATTACACCAATAAATTGTCTATTTTATAGTGATTCCAAAGAGGTATCACACAAGTCATTTGTTATTCAAAGAAAAAAGATATGGCTGTTTTTATCCAAATGAGTACGTTTCTGAGAAAATCAAGTTTGTCAATTCTGTTAAGAAATCTTCGATGTTGCATTACTTAGTGAACAATGGCAATTGTTTACTTGCGAAAATATTACTCGCATAATTATTCACCTCAACGAAATTCAATTTTGCCGGTAAATTTTGCGAAAACATCATGCAGATCCAGATTTTTTCAATAAGATCATTTGGAGCGAAGAGTCTCCCTGTACCAAGGATGGGTACATGAAGACCTAAATCCTCTTGACTTTTAATATTGGGGCTGCCTAAAAGACAAAGTATACGCAACACCCATACGTGATAAAGCCGAATTGCGGATGCGTTCTCTCAATTCGGCTTCATCACGCATGGGTGTTGCGTATACATTGTCTTTTAGGCAGCCCCAATAATAAAAGTCCATAGGATTTAGGTCAGATGAACGAAGAGGCCACAAAATTTCACCTTCTCTTCTAATCCACCGGCGGGGATAAGTTCTATTTAAATGAGCGGTAACTTCGAGTCCGTAATGTGTTGGTCATCCATCATGTTGAAACCACAGACTACGTCGCAGCGCCAGTGGCTCATCTTCCAATAAAATGGGCAGCTGATTGGTTGAAAATTCCAAATAATTGTTTGCGTTCAGTGATGGCGGCAGTTCGATCGGGCCCAAAATTGCACCATTAAATATTTCAGTCCATAAATTGATCTTGAATCGATATTGTGATCTATCTTCTCGCACCTCGTGTGGATTTATGATATTCCAGCCATGCAAATTGTGGAGATTCATGTACCCATCCTTGGTACAGAAACACTCCTCGCTCCAAATGATCTTATTAAAAAACCTGGATCTGCATGATGTTTTCCAAAATTTACCGGCAAAATTGAATTTCGTTGAGGTGAATAATTATGCGAGTAATATTTTCGCACGTAAACAATTGCCATTGTTCACTAAGTAATGCAACATCGAAGATTTCTTAACACAATTGAAAAACTTGATTTTGTCAGAAACGTACCCATTTGGATAAAAACAGCCATATCTTTTTTCTTTGAATAACAAATGACTTGTGTGATACCTCTTTGAAATCACTATAAAATAGACAATTTATTGGTGTAATGTGCAGCAGTAGCTCGGTACATTTTTTTCCCACTACGATGTGCTAAACTTTATGAACAAAATAATCCACTACCAAAATTTCCAATAGAAATATTTCTCATAGCCCCTTTGAAATTTTCGGAGGATGTTTTCAATGTAAACGTTAAAATCATTCTTCAGCAATATTTTACAGAAAAAATAAACTAGAAAGATGTAAAATTGTACCAAATGTAGGGGAAAACTATTGAAAGGGGCAAAAATTCATTATTTTCAAAAAAAAATATCTCGAAAACGGTAAGACGGTAAGGGGAATTTTGTCATAGCAGGTGGGTTATCCTTTGATCTACATTCTTCCTCGGTTTGGTACGGGACACCCTATATATTATTATTATCGATATATTATGATATCGATCTGTTATAGTCAGAGGTCATCACTGATGTAATCATCATGAACCATCAAATGTAAATGACAACCCTCCGAATTCAGACATTCCTCAACTGAACCATCAGTTCGATAAATCTACAGCCGGTCCCTCAAAATAAGTCGTAAATTCGAGATGTTAAAACTTCCCTACTCCCACCCGTATATTGCCCAGTATTTAAATACACCCCCAAAGTATGGGAACGGGCCATTTGCATAGGTTTACATATTGAATTTGATACGGAACGCTTTGTAAGTCAAGAAAGGCTTCGGGAGGAGCCTTATACGTGAATCGGCAGCCGTATTTACATACCGGACAGAGGTCGGCGTCAGCTTGGCCAACATAAAAAGACTCGACTATATTCAAAAAGGAGATACCGACCGCAACGGCTGTCACCATGAAAAGAAATTGCATACATATGCAGACCCGATGAAAGGACATGGGAGGCAGTTTGCCTCAGGTTCCTATTCATTATCGGAAGGCGATTGGACTCGGGCCCTGAGATTCTTCAAAGGGGGTAGTTCGTTTTTACCTTATTTTGTTGGTATTTGCATGCCGTTATGTGGTGGCTGCGTTTGTGAAGTGAACGCGTCTAATGTCTTTTACCACTGGATTTTTTAGTTTCTAGTGATGATTTCACATTGTCAGATGAGGGATTTTCATAATGTCAAGAATGTCCCGCTCAGCACTGAAATAAGTATCAGGCGTGGGAGGATATCGAGGGGAATATTGAAAAAACAAAAGATAACCCATTTGACATTCCTACCGATGCCAAAATGAGCGTCTGGCTTCCGTTGTGTACTCCGTTTGTTTATTGTTATCCTCCTAGTATTGTGCACCCTAACACTTTTTCAACGTACTGATGAGGACCGAAAGCCCAAAACATGTATTTACGGTTAGCACTTTTCCTTAAGGGATATCCGATATCCTTTTTATTTGTTTGCTGAAATAAGTATCCTCGGTACTAATATCGATGGAAAAACGAATGTTATGTTCGCCCTCACCGTCATCAAAGGTGTTGGTCGTCGTTACTCTAATAAAATCGTGAAAAAAGCTGATGTTGACTTGAAAAAAAAGGGCAGGAGAGTGCACTGATGAAGAAGTTGAGAAAATCATTACCATTATGTCCAACCCAGGACAATATAAAATCCTTGATTGGTTTTTGAACAGAAAAAAAGAGATTGTTGACGGAAAATACTCTCAACTCACCTCATCCGCCTTGGACTCAAAGCTCCGTGAAGATTTAGAACGATTGAAAAAGATCCGTGCTCACAGAGGTTTGCGTCACTACTGGGGTCTCAGAGTGAGAGGCCAGCATACCAAAACTACTGGTAGACGTGGTAGAACTGTGGGTGTGTCCAAGAAGAAGTGATTTTATTTAGTAATAATAAATATTCAGTATATTAATTCAATGAGTCTCATATAACAGGCCAATTGAGAAGTCCCCGGTCTACCGTAGTAAACCACATTTTTTTGGCAAAATTCGATTTTATTATTGTTGCCTTCGAGGGCGATACAGCGATTATAGCAATCTTTTCGATACCATTTTTGTAGTACGATTTGTCTTTCGCTTCAAAATAGGCCTCAGTTTCGACGATTACTTCTTCATTGGCGCTAAATTCTCTTTCCAGAGAGCATTCTTTTGAGGTCTGAGAACAGGAAAAAGTCGCTGGTGCCAGATCTGGCGGATACGGTGGATGCAGAAGCAATTCGAAGCCCAATTCACGCAATTTCATCATTGTTTTCATTGATTTGTGACACGACGCATTGTCTTGATGAAACAGCACCTTTTTTTTCTTCGAATGGTGCCATTTTTCAACCATTCCATCTTTTAAACAATTCCGTAACGCTATATAATGATCGCTGTTGATGGTTTGGCACTTTTGGAGGTAATCAATGAACATATCGACGCAAAAATTCAGGTTTATTGCTTTATTAGACAGCTTCAAACACTGCTCATAATCATTAACACGTTGTTGCTTTTGATGGATTGTGAGCTCGCGCGGCACCCATTTTGTACAGAGCTTTCTCATGTACAATATGAATGATACTCGTATGATGTACACGTTCAGACGATATCTTCACAATGTCTGCTATGTCGATTAACTTCACTTTACGGTCATTCAAAATTATTTTGTGAACTTTATTTATTTTTTCGTCGGTGACAGCCTGTTTTGGGCGTCTACTAGCAAATCAACCAATGATGATTGGTTTTCCTGGTGCAGACTCCGGAAACTCATTATCAAGCCAAGATTTGGTCTCAACTGTATTTTTCCCTTCAAAAAAATACTATATTATCAGCACAGGTTTTTTCAAATAACAAAAGTAGCTACACTTACAACACTCACAAACTAATGGTCGGAATGCTGACAAATTTGGACACGTATCGTTTGAAGGTTGGTACTAACTAAAAATCATATGGATTTAATTCTAGCACCGCCATTTGTGCATCAGACCACAGACTTTTCAATTGGCCTAATAAAGGCTGAAAAATATATGTTTCACTCGATGAATTTCTAGCTTATAATTCATCAAATATCATCAGTTTTATATTCTTATATCATCAAAATTGATCGTAGGTGAAGATAATACAATAATTATATTAATTGATATGATATGTATGTCCGGTGATATGAAATAAAAAAAAAATTATTGCGAGAAGATTCAAATAACTCTAGGTCAACTGTTTTTAAAACATATTACTTAATCATTTTGTCACACTGTGAACCGGAAATTGTCTAAAATGGTAGGGTTTTCCCCACTGATGACAAATTTAATTCAGTTCTGTCCGTGGATATCACTAGACGTCCTACATGAAACACGATCACAAAAACATTCAGGACCTTGAAATTTTCAAAATAGGTGTGGATTTCGAATGCCACTGTCAAGTTGGTCAATCAGCAAAATTCAACTAGAAATTCCATAAATAAAAGGTTTTCCAAAAGGAGGTTTCATGATATGAAAAAAACTAGTAGGTACTACAAGGGAAATTCTCGGGAAAATCAATAGAAAATTATTCAATTGTAATGAGATGGAGGTTTGTCAATAATGAAGGACACTTTGAGAATGGAAAGGCTTTTCAACAATCATCCAATATAAAGATTCTAGTGGTTTCGTCAAATTGTTTCTGTTTTCCATTGTTTCAGAGACACGATAGTCAATTTTTATTTCTAATGGACATTATATTGTTTCTCCTTAAGTGGTGATGAAGAAACATATAACAAATTCAACAATGTATCACATTCTACGGAAATATCGAGTCTAGCTACGCAAATTAGAACGTCCTTTTTATTTTTTTGTTTAAATAAATAAATAGCTGGAACTTGAATTATGTTTTCTCTACAATTTTTGGTGTACGCTAAAAATGTAACACATGAATAACAAAATTGAGTCTCACGCCAAATGCGATCATTTCTCCACCTCCTCATCCTCCAACACCGCATTAATTCCCACCCCATCCTCCCCCCAAAACGAACAACAATAAGAATAAGCATACGAAATTGCCGTTAAGCGGCAGGAAGTTTAAGTAGAGCAAGAAATAATTTCGGAGGAGGAAACAAATTAGCAACTCCTCAAAGCGACCGCAACTTATTCAAAGGCAACACAGTTCTGGTAACGGGCTTGGCTTATTCTTCCTCGAGTGTACCACCGTCGGTTCCGACGGTCATAAGTAACACTTTGATATTTCTGTTTTCAGCCCCCCCCTCTCTTGCGAGACGTATGGCCTTATTGTTCCTTCGGCTCGGTGCGGTTATTAGGTTCTTAACTTCGGAGTCTAGGCGAAGGCGTATAAATATCGTGTTTCGAGGTAGAAGTCGAATTCGCAAGAGTGAAACTCTATATGCGGCTTGTTCCAGAAGAAGGGGAAATTGCTTGTACCTACGTCTCTGTTGACCTGCAGAATCAGACTCTGACTTCAATATTGAGACAATCAGATGGATGCTTAATAGATGAGCTTAATAATACTAGGGCTACTGTTCATGTATTGAGAATTGGCAACACTGATATTCCCAGGTGAAATCTGATATTGACATTGTGAAATTTGACATTTTTTGTGTTGTAAATAATTATAACGTTTTGAAATACGAGCAAAATTTTCGTTATTAACAGTAATTTGAAAAAGAATAGGTGAAGGTATCAGTCACAAGGAACTATTTATGTATAATTTATTCAGCAGCAACGTTTCGGGAAATTTATTCCCTTCCTCAGGCTAAAAACAATTTTACCTAAATTAGTAATATGTAGCATGAGATCTTGAACATGAACTAACTAAAAATATACTCTCAGCAAAACAATATAGAACAAACACACAGGTTCACCGTGTATTACAATTGAAAAAACAAACAATCAACACTCGAAACTGGAACACAAAAAACGCAAATGAAAATTACAGGACAGGGATCCGGATTACAGGCAATCGGGTTTAGTTTACAGAGTCAATTGTAAAGATTGTACAGGTACATATATCGGACAAACTAGACAGTATTTTGGTACCAGGATTAAACAACATCAATCAGATTGTATGAAACAATCCAACACAACTGCGCTTGCACAGCATGCCATGTCTGAGGGACATCGGTTTGATTTTGATGACGCGAAAATTCTGACCAGGGAGAACAATTGGTTCAAACGTAATTTCAAAGAGATGCTCTTCATCAAGAGACACCCGAATTCAATCAATGCGCGGTCTGATATAGGTTCACTGAACATCGTATATTCGAACCTGATTAAAGAAATAAAATTATAATCTTCATGACATATCACTTTCCATCTGGTGCAGTTCTGTGTTACATTCGAATGGATGAACCTGCGACCGATACGTCAGAGAGTTTGTTTGGATCCCCGAGATGAAAGAAAATTGTTGTTTTTATTTTCTCCACGAATTTGAATTTCTTCAAATGATTCACATCGTAATTTCTTATTCACAAGGTGAGCTGGTGTAATTTTCATTTGCGTTTTTTGTGTTCCAGTTTCGAGTGTTGATTGTTTGTTTTTTCAATTGTAATACACGGTGAACCTGTGTGTTTGTTCTATATTGTTTTGCTGAGAGTATATTTTTAGTTAGTTCATGTTCAAGATCTCATGCTACATATTACTAATTTAGGTAAAATTGTTTTTAGCCTGAGGAAGGGAATAAATTTCCCGAAACGTTGCTGCTGAATAAATTATACATAAATAGTTCCTTGTGACTGATACCTTCACCTATTCTATTGATATTAGGAACGATAAGTGCTTTTATTGTAATTTGAAAATTTCACCTCTGTCAAAATATGGATTCAACTCATGAAAATTTTCGAGCTATGAAAATTATGACTTTCGACGTGGTCTAATTTGAGAAAAATTCATCTATCAACTAAATTCAACTTTTGGCGATGAAGCGACTGTATATCGCTTGTACACTGAATTCAAACTTGGACGTAGTTCGCTCACGGACGAAGTTTAAGAAGGTCGTCCAAAATACGTCGTTGTGCCGGAAAATATTGATGCTGTGCGAAAACTAATTAGAGAAGATCGTCATGTGACATATCAGGAAATTAAGAGATGTTCAAGCATTAGTTTGACTAGCATACATAAGATTTTGCACGAACATTTATGTGTTCGGTAGCTCTTTGCAAGTTGGATTCCACATTTGTTGAATGACGCTCAAAAAATTGCTCGTGTCCATTGGTGCTGTAAAATTATTTCGAAATACGACTGTGGTGCATCTAAAGCGATATACATCATCCTCACAGGTGACGAGTCAGAAAGAAAAGGCCAGTCGGCAGTTTAGGTGTTTCAATGTGAAGCAAAGCCAACAAAAGTTATTCGTTCTTGAAGCGTTAAGAAGCAAATGGTGGCGTCTTTCGTCACGAAAACTGCTCCTGTGGCAATTGTGGCTCTTGAAAATCAAAAGACCGTTAATTCAGGCTGGTATGAAACCATTTGTTTGCCTGAAGTTTTCGGTAAATTGAGAGAAACAAACCCAAAATGACGAATCATCTTGCATAATGACAATGAGAGCTCACACATCAACTGCAACGAATGAGTATTTGGACACACAAAAATTAAATTATTGAGTTATCAGCCTTACAGCCCCGACTTGATACCGAATGACTTTTTTTTCCCAGAAATTAAAGAAAAACTTTGTGGATAACGATTTTCATCGCACGAAAATGAGGTTGAACTCCTCAAAACGCCTGTTTCAGAACTACCATCTTCTGATTAGAAAAAATTTTTCGAATGATTGTTCGATCGCATGCAAAAGAATAGATTTTAAAGGCACTCAAATATTTTGTATCAAAATTACTTGTTTGTTCTTTGTATTCTGAATACATAAATAGTAACCCATGTAACAACTCTTTTCGAGCGCTCGTTCCCCGAATAGAGCGCTTCAGGTATAATTTCGTCACGATGTCATTTTCCTGTTATGCATGTTATCAAATGATAAGATTCGAGTCACTGATCCGTCATTCTGTCTGTCCGTAAACTCATATTCCTATTCATTTATTTCCTCAAAATATCACAGGAGTGGTCAACGAAGTTTATAAATAAAAAAAGGTTTCCAAATGCAACTGTAACTGAAATGAATTACATTTGACAAATATAAATATATCCATATGAATAGGAAAACATGCTAAAATGCGCATACAATTAAAATGGCTCGTTGAAACTTTTGAGTCATAAATTCTTCCAATGAGTAAAATACAGTTTCAACCAATAATTTTTTATCTCATTCTTGAAGTCTGCACTGGATAGTGTGTTAAAATGCTTGGAATATGTGCATATTATGTTTTTTTTTAGACCATAAAATGGTGGCATATATATCCTTTGTTCTGGTGTGGTGGTCGTGAATTTCTTGGTGTTAGCATGAGACAGTCGAGTATGACGAAGTAGTACCTAAATATACTATATATCCTGAACATTGGTCGAACACTTGTAATTTGGTCAGCACCAGCTATCATTCGAACAGTTTTTTTTTGTTTTAGGAAGATGTTACTGGCCTGTGAAGATGAACCTTATAGGTTAGATAACCATTGATATTTACCTACTGCGACGTTTCGTGATGATAACAAGCTCTTGTTTGTTGTCGGCACTGACCTTCATCACATTAACTTCGAACCCTTCGATAACTCTTGAACAATTTATTTTAGTTATAGGGTATGTTTCAGTTGCCCCTACTCATTCATACGTAGAATTGATTGGAGTTATAAAAAATATAGATTAGATTAGATATGTTGATTTCGATGAATTTGAGTAGTCCAACTTCATGATCTTCTGATGAACCCTCTTTACATTTTTGGTCCAAACCGCAAACAGTCTTATAATAGTAAGTATTTGCAGAATCGAAAATGAGAAACATTTTTTCAACTCATTTGGAAGAAATATTCAAAAAAATGTGTGTCCTCTTCGCCACAATTTTTTTCATAAGAATCACATTAACTTATGAACAGTTGAGTTTTTAGTCAAAGTATGGCATATTGCTGAAATTGTGATCGAAGAAACTATCTAATGATGCAATAATATACTGGGTGTACCATTTGAAATAAGGAATTAGTAATCTGTTTTCGGTATAACCGGAAACTGTAGAGATCTAAAAATATTTTAGGGAGAAAAATCATTGCCTTAAACCCCAACATGCAGATTTTCAGCATGAAAGTGATCAGTTTTCCATAAACGTCTAATGGGCCATCGCGGTAAATCGCCCTGTTGTCGAAAAAAGTGGCCTACGTCAAAGAATACCACAGGTAAATGATGACCAGTGGGGTATTTTGAAATCAGAATGTCATGCAGATTATGAAAATTGGACATTCTCAGTTGAAAAAACAGGGTCATTTCGAGTTTCACCACTTTCTAACCAACTGTAGAGTCAAAAATAACTCAAGGTTGAGCGCTGAGTACTGTCGATTTCGTCAAAATTTGAATAATTTTCCTAGCCCAAAATTTGCAAGGGTTATCGACCGGTCGAGCACTATTGGCTCACCCTGTATATTAAAAAAAAAGTAAACCGTTTACACAGGTATGCAATAATTTATCTCTGAATCACATGAAATACTTGAAAACACCGAACCAACATATCCAATAGTTCTCACATCGAAAATTCGAAGAAAAGTCGAACCCTCCACAATAAAAAACCCCAACTAAAGCTCCCAATACAGCCAGGGAATAGACGAAGACTTATCCCGATAATCCTTGCGCCACCCCCGCGCAAATATAAGACAAAGCGATCACCTCCACCCTTTCGACTTGACCATAATTCATCACAGGAACCTTACTGGTTTCGAACAAGTAAATCTCGTTTGGGGGTTATTCTTTACATTCGGATAGGGATAATAAAGTTTCTGTACGGTGGGTAGTCCGCAGCAGCGTGAACGGCAGCAGCAGCGGTATAATTCAAAGTTAGCGACGTGTTACTGGCGTCACGGTGCTGGTCCGACCGTTGCTTCCTCCAAGACATCCACAATGCCGCCCGAACAAAGGTTTTTGGTTGAACCCGGGCTAATGGGATTAACAATACCGCGGGCTAAGATATGTGATAGACAACCTTCGAGGGGGGACCCTCCTTTATTTTCTCCGCGACGCGATTTCTTATGCGTCTCCAAGGGCTGAGAGGAGCAGGGTGGAGAGGGGGATCTGGGTGATAAATAAGAAGGGGAAGATGGGAAAATTGGGATAAATTAAAATGCGGACGGTTAATTCCTGCGATATCTGTGCTGGTGGTGGGGATGAAAGCGGGATTTTCGGTCGGCTTGGATATCCGAAAACAAACAGTGGGTTTGAATCCCTTCAAGTTCATTATCTTCATGAAGTATTTTTCGTTATCGTCGAGAAATGACTGCAATATTTGTCCATAATGTCTCATAATATTTAAAAACAATAAAAAGAAAGCACTAACGTCAACTTTAAAGCGTTTGTTCAAATTTGCCCCAATTTCACTCTTAGAAACCATATAACTATGTATAGATGTACAGGGTTAGAACTATTTAGAGGGACACTACAGGGATATCGAAAACCGTTAGACACCTAACTTCCTCATGTTGATTTATACAGTTACTATGACAATCTTTCACATTATTAGTTGTTCATGAAAGTCCTACGTGTATTGTTCATCCCAGTTATTCCTCCATATTTTCAAAATAATGCCTCGAAAGTATTTGAATACTCCTTAAATCAATAGAGGCTATTGATATGATTCAAGCAGATATGAGATAGTTGAATGTAGTCATAGCTCTCAACACCAGTCAGAGTGTTATCTCACGTTTAGAAGCCAGATATACTGAAACAGGAGAAGTATACAACGGTAGTACAAGTCAGATTTGTTCAGAAGAAGTAGGACGAAATTGCACTGTGGCGTGTAACGAACTAAGAAGACAATTGTTTCACGTGTTTCACCATTGGTTAGCTATAACAAGAAGTCCACATGCAGAAAATCGTGGAGAGTTTAAATTTCAACAAGAGAAAATTGCACAACTTGGTTATATTGGGTCCAACAACGTGATGATCCCGTAATGGTAATTGGTCTTATGTCCCATTTTTAGATGAGTTAAGTTTTTGACTCGATCCAGATAGAAAAAGAGTTTGTGTTTTGGAGAATGTAAGAAACTGTTGAAAGGTTGCAGCTACACAAGAAAATCACAGGTACAGCGGTGGAACTGTTATGGTATAAGGCGGACTTTCATTTCATGAAAGAACAGATATCGTTCTGCTGAAAGGTTTCATGAATGAATTCTTGCAACAGATCCTCCAGTCTTTTTTATTCCATATCCTGCTGAGAATTGGTAAAGATTTTCTCTTCATGAATGACAATGTCATGCCAGACTTTGCAGTCCATAAAACCAGTTCTCTAGATGACCAAGGAATCCAGACTTTTCCATTGCCAGCTTGTCACCTTAATCCAATTGGGCATGAATAAGATATACTATGGAGACTCATGGTCAAAATCAGGTTCATACTACAGAGAAACTCTTTGAGGTTCTATGAGAAGCCTAGCAGAATATACCACACCAACAATCTCAAAACTTAATTTTAAATTTCTCTA
This sequence comes from Harmonia axyridis, assembly GCF_914767665.1. Classification (NCBI taxonomy): domain Eukaryota; kingdom Metazoa; phylum Arthropoda; class Insecta; order Coleoptera; family Coccinellidae; genus Harmonia; species Harmonia axyridis. The sequence goes on from NC_059505.1 coordinate 31,387,182, forward strand.
GGCTTCACAGGGCTGCGATAAACTGTTTATACTTTCTATCAAACTACTGAAAATTTTTGCCAGCTATATGATTCTCGTTTTCTTTTATATCTTAAATTTTTGAATATATAGTTTTAAATTTGTTCCTAGAGATTCTTCCATTTCCTTAATTTCGACGCGAGAATGTGAAAAATACGTTTTTATTTCATATAAATCATATTCTGATAATTTCAACATTGTATCATCTCATCAGAATAAAGATATACAAAATATCCTCAGATTTTTGCCATGTGAGTATTCGTAAAAACTCCACTCTACATATCATCAATTATTCAAGTCAATCCCTATACGCGGACGTATTACCTCTTCTTGCACAGCCTTGGCACCGCCGCAGAAGTTACGGGATATTTCGTAGGATGATGTTATTACGTCCAGCCAACCTGAAGTAATGAAATTGTGAGCATCTGTTGAGGTGGTTGGGTTTGTTCTCCCCGGCCAGATAGCCAGGGGCCACCCTCGGTTCATAAACTTTCATGTAAACAAGTGGAGAACAAGAGAGAACCTTAGTCCCATTGTTGGCCGCCTTATGCTTCACGGCAGACACGGTAAGCGGATTGGTTTTTCAAATTAGGAATGGCAAAAGGGGGTTTGATTAACTACCTCCCGGTACTCGACTAAGCAGCTCTTAATATGCGCATTAATAACCTGATAATTTGCCCGAAGGATAATTTATTCTTCAGGCCGTGTCCGGATTGTTTTATATCCTTCCAGCTCCTGCTACGGAGCTAGTCGGGGTTCCTCGGCGTGGGCCTCTTTCATGATTTGAATCCGCCGAATTTATAGCTTGGATTTGGTAATGCGGGATTAGCGCAATTATTGATTTCGAGTTTTTTATCTTTTTCATTTCAAGTTTCTAGTTGGTTTAGAATCTGTTTTTGGAATTTACTTCCATGGAGTTGAGAATCTTCCTTCAAACGTTTTATTGTTCTTGTTGAATACTTTTTTTCAAAATCAATTCCCTAATAATACACAAATATACATAATATAAGATGTAACATAGGAGCGATAAATATCAATACAATAAATCATTTCAGTTCGATTTTTACTAGATTCACAGGATTGAGGGAGAATATAACTGGAAAGATCACCAAAATTCTGTTGCATTCAACGTGAATGAATTCGAAGGAATTTGAAAATGAAAGTTATGATACAGTGAAAATATTGGGTTTGAAAAGTTCGTTCAAACGAACTGTCGAATGGTTTTTGTTGGCACAATACACAATCAATTACAAACACACAATTTTGAGTTACAAGTGGTTTCAAATGGACAGGTCAGCACACAATAATTGTAGAGAATTTTGGGGGAAAACTATGAAATAATCTCATTATTTCTGGAGATGTTAAAGACGCCTATATAGTGGAATCTATACTGTTTCTTGAAGAGCGTACAAGGGTGAGTTACAAATTGATAATATTCAGATTGTCAAGATTCCGAGTCTATTCACTACTATTTATTCATGCAGGATGTGATTCTCTATTTTCTCTGATTTTAACTAGGACAATATTCGTTAAAATTGGAAAAAGATGAACACTAATGCATAAGATAAAATATGTTCTGATTAAAGAATCCAGAAATATATCATTCGGAGTTAACAGTGAAAACTACATAAAACACATTCAATTAATCGTGAATAAAGAAGAAGAATTAGACGAAATCAATGATATTCATTAATTTTCATCTATGTAACAACCTGAATAACACAAATGTTATCTATCAAATTTTACACTTTCATTACTCAGTCCAGAAGCTCAATCGACATTTATCTTGTACATCATTGCCAAACTCTCAAATAACTTAACCCGTTTATACACATATTAATAGTCGATAATTCAAATCCATACAATGAATACTAATGATCCCAAATACATCCAGTCACAGACGCAGATACAAGTCGGCAAGCACAATCGGGAAACCTCCTTATTTCTTGTCCTGGTAACACGTCAATGTAAACATGTTGAAGAAAGCAGTCAACCCTAGAGTGCGGTTTTCGACCAAGTCAAACAATAATCAAACAAATAATCTGCTGGATGGAAAGTCGTAGTTTTTTGGAAATGAAAAATGGCTTATTGAACGACTCTATTATGCATTGCTTTCTTAGTTTGTTATACAGAGTCATATGAAGTTACTAGAAGAAATTTGTTTATATGGATTCCGCGGAAAATATTTGACCTGATCAAATGCTATCTTACCAACAGAAATCAAATAGTGACAATAAATGATAAACATAGTGAAGAGGAGGTACTTACGAAATTCCGCAGGGTACAGTTCATGGGTCACATATCTTCTTTATTCACATAATTAACCTTCTAGAGATGGAAAGTACACGTGAAATCATATGATACCTTAGTTCAGTACAGAGATTCATCATGGTCGAAAAATGGTTAAAAAATGAAATAAATGCTTTCAACTAAATGAATTGTCTTTTAATTAAAATCAAATACTGACCATTCACATCTAGTGAAGGTAGAGCCGAAGATCTTACACATACATAAAGAATTGAATATACTGAAAGCAGACTCATTTAAGTAGCTGAGCTTAGTAATTGGTTTGAAATGGGACCAGCATATGATCTAAAATCTTGTAGAAGTTTCAATATTGAAGAAAAAAGATTCAGGCACCTGAAGATATTATATAATTCTTCTATACAATCCTAATTATCATATGGTGTAATAGGTTGGGGCGGAGTTCTGGCTAGTGAGAAGTTTTGTATTGCAAAATATTCATTCAAAATCATGCATGGAAAATACTAACCTTTCCAAGTAAAAAGCTCTATACACAAGCCAAGATATCATGAAAGTATATGAACTCAAAATTTCAGTTCCACCAAAAGATCATCAATATAGAACTACAACTTTTGGAAGAGGCTACGAACACTCAAGATCAACAAAAAGGATAAGCTGGAGATGTTGCTCCTACATAGTCCTGAGACTGTGCACTCTAGTGACAACGACTCAATAATATATTGCTGTTATGTTTAGTTTTATAGAATGTCAAAAAGAAGTATGCCATCAACATTACTGTTAATACGACTTTATACTGTCTGCTACTCAAATCTTTCCTAGATTCTTTAACTTATCCGTTCAAAAATGCTGTCGACATTGAGCATAAATCGTCTCAAAAACACCCATAAATACGCAGAAGCCATGTTCATCGAATTGTCAAAAACCTAACCCGTTCAATCACACATTAATTCCCGATGATTCTGATCCACGCAATGAATACAGATGATCCGAAATACACCAAGTCACAGACGCAGATACAAGCCGGCAAGCAGAAACAGGCACCCTCCTCGTTTTTGTCCTCATGATAAGACAGTATGAATAATAAGAAGAAAGTAGCCAAGTGCTGTTTTAGACCAGATATTCAGACTAGCTTGTCGATTTTTTTTGGAAATGAAGAATGGCTTATTGAACGACTCCGTAATATATCTCCGTTATGTCCATCAAAAATAATGCTACTACGTGTAAATACTGTCTGCTCTATAAATCTTTGATAGATTCTTTGATTTCTCTGTCAAAAATGCTGTCAACATTGAGCATAAATCGTCCCAAACACACCCATAAATACGCAGAAGCCATGTTCATCGAATTGTCAAAAACCTAACCCGTTCAATCCCACATTAATTCCCGATGATTCTGATCTACGCAATGAATACAAATGATCAGAAATACACCGAGTCACAGACGCAGATACAAGCCGGCAAGCAGAAACAGGCACCCTCCTCGTTTTGTCCTCATAATAAGTCAGTATGAATAATAAGAAGAAAGTAGCGAAGCCTACAGTGCTGTTTTAGACCAGATATTCAGACTAGCTCGTCGTATTTTTTTTGGAAATGAAGAATGGTTTATTGAACGACTCCGTAATATATCTCCGTTATATTCATCAACAATATTGCTACTACGTGTAAATACTGTCTGCACTATAAATCTTTGATAGATTCTTTGATTTCTCTGTCGAAAATGCTGTCAATATTGAGCATAAATCGTCTTAAACACACCCATAAATACGCAGAAGCTATGTTCATCGAATTGTCAAAAACCTAACCCGTTCATTCCCACATTAATTCCCGATGATTCTGATCCACGCAATGAATACAAATGATCCGAAATACACCGAGTCACAGACGCAGATACAAGCCGGCAAGCAGAAACAGGCACCCTCCTCGTTTCTTGTCCTCGTAATACGTCAGTGTAAACATGTTAAAGAAGGCAACCCGCGCGTCGTCTGAGGCGAGAAATGTAGACATTTTCGCCGAGTCCTTCCAAGGGGCGTCCTGGGCAGATTTATGGCATTGTAATGGGGCCAAGTGCTTCACAAGTCGCCAAGCCATCACCATTTTGTCGCCTCGAAAGGACTTCTTGTTGCCGCATCAAATAAATTGGGTTTACTCCAAGACCTCTCTCCTCCTGCCTGTCTATCCTTTCTCTCTTCATTCGGTAGGACGATAGACGGCGGCATTAAACGGAAAACGAGCCTGTTTTATAGCATTATTACCTGTGATTGTTATGTTTGGGGAGATTTATAGGTGATGGGGAGACGGGACCTCGTGCGATGATACTACTTTATTTTATTTTTCCCCGGATTTGGATTTATCCTCCGCGACGGAATTTTATAGTATTCTATTTTTGTTTACACTTTATTTTATCCCTATCCGTTCTGGCCGATTCAATCGGGAATGATTCAGTTGTTTTCGTGGATACCGGACGCGTCAGAGGAGCTGATATGGATTCGATGAAGATTTTTCCATTTGTCTAATTGAATTCTTGGTTCTGGATGTGTTTTTCATTCGGTTTGGTAATTTATATAGATTTCGAGGTGTTTTATCAACTAGGGGAGTATGAATAGTATATTTCCAGTGACAGGCTAGTTACATGTAATCAAGAGAAATGTATTCTTATTTCCATATTTTGATCAATATAGTTTTTCCGAAAACATATGCTGATAGCCAGAGAAAAATGCTATCATACTGATGGTTCTTTTTTTAGTTTTACTCAAAGAATTGAACACAAAATCCAAAAATCCAATTATGTGATTCACCTCGTACTTTATTTGAATTTATGCTATGTTGTTATAAGGAAGAAGATCTATCTGGAAATACAAGAATGATATTTCTTTATATTTCTCTGTGATGTCGAAACATTTACACATTCACTTGAGCGGTTGGTTACTATATTATACACTTCTAATGACTTTTTGCTAGTCCAGAAAAGTTACCCATAACACACCTAAATTGTCAGTTAGAATACTGCAGCCAAGCAGCGCCAAGCACGATTAGGGCTTGAATGGGTGACCACTCAGAAACTCCACGTGGTGTAAGTTTTGAGTTTATTCCGTTCAGGCAAACTCCTCCATTATAGAAACGGAAGGTATAATTGGAAGAGATCACTGAGTGCCAAACTGACGATTCTATCAGTGATTTTGAGATGAAACCAAGCGATACCCTCAAATAATTACCTTAGGTCGAGTACGTCTCGTCAGAAATTGAATTTGAAAGATTCAGAATATATCAGAAATATTAGACCAGAAGAATTCATAGGTGTCTTTTTTTGATTATGAAAAATAATCAAATATATAAATAATAAAAATTGACAACTTTGTGTTGTATATCTTTATGATATACTTGGTTCATTTTTGTCTTGGAATATAAGTAATTCCAATTCTTAAAAAGACAAAATTCATTTTAAACCAAAAAATAATTCAAAATAATTAAAAGTTGATAAATTGAGTAAACGGTTAACAAATTGAATAACTAAATTCATCAATTTGTTAATCGTATACTCAATTCGTACAGTTTTAGTTATTTTGAATTTTCTTCCGGTTGATTATCTATTAATTTTGTCATTTTTAGAAATGAAATTATATTCTCAGACAAAAATAAACCAAATATATCATAAAGATATATAATTGTGAAGGAATAGACAAAAAGTTGTCCATTTTTTGATATATTCATTGAATATCCTTCATCAAGTAGACTCATTAAACGTTTATAATCACATATATAAACAATTGTTTATATATTTGAGTGTTTGATTGACGTTTCTCTTGATATCATAACAAAACCGTATATATACGTTCAAAAACAACATTCAATATTGATACTGATATTGAAATAATACTTTGAGCAAATGAAAATTATTTCCCTCGACATTTTTATTGATAATGAACGGTTGATAACACAACCAATTCACAACGTTATATCAACGTACCTGTGCCCATTGGAAAGTAAACATTCCGAGTTTTCATATTAAAATCGGATTCGTTCGTTTCTATTAGAGTTACAGAATAGGATCCATTGTAACGAAACGATAGAGCGATCCATTCGAAGAACGGACGCTACAAAACGACAAAGTGCCGACGAAGTACATTTCAAAATAGGAATCTCCAATGATACTCTCCCAATCCGCCCCAATCGTCGTAACGACCCCTGTAAAACAAAAACGAGAAAAATAAAACGGAAAGTACCGCGCCGTAAGCTGCTACTAAACGAATTTTACACCTATTTAACTTCAAACGCGGCGCTAAGAAAAAAAACCGAAATAGAACCCGGTCTCGATCGGGGCCAGGACCTGCCGGGAGCTGAGGGATACAGGACAATGGGGGAAATATGCCGTGTCTGGGACTTGATCATGTTCGAAATTATTTTGGATCCATTTGGTAATTCTTTAGTTCTGCTCAGAGAATTGATCACAAAATTTAGTACTTACTTGAATCACCGTGTACATAATTTGATTTTTCTTAAGTTTGTTATAATGAAATAGATCTATCTGAAAGTACAAGAATGATATTTCTTTATGGTCATCTGTGATTCCCACTCATTTACATATTTACTTAAGCAGTTGTTTACTATATTATATATATACTTCTAATGACTGTGCTAGTCCAGAAAAGTCACCCATAACACACCTAAATTGTCAGATACAATATTGAAGCCAAGCAGCGCCGAACTCGGTTAGGAATTGGATGAGTGACTGCTCAAAAACACCGCTTGCAGTAAGCTTCAAGTTTAGTTCCTTCGGGCAAAGTCCTCTGCTATAGAAATAGAAGGAGTATTTGGAAGAGATCACTGAGTTCCAAACTTACGATTCTCAGTGATCTCGAGACGAGACAACGAAATCCCCTCAAAAAATTAGCTTAGATCGAGGACGTCCCACCAAACAATGTATTTGAAATATTCAGAATATATCAGAAATATCACCAGAAGAATTTATACGTGTCTATTTTTTGTTATGTGAAATACTGAAATATTTAAATAATTGTTTATATATTTAAGTGTTTGATCAACGTTCCTGTTGATGTAGATATAATAACCAAACCGTATTCAAACGTTCAAAACAACATTCAATAATGGTATTGATATAATACTTTGAACAAATAAACGTTATTTCCGTCGACACCAATTCACAACGTTATATTAACGTACCTGTGCCCATTGGAAAGTAAACATTCCGATTTCTCAGATTACGTTCGGATTCGTACAGAATAGGATCTATTGTGACGAAACGATAGAGCGATCCATTCGAAGAACGAACGCTACAAAACGACAAAGTGTCGACTTAGCGTACGTTTCAAAACAGAAATCTCCAATGATACTTTCCCAATCCGCCCCAATCGTCGTAACGGCCCCTGTAAAACAAAAAACGAGAAAAATAAAACGGAAAGTACCTCGCCGTAAGCTGTTACTGAACGAATTTTACACCTATTTAACTTCAAACGTGGCGCTAAGAAAAGAAACCGAAATAGAACCCGGTCTCGATCGGAGCCAGGACCTGCCGGGAGCTGAGGGATACAGGACAGTGGGGGGATATGGAGTGTCTGGGACTTGATTATGTTCGAATTCATTCGGTAAGTTTTTAGTTTTGCTCAAAAAATTGATTATTTGAATCACCGCGTACATAATTTGAATTTCTCTCATGTTTGATATAAGGAAATGGATCTTTCTGAAAATACAACAATGATATATCTTTATATTGATCTGTGATTTCCACACATTCACACATTTACTTAAGCAGTTGTTTGATATATTATAAATACACTTCTAATGACTCTGCTAGTCCAGAAAAGTCACCCATAACACACTTAAGTTGTCAGTTAGAATACTGAAGCAAAGCTACGCAGAACGCGGTTAGGAGTTGAATGGGTGACTGCTCAAGAACACCGCTTGCAGCAAGCTTCAACTTTAGTTCCTTCAGGCAAAGTCGTCTGCTCTGGAAGGTGTATTTGGAAGAGGTCACCGTGCCCCAAACTTACGATTCTCAGTGATCTCAAGACCAGACAACGCAATCCCCTCAAAAAATTATCTCAGATCGAGTACGTCTCACCAAACAATGTATTTGAAATATTCAGAATGTATCAGAAATATCATCAGAAGAATTCATACGTGTCTATTTTTCTGTTATGTGAAAGACTAAAATATTCAAATATTTATTTATATATTTGAGTGTTTTATCAACGTTTCTGTTGATGTTGATATCATAACTAAATCGTATTTATACGTTCAAGAACAATATTGAGACTGATATAATACTTCGAACAAATAAACGTTAATTCCGTCGACATTTTTATTGATAATGAGCGGTAGGTTACATAACAAATTCACAACGTTATATTAACGTACCTGTGCCCATTGGGAAGTACATTTCGATTTTTCGGGTTATGATCGGATTCGTTCGTTTCTATTAGAATTACAGAATAGTATCCATTGTGATGAAACGCTAGAGCGATCTGTTCAGAGAACGAACGCTACAAAACGACAAAGTGCCGACTTAGCGTACCTTTCAAAATAGAAATCTCCAATGATACTTTCCCAATCCGCCCCAATCGTCGTAACGGCCCCTGTAAAACAGAAAACGAGAAAAATAAAACGGAAAGTACCGCGCCGTAAGCTGTTACTGAACGAATTTTACACCTATTTAACTTCAAACGCGGCGCTAAGAAAAGAAACCGAAATAGAACCCGGTCTCGATCGGAGCCAGGACCTGCCGGGAGCTGAGGGATACAGGACAATAGGGGGATATGGCGTGTCTGGGACTTGATCATGTTCGAAATTATTTCGGATCCATTTAACATTCTGTTTTTCGCAGTCACGGAAAAAACTTTCGTCGAACTCGAATAATCGCGGGAGGGTTTTTCTTCTTCTCCGGCCATCGATTGGCAAGGTGGTCCTGCTACCCCTCCTACCCCACCCTCTGCCTCGTCCCCAGCGACCGTCGTCGTTGCCGTGACGCTGGCAAACTTTCGACGCGTTCGTTTTCGTGAGTTGCCCAGTATCCACCGCCGGCACTAACTGATTTGACCAATTTCGTCCGGATTATTAAAAAGAACGGAACAATCGGGGTCATCCCGGCCATGGGCGGTGATTGGACGGGAAGATATTTTTTTCGGACTTGTATTGCGAAAAGTTCGGTAGTTTTCGGGCTTTTGGCAATGGATGGATTGTTATTATCCTTCGTTATATGCTCGTATTGTTTCTTCTTGTCTATGATTGAATAAAGGACTGAGAGAAACATGAGATGAAAGAAAACAGGATTAATTTCCACAAATATTAATGTGTATTTAGGGTGTCATACAAATTCTATAAAGAACTTTGACATGTGATGATTGTGTTCATACTGAACATCCTTTTTTTGAATAGGTCCGATTCCTTCTCGTCAGAAGTTACCAGACTTTGAAATATTCTATTTTCATATTCGATCATATATGAGCCTACTACTGAAAATACTATAAAGTTGATATGATAACAAGAATTGTGTGGATGGTTACTTCAACAACATCTGACAAGTCAGAAAATAACCATGGACATAGGTTCCATCCGGTTTGATGGATGGAACTGGAATTATTTATTCAGGTTTTTACGATAGTGATATCTCTTTATCATGTCTTCCGTTGTATTGCGAGAGTTTTTCTTCTCGGCTCAAACGCTCTAATTGCGTTCAATAACGATCGCCTGAGATTTTTTGAGTTGGTTTTGACAACTCATAATACACTACGCCGAGCTGGTCCCACCAAATACTGAGCATGACCTCGGGACAGTGAATATTTGATTTGGCCATTGACGTGAAAGCATGGCCGGGATATCCTCATGATTTTCTGCAATTGGGATAATCGTAACGAACTCATTTCTAGTCTTCAGTCACAATATGATGCATAAATCTCTTCTGTCTTCGCCTTGCAAGCATCTGTTCACAAAAAAACAAACGCCGTTCATCATCTCTCAGCTTCAACTCGTACGGCATCCAATTTTCTTCACTTCCAATGATCCTGCTAATTCTTGTTCCGTTTGACACGAGTCTCGATCCAGCAATGCCTCCAATTCTGCATCTTCGAAAACCTTCTCTCTTTCACCGCCACGCTGGTCTCCGACGTCAAAATCGCCGTTCTTGAAGCTTTGAAACAACTCTCTGCACGTTCTTCTACTAATAGCGACCTCACCATAGGTGTTTGAGAGCATTCCATGTGCTTCCCGGCAGATTTATTCATATCAAAGTAGAAAATTAAAACCTCCCGCAAATGACGTGAATTTAGCTCGTAAACTGACATGTTTAATCGAGAATAACATCATGATGCAGACACAAATCGATTAATATTTCGATGGCGTTTTGTTAACAAATACCTAAGCTCATTGTATGACATCTACGATCTATTTATTTCGCTACGATCTTCTTATTACTGCTACGGCTATTTCTTGCGAAACGGCGGAAGCAAAGTTGCACAAATAATAATTTTTACAGATTTTTGTGGATAGTATTTTCTTGTACTCTATTATTTCGAAAATGATGGATTCTATGAAAAAATATTCAAGAGACCTTTGAGCAAAGCTTTGTTGATTTCGGAATGAATATCTACTCCATATTATATTGGATAATATTGGTCGGAGACACTTATTCCATTCGAAACATTACATAGTCTAGACTACAATACCCAAAAATTAAAACATTGAATGTAATAATACTAGAGTTATAAGTGCAAACCTGATTTTTTTTCCAAACTTCAACACCCTGTATCTCTAAAACGAAGCTTGTTATATTTATATGTTCTATCGGACGCAATAGGTATTGACCACTTTTTATATTCAACTGAGCGTCGTCCTTCTGGTCACCAGTCCCCTTCTACAAATCTGATCTAGACTCTTCCAAACACAGATGAATCCATATTTCCCAGCATCCAGCATCAATTACCCTTCGATACATCCTTTCTCCCCCATCGCGAAATAATTCCTGCGGAACCGAAACGTCCGCCTCGAAGACCGGACATATAAATCTGACAAACCGGACTTATCTTTTCAATATAAGTGCGTGCCCTGCCTTATAAATCAGTCGACGGCCGGGCGTGTGGGGGGCCATTTTTCAATTTTTGAGGAATCCCGTTGTATACAAACAAGCGGAAAAACATGCTAACATGTGGCGTCAAACTGCCAGAACTTTCCGTGACAAATAAGATCCTCCATCGGCCATTGTCCACTTCTGGACGCTACGCGGACGCCCGTCTTTTTGTTTCCCTCGTCTCGGTCGACATTAGCATTCAGACGACGTGCGTCCGACGTTTCCGATGGCTGTCACAATGAAATTTAATTTTTAACGGACCGTGATGACACAGAGAGATGAAACGCTACGAGCCGTCTCGTGGGGATAGTTTTGGACGTTTCGTAGTGGAGTTGTGAGAATTGATGGGTGATGAGGAAGGTTTCTTTAGATTAATATTGGAAGGAATACATCTGCGTTTTAGTCGAGGCAGTATACACACATCGGTCAGAAGGCTTGTCCCCCTCCTGTCAACTCTCAACTTGAATTAAAACAATAAAGCAAAGAATGTTTCTTGTTCGGGAGAATAGAGGTGTATTCCAAGTTAATCAGTTTTCAGTGAATAACTTGAGTTGTAGTATTAAGAATATTCCGTGGAAAATCTCGGGACATCCAATTTCTCAGTTTGACCGGGCACGAATGGTAGCCCTACATCAAGAAGCTTTGTCGAACCACCAGATTGCGCAACGTTTGAATATTCCACGGACTTCCGCAAAGCATATGATGGTCAGTTTACTCTAAATCGGCAGCATTGCCCTGAGACCGGTGCCTGGTCGACATCTGCTGGGAAAGACCCTTATATCGCAAATTTTACTCGAAGGAATCGAACGGTATCTGTAATAGCACTTCGAAGTCGGTTTTTCAGGACCTTTTGGTTGATAGTACCAACCAGTACCATAAGGAGACGGTTGCATCCCACAAATTCAAGGACAAGTAGACCTTTAAGAGTACCTCGGCTATCGCCTGGACATAGAGCTACCCGTTGGCAATGGGCAGAACACCAATAAGACTCGCTTCTACCACAATGGCGCAACGTACTTATTTTGGACGAGTCACGATTCGATTTGGAGAGGTCCAGCAGACTAGAGTGACTCAATGTAGCCCAGGAAGTTGTGCCCTTTCAAGGCGGATCAACAATGTACTAGGGGTATAATGTTCGGTCGCCGTACCCCTCTTATTATCGATGAATAAACAATGACTGGTGCCATCTACGTAGAAAACATCATTGAACCAACCATTGTTTCTCAGCGCAAGGAATTTGGGGATAATTTCATTTATCAGGATTATAACGCCCCACCACACCTCACATGAAGTGTTCAAAACATTCTCCAAGAGAGCAATATCCAGAGAATGAACTGGCCAGCAAATTCACCAGACATAAATCCAATTGAGCACGTATGGGATTACTTAGGGAGAGCAATATCCAATGGCCAAAACCCACCTTCAATTTTCAAGAATTGAGTTTCATAGTAACCTTCATCAACCTGCAGATACAGTGTGATGGAGTTAGTGTTCGAATCAATAAGATGGTCCTCACCGACAACTTTTTTTTAGCTAGACTTAAGACAGTTGTGGACCGTATCGAATGATTAGTTACCTTCAATTTCCCTATCTTCAGGCCACTTTTTGCTGCTGTTGGGCTGATTTTGAGCTCATTGTATTTCTTTCCACAGGAATATCCTCACACCATGCTCTGCTTGACTTCCAAGATGAGTGAACGGTATAAAAAGTCGACCGAATCTATTCCCTACCGCTTTTCCTTGATTTTTGTAAGCAATCGGTATTCCTATCATTTTTAATCAACTATTTTAATGGAACTAATGGTTTTCCCCACCTTGTGTTGCTTTTGAGAAAATGAGATTTTGAATCATTCTTTTCTTATTTTCACTTATTATATCTACATATCTTTCTTCAAGAATGAGGTTGGCCAAATGATATCTTCGCCAAGCTGATTCGAGAGAGAAAACCAAAAATAACTTTTTCTACGATCAGTGTGTATTCATAACAATTCAGAATATAAACGTCGCTTTCGAGGAATACTGACCTCTCAATTCTTCTACGAAATCGTTCAGAGCTTTTGGCTCTTAGCTTGTTTGCTGATTTCAATTAGAAGGATGGTTTGAAATCAATACCGTACTGGTAACACTTTTCCATCAGTAGTTTTGAGGTCACATTCTAGATTCTCTTCTTCGTGAAGTCCTTATATTCCTCATCAATGTTCTTGCGCATATTGGACTCCCAGTCCGTTAATATTTTCACAAAAATTCTTATGGACGTATTTTGTCCAGAAAATAATCTTTATTCTCCATGACCTACCACCATCCATACAGTCTATTGGATTTGGTTTTGTACTACATTTTCTTCAATAAATTGTAGTGAGCATTGAACAAAACATGACACTTTTCAACTTTTTGAAGATTATCTGACTTTTCAGTATCGTCAGAAGGATATTTTTGTTAAATAATTTTCAGTCTGCAATGCTATTTCCGTAAAAATAACGTACTTTCACGATATTTGCATACCTGCCATGAGGATTTCTATGTAGAAGAGAAATATTTCTGTTGATTATCATTTGCGGAACATTGATTCCTGACGACATCTATTCCTTCTGTCAAGAAGCCACTGGGACAACTGAACACTTACTTTGCGATGGAAAAGCGGCTCAAAGGAAAACCTTCAATACCTCGGCTCGTGATTCTTATAACAGGTTCATTTAGATTCAGCACCTAAGAAGGTAGAGAAGTTTATTTTTCTAACTTAACTGTCCGACTGATAAAGAGTACGAGGAAATACAAAAGATTCATTCTTAGGTTGAAGTGCTTGCTAGGATCAAATTGCCTTATCTACCATTCCATAATCTAATTTAAGTCAAATTTAACTAGGTTCATCCTACTGAACAGGTGTCAATACAGTTAATACATCGAATTTTCCTAGGATGGCGATAAATCAAGGGAGATCGAGGTGACCAAAAGCCTCGTATACTTCTATGGAAGGACATCAACATCGAAAAGTGTTGAGATGCAAACATTTCTCTGCCATTTTGACCATCCACCCTTCTACCCTCCTAAATATCCAAGCCATTGACGAACCAAGTTGTAAATATCACATTGATTCGTATTCATCGTTCTTGAGAACGACATCTTCGATCGAATGTGAAAAAGTTGGTCCAGTTCGATCCCCCATTTCCATGAAAATATCAGCGGAAATGCCTTGTAAATAATTCAGAGTGACCCCTAATAGAGGCTTCATTTCCCAATACTTATAAATTGTAGGCTATGCAACCTCCCTCGTGCGACGTCCGCATTTACATATGGGGGTAAACACGCCAATTTTTGTGACTTCGTGTCTTCTTCCGTTGCCGGACAGTCTGAAATAACGTGTCGGAATAGTCGTATAGGCTGTCCCTTGAAGCACAAAATTGAATATGGAATGGATATTGGGGGAGGCGGATGATTTCTGATATTCGGTTTGTTGAAGATAGATATAAGGGTTGCATGATAACAAGAAGAAGATAACATAAGAAAATAAAATGAAAGGATTCACATTTCCATTTGGGTTTTTGAACAATTTTACAAACTGTTCATTTTCAGTTGAAATTCAACAAATTGTATAGATTTCTAAAGCTTGCTACTTTCCATATTAAAAATCCCGTCATAACAAAATTATCGTTATCACCTTCTTGATAATGCAGATCTAGGCCACCTTTATGGACCAATTGCAATGTCATGCTGTTCTATGATTGGCAACCACCGTAACACTTCACTCAATAAGTGGTCACTAGTGAAAATGAGTTTCATCTTGAAAATTCGACTTTGTTTGCAAACATAGTCACCTTCAAGGTCAATGTACTCCAACGCTTCTTCAACTTTTCAATACCTTTTTTGTAGAACGATGCGTCTTTGCTTTCGAAATAGGCTTCTATATTGGTACTTCTCATTAGAGCCAATTTTCTTTTCCTGGAGCATACATTTGAGACCTACAAGAAGCCAATAATCACTGAAGGCTAGATCTAAACTGGGTGGTCAAGAAGTTGAAATGATAGTTCGTTCAATTCGACCTTGGTTTTCATCGATTTGTGACAAGGGGCATTGTGCTAGTTAAAGATAATTTTTTGCATTTCAGGAATTTTTTCTTAATTTCTGAACTCAACCAATTTCCTCTTCTGGATTTATGGACGTTTTTCCTTAATTTCAATCGAATGATGTTATGTTATATAAGCTTTTGATGGTTTCACCTTCGTCAAGATAGTCAATGAACATTATACCATGCACGTCCAAAAATACGGATGACCAGCAATACTTACAGCATTTTCGAAAGGATGAAGTGTATTTTGTGCATCGATTCATCACTATCGATGAGACTTGAGTCTATCGCCATGTTCCTTGAACCAAACAAAAATCTAAATTGGCCAAAATGATGTTTTTCGGCAACCGTCCGGGAAGTGCTATTTTCCGGACGCTGTTTCTCTGAGAAAATAGCATTTCCCGGCCTAGTCCGGAAAGTACGTACTTTCCGGACTAGGCCGGAAAAGAATCATAGAATCCATAACAACCGAGATAACGGCTGACAGTTCATATGAAATTAGTTGTCAAAAATTTGCATGTTTTTTGATCGCAATCGTAATAAAATATGGAAAGCAGCAGCGATAGTGTTATTTTACATGGTTGCCGAAAAAATATTTTACGCAACACGCCCGAAAATGGTTTTTTTGGACTCACAGACTAGAATTTTGTCTATTCGTCCAAAAAAACTCTATTTTCCAGACTTGTTACGTAAATTATCATACTATTTTGGGTTGCAAAAGAAATTTCGTTTGTAGATCACCTGTAAATTGACGAAACAATCAATTCCGAATAAAATTGTTACCTTTAAGAACAGCTGAAGGATTTGCAGAAGAAAACAATTTTTTTTTCATCAGGACAACGCACCTTGTCACAAGAGCATTATGGTAATGGTTCAAAGCCATGAAAATTAAAATTCGAATTGTTAAAGCATCCAACGTATTCAACAGATTTGGCTTTTAGCCCCAAATAAAAAAAAAAATCATGCGTGAAAACGTTTTTCATAGATTTTCATAGATTGCAACCCTTCCAGATTCTCACTTCAATTTATAAATTGGAATCTCGTTGGAACTAGTGTAGTGATTTCCAAGGAGACCATACCGAATATTATTTGTATTCAAAACCTTAAATTTGTGTTTTTTATCGAACCGCAAAACTTATTGAACAACCTGTAAAGCTTGGTACTAAAGGAAAAAAATGGTATGGCTCTGGAGTTGTTATTTGTGCGCCAGGCCCGGGCTCATTGAGTCGTGTATAATTACGTAATTATAATTTCGCTTCCGTACGCCACATTTGGTCATATTATGGTTTGATGAATCTTCAATTCCAATTGTTCCTATAGTTTTCTTTCATTTGACTAGAGGATACAATTTCAATTCTTTTAGGTTTTTGCTCTGCTTCTTCTATTCGTTTGTTAAATGTCAAATTTTTATCCGTTATCAACCTTAGATATATGAAATTATTTTGCCATGATAGTTCTTGGCCATTTATCCAAATTTTCAGTGAAGGGGATTTCCTATAACACTTGTTTCTTTTTATTTCAATTCGATTCTTTTGGTGTACCATCTCATTATTGAACCCGGTACTTATTGCGTGAGTAAGTTTGAATTTTTTATATCGGTTTTTCAGACCTATTGGAAAGGATACAGATATTTGAGCCGTTTATTTTCAAAGTGACCCAACTCCGTTTTTCAATTTTCTGCCGGTTACCATGGTTACATGTACAACTTCATGTTATTTATCAGTGGCGCACTTCAGATTGCTTATATTCAGAGAAAATAGGATACATTTTTTACACATAAGTTTTCCGAATTAATTGAATAACTGAGCCGTGTAGTTTGAAAGTGGCCTAACTCCATTTATAGTTACATCAAGATATTCACTATTGATGATGTCGGAGAGCAGCGATGAAGGTAATTTCAATTAATTAGTATTTACAAGTTAACCTCATTTTTGGGACAATTGTTCATGAAAAAATTTTCGAAAACAAAGATTGTGGTTGTCGGAATGCTTGCACAAAAAATTACAATGAAGAAGAAAGAAAGAATATTTTTGAGAAGTTTTGGGGTTTGGCAGATTTTAACAAACAAAATGTATTACTTCACGAAGCTGTTGAGCGCAAAATTGTGAAACGAAGACGTCCAACAAACGAAATGGACTTGGGCACCTTCAAATTTTATAATGAATCTGGCTGTTAATTTCGAAAGTGGCCCAACTCCATTGTTGATAAGAAAACGCACGTTATATACTTAATAATTTCCACTATTTTAACAGAAACTTTAAATTTAACATCCTTAGATACGCTTAAGCAGTATGACTGCTTAGTATCTTATACGTATATTTTCAAATTAATTGAAACGCAAAACTTTCAATATCTCGATTTGAAGATTAATGGAGCTAGGCCACTTTCAAAATAAGCGGCTCATTTATGACTCCGAACCCATAAGGCGGATTTCACCCATTAACAAACCAAACTGGCACATTCAGACCTCTGAAAATTCCCACTAAAAACAGCTCCACTAAACCCAAAACCAATCAGAAAACAGAAAAATCATCATTCGACGGATACCCACCCCTAGCCCCACATATTAATGAAGTAATTTAGTTATATGACAAGATAAATACCAAGATCCCTCCAAGTTGATCCCGTCGCACCTCCCTGGAGAGCATCGGCCGGGGCAGGATCTCCTCCGGTCCCAAATATGGCTCCACGGCGGGCCTAAAAGGCTCGATCAAAAACAAATTAATTACTCAACGGGCAAAACCTTGTCGAAAACGAAGCTGCTTGTCGGCCCCAACGGGGAGTATGATTTGTGTGTTCGGTAATAGCCATGTTCGGGAAAACCTAGCGTGGAGACTGCATGGTACAAGATGTCTAGCTGTGATATGTTGATAAAGCGTGAATAATAGCCGTCCAGACTGTACACAGCGACTGACGATAATCGATTCTTGGAGATTCGACATGTTCCGGTCGGTTGGATGGCGAGACACAAGATTTCCGTGAGGAAGAAGAAGAAGAAATGAGTTCATTTTTTAGTTTAATAATTTTTTTCTACATTCATGCAAAAAGCAAAACTTTATTGAACTATATTTAGTGGAAAAAGAAGTTCTTTATTGCACTAGTGCAATCAATTCTTTATTGCACTCATCTGTCATTCTACTTCAACGTGCTGTCATCATGACAATCAAATATTTCAGCCTGAAGGAAATAACGATGTACAGTTACCAAGTACTAGTACGTTTACAGCAGTAACAAATCAAGAAGTGGATTTAAAAAGTACTTCACTACGAAATATTCATATTGAAAATTGCACCAATTGTTCATTCACTTTCAACATTGAGGGTAAAAATAAAGTTTGAGTTAAATTGTTCGTAACGTATTAGTTCCTGTTTCAATGCAAATCGATATTAATAATAAAGTATTCAAGTTGCGC
Organism: Harmonia axyridis; assembly: GCF_914767665.1. Classification (NCBI taxonomy): domain Eukaryota; kingdom Metazoa; phylum Arthropoda; class Insecta; order Coleoptera; family Coccinellidae; genus Harmonia; species Harmonia axyridis. The sequence goes on from NC_059505.1 coordinate 31,406,014, forward strand.
TTTTCATTTTCCTACACCTAGTGCCGCACCTCAATAAATCATTTTTTGCTTTTTGCATGAACGTAGAAAAAATTTTGTATGCAACTCGTGCAAAAATTGTTTATTGTACTCGACGTGTTGTCCAACGACAATTTCACGTCGAGTGCAATAAACATTAACTTTTTGCACTTGTTGCATAAATAACTATTATCCACTCCTATTGAATTCTATATTCATTATCTAACTGCTTTCGAACAATTAATACTATATATTAACAAATAGCGTGAGTTTAATAACTCCCTATTAGAACTAGGTATAATACATCTGAAAATAAATATGGATCTATGCTCATATACTTCTGAACTTCTATTTGATGAAAGGGTGAATAATTCATTATTGTAAGTGAGGGGAGGAATGTCACTTTGAAAATTTTGACGTTCTCAAATTAAGTTGATACCTAATTGTTTCGAATGTTTTGCTGAAAAAAGATTAATTCTGATAGTGAAGATGAAATATTATATAAAATTCCAGAAACCAAGTAGCTAATTTTACCATACAGAATTTCTTGCCAGAAAAATAAAAAAAATATGAAGGTGTTCACAAAAATTTTCAACATAGTTGTGGCAGTAAGAACATTAAGTCATCGTTCACAGAGAAAGTTTTTTTGCTATATTTCAGTGAAATTAGCACTAAATATAAAGCATCGCCTCTATAGACTTTCCACTCCATGCTAAGAAGCACACTCAACATGAATAATGGAATCAATATAGAGATTTTTTTGAAATTACCTGCGTATCTTAAACGTCAATCAGAAAAACTAAGGAGGCAAAAATTTTCACTGGTAATTCAGAATTCATACTCCATTGTATCAATCAACAAAATGAGTATTTTCAACTAGAATTTGTATAGCATTGTTATAGGTAACTATTAAGGTTTGTCTATAGACGTCTTTTTCTGTACTTGTATCTCAGTATATATTGTTATAGTGGTAGATAAAGTATAGTATTCAACTTGCGGTAATGGTCATAACTCACTTGATGAATTACAGCACTCGCCTGATAACTTCAATCTTCAAACTTCATCTGCGTGAGTTATGACCTACGTTACCGCTCGTTCAATAATATACTATTATCTGAGAGTAATATGACGGGTTTTGCAATAGAAATGATCACAATTTGAAGTGGTTATATTGGCCGCACTGTGAATGATTTTTTTGACATTACTTATGTCATTTGCGTTCAGTAGGTTAGGACTGAGATGTCTGAAGCACTGGTGTGCTCACTTAGGTACTCTTGAAAAACCTTAAGAGCATAGTGGCGACCTTTGACGGAACCAGCCTTCTCGGATTTTAATGGTATTGGTTCCTTTCCACTTGATTTCCGCATCTTTTCCTATGGCGTGCACGTCGTCTTTCTGTCAATGTCGTGTTTTTAGGTCAAATCAGCAATAATAACAAGATTAATGACTTTTGACAAAACAAATGATAATTTTAAAATGATGCCGTTGATTGGCCAATCCTTTATATAGCGCCACCTCGAGGGAGAAAAGGGAAAAGGGACCCATGCCGAGCCGAGTCGCCCGAATTATCTTAAACAAAATCTAATCAGTAAATACACCAGTATTTTAGAAATCTTAGTTATGCCATTTCATCATGAAAGGACATATCTTCTCTTCAACAATGTTTGGAAATTGTTGAATTGTTTTACCAAAATCATTATTCATTATTGATATTAAAAGAAACTTCAACAATCGTCTGAATGTACAAAAATGTTATTATTATTTAACTTCAAACTCTTTATTTTCCATGTTTTTTAAAAAGGGTGTTTCTCAATAAGTGCAAAAGTTTTCATGAATGAATCCTCGCCAAAAAATAAAAGGGGGTCTTTTATGAAAACAAGAGCTCTCAGATCTTTCCTGAAATTAGTAATATTTTTTATAGCAACCTACAATTTATTTCGATTCCCATTAAAGAAGAGCATGTACCATGTTGGGTTTTATTTTTCATTAGGAAACTATCGCTCTTACGGTACAACATAACAGTTAGTACTTTTTCGTAATGAATCGTTATTTCCTACAAATAATTTTAAGTTGACAGATTTTGTTTCAAAAATACAAAAAAATAAAAAAGTATTCGTAGAAACCATTTTATTCATAACATGAGCCCACATGCATGAATGATCCTCTTTGATTTTCGACGGAAGATTCATTATCTGAAAACTTTCACACTCATTCTGAAACATCCTGTATGTCATATATCAATCCACTGTAAAGGTCATTTATTCTAATGCTCTAACTGAAAAATAGTTTTTAACTCAAGTCCCTTGCACATTATAAACTCAAAACTCAACTCAAAAATATTGGCAATAGGCATTTTATTCCAGTAAATAATCGCAGTAGATATATCTTCTGATTTTTCATATAAGTTCCCATCCCATACTTCCCAAAATCTTCCTGCTCCTTCAGCATTTCCCTCGATCGAATGAACAGATCCAACCTATTGTCGCAAAGGTTCAATATTCACACTACGAATGAAATATTATCCTAAACCATTTGAGTTCAATGGATTGTAACGCCCAATATCTGTTCAACGCCTTGCTGGATGACTATATCATATGCTTCTCCGTTTCACCCCCCTGAGCTCACACCGATCAGACAGAACATTGACCATTCACCCTTGCCTGACCTCTGACATCAATTTGCTACCGATTCAGTGCTAACCTTTACGTAAGGGTTGCATTGATTCACCACCACATAACAGGTGATTCCTAACAGAGTCGTGCAGAGGGTGTGCAGAAATAGCTTTCTAAGGTTACACCTCAATTTTGCTTTGTTCTAATAAATGTCCCTCATATCAGTGATAGCATTCAAAATGGTTTTAATAGCAAGATTATTTATTATTTTTTAGCATTTCTTATGTCATTTGTGTTCCGTATGTTAGAAGTAGCACTCTTCGAGAGGAATTCAAGAAGAATTCATGAGCGACATTATTCAATTAAGCAGCTGACTATTTACTGAATACTGGTGTCCATAATTTCTTTTCTCTAATTCTGTGGTTATTCCGTTCATTCTTCCACATCTTGTAGAACAAAATCGTGCGAGAATATATCAGAAACGCACAGTTTTCATGGTAATATTTTATTATTCTATGTTGGTACTCCGAACTTTCCGCCACGGCTTTATCTGTCAATTCATCAATTTGCCTTAAAGAAATCAGTTCTGCCAACCAACATTTTTCAATGCAAAAATCACTAAAATATATTTATGGAAATATTTCATTAATTTCAATGAAAATGCAATGAATTAGAGAAAATAATGTATAATACTCGTACAGAAGGCTCATTCTACCACTCGTTCATTCCAAAACTCGCCACTTCGTGGCTCGTTTTTGAATTTTGAACTCGTGGAAGAATATCAATGCCTTCTGCACTTGTATTATAAATAACTATTCTCTAATTCTGTGGTTATTCCGTTCATTCTTCCACATCTTGTAGAACAAAATCGTGCGAGAATATATCAGAAACGCACAGTTTTCATGGTTATATTTTATTATTCTATGTTGGCACTCCGATCTTTCCGCTACGGCTTTATCTGTCAATTCATCAATTCGCCTTAAAGAAATCAGTTCTGCCAACCAACATTTTTCAATGCAAAAATCACTAAAATATTTTTATGGAAATATTTCATTAATTTCAATGAAAATGCAATGAATTAGAGAAAATAATGTATAATACTCGTACAGAAGGCTCATTCTACCACTCGTTCATTCCAAAACTCGCCACTTCGTGGCTCGTTTTTGAATTTTGAACTCGTGGAAGAATATCAATGCCTTCTGCACTTGTATTATAAATAACTATTCAAATTTCTCTCAGTATCCACAAATAGACATTGATTTTGGTAAAACAATTCCAAATTCCATCGATGTAGAATGAGAATTGTAGGAGTTTAGACTTTAACAAGGATTTCCATATATAGAGACAGACAGACAGACATACGCGAAATCAAAGTTGTTGAGAAAGGACTGAAAGGCATTTTAGGAGCGGAAATGTTGGAATAGAGAACCAAATTTTTTTATGCTGAAAGTGATCACAAAGCTTCTTCTTCCTTTCGTTGATCCATCAGAATCAACATTTCTCGAAAAGTGAGTAATCGAAATAACAAAACACTGCAGGACTCGGTTTTATCTACCATACTTTCCAATTTATAGTTGTGTGATATCCCTGTCACCTTATCTCAGAAACTCATCTATGCCGATTATATTGCTCCTGTGTTTCGTCATTCTCGTTGAGGAGTTATTGAAAATACTTTGAATGAAGATCTAAAAATTTTGAAGAATAATTTTCTTGGTTGGTGTTTGATTCAAACAAAACAATAATGTTCTGTTGTCATTCCAGTAAACAAGAGAAATCTAGGAAATTTGAAGTTAGTTCTTCTTTGAATTTCAAGGTTCACTTAGAAAATGTGTGAATGAAATTGAAGTCGAGGAATAATAATTTTTAAAACTTAGCTAGTTCTTCTTAGGGTGGTGATGCCAACACTTTTCGCACAGCAATTTTGGCAATAATGTTGTTCTATGGTTTAATAGTTCTCATATTCATAAAACTGATGCACAGCTCATCGTTTCTGAGAGAATTATAAGTGACACTAGAACTACCCGATTAAAGTCACGTAAACCTTTACGCATTGATACTTTCATTCGAACTAATGAAAGAGAAGACTGCCTCGGTGGTGCACTGGACTCAAATGTCGACTGTGGTGCCGAAGGTACTGGGTTCGAATCGGGTCTAGGTCATGGATATTGTACATATCCAGTGATGGTTAGGTTAGAGGCTAATGACTGTAGCAGTCGATGCCTTCAACGAAAAAAAAAAGAAAGAAAAGGAAATTGGGCGTTCGGAATGCAATTTTTGTAATATTTTCAACAACATTCTCATCGTAGATCTTCGAAGAAAGATCCAGGTTTCAATTTTCCCAGGAAAATTTGGTGTACTTTAGAACAACTTAGGACTGGTCATGGTCGTTGCAATAATATGCTCTCCAAATGAAATTCTATTGAAAGCCCACTATGTGAGTAAGGCGTAGAAGAAACCATTGGCCACTTGGGCAATGTTGTTCAATTTATTTACTCCTTGGTGGTTTTCGAGCTATCCATGCACCTCAGATTATTTTTGAGAGTTGGTTGCTATCTTCAAATAAATTCAATGGAAACTATAACATTTACCACTCCTTTCTGGTTCTTTTCTTTTTGTTTGTTGTCAGATCAACTTCTGTTGAAAAGGAAGAATGCAAAAAAATTTGTTTGGATGAAGAAAAGGCCCATCCATATAAACATGTCAGCTTATTATGTAAAGGAATCACTACACCTTGATGGGGGAAAGAGTTTTTGCTGAGATTTTTATTTATGCTCTTGTATCATACCTTGAAATATATGTTGGCCCATTTACATTTCCTCTACTAATATTGAGATTTATCTATACACAAGCTTTCTTGCTCGCTTTCGAAAGAATATTTACATATATACTGCGAATTTTATATCATTATTAATTATTTAAGATCCCTACTGGTTAATTATCTCCTCTTTAATCAAAATAAACCTGGACACGAATCTGTCTAACCAAAAAAAAGTATTTAAGCGAGATTCGAACCTAGGGTGAATCGTTCCGAAATCCGAATAGAATTCTCGATAATTCGGTTTTCCGAAACTGTAGGAACTGAATGAACTTTCAGACTCCTAAGGTTTCAACCCCTAGGGTTTATGAAGGATCCAAAGATCCAGGAACCAGAACAATGAAGTCAAAAGATTGATTCTAAACACCTTGTATCTCGAAAACAAGATTCCTGAGGTGACTTAAAAGATCATTTTTCGAATTACACAGTTGTCCTGTATCTTCTGCACCTGAGCGTTGTCCCACTAGTCTCCAGACACCCTGTATACCAGTCGTAGATGAACATAGATTTTGCCTTATATCATTATTCCCTGAGATTACTCATACTGACTCGCGAATTAAAACCCATTCTTCATCCACCCCCACACACCCCATAATCATGCCACTAATGGCCCAAATCACCATCGCTCTATCGGCTAGACGAATCTGGTCGTTCCTCCTTCCATCAAAGACGCGAGAATTCAATTCTAATCCCATCATCCGGCGAATTTATGTTACCGGCCCCGAAAGGAAGGGGAGTATGTGCCCTCACCCCTCTCGGCAAAGGGTTGAAAGGAAGCATTGTGTGTCGTCGTCATCGTCGGCTCTTCCGAATGTAGCAAATTTCGCGGGAGGGCCCCCGATGGCCCGGGGCCCTCCGCAGCGTCAACCACGAACAACGGCGCCCCCTACCGCCAGCAGGAGGCGATAAGATAAGGTACCGCTAGGTTATGAAATGGCACTTTAATTACACTAATGGGAGAACCAAATGTTAATTAGAATTCAAAGTCGAAAAGAGAGGAGCTAGATCCCGATTTATGGGCGTCGCGACGCTCGTGGTGTCGGTGCAGGATACGCCGTGCGAAGGGACGGAATTAGACGCAGCTGCGTCCGTCAATATCGCTAATGGAATTCCTATGTTTTTCTTTTGGTTTTACCGACTTTGTTTTCTGAAGTATACAAGATCATATCACCGGGTTTGCGTTTATTGATGAGATCGAGGTTGGCGGGTTTTTCGGGGTGGGTTGTGGCGGACGTTGCGTTGTTTTTAATCGGGTTTTGGTGGGTGCAGGATTTTCAGAAAGGTCAGAAATAAATTTTCTTGGAGGCTTTTAGTAGATTTTTTCTTATCCTTGGAAAATTCAACCTGAAGTATATCTATTTCAAGAGGAAATTTCTTTCACAGTAGTAAACTGCTCCAGAATTATATTTTTATTCATCCAATCATTTATCACCGGTGAATTTTCCCAAACAAATACTATGGCAGAATCTATTAGTCTGAATAAATATAGATACACATATTACTTTTCAATTATATTATACACACTACATGTTGATTTCAATTTATATTACTTATTTATACTATGGATAAATAGACAGGTCTCAGTCAAGGAATCTTGGGAAAAAATTCATTTCTAACCTTACTCATTTCCAATTGTATCTCACCTCCCAGGTACTAGAACTGTCAGATTAAAGTCAAGCAAACCTCAATGGATTGATACCTTCCTTCTAATCTAATGAAAGTGAAAAGAAAATTGGCGGAATGGATTTATTGTAATGTCTTCAATAAAAGTCTAATCGTTGATTCTCCAGAGAAAGTTCTAGGTTTCAATCTTCCTAGGAAAATTTGGTGTATTTCAAACCGACTCAGGACTGGTCACGTTCGTTACAATAGTATGCTCTTCAAATGTCATTTTATTGATAGCCCACTATGTGTGGTGTAGAGAAAACCATTGACCACTTGGTACTTGTCGAATTCTTAAGTTTCATGGTGGTTTCCAAGCTATCCATTCAGTTTCAGATAATTTTTTAGAATGGATCGCTAACTTCAGATCAATATAATAAAGACTAATGTTTATTAACCCTTCCTGGTTTCTTTCTTCTTTGTTTTAAAATTCAATTCAAGAGAAAGAATGGAGAGGATTATATTTTGGATGAAGAGAGAGCATTTCAATATAAATAAGTCAACTTATTCTGTAAACAAATACACAAACCAGTCACAACACCTATACGGGAAGAGTTTTTGCTGACGTTTTCATCTGTACTGTTTTATCATACGTTGAAATGTATGATGTCCATTCACATTTCTTCTGCTGATACTAATATTACATCTACACATGCTTTGTTGTCTGAAGTTCGAGGTATTCCTCACTTAAATGATGCGCCAAGAATTTCTCTCATTCAAATGCGTGAAAAAGTTCGACGGAAGAGAACTGGAAACGAGTTAACCTGTGTGTTAGTGATGATCCGGACCTCTTCATTCTGAAGCATGCAAGGGCCTTGAATGTGAATAGATCAGGGCTGTACCGCATTATGCACAAAAATTCAAAGCATAAAATTCAATTGGTGTGAGATTTGTAACCTAAAAACGCCATTTAGAATTCGTAAACCAGACAATTGAGCGTTTACAAACGTTAACGAACATCTTTGTTTTTTTGGATGAAGCTCATTTACAGCTTAATGACCACCTATGTGAGTTGTTAATAAGTTTTTGTTGCCTAAACTGTAGACTGTAGAACTTTCCTGGCTATAGCCAAAGAACATGATTTCATCGGTATGGAGCAACATATCACATGTTTTTCTTATTTTACAAACACATTTCTGAAGAGATTTTGGTTCATCACTATTTTCATGTTCTATATTTTTTTTATCGTGCTGAATTAAAAAAAAATAGGCTTTAGCTCCATATGCATCACAACACTTTTATCAGTCCAAAAAAAGATGAACTAATTATTTCATTTAATACTTACATGTGTTGACATTTCACTTGATATACGAGACTAATGTTTCTAGAGAAAAAACAAATCATTAATAAAGGCTGAAAAACCAACAAGAGTAACAAAAAATGAAAAAAATTCAGAACGAAAGTTGAAAGTAATACTTAAGAATTATTTATAATAAAGGTTCAAAAATGTATCCAACAGAAATACACATTTACACATAATAATAATAGTTTGATTTTCTAACACGAACACAATCTAAGCCCACCCAAGGTATTTCATTAGTTTGTGTTGTTTCGGACGCATCGAATGACGCTCATTCTTCTTCTTCTTCTTCCAGACCTACCCTCGGGCCCGAACGTCCCACAACCACGTCCAAGGGTGCTCGTCATCATCCGGGGCAGAAGGTGAGTATTAAGCCATAGAGCGGAACGAAATTTTTTCCGCATTATTGATTCTTCTCTCGATGTATACCTATTCTCGGATTCTTTCCCCCTCTCGCGTTCCCTTGTAATAGCATTAAGAGCTTATTTCGCATTCTCATTTCGAAACTTCATTTTTGCCTTGACTGAGAGGGATTACAAAAATCGCGAAAAGAATGTGTATACCTTCATTGCGAAATTTCATCTCGAAAGTTGGGAAACTTTAGATAACAATCTTACTAAACAAGGAATGCCGTTATTTAAAAAGCGCGCCTGATGAGGCGGACGCCAGCTCGTCAATTCGACGTTACGCCGCTTCCGCGTCCGATTCACCTTTGAATATTAAAATTTGAAATTGTTCACGGTGAATCTCTTCTGGATTCTTTTCGTGTTCATTGTAAAGAGTGGAGTTGGAGTTTGAAATGACATTCCAGCTTTGTGTTTCTTCAAGATGAAAGGATTGTGCTGCTGTTGGAAGTTCTACATTCACTGCAGTTCTGCATGTAGAATTCGATAACGTGAGAAGAAAATGAATCAAGTCTGGAAAAATCTGAAGACAGGCGATGCTTTTTCACACTCTTCTCTCGGTGCTTTTTGCATGCAAGTTGTTCCTCATGGAAGCTTCATATGTACACTGCAGACTTGTCATACTGCTACTCAAAAGTTAGGTAACTCTGAATGTTTTCGAATTACACACGTATATAATACTCTAACTACTAATAAATGTTTATGTAACTAAGTACATAAAAACACATAATCAGTTTTTGTGGTTTTTCATTACTTCACTAAGCTACTCAAAACAATGAATTCAAAAGAGTAAGTATATATCAATTTTTCTCAAGTTTCCTTACTTTTGAAGAGCAGTTTATTTTGTAGTATAGCGAACTTCTTTCATCTATTGCAATTTTTCTGAATATATGTAGGATCCGATCCAGTTATTGTTCCCTGTAAATAATTGAGATGGTCAATCGCATGCTTGGAGACCTATTAGTTTCTTCAGTGTCGAGGGCATGACAGTTTCAATGAATTTACAGGGAACGAATTGTTATTGTACATATAATGTAAAAAGGATGTATTATTCTTCGAGGGGTCGAAGATATGTCAAGAGTTGTAAATCTTGAAGAGATTTACTGGGGCGTTGTGAAAGTTCGAAGACAATACGGTCGTACCAGATGTGTCACATCTGTGTATCAGGTTCTAGTCCTTCGAGAATATTCGATTTCCAGGAATCCGCGAAGATCTTTGTGGGCGGTATGGCAAAGCTCTTATTGGACTAGGGGATGGTACTTTCCCTAAAGGTGTGGTCAAGCCGAAAGAAGGGAGGTCGATATTCAAGACAGGGTAGTTCCAATCGGCATAGAGTTCAAGAAGACGAGTAAAGTTCGGTCTAAGTCGAAATAAGAGGAAGTTCTGTCGGTTGAAACTTAAGACGTAAGACGAAAAGACGGTTCGTGGACTAGATTAGGAAGAGTCGCGAACAAATCAAAGACGAGACGACCGAGAACTTGAAATACGACAAAGACGTGATAATCGAAGACGTTTCGAGTAATTAAAACTAGAGTTAAAGACGAAATTCAGTACCGTAGTGAGAAACTTGTAATTAGGACGTTATTAGGATCTTCTCAATACTGAGTTTGTACTGTATAATTGTGGCTTTGTAAATGGATGTAAATAATTCAAAAGAGTTAAATTATTACAAATCCAACAAAGTCACGGAGAAAAAGACGAAAGGGCAGGTAATCGAATCATACCTCTAGACGATCGATTAACTAAGCCTACATATATGGATAATTTTCGAAGCGAAGCAGCAAATTACACAAATAAAAATACTTCCTGAGATGGATCAATGCTAGCAATTTATATTCGTGCAATTATAAAGGGTTTTCCAATAGGTAGGTATGACACAATTTGAAACGGTTGTCATTTATGTTTAGTATGTTATGCCATTGAATCGTGAAATGGTAAAAGCTTCTACAATATCATGGTTGACTTGGTTGTTTTATATATAAACTCAAAATTACAACACGATCGAAGCTGTTGAATATCAAGAGGGATTACCACCATGTGGTTTTTCGCGTATCAGTCTAACTTTGTAACCCATTCATTTCCGCTCTGGCGCTCCTGCGATGACTAAACTTTGTACGATGTACGAAGTTGTACATTCACTTCATCTGCTTTCTTTTTTCGAAGCAAATAAGAACAGGACAGCACTGTACGACAAATTCCACGAAATTATAATTTCACCTCTTTTGTAATGTTATTTGGTAGGATTTTTTTTCACGGATATATATCAGTGCATGGTACAAAGAACATATCATCAACTTTTGCGAAAAACGAAAAGTTACCAAAATTTTTTCTTCATTTGCAAATTGAAAATAGTTACTTTTCTTGTGTAGATTATTGTTTAGGAAAATTATGTGAAAACCTTATGGAAATCGGTGGTTTGTAAGAATAAATATCTCTAATTTCGTTTTGAACTGAACAACCACGTGGGGGTGTACTCTCTTAGCCAAATAACAGTATGTAAGAAACTTCATCAAAAGACTCGCTTACAAATTTCAAGAAAAAGAGCAACTGAAATCAGATATGATATCACAAGAGTATAGACAATATTCGATTATACACCGATTCTCGAGACGTAATTCGCGAAACATCACGAGAGACAAGGTTGAGTGGTGTTTCGCGAATTACATCGATTGAAGAGATTCGTATAATCGAAATATATTGTCTACGCTCGAGTGGTATTCGTTACGATTATATAATGAATAATTTCAATAACTATAAACAAAGCACTGCATTTTGATAATTCAATGACATTTCACTGAGCATGACTTTTATTGTTTGGCGAACGTCCAAGAATATTACTAGCATCAATAAATTCATTTATTTATCTATAGAAATGATAACAATCTGGTAGGATTCTGGTTAGCTTGAAATTTTATTGTCATTTCATTTCAGAAACGTAAGTGTCATTTAATATCAACACCAAAAATCTCATCTCCGTATTGCGCATTTTTTTTCGATATTTCATCAACATAAAGATTAGCACGTGGTTTTAAATTGTTATCCTACATTCAGATGCAAATTTTTCATCTCAATCAAACCTACAGTTTCGAAATGAACAAAATAAAACGGCTATTTCATGGAACCCCTAATACGTAAAAAGTTGTGAAGAGGGCCAAAACAGAAATGGTACGTCAATAGAAAAAATCTGTCCAAAAATTTCTGAGATATAGGTAAAATTTTTTCTCCATAACGTGTATAAAATATTCAAATCTTTCAACTTCCTCACACCAAGAGAAGTACCTAATTTTGAAATCAATTTCGGGAACACCCAGAATGAAAGGGTGATCAACCTAAAACAATCATGTGCATCGTCTGACCTCCGACAAAGTTAACAATTCTCATACATAAACCCCAAATTCTAAAATAATAGATAATACAATTTGCGAAAGAGCAATAATTTCAAATTGGTGTTGGCAAACAACAACGTAGTGGAAACACCACAATTTCAATCCCAACAACGAATCTAGTAGCAACTTAGCTAACGGACTATAAGATTATAATCGTAACATAAAAATTAACTACGTTATTAATACGCTCTTATAGGAAAATAAGAGCAATCGGATGACTCGAAGACAATAAACCGCGATGAAGTTAACATTACAAACCGTAAAGCTCAGTGACAGAAAAAATACACCATAAAGATAACTATAAAACGCAATAAAAGCGAGAGAAATTCGGCTGAACTCAATTAATCAATAAAACAGTAAAACGCTCCCCCGCCGCTGTTAAGAGTGTAGTGAGGGGGTGGGATGGGGTTAAAGTGGGTGGCCGAGGGGGGTTTGAATGTGCGGTTTCGAGACGCTGGCCTAGGAGAGAAGCAGCCAGCGCACGCGGGTTGCGGTCGTCGAGGAATCTCTCGTTATTATATTGAACACTGGCTCACTATTACTCCGTTAGGGTGGCGAGGCAGCTTCCGAGGCCTCGGTCGCCGCAGCGACTTATTCGAGGCATCCACGCTACCGTATATGAGGAGGAGAGTGGGATGATGCTGCCGAGGCCGGTCAGAGCGAATGGACACATGCCGATCCGGCCGATTCGCGTCGATGGGTAGCTTTCTTCGCATTCCGCAGGGACGTTCCCTGTGGCGTGAGGCAGGACGCATTCTTCGAATTCGAAATTTTGGGGGTTTGGAGTGCTGAAGGTAAAAATTCGGGTTTTTGCGGTAGGCGGTGTCATGTTGATTAGAGGGGTGTTAAGGAAATAATTTTTTTCTGCGATTGACAGCAAATATTGATTTCGCAGACACATATCAATCAGCAAAGTAACGACTTTTCTGCCTAGGCAGCAAAGTGATCATTCTCAATGCGAATAAACGTTAGACATTTTCTGACAATTAAAAACCTGAGCTAGACAGAGAACTGTGGAAAGTCACTAATTTCCACACATAGGTGGTGAATATTTCCATAGTTTTCTTTTCAGAAATGTTAAGGCCCAGTTTCACCAAACAGCACTTGATCCCAGATTGATTAAACTCCGCTTGTTACTAAAGCAGGCTTAACAGTGTTTTCTGTTTCACCATGCATCAACCCGTCCGAAGATGATCGCGATTAACCAAATCGCGGTTAAATAGTCAAACCATTTGGCAACGTTGTGAACAAAAAGTTATATAGTGTTCTGTATCGTATTAGCAGTGATGACCACCATTGGCGCTAGGTGTCAGGTGTCATCCATTCATAACATTTCAAATCTGTTGTCATCAAAAAACAAAGTTAATTTTTGCCGAAAATGTCGAGTGATGTGCTTCGAAATGTCGGAAACTTGCAGAAGTTAAAAAAGAATTATCCCATTTCATAAAACCACACACTCTGGAAAAAAAAACTATATAAGTAATTTTATTAACTTATTTATTTTTATTAACAAGTTAAACTGCTTCTTAAATAATATTTCAATCAAACATATCAATAAATTATTCTTCGCAATAAATTTCATAAAACACAAAAACAAAGTTTACGTGTATTTCAATTGGGAAATATTGAGCCTATACATATAGTCATATTTTGATGAAATTGACCCAAAAAATAGAAATTTCCGGAAAAATAATTACATAGACAAGAGTTCCATACTGATAAATAATTATTAATCTCAACTTGAAAGGTTATAATCCTCCAAAAATGGCCGATTAGTGCTAAATCGCGATTGGTCGATTAAATGGCGCTTTGGAGTGTGGTGAAACGCTACATTACATTAATCGTGATCTAAGGCCTCACTTAAGAGCCAAGTCAAGATTAAAGCATTTGGTGAAACTGGGCCTTAGTGTTCGAATACGACCACATTAAAAAGTAGTACCATATGATATTCTTCAGTACTGTCGAACATATTATTTTCACTGAATGGTTATTGTCCTTATAGCCTATTAACCCTTTGAATACGTTGAATTATCTGACAATTATGGGATCAATAATTGAATTGCCACACATTTTCTGTTGTTCAATTTCAGTCAATTTTCTGCCGTGCTTCTTTCTCCTCAGATTTTGTGACAAAAAGAAGGAATTCATTTTTCTATCTCAACCTTCCGGAAAAAACTTCATTATTTTTGTTTCATCAGAATTAAGTACTTGTTCAAATGAAGATTATATGCGGTCACTAATTTCCACCAAACGTCCAAACGTCTCACCATAGCTATTTGTATTTCAGAGGTCCGTAGAAATTATCAATATTAAAGATTCATCATCAGAAATGAAATAAATAAATAAAATTCACCGTAACTCTCTGAAGTTTGCTACATTATATGAATCATATAATGAAGTTGAAATCAAATTCATTCGATTCAGTCCCGCATATTTCACCATTTTCATGATTATTCACCAAATTTTTTCAACTGAATTCGATATACATGTATGTGTTATAGAAGCCCATGTTTTATTGGAACTGATTTCACCCTCACCTTCCAAGTGAGTATTTTCATAATGTTCCTCTCAAAAATGTTGGGTGTTCGAATACGACCGCACTAGAAAGTAGTACCATATGATATTCTTCAGTGCTGTCAAACATATTAGTTTCACTCTATAGTATTTGTCTTTATAGCTTATTTACCCTTTGAATAGGATGTATTATCTGACGATTATGCAATCATTAATTGAATTGCCGTTTTTTTTGGAATGAGAGTGGAATTTTTTTCAATTTTAATTTTAGTTGAGGTGATGTCCTGCTCCTTTCTTTCCTAAGAGTTTGTGACATAAAACAGGCATTCCTTTGTCTACCTCTTTCAACATTTCGGAAAGAATTTCATTATTTCTGTTTAATGAGAACTAAGTACTTGTTGAAATGAATATTGAGTAATTTTTTCACATGGGTCTCATCGTCTCATCATAGCTATTCATATTTCAGAGATCGATCATAGAAATTATCAATACTGAAGATTCATTATCATTAATGAAATGAATGAATAAAATTCTTCGTAACACTCTGAAGTTTAACATGTTTTGTTATGTTAAGTCTCCAAAAATCCATCCAAAGCATTTCTGAGTTGTTATACCGCATTGATCTTTCTATTTCCAATCTCGATACATGCCTTTTTGAAGCTTAGAATGAAAAGTTCAGAGGGCAGCATATTGTAACACTTCACTCGATAAGACTCTAGTCTAACTAGTTGAAACACATTTTTTCTTAAAAATTCGTCAACATATTTCAATAATACTCTAGCTTTTCAATATCTTTTCTGTCGAAAAATTCGTATTTACGCTTTCGAAATAGAAACACTGCGATCACTCCTTAGTCAGACTCAAATTCTTGCCGTGAAGTACCTTTTTACCGTTGTTGTCCAAGACGCATATTCTGAAAAACACTTATCAAGCCTTTTGTTCGTTTGCCCAGTATTTTTACCCTCAAAAAAGAGTATTTCCTCAATAGAATGAACTCATTTTAATTAATTTTTCAAACAATACCGTAGCATCCTCCTACCCTCAATATCTTGTTACAAACTCAACTTTGAGTCCCGAAATTTCGAATCTAACGAGAAAAAAAGGGTATGGCATTGGCGATGTCATCCTGTCGCATGGCCTGCGACTTTTGTCCTTATATGTATATCCTCTTGATCTCAAAATAAAAAAAAAATCGATTACAATATTCCAAACTATAACAATAACTTCATTTATGAACCCCATTCCAATCCCGAACTAAATACGACCGAAAAAGACGCAAAAAAATTAAATACCGCACTAGAACTGTTTTATTCAGACGTCCCGGTTAACGTTCCGCATATTTATGAGGTCTGGTAATATAATTTCGGTTTAATTTATAGCGCACTCCGAAGTGCCACATATAGCAATATGTCGACATGATTTAGATAGAAAACGCGACTTTCCTAGCTATTTATATCATCATCTGGCTTGTAGATATGAATAAATACATAGAGAACAGCCTTCGCGCTACAGGCGGTAAGGGTCGCGGAGGGGGATTTCGGGGGCGACTTCACCCCCGCCCCCTCTTAGCCCCCCCACCCCATCCAGCCACAACGTACACACTCGGCAATTCCGTCTAAGGCGGCGTATGCCCGATGCGTTCTCCAATTAAAATATTTGTTTTTCGTCTGACTTGGGCACCGACGAATTTCTTGATTATGGAAAAACAGAGTTTAGTCAACGCGGATATTCAAGAGAAAGAGAGGAGGGGGGCTATGCCGCAACGTTCATTAACTTTGTATATACTCGAGACGCAATTTTTGTTTGTTTTATAAAGGATGTGGCGGTTCTCGATCTTATGGTGGAAATTTCGGTTGGAGTTGATGAAAGAATTTTTTTTTAATCGCCGGTGTGGTTTAGAAGAAGGGATGTGGAGAGTGCTGGTGGATGGATGATGAAGAAAGTGGGAAAAAGTTAGTTCGCATCCTTTCAAGAAATACGTCAGCGGTTGAGTTAAGAAAAAACGCATGGGGTTTCTGTGTTATGACTGTTTGAAATTATGTTTTTTCTGTTTATGTCAAAACAGCAGATTCTATCAAAATGAACATTGGGATTTGGATGTTAACTGTCCATTTCAAGCCTTGTGCAAAATTTCATGTCGATCACCATGAAACCGACGCAGTTGCAATTATGGGTGTTGATATTGAATAATGATCCTCAAGATGAGTGTGATATTTTAAGCTGATTAGATCATCAGATCCAAAATAAAAAAAAATATATTGAAAAAGATATACCCAATATTTTCGTGACTACAGATCAAATTGAGTTGAAATTTGAATCTATATGAAGGATAACCATTTCTACCTTTGTGCAGAAGTTTGTGTGAAAAGCGTTCGCAAAATTTGTTGGTGATATAAGCGTCAAAATTATAAAATAGTCAAACAGAATATGAAAAAGAATAAAAAAAATACTAACGTGAAGTCAGGAACTTTCGAAAGCTTGCTCGTTCATGCGACAATTGCACCTATGGATACAAGGATATACCTTTATACATTTAAGTGATCTCCGAGGGGTGCAATTTGCACCTGAAAAAGTCCTGACTTCTCGTGAGTGCTCAGTCTTCATTTCATCAAAATTCGATTAACTTCATGAACTACCTAGGAATGAACTACTACTTACATAAAAAACAAACCTTCAAAGTTCGTCATCTGAATCATAATTCCTCTCTAAAAATTTCAACTATCATTCTTTCATTTGCTTATGTTCTCTTTCATTTTTTTCTCTTATTTACTATTTTATTCTTCCATTCCTTTTACTATTCTCTTCTGCGTTTCCATTTTTCTCCTATTGTATTATGTTTCTGGGTGAGTAAAGTTGTATTAACTCATAACTCATGAAGCTGAACTCTTAAATGATCAGTTTCTGTTCACATAATATGCTCTGACACTTTACAGCACATACATACAAAAAGTAAAAATTAGATCTTGTCGAATCCACAAAGTATCAGAAATACGTACTTCCACCTACTGTCTACAAGTCAAGAAAAGATAAATTAACTTGTTCACTTTATGATATTCACCAGTTCCTTCTTGATCAAAATTCCATGAGAGCAAAAAAATGAACCTGAAAGACAACTTATAAACAACTGGACTAGCATCTTATGCGAATAATAGGTGATAACACTCTTGGGATAAAATACGACCATGTTTCCAAAGTATTATTTTGATTTGGAGAAAATCATCCCTTCATATATTGAAAATTCATCTGCAACCACAAATATTCCGCGTGGAAAAATCTCAGTATATTTTTCCTATATTCAAATGAAAATTGTTCGGAAAATATTTAGGAATATCGAAAACCGCAAAAAGGGTCCTGGGAACCGATATTAATTCGGATAATTTTTCTCGAACATTAATTAGGGAGAGGAATAACAGTGAAAAACCGAATGGAAAAGTTTGATTTCCTTTTTAATCAGCAGGCTTTGAATGAGTTTGAATGATAAAAGTGCATTATGCACAAGATTGTTTGAAGGGTGGACAAAAACAATGACTTGAAGAGAAAAACACAATTAATTCTCGAGAATAATTCAGGGAATTTGATCCTCATCAATAGAATCATGTTGACAGAAATTCAAGAAGAATGAAGATGACATTATTTAGTTAATAGAGTCACTTTTGGTGTTGTTGTAGAGAAATTTGAAGATTAATGCTCTTCACACGATGCTAGGGATGGTAGAAATGGCAGGGAGTACCTACCTACCACTTTCAAATTTGGCTACAATACGACGGATAATATCATCTACGAATTTTTCTTGAATTTCCCTCAGTTTTCACAAAAGAATACTGATTTTAATAAAACAATTTCACGAATGTTAACATTGTTGAGGCGTGTATCTTTCCACGATTAACTGGCATAACCCACTCAACTCAAATGACATAAGAAATGTCAGAAACTAATACACAGTGTTATCATTATAACCATTTTCAATTGTACCATTCCTATTGGAAACCCTATCCATCATCGTAACACTTCATATCTAGGACATTTACTCCCAGTTCAGTGTTCCAATTCTGTCGCACATACCAAATTGGGACATACGGAATCATTCCATTCACGCAGTCAACTTTCAAATCGAATTTCCTTGCACCTACTCGTAGTCCTTAACACAATTCAAGCTCGACCACTTGTTCCTTTCCAGTATACTTATATTTCAAGGAAGGACCTCTCGGAAGGTGGATCAAGAAGGGTTCGCCGATAAGAAAGGAGATGTGTAATGACTGCTCATTTCACGTATCCCCTGAACATAGGGGGCGTTTATCGCTTCTTGTGGAGGCGTAGGGGATGAAATAGGCCAGTTTGTGAGGTTCTCTTATGAAAATTTTCATTTCGTAGATGGAGTGGGGTTATCTGAGTGGGTCCATATGCGGGATTATGAATTATATGAAGAAGAGATATTTGTTTTACAATATCCATTGTTAGGGAAGTACGAAATTTTCTAACAACTCCATTCTTCGAATGTAACCTACCATTAGTTTCGAAAACAGCATTGATACGATTGAATTAAGAAATTTATCATAACATCAATTATTATGATCCTTTTATGTTTCTAATCCAATTGTAATTATGGAGATGATAATATAGAGCAAACGGAAAAATTCTTCAGTTTCTAATAATATATAAGTTACCAATTCATGCTATGGTTACCTACTGATGATTGAAAATTGTTTTTGATTGATAACATACATTTCAATTTTTTGGCAACTTCCTTTGTAGGCTGTTTCCTGGAATTTGTTTTATTTATTGGTACTAATTTTCGGATAATTCAGCTTCCATGACTTTCAAGCTGTCACTTTCCCTTTTCACTCAATTCTGCATATTATGTGATAACTGAAACTAATTTGTTATCACACTCACAAGTGTTCAGCAAATTCCTCATCAAAACGTCCCTCATCTGGATTTTTCACTCAACAACAAATTTTTTTTGTGTGATTTTCTTCTAAATATTCTTCGATAACCCTACTTGACTCCCATCTACCCAGCTTTTGCAGATATAAGATATCTCCTCCAGCAGGACAAGAAACTTTTCTGACGATCTTCTCTAACAAAGACCTGTGTATAAGCTTGGATTCTTGAGATTTGGATATCTAGTAATTTTCTGAGTTATTTTAGAGAAGAAAAATGTAACATATGGCTGAACTACGCATTTACCTTTTCTGTAAGATACAAAGAGTCTTCTGTGTGTAATATGAGATAGTCACAAAGTTAAATATGTTTCAAATAGCGTCGCAGGCTTTTATTATTAGATATAACTACAAAACATCTTTTCTTGTGGGTATTTGTGTCTGGAATAATTACAATTTAACTAACTCATTAGTTGAACAAGCTCCTCCAAGTCTGATTATAAAGCAACTTTCATCATCAAGAATTCCACTTCTGTGGCTGTACAAATAAATTGATACTCTTCTCCTCTGGTGAGAAGGTTGGATTTTATATCTGTATCTAACATCTTTCTTCTTGATAAACATCATTAACGTATATTTGTCAATTTCCTCTCTGTCTTTCAATAATTATTACCAATATGGTAACGTGGAAATTTTTGACAATAATGATGAAAATGTGAAATATTTTTTGAATTTAGCAAAAAACACTAATGAAATAAATTTTTTCAGCAACTTTAATATGGCCTCATGGCCCTCTTCTCTCTAATCGCAAATTAGTGAATATTGTTTCTCATATAGGAACTTAGATATTTCAGAAAGCAAATCTAAACGGTTTGCTGTCTCCAAAATATTAGCGATAATATCAAAGATAAGAATCATTTACTCAATTACTCGCGCACAATGTATTTTCATTTTGCGTACATATTTTTCGACAGTTGAGATTATTGATTTGATCAATTGCAAAAGATTCTCGAAAATAATGATTGAGAAATATACAAAACTGAATTCCTCTCTTAACTTCATTCATGGTTGTCAATGTGAAAAAGGAATGCGATAATTCAATAATATGATTGTGCGAGTCATTTATAATTTAAGACTTGTAATGTGCGTTCTTGGAGCTATGAAAAAGCACAAAAAAAGTGAAATCAGAAGAAGTAAGGATCTTCTTTGAAGAGCAGAGTGAAGGATTCATTGAAATATCAAAAAAAACAACAAAGCTGCCAAAAAACATTACACAAACTGTTGCACAAAATTCTGACGAATTATCATTACAAACTGAAATAATTGAAATTTTACCATTGATTGTTATCGACTATGAAATATAAAGCTTCAAAAAAATTTTCTGTTACCCTGTTCAAGCCAGCTTCCCTACTCGTCAAAAGTTCTCCCCCCTCGACCCTCTTATAAATCCTCGGAATAATTGAATGAAAAAACGACGAATAATTTCCCTAGACATGCCTATACCGCTTCCCACCCAAATCATCGTTGTCTCGTCCATCCAAATTGAGCCAATTTCCGATACACAATCAATCATGTCTTTGGGTAATCAGGTGCTACTATCCGTCACTTGAATTATGGGAGGTGGGGGAGACGGGACGAAGAGGAGCTCTTATGGCCTCGAGTAGTGGCGAGGTACCCAGTGTTACGCCCGTAATGACTGTATTAATGTTGCCGGAGGCTCTCTGTAATTTCTTGCTGAAACTTTACCTAATTTATGCGTAAGATATTTCATGCTCTTAGCGACCAAGGGCTTTCGCAGGTCCACCGTAGTTGGATCTACAAATTTACTAACCTATAAGGGGTATCCCTCTATTTGTACATGCTTAGCTATGCCCGTAATATAACATTAGGGAATTTATTGCAGAGATTGTGTGTGCAGACTAATTCGTAGGGACAGTCGGGGCTTTATAGATTTATAACGGTGCCGACTATTGTAAATTGAATACGAAGTTTTCGGATGTGTGGATTATTGGAGCATATATCTTTTCATGCGGGATGTATTACTCATCTGTGGATGTTGAGAATCAATTTTCGGATGAAGTATATATATGATTAGGGCGTTCACGCAACTGGTCAATATTCAAATTATCGAAAACAATAGCTTGATATGTGTTGAATTGAGAGTTGTAATAAAACAAAAGTTATTATTAATTCATAAATAAAAATAATCAAACAACTCATAAATATTCACTATGCAAACACTTTCTGTCCATAAAGATATGAGGAGAAGTTGTGATTGAAGACGTAAAAAAGTTTTTATTTTATCACTCCGAAGAACTTATCATGGGATCGATAATAACATTTCCCAATTTTGAAAATAAGAGAAAAATTCAACTTTTTCAGTTCAATTCGACTCGATGTGCTCCCCTCCTTCATGACCTCGTTATTGGTATTTTTATTCTTAAAAGATATTTGTTACATTATATGAATCATATAATGCAGTTGAAATTAATGCAATTTGATTCAATTACGCGTATTTTACCATTTTTATGATTATTTACCAAAATCTTCCTACTAAATTCGATATACAAGTATGTGTTATAAAAGCTTCACCTCCAAAGTAAGTATTTTTATAATGTTCCTTTCATAAATGTTAAGTATTTAAGTACGACTACTCTAGAAAGTAGTACCATATGATATTCTTCAGTGCTGTCATAGACATTGATTTCACTCCATAGTTATTTTATTTGAAATCTATTTACTATTTGAAGAAAAGTAATTATTTGACAATTATGAAATTTATAATTAAATTGCCACAATTTTCGAAAAGTGAGTGGAATTTTATTTTTTGTTTTTACATTTTAATCGATGTGCTGCCCTGGTTTTTTCTCTCATACGTCTCGTTATTGAGGTCTTATTCTTCAGAGATATTTGTTTCCGTAAAAATTTGATGAAAACATTATTTTTTCCTCTCAGAGTTCGTTACATAACACAGGCATTCATTTGTCTTCCTATTCTCACCTTTCGGAAAAACTTATTTTTTGTGAAATGAATGAAAATATGTACTTGTTACTTAAGATTATATCATATAATAAAGAATGATTGATTTTAATTTTTTATAATCACGTATATTTCATTCCATTTTCATGATTGTTCACTTCATTCCTCCTATTGAATTCTATATACGAATATGTATATTGGAAGCCAATATTATGAAGTATATAATTTTTCATTTATCATCTCTCAAATAAGTATTTTCATAAGCTGCCTACCAGCACTATTTAGAGCTCATTTACGACCACACTGGAAAGTAGTACCACAAGAGATTCTTCGGTGCTGTCAAACATACTAGTTTCACTGTATACTAATTGTCTTGATAGCTCGTAAACCTCCTTAGAAATGAAGAATTATCTGACAATCTTGCCATCAGCATGCTTGCAGATGCTTGTCAAATCTGGGTAACATGAATATATCATATGATACTCTTCAGCGCTGTTCAGTTTTCATTGATATATGCTTTTCGGTATGGCCCAATTATAATCAATTTCGGCTCATCAATACCTCGAAAAGTTTAAAAAATTATCATTGAGATGAAAATTAGAAATTGAATCAAATTTCATTCCTGAAAAAAATTGATCATGTTCTTGGAAACTTGAGATGAAGACTCAAGAATTATTTCAATACGTACACATATTCACATAGTGTGAAATTCGAAATGCTTCATATGAATATTAGAACTATTCATCTCGGTGGATTAATCTTCAGCTTCTGAATCTCGAGATTCAAGTTATGTGAGAAATTTTTGTTGAAAGGAATCATGCGTATGTTTCGATTTTCTTTAGAGATTGATTATTTCCACCAAAGGATATAACTAGGTATAGTTTTCTTCTACAAGACTTAGTACTTATATCACCTAAAAAGTAGTACCATATGCGAGTCTTCAGTGTTATCTAGTTAACTTCGACATATTAGTTCCACTGTAGCCCAATTGACATGCTAGCTCATTAACTCCTCAAGTGAATCAAATTAAGAGACTAATCGTCATCAAATCAGATGAGATTCGGGATCTTTCTCCAGTCAAAATAAATAAGAAGTCCTTAAAATTACTCTGCATTTAGTTTGCAGATCACGTAATCGCAACTTTTGTAATCAAAAACGTTAATAATGAACGACTAAATATCAATTCACAGTGGTTGTTGATCCGTTCAGCGATAAGACTGTAACATTTTGATGAATAACCTATTCACTTCCTCAGAAATGTGTGAAAAAGTCTCTCAACTTCCCACCCCCACATGACACATAATAACATTCAAGAACGGAACAGAAATAAAGTGGGCATAAAGCACCTAACATATGTCGGCTTTCATCGCGAAGAAAAAGCCGGGAAAATTTATGTTATCCACTCCGCCCGAAAATAATTTTCCCGAGATATGTAACGTGAAAATTAAATGGTCCTCTACGTGTGAGAACGTGGCAATCGCAGCGTGTCCGCCCCCTGAATGCGAAGTAGGTTCGCTTGCGAAAGAATAAGAGGGCCCCTAAAAAATCCTATCTGTGTCGAGGGCCACCTGTGGAACGTCCTTCCTGAAAAACTGTGTGCGGGGTCGGAAGAGCCGTGGAAAATTCAATGGCTATATATGTTCATGCGGATGCGGAGAGCGTGTGGCTGCTAGGGGGGTGAATGAGTGGAATCATTTGTAAAAATATTTGTCAGCCTTTCGACGGCGTATCTTCGCGCCGAGCGAACACATCGGATTCTTTCCATTCCGGGGTAATGAATATGTTTCGTATGCGTAGTCGGCTGTTCTTAGCCCCTTTTTCCGCATGATTAATTCATCCAATGTGTTCTATTTCGCTGGAAAGTATTCATTGTTCTGAAGGTTTGGTTCGGAAAAGGCTTGTTTGATGCGGAGTTTTTTCGTTTGATTTTGTAATGAATTGTTACGATGGTTTTGAAATTCTCTTTTATTCATTAAAGAGTATTGTTCTCACCTAAGAGATGAATTGGAATCTAAGCTTGATGATCTTAAATCAACTTAACTGTCCAAGTGCATACTGCTCTCAGTTAACTTTGTTGTCGAATTGCTTTCGGTACTCATGAACGCAACAAGACTAAATGGGTTTTAAGAAACCTCTTTCAACATAAAATAATATCTTATCTAGGAGTCTGAATTCATTTATTTCCAGGAACTTTCAGATTCATAGTCATAGTCTCATATTATGTGAACCATTCTTGTAAAGGAGCAAAAAAAAATTTTGATGAAAATAACTTTCAGAACCAATCATTGTTTCTATATTCAATCCATATCTTTTCCAAACTAACGTACGTCCTTATAATTGACCACAATGGTCGGATTCTTTCCATGGAAATGAATATGTTTCGTATGCTCAGTCGGCGGCTACTGGACTGATGTTTGATGCGGAGTTCTTCCTTTCAATGATTTTGTAGTGAATTTTTTCGATTCTGTCGAAGGTAATTTTCAATTGTGAAATCCTCTTTTATTTATTAAAGACTATGGTTCACACCTTACTATTTAGATAATGTATGAATTGAACCCTCGGTAGGAGGACGATATCGAAGAAAATAAAAAAAAAGATTTACAACACAATTGTTAAGAGCATTGTAACATAAAACTCGGAAATATGGCCAATAAAGGCTAAAACTGAAAAAATGCTCATGGCTACCGAGATGGACTTCTGGAGAAGATCGGCGGGCAGATCAAGAACAGAAAGAATTCCTAACGATAGAATAAGAGAGATAATGGGTGTCAAAAGTAACATCGTGAATGACATCCGAACTAAACAGCTCATATGGTTCGGCTATGTACAGAGGATGCCGGACAATAGAATTCTGAAGAAAATCTTTAAATGGACCCCACAAGGACGTAGAAGAAGGGGAAGACCTAGGAAAAGTTGGAGGGAAGGCGTCGACAAAGGAATGAGAGACACCGGACTAGGCGAAGAACTATGTAGAGACCGGGCCGAATGGCAATTAGAAGACGTCGGAGAACGTTTTGACCTGATACTTATATATATGAACTGAAATCACAGCTTGGGATTCGCCTTATCCAACCTTGGTCTCAGTGAACTTCCTTGTCAAATTACAATTGCTGCTATAAGATCTGAAGGAAGAAACTCGATATGGTATTCTTCAGAATTGTCAAGTTCTTCACGACATTTACTATAATCCATATTTTTATTGTCGACATTACTAACCACTTTAGGAATGAATATGTCAGGAGTTGGATTAGTTAAAACCCTAGATTTCTTCAATATCAATACCGGAATTGGCAGAAAAAACGATCGAATTTTGCATTTAATTGTTCCATCCTGTAATTTGACGAGATATATTGAAATATTGACCAGCTACATTACTCAGGGGTGAAAATTGGAAAAGATGATTTAAATATGTAGCTAACTACATATCTCACTAATTGCATAATCTTTCGCAACGATTTTGCACGCTTCAATGCATGTTACGCTACTAGAATTTTCAAAGGTGTGGTAATTTGTCAATTCATTGTATGCGATTGGTCGGGTTGCTGATGCGCGTATCTAGAGAAATAAACAGAGGGAATTTTCTGAAAGACTATCAATAATAAAGAAACATACACATATTTACACACTTAATTGATTATGTTAAAGGCAAATCTGGCCTTGCATGAACTGTTCGAGTCGTTGTTTGAAGGAATCCACCGAATTTGCACCAACAAAACTATGTGTCAACCCATTCCATCCAGCACTAAAAAAGTTTGACGCTGTGTGGTCCTGACATTCTCTTTTGCCAAATTGAAGGCAATCCTACAATTGTTAAGAATTAATAAGTGCCTTCATCTCTCCGATTTTCCAATATTGTGAAAAGTAAATGTGTGGGTTTCTAACCACACGAGCCACCAGTGCGGCACTCCTAAAACCCCTAGAGTCGCGAAACCCACACCGCTCCGTCATCGAGGTGCCAAATCCGTCTAATTCCGTACCAATTTGTCATTTCTGCGTGTACAGTCGGGGGAATTGGAGGTTGGGAGACGTCTCTTCGTCTCCCTTTGACGTTAAACAGTCTGTCGCGGTCCCGCACATTCAGTTGTCACCTTCAATCAGCCAACAGATGCCGGTTTACCGCATCGCAAACCGGGCTGATACCGCTACCTGAGCCATTATGCTCACACCGCCTTCCATCATCACCTGATGAGTTGAAACGCCAACGTGTGCCGTCGCCAGAGAGAGCAGCGGTGATATACAAACTGACAATCCCCCGTGCCGCATGTCAAGCACGTCTTCCAGATTTCCTTGTTGTCTAATTGGGACGATAAACTATCCGGTTTCGAGCCTGAATAAACGCTAATGTCTTAACGGGTCGCGGATTGCGGAGGTGGTGGATGGCGGGATTGAGTAGGAGGAGGAGAGGAAGTGCATTTTGGTTTTGTTCGGATTGAAGTCGGTGGATAGATTGCTTCCCGGGTTTTTATGTGGTTTTTTGGGTATTCCTTTTGATGTTTTGGCTGTGGATGATATCGTAGGAGGAACCTCGATTTGAAATTAGATATATTCAACTGTTTTGCTCAACGGGAGCTACTCATTTTAACGTACGAAAGTTTTTTTAGGAGGAATACTAAATCCTTTGAATTCCTTTACTCAATATATCCAAGATGGATGAAGTAGTTATGAATTTTCAATTTTGCTCATGAATTTCAATCTTCAACTTCAAGAAACATCCATTGCATAAAAAATAGTGATAAATCGATAGATGTTGGGATTGCCGCCACCGAAAGCGCTTCATGAGATAGAGTCCAGCAGAAAACGACTAGTAAAGATTCTGTGGGGAGGAAGAACAACTCCGGATCACTTGGTGAAGGCCTCGACATCTTTAGCCAACGCTAAAATTCTTTGAACAAGAGACTGTAGAAGTGGAAAGAAATCTTCTTGAAGCCCTCCCAAATTATTAGAACTGGATGACGAGCTGTGAACTACGACGCCTGATGGTGAGAACAGATCTGATGAGTTACAAATTAAAAAATAAGGTTGCGGCTTAGTGGTAATCCTCTCAAATCTACATTTCTGCATCTATATCGATAGATATTTTCAAGAAATATCATGTCTCAATCAGATTTCTCAAATATTCAATAATTCAACATATCCACTTGATCCATACGCAAAGGCTCTTTTGATTTAAGCCTAATCAATTACTGCTTTTTACTAAAATAACTATCTTTCCCAACTTAGGGTAAGGTGAACTATTACCTTGGTTCAATATTTTGTAAAAACAGTAGATTACCCAATCTGTAACAAAGGAATTTCTCATTTTCCTTTGTACCTCTAATTTAGGGACAATCTGTATATTATGGGTACAGCTAGGTATTCGTTTCTAGAGGTTGACAAAGGAAAAACATTATGTCTTCATTTCAGTATTGTAATGAGTTCATTACAATTCTAAAAACAGTGCTGTAATGAACTCGTTACAGCATTGTTTTCAGTTATATTTTTCGTTTTGTAGTTGTCTACACAGACTTCCAATCCTAACAAAATTCAACACACGTCAATTATTGTCAATATAATATAATTTGGATGCAGTGAAATGATTTGCAACATAATTCGCAATTTTTCTTGATTCTGTTGGTGTTAAATCGATTTCGACAGGCATAATTCACGAATTCAATGCGTAATGATAAATTATTTCAAAATTTTAAACGTGCGATTCGAATTGAAATTCTGTAATCAGTCAATGTTCCTTACAGTCACACCAACTGCCAAGATACAATACAAAAGTCACTAAGATGTATAATTTGAATTTTCCATTGAATTTCGACAATATTTCACAAAACTTGACTGAAATAGAGAAAATAGAGTCCAACACTCAATTTCACATTCGTGTTGGAATGTGAGCCCATTCTGCAACTTGTTTTAGAATATACTATTAATGTCTTATTTTTCTTGGAATAATATACTAAAGATAAGCCACATGGGTATGAATACTTACCTAAGTAAAAATTAGTAAAATACATAAAATAAAAGATACGAACAATACTCACATTACAAAAAATGATTCGAGTCAGTTGTGATTTTCCCTTGGGGATTGTCATTTCAACCTTCCTACATTCTGCTATTATTGCAACGAAAAATTTCTGCTAAGGCTGTATCAACTGCTGCGAATTTTTTCAAGATATGTTGAAGTCCGTGGTAAATGAATAATACATAAGCAAAAATCCAACCTACTAACTCCTTGAGCCCCACAATGAGGAGCATTCCAAGCGCAAATTCGCCCTCAAATTCATCAATTTCGCTAATGTCGTCTACCGCAGAATCCAACCCGTCGACCCCACGTTCATTTCCATCCCCGATATGATGCGATATACCTACTCCGGCAACAACCCCTCAACGGAGGAAATAGCAATGGTTCGATAATTTTATCTTCAATCCGTATTCGTAGCGGAGCATACGGACCAAATAATTAGGATGTTGCGATCTGATTTCGGGGGTAAGCGATTCCATACAAATGCAATTTATCGGACGCCTCTGAGCGTTCGCTATAAATCAGAGATATAAATTCATTATTTCCGTGTTCACCTGTTCATAAATACGGGGTGAACGGAGTAAATTATCTCTCTGGGCTGGAAACGGATCCGCCCGGAGCCACTACCACGTGTTTGCGATAATTTGTGGGTGCCGTTTTTAGGCGAAAAATTCATATAAGGGCGTGAGTAATGCGGTAACTTCATATTTACGATATTAATTTCCTTTGCCAGTTTCGCTGTCGAGACGAGATAACGTAGATTTCGACCGGAGTTAGCCTCGATTTTCTAGTACAACCGACGTCCGTATATATCGTCGAAATAAGCGTATATTTCTCTTTCGTAGGTCCGTTGGAGCTGCATATTTAAGAGGATGACTGTGATACTCCTAGTGAATCAATTGCAACGCTATGTTATATTATCAATTTCATTATAAATATCATAATCTATAGTCCCTCAAATATAAGATGGAGCGATATAAACGTAGTAAATCGCAATGTTCGCGCATAAGGCAACTATTATGGGTCAAATTGCCATAAATCCTATCCATGTTCCATTTCAGGCGAACAGGTTAGAGAAAATATCGTCTAATACTCGTTGCAGAGGGAACTTCCAACACGAATGCGAACGCATGAGTGTCCATTCTGCAACTTGTTTTAGAATATATAGGGTGTTTTTTTTTCGAGGTATATAACTTTAAATTGGCATTACTGTTCGAGATGGCGACCGATTTAACAGCTGTCAAGTGATTTATTCTCAGTTTAGTTTGGCAATTCATCATGAATAGACTCACGCCTGAACAACGCTTGCAAATAGTGCAATTTTATTTCGAAAATAATAATGTGCAGAATACGTATCGCGCACTACGTCCATTAGCAATGAAGCGCACTTCTGGTTAAATGGCTACGTCAACAAATAAAACTGCCACATTTGGAGGGAATCTAATCCTCAAGTGTAGGTCGAAAAATCGTTACGTCCAGAAAAACTGACTGTTTGGTGCGCTTTATGGACTGGTGGAATCATTGGTCCGTACTTCTTCAAAAACGATGATGGCCAGAACGTTACAGTCAATGGTGATCGGTATAGAGCCATGATTACTAACTTTTTCATTCCTGAATTGAACAACCATGATGTCCAGAAGCTGTGGTTCCAACAAGACGGCGCAAAATGTCACACAGCTCGTGCCTCAATCGATTTATTGAAAGACACGTTTGGTGACTGCCTAATTTCACGTTTTGGACCTGTGAATTGGCCTCCAAGATCTAGTGTTTCAACACCGCTAGACTACTTTCTGTGGGGCTATGTAAAGTCATTGGTCTATGCGGATAAGCCACAAACCCTTGATCATTTGGAAGACAACATTCGCCTTGTTATTGCCGATATACGGCCACAAATGTTGGAAAAAGTCATCGAAAATTGGACGTCCAGATTGGACTAGATCCGAGCCAGCCGTGGCGGTCATATGCCAGAAATCATATTTAAAATGTAATGTCACAAGATTATCTTGCGGATGAATAAAATTCGTGTCAATCGAAACATCGTTGTTTTATTGTAATTTAAAGTTCTATAGCTCTAAAAAAACACCCTTTACTATAACAGCATGACAATGGTCTACCCCATGTTGCGAAAGTGGTCAAAACATATTTGGAAACGTTGGAATGGGAAGTCTAACCCCACTCTCCGTATTCTCCAGACGCTGTTCATTAGACTATAACTTGTTTCGATAAATGGCACTTGGCCTGGCTAACTAGCACTTCCAATCTTATGAAGAAGTAAAAATTGGATCGATTCGTGGATCGCTTCAAAAGATGACCATTTTTTTCAACGCGGGATTCGTACGCTGCCCGAAAGATGGGAGAAAGTAGTGGCCAATGATGGACAATACTTTGTATCATAAATGTATAATCAGTTCTTCATAATGAAGCATAACGAATTTTGGAAAAAACGGCCGAAGCGAAATGGTATACCTATGAATGAAATGAACTGAACGTAAATCTGTCGAATTCTTTCAATTCGCAGTTTCGGAAACCTACATAAACCCCCATATGCCACACATCTCATCCAAGTCCGTCGAATTTTTCGGCACATCATTATGCCGCGAATCCACTTATTCCACATTCTGTGTACCCAGCAATTCACGAATAATCTTTCCGAATATTCTCCATAATAATTAATATATGCGAAAAATAACAAAAGCGGAATGGCGAAAGACGCAGAGTAGAGGGGGGGACGGTGGTGTGTAAGATGGGAAGGCGAAATCTTCGCATCCGATTGCCCTGATATATTCATCCATACAAAATGAGTTCGACACTCGCGGCACCCTGCCACATGCGAATATGTAAAGGATATTCGGAATGCATCACATTTGGCTTGATAGTTTATCTCTGAGTACCTTTTTAGTTCAACTTTATCCCTGGAAAAGTTGACGTGGAGCAGCTGACGAGTATGCAAATGGCGTGAGGTGTTATGTGCCTTCGCTCTTATAGAAAACGGAGCGGGGCACCCTTTGGAAATGGAAATAAGATGAGCAGCATGCAGAGGTGGATTTGGGGGATGCCTCGTTCCAACGTCGGCTCTGGCGTCTGTTCGAGTTGCCGGGTATTTGCTGGTCGTCGATGGGATGTCGTTGGGATGAGGTGGAAGGGTAGGAGGAGGATTGGGAGAAGTTTTCTGTGGTGTTTGAGCTGTTGAAATATTCGAGAAGCTTCGCTGTCGATCGAGAAGCAAGGGAATGTGATAACTTGCATTTTTAATTCTTTGTGATCTTCTCAGTAGCAACATTACTCAGCGTAGCGCTGTTAGTAGCATTTAAGACATAACTGTATATTGCATACCGTGTGAGTTTCACCATAAACTAGACTAACATATACAGAATGTTCCTAAACTGGATGTAGAAACTAAAATAAGAGATTCTTCGAATGAATTTAAGAAAAATATGAAAAACGCTTTGTTTTAGAGATATAGGATGTTGAAGTTTGATTTTTGAAGTTTTTTCTCATAGCAACTGAACCTTCCAAGATATTCAATTGAAAATGGGACTGGATCTTTCAATTTAGAGTTCAAGTAATATGCCTTTAGTACATAAAATTCTGTCGAATACCTCAGGAAAATTTTAATCATAAAAATTATGTCGGTGAAGTGTGATGAATAAATAAATTATTTTTTTTTATAGTTATCTGCCCAATCTGTAGCAATGATCCATCAAGAACTCGTATAATCGTCAGAAAAAAGAGGACTAGAAGAAACGCCCCCTGCATGTCATTAATAGTATGAACATGTCTCAGCCTACATTTATAGGGCGTTTTTGCTTACCACTCATTCTCCTTTATATGTACCTCCAGTTAAGGAACAACCTGTTAATGTAAGTGACACCATTTCGGAAACATGAGCGGGTGATAATCAAATTCTCCTTGTGATAGGAAAGTGCAGAGATCGATTCCCACCTCTGTTTAATTGGAGTATTACAAAGAAATTTTCGTCAATAATTTCTTATCTTTTATTCCTCTCGAATTCCGTATTTTTCTGATAACTCGCAACAATTCTGCATCCATTTTGAAATATTATTTCACATCTGAACTCTAAATTTAATTTATTTACGTAGTTTCGAAATAATCAGCGAAACAGTCAATTTCAAGATCTGAATGAGCCTTGAAAATTTTAATTTCATAGAGGTGCTGCCATAAAAACGTACAGAATTGAATTCGACTACAACTTCATCATCATTGATTCCACCCTTACTATTTGAGACCGTTTGCGGCTCCAAAATCCCAAAAATACTCACATTGGGACGAAGTTATGGGGAATATTCGAGGATTGAACGTTCAAAAAGTTGTTCTCCAAATTACAATATCAAGAAGAAGTTCGGGACAAAAAAAAGAAATAACGTTATCTGATAAATATCCTGAAAATTAATCAGATCAGATGCAGTTTATGGTGTTGAAGATACCGCATTCTCCTTCCACAGACAAAATATTCAGTTCAAAATGCTTAAGGAGAATCCATGATTTCAACCCCTTAAATTAAGGGAACGGAAATCATCAATCAGAAACTTTCAGGACGAAAAATTATAAGCCCATAACATTATAAGCTTAATCTTCCAAAAGATCTATCTTCGATAAGGGTACAAGTTCACCCCTTTCACAATTAAACGAATGTTTCTCTCAAGGTGCCATTTCTGGGAATTCGAAGCGTTATTTTTTGAGAGAGGTTATTACCAAGAGACATGCACTATGAGATTGGGCCTAATTTTCTAAGCACTTATCTTTCTGTAGTTGAAATTGGAACATCTATTGAAGATATCATGGGTATACAAGAAATAATTGTAAACTATAAATTTAATGTATGAAAATTAATAGTGCTGATTTCAATATACAGGAAAAATCAGAAAGCATGCGCCAATGAAAATAAGAGAGGAAAAACATCAAATATCAATCGTCAATTATCACTTAGGTTTATCGAATATGTTAATGATTGTTTAGGATTTGAACTCTTGTGCATGATTTCAACTTGGATCTCACTTGGAGGAGAAACAGAATTCGTCACTTTCCAACTATGCATTTCTATCACCATTTTTTTCTTTAAGTTAAGTTTAAGTTAATATGTCTTCCGTTGAGATTTTATCTATTTAATGGTAATCAAGTTCTCAACTTAGCTCAATGAAAGTTGTATTATTAAAGGCCAACTTACATATACTGTGTTTGGTAAAATAAAAGTCTTCAATTGTATCTGCGTTTTGTAAACTGACCTAGCAGCACCTGTATGTTCAAATCATTCAGACGAACATTCCTTCTTGAGTTAATGAAGCCTAAAGTTGGTCCGCCTTAGTGTTGAGGAAACCTCTTCAATTTCCTTATCGAACATATTTATATTAAGTATTGTCTCGCAGATGAACTCAACTCAACAAGAAACGGATTAGTAACAAAAAACATAGTCGTTCCACCATATTGCATTATTTTCTCATGAATATGATACAAGCTTGATGACTGATTTTCACTAAAAAGAATCCAAAAGCACACAAACGGCTTATAGCCAACTTCAGATTAGCTCTCGTCCAAATATTGGTACATAATCATTCCAACTGACACATTACGGGTCTGTACAGATACAGAAAGGTTGCTCAGTTGTTTGGAGACCTGGTGCTCCGTTCAATCTCGAGAGGGAGTCTCGCAGTATGGAAAGGAGGCATAAATGGCCGTATAGAAAAGGCAAAATTCGCATTGTGTATCGCTCCGAGTGTACTGCGTTCCTCGTTCGAGGAAATTGCATTAGTAAGCAGATCCATAATTTAATACTAAATAGCTCGGATTTGCCCCAATTCATCAACCCCTTTGGGGAAACGGATATCAGTAATTACCCCTTGATTTTCTGATATATTCCGGGATCAGCCGAGCAGATAGACACTCTGGAAGAAAATCGCCCCGAGGGGATGTTAAGCATGATTCACATGTTCTCATATTATTTTATTAATGTTATTCCTGGTTTTGATGGAATATCTCGTATCTATTTTACATTTACATCCATCATCATTTCCTTCTTCATTCTTTGTTTCACAAGATGCAAACATCGTAACTGCAGTAATGAACAATAATCAATAAATAATGCTTTCGGTCATCGATGTACTTTTTCAATAGAAGTGTAACTTTTTGTGGGAAGACCGAATGCTCCTCAATTTCAATTAGAAAAAATGTTCATGTCCAAATGGAATAAGCACACGAGGAAATTAATACTGAATTTGGAAAATTATTGACATTGATGCAGCTATTCATGCAGCTGATCCTCATCGTAGTAAACCATAGCTTCAGAAATTTCACTTAAAGTATGAGGTATCTTGATCCTATTGTTTTCTCCTTTATCATGCTATTTTAAATTGAGTTATTCTGTAATCCTAAAAAGCAAATGATTGTGACGACAAAGTGACTCTCTTATGAGTCTACGAAGGAACTGTCTGATGTCTGATGATGAAGTAGCAAAGAATGTATCAAGAGCAAAACCTGCTAGACTTGAACCCTTTTGGTTTCGAAAAAGACCACAAGAATATGGAATACTTCTGGAAAAGAATTTCGAGAGAAATGATTCTTAGAATTTCCTCATTCCATTCCAGCTCTACTTCAAACAACTAATTGTCTCTGTACTAGACGATATTTGGCTCAAAACGGACTTCCTAAAGAAGTATCATCATCGGTATCTTGTGATTCCTTAAGATTTTTCTTCCGTAGTTGCAACCCTTAGTTAAAAGGGGATTTGCGTGATTTTTTGCTTTGTTGAATGTCTTCACACTCAGTTCTTTTAAATGGTCGTCTAGGACTGTTATTTGCAGGTCTTCATATATACGTGGAAGAATCATGATGCATTTACGGCTAGACTCAGGATAGACAGTTCTTGATTCTCGAAATGTGACGGCGAAGGATCCTGAAGAGATCGTTCGGTTTATGGGTATAAGAATTGAGTGAGTAGGACTAAGATCAAATTGGTCGTCATTTTGAATGCCTGAGTTTTGAGCCAACCGCCTCCAGCCATAATAATTAAAATTCGTTGTTTTCACGCCCTAGAGTAAACATGTTGGAATTCAAATTGCAAGGTTAGATTATTTGAAATCTGCCGACCAATTTGGATTAAGGCAACATTTCGTCCATATTTTGTGACTTTATCAAGGCTACAGATAGAACAAATAGAATAAAATAGAAGGTATGAGAAGGTATCAGAATAAACTACAGATAACATGTGTTAATATGACTATGGGTTGTGGAATTTCCGATATGTGTTTGATGAATTAGCATGTTTGACTTGTGTATCGGTCCTCTAATTGACAGTATCATTAACTTTCTTGAAAACTTTCTTAGTTTCACGTGATGTAACCATGGTGATAAACAGTTAGACGAAAAAGCAGAAAAAGTATAGAATCAATACACTTTCATTAATGAAGAACCCTATCATTAACTGATGCGTTGTTTTAATAGGCATGTACTTTGTTGTAGAGAGACTGAACATTCTTCAATTTCAGTTGAGTCATAAAAAGTGATTTGGACTTATGGAACAGGCAAACAAAAACAAAAGATAGAATTAAAACAGTATTTGTAGAATTATTGATATTGAAGCAGCTATATGCAACTTTGTAGGAAACCATATTCTCAGGTATTTCACATTAACATCCTTTTGTTGTTTGCATATTATGCTATTATGAATTAGTTTCTTTCTGATGCAAATGAGTGATAATATAGAGACGATAAAGTGACTCTCCTATGATTGTTAGGGCAGTTTTGTATCGAGGCAATGAAGAGGGTGTTGAAGCACCATACAATGCAACAAAGGTAAATCATTCTGGAGGATAAATTTTCAGAGGAGTTTCCTACCTATAGTGTGTCATCAGGAACGGACACCTGGGTAAGACCTGGGTAGGACCATGAGACTAATTTGAACTTTTCTAAGAATTCTGCTCTTGATCAACTTTGTCACGTTTGAGATATCTATAAATACTGATGTGCCCATCAACTCTTGAAAAAAGGGGCAAATTTTATCATTTTCACAAAATGACAAGAGTAAAGGTAAACCCATAAACTCAAAACTAAAAAATATAATATGAAATTGAGAGATTTTCGAGAAGTGATGAAAAAAAAAGAGTTGAACGTTAAATTGAATGAACTGGAATCAATCACTGTTGTTGGCTGGACCATCTATCCAGAGAATTCTTTAGAGAGTTCACCGATCTCGATGACAAAACCTCATCTGGCAGCCGATTCCACGCCTCGAATATCCTATTGGGGTAAAAGTTGCTCTTCGGAGTAGTCTTGAAATTCTCCTTGACAAGCTTGTAGCGGTGTCCTCTCAACAATCTGTTCTGATTGAGTAGAAAGAGGAAAGCCATATCTGAATCGAAGAGAGAATGTAGTGTTTTGTAAGTGATAATTAAATCATTTCTTCTCCTACGTTCTGAAAGGGAAGGCAATTTTAACAACCGCAGCATTGTCTGGTGAAAAATGCTAGACGGGTATTCCATCGCTGTACGAATTCTAAAAGTTCTTGATCACCCTTTAGATTAGCCTACCAAATAAGACCAGCATAGAACAGGATAAGACGCACATAGGTTGTGTAGAGAGTTCTGTTTGATACTATTTCACATCCAGCGAAAGTTTTAGATAGTCGATAGGTCTCGCTCTAGACACAGCAATAGAAATGTGTGTTGTCCAACTCAAATTATCAGTGACGGTAATACCCAGGTCAAAATGATGAAAGTAAGCCTCTGCTGGTCCATGAAAAAGGGAATCCTGGGTTACCCTTGTCGATATGAAGAACGCAACACTTATCAATATTCAGTGTTAATAGCCTTTACGTACGGTTACAAGCCAGAAGGATCTGGGGATAACAGTCTTCAATAAGCTAACTTGAACGAATCATATAAGTTACATCATCTCCAGATCAAGACAACTTGCTTTTCTTCTCTACAAGTGCTTCAAAGGTTGCGATGCCAAAACTTTCAATCTCCTCTACCGATACCACGTCCGTTCAATCATACAATATGCTAGCCCTACATGGTGGCCTTCCCTCCAGGCAGACAGGAACAGATTGGAGCTACTACAAATATGTATCACCAGACTTCCTTATGGTGTGGTGCGTCCATCTTATGAGGAAAGATTACGATTGTTCAACATACCAACATTCGAGAACAGGAGATTGCGAGGAGACCTGATATTTACTGTCAAAGGATCTCTTCACTTTAAATCAAAATCATCTTCGTGGCCATTCGTTCAAGCTTGCTAGCGAGACATTTCAAATATCTGAGAGACAGTGGTTTTTGCCAAATAGAATATTTCATCGTTAGTATCAACTACTTGTCAGCGTGATCAACGCGGCTAGTACGAATCCCTTCAAGAATGCCTATGATCGCCTGTAATTGGGTATTCTTTTGTCTTTCGTTTTAGAAATTTATCGTGAGGATGTAGCAATTTTTTTCTTTTTTATTTCTTCAGTTATTCACTCCAAACATGCATGTATGCTTTTTTTGTTCAGATTGAGTATTATAGGTTTTTACTTCTACTCTTATTGAAATTATGATAATAATAATAACAACCACTTCTCATACCACTCGAAGAGCTTGTTGAGATCATCTTGAAGATGACTAGTATTAATAAATGGACAGTTATAAAGTTTCGTGTCATCCGCAAAAATTACACAATTAGATAGAAAGAGACGAGGAAGATCAGAAGTATACAATCAGATAAGAAGTCTACTTGGAATTCAAGGAGTTTGATTATCTCCACGTGATTCCTGCATCGTTTGCTATGGCGCTCACATATTTCGCCATATTTTCCACAGAAACAATAGCGTCACATGAGAAAAAAAGAGGAACTATAAGCTTCAGCCAGAAATATCTCAAACAAAATCTAATCAGCGAACAAGCCAGTATTTCCAGACATTTCTTAGTTAGTCACATTCTAACCATTACAAGCCGCCCACCGGTGCGTTTCGCATCGTTGCCAACTGTCCGATATTAAATAGTTCGAATTTATTCTGAGTAAATACCGACGAGACTCCCCTCGGCCACCCCAGCATCCCGCGTCGGTTCGCTTTGATGCGTTCATCCGACTAATTCTACGGTCCGTGATTTAAGGCAGTTCCGAAAACGTTTGCTAATTAAGCCTCTGTCGCGAAACGACGTTTGGCTTTTTCACAACTTTAATTTTTGGCGTCTCGGAAAAACCGCCGCCCGCTAAACCCGGGACCCGAGATGGAAATGCCCCCTTTTGCGCCCCGTCGTTGCCACGGCGACGGCTGAGAGACCTTGGCGCGCAATAATTCGAGAACGATTGGATCGGCTGTGAAAAAGTTAATTTTCCAATGAAATGAATAATTTGTATTCAAGTTTCTGGAAAGAAATATCGGAAGGGTTGGGTCTATCAACATTGCCGTGATACGATGGCTGAGGGGTTGAGAGGGGTAGAGGGGGTGGAGGAAGGGAAAAATTTGATGTTGGGGAGATGGTCTTTAGAAGCCGATGTAGGTCGGGTACGAGGTGTTGAAAATTGATACTAACCTTTTGATAGTGAATGAAATATATCATATATCAAATATATCAGTGTAATAATAAAGTGTGTTTTTTTAGATCTATAGAACTTTAAATTGCAATAAAACAACGATGGATTATTCGATTGACATGAATTTCATTTATCAGCAAGATAATCTTGCGGCATTACATTTCAAATATGATTTCTGGCATATGACGGCCACGGCTGGCTCGGATGTAGTCCAATCTGGACGTCCAATTTTCGATGACTTTTTCCAACATTTGTGGCCGTATATCGGCAATAACACGGCGAATGTTGTCTTCCAAATGGTCAAGGGTTTGTGGCTTATCCGCATAGACCAATGACTTTACATATCCCCACAGAAAGTAGTCTAGCGGTGTTAAATCACAAGGTCTTGGAGGCCAATTCACAGGTCCAAAATGTGAAATTAGGCGACCACCAAACGTGTCTTTCATTAAATCGATTGTGGCACGAGCTGTGTGACATGTTGCGCCGTCTCGTTGGAACTACATCTACTGGACATTATGGTTGTTCAATTCAGGAATGAAAGAAACAGTTAGTAATCATGGCTCTAGACCGATCACCATTGACTGTAACGTTCTGGCCATCATCGTTTTGAAGTACGGATCAATGATTCCACCAGCCCATAAAGCGCATCAAACAGTCAGTTTTTCTGGATGTAACG
This sequence comes from Harmonia axyridis, assembly GCF_914767665.1. Taxonomy (NCBI): domain Eukaryota; kingdom Metazoa; phylum Arthropoda; class Insecta; order Coleoptera; family Coccinellidae; genus Harmonia; species Harmonia axyridis. The sequence goes on from NC_059505.1 coordinate 31,445,773, forward strand.
GTGTTTTGACATACACTTGAGGATTAGCTCCACTCCAAATGTGGCAGCCATTCAACAAGAAGTGCGCTTCATCGCTAAACAAAATAAAATGAACGTAGTGCGCGATGCGTATTTCGCACAGAACCATTATTTTCGAAATTGCAACATTTGCAAGCGTCGTTCAGGCGTGGGTCTATTTATTATGAATTGCCAAACCAAACTGAGAATAAATCATTTGACAGCTGTTAAATCGGTCACCATCTTGGACAGTATTGCCAACTTAAAGTTATATACCTCGAAAGAAAACACCCGTTATGTCAATAAAATTGAAGAGTTTCAAATGATCTTTACTTCACTATCATTTGGAACTCTTCAATTATTTCCTTCTTGTGAAATGTACCAATCAGGAACCATTATTTTTCAATTATATTCTGTTCAAATGAGTGGAATCCTCAAATCAATATCAATACTTCAATAAACTACTCTCAATCAGCAATAGTTTATTCTGAAACGAATTGCAGAATGGGCGACAAAGGAGCGAGTTTTCGAACGCATAAGTGTTGGTATTGCCTTCTGAAACGAGTATGAGACGATATTTTCTCTATTTCAGCCAAGTTTTGTGAAATATTGTTGAAATTCAATAAAAAATTCAGATTATACATTCTTATGGCTTATGTATTGTATCTTGGCAGTTGGTGTGACTGTTTCGAAAATTGCCACAATACGGAGTTTGAATTTGAATCGTTCGTTACGAATTTTGAAGATATTCATAATTTCGCATTAAAGTCGTGAATTATGTGTGATGAATTCGATCTAGCACCACCAGAATTGAGAGAAATTATGAATAATGTTCCAAATTTTTTCACAATATCCAAATTATATTATATTAACAATTGAAGTGTATTGAAATTTGATAGGATCGGAAGTTAGTGTAGATGAACACAAAATGAAAAATATAACTGAATGTAATGAGTTCATTACAGCACTGTTTTAATTACTGTAATGATTACGATATAACGATAACGAAATAGAGAGAATCTGATTACAATTCCCATCTACTGGCTACTTTAAAAGATGTCTCAAGGCTAGTTTATACACTAAGAACTAAGAACTAAGGTCTAATGACTACGAACTAAGAACTAAACCTAAGAATTCAGTGGCGTTTATACACTCTCTTGTTGTCTATTTGTTCTATACTTTGATGTTTGACATTGATATTGATTGTGAAAAAATTAAATTTATGTTTTTAGTCGGATACACCGAATAGTTTTCATCGATAAACACGAATAACAGAATATGATACGATAGAAACTGGTACTCGTTAATATTGAAATTCTAGGCGACGCATGCGAACTTCATTATTTCAACTAAGAGCCTAGTTCTCAGTTAAAATTTGGCCAACTTTCTGGACTTGTACTGGTGGTAGTTCTTAGTCCTTAGGTAAAAAGCATGAACGCCATCATTCATTTGTTAGCGTTCAATTCTTAGTTTCAGTCTTAGTCCTTAGTTCTTAGGAATGGTACATAAATCAACCATAAACCTTAAAAATTCGACAGTTTTCCGAAAGGATATGACAGGCACGTGCGTCAAATTTAGCTGTTAGTTAGCGCGACGTTCCCGCCCTCTCTCCGCTGATCAGAAAGGTCACAAACGAGTAAACCGGGTCAAGTACGATGGAGTCCGTCATAAAATTATAATTATTGTTACAATTATGAATTTCGAAGGTTCCTAGAGAATATGTTGTTTTGCACGTGTAAAATCTCAGGATTTAAAATCTATAAGTGTCATTAGAGCTACAAATTTCAAAACGAAAATACGATGAATAAATGAATAAAACTATGATGGCAATTATAGGAATGAAAATAAAGAGAGGAATTATTCAATTTCCCAATTCAAGATCAAGAATCGTCAAAAATAATTTTCCACCTGATGCGACAACGGATCCTTAACGACCCAACAAAACGTAATCGTGCATTCAAACGAGCCAATATCGATATCGTCCGATGAATTTTTCAGTATCCGATCTCCTCCGAGAAAATAACCGGCTTTTATACACTCCGCGCAAATTGACATGGTCGGAAAAATTCCCTAATCGGCATTTATGATTCATGAAGTCGGCTTAGCGCTGAATATTTCCTAATTTCACGGGTGAGGAGGACGTCTGGGGGTAGAGAGGGGGGGAGTTGAGGCGTCGAGGCGCAGCCGAATATTTAGCGAGTGGGGGATTCTTCTACACAAACAGCGCTAATCAAGATACACGATTATGACTTCCCTCTGCGGCCTAGGACATGCAGTGTGAGGAGACATAAAATTTTCTCCGTTAGCTCCTGTTCGCCCATATTCGGGGGGTTTATTTGTTGCTATTATGGGGATCGACAGTGCTAATGAAGCGGGGTGGGATAGAGACGAATCCCATTTCGGTATTATTGGGTCACAACTCAGGATGAGTGAAAAGATCTCAATCTGGCTAATGAACAACAGTATCGGACGGCGTGATTAGGAATTGGAAACGAATGATAATGATATTAGCTTCGATTTTGGTCAACTGAGTTCTCTTCTTCAGTTATGGTTCCTTTTTCTTTGAATAATAATAGTATTAGTGTTAACTGAGCGAATGTTCTGCGGTACAATATTTGATATAAAAATTTTATAGCTTGTATTTCAATGAATATTTGAAAAGATATTAGGAGCTTTTGAATCTCTTGTCATCTAGGTTGTTCTTAGGGAAATAAATAATGTTTTTTCAATAATCCCTTTGAGTTTTCTGTTCCTGATGAAGCGATCAATATGAAATTTACAGTTTCAAAAATTGTTGTAAAATTCAACCATAATTATTGTCAACCTAATGTAAAACGAAATAATACTGGAATAGGTAGAGCATCAATCTTGGGAGAAAAAATACCCATTTTTGTGTATCTTCAATTGTGTAGTGATTCTATCAATTTATTTCGTTTTTGAAAGTTATTATTCTTTAAAAATTACAGAATATTTGTGCATTTTTCTGGCAAAATTGTGGAGGAAAACTATATGAATTTTCTGAAGTTCTTCTATATAAATATCAAGAAAAAACAGAATATTTGTACACTATGAATCATTGTGGAAGAGAATTTTGGGAACTTTGCTTTTGTGTTGACATGAGTCATTTCATCTAATTCTATCTAGGTGTAAATCTTCACTCCCACTATTTTTTTCCCAAATTCGTGGCTTTATTGTGAAACACTGGTTATACATTTATGATTCAAAATTTTGTCTTTATCTGGCCACTACTTTCTTCTATCTTCCGGGCAGCGTATGAATTCCGCCTGGAAAAAACTGGTCATCCGTTGAAGCGATCCACGAATCGATCCAATTTCTTACTTCACGCTTCAATAAACTTTAGATATTGTTGAGTCGTTTTATCAAAATCACTCTTCATTTGATTTGATAATAAGATCATTTGGAGCGACGAGTCTTGCTGTACCAAGGATGAGTACATGAACCTCCACAATTTGCATAACTGGAATATCATGAAGGTGAGAGAAGATAGATCACAATATCGATTCAAGAACAATTTATGGACTGGAATATTTAATGGTGCAATTTTGGGCGCGATCGAATGGCCGCCATCAGTGAACGCAAACAATTAATAAGAATTTTTAACCAACCATCTTTTATTGGAAGATGTACCACTGGCGCTGCGACTTAGTCTGTGGTTTCAACATGATGGATGCCCAGCACATTACGGACGTTACCGCACATTTGAATAGAACGTATCCCCACCGGTGGATTGGAAGAGGAGGTGAAATTTTGTGGTCTCCTCGTTCACCTGACCTGAATCCTATGGACTTTTTATTATTTTTTATTATTATTTATTATTATTATGTTCATGATATAGCATTAATTTTTTTTTTTTCTTGTTAAATTAGTATTGATTGTTGTTTTTGATTTCCTGTAATTGGGTATACCTGTTGGAAATAAAGGCTTATTATTATTATTACGACTGCCTAAAAGACAAATTATACGCAACACCCATATGTGATGAAGCCGAATTGAGAGAACGCATCCACAATTCGGCTTCATCACGTATGGGTGTTGCGTATACTTTGTCTTTTAGTCAGCCCCAATATTAAAAGTCCAGAGGATTTAGGTCTTCATGTACCCATCCTTGGTACAGGAAGACTCGTCGCTCCAAATGATCTTATTAAAAAAATCTGGATCTGCATGATGTTTTCGCAAAATTTGCCGGCAAAATTGAATTTCGTTAAGGTGAATAATTATGCGAATAATATTTTTGCACATAAACAATTGCCATTGTTCACTAAGTAATGCAACATCGAAGATTTCTCAACAGAATTGACCAACTTGATTTTGTCAGAAATGTACCCATTTGGATAAAAACAGCCATATCTTTTTTCTTTGAATAACAAATGACTTGTGTGATGCTTTTTTGAAATCACTATAAAATAGACAATTTATTGGTGTTATGTGCAGCAGTAGCTCGGTACATTTTGGTTACACTACGATGGGCTAAACTTCATGAACAAAACAATCCACTACCAAAATTTCCAATAAAAATATTTCTCATAGCCACCCTTTAAAATGTTCGGAGGATGTTTTTAATGTAAACGTTAAAATCATTCTTCAGCAATATTTTACTGAAAAATTCCTGAAAAAATAAACCAGAAAGGTGTAAAATTTTACCAACCGTAAGGACAAAACTATTGGAAGGGGCAAAAATTTAATATTTTCAAAAAAAAAAAATATCTCGAAACCGGTAAGACTTTTATAATGGGAATTTTGTCATAGCAGGTGGGTTATCCTTTGATCTACATTCTCCCTCGGTTTGACGTGGTCTTCACGGGACACCCTGTATATCAGGGTTCCTCTCACTGCTGCATCAAGATAGAAATTACTCTCATACAACTAGCAAGTAAATTTCAACTCGGTTGGATTTATCGTCACTTGAATATTAGATTATTTTGATATTTTGGTTGAATTATCTGTGGTTCTGATCATTTGATCAACACGAAATTTCGATTTAAGGATGAAACTATTATTTTATATCTGCACGCAAAGTATCAACTCGATACTCGATACGGAATTATGTTGTCCCTCAAGTATTTTTGTGCGCTCTTTCCTCAAACTGATGCCACAATGTCATCGTTCTTTTCGAATTTCGTTTGATTCTGGTGAATTCACGTTATAATCAAGATGGAACTTGAAACATTCATCTGAATTCAAAATTTTAAACTACCATATTTACGGAACCCTTAATCAGATTTTGCTCATCAACGAACTCAACCGTGGCATTCTAGGTCTCTACCGTTAACGACCTAATAAATTTGACCACGCTTTGTTCGTTAGTGTGTTGAGACTATTTCCGTTGCTCAATTTTCGAAAAATACAGACATCGTGAAGAAATTAGTTAACACTGTTTTCGAGGAACGCGCTCTCGAAAAGAACCTCCAACCACCCCGTATATTCAAAACAATCCCCAAACAAAAGAAAATCCCAACAACACGTCCTCTATATTCGATTCATTCAATTCCGTCGACGCCATAGATTACGCGTGTGTAATTTCCAATTGTTCGTGTTTAATGGTCTCTAATGGCGTAAACCGAAACCGTGTTTTCAGTACGAGTGAAACGGCGTAAATCAACGAACGAAAATTCCCTCCGCCAAGAAGGAAACGACGACGGTATTAGAGAGATGAGCATCCGAGGAGGACCGGTTAAGATTACACTTGAATTATGGGTACAAAGATATCTAATTGTAGCCTAAGGGCTGGTGCGAGGGCGCAACTTGACCCCGGCTCACCCCCGACGTCTTGGCGGGCGTCGTCGTCGTCGGTGGTGGCATCGGGGATAGAGCGGTTTCGTCTCACACTCCTTACAGGCCATTTACCGCCTCACTACATTTGCCAAAACGGCAGCTCATTATTAACGCCACCGCCGCCACCATAGCTAAGTCAACGTTTGCTGAGGTGCGCTGCTTACTAATTTCAATAGATTAACCGTGCACATTTAACCCATTCGCCTAAATCGAGTTATTTGTAATTAACTGGCTTCCATTCGTGTTGCCCGCCGCTACTGAGCAGTTTCCGCATCCGTGCAGACCCGCGGCGTAGGCTATGCCTTGCCACGGCCGCAGATTAATGCTCATTACAGGAATATCGGGAAAGGCTGCACCATAAGCGTTATAAGCGCGCGCGGCAGATGTGCCGTACGGCCGATCTGAGGTTCTTGTTATTGACGCTTAGATCGATCCTAAGATCGTCTCCTACTCGTTATTTCAAGGAATTCAATTTTGAAGACATTGTGTTTTTTTTTCTTTTTTGTTCCTCTTCAGGGAAGCATATGCTGATTAATCATCACATAAAATAGTAAAAGCTCTAAATAAGCGTATGTATATTGGCAGATGAGTGGTACGGCCGATCTGAGATTCTTGTTATTGACGCTTACATCGTTACTGAAATCTTCAGCCACTCATTATTTTAAGGAGTTCGATTGTAAAGACATTGTTTTTTTCAGTGAAGCTGATACTCTATACTGGTAATAGGAATAGATCCAAATAAACGTATCTGAATCGGACAATGAACGGTGCGGCCGATCTAAGGTTCTTAATATTGACGCTTAGATTGGTCCTGAAATCGTCTGCAACTCTTCACTTCACATGAAGTTCGATGAAAACATTGCATTTTGTTGTTGTTTTTGAAGTGAATATAATATTCATTCCTGCAAATATGTAGTCAAAGCTCCAAATTGATATATCATTGTCAACAAATGCTGTACGGACGATCCAAGGTTCTTATTATTGACGCTTAGATCGATCCTAAGATTATCTGCAACTCTTCATTTCATTCGAAGAAGTTCGATTTTGAAAACGTTGTTTTTTTTAGTGGGGGTAATTGTCAGTAGTGCAAATAGTGAAAGCCCCAAATGAATATATCTGTACTTGCAGATGTGCGGTACGGGCGATCAGAGATTCTTATTATTCACGCCAAGATCTGCAACTCTTCCTTTCAAAAAGTTTTATTTTTAATGCATTGATTTTTTATAGTGATACGAATACTTACAACTGGGAATAGGAGCTACGTCGATAGAAATACAATGCAGACGATCTGAGGTTCTTATTATTGACCCTTAGATCGATAATGAGATCTTCGGCAACTCCTCCTTTCAAGAAGTTCTGGTTTTTCGTTTTCATATAGTACATATTATCTCATATCTGAAAGCTCCAAATAAACATATTTGTGCCGGCAGATGAGTGTAACGGCTGATTTAAGGTTCCTTCTATTGATGCTTATATCAATCTTAAGATCTTCTGCAACAATTTGTTGTGAGGAATTTAATTTTGAAAACATTGTTTTCTCTGTTTAGTGAAGCTAAATTACTGGAAATAGTAAAATAAGCGTTTCTGAGCCTGGATTGTACTAATTATCGATCGATACTTTAGCGATCGGTAAATGCTTATTAGCGTAAATGCTGATTACTAGAAAAAGAGAGGCTGTAGGCTGTTGATAAGCATAAAAGTGTCGAGAGTATGTGCGATACGGCCGATATGATGTTCTTATTGTTGACGCTTAGATCAATCCTAAAATCATCTGCAACTATTCATTTAAAGGGGCTCCATTTTGAAAGCATCAGTTTTTTCAATTATTTTTTGTAGAGTGGATACTTATTACTTGAAATAAAAAATCTCCAAATGAGCGTATACGTGTCCACAGATCTGAAGACCTTATTATTGACGCTTAGACTTATCCTAAGTCCCTTTTTCCGGAATTCGTTCTAATATTTTCCAATGAAAAAGCTTTCAGTATCAGTCATGGTATTTTTCACCAAGATAGTAATTCTTATTGCTTAGAATTAACGGTAAGTAATTTTATCGACACCTTAATTACTTACCAATATCTTTACAAGAACGAAGAGTTTTTCGATAGGAATTATAGAATATAAATGATTTTAATGCCAACACAGTGTTTTATTTTTTGACACTTATTGTGACATTTATGTTCAGTTCATTCAGTCATGGAAATGAACGCGGCAACAACGTTTAGATTTACAGAGAAACACTATAACATATGAAAAAATACTTTTTCGGCAACCGTCCGGGAAGTGTTCACTTCCCGGTCGCTTTTTCTCTGAGAAAGTAGCATTTCCCGGCCTAGTCCGGAAAGTACGTACTTCCCGGACTAGGCCGGAAAAGAATCATAGAATCCAAAGCAACCGAGATAACGGCTGACAGTTCATATGAAATTAGTTGTCAAAAATTTGCATGTTTTTTATCGCAATCGCAATAAAATATGGAAAGCAGCAGCGATAGTGTTATTTTACATGGTTGCCGAAAAAATATTGTACGCAACACGCCCGAAAATGGTTTTTTTGGACTCACAGACTTCCAGGACTCGCTTACGCTCGTCCTGGAATTTTGTCTATTCGTCCAAAAAAACCCTATTTTCCGGACTTGTTACGTAAATTACTATTTTGGTAGAGAAACTCCTACTCCTTATAGTTCGTGAGTTACTGAACTAATACTGATAGAATGAATGTAATTTACTCATGATCTCCGGAACTACAGCAATTACGGAAAAAGGAATGGTTTTTTTTGAGAAAAAACAATGGAAACTGAAAACTACATGTCGATATTCGTTACATTTTCGAGATTTGTAAATTTGGAAGAATTCCGAAAATTGCGATTCACGTTTCTTAAAAAAATAACTCGAAAATATGCCATTTATTCGGTTTGATAGCTTCATTTCCGGATATCCTATTAGAAATCGAATTTCAACCAACTTATAGACAAAAATTTATTCACGTAGTTTTCACACCAAACACAAATCCAAATGAATATTGTAATTTGAAGAAAAATTCCTACCGAAAGTATGAAAATCCTCATATTTTAACTGTGACAACTCCAACTAGTTCATAATTTTGCGTTAAAATCGAAACAATGAAAAACCCCCTGATTGATAATTCCAGGATAATCACCCAATCCTCAAGGAAACAGCTGCACTATTTTACAATCAGAGCAACTTTCGCAAACAGCCAAGGGGTTGATATTTTCGACAAATGTGACGCAGACGATACAGAATGTAAAGGGGGGCGGCGGAGGGATGATGAACCCTCGCAGTAGCGATTCAAAATTAGAAAACGAAAGGAAATTAAGTGTCAACGTTTGATACAGGAGATGAAGAAACCGCTGGTGCCGTTTCGTTGTGTGTGATCACGCAAAACGATCGGTTATTTTGGAATACAAACGAGCTGGAGATTGAATCCTGATTGAGTATACGTGGCAAAGGGGGATGGGGTAGAAGATGTCTCGGAGTAAAAGTTTTGAGCGAAGAAATTCGCGAGAGTTCTATCTGCTGATTGTGAAGCGTCGTGTACATTCGGCGGGTTTCTCCGAATCGTCCTTGGTTGGAATTTATTTCGAACTAGGGTGAAGTGAGAGTTACAATACATAGGTGTTCTAAATTCTCAATATTGATTAAAGCTACTAGATGACAGGGCTTGTAATTAAGCAATTCATTTCTTATAAATACATATTGATACCTTATACATAGGCGTAAAACCCTGCTTCCTCTTTTTATTCCGAAATCCGAACCTTTATTCTGAAAAACTGGTTATACATTTATGATTCAAAGTATTGTCTATCGCTGGCCACTACTTTCGAGCAGTGTAAGAATCCCGCATTGAAAAAACCCACGAATTGATCCAATTTTACATCTTCATAAGACCTGGTCAGCCAGGCCGTGTGCCATTGATCGAATCAAGTGAAAGTCCGAGGCAGCAACGTCTGGAGAATACGGCAAGTGGAGTTGGACTTCTCATTTCAAAGTTTTCACGTATCTCTTGACCACTTTCGCAACATGGAGTCGAACATTGTATGCTGAAAAATCATCTCTCGTTGTATTGCGACCGTTTTTCTTTCAATGCTGGACTCAAACGCATTAATTACATTCGATAACGATGGCCTGTGATAATTTCAGTCAGTTTTACCAACTCATAATACGCCAAGATGGTGCCACCAGATACCGAGCATGACCTTGGAACCGAGAATATAAGGTTTGGCCGTCAACGTGGAAGCATGGCCGAGATATCCACATGATTTTTTGCGCTTGGGATTATCGTAAAGAACTATTTGTCGTTTTCTGTCACAATGCGATGCAGAAATCCCCTCCATTTTAGCCTTGCCAGCAGCTGTTCACAAGCAAACGAACGCTGTTTAACATTTTTCGGCTTCGACTCGTAACGCACCCAATTGCCTTGTTTCTGAATCAGGGTTTGGAAATGACTTGTGACTCCACTCCCAATGATCCTGCCAATTTTCATTTCGAGTCTTGATCAAGTAATGATTCTAATTCTGCATCTTCGAAAACCTTCTCTCTCTTCCACCGCCATGCTGGTCTTCAACGTCAGAATCAGCGTTCTTGAAGCGTTGAAACCACCATCGGCAAGTTTTTTCACTAATTGCGGCCTCACCATAGGTATTTGAGAGTATTCGATGAGCCTCAGCAGCAAATTTGTTCATATTGAAGCAGAAAATTAAAACCCCTCGCAAATGACGAGAATTCGACTCGTAAACTGAAATGTTGAATAGAGAATAACTTTATGACATTCTTTTTTATCCAAATAAGCGAAATTGTCGCGTTTTCGGACATAGAAATGGCTTATATGAATGCTGAAAAAGCATAAAATCCACAAATAGTCACTGTATGGTGTACAATTTGGTCTGTGCAGTGATTGGATGTAGGTAGTTGTTTCTATTCGGCAATGTAAATAGGCCACCAAGATCTTATTATTTATCGCCTTTGGATGTTTTCTGTCAGTTCATGGAAGTATTGTGTTTATGCCTATAATCCTCTGTCTATTGAAGATCTGAAAATCAACATAGGTCAAAGTATTGGTGAGATATTGCTTCAAATGTGCCGTTGAGTCATCGAAAATTACCTCACAAGGATCAAGTCCTGTAAGAGATCACGCGAAGGACATTTGAATGATTCTGTATTCCACACATAATGGCAAGGTCCATTGAAATTGAAATTTGATCGATATTCTAAATGAAATTGTTTTTTTTTTAATTTACTTTCGGAACCACAAAATGAATAACCCTCTACATGAGGAGTAATTCAGACATGACAAATGGTATCATACAATATGAATGTTAACCCTTATTGACACTGATGTTGCGATCACAAATCAACAATTAAAATAAGTGATTTCTAAAATATGTATCATCTGAAGATCCAAAAAGCTTCTAACTCCACAAACGCACTTGAGTTCAGATCAGTGCTTCTCTACCTCTGTAATGGAATTTCATGGAGATTAAACTATGGAAAAATGTTAATGAAAACTGTTCGAAATTATTCGCAAGTGATGAATGTTAACCTATATTAAAGTTTATATTTCGATCACAGGTCAACAATTCAAGTAAGCTATTTCAAAATACTGTTGCATCGAAAGATCCACAAAGCAACGACATCCCCACCAACATATCCTCGTACAAAATAAGTAACCCAAACGAAAAACTAGGTTATGTAATTCCTTCATCTGAATCGGAACAATAATCGTAATGCCACCCCGACCGGAGCCTTGAAATATCTCTCCTTCAGGGCCAACAAGTCAAGCTGTTTGTGACAAGGCAACGTATCTACCTGCAAGGGAACAGTCTCTTTCTCCCCCTTCTAAAATTTATTTTTCATCTTGGAGCAGCGAAATCGTATTAATTTAAAAAAAAAAGAAAAAGAGAGAAAGAGAGGACGACGAGAACGCTCGACGTTATAATATTCCTCGGCGGTGGTCGCGCGTTTCATAATTAAGTAAGGTTAGAGAAAGACACCGCGCTAATGCTGCAGGTGGATTCCGTCTCCCCGCAGTTAAATCCGCGTCTCCGGAATGGCTGCGGGGCCCCGGGTTTTTGTTTTTCACCGCCGCCCTGAGATTTCCTTTATCTGGTGATTAAAACTTCATCCTGTCGCGCGGCTCTGTGGGCACACACTTTTAATAAAAGAACGCATACGCGCCGCCGCCGGAACATTGTTACCGCCACGTCCCCGGTTTAATTTTTAATGTAATTACTCGGATACAAAATGGGCAGACGTTGTGCTGAGGGAAGGACGCAGTTGAAGAGCCGGGCGGCTAATAAGAAGATGACGTTTTTAGGTTTCGCACCCACGGCGTTCGTTGATGCTGATGTGTATGTTGGTTTTATGGTGCCAACAAGAGTCTGTCAAGCTATAGGAACTGGGGTGCGAATTCGTTACCATAGGAGTGCTCAAGAATCAATTTTGGGACCAGTCTTGTCTCTGGTTCATACGATTCACTAGTTTATATGCTAGAAATTGAATCAACCTTATCCTTATTGATATAATACAATTGTGGCAATCAGGACATTCAATATACAGACACTGTTTGAGCAGCACATAACGCGAGGCTGAACCTCATTGAATGGTTCTGCAAACGGTCTGATAATCTCTCATAAGGCTCATCAGAAATATTTCAGTCCTGAGAACGATGTCTTTTTCTCTAACACCAGGTGTGTTGCTCTGTGTATATTTTGTCTTGGTTGAACCCCATTTGAGATATGGTCTTTTGCTGTGGTGAGGCAGAGCGCAGCGTGAGGTCTTTGTAGACTACAGAGGCGAGCAATAAGAGTCTTGAGGGGTCTGAGCTATCGTGACTGCTATAGAATTACCTTACGTGAGACAAGTAAAAGGCTAATCTGAACAATAAAGACGGCATATTTCAGTGAAATTCGAGAGAACAATGTTTGAACGGTACAAAGCTTGCTGCGAGATGTAACCTGCCTATTGTTGAAGACCATGAATTTTTACATTTGATTTCCAAAGAGGAATTTCAACCAAACCACTTCTGGAAGATTGCCATCAAACCATGTTTTCTTTTTGAAATTTTATTAGGAGATTAGTTCAAAAACTATTGAAACATACGACTATATCAAAGAATGCACAATTTCAATATCTCAATACTCATAATTCCTTCAGAAACTTGATCCCTTATAGCTCTGTACCCATCACTTCAAAAAGAGTTTTTACCACGAAACGAACCAAAAAAAAATGTTTTTAGCAAATGACGCTAAAAAATGAAAAACCTCCCATTTGAACATCTCTAAGAGCTACACAATAATGTAGAGCTACAATATTCACATCAATACAAGAAACCTCCGAATGAAAATATTATAACACGTACGGAACTTCACAACGATACAACGCCGATGAAGATAATTGTCTAACTTTCAGTCTTATATCACAGAAACATAACTTATGTTTGAAAACTAACAACTTTGATTTGTGAAAAAAATGTTCATTGAATAAAGGTTGAAGTCACAGCATTCAGAACAGTACTGCTTTAACTATTACATTCAATGAACCAAGTAAGCTTGTATTCCACTGTTTATGGAATGCCCCCCTGGTATCAGTGGAAAATGATCTATTTCAATGCTACGTTTATATTTGATAAAAACATCAGAGGATATCAACATGTAACTTATACTTGAATATATCAACCAAGTGAGGCTCAAAATTGAAGCGTTAGGCAAAAATTTGAAATACATATTCGCAATAAGGTATCCTTGATGGATGCACCACCTAGACATTCACGAATTGACTTGAAATTCAAACTATTTGACTTGGCTTGACTTGAAATCAAGTCAAGTTCAAATCGAGCATTAGTTTTGCAATTTCAATTCATGTCAAGCATTCATTCATCAAATACTTGAAAAATCAAGTACATTCTATCAAGCTACTTGATATTTAGCAGTTTCATTGTGTAGTGTGCATATCAATCAAAAAAGATGAAATGAGTAGGAACCTTGCAATGAAACACATTTATTTATGCTACTTGTTGTTTACAAGAACCAAAATATTTTGAAATGAAAACAAATAGAATTACTATAAAGCAAAAAAAAATTCAAAATATGCAAAAGAAATGTAGTTTCAGAATATTAAGAAACCTCTAACCACTATTTGATTACATCATTTTCCTAAGGCATCTTTGAGAGTTTTTGTAGCAGTGAGAGCAGCTCTGGAAAATTGTCATTCATCAGAGATGAAGATGCTGGCGTTAATAAAAATCTTTAGTCATCACAATAAAATTTGGAAAAACGTTTTCGCCCCTCTTCCACTATTCTAAAATATATTCAGAACTGTCATTACGTGATTCAGTCAGGAATTTGTCTATTTCATTATTCCAAGCTACTCGTATTTCATTTGCTGGATTTACAGGTTTTTTAAATGAATTTAGGAAAGTCACCAATGGATCCATTGTAGATGATTTTTTGTCTAATCGCGCACGAGCTTGAAGAAATATATGCCAAGTAGCTTGATATCAAGTCAAAACTATTTCGAATCAAGTCAAGTTCAAGTATGTTCTATATCATGAGCTTGATTTTCAAGTCAAGTAGTTGGTTAAAATATCAAACTATTTGACTTGATGAATGCCTAGCACCCCAGGCCTAAAGGCAGACTTACACGATACCATTCTCTTCTAAACATCCCAAAACAGCCAAAAATCGTTGATACCCGGTTGGCACCGATGGCACACGTAAAAAATTCACCCAGTTCATTAAGACCGAAATAAATATTCCATCAGTGCCGAATTCACCCTTTCGTCGCTCGAAACCAGCCGAAATAAGACCGAAGAAATCGAGGCGGATGTACTTTCACAAGAAAGGAGAAATGAGGGGAGTTTTGAATCAATATTTGATTGCGGGAATTAGTGCTTTATCGGGATTCAGCAGACCTCTCCGGCTTGATGAAGGTTTCTTGATTGTTTGACAGCGGCCATGTATACGCGTGAAGAATTAACGAGGGCTCCGAAGGTGGCCCCGGTCACTGGAGAAGGCCTTTCGGTCATCCAGGAACAAGCTAGTCATTAACTATTCGATCTATTGACGCCACGAATAGATTGCCCACAAGAATCCAATTTCGCCTTCGACGGATCCCTCTCTCTGCGTGTCTGGAAAATTTGCCACTACACGAATTGTTTGTTTGGGTTCCCTGACCTGAATGTATGGGGGCGTCCATGGTAATCGGGGGCCGTTAACAACGTTGCACCGATGCTTTCATCTTCCGGGAGGTGTCGATTCAGCTTTTTGACGGGGGTGGTTTTTGGCTAGAACCGCCGATATTTCGGGATCCGGGTTGTACTGAGTGTTGCAGAAAGTTTGATGCGTCTTTGGAACATTGATAAAAACTATCTAATAGCCAGGAAATCTGGAAAAAAAATTGTTATACTTTTTAACATATCTGATATGTCCATTTTGCAGATAAATATTCAAGTGGATTATTTCACGGAAAATTCACGAATAGAGTACGTCTAGTTTAATTTCGAATGAATGAGTAACTGGTAGTTTTGAGGAATCTGTCTGAAAAGTACTCAATTCTGAGTGGTAAAATGTAAATGAAAGACTTCTTGAAGATTTCTTCAGAAACAACAATGACATGAACCAACTCTTAACTGTAAGTAAATATTGTTATCTGAAGTTATAAAACGAACAAAAATAAACCCAGATACGTTAATATAACGTTGTGAAATGGTTTTTCGAACCAACCGTTTAAATTCGGTTTTATAATATCAATAGAAATGTTCATCGAACACTCAAATATTTGAACAATTGTTCATAAAAATGAGTATAAATATATAAATAATTGTTTTTACTTTTGAATATTTTACATAACAAAAAATAGTATTATTCTGGTAATGTTTATGGTACATTCTGAATATTCCAAAAACAAAGTTTGGCGCAACTTTCTCAACCCAAGCTAATTTTTTGGGGGTATTGCCTTATTTCATCTTTAAATCTCTGATAGAATCGTGAATTAGGCACTCAGTGATCTCTGCCAAATACACCTCCCATATCTATAGCGGAGGACTTTGCCTGAAAGAAATAAACACGCGGTGTTTCTAAGCGGTCACCCATCCTATTCCTAACCGCGCTCGACTGCTTGGCTCCAGTACTCTTACGTGATCTAACAGTTTCAGCGTACTATGGGAAACTTTGCTGAACTAGCAGCGAATCACTGGAAGTGTTTATATAATATAGTAAACAACCGCTTGAGTAAATTTGTAAATGTTTCGACCTTACAGATAAATATCATTCTTGTACTTTCAGCTTACTCAAAATAGCTCTTTGTATCATAGATCTTTTTCCTCATAACAAACATAACACAAACTCAAATTTTGAACAAATTAGTTCTCGTAAGCGGGTCACTGGATTGCGTGATGAATTATTTGAGCAAATTTGAAAAAAAGAGCCAATAATATGATAGTATTTTTCGTAAAAACTATAGAACACAGGCATGGAAAGTTATTAGAGAAAACCCGTTTTGATAATATAGTTATTAGAGAACAAAAAATCAACGTGTTCGATAGATATGTGGTTATTGAATGGTTTCAATGCAATGCTGAAATAATGTGCAATATTATCATATAAATAATATATACAAAATACTGTGATATAGATATTGAAAAACTAGCTTCATTAACCGTTGAAAAATAAGTTCATTATAATTTTTTAAACGCGTTCAGAATGACAACGTAAAAAATTCAACCGGTAACATTAATTACAACGATACAACGTAAAATAAACGTTGAATCAACGTAGGTGGGCCCATTGGCAATGAACGACGACTAATGGATATATTTAATTTCAATAATCGAAGTTCTGCAAATTCAACACTTCCTTGAACCAGAAACACTTTCATTTCAAGGTTTCAAAGGTGAAGGTTTTTTGGATGAACAACGTAGAACATTAAAGTAAGTTAAAAATGTTTTCCTCCTGATCAATATTCATGAACCCTTATTCAGTTTCATTACTTATAAAGGGTTCTTCAATTAAAAGTTTCATTTTAATATTAAGAAAAAACGAGAGAAATCAATAGATATTTATTTTTTGTGAAGAGAAAGGTATGCATCAACGATTAAATATGATATCAGCTGAATGGCCACACTACTACGGTTGCAGCACCAAATCTCTCTCCATAAAAATTCCAATCCAATTCGCACATTAACGGCTCTGTGTCCTCGATCACTTCACGAATCCCATCATTAAAATCTAAGACAGATTGTAGAGCATTGGCGTAGAGCTGTGGCTCAAAATGAAAAGATCGATCCGAAGAACGAATACTAAAATAGATTTCATCAAGATATTCGACATATTCAAAAGGAAACGTTCAAAAATGATCATCACCAATTCATCCAGAACATTTATAATGTGGCTGAAGGGGCTGCCAGTGGTTTCCAAGCAGATGAAGAATCGATGCTGGAAATTATGAATGATAGCTTGTTTTATACAACGTTAGAGAAGGGAGTAATTAACTAAATAAGCCAGAGGACTATTTAATTATCATAATTGCGTGCTTCTTGAAACCGGAATGAGGCCATTGCGAGAGTTTGTGTCTTTCACAGGTGTTTAAAATTAATGTTTCTTTCCTACTTATATTCCCTGCGTATTTTTTATCGAACTTGGAGGCGAACAACATGAATATTCTGATCATAAGAGAAATTTGAGATGAATTGGATATATTTGCACAGTTTCGTTTGTATGTTCTCAATAGCGAATTCTATCTTGTCTTATCTTCCACGTGTCCCAAAGAAAAAAAATCTGAAGTAATTAAATCACAATATCCCGCTGGCCAATTGTGATCACCTTTCTGAGAAATAACACGCACAGGAAACTTTCCTTGCAAATTTGCGATTGCTTTGCCGTTGCCGACCAGCTTAAATTCTTTTGTAATCTGAACTTTAGAAGCCTTGAGATCTATGAGTCTTCATGCTAATTACGGTGTTTTGTCGATTGTGGAATGCTTAATTTCCAAGGTCGGGAAGGAATCGACAAGCATTGGTTTTCGTCAAAACTACGATCCACAGCAGCAATATTCTCAGTTATTCTTGTATCGTTCCATTTTGAGTAATGGTGTAGTTTTCACTTGTCAAATTTCAAAAGATGCCAACGTCAGAGGTGACAGCTGTATGAACGATGTATAAGCTCAAATCAACCTTAGACAAATCAGAAATGCAGCTTATGAGGCAAATTCTCGTCATTTGTGGTTTTAATTTTCTGCTTTGAAATGAAGAAATCTGCTGCTGGGGCTCATCGAATGCTCTCAAATGCCGATGATGAGGCAACTTTCAGTGAAAGAACGTGCCGAGAGTGGTTTCAATGGAAGAGGGAAGGTTTTCAAAGATGCAGAATTGGAGACATTACTTGAACATGACTGGTATCAAACGCAACAAGAACGTAGTATATTATGAGTTGTTAAAACCGACTGAAACAATAACAGGCGATCGTTATCGAACGCAATTTATGGGTTTGAGCCGAGCATTGGAAGACAAACGGCCGCAATACAACGAGAGACATGATAAAGTGATTTAACCGCATGACAATGCTCGACCTCATGTTGCAAATTTGGTCAAGACATACTTGGAAACGTTGAAATGGGAAGTCCTACCCTACCCACCGTATTCTCCAGACGTTGCGCCCTCAGACTATCACTTGTTTTGATCAATGGCACAAGGCCTGGCTGAAAATAACTTCCGGTGTTACGAAAAAGTGAAAAATTGGATCATGGATCGCTTCGAAAGATGACCAGTTTTTTCATCGCCATATTCGTACGCTTCCCGAAAGATGGAAGAATATAGTGACCAGCGCTAAACAATACTTCAAATCATAAATGTATGACCAGTTTTTCACAATAAAGTCTCGAATTTCGGGAAAAGAAAACGGCGCAAGCAAAGTTGTACACCTATGTACATATATTAGTGAGTATTTTATTTATTCGATCTTTGACTTATCCAGACATTGTTTGAATATCTGACAAGATCAATAAATCATTATTATGAATTCTTCTTGAATTTTACTCGGTATTCACAAATGAGCAGTGATTTGATGAAACGAGTCAACAATATTTAAACGTTGTGGAAGCGTGTACCTTCACATGATTTTAATGACATGAATGACATAAGATATATCAAAAAATATTGAACATTTTCGCGATTATAACCATTTGAAATAGAATCATTCCTAACAGAAAACCCTATATATTCAAATTTCAAATCGAAAAAACCGGTCTGTGACCGCTCCACAGAATCGGCAGAAAAATCTGGGGCCGAGTTCCGAAATTGGATTTCGCAATGCCGCGAACGATTCTTTCCGTTGCTTCCCGGGAGAAAAGCAGCCGAATGAAAAATTTAGATTGCATTAGAGGGAATAAGACCCCTTGAGCCACTACAAATCAACTAATTAGCGTGCTAGCTGAGTGACTCCCCCTCTTCAACGGATATACCCGGGGCAGCTCGGTTCAGACCGGTTCGATAGCCATTTTTCCGTTTCTGTCGCATTTTTTCATTCGGCCCTTCGATGGGATCGGGAGACATTGCTCTGGAGAAAAATGAATAACATTAAACAGGATTGCAGGGTGATGTCGCTTGGGATCGTGGACAAGGATTTCGATGGCGCTGTAACTCTTTGCGCTCTTTTCGGTTTTTGCAAGGATTGTATTCGAAGCAATTCATTTTTCATTTTGGTACTTTTTTGAATGATTTTGTTATTGCTCTATGGTTAATAGTTTTAGTGTAGATAACTGTTTCAATGCCTAATACACACAATACAAGCAGCCAAACTTAAAATCATCTATTTTTCCACCTTGGCTGAAAGGTTTTAGTTTCCTCTGTAAAAGGGAGAATAGTTGAACAACTTGGACACATTTTTTATATCTGTATGAGTAGTTTTATACTCTTGATTCCGTCAACATTGGGCTTTGGTTACATTCACTGATGAGGAAGTTGTCGTCAAAATCAATCCTGTCCATTCGACCAGTCGCCTAGTACAAGATGAAGGATTTCTACAAATAAAACTGAGAAAGTAAGTTTAAAATTAAAATTTTCAGTAGGTACCCAAATTTACATAGATAGTATAGTCGTGAAGGTTTTATCATCTAAATAATTTTTGTTTCTTAAATATTGTAGTCGTTTTTTGCAAGTTTTTTAAATTTTACAACAAACCACCTGTTTGAGGAGATCCAAAGTCGATGTTTAGTTGTTGTTAAAATGCCTAGAGCACGTGTACGCGGAATTTATCGCCAGCTGTGTGAATTTGAAAGAGTTCGAATTATTGTTATACGAGGGGAGGGGTTGTCATTTCGAGAAATCGCTAACCGTACGAACAGAAATCCAAAAACTATTTTGAGATGTTGTTAAGCGTGGTTTGATAATGCCCAAAATTGAAGGAGCACAAATGGAGTTCAAAATCGACGTCTAAGACTTATGGCCATTAGAGACCGATTTGCGACAACTCGATCTTTGGCATATGAGTAGTTAAGAGAACAAGCCAATCTTGTAACTGTCCCAATGGTTTACCGCCGGATAAGGTCTTTTGGACTGCAGCATTATCGACCCTATCTTGTGTTACCTCTGACGGTTGAGCATCGCCGGCAACGATAACAGTGGTGCAGAGAACGACAACATTGGAATGTGGAATGACATCAGGTCGTCTTTTCTGATAAATCTCGATTCTCCTTGGGTACACATGATGACCGAAGAAGGGTTAGACGACGTCGGGGAGAAAGACGTGATCCTCAGTTTGATGTTGAGCGTCATGTACACCGGACAGTGAGCGTTATGGTATGGGGTGCTATTACACATGCAAGTAGGTCACCTTAAGTCTTTATTCGAGGTAACATAACAGCGCTGTGTTACCTTCAAGAAATAGTGGAGCCATATGCTCTCCCTTACTTTAACCGGCTTGAGAATCCAATATTTCAGTTTGATCATGCCAGACCTCATGTTGCTTAGCTCAAACTTTTTCGAAGCGACCCATGTGAATTTTTTTGCCTGGCTGCCCAGAACCCCCGATCTTTCGCCCATATAGCATGTTTGGGACATCATGGTTAGAAGATTTGGAAATTTACCCCAGCTCCCACGGACTTTGGAGGCTCTGAAACATGAAGTGTAGGTAGCTTGGTATAGTATCCCTCAACAAACAAAAAATACTCCTTGCTGTACTATCTATCTCTTACCGAAAAATATTTAAAATTCAAAGAGCTCCTTCTGGGTGTTGCAGTTTCTTTGTCAGTATATTTTTGTACATGTTTACTCTGTCCATTTTATGAGTTTTAAATTCTATATTTCTCATTGTTTGATATGTATATGAATGTTATATTTATATTATTTTGACGTGTGTAAACAAACTTGCAGATTGTTTGTAAATCGCACAATAAAATTATCTTATTTTAGAATTATCTTTGGAACTAATTTTTCAATATTTCTCAGTGAATCGGCTCATTTCTATAATGTCAAATATTCTAACTTTCTGTCGTAACATATCGTTTCTGTCGTTACATGTCATCAAATATTCTAACTTTCTGTCGTAACACAGATGATGAAAGTGTTGCCAGACTCGAAATTACCTACCCTCTACAACGATTCTATGATTTTCTGTCATAGTCTAGTGTCTCTAGTTCTAGTGATTGAGATGCAATCTGTTTTTATAAAACCTTCCAACGTCATTCAGTACTCTTTTCAAATGTTTTCACGACCACAAGCAAGAAAACCAAAAATATCTCCTCCAATAAACGAGACTCGTACATCATCACTCCCAAGCCACCTCTATAATTTGTTCTCGTCCATACCCTTTTTCCCCGTGTGTAGGCATCTTTATTGGCAAAACCGGAATGCACATTATGCCCGTACGAATCGAAACAGAAACGCAGTCCTGAAGAGAGGCTCTGGAATTCACGGGAGAGAAATCATCGGGAGGCATGCCCGTATAGGGGATCTGGGAGAGGGGAACGTGAGGCAAGGGGTGGTTGCCGCCGCTGTAAATTTCATAAGCACCGAAACCGGCCGTCGTTGACTTCTTCCGTATGAATTTGATAAGCGTGGACCAGTGTGCTTTATCGGTTCCATCCATGATGGTGGAAATGAATAACTCGAGTGACGCTCACTCTGGACCTCAAAGCGTAATCGTGGCCTCAAAGGCGAAAAGTATTCGTATCGCGGCATGGTTGAAATGGTTTTGCGGAAGGGACGAAAGAACGTGGTGAATTGCTACCGATTTTTGGAACCGACAACGTCGGGGCACTTGGGGTTGTTTTTTTTTTTATTAATTCGACTATGAATGTCCGAACTCTTCGTGTTTTTCATTAGAGTTGAAAGAGGTATGGTCGTATCCATAGGTTGAACTTGAAGTCTATAGGTACTTAACTAATTCAAAGAAAGTAAAATATTGACCTTCCCTCCATATAATAGGCCAATTAAAAAATCCCCTGTCTATCATAGCAGAACACATTTTTTTTGGTAAAATTCGATTTTATTATTCAACATAGTTGACTTCGAGGGCGATACAGCGATTAAAGCAATCTTCCAACTTTTCGATACCATTTTTGTAGTACGATTTCTCTTTCGCTTCAAAATAGGCCTCAGTTTCGGCGATTACTTCTTCATTGGCGCTAAATTTCTTTCCAGCGAGCATTCTTTTGAGGTCTGAGAACAGGAAAAAGTCGCTGGGGCTAGATCTGGCGATACGGTGGATGCAGAAGCAATTCGAAGCCCAATTCATGCAATTTTGCCATCGTTTTCATTGATTTGTAATACGGCGCATTGTCTTGATGAAACAGCACCTTTTTTGTCTTCAAATGGATCTGTTTTTTAACGATTTCATCCTTTAAATGGTCCAATGACGCTATATAATGATCGCTGTTGATGGTCTGGCCCTTTTGGAGGTAATCAATGAATATTATACCTTGCGCATCCCATAATATTGATGCCATAACCTTGCCAGCTGACTGTTGTGTTTTTACTCGCTTTAGATTCGGTTCATCGTGTGCAGTCCACTCAGCTGACTGTCGATTGGACTCCGGAATGAAATGATGGAGCCATATTTCATCCATTGTTACATATCGTTGCAAAAATTCAGGTTTATTTCACTTAAACAGCTTCAAACACTGCTCAGAATCATTGACACCTTGTTGCTTTTGATCGATTGTGAGCTCGCGCGGCACCCATTTTGCACTCAGCTTTCTCATATTCGTGAATGATATGATGTACACATTCAGATGATATCTTCATAATGCTCAGAATCATTGACACCTTGTTGCTTTTGATCGATTGTGAGCTCGCGCGGCACCCATTTTGCACTCAGCTTTCTCATGTACAAATATTCGTGAATGATATTATGTACACATTCAGATGATATCTTCACAATGTTCGCTATCTTGCTCAACTTCACTTTGCGGTCAATCAAAATTATTTTGTCAACTTTTTTGATTTTTTCATCGCCTCTTTTGGGCGTCCACTGCGTTCGCCGTCTTCGGTGCTCATTCCACCAAGTTTAAACTTGGCATACCAACCAATGATTGATTTGCCTGGTGCAGACCCCGAAAACTCTTCATCAGGCCAAGATTTTGCTTCAACTGTATTTTTCCTTTCAAAAGGCAATATTTTCTCAGCACACCAAATTCTGTTCATTACCTACCAAATTTTGTGCTCAGATGAAATAGTTTGGTTACAAAATTTCACTCATTTTTCTGTTTTATGATAGATTATTTTCGACATTTTACTGGTATATAGCCTGGTGTTTGCTTTTAAAAATGAAATTTCAGCTTTATATAGTTCCCCATTTTCAATGGGTATTTGATTGTCATGAATGATTTTACAATGAAGAGATCTTTTTCAGCCTCCATAGCTTTCATAGGTGAAACTATTACAAAGCAACTCAATATTTTCCGGAATATATCTTCCTTTGCTACGGTATTAAAACAGAAGTTCTCCTACAGGTTTGTCATTAAATTTATTTCTTCCATTACATGGTTCAGTTGTTCAAAATTAAGCAACGAACAATTTGGAAGAACTTAACTCATCAAAATTTCCTTTGTTCTGCTGATGAACATTCACAACCCCTTCAAATATTTTTTTCAATATGAAAAACGACGTAGTATTATCGACAAGAGAGAATCATGAGATTGTTCGCAATCCTTTGGAGGATGTAAATAAAAAACCTGGGTGAACTTGAAAGGGCAGCTTTTTAATTAAAGACCTTAATTATGATGCGCATTTTCTAATATAGGTTTTGCCGGTCCCTTCTACACAAGGGGCATCCCTAACTAGTTTTCCCCTAACCGTGAATCTCGTTCTAAAGTCAATAAGGCGTACCTCTCTTTCCTTACGTATATTGAAAATGAAACGTCGTCCTTACCTTGCTCGTAATTATTTTTTTCTGGATACTTTGGAGTATTCATTCCAGTCGATGAATATGGTATAGTCATCTAGGTTTTTTACTCATGGATAACTCTCTTAATTTTTAGGTTATTATTGAATGCGAAAAGTGCGAAATTTTTTAGGGGTGAATTCTAGTTGTAGGTAAAAGGAGTGTTTCAAGTAATCAAAATCTTTTTTGAACTTGCCTAGATAAGTTAAGTTGTATTAGGAAACTATTGCTTATGCAGATACTATACAAGGGTCTTTTTGCACTGAATCCTTATTTTCAATACATATTATTGATATGAGAAATTATGTTTGGTTTAAAATTTCTACTAATAAATGGAATAGGGATTGCATTTTCACCCTCTTGCAAAATCACAAAAAAAAATTTAAATTATCCATAGGTAGCCTTTTCTTTGGTAAAACATACTTGAATGCCATTCCTTTAACTCTCAAAAAATTGATTTTTTTCATTTTTCTGAGTTTTGGGAGCGATTTACTTTTCAAGAAAAGTAGTAAGGCTCTGTGCCCTTCGCATCCACCATTTTGCAACATAAGGTAAAACGAAATTGCATACTTGGCGTCAACATATATACCTATATAAATTTATGTGATATCCAATGGTGTAATTGGCGAATGAATATACGAGCGCCAAAAGTTCCTGACTTCACGTCAGTGCTCTCCTCACTTTTTTGATATTCCTCTTGTATTTTGTATGATTCTCATGTCTCTATCAGCACGAATTTTTGTTTGAAATTGTTTTTCCTTATATTTTTTTAAAAAACATTTCTCTCTCTCGAATAATTTTCTATATAAGTATTCGTTTTTCTTTTATTATGTGCTTGAATTTTTTTCTGTTCTGATGATGCAATCCACATAAAATCTTGTACGGAGCTTGAAAATCCGTTTGTTATATACTTGCGCAATCTTAACATGATCTTATCTCTTATCATGGAAATATTAGAATTTTTTTTTCGATATTTTTTCTGAATTTTCTCCTATACTGCTTATATCAACAAATCACAACGCTGTTTTGTGATCACTAAAATATTTTAAAATATTTTATTTTAGAATTATCTATGTTCTGGTTTTCCATCAATATTTTGAAACTGTTTCTGTTCACTAGTTTATATGACTTTCAATGGGTTCTGAATAGTTGTATTTTCTGTCTTTTGACACTTCATATATGTTAGCAATTCATAATTTAGTACTAAGCCCATGTAAGCACATCATACTAAGGCCATAATTGTCAGAAACAATCCCGCGCATGGGTCCCAATGATCGAACCCAATCTACAGAGCAGGTACCAAGGTACCGTCGTTTTAACTTACACACTTTCGATCCCGCCCTCACTGGTATCACTTCAACTTAGATCTTGTATAGTAAGTTAGTTCAACTGTGTTTTTTATAATAAACTCTGCGTCCTGGGTGATAGTATTATTTCTTACAGTATTTTGTCAATTGTGGGGAAAGGTTGATCTATTGAAAATGTGGAGATTCTTGGTTTGCGTATATGTTTACAGAATAAGCCGACATATTTTATTGAAGGACTTCTTCTTCATCGAAACAAAATCTTTCCATCCTTTTTTTTTCACCAGAAGCTGACGATGAGTATACCAATTAAATCTGAAAACAAAAAAAAAAGAACCATTATACACCATTGAATGATGACTATTCAAATGACCACAATAAAATGGAAGATGAGAGAGAATCATATCGAAATTTCTAGGCCAAAGAGTATTGGGAGTTTTCATCTAGGTTTCCATATATTAATGACAAAAATATTATCATACAAAATTTTAAAGCAAGAAAAAATTCCGTCAACTTCATTTTTCCGGATCCATTCAACATCACTTACTAATGATTTTTCAACATAACATGCCAGACCATAAACAGGGCTCAATAGGTAATCTATCAATAAATTTATCTTCTTCTTCATCTTATGTTAAGCTTGAGGTTTGTAAATTTCACTTTAATCCGCGGTGGATTGAACACGCAGGACTCTTTCCAGCGTTTGAGAGTCTGCCAATGGGTCTTCTGATATTTGGAATTCCATCTCGAGCGATCCTAGCACGATATACACATCTATCAACCTCCTGAAAATCATCTTTCATTTAGTTGTTCTCTAGTTGTCGTGTAGGTATCTTGAAGAAGAATCGCCTCCGCATCACCATCTATGGCCATTTCCGACATAAAATCATTTTTGACTGAAAAATCTCTCCAATATTCAAGTCAATATTACTAAATTAGCTCCGAAATCGGGATGAATTTTCGAATCCTCAGGTGAACTAGGATCGCCCTAATATTGGGGAATTATTTCATATAGATTCAAACTGAGGGTTGAAAACATTAGAAAAATATCAAGTAAAAATGATAACTTCTCGAAAAGTGACGTTTCAACGATATTTCATAACGAATACTCCATTCTCGTTTTCGAAGGAGAATTCCCCATTTCAATACCGAAACGATTTCCCAAAATGACCCCCAAAACTAAAGTATGAATACTATATCACATCGGTGCGGAATTGCAGCCGGTAACAAAGTTTTCTAATTTTTCATTTTGTCGTCATACGTCGGGAAAGCGTGAGTTTTCCTCCCGGGACGTGGTTGGCAAATAGAGCGGGCAACGTAGCGTGTGCACTGTGATATATTGACATTGAGAGGGTCGACATAAAGGGCGAATAAAGTGACCGGAAGCTACACAGAACCCGGTCGACCTGCAAATAAGATGTTCTACGACAGCGCGCGTCTTCCCAACCGGATGTATATCGGCAAACATCAATAAGACGCTTATAGGTTACCTCAATATTAGCCTTTGACACACGAGAAGGGTTAATTGAATCAATGGATCGCCATAATGGTCTTTCTGAATTCCTAAGTACCGATGGCTGGCCGGGCTCTGGCCATCTGGTTGTTTGCCGAATTATATGGTGTTTCGGTTATTGGGCAAACTTCGTTTGGTGAATGTTGGTGGCAGGGTTGTATCGATGTTTTTGGAAAGAATCGGGCAGCAGCCTAGGGAAAAAATTGTTCTCGGTTAATTTTTCTGAATTTTTGGTGAATTCATTCGGATAGCATCATCAGAACCATAGGAAATATCCCAATTGACTGAATGACAATCTCGCATTATCTTTGAACTAGCTGCCAAAAAGACATCATATTAAATCATATCATATCATCATATATACAGTTCTGTTCCAATGAGCACAGGTACGTTGATATAACGTTGTGAAATGGTTGTGTATCCAACCGCTCATCATCAGTAAAAATGTCACAGGAAATAACGTTTATTTGCTCGAAGTATTGTATGAATATTGAATGTTGTATACTCATAAATACGGTTTTATTATCACATCAACAGAAACGTTAATCGAACACTTCAAAATATAAACAAAAAATAGACACGAATGAA
Organism: Harmonia axyridis; assembly: GCF_914767665.1. Taxonomy (NCBI): domain Eukaryota; kingdom Metazoa; phylum Arthropoda; class Insecta; order Coleoptera; family Coccinellidae; genus Harmonia; species Harmonia axyridis. Next base: position 31,473,355 of record NC_059505.1, read on the forward strand.
TTATTCTGTTTATATTTCTGAATTTTTCAAATACAACGTTTGGCGGACGTACTTGACCCAAGTACTTGAACATTTTTTTGGGGTGATTGCGTTGTTTCATCTTGAGATCACGGATAGAATCGTCATTTTGGCACTCAGTGATCTCTGGCAGAGTTTATTCCTATCAGGCAAATTCCTCCGCTATAGAAATATATTTTAAATGTAGTTAGCAAAGATTCTCTGCTAAATACCTGAAAGAATTTAATTATAAGCTTACAGCACGCGGTGTTCCAAAACGTTCACTAATCCAGGTGCTAACTGCGCTCGGCACTACTTGGCTTCAATATTCTAACATGAACTGACAATTTGAGCGTGTTCTGAGTGACTTTGCTGGACTAGCAAAGAGTCACTACAAGTGTATATATAATAAAGTGAGCAACCAATCGAGTAAATGTGTGGACATCACAGAAAATATGAAGAAATATCAGTCTTGCACTTCCACGGTACTCAAATAGCTCTCTGTATTATAGATCTTCTTCCTTATGACATACATAACAGAAATTAAAATTTTGTAAATGTGGTTCATGTAAGTGGGCCATTGGATTTTGTGATTGATTCTTCTAGCAAAATTTAAAATTTTTGTATCTGTATTTTTGTATCTGTACTTTTGTATTTTTCGATCCTTCCTGCAAAAATCAAAAAATTCTTAACACATTCTCCCAAAAATAGTATATGGTTCACATCAGTTATAACATCCATCTATCTTTTGCCATATCCTCATTTTTGAATAACTGAATATTATCCTGATATAAACACTAAATTTCAATGAAATCTGACTGAGATATATAAATATTTTCATATTCAGAAATTTAGAGTAAAATGCAATTTTTTGTGTTACCCTGCGTATCAAAGAATCCAGTCATCTTGTTCGTGAAATAGTTATCGAGATATGATGAACATGAAAGCATCAGCAACCTGTGAACTAATTGTAGGAATTGGTATATAAAACTTGTAAGTTTTTCAAAATTGCATTCTGGAGAATTTTTTCATTCCGGGTATTTTTGAAGGCCATTGTAGTTTTCATTTTCATAGGAATCGAATAATGAAATTTAATCAACATACACTAATTAGAATATATAATATATTTTGAAAATATCTGTGACTTAAAAACTGAGAACGATTTGAGAATGCACCAACTGCATAAATACCCGTTAATTTCTTTTCTCACAATTTTCATTGTCTTTTCCTAGTTTCAGTTTTGAAATCGTCAAAAAAAAACTAGACAGAAATCACGGTAAGTGAAAAGTCACAGTTAAAACTCAGCTCTGAAATTATTCAGAATAGCAGTCTATCGACGAACCAAAACGAAATCGAATTTTCTCTCTCGAGATCTAACTCGTTTAATCTTAATTCGATCTTCAAGAAGTTCCGTTACTTACTGTCTGGCGGTGATCCTCATTTATAACTTCGCAACATAATAATGAATCTTCATAGAGGAAGACGTTGCGGTAGCGGAGAAAATTCCCGCAAGACGACCCATTGTTTAATGCTAGTTGGCGTTTTCCTAAAGTGAGAAGGCAAGCGCCTAGTCATTTTCATAAATCACAAATCATTTTCGCCTTAATTCCGCGGCGGCAGGGGGCGCTGCAGCGAGTGTGAAGCCCGAGCTAAGAACTCATATTGGCTACTTCCAGCTCCCCCGACACAGATTAAGTCGGCTCCGTTGTTAAATATTCATGCGCCAGAAGGGCCGATAAAAATAAAAACAGAGCACCGTCTAAGTCGCTCGAGCAGTTGGCAAGTAAACACCAGAGAATATGATAGGATAAGGTGACAAGCCCGAGGGATGCCGATACCGGAAAAAAAGCACTGAATGTTTCACGAGATATGCGCTCTGTGCTCCCGCTGAATGGAAATGAGTGTATGAGTTGTGTCTATGGTTTTCCGATAACCTTGGAAAAGTACCGCTGGGACTTGTTGGGACAAAATATACTGTGAGCGAGTCGACCGACAAAACTGAATACTTAAGTATGAACATTTTTGAAGGGAGTGGAATGTTTGCTCGTCGAATGAATTGCATTTGAAGAATACAATGAAACTGAAACCATTAAGATCTTTTGATCACACTGAGCCACTTTCCTGATTGAATTAAGTGCTTTTGAATCGTTCGAAAAGTATGTAGGATTTCACGTATGCCTACTTATGCGTTTCGTCCCTGCCTCACACTCCGGACTCATCAGTGTGACTTTGGTATATTTGTGTGTGCCGTGTCACAGACGCTTGGGGAATTTATTATTATCGGGAGTCGCCGGGACTCGAACCCGGCACCTTGTCGCATCTCGGTGTGTGAGTCTACTTCTTAACGTCTAGGCTACCGAGTGCTGTGTTTATTGTTGCTATGTGGAGCTTTATGAGAAGCCGCCACAAGTATACTCTGTGACATGCAACAACTAGAAGAAGTAGGATGTTTCGACTGAACTTGACAGTTATATTCATCTGGTTAACGGTTTCAATCGATGGAAATTTCATTCAAAATATTTTAGTGGCTATGGAAAACTTGATGTTCTACTTGTTTCAATTGAAATTATTCAGTTTATTTCTTGAGAAATTGAGTAGGTTCTGGAGTTTTTTTTTTCATTGTGATTCCATGGTTTTTTGTTCTTTGCGAGGACGCATTATTGGATTACGTGAAGCTGATTTTTCATTCAGAGTAATTACTAATCGTCTTAACGATAACCAATCCTCTATAGTACGGTGTTATCAAGCATGATTTAGAAATAGCCAAAAACCTTACCTACTAGGAAATAGACAGCCAAAACAATCAAATGAGGTTCAGGACCGCCATTTTCTAGTGATGACATTAAAAGATGGTTTCTTGAAGGAAAGATCAATAGCTGTACAATGATTTCGAAAACAAGGACATTTTGTTTCCCTTCGTTCCATTTATCGTCGAACTACTACTTTTGGTATGCGATCCTATCGACCACATCTTGTGCTCTTCTGATGGCTCATCATCGACAGCAACGTTTGGAGTGGTGTAACTAGCAACTGAATTGAGACGTGGAATTGCATAGGGTGGTCTTCAGTGAGGAATCTCAATTCTGTTTAGGTATACACGATGGTCCATGATGCTCACACTTTGGCGTGGATATCGTCATAAGGTGCAGTCTTCTGTTAAGCACACTGTTGGGATTATGGTATGGGCTGCTATTTTCATGGAAGCAGATCTCAGTTGATTTCCATCCAAGGCAATATGAATTCCCACCGATAAAGCAATGAAGTGTTACAATCCTTTATCCTTTCATTCCTTCCGGAGCTGCAAGATTTTTCAATAGAATAATCTTTGTTTCCACATTGCACACATTGATCCTCTGGATCACTTCCAGGATTCAATATCTTGCCGTGGCCAGCCAGATTTTCCGACCTATCTTCTTGAGAGCATGTGTAAGTCATGATGGAAAAAGACTAAAGCAATTAGCTTATCTTCCACAAATACTACATGCTCTTTGGCATGAGTTCTAGAATATCACATGAATAAATCTATCACCTGGTGGAATCTATGCCAAAAAAGTGGGGGATTTTCAAACTAATGAGGATGGTGGTTAAAACATGCCTTCATTTTTCATTTGATCTCTTTGATCAGGTACTCACTTTGACTTATTGAACATCACAGAGTAAATTTCAATGAAAGTAATCCTGCATTCAGCAAGTTGCTGTCAATATTCCTTGATGAAATCTTCACTGAATATCATACGTGTAGTGGATATTAGCCAATATTTAATATATTAAACTACGATCTCATGAGAAGAGGTATCTCCAAAAAGGCATCAACTAAGAAAAAAGTAACGGATAAGGCTTCACGTCGAATTCCTCATCACCAAACCTGAATGCAGCTTCAAATGAGCGAATTTGTGTAGAAATTGATGTATAAGAAATATATTAATGAAGTAAGTCAAGGGAAATTTTGTAGGAAAACTATTTCAACTCTTCAAAATTTTATTGAACTAGTGTGTGGAATAAAATTTCAACATATGAACTAACGTTATGAAGTCAACATTATTTGAAGATTGAAATAAAACAAGTTCATTCTCATTGTTTCAATTAAACCGCCACAATTCGATTACTGATGAGTCTAAAAAAAAAACCATTGCTTACAGAATGAATTTGTATACAATATTTCAAAAAAGCAATGTGTTGAATTTTTTATATGTATCCAAAAGGCGGTTGCTTTAGACAACTCAAAAGATATTTACCCAAGTTAATCCTCCATAAATAACGTTCAGTTTTGTTTGATATAATTATCCACCAGCAAATAATATAGTATTACGATACTGAAACCAATTCTTCATTCAAATTGATGCTTTGGCTCGAAAAAACTTCAGATTTTCAACAATTTGAAAACATAACGATTCTATACTTCGTAATGACACATTTTCAACCGACTATTAGTCCTCCTTACAGTTTGAGGGCAAATAGCCGAAAACTATCATTTGTAAATTGACCCCATACCAATAACAACGAATGAACACGAAATCTTTCGTAATGGAATTCCATTTTTACCTCATCAAATTGATGGTGTAACATTTATGCTTCTTATCATTACCCAAGATCTGAAGGAGGACAATTTTAGGGTAATTCGGGTAATGAATGTCCACCAATGGACTAGGTGTATCGAGTTCTCAATTTTGAAAGTTATCGTTTTCCCATAGAGGACGATCTATAAGGTATGAGTTTGATGATTATGAATATTAGGTACCTTTCCAACAAAATGGAATGGAAAAAGTTCGGATACATTTACCTCATAATATGTAGTTTGAAAATTGGGAATGACTTGAAGCTGTAATTTTTCCATTTATAGAATTATGATGAACTTCGACATCGTACCAAATTTCCAATGAAAATACAAACGATTCTCACAATTGAATGAATAGCAAGACATGTGTAACTGAATGAAAGAATCAAGAAATTGAACTCTGAAAATTTGTTGCCTACTCGAGTTAAGTCAAATGAAGTGATTAGCAAATTTTAAATTAAAACGAATATTTTTTTGATTTTCATTCTCAATAACAACCGATAACCCACAACAATTAATTTCGCTTGATTTTTTCATGTACCGACAGTCTAAATTCCAGTTAGGGAGAATTTAACTCGAGTTAACTCGAACTTAGCCCACTTTTAGTCGACTCGAGGTACATAGGTCTATGACTAACCCAATCGTTTGGGACTCATTAGGGCTTAAAACCACACGTTCCAAAGCGTAGGCTTTGGTCGAATGATTTGGCTTACTTGACTTATGTACGTTATATGCTAGTCAGTAGAAGGAATCGAGAATTGAGAACCAACCTCACTCATTATGAATATTTTTCCTTCTTGAAAATATTCCTATATCTTTCAGTGCTCTACATCCCGAATATGATTTGAACAGCTTTTTTTGTTGACTTAACTTTCAGCTTCTGCACTTTGTCCCCAAAGGATTATACCATACCCAGCCCATTCGTGGAAGGACGAATAATAGACCATTCTAAGAACCTCCTAATGAGAACTTTGTCTTATCCTTCTCATCATAAATATTGATGTTGACAACCTATTGCAGATATTGGTTATATGATTTTTCCGATTCAAATCCGACTGAAAATCCAATCCTGAATACTTGATCGAAGGAGTCCTACTTATTTTATTGCTATACATAATCTTCTGCGTTTTTCACTGATTCATTCGCACACCATTAGATTAAAACCAGTTTATTGCTACCACCTCTGCGCTGTTAGTTTTCTCATGTGAATTTGTCCTCGAGTTTGACTTGTTCAGAAGTATCGTCGGTGAAACTACTGGTTTATCTCAAGTTATATGGTCAAAAATATCATTCCGGAACAACAAAAAATAAAATTGGACCCAGGAAGGATCCCTGAAGAACACCTACCTCCACTCTCCGCAAAGGCGACACCTCCCCACTCTATCTCTCTACCTGATACCTGTCCGACACGATACCACGCGTACCAAAGCATAGTTTTTGTTCTTACTTGACTTATCCACGTTATGACATCACAAGTGAATATATTAGCGAGTGTAAGGAATCAAGTATTCATGCTCAGCCACACTCATTGTGAATATTCATCGAAACGAATAGTCCAACTCCGAAAAATTCCAACCCTCGGCACAATTCTCCAAAAATTAATTTCCGAAACAATGAAAATAATCCCAACCGAAGTGAAGTGTATAGAAGAGGACTCCGGTTCAGTTTCTTGGCGGGGGGATTGTAGGGATCAAGTGTTTGTTCGCCAAACAGGAGAGCTGCTTTAAATATCAGCCGATAATTTAATTAAGCAGTCCCTTTTAAACGTTTCTTCTTGTTCGACTAAGCAAAAGAGCCGAAAGAATCTGCGGCAACGACTTTCATTGTATTTTTATTGGGGTCGTCTTTGAGGGGAATCACCTGATTTCCTTTGTTCAATCTGATATAAAAACAGGCTGTTTGAACAGTTTCCTCCAGGTGTTTTCATTCCTTTGAGTATTTATTATGGGGAAGGTGATGGTTTTATTAAATTCATAACATCGTCCATTCAAACATTCGCAGGGTGGGATTCGAGAATTTTCAGACAAGGAAAAATATCATCTAGCAGCAAATTTCGAACGAATTCGAATATAAATCATCCTTTGTTCATCGAAAACTAATGCAATGTGTTGTATGAAGTTTTTTTGGACGAACTCTTTGAAACAGTGCATTACAAATTTATGATTCAAACTACAATAATACAATATATCTGAAATTTTCCGTACTTCCATACTATTTCCGAAATGTGCAACATTGCATATATCAATTTCTCTGGAGAACATTCAGATAAGAATATTGAAAAACAGAAAAACCCAGGAGTGGACGAGATAACTAATGAACATTTGGAATATGGTACCCGGCAACTTGGTAAAAAGCTATTCAACAGGTAATAACTACATCCATCATACCAACAAAATGGCAGAAAAGTATTTTTGAAAGCGAATAAAGACCACACCCCGAGAATTACAGAGGAATTTCCATGAGACTATTCACCTTTAATATCAAAGACAATTTTCGGAATGCCGTAGAGAATAAAAATGAGAAATAGGAATTTTGGAAAAACAAATCGACAACCGAAGCACTGTTCATTTTGAGAGAAGTGAAGAAAAAGGCTAATGATTTCAGCTACATATATGAATTTCATAGATTTTACAATGGCCTTTGACAGAAAAAAACTACAATTAATACTAAAATATTGAGAAAAAAGCAACCACCAAACACAATAATAAACGTCAACAAGAATCTCAGAATAAATAAGACAACAAGGAATAAAAGCAGAACACCAAACAACTGAAGACGTACCAACACACTCGTAGACATAAGGCAAGCGGATAGCCTCAGCTCATTCCTTTTCATTCCCTTCTTGAAAGAAATTATTGAATGAAGAAGGACTACAAACTGAGCAGCAAACAATGATGCAGTTATTCTATCAGAAACTGAAGACAAGCTACAGCGACAAGACACAACGTCAATATCCATTGAAAAACCGAAATGGACGACATTTTCAATAAATTGAGATGTAGAGTGGTTATACATGATTGGATAGTTGAACAAGTGATGAGATTCCACTACATAGGAGCGGACATATCCAGCAAGAACAATAGGATAGAAGACATCAAATCACAGGTCAACAAAGCCTCAATAATATCTGACTCTCCGGGAAACGTCGCAAACAAGCATATGCATGTTGATGGTAAAGTATGAAAATATAAATCCTTTGTAAGACAGGTCTTAACCTATGATATCGAGACTCGAGCTGACATGAATTAAAACAAAAAACATCCTAAGGAGAGCGGAAATTAAAACTCTGAAAACCATCGCAAGAAAAACATTAAGAGTGAGAAACAGCGATATATGATCTATTTGTAAAATGGAAAGTATAGTATTATGGGGAGAAAAAAGAAGAAGATATTGCAAGATCACATAAAAAGATAGGACCACAACAGATTAGCATACATCGCTGAGGTCGAGAAAGTATCCAGCCGACTACCATTAGGAAGATCACCCAAACGATGAAAAGATATCTGAGGTTCTACCTTCTAGGAAGCTGTATCCCACTGAAGCAACTTTCACAATAGACCTCAAGGTCTAACAGAAGAACAAGAAGAAGAATATATTCATTATAAATATATTCATTATCAATTTCAAATTCATTCGATTAATTCCTGCACAATACTGCAAATTGTTTATTCACTTGGCTAATCATGGAGCAATAACCTGTGCCGAGTTATTTTTAGAAACCTTAGTTAATTCAAAGTGGTGTTAAATTATCTATTTTATTTTATGATAATTTAAAATCCTCGAATATATTAATATGATCATTGATCACCCTTGCAGAAACGCATTCAAAGATTTCCATATATTATCCGTACTCCTAGCGATAAATTTCATCACTTAATATGGAGCAGAAGGTTGCCCTATATACCTAGCTTTCTGTCAATTCCATAAGTGGGAAGGGGATAAAAGCCCTCAACTTCTTAATCGAATCCCCTCCAAGAAGAATGAAATTTCGTTTCGAAACCTGGGATCGATATTCAAATTTCACATTCGCGGATGATATAAGCGTGGACAGCAGATGAAAATATTCCCTCGAATTATCCTTCCCTCAAGCAGATGTTTAATTTTTAGGATGCGGCGAGGAGGGGGGAAGTTAAGAGTTTCCTCGGCAGAAAGGTCTAGAGGCACAATATGCGCGTATCACAGATGGAAATACCCTATTTAAATGCAAATTCCATATTTGTCACCTCAAGAAGAAAAAGTTTGATCTTTTCGTCTCGTGTTTGCATTTCCCTCTAGACAGTTGGCCGCTCCTTTGCAGCTTATGTATTTTGGGTGATGAAACGAGCGGTTTGTCACAGTCGTTCGCTAATTGAATGCATCTATTTTTTCGTCATTTTCGTCTTGTCCTTGTCACTCGTTCGGAGGGTGAAAATTTTCGGAACTGATGGTATTGCAGGTGATGATGTCATGTAAAAGTGATAAAGCACTATAGTCAATAAGTCTTGTGGACTAACCAGTAAAAACACATTTTTTCTTATAAATTCGACCAAAGAGTCTCCTTCAATTAAGTCTCTAATATTTCTTCGATTTTGCCAGAGATTTGTCTTCCCTAGAATCTAGGATCCAGACATCTCAAAGCAGAGGAGAATGTGCGAGGGTAAGGAAAGCTTATGCCTTGCAGTGGACTCAGAGAGCTGGGTGATGATGATGATCACCTTCAAGAGTGATACATGTATTCCAACGTTTCTCGAACTTCTCAATAACTTTTCTGTAGAAAGATTCGTCTTTGCTTCCAAAATAGGCATCAACCTCGATAATCACTTGTTCATCAGAGCCATATTTCTTTTCCTGGAACATTCTTTCGAAGTGCAAAAAACAAATAATTACTGAGGGCTAGATCTGGAGAATGAGCTTGGTGGTCAAGCAGTTGGAAGCTAAATTTGTTGAATTCAACCAAGGTTTTCATCGGTTTGTGATAAAGAGCATTGTCTGGTGAAAGAGAATTCTTTTTTTTGTATTTGAGAACTATTCACTTCATTCCTGCATGCAATCAATAACTTCATGTAGATTAGATTTAGATTTGATTGAGGAGGTTTCGTTTCACTGTGACTTAATGGTCTATTGTGCCTCCCTCTCAGAGCTATTCTCACCATAACGTGATCTTCAGCTCGCCTTCTAGTTCCAGAGTTCTGATGGAGTCCAATAACTGGGATGGCTTCAAGGAGGCTAATTTCTCACTTCTACAAGTTTCGTGTCTAAAGCAGGTTTAGCGTTGGCTAGCAATGGCGAGGCATTCCGTCACCAGATGATCCAGAGTTTCTTCCTCCTCCCCACAGAATCTGCACTCGTCATTTTCTATTAGACCCATTCTCATGAGGTGTTGTCCTGAGGCGACAATGCCCTGTGAGGAATCTAGTGAGAGGTGTAGCATATTTTCACTAAGATCCAGATACTTCTTGATTATCGTAGAGTCAGAGTTTCGAAGAAACTTTCTGAAATGATCTGAACGAGGAAGATTCCGCCAGAGTATTTCTCGTTCAGTTACTTCTAAAAGACACTTAGACAGCAGCATAGCGATATTGAGCATTTGATACCACCTTCAATTAATTCTTCAATATTTCTTTGACTTTGCCAGAGATTTGTCCTCCCCAGAATCTAGGATCCAGAGATCATCAAGCATAGGAGAATGTGCGAGAGTAAGGGAAGCTTATGCCCAGTAGTAGACGCAGGGGGATGGGTGAAGATGATCACATTCAAGAATGATACATGTACTCCAACGATCCTCCAACTTCTCATTAATTTTGCTCCCAAAACAGACTTCAACCTCGACAATCACTTCTTCATGAGAGCCATATTTCTTTTCCTGGAACATTCTTTCAAGGTCTGCAAAAACAAGTAATCACTGAGGGCTAGATCTGGGAAATGAGCTGGTTGGTTAAAGAGTTGGAAGCTAAATTCGTTAAATTTAAACATGGTTTTCATTAGTTTGTGACAAGGAGCATTGTGTCGATAGAAGAGAATTTTTTCTTTTTATTTGAAGACTATTCACTTCATTTATGCAAGCAATCAATAACGATATGTAATATCCACTATTGATGGTTTGTCAAGATAGTCAATGAGCAATTAAACATGCGACTCATAAAATACCGATGCCTTACCAGCTGATGTTGAAGATTTTGGTCAGTATGGAAGGTTTTTACCTGACAGCTGAGGGTGCCGGAATTAACGGGACTGTTATAAACAACATAAGGTATGCTGAGGACACTGTGATATGGGCTGAATCAGAGGAACAATTGCAGGTCTTGGTGACAGGCTGGCAGGTGAAAGCGCCAAAATGGGTCTGGAAGTGAATGCTGCTAAAAATAAAACCATGGTTTTAAGCAGAAACCCGCAGGATAACGTCAACTCAAATATATCAATAAACGGAGTACAACTTGAAACAACGCGGTGATACATTTACTTAGGCAGAGACATAAATAGCCAACTGGATCACTCCAAAGCGATCAAAAGGAGAATTGAAATCGCTAGGGCGGAAGTTTTTATGTAATTTATCAAAAGCGACGAGGTTAAGAAGGCTCAAATGTTACGTTTGATATCTACTTCTATACTGTTGTGAAATATGGACAGTAAAACAGGAAGATATGAAGAGGTTGGGCGCTTTTGAAATGTGGATGTACCGCCAAATGCTTAGGATAAGCTGGATCTCTAGCACAACTAACAACGAAGTATGTACAAGAATGAACATCTGCGCTTACCTAACTGGAACACTAAAAATGGAGAAAACAGCCAACCTCGGACACATAATGCCACATGAGGAGTATGAACACTTACAACTCATCATGGAAGGCAAGGTCGATGATAAACGTGGTAAAGGAAGGAAAAAGAAGTCATGACTGAGAAATATAAGAGACTGGACTCACACCGACGGAAACAACCTTTTGCACCAAGCCCTGAACAGAGAGATATATGCTATATTGACCGTCAACCCCACATGAGAAAGGCCTTTAGGAGGAGGAGGAGTGTAGTTATGAACCGATGTTTCTTCCACTGCCACATATCGACCAAAAATCTTGTTTATTTTGCTAGAATAGCTCCAAACATAGTCACATCAGCGGTGACCAAGGGCGACACCTATTTTGAACAAAGCAGAATAATGAATACACTTTCTTCATATTCAACTCCTTCGCTAACTCAAGCAACTCCAATTGACGAGCACCCAAAACCATTCTTTAGACTTTTTTCTGACTACTGTCGAATTCGGGCGACCATAGCGTTCAGCATAGTTGGTGGTGTTTCGACCACGTTTAAAATGAGCATACCTCCTTCAAAACCATTGTTTTGATTGAATAAAGTCTAATGAACACTTCTCAAGCCATTGCTTTGTATGTTTCGCCATCAAAAAACAAAGAATAATAATTCAGAATCAGAATCATACAAATTCCAGTGGAAATATCGAAAAAAATGTGGGAAGCACTGTCTTGAAGTCCTGAGCTTTTGAGCAATCATTCATTCAAACGCGAATTGCTCTCTTAGAGACTATATACCTATAAAATGTAATGAGAACCTCAAGGGTGCAATAAAAGCTGTATGAACGAGCGTCAAAAATCTCCAGACGTCCCAAGATCTTTTTATCTTGAATTTCTTCAATATTGGGATCGGATGCAGCGTTTCTTATGAAATTCATGCTTCATTCTCTGTTAGGAATAGTTGCTGTAATCGAATTCTAATATTTCACGAAGAAACTCATATATTGTATTGGTAACATCTTCCATCGTAAACAAGAAGTTGTGTCAACCTCCAAACCAATCCATATTCTTAGGCACATGAGATTACAGGGAATCAAATTTCTCCAAGAGCTGCCTCGCGCTACCGAGTGTTCGTTTTACCTGTCTCGATATGATGGATTAGCGTGTATCGAAACGCATATTTCAAACATTTTATCTGTAAGCCAGGAGCGGATAATTTCCAGTTTGTAAAGTTTACACTCGTGTCACTTGCTGTCGATAGTGAAGGTGGCGGAGGGAATATACTCGTTTTGTTGACAAAGGGGATCAAATCTTAATATCGCGGCTCGGGATCGCGATGCATTAAAGTATAATGTTATGTGAACAACGCTGCTGAAGAATGAAAAATTATCTACCTATCTCGCCGAGGGGAGAATTCAGAACTAGAGACTAACGGGTTGAAGTTTCCAATAATTTGCAGTGCTAATAGAACAAGAGCCCATGGCGACCAGACCTTCATTATTTTGTAGAAGCTGAAACTTTTTCTGTGCATGAACATTACACAGGTAAAGACGACCAGCCACTATAGAATTTAGGTTTTGGTTACTTTGATAGGTAACATGTAGTAAAAGTGTTCAGAAAAGTACCTTTAATTCGTTAAGATATAAATCAAAATTCATTTATTTTTTCTTCGGGATAACTTGAGAGACCTCGTCATCTATTTCCGGACACTTATGACAGTTGCTATACTCCCTGCCAGACACCCCTAAACTACAATTAATTTTGAAAAAATTAATATTTTTTTACATGCAATAATAAGATGTACAACTTGGCTTCCGCTGTTTTGCAATAGATGGCAATAAGTGACAGTCGAAATGAATAGTTCGTAGATGTCATATAGGTTAGGTGTTTGTAAACATAACGCCATCGAAATATTAGAGCATAAAGTTAATCTCGATTAAACATGTCAGCTTACGAGCCAAAGTCTCGTCATTTGCGGAAGAGTTTTTATTTTCTGCTTCAATATGAAGATGTCTACGACTGAAGCTCTTCGAATGCTCTCAAGTACCTATGGTGAGGCCGCTCAATCTCATGTTGCGAAAGTGGTGAAGTTATACTTGGAAACGTTGAAATGGGAAGTCCTACCCCACCCGCCGTATTATCCAGAAGTTGCTCCCTCGGAAGCAACAGCACACGGACATGGCCTGGCTGACCAGCACTTATGAAGAAATAAAAAATTTGATCGATTCATGGATCACTTCAAAAAAATGACCAGTTTTTTCAACGCGGGATTCGTACGCTGCCCGAAAGATGGAAGAAGTAATGGCCAGCGATGGACCATATTTTGAATCATAAATGTATCACCAGTTGTTTACAATAAAGCTTCGAATTTCGGAAAGAAAACGGCGAAAGCAAAGTTATAAGCCTATGTAATAAACAGAAAAAAAATTATAACATGCCTACAAACTGATGACTTAAAAACGATTGTTGTAAAAGGGAAATGAGGAAACCCCTAATATAGTTTGTCCTTTGTGTTTTTCAAAATACTAATTCCATGGAAAAAACAACCAGAAAGGAGTACTAAATATTAGTTTCCATTATATTGATTTGAAGTTAGCGACCCATCCTAAAGAAGAATCTGAGACTGAATGGATAGCTTGGAAACCACCATGAAATTTATAAATTGGACAATTATACACCAAGTGGTCAATGGTTTCTTCTACACCACACTCACATAGTGGGCTATCAATAGAATGCCATTTGAAGAGCGTACTATAACAACGACCATGACCAGTCCTAAGTCAATTTAAAATACACCAAAAGTTTCTGGGAGAATTGAAACCTAGAACTAGAACCTTGATCAACGATAAGACTTTTGTTGAAGACAATACGCCAAATTTCCTTGTCACTTTCATTAGATTGAAGGAAGGTATCAATCCATAAGGGTTTGCGTGACTTTAATCTGGCAGTTCTAGTATCTGAGAGGTAAGATACAATTTGAAATAAGTTCGGGTAGAAATGAAATGTATCCCAAGATTTCTTGACTGCAACCTGTCTACGAATAAGAGGCGGAACTATATGTGATAGCACCGGTAACCAATGTAAAGGTGTAGATCTAATAGTTCCACTAATAATTCTCATAGAAACGTTAAGCTGTGAATCAAGGCCAAGGCTGCCGTACGGAGAGTGCTGGCATCAGCACCCCATGAAGATCCTGCTAATTTTTGGAGGATATTATTCCTCGAGTTCAATTTCAAATGCAAATTTCCCAAGTAAACCTTGAAATTCACAGTAGAATCAAGTTTAACTCCAAGATATTTGGGAGAAAAATTATGATTCAAGACGGAATTATTGTAAGTTACTTTCAATTTTCTGTATTTTTGTTGATTATTTGAATGAAAACAGGATACTTCTGTTTTGTTTAGATTAGGGCACAAGCGCCACTCAAGAAAATAATTTTCCATAATTTTTAGATCTTCATTGAAAGTATTTTCAACAATTATAAATTAAAAAGTATGGGGTACCGATCCCTGCGGAAGACCATTATTCAACGTTTTGAAACTACTACTTTTGTCAACAACAAAAACACTTTCCTATCAGACAACATGTTTTCGATCAAACGAATCATTTTTCCACAGTTCAAATGATCATGTAGTTTTTTAATTACTCCATTGTAAATCTGCAAAATGCCGCAACAATTTCATTTCCTTTTCCTGTTCGGCATTATAAATGGACAGAAGACTGTTGCCGAGTTGATATTGTGTGTCCAGGTCTCGCCTTGGATTATTCTGGTTAGAGTGTCGCTGTTACTCTTAATGGAGTCAGATTAGTGCATACGGATGTTTTGTATGTAAGTGGAGAACGATGTTTATTTGAAGGCAGAACGTGTTTAGTCTCTTTTTGGTCCTGCAGTAATACCATTATTATTCACTTGCATCTGCTCCATTATAACTTCGTTTTCATCAGATTAGAATTACGAAAATTCTTGAATAATGAAGTAACTTTTCTCGTTTCATCAGTTCGAGTTTGTTAAACTTTTAAGGTTTAGATTTTATATTGCTGGAGTCATCACCTCTCTGTTTTCTTCAGGGCGATTTGGTCAATAATGAGAAAAAAAATAGAAAAGGTCAGAGCCTTAACATCGAAGAAGAATAATTGGTACAAACGGATTTTCACTTCAAAATAAAATATTTTTCCAATGCTTTAGTGTAGATTTTTGTTGACTTTCGAGTGGGAAGTATGCCATATTTGAACAAAATAAGAACTATTGTTTTGCACGATGTTCCAAATGTAAACACCCATATTGATTGAATACAGGGTGGCACAAAATTACAAAATATCTCATATCACAAAAGCAGAAAGTTTTTCTGTGCTTCTCCACTACACAAGTGAAGAATACCAGCGACTATGTATAGGTTGCGGTTACTTTGGCAGGTAACAGGAAATGAAGGTGTAAAAAGTACAAACCTCGATTTTTTTTGGTCGATTGTGATCTTTTGAGCTATCCATTGAAAAACATTTGTTAGTTTCATAGCCATGTTATATAAAGTGAAAAACGTTATTTTAATATTGAAAAAGACAAAAAAGTACATAGGCGTAAAAATTTGCTCTTGCTGTTTTTTTCCGAAATTCGAGGCTTTATTGTAAAAAACTGGTTATACATTTATGATTCACTTTTCCATTGCTGGCCACTACTTTCTTCCAGCTTTCGGGCAGCTTATGAATCGCGCGTTGAAAAAAACTCTCTTGAAGCGATCCACGAATCGATCAAATTTTTCACTTCTACATAATACCGGAATTACTGCTCAGCCAGGCCGTGTGCAATTGATCGAAACAAGTGATGGTCCGAGGGAGCAACGTCTCGAGTCTCGGCTCAAACACATTAAATGCATTCGATTACGATCGCCTGTGATTGTTTCAGTCGGTTTTAACAACTCATAATACACTTCGCCGAGGTGGACCAAATACTGAGCATGACTTTAAAATCTTGAATATTCGGTTTGGTTATCGAAGTGAAAGTATGGCCGGGATATCCCTGTGTTTTTTTGCAATTGGGATTATCGTAATGAACCCACTTCTCGTCTCCGGCCACAATGCGATGCAGAAAACCCTTCCGTATTCGCCTTGCAAGCAGCTGTTCACAAGCAAACGAACGCTGTTCAACATCTTACGGCTTCAACTCGAACGACACCCAATTTCCTTGTTTCTGAATCATTCTCATGAATTTAAGGCGTTTTGAAATGGCTTTTTGCGTCACTACCAATGATCCTGCCAATTCTAGTTGCGTTTGACACCAGTCTTGATCAAGTAATGCCTCCAATTATTCTCTCTTCCATCGTCATACTGGTCTTCGACGTCAAAATCACCGTTCTTGAAGCGTTGAAACCACTCTCGGCACAATTCCACTAATGGCGGCCTCACCATAGGTATTTGGGAGCATTGGATGAGCCTCAGTCGCAGATATATTCATATTTTAAGCCGAAAATTAATACCTCCCGCAAATGACTAGGTTTCGTCTCGTAAGCTGACATGTTTAATCGAGAATAACTTTATGATGCAGACAAATATCGACTAATATTTCGATGGCGTTATGTTTTTGAATACCTCAGCTTATTGTATGACAACTACGATCTATTTATTACGACAACCACTCACAGCTACAGCCATCTATTCCAAAACGGCGGAAACAAAGTTGTAAACCCAACATTTGGAATTTGGAAAACTAGGTGTCCAGGCAATAAAATTGCCTTAATTCTTTTTTCTGTTGTTTCTCTTATGGATAATAAACGTGAGGAACTCACTCATTAGAGCTAGTTGTCCACCTTGTGTCAAAGAGAACTTTTTTATTATTGAGTTTACCTATTCCTTTCATTACAAGGTTGTTCGGGAAGGCCTATTTTCATGTTCGCCCGCATCACCGAAACTCAAGTTGAAGGAATGGCTTTTTTAATTACACGGACAACTTTTTCCGCCCAGAAATAACTTCCTGGATTTTTCGAGCAATATCAGTGGCCGCGGCTTTAAATCAGAAAGCTATATTATTCATGAGGGAGGAATTAAGGTAAGAGTGGCGTGGTCGTATCTTAAATCCCTCCTTCGTTCCTCTGCTCGCTTCGCGTCGTTTCTTTAATATTTCAAGACATTGCTTACCTCTCCATTCATTCCTCATACTTCACATCGGGGGCCAGAATGTTAATTAAGTGAAGCTAGATTCGAAATTAATTATTTGTTATTATTTATTGATAAAAGGGTTCCATATAAAATCTCAACGCTTCGGTTAGTTCGAGTTGCCGGAAAGTTCGATGTTCTAATTTTCGAGTCTTGTTAGCGAAGTTCGTCGAAAGTATTTCGCTATACGGAAGTAGCTGAGCGGTAATCAGGAATTGATAATGATCGATGGAATTATCGGTAGAGTGAAGAAGTGGATCTTCATAAATAATAAGCAGTGAAGGATGAAGAAATCGCAATATTGGTAGAAGAAGTTTGTTATTGAGAATGCATCGGATGATGCTAAGGGTTTTTGGAGATAATTAAGATGAAGACATTGCTGTATTTACTTGTCAAAAATTAATCATTAAAATGTGATTCACGACTTCTATGGTAATAACGCATCCAGAGATTTTATATTGTCACGGTTATATCTTCCATATATGACTTAAAACATAAAGTAATTGTGTACTGCTTTGCTTCCGCCGTTCTGCAATAGATAGCTGTAGCGGTAAGTGGTAGTCGAAATTAATAGATCGGTAGATGTCATACAAAAAGCTTAAACATAAAGCCATCAAAATATTAGTCGATTTGTGTCTGCATCATAAAGTTATTCTCGATTAAACATGTCAGCTCACGAGCCAAATTCTCGTCATTTGCTGGAGGTTTTAATTTTCTGCTTTAGTATGAAGAAATCTTCAGCTGAGGCTCATCGAATGCTCTCAAATACCTATTATGTGGCCACTATTAGTGAAAGAAACTGCCGAGAGTGGTTTCAACGCTTCATGAACGGTGATTTTGCCGTCGAAGACCAGCATGATGGTGAAAGAGGTTTTCGAAGATGCAGAATTGAAGTAATTACTTGATCATTTGATCGTGTCAAAAGCATCAAGAATTGGCGGGATCATTGTAATTGACGCAACAAGCCATTTCAAATTGCATGAAAGTCAAAGGAATGATTCAGAAACAAGGAAATTGAGTAATGTACGATTTGAAGCCGAGAGATGTTGACCGGCGTTTGTTTGCTTGTGAACAGCGGCTGGCAAGGCAAAGACAGAAGGGATTTCTGCATCGCATTATGACTGCAGACAAAAAATGGGTTCATTACGATAATCCCAAAAGCAGAAAATCATGAGGATATCCCGGCCATGGTTCAACGACGGCCAAACCGAATTTTCGCGGTACCAAGGTATTTGGTGAGACTAGATCGTCGTGGTGTATTATGAGTTGTTGAAATCGACTGAAACAATCTCAGGCGAACGTTATCGAACGCATTGAATGCGTTTGAGCCGAGCATTGAAAGACAAACGGCCGCAATACAACGAGAGACATGATAAAGTTATTTCACAACATAAAAATGCTCGACCCCATGTTGCGAAAGTGATCAAGACATATTCAGAAACGTTGAAATGGGAAGTCCTACCCCACCCACCGTATTCTCCAAACGTTCCTCCTTCGGACTATCAGTTGTTTCAATCGATTGCACATAGCCTGGCTGATCAGCAGTCTCATGTGAAAGTAAATAATTGGATCGATTCCTGGATCGATCAAAAGATGACAAGTTTTTTCAACGCGGGATTCGTACGCTGCCCAAAATATGGGGGAAAGTAGTCACCAGTGATGGACAATACTTTGAATCATAAATGCGTAACCAGTTCTTCACAATAAAGACTCGAATTTCGGATTGAAAAACGGAGGAAGTTGTACGCGTATGTAGCCCAATTTATTAAAGTTCAGAGTACCACCACTGTCGAATATAAAAATGATACGACAAATTGTTTCAATAAAATTTTTAGGTTGGGTTGAACAGGAGATGTACTTAGGTGCATTCCTGGACTCCGCCTCTTCTCATATTGAATTTTCAAGGTTTTTTTCTTTGTAAAATTATTTATATTGATCTTGTATTGTGAAAATAAATTCCATAATTATTATTATTATCATTGAATTCTATAATTGAATATTATCCATTAAGCATGATACATCCTGGATATTTGACTTAATTGCCGAGAACAACGTTTAACAAAAATATTTGAATTGACATTTTCGATATGATCAAAGAGGCCAAATCCATAGATTCAAATTGCCACGAATTCAAACATTTCAAATCGACAACAATAAATCAGCCTTTCATCCGTTGATATAACCGTTAGAATTTCTTCATTACTCAAATCGTTCTTTCCCAAGTAGATAAAAAAAAGCAGCTGTGCCCCAAGTGTCAAGTTCAGATACCCTCCAATCAGCCCATCAGACTCTCCCCTTCTCCCTAGATATCGATCCCGATTCACCGTAGATAAATCAGGGCGGTATCGAATATCCATCTTGTCGTGTTAAAAAACACACCGGGAGCTACTAAATACCCGGAGACAAGCGTCGTTGCGGCAGAAAGAGGAAAAAGGAGTAAAGTATGGCGAGTTAAGACTTCCTGATCCCGTCTAAGAGGGATAAACGTGATCTCATTATACTCCTTAAGAAAGACGATCCCCTGTGAAGTCGACACTCTACAGCGACACCCTTTGCTTTATTCCCTGCTTTGCACCGTGATGTAACGAGTCTTCTTGTACACATCACACTGTCTTTGTTGTCAAAGTGAGGAAATTCACGCCGACACTTCGTCCGCGTAAACGGACCACTTGACGAGATTCTAATCGATTTAGATCGTGGATTTTGAACAGTTTATTATTTTGGATTTCATCAAAATACTTCAAATTTTGCTTTATTTTTCGTTATTTTCACATTCATTATAGAATTCTTACCTAAAATATCACTTCACTCAATAAGTCTCGGTCCCATAGGGTAATAAACTCAGATAGAGTTAGTATACGCAATTTTCACATGTCCCCATTATGGTTAGATTATGGTCGGATTGGGACATATTTTCAAATCCATCATTTTATTATACCATTATGAATGTATGTATACTTTGTTGAATGAAATATATTTACTTGAGTTATTCTCAATTGAATATGCAAATTTGAATATTTGGAATCCGATATTTTCCTAGTAGTCAAATTTATAGAATGCAGAATATTTATTATTTTCTGTATCTACCTGCTGAAATCCAAGGTTTGGCAACTATTGCTCTCCTACTGTCATCCGTTGTTCCACTTCGTTTGGTGCGCTTGAAGTTTGTTTTCTTAATTTCTGATATATTTAGGTATTCATCTCAATATATTTCAAGTTGATATGAAACGTTGATTTACTACGGGACATAAGGAGTGCGTTCTTTGTGGAGAAACTCGCGAATTGAGGGAAATATCGTATCATTGATTTGTTTTCGTTTCGCGTGCTTCATATCAAATTTGATAGTTCATGTTAGGGACAAAATTTACTTACTGAAAATGACATATGCTCCCTCTATCTATGTTTATTACTCTGAGGTCGGGCCTTATCAGTAGAAAGATGAGTTTTTCTTAAAAATTCGACTTTATTCGTCAACATAGTCACTCTCTAGATTGGAACAGATACTTCAATGCTCCTCTAACTCTTCAATACAATCTCTGTACAAAAATGAGTTTTTTCTTCCGAAATAGTCTTCAACTTTAGCAATCACTCCTTCATCAGAACCAAATTTCTTTCTCTGGAACACCTTTCGACCGTAGCATTCTATTCATGAAATTTTGCATAGTTTAATATTTTTGATTTCATCAACTCACTTTAAATTTCGCTTTATTGTTCCTTATTGTCAAGTTTATTTCAGAATTTGTACAAAAATATCACTCTACTCAATAAGTCTCGAGCCTTATCAGTAAAAAGATAATTTTTCCTCACAAATTCTAGTTTATTCGTCAACATAGTCATCTTCTAGATTGAAACAGGTACTTCGATGCTCCTCCTACTTTCTATTACCTCCTTTTTTTGTACAATAATGAGTTTTGTCTTTCGTAATAGACTTCATCTTTGGCAATTACCTCTTCTTTAAAGCCAAAAACAGTGTTTTATCACTATGCGAATTTCGTTTATATCCATTGTTCAAACAGCAACAAATGTAACATCATTTTGATTCAGTAATGTAGTGATGAATCTTTGTTTCATCCACTGTCACATATCGACACAAAAAAAACATGCTCGTTTCGCTTAAGAGAGTTTACCACCACGTGATTTTTCGCGAATTAGTTAAACTTTGGTACCCATTCATTTCTCTTCTGGCGCTCCTGCAATGATCAAACTTTGTACGGTATACGAATTTTTATATTAACTTCGTCTTTTTTTTTCTCGAAGCAAATAATTAAAGCGCAGCACTGTACGACGACTTTAACGAGATTATATTATACGTCTTTTATGGTGGCTTTTTTTTAACGAATATTTTAAGAATATGTCAGTGCTTTGTACAAAGGACATATCATCAATTTTTTGCGAAAAACGAACAGCTACCATTTTTTTTTTCATTCAAAAATATTCACTTTCTACCATGTAGATTACCCCCATAAACCCCCATACCCCCATAAAAATCGGTGATTTGTAGGAGGTAATATCTCTAATTTAGTTTTGAACTGAGCTGCCATGGGTTCGTGTTACCTCTTAAGCTGCACCAAAGAGCATTTCAACACGACAAAACATTTTTGCTTTTGCAAGCGAAGCTCGGATTTCAAGTCAAATATTCAATAAGTGTTATCAAACGAACACCATTTTTGGTTACGATCGACTTCTTCGTGTTTCCAAAACTAAACTACTATTACAAGATACCAGACATTAGTCGATGTTACAGAATACCTCAAGTCTTTATCGAAGATACTTTTGAAAAGTATTAATTGCAAAAAAAGTTTATGAAAGAACACCTAAAGCTATTTTTTGTTTTAAGATATTATTGAAAACTTACCATAACTACTTTTCGAAGATTTCAGTTTCTTGTTTTCAATTAAAAAGGAAATTCTTGAAATATCAGCTTACAAGAAAGTTAACTAAGAAACACTCCAAAGGGAATATCAGAATCTTAAGATCTCGGATATTTTCACTACATTCGAATATTTGGGCATCTGAGTATATCCTTCTATAAGAAACAGCGTTAATTAAAAACAATAAAATTTAATAACTTAGATACTTCATCAACGTCACTCAATTACTAGGAAGTGACTAAAATCAATACCTCTTATGATATGCAGGTCAATCCATTCAAAAAAACATTTCATTATCATTTTAGTATATCACATAGAAGCCTTTGATTTTGAACATCCATATATGATTCTTACGTTCTCTGTAAAAATCCAGGGTACCATCAACTAAGGCCTACCCTGTATAATTATTAAAGGAATTGACTTAAAAACAATAGCGTATAACTTACACACTTCAGCGGTACTCAATCACTTCGAAGTAAACGAAATACTTCCATACCATATAACAGTAAAGGACTCTATTCCACTCTGTACTAAAAAAAAAATCATTCCAGTCGACGTAACCTACCAGAGAGTACAGGGTGGGCAAATTTCGATGTTTTAGTACTACAACTTTTGAACCAGAGGAGATAGACAAAATCTGATACCCACTTCTTGATCTCTTTTTCTGAGAAACTAACAAGGGTAGTATTCATTTTGGCCACCTTCTTTTGTTTTCGAGTTATAAGCGAAAATTGGAAAAATGGCGATATCGAAAAACATTTATATCTCCGCTAATACTGATGATAGAGCTCTGAAATTAAAACATTATACAGGCACTTTTTTACGTAGAATCCAGTGGCGTGCTCGTATTTTCAAAAGGGTTTTTAATTACGAAGCTATGACTCAAAATTATGTTTTTTCAAATGAGAACACTAGATTTTTGTGCCATTTTCTGAAAGCTTAATTTTTCCTGATTTCAAAAATATATAACATCGTATGATTCGTATCAAAATAAATAACAGGAAATGGTCAAAAACCTTTTTTTACTTAAGAGTCTCAATATTTCTATGGATTCAACTGTTGATGAGCCTTTCTATAACAAGAGCAGTGTCCTTCCGTCAATCTGATTATTTCTATGCTTTTCACTTATTCCTACAAAATTCGAATCTATATTTATTTTATACAAATATTTTCGAAAAAATAAACGAACTTGGAAAAAGTTTCCTAGGTAGATTGAACACAGTTTCAAATATTCATCTATGGAAATATCGAGAAGAGGTGTCGACTGTGCATTGTGCAATTGTTGTCATTATTAGGTTAAAAATTATTTCTTGTTTGTCCCTTCGTAATTAAAATGTTGAGTTCAATCATATATGCATTGTTTCATATGCTGTTTAAAATGGATTGGTACTTGTGCGTATTTTTTCTGGAGACCTATGTCAATAATCTCGTGATACATGCATCTCAATACAACTCTTTCGATTGAAAAATTCGATCTTGTGGTTTCTCCGTTATTTCCAAATCAATTTTTATATAAAAAAATTTATAAAACATATCTAGATTCGAATTTTGTAGAAATAATCAGATTGACGGAAGGACACTGCTCTTGTTATAGAAAGCTCAATTTTTCTGTGTTCATCAACAGTTGAAACCATAGCAATATTGAGACTCTTAGGTGAAAAGAGGTTTTTGGCTATTTTCTATTATTTATATTGATCCGAATCATACGATATTATATATTTTTGAAATCAGAAAAAATTAAGCTTTCAGAAAATGATACAAAATCTAGTGTTCCCATTTGAAAAAAAAACATAACTTTGGGTCATAGCTTCGTAATTAAAAACCCTTTTGAAAATATCATACGAGCACGCCACTGGATTCTACGTACAAAAGTGCCTGTATAATGTTTTTATTTCAGTGCTCTATCATCAGTATTAGCAGAGATATAAATGTTTTTCGATATCGCCATTTTTCCAATTTTCGCTTATAACTCGAAAAGATGGTGGCCAAAAATGAATACTGCCCTTGTTAGCTTCTCAGAAAAAGAGACCGAGAATGGGGTATCAAATTTTGTCTATCTCATCTGGTTTAAAAGTTGTAGTGCTAAAACATCGAAATTTGCCCACCCTGTACATAAACCATCGCTCGGTAAACGTTCATACTCAACGGGATTGGGGCCGTACAGTGCAACGTCTCGTCCTTGCAATCAATGCATTTGCCTAGCCGAAAATTCAAGACATTAGAACCAGAAACACCAGTCTCAAGGCATTCGGGAACGGAGTAATGGACCCCCTGATGTGAATCAATCCGGCAACTGATTGCATCCAGTCAGTCCTGCTTAATGGGATAGAGAATCCACGATTTAGCGGCTGAGCCAGACGCAACCGATTCGATAATTTACTATCTCCCCGGATAACACTCTTGCAAGATTGTTATTTTGGCTATACGCGAAAATGGAGGAGACAGAATCTGCGGCTTTGTCACCCGGAGCCCCGGAGCCTGTACCTAGGCAGTGTAGCGAGTTGTCGACCTGACTGCAACACGGCATCGTTACGAATATTTTGTCTATATCGCCGAAAGGTAGGAATTTCGGGTGGTTTGTTCAACGTCATGGGTTGGGTTTGGTATAGGGATTGAGAGGACTATAAACAGAAATCCTATCATATGATTTTCGTCATTTAAACTCCAAAATTCGTAAAAAATTCATAATCTGATCTCATTCAAGAAGTATGATCGTTCAAAGTTAACGCTGCAGGTTTTTTCGTTGACCTCTCTAGAGCTTTCGACTATCTGAAGCCTGATTTCGCAAAGAGAACGTTGTCTAATTTAGGATTTCGTGGTGTTTTTCTCAACTAGATAATGAGCTTGTTGACTGATCGAAGAATGGCTGTTGAAGTTATGGGTGTATTATCTGATACGCAGGAAGTTGACATGAGAGTTCCTCAGGGATCGGTGTTGGGACCACTGACTTTATTTCATTCCTTAATGACCTTCCCATGAGTATAAGTTTGATAATTTTGACGATATTTCACACATCGATGGTGGTCTCGGCACAATCCAGCGAGGAGCTCAAAAAGCTCTGATGGTATTTCTGAAGCCTTTTTGTAGATAGAACTCCTTAATAGTGAACGTTGACAAAATGCAATGATGAAATGATACTTTAACTTGACAACATTCGATCAACCAACAGCGTTAAGTTCCTGAAGATTTATGTCGATCATTTTCTGAGATGGGATCGACAGATTGAAGAGTTGTGCATGAAAATGACTAAATCGTGCTATTCCATTCCTAGGTTGAAACCATATATACTGCAAAACTTTCTCCTTAGGGCCTACTATGGTTTGATCTATTGTCACATTCGAGATACTCGGAATTTGTTATTCTCATCATTGTACCATTTGGTAACTTTCATTCTATCACACTCGAATGTTCACTTTTTTAAAGCTGTTTGCGCAATGTTGGGATCCATTGGCTTGAAAGCAAACTTTCAGAAGTGTGACAAAGTTGATCTATCGTTCTTTACCATGCTTAACAAATCCAAAAGGGACGCTCCACTATAATGGCAGAACTTACAACGTCTATGGGAGTCTTGACTATGACGTTGTAAGTATTCAGAATTGGCTATCTACAAGGATTATATACATAAAATTCTGATCTGATAAGAGGTTATCCCTTTGACTATTTTAAGGATATTTCATCCTTTGATGATTTTTGCAAAAGCTATTTATTGCAAGGTCTCCAGATTGATCGAGTTAGACCTCACGTATGACCTGCTCGACCTCCAGACTTGACTCCCTGGATTATTTTCTATGGGGCCATCCAAAGATTTTAGAGATCGGATAATTGTTCGTTGTGACTCAATATGAAACGACCCTGGTGTTTCAGAAAAACCTCGGCAGTAGTCTATGAGGAAAAAGTTGAATGATTGCATCCGAGCTGGAGGTAGCCATTTTCAACAATTTTTGTGGGTTAAGAACTGTTGCTTGTATAAAATTGTTATTTGTTGAAATTTTGATCCTTCATCAAGATGTTTTCACTTGGTTGTGTTTGAGACAGCAAGACAAATACAAGGATATACGGATTCATACATCAGTAAAAGTTGATTTGTTCAAAAATATCTTAATATCATTATCTTTCTCCCAGAACTAATTTCAATTTATAATACTAAAGACTTGAAAATGAGAAATAGACGTGAAAACTCAACATAGGTTACCATTTTACAAGAAAAACTTATAGTTATACATTCGGATCTTATAATTTGACGAAATGTATCTTCATAAGGGCGACCAGCAAGCTCACTCAGGGAGGAGTTTCCCACTTGGGGACGGTAATAATTGGAGAATTTAAGTCGGGCAGATAATTTAAATATCTGCCCAACTATTCCACTTAATACTGAAACTCTTTCCTATCAAGAATTAAATATTCAAATGAATAAGAGAGACAGTACAAAATTCAAATAAAATGCTATTTTCTCAAATCAATATTGTTATTTTCAATGGTTTCAACCATTCGAAGAAGGCTAAATAAAAAAAAATCTATGTTTGGGTGCCACACGTTCTGGCGCGAAAAACCTAATGGACTGAATTTCTATCGACACATTTCTGAAGAGGGTGGTGGCTGAAGATGAAAAATGGATCACTTACGATAATGTCAAACGACAGATATCGTGATCGAAAACCAACGAAGCAGCCATGACCGTAACCAAGTCATGTTTGGAGGAATTGGCAAGAAATACTCTAAAATGAGCTGCTCCCATTTGGTCAAACGCTCAATTCTGACCTCTACTGTGAACCACTCTGCCGTTTGAAGATGGGGATTCAGCAAAAGCGGCTAGCAATAGGAGAGGAATTGTGTTTTATTATAACAACGCCAGGCTGCACATATATCTGATGACACGCCAGAAGCTGTGGGAGCTTGGATGGAAAGATCTCAGTTATAGTTCAGACTTGGCACCAAGTGACTATCACCTGAACCTGTCTATAGCCAACCTACTTGGGGGTACAAATTTAGCCTTATGAATATTGGTTGTCCGAGTTTTTTGGCAAAGAGGAAAAGAGCTTCTACGAGAGGGCTATTGTGAAGTTGGATTCTTATTGGCAACAACTTAAAATGAAAAATTACTTTTTCGCCAACCTAATATAAGATATGAATGCTAAAAGAATATATTTCGTGACCGTTCCTTCATCAATTCAAATTACCCACCGCCAATCGTCCACCTCTCAACCAAAATCAAACGTAGAAACACAAAACCACCAAGGGAATAACCAGGAGAGGGGGGCACAAATGCATCTTCAATCACTTACCCAAACCCGGGTAAGTTTTTCCCGTCATCCCCGAGCTCCCACAAATTGAACTAATGAGATATTCCATAACGGGAGGAAGATCCCGAAAGAACGGCAAGTGGCGTGCCGAAATCGGGACCGTTTTCCTAGATCGACGTTGGCGGGGTATATGCAGATGAACAGATGGATGGGCTTGTAGCAGGGGCGGCGCGGGAGAAGGCGAATGGCAGAGGATGATTGATCGGACCGCTAATTGGATGATCGATGGCTCTAAGTTCATCAAGTATCGCCCGTTTCACGGACGCCATCCACGTCGGATGACTGAACGCAACTGGGAGAGCTCCTGCAGCGGGTCCATATGCGTCAAATCTAGCAGTTTATTTGGCAAGTGGTGTTGGGGTGAAGGCTGTGTCCATCTACGGCGTATGCTGTTATTCTTTGACTGCCGGATGGCTGTGCTTCGTTATTCGATTTGTGAGGCGTTTTTGTGATTAGGAATAGGTTGATTTTTTTTTTGTGAAATGTCACAAATTCTCCTGACTTCATGACATAGATTTCCTCATTTGCAATCAATATTTGATATGCTACTGTAGTTCAGAAGATCTTATCAAAAAGAAGCTTGAAATGATCTAATGACTCATAATAAAGGAAATGTTGGATATTCCTTTCCCAAAATTCTTCTTGAATTTTATTTCGTTCTAATGACACGATCGATGTAATTATGGATAAAGCTTATATATATTTTTTAATACATAGACGTACAACTCTGCTTCCGCTGTTTTTTTTTCCGAAATTCGAGTCTTTATTGTGAAAAACTTGTTATACATTTATGATTCAAAGTATTGTCCATCGCTGGCCACAACTTTCTCCCATCTTTCGGGCAGCGTACGAATCCCGCGTTGAAAAAACTGGTCATATTTTGAAGCGATCTACGAATCGATCCAATTTTTTACTTCTTCATAAGACCGGAAATGCTGGTCAGCCATGTCGTGTGTCATTGATCGAAACAAGTAATAGTCCGGATAATACGGCAGGTGGGGTAGGACTTCCCATTTCAACGTCTCCAAGTAAGTCTTGACCACTTTCGCAACATTGAGTCGAGCTTTGTCATGATGTAAAATCACTTTATCATGTCTCTCGTTGTATTGCGGCCGTTCGTTTTATTTTTTTTAACTAATTGCGTTCGATATTGAACACTTGTGATTGGTTCAGTCGGTTTTAACAAGTCATAATACACGAGTTGGTCCCACCAAATACTGAGCATGACCTTGTAACCTTAAATATTTGGTTTGGTCGTCGACGTGGAAGCATGGATGGGATATCTCCATGATTTTCTGCGCTTGGGTTTATCGTAATGAACCCATTTTTCATATCCAATCACGATGCGTTGCAGAAATCCCTTCTGTCTTTGCCTTGCAAGGAGCTGTTCACAAGAAAACAAACGCCTTTTAACTTCTCTCTATTTCAACTCTTACGGCACTCAATTTTCCTTTTTCTGAATCACTCCCATGACTTTCAGGCCTTTTGAAATGGCTTGTTGCGTCACTCCGAATGATCCTGCCAATTCTTGTTGCGTTTGACACTAGTCTTGGTCAAGTTATGCCTCCAGTTCTGCATTTTCGAATACTTTCTGTCTTCCACGTCGAATTCACCGTTCTTGAAGCGTTAAAACCACTCTCGGCCTGTTCTTTCATTGATTACGGCCTCAGCATAAATATTTGAAAGCATTCGATTTGTTCATATTAAAGCAGAAAATTAAAACCTCCCACAAAAGACGAGAATTTGGCTCGTAAGCTGACATATTTGAATAACTTTATGATTCAGAAACAAATCGACTTATATTTCAATGGTGTGTTGTTCATAAATACCTCAGCTCATTGTATGACATCTTCGATCTATTTATCTCGATAACCACTCAGCGATACATTGCAAAACGGCTGAAGCAAGGTTGTAAACCTAATAGATTTTTGCGATATGTTGAAAACTTTAGTTTTATTTCTATTGAGAACTAAACCATTCCCAGCGCACTATCTCTCAATCATGTCATTGGTGTTTTCAAAGTTTACATGACATTTTCAATATTCTGGCCTGGTATTGAAACATTAGCGTCCTCAGCATATAAATATGTTTCTACAAGTTGTTGCCTTATAGGTGATACATGTTCAATAGTTATATTTTGCTATTGTGAAATCTCAGCTGAATGATGAGCAGTAGAAGGAAAAAGTATAGGTTCATTCCGAATTCAGGGAATTCCTTGCGGTACTCCCTTGAGTATTGTTCTTTCAGATGATAGAACTCGAGATCTTTCGAGATAAAACAAATTTTTTTGATCTGTTGGTGAGGTAACTCTTAAAGAGTTTGAGTGGTATCCTCCTTATGCCGTTCTTCCTCAGATTGTCATATAAAATATTTGTGATCAAGTCGAAAGCCTTCAAAAAGTCAACGAAGAGCTCTGCTAGAACTCGACCCTCCTCATGAAGAAAAGTAAGTAAGCTAAGTTTACATTGTCAGTTAAATCTAATTCAAAAATTGTGAAAAGAAGGGACGTATAGTGCTTATTCCAATACTCATTTCAATATCTTGAATATATTCCATTCAAAGCTACAACAAAAACCGGGAAGAAAACTCACTTTTTACTCAAGTATTGTTCAAATTTGTTATAAATGAGTTTTCTATCAGATAAAATTTAACTATTTCATTTTAAATGTTCAATGAGAGAGAAAAATCCAAACACACCTGTATTGCTAACGAAACACTCTCGGAGAATAGAAACAAAGATACCCATAGCTCCAGACAATAATCCCCAAAACGCGATACAAAAATATTTTTCTTAGCGTCAGACCTTACAGTCAAAAAGGGATGAGAGAGAGTTCACCCCAAAAATAAACCTTTTAAAATCACAACAAAAGGCGAATTAAACGTTCCCATTTATTTCGTTACATTTCAAAGCTTCATTGAATAAAACATTCTGAAATCGTGGTCCCAGGGTGAACGAGTCCAGATTTTCGCAAATCCTCTTAAAAATAATTTTTACACGGTTACACCGACAGAATCCACCGCCAACCCCTCCATACACGGGTAGATGGGATGGGAAGGACGAGAGAAGAGTGTTCAAAAATACAAGCACTCCCAACTGTCCGTGTTCTTGTTGTGCATTGTTAAATTACTATAAATTATGAAGTGCGTCCTGTATGGCGGCAGAGGGAGAGTTGCTTTTAAGGGTTGGATCGGCAAAGTAGCTGACGGGAAAAGGAAAGCGGGAGAGCATCAGCGTCCTTTTAATGCTCTTACCCGCTTTCAGGGAGGCAGGGATGACTCTCCCAGAAAACTGCTTTCATGTCAACCCCACAATCCTATCTATCGACTTCTAATGCGTATCTCAAAATTAAAATAAATCACCGTGCTCTTCTCGTTAACGAAATATTCCTCGCCACTCTTGTGGATTTTTGCCGCTGTTTTCTTTGGTCGGTGGTGGGGGAACCAGAAGTCATTATCGCTCTGTGGTTTGGGGTGGGGTATTAGGAAAAATGTTGGTATGTTTTACGTCCTTCAATCGGAAACGAATAAATCGTTATGTAATTGAAATGGTTGATGTGATATAAGTTCAAAATGAATCTCGAGGAAGAGTTACAAATCAAACCGCGTGTTTGGTGCGGGATTAACATATAGAGGTAATAAAAGCCATTTTTGCTTGTAGTAAAGGGTGTTTTTTAGAGCAATAGAACTTTAAATTGCAATAAAACAACGATGGATTATTCGATTGACATGAATTTTATTTATCCGCAAGATAATCTTGTGGCATTACATTTTAAATATGATTTCTGGCATATGACCGCCACGGCTGGCTCGGATGTAGTCCAATCTGGACGTCCAATTTCCGATTACTTTTTCCAACATTTGTGGCCGTATATGGACAATAACACGGCGAATGTTGTCTTCCAAATGGTCAAGGCTTAGTGGCTTATCCGCATAGACCAATGACTTTACATAGCCCCACAGAAAGTAGTCTAGCGGTGTTAAATCACAAGATTTTGGAGGCCAATTCACAGGTCCAAAACGTGAAATTAGGGGCTCACCAAACGTGTCTTTCAATAAATCGATTGTGGCACGAGCTGTGTGACATGTTGCGCCGTCTCGTTGGAAACACAGCTCCTGGCCGTCATGGTTGTTCAATTCAGGAATGAAAAAGTTAGTAATCATGGCTCTATACCGATCACCATTGACTGTAACGTTCTGGCCATCATCGTTTTTGAAGAAGTATGGACCAATGATTCCACCAGCCCATAAAGCGCACCAAACAGTCAGTTTTTCTGGATGTAACGGTGTTTCGAAATACACTTGAGGATTAGCTTCACTCCAAATGCGGCAGTTTTGTTTGTTGATCTAGCCATTCAACCAGAAATGCGGTTCATCGCTAAACAAAATAAAATGGACGTAGTGCGCGATACGTATTCCGCACAGAACCATTATTTTCGGAATAAAATTGCACTATTTGCAAGCATTGTTCAGGTGTGAGTCTATTTATGATGAATTGCCAAATCAAACTGAGAATAAATCAATTGACAGCTGTTAAATCGGTTTCCATCTCGAACACAGTAACGCCAACTTAAAGTTATATACCTTATACAGAGAGGGCCATTGAAAACGAAACAGCGGGTCTGTAAGTCGGCAGAACCGAGTTATATAAATACGCTCGGACACGTCAACAACATTTTCGAGGGGGACATCGTTCGCGATGAAATTCACCCGAAATACATTCCATCCCTCGGAGCTGTGACCGCCACCCCTAAATTTTTAAATGGCACCATATGGCAAGTGATACCTCATTTGAAAGGTAGTTTCCTTCTTAATATCAAACAACAAAAATAAATTAATTCTATCGATTCGTTTTAGAGATATAGGAACTTGAAGTTGGGAAATAACTTTTTATTCACTCAATCGTTACCATGAAGAGCCCTTGAAATTTCAACAAGTTCTTAGATGGAAGAAGAGCCGCTATAGGGTGGCCAGCCAGATCTCCAGATTTAACCCCACTCGACTTTTTTCTACGATCTAACATTGCAACTGTTTAAAGATAATTATCATTGTCAAGGAATTAAATGATCTAACTGTTCAAATCAAATCAAATCAATCTTTATTCATCATTATCATAACAAAAATTACAGTGTTTACCACCCATTTCCATACAAAAGTACAAGTTCTGTTCAAAATGAGACCTCACATTTCGTAGCATTTCCGGCGTTATTCGACGTCATTCTTCAATAATTCTACGTCGTAAATTTTCCAGAGATTCTGGTTCGGTTGCATAGATTTTGTTTTTCAAGTGACCGCACAGGAAAAAGTCGAGTGGGGTTAAATCTGGAGATCTGGCTGGCCACCCTATAGCGCCTCTTCTTCCAATCCAAGTTCCAGGAAACATTCTATCTAAAAACTTGTTGAAATTTCAAGTGCTCTTCATGGTAACGATTGAGTGAATAAAAAGTTATTTCCCAACTTCAAGTTCCTATATCTCGAAAACGAATCGATAGAATTAATTTATTTTTGTTGTTTGATATTAAGAAGGAAACTACCTTTCAAATGAGGTATCACTTGCCATATGGTGCCATTCAAAAATTTAGGGGTGGCGGTCACAGCTCCGAGGGATGGAATGTATTTCGGGTGAATTTCATCGCGAACGATGTCCCCCTCGAAAATGTTGTTGACGTGTCCGAGCGATTTTATATAACTCGGTTCTGCCGACTCACAGAGCCGCTGTTTCGTTTTCAATGGCCCTCTCTGTATAGACAGGGATCACTTAGAGTTGAAACTTTATTTCATTTATTATGTATAGTTGCTAGTTCTTCAGTTTTTTTTTGTTACCGTAAAATAGGGAATAAATAATAATTTGAATGCTGTACACAGTTGTTACCTCAGGGTGAATAACTCACAGCTTTATTTTCTGTAGTTTATTTTGTATTTGTACTAAATAAACTCTATTCTTGAAAGAACACACCCGTTATAATAAGCAATTTTTTTTGAACGGCAGATGCATACAAAAATATATTTTTCACTGAAGCAAAGTCAAGAGAAATGGCCGGCAGAACATTCTCGAGAAATGAGTTTATTGTGTTTCGATAAGGCTCCTCGTTTTAAAATAAATCTCATCTCAATAGAAATACTATTCTTTTCCAGTGAATTCATTTTGTAAGTGAGAAGGCATCATTGGAATCTTGACATCAATAGCTCCACACAAGATGAAATTGCCAAATTAGCTACTAGACTATGTAAGTCTATATGTAGTATTGATGCCAGAGATGCTTTTTTACTTACTTATGCGTTTTTGTTGTCGTAAAAAAAATCTGAAAAACCTACAGATTTACATTTCAAAGGATGTGTCCAATTTGACAATTTCATCTTTTGGGGACCTATTGATGTCAAAAATGTGAACCTTTTGATTTCAATATGTCAAGTCAAAGATTCCTTTTTATAATAATAATAATAATAATAAATTTATTGAAATTAAACCCAGTACATGATAGAAAGTGTCAACAGAGAAGATACATTATCTGCATAAATTAAAAAAATAATTTAGTTATACATGTTCGTGGTTGTGACAAATAACCAGAAAAGTTTATGTGATCATTGGAAATGTAGCAGAGGATAGGCTGATAAATTTCAATTTTATAAAGGTTCAATGAGTTACTTGATGGAGGCAATCTAATATCAAAATCAAAATTATGATAATATTGTGTCAAAACCGTAATAATTCAAAGTTGTCATTTGAAGTCAGCATCAACCGAAGAAAAAATTGAATTCTTGAAAATTGTTATTTCAAATGTAAATTAATGATTTGTATATCCGTATATTCTTTTCACAGAAGAGTAAAAATGTCTGGATTTACATCTTTAGATCTCTATCTCTATAAATTCGCCAAAATAGTGTTCCTTTCAGCCTACGGTATTCATAAGTTGG
This sequence comes from Harmonia axyridis, assembly GCF_914767665.1. NCBI lineage: Eukaryota > Metazoa > Arthropoda > Insecta > Coleoptera > Coccinellidae > Harmonia > Harmonia axyridis. The sequence goes on from NC_059505.1 coordinate 31,507,862, forward strand.
TGAAATATTTGTTTGTAAATTCAGTGAGAGTTCTAAACTATAAGACACTCATAAATGTAATGAAAAATACAAAAATTCCAAAACGTAGGTGTATCTTCATGTAAATCATTTTAATCAAGTCATTACTCAATTGTACAGTTTTGGATAATTTTTTTTCTGATTGTCATTATTATTGGAAATTATACCGAAATGAGGTCTAATAAATAGTGTGTGTTCTTCCCATTGGGAGAATATTTATTTGATCTCTAAAGAATTGAACACCCCCATTCGATTCCAAAGAAATGTGTCTCCAGAACAGCAAAGTATTCTACTCTACGAAATATATACGATTCCATTCAGAAAAAAAAAAGTTTACGATCTATGTCCCTCAGTCTGAGGAAACTCCAACTTAAGGACACAATTTCTTCAGCAAGGATCTGCGAAACAGGACCCAAGGGACGAATAAAGAAATTGCAGGAACAATGGAATTCGAATTGGATGCTGGAGTTCTCCGTTCTCAAAGGATGGAAGCGAAATTTCTTAGTTCTGCCTCCCATTGAATCCGTTAATGAATTCGATATTTATATTTAATCCTTATACCCCATTATTCAATTTGGTGTTTAGTTCGGGAATGATAATTGATTCTGGTGTCTTAGGAAGGGTAAGTCTCGACATTCCTTGCGGAGGAACTTTGAAGAACTTAAAAGCGGTAAGTTTTGGGGAAAAATCGAAACACATATTCGTCAAAGGGAATCTTAAGTCAGATGAGATTCTCACTTAAAATAAATTAGGTAAAAGTTCTCCAAACTGTAATTTTCGAATTTTAAGCCGAGAATGGTCTAAACCGATAAGGTTTGATTCGATGATGACGTATCTTTCCTCAAATTCGATTCTGTCCAGCCGGCTTCATACACGATAAGTCTCGGACGCATTGACTTAGAAAAATGAAATACACAGGGTAGGTTCAAATCTTGAATGCTGCATTTTTAGACCATTCGAAATGTTGGCTTCTTGTTAATCTATGGTCATTCAGTGTACTGAAACCATTCAAAGTGCTCTAATTTCATTCGAAATTGAGATATCGCTATTATGAAAAAAAAATGTTCAGAAATATGGTGCAACATCTGAGTGTTTGTAAACATTCTCGCCTTCAATGATTCACTCCACGTGGTGTTCTGAATGGAAGCTTACAAATCATTCTTTTTGTTCACCCCTATAAATATAACAGAAAACGAAGTAACTAAGGATGGCATTTCTCAAGTAATTCGAAAGCAAAATTATATAAATTATATGTTGAATTCAATATGCTAGATTTCTAAAAAGAAAAATTAAAGAATCGCTTCATATTATTAGGTGTACAACTTTGCTTCCGCCGTTTTGCAATAGATAGCTGTAATGGTTATTGGTAGTCGAAATGAATAGATCGTAGATGTCATACAATAAACTCAGGTTTTTGTTAATATAACGCCATCGAATTACTAATCGATTTGTGTGCATCGTAAAATTATTTTCTGTTAAAAATGTCAGCTTACGAGCCAAATTCTCGTCAAATTTTCTACTCAAATATAAAAAAAATCTACGGGTGAGGCTCATCAAATGCTCTCAAATACCTATGGTGAGGCCGCTATTAGTGAAAGAACGTGTCGAGAGTAGTTTCAACGCTTCAAGAACAGTGATTTGAAGTCTGAGACCAGCATGGCGGTGGATGAGAGAGGGTTTTCGAAGATGCAGAATTGAAGGCATTACTCCATAAGACTCGTGTCAAATGCAACAAGAATTGGTAGGATTATTAGGAGTGATGCAACAAGCCATTTTTAAATGCCTAAAAGTCATTTGAATTATTCAGAAACAAGGAAATTGGGTGCCGTACGAGTTGAAGACAACAGATGTTGAAAGACGTTTGTTTGCTTGTGAACAGCTGCTTGTAAGGCAAAGACAGAAGGGATTTCTTCATCACATCATGACTGGAGATGAAAAATGAATTCAATACGATAAACCCAAGCGCAGAAAATCACAAGGATATTCCACGTCGACGGCCAAACCGAATATTCACAGTTCCGAGGTCATGCTCAGTATTTGGTGGGACCTGCTGGTTTAGTGTATTATAAGTTATTAAAACCGACTGAAATAATCACAGGTGATCATTATCAAATGGAATTATTGCGTTTGAGCTGAGCATTGAGAGACAAACGGTCGCAATACAACGAGAGACATGTTAAAGTGATTTTACAGCATGACAACTTTCGACCCCATGTTGCGAAACGTTGAAATGGGAGATCCTACTCCACCCAGCGTATTCTCCAGACAATGCTCCTTCGGACTATCACATGTTTTGATCAATGGCACGCAGCCTGGCTGACCAGCACTTCGGTCTTATGAAGAAGTTAAAAATTTGATCGATGAATGGATCACTTCAAAAGAACACCAATTTTGTCAACGTAGGATTAGTACGCTGCTTGAAAGATGGGAGAATGTAGTGGCCAGCAGTGGACAATACTTCAAATCATAAATGTATAACCTGTTTTTCACAATAAATCCTCGAATTTCGGAGAAAAAAACGGCGGAAGCAAAGTTGTACGCCTATGTAATAAAAACTTGAAAGCAACAAAATCACTTAAATTTCAACAATCATCGTTCTAAGACCTAAAGCTCACCACCCACACCGATATTAATCTCCGGATCAATATTTTGATCCGTAAAAAAGCCTCTGCCCATTATTCCGATTTCACCCTTTCTCGACACCCTAAATTGGCGTGAATCAGAAGTGATCCGCTTAAGAGGGAGAAAAAACTCCTCGATGAGGATAAAAATTGCCGAATAAAATAAACAAACTCGAGTGCAATTAGCCGGCCTGGCCCTCGATGCGCATTTGAAGGAAAACTCGAATGACTCTTCATATCTCCAAGGCACGCTTAAAAAACGCGAAAAGAAGGAGCGTGAACCTTTTAGGGGGAATCCGGGACTCCTCATGATACGTATAGGCTGCTTACGCGGATCACCGGAAGTCTTAATTCCTTTCCTGAAAAAAAGGGGAGATGGTTATCACTCCCTCTAATTTACTTATTCTCAGCTTTAGATCTATTCTACAACAATGGCGCAGGTTACACAGGAAGGGAAAAATTAAACCCGTGACGTTTTTAATGGGTCGTTTGGAGAATTTATACGGGATGGGCATTTATTCCGTTTATTTTTTGCTTTGCACCTCGGGAATTAATCTGGACGTGATGTGGTGGGGGATTGCTTGATTAGATTCGAATGAGAAAATGCTCTGGTGGAAATTTAGTGATAAGGAAGTAGGAAATTTAGGATGTTGTTATTGTTGTATATAATGTATTTACCTGCAATTCTTCTGTTTTTTATCCATCTACTAGTACTCCTGAAGCTTCGGGAGGATTCACGTATGTATCATACGTGAAAAAACATTAATCGCATTCGTCTAATTGAAAAAGTAATAAACTTATATAGAGGAAGTATACGCAATGTTTACATATCCCCAACATGGATAGATTACGTTGTCGGATTGTGATATTTTTTTCAAATCCACAATTTTACTTTATCGTTATGAATGTACATTATATTGAATGAAATATATTCATTTGAGTGATTACCGATTAAATATGCAAATTTGAATATTTGCAATCCCATATTTTTCCTAATTGTCGAATTTATAATGAGCAGAATATTTATTACTTTCTGTATCTATCTGCTGAAATCCAAGATTTGGCAACTTTTGCTCTCCTAGTGTCATCGGTTGTTTCACGTCATTTGGCGCGCTTGAAGTTTGTTTACTGAATTTCGGATATATTTAGGTATTCATTTCAATATATTTCGAGTTAATATGAAACGTTGATTCACTATGGGACATGAGAAGTGCGTTCTTTGTGGAGAAACTCACGAATTGAGTGAAATATCCTATCACTGATATGTTTTCATTTCCGCGCGCTTCTTGTCAAATTTGATAGTTCATGATGGGGACAAAATTAGCTTACTGAAAATGACATATGCTCCCACTATCTATGTTTATCACTCGTAGGTTTGATTAAAACATATTCAGTTGAAACATTTTGGAAAGAAAAAAAAATACAAAATGGTGAAGGCGTCGGTTCTACCGAAACAAATTTCGATCCATAGGGTTATAGAGATTTTTCATTTTGTTGAAGACGAAGAGTTGAAATCGTGATTAAAAAATTTGGGTGTTAATAAATCTTTCGAAAGATGCAGTCAAGTTAAACTGGAAAATATTCGAAAAAACTCGTTTTAATACGACTTTTCAACTCTAACCTGGATATACCGTCGAGTAACGCCATTGGTCGAGTCTGAAGTAATGATAATGATAATTGGTCTTTATTTGTACTAGGTAAATTTGATGAGGGTAGGTTCAGCTTTGAGCTATTCCTACACCTAACTTCATTACAAATTCTTAATAAAAAAAAAAACTTGAGACAAAAATAAACAAATACCAGGAAGATACTCTAACAACTTCACCACAAATCGCTACAGTCTTTGCCCAAAATAAAAATGACAATTTTAAACTGAAGTCCATCATAGGACATTGATAGAACGAAAGGTGAAGCCTCAACCTACTTTCAAATACTCTGACAGATGAAGTCTGTCTCAACCACCCATTCTTGGCGAACGCACAAGAGATGTGATCGAACTTTCTAAGGCCACTGACGAGTTTACAGCAAGTATTCTTCATTATTTGCTAACGATGGCGATCTAAAGCCATCAGAAAAAAAGAGAAAAACCAACCAGGACCTATAACAGTCGAGATAACAAGGCTCTGACAAGGCTTTTACAGATATGATTCGCAAAAAATGCTTACCAGCAAATAGCAAACGCAGGACTCCGTATCACTGTTTCAAAACATAACTAACATGATCACCAACTCACATGGGTTCATTAGAATGTAGGCTCAAATTCTTTGACCCCGAAACCACAGGAATGTCCAGAAATCACCAGAACAACATGGTATTTTACATATCCTCTTTATTTTTTTTTCCGCGAAACACAATTGATTTGTATTTGGACGTTTTTATGTGTGAATTGTGATAAGCGGTATATTCATCAATCTGCTTTGAATCATAGTTCATCATCTTAACAGTGCCGAGGCAGTTTTCAGGCAAAAAATCAACTGCATCCGCGAAGAATTGAACACGAGTACAAAAAAACTTCTTCTTTTAATGCATATTCACTAACGGATGTTTGCGATAACATTTGCCATCGCTTCTCTATTTCTTGTAGTGTGTAATAATGACTGTACATCGTGTAGTCCTGTCCACTATGTGATATTTCGCAGCCAAGACATTTTCTTCCATCTGATTCCTCTTCGACCTTCGATCTTGCCTTCAATTAACAAATGCAAGAACTATAACATGTCCTAGATATGCTGTTTTCCCTTTTTTGATCACCTCAAATAGTTCATCTTGTTTGTTGATACGTCTAAGAACTTCCTCATTTGTCATCCTCTCCGTCCACGATTGGGTCCTCTCCTATGTCCGAATGTCGTAACAACATCAACAAAACATCTTTTATATTGAATTCTCCTTTTAGGTCTTCCCGTCCTCTTCTGTTTTTTTTTCTTGCTTTTGTACTTTGGGTGTTTGGTCTTTAACCTTACCAGCACAAGCCAATGAACAGTGGACTTTTCCTCCCAAAAGACCTGCAGATATTTCTATATCTATATCGCCAAATAAGTTAAGAGTGTCATCGTCAGCTATAGGTTTTCCAGCAGTATATAACAAAATCTCAGAAGATTCAATGTTTTCTGAATCACAAATTTTTTCCAACGATACCTTAAGTATTCTGATATATAGTCACAAAAAAACATCTTCAAAATATTCCCATCACAAACCTCAAACCCTTCCGCCAAGTAGCAAGATCGATCGAACAGAACCAGAGTGAAGTAACATAATTCCCATTATCGTTTATCACATATCGATGGAGCCCATAAGCAGCATCCTCCTACAATGTGTGCCATGGAAAAAGCATAAAATATAGCCGGATGAGAATATATTTAACCACATAATTTCCGGGTCATTTATCTCTAACAATTCATCGCATTTTTGTTTACCCCACCCGGCGCGTACAAACAACTTTATTTCGGTTTGATATGATTGCCAGTAAAGGAGGAAATAAAAGAAACCTAATGCGATGTTGATATGGGAAATCTGGGAAGGGGAAGAGCGCGGAGAGTCTCGAAGAAAAACGATAAGGAGCTGGGATTCCGCAGGGGACTCCACGTGAAATGGCAAAAAATGAAACAAAGAATTTATTTCGGCGGGCGTTTATGGCATTTAACTTGCAAATTCTCGGATTTATTCAGTATGTGGCTACAGCGGGACTCATCACCTTGGAACATTTTTATTGTCTTGCCTTAGTTTACAGCCGAGGGGGCGAAAACTCGGGGGCCAGACACTTTTTGGAGTCATGAATGCATAATACAACCATTATTCGGCTGGTTCTTCCCGGGGTCATATAGCCCTATAAAACCATTCCTGGGGACCTTTGAGCTTTTCTAGTAGGAGGTGGGATACGTTTGTGTTTCGGTGTTGGACAGGTGAAAGCTGCAAATCTTCCGAAAGGTTTCTGTTTTTTATTCGATGTGTTTTTATCACGATCTTGCTTTGCCTCTGTGAAACGTCTAGAATATGTGTGAGTTAAGTTCTGGGCACGATTTTTTTTTTTAATTCTCACAACACCTCAAGTAGAGCTCAGTTAATAAATTGTTCAATCCGCAATGAAATGATGAAACAATACCTCCCAGAAAAATAGTGTCCTCTATTCTTGTTATTTATTGGTTAGAGTTAATCGTGATGACATCGTTCAATGTACACTGTGAATAAAACATAAAAAGGGAAGCACTTACTTCAGGTACGTAGTTTCAGCGCGTCTATTCCAAATCGTATTCGTGTAATTTTTCCATAAAATTCCACAAGTCGGTCTCTGCTTCAAAGAATTCTTCTGAAAATAATTCTATAGTCAAAATGTCCTGTCGTGTTTCATAGCTCAAAAACATGCAAGATTGTCATGATACCTCCAATACATTTGCAAATACAGGCTTCAAAGGTTCGATTTCTCTCTTTTACATGTTAGCAATCTCTCAACCTTATTCTGCAGATATTCTTTGACTGAAAACTTGATTATTTTTTTACATCCGACAAAAACTCTGTTTGAGACTGTGTGGTCCTGACTACCTTTTTTTTGTAAGTTTGAAGGAATGGCCTCGTAGTTGAGTGCTGCTTGTCATGTAGAGGTGATACAGATTCACACCAAAGAACCCATGCAGAGCTCGGTAAGTTACAATAAGATCACCTCATCTCTCCGATCTCCAAATGTCTGCATATTCTGTAATCTCAAACAAGCGTGATAGTCTGGTCTTATCCTACTAAAGGGAATGCTTGTATTTCAAAGTTGTACAGAGTCAAAGAGAAATTGGTCTCTCCTGAGAGAAGGACATCACACCGATCCAGCATAATCCATCAAAGGACACACATAGCTGCAATATAGTGCAAGACACGTTGCTAGGTTAAAAGATCTCTTAATCATGTAGGGCATCTGTCTAGCCTTTGATACCACAGCCGCCACGTGGTGAGACAAGCTCAAATCATAGGTCACTATGATGCCCAGAGCATTATTTTGTTCAACAGGAGACAAACGGTGACCATCAACTTAGGGTTATTTCTAGGCGAAAAATGTGGCATTTGCTTGTATTTAATAGCAACAATCATTTCCGACACCAATTCTCTACAGCCCACAAATCATCCTGAAGAGTCCTCGCATTCGATGCATAGTTGTATATTTTCGAGTCGTCTGCCTGAAGTGCGCATGGGTATTTAAGTAGTCAAGGCAGATCATATGTATAAAACAAGAATATAATGGGTCCCAAGACTGATCCCTGCGGTACGTCACTAGACCTCCATCTTTGATGGTTTTTGATGTTAATTAAATTTGTCGGTATTCTTTCCTGTTGTTGCTGACTGAATTAAATCTCATTGAGTACTTTGAATTTCTACACATGTGATTTTTGTTGATCATGCTTGAAATGCCGCCCGTAAATTATGCTGCCCTAGTCGACCTCCAATCCTGCCTCCCTTTTAGCGACGCGACGGCCCTGAAAATATAGAGTAGGTATCCAATTTAGGAAACATAACTGTCTTCTATATCCCTAAAACGATCATTGATTTCTATGATCTGTTATGAGTGTGGTATAGACTATAAAAACTACTGAAAAAACGTTTCAGAATTTTTTTTAATATCATGGATAGGGATTCACAACCTGGCTTGATATTCAAGCTACTTGGCTCAAGCTCAAGCTCAGGTAGCCTGAGTTTGAGTCAAGTACTTAATGAATAAATACTTGACTTGACATTGAAAAACTACTACTTGACTTGAACTTTGATTGATTTCAGATCAAGCTTAAGCTACTTGAGCTTGACTTAAGCCAAGTAGCTTGAATATCAAGCCAAGCCGTGAATTCCTAATCTTGAACAGAATATAAGATATAGCTTAATATTTTAAAGTCATTTTTCAGAAACGCCCTATAACTCGAGAACTAATCAAGACATCTGCTTTCTGATATATTATTATTTCGATTAAAGAGATCAGGGGTGCTTGAAGATTTTCTCTCTAAGTCTCATAGATCTCGAGATGCATTCAGTGAGAATGGAATTTGGGTCACCTTGTACAGATCCCAAAACTTCAATTGTCGAATTTTCGTGGGAGGTAATTTTTTTTTCAGAGGTATAATAACAACGCATATTTTGACGGTCAAGATCATCGAAAAGATTCACTTTTCCTCCAACGCAACGGAGAGAAAAGTGTTGCTATGTCAACGATTACTTTTAAGAATTACTTTTCCTAGCAAAGATAATCATCAACTATTATACTTCATGTCAGTCAAAATTCTGTCATGAATTTAGCATGACAATCGTAACTGGGCAAATTTTCCATTGATCACTCAATGGACTAGTTTTCATTTTTTTGTTAAGGATTAATTCTAAAAATTTAAGTAGAATTAAACAAAAATGTGGAAGAATCATTGAAATATCTCTAGAAATGAAAAAGTTATGGGACTTTGAAGTTGCGCTTGGAAGAATAATTTCATAGTACGTGTAAGTGTCGTGACGTCACACACTAGACGACTGGTATTCGCAGAGTGCTTACGAATTCATTGATGTACAATCACTTGTGCCGTTCGTGTCGTGTTTCGTTCGTTACACGATGGCTGAAATAACTTACTATATACATACATATCAATTACTTTTTTCTCTTTTTACTTTTTACTCCTCAGATAAATATGTTTTGCCATTGATTGACTTCAACAACCAGTACTCAACTACAAACTGTTTGAACCATGATGAAGCAAACTCGAAAGTAGATACCTACTTGGAAAGTTTAACTCCTTTTATTTCTGCACTGACATAAGATGGATTTGAAGAAAAAAACTCCATTACTGCGAATATATCTATTTTAGGCAAATTGTCACTTTGTCCTTTCACGAAGCCTTCTTCCATTATGGTGACATAAAAACAAAACTCGAGTTAAAACTACACTGTACAACTACAAACGGCGCGAGAGCCTTGGCGCGGCTAAGTATGTAAACGTAATTTATGGTGTAGCGATCACAGGCAAGAGCCGTGACGTCACAGACCAAAGACGTTCCGCGCTAAAAAACGTAAATTTAAATAATCTATTTCTCAGTCATTTATTGATGGATTTTCAAAATTTTTTCACTGATTTATCAGTTTTGCTCTATATTTTAATTCTTTCGTGTCCAATATAGTATTATCAACATCACTAAACTAGTCCATTATAACGATCGTTGATATAAATCATTTTTAAAATTTGAAGTTATCTCCAGATTTTCATGAAGTGACTTTTCATAGTTCGCCTTCGATTATCTACCTCACTTCGTTCGGAGGGTGAGCCTTGAAAAGAAACACTTCTCCTCCTCATTAAATAATATACCATTTCCTTGACCGATTGCAAAGGTCATATTGAATATAATAAACCAATAAGTGCATACCTTGAACAATCAAATATTCCCAGCCAGCAATATACGGATCAATGAAACACCGGCACATGTACCGACATTTGCATCGATCTGAATGGGAACACACTTCGAACAGTACGACATTTCATCTAGCTGCCGAGCTGGTCGGAATAGGAGAGAACGATTAAAACGACATCGTTATATCTTTGCGAAATATCGGCACATTCGGAATCGAATTCAATCATGGCTGGCATTGACTGGGTCCGGCAATCATCTAGTGCAGCCATGGGTTCCATTCAGACGATCTATGTATGAAGTTGGTCACGTTGCAACACCCCATTGTGTAGCGGTCTCTCTGCAGTTACATCTATTCTGATAGGAACGAACTTCGCAGGTGTTTCATGAATGCTTATTGGAAACAGACGTCGACGTCGTCGTGTGCGTCGATGTTCGCCACAAAAAGGACACTTGTGTTGGGTTGGGACCAACAATTAGGTATCTCTGAGTTGGGGATGATACCTTGGCAACCTGCTCGAAGCGCATTCAAATGATATGGTTAGTTCGGAAAGAGGTATAGTTGGTGTTATGGTGGACAAAAAGGAAAAATTTTCGATACAGAGAGCTTTGAAAAGACTAAGCGGAGTAATGAGTGTGAGTTCTTGGTGAAAACACCGATGGACGAATAAGTGACGTAACTGAAATTCAACATAAAAAGTAAATATAAGTTGAACTTCTGAACGTTCTCAACGATAATTGAAATATACTAACTGACAAAGAAACTGCAACACCCAGAAGTAGCTGTTTGAATTTTTATATTTTTTTTGGCATAGATAGTATAGCGAGGAGTAAATGATTAATTTTGGAAGAAGAAAGATTTTTTCATGTAAGCAATTCTTATTACTTGAATATTGTAGTCGTTTTTGCAAGTTTTTTAAATTCTGAAACAAACCAGCTCTTCGAGGATATCCAAAGTCGGTGTTTCGTTGTTGTTAAAATACCTAGAGCACGTGTACGCGGAATTCATCGCCAGCTAAGTGAATTTGAAAGAGGTCGAATTATTGGTCTACGGAAGGCGGGGTTGTCATTTCGAAAAATCGCTAACCTAACAGAAATCCAACTACTGTTATGAGATGTTGTTAAGCGTGGTTTGATAATTCCTAAAATCGTAGAAGAGTAGGCACCGGGCGTCGAAGGGTCACAAATAGAGTTCAAGATCGACGTCTGAGACTTATGGCCATTAGAGACCGATTTGCAACAACTTGATCTTTGGCTGATGAGTGGTTAGGAGAACAAGGCCATTCTGTAACTGTCCGAATGGTTTACTCCATGATATTTTTTTTGGACTGCAGCATTATCGACCCCATCTTGTGTTACCTCTGACGGTTGAGCATCGTCGGCAACGATTACAGTGGTGCAAAGAACGTCAACATTGGAATGTGGAATGTGGAATGGCATCAGGTCGTCTCTTCTGATGAATCTCGATTCTCTTTGGGTGCACATGATGGCTAAAGAAGGGTTAGACGATGTCGGGGAGAAAGACGTGAACCTCAGTTTGATGTTGGGCGTCATGCTATTGCACTTGCAAGTAGGTCACCTTTAGTTTTTTTTCGAGGTTACATGAGATCTCTGCGTTTCCTTCAAGAAATAGTGGAGCCATAAATACTCCCTTACCTTAACCGGCTCGAGAAGAATAGAAAGGAAAATAATTAAATTAAATATTTTTTATTGTAAATACACTCAAAATTTCAGTAGAAAATGTATTCATAAATTATGTTTGAAATGACCTCCACCATTCCTCATACGAGCATGTGTGTTCGGTTTCTTATTTCTTCAGTTACTACTTCACACCTGAAATTTTCTCTTAATCTTCCTTGTCTACATTAGCAGTGTTAGATCCAAGCTTCTCGGAATAGCTTGTACGTTTTTTATGCACCATGACCATGCATGTTCATTTATAATGAAAGTAGAAAAATTTGACGAAAAATTAAGTAAGTTGAGGAATTTTGCAAAAATCCCAAGAACTCAAATATCTCGAAAACTGTTAACTGTTGATTTTCTGTTATCAATAAATATTGCTCAGTCGACAGCATAACAGTGATACCTACACCTCCTCCAAGGTTCACTTCTTATTTGGAAATACCTTGTATAATGGTAATAATCATAATGAGCCTAAAACTAGTACTGCATGGTCATGGTGCATAAAAAAAACGTACAAGCTATTCCGAAAACGTTTTTTTTGCATAATTTCCGGCGGGAACCCTAGAACCATACAAATTCCATTTTATTTGCGGAAAATATGGATTTTTTTATCCGGAAGAAAGTACATTTTTATGATGAACAATACATGTCCTGATGATGTTTCTCCATTTTAAAATAGATTTCAGGAATTTTCCGACATCCTGCACGCTTTCACATTTCACCACCAATCTGTCAGTTTTCTATTCTTCTCCACACCTCACCCCCCAACAAAAATAGCCTAGCCATTCCTCAAAACATCCTACCGGAAACCAACTGGAAATGAACACAATCTAGGAAATGACCTCTGCGTCCCCCAATAAACTCTCCGACTGTACAAATTCCCCAATAGAAGAACAAATGGAAAAAGCACTCCGAAAAAAGAGGAGCGAAATCGAATCAACTTAATGTCTGCAGAGATCAAAAAGATTTAAAGTGATAACCCACAAATGACGTTGACTCGGCAGACAGGCCGAGTGAATCAAGTGTTTGTGTCGGTGACACCCTTTTGGAATCAGATTTTCTCACTTCTTTTCATCAAAGAAAGCGTCTCGATGGGGTGTCGGAAAGCAGCAGGGCAGCAGGAGAAAAAACGCTGCGTTCCTTAATAAGTCGCATGGAAGAAATTTCGTTTTTATTGTGTTCGCGCGCCTTCCTCCTTTCCCATCATTAATCAACAAGTGTGTTTTGCTCCGTTTTGCGGAGGGTGAACGTCTTTTACAGATAAATTAACTCGTATGGGGATACTCGATCCTTTTTAATCCTGTATGGCTGAGAAAATAGATCCCGATTTTTCCCGATTACGCCTGTTTTCGGGGTGTTGTGTATTGTTGAGGGATGGAGCGTGAAATGTAATCGGCTAGTTTTCGTCCTATTTCTTTCTTTTTTATCTTCTACAGATTTTGTATTAATACGATCTATTGCTGGTTACCAAGCGCTATGATCTGTAATTGTTTCTTCCCTTCTATTGAATTATCAACAAAAATATAGAGAATTCTGAGTTACTTCCAATAATTCCGTCTTAAATCATAATTTTACTCCCAAATATCTTGGAGTTAAACTTGATTCTTCTTTGAATTTCAAGGTCCACTTGGAAAATTCACGTTCGAAATTGGAGTCGAAGAATAATATCTATCAAAAATTAGATGGTTCTTCATGGGGTGCTGATGCCGTCACTCTTCGTACAGCAGCTTTGGCTTTGGTTTCTTCTACTGCTGAATTATGTTGTTCTATTTGGTTCAAAAGTGCTCATGTTCATAAAATTGATGCAAAGCTTGACGTTCCTATGAGAATTATCAGTGTATCAGTAAAATTACAACCTTTACATTGATTACCAGTGCTATCACATATAGTTCCGCCTCATATTCGTAGTAAGGTCTCAGTAAGGAAATCCTGAGAAAAGTTTCTTATTTATTATTATTTCTAATCATATCTTACCTCCTAGATACTAGAACTGCCGGATTAAAGTCACGCAAACCTTGATGGCTTAATTCATTTCTTCAATCTAATGAAAGTGACAAGGATATTTGGCTTTCAGAATGGAGTTCTTGTAATGTCATCAACAGAAGTCCAAGCGTTGATCCTTCAAAGAAAGTTCTAGGTTTCAATCTTCCCAGGAAAACTTGGTGTATTTCACTCAAACTTAGGACTGGTCATGGTCATTGGCATTCTATTGAAAGCCCACTATGTGAGTGTGGTTTAAAGGAAACCATTGACCACTTGGTGAATAATTGTCCAATTTATAAATTTCATGGTTTCCGAGCTATCCATTCAGTTCCAGATTTTCTTTCTGTAGGTGACTTCGTGGCCGTAATGCTAAATGGATTTCTTTCGATCTTAAACCATTGCACTAGAAGGCTGATCTCAAGTGACTCGATTCCTCCTGGTTTGGCTCAAATACCTCGGGCTCTGTACAAGTGTCCAGTGATTATTCCTCATTTTTGTTGTCGATGAATCTTTTGTAGAGATCTAACTGTGTGAGTTGGTGTTTTGTAGATCCCGTGTCCTAGTTCACCGTCTAAGTATCATGTGTTAACACGTCTAGGAACAATAGCGCTTTATCTTTCCATTTCCCTGGTAAATTTCATGTCCAAGATAGTTCAGATGATTCCAAACGACATTTGAACTTCTTCTTCACCTTAATACTAGATGGCAATGGTGTCATTCACATATCGCAGAAAAGTTGAAGATTTCTTTTAAGTAGATTGTATGGCATTCTTTCTGTCAATGATGAAATTTGTGATAACTAGATCTGAGGGATTACCTATGGTCAGTTCATTCAGTTGTTCATAAAATTCAACCTTCCACTGAGAAAAGCTGTTGTTAGGCAAAGTTGAAGAGTCCTCTGGAAATAATTCCGATACATGATATTGAGATTCCATAATAGAAGCTAGTGTGAAAAAGGCACAAGATCGAACCACGCAATATGTCATTGCTCCCACAGCAGAACATCTTTCTCCAAAAGACAGAAATTCTTTCAAATATTTATACTACTACTCACAAATGAGTATGAAAGCCATCGAATTGCAAACATTCGAATAACGTCAATTGAAGAGAAGAAACACCAACAATTCATAGCTCCTGGTTACCAGCAATAGATTGTGCAAATACCAAACGTATGAGAAGTCCAGCTTTGAGTCCTCTGAAAAACTTTACCACAGTGAAAAACCGACTAGACCATGGCTATAAAACCTGGAATTTTCTAATTCTGTTGAAAAATACTTCCGTGAAAGCTTCAGCTTTCAGTATTTTACACCAGAAATTTATTAACGATTATGAATTAACTTTTGTTACTGTTTCTGGGGAATAATCACTATCATAATTGACTCGTGATATAATCAGCTATCACCTTCAGTATCATTCCCAGAGAAAAGTACATGTAACAAATTTTAAATTCAAGCATGAATACCACCCTTATCCCATGTGAAAAGCAATTTCAACTAATTGCATTCTAGCAAAGAATATTCGAGCCAGATTTGCACGAGGCACATTCTGTTATCATTGGAATTGAGAATAAACCCTTAATATGATTTTAAATGGAAGTCTTATTAGGGAACCGTATCAGGTTTTTAATGAAGAGGGTCCACCACTGGCCGAGACTAATGAATTCGTTCAGGTTCGGCTCCGTGACTGCTCGTTATGGAGGAACTGGCCCTTCTGTTCTTACGATCTGTCGGCTGTGAGAGTTTTCGGGAGAATTAATTTTCAATGCTGGCGGTTTCAGTGAATTCTGCGAGGGAGATAGAAGATGATAATAATCTTCATTGATCTTTTGGGCATTGAAAAAATTCATAAAACAGATTATGATATTCGAAAAACAATAAAGTATATATCCTCTTATGAGATAGACCAATACAAAACATTCAACTACTTCAAACAATGAAGCATGTGAAGATGAAATTTCAGTATTAGCAGAGGAAATATGAACGGGGTATCATACATTTAAACGTATGATACAAGAGAACATATAAAAAACTCAGCAAAAACTCTGTCTCATCGTAGGAGTGTAGTGTTGCTTTGTGTATTTGTTTGCAGAATAAGCTGACACATTTATATAGAAGGGCCTCCTCTTCATCCGAACAAAATCGCCTACATTCTTTCTCTTCACCAAAAGTAAACGAAATATGTATGATTAAATCAGAAATCAAAAAGGAAAAGAACCAGAAAGAACAATCAAGTTTAACTCCTAGGTATTTGGAAGAATAATTATGGTTCAAGACGGAATTATTGAAAGTTACAATTTTTTATATTTTGTTGGTTATTCCTTCTTTTTTCGCCCCTGTATCGCATATGTCATGGCTACATGACCATCCAGGATATTGTTGATATTTTTCATCGTAATCAATCTGATAAAGGTAGGGCTGTTCTAGGGGCTTCACTGTGGGTAGTTAGGCGTGAGCTTTTTTTCTCAATGAGTTTTTTTCGCTCAAGCCTGGCTCCATTTGATTTGTTTTGGGTTTCATTATGTTGTTTGTTTTCAGTGTATAATTTTTAAGTTAAGTAGCGTAGGATGTTAATTTTTCCATTCTGTAATTAGCGTAGGCTGTAGAATAGTGTAATCATCAAATTAAATTAAAATAAACTCATTATAAAAGTATCTACTGATTTTTTAATGTTATTAACGTTATTCAACGTTATTCAAGGTATAAAAAACAAACTGGCTTATTTTCTGAGTAATGATTTTTATGTTTATTTCGCACAAAATCATCAAAAATTGATCACCAGTAGTGGCATACAGTTTCGATGGATGATAATTTTTATCAGCTAGGTGGATCTGTGGACCGAAGAAACAATTGAAAAAAATATCAATGTGAAATAGTTGACCTCGAGAATATTAATTTCTTGACCAATTCCATCATAAAAAATAAACGTCGAACACATGAAACGTTGAGCATCAAACAAGTCAAACATTCGGTCAAAGTTAACCTAGGACTGCAGAATATAAAAATAACGATTTTTCATGTAATCTATCGAACAGGTGAGTTCTTCGCTTTGATGTAGAATAAGGTCCCAGGTTTCCGTTAATGGTGCCACACAATATCAGTTGTGGTATGCTCGATTCAATGTGTATAACGCCAAGAGAGTGTTGTAGAAGAAACAGGTAGCTGAAATATTTTCCGAAAAACCTCCAAGAAAATTATTCGATGTCGTTTTGAAGCCACCAATTGTATAATCACTTCACCCATTCACATATCTAAAAAACAAATGAAATCGACGTAAGGTTGTATCAGAATCGCGGAGATTATCGCATTTCCAAACATTCGGCAGAAGTTCAACGGAGTTTTCAACAGATTTGACCTCCAAAGTTCTCAATGATGTTACCTAGTTCAACTTCTACGATGAATAGTTCAGGAGTTATGGCATAATTCCTACAAGTCCTTATGAAGTACTATAGTTTGGTGGGAATCTCGGTAACATTTTGAGTAGTGTCAAACTTCCAATGTTTTGTCGTCGAGTCCAAGCGAGGGCGAATCGATATCTAGTGAAATTTATATCAACAGTTTGAACAGTTTGTTCGATCGGACGTTCTCCAGAAGGGCTATGGATGTTGCCAGAATATCATTGTTGTGGTAGGGTGTTAGTATTGAAATAAACTGACGTATTTGGCAAATTCCGCAGAATTGGCAATATGAGTTATGAAGCAGAAAAATTCTATCGAAGTCATATCGGGGAAATATTGTGGTTTTTCAAAAGGGTTTTTTTCTACTTTTGGCTAGTATTAACTTTTTACGAAAAATATGAAATTGTCACTTGTAATAATTCTATTCGCTATGCATTTCTTTGTTCGAAATTTTCATCTGCAACATGGTAAACAAACCAAATGATATAATGGTCTAACTACAAGCATGTGTAGAAGACAGTTATGGCAACAGCAGCAAAAATAATATCGACAACATCACCAGAAATTTGTTTCGAAACGTACAAATACGGTTAATTTTATTTTAAGTTTTAAGTTCAACAGAAACGTTGATCGAAAACTCAAATATATGGTTTATATATTTGAGTTTCTCACATAGTAATACATTCTGAATATTTCAAATACAATGTTTGGCGAGACGTCCTCGAACCAAGCTAATTTTTTGAGGGAATTGCTTTGTTTTATCTTGAGATCACTGATAGAATAGTCAGTTTGGCACTCAGTGATCTCTGTGAAATATACTTTTTTTTTATAGCGGAGGACTTTGCCTGAAGGGAATAAACTTAAAGCTTACAGCACGCGGTGTTCCTAAACCAATCCAAGTCATTACCGCGTTCAGCGCTGCTTGGGTTCACGTGAACTGACAATTTCAGTGTGTTATGGGTGACTTTGCAGGACTAGCAAATTGTCACTACAAATATGTTTATAATAGAGTAACAATTTGGGTAAATTATTCAGTAGTCATTAGTCACTTTATGTAATTTAATTTTATAAATTTTCTTCTTTATAACAAACATAACAAAAATTCACATATTGTACAAGGTGGTTCACGTGAGCGGAGCATTGTATTTTGCGATTGATTCTTTGAGCATAACTGAAAAAAGACTCATCAATATGATTTGTTACCAGCTATCCAAATATGTTATCGGAAAAACTATCGAACACAGGTATTGAAAGCTATTGAGGAAAATTTTGAACACAAACGTATTTGTTACTGAAATATGTGACAGAGAGTATGAATGATGTGTTCATATCAACGTTGAATAGATACGTGATGATATAGTAATTAAAAACGTAAAACGTGTACTATAGATAAGTGGTTATTGAATGGTTTTAATGGAATGTTGAAATAACGTTCAATATCAGCATATTAATAATATGTACAAAATAACGTATAATAGTTATTACAAAACTCGTTTCAAAATTAACCGTTGAGAAAATACGTTCAGTCATACCTACGTATGCCCAATGGGATAAACACTTCGGACAAGATACGCCAGGCTTCAGCTGATTCTGCAGGAAAAAAAATCAAGGAAGAAGAAGAATATCATGACTACCTCACCTAAGAGAATAGTATGGATGTACATCGAACGCACTTTTCAGAACAACTGTATCAAAAATGAAAATATCCATTTTGGTTGCTAACCTCCGACTTGGAGAAAGCACTCAAGGAAGAAGTATGATTTTGAAAAGTTCATTCAAAAGGAAAGTCTAAGAACGGTTCAAACGATTGAATCACAGTATATATAAGAAATTGTGACTGCGCTTATCAAAAAAATGCAAAAACATGCGTTAAGAAACCTGAAATGAAATTGAGAATAATCGTATTTCTTCAACTGAAACTGAGACGAAAAATGAAAAGTAAACTGAAATGACATGCGATATGAAGTGACCTTTAGAAGCGCATTTGCATATTCCTAAGAGTCAGCACATCCGTCATCTGCCTGGTCCGGACATGGCGAGTTTCTTTCTTGGACGCGGTCGCGGAGGCAGCGCTAATTTTCTCACTAGAAAGTCATGCGCATGCAAACAGAATGAGCGCGGTCGCCCAAATAATAACTCGGCCCTCCTCGTCCGAGGCACTGTCTCTCTTTTTCTCGCCCGTCGCTCCGGCCGACTTGATCAATATCCCTCCTTGGGCCCCCTCGTCCCAGTCTTAATTAGGAGTTGGAATCTGTGGCGGACACACATAAGGGACCCTAGACCAATATGCAGGACCCTCAACTTCAGGAGATCGCCCCCACACCCCTGCCTGAACCCTAACTCTCCCCGCTTCTGTACGTACGATACTTGCCGCGCTGTTCATTTATGAACGATTCATTTTCAGTTTCTGGGGATAACATTATTAAAATATCGCATTAATACGCGAAATCGCATTTGCGTTTCGAATGAAAACAAACGACGGTTGTGGTCCTGTTTCATTTGCGGGTTGGGCACAAAGTAGAGGACAATAATGGAGGTATGTGGACTGTTGAGATTCGGACATTTTTCTTCCCCTTTGTTAGGGACTCAAGGACTGGGAATTGTCAATTTGGAGTTGGGAGAGTTTGTTTGCATGATTTTGGTTGGAGAGGACTTGTGTGGTCTTTGATCGGAATATCGGTAGACAATTTCTTGCGTTTTCTTTCGTTTTTCAGTGAATATCTTCAACTTTTTGTTGGTTTAGTGTTCATTCTGTCTCCTCATGTTTTTCTTATAGCATTATGAAAATCTTCAACTCTATGGTGGAATGGTCTGCAGTCTGCTTCTTTAAATAAGAAGATTGCTTCCGATTGGTGGTTGAACCTTCATTCTGATTCTTTGAATTCTTGATGTTATTTTTTTTTATTAAAATATCACATTATTAGGAATAACTTTTGATTGAAACAATTTATAAATGCAAATTTACAGCAGCCGATATATTCGATGAAATCTAATGAATCTGCAGAAAAAATCAGAATATAGCAGTTCTACATAAATGGAACATACAAAGAAAGAGTATAAACGGCATCAACGAATCTAAGAACACTAGTATATTGTCATCTAGATATATATGGAACTCATATCTCTCATTTCTTATTAAAAATTCATAGGTAAACAGAATCCTTTTTTCCTTCACCCAGCTCCTGATGTGATATTTCCGTTTTTCGATTTCTTTTATTTCTCTTGGAATCTCCCCATAAATTCGTGGGACGGGGTATGTATTTGCAATCCTTTTTTTGCATTTGTAGCACAGTAGTGATTTCTTCTTTCTCGTTTCGTAATTATGTGTACTCAGTTGGAGTTAAATTTTTTTGGATCAGGTTGTAGTTAACATCTGAAAAACGAATAATTCATGAGGATTATTGGCTTTAGAGAATGCATACAGGTCATCTGATGACACAACTATGGTTTTCTGAAGATAACTCGCAATATAATATAATATCCATTTGTGTACTACCTGAACTCTTCTCATGTGAAATTGGTAAGCTCCGCCCCATGCCAGTATTCTATATTTTAAATTTATGAGATTGACAAAGTCCAGTATATATTAACATTATCTTTTGTTAAAAAAAAACACCTTAGTTCAGCTACTGAAATGCCTACATTATGTACTTGGCTCCAAGAATTGATTTTTGCTGTCGACTTGTAAATTGCTCCGTTTGATAACATGCAAATGATAAATATTTCGTTTTTCATACTAAGTTCAGCATTCTCACGTGAACTGACAATTTCAGCGTGTTTTAGGTAACTTTGCAGGACTAGCAAAAAGTCATTACAAATATGTATATAATGTAGTGAACAACTCAGATGAATTCGTAAATGTTTGGACATCACAGATAAATATAAAGAAATATAATTCTGGTTATTCCAGGTCACTCAAAATTTTATGTATTGTATTATGAATCTTCTTCCTTATTACAAAAATTCTCATCTTGTACAAGCTTCATCCCATGCCAGTATTCCATATCGTCGGCTGAGAGTGTAAATCTGCTATGTCCATAATGAACAATTTTACATGAGACCAAAAAAGCCGTACAGTAAAGTGTTATAATAATAATAATAAGAGAGTTTATCGATGAAAATACATTCAATAAACTCTGTTGAATGTATTTTCATCAATAAACTCTCTTATTATTATTATTATAACACTTTACTGTACGGTTTTTTTGGTCTTCTGTAAAATTGCTGATTATGGACATAGCAGATTTACACTCCTAGCCGACGATATTTTATATTTATGAAGCTGACAAAGAGAGTATATATTATCATCATTTTTCGTTAAAAAGAGGCCTTAGTTTACCTAATAAATTGCCTACATCATGTACTCGTCTTCAGGAATTCATTTTTGCAGTCGACTTCAAATTGCCAATTGTTGGAAGTCCCGTTTGATACCATGCAAATGGTAAATATTTCGTTTTTCACACTAAGTTCAGTATTCTCACGTGAACTGACAATTTCAGCATGTTATGGGTAACTTTGCAGGACTAGCAAAAAGTCACTACAAATATGCATATAATGTAGTGAACAACTCAGATGAATTTGTAAATGTTTGGACATCACAGATAAATATAAAGAAATATAATTCTTGTTATTCCAGGTCACTCAAAATATTATGTATTGTATTATGAATCTTCTTCCTCATTACAAAAACTCACATTTTGTACAAGCTTCATCCCATGCCAGTATTCCATATTTTATATTTATGAAGCTGACAAAGAGACTATATTTTCATCATCTTTCGTTAAGAAGAGGTCTTAGTTTACCTAATAAATTTCCTACATCATCTACTCGGCTCCAGGAATTGATTCTTGCTGTCGACCTCTAAATGGTCAATTGTTGGCGATTCCGTTTCATACCATGGTAATTATTTCATTTTTTATATTGAGATCAGTATTCTCACGTGAACTGACAATTTTAGCGTGTTATGGGTGACTTTGCAGGACTAGCAAAAAGTCACTACAAATATGTCTATAATATAGTGAACAACTTAGGTGAATTTGTAAATGTTTGGACATCACATAAATATAAATAAATATAATACTCGTTATTCCAGGTCACTCAAAATAGCTCTCTGTATTATGAATCTTCTTCCTTATAACAAAAATTCACATTTTGTACAAGCTTCATCAGTATACAATATATTATTTTTATAAGATTTTTCATACTAATTGTCAACTTATTTACCCAGAACTACTCATTTGTGTATAACAAAATTCGCCTACTGAAAATGACATATGCTCCCTCTAGCTATCTTCATTACTCTGAGGATAAGATCATACAATTGACATTGAAATCAAAATCCTTATAATGACCTCATACAATTGTATATCATATTCTGCTGAATAGATTGTAGAAAAATAGAAAATTCTTTCACTTTCCAAATTCAAACTCGAAATCACACAATCTTCACAACGTTAGTCAAATGGCATTCTTCATCGCGTCGACAAATAACCTTAATGTCGCCAGAAATCACAGCGAATTCCAGCATACTTAAAATCTATCCATTAAATAGTAGACGACTTTTGCAGTACGTTAATTAAAATCCCTTCTGACATCTACAGGGCTGTTGTCGAGGCCGCAAACGAAGATTCCTACGTGATGTGGTTTCCTGAGTGCGAATTGCCACAGCGAGGTCCGCGACATTCTCCCAGCTCCCTTTAAGCCCGTCTAAGTCCCCCTGAAGTTCGCTGAAATCTCCAGAATGGAGTTAATTACTCCAGAGGAAATATCACGTTTTGTGCCGAATTGACATGTGGAAAAGTCGATCGATTTCGGGTGGAAAGTCATTTTGAAGCCATTTTCCATTTGGGATTAGTACTCTAAGTCGGCTGTCTTTCCAATATTTCCATGCAGTACACCACATGATGTCCGATTGTAAATTTGTGTTTTCAACATTGAATAAAGGAAAATTTGAAGAGGAGGCGATATTATGGCTCTCTGAAAATGTTACATTAGTCACTATGTCGAGGTGAGGTGAGCACACCGAGGAAGGCGTTTGAAGAATGTGAGATTTTCACTTTACGTGCATCAACATTTTTGATCTTAAATTGTGTATCAGCAAAAACTACATATGTATATCAGAACTCAACACTAACTTTAGCCTATTAGATAGACATTTGAACGTTTTGTATAGAGCAGACAAAAATATAAGGAATATTAGGGAAACTTTTTTCCGAATTGATAGCACAAAATTGGCATAATTGACAATGATGAAAAAACTTTTCGTGCAAAATAGCCATTTACATTTTCTGATTAACTCCTGCAGAGAACAGAATAAGATTCAAGACCTTCTGAATAAAGTGGATATCCTTATGCCATATGCTTCATAGATTTACAAAAAGTATTTTACCAGGTCAAGCTACAGGATGTTGTCCATTTACTCCACAGAAGACATGTGCCTTTCAACCCAATTTAGGTCATTGAAAACATACAAAACACAAGCTGGAATTGTCGGAGAACAGACCGAATCAATTGCCGTTGGCAATGGGATACGATAGGGCAACTCCTTTTTGATATAATTATGGAAGAAATTATAAACCAAGCACGTCGCTTAAATGGATATAAAATGGGAAAAAGTAATATCACAATTCTATGTTACGCCATTGATGCTGTGCTTGTTGCGCAAAATGAAGACGATCTCTAGAGATTGCTGTTACGTTTTAACTGTGTAGCCAAGTCTCTGAGCATGGTCATTTCTACATCCAAAACAAAAATCTTGACAACATCTAAAATACCAATCAGGTGCAACTTTTTTGTCGATGATCAAATAAAACAGCTGCAGACCTATCATGACATCTTCTTCTTCTTCTTCAGCCACTGTCCATCCATTGTCGGATATAGGCCTCTTCCAGGTTTTTCCATGCCACACGATCTGTTGCCAATCTCATCCACTGTCTTCCTGCTGTATCATGACCTACACAGCAGAAACCAGGCCAGAAACGGCAAGAAGCAGAAGGGTCTTGGAGGTTGGCGAAATGAAGATCTTATGAAGAATCACTGAAAAACTTTACTAGACAGAGAACGACATGACAACAATAGACGATCATGTAAAGTGGATAACAACAATGATTGGGCATTAGGTAGAAAGAAGGAGTGGAATGAGCACATTAACCGATTGGACCAACAAAGAATGGTAAGAGTAGCACGTATTGGGAGAAGACGTAAAGGAAGATCACGAAAGAGATGGGGCGACAATCTCACCGTCAATCAAGACTAGCCAGGTTGTGAAGAATAAACAGCACAACACCTATAATAGAGATGGAAGAAGAAGAAGAATATGCATATAAACTTCCAATACGTCTACGGTTCGTCTTATCATTATTTGATTTAAACTTACCTTATATCTTCAGCCACTGACTGATTTCTTTGGTACCTAGTACATTCAGAAAATTCTAATTGCAGTACAGATCTGATATCAACCGATATCACGTATAGCGGTGAACTAAATGAACGCACTGGTACAAGCATTCCTGGTGCAGAAGAACATTAGAAATTCACCTCCTTCTTGTTTTTTTACTGTAACTCTCATTACTGATTCATTTCCAGGGCTTCTACGAGTAGTCTTGGAAAAAATTCGGTAGTTGTTACCGCTAAATAGCGATCACCAATGGGCGGAGAATCAAACCACGATTTCAGGTCCCAGTTCCTCCCATCTGAGAACTGCGAAATTATGAGTTAACCTGATATCCAAATCAATACGGGAAGGCATGAATAAATAAACGGCCCGATCCAGACTTCCTCCCCTATGGCAACAAAATAACTTTTAAATTCGCTTCTGATATTTACGTCTAGCGACGGCCAAATGAGACATCTCGATTCCGCCCGACTCGATTACATAATGAAGGGGGCCCCTTCGTTATGTAATCGATTAGCTTCCGCAAATCGGCGATCCGGATATCGTCGGGGGAAAACAAAACTCGACAATTCGGAATTCAAGAAGCGAAAACCTTTCCATAATCGGATCGTTTTCAGAATTTTCAGGGAGGAAATGATACCATGCGAACAGCAGTTATCAAGAGCTCTTAAGCCCGCATTCATCGGTCCCAGATGGGCTGTAAAAGGGTTACCAAGGTCTGATAATTTAGTATACCTTGACTGTATTGCCGGGATGTGTAATAAAAAAGAAATCAGATCCATTATTGCGCGGTGGCGAGTTTTTGAATTATTCATTTCCGGGGGAAAGAGTTAAATTATCGGCCTGTCTCTTTTGAAGCGCGAGGTCGATTCTCTCAGCGATTCATTATTGTTGCTCTTAAACTTGAAGTCATGCTGAGTGGGAATTTGGAAAAATTTGATCAAGGTTTTAATGAATTGCGGTGCTTGAATTAATCATTATGCAATTCCAGAAGATATAAAAAATTAGCCCATATGGTTCTATATTGAATACTCTGTGACATGAAAAATCCACACCAAGAAGGATTTTGGAACTTGGCACAGATGTTCAACTAGTGAGAGGTAGGAATTTATCAAAACTTGAAAAAAATTAAACGAAAAATAAAGGTTTTCTCATCAATAATGTGTAACATCACCCTTATGAGTTTGATTAACACTTATGCACCCTTTTTGACATGGATTTCATGAGGAGATCCATTTCCTCCTGAAGTATTGCATATCAGAGAGCATCTAGTATTAGTAGTGTCCATAATTGCTTCAGTCTTCTACCCATCAGGTCTTCTATCTCTTGAAGGAATGGAAGGATGAGGGGCTCTATAACTTCATTATCATCTGAGTGGACATTCCAATTACCAACTGAGACTACTTCCATAACCAAAAGCGACCCATACCATAACGCCTACATTGTGGTCCACAGGCAACTCAACAAGCTGTATGTTGTGACGTTCTCCATGTCTACGTCTGACCATCATGTGACCATCGTGCATTCCTAAGTAGATTTGGGATTCATCACTGAAAACCACACTCTGCCATTTCACGTGGCAGTCACAAGGTTATCATTCCAAACGTAGCTGTCGGAGACGAGCTATCAGCAGAAGCACAAGATGTTGTCGATAGGACTGCAATCCAAAAGCTCAAATTCGACGGTAAACTATATGAAAGGTTCCAGGAGGTCCTTCTTATCGAAACCATTGATTGACTATTGATCTTGAACCTCATTTATCTGTCTTAGCTCCCCACTTTCACATCTAAGATGTTCTTGACCTACGACAGAGGATTGGTTTAACAATTTTTCTGGAAGAATAACCACCTTCACGTTTCAATAATGCAACCTCTGTTGAATTCACTCAGTTGCCTATAATTTGTACGTTGTCGCGCTCTAGGCATAATCGGAACATCAAAAGGCAAGGAAGAATTGCAAAAACGCCAAAAATTGCAACCAAAAGCGAAACCGAAGTAGACTTGATCTTTCGAGAAATATACCAAATCATTAATGTTGTAACAAGTTAAAAGAAGCTATAAAAGAAGCTCTGAAAATTCAAGACATAGTAAGATTCACGAGAGCTAGACGACGATATTGGAGAACCCATGATGGAAGATCGATGTGCGAGATGGGCAAATGATGGAAGTCAGAATTCAAGAAGCCCTCTCGGCTGACCTCCCAAAAGATGGGACGAAAGCTGGACATCTGCTTCCCAAAAGTCTGAATAGTAGAAGAAACAAGACTACGTCTTAAAAAAGAAGAAGAAAAAGAACTTAAACGTCAAATTTCTCATGACTTCTAGATTATTTTGAATGAATTTTCATTCAGTTATCACCTTCAACTAGTTGAATACTTCGCTACGTTTGCTCAAAAATTTGAATACTTCTTAGTGTCAAATATGTCACAGAATATAGTTTCTGAAAGTTATGCTCGGCAAAAAACATATTCAGTAGCAAATAATGAGCCTTTCTTAGAGGTTTCACACGACTTTGTCAAAAGATTTGGAGATTATTCGGTCGATTTCTTTTTCAATTACAGTCTTCAGGTCATCCAAGGTCTTCAAACGATGTTCTAAGCCATGTGCTTTGAGGTTCTCCCATAGATAAAAGCACAGGACCTCAAATCTGGAGAACGCAAAGTCCACTGAAGTTATTTATGCAAAGATATCACCAGACCAAAAAACATCTCCTGAAAGCCGGGTCCTTCTTCTTCCTTCTCTCTTCGTGAACTTTCAATTCAAATTGATGCAT
Source organism: Harmonia axyridis (assembly GCF_914767665.1). Taxonomy (NCBI): domain Eukaryota; kingdom Metazoa; phylum Arthropoda; class Insecta; order Coleoptera; family Coccinellidae; genus Harmonia; species Harmonia axyridis. Next base: position 31,535,074 of record NC_059505.1, read on the forward strand.
CAAACATGTTTCATTAAACCTTCAATGCATCCTTACTCGATTTCATATTGACAAAACAAAATTTTTGGTTTGTTGATAAATACTCGATAAAATCTCAACTTGTTCCTAGACTTCATCACCAATATCTATCTACTCCTTTCCTCTTCAAGTTTTCTCCTGATGAAAAACTGATTCAATCTCTCCATCAGGAAATTAAAAAATTAGATCGCTCCCTCGAATCGGAGAAACCGCCATCGACATCCCATGAATCCGATGCAGATAAATATGAAGGGTTGAGGGGGTATCATCACTTGAAGAATGATCCGGAAATTTTAATTACGCAATCAAAACCTCAAGTTGCCCCGAGAAGAGGAATTTTAATGAAACAGGCGATGAGCCAAGGATCGCAGTTAATTACTACTGAATTTAAGAAATGATTAATCGAGTTCTCCAAGAAATAACACTGAATGGAGCGAAGATGTTCGAACCGGTTTTTCTCATATTGGTTCTGTTCGATTTGACTATGAAATATTATCTGAAAAGAGTTCTCATTTCAATTGAATTATTATTGTATAGAAATCATGAAATTACATCGAGCATTGAAAAATAACAGGAACATATTTCTATTCAGAATTTTAAAATTCCTGGCTATAATCTAGTCGGTTTCTCACCCGACGTTTCGCCTAATTCTGCGGTAATCATCTTCAGACGTTCCTAGGTCGTAAATTGTATCTCGACGCTAGATTTTACTGAACTGAATATTCCTTTCGATTCATCTAATAATCAATGCATTTTTTGTTGGGGCTTCATTGTAGAAAACTGATTATACATTTTTGATTCAAAGTATTATCCATCGCTGGCCACTACTTTCACCCATCTTTCGGGCAGCGTACGAATCCCGCGTTGAAAGCACTGGTCATCTTTTGAAGCAATCCATGAATCGATCCAATTTTTTACTTCAACATAAGACCGGAAGTGCAGATCAGCCAGGACGTGTGCCATTGATCGAAACAAGTGATAGTCCGAGGGAGCAACATCTGGATAACATGATGGGTGGGGTAGGACTTCCAATTTCAACTTTTCCAAGTATGTCTTGACCTCTTTCGCAACATGGGGTCGAGCATTGTCATGCTGTAAAATCACTTTATTATGGGTATGGTCCGTATATCGCCGAGAATTTCATAGTGGTAACAAGTGGATTTCAATATTTCAGGTAACCTGCTTCATATTTACGGACTGCTTGATACTGGTCAATGATCAACTAAATTTTTCATTTACAGAATTTTGGAGGTTATAAATGGTTGATTTTTTTTAATTTGTAAATAACTAATGGTTCTGAAGGGTATTTGTTTCATAATAAAAATAATAAAGTTTTTGAATGTTAGATGTCATGGAAAATATTCATAAACAATAATCTGTAAATTAAAATGACAACAACCTACTGGATTGGGCGTGGTTACCAAACCTAACCAGAAGAAAAGTATGGTTGCTCTGGTGACAGATAACTCACCAAAGTTCGAGGAAATAGTCACCGGTTTTTGAGGAATTTGACATATACAGAACACCAACTTACCAACCATAGTAACCTAGGTGAAGTACGGACCATACACAGAGTCTTTCGTTGCGGGTGTTTGTCTTTCAATGCTCGGCTCAAACGCATTAATTACGTTCGATAACGATCGCCTGTGATTATTTCAGTCGGTTTTAACAACTCATATTAAGTACGCCGAGATGGTCCCACCAAATACTGAGCATGACCGACGTGAAAGCTCGGCCGGGATATTCGCATGATTTTCTGCGCTTGGAATTATCGTAATGATCCCATTTTTCGTCTCCAATCACAATGCGATACAGAAATCCCTTCCGTCTTTAACTTGCAAGCAGTTGTTCACAAGCAATCAAACGCCGTTCTTAATCTCTCGTCTTCAACTCCCCAACGGCACCCAATTTCCTCGTTTCTGAATCATTTCCATGACTCTCAGGCGTTTTTGAATGGCTTGTTGCGTCACTCCCAATGATCCAGCCAATTCTTGTTGCGTTTGACACGAGTCTTGTTCAAGTAATGCCTTCAATTCTGCATCTTCGGAAACCTTCTCTCCTCCACCGCCATGCTGGTCTTCGACGTCAAAATCACCGTTCTTGAAGCGTCTGGAGGTCTGAATCCCAAATTCATAGTATAGGCAACGAAGAAATTTATTACTTTTCGCTAACCCAGACACTGACGTAGTCATTCCTGGGGGAAGGAGACCATTCGACACGCTTGATAAATTATTGAATATGTGATATTATGGATGAACCAGAAACATTCCCGTTGCTTCAAGCTTCAACACCTAAACAAACAAGTCTGCCAATACGTCTACAGTTCGACCAATTATCATTGAAATTTTACCTCTCCTCGTATCTTGAGCCACTCGTTGGTTTCCCAGATGCCTGTACTGTTCAGTACTAATGTACTGAAAATTTCGATTTCTGCTTTCTGGCAGTTATCACGCAGCATTACATACGGAAATCCTCTTCATTATACCCAGATCGCGTCTAGTGATTGAAGGAAGGATTTCATAATGAGAAGTATGCAATAAATATAGAAATATATTTCAATTGAACAAGAATACAATGGAGACTGTTACGAATTAATGGTACAGACAACAAAGAAATTTTGTGCTTTTGGTTAACCCAGACACTGACATAGTAATTCCTGGGAAATTTACGTTCAAAACGCTTGATAAATCATTGAATATGTGAAATTACGGATGAACCAGAAACATGCTTCAACACCTAAACAAACAAGTCTGCCAATACGTCTACGATTCCACCAATTATTATTGTAATTCGACCTCTCCTCGTATCTTGAGCCACTCGTCGGTTTCCCAGATGCCTAGAAAGTACTGAAAATTCCGATTGCGGCTTTCTGACAGCCAGCACGTACGGAAACCCCTCTCTCCATTCAACCGAGATCGCGTCTAGCGGTGAACGAAAGGAAAGGATTGCGAGGCACCCATAATTAAAACTGTCTAATCGAACCTAGACGGAGGTAGGAGCAATTAAACAGTTTCGAAAGGGGCGCTGCAAATACGCCGCACTAGTTATGCATTCACGAGCGATTAAATCGATGGAGTGAGTGAACTGATGGCGAGGGGGCGGTAGAAGAGGGGGTTATGGACGTTCTGCTCGCGCGAAAATCAGAAATAAGGCAAGTTTGATGGTTTATCGGCCGTTCGCTGTTCGGGAATTGGGGGAAAACTAGCAGTTCTCCTATTTTTCCTTATTCTGATAGAACGAATTATGTGTTGTCTGTTCAGTTTGTCCGTTGTCACTACGATATTGAGCTTGAGATCTTCTTCGAAACTTTTGGTGAAATGCCCAATGGTCTGCAAGTTCTAGATTTCTGTGTTTCTGTTTAGTCTTCTACTACGTTTCTTTCTTCTATAAATGTATATACCTTTAGCCTACATTCAATGGCGCACTTCAAGGAGTATCAAGAAATCTCAAAATTGTTCTCATGTTTTTTCTCAATCCCCATCAACTTATTGATGTCTACTACACTTGCACCATTAGCGTTTGGTGTCTAAGAGCTGCAGCATTGGTTCTGGGATGTATCATTGTAGGTATATCGTTCTTAAAACTTGAAAATTAAGTTATTGTTTCGTACTTTTTTGGAGTGAATGTTCAAATTTTCTATACGTTGTAGAAGCGTGTATCTTTCGATTTTTATTGATGGCCTAGATGCCAAAAGATGACAGCTTCAAAAGTGATAGCTGTCCATATAGCAGGCTATTTTCGAGAATTTTTCTTTAAGATAGAATTGACAAGTTTTTAGCAATTCGGTATCAGGAAGGGTCTTTCAACAATATCAAAACTATTAAATAATGTTAATTTAGCGATTAATCAGGATTTACCATCACTTAGTATATTTTTCGATTTGCAAAACGCTTTCGACACTGTCTCTCATTGCAAGCTGTTGGAAACCCTAGAGATAATTAGAATTAGATGTGAAGCTCATTTATTATTAGAGAATTATTTCAGGGGTGGAGATCAGATTGTAGAAATCAAGTAGTGTCGAAGCGCAAAAAAAATTGTAATGTTGTGTTCCACAGTGAACTGTTTTGGAGCCACTTTTGTTTTGCATATATATAGACCAAATGTTGCACTTGCTGGTATCTGGCGACATTGTAGCTGTCGCTGATGATACAGTTGTTCTTTAAAGGACCTTGACTGGTTATCTTCGAAAAAAAAGTAGAGAATGATTTCACTGTTATTGTAGATTTTCTAAATAGCAAACTCCTCACACTCAATCCAAACAAGACCCATTTTATACCCTTTTGTGACAGGCCAATTGAAAAGTACCCGGTCTACCATAGTAAAACACATTTTTTTGTCGAAATTCGATTTTATTATTCAACATAGTTGCCTTCGAGAGCATTACAACAATTATAGCGATCTTCCAACTCTTCGATGCCATTTTTGTAGTACGATTTGTCTTTCGCTTCAAAATAGGCCTCAGTTTCGGCGATTACTTCTTTATTGGTGCTAAATTTCTTTCCAGCGGACATTTTTTCTAGATCTGAGAACAGGAAAAAGTAGCTGAGGGCCAGATCTAGCGAATACGGTGGATGCAGAAGCAACTCAAAGCCCAAAATGCGATTTGGTGTCAATGTCTATTGATGATTAGAAATAATTTCACGTTTACATTCTTCGGAAAAGTAGTATTGGTTTTCCATATTTCCACAGTTTTAAATGAAAAATTTATTGAATATACGTAATTCTATATTTTTTTTCAATCACGAAATATTATTGCTATCAACAGAATTGTTTTTCATATATTTAGGTGATTAACAAACGAAAATAGTATAATCCCTTCAGTCAATCGCCACATAATCAATTGGTTCAGTACGAAATTAAATCGATTGAGCAAGTGTACGGGAAGCAAGGGGGAAGGACGTCCTCCTACGAAAATCAGAAATAAGGCAAATTTGATGTTTTATCGGTCGTTCGCGGCTCATGAATTAGAGAAAGAAAGCAGATGGAAAATGCGCCCTTCGCGCTCGATAATGCCAAAAATAATTAATTACTCGCTATCGACCGGGGTGTCAGCCAATTTTTCAATAAGAAGCTGTCAGTTCTTACGAAGACTAACGAAGCCGAACCGAGATGCCTGGAATTGCGGAGCAACTGCCTATTCACCTCCCAGTCCGTCATTACGAGTGTGTATTAAACCCTCCCTTCCACAGGGGATGACTATCCGTTTTTCCCGCCAAATTCGGGAAATTAAACAGAATCCGAAAAAACGGTTGAGTGGCAGTGGGGCTACCTCCATTGATAGACTCTCCAGCCGCATTTGCTCGCTCAGCAGTTTTTGTCATTATGATCTTAGTTGAAGATCGGTAATTTTACTTATTTTCTGATTAAAATCGCTAAGGGGGACATGGTAGGCGGTCGCCTAAGGCGGCAAAATTTAAGGGCGTCATTTCAAACTTGATCAACAAACTTCACATGTGTAAAAATTCAATAAATGAGATTTGATTCGGTAAGCAACAACAGAAAAGATTACCGTAATTAATATAAAAAAACATCAAAGGTGCCGCATTATGAATTTCACTCAAAAATATCCAGATGTCGCGTAATCCACTCATAGTGCTGTTAACGAGTTATTGACGCTGAAAAAACACATGAACTCATCAGGTTTAACGGCGTTCGCTTTGCTAAACGTAGCAGAATTTTATTGCGACTTCTGGATTATTTTTATTTTCAATTTTTCGATCAGAAATTTGATTCCTCAGAACGGAATGTAAAATATACCAGACACGATTTCATTTCACCATTTCCAACTCATCCTTTTCAAGAAATATAAAAAGATTCCTTATTGCATACCACATTCCATTTTATTAAAATATTTTTTTATATTGAATTAACTAGTGTTGGATGTGAACGCATTCCAATTTAACATAATGGTTAATTCCTAAAAGAACGGGAGCGCAAAATCTTCTGCCTTCGCACCAGTGCTTTCTTGATTGTTTTTTTCTGCATCGTTTATATCGGTTATTTGTTCCATTCATAACTTGCATAGAGACTAAACTAACGTTTCTGTTTCAGGCTTCAGAATTAGTACTAGCTCGAAATACGGGGAAACAAGCAGGGTAAGTAAAGATATTAATTGAAATGTTGTCTTAGAACATATAAATAAGAACATATATTTTCTTATGGAATTTATAAATTGGACAAATATTCACCAGGAGGTTAATGGTTTCTTCTACACCGCACTCACATAATGGGCTTTCAATAGAAGGCCATTTAAAGAGCATACTATTGCAACGACCATGACCAGTCCTAAAAGTCGATTTCAAATACACCAAATTTTGTTAGGAAGATTGAAACCTAGATTTTTCTCTGAAGGATCAACTATTAGACTTTTGTTGAAGACATTACAAGAACTCCATTCCGAACGCCAAATTTTCTTGTCACTTTCATTAGATTGAAGGAAGGTATTAATCCATAAAGGTTTGCGTGACTTGAATCTGGTGGTTCTAGTATCTGGGAGGTAAGGTATAATTGGAGATAAGTTCAAATAGAAATGAAATTCTTCCCAAGATTTCTTGACTGAGACCTGTCTACGAATATGGGGCGGAACTATTAGATCTACTCCTTTACATTGGTCACTAGTGCTTTCACATATACTTCCCAACCCCCCCATATTCGTAGACAGGTCTCAGTCAAGAAATCTTGGGAAAAATTTCATTTCTTCTCGATCTTATTTCCAATTATACCTTACCTCCCAGATACTAGAACTGCCAGATTGAAGTCACGCAAACCTTTATGGATTAATACCTTCCTTCAATCTAATGATAGTGACAAGGAAATTTGGCGTATGAACATGAGCACTACTGAACCGAACAGAACAACAGTATTCAGCAGCAGAAAAAAACCAAGGCCAAAGCTGCTGTACGAAAAGTGCTGGCTTCAGCATCCCATAAAGAACCAACTAATTTTTGAAGGATATTATTCCCCGACTTCAATTCTGAACGTAAATTCTCCAAGGGTGACCTTTTTGAAATCATGGCAGTTCATATTGGTTCTACCATTCTCTTCTTACTACAAAAGATTCGACAATTTTCGACGAACTATCAAATAACACCAGGTAGATAGATAGATATTTTTCTCAAAATTGCTTCAGATAACAAAATGAAAACAGGTCATAATTAGAAAAAAAATCAACTAATTAATCCAACAACAGAAAAGAAGAAATTCTACCTATAAAAAACATATTCTGAATTTTATATCGAACATGGTTCACTGTCAATTAAAATGGAAGATACAGTTTTCATGAACAAAGTAAAATCAGAAATATCTCTTATTCGTCTAGGAATATAATTATAGATCTCAATTATCTAATAAAATGACAGACAATTTGCAAGTATAAGCAACATTGTTACCAATTCTCAATCTATCCCCCAACGACACGCCAAGAAGCACAGCCATAACTACCCCATCTTCTCTACCACCCCCAACCCCAATCGATCACCGACGCGACCAAACCTTCGGTACCGCCCGTCCCCATAACCGTGTAACGGTTATATTTCCGATTTTTACTTCCGACCCAGCCGGTGGTAAAAGCGCCCAACAGAGACCGCGGCAGTCATTAGAGACAACACCTGTGGCACGCAACATCCTCATTATTCTCGCCGAGGTAGATAGCTATTGAGCGGAATTAATAGCCTTCGATCATTTTCTCAGTCAACACGTACATTACCGCAATCCTTTCGGCCCCCCCAACATCGACAAGAAAACGCAGTCGGAATGGGGCATTGTTTGCGCTGCAATATAACGCTGACAACGCTATATACCTCCATACCTATTTATTTTATGGCCATTTGTACGTTGGATTTTCCGTCTGCAATGAAGGGGGTATTAATACTTAAAAGGTCATTAAGGATTATTCGATATTAGGTCACTCGAAGGTAATTTCGGTCGACTTAGGAAGCGCGGTGGCCTAGGTTTGGTATATATCGAACCGACGGAACCGTAATGGGATAATTGTGATTCATTTTGTTGTTCGTTGCTAATGATTTAGACTTCTACGGACATATTCTGGTCTGTTGTTCGCTGCGGAGACCTTTAGAATCCTCCGATGATAGTGTTTCACTATTTCCTTTGCATTTCAATGGCTTTGAATTGAAAAACATAAAGAATATTAATCAAAACTAAATTATGCAACGATTTTGCACGCTTCAGTTTATGTTACGCTCCTGGAATTTTCAAAGACGCGGTAATTTGTCAATTAATCGTGTGCTATTGGTCGCCGGTGAAGCGCCTACGGATGCGCGTGTCTGGATAAAGAAACAGAGAGAATTTTCTGGAAGATTTCAATAATGTTTGAGACTTTAGGAAAACGTACCTTGTTTTAGTTTTCTGCTATTTCTAGTTCAATTTGAATTTGATTTATCGGCGAGAATTTTGTCGGGATTCTTGGTGAGTGTTGATATGAATATTTGCATTCAACAAGTAATAATCTAACCAGAATAAATTAGTAAATTTTGAAACAGTGGTTTTTTTTTAGAGTCGTCCATCTTGTGGAAACGTATTTCGGTGTTGGTAGAATTCTTTTCGTGTCGGGTGATTTCAGCAAGACTCCTCCTCAGGTTTATTTTATGATAAATGTAATAGTTTCTTGGTTGGAAGTCCGAGAAAAAGTTGTAAATTCGTTTCAACATGTTCCAGTGTCATTGTTCATTTTCCCAAAGCACTTCCCATGGGATTGGAGCAGCAGAGGCCTCTCTTGAGATTGAAAAACATCAAGAAGTACAACCTCTCTTAGAATTGAAATATCATAATGAAGAACTTCCTTGAGATATAGAAGTTGGAATAGTACGTACGTTGAACCACTTTAGTTCCTGAAACTGAGAGAATACCTGCGTAATACCTGGAGTTATCACATCAACTTCGATGAATGGGAATTGGAGTACTATAGCTTCCTGCTAAGATCTGGTGTTTAGAAGGCTGAAAATAATCTGCAGACGTGATCCCATCCTATCAGCAAAGTTATTTATTAAAAACTGATTCAAGTTAAGTTTTATTTCAATATTATTTGTTTAGAGTGAAAAAGATCGATCTTTATATATTTTAATTTTATCTAATCTGCAAAAACCTGAGTAAAAGTTTTGTTGCCAAATAAGCCAAACCATCCTAGAAATCAGTCTTTAGAGTCTCATGGGCAATTGTAATTGTAACTAGAACTTCAAATGGAAACAACCGGCTCGGCGTAGTGTATTATGAGTTATTAAAACCGACTGATACAATCACAGGCGAACGTTATGGAACGCAATTAATACGTTTGAGCCGAGCATTGAAAGACCTAACCTAAACCTAAGCCGCAATACAACGAGAGGCATGATGAAGTGATTTTATTAACATGACAATAGTAATCGTGGATCGCTTCAAAAGATGACCAGTTTTTTCAACGCGGGATCCGTACGCTACCTAAAAGATGGGAGAAAGTAATGGCTAGCGATAGACAATACTTTGAATCATAAATATAACTAATTTTTCACAATAAAGCCTCGAATATCGAAAAAAAGGAGCTCCACACACTCCTAAACAGATATCGTAGGTGTAATGTATGATGTACATAATTAATTGTATTCACTGCGCAAGCAGAGTTTTTCATTATTGTAACATGTGTGACAATCTCTGCGGAGATGATTCGTGCAGCCAGTTGAGAATAAATGTTAGAGTCATTAAGAGCTGAGTTTTATTCTAGAAATATATTCATATCAATATACCTAGAAAATAATATATCGGTATCCTCATATTAGGGTACAAGAATATATTACAGTAGGGAACGATAGCAATGTGAATTACTCAAAATTTCACATACCGACTGTTTCCTCCATGAACTTCTCGAATTGTTCAATTGGCAGCTCAAAAATCAAATATTCCGATATGAACAATTATAACACGTCAAATTTATCTAGGCATTATGCAAAATGAACTGTCTTCTCAATTGAGAATTTCTTATTTCAATTCGAAATGAGGTCGACAGAAAAATCTAGTTGTTAACTCGTTCATTAATTTAGCGATTAATTATAATGAACATCTCAATAATTAATTGCAATCATCAATAAACTAATTGATTAATATGTAACGAGCCTTTCAACTTCTTATTGAGAGTTAGTTTTCAACGTATTCGTTAGTGTCCCTGTTCGGTTAATTCTTTTTATTGCTAATGATACTGTTACCTAATGAAAAATTTCATCAGTAGAGAAAAATGAGAGTACAAACTATCAATACCTCTCCATTTATCCTAGAAAAGCATTTTATGGCATTGAAGTGCAAAAACCTGGAATGTAATACTCACAATATCTTCTAATCCTAGATAAACCTACAAATTTCGATATTATCGAACATATAACATGCAGCATTCGAAATGAATTCTGTGGTTCATCCGAAACAATCTCCGAAATTCCAATCCAAAACCCCAAGAGACACTTAAATGGAGTATAAGTGCGAGTAACTGTGTGCGCTTCCTCTTCCCCTTCCACAGGACGTATTCAAACCCGGAAAACGAGCAGATTTGGCACGATAAATTTATACAGAACCCATAATGAAAGCACAATTTTCCGGCGCCTTGCGTTCATCATAAAAACGATAGATGGAGATTACCATATTAATATTTAAAATAAGCAGTATACACATCTCCGACAACTGTGTCGTAACGCCCAACTCCTTCTCCTCATCTACATATGTTCTCGTCAGCTGTGCTTTGTTTCTCAAAAGGCTTATTACGAATGCAAAATTTCCCATTCATATTCAAAATTTTATATCCCAGTTTCGCCACTAATTTATTCAGATCTCCCCTCCTCTCCTTTCCCCCACCACTTTCGTTTCGTCTTTCTTCGCGGAAACGTCTAATTTGTATCCGAAATTTAATAACCAAATCCAAATCAAATCATAATCTCCCGAAAGACCCTGCTCCCAAGCAGCGCTTTGACAGGAGATGCCTTACTGCCGTACTTTCAACCAACCGTTCTTCTCGCGATGGATGGATATATTTCCATTACGGGAAATAATGGCCTCTGCTGCTGCCGAAAACAAAACGAGTTAGGTCATAATTGACTCGTGAAGATCCAGGAGATTCCGAAGTGCCTACCAATTAGATCTCCTCATGAATATTCAGGGAAAAAAGGTGGCCGAATGGAGACTGAGCGATAGGAATATCTCTGGCCAATACTTCCTCTATAAATATGAGAATCAAATGTTGATTACGAATTCTGAGACCATCATAAGCTAACTCGAGCACTGACACATTCATTTCTGATGAGTTAATACTCGTAGAGAGTCAATAAATTTGGGAACTTGTTGTGCATTTGGTTAGTAATGAAATTGATGTCAGAATGACTCTAATTTCGACTATGTTGATATTGAAGTTATCATAATTATACATGGTGGGCCACGGTCGATGGTTCCTTAGAGTTTTACGAAGAAGAAAAGTTATGGTTTTATTGGAAATTCGGTTTCTTGGGAAGAAACCACTGTTTTATCGATCTCAAATATTTTCAGCACAGAAATATTTGGAAAGAAGATATGTCATATACTAACAGTTGAATTTAAGTTAAATTTATTGATTGATTTTGATGGCGATTTGAAAATAGTAAAATAACATGGTGTTTCCTAATTAGACGTGTACCTTGGAGGACGTGTTGGTATGACTCATTTGCTGTCGTTTGAGCTATATTTAGTGACCAAAAATCAACAGTTTACAAGATATTTGAATTCTTGTTACTTATAAAAGAATTCTCATCTTACGTGGTTTCTCGTCAATTTTTTTTACGTTGACCAAATTGTATTATAATTTTGGATTATTTTCTTGGCCAGCGAGAAGTCCAGATCTAACATCGTAAGAATAGACGAAGCAGCGAGAAGATTGAGAGTGAATTTCAGGCGGAAATTAACAACTGAAGAAATAAGATAGAGAGCACGTGTTTGTATGAGGAATGGTAGAGCCATTTCAAACGTAATTTATTAGTTCATTCTTCACCGAAATTTTGAATTTAATTGCAATAAAAAAAATATTCAATTCATTATTTTCCTCTCTATGCTTCTTTCCCCTTTCAAATCAAAATCTTCTGAAACAAAACTAGTGCCTGCATTCTAACGAAAACTTTTTTAGGAAATGAAAAAAGAATTTGGCAAGTTTTTGAAATAATATTATCATACATAAATTGTGTAATTCAATAGTTGCAGGCAAATTTATATTAGAAATTTATTATTTTTTCTTTATATAGAAACTTTCAAATCATACTGATTTTTATTCAACATCTAATACAGCATAGTTTTGCTTTTTTCAGAAATTCATATCCTTTTCTGATGAAAATATTCCAATATACAGGGTGTCCCGTAAAGACCACGTCAAACCGAGGGAGAATGTAGATCAAAGAATAACCCACCTGCTATGACAAAATTCCCATAATAAAAGTCTTACCGTTTTCGAGATATTTTTGTTTTTTGAAAATAATGAATTTTTGCCCTTTTCAATAGTTTTTCTCTTACGGTTGGTACAATTTTACATCTTTCTGGTTAATTTTTTCTGTAAAATATTGCTGAAGAATGATTCCAACGTTTACATTAAAAACATCCTCCGAAAATTTTAAAGGGGGGCTATGAGAAATATTTTCATTGGAAATTTTGGTAGTGGATTATTTTGTTCATGAAGTTTAGCCCATCGTTGTGGAAAAAAAATTTACCGAGCTACTGCTGCACATTACACCAATGAATTGTCTATTTCATAGTGATTTCAAAGAGGTATCACACAAGTCATTCGTTATTCAAGGAAAAAAAATATGGCTGTTTTTATCCAAATGGGTACGTTTCGGACAAAATCAAGTTTGTCAATTCTGTTAAGAAATCTTCGATGTTGCATTACTCAGTGAACAATGGCAATTGTTTACGTGCGAAAATATTACTCGCATAATTATTCACTTCAACGAAATTCAATTTTGCCCGTAAATTTTGGAAAACATCATGCAGATCCGGATTTTTTTAATGAGATCGTTTGGAGCGACGAGTCTTCCTGTACCAAGGATGGGTACATGAATCTCCACAATTTACATAGCTGGAATATCATAAAACCACACGAGGTGAGAGAAGATAGATCACAATATCGATTCAAGATCAATTTATGGACTGGAATATTTAATGGTGCAATTTTGGGCCTGATCGAACTGCCGCCATCACTGAACGCAAACAATTATTTGGAATTTTTTACCAACCAGCTGCCCATTTTATTGGAAGATGTGCCACTGGCGCTGAGACGTATGTCTGTGGTTTCAACATGATGGATGTCCAGCACATTACGGACTCAAAGTTACCGCACATTTGAATAGAACTTATCCCCACCGGTGGATTGGAAGAGAAGGTGAAATTTTGTGGCCTCCTCGTTCACCTGACCTAAATCCTATGGACTTTTATTATTGGGGCTGCCTAAAAGACAAAGTACACGCAACACCCATACGTGATGAAGTCGAATTGAGAGAACGCATCCGCAATTCGGCTTCATCACGTATGGGTGTTGCGTATACTTTGTCTTTTAGGCAGCCCCAATATTAAAAGTCCAGAGGATTAAGGTCTTTATGTACCCATCCTTGGTACAGGAAGACTCGTCGCTCCAAATGATCTTATTAAAAAATCTGGATCTGCATGATGTTTTCCAAAATTTGCCGGCAAAATTGAATTTCGTTGGAGTGAATAATTATGCGAGTAATATTTTCGCACGTAAACAATTGCCATTGTTCACTAAGTAATGCAACATCGAAGATTTCTTAACAGAATTGACAAACTTGATTTTGTCAGAAACGTACCTATTTGGATAAAAACAGCCATATCTTTTTTCTTTGAATAACAAATGACTTGTGTGATACCTTTTTGAAATCACTATAAAATAGACAAGTTATTGGTGTAATGTGCAGCAGTAGCTCGGTACATTTTTTTTCCACTACGATGGGCTAAACTTCATGAACAAAATAATCCACTACCAAAATTTCCAATAAAAATATTTCTCATGGCCCCCCTTTAAAATTTTTGGAGGATGTTTTTCATGTAAACGTTAAAATCATTATTCAGCAATATTTTACAGAAAAAATTAACCAGAAAGATGTAAAATTGTACCAACCGTAAGAGAAAAACTATTGAAAGGGGCAAAAATTCATTATTTTCAAAAAACAAAAATATCTCGAAAACGGTAAAACTTTTATAATGGGAATTTTGTCATAGCAGGTGGGTTATCCATTGATCTACATTCTCCCTCGGTTTGACGTGGTCTTTACGGGACACCCTGTATAAATCAAACTTGATCAACGTAGAAAAATTCGACGAAAAATGGAGATGAAAAATTTTTTAAAAACCACTAGAACTCTAATATCTTGGAAACTGTTGATTTTCGGTTATCAATAAGTATAGCTCAACCGACAGCAAATGAGTGATACAAACACATCCTTCAAGGTTCAACTCTAATTTGGAAACATCCTGTATCTATAAATATAATTTTATTGTTAAACCCTCACAACTAAAGAAGGAGAAAATGTTACAATATAAAACAGTGAGTTTTCCATTTTGCAGTCCATTGTGAAAATTTAAATAAATTTTTATTTGATATCCTACGATTTTATTGATGTAACTTTCAACTGGCCTTATTATAGTGTTGAATACCGAAGTCGATCGCCGATAGATTGAAATATTCACGAATAGTGTTTTTCTATACTTCGTTCTACATTATATGGTAAAGGAAATTCATGAAAGAATACATTACTACTCAAAAAAGAGAGAGAGAGAGAAAAGATATTAATTGTTTCCTCTTATTTTTTTATTATTGCAGGGCTAGCGTTATTGGGGAAACAGTAAAGCGAGCGTTTCAGACGCCTTCATTTGAGGGGCGGCACTTCAGCCCAGTTTGCGGGCCGCCTTTCCATATTTCATCCCTGATTCTTAAAAACAAAGTAAGGTCAACATCCCCTGCAATAAAAGTCTCCAAACCACCTTTACTAAGATACCTGTATAATAAATAACACATGGCTGCCTAACAAATATAAACAGAATTCCCTATAACTTTAAGTTATCATTACTGTTCAAAATGGCAACCGATTTAACAGCTGTCAAGTGATTTATTCTCAGCTTGGTTTGGCAATTCATCATGAATAGACTCACGCCTGAACAACGCTTGCAAATAGTGCAATTTTATTTCGAAAATAATGGTTCTTTATGGGCTGGTGGAATCATTGGTCCGTACTTCTTCAAAAACTATGATGGCCAGAACGTTACAGTCAATGGTGATCGGTATAGAGCCATGATTACTAACTTTTTCATTCCTGAATTAAACAAACATGATGTCCGGGAGCTGTGGTTCCAACAAGACGGCGCAACATGTCACACAGCTCGTGCCACAATCGATTTATTGAAAGACACGTTTGGTGACCGCCTAATTTCACGTTTTGGACCTGTGAATTGGCCTCAAAGATCTTGTGATTTAACACCGCTAGACTAATTTCTGTGGGGCTTTGTAAAGTCATTGGTTTATGCGGATAAGCCACAAACCCTTGACCATTTGGTAGACAACATTCGCCGTGTTATTGCCGATATACGGCCACAAATGTTGGAAGAAGTCATCGAAAATTGGACGTCCAGATTGGACTACATCCGAGCCAGCCGTGGTGGTCATATGCCAGAAATCATATTCAAAATGTAATGCCACAATATTATCTTGCGGATAAATAAAATTCATGTCAATCGAATAATCCATTGTTGTTTTATTGAAATTTAAAGTTCTATAGCTCTTAAAAATCACCCTTTATTTCACAAAAAAGATAAACAATACCTACCCTCGCTTTCGAATTATTTATAGGCCGATGTTTACATATTCAACATAAGGTTCCTAAACTAGTTACTGCAGTATTGTATGTTAGACTTAAAACATTTATGCTGACCGGTATTCTAGCGTTTCAGATAAAAATTTCACAAAACCCGAAGTTAGTTTTTTTCTCTCTCTCCAAGTAGCCATTCCCTCCCGGATCGACCAGACTGTCGAATTATCAATAATTATTTTTCCCGGCTCGGATCCCAATTATCGAAATGAGTCCGAAACTCGACGTAGCCTCGTCCTTTTTCGCGCCGGAACACAGAACTTCCGCCCAGATTTCGACATAAGACTTCATAGTCGTAATGAAACTTTCGGAGATTAACCAAAATAAAGAAATCTTAATTAAGGGCCCCTTTGTTCTGTCCCGAAAGTCCGCGCCGTCGATTTCCGAATGGGGGGGACGAAATTCAACACCCGGGCATTCACGTTAAGAAATTCGACATTTACTTCAATTCAGGCTCCGACGGGGGGTTGTAATTATTCGAATTTATTTGGAGGAGCGCTTCCTCGACGGCACATGCCATATCACCTCTTCTAATTGCTTCTGCTGCGAGATCTCTCTCCTATTTTCGTCTGGCGGGTTTATGTGTTTGGGTCGACGTGCAGGAATATATATAATTTCGAGTAGGAGTGAATAATTGACGATGTTCAAGTATCCAGGGGATGAAATGTAGGGATTTTCAGTTTAAAGATTAGGATTTGGAGTGATGATTATTTAGATGAGAAAGAAGACTAGATAACACATCATGTAACGTTCGAATTTGAATATACTGCGCGAAGATGCCCAATCGTCGCAAATAAGCCTCGAATAACCATAATGAAATCTTTCATCTAGGTTCATTACTATACTGGATGCTTTTTCTGATTGATTTTGGTAGGAAAGTTCCCTTAGCCAGAAGAGTGTGATTTGGTTATATTTATTCTATAGAAAGATTAGCACTGGAGTGATGTAGTTATCACCGATTACAATATCAACTAGAATATTATAATTCTTTGTATCGGAAGCACCAGTCCGTTTTTCCAGCTATACACTACATTCATACGTTATTACTCAGCAAAGGATTTTGCAAGAATTTTGCACATTTCAATTCATATTAGGCTACTGTAATTTGAAAAGATTCAGTAATTTGTCAATTCATCGTACATAATTGGTCACCGATGAATCGGCTACGTGTACGTGTATTTAAAGAAAGGAACATATAGAAGTTTTTTCAATAATTGTTGAGACTTCAGGAAAGATACGTTTATTGTTTTAGATTTCAACGATTACTAGCTGAATCTTAGATTTAAAATTTTATTTATCGACCAGAACTGTATTTTCGATAAGTGGTCACATTAATATTAGCATTCAACAATAACCAGTAATAATCTAAACAGGAGCAATGAATAAATTTTGAAACAGTATGTTTTTTTTCAATTAATGGAATATTTCTATGAATATCGTTCAATGATTTTTCTTGAATTGCTTCATCTTCTCGAATTTGATATGAAAAAGCGGAAGTGATATTTTTCTTACGTTACCAAAGCGTCATTGATTACGTTTTGTTTGTCTCGAATCATGACATATATCGAAAACCAATTTCTGTTGATCCATTGTTCGTTTTTAGCAGTGCTATCCCAAAGGCATAACGAACAAGGGCATATTCGGTATATTCACATTGCTGTCCAAGGGGAAGTTTACCATTTTAAAATCAACACAAATTGTTCATAGATGTTCTGCGTATTAGAGTTTTATACATAAGTATAGCAATTTATTCATATTATCCCTTCATAAAGGTGAATTGAACTTTTTGGTAACCATTAGATATATAGAAAAACACATTGTTGAACTTTCAATAAAAAGACTATATTGTTACAAAAAAACCAGGTTATTTCAATCCAGGTATATGGACGGCTAATCAGATTCTAATTTTGGGTAGGAAATTTCTATTTTAGCGATATATTTATTTTTGAATATATCAGGACTGACATCAATTAACCTATATCTTCAAAATCAGCACATTTTTCAGAATCAGTTGTTAGATCACCGACACCAAATATGTTTCTTATGTTTCTCAGTTGCTACATGTTATTATTATGATGTTATTACTCAGCAAAAAGTCTTATTACCTCCAACGATTTTGCATGCTTCAATTCATGTTACGCTACCTACTGTAATTTGCAAAGATGCGGTAATTTGTCAATTGATCGTACGTGACTGGTCACCGATGAATCGGCTATTGGTGCGCGTATGTGGAGAAAGGAACATTTTCTGGAAGATTTTCAATAATTGTTGAGACCTCAGCAAAAACACGTACGTTGTTTTAGATTTCAGCCATTATTCAATTTATCTGTGAGAATTGTGTTGGGATACTCGGTAAGTTTTCACATTAAACTTTGCATTTGACAATAACAAGTATTAATCTCACCAGGAAGAATCAATTGATTTTTAAATAGTAGTTTTTTAAAGAGTCATCCACACACTTCGGACTACTTTTTGAACTGTCTATAAGAAGGCGCCAATTGTCTGGAGTGTATTGTGTCAAACTCATTTCCTTCCTTTGATTGTTGAAGATTACCAAGTTATCTACCAAGGTCTATATTTGGTTAATTAGATCCTTATTTTTGAGTAGGAAATTTCTATTTTGGCCTTTAAATATATATTAATTTTTTGGTTTTATCTGCAGTAACAGAATTAACCGGTATCTTCAATATTAGAGCTGATAGAAAAAATCTAGTGGCATTTTTTAAATCAGCACATTGGAGATATTTTGAAATAGTCGTTGAAATACAGTCACCAAATTTTTATTTCTATTTTGTTAGCCTGAGCTATCAATAGCAATGAGGAGAATATCCACAACAACTAATTCTTCTCAAAACCTCACAGGGTAAAAACAGCTCTCCAACATCGATTTGCATCCAAACCTGTTCCGTACCCTTAAGAAAAACTTTTCTCTCGAAAAACATCACTGATCCCCACCCAGTCCCAGTGTCTTATCACGTGGTCAATGTTCGATTTGTCCCACCGCGCGTCTGTCTAAATTGTGATGGAGTGTGTGCTTCAGGAGCCCCAGACAAGCTTTTGGGGGGCCGAGCCGGTGGTGCCTCCTTGTCGGCCGCAAAGCCAGTCTCGTGGTCCCTAATGCATCAGACAACCTGATGAAGACGACTCACCCGCCTGGGACCAAACGCTCCCGGTTTTCGACCATCCTCGCGTTGCTGCTCTCGTTGCGGAGAGCAACATCAACACTCGCAGGTTATATTAATGTTTATTTACTGGGTCGCACGTTTCTTCTTTTGTGGAGGTTCTAATGACTTGTTTTAGGTATGTGTGTTATGTGCGTGCTGGGGTGTTGCTGTTTCGTTGTCGAGAATTTATGGTCCAAGATTTCAGGTCAACCAAAGGTTACTCCTTTTGCTCTGATTGGAACAATATTGACGAATATCGCCTTAGATGCCATATATCATAACATACTACTATAGTTTGATAAATGTGACTTATAATACAAGACAGAAATAATGTTGGAATGAATTTTTCATTATTATGATTTGATAGATGGCATTCATTTTTCAATTTCATTTCTGGCATAGCCCATTCGTTCAGCCCAATTCTTCTCTACTTCTTCTAATAAGTCCAGGCATATGGCGTCAATGATGGCTCAAATATTGCCTTCCACTGCTAGAAGATTTACTGCTTTGTCGGTATAAACCAATGACTTAACATAGCCCCATAAAAAGTAATCAACCGGCGTTAAGTCGTACAAAAGAGGGGGGCAGTTAATAGGACCACTTCTGAGAATAAAGTTGTCACCAAATTGATATTGCAATGAATAGATGGTTGAGTGAGCTGCGCTGTATGGCAAGTTTCGGCGTCTTTTCGGAACCAAATGTTGTCGATGTTTAGCTGATTAATTTTTGTAACCAAAAAACCAGTCCAAGAAGTTGAGAACGGAGACGTATCTCAATTTGGAAGTGTTGTTCAGACGTTTAACAATTCATGATGAATTTCTTTACCCTATTGAACAGAAATGTCAACATAGTTTGACATTGGGTCTGTCTTTTCAACAAAATTTCAACATTATTTGTGTACGTTCTTTTCCTGATACCAAAAGCAATTTGTGCTTGGATAGGAAATTTGGAAAAAGCAGTCTCACAGCTTCAACATTGTCAGGTGTCCCTTCTTTGTGGACATGTGTTTCCTGCTTTTTCCAAATTTAGAATCCTATCACGAATTGCTTTCACATCAGGAGCAGAATGCGCAAGAGCAATGTTGAAATTTCGGCAAAAAGCCATACCCACCGCAGTGTGCCATCAGACAGTGGAAAACTGAGAATGGTAAGGATACCTGAAAATGTTATAGCTTTGAGAACAGTAGTAAAGCAATCACCAAGACGATCTGCTCGGAAACAGTCCATTATCATCCTTACAAGATTATGATACTACAATAATTGGGATCAGATTCAGGAAAGAAAATCACACTATACCCATCGTAGTGTGTATAATCAAAATATTACCATTCAGCTTCAATGTGCAGTTGTTCTGCAAGATTTTCGTGGATAAATATATAAGCATATTTACAGCCCTTGATTGGCGTTTGAAACCTCCGGAATGGAAAGATACGCACTTTAACAAAACTCAGTTTAGTGTTTAGAAGGCTGAAAAGAGTAGATTGATATATAAATCTTGTAGGACCATAAAATTCATAGCATTTCCAGAACAATAGTAATCCTAATTCTGAAACAAGTGGTAGAATGGGCTTCTATTCCAACACGAATGCGAAATTAGTGTTGGAATTGCCTTCTGCAACGAGTATTAGACGATATTTTCTCTATTTCAGTCAAGTTTTATGAAACATTGTCGAAATTCAGTAAAAAATTCAAATTACACATCCTAGTGATATTTGCATTGTATCTTTGCAGTTGGTGTGACAGTTACGAAAATTGACAGATTACGGAATTTGAATTTGAATCATTCGTTTGGAATTTTGAAATAATTTACAATAACGCATTAAATTCGTGAATTATATCTGTTGAAATCGATTTAACACCACCAGAGTTAAGAGAAATTGCGAATAATGTTGCGGATCTTTTCACATTATCAAAATTATGTTATAATAATTATTGACGTGTGTTGAAATTTGATAGGATCGAAAGTCAATGTAGACAACCACAAAACGGAAAATATAATTGAAAACAATGCTGTAATTAGTTCATTACAACACTGTTTTTAGAACTGTAATGAAAGACAATGCTCTCAGCAAAGAAGACCTGAACTCTTCAATGCCGCGAACAAGGCTTTTAAAATAACACTACAACAATGCATTTACGTGAGAATCAAAACGGTATCGATTCCACACCGAAGAACGCAAAAAAGGCATGAATTGAAACTGTGTTTGTCGACATCCTCTTTCAGATATGGGTCATTGTGTCTTCCCAACACACACATATTCATTTCAACGCGGTTAATCCATCATGATTCAGTAACAGGTACATTCCACCCTTCTAAAAATGGAACAAGCGCTCGATGGGGCTGAAAGCCATAGGCACACAATGCCGGACAAGATAATATTCATTCCGCGGGAATCGAAGAGAAAAACCTGCTTCAACTCCCTTCAACTTTTTTAAAAACCTCCCTCAGCACACGAATACCTCCGTTCGCTGTTTTAAATACATTATATCCAATGGTTAATTGAAAATCCACTTTAAAGTTGCGGACGCCTGGCTCCACAAAATTGCAATTAACGATACAATTTCCACATTTTTAAATCTAATTTTAATGTAATGAGCGGATGCGGATACGACGGTAGGCCGGCAGTGGTGGGGGGCGGGGAGAAGGAGGCACGTAAAATATAGGAAAGAATGCTAATTAATTATTCTGAAGAGCTGAGCAGCGGCAGTGATTAGCATTCAGAGCCGTCGAGGTTTGGGAATCACTCCTGAAATTTTTCTTCCCGTCTACCCCATTTTGGTAGTGGGGGGACACCGGTCTGATTCGAATAATTGTGTTTGGAGGCTTGACTTGAAATTGGGCCGAAGAAAAATGAGGGGTTTATTGGGAAGTTCTTGTTTTGTTGGGAAAAAAATATATATTTGTGGCAGAGTTTAGTTTACGCAAGATTCAGTCTGTAGGGTATTACATTCTGCCAAGAAACTACTATCTAGAATTCGCCTGGGATTCTTGTTCGACCTTAAATTGACCGAACTGTATTCAAGCAAAGTTTGAGCGTCATTGGCTATACGAAATATTTGTAGTACTTCTTTTTTTTTCGTTTGTGTATTGCGATTATAAAGTTGGATAGAAACATCAAATAAAATATATTAAACATTTTGGCAGATTCCCGATTTTCTGGATTACTTAGGGTATCTGTTGCCTAATGCTATTTATTATTATTATTCATGATTTGGGGTCATTGCGGCTCTGTTAGCCTTCCGGGAACTACGACCAATTTAGTCTTTTGTTCTTAACCCTACCTATTCATACAAACCCAGGAATACGGTTAACGAAACCGACGACATCCTTAGGAGCCTTGGCTATTACTTCGTGAGTATCCAGGAATGACTTTCCCATGTCAGTGGTTCTTAGGCTAGTCAGCCCCGGACTTTTACGCACTATGTGTTCGGCTGTTTCTACTTCCTCTACTTCCTTACCACAGAGCCTACAGATCTCATGTGCTAACCCATGTGGTACAAAAGGTATTTGCACCGACAGTGTCCTGTCGGCAGTCCCACCATTACCCGAAGCTCAGCTCGTTGTAGCTTCATAAGTTTCCTGGTAAAGGTCGTTAAAAGCACCACAAACTTCATAGCCTAAGCAAGACCTGGAGAGTTTCTCCAGAGGGTTTTCTTATTGTCCCACTCTCATTTTTGAACCGCTGCCTTATATTGGTGTTTTCCAAGCCCATAGAAAGGCTCAGGACCAACAGGTGTTAACCTTGATGTCCTTTTTGCAAGTTCATCGTCTTTTTGATTATCTTCAATGCCACAATGCCGCAGTAACCATAAAAGTTACTTTATGTTATTACGGCACTCCTATGTCAGTTGAGAGCCCTGGCTATGATTCCAGGGATCTCAGCGTGGCCTGACTGTCCATAGTAATGTAAATCCGCGCCCCTTGGTGTTTTTTTTTGAGACACTCTTGGGCGCAAGTATAGACAGCTAGTGTCTCGATTTGCAAGATAAAGGGCTATCTTCCTATGACTGTTACTAAGACATAGTGTTAAGGTCTTTTAACATGTGACTCAATAACACAGATGCTACCTCCAGTGCTATATTACTTTTTTACTCGTAATCCGTAGTAAATCTATGGATTTCCAACCTTCAGAGCAGTAGGGAAGCGAATCATAACTTACTCGTACTTCATACTTCCCCGGCTCCCTTACCTCCACATGTTATTGCTACCATTGTCACCTATCTTATCTATGATCATAGCCATTTTGTTAGATTCAATATATTATTGAATCAACTAACTTTTTATGCTTCCTAGCAACGAACACATAAGTTGCTTGAAAATATTTTGTAATATCCAAGATGTCTACAACACTGGTGTGCTCACTTACTCTTGAAAAACTTTAAGATTTAAGTTGCGACTTTGTGAAGGACCATCTTTTTAATGGTACTGATTTCCGCATCAATTCTTATGGCGGCACTCTAGTCGTTTTTCTGTCAATTTATCTGAGGTTAAATCAATTTTAAACTACTTTTGAAAGAACAAATGAAAATTTTGAAATGATGCCGTTGATTGGTTGATTCTGGAAACTTTATGTCAATTGAGATAACATCATTTGATTTATTACGAGCAACAAATTAATTTTAACTTTATGAAGAAACTTAAGCTCACTTTACTCGTTTCACTTATCTCTTTTTTTTCCTTTCTCTACAGTTGTATTATGGATAATTTTAAATTAGAGTTTATAGGTTTAATGTACCTCAACTCGGTAATTTTGTTTAATAATAATAATAAATTTCAAAATTTAGAGGTGTCTGGCAGGAGATTTTTCCTATGCAAAGGTAATGTCATTTGGAAAAACATATTTTGAAATTTATTCAAATAAAATGCGTATAAAAATTTCAGCTTTATATTAATGACGTAATCGGTTCCCAATTTATGCACTAAATTTTTAGAGGGCATTCCTAATTCATCATTTTGAGGACATTACCTATAAAAGCTTTCAGCTTTTATAATACCTTCGATGTAAGTCTGACTTACATGAGCTCTTAGACTCATCATTCTTGATATTTAATATAGAATTGTGTATATTTATTCACGATTGAAGATTCTAGATAGCATTTATTTTCATGTATGAGAACCTGCATGTCACACACATCTATCGTCTGAATAGCCCATTCCGAAACCGACATATTGCACATTATTTTTTTCCACCGCAATACAACATTCGTCAATTCCTGATTCCGACGACACTTTCCTGCATCAATCGAAGAGTTCACAAATGATAGGTCTCAGACACGCGAATATGCATTTCCAGCTATATACCCTTTGTCAGCCCCCCATTTTTATCTACGTCCCTAACCAGTCCCTTTTATTATGTAGGAACCGGAATAGACATAATGGCTATCATTCCGAAGAGTGGAGATGATACGAAATTTGAATTTGGGGTAAATACCTGTCTATCGTTCCGAATGTCTCTATCATCTTCTCCTGACAATTGACGGCGTTTCACAAAAATAATAATTTATATTATTAAATGTATTAAAGTTGCTAACCTGACGCTACGTCTATGATTTGGGGAATAGGATGATATTATTGGTTCTAGACACGACAGTTATCGGCATTTGTCGTTTAACAGTGTTCACGGCAATTGCTTGGGTTGTATTACTGCTCTTTGAGACGATTATCTGCATGCTACCGTAGTAGCTGTATGAATTGTCTTTGTGCGAGATAATTTAGCGACTTTGAAATACTTCCGTTTCTGGGTTCCGTTTGAACTTTTCCTCTTCGTTAAAATCGTGCGAAATTATTTAAAGGGCAGTATTGTAGAAATCAGGGCCGGCGTTAGGGTTGAAACAATGAAGCAACCGTTTTAGGTGCCTCTATTTGAGGGGCGGGATTTCGGCCCAGTTTTCTGGTTGACTTTTCTTATTTCATCCTTGATTATTGAGAAAACATGAGGTTGTGCCGCTCCGCAGCTTTTGTCAACATTTCCTGCAATAAAAAACTCCTAATACCCCGCCTTTACTGAACCGCCTGTATAAAAAATAACAAATGACAGCCTAACCACTATAAACAGAATTCCCTATTATACTCATTGACAAAGGGATAAAATTATTATGTAAAATGAAAAAAAACTACCTCTCATTTCGAATTATTTGGAAGCCGATGTTCACACATTGAATATATGGAAAATTCTTACGATTTTACGTTCAAAACGAGCCAAATTTGTGTAGGTGCGCCATCTGCCTAAGAATTATGATGTTTCGTCTCGAGATCGCTGGTGGACTCTTCAGTATGGCAATCCAGCGACCACCGCCTTAGACACCGTTTTACACCATTGTGGAGAGTTGACTCTGCTGCAACGCGGTCACTACGAAGTAATCGAAATTACGGGGTATTCAAGGTAGATACCTCAATGGGTATCCGTCAAGAAAAAAAATGTTTTTTCGGATATCCAGGATCGTGAGCTGATTTCAGACGATCCACCCGGTATACTCGTTTGATTCTAGAAATGGTACTCTATATGGCTTTTTTCTTAAGACCTACCGTTTGACCCCTGCCACATGAAAATATTTTATGCAAATAACTTTTCATCATGACAAAAATGGTTAAAAGAAAGAGTATCAAAATTTCTAACAATAAAGAAAACGACAAACCTCAAATATCGAGATAATAACTAATCAAATATGAGATTGTAACCCTCAGTCAATTTTTCGTCGTGATACTTTCAAATTGCTTACAGAGGAATGAGACTTGAATGTCAAAATAATCCGCAACACCCCGTATACTCGAAAACCGCGAAGAAAATCGAAGGTTTGGAAGTTTTCCTGGAGCTTCGAGACGATTTCGAGGGGGGTCTTATTATTGTCATTTTTGCTCCAGGTGGTCCCGTTGAGGCTGTGATTTTGTATACCTGCATACCTGGATTCTTAGGGGAAGAGCTATATCTATATAAGAGATAATCAAATTCCACTTGTCTTCTATACAATTGGGTAGAATGCTGAAATAGTGTATTTTACCGATGGAAGACAATTGTCTGAGAGCGAGTTCATATTTCTCCTTGATTTGACTGAAATGATTTCTACCTAATTACTGGACAGTGGCGTTCTTATGAAAGTGTCTGAATAATTTTGTTGATAAATATATCGAAATCTTCGGAGCGTGGTCGTTAATGGTCAATCATCTGAGCAGGTGGATATAACGTCAGGAGTCCCGCAGGGTTCCCATCTTGGACCGCTTCTTTTTTTAATTTATTTCAATGATGTCTCAGAATGTTTTCTTAATACCCACCATAGCTTATATGCCGATGATTTAAAAATTTATCAAAAAATTGTTGCCTTCCGTTTATTCGTTTTCTGCTCAGAGAGATATTTTACGTTGAATGTAAAAAAAATGTCAACATATAGCTTTTACAAGGAACCTTAATGTTATCAGATCTTCTTTTTTTCTTGACGGGTTTGAGTTGGAAAGAGTAGATATTGTTATAAATCTCGGGGTTTTATTGGATAGAAAATTGTCTTTTGAATTTCATATAGATGCGGTAGTCAAAGAAAGTGTCGGGATGCTTGATGGTTTTGTTTTGAGAATTACTAAAGATTTCAAAAACGCGAACACATTGAAATCCCTGTATATTTCCCTCGTAAGAAGCAGCTTAGAGAACGCTACCCAAATCTGAAACCCTCATTGCCATAAGTACATCCAACCAGCTCACCTACAGACTATAAAGGTTTATCAATTGAACATAAATTTTTGAGCCTGGAGGGTAGGAGGGCGCTGCTTGATGCTATGTTCTTGTACAAGATAACGAATAATTTTTTCAGTTATCCGTTAATATGCTCCCCAGAATAATGCAATTTTACAACTTGCATATATTAATGATCTTGACTTTTTCAATCTTGGTGTGGAAACTTTCAGAAGACGGCTGTCGACATATCAGTTCAGAAGTTACATGACTCGATTCTGAATAACATTTATATTTGTTTTTTATATTTTCTTTTTTTATGAAATATTTAATTTTTTTGTCTGTTGGTGTTTTGTTCGATGCTTTATATATTATTATTTAATGATTGTCTCATAGAGTGTGAATCTTTTTTTATATATTGTAATCATTGTGAAGCTCTGTTATTGGATTTTCTGTTGAGGTTCCTGTTGTGAAATAAATAAATAAACTCGATTTTTGTAAAATTTAATGTATTACTATACGTAGAAATGTCAGTAAGTACTTCAGGCCTTGTTGAGTTGCTTTCTAATTATATAAAATAAATACTTGGAAGGTGACTTTTTGTGACGATTTTTTATTGATAACTTCGTTCTAACTTAATCTTGCGTCATAATGACAATAACACACTACAAAAAAATATAACATTTAAAGCATGAAACAATGAAGTACAGCATGTCCCAACATTCTCCGGCCCCAAGCTTATTCCACACCCAACCTTGCTGGAGCCTTCAAGATTCGACCAAACCTTGATCTTTCGACTGGGTTTTCATTCTTCTCTTCTTTTTTCTTATTCTTTTGTTTCTTTTCTGTAGTGATAACTTCTTTACTGTTTGATTCTGATGCTGTTCCTAATTCTAATGGATAGATCTTTTGGAATGGCCTAATTATTATTCCGTTCTTCGTTTTTACTTTTGCGACCCGGCTAACTCCATCTTTTCCATCATAAATTTCTAATATTCTTCCTATTGGCCAAAGTACCCGTTTCAGATTATCTGCTCCAACCAAAACTACATCACCAACTTTAATCTGCTCCGTCTTCTTCCTGTGACCTTTATTAACTAACTCTGCAAGATACTCATTTTTAAATCTTTCCCGTAATGAATTTCGAACATTTTGCAAATATGTAAAACGACCTTTTAAAAATGTCTGAATTAAAACCTCGTCCCTTGCAAATCTAGTTTTGAGTTGGTCAACGGCAATTTTGTAATTGTTTGCTGAGGGTGGGAAGCTTTCTACCAAATTACGGGCTGGCGAGTTTTCTTCGGTGGATTGGATAAGGTACTGGAATTTGTCTTCATCGGGCAAATCTGAATTTTCATCTATCTTGCGAAATTGACCCCAAAAATTGATCCAATGTTTGACATTTCCGTCAAACTTTTTTATTTCTAATTTTGGTAGGTAAAAATTCTTTGGTGTTTTTCTTTTTTCGGTTTTAACCTCCGCTTCTGCTTCTTTCATTTTTTCTAGTAAAAAATTGCATTTGTTTGTGTACTTGGTAACCTCAGTGCAAAAATTCATTTCCTCTGTGATTTCTTCACTAAAATCTTCGTCGCTGGGTTCTTCGTTACAAAGCAATTCTTTTATATTGTTGTCTAGAGAAAATACTTTTTCTGCTTTGACTAAAACTTGTTGCAGTAGTTCATTTATTTTCTCCTTGTCATCCTGTCCTACCTTCTCAATCTCTTGGAAATGTTTTCTTGCAGCGTCCTTGACAATCTTTCTTTCCGTTTTCAAAGACTGCATGCTCTTCTCCAAAATTACCAGGGATGCCAATTATGTTGAGTTGCTTTCCAACTATATAAAACAAACACTTGGAAAGTGACTTTTTTGTGACGATTTTTTATTGACAACTTCGTTCTAACTTAATCTTGCGTCATAATGACAATAACACACTACAAAAAAATATAACATTTAAAGCATGAAACAATGAAGTAAGGCATATCCCAACAGGCCTAGGTAAACTCACAAAAAGCTGTATCGTAAAAATTTCAATCATATCATATCACTGTTTACGATATGACGAGTTTCAAAACGTCGCATTAGGAAAATTGAACGTGTAATAATATCTGAAACATTTTCCCGAGAGTGGCTGAAAGGAAAGCGGATTACCCGATTCGGGCTACGATCGAGGTGTGGAAAACTCATATTAATATGTCATTTATATTGATTATCAATCATGCTACACGGGAAATACTTCATGTCGTCGATTACAAAATAATAGGTCGACGTAGAACGGAACAAATAAAACATATTTATTATAATGACCCCCATGTTAGTCATGCATAAACGTAATTATTGAGGATTATGGAAAGATCATTAACATTACCAATTCTTCCCTGGAATTTGTGTGTTCTATGCATGTTAGATGATGAAGTAGAATTCATGAATGTTAGAATTGATTTTTTTTTTGGATTCACCTATCTTGATTTGGTAATAATCTATTGTGGAGTCTGTGGATCAATGTTTTTAGAACAACTCATCAGAAAAAAATGGTTGACAAACACTCAACAAACGTTGAACTATAAGTTATTAGAGGGCAAGTGCGTAGAAATGGGGGGTACTGGGGGTAATTATACCGCAAGGTTCTGTACTGGGTCCCCTTTTGTTTGTGATTTATGTGAATGACTTACCAGCTAATAAGGAATCAGATCAAACCGTCCTTTTTGCTGACGACACCTCTTTCCTGAATAAAGGGTTGGACAAACAGGAATTGGAGGATAAAGATAGGAAAACACTAGAGGAAGCTCAAATATGATTCAGTGCAAATAAACTGATGATGAACAGTGATAAAACACAGAGACTTCTATTTAAACCAAAGAGGTTTCCAGACAATCATATGAGGCTACTTGGTGAAATGATTCCTAGGTTGTCGAGAGCTACGTATGCAGTTATGAGAATAAAGCAGATGGCAGGTGTTGAAGCAGCCAAGATTGCTTACTTTAGCTACTTTCACAGTATCCTTAACTTCGGTATCCTCTTCTGGGGGGATTCGTCTGAAAGTAAAAAGATATATATAAAACAGAAGCAGGTATTGAGTACTGTGTGGCGTAAGTAGTAAATATAGCTGGAGAGAGCTATTCCCTGAAGAAAAATTCTCACCATGACGTCCATTCTCATACTTACCTGTGTAAGGTACATTCAAGATAATAAAGAGATACTACTGAAGTACAACTTTAACCATGACTACGAAACATGAAACAAAAACAACTTCATCATACCATACCATCGTATAACAGTATCACAGTTAAACGTTAATCATCTGGCTATAAAGATTTTCAACAAGCTGCCATTCAAAATGAAGGAATTAAACCGAAGAAAACTTGAGAGTAAACTAAAAATTGTCCTAATGCATAAGGCATACTACGCAATACATGAATACATGCATGATAATTTTTTAGATATATGAAATTTGTTTTCTCAACTTATTTATTTATTTGTTGTATGTTTGACTGATGTTTCGTTTTTATACATTTTTGAATTTTTATATATTTTTCTGTGTCTTCTTAAACAAAATTGTACCTGATTCCCCATGGAATTTTTGAAGGGTTAAAAATTTATTCATCCTTGTAATTTGTATTTTATTGAGAATGAATAAATGAATATTATTAATTACCTTCCCCCCATGATTTTCAAAATATAAATTTGAGAAATCTCGCAGAGACGAAGAACGGAAATTTCTCCATAAAATAAACCAATATTAATCATTTTACTTTCCTTTTAAATCGACACGTCAGTAAAAAATCGGACCCCTTAACGGTTTATGAGTTTATTATCGCTTTCAAGATGAGTACTTTTATTACACTACGAGATCGTCTTTGTCCGAGGTTTATTATTTTTCTTCATCTATCCGCTTTCTCAGCATCGCCTCTTATTTGCCATCTGTGATTTTTGCATTCGTCATCGGTATACACTTACCCATTGTTTTCGGTTTTTGTATCACTCTTGTCAAAAAATTTCAATACTGCAGTTATCAAAGAACTGAGCTGAATAATTCGCATCGAAAAATTGTCTGAGCTGTGTTGTACAACTTATTGTTTCATTCAAATTGCAATTCATTTGTAAAGACATCAGTTTTGAATTGACTATATCTACTAGGTGTTCATAAAATGACGGTACAAATGAAAATGACAGATTTCTCTTGAAAGAAATCATATAACATGAGTTCACAAACGTTTTGTTTTTGAGATACAGGTGTTAAAGTTCAAATTTTCTCTCATAGCACCTTCCCTTCACGAGATATTTAACTTGAATTGGCATAGATATTCTAATTTAAAGTTTTCGTCATGTGATTTTCTAACTTTGAATGCAAATCTACAGGGTGAATTTTTTCTGGAAGGGTGTCTCCAGAATTATTTTTTATGAACCACTGGTAGTTTAGAAAAATTTAAAAAAAAACTTTGGTTCAGTACTACACTTTTTGGTTTTTTGTAGTTTTGTCGACTCTGCAATCGATAAACAGCTCTCTATAGTAATTCCCAGGAAAATCCAAATTATTATAAATATCCAGTAATATAGCTGTGATAAATTAATTAATTATAAGTTTTGGTACTTATTTACCAACTCTGTAGTGAAGATTAATAAAGATTCGATAAACTGGTTAAGCATCATAAAAAAGTAGGACTACAATAAACACCATTGATCTTTATTTTTATTTATTTATTTAAAAGGAATAGGAATACAAACAGGTAAAACCCAATACAGAATTCACAGTTTGACAATTAATATATCATACAAGATATTGAAATAATGAAAACAAAATTCAAGCTATGCTATGAACTATAAACTAAAAATTAAACATAACGTTATCTGAAAATGATCAGCATACTGAAAAAACAAAGGGCAACTTTAATTTCAAAAGTCTCTTCAATTCATGGAGTTGAACATTGAAAATATCAATATCACATGAAAAAGAATTAAATGTTGACAGCATTCTACACAGTGGCGAATTTTGGGTTATATTAATTAATTAATCTCGAAAACAAAGCGTTTGAGGGCTCATGATTTCTCATTTTCCTTCGTAACTCCATTTTAAGAAGACCCAGTATAAGATGAGAACAATCGAATTGGTAATAAAAAAATTATTTCGATTAATTTGGTTCAAACTTCGTTATGAAACCTCTTTTTCTCACATTATAGATATTATGAGTAAATAATGTCGTCAAAAATTGTTTTCTCAATCTCTTATCAATAAGAGATATGATTTCATAATGGAATATTTGCATATTGGGACCTCCCTATTGTATTTGATTTATTTTCCAATCAAACAAAAATGAGTTATTGGCACACTTTTTGTCTCACCCCAACAAAAATCACACGTTGGCTAATAACACAATAAATTTTCAATCTTCGTGTGAAACGATTCTCTCGAAATCGGTCATTGAGAAAACAAAAATCATAAATCCAAAACCATTGAGTGGATTCGGCTCATGAACTAACTAACTGAATCGGCTCATTTTGATCTCGAATGTACTCTGAAAATATCAAGTCTATCGGTCGTTTTAACTTATCGTGTTTACAATAGGATGAACCGCACCACAGCATCCTAAAATTTTATCAAAATGATAGGCGAGCCTACTAAAATTAAACCTAAAATTCTCAAACAAATCCAGGACCCATTCTGCATTTCAAAGGTGCCGAAAAAGTGACAAATTATCCCATTGCAATTTCCCAAGTCCCAAAATCAATCGGTTGACTGATAGGTGGGGAAGTCTCACGTAGTTATGCCTGTGCCAAGACAGATGAGGAGGGAATGTCACACTTGTGGTTTGTAGGATTAGGAAAACATGACGATCGTAAGGATAACGCTGATACGTGGGAGACGTTGAAATATCACATACTTAGCTATGCATGTAATATTTTCCTGACAAATGATTATTGAAGACTATAAACGGATAAGGAAATGAATTTTTCGCTGCTGTGACTAGAAGTGAAATGATCGTTTTATTCTAATCTGATCGGGGTTTTTTAGGGAAGGATATTTGCTAAGAATTATCGTGAGACAGTGATAAAATGGGAGGAGGTGAAGTCAGTGCTGTGATTCTAATAAGGTGAAACAGAAATTAACAACAATACTTGAGTATATAATTATAATCACAAAAATAATAAGAGTTGAAGTAATAACATATACTAACTGACAAAGTAACTGCAACACCCAGAAGTAGATATTCAAAAATAAATTTTTTTTTGGTGGAAAAGGTTTTTTTCATGAGTATATGATACAATTTTCATGTAAACAATTTTTGTTACATAAATATTGTATTTTTTTAAATTTTACAACAAACCAGTTGTGCAAGGAGGTCCAAAATCAATGTTTAGTTGTCGTTAATATGCCTAGAGCACGTGTACGCGGAATTTATCGCCAACTAAGTGAGTTTGAGAGAGGTCGAATTATTGATATACGGGAGGCGGGGTTGTCATTCCGAGAAATCGCTAACCGAACGAACAGAAATCCTACTACTGTTATGAGATATTGTCAAGCATGGTTTGATAATGGTCAAGTAGAATGGCCAGAAGAGTAGGCATCGGACGTTGAAGGGGCACAAATGAATTTCAAGATCGACGTCTAAGAATTATGCCATTAGAGACCGATTTGCGACAACTCGATCTTTGGCTGATGAGTGGTTAGAAGAACAAGGCCATCCTGTAATTCTCCGAACGTTTTACCGTAGTATGAGGTCTTTTGGACTGCAGCATTATTGACCCCATCTTGTGTTACCTCTGACGGTTGAGCATCGCCGGCAACGAATACAGTGGTGCAGAGAACGTCAACATTGGAATGTGAAATGGCATCAGGTCGTCTTTTCTGAAAAATCTCGATTATCTTTGGGTGCACATGATGGCCGAAGATGGGTTATACAACGTCGGGGAGAAAGACGTGAACCTCAGTTTGATGTTGAGCGTCATGTACACCGGACAGTAGGCGTTATGGTATGGGGTGCTATTGCACATTCAAGTAGGTCACCTTTAGTCTTTATTCGAGGTAACATGACAGCGCATCATTACCTTCAAGAAATAGTGGAGCCATATGTTCTCCCATACATTAACCGGCTCGAGAATCCAATATTTCAGCAAAATCATGCTCGACCTCATGTTGCCAGAGTTAGTTTAAACTTTTTCGAAACCACCCATGGGATTCTTTTGCCATGGCCACCCAGATCCCCTGATCTTTCGCCCTTAGAGCATGTTTGGGACATCATAGGTAGAAGGCTTGGAAATTTACCCTAGCCCCCACGCATTTTGGCCGCTCTGAGACATGAAGTACAGGTAGGTTGGAATAGTATCCCTAGAGAAGAAATAGACCTTCTTATTGCATCAATGCCGAGACGTGTTGGGGAGTGTATAGATAATCACGGTGGACAAACACATTTTTAGCAAATTTATTAAAAAATATTATAAACCCTTTGTTTTTTCCTCCAAATTTCAATCATTAACTCCTTGCTCTACTATCTATGTTTTACCAAAAAAAAAATTAAAATTCAAAGAGCTCCTTCTGGGTGTTGCAGTTTCTTTGTCAGTTAATATACCATAAATATATTCATACAAATAACTACAAATAATGAATAACCTTCAATGTTTTTAATTTTCACATTCTTCTCCAAGCAACGACAACATGTTTAAAGTCTATCAGTTTGAGTAAATTGTTTTTATTTTTCAGTAAAGAACCAATTTTCCTGCTGTTTGAAAAGTTAACTCTCAGCTTATAAGAAAAGATAGGTTTTGTTTCACCGATCCGAGAACAACAGAGTTATTTTCTGAGTTATCAATATGTGTCAGTATTCTGTAGGCCTACTTAATATCTTCAGCCCTCAGTACCAGATTCAAGTACTTTTTTAATTCTCTAGTTCTTCTAAAATGAAAAAACTGACCATAAAAACAAAGAAAGAAAATAATTCATTTTAACATGTAAACTAAAAATAAATTTACGAAACATGCAAACGTATCATCGACAATAACGAGAAAATCCAGAACCAATAATTGAGTTCAAAATTAAGTGAATCCCCAAAAAGTATGATTTATGAATCTGTAAGAATCCCGCATAAAGTGCGATCGAATAACAATTGTTCAACAGGTGTAAATAATACCCCCATTAAAGAAAACGGTGCCTCTCAAAATTGATAGCTCTTGCCACAATTACATCTTGAACAAAAGTCCCAGGAGTCCGAGACGCGAAGATGAAAGAAGAAACACCTCTGAATGGCTCTTCTTATTCTATTAAATGAGCCATTAAATAATAATGAAGCAGAGGGCTTTGTGTCAGACACCGTCAAAGTGTTCATTCAATCTTATTGTTCAAGAACATGCTGTCGGAATTAGGTAAACAGAATGGATTCGGTTTGATTTTTATTTTTATGGCGATTGGGGAGTGCTACAGCTCACTTTCAACAGGTCTCAAGTAGATATCGGAAATGTTCACTTTTGTCTTTTTGTGTGGTGCTCAAAATGTGAATAGAATGTATAGAAAAATATGAACATTTTTACACGTGAATTTATTATTTATAAAATTTCAATCTCGGAAATTAAGTATTGGGTGTAGAACTTTGCTTCCGTCCTTTTGCAATAGATAACTGTAGAGGTTAGTGGTAGTCGAAATAAATAGATCGTAGATGTCATACAATAAGCTTTTTGTAAACATAAGGCCATCGGAATATTAGTCGATTTGCATGTGTCTGCATCATGAAGTTATTTTGGATTAAACATGTCAGCTCACGAGCCAAATTCTCGTCATTTGCGGGAGGTTTTAATTTTCTGCTTCAATATAGAAAAATCTGCGGCTGAGGATCATGAAATGCTCTCGAATACCTTTGGTGAGACCGCTATTAGGGGAAAAACGGTGATCTTGACGTCGAAGAGAATTAAGAATTGGCAGGATCATTGGGAGTGATGCAGCAAGCCATTTCAAAACGTTTGAAAGTCATGGAAATTATTCAGAAACAAGGAAATTGGGTGCCGTACAAGTTGAAGCCGAGAGAGTTGAACGGCGTTTGTTTGCTTGTGAACAGTTGCTTGCAAGGCAAAGATGGAGGAGATTTCTGCATCGCATTGTAACTGGAGTCGAAAAATGGATTCATTACGATAATCCCAAGCAAAGAAAATCATGGGGATATCCCGGTCATTTTGAATTTCCGCTTTTGAATCTAACTCGTTTGAGTTGGTAGATTATCACCGATCTCTGATAACTAGGAATAGTACTTATTTGATAAAATCCATATTTGTTTAAGGTTTTAGAATTATTTATTCCTAATTTTCACCAATATCAAACCGCTCCAATATTTATGGTAATTAATTCTTTCAGATTGATGCAGAACGAAACGTTGGCAGATTTTTTGAACTAACAAGGTGAGTTTTTTCTTTTTTGCCTTATTCAATTCGGAGCGCATTCTCTGAAATCGTTGAAGAATGCTTACTTTCTAAAAGAGCAAATTCTCACCACAAAATGCTCTTATCTAGTGTACTGATCCAACTACCAACCAACTAACATCAATGACAACATTGACCAAAATTGCTGCAGATGATCGACGAGAACAATATCCTGTACATTCGTTTTAAAAATTTGCAATAGTTAGCGGAATTTTGCCAAACTCATACCTATATTCCAACTTCTTGCCTATAGGAATGCCAAAATTTGAATATTTGATCACAGAGTGGCAACATTTTCCGGACGACATTCAACATATTTCCTGTAAAGTGGCATGTAAGTTTCGATACTTACGAATGATTTTGGTCTGCTGGTTTTGTAATTGGGTATTTGGATCAAATGCTCAAATCGAAAAACTTCAGAATCATTTAAATTCAAGATGACATTATTTACAGCTTTCACCAACTCTGTTGGTAATGCATATGTACTATTGTAGCACGACTAAAATTGTCAGTCTAGTCTAGTCATCAAAATATGCACTTTTACTCCTAACAAAATAGACTACTTTTCAATAATCTTTTTTATTCAACTTGAGACGAATTATCAACACGTGGTTTTTCGCGTATCAGTCAAACTTTGGTGCCCCTATGGCGATGACCAGACTTTGTACGGTGTACGAAGTTGTACATTCACTTATTTTTTTTTTCTCTTTTAGAACCAAATAAGTAGAGTACTAT
The DNA here is from genome assembly GCF_914767665.1 of Harmonia axyridis. Taxonomy (NCBI): domain Eukaryota; kingdom Metazoa; phylum Arthropoda; class Insecta; order Coleoptera; family Coccinellidae; genus Harmonia; species Harmonia axyridis. The sequence goes on from NC_059505.1 coordinate 31,571,910, forward strand.
AGGTACGACGACTTTCACGAAATTATAGTTTACCTCTTTTGTAATGATTGTTTCCGTTTTTTTTTTCACGAATATTTTAAAAATGTAAAATGTGCTTTGTACAAAGTACATATCATCAATTTCTTAGCGAAAAACAAAAAGTTACCAAATTTTTTTTCGATTTTTTATTCGCAAATTAAAAATATCCACATTGTTCTATGTAGATTACTACTTAAGGGAATTATGGGAAATTCCAATCAAAATCGGTAATTTCTAAGAGGAAATATCTCTAATTTCGTTTTGAACTGAGCAGCCACGTGATGGTGTTCCCTCTTTAGGTAGACATCACTCTCTAAAAATTCCGTGGACAACAGTATGATTATTTCAACCTCTGGGTTCTTAAAGAACAAAAACAACTTATGAAGATAATACAATTCAAATAAACCTCTAATTTTCTTCCTGAAGTAGAATACCACCAAACGGTATGGTAACAACAACATCCTCCCATTCGATTTTAGAAGTGGCAATCTCGAGAACCCATCCAATATTCCACTTCATAAATCTACTCTCAACGCCACATATAAGAAAGAAATCGCAGGGACCGATATGCTTCCTTTCGGAAAACCCTCTAAATCAAATAGGCTGAACGGTGAGTGACGTTCTCGTAATTAGAAAACTCTGGTGGAGCGGAAAACTGCCTTACTCGGTCAACGATAGTGAATAACACCAGTAGGTAAATCCGGCAGGTCTATCAGGGACGAAGGGGGACATAAATCTGGTTATATTTACAAGCCAGGAGCGACATTTCGCTCTTTTATAGTTGCAACACTAGAACCCGGCTAGCAAAATTTTGTATTCTGACGTACAATGAAAAGAAAAGAAGAAACCAATTAATATTTTCTCCTTCTTCATTACTTCTGATGGTTCAATAACAAAATGATTCATTAATATAATTATATTTATTCGTAAGATAAAATCCCAACGAAGGTTATGGTTCAATTTCTCTTAAAAATTTTGGCCGAGTTTAGCACTTATTTTTTCTTAATGGTAGCTTGTTCCAATGGAACGAAAAATTCTATTATCTGGTTTTTCATCTTTTTATTCTTATACTTATTTTTACTCTTATTCTAATTCTCCTTCTTCTTCTACTTCTCCTTCTCTTTTTTCTTTCCTTTCATCTTCACCTTCAACCTCTTCTTTTCTTTTTCTGTTTCTTTTCCTTTTTTTTTCTTTTTTTTTTTTCTTTTTCTTATTCTTCTTTTCATTATTATTCTTATTCTTTGCAGCTCTGTATTCCAATCATTCTGTGATATACATTCCCAAATAGGATTTCAATTATAGATTATTCTCTCCATCAAAATCAATTGATAAGATATACGAATCAGGAGAACCGGTTATATTCTGTGTGGGCTATGTTACTGGTCCCTATGGCTAGTTTAGGAACTGTGTGTCCACTAAGAGGTTTCATTTTGAAAAGCCCGCTATCTGGGCAGCTGACCCTTTTGAAACTGTCATCTTTCGACATTGACAAATTTTTTATGGCCGGAATTGGCATATATTGATGTAGAATACTTTTGTGTTCGACAAAACGCACTACGTGCCACACAAGCAACTGAACAAGGGCAATTTTGCAAGAAATTATTTGGCGTATTATTTTCTGAAGAGGTGATCACAAATCAACACCAGGAATTGGGATCCTGTGATTTTATCTTCAGCTTTTTTTCTTTAGGATCATGTGAAAGACAATACTCCACAATCGACATCAAAGACCGCAAATGTACGAATGGGTCAGGGAAAATTCATGCAAAGGATATGGTGCTCAAGCGTAGCCATACCGGCCATTTGGCTGATATCTTTTTCCATTATTAATGGCATATATTCCTCTCTATAATGAAATACACATCCATTAAGTTCTCTTAAAATAGACTCTCTTTTTCAGCTTCAAATTTAAACTTTTTTCTTAAATTTGTAGCTTGTAGTCTTCATTTAGAAGACTTGAGATTGAGACTGATTTAAAATAAAGAAACTAGTAGTCACAAAAATAAGATTGTGGGACCATAGGAATTTTTCTCTTCTTTTCATGATGAGTCACCCATATATCAATCTTCCAGCTCATTGATCTAGAATATATATGACGAGCTGTAATTTAGAAATTGTAGACCAAAAATTGTTTTCATCCCAAAAGTGGTCACAAAGCTTTCTACTGCTTAGAACAGACAAAGCAATCAACATGCTGTTACCAAAAAATTAGATCTCAAATAGAAAGATATCAACATTGAAACTTTGTTCGCAGCCATGAAAAAACAGAAACTCAGCAGACTTTGTTTCCGTCAAACAGAAATCAAGTGATATATTGGTAATCTCATAATGAATGGTTATTTTAATATGAATATAAAATCAAATCAAATCAAATCAAATAATTTATTCCCAAATCAATGTACAATACATGAAGAAGAACATGTCATAATAACAAAAAATAGAATACAAGTTAATATAAATCAGCTATACGAATCCTTTACACTTACAGTGATCTAAATATTCTTGAACATTATCAAGGTTCAGTTTCAATTAGAAAGTTTGATATTTCTCTTTTAAAATTTTTGAAATTATCGATTTGTTGAATCTTTCTTGGTAAAGAGTTATACAATTTCAGGCACATATATTTGACATTCTTCTCAGTCAAAGTTAAAGAGTGTTGGGGAAAATGAAAGGGAATCATTTTCCTTGTAAAAAGTTTGACAACATTATGTATATTCCTTCACAATAATATATCTCAAAGATATATTCGGTTCATCTTTATCTTGGAATAAAATTCAAATTCTAAAATTGACAAAATTAATAACAAACCAAAAGAAAATTCAAAATAACTAAACCTGTACAAATTGAGTTAACGGTTAACAAATTCAATAACTAAATTAACATAAAGACAGACGTACTTTTCGGAATTTTTGTATAACTAATACAATTTTTCCTCATCAGTGCCTTATAGTTCAACTAAATTACTGAATTTACTCACTACTTGTATATCTACTTCACAAAAATTGCAATCGAGGAACTTCAAACTAACCAAACGTAACTGTGTCTCTAGCTAAATAAAGTTTATTATTATTATATTATTATTATTATAAGTACCTATGGATTCACAGAGAAGCAATTACTTCAGGTATTCTTAATTTTCTGCCTGGTTATGCTCATGACCTACATATACAAATCGACATATACAATTTAAATAACAATTTTAGAAATTTTAAATTTATCCTTTGGTTGGTAATGACTCTTAATCAATGAATAATTACTTCAAATTATAAAAGTTTATTGAATCTACTTGATGAAGGATATTCAATAAGTATATCAAAAAATTAACAACTTTATGTCTATTCCTTTACAATAGTATATCTTTATATATATTTATATTTGGTTTATTATTATTTTCGTTATCAAATTCCAATTCTGAAAATGACAAAATTGATAACCAACCAAAAGAAAAATTCAAAATAACTAAAACGGCTATTTCCAACAAAAAATGGTGGCGTTTCACTGAAACAGGATTCTCCCAACTCCTAATAAACCTCTCAGAACCCCCTGACTCCGCTAACCCAGTAGCTTCGCCACTGCTCAGATCGGTCGCAGATATGCCGAATTTCTTCGAGATATATCTGGCCGTATATCACCGGGTATATCACTTTTTACCGATAAATCAGTGCCCTGCCATACCGTTCTCAGGGTAGCACAAACTGTAGTGACACGATGGGGTGAGAGCTTTTTGCCCCTCGTTCTTCCAGCATTTTCTTACTACCACCCCGTAATTTAGTAGGCATATTTCATATTCGGGAGCATGAGAGGGCCCAAAAGTGCACGGCCTAATCAAATCGTAAATTTCATAGAAAGGCGGCGCACGTCAGATGGAAATCGAAACATCATAGTTTTCGAAAGGTTACGTTCGCTGTTTTCCTCTCCGAGGATATTTCGAGGATTGTACGGAAATTTTAGATCCCAGACTCACAGAAAAAAGGCCAAATTTCTCACTGTATAAGAGTGAAATCATATATCAAAGAATATCTCGCCGGTATAAGAGTAAGAGATACAATTAGTAAACTGAAAATAGAGGAAATATGTAGATTAAAAAATTCAGAAAGTCAGGACTTCCTACATTTTTTTCGTTATGCTTCTTGAATTTCTTATGATTCTGATGATGCCATCAGTGCGAAATCTTTGTGGATGTTAAAAATTGTTATTCTTTATACAAAGTGTCTACTTTAAAAAGTCCAAAACTTCAAGGCGAGATTCTACATGTGATTTTCTAAAAAAAAGTCATATAACACATGGTCGAAATATTGACGGTAATTCTTTAATTCAACATTTTGTATTTTTACGAAATATCTCAATTTTTTCATAAAATCAAACACACTTCATTTATCCTTGAAGCCTCATCTTATTTGATCACCTAGTAGAAATGTGATTAGCGATACATTCTGGTAGTTATGCTGCAATCAAAGCACTGAGTTCATATATCATCGATTCTAAGATGGATGAATGGAATTTGTATGAAAAAACCAAAAGGTCGCAAAGCGATAGCTTCAGACGTTCTGGAGTTATGGCCGAAAAAAGATATTCTTCAACTGATGCACTGAAAAAACAAATTGTGTCTTCTTTCGGCCATAACTCCAGAACGCCTGAAGCTATCACTTTGCGAACTTCTGGTTTTTTCATACAAATTTGATGGGATTTCTGTTTCTGTCAGAACCTAAAGACACAATTTGGTTTTTCTGTGCATCAGTTGAAGAATATAAGAACGCCTGAAACTATCGCTTTGCGACCATCAGGTTTTTTCATGCAAAGGACCCCGCACGTTTAGTATGGGAAATGGCTTTCCGTGAATTTGGCTGAATTTTTGATATATTGTAGTTCTTGATGAACTGATCAGAAAAGTCCTTAGCCACAAAGCTCAAAAATGGACAGTTTTCGAGATATAGAGCTTTGAAAATGGATTTTTTGCAATTTTCGGGGTTTTTGCTCATCAATCGGGGAGCTCTCATTTCTGGTTTTGATGGATTTTGGATGTTCGGCGGCCAGAACCCGACTGAGAAATGATCATCCTTGGTTATATTAGGCACCGTCATCGATAATTTTTTATACACTGCTCCACATTGGCTATGAAATGAGATACAAAATCCAAGATCTTCCATACATCTTTTCATGCTACAAGATGACGCCAGAATAATTCACATGACCGAGAAACGACATATTGTGAGATTTTTTTAAGAGAGACCATAATAACTGAATCCTCATATATCTGATGTCCAATAATATCAAATATCTTAGCCGAAATGTTCATAACCAGGCATCGCGAGCTGTAATGGGGGAAAATGGGAAAATCATAATCATATATCCTCAGGGATAACAATTGGGATCACTATTGAAGTCATTTACATATGATATGTGATTTGTTTCTCACAAATCTCGATAACGTGACAATGGGGTGCCAAGACATTTTCCTCAGAATGTCTCGAAATTGATGATAGCATCTCACAGACAAACGAATCCGTGAAAATGTCTGCAGTTTTGATACAATGTAGTTCTATTCGGGTAGAATATAGAAGTTCAAGTGTTGGAAGCTAACTATGAATGGAACTTCCGATATTAACCCACGAATTCTTGAAAATTTTTTTTTTTCTATGAACTTTTTGAACTTCACACATACGAATGAATACTATCTAATAATATGATCGTTGGCAAAATGAATGAGTATATCAATCAAAAACAATATAATAATGAGAATAACATTCATAATAATAATAACAATAATGATAATTTTGCCCTCGATTCGATTCATATCATTCAAAATGATTTCTTGCGATTGCTAATATAATTTTGAATTGTTTTTTGTTTATTATCATTATTGTTATTATTATTATGAATGTTATTCTCATTATTATATTGTTTTTGATTGATATACTCATTCATTTTGCCAACGATCATATTATTAGATAGTATTCATTCGTATGTGTGAAGTTCAAAAAGTTCATAGAAAAAAAAAATTTTTTCAAGAATTCGTGGGTTAATATCGAAAGTTCCATTCATAGTTAGCTTCCAACACTTGGACTTCTATATTCTACCCGTATAGTACTATATTGCATCAAAACTGCAGACATTTTCACGGATTCGTTTGTCTGTGGGATGCTATCATCAATTTCGAGACATTCTGAGGAAAATGTCTTGGCACCCCATTGTCACGTTATCGAGATTTGTGAGAAACAAATCACATATCATATGTAAATGACTTCAATAGTGATCCCAATTGTTATCCCTGAGGATATATGATTATGATTTTCCCATTTTCCCCCATTACAGCTCGCGATGCCTGGTTATGAACATTTCGGCTAAGATATTTGATATTATTGGACATCAGATATATGAGGATTCAGTTATTATGGTCTCTCTTAAAAAAATCTCACAATATGTCGTTTCTCGGTCATGTGAATTATTCTGGCGTCATCTTGTAGCATGAAAAGATGTATGGAAGATCTTGGATTTTGTATCTCATTTCATAGCCAATGTGGAGCAGTGTATAAAAAATTATCGATGACGGTGCCTAATATAACCAAGGATGATCATTTCTCAGTCGGGTTCTGGCCGCCGAACATCCAAATTCCATCAAAACCAGAAATGAGAGCTCCCCGATTGATGAGCAAAAACCCCGAAAATTGCAAAAAATCCATTTTCAAAGCTCTATATCTCGAAAACTGTCCATTTTTGAGCTTTGTGGCTAAGGACTTTTCTGATCAGTTCATCAAGTACTACAACATATCAAAAATTCAGCCAAATTCACGGAAAGCCATTTCCCATACTAAACGTGCGGGGTCCTTTGATGGAACTTCTGTTTTTGTTGAGAAAATCCTATCATTACATTTGAAATTTCGAAGTAAAATGAACAAAACAATGAACTTCTGACTTAGCGCCCCCTATCGAAAGCAGCAAAAACAAATTTATCATGAGTATATTTTGTCCTCAATCAACAAGATATTATCTCTCAGACGAGATCTAATTTGCTCAAAGATGTTGAGCCAAACTAAAGGTACAGGCATTTCAATGAGTCAGATTTCTCCCTTTCCCTTACCCTTATTTGATGTCGTAAAATCGAAAGTGACTATTCAAAAAGATAGTGAATTTTCCAAGGATTTTACAGTGATGATATTCTTTCTTCAACTTCATAAGAAACATTTTCGAGTAAAATTCATTTTTCTACTCGACGATAGCTATTACGCCCCCTAGCGGTAGATGTATGAACTTCAAAACAATTTCCAGTGTATTTTCGTGTACACTTTAGTAGAAAAAAATTTTTACCGCAAGTCTCTACGATGAGTGGATCCTGAGATATAGCCGCTTACCTCGCTTATTTGCCCACCCTGTACATTGAACATAGCTGGTAGAAATACATAATTGATAGATGGATATCTAACTTTACCGCTGAGTTGATAGATCAAGGACGTATATATAATTCATCGAAAAATCAAAATATGAAATCATACCCCTTCATAAAAAAGTTTCATTGAAAATAGTAAAATTATTTTTAAATAAAATAATTTGAAGCCGAATCAGTCAAACGAAAGTATTCAAATAATCATTTTCCACGAGAACACAATTGGAAAACTGCTGCGTGAAACCAGAGTGAAAAATGATGTTTAAACGGTCCTTAATTAGCGCTTAAGCTCCGTTCTTTTTAAAAAGATTAAATCGTGTGTTTGTGAAGCACCCTAATGCCGAATGACTGACATAACGTCGTTGCGGGTAAATGTGCCCCCTGGAATAAGGGTGAAATGAAAATGCAAACTTATTAACCCTATACGGATACCTTTTTACTGTGTCACGTACTCAAATTAAATCTCGTGGTTGGAAGTGTCGAGTTTTTCGGTTTAACGTTCTTCAATCTTTGGAAAAGGCATGAAAAGACCAATGTCAGAGAAAAAGACATGAAAAGACTCATTTCAGAATACGGTTTGGGTTTTTTCTGTAGTTCGGTTTCTTTTTCGGATTATACACAATATGTTTCAGCAGAAACCATCACTTTGCAGTCATTTTTCCGAATTTATTCCATGTATAGAAGAAATTCTATATCTCTTTATGGGAAAAAAATTAATAACATGAATTCATTTGATGATTTTCAACAACAGAATTCCAAATTCAGAGTTCAGTACTTGGATAATTTGGAATCAAAATGTGAATTGGTACAATTCGGTAGATGGTTCAGGATTTTGTTTTTTTTTACGATTGACAAAATTCAGAGATTTGAAAAAAAAATGAAATTTCGATATTTCAGAATCTATAAATGTCAGATATCACTACAATGTTGAGTGCGGGTATACAGGGCAGGGCCGGCGTTAGGGGTGAAACAGTGAACCCTTTCAGGCACCTCTATTCGAGAGGCGACAATTCGGCCCAGTTTGGTGGTCACTTTTTTATATTTCATCCTTGATTCTTAGAAACAACATAAGGTTGTTTCTAAAGTCCAAATTTGATAAAATTTTTGTGAGGGACGTGGTGGGACTGTAGACTAGAAACTCTTATTACCATATACAAGAGCTACATAAGATCTTTCATAGAATATGGTATACTGGCTTACTTACCTAGATCTAAAAAATTATTACGAAAATTAGAACAGTAGCAGATTCATTCTTTCCGAATATCAATGAGTTATCGAATGAGTTTAGAAGAATCTAAACTACCTCCCCTTCAAGTACGAACCAAATTTTTGTGCAACCCATTCCTAACAAGAGCACCCTGAATGAGTAGCACACCATCGAGTCAGAATATACATAATATTATGAAGAATCTATTATGAGGTTCCGAGAATCAAAATGTAGATTCGAAAAAACATAAATTGAATAATGCCCAAAAAATTTGTATGAGTTAACCACTAAAAAAATTGATATCAGAAGCAAATATAATCTATACATCGTAAATTCGAATATTTATTCACTAAAACTCCAATTTGCACTGAAATTGGTAAAATGGACAAAAATTGCAGCAACACCAACTCTGTCATGACTAATTTGATAGCAAGATAACTTCGTAAATATATTTTCTCTAATTCTGTGGTTATTCCGTTCATTCTTCCACATCTTGTAGAACAAAATCGTGCGAGAATATATCAGAAACGCACAGTTTTCATGGTTATATTTTATTATTCTATGTTGGCACTCCGAACTTTCCGCTACGGCTTTATCTGTCAATTCATCAAATTGCCTTAAAGAAATCAGTTCTGCCAACCAACATTTTTCAATGCAAAAATCACTAAATTATGTTTATGGAAATATTTCATTAATTTCAATGAAAATGCAATGAATTGGAGAAAATAATGTATAATACTCGTACAGAAGGCTCATTCTACCACTCGTTCATTCCAAAACTCGCCACTTCGTGGCTCGTTTTTGAATTTTAAACTCGTGGAAGAAGATCAATGCCTTCTGCACTTGTATTATAAATAACTATACTGACGGAAGCAAATATCCCAACTCCAGATCAGTTGGAAGTGCAGTAGTCTCCGAAGAGCTGAAAATAGATCTTTCCAATAGCTTGTCTAAAGAATCTGTTTATGAGGTAATCAAAATAACGCTATCCAACCCAAATAAGAACTACAGAATTTTCTCCGATTCCCTCAGCGTATTACAATGTTTGGCCGACATCAAGATAGATATAAAAATCAACCCATATATTCTATTCGCAAAAGAAAAATACTTACTGTTTCTAGAAAGTTCGAATAACACAAGAAAAATTGAGTTTTATTGGATACCGTCTCAAATCAATATAGAGGGTAACGAAAAAGTTGATAAATCTGCTAAAAACGCAGCTTGGGAAGAAAGCGAAAATAAAATAAAAATACCTAACACTGACTATAGACAACAATATAAACAGAAAATGTATATTGATACAGAAAGGAGATAATAAGTGATGGAATGTACGAAGGAAAACTATATTTTCATAATTTCATTTCAATCAAACCTTGGTTTTGGAAAGAAAATCTACCTAGAAAACATGTGGTTAGCATCAACCGCAGCAGAAGTAACCACTACAATTCAGCTTCGTCTTCAGCAAGGGTTGGAATTATAGAAGGCCCATCTTGTTCTTGTGGTTATGAAGAACAAAACCTAGATCACATATTATCGCAATGTCCATTGCAATCAAAGATCTGTACTTCACGAAAATTTAGCAAGGTACAAACAGTTCCCACCCATCATCTTCAATTCATTTTTATCAGAATTGAAAATTAGTCATATAACTTTGATTATTAAGTATTTCCAAGATTTTTAGACATACTTCAAAATTTTCAATTGATAAATCGAATCTGGAATTATCATTATTCAGCTGTAAAGTCCCATCGGGACTTTGGTAAGCTTAATTGAAAAACAATGAATAAGGTTGTTTATGAACATTTCCTGCAATAAAAATCTCCAAACCGTCTTTACTAAACCGAGTGACTAAAATAGTATATTGTGCAACAAGTGGGGAAAGTCCAACTTTTCTCGCGAGTGTGGAAGTTTGTGGCACGAGCCTGAAAGGCGAGTGCCGCAAACACACGAGAGAGAAAAGGACTTTCTCCACATGTTGCACACTATACTTTTCCTACAACTGCACAAATTTCAATAATTCAAGTAATGGTCTTGATTCAAATCAAAATGGCCTTCGTTGACAGTATGTGCTAATTTATTGCGTTTCTATAGAAACGACTCAAATGCCCAATTTCATTGGTCTACCAAGCGAGGTGTGGGCAAAGTGCCGTGGGGAATAATATTTCCCACAGTATGGGCAATACATGTAGGCTTGGTTAATCGATCGTCTAGAGGTATGATTCGATTACCTGGCCTTTCGTCTTTTTCTCCGTGACTTTGTTGGATTTGTAATAATTAAACTCTTTTGAATTATTTACATCTATTCACAAAGCCACGATTATACAGTACAAACTCAGTATTAAGAAGATCCTAATTACGTCTTAATTACAAGTTTCTCACTACGGTACTGAATTTCGTCTTTAACTCTAGTTTAATTACTCGAAACGTCTTTGTTTATCACGTCTTCGTCCTACTTCAAGTTTTCGATCGTCTCGTCTTTGATTTGTTCGCGACTCGTCTTAATCTAGTCCGCGAACCGTCTTTACGTCGTACGTCTTAAGTTGACCGACCGAACTTGTTCTGTCTCCCGTCTTAGACTTAAGTTGAACTGTCTGTACCCGTCTTCGGTTTAAGTTGAACTCTGCTCTCTGCCGATTGGAACTACCCTCTCTCGAATATAGACCTCTCTCGGTTTGACCTCACCCTTAGGGAAGGTACCATCCCCCTAGTCCAATAAGGGCTTTTGCCGTACCGCCCCCAAAGATCTTCGCGGATTCCTGGAAACCGAATATTCTAGAAGGACTAGAACCTGAGAAAACAGATGTAACCATCCGGCACGACCGTGTTGTCTTTGAACCTTATCAACCCCCCAATAAATATCTTCAAGATTTACAACTCTTGACATATCTTCGACACCTCGAAGAATAACACATCCTTTTTGCATTATGTACAATAACAATTCGTTCCCTGTAAATCAATTGAAACTGTCATGCCCTCGACACTAAAAGAAACTAATAGGTCTCTAAGCATCCGGTTGACCATCGCCATTATTTACAGGGAAACAATAACTAACTGGATCCTACATACATAGTTTTGGAATTGAGTAATCTGTGGAGAATACGCTACTTTTCATAGCAGTTGTAGGAAAAATAACTTATGTCAGCCTAACCAATATAAACTGAATCATGATGGTAATTGTATGTGATGTCACTTTGCAGGTTAATTGAGTAATTGTATTCTATTTCATCGTAATGAATTTCGTGAAATAATTAGATGAATACGAATTCAAACTCGCAATAACTCCACACTTCACTTTTTTTTTCGACGTTTGCTGACTGCATACTGAAATGATTTCCCTGTACAGCTTTCGCTCTAGTGCCGGTAGAAGTGTGGGTGAAAAATTAAAATTACGTCTGGAATCGAATCATTAAAAAGTTTTTCCTATTTACAACGGTCCCGTCCTGGTAGAGACCTACCTCACGCTCCTCTCCAAGACCTTCCTCCTACGGGAGAGAAAGAAAGCGCAGATAGAACATGGTCGGAGTTTGTTCCGCTGAAGTTTCTGACTGAGTTAACGGCAGTTTCGAATTGAATCGAAGTTTTCTTGGAGTAGCATGAATTTTGTACAATCAATACTGTTTACAATTGTGAGGAAAAGGCCATTGGATGACGATGTACGGTTCGATTCCAGATGGAATGGAATATTTTCATGATCAATGAAGGTATTTTGGTCAAATCAACGAAAAACTGCTTTCTAGAGTAAGTGTCTCTCTCCTCTGGACAATAATAATCGTTAATATTGTTTTATGGGTAAATAAAAAAAGGTACTGAAAGGGAATCTTCCTTTGTAAAGGGTTTCTACGGAGTTTCTGGATATACTTTGCTTTTACCCAGCTTCCAACAGTTCATCTCAAAAGCCACTATCTAAAATTGGGTCTTGTCGGAAATGATATATTTGTTCTGTGGGACCAAATCCGCCTAGTGGTTTCGGTTTTCAAATCATCTCAATAATCCTAGAAATATCAATTTCGTCGAACTCAATTTGTAGTTAGTTATGAACTACATAAAAGCTTATTCAAATTTTCGTGGTGCATCATAACACTGAATGTTGAAAAAATCCTTTCAAAAATCGAAGGTAAATTAACCAAATACCGGACTGGAAAACGTCTATTACAATAAATAACCAAAACAATAGTGACAAAAACCATTCAATACCCAAAATTGAAATCAATTATGGGTATTGAATGATATTTGTCCCAATTGTGTCAAAATTGAAATCAATTATGGTAGGTACTCCTTTCACAATTTATTCATGAAAAGCCGATTCACAGGGGAACAGCTGTTTTGGTGCCGACGTTTTTTTGAACTGATTTTATATTAATTTAATGTCCTGAATTCAGATATACAATTTTAGAGAAATATAAGTTACATCATTTCAACTCAAATCCGTAAGTGTAGTAAACAAGTAGATACCTACGAAATTTTTATTTCAGTTATATAAAATACAATATTATGTCGTACTTACAAACAAAAAAAAACATTGAAGAAATCAAATAGTCACTCAATACTTCGAAAACTTCATTTCCGCGACATTCTTGAATGTTTTTTGAAACAATCCCTTTTCAAACACCAGCAGTAATCTGCCATCATGTGCAGTTCCCATCTTCCTAGGTAGCGGTCCTCTATAACTTTAATATGTTGGTGAAATCTTTCACCTTGTTCCTCACTCATGTCTCCTAAATTTTCTGGAAAATGGTCTGAGTGTAAATAGTGTATTTTAATACTCATATTGCACCCTAAGGATTTGAAACTATTAAGCATCTTGTTAACCATTTCAACATAGTTTTTAGCTTCATGTTTGGCTAGAAAATTTTTTACAACTGCAACAAATGATGTCCAAGCTTCTCGTTCAACTTGATTCATTGAATTCATAAAAGCAGGATCCTTAATCAATTATCTCATTTGTGAGCCGTCGAATATCCCTGTTTTGAGTTTTCCTGATGCATTTTCACCCTTTTCTATGGAAAACATGACTTTTTTCATCAAGAGCCTTCACAAGTCGCTTCATTAAGCCCAAGTTTATATGTAACGGACAAAGTATGATATTTTCCCTTACTTACCAGTGTTAGGGGATCAAATGGGTCAGTTCAGGTACCTGATAGGCAATGGTTCCACTATTCATAGATTTACCTGGAATTTACTCAATTACAGACTGACAATAAAACCATTGGACCTACATTAATGAATATGGAATAATTTTAGAACTCTCATAAATGAATAAACTGAATGAAACCCACTGTGGTAGATAAGTCGAGGGATAAGTTGATGTATCTGAAAAAGTAGAGCTGATGGAGAAAAACGCATTGCATCTACTGATTAAGAGTCCCAAATATAGTTCAAATCAGCTCTAAAATCTAAGGCACCGAAAAAAAAATTTCTTAGCCTTCTATCATTATGCTTATTTCTCGGTGTTCTATCAACCCTTAAAATATTGCTCAACATCTCCGTCTCATTCCGTATATTTCGTTGATTAATTCAACTCGTTTGTGATCATATACATCTAACGAAAGTACCAGAAAGCAAGATCCAATCATACCCCAAACTGAAAAAAAAATTCTACGTGAATTCCAACGTCCAACCCTAACGATCTCCCCCACCCCCTCCGGAATATCGAAGGAATCCAGACGAGATATACTGGTCCGGGACGCGTCGTATTTTTAATGAAAATTTAATCAAAAGTATGAACTGTCAGTGCATGAAATTTGTGTGTGTGGGTGTGCGAAAGTATTCACGGTTTTCGCTGCCTCCGACAAGGGTTGCTGCTCAAGGGTGGCAACAAGAGAAATCATAACAGACTGGTCGCGTTGGCCGGCCGCAGACAGTTTAAAATTATTGTATGCTTCTTTTCCTGCGGATTTTTGCGCCGCTCTGACGAAAACAGACGTCTTTCATTCGGAGCGTTAAGGGGGTTGGTCGACTAATGGACGTCGGGGGTTGTTGGTGAGTAATATGTTATTCCGGTAAGCAAATGGAAAGAGATTTAGTTAGTTGAATTATGTACTAATTGTTCCCACTTCTGAGTTGGCTAGTGGAGTTTTGTATTGGATAATATCTTACATAAGTATGAAGGTCAAGGGAGTCTCCTGATATAAATATCAAAATTATGATATAATTGTGCCAAAACTTTCATCATCTGATATATCTTTTCGATATATATTTTTTCTTGTCAACAAATACAATTTCAACTGAAGAAATATCAAAACAAACCAAAATAAAAATAAATTATCCAACTGTAAAGAGTCTCCCAAATTCGATGCTCACTGAAATCATCTCGAGGTCTATTTATATGACTCAATAACTGTTTCAGAGACATATAGGCAAATTGATGCCTTTTAAATGGGTTCCCTATATTTTTTTATCCGCAGATTTGTCGAAAAACATCCCGTTACTGATTTTAAATCATTTAAAAAGCACCAACTCTCCTCTATATCCCGAAAAACGATAATTAATTTATATGATCTGTTTTAAGTATGACATCAACCATAAAAACTACTGAAAAAAAGCGTTTTAGAATTTTTCGGATATCTTGAACAGAAACCAAAATATTGCGAAATATTTGAAATAGTGATTTTTCAGAAACACGCTGTTACTCGAAAACGAATCATACCTAATATAAGCTTTCTGATATCCCATTATTTCAAAAAAAAAGATCGGAGGTCTTGAAGATATTTTTTCTGTGAGTTAAGACTTACAGAAAAAAAATCTAAAAAACTATAAGTAGTTCTCGTGATGCTAACAGTGAGCATTGAATTTGGGAAATCCTGTACAACTGAGTAAACTACTGATGAAATGAATAACTAAATAAACATAAAGACAGAAGTACATTTTGTAATTTTTGTATTTTTTATTACACTTTTTTGTCATCAGTGTCTTATACTTTATAAAACTTAATGAATTTTTGTGAATAAGTCTTTCCCGTTTTTTTTCAAATTTTGAGCCTTTATTGTGAAAAAATGGTTACAAATGAATTATTGAAAGTATTGGCCATCGCTAGCTACAACTTTTTCCCATCTTTCTGGCAACATACGAATCCCGTTGCGAAAAAATTCGACCGGTTTGGCCTCTATCCAGTCATCCACCCATTTTTTGGCTTCCTCGTAGGAATGGAAGTGCTGGTCAGCCAGGCCATGCGTCATCGATCTGAAGAGATGGTAATCAGACGGAGCAATGTCTGGACTATACGGCGGGTGGGGTAGGACTTCCCATTTGAGCGTTTCTAAGTATGTTTTCACCGGCTGTGCAACATGTGGGCGAGCATTGTCATGTTGCAAAATAACTTTGTCGTGCCTGTCGGAGTATTGTGGCCGTTTTTCTCGCAGTGCGCGGCTCAAACGCATCAATTGTCGTCGATAGACCTCGCCTGTGATCCTTTCATTCGGTTTCAGAAGCTCATAGTAAACCACACCTAGCTGGTCCCACCATATACAGAGCATGAGCTTGGCGCCATGAATATTTGGCTTGGCCGTCGATGATGATGCATGGCCGGGTAGTCCCCATGATTTTCTTCGCTTCGGATTATCGTAACGGATCCACTTTTCATCGCCAGTCACGATACGATGCAGAAAACCCTTTCTTTTATGTCGCTGAAGCAGCTGTTCGCAAGTGAAAAAACGCCGTTCGACGTCTCTCAGCTTCAGTTCGTACGGCACCCAATTTCCTTGCTTTTGGATCATTCCCATGGCTTTCAAACGCTTGGAAATGGTTGTTCGGTCAACTCCCAATGCTTCAGCAAGTTCTTCTTGCGTTTGACACGAATCTTCATCAAGCAAAGTCGCCAATTCTTGATCTTCAAAGATTTGCGGCCGCCCGGAACGCTCCTTGTCTTCCACGTCGAAATCGCCACTTTTGAAGCGTCGAAACCATCCGCGAACACTTGAATCATCGACACAACCTTCTCCATAAGCTTCCTGAAGCAACCGATGCGCCTCGGCAGCAGATTTCTTCAAATTGAACCAATGAAGTGAAACTTCCCGCAAATGACGTCGACTCGGCTCAAATTTCGACATTTTCACGATTTCAAAAATTTATGATGCGAAAAAATTTCAACTAATATGTTAGTGTGGAATTGTTGACAGATGAATAAGCTTTGATTATGACATATGTAACCATTAAATACTCGCACAGTATTGGTGGCGCCATCTCTTACAAAAAACGGGAAAGACTTTTTCACACACCTTATAACTTTTATATTCATTCCATTAACTTTCATTTGAGAAAATCGTAGGCTAACTGAAGGAAACTTCTTCTTCTCCCAATGCATATCCAGTAATGGATGTATGCGATAACATTTTCCATCGCTCCTCTATTTCTTGCGGTATATATTAAGAATTGTATATCATGTCCACTGTCTGATGTTCCGCAGCCAAGACATTTTCTTCCTTCCGATCCCTCTCTTGAAGAAAACTTACTCTGGTACTATCCATAGATGTAGTAATCTCAACTGGTAAAGACATAGATCTTCGTTCTTTTCTGTGTAATGGATATGCAAACAAACCATCATTCACAATTTAAATGGCAATATTCTAGATTTTAATTTCATCTTTTAATTGATGCGGACTCTTATAAATATATGATCACTTTAAATCAATAAAGATCAAGGAGACATAGATCTTCGTTCTTACTATTCTGTGAAATGAATATACAAATCACCATTTTCCATTCAAATAACAATATTCTAGATTTTTATCTTCAAATCGATGCGGACTCTGATAAATATGTAGGATCCGGCTATTGTTCCCTGTAAATAATTGAGATGGTCAACCGGATGCTTGGAGACCTATTAATTTCTTCAAGTGTCGAGGGCATGACAGTTCCAATGAATTTACAGGGAACGAATTGTTATTGTACATATAATGTAAAAAGGATGTGTTATTCTTCGAGGTGTCGAAGATATGTCATGGAGTTGTAAATCTTGAAGAGATTTACTGGGGGGTTGTGAAAATTCGAAGACAATACGGTCGTACCAGATGTGTCACATCTGTGTATCAGGTTCTAGTCCTTCGAGAATATTCGATTTCCAGGAATCCGCGAAGATCTTTGTGGGCGGTACGGCAAAATTCTTATTGGACTAGGGAATGGTACTTTCCCTAAGGGTGTGGTCAAGCCGAAAGAAGGGAGGTCGATATTCGAGACAGGGTAGTTCCAATCGCCAAAGAGACAGTTCAAATTAAGCCGAAGACGGGTACTGTTCAACTCAAGCCGAAAACGAGTCAAGTTCGGTCGGTCAACTTAAGACCTAAGACGAAAAGACGGTTCACGGACTAAATTAAGACGATTTAGAGACGAGACGACCGAAAATGTCACGGAGAAAAAGACGAAAGGCCAGGTGATCGAATCATACCTCTAGACGATCGATTAACCAAGCCTACAAATATATGATTACTTTAAATTTAAAAAGGTCAAAGGAGTCTATTTGATGAAGGCAAACTGATATAAATATCAAAATTTTGATCTCATTGTAACAAGACCTTCACTATCTGATATATCTTTTTGATATATACTATTTCCGACTAAAAGCAGACATAAATATTATTAGAGGTTCACAACCCTTAGACGAAGCCTAACGATAATCGATTTTTCAAAAATAACTTTCGATAGAAGTAACTGATTTGCATTCACTACTTTGAATCTTCCGATTCACTGATAGTTTTCAAGGGGTTAGTTGCCCTTTTCCGGTGATATTTCAGTCATCATCTTGAAAAATATATATTCAAATAATATTCTCTGCAGTTTTTCCTTGAAGAAATATACCCTTGTTGAATTATCAAAAAATAATTGTCTCCGTGTAATTTGAAAGTTATGGCATTCGTATTTTGGGACATGCATGCTATATATATTGTTCATATACTTTTCATAACGATAACGTTAATGGATTGATTTGAGTGTAAAATTGGGAAAAAGTAAAAAAAAAGTGCAGAAGAAAATATTTCTCTTTCATCAAGACAATGCTCCTTGTCATAAGTTGAGGAAATCATGAGCTTCCAACTACTTGACCACCAAGCTCATCTTCTAGGTCTGGCCCCCAGTAAATACTAGCTTTTTGCAGACCTCCAAGGAAAAAAATTTGCTCTAAAGAATAAGTGATTGCTGTGGTTGAAGCATATTTCGATAAGAAGAAAAAGATATTGAAAAGTTATAGGAGGGTTGGAGTATATGTATCACTTATGAAATTGAATTTGTTTACAAATAAAATGGAATTTCTGAGAAAAAATGTGTTTTCAGAGCTTATGCCCAATTCTTTAACGAAGTGTTATGAACAACCATCGTTACTTCGAAATTCTTAATGATATCGCTATGAAACAAAAACAACATTAAAGTGAAATTTTCCATAGAATTTGAGCGAAAGTTGTTGTATTGTAATACGAAATTTTTCTAATACTATTTTGTTTTCGGTGTCAAAATCGATATCAATCATTCGATGTCCGTGCCAAGTTCAATTATTTGACAACCAAGATCTTCACGGAAAAAAATATTAAAATCAATAAAATGAGATATTTAATTGTCCACAAAATCAAACGCCCTTTAAAAATGTCCAGCGATTAAGCAGGCGTCGACTAAAGTGTCGCCGCGTTTTTGTCTAGAAAGTTTTGTTTTCAGCTAAACAACTTCGGTAATTCGCTCAAAATTTTGGGAATCGCGAAAGTTCTGGATGAACTTCTCTCTATCTCTCTCACTCTGTCTCGCTTTGTTCGAAGTTCGAATAGTTAACTTTTCAAGGTTTATTACTTTCAAACCATGTCCCGAAATCGTTCCAGATAAAAACTCTCACCACTAGCACGAAAGGAAATTAACGAACATCGTATACAAATGAATAAATTATTGGCAAATTACACTTGATTCTTTTTCAAAGATGGATGTACGATCGTTCAATCATCTGAAATGGGAATAGAACAGTTCGATTCAATTTAAGTTTATTGTAAAATCGATAATGACGCAATATACTAACTTGACTTTTGCATCGCTAGTTTTACATGTCTCCAACATGGTTAGATTACGTTGCCGGATTGTGATATATTATATATAACATTATGAATGTATATTTTATTGAATGAAATATATTTATTTGAGTGATTCCCGATTAAATATGCAAATTTGAATATTTGGAATCCGATATTTTTCCTAATTGTCGAATTTATAATGAGCAGAATATTTATTTTTTTTTGTTTCTACCTGCTGAAATCCAAGGTTTTGGCAACTTTTGCTTTCCGAGTGTCATCGGTTGTTTCACTTCGTTTGGCGCGCTTGAAGTTTGTTTTTCGAATTTTTGATATATTTAGGTATTTATTTCAATATATTTTGAGTTAATATGCAACGTTGATTCACTATGGGACATAAGAAGTTCATTCTTTGTGGAGAAACTCGCGAATTGATTGAAATATCAAATATCTGATATGTTTTCATTTCCGCGCGATTCATGTCAAATTTGATACTTCATGTTAAATTTGATACTTCATGTTGGGGACAAAATTTGCTTACTGAAAATGACATATATATGTTTATTACTCTGAGGTCACATCCCATTTATTATTCTTGTTTTATGAACGAAACAGCTTATGAAATCTCAAGATTAAAACACAGTGTGTTTTAAAATTTGCAATGTACAAAAACAAGTCTGACGTTTCATTTCGAGTCAATTCCATTCGATTCAAAGCATTCACTTCCGATATTCTCTTCGATTTTCTGGTATCATTTTCTTTTCAATACTCTTGAATGAAGCAGAAGAAGATAAAAAATAAGTTGATTTTTCAATTTATTATTTGAATTTTTGATTTATTTCGATTTTATTCAATTTAGTTTTCCCGATATTAGTCAAATCACTGATTCGATCTTATCAAAATTTTGAATTTAGATGTAGACAAACAATTTCAAACTTCTTGCAAAATTTCAAATCGATTGCAAGAGAATAAGTGAAAAGAAGAATATCGAAAAAATAATACTTGACAAAATAATACTTCAACAAAACCGATCAAGTTGAGATGTTGCTTTCATATTCAAAAAAGCAATTTCAAACTTAAATTGCGTATTCATCGCATCACAGAACTAGAGATTCACGGTTTGACTTGTTATTCAAGCTTCTTGACTTGAAATCAACTCAAGTTAAGTCAAGTTATAGTTTTTCAATGTCAAGTCAAGCACTTGATAAATAAATACTTGACTTGACATTGAAAAACTTCTTCTTGACTTGAACTTGAGTTGATTTCAAGTCAAGCCCGAGTCAAGTAGCTTGAATATCAAATCAAGCCTTGAATCTCTAATCAGAACTATAAAAATTCAGGCAGAATATAAGAAAATCCTAATATTTCAGCGACACTACATCCGAACGAGTAGAAATTTTGTGTGTAGATTCACACTAATAAGATTCATGTTGATTGCGTCACTAGAACCATAGAAAATTCGAACAGGATACCCAAAATAAAAATGCCCAATATTGCCGTACTAACAATTTTTTGGAAAGAACCAACTCACAAAAAGCACATTTTCCACTCGTCCACCTTGTCAACTCTCTCAACCCCCAAAAACCGAACCATTTTCACCACAAAATAGCCTCGCTCGCGCCATCTATCCGCCGGCCCGGCACTACGCCGAAAAGGAAGGTGGTCCGAGCTTCCGAAACGTCCTCGAAAGACGAGTTTGCATTCTTGAAAAGTGCGCGCGCTCGCTCCGACGGCGGGCGTCTCGACGCGCCGATCCTCCGCGGCTTTTCGGTCAGCGGAGGCAGAAACTGCTCCTGCAGCGATCAGTTGCAGTTTCGTGCGTGTGCCGTTCACGCACCTTTTCGGGAACGGACAAGAGCGCGGTATGCGTGCAACATTGACGATGACGCGCCTGATGACGCTCACGAACTGACACGTTAACGTGATTGGGAACGATATCTCTTGTGACTTTTGGAAGTTTGTTCGCCCTTTTCGCAGTTGTGGTGCTTTTTGAAATGCTCGAGACAGTTGTCAATAGGTATGTGATCGAGAGGTTTGTTTGTGATTGTTGATGGTGGTGGGATTGAGGTTTGTTCGGAGAAGTCGATTTTATTATTTTTGGGTTTTTTTTGGTTGGTTCTGTTTTATTTTGAGTTTATTTGTGTTTTAGAAGATTTATGGAGGTTTAATTTTGCGCTAAGTGATATTCGAAAAATTTGTTGTAAATTTTGTGAATTTCGCCGATACAGAATTCCGAACTATTTCCTTCATTTTTTCGACTTTTATGACGTATGAATATTATAGTTCTGAAATTTTGTAGAGTATTTTATTACAATGTAAAACGAGGAACTATGATGAAAAAAATGAGAAATGTTACAAATTCTAGAAGGTGAAATATCACCTTCCAGAATTTGTAACTATCCAAGTTACGTTTATTAGGCAAATATTAATTCGAAATTGAAATTAACTTTCGTCATATCTCTGTTGATTGAATTTTTATATACATGAACATCAATCTTTTCAATTCATAAAAAATAACTTTGAAAACCGAAATGAATGCAATCATCAACAAAAATGTCATTATTAATTTTTTTGGAAGTTAATTTTGGGTATTTTTACTTGATTCTGGATAAATTCAGAATTTTGTTCGTGTTTTAGAGAATTTATGAAGGTATAATCGCGTGATTTTGTGATAAGAGATATTCATAAATTATTTTTATAGTTCCAAAATATATTTTACTAATGTGCTGACAATATTTAAAACTATTTTCCTTTATTATCTCGGCTTCCATCACGTAAAAATATTATAGCTCTGAAATACGTAATATATTTTATTAAAAAGGAATAGAATTCGAAGAACTATAATGAGAAAATTGAAAGTATTATTGGAGCTCGTAGAATTAGTGACTTTCCAAATTATATTTATTAAGCATATCTATATTAGTTGAAAATTCAACTTGGATTCATTTTTTTCAGTTGAACAAGGGTTGAACTTTTTGACAAGTGAACATTAATTTTCTCAATTTATTAAAAATAACGTTCGGAACTGAAATGAATATTTTCATCAACAAAAATATTATTATCATTAAAAATGAAATATCTCGCTGGCAATTTTTGAGATCAAGATCTAGATGTGGTACAATATTATTTTTTATAAATATAAAATTTAATGAGCTATCTGACTCAAATTTGTGAGATAACAACGAAAATATTGGAAACTTCTTCATATTATCGTCACACGGCAAAATGTTTTTTTTTTATTTCGAATTATAGGTTGAAATAAAAAGTAATATTTCCTTCAATCATAAATTTAACTTTAAATTTTTTTTCAATAAATTTTAGAATTCATGGTTGCATAATAATTCCATTATTATGAATATATCGGATTCTAAGTTTGAAGTTCATAATGTTTTTTTGTCCAGCAAAGTGAATCTTGGCTCAACTTTTTCAATACTCAATTATATATAATTTTCCTTTCCATTAGAAACAGCAATATCTTTTCATCATTACACCACCTAATTTCAATCCTAAATGAGTCTTCTTTCTGATCTCTTACTCCGGGATCATTAATTCATAAGTAGTCCCAAAAAACGAATATTTACCAAATTGGCAATCATTTTCACATAAGAATTATTTTAACGAAATTATATTCGGTTGGAATAAAACATAATGAAAAATTCATTCAAAATATCTGACAACAAATTCAATGAAACGAAAAAATCTTAATTCTAAATAGGCGGAAATGAAGTGTTTTACTTTTTAATCATATTCTAAGGAAAGACCTATAGTTTTATTGGAATCAATCAGGAAAATATATAGTGAATTGTAGAAAAAGTCCAGAGCAAGACTTTCAATGCCTATTCATCGGAATTTCTATAGTATAAATGATCCATTTCTCTAGGAAGTTGGTAATTTTTCATAAACAAACTAAATTTAATCTAGTCAGAAAGAAATTATAAATTTTTGAATAAAAAATGACAGAACAGAATAAGGGACAAACATATAGAAACCCGCACGAAAAAATTATCATAATTTTCAATTTTTATTTATTTATTGTTTTCAATCATTCAATTGATCATAAAACATTTTTTTTCATTCATTCTATCTTTTTGATATAATACCAATTCGCGACATGAAATCATAAAAAAACACAAAATATAACAATTGAAAGAGACTACAACCCAACCCTAACGAAATCTACCTGACCTTATCACCCAAATCTGAAACATTTCAACCAGAAATAAAGGAATCCTTCCCCTCTTTCGCGTAAGGATAAAAACGGGCACGCTCCTCTCGAGATATCAACTTTTCGATATCGAATCCCGCCAGATGAGGGTTGGTTTTAAAGTCTGAAGTATTTGATTTAGACAAGGATCAACCGGTTTATCCCTCTGGTGAACCGTCGAGGGGTACGTACTCCTGCTGGGCTCGCTATCTGCAAAATCCTAGTTGGATCGACTCGGAAATTAATCCGCCCACTGAAGATGGTCAATTCAATCGAGGGAGTTCGAGAAGACTATTTAATTGAATTCGAGATATCTCCCTCCGTCTTCGGCTTAATTGGTGGGTGAAAGCCGTCAAAAATCGGTTATGAAATGTTTTCGTACAAATTATCCTTCGAGGAGAAGTGGATTTTGTCAACAGATGTCTATCATTTCAATCTGATTCAACTCCATTTTTCGTATGAATTTTCGACATTGTGCAGTGTGGAATTATTTGGTCCTCATTTTATTATTTTACAATTCAAGTCTTGTGATTTGCTAGTGATTAAAATTAAATTTCACCTGTAATAACCGAATTACAGGAATCAAACTAATGATATCAAGGATAGATGTTTAAGATACGAAGAGGAGTTTGGCAAACTTCGAAAACTTGACAATCATTTTTGTCAAATTTACTGATTATCTGAAACCTACAGAATTGAACTCCATATTTCCCATTTGAATTGGGACTTGAATACCTTATGGCTTGAGCTGAATATATTCCTTTTTTCCGATCTTCGTTATTTCATTGCAATTTATACCTCTTGTGGTTTCAACTATTCCTTGACATACATTTGTCTTTGTGTTTCGGATATTATCTTTCAACAATTTTCCCCTGAAATACTAAATTTCAAGATCAGTTTACTTCTTCGGCGTTAAATTAGTAATCGATAGAAATAGGTTCATATATTTTATTGGAAACAAATAAGTAACCAAAGATAACCTTAACAGATAATCGCAATCATATAATATCAAAATTAAGTAATATAAAAACAAAACACTGAAATTTTCCACTTTTTCATTCAGGGTAATTTGTTTCAGGTCTAACCGCCAATATCCTTTAGCGCAAGTGAAAAAGAGGAAGGTCGAGCCAGGTAACCCCTTCAGCATGTCCACATCGATAAAATCGCCGCTCAAACAAGACCAAATCGAAGATAAACGTCGGAAAAAAATAGACGAAGAATGTTTGAAACCACTAATTCTTCCACAGAAGAAGAGAGCGTTGCCAAACTCCTCAATGAACAGTCCGGCGAAGAAAATCCAGAAGATCTCTTCACAAAATTCTTCAGCTGACGAGAGCGTAGCCGATGAGAATCTCATCCGTGAAACGGAAGCTGCACTAAAGAATTTATCTGGGAGTTGGCCTGGACCTAGAGGATCGTCGTACGTAAAGCAAGAAGAGCCAGCTTTCGAAAACCTCTTCGACGAGAACAAAGCCAAAGTGAAGATGTCGCCATCCTCATCTTCTAACAGCAGTTCCGAAAACACCTCTTCCCTAAAAGATGTGATAACGTTGAGGGATCAACATGAGGAAGAAGAAAAGTTCTCCGACAAGATTGGGAAGGTCAGACAAGATGATGGTTTCAAAAGGAGGAGTAAAAACGATGGTGACGTTTACAAGCCACCCGATTTCAACGAGCTGGTGGACGACTCCTCCAACGAGCTGGAGATAGACATGTCGGAGTCGGCTGCTGAGATGAACGAGACCAGGACGAAGCCTGATAAGACCGGTGAGGATTTGAAGAAGTTCGAAGGTATGGTCAAAAACACCCAGTCGTCTCCTTTCTCCTCCACGTCAGCGTTTCGACCTCCACACCCTTCCAAAGGTTCTACCCTGGTGAACCTAGGTCCTTTTCCTGCTGAAGCGACTTTTGTGGGTTATCCAGAAGCCATCCCCACGGAGGGTAAGCATCCAGTTCTCAAGCCGGCCGAGATAGGACCGGAGACTACGTCCAACAAGTCACCGGAGGGTGCGAACAAGCAGTATACGATCCTGCAGCCGGCCACGTTGGGATCCAGGACCGCCAGCACGTTGCAGGAATCGAAGGAAGGGGGTGCAAGGGCGAGTGCAGTCGGCGGATCTTCCGCGGGTGCTGCGAGCAACCCCGTAGGGAAAGCTGTGACAGTTGCAGGGGGAGCGTGGTCGCCGAACAGTATAGGAAGAGGTGAGCGTAATTTATTTTGAGGATGGGGGTTCGAATTAGCGGGGTTGTTTGGGGCGCATTCTGAATTCTCGGTCGGTAGGGGGAATAAGGGATGTTTTGCCTTGATGAATCGACTAAACAAAAAAGTTTGGACGGCTTTTTGACACAGTTTTATTAACGTCATCTCATTCGTAATGCTTGGCGGTTTCAAGACGATGTTTTGATTCCCATTGTGATATGCTTTTGAATTGCCAGTTCAGTTTGTTTCAGAAGCTATATTTCATATTAAATTTTTCTTGAGCAACATTCAAAGGAATCCATTGTTTTCGTGTTTTTGGTGGATTGCAATCGAAATTAGTATTTCTTGAAAACACATCACCACCTTACTGCTAAGGTCGTTTTCGATCATCGTTAGCGAGTGCAAGTGATCCGTTTCTTTTGGCAATTGTTTTAGTCTAGTTCAATTCTAAAGTTATGTTTAAGTCATGTCTGCAGTACGACATTTCTTAGATTTCAAAAACAGATGCAGCAATCCAAATTCTGCAAAATTCACACTCATGTTATCGCAAGGCGTATTTCAGACAAAAAATATTGGTAGGGGATTTGGACCTCAATTCTTCAAAGATTCATAACTACAAAAATATTAAACTTTGCAATACGGAATTCAGGACCAATTCTGGATATTTACCAATATTTCCAACAAATTTTATGTAAATAGCTTTCATAGTTTTTGAATAATCTCTTGACACAAAACTCGTGAAAAATTAAAAGAAATCTTGATTTTGATCTTATCAAAATAGTAAAAGACTTTTGCAATATGCAGATAAAAATTAAAAAATAATCAGCATTCAGTCAATAGTAAATTATTTTGTAATCAGTTTTTTGTATGTAAAAAATTAAGTAAATAATAAGAATTATCTTCATCGAGATGCAAAATTCACCATTATTTCAACATAGATATGCTTAACTGTTTGTAGATTATCAAATTCTTACATATTACTTTGGATTAATATTTTCAAAACCATCTATCTACATTCTCTGTTTGAATATAACAAACTGAAATACATTTTATTTGAGTTTTGATTGAGTATGTTATAAAATTTCTGGACCTCTAACTTTCAAAAAAATTTAGTGAATCTATAAAAATTTTGATTCAATATTTCATAAAGATACCAAATTAATATCGAAAGTGAAAAAGAATAACTGTCATTGGATTTCTATACCTTCCCCCCATCGCTTAAATTGCTCTGTCTTCCAATAGGTGATTAAGAGAGGTTTCAATTCGAATTTTCATGACCTCATTTCATTAGCCTCATAAATATTTTCAGAATAACGCTATTTTGTTCGTAAAATTTTTTTGGTCCTCCGAGTACGGATCTTCCCGAAACCCACGTCAAACCCTTAATTCAATACAACCTCAGATGGGGTGCCCAATAAATTATGAAACCGCAAGAACCATTGGTGCAATAAATTATGAAACACGTAGCTGTCACCTGTTTCGTCGTCACCGCAAGCATCGTCTTCAGCATTACGGCACGGCTTTATTTGTAACAAGTTATAAGCTGTTTTAACGATAACGTGACTTGGTTTCAAACTGCCATCTCAACGCTGCCCTTCGGCGTAGATGCCTGATTTTAAAGCTTCCCCTAGACGCAATGAGTCTCCTATCCTTGACTGCCTATTGGAATGACTTATCGGTAAAATGATGGAACGTGCGAGAAGAAACGATGCATGCAAGGAAATGGTTATCGAAGAAATTTAGTCAGAATAGTAAACACTCGAAAAGTAAAGCCCTAAAATTAATAAATCATAGGTCTGTCAGCTAGATGAATCTGTTGGCTATGTAGATTAACCGACTGTGAAAAACAAAGTAAAGCTGCTACCTCAACTAAATTAAAAAATACAAAAATAATCAATATCAAAACTATACTTATCACAAAAGAAAAATCAGAAATAAATTAAATGAAATGATACAAAACTGTAGAAACAAAGTATTATAAAATTTGGCAATAACAAAAAACAAATATGAAGTGATGTACGTTAATAATTACTCAAATCATATAAAACAACCGACAGTGTAAATCTACCAATAAAATGAAGCTGCTAGCTCAACTAGGGCTTATTCCAAATTGTAGATCAAAATTAAAAAATACCAGAAAATAATAGGTAACTATTACATACTTTACAACTACACTAATCATAAAAGAAAAATCAGAAATAAAAATAAGGAAATGAAATAATACCTAACTGTCGAATACAAGTAATATAAAATTTTGCAATAACAAAAAACAAATATGAAATAACGTAAATTAACATTTACTCAAATTATATAAAAACTTGCTAAACAACACTGAAAAACCAATTTTACTACACAATTTCTTACCAGAGAAACAATATTGATCTGAAGTGTCAACTTTTGTTGCCTGCCGCCAATACACCATAGGTAGATATTACTGAACTGGGGAACTTTGAACTTCGTGTGCAGCAAACTTTTCGAAAATAAGTGGGTTACCTCCATTCATAGTAGGGTGTCTACTATCGAAACAAACCAGACAAACTATTTGAGAAGTCTTAAAAGTTGTGCTGCAACTTGGTCATCGTGCTGTTGAAAAAAGTTACTCCTGGAAGTTCAACTTTTTAATGGGAGTTGTTGATAAAGTGGAGGGGGGCGGAGAAATTTCAGAATGTTGGAACTTGAACTTGATTTCGAAATTGGAATGAGTCCTCTGTCATAGTAAACATTCGATATCTTCGTCATCTAAAAGTTTTCTTGTTGGATGAATTTATAATTTCTTGGTTTTTATTTTTCATTCACCTTTGCTTCAACTCTTTTAATTAAACTTTTTCTCATTCATTATATAATATCAAAAATACATATATTACTGGTCTGAATTCCTTATTTTTTTGGTTAACTTCTCTAACCCATGAAAATTGAAATATTAAAATGTCAATATTTTTGATGAATTATAAAAAGGGGGATGCAAAAATACTACTTCTTCTTCGAAGGTTGACAATCAAATTAGATTCGGATTATATTGATCAGCACTCAATTCTGCATAATAATATTTTAGAGGAATGGTATCTAGAAAACATCACCATTATGGGTCGATTCTATTCGGGGTTAGATACTTAATAATATAAAAAGAATTGTAAACCTCTTCATTCAAAAGCAGTTGGTACAAGCCGTGAATATTTTTAAGTGCTCTAACAGATCTCTGTATCATTTTGTCACAATTTTTTTCATGTCTTCTGTGAACTAAGAAAGGTGGTCTGATGGTAATTTTGAATTTTAGGAAAAAGGTAAACTGAAGCCATATAAGAAAAATATGGTTGTCTGATAAGATCTGTTGGGATTTGAGCAATAAATTTTCCGCAAATTGTGTAACATTTTGAGCCTTTTGGCATATGAAATCATATATGCAATTTAAAATTTGATGAGATATTTTCAACCCTCAAAAAATCGAAAAACTCACTTGAGAGGCACTGGTCATCTGAGTATAAATGACAGCCAACTTATCAGCAAAAAGGATTTGACAAACTCTTTCAAGTTAACCAACCTGGTACATTTTAGTAGACAATATTGAATATTTCATGAGGATAAATGAAAAATTTTTCTGAAATAGGGCGAATATTCTCCGAGATAGTGAAATTATTTGAAAAAATATTCTCTGAAGAATAGGACATTGGTTAAATGAGTTATCCATGTATCCATGGAGCAAGTCTACATTGGAGTAGATAATTTTTTGATCAGTCAAAAGTTTATCTTATAGTTTTGTATAGTAGGCACTTTTTTTATGATTTGCTACCAAAATTTTAATATTTCATTGAAATTTTGGAAGGTTATCAATGCCACGTTAAACATTTCTTCAAGAGAATGGATCAAAATTGCTAATCAACAGATTTGTCCACAATTATTCTGTGAAAACATACAATCAATTTATTGTGTGAATTTTCATTCAAGAGCGAAATGAACGAATTCCTTTATTGCTGAGAATAACAAAATGATTGAATAACAAAAAAAATACTGAAAAGATGATAGAATAATGGGTTGGAATATCGAGACAGATGGGTTGTTGAAGCAAATTATTACATAACGTTAATCTTAACTATAAATATTATGAAAAAGATCCGAAATAACATAAATAATAAAAAATGAGAGAAGATGTTGAATAAGGAAATAGCGTTCCTCATAATATATTTATTGAAATTATATGTAACATCTATTTTAATATTTCAAACCTTGAATCTTTTCATTTCCTGATTTTATGGATCTCACTTTCTATAGTATTGAATTTTTGATTGTATGTTTTGAAATCGAAAAATTGTTTCAACTTTTTTTTTTTATTTTAGTCTGTAACTCTCTATCCTTCAAAGTCATCTTCTTAACTATGCAATAATATTTCCGAGAGGGTCTACATTCTGTATCTACAATTCTTTTGAATATTACGTAAGAATCAAAAATTTTGAATTTTGATTGATCATTTAATGAATTTTCTGGATCTTTTACTTTCAATAAAATTCAATGAAATAATGAATATAATGAAATATTAAGGTGCTAGTAGATACGATTATTAACAAACGTGCAGAACCTCCCAAATTCGTCGCTCGCGCTTTCCACATCTTTCATGGTCCTTCATCCCGGATAGAAAAAATCGTCCAATTGAATCCCGCCCGTTCTGCAACATAAATCCCGTTGTAAAACCGGTATGGCCGTGTGGAAAAGGGCGTATAATTTCGAAAATCCCGTAGGTCGCGACGCCCACCTCTCTCTCTTTCCTCTAGGATGACCGATCGGCGTCGATACGTGGGTTTTTTCCCGGCGCATCGCGACGACGGCGGCGTCCGGCACGTCGGAGCAACCGCCTCCGCAGCGGGCCGGGAGTGGGTGGCCTCCGAAGCCGGCGCCTACTCCGCAGGTGCGGTGACCGCTGGCGCGCACCCGCAGCTCCCTCCACTCACAGATGCGGTTTCTTTTTTGGAAAAAAAATATTTTTCTCCCGAGTCTCCACCCGTTATTGCAGGATAGGCTAATCGACCTGTGCGGGGCGGGGTTTTACGCCGTCGTCGACGTCGGAACTCTCTGGAAAGTTGGCGCGCATCAGCCGGCAACTTTATTTTATCCTTTCGTCTGTCCTTTCTCTGACGAACGACCGGGCGACGTTCGGAAAACGTGAGCTGGAATTCGTCGTCGGACATTTTGGATGTTGGAGGGAAAAAATTTGAGGGGGGTAGCGTATAGGTGTGCCTTCGGAGGACTCTTTGATCACCCGGTGATCCTATTTGCTGTTTTTACAGCCCCCCTCTCCTCCCGAGAATGAAAAAGCTAAACACGTAATTCGAAAAGTTCGAAATAGTTTTTTTTATGGATTTCGATGTGAGGTATTAATATATCAATTTGTTGATGTTTTCATAACCTTCTGTCGCATCGGAATTTTTTTCATTCATTATTGGGTGCATATTTTTATTATTTTTTTTTACTGAGTCAGAAAATTGGTAGAACCGTAGAACTGAATCTCGCCTATTTTGCCATTGACTATTTGACTTTACGATGGATAATAATAATAATATGAGAGTTTATTGGTCAGTTTATCACAAGTATTTAACAACTCTACAACTCTAATCTAAAATCATCATTAATTCAAAAAATATTTCGACAATTTCGATTACAGTTAATCATAAACTTACTAAAAAATTCTCTATTCGGTGACATTCGGAAATTTTCGTCTTCATCAAGGAACGTCAACATCAGGTAGCAATTTGGTTTTTCGTATTTCGGTGGGTGTCATATTCGTTATGGATGTTGACATAAAGAATTTAAATGTTTTTGATTTGGGGTAATATCATATTTTACTCTTTCTCTACTTTACTTCAGATTCAATTTTATAATTAAACTCACTTCAACAGAGTAATACAATAAATTCAGACAAATCAGAATTCCTTTTGGTATACTCTATTGTTTGTCTCCTCATTCCTTCCCGAAAAATATTAGGTTTATGATCTGGAATTCGTCGTTCGACATTTTGGATGTAAGATTAGTAAAAATTCGAAAAGTTCGAAATAGTTTTTTTTATCGATGTCGATGTGAGGTATTAATATATCAATTTGTTGATGTTTTCATAGCTTTCTGTCGCATTTTCGGACTATTCTTTTCTTTTTTTTTAATGAGTCAGACAATTGGTAGAATTGTCTACTGTCAAATCTGCTGAATCTATAAGCGCATAGTGCCATTGAATATTTGATTTTACGATGGATGTTGAAATAAGGAACTTGACATTCATCGATTTGGAGTAATATCATTTTCTACTCTTTCTCTACTTTATTCCAGCTTCAATGTTATATTTAAACTCACCTCAACAGAGTAGGTAATTCAATAAATTCATACAAATGAATATTTTTTTTTGATATATTGGTAGGAATATGATCTGAAAACGTGCACTGGAATTCGTCGTCGGACATTTTGGATGTTGGAGGGAAAAAAATTTGAAGGGGGTAGCATATAGGTGTGCCTTTGGAGGACTCTTTGATCACCCGGTGATCCTATTTGCTGTTTTTACGGCCTCCCCCCTCTTTCGGAGAATATTTTGCTTTCGGAATGAAAAATCTAAACACGTAATTGGAAAAGTTCGAAATAGTTTTTTTTATCAATGTCGATGTGAAGTATTAATATATCAATTTGTTGAAGTTTTCGTAGCCTTCTGTCGCATTGGATTTTTTTTTTCATTATTGGGTGCATATTCTTATTTTTCTTCAGTAAGTCAGAAAATTGACTGTCAAATCTGCCGAATCTCGCCTATTTTATCATTGATTATTTCACTTTACGATGGATGTTGAAATAAAGAACTTATAACGATAATTGATTTGTAGTAATATCATACTCAACTCTTTCTCCACATTTTTACAGCATCAATTTTATAATTAATCTTACTTCAACAGAGCAATTCAATAAATTCAGACAAATGAATATTTCTTTTCGTATATTACATTTTTTTTTCTCCTCATTCCTTCCTTCCTGAAAAATGGTAGGATTATGGTCTGAAAATGTGCACTGGAATTCGTCGTAGGACATTTTGGAAGTTTTGGAAAAAAAAATGGGAGAGGTAGCATATAGGTGTGCCTTTAGAAGACTCTTTGTTCACCCGGTGATCCAATTTGATGTTTTTCTAGTCCCCCTTCCTTCCGAGAATATTTTGCTTTCGGAATGAAGAAGCTAAAATCATTCATTCAAAATAGTTTTTTTATCGATGTCGAAGTGAGGTATTAATAAATCAATTTGTTAAAATTTTTATAGCCTTTATCACTTTGGGATTTTAAATGATATCAGATATAGCTATTCCTCAAATTTATTCCAGCTTTAATGTTACAATTGAATATAGGTACTTCAATCGATTTCTCCTTCCCTTATAATGAATACGTAATTTAAAAAGTTCATAATAGCTTTTTTATGAGTGTCGAGACTTTTCATCAATTGATAGTTGAAGGCTCTTGTTCTTGGATATCTACTCTTAATTTGAATATCTTTGTTTTTCTTCATTATTTCAGCTCTGATTCTTCAGTATTATAGAGTTTATTATTGTAATATTCTGAATAAACTCTCTTATTTTCTTATTATTATTATTATCTATTATCTACACCGTATGTATTGAATTGAACTTTTAACTTTTCCATCATGAGATTCAAACGTCAAGTTACAGAGAAATTCGGAGTATCGAAGATCATTTTAAACGAAATATCTCAAGTTCGCAATTAACAAGGGCACCCTTTATTAATATATCTGTTATAAATTGAAATGACTTTTGTGACACAAATAAAGTTCAGTGGATTAAACTGTTGGTTCCTTCAATATCCTGAACTTACAATCAATTCGGCAAAGATAATTCAGCGTTTTTATATGAAAAAAGATTAAATTATTTCAATTCCTTTATTTTCATTTACAGAAGGAGCAAAATGTCCAACGCCAGGCTGTACAGGACAGGGACACGTAACAGGACTTTACTCCCATCACCGAAGGTAAATATATGCCCAAAATCTTGAAATAACTAATATATTCTTTCTAACTTCATCATGTGCAAGAACTAAAAAATAAAAATTTAACAGTCTTTCCGGATGCCCTAGAAAGGATAAAGTAACCCCAGAAAGTAAGTCTAATTGTAAAATATGTGGAACATGTGAAGCACAATAATAATTTTAAGTTGTGATACATACTAGGTACGACTCATTGTGATTTCGTCATTTTCCAATGACACTGGAGAATATATCATAAAAGTACCACGTCACTCAATAAGTCCCAAGCATCGCTGCCTGTGCCATATCATTTTTTTCTCGTTAGTACCAAGCTTCACAAGATGCGAGTCGAAATTTCAGAATAAAGAGTTGAATTTGGATAAATAACATCCAAAGCAACCAAAATCTCAATCATTAGCTGACAAGGTCATGGCATATGTATTTTGAGTCTTGCTTGGTATACCGGGTCTCCCGAGTTATTGTATACAGGCAATATCTAGCTTATTTGACGGGATAATAAAAAAATTGCTTTGTATAACACCTTCCCACCTTCCCAATGATGAATAAAAAGTTTCGTTAATTTGCCGGCCCTGTGGTAGCTACCCTTCACTTTTCATTTTCAAATGGCACCCCCTGTATATTGTCATAAGTGAAGTTTGTACAAAATGGGTGGAGTCATTTCATTTTTATAAGGATAAATGAATAACGTAAAAGAAGACACAAAATATTAATGTTTTTGTTGTTATTACTGAAAAAATACCAATTATGATGTTATCGTTGTTTTCCAAATAGAATGACGCGCAATTTTCACTGACAATATACAGAGGGTGCCATTTGAAAATAAAAAGTGAGGGGTAGCTACCACAGGGTAGTCGAATGTAATAACCATTTTCATACATCATTGGAAAGGTACTTTAATGTTATTGAAAGCAGTTTTTTATTTTTTTATTAGCTTGTGAAATAAGATAGAAATTGCCTGTTGACTTGGCAAATTTAATCCAACAACAGTGAATATAATATATTCGATCAATTGAGTGCAGAAATTAAGAAAAAAATGCTTGATTACCAAGCTTATTCTCCAGATCTGTCCATCAGTTGGCTTTGTGAAGATCTCAAAAAATGCCGAAGGGAAAGAATTAGGCCTTAACGAAGAAGTGATTCTGCAAGTAAAAACGAATATGTCTAAACGAAATCCATTGAGAAGTTAGTTGCAAGTATCACTCTTGAAGATGACGAATAAAGTCGAATTTTTAAGAAGCAATGTATTTTTATTGGTTAAGTCTAGGACTCATTGAGTGACTGGTTATCATCACGTGAGAAGTACTGTGTATGTAATTCATTTTCCACAATTCGATTTTTTTTAGATCATTGATCATTCATCTTATATATGCCAAGTTCTGCTTTTTATTTTTGCTTTTCACGGGGTAGAGAGCATTAGTTTTTATTTGCTTTGAAATGGCTTGAATTAATCACCAACGCTTATATCACCATAAATTCGTCATACGTAGTTATATTTACGAATCACCTCCACAGTGTAAGTCAGATTGAGTATAATATCCGTTCAAAACACATTCGAACATATTTTTCATACTCTCTACCCTAGGTATTTCCTTAAAGTAAAAAAAACAAAATTTTAAAATAAAAAAATAAACAATTTTAAAATTAAAAATAATTAAAACATACTCAATGTGATGTTCTGTTGATGTGATTCAGTACTGGCAATGCATGAAACGATCCTCAAATGCCCCACACCGGGATGCAATGGCAGGGGTCACGTGAGCACGAACCGGAACACGCACCGGAGCCTTTCCGGTTGCCCGATAGCGGCTGCCCATAAACAAGCAGCTCGTGAGCAAAAATATCAATCCAATTTGTCGGGCAGTTCGAAATCTCCACCGCATTTTGGTGAGTATCTCTAATTGTTTCGAAGTCCCACGTTAATTTGTTTTCTGTTGTCGGTGATGTATTGGTCCCTCGAGCCGGATGAGCCTGAAACCGATACGGGCTTTCGAGAGGACGTCTTGACCTCTCATGGTGTGAGATTGTCTCTCTCGAATGACTCGGATGTTGTTTGTCGGAAACGAAGCGAGATTGAATCGATGAATTCATATAGCTAGCTCGAAAAAAAAGTAATTTTATTATTTTCCTTCATGTTAATTCATTTGTTGTTCAAATTCAATTCTAAATTACGAAATAACAAGATTCCGAATCATAACTTCTAATTTTTTTCCTTATGCAAAGCAACTTTTTTATTGCGATTATAATCCCTTCCTGCTTTGCTATTAGCATCATTAATCTGTAAAACAGACGTCAAACTACATTCTGCCTGCTGACATCGAGAATTTTTAACGCTAGAAGCCCGGGTAGCAAATTTTTTTTCATTCTAACATTAATAAAAGAAAATGTTAGTAATCAATTGGTATGTCCTCCTTCTTCTCTACTTGTGATGGTTTAAAAACTTTTTTACATATGTTCTTTTATTTTCTTATCACCATCAAAATCAACTGTTTGTAAGTATTGGTACAACATATATTTTCTCATACATATTCCCAATTCAATTTTAAAATTCAACCTTCTAATCCAATCCATTCTGATTACTCTCAAGATTATAAATAGAAATTCACGGCTTGGCTTGATATTTGAGCTACTTGGCTTGAGCTTTACTTGAAATTAGCTTAAGTTCAAGTCAAGTAGTAGTCTTTCAATGTCAAGTCTAGTATTGATTTAATAAGTACTCGACTTAACATTGGAAAACTACTACTTGAGTTGATTTCAAGTCAAGTTCAAGATCCTTGGCTTGAGCTTGAGCCAAATACCTTGAATATAATGCCAAACTGGAATCCCTCATTTTAAATACTTTTCTAAATCTTTCTTTATAATGGAATAAACAAAAACAACTTAGACTCTCCGATGGGAGGTTGACAACAGCTTTTGCTGAGTAATAGTGACTGATGGTTCCGATACAAAGAATCTTCTCCGTAGAACTGAAATATTCCAGTGTCAACTATCTAGAAAATCAAGTATTTCGGTTACCCCACTATTTTTTTTTAATCCGAATTAATCGAAACATGGTGATCACAACACAACTCCAGTGTAAATCTTTCCGTAAGATGAATATAATCAAATCCTACACTTGTGATTGAGGAAATATTAATTTGGAACTAGCTTAATTGTCACTCGTTGCTGCCATTTTATAAAAAACGGAATTCAAGTAGATTTACAATCCGTATCGTTTAGCTTAGATATGCTGACAGTTTCCTTCATTTTTTCTGCATTTTGCTATTCATTTCCATTTCTTCAGTCTCAGAATGTCCTGAAACGCCCCTGTTGAAAATTATTGATTCGAAAATCATCCACTTTGCAGACGACTTCTCCTCCACATCCTTCGAACCAAAAAAGAACCAAATGGTAAACAGCGAAGACATCAAACCAGGTTACACAGTTGGATACAATTCAAGCAGCCAAGATTCATCGTCTACAAAACAAACCTACGACCAGTATTACAATTCCGAACTCAACCAGCTCAAACCCGAATTAAAAGTGCCGAAAAGCGAGGTCAATACCAGCAGTTGCTGCGGTATGCAGGGTCAGCCAGAATTGCTGGTTCCAAAGACGGAAAACCCAAGCAGTTGCTGCTCCCCATCTTCGGGTCTACGGATGGGCTACGAACCTTACGTCAATCAAGACTCCAACTCGTCTTCCATATCCAGTATGGAGGCTTCGAACTCCAGGAATAACCCGCACCAATTATCGCACCCTGTGGGTCCCCATCACAACCAGCAGTCGCCGTACAGCATGGATAACCATATGCCTCAGAGGTCGCCGTACCATCATCCTTCTTCGGAAGAGATTTACCATAGAGACAGGGTTTATGCGGACATGAGCGACTCTATGTCGAGCTCAACAGTGGCGAGGCCCATTGTCACATACTCCAACGATATCATGAGACCGTATGACTCTGGGATCATGAATTCAACCAGTCATAGACCTTACGACCCCGGCACTGGAACCCCAACAGCTTTCGAAAGGTACGAACCTAATCAGTGTGTACAGCAACCTTTGCCCCAGAGAATCGCCTCCTCCCAAAATTTGTACAGCTATGGGGGAATGGCGGAGCAGCAGGAACAAAGGTATCAGCAGGAATCTTCGTTGACGCAACAACACATGGCGGCAGTGTCGCAGAGTATGATCAAAACTGAGGCGCAAGAACCTACAGTGCCGATATATCCTAGGTAAGACATTCACTCTTCTTGTACTGATGAATTTTTATCGGTAAATTCCTTCATTATTGCTTCAAATATAATAGTTATGTATTTGTTTCACTAGGCAGCAAAGTAGTAAATTGGCTGCCGCGGCTGACAGAAATTCAGCCAAGGCAGTCAATCTACTTTCTGCAGAGTCGAACATATAATTTTTTCTTCGATTATTATTATTGTTTATAATGATACATATAGGGTTATATATTTCCATATTATGAAAATTCCCACAATCTATTTATTTTCCTGTAGTCAGAAAATGTTGAATGTTTTATTCACATTGAGAATAATCACTTTGCTGCCTAAGCAGGATAGTAGTTACTTTGCTGCTTAGGCAGGAAAAGTAATAATTTGATGATTGATATGTGTCCGCAAAATCAATATTTGCTGTCTATCGGAGAAAAAATAGTTTGGCCAGTTTCACACTAATGTATAAACTTTTGTATTGATAAGATCAGATAGTTCATAAACTAATTCTTCTTAGTCTTATAAAATTTTTGCTCCAATAAAATATATTCGATCTCGCCGTTGAGGATAAGCTCACCTCAGGAAAAAATATAAAGCATTCATTCTTTTTATTCATCTCCTTATATTTCTTAAATAAAGAAGTAAAATTTGGACATCAGAATTCAAATTTATGATAATAACACACAAATAAATAATTAACAAAAAATAAATCGAAATCACTGAACGATTATTTATCGATTGAAATTATCAATTCTGAAGAGTTCAGATAAAGAAACGAAAAAAGAAAAACGAAAGAAAGAAACGAAAAAAAGGAAAATAGTTATATGAAGAGAAAAATAGTTTCCAAATATTTTCGTTTTACTTTTCCTCCTTATCCGTACTTTTATC
Organism: Harmonia axyridis; assembly: GCF_914767665.1. Taxonomy (NCBI): domain Eukaryota; kingdom Metazoa; phylum Arthropoda; class Insecta; order Coleoptera; family Coccinellidae; genus Harmonia; species Harmonia axyridis. The sequence continues at coordinate 31,610,986 of NC_059505.1, forward strand.
GATTGAAATTATGATGTGTAAAGAGTTCAGATAACGAAACAAAAAAAAACTAGCGTTCAATATGATTCGATTTAGTTCTTCTCCACAAGTGTATTCATTATCAATTCAAATTTCATTTTGTGAATACATAGTTCAAATAACGTTAAAAATGTTTCGTGAAATCGTCTTCTTCACCAACCCGATGTAATTTTTCATTAGCACCTATGGCCTTTGGCCGAAGCTGAACGAAATGAAATTGAAAAAAATTAATTTGCAGACCGATGTACCAATACGAGCAGGCATCGGGGGGTCCACTTCCTGTGGGATTTTCTGCCATCAACCTTTCGGTGAAATGTGTGACAACCCAGGCACAAATGAAGGGTGCTGGACCCCACACGTCTCCAGGGGGTTCAGTTATCGATCTCTCCACATCGAGCGTAACCACGAGTCCTCAGGTGAGTTACTTTTATATTTCTGTATAGGTAAATATTAGATAATCATACAGTATAAGTTAATATGTAAGATAAAAAGTTTCGTTGTAAAAATGGAGTAGTTTTCAATTTGTTACGATTTTACTAAATGATTCAATATTCTTTCAAAATTTGTTCAGTTTGGTAACTAGTTTCGAATTTTTTTTTTTGGCATTTCGTTCAAATATAGCCTTTTTTTGTCCACGATCTGTTTACAAGACGTCAAGTCTTAGTTGATAAGTTAATCTATCGCACTTGTTTGTTGACGATCGTCATTTAGTCTATCGTTTATTGTGATGCTTTTCTATTAATTAAGAGACAATTATTGTCTCCGATCTTCAAAATATGCTTACTGGTCTTAATACTGAATATACTGCTGTAAAACCCCTTTTCGCCTCATTTCAGATCGATCAGGACCTTTTCGATCGTAACGTATGTCTCAAAAGGTTCTAAAAGAACTGTCATTCAATGATTCGTCATTTTAATGACAATGTATTAGGTGTACAACTTTGCTTCCACCGATTTGCAATAGATAGCTGTAGCGGAAAGTGGTAGTCGAAATGAATAGATCGTAGATGTCATACAATAAGCTTAGATATTTGTAGACATAACGCCATCGAAATATTAGTCGATTTGTGTCTGCATCATAAAGTTATTCTCGATCAAACATGTCAGCTTACGACCATTACTTGATCAAAACTCGTGTCAAACGCAACAAAAATTGGCAGGATCATTGGAAGTAACGCAACAGCACATTTCAAAACTCCTGGAAGTCATGGAAATAATTCGAAAACAAGTAAATTTGGTTCAATATTTGGTTGGGCCAGCTCTGCGTAGTGAATTATGAGTTGTTGAAACCGATTGAAACGATCACAGGTGATCGTTATTGAACGCAATTAATGCGTTTGAGCCGAGCATTGAAAGAAAAACTGCCGCAATACAACGAGAGACAAGATAATAGTTATTTATAATACAAGTGCAGAAGGCATTGATATTCTTCCACGAGTTCAAAATTCAAAAACGAGCCACGAAGTGGCGAGTTTTGGAATGAACGAGTGGTAGAATGAGCCTTCTGTACGAGTATTATACATTATTTTCTCTAATTCATTGCATTTTCATTGAAATTAATGAAATATTTCCATAAATATAATTTAGTGATTTTTGCATTGAAAAATGTTGGTTGGCAGAACTGATTTCTTTAAGGCAATTTGATGAATTGACAGATAAAGCCGTAGCGGAAAGTTCGGAGTGCCAACATAGAATAATAAAATATAACCATGAAAACTGTGCGTTTCTGATATATTCTCGCACGATTTTGTTCTACAAGATGTGGAAGAATGAACGGAATAACCACAGAATTAGAGAAAGTGATTTTATAACATGATAAGTCTTGGCCCCATGTTGCTAAAATGGTCAAGACATACTTGGAAACGTTAAAATGGAAATTCTTACCCCACCCTTCGTAATCTCCAGACGTTGCTCTCTCGGACTTTCACTTGTTTCGATCAGTAGCACATAGGCCTGGATGACAGTACTTCTGCTCTTATGAAAAAGTAAAAAATTGGATCTATTCGTGGATCGCTTCAAAAGATGACCAGTTTTTTCAACGCGGGATTCTTACGCTGCCCGAAAGATAAGAGAAAGTAGTGGCCAGCGATGGACAATACTTTGTATCATACATGTATAACAAGTTTTTTTTAGAATAGAGCCTCGAATATCGGAAAAAAACGACGGAATCAAAGTTGTACGCCTATGTAGTTTGCGAAATCGATTTTTATGGCCGCCTCACTTGTCATTAGTGTATTCACGCGTCACAAGACAAACAAACCATCAACTTTGAATAAAGTACAGGCCAAGTCATGACATCGATGAATACCAAATTAAAGATCCAGTTGAAGGTTTTTACTGAACATATAAAATAGCGCCAGAAGCATTTAAGGAACTTCATCAACTGAACACGAAGTACCCTAACAAAACTATGCCAGAAATGTCCAAGATGCCACCTCACGAATCCCATTACAAGGCTTTTAAGTTGAGTTTGAATGATCAAAAAAAAAAACAAAGTCAATTTTGTAGCCGACGATACTGGCTGAATCCCGCTTTAGAGCAGGGAAACTTGCTGGATAGTTTGCCATTCAAGAATGCTGTTATTATTATTATTTTGCCTTTAACGTTCCAATGAAAATAGCGAACTAATAAACGAAGAATAAGAATAAAACATTGTATGTGTGAAACAACTAAGCAATGGACTAGTTTCCTTTTTTTTGTTGAGGATTAATTCTAAAAATTTAAGTAAAATGAAACAAAAATGTGGAAGAATCATTGAAATATCTCTAGAAATGAAAAAGTTATGGGACTTTGAAGTTGCGCTTGGAAGAATAATTTCATAGTACATGTAAGTGGCGTGACGTCACACACTAGACGACTGGTATTCGCAGAGTGCTTACGAATTCATTGGTGTACAATCACTTGTGCCGTTCGTGTCGTGTTTTGTTCGTTACACGATGGCTGAAATAACTTACTATATACATACATATAAATTACTTTTTTCTCTTTTTACTTTTTACTCCTCACATAAATATGTGTTGCCATTGATAGACTTCAACAACCAGTACTCAACTACAAACTTTTTATGAAACGTTTTTTAAATAAATCATCGTTATAAGTTGAACCATGATGAAGCAAACTCAAAAGTAGATACTTTCTTGAAAAGTTTAACTCCCTTTATTTCAGCACTGACATATATGGATTTGAAGAAAAAAATTCCATCACTGTGAATATATCTATTTTAGGCAAATTGTCACTTTGTCCTTTCACGAAGCCTTCTTCCATTATGGTGACATAAAAACAAAACTCGAGTTAAACCTACACTGTACAACTACAAACGGCGCGAGAGCCTTGGCGCGGCTAAGTATTTAAACGTAATTTATGGTGTAGCGAACACAGGCAAGTGCTGTGACGTCACAGACCAAAGACGTTCCGCGCTAAAATACGTAAATTTAAATAATCTATTTCTCAGTCATTTATTGATGGATTTTCAAAATTTTTTCACTGATTTATCAGTTTTGTTCTATATTTTAATTCTATCGTGTCAAATATAGTATTGTCAACATCACTAAACTAGTCCATTAGTAATATAACCCATAAGTAAAATGTTAGCATAAATACCTTAGCGATGATAATACAGAATAGAACCAGCGTTGACCAGAGTCTTCTGATCGGCTTTTCCTATTGAAACTATGAAGGTCTACAAAAACAATACCGTTAAAAAATAACCGGTAACCATTCTTCGAACATTCAGGTGCCTGGTCCTTTGTGCCAAACCTTTTGAGACATACGTTTACGGTCAAGTACTCGATACCCCATCAAATAAAACTTTTCGAAGCTTAAAATCGAACCTCCGACCGCGCGTCAACCGCTGTTTGGGTTCCACTGAAACCCACCACAATTTTAACACCAAAACGCTATACCCTTTCGCAAACCCCGGGTTTATAACGCGTTAGTTAATACTCCATAACTAGGCCCATAAATAACGTTTGCAGCTCGTTCAGCACACATAATCATCTTTGTCGGCAGGTGGCATATAACTCACCTCATTACGGGGGCCAACGAGTCGGAGGAAGTCCGCAAGCTGCGGCCAGTCCCCATCTATCTGCCAGCCCGCAAGTTCCGAGTCCGCAGGGACAGACGCTGGACCTCAGCATCAGCCGACTGTCCCATAGGTGAGTTGACCCTTTCCTGTTATTTATTGTGGCGACGGTAGCGTTCTAAAGTTCATAACCGCATAAAACGGGAGGCCCGGTTCAATTTGTGTGTATACACTTTGACGGTAGTTTGATAGTTGGCGCACGTAAATATGTGTGTTCTCGGTATTTTGAAAGGGGTGGGAGGATGGGGGTGCAATTGGAGCTTACGAGGGAAGGGGTTGGGTTGGTTTGGGAGGATGAAAAATCGGGTGGTATGTTTTAGTTTCCAAGTTACATGCGTTTGTTCGGTATGGAGCAAGAGAAGTTTAATATCAGCCTTTAGAATAAAGTAGGAATCTCAGTCTAATTTAATATGTACCGTCAAATACTTACATCAATAACACAATCTATCAACTTTCAATAAATATCAAATTTTACAGCTAGCTCAAAGCTCAACCTAATAACCGTTTGTAACTTGTAAACTAATGCGTAACTCATAAAAATATTATGAAGAATGTACATTTCCTCAAAAAATCAATTGAAAAAACGCTCATTTGCAGCTCATCTGAAAAATAAATGAATAGAAAGAGCGAATGATTGAAAAATCCTAATTTGAAAAGAGTAATTCAAACGTTTAAGCGCAAAAATCATTTCCTATTCAATTTATCGAGAAACTTCACAAATGGTTGATGTATATAATAATACTGAAGAGGAGTAAAACAAGAATAAATCAATTTGAAATAGTATAATATGATATAATAATATAAAGCGCACCACACGAAATAAAGAATAACGCTCTAACGGAGAGCGTCGATAGCGACCTAAGGCAGATAAGAAAATAGCACTGGTAGAAATCTAGGTTAAGAGTTGATCACAGAAAAACGTGCTGTAAGTGAAGGTGAGTAGCGATAGACCGGTTCCGCTCTTTTTGAATATCATCAGTATCAGTATCAAAATTCGAAGCTTGTAAAAAGTCATGTTTATTTTTGATATTATATTTTGAACACTGTTTCTTTCTATTGGTTTTTTTTTATTGGTTTTTCAATATTATGTAAAATGGCTTGTCCGTATAAATAAATAAATAAATCACACAGCTCAACATCAATGACATCCAGATGGAAACAGAGGCTATTTTATTGAAAGTTAACAGTAGGATCAGCATATGTATGTTGTCGTTGAACTACCTAAGCTTCTCACCAATAGTTACTTAAAAACTATATATTCTTTTTCTCTTTGACGGTGTATCGCATCAATTCACGTCTAGTTTTAAATGCATCCTTATCAGTGGTTGATGGAAACGCTAGGATTCTGTATTCCCAAGAAATAGTAAAAATAATAAAGAATAACCCAGAGCGACCGTGGATATCCTGTGGTTAAGAGGGATTACCACCACGTGTCTTTCCGCGTATCAGTCAAGCATTAGGTACCTATTAATTTCCCCTCTGGTGCTCCTGCGTTGACCAAACTTAGTACGGTTTACGAAGTTGTACATTCACTATATCTTCTTTCTCTTTACGAAGTATATAATAAGAGGGCAAGCACTGTATATCAATTATTTTGCAAAAACGAAAAGTTAACAACATTTTATTTTTTTCATTGGCAAATTGAAAATATTGTCATTCTACAATTCAGATTATTCTCCAAAGAAACTATGTGAATGCCCATAGAAATCGGTGATTGTAAGAGGAAAAATCTGTAATTTCGTTTTCAACACGCAGTCACGTGATGGTATTCCCACTTAACTCTCAACCTAGATTTTTGCCAATCTGATGTTTTCATAACGAATAAAGGTCAACACCAAGATATCAAGTAGTGCCCCTGTGGTTAACCTTTAGCCAGATTAAAAGGTCGACATACACACCAATCGAAAAAATTGAACTCGACATGTAGATCATTCGAGACCTCTTTTTCTTACCAAAATCGCTTAGTATTAGTCTTGTCCTTGTCTTGTGGGAAATCCTTCTCGGGGGGAACTATAACTTTTTAAATACCATTGAGCCCGTTTCGTCCGCGTTTAGCGAAAAAGGTTTGGCGTCTAAATCAAACACGCAACTGTCCCGAATTGCAGCAACGCAAGTCCCCAGTACCAAACCAGAGAGGGCTCGATGCCGGTGCCCCCCGGCTTCATAGGTACCCCCCGTGATGAACAGACAGAACCGGTCGATTTCTCAACGGCAAACGAACCCGTTAATTTCAGTGGCGTCCGACCGGTGGCTTCGTTCGCTGGACCAATTCTGGCGCCCGGATCTGGATACAGCAGAGAGTCGTCGCCGGAGAGCGGAGGATCCCACTATATGGACGCCTACAGGGACTCTTCAGGTGAGATTTCGTTCCTTTTACTTACTCACTTTCATTTTTTTTTTCTTTTGGACATCTTCAACTTTTTTGTGATGAGACACACTCCTCCTAATTTAACTAAAAGTAAACCCCTTTCAGTCTCAAAAAATGAGGTTAACAGGTCCCAGCTATCTATAAGATGTAGTAAAAAGAAATCCATGATTTTTGCAATATAAACAAGGCTTCAATTACTATAGTTAGTATGATCCGATTTAGGTCAAATATGCACCGTTTTGTTCGATTACTTGTTGCTATTTTAAAGGTAATATCATTATGCCTATCCCATAAAAGCCATCGTCCCTATTGGCAAAAAATTGACACAGTCGATTTGCACAAGCCTCTGTCGAAGCGAATTTTTCACCAGCCAAATTGTTCACCATGGACAGGAACAGATGGTAATCACTTAGCGCCAAGTCCGGACTAAAAGGTGGATGCATAAAAACCTTCCAACCAAGTTCCCAGAGCTTTTGACGAGCCACTTTCGATGTGTGTGGCCTGGCGTTGTCCTGATGGAATACAATTCCTCGCCTATTGACAAGGATTGGGTGATTGCTTTGTTCAGACTGTCCAATTGTTAACAGTACAGTTCCGAGTTAACAGTCGTGCCGTAGTGGAGCAGCTCTTGGTAGATAACTCCCTGCCAATCATACCAAATACACAGCAAAACCTTCCTGGCCGTCAATCCTAGCTTTGCCATCATTTCCGCTGGCTCACCGGTCTTCTATTGGCTAAAGCTGGCCGCTTCTGGATGATTCAGTAGCGATTCGCAGATAGAAATTCAGTCCATGAGATTTTTTTTCGTTAACTCATGTAGTACCTATACATCGAGCTCCTTCTTGAGACCAGGCTTATGCAAATGGTTTTTGTTCAATCTTTAGTTCTTGGGCTATCGAAAAAGTGCTTATATCATGGTTGGACTTGACAATGTCCATGAGAAACCTTAGGTCCTGATCAAAGTCCATGGTTTTATCGACATTTTCGACAATGAGCCTTCCAGAGCGTGGTGCATCTTTGACATCGAAAATAGCGAAACGGAATCGACTGAACCAAAATTGTGTATGATTGGCTGTTACAGTATCTGGACCATAAGCACTATTAACATTTTCAGCAGCCTGGCTTGCATTCTCGCCTTCATCGAAGAAAAACTGTAAAATATAGCGTTCTTTTTTTGCTCGTGTCCATCTTTGACGCGCACTCAAACTATTACTGAGTCAACTTATCACAAAACTGTCAGAAAATTTTTTGTAGCACAAAACCTCATCTTTCTAACGCCTTCTAGTTAACCCGAGATACAGATAAATAAAGCCATCTATTGGAAAAGTAATGGATTTCTTTTTACTGTACCTAATATATACAGGCTGGTTTGCATAATACAACATAATACCACTCGAATGTTTTCAAGAGAGCCGAGACACAACGATTTTAATTTGAAAATTTTAAATTCCTGTTTATGCAATTACCCCCTCAAGCTCAAAGGACAGTAAAGATCGAGTGGAACATAACTTCTAAAGGTTTTGCAATTCTGTTTCGAAATAAGTTTGAGAATTTATGATCAGCTTTCGTTTCGGTATAAAAAACTCTTGAATGTAATAGGGGAAGAGCATACTTTTACCTCATTTAATTAAAAGCGGTTTTTTCGGATCGTTCAATGATTCTCGTCCACCAGATATCAAACAGTTTTTGAAACTGCAAGTAACTATGATGTTATTTGAGCTGCATCATTCGAAATCGATTTCCTATCTTGAAAAAATGTTCAATTGAAATACTTCTCCCTATACACCACCATTTTTTGACTATTCCACTACCCCATCCTCTTATAAATTGAGATTTCAATGGGTAATTTTCAGGATATACGCCTATGAGTCCACATCCAGGCTACGGGATGACCTCAGTGGCCAGCGACTACCCATCCAACCCCTACACAGCGCCCTATCCAGGTCCTGGAGGATACCCTTGTGGTACAGGAGGCTACCCAGGCTCAGTTACCAGCGCTTATCCCGTGCCTCCTGGAGGATATTCCCCCAACCCGTGTTATTCGATGCCACCTCCGCAACATTCTCTGTCCCAACACGAGAAATCGTCGAATAAAGATGGAAGGTAAGATACTAATAATCTCCTCTGAAAAAGTAGAATAAAACCATTTAACTGAACCAAATACTGACTCATCGACTATTGGTAAGAGTGGCAATCTCGGCGACGTGTTGATCGTGAATGATTTTCAGTTAATTCCTTGAGAAATATTGAAATGATAAAGTATATCCGAAGTCACTTGGAGGAAACCAGAATATTTCGATTTTACAAGGGATTTTTACAAGTTACCAGAAATTCCTTTGGGGCCAGTGAATTGATTACCTTACAATACTTTCAAATAAACCCCGGTATTTAGCGCATCGCAGTATCCACTTCAAAGGGACATCTGTCAAAGCCTTTGTATGAACTAGTTCAAGTGACCAGATTTTACCATGCATTTAAGTGAAGAAGTTAGTTATCAGAGAAACATATAACACCTAGAATTAAAAACGAAGCAATTTCTCCAGAGTAAAACATGATGACTTTTTAGTCAATCAAATAAACTGAGCAACACTTGTAACAAAAGGTACAATAAAACAACAAAAGGTAAAATAGGTATAACAATAACAGAGTAAAAAGAAATACAAATATTTTACAGTTCGTTAACTCAATTTTGAATTCATCCTTCAACAACTTGTGGATTGTTGAAATTTCATAGATAGGCTCTGTACATCGATGTTTACCACCTGATGATTAGGTTTCAGAGGTTTTCCTTGAAAATAAAAATTGATAAATAAGGTGTGTAGTGTTTTCAAGTGTGCATTTCTTTTTCCAGCATCGCCGGTTGTCCAAGAACCGACAGGACCCATATACAGGCTCATTCTCAAGAACTCAAATGTCCGACGCCAGGATGCGATGGTTCAGGTCACGTGACGGGAAATTATTCTTCGCACAGAAGTCTTTCTGGTTGTCCTAGAGCGAACAAGCCCAAAAGCAAGCCTAGGGACGGTCAAGATTCTGAGCCTTTAAGGTAAATATCAAATGATTAATATGAGTGTTGCCTTTTTAAATTGCTGGTCTAAGTTATTGAAGCTTTTTCAGTGTTCAATAATATATTTATATTTAACGAATTTAAATGTTAAAAATTTTGTAACTTCTCTTGATGATCTGTAATAATTTTCATGCTATCAGATGTCCTATACCAGGTTGTGATGGATCTGGTCATGCAACAGGAAAATTTTTGTCACATAGAAGGTAATAAAACTGTGTCATCATTGTAACGACAAATGTCATTAGTAAACCTAAAATCTTGATTCTTTTTATCCGAAAATTCGCAGATCGAAATTATTGATGATCTAAAAATATCCATGAAATGTATCTAGTATCAAAAAATATAATCTGAAATAGTCCCTTTAAAAATGAATGACACTCATACGTCGGCTTCTGTAAGTCTGATCAAAATGTTGTTTAACTAAAAAAAACTGTAAATTGGCAACTCTGCCAAATCAGTTTGAATTTTCGAAAAGTTAATCACTGTTCTGTGGAGAAATTGATTCGATTTTGCAGAATGGGTTCGACCTTTTATTGTTAGCGTTAACGATAGATTTAAAACTGGCTACATTATTTTGAAAAATAATTTCTCCCTTGAAATAAACAAAAGTTCTGAAGTAATGATACATCTATTTGGCATTATAACGCTTCAATTTCCATATCCAATACAAACACAGCTACTAACAGCTTTATATTAATTCAACCACCTATTAGTTGAAAGGTTTTGACATTTCTTTAATCTATGATCAAAGCATTAACTAACATTTTAAAAGCACAAAATTGTGTTTGACATACGATTCTATAGTTGGTTTTCCCATCTGTCAATTAAGTCAAACGTCAAATTAAATTGAATAACCACGCTTCAAGTTACTCAGTTGCTACTTGAAATCTGATTAGTTAATTATAGCTTAATCAGCTAGAGAGCAAGATTTGTAAAAAGTATTTCTCCAGATTCTGTACTTTCATATCGATCATCACAACGAAAACTTTGACTTAGTGTTCTTTCTCTCGGTATCGGACAAACCTACTAACACCAAATATTTTCTGCAGCGCTTCTGGTTGTCCGATAGCTAATAGGAACAAGATGAGGGTACTGGAAAGCGGTGGATCGGTGGACCAGCACAAAGCAGCAGTAGCGGCGGCCACAGTCATGAAATTCGAAGGTGTCAACTGTCCGACCCCCGGCTGCGACGGCACTGGACACATCAACGGTTCCTTCTTGACTCACAGGTCCCTGAGTGGATGTCCGGTGGCTGGCCAGGGTGTTAAAAAATCCAAATATCCAGACGATATGTCGTCGTTCTATTCGAAGAATTATTCAGGTAAGATAAAAAGGTGAATTTTAAGCTTGAAAATGAAACAAATTTAAAATGAATCAGTGAATCCCATTTTAATTCATTTCTAGAAAGGAAGGTTTGAACAAGGAATTATATGTTTCGAAATTTGAAAAAAATTTTGTACTCCAAAAAAAAAAGATTGGTCTACCAAAAAACCTCATCAACGTAGCAAATTATATGGATAAATTGTCTTGGGAGTGGAATAAGTTTAAAATGAGAAACCTTAGTAATACGACAGTGTTAGATTTAGTAGCAAATTATATTGGGTGTAGTAAAGAGAAATCCATTATTTTTCCAATAGATGGATCGGGTTTCACTGGATGGCGTTAGAAAGATGAGATTTCGTACTACAAAAACTTTTCTGACAGTTTTGTGATTAGTTCACGCAGTTTAGTTTGAGCGCGCGTCAAAAATGGAGATAGTCAAAGAGAAAATAATATCTCACAGTTTTCCTTCGATAAAGGCGAAAATCCAAGCCAGACGGATGAAAATATGAATAGTGTTTATGGTCCCGATACTGCAACAGCCAATCACGCGCATTTTTGGTTTCGTCGATTCCGTCAATAATTTTTATGTCAAAGATGCACCACGCACTAGACGGCCAATTGTCGAAAATATTGATAAAATCATCGAGTCCGACCGTCATGTAAGCACTATTTCGATTGCCCAAGATTGCACAAAAAACCATTTGGAACTATTTGCATGAGGCTAGTCTCAAGAAGAAGCTCGATGTATGAGTACCACACGAGTTAAGTCAAAAAATCTCATGGACCGAATTTCCATCTGCGAATCGCTGCTGAATCGCAACAAAATCAACCCATTTTTGAAGCGGTTGGTGAAGTAGATGACTCACGACAACGTCAAGCGAAAACGGTCGTGGTCGAAACGCGGTGAGTCGGCGGAAACTGTGGCCAAGCTAGGATTGACTGCCAGGAAGGTTGGGCTATGTGTTTGGTTGAACTATTAACTTGGAACTATACTGTTCACAATTGGACCGCCTGAAGGAAGCAATCGCCCAGAAACGGCCAGCTTTGCGCAATAGGGAGATTCCCGGTTCCTCAGTATTTCGCGTTATAATACTCTAATGTTAATGAAATTCATTATCGGTATTTAGGTCGAGTCATGAGTGATTCCAAATCAATTGCAGTTTTTTCGAATGAAATTATTTGGATCTTAATATCGTGCGTTCTTTTATTTCCATGATATTTTATATGGGTGTTTAGATTAGGACACAAATGATCCTATCAGAATTTTGGCTTATTCGAGTTCTGCCTGTCCAAATCAGATATTCTCTGGAGAAATCAATCAAACCCTAAATAATCATAATAATTCAATTCCTACCAATCTTCTATAAAGCAACCAAAAATCCCCAACTAAATTTAAGATGCAACGTTGAAAATTGTTGTGTCTTTTCACATTGCTCATATTTGTTTCATTTTCTCTCTTATAGCCGTACTGTTAAGATAATAAAAAAGTAGTCATTTTGATTAATTTGTAGAGGAAATGCTGATTGATGATAATTTTAACTACTTCTCAAGATATTATGGAGAGAAAACATATAATTTGACTAAGATGGAGATGATTTGAAGTTGCCCGTAGAAAGAAAAAGAAAATGCAGTTCCCAGTTTAAATTGAGACAAATTTCAATTCGAAATTACCTATGTGTTTTTAATTCTCCACTCTTCTTATTCTTATTGTGGCTGCTGACTTCAAAACGAAATCCGAATCATTTCCTCCGTAAAATAATCATTAACAAAAAAAAAACACCATAAAAGTTGAGAGTGCCTCGGAAACATATGCACATGGAATTTCCAGGCATGGAAAACAATGGGAATACCGAGGATCTCATGACCTTGGAGGCTGAAATATCCGAACTGCAGAGAGAAAATGCAAGGGTTGAATCTCAAATGATCAGGCTGAAATCAGATATTAATGCCATGGAAAGTCAGCTCAACCATGGTGAAAAGGTGAGTTCACGTCCTAACCTCATTTTGTCAACGGAAATACAATATTTTTCGAGATGCGAAGCTCAAAATTCAACTACTTATGGTTCTAAAAGTAGTGGAGATAGTTAAAATACCTACAATAGGAAAAGGTCGATCAGTTTCTGTTATATTTCTTTTTTGGCGATTTCAATCAAAAATTGATGAGCAGCATCAAGGCAGTTCATTTTGGTTACTTTATTTAATATAAACCCATACACCGAAAGGTAACAAATGGGATAAAGATTATATATATATATATATTTAATATAATCGTTCCCTTCCCGAGACTACCAAAGGTAGTGGAAGTATTGTTTTCACTATTAAAGTGGAAACATTTTTTGTCTGTTTTGGTATCTGTTTGACCTTTAAAATCTAAATTACTTTTGTGGGTATGCATTGTGTTTGCATTAAATATAACTTTTAAGCAGATAATACTGTTAAAAGATCAAAAACAACATACTGTAAAAGGCTAATTTTGTGAGTATAGTGTCACAATAATTGGTAGAGTATTTTTGCCTGAAAGCATCTAGCTAAGGTCGTCCAAATAATGTTCCATCTGTTGGGCTATTACCAACATCGTTATTATCAGTAGTAACACTGTTCCATTTGTAACAGTTTCCATCTGTTTTTTTTTTTCGAAATATTTCATCATCGACAATGTAACTTTCGCAAAAATTAAGAAGAGGAGAAGCTCCTGCACGCCCCCCAGCGACGCCTCTGATTTACAGGTATACATATGCCAAGAAGTATCGCTCAAAGATTGAGCATGTGTTTTTCAATGCATAACTAAATTCCTTACCCGATAAAAACTACAATGATTAACTACAGAATTTCATGTTATATTAATCTTGCACTCATTGATAAACCTTTTGAAGATTTGAAAAAGCAACCAACAGATGCCCAACATGTTGGGTACCATTTCAATCAATTTCAATAAAGCATTGAAAAAGTTATATTCCAACTTTCAGAAGTTTTCAAGAGTTATGGAAATTCTGACCTTTCTAAGCGTCGAAGAGACGAAATAAAAAACTTCAAACAATTCCTATGAAATCTGAAAAAAAATTACTTACTGAAAAACAACTAGTGCAACCATTATGAAAGTTGTCAAAAAAGAAAAATAACAGAAATCTTATCTCCATTACTTCTTCATTTGTCGTAATTTCAAAATAAATAATTTCACGGCCACCAAATTTCCGTATATGAATTATTTGATTTGTGAATAACAGAAAGGAAGAACGCAAGGTGTCGATTCAATTGGACATTTATTACAATTCATTTCTGTCGAGAAAAATAGAACATATTTCTTATTATTCAAATCCTATCCTGACGAATCCAAAATTCTAAACGCCACCTATAGACCAAAATGCCAACGTACTGAATGGGTTCTGCATCCAGCTGCGGATATTTTATCCTGATACTTTTATTATATATTCAATTCATATTTGAAAGATTTATTGGTATTGAAAAATAAAGAGTTGAGAATTTATTCAAATCAGTGTCAATCAGTAAAAACACGTATATACCTACGCTTTTCGGTAATACAAATTAAATATCGAAAAAAGTACTGCTTTTCCTCCATGTTTGTTTATACGTAGCAGCGCCCTCAACGATAGTTGGAATCATCAATATTTTCTAAATGAAAGAAGAATCCTGTAATATTATACAGCGGTCTGTTTTTGACACTTTTCCTCTGCTTGGTAGATGACACTGAATTTGCTATTCAAATGATATTTCACATTCATTGCATTTTCAACCTTGAAAACAGGATCCTTCTAGTCTATAAATTTTGAAAAACCAAAAATTTCCATTGAAATTTCAATATCACTCTTTGAGTATACACTCTCTTCCTATACTATTTTCGATAATTCGTTACTTCCCAATGAGAAATACGTTTTTTAAATCTTTGTTGAGGTCCTGCGAACACCTTGCGTCCTGTAGTCAGATCCGCCTAATTAGTTTTGGTATTTACCTCAGCGGTTTCGTAAAAAAAGCAATTGGCCTACATCACTTACCATTTCCCAATAGGAAACCCAGGCGATGGCCCAAAGGAACAACAACCTGAACGAATACTACGAGAGTCTCAGGAACAACGTCATCACCCTTCTCGAGCACGTTCGACTGCCTGGCGGAGGTCCAAACCCGGAGAAAATCGGCCAGGAGAATTTCGATTCTTACCTTACCAAGTTGCAAACCTTGTGTACCCCCGAATCCTACTGTAATGAAGACAGTCGGCCCCTCTATGAAACTGTTAAATGTGCATTACAAGATTTCACAGTGTTACCTACGCCGATTTAAGATGTGTCCTTTTGATTTTTTTTTCTTTTTTAAACATTTCGTTGAGATGTGGAAATTGCTTCAATGACATCAGGTTCGGAGGTAAGTATATCGGAAACCCAGAAATTCAACACAAAACCAATATTTAACAAAATGAATAATTTGGTGGATGCGCAATATTAATGATAAATATTATCAAAAGCGCATCCGCCATGTACTGCAATGTTTGGGCGCATCCGCCAAATATCACAAACCTAAAAATATAACCTACCTGTTCAAAATCAAGTTGAAAATTTGATGAAACGTAAGCTGATATTTCTTCTTCATCACGTTGATGAAATTTAACAATCCATGATCATCATTTTCTAATTAAATTCATCACACTCATAGGCTGATGAGTTTTCACTACTTGTCGTTAGATGTCGCTAAATGCGATTAACAAAATCAGAAGAATCGGCTTTTTTCCATAGACCTATAATAACCAAAGATTAATCTTTGATAATAACATTTTAGGTCTATGCTTTTTTCACTGGAATTTCCCATTTTTTTCACTAATAGTGGTTTATAATAGGTGCGAAAAAGTTTGAGCTATAATTTCTTGTCAAAAATGGATTTTTTTTTTTAATTATTTTTTCTCTAAAGCATTTATTTAAAAAAAAATTACAGAGGATCTAGGCTATTTTTCGACAAAGAATTATGGCTTCTATTTATTCACACCTGAATAGGTATATATAAGAGCATCCACCAATTATCAGGTACAAGAGAAATTCTAATTTCTCTTGTGCGATTATGTTAATTTTGGTCCACAAAGAAATAAAAGATTTCATTCATGAAATTTTCAATGGAAGATGAAATCAGGGCAAAAAATATTTCCTTTCATATCTGATTCTCATTGAAGCAAATTCTCCAATAGCCTTTGTTTGAGCATTAAGAGTAATCTGCAAATGATGATTCAATAAAAGATCTTATGCATTTGTATTTACCCTATATGTGTTTCAGTTAATTTCAACATGAACGTTTGGGTTATTATCTGGAAGCAATGTTCGATGTTAGATTATACTAATTGTTGCAAACGAAAAGTTTCAAAAACAATTTATTCGAATATTCAGTTAGCATATTCGTTAGAATAACTCTTTGTACGTACTCATAAAATGTGATCTTTTGTAAATAGGTATGTACTGAAAAAAGTGTAAAGAAAAATACCAATTCTGTTTTAGAATAATATTGTATATTTATATTGTAAATACTGTTTTTGTTCTGTTATCATTCATGTGTAAGTATTTGAATTGTTTTTATTCAAAACATATAAGATGTCTCTTTGTTGATCAATTTGTACAGAATATGCTGATTAACTCATATTAAATTGTTTAAATTATTCGATTAGTGCAATACAGTCTGTTCATTTTTATCTGCGATAATTATATTTTGCTAGTAACATCATGATTTCAACTAGCGTTTCTGTTTTTCCTCTCACAATTTCATGATGGAATGAACACAGTGTTTGATGACTTCGTGAAATCACTAGTAGTTTAAACCCTTGTGCAATATGACACGTCCGCCAAAATTAGATCTTAATATTTCGAAATTTATTGTTATTAAATTGAAATTTAAGTCCCCAAACTGTGTGTTATACTGAATGAAACTAACATTCGTGTAAATAATGAATGAGACCCATACATCATAATTATTTAAAATCGTTTCCACCAAAATATATGTTATATTAATGTGTTATTATAAATTCATTTAATAAAAGAAACGTGTTTTAATCAGATCCTACATTTTTATGAAACCAATAGGCCATTTTAAAGTATCAAAAACATTGCACAATTTATAGACATCCCCATAGAATACATTTCCACAAACAATATAAACTAATTTGCAAAAAAAAGCTCTAAAAACATGAATAAATCATAGCTTTCTAAGTGTGATTAGAGAAAAAATGGCATGAACGAACTCACAATGACGTCAATTTGATATAAACATTCATGCCATTTGCATTTTCAAATCTTTGTGTTGTGTTCAGTGTTTTGCTTTAAATTTCAAAATTTTCTTCGATAAATTATGCTAGTTATTTTGCAAGTTTGAACAAATTCATTTTCCCTATAGAAGTACAAAAATGTAATGAATCAAAGTAGTTTTTACGATGAAATATTATTAAATAATGAAATTAATTTCACGGCATCCAGACAAATTCTTCAATTCTGGAAAAAGTACCTCCTCGAGCGGAACTCGAACCCGCAACCTCCGAACAACTAGTCCGATGCTCAAACCACTGATCCACCGAGGAAGCTGCAGATTCTCCGCAACGAGGAACCACTAATCCCAGAATCGAATGTTAGCTTACCTTACAAACTATATATACAGATATAATTCGCAAGGGTTGTGAAATGTTGAATACCGTGAAATCAATTTCATATATTAACAACAGACGTTAAAACCATTATTCACGTATTATTGAACAATAATGGATTCATCACTTACATCAAAATGATCTTCACAAAAAAAAGGTTGAATGAAAACAAACGCCTTCCTACCTAGCATTTGCTTGTTTATACTTCCAAGTGACGTTCATTGCGTGAAACTACATTTTGGTTTTTTCTTAGGAAATTTGATATTATGTGAAAAATCAGTCAAATAACCTATTGGGTTCAAATTATGAAAATTAATATTTGGAAAAATGATGGTACAAAAAAATCTATTTCTGAAATTATTCCTTTATTGTATCACCTTTCATTAGGTAAAAGGAAATTCAGAAATCGGCTAATAAGCAACAAATTCATCCAGAATATTTTTATTCATTTTTACTAATCATTAAAAATTACAATCAAATAAATGGGAAATTTTCAAATTTGATTTCAATAAAACCGCCTTTGGCTCAAAATGAATCAATTCAATCATACTTATGATGCCACACTTCCAACATATTTATTTCAGTTGCTAAAGAAATAATTGTTCTTCCTTTCAAATTCACAAACAGTTTTCATTTCAAAGACGCATAAAAATTATCAAGTTGACATCAAGTATAAGAAATTTCAAAAAATAGCAAATTCAAATTCATTTTTTTAGTAAACAAATCAAATATTCATTTGGACAATTTGGAATTCTCATTTTCAAACAACAATAATCAAAAGAACACAATACTTAATTAAAACTTCTCATTTGTCTAATCATGAAAAAATACCATTATTTTTAATTCAGTTCAAATATAAAGACCATTGAATCTCATTTCGAATGGAGCTTGAATATTTTATAATAAATAAATCACTTACTTGGTTCATGAAACTCACAATTGTTGATATTATAAAAAATATCAAAATAGTCCAAGTATCGGAATTTAAAATAACCCAATAGACCAAAATGACCCAATATCGGTCTTAAAAATTCACGATAGCAGTTCTCTATCAATTAAAAAGGGCTACTTATCTGAATTATTACAAGATCAACAACAGGCATAACAAAATATTGCCATCTAATGTCTCTCAAAACTATTTTCGAAAACTATACTGGTATAATATTCTCTCATTCCCAAAAATTTGTAGTATAAGTACATTGACCTATTGATGATTTGAAAACCTTGACAAATCATCATTGCACTAGATATTTCAAGCATATTTAGCAAATTCATGAAGCAGTTCTTGATACTTCTGAGACACTGAATACACCCAGAAGATAGAATACCATGGACATATCTATGTAAGTAATATCCAGAGTGTGAACAATACCTGCCTACCGTTCTTTGGCAAAATATTTCCCAACCAATCCCTTGACTTTTGACAATTTTCACTTTCCTTCAATTAGTGATTGAAATAGTGTCTCATATCTTATTTCATAATTGCCTCAACGTGGTGGTACCATATCTGCATGGAAAATTTTTTTTATATTCATCTTACACTTTTGGCCAACAACTTACTATTTGCATTTGTGAGAAGTCGATATAAATGCGAATTCGGAAGACCAAATGTCTCATTCTGATTGAAAACTTCATTCTCACCAATATTTTCCAAATGTTCAAAATGAATATCCGGTTCTGGATCATCTACAAATTCCTCAGAAATGTTGGTATCGAAGACTTTATCTGTTACCTAGAAAAAAGGAAACTTGATTTAATTCAGAATCAGTACCTATTAGAAAAAACACTCTCTATTCTGCTTGAGTTTTCTATGGTGCTTATGATCTTATGATTGGCCAGCATGTTCTGTGGGTCCTTCTTGAAGGTTATGTTATGATGAGAGACAATTTTCTATTATGATATCGATTTTAATTTCCAAGTTGCTTTGGTATTATGTATTACTTTTTTATTTCTGCTGAACTCTCGCCTAATTTGGAAAGTGAAAATAGAGCAGTTATTCCAAGAAATGAAATATTTTTTATCAAATACAATTCTTCAATATATGGCAAATTTATTCAGAGTAACATTTCAGAATGTTAATAAACGTATACTTTTCAGTTTACATTATTGCTATATTGAAATTTAAATTTCACAACTGTCACTTGTCAGTTGCTCAACATGGTACCAAAAATTAGCATAAAATAAATTCGCTACCAAAGATGGCGACCGCTCTGTAGCGGAAACTGATAGAATGTGTTCAGCAGAAAATTCATAAAATATTGAAAACTGTTCCACAACTGTTGAGTCTGCGTCCATTGTATTTCATATAAACACCGGAAATCTCAAACCCGTTGGTTTTGTGGTCATGGAAATATTGATTATTTTTTTCGATATTCTTCTTGAATTGTCTACAGTTCTAGTTGAGCTATCAACACAAAATTTTCCACTATACTTAGAATAAGTATTCGAAATGTACTGGCAACATTTCATAAGGATTGGATCTGTAATCACGGAAATATTAGTATTTAGTTTTTTTTCCATTAAATTCCATCAATTGATGTTTTTGCTGATTTAAGTGATTAGTTTTTCATGTTTCTGAAAGAGCAAAAATACAATAGAGCAGCTGACATAATTTGGCAGCTCTAAAATAAGTTTTTATCTAATTCTGTGGTTAATCTGTGCATTCTGCCACATCCTGAAGTACAAAATCATGCGAGAATATCACAGATTCGCATAGATTTCATGGTTATATTTCATTATTATAAGTTGGTACTCAGAAATCACCTGTCACAGATTTACCCATTATCTGTCAAATTTGTGATACAGAGAACTGTTCTACCAACCCACATTTTTCAATGCAAAAATCACTAACCATAATCAATAGCTTCGTTACAGTAAAAAGATATTTCCTTACCACATAATCATTCTGCTTATAAATTGGAAATTCTTGTTCGTCATTTTCTCTGATCTCCTCCGAAGTATTGACATCTTTATTTGACTTATCGTCATTGTCCTCTTGCGACTGTTTTAAATTGCCCAAATGTTCTTTCCTCTGATGATGTAACAGTTTTGCCTTACTTGCATACTGCTTATGGCACCATTTACAACTTTGTGGAGATGTAGTTACGCTTCCTACTGTTTGAGAAAAAGACATGTTAGGTAGACCAGCAACTTCTTGATACACTCCTTGCTTTCTATTGCTTATCGGTAAAGCTGCTCCAGGGTGATTTTTTAGAATGTGTAACTTCCGCTTGGAACTGCTTTTGTAGACTTTATCACAATATTGACAATAATAATCTTTGGTAGCCCTCAGTATTGGCAAATTAAGTTCAGGAACTGAATCCAGACTGATGTCAGGATGGCGTTTCGCCAAATGATTGACAAGCATACCTTAAAAAAAAACCGATTTCAAAAATTAGGTTTCAATTTAATTCATTTATGGTTACACCTAAAATGAAGTACTTGATTTATCGATTGAAATTAAGAATTAAGGAGACTATGGAGGAAGTACAACGTTTTGCAGTTATTCTGACAATTCTAGGATTTTCTGCTGGGTCCATTAGTATGTAAAAAAAATTTAAATGGAAGGTAATAGAAAGATAATAAACTCACCTCTTCTCTTGAAACCAATTAAACATGGATGACATTTGTAAATGAATCTATGAAAATCAGTAGGTTCAACTTTAGGGATAAACTTCTTCGATTCATTTTTATCATTCGTTATTGCTTTGGGCTTATTGTTCTCCCTTTCTTCTGAATGTACTCTTTTACAGTGTTCGGTCAGTTTGTCCTTCCTTTTGAATTGTTTGCCGCAGTTCGAACATAAGAACTCCCTGTGGTCTGAGTACTTCAATAAATGTATCTTCAACTTATCCATAGTTGGAAATTCTTTGGAGCAATGTTGACAAATATGCTTCTGTTCACTATGAAAAGCTCGTATATGCTTGCGAATAATACTGTACGCTTTGAATTTTTTATTACACTGGGGGCATGTATACGTATTGTTTACACAATGTTTTTGGACATGTGCTTTCAATTTTGGCACATTATCGAAACGATCCTTGCATATTGGACATTCATAAATATTTTCTCCGGATATGTGAGTTTTCAAATGGCAAATTAATGCCGAATTAGTCATGAATCTTTTTTTGCACTGATGACATTGCAGAGGCTTTGATTCCTCAGGACCATGAATTAGCATATGTCTCTGCAAGAAATCAAAGAAAAGCGTTATCAAAGAGATTCATGTCATACAGTCCATTCAGGAATTATGGACATCCCGGCTGGCTCATTCAGTAACATTTTGAATTGCAGATTTCGGGTTGGCATTGGAAATGTCATTGACAGGAGGTTAGATTTCAGTTTGTGTTATTGGTTTTGATCGAAGAAATTTTGAAGCTTAAAAGTTGTATCAATTTCAAACACACATTGATTAGTTTATTTGAGTATTTCTCACAGTACTGTTTGAAAAGAGAAGAAGGCAAGTCATTACAACCTGGATTATTAGTGGAAGAAAACCTGTGTAATACGATTTCACCTTCAAAGAATCATTGAATGATTTGATTGTTACCAAAAGCAACCAATATATCAGTCTGGATAAAATTTGACCAAAAAGCATCTGGATTTTAATCAATCAACGTCAATATTACATAAACTTAATTGATAACAAATTCAAAACAGTTAATAAAAGGAAAATTCTTATTGATGAACAGAAAAGTTTTTCAAGTATATTCAAGGGTATAAGTGGAAGGATTACTATTTTGAATGCTGGATATTTGGATTTTTACCTGAATGTTTTGTTTTGACAGTAGTGATCATGAGGATTATATAAATCTATGAAGGGAGAATTATTTTATAATTCGGTTGCTAAACAAAGTTTTGGCATTGCATCTATAGTTTATTTATATTCTATATTGAAATTAAGTATTGTTATATCTGTGTTTTGTTCTTCAATGAGTAATCCAAAAATCTAATAAATTCCAATTGCTTTATAGAATTTTTACTGAGTATTTCAACTGAGAGTAACTTCAAGAATTTCTTCACCTCTTACCCACTTGAAGATAATAATAGAATGCGATAAAATTTTAAGATTCAAAATTTAAAAATAATTTCATGCAAAAATGCTTATAGTGAGTGAGTTAAAGCTGTTATGGACAAAATACTTTATGTAATTTAATAGTAACTAGCATTTCAATAAAAACATAAAACTTGAGTACAAATAGTACCTATATTTTTCATACAAGTTTAATCAATCATTCATGTCATGAACAGTTTCAATAAATAGTGACTTTAGAAAGTAATTTACACATCGGCTGATAAATTGGTTCCAATTTTGAAAGTTACAGTACAACTGTGATGTCAACATTTTTCATATACTAAATGGATTTTTTGAATTTTATTTCTGTCTTATTATGATATGGCTCTTCCATTCACTAAGCTACACTATTTAAATTTCTCAACCAGTTTTTTCTGTTTTCTTCACCAGTTTAGACACCACAGTTAAAATGATCCATAAGAGTTATTTGATAAGAATTTAAGTATCCATCAGTAATGCAACAATTTTTGAAGAGCCTTTGGTGGAAAGGAATATGCATATTTTAATAATCTTCAATAGGATCTTTCATGGGCGACTGTTAAATGAATAGATATCTCTTCATTGGATTTCCTTGAAATGAGATAGCATTTCACTATATTTTTACGTTATATAATCTGAATTTCAATTTATGAAATCATGACTGTATGCCTCCCTTCGTAATAATCGTAATTTCGAAAATTCAGGATCTTTCGGATACAAAAATGATGAAAATAATTTAAACTGGTTATTTCTATGATGAACCATAGCAATTTTTAGTGATATTTTTGTAACTGGAAATAATGCCGCGACTAGACGTTCACGGCCTGCTTCGATGTCAATAATTCCTGAATGGACTGTATATGAGAATTAAACTTTCTTTCAATGAATGTGATTTTTTTCAACTGGAAACAATAATATTATCGAAAATACTCACCTGAAGACGTTCCCTCAATGGATATGATGTATAACAAATTGGACATTGGAAGCGTTCGGGAATTATTTTATATTTCGGCAAAGAGTGAGATGATACATGCATAACCAATTGCTTCTTAGTAACAAATTTTCTGTTACATGCTGGACAAACATGACAAGTTTCATTGTCAAATTCGTCGTTGTTCAAATCCACACTGTGTTGAAGGTTATGCACTTTGAAAAGATTCTCAGATTGAAAGACAAGGTAACATTTCTCGCACTTGTAGTTTCTGAAAGGAAATACCATACCCTATGTCACTTAGATATAAAAACAATCAATTGTTGTCATATATGAAAGCAATTGTTTTCATTATTGTTTAACCAATTCATTTTGTGGTGATAATTTTAATGTTAATGTTTATTATTCATTTAAGTACAGTACAACTTCGATAGTTCGGACAGTCGCTAGCCCGGACACTCCAGTATTCCGGACACTGCTGGGATTCGGGCATTTTGAAATTTTTACCTCTGAAATCCGGGCGCGAAAATATTCATTATGCAAAACAATAGCATTTTCCTGTCTATACATGTAAAAAACGGTTTCATACCGGTTGGAAACAGCGCGGCGGCAGCATCTTTCATTCTGCACTTTGTTTTTGAGCGTGCCGGACGCAATGGCTCCAGTCAAATGATCACATAAAACACTTACACTCACAGAAAAGTCTAGCTCTCAGGTGGACTGAGAAGAATAATCTTACCCTTGAAGATTTTTAGCTTTTGAAAAGGCTTAAAGACAAGGCAATTGATATAGATGCATCCAAAAAGGTCCAAATTAAAATTGATATGTATTTTTGAAAAAAGTAGAAGATATTTCATTTTGCATACATACATAATATTTATATGTATACAATATTTTAAATACCTTCATGTACATATTTACATAACGTGTTACATGAACTTAGGAGTTTTGTTCAGTTTTGTTTTATTTTATGAGAAAATAATATTTTTTTTGTGACTTGATTAATAAACCTTATTTTGATAATTTATAAGTTGCTTTATTTCTTAAATTAAAATCACTCCAGTAATCCGGACGCCTCAATAACCCGGGCAGGTACCGGAACGATATCTGCCCGGACTACTGAAGTTATACTGTAATTGTATATTGTTCTTAAAAGTCTAATCTGCAAAAAATGTTCATACTCTCAAATAGCTCTTTGAAATATGCTAGTTTTTCACTTGAAGAGAATTTAAATATAAAACTGTCATGTTTAGTTACTCACCTTATCAATAAAAAGTTTTCTTCAACATTATCATTGCATTCATTATGTTTCTTCAATAAATGTTGTTTAAGCACACTATATTTAGGAGGGTTGAACACTTCCTCACAAATTTTACATTGCCATGCTTCTGTGATAGCAACTTTCAGCAGCTTTTTCTTGCTTTTCCAATTTTTTTTTCTGAATTTTACCGATTCTCCTCTTTCTTCATGAACTGACAAATGTTTTTGAAGATCTTCAGAAGTTGCAAAATATTCGGTACACTCGAAACAAAGCCACTGCTCCTCCACTATTTTTTTTTCCAAAGCAGGTAAGTTATGCTGATTAGCGTATATGAAGCTGTAACCAACCTTTAAAAAGAATAAATTGAATTGAATGAGACTTGAGGAGGGCTTTAGAGTTTGTATAAATCATAATAACATGAATAATAATGAATCACAATAACTTTTTTGATGAAATAAAAATAACTGTCGTTCATTAAAATAAAAACTTCATACTATATTTCTTACTCAAGAAAAAAGAAGGAAATCGTTAATTCCACAGAAAATAATAGCAGTTACCTTAAGTTCCTGTTTCGGCAATATGTTTCTAATTACAGTGAAATAAAGACTATTTTCTTGTTGGCTGACAACTAAATTTTGTTCTTCATATGATTCAGCCCTCCTTATGAAACACATCCAATTTGAATTTTCTGTGAAAAAAGGAACACATCAAACATCGAAAAATTAACTTATAAATTGATTTCCTCAAACACATACCTTCATCAGATATATCTAAACCTAAGGTTCTATCTTCATCATCTTTCAATAAAAGTTCCAACTTCTTATCACCAGACACAATATCTTCCCTGTTTTTCAATATGCCCTGAACTGGTCCAAACTGAGTCCTTTTTCTTATACATTTCTTAGCAAACACAGCCCATTCTGAAAATTATTCATTCAATCAATTAGAAGAACCAACTTATATTCATAAGTATACCTTCTCCCACTTTCATAATCTTCAAGTAAGTTTCAGGAAGCGTTGCTCTAGCTCGTGATGGAATTGGTTTATCGACAATATTAAAAACTCTTGACACTGCAAATTAATTGAATATTATTTTCTTCATTCTGTGAATATAAAATTGACCTATGATAGGTTTCATAAAAATTTGATTGACCGATCAACTCGATTGTGATTTTAAATTTATGGAAGTGTCAAAAATGAACTGAAATTGAGCACAGAAATGATTACATCACGCAAATCACCATGATAAAAGTTTTATGAAGCCCACCATTGAAATTCTGAAAGTAAATATCAACTCACTTAACTTATCCTCACATTCTAATTCATCTGGTACCGTCTTTTTTCTCAATTTATGAAATTCTTCTATGTTATTGTCAAATTTTTCTTTCTCAGCAGAAAAATCGGAGATGAAATTTGAGACGATATTATTATCTTCACCTGTACTAACATCTCCATTGATTAAATCTTGCGGCAAATTATTTTTTAAAGTGCTTTCATCTATCATCAATAATTCAGAATCTAACAAAGGGCCTGGGGATAATGCTTCCAAAAGTTGCTCCTGTTTCACTAATAACTCCTGACTGCAAACACTGTAAGAAATACCTATAACAAAATAGGTATATTTATTATTTTATATTATGATTTGACTTTTCTAATCAACTAACCTGTAGCTTGATCTGTTATAAGTATTTCGACTCCTGATTCTTTACTAGTTTCAGATGAATTTTGACCATTATGTAAACTTGTAGAATTTTCTACCTGTAAATACTGTTCACCGACATTGTCTATACCAGTATCATACAAAACTGTTGGTATAGTTTCAAGAGAAGAATTAGTATCTGGTGCGTTAACAAATGCACTACTTTCTTCAATGGCATCTGAAGAAACCAGGTGATGAATAACAACAGGATTATAATTATTAGGATCATTATAAACTGGACTGTACTCAGCAATCGAATTCATATTTGGATCAAAAGAACCGACATGTTCCTGCAAATTCATAAAGTTTTCACATGATGATATATTTGGATTTGAATCTCCCTTCAATTCATCTTTCACATATTCCACCTGAAAAAATATTTTCAAATTTGGTACTCACTAATGCAAAATCTACTTACCGCAATGTAAAGCAAGGTAGAATTGTTTGAGTTAGGAGAAACAATTTCATTGTGTGGCCAATCTGGCTCAACTCTATCATAGTTATGTGACAAAGTTTGTGGCTGTAAACCACATTTTTCTACGCTTTCCATTTTCAATTGGAAAATTATTATCTACGATGATGATATTATCGTACTAACAATTCATAAAAGTGAGTAGTTTCTACAATATCATTTTGACAAAACTGAAGTCATTATTACAAGTACCCATAAAAATCATGACAAGTATAGTATGATATTATTCATTATATATTTTTTCTGATAAAGATTTAATATTTTATTGTTAATTTCTGAAGCATTTGAGTTATGTGATTGACAAATGAACTTGTCAAAGATAACCACAGATGTTAGATGTCATGGACGAGTATGTTCGGAAGAAGAGCTTCAAACAGAATAATTTAATCAATCAATAATTTTCAATTTATTTATTTGTCATCCGCATACCAGTTATCCAGTTGACTACCAAAAAATTGGAAAGGATTTTACTATTTTGTGACATAACCCTGATAAGAAGAGCATAGGTCATAGAAAGAACAATAAAAAACCGCAGAGTATTCTGCGGTCGTAATCGTTAACTAAACGTTGAATTGACATTTGATATGACGTATCAAAAATAGAAATTATTTATTTACAACCTTTTTGTGAAAAGAATTATAGGTAATAAAATTAAACGCCCTGTGCTTAATTGTTTATTTTACTTAAAATGGGTTCAAGCAGTAAAAAACACAAAGATCGTGAGTCCAGAAAGAAAAGACCAGCTTCAGAATTAGATGAAGTTGATTCACCCCGTGAAAAAAGACATAAACATCATCACAAACATAAGCATCGTAGGGATAAAGAAAGGAAAAAAGAAAAAACGAAATCGAATTATTCTAGTGATGGTAAGGATAACGTTACATGTTGTTATAGAATATATAAAACTTCATGTTCATTTTTCAGATTCGGACGTTGTTGAAGTTCAAGTCGATCAAAATATGGCTAAATCACCACCTGAAAGAGCTGCTTCGAATAATATAGAAGAGAATAATAGTGGTTCGGTCGATAGTCTATCGATTGAAGCAACTAATGAACTAAGGGCTAAATTAGGTTTGAAGCCACTGCAGCAAACATCTGAACCAAGCAAATCTAATCAAAATAATAAGTATAAAGATGATTGGGGAGAATTTAATCATGTACCAGCAGAAAATTGGAAGGATAAAGCACAAACTGAAAAAATGCGTGATAAATTGTCTGTTCAAAAAGAAAAACGACGATTACAAAGTCGATATGCTAATATAAAATCACTAGGGCAAAGTGATAGTGAAGATGACACTAGTTCTTGGATAGATAAGAGTCGAAAGTTGGACCAAGCAAAGAAAGAAGCTGAACAGAGGGTAAGTATTGAATATTGATTTTAAATGTTTAATATTAAATAATGTCTGTGTTGGAATATTCTTGACCTGATCCAAGGAGACTAGTACAGTGCTGGTAAAGTAACATGTGTTCCAAGGCCATTTGCTGAAGGTATGTGAAAACTTGATTTTAAAACTGCTTTCCAAGAGTTTTCTCGAGGTTAATAACATTGAACTAGGTAAATATTTCTATAACAATTCCCTTTTTGATACTTTCAAAATCCTACACCCATTGGGTTGAAAAGGATTTGTTAATTTATGCAGGGTGATTCACCAGGATGGCCTATTAAACGTTTATGGAAAACTAATCATAGTTTTGAGCTGAAAATTCACATATACAACTTCAGGTTATGCCAGAAACAGACTACTACTTCCTTATTTCAAATGGAATATATTATTGCATCATTAGATAGCTTTTTTTGATGACAATTTCGGCAATATGCCATACCTTGGATAAAAACTCAACGGTTCTTGATAATGGGATTCTTATGAATCCCAATTTTTTTCAATATTTCGACAGAAAAAGTATTTTTTGAAAATTTTTTTGTTTTTGATTCTGCAAACATGTAGTATTATAAGACTATTTGCGGTTTGGACCAAAAATGTACAGGCTGTTCATAAGATGATCATGAACTTGGACAACTCAAATTCATGAAAACTCAAGATTTTCAAATTAGAACGTATATTTTTTAATATTTCAGTCGATTCTACATACAAAAATAGTGGGTGTTACTTAAGCAAACTGTATACCTACAATGAATACTTTAAGAGTTATCAAAGAAGAACTTTAAATGACAAAAAACCGCAATTCCTCAGTGTGGAGTAGTCTTTGACTTCCGGAAAAGACTAAAGAAGAAAGAAACTAAAATTCTATGTTTGGATAACTAAATTTGACACTTCATGAATTTTTTTTGGGGTTGTTGATAATTGCATAAACCAATACAATTCTCATTACAATTTGTCAAAATGTCAAATTTAGTTATGGAAACATTGAATTTTAGTTTCTTTCTGTGTTTTCCGGAAGTCAAGGACTACTCCACACTGAGGAATTGCGGTTTTTCCTCATTTAAAGTTCTTCCTCAATAACTCTTGAAGTATTCAATTTAGGTATATGCTTTGCCTAGGTAACCCCCACTATTTTTGTACCTAGAATCGACTAGAATAATAAAAAATATAGGTTCTATTTCCAAAATTTTTAGTTTTGATGAATTTGAGTTGTCCAAGTTCATGATCTTCTTATAAACACCCTATACATTTTTGGTTCGAACCGCAAACAGTCTTATAATACAACGCATTTGCAGAATCAAAAAAGGAAAATAAAATTTCGAAAAAAGCTTAACTTCCCCATTAACTCATGAACTGTTGAGTTTTTACCCAAGGTATGGCATATTGTAGAAATTGTCATCAAAAAAGCTATCTAATGATGCAATAATATACTGGGTGTATCATTTGAAATAAGGAAGTAGTACTCTGTTTCCGGTATAACTGATATAACCGGAAGTTGTAGAGATCTGAAAATATTTCAGGGAGAAAGATCATTGTCTCAAACCCCAATATGCAAATTTTCAGCTCAAAATTATGATTAGTTTTCCATAAACGTCTAATAGGCTATCCCGGTGAATCACTCTGTATATACATATTGGAAAAATTAGGGAAACAGACAAAATCTCAACAGAATTTGTAGTTCAGTTTCTTTTGAACCCTTCTACAGATTTTAGCAATTATTTTTTTGGCATTGTAACTTGGAAATATAACTGTTCAGATGCCGTCCTCTGTTACTTCATTTTTTGTTATACACATCAAAAGTAAGCTTTTATTCAGAACACTTTGCGGAGTTCATTGTTGACAGATGAAAATGTTTACGAACATTCAGATGTTCTTCTTGTTCTTGACATTCTCGTCCGTCAATGATTCACTCCACAGGGTGTTTCAATAAAAGCTATCTTTTCAATCTTTTTGTTGACCCCTGTATATGACTAAAAATTAATTAACTGAGGTCGGCATCTGAACATTTATGTTCCTGATGGATCAAGCTACAATTAAAAAAAATAGATGCTTAAATCGACCAAAGGGTTCAGAGGAAATGAACTACAAACTTGTTGAAATTATATCCACTCTCCTAATTTTGCCGGTGAGCATAGATACATATATAAACAATTGGACATTACTGCAAACTTTTTTCCACAGATACTTTATTCAAATAGTAAACATATCGAAATATAAGTATTAAAACACCTATATAATCCTAAATATTTAGTATACAACTAAGGTTTTTTGTTGAAGGCAAAAGCTCTGGAAGAATTAGATGCCCAATTTGGAATAGATGAAATTATTGAATCGGAGACAAGGAATAGGAGAAGAAACAAATACACAGCTCAAGATCTCAAAGGCCTAAAAGTAGATCATAATATTGATGATATTGAAGAAGAGAGAAATGTTATTCTAACCCTTAAAGATAAAGGTGTGTTGGAGGAGGAGGATGATGTTTTGGTAAATGTGAACATGCTAGATGATGAAAGACATAAAAAAGTAAGTATACTTATTTGGCAGATAATCATTTTTTTTTTATTGTGAACTTTTTTCATTATTTCTCATTTAAATTTATTACATTTAGAAACCAATAAAGTATTGTTGTAATTTATTTTCAGAATCTTGAGAACAGAAAGAACAAAGGCCTATTATACAATCGTTTTGAAGAAGAATTTGATCAGTTTGGAAATCCCATAGAAAAATCTGTTCTATCAAAATACGATGAGGAAATAGACGGTGAAAAGAAGGATACTTTTTTACTTGGCTCCAATATTTCATTTGAATCAAGAAAGCAACAGGCTTTGAGTGAAGCACAGAAAACGAATATGACAAAGAAAAAATTGGAATCTATTGCAGAAAAAGAATTGAAAGTTGCATCAGAATACTATGATGAGAATGAGATGGCGAAATTTAAGAAACCGAAGAAGAAGGTGAGGAAAATCAGGAAAAAAGGTGAACTATCCTCGTCTGATTCTACCGATGTAGATTCAAAACTATTGAAGATCGATGACGTGCCTGGTAAGTTGATAGCTGAAGGGTATAGAAATATTTTGAACCATAATTTGATCTCTTCTGAATGATGTTTTCTTTATGTGTGTTTGAAGAAAAAAATGAATATATTTTTGAACTATTTCACATTCAAATGTTGTTTATCGAAAGAAATATTCAAAATTCATCATAATTTATTTTAGAAACAAAAATCGAACCTGATTTTCACATAGATGAAAAAGATGATGAATTAGAACAAGCCATACATAGAGCTAGAAGGATAAAACAAAAAGAGAATGTAGTTGCAGAACTTCTCCAAAACACTATCATCAAAACTGAAGTTAAAGAGGAACCTATTGACAGTGGAAGCATCGTCTTGAATACTACCGCTGAGTTCTGTAGAACTTTAGGTAAAAAAAATTTCAATTTCTTCATTTCTTGCCACTTCGAAAATATATATTTAACAACACTAGAAATTTTATGTTTTCAGGTGATATTCCAACATACGGTAAAGCAGGTAATAGGGATGAAACTGAAGAGTTGGATATGGACTTTGAAACTAACACCAAAGTAGAAGACTCTGATGAAGATGTAGAAATAATCGAAACAACCGGTTGGAATAGCGTAGATCCGAATGAAGCAGTGAGAGTTACTGAAGATAAGCCTCAAGAGGTCCAAATACTGGACGAAGAGCCAGATGTCAGTAAAGGCATGGGAGCTGCTCTGAAAGTTGCTATGAGCAAAGGTTAGTTAAAGAATATCGAAAAGAACCTTACATATATCCTTAAGAATTCATGTCGGTGCTTTTCTATTTTTTTTCTATGCTAGGTAGGAGGTTGTGTTACCCAGCAAGGGGGTTGTGAAATGTTTCACATTAACACCTCATATCACAGCCAGCTTTGTTGAGCAATATGACATCTCATTATTCTGCAATCTTCATATTGGTTAGTTTAGATCTGACATTCCACAATGTTATGATCGGACTCTTCTCCACTATTGAGCAATTCATAACTTCTTGCGTTCATCATCTGGATGTGTAATGTTTATAATTCATATCACAGCCAGTTTGTTGAACACGAGAGTATATGAACAATTTTCGGATATAAGGAATCACATAGCTATTGTATACTGGGTGAGTTTTGAAATTGTATTTCGAATTTAACTATGTACAGGGTGGGCAAATTTCGATGTTTTAGCACTACAACTTTTGAACCAGAGGAGATAGACAAAATCTGATACCCACTTCTCGATCTCTTTTTCTGGGAAACTAACAAGGGTAGTATTCATTTTTGGCCACCTTCTTTTGTTTTCGAGTTATAAGCGAAAATTGGAAAAATGGCGATATCGAAAAACATTTATATCTCCGCTAATACTGAGGATAGAGCTCTGAAATTAAAACATTATAGAGGCACTTTTTTACGTAGAATCCAGTGGCGTGCTTGTATTTTCAAAAGGGTTTTTAATTACGAAGCTATGACCCAAAGTTATGTTTTTTCAAATGGGAACACTATATTTTTGTGCCTTTTTCTGAAAGCTTAATTTTTCCTGATTTCAAAAATATATAACATCGTATGATTCGTATCAAAATAAGTAACAGAAAATGGCGAAAAACCTTTTTTTACTCAAGAGTCTCAATATTTCTATGGTTTCAACTGTTGATGAGCCTTTCTATAACAAGAGCAGTGTCCTTCCGTCAATCTGATTATTTCTATGCTTTTCACTTATTTCTAAAAAATTCGAATCTATATTTCTTTTATACAAATAGTTTCGAAAAGATAAACGAACTTGGAAAAAGTTTCCTAGGTAGCTTGAACACAGTTTCAAATATTCATCTATTGAAATATCGAGAAGAGGTGTCGACTGTGCATTGTGCAATTGTTATCATTATTAGGTTAAACATTATTTCTTGTTTGTCCCTTCGTAATTAAAATGTTGAGTTCAATCATATATGCATTGTTTCATATGCTGTTTAAAATGGATTGGTACTTGTGCGTATTGATTCTGGAGACCTATTTAAATAATCTCCTGATACATGCATCTCAATACAACTCTTTCGATTTAAAAATTCGATCTTGTGGTTTCTCCGTTATTTCCAAATCAATTTTTAGATGAAAAATTTATAAAACATATCTAGATTCGAATTTTGTAGAAATAAGTGAAAAGCATAAAAATAATCAGATTGACGGAAAGACACTGCTCTTGTTATAGAAAGCTCAATTTTTCTGTGTTCATCAACAGTTGAAACCATAGAAATATTGAGACTCTTAGGTGAAAAAAGGTTTTTGGCCATTTTCTATTATTTCAATTGATCCGAATCATACGATGTTATATATTTTTGAAATCAGGAAAAATCAAGCTTTCAGAAAATGACACAAAAATCTAGTGTTCCCATTTAAAAAACATAACTTTGGGTCATAGCTTCGTAATTAAAAACCCTTTTGGAAATACGAGCACGCCACTGGATTCTACGTAAAAAAGTGCCTGTATGATGTTTTAATTTCAGAGCTCTATCATCAGTATTAGCGGAGATATAAATGTTTTTCGATATCGCCATTTTTCCAATTTTCGCATATAACTCGAAAACAAAAGAAGGTGGCCAAAAATGAATACTACCCTTGTTAGTTTCTCAGGAAAAGAGATCGAGAAGTGGGTATCAGATTTTGTCTATCTCCTCTGGTTCAAAAGTTGTAGTGCTAAAACATCGAAATTTGCCCACCCTGTACAGATTTCGCCCACAAAATAAAACTCTTTTTTCATTTTTACAGATTTGGCTCAGGTAAAAAGTTATAAGCATTTAATGGGCTGTTAGCCCATTAAATGCTTATAACTTATTACCACTTCTGTCCTTTCGATGTTTACGACACATTACTGTGAACATATTATTGATATTTTTTTTTTTTTGGATTAACGCTGCCAAATCTGGAAAATTAGGTTGAGTTGTGTTTTATTTTATAATAATAATAAGAACATTAAACATCAATAATTTACATGTATTTACTGGGTATTAGAGAAATCTATAATTAAATTCAATGTACAATTCGGCCTGAATATTATTTTATCTAGTGAGAAATACCTCCCTCAGAATGAAATCAATGGTACAGTAAAAAATAACCATAACAAGCAAAATTCTATACTATTAAATGGTGTGTATTGTTAGACTTATTATTTACCTTATTTTATCTTCATTTCAGGTTATCTGGAGAAGGAAATCAACAATCGTCCAAGTAATTCAAGGTTGGCCCATTTGCAGGCTCAACATTACTCAATTGAAGATAAAGTATACGGGGAAGATAATGAGAGGGGTGGAGGTAGAAGAGGGGATCGCTATGCTGGGCCAATCCAAGATTTCAAGGAAAAAGATGGATTTAAACCTAATGTTAAATTGGAGTATATTGATGATGATGGAAGAATTTTGAATTCTAAAGAAGCTTTTAGGTAGGAAAAATATTTTGAAAACTATTTTTTTTTATTCAGAGATTTAAGTGCAGTTATAATTTGAAAATATTTTCCAGATATTTGTCCCACAAGTTTCATGGAAAAGGACCTGGTAAAAATAAGGTAGAAAAGCGAATAAAAAAGAATGTTCAAGAACAGGTAAGATTATCTTGTCGTGTCAAATGACTCATTATTAAAATTGTGAATCAATTTTTCAGTTAATGAAGAAGATGAGCTCTACAGATACCCCATTAGGTACACTTCACATGCTACAAGCAAAGCAGAAGGAAAGTCAATCTGCCTTTGTGGTTCTTTCTGGAAATAAGCAGTCTCAAAGCACGATTATCTCTAAAGTTGCAAGGAATTGAGCTTCGAAAAAATATGTTATTATAGAAATAAAGTCTATGTTCATATTGGTTAATCTCCAATAGTTTGGCACACTCACCAAAATATTTCATCGAGACTATAATGTAATAATATTAATAATGATATATTTAATTGTGTAATTATAGAAATGAATTGTTTCTGTTGATTATTGTTTTATTTCAAAAATTTGGCAATTATACCAAAAAATAATGTTGCCTATATAATAAACCACAATATCTCTTAAATTAAAATACTAAATTAATGAATTGTTTTTTCTTTATAACACCATGATTTTATATACATGAATTAGTTACATACAATAAGTAAAGATAATGATATATTTGATTACCTGAATTTAAGGACAATGTACAATATAAAAAACAAGGCAACAGAAAAAAGGATAATATGCAATATGTTACAATTATGAGAACTACGCGATAACCGTAATACACTATTCATTGTTTTTCCAAGAAAACCTCCAGTGCGTTCCAAATCTCCATCAATGTCACTCATTAATTTATCCTGATATCTTACTTCATTACCAATATCTATTGACAAAGATTTCAAGACATTAACTTTTTCTCTCAATTCGTCAGTTAACTTATCATTTTCGTCCTCAATTTCATTGGACCTCTGAGGAAGAGGCTCATAACTATAACCAGCATGATTTCTTCTCATGGCAGGTTTGTATTGGGCCAGAGTGAATTATTTCAATCGACTGTTTCTCAAATACTTTATATTCACTTACGTGGACATAAACAATTGTGATATGACAAAATACTACAATTATAGGTTATTTTCAAGTTCGTCACTTGACAGTAGATCGAATCGACGTTTCCATCTCAACTACCATTAGTTCATATTTTCTATGATATTTTTTTATATCCTGAACTGACAAAAACGAGGTCACGAAGGCTCTGGAACATAATTGTTTAAACAGTGATTATCGTTTAACATAATTGAATATTTCCCTCCTCAGCTATTAAAACGTAAATAAAGTCAAGGACGTCAACTTTTAGCGGCTTGCCGTCTGCCGGCTTAATGCTTTACATTGTCATTGGTGATGAATAATTTAATTTTTATGAGCAGATTTAAACATCCGCACTTATTTTCTTTACATTTTTTAAATTAAATGTTATTTCTAAGGAAATGAATTCTAGTTTTCCATGAACTTTTTAATTACATACATTGTGTGGATAAATTAAGGAAGAAAATTCATAACTGCGTTATTGAAAGCAAAACTCTCAGACAGGTCAATTTTAGTTTTTAATTAATCACCTATAAACAATTTTTTTGAAAGACTACCTCAATTTTTCTTGCTTTTTATCATACGATCTTTAAATTGGAGAATATTTCCTACAATGTATTTTTCTACACTTTTTTGTAAAATCAATAGGTAGTTTTTTGGCGTATAGGAGATCCGTAAAGTATACTTCAATACGCGTTTTGCCTAAAAAACTGTGAAGGCCTAATTCACATGCAATGCCAAATTTCAAAATTTAGCGCAATTTTTTTTTCAATCCAGCCTTTCTGCATCCGTAGGTTTTTTGTCATTTATTGCGTGATATACAATATACCCATAATATAAATATAAAAAAGTAATTGTGTTCAATGAAAAATATCAGAAGAGTGAAGTGTACAACGACATTTCTATTCGATCACTATTTCAGTGTTGCAGAGGAGATCTTCGGGTCATGTTTTCTTTAATCTTCTGATGCTTGGACCTCCCATGTAGAGGTTCATCTGTATTTGGTCATTTGGATGATCCTGTATCCAGGTTGTAGTCCTTGATAGTTGGAGGATAAGGATTTTACGACGTCTGTTACATACGCTATTTAAAGATCTTCGTGTAGACGTTGGTTATGGTTTATAGTGAGATACCATAGTGCATTGGTAATCAATCGCAGAGTTTTTGATTGAAACCTTTGAATTGGTTTCCTTCTGGATGGTTTAGGGTTTAGCGCCACCTCACAGTTGTATATGCCATAGATCCATATGGGTTTGAGGACTGTCTTATAAACTAATAATTTATTTTGCATCGTCAGTTTTGATTTTCTTCCAATAAGCCAATGCATTTGTCGAATCTTTATGTCTAGTTATTTTTCTTTTGTAACGATATATGCTTCTGCCATGCAAGTCGCTGGTCCAGGTGTATGCCAAGGTATTATACGCTTGTCTCCGAGGGAATATTAGCGCTTCAGAATTACTTTGGTGCAGATGTTAAGGCGTGTGGTAAAAACAACTTGTATTGATTTACCCTGGTTCATAAGTTATCTTCCACTTTTTATACCAGTTGCTTAGTTGGTCCATGCGGTGTTTTTGAATTTTTCTAGAGGAAATATAACAGGATCATCATCGGAAGACAGTATTGACGAAGTCATCAGCAAATGCGGCAATTATTTTATCAGGCGCTTCAGGTAGATCAGCTGTGTAGAGTAATTAAAGAAAAGGACCTAACACACTTCCTTGTGGTACACCAGATGTTATGGGGAGGTATTCTGGTAGTTTCTCACTGAACTTAACTGAAAAATTGGAGTGTTTGTTCTGTGGGTTATCCTGTTATTCAACTCCCATTGCTGGACCGCTGCCTTATATTGTTTTTTTTTCCTAGCCCACCGAAAGGCTCAGGTCCAACTGGTGTTAAATTAGATTAGATTTAATTAAGGAGGTTTCGTTTCACTGCGACCTAATGGTCTATTGTGCCCCCATCAGAGCTATTCTCTCCATAAGGTGATCTACAGCTCGCCTTCCAGTTCCAGAGTTCTGATGAACTCCAATATCTGGGATGACTTCAAGGAAGCTAATTCCTCACTTCTACAAGTTTCGTGTCCAAAGCAGGTTTTGAGTTGGCTAGTGATGGCGAGGCATTCCGTCACCAGGTGATTCGGAGTTTCTTCCTCCTCCCCACAGAATCTGCACTCGTCATTTTCTGTTAGACACATTCTCATGAGGTGTTTCCTAAGGCGAAAATAATGCCCTGTGAGGAATCCAGTGAGGAGGTGCAGCATATTCTTACTAAGATCCAGATACTTGTTCGATCTTGTAGAGTCAAAGTTTCGAAAAAACTTTTTGGAGTGATCCAAATCAAGAAGATTCTGTCAGAGTTTTTCTCTTTCGGCTACCACCTTTTCTTGAAACTCTTTCTTGTAGGTACATTTGTCTACACCACAGAAAGGTTCCGGGCCGATGAAAGAAGTTTGTGCTCCTTTTCTGGCAAGTGTGTTGGCCTCTTCATTCCCTCTAATTCCCAAGTGGCCGGGAAACTAGATTAAAAAGACCTTGTTATTCTTACCTATTTCATTAAGTTTTCTTCGGCACTCTCTAATACTATCTTAGAATCGATGATATGTGAGCCTAGTGCTTTAATTGCAGCCTGACTATCGGAATGTATCGCTATGTCACATTTCCGATAGTTTCTTGCTATGTTAATTTCTACACATCTTTCTATTGCAAGTATCTCTGCTTGAAAGACACTTAGACAGTGGCCTAGCGATATTGAGCATTTGGTACATCAGTTTACGTAAACTGAGGCTCTCCGGAAGTGAGCCCTCTATTCAACAGACCGAGATACTGGCTGTTTACGTATGCGCTCAGGATTGTCTTTATATGAACCTCAAGGAGGCGCATGTCTACATCACGTCCATATACCCCAATGCCAGTACCTCTCTCTGATTTTGATCCATCGGAGAGACATATGGATGACTTTTTGTCCAAACGATTTACAAAACTAATTGCATTAGAACGGTCAATTATGACCGTTTCAAAATTGAAGCTGGTTGGCATATTACATCCAATGGTTTTGCCAAGAGGTTTGAATCTAGATGATTCAATATCCTCATATATCCAACCCAGTTTCCAGATAGGAGCTTTCCATTGAGGGAAATTCTTATTGCTTTCAGCAGGCTATATTTCCTCACATGTAGATGTAAGGGAGGCAAGTCAAGTGTATGACCTCCAACGCTGCTGTAGGAGCTGTGCGCATAGTTGCAAGCCAGCCATTGCAGTTTCTACAACCGGCTGCGTGTGGAGGGCTATTCGATTTTTGTCCACCATGATAGGGACGCATAGGTGACAATATTACGACTTTCGCTGTGTATAACCACATCTGCTCGTGGAAAGAAAGGGAATGTTTGATAATGACAGCTGAACCGTAGGTTTTCTGATATCTCTCTTACATTTACAAAAAATGAGTTTCAAAGGTTTCTGGAGCTGGGGGCTCGAGCGTTGTAACAGGATTTAACCCATTTTTGTTCTATCTTTCATCCTCATCGTTCTGAATTTTGTTCATTCCCAAACTACTGCTGAACCTGGTGCTGGTTCTGTTTTAACTGCATTTCCAGGAATTGACTTTTGCAAATTCTCTATTGCCTTCTTTTAGCCGAAAAATCGATATTTGAATAAAGGAAAACTAATATTTCATTTTTTGGCTTGAAATAAGTCACAAATCCAAAAGGTTTCTTTCTGCAAGTCGGTTTTATTTTATATTGGAACATAAAATTTTATTTGAAATAAAAAAAGTTTCATTATTCAATATTTTTACTGGTTTTGAAAAATACTCTCAATGTGAATAATTGAAAGAAGACAGTTTCGTGCGAGTGTAGGAAACAGTTTTGACAACTAAATGGCAAAAAAAATTTTGACGAAAGCTTTCAAATGACCTTTTTTTCATGCCATTACTTTTCGATAGAAAATCTATCATTTTCATCAGGGGGGTGGGTGAATGAGACAAAACTTTCAAATTATTTCAATTTATTATTAATTGTACGAAAATTCGTACCAACATCAAAGTATGTATTATATACAGCTGTATTATATATATTAAAATATTCTATTTCTTAATTGAATCGTTGAATGACACTTGATAATTTGAACGAATTGCGTCAATATTGCTTTTATCATTGTCACATTTTTTAATATTTATAAACAATACTGAGTAGAATTACTGTCAAAAAGGGTCATTAATCAATCATGTGCATTGAGATGATAAAATGAATATTCGACGCATCTTCAGATTATTTGAGTTCTACCATTCACTTCCGAAGCAAAATAAAATTTTTACAGCTCATTAGAT
The DNA here is from genome assembly GCF_914767665.1 of Harmonia axyridis. Taxonomy (NCBI): domain Eukaryota; kingdom Metazoa; phylum Arthropoda; class Insecta; order Coleoptera; family Coccinellidae; genus Harmonia; species Harmonia axyridis. The sequence continues at coordinate 31,651,146 of NC_059505.1, forward strand.
GGTTACTCTAAACATAGAAAATTGCTTGGAGTGGAAGTAAAATAGTTAATGAATTATATACAAGCTTAGTGATCCTCCTCCTCAATTATCAAGGAATAATAAATAAATTAATACAAACGAAAAAACACTGGATCTTCTTGAGTTAGTTTTCAAGTTTATAGTACGATTGAATTTACAATTTCATATATAAATATATTATATATTTACAATTATTATATACAGACTGGGATCAACGACTTCCGTAAAATTTTGTGATGTTCAGACAATTCCTTATCACTTATAAATAATTGAAACAAAATTCAAGGTACTGGAACGATTGGAAGTATTTTATAGATAATTCTAAATAGCCAACAGTAACTATAGAAACAATTATGGAACGATTCATGAACTTCATTTTTGAGGAAGCTCCGAATTCAAACTACCACAATTTTTTTCTAGATTTCATCTAGAAACAAACAACTTTTAGAAAGAGATCACGACTGAAAAGATAGGAAAATGAAAAGAGGATTCTCACACAGAAAAAAGGTTTACTGAATAGAAATATTGAACTTCATTGTCAACCAAATATTTCATTGAAACAAAAATGAGAAAAAAAGAAATAAAATGTAATTCTCCTCATTGAAACACCTGAAATAATTCCCATCTTTAATGTAGTCGTGTTACCACCTGTTTCACAACAATATAAATAATTATTTTGTAACTCTATAATTATAGAAAAAATAAAAAAGCTTCTACTCTTAGGAGACGAGATCAACTCTTAAACCAATTTTGTACTTCAAATTTATAACATGTATAAACAGTTATATACATGTCCACAAATGGCAAGAAGATTTTTTTAAAATTTATGTACATCAATCAGGTGAATGGCCATGTATCACTGGTTAATTTCTCCAAAAATTAATAAATATGTATGCATCATATACATGTTAACATTAATTTTGAATTAAATAAATAATAACATCAACAAAATAATAAATATTTCATGCCATTTGTGAAAGGTTGTACCAAAATGAAATTAAATCTTAAATTTTCCTTACAGATAAAAATTATTTACAAAGTTTACATTTCTTACATTAATCTACAAAAATAAAGCAACTCGATAAAAAATCAAACGAACCATAATTACATTCTCTTCATAGTCAGACCATTATTAATTCTTTTTGCAATTCTCTGCACTTAATAATATTTAAAAATAAATCTCCGAAAATAAAACAACTATATACAATGTTCCTAAATGTTTCATGATTTTCTATTTGGAACATCTTGATTGCACATATACTCCCTTTTACATGAATATTCGGGATATTTTTTAAGATTCCATATCTTCCGGATCCAAATGGGAGGGAGGGGGCGAAGGATTTCGACCCTCATAACGACCTTCTTCATCTACAGAGAAAAATTTATGATTAGATACAGTTATGTACATATTTGATGGAATTAGAAGTGTTACACCCTGATGATATATAGAACTACCTTCTGCAGACAGTGAACTATTTGACGCATAGTGGCCAAACCGTCTCGTAAAGCTAGTTGTAAAAAGCATCTATAATAATATTCTATGGGATGCCTCCTTCAACTCGTGTTATCTTAGTTTTCCATACAATATTGAAGTGGAATTGACAGGACACCAATATTTTGATATGCAACAAAAGACTATTCAAGGGCCAATTGCACCATTCAAAAAAATGAACATTGTTTCCATTATCAATGTTTAGTATTAACCGATGTTTATAATTTCTACTGATTGCACCGTTTAATAATTATCGATGTTTAGCTAAACGGAAGATATGTTTGGCAACATTGCAAAAGCTGGACAGTGATCATAGAGAAATCAGGAATTTCAATTTTCTAGTATAATGTTCTCTGCTCTTGTGACGACAAAGTTAACATAAATTATAAATTGTCATTAAATGATATTTCCCAATCTGAATCCATATTTCAATTTTGAAATTCCTCACAAAACCAAACACAGAAACACAATGTGACACTATCAGGTTATGTCCATAGTGAAATAATGTTTATGGTTATGTAATAAGCCATACCTTTCGACATTTTGAGTTGCGCAGAACCATAGACCTAATATCAAATTGATATTAGGACTATGCGCAGAACCCTGTTTAAAACTAATCGGGAAGATAAATGTCCAAATTTTCCTGTTAAGTATAATCGGTAGTTAGACTACATTAAAAGTCATTTAAAAGATGGTGCAAGAGGAATAATAATAATAATCATAGAGTAATCAATGTTTAGGCAAACGGTTCAACTAACCATAACAATCAGCCCCTCTTAAATCATTCAGTGACATTTATTTACCAGCACATGAAAAGTGGATTCCTTCAATTTGAATAATAATGTTTTAAACTGTCAGATAGCCGATTCTACCCCTGTCAATCGAGTAATATTATATGATCTAGAAACCTTTGAAGATGCCTACCTCAGTTGTAGATGAAATGTTAAAGTTTTGTTACAGCATTATAACAGTTAATATGTTTTAAATATAATTATTCTTTTTCAATGTAACACTTCTAATGTCAAAGAATTTTTAAGCAATTACGAGTACTCACCAATCAGGGATGTATAATTGATACTTGGATATATTGGATTGTTAAAGGGTGGAACGTAATTGATACTCTCAACTTCAGGGAACTCCGTCTCCTCAATCTCTTCCTCTTCATCGGGGGTATAGAACATATGGGGTTTGATCTCTTCACTTGCCATTTTTTCCTCATCGTCCGGTGTTGTTTCGAACTCCATGTATTCCTCGGGTTTTGGCGTTTCACTCTCGTCGTTCAGAACTTCTTTTTCAGACGATTGTGGCATGACAACAACACTTTCAGGTTGCTCTTCTTGAACATGGGGGGACATAGCTTGAGGTGCGACGTTTTCCGCAGTAGCTTCTTTTTCTTGCTCCGCTATATTCGGTGACAAATTAGAATATTCGGTTTGTGTTAGAATGGCGTGAAGTCTAGGGGAATTCAATGACGATTTGATGTCCGAGTTCTCACAGCTTACTGGAGTTAAGTTGATCGGACTGTCTTGAGCAGTAAAAGATTTGATGATTGGTGGAGTAGCTAATTCACTTTTGAAAATTGAATCGCTGGTTATGACTGAAAATAAATATTAGACATCATTCTAAGGACATGAACCATGTGCATATTACAAACTGCCATGGAAAATATTACAAAAAAAGGTAATAGGCCATTTGACAAATTTATCAAATTCTATCTAATTTGTTTCAAACTCTTTAAATAACTAGCATATTTTATTGTAAAAGATGACGAAAATCTCAGTAAAACACTGAACGTAAATGACACAAGAGTTATTTAAAATTGACGTCATCATAAGAACTGCCTGAAGATAAGATCTTTTTTATTATGTCAAATAGTCTATTATTTAAAATTGAAGGAAACCAGAATATTTACCTGATTTTTTAGGTTCAACATCTATTGATAATCCAAATGCCTTTTTGAGCCTTAAAGTTTGCATTTCTCTCTGCCTTTCCAATTCAGTTGGTTCTGAATTGAATGCTGGAACTAATAGATAAAACATAATTATCATATTAATCCCAAAAAATTATGTCTTGTTTTGATTGCTAGAAGCCTTGATTTCCAAAGAAAATTTATTATCAAGTGGTATTGCAAGGATGATTTATAAAGAAGAGTCAAACTTTGCCTTCACTTTTACATAAATAACTTCATATTCAGTCTGATTCTTGCTAACTTTTCTTTGGATAATTATTTTCAAATTTCAAATAATAATGATAATAATAAATCGTTTTTATTCTTTACGAAGTTATTAATCAAATATTTACAATTGAAGAAAAGTACCGTACTTTAATGTGGCGAAATCTAGCTAAGTTATTTGAACTCAACCACATCAGAGCAGAAAAAAGAAAAAAAAAAAGGTACCACACTGATATAAAGGACTTTTAAATTCAGACACAAAAATAAATTCAGTCTGTTTTAAAAATATTTCTTGAGGATATAATTAAGATGCAAAAAATCACTGGTGTGTGTACTGATTCAATTTTGTTTCAGTCTTTTTGAGATATCCACCTGTTGCTTGGTGTTTTGCTTCACCAGAGTTCTGTAAGGTGGCGCACTTCAGAAAATTTCGAATTTCCGCTATCTGTCTGGCGCCGTTTAATAATGAAATACTGATTTTAGACTTTACAAATTTTCACAATAAATTACAATTCAGTTCCTATCGAATTTTTAATGAAATGAATGGAATATAATGACAGAGTATGGAAGATCGTTACGAGCATAGAATAAAAAATGTTATTGTTCTATACTCAAAGGTCACGAGAGCCGAGAATCGAGAGAAATGTCAAATATAAACGATGTCTGCGCCATCTAAAACAGACGCGATCCCTCGAAATCAAGCAGGTATAAATCTGAAAAATATCCCTTTTTGTTTGAAAGTTTTACAGGTATAAGTAGACACCATGTTTTCTATGCATCTCATTTATAATATATTCTTTCCATGCCATTTAAATTTTTACATTAACGAGTTCTGCTATTTTAGAGAAGTCCTTTAGCATTTTTTCTCTTGTCATTAATAGCCCATATTCTGTATTAACGTCACATCATTTTTAATGAAATTTTTTAGATTGTAGAATTGTTATTTTTTGTGATAATTTACAGGTAAAAGTGAAAAAGAAAGTAAAGATGAAAGCACAGCTTCTACCTAATGAAGACGTAATATTGTTATACAGGGTGAGTCTTTGACTTGTACATATATTTTAACCGAAGATTCCTGAGGTCAAGAGAAACACTTTTATCCTTTATAGTTTTTTCCGATTCGGCCCGGTTACTAAGATACAGGCTGTTGAAAATCGATAAAAAAAATGTGATTTTCGGCTATATCTCGTAAATGGTTCTATTGAAGGAAATGATTTTTGGAATATAGCTTTTCCTTGATGTGATACATCTTCTCCGAACACAAGATTCCCTACACATCTTTCAGTTTCTTCATTATTGAACATTTGACACAGCTCAGATAATAAGATACTTCATTAAAATCAACATTCTATTTTGAAAAGTCCAGATTTACCATAAAGCCCATGTTTAAAAAAGTTTTCACAAAATAGTCCCATTTTAATGACAACAATCAATATCACACTAAAGACTGCCATCGAACAATACTGTATTCTTCTTGTGGTCATTCAAACTCACATCGAAACATACCACTAAGTACATACTAGACAAATTTTCATGTGATTGAGATTAAATACTTTTATTCTTTTGCTACTCCATAAATTCATCCTAAAGCATATGATTGACATACTTCCAAGAGTGCCATAATTGTTTTAATATGAAAATAAATAGGTGAGTTGAAAGAAACAGGATATTCAATTGTGGATATTTATATTAATTACTTCTCATTTATTTTCAATGGCGAAATCAAGATGAATCAAGTAGAGTTGGTTATAATGCAGGTACATATTATAGAACAAATTTCATAACAAGTGGAGTCTAACATTTTCCATTGATTACAGAGCCATAAAACTTCATTTCCATATTTTCACACTAATGGCTTCAAAAATATCGATGCAGATCATTATTTTTATGAGATAGTTGGCACAAATCAAATGCTTCATTTCATAAAGGAATTACTCTCTATCAGAATGCATACTTATTTATTTTGTATCCACACCATTATTTTGGAAATTGTTTTTAAATTTCTTGAAAATATGTATGGAACTTCAATATTCTGTTGGGTTTCTTCAAATCTTCGATGATTTTCATTTTATGCAAATATAATATCAAATATCATAAGACAATAACAGCGTAAACTTTAAATGAATATTTTAGATTATAGGTTAGAAGTTAGAACATAGATTATTCGAACTGTTGTGTTTAAATTTGCAACACTCGAAATTTGAGGTTCAAACTTAAAACCACAGACTAGTAGTCTGTGTTAGAACTGTCACAGATGAATATTATTTATTTGAGAATGTAAGGTTAAATTGCAATTCTAGTACGAAATCAAATAAACAACGATATATTATAAATGCGATATAATAAATGAATGGATATGAATTATGAATATCAGAGCTAAGCTAATATGGGTGGTAGCGAGCTCAATTCGTTATGATTATCGAAAATGAAATAGAAAATCAAGAGAAAAATATTTAATCTTTATCGTCAGTGAAATTGGGATAACTCATTTATTGTATTAAAAATACTACTTTGTTCAACAAATGGAATGTTAAAAGTGAGTTTATGATGGGTTTTTTCAATTTAATAGCTTATTTCCAAGGTTCAAATTGTATATCTTATACTTGCGAAAACTTCAGTGTTCCGGTTACCAGGGGTGAATTAGCTCATTATGAAAATTTAAAATGGCTATATCTTTTTAACAGGGCCGAATCGGAAAAAATGGTAAATGAAAAAAGTGTTTCTTTTGACCCCAAGAATCTTCGGTTAAAATATATGTACAAGTCAAAGACTCACCCTGTATATCAGGGTAAACTTACCTTTGGCAGGCAATTCAGTTATCACACATGTTTCATCATCGGAAGATGAGCTGGATGAACTACTTGGACTATTCAACCTTGGGCGAGTAGCTGTCATTTGAAATGATTCTGAAGAATTATTTTCTTCATTGACACAGTCTTCAGAAATGGCAGATTCCTCTAACTTGTCATTTATTTCATTGTTGTTGAGCTTCTTTCTTTGTCGGTATTCTGTTATTGATAACTGAAAACAAAGATTATAGGTTAAGAAACAAATTTCAATAAATTGCCAGTTAATCCACAAACCTTTCGTCTTATTGGCGGAACAACTTCAGGTTTTCGTTCTTCAAATCCCAGTATACTGAGAGTTTTTTCAACGGTTCCAACTAGATGTTCGCTATTGGTAAAATTGTGATTTCTTAATCTAGGATCCATCAAACACCCGAATGATAGTGTATCCGGTCTTTGATTGATTTCGGATGTTGCAGATTGTGCATAGGTTTTGCCAAATTCCTGCTTCATTTCAGCCGCTCTCTCCTTTAAAATGAGTTCGGATTCCAAAGTTTCCTTTTGACCATCATTACAATCATCGTACACCAACTGGAACGGACGCATTTCAATTGAAGAAGTACCACCATCAATTTCCATCCTCTAAAAACGGAAAAAAAGTTAGCTATTGAAATGTACCAGGAATTCAATCAATCACCTACATTTTCTGGGGGCACCAAACTCGTCGGTGTGGAAGGTGGAGTTATATCGCTGGAAATCGATTCTCTTGGCAATCTTCTTTTTTTCGGCGGTGCTACCATGTCATTGATCGGTGGAGATTCTATATAAACCAATTTTTAATTATTTAAAAAGTACATCATAAAAATTTTAGATTTTTCTCTTAAGGGTGTATCAATAAAATTGTAAGAAATAAATAAAATAAAAACTCATGAGTGGCACAATATGCTTCAAAAGTTGAGCTACCATTGATACATCTTTATATAAAACAATTCAAATCGAAACGAACCTTGGGGACTATCACATTTGTCTTCGCTGATGGCCTGCCGGAGCCACCTCTTTTTAGCACTTCCTTTCGGACCAGATTCGTGGGCGAGGTTCTTTAACGGAGCACTGAAACTGGAATTCGTTTCCACTTCTGTGCTGTTGATATGTAGAGATAAAGGACTGGAGGATATTTGAACAGCATCTGGAGTTTTGTTGAGCCATTCATTCATCAAACCCTGAAAGAAACAAAGAAGTGAGTCTCGAAATTTTCATCAATTCATTCTCTTTACAAGAAAATCACGGGATATTTCAAGCGAAGTTTGACGCACATTTCAACAACCAAGTTTTCATCATCAGAAAATAAAAGTTACTATTTTTTTTTTCTTTCTATTTTATTTGTGCTCAGCAGTCATGCTATGTACACATAATCACGTAGTATATAGTAATGCATTGTCCACCACCAGACATGTACAACATCCATGACCTAGCCGGGATTCGAACCCGGTACCTTCGGCAAGTTACTATTTAAATTGTAAAAACAAAAACCATAGCAGTCTTGCTAACTAATTAGCTCACATAGTATAATGTATAGGATTATCTAATAGGAATGATATAATTTGAAATGGTTATAATGGCAACAATGTATTATTTTTTGACATTTCTTATGTCGTTTGTGTTTGGAAGATTCATCATAGATCATAGAAAGATATATGCATAAACAACGTTTAGAAATTGTTAAATTGTTTCGTCAGAACCAGTACGCATTTTTGGATACTGAGACATTTAAGAAGGATTCATGGACGACATTTATTTCTGGTTACAAAATATCACTCAAAATTGCTGTGTTGTTATACCATAGAAATAAGATATATGAATATAACCTAGAAACACAAACAGAATATCATTAATGGAAGATGCATATGTCTTCTATTAATGATATTTCCAATGCCAGCTAAATAAAAATATTACTGAATGAACCATTAACAACTTAATTCCGATTTTTCCCACCTCATCGAAATGTCAATGATTCCTGAACAGACTATAAGTTGATGAAACATATCATTGTGTCAAACGCAGATCGAAAAATCCTGTAGATAAGGGCGTTTTATTAGTTCACATACCTTTTTAGTTTTGGGAAATTTGAATCCTGACTCCAAAGGCTCAACGGCAGCTTGAACTAACGAGCAAGCTAAAGATAACGGTGTTTCTGGTGAAGAATGTGTTGAGTTTGAATTGGAGTCGTTTTCCCTTACTGGAGACTTGTCTCTTTTATTTTCCTCATTACCAGAGAAAGTTAATAGAAAACCATCATGTTTTCCAGATGTACTATCATCTGAAATAAGTGGAGAGGTTTGATTTGACTTAAATCTTTTTACCTTCCTCTTACCGGTCGTTTCATCGCCTTTCTTGGGATGTATACCGTCATTCGGGGAAAGCATATTCTCATCACCAGAAGTGAAATATGAATCACCAGAATTTAACCTGTCTCGCCTTGTACTGTGTGTACTTGTCGTCCTAGCTCTCCCTTTTCTTCTGAAAAAATACTATTTTAATTCCATAGCCAATATTGGGAAGAAGAAAACTTTACCTTTTACGTTTTTGTTTCAAGTCCATAGTTTTTTCTTCATCTTTACTGTATGGTGACGGCTCTGATTCTCTTCTTTGTACATGTTTTGTTTGCTTGTGTTCTTGCTTTCTTTGATTGGCCTTTTCCATTTGTTCAATTGCTCTCAGAATAGCCTCTAATTTTCTCTCTTCTCGACTTAATTTCTTGTTCTTGCTTTTTTCTGGAAAATAAATATATAAAAAAATAACAGAAATCGGTTCTGAATATTCACTATTTTATTGTCACTTGTGTTAATACCTTGCTTAACTGATACAGGTTTTTCATCCTCTTTGTCTTTTTCCCCCTTGTGCTGAGAAGATCTTCTAGTAGAAACAGAAACAGGACTCTTCTTACATTCGTTTTCCTTTTCTTCTTTTTTGACATCTTTTTCTTCATTTTCAGAAGTCTCAGTAACAACAGGCACATCATCCTCTTCAACAGGAGTAGATGGTCTTTCTTCTTTTACAGGTACCAACTCCGTCTTTACTTCAGGTACTTCTAAAATTTCTTCTTTTATAATAACTTCTTCCATTTTTATTTCTTGCTTCACTTCAACTTCCACTTTTTCAGGTTTAATTTTAATTGGACTTGGAGAAAGAAGAGTAGTAATTTGAGGCAACACTGGGGGCAATGGTTCAGAAACTGAAACCTCCTCTTTCACTGGGACTTGAGGTGTTTCAGGTTCCGATGGTGTTGATATTGATGCCGTTCTCCTTCCCCTTTTCTTTCTGTACCTGTAAACAGTATAATACGAATTTAGAACACCGACTGAAATACCACTTCAGCACCCTAATACTTACATCTCTGTAACACTATCACCGTTTCTTTTTAAACTGGATTTATTAACTTTACATTCAGCGGGGTTTCCACAAAAACAAGAAATTTGGGTGGTCCCGATAGCGGCCAAGTCATGAGATTCATGTTTCATTGTGATTTCTGACCATCTCTCAATGTGCGAGATAGCAACAAGATACAAATGAAGAACACCCTTCTCAATACAATGTCTCAACTCTGCATTGGGTTTACAAGAACGCCTAACAAATCTTGCAACATTTCCGTACGTTCTTGTATCGACACATACCTAGAAAAAAAAACGACAGTGTAGTTAAACTTTTCGAATCGCATCACCTTTCAATCATTGAAAGTATATATTGAAGTATAAAACTCACCTCAGTGTTGTCTTTGTTCAGACGGTAAAAAAATAAAAATGGCCCAGGTCGTTGAGCGTGCTGCCGAGTGTTCAAATTGCCCCCGGGGTTTCTATGTTGAATACTCAACATGTATTTTCCCCTCAATTCTATGATGGCAGAGTCGGGAGAAATTTCCTCCGTGGCTATTAGATATCTTAGATCGGTTAAAGGCAGCGAGTGAGCCCTGCACTTATTAACTGTAGGATCAAAGGACACCGAAGTATCAATATTCTGTGAACCATTGACTCTTATATTAGATATTCGAGCCCGAAGTTCGGGAGAATAATGATTAGTTACTGCCTCCTCGTAACTTTCTATCCACTGTCTCAAATGAGGCATATTCGGCGTTGCCAATGTTTCACGATTTTCGTCATCTTCTTTCTTCGTTTGTACCTTACTCTGTGAATATAACAATACGGTTACTTTCAATACTCAAAGGATGAAAAATAGGTTCAATCACCTTTCTTCTAATTAGTTTTCTTTCTCTTTTCTTGAAACTCTTTCTCTGCATATTTGCTTCTTTCAGTTCCTTTTTCTGCTTAGTCATTTGTTTGTCAGATTTTTTCCTCTGGGCCAACGGTGTTCTTCCTTTGGGGATAACGGTATTATTATTTCCTGAAAAGATTAAGAATGCTGAAATTTTGAAATGCATATCTTGGATGACATTTTTGTATCTGAACAAATATTATAAAAAGCTCATCAATCTATAATGAAATTGAATACATAAAAAAAATCACCTGAAAAGGCACTAAGAAAAAAGGAACTCATTATATTAGTCCTATACTACCAACTAACAGCTCTTTCAATAAGGATACACAAAACATTTTTTATTGCGACCATGTTGGTTAAGCTATGGATGTTTGAAAATCACAAAGATGATCATAAAGAGAATCAGTATAAAAATTTGAATTCAATAAATAAAAATCATTTAACTTCAATATAAAATCAAATAGATTCAAATATTGTAATGAATCTAGCAACTGCAAATAAATCGCCCTTAAAAAAAATTATTGAAGTGCTGAAAGGGAACATTTCAAATAAATAAAGAAAGAGAGAAAACTTGTGAAAACAAATTTGGGATTCATCATTTCATTTTTGTTTAGTAAATAAAGCATGTGTTTTCTTCAAGACATTCAGTTGCAAACAAAAACGAACAATTTAATGCAAATTAGGCATAATTCTGGTAGAAATTTTAATACTCAATGAAGACAACTAAGAACTATTGCTTCAAAGTATTGTTTCTTTGAAATCTACTTCTTACAAATTGAAGACAATAGATGAGTGACATCATAACTGTAGTGAAATATGAACACTAAATGCAGCAGATGAGGCCGGTTATTTTACCTCCACTTGAGACATACCTTTCTTATTCATATTTATATTAGGTGCGACTGTATCTCCTATTTTACATAATTGCATATACCTGGGACACCTTTTGTGTTAAAATTTATCTAAATGTCCAAAAAAAAATCTTCCCATGGTTTGCCATGCAACAACACCTAAAATTGCTGAAACTTTATGGATGCTGCAAATTTGTTGTACATTAAAATGACAACAATGTTCCAGTACTACTTTTTTTTTTTCATAACACAAAAGAAGCGAAACAGTAGGCTAATCTGTCTAGTAGTAATCTTTCATAATCCTCAGTTAAATTGATGTGATTATTTCAGGTTGGAGCTTGAGTTTTACTCTTGTCCAGTGATAGATGAAACTGACATTCTCCAGTTATTCTCTAATATTAGAATAAGTAGTTCTAGTTTAGAGAATCAAACAAAATACTTTACAGTTCATGGATGACTGATCATAATACATACTACGAGTTAAGATCAGGAGTGCAATTCCTATGAAAACTACTGCTCCAACCTCAATCAAATAAAAACCTTGTAGAAAGCACAAGGAAGGATCCTTTCAAAAATAATCAGAAATATTTCAATTTTCCTTCCAGATTGATTAAAATCAAAATAGATAGAAGATAATTTCGAAATTGATTGACTGACTTTCAAGGCAAGTAGGAAAAATTGAAATTTTCAGGTTCAATAGCTAACAATCAATTACAAAGATTCATAAATAAATTTGCCAATCTTCTCATATAGACACAACTGGGTCCAGTATTCCATCTTGTGATGTTTTATACCTTTGTTCAATTCCATTATGAAACCATCTTCTGCCTTCTCTCTGAACAACAAATTTTTCATTTAAAAATTTCTTTAAAGGTCCCTATAGCATTTTTGGAGTATTTTCTAGACAGGCACTTCGATGCCTAAAATATTAGAGGTATATTTCAAATACTAATTTCGAATACCATTATACCTTCCCTGCTTTTAGATTTCAACAAATTGTGCCACCTATGAATGCAAGAGTTATTTAGTTGCCTTCGGGGTATTTGGGCGAGCACCTTTGCTCTGAGATCACAAAATCCAGGTATGATAGCCAGTGGAAAAACTTGGGAGTTTGCTAATGCCCCTAAGATTCATTTTATTTTTATTTTTAATTCTATAGAAGTTATTATGGTTACAATACCAGACTGAATGAAAATGTTACCTGATAAAGCTAATGAAATAAAAAGGAAAATATTAGGAAAAAAAAATTGAAATTGACAAATCCCATTCATACAAAATATATCTCAAGTAAATGATAACTTGTCCTTCTTAGAAGTTAATTTGTATAATTTTTATGATATAAGATGAAAAAAACTTCAATCATGGAGCAAAAAAGAAAATTTATTATTCAAACTCACTTGGATTTTCTGCATCCGATGAATCACTATCTGTTGGTATATCCTTTAATTTAGGATTTTCCTTCATTTTGATTTCTTTTTTGAATGTTTTCATCTCAGGCAATTGTCTCTCTCTGAGCCACTGCTGTTGTATCATCCTGGCCTTCTGAGGATCGACTGGTTTCGAAGGATTACACTTTTCACAAAGATACTCATCTGGCACCTGCTTATTTTTTACTACACACTGAACATGTTGCCAAACTTTACATTGATCACATTCCACCATATATCCATCATCATGTATAAAACCACTAAAACAGAAACCTCTATCACAAAAGTTCTTTTTAAACCGATTCTCCTCAATCAAAACATGTCCCCTTTTACTTTTGATGAATTTTACATGACGCCTGCCACTGTGGAAAATATTTCACCTATTAATGAAAATGAGGGAAGCATATTGATTAATTATTGTACCCCTTGCCAAAACCTTCTAGATTGTTAATAAAAGATTTTCTAATAGGAATGATACCATTCAGGTCCTGTTTTTTCACATGCCAATAAATAAATTTATTCCTCTTGTGCAGGTTTTATTCGTAGATAAAACTTGCACTGTTGTAATAAATTTCTTTATTTGTATGTGAAAAAACCAGCCCTTAAAAATGTTATAGATGACAAGTTTGTGTATTATTTTTTGACATAATTTATGTCATTTGTATTCGGTAGGTTATGCCATTTAATCATGGAAAGATACATGCGTCAACAACATTTATAAATGAATTAATCAAAATCAATGTTCATTTGAGAACACATGAAAAAATTTAAAAATTCATAGATATTATTCGACTCACTATTCGTTATATTAGAGGCAATTTTGAAAATGGTACAGTACTTAGTACTTGTACTATTGTATCATTTAAATAAAACTCACTTTCAATTTTGTCTACAATACACCAAATAGTGTTGATTAACTAAATAATGTCGTCCATGAATTCTTACATTTTTCTCAGTATTCACACACCAACTTTGATAAATTAACATAACCTACTGAACACAAATGACAAAAGAAAAAAATAATATACTATGTTGTCATTATAATAAATTTAAATTGAATAATTTCTATTGGAAAACACCATGTAATGGATAAATTATTATATTTTATATGTAAATACGGCCTGTACCTTGATAATTGTAGTGAAAGGGAAACCTCTGAATGAAGAAATTTTAAGCATTGGAAGTGGAAATTTTGGGTACTTGTTTCAAGTTCAAGTTTTTTTAGATTTTCATTAAGACTTATCACACAAAAATAAAAGTATATTATAGATGAAAAAATTCCAAATCCTTGAAACTATCAAGATACATCAAAACTACGACATATATTTGTAAATTTATTTATCTACAAGGGCTCAAGCTTTTTATTAAGAATTAGATTGCAATCGACCAATAATTTCACTTGGTTAGAATTTCGAAACAAACAATGTATGATTAATCAAGAACTTGATTTGATTGTTTCAATTACCATAATAAGTTTTGTCAGTTGTTATAAAATACAAAAAAAAACTACACTTAAAGAATTTGTTTTAACACTACTTCCATTAGATATTTGATTAGTAGTGGTACAAACTAAATAAAACATAGAAATCAAACTTACCATATACATCTCGTAACATAATCACCGTAATGATCATAAAGTTCTTCATTATTAACAGCTTCAGCTTCTGGAGCAGTATCTGTTTCTTCTCCTTCAGTATCATGTTTCCTATCAGAACAATCGCTGATATCAGATGCTGCATCATCATCTTGGAGGTTAACTAAAGAAGTACTGTTACTAGGTAGTGAAGACGAGATGTTCGACATACTAGAGCTAGTGGAGACAGGGTTTGAGCAAGACGGTGTTCTTTCTACAAAAATATTATGGTGTTATGTCGTATTCGAACAATAATGGAATAATTCATCTTACTTCTCTCTGTTGGATATTTGCTTTTAGAGCTGGATCCAGGCGAATAAATCATCATAGAATTTCCTGACATACCATTAGCCTGTAAAGGATTGCTAGAAAGAGGTACAATTCTTGTTGGAGAATCTGGTGGTAGAGTAGCGTTGTAATTGTGGTCCAGTAAAACTGCCTGACAAATTAACGATAAAGCATCTAGACCTGACTTGGATTTATCCTCATACTTGACAGGCTCCCTAAAAGGTAGAACAGAGTTTCTCCTGAACATATTCAAAATATCAAGCAGTCACAAAACTTCAAACTATATTTCTGTTTGTAATCTATGGTGTAATAAAAATGAAGTAAAAAATTGATCACAGAAATAATTTGATCCTGATCAAGATGCATACAATTGATATTGTATTCGACTGGCTGCACCAGTTCGAATTAATTCGAGCTAATTATGTCATTTAGCTTTACAAAAATTTGAATTAATTCGCACTGGTGCAGCCAGTCAAATACGCTATAAGATACCTAGAAACCCTGGTGTGTGCACCGATTCGTTTTGTTTCAGACTTTCTGAGATAGTCCACCTGTTGCTTCAGCTAGAACTTACCGGTTCTGTAAGGTGGCGCTCTTCAGAATTGTTAGAATTTTCCGCGATCAGTCTGGCTCCGTTTAAAAATCAAATAATGATTTAAGAAACTGCAAACCTACACAAGAAATAACAATTTGGCCTATTTCAAATTTATAATGAAATAACTGGAATATAATAATAAACGGCTATTGATCATTGGAGTATAAAAGATTGTCACAAGCATATAATAACGAGCGTTCATTCAAATTCATGGTCAAGAGGGCTGTGGAGAACTTCAAGTTGCTTTTCTGTGACAACGAGTAGTGCTTAGCTTGTATTATATCACTAACATTTGTTGACATACTTCGAATCTGGGAAGAATATGGTACAATCTAAACGCTACTCACAATCACAGAACATCAACTCTAATTTCTCCACAGCACTATTGAACACGAATTTTAATGAACGTTCGTTATAAAATAACAGTATTCTATACTCAAAGGTCACAAGTAAGATGTCTAAAAACATGGTGTTTGCACTCGTCAATTTCTGAATGCGACATTTGACCAAATTGAGTATATTAGTTTTATTTTGTGGCGGCGCCGCAATGTCATACTGTCATTTCGATCTTGTTTCCGTTGATTTTGATATTAATTAAAACTCGATCCTGGCCAATCAAAAGCAATTTGTAACCGAGTATGATCGTGCAAAGTTTGGAAACAAAACGCAAAACGTTTACTAGAATGAATTCAAAAATATTTGAAATAGAGAGAGTTTATTGGGGTTCTTACAATTTCAAGAATTGCTTACCCAGGTCATAACTATAATGAAAGATACATAGGTACAAAATGGCACAAAACTCATAAATAATAAATAACAAGAATCTATCTTAATTTCTTGATAGCGCTACCTACAGTTGACTTAACGAAGCTCAACCAATATTCTCAAAATTGACAAAACAAAATCTAATCAGTCCATATACCAGGTTTTTAGACATCTAAGTCACGAGAGTCGAAAATCGCGAGAAATGTCAAAAATAAACGATGTATGCGCCATCTGAAACTTTAGTGATCTCTCAAAATCAAGAAATACATGCCAAATACATGTGGTCTCCAAAAGCGCAATGAGTGAACGTCCGCTCAAAAGCTTCCGATTTCATGTCAGTGCTTTTCTATCTTTTTAATTTTTTAACAGCTAATTGAGTTAATGTGTATGCAGAATCCAACCAATTCCTCTCAATTATGAAGGTGAATAATTATTGTTTTCAAGATTTCAAAGTCAATTATTCCAAACTTTCAATTTTTTACTTGAATTAATTTCATTTGACGAATACCGGGTCATAATTAAGTCAATGCAATTAATATTATCATTCAAAATTTTTTTTACATGTTCCTATTTCAGAATCATTTTCACTTATCAGAAATGACAAATATAAATATGCGTTAAAATGTGAAATAAACATAAAACCCCTGTTTTGAAGGAACATTTTGATGAGTATCAATGAAAAAGTTTCGACACCATAATCTCCCCGCATCTTGATCATGAAGAAAATTGCAGCAATAAAAGTTTTGATAAACCTAACCTAACCAAGTCATTTATTACAATGTGAAATAAAAACGAAACCCATGCTTTAAAGGAAAAAATCGTCACAATAAAAGTACTAGTACTGCTTTTTTGTTTTTAAATCATTGAAAATAATTTTAATTAAATGGAAAGGCTACTTACGGTTGTTGTTCTTCAGGATACATAGGTGCTGCATATCTATTAGGCAATATTTCGTAACTTTTATTTTGATAACTTGTAGTGGGTCCACTTTTGTTGTTACCCAAAGTTTCCAAAATTTCAGCTGTTAACGCTTGATTGAAAGCCAACTGTTTATTGGCATGAGATGGAGGAACACAATTATTATAAAATGGTCCCCCTTGTTTGAGAGGTTTATTGAAACGATTCTGTCCATGTTTGATTTTTTGCGCTTGAACTGCATGTTTACCAATGTAGTTCAATTTATTGGGAAGTTTAGGTGGTCTTTGTGGAGGAATTGTTCTCAAGCCAGAACCTGTTCTTTGAACTTGACCAGGAATACTCTTCGACTGTTGAGAATTCAATGTTTTCATATTTGGTGGCTTAGGCATGTAATTATTCACTGGTGGCAAAGTTTTAATTTGGCTCTTATGCGTTGGATATATAACCTTAGCTTGTTGTTGCACTTTCTCTGTATTTTGTTTCAAAGGACACATAGACTTTTGCTGAGTAGTATTTTGTAACTTATTTATGTATTTAGGTTGGCTTGTATTTGGACCCAAAACTTTCTGTCTTGAGATAATTCTTTGTTGTTGTTGTTGTGGTTGAGAATTTGTTTTTGACATAATTTGGCTTGCCGTTTGTTGGTTATTTGAAGTATTTGCCATGGATGGTATAACCATATTACCTAATATTTTCAATTTACCTCTCTGATTATTTACTGGCTTTCCACTTGTTGTAGGAATACTTGTCAACACCTAAAAAATAATTATAGTGAGTTCTTAAAAATATTAGATGAAATGAAAATATCGATAAAATAACCACCACTTACATTAGTTTGAGAAAAGTTATTCGAGGTTAAGAATTTATGACATTGCGTCACGTCAGATACAGATGAATCAGAGCATGTGTTTTTTACAAAAACATTGTGTGCTCGATTTTCAATTATTGTAGATACATTCTGTGCACTCACTGGACAATTAGCATTTTCCACAGGTTTATTATCAATATTTTGAGATTGAGGAGGAGTCATTTTAACAACTGTAACTGGGGTATTGAGTAAAGTTATGGTCGGTGTCTTTCCAACTGCATTTGTAACAGTTAACGACTGATTGTTCACTAAAGAAAAATGAGGGGCACTAGATACCCCCGACGTCACACAAATTGTCTTCAATACTGTCAAGGGACCACCAGCTGAATTCAGAACAGTTATTACTGGGGGATTTGATATTTTTTGTAACACAGGAGTAACATTTCCAATGACCGATGATTGATGATTCGATACTAATAGTTTGGTAACAGTTTTTTTGTGCAGAAGTTGTTGCTGCTGTGTATCATTTAGTTCAATAGGACTAGATATAGGAGTAGAAGATGTTGTTAATATAGCAGCATTTTCATTCTGGGATTTCTCAGATATTTGTAATGCGGATGCTGTGCTCACCTGATTGGCGAGCACATTATTACTATCTGAAATAAAAAGGCTAGTTAGGTAAAATAATTCAGCTTATTTAAGGAAAATATAAATCAAATGCTCATATATACAAACCTAGGCAAAGACTCATGTCTTTAACATTTTGTGGACAATACAATATTTTGGTGGGGTATCCACCAATTCTTTGTTTTATTTCCAATTGTGATGCCAGTTCACTAATATTTACTGAAAAAAAAAATTGTTTAGAGAGGTAAAGTTCATAAATTCTGAAAGTATTTTCTTTATACCACTTGCAATGATATTCATCATCAGAGAGAGGATTTATTCAAGAAAACATATCGTAATCGTTCGAGATGCACAATACATTAATTGCGTTTTTTATATCAATAATGGAGTAGATTTTTTACCTTTATCGTAAAGATGCATAACTGATTATTTGATAATATTCTCAATAAACTACAGTAACACATAACAACTAATATACTTTCAAATATGAGAATCCACTATAAATAAAAGAACACTGTGAAAATAAGTCGAAAATTTACAAAATATTTTAGGTTATATCCACCATCATAGAACTGTTCTAACGATTAAAAAAGAATAAGGATTTACCTATAAGGAATATCTGATGTAACTGATGAAAAACTGCATAATAATTTGTGTGAACATAATAAATTCACTTCGTTTGATAAAATTCAACATTAAAAACGGCGGAAATTCAGCAAGCTACAACCAATTTACTTTGTTTATTAAACGACTGCGCGAAATTCCGCAGTCGCGCACGCGTGTTACTAACATATATATAGGAGGCCCATGAAAGGAGAACAAGCATATTAGCTGCAATGCATCGTATCTTTAGGGCAATAGTGACATTACGAAGTATCGATTGTTCCCTGTTCTTGTGGGCGTTCACGAAAAGAATTTCAAAATAAAGAGTGAAACGAAAAATCTACTGCCCTACAAGAAATTATGATGCCAAATAAACAAAAATCTATGAATGAACCAATTCGTCAAGAATGACATGGAAATAAGCATCCTCATTATATAACATTATAAACAAATAGGTAATTTGAAGTACCAATTTGAAACGACTTTCTCGAAAACATACAAATTCAACAATAACACAATATTCTGTTATTTTTTATTATGAATGAGGAGTGAAACGAAAGAAATTACTCAGAGTAAAAAAATATTTACAATTTCTGTTTCTCAGATGAATTAATTGGAATATTGAGTTCTCAATTCGTATCTTTACATTCCATTAAAACCGGGTTTATATTAGAAATATACGTGTGATCAGATAAAAATAGATCAGAAGATCATATAATTTTGCTACATGTTAATGTTATAATTATCCATTCGTCCATTGCAACGATTTCCATATGGCTTTTATTGGAAATAGACTATTTACCAATTAGGTATAGTAGTGCAAATTAAATGCTGAACAAGGAAATCTGATTAGATTTTGATAGAAAAAACCGAGAAGAAAATTTCCGATAACCCCCTACAAATTGATATGGAATTGAATTTATTTTATTTAGAATTGAAATAAATCACCATTAATGAAAACTTAATTCGAAAAACTGAATAGAGGAAGCAATAATTTTCATTTTTATATAAAAATTATATGATAGTACGTATTACCCGATTGGGATATTCATGATATATTCATGGATTTATTTTTAAGTGATAAGTGAACAATATAAAAAAAAATGTTTTCGACTTTTACCCGTAAATTTCAATGAAAATATTGAATAAATTCAAGAATTTACCTTAAATTGACATCGACTGAAGGAAAGTTTTCAATCACCGATGTAAACAGTAACATTTCTCATCAAAGTACGTGAAGGCAACAATAATTGTAGTGTCCATAATGTAGAATCGAATAATTCGTATTATTCTCACTCAACTCACGTCTTTAAATGATTTTTATCACATGAATTCTTCACTCATCACTTTTTCTTATTTGAAAACAGACATCTAAACTAAATATGGCAGCCATATTCAATGCAAAACAAAGGAAACGTAGCTAAGAATCTGGTTCGATAATCTCGAACCCATATCCGTTTTCCGGTTTTGAGCTTCTGTTAGTATTAAAAGATGTCGCGGCTTCATTTGTATTCTTCTTCTGTATTAAAATTTCTGAAAATTTACAATCTAATCTTATATATCGAATAATTCAATTTGAATTGAAAACATTTTCTAATTTAGACAATAAAACTTTTCATAAAAATCAATAAAATAATTTAATCTTGAATCTAATTAGATTTTTCTATGGCGTAGAATGAATCGCGGTAAAGAGTACAATATACCTACCCCAAAATTTATTCCTTTTCAGATCTATTTCTGTAGGATTTTGACATAATATATGAATTGAATTCAATTTCCTAACGAATCTTTTTTGTAATCTTTGGTTAGGATAGGTAGAGAATTATGAACATATTATCCTTGGTCTTAAATTCTCCTTTTCACATTTTTTACCTTCATGTTTATTTTCGGACCTTAGAAAGAAGAATGAAGAAAAAATCAGGTGGGTTTTATTTTTTTCTTTCTTGATCATTCGAATCATCACGTCGAAGTAGAGTGAATGGAGCTATCCATTCAAGTATAGAAATCAAAATTTCAATAAGATTTTTCATTAAAATGTAATGAAAATTGTAGTGGCGATAGTAGGTAACTCACGATAATTTCGTCCAAACTGCACTACAATTTTGATATTTTATACTCTTGTAATTTTCATTTGAGAATAATGTTTTAAATTTAAGCCAAGATTTTTCAACTCAACTACGGTAAAGTTATACTCACCTAGAACCGAGAAGAATAAATTTAAAGTTTTTCAATATCACAAATTATAAATTCAATTGTCTGTATTGCATATCACAAGCCTAATAAATTGTTTTAATCTGTGTTCCTGAGCATAAATTAGACGAATTATTTACTATTCTTTAAATTAAAATGTCTGTGTTTCTATCTATTTCTATTCTTCTATATATTTCTGTTCTGTGGTTTCAATTGTAACAATCACAGAATAATTATATTTCGTTCTTCTTCATGGCAGTTGTAAATATGTTAGTTATGTTGTACTACCACAGACTAACTAGTAATCTGTGGTACTACATCCAAACCTTAGACAATAAAAGTCTGATATATAGTCTAAGATCAAAACCATTCTCTCAGATGCCTCAGCAAAGAAATTCGTCGATGAATATATCGAAAAATTTGGAGGTTTTCATGGATTATTCTAATCCTTGCTGACCATTGCTCTTTAGAAGATTTTTTTTTTGTATTCAATAAATATTTTTTTTTGAAAATCTAATATTTATTTTGAATAGGATCTGTTTCACAAATTTTGAATGATTCAGATTTTTCGTTTTATAATTTTACCCTGAATATGAAATTTCCAGATTTTCTGTATTGATAAGTATCATTCTATAAGGCTATACCAAAGTTAGCGTTGCCAAGGAATGATTTGTTGACAGTGTCGAAAATAATAACATAAATAATCATTGCGAAGGTACAAAAGTGGCGATCGATGAGAATATTCAAGAAAAAATGCTTTATATTTCTGGAAAAAATTCACTCACAAGTGACATTAAGACAGATTCCAATGATTCTCGAAATTATTTGGTAGATAGTCAATTAATTGACAAGAATATCCCCTTAAATAATGAGAAGGCATCTGTTTCCAACACCATGAGCAATAAGGAACGAGTACAAAGATTTATTGATTGCATGAAAATGAAACAAGAAATAAAGAAGAAACATGAGGTTTCTAAAATTAACATGGAGGAGAACACTCAAGTTTCGATCAATCCCTATAAAAATGTTGGAGCATCATTTCAAAATCGCTTTTTAGCCCAAAAAAATATAATTGATATGCAAAAGTCTAGATTGTTAGAACAGGAGAGAATTATAAATGATTTGAAGATGGGTATAATGTCAAAAGAAGATATCCAAAGAACTGATAAATATGATCTTGCAGAATTATTTCAAGATTGCAAAATGAAATTATTAGGCAGAGTCCCTTTAGACTATATTCCAAAAAATCAAGGGCTTCTTGTTAAACCACAAACTGCTCCTAAAATAATTCAGGAATTAGAAAAAAGAGCCTTGGAAAGAATGAAGTATAGGGAGATGATTAAAGAAAGGAAAAAATTATTGGAAGAAACCAAAAAAAAAATTCAGGAAGAGAACTTGAGAAGAAAACATCAAATGGAGGAGGAAGAAAGGTTGAAACACTTAGAAATGTTGAATGAAAGACACAGACAAGAACAGGAAAGAATGAAAATTAGAAAAATCAATAAGGAGATATTTCAGAGAAATTTAAATAAGGCTATTGCATTTAATGAGAAAAATGTTTTAAGAAGAGCATTTCATCAGTTGAAATGTGAATATTTTAATTCCAAAGATAAAGAGAAGATGAGTGAAGAACACAATAAAAAAAAAATTTTAGAAAAGAGTTTTAAAATATTACTTGAAATTATACATTACAAATATTCACTGAAATGTGAAATTGCAGATGGTTTTCGAAGGAAAGTAGTACTGAAAATGAGTTGGCGAGGATTTAAAGAGGTAAATTCAATTTGATATTAATAAGAAAGATATGAAAACTTAAACTCAGTTCATATTTTTATTCTTCATACTGTGGTATGTGAGACAGTTTTGATCATTATATCGAATGTTCATTGAAATCATCATTCATGACAATTTTTGTCTTCCGACCAGTGGCGACGCTAAAGGGAAGGGCGGGCCCCCCAAATTTAACATACTAAGGCTAAAATAATTTCAAAAACAGCAGAACTATAATTTCCGCGTATTATTTTGATTTACTTTGGCCCCTCATTTTGAAAGCTGACGTCGCCATTGCTCCCGACTCCCTCTTGTGGATCTTAATTTTGGTATGTTCTTTGCTCTCATCTTCGTAGTGTAAATAAATTGTTATTTCTTTTAGGATGCTACTGAGGGTAATCATTTTTTTTTCTGTCGTGTTCCAATCATAATCTTTATATTAACATTGTATAAAGAATAAAATATTTTTTATACAAGAGTATTAATGAATTTCAATAATCTTTCATTTACTGATTTTAGGTAGACCAAATTTTAAAAACAATCAGTTCAAATTCGAAATAGTGAGAAAATGATCAGTTCAAAGACGAGTACATTTGTAAATTCGTTCACTTGAAAAAAGACAACTATTAAAATATACACTTATAATTAATCGAAATTAATAAAGGGGTTTTGGAATTTTTTTTTTCATTAATATTTTTTTATTGAATGGACTTTTTCTAGCTTGCTAAAAACAATGATGGATTTTAGTAAAACATTCAAATACTTCCAAGACTTTATTTCAAATCAATCAATATCAATAATATTAATTTACGGCTCTCTTAAATACTTGTAAGGACAGATTGTGTTCCTGGTACCACTTTGCTGTTTCCTAACACCACCACCCATAATGAATATAAACGAAAACTCATACACATTTGCGCTCATCAAAGCTGGCTGTGATATGCCTCTACTACATTTCACATCCAGATGATAAGCCCAAAGATGTACAAAACAAGAATGTGAGCAACGCTAGCCTCGATATTGTTGCAATAATCCGAGTAATACTCACCAAAGCTGGCTGTGATATGATGCCAAAAAATGCATTTCACAACCAGTTTGATGAGCGCTACACGAACATGTTTGTCGCGAATAAAATCAGTAAAGCATATATAGATGTTGAATGATTATATGAAAAACAGTGAGGCTTCATTTGTTGAATAACCACAAATTATTGAACATGCAATAATTAAAATACAAAGACCTTTGAGATAATACACAGTCCTAAAAAATAGTTGTTACTACCAATCCATAAGTCGTAATTTTATACACACGTGCGCTCATCAAAGCTGGCTGTGATATGTTGTAATTACATTCCACATCCAGATGATGAGCCCAAGGATGTACATACTGTATGTATATATCTTTCTGCAGAAATATGAAATCGAAACTCTCATCAAAGCTGGCTGTGATATGATATAGATAAGCACATTTCACAACCCCTTAATGAGTGCCTCAATTCACAAAACCTGAAAATCAAATGTTTAAACTGTAAGTTTTCACTGACTGAATTGTTCACCTTGCAGAACCATCTAGATGGAATAAGGTCATGGCAAGTGGCCGAAGATTTTAATGATTTTCGAATAGAGAGGAACTTTTTGATAGCGTTATCGAGCTTCACTTCCAAGGAAAAAATTCTGAGGGACATTAAGACTCAACAAGCTTGTTATCATTACCAGAGAAAACTAATATTTTACTCCTTTTTTCACTGGAAGTCCCTGCCGTTAGTTTTGAAGATGGAGAAAGTGAAAGAAGAACGAAAACAGAAGTGGAGAAAAAAAGTTCTTGAAATTTTACCTGATTTCAATCCTTCTGAAACTTAATAAATATTTATTGTTATTTTAAATTTTGTACACCCATATTTTCGAATATAACAAACTTTATTTATATTGATTTGAATGAATAACAAATTTATAAAGCAACATAATCGTTAAAAGAGTAATCTTCATCACTATTGTCTGTAATTTCTTGTTTTCCTATACTTTTCAATTTAGCCGCGCGTTTTTTGTTTTTCTTTTCTTGTTTGAATTTTAATTTAACCAGTTTGTTCAGTTTTTGATTCCCGTCCAGTTCCATTTCTTCATCTTTTTTTACTTTTTCTGAAACCTGTTTTTTCTTACTTTTCTTTTGAATAACTTTATCGTTGACCTGAAAATGAGAAGTTAGTAAGATTTGACTATTTGCTAAAAGGAATAATTAACTTACAGGAATTTCATCTTCCTCCATCTTTTCTAATTCCTGCGAATATGAAACCATACTCTCTGCAAGGAAACTTTTTGCGGTATCACCTGGTTGAGAGAAGTTTGTTTCCATCATTTCCAAATTATCTATATCGAATTCTTCCGCTTCTTTTGATAATACTGCAGCACTGATGTGAACATCTCGAGACTCCTCTGGAGGTAATGTGTAGTACTTTATTTTTCCACTAAAGAATTAAAGATTGTTAATCAAGGACATTCAAATAGATGATAACAGTAGGTGAAGTATAAAATGATTATTTTTTAAAGTAAATGTTAATGTGAAAAAAAAGGCAAAATTGCTGAAAATATTAGGTGGATTGATAAAAGCGAAAACATATAACAACAAACCTGTTCCAATCAGTCAATAGCCCCCTTGCTGAAACCTCAGAATCTGGAACGCCTCCTTTCCTGAATTTTCCATATCGTATAGCTTTCAAGTTCAAAAATTCCTAGAAGCACATATGAATGAGGAATGAATTTTTTTTTTTGCATATATCTTACCTCAGGTGTATTGTATTCTTGAATATCATATAGTTCCATCATAACATTCTTAGGAAATTTCTGCAATATCATCTTGGCAGGGGTAATGGGATCCTCCAAAGACGATATTTTTATAGCATTTTTCAGTGTAGCTGTAGTGTCTGTATTTGAAGCAAAAACAATACCAGGGCAGTCGAGAAGAACTATTTTCGAGTCCAATTGTACTTCTTGAATTGTTCTGAAAAATCAATTGCAAATTAATTTAATAATTCTTCCAAGCATGTAGATATAATAGTTGAATAATCGATCATACTTACTTTGTTACTCCAGGCACAGCCCCAACATTACATGCTTTTGATCTCTTCATACTGTTGATAACTGAACTTTTTCCTACATTAGGAAGACCAACAACTCCAACCCTAATGGAAGTTTTAATATTTTTATTTCGACAATAATTTGCCAAGCAATGCATTAATAATTCCGCACCTATACAAGCAGATCCTTGGGTTCCTTTCTGATTTTTCGACATTTTTCTATGTCCTAACCTTTTACTTTGATTTTGTGTAGACGCTTTGAATGGCACAACAGCAAATCTTTTTTTGAGATAGTTGACCCATTTTTCCAATATATCTCTAGGAACTAAATCTAAAAAAAAAATCAATAATATGTTATTATTGTGAAGATCAAGTATTAAAATTTCTTCAAATTAATATAATCAGAAAAAACAATTTTTTTGAAATTATTATCCAGTAAACAATATAACAATCCAATAACCGAGAGCCATCTCATTTGTAATCAAACTTACCTGCTTTATTTAGCACAAGGAGCAATTTTTTATCGCTTTTGGCATTGCGAACTGCTTCTTCTACGTGTGAATTTTTTGTTCCTAATGGATCACGAGCATCAAGAACTTCTAGGATAACATCAGCTGATTCGATTATCTTGGAGAACTCCTTGTGATATTGTTTGAATGAATTATCAATTTTTTGATTTTTCTCTCCTTGGTTTACGAACATGCTAGAATTTTCATGCAATTTCGCTTTCATCTCAGCTTTATCCATCTAAGAAGAATAAAATTGATTAAAATAATCAGGCAGCAAGTTAAACTTTAAACACTTACCAAACTTTCTAGAGTTTCAGCAGGCTTCGGTGCATTTTTAGCTTCCTCTTTCTGCTTCAAAGCTTCTGCCCTTCGTTTTTCAAGTTCTTCAGCTTTATGTTTTTTCATTTCTTCAACTTCTTTTAATATATCCTCTTTGAATGGACATATATTTGGTATTTCAATCAATCTTTTTTTACCTTTATTTGAATTTTTCTTCGCTTCTTTCTTAATTTTTCTATTATGATCTCTTACTTTTTTTTCTATTTTGTATCTCATACGCGCTGGTTGCCTTTTGGAAGGTTTTTCTAAAATTTAATTTCACATGTTAAAACTACGCACAGTTAACCCAAGTGTGAGGAAATGCAGAGCATTCCTTCACACCAACACCTTAAAAGAGTTAAAAATATACCAAAGTGAGAATATACTTACTCAATTTGAACTTAGCCATTTTAATTTACAATTTCAACACATTCAATATCTAAAAATTGTTTAAAAACTATCTACACGTGAAAACTATCATGCAGTGCTCGCATCAACATAACCTTAGTACATTCCAAAATGGAGTCTACCGCGTCCTTTTCATCGACCCCTATTACGGCGTTGCCGGATAATAGCAAAATTTCTTTATGCTAAAGAAAAAAATTTTCTTTTTCTTTCATCGATATCTACATAAGAAAAATGCAGACATTATACAATTCCAATTATTATTTTATAGGATACAATACTGAAAAGTTTCTAAGAGTTTAATCTTTCGATTGGAAATAATTAAAGTGGTGGTTAATGTTTATATAATCATAAGCGATTTCATTCAGGTATAGGTAACATAAAATACCTACAGTAAGATTGTTTGCAATATTGATATGCAAATATAACATGATCTACTACGATTCATAACACTAGTACTGATCTGAATTCAGTGATACCTCATATATATGTACAAATTACGAATAGCGATAAAATTTGTTGTTAAATTCGTATTATAAAAGGACATTATAGAGTTTTAAGTCTGATTTAATTAGTTCCTATCATGTTCCGAAGTTCGAAAGGACTTGTTCAATTTTTATTATAAAATGAATAGACAAACTTCGAAAAATTTCGAGAAATTATTAGGATTATCTGTTACGATAGACAAGAATTGGCAACGTACCTCATTTCAATACACATGCGTTTTATCAAGTTGAGGGTAGGATGTTTGAGATTCCTTGTGGTGGGAGAAAACTGCGTAGTTTCATTGTAAAGAATAGAATTTCATTCATTATTTCCATTGTTCATTTTTGGAAAATACCTCCAACAACTTCGTTTGACTTTATTTATTTTTTTCGTTACCTTCCAAGGAAAATTGACAACTAAAATCAATGACTAATCAAACAATATTGTGCAATTTTATAGATTTCCGCCTATACCTATTTCTTTCCATCCTCACACATGCCCGAAGGACATTGACCTATGACGACTCGAACATTTCATTTTCAAGTAAAACGGAAATACCAAAATAAAAGATGATTGTTGACATCCGAATTTCTGGTGTCAAATATCAATGATAGCAAGAAAGCTTATTTGTTCTATACTCATTGAAAATATGTAATTGGATTGAATTGTAATTGTTTATAATGTGTACCTTTTTTTAGTTAAAATTAGATATCGATTACATATCCAAGAGAACAGTTAAAATATCTCTTGAACCTTCATGTATAAAAATTGGCTGTTCTCCAAATTATTCAGAGGGAAATAATTCCCATCTCTAAATAACGGAATGTATGTTAGGTACCTATTTGAAAAAAAAAAAATTACTATATGAAATATCAGATTTCTCAACTTTTTTCATAGCTTCTTTAGTCCACCGTTCGTGACATAGACATATAATAATGTATCTGATCACAATTGCTTCCTTAATCTTAAATTGAATGAGAGGATTGTCGGATGAAGACATTGATTGTCCTCATCCGACAATCCCTTCATATAATAATGTTTTTATAATTGTAAGGTGAGTAATCAGTAAAATGTTATTATAGGTCTATGCATAGAGAAATGATTATTTGCATTGAACTAATAATACTAATACTAATAATAATATGGTTTTATCAATTCTATGATTATTTGTCTATGGGTCTATGGTTCGTGGTGAGGTCACGAAGTGAACAGAAGTGTACAGTTGGGGGCATGCATAATAGATGTCGCTATCACAGCACTGGCGCCAGCTATCGTGTATGGTCTCAACTATACCAAAACAAGAAATCTGTTTCTTAACTCATGGAAGTCTCATGAAAGTTGAATGAAGTTGGTTGCACTGAAGATATTAAAGAATTCCTTACAAAGGATGTCCATTATCGACATTAGTATTCTTTCATGAAATCAGACATATTAAAGATTTCATAGTGTCCTCACAGATGGCCATCGTTAATAGTGCACTTTCATCTACACCTGGGAATTATGATGTGTTCAATCCCAATTACCTGATAAAATGCGCCAATTGCACACTATTATTTCGATCCTGATTTTATATCAGTTCTTTCCTAATTTTTGTTTCTCTACTATACAACTTGAATTTTCTATGGTTTTGCGATATGAACACGAATTCGTCATCAGTGAGCCAAACTTGATCGTTTGAGACCATTTCCGGCAAAAAATTAAAAAATCACAAACATTGTGACAAAATGATAGACTTATCTTTGCGGAGAACGGGCGCCCAAATACTATAACTTCACAACGGACGTTGTCTTGGCGAAAATTTGGTTTTCGATTTGATTATCTAATATCAACGAATATATCAACCTTATCTCCCCCTGGATACGCCACTGCAGATGGACGTAACATGTCCAATAGGCTATGAGTATGCTTTATGTGTTGTTTTGTTAGTTGTTGCATGTACCCCTAGCGCTAGCAGTTGATCAGACAAAAAAAAGTTCTACCCTATTGTAATCTCAAGAAAAACAGAAGAAAAATGTCAAACTGACGTTAACCTATATTCTGCAGTTTGACATCTAACCTATATGTACCAAAGTCAACTGTCAGTCAGATCCATAGATCTGGTTTATGGCCATAGACCTACTATCACATTGATATTAGGTCTATGTTTATGGCCTAGGTCTATGGTCAGCTCATATATGAGGTGACTCGTGGTCGTGGCCATGTTGATCATAGATAAGTAGATGTTGATAATAAATTATGAGGTTTCTAGAAATGTCATAATTTCTGGATAAACTACCTCTACGGTCTCACTTACTTTTTCAGCTTTTCCAAAATCACAGCGGAATATCTGTCTCATTGTGAATGTAAATCAATGCATCTATAAACTCACTAGAACATGTACAAAAAATCATTATAATTGGTTTATTGTGTCCTTTTTCACATAGAATTTCAGTAAAGACGATTCGCCCTATGCCACTGAATTTCTCGTGATTCTTTTTCCATAAAAGTGTTTTGGTGCCACAGTTTGGTCTTGTCAGTGTTTCCAATTCTTCACTTCCATTTTATTGCGAAAGTTGCAGGAATTTAGCGCAGGACCCGGCAGGATTACCCCTGTGGAAATTGCTTCTAATTTGAACATCTGTAAACGCGAGCAACGTTGACGGTTCCCGATGTGCCAGTGGATGAATGGAGGAAATTTCGGGCGTCTGAAAACTTCTCAAGTCGCGAGCTGCTTGATAAAGTACGAAATTGGACGTTACGATGGGGAAATACAATTTTTTTGAACTTCAATTGGATCCGAAATTATATTCTTCGTTCTTACAGGGTGGTTATTATCTTTTCCAATTTGGAAATTTTTCGTGAAGAGGAAACTAGAACTTTTTTTAGAGATCATTTATTGCTATATTTAATGAAATATCTAATGAAGGACGAATTTTGTATGTTGTAGAACTCGTGGTGCATCACTGCCTTAAAATCAACTGTTTATATTATATACTACTAATTATAACTTTTACAAAATTTCCAATGAGCATTGTGAAGAAACTTTTTCGAATATACAGGGTGAGAATCCATCGAATGTTTATACAGCTGCTGAATGAAGTACACTATAGAGAAAAAATGATTCCTATACGCACAGAAGATGGTGAGTCTAAATATATCAAGTTCTTCAGTGATTTCCAAAAAAATTAGCGGTGGAATTTCATTCATTTCAGGATAACCTAACTGACGAAGAAACTGCAACACCGAAAAAAAGCTGTCTAAATGTTGACTTTTTTTTGGTAAAATAATAGCAAGGAATTAGGTACTGATAGAATTTGGAGAAAAAAATCGTGAAAGTTTTTTCATGTGAACAATTTTTGTTACTTGAATATTGTAGTCGTTTTTGGCAAGTTTTTTAAATTTTTCAACAAACCAGCTGTTCGAGGAAATCCAAAGTCGATGTTAAGTTGTTGTTGAAACGCCTAGAGCACGTGTACACAGAGTTTATTGCCCGCTAAGTGAATTTGAAAGAGGTTGAATTATTGATCTCCAGGAGGCGGGGTTGTCATCTCGATAAATTGCTAATAGTATGAATAGAAATCCAACTACTGTTATGAGATGTTGTCAAGCGTGGTTTGATAATGCCCAAAATCGAAGAAAAGTAGGTACCGGACGTCGAAGGGTCACAAATGAAGTTCAAGATTGACGTCTAAGACTTATGGCCATTAGAAACCGATTTGCGACTACTCGATCTTTGTTAGGAGAACAAGGCCATGCTGTAACTGATCGAACGGTTTACCGCCGGATAAGGTCTTTTGGACTGCAGCATTATTGACCCCATATTGTGACGGTTGAGCATCGCCGGGAAAGATTACATGTGGAATGGCATCAGTTAGTCTTTTCTGATGAATACCGATTCTCCTTGGGTCCACATGATGACCGAAGAAGGGTTAGACAACGTCGGGGAGAAAGACGTGAACCTCAGTTTGATGTTGAGCGTCATGTATACCGGACAGTAGGCGTTATGGTATGGGGTGCTATTGCACATGCAAGTACATTCACATTTACTCTTTATTCGAGGTAACATGACAGCGCTGCGTTAGCTTCAAGAAATAGTGGAGCCAAATGTTTTCCTTTACCTTAACCGAATCTAATACTCAGCAAGATAATGTCCGACCTCATGTTGCCAGAGTTAGTTCAAACTTTTTCGAAACGACCCATGTGAATCTTTTGTCATGGCCGCCCAGATTCCCTGATCTTCCGTCCATGGAGCATCTTTGGGACATCATGGGTAGAATGCTTGGAAATTTATCCCAGCCCCCACGGACTTTGGCTGCTCTGAGGCATGAAGTACTGGTAGCTGATAGTATCCCTCAAGAAGAAATAGACCATCTCATTGCATCAATGCCGAAACGTGTTGGGGAGTGTATAGATAATCGCGGTGGACAAACACATTATCAACAAATTTATGAAAACAATTTTGAACCCTTCGTTTTTTCTCCAAATTTCAATCATTTACTCCTTGAAATCAGTTAAAAAAGTATTATATTTGAATAAATAATGTTTAAAAGAATAACATACCCTAGTGAGCCACTATTCCAAACATCCAAAATACTCAACATCAGGAAATTATTTATTCCAAAAATGACAGTAAGTGTATTCAAGGGAAAGATACCATTAAATAACGTAGATTATGAATACGAAACAAGAAATAAAGATAGAACCTACTATACGTCGAAATGTTTTAAGAGAACAGGGCAAAGATCAGCTCAATTCCTTGTTTCTAAAGTGTATACAGCGATCCCAATTCAATTGAAGAAAATTAAAAACTATAAAGCATTCAAGAGCAAAACTAGAGATTGGCTTGTTCAGTTTACGACGAAAGAAGCAAATGATTTGATCAATAAATTCATCGAATGAATCAGACTTAGGTGTAGAAGTTAGGGAGCGGAAGCAATTGATGCAGATGAGTATACATCAGAATATTCAATTATAATGCCAAAATACTCACCGATTAGGACAAAATATACTCACCAATTAGGACAAAATATACTCACCGATTAAGACAGGATAATTTCACCAATTTGATCAACGTGAAACCCGGTTTGAACTTTTGACTCGGCTCATAAAATGTAGAGCAAAGAGTGCCTCCACAGTGAAGTGAATGATTTTTTTTTTCAAGTTAGGAAAGATTTATTTAAGTTTGAAATTATATATTGTAGAATTAAACTGAGTTGCCCTGAATAGTTACACACATATTATACTTCACCTGCTATGATCTCTGTAACATAAACCATGTTTATTTCTCTTTGAAATGAATAAACATTATTATTATCATTATTAAAAAATTCCACGTTTTATTAATTTTTATACGCGAGGCCCGGCCTCAGTTGCTTCATACTACAATCCGCCACTGATTAAATTGTCGCCCTTATTACGAGAAAACTAGTACTTGTCGAGGAATGCAGGCAATTACGTAAATGTAGACATTCAGAATACTCGATGACGCCACAAGCCTCTCACATATGCCCATCTCGTATTAACCAAAAACACCACGGAAACCAAACTGTGGTAACTGCAGCTGTGAGCGGGTCGAAGAAGGTTCCTGTGTCATTCATAATTCAAGTAGGATTCTTTCCCGATTACATTGCCTCAAACATTCTAGCCAGTTCGGTTCGACCCAGTTTTACCACGGTAAAGTTTATAGTTTTTATTATTTATTCAACGGTCCTGGACTGCTGTAAATAGTCCTTGCGTTGGCTGAGAGGAATGGCCATTATATATCATGTCGCCAAATAGCACCAGTTACAGCTTCATGGAACTTTTCAATGCGTTTATTTTATTCAAGGGAACGATTTTTTTCCGACGTTACGTTTTTGCAATGTCTTTCGATTGTAAGAGGAAGAAATATGGGGTTTATATTGTTTATTTTGAGCTCGTTTTCTCTTGAGTACGGT
Organism: Harmonia axyridis; assembly: GCF_914767665.1. NCBI lineage: Eukaryota > Metazoa > Arthropoda > Insecta > Coleoptera > Coccinellidae > Harmonia > Harmonia axyridis. Next base: position 31,685,062 of record NC_059505.1, read on the forward strand.
TGTGGCAACACATTATGAATATTAACGTGCGAACAGGTCAATTGTCTCCCTGGTCTACCATAGTAAAACACATTTTTTTGGCAAAATTCGATTTTGTTATTTAACACAGTTGCCTTCGAGGGCGATACAGCGATTATAGCGATGTTCCAACTTTTTGATACAATTTTTGTAGAACGATTTGTCTTTCGCTTCATAATAGGCCTCAGTTTCGGCGATTACTTCTTCATTGGCGCTGAATTTCTTTCCAGCGCTCATTCTTTCGAGGTCTGAGAACAGGAAAAAGTCGCTGGGGGCCAGATCTGGCGAATACGGTGAACGCAGAAGCAATTCGAAGCCCAATTCATGCAATTTTGCCATTGTTTTCATTGATTTGTGACACGGCATTGATGAAACAGCACCTTTTTTCTTCAAATGGGTATTTTTTTTGACGATTTCATTCTTTGAACGTTCCAATAACGCTATATAATAATCACTGTTAATGGTTTGGCCTTTTTGGAGGTAATCAATGAATATTATATCTTGCACATCCTAGAATAACCTTGCCAGCTGACTGTTGTGTTTTTCTTCGCTTTGGATTCGTTTCATCGTGTGCAGTCCACTCAGCTGACTGTCTATTGGACTGCGGGGTGAAACGATAGAGCCATGTTTCATCCATTGTCATATATCAACTCAAAAATTCAGGTTTATTGCACTTGAACAGCTTCAAACACTGCTCAGAATCATTAACATGTTTTTGCTTTTGATCGATTGTGAGCTCGCGCGGCACCTATTTTGCACACAGCTTTCTCATGTACAAATATTCTGGAATGATATGATGTACACGTTGAGATGATATCTTCACAATGTCTGCTATCTCGATCAACTTCACTTTACGGTCATTCAAAATTATTTGTGAACTTTTTTGATTTTTTCGTCGGTGACAGCCTCTTTTGGGCGTCCATTGCGTTCGCCATCTTCGGTGCTCATTTCACCACGTTTGAACTTAGCATACCAATCAATAATGGTTGATTATCCTGGAGCAGACCCCGGAAACTCTTCATCAAGCCAAGATTTTGCTTCAACTGTATTTTTTCTCTTCAAAAAGCAATATTTTATCAGCACACGAAATAATTTTTTTCCATCTTTTTTCAAATAACAAAAGTAGCTACACTTAGAACACAATATCTCACAAAATAATGGTCGGACTGCTGTGAAATTTTGACACGTGTCGTTTGAAGGTTGGTACTAACTAGAAATCATATGAATTTAAGACTAGCAGCGCCATCTGTTCATCAGACCGGGGACTTTTCAATTGGCCTAGTATGTGCCATACAAGCAACGAAACAATGGCAAATTTGCAAAAAAAGTTTTTTGGCCGTGTTGTTTCTTGAAGAGGTGATCCCAATTGGCCACCGAAATCTTATGATTTAACACCTTTACACTTTTTTTGGGTCCACGTGACAGATAAGGTTTTGCCAATGCTCCACAAACGATTCAACACCTAAAAAATAGAATTCGTGAAGTTATTGAGGACACAGAGCTGGCAGGCATTTGGCTGATATCGTTTTCCATTGGCATACCTTCCTTTCTACAATCAAATAAACATCCATTGATTCCTCTTAATATGTACCCAAAATAATAATAAAATATTAATAATGTATAATAATAAAAATGAAAGCTCTTATTGGAAAATTCTTTACTTATTCATCTAGGCTGTTCGACCGAAAAACCATCCTGATAACAGAATTCTCTGATTGGAAACCTTCATAAAGATTTCTTTAGGTCCCAACCCTAACAACTCAACAACGTTTTCTCTGAACCATTGAGTCCACGACTGGAAATTCTCTATTCACAAAAGGCTCGAACAGTTATTGCCCTGTATTGTAATTAATCTCTAAGATAAATCCAAGGAATTTTGAAATGAGAACATCAAAAATGATTGATGCTCATCTAACCGAACAAGTTCGTTTAGAATTCTATCCTATGAGAATCTAGATCCCAAATAAACTTCACAAAAGCGCTGTTTATCGTCAGATAAATTCCCAGATACCCTGCATATTAACGAGCATGGCTGAAATTTGAAAATTAAATTCCAGGAGGTCTTGCTTCTTCAATAATTCTTGTGTACGAACAATTCGAAGACCACAATTCTCTATGAATGTCGAATATCACAACAGGGAATTTGTTGAGAAGTTTGGCAAACTCAGAGGGAGGTTACTTCCCAAAGGAAAGAATTTTTGACACTTAGTCTTTGTAATGAACATATTTGAAACAATATATTTGATGAAATACAGGGTGTTTTGAATAAGGTGACCTCGTCTCGAGGATAGGTACAAAAGTGAAAAATAATTGGGGGTTGATTAATACAAAATTTTCCGTAAAGCCATCCATTTTCGAGATAAAGAGCATTGAAGAAGACAGAATATATTAGCCTATTGAAAAGTTCCCGGTCTGATGCACAGAAAAATCCATAAGATTCTTAGTTAGTACCAACCCTCAAACGATACGTGTCAAAATTTGACAGCAGTCCGACCATTAGTTTGTGAGATATTGCGTTGTGAGTATAGCTACTTCTGTTATTTGAAAAAAGATGGGAAAAAAGAATTTCGTGAGCTGATAAAATATTGTTTTTTGAAGAAAAAAAAATACAGTTGAAGCAAAATCTTGGATTGATGAAGAGTTTCCGGGGTTTGCACCAGGAAAATCAACCATCATTGATTGGTATGCTAAGTTCAAACGTGGTGAAATGAGCACCGAAGATGGCGAACGCAATGGACGCCCAAAAGAGGCTGTCACCGACGAAAAAATCAAAAAAATTCACAAATAATTTTGAATGACCGTAAAGTGAGTGAAGTTAATCGAGATAGCAGACATTGTGAAGATATAATCTGAACGTGTACATCATATCATTCCAGAATATTTGTACATGAGAAAGCTGTTTGTAAAATGGGTGCCGCGCGAGCTCACAATCGATCAAAAGCAAAAACATGTCAATGATTCTGAGCAGTGTTTGAAGCTGTTCAAGTGCAATAAACCTGAATTCTTGAGTTGATATGTGACAATGGATGAAACATGGCTTCATCATTCCACTCCGCAGTCCAATAGATAGTCAGCTGAGTGGACTGCACACGATGAAACGAATCCAAAACGAAGAAAAACACAACAGTCAGCTGGCAAGGTTATGGCATCAGTATTCTGGGATGTGCAAGGTATAATATTCATTGATTAACTCCAAAAGGCCAAACCATCAAAAGTAATTATTATATAGCGTTATTAGCACGTTTAAAGAATAAAATCGTTAAAAAAGGCCACATTTGAAGAAAAAAAGGTGCTGTTTCATCGAGACAATGCACCGTGTCACAAATCAATTAAAACAATGGCAAAATTGCATGAATTGGGCTTCGAATTGCTTCTGCATCCACCGTATTCGCCAGATCTGGCCCACAGCGACTTTTTCCTGTTGTCAGACCTCAAAAGAATGCTCGTTGGAAAAAATTTAGCACCAATGAAGAAGTAATCGCCGAAACTGAGGCCTATTTTGTAGCGAAAGAGAAATCGTACTAAAAAAATGGTATCGAAAAGTTGGAAGATCGCCATAATCGCTGTATCGCCCTCGAAGGCAATTATGTTGAATAATAAAATCAAATTTTGCCAAATAAATGTGTTTTACTATGCTAGACTGCGGACTTCTCAATTAGTCTGTTATAACCCTTTTATTAAGCTAACTTTTTTGCAAAACTTTTCAGAAAAAAGAAGGAACATCTTTTAGTTTTTCGCATTTGAATACAACAGCTGACACTTCGATAGGTGAAAATTAATCTCAAGAAGTGTACGTAATTTAAAAAGACATTGGAAACGAATAACCATTTTTTTTCGTTTATAACTCTTTATCCCACCCTATATCTGGATATGCCACTGACCCGATACACACAGTGGTATCAGATTTGCAACACCGGAGTCCCATAATCAATACATAAATACGAAACTCTTGACTCCCCTCATTAATACGCAACGAACAGAAACCATCTCGAAGACATTACGTTAATCCTAGAACTGTAACAGCCATAATTTACATAATGCCTTTTCCTCCCACATTTCTCCAACAGATCCAAAACGATCCTACCTCGATTGAGACTTCGAACCCACGTTCTGGTATTCTCAAACTTCCTTCGTCATCGCCAGTTTCTGAAATTAAAAAGTTGCATTCGCACTGGCTGAAGCGCGCACTATGCAAAGACCTCCAGATCTCACTTGATACCGGAGAGATTATAACTTCATTACCTTGACAAAACCGTTATATTGAATTTAATTAAAGTTCCACCAGTAGGCGGGTGCACCTTCTTATGGTGTCTCAGCATCCTTCCTTGAATTCCGGTACGGAAGTTTGATAATGGAAAATTGCATCAATCCGGAAGAGATTCAGGAGGATCGTATGAGATTATATTCTAGGAAAAGAAGGATGGGAGTTTTGTAGCTTGTCTTCCTAAATGTGTGACAGTTTTTAAAGAACTGTTTGGTGCTCGATACATTGTGGTAGGTGAGATTTTGATAGCAAAGTTTTGAGTAGCATTTTTTTTCGCTTGGAGAATCGGTCCTCTTCCCGATTTCGAAGCAGATTTGGTATTATTTAATTGCATATTGAAGGGATTTCTAAGTACGAGAGTGATTGGTTGACATTGGTGATAGGCAGTAGTGATCCTTCTTCAAGAAACCCGCAAGGCAACTGAATAACAAGAACAGGCTTCATAAAAAAATCTAGTACGGAAAACGCGATTTTAGATCTTACTGAAAAAATCATTAAAGCCCTCGATATTTCTGAGAAGTGCTTGTCCGTTTTCCTGGATTTGGCGAAGGCTTTTGACACTGTATCTCATGACATCTTTTTAGCTAAATTGTTCAAATGCGGCATTCGAGGACATGCTTTGAAACTTATGCGAAGTTACCTGTGTGACAGAACTCAAAGGGTGAAAGTTGGTCGGTATCGAAGTGCTGCTTCGGTGGTGGACATTGGAGTACCCCAGGGGACTATCTTAGGTCCCATCTTATTTCTGGTGTATTTAAACGATATAGCTAGAATAAGAAATTTAAAGGGAAGTATTGTGTGTTTTGCTGATGACACAGTACTTTGTGTCACGGGAAGGGACTGGCAGAGTGTTTACCGCGCTGCTGAAGATGATCTTCGAAAGCTGCATATTTGGTTGAGCAATAATCTTTTGAGTTTGAATGTGGATAAGACTTGCATTTTCTCTCGTATCAAGTGATCAGTCTGTAGGTACTTCAATAATACATGAATCCACCAGCACTCACAATTCATTGTGTCATTGGGCCTGATAATTGACCAGCATTTGAGATGGGACAGCCAGGCGGAGTTTGTTTTGAAGAGGATAAGACACTTAATGTATAGGTTTTATACTCTCAGAGATATCCTTTCTCGCGATAATTTACTTCTGGTATATAAGTCGCTAGCAGAATCTATAATTAGATATTGCATTATCGTATGGGGGGGCGCTTTTCGTAACAGCTTGTTTCACAAGTGGCCCAAAACACCTTGATCAGGATTGTTTCAAGAAGGGATAGGCGATTTCCGACTCTTCAGTTGTACTCGGAAACCGGGCTGTTTAGTTTGAGATGTTTGTATACGTATCATTGTCTTGTGTGGATGTTTTCAAATAAAAAAAATTATATCACAGCTCCTCCAACAGTAAAAACTAGATTTGCTGAAAGTTCACAGCTTATATTACCGCTTTTTCATAAAAGCCATACGCAAAGGTATGTGTTTTTCCATGGGCCAAAATTATATAATCTACTCCCATCTCAATTCGATCGAAAAATTCAAGAGAGAAATTAAGGAATATACAGGGTGGCCATTTGAAAACGAAACAGACGAGATTACAGACGAAATAAAGTTTTTCGATAGAAATGCTCGGACAGGTCGATTTCTGTTTCGAGGGGGACAACTTAAGATGTAGGTTACGGACGCATAGCGCTTCAACCCTTGCTAATACAACCCTCACCCCCAAATTTTGAATAGGGAAGATGGGGTGAGTGATACCTCATTTGAAAGGTATTTTTATACTGATTTCAGCACATTAATTGTTTTTTCATTTTATGCATTAGTTCTCGAAATATTCTTTTGTATTTGAAAATGAAGTGGTGTTTTCATGGCACTTTTAGTGTTTTGTGAAAAATCGACATTTTGAGCTTCAAAACAACCATGACTGTGGCTTCCTTCCTAACTAACTAACGCATGAATATTTCGAGAACTAATGCATAAAATGAAAAAACAATTACTGTGCTGAAATCAGTATAAAAATACCTTTAAATTGAGGTATCACTCACCCCATCTTCTCTATTCAAAAATTGGGGTTGTAGCAGCAAGGGTTGAAGCGCTATGCGTCCGTAACCTACATCTTAAGTTGTCCCCCTCGAAACAGAAATCGACCTGTCCGAGCATTTCTATCGAAAAACTTTATTTCGTCTGTAATCTCGTCTGTTTCGTTTTCAAATGGCCACCCTGTATAAGCGAGTATGGTTCTGATTTTGATATCTACTAGATGAAGTCGTGGTGTGTATGCATTTGCCGTTGAACATGTTATTTTCACCTTCCAATTTGAATCTTTGTTTTTTTTTTATTGTTGTAATTGTTGTTCGTCTCCTCCTCATCGCTGATCATGATCTCGTTTACTATGTTTTTAGGTGCACTAAGGAGTACTATATGTTTTTGCACAGGTCTGTACTTTTATTTTCACTCCATTACAGACGGGCGAGAAGGACACAAAACATGCATTGCCTAGGTAATTCTCGCCTGTCCATGGAAATTTTAATCTAATTAAGTTTATTATAATTATAAAATTTTGTACAGACTATTGGTTGAAATATTTGATTTAATTTGATGTTAAATCTATGGGAGATGATTTCCCTATATAAGGGGCCTTTAGTGACTCCTGAGGATTCGAAAAATCATCCTCCATTTGGAGAATCGGTCCTGGTTGCGAAACCCTCCCGATTTTGGAGCAGATTTGCTATTATTTACTTGAATATTGAAGGGTTTTCTATGGTCAGGAGTGATTTACTTTGTCGAGAATGGTCATAGATAGTGACGCGGTGGTGATCCTTCTTCAAGAAACCCGCAAGGCAACTGAAGAATAACTCCGCGAAAAAGGATTTTTAGCAGGTTATGTATTGATAAATTGCCTATTGAGTTCTGTTTGTAGTCTGGCTCATTATGTTGAAAAATCATTAGTTAGTGTTGTTGAATTGGTCCGGAAAGGTGAAGTTGAAAGTATATTTTTTATTTTTTTCTTTCGTTGAAGGCATCGACTGCTACGGTCATTAGCCTCTTACCTAATCATCACCAGACATGTACAATATCCATGAGCTAGCCAAGATTCGAACCAGGCACCACAGTCGATTTTTCAGTCCACTGCACTACCGAGGCAGTCAGTATTTTTTATTACTTTGAAATTTTGTAATATTTTTGTCATCAATATGTACAACTCCCCTAATAATTTTTAGGTCTATAAATTTCGATTTGATCCTGCCTCATCTTTCAATTTACTTATTGTGGTGATTTCAATTGTCATCATTTAATGTGGTATATAATGGAAACTATAGCATTTATTACTCCTTTCTGATTCTCTTCTATTTTGTTTTCAGATTTAATTATCATATATGCGTCGTCAACTTCTTGTGGAAAGGAAGGATGAAATGATTTTGTTTGGATGAAGAAATAACCCTCCAATATAAATATGTCAGCTTATTTTGTGTGGAGCTATTCTGTGTAAAATACAAAAACTAGGTTTCGTCAACGTTCACTATTAAGGAGTTCTGTCTACACCAATCGGCAAAAACCTCCAGAAATACCATCATCAAGAAGTCTTTGAGGTCACCGTAGCATTGTGCCAAGACCACTATCGATATGTCATCTGTAAACATCGTCAAACTTATACTTCTGGGTAGGTCATTGAGTAGGATCAAATTGAGGTATTGCAACACCCCTCATCCCTATTCAAAATCAAGGGATTGTACTCACCCACGTTAGGCGGTTGCAGTTACGGGGATGCGAAGAGCGGAAAAGTTGTTCTCCCTCGAATCAGAAATTGACTGGTCCAAGCGATTTTCCACATTTTAATTTTTAATCGAGGCGTCAAGTTTTCGTTGGATCACACTGTATAATAATGAAGGATCCAGTCATTGTTCCCTGTAAATAATTGACATGGTCAACAGGATGCTTGGAGATCTATTAGTTTCTTCAAGTGTCGAGAGCATGACAGTTTCAATTAATTTACAGGGAACGAATGGTTATTGTATATAACATAGAAAGGAAGTGTTCATTCTTCGAGGTGTCGAAGATGTGTCATGTCGGTTGTAAATCTTAAGAGATTTACTGGGGGTTGGGTATCGGATGTCACATCTGTGTATCCAGGGCTGGTCCTTCGAGAATATTCGATTTCCAGAAATCCGCGAAGAGCTGTGTGGGCGGAACGGCAAAACTCTTATTAGACTAGGGGTGGTACTTGGTACTTTCCCCCGATATCGGAGTGGCGCTAAGGGTGTGGCCAAGCCGGAAGAAGGGAGGTCGATAGCCAGGGAAGGTCAGTAAGTTCCAGTCGAGAGACAGTTCAAGTTTGAAGGAAATCAAGTCTAAGACGAGTTTAGAGCAAGTTCGGTCGGTCAACTTAGATGTACGACGTAAAGACGGTTCGCGGACTAGATTAAGACGAGTCGCGAACGAGTTAAAGACGAGACGACCGAAACTAGAATTAAAGACGAAGATGTGATATTCGAAGACGTTTCGTAATCAACACTCAATAAGACGAAATTCAATACCGTATAAACTGTGTTTGTACTGTAATTGTGGTTTTGTAAATATATGTAAATAATCAAAGGAGTTTAATTATAACAAACCTGAACAAAGTCACGGAGAAGAAGAGGAAAGGCCAGGTAATCGAATCATACCTCTAGATGATCGAATAACCAAGCCTACAATAAAATGTATATACAATTCTCCAAAATCAAAATTGGCAAATGAATGAACTGACTCAACGGCATTGCTTTCCTCATTTTTTTTTCACCTCGTCAACCCAAGGCTATCCAGACCAACATCGAAAAAAATATCCCGGAATCATTCTATACGTCCGCAACACGTCCACCAAAGATTTGTTCTCCTGTTCATCCGTCACTCTTTCCTCTAATGAAAATCCTTCTGACAAGTTTATTATCTCGTGTGTACTCCGTTCAGGGCAGCCAGTATCTACTCAGTGCGAATTTCTAGTAATTACGAGAGAACATGACAGCTGCTGACACGGGATTACGTGTACAAACATTGCTCTTCCTGCTGAAATTGGAAAAAAGATTTTTCTCCCCCATTCTAGCAATCACATATTTCATAATAAGATTGCTTGAGGATAAGCCGTGTCTCGGCTTGTTAAATGCCCGGAAAATCCTCTCATCATACAGGACAATCTGAAGGATTATTGAGCAAGAAAAAAGTGTTGTTAGAGTGACATCTAGGCATGACATAAATTAGTTTCACAACGTATGAAAAATGAGAGTTTTTAATGGTAGAAAGTAAGTAGGAGGAAATGAAAAAGTAGAAAACTGTTAACGGTGAAGATTAGGAACAGTTGAATTTTAAAAAATTCCAGAAAAGGGTACTGGCATCGCTTCAGTAGCTTTTGCGCGCTTGTTAGGTAACGTTTGAAGAGGAGTGTGCTGATTATACCTACTAAAAAACTTCAATGTTGAGATTTTTTCTTCTTGTTAGCATGGTTTTCGTGAAGATCGTGCACTGCTAACAGCTACAGCTGGAATGCTCAACTATGTCTATGGGGCATTCGATGAGGGCAAGCATGTCGTAGGTTAGTTCTTCGACCTCTCTAGAGATTTTGACTGTCTTGTGGTATTTTTCTCAACTGGAGAATAAGCTTTTCGATTTATGAGTGTATTATCGGATACGCACGAAGTTGACATTGAAGTTCCTCAGGGATCGGTGTTGGGACCGCTGAAATTTGGCTTCAAAATTTCCATTGATAACGAAATGACAGGTAAAATAGTGCAGGAGTACTTACTTTTGTGATTAGTTTATTAAATGCTGAAACCACCATTCACTTCCATGCAGTAATGTAAGTTTTGCTGAAAACGTTCATGTAGGTTACTCAAGATTCCTGGTGTAATTTGACGTCATTCATTAATGATCGCAAACTTTCCAGTGACCCCATAGAAAAAAGTACAGAAGAGCCATATCAGATGATCTGGGTGGCTACTCAATATGTCCCCTTTTTCCAATCTAGGAGTGAGGAACATTATCAACCAAGAACTGACGCACCGGCTGAACGAAATGAGGTGGTGCTCTATTTTGTTGGAAAATGATCGTTTGATGGTTCTTTAATACTTGAAAGATGGCTGGATAAATAGCGTTTTCCAATAGATATAACTGAATTTGGCCAGTGAGATAACCTGGTATAAAAAAAAATGAAATATTATGTGATTTCCATAAACCGCCCAAACATTTAATTTTTGGGGACGCTGAGTATGCACCTCACGAAGTAATATTGGATTTTCATCTGACCAAATCCGACAGTTATGTCGTTAGGGTAAAATAAACAGTCGTCTGAAAAACATATATTGAACATGTAGTTTTGGTTACCGTTAATTATTTCACTGACTACTTAAAAGAACTGGAGTCGGCGATTGGGATCATCCTCATTCAGTTCCCGAACCAATAGTATCTTATAAGGATGGAATTTATGTTGTTTCAGGATTTTCATGAGTGCTGTGCGTGAAACACCAGATACATCGTACAATTTTCTAGTTCTTAAGGTCGGATACATTGCTAAATGATCTAAAACAGCCACGTCCCTCGCTTTGTCTCTTTCATGCATCATCTTTTGGTTTCCGACTGAACCAGTAGCATCAATTTTGGCAACCAGTTGCACAATGCGAATACATTTTTGCCAGGATGTCATTCGTTAAAGAAAGCTGTTATTCGCGCAGAGTCATTATTTCTAAACAATAATTTTATCATTTTCACCTTTTCTTCTATAGAAAACACCATTTATTTCATTATCGATGGATATTTTGAAGTGAAATTTTAGGGTCAGATAGTACTATACTATCTTCAAAATTAGTTATCGCAACACCCCTCATCTCTATTAAAAATCAAGGGGTTGTGCTCACCCCCGTTAGGGGGTTGAGGTTAAAATCGGAAAAGTTGTTCCCCCTCGAATCAGAAATTGACTGGTCCGAGCGATTTTCCACATTTTCATGTCAAAGTTGAAAAATCGAGGAGTTAAATTTCTTTGGTCCACCCTGTATATATGATCTCCAAGGTTGTAATTGGCGTTCGATATTTTGCTCAAATTTTATAAGATTTTGACGCTGCTATCAACATGATGTACACGAAGCACGAAACTTGGAATTGATATTCATCGGTGTGAAAACAGCTTAATTTAACCTTAAATTATTCGTACGCCACTGTACAATTGGGCGAATCACGACGCAAACAGAATAGAAGAGTAGCGTCAAAGAAATTGAATGTGAAAATTCTAATGAATATCAAGAAAATATGGAAATAATATTTTTTTAGGAAGAATACACAAGTCACAACAATCATCATTGTATAATTATATTCAACTTACATAGACAGCGTCTCTTGAAATCTGTCCTGAGTATTTTTAATTTGGTTCCCCCACGTCCTAGAAGCTCTAAGCTTCTAAGAGGTGCTACAGAGGTCTAGAAGAGTCGGGATGAAAAAACATTCAAGTATGTGATTGATGAATTGTTTCAGTAAATTTAGACTAGATTAGGGCAAATGTGGAAATCGATTGTCTAGAAGGCAGTCATTCAAAACTGTAAATATTTTGTCCATTTATTCAATACCCTACTTGACAATTTTCAAGATCATCTACCATATCGATCAACTTGACAACGTTAATGAATCTCTTGGCTATCAGTTAGTGAGGATTTAGGAATGCATTTTCCAGGTGTTAATTTGTTTCCATATGCGATTTGCAGAGTTTGCGAATTTCATTTGACATACCCATGCGATCCAGATGGTAATTATACCAATATTATCCAATCGACAGTCCCTACAATAATACACTAAGCTTGTGGCAGCTGCATGAACTTATTTGTGTAGGACAGAGGAAATCCCACTGATATTTTCGGTTGGGCAAGTCCTTGTGAAGGGTGTTTTTTTTAGAGATATAGAACTTTAAATTGCAATGAAAAAACGATGGATTATTCGATTGACATGAATTTTATTTATCCGCAAGATAATCTTGTGGCATTACATTTTAAATATGATTTCTGGCATATGACCGCCACGGCTGGCTCGGATGTAGTCCAATCTGGACGTCCAATTTTCGATGACTTTTTCCAATATTTGTGGCCGTATATCGGCAATAACACGGCGAATGTCGTGTTCTAAATAGTCAAGGATTTATGGCTTATCCGCATAGACCAATGACTTTACATAGCCCCACAGAAAGTAGTCTAGCGGTGTTAAATCACAAGATCTTGGAGGCCAATTCACAGGTCCAAAACGTGAAATTAGGCGGTCACCAATCGTGTTTTTCAATAAATCGATTGCGGCACGAGCTGTGTGACATGTTGAGCCGTCTTGTTGGAACCACAGCTCCTGGACACCATGGTTGTTCAATTCAGGAATGAAAAAGTTAGTAATCATGGCTCTATACCGATCACCATTGACTGTAACGTTCTGGCCATCATCGTTTTTGAAGAAGTACGGACCAATGATTCCACCAGCCCATAAAGCGCTCCAAACAGTCAGTTTTTCTGGATGTAACGGTGTTTTGACATACACTTGAGGATTGGCTTCACCCCAAATGTGGCAGTTTTGTTTGTTGACGTAGCCATTCAACCAGAATTGCGCTTCATCGCTAATGGACGTAGTGCGCAATACGTATTCCGCACAGAACCATTATTTTCGAAATGAAATTGCACTATTTTCAAGCGTTGTTCAGGCATGAGTCTATTCATGATGAATTGCCAAACCAAACTGAGAATGAAACACTTAACAGCTGTTGAATCGGTCGCTATCTGGAACAGTCATGCCAACTTAAAGTTATATACCGCGAAAAAAAAACACCCTATACTTGTAGTAATTAATTACTACAAACATATTATTTCAAAATGTCCAAGCCCTGTCGGTTCAACTAGGTGGTGAGCTTGACCTCCAAATTCCCCAAAATGAAAAGTGGCAAACTCCTAGACAAACAAATCGTTATATTACACATAAGTATTTTACTTAACAGTTTGTATAGTATATCCAAAGTCTCTTGAACTAGTCCTAAAAAACTCTTGGCCAGATGTCCCTTTGAAGTGGATATCGCGATCTGCTAAATACCGGGATTTATAACTCAGTATTGTTAGAAAATGAATTCACTGATCCCACAGGAATTTCTGGAAACTTGGACAACCCTCGTAAAATCGAAATATTCTGGCTTCCTCCAAGTGACTTTGGATAAACTATATACGTATATTCAGGGGAAATCAATTTACATTGGCAGTCATTTGGCATCATTAATGACATATCTTCCTCTTCACAATGTAATAAACATCCGTTGATTTCTCTTGAAATATATTCGTTTTTTTCGGTATCATCTAAATGAAATCTTTCATTGGAAAACCCTTTTGAATTTACCTGAATGTTGATTGCTGTTTTTCTATAGTAAAAATTAATGACGTATTTCCAAGAGTAGAAATATAGAAGCAATTATAGCCTTTACTCTGAGCCTGGAAACTTGACTTGTGTATTTTATAACCTACATAAATCTTGACAGGACAGCTCCATGTAGTGCGAAATCTCTTCAATATTCAGTTAGTGTTTAGGCAAAGGGCGTAGATCCTGGAAGGGTAATAAAGCCCATTGTTCCATTTCTGTGTCCTAATATAGGTGTAACTGTATAACGTACGGATGCCATGTTCCTGACATTAACAGACTCGGAGTATATTCACATCATTCACATTCAAATCATGCAATTGCGTTATTGTGCAATATTGCTCCGTTATTAGGTAGGATTGGATTCCAAGTTCAAAGGGTGTAGGTAATATGATAATAGGGGTGGATTAATGAGGTTCAGTCTTCGCATCTGAGTTATCTCTTCGTGAGCACATCCGTTTCTTGTTGTTTCAGGTTTGAATTGTTACATATCCACTATAATAATGTTTTCTCTAATTCTGTGGTTATTCCGTTCATTCTTCCACATCTTGTAGAACAAAATCGTGCGAGAATATAGCAGAAACACACAGTTTTCATGGTTATATTTTTTTATTATATGTTGGTACTCCGAACTTTCCGCCACGGCTATCTGTCAATTCATTATTTTGCCTTGAAGAAATCAGTTCTGCCAACCAACATTTTTCAATGCAAAAATCACTAAATGATATTTATTGAAATATTCCATTAATTTCAATAAGAATGCAATGAATAAGGGGAAAATAATGTATAATACTAGTACAGAAGGCTCATTCTACCACTCGTTCATTAAAAAAATCGCCACTTCGTGGCTCGTTTTTGAATTTTGAACTCGTGGAGGAATATGAATGCCTTCTGCACTTGTATTATAAATAACTATTCTTACTATCCAAATAGTAGGTACCTGTATTTGTTTGAAGAAGTTTTCCCGTAAACATCCAAAAATGCTGACTTCATTTACGTAATATTGAAGTATTATTTTATAGAGACTTTTTCGTTCGCCCATAAGCCTACAAACAAGTACTTTTTGCAACTTACTGATGACGAATTTCAGGTAAGGTTAGGCTAGCATCTATTCCGAGATCAGCACCATGCCGCGGTGGGAAGGCTCGTAATAACTGCCTGCTGTAAAGTAGATAGTGAAACTTAGAATGACTAGAAAATGTGTTGTAGCTAATCCCAGCCTGCTACATTTCCCGTACCTCAACAATCTCATGTTACCTCAAACAACACAGTTCACATTCTTGCCAATACCTCCGCACTCCTAAAAACATCTTCAAATATCCACCACTCCAAATCCAAGTGACAGGTTCCAGCAGAACGAGATACAAAAGGCTGAGAAGGAAGCAAGAATATGCCAACATTTGGCTGTGAGTACGTGGTAGAAGAGGTGCTACTTATGTTTCCGCAGGTGCCAGTTTAGGACCTCAAGTGTAATTCTCGGTACACTACTTGAGGAGTAACTATGACTTTTACGCCCTCGAATCTTAGTAAACGAGTATAACAAAATAGTATGTCAGCTCTCTGCTCAACGCCACTGCTCAAGATCAAAAACCCTTTTAAAAAACTCCCTTCTTATAACTTCCCGTCACGACCTAGGGAGAATCCTGTGCTGTGAGGACTTAGGATTTGCTTTAATCGAGCTAGTTCACAAAGGTCGCAAGAACCTTGGGTCGAGACCAAGGTCCAGGAGCGTCTCCTTTCTCTGTGATTGAGTTCTAGGGAAGTAGGCTTGCTGATCAAGTCTCTGCGTGGAACAACCTCAAGCTTGAGTTTCGTAATAATAATAAATCTCTATCATACCCAACAGGAGAGTTCTCAATTAGGGGGTACAAATAAATAAGCATTTCAAAAATGAGAAAAAGACATCCCAGAAGTCAAAACTCAAAATTTTATACAACTATAAAAATTAACTACAATACTATAACTATAAAAACACATCAAAACTTAGCTTATTAGCACTCTCACAAAACCGATAAACAGGGGCTCGTCGAAGTATGTTGGTCCAAGGGGTAGGCAGGCCAAACGCCAGCGGATGTCTGGTTACCACTCTTGGCACCAGGATGTTGACTCGAGAAAGCGGGAAAGTGCAGTCTATTCTTCCGCTAAGGAGCTTCTGAGCGAATCTTGCGCACTGTAGGGTCTGACGTGTAAGGAAAGTTGAAATTCCCATTTCCTCCATGATACCCGAAAGATCAGGATACCTCCCCATCCTGCTGAACATGATATACTTGGGTAGATGCCTTACGATTTTTAGGATACCTACTGGATGGCTCTATCCCATACTCCATTAGGGGCAGAACAGCGTACCACAAATCTGGACTTTCCGCCTTGAAATATCAAACCCTTGGTAAGCCGATTGACACTAAGGCTGAGCACGTAGGGAAACGTTGCCATCTTCCTTGATCTCTAGAGCCGGGATTCGGAGTGATAGCAATGAAAGCTGCTTCTTTAAGTTTCCTCCGTTTTGATCTTTCTTCCTTCGATATTATGGAAGCTTTATCCCATTTGATCCTACGGCCTTCATCCCAAGCATGTTGAACTAGCCTGGATTTATCTGTTTCTTCCAGTCGAGCTTGTTTTTGATGCTCTTTGACACTTGTGTTCATGGGGAGCTTGGTTTATTTTTGCCGCACTCGCATGGTATTTCGTATACGCAATTGTTGGTTCTTTGAGTTTTGTTTTAACGTTTCACCTTGGTTAGGTTAGCCCAGACAATGTTTTTTGTTTGGAATGCTATTCTCACACCGTATATGTCAGTGTTACCAATTCTTCTCAGTTTTTTTGAAAACCCTTTTACATATGGGATGACTGTGGTAATAATTTCTATTGATTCGGTTTGTGTCCCTGGTCAGGGCTCCGTGTTATCCCTTGGTGTCCTGGCGATTTCTAATATCTTCTTGGGGTAGGCGTTCTTCTCGAGAATTTCTGTGATCTTGACGAATTCCTCTTTCTCATCGTTCAGACTAGAGCATACTTGAATTGCTCTGTCATGGGGGCATCTGACTACTCCCAATTTGGTGTTAAGATTATGGTTAGACCCGAAGTGAAGATACTAACCTGTGTTCGTTGGCTTCCTGTAAATCGTGGCTTGAGGAATTCCCTCCTGTTTGTGTACGAGTATATCCAGGAATGGAAGTTGATTATTTCCTCCATTTCTATCGTGAATTTTATGGATTCATTTATGTTATTGAGGTGTTCTAGGAATCCAGTAATGGTCTCTTTTTCATGAGGCCAGATCACGAATGTGTCATCCACGTATCTTCGCCATAACTTCCATGAAGACGGCAGGCGAAAGTTTGCCGAAACGTGGGAAACAGTCAACCACACAGATAATGGGAACAGCCCAGTAAACTATCCAAACCCTGTAATTCAAACTTCAACACAAATACTTCTAATACCAGAATTTTATTTCGGAACTTTCCATCACTTGCTACATTATCAACAAAATTGAAGTTCGAAAACATATTTCTCCCATATCTGAGATACGCGGCCCACAATCGCCCACATTCCAGGAGTTCCTTCATTCATCTCCGCTTCGAAAATTTCCACCTTGGCGACACAAAGCTCGACCTTTGCGCCAAACCATTCAGAACACAAATTGGCCGATCCCCCCTTGAAGGAACCATTTTACACGAAATATTATCGTTTATACGAACTTCATTCGTCCGGGACCTCAGAAACATGACCATCATCTTTCATTTACAGCCGCGGGAAATAGGCCAGAGCCCTGAAAATAGCTTCATAGCCGTACGCGGTAATTTCTCCATAATCTCGATTAATTACAACACTCGACAAGTCCGGGCGTGGGGCCTAACCCTTATCGGGTCCCGTTTGGCACAGATTAACGAATCGAAAGTACGGGCTTATGTGATTTTGTCGGTTGTTTTGCATTCCCGGTTTTAGCTACGCCCGCAGTTCTCTGGGAATTCCCGATTTTTTAAGGCGTATTTATGTGCTGGATATAAGAGGGACACAATGGGATGAGTTCAAGGTTACATTTGAGGTTCTGTACTCATTATAATAGTAATAAGAGGACATAAATTTGGTATTCGGTCTCTGTCCTTTAGAGCGCTAGTTTTTTTTTTCAGAATTAGGCTGATAATAAGATAGTTTCTTCAAGAATTACTTTTCACATTGAACAAACTGCCAGATACTATAGGGTTAAATCAATATTACCTGTGCACAGTAATAATATAAAAAATTCATTCTGAAATCACTAAATCACATTTGGGGCTGTCTGTCCTAGAATTCCATCTTTGAGGTGTTGTTATGGAGCATTGGAATAGATATTATCTTTCACGTGGACCCAAAGAAAGAGTCTAAAGATTTAAATCACAAGATCTCAGTGACCAATTATTGTGATAACCTCTTCGAGAAATTACATGCCCAGGAAACTTTTCTTACAAAACTATTTTCTCGAAATTTTTTGTATAGAACTACGGTATCGTCTGCTAAACTTATAATTTGACCTGCATCTCTAGAAGGTTATTTATGTAAATGAGGAAGTAAAGTGGTTCAAGAACTGTACCCTGTGGAATTCCACAGGTGATCAACTTCTTTTCGCTCTGTTTATCCTTTATTATTATTATTAGCTTTCAGTTGGCATTTGATCAGGTCAAACATTTTCCGCGAAATCCATAATTGAAAAAATTTTTTCTAGTAATTTAGAAGCTAAAAGAAATAAATCCTTCAATTTGGTTTTTTAGGAGATTTGAAGTCTTACATCAACTGTTCTGCGCTCGTTCAGTCATGTGTTATTTGAACACTCGGAGACCACATTTAGATAGTTAAAAACGGAAAGAATCGAATTTGAGGACGAATCGTCATCAGCTAGTCGAGCCTTATCATTTGAGACCATTCTCGGCTGAAAATTAGAAAATGACAGACATTATGACAAAATAATAGAGCGATATGTTCGGAGAATGACCCAGGTCACCTGATCATTCTCCCCTCGATTTTTTATGAAAACACATGAAATCTATCAGCTAGAAGCCATAATAAGAGATAATTATTGATCAGCTAAAAAATATGACCGAAAAAACTGATGAGAAACTCAATTATGTGTGGGAAGAAATTGAGAAGAGAGTCAGTATTATTATTTAGAACAAATTGGCAATAATTTTGAACAAAGTTTATAAAAGTTACTATTTTTAAAAATCGACAACTTAATTTTTATTGAAATAGATTTCAAGAAGGACATAGATCTTTACTTGCTTTGTCTTTTATCATTTCAAAGTATTTTTATGAGCTCCAAAATGTTATATCATAAGTAGGTGGTTGCCATCGAATTTCTTGTTTAGAGGTGGCTAGAACACAAGGGGTTGGTCGGGATAAATGCTCAAAGATGCCATCAATATTTTTCCAATATAGAATGACAAGTTCTCAAAAACCCACCCTGTTTGTGCACAAATTCTTCTCTTGAAGGTTCAAGAGGGATCACCACGCCGTGGCATTTTCCTAATTTGTCAATATTTTTCCGGAGGAGGAGGAGGGACAAAAATAATGTGTGGTGTTGCCAGAACGATAGAATGATCAGTAAAAAGTAGGAACATGACAATAATTTCAACACAAAATTAGAGGTTTCTGTCGTTTGTAATGATTTTTTTGTAGGATTTTTTCATGAATATTTTTGAAAACATCAGCTCTATTATATTATTATTATATTTTTAATATGGGATATGTATGTATCGTATCTAACAATAAAACTGAGGGGAATTCTGTGTAAATTTAGGTACATAAGAAAAAGTATAAACTTTCAAAAGCACATGCATACACTATACAACGCACTGGTTCAGTCGCAACTTACGTATGGTTTATTGGATGGGGAGGTATTTTGGATGTTCACAAGAGAAGCTTAGATACTCTACAAAAATGTATATTGAAGTGATGCATGGAAAAAGAATAACATTTTCGAGTTCTCGAATATATAAAATTTACAAGGTATTGATATAAGACAAAATTATTCCCAAAAAATTATTTTAAATGTCTACCAGAACAAAATACCCATCAGATTGAAAAAGCACGAACACAATACTAGGAAAAAACAAAATAATTATGAAAGAAAAAAAGGGGAAAAAAGAATTGGCCCACGTTGTTGTACGTATATAGCTTCAAGAATTTACCCAATTGTACCGTAGAAAATCAAGGAACTGAGAAGTGTGAATCAATTCAAAAAAGAAATAAAAACATGGCTTTTAACAGAGGATAGATACACGTTCCATAGAGTGATCAATTCTATTTGAGATTTAACTGGGCAAATCTAGACTGGAATCACCCGAATGCAGAAAACACTGGCTGAACATGTACCTACCACCGATGAAGACGATACACACCCTAAAATGAGAGAAAAAAATATACCGATGATGACAAAGAAAATGTTGATTTGAATAAGAAATGAAAAGGGATAGATGGTGAAATTGTTCATTTTGGTTTTGTTTTTGAGTGAATTTAATTTTGATTTAAAATAGCTGTACACAATTGTCATTGAATAACTCCACAGTATTTTCCAAGTTTATTTGTAGTTTTCGAACCAATAAACTCATTATTATTATTATTATTTAATTATCAATTCTCTTGAGCAAAAAAAGTTACCAAAATCAATATTTTTTTTCATTAGCGAAAAAAAAATTGAAATAATACAATAAAGATCATTTTTCGAAGAAGTTATGTTGAAACCCTATAAAAATCGGTGATTTGTAAAAAGATATATTCCTAATTTCGTTTTGAACTGAGCAGTCACTTGGTGGTGTTCCATGTAAAGGGGTGGATATTTTGAGTACTAATCTAATTGTTGCGCAATCCATAAACATGTGTATGAACTTTGTACCATTCGCTTAATGTTGGGAATGCTCAGAAAAACAAAATCATTTGTTACATAATAATAGCACTTATTGCTCGAAATCCCTCATCACTCAAAAACTTATGGACTCGAATATGCATATTAAAAACCAGAGTGGAACATAACCTCCGTGCACTAACTGTTTACCCCATTAGATTTGAAGCTCGAGATCGTAAAGATAAGTTAAATCTCCCTGGTGGAAAATAATTGAAACATAGCACGGGGTTTTATGCCGGGCAATTCCAGGAAATTCTGGATGAAACAGAATTTGGTATGTAATCGCTCTACAAGAGGAATACGGCAGAGCATTCCATTGGCGAACGAGGAAACCTGTTCGTAATCACTTTTACACCTGCTTCTTTTATGGAATAATTGCTTGTGACACTGGTGGATGGTCGACGTTACCTAGATATAAAATTTGATTCGGATTGAGATATTTTCTCCATGACTGTTAGAAAATAGCTCTTCATATTTCGCATTTGATGACAACAGCTTAGTACTCCATTCAAGGACGCAGATCTTTTTTTTCTTGGTGGGGGGTAATCGAAAAGAAAATTTTTTTACGACAACGTTTATTCATATCTGTAATGTGAGAAATAGAGGTTTGATATCGAAGTTTGAACCAAATTACTCGAAATAACTTTTTTTATTACAAATTCGATAGTTCTTACCTTATACTCAGTGGTCCTAAATTGGAGTTACGAAGGAAAATGAGAGATTCCTTGGATAATTTTAAGAATAAAACTTCCATAAACATGAGCCCGCAAATGCTTTGTTTTCGAGGTAAAGGGTGTTCGCAATAGATTGTCCCTTAGATCCCTTGAAATGAGACGACATCATTTTGGTGTAATGCTTGTATACATATAAGATTTTGCACAATTACATCGACTGTTCTTATCTTTTACAAAAATTAAATTTGAATGTACCCCAAAAAAATCTCAGAAATTGGGAACAATTCAACATAAAATTTGGCAGAATCTACTACTCGATGAATAATCCTCTCGATAGAGCATTGCGAGCTGTGGTTCGGTGGAGATAGATCTTTTTCAATTGAAAAGATATTTTGAGGTGTTTTGATATATCTACTGTTTTTTTCTTCCTTTCGTTTTTTATATTTCTTCTTTTCAGAAATGTTGTTGATTATTATATGTCAATATGTAAAATGGCTTATCCGTAAATAATTAAATTAATAAATAAATGATTATATCAGTTTATCGAATCTTTATTAATCTGTGCTACAGAGAGGGTAAATAAGTTCCAAAACTAATAATTAATCTATTCATCACAGCGTACTTACTGGATCTTTATAATAATTTGAGTTTTCCTGAATATTACTTGAGAGTTGTTTGATTTTTTTCTCGAAATCGATAGTAGATACGAGCGAACTACAAAAAACCAAAAATTGTAGTGCTGGACAAGAATTTCTCTTTACATTCTTTTTAATTACCAGTGCTTCAACAAAAATAGTACTGAAGAAAAGAAACGGGCACTCTTTCAGAAAAAATATAACCCTGTAAATTTGAATTCAAAATTAGCATGTCACATGATGAAAACTTAAATTGGAATATCTATGCCAATTCAAGTTGAATATCTTGTGAAGGGAAGGTGCTATGACAAAAAACTTAACCTGAATTTTCAAAATCAAAGCTTTTGCGGACTCATGTTAAAGAACTTTTTGCTGAAAATGATCCGAGAAATCCGTCATTTTCATTTATACCTCCAATTTAGGAACACCATGTAGGTATAGTAAATTCGAAACTGATATCTTCACAAATGAATTGCAATTTAAATGAAACTCAATAAATTGTACAACACAGCCCAGACAATTTTTCGATGCGAATTACTCAGTTTCAGTTTAGTTCTTTGATAACTACATTATTGACGGTTGAGCATCACCTGCATCGATTACAGTGGTGCAGAGAACGTCAACATTGGAATGCGGAATGGCCTCAGGTCGTCTTTTTAGATGAATCTCGATTATCCTTGGGTGCACATGATGGCCTAAAAGGGTTAGACGACATCGGCGACAAAGACGTGAACCTCAGTTTGATGGTGAGCGTCATATACACCGGACAGTAGGCGTTATGGTATGGGGTGCTATTGCACATGTGAGTAGGTCACATTTAGTCTTCATTCGAGGTAACATAAAAGCGCTGCGTTCTATAGTGAAGCCATATTATATTCTCCCTTACCTTAACCGGCTCGAGAATCCAATATTTCAGCAAGATAATGCCCGACCTCATGTTGCCACAGTTGGTTTAAACTTTTTCGGAGCGACCCATGTGAATCTTTTGCCATGGCCGCCCAGATCCCCCGATCTTTCGCCCATAGAGCATGTTTGGGACATCATGGGTTGAAGGCTTGGAAATTTACCCCAGCTCCCACGGAATTTGGCGGCTCTGAGATATGAAGTACAGGTAGCATGGGATAGTATCCCTCAAGAAGAAATAGACCATCTTATTGCATCAATGCCGGGAAGTTTTGGGGAGTGTAATCACAGTGAACAAACAAATTCATCGAAAAAATTGTGAATCCTTCGTTTTTTTCTCCAAATTTCAATCATCCACTACAAGCTATACTATTTATGTTTCACCAAAAAAAAAAATTCAAATTTAAACAGCTCCTGCAACGGATGCAGTTTCTTTGTCAGTTAGTATATTATCCAATTTCACTAATAAACTTCCTCCTGTAGAATACAAAACTAATCATCAATAAAATTATTATTGATTTTAACAACATTCTCCAACAGGGTGAAACTTTTCGTATCATATCGCGGTTACCATATCAACTCGCAATTTTGAATTATTTTACATTTTGGTGTCGATTTCGATGGATTCTTCAACGCTTCATTGGGCTTGAAATTTTGTGGATATTAATCATTGAAAATATAATATTTCCGCATGGAAATATGTGACATTTATTTACTTTTCCCATTTTACAGCAATTAGGTCAATAGCTTTCGCCATCAGTTAGATTAAATCAACATTAATAATGTACATTTTGTAGAGGAGGTACATAGGGTTAGTGGAATGCTGAAGGCTGTTCAACTGAATTAGACTAGACCTATTTTCCAAACAATTTTTTGGAAATTAATTGGTTGCTTGTTTTTTGAATATCTGAAATTTTTTAATTTTGTGCCGGGAATGGTCACAAACGATAAGGTTTTCGATTATGTCTATCTGACGAGCAGTATAAATCATTAATTTTAAACGGGAGGATTTGGAAACTTGAAATTTTCATGATAGGTTCGATTCTCCGTTCGAAATATTCTTGATATGAAAACTGCATATTCGATCAACATGAAAATTTGAATATGGATGAAAAATGACAATTTAAAGCCTCGTGCTAAATTTCATGATGATTGATAGCCAGAACTAAAGAAAATCAAGGAGGAATATCAAAAAATTATCCAATACTTGCGGAACTTGAAAGATTAACACCCATCTGCAGGAACATTCATTAAAATTTAAGGTCACCATTAAAATTTTAATCCTCCAATAGGAGGAAAATTGTTTCGTTCTATTTTAAACCGAAAAATTTTAGGTCCATCCTAGAATCTACTGAAATAATAAAAAATATAGGTTCTAATTTGAAAATCTTGAGTTTTGATGAATTTGAGTTGTCCAAGTTCATGATCTTCTTATGAACACCCTGTACATATTTGGTCCAAACCGCAAACAGTCTTATAATACTACATATTTGCAGAATCGAAAAAGGAAACAATTTTTCGAAAAAGGCTATTTCTGTCGAAAAATTCAAAAAAGTCCTCATCACCACCATTTTTTTCATAAGAATCCCATTAACTCATGAACCATTGACTTTCAACCCAAGGTATGGCATATTGACGAAATTTTTATCAAAGAAGCTATCTAATGATGCAATAATATACTGGGTGTGTCATTTGAAATAAGGATGTAGTAATCTGTTTCCGGTATAATCGGAAGTTGTAGAGATCTGAAAATATTTTAGGGAGGAAGATCATTGTCTCAAACCTCAATATATAAAATTTCAGCTCAAAACTATGATTAGTTTTCCATAAACGTCTAATAGGTCAAACTCGAGAATACTCTTGGAAAGCAGTTTTAAAATCAAGTTTTCACATACCTTCAGCAAATGGCCTTGGAACACATGTTACTTTATCAGCACTGTACTAGACTCCTTGGATCAGGTCAAGAATATTCCAACACAGACATTATTGTATATTAAACATTTAAAATCAATATTCAATACTCACCCTTTGTTCAGCTTCTTTCTTTGCTTGGTCCAATTTTCGACTCTTATCTATCCAAGAACTAGTGTCATCTTCACTATCACTTTGCCCTAGTGATTTTATATTAGCATATCGACTTTGTAGTCGTCGTTTTTCTTTTTGAACAGACAATTCATCATGCATTTTTTCAGTTTGTGCTTTATCCTTCCAATTTTCTGCTGGTACATGATTAAATTCTCCCCAATTATCTATATACTTATTATTTAGATTAGATTTTCTTGGTTCAGATGTTTGCTGCAGTGGCTTCAAAACCTAATTTAGCCCTTAGTTCATTGGTTGCTTCAAATGATAAACTATCAACCGAACCACTATTTCTCTTAACTGGAAGTTGCAGAGATCTGAAAATATTTTAGGGAGAAAGATCATTGTCTCAAACCCCAATACCCAAATTTTCACTTCAAAATTATGATTAGTTTTCCATGAACGTCTAATAGGCCATCCCAGTTTATTACTCTGTATAAATGAATAGTAAATAAATAAGTAAATCAATACAGTTTGTGAAAACCTAAATCAATTAACGGCGAAAAGAGTGTCACAAAATGGCGAAAGCGCCGGGACTGTTATGAACAGAGGTTTACATTTTTTTGGCGTTATCCTGGAACATCCTGTATAGGTGCAAAAAAAATCCCTGTTTTGGTCGGTATGAATTACAAACATGATATTTCCACCGCCCCGATTCAAAAATACTGATCATTCCCTTGAATCTTCGCTCGTAAAAAATTCATCCTGGGATAGGTTCTAACAAAAACTGGCAAAATTATCCCCATAAACCCCAATGAAAAAAACAATTTCTTTTTTCGCCTTCGCGAATTTTCAGCGGAACGTGAACTAATTTATATTCATGGCGAAAAAGAAGCTTAGGCGGAATAATCTGAAAGAAGGGGACAAATAATTTACGGAGTCAATTGTTGTGATAAGTTTTGTTGACGATTCGCGTTTCCGTCCAGAAAGTTACGTTTCGGGAATAAAAATAATCAAGGGGGACTTGCCTCGACCCCGTCCGCCTTGTTTCTCATTTTCGTTCACATCCGAAATTAGCAGGTTAAACTTTCCCGTCCTCATTTGCATCGAGAGCATCTACAGATAGCAATTGTGTGTTTTCGTGGGAAACATCGGATCTTGGTGTTTGAACGACTATTTCTTGTTCTTGTAAAATAGACCAATTAGGAGCTATAGTCATGTTAGGATTATCGATAATCCAAACTTGGCTGTTGGTTCGGATTGTTTTGCAATAGCTGTAGCGGTCAGTGCTAGTCGAAGTAAATAGATCATAGATTTCATAAAATAAGCTTAGGAATTTGTAAACAAAACGCCATCGAAATGTTAGTCGATTTGTGTCTGCAACATAAAGTTATTCTCGATTGAACATGTCAGATTACGAGGTTTTGATTTTCTGCTTCAATATGAAGAAATTTGCGGCTGAGCCTCATCGAAAGCTCCCAAATTCCTATGGTAAGGCCGCTATTAGTGGAAGAACGTGCCTAGAGTAGTTTCAACGCTTCAAGAACGGTGATTTTGACGTCGAAGACCAGAACGGCGGTGGAAGAGAGAATTGGAGGCATTACTTGATCAAGACTCGTGTCAAACGCAACAATAATTGGTAGGATCATTGGGAGTGACGCAATAAGCCATTTCAAAACGCCTGAATATCATGGGAATGATTCATAAACAAGAAAATTGGGTGCCGTACGGGTTGAAGCCAAGATATGTTGAACGGCGTTCGTTTGCTTGTGAGCAGCTGCTTGCAAGGCAAAGACGAAAGGGATTTCTGCATCGCATTGTGACTGGAGACGCAGAAAATCATGGAGATGTCCCGGTCATGCTTTCACGTCGACGGCCAAACCAAATATTCACGGTTCCAAGATCATGCTTAGTATTTGGTGGAACCAGCTCAGCGTAGTGTATTATGAGTTGTTAAAACCGACTGAAACAATCACAAGCGATCGTTACCAAACGCAACCAATGCGTTTGAACCGAACATTGAGAGACAAACGGTCGCAATACAACGAGAGACATGATAAAGTGATTTTACAGCATGACAATACTCGACCTCATGTTGCGAAATTTGTCAAGACATACTTGGAAACGATGAAATGGGAAGTCCTATCCCACCCTCCGTATTCTCCAGACGTTGCTTCCTCGGACGATCACTTGTTTCGATCAATGACAGCCTTGCTGACCAGCACTTATTATGAAGAAGGGAAAAATTGGATCGAGTCGTGGATCACTTCAAAAGATGACCAGTTTTTTCAACGCGGGATTCGGACGCTGCCCAAAAGATGGAAGAAAGTAGTGGCCAGCGATGGACAATAGTTTGGATCATAAATGTATAATAAAGCTCCGAATTTCGGAAAAAAACGGCTGAAACAGAGTTGTACGCCTAAGTACATTTGGCAAAAGAAGGAATATAGAGAAATCCTCTTAGCATCTCGTCCAGACAATAACTCAATGCTGTTGTATATCGGGTTGAATGTTTTATTTGCATATATTGGGCTCATGTGTTACTTTCACGAGTGTCATGAGAGATTGCCGCTGTATGGCCAGTCAGTCGAAGTTAGACTACAGATGTAAAGGGTGTTTTTTTTAGAGCTATAGAACTTTAAATTGCAATAAAACAACGATGGATTATTCGATTGACATAAATTTTATTTATCCGCAAGATAATCTTGTGGCATTACATTTTAAATATGATTTCTGGCATATGACCGCCACGGCTGGCTCGGATGTAGTCCAATCTGGACGTCCAATATTCGATGACTTTTTCCAACATTTGTGGCTCTATATCGGCAATAACACGGCGAATGTCGTCTTCCAAATGGTAAAGGGTTTGTGGCTTATCCGCATAGACCAATGACTTTACATAGCCCCACAGAAAGTAGTCTAGCGGTGTTAAATCACAAGATCTTGGAGGCCAATTCACAGGTCCAAAACGTGTCTTTCAATAAATCGATTGTGGTACGAGCTGTGTGACATGTTGCGCCGTCTTGTTAGAACCACAGCTCCTGGACATCATGGTTGTTCAATTCGGTAATGAAAAAGTTAGTAATCATGGCTCTTTACCGATCACCATTAACTGTAACGTTCTGGCCATCATCGTTTTTGAAGAAGTACTGATCAATGATTCCACCAGCCCATAAAGCGCACCAAACAGTCAGTTTTTCGGGATGTAACGGTGTTTCGACATACATTCGAGGATTAGCTTCACTCCAAATGCGGCAGTTTTGTTTGTTGATGTAGCCATTCAACCAGAAGTGCGCTTCATCGCTAATGGACATAGTGCGCGATACGTATTCCGCACAGAACCATTATTTTTGAAATGAAATTGCACTATTTGCAAGCGTTGTTTAGGCGTCAGTCTATTCATATTGAATTGCCAAACCAAACTGAGAATAAATCACTCAACAGCTGTCAAATCGGTCGCTATCTTGAACAGGAATGCCAACTTAAAGTTATATACCCCGAAAAAAAACACCCGTTATGTCAATCGTTTCGAAGAACCGGCGCATTCACCAATTTGTATATGTTGAAAAGCTTATCTTCATCCCGAATTTAATTACCTAAACTGTAACAATTCATGTACTTTTCATTATTAATTTGTCAAATCGTTTTCAGTCATTTACTACAAGTGAATATTGATGAAAGTTGTCCAAACTCAGCTACATAAATTGTTGACAAGAGAACTTTTTGTCCAAACCAATGACAATAATAATGATGAAATATATCAACAACTCATCATAAAAAGAGGAACAGATAGATGAACAAAATTGCTATTTTGATCAACCCAATAAAATTCCAATTGAACAACGATTGATAAATCTAAATCTACAGTAAACTCCCAAAATTGAAACAGGTAGAATAAAACAAACGTAAACGGATTCAGCAAATAAAACTAACAATTGAAAAATCAATATCCCCAAAATAGCCCGTAATTTATCATTCTCCAAAGAAACTCCCCCTTGGAGGAAACACCCTATACATTACACCCTTCGTGAAAAAAAAGGGAAAAACATCAGCCCCAACGGAAAAATCGTTCCGAGCCTGATGTCCAGAATTTTTCTCCTTGCCATCGAGCGAACAAACTGCAGCACGATGACATTCATTTGTTAGAACATACATCTGCAGAAGGGCGCTTTTGCCGGCTGGCACCCCAACTAAAAGTTAACGGATGAATCCTCAGCCATTCGATCGATTCAGCCTTCCCAGGCCTAGAGGGTCTCACGCCAAACTGGCTCAATTTATTTTAACGGCGTTAATTTCATTGACTGTAGGTCTGTATTAAGTGGTATCTCTGACGGGAAAGTGATGTGGGCGGCAACACATCCAGAGCGGTTTTGGTTCGTTATTTTCAAACTTTGTTAACGTTCAAGGAAAAGAATTTCGATACCTCTTAAGAATTTTCGCAGTTTACGTTAATGAGTCGAAACATTCTTTCAGCCCTGATTTTTTTATTTCGAAGAAAAAAATATTTTGGATCAATTTGGACGTTTATTGTTGTTTACTAGGATAAACAGGGTGGTTGAGATTGTAGTTCAATAGCTTTGGAGTTGGATAGAACAGCTCTTTTAATAAAAAAAAATGTTCACATGAACATATTTTCTAACAAGCTTTGTTTTCGAGTACCAGGGTGTTAAATTTGAAACACCGTTTTTTTACATATAATTCTAATATTATTACATTCATTGTTTTAATTTTCAGGTATTGAATTCTAGAAAATGTTATCTTTCGAATAAGGTAAGTGTGTCTCCTGCCAAAATTATCTAGTGGCGTAGATATAAGGGTGCGATGATCCTTTTTATACTGAAAATCTACACCCCTTTTTTGTCGAGATATATCGCCCAACCGCTTCATCCTCGTTGCCAGCGATCAAAATACATTTCATAATATTAATTTGTTGTTCACGTGGATTCATTCCTCCCTAATATTATTTCTAATTGGAAATTCACTCTTTATGGAAGGAAATTAATTAATTTGATATAAAAAATGAAAAATATTATTGTAGGATCCAGTTATTGTTCCCTGTAAATAATTGCGATGGTCAACCGGATGCTTGGAGACCTATTAGTTTCTTCTAGTTTCGAGGGGATGACAGTTTTAATGAATTTACAAGGAACGAATAGTTATTGTACATATAATGTAAAAAGGATGTGTTATTCTTCGAGGTGTCGAAGATATGTCATGGAGTTGTAAATCTTGAAGAGATTTATTGGGGGGTTGAGAAAGTTCGAAGACAACACGGTCATACCAGATGTGTCACATCTGTGTATCAGGTTCTAGTCCCTCGAGAATATTCGATTTCCAGGAATCCGCGAAGATCTTTGTGGGCGGTACAGCAAAATTCTTATTGGACTAGGGGATGGTACTTTTCCTAAGGGTGTGGTCAAGCCGAAAGAAGGGAGGTCGATATTCGAGACAGGGTGAGTTCCAATCGGCAGAGAGCACAGTTCAAATTAAGCCGAAGACGGGTACAGTTCAACTTAAGCCGAAGACGAGTCAAGTTCGGTCGGTCAACTTAAGACGTAAGACGAAATGACGGTTCGCGGACTAAATCAAGACGAGTTAGAGACGAGACGACCGAAAACTTGAAGTACGACGAAGACGTTTCGAGTAATCAACAAACGAGTTAAAGACGAAATTCAGTACCGTAGTGAGAAACTTGTAATTGAGATCTTCTCAATACTGAGTTTGTACTGTATAATTGTGGCTTTGTAAATAGATGTAAATAATTCAAAAGAGTTTTATTATTACAAATCCAACAAAGTCACGGAGAAAAAGACGAAAGGCCAGGTAAACGAATCATACCTCTAGACGATCGATTAACCAAGCCTACATTATGATATAATGGAATGTGGTATGAAATAATGAAAATTCTTATATTTCTTAAGAAGGATAAGTTGGAAATGGTGAAATGGAATCGTTTCTTCTATATTTTGCATTCCATTCTGATAAATCAACATTCTGATCCAAGAATTGAAAAGTAAAATAATCCGGAAGCCGTCAAGTGGCAATAAAACGCGGAAACGTTTAGCAAATCGAATGCCGCAATTCTGATGAGTTCATGTTTTTTTAGATTTAATAACTCGTAAACAGTACTGTGAGGGGGAAACCATCGTGCACACATTATTGTATATTAAGCTAGTGTAACTTTGATGAGGTGGATTACTTAGCAACAGAACTTCATACCATGATTTTTGTTGAATTTGAGAATGGATTCTTCATCACTGAGTCTATTCTGAAACACAGATAACATGCCAGATTGCTGAGAGTAAGTGAATCCTCATTTCACGAAATCCAATTCATTAGTAGATCTTCTGTTGTATATCCCCAGTTGAAACATTTCCCCTCAAAAACAACGTCAGAGCTAGTTGATTGCAGTGAAGATTCAAGCATCTATTCCCTCCTTGACAGAGCCATAATTCAATGCCGACAAATGAAATTCGAAGAGAGAAAAATAAACGAATCGACATAAGAAGGGACCCTGTGTAAAGTCATTAATACCTGACACTTGCATGTCCGTGGTTTTATCAATGATCAAACGAATTAGGAGATGAAAAATTGCGGAAGAATGCTAATGTGGATTGTTTAGATGTCGAGAACGTCGGAGATATATCTGCTGAAAACACTGTCTGCTCGGAGTTGGAGCTGGTTTAGAAGTCATCCGATCTCGATCGTGAAAGATGAGGTGTCTGAGATGTAATTTGCTTTTGAGTATGATGAATACCTTTCGGGTTTTTCAGGTTCATTATTTCCGATAATGAACCATCGGAATTGTTGGGAAAAAACTTGAAGCCTGATTTTTTTTATGTTTGTATGAATCTTCGGATTTAATATGGTTATAGCAGTAATATTTGTTTCGGGAATATTGCTCTGATTAATTAATTTAGAAATAACAGCTCACCAGTGTAGGTTTTATTCTTACTTGGGTCTTTTTGTTGAAAAAGACCGAAAGATTTCAATTGCACGACGAATTATCTTCATTATACAGGGTGACTCATTCAAAAGTGTCCACCCTCAATAACTCAACAACGAATCAGAATTTGTGAAAATACTCAGACAGGTCGATTTTTGATGACAGGGGGGACATTGTCTGGGATACAAAGCACGTTTCTACTAGCATTCACCTGGAGAGGGTTGCAACCCTATCAGGAATTTGAAGAGGGAAAGTGAGTAGTTTTGTAGCACAAATGTATGCATGAATTCAAATTTGTTTGAGCCTGCAGTTTGTGTTTTATGAAGTGAATATTAACAAAATTACAGGGTGTTTTTTATGGAATTATGGTACCGATAAAACTAAATGAAACAGAGATGTTTTAATTGATCGTATAATTTCTATTGAAATAACCCTAGCGCAGTCATTGTTCTGGAAATGATTTTCAACATTTCCTTTCTCTCCTCCAACGTGTAAACCATTTTGTAATTTTTATTAAGAACTGATAAAACGTACCTCTAATAATTCTGCAATACAGAATATTGAAACGAAATTTTCTGAAAGCAATAATCTCTCTGCATATTTATATAAAGGGTCAGTTCTGGGACCTCTCCTCTTTTTAATTTTTATCAATGATCTTCCATCTTATCTTAACGCCTTCAAGGTCACACTATTTGCAGACGACATTATCGGATCATGATTATTCTACGCGAAGAAGACATCAATTTGAAACTGAAAGATGTGGCTCAAGTAAAACTCTAAGTGGTGCTTCCTATGTGGGTTTAAAGCTTCTTAATAGGATCCCTTCGGCTATTCAGGACCCGCTCAAAAAAATTGATAAATAAGATTCAACCCAAAAAAATTGTCTGTATTTCAAAATTCCGGATATTCGACTTTCTGAACTTCGGTATACAATTTTAATACTCCTTAAATCTAGTCAAACCTGAATATTCAGAACACAGTAACCATTTCAAAAAAATTACATTTCATTCATTGAAACTTTGAGTCTTTTTTAACTTTTTTTATTGAATAATCATTGAAATATCCTATAAAATTTTCAAGAATTTGTTTAGGAATATGTGAATTCCAACAATTGAATATCACAATACAATATTCTTTTGAACTCCAACTCAAGGAATCAAGTTTGAAAATGTCTCTCATAGTTTTCCGTCAGCAGATTTGTTGGAACTAGAGCAAACCGAGTAGACGCCTACGTATTCATAACTTCATAATTTAAATCTTTCCCGATAACGACAATTCTCTAATGCAAACACTCACGAAATTTCCCCAGAAACAACTTTTCGTATCCTCCTTATCGCAGAGTATTTACACACACTGAAATTGTGTTTCATGTTCCAGCGCTTCAAAAATCGAGCATCAGCATCCGCGACTACCCAGGGAAATTCCACTTTTTTTTTTCGTTGAAGAAATAACATAGTGTAAAGTTTTCCCATGATTTATTATATCTCACGTGCTGCCAGTAAATTTTGAAACGGAAATACTTGGATAACCAAAGAAATTGCGACTAGGAGTGTAATGTGAAAAGAAAAATAACTAAGGTAATACGAGTTCACATCATATTGGGACGTGTTCATAAATTGGGAACATGATCTTGTCTGCTTCCACTGGAATATATGTGGAATTTCTATTTTGACGAATATGGTAACTTTGCTTTTATAAATATTCTACATAAATCTAGATTTATATTACATTGTAGCTTGAACGTAGGACAACACCATTTGTTATTGAAAAAAAAAATTTTTTTGAGCTCTCTGAGGTGAAGTCTTACTTGACTACGTACTCTTCATATGCTCAAATTTTTTTGTATCTTTTTTTTTTTTGAGAAAATTCAATGAAGGAAGAGGGCCCAATTGCGTGCTTCTAGATTTGTCATAATGATGATGATTATGTCATAACAGATCTTCAAGTGATGAATTGATGCTTTTGTGTTTGATTCAATAACAAATTGAGAGGAACACTCAGGGCCCCCGCAACCGCGCGTGCAACGCGTGCACCGCACGCGGGCGCCACTCTAAGAGGGCGTCAAAACCTCTTATAGACCGCATGAAGAAACGATGGACTAAAGGTTTTCGGAAAAGATTCGTTCAGATTTTTTTAACAATTTTTTTTTCCAAACTTTATACAAGTTTCCGAACGTCGCAATCGGTATGAAATAGCCAGATTTTGGTTTACAAAAACGCATACTCGATGCTAATCCTAGGGCATTTTTGGCTCCATGTGCGGCACACAGCTTAAATTCAACTGAAAATGATGCTGCTAAGGTTTCAAATGAAACAGTGGACTCTTTTGATATTGTACAAGAACTTTATATATATATTTCTCTTCATCCACAAAAAGATTGGAATGTTATGAAAAAGCATGATCCTCATCAGTTAATTACATCTAAAACCCCTAAGTGATACTAGATGGTCAAGTAGAATTGATGCTGAAGTTTCATTTTATTCAAATATGTGATAGCCTTTTAGAAATAGCAGAAAATGATACTTTTAACATAGAAACTAGACATAAAGCAAGTTCTCTTTTATTAAATATTCATTCTTTTAAATTTATTTGAAGTATAATAATTTCTTATGATGTTTCATTCCAGATTAATATTGTAAGCAAAATGATGCAAAGTGTAGCGATTGACATTAAAGTGTGCCAAAACTATTTGAAGAATTTAGTAGATCATTTCAAACATTATAGGGATGATAATGTTCTCGAGGAAAAACTTGCGGAAGCTGGAAAACTAGCGGCTGCTCTTGAGATAGATCAAGGTTTTTCTCTATTATATACTGTAAGACGAAAGTATAAACCAAAATTGTTCGATTATGAACTGACGGATGAGGCACCTCAAGATCCAAAAATCGCCTTTAAAATAAATTTCTTTTTGAAAATAATTGATCAAACACTAAGTTCTTTAAATAGAAGGTTTGATATGCTATCTGATTAATATAACGTTTTTTGTTTTATTTGTAATATTCTTAAATACAGCTTAAGTTTTGAAACACATTTAAAATGTATTATGTTACAACTAACACCATAAAGTTCTTAAGGCAATGAAGGTTGCTGATAGATTTTCAACCATTCTTCACTAAATTCTTAACAAAACAAAAAAAAATTCCGATTATCAAGCAGTGCTTTTCTCCACCTCCCCCCTTAAAGGGGCGCCAAAATATGTTCCGCACGCGGGCGTTGATGTCCCTTGCGGGGGCCCTGGGAACACTGATGCACAGATGCCTAGTCAGGAGCATTGAATACGTATCCCTGTGATTTTTCACGAGGTCAGAATCTCAATTAACCTTCATATCACTTCACTCAAGCAGACTTACCATTTTTCTTGAAAATTCGACTTTATTTGTCAATATAGTCACCTTCAAGAGTAATAAATTCACTTCAAAGTTCCTCTAACTCTTCAATACCTTTTCTGTAGAAAGATTCGTATTTGCTTTCCAAAAAGGCTTCAATTTCGGCAATCAGTTCTTTATCATAGCAGTAATTTAATTACAGTGTGTCAAATTTCGTCCAATTTGACCATGGTTTTCTTCAATCCGACTAGGACCATTGCCTTGGTGAAAGAAAATTTTTTTTTGTATTTGAGGTCTTCTTTTTAAACGTCATCACTCATTATGTTATTATGTTGATGGTTTTACCTTTGTCAAGATAGTCAATGAACAAAATATCATCCACGTCCATATAGATCCCATAACTTCGGTAACTGATGTTTGAAATTTTGGTCGCTTTGGATGGCTTTCACCATTTGTTTTCAACTTCAGTTGACGCTTTCTTTCAACTTAGGAGTATAGGGATGAATTCTTGCTCCATTGGACGATGCGTTTTTGCTTTTGATCAGTGGTGACTAAAGATACATTCTCCAGGATGAATATTCCTGCAATATGGAGAATATACTGCCTTCTGATATCTTCAACTGCACAGCTATCTCACGCAATTTCAGTTTCTGAACTCTGAATTCAAGTGACCAGAACGTTCAGGATCTTTGATGATTCTTCGACTTCGTTTAAAGTCAACATTCCACCTTCCAACCGTTGTCGTCGATACAGAAGAGTCTAGATAACACTTATCAGGCAATTGATTTGCTTTCACAGTACTTTTTCTTATAAAAAATATTTTACAGTTGTATCTTACAGTATCATTGTCCTGTGACATAATCTAAACTAAATTGCAACCATCTAATAATACACACTGAAGACTCTTTATATTCTTCAGAAAAAGTGAAGACACATTTCAGCGGTGAGGTATTCACTTCCTTTCTGAGAGAAATGAATCAAGTTTGTAGATTGGCTATCTTAACGATGGTGGAGATATATTAGATCTACAGGAGCTGGACAGATGGGAGTCAAGCAAGGTTGC
This sequence comes from Harmonia axyridis, assembly GCF_914767665.1. Taxonomy (NCBI): domain Eukaryota; kingdom Metazoa; phylum Arthropoda; class Insecta; order Coleoptera; family Coccinellidae; genus Harmonia; species Harmonia axyridis. The sequence continues at coordinate 31,721,168 of NC_059505.1, forward strand.
CAGAGGATAATTGGTGAAAAATCTGACGAAAAAATTGCAATTGCGCGGAAGATCCAGATGGAAGACGTTTTTTAATGAATTTGTGTGTTAATCAGATCAGTTTCAGCCTTCATATAATATGCAGAATCTCGTGGAGATTGCAAGTGGCAACTTTGAATACTGTCAAAGCAGAGGTTTTGAAGGTTAGGTATTTTTTAACTTCTGTGATCACTTCAGGATCTTTGAGCGTTCAGGGATACGATTTGAAACTTCTTTCCTCCCTGAACGCAGCCAATGAAGCAAAAGAATACTTTTGGATGAATAACAAGGATAATTATATCTGATTCGAAATAATCCTTAGTCTCAGTATGCAGTCGATGGTCCCTGCTTGACTCCCATTGACCAGTATAATGATCCGGGCATTGCAGTGTCCTGTGATTTGAGCTGGTCTCACCACGTGGCGGCTGTGACAGCAAAGGCTAGATAGATGACCTACATGCTTCAGAGATCGTTAAGGGGTTGCGGAGATCAACTTCTCCTCGAGTCTGTATAGCGTTGGAACCCAAGGATTCCCTTTGGGAGGATAAGACCTGACTATCTCGCTCGTCTGAGATTATTGAATCTGCAAACCTTTGGGGATCAGCGAGATAGAGGTGATCTTATTGCTACGTATCGGGCTCTATATGGTTTTTTTGGTGTGAGTCTGGATCACCTCTACATGAGAAGCAGCACCCAACTACGCGGTCATACATTCAAACTGGCAAAGGAGAATTTCTGGACTACACAACGTCAAACTTTTTTTCCATCAGAGTTTTTGGTGGGTGAAATGGGTTGCCAAATAGTTTTGTTGGTTCAAATTCGGTGAATTCTTTCAAGAACTAACTCAACCAGTTCATTCGAGAGCAAAATCTCCTCTAACTTAATTGAGTAACTGTGATTGTTTTCGGGTTTCTTTATTATTTTTGGAAGTATTTATTTCGTAAGTTTGATTTTACTTAGTTAAGTGACTTTGAATATGTGCAGGATTCTTTAGTATTCTAGTAGTTTATGAATTTTATTTTTTTTGTAACTTTGAGTTTATAGGTGGAAACTGGAAACACCTACTCTATTCTTTTGTTTTTGGGAATTGTTGTATGATTGAAATTTATGCAATTAATAAAATAATTTCCATTAATATGTAGGTTACTATGGAATTATGAATTGGTTTTATTAAAAACTAAAAAATGTTTCCATTCGATATTATGTTCCTTATAATCATCAATAAAGAAGAGACATAAAATGTTCATTATAGATGATTACAACATAAACATTTCATTTTTCTGAATTAACATTTCTAACTAGCGGTGTTTCCTTTGATGCAAAACGCCTGCGATATTCTAAAAGATTATAAATTAACATCAAAGCTTACGTAGGCGTCAAAGCCTAAAAATGTACCGTTTTTTCGTCAAATATGCATCATTCACTTCTTTCCCAAATAAACCGTGAGATAAAGGTGCCATTTTCATTATCGTCCTAACGCTTACCCCTCAGTATCTATAGCAAAGCGGACCAGGGCAGGAGAAGTTGAATAGGGAAAGTGTCAGAATTAGAAGTATGAAATGGAAAATTTCGAAGGGAATGATGAAAGGGCATTCTGCTTAACGTCAAAAAGGGATTATTATTTAGGAAGTAATATTGTGAAAAATGAGGGTAATCCCCGGAAGTAACGGGGGGATAAGGGATTATAAAGTTTTCTTAGAATATTTTACCTGACTGCCCCCTAAGGAGGAATTGTTTTTCGAGTGTATACAGGGTGATTCAAAATACCAGGTCATTAATTCAAAAGGTGGTAGTTCTGGTCAAAATAAGAAGTTTATTCGAGTGAATCTTGAATTCCTTTGGAGATTCATGCTATTGAACTCAATTTTTTTTCTAGGTATTTCTAGGTGTCCCAAATTCGATATTCAGAGAAAAAATCTTCAAGGACCGAGATCATAGATATACAGGGTGGCCATTTGAAAACGAAACAGACGAGATTACAGACGAAATAAAGTTTTTCGATAGAAATGCTCGGACAGGTCGATTTCTGTTTCGAGGGGGACAACTTAAGATGTAGGTTACGGACGCATAGCGCTTCAACCCTTGCTACTACAACCCTCACCCCCAAATTTTGAATAGGGAAGATTAGGTGAGTGATACCTCATTTGAAAGGTATTTTTATACTGATTTCAGCACAGTAATTGTTTTTTCATTTCATGCATTAGTTCTCGAAATATTCTTAACTAAGTATTTGAAAATGAAGTAGTGTTTTCATGGCACTTGTAGTGTTTTGTGAAAAATCGACATTTTGAGCTTCACAACAATAAGGGACTGTGGCTTCCTTCCTAACTAACTAACGCATGAATATTTCGAGAACTAATGCATAAAATGAAAAAACAATTACTGTGCTGAAATCAGTATAAAAATACCTTCAAATTGAGGTATCACTCACCCCATCTTCCCTATTCAAAAATTGGGGGTGGGGGTTGTAGCAGCAAGGGTTGAAGCGCTATGCGTCCGTAACCTACATCTTAAGTTGTCCCCCTCGAAACAGAAATTGACCTGTCCGAGCATTTCTATCGAAAAACTTTATTTCGTCTGTAATCTCGTCTGTTTCGTTTTCAAATGGCCACCCTGTATATCGATTCGTTCTAGAATTATAGGTGTTTCTGAAAAATGACAGTCGAATATTTCGGTAAATCTTGGTTTCTGTTCGAGTTATTCAAAGAAATATAAAACGGGTTTTCAGTAGTTTTTATGTTTTATATGATATTTCAGGAATATAGAGCAAAGTTGGTGTTTCTCAACTGGGACACCCTATATTTTCAACAAAATATTTCATTATTATCGGTTCTCTTGGATTGGATTGAATAATGGCTATAAATCAAATTTCGTGAAGTTATCTCAAAAACAAATGAGTTATACGGAAAAAAATTCAAGCAGGTAGAATTTCATCTCCAGTGGTATTATATAAAATAATTTGATTTATTTCAGTGGATTTCCAAACATCGGGTAAATTTAAAAAAACAACGAAACATTCGATGCAGCAATGACAAACATGAAATAAATCAGAAACTTCAATAACGACTGTTTAACCGTGTCGATACATGTATTTATATGGGCATTTAGATCATACCAGTACAATATTTTCCTTCCAATTCGATTTTTCGTAATGATTATATCGCATGCCGTGGGAGTAGGTTTTTCATTCGAAATATTCTGTATTTCGTCGTCTAATAGAGAAAAAGAAATGAATATTGTATAATGTTTCCCTGTTACCATTAGACCTGTGGAAATAAGGGGTAGAAGTTTTTAGTAACCACCTGATTGTTTGAAGTTTGAATCCGGTCTATTCAAAATTGAAGGAAAAATGTTTTAAGGGAGATGAATAAAAATGTAAAAAGTTAAGTAAAGTGCAGTTTTCTGTGAAAATGTATAGAAATATGAGGGGTGTTAATTTTGAGGTCGTATAACACCAGCCAGCGATGATTCTACAACTGACTGCAAATATAATATATTTTTCTCAGCTCAAAATATGACTATTTTCGCATTTTTTCCATATTTTGGACTTATTGTTTTGAAGACGTTACAGTTGTACTTACTCTTGAAAATAGTGATACATGTACTCAAACGTTTTTCTAACTTTACAATATCTTTTCTATAGAAATGAACTCTTTGTTTTTGAAAAGGATTTCAATGTTGGTAATCAATTCTTCTGAATTCTTTTCTCTGAAACACTTTCTAACTGTTGCTGTCGATTGAGCTGAGTCTGAATAACATAAACCATTGCGCTTGCACATTAGCTTTTCCCATTAAAAAACAGGGTATCACCAATCCACGAAACACATTTTTATCCATTTTTTGAACAACAAAAAATGTAGGTCCACTTGACCATTAATATCTCAACCCATACTCAACTTTTTTGACGCATTTTTTTTGAAGCTTGGTACTAACTGGAAAAAAAGTTGTATGGTACTAGTGTTCTCATCAATGCGCCAGGCCCGGGACTTTTTGAGTAACGTGTTGGAAATAAAAAATTTAGAGACAATTAAATGGGTGGATAATAATAGACTCCCCAGAATCACTACAGATGGAAAACCGAACACCAACGGATCACCTGGAAGGCTGGTTTTAGAGTCACGCTGACCGTCAGCGCTGAAGCCTACGCTCGTAGTTCTCAGCGCGTAGCAACTAGCAACTCGTTTCAGAGTCTCGCTGAACGTCGTGAGGTACAGTCATGCCCAACCACAACTTCAATCACACGATCAGTATCAATATCGCGATTCATTGTTGCGTTGACTGTCCCCGTCAGCGCGTGCGTTTTACATAACACAGTAACGATAACTGAGCTCGGTAGCGCGTCGGCGCGGCGTGATCAGCGGCGCCGACGCGTTGCGCGTACGCGCTTGATGCCTCAGCGCTGAGCCGTCGGCGTTATTCTAAAACGCTTCATAAGTAATACATATTGCGCCGACGGTCAGCGTGACTCTAAAACCAGCCTAAGACCACCTAACACTGGACAAAAAACTGGATGTAAACGTCTACAGAATTGCCACCTAGAAATTAGAAAAACAGGCTTACTATTGATGAATCAACTGGCAAGGCCAAATAGATAAGAGAGGAAAAGAAGAAGTAGAAGAAGAATAAGTAGAAGGAGAAGGAGAAGGAGAAAAAGAAGAAAAAGGAGAAGAAAAACGAGAAGAAGAAGAAGGAGAAGAAGAAGGAGAAGAAGAAGGAGAAGAAGAAGGAGAAGAAGAAGGAGAAGAAGGAGGAGAAGAAGAAGGAGAAGAAGAAGGAGAAGAAGAAGGAGAAGAAGAAGGAGAAGAAGAAGGAGAAGAAGAAGGAGAAGAAGAAGGAGAAGAAGAAGGAGAAGAAGAAGGAGAAGAAGAAGGAGAAGAAGGAGAAGAAGAAGAAGGATAAGAAGAGGAAGAAGAAGGAGAAGAAGAGGAAGAAGAAGGAGAAGCAGAAGAAGGAGAAGAAGAAGAAAGATAAGAAGAAAAAGAAGGAGGAGGAGAAGAAGAAGGAGAAGAAGAGAGAGAAGAAGAGAGAGAAGAAGAAAGATAAGAAGAAGAAGAAGAAGGAGAAGAAGAGGAAGAAGAAGGAGAAGCAGAAGAAGGAGAAGAAGAAGAAGAAGAAAGATAAGAAGAAAAAGAAGGAGGAGGAGAAGAAGAAGGAGAAGAAGAGAGAGAAGAAGAGAGAGAAGAAGAAAGATAAGAAAAAACAAAAGGGGTAGAAGAAGAAGAAGGATAAGAAGAAGAAGGATGAGAAGAAGAAGGAGAAGAGAGAGAAGAAGAAAGAGAATATAATAATTATATTAAAAAGAAGAAGCTTTGATAGACAAATTTTCATTATTGCTGAAATTTGTCTCAATACTGTAACTAGTTCGAACGGTTGAAGAGTTACGCCCTGTTTCAGAATTACCAAGGTTTTCCTTATTCAACCAAGCTCTTATTCTTTGAGAGTTCTCACATAGACTTTAATGCGATCCTTTCCGAGATCAAAGGAAACAGTTTCTTCACCATATTTCCGACTCGGCTCGGTTGAAAAGACACAGGCTGTTGAAAATCCATAAAAAAGGTAATTTTTAGTTATATCTAGCAAACGGAATAAAATCGAAGGAAAAGATTTTCAAAATATAGGTTTTTAGTGATGTGATGAATCTTTTCCGAACATAAAAGTCCAGTCAACTCCAGAATGTTCGCTATACTAAGTAAGAAAAAAAATCGAATCGAAAAAAAATTGTAAAAAAAAAGTGTTTCTTTTAAACCTCAGGAATCTTCGGTTGAAATATATGTACAAGTCAAAGACACCTTGTGTAGTGTGGCGACACTTTGCTAGACAGAACACCTCCGTTGAGGACATAAGACATACACCCAATTGTTTATGGCAAAGTCATCACGATCCGTGATCCACGATGTTTTGCCATACTGATGATTCCATCAGTCCCAGGATGAACCACCGCACTTCTTTTGGTCAGGGTGCACCATAAAATTGGTTGAAACGCCTGTAAGCTATCCCACAAAAATTCAAAGCTCAGTTCGTGGCAGATGCTTGAGCATCTTTGTGAGGACAGAGAACATAATACGATTCTTAATACTCCTGATAGATACCAGTGAAGAAACACTGAAGATGGACCATGGACTAATAAATAAAATTCCAGCATCTCCTTTAAAATGATCAGAACCACTGAACTTACCCAAATCGATCGGAAACAGAGAATCGGACGAGCGGAATACTGACCTACGAAGACCCCGCAGTGCTCTATTGTGACGAAGGAACTGGACATCTTGTATCGTAAAATTTCACGCTATTTCTGCAGGAGCCAGAAGTGAAACGCGGCGTGCAGGGCTTGGTTGTGATTCCGTCACGTAACTGCGTTCCCAGCTCAAGTTACGAGCCTTCCTTCCGGATAGCTTGGGAGAAGATGATAATGGGAATGAAATTTGGTGGAATTGCGATATTATGAGGATGACATGGGATCAGGACCGTCGCTGTCGAAAAAATATGCCGTTAATAAGTGGTTTCGGGTCGGATGACGATATCCTAGTTGTGTTGTAGATGGGATAGTCGTTGATGTGTGTGTGATAACGAAGGATTACCACCACGTGGCTTTCCACTTATCAGTCGAACATTAGGTACCGTAGAGTGGTGTGACTTTGCACCTCTTTTTCTAGTTTTCTTGGTGTAACTTTTTGGTTTTTTTTGTGAAATTAGTCCTGTGCAAAGTATTTTCAATTTGAACATTTTAGTTGTCGACTGCTGTGGTCAGAATCAGATGAAAAGGTGCACACTTCTTTCTTTTTTTTTTTCAATTTGGCAAAGTGACCCGCAATTGCCAATGCATCAAAAATGATTTTTTTGACAATTTATTGAAGTGCTGGTGGTATATATTAGTGCACTAATGCTTCCAGGTTCACCCATATATCTTTTGCTTATTTTATTCCAAAGAGTTCTTCTGGGAATGTTGTACACTTCGGAAGCTGTCTGTTTTGAAATGTTTTCATTTCGAACTGCAGTGATTGCTCGGATTAGTGTTTTTTTCCGTATAATTACTATAGTTCCTTGCATCCAACTTCTTTTTTATCGACGACCCATAATATGGCTCGAAATAAAAGATTGTGAAACAAATTTGGTATGTGGCAATGTCTCCTGCCAAAGGGCCACAATAGAAAAATTTCCCGAAATGTCGAAATCCTCTCAACCAAATGTTTTCAGTTTGTTTTTTAACGTGACGTTTAATGAATGTAAAGTAAACTGCTAAATTTATTTCGATGTACCGTTCGCCATATTTTCTGCACAACTCCTAGTATTTCGCATATATACTCACGTTAAAAAATTACCCGCTCACATAACATACCGTAGCACACCATTCAGAGTACGCCAGACGACTGCGACGGTTGCAACATGTGAGTATATAGTGCGGTTAAAGGTTCCGATTCGTGATTTCTGTAAGATGTGGCCAACTTTACGTAAACGAAGTGATACTCAAAATATTAGGCAGTTCGGCAAAGTCGCCTCCGTTGGCAAAGTCACACAGCTCTACCGTACCCATTCATTTCCCCTCTGGCGTTCCTGCGATGACCAAACTTTGTACGGTGTTCTAATTTGTACATTCAGTTTATTTTCTTTCTCTTTACTTATTTTAGCATATAAGTAGAGGGTAGTACTGTACGACGATCAATTATCAGGGGAACAGCTGCTTTGATGGTGAGGTTTTTTGAGCTGATTCTATATCAATTTGATGTCCTGAATTCAAATAACGTATTCATTTTCAACTAGAAGCTCAAATTTTCAAGAAATACAATTTTAGAGAAATATAAGTTTCATTATTTCAACTCAAATCCGTAAGTGTAGTAAACAAAAGTAGTTACCAATTTTTATTTTAGTTATACGAAATACAATATTATGTCGTACTTACAAAAAAGAAAAAATATTGAAGAAATCAAATAGTCACTCAACATTTCGAAAGCTTATTTTCCGCGACATTCTTGAATGTTTTTTTCAACAGTCCTTTTTTAAACTCCAGCAGTACACTGCCATCATGTGCATGTCCCATCTTCCTTGGTAGCGGTCCTCCATAACTTTAATATCATGGTGAAATCTTTCAATCTTGTTCCTCACTCATGTCTCCTAAATTTTCTGGCCTTGTAAATAGTTTATTTCAATACTCATATTGCACCCTAAAGATTTGAAAGTATTAAGCATCTTGTTAACTATTCCAACATAGTTTTGAGCTTTATGTTTGCCCAGAAAATTTTCTACAACTGCAACAAATGATGTCCAAGTTTCTCGTTCAACTTGATTAATCGAATTTATGAAGGCAGGAACCTTAATTAATTGTCCTATTTGTGGGCCGTCAAATATCCCTCATTTGATTTTTTCTGTGCTCAACTGATGCATTTTTACCCCTTTACATGCAAAACATGACTCATTCTTATCAAGAGGCCTTTACTAATTGCTTCATCAAGCCCAACTTTATATGTAACGGAGGAAGTATGGTTTTTTCTCTCACTAATCTGAGTTATGGGATTAAAATGATCAGTTCAGGTACCTGATAGGCAATGGTTCCCCTATTTATAGATTTACCTGGAATTGACTCAATTACAGACTGACACTAAAAGCATTGTACTTACATCAATGAATATATAATAATTTTAGAACTCCCATAAATGAATATACTGAATGAAACCCTCATTGGTAAAAAATTGATTCATCAAAAAAAGTAGAGCTGATAGAGAAATATGGATTGCATGTATAGATTTAGTACCTCAAATATTGTTGAAATCAGTTATAGGGGCCAAAAAAAAAGTTCTTTTTTGCCTTGTTTTTCACAAAATTATAGTTTTATCTTTGTAATGATTTTATGTTGGTTTTTTCACGAATACCGAAAAAAATAAATGAGAAGAGCACCGACATACGTCAAATTCTTTTTCATTATCTTAAGTTAAGTTTAGTAGACTTTTCGACTCTTTTCAAGTATCGTTTAACATACCCGACAAACAACAAACACGACAAATAAGAATCCTTTTCAATTTCAGATAGAATTCGAATTGAACCAATACAGCATTAAACTCGTCCATTCTCAAGAACGAAGCCAATGGAAGATCCACCCAAAAGCAATAGCCCTAAATTCACCTGTCATCGTTTGTCCCATTCGACTGGGTGCGGTCCTGTTTCCTAAGGTCAAGCAGTGAGTGAAGAAGAATGCTAAAAGTTAATTCGATTTCATGGAACATCGCCAACCTGCATCGTTCCACAGAGCTCGGTGAGGCTGTATCGAACGGTTCACAGACATTTTCATTTCATTCCAGGAGATTTAGGGACAACTGATGTGGGAATGAAATGAACACGTAATTTCTCCAGAGCATCCTGATTTCGAGTTATCGCAAACTTTAATCAATCTGATGCTTATGATGACGAAATTAATTAATGTCTTTCGGGAGGATGGAAACAATGAGAGTTGGGTTTTAGTGGTTACGGCTTGGGAAAGGATGAAATGGCTGACTTAGCAGATGAAAAGGGTCAGAAATTATGAATATATGGATGCTATGAATGTTTGGGACAAATGAAACATTCATTCAAATGGATCTGAGTTGAACAGACGATCCAGGTTTTCAGTTTTTGAGAGCTTGTTTCCAGAACAGAGCGTTTTATTATTATGTTAGAAATTCTGATGACTAATCTGTACTCGAATTTGATTCTGCCCAGCCGCATACACAATAAAAACTTGAAATTTGCGGGGTAGATTCAGATATTGAAAATCGCAGGTGAATTAAGTCATGGACAAAATCTCAGTAGGATTCTGTAAATGAGACAGTTCGCAAATTTATTTTATTGATAATTTTTTAACTACTACGTCGCTAAATATGCCTGGCGAATAGATGGCACTGCCAGTGTTATACCTACCAGTGGAAGAAGTGGAAGAAGGAGAATAACAATAACAATAATAACATTAATTTCAAAATATGTACAGATAAGGCCATACATAAAAGAAACAGTGCCAAGAAAATTGTCTTTAACAACCAAGATATCACACAGTTATCAACAGATAATCATCCAGAGAATAAGGTTCTAAATTAACAAGATACTCTCTAACATTTCTCATAAAAATCTTAAAACTATTTACACATTTAATTTCATTTGGTAACTTATTAAAAATTCTTATACGCATATAAGAAGTGTGGGTTGTGGTCCTTATACTGTGACTTGAGTAGTTCACGGCCAAGGACAATTTAGGGAAATAAAAAACGGGATGAAAATACTTTTTCAATTTATTTCCAACCCACTTAAAGAGTTTGAAGAAGATGATAATTTGTCTAATCGATTCTTAGGGTCGCTGCACACTTGGATCGTTGCGGCTCGGTCGCAGGTAGTTTTTCGCCGGTCTCGGGACAGATGTGAAAATCTTTACTCTTCTCGTTGTCGGTACAAGTGTTGCACATATGTTGTAGATGTAGTTTCTTTCTCGTTGACTGGTCTGAACTCAATTGAATTATTCGCCCTGAAATGCCGAGTTTTATGGTCATTCAGGCTGTTTTCCATTCGACCGTTAGCAAAGCCTTTCTACGGACCCCTTAGGGGTGTGGCTTTGATAATCCTAAGTTTGTACACCGAATTCTTCCGTTTTTCATGAATTTCGTACAGAAGGATGCTTTTCAGATATCGATAATCTGTGTATCGGATAATGCAGTTCTAAGGATCTTAAGGGGTAATTAGTTCTACTTGTATGAACAGAAAATCTCTCTTTGTTTCTGAAGAAAAAAATATAATATAATATAATATAATAATAAGAAGCTTTAATAGTAAAATTTCTAAATTAGAAAAACAGGCGAACTCTTGATAAATCAACTGACAAGAGTAAATAGATAATGAAAGAAGAAGAAGGAAAAGAAAAAGGAAAAGGAAAAAAAAAGAAAAAGAAACTTTAATCAATATGATGCTTACGATGACGAAATTAATTAATGTCTTTCGGGACGATTGAAACAATGAGAGTTGGGTTTTAGTGGTTACGGCTTGTGAAAGGATGAAATGACTGACTTAGCAGATGAAAAGGGTCAGGAATTATGAATATATGGATGCTATGAATGTTTGGGACAAATGAAACATTCATTCAAATGGATCTGTGCTGAACAGACGATTTAGTTTTTCAGTTTTTGAGAGCTTGTTTCCAGCACAGAGCGTTTTAATTCTGATGACTAATCTGTCCTCAAATTTGATTCTGCCCAGCCGCATACATGGTAGAAACTTGAAATTTGCAGGTAGGTTCGGATATTAAATATCGCAGGTAAATGCGGTAATGGACAAAATCTGATAAGGATTTTATAAATATGACAGATCGCAAATTTGTTTTCTCGAACATTTTTTTAACTTCTACGTCAGTAAATATACTTATCGAAGAGATGGTACTGCCAGTGTTTTACCTGACATGTTCTTTCTCGTTAGTACCAAGTCAGATGCCTAGAAACCTTGTTGTGTGCAGTGATTCGATTTTGTTTTAGACTTTTTGAGATAGTCCACTTGTTGCTTTGGATAGAACTGGTAAGTTCTGCGAGGTGACGAATTTCGAATTTTTCGCTATCTGTCTGAATCCGTTTGAAAATGAAATAACGATTTGAGAAAGTGCAAAATTATTGTAATAAAATGGCAGACTGCATTTGGTATATTCAAAATGTAGGATCCAGTCATTGTTCCCTGTAAATAATTGACATGGTCAACAGGATGCTTGGAGACCTATTAGTTTCTTCAAGCGTCGAGGGTATGATAGTTCAAATGGATTTGCAGGGAACGAATTGCTAGTGTAGAAAATGTGTGAAGGAAGTGTTAATTCTTCAAGATGTCGAAGACATGTCGGGTCCATTACTCGATTGTAAATCTTAGGAGATTTACTTGGGGTTGGGAAAGTTCAAAAACGAACACGGTGGTACCGGATGTCACATCTGCGTACCACGTGCAGGGAGAATATTCCATGGCTGAGATTTCCAGTAATCCGCGAAGAGTTTTGTGAGCGGTACGGCAAAACTCTTATTGGACTAGGGGTGGTGCTTGATACTTTCCCCCGATATCGGGGTGGTGCTAGGGGTGTGACTAAGTAAGAAGAAGGGAAGTCGATAACCAGAGGAGATCAGTCTAAGCCGAGAAAGTGTTCAGTCTAAGTTGGTCTAAGTCGACGTTAGTTCAGAGTCGGTCGGTCAAGAGTAAGTTTCTGCCCAAGTCGATCAGAATGAGACGTAAAAGACGAAAATACGATATATTCGAAGACGTTTCCTAATTAACATTCAACGATAAGACGAAATTCAGTACCGTAGTGAGAAATTGTAATTAAGACGGTAATTGCGATAATACAATACTCTGTTTGTACTGTAAGTGTGACTTTGTAAATAAATGTACATAACTAAAAATGTTTAATTATTACAAACACGAGCAAAGTCACGGACAAGAAGACGAAAGGCCAGGTAATCGAATCATACCTCTAGGCGATCGATTAACCAAGCCTACAAAAATTTAGGAGATTGTCACGAGCATAGAATATACTCAAAGGTCGCGAGAGTCGAAAATCGCGAATAAAGTTTAATTTTTCAGAAAAAAATGTGTTTTCACTGGTAAGTCCCGGAATTTATCGAGTGACATGTTCAATAACATCTTATATATACGTTTATACCGATCTACCAAGGGCACAATATGTGTAAAGGGCGCATGAATGAAAAGGGGTTCAAATGCTTCTCTAGAATTTTTAGATAATTGTAAAATTCGATTTCACACATTTGGTTGTGAACTTATCGTGGAGTTCAAGAACTGAACCTAACCTAATCTAGCTTAACTCCGAATATATATTTTCGAGTAGACTGGTTGATTGGACGATTCTGAAGTTGAAAAGTGAAAAAAAACAGCTACAAGATCGCAGAACACATCGGTGGAAAACGGAACCAATGGAGGCACTCCATTGACTCGAAATGCTGTTTCTTTTAACGATAATGAAAATGAAAACTATTTTCCTGTTCCATGGAGAACCGGGATCAATGAAGACAAAATCATCTGGTTTGTTTTCTCTGCCCCAATCCTTTCAGAAAAAACAGTTCGAAACTTTCTACTCTTCTTTAGATATTTAAACCGATCGAAGTATTCAAAGAACAAACAGCTATCTGTTGTTCCATCGTCCCACGATATACTACTCATCAAGGACAAAGGATACTCTCCAATAACTGATAGGCTTCAAACGAACTGTGAGAGGATCTATCTAATCATTAATCTAGATTTCCAGTAAACAACGAACAACCATCTCGATTGAAAAGCTTCGAGTGTTCAGCTGAATTGTTTGTCGCTGCTTTGGAATTTTCGCTCTCCATTTTTTTTTCGTTTCCGGTGAATTTTCATTGTGGACATGCCTACGAGACTGGGGTCAACAATATACGTATTTCGATGGGAAAACAGTTCGATTGATCCTTGATGTTATAGGTACCTGTTATTCAGGACTTTCCATTTACAGAGATGGAAATTTTTATCGTATTCTGCAACATTTTTTTCAATTTTATTCCAATATCGATTACTGAGGTTGTAAACCGCTATAATTTTATTGGGATATTGTATGAACATAAATACGAGGTGGCCTATTTAATCAATTTTTTTCATGGGAACATCATGTGCTTTCAAATTCTTTAAGGGAAACCTCCTCAAGAATTTTTTGATGGCAATAGGGTTCAACTAAAACATAACTTCGAAAATTTTGTTGTTGAGAAAATTATTTTTGCCTTTTGTAACGGCGTAAAAAACTCGAAATGATCTGTGAAGCTTAACAAGTGGTTGAGTTCCTGAACAAATTTCAATTTTTAAAATGTTCAAATTGCCTACCAGTAATTTCTCATCAGTAATATTGCCTTTGTTCAACATTTTCTCCCAAATTCTGTAGCATCTCAGGTCTTATTTCATTACATTCCATTTTATTCGATTCCATTTATTAATCTGTAGTACCGTATTATCGTTTTCCAATGAGAGGTTTCATTTTGATATTGAAAGAACCAATATAATTTGAGAAAAATCCATGAATGTTCATTTAATTGTAGAGGAGAAGATATGCCATTAATGATGGAAAACTATATCAATCAACAATAAAATGGCCGCAACTGCTACGGTTGCAGCACCATATCTTTTTCATGAACTTGCGGCTGAACTTGTTTCTTGGTGATAGCGTATTTTTCAATTGTCAAATGCTAAAAACTGTACAGCATGCTTTCTTAACAATATTGACTGTAGAAACATTGTAGTTCAAAAATGTAACAAACATAAAACAAGGAGGGGATATGTTCAAATATAGGTAATATCTGCTCACATAGCAGGCTATTCGAAATTGAACCTCTTATTAGTAAACCCTTTTCAATACTAATAATATTAGATCGACAGAAGTATATAACTTGAGCAAACTTGTATACACACACTCTGAAAACATTGAAAGATGAAAATCTTTCTGAACTTTCACATTATTGCGCTCTAAATCCAAAATTAACTTTCAAAAGAAGGATATCAACATTTGTCCTATAAAACTGCTCTGAACCGTAATAAAATATTCCCCTCCTTATTTTTTGTTTGTTACATGTTTGAACTACAATGTTTCTACAGTCTATATTGTTAAGAAAGCATGATGTACAGTTTTTTTCTCTTTTTGAACATAATAATAATAATACATTTAATTACATTATAGAAAGGAATGTCCAATTCAAATAAACAATCAAGAACAGATACAATAGGTTCGCATAGGTAAACTTGTTGGATTGTTACTTCTAATACTTTTGAAGATCTTTTAGGGCCGGTATTATGGATAATCAATTATTATGGATAACTGACAGTTCAACCATTGCATCAACTACCGAATTCCTTATTAAAATTACGAAATTTGGTAGTTGACATACGGTTCAACCGTCGGTTAACCTTTATAATAGCAGTCCTAAGAGAGGTAGATACCGTCACCATGACACTGTTTATATGACTTCAAAAGTCAGGAGATCTTGAGAGTCTTTCATTATGACTTCTCCTTCCATTCTAATTTAAAGGAAAATAATCATTCAGAATGTCACGTTCTGGGGGATAACTACAGTTTAAAGCCCTAGTTTTATATCGCAAACCTGATTACAAAGCATCTTCTACCTTTGGTAGACTCGAAAGCAAAAACAAGAACATAGGAAAGTTTTCAAAGTGAATACCAAACATCGAACAACGTTTCGAACAGTTTATTTCCAATAATTTTGCGGGATACAGCGATAGGTACGAAATAATTGTTTCGTAGTTTAAATTCAGCAACTCCCTCATAGAATTTGCAACATTTAAAGTTCGTTCCAGTTCCATTTCTCGGGAGAATGTAACAAGAAGTTATTGTTCGAACGATAATGGCCAAAGTTACAATGAGACGAGCAGGAACTTTGGAGATCAGGAGGTTATATTTTTCGGTTAAATGGGTGGAATGTCAATAGTTTCCAGGCTATTACCATCCCATCGATTTGCTGTGAGAAATGGCCGAATCGTGGGGCAAGGTTTCATTTCGTATTCGGAATTTGCTTGTAGCTATCATCATTATTTCGGGAACAAATCTAGTCAATCACTAGGAAATGATAGACATCCGTTATTATTTAGATATACATGGGTCACGTCTTGACTTGATTTCAAGTAAAGCTCAAGTCAAGTATTTATTTATCAATTGCTTGAATCATATCAAGCTACTTGATTTTTAGCAGTGTTATTGTGTAATGTTACATCAATAAAAAATAAGATGAAATGAGAAGGGACCTTGCAAAAAACACTTTCATTTATTAAACTCATTATATTAAAGAACCGAGAATATCAACTTTTTTGAAATGTAAACATGAATTAAGTCACTATAAATCATAACAAAATGAAAAATAATAAAAATTAAAGTTTCTTAATATTGAGAAACCTACAGGATTTGTTTGATTTTATAATTGTCCATCCAGGATCTAAGACACATGAGGCATCATATAGATTTTCCGCCTAACGTATTGCGGGTTTCAGGAGCAGCTCTGGAAAAATTCTTTCAACAGGAGCTGAAGATGCTGGCGTTGATAAAAAATCCTTGGCTATTTTGGCCAAATTTGAAAAGACATTTCTGTAACTACCAAAATTTAATTTCACAGAAATGTGAGAAAACTACTAATAAAGTCACACTGGCGAATTCTTCAGTCTCTCGGTGCTCGAGGAATCCCCCTATTTAGTCTAAGCGCGCACGAGATTGCAGAAATATATGCCATGCGACGCGTGCATATCAAGCTCAAGTAATATCAAGTAGCTTGATATCAAGTCAAGTAATAAATATCTAAAATAAATTCAAGTCAAGTTCAAGCATGTAATTTTTCATGAGCTTGATTTTCAAGACCAATAGTTGGTTTAAATTTCAAGCTACTTGGTTTGATGAATCCCTAGTCTGGGAATTGCGGTGTTTCATCATGAGATAGCTGGTGGGCTCTTCAGTTAGGCAATTCAACGATCTCAGCCTAAGACATCTTCCCACTACCTCGTGGAGGAATGACCCTGCTCTAATGCGGTGGCTCTTATAAACTTGCCCGTGTCGCCCTAGAGTGTGGCGTGAAACCAATAACGCCATCTCTCGGGCTGACAGAGTACTTCTCCTAATAAAGTGTGCGGTATCTTTTAAAAATGAATTTTCTTTATACGATACAAGGCTACCAGTACGAAAAACTGATCGATAATAAGTAGCATTTTCCAATTTGTCTACAATACGAAGACTAGTGAGCCGATTAACTTAATGATGTGGTCTATAAGTAATTATTTGAATAGAACAATGCAACAATTTCTGAATGTTGTTGGGGCTTGTATCTTTCCATGATCAAATGATTAAATGACAAAAGAAATGTCGAACAATAATAGAGTGTTGCCATTATATACATTTCAAATTGACCATTATATTGGAAAATCCCTTACAAAAAGACTTTTTTCCAGTGACCCAACTCTTCCTAGAGGTATTTTAGCAGAAATAAAGGACGAGCTCTATATACGAGTGTTTCGATCATCTCATATTTTTAGTTCAACATTTACTCACAGGTGTGTGCTCATGTACAGTTTCTCAAACACATTATTAATATTCTGGTTACCTATATGTGAACAAACAATAGTATAGGATCCCGATATAAAACGACCTTCACCGAGATGCTTATTTGATAAAACGTATTTTATATTTAATTTAACATGTCAATAAATATATTACCTATGGGTTGCCTAACAAATTTTAGTCCAGAGTAGGTTTAATTAATAATTAAAAAAAAATTTTTTTTCGAACATTTCACCGGTTTGCTTATTAGATAAATTCTATACCAATCGAAAGTATGAAGCCCATAGAATGTGCAAACGTTAGGTTGCCTATTTTTTTCCGGTCACAACTCTCGGGTTGCCAGGTATAAACAGGTCAATCTATACTAGCATTCTGCAACGGTCTGACTATTTAATCAAAATCAATTAAATTAAAGATTATTTCATTATGAACACGGTGGTATAGGGTTGCCTGCGAAAAATCAGTCCAGAATCCCGGTTGTCGAATTTTAAAAAGTTAAATATTGCTGCGAGTGAATGTGTGCGACTGAAAGTATACCAGTCTATCGCTATCCTTTTCATTTCCAAGAACAAATAGCATGCGCACTCTCTTTCTTTCACTGGACGGACTTCAAACAGCTGCTATGCTGTGTCCTCTTCTATCGCATGAGATGGTTGATTGGGACCTCTCAGTTGCACACATTCACTCGCAGCAATATTTAACTTTTTAAAATTCGACAACCGGGATTCTGGACTGATTTTTCGCAGGCAACCCTATACCACCGTGTTCATAATGAAATAATCTTTAATTTAATTGATTTTGATTAAATAGTCAGACCGTTGCAAAATGCTGGTATAGATTGACCTGTTTATACCTGGCAAACCGAGAGTTGTGACCGGAAAAAAAAAGGCAACCTAACGTTTGCACATTCTATGGGCTTCATACTTTCGATTGGTATAGAATTTATCTAATAAGCAAACCGGTGAAATGTTCGAAAAAAAATTTTTTTTTAATTATTAATTGAACCCACTCTGGACTAAAATTTGTTAGGCAACCCATATGTGATATATTTATTGACATGTTAAATTAAATATAAAATACGTTTTTAAAATAAGCATCTCGGTGAAGGTCGTTTTATATCGATATCTTGCAAATGTTATACTACTACATAATCAAAACTTCTAATATAACAAATATAAATTTGAAAGGATATGGAACTAGTAGAAATGTTATTGTGGTTACACAATGTGGTTTCAATGTTTCGTATTAATTTCAACTATATAACAACATTGGAATTTCTATTAGCTTTATACAGACTTATAGAAGAACATCACTTGTTTCAGCCTTCCTTGGAGCTTTGTGTCATTATTTGAGAATTTGCAGTATTTCAAAGGATAATGAGCTAATCCTGTTTAGTTTCTAATCTTATCCGAGCACTAAATTGTACTCCTTCATTCAAAATATTAAGCCTTTGTAACGAAGTCATGAGTAAGGTTGTAGATTCTATAGCTTCGCAGAACCGGGTCTCTTCTGCGACTCCCCCATTAAAATCATGACACTTTGCTCCCGAACTACACAAAGGGCAAGGGTGGGAGGAATGTTAGTGGCACATTTTCATTCCAGGAACATCCTTTTATCATGTGAAATATCGTGCGTTGTTGTTTCGTTGCTAGATTTAATGAGAAAATAAATAAAGGGTTACGGCTCAGAATATCGAGTGTTCAGTTGGTCTGGGTATCAGGATGGTAATGAATTCGGAAATAAACAACAAAGGAGAAAGGCAACAATGTAATCCTTGAAGTGAAAAGTCTAGACACGTTTTGAAATGGTTGCGACTTTGACGAAGCCTAAACAAGAATTTGGCGTTGGGGTAAGATGTCTCCATTGTTGGCCTTGTAACTTTTTACATAATCCATTTAAATATACTTTGTGAAATAAGCTGTATTACAATTAACTAGTTTAAGATTGTTATTCACTGAAATTCCATTCAAAATAATCGAGTAGCCATGGAATATTTAACTTTTTACTTGTTGTTAGAATTATCGATTTGAGTATTGTTTTTTATTGCAATTGTTTTGTTTTTGTGTTTTTCTTTTCATTTGAAGCTGCAAGCTAGAGTGCGACAACGTAAAGATTATTTACAACTGAGAGGTTGCCTTAATTCTTCATTCAGTGAAATAGCTAATGGCTTAATCGTAACCGAAACTCTGTCAGACGGCCTTATCAAGTATTGTCTAGAGCAGCGGTTCTCAAGCTTGCTCTTTGCGCCCCTCTTTTGTAATTCAAAAAATTCTGCTCCCCCTACCCATAGGAATTCGAATTGCACAATTACACTCCATTTGAGAATATTCCTGTTGGACTATCACTGTAAGAAGAACAACTGATAGATGTTTCATTAAGTACCTTACAACTAACACTCCTGGACTTACTCAGGCCAAGAAATTCGTGACGATTTCACCTAACTACGCCAAAAACCTCTTGAAGCTGTCACGAGCCGAGCTTCGGGTGATGGTGGGACTGCTGACGGAGCACTGTCGGTACAAACATCATTTGTACCGTATGGGAAAGTCAGCAGATGGGATTTGCAGGATCTATGGATCAGAAGCAGAAACAGGCGAACACATGGTATGCAAGTGTACAGAGTTGGCAGGCCTAAGAACCATTCATATGGGAAAGCCGGTCCTGGATACCCGAGAGGTAACGGCCAAGGCCCCTAAGGAGGTTGTCAGTTTTATTAAAGTTATTGACGATCTCCTTGGGTTTTCATGAATGAGTAGGGTAGAGAACAAAAGATCTACACGGTGCAGTTCCCGGAAGGCTTACCGTGCCACAACGACCTCAGTTCAAATAATAATAATACAGTACCTTACAACAATTTTGATAAAATTCTTAAACATACTTCTGGACTTAGCTTCTGAAAGTCTACTCAGTTATAAACCCACAGCACTCAGGATTCGCAAGCCTTATCCAACGGCTTATCTTTGTGAAATTGGATTTTCTACACTTATTACCTGAAAATCCGAATACAGAAATAAACTTCAAGTAGGGAATGAACTCAAAGTGACCATCTCTAACATGGGACCAAATTTAGAGAAATTGTGCGCGTTAAAACAAACTCATGTTAGCCATTAGTTAGTCCTTGAAATGTTCCTTTGTCATTGTTAGATAAAATTTCGTTAAAAATTCTTCAAATCTTTTCAATTTCTTGAGTGCCCCTCAATTAGGTAGATGCACCCCCTTTAGGGGGCGCGCCACACAGTTTGAGAAACGCTGGTCTAGAGAAATTCAAGAACGTCGTGGACGTCCAAGACAGACAAATGACGTCCAGAAACACGATATTCGATTCATGGTATTAATCGACCACATCTGACGTTTGGAGCGGTGTACCTGGAGACTAGATTGGGACGAAGGGTTGTCTTCAAGGACTTATCCCGATTGTGCTTGGGGATGCAAGATGGCTGTATGATGATCGAACGTAAACGTGGGCAACGTCACAATGTGTAGTTTTCTTTTGAGTGTCATATGCTGTACGGGTTATGGTATGAGATGATATGTTTATTGGACCAGTTTATCTTGGTTGGAATCATCCGACGCGATATGACTGCCTTCCGATGAAGTGGTAGAACCCCATATCCTTCCAGTCCTCTAAGAGCTGGTGAACCAGGTTTTTTAACAGGACAATTGCAAGGCATTCTAGCGTTTCGAAGAGGCTAAGGTCAATATAGTGCCACCAAGATCTCTTAACCTTATGCCAATTGAGCTTGTGTGGACATGAAGTAGAAGTAGTAAAGGTTGTTTTTTAGAGCTATAGAACTTTAAATTGCAATAAAACAACGATGGATTATTCCATTGACATGAATTTCATTTATCCGCAAGATAATCTTATGGCATTACATTTTAAATATGATTTCTGGCATATGACCGCCACGGCTGGCTAGGATGTAGTCCAATCTGAACGTCCAATTTTCGATGACTTTTTCCAACATTTGTGGCCGTATATCGGCAATAACACGGCGAATGTTGTCTTCCATTTTTTATTTCACAGAGCATACGTAGATGGCAATTGACCTCAATATTTAGTTGTGTTTAACCGGAAATTTCGAATTGGCTCTTTCCAAGAATATGTGAAGCGCAAGATAAATATCAGCTTGGTTTGTAGCTTTTCGAATTCATAAATCGGATTCAGAACCTGAGAGGGATATTGCAATATCCCAATTTTCATGTTTCTCTTGATCTACATTTCCGAGAAAAAATGCATTGCATTATTATGATTTATTTGTAGATTTTCTGACCTCCAAATGCGATAGTTCTGCCTGTTAGCGAAACAAATTAGGTGGAAATGAATCTCCTCACTGAATTTTTTTTGTGCGAAATCGTCATGTACCTAATCATCGATTGGTGATGTTCTTTCCTGTAATCTTCGGTGTTTACTAGTTGATATACGCCCATTATCTATGATTTCATCAAAATTACTCAATTCAAGTACATAATTACTTGCCGTGAAAGCATAGAAGTAGGGGAAATTTGAAACTCACGAACTATTTTGAAAATAAATGCCGCGTCTTCTTATCACGAACTTGTCTACTCTTGAGAATTCTGTCCTTCTTGAATCTTGACATTCCTTGATCCTCACTGCAAATAACCGAAAAAATCAAGCAAATCAGTTCGTTTTCCAAAAGATATTCTGTGATTCAGAGAGATTGAAAAAAACATTTGATTTTTTCTATTGATGAAATCTATACAAACAATTATATAGTTGAATCTAA
This sequence comes from Harmonia axyridis, assembly GCF_914767665.1. NCBI lineage: Eukaryota > Metazoa > Arthropoda > Insecta > Coleoptera > Coccinellidae > Harmonia > Harmonia axyridis. The sequence continues at coordinate 31,742,978 of NC_059505.1, forward strand.
TATATACATTCTTCTGAATGGAATAAATCTAGAAATTTGAAATCTCTGATTGATTCAACATTTTGCTTTCAGATTTAAAAAGCTCTGTGAAAAAATGCAAAAAGTTTCCCGCATCAATATTTTTTAGACATCCAGTATATAATTCTCTCATTCAAATCACACAAAATCCGGGAGCACCATCATTGAGCTCGACATGAAAATATGAAGTTATTCTATTATTTATAAGTTTTTCCCGGCAGGTTCCATTAAACAAAGTAGCTCTTCTACTTGTTCAATTAGGATTCCAAACAAGGTCGTATGTTCTTCAATTCAGTTCATCTAGGGTTACACCATCACGAGTCTGTCTTCAAAGAACAATGAAGTGGCACTCAAAATTTCCTCTCTCGACTAGCGTCATGTTCTGAGTCCTTGTTTTTCCTGCTGTTTGTATTGTCTACAAATTCGGTAAACCTACACGTTGGTTCAAGTTCTTTGGCTGAGTTTTTAAGCAGAATCAGTTTATTTTTAACCCCATATTTTCCGCGAAAATTGTTTTTCTCGCAGAGAACACTTTTTCTCAGAATTAAGAGTCATTTTTAAGTTATAACTTATTCAGTCCTAAAATTTTTTCTTATCAAGTCTAATCATTTCCTTTTAATTGTATTCACAATGCAATTTCAGGAAATAATAATAGCGTTTGCATTCTGAAGTACCTAATGATTTTTTCGAGCGTAGCAACACTTTTTTCATTCATGTTATGACAAAAAGTTAGGTTGATATTTGATATTAACCAAATAAATCGATTTATACTTGGAATAAACTGGGACCTATAAAAACTTATTTCAGAAGTGATGAATCTTCTATCCAAACTTTAAGAAATTTACGTGGGAAATTCAGTGGAAATGAAATGACTTTAGGGCAATTTGTAGATCAATTTGTTATAGGAGTTCGTGGAAATGCACTGTTATTGGATGAAACAACCCGTTCTCCTTCAGTGCGTACACCTGAAACGTTGATGCTAGAGCTCAGAATACGACTGAACACTTTTCTCTCTTCCAGTGGAGACACCAACTTTCAAGATTAGTGAGGGCCAAGGAGAGGCCTAAATTTTTGTGAGGGAATTGAAAATAAAGGGAAAATGTAGGAAATTTTTTTATGAAATATCAAATATTTATATATGTGGCATCACTGAAATTTTTCATTAGAATTGTCACATGTTCCCTTTATTTTTGACGGTATTGGATTTCTATTCACTATTGTGAATGTTTCGAAAAATTGAGATCAAACACCTTTTTTCCAGATGGCGATTTTTTCAGATAATTAATGATACTGTGTTATTCTACTGTGTTATAACACAGTAAAATGTATTTATTTAGTAGTTATTTAGAATAATCAAATTATAATTTGATTATTCGAAAATAATAATAATAAAATAATCAAATTATAATTTGATTATTCTAAATAACTAAAACTAGAGTAGATCTGATTGCAAAATATTCATCTTCAGTTTTTTAACGTGTCACAAAATTTTGCCAAACATCATCGTCGAAATCGATAAAAATTTTCTTATTTCCTCGGTGACTGTAGAATCCTTCGTTATGTTTGATGAAAATTTCTTTAACGGTCTTCAATAACTCCCCAAACCCGTAATATTGATGATATGTGGAATATGAGAACAACTCCCACCAATAAGAGCGATCCAATTGTCACGTGGTAGCACATTTAGTATTAAGGGCAATGAAAGTGACCAAATCGTCCATACTATTTCATATGACGATACCCCAGCATGCTGGAATCTAATCAAATGGCTGGAAAGACAAATTGGAAAACTCTTGAATATTGAAAATATTCAGGTCTATTAAAGCGAGTTTGAATATACTAAGCTAAATGAAAAACAATCAGGTACACAACTTACTGAAACCGAGTAAAAATGATCCACCTATGAACCTCACTGATGAAAGTAACGGAATCGGCATGTGGTGGAACGTGGACTATATTAGCCAATAGAAACAACCAAATCCACACATTCTGACTCTAGAGGGTTAGAAAATGAATACCTTGGCTCCTAATGAATCACTAAAAATTTTGACAAGTATGACCAGTCGTGACGGTCGTTTGGATGATATTGTTTTCCATTCGTGAATGTCAAGGTTCAACCTTTCTGATGAACTTATAACTTTGATAAAATATTCATTAGTTTTTTATTCCTAGCCGATCAAAAATGAAAAATTTAAATCGTCCACTTTAATAATTTACTAATTTTCTTTCAACATACTGGAGGTCTCTCGAATCGATTTACTCATTTCAGAAAACTTTTATACATTATAAATACCTTACCTATCGATCGTAATCTACGTTTCAACATTTATTATTGTATTTACACAATATCAAATCGAGATGTTTTGATGCTGATCCCGTTTAATATTCCTTTCACATATCGTATTCTATTTGTACCCATCCGATTATAATATAATTCAATATAATGACTCAGATCTGCTCATTGTTAATCTGCCTTTTAATTGCGCCATGTCACCAACAGCGATAACAGATGAAACGAACGAATTAACAGCGGTGTTCAACATCCAGTGACCTGAAAGAGAGCTTTATGAACTTCATCTCGCATTCTGGCGGTGCAATATTATGAATCCTGTCGATTTTATACCGCAGACCAGAATGGCACAAATGCTAAAAGAGCTGTTTCCGGTAGGTTTGCCCCGTACAGAAATGCACTAATGGTGTTTTATCGTCCTCAGGAGATACGTTTGTTATTTGGGTAGGCCTTTCGGAGAGATATACTGAGGGGTGTATATCATCCACAGTGGATGATATCTTTTTTATTTTTCATATTTTCGGTGTTCTGCTTTTGATTATCACTCGTAAAGGGTGGCAATTTTGTGAATTTTGGGATCGTAGAGATCGATGTTTTTTCTCCATACTCGATTTGATATCCCGAATGCGAATCTGAACATATAAAAATGCAGGGGTTCAGCTTGGTTTTGAAGTAATCAGTAGGGATGTAACGGATGTGCCTTGAACTGATTTACTGGGAGTCGAAATAGGATTTTTCCATTTGTCAGTCGATCTTAATCAGAGCGATTTAGAGACAGAGCTACATCGTTAGTAATCCAGTATCTTAACATTCTTGAGCTCCCATTCGAAAGTGCCTGGTGTCTGTAGTGACTTTTCGGAATAGGAATTTTATTTTCCAGAACTAAATATTCTAGGTGAATTATAACAATCTTCAGGATCACAGATAAAAGGTAAAACAAATATAATTGAAGAATATGTCTCTTTGTTATAGAAAACTTCAAGTTGAAATTCATTTATTTATGAATGATCATGTTGAAGGTACAAAGGAAAAACAAGTGTTTTTTGGGACGATATAAGCGAATTTTTTTTCACCTGAGCCGAATATGAAAAAAAGGAAAATGGAAAGTGTAACATTTAATACAGGGTGCGGCAGAGCCGATTGACGAGTTTCGAAATGTTATTGCTCAGGATGTGGTGAGGGCAGGCAGTTGCGGAAGGGGTCTTTGCGTTCCTTGGACTCAGTAGTTTTCAGTTGGAACCATAATTTGGACCGGAGTGTATCGAGGGTTTTCTTTTCGCACGTTTTACGAAAATAACCGTTCTGTGATCGCGACTCAGTGGGCATTTCGGCATTCCTGTCAACTTTTCAGTCCCCTCTGCAAACACAACCTAATTAAAGTCCTAAAGTCACAGTTTGGTGTGTTGAGTCTCAATTCGATCACCGTCATAGTAACTTCCCAGACTTATGTGTTAATGTTGGAAACCTTACTACAGCCTGAATTGAAAGAACTTGCTGAAGAACACGATATGGGAAACATCTGATTCTAGCCAGATGGCGCTGCAGCCCACACAGCTAGGACTTCATTAGCTGTTTTGAACAGATGTTCCCAGAGAGACTGGTCTCACTGAGGAGGGACGTGGGTTGGCCAGCGCGCTCACCAGATTTGCGAATCTGCGACTTCTTGGCACCTTGAAGAATAGGTCTTCAAACATCGTCCACCGCTCGAGATATGTCAAAAAGCGGTCAAAAATTCCAAAATCGACTACATCACTGCTGACGGCCGCCATCTTATTGATATCGTTTTCAAAACTTGAACAAAAAAACTATTATTCCTACTGCTTCGAATGAATTGAATTGATTTTCTCTAACTTTCACCATTTCTTCCAAATAGCCCTTTGAAACTCGTCAGTCGGTTCTGCCGCACCCTGTATTGAAGACTCGCCTTGTAAATAGGAAAACAATTTTGAAACTTGGTGCAAATTTTCGTGTTGATAGCGTCATCAAAACCATAACAAATTCAAATCACCTAACTTATGTTTCCGTTAATATTCTTTGGTATAGAATTTTTCTCAAGGTCCAGTAAATCACTAGCATAGAGTAATAAATATAGATAGAGGGAATATTCGCAATTTTTACATGTCCCCAACATGGTTACATTACGTTGCCGGATTGTGATATATTTTCGAATTCACAATTCTACTACATACATATATCGTTATGAATGTATATTATATTGAATGAAATATATTTATTTGAGTGATTCTCGATTAAATATGCAAATCTGAATATTTGGAATACGATATTTCACCTAATCGACGAATATATAATAAGCAGAATATTTATTATTTTCTGTATCTAGTTGCTGAAATCCAAGGTTTGGCAACTTTTGCTCCTCTAGTATCATCGGTTATTTAAAGTCTTTTGGCGTTTGTTTTCTGAATTCCTGATATATTTAGGTATTTATTTAATATATTTTGAGTTGATACGAAACGTTGATTCACTATGGGACATTAGAGGTGTGTTCTTTGTGGAGAAACTCTCGAATTGAGTGAAATATCGTATCACTGATAAGTTTTCATTTCCGCGCGCTTCATGTCAAATTTGATAGTTTATGTTGGGGACAAAATTTGCTTACTGAAAATGACTTATAATCCCTCTATCTATGTTACTAAGAGAATACGACCTTCTCATTTTTCAGGACTTTGGGAGATCATAACCTCCTAACCTAGCAGGTTAAAGTATATCGGTTCAAATTCCTATCACCTAACTTATGTTATCGTTGATATCCTTTGGTATAAAATTTTCCCCAAGGTCCAGTAGATCACAAGTATCTAATTTGACATTGAAGACCTCAAAAGTAACTCGAAGTCAAGCGCGTTCTTATCACTTCTACTAGACAGTCCTATAACATTGCCACCCTAGAGATCTCTAGATGACAAGAAGGGTAGTTTACAACAGAATCGCATTTTAGACGCAATGTCGTGTTTGAAATAGGATTTCCAGTCAATTTCACATTCAATGAAACTCTACACGTGCTGAAATTGCTTTTCCGTGTGATATGTTCGTAACAATTTCGGTAGTTTGCATAATTTGTGTAGCCAGTTACAACTCTATATTCGTATACAATTTTGCTGGAATTGCTATATCAGGATATTTATCCTCGGATCGTGGCAACAGTTATGGCGTCAGTTTTGTCAACAACGATTCGAATAAATTTGACTGGTACAAATTATTCTTCAATCGAAAAGGAGGGAATGTCTTTGATGGAATAGTACGTTGTGTATTTAGTGTAGGACCGGCGGAAGTAATTTTGGTGCCAGAAGTGAATAATTTTTTGGCGAATCTGCTGAAAAAGCATCAAAACAATATGACCTGCCTCAAAACCTTTCCAACCCACCAGCTAATATATCCCCCTTCCAAAAAAAAAACAAAACACCTACTCCGATGATGATACAGAACTTTCATTTTCCGATTAAGAATCTAACAATGGTTACTGAAAAAAATTAATGAATGAAGAATATTGAGATGTTGTTTTTGTTTATTTCTGTTTTTTCCAGAAGTCACTGTCTACTCCGTTTGGTTTTTTCCTTATTACAGGTTCATCCTCGATAACTCTTGAAGTTTTCATTTTAGGTATAGAGTTTGTTTAAGTGATCCCTCCCTCCCCCTAATTATTCGTAGAATTAAATGAAATAGTGGAAAATATAGATTCTAATTCGGAAATCTTGAGCTTTGATGAATTTGAGTTGTCCAAGTTCATGGTCTCCTCATAAATATGCTATACATTTTTGGTATAATACTACGTATTTATAGGATCGAAAATTGAAAAAAGTTTTTTCGAAAAAACTTATGTTATGCTATGTTAAGTTGTAGAGATACAAAAATATTTTGGAGAGAAACATCATTGTCTCAAACCCCAACAAGCAAATTTTCAGCATAAATTTATGATTAGTCCTCCAAGAATTTCTAAGAGGCCATCAGGGTGAAATACCCTATACATATGTAGTATTACATCAAGTGGTTTTTGAATAACATAAAACAGCAAAACAAGACAAATACACAATAAACATAGGCGTACAATTTTGCTTCCGTCATTTTTTTCCGACATTTGGGGCTTTATTGTAAGAAACTGGTTATACACTTATGATTCGAAGTTTTGTCCATTGTTGGCCAATACTTTCTCCCATATTTCGGGAAGCGTACTTATCTCGGAAGTGGTGGTCAGCCGGGCCGCGTGCCATTGATCGAAACAATTGATAGTCCGAGGGAGCAACATCTGGAGAATACGGCTGGTGGGGTAGGACGCTTCCAAGTATGTCTTGATCACTTTCGCAACATGGGGTAGAGCATTGTCATGTTGTAAAATCACTTTATCATGTTTCTAGTTGTATTGCGTCCGTTTGTCTTTCAATGCTCGGCTCAAACGCATTAATTGCGTTTGACAACGATTGCCTGTGATTGTTTCAGTCGGTTTTAATAACTCATAATACACTAAGCCCAGCTGGTCCCACCAAATACTGAGCATGACCTTGGAACCATGAATATTCGGTTTGGCCTTCGACGTGTGAGCATGGCCAGGATATATGATTTTTTGCGATTGGGACTATCGTGATGAACCTATTCTTCGTCTACAGTCACACTGCAACAAAGAAATCTCTAGTTTTGAAGCAGCTCTTCACAAGCAAACAAACGCCGTTCAACATCTCTCGGCTTCAACTCGTACGGCACCCAATTTCCTTGTTTCTGAATCATTTCCATGCCTTTCAGGTGTTTTGAAATGACTTGTTGCGTCACTTCCAATGATCCTGCCAATTCTTGTTGCGTTTGACACGAGTCTTGATCAAGTAATACCTCCAATTCTGCATCTCCGTTCCCTCGGGCTATCACTTGTTTCGATTAATAGGATGAAGTAGTGGCCAGCGATAGACAATACTTTGAATCATGAATGTATAGCCAGTTTTTTTTACAATTAAGCCTCGAATTGATGAAAAAATGGTGGAAGCAAAGTTCTACGCCTAGGTACTATTTAAGCAACTATCACTAATGCAGGTCATTCAGTATTAGGCCATAATAGAGTTGTGAAAGCATATGAAAGCTTCACAGTTAAGACTTCTCGGACCAAATGGCGTTTCCAGGATTTAACCAATCCTCCTCGGGAGAATATTTCACCGAAATTCCTCTCAACCCTATTCACACACACTCCCCAAAACATTCAACATAAATAGATCCCACGATCGAGCAGAAAAAAACGATTCATCTCTCGAGAGTAGGAACAGCATCAAATAAGCCTCAATTCATTCGAAATTCCCCAACCCAACCATTGAACCGATATGTCTTCCATTCATATTCCATTCAATCCCTCAAATAACGTTATCTGGTGGATTTACATCTGCAACTTAGGATATCCATCCTGATTACTTCTTTCTGAGGAGGCGGGCGGGTCTGGAATAACTCAGGGAAATATTCGGGGTAATTTCCAATTGAAGTTCCGCCCGATCCAGAGCTGTATGCGTAGTCACGGGGTCTATAATTCGGGGAATATCCAAGAGGTTCTGCGTTATGCAAATTCGGCAATTCGGATGTATGGATCAGAAAATGTTGAACTGAGCCGGTTATATCTGTTGCTCTAGAATTTTGGGGTCTGGGTATTCGGAGAGGTGGATATGATGGACCTAGCTGACCTTCTCTTCATTCCAGATTATTTGAGCAATCATCCTCCTATTTTGTGGAAGATTATTCATCGAATGCATGCTACTCAACTCATCATATCTTCCCTAATAAGTCTGAATTGAACACTAATCTTGTAAGATAAGTGTTGAACTGAGTGATATAGAAAAAAGAATACTAAGTTATAATAACTTAATAACTATTTCTTGTATACAGGTTTGGTGAATAACTGATCAATTCTAGAAAAGTAATTATGTGTTGGATCTCCACGATACACGATTGCACTATGAAATATTTCTGAAAGTTTTTTTAATCCAGTATTCTGCAAATGATCTCTATTAGTCTAGTAGATAAATACCTGGAAAGGATTCCGAACTTAATGAAACTTCTACAGGTTGTTCGGGGGTGATGTGGCATGAGTCTGTCAAGTTATCGAGGACCCTGTGTTTACTTGAGGAAAGCCGAAGAACCTAAACATTTTCGGACTTTTTTCAGTTTTTTGCTCATAACTTCTTACCTAAGTAGTTTTCGACCAAAACGTTTATTTCAAAGTTGTAGACCATTAAATTCTCTATAATTTTGTATCTTCAGACTTTTTCGTAAACCCAATATCAATTGAGTTACAGTCGATCAAAATAATAGTCCAGTGACAAATCAAAAAAAGTGGGGTGTGCTGGAAAAAATTCCGAACTTAATGAAACTTCTACAGGTTGTTTGGGGGTGCTATGGGATGATTCTGTCTAGTTATCCAACACTAACTTGAGGAGGGGCTGAGGAACCTCAATATTTTCTGACTTTTTTAGGTTTTTTTTTATCACTTCCAACTTAATTAGTTTTCGAACAAAACGTTCATTTTCAAAGTTGTAGATTGAAGTTGAATTCCTTATAATTTTTTTTTCCCGAAACTTTTTCCTTAACCTTATAAACTACTTAGTCTATTCCAACTGCAAAATATTTGATAGAGAATCTTTGTTTGTTACTTTTTGCTTTATGCAGGATAAGACAAAAAAAGGGAAAAATGAGAAAAAATCTAAATTTATCGATTATTTATTTTTGATTAATTAAAGTTATTTCCCAACCGAATCCTAATGCAATAGTCCGTATTACCACCTCTTCTTTCAAAAAACTGCCCCATAAGCCTAGTCATTCCACGAATTAAGTCATGAATGAAATATGCAGGCATATCCTGAAGGGCTGAACTCAATTCCTGAAAAGTTGAAGGTGGTTTTGGCGATTGAATATTGCTCTCGTTAAGTATTCTCATACGTGCTCAATTGGATTCATGTCTGGTGAGTTTTCTGGCCAGTTCATTCTCTGGATATTGTTCTCTTGAAGAATGTTTTGAACCCCTCGTGTGCGATCTAGTGGAGCGTTATTATCCTGATAAATGAAATTATCCACAAATTCGTTGCGCAGAGAAACAATGGTTGCTTCAGTGATTTTTTGTATGCAGATAGCACCAGTCATTGTTAGTTCAACAATAATAAAAGGGGTACGGAGACCGAACATAATACTCCCCAACACATTACTGATCCTCCTTGAAAGGGCACAACTTCCCGGGTGAAATTGAGTCGCTCTAGTCTGCCTGGACCTCTCCAAACCCTTTTTCGTTGATAATCACTTTGTGAACAGAATTATGACTCGTCCGAAAAAAGTACGTTGCGCCATTGTGGTGAAGGCCAGTCTTGGTGGTGTTCTGCCCATTGCGAACAGATAGCTTTTTGTGATAGGTGATAGCCAAGGTACTCTCGAAGGTCTTCTCACCCTTAAATTTGAGGAATGCAACCGTCTACTTCTGGTACTGGATGGTCTTCCCTTGCAGATGTTACTCTGGGTCGACCAAGCACCGGTCTCCAGGCAACGTTGCCGGTTTACAGGAAAAGGGCCACTATGCGCCTTACTGCAGTCCGTGGAATATTCAAACGTTTCGCAATCTGGTGGTTCGACGCTACTATTTTTGCCTGGTCAAACTGAGAAATTGGATGGCCCGGATTTTTACACGGAATATTCTCAATATAACAATTCTCGTTATTCGATGAAAACTCATTAACTTCGAATACACATGTATTCTCCCGTACATGAAACATTTTTCGCTGGTTAATTATTTTCATTCAAGTGATAAGATAGTGAAGATTCCAAACCAAAAAATTGTCATGTTTCATTCTACAAGTTAGGAGTTGATAGAGATTTTTGACGAAGTGTGTATATTGAGGTTGATAGAATGTTTCGAAGGATTTGGATTCTAAAGTTAATTCGAAACTTTAAAGTATTCATTTTATGATCAAATGAGTTGAGATCTATTAAATACCCTTCTGGAGTACACTGACCTAAAAGCTGACATGGATTTGTTTTTAGACGTTGATGCTTGTAGAAGCGTTGGAGTAGTGAATGTTGTTTTAATTATTAGATAACCAACACATATTTGCATTATCTGCAGCTTTTACACAGAGTTTGTTGTATACTCTCAGTACTTAAGTTGATGCATACAAACTCTATGACGATATGCTGAATCGAGTTACGATTATAATTCGGAAAATTTTTGAAAATTGTAGAAAAAAATTGAACCCACCAGATTCAGATGAGCTAAAGATACTTGATGATTTGTAGAGTGAAAAAAAGCCAAAAAGAATTGAAATATTATCAGGACAAATGTTCTTGATTAATTGTTTCATATTTAAAGCCCACTTTTGAGTGGCTGGGGTAACATTGAATTATTTTCCTCTAGTTTTATTGGTACAGGTGAGACAGTTTGTAAATAAACTGGCACACTGACTGAGTTGTATTTATCACGTTGCAAGATTGCGTAGGTCGGGCTCTTGAATCATCTTGAATGAATGATTACATACAGTGCCATCGTAGTCTCCATCGTTAGTAGTCAAAATAACTCATATTCTATATTTACCTTGAGATGGATTATCGAAAATATTTTCATCTGCTCAAATAACGCATGGAACCTGAAGATGGGAATGATAAGTAGATTCTAGAAGTTGGCGAGGACTTCTGGATTTATTTTCGGCAATTTTCGTCATATCACACAAATACAGTCGATTTAATTCATTAATGAGAACGATCTAGAATATATATTTTTTTCAAAATACATCAAGCATGTTTCATATATTTGTAGGTCGATTTTTTCTGAGAAATATTCTTTGGCTTTGAAAAAATCCATAAACTGTCGCCATATAGGAATGGTTTTGCATTTGGTATTTTTTGGTTCATTTTGAACTATATTCTCTTCGATCAATTATATTATGCAAAATTTTTGACTTTTTGAAGTTTATCCGACTTTATCAGTATTGCTGTGGTGTTATTGGCAATGGGATGTTTTCGCAATGCAATTTTCGCTCTGCAGTGTTGATACCGTAGTAATTTTTTGGTAATTATATTCCTAGCATGATAAATTCTATGTTACAGGCCAATTGAAAAATCCCCGGTCTACCATAGTAAAACACATTTTTTTGGCAAAATTCGATTTTATTATTCAACACAGTTGAATCGAGGGCGATTCAGCGATTATAGCAATCTTCCAACTTTTGGATACCATTTTTGTAGTACGATTTGTCGATAGCTTCAAAATAGGTCTCAGTTTCGGCGATTACTTCTTCATTGGCGATACATTTCTTTCCAGCGAGCATTCTTTTGAGGTCTGAGAACAGGAAAAAGTCGCAGGGGTCCAGATCTGGCGAATTCGTTGGACGCAGAAGCAAGTCGAAGTCCAATTCATGCAATTTTGCCATTGTTTTCATTGATTTGTCACACGGCACATTGTTTTGATGAAACAACACCTTTTTTTACTTCAATGGGACCGTTTTTTCATCCTTCAAACGATCCAATAACACTATTTAATAATCGCTGTTGATGATCTGGCCCTTTTGGAGGTAATCAATGAATATTATACCTTGCGCATCCCAGAATACTGATGCCATAACCTTACCATCTGACTGTTGTGTTTTTCCTAGCCTTGGATAGGGTTCATCGTGTGCAGTCCACTCAGCTTACTATCTATTGGACTCTGGAGTGAAATGATGGAGCCATGTTTCATCCATTGTCACATATAGATGCAAAAATTCAGGTTTATTGCACTTAAACAGTTTCGAACACTGCTCAGAATACTTGACACGTTGTTGCTTTTGATCGATTGTGAGCTCGCGCGGCATCCATTTTACACACAGCTTTCCCAAGTACAAATATTCGTGAATGATATGATGTACACATTCAGATGATATCTTCACAATGTCTGCTATCTCGATCCACTTCACTTTACGGTTATTCAAAATTATTTTGTGTACTTTTTTGATTTTTTTTACTTTTTCATCATTGACAGACTCTGTTGGGCGTCCAATGCGTTAGCCTTCTTCGGTGCTCATTTCACCACGTTTAAACTTAGCATACCAATCAATTTCGGGTTGATTTTCCTGGTGCAGACCCCGGAAACTCTTCATCAAGCCAAGATTTTGCTTCAACTGTATTCTTTCCCTTCAAAAAGCAATTATTATCAGCAGATATTGTTTTTTCCCCATCTTTTTTCAAATAACAAAAGTAGCTACACTCACAACGCAATATCTCAGAAACTAATGGTCGGACTGTTGTCAAATTTTGATACGTATCGTTTGAAGTTTGGTACTGACTAAACATCATATGAATTTAATATTAGCACCACCATCTGTGCATCAGACCGGGGACTTTTCTATTGGCCTAATATGATAGCACACTATGCAATCGAACTAAATAGCCGCTCATATTTCTTTAATTCCCTCAAAAGTCGATCATATTGCATATATTGGGACTAAGTTCATGACTTTTCATTGGTGGAGCCATGTTTAAATGCAATAATGTCTGATACAAGAGGAAATAATAAATTGCAAATGTAAAATTTGCAGTGTTTTTTTTCTCACTTGCTGCCAACGAAACACCAGGATATTGGAATATCCCTACCGTCTGCTCAAGTTTAACAGTATTCCTACGTTCGGAATACATTGAAGAGTCTTGAACTTATGTTTGCAGAGTAAACGCGTGAATAAGGAAGAGGATATTAAATATCGATTCAAGCTTTCGTACTTCCAACTTCAAGATAGCTTTTTCCACAAGGTATAGGTATTCCCGATGAGAAAGAACTGCCTGTAACGCTCTCGATTCTCCTGAAGTGTATAAAGAGAATAGAGGATCCGACAATGAACTTGAAATTAGATTTCAATTGATCCGAAATACTTCAACTAGTTCCTACATGTGTGAAGACGTTCGAAGCCATTTCGAAAACTTCGATGTGGCTGAGAAGTTTTACTTCTTCGATATTCTGTTCATGACCTTATCTTATTTATACAGAGGTTGGAATGAAGGTTTTGGATTTTTGCTGATAAAGAACTTTGAATTACTTTGCGCCCGACAAGAGAAAGAAGGAACAACTTCGATCTGATTCTTTGATTCGCTGAGTTTATTGTTCTGTCTTTCTGTGAAATTTAGATAACTCGATAAGATGAGTGAAGAAAATTTCAGCTATAGGAATAGCTTTTACACGGCCAAAATAATCAACTTCTTCTCAAATTCAGTGACTAATCCTGAGAGTACTCAAAGAAGCTAGGGAGTTTTGAAGTTATTGGAAATTTGTTCTTTATTGATATTGACATTACTGTCATAGACCCGTTGAACGAAAATTCTGGGACTCTGTGATTCGAAGTTATGAATTCAGTGAATTTGATATATTCCAACCATTCAGTTTTGAAATAAGTCGAAAAAAGGAATTGCATACAATATGTCAAGAAGTCCATGAGTGTAAGGAATCTATCGAAAACCGACAGTCTGGATAGAAAATAATAGAAGTTGGATATTGTAAGGTTGACGTCAAATGCTGTATATGCAAGATACACAGAGTAAATAGCAAATCATGCTTAAGCGGACCCATAGAAGCCACTATAGTGGTTAAAGAAGAAGAAATAAGTCGAAAAAGGAGACATTTAGATATCATAGAAAATCATCGACATCAGTTTAACAAGAAAAATGGATTTTCAAGGTTAAATGTCAAACCCTTGGAATCATTCAAAACCATCCTAAAAATCATGGTTTTTCATCTCATTCAGTGAATTCCCATGTTTTCATATCTTCTTTCGAAGTGGTAATGCATTTTTAATATTTTATCTTAAATTAAAGATTATTCTTTTCCTCATTTTATCTAAGGTATTTTCTGACGAAGCTTGTGATTTCAGATTTAAGGATGTGTATTTCTTCGCTGTGTTTCTTTCCATCTCAGAGACTCAAAGATATACAGCCACGGAATCAAGAAGAAACTGTAAAAGGTCCTGACATGTCAAATGGTTCACTTCATTCGGTGAGGTGATTCCAACATGCTCAAATTGAATAACATGGATTTTTTTCAGGAAGATTCAAATGAGGATTTTGCAGTAACGACAAATGAAAATAAAGATGATATTCCAGAACCGATAGAAGACGATGATGAAGAAGATCTGGTTAGTACAAGGGATGAATTTCATAAGTGAAAGTTTCTCTCAGCTCAGCTTGGAACCTTGGTGAGATTTTTCTAAAATTCTCAAATTGATTAACATGAAATGTTTTTAGGCTAGTCAAAAATCTACTAAAAGTTCTGACCGGATTTCTCTGACTGGCAAGAAGTACGAAAGAAGATCGGACTCAAAAGTAAGAAAATATAATATTTACCAGTTTCTGAATCTCAATATTGTTGTTCTGATTGAATATCAAGAAATTTTTTGAAAGAATAAACGGTCTCAAAACTTTCACACTTCAATCAATAGTAGCTGACTCTTTGAAAGTATATAGATGGCACAATACGCAGAAGAACGGCTCCATAGTTTCGATGAATTCACCTCACCTGTGTGTGAGTCAGAGGTCATTGAGTATCCTTACTGATGTTTCCATATGTAAAGTGATGAACAATATACAGGGCAATTCAACTTCTAAAACACAAAATTTACCCACAAGTCAATCCAAAAAATTAGACCAAAAAATGGACACACTTTCTCCTTATGTTTCTTCATAACGGATATAAAGGGAGATTGTATACATCAGGGTGTCCCAATGAAACTTTGAACCTCCCCAGAACTGAGAAACGAAGAATTTCCAAACATTCTGAAAGAATTGTCTGTTTTGAGGGGAACGAATTTTCATCATGAGTTTGTATCGAAAAAACTCCAATGAAGGTGGCATCAAAACCCAACATTTTTTGAATAAGGAGTATTGGTTAGTTTGAAAGTGATTTATGTCTTGTGCACGACCCAGTTAAAATTTTTGAAATCGGTTCTCTCTCCACGAAATAAATATTGAACTAACCGACAAAAGATGATGTTGAACAGAAAGTTGGACCGCTTGAGGGTGGCAACCCCCATTTTATTTATTTTTTAATAGGAAAAAGATGGAAATTCGTCCCCCTCAAAACAATTTTTTTTTAATCTTTGAAAATTCTGAGTTCTGGGACGGTCAAATTTCATTGAGACACCCTGTTTAACTGCTCTATATATGAAGTGATTCATTATTTTCTTATATGAAATGATAAGTTGTTATCGAAATTGTGGAATTTTGATTGTTCAAATTTTTCTATGAAAAATAATAAAAAATATTTATGAAGAAGAACACGTATATGCTAAAATTGAATATTTTCAGAGGACGTCTAGTGCTAATGCTCTGACATCAAAATCAGATACAACGCCAGTCCGCAAAAGTAACCTTCGGAAAGCGAGTATGGATTCAAAAGTAAGGAATCCTTCAGTTCAATTGCGGTTATCCATGTAAGGTTATCGGAAGTTCTTAATGAATAATATGGAGATTTTTCAAGGCAAGTATGGAAAGTCAAAGACGTTTTGTATCAATCTCAAGTGAAAGCTCTGTATTAACAGCTATGAATAGGAATGTTCCCAGGAGGATTGTGAATTTAGACGGAAAAGTAAGATTTGAATATCATCAAACTGAGAGAGTGAGTGTGCATTATTTTTAGGGTAACAATAATGCAAGTAAAACAACACTTCCTCCCAAAGATCAATCGCAAGAAGATACACAGAGTGCTAAAAGAAGAGCCAGTGTGGACTCTAAGGTAGGATTACCTTGGTTCTTTTGTCTAATGTCACTTATAACCGATTTTAACCTTGACACGGAATTTCTCCTGACTGGTTCTTCTCGTCCGGAGACGATTTTTATTCTTTCTCCATTGGTCGGAGTAAGCATATCTTATTCATCCCCTCCACTTTCGACTGGTTTGGTTCGGGCTCTATCACTATCTATTGCTGATCTGTAAGGCGCTATGAACGATTGGTGTCGCTTTTATCCTGTTGATGTTATTGAAATGCTTGTATATTTCAATTACTTCCACTTGAATATTCTTTAAAAAATGGCATTATCAAAAAAAAAAAACGCAAATTTATTTTTCGAAATTGTTGCCCTGGTCTATGCAAAATATTGGCGGGAGAATACATTTTTAAGCATCTTCTATTGGTAGAGATACAAACTTGTCTAGGAGATCTACTATTTACACATCGTTTATTTAATAATTCTTTTTCTTCTGTTGGTGCCTATCCTCTGTGGATGTTGGCTATCAAGTTCGTCCACATTTTTTTGTTGACAGCTATTGTTACTATTTGTGTGATGTTCTCGTAATATTAAATTGACTTAATTTATGAATTTACTACTATATTTCAAGGAATTCGATAAGGAATACAAGATTCCCCATACCCAATCGAAATTCATTGGAATTTTAGTCTATATTCTAGTTCGTATTTGATATTGTAAAAAATTCAACAAAAGAGTCCAACCTCATTTTTCTCGATCTATAGAGGACATTCATTGAAAAATTCCATTTTAACGAATGTGTATTTATCGAACATGAATATTTTAGGGTAGAAGAGTATCGTTCCAAGAAGAGGTGAAAGTTAGAGTGTTCGATGCGAATGATAGAAGACCTTCGGCTGCTAAAAAACCACCACAGGATATAGATAATATCGACACCCTAACAGAGGAAGGTAGTTTATTCTACAAGATAATCTATAATGATATGAAGATAGCAGCTTCATTTTTAATTTCGACAATTCACAAAAATTAGCTAGTAGTAATTGGTTTATTTCAATGGTTTGAGTGACGTTTGAGGTAAAAATGTCATGCTTCATAATTGTACATCCAGTTTCGCTACGAAAGTCACACTTTTACTCCTATCCTCAGAGTATTGAACATAGATAGAGGGGAGATATTTCATTTTCAGTAAGCTAATTTTGTCCCAAGCATGAACTTTCAAATTTGACATGAAGCGCGCGGAAATGAAAACTTATCAGTGAGACGAATTTCACTCAATTCCATGGACATATAAATATACTGCTCCACAAAATTTCAGAGCTTTTGAGACTGTTTCAGAAGTTTCCATTTTCTTCAGAAATTTTTTAAATATGATAGATCTAAATGTTAACTCACTTAACTAAAATATTTTTTTGCCCATTCCTTTCTGAGTTTCACAGTTTCAGTTGAAAATTTCTTCTCTATTTTTGCATCAAAAAAAAAAAAATAATAATAAAAAATAAAGTTCAGTAAAGAGTATGGCCTCCTCGAACATCAACCACAGCTTGACAAATGCGGAATATCGTGGATTTCCAGAGCTTCATCGACAATTCTCGCATGATGGGGTGACGCATTATCTTCCAAAAACAATAAATTTGGCCTTATAAAAGGTGTTTTTTTTGAGCTATAGAACTTTAAATTGCAATAAAACAACGATGGATTATCCGATTGACATGAATTTATTTATCCGCAAGATAATCTTGTGACATAACATTTTAAATATGATTTCTGGCAAATGACCGCCACGGCTGGCTCGGATCTGGACGTCCAATTTTCGATGACTTTTCCAACATTTGTGGCCGTAAATCGGCAATAACACGGCGAATGTCGTCTTCCAAATGGTCAAGGGTTTGTGGCTTATCCGCATAGACCAATGACTTTACATAGCCCCACAGAAAGTAGTCTAGCGGTGTTAAATCACAAGATCTTGGAGGCCAATTCACAGGTTCAAAATGTGAAATTAGGCGGTCACCAAACGTGTCTTTCAATAAATCGATTGTGGCACGAGCTGTATGACATGTTGCGTCGTCTTGTTGGAACCACAGCTCCTGGACATCATGGTTGTTCAATTCAGGAATGAAAAAGTTAGAAATCATAGCTTTATACCGATCACCATTGACTGTAACGTTCTGGCCATCATCGTTTTTGAAGAAGTACGGACCAATGATTCAACCAGCCCATAAAGCGCACCAAACAGTCAGTTTTTCTGGATGTAACGGTGTTTCGACATACATTTGAGGATTAGCTTCACTCCAAATGCGGCAGTTTTGTTTGTTGACGTAGCCATTCAACCAGAAGAGCGCTTCATCGCTAATGGACGTAGTGCGCAATACGTATTCCGCACAGAACCATTATTTTCGAAATGAAATTGCATTAGTTGCAAGTGTTGTTCATGATGAATTACCAAACCAAACTGAGAATAAATCACTTGACAGCTGTTAAATCGGTCGCCATCTTGAAAGTAATGCCAATTTAAAGTTATATACCTCGAAAAAAACACCCGTTACTAAAAGGCTCTCTTCGTGTAAACACAGTCAGAAAAACGAACTTCAAACTCGCTGAACGACGTGAAACAACCGATGACAGTAGGCGCGCAATAGTTGCCAAACCGTTGATTGCAGCAGGTATATACAGAAAATAATTAATATTCTGCTTACATAAATTTGACAATTAGGAAAAATATCGGATTCCAAATATTCAAATTTACCTCATCAATCGGAAATCGCTCAAATAAATATATTTCATTCAATATGAAATACATTCATAACGATATAGTAAAATATTGGATTTTAAAATATATCACAATCCGACAACGTAATCTAACCATATTGGGGACATATAAAAATTGCGTATACTCCCTCTATCTATGTTTATTACTCTATGCTCCCATCAAAACAATATACCATTATTATTTTTGTAACATTTTTTTCATAGTATCCGAGAGAATTTTGCCCAAGCAGCCTAAAGACGCCCCTGTACCATCTCTGGAAGAGCTCTGCAACACATTGGCGTTCGCCGATGATATTATAGGTGAAGAGAAGGAAAAACGACGGGCGACTACATCGAGAGGCCGTACTCCTTTACAGTTGCCCGTTGATCCAGCTGAGTTTGAAAATACATTCGATGAGATGGACTTGTTCATGCGCAGGAATTATCCCAAGTACTACTACTTCCTCAGAAGCCAGATAGTAACCGCAGATCCGAATTCTGAGAGTTATAGAAGTCAGGAACTGGAGTTTAAGGAAGCCATCGTAGCCTGTAAGCAACATCCTGAAGAGTATTTGAAGGAGCTGGAGAAAACGATGTGCTATTATGATAAAATGTCGAGTGGCCCTCATCAAGAATAACTTGTATTAAATTCTGACTTGATTTGGATTATACAAAAGAATTTGATTTATTCACATGTTGTTTTATTCCATCGAATAGTAGGACAGGTTGAGATCTATGTAGGCTTTGTTTCTGTGTCCCATCGTCTCTTCAGGAACTTCAATTTTGATCCCGCGAATGGCTGGACAGTTTGTGGCACGAGCCTGTCCTGTCCGAGGCTCGAATTCCTGGCCTTCGGCTTAGGAGTTAACGGTCCAGGTGTACAACTTTGTGTCCATCGTTTTGCAATAGATGGCTGTAGCGGTAAGTGGTAATCGAAAAAAATAGAACGTAGATGTCATACAATAAGCTTAGGTACTTCTGAACATAACGCCATCGAAATATTATTCGATTTGTGTCTGTATCATAGTGTTATTCTCGATTGAACATGTCAGCTACGAGCCAAATTCTCGTCCTTTCCGGGAGGTTTTATTTTCTGTTTCATTATGAAGAAATCTGCGGGTGATGTTCATCGAATGCTCTAAAATACATATGGCGAGGCCGCTATCAGTGAAAGAACTTGCCAGGAGTGGTTTCAACGCTTCAAGAACGGTGATTTGGACGTCGAAGACCAGCATGGCGGTGAAAGAGAGAAGGCTTTAGAAGATGCAGAATTGAAGGCATTACTTGATCAAGACTCGTGCCAAACGCAACAAGAATTGGCAGAATCATTGGGAGTGATGCAACGAGCTATTTCGAACAGCCTGAAAGTCGTGGGAATGACTCAGAAACAAGGAAATTGAAGCTGAGAGATATTGAACGCCGTTTATTCGCTTGTGAACAGCTGCTTGCAAGGTTAACACGGAAGGGATTTCTGCATCGCACTGTGACTGAAGACAAACAATGGGTTGATTACAATAATTCCTTGCTCAGAAAATCATGGATATATCCCGGCCATGCTTTCACGTCGAAGGCCAAACCGAATATTCACGGTTCCAAGGTAATCCTCAGTATTTGGTGGAACCAGCTCGGCGTAGTATATTATGAGTTGTTAAAATCGACTGAAACAATCACATCTAACACAATTAATGCGTTCGAACCGAGCATTGAAAGACAAACGGACACAATACAACGAGAGACATGATAAAGTGAGCATTATAATGCTCGACCCCATGTTGCTAAAGTGGTCAAGCTATACCTGGAAACGTTGAAATGGGAAGTCCTACCCTACCCATCGTATTCTCCAGACGTTGTTCTCTTGGACTTCCACTTGTTTCGATCAATGGCACACGACCTGGCAAACCAGCACTTCCGGTCTTATGTTTGAAGTGAAAAATTAGATCGATTCATGGATCGCTTCAAAAGATGGCAGGTTTTTCAACGCTGTATTCGTACGCAGCCCGAAAGATGGGAGGAATACTTTGAATTATAAATGTATAACCAGTTGCATCAACAATATTCTCAGTTGTTCTTGGGCCAGTTCCACTATTGCCAGGCGAGAAGGTACTTCACGACGACCCAAAAATGCTTTAGCTTCGCGAACTGTAACTGCAAACATTTTACCATTTTTGTAGTGAATTCAAACAATTTCAGTACGTTGTTGAAGCTTGTATCGTCTCATTTTAAATAATGGCGTAGTTGTTGCTTGTCAAATGTCAAAAGATGACAGCTTCAAAAGTGACAGCTAGTCACAAATATCAGGCTATTTAAAATGAAACCTGTTATTGGAAAACATTGTAAAATAAAATTGAATCTGACATTATTTTTTTAATGTCGCTGTAAAAAATAACCAAACCTTCCAATCCGATTCTCGAAGGACCAACTTTCGGGTTTAATTGCATCCAACCCCCATTAGAAACTTCATACTTTACGTCTCGACCACACGAGGGACACCCCGGCAAGGGATAACGGATCCATTCATAGCGTGTTTGTTGGAACGGACCCCGGATCGTAAAATGGGAGGAGTTGTTGGTCGGGATTTTCGGCAGAACAAATCATAATTTTGCTAGCCGACCCGGCTACTATAATGGCCCTCGTGGGCAAATGATCGACTCGACCGCCGCTCCGACGTCCCTGAACTTTACGATGCTATTTTCGGTTTTGTTGATTTCGATTGGCTTCCGTTCATCGTCGGCATTGTGCTCGTGTCAGGAGGGCAGAATTGATGACTACAAAGGGGTCTGTGGGACATCAGCTGCGAAGACAAGGCTGAGCGTATGGTGGTTCTGTGGAGGAAGGTTGTTTGATGAAGTTTTTGAAGTGAATGTTGTTTTGTAACTGAAATGGTTTCGTTTATGGGTTTCATATTTATTACTATTATGGAATGTTGAACGAGATGTCTCTTTATGCAGGTGACTAGGGAATCGTCAAGTCAAGTAGCTTGATATTTTACTATTTCTGATATTTCGGATTGATTATTCAGCTGAGTTGCATGAAATGGGTTGTATGTTTATGAGTATCTTTATGCAGGTGACTGCTTACGCTGATGGAGAATATAGGTTATTAGATTGATAGTTGGCCTCATTGTGAAATGCTACAACCAATATTTTTTGATCTTTCGAATGTCAGGTTATTTATAACTTGATAGGAACAATAATATGCTGTAGAATAAACGTTTACTTTCCAAATTTCTATTGGTTTCGTTGAGTGCCACGAGAGCAGAGGCAGAATTGATGACTAAAAAAGGTTTTGTGGGACATCGGCTGCAAAGACAACGCTGAGCAATTTGTGTTTTTGTGGAGGACAGTTGTTTGATTAAGTTTCTGAAGAAAATGTAGTTTTATAACTGAAATGGTATCGTTTATGGATTTTGGACTTTGGAACTGAAGTTGGATTGATTCTTCAGCTGCGTTAGATGGAATATTGAACGAGATGTCTGTTTATAATCTTTATGAAGGTGATTGCTATTACTGGTGCAACTATCGAGATAATAGGTTTTTAAATTGATTGTTGGCTTCATTGTGAAATGCCACAACCAAGATTTTTGATCTTTCGAATGTCATGTTATTCATATCTTGATAGGACTACAAAAGAGTTTGTTTAGACAACGCTGAGCGTATGGTGTTTCTGTGAAGGAAGGTTGTTTGATGAAGTTTTCGACGTAAACGTTGTTTTGTAATCGTTTCGTTAATGCATTTCGTACTTATTGGAAGTGAAGTCAGACTGATTCTTCAGCTGAGTTTCATGGAATGTTGAACGAGATATATGTTTATGATCTTTATGCAGGTGATTGCTATTACTGGTGCAACTATCGAGACAATAGGTTTTTAAATTGATTGTTGGCCTCATTGTGAAATGCCACAACCAAGATTTTTTGATCTTTCGAATGTCATGTTATTCATATCTTGATAGGACTACAAAAAAGTCTGTGTAGACAACGCTGAGCGTATGGTGTTTCTGAGGTTATTTGATGAAGTTTTTGAAGTGAACGTCGTTTTTTAACTAGGATGGTTTCGTTTATGGATTTCATACTTATTACATGAAATGTTGAACGAGATGTCTCTTCATGCAGTTGACTAGGGAATCATCGAGTCAAGTAGCTCGATATTTTAACCAACTACTATTTCTGCAAGCTTGTGGCCGCAAAATAATCATCTTCAAAGGATGAATAGGTAAGTTTGACATCCATCTCGTAAGTTTATCCAACAAATCTCCTGTAATTCGAGTCTTATCAGACTATGACTAGGGAATCATCAAGTAGTAACTAAAGTTGTATTGGTTCTTCAGATGAGTTGCATGAAATGTTGAACGAGATGTCTGTTGCTGGTGCAACTATCGAGACAATAGGTTTTTAAATTGATTGTTGGCCTCATTGTGAAACGCCACAACCAAGATTTTTTGATCTTTCGAATGTCATGTTATTCATATCTTGATAGGACTACAAAAAAGTCTGTGTAGACAACGCTGAGCGTATGGTGTTTCTGTATCTTCGTGTAGGTGACTGTAATCACTGGTGCAACTATGGAGAATATAGGTTTTTAGATTGATCATTATTTTAATAAGTTCTGTTCAGATGAGTGGAAGATGTACAAGATCTTTTTATTCTGTTTGTTCTTCATATTTATTTTAACTTAACCGCCTATAAGTTGTTTTCATAATGTTTCGATTCTTCTTGTTATTCTTATCTTGATCGAAAGAATATACAATGCCTCAGAATTGATGACTACAAAGGGGTTTTTGAGACATCGGCTGCAGAGACGCTGAGCGTATGGTGTTTCTGTTGAGGATGGTTGTTTGATGAAGTTCTTGACGTAAACGTCCTTTTGTAACTCAAATAGTTCCGTTTATAGATTACAGACTTACTGGAACTGAAGTCAGTTTGATTCTTCAGCTGCGTTCAATGAAATGTTGAACGAGATGTCTGTTTATGATTATCTTTATGCAGGTGATTGCTATCGTTGATGCAACTATGGAGAATATAGGTTATTACATTGATTGCTGGCTTCATTGTGAAATGCTGCAACCAAGATCATATGATGTAATCAAATAGTGCTTGGAGATTTCTCAATATTGAGAAACTATATTTTTTATATGTTGTTATGTTTTATAGTGATGAAGTACTTGATAAATAAATACTTGACTTGAAAAACTACTACTTGACTTGAACTTTACTTGATTTCAAGTGAAGCCAAGTCAAGTGAATCTCTACAGGTAACTGCTAAAAAACTTTAAACAATCAATATTATAACTTTTAGGTTATAAAATTGGGGTAGGACTTCCCATTTCAACTTTTCCAAGTATGTCTTGACCACTTTCGCAACACGGGGTCGAGCATTGTCATGCTATAAAATTACTTCATCATGTCTCTCATTGTATTGTGGCCGTTTGTTATTCGATAAAGATCGCCTGCGATTGTTTTTGTTGGTTTTAACAACTCACAATACACTACGTCGAGCTGGTCCCACCAAATACTGAGCATGACCTTGGAACCGTGAATACTCGGTTTGACCGTCGACTTGAAGCATAGCAGGGATATCCCCATGATTTTCTGCGCTTGAGATTATCATAATGAACCCATTTTTCGCCTTCAGTGACAATGCCATGCAGAAATCCTTTCCGTCTTTACCTTGCAAGCAGCTGATCACAAGAAAACAAACGCCGTTCAACTCGTACGGTACCTAATTTCCTTGTTTCTAAATCATTCCCATGACTTTCAGGCGTTTGGAAATGAAAATTCAAAAATTGAATTTTCTTTTAGTTGGTTATTAATAAATAATGATAAAATGAATAATAATAATAAATAAAAATAAAATAATAACCAACTAAAAGAAAATTCAAAAATTGAATTTTTTTTTAGTTGGTTATTAATTTTGTCATTTTTAGAATTAAATTTTTGAATATTCTTTTGGTTGGTTATTAATTTTGTCATTTTCAGAATTGAGATTGTATTCCAAGATAAAAATGAATCAAATATATCATAAAAATATATAATTGTGAAGGAATAGACACGAAGTTGTCAATTTTATGATATTTAAAGAAAATTATACTTCCTACGAAAACTATTATTGTCGTTATTCGCTCTACTTTTCATCCAAATATGAAAATAACTTACTTCAAATTCTTGTAACTTCTGAACGAATACGAATTTAACCTCTATTTATAAGAAAAAGTGATCAGAATGAGCACAACTATAATCTGCCATAGAGCTTGTAGAATATCACCTTGTATTTGTCAAGTTTTCATTATGGAGGACATGATCTAACCCTCCACAGATTAATTTCGAAACATTAGTAAATATGGAGTTTTTTCATATTTCAACCGCAAGAATCACCTATCCGCACAATTTAACGTTAATCCAAAATCTCAGTACACAACAAAGCAGGAATACAGGCGCATCCGTCAATTTGCAACTCGAGCATTATTCAAACTTTCTCAAATCCTAACAATCCTCAAACTCCCAAGTTTTGCAAACCGAATTCAAGCAAAGAATCGGAGCATACTGGATTAAAACTTTTCCGGATATCGGACCAGGGCGCATAAACCAATGGAGCCTTCAAGATTTCCCGTTTATCGTAGTTGCAATTTCCGCTCATGGCCTGCCAAGAAAATAAAACTCTCTCACGTCTTGCACCTACTTCTTTGACATTCGTTACGACCCAACCCAAGGACGGCACTACAAACTGGCCGAACTAGGCAATAATAAGTCAAGTCCCGGAAGATTTATGTGCTCGCCCCTTTCTGGTGTCTTCACTTACAACTGCTCCTGACTCAACAGCAGACTTGACGTTTGTCTCCTTGAGGATCGGGCATTAATCATCTTCCTGGATCGGATTCATTTCCCGAACTGACACGAACTTCCGGCTGGATATTGGGAATTAGGAGGGGGGAAGGTGGTTCAGATCGTGTTTTTGGGCGGATTTCATTGTTTGGGATGTGAAAAATGATGGCGAAATCGATTTTGGATGTCCAGTTTTTAATATATTTTTCGAGCATAACAAGGTCTGTTTTTAATTTTAAGGTCAGGCTAGGTTCAATAGTGAAAGTTGAAGAAGTTATGATATTTATTGTAACGTTATTTGGCGAGTCTTTCTCGAGCCAAGAATTAGGTGCGCCCTCTCCCGGGGGTATAGTGTTTCGTCCCGAGATCGCTGGTGGACTCATCGGTTAGGCTATCCAGCGATCTCTGCCTAAGACACACCTTCCCACACCATCGGTGAGAAGTGAATCGGTTGCTTCGCGTCGACCCCTTTAAATACGCCGGGGCCGATGTTTTGTGGCGCATTACTACCATAGCACCATCTCTGAGCAAACCGAGTCACTACAGTTAGAATCCAGGCTACCAAAAGTTTTTCGTTCTGATGTACCATAATGAAGAATATTACATTGGCGTACAAATTTGCTTCCGCTGTTTTTTTTCGAAATTCGTGGCTTTATTTCAAAAAAGTGGTTATTCATTTATGATTCAGAGTATTGTCCGGTCGCTGGCCACTATTTTCTTCCATCGCAGTAATTGCATTTGATAACGATCGTCTGTGATTGTTTCAGTGGGCTTTAACTACTCATAATAAATTACGCCGAGCTGGTCCCACCAAATACTGAGCTTGACTTTGGAACCGTCAATATTCGGTTTGGCCTTCGACGTGGAAGCTTGGCCTGGATATCCCCATGATTTTCTGCGCTTGGGATTATCGTTATGAACCAATTTTTCGTTTCTAGTCACAATACGTTGCAGAAATCCCTTCCGTCTTTGCCTTGCAATAAGCTGTTCACAAGCACACAAACACCGTTCAATATATGTCGGATTCAACTCGTATGGCACCCAATTTCGTTGTTTCTGAATCATTCCAATGACTTCCGGGCATTTTGAAATGGCTTGTTGTGCCACTCCCAATGATCCTGCCGACTTGTTGATACAAGTCTTGATCAAGTGATGCCTCCAATTCTGCATCTTCGAAAACCTCCTCTCTTCCACCGTCATGCAGCTGTTGGACGACAAACTCACCGTTTTTGAAGCGTTGAAACCACCTCGGCACGTTTTTTCACTATAATGGCCTCATCATGGGTATTTGAGAGATTTCGATGAGCCTCAGCCACAGATTTCTTCATATTAAAGCACAAAATTAAAACCTCTAGCAAATGACGAGCATTTGGCTCGTAAGTTGACATGTTTAATCGAGAATAACTTTATGATGCAGACACAAATCGACTAATATTTCGATGGCGTTATGTAAACAAATTCCCAAGATGCTGTTCACTGTTTATGTCCTTCGATACGAATTTCATAACTCACATACTACAAATATTAGCAAAAACTTATCCAGAGAATAATTGAACTCAAGAGAATAACTAAAATATGCATGTGATAATGAATAATGATAAGTTGGTGAAAAGGACCCATCTGGGTTGGGAAACTTCATGAAAACATATTAGCGTTGCTCTTTGTTTACGAGGAATCTCTTGTACTAAGTTTTATCAGTAGTAATAAAATATTTATGGCTACCTCATCGAATAATTTGCCAAACTTATTCGATACGATCGTCAAAACAGGGTGGCCAGATGAAAATAAAATAGAAACTTTTGTTTGGAGATTTGGATGCTTGACTATCATGTTCTATAAATGATATTTTTCCCTAATTTCAGAAATATATCAAGTTTTAGGGAAAAACTATTTAGAAAACTATCGATATAGAGATAGTACATTGAGTATCTAGTAGTAACAGATAAATATCTACTTATCTACAGAAAATATTCGAAATGTTATGTTGTTCAGATATCCAGGACAACATCAGAGTTGGTTAATGAAGCTGAAAATGGCATCTTGAATTTATTGCTGAATACATTCAAGTGAAAATATGAATACCCTTACAAACTTTCCAACTATTATTGCCAAAAAAAGACGATCCTCTGCTTTAAAACTGTAATAATTGCATATACCTCTTCGATTCATCCATGACGTTGAAAACATTTATATTATGATCAAATTACTCTTTACTGAAAGCGTCAGAATTAATCACGCGCATGAGTCTCTACGATTGAACCCAATCTACAGGGTAGGTACCAAGGTACCGTCACTCTAACTCACACTTTCGATATGGCTCTCACTGGTATCACTTCGACTTAGATCCTGATTAGTAAGTTAGTTCAATGTTTGTTATAATAAACTCTGCATCCTGGATGATAGTATTATTTCTTACATCAGAAAGTTTAGATAATTTAACATACATGAATACACGAGTCATTGTCTCCATTGGTCATCTACAATAATGGTGGTCAATGATTTTGTTATAAATATATATCTTTGAACAGTTTCACAGGCACAGGTAAGATACCTGAATTGAGGTGGTTATGGATGGAACCTTTTTTCAAACCCTAAGAACGTCGTTGATAATATCCTGTAGGAATTAGGGTAATTTCAGTCTCCAATATACGCACATCTGAAAATGGAATCTATAGCAGTTGCAAAATGGTGACAGCTTCGACAGATTCATTAAAGAACCTTCCCATACAGAGATGCCACATGTCAAGAGTTGCCTTTGATGCCGATGAACAACAAACCGTTTCGAAGTCCGAAATTAACACAATATTGAGGAAATATGGAAGCAAATCGAATGGAATGAAACCAGAAAATAGTATTGTTATATTCAAGTATTAATTTTACTTTATGGATCCAATTAAGGTCAAGTTGTTCCTTGGAGTAAAGCATTAATTAAAGAATATTTTTAGCTCAGTATGATGTGTGCGTTTCAGAGATTATCATCAGTTTGTCTCCTTAGTTAGCAACCATTCAGTAGAATTGTAAACGCAGAGATGTTTACGCTGTGTCCTACGTGAGCGAATCATTGCGAGCGATTAGCGCGACGCGACCAAACGCGATATATCAAACAATGTAATATAATAGCGCTGTCCTACGTGCTGCACGTAGGACAGCGCTATTATATTACATTGTTTGATATATCGCGTTTGGTCGCGTCGCGCTAATCGCTCGCAATGATTCGCTCACGTAGGACACAGCGTTATCCTTCTGAATTACGTATTTGAGTTGATACATTTTAGATGAACATTCACTCCTACTTGGTTGTTCCCACGTCAAACATCTGTTACTTCCCAAGCTCGAGATGACGAATAAATATCATAAGGAACAGGGGTTTTATTTTCATGGAAGGAGAAACTTGTGAGGAAAAGTTGATTATCTGATCGCACTATACGTTATTAATATCCATAAGCATCTGTGTTCTGGTAAAAGATATTCGTTCCCCTATTTTTCAACATCGAAGTTTTCCTGTTACCTACTCGTGTCTATATTCCATTAGGGTAGTGACAGTGAATTTTTTGGTACTGGTAGAAAGAGACGCATATCTTGAAGCGTTTGCTTGATATACAATGATGAATTAAGTATCAAGAAAGGTGAGTATGTTTTACTCAGAATAGTAAACACATGTTTTTACATTATTTTATTATATTATATTAGGCCAATTGAAAAATACCTGGTCTGATACAAAGACGGCGGTGCTAGTATTAAATCCATATGATTTTTAGCTAGTACCAACCTTCAAACGATACGTATCAAAATTTGACAGCAGCCCGATCATTAGTTAGTGAGATATTGCGTTGTGAATGTAGCTACTTTTGTAATTTGAAAAAAGATGTGTGCTGTTAAAATATTGCTTTTTGAAGGGAAAAAATACAGCTGAAGCAAAATCTTGGATTGATGAAAGGTTTCCGGGGACTGCACCACGAAAATCAACCATCATTGATTAGTATGCTAAGTTTAAACGTGGTGAAATGAGCACCGAAGACAGCGAACGCAGTGGACGCCCAAAAGAGTCACCGACGAAAAAATAAAAAAAAAAATCACAAAATAATTTCGAATGACCGTAAAGTGGAGTTGATCGATATAGCAGACATTGTGAAGATATCATCTGAACGTGTACATCATATCATTCACGAATATTTGTACATGAGAAAGCTGTGTGAAAAATGGATGCCGCGCGAGCTCACAATCGATCAAAAGCAACAACGTGTTAATGATTCTGAGCAGTGTTTGAAGCTGTTCAAGTGCAATAAACCTAAATTTTTGCGTCGATATGTGACAATAGTTGAAACATGGCTCCATCATTTTACTTCGGAGTCCAATCGACAGTCAGCTGAGTGGACTGCATACGATGAACCGAATCTAAAGCGAGGAAAACACAACAGTCAGCTGGCAATGTTATGGAATCACTATTATGGGATGCGCAAGGTATAATATACATTGATTATCTCCAAAAGGGCCAGACCATCGTCGCAAAATATACTGCTCAACAATTGATAGGGATCACTTACTTGTTCTAAATTTATTTCTGAAATATTCGCTCCAAGATTATAAATTTAGTCAGATATCAGAGTATTTTCAGTTGAAAATATGGTTCACTTGAGAAAAGAATGAAAAAATGGAAAGTTGGAGAGAAAAAAAGACTTTATTAGGAACACTCAAAATTCTGTGTTTGAATAACATAAAATTTTTATGATGAAACCACAAGAAGGCTGAAGTTTCGGTTAAGCTAGTACCTAGTTGGTCCCCCACGAGCTCGTCTCAAGCATTCTACCCTACGAGGCATAATTTCGATCAAACGATTTATAAAATTTTGGGGCAAATTCGTCCAAATATCCCGTAAAGCGTTAGAAAGGTCCTCCAGGCTATTGATCGGTAGTTCTAAGGTTGACAATTGTCTAGACATCTCAGACCAGACATGTTCGATGCAATTCATGTCTGGAGAGCGAGCTGGCCAGTCCATCCTATCAATAGCATGAGTTTCTAGCGCTTCATTAACCAGACGACTACGGTGTGGACGGGCATTATCGTCAATTAAAATGAAATTCTCGCCCATGGCAGCCGCAAATGGAACAATTATGGGTTCAATAATCATATCGTGATATCTCTGGCTGGTCATGGTGATGTTCTGCAGAACAACCAACTCTGTGCGTTGGTTCAAACAAATGCCTCCCCATACACATATAGAACCTCCGCCAAAAGCTGTTGTGGGTACCATAAACTGTTCTGCATACCTTCGACCTCGTTCCCTCCAAGCAAGAATACGTCCATCGGAGTTGACCAAACGAAATCTAGATTCATCCGTAAATAAACATCGGCTCCAATCTTCAAGTGTCCAATTGCGGTGCTCCTCAGCCCATTGCCGTCGATGAACCCGGGGTTCCCTATTCAAACGGGGATGTTGTACACTCCTACGTGCTCTCAAACCACGAACATGTAGTCGTCGTCTTACAGGCTGGTTCGAAATTAGAACTCCTGTTGCAACTCTCAGTGATCTATTGAGCCGCGACGCCGGGTAAGTGGGATTTCTCCTAGCATTGAGGATCAAAAGACGATCTTGGGCAGCTGTTGTACTGCGCTGCCGACCTCCCCCATGAACATAAGCTACTGAGTCGTTTTGGATGAACCTATTCCAAGCCCGACTCACGACACTTTGCGAAACATTCAACCGCCGGGACACTTCTCGCTGGGACAAACCTTCCTGTATCCACCGTATGATTTGGTCCAGTTGCACAGGAGCCAAACGTCTTCTCGGCATGACTGATAAGCTGATATTGTTCTCATTTCTTCAATTATTGTCACCTTATGTATTTGAACGAGAGAAAAAAATAGATTCAATAACAAATACCACATTGCTTTTCACTCCACCTGTAACAGCCTACAGATAATAATCGATTTTGTGAACAAGAGCCGATGAAGTGAGGAAGACTTTGATATAATCAACTCAAAACATCTTACTTTTTCCTTAGAGAACATATAATGTACAGATATTCACGAGATAACTTGAAAAAAATACAAATGAAGAAAAGTTCATAAGTGATCCCTAGCAATTGTTGATCAGTGTATATGATTTTTAAATTTCAGTGCATTTTTAATTATGTTCTGCACGCGTATGAGTTTTGGAAGCGTTATTATGGAAATAACTTTATTTGCACCAGGTTTTATAAAATCTCTTTCAACCCTGAACTGAGATATTAACCAGAAGATAATAAGAAATTAAATTGGGTGTATAAAAATGAAAAATAGTAAAGAATAATTCAAGATCGACGAAAGCAACAAAACTGCAAATTACATTTTCATTGCCTTCCATATTTCGGCATTCACAATGTCGATCTTGTTTCACTTAGTGGACATCTAAATTATCTTCCTGTTGAACCAAACACGTTCGACACAAAATGTTACAACCATCCGATGGAATTTCTATCTCCCCCAAAAAAACCTAAACCTCCACTGCACCCGACACTAACTAACAGTTAACACCTAATGAGAATTCATTCATAACATCGTTATGATTCTACCCGTGTTTCCAAACCCTCCGGAAGATCTTCCAGGTAAAATCGATATTCGAATTCTCCTCCAGAATATGCCGGACTCGTTGGGAACTCGGCTACGTACCTCCCCCGTCGGTAATTTCGTATAATGTTCGACTTGGGCTACCGCGAAGGCAGAAATGCATTTTGCATGAAATCGAGGCACGATCGAAAAGATTGGTTTCCGGTTAAAGAAAAAATTTCCACGCCTTCTAAAATTTTCACAGTTTACCAATTGGAATGTTTGAAATTCAATACGCTGTCCGCCGTCTACAGTATTTCTCGGAAAATATTTCATTTATTCACAGAAAAGAATCCAGGTGAAAACCTTCAAAGCATATAATATTGAAAAAAAAAGGAAAATTCAAAAACAGATAAACAATAAATAATATATCAATAAACGAAATCAATCGTTATATTATCCAAAAAGATCTAACCGACTGACACTGGGTGAGTTCACTACTTCATTACAGCTGTTTTCGCATGCCATACAGAATTAATTCTGCAAGATCAAAAACATGATCAATGAATTTTAAAAGCAAAAATCAAGAAATCAAATTTCGTGAAATTCATATCCTCAAAAATTGGCTCCACACACAAACGAAATGAAAAATTTGTGTTCGGAGTTACGAACTTTTGAATAGCTTTTTCTGCATACTACCTAGGTGTACAACTTTGCTTCCACCGTTTTTTTCCGAAATTCGAGGCTCTCTTGTAAACAACTAGTTTCACATTTATGTTTCAAAGTATTGTCCAACGATGGACAATACTTCATCCCATATTTCTGGCAGCGTACGAATCCAGTGTTGAAAAAACTGGTCATCTTTTGAAGTGATCCACGAATCGATCCAATTTTTACTTCTTCATAAGACGGAAAGTGCTGGTAAGCCAAGCCGTCTGTCATTGATCGAAACAAGTGATAGTCTGAGGGACCAACGTCTGGAGAATATGGCGGGTGGGGTAGGTCTTCTCATTTCAACGTTTCTTAGTATGTCTTGACCACTTTCGCAACATGGGGTCGAGCATTGTCATGCAGTAAAATCACTTTATCATGTGTCTCGTTGTATTGCGGCCGTTTGTTTTTTAATGCTCAGCCCAAACGTATTAATTGCGTTCGATAACGATTGCCTGTGATTGTTTCAGTCGGTTTTAACTCTACGCCGAGCTGGGACACCCTCTTCTTATCACCAATACAAAAGGATATACCCCACTAAAGAATCTACACCACGAAGCCAAAATAGAAACAAAGCCTGGTCGCCCTTGTCACATTAGCAGTTCAATTGCTTCTATGAGAACCAATGCCAAGCTAGCGAAATAACAGTACTAATCAATCACTTGAGAAACAATCAGATGAACTCTAATTTTCAACATGAATTTCCATATATCAATTGTTCTGAAAAAGCTAGCTAAATGAAATTCATCTTCAATATTCTGTTTTTTTACCATTGAATTCGTAATGTTTTTGCATTTGGAGTTATCAACAGAAGTTTCATGAGATATTTGCAACATATAATAAACATAAGGCAGAATGATGATCATAAAGTTCATGATTCACAAGTTCAAAAAAACACAAAAAACATAAATATACAACGGGTTTCATAAAACTTTGATAGAGCAATCAACTCGCAGATTGTAGTTGGCAATTTATAGTTTCAAAAATGTACTGTAATTGAACACAGTTTGGCCACTTGGCGAGAAGTCTCGAGCTAAATTCACGTAGGTGCACCCTCTCCCTACGGATAATATATGTTTCGTCCCGATAACGCTGATGGATTCTTCACTTAGACAAACCAGCGATCTCTGCCTAAGACGCCTTTTCACATCATCGTGGAGAAGTGACTCTGTTGAAACGCGGGACCCTCACAGACCCGCTGGGGCCGTAGTAGAGTGTGGCGCGACTTCCATAACGCCACCTCTCGGGCAAATAGAATCACTGCAACAGAAATGAATTGATGGACCAAATTATCACGATAAAAGTATTATGAAATCCTCCAATAATCGAATAAAATTTGCACTTCAATTGACATAAAATTTTCATGTTATTAACCTTTTTTTTCGATGATCGGAGATATTCTACCCTGAAATAATCGAACATAGTATAAAATTTGCACTGTATTTTCGACTCCGCCGCCTCGCGATGCAGGGGTGCCGAACTAAACAAATAAATACGGGGGTGGTTCATGCATAAGTCATTTCGCCACCTTTGAAAAAGGCACACAGAGCGGCGCGTATAAATTCTAAATGGGGTGACTCGAAAATTCCGTTTCCTGAAGGATACGACCCGATGATCTATTGTGCCTACTGTGTCGAGCTGGTTTAGATATAACTCGGTCTGCATACAGTTTGGAGAGCATCGCTCGTGTGAGATTTGTTTTTGTATACCGTATAGAAAATCTGTCAACCGTGCAACGATTTTGCACGCTTCATTCCATGTTACGCTACTGGAATTTTTGAAGACGCGGTAATTTGTCAATTAATCGTATCATATCGTGTACTATCGGTCGGAACGCAGATGCGCTTTTCTGGAGAGAATCTTCTGAAAGATTTTCAATGATTATTGAGACTTCAGCAAGAATACGTACCTAAGATTTAGATTTCAGTCGTTAATAATTTAATTTGAGACTCGGAATCTTATATATCGTCGAGAATTGTGTCGGGATTCTCGGTAAGTGTTGACATGAATATTTGTATTCAACAAGTAATAATCTCACCAGAATGAATCAATTTAATTTGAAACAGTAGTTTTTTTTTAGAGTCATCCATCTTGTCGAAACGTATTTCAGGTTTGGTAGAATTCTTTTTGTATCAAATAATGTCAGCAAAACTCCTTCTCAGGTTTAATTGATAATAAATGTAATGATTTCTTTGTAATTTCTTGGTTAGAAATCCGAGAAGGAGTTGTAAATTCAGTTAACATATTCTGGTATCATTTTTGTTCATTTTCTCAGAGCACCTCCCGTGGGATTAGAACGAAGAAACCTCCCGTGGGATTAGAACAAAGAAAACCTTTCTTGGGATTGATAGATATCAAGAACTACTTCCTTGAGATACAGAATTTGGAATAGTACGTATGTTAGACCACTTTAGTTCCTGAATCTGAGAGAATACCTGCGAAATACCTGGCGTTATCACATCAACTTCGTTGAATGGGGATTGGAGTACTATAGCTTCCTGATAAGAATTGGTGTTCAGAAGGCTGAAGATAATTTACAGAAGAGGTTCCATCCTAGTAGCAGAGTAACTCATTTAAAATCGTTTTAAGTTAAGTTTCTATTTTATTATTTGTTTGGAGTGAAAAGGATCGATCATTGTATATTTTAATTTTATTAAATTTGTAAAAACCTGGGTAGGAGTTTTGTTGCCAAATAAGCCAAACCACCCCTAGAAATGAGTCCTTAGAGTCTCATGGGCAATTGTAACGTTACAACCGTTATATTGAAAGCATGATGATAGAACAAATAGTATTTAGTAAACCTCATATGTTGGATGCTCCAAGTTGATTTGCTCCAACATTCTGGTTTTGGGAGTCGTAACAAGGTGGAAGTTGTCTCATTTTAAAAGGGCACGTCTTAACTCGGTATAGTATTAAGCCTTTTCCTTGTTTATCTTCATTTCTATTACTGGACAAATGTCTGGCTTTTGACGATTGCTTAAGGACTGTTTATGAATCTGTATAACTTGAATTTCCAATATTAATACAATTATACAAACGAGAAAATAAGAAGTGAAATAACTCTTGAAGAATTTGTTACTCGGGAACAAAAATAAGTTATTTAAAAGACATCCATTGAACGTATCAATAAGGAATTCACGGCTTGACTTGATATTCAAGCAACTTGTCTAGGATTGACTTGAAATCAACTCCAGTTCAAGTTGAGTAATAGTTTTTTAATGTGAAGTCAAGTACTTGATGAATAAATATTTGACTTGACAAGCCAAGACAAGTAGCTTGAATATCAAGTCAAGCCGTGAATGCATAGTATCAACACAGAATGAATCATAGTACGAGTATTACACAGTCTTAAATCTGGTACTTCAAAATGAATTAAGTTTATTACATCACAGTTGTGATATTTTAAAGAACAGACTGATAAAGCCGTCTGCTATTTATGTTCTGCTACCCAAAAATTTCCATAATTGATCCGTAAGAAATTAATGTGATCATGACGGTTTGTTTAATAAATAAATAACGAAGGAACTTCTTTCTTCTAGTCTGTACGTTGTACGTCTCAAATCTTGACCGACCGGACTCACTCTTAACTCTCACGACTTAGACTTACTCTCAACTTACTCCGACTCAGACCAAACTTGGACTTACTGAGGCTCTTAACTCTCTCTGGCTATCGACTTCCCTTCTTCCCACTTGGCACACCCCTAGCGTCACGCCGATATCGGAGGAAAGTACCAAGTACCACCCATACATAGTCCAATAAGAGCTTTGCCGTACCGCCCACAAAACTCTTCGCGGATTACTGAAAATCTCAGCCATGGAATATTTCATGGACGCAGATATGACATCCGGTACCATCCGTGTTCGTTTTCGAGCTTTCCCAACCCCCAATAAATCTCTTAAGATTTGCAATCGACATGACATTTCTTCGACACCTCGAAGAATTGACACTTCCTTTACAAATTATCTACACTAGCAATTCGTTCCCTGTAAATCCATTGAAACTGTCATACCCTCGACGCTTGAAGA
Source organism: Harmonia axyridis (assembly GCF_914767665.1). NCBI lineage: Eukaryota > Metazoa > Arthropoda > Insecta > Coleoptera > Coccinellidae > Harmonia > Harmonia axyridis. Next base: position 31,779,784 of record NC_059505.1, read on the forward strand.
AACTAATAGGTCTCCAAGCATCCTGTTGACCATGTCAATTATTTACAGGGAACAATGACAGGACCCTACAAATATTCGAGAGATTTTCTGTGCAATTATAATAACTAACAGAACAAAAAGCGAAATTACAATAAAGTCAATTGAATAGGTCCGAAGGAATGCTTATAGCTTAGTGCAATAAGCGGTGATTGTTTTTTCCCTTTTCTGCTCGGTCACCAACCTACGTAGGATTGTGAGGAATTAACGTTGATTGAATTCCTGAACACGTTTGGGTATCGAAATGGAATTGTCAATGTATGCTTGTGGAATGGTTACCATAGGCAACAGCCCATCTAATTGTTACAGCAATAAACTTATATACAAGGTGAGTACTCGAGTTGAATAAATTAATCTGGAAATTTAGAAAAATAATAAATGAAAAAAGTTATTTTATTTGATGGAAGGGATCTATGGTTAATTGATCTTTATATTTTAGACATATTGAAAGGGTTATGCCTCAAATCGTAACAAAACACCCTGGCGTATCAAGTCACCCCAATTGACCAGTAGTGAATTTCAACAATTTCAATTCGTTGTTGCAGTGTGTATCGTTCCATTTGAAGTAATGGCGTAGTTTTAAGTTTTCAAATGTCGAAAGATGGCAGCTGACCAGACAGCGGAGTATCCAAAATGCAACCTCTAATTGGAAAATCCTTATAACTATCATTATTAATGTTAAAAGATAATGAAAATGAAGTGAGGTTCTTGTGCAAACAAAACGAATTTTTGATGTCAACTTTTCGAAATTTGTGTAGGGAATCTATCGATTCCTTCGAAAAGTCGGAGAACTGAAGAATTCGGTGTACAAACTTAGGATTACCAAAGCCACACCCCTAAGGGATCCGTAGAAAGACTTTGCTAACGGTCGAATGGAAAACAGCCTGAATGCCTATAAAACTCGGCATTTCAGGGCGAATAATTCAATTGAGTTCAGAACAGTCTACGAGAAAGAAACTACATCTACAACATATGTGCAACACTTGCACCGACAACAAGAAGATTGAAGATTTTCACATCTGTTCACGAGACCGGCGAAAAACCACCTGCGACCGAGCCACAACGACCCAAGTGTCCAGCGACCCTAAGAATCGATTTCCAAATTATCATCATCTTCAAACTCTTTCAATGTGTTGAAATGAATTGAATAAGTATATTTATCCCGTACTTTTATTTCCCTAAATTGTCCTTGGCCTTGAACTACTTTAGTCACAGTATAAGGACCACAACCCACATTTGGGTAAATGCTTACAAACCGCCCCTAGTATTTTTCACTTATTTTTCATTGAAATTGAGCATTTTAGAATGATTTGAGGGATATGGAGTGAACATGCGTGCTGGATGGGTAAGTTTTTTTTGAAGAAACGTTATGAAAATAGAAATTCAGAGCACGTTTATCCTTGGAACTGTCTATAATGTGAAAATTGATGACGCCATTTTCAGAAAAAATTCAAAGAATAATTGTTTTTTAATTTGCAGAAAATCATGAAAATCTGTGAAAAAACTGGTTCTCCATCATTGAAAGCTATCAAAAATCATTCCTGACCTAACCTAACCTAATCTTTCATTCGTTAGGTCAATTCTAACCTAACCTAACGTTTTATCTGTTAGGTTAGGTTAAGAATGATTTTTGATGGTTCTTATTGATCATTTGAAAGCTAATTTTCGAAGAAAAATAATGAAATGTGAAAAATACGATAAAAGTTCGTCATATTTTCTACTCAATCGTAGCACCATAAGAAAAATCCGATTCCTCCATCCATGGATCACTCAAGCACACCCTGTATACACTCGGCGGCTTTCAATTATCCCCCAGCACACCTTCAATTTGCGTGCCATTTTCCCATGAGCCGTTGAGTGTTCACAACGGACATGACATCCGAGTCGAAAATTGGAATTTCAGCAGAGACCCACCAGAAGCAACCCCTCGACTATCTGTCGAGACTCCCGGAGGCCTCGTTACCCCCAAGATATCGCATGAAAAATAGATTGGAAACCGCCCAAACGTTCGTACGTCACTTTTCTGCCGAGATTTCGTACGGGGTGGGCTTTCCCGGATTCCTAACCTACATCTCAAGCCCCTGCCGAAATCGCCAGACCAGGGAGCTGTACTCAGGCCCGGATTTTTTCTCCATTTCCACCTTCCTCTCTCTGTCCGCGTCTGGTGCAATTCCGAACACGTTTTCTCTATTTTTACAGTCGGATCGGGTGAGTATTTTACGGGCGGAGTAAAGTTTTCCAAAGCGGAAAAAACACCTTTTCAGGTGTATAAAATGTGACTGGCTCCAGGGCTCGTACACATAGAGAGGTTATTTCGATTTGATCTGGAGTTTACGGGGGAATCTAATGTTTCGATATTTTGGGAATGGGGTTAGGAGATGGTATTTGTGATTTTTTCTTTTGGATTGATTTGGAAGGTCTTGAAGCAATCCAATGAATCTTGGAACTTTACATCATTGTAAATACTGAGTGACATAGAGAAGAGAACATCCAGCATGGATGTATATCCATGCTGGATGGCTTCTCCAATTCCTAGTTGCATAATTAAATAAAAAAAGGCGAGTATATTTCAATAGAAATCAATGAATGTTCATTCCATTATGAAGCGAAAAGTGGTGTGCTAACAAGAAGCAATTAGATATAATGTCTGTGTCTAGCCAAAATTGTCGTCATAATGCTCAATATAAATATACCTGCATAAGTGTAACAATGGTCTTTCATGGTACTTGTACATAAAACTTTGTCATTCATAAGGTTCTCAGAAAAATACAGTAGAAAATATTTTTTTCCTACAACTGCTATGAAAAGTAGCGTATTCTTCATAGCTTACTCAATTTCAAAACTATGTACCCATTGCTCATACTATGGAAACTATTATTTCTCAGGGCACTTTGCCCACACCTCGCTTGGTAGACCAATGAAATTGGGCTTTTGAGTAGTTTCTATGGAAACGCAATAAATAAGCACATACTGTCAACGGAGGTCATTTTGATTTGAATCAAGTCCATTACGTGAATTATTTAAATTTGTGCAGTTGTAGGAAAACTACAGCGTGCCACAAACTTCCACACTCGCGAGAAAAGTTGGACTTTCCCCACTTGTTGCACAATATACTATTCCCTACCCTAATTAGTGTGCAGGCCCTATGATACCATTGCCCAGGCATACAACTTAGAGAATAAGAAAAGGAAGAAGAAATACACGGTGTACAATATGATTTTATGTTTGTAACCCAGGTATAAAACTGGGAGTTCAGTGGAGTTAGTTACGAGGTGATGACCAGTTGAGTTAGTAGAGTGTTCAAGGATGTTTCCAAGTGCTGTACCACAATAAAGTTCTCGTCTATCATCCATCAGTGTTTGAATAATCCCCACGAAAACGCGATATCCCAAAGTGGTATGCCATTATTGATGGAAAATGATACCACCAGGCGTTGGTTGCAGCATATTCTTTTCATGAAATTTTCTATGACCAATTCACACATTAGCGGATGTATGTCTTCGATAACATAGTTTGGTACTGCAATCCCTAATTTTCGAATGAGTAAAGTCCAATCACACTACAAACCCAAAAATCGCGCACTAAAAAGTGACACGTTGAGGATGGAGAGACTTTTCAACAATATTTGGATTTTTCAAGCCCTAAATGCGACAATTCTGCTTATTAACGTAGCCTTCGAGGTGAAAATGGACCTTGTCTCTGAAGATGCATTTCAAGGACAAAATCATTGTAGATATGAAGTAGCTGGTGATTGATTGACTTCAGTTCTTATGTTAATTGGACTTTGAAAACCTCATTACCAAAGTCTTTATGCAAAATACGGTGTAATGACTTTTGTGGAAGGCCTATAATTCCCAAGATCGACAATGAATCTACAAACCTGGGTTTTCGTCAACAATACGGGCTACAACAGCAATATTCTCAGTTTTTCTTGAGCGACGCACACAGTCTCTATTCTTTACAACAGCTCAAATTGTTCCACCAGCTTCACTTTTGCGAGCCGAGAAGGTGCTTCACAACGACCCAAAATCACTTTATAATTACAAACTGTCACTACGAAATTTTCATTATTTTTGTATATAATTTTAGCAATTTCAATGTGTTTTTGTTGCTTGTATCCATATTTAGTAATGGCGTATATTTAACTTGTCAAACGTCAAATAATGACGGCTTATTTTGTAACAGCTGCGCTATTCAAAATGAAACAACTTTTTAATAAACCCTTCATTACAACAATTTCTGTGTACCTGTCTTTTAGTCTTAAGTAAGTTCATCAGACTAATTTTAAAAAATCCAAAAATGAAAAGAATTAACGATTTATTGAACCTCTATAATGTCTTATGCACGTATAATTAGATGATCGATTTCATACTGAGGTATTTCATCTCAGACTCTTTGAATCTAGTGCTTCAGTGACCGGTGAGGGATAGAGATCAGAAATATCTTCTTTCCATGATATTCCAGACGACCTCAATCAGTGAAAGATCATGAGATCTGAAGGGCCAAGAGGAACAAATTGACTTGATTTTCTCTAAATGGAGTCAGCGTAATGAAGGCTATATGTGGACGCTCATAATGTTATCGAAAAATTTAGTTGGTGACTTGGTGAGCTTCCGTATATAAGGGAAAAAGTGGTTACACCCACCCTGCATGTGACTCAAGGTGGTCATGTTGCCTCTCATGAACACCATGCGATAGCATCACATACTATAATTCCAAAAGTGTGGTGCACAAGCCTTTTCATAGAAAACTGAAGATATTATCTTTCACCAAGTCTCCTTCTTGACCTTACACGGCTGAACTGGAAGCTGAAATGAAATACTATTGATTTTAGTGATTAATACAGATTTTGTTTGGACATGCATGATGACCGTGCAGTGGTGAAAGATGAGACCCTCATTTTGCAATGAAAGCCATGTAAACCAATCTGTTGAAATTTTGAGGGCCTATAACTTATGGGAGTAGGCCAACTTTGGTGTTAATCACACCATTAATTTAATACTTGATGAATGAATAACTTGATAACAGCACTTTGTTAATAGAAACAAGGTTATGAACTCTACTACTTTCATGGCCATCTACCTCAAAATTTAGCTTCGTCAGCCTGCCTTCAAAGGATCCTCCTTGATTTGGGATTTCCTACGAATCAATTTCTTGCTGGGAAGACAATCCAAATTGTCATATATATTACTCATAACTTTTTTAGTTTGTCATAAGTTCATTTTCTATCTTACTTTTAATATGTGTACGGGTTTCAATTTTCGTTGTTCATTATTTTTTGTACCTCCGTGTCTTTAATATTTATCATTTTCTTAAATCGAAATTAAATATTGAAAAAGCTTTTTTTTAGGGAAGACAACAAACCCATCCACATGTATAGCATCTTGCAGATAATCTAGATTTAATCAAATTTTTTTATGCTCAGTCCAACTATTTTAGCTTCTCCAATACTTATTAACTCTTGCAAACTACTCACTTTGCAAGTTTTGATCTCGTCTATTATATCTGTAAGGATTGTTATGTCTTTCGCGAATGTTAGGATATTAATTCCATTTTCCAGTCTAGTATCTCTTTGGGATATTTTATCGTCTGATTAAAAAGCAAGGAGAATAATTAAACTCCTTATTTCACTCCTGAGGCTATTTCGACTTCTGATGGAATTTAATTCATTTTGACCTTTGTCTTCAATCCTTCACACTTGACTTTGTTTTAGTTTCTTCCAGATTTTGTGGAACTCTCAATTCATAAAGAAAAAAATAGTTTAACATACATATTCATAATAATTGGTGTCCTAAGTATACAGGCAATATCTAGCTTATTTGACAAGATAATAAAAAAAATAAAAAACTGCTGTGAAAAACATCGAAATTCTTTTCCAATAATGTATAAAAAATGTTCCTACATTTGACAGCCCTGTGGTAGCTACCCTTCATTTTTATTTTCAAATGGCACCCCCTGTATATTGTCAGTGAAAATTGCGTGTCATTCTATTTGGAATACAACGATAGCATATACTTGGTATTTTTTCGGTAATAATAAAAAGAACATTAATATTTTGTCACTTGTGACTTCTTTTGAGTTACATTTAATTATCCTTAAAAAAAAGAAATGCTTCCACCCATGTTTGTACAAACTTCACATATGAGAAGTAGATGAATTTTTCGTTTGAAAAAACCGATGTTTTCTAATATAAAAAAACTTGCTTTAAATGTTTCTTCGTTTTTTTGAATCGCATAGTAGGTATTTTGGTTGTAATTCATACTTCATTAAATGTTAATGTTTTTGTTTTTATTGATAAAAAAATGCCAAGTATGTGCCATCGCTGTATTCCAAATAGAATGACATACAATTTCCACTAACAATATACAAGGGGTGTCATTTGGAAATGAAAAGTGAGGGGTAACTAACACAAGGCTGTCAATGCTGAAGTTATACAAAGCAATTTTTTTATTTTGCATCAACTTGTCAAATAAGCTAAATATTGCTTGTATACGATAACTTGGGACACCCTGTATTTGACAATCACTTTTATTTTTTCAGATAACATTGCATGCGATATTAGGTAAGTTGCCTTTTGAAAGGAAATTCATTGAAAGAACTTTCTCCGACAGAACGTTTTTATCTATCTGTCATTCTGTCAACTCAATGAATATTATATTTTTCGAATTGTCCAGTCATAGGTAGGTAACTAGTCAGGAGTTGGGCCATAAATAACACTATATTTTAGACTTATTCCAATTCTCCTTACTATCCGTTTGAACAAATGGGATGCACTCAATTCATGCCATATAAATAAAAAACAAATGAGTAAATCAGATAATGAGTGCTTCTAACGACATTGAACTTGTTTTTATCTAGCGGAAATGTCTATAAATAGTTGAAGGTTCCCATAATTAAGTAGCATTCTTCAAATCAATTATTTGATACGGATATTGTATGAATTTACTTCAGAAATTTTTAGTATTCTATTGTTATGGTTATATGACTAATTGTTTTGGCTGTATATAGGAATTCTAGCTTTCCGCATGAATTGGCTTAAAATGGTCTCTGACTAAAACAGGAAACCAACAGCAAATAACAACTTGAATATGCAATCGCATACCTACCTGGTTATATGCTACTGAAACTTAGATACATTATTCCTGAATATAGGTAGCTATAATTCGAATAACCAGAAACTCATAATGGCCTATTGAATTATTAATGAACAGATCTTCCATTCAACCGGTAATAACTAGGTTGCATTATGTTTATGGTTTCAATTAGACCCACATGACACTGTATTTTGTGGACTATTTTCGAGTATGAATTTATGATGAATGGTATTTGAACAAACGGCTTTCTGATCATAGATAAATCATATTCGTATTCAGATCTCGGGGTCTTTATCTCCAAACGAATTTGCCTATTAATTCATTTATATTTTTTCTCTGCACCACGTCAAAAATTCGACAGTTATACAATTTCAATTATTTCATCAAAAATACTTATAAAACATATAGAGGTACACAACAAGGAAAATTTCAAAATCAACAACTTTTTCCCGGTGATAACACATTTAATAAATTTGTGATCCTGATAATCAGAAAAACATAAATAAAACATGTTTTTTTTCAAACGTACAATAACAACGTCTTTTCTCGACTGACAGGATCATCGAAAAGTTCTACTTTTCCTCCGCCGGAGGGAAAAATACTTTTCCCTCCGGCGGAGGGAAAAGTGGTTGCTAAGGAAATGATTAATTGGTTACTAAGGACAAGAATGAATAATTCTAATTCAAACGTCATTTTTATTGACCAAAGTTATATTTTACTGTACAATTGATTAATGTTGCATTATGAAAATTGAAACCATATAGTAATGGACGGTTAGAATTATGTTCAAAAGTTGATGGCTCAATGTGGTCAAATTTGTGGAAGAGAAAACCCATTCGTTGTATTGTTGTATAGGTACTCAACCGATAACATAATATTGATTTTCGAAATCGAATTATTCGAAATGACAACCTTCATTGAAATCTTTGTCAAGAAAATATATTCCAAAAAAATCTGGGGTTTTAGAATTTGAAGACAGAAAAGTTTTTGAATTCCTCGATGTCAAGATATGTATGTATATCATCCTCAATATTATCACATCTTATCTTATCTGAATTTTGGCAGGACATGATCATAATTTTGGGACAAAATTGCAGATAATATTAATTATCAGATATTCTGGTGCATTCAGAAGAATCGAGTTGAGCAGTATAACAATAAATAATTATCTACCTCTCACCTGCTAAATAAAGGAGAAAATATAATATCCTTGAAATGACATGGAGGATGGAAGAGCTCTTCTGTTGCTGAAAGTTATGTAGAACTGCAGCACAGAAAAAACTGGATATTGCTAAAATTTTGGCTAGCTATATTCTTGCATCGACTATCGAGTAGTCAAATTTTGAACGTTCCCATTATAAATACAATTGACAAAGGTACTACAAACGTAACCACTTCATACCTGGATTATCATTCAATGCAGACATATATTATGCATTCTAATGTAACAATCAAAGTTCTCAATAATTGTACTTTCAAAAATATGGACTGAGAGTTCATTCAATCTTCAAATTATTATAGAATGAATAGAATATATCAAAACAAATCTCATTTATTTTCATAAAATCACATATTGCAGTAATTCTTCTTTAGTAATCAAAAATATAAGTGCATTCATATTGTTGATGAGAATTATAATTCTCTCAATCATTTATTCTGAACACTAATTATATATCTGCTAAAATTGTTAGGTTAGTTATGTTACAATATATTTCATCAATTCTTTACGATAACTTATCCGTAAAGAAAACATTGTAAACAATATTCTTCATCAAAAATATTTCTAGTTATTTCAATCCTTTTGGATATCCAATGCAGTTATTAAATATATAAATACTTATGTGTGGATTGTACATAATAGTATTTTCGAATCTTTTCACCCTGGAGAGTTCAACAGTTCTGTAAAATAAATGTAAATAGTAGAGCCATACGAGATGTAATAATTTTGCTTGATTCTACCTTCCATTTCATAATACAACTTCTTCTATACTATTAAATGAGTTCGAGATAACACAGGATCTACTTGATATATTTCTATTTAGGAAAGTTCCAGGAATTTCGATATTACTAGATGTAGAGTAGATATTGTATTTTGTATTTGTTATTGTTCACGACTTGACTTCTGAGCAGAAATGAAAATAAACGATGAAGTGACAGATAAATCCGTGACGGCTGACGGAGAGTCGGAAGTACCAACATAAAATGATGAAATGTAACCATGAGATCTGTGCAAATCTGATATATTTTCGTACGATTTTGTTCAGAATTTGATTGTATGAATTACAAAACGTTTGAAAAAAAAATAGCATATTTCATTCGGAGTTGAAGTGACTTTTCATGGCTCGCTTAAATTCCCCGCCTCACTCCGTTCGGCGGGGAAACATAAGCTCGCCATGAAAAGTGACACTTCTCCTCCTTGTGAAATAATATACTATTACAAGCTAATGACTCAAAAACAATTGTTGCGAAAGAGAAATGAAATTATTTACCTTGGCTTCATTCATGTTTCGAATAAACATAGATATCCAAAGTGTTTTGACGTCTACGTTTGCTCATATTTGTAATGAGAGAAAAAGAGGTTTGATGCAAATACCTAACTCAGCTTGATTCGTTGAAAAATGCAGTATTGAAATTGCGTGACCAGAATGAGACAAAAAATTGAAAACATGGAATAAGTGAATACAAAATGGCAGAACAAGGAGCGACAAAGCGGATATATGATGGAAAATAATTAACCCCCTGTCGAGTTTGAATCTTTCGCTGAAAAATGAAATATGTGTAGGCTTGGTTAATCGATCGTCTAGAGGTATGATTCGATTACCTGGCCTTTCGTCTTTTTCTCCGTGACTTTGTTCGAGTTTGTAATGATTAAACTCTTTTCAATTATATACATATATTCACAAAACCACACTTCAGTGCAAACACAATAGATACGCTACTGAATTTCGTCTTTAACTCGAGAGTTAATTACTCGAAACGTCTTCGAATATCACGTCTTCGTCTTTAATTCTAGTTTCGGTCGTCTCGTCTTTAACTCGTACGCGACTCGTCTTGTTTTAGCCCGCAAACCGTCTTTTCGTCTTCACGTCGTACGTCTCAAGTCTCGACCGACCGAACTAACTTTTAACTCGACTTGGCTTAACTTCCTTCGACTTAGACCGAACTTGAACTCAAACTCTCTACCGGCTGGAACTTACTCACTGACCTCCCCTGACTATCGACTTCCCTTCTTCCGGCTTGACAACACCCTTAGCAACACCCCGATTTAGGGGAAAATTACCAAGTACCACCCCTAGTCCAATAAGAGTTTTGCCGTACCGCCCACAAAGCTCTTCGCGGATTCCTGGAAATCGAATATTCTCGAAGGACCAGCACTATATACGCAGATGTGACATCCGGTACCCAACCCCCAGTAAATCTCTCAAGATTTTCAACTGACATGACACATCTTCGACCCCGAAGCATTAATACTTCCTTTCTATGTTATATACAATAACCATTTTTTTCCTGTAAATTCATTGAAACTGTCATACCCTCGACGCTTGAAAAAACTAATAGTTCTCCAAACATTCTGTTGACCATGTCAAATATTTACAGGGAACAATGACTGGATCTTACATAATATGTTTCATGATGAGATGGATATAGACCACAGATAGATGAACAGATTTCTCCTTCCTCTTTGACGATCTTGCTAAATTTTTTCGACGACTTATGAGCAGTATTCCATTAACTCAAAATCATATGCGACTGCGATTGAAATGAACCAATGACCATGTGAACTATCAATGGAGATCTGTATTGTTCATAAATGCATCGAGATATGGTCGGTTTTTGGATAGTCGGCAAGTTCGGGTATAGACACATCCTCTGGTGCCTAGAAATCATAGATCGGTTCAGGAAGTTCACGCGTTCAGAGATGGTATAATTACTGTTGGGGTAGGCATTTGTTTCAACGGACGTACACAATTGTTGATGCTTGATGCTAAAGATTTACATAGAGCAAGTCATTGACAATATAATTTCTTTGTTTCATGCCGCTATTGGGCCAAATTTCTTATTTTTGGACTATTCGCCACCCCATCGTGCGAGAATTGTTTATGAAACTCTAGAAATCCATAGTATCCCGCATTTGGACTTGTCCCCCTCGGTCGCCAGACTTCAATCCCACCGAACACGTTTGGGATCAGCTACAAAGAGTTTTAGATTTTCACCAACCACCTCCTCATACGCTTCAAGAATTCCACAACTCTGGAGAGAAATTGATCAAAGCTACTTAAACAATCTGATCGAAAGCATGCGAAGGCATCGAAGTCTCAAAATGTCCCAACTTCCTTAACTTCTGTGGAGCATTATATATTGGGTTATGCACACAATCTAGATCGATAAGATAATGCACTTTAATAAGTTTCACTTGAATTTACAAACTGTCAAATATTATTTGGCCATTTCAGGATCAATATTAGAAAAAATGAAAGAAAACAAATTTGAGATTAATTTATGCTTTAGATCTCTAAATTCAATATATCTGAATTGCATCCATTGGGAACACCAAACACCACCAATTCATAACATGCCAGCAAGGTGTCTGAAGCTTTCCTTCCCCTCTTTTCTCCTGATTCCTAGAATTTTCATCTTCTTCCCGATTCCTCGAAAATTTCCATCGAAATCGTCAGCATCACCCCCTAAATGGCCCTAAAAATTTCCCCGTTAAATGCTGATTCGGATCTCGAATCATTCCAACCTTCCGCATTTCCTTCCTCAAGACGATGGCTCAACATTTTTCAGTACATTCTATACCTTCGGAGCCTTAGCGGCCCATCAGCACGCCTGGTTCGGCTCATAAACGCGAACATAGAAATTCAGTAGGCACAATGAGAGATAAAAGTAATAAATCTTTGGGGTAGGAGTGTAGCGTTCCTGTAATTTCCTTCAGGAATTACTCCTGGCCGTGATATACGGCCCAGCTGGTTAGGCATATTTGAATGAATTAATCTTGATTAGGTGGACTGTTCCAGATTACCGAGCGAAATTTCCCACTCCCAAAACTGCTCCTCATCATCTTACACTGGATGCTCATCGATTGATAAATCTTCCCCATGACAGGGCATAAGTGAGGAGTGGATTTGGAGATTTATACCGCGTGAATCAGAAATAATGGCGGTGATCTTCCGTAGCTTTCTGAATTATGAACGTATTCGAAATGGTATAATTCGCTTATTAAATTTCGTTCTCGAATGATTTATGTTAGGTTAGATGGGTTTTTCTGTTTTATGTTTAGTTGTTCGATGTTAATCAACATTTCAAGGTATCGATGAAAAGTTACTTGGAACCTATCGTTCCAAACTACTTTGCAACTTTTCACTTTGAATTTTGTTCCAAATTTTAATGTGAAAAATAATACTCTTGCATAAGGTTATGTTGTTCAGCTGTAGAAATCCTGGTACACCTGAGAATTCGAAAAATCATCCCTTGAAGAATCGGTCCTAGTTGAAGAAACTCTACTGACTTCGGAGATATATTTATATTGGAGGGCTTCCTCTTCATCCAAACAGAACTTTTCCTTTCTTCCTCTTCGCCAACGGTTGACGAGTTTATAGTTAAATCTGAAAACAAAAAAGAAAAGAATCAGAAAGGAGTAATAAACGTGAGGTTTTTATATTGTTTGTCCAGCGGTTATAATAAAAGCCGCCGGTACTTAACTACTGTTTATTCACATTTTGTACAATCACAACGTCAAATGAATGTACAACTTTCGTCTATCGAAGTTATTTTATTCCGTCTAATTGTTAATCGTCTGATTATTCGAGTAGATCCGTCTATATCTAACGTCGAAATTATCTAACTCACTGCGTCTACTCTTTTACGTCTAACCATATGCGTCTAATCTTTCGCGTCGAATTATTTAACTTTTTCCGTCTAATCTGTAACGTCGAATCCTTACTATGTCCGTCTATTCTCTAACGTCGCATACCACCCTCGTTCGTCTGTGTCCTAGTCCAGTCCTCGTCTCAAGTCTCAAGTATCTCTTTCCCTTACGTCTCCCTATATCGATAAATCTGCATGGTCCACCGTTTTAGGATCGATCGCGTAGTTTTCGTATCGTCAAGTCAATAGCGTATCATTGGTTAAGACTTCGGATCCCACATAAATGTTAGTTTTCATTATATTGATTTGAAGTTAGCGACCCATTCTTAAATAGAATATGAAACTGAATGGATAGCTTGGAAACCACTATGAAATTTATAGATGGGATAAGTATAAACCAAGTGGTTAATGGTTTCCTCCACACCACACTCACAAAGTGGGCTTTTAATAAGATGCCATTTGAAGAGCATTCTATTGCAACCACCATGACCAGTCCTAAGTCGATTTGGAATACACCAATTTTTCCTAGGAAGATTGAAACCCAGAACTTCCTCTGAAGGATCAACGATTAGACTTTTGTTGAAGACATTTCAAGAACCCCATTCCGGCGCCAAATTTCCTTGTCACTTCCATTAGATTGAAGGAAGGTATTAATCCATCAAACCATTGTTTGCAATACATGACACCACAAAAACTTCACCATCACTTACCTTTTAATATCTCGATCCAGACTTGATACCTGAGGAAAAAAAGTTTTACGGCACTGGCGAGACCATCTGTGCGCCAGACTTGGAACTTATTGAGTTATGTATTAAAAGATCTAAATGCTTATAGTAAGAGAAATTATATTTGATTTTCCCGATGAACAGTTGATTTTGAAAATCTGGATGGGGAACTCTGTATATCGTTTCAATATTTCATCAAATGAGAAATTGCCATTGTTTACATCTTGATCATGATATGACGAAAGACAGATCAAACATCAAAATTCATAATAGATGAGATCTTAACTTAAACCTTTTCGTACTCCATAAGAAACTTGAAACACCACTCCAAGCGGCGAATAAACATGCGAGAATGCGACAGCAATGAGATAAGTCAAGGAAGATAGTATGCCGGAAAACGTGAAGAAGATAAATAATCTCTAATGAAGTCCCGTATCTCAGTTATAAACGCGGCACCGATTCCATATAACCTACAAAATTACGGCGTTACGCAAACATAATATAAGAAAATGATGTAAATGACTGAAGATTTATATCATTTAGCCGGTTGTTATCAGGGGACTGCACACATACCGCGGACATATTAACGTTACCATTATTAAAGATTCCCGAGGGAGCAATTTTATTGTCTCCACACTTGATGGCGAAACAGCCCGCTGAAACTTATAACCCGTGCTTCGCTTTTGTTCCTTCTCGCCTCCTTCTATTCCCGGGTTTTTGATCCGGGTTTGAAGAAAAAAATTGTGAGGGATTTTTCATGTAAACAATTTTTGTAACTTATGATGTAGTCGTTTTATTGCAAGTTTTTTAAATTTTACAAGAAACCAGATGTTCGAGGAGATCCAAAGTCGATGTTTAGTTGTTGTTAAAATGCCTAGAGCACGTGTACGCGGAATTTATCGCCAGCTAAGTGAATTTGAAAGACGTCGAATTATTGGTCTACGGGAGGCGGGATTGTCATTTCGAGAAATTACGAACCGTACGAACAGAAACCCAACTACTGTTATAAGATGTTGTCAAGTGTGGTTTGATAATCCCCAAAATCGAAGAAGAGCCTGACGTTGAAGGGGCACAAATGATGTTCTAAATCGACGTCTAAGACTTATGGCCATTAGAGACCGATTTGCAACAACTCGATCTTTAACTGTTGAGTGGTTAGGAGAACAAGGCCATCCTGTGAATGTCCGAACGGTTCACCGCCCAATGGGGTTTTTTGGACTGCAGCATTATCGACCCCATCTTGTGTTACCTCTGACGGTTGAGTATCGCCGGCAACGATTACAGTGGTGCAGAGAACGTCAACATTGGAATGTGAAATGAAATCAGGTCGTCTTTTCTGATGAATCTCGATTCTCCTTGGGTGCACATAATGGCCGGAGAAGGGTTAGACGACGTCAGAGAGGAAGACGTGAACCTCAGTTTGATGTTGAGAATCATGTAAACCGGACAGTAGGCGTTATGGTATGGGGTGCTATTGAACATACAAGTAGGTCACCTTCAGTCTTCATTCGAGGAAACATGACAGCACTGCGGTACCTTCAACAAGAGCCATATGTTCTCCCTGACCTCAACCGGCTCGATAATCCAATATTTCAGCAAGATAATGCCCGACCTCATGTCACCAGAGTTAGTTTGAACTTTTTCGAAGCGACCTATTTGAATCTTTTGCCATGGCTGTCCAGATCCCCCGATCTTTTGGCCAAATAACATATTTGAGACATCATGGATAGAAGGCTTGGACATTTACCTCAGCCCCAACGGACTATGGCGGCTCTGAGATTGGGAGAGTATTTCCCCAAGAAGAAGGGAAATGTATAGATTATCGCGGTAGACAAACATATTATTAACAAATTCATTGAAAAAATAGTGAACCCTTCGTTTTCTTCTTCAAAATTCAATAATTAACTCCTTGCTACACTATCTGTGTGTTACCAAAAATAATTCAAAATTTAAAAAGCTCCTTCTGGGTGTTCCTGTTTCTTTGTCAGTTAGTATATTAACGTTACGATTATTAAAGATTCCCGAAGGGGCAATTTTATTGTCTCCACACTTGATGGCGAAACATGTGCTTCGCTTTTGTTCCTTCTCGCCTCCTTCTATTCCCAGGTTTTTGATCCGGGTTTCCCGGAGTTTCCTGCGCTCTATCGCCAGGACTTCTTCTGGCTTCGGCTGATTGGAGCAGGGAGGACGTATTGAAGGGTTTTGCTTCGTCGGTTGATGTGCGCGTGCTGTAATTTATGACACGTTTGGTAATATGGGGGAAGAACTTTTCGTGTATGTTTTTTTTCGCTATAAGTTGGGGAACTCATCCGTGGGCATGTGGATGGGGTTAATCGAATCTCGACGCGATAATATCGCGTGTTTGTGTTGAGAATTATACTAACTGACAAAGAAACTGCAACTCCCAGAAGAAGCTGTTTAAAGTTTAATTTTTTTTTGGTGAGACATAGATGTTAGAGCAAGAAGTAAATGATTGAATATGGCTAACAAATTCGTGAAGGTTTTTTCATGTGAACAATTTTTGGTACTTAAATAATGTAGTGGTTTTGTGCAAGTTTTATAATTTCAACAGAAAACCAGCTGTTCGAGGAGATCCGAAGTCGATGTTTAGTTATTGTTAAAATGCCTAGAGCACGTGTACGCGGAATTTATCGACATCTAAGACTCATAGCCATCAGAGACCGATTTGCGACAACTCGATATTTGACTGATGAGTGGTTAGAAGAATATCGCCGTCCTGTAACTCAGCTCAACAGTGCAAAAAGTAGTTCATGGGCAGTGCTCGTCACTACGTTAGGCACATTCACATCATTGCTGTCTGGGGAAGAATGTCAGATTAGGCGGAATGCCAGGAGTTGAGGTGACATATAGCGTCAGCCGCGAATGCAGATAAAGGGCCAAAATTATTTTGAGATGAAAAAAAATCGGCTAATCTGAGATCCGGCGACTCCAAAATAGATACACCGTAAATGACCCTGAGGTCACTAAACAAGGGACAGTTTCTAAGGATTTGGTCGCTGAACTGTGGGCAACACATGGACAATGTTCCTCTTCGATCAGACACAGCCTGAACGGATTACCTTTGAAAGGACCATGGCCTGAAATAAAACAGGTCCGAGGGAAACTTGGGCGAAACCAAGGGTTGTTGAAAATAAAATGAACAGAGGGGATCCAGTCGAAGGTACAACGACTCGAGTCAGACATCCTGTAACTGTCCGAACGGTTTACCGCCGGATAAGGTCTTTTGGACTGCAGCATTATCGACCCCATTTTGTGTTACCTCTGACGGTTGAGCATCGCCGGCAACAATTACAGTGGTGCAGAGAACGTCAATATTGGAATGTGGAATGGCATCAGGTCGTCTTTTATGATGAATCTCGATTCTCCTTGGATGCGCATGATGGCCGAAGAAGGGTTAGACGACGTCAGGGAGAAAGACGTGAACCTCAGTTTGATGTTGAGCGTGATGTACACCGGACAGTAGGCGTTATATTATGGAGAGCTATTGCATATGCAAGTAGGTCACCTGTAGTCCCCATTCGAAGTAATATGACAGCACTGCGTTGTCTCCAAGAAATAGTGGAGCCATATGTTCTCTCTGACCTTAACCGGCTCGAGAATGCAATTGTTCAGCAAAATAATGCCCGAATTCATGTTGCCGGAGTGAATTCAAATTTTTTCGAAGATCCCCTCACATTTCGCCCATAGAGCATGTTTGGACATTTACCCCTGCCCCCACAGACTTTGGCGGCTCTAAGACTTGAAGTACAGGTAGCTTGGGATAGTATTCCTCAATAAGAAATAGACCATCTTATTTCATCAATGCCGGGACGTGTTGGAGAGTGTATAGATAATCGCGGTGGACAAACACATTATTAACAAATTTATCAAAATAACTTGTAAATCCTTCGTTTTTTTTTCAAAATTTCAATCATTCACTCCTTGCTATACTATATATGTTTTACCAAAAAAAAATTAAAATTAAAACAACTCCTTCTGGGTGTTGCAGTTTCTTTGTCAGTTAGCATATATGGAGCAGAAAGTAGGCTGGTGATTTTTGCAAATAAATCTTTTGCAGATGGTGCATAATGGAATAGAGCTTACAATGATATTTGATATAGCTATAGAACTTATGAATTATGAAGATTTGTCATTTTCACTTCGTATTTTTGTTATATTTTTTAATGGATTACAATAAGTATAAATCTATGGAAGATGATTCCCCAAAATGAAGGGCCTGTAGCTTTCCTGGTACACTTGAATTCAAAAATCATAACTTTGAGAATCGGTCCAACTATCAAATGTAACAGAATGAAGAATGTTAAACAATCTTTCGGAACCAATTGATAACAAAACGGTTGAATTCGATTGATTCTGTATCAAAAATTCATCCGAATTGTTTCAGAAGTGCTGAATAGGACTATGAAAATAATAGTTTTCCTATGGCATAAGGTTCAGATCGACTCTTGCCAGTGCCAACAATAATTTAATCTTTCTGTCTATATGTATCTGCTAGAAGTTCACGAGAAACGCAGTTAGAACAATTATTAGACTTGTCCATAAAGGCTTAAGAGTCTCACACACGTAAATATACCGCTCTCTATCCACATATACCAATAACGAAGATGGTTTATATTCATGATTAAAAGTAGAGTTTTCCTTATTCAATCTACAATTCCATCTACAATTCTGACTCAGACAACCGACATATACCCTTTAACTACATTATTGTTGATCGTCCTCCTAAACTGCTGCTGTTTGCGTAGTATTCCACAAATATATTACACACAAGTGCTGAACACGTTTAATGTCAATTGGGGCCCAGGGAATTTGAATGTGAGAGAATTTCCATGGAATGAAACATCGTAGTAGACCTTCTTCATTATGCGAAAGTTTAGTAACGAATGGATGTAATCCTAGAAACATAAACTAATATTGGGTTAACTCTGTGTTGCAAAGATGAATTGATATTGATGATTAGGAAATTGCGTGTTTGGATTATTTTAGGGATGTGTTTTGCAATTAATTACGAACCAGATTATATTGTATATAATTGGGGAAAAGGAAAGGATTTCTTTACCGAATAGATTAATTGAATCTTCTCTAATATTTTACTCCTTATGGTAATGACATTTGAGTAAACTCACTTCTTCACATGAAGAATTTTTTCTGATATATTGAAACATATTTAAGACTTTTCAGGTATTTGAAGATCTGCAACAGCATATTGAGTATCAAGAACGACAATAGTATTTTACCGATTGATCACAATTGTTTGAAGCAGCGTAGCGATGACGAGTATTATTTTCTGTGAATGTCAGTTCTTGATGATTATCTAAATTTTTGCACGATCCTCTTCTTTTCCTTAATGAACTAAATGAATAATTGTATTCGCGACAATTGACGAATGAAGTAATATCCACTTAGTCAATGAAAAGTCAAAAGAGTCAAAAATTTATCAACACATCCCACAGTTTCCACAATCTTTTTCAGTCAAATAATGAATTGATAAGTGATATTCGGACGATATTGATTAAAAGGTGCTTCAGAGATAGAAATTGGGCTCTAACGAAGAATTGATTGGTAAAGTGGAAGCCTATCTTTTACTTCGACCGAAAGTTCTGGTCAGCCAGGCACTGTTCCATTGATCAAAACAAGTGATAGTCCGAAGGAGCTACGTCTGGAGAATACGGTGGGTAGGGTAGGACTTCACATTCCAACGTTCCCAAGTATGTTTCGACCATTTTCGCAACATGGGGTCGACTCTCGTTGTATTGCGGCCGTTTGTCTCAAACTGCTAGGCTCAAACGCATTAATTGCGTACGATAATGATCACATTTGATTGTTTCAGTCGGTTTTAACTGATAATACCCTACGCCGAGCTGGTCCCACCAATTACTGATCATGACCTCGGAACCCTGAATATTCGGTTTGGCCGTCGACGTGGAAGTATGGCCTGAATATCCCCATGATTTTCTGCGCTTGGGATTATCATAATGAACCCACTTTTAATCTCCAGTCACAATGCGATTTAGGAATCCCTTCTGTCTTTGACTTGCAAGCATCTGTTAACAAGCAAACACACGCCATTCAACATCTCTCGGCTTCAACTTATACGACACCCAATTTCTTTGTTTCTGAATCATTCCCATGGCTTTCAGGCGTTTTGAAATGGCTGGTTGCGTCACTCCCAATGATCCTGCCAATTCTTGTTGCGTTTGACACGAGTCTTTATCAAGTAATGCCTCCAATCTTCGAAACCCTTTTCTCTTTCATCGCCTTGCTGATTTTTGACGTCAAATCACCGTTCTTGAACCGTTGGAACAACTCTCGGCAAGTTCTTTCACTAATAGTGGCCTCACCATAGGTATTTGAGAACATTCGATGATCCTCAGCCGCAGATTTCTCCATATCAAAGAAGAAATTTGAAACCTCTAACAAATTAAGGGAATTTGGCTCGGAAGCTGACATGTTTAATCGAGAATAACTTTCTGATGAAGACACAACGATGGCGTTATGTTTACAAATATATAAGCTTATTGAATGACATCTACGATGTATTTATTTCGACTATCACTCATCGCTACAGCCATCTATTGCGAAAAAAAAAATTATGTTAGAATATTACTTCATCCGAACAAATTACGAGAGAGACAACCAACATTTCATCCTACCCCCTCGTAGTATTACTTCATCTCGTCACCGCGGCGCTGCGAGCATTAAGCGAGGCCATCGAGGCTATCGAAAGAAAGAACAAGAATAGATCTCCAATGATCTAGAGCGAATGACAGAGGTCTAACCTAAGAGATGAGTCTATTCGACTTCGAGCTTGCTCGAAAAGAGACATTCTAGAGATTATATTGAACTATTAAAACTTTAACTGTCTATTAGTGAATCCTCTGCTAAACCTATAAATCCAACAGGTTATAGGCTCCAGTGCACGCTTTACTGCGCAACAAGGTAAACACTTATTCTTATACACAACGAGAAAAATATCAATTGAGGTAAGTTGAATTTCACCTCAATTAAGAGCCTAGAGATATTTTATTTAGTTCATTAATAGGAAATGATTTATTTCATATTCATTGCTGAAATGGAGAATTCCTATTATACAGTATATACTGTATTTGGAAAGAATCTGTTTACCTATCTATTAGAGAAGGAATCAACTTTGATTCTTAACGATTATTGACCGTTGATGCTTAGAGAAATGAGATATTTTACTGAACACATGTTTCATAGGTTTAGATGATGTTCACCATCAAGAAATTCAGAATATGCAAATGTAGAGATTTTGCATACACATCGTCTCAAACTGATTCAGATGTTTGTAAACGTAGAGATTTTACTATTCATTATCAGATTCAGATTCAGAGATTCAGATGTTTCTGAATGTAGAGATTTCACATCGTTTTGAAATCGATTTAGATGTTTGCGAATGTAGATATTTCGCATATTCATTTTTAAAAACGATTCAGATGTTTGTGAATGTAGAGAATTCGCATAATCATTGTTTAAAATCGATTCAGATGTTTGTGAATATAGAGATTTCGCATACTCATTGTTTGAAATCGATTCAGATGTTTGCGAATGTAAAAATTTCGCATATTCATCTTCTAAAATCGATTCAGATGTTTGTGAATGTAGAGATTTCGCATACTCATTATTTGAAATCGATTCAGATGTTTGTGAATGTGGAGATTTCGCATATTCATCTTTTAAAATTGATTCAGATGTTTGTGAATGTAGAGATTTCGCATAATCATTGTTTAAAATCGATTCAGATGTTTGTGAATGTAGAGATTTTGCATACTCACTGTTTAAAATCGATTAAGATGTTTGTGAATGTCGGGATTTCGCATACTCATTGTTTAAAATCCATTTGGATGTTTGTGAATGTAGAGATTTCTTATATTCATCTTTTAAAATCGATTCCGATGTTTGTAAATGTAGAAATTTCACAATTCATCGTTCACATGATTTGTAAATGTTAAGATTTTACATATTCATCGTTTACGAGAGATGTCACATCCACCGTTTGAGAGATTTAGGTGATGTATATACATCATTTGAGAGGTTTTGATGAGAAAATTTAAGAGTTCCACTTAAACCAATCAGAGGTTGAGATTATGTAAACTTTAGAGATTTTGCTAACATACTGTCTGTTTTAGATTGGATAATTTCAGAGATTTTACATACAACACCTAGAGGATTGGAGCATGTAGATTTGAAGATTCTACACATCTCTTGGAGTATCTAAAATTGGATGTTTCACATTCCACATATATAATCCAGAAATGTAGATGTTTTGAGAGTTTATATTCATCATGCTTGATGAAAAATTTGGGGAATTATTTATTTCACTAAACTACAAGAACTGCAGTATGGTAAGATTAGTGATAATCAATATTTCAGGGCATCTTTCATACAATGCTTGCTGTGCTGTGTTTCTGTTTGTAAGCTAGGGATATTATAGGATTCTAGTATTCATCTCGTACCTGTACAATGGCCATACCTAACTCAATAGGTATTCATTGCAGTGCGTGATACCACTTTTTAAATAAGGTGAACATGTACGATGTGGTGCTGCTTGAAAACTTGATAGTCCTGTTTCGAATTCTATCAGATCGCTGTGCGTCTGAGGCAATTCAGAAGCACGAAACAAAATTTTATATCTTATACCTGGTAGTAGATGTACTTAGAGAGCATATAATGCACAAAAATCTTAAAATACATAATATAAATATTTTTGTTTCATAAATCCTGAAATTGAGATGCCAGCCAAAGGAAATCAAGGAAAACCATCGATGGATTATGATAGTGATTCAGATTCCATCCGCAAGTGCAGAAGATAGAGGTTTTATGTAAAACGATGAAAGAGAGAATCAATCAATCAATGTTATTTATTTTACTAACGTAATTTCTTTTCATGCAATTAATAGTTGCCATTTCTTTGATTTTAGCTGACTAGAGTAGTATCAATGAGTGACATTAGAGTTATGAGAATATTAGGGATTTAAAGAGTATTAGAAAACCCAGGTAAATAAAATTAATTCATGTTAAAGAGATAATTAGAGTTGAGAGAATATTTTTTGAGGGTGAATTGTAGAGTATTAGAAAACCCTGGTATATAAAAATTAATCCATGTTACAGAAGAGAATTCAAATTTGAGATCTGGATCGACAGTCTAAGATCTGAGCTAAACTATTAAAACTTTAACTGTGTATTAGTGAATCCCCTGCCAAACCTATAGATCCAACAGTAAGCCCAGGCACTTGTTGAGTAAAGTGTTTAGAATGATATTTCTGCTACATCAGTTCCAGTGAATACCAATTCCTCTCATAAACGACGCATTATTAAAAAAAAATTACTAATTATACGTCTTCATTTGTTTTTGACAGTAATTTTGTTTATAAATATATCAAAATTTCTTGTGTGGAATTGAATATAATATTCTGGAACTGTTGGTAATTTTTTTTTTAATCGGTAACATACTTTACGGACTCTTCCTGCCTAGCAACTAGTAAACAACGTCTTGGTTGGTGATAAGTAAGTAATTTCAGAAGGGTGGTCCGAACAGATAATTCAAATTCTAGTGGGAAACAAGCAAGTTTTTCATCAGGCTCCTTTCCGAAACAATGCTGGATCAGAATATTCCTTCTGAGGATCGATCTGAATGCAAATAAAATGATCATATTCTTCGGAGAACAACTTTTGAATACTCAATAAAACGATGCTTTGACAAAAACATCTTCACAGCCGCGAACTGATACAAGAAGAAGACATACATTCCCTTAGGCAATATCAACTGCTGGAGTTCATTTAAACTTTGAAACTGGATTAGGAGCAGAAGCTCGTGATATATTTCAGCCAGTTCGAGAAATTGGTATAGTAAATCATTGAGTTACAGTACGCTAAGTTACCAAACTTTCAATAGAAAACGTGGAATATTCATGCCACGGTTCATTATTTCTACCTCACGTTTTTCCTCCTTTCCAGATATATATCCTCGCTTATTGAAACTCATTAGAGATAAATTGTTTTCTTAACCTGGTTATAAGCCCAACCAGGTGATATAAGGTGCTTTCTAACCGAGAGGAAATATTTTAAATGGAAGTAATAATTAAATTTATAGGTTTCGAATATAACGAACATTGAGAATGTTATATTATGTTATATTGTTATATTATATATTATCGTCGATAACTTCAGAGAGAGATGCACGTTCATGGTTCGCGGCTAATGGTCTGGTGTTCAACGAGGACAAAACACAGAAATTGGTTTTCACCGGTAGGGACTCTGGTGAGAACTCGTTGATTTACCTGGGATTGCAATTCCAGTCTTCTCTCGGCTGGGCCACTCACATCGACACACTTTGCAAAAAACTGTCAACTTCGATATTTATGATACGTCGAATGAGAGAAATAGTTGACCAAACAACAGCTAAGCAAACCTACTACTGTGCCTTCCATAGTTTGGCAGTCTATGGAATAATTCTTTGGGGACACAGTAGTCATGCCGAAAGAGTCCTCCTGAAACAGAAGAAAGCTTTGAGAACCTTGTATGATATGCGAAGCACAGAGAGCTGCAGGGAAACTTTTAAAAAAGAAGGCATACTTACCATAACCTCCGTGTTCATATTGGCTTGTGTAGATTATATTCACGCAAACAAGGAGAAGTACACAAAGCACTCGTATTATCACACCTACAATACTCGAGAGAAACATAAATATACATTACCCCGTCTAAGAATGAGGAAGGAGGAACTTGGTCCAAATTTCTGGGGACTCAAATTCTACAACAAGCTTCCAGATGAAGTGAAGAGCCTGGGAAAATTGCAATTTCATAAACGAGTAAAGAGTTTGTTGCTGCAGAACACTATATATTTTTTACATGAGTTCCTTGACTGATTCGTTAGTGCTTGCATTGTTTTAGATTATGTATAGTGCCAAATTTGTGTTTATATTTTTTTTTAACATAGTTAATTATGTATATCGTACCAAATTTGTGTTTGTATTTTTTATCGCAGATTATTGCATTGTAGCGAGAATTTATATATACATATTATATTCATAAGTATTTACATAATTGTAAAAAGTTCTGATTGACATGTCATGTAATTCATTGATGACGTTAATATATATTACTATTACTGTTACTATTAAATCTTCTTCTTATATTCGAAATGATTTATTACGTTATTTAATATTATGATCCATTGAAAGTATTCCACAGGCCTATAAAGATTGAAACTAGGAAAAGCAGGAGGTTTTGAGTGCCTGTCATATATGCGTCACTTGAGACTTTTTATAAGTAGGTATTAGTGATCTCCAAGGGTAGAATTGGTGCGTGAATAGAAGAGCTTTCATATTTTTTCGATATTTTGCTCGAAAATCTTATGGTTCGAAATTTGGAATTGTAATTCTATGAGTATACATGCATTAGTTCAACATGATCGTATTTGTTATCACTGCAATATTAGGTTTGAATTCTGCCTGATTTTTTTATAGTTCTGACGATGCTATTCACACGAAATTTTGCAGAATGATTGAAATTGTTATTCTTTATATTCAACTGAAATCTCATTACGATCGAATCTTTAAGCACAGAAATATTGGGTATTTCTTTTCCAATATTTTTCTTAAATTTTTCTTTGGTATTACACAGAGCTTGAAATGACGATTTCATATCGATACTTAGGGTCGGTATAGGTGTAGTGATTGGTTTGTGTATTAGTTTACATAATAAGCTGATATATTAATAATGAGGGGCTCCTTCATCCTAATAAATCTTTTTCATCTTTTCTCTTCACCAAAAGTTAACGTCATATTTATTAAAATTAATCTAATATAAAAAAATAAAACAAAGAAAATAATGTAATTATCTTCATTATATTGACTTGAAGTTAGCGACCTATTCTGAAACAGAATTTGAAACTGAATGGATATTTTGAAAACCACCATGAAATTAATAAATTGGACAAGTATTCACTAAGTGGTCAATGGTTTCTTTTACACCACACTCATGTAGGATTTCACATTGCCTTCTTATGCGTTTCGTCCTTGGCACACACACCGGACTCATCAGTGTGACTTTGGTATATTTGTGTGTGCCGTGTCACAGACGCTTGGGAAATTTATTATTATCGGGAGCCGCCGGACTCGAACCCGGCACCTTGTCGCATCTCGGTGAGTGAGTCTACACTCTTTACCTCTAGGCCACCGAGTGCTGTGTTTATTGTTGCTATGTGGAGCTTTATGAGAAACCGCCACACTCACATAGAGGGCTCTCAATAGAATGCCATTCGAAGAGCATACTATTCCAACGACCGTGACCAGTCCTAAGTTGATTCAAACTACACCAAATTTTCGTGAGACGATTGAAACCTAGATCTTTCTTTGAAGGATCAACGATTAGATTTTTGTTGAAGATATTACAAGAACTTCATACCTCGATACAATACCTTTCTTATCACTTTCATAAGATTGAAGAAAAGTATTACTCCAGAAAGCTTTTTGCGTGATATCAATCTGCATCTGTGAGATAAACTAGAATTGGAAATAAGTTAGGGTAGAAATTAATTTAATCACCTGATTTCTTGACTGCAACCTGTCTATGAATATGAGGCGGTTGTATACCTATGGAATTACACTGGTAACCAATGTAATGGTGTGGATCTAATAGCTCCAATGATAATTCTCATGAAAACGCTAAGCAATCCATTAATTTCGTGAACATGAGCACTTTTCAACCAAACAAAACAACAGTATTCAGCAGCAGAAAAAACCAAGGCCAAAGCAACCACAGAAATGCTTTCAGCTTTTATAAAACAACGAAGGTCTGTCCTCCGTGGGCTCTTGCTCTATTAGGGGTCTGAACTCAACTAATCTAAACGGTGATAACAAAATAAATCTCATTGTTAAATGAAAAAATAAAAAAATCATTAAATAAAAATGAAATAAATCTCATTATTTACCTCGTGTCGACGATATACCTTTTTGTATATGGCTCGTGAAAATAGAGTCTGTTTCGTAATCACGAAATATATACGAGAATGTATTGTTTGTTTTTTCATTATGAGGGACTTCTCACAAGTTTTTTCTTTATTTTTAAATTCAAGTTTTGAATATTCTGCCAACGAGTTGCGTACAGCTACCTTTTTTGTTGGCGCATGTGCGTAGTGGTTAAGCAGAAGACAGGAAGACAATTCTTAAGAAACCGCCACGCAGTTAAATTCTATTTTTTTCTATTTTCGCTATTTTCGCTATTTTCCAAAAGTTTGGACGCATTTTAACTATTTTACTTGTGATCAAGCCGCTATAGTTCGTGAATACTCACCAAAGGACATAGTGTTGTGTTCATCTCCAGAAAGAAGGGCCCTTCAAGCAGCAGCAGAACCATCCTTTTAAGGGTAAGTCGCAAATCGTTGGTTTTGTTTCAATATTTATTTAATTTATTGATTTGTGAGGGGTCCTATTCGCTATTATTGAATTTTCAACGGAAATCTCGAGGATTGAGGTCCAATCAGTCCACTTTAATTCTCTCCGGCCTTTAACAACTTAAAGTTCTTAAAGCATCTTATTTTGAGCTTTGTAACAGAGTCACTTCAATAAAGTTGACACTCAAGCTTAGTGAGTATTTAAATAGAAGCTTAAGTGCATGGACTGGTGGTGAAACTGATATTTCCTTCTCTAGGAGGTTGA
This sequence comes from Harmonia axyridis, assembly GCF_914767665.1. Taxonomy (NCBI): domain Eukaryota; kingdom Metazoa; phylum Arthropoda; class Insecta; order Coleoptera; family Coccinellidae; genus Harmonia; species Harmonia axyridis. Next base: position 31,807,210 of record NC_059505.1, read on the forward strand.
GAATCGAACTGTGCCATTGATTTTTTTCCTCGAGACGAAGATCCTCTTATGTTGAAGCATCTTCCTTGCTTGTAGAAGGCATAAAAATTTTTCCATCGTTGAATGACGCCATGAATATATATTCCAAAGGAGTAATCACGAGGACTGAACAAATATTCTTAAAACAATGTTGGAATAGTAATACCGGTGCATATTCCCCATCAAACGATTTCCCACTCAATCTATTGAAAATAATAAACCAAAATACATGGAAAGCGTGCTGTACTCCCACATCATTCAAGATTATAGCTGAAGCTAGTGGATTTTGCCGGAAATACATGAAGAAGGGCTGTGCCGTGATGGAAGCCTTGATCATGAGATAAAGTCAATCTCTCGCAATTCTGTATATTCAGCGGGATCATGTGATATCACTGGGTTGTATTCAACCTGGGTGTGGGGAAATCGAGATTAGAGTAAACGATACAAGTGGTTATAACTCATTTTGCATACTAACAACACTTGGGAGGGAAATTTAGAATGAAATTGTGGAACAATGTGTGCTTGTTCGGTTGTTCAGTGTGGGGTTTGAAGAAGTTACTGGGTGGTTATATACAATTATACAGTTTGTTTAAGATTACAAATGCCAGTTGAAAATCAAGAAATGTTTGTCCACTACTTTTATTTTGATTGTAAAGGGGTAAAGGGTCTCAATGAAAAGTTTCATTTTGAATAGCTCGCTATCCGGGCAGCTGCTATCTTTTGACATTCCATAAGTACGATCGACGCTTCAACAACGCATTGAAATTTTCAAAATTCGCTATGAAAATGGTGAAAATTTTCGCAAAACTAATGCACTTTGGGGTCATCGTGTAGTCGGCAGTAGATAATCAATTGATCCCTCTTGAAATATACTTTTTTTATATTTTAATAAAACATCTTATTGAAAAAACCTTCATTTACTTGAGCAATAAGACATTCATTATTCACTGGCAGCTCTTCGCTGGTCTATGTTCCATCAATTTTCTATAGTGATAATCCATATTTCAAGACCTAATTTATTGATTCAACTGGTTTCAGTTTATTCCTCAACATAAAATAATGTATGCTAACAGGCCAGGACCCCAAATATTGCATCGTTGCAATTGTTTCTAGGATCGGCAAAAAAACACTACTGTACAGGGTCGCTCCACCTGGATGTGTGGTGTGGTGAAAGTCGTGGATGGAAGAACATCCTTTTAATAGGGGTTCCATCTCCCTCGCAAGTTTTCAATATCAATAGGGGCCTAGTGAGACATAATTTGTTGTTCTTGTCGTTTTGAAAAACTATTTAAAATGGAATGAAGACTATACTATTGAGTGATCGACTTTCTGAATGAATTTTGAGTCATAAGTTGTTTACCATTCATCTATTAACATTCTTTGTCAATAATTTCCTCTAATATTTGAAACATTTCAGGTCCTAATCACCCAGGAATAAAAGGAAATGACGAGGCCTTCACACTTGCCAGAAACGGAGTACAAACTCATTCGATTGACATAAAAGCTTTTTTAGGTATCTATAGGAGAATGTAGTTACAAGAAAGAGTTTCAGCCGAAAGAAACAGAAAAACGTTGACGGAATTTTCCTGGGATGGATCGTTCCAAAAAATTTCTTCTATACTTTGATAATCGATTGCGAGATCAAAGAAGTAAGAATATGCTACACCTCCTCACTGGATTACTTACAGATCATTGCCGCCTCAGGAAGCATCTTTTGGGAATGAGTATGGTAGAAAACAGCGGATCACCTGGTGACGGAATGCCTCGCCATCACTAGCCAACTCAAAAAAAGCTTTGGATAAGTGAGGAAGTAACCTCCTCGAAGCCATCCCAGATACTAGAGTTCATTAGAAGTCTGGAACTGAAGGACGAGCTGTAGGCTACAATGACTAATGAAGAGGACAACTCTGATGGGGATCGGGGGCACAATAGACCATAAGGTCGCAGTGCAATGTAACCCCATTAAATTCACAAGATTTCAGATGTTCTTTCATAACATGCTGGCGGAGATCTTTTAAAAGAATAGGTTCTGTTTTCAATACAACGTTTTTCAAATTAACCTAGCTGTGTCATATAAAGATACTTTGGGGGACATTTCATTGGACATCTTCTTTCAAACTAATTCTCATTGATGATCGTTCAGAGAGTCATGCTCTAAGACTGCATAGTGCGGTTTTTCCTTCAAATATTCCAATTCTGAAAGTAATTTATATAGATGGCAAAATACTAAAGTGTTGGTCTCTGAATACGAACAATTTATCTAGTGTTAGTGAACAATCTTCAATATTATTGGTGATCTAGAACTCATGTAAGTGACAGATAGAGTATAAAATATCATGTAATCAATTATCTTGGATGAAGTGGATAATTCAATTTGCTTATAGAAACTTTTATTTATCATCGTGAATAATAGCATTCCTTCCACGCACATACACACTGAAAAACACATAAATGCCACAACTTTGCCATGAAGCAGTAAGAGATGTATCTGGATCAAAAAAATAGCTATTTATCACCTATTATGTACCTGATAAACCAAAAAACATAAGTAAATAAACTAATACGACAGAAAACATAAAAAACAACTTATGTTCCACGAAAAGAAATAAGCTCACTGCAACAGAACTACCCCGATTCCTTTCACTTGGAAAAAATGTATTTATCAGAATCTCTCAAAGAGTAGATAAGTGGTCAGTACATCATTTTTATGTATTTTCCTTTCCACAAACGAACAATGAATCATATCATACCGAAAATACACTTTCGCCGGTTGGTCTAATGTGAATGGGGTATATTTCGTGAAATTTATCGACTGCTTCTGGGAAGTGAAGGCGACAATGATGTAGAATGTCCACGTTGAGTTTGATCCAACTTTCCTGGGAAACGCAAGGATGACCTATTTATTCCGGATGAATGGGAGAATTTTTGATTTAGGTCAATGAAAGGAGAGGAAATGGAACGAGGATCTCCAATTCTCTTGACCTTTCAGTTATTGCTCTATTTTTCAAATTGCATTGATGAGCCTTGAGGACAGAAATGATACTGCATGCTGCTTACATCTTGTGGATTCACTCGAGTTGAAGCACTGAATATTGAAAACATGGAACAGCTATAACTCATTCGAGTGAATAAAAGTTATAATATGCGATTGGATATCTATACCTACTTTGTCAATTACGATTAATTATTTATCGAATAATACAAACTGTTCTGAATTAAATTTAGTATGACACCATATTTCAAACAATACACTTGCATAGCTTGTTTCATAATACCCAAAACTCAAAATAATTTCCACAATATGGATTTGGATTTGGCAGAAAACTTTGTGACATATATGATCCCAGTGGCCAATTTTGATCAACTCTTTAAAAAATAACACAGCCAGGAGACTTGTCCTGCAAAATTGCGATTGGTCCGTTTATTGTGTGGAAAAGTGTGACATTTTGTTGTGAATGAACGTCGCCCACATCAATATCTTACAATTCTGGTTTAGTGTCGTTTGTGGAATGACTTATTTCCAAGATCGATGAGGAATCGACAAATTTGGGTTTTCGTCCACACTACGAGCTAAAGCAGCAATATTCTCAGTAGTTCTTTAGCGAGGCACGAGATTTTGATTGGTCACATCGCTTACTTGCCCCAATAGCTCAAATTTTTCCACCAGCTCAACTATTGCCTGACGAGAAGTTGTTCAAGACAACCCAAAAATGCTTTAGTTTTGCTACCTATGACTGAAAAGTTTTCACCATTTTTAAATGAATTTCATCAATTTCAATGCGTTGTTGAAGCATGTTTCGTTCCATTTTTAGTAATGGCGTAGTTCCTACTTGTCAAATGCCAGAAGAAGATACCAAGCTTTCGGCTGTTGCCACAGCCATCTTCAGGGATCGAAAAGTGAGATTTTTTTTCAAAAAACTGTCTCATCCAAGAAACTTATCCAATCGAAATGGTTACACAATTCAAAACTAAATTCGTCAATAAACGTTCAATGTCCAATAATTATCACTACAATCTGTAACTTCCGGCAAATTACAAGAATTTGTGTCGTAAGATGACATTTTTGATTGGAATAGTTATTTATAATACAAGTGCAGAAGGCATTGATATTCTTCCACGAGTTCAAAATTCAAAAACGAGCCACGAAGTGACGAGTTTTTGAATGACCGAGTGGTAGAATGAGCCTTCTGTACGAGTATTATATATTATTTTCTCTAATTCATTGCATTCTTATTGAAATCAATGAAATATTTCCATAAATATCATTTAGTGATTTTTGCATCGAAAAATGTTGGTTGGCAGAACTGATTTCTTTAAGGCAAATTGATGAATTGACAGATAGAGCCGTGGCGTAAAGTTCGGAGTACCAACATATAATAATAAAATATAACCATGAAAACAGTGCGTTTCTGATATATTCTCGCACGATTTTGTTCTACAAGATGTGGAAGAATGAACGGAATAACCATAGAATTAGAGAAATAACTTTATGAGTCAGACACAAATCGACTAATTTTTCGATGGCTCTATGTTTACAAATATCTGAGCTTATTGTATGACAACTATGATCTATGCATTTCGAATACCACTTACCGCTACAGCCATCTATTGAAAAACGGCGAAAGCAAAGTTGTACACCTAATAAGAATATTATTCACGTGACTTACGAAATAAAGCAGTGACTCGAGCAGTCCTAATGTGCTCATTGAATAATAAACTATTACACAGATTCAATAGGACGTAAACTAGGAAAACTTCTTGAAATTTTAATTTTTCTCGCGAAGAGAAATAAAACAAGTGCCTGCACTAGGGAACGCGAAAAATCTTCGTTACTTCCAACAAATCATGAATTCAATCCAATTTACATTTCTCATTAAAAGTTCATGCGATGAAAGAAATGTTGCTCGGGAAATTTTCTTAAATTCTGCATTAATTCACCTCGGCCATAATTGAGTTTCGAATTTTTGCCGACGGATCGCCCGATTCGCGACTCTTTCTAAGAGATCGTTCGATTTTTCCTCCCGAAACCGATACAATTCAGGTTGAGGGAGAGGGCTCCGAGTGGCATACGACGAAAAACCTGAGGGTCGCTAATGAAGAAAATTTCTCCCGTGCGATTTCCCCCTCTTAAATGGCGCCCTTCATTAACGGACGTAGTCGCTGGAAAATTGAAAATGCGGGGAAACAGTGAAAGGAGGGAATTATGCTGATTACGAATGCAGGGATGGTCGAACACGTGTTTTCGAAATATTTGGTGTTTAGTTTTTTCGTTGTCCTAAAAGTAATCGTTGTTTTTTCGAAAAATGTTGATGCTAACACGAAAACGTAGCTTTCCCGAAATAAAGCGGTCACTCATCCAGATACTGATCTCGTCCAATAATGGCTTTAGGGTGAATTTGTGCAATTTTTAGCTAGTAAGGTTTGTTCTCATCGGATGGAATTTATCTTGAGGAGTTTTATTTTAATATCAAAAGAAACTGGATATTTATTCACTTATGAACATGAATAACGATGGAAAACAATATCAACCGGATGACTGCCAACGCAACACTTTCCCGAAAGATATGAACTCAGCATCTCAGTCACTCAGTCATTTTCTGTCCCAAGCTGTCCATATAAAACTCAAACATTCTCTCAGAACTGGTTATTCAAATTTGTAGCTTCTTCCTTCGCAAATAGCTTAAGAATATGTGAATGAATTCAAGGCTTCTAAAGTAAAACAAACAGGTGAAACCTGTCAGGATTCTTACTCATCTTCTCTTGTTCTCGAATCTGGTTTTTCGATCAGCAACAGCTACGTAACACTGACGATGGTCTAATAAGTCCGAAAGCTCCAACAATAAAACATAAATTCGCATCTAGAATAAGCAGAAATTCATGGAACTCCAACATTCTCTCAAACTGTTTATTCAAATTTGCAGCTTCTTCCTCCGCAAATAGCATAAAAATATGTGAATGAATTCAATGCTTTTAAAGTAAAACAAACAGGTGAAACCTGTCAAGATTTTTACTTATCTTCTCTTGTTCTCGAATCTGGTCTTTGTATCAGCAACACCTACGTAACACTGACGATAGTCTAATAAGTTCAAAACCCTGGTTCGCAATTAAAACTCACCTCGTAAATCACACTCCGAATATCCTATTATTTGAAACTGAGGAAAAAGCTCCCACAATAAAACATAAATGCGCATCTAGAATAATCAGAAATTCCTGGAACTCCGACATTCTCTCAGAACTGCCTATTCGAATTTGCAGCTCCTTTCAGTGTTCCGCCGGTTTCAATATCACAGGAAACTCCTACACTTCCCCGAGAGATATGAACTCAGCAGCCCAGTGAGTTATTTTCTGTCCCAAGCTGTCCATATGAAACTCCGACATTCTCTCAGAACTGGTTATTCAAATTTGCAGCTTCCTCCTTCGCAAATAGTATAAAAATGTGTTGAAGAGTTTAATGCTTTTGAAGTAAAACGAACAGGTACAACCTGTGAGGATTGTTACTCATCTTTTTTTGTTCTCGAATCTAGTTTTTGTATCAACAACACCTACGTAACACTGACGATGGTCTAATAAGTCCGAAATCCTGGTTCATAATTACAACTCACCTCCTAGAGCACACTCCGAATATCCTATTATTTGAAACTGTATCTGTAGCCAAAATCTTCCACGAAAAAACATAAATTCGCATCTAGAATAATCAGAAATTCATGAAACACCGACATTCTCTGTGAACTAGTTATTCAAATTTGCAGCTTCTTCCAAATGGAGCCTAGGAATTTGTGAGAGTTCGATGCTTTTTGCTTTTGAAGTAAAACAGACAGTAGGCAACAATGATGATACCTTCTCCACTCTACTTTTGTCAATGAAACGAGTTTTCGCCTCAGCACCACCTACGTAACACTGAAAATGGACCAATGACTCCGAAACCCTGGTTCACAATTACAATTTATCTCCTGAACCACATTCCGAATATTCTTTTATTTGAAGCTATAGAAAAACCTTCCACAATAAAAAATAAATTCGCATCCAGAATAATCAGGAATTCATGAAACTCCGACATTCTCTCAGAACTGGTTATTCAAATTTGCAGCTTCTTCCTTCACAAAGACGAAGGGGAAAATTACCGCCCTCTTTCAGTGTGCCGTCGGTTTCAATATAACAGGAAACTCCTACACTTCCCCGAAAGATATGAACTCAGCAGCCCAGTGAGTTATTTTCTGTCCCAAGCTGTCCATATGAAACCCCGACATTCTCTCAGAACTGGTTATTCAAATTTGCAGCTTTTTCCTTCACAAATAGTATAAAAATTCGTGGAAGAGTTTAATGCTTTTAGAGTAAAACGAACAGGTGCAACCTGTGAGGATTGTTACTAATCTCTTTTTGTTCTCGAATCTAATTTTTGTATCAACAACACCTACTTAACACTGACGATGATCTAATAAGTCCGAAACCCTGGTTCACAATTACAACTCACTTCCTAACGCACACTAGGAATATCCTATTATTTGAAACTGTATCTGTAGCCAAAGGCTTCCACGATAAAACATAAATTCGCATCTAGAATAATCAGAAATTCATGAAACACCGACATTCTCTCTGAACTAGTTATTCAAATTTGCAGCTTCTTCCAAATAGAGCCTAGGAATTTGTGAGAGTTCGATGCTTTTTGCTTTTGAAGTAAAACAGACAGTAGGGACCAATGATGATACCTTCTCCATTCTACTTTTGTCAATGAAACGAGTTTTCGCCTCAGCACCACCTAAGTAACACTGAAGAGGGACCAATGACTCCGAAACCCTGGTTCACAATTACAATTTATCTCCTGAACCACATTCTGAATATCCTTCAAGTTGAAGCTATAGAAAAACCTTCCACAATAAAACATAAATTCGCATCCTGTATAATCAGGAATTCATGAAACTCCGACATTTTCTCAGAACTGGTTATTCAAATTTGCAGCTTCCTCCTTCGCAAATAGTATAAAAATTTGTGGAAGAGTTTGATGCTTTTGAAGTAAAACGAACAGGTGCAATCTGTGAGGATTGTTACTCATCTTTTTTTGTTCTCGAATCTAGTTTTTGTATCAGCAACACCTACGTAACACTGACGATGGTCTGATAAGTCCGAAACCCTTGTTCACAATTACAACTCTTTTCCTAACGCACACTCCGAATATCCTATTATTTGAAACTGTATCTGTAGCCAAAAGCTTCCACGATAAAACATAAATTCGCATCTAGAATAATCAGAAATTCATGAAACACCGACATTCTCTCTGAACTAGTTATTCAAATTTGCAGCTTCTTCCAAATAGAGCCTAGGAATTTGTGAGAGTTCGATGCTTTTTGCTTTTGAAGTAAAACAGACAGTAGGCAACAATGATGATACCTTCTCCATTCTACTTTTGTCAATGAAACGAGTTTTCGCCTCAGCACCACCTAAGTAACACTGAAGATGGACCAATGACTCCGAAACCCTGGTTCACAATTACAATTTATCTCCTGAACCACACTCCGAATATCCTATTATTTGAAGCTGTAGAAAAACCTCCCACAATAAAACATAAATTCGCATCCAGAATAATCAGGAATTCATGAAACTCCGACATTCTCTCAGAACTGGTTATTCAAATTTGCAGCTTCTTTCTTCACAAAGACGAAGGAGAAAATTACCGCCCCCTTTCAGTGTGCCGCCGGTTTCAATATCACAGGAAACTCCTACACTTTCCCGAAAGATATGAACTCAGCAGCCCAGTGAGTTATTTTCTGTCCCAAGCTGTCCATATAAAGCCCTTTTCACAGTCACGAACCCGGTTATCGCTCAATTCGGGGTGAAATAAAAGGAAATAACGCACTGGGGAGGGGATGAGAGCCTTCTGGCGAATTTGCGTAATTCGAAAATGGGATATTCGGAGATGCGAGTCAGATGGAATTTTAATTTATGCAAATCCTTGATTCGTTGCTCGGCGTGTGAGAGATGGAACAGCTGTGTGAAAATGAGATGTGATGACGGAATCATGAGAGTGATGCGAGAGAACTCGCAGTTATAAAGGCGTGTTCTTCTATTAATTTGATTGATATCTGCCACGGTCCCAGAATCTGTAAATACCTGAAACAAATTTCACTTTATTCTGCGAATGTTTCGACGGCAAATAATAATAGAATATACATTTATTCACCAATAATAATTGTATAAACAATAAAATAGGGAAAAGTCACAAGAGAAAAAAAAATACACATGTAAAATACAGTATGAAATCAATATTCAATGTAACTCCTCAAAAATTCGTTAACAGAGAGGCTCTATCCGTAGCAACAAGCTGTATCTCCTTTCGAAAATATTCAAAGTTTTTGTTTTTTTGTAATTTGGTTGGTAGTGTGTTATATAGTTTCAAGCACATATATGTACAATTTCTTTCAGTCAGTGATGAACAATATTGCTGATAAGTAAAGAATTGACGTCTAGTCCTATATGCATTACTTTTCCTGAATTTTTCGAAAAGACTTGAATCTAGTTGATTCAATATCCTCATATGACCAACCCAGTTTCCAGGTGGGAGCTTTCTATTAAGGGAAATTCTTATTGCTTCCAGCAGGCTACATTTCCTCACATGTAGATTTAAGGGAGGCTAGTCAAGTATTACCTCCAGCGCTGCTGTGGGAGCATAGCTCCTGTAACCAATGCATGCCAGCTTTTGCAGTTTCTGCAACCGGCTGCATGTGGTAGCCTCTTCGGTTTTTTCTACCATGCTAGAGACGCATAGGTGATAATAGGGCGTACTACCGCTGTGTATAACCACAGTACCATTTTCGGTTTCATGTCTCATGTCTTCCCAAAGAGTCTTTTGCAGGTCCACATGGCCGCCGTGGCTCTGGAAAGAGTCCTTTCTATGTGTTTCCCACAGTTGAGTTTGCTGTCCAGGATAACACCTAGATATTAGCACTCACTGGAGAAGTACAGAGTCGGAGCTCTATTTTCCGAGATAGTCGGTTTTATTCTCTCCCACCTCGAGTCTTTCTTTGGAATATTCTAACCAACACTCTTCGTGAATCAATCTGTATAAAAAAGATTTCATTGAAACGACATTATCAATTTGAAAATAATAAAATTTGTGAATATCAGTGCTCTAAATCACAGCAAGATGATGGTAAGAAAGTTCACTAACACACATATTACTTCCGTCCCAATTTCAATCAAGTTGAGAAATAAACTCTGAATCAAATCACAACTGGATTTTCAGCCGTTTTCCTTAGTATTCTCAGCAGTTTTCCTCAGAGTCTCTTAAACGAAAAACATCAGATTTAATAAGTCTCCCAACGTTCAGGGTGCCTAGATGGAATTTAAGAGCTTAGGCCCTTGGATTAATCCCTTTTTGCACCTAACTACGCACACTGGATTAGGATAACAACGGTAGGAACAGTTGCACAAGATCTCTCCCAGCTTTTAGTTGTTCAACGATGATCCTCCAACTTACCTACATATTAATGATGAATAATATCTCATGAAAATGGATGTCCTCGATAAAAATAATTATGAAGTTAACAAATAAATTAGTCCTGGGCCTGGCTCACAGATGGCACAGCTAGTGCCATACCAATTTTTTCTCTGAAAAGATGCATGTCAAAATATCGGATATTATGTCTGGATCGAGATATTGCAGGTTGAGAGACGCTAAATTCGTTGTTGTTTGAAAAATGGTTGAAACGAGTCTCGTATATTGATAAAACACTGTTTCTTTACGGAACAAAAACTGTGCAAACAGAACAATGGCTGTATAACTGCAATTGAGACTGCTCCTTCGACAACAATGATAAAAAAGTTTGATGCTGACTGCTGATGATGGCTCTGTTCATTTGAAATCGGCAGTTGTTTCAGGAAAGAGTAAATATTTTGCGTGAACATTTGTTCATCAGAATGCTTGGCTCGAAATGGATGCCATGCTTGCTTACCGTTGATCAAGAGCAACAACTCATTGTCGATTGCCAATGCTGTTTGGAGTTGTTTTAACGGAATAAACAGAATTTTTGCGTTGATAAGTGACACTAGATGAAACCTGGATTCATCACTACATATTTGAATGGAAAGCAGTCGGTAAAAGCCTTCCAAAGTGACCAGAATCTTAACCATCCACAGACAAGGTTATGGCATCCGTATTTTGTAACGTACATGGTGTATTATTCATTGACAATGTTGACAAAAGTGGAAACATCAACAGTTAATAATACATAACGTTATTGGATGGATTGATTGCATTGATTCTCAACTGCAAAAGAAAAGAACCTCTTGCACCAAGACACAAGTCGATGGCGACCGTGAAATTGAACGAATTGCGCTTCAACACTCCATGATCATCCAACTTTTCTCCAGATCTAGCCCCCAGTAATTCCTGGCTTTTTGCAGAACAAAAAGAATGTTGCGGGAAAAGAATTTGGGTCTTGTGAAAAAGTGATTGCCAAGGTTGAACAGTATATTGAAATCGTAGACGAATATTTCTAAAAAGGTATTGAGACGTTAAAGGACCGTTGAAGTAGATGCATCACAGTTGAAGGTGAGTATGTTGACAAATAAAGCCGAATTTAAAAAAAAAAAAAACGTTTTTTTTTACTTGTGAGGCCAGGGACTTATCAAGTGAAGTACTAAAGACGATATCATGGATGAAGAAATAGTTCTTTAATGTTGATTATTTTAATCAATGGTATTATTCCATTCGGACTAGTAAATAAGCATAAATGAATGACGAATAAACAATTCATGAATCACGTCAGATCTGCAATGTGTTCATTTCACTTAGTCATGAATCGAATTACCAATATGTGAATTAGCCATATATTATGGGAATAGTCGATATTCCCATAATGAATAATTACCCATAAGCGAATTATCCAGTCAGCCTAATTTTCATATGACATTAGTACCATCAAAACTAATTACTGATTATTATTTTTCAGATTTGGTACAGTTTCAAAAGTAATCAGCATATCTGAAAGATCTATTAAAGTTACTTTGGGTACGTGGTTACTATTTCAGAGAAAGGACTTGAATATGTAATTATCTTAAGTTACTTTTTTAGGTGCATGATCAGATACTTTGCAACATAAAGTGTTAGATATAAAAGACATTTTGAAGTAAGATCATAAAACTTTTTTAGAGAAGCATGAAAGAAAAACTAAAGTGACGGGTGTTTGTTTTCGAGATATATAACTTTAAGTTGGCATTACTGTTCAAGATGGCGACCGATTTAACAGCTGTCTAGTGATTTATTCTCAGTTTGGTTTGGCAATTCATCAAATTCAGCCAAACGATCATCAAGTAAGGCGTAGATTCGTCCGTCGAATGGGCCCAAAATGAGATTGCCGTTGTTCCCGATTTTCATAAGCGAATTTTGTTTAGCGATGAAGCGCACTTCTGATTGAATGGCTATGTCAACAAACAAAACTGCCACATTTGGAGTGAAGCTAATCCTCAAGTGTATGTCGAAACACCGTTACATCCAGAAAAACTGACTGTTTGGTGCGCTTTATGGACTGGTGAAATCATTGGTCCGTACTTCTTCAAAAACTATGATGGCCAGAACGTTACAGTCAATGGTGATCGGTATAGAGCCATGATTACTAACTTTTTCATTCCTGAATTGAACAACCATGATGTCCAGGAGCTGTGGTTCCAACCAGACGGCGCAACATGTCATACAGCTCGTGCCACAATCGATTTATTGAAAGACACGTTTGGTGATCGCCTAATTTCACGTTTTGGATCTGTGACTTGGCCTCCAAGATCTTGTCATTTAACACGCTTAGACTACTTTCTGTGGGGCTATGTAAAGTCATTGGTCTATGCGGATAAGCCACAAACCCTTGACCATTTGGAAGACAACATTCGCCGTGTTATTGCCGATATACGGCCACAAATGTTGGAAAAAGTCATCGAAAATTGGACGTCCAGATTGGACTACATCCAAGCCAGCCGTGGCGGTCATATGCCAGAAATCATATTTAAAATTTAATGCCACAAGATTATCTTGCGGATAAATAAAATTCATGTAAATCGAATAATCCATCGTTGTTTTATTGCAATTTAAAGTTCTATAGCTCTACAAAAACACCCTTTACTTCAACGTAAGTAAAATAATTTTTTCTGATGGGTCTGGTAGCAGAAGTTGACCTATTCTTCGAAAATTCTCTATTTCTGGGTTCTGGGTGAGGGTTGAGTTTTCGTTGGGACACCCTGTATATAGTAGAGCACTTCAGGTGGATAGGCGTAGTCTTGTTGCGAAAATTCCAATTAAAGTTTCATATTACATGATTACATGATATACATTATGTCATTTCCAATAGGCACCTGAATGAACGAGAGATCAAAATCGCCTCAGTTCTACAATTTTTGTTTCTGCGTTCATTCACATCTGAGTTAACTACACAAATATTTGTGCTGGGACAGCTGTCAACACTAAGATAAATTATTGTAAGTCGCCTAGGGCATAACAGCTATAAATATTCACTATCACAGTAACAATTCTGACGGAGAAAAATCAACAACAGAAACCCGCTAATAGCAAAATATTAACATTCATTACAACAATACCATTTTTGACTTAAAGGCATTAGCTATTATTCTATCTAATATTTCCTCCAATTTCTTACGAAAATCTCGGCATCCATTTCACCCAACAAATCACCGCTAGCGTAAGGAGGATCATTTATCCCATTTACGACTAAGGCCCCGGTCACACAAACACAATGCGACATACCCAAACTCGTGGGTTCCGGACCGTCAGCAAAAAAAATAAATCCGTTGCAAATTGATTCTTCCCACTGCGAGAGTGCCTGTACCATAGCATCCGATATGTGTCGACTTGAAGCGGAAGATCGATAAACGGACATTTCACTAATGTCGGTTCCAATTTTGGTGGGATTAATGCCTTTTTTTCCTCCGCCCCTATCTTCATTCCAAAGGTCACCACTTGGACACAGTCCATATTTACCATTTTCTTTCGTGCTGGACCACGATTCTTGATGGTGATAGAAAAGAAGGAACTGTTCATCAATTTGCTTCTACTCTCTCATTAGACAATGGAAAAAACGTATTTTTGAGCATCTTAAGGGGGGAATTTGCCGAAGCTTCAGTACAATATGAAATAACCATTTATCTACTCCTATTGAATTATATATTCATTATTCAACTGCTTTTGAGCAATTAATAGTATCTATTAACAACAGCGTGAGTTATAATAACTCACTATTATAACTCCCTATAATAAATCGGAAAATATGGATCTGTGCTTCTATACTTCTCTGCTTCTATTCGATTGGCCGAAAGGAAACATTCCATTATTGTTATTGAGGGGAGGAATGTCCGAGGGAATGTCACTCTTGACGTTTTCAAATTAAGTTGATATCTAATTATTGTGAATGTTTTGCTGAAAACGATTAATTCAGATAGTGAAGAAGAAATATTATATAGGTATACATTTTCAAAAGACAAACAGCTAATGTTACCATGTAGAATTAATTGCCCGAAAAAATATAAAGGAGTTTGAAAAAATTTTCAAGATTGGTGTAGCAGTAATATCATTAAGTCATCGTGTACAGGGAATATTTTTTGGTATATTTCAATGCATTTTTTAAGGCAACTATTAAGGTTTTTCAATAAAGTTCTATGTCTGTACTCAATACTGGATTCGAGCTAGCCGAAGCTAGTTCGATTGTGATTGGTGGCACTAAGTTTCCATCTCTCTTGTACGGGATCGAGCACATTATGTTTATTTCCCGTTCCTTCTGTCTTTATTCTAAGTCTGTATTTTTTTCTTAGTATTTATTGATATAGTCGTAGATAAAGTATAGTATTCAACTTGCAGTAATGGTCATAACTCACTTGATGAATTACAGCACTCGCCTGCGGCTCGTGCTGCAAACATAATTTGCGTGAGTTATGACCTACATTACCGCTCGTTGAATAATATACTATTATGACAAATGTTAATCTGACAGAATGATATTTGATATTGACAATATTGACATGTTATCATCATCTGTTTTACAATAGAACCCCCACCTTTACAACATCAATGAGTTGCCTCGTTTGAAATGTTTTAGTAATTGAAATATTTTTACAACGAAAAATACCAGAACATCTCGATATCCATATTCGAATGTAGAAGAAGCCAGCCTAGAAACAAGCTTCCTAAGCTCATTACCGAAGCTTTTCACAAAAATAATATCCGACGAGATAGTATCAACAGGAATACAAGAGGATCAGCAAGGCTTCAAAAGAAATTCATCGACGATAGATGCAATATTTACCCAGAAATAAATTACCGAAAGAGCCATTGAATTCAACAAAATGACATGTATGTGCTTTATTGACCTCACCCAGTTATACGATAGAGTACCTGACATTGTAGGAATACTGAAACAACGAAATAAGACTATAAGTGAACTTAATACTATCATATCAACATTCATCAAGAGGAACTGAGAGAAATACCAGAGGACCGCACTGGCGGAATCTTCCAGGGTTGGATCACTCCGAAAAGTATCTTCGAAATTTGGATACTGCAAGGTCTGCGAAGTCTTAGTGGATCTTAGTGAGAATATGCTACACCTCTTCAACGGATTCCTTACAGGGCACAGGCTTCTGAGGAAACACCTCATGAGAATGAGTCTAACATAAAATGACCACTGAAGATTCTGCGGGGAGAGGGAACAAACTCCGAATCTCCTGGTGACGGAATGTCTACAAGTAGTAGAAGAAAAAAAATAACCTTCTTGAAGCCATCCCAGATACTCCAGTTCATTAGAACTCTCGAACTGGGGAGCGAGCTGTAAACTAAGACTATTAGAGAATATCCCAGATGAGGGGCTCAATAGTTTGTGATGTAATGAAGCTCTCCTTAAATCTAAATCTCATATTATTCTAAGAACGAATGCCGAGGATGCTGAATGGGAAAAAAGGAACTTCAATCCTGTACTATGCAGATGAAGGCGATATAATTTCTGAAAATGTAGAGGACCTTCAGAGACTTTGCTATATAACGAGTGACCGGCCGATTGTTTCAACATGATTATCTCCACTCACTAAACCCAATCCCATATCCAAGGAACCGAGAAGATGCTAGACAGCAGTGCATACCAAGAATAGATAGCAATTACACATACCAAAATAAAAAGAAGTAGAGATCTAAAAGAAGAAGCACACTCCAAATAACAAAAGCTTCCCTGATATTAGGATACCTACGTGACATCATATGGAGAAACAATCACCTGGGCACACCTAGCAAGGTTTAAATTTACAAAGTGTGTTAGGCCAATCAAGACATATTCCACTGATATTACCGCCAAAATTTCTCAAAAGACAACGAAGAATAATAGAGATACAAATACTGAGAAATATTATAGTATATACATCATACGATCATAAGAGCATTGAGAATATTAGAGAGATAGCTCAGAACAAGACGATGACAATGGATAGATCAAGTAGATAGTGTAGCAAAAACCGCGAGACTTTCAGGATGACCACCAAAACACTGTTACGAAACCTGGACTTCAGAATCTCAAGGCAAATGAACCATTGCAAAGAAGGATTGCACGATTGAGTCTTAACGTTATAAGAGAAAATGTTTCATCAAATTGCTCTAAAGAGTTCTGATTAGAAGTACGTCCAAGCCTATTTTTCTGTATTAATTCAACATTATCATTTATCTGACACCATATTATGATTTTTAGCCCTATTCTGTAACTTCAAATCGAATAGAGATGGTATGAATCGAATAGAAATGCATCGAAATCGTTTCGAATAGGTATTCTGTTACTCAATCATCTATACTATGGATATGTCAATCACGAATTACAATTGATGATAGAAGAAGAATTTGATGCATAATACCAAATTTGATCGTGTTAGAAGTGAAATATAGGGATTTATCAGAGTTACAGGAAAGGGAGCACTAGTTTTATCGATGTATGAGAAACAAAATGTGAAAAGTTGTCCAAGAACTCGTAACTTGTATCAAGCCACAAATCCAAAATTATGCTCGAAATATAAACGTCAATTAAAACATAACCCACGAAAAATCGTTCGCTTGCTGTTCTCTGAAAAATTCCAAGAAATATACCAACTTCTCTACGAGTATCGCAATTCTACAGCCATTCTGTTCAAGGGTACCGATTTCCTTCCAAACGCTTGGACACCCCAACTTTCCCTTACTTGTCCCCATCTCCGAATTTCAAGAATCGAGTCCCTGACCCGTTAACCTTAACGCCATTCATTACACACTCGAGCGCACTCTATCGGGAATTAATTTTGTGAATTGACGCCGAAACGTTCTTGGCTCTTGCTGCTCAATCGCCTGTCACTGTCGCATTCTTGACGTCTGTCATCTGATTGCGATGATAATTGGAGGTAACGCATGAAGTGTCGTTTTGATGTTCGTCCGTGACAAGGCACCTGTGATCCGTTTGAAAGATTCATCATCTGCGTCGGTGGACATTGCTTAATTGGGTCCTTGGGGTGGGAGATCTGAAATGGTTGATCATAATTGGGCTGGGTGGGGGGAGATAGGGTCAGGTGAAAATGATTGCCGTTTTTTTCTCCAGAGAATGGGCAAATATTGAAATTGGGAGGGTGGGTGTTTTTTTTTTGGATTAATAAGTTGATGAGATGTAATCTCGAAGATAAATTTCTTAGTGATGTTTATCTCAGTTGCAGACAGTGAGTTGTGAAACTATGAAACATCAAACAACTCCCAGACTGTAGATTATGAAATAAGCAATGCTATACATAATTCCCAAATGTCTACAATCTCAATACATCTTCAGAGGATCCCAATGTCCATGTTTTGTTGTAGAATTTTTCATTAGGTATTGATTTCCGGCATATGCCCGCCGCGGTTATGAGTGACATCGATCAGTCCAATTTTTTCAATAAATCTTGCAGTCTGGTGTCAATGATGGCTTGAATATTGGCTTCCAATCATTAAAGAGTTGCTGTTTTTCGGAATAAACTAATGACATAACATAGCCCCATTAAAAGTAAGTAATCAAGAGGGGTTAAGTCTCATGAACCATGGGACCAGTTAACAAGACCACTTCTGGAGATAAAGTTGTCAACAAATCGATTTTGAAATGAATGGTAAGCGCGTAGTCTTTTTGCAATCAAATTTTGTTGATATTTAGCTGATTAATTATTGGAAACAAAAAATTAGTCAGCATGGTTCGATAGCGCTCGCCATTCACCGTAACCTATGCTCCTTTCTCATTTCGGAAGAAATAATGATGCCATCTTCGGACACTGAAAATTTTTTTTGTGGCATTTTGATTCGTTTGCAATGACCCTTCGATTTGTTTTCAATGACATTTTGATTAGTTTTTAATTACATTTTGACTCGTTTCTAATAAACTTTTGATTTGTTTTCAATGACATTTCGATTCGTGTTTGACGATCTATTGATTTGTTTTTGATGATTTTCTGATTTGTTTTTAATGACATTTCGATTCGTTTTTGATGATCTTCCGATTTGTTTTTGATGATCTTCTGATTTGTTTTTGATGATCTTCTGATTTGTTTTTGATGATCTTTTGATTTGTTTTTGATGATCTTCTGATTTGTTTTTCATGATCTTTTGATTCGTTTTGGATGACATTTTGATTAGTCTTTAATGAACTTTTGATTTGTTTTGAATGAGCTTTTGATTTTTTCTAAGACATTTTGATGTGTTTTCAATGACATTTTGATTAGTTTTCAATGACATTTTGACTCGTTTCTAATAAACTTTTGATTTGTTTTTAATGACATTTTAATTCGTTTTTGATGATCTATTGATTTGTTTGTGATGATTTTCTGATTTGTTCTTAATGACATTTCGATTCATTTTTGATGATCTTCTGATTTGTTTTTGATGATCTTCTGATTTGTTTTTGATGATCTTCTGATTCGTTTTTCATGATCTTTCTTTTGATTCGTTTTGGATGACATTTTGATTCGTTTTGAATGAACTTTTGATTTGTTTTTAATGAGCTTTTGATTTTTTTTAAGACATTTTGATGTGTTTTCAATGATCATTCAATTTTTTACTAATGAACTTTTGATTCCTTTTCAATGATCTTTTGATTCGTTTCTAATAAGCTTTCGATTTGTTTTCAAAGACATTTTGATCCGTTTTTAATGTCTTTTTGATTTGTTCTCAATGAGATTTCGATTTGTTCTTTATGACATTTTGATTTGTTTGTAATGAGCTTTTGATTTATTTTCAATGATCTTTTGATTCGTTTATAATGAGCTTTTAGATATTTGTTTTTGATGACATTTCGATTCGTTTTCAATGAGTTTTTGATGACATTTCGATCTGATTTTAATGAGCTGTCGATTTGTTTACAATGACATTTTGATTTGTTTTAAATGATCTTTTGATTCTTTTCTCGATGACATTTTGATTTGTTTTCAATAACATTCTGATTCGTTTTCAATTATATTTTGATTTGTTTTTAATGAGTTTTTGATTCTTTTTCAATGATCCTTTTATTTATTCTCAATGACATTTTGATTTGTTTTCAATGAGACTTAGTGTGGTGGCAGATTGTGAATTGAATTAAAATGTTACAGTGAAAAATTAAGTTATTCGGAGCAAATTTCATTGCAGTCAATTAATCGCAACAGATATTGTCCTGCGACCAAGTCCTAGGACACAACAGCTTATGAATTTATGTTAAGAATTGGTGCATTAGTTTGGCCTTGATTTAATAGTTTGGTTTTGTGCTGTCTGTAGACAATATTCAAATCATCTTCCACTAATGAATGGGCTGCTGTATTAAAAAAGCGACGCAACATTTTGTTTCAACTAACCAGTTTGTGAATTTTGATGAGGCGATTAACTTCTATTTATGTTTTTTTGAAATACGAGAATATTTTACCCGATAGTGAATAAAGTTGAAGAAAACGATTATCGTCTGAATTATATGTTTACTTGGTCACTTTGTTCAATGGACATTTTTCGATTCATGTGTGGGTTTGTGGATGAAGTCCTTTCATTGGCTCAGAACCTTTCTATGGTACTGAAAAATGTACCTACAAGAAAGAGTCTCAGAAGATGTAAAAAAAGAAACACGCTGGTGAAATCTTCCTGGGCTAGATCATCCCAAAAAGTTTCTTCGATACTTTGATACTGCTAGATCTAAGAAGTATCTAGATCTTAGCGAGAATATGCTGCACCTTCTCACTGGATTCCTCACAGGTCCTCACATTGCGGCATGAGAGTGAGTCTAGCAGCAAACGACGAGATTCTGTGATTCTGTGGAAGTAAGGAACTCTGGATAACCTGGTGATGGAATACTTCACTCAGAAATGAGGAAGTGACCTCCTTAAAGCCATCCCAGATACTGTATTCCATTAGAACTCTGGAATTGGAGGGCGAGATGTAGAATACGATGACTAATGGCGAGAATAGACCCTAAGGTCGAGAGGCAATGAAACCCTCTTTCAATCTACAGTGGGTTAGATGGGATTAACTAAATTTCAATTGATTACTACATCGTTCTTTATCGCTCACATCAATTCTGTATAGATCACCTATTAAAAAGTTGTCAGGAATAAAACGTCCTCAGAAGACACTATCTATTTCTTGAGATCTTAAATCGATCACAAAAAAATTGGCGCTTGCCTGTTATGATAGAGCTCTTTGGTTCATTTCATCTTCGAATTCATAGCAGAATATGAAACATTTAATTTCATTCGATCTAGTCATAAACTGTTTGATGAATCACCCAAAACCTACGTTTCCGTGCTCTGTGAAAACATTGATTTTCTATTGATTTTGTAGGTTAAATGCATTAAAGAAATTTGACAACGTTGAACCAAAGGGTTGAGGGATCACCTAGTCGATTTTAATGTGATCATCAGAGTAAAAATTGCAAATACTTCCTCTATCTATGTTTAATACTCTATGATGTGATCTGTCAAACTGGTGACAACTTCAAATGAATACAAAATAAATTTTCCGATTTGCACCAATTTTTACCGTTCCCGAGTCAGATGGTAAGTCTACCACTGTATTTTCCAGATTGAACATTTCGTAAAGAAGACATGCATACATAAAACTATTCACCATTCGAGGCCCAACTTGGACATTATGAAAACGTCAGAGGTCTCTTTTCGTTTCATATTTTCCGAACTTCTCCCAAAGTTCCATCCCTTGCGATATATGCGGCGGTAATTCTAATCCCGAAGACGACTCCTCCGGGTATAGAAATTTGAGTTCTGAACTGAAGTTGGATTCCACTATCCCCGATTCCAATACATTATTAATGCAGTAAAACTTTGTTGGATAAATAATGTCTCAACTAATGGGATTACCTCTGTAGGAACTTAATTCCGACTTGGCGACATTCATCAGTTTTCCACCGCTGAATTGTGATTGGTAGGGAAACGCTTTCCTTTTCAATTAACTCTATTGTATTTCCGCTGTGGGATATTTGGAGAACTAGCTCAATTCTTGTTGTAGTGCCCCGATGGGAACCTTTTTTTTATTTTATTTTATTTTGGAATCGAAGGTGAGGTTAAGCCCTAATTCCTCAAAATTCTAGGAGAATCCTACTGTTTTATTAATTATTTATTAATTTTAAAAATCAATAATGTGTTGGGCCTCCAAGATGTGTTGTATTCTCAGGAACACGTTTGTGCATACTCCTAATCAGATCATCGATTTCCTCTTGGGATATCTCGTGCACAAGTGATGCTAGGGTTTATGGAGAATTGGGTAAACGGAGTTATCTTCCTCCTATAATATCCTAGACGTGTTTAATGGGTGAAAACCAGGAGATCTAGGGGACTCAGCAATCAGGCCATCATTGAATTTAAACAGTAGATTGGTGGGCGTCCTCATATGGGGTATAACAAGTGGTTCCAATTGATACTGGGTGAAATACTTGGGAGTCATGGAACACCCAAGATCATGTCTTCCAGAAACAAGAGACTCCCATGCCATATTATGATTCATTCCAACATTGTGTTGTACATGTCGTTCCAGAGCATATTGAAGATCTCTTCTGCCACCACTTTTGAACTAGTGATAAGCACATTACTGAAGGCCTTCCATGGTCTCCAAATCATTGATGTGTGCGTATCTCAAGATTAACTGATTCTATTGGTGATATTGCTGCTGCAGCACGTAGTGTTGACGGAAACCTATAGGTATGTCGATTATTCGTCGATTTTGAGACCTAGGCATTCCACAAACAAAGTTACACCGTATTTTAAAGGCTTTTGAAGTCCAGGTAACATAAGAACTCAAACCGATTGATCAACAGTAACGTTGTAACGCTTATTGGGTCGTAGAAAGTATCGAAATGATACTGATTTTCATCGAAAGAATTTCTTCAGTGACGAGGCTCACATTCACCTCGGAGGCTACGTGAATGAGCAGAATGTACGCATTTGGCGCTTGAAAAATCTTAGAATGATTGTTGAAATGCCTCGCAATCCTCAATGTTTCACGGTTTGGTGCGATTTTTGATTAGACCCTACTTATTCGAAAATGAGACTGGTGCTATTACGGTAAATTGAGTTCGCTACCGAGCTATGATTAAAGATTTTTCATAGCTGGAATTGAAAGATATTGATGTAGACGATGTTTATTCTCAATAGGACGTGTCACACAAATAACCAAACAATCGCAATTTTGCAAGAAATGTTTCCTGGTCATGTTATTTCTGGAAGAGATCTTGTAGTTGAACACCTTAACCTTTTCACTCTGGGGCCTTGTCAAAGATAAGAAAGATGTTCCACAATCGATTCAAGACCTCAAACATTGAATTCGTGGACATACAGGCGCAAATGTGGGTATTGGTCATCATCGTAGCTTTGAAGGTCATTTGGCTGATATCGTTATCCATCGTTAATAAAATTGTTGTGACTCTGTCTGCACACAGATGGCGTTATTATAGGGGTCATTGCGTTGCAACAGAGTCACCTCTTCACGATGGTATGAGAGGGTGTGTCTTAGGTAGAGATCGCTGGATAGCCTATCTGATGAGTGCACCAGCGATCTAGGGATGAAACACCAACCCCTGTGAGAGGGCGCACCTCTTAACTTGGCTCGGCAAAGACTCGCCAAAAAATGAAATACATATCCATTGATTTCTGTTTAACTGAACCCGTTTTTCCAATGGATCTCTTATTGGAAAACCCTTTAGTATGAAAGCGCCATCTACGGAAGAAAGGAGAAGTTTGTTCAATATCGAATTTGCGTTGCCTGGAAGTATCGAAGAGTTCCACATTGTGCCACCAAATTATTTGTGCTCATTTATCTATGTATTTTTGAATAATTCATTTCGACCTTACGAATACCAACCGAAATTTTCACATTATTACATACCAACTCGATAGATGTCTTGGCATCTATCAAATCGTCGAAATGTTTATCACAATGACAACCACTTGTGGTTCTTTCAAGGCGATTGATTTCAACGTCTGTACAACGTTGTGTTTATTTTCTATCCAAGAGTCGTAGATAAAACGTTGTGATAACTAGTTTGCAACCCACACACTCATATAGGTATGATGCCTTTATACCACTTGTATAGTAAAGAACTATTATTGTAAAGGGTTTTCCAATCGGGACTTGACAACTTTTAATTCAATTTGTGAACGCACCCTTTCTCTCATCATCGAACTTTTACTATCAATTTATTCAGTAAACTTAAAATTTTCATCATGGTAAAGTACAGGAACAAACAACGTCTGCAAATTATAAAAATTTACAACAGAATTTCGGATACGGTGACCGCTACTTTAAGAGCGTTAACTTCGATTTTCGGTCGTAATTCTCGCACTAGTAAACAGGCAGTAACAAGTTCAGTACAAAAATTTGAGTCTACATATTCGTTGTGTGATGCCGCCATGCCAGTTCGACAACGGGTTGGTCAAAGTGTCGAAAATATCGCTGCCGTTGAAACGTCCGTAGAAAATATCCAAATCAGTTAATTCTACGGCGTTCTCAAGAGATGGGCATCGCCCAGACCACTCTATGGCGAATTTTGCGTAAGGATATTGGTTTACACCCATACAAGATCAAGCTGACTCAAGAATTGAAGCCGAAGGACCATTTGAAGCGACGTACGTTCTCCAATTGGGCTCTGGAAAAGATGCGCCAAGATGATCAATTTCATCACAAAATCATGGACCAGTCGATTGGCCGCCTCGTTCGTGCGATTTAACGCCTCTAGAATTCTTTCTTTGGGGCCACGTCAAGTCATTGGTCTATGGCAACAAGCCGACGACGTTGGAAGAGCTCAGAGCCAACATTGAATGCGAAATAGCAGCCGTTTTGGCCGAAATGTGTGGCCGAGTCATCGAAAATTGGGCCCAACGAATCGACCGCTGCAAACGTGCCCGCGGTGGCCATATGAACGGAGTCGAGTTCCATTCATAAATGTTTTGATTGTACTTCAACCCGATAATGAAGGTTTTGAAATATCTCAAATGGTTTGCATTTCATTTCGAGAAAAGTTGTCAAGTCCTTATTGGAAAACCCGATATTTTGTTGTATCAAGATTAATTATTTCACTTATATTGTTGGGGTTAACACGCATAGTGTACACACAGCCTCGAATCTCTCAAACATGGATATAATCCTTCCAGATACGGAAAATCTCGGGACACTCTGGACCAACAATCGAACAGCGCATCCGTAAGTGGCTGTTCGAGCTAGATAGCCATCCTCCGCTTCAGTGCATTCGCTGTTAACAAACTCCCATTATAATCGAATCTCTTACTCTCAGATCGGCTGGAATGCTGCGGAATAAAAGAAGTGGAATTAGGTCAATACTTCACAGATAGTTAAACACGACCTACCTACTCGATTGTCAGTTTATACAGTTCGAATCCCCACTTCCAAAGTAGAACGGTTTCAATGCCCCCATACACACACAGACAAACCAGAAATCCATCTCCGTCTGGAGTGTATACATAGGTCAGGATGGATTGGGGTAGGTTGAAATGTGTACTTTGTGGGGGAGACATTGATTGGGGCCCATTTTGAATGGGAATAGAATGGTGTTGGATATCCGGAAGTATGAGTATTGTGCGATACTATTTTTAGAACCGTAATGATCATTAGACGTTATCTGCAGGATTTATTACACAACCTGCTCTCTGGATTCCGCTACGAATTCACTAATGGATTTATTCCTGTTTGATTTTACGATTGGTTTTTCAAGCAGAAAATTGAATAACACTTCACTGAAGAGGTCTGGCTTTACTAGTAAAAACACATTTTTTCTTGAAAATTCTATTTTATTCGTCAACATAGTAACCTTCAATAATGTTACATGTACTCCAACGCTCCAATAATACTTCTATAGAAATATCCGTTTTTGTTTTTGGAAAAGCTTTCAACTTCGACAAGCACATTTTCATTACAGACGAATTCCTCTATTTGGAGAATTCTTTTGGGGCTTGTGAAAAGCCTTGAATTACTGGAGGCCAGATTTGGAGAATAAGCTGGGCGGTCAAGCAGTTGAAAGCGCAATCCGTTCAATTTTTCATGGTTTTCATTGATTTGTTACTAGGAGGATAGACTCGGTGAAAAAAAATTTGTTCTTTTGCATTTGGAGACGTGTTTTTTAATATGTGTATTATTCGGACACGTCATGAGGAACAGTAAATCAAGTACTGCAGTTGACAACAAAGGGAAAAGTGGAAGGCAGGAGGGAACCGGGTGGAAGAAGACATTCATGGTTGCACAATCTTAGTAAGTGGTTTGGCCAGATATCCATACAACTTTTAAGAAACGCAGCGAACAAGATGAAACTTGCCATGTTGATTGCCAACGTCCGGAACGGATAGGGCACGCCAAGAAGAAGATGTAATATTCACTTTTGATGGTTTAACTTTTGTCAAGATAGTCAGTGAACAGTATACCATACACGTCCCAAAATATGGATGCCATAACTTTACCAGCTGATGTTTGAGATTTCGGTTGTGTTGGAAGGTTTTCACCTACTCCTTTCTTCTCAGGAGATGCTGTCCTAGGAGTGTAGCGATGAATACATGTCATAATGTTCATCAGAACATTATATGTAACTAAAAGTATTACGGAAAATCTAAAAATGTTCTCTCTTAAGATATTATAAACGTTATGAATGTTATGATTCAAAAATGAACGGTGTGGAATCTCAAGATCATGAGATATTCTCTAACATAATTCTTGAAAAATTATTAAACTCTCTCTAATGATAAAGAGAGAAATTTTTCACGATAACAAATAGAGATTTCAATATCTCGATTAACCCGAGGATTCATCCTCAAATTACATCAGTTCCTTCAACTCGAACAACATTCCATTTACACAGGGCAACAAAAAAGTTTTTTTTTTGGTGCCTGGGATTTAAAAGCTGATTTTAATATATTTGGGACGCTCAATCTGTTTTTCTCTATCAGCTCTACTTTTTTAGGTACATCAAATTATCTATCTATATGGGTTTCATTCAGTATATTCATTTATGACAGTTCTAAAATTATTATATATTCATTAATGTAGGTACAATGGTTTTATTGTCAGTTGTGATTGAGTGAATTCCAGGTCAATCTATAAATAATGGAACCATTGCCTATGAGGTACCTGATCTGACCCTTTTAATCCCCTAACTCGGGTAAGTAAGAGAAAAAATCATACTTTCTTCGTTACATTTAAAGTTGGGCATAATGAAGAAATTTGTGAAAGCTCTTGCTAAGAATAGGTCATGTTTTACAAATATAAGAGTGAAAATGCATCAGTTGAGCGCAGAAAAACTAAGAGCAGGGATATTTGACGGTCCACGAATGAGACAATTAATTAAGGATCCTGCCTTCATAAATTCAATGAATCAAGTTGAACGAGAAACTTCACAGTTGTAGAAAATTTTCTAGGCAAACATAAAGCTCAAAACAATGTTGAAATGGTTAACAAAATGCTTAATAGTTTCAAATCCTCAGGGTGCTATATGAGTATTAAAATACACTAAAATACATTTATACAGCCACATACCATTTTCAAGAAAATTTAGGAGACATAATTGAGAAACAATGTGAAAGATTTCACCAAGATATTAGAGTTATGGAGAACCGCTACCAAGGAAGATGGGACATGCACATGATGGCAGATTACTGCTGGAGTTTAAAAAGGGACAGTTCGAAAAAACTTTCAAAAACGTCGTGGAAAAGAAGCTTTCGAAGTGTTGGGTGACTATTTGATTTCTTCAAGGTTTTTTTTTTGTTTGTAAGTACGATATAATATTGTATTTTGTATAACTAAAATTAAACACTATAAAAAGTGGAACCATTATCTATCAGGTACCTGAACTGACCCTTTTAATCCCCTAACTCGAGTAAGTAAGAGAAAGCAATCATACTTCCTGCGTTACATTAAAGTTGGGCTTAATGAAGTAATTTGTAAAGGGTATTGATAAGACCAGGTCATGTTTTGCATATATAGGGGTAAAAATGCACCAGTTCAGCACAGAAAACTCAAAGCAGAGATATTTGACGGCCCTCAAATAAGAAAATTAATTAAGGATCCTACCTTCATAAATTCAATGTGTCAAGTTTAACAAGAAGCTTGGATCATTTGTTGCAGTTGGAGAAAATTTTCTAGGCAAACATAAAGCTCAAAACACTGTTGAAATGATTAACAAAATGCTTGATAGTTTCAAATACTCAAGGTCCGATATGAGTATTAAAATACACTTTTTACACAGCCACTTTGACCGTTTTCCAGAAAACTAAATTTAGGAGACATCAGTGAGGATCAAGGTGAAAGATTTCACCAAGATATTAAAATTATCGAGGACTCCTACCAAGCAAGATGGGACATGCACATGATGGCAGATTACTGCTGGAGTTCAAAACGGGTCTGTTTAAAAATACATTCAAGAATGCCGCGGAAAAGAAGCTTATTTTTTTTTGTAAGTACGACAAAATTCGTATCTACTTCGGTTTACTACGGTTACGAATTTGAGTTAAAATAACCTATATTTCCCTTAAATTGTTTATCTTAAAAATTCGAGCTCCTAGGTGAAAATGAATGAGTTATTTGAATTCAGGACATCTTTTCAAATTCATCAAATTGATATCGAATCAGCTCGAAAAACCTCGACACCAAAACAGTTGTGATCTCCAAATCACGACTACGTACTGTGCATAGCGTATAATCTGGATAATTCTCGCAGAATGCAACTAATATCTTCCCTCCTCAATCCAAGGAATTGAACGGAAGTTGACGGAAGACCGAATCATCAAACCGAACTCAATAATTCACACAATCTACCGGCTTGAAGTCTCAGAATCCTCATCCCGAATGCCCGGAGGATCAAGCGAATTTGATAACCAACTTCCGATCTGTGTTTGTACACAATGTTCCGGAAATCAATTAAGGAGCAGTAATAAGGAAATAGCCGAAATCAGAGGGGGGCTAATTAGAGAAGCTACAACATTTTATGTCGTATCGTAAACACGAACTGTTTTGCCTTCGCATTAAGATACACTTAACACAACATAGACTTCCACGATCATCTCGTAGGGGAGTGGAGAACTTCGAGATCCGATTCGCAAAAAATGTTGGGTGCGGAAAGACAGGTTATGGTGATAGCTGATACAGAGAATTTGGTCCTTCGATCTGGATTTCTACCTTTAGCTTAGGGGTATGAACATTATGAGCATGTAATATCTACTAAAGAACTATTTAACTAATAGAAAACAAGTCGTTCAGGTCAGCAGTTCTTAGAGTTTTCAGGAGATAGTCACGTATGGAGTACCGCAAGGTATTTTTTTAGGACCAATAATGTTCCTTACATACGTCAACAGTCTGCTGAAGATTAAGGAAGTTCAATATGCGATTTATTTTGCAGATGATATTGTTATTCATCTCAGGGGATCTTCTTGGAAGGGAGGTGCTGAAGAAAGAAACACAAAGAAAATTTTAAGAAATAAACAAATGGCTGAAAAGTAATAAGTTCACCTTGAACAAGAAAAAACAAAATATATGGTCTTCAGCTCTAATGCTTATGGTATACCGAAGTTGGAATAATTGAGATTGACAGCGAAACTTCTGTAGTTGAAACTGAAAATATCAGGTATTTAGGAGTAATGATTGACCAACAATTAATATGAGGTGAACATATAAAAAATCTTACAAATAACGGGTGTTTTTTTTCGAGGTATAAAACCTTAAGTTGGCATTACTGTTCAAAGTGGCAACCGATGCAACAGCTGTCAAGTGATTTATTCTTAGTTTGGTTTGGCAATTTATCATGAATAGACTCATGCCTAAAAAACGCTTGCAAATAGTGCAATTTTATTTCGAAAATAATGGTTCTGTGCGGAATACGTATCGCGCACTACGTCCATTAGCGATGAAGCGCACTTCTGGTTAAATGGCTACGTCAACAAACAAAACTGCCGCATTTGGAGTGAAGCTAATCCTCAAGTGTATGTCGAAACACCGTTTCATCCAGAAAAACTGACTGTTTGGTGCGCTTTATGGGCTGGTGGAATCATTGGTCTGTACTTCTTCAAAAACGTCAGAACGTTACAGTCAATGGTGATCGGTATAGAGCCATGATTACTTACTTTTTCATTCCTGAATTGAACAACCATGATGTCCAGGAGCTGTGGTTATGGTTACAACAAGATGGCGCAACATGTCACACAGCTCGTGCCACAATCGATTTATTGAAAGACACGTTTGGTGACCGCCTAATTTCACGTTTTGGACCTGTGAATTGGCCTCCAAGATCTTGTGATTTAACACCGCTAGACTACTTTCTGTGGGGCTATGTAAAGTCATTGGTCTATGCGGATAAGCCACAAACCCTTGACCATTTGAAAAACAACATTCGCCGTGCTATTGCCGATATACAGCCACAAATATTGAAAAAAGTCATCGAAAATTGGACGTCCAGATTGGACTACATCCGAGTCAGCCGTGGCGGTCATATGCCAGAAATCATATTTGAAATGTAATGCCACAAGATTATCTTGCGGATAAATAAAATTCATGTCAATCGAATAATTCATAGTTGTTTTATTGCAAAATAAAGTTCTATAGCTCTAAAAAAAAACACCCTCTAGAATAAGAGGTCGGCTATACAAATTCAAATACCTACGTGTTCATCTGAATAATATCAAATACTCAAAATTTTTCTATAAAACCCTAGTACAATCACAAATCAGCTTTAACATTATTGGGTGGGGTGGTACTTACCAAAATCATATTAGACCACTGGAGGTTCTTCAAAAGTGGGTCCTGAAACTGATTCACAGAAAACCACGTGCTTTCCCGAGCCATGAATTATTTGAGCTAGCTTGATGTAAGGCAATTATACGCTATTGAAGTACTATGTAACATCCTGTCCAATAAGATAATAGTGAACCCCCTGGAACATGATTACACAACCAAGAACAGAGATCATAATCACCAAACACCCAGATGTATAAAGACAATTGGCCAGCAACTATCTTGCACTATCATGAAAATATATGGTGGTTCTAAAGTTATGGGTAACTCAAGAAATTGACAAAATCAATTAAACACTCTGTACCTTGATTATAAAGAGAGAAAGAGCCTTCAAATATAGGTTATTCTGACTCGCCTCAGCATCCTCTTTCTACCCACAGCTTTCGCTCATTTACCAATGAATCACCCTGTATACAAATAATTCTGCGAGACAAAGAATTTTCATTGAATTATATCCTTATATAGAGAATATTGACTTAATTTCGCGTCAATAAACAATGATAATGATAAATCAAGTTTTTGAGCAGTTGAAATCGAGTAAAAAAAACAAGGTCGTGCCAAAAATTGTCTTCAAATAGAAAAAACCAGGTAAATACTTACTTGACAAGGCAAATTTTATGGAATTCATATTAGTTAATCAAAACAACCAACTGTATTATTTAACTAAATGAATACACAAATTAATTTTCATAGCGCTCGTTTTCAATTTTTTGTCCAGCATAGAAGTACTCATTAACTTTTCTTAATGTAAAATATTCTGCAAAATGACACGAAGGTAGATTCAGTCTTTCAATTAAATGCAGAAATTAATAAGTCTTTTTTGATTCGCCTTGTTGACGATGCACTTGAATTGGTTTCTTTCTCTAGTTTGAATAAAAATTAATTAATGTGACTCACATTGAGCGTTGAACACATTTTTACGGTGTAATGAATATAAATCTAATTTGACTTATCAAGATTATAACACACACGTTTCGTTTAGTTTCGATTAGTCGGCAGTAACATAAAGTATAATGTTTAGAAATTTTATTAGATTTTATGAACGATCCGAGTCAAGACATGCATTTATTTTTCAATGAAATATGTAATTCATATTTTTGCGGATGCTAACGATTTCATTATTTTGCAATATGACAAAATTTTGAATTCACATAGCTATTTTGATCTTTATTATCTTCATAATAAAAAATTATGAAATTCAAAATTTTTTATTATTTCATTGGGAGTAAAAGAAAATATCTTCATGATTAAATAAAAGTAAAAATTATTATAGTTAGTATAATATCTTCGACTATTAAGCTCGAATAAGATCTGCTAATTGTATTAATTTCTGCGCAATATCAGTTTATGAATTCGGCGAGATATTCAAACCAAAAAGCGTTGATATGAAACAATTAAGAAAAATACAAAAATTCAGTAACTTCATTTTCACGCAGAATTATATTTTTTATCGGGTTGATTATGCAATCAATAATTATTTTCTTGCTTGAAGCAAACTTATTTCTGTAAAATTTCCATCTCATAAAATATAAATGATATAATTCAATTCCCCATCAGAATTGAAGTGTTTGAGGTTCACAGATAAATGACATTTTACGATGAGCTGAACTATT
The DNA here is from genome assembly GCF_914767665.1 of Harmonia axyridis. Lineage (NCBI taxonomy): Eukaryota > Metazoa > Arthropoda > Insecta > Coleoptera > Coccinellidae > Harmonia > Harmonia axyridis. The sequence goes on from NC_059505.1 coordinate 31,839,100, forward strand.
GATTGAATGAAATAAGATTCATGGTCTATAAAAAATTTAGTGCTAGAATTCATTGAATGTACAATTTATTATTACCTACGATCTAGCTGAGAAATGGCTTCACGTTCCAATCTGAAAAGAATAATTTTCCATACTGGCTATAGAAATACTACTCAATATTTATTTTCTATAATTGAAACTTCTTCTTTCGCATTTCTGATTGCATTTTCATCATGTTGTTTTAATATTGACTGTTTTACGACTGTCTGATGAAACGGCAGGTTCAAACATGTATGTTGGGCTCAATTAATCCTTCAACGGTCAATGGCTTCATCAGGTTTAAAGGAACCAAGACCCAAATAAAGGCCAGATGCCCAATTCAATTGTTTCCTTCTTTAACTGTTGATGTAATGGTCAACTATTTGAATTGATGATTTATGTGTGTTGGAGATTAAAAGTGTATTATTCTGTTATACAGTGCGCTACTTGAGTAGCTGTTATCATTTCTGAGATGTAGGGCAGATTATTGCAGAACCCAATGCTCCTGAATAGGTATCAGTTTTTGTTTTTTTCAGTGGATTTTAACTTTCCAGAATGGATATAAAAAATAAGGAAAGCATTGAAGTGAGCAGTTTTTGAGCGTTCGTTTTTTAATTCGTCCTTATGGATCACAATGGTCTCCAAGAGTGTAATTGGCGCATGAACGAACGAGCGGTCATTTTTTACGTTATTCTTCTTGAATTTTTCATGATTCTGGTGGCTTTCTAAAAACGACATTTTGGAAGCCGTTACTTTTATAAACCTGCAAAATTTCAGTTCAGCTTGATCTGTTGCAACATATTCATATTTCGTGTTTAACTTTTAACGTATGATGGATGTAATAGGTGAACATTTTTGCTTCCGCCGTTTTGCAATATATGTCTATAGCGGTAAGTGGTAGTCGAAGTAAATAGATCGTAGATGCCATACAATAAGCTTAGGTATTTGTAAACATAACACCATCAAAATATTAGTCGATTTGTACCTGCATCATGAAGTTATTCTCAATTAAACATGTCAGCTCACGAGTCAAATTCTCGTCATTTGCGGGAGGTTTTAATTTTCTGCTTTCATATGAGGCTCATCGAATGCTTTCAGATATCTATGGTGCGGTCGTTATAAGTGGAAGAACGTGCCGAGAGTGGTTTCAACGCTTCAAAAAAGGTGATTTTGACGTCGAAGACCAGCATGGCGGTGGAAGAAGGTGGAAGGTTTTCGAAGATGCGGAATTGGAGGCATTACTTGATTAGGACTCGTGTCAAACGCAACAAGAATAGGCAGGATCATAGGGAGTGATGCAACAAGCCATTTCAAAAGTCCTGAAAGTCATGGGAATGATTCAGAAACAAGGAAATTGGGTGCCGCACGAGTTGAAGCCGAGAGATGTTGAACGGCGTTTGTTTGAAAGTGAGCAGCTGCTTGCAAGGCAAAGACAGAAGGGATTTCTGCATCGAAAGAAGTAGAAGTTCGTGGATCGCCTCAAAAGATGACCAATTTTTTCAACGCGGATTCAAATATATATCCAGTTTTTCCAATAAAGTTTCGAATTTCGGAAAAAAATGGCGGAAGCAAATTTGTACGAATATTTATGATCGCAAAAACTAATCAAAATCTTATTATGAGTGAACAAACTTCTTTGGAAACTTCTTCAAAAGAAAGAGAATCGATGCAAGTAAATCTTCAAGTTTTTCGCGTTCGAATACAACGGCTGACAGGTGAAAATCCATCTCAAGAAGTGTATATGCATTCAAAGGACATCGGAAACGAATAAAAATTTATTTTCGCTGCACTGAAGTGATGAAATTTTAATGGAAGCTTTGTTTTTCACAAAAAAGTGAATATATCAATCACTCGAAAACCGCTAGAAATAGGAACAAGGAAGTAAATACATAATTAATCAAGAGATTATTATAAAGTGATGTTAGTACTTCTTGATATAAGCAGCAACGGGTTTTTTTTCTGGAATTTTGAAGCGATTGATAACATTTCTCTTTGTAATATGTAGAAATGTTTTTTTTTTCTCCTTATGTATCGATGTATATTGTGAGTGTATTGTTATTATTTTTCGCCCTCTTTGTATTTTTTTTAATCTTTAAACACCACTGCAACTATTAGCGAGTACATATTTTTGGGTTTGTCCTGTCATGTACTCCATTTGAATAAATAAAATAAACATTGAAAATATTTAAGACCGATAGAGCCGTGTTTCCTACTAAAAAAACCAAATTTTCAATTAAATCGTATCTTCCGTTCTCCTTGAAAGCCTAGGGTACCATCAACCGTGGCCCACCCTGTATACTATAAGGAATATTAAATATGAATTTCCGTGATTTCGACGTGAATTGTGTGAAAATTTCATAGCATAATAATATTTGGGATTTCAACTGAAAAAAATTTGTGGGTACCACCAGTGTTAGTAGGTAATTAAGAAGTATTTAAGGACCAAGTTATCCTCCTTCATCTTGGACATCACACAAACAAACGAATCCTCCTCCAGGTACCTCCGAATCCACCAACTCCTCATTACGTATTCTTCGTTCCACTGTAGCCCCTTCAATTCGAACCCATCGGAATAAAGCTAATGAAATCATCAGCGATGATTAATTCCACACTACCGACCTCAGGCGCCCCCCCTCTCGCTGTCAAGGTCAAGATCGCGAATCCGACTCGAAGGACCAGCAAGATCGCCGAAGTCGACCCAACCGACATGATGATCAGTGCAGGTGCTGCAGGGGGGCATCTGATCAATCCCAGAGCGTCCGCAAGAGCATCGCGACGGCCGGCGCGACGCCAGATGTCCTAGCGGGTACGACGCTCGCATCGGACGTTGTCGAGCCAGTCGTATCCTCGCCACCCGTAAACGGCACGCGTAGCGCTCCGCACAGAAGACGCTTCGCGCCGTTTTTCGAACGCCAGAACGCACTGTGTCACACCGAGAATTTTCCGAGTTTTCCACCGACTGGATATAGCCGACATTGTCCGTGAAAATTTTTTTTGGTTTTTTGGATGTTTGTTGGAGTTGTCTTGAAGTGTGTTAGTTGGATTTGCTCAGTGTTCAGTGACTTGTTCTGGAGAAAAAAAAACAGTTTTGAGAGATACTGCTTGTTTTTTCGGTGAGTCGATGGTTTTCCACGATGGTTTGCGTAGAATTTCCGTTGGTCAATTGCAAAATTATGGTTTATGTAATGATGTTATTAATTTAAACTGAAATATTTGTGTCTTACCCAGAGAATTTTCGAAATCTCTACCGCATATTTTCATTCTGAATATTCATCTTCTATTTTGTTTTTGCCTTAAAACGTCCTTTATATTCTCAAGAAAATAATGGATATAATACTGGATGCATTTGAACTCCAATGAATGGAACCAATGAAAACGAATTTGAAATACCTATATTAACATTTTTTGTATGTTTGTTGGGGTATCCTTGGATTTGCCGATTGTTCAGTGACTTGGTTTTTTTTCTTGAACTTTGTGAGATAACGCATACATTTTTGTGAGAATGAAGTTTCTCCACGAATATTTGCGTTAAATTTTCTTTGTCAATTTGAAAGATATCATTTATGGTTCAAATATTAGTCCATTTGAAATATTCGTTTCTTGCATATATTACCTGACTTATTTCAAAACTCCCCACATTTTCGCATATCTACAAGAATTTTTCACTGGATTCTTAATATTCTGTTTGAATATCTTGTTTATTTTTCGTTGGAAAGTCTTTTACATTATCATAAAAAATCTTAATCAATAGAATATCAGATGAACTTTTGCATCATTGAATAGAACCAATGAAATCGATCTGAAAATGCCCAATATTTCTAATGAAAATTTTTTGAATGTTTGTTTGGCTGTCCTTGAACGTTGGGTTTGCTCATTTTTCATCAACTTGTTCTAAGGAAAAATAGGTTCTGTAAGATACTGCATACTTTTAGTGAGCGGAAGTCTCTTCACTTATATTCACTATGACTGTTTATGAGGAATTCGAAAATAATGCCAAAGTTTATGGTTAAAATTATGATCCATTACAATAAATGCAACGATGATTCCTATACATGAAAACTCTGAGTTTTATTACATATAGAATTTTTCAAGTTTGTTTCATATTTTCGCGGTTTCACAACAATTTTCACTAGTATTAATATATGAAATTAATTTCACGGCTCATTAGACGTGAAAATCATTATTTTCTATTCTTAATATTCTTTCTTAATATATATCTAATCTAACTAATTTATTTTGTTTTTAAATTGGGACGTCATTCACATCCTCAACAAAAATCGTTTTATGATATTTAATACATTCGGATATCAAGAACTCGTACCAATAAAATCGGAATTAAAATGATCATGTACAAAAAAAGTTTTCTTGAAGTGAATGAAAAATTAAGTCAAATTTGATCACATTCTTTTCACATTGATTCTTTTTTCTCTCAATTGAAAAATAAAGTTTTCTCCTGAAAAAATCCTCTACCAATTCTCAATTCCGTCTATTCCTCAATATCTGCTCCGAATTAGATTCACATTGCGAAAATTTCCCTCGATAAATTGAAGTCTGATTAGTTTTGCGTTTGAGGTTCGCAACATATTATTTGTATACTAAATTTGACTACAATAAAAATATTTTCTTGAAAAATTAATTCCAGCTTCTTGTCAAAAATCTACAAAAATATTATTATATTCACTTCGTATTGCAGAACAATTTCTTTTAAATCCATACAATCTTTCGAATCAATAATTGATTAATTCGATGTTTCCTTCTGCATTTTTCAATACAATAAACCACAATCACTTCATCATAACCTGTTTACATTTTCGACTGCCTCAACTTTTCTAGTCGAAAATTATATCTTTATGAAACAAAAAGTCGACGAATGACTTTTTTTGTTTCCATTCTTGATATATTTCTTATAAACCAACTGCTATGTATCGAATCCAAACATACTGAGACAAATGAATATTCATATCAATATAAATTTAAGTGCCAACAACGATTGCTCTTAATTGAAGGTTTGTCCATATTATCATATTTTTTTCATTCACTCCCATGTTTGTGTGCTAAAATGATAAGATTAGTTTTCTTTTGAAAGGTTGTTGGTAAATGTTGATTTTAATAATTGGTTCATATCTTATTTATTGATGAACTCAATCACTATAAGGTGTAATCCACACCCTATTAAGTATTAATTTACTGATTGAATGCATCTGATATAGCTGGTCTTGATTATCCTATACTGAATTGAAGCAATCCTGAGACACATCGATATTCAATGTAAATCCATTACAATTGCGTTTTGCTCATTCCCTATCAATTCATTTGTGAAATATATTTCACCGATGAAAATTTTTACATAATTACATTTCCATTATTGTAACATTGTTATATTTGTTATGGTAATTCTAATGAGGCTTCAAATATAGATAAAGCATGTCACTCTTGTTCGAATATACCATAGAGTTTCGATATTTTGGGACATTTCACAACAGCGGACTATAATTGATCCTAAAATAAGCGTGGGCAAATTTTTTGTTGCCAAATTGTCTTGTCGCACTGTTGGCTTAGCGTTCCAAAGGCTACAGAGGTTGATTAACCCATTAGAAGAAATATACGATTGTTAATCTGACAGTTTTGTTAATTTAAATGCCAAGTTATTAGGAAGAAGACATCAATGTTTTTATCATCGCAAAATTTATATGACCAGCACATCTGCTATTAATGTCATAGAAAATATGAAGAAGGAGGTATCTTCCTCGATATAAATATGTATAACTTTTATTTTGGTTTGAAGTGTTACTATTTTTTGAGGGATAATCTCATTTGAATTATAGTAGAGTTCACACATAGAATTAGAAGAATAATAATCAAGAATCATAACTATTATTAGTTTCCTCGTGAGCGATGTGGGAGTAATATTTTGAGGCAATAACATCCATTATTGCTGGTAGATAGTAGATTCTATTTTATCTTAGATCAATTTATAAAATCTTGATGAACAATTTTATTCACCAAAAACTTTAAAATTATTTACAAAAATATTTTACAAATATTTTTGTGAGAAAAAGGTCAGCAGAACATTTTCGAGAAATGAATTCACGTTATTTTGATGATTTCATTCTTTCAAAATCATATCCTGTCTAATATAAATGTATTTGGATGCATCTGATATCAAGGTACATGTTGTTGCAGTAGTTAGTTGTTTTTGAGTTTTACATAATAGTAAGTATATTCATCAGTTTCATCTATCACAATACAAATATATACACTATAGACACCATATATTTTTCAATTTTTGGAGTTGCTTAATTTTGTTTTTATGTTATTGTGAATCTCAGAAATTAAGTAAGTAAAGCATATTTATCCCTATTTCAATCCCTGACGAATTGTTAAATGACACTTAACTGCAAACACTACTAGTATAATAATTTCACTAAAGTCATATAAAGAAGTTGAAATTTTTTACAATTTTCATAATATTCTTCTATCTTGTCATATAATAATGTGTATTTTCACACTATAAAATTGTGTTGAAAAATGTCTATAGGTCAATAGAGAGTACGCATCCTTATCTTGTAGGCATGTTTGAAATTCAGTTCTGGAATTGTTACAGTGATATATTCTACTAGTAGGCTTTTTGTAGAGCCGCAAAGAATGCATCTCTACTATCAAATCGACTTTGACAATGAGTAACTCTTCTTTCTAGCATACCCCATGCAATCGGATTTGAATCAAGAGACTGAGTTAGCAAAGTCTGGATTCCTTGGTCATCTAGAAAATTGTCCTCGCATTCAGAAATTTTTGCAGCAAAACGGATCTGTTCTTCCATGAAATGAAATTCCTACCATCATTGTACAAATGAACTTCTTGTACATGCTGCAGCCTTTCAACATTCCCTAACATTTTATTAACACGAACACAATGAACGACAAATTACCAATATTCCAATCTGTTTCTTGCTCAGACCAATCTAAACTAGCTGCGCGATTTCCTCTTGTTGAAGGTTTAGATCTTCAAAATCTTCTGTAGTGCAGACTGACTTTCCGTAATCAGTTACCAATGGCTCTACTCGAAATACTCGAACAATTGGCTTAATATAATTGTCTTCTTAGCTTTTTACACCTCACAGTGCGATTTTGTCGTGCTTTTCGTTGCACAAATCAGTTTTGTGATATGGGAGGACCAGGATGCGCCTCCCCTTTTCTACTTCTTCTGTATATCTAGCTATTAAACGGTAGATAACATTATAACTAGAATGTTGAGAGCGTCGACTACATGTAACTGTCTCATATCTGTATGGTTCATGCAGCTACATTTATTTGAGCAGTATTCAAATGGTTGCGAGACATTATTGTAAAAACGTGGAGAAATATCCGGGCTGAAAAATACACGTAGGACTTTCATGAAGAACGAATGAAATGAAAGATTATCAGTGGTAATTTCCCTAGGATATTGATAAATAGACGAGATAATTTTATGACAATCGTTTCTTAGTAACAGCCCGAAGCCGAAGGCTGAGTGCTCTTTTCAAGATACGAGCTGGGAAATTCGTCATGAAATTATGAGGCATTTGTTAATGCCTACGGGTATTCGACGCAATATTTTTTGACAAAAAAATTTATGACTTCATTTAAATTCGACCAAGTATTAGATTCGTTGCTCTTCTCTATTGCCATTGCATCGTGGGCATCTCGGGCTGCTATAAATATTATATTGTTAAATAGGTCAATCATAATGTTATAGTGATTATAGTACTTTTTTGCGAGAGTTTACATAATAAGTTCCACATTGTCTTCTTTATATTCGGTCCCGTCTTTCTTTCTCATATTGACCGCCCAATCTTTTAGTATCAACGTCAATTCTTCTGAGTTTCATTGTTCAATCAATTTATATTCTCGTTCGCAGCAAAAATCCATAAAATATTCCCCAAATATATTTGTGACTGCATTTGTATTTCTGGGAATTTTTCTTCAATAAACGCATTTAAACTTCGTTATACTTCGAACATACGCATTGCCAAAACGTGACGTTTTGAAATTATTTGGAATGGAGTTGTCAAACTCAATCGTGTGTGATTGATAATTGCACTGAATGCAGTAAGTTATCAGTTATCAATGACATGATTGGGTGAAATTGTTTCATATTTTATTGGTTGTAAGAACTGTAAAGAATTTTCATTGCAATTGTACAAGTCAACATGATGTAGCCAGGCATCAGGCTGTGTTGTGGTAGAATAATGGCAGAAATTTTATTTACTTCAAGAAAACAAAAAACTGCACGATACAACTTACTATCAATAATTGTGCTGGCATACAAACTTAACATCGTTGTTTATGCTCCGAGGTATGAATCCACCGAGATGTTCACAATGTTAACAGATATAGTTCATCCAAAGTCACTTGAACTAATCCATAAAAACGCTTGGCCTGATGTCCCTTTGAAGTGGATACCGCGATCCGCTAAATACCGGGGTTCATTTGAAATTATTGTTAGGCAATAATAAAATAAAATAAATAAAAATAAATAATAAATGTGAAATTATTGGCCAAAAGGAATTTCTGGAAACTTGAACCAGCTTTGTATAATCGAAATATTCAGGCTTCCTCCAAATGACTTTGGATATACTAAACTTACGGTAAAACATACCTACTGTTGTGGTATGTCCGAAGTTTAGTAAAATTCGGGACGAATTGCACATCATAGGCAGCATTGTCTAGAGTTTGGTTGGAAATAAATTCATTGACAAAGATATAACTCACCTACTCCAGATTGTTGTTCCCTGTATTACACTACCTGCCTTTCAACCAAATCTAGTTATTTGTGCGTATCGTTTTTAATATTTTTTGGTTTATGTGTGAGAACAAACCATTAACTATTTATTGCTTTGTTATACTTGTTTTATACTTGTTCTTTCACACATATAATCAACGTATTTTGTTATTTGAACGGCTAATGATCCCAGACATCGATGGCGAAAATATAATAAAAAAAAATTGGCTGGCTAAGGGAAGCACACTAGACAATATTTGATGAAATAAACAATATCTTCTTATTTTTGCCATATGTGCAAGTATATTTAATATTATTATTGATATGTTAAATCTCATTTTAAATATCGCAATGTGTTACTCAACAAATTATTATCTAACGAATAATAATTTTCCTTATTTTTTTTTGTACTTTGTCATAAATGTTTATCTTCGCAGTATGACTATTTCTCAAGATAATGGCCGTGTATATCGAGCATGTGGTAAGACACAATCGAGTTGTTATGACATTGGTAATGAGAAATCTAACAGAACGGAATAATTTAATTTTTATGACCGGCTGTAAAAATAGTTTTTAATACAGCTTAATGTATAGGAATCCGATGAGTCTAACCCGAAACCCTCATTAGATCGGTGATAATAAACGTCTAATCTATCGGTCATTAATTGATGTAGACAAATTGGCTAGAGGTACGTCAACGGTAAAGTTTTGCAAGATTTCGTCGATAAAAAAAAGCGGAAATAAACATCGAAATAAATGTCTTCGTTGGAGCTCCTATGCTATTTTCGTTATTGCGTCACGCAATAATGACTGTTATCGAAAAATTACATTCTTCGGGCTTTTATATACTAACTGACAAAGAAACTGCAATACGCAGAAGGAGCTGTTTAAATTTTATTTTTTTTGTGGTAAAACATGGAGAGTATAGCAATGAGTAAATTATTGAATTTGGTGAAAACAATCGTGAAGGTTTTTTCATGTGAACAATTTTTGTAACTCAAATATTGTAGTCAATTTGCAAGTTTTTTAAATTTTACAACACACTAGCTGTTCCAGGAGTAAATGTACACGGAATTTATCGCCAGCTAAGTGAATTGGAAAGAGGTCGAATTATTGGTCTACGGGAGGCGGTGTTGCCATTTAGAGAAATCGCTAACCGTACAAAATGTTATGAGATATTGTCAAGCGTGGTTTGATAATGCCCAAAATCGATGAAGACTAGGCCCGGACGTCGAAGGGGCACAAATGAAATTCAAGATCGACGTCTAAGGCTTATGACCATTAGAGACCGATTTGCGATAACTCAACTCGATCTATGGCTTATGAGTGGTTAGGACAACAAGGTCATCCTGTAACTGTCCGAACGGTTTACCGTCGGATATGTTTTTTTGGACTGCAGCATTATCGACCCCATATTGTGTTACCTCTGACGGCTGAGCATCGCCGCCAACGATTAAGGTGGTACAGAGAACGTGACCTTGGAATGTGAAATGGCATCATGTCATCTTTTCTGATGAAACTGGATTCTTCTTGGGTGCACATGATGGCCAAAGAAGGGTTAGACGAAGTCGGGGAGGAAGACGTGAACCTCAGTTTGATGTTGAGCGTCATGTACACCGGACAGTACGCGTTATGGTATGGGTTGCTATTGCACATGCGAGTAGGTCACCTTTAATGTGCATTCGAGCAAACATGACAGCGCTGCGTTACCTTCAAGATATAGTGGAGCCATATGTTCTTCCTTACCTTAACCGGCTCGAGAATCCAATATTTCAGCAGAATAAAGCCCGATCTCATGTTGCCAGAGTTAGTTCAAACTTTTTCGAAGCGACCCTTGTGAATCTTTTGCCAAGGCCGCCCAGAGCCCCTGATCTTTCGCCCATAGAGCTTGTTCGGGACATCATGGGTAGAAGGCTTGAAATTTTACCCCAGCCCTTATGGACTGAGACATGAAGTACAGGTAGCTCAGGATATCATCCCTCAAAAAGAAATAGACCACTTTATTGCATCAACGCCGAGACGTTTTGAGGAGTGTATAGATAATCGCTGTGAACAAACACATTATTAACAAATTTATTAGAAAAATTTTAAACCCTTCATTTTTGTCTCCAAATTTCAATAATTCAATCCTTGCTATACCTTCTATGTTTTACTCAAAAAAATTGAAATTTAAACAGCTCCTTCTGGGTGTTGAAGTTTTTTTGTCAGATAGTATAATTGTCAACCTGTACAGAAAATTGGCGGTTTCGATATTTCCGCCTGCTGCGTAAAATCTGACCTGGGGTTGTTTCGTACCATTCATTATGTAAATTATCTATGCAGACATGAATTCAATATTGCACAAAGGGGAATAGTTTTTGCGAATGTTAGTTGGGAAAACAGGTATTCCGTGTTTTCAATTCGAACGGACGATCAGAGTCCTCCTGTTTAACATCGATGTTTGTGTTTCTTGTCGGTTCGTTCTGTGGACATTTCGTGTTTTCGGTTTTTTTCTCATTTTATTGGAGTTCGGGGGAATTTTTTCACAGTGAACGCTGGAGAACAGAGGTGGAAGGATCCAATTCTACCTAGAAAATGTGAACGTTATGCTTTTTATGCCGGTTGAAAATTCAATGAATAAATTTCAGTTATACTGAAAACTTCTCTTCTATAGAGGGAACGTACGCGACAATTTGAAGCCATAAATCGAATTCAAGGTGGGCCCATATCAAGAGGTTTTAATCGTTTGAGACCATTTGTTTAAGATATACAAGGTGATACTCTGAGAATTAGTAGAATTTAAAAGTTAAATAAATCTTCAACTGATCAACATGCTGATTCAAAGTTTTTTAGTTGTGTCACCCTTTTCGACTGCCTTAGTTAAACGTTTTTGTAATTGAAAATTTTTAAAAAGGATAATTTTCCTTTTTTTCTATTTACGTTCATATAAGATCACCTTGCATATAAAAACTATCGAATTTCTTAATTTTTAAAACAACAGATAAACAACTCAATAAGGTTATCCAAATTTTTATCCATTTATCATTCTTCAGATGGTTGGAACCAGTTAAAAATTTTTCGACGCCCCTAACTTTTCAATACCTTTTCTATAAAAAAAAACGTTGCTTTTGAAATGAGCTAATATTGCCAGCTGTTCAGATTTCAGTCACTCTGCAAGGCTTTCATTGAATGCCTTTCACTCAGCTGACGTTTTCCTCAACTCAGAACAGATGTATCCAAGTCATATATCGTCGCAAAAATTCTGGTCTTTCCACCTAAACTGCTCCAAACAGCGTTCAGATGCTGCAATGCGTTATGTTGTTGCTTTGGCGCCATTCGTTTCAAGAAAATTTTTCTCATAGGAAAATATCCACCGCAAAATGGTGAAAACACTTCCTGAATTTCACCTAATTAAGCCATCGCTTTGATTGCACAGAATTTTTTTTTTTTCATTAAAAGACAGCGTTTTATCAATACCTCAAACTTGTTTTCATTTGGCTTCCAAATAACGATAAATTTAGCGTTCTTTCTGCACTACCATTCACTGTTGATGGATTCACTTTTTTCAAGATAGTCACTTAATAATATACCATGCACATCCCAAAATACGGACGCCATAAAATTGCCAGTTGATGTTTGAGATTTTTGTCACTTTGAAAGTCTTTTACTTAATTTTTCTTGAACAGCTCCAAACAGCGTTGAGAATCGCCGAACGTTGTTTCTTTTGATCAGCGGTGAACAAAATAATGAATAAACTGGCTTTTGATATCTTCGATTTCACCGGTATCTCACACAAATTCAATTTACGATCGTTCAAATCCATATCGTGGATTGAAACAACTGGTTATTCTACTACGTATGAAATCAGCATACCACCTTTCAACCACATCCTAGGCCGGAGAGAAATCAGCGGCGGAAGTAGATTAAATTATATATACAATAGAATTGATGTTAAAACAATGCACTAATTTTGGTGGGATTTGGTGCATCAATTTTTTTCTTGAAACTCGCAATCTGGAATTCTAAAGCGTCGGTATCAATAGCAATTCAACTCCAATCATTGCAAGACCCAATATTGTGTTTAATGGCCTCCTCGACCTCGATCCATGCATGTTAAAATGCATCATTCTTATAAATCTTCAAATCGAGATATTCCAAAAAATGAACCAATCTCGACAAGAAACGGGCAAAAAAAAATCGGTAATCCCTTCAACCACATCCTTCTTCATCTTCAAGTTCCTATCACATTCGAATGTTGGCAGTTATATTGGCAATCATAATTTTGTTGGTAGCAGCCCGAAACAGTTCTGCTGAACTTTTTCCAAACCAGTTATTTATGCTTCTCTTAACTGTATAAACGACTTCCAGATCTCTTCTCATTCTTTTCATTATTTGTTATGTGAGCTATTCAAGGTATCCTGATGATTCTTCTATATAGCTACATTCCGAAAGCTTTAAGTTTTTTCGTGGTGACCTCTGTTAGCATCCAAGGTTCTACGCCATACACTCCTAGCATCTTAGTTGTCTTGCCTTCATTTCAAGAGATAAGATGTGGTTCTTGAAGATGACACTCATTTTGTTGATCACCGTCCTAGCCTTCCCTATGTTTAGTCTTCAGTACATTGATATTGAGCTCATATTGCTGACTGTGATGCGTGATTCGGTTCATTTTTTTTTGTAAAGCTTCCAAGCTGTCAGCTATCACAATGGTGTCGTCGGTGTATCGAATATTGTTCAGCCTGACTCCGTTCAAAATGATATCTTCATCCAGTCCATCTAGTGCTTCGTTGGAAATTTTCTCAGAGTACAACTTAAAGATCAGCAGGGGATTAGTTATCTTCAATATAATACCTGAAAAGATCAAATATTGTAATGATTATAGAGAATTTAAAAAATGTTTTATCAGTTATATTTATGAAGAATTTAATTAAGTTAGTGGATTACATTTGTATTGTTTTCAATAGCCGAGTGCTAAATAAAGTTTATTATTATATATATTATTATCAATCACATCCTATGCCAAGGAAAACCCAGTGATATAAACAGATTAATTCGGTGGAATTCAATAAATCTATTTGTCTGTAAAACACTGACTTCTATAACTTCAGTACCAATAAAAATTCAACCCCAATCAGAGCAAGACCCAAATAATCTGATGGCTTCCTTGACCTTGATCTATGCTTGTTAAAGTGCATCATTCTCATAACATCTTTAAATCTAGTTTTTCCAATAAATGAACCAATCTCGACGAAAAACGTGCAAACGAATATCGGTAATCTCTTCAACTACATCTTAGGACAAGGAAAAACCAGTGATATGAACTGATGACCTCGATCTATGCTTGTTAAAGTGCATCATTCTCATAACATTTTCAAATCGAGTTCCTCCAATAAATTAACCAATCTCGAGAGAGAAACGGACAAACGAATATCGGTAATCTCTTCAACTACATCGTAGGACAAGGAAAAACTAGTGACATAAACTGATGAAATTACGCAAAAAAAACCAATTCATTATCTCCCAATTTTGGCTGAATTCAATAAATCATCTTTTTTTCTGTGAAACACGAGATCTGGAATACTATAACGTCAGTACCAATAGCAATTCAACCCCAATCAGTGCAAGACCCAAATAAATTTAGGCTGAATTCCATAAATCATATTTTTTTCTTGAAACACGATATCTGGAATTCTAAAACGTCAGTACCAAAAAAAATTCAACCCCAATCAGTGCAAGCCCCAAATAATGTGATGGCCTCCTTGACCTCGATCTATGCTTGTTAAAGTGCATCATTCTCATAACATCTTCAAATCGAGTTCCTCCAATAAATGAACCAATCTCGAGAGAGAAACGGGCAAACGAATATCGGTAATCTCTTCAACCGCATCCTAGGACGAGGAAAAACCAGCGGCGGAAGTAGATGAAATTACGGAAAACCCAAATTGGATCATGCTATGCACCCGCTCTAAATTCATCCAATTGAAATCCGATTGTAGTCGAAGATATCGAAATTCTGGAGCTTCCATTCGGTAATTGCATCAACAATACGCTATTTCCGCATTTCCTGTTAGGTTAATTTATTATTCCCAAGTAGTACTTGTCGACCTTGGCATTGGGTGTAGTATAGTATGTAGTTCCAAGGAGAACCGAGTGGGAAAATTTTACAGACGAATGATTTCAGGGTATTTCGAGCGTTTCATGAAGTTTCAGGATTAAGTTGACTGGGATTTACTTGTTGAAATTATATTTCATGCCGGTATATGAGCTGGTAGTCGAAGGATATGATGGAGAAAACAAAAATATGGCCTGTAAATTCATGATTTATGAGACTGGTAAAAGATGGTTATTATTGAGGAGGTTTTTTTCATTTGCGACACTTCCGAAGTTGCAGCCTTACAAAGATATGGAATGATTCCTAGATTTGAATTTTTTTTTTGATTATGCTCTATTGGATGGTCACAAAATTCTACAGGTCGTCAGCATTGTACTGTCCATCGCTGACCACTACTTTCTTCCATCTTTCGGGCAGCGTACGAATCCCGCGTTGAGAAAACTGGTTATCAACGCCGAGCTGGTCCCACCAAACAGTTGAAACCATTAAAATTCGGTTAACCGTGAAAGCATGGCCGGGATATCCCCATGATTTTCTGTGGTTGGTATTATCGTTATGAACCCATTTTTCGTCTCCAGTCACAGTGCGATGCAGAAATCTCTTCCGTCTTTGCCTTGCAAGCAGCTGTTCACAAGCAAACGAACGTCGTTCAACATCTCTCGGCTGCAAGTCTTACGGCACCGAATTTCCGTGTTTCTGAATTTCAGGCGTTTTGAAATGACTTGTTACGTCACTCCCAATGATCCTGTCAATTCTTGTATTTGACACGAGTCTTAATCAAGTAATGCCTCCACTTCTGCATCTTGGGAAACCTTCTCTCTTCCACCGCCGTGCTGGTCTCACCATAGATATTTGAGAGCATTCGATGAGACCCAGCCGCAGATTTCTTCATATTAAAGCAGAAAATCAAAACCACTCGCCAATCACGAGAACTTGACTTTTTAGCTGACATATTGTTCGGGAATAACTTTATGATGCATACACAAATCGAATAATATTTCGATGACGTTATGTTTACAAATATCAAAGCTTATTGTTTGACATCTACGATATGTTTTTTTCGACTACCATTAACCGATACAGCTATCTATTGCAAAACGGCGGGAGCAAAGTTGTACACATAATAACTGGACAAAAATCGCAGAAATTGCAATCGATGAAGTCTTGATTCTTTTTTAAATTCGTCACCGGAACCGGTCCTGTAAAATTCGGATAATTCTTACTTTTTCAAATCAAAAGAGGAAGAGGATCAATTCTATTTTCCATTGTCAGGTTAAGAAGATATTAATATAAATCTACTATGTTTCTGTATTAATTGCACATTGGATTGATACTTTCCTTCAATTTAATGAAAGTGACGAAAGTAATGAAATTTGGCGTTCGGATGAATTCTTGTAATGTCTTCAATGACTTCAATGAATCGTTGATCTGTCAGATTAGCCTAGTAAAGTTCGGTTCACTTTAAATCGACTTAGGACTGGTCATGGTCGTTGCAATAGTATGCTCTTCAAATGACATTCTATTGAAAAGCCACTATGTGAGTGTGGCGTAGCCAAAACAATTGACCACTTGGTGAATAGTTGTTCAATTCATAAATTTTATGGTGGTTTCCAAGCTATCCATTCAGTTGTCCTATTTTGTTGTTGATTTAATATTAATATCTGCATTTGGGTGAAACGGAAGGATGCCAAGGATGAAAAATATTTTGTTTGGACGAAAACGAAGGTCTTCAATATGAATATATCAGCTTATTCTGTACACAAATACACAAACCAATCATTGCACCTATATGGGGAGACATAGTTCTTGCTGAGGTTTTTATCTGTGCTCTGTATCATACATTGAGATATATGATGCACATTTATAATATAGGTAACTTAGTTTTCTGTTGAAAATTTTGGTTTTCTGTTGAAAATTTTGACTGTAAAGATTTGTGCTTGAACAGAATTTTTTTTTCAAAAAAAGAATGGACGTAAAATTAGAAAATTTTTAGGTGTTATTCAAGATCTTATTTAGAAATTTCGGTTAAAAATGTCAAGTATGCGACAATCCCCACTTAAAGCTGTTCATATCTCTTCAACAATATTCTTCATTTCTCTACAAAATAAAAAATCATAAGTTCTTTGAATGAGCTACATTTCTTCTAGCAATTTGATAGAAACTAACATAAATCGAAAGAAAAACTTCATATTATTCGAGAAAGAATCTCAAGATTATGCGAATGAGAAGGTTTCCAAATTCTCATTCTTTCCAAGGGTATATACTTGAATATACCGTTGAAGTTGAACTTTTTTCCTCATGGAATAAGATTCGGAAAAACTCCAGATTGATAAAACTTAGGTCGTTCTTCCTCCTCTATCGACTCTAGAAAAACGGAGCAGGTCATTACAAGCTGCCTCGAAGTATCGTTACGAGTTTTGAGGGAACATTTAGATAAGATCGCCAGGAAACTTTCAGTTTTGTGAAATTTTGTGAAGATGAAGTGGCTAATATTTAGAGACGCCAACCACCCGTAATATCGCTATCTGCTCCAATATAAGAATTTGCTGAACTAAAAACTGCGAAGAAGATAGCGAGACTAGTAATTAATCATTTTCAATTTTGAATAACAAAAATTTATAATCTACTCAATACACTCACAGGAGAGAAGGAAAGAAATAGTTGTACCACGTCTTTCAATAACTTCCAGGCTTGACGCGCAGATGGCATCACCAATGGCATATCACTTTTTTTTCGTTAGTACGAAATTTAAAAGGAAACTGAAACAAAGCGAGTCTGGATCGAGAGATTAAAGGCTAATTGATACTTTCGTTGATGTTTGAAAGGTTGATAACGGGTGTTTTTTTCGAGGTATATAACTTTAAGTTGGCATTACTGTTCAAGATGCCGACCGATTCAACAGCTGTCAAGTGATTTATTCTCAGTTTGGTTTGGCAATTCGTCATGAATAGACTCACGCCCGAACAACGCTTGCATATAGTGCAATTTCATTTCGAAAATAATGGTTCTGTGCGGAATACGTATCGCGCACTACATCCATTTTATTTTGTTCAGCGATGAAGCGCACTTCTGGTTGAATGGCTACGTCAACAAACAAAACTGCCACATTTGGAGTGAAGCTAATCCTCAAGTGTATGTCGAAACACTGTTACATCCAGAAAAACTGACTGTTTGGTGCGCTTTATGGGCTGGTGGAATCATTGGTCCGTACTTCTTCAAAAACGATGATGGCCAGAACGTTACAGTCAATGGTGATAGGTATAGAGCCATGATTACTAATTTTTTCATATCTGAATTGAACAGCCATGATGTCCAGGAGCTGTGGTTTCAACAAGACGGCGCAACATGTCACAGCTCGTGCCACAATGGATTTATTGAAAGACACGTTTGGTGACCGCCTAATTTCACGTTTTGGACCTGTGAATTGGCCTTCAAGATCTTGTGATTTAACACCGCTAGACTACTTTCTGTGGGGCTATGTAAAGTCATTGGTCTATGCGGATAAGCCACAAACCCTTGACCATTTGGAAGACAACATTCGCCGTGTTATTGCCGATATACGGCCACAAATGTTGGAAAAAGTCATCGAAAATTGGACGTCCAGATTGGACTACATCCGAGGCAGCTGTGGCGGTCATATGCCAAAAATCATATTTAAATTGTAATGCCACAAGATTATCTTGCGGAAAAATAAAATTCATGTCAATCGAATAATCCATCGTTGTTTTATTGCAATTTAAAGTTCTATAGCTCTAAAAAAAACACCTTTTAGAAAGGAGTTTCGTGTAGTGATTCAGACAGATTAGATTAGATTCAATTGAGGAGGTTTCGTTTCACTGCGACGTAATGGTTTATTATGCCATAGCTTTTCACTCCATAAAGTACAGCTAGCCTTCCAGTTGCAGAGTTCTAACGAACTCCAGTATCTAGGATGGCTTCAATGAGGCTAATTCCTCATTTCTGGAAGTTTCTGGTCCAAAGTAGGTTTTGCGTTGGCTAGTGATGAAGAGGCATTCTGTCACCAGATGATCCGGAGTTTCTTCCTCCTCCTCGAAGAATCTGCACTTTCTGTTGGACTCATTCTCATGAGGTGTTTTCTAAGGCGAGAATGCTCTGTAAGGCATCCAGTGAGGAGGTGTAGTATATTCTTGATCCAGAAACTTCTTGGATCTCGCAGTGTCAAACTTTCGGCCACTCTCTCTATCACTAGATGAAGAGGCGTAATCTGTAATGATCTCCAATGCCTTAGTTGGGAACGTTCTTATAGCTCCAATGATACAAACACAGGCTAACCTTTTTATTGTATCAAGGGCTTCTGACTTTCGTGTAGTTGGAACTCTGTTGTCTAGGAAAAAATCCGTGCTCCCAGCTCCATCGACCACAACGGTAAAAAGGTGGTATGCTGAGTGCAACCAACGAAATTGAAGTAACGTGAGATATCGTTGAAATTGAAGATATCAAAAGGCTGTGTGGTTACTATATTGCTTGAACATTTGTCGATGAAGAAATTTCTCCCTAAATGGGGGCTATAATTGCTCGTGGAAAATATTAAGTGTAAACCCTCCAAAACAACTAAAATTCCAAATATGAGCTAGCAAAGTTATGGCATCTGTATTTCGGGATGAAATGTAGAAAAAAAATGAAGAAAAAATGTGCTTGAACAGAAGGTAATAATGAACTATTGTGTATAATTTAGTGTTCTTTCTTAAGAACACTGCAAATTATGCGCAATGGTTCTTGACAAGTTTATAAAAGCTCAATATTACAGGTATTGAAGATATTGTAAATATTTGCGCCTCCGTTTGCTAGTGTTTCAGCGATCTGTAGAGTTTGTAAATATTGTAATACATATTATCATGATATGGCGATGAAGTGAGAAGTATTACAATACTTCAAGCTCGTAACTCAGTAACCGAATATAGTATGTTAGAGGTGATTAAGTTTAGGTGATATCAATTGAATAATCATTATCTAAATATACTCATGCACTCCAAGAACGAAAATGAAATTTGAGATTGCAGTTGAAATCTAATCATATCCGAAAGTATCAAGTGACTTAATTAGATTTTCTCATTGAAACGCGTATCAAACTTTAATTCAGAACGGTGCATTGCCTACATGATTCAGGAGTAAAGTACATAAGCATAAGCAAACTAAAGATATTTTAAGTGAAAAAGGGGCTTGAAACACTGTTTTTGTACAGATTGATGAAATAACTTGTAATTATATTTCCATAGTATTTGAAAGTATTGAAGCAAATTGATATAAAATACAACCATTTCTTGTAGTTATTGATTATTATAGCATACCATCTTCATTGCATCCACTTGGCTAAAGAACATGTTTGGTGCGAAGAGGTCTTCCGTGTTTGCTGGAAGCAGCGAGTTGTGGATTAACTCTTTATGTTCAAGGCAAGTAGAATCAAGCAATTAAAAAGATAATGATAGAAATACACTGTGCAATGGATAGCTCCCACTTTTGAAATGGATCCTAAAAAGTGTAGATATCAGAAAAAAAATTCGTTTGGCAGAATGTGTAGGTTTTGAAGCTATGTTTTGAGGAGTTTATCATCTGAATGATGCCTCGGTGGGCAATACTCATATTGAGAAATTTTTGTAGAAGTTTCACATGACTTCCCCTAACGTGACGTGGTTCATTTGAGATACTTCTTCCTTAATTGCATTCCCTAGGTTATCCAATGTTCTTGAAAGATATTCGAAACACTCTTCTTTGGAAGGAACTCACAAGTGAAAATCTCGGGATATATAATCTGGAGATTGCGCTGGCCTCTGAAAATGTTCGTGTAAAAGAAATAGCTTAGCTAGGAAATCTCCTGGAGTAGAGCGTTGATGCTATTTGTGCTGTAGCATCATCTTACCCTCTGGATTGAAACAATTCTTCGATATTTGGACGCAAAAAATTCTACAGCTTGTTTCAGTTAAATTAGAGTTTGAGGATTCAAGTTAATATTGTTTTTCTCTCAGGAAAATCGTACAGTATACCGAAGGTCATATGTTCGGACCTCCCCATCTCCAATTGAAGTCAAGACAAGTAGCTTGAATATCAAGTTAAGCCGTGAATCTCTACTCTCCAATTAAATTCAAGATTAGAAGACCTAGAAGGAGAGTAATCTTATCCCTCTAGAATAACTTATTTTCCTACCGTGATTTTTTTCAAATAAAGAAATTCTGATGTGGTCCCTCATGGGGAAAGTAAAATTGGAAATTAATTGATTTGAATCAAGGGTTGATATGTACTGATTCTATTAGAGTAGATTAATAAAATAGACTCATTATAATTTTTTTGATATTTACTATACTCTCAATTAAACTTTATGATTTTTTGATAATTACTTTACTTTCAATTAAACTTATATGATTTCCATGCAACTGGAAGAAGTATAGGTAGCTCCGTTCTTTTGGTAGAAATATCCATAACTGTGTTGTATCTCCAAAGGGCTTTCATTCCATCCTATCCATTTATCATTCTCAAACTTCAAATCGCGAACACTTTTGTGCTCATAGATAATTCACGACTCATAAAACATTCAATATACGACGTATTGGGCTAACCAGTGACGTACCAAGTTTGATCCGTGCTCTGCTGAAAAATAATTTCAAACATTTTCGTTTTGTTAATTTCAATAATAAACTTAAAAAATCGTTCCAGAAAAAAATTACACTTTACGTTTTGGAATGTTTAAAATCCAAAAATTGAATAAAAATCCCCTTGCTGCGTACGCCTTCCAGTTCCAGAATTTTTCTTGGAAACTATGTGAAATCATGAAATCATAAGCGATGAAAATCAAAGTCTGAAATTTTGAAAATTACATATTTACGGAAATTGCCTAGTAGAATCATAAATTTCAACATGGAATACGATGTACTGAATAAATTTTTTATCGAATGGTCCTTGCTCAATATATTATAAAATTCCCCTTTGAATATTTCACTGAATATATCAACATAAGAACAAACAAGGAAATAATGAACCATTGTGTAAAATTTGCAATATTTTAAGTTCAGAAATAATGAATGTTGAAACCTAGACTAGAGGTCAAGAACTTGAGTATCCAAATTGTCAATTCGGGAAAATTTATTATAATAATTATAAGGCGAGAAATAGAAAATTATAATTTTATCGCATGGAAATTTTCATTCAGCTATTTCTTGCCAACATGCATGGAAAAAAGATGTTACCGTTGGAAGTTTTGCTCTTTTTCGTTTTTCACATTTTTTTCCTTAATCCTCAGCTACTGACAAATGATTGTGTTGGCTGATTAATCTGCAACCGGTAATATGACAGCTTTATCGATGACAAAGCTGACCTGATGAAATCGTCGCGTATCGGCATATCAGCCTCATTTTTTTATATGCACACTTGAAATATTTTCATTATCTGAAATGATCATATATAGTGTGTCAATTTAAATGGGTACCAACCTCAATAGCTCGACTACATTATAAAATCAGAAAAAATGCAATAAGAGATTTCGTTCTCGAATTTTGTCGATTCGTCGTGTGTGGTTGGTCGCCGATGGAGCGCCAACGAATGCGCGTACCTAGAGAAAGAAACAGAGATAATTTTCTGAAATATTTTCGGTAATTATCGAGACTTCAGGAAAGATATGTACTTTGCTTCAGATTTCAGCCATAAGTAGTTTAATTTGAGATTTAGAATTTAATTTATCGGCGAGAATTGTGTCGGAATTCTCGAAACCTATCTTGGGATTGGAAAATATTGAGAAGTATAACCTCTCTTGAGATTGAAATATCGGAAGGAGAACTTCCTTGAGATATAGACGTTAGAATATTATTTACGTTAAACCACTTTAGTTCCTGAAACTGAGAAAATACCTGCGTAATACCTGAATGGGGATTGGAGTACTATAGCTTTCTGCTAAGATCTGATGTTCAGAAGGCTGAAAATAATCTTCAGAAAGGATTCCATCCTAATAGCACAGTAATTCACTAAAAAACATTTCAGTTAAGTTTTTATTGCAATATTATTTGTATGGAGTGAAAAAGGATCGATTTTTGTATATTTAAATTTCATTAAATTTGTAAAACCTGAGTAGGAGTTTGTTGCCAAATAAGCCAAACCACCCTCAGAAATCAGTATTAGAGTCTCAACGGCGATTGTAACGTTAGACATTATTTTGTAGACAAAAATATAACCTACGGCTCTTACATTCTGGAAAACTCTAACTTGAATTCCTCTTTCGTATTATTTCTTTCAATTCTTTTACATCTCGGGGTTGTGTTACGGAACTGACTTCGAATGTCACCAGAGGAAAACATTTAAAGGTGTCAAGTCTGTAGAGCATGGTGGCCTTTCAATCGGTCTTTTTATATCAATCTATTCTTCTTGGAAATGATCTGAGAGCTATTGCTCATTCTACCCTTTATTAATTTTTTGTTACTAACAATGGTGAAGTGTACGGCATTTTGGAAGATGCCATCTGATCATCTCCAAAACAAGTTGTCACTCTAACCCTCTTCCAATTTGAAATTTTAGGGGTTGCCGTCATCACGCTCTGACAGGGTTGATGATACAAATTGATTGGAACGAACTGTATAAAATGTCCCCCATAAGAACCAAAGTTTATCTCTTTTTGCATTTTTCCGAATTTGCATGATGCCGAGATATTAAAGATGCCACTTTTTCGATTCGACACACTACATAGTGTTACAGTGTCTCGATAAATAAAAAAGAGTAAAGATATAAACCTCAATCTCAATTTAAAACTGTCATCCTTAATTTTTAAGTTTACTTCCATATTTTTATATTTATAACCCATTAACAAACAATTAAATATTGATTCTCCTTTGCTGAAAAAGTCTAGGCGTACCCTTTCGCACGGCACTCTTTACACCCCCTCTTACTACGTCCCTGGGGTCAACGCAGAGACGCAGAGATTCGAACATAAATTTATATTTCCTCCGATCCCCAGGGCCCGATACAATATGACACGTCCAAATATGGAATTAAATACTTATTTCACGGTCGAACCCCTCCGGAACTAATATATGAGGGTCAGTAGCATCGATATTGAAAAATTGTTTACCCATTTCCGTTTGTCCGAAGTTTCATCAAATCGCCCGGCTACCAACTGTAATTTCGATATGACGGACTACGGTTCGCTCATAGAAATGTCAATAGGGGTGGCCTCCTTTAATTCGGGATAAAATTAAAATCTCTAATTAAATTTATGATACATGGTGGAATGGTATGCAAACTCGAGTATCTAAAATCGCTGTTAGGCTCAAAGACAGAGTAGAAATTCGGAGGATTATTCTCGCTTTCAGTAGTCAATGTGTAGTGGATACATCTTACAATGACGAAGAGTCATTTCGTTTCTCCAATTATCAGAATCATTGCTGTAGATAAGTTTTTCAATCTTTTCTGTTTTAAGTGCCGTCAACTCAACAGAGGTTGGAAACTATCAACTGGAATTCCTCTCTGTCTTGTACCAAACGGATAATTGTACTGTCTTATCAGTTCTTGAAGAAGAATTTATTGTTAATATGTTTTTATTTGGCAATTTTTGGGTCGAAGTTTAGTCAAGGACTCTCAACCCCCGACAGAATACAAATGAAGAAAAAACAAGAATATGAATTAATAAAAGGAAATACAACATAAGAGAATCCAATCAATATACAACGTGAATATTACCAAAAATGAAGATCATTCACAATTCTCAAAAATAAAACATTATTCAATTCTTTTCTCAATGAGCTCAAAGTAGAACCCCTACATGAAATTAGCATCTCATTATGCAATTTCACCGCATTAAAGGCGACAGAGCGTTGAAACATGGCTGAACCAAATCGAGGCAGCATGAGCCTCTGCCCATGCCTCAAAGCGCGACGGTGAATATCTCGTCTGTAAACCAACCTGGCTTTCAAATAAAGAGGAATACCTGTACCTACTGAAACTTCGATATACTGTAATGTGAAGCCGAAAAATATTTTGTTCCCTAACCTAACCTAATCCATTCCATCACTGATCCCCCTGTCGTATTTTCTCAAACTTACCATGTAGTGGAAGCACGAATTTTGCACTTTTTGCAATCTCTCGACAGAATCTAGACAAGGATAAAAAACTGTCAATCCATAGCTCAGCTTGGACAGACAAGTGTTTCGCAGAGATACTTACGAGAATGGAAATCTAAAAACTGTCTCTGGCGATACAAATAACGTATTGCCAGAAAAAAATTTCTCAAGAGCATCGAGACATACTACCCAAATCTCAGTCGACAAACGAATAAGACTCGAAGGTTCCTCCAAGGTTTCCAATTTGATAATAAGAAATAAACGAATATTATTTCAGTCAAATGGACCCACGGCTATGTTCGCAGCACCATATCCTTTCTATGCTTTTTATCCTCGATAACTTCACGAATTCTATATTGAAGATCTTTAATCGATTATGAAGCATTGCCATAGACCTCATCTTTCACTTGGTCCCGAAGAAAGAAAACAGTCTACAAGTGATACGTCACAAGATCTTGGTGGCCAATTGTGATCACCTCTTCGAAAAATAACACGATCAGGATACTTTTCTTGCAAAATAGCGAATATTTCGTTGCTTGTGTGACATGTAGAGCCGTCTCTTCAAGTGAATGTCGTCCAGATCCATATTTTCGAGTTCTGGCCATAAAATATCATCAAACATCGTTTGTGAAATGCCTAATTCCCTAGATCGACGAGAAATCGACAAACTTACGTTTTCGTCAATATTATGGGCTACAGCAAGAATATTCTTAGTTGTCCTTGAGCGACGCACACTGTTTCAAATTCAAATCCGAATACAATGCGTACATACATCAATTCTAACAAAGATAGCTAAAACACTAGTGTGCTCTTTCTTGAAAAAACTTAAGATTAAAGTAGCGACTTTTGTATTGGACCCTTTCCACTTGATTTCTCCATTGTTTTTTTTGGCGCTCACGTCGTCTTTCTGTGAATGTCGATTTGAGGTAATATCAAAAGTTCATCAACTTTTGACAAAACAAATGAAAATCTCAAAATGATGCCATTATTGCCATTGATTGGTCAATTTTGTGTACAGCGCCACCTTAAGGAATAAAAGCGAAAAGGGACTCATGCTGAGCCGAGTCGTCAGAATGATCTCAAACAAAATGTAATCAGTGAATACACCGCTATTTTAGACATCTCAATTCTACTACTAAGATTACGTATAATTGTTGTGTCCACAACCACCAAGCGAAAGTACATCTAAGTACTGAAGTGTTTCTGTTATGTGATTTCCACTCCTCGAGTGAAAAATGTCCAAAAAACTATATTTGAATGTGAAAAGGTGGATACATCTTGAGATATCTGAGGCAAAACGAGGTAAACTCAGCAGATTGCAGAGGACCTCCGATTCTTCACATCTTGTCCCAACAGCTCCATTTTTCTTGTCCAATATCAAAAGTGACAGCTGTACAGATAGCGGTCTGTTCGAAATAAAACCTCTTTTTATTGTAAAACCTTTCATTATATGAAAGACAAGCAATTAACTGAATATCTTCCACCAACTGATTAAAATTTCCAAACAGTATTCTTTAACGGAAAACGGGAATATCGATCGAATCTTCTTCCTTCTATAAAAAATATCTCCATTAAAAAATAGAACGGAAAAAATGAATAGAGTACTCGTATTGTCTGAGCTGCACGTCCGTGAGTAAATGGTTATCGTGGACAATCAAGGAAATTACCACACCATTTTTATTTTCACTTATTCTGTATCGCTATCAAGCTCAGTGGTAATGAATTTTAATCATTTTCCTCACGCTTAATACCTTTTGCCTGTTTTTATTTATACTCTTGATGGGAAGTAGAGGCAGCAAAAATATAAGCATGCTCTGAAAAACTTGATGGAAATTGCTTCGGAGTTTAGTTACTTCACGGTGGGAATTTACCGACATCAAAGAAAAGTCTATTTCCGGTTCCAAGAAAAGATTCAATCAATCCCCGGACTTTTTTGTTTGGTTTAATGAAATTCTGGCCCTTTTGAATTATAGATTTCAACTCTTTCACAAAGAAAACCTTTACATGTAATATTCATAATTTGAACTTCAGTCTTCGTACAATAAAAGCGAACTGGCCTCAGCAGACTAGTGTATCTTCATCAGCAAAGTATCACAAGAGCGAGCATCATCTAACACGTAATATTGCATTGATGATAGCTCTTGTATGAGACAATAATAATGGGCAGAGGAGTAAATGTTCAAGTCAGTTCCATTATTGAAGAAATATTTTCTCCCATTTTATAGGTTTTAAACTGTTAATTTTGTTGTTTTTTGAGCGTTGATACTGTATAGTTGAGTAGACTTTCAGAATTCAGATGAAATGAACTTTGTTCTATTTCACCCTGATTGATGAATATTCATGGAAACACTTCACGCGCATACAAACCTCACAAAAATTCATCTTATTCTGGGCGAAAATCCCCCTTTATGTCAACAATGTCAAGTTATCATAACTATTGAACACACAGTTACAGAACGTCTATCTTATACTGCTCCACGACTAAAATATCAGATAGCAAATACAAATATCTCGATGCCTATCAGGTACAACTGAAATTCAAAACCTTCTAGAATTTTGGGGGAAAATTGTTCGGGAAATTTTCAAGAGAAATCTCTGAAGCTTTAATTTACTTAATCATTCATCGCATTTATTTATTCACTTATGCATTATATTCACATATATCATTCATTCATTTATTATATATAGACATACAACTTACTTTGCTTCCGCTGTTTTTTTTTCGAAATTATATTGTCCATCGCTGGACACTACTTTCCGCGCTACTTTCTCCCATCTTTCGGACAGCGTACGGATCTTGAAGCGATCCACGAATCGATTCAATTTTTCATTTTTCCATAAGACCGGAAAAAGCTGGTCAGCCAGAACGTGTGCCATTGATCTAAACAAGTGATAGTCCGAAGGAGCAACGTCTGGAGGATACGACAGGTGGGATAGGACTTTCCATTTCAAAATTTCCAAGCTTAGGTATTTGTAAACATATGCCATCGAAATATTTATCGATTTGTGTCTGCATCATAAAGTTATTCTCGATTGAAAATGTCAGCTTACGAGCCAAATTTTCGTCATTTGCGGGAATTATTAATTTTCTGCTTTAATATGGAGAAATCTGCGGCTAGGGCTCATTCGAATGCCATCAAATATCTATGGTGACGCCCGTATTTGTAAAAGAACGTGCCGAGAGTGGTTTCAACGCTTCAAGAACGGTGATTTTGACATCGAAGACCAGCATGGCGGTGAAAGAGAGAAGGTTTTTTAAAATACAGAATTGAAGGTATTTCTTGATCAAGACTCGTGTCAAATGCAACAAGAATTCGCAGGATCATTGGGAGTGACGCAACAAGCCATTTCAAAACGCCTAAACGTCATGGGAATGATTTCGAAACGAGGAAATTGTTTTAATTTTATTGAATTCTTGAAAATCTGGGTAAGAGTTTTGTTGCCAAACAAGCGAAACCACCTCTAGAAATCATTCTTAGAGTCTCATGGCAATTGTAACGTTACATATCATTTCATTGACAAAAATATAACCTATTTTCGAATTCGGCCCTTACGTTTTAGAAAACTCTAACTTGAATTCCTATTTAGTAGTATAACTTTCAATTCTTCTACATCTCGGGGCTGTTTTATACACAACTGACTTCGAATATCACCAGAGGAAAACATTTAAAGGTGTTAAGTCTGCGGAGCACGGTGGCCATTCAATCGGTCTTTTTCTACCAATCTATTCCTCTTGGAAATGATCTGAGAGCCATTGCTCATTTTACTCCTTATTAATTTTTCGGAAGTACTAACGAAGGTCAAGTGTACGACATTTTTGAAAAGGCCATCTGATCATTTCCAAAACAAGGTGTCACTCTAACCCTCTTTCCATTTCAAATGTTAGGGGTTGCCGTCATCACACTGTCACAGGGTTGATATAAATTGATTGGAATCAACTGTATAAATGTCGCCCATAAGGACCAAACTTTATCTTTTTTTGCATTTTTCCGATTTTGCATGGTGCCGAGATATTGAAGATGGCACTTCTTCAATTCGACACACTGTATAGTGTTTCAGTGTCTTTGTTGCGTCAACAGAATTTCACGCAAACTTTACGGGCAGTTGAATATTCAGAAAGATGCATTTAGGTCGAAAAACAAATCCTGCAGGTACAGCGAGGGCTAAAAATAGAACAAGAGCATCCTTGGCGCCACATTGGCGGTCATCCTGTAGTCACATCTAAGGGCAAGAAACGAAGACGTGGACCAATCAGGGACCTGGATTGCGCTTTGGTATTCAAAATCCAAAGCGACGCTTAACATCCCCAGGAAATTGGGGTACCATATTCAGTACGCAAGAAAACGAGAGACATGATAAAGTGATTTTACAGCATGACAATGCACAACCCCATGTTGCGTAAGTGGTCAAGACATTGAAATGGGAAGTCCTACCCCACTCGCCTTATTCTCCAGACGGCGGAAGCAAAGTTGTACGCCTATGTAGCTACTATCTGATGTTAATCAGATTGATTTTTGACTTACATTTCCTCGTGATGTTTCAGAATGCATTTCGAACTAAGGCACCAAACCACCAGATCAACAGAGTTTTGGGAAGGAGGGGTTGAAAGTTATATTACAGCTCAGTAGTTACATAACAAGCTCGTTACTACAACGATCACAATATCTATTCAACTCCTATTTATTACAGCACTGTCGACGATCTGAACTTCAAGTAATAATAATAGGAATTCATTTCGAATTTGACCCATTTAGTAACGAGGGGGTTCTACCGTCTGTGCATGTTAAAATGAAATTTCGATTGTGTTTCATTGGTGTAGTTAGCTCAACTATCGGCAAATATTTCCATTGGCAGTTATACGCTTCATTTAAAATTCACGAGATCAAAACTCCCCGGAAGGCCGTCAAAAAATTCATGCATCGATTTGATTGGATGTGGATTGTCATTCAGTTGAGTTGTCAGGGCTTAATGCTTATTCTGATGTAATTTGATGGTTTTTATTTGAATGAACTCATCATATAGATGGACATATACAAGGTGAAGGATACTCTTTTTGATGAAGTTAAACTGAATTTATAAATGAGACCATTCTGAAATAAGTTTATCTTTGGTTTTCGCCTAATTTTTCGGTGATAAAGTTTTCAATATACATAAGCGTACAGTGCATCCCATTTTGGGTGAGACAGCCAGGTTTCTCGCTTGTTATTTAAGATAGAGCCTTGCGGTTTTCACGTTCCTGTTCTACTTTTTCGTGAAACTCAAGTTGGTGTAATCAGATTCTGCATAACTGTTTCCGTTCAAAAGATACAGGGTGATTTTGGAAATTGATACTTTTCGGACCCCTCCTTTATCTCCGAAATTATTAGGAATAATGCTGAGCTGAAAACTACGTCTGAATCAGAATTCTGCGTGGAATCCAGTGGCGTACCCAATTTTTTTTTTCGGGGTATGGTTTTGAAGATTCAACACAAACCTATATTTTTTTTAATGGAACACCCTATATATCATTACTTCGTTGAATTCGTTATTTTTTTCCCTTCAAAATAATGTATAATACTATGTAGGTAGGATGTTCAGAAATGTCAAAAAAAAAACTAAAACGTCAAATAATGATGATTTTTTGTAAATGGGCCATGAATTTTCTATGTTTCAATAAGAGAATTATTACTTTCGATTTTTAAAAGTAGTAGGTCATTGATGACACAAACATCCTTGTTGTTATTATGGCTACTATGCATTTGGGAGCATTGTTTTATCAAGTAGGCATTGGAGGGAAAAAACCAATCTGATCTAGCTGTCATCGCTATAAATTATTGTTATCATTATTGATTCTTCTTTTCTATGGGAAATTCATTGCCCATTAACAAAAAAATCATCATTATTTGATGTTTTAGTGTTTTTTTAACATTTCTGAACATCCTACCTACATAGTGTCATATATCATTTTGAAGGGAAAAAAATAACAAATTCAACGAAGTAAAGATACACATGGTGTTCCATTAAAAAAAAACATAAGTTTGTGTTGAATCTTCAAAACCATACCCCGAAAAAAAATATTGAGTACGCCACTGGATTCTACGCAGAATTCTGATTCAGACGTAGTTTTCACCTCAGCATTATTTCTAATAACTTCGGAGATAAAGAAGGGCTCCGAAAAGTATCAATTTCCAAAATCACCCTGTATCTTTTGAACGGAAACAGTTATGCACAATCTGATTAGACCAACTTGAGTTTCACGAAAAAGTAGGAAAGGAACGTGAAAACCGCAAGGCTCTATCTCAAATAACAAGCGAGAAATCTGGCTGTCTCACCCAAAATGGGATGCACTGTACAACTTTGCTTCCGCCGTTTTTTTCCGAAATTCGAGGCTTTATGGTGGAAAACTGGTTTTACATTTATGATTCAAAGTATTGTCCACAGTTGGACACTACTTGCTCGCATCTTTCGGGCAGCGTACGAATTCCGCGTTGAAAAAACTGATCATCTTTTGAAGTGATCCACGAATCAATCCAATTCTTTACTTCTTCATAAGACCGGAAGTGTTGGTCAGCCAGGCCGTGAGCCTTGAATGAAATAAATGATTTTCCGAGGAAGCAACGTCTGGAGAATACGGCGGGTGGGGTAGGACTTCTCATTTCAACGTTTCCAAGTATATCTTAACCATTTTTGCAACTTGGGGCAGAGCATTGCATTGGTGTAAAATCACTTTATCATGTATCTCGTTGTATTGCGGCCGCAAGACTTTCAATGCTCGGCTCAAACGCATTAATTGCGTTCGATAACGACCGCCTGTGATTGTTGCAGTCGGTTTCAAGAGCTCATAATACACTACGCCGAGCTGGTCTCACTAAATACTGAGCATGACCTTGGAACCATGAATATTCGGTTTGTCCGTCGACGTGGAAGCATGGCCTGGATATCCCCATTATCACAAAAAATGTTAACTAAATTATCTTGTTCATTTGTTCATTACTTCAGATCACAATACACACTAAATATTGTCGTTATTATCCTGAAGGATTTTTCCAGCCTTGAATGAGGCATTTTTGTCTGCTAATGTAGATGTTGAAGTGAAAATGATTTTATAAGCGCACTTTCCTTTCTCACAAGATTCAATAAATAACGTTCTTCTCTCGCGTTATACTTTATGTTCACAGAATTCCATATCATCTGGCAATCTTATTATTATCCTCTTATGTGAGTGTGTTGATTCTAAGGAGGATTTTTTTTCATAGTTTCAGTTTTTCTAGACAACCCATTGCAGAGTGATTTTATTATCTATAATGACTACATGCTATTCTCTTCCACGATTCCTGAATTTTATTACGATGAAAATTAGATATTCGACAATGAGGCAGAGTGCCAATTGAGTTCGAAACTGCTTACGAAAAAGAACTCATTCAGTGTTTAAGTAGGTCATAAAACTATTTTCAAGACATTGAATTTTATTGTGATAACTGAACGGTTAACCAACCCCATTAAACAATTGAAGCAGTAGGAATTAAGAAGGAGTTTCATGAAGTCAGAATATCAAAGAATTTGAATCTCGTTGATTTGGTGCAGTTGATGTTCTCAGATGAATGCAATCATAAAACAATTTATACAGTTGTTTTACAGTTGTGATAAAAATTAATGTGAGGAAAATCAACCATCATTGATTGGTATGCTAAGTTTAAACGTGGTGGAATGAGCACCGAAGACGGCGAACACAGTGGACGCCCAAAAGAGGCTGTCACAGACGAAAAAATAAAATAAAATCACAAAATAATTTTGAATGACCGTAAAGTGAAGTTGATCGAGCTAGCAGACATTGTGAAGATATCATCTGAACGTGTATATCATATCATTCACGAATATTTGTACATGAGCATGTGTGCAAAATTGGCGCCGCGCGAGCTCAAAATCGATCAAAAGCAACAACGTGTTAATGATTCTAAATCTGAGCAGTGTTTGAAGCTATTCAAGTGCAATATACCTGAATTTTTGCGACTATATATGACAATAGATGAAACATAGCTCCATTATTTCACTCCGGAGTCCAATCGACAGTCAGCTGAGTAGACTGCACACAATGGAACCAAATCCATAGCGAGGAAGAATACAACAGTCAGCTGGCAAGGTTATGGTATCAGTATTCTGGGATGCGCAAGGTATAATTTTCATTGAATACCTACAAAAGGGCCAGATCATCAACAGTGATCATTATATAGCGTTATTGGATCGATTAAAAGATGAAATTGTTAAAAAACGGCCCCATTTGAAGAATAAAAAGGAGATATTTTATCAAGACAATACGCCGTGTCACAAATCAATGAAAACAATAGCAAAATTGCATGAGTTGGGATTCGAATTGCTTCTGCATTCACCTTTTTGCCAGATCTGGCCCTCAGCGACTTTTTCCTGTTCTCAGACCTCAAAAAAATGCTCGTTGAAACCAATGAAGAAGTAATCGCCGAAACTGAGGCCTATTTTGAAGCGAAAGACAAATCGTACTACAAAACTGGTATCGAAAAATTCGAAGATCGCTATAATCGCTGTATCGCCCTCGAAGGCAACTATGTTGAATAATAAAATCGAATTTTGCCAAAAATATATGTTTTACTGAGGACTTTTCAATTGGTTATAATTTGGAGATAATTGTTTGAAATTTTTCCCTGAAATCAGTAGCAAATTCGAGAAAACTACAAGAAACCAAGAAGTGTAGTACTGGATCAAAGTTTTTCCCCTAAATTTTTAATAGCCCACCAAAAGAATGAATCTGGAACAAAGAAGAATATCATTCAAAATTAGCATATCTCATGATGATAACTTCTAATTGGAATATATGTATCAAATTTAAGATAAATATCTCTAACACCTTGTATCTTGAATACAAAAAGTTTGCGGATTCATGTTCATAGGAGATGTTTTTCTTAAATTGCATCTCCAATTCAAGAAAACCCATTGAAGAAATGGAGCCTATTATCATATATATTTCGTTTTCATGGGTCAACGAAATACTATCCCCGACGAGCCGCCGCTGGTTACAGAATCGCGAAACTTTAAATCCAATCCCAACCCCACATTCCCCATTCTCTTGATCACACGTCACAAACATCACTCCATCCGAAATCATAATAAATCACCCTCGTTTATCTGCCACAAAACAAAACAACACCTGACCCACATCCACCTGTGCTCCCAGATCTTGGCAACCGTCCCACCCACCCATTTGGTCTCTCAGGCAATCCTACCATTAATTTTTCGACAGTCTGCACCCTTGAACTTGTTCTACAATTAGGCCTGTCGTGACCCAGCGTGTTTATCAACATCACACGATAGTGGACAAATTAATTTACATAAGAAATCGCGTGAAATGACTGTTATCGATTTGAAATCAGAACAGCGACAACTTTGTTGCAGATTGATCTTGACAATCTGGTCAGATTCGGTTCAGATTTACAACACGACAAATGGCGAGCTTGTAGTTGTTGTTTCAACTGTATGAGTAATGGTATGGTGATTGAGCGATTTCTCGGTCAAGTTATGGGTTAGGAAGCAGAAAAAACGGTCTGATTTTCATACAAAGGTTTATTATTGATGTATTCATTGAACCGAATTAATGCATTTTAAGTACGGAGCTCATTATATTCCATTCAGTATATTCATGATTTCGTGTCTAATTTTCCGTTAGATCGTACAAAATTGATAATCGGATTTCAAAACTGCCGTTAGAAAGACTTGAGATATCTTTAGCAATGCTATAGTATAGTTTATTCAAAGTCATTTGAACTATTCCATTAAAACTCTTGGCCATAGATGTCCCTTTGAAGTGGATACCGCGATCTGCAAAATACCGAGGTTTATCTAAAAGTATTGTTAGGCAATAAATTCACTGGGCCCAAAGGAATTTCTGGAAACTTGGACAAACCTTGTATAATTGAAATATTGATCTTCCTCCAAGTGACTTTGGATATACTATACCAATGTCAACGTTTTGTTTTCCATAATTGTTTTGGAAAAATATAATTTTACCTGTCAGATTTTAGTGTTCATAAGATCTGACCATTTCAAATTTTTTGAGTTATAGCGCTTCCGTCTACCAACGTCGAGCGTAACAAAATGCTTCGAGATTGAATGACATCCCTATATTGGCTAGCGACTACAACAGTGATAGAACAGTATTTGTTTGTATCTGTTCCTTATTGAGATATTCGTCTGATCTTTCTCGAAATTCACACATTTTTTCTATAAAAGGTGCTTTAATAATATCGGACACATCTTCCGAATAGGTGCTTCAGACAAATAATTTTACGAGACTGTGTGATATTGTGTGTCACCTACGTTGGTGACAATTTCTGATAACACTATTGTCATTTCTGTAGGCTTAGTTAATCGATCGTCTAGAGGTATGATTCGATTACCTGGCCTTTCGTCTTTTTCTCCGTGACTTTGTTGGATTTGTAATAATTAAACTCTTTTCAATTATTTACATCTATTTACAAAGCGACACTTATACAGTACAAACTCAGTATTGAGAAGATCCTAATTACGACTTAATTACAAGTTTCTCACTACGGTACTGAATTTCGTCTTTAACTCGTTTGTTGATTACTCGAAACGTCTTCGTTTATCACGTCTTCGTCGTACTTCAAGTCTTCGGTCGTCTCGTCTCTAACTCGTCTTAATTTAGTCCGCGAACCGTCTTTTCGTCTTACGTCACAAGTTGACCGACCCAACTTGACTCGTCTTCGGCTTAAGTTGAACTGTACCCGTCTTCGGCTTAATTTTGAACTGTCCTCCCTGCCGATTGGAACTACCCTGTCTCGAATATCGACCTCCCTTCTTTCGGCTTGACCACACCCTTAGGAAAAGTACCATCCCCTAGTTCAATAAGAGCTTTGCCGTACCCCCCACAAAGATCTTCGCGGATTCCTGGAAATCGAATATTCTCGAAGGACTAGAACCTGATACACAGATGTGACACATCTGCAAACCAAAACTTCCCTGGATGGGTTAAAATAAAATATCCACTATGAAATAGGAGCTATAACGGAGCATACTTGGCAAGCAAACATTTTGTCGATAAAAGGCTAATTGCTTTTAATTGCTTTTGCACATATAATTTTTATTTTGAGACACATTGTATAA
This sequence comes from Harmonia axyridis, assembly GCF_914767665.1. Classification (NCBI taxonomy): domain Eukaryota; kingdom Metazoa; phylum Arthropoda; class Insecta; order Coleoptera; family Coccinellidae; genus Harmonia; species Harmonia axyridis. Next base: position 31,875,154 of record NC_059505.1, read on the forward strand.
TATCAATTCGATACACCTGATATCAAGGTCTCTGATATTGTTGCTGCTGCTAATTGTAGAATTTTTGAAGGTTCACAAGCATAAGACTTTTTATTTTAATCAATTCCAATACAATTTCACAAACACTACACTTTTATATCTGACATTATGAAGGAAGTTAATTTTGATTCCGTGTGAAAAATTTTGCAATGGAAGAAGAAGGAATAAGGCTTAATAATTTCCTCCTATTTTTAATCCCTATGGCAATAAAGTTTAAAAATCACAAATGTATCACATTACATATTTGTCGCTGATAAAGAGTTTTCAAACGATTTTTTTTATTTGGCGTTGAAACACCGCATACATTTTCAGGTAACCTGATAGTCAGGATTATTCGTTTCAATACCGCAACGCATTTTAATGAAACCGAATCCAATTCACACCAAGGCATTTTTATTGGATGATCGGATTTTTCAACCACTAAAAACGTTCACGCCGAAAATTCACGGGTTGAAATAAATCAAAAGCTGCGTTTCAATCAATCCACAGTTTTCAATCATTCCACCCATCCACACACAGAAGTTCGCTCGATAGTTATGAAGGACCGAGCGTCGTCCTGATTGTCCTGCCAAATCGACCGAACTTTATGGTACTCAGTGCCGTCTGAAACTATCCGAACTTGCCAAGATTCATAAGGAGTTCTTCGAATTTCTGCTCTCTGTGTTTCGTTCTATATGGGATCGAATGGGACGAAATTTATTTCGATACAAAAGTTCATTACTCAACGTCGGGCCAGGCCAGCATTCCAGTCGACCTATCCTAGGTCGAAGGACCATCCAAGAAGTAATGACCCATAGCAAGATTACGGATCCAACTTCAACATTAGAGTGTTAACTGCGATCTCGACTGGTCGGCTAATTTCTGGGATATGAACAAGGTCCAGTCTTCTTACCGGAGAATGTTTCTTGTTTTTATACTTTAATTTCTTATCCTTTAAGATACCAATTATTTCGTAGATTTAAATTATTAGAAAAAAGGAATTATATTGTAATTTCCTCTGAAAAGAGGACATTTGTAGTCGAGGTGTGGAAAAGCTGTAAGTCTGTAGAATCTAGGGATTCGCGGCTTTTCTTGATATTACTTAAGCTACTAAGTCAGGTAATAGTTTTTCAATCTCAAGTCAAGTCAAGTGATGGAATGAGAAGAAAGTTCGCAAAAAACTCTATCATTTATTAAACTTATTTTATGAAGAACCGAGAATATCATCTTTTTTGAAATAGAAACATAAATTAAATCAAATAAAAAAACAAAATAAAAAAATAAAGTTTTTTAATATTGAGAAACCTCCAGGTTTTGTTTGATTCCATAAATTTCAATCCAGGTTCTAAGACACATGAGGCATCTTATAGATTTGTCGCCTAACCTATTGCGGGTTTTTGTAACTGTAAGAGAAGCTCTGGAAAATTGTCTTTCAATAGGAGCTGCAGATGCTGGCATTGAAAAATCCTTGGCCATTTTGGCCAAGTTTGCAAAGATCTACCGAAAGATTCCATAGAAGTGTGAAAAAACTACTAATAAAGTCACACTGGCCAATGCTTCAGTATCTCGGCCCTCGAGGAATCCCCTTATTCAATCTAAGCGCGCACGAGATTGCAGAAATATATGCCGTGCGTCGCGTGCATATCGAGCTCAAGCAATAAATATCTCAAATCAATTCAAGTCAAGCTCAAGAATTCAATTTTTCACGAGCTTAATTTTCAAGCTGAGTAGTTGGTTAAAATGTCGAGCTACTTGGCTTGATGAATGCCTAGTAGAATCTCTTCTAACAATAAGAAAAACAGTAGACATTTTTAGTCTTATCAATGAATATTCTTTCGAAAGGAAAAATGTCGAATATCGCTATTTCATCGACGAGTATAGCTTATCTTTCTTTACCTAATATGCCTCTGTTTGAAACTACAAGCACCAATCTGGCACAGTTTTCGATTAGAACGCTTTATCGTTTCAAGATGGTAGTACTGCATCTTGATTTGCAAGCAGCAATCCGGCACAGCTCTTTTCTCCTGGAGTATTTGACCTTGGTTCTATCATTGTCAAATGAGGATTATGTCTAGGGACTACAACGCTTGATTCAATATTTCTTCTTCAATACTTCTCAATAACTTTTCTGTTGAAAGATTTGTCCTTGCTTTCGAAATAGGTTTCAACCTCGACAGTAACTTTTTCATAAAAGCCAAATTTCTTTCCATGTGGCATTCATTTGTGATCTGTAAAAAGACGTTAATCACTGGAGGCCAGATCTAGGGAATAAGCTAGGAAATCATTCAATTGGAAGCTATGATTTTCATCGATTTGTGACATGATTCAATGTCTTAGTGAAAGTAATTGCTTTATTTTCCATTTTAAGACGTTTTTTCTTAATTTCTGCACTCAATAACGTTATACCATATTCATTATTGATGGTTTTACTTTCGATTCCAAATTTCAATCCGAATCCCTTCATCATGAAATTTCAAAAATGTCGAGCAATTGAGTCAATATTGGTAAAAAATGCCAGATTGACTAACTCCATCATTGACTGAACTGAAACGAGAATATTAAAATCATCGACGAATGAACAATCAACGGAAAAGCCATCAAATCGATAACCATGTTTTATGACTCCTAGGTAGAATGTACACTGGAATATTTTTGCATTTCGAAATACTGCTTGTATTAATGCAATCGTTTATTATTCGGCCTTTATGAAGTATGATTCAGGAAATCGATGGAATGATATACATTATTGCCATGTCAACACCGATAAAGCCAATTCCAGATTATAATGTGAGCTGACAAAAAGTAGCACTCCTCCACTGATCGACTGTTGAGTCAATATGTAAACAGTTTCAGAATATACTGATTTTTTCGCGATCGTTATAGTACAATTATTTTTATTCCGATGAAATGATTGGATTTTATGAAATTTGTGTCGGAAATTGTTTCCGGGTTTTCGCTATCTCGATATTGCAACATATTTAAATCACACCAAGTAGAAGTTCATGAAACAATTTATTATTCACGACCTTGATTCTCCAGAAAAATTCAAAAAGGATTCAAAATTTCGCAATATTGGTAAAAAGAGTAGCATGAGTGAAAAGTATTTAGTTACTTCCGTCCAAAAAGACCATAATCTTAAATATTCGCTGACAAGGTTGTGGCATCTATATTTTGAGACGTGGATGGTTCAGTGTTCATTAACTATCTTGACAAAGGTAAAACCACTAACAGCGAATATTATGTTGAATCGAGTGAAGAAATCAAGAAAAAACGTCCTTAAATGTAAAAGCATTAAGACAATGCTACTTGTCACAAATCGATGAAAACCTATCGCGAATCACTCTTTGAAATGCTTTTCGATCCAACTTTTTCTCCAGATCTGACCTTTAGTGATTACTGATTACTGCAGACCCCAAACAAAACTTAGCTATAATGAAGAAGAGATTGCCAATGTTTAAGCCTATTTCGAAAACAAAGATCTTTCTACAGAATGTAGTACATGAATAACTCTTGAACACTCTTGACAAATGAAGTAGAATTTTTAGGGAAGAATTTGGTTTTATAGGTTAGGACTAGAATATATTAAATAAAATGTTCTGAACGAAAATGTAAACAAATTTGAGAGGGCTCTTTTGAACATGAATCCATTAGTAATTAAAGACAGATGCTTTTTGAAGCTGCAGTTGTTGGTTACTATTACGGAGTTACCTCAAACCAAGAACTTGTGGGATGTGGTGCTTTCTATCAGAACTGTTCTCATAACTGCACCATCTGCAGCTTCCTTTCAGTTCCAGAGCTCTAACGAACTTCAATATCTGGGATAGCTTCAAGGATGTCACATCTTCACTCCTCGTCGGAAGCATTTTCGCATTGACTTTCTTTGGAGTGGCATTTTGTAACCAGACTATCAGGAGTTTCTTCCTCTTCCTCAAAGAATCTACAGTAATCATTTTCTGATAGACCCATTCTCATCAGGTGCTTCTTGAGAGGACAATGTCCCCTAATGAATACAGTGAGGAGTTGTAGCATTTCTTTACTGAGATCCAAATACTTTTTGAATATTGCTGTGCTCCATCCCTAGAAGATAATGCCATAGTAATTGTTTTTTGGTTTCTCTCTCCTCTCGAAACTTTTTCCTATAGGTGCACTTTTCTATAGCACAGAAAGTTTTCGGGCTAGTAAAAAGCATTTGTGATCCTTTTCTTGCAAATGTAATTGCCTTCTTAGTGATCAGGAGGATTGAAAAGATCTTATTATTCTTGCCTAATTAATCAGACTATTATAATTCATCTACCATCTTTGGATTTCAGGTTACTAGAAGTGACAATTTCATGTCTACAATAGTGTTGTGACTCTTTCATAAAAGATGACAATATTTGGTGACTTTTCAATGTGACATTATAAACTGTCAGGTTACCGAAGCTTCATTTCCTTTCTACCCCAGGTGGAAAATAGAAACCCGAGACACAAATTTCAAACGAAACGTCACTTCAATTTTCCTCCCCCCTCAAAAATTGAGTAATCCCATTTGTGTGCTGTAAATGATCCCGAAGGGCAGCAGTTTCATCCGTCATTTTGGGTCGCATCACTCAAGGCCTCTGCAATCAAGGAAGTTATGATATGGCTGTCAATACAATTAAGGTCGATATGAAAGCGGTCGAACATTGACATGCACTACGGAGTACGCGATCGACTTACTGTCCGATCCAACTACGTTGTTCATTATGGTTTCAGCTGATAAAACCGAGTGGCTATCCGAGTGTTCTACCGATAATGCTGAAAGTTTGCAGTTGGGGCGATGTTGTTGGTCAAAATTACTGTTTGGGGATATCGGACAATCACAACAAAGGAGGCTGGGTGTATCATCGGTATTCTGAAAATTGAAATTATCTAACATGACAGTTAGTTTGATGTAAGTCGAGTTTTTGTCGTCTTATCTGCAAATGGAGCTGCTGGTGTTTTTGCTCTTTATTGACATAATCTTTCTTTAGAAACCGATGGAGACGTATCAATAATCATGAAACCCTCTTCTTCTTTAATCAAAACATCACGCAGAAAAATAATATCGTCAAAACAATAAAATGAAGAACAAGAAAGTCAATAATGAATGTCTAATGTGTTTTTGTATTGGAATATATCAACATGAAGTTTTGAGCACTAGAGGATTTTTGAATATAGTCGTTCAAAATGTGGTACTTTCTCTACGACTAGGGATTCACGGCTTGGCTTAATTTTCGAGCTACTTGGGTTGAGCTTGACTTGATTTCAAGTCAAGTCAAGTGCTGAAGTTAAGTAGTAGTTTTTCAATCTCAAGTCAAGTCATGTATTCATTTATCAAGTACTTGAATCTTATTTGATTTTTAGCAGTTTTATTCTGTAGTGTCACATCAATAAAAAAAATATGACATGAAAAAGAACCTTGCAAAAAACACTTATATATATACAGGGTGAGTCTTTGACTTGTACATATATTTCAACCGAAGATTCCTGAGGTCAATAGAAACCCTTTTTTCATTTACCATTTTTTCCGATTCGGCCCGGTTAAAAAGATACAGGCTGTTGAAAATCGATAAAAAAATGTCATTTTCCGTTATATCTCGGAAATGGTTGTATAGAAAAAAATGAATTTCGGGATATAGTTTTTCATGTATGTGATGAATCTTCTCCGTACACAAAATTTTATCCACATCTCCCCGTTTCTTCATTATGAACACTTCATCCTATAAAAATACCAGAAATTCAAAGAACCGAACTCTTAAAAGTAACTAGGACGTTCATTGAAGGATATTTAGCTAATTTGAAAAATAAAAGTATTCTTCATATTTTCTCGTATATTGAGCCGTTTTCGAGTAATATGTGTTTAAAAAAAAAAAAAAATCTGTGAAATTCAAAAAATTGGGTACTTTGGCTAATTGCAACTCTGATAGAAAAGACTCACAGAAATGAATATTTGCTACGTTGTCAGGTCAAAAATCATGGATTGAAACACTGAATTTGCATTGACAAGTGAGGAAACCAGCCGACTTAGTTTGAAAATAAAGTGATTTGAATAAGCTCACCCATTGAGAAAATTCAATTCCATGATCACACAATCTTTGAACAATCCTTACGAAAGTTCTCTCATTTGGCTGTCTCCTATTTGGAAACAGCCTTCCATAAGCTTCTTTAGCTCTTCTCGCTATTTTTCCATTTGTGAAATAGCATTCCAACATATCTACCATCTCCTGGTTAGAATACATTCTGCTAATTTCCACTTAACACACTTCACAAACAAACACTTTACACTAAACAGACACCTTACACTAAACAAACTAAACACACTTAACACTTAACAAGTTAAACGCACTTAGGTATCACTTAACAAACTAAATACACATAATACTTATCATTTACATTAAACAGAGCAACAGAAATCATGATACCATAAATTCGAATTTCAATTGTTTTCGGATCATTCTATGCGCATGACCGATCAACATAGAAGAATCTCGAATAATTTTTTAAACAAACCATCAAATTTATGAATTAATAAATTTATTTTATTATGAATTTCATTAAATGTAATAATTAGTATCATCCGAAATGTTAAATCGAATTTTGTATAATAAAATAAGTCATAATATGCTAGATTACCGTATGTTATGAACGATTTGAACTATTGCGCATGGCCTCAGAGATTATGACTCTATGCGCATGGCCAAACTGAAAATTTGAGAAATCTCGAAGAAGTGTGGTTATGTTTGGCAAACAAGTGGAATAATTCGATATTTGATTCGAAAATATTTTATGTTTCAATAAGAAACAAGATAGTTCGGCGTAAGTAAGTTACTAAATTATATAATATAAATAATATATTGAATAATTATTGTATTTTTTCAGATCTCCTAATAATTCATCGAATCATTCAGAAAAACACCATAATGAATTTAATTGGACGACGATTTTCCTTCGTGATTTATTTCGTGAAGATGATTGCCCACTAGATACAGAGAAGTTTCAGATGACCTGTATTTAAAGAGAATCTTGAACCCCTTCAAATTAAATCCAACCGGAAACAGTTTGCTGTGAGGTGCTCATGATTTCATAAGGATAATTTTTCCATATAATGAATGGAAAAGTAAATTGATTAATTGAAATAACCAAAAATCTACAATACAATGATTCTGTTGATAAATTCAACTACTTGAATAAGTGAAGCACTAGTTCTGTAATGAATACTTATTCAAACTTCATACTCATTGATGTACTGAAAAATAATTTAAAAGTCACTGATTTCACCATTAACCCAGATCCTATCCTATTATCTAGTACATGTACTGATCCAATCCATATGTTTCAGAATCAATAGCTATTGATATTTTAAGGCATACACATAGTTTGTAGTTACTGTCCTTGGTTTATAGATATTATAATAATGAATACATCTGAGATCAGGAATCATTGAGAATAAACTCGAATAATGGCAGGCCTAATTTAATAATTATTGGCTAAATATTGAATGTTTTTTATTTCGCACAATACATCTGCTAAATGAATCTACGTAAGAAGTTTAAGAGTAAAAAATGTTAAACCTGGTTATTTATAAATTAAATGAAAATAAAGACAATTTATTATTATGGTAGTTTGTACTTCAATTCTTGTTTTTTGATATGCATTTTTTTGTTTCAGTAATGAAAAATGTTTATTTCAAATTGCTTTGAATGTTGTATACCTGGGGCACTGGATTTATAGTAAAAGAGTAATACATGATTTCAAGTCACTGTTAATCTTTCGATAAGTTTATCAAAAGCTTCAGTTTATTGAGTACTTTTGAAAAAAAGGTATACCTTACAAGAATTCAAAATTTATTTTACGTGTAGTTGATATGTGAAAACAAAAAAAAAAGATAACATAATTGTTGGGAAGTTTCATAATATTTTCAGTTTATCTGTTTGATAACAAACAAGTAAATTTACTTGTACGTTGTACTTCCTTTTTTCTAGCCGAATACCATTTTACCATCTTCAGGAAAATAAAATTTTCGAAGATGTTGATTATAACATTGATAATATTAAGGAAAGACTAATTGCTTCTTTATTATCAAAAGTACTCGAGAGCATTTTTTGGAGTTACCTATTGGGTATCAAATTTTCAGACAGAATATTGGCATTAGTGAACACTAAGAAGAAAAGGATTTCAAATATTTTCATGATAACAAATTACTGAGCTTTGGCACAGCCCTATAATATGAAGATATTTCATTAAAGTTAATATTCTATTTTGAATAATTCTGATCGAAACTCATTTTCAAGTGAATTTTCACAAACTAGGCTCCTTATAAAATAAAACCAATCAAGATATGAAATCCCATTAAAAACTGCTGCTGCCAAACATTACTATAATCTTCTTCCAGTCTTCTGAGCTTTCATCGATACATAACAATACATCCTAAAATTTCATTTTTACGTGATTGAATACTTCTATCCATTTGCTATTCGATAATTTCATCCTAGAACATTTGATTGACATACTTTTAAGAGGGCCAAAATTGTTTTAACGTGAAAATAAATAAAAAACTTCAGTGAGTTGAAAGAAGCAGAATATTCAATAGGGGATATTCATATTGAATACCACCATTTCATTTTTAATACAAAAATCAAGATCAATAATTAATCAATAATGGAATATTGAAGATTCATGAAACTTATAAGCTTCTAGGATGAAAAGGGAAAAAAATTCATTTCCTTCTGGAAATTATTTATTCCTTCTCATACTACTGTTATTTTTAACAAGATAAAATCGGAATTTTCCATCACAAAATTACCTCTGTGTGATACAGAGGTGATTCCATCTTCCACATAAATCCATTCATGAAACTGCCTTTTCATTTTCGAGCTAAGTTATTATGTAGGTACTTAGATAAAGTATTCTGGGTTCATTCAATCCAAAATGCAAGCGTTCTTACACTTCTTGCTACCCTAAAAATTTAAAACTTTTCTCACTGATTCCATGATAATAAGAATTCAAATTGAACACTGGTTTGAATACCACTTTTTTGCTGACCTCTAGATAACAACTCAATTAGCCCAAATTTCTAGTAATGTACAAAACTTCAACCGTTTGTTGGGTTTCTTGAATTTTATTGACAAAACATAACATAACCTTTAAACATAACATTACAGATGCGAGATGATTAGTATTCATATGTACATAGATTTAGCTTATTATTCTGTAGGTGTTTTGTGACTGTAAACTTGGCAACGTGGAAAGTCCACAGATGATTATCATTTATGTTTATTTACCTTTATGAAAATTAAAGGTTATATGAATTGTTAACTCTTGTAGAAAAAGAGGTGAAAAAGCGAAAATAAATGATTGGATATGAATATCAGATTTAATATGGGTGGTTGCAAGCTGAATTTTTTATTATTATCGAATATAAAATAGAAATCAAGAGAAAAATAATCAACATATTCATCTCCCACGAAATTGCTATAACTCATTTATTATATTGAAAATAATACTTCGGTCACCAAAGGGAATGGAAAAAGTGAGTTTATGCTTGTTTTGCTAATATAGTAACCCATTTCCAAAGTTCAAATGGTATAAATTTATGCTTGGAAAAACTTCAGTGGGCTGATTTCCAGGTTTGGCATAGCTCATTATGAAAACTTAAAATGGCCATATCTTTTCAACCGAGCCGAATCGGAAAAAATGGTAAATGAAAAAAGTGTTTCTTTTGACCTCAAGAATCTACGGTTAAAATATATGTACAAGTCAAAGACTCACCCTGTATATATATATATATATATATATAAACTTATTCAATAAAAAACCGAAAATATCATTTTTTCGAAGTAGAAACATAAATTAAATCACTATAAATCATAACGAAATAAAAAATAATGGAAAAATGAAGTTTCCTGCTTTTGAGAAATCTCCAGGCTTTGCTTGATTTCATAATTTTCCATCCAGGATATAAGACACATGAGGCAGCTCATAAATTTGTCGCCTAACCTATTGCGGGTTTTTGTAACTGTAAGAGCAGCTCAGGAAAATTGTCTTTCAAGGGGAGCTGGCATTGATGAAAACCCTTGGCCATTTTGACCAAGTTTGGAAAGATGTTTCTGAAACTACCAAAATCTTCCAAAAGATTTCATAGGAATGTGAGAAAACTACTAATAAAGTCACAGTGGCGAATGCTTCACTCTCTCGATGCTAGATAGTCCAAGAAAATGGCCAATGAAATACGAATTTTGAGGTTAAAACTTGAATTTTCGATATAAGTTACTTTGAAGCATCTAAAAACGAACTGTGAAAGGTTTTTTTAAATTCACCCCCGGGAAGGGGTGAAAAAAAATAAAAAAAGGGGTTTTTTTGAAATTTTGGGGAATTTGTGAGTGTTAGAAAAAAAAGTTTCGAATAAAAGTTGTAGAGCGTAAAATCTTACATAAAAATGTTCTCACAACTTTTTTTCCTAAAATTGAAATTAACTGAGATATGGTAGCTAGAAGCTAGGGGATGATAACAGGAACTTTAAAAAATCATAAGTTGTTGAAAAATTGAAAAAACTCATAATTTTTTTTTTTAAATTACTTATATGATTATAAACTTTAATTCTAGAGAAAAATTTTTTTTTTTAATTGTTTATAAAAAAGTTATAACAATTTAAAATTTTTATTTTCAAATTAAATCAACTTTAACTGATGAAAATATATATATATTTTTTTTAATAGATTAATATTTTAAGAAATTGACCATACGCGTTGAAATTTAATTTTTACCTGTTCTTTTCAAGCAGATATAAAATAATTTACCTGGTGAAAGATATTGTGTGGCGGCCATTTGCTTTCACTACCGACTTCGGTACCTCATGCGCATGCGTCAGTTGTTCTCAATGCGCCAGTTGTTCTCTGTGTGTTTACAATATTCTCCATTTGTTTTGAGTGAATTGATTAGTGCTGTTAATTTGGAAAAGGTAATTATTTAAGTGATGTTCAATTTTATATTGAGAAACCGCATGGTCAAAACATAAACACATGCTTTTTATTTACTTTGTTATAAAAATCACCATCAATCATTTTATATTATTTAATTTTTTAAATACTATTGTTGAAGTATCTACCTAGATTAGTTGATAATGAATTAATTTTGTACTTTTCTTGTTTATATAGGTTGAAATTTCAACATGGATCAACAAGCATTATGCAGTATTTGTGACACAGTTTTGATCAATGACACCGACACTGTTGTTTCAGTGAAAGAGAGAGGATTAAAAAAGTTGATTGAGAAAAGCATTGAGAAGGAAGACAGAAAAAGAAGACAGAAAAAAAATTACTTATATGATTATAAACTTTAATTCTAGAGAAAAATTTTTTTTTTTTATTGTTTATAAAAAAGTTATAACAATTCAAAATTTTTATTTTCAAATTAAATCAACATTAACTGATGAAAATATTTTTTTTTTTTTAATAGATTACAAAATTGTATTACAATTAAAAAAATTTGAAGAAACTTCCTAAGAGTAATTGATTCTCTAATTATATAATAAATAAAAAAATATAGATTTTGCAATTCCAAAAATTATATTAAAATTTTTCAAAGTTAATATAAATTTCATCAAGTGGACTGCTGTCTCTAACAGTTGAGCTTCCTTCGTTTTCTTCTTCAGTAGGTGTTTCTTCGTCTTTATCGTTAGCTTTTGTATGTGTCTCATATTCACTATCTTCATTGGTATCAACGCCTGCATTTATACTGTTATTGCATGTATCACCATGACAAAACTTGCATAATTCATTACATTTGAGAGAACTTTTTCTACAACTACATCTTGCTGATGCACAATTGGTTCTACAACCACAAAAAATCTGTGAAGAATACAAGAAAAAAATTATCGTCCATAGCGTAAAAATTAACTAAAGAAGAATTTTATTTGATTGATATTATACCTTTTGTGTGGATACTTTTGAACGAGTGTTTTTAAAAGTTTTACGTCCTGTACATATAGCTTCATTTTCTTGTTCTCCGTCTTTGACAGTAGTTTCTTCTTCACCATCATTTTCATCCTCATAAACATTTCCATCATCATCATTTTCATCATCACTATCATCTCTTTCTTCATCTTCTTTATCTTCATTTTCATCATCCTCAAGATTAAACGATCTTTCAGAAGCGTTATCACAGCTTTGGCCTTGGCAACTTTTACAAAATTTATTGCATTTTAAACCACTTTTTTTGCAACCACATCGAGCTGATAAACAATTCGTTTTACAGCTACAAGAAACCTGTTAAAATAAAATGCAAAATGAATAATTTATTATTACTATTGGATAACACTAAAATAAGATAAGTTGGTGTGAATTGTAACTTACTTTATCTATTAACTCCTTTGGTGCTGGTTCCGCGTTTGACATGATAGGTATCATCACATTAGAAATATCGAATGTTTTATAATAGATCATTGGTTCCTTACCTCGATGATGAGATATGAAGATATCATCTTTATATTTTTCTTTCAACATTCGAAATAAAACAAAGTTACTCAAGGGATCATCTCCCATGATATCTTTTAGTTCCCGCAAACTAAATGTATACTGACAGCTTTCTTCAATGTGTTTGCAAATTTGATTAAAAATCCTAGCTGTTTGTTCTTTAAGGGTAGAGATTTTTGGTTCCTTCACGAGCTTATTAAAATTCACGTAGCATTTATGATGATAACTAGCTTTACAGTCAACTAGGTTGATGTCTTTAATGCGTTTAATCAATTCAGTACTAAACTCATCATTTTGCCTCCTGGCAATATCCAGTATCTGGTCTTGTGTGTACTTATTAGCTATCAAATGGACCCGTTTATGTTTGCGATCCAATGACATTTTACAAAAAAAACATAGATTTACAAAATCAAAATTCAAATTTGTTGAAGTTGACACTGGTAGTATACTTGGTCCAACTACAGATGATGTAAAATGTGATGAAGATGGATCAGTAGATAATTTTGATTTTCTCTTAATTGAAGAGGTAGACATAGGATACGACTTCCTACATTTTTCATGAAAACTTACTTCAATCTTTCCGAGCCATAACTCGCTTTTTCTGTCTTCCTTCTCAATGCTTTTCTCAATCAACTTTTTTAATCCTCTCTCTTTCACTGAAACAACAGTGTCGGTGTCATTGATCAAAACTGTGTCACAAATACTGCATAATTAGTCCAAGAAAATGGCCAATGAAATACGAATTTTGAGGTTAAAACTTGAATTTTCGATATAAGTTACTTTGAAGCATCTAAAAACGAACTGTGAAAGGTTTTTTTAAATTCACCTCCGGGAAGGGGTGAAAAAAAATAAAAAAAGGGGTTTTTTTGAAATTTTGGGGAAATGGTAAGTGTTAGAAAAAAAAGTTTCGAATAAAAGTTGTAGAGCGTATAATTTTACATAAAAATGTTCCCACAACTTTTTTTCCTAAAATTGAAATTAACTGAGATATGGTAGCTAGAAGCTAGGGGATGATAACAGGAACTTTAAAAAATCATAAGTTGTTGAAAAATTGAAAAAACTCATAATTTTTTTTTTTAAATTACTTATATGATTATAAACTTTAATTCTAGAGAAAAATTTTTTTTTTTTAATTGTTTATAAAGAAGTTATAACAATTTAAAATTTTTATTTTCAAATTAAATCAACTTTAACTGATGAAAATATATATATATTTTTTTTAATAGATTAATATTTTAAGAAATTGACCATACGCGTTGAAATTTAATTTTTACCTGTTCTTTTCAAGCAGATATAAAATAATTTACCTGGTTAAAGATATTGTGTGGCGGCCATTTGCTTTCACTACCGACTTCGGTACCTCATGCGCATGCGTCAGTTGTTCTCAATGCGCCAGTTGTTCTCTGTGTGTTTACAATATTCTCCATTTGTTTTGAGTGAATTGATCTCTGTGTGTTTACAATATTCTCCATTTGTTTTGAGTGAATTGATTAGTGCTGTTAATTTGGAAAAGGTAATTATTTAAGTGATGTTCAATTTTATATTGAGAAACCGCATGGTCAAAACATAAACACATGCTTTTTATTTACTTTGTTATAAAAATCACCATCAATCATTTTATATTATTTAATTTTTTAAATACTATTGTTGAAGTATCTACCTAGATTAGTTGATAATGCATTAATTTTGTACTTTTCTTGTTTATATAGGTTGAAATTTCAACATGGATCAACAAGCATTTAGTCCAAGAAAATGGCCAATGAAATACGAATTTTGAGGTTAAAACTTGAATTTTCGATATAAGTTACTTTGAAGCATCTAAAAACGAACTGTGAAAGGTTTTTTTAAATTCACCCCCGGGAAGGGGTGAAAAAAAATAAAAAAAGGGGTTTTTTTGAAATTTTGGGGAATTTGTGAGTGTTAGAAAAAAAAGTTTCGAATAAAAGTTGTAGAGCGTAAAATCTTACATAAAAATGTTCTCACAACTTTTTTTCCTAAAATTGAAATTAACTGAGATATGGTAGCTAGAAGCTAGGGGATGATAACAGGAACTTTAAAAAATCATAAGTTGTTGAAAAATTGAAAAAACTCATAATTTTTTTTTTTAAATTACTTATATGATTATAAACTTTAATTCTAGAGAAAAATTTTTTTTTTTAATTGTTTATAAAAAAGTTATAACAATTTAAAATTTTTATTTTCAAATTAAATCAACTTTAACTGATGAAAATATATATATATTTTTTTTAATAGATTAATATTTTAAGAAATTGACCATACGCGTTGAAATTTAATTTTTACCTGTTCTTTTCAAGCAGATATAAAATAATTTACCTGGTGAAAGATATTGTGTGGCGGCCATTTGCTTTCACTACCGACTTCGGTACCTCATGCGCATGCGTCAGTTGTTCTCAATGCGCCAGTTGTTCTCTGTGTGTTTACAATATTCTCCATTTGTTTTGAGTGAATTGATTAGTGCTGTTAATTTGGAAAAGGTAATTATTTAAGTGATGTTCAATTTTATATTGAGAAACCGCATGGTCAAAACATAAACACATGCTTTTTATTTACTTTGTTATAAAAATCACCATCAATCATTTTATATTATTTAATTTTTTAAATACTATTGTTGAAGTATCTACCTAGATTAGTTGATAATGAATTAATTTTGTACTTTTCTTGTTTATATAGGTTGAAATTTCAACATGGATCAACAAGCATTATGCAGTATTTGTGACACAGTTTTGATCAATGACACCGACACTGTTGTTTCAGTGAAAGAGAGAGGATTAAAAAAGTTGATTGAGAAAAGCATTGAGAAGGAAGACAGAAAAAGAAGACAGAAAAAAAATTACTTATATGATTATAAACTTTAATTCTAGAGAAAAATTTTTTTTTTTTATTGTTTATAAAAAAGTTATAACAATTCAAAATTTTTATTTTCAAATTAAATCAACATTAACTGATGAAAATATTTTTTTTTTTTTAATAGATTACAAAATTGTATTACAATTAAAAAAATTTGAAGAAACTTCCTAAGAGTAATTGATTCTCTAATTATATAATAAATAAAAAAATATAGATTTTGCAATTCCAAAAATTATATTAAAATTTTTCAAAGTTAATATAAATTTCATCAAGTGGACTGCTGTCTCTAACAGTTGAGCTTCCTTCGTTTTCTTCTTCAGTAGGTGTTTCTTCGTCTTTATCGTTAGCTTTTGTATGTGTCTCATATTCACTATCTTCATTGGTATCAACGCCTGCATTTATACTGTTATTGCATGTATCACCATGACAAAACTTGCATAATTCATTACATTTGAGAGAACTTTTTCTACAACTACATCTTGCTGATGCACAATTGGTTCTACAACCACAAAAAATCTGTGAAGAATACAAGAAAAAAATTATCGTCCATAGCGTAAAAATTAACTAAAGAAGAATTTTATTTGATTGATATTATACCTTTTGTGTGGATACTTTTGAACGAGTGTTTTTAAAAGTTTTACGTCCTGTACATATAGCTTCATTTTCTTGTTCTCCGTCTTTGACAGTAGTTTCTTCTTCACCATCATTTTCATCCTCATAAACATTTCCATCATCATCATTTTCATCATCACTATCATCTCTTTCTTCATCTTCTTTATCTTCATTTTCATCATCCTCAAGATTAAACGATCTTTCAGAAGCGTTATCACAGCTTTGGCCTTGGCAACTTTTACAAAATTTATTGCATTTTAAACCACTTTTTTTGCAACCACATCGAGCTGATAAACAATTCGTTTTACAGCTACAAGAAACCTGTTAAAATAAAATGCAAAATGAATAATTTATTATTACTATTGGATAACACTAAAATAAGATAAGTTGGTGTGAATTGTAACTTACTTTATCTATTAACTCCTTTGGTGCTGGTTCCGCGTTTGACATGATAGGTATCATCACATTAGAAATATCGAATGTTTTATAATAGATCATTGGTTCCTTACCTCGATGATGAGATATGAAGATATCATCTTTATATTTTTCTTTCAACATTCGAAATAAAACAAAGTTACTCAAGGGATCATCTCCCATGATATCTTTTAGTTCCCGCAAACTAAATGTATACTGACAGCTTTCTTCAATGTGTTTGCAAATTTGATTAAAAATCCTAGCTGTTTGTTCTTTAAGGGTAGAGATTTTTGGTTCCTTCACGAGCTTATTAAAATTCACGTAGCATTTATGATGATAACTAGCTTTACAGTCAACTAGGTTGATGTCTTTAATGCGTTTAATCAATTCAGTACTAAACTCATCATTTTGCCTCCTGGCAATATCCAGTATCTGGTCTTGTGTGTACTTATTAGCTATCAAATGGACCCGTTTATGTTTGCGATCCAATGACATTTTACAAAAAAAACATAGATTTACAAAATCAAAATTCAAATTTGTTGAAGTTGACACTGGTAGTATACTTGGTCCAACTACAGATGATGTAAAATGTGATGAAGATGGATCAGTAGATAATTTTGATTTTCTCTTAATTGAAGAGGTAGACATAGGATACGACTTCCTACATTTTTCATGAAAACTTACTTCAATCTTTCCGAGCCATAACTCGCTTTTTCTGTCTTCCTTCTCAATGCTTTTCTCAATCAACTTTTTTAATCCTCTCTCTTTCACTGAAACAACAGTGTCGGTGTCATTGATCAAAACTGTGTCACAAATACTGCATAATGCTTGTTGATCCATGTTGAAATTTCAACCTATATAAACAAGAAAAGTACAAAATTAATGCATTATCAACTAATCTAGGTAGATACTTCAACAATAGTATTTAAAAAATTAAATAATATAAAATGATTGATGGTGATTTTTATAACAAAGTAAATAAAAAGCATGTGTTTATGTTTTGACCATGCGGTTTCTCAATATAAAATTGAACATCACTTAAATAATTACCTTTTCCAAATTAACAGCACTAATCAATTCACTCAAAACAAATGGAGAATATTGTAAACACACAGAGATCAATTCACTCAAAACAAATGGAGAATATTGTAAACACACAGAGAACAACTGGCGCATTGAGAACAACTGACGCATGCGCATGAGGTACCGAAGTCGGTAGTGAAAGCAAATGGCCGCCACACAATATCTTTAACCAGGTAAATTATTTTATATCTGCTTGAAAAGAACAGGTAAAAATTAAATTTCAACGCGTATGGTCAATTTCTTAAAATATTAATCTATTAAAAAAAATATATATATATTTTCATCAGTTAAAGTTGATTTAATTTGAAAATAAAAATTTTAAATTGTTATAACTTCTTTATAAACAATTAAAAAAAAAAAATTTTTCTCTAGAATTAAAGTTTATAATCATATAAGTAATTTAAAAAAAAAAATTATGAGTTTTTTCAATTTTTCAACAACTTATGATTTTTTAAAGTTCCTGTTATCATCCCCTAGCTTCTAGCTACCATATCTCAGTTAATTTCAATTTTAGGAAAAAAAGTTGTGGGAACATTTTTATGTAAAATTATACGCTCTACAACTTTTATTCGAAACTTTTTTTTCTAACACTTACCATTTCCCCAAAATTTCAAAAAAACCCCTTTTTTTATTTTTTTTCACCCCTTCCCGGAGGTGAATTTAAAAAAACCTTTCACAGTTCGTTTTTAGATGCTTCAAAGTAACTTATATCGAAAATTCAAGTTTTAACCTCAAAATTCGTATTTCATTGGCCATTTTCTTGGACTATAGAGGAATCCCCTCATTCAGTCTAAGCACGCACGAGGTTGCAGAAATATATGCCGTGCGACACGTGCATATCAAGCTCAAGTAATATCAAGTACCTCGATATCACGTCAAGCAATAAATATCTAAAATCAAGTCAAGTCAAGCTCAAGTATTGAATTTTTCACGAGCGTTATTTTGAAGTCAAGTAGTTGGTTATAATGTCAAGCTACTTGGCTTGATGAATCCCTATCTAGGACATTGATAATAGATAAGATAATTTTATGACAATCGAAAGCTCGTTACTTGGTAATCAAGATACAAGCTTGCGACATTTGTCATAAAATTATGAGATGAATGCCAATGCCCAAGGAATATTCGGCGGGAAAAATTTAACTCAACATTAGATTCGTTGGCATTTTGGTCTGATTTAAATACTATATTATTAAAGGGGTCAAACATAATGTTGAAGTCATTATATAGTTCTTTTATGCAAGAGTTTGGACAAAACGTTTCACATTGTCTTCACCGTTGTTTCTTTATATTTGATCTAGTTTTTCTTTCTCATATTGAGCGCCCAATCTTTTAGTATCAACCTCAATTCTTTCAAACTCCTCTGATCATTCAATTCATGTTCTCGTTCGAAACAAAAATCTATTAATATTCACCAAATATATTTGTGACTATATGTTGTATTTCTGGGAATTTTTCCATGATTAGCGCATTTATATTTTGTTATGCTTTGAATATTCCTACGCATTGCCAAAAACATGACGTTTGGAAATTTATTTGGAATAAAGTTGTCAATCTCAATTTTTTTGTCATAGTGATTGATAAATGCACGGAATGCAATTATCAATGTTATGTTGACATGATGATGGAATTGTTTTATATGACCCAAAATGACAAAATTTGATTGGTTGTTAGAATGTCTAAAAATTTTCCTGTTGATTTCTAAAATGCAGATCCGTTTATATTGCATTTTTGTTTCTAGTTGCACAATTCTAGTTACAAACAAAAATGGTATTTTTCTCGGATAATTTTGAGATAAAATGGCTTATATACATGGGCCCTCAGACGCATTTCGTTGAGATACAAGATGTTGAAGTTTTTTTTTTTTAAGTTTCTTATAGCATTTTTGATTCTGCTTCCGATTCGGGAGCATCCTGTATAAAGCAATTCCAAGCTTTATGTTAATAGTGTTGTCAAAACCATAGAAAATTGAAGAGAGTAAATTATGACAGTTACGAATCAGAGTTTTCCCATTTTTTCAGGATCATTTGTTAAATTTACTGCGACAAATGAAGCTCTCCTGTAATTAAAAATGACAAAACGTACGTGATTATCGATATCAGTTCCGAGAATGATGTTTTTCCACAATAATACATGGAAATGTGTTTCGATAATATCTCCAAGTTTCACGACCTTCTGACACAAACAAATGAGCTGAATATTTAGAATTTTCCTAATATTTCTTCCAACAACATATCTCTAGTTGCGTACATCCGCTCATCCGTGGCATGCCTGTTTTTGTGCGATTATTCCGTTTTTATCTATGTGTTTTCCTCAGAAATGCCTCTCGAATCGTAATATAAATTTTCCTGCATACAATAAAGGATGAATGGCGGTCTTACCTCATGGAATTCTCGGTATATGGGGGAGCAGTTTTATGAAATGGTGAATTGGCAACAGTCTATTTCCTTGGAAAGCCATTAAGATGATATATCTCGGTTTCGAGATCGAAACGAAAATCACGTGACCTCATACCAGTGCGGGGTAGAGACGTGAACGTACAATTTTGGTAATGGAAGGCTTTTGAAGTTCGATATTTTAATTTTATTCATGTTCACTTGCGATCAGTCTGTATGAATTGAAAGATGGAATGGGGGAATGTTCAAAAAATTATTTAAATTGGGAAATTAAGAGGGTATTGTATCATAGTAAATCGGATATTTGGAAATTATTGAAATTATTGGAATTATTATGGAGGGAATATACGTTAAATTCAAAAGAGCGATCGCGATTTGTGTAAACTGATCTTATCTTAGAATAAGGATGTTTTATTTTTCAATCAATGCTTTTCTTAGTTACCGTCTCACGGCGTTGGTGAAATCGATATATTTTTTACGGATAAGAAAAATAATTTAGATATGGGGAAATCTTGACTTATCTGAGTTCGATACATGCGAAAAACTGTCTGAGTCGTTCTCAGATGACGCAGCAAAAAGGTCTTAGGCGGAGTTGAAGTATGTTTCTTGCTGAGATCGACAGAAAAATGTAGTTTGAAGTAGAGGGAAGGACTTTTATTGAAAAAAGATAAAAAATGTTCTAACCAATGATCTAATTGACATGGTATCTTGAGGAATTGTTGGGGCGGTCTTAGATAAGTACGATGTTACGACTTTTGGAGAGGTCGAAAGAAGAAATCAGTATCGCTTAGGGTCTCTTATTGAGAAGGGTTGAGAATTAGAACGTCGGTCGCGAAACCGGACTTAGAGCCAAGCAATTTCTTTTCAATATCAGAATAATATTTAATAAGGATAAGTTGAATAGACGGTAAATTGGTATATGTTTTCGAGATTTTTAGTATTCAGGAAAAGGAATTGTTTTGGCTCTGAGAAAAGAAGAATTAGGTCAGAAATAGAAAATTAGGGATTATTTTTTTTTTGGACAAAGTTTAGAATCTGTTCTGGAATAAATTAGGTTAGATCGGAGTTCGCGGATCGGGAGTGAAGTGTATTATAAGGAATTACACGTTCCGAGTGAACAGTTTGAAAAAATTAAAACTAGGTTTAGGCAAGGCCTAAAATAATCACCTAGCATCGTGGGATAAGGGCAAGTTTTTGGCTATTTACTTTTTATTTTATTTGTTGATGTTTGAATGCTTTTTCGATGAAAATAAGTTTATTTGAGTAGTTCCGATTCTCCCAAATTCAAAGTTGGTATATTGTTTCGTTTGTTTGAATAACAGATTATTTGAGACATTTTTTGTTTTTTTCAAGTTTTGGCTGATGAGTCAACATAGAAATTGAGGGAATATTGTAGTTTTGGATATTTTTATTTTTCTTTATTATATTTAGTTTTAAAATTCAAATCGATTTTTATTGACCCAGTAAACTAATCCTGTCCCTAGAGAAAGAAAGTCAATCAAAAAGACCTGTCCATTGAAGCGACAGGCCGAACTCACACATAACATCTTTGTGAATTTATATAATTATTAACTCTCCGAGACCTCTGGAAAGCCGCTCTTCCAGGGGTTAAAAGAACATCTCAACCGGAGATAAATGAACGTTGGTGAACTTTCTCTGACCAACCCGTTCATGACAGTATATACAGGGCGATTCACAATGAAGTATCCTATTTGCGAGGCTTATAACATTTGATAGGAGAGTCATAGTGTGCTCAAACCTTTTGCTTGATATTCCTTATATCCTTAAGTTTTTCTGAGATAGAATATAAGCCTAATTTGTTAAGGAATTGAAAAGCAAATTCATATTTTCGACAATAAAGTGGTTTTCCTTTTTGTACAGGAAAATATAACAATTATATAATATTTTTTTGAAATAAGTAGTGATTGATGGTTTTAGATACATGATTTGATGGCTTTCAAGTGTAGATAATCGATAAATCTCAGAAATTTTATTTTCCGAATATTCTCTCTCGTCTACTAGTGTACTCGTGTACTAGTGGAGAAAATTCAAACATTCGTGATTCAAACAAATTGAATCTTTTCAAGCTAATCTGAGAAGAATCAAAACTAGATATTATGCTTCCCAGAAAACTTGTGACTTTCATCGAAGATTTACTTCAAATGAAGAAGGAAGAACTAACTTGTGGAATGTTATATTTATGAATTTAGCCACCTACTTCATTGTTAGCAGGCAGCTAATCAAGATTCCAATTTCACCTAATTGATCAATATGTAGGTACAATGTTTTTATTTAGAAAACGCGTCCTCATTCTGGTTCTATTTTATAACGTCCTATGAAAAATGTACCATCATTATAGAATATTCGAAGGAGATTAACAATTAGTCGTTATTCATTCTGTTACTTAATGAGACGCATGTTATGAAATTCTGTCAGATATTCACCAACCTCATTAATAAACATGTACATGTTACCTATCACCTATAAGTAACAAACCTGCTTCTTTGGTTAAGAGGTGTTTATGTACATGATGCTCATTTTTGTCGTGCTATTATACATGGATGAATTATGATTTAACTGTTGTTTGAAATGATGAATTTTTATTCAGAGAGTTATTAAAAATACGTTTAGAAATATATTTGAAACCTGAAACCAATTTATAATTTGATTATTATTTATTCTGAAAATATATTCCAAATATTCAGAAATTACATACTCATGGATTTGGGCTGTTTCATTTCTCTTTCACCATAGCGTAATATTCTTTGCAGACGCCATAGACTATAAAACAGTAAAAATATCAAAAATTGATATATTCTCAGCACTAAGAAAAATAAAATCTTGAAACGAAAAGAGAAGATATTAGAAGTTTTAAGGGTTTAGATTTTACCTCGGATGAGAAAAAAAAAGTTCTTCATAGAAATAGCCATGAAGTAATAAACACAGATAGAGGAAGTATACGCAATTTTGTCATGTCCCCAACATGGTTTGATTACGTTGTCGGATTGTGATATATTTTCAAATCTACAATTTTACTATGTCGTTATGAATGTATATTATATTGAATGAAATATATTTATTTGAGCGATTCTCGATTGAATATACAAATCTGAATATTTGGAATCCGATATTTTTTTAATTGTCGAACTTATAATGAGCAGAATGTTCATCATTTTCTATATCTACCTGCTGAAATCCAAGGTTTGGCAACTTTTGCTCTCCTAGTGTCATCGGTTGTTACACTTCGTTTGGCACGCTTGAAGTTTGTTTTCAGAATTTCTGACATATTTAGGTCTTTATTTCAATATATTTTGACTTAATATGAAACTTTAATTCACTATGGGACATAAGAAGTATGTTCTTTGTGGAGAAACTCGCGTATTGAGTGAAATATCGTATCTCTGATATGTTTTAATTTCTGCTCGCTTCATGTCAAATTTGATAGTCCATGTTGGGGACAAAATTTGCTTACTGAAAATGAAATATGCTGCCTCTATCTACGTTCATTATTCTGAGGAAATAGCAAATGGATTCAATGGATATTATCAGGCACTATTATCGATTTGTGCATAATGAATGGAATGTAATTCGTAAATGCCTTCAGATAGTTGTAGATGACTATTTGAGCAATTTTCAGATGAAATTCATAATCATTTACTTTGCATCAACTGGAATAAACCGAATTGAGTAGGAAGAAGCCATAAAGCTTCAAGAACTATGCGCAAACTGACAAAGACATATTCACAACCCTAAAAACTTCAACAATTCACTGTAACACTAAACTTTCGACTCGTTTCCGAAAAAAGCAATTTCACCGCTTCCTTACCTTCCTTTCGAACATCTCAAAGAAAGCATCGAATAAACTCCGAACATATCCGACAGTTCTGACGATCGTGATCGAATCACAGCTTATGTTTACCTCCTACTCAATCAAATCTTGTATACAACCTACGAAATTGACATAAAGTTGATTGGACCTGTACTGCTAGGCGTTGGAGATAGCCAGGTCTTTCCGTCGAGAGTAACATCGCCAACTCTTCGTTTATGGAAATATTTACATTTCGTTTCTCAAAGGAGGAACTCAGCTGCACGAAGCGTGTGCTCTGTTCTTGGCTTTCCTCCTGTCCCTGTTCGTTTGCTGAAGTTGATTTGTAATTGCTCCTAAGGACTTGTCTGAGGAACCTGCCAGGGAATAGCTCTAGTTTAAGCTAATACACCTGGAATGGTTGAATATTTCTTGTCATATCTCATAGTTCATGGATGAGGAAAGCTTACTCTGTAATAGAATCATTATCATTAGGAGTTGGGAGAGAAATAACCTATTCGGAATAGAATATAAATCAAAATATCCTCTTGTCCACTATAAATGTAAATTGATATGTAGTTCGATGGTCACTATGAGTATCTCGAGGAAATCTGGAGAAAAAGGACTCCGATCTCTTCTTTCAAAATATTCTAACTGACAAAGAAAGACAACATCAAGAAGCAGCTGTTTAAATTTTAAATTTTGTTTGGTAAAACGAAGATGGTATAGCAAGGAGTAAATGATTGAATTTAGAGAAAAAATCGTGAAGTTTTTTCGTTTGAACAATTTTGTTACTTGAATATTGTATTCGTTTTTTGCAAGTTCTTTAAATTTTACAACAAACCAGCTGTTCGAGGAGATCCAAAGTCGATGTTATTTTTTGTTAAAATGCCTAGAGCACCTGCACGCGGAATTTATCGCCAACTGAGTGAATTTGAAAGAGGTCAAATTATTGGTCTACGGGAGGCGGGGTTTCATTTCGACAAATCGCTAACCGTACTAACAGAAGTCCAACTACTCTTATGAGATGTTGTCAAGTGTGGTTTGATAATGCCCAAAATCGAAGAAGAGTAGGCGCCGGACGTCGGAGAGGCACTCATGAAGTTCAAGATCGACGTTTAAGACTTATAGCCATTAGAGACCGATTTGCGACAACTCGATCTTTGGTTGATGAGTGGTTAGGAGAAGAAGGTCATCCTGTAACTGCCTAAACGGTTTATCACCGGATAAGGTCTTTTGGATTGCAGCATTATCTACCCCATCTCTTGTTACCTCTGACGGTTGAGCATTGTCGGCAACGATTACAGTGGTGCAGAGAACGTCAACATTGGAACGTGGAATGGCATCAGGTCGTCTTTTCTGATAATTCTCTACTCTCTTTGGGGGCACATGATGTCCAAAGAAGGATTAGACGACGTCGGGGAGAAAGACGAGAATCTCAGTTTGGTATGGAGTGCTATTGCATATACAAGTAGGTCGCCTTCAGTCTTTATTCGAGGTAACATGACAGCGTTACGTTACCTTCAAGAAATAGTGAAGCTATATGTTCTTCCTCACCTGGACCGGCTCGATAATCCAATATTTCAGCAAAATAATGCTCGACCTCAAGTTGCCAGAGTTAGTTTTAACTTTTTCGAAGTGATCCATGTGAATGTTTTGCCATGGCTGCCCAAATCCCCCGATATTTCGCCCATAGAGCATGTTTTGGACATCATTGGTAAAAGAACAGCTTGGGACATTATCTCTCAATAAGAATAAATATACCATCTTATTGCATCAATGGCGAGACGTTTTGGGGAGTGTATAGATAATCGCGGTGGACAAACACATTATTAACAAATTTATAAAAAAAAAACTGACAACCATTCTTTTTTTTCTTCAAATTTCAATCATATACTCGTTGCTATACTATCTATGTTTCACCAAAAAAAAATTTTTAAATGTAAACAGCTCCTTCTGGGTGTTGCAGTTTTTTGTCAGTTAGTAGATATATATACATATATGTATATTACAATAAAATTATAATAATTTCCTTTCTAATGCTTTCTTTCTATACCATCTTATACTTTCACTAGCCGCCACTTTGATGTATTGCAAAACGACAACTCTAAGATTATTAACGTGAATGATATCATCCTACGAAGAAAGATTTGTGCGTGAATGAACTGCTTCTATCTTGAGGTCATAGGGATAAAATATTCCACAAGAAATATCGAAAATAATGAACCGAAAATCATAATGGAGCACATATAACGGCGCTTTGAGGGAGAGCGAAACGAATCATCCTATTTTAAATCCCTTTTTTTCTTTTCTTCCATTGGGAAATCCCATTCTATACACAGCATGGCAGCTGTGTGGAGGCTGGGACGAAACAAGCGACAAATCTGATTTGAGTGCATCATTATTCCGTATTCAGATTTTTTCGAGGATCTCTCATTATAATTCAGCCATTTTCATTTTCCGGACACGTCTCGAGCTGAATTTCATTAAAATTTTAATGAATTATGCCAAATGGAGGATAAGAATTCTTCCAGTTCCCGTTTGAGTCGGTTCTAAATCTCCCAAGAAGGGATCCAATATTCCCGGAGTCGCCTAAAAGGTTTCTACTTGGAGCCCTTATTGCGGTTCTGAATTTGAATGAAAATAAATTTTCGATTCGATTTTTGGTTATCTGATGGTCTTCTCATTTTTGTGATGGAATTTAGCTGGTATTCGGTTGTTATCCATCTATGCTCATAAAATTTATTCAAATAGTGTTTTGGGATTAATATTGTGCACCTTAGAGCTATCCACCGTTCAGATATAGAGGGGTTCCAATAAGAGGGTTCATTTTGAATAGCACGCTTTGTTAGTTCAGTCAATTCTACTCGAAAGAGTCCTTCAAGGGAAAGCTACAAAAATTTGAATTTTAGTACTTTATTATTATAAATAATGCAACGGTATTATTTTCTCAAAATATTCAGTTATAATATCACATGAGCCTATGCTCATGTGATATGTATAATCGAATATTGTCTATGCAATATTCGATTAAACCCCGATTCACGAGACGTGCACATTCGTGTAGTTTCGCGAACTACGTCGAGTGAAGAAGCTCGAATTGGTATTCGTTACGATTATACAGGGTCAGAGCTATTGAGAGGAGCACTACAGGGATATCGAAAACCGTAAGAAATACAGGGTGGCTTAAAGTACAAAAAAGTTGCGTTATTTAGGGATGAGTGTGTTAGTGTTAACAGAACCAAAATATCTCCAATGGTTCCCGAGATATCTCGAAAAAACTAAAAATCGAGATTTTCTTTTCTTCTTTATAACTCATTTGTTTCTGGAGATAACTCTACGAAATTCGGTTTGTAGCCATTATCCAACAGAGATTCTAATGATGTCGTCAAATTTCTTTTGTTTTTCATTGTTTCGGAGATGCGGTAGTAATTTTTTTTTCTTACGGACGCCGTATTGGTTCTCTTCATGAGGTGATAAAGAAAAAAATTACAAATTCAACAATGTATCACACTCTTTAAAAATATCGAGTCTTGGTGCTGAAATTTGAGTTGTTATGAGAAATCATCACTTGACTAGGGCGTCTCTGAAACAATAGAAAACAAAAAAAATCTGAAGACACCATTAGTATCTCTATAATGGATAATGGCTATAAACCAAATACAAATGAGTTATACAGAAAAAAATTAAATCTTGATTTTTAGTTTTTTATCGATATCTCGGTAACCATTGGAAATATCAACTTTTTTTTAATTTGAGCCACCCTGTCTTGAGCCAGAAGGGTTTATCGGATTAAAAACTTTAATGAAAGAAATTTGTAGGAAATTTCATTTATTTCGATCTTGTATAGGCAGGTAACTATTGTAAATTTATATTTTCTGAGTTATATGTATACAAAATTGAAGTTTTTTACCTTTTTTTGAATTTTCTCCAATTATCCGTCACGAAAATTTGGTGAAAAACCTTAAATAGCAGCACCCCAAAAACCAAATCGAAGGAAAATCAAAACTACCTCAAAACTTTTCTGTGAGAAACACATATTGCCGACTAATCTGGGCAACTGTAACTTTTGAAGTTGTCATCTTTTCACATTCGACAAGTAAAAACTACACCATTACTAAAAATGAAATGATTTAATATTGAAAAACGCATGAGAATTGTTAAAATTCCCTACAAATTGGTGAAAATTTGAACTGGGAAAAAAATTCAAGCTGTTGGGACAAGTTAGTGATGTGAAGGATCAAAATCGTATGCGTCACTCAAGAACAACTGAGAATATTACTTCTGTAATTCGTATAATATTGTAGGCAGAAGTTTGTTGATACCTCGTCGATCTAATATGATTAACGATTTTTTATGGCCGAATTTGAAAGATATTGATGTACACGATGTGTTTTATACCCACTTCTGTCAGTTGTATTCAAAGGTTGATGTACGTTCATTCTGGTTTGAACATTCTTTCGCATATTCACATAAAAATTGTTATTTTCGAATTGCTGCATTCTACTTAATCTCGTCTATGTCCGCTTGAGCTTACATACTTTTCTCCTTCACAAACAGTTGTTTTTCCACAATTCACGCCAATTGACATTCCTCAATCAAACCCTTTGATCTTCACTCCAAACAGAAACCGACAGTTTAAAGTGAAAATTTATCAAACCTATCAAATGGTAGCGTGAAATTTCGGACACACTGATGAAATGCAACTATGTATAATATCGATGATGATTAAAACATCGGCAAGGAAATTAGACAAGGTACAGAGGACCAGGACATGTTACGCCGTCATTAAAATCTAATAATACCCTGCGAATGTGGAAGACCTTCAAGAACAAATGGAGCAGAGTATTAAGCGGTGTGTTTCATCTTTAACATGAGATTATTGTAGAGATAGGCTCATATAATTTATAATCGATCGCTAATCAACGAATGTGTGGATATGAGGATTTTATTGCTTGTTCCTGATGGAAATTATGAGACTCAACACCATAACAAATATCTTCATTCTGCATTGGATTCATTGACTTCGATGCAGGCAAAAAGTGTTCTAGGTCGAATTTGTGAAGGATGGGTTTTTTTTTAGACTGGAAGTTGTTTTTAATGATATGATAATGAAACCTAATCAAATAATACACTCTGAATCAGTACAATCATTGATATTCAAATGTTCAAGTTAGCAGACAAAATTGCGAATATTGAAGGTAAACAACCTGTAATTGAAGCACCAAGAACGTTTTGAGTGCATAGACGGTAATTAAAAAAATAGAAACATTGGTCCTACTTCAGAGGAAATTTAAGAGCGCTACTGTCAATAAAGAATGATACGTTACGGTGCTAGGTAGATACATATTTTTTTTTAACCAGTGTTACAGGAAGTCTCAGTTCCTGATTTGAACAAAATGAGGCAGTACCTGCAATGACTTCTACAATTCAGGGTGTATCATGGTCAGATCCAAAATTTAGAAGAATAATCAAAATTAGCAGTTTCGGAAGGGTTAGGATTGCTCTTTCTGTAGAGTGGATAGTGTACGTTCAGCCCTTATCATGTCATGCTAGACATGCTAGAAATCATTCGCCTACAAAAATCTATGAATTCGATTAAATACATAATCCAGAGGCTAATAGGTATAACAGGCTAATTGAAAAGTCCCCGGTGTACCATAGTTAATTGATTTTTTTGGCAAAATTCGATTTAATTATTCAACCTAGTTGCCTTCGAGGGCGATACAGCGATTATAGCGATCTTCCAACTTTTCGATAACATTTTTTTAGTACGATTTGTCTTTCGCTTCAAATTGGCCTCAGTTTCGACAATTACTTCTTCATTAGCGCTAAATTTCTTTCCAGCAACCATTCTTTTGAGATCTGAGAACAGGAAAGAGTCGTTGGAGGCTACATCTGGCGAAAACGGTGGATGCAGAAGAAATTCGAAGCCCAATTCATGCAATTTTGCCATTATTTTCATTGATTTGACACATGGCGCATTGTCTCGATGAAACAGCACCTTTTTTTCAAACGGGGGCGTTTTTTAACGATTTTATCCTTTAAAAGATCCAATAACGCTAAATAATAATCGCTGTTGATGGTCTGGCTCTTTTGGAGGTAATCAATGAATATTATACTTTGCGGATCTCAGAATACAGATGCCATTACCTTGCCAGCTGACTGTTTTGTTTTTCCTCGCTATGGATTCGGTTCATTGTGTGCAGTCTACTCAGCTGACTGTCGATTGGACTTCAGAGTGAAATGATGGAGCCATGTTCCATCTATTGTCACATATCGACGCAAAAATTCAGGTTTTTTGCACTTAAACAGCTTCAAACACTGCTCAGAATCATCAACACGATGTTGCTTTTGATCTATTCTGAGCTCGCGCGGCACCCATTTTGCACACAGCTTTCTCATGTTCAAATATTCGTGAATGATATGAAGTAAACGTTCAGATGATATCTTCACAATGTCTGCTATCTCGATCAACTTCACTTTAAGGTCATTCAAAATTATTTTGTGAACTTTTTTTGATTTTTCGTCGGTGACAGCTTCTTTTGGGCGTTCACTGCGTTCGCATTCTTCGGTGCTCATTTCACCACGTTTAAACTTATCTTACCAATCAATGAAGGTTGATTGACTGTATTTTTTCCTTTCAAAAAGCAATATTTTATCAGCACACGAAACCCTTTTTTTTTTCATCTTTTTTCAAATAATGAAAGGAACTACACTCACAACGCAATATCTCTCAAACTAATGGTCGGACTGCTGTCGAATTTTGTATCGTTTGAAGTTTGGTACTAACTAAAAATCATATGGATTTAATACTAGCACCTTCATCTGTGCATCAGACCGGGGACTTTTCAATTGACCTAATAAGTAGTAGCAATATCATATTATATCCACTGTGAAGTCGTGAAACTTTTTGATTCATGACATAATCGAGAACTGTCTCCAATAGGCTTTCTCCTGAAACAAGCCCACAAAAAGCAACAACAAACAAAATAAGGAGTCAATTTATACCACAGTTCTCCTAATGTGAAATCAGCCAACTTTTAATACTGGGAACAATCATTGTCGTAAAGATATCGAGAATTGGACAAGCAATGAGTCGGTATAATTTTAATGGTCAATCCAGGCAGTAAAATGTTTATACCTTAAACAATGAGATTGGCCTTGAATGATACAGTAATCGTATAAAAGAGCCTTCAATAAAAGGGTAATAACTAGTTATCGCGGTATTATCTCACGTTCATCATTCAGAATTCATGGGAACATTATCGAAAATTCTGTGTAAGCTCTGAGAGCTCACTGCAGTTTTATGCGTCGAATTGAATTATTTAATTATTTTCAGCTAAACGGATTTCTTCTGGTTGTTTGTTTTTTCGACAATAAACACGGGCATTTTCGCCAATTTTTAGTTCTTCTTGTTCGTGTTTCATATCTGTGATGGATATTTGGGAATCGAATAATATCTTCCATAACGTATTTAATTTCTAATTCTGTTTATTACATTTCAAAGAAAATTATTTTCAATACGTAACTGATTAAATTTTTATTGTCTCTTATTGTATATTTTATTGTTTTTGAAGCATTAGCAGATACAACGACAAATTTATTTAAGTTAGTTCATGGTGAAAAGTGTTTCACGAGTACAAAAAGAATACCAGTTTATATTTCGATATTATTGCCTTTGGACATAATCTGAATGCTTTGTGGCAAAATGTATACAGAGAAATTATGCAATAATAATAATAAGTTTCATTAAGAAATTATGATAACTATCAAAATTTTTCATTCGAATTGATATGGAATTGTCAATTCTGAAAGAACCCCATGAATGTTTTATTGTCTATAGTAAATATGGTTTCATGTTTCAATGTCTTTCTGTAAAGAAAAACCAGACTCTGAAGTTATGCCAGCAAGCATTTCGGGAAGCTGTTTTTTTTGTAGATATACTGTCCTTTATGTATCCTTCAGCAACATAAGCACTCTCTCAACACCAATAAGTTTCAGTGTAGTGGTACTGGCTTCAGCTCCTACCAGAAGAGTTGCTCATGTAGAAAATTGTGTAGGGCCTTTTCTTTGTCATTTGAACTTGATCGATTTCCTTATCCTTATCGATTATTCCTGTTCCTTATCGATTTCTTTATGGTGCCAAAGTGTAGCTCGAGCCAGTAGAGGGTAGAGTCAAAGAAGCAATCTTATTTCCATAATGTCTCAGATGTGTTTAATGCTTCGACTGGATTGTCTTGAAATGGACCGGCTATATGTGGTCGTATATTATTTTGTTGGAAAAGTGGTTTAGTGTTCGTCTATAGAAGAAGTAGAATTAGTAGATGCACCACCTCCTGCATGTAATGTATGTCGGCCATGTTGCATTCAGTTAACACCAAAGATAGCCGCAGCACTCAATACCATTTAGAAGATCGGAAGATCGGATCGCCAAAATTATCAAGGAATGTGAACCGAGCAGAAGAAGACCTTCAGGCAGACCACCATAAAGATGGTAGGAAAGCTGGAATTCAGCCTCCCAATAATGATGCCATGGCGTTGCTACAAAACAGGACTGTGTCCTAGAAGATGAGGAAGAAGAAAAAGAAGAAGAAGAATACAACCATGTCGATTTGGCGCCTGAACCATCATTTATTGCTTAGTTTCGAGATGTCATAACAAATATCAGAACCATAGAAAATAATGAAGAAGTAATCCGAAATGAGTAATTGTAAATATTATAGAATTAGATTTTGTGTTTTCTGATTATCTGATTCCGAAAAAACAACATCTGATAATAGAACATAAGTTGAGGATGTATAAGACATGTGTACAACCAGTTATCACATATGGCTCAGAAGCAAGTGCTGAAACATCTGTGACAAAGAGAATCCTAAGAACAACCGAGATGAAGACTCTGAGAACAATAGTGGGATATACACTGAAAGATAAGAAGAGGAAAAAAAAAGTAAGATGGATGAGAGTAAGGAGGAGATAATGGGAGCAGCTGGTTGACAGAATGTTCATACATACAGGATGGATATGATTGCAAGAGGCACCATACCTTATGAAAGACCACCAAAACGATGGCCAGACAGCTGGCA
Source organism: Harmonia axyridis (assembly GCF_914767665.1). Taxonomy (NCBI): domain Eukaryota; kingdom Metazoa; phylum Arthropoda; class Insecta; order Coleoptera; family Coccinellidae; genus Harmonia; species Harmonia axyridis. The sequence goes on from NC_059505.1 coordinate 31,907,903, forward strand.
ATCTACATCTCAAGAAAAAAACACATAAGTGAATCTGAACAAAACAGGCAATGTTTCTTCCAAAGGAAGAAGAAGAACAACAACAACAATGTAAAGACATGTGTGTTATTTTATTTTTAGCGAAACCAACAAAAAAAGTGCAGACACATCACGTTCTTCGTATATCGAATGATCAGACCTCCAATTCCACATTTCAGGTCTACCCTCGAATATGAACATTTGCCGAGTTTGCAAATTGACATTAATATCACCGAAATGTTGGGCCACCTCTGTCCAACATTCCCTAGCTGCCAAACTAGATATCAACACCGAAACTGAACATAATTCTGCCGATGCGGTTTTGTATTTTCTCATTATAATTCTCTAGTTGGCATATATTCAGTCCACGGACCCTAATATCGCCTGTGAGGTTTGAGAATTATTAGCTCAATTTCAGGCAACAATTGTGTCGGACAGGGACGTACATGCGCTTGGGTTATTATGTAGCAGTTTCATTTTGGTCGGTTGCATCTCAGGTTCTGATCTATCCTTAGTCTGTGTTCCTCCCCTGATTAGGGTTTATTTCCAAGGTTTTAGCGTTATAAGGGTTAGTGGGTATCATGATCTGTACATGGCGTGACTCTTGATTGATGACGTTCTGGGCAAATATACTGCGATGGATGAACGATCTGATTTATGGTTTTTCTTGTTAACTTCGTGGAATTTCACAGAAAAGCATAGAAATAAAGTGGGCTTTCTGTATGTACAAACTTCAAGAAGCTAAAAGGTTTGTCAGAGGTCTAAACTGTAAAAAATTTGAGAAGAGAATTAACTTGGCGACTCAAGGTTGAGTATACAGGGTGATTCATTGGTAAATAGCGGAAGCTGAGGGCAGATACAGGACACTGAGGTGAGTCAGAATATCCAAAGGGTCTACCTCTCTTTATAATCAAGAATCGAATGATTTTCAATTTTTCTGGAATTTTGATTACTGTGTTGTCTGAATATTCAGGTTTGACTAGATTTATTGAGCATCAAAATCGGATGCGGAAGTTTGAGAAATACCTTGCTCCCTTCAGTTTTTTCTCCTTTTTTCTTTCAAATTTAAGGAATTTTGATATAAGGGTTCTTTTTTTTTTGGGATTGAATTTTATGTATCAATTCTTTCTAGGCCGGACCAAAAAAACCAGTTATCATATTTATCTGAAGTTTGTTGCGGAGAATAAACGTAGCAAATATCATGAAAATATATAGCGTGGTTCGGTAATTGGAGAGATTGAGAAAATCAATGAAACACTCTGTATCTTGATTATAAAGGGAGATAGACTCGTTTAAATATAGATTATTCTGGCTACCTCAGCGACTTCTATCTACCTATCTACCCTTAGCTTCCGGCCATTCACCAATGAATCACCCTGTATATTGCTGTTCGTTTTGTGCTCCTTTCAATTTAAAAACTGCATAATCGATCAGAGTGAAATTTTTCAGTTGGATGGAGAATGGCATTCTCGTGCAAAATATTGTGTTGATGAGAATCATAGAAAATTCAAGAAGAATATCGACAAAATATCACCCAATACTTCCATGACCACAAAATCGAAGAAAATGAGATTTAGGTGTGATATAAAATAAGAATTGCAGATGATCCAATAATCAGAATCATAGAAAATCAAGGGAAATATTGGAAAAAAGAAATACCGAGAGGAAATAGGTACCCAATATTTCCGGGAATACTAATCTGATCCGGAATATAAACAAAAAAAACGTTGGGTTGAGACTAGGGCTGAAGTAAACCGAAAAAGGTAATGATATACAGGTGATTTATTTGAAATATCCGAGTTGTTAGTATATTTTGATAAAAGCGGCAACATAGCAGCTAGGGATTGGCTTGATATTCAAGCTACTTGAGCTACTTCTTCTAGTCAAGTAGTAGTTTATCAATGTCAAGTCAATTGTTTGTTTATTGAGTACTTGACTTAACATTGAAAAACTACTATACTTGTCTTGAACTTGAGTTGATTTCAAGTCAAGCCCAAGCTACTTGAGGTTGAGCCAAGTAGCTTGAATATCAAGCCAAGCCGTGAATCCCTAACTGCAGCGCTGAAAATATTTCAGATCGATAGAGCAGTGGTTCCTACCCAAGAAACAAAATTTTCAATAAAATCGTACTTTCCGTTCTCACTAAAAAGTCTTGAGTACCATTCACCGTGGCCCACCATGTATACTAACCACGTTTTCTTGAAACCATAAAGTCAGAAAGTTATTGTTTTCTTCAACTTAGTCAGTGAAATTTTTACTACTACTGAATGATAAAAAAAAAAAAAATTCCGACCTGGCATTAGCGCTTTTATGGAATTTTTTCAGAAGGATGATTGTTCACCCATATTTGCGTGAATAATATTACATAAAATTGAAAATCATTCGATTCATGTCAGGTAATTACTTAATTATTTTCATATAATAAATTGAATTTTTTTTTGTTATGATTTATCATTTTAGGAAAATAGGTGATTGGCCTTCTCTATGGTTTGATATCACAAAACAAGTTCAAATAACAGGAATTAAATACTGCATTATCAACATTCATCTATTGTTGAAAGTTCTCGACCGATGATTCCACAATTTGTCCAATGACAAAGTTCATCATAGAGTTATTTAATGGGTTTTATGTGGATAACTTTCATCATGTCGGATCGTTTGTTTTTCATCAAGAGGAAAATTCCATGGATACCTGGATTTTGCTTTTCACGAGGAGAATTGCGTCTCGAAAAAAAAACGTAGAAGTTAATTAGAGTGTATATAATGAAATGATTGATTTTTTAGCATACTAGATGAGCATTAATGAAGGCACTATAAAATCATCACTTTTTTATGGGTTCAATTAGATATTCGATTATCACACTCATTTGATATTCGATAGATATCCATCACTTTTTTTCATGGTCTTCAATCATTCATCATTCATTTTAAGTTGTGATTCGACGATGAAGGATGTTCTTTTGAATATTTCCAGTTTTTTTTCTATGGATTTTGAAACTTCCAGACTGAATAAAATTCATGTTCTAAGACAGTAAGAAATGAAGTTACACTATTTTTAGAATCCTTCGGATGTTTTTATAGTCAGTGGAATTATGACTGTTCTTAACAGGTGTTTATACCACATGATCTACCAAAGTTCAACTACTCTTCTCTCCTCATCGTTGTTTTTGATATCCCACCACTTTTCAGGATGAGTGAAGCAATCTCAGATGTTCCTCTGATTTACCGTCCTTTGCTATCACATGCGAAAATTTAAAATACGTTTTTACGTCTTCATTTTGCTTTTAGGAGAACCGTATTTTCACCTTTTTTCTAACCCCTCTATCCGCCTGCCCCCCTGGCTACGCCTGTGAACAAGATACATGAATTTTAAAGCGAATTATCTAGCAATTAGATGAAAGACTAATCTAGGAAACTTAGCAATACTAAATAATGAAGTTTGAAGCATGTAGGTAATGCCGTAATGGTACTGAATATTAACAGTATTTTACTGATCTGATGCACAGATGGCAGTGCTAGTATTGAATCCATATGATTGTTAGTTAATACCAACCTTCAAACGATACGTGTCAAAATTTGACAGCAGTCCGACCATTAGATTGTGAGATATTGCATTGTGAGTGTAGCTACTTTTGTTATTTGAAAGATGGAAAACAGAAAAAAGCCAAAAGAGGCTGTCATCGAGGAAAAAATCAAAAAAGTTCACTTAATAATTTTGAATGACCTTAAAGTGGAGTTGATTGAGATAGCAGACATTATGAAGATTATTCTGAACGTGTACATCATATCGTACATGAATATTTTTACATGTGAAAGCTGTGTGCAAAATAGGTGCCGCACGAGCTCACAATCGATCAAACGCAACAACGTGTTAATGATTGTGAACAGTGTTTGAAGTTGTTTAAGTGCAATAAACATGAATTTTATATTATATATGACAACGGATGAAACAGTCAATCAACAATCGACAGTCAGCTGAGTGAACTGCACACGATGAATCGAATCCAAAGCGAGGAAAAACACAACAGTCAGCTGGCAACGTTACGACATCAGTATTGTGGAATGCGCAAGGTATAATATTCATTGATTACCTCCAAAAGGGCCAGACCATCAACAGCGATTATTATATAGCGTTATTGGATCGTTTAAAGGATGAAATCGTTAAAAAACGGCCCCATTTGAAGAAAAGAGGAAGTGCTGTTTCCTCAAGACGCCGTGTCACAAATGAATGAAAACAATGGCAAAATTGCATGAATTGGGCTTCGAACTGCTTCTGCATCCACCGTATTCGCCAGATCTGGCCCCCAGCAACTTTTTCCTATTCTCACACCTCAAAACAATGCTTGCTGTAAAGAAAGATTGCGCCAATGAAGAAGTAATCGCCGAAACTGAGGCCTATTTTGAATCGAAAGACAAATCGTACTACAAAAATGGTATCGAAAAGTTGGAAGATCGCTATAATCGCTGTATAGCCCGCGAAGGCAACTATGTTGAATAATAATATCGACTTTTGCCAAAAAAAATGTGTTTTACTATAGTAGACCGGGGACTTTTCAATTGGCCTGTTAATAATTTCACCAGAAGAAGCCACCATGACGAGTGTTGCCTTTTGGGCCAATGATTCGAATATTCTATGAGGTGATCCATAGTATTAAATATGCAGTATTTTTCATTCGATAATCATTCCGACTTTAAATTATCCAAAACGTGAGCAGTGCAACCTTTAGTTAGAATTATTCCTACACCCACGTTGATTACTTAGGATGTTCTATCATTGAAAATAATACTTAAACCGAAATTATACAGTTCAAATACATCTCTCCTTACTAGCATAACATTAGAACTTTACTTTTGAACAAACAATTTCTACGTCTATTATTTGAATGATATGCTGCCTCAATTACTGTTCGAGTTGGTGTACGTTATAATATCTAAATAGTTATCAGACATTAAGCACTATGAAGAACGGTTGACCTCCCATTAAAAATAGCCTTGCCATGACTTGTGTCACTCAATTACATTACCGAGTGCTATATTCGCATCGTTTGGTGGGAATCCGGCTTATGTTTATTGGGAAAATTAAAGGATTGAAAAAGTTGAATTGGTTGCGGAAAATTCTGGAATTTTGTGCGAATCAAGTTTTTTGGACGAAGATTTGATTCAACGAGTGATAGAAATGTTCAGCAGTCGGCAGTTTATTTTGAAGTTTTGCTTGCACTTTTGCGCAAAGTTGAAACTAATTGGTGAGCCATGAAAAAAAGCTTACACTTGAATCAAGAATTTTGTCCTTGAGGATCAATGTTAAAAGTGATATTTTGTCGAGGAAAGTATGTGCACATCAATGTTGTATTTATAGCGTGGAAGTAAGTGTTTATAGAAATAGGATTCCTTTTTTTTTCGTAAGAGGTAAAACGATTGTTTAATATTACAAGAACAAAATATGGACAACTCATATTCTATCCAACCGTTAGCATTTCCCCAATTTTCATTTTCAAAAAGTTTTATTAGTACCACTGGCCATCTAGATTTCCAGATATTTCATTTATTGAGATGACTTTTCAAGAAGACTTATGTCTCAACTAATTCATGTAAATGTCCTCTAAGAGGATATCAATGTTCTCATTGAAACATTGTTGTATTCATCTCAAATTCTAATTGTCTATCTTTAGTGATTTCCTCCATTCAGCTGGAGGAATACATTGAACGAAAATTATCAAAATGATTTCAGTATGAAGTTCGTTTCAATGAAAAAATCCTCCTCATTTCGATTTCAAGCTATTGTTATGTGACTGTTATGAACGACGCCTAGATCTTGCAACTAATGACTTATAAATTACGGCAAAGTAGCACGAGGACTGATAATTTAGAGGTACACGTGCTCTGTGTCATCATCAGAATTTTTTTCAACTAGATGATATTTCTCTTTGTACCAATTAGATTTTGTCTTTTTTTGTTTCTCAAAAAAAAAAATATTGAAATTATAGTCAGGAATGCAAAATTGATAGAATATTTTTGGAAATAGAATACCGAAACATAAGTGAGGTTTATCTATGAAACTGTTAAAATGAAAATTAAAAATGAATACATATAAACGTATTTTGTGTCCTTGCATGTGGTACAAAATAACGGTAAATCAGAGGAACGTTTGATTTTGCTTCACTCATCATAAAAAGTGGAGGAATCTCAAAAAAGCTGACGAGAGAGGAGTATTTAAACTTTGGTATGAACGAATCATCGAAAAATCAACCGTTTTTGGTTAATTCAAGTTTATTTCATTCTTTAATAGCACAACTTAACTAATACCATCAGAATTTCTCTTCAAACATAAATTACTCAATCAAAAAAGGTTACTTGGAAGTAAATACTACGAGAACAGATGTGAGTAGGTACCGGCACCAGAGTCTTTTTTTTACATTTTTCCTAGCTACCAGTGGTCCACAAAAAAAAAAATTCTGGAGAAAAGAAGCGGGCACCCATTAGATTTGCATTTAAAATAAGCATCTCACATGAAGAAAATTTCAGATTGGATCTATGCCAAATTCGAGAAAAAATCACAGCTTATCTCCCTAATTCGTCATCAGTAATATTCTTCAAAAGTTATCTTGTTCTTCATGGGATGCTGATGCCACCTATCTTAGTACGGCAACATTGGCCTTGGTGTTTTCTGCTGCTCATATTCATAAAATTGATGCACAGCTTAACTTTTCTATGAGAATTATCAGTGGAATTATTAGATCTACATCTTCACCTTAGTTAACAGTGCTATCACATTTTTATTGTTTCGCCTCGTTCGTATACAGATGGTAGTCAAGAGATCTTGGAATAAATTTAATTTCTACTCGAACTTATTTCCAATTGTATCTTACCTCCAAAATACTAGAACTGCCAAATTAAAGTCACGCAAACCTAGATTAATTCTTGAAACTTGGCGTTCGGAATGGAGTTCTTGTAATGTCTTCAACAAAAGTCTAATCGTTGATCCTTCAGAGAAAGTTCTAGGTTTCAATCTTTCTACGAAAATTTGGTCTATTTTAAATCGACTTAGGTCTGGTCATGAGCAATAGTATGCTCTTCAAGAGGTATTCTATTGATAGCCCATTATGTGAGTGTGGAGTAGAAGGAACCATTGACCACTTAGTTAATACTTGTCCAATTTTTTCATGTCATAGTGGTTTCAAAGCCATCCATTCAGTTTCAGATTCTTCTTCTAGTCGCTAATTTTAAATTCGATATAATGAAAACTGTTACATTTATCACTTCTTTCTTGTTCTTTTCTTTTTTTGATTTCATATTTGATTATTATATGATATATATATCGTCAACTTTTGGCGAAGAAAAAGGATGGGGGGGATTTTATTTGGATGAAGATGAGGCCCTTCAATATAAATGTAGGCTTTTGTAATCGATCGTCTAGAGGTATGATTCGAAAACCTGGCCTTTCGTCTTTTTCTCCGTGACTTTATTGGATTTGTCATAATTAAACTCTTTTGAATTATTGACATTTATTTACAAAGCCACAATTATACAGTACAAACTCAGTATTGAGAAGATACTAATTACGTCTTAATTACAAGTTTCTCACTACGGTACTGAATTTCGTCTTTAACTCGTTTGTTGATTACTCGAAACCTTTTCGTTTATCACGTCTTTGTCGTACTTCAAGTTTTCGGTCGTCTCGTCTTTAACTCGTTCGCGACTCGTCTTAATTTAATCCGCGAACCGTCTTTTCGTCTTACGTCCTAAGTTGACCGACCGAACTTGACTCGTCTCAGACTTGCCTTGAACTTACTCTCGACTCGAACTTACTTCGTCCCCTGACCGCAACTTACCCCGTCCACTCTGAATATCCTTTCCTCCTTCCGGCTTGACCACACCCTTAGGGAAAGTACCATCCCCTAGTCCAATAAGAATTTTGCCGTACTGCCCACAAAGATCTTCGCGGATTCCTGGAAATCGAATATTCTCGAAGGACTAGAACCTGATACACAGATGTGACACAGATGTGTCACATCTGTGTGGGAAAGTTCGAAAACAACACGGTCGTACCAGATGGTACGACCGTGTTGTTTTCGAACTTTCCCAACCCCCCAGTATCTCTTCAAGATTTACAACTCCATGACATATCTTCGACTCCTCGAAGAATAACACATCCATTTTACATTATATGTACAATAACAATTCGATCCCTGTAAATTCATTGAAACTGTCATGCCCTCCACACTTGAAGAAACTAATAGGTCTCCAAGCATCCGGTTGACCATCTCAATTATTTACAGGGAACAATAACTGGATCCTACATAAATATGACAAATATAAACCAATCAATGCAATTGCTGAGGTTTTTATCTGTACTACTCTTGTATCAAATGCTGAAATGTATGATGCCCTGCTTACCTTTCCTTTGCTAATTCCAAGATTTCATCCCACATGCTCATTGTTTGAAGTTAATAATTTTTTGTATTGCTCATCTCAAAAGGATGTTTATATCTTCAGTAAAATTTTTAGAGCGTTTGTGCGAATTCATTTTGCTAATCAATAAATATTTTTTTCGTTCTGTCAATTCCTTTTTATTTCCAATTTTTTATTTATTTATTGAGTTATGTTCAAATGTATCTTTTGTAAACTACAAGGGTTGATTGGTAGAACACTTTTGGGTGAACTTCCACTTGAGATTTCTGATGTAATGAAGACAATTATTAATATTATATTTATTGACATCAATTTTTGTTGCAGGTAAGACACGTCAAATCATTGATGCCCAAATCACATCTCCGACATCTGCATCTTCACTCCACCTAACGAATTCAATTAGCTCGGGCTCGTTGTCGCTGATAACGCACCGTAGCGTTTCTTTTGAGCGTTTTCAACCGACTTTAATCAGGGTAAGTTGTTTATTTCGAATGCGACTACATCGGAGCGCATTTCCTAGCTCTCTCTTTCTCTCTGTCACGTCCGAGTTCTGTATGTAGTTTTGTGAACTTGGAAAAATGCCACATTTACGTGCATCACGAACCTCTACTTCTTGTTTGAATTCTGACATTCGGGATATATTGCGGTGGAAATGGGATACGCTCAACTGTTCTGTGGAGCGTTTGGCCTACTTTCCTGGGAAATTTAACCCTACGGAGAGAGACACAGGACGGACTGGATTTGTTCTAGATTAATTCTTGCAGGTTTCGTTCGGATCTCGTTCAATTTGAATACAGGAAGGATACCCTGGGAAAGCAGATGGCGATGATCATTTTGAGAGGATGCAATACTGTCCTACAGTAGTTTTTTAGACGAGCGATATTTTCGATCGATAAGGTTCGGTTGAATGATGAAAAATCTGTCTTAAAATGAGATGATGTTCGTTCTTGATAACTGCAGACGAATGGAAGGATCTAGATTGAAATTTTCTGGGAAGCTTCATGTCAAATTTGATAGTTCATGTTGGGGACAAAATTTGCTTATTGAAAGTGATATATATGCTCCCGGTATCTATGTTTATTACTCTGAGACCTGCTTTACCTAACTGTTTACAAAACCGAACCATCATATTTCTTCTTCTTAATTATTAACCATTGAAAATGAGCAATCTAGAATTATTCTTGACGATAGTTTTGCAATTTGAAAAGGAATCTTGGAATTCTGCATAAAAACTAGTTCGCCATCATTACAATCCATCAAAAATCATTCCTACCTTACCTTTCATCTGTTAGGTTAGGTTAGGAATGATTTTTGATGGATTGACAAACTAGTTTTCAGTTTTCTATGATTCTTTTTCAAATTGAAAAAAAACAAGGGTAAACGTGCTTTGAAGTCACCATTTTCACAACGTTTCTTAAAATATTTACACGCCACCACTCTTGTTCACTCCCTATTCCGTTTAAACGATCTGTATAAATACTGGTTTGCCATCAGTGAAAATCATTATAAATGCTTATTTTCATTGAAAACCAATAAAAACGTGAAAAATACTTGGAGGTGGTTTTGTGAACATTTGGGGTATTTTCCTCATCGTTCTGCTTGCGCATATTGAATGTCCAGTTCGATAATATATTCGACAGAACGCTTATGAACGACTCCTTTGTTGTTGAGGAAATATCCTTTGGCCTTTTTGTGGTGTCATTAGCAACAGCATGTTTACGCCATGCAATTTTCGCTCTGCAGTGCATTTACCGATGTAATTTTCAGATAATAACATTCCTGCCATGAGAAATTCCATATATGAGTGAAATATTCCTGTTTATTCCAAAACTGCAGATTCTAGCGTGATGAAAATTTGTATTTAGATGTCTTCTTCTTAGTGTTTTGCATCAAGTCTTCTTAGTGTTGTGATTGACATGGTGAAATTCTCTGTTTCTTGAACCTGCCATAATAGTTGTTCTGCCTTCATTTTCCTGGTCAATTCTCTAATATTTCAAACTCAAGGAGCTTATTTTGTTCCAATTTCATTTTTATTAGATGTATGAATACATAATAATAATACACTTTTTATTTATGATTACATACAGGTAAATATTTCGGGAAATAAATACCTCTGTAATTTTTTTATGTTTATAGTGAATAAACATTATATTATTATATTATATTTTTATTATATAATAGTTTGAAATTTACTTATTCTATTATTTCGGCGCTTGCTCCTGGCGTTGATGCGATACTCTTCATTGAAATGAAAGAAATATTTTGAAACTTTGTGTAAGGTGCTATCTACATCAATTTACATTATAAGAAGGATAAAGCAAATAGCTGACACTGAAAAACTCACCTATTTTTCTACCTTCCATAGTCAGATGACATATGGGGTTGTCATGTGGGGGCCTCTGCAGATGCTAATATGGTACTCCTGAAACAGAAACATGCTTTGAGGATAGGGTTCCATTTAAGTGATAGGACAAGCTGTCGGGAGATATTTAAGAGAGAGGGGTTACTTACCATGACGTATGTAGTCATACTTACTAGAGTTGACGATATTAATAAAAATGAAGACGAGTTCACCACAAATGAAGACTTCCGCGATTATAAAACTAGGAAAAGAAAAGAATTGAAAGGGAACAACAAGGACCAGACTTTATCTGCTTGAAAATTTTGTTTTACAACTTTGCTTCTGCCATTTTGCAATAATAAGCTGTAGCAGTAAGTCGTAGTCGAAATAAATAGATCTTAGAGGTCATACAATAAGCTTAGGTACTTGTAAACATATCGCAATCGAAATAAATGAACGCCATCGAAATATTAGTCGATTTGTGTCTGGATCGTAAAGTTATTACGATCTTGTCAGCTTAGGAGCCATATTCTCTTAATTTGCGGAAGGTTTTAATTTTATGCTTAATAAGAGAAATAATACATCGAATGCTCTCAAATACCTAAGGTGAGACCGCTATTAGTGAAAGAACGATGATTTTGACGTTGAAGACCAGCATGCCGGTGGAAGAGAGAAGGTTTTCGAAGATGCAGAATTTGAGGCATTACTTGATCAAGACCCTTGTCGAACACAACAACAATTGGCAGGATCACTGGTAGTGATGCAACCAGCCATTTCAAAACGCCTGAAAGTCAAGGGAATGATTCAGAAACAAGAAAATTGGGTGCCGTACGAGTTGAAGCCGAGAGATGTTGAACGGCGTTTGTTTGCTTGTGAACAGATGCTTGCAAGGCAAAGACAGAAAAGATTTCTTCATCGCACTGTGACTGAAGACTGAAAAAGGGTTCATTACGATAATCTCAATCGCAGAAAATCATGGGCGTACCCAGCCATGTTTCCACGTCGACGTCAAAACCAAATATTCACGGTTTCAAGGTCATGCTCAGTATTTGGTAGGACCAGCTCGGCGTAGTGTATTATAAGTTGTTAACACCGACTGGAACAATCACAGGCAATCGTTATCGAATGCAATTAATGCGTTTGAGACGAGTATTGAAAGACAAACAACCGCAATACAACGACAGACCATATAAAATTATTTTACAACTTGACAATGATCGACCCCATGTTGGGAAAGTAGTCAAAACATTAGTGGTCAGCGATAGACAATACTTTGAGTTATAAATGAATAACCAGTTTTTTCAATAAATCCCCGAATTCTGGAAAAAAGGGGAAGCAAAGTTGTACGCCTATGTATATAACCGACTACCGGCTGATATTAAGTTGGTCAATGTTACGCTCCTCAAGAGAAAAGTTACTTCTTCAAAGAACTTTATGGAAGGGTTTTTACATTGCTGAATTTTAAACTTTTAAGTTACCTACTATTCATGTAGGCTTGGTTAATCGATCCTCTAGAGGTATGATTCGATTACCTGGCCTTTCGTCTTTTTCTCCGTGACTTTGTTGGATTTGTAATAATTAAACTCTTTTGAATTATTCACATCTATTTACAAAGCCACAATTATACAGTACAAACTCACTATTGAGAAGATCTTAATTACGTCTTAATTACAAGTTTCTCACTACGGTACTGAATTTCGTCTTTAACTTATTCGCGACTCGTCTTAATCTAGTCCGCGAACCGTCTTTTCGTCTTACGTCTTAAGTTGACCGACCGAACTTGCCTCGTTTTCGGCTTAAGTTGAACTGTACCGTCTGTACTCGTCATCGGTTTAATTTGAACTGTGCTCTCTGCCGATTGGAACTACCCTCTCTCGAATATAGACCTCCCTTCTCTCGGTTTGACCACACCCTTAGGGAAAGGTACCATCCCCTAGTCCAATAAGGGCTTTTGCCGTACCGCCCCCAAAGATCTTCGCGGATTCCTGGAAATCGAATATTCTAGAAGGACTAGAACCTGAGAAAAAGATGTAACACATCTGGTACAACCGTCTTGTTCTAGAACTTTCCCAACCCCATAAATCTCTTAAGTTTTACAAGCGACATGACACATTCTTCGACACCCCAAAGAATTACACATCCTTTTTACATTATGTACAATGAAAATTCGTTCCCTGTAAATCGATTGAAACTGTCATGCCTCGACACTAAAAAAAACTAATAGGTCTCCAAGCATCCGGTTGACCATCGCAATTATTTACAGGGAACAATAATTGGATCCTACATTCATGTCTTTTGTGTGAATTCGTTTTAGTTTGTTGTGATGATTATTTTCTATTGTGTGTCTATTTTAAAATTTTTCATATATTGTATTTTGAGATCCCAATTCATTTGATGAGTTATTAAACAAGAGTTTTTCAGTCCAGAGCATGTGTCGAACCCTATTTTCAGATCCTCACAAAAGGTAAGCCAACGCCACCATTATATCGTCCACGGACAAACCGTCCATTACCGATCCCAAATTATAATGGACCGCATCAATCCCGATGAAATATCGCTCGGCACCAATTTACGATAATGACCGGAGAAATAGGAAATGCAGGAAACTTCACCGTTAAATTTCTCCGATGGAATCTTGGAGACCACCCTTTCTAACGTTGCGATAAACTTTAACGGTCACAATTGGGTAGGGGAATCTCTGCAGGACGCGGTCCTGCAGGCCTAACAAGCTTACGAGGGACAATTTGATCTGTTCCGGGGGTATCCATTTGCAAGTTTGAATCGGAGTTTTGCGTTTAAAGTAGGTATGCTGAGCTGGGACAAGAGTCGATAGCAAGTTTTGGGCAGGGACAAAGGATTGAATTGTTTGGGGAATGTCAAGTTGCGTAGCACAGTCTTCGTATCTACCCTGGAAAAGGGATTTTATTGGGGGGGATTTTAGTCAACGCGGAAGTTTTTTCGCACTGATGCATTCCATCAATCGGGCTGTATGAGTAAGAGGTGGAGATGTGGAGGAATTTAGTTTGATTTTTGAGTTGTACTTGTGTGGTTTCATAGGGATGAAGACGTTAAAACGAATCTGTAGACAAGATATATGCCCCTCCACTAAAGTTAAGGAAGTTCAGAGATTTTAAGAGAAGTTTTCAATTTTTTTCAGCAATTCTTCAAATATGATAGATCTCAATGTTTACTCACTTATCTTAAGTTGACAACGCTCTTGCACACTTTCGATCATATTGTTGAAGAAGCCTTGATCAATTCCTCTCCAGAGTAGCTCATCCCAAGCTTAGTGGGATTGAGGTCGGCCCCTCGGTGGGCAGGTGGTCAAGGCAAAATGCCTCACCATGGATTTCCAGAGCTTCATTGGCAATTTTCGTACGATGAGATAGCGCATTATCGTACAATTGTCCATTAACTTAATCAATGTAAGTTTGTGCATTCTTGGTACGATCAAGCACCTAGAGTTCTGTACGTTCATTCAAACAGATGCCTCCCCAGACAATAACTCTACCACCTCTTAACGGATGAACTTCTTTGAACTGATCTAATATTTCTGGGCACCAGAGGATGGGTTCATTCCCAAACACGCCGACTCTACGAAAACTATCCATATCTCAACGGATCTATACAGGAACAATACATACCTCCATTGATTTTAAGTCACTGGCTCATTGGCCCATTCTAATCGCAGTCGCAATTGATTTTGAGTTAATGGAATCCTTCTCAAAAGTGGTCGAGAATATAGATTAATGCAGTCTTCGACGAATTGTTTCAATCGAAAGCAAAATACCAGAAGCGTTCATAAGACGTTGTTGCATGAGTACTCAAAAGCTCTCTTCCTGTAGACACATTCAGTAACCGATCTTGTGGTAGATTTTGAGCGTCCACTTCTCGGTATTTTGGTCAGGTATCCAGTTTCTCGATATCTATGGACGAGTAAGGAGACTACGCTCTCACTAACTTGAAAAAAGAAATCGCAACATCTCTCTGATCCCGCCTCGATCATACCTATCACGCACAGAGCACATACCCGGTGAATTGATACGAATCTATATATGTAGGCTTGGTTAATCGATCGTCTAGAGGTATGATTCGATTACCTGGCCTTTCGTCTTTTTCTCCGTGACTTTGTTGGATTTGTAATAATTAAACTCTTTTCAATTATTTACATCTATTTACAAAGTCACACTTATACAGTACACACTCAGTATTGAGAAGATCCTAATTGCTTCTTAATTACAAATTTCTCACTACGGTACTGAATTTCGTCTTTAACTCTAGTTCAATTACTCGAAACGTCTTCGTTTATCACGTCTTCGTCGAACTTCAAGTTTTCGGTGGTCTCGTCTTTGATTTGTTCGCGACTCGTCTTAATCTAGTCCGCGAACCGTCTTTACGTCGTACGTCTTGAGTTGATCGACCGAACTTGTTCTCGTCTTCGACTTAACTTCGAACTGTACCGTCTGTACCCGTCTTCGGTTTAATTTGAACTGTACTCTCTGCCGATTGGAACTACCCTGTCTCGAACATGGACCTCCCTTCTTTTCGTTTTGGCCAAACCCTTAGGGGAAAGTACCATCTCCTAGTCCAATAAGAGCATTTGCCGTACCGCCCACAAAGGTCTTCGCGGATTCCTGGAAATCGAATATTCTAGAAGGACTAGAACCTGAGAAACATATGTAACACATCTGGTACAACCGTCTTGTTCTAGAGCTTTCCCAACTCCAGTAAATCTTGAGTTTTACAACCGACATGACACATTCTTCGACACCCCGAAGAATTACACATCCTTTTTACATTATGTACAAAAACAATTCGTTCCCTGTAAATTCACTGAATTTGTCATGCCTTTGGCAGTTGAAGAGACTAATAGGTCTCCAAGCATCCGGTTGACCATCTCAATTATTTACAGGGAACAATAAACTGGTTCCTACATATGTATGACAATTTGATGATATTTTCAATGAAAACTTTCATTGGAAATCTATAAAGATGACAATCTGTCTGAATCAGAATTAATTAAATCTCAAAATTTACATAATTAACGAAAACTATTTTCAAACAACTATGACCAAACATTTTCCAACAATACCAATAGCCCTAATGGCTTCAGCCGCACTGAGTTTTTGTCTAGGCATTATTGCAAAACAAAACAAATATTCAGATATTGAAGGAAATTGTTATTTCCAAAGCTGCCGCCAGACATTTCGGCGCCCCGGCAAATTTGGCTAATTTATACGAATTTTATTTGAAGGAGCCTCTGCTTTTTCTCTCAGGCAGCTTTTCAATTCCATATGAAATCGTATTTTCCAATGCAAAATCTTAAAGGTGCAGAAAGTCTTGTTTTATTAACTGACTTTGTGCCCCTACAATCTGGCACCCCGGCAAAATGTCCGGTATGCCGGTCCTGGCGGCGGCCCTGGTTATTTCATGTCAAAACTCAGAACTGAATCGGTTTTGTGAACACGGAAATATCGGGTAATTTTTTTTTCGATATACTATAATTTTGCCTTTGAAGGAAGCCATCCAGGTGAAAATGGACGTAATTGAAATGCCCCAATTTTGAAAATGCTAATACTTAATTCATTATTGAAAACGCCCACTCTTTCAAGAGAACAAAACCTTGCCTTTAAAACTCAATATCTGAATGAAATTTCAATTTTCCTCATTCCTCGCTCAGGAATAATGATAATCAGAAAATAAATATCACCAAATGCTCATAATTCCGAGTAGAACTCTCGAATATTGTTGACTTTAGAAATAATAAAAGTTATCTACATGCATTGGAAAGCGTCATTAATTCAACATAGCCCCAACATTCATTCTGTAATCTTTCGTTATATCAAATGTCAATTCGTTTCCCTACTTGCAAACTGCATCAAGCCGTGAATAAAGGTCATAGGGACCTTTGGGTCATTGCCATTATGTGTACCTGCTGAACTGTGTATTTCGTTCTTTTCTTTTTCATATTCGTTCGGCCTCATCTATAGGTTTTGTACTCCGTTTTTTACCTGAGACCTACCTGCAGGAAATATCGATGCATTCGAATCAGAAAGGTGATGTTATATTCAGATGTTTCGATATTTGTCAGTCATGGAAACGCGAAAGTAGAAAGCTTTTTTTTTGCCTGACGTTTTGATGGGTTCCAAGCATATTGTATAGTGAATTATTGAAACATTGTTCTGAATCTAAAAGTCAGTTTTTTCCTACTATTCTATAAAATATCTCTAATCAATGAGCAACATACAAAAAAGTCTCTTGGGGCACTGTCGATTCGAACCCAAGTTTTCTTCGTCGATCTCTATTATAGAAAAACACTGAGACACAATAGCTACAAAGGCATACAACATTGATTCCACCGTTGTTTTTTTTCTGAAATTCGAGTATTTATCGTGAAAAACTGTTTATATATTTATGATTCAAAGTATTGTCCATTGCTGGTCACTACTTTCTCTCATCTTTCGGGAAGCGTACGACTCCCGCGTTGAAAAAACTAGTCATCTTTTAAAGCGATCCACGAATCGATTCAATATTTTACATCTTCATAATACCGGAAGACTTTAGAACTCTGAATATTCGGTTTGGACGTCGACGTGGAAGCATGGCCGGGATATCCCCATGATTTTCTGCCCTTGGAATTTTCGTAATGAACCCATTTTTCGTCTCCAGTCACAATGCGATACAGAAATCCCTTTCGTGTTTGCCTTGCAAGCAGCTCTTCACAAGCAAACAAACGCCGTTCAACAAATCTCGGTTTCAACTCGTATGCCACCCAATTTCTTTGTTCCTAAATCATTCCCATGACTTTCAGGTGTTTTGAAATGGCTTGTTGCGTCACTTCCACTGATCCTGCCAATTCTTGTTGCGTTTGACTCGAGTTTTGATCAAGTATTGCCTCCAATTATGCATCTTCGATAACCTTTTCCCTTTCACTGGTCTTCGAAGTCAAAATCATCGTTCTTGAAGGGTTGAAACCACTCTCGGCACATTCTTTCACTAATAGCGGCCTCACCATAGGTATTTGAGAGCATTCGATCAATGGCGTTATGTTCACATAAACCTAACCTTATTGTATGGCAGCTACGATCTATTTATATCGACTACCATTTACCGCTACAGTCATCTTTTTCAAATAGGCGGAAGCAAAGTTGTACACCTAATATTATTCGTGATATTATCGTAACGAAGACCAACTCGAGCATAGACAATATATTTCGATTATACGAACCTCTCCACTCGACATAGTTCGCGAAACACCACTCGAGCTGCGTACTCGTGATGTTTCGCGAACCACGTCTCCTGAATATTGTCAAAGTTTTTGTGATATTACAACTGAGTATAATTTATTAAATTAGCATTATTGCATCTTTAGAATAACAATATGCCAAAATTGTGAAACTTTCATAATTATGACTGTGGTTAATATTACCATAGAACATATCACCTATTTAATATTGATATTGTTCTTCACCTATTTATCTGAAACTTCATAAAACTAATCCCAATAAATTCGATATTGAAACCACTCGATGCATAGTAGATGCACAGTAAATACAGTCGTCGAGTGTTCTGATTGCGATTTCTATTATTGCACTAGGATTAGCAAAGCCCTTATTGCCACTGTTTCTGCATTAATTCATGACTCGTAGTTAAAATAATAATCTGATATCAAACGATGGGAGTCCATTCTATTGGCTATGCAGTATCGTAAAGGGAAATGATAATGGTACAAACAATAAACCAATCGAATGGGATAATCGTTCAGATAGGACTCTGTGTGTTGGATTATGTGTTTTCAATGGGACAACTCAACTGCAAGATTGAATTTCCAGGAATATCGCATTTGACAGAAAAATCCATTAGTTTCTTGAGATGGTAGATAGGTAGGTACTTGATAGATGCAGTAGGTGCTAGTATTTGAAAGCTGGAGAGTTCAACACAAGTTCTGAAAATAAGAGAAAAGCAATAACGTGTCAGGCGCTTTTGTATGCTCGTTCATTCATGCTCCAATTTCACCTTTGAAGACCATAGAACTGTATATAAACGCTTGAAGTTTTTACTTTTAGACTTGGGACTCATTGAGTAAACACTTAGTGCCTTTTTCCAATATTCTTCTCGGATTTTCTATTGTACAGATGATGTGATCGCTCGGAGCTAAATTTTGGTATGTTATTACCACATCCAAAATCTCAACTTTTTGCTTTTTGCTCCTGGAAATATTGGGCTATTCCTATCGATATTCATCTTAATTTATCTATGGCTCTGGTAATTCTTCATAAAAAAAATTTGAAATAGGCTTAAAACTGGTATTTTATATATATGTACAGGTAAAATTTCGACCTGATCGGATTTGAAATCTCAGAAATATTTGGTATTTGAAAAATATTAGTCGATTTATGTCTGCATCGAAAAGTTATTCTCGATTAAACATGTCAGCTTACGAGCCAAATTCTCGTCATTTGCCGGAGGTTTTAATTTCGTGCTTTAATATAAAGAAATCTGCGGCTGAGGCTCATCAAATGCTCTCAAATATCTATGGTGGGGCCGCTATTATTGAACGAACGTGCCGAGAGTGTTTTTAACGATTCAAGAACGGTGGTTTTAACGTCGAAGAGAGAAGGTTTTCGAAGATGCAGAATTATGGAGACATAACTTGATCAAGACCCGTGTCAAACGCATCAAGAATTGGCAGGATCATTGGGAGTGATACAACAAGCCATTTCAACACGCTTGAAAGTCATGGGAATGATTCAAAAACAAGGAAATTGGGTGCCGTACTAGTTGAAGTCGAGAGATATTGAACGGCGGTTGTTTGCTTGTGAACAGCTGCTTGCAAGTCTCAGACGGACGGGATTTCTGCATCGCATTGTAACTGGAGACGAAAAAACGGTTGATTACGATAATCCCAAGCGCAGAAAATCATTGAGAAATTCCGGCCATGCTTCCACATCGACGGCCAAATCGAATGTTCACGGTTTCATAGTCATGCTCAATATTTGGTGGGACCAGCTAGGTGTAGTGTATTATGATTTATTAAAACCGACTGAAACATTCACAGGCGATCATTATCGAACGCAATTAATGCATTTGAGCCGAGCATTGAAAGACAACCGGCCGCAATACAACAAGAGATATAATAAAGTGATTTTACAGCATGATAATGCTCGACTGACACATAAATATCTGCTGAAGTCTGAGGACAGTCCATTCTGCGATCGTTGTGGGGTTACTAACACAGTTAAACACATTCTCCTAGATTGTAAACAATATGGAGGTAGGAGATCAGCCTTTTTGTCTCAAAAAAGATTAAAAGAGATACTTTCGGAGGAAAATGCTTCACTATTGATGTCTTTCCTCAGAGAAATAGGTATTCTGAAAAAAATCTAGTCATTGACACTTTTGTGATATTTCTATTTATTTATTTGTTTGTTTTTTCCTATATATTGTTATCTACATTTATGTTTATACCGTACAATATTTGTTTTCACCCATTTGTGTATAAGTGTACTTCTTTTGAAGTCTGACATAAGCGAGAATGGTGCTAAATGGCCTATGATGCCGACGCACAAATAAATAAAATTTCTCTCTCTCTCTCTCTCCTGACGTTGCTCCCTCGGACTGTCACTTGTTTCGATCAATGGCACATGGCCCGGCTGACCAGCACTTCCCGTAATATTAAGATGTGAAAAACTGGTATCGATTCGTGGATTGCTTCAAAGGTTGACCAGTTTTTTCAATGCGGGATTCGGACGCTGTCCGAAAAATGGGAGAAAGTAGTGGCCAGCGATAGACAATACTCTGAATCATAAATGAATAACCAGTTTTTCACAATGAAGTCTCGAGTTTCGAAAAAAGACAGCGAAAGCAATGTTGTTCGCCTATGTAGTATTCGAGAAACATTAGATACAATATTGAAGATAATTTAAGGATGTTGAATTTGTCCTTCACACAAAGTAAACCAGAAGAAGAAGTTTCACCAAATTATCGAATCATACCCCTAGGCGATCAATAAACCAAGCTCACATAAAAAAAAATTGTCGAGAAATAATTTTTGAACAATTGTATGAGATACAGAATAATAAAAACCTTTTTGTGAAATTTGCAACTTCTTTCTAACACGAAAGTAACCAGTTCCTATTGTGAAGATGATAATTAAGGTCAGTGAAATATCACAACGATTCATAATTTTTTCCCCGTATTTCAATCGGTCGAGAAACTCCCTGCAGGAGGAGAAAAAACCGTCCAGTCTCGTTCTCGGTTGATTACACTCGACTTCCCTGCCAGAAAAACCTTTATCAGAACCTGCATTCACAAGCACTCCTCCATTCTATCGCCACATAGAGCTGGAATAATGAATTCATTCTATAATTGGGGATGGAATAAGCCATTAGTGAACTTTCATTCTTGCGACGCCTAGTCGTTTCAGTTCCATTCAAATGGGGAAATTCTGGAGAGCAGCCATCTCATTTTTCGGGCTTGGAGCAGTTTCAATCTTTATGAGTCGGGGGAAATATGAATTTTTTCGGAATATTCAGCGTTCATGATGGAAAGAGGCAGTATAATTAAGCGGTCGCGTGATCAATAGCTTGAAAAAATTACTGGCGCACTATGGCACTTTATTTTTAGGTCGTATTTAAGTTCTTGGTGTCATTAGGATAATACTAGGGAAAAACTATTTTGTTGGGAGAGAAATCGATGCAAACGCAATGTTGGGAACTTTCAAAAGAAACGAAATATTCGAAAAAATAACTTGAAATTATGTTCAAAATACCGACCATCTACTCCAATACACTTTATGATCCAATCTCCCAAAGACATTTTAATATCAAATAACCCTTCTTTATTATTTTTAATTACATTCACGGCTACTTCTATTTTCCGTTGCAATTCTGCTGAATTGTAATCCAGATTGGCAATCTTTAGGTATGTCAAAACACCAAACATGAAGTAATAATAATAATAATATTTATTAGTCCAATCGATCGTTTACATGATATAAGACAAGTCAAAAATACATTATATACAAATATAATATATCACATATAAAAATAAAAAACTTAATATTAAAATAAATAGAACGTCAACATCACTTTATCAAGCTATACTAACAACAGAAATTATCAGTCAAATATTCCCTCACTGTATAATATGCCTTCTCACATAAAAGATTTTTTAATTTGTTTTTGAAGCTTCTATGACCGCAGTCATTTTTTATAGATACAGGCAGAGAGTTGAAGAGTCTTATCCCAGCAAACATAGGACAATTTTCATAAAGTTTTGTTTTATGTTTTGGTGTCCTAAATAATGCACCATGTCTCGTTTGGTATGAATGAGAATCAGATATTTTTGGCACTTCATTAACGTTTTTTTTAAAGAACAATATACACCTATATATGTAAATACAGGGAAGCGTTAGAACTCGGTACCTTATAAAATACGGCCTGCATGAATCGCGCGATCCCATATTGAAAATAAGACGTATTACTCGTTTCTGAGCAATGAAAATGCGAGATGCAAAGGTGGAGTTACCCCACAAAGTAATATTATATGACAATGTGTGTAAAACAAGGCATAATACACCGAAAGCAGTTGTTAAATATCCAGTACCTGTTTCAATTGCATCACTGCATAGAAACTCCCATTCAATTTTGCAGAAATGTGATCAATATTATCTTCCCAACTCAGATTACCGTCGATATATATCCCCAGAAACTTCGTGTCGGTACTCATCTTGACAATATTGCCGTCTATGTTCAGGTTAATTGCTTTAAACGATTTATTTTTTGTATAAAATTGCATGAAAACTGTCTTGTTGATGTTTACTATCAACGAATTACATCTGCACCATAACACGAAACTGTTAGCAATATTATTCAATTTAAGTTCTAGTTCCTCCTGCGTTAAAGCGCTAACAGCAATCGACGAGTCATCCGCATACAAAACCGTGCACTCAGAGTCAGCAATATGGGCAACCACGTCATTGATAAAAAGGATAAAAATTAAAGGCCCAAGAATTGACCCTTGCGGATCTCCATAGTCCACGTTATAAACCTCGGATTTTCCACATGTTTGTATATGTTTCCACAAGATGAATGACTCTAAAAAAACTACTGTTTCGAAATCAATGCAGTCCTCCTGTTGAGATTATTACTTGTTGAATGAAAATGCTTATATATGAAAATAATATCACGGCTACTATTTTCGAAAATATTAATGTGAACACTTACAGAGGATGTACTACGAAAATTTGTCAATTCATCGTACGTGATTGGCCACCGATGAATCAGCTTCGGGTGTGCGTATTTGGAGAAAGAAACATGGAGAATTTTTTGAACGATTTTCAATAATAGTTGAGACTTGAGAGAAGATACATACGTCGTTTTAGATTTCCGCCGTTATTAGCTGAATTTGAGATTTGGAATTCAATTTATCGAGGAAAATCTCAAATTCAGCCAATAATGACTGAAATATAAAATAACGTATGATATCTCAACAGTTATTGAAATTCTCTATGTTTCTTTCTCTAGATACGCGCAACCCTTAGTCGATTCATCGGTGACCAATCACCTACGATGAATTGACAAATTTCCGCAGTACATCTGAATAGTCGGCAACTGTTGTCTATGCGGAAATATGACATTCTTACTTACTTTGGAAATACGTCCACTTGTTGGTGTTATTATTCAAAATCTTATTATAATTAAAATTAGAACCCCCGTATCTCGAAAACCATATTTTTTCAGACTTATTTTTATTATATTTTGAGGCCTAGGTAGAAAAAATAACACAAAACCTACAAAAACAAAATTTTTCCAACCTAAAGAACACCACACACCACAACATCTATTTTCTTTCGACAGGGGTTCCTACCTTTACAAAACACAAAAACCTCCCAAAATTCCGCGACATTCCGACCGAATGAAACGAAAACACAGACGTGTTGGCATACATAAGGTCCGTTTGGCAGGAATTAACAGATCAACGTTACGTTACATTCGGAACGTATCTAGCCAGCATGATACGGCTTTTGTTGAAATATTGCCGGTTGTAAGCTTCCGTGGGTTCGAAACCGTCAATTCCAATGGGGAAAGATCCGGCAAATCGATATATAGCCGATTGGGTACCCGAACCAGCTGATATACGCGATTTGAACTAATTTGTGCACGGCAATCTGCTAATGAATTCGATTCGTAGGGGGCCTTCCTTTCCAATATGATCGGATGTTTTATGGGAAATTTTGGACGAGGGTGAGCTTGTTTGAAGGTTTTTTGCGCCGTTATTGATTCGAAATTTGAAATGATATACCATTAAATATATTGACAACAAATAATTGTTTAACGTCTGTATATTAACATATTATCTATTTATCTATCTATTCAATTAATTTCACGGCATTCAGACAATTTTTCAATTCAGTAAAAAGTACCTTCTCGAGCAGGATTCGAACCCGCAACCTCCGAATCACTAGTCCGATGCACTCGCCTTTGAGCTATCAAGGAAATTGACAATTTTTATTTGAAAAAAATTTTTGCTCTATTCCTCTTCTCCCTGTTCTTCCATCGAATGAATTCACCTTATCCCAGGTCGATGTCATCACTTCATCTCTTTTTAGGACGGTCAAAACTTCGCCTAACACTTGGTGACTTAATCTCTTGCAATTCTCACCTATCTGTCCTCCGTTATTCGTCCAATGTACCAGTTCTATTCCACTTTCTTTCCTTTCACCCACTCGTTAATATTTTTTGTCTTACATGCTCTTCTGATATTTTCACTACGTTCTCTATCTCTCAACGTTTTGCCTGTTATTCGTCTTAGAACCCGCATTTCTTAAGTCTCCAAGAGTTGGTCTGATGTTCGTCTTGTAAATGCGGGTCTTTGATATATGTATCT
The DNA here is from genome assembly GCF_914767665.1 of Harmonia axyridis. Taxonomy (NCBI): domain Eukaryota; kingdom Metazoa; phylum Arthropoda; class Insecta; order Coleoptera; family Coccinellidae; genus Harmonia; species Harmonia axyridis. Next base: position 31,932,561 of record NC_059505.1, read on the forward strand.
ATATTTTCTTTTAAATAGAACAATACAAAAGATTATCAACTTCAAATAATAAAGCATGTGTAGATAAAATCTCAGTATTAGCAGAGAAAATGTAAAGGGGCATCATACATTTCAACGTAGATGAAAACTAGATGAGAACCTCAGCAAAAATTCTCTCTCCACGTATAGGTGTAGTGATATTGGTTCGTGTATTTGTTTACAGAATAAGCTGGGATATTTATATTGAACATCTTCTTCTTCATCCAAGCAAAATCTTTTCCATATTTACTTTTCGTCAAATATATTATAATTGAATATGAAAACAGAAAAGAAAAGAACCAGAAAGAAGTAATAAATGTTATAGTTTCCATTATATTGATTTGAAGTTAATGACCCATTCTAGAAAAAGATCTGAAACTGAATGGTTAGCTTGGAAACCACCATGAAATTTATAAATTGGGCAAGTATTCACCAAGTGGTCAATGGTATCTTCTACACCACACGCACATAGTTGGTTTTCAATAGAACGCCATTTGTAGAACATACTATTGCAACGACCATGACCTAAGTCGATTCAATATACACCAAATTTTCCTAGGAAAATTGACACCTTGAACTTTCTCTAAAGGATCAACAATTAGACTTTTGTTGAAGACATTACAAAAACTCGATTCCGAATGCCACATTTTCTTTTCACTTTCATTATATTGAAGAAAAGTATGAATCCATAGAGGTTTGCGTTACTTTAATCTGGCAGTTCTAGTATCTGTCAGTTCATAGTAACTCGAATCCACTGACGTCACTATTACCTTTGGCGTTGAACCTACAAAATGAATGATAATTCCTAATTCAAAATGGTTATAATGGCATAATGGAGTATTCTTTTTGGCATTTATTTGCTTCATAAAAGACAATTTTGCTCATTGACGAAGTTATTTGATCAAAAATGAGCTTCATCACTAAATACAATTTTTCAGTGAAAATTCTCATATTTAGCCGATTAGCACAAAGACCAACAAGTTGAAAACGTCGACGTTTCGACATTTCGTCGTCTTCTTCAGCACTTCGCGCTACAGCAGTAATATTTTCTACAGTATGCACATTTCTTGTCTTGTTGATGGTTTTGAAACGATAAGAGTAATGTTAGTGCTAAAACGATCAATAACTGCTTGCTCACTAGGCAAATTATGTTCACCATGAAATGAACGATGTGCTCTTTGAATTTCGCGAATAAATTTATAAATATCAAATTATATTTATAATTATGAAAGTAAATGTTTACTATTTGAAAGCGTTGTTCTGGCCTTAAACGATTCATGATGAATTGTCAAACCTTACTGAACACAAATGTCATTATAGTTCTATATTCCCAATCCATAGACAGCAACCATCGAAACTATCATTCAGCTGAAAATAAACCAGTTATGAAACGAGTATTTGAAACAGTTTAATGTTTACAATTCATTTAGCATTTTAGCAATACCGAATCCACCAAATGTGCTGAACTTTTCAATTTGAAAAAAAGTTAAAGCATGACCGTCGATTTATCGTGTTCTGATTCACGTCAATATGAATGAATGTACTAATTTCGCATGAAAAGAGGCGTATGCTTTCAGTTTACCATAATCGAAGTTATTCAACAGCATGCATGAATGATCAGAATGATTGTTTCAGGTCTAATAGCGTTATTTATATTGTTATGCGCTGTTTGACCTTAGGAGCATTTCAATTTGGTGAGGATGTATTTCACATACAATCATTTCTGTTCTAAAAATACGCGAATATACGGCTATTTATATAATGACAATCTAGGAACGTTGTTGGTTTCATGCACAAGTTCAATTAATCCAATCAGTGTTTATTTACATCTGATGTATTAGTTGCTGTTTGATTGTGTGAAGGGTTAGTAATTTAATAGAAATGAAACCTTACATGTTCGTTGATTGAAATTATGCATCTATTTCCTGATCGATTATCCTCATTGCGATATTTCACTTTGAAATATTGATGACATAAAACATGAAATTACAAGGGTAATGATTGGTAACACGTTCGTGCTTTGAGTTAAAACGAGTTTGACCAAACGGGAATCAATGAAAATGAATCTGGATCATAGGATTTGAATCCCACCAATGGTCAGTAACACTATCTAATTATATCTGCAGAGGTACTTAAATATTCAATTCAGAATCAATGAACTTCTAAGGCTTGAATGAAATAGTAATCACTTGAAGAACACTTTCACACTTTCATTCTCGTCGATAGATCGTATAGATAGATATAATCTGTTTGTTAGTCGTATACACTATCACAGTTTGTTTTAGGATCAGGTACGAAAATTCAGGTTTACCTATATACCTAAAGAAGCTATTCGGATTTTATCAATGAAAATTAATTCAGTATTGTGTGTACAAATACATTATTATTATCATAATTCACTGAATCAGGGTTGTTGCGGCTCTGTTGATCTTCCGCGAACTGCTACCAAATTGATAATTTGTTCTTAACCCTACTTACTCATACAATCCCAGGGAGGCCGTCGATACTGTTAACGAAACCGACGACATCCTTGGTAGCCTCGGCTATTACCTTGCGAGTATCCAGAACTGGCTTCCTCATGTGAGTGATTCTCAGGCCAGTCATCCCTGGACCTGTTTACACTATGTGTTCTGCTTTTCAGAGAGGTATTTGCACCGACAGTCCCACCATCACCCGAAGCTCAGCTCGTGGTAGCTTCAGAAGCTTCCTGGTATAGGTCGGTGGAAGCACCACAATTTTTTTTTCAGAGCTAGTTTGGAGTGCTCCTCCAAAGGGTTTCATATTGTTCCACTTCCATTGTTGGACCGCTGCCTTATACAAAGTTCGGCAGAGCCGACCTCGGAGCCGACTGACTTCAGCAAGTTTTTCCAATTCAGGCTGTATGAAGATTTCCAACATTGACACATAAAGCTGGGAAGTAACTGTGATGGTGACATTTTCAACCTCGAAAAATCAATGACACAGCACACCAAACTGTGTCTTTAGGTTAAGAGAGTAGTCTTTTATGTAGTTGAGCAGGATTACATGCAGCCCAGTACCGGAAATTTTGCTTTTTCACTGTTCTAGAAAGGTAGAAAATGTGCTTCATAACTACTAAAGAAAGTTGCTCTTGAGGAGATGCTCTGAATCGTTTCATGAATCTCAGCACGCAACTCTTGAACAAGCATGATTTTATACGGTGGAAATGATAAATCCTCATGCAGAATTCTTCCCAAAGCTATCGCGTGCCTCCGTGCAGAGAGTCTAGGTGAATGCTCGACTGCTACTCGAACAGCCTGCACATTTTCCGGTGTTCTTACCGTTTTTGGACGTCCATGTCGTCACAATGCTAAAATAGCGCCGAAGTGCCCACTGGGTCGCGATCACAGAATTTTTATTTTGCAAATGGCAAAGCCTCGATGCACTCCGTTCCAAATCATGATGCTGACTAAAATCTTGTAACTCTGAGGAACACAAAGACCCTTTACGCACATACTTGCCCCCACCACATTCCGAACAATGACCTGTCAGAACTCGTCAATCGACTCTGCCGCACCTTTTATTGGTCTTCTACAAGTCCACAGAAGGGCTCTTCTCGTCTTCGTAGTGGACACATCCTGTGTCCCTTTTACCTCCATAGAATAGGTGTTAGATAAAATCCCCTCTGTGAGTGTGGAGAAATCGGTAACACAGAACACCAGGGACCGTATTCTCGACAAGTGATCTTTCAAAACGTATACGTTCATTCAGTGTAATTAGCATTGAAAGAACGTATACGTTTTGAAAGATCACTTGTCGAGAATACGGTCCCTGCTCTTCATCTGCGAGTCCTTTCGTTCTCGGAGGGAAAATCTTTTGTTCAATTTGAACAGAGTGATTGATTGTTTTCAGCCATGTAGTTAATTTTCTCCTCTCATCAAGAAAAACTGACGTTTATGAGCTCATATACGATCATGCCATCTCATGTGGCTTCAAGTTTTAACTTTGCGCGTTTGATGGTTCCCCTTGTACCAATCCTCTTGTGGTTTATTCCTGTCCAACCGTGGCTCATATGTGAAGTGTCGTGTACCAAAAAAAACGCCATGATGAGCCCCTTGGCGTATATGTGTCCCAGTCTCAATCCTGTCTACCTGATTTTCGAAAGTTAATATGAGCAAACCGAGTAGCAATACGAAAAGAAATGAATGAATGGGTGATACGATGGAGTAAAGATGAATATGTGCATAGATATGCTAGCTAATGACTTACTGTCGAAGCCATTATAGGGTCACAACCCTAGGAATTCACACACACATTGGTCTTCTACAAGTCCACAGAAGGGCTCAGGACCAATAGCTGTTAACCTTGGTGCTTTTTCTGCAAATGCATCGGTAAAAAACACATAATGTGGACTTGAATAAACAAAGTCGAATATCATGCTCGAATATTAGGGAGGAGAGAAGAGCCAAGGATGCATCCTATGTAGGTCCCTAACTTTATCACACATAATCCTATGATATCGGAATAGCCATTTACGGTATTAGTAGGTAGTAAAAGCAACATAAAAGCTAATAGCAATAGTGGAAAATGGAGATGAATGAATGAAAGAATCAAACTATTTTCTCAAAAAGCTAACAAGAATCTATATATTGGCCTTGTACACAGATTTTATACAGCTTCAAATGATTCGTTTCAAAATTTCATATTACAGTATTTAGTCTAGATCAAAAAAAATGAGTGTTGAATGACGTTATATTTGTTGTTGTTTGAAATATGTATCAAGTAGTTGAAGCAGCGGCAAATCACCTCCAAGTTATAAAGGCTCTAATAGAGTGCAGCAATGAACAATGGCAGCAAAGGCTCATGTCCAAGGACAATTGGATCTGGAACATGGCGAAAGGTCTGAAATCAGAAGATAAGCTCCTCCAGAATAGTTTACAGAGAATATGCAAAAGCTGAAGCATTCATTGAAGGCCTGCATATAAAATGCAGACCGAACATTGCTCTTGCATACCTGCGAAAATTTTCATGCCATTAATATAATCTTATGATCAAACGAAGATGAATGCATACGCTGCATGAACTCAAACAATGACGATTTCAATGCACTAAACTATCCGTGAGACTCACAGCTTCTTCTGTAGGCGCAACTTTTCTCTGTCGACCCAATTTTCCACACTTTTTCCGTAATGTGAAAAATTAATGACGGTGTAGGTTGCAACGCTTTTCCATCAAGGATAATCTAATATAATTATATCACGTCGCCTCGCGGTCTCAGCCTAACAGAAAATATTCCCCTGCATATAATGAAATGTAGGGATCCACAATGAATTTTCTCTTTAACTAATGAACGCTGTGATGGAGATTGACCTGCTGATCCTGTGCAAGATATTTCATGTCCTTAATTGCTCCGGTTCCAGGCTGAAACTGCCATGAGTATTGCGAACACGTCCTGGTCTATGTTAGAACACAGTGAGGTTCTGTTGTATGCAGACTAAGTGCACTCATTTAATTTTGACTAGGTGTGATGGTATTAAATGAATGAATGTTGGTATAACGAATATGGCATTAAAATTTTAACATCTTGTAAAAGTAAACGAACAGTTTTCAGTAATTTGCATACCTTTGTTGGTTCCTTGTTACTCCTTGTTCTGCAAAACAGTCCATCTATTAAAACGGAGTTGATAACCTCATTAGGAATATGACCAACCGTTTGAATTATTAAGTTTCTGAACTTTTACGTAACTCAATCTAAGAAATAGTAAAAATTCATGAAGTATATTGCGTGACATAAAATACCAAGAAGGCATTGGAATTTTGCTACCAAACTAGGCAGAAATGTTCTTCTAGTTGAAGGTTGATATTGATTAAAGTAAATTGAATCTATGTATTCTTTTGTGATAGAGCAATACGAAAAATTATTAATTTCAAACAATAAAATATGTGTAGATGAAATCTCAATATTAGCAGAGGAAATCTAAACGGGGCATCATACATTTCAGCATATGATGCAAGAGTACAGATAAAAACCTCAGTTTCCCCGTATCGGTGTAGTGATTGGTTTGTGTATTTGTTCACATTATTAGCTGACATATTTATATCGAAGGGCCTCCTCTTCATCGCAATAAAATCCCCTCCATCCTTCCTCTTCTCTAAAAATGACGACATATATTTTATAATTAAATCTGAAATCAAAAAATAAAATAACCAAAACGAAGTAATAAGTGTAATAGTTGCCATTATATTCATTTAAAATTAGTGACCCGTTCAGAAAAAGAATCAGAAACTGTATGAGTAGCTTGGCAACCACCATGAAATTTATAGATTGGATAAGTATTCAATGTTTTTTTCTACACCACATTCACATAGTGGGCTTCCAATAGAACAGCATACTATCACAAAGACCATGACCAGTTCTAAGACGATTTGAAATACACCAAATTTTTCAAGGAAGATTGAAACCTGGAACGATTAAACATTTGTTAAAGACATTACAAGAACTCCATTCTGAACGCCAAATTTCCTAGCCACTTCCATTAGATTGAAGGAAAGAATTACTCCATAAAGGTTTGCGTGACTTTAATCTGACAGTTTGTAACATTACAATTGCCCATGAGACTCTATAGACTGATTTCTAGGGTTGGTTAGGATCGATCCTTTTCACTCTAAACAAATAATATTGAAATGAAAACTTAGCTTAAATCGGTTTTTAATGAATTACTGGGCTATTAGAATGGAACTTTTTCTGTAGATTATTCTTCTAAACACCAAATCTCACCAAGAAGCTATAGAACTCCAATTCCCATTCAGCGAAGTTGATGTAATAACGCCAGGTATTCTCTCTGTTTCAGGAACTAAAGTGGTTCGTACGCACCATTCCAACTTCTAAATATCAAGGAAGTACTTTTTGATATTATTCAATCCCAAGAGAGGTATCTGTTGTTCCAATCCCCAAAATACGGTTTTAAAAGTTCGATGACACGAGAATCCCGCACAATTCTCGCCGATAAATTAAACTCTTAATCTCAAGTTAAACTAGTAATGGCTGAAATCTGAGAACCAGTTACGTATCTTTCCTGAAATCTCGAAAATTATCGAAAATCTTTCAGAAAATTCTCCCTGTTTCCTTCTCTAGATACGCGCATCCGCATCCCTACCAATGGCATACGATGAATTGACAAATTACCGCGTCTTTGAAAATTCCAGTAACGTAACATGAATTGAAGCAAATGTGGTTCAGGACCTTCACCTTCGATCAATAGCATTAAGATACCGATTCTTGAGTACAAGATCCTGTCTGGTAACCCATCGTATATTTTTCTGTCCAAGGTATAACCAGTAGTAGTCGATTCTGTCCGTCCATACGGATAGCTACATTGATGCCACACATACTCAACGCTCGCCAAAAGCAATAATCCTTGGATCTATTGAAGTAAAATAAACAAAATTTTTCGTATCATTATGTGACATGGAGTCGGTACTAGACTCTTGAGTCCAGAGATGGAAATTTGGCCCTAATGATGAAGTGATTTCGGAGGTTGAAGCTTATTTCGAAAGCAAACATAAATGTTTCTACAGAAAACGTATTGAAAAGTTTTCAACCCTTGAAGGTGACTATGTTGACTATAAAGTCAAATTTTCATAAAAAATTTGTTTTTATTGGTTAGGCCTGTGACGAATCGAATGACGCGTTATTCTTGTGAAACGGTCCAACAACAGTTGTATCCTTCAAGCTACCACTATTAAACGAAATCTGAAGCAGCAAGGTCATGACAGTTCTAAATGGGAACAGGGATTCAGTTTAACAGGACAAGTTCACATCTCCTGAGTTTTTGCCAATGTGTACGAAAACAAGGCGGGTAGATGTCGAAGCCACCTTAAAATCCTGGCTAATATCCATTTCTAATTTTGTCGCAGTTGATGGTCTGCCAGATTCTGCCACTAATTTTAATATTTAACGCAATAAATATCAAATTTTGTCCACGGAAATCTATAATCGTGTAGAAGCGTGTAAATTGAATTTTCCCCTTTATTAATCGTTAAGTTGTTGTCCCATATGTTTTCTGACCGACTTAATTTCAGCCATTTTTCATTGCACGTTCTAGAATTGATCACCTCATTGCAATAGGTACCTTGAAATTTGCAGCTGGAATTTGAATTAGTTCGGAGAATGAAGAATTTTCCATTTGAAAATATCTATATTAGCTCATAACTTAATTACTTTGTAATGGTTAAGGATATTGTAATTTCTTATTTCACTGCAGTCAATGAAAGACCAAATTACTAAACTTGCTTATAACATAATTATAAAGGTTTTCTTCTTGCATTTCAACGATGTTAGCCTGTAAGCAAGGTTAGAGACCTTGTTTTCAGGCATGAGTTTTCGAATACATGTTCAACTTTCATTATGTAAATATGTTATTCATACAGGGTGTTTCATCATAAACTGGACAAACATATATATTCGTGTAGAGGACATCGGGAGAATCATTTTTGCCTTATACAATATATCCCGTTTTCGACGCATAAGCGAGATACAGGGTGTTAAACGTCAATTTTGAGCAAGATTCTTATGGGTGTGGTCAGTTTTGTATAACACTCAAAGAAACGGTTTTTGATCAAATCTCAGTATTTTTGGGTCCTCTATTCAGAAAAGTTGATGAAATCCGAAAAAAGAATTACAAAATGGCGGAAAACCTGCAACGTTCCTAATTTTTTTTTCCAGTGGTCAAATTGAATTTTAGTTCCGGAATGAGCACAATTTTCTAAGAATTTCTGTGCAAAAATTTTTTCAAAAATCGAACACAATTTTTTTTTTACATGTCTACAGCGATGAAAAAATTTCACCCGAAATGAATGAAATTTTGTACAATTATACTCCTTCAATTATCAATCACGAATATGAAAACAGAATTGTAAAATATCAAACGGTTTCGTTACTACAGCCATTCAAATGTTTCGTTCAAACCTCCAAAAAAAATTTAGAATGGCTTCTTAGAGTCAAAATTATTAAATTATTGCTATTTCCAAAAATTCCGGATGCTAAAATGTATTTATACAAAAAAATTCGGTGAAACTTAGTTGGGAGTCGAACCCTCGATTCCAACGTAAGTATTAATGAAGAAATTAAGACAGTTCTAAGGATATTAATATTCGTTGCTAAGAAACGGAAGTTCGTAGCTCATAGAATTCTACTGGTTATTTGAATTTCACTGAATATAATTTCGCAAGTATCGTGACACGAATTTGTTTGGAAACGAAAATAAAATATTATCTTTTGGAAAAAATGTCATGGTTCATGCTTATTATTAAACAAATTATTCAAGGAATAAACCTTATTTTTTACTAATAATTTTACATTTTATAAACACAAAAAAAACAGATTAGTGGAAAAATCAATTTATAAATCGTTTTCGAAGATGTTTCCATTTGAAAGAATATACATTCTCGCTGTTTTCGCAACACTATCGACTGCTGAACGTATAATTTCGGGGTTTTGCCGGATCTCCTCGGCAGCTGATTCAATTCGTTGAATAAGTTCTTCCTTTGAGTTTACTGGAGCTCTCTTATCATAAACAAGACTTTTGAGATGTCCCCAGAAATGAAAATCCAGTAGTGTGAGATCCTACGAACGAGGAGGCCATGCGATAGGTCCTAATCGGCCAATCCATCAGAGTGGATTTTCTTCATCTAGATACCCTCTTACATCACGAGTTGTGTGGGCATGGCAACCATGATGCTGGTACCAAATGCCCTGAATCTGTCTCAGCGGAATATCTTCAAGAAGATCTGGCAGAATTTCCGTCAGGAAGTGATAATAGCCGTTTCCAGTCATTGTTTGAGGAAGAATGTATGGTCCGATAATGAATTTATCTTTTATTCCCGCCCAAACATTAACTGAAAACCTCTTCTGGCTATTTTTTGATACCGTGGCATGCGGATTTTCTCCATAGCATAAAATATTATTTTTTTTGTTGAAGAAACCATCCCTATGAAAAGTAGCTTCATCCGTAAATAAAATTTGATGGAGAAAATCCCTATTTCCACGTACTCTTCTCAAAATAAACTGACACAATTCTTTTCTTCTATGAAAATCAACGTCTTCTAAAGTTTGGCAAAGTTGGAAATGGAACGGATGGAAGCTGTTCCTTTGGAGTACTCTCCAAACAGTAGTTTTACTTTTATTCACTGAAGGGTGGTTCGAAAGAGTTCTTGTTGAAATCATTGGGTTATCTCCTACTAAATTAAGGATGCGATCATCGTTTGTTCTTATTGTTTCCTTCTTTTTCCGGTGCAAACTTCCTTCTTCAAGTAATTTGCGTACTGTTTCATAAAAAGTTTTGAAGTTTGGCAAATTTCTGCTTGGAAATCTGTGGGAGTAAATTTCCCTTGCTTTTCTGCCTGAGCAATTCGCTTCATAATAAGCCTGCACAATATAATTTTTTTCCAAAAGAGAATATTTCATTTTCGTTTCCAAACAAATTCTTGTCACGATACTTGCGAAATTATATTCAGTGAAATTCAAATAACCAGTAGAATTCTATGAGCTACGAACTTCCGTTTCTTAGCAACGAATATCAATATCCTTAGAACTGTCTTAATTTCTTCATTAATAGGTACTTACGTTGGAATCGAGGGTTCGACTCCCAACTGAGTTTCACCGAATTTTTTTGTATAAATACATTTTAGCATCCGGAATTTTTGGAAATAGCAATAATTTAATAATTTTGACTCTAAGAAGCCATTCTAAATTTTTTTTGGAGGTTTGAACGAAACATTTGAATGGCTGTAGTAACGAAAGCGTTTGATATTTTACAATTCTGTTTTCATATTCGTGATTGATAATTGAAGGAGTATAATTGTACAAAATTTCATTTATTTCGGGTGAAATTTTTTTATCGCTGTAGACATGTAAAAAAAAATTTGTGTTCGATTTTTGAAAAAATTTTTGCACAGAAATTCTTAGAAAATTGTGTTCATTCAGGAACTAATATTCAATTTGACCACTGGAAAAAAAAATTAGGAACGTTGCAGGTTTTCCGCCATTTTGTAATTCTTTTTTCGGATTTCATCAACTTTTCTGAATAGAGGACCCAAAAATACTGAGATTTGACCAAAAACCGTTTCTTTGAGTGTTATACAATACTGACCACACCCATAAGAATCTTGCTCAAAATTGACGTTTAACACCCTGTATCTCGCTTATGCGTCGAAAACGGGATATATTGTATAAGGCAAAAATGATTCTCCCGATGTCCTCTACACGAATATATATGTTTGTCCAGTTTATGATGAAACACCCTGTATGTATACTGATATTCAAGCAGGAACTTTCATGTAACAACTCTCAAAACTTTCAATTCAGATGTTTTCTGGGTAATCATTTCAACAATTGAAACAAAACAGAGGTTCTTCAGATAAAATACAATCCTACCGTTTTATATGCAGAGTGATTTACAGCGATGACCTATTAGACGTTCATGGATAACTAACCATAATTTTAGGGTGAAAATTCGTATTTTGGGGTTTGAGATAATGGTCTACTACTACAGACTACTACTTTCTTATTTCAAATGGCACGCTCAGTATATTAATCCATCATAAGATAGCTTTTTGATGACAATTTCAGCAATATGCCATACCTTGGGCAAAAACCCGACGGTATTGCATCCCAGGTGATCTTTAATTCATGCCAAGGAGCTTCTCGTCTTTGCGAATGATTAGTTGATTGTTTCAGTCTTCCACCCATTATGTTGCACACATGTTGGATAAGCGAAAGGTCGAGAGGCCACAGCTACATATTGACGAAGAGCATCATATAGCTTATATTGGTTTATATACTGGTTGAAAATTTGGTCCTTCACCTTCGGAAGAAATGGAAGGATAAGGGATTCGATCACTTCATTAACATATCAGTGACCATTTATAGTTAACCGGATAAACACCAACTGACACCTGTTCCAATGAACAGTTGCCTATACTATACCATAGGTCTAACAGAAGAGTGTAACTTCCTCCACATCTACGTCTGAATATAATGCACTCCCAAGCAGAATCGGGATTCATTTTTGAAGACTATCTTATGCTTTTCCACGGCCAAATTTGGTTGCAAGGTCGATGAAGCAATGGAACAAGGTGTGGTCGATGGATTGTAGACAAAAGTTTTAATTTGACAGTTAACTGTACGAAGGGTTACAGGACGTCCTTCGTTTCAAAACTATTGATCGCATATTGTCCTTGTTTTAGAGAATCGGTCTCTCAATGCCATTTTTCAAAGATGACGGTCTTGGATCACATTTGTATGTCTCGCCTAAGATATTCCTAACATAGAATTGGTTATGGTAAAATCGATCAGTAATTACTCTGAATGGAGAGCCACCTCCATGTAATCCAATAATGCTCCTTTTGTCGAATTAGGTCAGTTCTCGATAATTTTCAGGTTTTTATAATCGCAGACCGAAAACGTAGAAAAGAACACAGAAACAAAAAAATTGCAACCAGAAACAATAATGAAATCGACCCAATCTTTCAAAATATCTACCGATTGTATGAGTGAATCGTTAAATTTTTCAGGCCAACTAGATTATTTTGTATACATTTCTAGTCAATTACAAGTTTTGTCAAAAAATTCCATCGCCATCTTGGTGTTGCATTTTTAATGTCACAGAGTATTAGAATTAAATCATCAAAGAAGAACGTTCTGCATTCTTCTTCAGGTTTCGCTTCTTAGGAGATTAAAAATTATAGGTACTAGCAATTCGAAATTTGTCTATTTCAGATAAATTTTTGGATTTCAACATTACATTTTTCCAAAATAAATTCCTTCTTCTATGAGCTAGCAATTCCCTCTTCAAATAACCGAAAAAATATTCACAACAAACCTTCAACGCATCCGAATTTTTTTTTGTTCCAAATAGTTATCAGATTAAAAAAATCATTGATAGGCGCATGTAAATTTTTGGTATAGAACGCCACATATCACGAATTCGATCGAACAAAAATAAACGATAAATTAATCAATTCAAACAATTAAAATTGAATTGAAAATCCGAATTATTTACGAATCAACAAAGTTCCACGCGAATCGAAATTTCCATTATACGAATCTCCCAACATTCTTTCAGCTTGTTTTTACGCATAAATACCCTGCAATTAACAGAACACGAATTATCCCCACTTAAGACCATCTCCGCTTAAATGTTTCAAAATTCTTCGCAGCATCCATCTCAGAGGGAAGGGATTAAGGCCTCTCATGTCCTGAGATAAATTCCCCGGAGACGATGGATGCTGCCTCGCTGGCACGTTTCCTCTAAATGGCGATTTCCTGTGGTTTATTTGCGACTTTTCCGTCGAACTCCCCTTCTCATAAATCTCGGTTAGATTGACGGGCCGAAATCAAAGATTACCGGAATGGGGCGTTTGATCTCTGCTCACGGCAGACCTGGACCGATATTTCATCCCGGTCTGATGCGGGCCCGTGCAGCCTTCAAAGTCTCAATTTTCCGAGCGTTTCGCGCGAGCTGAGAACGAGGTTTTGGCTTCGACAGCGTCAATGAGCTGGTACACGGTTCGGAGTCTTTGATGGGGACCGAGGAATAAATTAACACACCTGTGCAAAGATCCTACTAATTCGTTACCGATTGATATGTTAATAATCAGTCCCTCACCGTAGTTACTATGGTAAGGGGAACGTATCAATCGATAATAAATCAGTAGGATAGTTACTATGGTGAGAGGAACGTATCAATCGATAATAAATCAGTAGGATTATCGATTGATACGGTAATATGGGTACCCCTCTCTCCCTTCACCATAGTTACCATGGTGAGGTACCGATTATCTACGTATCAATCGAGAATCCTACTGATTTATTATCGATTGATAGGTTCCTCTCACCATAGTAATTATGGTGACGTACCGATTATTAATGTATAAATCGATAATAAATTAGTGGTGAGGTACCGATTATTAACGTATCAATCGATACTTCTACTAACTTATACTAAAGAGGTACCGATTATTAATATTTCAATAAATAAGTAGCATTATCGATTGATATGTAAATAATCACATCCTCAACACAGTTACTATGGTGAGGGGAACGTATCAATCGATAATAAATCAGTAGGATTATCTATTGATACGTTAATATCAGTACCCCTCCTCCCCTTCACCATAGTTACCATGGTGAGGTACCCATTATTAACGTATCAATCGATAATCCTACTGATTTATTATCGATTGATAGGTTCCCCACTCCATAGTAATGATGGTGTGGCACCAATTATTAATGTATATATCGTTAAAAAATAAGTAGTGAGGTAACGATTATTATCCATCGATAATCCAACTAATTTATACTAATGATGATGAGGTACCGATTATAAATGTATCAATCGATAAAGAATTAGTAGCATAATCGATTGATACGTTAATAATCAGAACCTCAACATAGTCATCTACTATGGTAAAGGGAACGTATCAATCATTAATAAATCAGTAGGATTATCAATTGATACGTTAATAATCAGTATCAGACCATATTTTCTATGGTGAGGGGAAGGAAGGGGTAACGATTATTAACGTATCAATCGATAATCCTGCAGATTTATTATAGATTGATACGTTCCCCTCACCATAGTTACTATAGTGAGGTACCAATCGGCAATCATTTATTAAGGGTGTTTTTTTTAGAGCTATAGAACTTTAAATTGCAATAAAACAACGATGGATTATTCGATTGACATAAATTTTATTTACTTGTAAGATAATCTTGTGGCATTACATTTCAAATATGATTTCTGGAATACGACCGCCACGGCTGGCTCGGATGTAGTCCAATCTGGACGTCCAATTTTCGATGACTTTTTCCAACATTTGTGGCCGCATATCGGCAATAACACGGCGAATGTTGTCTTTCAAATGGTCAAGGGTTTGTGGCTTATCCGCATAGACCAATGACTTTACATAGTCCCACAGAAAGTTGTCTAGCGGTGTTAAATCACAAGATCTTGGAGGCCAATTCACAGGTCCAAAAAGTGAAATTAGGCGGTCACCAAACGTGTCTTTCAATAAATCGATTGTGGCACGAGCTGTGTGACATGTTGCGCCTTCTCGTTGAAACCACAGCTCCTGGACATCATGGTTGTTCAATTCAGGAATGAAGAAGTTAGTAATCATGACTCTATACCGATCACCATTGACTGTAACGTTCTGGCCATCATCGTTTTTGAAGAAGTACGGACCAATGATTCCACCAGCCCATAAAGCGCACCAAACAGTCAGTTTTTCTGGATGTAACGGTGTTTCGACATATATTCAGGATTAGCTTCACTCTAAATGCGGCAGTTTTGTTTGTTGACGTAGCCATTCAACCAGAAGTGCGCTTCATCGCTAAACACAATAAAATTGATGTAGTGCGCGATACGTATTCCGCACAGAACCATTATTTTCGAAATAAAATTGCACTATTTGCAAGCGTTGTTCGGACGTGAGTCTATTCATGATGAATTGCCAAACCAAATTGAGAATAAATCACTTGACAGCTGTTAAATCGTTCGCCATCTTGAACAGTAATGTTATATACCTCGAAAAAAAAACACCCGTTATATCAATCGATAATGAACTGACTATTAAAGTATCAATCGATAATCCTTCTAATTTATTATCGATTGGTACATTAATCATCGGTACCTCATCAGTATAAATTAGTGGGATTATCGATTGATTCGTTAATAATCGGCCCACCTCTTATCAAACCTGAATATTTTCATTAAAAAACTCGTTTCAAAACATTAATTGGAAGATTTTCATTCGCCTCCATTCTAAACCACTGAAATTGACCATATATCGGAATTCATACTCTCGGGATGTGATTTAACAGAAAATAGAAACCCTATTTTTTAAATTTGAGCTTCGAAACGAATTTTCCAGCAGAAAAATCACGAATCTCTCTGTTTGTACGAATCAGTTTTCCCACCGCACCGCAACAACGCTAGATTAATTCGATTTTGCACGAACATTCATCATTCGGAAATTAATCATTTGCGAATGAAATTCGAAATTGACGGGGTCACATTAATATCCATCGAAATAGTTCGAATACAGCGGAATATGTTTCTAGTTGTTTATACTCGACTTACTACAATGCTAGATTATCATATCAGCCTCAATAATAACATAAATTTCATAATTCTATTTCTGTTTTCAGGGTGAGTGACTGCAGCAGCTGTAACGGTTGTATTTCGGAAAAAACATCGCTGATATGAAACGGATATTCGGCTCTTTTGATGCAGTGTAAAAATAATTTTGTCAACATCTCCACGTTTCAGGCAAGTACGAATAAAAGCGGAATATATTTAGAGCGAATTAAATGTTTTGGAAAATTTAGGTCGGGATCTCCCTCCTACATGTTGGTTATTCTGAATATGAGATATCGAAATAAATTTTGATTCTTTCCTATGATGTGCCAATCTGTTAACTTGCAGAAATGTCATAGAACTCGAGAAATATTAACTCCAAAAAAAGTCGATAAGAATGACGAAGAAGCTTTTTCCAACTCACCACCTAATAGAGACTGTTTGAAAGTTAGTGAATCGTTAAATCTTTGTTATAGCCACAAGTTTCATAATTCTCAGCCGATTTCAATAAAATTTGTCATGATTATCCTGTTTGTGCTGTTGATAGTCCCAAACGAATTTCAACTTTTTGAAATATCGAAAACTCTTTCGATGTAGTGCTTTCGATTACTTCACCTATAAATTGAAATAGATCAGATTAGATTGTGATACCTTATAAGATGTCACAATATTTTTCGCCCGATTTCACTCTTTGCAAAATAGTTTCAATTACAATTTTTAAATTGAACATCTTTTTTTTTTATTTTATAACCGAGTGTCTTCCGAGTGAAATCATTTTCAAAAAAATCAGATAGTTCAATGAACTAAATTGTGATAATATAGCATGTTTATTCTTTTCTGATTGAAATAATGGTAAATTAAAAATAAATTTAAAAGTTCAGATAAAAAACATCAATCATAGAAAAATGTTTGAATAATGTTCAACATTAAAAAGTTCAACATTTTTATTGAATTTTTCACAATTCGGAAGGGTAAATATTTATACAAGGTGATTCAAAAATTTGTGACGAAAAATTACGAAACATATACAAACATATATTTTGATCATAGTTTTGAGTCGTTCACCATATAATTCTTTTTTTGAA
The DNA here is from genome assembly GCF_914767665.1 of Harmonia axyridis. NCBI lineage: Eukaryota > Metazoa > Arthropoda > Insecta > Coleoptera > Coccinellidae > Harmonia > Harmonia axyridis. The sequence continues at coordinate 31,949,761 of NC_059505.1, forward strand.
GATAATTCTCCATGAGCATTTCTTATTTTGAGGTATTCACAATTCGGCTTTCTTTTATCTACCCAGATACAATACTGAAGTTTGGCATCTCAATTAGATTCAAATACACAAAACAAATCGAAGTATTTCAACATCTTAACACAAATGCACAATTTAATAAATTGAATGCCACCCAGATGTGAGACCTGCTCCAGGTCATAAATGAAATGAAATAAGGTGCCTGCTATTTCGTTTGTTTGTCATCTTGGGTAGGGTTATGCAGTACTGATGATCCCTAATAAGGGTGAAACCGGTATATCGCTATCCTCCCTTGATGACATGCATTCTCCTTGGGTTACTTTCGATTATGATTCCTACATAATGGCGTGGAGACCTTCTGTCTGACAATGGTTGTGTTGATGGCAATTTCCTATTGCTGATACATTAGATAACCAGATTAATAATTAATATCATACGATGATATTACTCGTTTGGAAATTGTACTAAATATTGTACTCATTTTTATTTTCATCAATTATATCCAAATATCAGCCGTTTTATTTTGTTATGACTCAGTAACATCTCCTCAGCTTCGAAACAAATCATACAAAAACCGATCCCCAATATGCGAACACACTATGCGAGTTGTCTACTGCTCAAGTGAAGGATCTAGTATTGGATTGCGTACTGATATGCGTTTGGGATAACAGTGCTCTTCAATCAACAGCTGCTGCAATCAAAAGTGTGTCAAGATTCAGTGTGCAAGTGGAATATAAATATCTCAATTTTATTTATGAATAAGAAGTCAGTTCGACATAAAATGGAGAAAATAAGTAAAAATAGATAAGTAATAATGAAAGAATATTGCAAAGAGATGTTTATGTCGTATATATGTATGTTTATTACTCTGATTATCTAATGGGATGAATAAGTTCATAATAGTAATGAGAAGTAACCACATTTTGCAGAACTTTATACTTTAGATTACCGCATCTTTCATAATATCAGTAAAATTTATTCAACAGCTCCTGAACAAGCGCCCAAAATTTCTTGATCCCCTGTAAGAGCTGTTCTCGATTAATTTTGCTAATACTATATTTCATACATGATTTTCTTGCAATCTCTACCAGAATATTCATTTCATAATGATTACTTTTTATAACCTCATCATGAGTTGAAGAAATGATCAGAAAATCATTCTTTCGACAACAACTCTTATTGAGTGAGAAACAAAACCGACAAGAGTGATTGTTAAATGTGGAGTACAGGGCGGTATTTCTTGATACACCGTGGAAGTTATAGTGCAGTGCAATTGTTGTATAAGACGTACAAGAGACCGTATTTTGTAACATTTTTACGATCGACTTAGATGTGTATTTTACGATGTAATAAAACTGAACTTTAACTGAATATTACCGTATTTTATATAGTTGAACAGGAGAGAATCGCACGATATTCTGTTGAAATGGAAAAAGGACAGCTTAGGGGGATTTTCGGTATATTTAAAGTTTTATAGGTTGATGATTCGGTAGAGGCGCTAACTTGAATCTAAATTCAACGGAGAAGAAAACGAGGAGAAGTTTAAGTTTGTTTCATGGCCGGAATCTGCGATAACCTATTATCCTGCCGTGTTAGTTTTTCATGAAGTTGGGAAGACTTTGGAACTCGTTATGGATGCATCGAGATTGAATGCAAATTTCTCTCCGATTCCATCAGCTACCACCAACATTGGATTTGATTTGCTATCGGAAAAGGTCTATAGGTAGAAGGATAATAGTTTGATTATGTGAGACAACTATGCAATTCCAATGCCTATGTACCTTATGGTTCACAATCAAGTCCTGTATTTGCGAGGCTTATAACTTTCGACAGGAGACCTATGGAGTGCTCAAACTTTCTGTATCATATTTCTTATATCCTTAAGGTTTTTCTGAAATAAAATATAAGCTTCAACTTGTAGGAAAGCCATAGGAAAATTTGAATTTTTGACAGGAAAGTGGTTTCTCTCTGGATCCATGACAAGATAACAACCATATAATATTTTGGTTTTTAGACAAAAATTAGTTGCGCTTGATGGTCTTAGACAGATGATTTCTCATTGCATTTTATTTATTCAACAAAGTATTACAAACAGTAGGCAATACTTAATAGTCAACATATAAAAATAGTATTGTAGGATCCAGTTATTGTTCCCTGTAGATAATTGCGATGGTCAACTGGATGCTTGGAGACCTATTAGTTTCTTTTAGTGTCGAGGGCATGACAGTTTCAATTGATTTACCGGGAACGAATTGTTATTGTACATATAATGTAAAAAGGATGTGTAATTCTTCGGGGTGTCGAAGATGTGTCATGTCGGTTGTAAAACTCAAGAGATTTACTGGGGTTGGGAAAGTTCGAGAACAAGACAGTTGTACCAGATATGTTACATCTGTGTATCAGGTTCTATTCCTTCGAGAATATTCGATTTCCAGGAATCCGCGAAGTTATTTGTGGGCGGTACGTCAAAGCTCTTATTGGACTAGGGGATGATACTTTCCCCTAAGGGTGTGGTCAAGCCGAAATAAGGGAGGTCGATATTCGAGAGAGGGTAGTTCCAATCGGCAGAGAGCACAGTTCAAATTAAGCCGAAGACGGGTACAGTTCAACTTAAGCCGAAAACGAGTCAAGTTCGGTCGGTCAACTTAAGACGTAAGAGGAAAAGACGGTTCGCGGACTAAATTAAGACGAGTTAGAGACGAGACGACCGAAAACTTGAAGTACGACGAAGACGTGATAAACCAAGACGTTTCGAGTAATCAACAAACGAGTTAAAGACGAAATTCAGTACTGTAGTGAGAAACTTGTAATTAAGACTTAATTAGGATCTTCTCAATACTGAGTTTGTACTGTATAAGTGTGGCTTTGTAAATAGATGTTAATAATTGAAAATAGTTTAATTATTACAAATCCAACAAAGTCACGGAGAAAAGGACGAAAGGCCAGGTAATCGAATCATATCTCTAGACGTTCGATTAACCAAGCCTACAGTATTAACAGTAATTTAAAAAAAAGATGTATACAACAACACAATAAGAGAAACATATCATAATAGATATAAAACAAACACCCTGATAACTGGATCAATCCGTCACGTTCATCAAAGAAGGAATTCGTTAAAACTATAATAAACTCCTTGGATCGAATATTTTCGAAGACTCCTCTTGAAAAATTTGTCATCTTTCAACCTACCTAGCGTATGGTTATAGAACAGAACCCCCAAATAATTAAAACTTTTCCTGGTGATATTCAATCTCTGAAAGGGCGTTTCCAGAGAATTTCGATTTCTAGTCAAATAGTGATGGTTCGGTCTCTTTCAGTCCATAGACGTTACATAAGAAAATCATTCCAGCTACTGTTGACTATTTATCTGGCCTACTAAGCCTTCAATTTCGGAGATACCAGCCCATACCATGATACCTGGGTAATTACCAACCTGGAACCTGCTTTACACTTAGGCTGGACCAGCACGGCTGGACAAGCCTAAATATGAAATGCATTGTTTTAAAGCCATAAAGCTCTAAACGGAAAAGACGATGCATGCGTTGTTGCGTTTGATTTGCGGTGACTAAGCGCGAACAAAGCTTTCTCGTGGACAAATGTTCACGCAACAAAATGAATACACTGGACTCTGATATCTTCAACTCTACCGCTATCTCTCGTAACTTCAACCATTTACGATCGCTAAAAAGCATATAATAAATTTTCATGATGTCTCTGAAACAACATCCGAATTCGGGCGATCAGAGTTCTTAGCAGTTTTCTTCAACCATGTATAAAGTTACCATACCACCTTTTAACCGTTGTTGTCGATAAAGTAGGGTCTGAATAACGCTTATCAAGCCATAGCTTTGCTTGCGCAGTATTCTTTCCCATCAAAAAACAGTGTTTCACAATACACGAAACTTGTTTTCATTAATTTATCAGACAACAACAATTGTTGCATCACTTAACCTTCAATAGACTCTATGTGACGAAATTTTGACAAGTTTCATTTTTATACTGTATATACTAAAAAGAGACATAAATAAACAGAAAGGGAGTTGACCTGTCGGAGGTCAAACGCTTTTCCCTTACGTGACGATTTCTGCCTTTGTACTCATACCGTAAGCAGCAAAGGAACTTCCTTCCAGAAATCTAAGCGAAAAATCTAGTGGGATTTCTCTAAGAATATCGAGATTTATCTTGCAGATCACGGTAGGTCATCACAAATAGACATCTTCTCCTCCCCCTCTGTCCAATCGCAAACTTGACGGGCAGTAAAAACTTCTGGATCTTAATTTAGCGAGACTCCTTCCTGTTTGATAGACCCTAACTTCGTGTAATCGGGAGTTGTGTGTTGCCTTTTGTTCAGCGAAACAACTAACTGTCAAAGACAGTTCGTATAATGAAGTTGAATATACCGAAGTTCCCCACTGTTCGCCATGACGGGACATATTTTCATTATCGGCTGGCTAATGCTCCATCTGCTAACAGGAATTGTGTTACAGCGTATGCAGCAGCTGTGAAATATTAGGAATCGCAAGTTATGGAGGACTTTGATATTCGAGCGCTTTGACTGTAAAATATGAAGATCGTGATATGAAAGTTCTGTTTCGATAAACTTGATATTGAAAATAACACTTCGCTCAATAAGTTCAAGTCTTAATAAGTGAACCTATTTTTTCTTGAAAATTGAAGCTAAGCTAAGCGAATTTGAAAGAGGTCGAATTATTGGTAATCGCTAATCGTACGAACAGAAATCCAACTACTGTTATGAGATGTGGTCAAGCGTGGTTTGATAATGACCAAAATAGGAGAAGAGTAGGCACCGGACGTCGAAGGGATACAAATGGAGATCGAGATCGACATCTAAGACTTATGTCCATTAGAGACCGATTTACGATAACTCGATCTTTGGCTGATGACTGTTTAGGATAACAAGGCCATTCTGGCATCAGGTCGCCTTTTCTGATGAATCTCGATTCTTCTTGGGTGCACATGATGGCCGAAGAAGGGTAAGACAACGTCGAGGAGAAAGACGTGAACCTCAGTTTGATGTTGAGCGTCATATACACCGACAGTAGGCGGTATGGCATGGGGTGCTATTGCATATGCAAGTAGGTCACCTGTAGTCCTTATTCGTGGTAATATGACATCGCTGCATTATTTTCAAGAAATAGTGAAGCCATATGTTCTCCTTTACCTTAACCTGCTCGAGAATCCAATATTTCAACAAGATAATGCCCAACCTCATGTTGCCAGAGTTAGTTTACACTCTTTCGAAGTGACCCATGTGAATATTTTGCCATGAACGCCCAGATCTTCCGATCTTTCGCTGATAGAGCATGTTTGAGACATCATGGGTAGGAGGCTTGGAAATTTACCCCAGCTTCCATGGACTTTGGCGTCTCTGAGACATGAAGTACATGTAGCTTGGGATAGTATCCCTCAAGAAGAAATAGACCATCTTATTGCATCAACGCCGAGACGTGTTGGGAGTGTAAAGATTATCGCGGTGGACAAACACATTATTAACAAATTTATTAAAAAAGTTGTGAACCCTTCGTTTTTCCTCCAAATTTCAATTATTTACTCCTTGCTATACTATCTATGTTTTACCAAAAAAAATTTCAAATTCAAACAGTTCATTCTGGCTGTTGCAGTTCCTTTGTCAGTTAGTATATTTTTATCTGAGTTATCTGTGTTTATTTTGAAAAATATATAATTATTTGACGAGTATATGCATATTTTCACATGCCTTTTACACAATGAAGTATTATTATTATTTCGCTATATTCATTGGAATGTAAAAGGCAAAAGAATACTCCTATCATATAGGTACTAGTTCTGCTCTCGAGTTTTCTTAAGGGCAGAACAATGTCAGTCAAGGGGGAAATTATCTATCAGATGAATATGAACTAAATCTGGGAGTCGCTCAGAGTTCTGTTCTTGGGCCGCTTGTGTGCCTGTTAATGATTTACCTGTTAATTTGAGAGATGATAGCTGATATTGCAAATGTTTCGACTCCTTTTTATTGCAAAAGATGATAATACCTAATACACTCTTGATAGTGTGCGTTCAAGAATACTGTTATTATATTGTTTTGCTTTGAGTATTCTGATACAAATTCCGAAATAATAAGATAATATTAAAAATAAAACATTATAATCGATTTGTAAAACAGCTAAGTTGTTACGTTTTCTACGAAGTCATGTAACTCATAAGTGAACACGATAAATACCCCAAAAAAATTCTACAAAACTTCAGCGATCAATGAAAAATAGCCTTTTCAGATAAGGTCTACAAAGAACAATACTAACATTTAAAATTACCCGGTAACTATTCATCATACATTCAGATGCCTGGTCCTTCTTGATTATGAAATGTACTATTTTCGAAATTAAATACACCTCCGAATTTCTGGCAGTATGTACCTATGACGTATCTAACAGTATAGATGTATATCAAGATGACTTCATTATTATAATTGTCAAATATTTGCCGTCTTAGTTTCGTAGTGTGAAACAAACTTATCCATGCATTATTCTCTTCTGTTCAAAGTAAACCCAATCCTCTAGATACACCGTGAAATTCGTTACGTCCCAGCTTATTGGCGTACAAGTTAAACCAACCCCATTCCGCAATGTGCATTATCTTCAGCAACGAAATCGTAACTAGTTCAAACTCGAACTACGTCCCATATCTGGAATTTATTCGATCGCAGGTTCTGGAATTGGGGACCGAACTTCCACTTTCAGGACATTCGTGTATTCATTTCAAGAGCGATAACTGACACACTGCTCGCTCAAGCAGAAGAGGACGACCTCCGGTATACTAGACGACTATACAGACCATTGTTTGTTCATTTCACTGTGCCACGTAAATGCAATGATATGTGTTCAAAGGAACTTTGCCACGTTTATTCCCTGGCTCTGGGCTGTGGTACTTTACTTGATTAAAGGAATTGGTTTTTGTTGCATCGTTAATATAATTACGCTTGACCAACGTAGCAAAACGATGGTAAGTAAATATATCTTGGTTGGAACTTTGAAGGGAGCTTCATAGAATATTATGGAGAAGGAGATGAAAGTGCAATTTCTTAGTGTTCTATTGACTTGAAAACTGACTTTTTAGTTATTCTAGCTTGAAATAAGCGTCAGATTTTTCTTGTTGCTGAATTATCACAAGTATATAATTTCGTTACAATGTTTGTAGTTTTCGAATTATGAATTGTCTCCTCAAACGATAAGGTTTGACTAGCTGATGATCAATCCGTCCTCAAATACGATTTTGTCCTGCCGTATACACGATAACAGAATAAGGACCTAGAAATTTGAAATTTTCAGGGTAGGTTCGGATCTCGAAAGCTCCCGTCATAGAGTAATGAACATATATAGAGAGAGTATTAGCAATTTTTACATGTCCCCAACATGGTTGGATTACGTTGTCGTATTGTGTTATATATCCACAATTTAAATTATACAATTTATATTATTTTGAATATATATTATATTGAATGAAATATATTCATCTGGGTGATTCCCGACTAAATATGAAAATTTGAATATTTGGAATCCGATATTTTTTCTAAATGACAAATTTATAATAAGAAGAATATTTATTATTTTCTGTATCTACCTGCTGAAATCCAAGGTTTGGCAAATTTTGCTCTCTTAGTGCCATTCGTGTGGTTTTTTTTATTTGGCAACAAAACTCCCACACATGTTCTTACAAATTTAATAAAATTTGAATATACAAAGATCGATCCTTTCCACTCTGAACAAATAATATCGAGATAAAAATTTACTTAAATCAGTTTTTAGTGGATTACTATGCTATTTGGTCTTCTGTAGATAATTATTTTCAGTCATCTAAACACCAGATCCTAGCAGGAAGCTATAGTACCCCAACTCCCATTCAGCGAAGTTGATGTAATAACGCCAGGTATTACGCAGGTATTCTCTCAGTTTCAGGAACTAAAGTGGTTTAACGTACGTATTATTCCATCTTCTATATCCCACTGATATTTCAATCCCAATGGAGATTTATATTGTTTAATCCCACGGAAGGTTGTACTTCTTGATTTTTTTTCAATCCCAAGAGAGGTTTCTGTTGTTCCAATCCCACGAGAGGTGCGAGAAGCTCGACACAATTCTCACCAATAAATTAAAGTCTACATCTCAAATTGAACTAGTAATGGCTGAAATCTAGAATGAAACAAGTATCTTTCCTGAAGTCTCAATAATTCTTTAAAATCTTTCAGAAAATTTCTCTAGATGCGCGCATCCGTTGGCGCTTCATCGGCGACCAACCATACACGACGAATCGACAAAGCACCGCGTCTTTGAAAATTTCAGTATCGTAACATCAATTGAAGCGTGCAAAATCGTTGCACAGCGTAATATCGATCTTTTGTTTATTCACCTTAACATCCTGTATATACAGAAATCCTAGTCAAATATTGCCCTTCATTAACAGCATTCGAAATGAAACCTACTATGAAAATTTCAAAAGTCTAAAAGGTTATGTTATAGAGTTATCGTTTTCACTGCTTGATGACGGTCAGAATTGATTTTTACCAAACATTCATCATTATTGAATCAAACCTTATCAAAATCATTCTTGGTTCAAAATTCGAAAATAAAAGACATTTAGGTAAAATTATAGCTCGCAACAGCGAGCAGTTTCACTAATAGTCCCTAGAAAACAAAATTCACTGGTCGTAAAAGCGACCATATCCTGTATTCCAACTGCATCTAGAAGCTGCAATTCAGAAAGCCAACCAGCTGTACGATATCCAATTGCAATTTAACAATTCCCATTCATGAGAAAGTGCTCCAGAAAAATGTGGTTTATTGAAAGTTATTGCTACAGTTACTTCAGATTCTCGATATGCCTTCCTAAATTGAAGTGGATACTCGGGAGTGAGTCGAGGACCCCATTGGGAAAAGTATTGATTCACCTGCCGTAGCAATATCGGAAGCAGAAAACTGCCGCTATTTTCCCGATCATTTACCGACTTAACGAAATGGGTTTTTTTTCTTTTAGATCGGGAAATTCATTCGGTCGTAAGAGACATTTCGAGGAGGCAATATTTCAGATTATAACGCTCCAGATATATATCATTTTATCTGAATGGTCTTTGTGTGTTATGACAATAACATGCTCCTCCGGTTTTATTGTTTCCAATGATGAATCCATGGAATCCTTTGGAGCTATTCAAACGTTGGTAAGTTTCGATGATGATAGATGGAAAACTCATACAATCTGTTCAAATAGTATATCGGGGACGGTAAGGACACTTTACCGATCGAAGACAATAGTTTGAAGGAGGAGCGCAGGAGAGAATACCAACACGTGATTGCTCAGTTCAAAACGAAATTATAGATTTTTCCTTCAAGTTCAAATAGAAAAACAATTGGTGAGAAATAGTCTCTAGACTATCTTATTTTGAAAATCAGTCAAATTTGCAACAAAATTTTTTTGAAAAACGGTTTTTCCTCAATAACTTTCCATGCCTTGATTCGATAACTTTTTCGATAACATATTTTGGTAGCCCGTGAAAAATTCTTTCACTTTGATGGGTCACTTTTCAATATTGCTCAAAGGATAAGCCACAAAATCCAGTGAACCATTTACGTGAAACACCCTGTACAAAGCGCTGATATGTTTTGGAAATATTCATGAAAAAAACCTATAACAAATCATTAAAAAAAGGTAAAACTATAATTTTGTGAAAAATATAATTGACCGTCGTACAGTGCTGCCCTCTACTCATATGCTCTGTTAAGAGGAAGAAGATAAAGAGAATGAACTTCGTAAACCTACAAAGTTTGGTCATCGTAGGAGCACCAGAGGGGTACTTTATGTTCGACTGATACGCGGAAAGCCACGTGGTGGTTATACCTCTTAACGTTTGAAATACTAATAACGTTTCTTGCACGATGAACACACTTTCTACTTAAACTGAAAAATAATTATCCAAAAAATTAAAATAGTAATAATTTATGGCTTTAATGTCAATGCTGTGTAACAACATAATAGAAGGCATTCTCTCAGTGATGAGAGCTCATGGATTGTGGATTGGCAAAGGGACAATGATTAACTGAATTAATTCATAATATAATTCAAACATAAGTGATATCGAATTTTCTGAACGAAACGATATTCAAAATAACTGGTAAATTGACTGTTTTGAGGTTATTCCCGAGAAATCGAAACTTCGTTATGTATAATAACAGAAATTTATTCAAACTAAATTTATAATTCGGAAATAATATACAAAAAAATTCCGGATGGCCATATTCAATTCAACTCATGACAGAAATGAAAATTTTAAGTTTCTAGGTCGGAGAGACTCATAGAGTGATAAACATAGATAGGGGGAGTAAACGCAATTTTCACATGTCCCCAACATGGTAAGATTACGTTGGTGGATTGTGATATATTTTCAAATCCACATTTTTACTATATCGTTATGAATGTATTGAATGAAATATATTTATTTGAGTGATTCCCGATTAAATATACAAATTTGAATATTTGGAATCCGATATTTTTCCTAATTTTCGAATTTATAATTAGCAGAATATTTATTATTTTCTGTATCTACCTGCTGAAATCCAAGGTTTTGCATCTTTCGCTCTCCTAGTATCATAGGTTGTTTCACGTCGTTTGACGCGCTTAAAGTTTGTTTCTGAATTTCTGATATATTCAGGTATTCATTTCGATATATTTTGAGTAAATATGAAACGTTGATTCACTATGGGACAGAAGATGTGCGTTCTTTGTGGAGAAACTCGCGAATTGAGGATAATATCGTATATGGCAAATTTTGTCCCCAACATGAACTATCAAATTTGACATAAAGCGCGCGGAAATGAAAACAAATCAGTGATACGATATTTCACTCAATTCGCGAGTTTCTCCACAAAGAACGCACTCCTTATGTCCTATAGTGAATCAACGTTTCATATTTACTCAAATTTGATAGTTCATGTTGGGGACAAAATTTGCTTACTGAAAATGAAATATGCTCCCTCTATCTATGTTTAATACTCTGAGGATGGATTAAATCGAATTTGAGGATGGACTCTTCATCAATGAGACGAACCGTACCAAAATTCGAAAGTTACTGACATTGTTTCGAAATAATTCAGTTCAGGGAACGAGCGCTCAAAAAACAAACTTAACTTTATATTCAGTAGCCTTAGGTAACGTTCTTGATGAAAAAGCTGTATTTTCCACACTAACCCAAGTTTTCTAATCAATCCAACGCATCAGTAACATAATGAAGTATATCTTCACTTTTCATAATCTCGGATGGTCGGATCTTCTCCTAGCGGATATTTCATTTATCTCCATGTCAATTTCAAAGAGTGCTCGAAAAGTCTTTCGAATTTCGTACGGATGGAATGATGAAATTGGTCCGCGACAGCGACAGCGCCAATATCTCCTTCTTTATACATGCCTAAATTCGATTTTCCTCTGGCTTTCATCGCATCGGACTGCCATATATCACCCGGAGGCCTGGCGCTCTCTATGACACTTTCCAATCTCAAATGACACGCTTGACAGTCGAATATATTTGCCCAAATGATTCAGCTCCAAGGAAGTAGGCACGAATTCGAATATCTGGATCTTTCAAGAACCGCCCGTGGGCTTAATTGACTCTCTTGAACGATTTGAGATAATCATCTTTCATATTCTGGTGGAGTGGATAAAACTTTTTCAATGAATACATCAAATAACTTATTTTACTACTACATTTTTGGAGAGTCCTCAGAAGAATGAACATAGATAGAGAAAATATATGTCATTTTCAGTAAGCAAATTTTGTCCCCAACATGAACTATCAAATTTGACATAAAGCGCGGAAATGAAAACATATGAGTGATATTTCACTCAATCGCGAGTTGATCAACAAAGAAGGCACTTCTCATGTCCCATAGTGAATCAACGTTTCATATTAACTCAAAATATGTTGGAATAAATGTAGGCTTGGTTAATCGATCGTCTAGAGGTATGATTCGATTACCTGGCCTTTCGTCTTTTTCTCCGTGACTTTGTTGGATTTGTAATAATTAAACTCTTTTGAATTATTTACATCTATTTACAAAGCCACAATTATACAGTACAAACTCAGTATTGAGAAGATCTTAATTACGTCTAAATTACAAGTTTCTCACTACGGTACTGAATTTTGGTTTTGAATTTCATTGATTACTCGAAACGTCTTGGATTATCACGTCTTCGTCGTACTTCAAGTTTTCGGTCGTCTCGTCTTTAACTTGTTCACGACTCGTCTTAATCTAGCCCGCGAAACGTCTTTTCGTCTTACGTCTTAAGTTGACCGCCCGAACTTGACTCGTCTTCGACTTGTGTTAAACTGTGTCTCTGCCGATTGGAACAACCCTGTCTCGAGTATCGACCTCCCTTCTTTTCGTCTTGGTCACACCCTTAGGGGAAAGTACCATCCCCTAGTCCAATAAGAGCTTTGCCGTACCACCCACAAAGATATTCGCGGATTCCTGGAAATCGAATATTCTAAAAGGACTAGAACCTGATAAACAGATGTAACACATCTGGTATGACCGCGTTGTCTTCGAATCTTATCAACCCCCCAATAAATCTCTTCAAGATTTACAACTCTTGACATATCTTCGACACCTCGAAGAATAACACATCCATTTTGCATTATGTACAATAACAATTCGTTCCCTGTAAATTCATTGAAAGTGTCATGCCCTCGACACTTGAAGAAATTAAGAGGTCTCCAAGCATCCGGTTGACCATCTCAATTAGTTACAGGGAACAATAAGTAACTGGATCCTACATAAATACCTAAATATATCAGAAATTCAGAAAACAAACTTGAAGCGCGCCAAACGACGTGAAACAACCGATGACGCTAGGAGAGCAAAAGTTGCCAAACCTTGGATTTCAGCAGATAGATACAGAAAATAAAAATAATGAATATTCTGCTCATTATAAATTTGACAATTAGGATAAATATCGGATTCCGAATATTCAAATTTGCATATTCAATCGAGAATCACTCGAATGAATATATTTCATTCAATATAATATACATTCATAACAATATAATAGAATTGTGGATTTGAAAATATATCACAATCCGTATGTAACCATCTTGGGGCATGTGAAAATTGCGTATACTCCCTCTATCTAACCGGCGTGAACTTGGCAGCCACTTTTCAGCAGCCGAATTCATTCCAGCAGCCAAACGACCAGTGGCGTCGGTATAAATTAAAACTGTTTCATTCGTGAAAATACTTGTATGTACCTCATTGTTTCATTGATCAGCATGATCCACCTTCATCTATAATATTATTTTGTGCATTGAAATATCATGAATTCTTGACTGAAGTCGTTCAAGTGTACTCAAAAATCAAATTCTTGCGTTGCACCCCAAAAACAGATCGATTCGTTAGTTTTAATTTCTACCGACGCCACTGGTCGTTTGGCTGCTGGAATGAATTCGGCTGCTGAAAAGTGGCTGCCAACTTCACGCCAGTCTCTATCTATGTTTTCAATCAAACTTGATAGACGTCAAGTGGTTGTCAATGTATATTTCGATGATCTCAAGGCAATTGATATCAACTAGGATATTTTCAGTTTAGTTTCACAAGAGTTAGGTAATTACAAATATTTTTTGTTTTACTATACATATTTTGGTAATGCATTATTACTTTATTCGTGTGCTTACATAACTCTTGTAACGTTTGCAACTTAAAACTCATATAGTAAGCCTTTATCCCACTTGTATAGTAAATAACTATTACTTCCTTGTTCATAAAGTGAAACATTATAACTAAATATTATAGCCCCATTCTAATTGAATATCGTATTTTCAAGCCTTCCATTTACTTGTGTATAATACAATGTATGCATATCGCAGACTAAGTTAAATTGCATGTGTGCACCTACGGATTAGGCCACACAATAATAAAGACAATATTATAAATACCACATGCATTGTTTTTTGTATCAATTCAATTAGAGAATTCCAAATAGAGATCAATCAATCAGTGTCTAATTAGTACAATTTCTGTAATCATCTCAGTTAAATACGATAGATTGATACTTATTGAACTAGAGGATGAATAGAGCTAACATCATGTATAAAGATTCAAAGATTATAATTAGTGTGTATCATTCAAACGAATCCATTAAAATTTCGGATATCCCACAATCAAAGATGATTGAGAAATACTCATTTCCACATTTGAAAATCATTTTCACAATAGACGAAAAAATGTATTCAAGTAATAAAATGCAGGCATTAAATATAATATTTATATATTCTAGTGTTATCCAATTCCTCAGAGGATTAAACGATAATATTACTACTAGAACTGAATGGTTGTATAAAACTAAATGAAGGAATAAAAAGACAGTGCTTCGCAAACAGTATAGAAAGACAATAAGATAAACTAGTTTTAAAACACCGATCAGATACAAATTTCCATAGCCATTCATCAGAAAATCACTTCATACCTTGGCATCGAAATAAAAGTTTATGGAGACAGTAAAGTGAATGTCAAATCTGAACTATCAAATCAACTACGAGAGCAGCATTTATGTCAATAGAAAACGGCACATGTATATGGGAGAAAATTTACGTATCTATAAAATTGATACGATAAACATTGAACTCTACTTCCCAAACTAGAGGAGAAGTATAACATAAATAGAAGAAGTACGTATCAGTGAATTGTAAGCCATTTGGGATTTCGTAATGACATAATATTCTGTTTTGAACTGAGTTCATTAAAATCTGCCAGCAGTCTGGTTGAAGGAATGAAACTCAATTCAAATGAATTTTCAAACTTCATTAAGAGCAACAGTGCTAGGCATAGAGTAAAAAACATAGATAGAGGGAGTATTCGAAATTTTTACATGTCCTCAACATGGTTAGATTACGTTGTCGGATTGTAATACATTTTCAAATCCACAATTTTACTATATCGTTATGAATGTATATTATATTGAATGAAATATATTTATTTGAGTGATTCCCGATTAAATATGCGAATTTGAATATTTGGAATCCGATATTTTTCCTAATTGTAGAATTTATAATAAGCAGAATATTTATTATCTTCTGTATTTACCTGCTGAAATCCAAGGTTTGGCAACTTTTGCTCTCCTAGTATCATTGGTTGCTTCACTTCGTTTGGCGCGCTTGAAGTTTGTTTTCTGAATTTCTGAAATATTTGGGTATTTATGTAGGATCCAATTATTGTTCCCTGTAAATAATTGCGATGGTCAACCGAATGCTTGGAGACCTATTAGTTTCTTTCAGTGTCGAGGGCTGACAGTTTCAATTGATTTACAGGGAACGAATTGTTATTGTACATATAATGTAAAAAGGATGTGTAATTCTTCGGGGTGTCGAAGAATGTGTCATGTCGGTTGTAAAACTTAAGAGATTTACGGGGGTTCGAAAAGTTCGAAAACAAGACGGTTGTACGAGATGTGTTACATCTGTTTATCAGGTTCTAGTCCTTCTAGAATATTCGATTTCCAGGAATCCGCGAAGATCTTTGGGGGCGGTATGGCAAAAGCTCTTATTGGACTAGGGGATGGTACCTTTCCCTAAGGGTGTGGTCAAACCGAGAGAAGGGAGGTCTATATTCGAGAGAGGGTAGTTCCAATCGACAGAGAGCACAGTTCAAATTAAACCGAAGACGGGTAGAGACGGTACAGTTTTAACTTGAGTCGAAGACGAGGCAAGTTCGGGCGGTCAACTTAAGATGTAAGACGAAAAGACGTTTCGCGGACTAGATTAAGACGAGTCGCGAACAAGTTAAAGACGAGACGACCTAAAACTTGAAGTACGACGAAGACGTGATAAACGAAGACTTTTCGAGTAATCAACAAACGAGTTAAAGACGAAATTCAGCACCGTAGTGAGAAACTTGTAATTAAGATCTTCTCAATACTGAGTTTGTACTGTATAATTGTGGCTTTGTAAATAGATGTAAATAATTCAAAAGAGTTTAATTATTACAAATCCAACAAAGTCACGGAGAAAGAGACAAAAGGCCAGGTAAACGAATAATACCTCTAGACGATCGATTAACCAAGCCTACATTTATTTCAATATATTTTGAGTTGATATAAAACGTTAATTCTTTATGGGGCATAAGAAGTACATTCTTTGTGGAGAAACTCGCGAATCAAGTGGAATATCGTATCATAATATGTTTTCATTTCCGCGAGCTTCATGTCAAATTTGATAGTTAATGTTTGGCACAAAATTTGCTTACTGAAAATGACATATGCTCTTTTTTTTTATAATGCTTCAATGTTGAAGAATTACATAATAATAATAAAAGAGTTTATTCAGAATATTACATAATTAATGAAAACATATTTGGAAAAGCGCTCAAGAGATCTTAACTTCAACTCAGTTTTTTCTCATATCTATTTGTTCATTCATTTTTCATGTTCCTTTTTTTTACTCCCATCAACATAATATTCACATGTTTTCATTTCCTCTCACTTCATGTTGAATTTGATAGTTTATGTTGGGGACAAAATTTGCTTACCACAAATGACATAAGCTTCCCCTATCTTTGTTTATTACTCTGAAGTTTATGCTGAAAAACTAGCAACTCTTTGAAGCCAATTTTGATGTCTCCATTGACACCGTTGATAAACGGTCATAGTGAAAAATTGGACTCATCGAATGGACATATGGAACTCATAGCCACGGTGTACTTATGCCGGAAGTCATATTAAAAAAATAGATGCCATGAAAGTATCTACCATATTATAATAATAAAAATTCATTTCAACAACATTCTTGTCTTGTATTAATATCTCAATCGCTCAGAAAACTCCCATCACCACAGTGTAACATGAGGAATATGTTGCCTAGTAAGATAAAAATTCAATTTCCTTCAATCCACTACTCTAAAGGACACTCCGATCGAAGAATTCAGTTCCTCCAGCCGGTTTTTCCATGTTTCCATCCGGCAAGAGCTTCATAGATAAAAATCGTAGATTTCCACATCTCGGTAAACCGCACCTGAACATAATTCTCCGAAGATCAGGATTTACCTCTGAGATACGACGAACCATCGTCACCGGAGGACCATGATATTTCACGTTGCAGGTCTTCGAGACGCTGTCTTGAATGAATAAATATCCCCCTCACGAAACCAATACCTCATTGAGGTTTAGACGAGACCTGCTCCCGTTTGGGCATAAATCTGGAGCATGGGGAACGCATAAATAACACTTGGGCAAGAATAAGGGATCAGGTTGAATAATTTCATGAAATGTATGGGCGTTATGATACAATATTGCCCAATCTATTACATAAAATGAAGGTTATTCTGCTGATGACGAAGGTTAAACCTGATTTGGGGATCTGGAGTATGCTGAATTATGTGCGGTAGGGTTACAGCCTCAAATGCTGGTTCTTCTCACCTCTGAAATTCCTAAGGAGGGTTCAACAGTGCGATACTGAATTATTAGGAGTTCAATTTTGATAATAAAGTGAGAAAAACTGGATCTAGCTTGGTCATGACTCCTAAAATGAATACTTTGACATATAATGATAATAATAAATTTCATTCATCCTGATAATATATCTAGGATCCAGTTTATTGTTCCCTGTAAATAATTGAGATGGTCAACCGGATGCTTGGAGACCTATTAGTCTCTTCAAGTGCCAAGGGCATGACAAATTCAATGAATTTACAGGGAACGAATGGTTTTTGTACATAATGTGAAAAGGATGTGTTATTCTTCGGGGTGTCGAAGAATGTGTTATGTCGGTTGTAGAACCGACCGAGATTTATGGGGTTGGGAAAAGATTCAGAACAAGACGATTATGCCAGATGGTTTACATCTGTTTTCTCAGGCTCTAGTCCTTCTAGAATATTCGATTCCCAGGAATCCGCGAAAATCTTTGGGGGCGGTACGGCAAAAGCCCTGATTGGACTAGGGGGATGGTACCTTCCCCTAAGGGTGTGGTCAAACCGTGAGAGGTCTATATTCGAGAGAGGGTAGTTCCAATCGACAGAGAGCACAGCTCAAAATTAAACCGAAGACGGGTACAGACGGTACAGTTTAACTTAAGTCGAAGACGATTCAAGTTCGGGCGGTCAACTTAAGACGAAAAGACGTTTCGCGGACTAGATTAAGACGAGTCGCGAACAAATTAAAGACGAGACGACCGAAAACTTGAAGTACGACAAAGACGTGATAATCCAAGACCTTTCGAGTAATCGAGTAATTTTTAAATTCCGATACAAGTTGATATTTATTTGGACTGATACAAAGGGTTCTCCAATAAAAGGTCTCTTTTTGAATATCCGGTATCGGGGGAGCTGTCATCTTTTGACTTTAGACAAATAAAAATTAAGTCCCTACTTGGAATGAAACACTACATACTTCAACAACATATAGAAATTGTTAAAATTCACTACAAAAATGGTGAAAATGTTGCGGTCACAGTTCGCAAACCTACACCACTTTTGGGTCGTCGTGAAGCACCTTCTCGGCCAGTAATAGGAAAAATTTGAGCTGTTCGGTCTTGTTAGTGGTGTGAATAATCGAAACCATGGGGGTCGCTCAAGACCAACTGAGAAAATTGCTACTGAAGCTCGTATAGTCAGGATCTAGCTTATGTATGCTACTCAAAATAATTTGACACGTGATAAAACAGCTAATGCCGTTAATAATGATAATAATATTATCGATTTAAATTGATCCCGGCTGGTGCCAGACAATAGTGCAAATGAATATAAAGAGTGGTCCACATAAAGTCCAGCTTATTTTTATTTGGAGGGATACTTCTAGTGTCTAGGGTCAATTTTATTCAATAAGGTTCTAAATGCCCTAAAGTTCATTCTTAAAGGGAACGCCAAATGAAAACTTCTCAGCATATCCATAAGTAAAATTATGAGATGTCCATTTAAATCGAAAGATGACATATTGAGGCTGATATTCACATAAATATCCAACTTGACTGTTTTATGTGGACCAGCCTGTATAAAATAAATGCTACCACTCTCATCAAAAATTTGTTGAGGCACAGCAAAATGAACAGTACGAATGATATAGACACAGAGAAGATTCAGGACCTCCAGCTAACTCAAGCACTGACACAACCTTTTCTGGTAAGGATTACATTCAGTTATTTTTATGAATAACGTGGTGATGATATCAAATTCCCTATGATATTGAAGTGATATATTACAGCTTCCTTTTTGAAACAAAACTGTATCAAATAGTGATTTGCGATATGTAAGAAGGTCATCAAAACGTGCTGGTCAATCAGATACGTATAAGACGTAAGCTAGGAAATTCTCAAAAATGAAACGACAAAAATTTCTGATAAGTAGCATACTCGGGCGACTAAAAATATACAATTCAGGATTATATAAGAATACATCGACTCCTGACTCTTCGGAGTTAATTTAGCAAAATCACGGCAAGAGTTGAAGTGCTATTCTACATTCAACTCAAGGTGGATTTATGATGGAAAGTATCCGTATCAAGCATCCTGACCTATTTGGGGACACTTGAAGTGAACTAATCTCAGTTCTTGGCGCACTTCACAACGACAAGGACGTCCTAATGCCTTGAGAAAGCGCCTGAAGATAACTTGAAGTCGAGATATCAAATATAACGCCGAAACGTCTGAAACCCTTGTAGCTGAGCACCTCTTGACGTACGTTCCTGTCACACATCATTTGAAGTTATGGTGTTTCACACTTCTGGCCACAAAACAGTGGGAAGGAATATGCGAACTATAAGGGATGTTGCAAAATTCAATACCAACATTTTAGGGGCGTATTTTTCAAGTTATAGTTGTTATAGTTACAGGCTGTTTTGTCATGTATATACACTTTGTCCGTAAAGTATGGAACAAATTCATTTTTAGCTAAACAGACCATTTTAAGAAATAATCCTGAAACACGTCGATTTGTGATTTCAATTAATTAAGGGTGAAATATTTTCGAGTAATGACGTCACCGTCATTTTTTTTTAATGGAACACTCCCATTTTGTCTCAATTTTCCGATAATTCTAGCTGAGTTGATTCCAATTGGTACAAGGTGGAAAAAAATACAATAACTTTGTGTGTGCTCATGAAGTAACGCGTAACATTCTTTATTAGTTAAATTAACAATGTTATCAAAAATACTTATTGTCTAGCGGAAATTCGTTTGAATGTAACACCCTGTAGTTCGTTACATTTTTAGATTAAAAAAATGAGCTGTTTCCAAACATGTTTGGTGGTGTATCAGACAGAATATGAAAGAAATTATTTCTTATTTTTATACATTTTTATTAATCTAAAAATGTAACAAAATACAGGTTGTTACATTCAAACCAATTGCCGCTAGACAATAAGTATTTTTGATAATATTGTTAATTTAACTAATATAGTTATTTATAATACAAGTGCAGAAGGCATTGATATTCTTCCACGAGTTCCAAATTCAAAAACGAGCCACGAAGTGGCGAGTTTTGGAATGAACGAGTGGTAGAATGAGCCTTCTGTACGAGTATTATACATTATTTTCTCTAATTCATTGCATTTTCATTGAAATTAATGAAATATTTCCATAAATATAATTTAGTGATTTTTGCATTGAAAAATGTTGGTTGGCAGAACTGATTTCTTTAAGGCAAATTGATGAATTGACAGATAAAGCCGTGGCGGAAAGTTCGGAGTACAGTATAACTTCAGTAGTCCGGGCAGATATCGTTCCGGTACCTGCCCGGATTATTGAGGCGTCCGGATTACTGGAGGGATTTTAATTTATGACATAAAGCAACTTATAAATTAACGAAATAAGGTTTATTAATCAAGTCACAAAAAAAAATTATTTTCTAATAAAATAAAACAAAACAGAACAAAACTCCCAAGTACATGAAATACGTTATGTAAATATGTACATGTAATTAATAATAATTATTTATAATAATAATTAATTAATAATAATGTATACATATTATGTATGTATGCAAAATGAAATATCTTCCACTTTTTCGAAAAATACATATCAATTTTAGTTTGGACCTTTTTGGATGCATCTATATCAGTTGCCTTAAGCCTTTTCAAAAGCAATAAATCTTCAAGGGGAAGCTTATTCTCCTCAGTCCACCTGATAGCTAGTAAAAATGCTTTGACAGCATCTGCATACCTATTCCTTGAAACGATTTTGCAATAAAGGTCCTTATTTTATCCTTGTTTTTCTTTATATCAAACACTACTGTAGATTTCGGAATACCAAACTGATCTGCAATTTGACGTGTACTTTTTCCTATATCAATGCAATCTAATATTTTAGACTTTTCTGTGAGTGTAAGTATCTTATGTGATCGTTTGACTGGAGCCATTGCGTCCGGCACGCTCAAAAACGTGCTCAAAAAAGTGCAGAATGAAAGATGCTGTCGCCGCGCTGTTTCCAACCGACATGTTACCGTTTTTTGTATGTATAGACATGAAAATGCTATTGTTTTGCATAATGAATATTTTCGCGCCCGAATTTCAGAGGTAAAAATTTCAAAATGCCCGAATCCCAGCAGTGTCCGGAATACTGGAGTGTCCGGGCTAGCGACTGTCCGAACTATCGAAGTTGTACTGTACCAACATAGAATAATAAAATATAAACATGAAAACTGTGCGTTTCTGATATATTCTCGCACGATTTTGTTCTACAAGATGTGGAAAAATGAACGGAATAACCACAGAATTAGAGAAAAGAATGTTACGCGTTACTTTATGAGCGCACACCCAAAACTATTGTATTTTTGTCCACCCTGTACCAATTGAAATCAACATATGATACAATTTTTGGAATCAGCTCGGCTAGAGTAATCGGAAAATTGAGATAAAATGGGGGTGTTTCTTTATAAAAGCATTGTACCTAAAGTGTACATAAATTCCATTGAAAAATTGATTAAATTGATGTATTCATTTTTCAACCGATGAGCAGAAACATTAATACAATGAATAGTCGTTCATCATAGTGATAAATTTTGTTTTCATTGAATCAATGAACAACTTCCATTAAATCATTGAAAAGTTCAATATTGCATTGTTCGTTTCGTATATGACAAAAACAAGAGTAACTGAAGACGGCATTTGAACAGTTATGTCCGGAGAAATCAAGCTACAATTCGAAAAAGAAATTGTTAAAATATGCCAAAAGAGTTCAAGAGAAAATGAACTATTAACTTCGTTGAGATTTTGTCCGTTTCCCTTATTTTTTCCTGGTGAGTATAGATTTGTTGAACTGATTTTCGAACGGTTCCCTCTATCTTATTATTCATATTTTTTTCTATTGTTAATGATTATTCAATTTTTTCTTTCAACAATTATTACTTGGACTTATTGAAGGAATTGAATAATGAATCGCAAACTCCTTGAATAATTTTTGTATCGATTATTCCATGTTTGGGTTATTCATAGCAGAAGATATTTTTGCTTTCTTTTAGGACGATGGAGGTCATCAACCAACTGAATATTCATTAATACCTTCTTGCTTTGATTAACCTTGACCATGGTAATTTTATCGTTCATAAGAGGATTCTGAAGAGGATTCAGGTTTATAGGGACAAGAAAATGATTACATCATTGTTTATTTTGATTCTTATATGGTCATTTTGAATTAATAAATTCAGGATGCACTCAAGTATTTGAAAAATGTCAGAAAATTCTAAAAGAGTTATCGTGATGGGTGGTTCTCGAGAAGAGAGTGGATGTATAGTGAATGAACTTGTTATTACTCATTATCTACTAATTTATTGAACTAAGACAAAGGTAGTGGGAAATCTTATTTGAATGAGATATCGGAAATTGTTTATTTACACAAGGTGAGATCTTCGTTATTTTTCATAATAGATTTTGTGATTTGTTACAATTGCATTGTTGACGGTTATTTCATCTAGTTGTGATGATTCATTTTCGAGTGATTATTTTACATATAAATGGTTTTCTAATAACAATGATACAATTCGAAATAGTTATAATGGCAACACTTATTTGGCATTTCTTATGTCAATATGTGTCAACAACTTTTCCTAAATTATTTTATCAGAATGAGTGTTCATTTCGGAATATTGAGAGCAATCAAAGAAGGATTTAGAAACGACATTATTTCTTAAATGAACTCACTGTTCGGAGGTATGGTCCAGTACTTGTTACTGGGGTGGGGGGTAGTGTCGTTATTGATGATATAACCCCTCTGATTGATTACAAGAAAGAAGAAGAATTGTGAGTCACAATAAAAAAAAAATTTGGAAAATTGAAAAATTTTTCTTTTTCAAAGTGGAGATAACCCCCTCCTCTATGATTTCTAATTACACAACTGACCACTGGTCAACGGAATAGTGGGTGTTTTGAACCTAACCTGAAATTACTAAGTTTCTAGGATCGATAGTTATCGATTTTGACAGATTAACGTTGAATAAGTTCACTTGATGAAGGTAATTTAATATTATCATCAAAATAATTTTGCAAAAAACTCCAAAACAGTTTACTCAATTTGTACAGTTTTAGCTTAGTTTGATTTTTCTGTTTATTGGAATTCTATTTCCAGAAAAAAAGTATATACCGAAAATATATTTCAAATATTATAGATTATACAATGATGTCATTATACTTATAATTTTTATTGATTTTAGGATCGGACGGACCTGAATTAACAGAATTGAATGAGGTGAGTAATGAATCAAAAAAAATTTTGCATGAGTTATCGAAACGATATTTTTCGATTTGAATAAATGAATAAGATAAACGTATCTACTACCAAAATCTGAAAGCTAAAAGTTAACCACGGAAAACGTAATGCCATCTTTCCCATTTGATTGTCATCGATGTTATGCATTATGCGATACTGATGATCTTTAAAAAAAGCGAAATCAGTACAACGTTACTCACATTGGATGACATCACGTTTCACAACATACACGATGAAGAGGCGAAGTCTAGTTTGAGCTACTTCACTTAACCCCTAAATAAAAACAAAAATTCAGGAAAATGCCATAAGAATATAGAAACAAGAAAATAACCTTGAAGCGGAATGATAACAACAAAGAACTCACCTCAACAAATCATCTGTTCCCTTGACAACCTTTTCCTTAAAATTTTTTCCAATGATCTCTTAGAGAGCACCATTATATATGAAGGAGCGCTGAAACATGGCTAAACCAAGTCTAGGCAATATAAGCCTTTGTCTATTGTTGTTCATGAATATGACGCCTGAAAGTCAACTTTTCCCTCAAATAAGGAGGTTGGAAGATCTCAAAATTATCTTCACCATTATCGTCATCTGAAGCCGAAACATATTCTCGACCCTGAGCCACTAAAATTTATTTAAACCAATTATTTTCAAACCAAAAATTAATAGAGCGCACGAGTTCTATACCTCCTGCACTCTATACTTCGCAACAGAATTAAGACAAGGATAAAAAAATTGTCAATCCATAGTTTAATTTGGACAATACTATAGTGACTCACATAGATACTTTCGCGAGGATGAATATAAAAAATTTCTCTCCCGATACAACTTGATGCAGAGCAAGAATAGTGTATTGTGCAACAAGTGGGGAAAGTCCAACTTTTCTCACGAGTGAGAAAATGACTTTCTCACATGTTGCACACTATACTTTTCCTACAACTGCACAAATTTCAATAATTCAAGTACTTGATTCAACTCAAAATGGCCTTCGTTGACAGAATGTGCTAATTTACTGCGTTTCCATAGAAACGACTCAAAAGCCCAATTTCATTAGTCTATCAAACGAGGTGTGGGCAAAGTGCCGTGAGAAATAATATTTCCCACAGAATGAGCAATACATAGTTTTGAAATTGAGTAAGCTATAAAGAATACGCTACTTTTCATAGCAGTTGTAGGAAAAAAGGATTTTTTCAACAGCAATGAGATATATTTCCTACATCTCAGCTGATAATCAGAAATGATTTCAATAAAGGAATTTGCAACAAGTAGAGTATGGAACTAGCTCAATACCCATATATAGTTCAACCGCAAAAGAAAGCGTAGGTACTGGGTAAAAGTTTGTTGAAATATTTTTTTCACATCTATTTTCGAATTATTTAACAGACAATAGCCTGTTATTGCTAACAAATCTGCGTTTAATTAATCAACAGCAACAATCAAAATTAGTAATGGACCGAGAATAGAGACCTGCGGAATTCCTGAGGTTATTGGATAAAAATCTGAAAAGGTGTCACGCAATCTAACACATTGATATCTCCCAAAAAAGTAGGACTTGAAAAACCAGAGCTTGATTTCTGCTAGACCAATTTTCATATTTATCATTATTTGGCGTTACCATTAAAGTTCAATCATTCGTTGTATTCGCTCGAATCATTGAGAAAATCAAATTTTAGATGGGTGGAACTACGAAATCTTCTGTATGAGTTGGCACATTAATCAAGGAATACAACAATGTGTCGAAAAGATAGAGAACAGGACAAGCGCGAAAAAACGTAGTATGCATCTTTTTCGAGCAATTTATTCAGCAAACGCCCATACAGCAAACTCTTTAAACGAGTAAAAATTAAACCGTCGACCGCTCACATCGTCGTCGCTAATACGAACTCACCAAAAATCCACAGTATTTATTTTAAGAGACTATGCAATTGGTAATGCGGCATGCCAGTCGTATATTTCCTTGGAGCGGCCTTGCGCCATGTTATTGTTGTCGTGGGTAGTTAACATTGTGCTTGAGAACCATTAATAAACGGAACGATAATTTTCCGCATGGAAAACTCTGTTCGTGTAATGAAGGTACGGATTAAAATAATAACTCTTTCGGTCGTACAGCTCGATGCCGGACAGGTCGAGAACGGAAGAGAGCCACGGAAAAACGGGCTTGTGCATTTCCATTCCGAATAAGGATATTGATTTAAGCCGTTCGCGATAGAAATTGGATTTGCGGCACGAAAAATTGGGATGATGAAAATTAATCGTTTTTTTTTTGTTCGTTCGGTATCACGGACGTGGCTTAATCTCTCTTCATCCGGAGTGGTTCGACGTAATCGAATGAACGAATGAAGACCTTTTTCCATTTGTAATAATTGTTAATCGCGTAGTGTGTGGTAACCTTTAATTCGGGGGATTCTCGGTGGGATTGGATTTGAATGAATTACAAATCCATTTGTGATATTCTCAATAGGTATAAGGAGCCTCTATGGGTTATTTAAGGAATAATGCTGTTGTTGATTATGTTTCAACAAGTGGTCACACGTCAGTTAATAATTTAAATATTCAGTGCAGGTTAAGCAAATAGGAATATGAAATAATAATGAGAAAATAGATTTTTCTGATCGTGAGTGGTGTAGCCGAACACAGGAGGTCAAGCAAGCACGGAGAAAACATTTATGGACGTCTAATAAAGGAATTTTTCATTTAAACTACCTAAAGCACAGATTGTAAAAAAATTTTCGAAAAATGTTTTATACTATTTATGTTTTTACTACCAAAAATATGATAATTAGAATTTGGGATTACCTTATGTAGCCGTTCGTTTTCGAACTTATTTCAAGTTCATCGATCGAAAAATTGTTAATGTCATATAGAGCGTTTCCATTAAAGTCGTGTTCAAGAGTGCTGCGGAAAAATAAGATTTGATATTCTGTGATTACAAGTAAAACAATAAGTATATAACAATATAATATTTAAATCAGCTCGAAATGCCTCCGATGCAATGGTAATAGATCATCTATAAATAGTAGAGAAGAGCAACGAATCTGATGTTTAGTTAAATTTCAAAAAAGTCATGTTTTTTCTTTCCAGATTTTCCCGCCAGATATCGTTTGAGCATTGACAAATGCCTCATAATTTTATGACAATTTCTTAAGCTCGTTCCTGGTAACAAGTAAGGAGCTTTCGATTTCTAGTCTATTATCGAGGTCTAAGGGATATTATTACTGAAAATGAGTTTTCGCTTCAATGAAGTCAGTCAATAATATTGAAGGTTTTTCCTTTAGACGCAGAATTTTTTTTTGTAAGCTCATGACCGGACAAAAAGTGAAATTCGACATAGAAATAAAGATTTGTTGAACTTTTGAACTTTATTGAATGAATTATCAGTAGTGAAATTACAATATGAATTAAAGTTGCATCACTCAAATTCATTAAATTTTGAATACTTATAATAATAGCTTTATTGTCCAACAGTTCAACCTATTTAAAGGACAACTCGAATTTAATATACAAAAAAAAAACAAAAATAACATTGAAAAAAACAAAGACCAAAATTTTATATGATCTAGGATACAATCCCTGAAAAATAATGAATTGCTGACTTGAACAAAGTTTCCCTTGATGAGGAGAATATATCTTGGCCATCACAAAATAAGTTCTCACACATTCTTGTAACAGGTGCCTTTTGCAGAATGTTCGTTCGACCTCTATCTGGCTTGAAAACGAGAGTTGAAACTTGGAACGCTAAAGTTGACTTTCGACAATATTTCTGAGCAATAAACATTATAATAGACCACATTAAAAAGGAATGATAAAGAAGCCATAACCCTTTTCATTTCCGAACTCAAATATCCCGTTCGCTCACACAAGATTGCACCATCACATCCTTGGGGTGGATATAGGTACTCCATCAGTCACAGAAGGAACTTCACGAATCTTCTTTGAAAAAGTTTTCTCTTATGGCACTCATATATAAGACTCCACACCACACTTGCATATTCTAACTCCGAACGAATTACAAAAAGATTTTAAGATAGTTCATCTCGGTGGAATCCCTACAATTCCTAATCATGAACCCATACACCTTAGAAGCATCTAAAACTATCTGTGAAATGTGCTCAACAAACGACAGCTCCGTATCAAACAAAATGCCCAAATCCCTGAGAACAATATGTCTTTCAAGTATTTTACCATCACTTCATAATCGTAGAAATATATTTCCGTTCTTCTGGAGAAAGTCATAACTTTGCATTTGTCGACGTTCAATCCCAATTTTTTCTGCTCACACCAACTCAACACGAACATCAACTGGACCTGAAGGTTGACGCAATCGTCGAAGTTCCTTATGGTATAGCAAACAGTTTTAAGTCATAAGCAAAACAGAGCCTTCTTCGAAGAATCAACTCTAGTAGATCATTAATGAATAAAATGAATGAAAGTGGTCCAAGATTTGATCCCTGCGGTATACCGGAAGTAGATGGAAAGTAACTGAAAGAACTGTATCCATAATAAATGACAAAATTATCACGTTTGGACTGATAAGAATCCAACACTCTAATTGCTCTTTCGTCTAATCCATAATTGCTCATCTTGTGCAACAAAATATTATGCTCAATTCAGTCGAAAGCCTAAGCAAAATCAGTATATAGATAAGGTCAACCTCGCCATTTTTATCTAATAGTTCTGAAACAAACTGTGTGGAGGTGATAGGTTGATCTCTTACGAACAAAACCATGTCGAAAGGGCGATATAAAAGACTGCAAAGAAATAATAATGAGATATCATAATTCTGTAGGGAATCTATCGATTCCTTCGAAAATATTTCGAGTCTGAGAACTGAAGAATTCGGTGTACAAACTTAGGATTATCAAAGCTACACCACTAAGGGATCCGTAGAAAGGCTTTGCTAACGGTCGAATGGAAAACAGCCTGAATGACCATAAAACTCGGCATTTAAGGCGAATAATTCAATTGAGTTCAGACCAGTCTACAACTACAACATATGTTCAACACTTGCACCGACAACGAAAGATTGAAGATTTTCACATCTGTTACCGAGACCGACGAAAAAGTACCTGCAACGACCCAAGTGACCAGCGACCCTAAGAATCGATTAGACAAATTATCATCTTCTTCACACATTTTTAGTGGGTTGGAAATAAATTGAATAAGTGTTTTTATCCCGTTCTTTTATTTCCCTAAATTGTCCCTGTCCGTGAACTGCTCTAGTCACAGTATAAGGACCACAACCCACAATTATATTATACAACACAATGGTACTACCCCTAATGATTGTTGACTGATTTCATAACGAAATGTGTTCCTCGAAAACACTACGAGTAGTGTCTCTTTCCAGGTTGGTTCAGTAATTGTATTCGTTTTTAATGGTTTAATGCTTCGAAATTTCGTGAAAGAACTACATGAAAACATATATGAAGAAGCGCTCAAAAGATCCTTACTTCAACTCAGTTTTTTCTCATATTTGTTTATTCATTTGCCTTGTTCACTTTAAACACTGGTCAGTTTCAATCGGTCGCTGACTCACGATACAGTAATTGCACCATCACGAATAACTGCAATAAAACAGGTAACTAAACGACACATCGACGAAAATGCACATTTTCCACTGGCTTATCTAAATCCGTTACATTTCCCTCAGTTTTCGGTATATGCGGCAAGGCCGTAACTATAAAACACAAAACACGTAAAACATTTCCATAAAAAAAATATATCTCGTATTCTGTTACCATGTCCCGAGCCATCAGAACTAACTGATAACCCAATTCAGGGCCGTGGCGTGAAATGAAAAACCATTTCAGACGCTCCCGATGAATATTTACGATTCCGGACGGTGTGCGGACCGTAAAAAATGGCTTCTCCTGACAGCAGATAGGCGAAATATAGGCGAAAACTTTTCGGACGGGCTCGCTAATAAATCAACTTATTTTTCGCGTATCCGATCGAACGGGAGTTTTTGGGGCATGGGCCAATTTTCGGGGGGCCGAATGATAGATGGCGGTTCTAATGGGAAAACGGTCGTATGTGGCCTTTCATGAGCTACAATGAAAGTTGGGGAACTTGTCGACATGCCTCAGAAGGATATCGTTGCGATCAGGTGAAAAAAAGGCCGCTTTGAGTTCGGAATCGTGGTGTGGAACGCTTGCGAAGAAATCTAGGAAAAAGTGTCATATTTCTTTTATTCGTAGAAGTTACGATGATGAAATCACCTCAATTGAAAGAAAAACTTTTTTCGGTAGAAAAATATCTCTTAACCGCCTTAAGTAAGCCACGTGTACACAAATGACATATCCGAACCAATATAAACAAAATTCCCTCAATAATTCCCTATTACCCTCACACTACCTTCGGTCTCAAATTATTTGGGAACCCATGTGTCATTCATCTTCATATCCAAAATATATAGGATTTTGCATTCGAAACTAGTTTCTAATTTATGCCAAATGTTTTCAGCGGAACACATCTTTGTAATCCTAATTAATTACTGAAACTTTGGATGTCCTACCGCCCTTTGTATCTTGTGGTGTGATAGGTAATCATTCGTCGATCGTTCGGAATGTCATGTGGATGTGAACATCAGATATAGTACTTGCGTATTATATATCGGCGTTCAATATTCTTCATTCACTAGAATTTAATTTAGTTCCAATTGATATAGCTAACAAAAAAGAAAATACCAGAACTGAAAAATATTGTTTTTGGGAAAAAATACTGATAATTGAATATGTGTAAAAAAAGGTATTTCGGAAAAGATTGTTTTCCGTTGAATGAAATCTCAACTACAGTGATCAAATTATTAAATCCTTATGACTTTTGAAAGAATTCATTTGCCTAACTAATCACCATCGAATCACTTTTCGAAAAATATATATTTATACTATAAAATAACATTTTGAAGGTATCATATTGTTATGAAGATTAGATTGAGGGACAAAACATGAGAACTCTCAATTGGCTAGTTTTCATTAAAACAAATATTGTCCTTTTTTAACATTGTCAAGTTTGAAATTTTTGAAAGCTATATACCTAGGTACGTTGATTTAACGAAAAAAAAAACATTACCATCCATTTGGCGAATTAATAATTACGGCAATTTGTGTATAACATAAACTTCGACATTTTCTTCGATTAAACATGACGGTTATTTTGAGAGTTAGAACAGATTTATTTTCTCTAACAAAAGTGAACGTTAAGATGGGACATTTGAAATAACATTTCATTCTAACCCCAAAAAGATTGCTTAAGTAATAATGTAATGGATCGAAGCAATATTCACATTGAAATGAAATACTGTTGAATGATAACAACAAATCAAATCAGGTTCAGTACTTACTACTACTTCAAATATGAAAACAAGCACTCAAAATGACATATCGAAGTGACGTCACGGTGCAATTACGTTGTGATGACCTCAGCGAATTCCACTTTTATGGAAATTGAAATTATTCACTTTTTATGTATACAATTAAGATCACTGAATATTTTGAAAGGATTTACATTTGTTAAAAAGCTTATTGATAAATTTAGGTAATTGAGATATTATGAGGCATACTCTCCAACAAATTTCATTATGGTAAAAGTGATTCTTTCAGAAAAATATTTTCACATGAGACCCCAAAGTCTTTTGATATATTGAAAATTCTATACTTTCCATGAATCCCTTCATGAACTTATCCAGAAAAAGGCTCCATCGAATCGAATGATATATTCAGTATCGATGGCTAGTTGATATTATGTGAACTGAGCGAGCTCCACAAAGCATTGAGGGAGGAAACAAAATTTCAAAACTATCCAACTCTTCTGGAGATATAAGTAAAAGAGTAAGACCAACATTCATTTACAAATGGATACTTTGAAGTTTACGTTCTGAGTTTATGAAAGCGATGGTTTCATTACTGAAAGTAGAAATGAATGTTTCTATGTTGAAAAGTTCGATCATTCGACTCAGAATACAGATTTTAACGTTAACCCAAAAGTTAATCAGAAAAGAAGGGATCAATTTTTATGATGAATCGTATATAAATCAGAACTCCCTTCGAAAAAACTGAAATCTGAATGTTAAAAAAGTTTTAAAATTGCTATGAAGCCTCGGATGAGACACAGAAAAATAGTTTATACAGAAGCGATTTTTCTGACTCACACAATCGGCCTTATGAGAGGTCTCACTTTTTCGAGAGTATAACCTCAATCAAGCTGTTAGGATGTGGATGTGCTCAAAATGTCGACAGGTTCCATATATTTGTTGACTCTTCTGGTGAAAATAATCATTGATCGTCGAAGTAGGGTTAGGCAAGGAGGGCCAATAGCATGGCCACCCCGATTTCCTGACCTAAACTACTAGACTTAACTACTTAATCGGACCTCGTCTAAAGTCAAAAGTGCATGACGAGTCAATCAACGCTTCAAAAAAGATGTTATTCCTGATGACGGACCTGTAATTTTGTAAAGATTTCTCTTTACAACTTTCTAATCATAACAAAAATCAGTAAGATCGATTGACAGATTCGATATTTGAAGTTTCTCCATCTCTTTTTGAAGTTTCGAATCATTTCTGGAAAAGGAGACTATAAAGGTGGCATCAAGTAACATTTTCCAACTCGCAAAGATATCCTCTTTATTCTATATTGTGTCCCACTATAGTCACAAGACACCCTGTATTCAAATATTCCATGAGAAACGAGCATCTTCATTCATTCTTTGAAATGACAGTATTATTCTCATAGCGTAATCGAGGTTGAATTTATATATACGAGGAAAATATTTAATATTTATAATTACGTATAAAAAAATGTATTATCCCATGTATGCTGAATCATATTCCTACAAATATTAATGACAAAGATGTATCAAAATAATTTCATTTTAGTGAAAAAAATTGGCGGATTTCCGGTTTCAATTCATTGAACAAGTACAATAGCCTCTGAAATTAAATATATGTTTCATTTGGAATTGGGTTCAATATTCGTTGAATAATATTAATAATCATCCAATTGTACGAGCGAATTCAAGAGGACAGTGGAGAGAGATTAGGATCAACAATTGGGAGAACTGTCGGTACTTGAAAGATGATTCAACAGTTGAATTGGGCTTCGGCATATAAACGACAGATTGGTTTATATGTATACAAGGTGGTCAAGATATCAGTGCAATAACTTTGGCATCGGATATAGAACAACTCTTTTCATGAAAAAATATATTTATACATGAAAAAACATATATCCTAAAAAACTTCGTTTTCGAGATACAGGGTTTTGAAGTTTGAAAAAAATCAGTTTTTTACTTATAACTTCGATATTATTACATTGATTGTCTTAATTTTTGGGTCTTGAAGTCTTGGTAATGTAATGTTTCGAATTAGGTAAGTGTTTCTGCCACACTCATCCAGTGGAGTGTGATGATGTCTTTTTTTCGAAGAAATTGTTTCATTTCTGAAATCAACAGAGCTTCCTTAAAAAAAGATTTCTTGAATTATTTTCCTAGAATTTACCAATTTCTACATAATGGAGTACATAGCAAATATTATCCATGATACAGTCTCGAAGGATGGTCTGACTGAAAAACTACATTATCATTTGAACTGCGAAAAAAAGAATCGTTTGATTGAAAACATATTATCTGATGGAAGACTTCGTGTTTTTGTTGAGGACAAAAGTAGTAGTTTCAAAACTTTGAATAATGGACTTCCGCAGGGATCGTTTTGTCTTCCATACTTTTCAATTCATACTTGTGTGACATCTCTGTTACCTTATCTGAAAAATTCATCTTTGCCGATGATAGTGCTCTTTTGTTCCGTCATTCTGATTTTGGAATTATTGAGAATACTTCTTCAAATGAAGATCTGAAAATTATGGAAAATTATATTCTTGAATGGCGTTTATGCTCTAATCCAAAAAAAAGTAGTATCCTCTTTTCATTTGAATAATCAACAATAATATAGGAAATTGGAAGTAACTTTCAGTAATTCCGCCTTGAATCATAATTATGCTCCCAAATATATTGTAGTTGAACTTTATTCTTCTTTGAATTTCAAGGTTCACTTGGAAAATTCAAGTTCGAAATTGAAGTCGAGGAATAATATTCTTGAAAAATTAGCAGGTTGTTCATGGGGTGTATATACGGCACCTTGGCCTTAGTATTTTCTGCTGTTGAATACTGTTGTTCTGTTTGGTTCAATAGTGCTCATGTTCATAAGACTGATGCACAGCTTAACGTTTCTATGAAAATTATTAGTGGAAGTATTAGATCTACACCTTAAATTGGTTACCAGTGCTATCACATATACTTCCGCCTTATATTCGTGGACAGGTCATAGTCAAGAAATCTTGGGAGAAATTTAATTTCTACCTGAACTTATTTCCAATTGTATCTTACCTCCCAGATAATAGAACTGCCAGATTAAGGACACGCAAACTTTCATGGATTAATCTTCCTTCAATCTAATGAAAGTGACAAGGAAATTTAGCGTTTGGAATGGAGTTATTGCAATGTCTTGAACAAAAATCTTATCGATGATTCTTTAGAGAAAGTTCTAGGTTTCAATCTCCCTAGGAAAATTTGGTGTATTTTAAATCGACTTAGGACTGGTCATGGTCGTTGTAAATTGTAATAGTATGCTCGTCAAATGGCATTCTATTGATAGCCCTCTATGTGAGTGTGATGTAGAAGAAACCGTTAACCACTTGGTGAATAATTGTCCAATTTATTAATTTTATGGTGGTTTTCAAGCAATCCATTCAGTATCAGGTTTTTTTAGAATGAGTTTTTACTGTGCCGCCTGTATAATAAATAGCATATGGCAACCAAACCAATATAAACAGAATACCCTAGTGCCTTCATTGGAAGGGGGATAAAATCATGATGAATTCCACAATGACGAAAACATCACTACCTTCACTTTCGAATTATTTGGAAGCTGATGAATGCCTAATGTTTTTATAAGGTAAATAGATACATAGACATACATTTTGTATTATTCGATTTGACTTTTCTGCAAAAGCAGGCACGTGAAGTGTTATTAATCATTAGATAGATAGATAGATATTTATTGGTGACTTCCAGTTGAATTGTTTTCACAAGTCGAGAAATGAGCATAAACAGACAAAGTCATACAATACATAGGTTGAAAAGTAAATAAATATATAAATATAGAGGTAAAAAAGCATATAAATATATATAGGTTAAAAGGCAAATAAATATACACACTTATAAGGTATACGCACATGCCAACCAAATAAATATTTCACGAACAAAGTATCATAAAAAATCTTCGTTGTCCATCGTCATCTTATTAAATTCGTCAAGTGAATAAAAAGCTCTTGTCGTTAAAATCTTTATCAGTTTGAACTTTAGCTGCTTCGCTGGCAGGTTCTTGGCCCCACCCGGAAGTTTGTTATTATGAATTAATTGTAGGTAAAAATGATGAATGAAACCCAGTGGAAACGACTTCAGAAAGAAACGATTGGCAAATAACGCCAGAGAAATCAAAAATGGCAGGAGCTTTAAACCTTTCAGATTTTGTCTTCTCTGATTCAAAAGGTGTAATACTGAAACATCGAAATTTGCCCACCCTATAGAACCCGAAAGTTTCATTGTCCCAATAACACCTTCAAACCTCGCCCCTGTTGTAGCACCTTCGAAATGCCCAAGTACAAAATGAAAAACGCGTGGAAATGAGAAATAAGTCAGCGATAAAAAATAACTACAGTCCGCCCTAGGCTGTAGGTTTCGTCGGTTCATTTTTTATTCGATCCCTACCGACTGCCCGGGGTGAGATGGGACTTGAAGTGGGATTTCGCATACATCCGAATAGCTTATGCGCGAACTTCGGGATAAACAGAATGCATAAACAGTCGGCGGTCATATCAGAATGAAAAATATAATATACTAACTGACAAAGAGTCTGCAACACCCAGAAGGAGCTGTTTCAATTCAATTTTTTTTTTGTGAAACATAGATAGTATAACAAGGAGTAAATTATTGAGTTTGAAGAAAAAATCGTGAAGGTTTTTTATGTTGTGGGTTGTGGTCCTTATATTGTGACTAAAGTAGTTCACGGCCAAGGACAATTTAGGGAAATGAAAGAACGGGATAAAAACACTTATTCAATTCATTTCCAACCCACTTAAAGTGTTTGAAAAAGATGATAATTTGTCTAATCGATTCTTAGGGTCGCTGGTCACTTGGGTCGTAGCAGGTACTTTTTCGTCGGTCTCGGGAACAGATGTGAAAATCTTTAATCTTTCGTTGTCGGTGCAAGTGTTGAACATATGTTGTAGTTGTAGACTGGTCTGAACTCAATTGAATTATTCGCCCTGAAATGCCGAGTTTTATGGGCATTCAAGATGTTTTCAATTCGACCGTTAGCAAAGCCTTTCTACGGATCCCTTAGGGGTGTGGCTTTGATAATCCTAATTTTGTACACCGAATTCTTCAGTTTTTCGGAATTTTGTTATTAAATTATGCAGTCGTTTTTTGCAAGTTTTTTAAATTTTTCAACAAACCAGCTGTTCCAGGAGATCCAAAGTCGATGTTTAGTTGTTGTTAAAATGCCTAGTGCACGCATACGCGGAATTTATCGCCAGCTAAGTGAATTTTGAAGAGGTCGAATTGTTGGTCTACGGGAGGAGGGGTTGGCATTCCGAGAAATCGCTAACCGTACGAAAATAAATCCAAATACTGTTATGAGATAATGTCAAATTCGAAGAAGAGTAGACACTAGACGCCGAAGGGGCACAAATCAAGTTCAAGATCGACGTCTAATACTTTAGAGCCATTAGAGACAAATTTGCGACAACTCGATTTTTGGCTGATGTTAGGAAACAAGACCATCCTGTAACTGTCCGAATGGTTTACCGCCTTATAAGGTCTTTTGGACTGCAGCATAATCGACCCCTCAGACGGTTGAGCATCGCCCGCAACGATTACAGTGGTTCAGAGAACGTCAACATTGGAATGTGGAATGACATCAGGTGATTTTTTCTGATGAATCTCGATTCTCCTTGGATGCACATGATGGCCGAAAAAGGGTTAGAAGACGTCAGGGAGCAAGACGTGAACCTCAGTTTGATGTTGAGCGTCATGTACACCGGACAGTGGCGTTATGGTATAGGATGCTACTTCACATGCAAGTATTTCACCTTTAGTCTTTATTCGAGGTAATATGACAGCACTGCGTTACTTTCAAGAAATATTGGAGCCTCATTTCTCCATTACCTCAACCGGCTCGATAATCCTATATTTCAGCAAGATAATGCCCGACCTCATGTGGCCAGATTCAGTTTAAACTTTTTCGAAGCGACCCATGTCAATCTTTTGCCATGGCCACCTAGATTACCTGATATTTCGCCCATAGAACATGTTTAGGACATCATGAGTAGAAGACTTAAAAATTTACCCCAGTCCCTACGGACTTTGGAGACATGAAGTACATGTAGCTTGGAATAATATTCCTCAAGAAGAAATAGACCATCTTATTGCATCAATGCCGAGACGTGTTGGGGAGTGTATAGATAATCGGTGTGGAACAAAAGCATTATTGACATATTTTTCAAAAAAAATTGTAAACCCTTCGTTTTTTTCTCCAAATTTCAAGCTATGTTTCACTGAAAAAATTAAAACTTAATCAGCTCCTTCTGGGTGTTGCAGTTTCTTTGTCAGTTAGTATATAACATAACTTGTTTATTCGTTGCATGGGCGCATCAAGTTGGGATTAGTCCATTATTCTGCCAGCGGTGCCAGTTGTGGGGGAGCAGGTCCGTTGATAAAACAGAAGCTTGTGCGATTACTTTGAAGTATACATTCTGTGTAACCGCATATTCAGGATGAGAAGTCTCTTTTAATCGTTATCACTTCGTTTGTGCTTTCCATGCAAGTCCGAAATTGAAAAACCTTTCATGTGGGTAGAATGTTTCATGTCGAGCGTAAAGCCAGATCTGACCTAGTAAAAGAGGGATGCAGCATGCTAGACGGATTCTGTAGCCGTTCCATCGTTTATTTTATTCATTTGGATGTGTCTGTTTGTAGTCTTTCATGTAATTGTGATTTTCATGAGTAATGTCATAAGGGCATCTGATTCTTCGGAAAAAACACGTTGTTGAATAATATTTTAACAAGAAGCATGAGTGCTAGTGCCAACAAAAACCCTAGTTGAAGATGAGGACTTTTGCACCTGCACGAATGCTTTTTGTTGAAACAAAATATTAATTTGCATTTTTTTTTTCGTTTTTTTCACAGGAAAAATTGAATGCCCAAATATTATTAGATAAGACTATTTCATGAGACCATAACTTATTATTTGTTACCAAAGATACAGGGTGCGGCAGAGCCGATTGACGAGTTTTGACAGGTCATTGCTCGGGATGTGGTGTTAGCAGGTATGTGCGGAAGGGATCTTTGTGTTCTTTGAAGTCAGTAGTTTTTAATCAGTACCATGATTTGAACCGGAGTTCATCGAAGATTTGCCTCTCGCACGTTTTACGAAAATAACCGTTCCGTGATCGCGACCCAGCGGGCATTTCGGCATTCTTGTCAACATTTCAGTCCCCTCTGCAAACCCAACCAAATTGGGCTCGTCAACTCGAGGAAACAGAAAGTACACGACGAGGGCGAGGAGATGGGCAACTGAGGATGGGAAGAGCACCGGAAAATGTGCAGACTGTTCGAGCAGAAGTCTAGGATTCACCGAACTTTTCTACAGCCTGAATTGGAAGAACTTGCTGAAGAACACGATCTGGTTAACATCTGGTTCCAGCAAGATGGTGCTACAGCCCACACAGCTCGTACTTCATTAGTTGTTTTGGGACAGATGTTCCCAAGAAGATTGGTCTCACTCTGAGAGGATGTAGATTGGCCAGGGCTCTCACCAGATTTGAGCATCTGCACTTTACAAGATATTCTACTGAAATTTGGCTTTTATATTCCAATTTTGAAAAAAACTTTAACACCCCTTATCTCGGAATATGAATCATTCGATAACTGAAGTTATAAAGCTATGAAGTGTTGATTATTCATTCAGAATCATCACCTTTATGTGGCCATAAGGGTGCAATTAACGCCTATTCCTAATATGAGAAAACTGTTAACTTTGAAAGCTACACCAATATACAATAATTGATCAATTTTAATCCTCGTTCCATATGGCTTCTACTGGAATCATTCATTACGTCTTACCTACTTTTTCTGGAACGCCTGAATACATTATTCTTCATTAAAAAAAAAAACACTTCTTCAAAATAAAACTGCTACACCTTTCACATTAATCCTCCTTCTGGGGAAGAACAACCCTTTTCTCTCATCTTTTAATGGAGGAAGGAATGAACAATGTCACCAGGAGAAGCAACATCAAGCCAAAATCAGTCTTAAATATATACGGTGACACCGGTAATTATAAATTAATTATAACAACTTTTTTCGTGTACATATCTCTCAGGGTTCGGTAAGTTATTAATCAATATTCATTTGGAACTACCAATTTGTAACGTTCCATGCATTTATGATTTTCTATGAAAAACCTGTAGATTTTAAAATTCGTTTTTTCCAGGATGATGAACTAAATGATAAAATGGGGAAAGCACTGATACAAAAGAAGGAGCTTTTGAGCTCTCGTTAATGAATTCCTCCATTGGACCATTGGAGACCAGAACTTCTGTTAAGATATGGTCTCGAAAGGTGCAATTCACATTAGTCCTTTCCTCATTTTTAATTATTCTAATAACGCAGTAAAAGAAATTCAATATAAAGCTTGAAACTGTTTCTTTATCTTTATTTTCTAAATCTCAGCTAGATAAAATTTATGAGAGCATCCTCGAAAAGTTATTCTTATGATTTTCATAGAATTTTGCATTGAAATTCTTTGCGCTTTCGCCTCATTCATTAGCCGAACTCAACTCTTTGAGATCACTCTTATTTTAAAATTAAAAAATTACTGATATTTGGACTACCATTATCAGTACTATCCTTATCTAGCGCATAAAAATTCATATCGAATGAATCAGTATTTATTGACTAATTTTGAACTCGATAATATCGTACACCACGATGAAGGCAGAAATGACGGTTTCTACTTCGTTTATGGAATATTTCCTCCGGATTCGTGATCTATACCAATCCTATAATTCAGAATACCTCAGAAATTCACGCAAACAACACTATTGCGTGATTTCCTCAAACTTCACAATCACTTCAGCGGAAAAAATAGAATGCGAGAGACTTGACAAATTATGATGATGATAGTACTTCAGTTCTTTGTGTAATAAATAGCGACCCTAACTGTTTCTTATCATAGTAGTTTGATTTGTGAATCTAGAGAAAAATGCGTGATGTTGAGCAAAAATAAAACAGATTGTTTGGTACTTTGAATACAGAAAATATCTGAGTTTGTCTACATGTCCACCGCTGGCTTTTATAGTCTTTATTGAATTTTAATATACATATATCTAATGTTATAATAGTTAACATCATTTTATATTTCAGTATTTCCTATATTGTATATTTAACCTACAATAAAAATCATCTTTTGGCATTTAGATTTTTAGAGTTTTTGTTTTTCATTAGTTGTAATATTTGTATGTGATAAAGAAAGCTTACGATACATGTTCAAGATTCGCCTTACAATAATGTGTTTGTAGATAAAGCTTACTCAAGAAAACATCACAAAAAAGTTTCCTTCGAGCCGGATTTGAACCAGCGACCTATGGATATCAACTCACAATGTTCCTCTACAGTCCACCGCTCTACCAACTGAGCTATCGAAGGCTTATGGTACATAGCCAACTTTCACCTCATTATAATGTGTATGCAGATAATGCTTACTGAATTTAACATCACAAAAAAGTTTCCTTCGAGCCGGATTTGAACCAGCGACCTATGGATATCAACTGACAACATTCCTCTACAGTCCACCGCTCTACCAACTGAGCTATCGAAGGCTTATGGTAAATAGTCAATTTTCACCTTACTATAATGGGTAAGTTCACTAAATTTAACATTACAAAAAAAATCTCCTTCGAGCCGGATTTGAACCAGCGACCTATGGATATCAACTGACAACATTCCCCTACAGTCCACCGCTCTACCAACTGAGCTATCGAAGGTGCTTATCAACATATACAAATTTCGCGTTATTGAAGTTACATTTCAATGATAACTGGGTCATCCTGCACAAAACTCGATCTCGCCTCTTTCTTTAGAACCAGACCGAAATCGTTTAAGATTCGATACTCACGATTCATAATTAATACTTTCTAGCACCATGGAAAAGGTTGGGGGTCTATTACGGAATTGTTTATCAGCTTTATTGTCTTGAGAAATAAAGTAAGATATTTTGAATATACCTATTTTTTCTGTATTATTTGTGGTATTATTTGAATTGTATCGAACCATAATAACTTTTTTTTCAGTTTATAATAGGAGGTTCAATATATTGAGGGATGTATCTATTAGTAATTTTCGCTTTTCGAAACATTGAGATCCTTCAAATTTTGTAAAGAAATTACTGAAAAACAAACATTTTCCTAGAGTTGCGGTGAAGTAGATCACAATTCGGCCATTTCATTCCAAAATCCATGAAAGAACATCCACCGAAAGCAAATCCCAAAAACTACCAAGAAAATCGCTAGAAATCAAGTCGGCCGAGGTTCTTGAGCCCCCAAACTTTTCATTTCCTGGTTCGTGAGGGTTTGTCCTTATTATCCGGGATGAAATAGGTCAGATGTAATTAAATCGAATTTATCTGCTTGGAAAATTACAGTTTCCGTCGCGTGCTTGAAGTTTCGGAAGATAAATTTCCACGGATAGGGAAAAAAGTGTCGCTAATAAATCCCAGATCTACTTTCCAGAGGGAGCCGTAATCGTATCCCTGGTGCCGCGATGCAGGATAATTAATTCGAATAATCTGCTCCCGAAGACCAATCACTAGACGACGTCTTTTCGGGATAAATGTTGCGAACGACATCTGGCGGACGTCTTCGGAGGTATAGATTTTTTTTTGGTTGTGTTTCAGTTAAGTTAAGATGTCTAAAATACTGGTGTGTTCATTGATTAGATTATGTTTAAGATAATTCTGAGGACTCGGCTCGGCATCGTTCCCTTTTCTCTTTTTTTCCTTATCATAATTTCCTTTTTTTCCTTATAGTGGTGCTATTCAAAGAATGGACTAGTTTTCATTTTTTTGTTAAGGATTAATTCTAAAAATTTAAGTAGAATGAAACAAAAATGTGGAAGAATCATTGAAATATCTGTAAAAATGAAAAAGTTATGGGACTTTGAAGTTGCGCTTGGAAGAATAATTTCATAGTACGTGTAAGTGTCGTGACGTCACACACTAGACGACTGGTATTCACAGAGTGCTTATGAATTCATTGGTGTACAATTACTTGTGCCGTTCGTGTCGTGTTTTGTTCGTTACACGATGGCTGAAATAACTTACTATATACATACATATAAATTACTTTTTTTTCTTTTTACTTTTTACTCCTCAGATAAATATGTTTTGCCATTGATAGACTTCAACAACCAGTACTCAACTACAAACTGTTTATGAAACGTTTTTTGAATAAATCGTCGTTATAAGTTGAACCATGATGAAGCAAACTCAAAAGTAGATACTTACTTGAAAAGTTTAACTCCTTTATTTCTGCACTGACATAAGATGGATTTGAAGAAAAAAACTCCATCACTGCGAATATATCTATTTTAGGCAAATTGTCACTTTGTCCTTTCACGAAGCCTTCTTCCATTATGGTGACATAAAAACAAAACTCGAGTTAAAACTACACTGTACAACTACAAACGGCGCGAGAGCCTTGGCGCGGCTAAGTATTTAAACGTAATTTATGGTGTAGCGATCACAGGCAAGAGCCGTGACGTCACAGACCTAAGACGTTCCGCGCTAAAATACGTAAATTTAAATAATCTATTTCTCAGTCATTTATTAATGGATTTTCAAAATGTTTTCACTGATTTATCAGTTTTGCTCTATATTTTAATTCTATCGTGTCAAATATAGTATTATCAACATACCTAAACTAGTCCATTGACCAATCAAAAAAATCCGACACATTAAAGGTATTCAGTAGTACACTATAACCTGTCATTTCGTTATCGATGGCAATTTTGGAGCGAAAATTCAGGATAAGATCTTCAAAATGAGGTATCGCATCACCCCTCATCCCTATTCAAAATCAAGGGTTTGTGCTCACCCCCTTTAGGGGCGGAAAATTTGTTCCCTCTCAAATCAGAAATGGACGGGTCCGAGCGATTTTTCACTTTTTCATTTTAAAGCCGGAAAATCGAGGTGTTGAATTTTTGTTGGACCACACTGTATACCACATCACTACGGGACTTTCCCTCGGAAATGAAGTGGGTTACGTTGAAGTGGTTGATAATTGTTATAGTGATTGGTTGAAAACAAATAAATCGATTGTTTTGATGAATAATGCTGAATGGACTAGTTTAATGATATTGATAATACTATATTTGACACGATAGAATTAAAATATAGAGCAAAACTCATAAATCAGTGAAATAAATTTGAAAATCCATCAATAAATGACTGAGAAATAGATTATTTAAATTTACGTATTTTAGCGCGGAACGTCTTTGGTCTGTGACGTCACGGCTCTTGCCTGTGATCGCTACACCATAAATTACGTTTAAATACTTAGCCGCGCCAAGGCTCTCGCGCCGTTTGTAGTTGTACAGTGTAGTTTTAACTAGAGTTTTGTTTTTATGTCACCATAAAGGTGACAA
The DNA here is from genome assembly GCF_914767665.1 of Harmonia axyridis. Taxonomy (NCBI): domain Eukaryota; kingdom Metazoa; phylum Arthropoda; class Insecta; order Coleoptera; family Coccinellidae; genus Harmonia; species Harmonia axyridis. The sequence continues at coordinate 31,993,253 of NC_059505.1, forward strand.
TTTGCCTAAAATAGATATATTCGCAGTGATGGAGTTTTTTTCTTCAAATCCATCTTATGTTAGTGCAGAAATAAAAGGAGTTAAACTTTTAAAGTAAGTATCTACACTAGAGTTTGCTTCATCATGGTTCAACTTATAACGATGATTTATTTAAAAAACGTTTCATAAACAGTTTGTAGTTAAGTACTGGTTGTTGAAGTCTATCAATGGCAAAACATATTTATGTGAGGAGTAAAAAGTGGAAAGAGAAAAAAGTAATTTATATGTATGTATATAGTAAGTTATTTCAGCCATCATGTAACGAACAAAACACGACACGAACGGCACAAGTGATTGTACACCAATGAATTCGTAAGCACTCTGCGAATACCAGTCGTCTAGTGTGTGACGTCACGACACTTACACGTACTATGAAATTATTCTTCCAAACGCAACTTCAAAGTCCCATAACTTTTTCATTTCTAGAGATATTCCAATGATTCTTCAACATTCTTGTTTCATTTTACTTAAATTTTTAGAATTAATCCTTAACAAAAAAATGAAAACTAGTCCATTCTTTGAAAACTTTTTCAAAACTCATACCTCTTATTGTTTGGTTACAAATCTAGAAAATTGAGCTAATAGAATATCCCCAGAATATTTTGTAGAATGCGCTACATTATTTATTGAAAATATTCTCTTAATATATCGTTTGAATACCGTTCGCGAAAAAAAGTCAATTCCATTCGTAGCAATGCACTTCTCTTATCAAGTCTCGCGATAAAAAATCAAACTTTACTCCTAAAAAAAACAATATCCTATAATTTCAGTCATGACCTCTATTCGAACGTGTTAGACGTGATTTATTCGGTTACTGGTGATGTTAATCGATACTGAGTCAAACTGTGTTGACCGCTTGACATTGTTCACGCATTGGATGATAAATAGTCTGTATTGGAAACACATTGCACATTTTAGATAAAGTTGATGATGAATATTCCCTCTCTATTCTCTCGAAGAATTTTAAAAATGAATTTAGAATTCACTGAGGGATCGAAAATTTGTTTCTGAAATAGAAAGAGGAAGTGACTACCTCAAATATAATATAAACGGCCTTCCCTAATTAAATTTTAATTTTGACAAACTCGCATGTTGTTTATTTTCACTTTCATATATTATAAAAGTTTCAGGGGACAGGAGACAATTTTTTTTTAAACGATTCCTAAGCTTTATTATTGGTCTTCTTTTTTTTCTTCTTCTTCCTCTTCTAATACAACGGAGTTCTGTCAATTCTGTCATCTGCCCTCCCGCAACGTTTTGAGAGCCTACCAACCGGTCTTCTGGTTATCATAAGTAATAATCAATGAAGATTAGCTTGTCTTCCCAAAATGCAAATCATGAAATATTATTTGGAAATTCGAGATATTCTGGAGTTGAACATCTTTGCACAAATGTCAGTTGGAAAATTTGTTTGATTTGTTTAAAAAACCAACCGTACTGAGATTAAAGGATAGGGTTAATATTCCTAGAATGAACTTAAGTAGAGGAAAGCTATGTAATTCGCGAATATTAAATATATGTCAGCTTGATGGTGTCATTAATTCAGCAAATTATTTGGTAGATTCTAAATAATTATGAATTCAAGGTTTTAATAAATTATTATTGAAAATCACTTAAAACTCCTTTTTGGTATCCAAATTTCTCAAATCTTCATTTTAAAGTTGAAAATATGTGCAGTAAAATGTAAGAATATCCACGCAAAAATGTAAAGCACACGATTCAGTTCAGTTTATTGTGCAAATGACTTTCAAGATTTCGAAATAGGTACTAAGATGTAGACGGGACTTTCCTTCAGAAAACTAGTTTTGTGTTTAGTCGACTCCATTCAGTTTAAGCGCGTGTCACAGATAGACACTAGGAAAGAGAAAATACTATATGTGGGAGTTTTTCTTCGATGAACGCAAAAATACAAGCCAAGCGTCTAAAAATGTGAATAGGGTTTACGGTCCTGATACTGTAACAGATAATCAAGCTCAATTTTGTTTCCGTCCTTTTCGTTCCGGTAATTTCGATGTCGAAGATGAACCACGCACTGGAAGCCCAATTGTTTGAAATTCCAATAAACTCATGGACATTGTCGAGTCCGACCGTCATGTAAGCACTGTTTAGATTGCCCAAGAGCCAAAGATTGCACAAAAAAACCACCATTTGCATAAAGCTGGTCACAAGAAGAAGTTCGATGTATGGGTACCACACGAGTGAACGCAAAAAAACTTTATGTACCGAATTTCCATCTGCCAATCGCTGCTGAATCACAACGAAATTGACCAATATTTGAAGCGGTATATGTCTGGTGATGAAAAGTGGATTACTTACGACAACGTCAAGCGAAAACGATCTTGGTCGAAACGCGGTGAGCCAGAGGAAACGGTTGTCAAGCTAGGATATATATATATATATTCTTTTGAGAAAGAGCAATACAAATTATTAATTTCAAACAATCAAGCATATGTTTCGATGAATCTCAGTATTAGCAGAGGAAATGTAACGGGGCATCATACATTTCAACGTATGATACAAGAGAACAGATAAAAACCTCAGCAAAAACTCTGTCTACCCGTATCGGTGTAGTGACTGGTTTGTGTAAACGTTTACAGAATAAGCTGACATAAATTATATTGAAGGACTTCCTCTTCAACCAAAACAGAATTTTCTTCATCCTCTCTTTTCGGTTGAAGACTCTATAATTTCCAATTGGATCCTAAAACAAAAAAAAAAGAAGCAGAAAGGAGTACTAAATATTTTTCATTATATCGATTTGAAGTTAACTACCCATTCTAAAAAAGAATCTGAAACTGAATGGATAGCTTGGAAACCACCATGAAATTTATAAATCGGACAATTATTCACCAAGTGGTCAATGGTTTCTTCTACACCACACTCACATAGTGGGCTATCAATAGAATGTCATTTGAAGAGGGTACTACTACAACGACCATGACCAGTTCTAAGTCGATTTGAAATACACCAAATTTTCCTAGGAAGATTGAAACCTAGAACTTTTTCTGAAGGATCAACGATAAGACTTTTGTTGAAGACGTTAGAAGAAGTCCATCCCGAACGCCAAATTCGCTGTCATTGGATTGAAGGAAGGTATTAGTCCATAAAGGTTTGCGTGATTTCAATCTAGCAGTTCTAGAATCTGGGAAATAGGATACAATTGGAAAAGAGTTCGAGTAGAAATGAAATTTATCCCAAGATTACTTGACTGCAACCTGTCTACGAGTATGAGGCGGAACTATATGTGATAGCACCGGTAACCAATCTAAAGGTATAGATCTAATAGTCCCACTAATAATTCTCATAGAAACGTTGAGCTGTGCATCAATTTTATGAACATGAGCACTATTGAACCAAACAGAACAACAGTATTCAGCAGCAGGAAAAACCAAGGCCAAGGCTGCTGTACGAAGAGTGCTAGCATCAGCACCCCATGAAGAATAACTATAGTAATTGAAGCCTTCTTTTTCATGCAAAAATAATGGATTTATTTTCACTACACTATAAATTCCCCTTTATCTCGGTATCGAAGACAGTCCAATAAATGTTATATCTAGAACCACCTAGGTGTTCTCTTTTCACCTCTCAAGCATTTATATGTCCCAATGAAACACCATGAATAACCAAATCCATTCTGTATTGAATCCCAGAACACCTTAATGTCAAAACGCATAATTCCTATGCTAAATCACATTTTCCATACCCTTCCCAAGCAAGGTTTCTCAGAACTCCTACTGAAATCTCTCTTCATCATCGCTAATTAATTAAACGTATTATTCCACCGGTAATATTTGTGTATGATGCATTTCAACTCCTGCACTGCTCACATTACGAGATCTCTCACAGAGATCAAACGTAGGTTACCATTCGTACGAACGAGCAAGACACAGAACCCTCGCTCTCATATATTTCAATCTCCATTTCCCAAACAAATGGCCTCATCCCACTCGCACATAATACCTATTCATGTTCCATTTTGTCCTTTCGCTAAATTACCTAAAAGTGTACTTACGGCTTTAGAATTAACTGGAGGTTATTTCCATTAGGGAAACATTATATCGACAATTTCTATTGTTATTTCCACATTTTAATCTAGGGATTTTGATGGTCGCCACGGAAAATGCTCCACAGGTATAATGTGTGGGTATAACGAATACAAAAGTACTTGTGCTATTTACTAACGTTGGGAAATTTCAATTGAGATTGGGGTGAATTAATTCCAAAAATCTTGTCTACTCTTTATGACACTATTTTAAGACGTCGTTGTTCACTTCATAATGATCAGGGTGAGAGAGAGCTCGTTATGACTCACAAATTCAATTGATGAGATAGTAAGATAAACAAAACATTCAATAAAAACGTATAATCAGTACTTTTTTTATGGAAATGCCTCATATTTTAGTAAATGACACTATGATTTACTAACATGTATGTAGCAAAAATATACTGTATATAACTCGGGAACGACTTGAGACATCCACGATCGGCTTTCTTATATCTTATTATTGCGAACCTTTCGTCCTTCGAGATTTCTTCTCTAAGCCTCATAGTTTTCGATATGAGGGTCGAATTCGAGACACCCTGTACAAGTATCATCACTCTTGATTATTTTGATAAAGTCGAATCAATTTGCATTTTTTGTGAAGATTTATTGGATATTTGCAATAGAGCCTCTCTTCATGAAAATTGTACCCGTTCACACTCTAAAATAACTAGCCAAATTTATTGTGAAAATGTCAAATTTAGAATGAAAACACTAAACCCAAAGGAAAGGAAATTAGGATAAAAAAAGGTGTTTTCCGCAAATGAACTCCATAGTGAAATTGCTCAAATAAATACGTTCCTACTCAAATAATAATAGGTATGAATTATTAGTTTTTCGAACTCATTTCGCATATTCGCATATTTTTTCTGTCAAATCTTTGTATACCTATTGTTTTCAAAAGTTCAAACTATGATGACTCATTGAATAACATTCAGGAGTTGAACGACATCGATATAATTGAACAATCATACAATAACATAGGTAAAGTAGTAACATAAGTTTAGTTGAGAAAAATAAACGAGCTGAACGAAGGACGCAAAATTCAACGGCAATAATAATCTTGCCAAAGGCAAATTAATAGCAATCAACAAGCGTAGTTACCACAACACTATGACCAATATGGACCTCAGTGAATTATTCATCAAAACATTTCTGGTTTGTTATACTAGGATAAACCAAATATATGCGGATAAAATCTATTTGGATTGAATTTTGAACGATCCACGTTTTGGAGCGACTTCAATACAATACCAAAGTAAATTGCTTGAATTAGGCTTCATTATTTGACGTTTAACCCTTCCATTATACAGAGTGTTTATTTCAAGATTAAGAACCTGACACCAATCACAAATATTAATTTTGTAAAAAAAAATAGCTTAACAAATTTTTTTTATCAGCTCATGCAATCAAATTCCCTTTTATTCGATATATCACAATCCATATATTTGAAAAAAAACAGTATAGGGGTGTGGAGCGTAAATTCAAAAAAACATAGAGAGACCTGCTTTCGAAATTAAAAATCCATAGATTTTCTTCAATAATAATTAGTTGAATAATAGAATACAGTAATGGTCTGATTGCAGTTACTTTCGAATCGCATTATTTTCTTAATTTTTTATTGAAAAAACGGCACAACTACTTCTACTTTTAGCCACATCGATGAATAGGTAATCAAATTAACTTTCATTCACAATCCATATATTCCCATTTGAAAATAATTAAGTAGAGAGGTGTGGGCCTTAGGGGGTAAGAAATATCAAATTAAAAAAGGACAGGATAAATTGCTTTCGAAATTGAAAATCAACGGGTGCGAGGATTTTCTTTAATAATTCTTTTTACAAGAATTATTGACGAGTTTAGTTATTTTTTTCAGCTCGCTGTATATTGTGGATTTTCGTGGGATATTTTTGGAGTGGGTGACTTGTTTAATTTCAAATCGTAATATATCTGTTAGAGTGGGTGCTACTTTGTCACCTATATATGTGAAATCAATTTAGGAGTACCTCAGAGCTCTGTGCTGGGACCGCTACTGTTTCTTTTGAAATCGACCGGATTATATTAACTCAGGTATCCTATCTATATTTGCTGATGACACGTCAATGGAGGTCTTAGCACAGAGTCCTGTTGAACTGAAAGCCATATGTAATGATTTTATTTGAAACCTTGTGGATAAATATTTTTAAATATTAATAAGACTGAATGTATATACTTTAGCATATACTTATATGGATCGCTAAGTATTGGGATGTTTGGGTGAGCAAGTCACCTTCAGAGATACAGTTGAATTTTTAGGACAGTTCTCTGAGATGGGATCACCAAGTCGAATCAGTTTGTAAAAAATAGGTAGTTCTTATCAGCAGGATTAAAGACTCGTTATGCACTTTAGTCGATTTCCAGTATTTATTATAGTTTGGTTCATTGCTATCTTGATTTTAATATACACTGATCAACAATTGCTAGGGATCACTTATGAACTTCTCTTTTATTTGTATTTTTTTCAAGTTATCTCGTGAATATCTGTACATTATATGTTCTCTAAGGAAAAAGTAAGATGTTTTGAGTTGATTATATCAAAGTCTTCCTCACTTCATCGGCTCTTGTTCACAAAATCGATTATTATCTGTAGGCTGTTACAGGTGGAGTGAAAAGCAATGTGGTATTTGTTATTAAATCTGTTTTTTTCTCTCGTTCAAACACATAAGGTGACAATAATTGAAGAAATGAGAACAATATCAGCTTATCAGTCATGCCGAGAAGACGTTTGGCTCCTGTGCAACTGGACCAAATCATACGGTGGATACAGGAAGGTTTGTCCCAGCGAGAAGTGTCCCGGCGGTTGAATGTTTCGCAAAGTGTCGTGAGTCGGGCTTGGAATAGGTTGATCCAAAACGACTCAGTAGCTTATGTTCATAGGAGAGGTCGGCAGCGCAGTACAACAGCTGCCCAAGATCGACTTTTGTTCCTCAATGCTAGGAGAAATCCCACTTACCCGCTGTCGCGGCTCAATAGATCACTGAGAGTTGCAACATGAGTTCTAATTTCGAACCAGACTGTAAGACGACGACTACATGTTCGTGGTTTGAGAGCACGTAGGAGGGTACAAGATCCCCGTTTGAATAGGGAACACCGGGTTCATCGACGGCAATGGGCTGAGGAGCACCGCAATTGGACACTTGAAGATTGGAGCCGATGTTTATTTACGGATGAGTCTAGATTTCGTTTGGTCAACTCCGATGGACGTATTCTTGCTTGGAGGGAAAGAGGTCGAAGGTATGCAGAACAGTTTATGGTACCCACAACAGCTTTTGGTGGAGGTTCCATATGTGTATGGGGAGGCATTTGTTTGAACCAACGCACAGAGTTGGTTGTTCTGCAGAACACCACCATGACCAGCCAGAGATATCACGATATGATTATTGAACCCATAATTGTTCCGTTTGCGGCTGCCGTGGGCGAAGATTTCATTTTAATTGACGATAATGCCCGTCCACACCGTAGTCGTCTGGTTAATGAAGCGCTAGAAACTCATGCTATTGATAGGATGGACTGGCCAGCTCGCTCTCCAGACATGAATTGCATCGAACATGTCTGGTCTGAGATGTCTAGACAATTGTCAACCTTAGAACAACCGATCAATAACCTGGAGGACCTTTCTAACGCTTTACGGGATATTTGGACGAATTTGCCTCAAAATTTTATAAATCGTTTGATCGAAAGTATGCCTCGTAGGGTAGAATGCTTGAGACGAGCTTGTGGGGGACCAACTAGGTACTAGCTTAACCGAAACTTCAGCCTTCTAGTGGTTTCATCATAAAATTTTTATGTTATTCAAACACAGAATTTTGAGTGTTCCTAATAAAGTCTTTTTTTCTCTCCAACTTTCCATTTTTTCATTCTTTTCTCAAGTGAACCATATTATCAACTGAAAATACTCTGATATCTGACTAAATTTATAATCTTGGAGCGAATATTTCAGAAATAAATTTAGAACAAGTAAGTGATCCCTATCAATTGTTGAGCAGTGTATATTATGTTGTGGGAAAATTCAATTGATTCAGGTGGAGTAGTTTTGGCTTAAAGGCGATATTACGTGTAATTTTCAATTTGAATTCACGTGATTCATGTAACCTTTTCTTGGAAGATAGAAACTCGTCCTAGTTTATTTCTTTACAGATGTTTAATTTATGTTGAGGAATATGAACAACTAATAGTTGAATAAGTTTCTATCACTATTGCACCTTCTGGTGGAAATATGCTGAAAATGAATGTGTAGTATGTAGCACATGAAACTATTACATTTAAATGTTCTCCTATTTACCAGGCCATTATTTTGCACAGCCATTGACCTGTTTCCATTAAACTGTTGAGTTGAATATCAAGAAGTTGGTAAAATTTGAATTGCTTAAAAAATGCTACAATTCCATAAGTGAATATATAGCTGATAAGAACTTACATACTCAGTTAAAGTTTTGTGTAAGGGTTGATTTTTCTCAATGTATTCTTGACTTGTCTGTTACATATTGGTATGTCTTATTAGATCAATAAAGGTTACCTATTATTATTATCGCTTGAGACAATTCGGGGTTCAAAATAGGATTCGTCATAGTGTCGAAATACCTATAACCACATCCAAAACGACTGAGCATCAAGGATGGAAGCATCGATCTCTCTATGCCCATTGTTCCATTTATATACAAAGCGTGGGGTCGAAGTTCACCGATGCAAAACGTTGCACATTTCATTCATAAACATAGGTACTCACAATCCCGTGTAGGGATAAAGGATAAACTCTATTTCAGGCATGAATAACAATACATCGGACTTAAATTTAACCCAGTGACTCAAACTGATGATATAACGAGTAGGAGATGGAATGAATTAACATAAGCGATTGTTTTGAATGCGGAACTGTCTGATTTTACGATAAGCGGATACGTTCCTTAGATTTGATGTGGATGAGTTCATTCATGAAGTTATTAATGATTGCCGTTGTTGTGAAACCACGATTGTTTTGATGCAGAATTACAATTATGAATTCAATGGAATATAGAACTGTTCGTGATCTTGGGGAATTTTTGTGTTGTTTTCTTCCAATACAAACTTAGAAGTATAAAATTTACAGAATCTACAGCGAAATTATAGTTTTTCGTTGTCAATAATAAGCATGAAGCTCCACGATTCAATAATGATAGCAATTATTCCTTTGCCGCCTAAGAGACAGGGAATAATATGTGGAGTTAATAATAGATATTCTTGCGGGGATTACCTATCTGCTTTACGTAGGAGTTAATTTCGAAAATGAGATTTCAAATGAACAATTTTATACGTGAATTACATTGAAATTAGTCATACAGGGTGTTCTGCAAGCGCTATGAGGAACTTTGAAAGATGATAGTGTTGTGCTCATTCTGAACATTTTGTCCAATGAATATTGGAAATAATACGAAAATATCAGTTGATATGACTACTAGAATTATATCTACTTCAATAACATGCACAAAATAATAGATTTATTTCGCTAGTCGTGTTATATCATACGAGGCTCATTTCACTAGGGACTGTATCAACAAAAATCATAATTAACATGTACGCGCTATGCAAAATTGATAAGTCATTAGACCAGGACGATTTCAGCAACGTCAACTTTTGGGTTATGATTTTCAACAATTATTTGAGGCCAATAGATGTCATTCATCTCGTAAATGATAGTTGGAATGCTGATTTGTAGGAACATTTTCTGGTGCACTACCCTCTTGACTTAATTGATAATCTGGAGCTCAACATAGTTGGAAATACAGAAAATGACAAGTGGCTGCTTGGTTATGAAAATTTCTCGAATAATGGATAGGGCAAGGAAGACTAACGCTATGGCCAAGTCGTTCACCGGATCTCAATCCATTAGATTTTTATTCAAGGGGATGTATGGAGCAACTTCTCTATCCATATCATGTTGAAATCAAATCTCATCAACATTTAGTTGATAGAATCCAAGATGCTGCAATCGAAATAATAGAGGACCACCGGAAAAGAATTGTAGGATTTCACATATGCCTACTTATGCGTTTCGTCCCTGGCACACACACCGGACTCATCAGTGCGACTTTGGTATATTTGTGTGTGCCGTGTCACAGACGCTTGGGGAATTTATTATTATCGGGAGCCGCCGGGACTCGAACCCAGCACCTTGTCGCATCTCGGTGAGTGAGTCTACACTCTTAACCTCTAGGCCACCGAGTGCTGCGTTTATTGTTGCTATGTGAGAATAAGTGCAGCTATCCTGTCAAAGTTTGTCATAAGGCTCGTAGCACACCCTGTATTACATTTATTGTCAATTCATTAATTGACTTAATTCGGTTACATCAGTTGCTTTGTATTTATTTTATCCAGAATCTGGACAATTGGTTCTGATGAAATAATCTTCCTGAACTAACATAAATATTCGAGTGACCATTTCATATTTACAAACTAGGTACTAAATCTCTCCCTTATCCGATCTGCTTTTAAAGCAGCAATATTAGGCATGGTGAAGCGATTCAACATCAAATTTGCATCAAGCTTGAATTTGCTAGACTACATCTATACACAAAATTTCGAATCTATCGGACCTGAAATGTTATATTTTGTTTTAGATATTCTGCTTGAATTTGCTATGGTTGTCTGATGAAACGATCAACACAAGGCTTGAAATTGTTATTTTATATCAAATTTAACCGAAAAATCTTAATACCATTCTGTGAGTCAAACATAATAATTGGAGACCAGACTGGACTCAAAATTCAAAAAAGTATAGGAGTCGTGACGAAATGATTTAGGTAAAATCTCTATGGATGACATTTTCAGTTCATGAAGAAGCCAAATTTTCAATATTCATAGAAGTTCAACTGCATTTTGACAACCATTATAGAAACTAAATGTCTGTGGAATGTCATAAATTCCGTTTGGTAATCCTGTTGCCCCAAAAACAAATTCATGTGAAATGCAATGACCATAACCCTATTTTATTCACCTTTTTGTCCACCAGCTAGAACTGTGTTACTTGTAGCCAAAGCACTGAAGCTTCCAGTTAAAATTGAACAAGTTGACCTACTGTCTACCAGGTACAAACAATGTTCCTTTAAGAAGCAGCATCCAGAAAAAACGATACCTTGCTTGAAGGAAGAGAATCACTTTATCTGGGACAGTCATGCTATCTCAGATTATCTTCTGAATAAGTATGGACAGCGAAGTAAACTCAGACCTAAGAATTTTATCCAAAAAGCTCACGTCCAACGCTTGATCCACTTTGAAAGTGAAAAACTATTACCCTTAACATTCAATGCAATCACTCCTATAGTTTTTCGGGGAAAAAGTGTCATTTCGAATACACTCGTTAAATCTATTAATAAGACTTATTCAATGTTGGACAGAGAATTGCTGAATTACGATTGGTTGACAGGAAACAGTCCCAGCATTGCTGATTTATGTTGCATCTCATCTTTAAGTACTCTAGACCTCATAGTGCCAGTTGAAGAAAACTCAAATTTGTTCTTCTATATGCAGCAGTTCAAGGAACTGCCATATTACCAAGAAGGTAACCAAGATGGATTGAATATAGTTGCTGGGGTTTTATTGGACAAGATTGTTAAGTCTAGGTTCGGAACTAAGGTCTGTAAGAATTTATAAAGATTAAATATTTCAACTTTGATCAAATGGCCATATAATTATTTATATTGGAACGAGGTAACCAAGATAGATTGAGTATAGTTGCTGAGGTTCTATTGGAGAAGGTTGTAAAGGCCAGGTGTAGACCTAGGCTGTGAGAATCTGAAATTATCAAATAATTCAACTGATAATTTGGCCAGATAATAATTTATATTGAACGTAAAATATTTTTCGGCTTAAAGAGGAAGAAAATATTCTGGACTCATCTAAATGAACTGAAGACTTGACAATCCAGACAAGGATCCTTGACAAGGAGCATATATCATCAAAAATGGATTTCATCAATGATAATTCTAAGAAAATTATGGCACTGGGTTGAGTTATCATAGATTTTTCATCAAATGAGGATTATCTATAATGATATACTGTATTTTACTGTGAACTCAATAATCAATTTCATTGTCAATTTATGTCTGAAGGTATTTTGAAAGCTTCACAAATGTCGGTCTTTGATTATTTTTTGAATTGAAGTTATCGAAAAATATAAACATATAAAATTTTGTGAGTTCATCATTACGCAAAATAGCATGATGAACTGAGATTGAGATATATTAAGTGAATTATCATATGATCAAGCCGAAAGCTTATTCATACCCTGGCAATACCAAGAAGGCAATTTTCAGATGTGTGTACCTATACGTAATTACCGAATTTATTTTTCATGAAACATCCATCAATAGTACAAAGATTGCTGCTGAATACCAGTGTGAGTCTTTATTGAATATTTATGTACCGCTGTTTTTTTCCGAAATTCGAGGATTGACACGAGTCTCAATCAAGTTATGTCTCCAATTCTGTATCTTCAAAAACCTTCTCTCTTCCATCGCCAAGCTGGTCTTCGACGTCAAAATCCCCGTTCATGAAGCGTTGAAACCACTCGCGACAAGTTCTTTTACTAATAGCGGCCTCATCATATGTACTTGAGAGCATTCGTTGAACCTCATCCGCAGATTTCTTTATATTGAAGCAGAAAATCAAAACCTCCCGCAAATGACGAGAGTTTGGCTCGTAAACTGACATGTTTAATCGAGAATAACTTTATGATGCAGACACAAATCGACTAATATTTCTATGGCGATACTTAATCTTATTGTACGACATCTAAGATCTATTTATTTCGACTACCACTTACCACTACTATTGCAAAACGGCGGAAGCAAAGTTGTACAACTAATAATAAAAGACGGATCTCGAATTTTCCTTATGAATATAACCCATTATAGATTTAGCACTTTCACTGCCCCAATTTCGAACACCCACCACATTCATTCACTAAGCGTATTCGTTTGATCCTCTTATAATCAGTTTAAATCACTCCTTGAAACTCCAAACACTCTATGCGGTTCTCATGCGCTTACTTATGGTGTATTTCCACCTACCCAAGACCGTGTAGTGTGGAAATACCCCGCAGAGAATGGAAAGCCAAATTGAAATTCATCATAGGCATTCTCCGTTCCTCAATTTTCCCTCGCTGAACGCATTTTGATAGTAATTTTCCAACTCTCTCTCTCGAGGCCATAAATCCCACAGGGATCATAGGAATTATTGCCTTATCAGCCGAAAACACCACCAGCCTCCCATGTTCTACACCCCTCGTCTGATCATATCCTCCAAGAGGTATACTAAATGACAAAGAAAATGCAACACCCAAAAGGAGCTGTTCAAATTAATTTTTTTTTTTTGGTAAAACATATACAATATAGCATGGAGTAAATGATTGAAATTTGGAGAAAAAACGAAGGGTTTACAATTTTTTTAATAAAATTGTTAACAATGCGTTCATCTACCGCGATTATCTATGCACTCTCCAACACGTCTCGGCATCGATGCAATAAGATGGTCCATTTCTTCTTGGGGAATACTATCCTGTACTTCATGTCTCAGATTCGCCAAAGTCCGTAGAGGCTGGGGTAAATTTCCAAGCCTTCTACCAATGATGTCCAAAACATGCTCTATGGGCGAAAAATCGGGGGATCTGGGCGGCCATGGCAAAATATTCACATGGGTCGCTTCGAAAAAGTTTAAACTAATACTGGCAACATGAGGTCTGGCATTATCTGGCTGAAATATTGGATTCTCGAGCCGGTTAAGGTAAGGGAGAACATATGACTTTACTATTTCTTCACGGTAATGCAGCGCTGTCATGTTACCTCGAATGAAGACTTAAGATGACCTAATTGCATGTGCAATAGCACCCCATACCATAAAGCCTACTGTCCGGTGTACATGACGCTCAACATCAAACTGAGGTTCACGTCTTTCTTCCTGATGTCGCCTAACCCTTCTTCGGCCATCATGTGCACCTAAGGAGAATCGAGATTCATAAAAAAAAAAGTCCTGATGCCATTCCATATTCCAATGTTGACGTTCTCTGCATCTCCTTAATCGTTGCCGGCGATGCTCAACCGTCAGAGGTAACACAAGATGAGGTCGATAATGCTACAGCCTAAAACACCTCACAGTTACAGGATGGCCTTGTTCTCCTAACCATTCATCAGCCAAAGATCGAGTTGTCGCAAATCGGTCTTTAATGGCCATAAGTCTTAGTCGTCAATCTTAACTTCATTTGTGCCACTTCGACGCCCGGTGCCTACTCTCCTTCGATTTTGGGCATTATCAAACCATGCTTAACAACATTTCATAACAGAAGTTGGATTTCTGTTCGTACAGTTAGCGATTTCTAGAAATGGCAACCCCGCCTACTGTAGACCAATAATTCGACTTCTTTTAAATTCACTTAGCTGGCGATAAATTCCGCGTAGAGGTGCTCTAGGCATTTTAACAACAACTTAACATCGACTTTGGATCTCCTCGAACAGCTGTTTTATTGTAAAATTTGAAAAACTTTAAGTAACAAAAATTGTTCACATGTGTTAAGCCTTACAGAGGAAGAAGAAGATTCTAGTCGATGCTTTCTCCCACCATTGCCCCACCACCAGAGAGGGCTTCCAGTTATTCACCAGTTACAATTCACCATTCAACAGTTAGAATTCAATATTCACTCAGTTAACACACAGGCAACCAGTAACTCAGCATCAATCATACATATTCAAGTATTCACAAGTTATTAATATTAAAATTTTATACAGGGTTTGTGTTAATATATTAAGTAAAAATCATACGTATTTTCTTACATCCAAATCAAGCATAAACACCACAAGTTACTGGAGCCGAATCAAGCAAGTAAACATATCAATCATACACACGTTCATGGTCCTTCGAGCCGAATCATTCATACAAGCAATCAATCATACAATCGCACAAGGTACTTCGAGCCAGAAGATAATTATACGAATCAATCATGAAAAAACCTTTACGAATTTTTCTCCAAATTCAATCATTTACACCTTGTTATACTATCTATGTCTTACCAAAAAAATTTAAACAGCTCCTTCTGGGTTTTGCAGTTTCTTTGTCGGTTAGTATACTTGAACGCTAAATTCTTCCCTCAATATTTACCCGATCGAAAAATTGATATTCCTCTCGTTGTATTCGAATTCAATCAAGGGTCTCTTCTCGAGTTCTAAGATTCCGTTGATTCTATACTTTCGAACAGGGAATGGTAATACCGATCAGGTTCCTTGAGATTTCATTCAAAGGAATGGGTCAATATTGGCCAATATTTCAAGCCAAGCAGGAATCGTGAGCTTCTACGTGAATGGAAATTCATTTCGTGAGTTTTTCCTTCGTCTTATCAATTTCCATCGTCGTGAAACAGTGTTACGGGAATTTTCCAAGGGTTCAAAGAGAAACATTTTTCGCTGGGAAATTTATTCCTCAGCATCGATAGTTTTTTATGTAATAATCGATCGATATGAAATACAAGACTGAATATTTCGAATGAAATTCAATTTAATAAAACTACGACTTAATATTTTCAACCGATTCTAGTCGAAATATATTTGGTGTACAACTTTGCTTCCGCCGTTTTACAATATATGGCTGTAGCGGAAAGTGGTAGTCGAAATAAATAGATCGTAGATATCAAACAATAATCTAAGGTATTTGTTAATAAACGCCATCGAAATATTATTCGATTTGTATCTGCATCATAGAGCTATTCTCGGTGAAACATGTCAGCTTACGAGCCAAATTCTCGTAATTTACGATAGGTTTTAATTTTCTGCTTTCATTGAATGCTCTCAAATACCTACGAGTATGGTGAGGCCGCTATTAGTGAGAGAACGTGACGAGTGTTGTTTCAACGCTTCAAGAACGGTGATTTTGACGTTGAAGACCAGCATGGCGATGGAAGAGAGAAGGTTTTCATTGAAGCCGAGAGATGTTGAATGACGTTTGTTTTCTTGTGAACAGTCGCTTGCAAGGCAAAGACGGAAGGGTTTTCTGAATCGCATTGTGACTGGAGACGACAAATTGGTTCATTACGATAATCCCAAGCGCAGAAAATCAAAGGGATATCCCGGTCATGTTTCCACTTCGACGGCCAAACCGAATATTCACGGTTCCAAGGTCATGCTCAGTATTTAGTGGGACCAGCTCAGCGTTGTGTATTATGAGTTGATAAAACTGACTTAAACAATCACAGGCGATCGTTTTCGAACGCAATCAATGCGTTTGAGCCGAGCATTGAAAGACAAACGATTGCAATACAACGAGAAAATTGATGAGTGATTTTGCAGCATATTTTGCACTCGACCCCATGTTACGAAAGTTTTGCAGTTTTGCCATGGCGGAATTAGTACGCTGCCCGAAAGATGCGAGAAAATTGCGGCCAGCGATAAACAATACTTTGAATCATGAATATATAACCAGTTTTTCAAAATAAAACCTCGAATTTCGGAAAAAAAAACGGCGTTGTACGTCTATGTACATACTCATTGAATTCAAATGGGTATTTTATAGCATGTAAATCTTGGTGGATTCTAAAAGCACACCTTATACTTGATTTAAGTCCAACAATCAAAATTATCAGAATTTCTGAGGAAAAAAGGTTTAGACAATGACGAAATAAAAAAAAAAGCCAAGACATCTTTTTTCAGTGAAACCCTGTTGATTTCAGAGAGCGAATAATTTTTTCGAAAGAAGACAGTGGTGTAGATTTTCGAGGGTAACCCCTATATCTATGCTACTGGATAATTTTGGCAGTAGAAACTTCCTTATCCGAAACATTTCATTGTCTAGACTTAGAAATTGAAACAATGAATGTAATTGATAGTTTTTTTTACAAAATTCAACACCCTGTATCTCGAAAATGAAGCTTGTTAGGATATATATTTATATGAACTTATATTTCATGAAAAGAGTTGTTCTATCCGACGCGACGCCAAAGTTTTTGAACTAAAATCTGGACTACCCAGTATATCAGATAAATTTTCAAAATCGAATACTTCCCGAGCAACAACAGGACATAATATTCGCCAATAAAACACTCCACATGCCATTTTAATGAAGAACCCTCAATTCATATAAAATTACCAGTGTAGTACGCGAATAAAACTACCAAAACCTTAGGCTCTCTGGCCATACATGAAACCTGCAACTGTTATACAGAATAGTTTTAATACTCGGAGGCTGGTTGAAGTCAAGATCAAATCAATTTCATATACTGAAATTTCGATGCCTAAAATCTAGAGAATGTTTTAAGAAGCGCTCTTCCTGCATTAGCCCTCTTCTAACTAAAATTCGACGCTATTATATATCATATCTCACCTTTAGTGGTTCACGTACTGAAGTTGACAACTTTTGCCAAAGTTACCAAGCTCGTAAAACTGCGTTTACAAACTTACCTCTCCGCCACTGTATAAAAAACTACTTCAGGGTATCAGATGGCGGGATGTGATGAGATTTTCATCAGGAAATATTTCTGTTTCGGATATTCAGATATCGCGACTGCGTAGAAGTTTTAATTACGTCTTAACGTTAACTTTTTTTTTACATTTTTTTTGTTTATTCAATTGAGCGGAGTCGGCTTCAACTTTAATTAGTTTGAGTGGGTGCTAACTTGGGAGGAATTGTTCAATGTATATATTTTGTCTGAGAAAATTCTGCCAGGTGAATATCGCACTGTTGTGTCTGAACTTTGGCAAAAAGCAATTTTAATGAGATTTTTCAGTGTGAATAATGAGGGATGTTTCTTGCAATGAAATTGATTATGTATTCTTCACAGGCACTGACTGAGAGTTCATTGTAGTTTAGAGAGATGTACAATTATTCATTAAATTGTTAAACTTCTACAATGGGATTCAGATTTACACATCGAGCATTTCGTGAGTAGTGATGTTGAAAGTGACGAGAGTAAGTAGTCTTCTTCTAGGTGTCATATCCTCTCAGAAGGTTGGCTACCTTCATCTTCGACACTGCATCCCTAAACAACTCAACAGAACTGTACTTGAACCATTGTCTCAAGTTGTTTAACCAGGAGATCCTTCTTCTTCCGATGTTCCTTCTTCCTTGTATCACTATTTGCAATATCAGGTATATTTCTCCCCTCTCAGCACATGACCCAGATACTAGAACTTTCCAATCTTTACCTTGTTCAGCATTTCACTGTCTTTACCCATTCTTTTGAGCACTTCTGTATTTGTTTCTTTGTCTATCCACCTTATCTTCAGAATTATCCTGTACGTCCACATTTCGAACGCGATTACTAATAACCTACTTTATTGTCCAATCTTTCATTCCATAGAGGAGCACAGGAAATACGTAACATTTTAACAACCTGATCTTGAGCTGTGAACTGAGATGTTTTCCACAAAATACCTTTCTCATTTTATTGAATACATTTAAAGTAAGTCGTCTACATCGTCTATTTTGATGAAAACAAAATTTCCTCTCATCTTGAAAACATTAGCAATCAAAAATAAATTTTTCATCACATTGCATATACCTTGTCTCATGTCGAGAATCAAAATATCAATCACCAGACCTAGGCCTGGCGCAAAGATGATTTTTTTCTTCTCGTCGTACCAAGCTTTAAAAGATGCATATCAAAATTTTGGCACATAGATTTGACTCCATTTGTGGTTGTTTAAAAATAGATAAAACTAGTTTCTTCTTTTGGTGAAATACCCCTTTTTGACGAGAAAAAAATACTGTGCATCTAATTCCCCCTATTATCCAGCAAAAACTTGACATCATTCAAGTATTCGTTGAACCAATCTGAATGGTCAACCCTTCAGATTGCACGGATGACGAAATATCCCTTCATTCTGGTTATACAATTGCTTGAAGGGCTTCTAATCAAAAGTCCGATGAACTGTTCACGTATCCAGATTATAAGGTTAGCATTCAGAAAATTGCTTGTTCGAATTTCCGGTCTGTTAGTCATTTCGACATTATAAACGCTGCTCTCGTATTTGCTTTTTGTCTTAATGGGTTTCACTCAGTCAACTGCAGACATTTCAGATGAGAATTCCAATTATTGAATCTTTGGAACAGTGGGCGTCCATTGTATATTGTTTCATCTTTGACCACGTGGAATGGCAATTGTGCAGAATTTAGGGATAGGGGTATTGGAATTAATCTGCTCTCGATACAATTCGATGAATCAATGGAACAGATGGGCAGGATAATGCGCAAACAATGTGTCTCTAGGAGAGTCATGTAAAAAATTAACAACGAGGAGTAACAATAGCAGAACAGTTCTACGAATTTGAAATGTAGCGTTATTTTCATTTGTAGTTATGAAGCGTTATTCCAGAACATGACTCTAACTAATCATTTACTCCTCTTACTTACTTCTCAATTGCAGTTCAGATTATTGAGCTTCTGCCATTTCTGATCATTTCTATTTAATGATACATTTTGAATTTCTCGTCAATTTTCAATGATAAAAATGTATAACAAAAACCAGGAGAATGATCACTATTACATTGGGTTGACTCAGTTGACTGGATAAGCTTAAAAATGATTTCGATGGTACGTACCCTATATCGGTAAAATATTGCATTGTCGTTCAACAGTTTTCTCGAACCTTTATATGATTTCAATCTCCAAAAGTGTTCGTTCTTTACTATATTTTTGGTGTGCCTTCAAGATGAAAAATTGGTAGAAAATTTATTAACATATTAGTTACACAATTCATAATGCCAGAACCACTTTTGTGATCTTCGATTCGTTAGAATTGTCTCCATCCTTAATAGAATAACTATCAAAACATTGAAAAAATCCACGAAAGGAATGAAAATCAAGAATTAAGGAACTATAGAAGAAGTTAAAAAGTTCTGACAAAAATATATACTTTGCCTGTGTCGAGTTAACGTCACGCTCTGCGCTCTCCGAAAATTTAATGTTTCTGCAATTATATAAAGTTTTTCAAATTTCGGAATAAAATAGTCCATTTATCAACATTGGGGATAATATAAATTGTTTTTCAAAAGTGTAAATTTCCAAAAATTGAACGAGAAAAGACATAAGAAAATTCACTTCATAGCAGTTTCGTTGGAGGTACCATACGGTCGGCCAACAAAAAAGGTGTATGTAAACACAACGATCAGGCAGCACTTAAAGGAGGAAATACATGCTCCGGTAATTCTAGAATATGACCGAAGAGAATTCTCATATCACAACAAAACAACTGTACGATGAGGTGGTTAATTCAAAAAAAGAAATAAAGAATTCGATTGCAGCAAGCGAATCACGAATACTATTGGAACTCCAGGCGCTAAAAAGAAGAGTTGAACAACTAGAAACCGAAAATAAATTTTTGAAAAGTGAAATAGAAAATGTACACCGCACAAATAAGAAAAATAACCTTATTTTGTTCGGTTTAAATAAAACAGCTGAGGAAATTACACCAGAATTCCTCTGTGAAGAAATAAAGCGCCTGATGCAAATACAAATCAAAGCCAACGACATCAGCGACTGCTATAAATTAGGGAAGAAAGAAAAGGCCCCCATTAAGGTGGAATTGGTATCCTGTTTGAAGAAGAAGGAAATATTATCGAATGCGAGAACATTGAAAGGATCATACTTAAGCATATCGCACGATTTGACGGAGAAGCAGCGAGAAGAATACAAAATATTGAAAACTAATTTATTGAAATCTAAGGCGAACGGTTCTCGAAATTCATTCATACGGGGGAACCGCCTTATAGTCGGAAATACATCGTACACAGTAGAGGACTTAGAAAATATCCAACCAGAAATCAAAGCAGATAGTGCACCACCAACACCAGTAGGACACGAACAAGAAAACACTGTATTCGAAAGTGAAGAGGATGAAAGTTCAAAGGAGGTGATTTGGAAAGATACAAAAACTTTGGGAGAAGCAAGTACGTCACAAACAGGACTAGAGAAGAAACAAAACCAATCTGGAAAAGTTACTCCAAAATCTATTGTCGGAACTAGAATGTTCACTAGGTTGAGACCAAGAAATGGATCGGCCCAATAGTACAGGATGCCAAAAAAAGGTATTCATTTCAATAAGTGTAACTCCTCTAAAAATAAAATAACTTCAATGAATAAATTCCAAGACTTAAATAACTAAAAATAATACCAAATATCCTTAAATTTGTTTGTAATTTTGCCTTCTTTATTCAAAATGAATCGCTATATAAGGGATTATGAATGCAAAGCATATGATACTGTAATAATAGATATTAATGACTTAAAAAACTATAAATTAAAATTGAACAATAATTTCAACATACTGCATCTAAATATACGTAGCTTGAATTTAAATTTTCCTGAGTTGATCATATTTCTGGAGTATTTATCTTTGGATTATGGAATCATTGCACTCACTGAAACATTTCAAATCGAAAATTGTAATCTATTTCAGTTAAATGGATTCAATTGTATTTATAATGAAGGTTGTTACAATAGGAACGACGGAGTGGTAGTCTACGTTAAAGAAAACCTTAAATTCGTTTATAAAATTGTTGAAATCGGGGAAACAAAAGCTATAGATATTTCAATAAAGGGAGCATTCAATGAAGATATGAAGGTAACAGCTATATATAAATCTCCACATCAGTGTACCAAACTGTTCAATCAAAGCTTATACAAATATCTGGAAACAAAATCATGTCAAAGGCACGTAATAGTAGGTGACATTAATATTAATATTTTAACCAATGAAGATTTTGCTGAGGAATACAAAAATGTTATGAACAGCTTTGGATTTGTATCCTTCATAAACAAATGCACTAGACCAGCAAGCGGCTCTTGTCTCGATCATTTTTATGCTAAGGGCTGGAATACGAAGAGTACTCCAGACTGCGTGATTGGCTATATTCTAGACTATTTAATAACTGACCACAACCCGACTATGCTATCCTGCGGTAAAGCTGTACAACCCAAACAATTAGACACTAGGAACAAAGAAAAGATTTACATAAATTATGGTCAACTTAAACAAGACTTACTCAATGAAACCTGGCAAGGAATGTATATGAAGACAGGCGTGGATTCAGTTACTGAAACATTTATTAACATTCTTACAAATTATATAAAAAAAAATACCATTTATGTGAAAATCAAAAACAAAAATTTCCAACGTAAATCCTGGATAACACCATCCTTACTAAAATTAATTAATGAAAAAAATTGTATGTACAAGGAACTCAAGAAAAATCCAGAAAATCTCGACCTGAAAAAAAAATATTGTGAGTTAAAGAATCGAATACATAAACAGAGTGATACTGCTAAACAAAACTACTTTCAGAAATATATTTCAAGGAATGAATCTGAACCGAAGGCTTTATGGGATTATGCCAATAGAGTATGCAATGATATCAAACCTGCAACAAGGATTGATATGGTAGAAACAACGGAGGGTACTTTGGAAAATCGAAAAGACATTGCTGAAACGTTTAATGAACACTATAGCACTGTAGGAGAACGATATGCCAAAAATATTCCAAATATTGAAAATTATGAAGAAACGGATAAATTTCAAAATGAAACTTTCTTTATTGCACCTACAGATCCGAAGGAAGTCGAAAATATCATTGAAAGTTTAAAAAATGGAAAGTCACCAGGAATAGACGGCATTCGTTCAGAGACACTGAAACATATAAAGAAAGAAATCTCCGAACCCCTTTCCAATATTGTCAATTGTTGTTTTGAGGATGGTATTTTTCCGGACATATTGAAGATAGGCATCATAAAACCTCTTTATAAAGGTGGAAACAAGACCGAAATATGCAACTATAGGCCGATTTCATTGATTTCAAATGTGTCAAAAATAATAGAAAAAATATTGAAAAAAAGGATGTTGAATTTTCTGGAGCACAGAGGCATATTAGAGGAGGGCCAATATGGATTTAGACAAGGTAGATCCACGGAGGATGCTATAGGAGATTTAATTGGAAAAATATACGAATGCTTGGATGAAAAAATTCCAAGCTTGTGCATATTCGTGGATCTCGCCAAAGCCTTTGACACTGTCTGCCATAAGAGGCTTCTAAATAAACTGTGGAACTCTGGTTTCCGCGGCAAAAGCCTTGATCTACTGAAGAGTTACCTAACGAATCGCCAACAGATTGTAGATATAGGTGGAGATAGGAGCTCTTCAAGGATAGTAACTTACGGCGTTCCTCAGGGAACGGTCATGGGTCCGCTTCTGTTTTTAGTGTACATTAATAGTTTGTCCAGATGTACAAGTAAGGGCAGTATAGTTAGCTTTGCAGATGACACCGCCATACACTACAGAGCTGATACATGGGAAGATCTGAAACATAAAGCAGAGACGGATTTTAGACATATACAGAATTGGTTCCAAGCGAACAAACTTACCTTGAACCTTGACAAGACTAAATACCTGCCCTTTTCTTCATATTCTTTTGGTCCAATAGGGTATCTTGAAATAAGTCCAGAAATGAAAATTCCAGAGACAAAATTCATTAAGTATCTCGGGATAATAATTGATGTGAATTTGAAATGGGATCAACATATCGGTCATGTAGTTAAAAAACTTAGAGGTCTTTTGAATAAAATAAGAATAATGAAAAAATATTTGAAAAGCCCTAAACATTTGATGATAATATTCAATGCCCTGGTTCAGTCTCAAATTAATTATGGCATCTTGGGATGGGGTGGAGTTTATGACGTTCATCTCAAGAACCTTAATGTTGTGCAAAAATGGATGTTGAGAATAATTCAGGGCAAGAAAATTACACATCCGAGTGAACCACTATATCAGACATCAAAAATTCTAGACACGAGGCAGCTCTACATACTCAAAATAATTATTAATATTTATGAAGGAAAAATAATATTGGAAAGAAAAAACCATCCATATACTACAAGGAATAAAGATAATACTTACCAGACATCAAGATCAAAAAAAAAAATAGGACAAAGGTACTTTCATTATCTTGCACCGCGCATATATGAGAAGATTCCAGAAGATCTAACAAAAATTAGAAATTACAAGCAGTTCAAGAAGAAAATAAAATTTTGGATTATACAAAGAGGCCGCAAATATGCGGAAACATTGATAAATCAAAAGTAAAAAATAGATCTGTAATAGTATAACCTATCCCGATTTATGAACTAACCTGAGTTGACATTTCACCCACTATATGATTTGTGAATTGATTTCAGTTGAAGATAATATAACGGATTTGAAATATATTACCCGATTTGACAATAATATTACCCGATTAGACATATATAACCCGATTAGACATATATTACCCGATAAGACATATTTTGATGTGTATTTGTCTTGTGTTGTTCCATATCAGGGTTGATTAGAAAATAAGTTTAGTTGTGTACAACCACAGGTTAAAAATAAGAGAAAATGTTAATTTATAGTTACGCACAGGTAGTTAATTTTAGAATTAAAAACCTCTGTAACTCACCATGTTTATTTATGTTGAATAAACATTATTATTATATTATTATTATTATTAATTCCTGAAACAACAACTCTATCAACAACATGGCTGACTCGGCTCCGGTCTGACAAGTGACAGTTGACGTCAGAATAGAGGGTTATGATGTTAGCAGCAGATCATAGAAAGTTGACTCAGAAGGGTTGTTTTGCTTTCGATATAAGATAGAAATAATAATTTGAAATTCACGATTTCGGCAATCAAAAATCGCAGGCATGAAATTTCAATAGAAGTCCATTGAAACAAAATTTTTGATGATTATATGCTCGAAGTATCTCTCAAAATCTTTATTGCCACCGAAACCTTAAGCCAAATTTCGACAGGAGCTATTAGTGAGTTATAAAGATGAAAAGAGCGCAAAGAACTGAAATTATCTAACCTGCATCGAATCATTTCATTTTAAGGAGATTCAATAAAATAGTTCATGGAGACTACGAAAAAGTTTATGGGGAATATCCGCAATTCTACAAGAATGATCTACACCTATCATAAATATAATTCCAAAGGAACGTATGTGGAAACAACACCGAATAAACAGAACAAAAAAATTGTTTTGCCGACCTTGGAATCAGTTCCTTGTGAATGTGTAGAAATCACGATAATGGTCTGTAACATAGAATTGAATTACCTCAATAAATTCGACGGTTTACATTATCATTTGAAGAAATGATAGTGTACATCATGAGAAAACATAGTCCATTATTTCCCAGAAGATATAATATAGTTGAGAGCGCATTTTTCCTAATATAATGGTACACAACTTGTTAATAGTGTCACGACTGATTGTACATTACGTCAAGAAAATACTACTCAAAGGAATTGTCTAAGTTATTTTTGTAACTCAGTTACTGAAAAGTTTCAGATTAAACAAACAAAATCTTATTAGTGGACATATCAATATTTTCAAACTTTTTAGATAATTTTGATGAAGATAATTCTGATGATTCGGACTCCACATTGCTGTTAGTTCTATTTTCTTCGATGGAACCTTACATTACTCTCCTAAGAAGGCGCTAACATAGTATAGAAAAAGAAACGTCTGGATAGGGTAGATATCTAATGACAGGAAGAGAGTTATTGCTACTTCCCTACAGTCAGGTTTAAAGAATGGTTTCAGTACTACATCATCTTCTCTGCTGAATATAACTGACGATATTTTACGATCTTTAGACAAGGGTGATGCTACCATTCTTGAATAATTATATTTCGCGTTCGATAACTTGAATCATAATCTACTTTTTGCAAAAGTTGAGCTGTTTCGGTTTTGACGGAAAGCGCCTGAGGTTTTTTGAGTCCTGTATTTTTGGAAGATATCAGTTTGTTAGAATTCTTGGCACCTTTTCAGATTTTTGTCCAATAACCTCAGGAGTTCCGCAGGGGAAAATTCTCGGTCCACTACAATTTTTGATTTATTTTGTGGATATGTATGAAGAAGTAGAATTCGTTTCCACTTATTTTTAATGCTATGACACCCAGGTTTACGGATTCATCAATCCAAGTAGCTTGACTTTTTAACCAACTACTTGACTCGAAAATCAAGCTCATGAAAAATTACATACTTGAGCTTGACTTGACTTGATTTTAGATATTTATTGCTTGACTTGATATCGAGCTACTTGATATTACTTGAGCTTGATATGCACGCGTCGCACGGCATATATTTCTGCAATCTCGTGCGCGCTTAAGGGGATTCTTCGAGCGCCGAGAGACTGAAGCATTTGCCAGTGTGACTTTAATAGTTGTTTTCTCGAATTTCTATGAAATCTATTGAAAGATTTTGGTAGTTTCAAACATATCATTCCAAACTCAACCACAAGGACTTTTATCAACGTCAGCATCTTCAGCTTTTGTTGAAAAACAATTTTCCAAAGCTACTCTTACAGAGTACAAAAACCCACAATAGGTTAGGCGACAAATCTATAAGATGCCTCATGTGTCTTAAATCCTGGATGGAAAATTATGAAATCAAACAATGACTGGAAAACTTTTTTCTTATTATTTTCATTTTTTCATGATTTATAGTGACTTGATTCATTTTTCTTTTCCAAGAAGTTGATATTTTTTGTTGTTTTATGCAATGAGTTCAAATAAATAAAAGTGCTTATTTGATTCAAGTACTTCATGAATGAATACTTGACTTGACTTGAGATTGAAAAACTACTACTTGACTTGAACTTGACTTGAAATCAAGCCAAGCTCAAGCCAAGTATCTTGAAAATCAAGCCAAGCCGTGAATGCCTACCCACATTCGGCTCTCGTTTCATCCTTCTCTTGTTTTTCGTTGCTGTTAATGCTGTTCATTAGTTAAACGAAGATTTGTCAGCAAAAATGGGCTATCTCAGTCAAATAACTTGAAAATAAATTTGAAAAAATGTTTCCACATACCTTTTTTTCCAGAACGCTTTTTGGTAGGATTGAAATAAATATGGATGGTGTGAAAATTCCATCCTCTACTTGTTACAACAATCTTGGGATCATTTATGATTGTCAGCTGAGTTTAAGGGAACACGACACATAATTGTTTGAAAATTCCTTTTTTGCACTGTGTCATTTGTATGTCAGAGACAGTTTTTGGATTTCTTGTCGCGTAATTATCTCTGTGAGTCACTAGTAAGTATTGACCAAAATAATAGCTATAGCGATATAGCTACAGAGAATTTGGAATTCTTTCATTCCTCTCCATTTGAAGTAAGAGTGGATTTTAGGCGTGATGTTCAAGAAGTGCCATAAGGCATGGAACAAGACTAATGTTTCCCAGACTCGGTTCAGCCAAGTTTTAGTGCTCCTTCACTTACAATGCAGCGAAGATGCATAATGTTCATTTAATTTCATGTTGAGTGCTCTCTGTGAAACCATTTGGAAAAAAAAATTGAGGGAAAAGTTGTTAAGGCAGCAGATGATTTGTTAAGTTGAGTTCACGGTTATCATTTCTTCTTCAGGGTTGTTTTATCTTGTTTTTTTTCATTTTGGTGTTGAGTGAAGTAGCTTTAGCTATCATGTATTATTTTTCTTACAATGAAGGCCCTTATATTATTATTATTATCATTTTATCCGAGCATACTACATCCTTTGTAGCTCATCCTTCAGAGACAATCATGTATAAAATTACATATTTAAAAAAGATCAAATTCATTTGCGTCTTCCCGAAGAGTTCATTTATTTTATGAGTGGGCGTTCACATGACATATGCAGTTATTGATAAACCGCTTCTGCTGACAAACCTAACAATTAGACATCATAAAAATCGACAATAAACCATGATTCAATTCTATTAACCCCATATCCTCGGTAACCATTTCAAAAGTCGTAAACACGCTGTGGAATATTTACGTCTGACACTTTAATGGACTTCAAATTGAACGATGTATATACAAATGCTTAGTTCTGATTAATGGCTAACAATAAAAGGATCATTGATATCAATACAAAGCTGTGTACTGCTCGATTTGAACCGCACCATCTCGCGATGAAGTGATGCTCAATTATTGCTTGATATCTCTCATCCAGGAGCGTATTAAATGCTGCCGGGATATCATTGTGCATTTATGAGATTATCTAAGACGGTTGGTGCGAGGTAAATGATCTTGTCGCTACTCTGTTGGAATGTTGGCTTCTGCAACGAGATAGTGACTTGAGGAAGTTTTAATGGGGATTTTGGGGGAATACCTGAAGTTTATTAGTTTCTTATTATTCCGTTGAACATGGTTGAAAACAATGCAAATATATACAAAGGTTGGAAAATAATGTTTATTAATCAATTGTGGGTTCTGGTCCTTAAACTGTGACTAAAGTAGTTCACTGCCAAGGATAATTAAGGGAAATAAAAGAACGGGATAAAAATACTTATTCAATTTATTTCAACCCACCAAAAATGTGTGAAGAAGATGATAATTTGTCTAATCGATTCTTAGGGTCGCTGGTCACTTGGGTCGTTGCAGGTACTTTTTCGACGGTCTCGGGAACATATGTGAAAATCTTTAATCTTCTCGTTGTCAGTGCAAGTGTTGAACATATTTGGTAGTTGTAGACTGGTCTGAACTCAATTTAATTATTCGCCCTGAAATGCCGAGTTTTATGGGCATTCAGGCTGTTTTCCATTCGACCGTTAGGAAAGCCTTTCTACGGATCCCTTAGGGGTGTGGCTTTGACAATCCTAAGTTTGTACACCGAATTCTTCAGTTCCCGGACTACACTATTTGGGAATTGATGCCTCAAAAATAATGTCGTCCAAATATCTACCCTCGCGATCACGACACTCAATAACAATTATTATTTCTTGAGGGATCGATGAAACCACAAAGCTCCTCCAACTTTTCAATACCTTGTAACAATTGCCCATGAGACTCTAAGACTGATTTCTAGGGGTGGTTTGGCTTATTTGGCAACAAAACTCCTACTCAGGTTTTTACAAATTTAATAAAATTCAAATATACAAAGATTGATTATTTTCTAAACGAATAATATTAAAATAAAAACTTAACTTAAAACAGTTTTCAATGAACAACTATGCTATTAGGATGGAACCTCTTCTGTAGATTATTTTCAGACTTATAAACACCAGATCTTCGCAGGAAGCTATAGTACTTCAATTCCCATTCAGCGAAGTTGATGTAATAACGCCAGGTATTACGCAGGTGTTCTCTCAGTTTCAGGAACTTAGGGGGTTTAACGTACGTACTATTCCAATTTCTATATCTCAAGGAGATATAAAATAGATATTTCCATCCTAATGGAGATTTCTTTTGTTAATTCCCAAGGAAAGTTGTACTTTTTGATATTTCTCAATCCCAAGAGAGGTTTCTGTTGTTCCAATCCCACGAGAGGTGCTTTTGGAAAATGAACAACGATATTAGAACATGTTTACTTGAATTCACAACTCCTTCTCGGATTAATAACCAAGAAATTATAAAAAAATGATAACATTCATCATAAAATAAAACTGAGAAGAAGTTTTGCTGAAATTATTTGACACAAAAAGAATTCTACCAAACCTGAAATACGTTTCCACAAGATAACTAGTAATTTTTACTAAATAAAGAAATATTATTATTATTATGAATGACTGTAAAAAAAACTACGGTTTCAAAATTAATCAGTTCGTTCTGGTTAAATTATCACTTGTTGAATGCAAATATTCATGTCATTACTTACCGAGAATCCTGGCACAACTTTCGCCGATAAATTGAATTATAAGTCTCAAATTGAATAGTAATGGCTGAAATCTAAAACAAGGTATCTTTCCTGAAGTCTCGATAATTATTGAGAATCTTTCAGAAAATTCTATGTTTCTTTCTCTAGGTACGAGCACCCGTTGGCGCTTCATCGGCGACCAACGACACACGACGAATCGACAAACCACCTTTGAAAATTCCAGTAGTGTAATATGAATTGAAGCGTGCGAAATCGTTGCAATCTTCTCTGTAGCAATATTGCTCTTTGCTTTCAAAATAGGCTCTAACCTAACAAATCGCTTCTTCACAATATTCACACAATATTGTTTTTACAGATTCAAGTTATCAGAATTTTGAAGTTAATGTTGAATATATCAAAAATTTTCACAATCACTGAAGAATATCTTTTGCATGAAGTAACTCCTGCAATTTCACTATGGTCTGATTGGTGGTCAACACATTTTCAATGGCAATTTCGAAGAAAAAGTCGTTCACCTTCGCCTGATTACAAACTTAACATATCGAAAAGCATTCTCAGCTACGTATATGAACTGGATAGCCCTGTATATTCTGTGTGAATTGAATAAATGATGAACCTTCGCCCAACATTAGCAAAACCCAACATCCAATTTCAACTGCTAAAACCCCAGAGAGGGATTAACTAATTTTCCCCTCAGACAGTCCCAAAGGCTGATTTAATCAAATGAGCGGATATTCTTCCATCACTCCCAGGATCAAGCGTGCTAGAGTGAACCGTCAACGTTTTTACTGTCCAATCGGGACTAATTTCCGTCTAGATTCTATTAATCACAGCACGCGGCGAATAGCAAATTGTCTCTATGGTCAGTTACACATGCCTTGTGCCTTTATATTAGCCGCATTGCAGCTCAGGACTTGTTAAATAGTTAAACTGCAACCAAGGAAGGAGTGATATATGGCAGTGGGTGAGGGAATTCACCAAACTGAAGTTGTAGGCGCATTAAAACTATTCTGGACCTACTGCTAACTTCGTTTATTGACAGAGGATATTTTACGGTTACGGTTACGAGCACTTAACTGGTGAGTTTATATGAATAGACTAGTGTCAGCACTCTATGGTCCGAACATGTTGGGTGATAATTAATAACAAATAATCATAGTAAAGCATAATACGGCCAAAGTAACAAATAAAAACGAAGAAGCCACGCAAACTTTGAACCATTCTTGGAGGCCGCAAAACTGAATATAGATGTATATCCAAGGATACAATTGATGCATCAATGACGTGCGCCCAAAAGCCAAGGGCGTAGAAATTAGATTTCCAAAATATAAAATTTCAGAACCTTCACAAAGAGGAAGAACGAAAATTTTTCCATGAACTGAAGGAATAATCATTTTACATTTCTTTGATATCGACACTGCTGTAAAAAATCAGACCCCTTTTAGGTTTATAAGTTTATTATCGCTTTCAAGATGAGTACTTTTATTGCACTACGAGCACGTCTATGTCCGAGGTTTAATATTAGACCTTATCTATCCGCTTTGTCGGCGTCGTACCTTATTTGATATCTGTGATTTTTGCTTTCGTCATCGGTATACACTTAACTCATTTTTTGTATCATTCCCGTCACAAAATTTCAATGCGGTAGTTACCAAATAACTGAACTGAAACTGAGTATTTCGCATCGAAAAATTGACTGAGTTGTGTTGTACAATGTATTGTATTTCATTCAAATTGCAATTTATTTGTGAAGATATCAGTTTTGAATTGACATTATCTACACGGTAATCCTAAATTGGAGAAATAAATGCAAATGGCAGATTTCTCGGATCATATTCAGTCCTATAACAAAAGTCCGCAAACTCTTTTTTTTTAACAGTTCTTATTTTTTCACTTAAAACCTTCCCTTCATAAGATATTCAACTTGAATTAGCATAGGTAGGTCTTCCAATTTAAAGTAATCATCCGCTTGTCTTTTCGAGAATTTTTTTGTTGGTTGACCACTGGTAGTTTAGAAAAATTTGAAAGGAATCTTTGGTCCAGTACTAGCCTGGTTTCTTATGGTTTTGTCGTATCAGCTACCGCTTTCGAGAAAAAAAATTTAATCATTCTCTAGTAATTCTCTGGAAAATCCAAATTATTGTAAAGATCCTGTTAGTAAGTTGTGATGATGAATACATCCATTATAAATTTTGGTATTTATTTCCTCAATGATCTATAGTGAAGATTACGAAAAGATTCAATAAACTGATTTAAACATTACAAAAAAGTAGAACTACAAGAAACGCTCCATATCTCGAACAGGCCCATGTTCATGGAACTTCGTTCGTCTCAAAGTTATCCTAGGAATCTTTTATTTTTCTTTGCACCTCGAATTGAGGAACAGCCTGTATAAGTTCATAATTAGTGATCTTTTTCGACATTCATCTGGAATTTTCGATGGTCCTGCACGATTATTTTAAGTCCAAATACTAATATTCTCAAATGCTAATACTACAAAACCTCATTAAAATTGCTTCTTGCAAAGTTCAGGCACAATATATCTCACCTGGTAGAAGTCTTCCAGAGAAAATGTATATTGTACAAATTATTCCAAGTCATCACCCACTCAAACTAATTGAAGTTAAAGCTAACTCCGTCCAATTGAATCATCCAAAAACTTGATTAAACAAAAAAGAATTGCACGATGTGACAACATATACTGCAGTTAACTTAAATAGAAAAAGACATAAAATCTATCCAGTTGATTAGGTAAAGAAAGATAGCGATAATTTGAGTTGGGTTTTGGTTGAAGTAGAAACCAACAATCATTAAATAGAAAAAGCATAGACTTTATATATTATGTCGCATCATATTTTGCATTGGAATGATTATTCAAGCTATCCTACTAGGCGCTGTTGTCACTTTGTGCAGCAGTAACGCAACGAATCAACCATTTTCGAAATGCAGTAATAACTCATATTGAGGAGAATTCCCCAAAACTTCTAAGCAATATGTGAGAACTTGAAACAGGAAATATTTCCTGATGAAAATCTCATCATATCCAACCATCTGATACCTACCTCCGAAGTAGTTTTTTATACAGTGGCGGAGAGGTAAGTTCTCAAACCCAGTTTTACGAGTTTGAAACTTTTGCGAAAGTTGTCAACTTCAGTAGGTGAACCTTTAAGGGTTTATTTTCTCTGCTAATGGTAAGATATGATTTATTGAAACGTCAAGTTTTAGTACGAAATGGGATAATTCTGGAAAAGTGCTTTTTAATACATTTTCGCCATATATTTTAGTCATCATAGTTTCAATATATGAGATTGATTTGATAATGAATTCGATATCCAGCCCTCCCGTATCAAAACTATTTTTTAACAGCAGCTTATTCCATTTATTGATAGAGGCCGCTTTCCCGATATTCCGGTTGTTTTATTCCTCTTCTAAACTGATGAGTTTATATAATTGAGCGTTCCTCATTAAAAGGGCATGTGGAGTGTTTGATTGGCGAAAATTATGTCCAGTTTTGTGGGTCGTTCTGGAATGATTCGATTTTGGAAAATAATTGAATATGTAAATCTTTCAATCGTGCAACCTAATGGAATACTGGACTGAATCAGAGGTTTTGAACATTGTAAAATTGAACGTATTTCGAATCGATTTCAACTAATTGACCGTAAAATATCAGATGAGGTGAATTTCATTGGATATCTTGCAGTTCTTTTTATGGTAGAAGTAGAAACAGATTCGAAATTAGGTGCAATAATCTTCATGTAGGTATGAATTGATATGGTTTTCCAATAGGAATGATATAATTCAAATTAGTGATAATGACAACATTGTGTATATTTTTTGACTTGAGTTATTTGTGGTCAGTAAGTTATGCAATTCAATAATGGAAAGAGACACGCTTCGATATACCTCATTTTGTAGATCTTTTCGAGCACTATCTGATCCAAAAATTCAGCTCAAATTTCCATCGATAAAAAAAGTAGGTACAGGTGAAATAGTGAAAGAATACAACTACAAAATACTTTTGAAATGTGTCGGATACGAATAATATTCTCGAGATAAATTCCACATTGCCTATTTCACTATTTTCGCTGTTATTTCATTAACAAGGGAGATTTGGAAGCCGAATTTAAGGGTCAGATAGTACTCGATACGATCTTCAAAATTAGTCATCGCAACACCACCCATCCCTATTCAAAATCAATTATGCTCACCTCCATGAAGTTACGGGGATGAAAAAAGCGAAAAAGATGTTTACCATCGAATCATAAATTGACAGGTCGCAAGCAATTTCCACATTTTCATTATGAAGTTGGAAAATGGAGATGTTGAGTTTTCATTGGGCGACCCTGTATCTTGCCCTTGAAATTTCAATTCGAGCGAATAAACTTATTATCATATTATTTTGGGGTGTCACGTTTTCGGAGGGATTATTAAAACATTGATGAACGACAGACGAGAACTTTATTGTGGTACAGCACTTGGAAACATCCTTGAACACTCTACTAACTCAACTGGTGATCACCTCGTAACTCACTCTACTGAACTCTCTTTTTCCCAGTTCTATACCTAGGTTACAAACATAAAATCATATTGTACACCGCGAATTTCTTCTTCCTTTTCTTATTCTCTAAGTTGTATGCCGGCGCAATGGTATCATAGTACCTGCACACTAATTAGGGTAGAGAAAAGGTATTCTCTATTGGATCTTTCTGAGAACCTTATGAATGAGAAAGTTGTATGCAGAAATACCATGAAAGACAATTGTTACACTAATACAGCTACATTTAAATTAAGTATTGTGACGACAAACTCGGCCAGACACAGACATTATGTCTAATTGCTTTTTGTCGCCACATATTATATTATCAATTCAATCAGCAATGTTTTTTTGCGATTATTGAATATTGCTCTAGTTGAAAGCCATTCAACTGTCGATTTTAAAAGATGTATCGTCTAGACTCGGCAACCGTTCAATCGACACCGCCAAAGGTTCGATTTACATCGCCTGAGTTAATCAACTGAAACGGGTAAATTGATTGAAGCCTGAATTTCGCCTGGTAATACGTCTCCCTGGAACTCAATCAATTAATTTTCTGATAACACATACACCTCGATTTAAGAACATAAATCTCAGAAGGGGGATTTGCCGGAATGAATTATGAACAGTGGTTCGGTGTTGAACTGTTATAGGCTTTAGAAAAATGTGGTCCATCACTGAAATGGTGATTTTCATATAAATGTATCAGAAAATTAGTTCTCTAATTTTGTGGCTAATCCATTCATTCTACCACATTTTATAGAACAAAATCGTGCGAGAATATCTCATATTCGCATAAATTTCATGGTTATATTTTATTATTGGTGGAGTAAAAAGACATACATCATTTTTTCAATAGATGGCTTTAGTTATCTGTATATCCACTAGATGAAGTTTGATAGATGAAATTCCGTACTACTGAAAATTTTGTGACAGTTTTGTGATTAGTTGACTCAGTTCAGTTTGAGCGCGTGTCGAAGAAGTACACTTGCAAAAAGAAAATACGGTATAATTTTGAGTTTTTCTACGATAAAGCAAAAATAGAAACCAGGCGACTGAAAATGTGAACAGTATTTCTAGTTTTTATACTGTAACAGCCAATCACGAGCATTTTTGGTTTCGTCGATTCCGTTCCGGTAATTTCGATGCCAAAGATGCACCATGTAGTGGAAGGGCAATTGTTGATAAAATCATGGTCATTGTCGAGTCCGACCGTCATGTCAGCAATGTTTAGATTACCCAAAAGCTAAGGATTGCACAAAAACCTTTTGAAACCATTCGCATAAGGCTGGTCTCGATAAGAAAATCGAGTAACTGCAAAGAAACCTCATGGGCCAGACTTCCATTCGCAAATCGCTGCTGAATCGCAACAAAATCGACTAACTATTGAAGCGGTTGGTGACTAGTGATAAAAAGTGGATCGCTTACGACAACGTCAAGCGAAAACGGTCGTGGCCAAGCTAGGACTGATAGCCAGGAAGATTTTGCTACGTGTTTGGTGGTATTGGTAGCTTATTATCTACTATAAGCTGCTCCCCTATGGGACAACTGTTAACTCGGAGATGTACTGTCATCACTTGGACCGTCTGAAGAAAGAAATCGTTCAGAAGCGACCAGCTTGGGCGAATAGAAGAGGAATTATGTTCCTTTAGGACATCCCATCGACTCTCCAGAAGACTACATCTAGAACGCCTACAGCATTGTCCAAAAACAGGCTTTTCTTGACCTATAGATGAGGTCGTTGTACTTTACAAACATTTAAAAAAAACAAATTTCACAAAATCACATAAATCATTGCAAAAAATCTGGGTTTGTGAGATCCTGAAGAATATAGGGTGATTCAAAAGTACTTTGACAAACTTCAGGAGTGATTCCTCACAATAGTCTCATATGAATTATCCAAATAAATATATATGACCGGAAAAGCTTACTATCCAAAATAAAAGGTGTTAATGTCATACATGGTCGTACCGAAAAGTAACGATCTCTTCAATCGGGGAAACACTAATAGAATAGATAGTGTCTCAAAAAAACCAGAGCAACTTACTTAAACGTCAAATCCATTTTCTAATCATTCTTGTGAAAAATGCAAAATAAAGTAGTATCTTCAACACGCATCGATTATTATACTTGTTCAAGTGGAAATATCTTGAAAACGGTAGCTTTTTTAAGTGAATATGATAGAGGAATTGATCATTACGCTCAAAAGAGTTATGAATCTCCTTAAAATAAAAAGAGGTGTAGTACTCATTAAATGGATATAAAAATGTTCATGGCCAAGGGCCATACAGTATTCAGATTATCCCAAGGGCATGATACACTCAACGACATTGATAACTATAGGCAATAAACTCCTAATAACAAACTGGTATGACATACAATAAATTTCCCAGTAGATAAAATAAGCTCCAAACCCATTTCCACCTAATTTCCAACCTTTCCTATCAAATCCCAAGCATGTCACTGTTCAGTCCCCTTATACAAGCTGCAATTCGTTCCTTCTACGAGCCACATCAAGAATTTCTGAAGTGCCTTGTAGACAGAAGCACACAAAGAACCCAAACCGGTAATACCTGGAGGCAACAGTTTTGAGATATAAACCACTGAAACCCATTCGCGGTGAAATTCATCTTGCCACGATACAAACCTCAAACAACCCTTTCTTTGTAGCTCCTTTACGTCATCAAGACGCAGAGAGATTGAAGCAGGATGAGGTGGATGTTGAAATCCACGACAATCTCGGTCTATTTATAATATGGGATCATAGAGCACCTATGTAAAAAATAAGGAGAACACTGACGTGAAGTCATGAGCTTGATTATTAACGTGTCAATTGCATTCTTGGATACCACATATATAGCTTGTATGTATTGAGTGTCCAAATTCGGTGGTTGGTGAGGGTATCCTCTTTGAGCTAGATAAAAATGAATGGCACATTTTCGGACTCAATTTTTGACCAAATTGTTTTATTGAAAGAAGCAACCTTATAGGTTTAACTGTTTTCCAGCTATAAAAGAAAACAGAAAAATGGTGTGAAATGAAAAATTCTTATAACTTCTTTATTATTGACGCTATTAACATGAAACAAAGACAGGCACTTTTTTCAGACAAATCCATTTGTGTAATAATTGATCCTTTATTTCCATTAGTTTTGAAGCTATAATAAAAACTTTTTAAATGTTGAATATAATGTAAACCATAACAAATGAAATCGCTTCATTTTCCCTTTTCAAAAATGTATAACATGATATATAAATCTCTTATCAAATTATAAATGTAGGGTTTTTATTTCGTTGTCTAGGGGTTATAAAAAAGGCCGCCGGTACTAAACTATTGTTTATTTACACTATGTACAATTCAATGTCGATTGAATGTACAGCCACTGAACTTTCGTCTATTGTCTGATTATTCGAGTAGATCCGTCTATATCTAACGTCGAATTATCTAACTAGCTGCATCTAATATATTTCACGTCGAATCATATGCGTCTATCACTTCGAATTCTTTTACCTTTTCCGTCTAATCTGTAACGTCGAATACTAACTATGTCCGTCTATTCTCTAACGTCGAATTCCACCCTCGTTCGTATGTATCGTACTCCAGTCTCAGTCTTAAGTCTCAAGTACCTCTTCCCCTTACGTCTCCCTATATCGATAAAAACTGCATGGTCCACCGTTTTAGGATCGATCGTGTAGTTTTCGTTTCGTCAAGTCAATAGCGTATCATTCAGTTGGGTGTTAAGAATTCGGATCCCACATAAATATCATCAAAAAATCAACCAAGTGTCCATCAATAATAAACTGCGAACTTCAGATTACTTTTATCAATTTGAGAAATATTGAAATATTGAATAAATCTAACTGTGTTAAATCCGAAGACCGTAGTGGCCACCGAAAACATTAATTATCTTAAGTTCACAGATTATTATAGAAAGGCACTTGGTTGATTTACCGTGTGAAACTGAAACTTTTACGATTAGTTAGTTAGTTAGTTAATTGAAAAATGTATATATCTTGTTATATATTTTTGAAAAAGGAAAAATTATGCGATGTTATTCGTAATAAAAATTGTTTTGGTTCACATTTGAAAAAATACAAATTTGTATTAGAACTTCGGATCTAATAGCAATACAATACCAATGGATTCTACTAAATGAAGTCTCGTAGGATGCTTTTATTTCATGTTAATAGCACTAATAATGAAGAAGTTATGAGAAGTTTTCATTTCACGTCATTTTCCAATTTACTCTTATATCTTGAAAACAGTTGAATTTATGAGGTTACATTTTCACCAAAATAATTCTCTCAAAAATCGTGCCTCAAAATGTACCCTTCATTTTTTTTAGCTCAAAGGGATTCTGAGATACCTCACTAGACGACGAATTTGGGACACCCGATCATACATACATATACAAGGTGATCTAGATTTTAGTGGAATAACTTTGGCATCAATAGAGCAGTGGATTTTATTCAAGAAACTAAATTTTCAATAAAATCGAACCTTTCTTTCTCTGTGAAACTCTAGGGTGCCATTGACCGTGGCCCACCCTGTATACAACTTTCTGATAATCTTTCGAAATGTTGTTATTTTCGGCTATCGGTTGTGCCAATTCTCCTAATCCATCCTCGTATGACCAAGGATTGGATCTTCTTCAATTAATTTCCTGCGATAACGAACCATAGAAATGATTAATTGACCTCCAAAATTTCAACCGCCCCAACCAGAAAGTTACGTGATGACTGATGCCCCCTGCCAAATTTTTTCTGCTCGTTCTGCCAAAAACGCGAGGGAAGTGAAAACAAATTCCAATTTTCCTCGGAAATTAAGTTTCTCAATTAAGCGGTTTTTCGTGATTTCCACCATTTCCCGAAGCATACGGGGTCAATCGCTCTACCCGAATCTTGGGCGATCGGAAAAACTTTAGCGCTACAGGATTTATAACGTTGGGGTCTGAATTATGAAAGAAACCGGGCTGAAATCCACTTCTGTTCGGAAAAAATCTGGAACAGCCTCGACCGCTGGGAATGCGGCATTTCCTCAGAATTTCCCGGAAAGATGGAAACATTCAATATAGTCCAGTGATCTTAGTCAAAATTTTGAGA
Source organism: Harmonia axyridis (assembly GCF_914767665.1). Classification (NCBI taxonomy): domain Eukaryota; kingdom Metazoa; phylum Arthropoda; class Insecta; order Coleoptera; family Coccinellidae; genus Harmonia; species Harmonia axyridis. The sequence continues at coordinate 32,032,631 of NC_059505.1, forward strand.
TACCCAGCTATGAACTTGTATTTTGACAGCCTGAAAGTTTTCCAAGAACCTACATATGGTAGAGGCTGTCTACGACTATTGAAATCTAAGGTCACGAAAATCGATATTTTTGAAAAATATCTCGTTTTTTATGCAGTTTTCGCTATCTCTTTATTTAGCTTTATAAATATTATAGAAGAGAAAATTCCCTACAACTTTTGTTCATATAGTTTTCTGCACGATGAATTGTTTTCGGGATAAAGGGCGGAGACCTGTTGATTGGAACATTATTCAATTGGGAACAACACCACGTGACTACTTGGTTTAAACCGAAATTAGAGATATTTCTTCCAATAAATCACCGATTTTTATTGCACTTCACATAATTCATTTTAACAATAATCTCATTTACTTGATAATAGGTGTACAACTTTGTTTGAAATAGATGGCTGTAGCGGTAAGTGGTAGTCGAAATAAATAGATCGTAGATGTCATACAATAAGCTCTTGTAAACAAAACGCTATCGAAATATTAGTCGATTTGTGTCTGCATCATAAAGTTCTCGTTTAAACATGTCAGCTTATACAAGCCAAATTCTCGTCATTTTCGGGAGGTTTTAATTTTCTGCTTCAATATGAAGAAATCTACGGCTGAGGCTCATCGATTGTTCTCAAATACCTATGGTAATTCCGATATTAGTGAAAGAACGTGCCGAGATTGGTTTCAAAGCTTCAAGAACGGTGATTTCGGAGTCGAAGACCAGCATGGTGGTGGAAGAGAGAAAGTTTTCGAAGATGCAGAATTGGGGGCATTACTTGATCAAGACTCGTGTCATACGCAACAAGAATTGGCAGAATCATTGGGAGTGGCTCAACAAACCATTTCAAAACGCCTGAAAGTCATGGTAATGATTCAGAAACAAGGAAATTGGGTGCCGTACGAGTTGAAGCAGAAATGATGAAAGGCTTTTGTTTGCTTTAGAACAGCTGCTTGCAAGGCAAAGACGGAAAGTGCATTTCTGAAGATGAATGGGTTCATTACGATAATTCCAAGAGCAGAAAATAATGGAAATATTCCGGCCATGCTTACACGTCGACGTTCAAACCAAATATTCATTGTTCCAAGGTCATGCTCAGTATTTGTTGGAATCAGCTTAGCATAGTGTATTACAGGTATCTAAAACCGACTGAAACATTCACAGGCGATCGTTATCGAACGCAATTAATGCGTTTGAGCTGAACATTAAAAGACAAACGGCCTCAATAAAACGAGAGACATGATAAAGTGATTCTACAGCATGACAATGCTCGAGCCCATGTTGCGAAAGTGGTCAAGACATACTTGGGAACGATGAAATGGGGACTACTATCCGCCTTATTTTCCAGACGTTGCTCCCTCGGACTATCACTTGTTTCGATCAATGGCACAAGGCCTGGCTGACCATCACTTCTGGTCTTATGAAGAATCTTATGGATCGATTCGTGGATCACTTCAAAAGATGACCAGTTTTTTCAACGCGGGATTCGTACGCTGTCCGAAAGATGTGAGAAAGAAGTGGCCAGCGATGGACAATACTTCGAATCATAAATGTGTAACCAGTTTTTTACAATAAAGCCACGAATTTCGGAAAAAATGACGGGAGCAAAGTTGTATTCCTATGTTACGATGTATTTTTCAATAATTAATGAACTTTATATGACGTGTTGTTGACGAGGTTGTTCTCAGATGATTTTTTAACCGCGTGCTCTACACCCTCTAACTCGAAAACGATTCAAGTTATTAAAAATTTTGGAGACGAATCTTGATGGGAATTCAATCGTCTACGAAATTGGTCATGACACAAATAGCGAAAACCCCATAGGAAACGAGAAATTTGAAAAAAATTTTAAAATACCGATTTTGTGACCTCTAACCTAAGATTTTAAATATAGCGAACAAGCTACCAGACAACTTTAAGGATGTCAAATGACAAACTTCTACGTGTTTATAACTGGGTATCTCAAATTCCAAGCTGAACTACTAAGATGACCGAACTATTTCGGAAAAATCTGGAACACACTCGACCGCAGGGAATACGGGATTTCCTCGGAATTTCCCGGACAGATGGAAACATGCAACATCTCGCGCAGCCCCGAATGACAGAAGTCGTTAAGTTCATTATGGATTGTCGGAATGGAAAGTTTGTTACAAAGTTTGATCTCGAAGGGGGTGAGTTTTTCTTCGGCATTTGTCTCTGCTGAAAGTTTATTTCTTTGGAAGGGAGAGACTGTCCAATCTCATGAATTGCTTCTCTTCATTAAAACTCGAAAGAGATTACCTCCAATTATATTTCGAACGAACTAGTTGGAACTCGATATCTCTCATTTCGGAAAATGAAGTTTCGAGAGCATTGTGACTATAAAAAGGTCTTGGATTCGATTTCAGCTCAATTAGAGGATTCAGAGACGAAGTTTCAAAATTGTACTCCACTCATTCGAGTCATCCATTAATATTGATTTATTATTTCCAGTAATGAACCTTTGGAATCGAATAAAATTAAAATGAAGGAAATTTCTTCTACAAGCGTGCGCTTTCAACTCTTTTTCCACACGCAGTCACAAAGAGTCAATTTCCACAAAGTGCGGGAAAAACACCTCCATATGCGTGAGGAGAAGAAATAGAAATGGATTTTGCGCACGCAAATATCAAAGAATGAATTGAATTCTATCATGCCTCTATACACCAAACGACCGATTAACTTCAAAGATGAGAAAGCTATGGTAACGATATGCAGAATTATACGTCTGTCATTCATGACATATTAATGAAAGCTTTTGAGTTTCTATTCATTTCAAGCGCTTGTAGAAGGAATATTGTTACTAACTCTTGCGGAGATGTCTTTCCCGCACTCAACTGCTTGAAACGATAGTTTCATGCGGGAAAGTACCACTTTCCGCACTTGTTAGGAGACTAACTATTTCCTACTAGCATTTCGAAAGTAATACATTCCACATGAATTGACGTTTAAAAATTACGTTCCTTACTCATGTGGAAAGTGCCTTTTCCGCACTCGACAGCTTGATTGCAATCTCTTGCTGAAAAGTATCACTTTTCGCACTTATTAGGAAAATAACTATTTTCTACAAGCGTGCGCTTTCAACTCTATTTCCGCACGCATTTTAAGTCACAAAGATTCACTTTCCCACAGTGCGGGAAACACCCCTGCTATTTCTTTTCCGCACGCATATGCGTGCCGGAAAGAAATTGCAGTGGATTTTTCCGCTCGCAAATATTGAAGAATAAATTGAATTCTGTCATGCCTCTATGGACCGAACGCCCAATTGAACGTCAAGGGTGAGATAACTTTGGTAATGACATGCAAAATTACGTCTGTCATTCATGTCTATGTGAATAATTAATCAAATCTTTTGAATTTCAATTACATTGTAGAGAAAATATTGTTCTAAACTCTTGCGAACATGTCTTTCCCGCACTCAACTGCTTGAAACGATAGTTTCATGCGGGAAAGTACCACTTTCCGCACTTGTTAGGAGACTAACTATTTCCTACTAGCATTTCGAAAGTAATACATTCCACACGCATTGACGTTTCTATTATTATTATATTATATTATATTATAAAAGTAGCACTTTTTCAAACACGTACAAAAAAAGACCTGCTGTTCACTTTCCGCACGCATATGCATACGGAAAGTGAATAGCAAGAGTTTTTTCCGCACGCAAATATTAAAGAATTACATCAATCATAATATTTTGGCATGTCTCTATGCTCCAATCATAAAATTCAAACTTTTCTCTTTGCGGCTGGGCGCACAATTTCTTATAACGTCAGTCGTTATCAAGACGAAAACTCTCCATGAAAGTGTTTCATTTACGCTAGTAGGAAAAATATTGTTCCTTATGTGGAAATGTGCCTTTTCCGCACTCGACAGCTTCACCGAACGACGCGAAGCGGAGTCAACTGCAGTCTCTTGCAGAAAAGGATCACTCTCCACACTTATTAGGAAAATAACAATTTTTTTTACAAGCGTGTGCTCTCAACCCTTTTTCCGCACGCATTTGAAGTCGCAAAGAATCACTTTTTCATGAGGTGCTATTCCTCGTCTGCACTCATATAAGTGAAAAATAGCAGCGGTTTTTTACGCAATATTAAAGAGTTAATTAAACTCTATCATGTCTCTATGCACCGAACGCCCAATTAACGCCAATGATGAGATAACTGTGGTAACGAGTAACTACATGCAGAATTACGATATGAATAATTAATGAACATTAGAGTTCAAATTTATTTCATGCGCTCGTAGAAAAAGAAAAATGAAGCAAAAATTCTGTGGTAAATCCGTTCATTCTGCCACAACAAAAAGTGTGGAAATATTTCAGTTTCACACAGATTTTATGGTTATATTTCATTATTATAGGTTTATACTCGAATTCATCTATTATCTGTCAAACTTGTGATAGAGCAAACAGTGCTGTGAATCAAAATTTTCTAATGCAAAAATCACTGAACGATATTTATAGAATCATTCCATTAATTCCAATAAAAATTCAGTGAATTCGAGAAAATAATGTGTAATTCTCGTACAGAAGGGTCATCCTGATACTCATTCATTAATTCATTTTTGATTCCGTGGAAGAATATCAATGCTTTCCACACTTTTATTATAAATTAACTATTTCCAAGCTCAACTACTGAACTCCGCTTCGCATCGTTCGGGCAACGGCAGTTTTGTTTGGAAAAATTCTACTTTCTGCACTTATAACGAAAATAACTATTTCACTCTCCCTTCACAGATTACGTTTTGAAATGTTTGAAAATCAAAAATCGAATATAGAAAATCCATTCTCCCGCTGACCAGAGTTTTTTCGGAAAGTATTGTAGCTATTGATTGGCTTGAAATTTGGTACAAAAATCAGATGTTGTATGACATTGATCTCCCTAGCGTGAGAACATGAACATGAGAACCAAATGTTGGAAAATTCAAATCCCCAAAAATCGACTCCACAAAAAAGCGATATTCAAAATGTTTATTGCGAGAATTGTACTGAATAAAATATTTTTAACGAAAATTACTGAAACTCAATAGTATGAGAGTTATGAATTTTTAGATATTTTCCTCTTACTTATCATTATTTTTATATCGAATATTTGAATCATAACCGGTCTACTAATGGAGACAGAAAACAAAAGAGATCTGCAAGATCAAAAATGGTCTGTTTTCAAAAATTAATTAATTCTTCTATTAATCAAGAAGAGAAAGAAATGAAGGTTATATGTTGAAATTCGTTTTAGATGATTGGTTCGAATTTTCCACGAATTGTAATTTCATTGATACGAATATAAATATTTACTATTAATTATCTTTTTTTTTTCAGGATTTCACGCTTCCCAATAGAACTGATGGAAAAGTCGTGGTCTTAAAAGTATGTATTTGTGGATTTGTTTTCTTCGAAAATTGTTCTCGGTACAAAACAGTACTTTTAACTACTCACGAAAAAAAATTCAAATACTGAATAATCATAATAAATACAAATATAAGGAAGGTCATAAACCCCAAATATTTAAAATTTCGAATTTATCTATTAAAGATAGACGAAGTTTATTCAAATTATGCAATAAGGTGTTAGGTGTTGATACAACATTGTGTCTTATACATTTATTAATGAGTCTAGACATACTCCTCATTAGGTGATCAACATCCTCCTGGGGGATCTCATTTCAGGCCACCTCAATCTCATGTCGTAGCACTGCCAGAGTTTGAGCTGGATCTGATAAATTGTTCAATTTTCTACCGATCATGTTCCACGCGTTTTTAATTGGGAACAAATCCTGAGTTTATATTGGCCATGGCCTCAAATTATTTCCGATATCCTCGGAGTACTCAAACGTTACTCTTTCCACATGTTGTTGGTCAATATCCTTCTGGATGTTCGGTTTTGGATAGTCCAAAAATATGGAATATCATGTGATTCCATTATTCCTTTTATATGTAATGCTGCGAGGTCATGCTACCTTTTACGAGGCGTGTATTTGAAGTAAGGTCTCCAAGACCATTGTATCGCCGCAAGTAGCGCTAGATGAAATCCGGCAACCCTGTTGTATACGTTAAGCCCCCCTCCACCAATCGACACCTGGTGGAGCTCTTTAGGACGCTCAGTCTTGACGTAGCAGCCATTTGCAATGGAAGTGCCGGTTGTCGCTCCCGCCAGGTGCGCGTACTCACCTGGCTGACAATTTTCGGTATTGCAGGTTATTCTCCAAAATTGAATGAATAGAGTCTCTACTGCACACATCTTGCAGTTTTTCGTCGAACTCATTGAGAGTCAACCTGCGATCTTTCAGCACAAGCGCCTCAACTTTCCGCACTGTTTCGTCCGAGTGTGACGGCCTGCCGCTGCGCTCCTCGTCGTGAATGTTTAGTCGGCCAGCAGAAAATTCTCTACACCATTTTCGAACGTTTTTCACGTCCAGACATTTCTCACCATACACTTCTTCCAATTGACGATGAATTTCTATAGGTGGAGTTTTTTTTTAGTGCAAAAACTTAATGACTGAACGTAACTCGCACCTGGTGGGAGCAACAACCGGCACTTCCATTGCAAATGGCTGCTACGTCAAGACTGAGCGTCCTAATAAGCTCCACCAGGTGTCGATTGGTGGAGGGGGGCCTAACATATACAACAGTGTTGCCGGATTTCATCTAGCGCTACTTGCGGCGATACAATGGCCTTGGAGACCTTACTTTAATTACACGCCTTGTATTAAAACTACAGATAATCTAGAGCCGTGAGCAGTGACACTCTACACGATAATACCGAGTGGCCCCTCAACATAAAATTGGACATCACGGTATTCACCACGTCACCTTCTTACCTGTGAGTGACTGTGACGTTCATGGCTACACAAAGTAGTTTCGCAAACCACTAGTTCGCGCAATTTTCCTAGTTGTAAAGGAACAATCTCACAAAGCTAGCAATTCTGAGTCTTGAAGAGGTGTTATTGTAAGAACTCCTCTTATGTACTAAGCTCTTTTTGTTCTCAAAACCATGTCTGACAATATCTCACATCTCACCACAACTTTTTTGCAGTCTAGCACCAATATCGCGGTATGTAACCCAAAATTCGCCACTGTGTAGAATGCTGTCAACATTTAATTCTTTTTCATGTGATGTTGATATTTTCAATGTTCAACTCCATGAATTGAAGAGAATTTTAAAATTAAAGTTGCCCTTTGTATTTTCAGTATGCTGATCATTTTCAGATAATGTTAAGTTTAATTTTTAGTTTATAGTTCATAGCATAGCTTGAATTTTGTTTTCATTATTTCAATATCTTGTATGATATATTAATTGTCAAACTGTGAATGCTGTATTGGGGTTTACCTGTTTGTATTCCTATTTGTCTTAAATAAATAAATAAATAAAATAAATGATTTGTCCAGTCTCCCTTAGTCCAATTATTCATCCCCAATCAAACTCAGTTAATTGAAGATCATTTGAATTTCTTCAAATTCTGGTATCATCAACACTTGCAAACAATATTCATCGTCACAATTACTGACAATTCTGACCATATTGACCAAATTCAATCTATTAGCTATAACATAATAGTAAAAAGACTGGAAATTTGTATTCTAGTGATGATAAACTTGTATACCAAAAGTTATTGAAAACAAATCAATTTTAATGGGTATTCGGGTTTATATCTAACTACTGAAACCAACCGCTCTTTCCAAGAAGTCTAATGGAGCGAATATACCGAAATAAATTGGTTTTCAAAGTAGATAACGTTTTCCATCAAAGCTTCCTCCCATTCCGTTCCAAAACTCAAAACATGGAACGAAGATGGAATTAATTTGAATTATATTTCCAACGGAAAGTAATTAGAAAATTGAGGATGCCTAACTCCATTCATCCCGAAACCCGAAGAGGCATTCGTCAGAATCAGTCCGTGATTTTCTCTCGATAAAGTTAATTTTTCGAAGGAATTTTCTCTAACGACGGCATCCTTTGATAACCGTCTTCTCGATATCAAAGCCCTACAGACGAAACAGACCTGCTTGTAGCAGCTGAATAAAAAACATCAGATGGATTTATCTGGTCTATTCTAAATAACGTTGCCTCGTCTCAGAATCTTCGTTGCACTGTGAACCATTGTCGTTCTCGAAGATCTCAAATCTCCCTCATTGTTACTGTTTGGATTTATTGTTTGGTTTGAACTACTTTGATACAAGGGAGTATTGTCTTATTCCTTACTGCAAAGAATCTTTCGAGTCTGCAAAATTACTCTTCTCGGATTTAATTAAAACTATTGTATTCATTTTCGACCAAAACTCCTATCTGTAATTCGAGAAGGGATGGAATTGGATAAGATTGGAAAACAGTTCGGTTTTTAAAGCTGAATAAAAGCGGAAGTATCAATAAATGAGATCGCTACCGGTATACAAGTGTAGTTGCACTATTAGATTGATCGCAAGGACTTAACTTGAAAGATATGGGGGAATGGCTTCATATAAGATGGAATGATATTGCTCAATCTTACTTTTCTCTTACCAAATCATCCTTCGATTACTGTCTTCTGGATATCAAAGCCCTATCGAAGAATTTATCCTTTTTGTAGCAGCTGAATGGAGAATCAATCAATCAATTATTCAGAGGGTGTATTCTTAATAACGTGGCTCGTCTCAGAATCTTCGTTGCACTCTAAATCATTATCCTTCTCGAAGATTTCAAATCTTCCTCATTGTTACTGTTTGGAATGATTGTTTGGTTCGAACTACAAAGATACAAGGCAGTATTGTCTTCTGCCAAACTCCAAAGAATCTTGCTGAGTCGACAGAATTACTTTTCTCCAGTTTAATTAAAACTATTGTATTCATTATCGTCGAAAACTTCTATCTGTAATTCGAGAAGAGATGAAAGTGGATAGAATCGAAATTCCGTTTGGTTTCTGAAGCTGGATAAAAACGGAAGTATCAATAAATGAGATCGCTACTGGTTTACAACTGTAGTTGCACTATTCTTATGCCGTTTGCTTTGATTGCAAGCAGTTAACTTGAGCCTCATAAGTGAATGGCTTCATATGGAATGGAACGATATTGCTAAATGGTGATTCTCTCAAACGAGAGCATCCTTTGATGACTGTCTTCTCGATATAAAAGCTCTACAAAAGAAACAGTTCTGTTTGTAGTAGCTGATAGAATAACATCAGATTCATCTGGTGTATTCTAAATAACTTTGCCTCGTCTCAAAATCGTAGTTGCATTGAGGAGCATTGTCGTTCTTGAAGATTTCATATCTCCCTCATTATCACTGTCTGGAATTATTGTTCGGTTGGAGAACTACGTAGATACAAGGGTGTATTGTCCTCTCTCAAACTGCAAATAATTTTTCGAGTCGGCAGAATTACTTTTTTCCGATTTCATTAAAACTATTGTATTCACTTTCGCCGAAAACTTCTATCGTTAATTCGAGAAGAAATGGAATTGGATAAGATCGGAAACCAGTTAGGATTTTAAGGCTGAATAAAAATGGAAGTATCAATAAATTAGATCGCTACTGGTATACAAGTGTAGTTTCACTATTTCAGACCGTTTACATTGATCGCAAGCAGTTAACTCGAGTAGATGGCTTCATATTGGATGGTACGATATAGCTAAATACTTCTTTATTAGCTGGACTCTGTAGAACGTATCATATCGGCTACGAAACATTGTTGGTCTTATGCAAACCAACTTTCGACATTTGGATGTGGGTATCGATCGTCAGTAATCTTGGTCATGGTATGCTTGCAGTAGTCTATCGTTGTGATGACTTGATGGTCTTGAATGGCTAAAAAAACCTTCCTTTTCTGTATACATTGCACCTGAAGGAAGCCAATAGTTTGACGCTTCAATGTCGAACTGATCCTGATTCACCTCTTTGAAATATCTTTTGTGCAGGGGCTTCTCTCTCCATCTTTGTAGTTTTTCTTGGTTTGTCTGATGGTTTTATGAAAATTGCTCCTGTGAAGGAGGTGTTGATTAATCTGCTTCACACAGTATTTTGTAGACCTCTGATGTACAGTGCATCCCATTTTGGGTGAGACAGCCAGGTTTCTCGCTTGTTATTTAAGATAGAGCCTTCTGGTTTTCACGTTCCTGTCCTACTTTTTCGTGAAACTCAAGTTGGTCTAATCAGATTTTGCATAACTGTTTCCGTTCAAGAGATACAGGGTGATTTTGGAAATTGATACTTTTGGGACCCCTTCTTTATCTCCGAAGTTATTAGAAAAAATGCTGAGGTAAAAACTATGTCTGAATCAGAATTCTGTGTAGAATCCAGTGGCGTACTCAATTTTTTTTTTCGGGGTATGGTTTTGAATATTCAACACAAACCTATATTTTTTTCAATGGAACACCCTATATATCATTACTTCGTTGAATTCGTTATTTTTTTCCTTTCAAAATGATATATGATACTATATAGGTAGGATGGTCAGAAATGTTAAAAAAACACTGAAACATCAAATAATGATGATTTTTTGTTAATGAGCAATGGATTTTCCATATGAAAAAAAGGATTAATTGGATAATTTCCATTTGTGATTTTTATTTATAGTAGAGTAAGCAAACAAGTATAATACACTCATCACAAATATGAAAAACAAAACGGAGGTACCTTCCTAATAGCAACAAATAAATAATACAAAAATTCATAAACATTGCATGATATCTTACAGCTTGAACTGTTCAAATTGCTGTCCATTTTCCCTAATACATATAATATACTACAGTAAAAGACATAACAGTCTCGAAGAACTTCGGGCATCAAGAGAGGCAGGTTTCCAGGATTTACAAAACCGCCCTTTTATAATATTAAATGCACTCAGGCGTATTGAAAAGTTTTGTCAATTATGTATTAGAGGAAAATGGACAGTAATTTGAACAGTTTAAGCTGTAAGATATCATGCAATGTTTATGAATTTTTGTATAATTTATTTGTTGCTATTAGGAAGGTACCTCCGTTTTGTTTTTCATATTTGTGATGAGTGTATTATATTTGTTTGCTTACTCTACTATAAATAAAAATCACAAATGAAAATTATCCAATTAATCCTTTTTTTCATATGGAAAATCCATTGCTCATTAACAAAAAATCATCATCATTATTTGATGTTTTAGTGTTTTTTTAACATTTCTGACCATCTATATATGATGATCTGATATATGATACTATATAGTATCATATATCATTTTGAAGGGAAAAAAATAACGAATTCAACGAAGTAATGATATATAGGGTGTTCTATTGAAAAAAATATAGGTTTGTGTTGAATCTTCAAAACCATACCCCGAAAAAAAAAATTGAGTACGCCACTGGATTCTACGCAGAATTCTGATTCAGACGTAGTTTTCAGCTCAGCATTATTTCTAATAATTGCGGAGATAAAGAAGGGGTCCGAAAAGTATCAATTTTCAAAATCACCCTGTATCTTTTGAACGGAAACAGTTATGCAAAATCTGATTAGACCAACTTGAGTTTCACGAAAAAGTAGGACAGGAACGTGAAAACCGCAAGGCTCTATCTTAAATAACAAGCGAGAAACCTGGCTGTCTCACCCAAAATGGGATGCACTGTACTTGCTTGATCTCTGAAGTATTCCTGTAGGCTTTCTATCTAGGCCATTATTATTATTATATGGTCGATTTCTGAAAATAGCAGAATTTTTAATTTCCGCTATAGTATATAAGAACGTAGGATTTGCGATATTTTCATCATTTTTAAGATTTTTCAACAGTTGATAAACCAATCAATTGACATCCTTTTCAAAAATTGCAGTCATCGCGGCAAAATAATAGTGCCGTTTTTTATAAATCAATTTATTCAAATTACCACTATAGTGTTATGGCAACACTATAAATCTAAAACCTAACATAAAGTCTAAAAAAATATTGCTCTTTGTATATCAAAATTCCGATTTCAAGAGAATAAAAACTAGAATTTCATTTCTCTTTCCTTGGAAGAAAAACAGGCAAAAACCTTTTCACTCACCTTCTTTACGACTGAAAAGAAGCGGATGTAAGGATAATGTCATGTATGTTCCCTATCCTTCTCATAAATTTTCGACACAGGAAAGTTTTAAGAACCTGGTTTAGGTGAACGCTTGAGGGGTAAGAAGGCTGGCTTATTGTTGTGGGCTTCAGAGGGTATCAGGTTCATAGAAGTGAGAAATATGAAGTGTCCATAAAAAGGATGTAGATGTATTTTGGTTTACAGCAATGAATACTTGATTGAATTCGGTATAGTTTTTCATAAGACGAAAATATCATGTATGTTGTTCGAGTGCTTTTGAAAATTCATTTAAGTAATCTTCTTTCTGTATTCCAGTATCGTAATGAGTTCATTACAGTTCTAAAAACAGTGCTGTAGTGAACTCATTACAGCTTCGTTCTCAGTTATATTTTTCGTTTTGTGGTTGCCTATAATAAATAAAAACGGCTGACACTTGTTAATGAATGAAGAAAAAGAAAAAGAAGTACCATTTCCAAGTGTATAAATAACTCGAGATATTACTTATCTGGTTAATGTTTCGACAAAATGCCATCCACATAACCATTGTCAAACAGAAGATTTCCACGTTATTACGTAGGAATCAAAATTGAAAGTTACCCAAGGAGAATGCACGCCATCGAAGGAGAGTAGCGATATACCGGTTTCACCCTTGTCAGGGATCATCAAGTAATAACTTAAGATATTTATACACTTGGGAATCGTTCTTCTTTTTTTCTTCGTTGCCTATACTGACACCCAATCCATTAAAATTTTGACAAACTTCAATAATTGTCAATGTAATATAATGTGGATATAATGAAATCATTTGTAACATTATTCACATTTCTCTTGAGTCTGGTGGTGTTAAATCGATTTCGTCAGACATAATACACGAATTCAATGCACACCAACTGCCAAGATATAATTCAGAAGTCACTAGGATATATAATCTCATTTAATTTCGTCAATATTTCACAAATCTTGACTGAAATAGAGAAAATATCGTCTAATACTCGTTGCAAAAGGCAATTCCATCACTCATACGAATTCCGCATTCGTGTTGCGCATTCGTGTTGGAATAGGAGCCTATTCTGCATATAGAATATACTATTACATAAGGCTGGATAATTAAGGTGAAAATCCTAGAGACTGGAATTCGGTGGGAATTATGAAACATCCCATCCCAAATCAATTATAAAGATGACAAACCTCCAGCATCATGTTTTTTTTAGCTGAATAAATTGTTTTTTTCTATATAAGGAGACAGCCATTTAGCTAAATTTGGAGCCACTCTGTCTGTCTTTTTAGCTGCATGAGAAGCTTCCATGGAAATCATATAAAAAAACATTCCATAAAATTATATATTTATAATGATAAAAATTCATTCAAACAATAGATCTGTCGTGTATTATTATTTAAAGTTCTCATACCCTTAACTAAGCACCTCACATGGAAACAAAACATTAAATTAATTGTTATTGATGACTTATCGATTTCTGATCTAACGAGTATCTCATCTGATCGACAAAGGATCAAGAGGAAACCAATATCACGCTCTCGCCAAGAAAACTGAAGGGAAACCTATTATTGTATTGTATCATCACAAACAACCGCATCAATCCAGGCAACCTGGGATTCGTTCGTTTCAAATTGTCGGAGATATTTCAGAAGATTGCAGGGCCATCAATTCCACACGAGAAAGAGAAATAGAGGGGCACACACACACAGAACTAGGACTAATGGATCTGACTCACATCAAAGAAACCGCGCTAGTACGATTTCTTTTTGCGGAACACGCTTCCGTCAGCTGTTTCCTTCCATATTTTCAGCATTACATGGGGCGAAGCACACACACATTCTATTCCATATCGGCGAGGAAATGATACTACGTAACGACTTTTTAATGTGTTTTGAATCGGAATCAAGTTGCTCCGACGGAAAAATTCTCGATGGATCACACGCTGGTCTTTATCGGGATTTAAAAGGGGTAGGATAAATATTTATGGGGGTGGATTCTGCTGGTTGGAAGTTCTGGGGTTACTTATAGAATTGTAATTCTCTTGACATGAAATTTTCCATCTTATGTTTGGGAATTATTGTTTTAAAAATGCATTTCATACCATTTCATAGCCTGAATGATTTTGTAATGAATTTTTAAGTAAATAGTTGAGAAAATATTAATATTTTATGAAAATCGTCTTACAGTGCTGCCTTCTACTTATTTGTTAAAAAAAAAGATAATGAAATGAATGTACAATTTCGAATACCGTACAAAGTTTGGTCATCGCAGGAGCACCATAGGGGAAATGAATGGGTACCAAAGTTTGACTGGCGCAAAATTTCTCCGATAATGTTCATTGATCACTCATCAGATCCCAGGAGAGGAGAAGCAGAATATCGAAAACAAAATGAGGAAGGCACTGGCAGGAAGTCGGGATTTTTTGAACGTTAGTTCATTCATGCCTTGAAGATGCCTTGAAGATCACATATACCTATGTGGTCTCCAAGGATGCAATTGGTGCATGAATTAATGAGGGCTTAAAAGTTCCGGACTTCACGTTAATGTTTTCCTCTATTTCTTGTGTATAAAATTCCTAATCACTCTATTATGCGCATTCGCCATTTTGTACCCGAAAGATGAAAAATTCACTTTCAAGAAGAGAGAGTTGTGGATTTAATATTCATACAAATTGTAGCATCTTATATCAAATAAAAAAATCGTTCGTGTCCAGAAAAAAAAAATATTAGAAAATTTGATTTTTCGAGAAATAAAACTAGTTGAATAAAAGTCATGCCTTCTTCACGAATTGTTTTTGAATTATGTTGCCTTGTAGATGTATTATATCAAGTTGGGGAAAAAAGTAAATTTGTATTTCGCGCCTTTTTTTAACTAAGTTTATTTCCTGCTTTTCTCCGCTTTTTTGAAAGTATTGCGCTTCATCAGTTAAGTAGTTAAGAGTATGGACTCCTCAAAGGATGAAATTCTTCATATTTCATATTTTTACTACCTGAAAATGAAATAAGCATCATAAGTGACCAAAAATATTAGCGATGTAAACAGGGGGGCCAATACTCTGGTTGGTGTTGCATAACACTGGCTCGTGCAATTCCGTTGTAGTATGGTGGAGTTAAATGCACCTGGTGCAGCGTGCTCTGGTAGGCCTGTCATCGAAAAAGTCGATGGAATTGTGGCGACAAAAAACAATTAGACATAAAGTATATGTCCAGCCAAAATTGTCGTCACAATGCTTGATATAAATGTACACCTACATTTTTTTAACAATGATCTTTCGTGATACTTGTGCATATAGCTTTCTCATTCATAGGGTTCTCAAAAAGATACAATAGATGATGTCTTTCCCCTACTCCAATTAGTGTCCTGGCACCATGATTCCATTGCGCAGGCATACAACTCAGAGAATAAGAAAAGGAAGAAGAAATTTACGGTGTACAATATGATTTTATGTTTGTAATCCAGGTATAAAACTGGGAAGGGGAGTTCAGTGAAGTAAGTTACGAGGTGATGACCAGTTCAAGGATTTTTCCAAGTGCTGTAGCACAATATAGTTCTCGTCTGTAATCCATCTGTGTTTTAATAATCTCCACGAAAATGCGATACCCCTGAAAATTATAGTAACTATCGAGATATGTCAAAATGTTAGCAGTCGTACCGTCGCCCTGAGCTGAACATCTATCAAAACATCGTTTTGAAACATTTACAAAAAAATCTCAGTGCTTGAGTGTCACACTTTCTGACTCCATTAGACGAATTTCCATCTATGAATCGCTGTTGAATCGCAACTGAATCGACCCATTTCTGGAGCGGATGGTAACTGGAGACTGACACTCACGACAATGTAAAGCGACAGAGGTCGTTGTCGATAGCTCACGAAGCGGCCTAGGCTTTGACGAAGCCATGATTGACGTCCAGTAAGGTGTTGATGTGTGTTTGCTGGTATTGGCAAGGAATACTCTACTAATTCTGCCCTCGACTGTTCGAAGCTGGCGATCGAACATAAGTGGCCAACATTGGTGAATAGGAGAGAAATTGTGTTTCATCAGGATAACGTCAATCTGTACACATCTTTGATGACAAGCTGAAAGCTCCGAGAGCTTGGATTTGCACATTTGGATTTTCATAAGCAACAAGTTTTCTAACAGAAAACTTTTTATAAAGTATTGAAATAAAGAAAAAATATGAAATTACCTCATCCCCTATGATTCAACAGGAATGGATCAAAATTGAGGTTAAATCTGAACTAGGTATTAATCAAGCCAAGTAACTTGACATTTTAACAAACTACATGACTTGAAATCAAGGTCGTGAAAAATTACATACTTGAGCTTGACTTGACTTGATTTTAGATATTTATTGCTTGACTTGATATCAAGCCACTTGATATTACTTGAGCTTGATATGTACGCGTCGCACGGCATATATTTCTGCAATTTCGTACTAGCTCAGACTAAATAAGGGAATTCCTCGAGCGCCGAGAGACTGAAGCATTCGCCAGGATGACTTCATAAGTAGCTTTCTCATATTTCTATGAAATCTATTCGTAGATTTTGGTAGTTCCAGAAATATCTTTCCAAACTTGGCCAAAATGGCCAAGAATTTTTATCAACGCCAGCATCTTCAGCTTCTGTTGGCAGACAATTTTCCAGAGCTGGTCTTACAGTTACAGAAACCCGCTTTAGGTTAGGCGACATATCTATGAGATGCCTCATGTGTCATAGATCCTGGATGGAGAATTATGAAATCAAACAAAACCTGGAGGTTTCCCAATATTAAGAAACATTTTTCATTGTTATGATTTATAGTGATTTAATTTATGTTTCTATTTCAAAAAAGTTGATATTTTCGGTTCTTTTATGCAATAAATTTAATAAATGAAAGTGTCCTGTGCAAGGTTCCTTCTCATTTCCTCATTTTTATTGATGTGACACAACACAATAAAAATGCTAAAAATCAAGTAGCTTGATGTGATTCAAGTACTTGATAAATAAATACTTGACTTGAGTTTGAAAAACTACTACTTGACTTGAAATCAAGTCAATCTCCCGTGAATACCTTATCGGAACACAGTCGATGCAATAAAAAACCGAACGTCTTTCATTCCTTGATTATAAAATAAACTACCCTCCTTTATCCCCTATCTATCTAGTGGCATTTGTCCCTATTGATGCTCACCTGATTCGCTTCCTATGAAACCCCAATAAACCGTTCTCATTTCAGTTTCACCTTCTCTCCTGAATATCGAATGATCCAAAAGGCCGAATTCAATATCGCTAAGGCTGAGCTGAGAAGGACATGTTTCTGTTCAAAAAAAAAAAGGGCCGAAACGGATTCAATCTCGTACTTGCTAACAATTCTATGTGAATTGTAATCCGGGTCACAGCTGATGTGAACAGAATCGGAAGGTTTGCTTCGTTGTTTCCTGAACTGATGGAAGTGTATTGTGAGGAGATTGAATATGTCTACGTCTGAGTTATGTTAAGTTTTTCAGTGCTCGTTTGCCGGATAGATCGATCTATCATTTCTTCACAATGAATTTTGAGCCGGAAATGATCTCAAGCAACTTCGACTATGATATCAAATTGAAGAATGTCCCTCTGCTAGTCTGACCTTAAACACGATCGAAAAGATCTAAAAAACT
This sequence comes from Harmonia axyridis, assembly GCF_914767665.1. NCBI lineage: Eukaryota > Metazoa > Arthropoda > Insecta > Coleoptera > Coccinellidae > Harmonia > Harmonia axyridis. The sequence goes on from NC_059505.1 coordinate 32,050,299, forward strand.
TGAAATGTTCAAGGTAGTTTAATTCCAAAACTCCAGATTGGAACGAGATAAAAATTTGTATTTGAATATGATAGGACCACTTGAAGTGGTGCGAAATTTTATGTTGATTTCATAACCATAATAAATTCAAAAAGAATATCTAAAACATGTACCCAATTTTTTCATGACCATAAAAACAGCGGTATTCAGATATTAGGTGCTGATATGAAATAATCAAGCTCCATGCAAAATTTCATGCTGATCACTTCTTCAGAACCTCAAAAAATTCAAGAAGAATATTGGAAAATAAATATCTTTATGTTATTTCCGTGATTACGAATCTGATCGGGGTGAAATTTGTGTCACTCTCTTCTGAACTAGACCTGTTCATCATACTTTCTTAGGTTATGATATTGTCAAATTTTGTAAAAAAAAATTGTAGAATTTTTCTTATTCCAACTTTATCCCCCTTTATATTATCTTTTTATAAGATGCTTGAAAAAAGGGTATTCAAATTTCATATGGTGCTCTTCACTTCAGTTCCTTTTTCGAAAAATAGTAAATATTTCTTATCCATAATTTCAATGAATCTTCTTTGAAAGTAAATCACATTCGAGACATTGATGAAAAGGAACAAATTATCATATCGTTGTCCTATAATATTAGTATAAATTTTATAGTTCTCCTCGAATGAGCTTTTAAGTATAAGCTGTTTCAAGGAAAAGTAGTGTTTTCGTAATGTGGTGATGAAATTTGTGGAGCCTTTGTTTGTGCATCTAGTGAATATATAGTATATTATACAGGGTGGCCATTTGAAAACGAAACAGACGAGATTACAGACGAAATAAAGTTTCTCGATAGAAATGCTCGGACAGGTCGATTTCTGTTTCGAGGGGGACAACTTAAGATGTAGGTTACGGACGCATAGCGCTTCAACCCTTGCTGCTATAACCCCCACCCCCAATTTTTGAATAGGGAAGATGGGGTGAGTGATACCTCAATTTAAAGGTATTTTTATACTGATTTCAGCACAGTAATTGTTTTTTCATTTTATGCATTAGTTCTCGAAATATTCATGCGTTAGTTAGTTAGAAAGGAAGCCACAGTCATGGTTGTTTTGAAGCTCAAAATGTCGATTTTTCACAAAACACTACCAGTGCCATGAAAACACCACTTCATTTTCAAATACTTAGTTAAGAATATTTCGAGAACTAATGCATAAAATGAAAAAACAATTACTGTGCTGAAATCAGTATAAAAATACCTTTCAAATGAGGTATCACTCACCCCATCTTCCCTATTCAAAATTTGGGGGTGAGGGTTGTGGAAGCAAGGGTTGAAGCGCTATGCGTCCGTAACCTACATCTTAAGTTGTCCCCCTCGAAACATAAATCGACCTGTCCGAGCATTTCTATCGAAAAACTTTATTTCGTCTGTAATCTCGTCTGTTTCGTTTTCAAATGGTCACCCTGTATATTTATATTAGAAGATAGAGACTGATGTATACAATGCCTATACGGCGCGTTGATTTTTGTATAGCGTGTTTGGATTTGAATATAGAAGATTATCCAAACTTTAATTTCCAAAATTTAGCGAACTGATGTTCATATCCTGTTTATCAGTGGTCCATTTCAGATATAACGTTTCGGAGAGTAATCCATTTTGAATTTATGATCAGAAATAAATTACAATAGGATTCACCAGAATTCTTCAATATCAAATATTTCGAGTGATTAATATTGAAAAATACTTGTAACGCAAAATATCTCCATATTTTTGGAGTAGGGGTTCATATGGAGGCTCTCTTCCGCATTCATAAACCGAAAAAGTATGGAAAAATGTTTTTATTGGAAAAACAATGTAGGGATCTGTCCAGGAAAAAAACTGAGCAACATATGTGACCGAAAATAATGTCGTACCCAAGCAATGAAGTTGGATATCAATATCTGCCCCAACTAAAGATATGAAGGATCGCACCACCGTTCAAGACGCTGTATAATTTGACGGTAAATGATTGTGATTCTGTGATAATATCAACCGGATGGCCAACCGTTCGACCCATGAACTTGAATCTATGTTATCGTTCTTCTTCTTCTCAAAAGGGACTTCGAATACAATTTAAACTGCTTAATCTCTCATGTAATTGCTTTTTTTGCAGACTTAAATGTCTTTTGATTTCGATGCAAAGTATATTCTCAAAGAAGATAAACTGAAGTCCAATCAAGAGAATTTTACTTTCTTTCCTCTATTCGCAAGTAATGACCCTCTTTGCAATTAAACTTCGATTTGACTGAGACCATTGTATTCCTTGGATTCGACACTTCAAATACAGAAAAATTCAATTGGAATTTTCTATTTTCTTGCTTCCATCATTAACGTAAACTTTCGCATATAATATTGTCTTTAGGATCGAAACAATTAAGGAGTCGTTCTAGAATTTTTCTCCTGATTGCAAATCTTTATCGTTTTCTATTGATGAAATTCTCGCGTGAGAAGTTCTTCTCAACCTATCTAATCAGAATTATCAAGGATGGAGAATAAGGAAATTTTTCAATAAAGTAATTTCCATTTTTATTATTCAAAGTCTGCACAACTATTCACTAAATGGAACTGGCATCGTCCACAACACAATTGCGGTTGTGGTTCAATCTTCAGCACACATTTCAAAACCTCTTTTTTAACCAAATTCATAGATTCGCAGATTCATAAAAGTACAGAATAAAGTATAGCGAGTGTAGGCAACCCCAAGATACACAAACTTGCTTTTACTATATTATATTCACTTCCGCATTTTTTCCTTTCTCTCTTTCCTCTCGAACGAAGAGCTTGAAATCAACGCCGAATAAACCAAAATGAATTATTCTCATGGGAAAGTTCCTTCCGGTAATAAGATCCCCAAAATAAATCCTGCAGGTTTTCGTAGATAGCGTGGGTGTTCCCACAGTAATCCTCACTTATTCGAGTCATTTGGCACAGCCTTCTGCAACTGAAACTACTCTTCCCAATTTCCTTTCTTTCAACTCCCAGATTGAAGGAAGAAACTTTCGGGTTCTGAGTTCATTGGGGAGAAGGAAGACATAATTGTAGAGATTTGGCTTTGGAGATGAGAACGAAAATTTATTCACATAATTTGATATATTGATCTGCAAGCAATACTTCACTCAATAAGTGTTTTTCTTGAAATTTCGACTTTATTCATCAACATAGTCACTTTGAAGAATGACACATGTATTTCAACTAGGGATTCATCAAGCCTAGTAGCTTGACATTTCAACCAACTGCTAGACTTGAAAATGAAGCTCGTGAAAAATTACATACTTGAGCTTGACTTGACTCGATTTTAGATATTTATTGCTTGGCTTGATTTCAAGCTAATTGATATTACTTGAGCTTGATATGCACGCGTCGCACGGCATATATTTCTGCAATTTCGTGCGCGCATATACTAAATAAGGGATTCCTCGAGCGACGAGAGACTGGAGCATTCGCCAGTGTGACTTTATTAGTAGTTTTCTCACATTTCTATGAAATCTATTGGTAGATTTTGGTATTTTCAGAAATATCCTTTCTTAGGCCAAAATGGCCAAACAAGGATTCTTTATCAACGTCAGAATCTTCAGCTCCTGTTGAAAGACAATTTTCCAGAGCTGCTCTCAGAGTTACAAAAACCCGCAATAGGTTAGGCGACAAACCTATAAGATGCGTCATGTGTCTTAGATCCTGGATGGAAAATTATGAAATCAAAGTAAGCCTGGAGGTTTCTCAATATTAAGAAACTTCATTTTCTTATTATTTCTTATTTTGTTATGAATTATAGTGATTTAGTTTATGTTTCATACAATAAGTTTAATAAATGAAAGTGTTTTTTGGATGGTTCCTTCTCATTTCATTATGGATGTGACTCTGCACAATAAAACTGCTAAAATCGAGTCTTGATATAATTCAAGTACTTGATGAATGAATACTTGCCTTGAGATTGAAAAACTACTACTTGACTTGAGCTTGACTTGAAATCAAGTCATGCTCAAGCCAAGTAGCTTGAAAATCAAGCTAAGCCGTGAATCCCTAATTTCAACGCTCCTTCAACATTTTAATATATTTTCTGTAGAAAGATTGGCATGTGATTTTGAGATAGGATTCAAACTCCGCAATCGCTTCTTCAATAAGATCCTTATTTCTTTCACTGAAGCGTTCTTTTGAGATCAGCAATAACGAATACTCCCTTACTTCCTGGAGGCTGGATCTGGAAAATAAGCTAGGTAGTCAAGCAGGCTCAATTCGTTTAATTCGACCATGGTTTTCATCGATTTGTGACAAGCTTATTCTTTAAATCTGGTGATAACTGGCTTGGTCCTATTTGCTAGCTTCTGTGTGATGAAAACTTGTGCAGCTTGTGAACTGGAGCCCCAAAAAATTATTCCATATGTTAGTAATGACTGGAAGTTGGCGTAATAAATGGTCTTGATAATAATATTGCTGACCTAGTTCCTAACAGCCCTCCATGTATAACATACAGAGTTCAATCTGAAAATTAGTTGTTCACAATGAGATCTCCAGTTGAGATTCCGATCAATTGTGATTCCTAAAAACTTTTAATTTGAGCTCATTTCAACTTTCGTGCCATTTATGTTGATATTCTTTGAAAATATTGTGTTCGATCTTTTACTGGAGAAAAACATGATGATGTCTCTCTGTATTCAATTTGAGATCACTCTTATCACACTAGACTGCAACTTTTGATAATGTTTCGTTTAGTCAATCAACATTTTTAGAAGTTATGAGGATAATGGTATCATCTGCATAAAATTAGATGTTAATACCTCGGTTAATACTCACTTCGGATTGGTCCTGAAACATCAAATTACTCTCATTACTTCAATAGGATAGGAAACTTCCTCTGCATTATTTCATCTTCCTTCTTTATGGTTGGTATTTCATTCTGAATATCATCTCAAAGCAAAGAAATTATTGAAAAGTTAGTGGTACTTTGGAGTCATGTATCATTGTTGAAGATGATTATGTTGACTGATAAAGTAGATTTTTTTGAGAAGAAAAAATGTCTTTCTATTGGTAGGACCGTGAGTTTATCAAGTGAAGTGTTAGACCATCACCAATAATAATCCCAAATGCAGGATTCCCATTTAACACGAAACGGATATTGTCATAATCATTATTAATCACAACCGAAATCCCTCCAGAGTCCGCCTGATCTTCGGTCAATCCAGACTGCTCTGATTGATTTTCTCCAAGAACCACACACTGAAATCCATCCCCGTGAAGACCCGGGCTTTGGCACATATCACCGAATTGGGTTAAGGGGAGCCGAACCCGTTCTCTTAAATTCAACCGACCAGATTATCCCGTGATGAATTGCTGAGATGAATCAACCTCTCTCTAATTTAGATCCCTGGGTCCAAAATTCCTGCTGCTAAATCTAATTCTGTTCGTTCTGAGCCGTGCTTCTCGAATTTCGGTGGTCGGTTTGTAAAATAGATTTGGCGATTGAAGAAATTAAACATCGAATCGGTAAATAAGTAGATTGGAGTGGACACATGTATTCATTCAGAAAATAAGAGCATAAGATTAACACTCTCAGAATCCCTAGAAATAAACAGGTATACTACCCATAATATTCTGTTGAACGGACAAACAGATGTAAACTCAGCTCCTTTATTGAATTTCTTCCGATAGTTTGGAAATTCCAGGCGACAAACTGTCCAATATAACTTTAAAGTTTATGATATTCTATCGAATATTTTTCTGTCAATGTCGAATTTTGGTTCCAATATAAGTTTCCGGAAAACTCTGAACTCTTATCAGTCAGAAATGTAGCCTGATGAAGTTACAGTGTAGCGAAACAGTTATTGCTAACAATTAAATAATCCAGTGGAAATTATTTCGTTTTATTTTATTTATAATGAATTTCCGCCAAGTAACTAAGTAAGGACCGAGTCCATTTTATATGTATATTGTTTTATATTGTGGAGAATTTCATCTCTTTAAATTATTGATTCTATTTAGGATTGAACCATATGTTGAAGATGCGCTGCAGAATTGTCAGGAATGTTTAAAAAAAAATAAAAATTGTTCAGTCTCATTACTTTTACTGAATCTTCATTAACATTTTGAAAATAGGAGCCGCCTCCATGGATTTATCTACAAGTTATGATGCAGTGTGGAAATACGGTCTGATTTATAAACTTCATAGTCATTTGAAATGTGGAAAAATGATTCGTTTTATTGAAAATTTGTTATCTGACAGGAGACTTCGTGTTTTTGTTGATAACACAAGTAATATTTTCAAGACGTTGAATAATGGGCTTCCGCAGGGATCGGTTTCGTCTCCCATACTTTTCAATTTCTTACTTATGTGACATCCCTATTACCTTATCTATTCCGATGTGTTTCGTAATTCTGATTTCGAAGTTATTGAAAAATCTTCATATAGAGATTTAAAAATTAAGGAAAATTATTTTCTTGATAGACGTTTATTACCTGTTCCAAACAAAGCAGAAGTTTTCTGTTTTCATTTTAACAATCAAGAAGAATATGGAAAAAATGTATGCAACTGGCTGGAAGACTGTGGTCGATAGCCATTTGATTTATCAATAAATTTAATTTCTCTCTCTCTCTCTCTCTCTCTCTCTCTCTCTCTCTCTCTCTCTCTCTCTCTCTCTCTCTCTCTTGAAAGTTACTTCCAATAATTCCGTCTTGAATCATAATTATAATCTCAAATATCTTGGGGTTAAAATTGATTCTTCTTTCTATTTCAGAATTTCAAGGTCCACTTCACACTCTAATGTCTTCAATGAAACTATAACCGTGGATCCTTCAGAGGAAGTACCAGGTTTCAATTTTCCTAGGAAAATTTGGTGAACTTTAAATCGACTAAGGACTGGTAATGATCGTGGAATAGTATGCTCTTCAAATGACATGTAGTGTCAATAATCTATTAATACGTTGATGTACCCTTAAAAAGAGAAAAACCTTCTATCCCGTGATCATAAAGGGGAGAATGAAGAAATTGAATTTCAACCAATGGAAGAATGTTCACAGAACCCCTGCTAGGATTTTGGCCATCAAGAACTTATCGGGTTCATTATCCGAAATTTTAAGTTTTTAGATCTTTCCGTTCGAGAGTTCCCGGGCCAAAATTCGAAAACTACAGACATAACCATGAAATTATTGGGCTAGCTGTTTGAAATATTCGCTCAAAACCTTTCTTGTTTGCTTGAGGCCAGACGAAAAACATAACAGAAATTCAACGTGGAATATCTGTTGAATTTGCGAACTTCATCAACAAAAATTTTAAGTTGAACCTCATAAATTCAATATATTTCATGAATTTGTGCAGAGAGAAAATAGTTTGATACCTAAATTTTTCCTCACACCTCACTTCTTATTGCTGGTACATCGATATAGGAAGAATTCCACTAAAAGCTATATTCAGGTTTAGCGACGAATAATTTAATTCCGAGATATTTTCATAATTATTTTCTTCCTTTTGATCTTTGAATATTAAGATCACCTGTCATCTCTTCATCTTCAGGTTGTTCTCCTATTTACAAAAATAAGCTAATAGCACATTTTCAGAATTGTATATAACATTATCCTCAGTTATCATAGTCATTTTAATTTTTTTTCAATTGACAGCCGAAAAACTAGTTAACGCAATATATGTTCTCACATTTTCTGAATCTATCAAATGGGCTCAATTTTTTCTGAAAATATTCTCTTAATTCTACCATTTTGATCAAGAAAGCATTTCTACCAGAACTGAGGTTGTTATCCTTACTACTAACAAAAATTCAGTCTAGCCTTAAAAGTGACATTTTTACTCCTTATCACTGTTTTGGAATCCACATTATTCAACTATTCAGTGAAATTTATTGCATGATTCTTGTAAAAAGTCACAAAAGCTTTTGACCTGACCTCAGCACTTTTTAGGAATTGTCCAAATGGTTCGAATAATCTTTATGAGAAAATGGATGAAATTTTAATGAAAATCAATAACATTGCCATGTAAGCCATAATTGCTGTCATATTTTATATCGCTGAAATTTCATCGACAGCATTATCGAAATTATTGATTGATCATCATGGCGACCAGATTGGATCAGAATCTAATAGTAATCAACTGGTGCTCAATCCCATGGAGTAATAGGATAATTAAGGCTCTTATCGGTCCCACAAAACTGTGATATTACGCAATCGCGTAATCCAATTTTATGGCGATGCAATATTCCTAACAAACGGTAATCGCTATCCTGTAATCAAACCTCATGCGAAACGTCGTTTGATTGGATGAACTGCCCCATGAAGTGATTAGTGCATTATTGTTTCATATTCCTGTAATAATAACAAGAACTGGGGGATCCAATCCCGCAAATGCGGGATACCTCTGAAATTCTGCGGGACCAAAATTGCGGGATTTTCCGTACGGGATCTGCGGGATTCAATATTAAAACTGCATATTAGACAATTAAAGCGCAAACGTCTTCTGAAATGTCCCAGAAAGCAATAAACCACTCATAAGTTACGGATGAAGATGCAACACTAGTTGCTGCTGAAACTACACTACGATTCATGATCAGCAAATTGGAAAGACATTGAGTAAAGAAATGGTTAAAGCTTTATTTTCTAGAATAAAGGAGCTCCGTTCATTAATGACAAGTATGGTACCGTATTTGAAAACCCCAGGCAAATATCTGGAATGTATGGAATAACAGTCAATGTCCCCAAATGGCCAGGAAGATATATTTATACTTCATAGCAATGCAACATTACGAAATCAAATTAAGAGTTTGACTGACAGGCTGCAAATAGAGAAGACAAAACACAATCCCAAACCGAAGACCGTTTCACTTATGATGATGAGGATAAAGTACCTTTATCTAATCTAGCAACGAGACGTGAACCTTCGCCTTTGAATTTAGAAGAGCAATCGAATCTTAGTATTCGTAATGCGTGGGTGCCAGGATCAAAGGCTTCTTCTATGGCTGCACGAGTACGAACAACACTTGACCAGTTATTGAAACATGAAATGACCCTTTTTGAATGCATACGGAATAGGTATACGGATACATACTTGGAAGCTGTTTACAACTCCGACCCTCGACTTAATTTCCACCAATCACTAACGCTCAATTTTGAATAACAAATGGTTTATAGTTGGAAAAATTGTGAAACAGCACGTGTCAGCATATTTTTCGAGTTTAGCCGCGACAAAACTTGACAGCTTTTATACTATAGTAAGTTTTAAATAGCATAAGACCTTTTCATTAGCATGTTTAATAGGTTGAGTACAAAGAGACACCATCGAAAAGTTATCAGGGTTAAGAACATTTATAGTCAGTTGAATTGGAACACAACACAGCACTACGAGGGATGAAAACTGATATTGGAAATGTGTGTTGTTCTTACAATTGAAACAACGAAATGAAGCCTTTGCTTGTTTGGTTTCAGGCAGCAAGTTGTGTTGCTATCGCAAAAAATTTCATAGAGAAGTGGATCATTTGTATAAACATTAGATATCTCAATTCTTTTATTATTTCAAATTGAAAACTTAGTATTCTTCTGTTTCCATATATGAGTTTCAGGTTTTTCAGGCAAGAAAATTGAATTTACAAAAGGAACGGACAGTTCAACTGGAAATAATATGATTGATCTTTGCTGGGTTTCATAAAACTCTAATTGGGGTAATTTGCTCGATCAAATAATTTCTGTGTTCAATTTCAGTTCGTTTTAACACTTATCTAAATTTCAAACAACAAGTTGATCGGTCGATCAAAGTTTTATGAAATCTGTTGCTAGCTCAGAGTAATGAACATAGATAGAGAAAGCATATGTAATTTTCAGTAAGCAAATTTTATCCCTAACAAGAACTATCGAATTTGACCTGAAACGCGCGGAAATGAAAACATATCAGTGATATAACATTTCACTCAATTCGCGAGGTTCTCTACAAACACTTTAGAATAAACGTTTGTCAATCCCTGAAAGGTGGATCGGACGTCGAGGACCTATTGAGTTTCCACCGCGCAGTGACGACGCTAGAGGGGGGTCCAGGCCCCCTCTAAAATTCTGCTGGCCCCCCTAAAATTTGACATACTAAGGCTAAAAGATTAGCAGAACTATAGTTTCGCTTCACTTTGGCCCCTCTAAAAAAAATTCGGCCCCCTCTTGGCCACCCCTGTTTTTGAAAGCTGGCGTCCCCACTGCAACAGCGTTTTTCAGAATTGACCTCTCCAGCCCTTTCTTTGTGTTGTCATTTAAAATCAAACTTTTTTTTTAAGGCGAAATAATTCAGAAGTGTTACGGCAAAGAATTTGCGCTAAAGTGAAACAGATCACTCCTGAATTATTGAGCGAAGTGTATAAAGTATCGGTCAGTGCCAAATGAATAACGGAGCACAATTAGAACCATTCGTTTCGGAATTTAGTGTTGAATAGAGATTTTCTCTAATTCTGTGGTTATTCCGTTCATTCTTCCACATCTTGTAGAACAAAATCGTGCGAGAATATATCAGAAACGCACAGTTTTCATGGTTATATTTTATTATTCTATGTTGGTACTCCGAACTTTCCGCCACGTCTTTATCTGTCAATTCATCAATTTGCCTTAAAGAAATCAGTTCTGCCAACCAACATTTTTCAATGCAAAAATCACTGAAATATATTTATGGAAATATTTCATTAATTTCAATGAAAATGCAATGAATTAGAGAAAATAATGTATAATACTCGTACAGAAGGCTCATTCTACCACTCGTTCATTCAAAATTCATTTTGAACTCGTGGAAGAATATCAATGCCTTCTGCACTTGTATTATAAATAACTATTCTGCGATTGAAGTGTCATTTTCGAATATCACAGTATACAGGATTATTCACCGTGATGAATGAAAAAATAAACATAATATTGAGCTGAAAATTTGCATATTGGGCTTTCAGACAATCATCTTTCTCCCTGAAGATCTCTAAATCTTGCGGTTATACCGGAAACAGACTACTAGTTTCTTATTCCAAATGACAAACCTAGTTGTAATACTATGTAATGGCAGATTCTAAAATGAAAAAATATATTTTGTCATTCTATAAAAATTGATGACGTTGTTAGTTAGATTTCAAAAACTGAATGGCTGCAATCAATAAGCAACACATCTATCTTCGACCATCGTTAGATAATTGAAATAGTTCATATTCATCAAAGAAAATATTCTTCCATCTTCATCGGGAACCAGATGAGTTTTACATCATTATCTTAAATAGACCAAGACATTGTGCGTGCATTCTTGTTCGGAGAATTTCATCATCTTCTGAGTTGAATCAGAAGTTGTTTTCTTATCCTTTCAACATTTCTTCCTTGATAAGTATTACTACTGAAGAATCATCTTCAATATCGAAGAGCACAACAGGAAACATTAAGATAGGAACTTGATTCTTGGTCTATTCAATTCTTATTGCAAAACACATCATTTTCATTTCGTGGAAATGATTAGTGGTGAAAACCCGTCATAACTAAAATTGGCTTGTCCGAGAGTTTCGCTGGAAATCATTCAATAACGGAATTTTGAATTTTGTTACTTACTTCATCTACACATTACAGATATTTTTCCGGCAAAATTATATCTCAAATGGTATTCAATACGACAATTTCCATTGATAATTGGTGAAACCAATTATATAGTTTTTATTTTACAAGTAGTGTCAAGCAAGTCACGAGGAAATATTTATCATTATAATATTTCTCAAAATGAGTCGCACCACATTCCAACCAAATTGTAACTTCTAATTTTACTGCTTACTACAAATGATCAAATTATGTTGGTTCCCGCTATCGGAAATTTTAATTGTCAAAATAGAATGCATGTCACTGATAACTGTGTCATTTTCTATAAATATTCTCTAGGTCATACTGGAGTAACGACGAATATCACATCTACCATCAACAAAATATAATAAATAAATTTCGGATTTCTGAAGTAGATTTTTCAGTGGATTTGATGAAACTCGCATTGTGATAATTTTCGTGATCCAATCATTATTTCGTTGTTCAGTTTATTTCGTGTAACACAATAGATTGATTTCAAGCCAAAATCGTCAATAATTTTGCGTTCTCAAATGAGAGGTTTCAGTAGTTCGACATTTAACAAGTGAAAATTACGCCATTACATAAAATGGAACGATATACTCTTCAACAAATTATTGAAGTTGTTGAAATGCAGTACAAATATGCTGAAAATTCGGCAGTCAAACCTAAACAACTTTCGGGTCATTCTAGGCTGGCAATGGTGAAAATGGTGGAGAAATTTGTGCTTTTGGGACAAGTTAGTGATGTGGAGAATCTAAACCGTGTCCGTCGCTCAAAATTATTTGAAAATATTGCTGCTGTAGCCTGTAGTTTTGACGAAAACCCAGTTTGGCCAATTCCTCGTCGATTAGCGAATCGACAAAAGATATTACACACTATTTCGCATAAAGATTTAGGTCTTGAGGCTTTCGAAGTTCAGTTAATACAAGAAGTTAATCCAATCGAAAACCAGCAATGAATCAAAATAATCTGGATTTTCATCGAAAAATCATCTTCAATGATGACTTTCATCCCAGAGAATAAGTTACTCATCAAAATGGTCGCTTTTGGGATTCCTAGAATCCAAGAATTATTGTAGAAGAGCCTCTTCATACTCAACTTATTTCTGTTTGATGGGTTTTTTGGGCTAATTGGACCTTTCTTATTCGAGAATGAGGCTGATTCAACTGTTACAGTAAATGGATTGCACTACCAAGCTATGATTAATGATTTTTTATGGTTGGAATTGGAAGATATTGATGTGGTTGACGTTTTCAACAAGATGGCGATATGTGCCCCACAAGCAACGGAACAACAACAATTTTGCATGAAAAGTTTCCTGATCGTTTTATTTCCCAAAGAGGTGATCACAATTGGCCACTGAGCTCTTGTGATTTGACACTTTCAGATTTTTTCTTCGAGGCCACATGGAAGATTTGATATATGCCACAATCGATTCAAGGCCTGAGAGATGAAATTCGTGAAGTTCAGCCGCAAATGTGCGAATTTGTCATGAAAAATTTCATGAAGAGAAGATGATGCTGCAACCAAAGCTTATTTTTTAGCGTTGAGGGCATACCTTCACCTCTACAATTAAATAAATATACATTGATTTCTCTCAAAGTATAACCTTTTTTTCCAATCAAAATGAAACTTATTGGAAAACCCTTTAGATTGAAATTGTGATATAAACTGCATATATTTTTATAGCAGTTTTCTCGGACTACCTCCTCTACTGACATTTCTCAAAGACCAAGAAATTAAGTTCATTTTAAATTACTCTTGGAGCTTAGAGCTTCTGGCTTTATGAGTTGTGGTATCAATTCACATAAAAACCACTCGTTTATATATTTCGTTCATGTCATAATTCATATTCATTTATAATTCACAGTTATAAAACTTGACTCAATTCTATGGGGAAATACTGAGTAATGACTTTTGCTTAAAGCAATTTCCGAAATAGCAAAGTTGAAACATTTTCTCTCTAAACTTCAAACGCCCACTTCGCGCTTGTAGATTTAAATATCGTTCAGCTCCATCCACATTTTTGAACGTGACTTGATCTCAGAAGTTTGCTGGAATATTGGCATATTCTACACCTACATTTAACATGAAAATGATTTATGACTAACTTAGTAGTTAGTTGAGAAAACACTGACGTGAAATCTGGAGCTTGTTTGCTTCCTTGTTCGAATTGGTGTTTATGTATGGAAATGTAATTCACAAAATTTGCACCTAGATTTTGTGAGTTTACTCGAGGGTTTACTATATGGGTGGCCTCAGTATTTGGTCTAGCCGGAGCATATCTATGAATTTTGTGAAGTGAATTTGAATGATATTGAAGGTTTTGAATGTGAGCTTTTGATACAAATACCCCATACCAAAACGAGCAAGCTAAGATCATTTGCAATAAACGACATTTTACATTTTATAGAATAGTTATTTATAATACAAGTGCAGAAGGCATTGATATTCTTCCACGAGTTCAAAATTCAAAAACGAGCCAAGAAGTGGCGAGTTTTGGAATGAACAAGTGGTAGAATGAGCCTTCTGTACGAGTATTATACATTATTTTCTCTAATTCATTGCATTTTCATTGAAATTAATGAAATATTTCCATAAATATAATTTAGTGATTTTTGCATTGAAAAATGTTGGTTGGCAGAACTAATTTCTTTAAGGCAAATTGATGAATTGACAGATAAAGCCGTGGCGGAAAGTTCGGAGTACCAACATAGAATAATGAAATATAACCATGAAAACTGTGCGTTTCTGATATATTCTCGCACGATTTTGTTCTACAAGATGTGGAAGAATGAACGGAATAACCACAGAATTAGAGAAAATATTTTTAATGTTTCATGCCGTTTGAAAAATATTGATGTGTCCTCTGCAACAATTTTGATCAATGCTGGAGCAGATTTAATTGCTTTGAAGAAGCATGGGGGTAAAGATCATCAGTTGCCGAAAGATATTTTGAGGTTTCAAAAATAAATAGAGAAACAGCAGATACATTTTCTGGAGAGAAACATTCCGAAGATAAATCTTTAGTAATATTACCGAAGAAGAAACAGCAATGTAGCTTAGTATTTAGATAATACAATAGATAAATTTAGAGGGAATAGTGAGAAAGAAAACGTCGTTTCAGGTAGAGTTCAATATATATTTTCAATAATTTTACAATCTGCATAAACATAGAAAAATAGATATAATAAGAGTTCCATATACAGGTTGATGGATAAATCCATGTCATAACTTCATAAATTCTAGTTAAAATAAGATCCTCATGATACTGTGTACAATCGAAGATTGATTACCTATCAAATCACAAGATACAAAGTGCGATAGGCCATGCAAAGTTTCAGTGTTGCTTCGAAAACTAATTGGGATTACAAGCATATGTTCCGCTGGAATTGTTTGGCATTTAACAGATACTTGTTTGGACTGCAACTATTTCGCATTCGAAATTGGAGTAGGAATTTTCCATATATATTGAATATGTAAATATCGCATTCCAAATAATTCGACATCAAAGGCTGAAGGTAGTGTTGTTTTTTGTCTTTGTTGAATACATAATGATTTTATCCCTCTTTCAATCAGGAGAAGGGGATTATGTTTATATTACTTGAGCTGTCATGTATTTTTTATTATAAAGGCGGCTTGGAGATTTTCGTTGCAGGGAATGTTGACAAACGCATCGGACCAGAACAACCTTATGTTGTTTTCACGAATCAAGGATGAAATATGAAATGGCGGCCAGCAAACTGGGCCGAATTGCTGCTCCTCAAATAAAGGCGCTTGAAACAGTCGCTTCACTGTTTTACCCCTTACGCCGGTTCTGTGTAGAAATATGGGATAACTGATCATCCATCATTCCAGATAATCAAATTGATCAATTACTGATAGAACACCCCAATTTTTCAAACTCCAGCGCCATTCATTATTACATTCGAGTCCCTTGAAAAATTGATCTCAAACCACAAAACGCTCGCGGCTTCTCAAATTCGAACCGGACATGGAAAATTGGGCACAATGCCGTCAATCAAGACGTTCGAAGCATCGTTCAACTCCGCCATACGTTCGTCAACAGACATTAGACAGGTCATTTCCAGAGGAAAACAATTGAATTCCGTTCTCCGACCAGTCGGAAAAAATGGGCATTCTGACATCGCGCAAACCATGATGGGATGGCCAATAAATCACGCTAATCTCCATGGTGAGAGCATTTGAGTTGAAAAGGGAATGATTTATCCGGACATATTTAATGTTGATATGCCAGTTCTTGCAGGCAATTGAGACTGGTCAGAAAATTTGCCTACGTTCAGGTTTGGAAGGGTGTTTTTCTGTCATGTTAACTGAGTTTGATTAACGTGCGTTTTATTTTCAAGGTTTTGTCGGTTGTTTATTGACGATGGCTTCAATACCATAGAAAAACAATTCAGAAGAGCACTGATGGCTGGTAAGAAGCTTGGTCATTCAGGAGTTTTAATAGCAGATTAGACCACAAGTGAATAATAATGGTTATTATTACCGAGAATGGTTACGGATCAAGCAGGGTAGGCTGCAAGTACTATTATTACAATGAACCATTTTCTTCGTGAATAACATTGAAGGTAGTATGTGTATGTAATACAAATTCTATAGCTATATCTGTACAATTGCTGGAAACTTTCCATTTTCATCAATTCCAATATAAATACAAGAAAACTACGCGTTTGTTGTTTGATACTTTATTGTCACTGATACTTTTGAGTCACCTAGTTCTTTTTGTTTACATGGTTTCATTAATTTGATGAATTTCGAGATTGTATTATAGAAGAAGAGGTATTAATAGTGGACTATACCCCAAGAGACTAAAATACCTACATGATTTATTTCGAGTTGCGTTTTGTACGACCCAACTATGTACGTACCAAAATATCTGGAAAGAATTGAATCCATTGTCAATATGACATTTCAAATTCTCGAGTGCAAAAAATTACTGCAATTTGATTACTATGAAGATCGATAAATAAGGGTAGCCATATTGTTACCTTGATTTCCTAAGCTAAGAAGCTGCTGCAAGAATTGTGGTGATGGGTTAATTGCTTTGAAAATCCCAGAAAATTTACGATAACTCCTTCAAAGTATTTTTTGATTGGTATCTGATGAAACGAATTAATGAAATTCATGGTAAGAGCATGTAATTCATGGTTATACTATTAGTATATTTTGCCGTTGAGAGTGTTGAGACGAACCATTTCAGGGCTTCCATATTATTCTATGGTTGAAACCTGTCTTGAGGTCGAAAATAATGTTGAAAGGAGTATTGAAAATTGTTGTCTTGAAGAGACAAAATGTTGAATACCAGACAAAAAATCGAAAATGCCTACCAGACAGCAAATTGGTTAATTTCTAATCAAAACGCTAAATGAAAAGTTCCTAATGGTTGAGGTAATTCAAAAAAAATTGATTTCTAAGGGAAATTAGTTTCTAAGTAGCTAGCAAGATCGGATGAAATGATAAACCAGCTATAAAAGATTTCTGAGATAAGTATCCAGAATCTGGCATAAAGTTTTGTAATCTCTGAATGATACGAAATTTTTTGTTAATCAAAAGATCGTTTACGATAGTATCTAAAGAAAACTGTTCGAGTGATTTTGTTGACATTTCTAAAAGGTACATGGTTCTGCGGAAATATATACGTTTTTTGTAAAGTTATAGAAATAACAATTTTTTACGCAGTCAGTATACTTTCCGAGGATTGCCAAAGAAACTAGCTGAATAATTCGAATTATTCGCTTCATCTTCCTACACAGGCCACTGGTTTCGGTGCTCATCAACATCTTTGGTGGCCAATTTAGATATTGATATTAGCGTATTAACATACTATTAATAATTTCTTATTATGGTGGCTCAAAATATAGCACTGTCGTAGAATGTTGAAAGCAGAAATGTTAAAAATTCATCGACAATACGTTTGAGGAGACGATTGCTGGGGAGATCTTTGTTGGGGAAAAATTTTGAAGAGAAAAACTAATTTTCAGCTTCCACTAAGTTGAAAGGAGTGAATATTAGTATACCAAATAATTTCACTGACATCTTTGGTCAGTATAAGCGATAGTTTCAATTCAATATGAGCTTGAGGCCTGCTGGGTTCAAATATTGTAATCAATAAACATCGATCCGATGAACTGCTCTTTTTAGTGGAATCCACGAAATATAAACTTATGGAATCATGATGATTCAGAATATAATATTTGTCACTGCATTATACTAGCTTTTATACTCGTACATTTGCAGATTATTGAAAATATTTGCGTGATAGACCTTTAGATTGATCTATCTAAATCATATACATCTGATATTCAAGAATCATCTTCATCGTCATTCGTTTGGTTCTGCACAGTCCCTTGATGTCTGGCTTCCCTCAATGTCAGATTATCAGTCAACAACTTCATACGAGTATAGTTTTGGCAAGATTCTCCTCATTTAGATTCTCAATGTCCAAAATTCCCTCATCAAATTCTTGCTTTACACAATGCAAGCACTTCGTGACGAGTTAGAGGTAAATGTAAATGATGAACCATCGCATAAAATTCGTAGAGTGTTCCTTCATGCTACCCTTCTTATTATCGCTCTTTCCATATGAACACATATCATTCTTTCCCCATCTAATCCAAAACGGATTTACCTGAACGCTATAGTGACACAAATCATACGCTAGGTCTGGAAAGGAACCCCAAGAAAACTCCAATCAATTTTCATCCTGCCTACTACCCGAAAGCCTAGTTCGTTTTTCATTGTTTCCCTCACGAACATTGTACTGGGATAATGCCAGAATTTTGATTTATCGCCCGCCCCAAATTGTAGTATTTTGGGAAACCCAACATGAATCGGTTTGATGAGGTATGGTTTATTGTACGGGGTATTTCGGGAAAATGTATCAATAATGGGACCGCTGCGGTGATAAATTATTTAGGAAACGAAAGTTTTCCGCTACCTTCGGAAAATACAACAACATTATTAATTGAAGTTCGGTAATGAATTGTGGAATAGACGTAATATTTTTCTCATTCATCATTTTGTTTCCGGTATTGAATCATGTCGTTCGAAAACCTTCGAAAACACACACTCAAGGTGTCGGAATGCTTTACCTAAATTCGAGTAGGTTCCAGGCCATAGTGTCATTGAAGACAATAACCAATCCGATGAAAACAGTACCACGAATAAAACTCTTCAGATCTTGGCACTTCTGTAGGCCTGGAAAATAATACTATGGCAATTTCTGGAAAGTAATCGTGCTTTCATTGCACCAAAAAAAAACATTCGCCTTATTTTTCGTCTAAAAACCCTCAAGAGTCTTGTAAAAAAACATTCGGGAACTTTAAAATGTTGTCACTTCCTTATATATACATTTATATATACATCTTCTATATGTATATATATATATATATATATATATCCATCTTCTATATGTATATGTAACGGGGTTAGGTTGAAAGTTTAGGATTGTATTTTTTATATTTTTGGTATACGGTTGTTTTCTTGCTGTTGAGATATTATATTTATTACCAGTGTTAATTTTTGATGTGTCATGTATTGAAGCTAATTTAGATTATTGTGAATCGATATTGTTGGTTCATTTCTGTATTCTTTTTTTGTTTTTTCATCTCATTTTGCGCTGTAGCTTGATTTTTTATTGCTTGTTTAATTATTTTCTGTAATTGGGTGTTCCTTGTTAAAAATGAAGGTCTTATTATCTTCTACTGTCTTATGCATGTATGATCTAAACTTGATATTGATGAAATTTCATGACTAACAGATTAGACATCATGGTGTCATATGAATACCACTCAATAAAATGAATATTAAACATTACCCACTTTTGCTCGTTATTCCTTTGTTCAATCATTTGCTGAGTATGTGACAAAACATTAATTTAAAAGAATATCAGGTTAATTCCAATTGAGCATGATGATTTGAACCGAAGTATATCAAGGCATTGCCTTTCGCACGTTTTACGAAAATAACCGTTATGTGATCGGGACCCAGCAGGCATTTCGGAATTTCTGTCAACGTTTCATTACCCTCTGCAAACACAATCTAAACTTAGCCTCGACAACTTGAGGAAGCAGGTAGTACACGAGGGAGAAAATGTCACCGTCACAGTAACTTATATGTCAATGTTGGAAACATTCCTATAGCATGAATTGGAAGAACTTGTTGAAGAGCACGATCTGGGTGACACCTGGTTTCAGTAGCATGGCGCTACAGCCCACACAGATCGGATTTAATTAGCTGTTTTGAGGCAGATGTTCCCAGGGAAACTGATCTCACTGAGAGAGGACGTGGGTTGGCCATCGCGCTCACCAGATTTGAGCATCTGCGACTTCTTCCTTTGTGGCCACCTAAAGATAATATCTTCAAAAATCATCCACACACCCTGCCAGAACTCAAGCAGCAAATAACCGATGAAATCCGGGCCATACCGCTCGAAAAAAACTATATTTTTCTTCTATTGAAATAGGGCTTGAATCCATGAGTATGTTCAATAGAGTATACTCAGGTGTCCCATTAAGTCACGAAGTGAAAGTTTCTCTCTTTCAGGATAATACCTGCGAATAGTACAGAAATACAAGATTCAATCTCGGGTATCTCCAAACTCGTTGCTTGCGTGCCCAATCCAAATGAAAATGAACCAAACGTATCCCTGCGGTACTCCTAACTAATATCGTTCCCTAACGAACATCTTACACTCAATACAGTTCTTGAAATATAACCAAGTTTTGTAAAAGCGTCTTTCAATTTCCCCAAATTCTCTTGTCAGTGCCAAATATCTCTCACTATTTCAATAACTTTCCAAGAAAAAATTAGTTTTCTCTGAATGAAACAGCATCGTGGGCGTATCGATTCAACATTCCACACTCGGAATAAAGGAAAATGGAAAACGCAAAGCTGCGATTCTCCGCAATCTAAAAAAATTCGCAAAAACCATTAGATTTTTCATGGAAGGGTCAGCCATAAATCGTAGGAACATGCGAGGCTGCCTCCAACCAAAATTTATGAGATCTCATATCAATTCAGAAGAGCTTATGTATTCTTTCGATTTATTATTTACGTGGGTTTTGGTTCATATTAAGCCTATCTTTTTTGGACGAAATACGTGGGAGCCTTTTCGAGAAGTACGACCACCTTCATAAAGGTGAAATATGTTCTGCTCGAAAAAATATGTTCTTCTAGAAAATTGAGAGTCTTCATTTTCACGATTTGAATTACACAGCCATGGGTGGTTATTCCAGATTCAGATTCGAAAAAAAAATACAATCTCGAACTGTAAGGCGTTAATAGGACACAGCGAGGGTTCTTTAAATTGCGCAAATGATCAGATAAAGATATTATATACAGGGTGATTCATCATGCAACTCCAATATCTAAATTGTAGATCTAGACCTCAAAATATGATGATTTCGTTCAAAATAACTCATACAAATTCGGAAGTTCCCGAGATACCGGGTGTTTGAATTCAAATATCCTCTTCAATATCTTTTTTTCAAAATTATCAATTTCATGTTTTTGAACATGAAAATTGACAATTTGGACTCTAATTCAGCATTGCTTATAAAAAGCGCCAGTTAGACTTATATCTTAGTATTTCAGTATACTTGTTCAGTTCAGTATATCAAAGTAAATTTTTCTTTCGGCTGAACTATGTGTGAAATAATAAAAGAATTTCAAAAAGTGTAACACAAGCGTACAACCTTGATTCCTCCGATTTTTTTTTCGAAATTCAAGGCTTCACAGTGAAAAACTGATTTAACATTTATGATTCAAAGTATTGTCCATCGCTGGCCATTACTTACTCCCATCTTTCGGGCAGCGTACGAAACCTGCGTTGAAAAAAATGGTCTTCTTTTGAAGTGATCTAATATCAATCCTATTTTTTACTTCTTCATAAGACCGAAAGTGCTGGTCAGCCACGCCGAATGACATTGATCGAAACAAGTGATATCCAAGGGAGCAACGTCTAGATAATACGGCGGGTGGGGTAGGACTTCCCATTTCAACGTTTTCAAGTATGTCTTGACCACTTTCGCAACATGGGTTAAGCATTGTCATGCTGTAAAATCACTTTATCATGTCACTCGTTGTATTGCGGCCGTTTATCCCTCAATGCTCGGCTCAAACGCATAAATTGAATTCGATAACGATCGCATTTGATTGCTTCAGTCGGTTTCAACAACTCATGATACACCACGCCGAGCTGTTCTCACCAAATACTGAGCATGACCTCGGAACCGTGAATATTCAATTAGACCATCGACGTGGAAGCATGGCCGGATATCTATCTGTTTTTCTGCGTTTGGGATTATCGTAATGAACCCATTTTTCGTCTCCAGTCGCTATGCGATGCTGCTCCACAAGCAAACAAAAGTCTTACAACATATCTCGGCTTCAACTCGTACGGCACCCAATTTCCTTGTTTCTGAATAATTCCCATGAGTTTCAGGCATTTCGAAATGGCTTTTTACGCCATTCCCAATGATCCTGCCAATTCTTGTTGCATTTGACACGAGTCTTGATCAAGTTCTGATCCAATTCTGCATCTTCGAAAACTTTCTCTCTTCCACAGTCATGCTGATCTTCGACGACAAAATTACCGTTCTTGAAGCGTAGAATCCACTCTCGGCACCTCTTTTCACTAATAGTGGCCTCGCCATTGGTATTTGAGGGCATTCAATGAGCCTCAGCCGCAGATTTCTTCATATCAAAGCAGAAAATTAAAACCTCCCGCAAATGACGAGAATTTGGCTCGTAAGCTGACATGTTTAATCGAGAATAACTTTATGATGCAGACAGAAATCGACTAATATTTCGATGGCGTTATTTTTACAGATACCTAAAAGTTATTCTTGTTTGATTCGTGTAACTCGAGGGGTTATCGCGTTATTTGATCATAAACATTCAATGATTTTCATTCGATTCCATAAAAAATGTTATTCTTCAATAATTGAACGAACCGTTTCCTCATCGAAAGATTGGTCGAGGAGTTTACTTGATCACCGTAAACTTCTGAATTCAGTTCTTTGGATTTTCCGATTTGGTCGCAAATAAAGGAAATAGTTTACAAAGAAAAAGTTAATTATCTTCCAGAAGACCGACGAAAAACAGACAAAGCGGCAAATGTTATTGAAAATAATAGACGGATGTTATTTGACACAACTAGAAATATTTCAGTTTACGAACTAATTTTTCACTCAACCTTTATTTAACGATATTGCTGATTGGATATTTGAAGCGTTAAAAGTTGTATTATGGAAGGGAAATGTGTTATAGAATTTTTTTGTTGGGAATTAGTCATATACGTAGCCGGTGATAACACCCTATATCTTGATGACAACGATAGAAAGAAGTGCGAACATAGTTTTTTCTTACGGTCCGTTCAAAATAATCAAGTTTTTCTACAAATAATTTTCGAATTCCAAACTTTCCCGGAGTAGCATATTCGGACACTCAGTATATAAGAAAACATTCTCCTCATTTCCCGACGTCTTCGAAAAATAATTAAAAATCTTCAGGTCTCATTCCCTCGAAATCCTAGACCGATGTCTTCTCAATTAATAGAGCCGATCGCAAACCACCCTCAAATGATCCCCTGTGGCACCCCTGTCACCCCCTTCCCCTATCCGGAACTCGCATTCTCCGGAGAAGAATGGATCTTTATTTGCGGGACCGTAATCAGTAAGAGGACGTTCCGCTATCGATTTGAACTTTTCTTAAGGGAGGGATTACACAAATGCCTCCCATGGCATTCGAAGTGGAAGGATAAATATTTGAGGAAGAAGAATGCCCGAGCTCTGAGAGCCCAATTATCGAGGTGAAAGGGATATTTGTGAGGAGAGTAAATTTGGAGATGAATAATTACGAGTATTTCTCTGTTTGGAATGACAAAAAAAAGGGGATTCTTTGAGAAAGTGATTCCAGGTTGGCGAAATGGACAATGACTCTGGAAGACTTTTGGAGAAGGCTCATAAGAGATTAAGTTGTTTGCTTTATCATAACAATGATGGTTCTTTGTGGAGTGTTTCAAAAAGAATGCAATATTTGAATTTTGCTTCAATGTAGGTATGTGCGATCATTTTATTTAGGTACTTCAAATGTATTGAACAATCTCATTTGTTGATAATATGAAAATTAGTAATAAGAGGGTTGCCTTTCATATTTCGGGCATGTGCCGTCCCTCACATTAGTGAAGCAAGGGGTGGCTTTAGGGCAAACCCACCCCCCAAAAATACCAATAATTCAAAGGAAGTTTGTCAATAGAATAACATTTCGTCTCCAATGGATTTTCCTCTATTACTTATAATCCAGCATCATCCATTCTTTTGATCGACAACTTCAACATAAAAAGAAACACACGAGTGAGAAAAAGGACTTTTCCTACAACTGCTATGGAAAGTAGCGTTTTCTCCATAGCTTACTCAATTTCGAAACTGTGTATTGCTCATACTGATGTGAGAATAGTTATTTATAATACAAGTGCAGAAGGCATTGATATTCTTCCACGAGTTCAAAATTCAAAAACGAGCCACGAAGTGGCGAGTTTTGGAATGAACGAGTGGTAGGATGAGCCTTCTGTACGAGTATTATACATTATTTTCTCTAATTCATTGCATTTTCATTGAAATTAATGAAATATTTCCATAAATATAATTTAGTGATTTTTGCATTGAGCAATGTTGGTTGGCAGAACTGATTTCTTTAAGGCAATTTGATGAATTGACAGATAAAGCCGTAGCGGAAAGTTCGGAGTGCCAACATAGAATAATAAAATATAACCATGAAAACTGTGCGTTTCTGATATATTCTCGCACGATTTTGTTCTACAAGATGTGGAAGAATGAACGGAATAACCACAGAATTAGAGAAATATTATTCCGCATGGTACTTTGCACCTAACTTGGTAAACCAATGAAATCTGGTTTTTGAAAAGTCGTTTCTATGGAAACGCAATAAATGAACAGATTCTGTCAACGAAAGCCATTTAAAATTGAATTAGGTACATTACTTGATTCATTTAAATTTCTAAGTGCAGTTGTAGGAAATGTATAGTGTGCAACATATGGAGAAAGTCCAATTCTCACTCATGTGTTTGTGGCACTCGCCTTTCGGGCTTGTGCCACAAACTTCTACACTCGTGAGAAAAGTTGGGCTTTTCCCACTTGTTGCACAATATACTATTTCCTACAACCGCTTTGTTGTACAGACTGAATTTCAAAACTTTGTATTGATCATACCGTGAAAAATATTATTCCCCACGGCACTTTGCCCACACCTCGATTGATAGATCAATGAAATGGGCATTTTAAAAGTCGTTTCTATGAAATCGCAAGAAATGCATAGATACTCTCAACGCCATTTTGAAATTTGAAATGAATCAGGTACATTACTTGTATAACTTAAATGTGTGCAGTTGTGGAAAAAGTAAAGTGTGCAGCATGGGAGAAAATCTTTTTGTTTGCGACACTCGCCTTTCACGCTCGTTCCACACTCGTGAGAAAAGTTGAACTTTCTCCACTCGTTGCACAATATACTATTCTTATAGTACCTAAGAGCAATACATGGTTTGCAGAACTCTCCTTTTAGGCTCGTACCACAAACTTCCACACTCGTGAGAAAAGTTGGACTTTCTCCACTTGTTACTATATACTTATTCTCATGGTACCTATGAGCAATACATAGTTTAAAATTCAATAGGCTACTTTTCATAGCAGTTTAAGGAAGAGTATAGTATGCAACATGTGGAGAAAGTTATTTTTTCCTACAACTGCTATGAAAAGTAGCGTATTCTTCATAGCTTACTCAATTTCAAAACTTTGTATTGCTCATACTGTGGGAAATATTATTTCTCACGCCACTTTGCTCACACCTCGCTTGGTAGACCAATGGAATTGGGCCTTTGAGTAGTTTCTATGGAAACGTAATAAATGAACAGATACTGTCAACGAATGCCATTTTGTCAAGTCCATTACTTGAATTATTGAAATTTGTGCAGTTGTAGGAAAAGTATAGTGTGCAACATGTGGAGAAAGTTCCTTTTCTCGCTCGTGTGTTTGCGGCACTCGCCTTTCAAGCTCGTGTCACAAACTTCCATACTCGTGAGGAAAGTTAAACTTTCCTGGCTTGTTGCACAATTAACTATTTCCATGAACTATAAGGCTGATCAGCCTGTGTTCGTTCAAGGAAACAACGAAAATTTTGTTTCTCATTTTAGCTATCGAATAATATCGCCATCGCGATATTGATGAGATGACTCCAAGCGTTAATTGATCGAGTAATCAGTCACTTCAACTGTTTCTCCTTTATACAGGAAACAACTTTGGAGCGTCTTTAATCATACAACGATCGAGAAGCACTTAATTTCCCCTCTTAATATTGAATGTGAAAGATTCATCTCATCGCCATAACCAAATTAATATCTCCTACAATATTCCCTTCAACTTTGTTCAATTAGCCTTCATCTTGATACTTCAAAGCTGCTCTTTAATCAGAGCGAGTTAAGGAATCAATCTTCCTCTAGAAGGGATGTCAGTGAGAAAACAACCACTCTGATGATTTATAGATTATGCTGACATTTTTCATTTTCTGAGTGCGTTTCAGTCATAATCTGAAAGCTGGGTTTTTCATCAGAAAAAAAGGAGTTTTCTTTTCAGCAAGCTATGAGAACACGCTATGAAGGCAAACAAGTTTGTCCAGCTATTAATTATCAGATAATTGGTTTTTGAAAGGTCATAAGAATTTGATCGCAAGATAGGGAACTAAGCCACTGTCATTTTTTTGCTAAAATATATGAAGAATATAATTTCTCTTAAAATTCTATAATTTTGGATGTAATTTCTCAGATGGACTCAGAAGAAATCATTATGAGATTACTCAATATCACTGTGATATTTAAAAAAACTTGGATTGACTGATCACCTCATTGATTCTAGTTTGATATCTGTGGTGAATCTGAAAATAAACTGAAATTATTTGATTATGATAATCAGAAGTGACAGAAGTTTTATGAAACCCAACATTAGACTTTGGGTGAGAAATTAGTCGAGCTAGAAACCTGCAGAGAACTGTTACTCTTTCTAGTGAACATATGGGGCTAGGTGATAAATATCACTCGAGGATGTTTGCTTTTTTTTAACTATGGTCCCTGTATTTCAGAGTTGATAGAGTTAGATGGAAACTGGGTTTCCTCAAGAACCCGTATATGTGCTACTACTTTATATTTCTACTGCTCTTACTCTGAAAATGGGTTTCTAGATTAATTTTGTGAGTTGACAAACTCAACTAAAATTTGTCAATTTGTGTTCGATCAAAGGGTCTCAATATTTTCTGATGAAGTCATTATTCCACTTCTTCAGGTGAATTTTTCTGTTTAGTATCCAATCGTTGATGTTGCTCATCTGGCATGTTCTCCTGAAGGCCTTACTTCTCTTCCTTTTCCAGTATTTCCGGTTATTCTTTGGATTATTTTCATATCTGCTGTCTCCTAAATCTGACGTGACTCCGATATTCCATGTCTTGTTTCTGCTGCATTTGTAGAATAGGTCTTTTAGTGTATTTGTGAATACAGCTTATTTTATCAATTCTCAGATATCTGTTGCAGAGTATGGTATCATTGAGATGTGTGGCTATTCTTGCTGCCTTGATCACTTGTGTTCTTACTTCTAGTTCTCCGTCACCAATACTAGAGATTTCTAGGTAAGTAAGTAATACAATACAACTTCATTTTATCACTTGTTGTATAATGATCCCATTTATATCTCAGAGGTGCTTTGGATGTGGTCATGGACTAAGTCTTGGATGTAGATTAGATTAGATTTAATTGAGCAGGATCCGTTTCACTGTGACCTAATGGTCTATTGTGCCCCCCATCAGAGCTATTCTCTCCATAACGTGATCTACAGCTTGCCTTTCAGTTCCAGAGTTCTAATGAACTCAAGTATCTGGGATGGCTACAAGGAGACTAACTCCTCAATCCCACAATTTTCTTGTGCGAAGCAGATTTTGCGTTGGCTAGTGATGGCGAGTCATTCCGTCACCAGGTGATACAAACTTTTTTCCTCTTCCCCAAAGAATCTGCACACTTATGAGGTGTTTCCTAAGGTGACAATGCCCTGTGCGGAATCCAGTGAGGAATAGTATAGTCTTGCTATCTTGGATCTCGTTTCGAAAAATTTTTTTGGAATTATCTAAACCGGGAAGATTCCGCTAGAGTGCTTCTTTTTCGGTTTTTTCCTTCTCCTGAAACTCCGTCTTGTAGGTACATGTGCCAAAACCATATAGAAAGGGAGGATCCAAGACTAAAAAGACCTTGTCATTCTTGCTTTGGATGTAGATATTATCAACCTAAAATATAACTGTGTTGAACACCTGTAGATGTTAAATTCTTTATCACTGACCTAATTGCAGCTTCTGATAGATGAAATAATTTTTCTCTAATTCTGTGGTTATTCCGTTCATTCTTCCACATCTTGTAGAACAAAATCGTGCGAGAATATATCAGAAACGCACAGTTTTCATGGTTATATTTTATTATTCTATGTTGGCACTCCGAACTTTCCGCTACGGCTTTATCTGTCAATTCATCAAATTGCCTTAAAGAAATGAGTTCTGCCAACCAACATTTTTCAATGCAAAAATCACTAAATTATATTTATGGAAATATTTCATTAATTTCAATGAAAATGCAATGAATTAGAGAAAATAATGTATAATACTCGTACAGAAGGCTCATTCTACCACTCGTTCATTCCAAAACTCGCCACTTCGTGGCTCGTTTTTGAATTTTGAACTCGTGGAAGAATATCAATGCCTTCTGCACTTGTATTTATAAATAACTATTTTGAAACCATAACATTAGTAACTCGCAACAATTAATTGAACACTTTTCGACGTTTCCGGAAAAACCATTTCAATTCATCTACAAAGTACCAGTGGCAGACGGTCTTAATGATATTCACTAAACCATTACCTAGACAAATGATAAAAATAACCCCCGGTATTTTTCTCTCCATATTCATAAACTCCTATTAATCATTTCCAACTTCACATCAATTTCAGGAACAGGCATCCGCAATTCAAATTTTTCCTTTGATGTGAGGCAGCGGAATTCTGTTGAATTTTCGTTCAACACTCGGAACTCAAGAGAGGGTCAATTATGCGCATTTATCTTTCAGTTATTCGTCAAAAAGATTTTTTTATAATTGCACCGTATTCACAATGTTGTTCTTTTTGTAATGAGGTGAATGTCTCCACCTATTGACGGTATAACATGAGCTCGAATTCTTTTTGTAAATACATGACGTATGAGGGGAATGTTCATGTAAATTAAAAAAACTGTTGGGGATTTTATTCATGAGGAAATCCAAAGGATTTCATGTTTCGCATATGGTATTGTGTGAGAACGAGAAATGCCCACTTATTTGCCTGGAAAACATGAACAGCGTGAAAGAATAAAAAAAAGCACGTGGTCCGTTATCTAACTTAAAAGCTCGAAATTAATTACCCTGCATACAATGGGGAAGGTCACAAATTATGACAGGATCGTGTTTCGTTTGAACTGTCCTGAAACGGTTGGTTACGCGGATTTGTCCTGAATAAAATCGTCCTGAATGCAACAATGAGAATCTGCGTAAACTACACTGCTCAACAATTGATAGGGATCACTTACTTGTTCTAAATTTATTTCTGAAATATTCGCTCCAAGATTATAAATTTAGTCAGATGTCATAGTATTTTCATTTGATAATATGGTTCACTTGAGAAAAGAATGAAAAAATGGAAACTTGGAGAGAAAAAAGACTTTATTAGGAACACTCAAAATTCTGTGTTTGAATAACATAAAAATTTTATGATGAAACCACAAGAAGACTGAAGTTTCAGTTAAGCTAGTACCTAGTTGGTCCCCCACGAGCTCGTCTCAAGCATTCTACCCTACGAGGCATACTTTCGATCAAACGATTTATAAAATTTTGGGGCAAATTCGTCCAAATATCCCGTAAAGCGTTAGAAAGGTCCTCCAGGTTTTTGATCGGTTGTTCTAAGGTTGACAATTGTCTAGACATCTCAGACCAGACATGTTCGATGCAATTCATGTCTGGAGAGCGAGCTGGCCAGTCCATCCTATCAATAGTTTGAGTTTCTAGCGCTTCATTAACCAGACGACTACGGTGTGGACGGGCATTATCGTCAATTGAAATGAAATTCTCGCCCACGGCAGCCGCAAACGGAACAATTATGGGTTCAATAATCATATCGTGCTATCTCTGGCTGGTCATGGTGGTGTTCTGCAGAACAACCAACTCTGTGCGTTGGTTCAAACAAATACCTCCCCATACACATATAGAACCTCCGCCAAAAGCTGTTGTGGGTACCATAAACTGTTCTGCATACCTTCGACCTCTTTCCCTCCAAGCAAGAATACGTCCATCGGAGTTGACCAAACGAAATCTAGACTCATCCGTAAATAAACATCGGCTCCAATCTTCAAGTGTCCAATTGCGGTGCTCCTCAGCCCATTGCCGTCGATGAACCCGGTGTTCCCTATTCAAACGAGGATGTTGTACCCTCCTACGTGCTCTCAAACCACGAACATATAGTCGTCGTCTTACAGTCTGGTTCGAAATTAGAACTCCTGTTGCAACTCTCAGTGATCTATTGAGCCGCGACGCCGGGTAAGTGGGATTTCTCCTAGCATTGAGGATCAAAAGACGATCTTGGGCAGCTGTTGTACTGCGCTGCCGACCTCCCCATGAACATAAGCTACTGAGTCGTTTTGGATGAACCTATTCCAAGCCCGACTCACGACACTTTGCGAAACATACAACCGCCGGGACACTTCTCGCTGGGACAAACCTTCCTGTATCCACCGTATGATTTGGTCCAGTTACACAGGAGCCGAACGTCTTCTCGGCATGACTGATAAGCTGATATTGTTCTCATTTCTTCAATTATTATCACCTTATGTGTTTGAACGAGAGAAAAAAACAGATTTAATAACAAATACCACATTGCTTTTCACTCCACCTGTAACAGCCTACAGATAATAATCGATTTTGTGAACAAGAGCCGATGAAGTGAGGAAGACTTTGATATAATCAACTCAAAACATCTTACTTTTTCCTTAGAGAACATATAATGTACAGATATTCACGAGATAACTTGAAAAAAATACAAATGAAGAGAAGTTCATAAGTGATCCCTAGCAATTGTTGATCAGTGTAAATGCAAAAATTATTATTTTGAAACAATTTGTGTTGAAGTCATCAAATCCCTTCAAGTTATTGATCAATTATCACAGGGAAACAGCTGTTTTGGTGTCGAGGTTTTTGAGCTGATTCTGTATCAATTTGACCTCCTGAATTCAAATTCATTTTTACCTAGGAGTTCAAATTTTTAAGATATACAATTCTAGAGAAATATAAGTTACATTATTTACTCAAATCCTTAAGTATAGTAGACAAAAGTAGATACGAAATTTTTATTTTACAAACATAAAAAAAAGATTAAAGAAATCAAATAGTCACTCAACACTTCGAAAGCTTTTTTTCCGCGACATTATTGAAGGTTTTTTAAACAGTGCCTTTTTGAACTCTAGCAGTAATCTGCCATCATGTGCATGTCCCATCTTCCTTGGTAGCGGTCCTCCATAACTTTAATATCTAGGTGAAATCTGTCACCTTGTTATTCACTCATGTCTCCTTAATTTTCTGTAAAACGGTTTAAGTGACTGTGTGAATAGTGTATTTCAATACTCATATTGCACCGTAAGGATTTGAAACTATTAAACATCTTGTTAACCATTTCAACATAGTATTGAGCTTTATGTTTGCCTAGAAAATTTTCTACAACTGCAAGAAATGATGTCCAAGCTTCTCGTTCAAGTTGATTCATTGAATTTATGAATGCAAGATCCTTAATTAATTGTCCTATTTGGGTGCCGTCAAATATCCCTGCTTCGAGTTTTTCTGTGTCGAACTAATGCATTTTTACCCCTATATTTGCAAAACATGACCCATTCTTATCAATAGCCCTTTTCCGCGCGCATCATGTCAAATTTGATAGTTCGTGTTGGGGACAAAATTTGCTTACTGAAAATGACATATGCTCCCTCTATCTATGTTTATCACTCTGAACAAAGAACTAAATGAAAACTGCTCTATGACAGGTCAGTATAAACGTCATCAATGCCATAGGATTCCGTTCATTCGTCACGATACAATTCTATTCGCATAGATTCCGACGCAATAAATCACCATGAACGTAAATAGCATTTTGACGGTGAACCATCCGCCTCAGGCACAATCAGGCATACATAGAAAATGCTTTTATACCGGTTAAGGGACCGATTACACGCGATGAAATTTGCTCCGCTGATAGATCATAACGTGTATGGGTCGTTGGTCATGTGATGGTTTCGTTGGATTTGTGAATAGAGGCGGTGATTTTGATTGCATACGGTAATTAGGAATGTGGAATGATCGGAATCAACAAACCTGATGAGCGAATTCAAACGGCTGTATTTCGCTGATGGAAACGTCTTGTTGTGCTCTCGGTTCATTGAAGACACATATTAATCAAGGAGATGGAGTAACTGATGAGACGATGAGATGAAAGACCCCCTGAGTAATATCACAGAGAGTCTTATGAAATGTAAACATCTGGTGATCAAGAGCTACTAGTGGATGAACAAAGATTTTGGGAGAAGAATAGAGTCGTCAGGTATCTTTGAAGAGGTACTCGGAATGGTATGAAATCTTTAGATCGTTTGTTTTCAATCATTTAATATGCTTTTGTGGAAGAAATGATCCTTCATATTAATTTTTCGCTGAGTAGTTTGTAACGTTACAATTGCCCATGAAACTCTAAGGCTTATTTGACAACAAAACTCCTACCCAGGTTTTTACATATTTAATAAAATTAAAATATGAAGGGTGTTTTTTTTAGAGCTATAGAACTTTAAATTGCAATAGAACAACGATGGATTATTCGATTGACATAATTCTATTTATCCGCAAGATAATCTTGTGGCATTACATTTTAAATATGATTTCTCACATATGACCCCCACGGCTGGTTTGGATGTAGTCTAATCTGGACGTCCAATTTTCGATGACTTTTTCCAACATTTGTGGCCGTATATCGGCAATAACACGGCGAATGTTGTCTTCCAAAGGGTCAAGGGTTTGTGGCTTATCCGCATAGACCAATGACTTTACATAGCCCCACAGAAAGTAGTCTAGCGGTGTAAAATCACAAGATCTTGGAGGCCAATTCACAGGTCCAAAACGTGAAATTAGGCGGTCACCAAACGTGTCTTTCAATAAATCGATTGTGGCACGAGGTGTGTGACATGTTGCGCCGTCTTGTTGGAACCACATCTCCTGGACATCATGGTTGTTCAATTCAGGAATGAAAAAGTTAGTAATCATGGCTCTATACCGATCACCATTGACTGTAACGTTCTGGCCATCATCGTTTCTAAAGAGGTACGGACCAATGATTCCACCAGCCCATAAAGCGCACCAAACAGTCAGTTTTTCTGGATGTAACGGTGTTTCGACATACACTTGAAGATTAGTTTCACTCCAAATGCGGCAGTTTTGTTTGTTGACGTAGCCATTCAACCAGAGGAGCGCTTCATCGCTAAACAAAATAAAATGGACGTATTCCGCGATACGTATTCCGCACAGAACCATTAGTTTCGAAATAAAATTGCAGTATTTGCAAGCGTTGTTCAGGCGTGAGTCTATTCATGATGAATTGCCGAACCAAACTGAGAATAAATCATTTGACAGCTGTCGAATCGGTTGCCATCTCGAACAGTTATGCCAACTTAAAGTTATATACCTCGAAATAAAACACCCGTTACAAAGATCGATCTTTTTCACTCTGAACAAATAATATTGAAATAAAAACTCAACTTAAATCAGTTTTTAATGAATTACTGTGCTATTAGGAAGGAACCTCTTCTGTAGATTATTTTCAGCCTTCTAAACACCAGATCTTAGCAGGAAGCTATAGTACTCCAATTCCCGCATCCCGACCAATCGCATACGATGAATTGACAAATTACAGCGTCTTTGAAAATTCCAGTAGCGTAACATGAATTGAATCGTGTAAAATCGTTCTTCTTCTTCTTCTAGTTCCATCTCCTATCGAAGGTTGGAAACCATCATAGCAATGCGGATTTTGTTAACCGCCGCTCTAAATAGTTTTGAGCTGCTGCATCCGAACCATTCTCTCAGGTTCTTGAGCCAGGATAGTCTGCGTCTACCCACATTTCTTCTTCCCCTTATACTGCCCTGCACAATGAGCTGCAGCAATCTGTGTCTTTGCCCTCTCATGAAATGTCCCAAGTACTCCAATTTTCTTCTTTTGATAGTCAACAGCATTCCTGGTTCACTTCCAATTATTCTCATTACTTCCACATTTGGCACTCTTTCTACCCATGATATTCGTAGGATTCTTAAAATCGTTACAAGTTACTCATCTATTATGATTCGATTGTAGGTGAAAAGTTTGTTTATTAATTTTTGCAACTAAGAAACAAGGTCAAAGTGGCTCCAGGTGTGTTGTGTATTCCTATTCGTGAAATTAAAATTTTTTCATATTACATTTTCCCTTGAGTTCTGTGTGTTCTCTGTGCTAAAGAGAATCCTAAGGACAACCGAGATGAAGACCTTGAAGACAAAAACAGGATATACACTGAACGACAGGCGAAAACACACATCCATTGAAGAGAATTATCAAGCAGACCATATGGTGATAATAGTGATAATAAAGAGAAGAAAAAATAAAACAATGAAACAGTAAAACTGAGAAATTGGATGTCCCGGCATTTTCCACGGAATAATCTCAATATTACATTTCAGTGATCAACTTCGAAAACACTTGTATTTTCTGGAGCAAGAATTATTTTTTGCTGGTTTATTGTTTTCATTTGAGTGATGAGATAATGAAGATTTCACACACAAAAAATTGCCATGTTACATTCTATATTCAACAAATTGAGAGTTCATGGGGGCCAAGACTTGACGATGTGTGTATATCCCAAGGAAAAATACATAAAGAAACTGGAACTGAGCAGGCAATGTGCATCCTAAAAGAGGAAGAAGAAGAAGGAAATTGAAAGAATAAATTAACTTTCCTTCAAATGTTTTCACATAGGTACTAGAAAAGAAACTCTTCCATTTTTCAAAAAGACAAATAAAAAATAAACCCTCATATGAGATGTAACAAAAAATTGTAACACGTATATACTCGACAGTATTAATGGAAAAATCAGAGACTGCAACGGAAAGGAAGAAATCCAATTCAATAACTCCACATTCAGTGAGTCGAAATGACAAGTTTATTCCGACTCTGGAACAATGACGAAGCGTTTCACGCATATATATCGGCAAATTTCAGTCGCAGCCTGCGACATATTAAAAATTCCGAAACCATATTTCCTTATTTTGTCTCCTTAATGCGTTTCTGGGCTGACAGCAGCCTGCTTTCAATTAAGGATATTTATTTCAGTACGCTGTCGCACCATCTTGATAATAAGCGTCAAGGGTGAATCATTTGGCTCGCGTTCTGAAATATTAAGGGTGGCATAATGTGGCTGCTTCAGCATTCTGCATGGTTGGGTCAGGTATATATGCAGTTAGAATTTGACCTCAAGATCGTAGGTTCGTGTGGAATTTTTCATTGAAATGGCATTCGAATGCAATTCTCAATAGTTGTTTTAATATCTTAAATTAATAGACCTTCATTCCGATTCAAATCAAAACTTAAAATGTTACATCAACTCTGAGGCGGACCAATTACAACCTTCAATAAAGTGAACCGAATTTTTCGATGATTAAGTTACTCAGATTGAATCACATTGTAACGTTACAATTGCTCATGGGACTCTAAGACTGATTCCAAGGGTGGTTTGGCTAATTTGGCAACAAAAGTCCTACCCAAGTTTTCACAAATTCGATAAAATTGAAATATACAAATATCGATCCTATTCACTCTAAACAAATAATATTGAAATAAAAACTCCCAAGAGAAGCTTCTATTATTCCAATCATACAGGAGGTGCTTTGGGAAAATGAACAACGATATGAGAATATATTAACCTGAATTTACAACTCCTTCTCGGATACCTAACCGAGAAAATTATGAATGAATTCTACCAAACCTGAAATACGTTCCTACAAGATGGATGACTCTAAAAAAACTACCGTTTTAAAATTAATCAATTCGTCCTGGTGAGATTATTACTTATTGAATGCAAATATTCATGTCAACCGAGAATCCCGACACAATTCTCGCCGATAAATTAAATTCTAAATCGTAAATTAAACTAGTAATGGCTAAAATCTGAAACAAGGTACGTATCTTCCCTGAAGTCTCGATAATTATTGAAAATTTTTCAGAAAATTATCTCTGTTTCTTTCTCTAGATACGCGCACCCATTGGCGCTTCCTCGGCGACCAATCGCATACGACGAACTGACAAATTACCGCGTCTTTGAAAATTCCAGTAGCGTAACATGAATTGAAGCGTGCAAAATCGTTGCGACATATGGGATATGAAATCAAAGGTTCACACCTTCATCTCTGTGAGATATCTTAGAATCAAAGGAGTTCTACGTTACGAGTTAGGAGAACTGCTTTTGTTTTGTGTAAGCTCTGTTACTATGCCCAGCGTAATTTCAGATGTAGCACTGTTAATTTTTTCACCCAACGATGAATCAAGACTGAATCAACACTTATAAAAATCCACATAACTCCTGATATCATCCGAACTTCATTTTATGCAATAGAGTCCATATAACACTTTACTCAATAAATCCCGGTTCTAGCCAGTGAAAACACTGTAATTTTCCGTAGAAAAATCCTTAATTTCTAAATATGCTTCAGCCTCGACAGTCAATTCTTCATTATTACCAATTTTCATTACCTAGAGTATTTTTCTGAGGTCAGCAAAAAGCCATCACTGGGAGCCTAATTCGGAGAATATAAGCTGGGTGGTCAATCAGTTGTAAGCAAATTTTGACCATTTTTTGAAGGTTTTGTGACAAGGAACATTATCATGGTGCAAGAGAATTTTTTTCTTTAGCATTTGAGAACGCTAAAGTGTAAGTTCAATTCCAACTTGATAATGTATAACTATTACACTCTACGGAGTGTTACAAATTCTTTTGAAAAAACAGGCTATAATTGCAAAACCCGGTATTTATAAAATGGAGATTTTTATGCGCATGCGGTTTGCAGACGAATGTTCAGAAGAAAACCTGTCATAAAGAAAAAAACTCAAAACCTGTCATAAAGAAAAAACTCAGAACCAGATAAGTAGTTTTGACGAAAATGTATTTTATATTTTTGCCTGAATTTTAGTGGTGCGTTAATTTATTGAAGTGTATATGATACTTCCTAAAAAATTGTTGTGTTTCATAGTTTCCATCTTGAAAGATACGGTACTACCCTATCGTGAAAATTTAACTCTTGCTAGAGGCGGAATATCAATTATCAGACTTTTCTTTGAACGCTCACTTAAATAATTCTTTATCACTCAAAAACCTCGTTAGGTTAACCGGCGTATTCGCCATTTTGCAAACGATTATATTTTTTGCACCAATTATTTCAAGTTTATATTGCCTATGCACGCTGATATAATGTAAACTCAGTTGTCAATAATTTCACGTCATCGCACATAGGTATAATCGAAGTCTCATAAAGCAAAAAGAAAAACGAAATAATTGCAAAACAAAAGGCTCAAAAAACATACCAGATATTTTGGATTGTAACAACAAATAAATCGTCAAATTTTTCATGGCCACTATTGGGTTGTTATGAATGGAATTTTAATCAATCACAACCTTCAACTAAAAAAACCTTCTGTTTGGTCAAAAAATTCCAACGCCTTCTTGGTGCTACATCATTTATATCACAGAGTATACATTCTAGATGTGAATGCTCTAGAATATTTAGAATAACCAACCTTAACATCAATTTACATCTCAATGAAAGAACACGAAGCATTCCAGTCAAAGAATCGGTATAACGAAAGAAAAAAGCCAGGATCCCATTACAGATGACCCACTGAACATTTCAATGCGAAACATTTCAAGCTCGTCTCATCATATCTCTTTATATCCGTTCCTCAATGAAAAGCGCTCTGAAAAATTTCTAATGGACCGTACAGAAATTTTCCGTCTATGTTAATTGCTAATAGATTCATCAAGCCCCATTGAAGAAGGGAGTATCCAAATGCAGGGACCTGGATGTTCATTGAAGGGGATAAGTTTAAAGGTAGCAAGAGTCAGTAACAGCAGAGAATTTCCATTAGTGATTGAGAGTGGGCAAAAAACGAAGACCCGCACTTCACTTAAATATTCATTGAATTCAACGCCAACGGAATTGTGGAAGAGGAGACTTTAGTCAATCAGTTGATGTAGTATAATTTGAGGATCAAATTGAAATTTAAAGGTTTTTTTAATACAACTGCTATGAAAAGTAGCGTATTCTTCATAGCTCACTCAATTTCAAAACTATGTATTGCTCATACTGTGGGAAATATTATTTCTCACGGCACTTTGCCCACACCTTGCTTGGTAGATCAATGAAATTGGACTCTCGCTCGTGTGTTTGCGCCACTCGCCTTTCAGGTTCGTGCCACAAACTTCCACACTCGCGAGAAAAGTTGGACTTTCCCCACTTGTTGCACACTATTTTGTATTCATTCTGAAGAAGCTTCGTTAGTTTGAGAAGTTGTGTAATATAAAAAAAACATATTTGAACCACTGTATATAGTTTCAATGTTTAATTTCAATGTTTCGAAGAAGAAAAATGAACTTCTGAAAGTTTACAAAAACTAACAGCGCCTTGTTAATCTCTTCGAGCAAATCAAGAACAAACCTCTCTTCTACCAGTGTTTTTTATTTGAATAAACAGTTGTGTCTTCGGGCACCAAATACCATGACCTTCAAAAAATGTATATTTGGTTTGGCCGTCGACGTGAAAGCATGGCCGGGATATCCCCATGATTTTCTGCGCTCGGCATAATCGCGATGAACCCATTTTTCGTCTCCAGTCACAATGCGATGCAGAAATCCCTTCCGTCTTTACCTTGCGACCAACTTATACAAAAGATGCGTGTCATAATTTTGGAACATGAAGTTTCGCTACATTTCTGTATGACACTCAATGAAATATAGATTCACCACTACAGTCCTGAGTCGAAGAGAGCATCAGTGACCAAAATCGGTAACTTGAACCTTCCTCAAACAATATTACTGTTTTAAGCACATTCATCGCATATAAGATTTAATGTTTCCTGTTGCATATTCGTTAATAAAATTATTTGCAAAAAATACTACACTGACACTAAGTATTTGCATTTGGCAATTACTGGTACTCTTTATTTTTCCATAACCTGCTACTTAGTCTAGATATCTGTATAGACCCGGCTACTTCCGTGCTGTTTATGTTAATTAAATCAAATAAAATCATGTCATTCTATAAAATGGTGGTTCTCAAGTAATAAGAAGGATAATAAAGTGAATCAAAAATGAAAATGTTGAAACGATAAAGCTTAAGTGTAATTTCAATTCCAACTTGATAATGTAACTGTTGCACTCTACACAGTGTTACAAATTTGATGAAAAAAACAGGCTATGATTGCTTAATCTGGTATTTGTGAAATAGAGGTTTTTATGCGTATACAATTTACACATTATCGTTCAGGAAAAATTACCTGTAATTCAAAGCAAAAACTTAGTTTTGACAAAAAAGTATCTTAAACTTCGGCCTTATTTTAGTGCATTCATTCCACCATTTTTTATAATTTCAAGTAGCCTTGGATTATTGATCTTACTGTTTTTCATTGACTATAATTCATTCTATTTACAGATTGCGTGCTTGAAGTCATTTGTATCGACAGCTCATAAGCTCTACGATTTTTGCCCTTGAAACTCTAATGATCCAG
The DNA here is from genome assembly GCF_914767665.1 of Harmonia axyridis. Classification (NCBI taxonomy): domain Eukaryota; kingdom Metazoa; phylum Arthropoda; class Insecta; order Coleoptera; family Coccinellidae; genus Harmonia; species Harmonia axyridis. The sequence goes on from NC_059505.1 coordinate 32,089,851, forward strand.
GTTGACAATGAAATAATACATTTTACCACGAATCAACCTTCATTACAAGTATTCGTTCAGAAAATAAACCAGTTTCATATAATTATTTCAGTATCGAATATGAAAAGAATCAAAAACCATCAAACATAAATGAGTAATAGTTGAGGATACATATTAACATCCTCTATTTTTGTTGCAGATCTGATCCTAATGAATTTTGAATTGATTGATTACGACCTACCCTTGTGAGGCCTCAACAGTCTAGCGAGTCAGAGTTGATTTGAATTGAGGGTAAGTTGTAACTAATCTATGTTTCAGTTAGACTATTCTACAATAGGGCAAATTAATTGATTTCACTTAACAAGTTGTGTTGGTGATGTGAACCAAACGAACATGGTGCGATAATATAATTGATTGAAACTCCTTTGGATTATTCTCTGACAATTTAGGATATATTCAACAATTTTTTTTAGTATCAACCTTTTGGTGATGTATTCTCCGTAAAATCATCGATAGATATGATATATAAATGATACAATTTAAAAAGGTTATGATGGTATTATTTTTTGACATCTCCTGTGTCATTTGTGTTTAGAAAATATTTAATTATTTCATCAAGATCAGTGCTCATGTGTGAATGTGTGAAGAATTCATGGAGAAACCATATTCAATCAATCGACTCACTTTTCATCGTATTGTACACAAATCTTATCGTATAAAGAAAATTCACTCTCAAATTTGTCAACGACGAGAAGTGAGTTGACCAACTGAATAATGTCTGAATAATAAATTCTTCTCAAATTTCTCTAAATATTCACAAATGATCACTGATTTTGATGAAATAATTCGAAAATTCGATGATGAAATGGCATAACATACATAAATGTCATAAGAAATTCCAAAAATTATACAGTTGTGCCATTATATTCTTCTACTTCTTCACTTGTCCACTGCTGCCATTATAACCATTTTTAATTGTTTCATTCCTATTCGAAAACTCTATACATTTATTGTTAAAACTCCAAATGAAAGAGTATAAACCAACTTCGTAGATCTATCTCCAAAATAGATCAGCTAAGTAGATAATAATAATAGTAATAATAAACTTTATTTAGCACTCGGCTATTGAAAACAATACAGATTGTAGATGTTGACTATGAGGAGCTACCAGCTACATAGATCAGCTTTCTATAAGTTTTATGGGCTTTTTCCAGGCCAACAGTGGTCTTTCGTTCTACCCAAAAACGACTCTCATTTTAGAATTTTAAAGGTCGATTCATATTATCCGACACGTATCGCTTCAGACACCAAGCGGATCGTTTACGACAAATATCATTTGATGAGTTTCATATGAAGTAATTCACATTGTCCGTCACCGATCGTGTCATTCGCCATCCGTTCCCTTCAGTATTCTTCGAGAGAATATTTTGTCTGTTGTCGTATGGTCGGAGTCTGTATGAACGTGTCTGAACGGATAATGTGGATTTACAGACAGTTGCGCTTAGTTCTGGAATACGTAATTTTTGTTGGTAATAGTTTTTGGAGGGTAATTGCCGACAAATTGAAACAAGATGGTTCAGTTTTTGAATATTGGGTGTACACTGAATCTTCTTACTGACTTTCCTCTTGTTTCATCTTCATCCAGTAATAATGCAATAGCACATAGTTTTTTACGTGAAAGTTTCAATATTTTTGTACCTCAATTTATTCACTGCCTGAATCAAACTGAAACGCTCTTTGAATAAGTATATGAACGCAATCCGACAATTGATTCGCTTGGTGTCTGAAACGATACGTGTAGGATAATATGAATCGACCTTAACACGAGAGAGATCTCAAACACCTATGTGTTGTGTGAAGAATTCGAGGTTGCAATGGATTATGTCCGTCAACCCGATCGTCCGTCCAGTGAAAAATAATGAAATTACTAAAATTTGTTAAATATTTCGAATTTGCAGAGTCTGTTCAAGCTCTCGTTAAGCTCGTTATTGTGTAAAATTCGTTCGATGCATCTGGAGCTATTCGCATATAGAATTTTGTTTCCGCAATAATAGAAAAAATACCCATCTGTTTGAACTGGAATTCAGCAATCGGCTAGAAAATAATTGAAAGAATGTGCATGCGAAATGTTGTAATGATCGTACTATTTGGATAAAAAATGATTGTAATATTTCGATTTATCACTGAAATGTTTTTGGTATATGAAACACATCGATACAACTCGTTATACAAGGCTTCAGCTATATTGGTTTCACCCAGCAACAAATTATCGAGATATTCTGGAGTTTCTAGTTTGGAGGGATATCATCTGATATCCTGAAAGTCACAGCATTTATTTTAAAAAAAACTATGAATTTCATAAACTACTAATTCCTTCAAGCGTGTGAAAACTTGGGGTCTTATAATTTTGTTTATAGATTTCAATAATTCCTATCAAATTAATGAATATCCATAGAATGAGAAATCTATCAGCTTATTTCAACTATATAGATCTATTAGCATCGTAGATATAGCTACAATATAGACCTACAAGCTAGCTAGATCTATAAAGTATGTAGATCTACCAGCTGATTTATCTAGATGGCTGTTGCGGTAAGTGGTAGTCGAAATAAATACATCGTAGATGTCATACAATCAGCTTAGGTATTTGTAAACATAGCGCCATCGAAATATAAGTCGATTTGTGCCTGCATCCTAAAGTTATTCTCGATCGAACAGGTCAACTTATGAGCTGAATTTTCGTCATTTGCGGCAGGTTTTTAATTTTCTGTTTCAATATGACAAAAACTGTGGCTGAGGCTCAGCGAATGCTCTCAAATACCTATGTTGAGGCCGCTATTATACTGAAGGAACGTGCCGAGAGTGGTTTCAACGCTTCAAGAATGGTGATTTTGACGTCTAAGACCAGCATGGTGGTGGAAAAGAGAAGGTTTTCGAAGATGCAGATTTGGAGGCTTGATAAAAACTCGTGTCAAACGCAACACGAGTTGGCAGGATCATTGGAGGTGATGCAAAAATCCATTTCAAAACGCCAGAAGAAAAAAACTCATGCGAATATCCCGGCCATGCTTCCACGTGACGGCCAAATCAAATATTCACGGTTCAATGGTCATACTAAGTATTTGCTGAGATCAGCTCGGCGTAGTGTATTATGAGTTGTTAAAACCGACTGGAACAATCACAGGCGATCATTACCGAACGCAATTAATGCATCTGAACGGCCTCAATACAACGAGAGAGACATGATAAAGTGATTTTACAGCTTGTCATTGCTATCCCCCGTGTTTCGAAAGTGGTTAAGACATAAATGGAAGGTTGAAATGGGGAGTCCTACCTCTCCTGACGTATTCTCCAGACGTTGCCTCCTCAGAGTATGACTTGTGTCGTGTTTTGGCACACGGCCTGGCTGATCAGCACTTCCGGTCTTATGAAGAAGTAAAAAATTGGATCGATTCGTGGGTCACTTCAAAAGATGACCAGTTTTATCAACGCGGGATTCGTACGCTGCACGAAAGGGTGGAGATAGTAGTGGCCAGTGATGGACAATACTTTTAATCATAAATGTATGACTAGTTATTCACAATGAAGCCTCTAATTCCGGAAAAAACGAGGAAACAAAATTGAACTCGTATGTAAAAAATTTGAGAATGAAAGAAGTGAATTGTACATTATAAGTTTTACATTATACTTTATCAATATCATTCTTTATTGATGAAATTTATTTATTATTATTATAAATTCAACTAGACTGTGTTCAAGTAGAGCCACAGAAGGCTCTCAGGGCTGTGTTGCAAAATGGCGAATGCGCCACGTTCGATCACTTTCCCCTGTTGACTCGTAGATCTCGAATTCGGCCGAAAATTATAGCGTTTGCGTCGGCGGTAGTCAGATAGAACCCCATCAGATTCTCGAACACAGATAAACCCCAATTGCATTCTGGTTCGACCGGGACTTAGGCAAAGAGTTATTCACTAAGTCCGGGGTTTTACCCTCTGATTGATAGGTTTATGTATTCCATTCAGCCGGCCGGCCAAATCCCAACTTCCCTTACCGCAGTTCCCGAAATAAGATTATACATTGCACTACCTTGGGCTAGCAACAAAGGTTACGGCTTGATTGAAGCTGGAACAGACTATTTGGACGTACTGAGTCGGTTTTAGCATAGTGATTGGGTCCGGAGGATGTTTTAAAAGGTTATTCAGTTCGTAATTAGGATTTCCCGAAGGGTTTATATTAAAAACAAGATTCAGATTCCTTCAAAGGGTATTTACTGGTGAAATATTGAATGTATCGGCAATAAGTTCGTGGAACTCACGTTAACATGTCAACACACTCAAAGCTTGAATTTCTGGGTGCATTTTCAAAGTTTGATATATTTTCAAAAGAGCTTTACACATATCTTGAGCTCTTTGAACAATTTCATGGTGGATAAATCAGCATAAACAACTGACACAGAACATAACTCACTGATATTGTTAACTCCTTAGTCCTTAGAGTCATTAAAAGCTAAAACCGAGGCTTCTCTAATGACCTAGAAGCTTTATTTTCAGTGGAAAGCCATGTGAACTACACTATTACTTATGAAGACAGGACCTCTGTGTAATACTTTCAGGAGGAAGTGCAACCATTTTTTTGCCTTATAAGTCAGAACAACGATTTGTGTCTGCATCATAAAATTATTCTCGATTAAAGATGTCAGCTTACGAGCCAAATTCTCGTCATTTGAGGGAGGTTTTCATTTTCAGCTTCAATATGAAGAAATATTCGGCTGAGACACATCGAATGCTCTCAAATACCTATGATGTACTAACGGTGATTTTAACCAGCATGGCGGTGAAAGAGAGAAGGTTTTCGAAGATGCAGAATTGGAGGCATTACATGATCAAGACTCGTGTCAAACGCAACAAGAATTGGCAGGATCATTGGGAATGACGCAATATGCCATTTAAATAACCCTGAATTTCATGGGAATGATTCAGAAACAAGGAAATTGGGTGCTATACGCTTTGAAGTCGAGAAATGTTGGAGAGCGTTTGTTTGCTTGTGAGCAACTGCTTGCAGGCCGAAGAGGAAAGAGATTTCTGTGATTGGACTGAAGACGAACAATGGGTTCAAATTCAAATTAGGTTGATTCCAAGCGCAGAAAATTATGAGCATATCCCGGTTATGCTACCACGTCGACGGCCAAACCGATTATTCACGGTTCCAAGGTCATGCTCAGTATTTGGTTGAACCAGCTCTGCGTAGTGTTTTATGAGTTCTTAAAACCGACTGAAACAATCACAGGCAATCGTTATCGAACGCAATCAATGCGTTTGAGCTAAGCATTGAAAGAAAAACGACCTTAATAAAGGGTGTTTTTTTTTAGAGCTATAGAACTATAGAAACAATAAAACAACGATGGATTATTCGATTGACATGAATTTTATATATTGCAAGATAATCTTGTGGCATTGCATTTTAAACATGATTTCTGGCATATGACCGCCACGGCTGGCTCGGATGTAGTCCAATCTGGACGTCCAATTTTCGATTACTTTTTCCACCATTTGTGGCCGTATATCGACAATAACACGGCGAATGTTGTCTTTCAAATGGTCAAGGGTTTGTGGCTTATCCGCATAGACCAATGACTTTACATAGCCCCACAGAAAGTAGTCTAGCGGTGTTAAATTACAAGATCTTAGAGGCCAATTCACAGGTCCAAAACGTGAAAGTATGAAGAAGTAAAAAATTGGATCAGAAGGTGACCAGTTTTTTCAACGCGGGATTCGTACACTTTAATTCTTAAGTGTATAACCAGTTTTTTACAATAAAGCCTCGAATTACCTAACCTAACCTAACCAGTTTTTTACAATAAAGCCTCGAATTACAGAAAAAAAACGGCGTAAGCAAATTTGTACGCCAATGTATATTTTGTATTTCATTAACCAATTCAAAGTATTTTTGACACATAAATGTACCCTCCAAACAATAGATAAGTCCGTAACTCATTCCATATGCCCATTTCTGCGATAAAACTCAGCTACAAAGTTTGTCAAAACCGCATTCCGAGCTGAAACCATCCAGTCAAATCCCTTCTCATTAATATTTCAAGAGATCACCTTCGTCACAAACGCAATTTACATGTCATTCCGCCTACAAACATAAAAGTTCATCCCCAAAAAGCGGGATCCTCTCAAATAACTGTAAGTTAAATGGAATATATATATTTTACACAATTTAAAAGCGGGCCGAGCTCGAGAGCTTAGGAATTGCGATTATTTAATGAATATTCATAGGCCGTGATTGAAACGGAAATTAATTTTTCTCTTACTGTTCCGTGAATTGGTTCGTTTCGGTGATAAATATTCAGGTGGAAGTTTGAACGTCCCTTTTTGTTCTGACACCGTGGAGTTTTCTGCATTGCCGGGTTTTTTTCCTTTCATAGTTTCACACCTAAACGCCTCTTCTCGTTTCGAATCGAATATTCAGTAGATGAATGAACACCTCCATCTGTTGCAAGGGTTTTGAGGGCTTTTCCTGACAGACTTTTTTTTTGGAAAAAAGTTGAATTCCCTCAATGAAATATCTGAATCGGAAAACGGTTGTATCGTCAATTAAAAAAACTTCATTCAGCTTGAACTATGTACATAGTAGGCCACGATCGATGGTACCCTATAGTCCGTTCAAATAAATGACGGAGCAATATAAACAAAGTAAATCGTATGGTTAAATTTCCTCAATGAAATATCTGAATCGGATATATCGTCAAGTAAAAAAAAACTTCATTCAGGTTGAACTATATACAGTGTAGGCCACGGAAGATGGTATCTTATAGTGCGTTCAAATAAAAGACGGAGCAATATAAACTAAGTAAATCGTATGGTTTGCGCATAAAGCCAATGCTATTGCTATAAATTCTATCATGTTGAAGTTCGATTTACAGGGTTAGAACTATTGAAATAAGTTGATCAATTTGGTCTACTCATGTTTCTTTTTTTATAAATGGAGTAGAAGTTTAAAATATTTGCTTACCAAGTTCTTTTAGTCGAAGACAGACGAATCAATCTGATTACAGAGAATATTGAAAAAATACAGTAACACTTTGTTAAATGTATAAAAACCAAGCGATTATGGCAAAAATACTAAAAAATCATTTATTAAATTGCAATTCTAAATTCTCCAACGGACAACCAACCCTGTATGGAAGTACATAGTAGACCACGGTCGATAATTATATAATAATATTATTTATTCATTTATGGCGAGAAATAAACATGGTTCATGTTACCCTATATTCCGTTCAAATAAAATACGGAGCAATATAAACAAAGTAAATCGTATGGTTAAATTTTCTCAATGAAATATCTGAATCGGATGTATCGTCAAGTAAAGAAAACTTCATTCAGGTTGAACTGTGTATAGAGTAGGCCACGATCGATGGTACCTCATAGCCCGTTCAAATGAAAGATGGAGCATTATAAACTAAGTAAATCGTATGGTTGCCATTAGGGCCAATCCTATTGCTATAAATTATATCTTGTTGAAGTCGATTAACAGGGTTAGAACTATTGAAATAAGTTGATCAATTTGGTCTACTCATGCCTTTTATAAATAGGAGTAGAAGTTTAAAATATTTGCTAATCAAGTTCTTTTGGTCGAATACAGACGAATCAATCTGATTACAGAGAAAATTGAAAAAATACAGTAACACTTTGTTAAATGTATAAAAACTTAACATTATGGCAAAAATACTTAAAAATCTTTTATAAAATTGCAATCTTAATTCTCCAACCAACAACCAACCCTGTATGAAAATCCAACCCACCAAACTCAATCCCAATCTACTCTACTGTCAGATCGAACAGTTCGCAGAAATTTCTGTGCGATAGCCAGTGAATTATCTGCGCACGATTGGTCCAACAGAATGCCATTTGCTGCGAGAAAGGCCCATAAGGTCAGAAATGTGATAAAGGAAAAGAGAGAGTATTTTAGGCATAACCCGATATTCATCAATGGACTAGGGTCGTTTATTAAGACCCACCGTGTTCGATACTGATAAGTGTACGTGTTCAGCATCCACAGCCGTAGCACCAGGTCGTGCTCTGACTATAGTTGGGATAGTTATAGGCCCGAATCGAAATAAAGGGGAAAAATTCAATTTTGGCCGATAAGTAGGCTGTGTTCGATGTAATACGGTACGGGGATCAAATACAGGCTGGTTCGGAGAAAATTGCCGAACTTTTCGTTTAATAAATCAAAGCCAATGGGCAGTTATTGAAGACTCTTGCAGAGCTATGAAATATACAGGGTTATAACTATTCAGAGGGGCACTACAGGGATATCGAAAACCGTTAGAAATACAAGGTGGCTTAAATTACAAAAAAGTTGCTTCATTTAGGAATGAGTGTGTTGGTGTGAACAGATCCTAAATATCTCCAATGGTTCCCAAGATATCTCGAAAAAACTGAAAAACAATTTTTTTTTGTGTAACTCATTTGTTTCGAGAGATAACTTCACGAAATTCGGTTTGAAGACATTATCCAACATAGAGATTCTAATGGTGTCCTCAGATTTCTTCTGCTTTCCATTGTTTCAGAGACGCGATAGTCATTTTTTTTCTTATGGATGACATATCGGTTCTCCTTACGAGGTGATGAAGAAAAAAATGATGAATTGAACAATGTATCACACTCTACAAAAATATCGAGTTTAGCTAAAAAAATTTGAACACATAGGCTCCATAAGTTCTACATTCTCAATTTTTTTTTTTTTTTGAGATGCAGAACTTATTCAAAATGGTCCACCCTGTATTTCATTTTTTTATCAGGTTTATCAATATATTAACGTTTGAATCAATAAATCGTCTCATTTTGAAGACCTAGTAGAGTCCTCAATGATTATCAAAAGTCATAACCTGCTTTTATTTTTCATTCACTTTCGAAATCTCATTTGAATAAATTCAATCAGTTTGAAGTTAGGTCAAGTTTTTCCAAAGACCCACCAATTTTTGAAAAATCGAATTATCTCAAAAACGGAAAGTTTCAAGCATATAAAACTCTCAATAAACTTTTGTTCATTCATTCCAAGCAATGAAAAAAAGGTGTTCAATAAGAAAAAACATGTTTGGAGAAGGAAAAACTTTTTTGGTACATCCTGTGTATTTAAAAATAAAATGAGAATGTAGTTCTAATAGAAACTGATGATACCATGTCGAAAGAAATTCGAAATTTCAACATTTAATTATAGTAGATCATTATAAAGTGTATCATTCCTATTAATTTTTTTTAATAAACCCACTTAGGGTGTGGACGTGTGTTTCACACCTCTACTACTACTTCATGTATACATAAAACTTTGCTCAGCAAAAGTTGTTTACAGTCGGACGAATATAATTGAATTTGGGAAAGGATTCACCATCAGAGATATAAATTTAAGAGGGATTACCACCACGTAGTTTTTCGTGTATCAGTCAAACTTTAGTATCCATTCATTTCCCCTCTGGCGCTCCTGCGATGACCAAACTTTGTACGGTGTACGAAGTTGTACATTCACTCCATCTTCTTTCTTTTTTTCGAAGCAAATACCTATATGGCAGCACTGTACGACGACTTTCACGAAATTATAATTTTACCTCTTTTGTAATGATTGTTGGTAGGTTTTATTTCAAGAGTATTTTAAAAATATCAGTGCTTTGTAGAAAGTAAATATCATCAATTTTCTTGCGGAGAACGAAAAGTTACCAAAACATTTTGGTTTCATTCGCATACTAAAAATATTTACTTTCTTCCATGTATATCTTGGCACGAAATCGTAGAGGAAAACAAATCAGATCAATTAATCAAGAATTATTTCAAACAATAGACAGATATCATTATTTAAGGAATTTATATGAAAACCCCATAAAAATTGGTGATTTGTAAGAAGATATATCTTTAATTTCATTCTGATCTGAGCATCCACGGTGTGGTAGTCCCTCTTAATAGAAACATCGTAACGAAATGATGATCTCTCCGAGGAACGAGCACTCAAAAACAGCACACCTAATGCAATAGACATTCAACAAAAAAATTCTTAAATAATTCACATTGTTGGGGAGCCTTCCAGCAAACTTACTAGTTTAATTTTTTACACACGCAGTTCATTGCCGTGAGCTTGATGAATAGTACACCCGCTCTTGCGGGCTTAGATATAATATATTGACTTGAGCCAGAACTTTTAGACCTCTCTAGTTTCTGCTACATTACAGGAAGCACGGTTGGAACTTGATGCAGCATGTAAGAAAATATATTGTTCTTGTAGCAGTAAAGACCCCGATAACGGAGATAACGATAGCTATAATTCTCTATGTTCAGCAGGCAGAGCCCGAGGTGAACTTTACTCTCAGCTGTAACTTTTTAATAAGCGGTGTTTGATTTCGGAAGTTCTCTGCGTGATATTACATGCTTTACGAGTAATCACGTTATTAATTATAGTTAATCCAAATACTATTACGGACTGCGCCGGGCGAAGTATCTACAACAAGAACTAATATATCTTCTCACAACACTTGAAATGTCAGAAGGAGTAATTTTTTCATTTTGATTTTGGTTTATAATTGATTTGGTTTATCATTGTATTATTCAGTTTTCGGCTTTTTTCGACAGTTGTAGGTATTCTCGATAATTTTTCAGTAGGAGTTTATAGGTTTAAGGTATCTCATCTCTCTAACTCTGTTCGATAATAATAATTATCAATACATACATTATGTATATCCAATTCTATTATACTGTTTCGGTATCCGGGAAATAAAATAGAACATAGAAAACCTGCAATGCAAAATGACACAAGTACCATCCGAAAAGTAGCATTGAGAGGACGACACTGCCAAGGCATAAAGGAGGCAGAGGTCTGCTAGACATCATGTAACTGGCTCGAGAGCAAATAGAATAATAATATAGTTTATTCAGAAACAGCAGCAAATTAAGATACAAACTTAAAGTTACAATCTTTACTGAAAAAAAACATTTAATCGTTGAGACAGAATTGGTTCCGTCTGTTAACGATGAATGCTTTCGAACATACTTCAAAGACGGAACAAGTACGTCAGTGGTCTACCATACATTGTGTGAAGCAGATATATCAACACCTTGACAACTGCACAAGGAGCAAGTTTTATACAACAGCCAGTAATAATAATATATAAACTATCAATATCATCCGAAATAGCTATTGGAACCAGAAAACAAACATCAAGGTAGAATCAAACACATAGGAGAGAGTTGAAATTCAGAAAGAAGTCAGGCAGGGTTGTTTCCTTTCACCACTCCTGTTGAATATTTACTCTGAGGTAATTTTCAAGGAAGCACTGAAGGACTTCGGAGAAGGTATCAAGCTGAGGTGATACTGATCAACATAAGAGATGCTGAGGAAACGGTCGTATTTACAGACGATGAGGAATCCTTATTGAAGATAATAAATGGTGAACAAAAACTAGTACTTGGGATGCTAGTTGACTGACCGTCTAGACCCAGATATAGAAATAAGATCAAGAATAGAGTATGCTAGATCAGCATTCAAATGAATGACTGACTTCTTAAAAAAGCATAATTGAACATGAGGCTACGTAATCGAATGGTTAAATACTAAACATATGTTCTCTGTTTTTTCATACGGAACAGAAGCCTGAAAGATAAGATCAAGTTGTCACTTCTGAGACGAATCGAAGTATTTGAAATGTGGATCTTTTGAAGTCTGCTCAAGATATCTTGGACAGATGAATTGTCGAATGTGCTAGATGATGTTAGTGGCAAATAGAAATCTTTTAACATCTATTAACAAGGAGCAAATAGCCTACGTCGGACGAATGTTGAGTGATGATCAGTATCTATTGTTTAAGTTGATCATAAATGTCAAAATAGAGGGAAAACAAGGACCAGGAAGGAGACAACACTCCTGGATGAAGAATATAAAAGACTGGATATGGATGAATGTTCGAACGTTGGTTTACACCGCCCAAAACAGTTACGAAATTGCCATGGTTGTCTCCAACCTTCACTAGAAGAGGCACTGAAAGAAGAAGAAATTGATTTTGGTTTGTTATCGACTATCAATGAACTTGATGGAACTGCAATGTTCCAAAAAGGGAATTGAGCACATTGCGTTGAAAGAATCACGTAATTCTATGGCATGTTACTTTTACAGTTTTACCAAAGGTCAATCTGAAATCAACTATTTCATTATAAAAGGAGTCACAATCTTCGTAAAATCACCTAACGAATTGAAAAACCGAAAACTTCTCCAGTTACTATAGTAACCTAGATCTGTCTAGAGCTCTAGCAGCGACAAGTTCATATCAAGAATAGGCCAAACTTTCAATGGGATAATTATTCCGAAAGTTTCCCCGAAATATCTGTACAGGGTCCTGATTGTTTATTTTCCGTTTAAAGTTTCCGCGATTTTCGATCTTAAACTCAATAGAAAATGCTGAATAGGTATTTTGATTCGATATCCGAAGTTTACGAAGATTTAATGCCAAAGTTTCTGCGGAATCGAACTTTATTCAACAATGCGAAATTTTTATCTGCCCTAACAAAAGAATAAGTAGAATGCTGAAAATTTTTGAAAGGAAATTGACCGACTAACTCCCCACATGCAGCGACCACTGGTGAAGTTATTACAATTGAATAGTTTAATCGGATATTGCATTCCATGATTTTTGGATACTTGGGCCCAGCCCAGGGTTGGATCTCACAAATAACTACTAGGTACTTAAAATTTCAATTATTTACATTTTTCTTTTCAAACATGAAAAAGACATATTTCTGAACATGAAGATTAGGGGGTAATAACAGGCCAATTGAAGAGTCCCCGGTCTACCATAGTAAAACACATATTTTTGACAAAATTCGATTTTATTTTTCAACATAGTTGCCTTCGAGGGCGATACAGCGATTATAGCAATCTTCCAACTTTTTGTTATCATTTTTGTAGGACGATTTGTCTTTCGCTTCAAAATAGGCTTCAGTTTCGGCGATTACTTCTTCATGGGCGCTAAATTTCTTTCCAGCGAGCATTCTTTTAAGGTCTGAGAACAGGAAAAAGTAGCTAGGGGCCAGATCTGGCGAAACGGTGGATGCAGAAGCAATTCGAAGCGCAATTCATGCAATTTTGCCATTGTTTTCATTGATTTGTGACACGGCACATTGTCTTGATGAAACAGCATCTGTTTTTACTTCAAATGGGGCCGTTTTTTAACGATTTCATCCTTTAAACGATCCAATAACACTATATAATAATCGCTGTTAATGGTCTGGCCCTTTTAGAGGTAATTAATGAATATTATACCTTGCGCATCCCAGAAAATTGATGCCATAACCTTGCCAGCTGACTGTTGCATCTTTCAACGCTTTGGATTTCGTTCATCGTGTGCAGTCCACTCAGCTGATTGTCGATTGGACTCCGGAAGAAATGATGGAGACATGTTTCATCCATCGTCACATATCGACGTAAAAATGCAGGTTTATTCCACTTAAACAGCTTCAAACACTGCTCAGAATCATTAAAACGTTGTTGCTTCTGATCGATTGTGAGCTCGCGCGGCACACAGCTTTCTCATGTACAAATATTCGTGAATGATATGATAAACGCGTTCAGATGATATCTTCACAATGTCTGCTATCTCGATCAACTTCATTTGCGGTCATTCAAAATTATTTTGTGAATTTTTTGGTTTTTTTCGTCGGTGACAGCCTCTTTTGGGCGTCCACTGCGTTCGCCGTCTGCGGTGCTCATTTCACCACCTTTAAACTTAGCATACCAATCAATGATGGTTGATTTTCCTGGTGCAGACCCCGGCAACTCTTCATCCAGCCAAGATTTTGCTTCAACTGTATTTTTTCCCTTCAAAAAGCAATATGTTATCAGCACACTTTTTTTCCTTTTTTTTAAAAAAACAAAAGTAGGTAAAGTCACATCGCAATATCTCACAAACTAATGGTCGGACTGCTGTCAAATTTCGACACTTATCGTTTGAAGGTTGGTACTAACTAAATATTATATGAATAATTAATTTGTAATGAATTTCCGCCAAGTAAGGACCGAATCCAATTTATAAAAGTCATATCGATTTAATTGGACCATAATTTTAGGAACAACAGACCTTAGTTTTTATCAAGGAACCACCTCCTAATTTTTGACATATTCTGACAAAACACTCTGTATGATTTCTGTCATCAATTTCAGTTTATTTCAAATCCGCCATAGAGTTCATATCAAAATCAACAAATCAATCGGTCGATCAATCTGCACTCTAAAATCCGATTACACTTTGTTTGTTATGCTTCACTCCATTGTTCAGTTCTAATCGGTGAATTGCATTCACCCCTTTCTGTTTTTAATCGTCTACACCCTGTACAAATGTTCTATCCAATGGCACTAATTAGCACCAAAAACATTTGCGTTTACTCCTCACTCGAAGGAAAAACCCCAATTCGCTAGTTATTCAAGGGTTCAACGGAAGTTGGGGAAGGTATCTCCGCGGTTGCCATGTTGGGGTAGTATTCCTCAATTTTGGGACTTTTTGGACACTCTGGAAAAAATTTGGGTGACAATTTTTTTTGAGGTATTTTTTGTTGGCTTCAATTTTTGCACTAGGGAATTTTGGGGGGAGAAATATTCAAATTTATTATTATTCATATGCCAAATCGTTCGTTATAATTCATAACTATTTATTAATGGAAATAAACTACTCTGGAACAAAATATGAAACAACGATTTCCGTTGCTCGAGCTCTCAAACTGGACATCTTCCCTCTTTTCACTCTTTGCCTTACACATAACGCACTAGGATTCCCCGGATCTTTTATTTTATTGGAAAAAGACTCAAATTTTGGTTTTACGTTTCTCAAAATGAAGACGCTCTAGAAGAACCACGGTTTGAGCAAGTATCGAATCTTCCTTTAGCTCTTCTATCTTTCTATTTTCCAAATGCAACTGTAGAAAGAGCATTTACTCTATTATTATCATTTAAACTGGGGTCGCTGTGGCTCGGTAATCCTTCCGGGAACTGCGACCATGTAGATCTTTTGTTCTCTACCATACTCATTCATGAAAACCCAAAGAGGTTGTCAATGACGTTGATAAAACTGACAACCTTCTTAGAAGCCTTGGCCGTAACTTCATGGGTATCCAGGACCGGCTTCTCCATTTGAATGGTTCTTAGGCCAGCCAGCTCTAGACACTTGTACACCATGTGCTCAGCCGTTTCTGCTTCTGATAAACAGGGCCCTCAAATCTCATCTGCTTACTTTCCCATGACAGTGCCCCGTCAGCTGTCCCACCATCACCCGAAGCTCTGCTCGTGACAGCTTCAAGAGCTTTCTGGCATAGGTAGGTGAAATCATCACGAATTTTTTGGCCTGAATAAGTCCAGGAGTGTTTGTTCAGTAGGTTATCCTATTATTCGTCTCCCATTGCTCGACCGCTGCCTTATACTGGTCTTTTCGTAGCCCAGAGAAGGGCTCAGGTCCAGCAGGTGTTAACCTTGATCCCCTTTTTGCAAGTTAATCGGCTTTTTCGTTTTTTTCAACACCACCTGGTACCCATAGTAGAGTCACTTTATTGCCTCTGGCCAGTTGCTTTATGGTCAACAGAGACCCCTGGCAGTACGATTCCAGGTATCTCAGCGTGGTCTGTGATGTAGTCATTCGCCCCCTCGAGGTTCATTTTAAGACACTCCTGAACGCATACGAAAACAGTCAGTATCTCGGCCTGGGCCTGTAAAATAGAGGTCTCACTACCCAGGGCTTCAGAGATCCTCAGCATTTACTTTAGTAGTTGAGAAATAGATTGTCCATGGTTTGAGCTACTATCCAATCTTGCTTAAGCTCTTCTCTCCATTTTTCAAATGGAACAGTAGAAAGAGCATCTTAGCACCTTAGTCAACATTATTAAAAATAAGTTGAGAAATATATTGTCCATTTCAAGGACAAAAGTAATACCGAGAGTTCGACTTCATTTAGTGTAAATCGAGTGAGCCGCTTTCAAACCCACTCAAGGAGAATTGAAAAATTTTAATGTAAAAATCTATCAAACTAGTGCAGAAAGTAGTTGTGCCCTAGAAAAATTTTTAGATATCAACCAATAAAGCTCATTGCTTTCAGGGTTCACTAATAATTTTTTATATATGATACATTTTTTTTATTAGGAGTAATTAAACATTTAGTTCTTTATATTATGTGTATTCATGCTTGATACTTTCAAAAAATTTCAAAATTCTCTCAAATATGGTCATAAAATAATAATTTTCAAGAAAAAGATAAATTGTTCTGTTATGAACATCAAAATAACTTTTGATTCCAATTATTGGCTTTCGATAATGTTACAAACTAACGTAAAAATGGAATTTTCCGAAAAATATCATGATTTTGGGGGCATCATCTGTGGTAATTTCAATGAGGCAACATGGCAACCCTGGTATCTCCACTTGACAAAAACACCGGCGCCTGAAGAATGCCAGAGTGTTTCCCTAGTTCCTGAATATTTTCTGACCGAAGGATAATTTCAGCTCGTTCCCTACAGCTTGAAGTATCAATTCATCTAGTTTTCATCCACAGCAGTAGCAATCGAGAAATACGAGGATAGCCACGAAAGTTTGTTTTATTTGCGTTATAAAATGAGAAGTTTTACGGTTCTGCTGATAAAATGCCTCCGTTTATGATCTTCGAGAGTTGCAGTTGTTATTCTAGCCACGAACTGGCTATTATGTACCTATTACTCCTATTAGTGATCGTTATTCGTTACGTTTGGTGTTTCGAGGTATTCAGGTTTCAATTAATCTGAAGTTTTTAATTTTTCAAATGTACTGACTACACTTTGTTTTTATTTATGGCATGTTTCTTTTCAATGAGGAGATGACACGCCATGGAAAGAATTCATGCGAGAGCTATATGTTCCATTTTCATGTTTATTTCTGGGCTTGAAATGCGCATGCCTGCAGGCCTACTTTTGACTCTCAAACCAGGCATAAAATTCAACCAGTGTTGAATCCAGGGGGGTATTATCCCCTGGAGTTTTAACGATTCCTCATCAAGACTATCACTTGCTCATCACGAATAGTTTGAATATATACAGAGTGTTTCCAAATTAGACGTGAACCTTTGAGGAGGTGTTAGTATCAATCATTTGCTGTCGATTGAGCCATATTTATGGAGAGCCGAAAATCAACAGTTTCCGAGATATTCCAGTTCTTGAGTTTTTCAAAAAAATTGTCACCTTACTTCAACTTTTTCTACATTGACCAAGTTTGATTTGAATTTTGGATTATTTTCATCAGAAAATGATATGATATGTACGAAAAAATCAATACTATGCTGTTTAGATGTTGAATAAGACAGAGAAGTAACGAATTAAATATTTTTTTTTAGAATCAACTCAAAATTTCTGTTGAAAATGTATTCATAAATTATGTTTGAAATGACCTCCATCATTCTATTCCAAGTACCTTCTTTCTTATTTCTTCAGTTGTTACTTTCCGCCTGAAATTCAGTCTCAATCTTCTCGCTGCCTCGCCTATTCTAACGGTGTTAGATCCGTACTTCCCGCTGCCCATGAAAATAATACAAAATTATAATCAAATTTCGTCAACGAAAAACCAAGTGAGGTGAAAAATCTATTAAAAATCACAAGAACACAAATATCAACGACAGTAAATTAGTCATACTAACACGTCCTTCAAGGTTCACGTCTAATTTGGAAACACTCTGTATATTTATTATAAATGAGAACAACGTTATTTGATAATAGTGGGAAAATTAGATTCGGTATGAGTGCTTCGAACAAATGGTTATACTGCCCAAAAGTCATTTTTAATTAAAGTATACTACGAATTCGCGATTCTTATTGAGAGCGCTGCAAGCTTACTTGTTTTCTTAGTTCGGTATTTACCCGCAGAGGATATTCCCTTTTTTTTATCGATAATCCAATATTCATAAATGATTTGATTTTGAAAAATTATGGAAAGAATCATTCTTTCATACATATATTATCAATTATCTGCCATGAAATTACTATGACAACATATATTATTATATTCATATATACCCGACCTTGATTATGGAAAATATTTTTGAATTATTTTATCGAAAAAAGAATAGAAAAATTGCTCCATATTCCAGTATTTTTATAATTATTAATTAATGCATTAGCGAATCATTCAAGTGAATTAGTTTTTGTTCATTTAAATTCTTGAAGGAGTATTTGCCTACCCTGTATTTTTCAAAATTTTACATTCAATTGCCGTAAAATATGGGAATTCTTAAAAAATATTAGCATCTCGTTCCTATCACTTTCATATGAAATCTCAGGCAAAGTACCTACATCAGAAACCTTCTCGTTGATGATTTAACTTAAGCATTCCTTCGACAAAAAAAACTCTGCCGTCTTTGCTCTCATAACGCATCCTAAAATATATCCAAGAAAAAACTGGGCTGTAAAGATTTCTCAGCGTAGAATCCATTCGTCGGCTTCAAGGATTATCCGAAGAAAAACGGCAGAGATACCGTTATAGCCAACCCAATTTGTCCTGTTCCATATTGCGGAGCCCTCGGACTGAATATTCCCCGGCAAAATGACAAAAAATCACTCTTACCAACATTTTTACGCTTACGGAAATGAAAGGCATTTTTCATTACGGAATTCCTCGAGAAATGCTGTCTCTCCTACATATTCAACCTTCGAATTTATGAAGATTCTTACGTAGTCTGGTAGCAGTCTGCGAAACGAATAAATTTCAATGTGGTGGATCATAAATCAACCCCTCTTATTAAAGATGGACCAAACGTCGATGTCTCCAGACTGCCCTATTTTCGCCGGGATTTCTCTGTCTCCCACTGGAGCTGCAAAGTGCGTTTTAACGGCAGTTTTACATGTTATCTCATAAAACACACATGGGAATGTATACTTTCGAAACGTTGTTGTTTTGAGAGGATGAATTGGTTCGTAAATGTTCCTGGGGGCCGCCGAGTGTCTTTGAAACGTTCAGAGACCGTATTTTTCTCGTTTCGGTAGTTTATGGTGTCGGCAGGAAAGTTAACAGATAACGTTGAACAGCCTATATTTCGACGTCACTCGAGAGTATAGCCAGTTGTTCGCCATAAAAGGGATATATCTTCTACTTTTTACCCTTTCAAGGCAGTCGAATGTCTAGGACATTGACGTCTGGTATTTTAATAAAAACATTCTACAGTCGTGTCAGCAAATTTTGGTTTGCTTTTGAGGCAATATATTCTCTTCGGAATCAGAAGGTCACTGACCTGTATGGTCTTGATAAAGGCATGTTTTACGTCGATCATGAAGAACCCTTGTCCAAGTTATAATTTGCAGAATTATTGAACGATGGTGCTTGTC
Source organism: Harmonia axyridis (assembly GCF_914767665.1). Lineage (NCBI taxonomy): Eukaryota > Metazoa > Arthropoda > Insecta > Coleoptera > Coccinellidae > Harmonia > Harmonia axyridis. Next base: position 32,109,197 of record NC_059505.1, read on the forward strand.
AGTGGGGCTAAGCATTAACCCATCAAAGACTACAGTCACTCGGAAAAGGTAACTTCCAGCTATGAAATTCCTCTCTCTAAATGGAGAGATCATAGAGTCCTGAAGTCAAATTTCTGGGAATAAAACTAGATAGCAAGCTTCTGTGGAAGAAGCACATTGAGGTTATTGCTACTAAAGCAACAAAGGCCTTGATGGCGTGCAGAAGTATGGCTGGTAAGACTTGGGGAAGCAACCCAAAAATACAACGATGAGTACGATGGATGTACATCATGATTGTGAGGCCGATAATAACCTATGGGGCAATAATCTAGAATGCCAGGGTAAGTCAGAACAGTAAGAGGAAAGCCCTCACTTAATACAACACAAAGGTAAACTTGTGTTTGTATCACTGGAATTATGAGAACGTGTCTAACTAGGTCATTGGAGATCATTACAGATTCCACACCTCTTCATCTTGTGATAGAGTGTGGCCTATGAGGCTACTCTGAAACTGTCCAGAGAAGGTACCGGGGGAATTAGGAATCAACAAGCCTGATACCCCCTGACTACTTACATACCATGAGCAAACTTTTCCAGTGACGAGATGATGAAGAAAATTAACATCGAGAACACCTGCGGTACTATACTAAGCAGAAAAGAAGATTGGGAATGGGAGTTCAAAATCCCAGTTCTCAAAAAGGAATACCATTAAATGGTACACAGATAGTTCCAAAACAACGACGGAAGCTGGCGCTGGAGTATTTAGAACTTGCACCAAATGCTCAATATCGTTAGGCCGCTGTCAAGGTGTCTTTCAGGCAGAGATACTTCTTGTAAGAGAGAGATGTGTAGAAATTGACCTAGCAAGAAACCATCATAAATGTGATAATAATAATAATAATGTTTATTATTATGATCTAGCTATACATTTTGATTAGTCAGGCTGCAATTGAAACACTGAGCTCACATATCATCGATTCTAAGATGATATTGGAGTGACAAAGAAAACTAAATGAAATATGCAAAAATAACAAGGTATTTAATTCTGGGTTCCCGGCCACTCAGGAATAAGAGGGAAAGAAGAGGCCAATATACTTGCCAGAAAAGGAGCACAAACTCATTCCATTGGCCCGGAACCTTTTTTAGGTGTAGGCAAATATATCTTCAAGAAAGAGTTTCAGGAGAAGCAAAATCTACCTGGGTTGGATCATTCCAAGAAGTTCCTTCGAAACTTTGACACTGCAAGATCGAGGAAGTATCTGGATCTAAACCTTCTCACTGGATTCCTCACAGGGTACTGTCGCCTTAGGAAACACCTCATGAGAATGAATCGAGCATGAAATGAGGAGTACAGAATCTGTGGAGGGAGAGGAAGAAACTCTGGATCACTTGGCGACGGAATGCCTCGTCATCACTAGCCAACGCAAAATCTGCTTGGACAAGAACCTTGTAGAAGTGAGGAATAAGTCTCCTAGAAGCCATTCCAGATACTGGAGTTCATTTTAACTATGGAATTTGAAGGCAAGCAGTATATCCCGTTATGGCGAGAATAGCTCTGATGGGCAGCATAATAAACCATTAGGTGGCAGTAAAACGGAGCATACTTAATTAACTCTAATCTAATCCTGAACCTGTTCAGGTCTTATCTACAAGATCTTCACCAAATTGCAGATTTTGAAGGGGTATGCCTTTGAGTATGCCATAAGGCTCTCTACCCGGAACTATTTCATATTTGATTTTTATTGACGACTTGATATAACTTTGTTACGGATTATCATATCTCGCTGATGATACAATATACAATAAAATTTCAATAAATCACAAGCTTTAACTAGTTAGATATTTCTGTCAAGTTTGAATAAAATACTCCAACACCTTCTAGGTGTTTCATGTCACAAATTAGAGTTATTGTTGGATTCAATATTTTATGAATAAGTTGTTGGATTGAGTTGAGCAAATTTTCTCTCTTCATAAAATATTGAATTTTAGCATAACTAACTCAATTCCTGTTATACCAATGTCTGAATCATACTGAAAAGATATACAAATCTAACAGGATTCCTAACAAGTGAATATTCATGTTTCCCAGATGTTCCATATTCCCATCTCTAATAAAAAAATTCAAAATAACCTCAACTTCAAAAAGAACATCATCTTCAAACAAGAAATATCTTCATAACAGTTGTTGTGAGTCTACATCCCCAGAGGCAATTAAGAATAGATCCTGGAAGACGAATAAACATCAGCAACAAAAGTAATGAAATTACGGGAAGTTCGATCAATCGATAGAGCTTATTTCTTCCTAAAAGCCTTAGGCGATACATCAAAATATATCTTCATTAAAACAAAATTCCTCTCTGCCTCGTTCATGCATTTTCCTTTGATAATATACGAAGCCAGAACAGACGAAACTTCTTGAGTGTAAACTTGACGCAATGGTATGGAAAGATTCGCGCTTATTGCGATATACTCGCTGCGCCCGGAGTTCGAACAACTTCAAATATTGATGGGGAATATTGGAGAAGACATTAGGAATGTCAAAATACCAGTGGCGGCGCTAAGCGTCAGCGATGTCGGCGAGGTCTCGCAATAAATTTGAACAATGTTATAATTATTGAGTTGTGGAAATATGAACCAACCACACTCTTGTCTATGGGATTCTTAGTTAGTGTTTGACGCAAATTTCGACAACTAATATGGAGCTTATGCAATAAAATCCTTAGGTCTACAACTTTGGTTCCGCCGTGTTGCAATGGTTGGCTGTAGCGGCAAAAAGTAGTCAAAATAAATAGATCGTAGATGTCATACAATGAGTTTAGGTATTTGTAAATATAACGCCATCGCAATATTAGTCGATTCGTGTCTGCATCATAGAGTTATTCTCGATTAAACATGTCAGCTTACGGGCCAAATTCTCGTCATTTGCGGGAGGTTTTAATTTTTTTCTTCAATATGAAGAAACCTGCGTCTGAAGCTCATAGAATACTCTCAAATACCTATGGTGAGGCCGCTATTAGTGAAAGAATGTAGCGCGAGTGGATTCAACGCTTCAAGAACGGTGATTTTGACGTCGAAGACCAGCATGGCAGTAGAAGAGGGAAGGTTTTCGAAGATACAGAATTGGAGGCATTACTTGATCAAGACTCGTGTCAAACGCAACAAGAATTAGCAGTATCATTGAGAGTGACGCAACAAGCCATTTCAAAACTCCTAAAAGTCATGAGAATGATTCAGAAAGAAGGAAATTGGGTGCCGTACGAGTTGAAGCCGAGAGATGTTGAACGGCGTTTGTTTGCTTGTGAACAGCTGCTTGCAAGGCAAAGACGGAAGAAATTTCTGCATCGCATTGTGACTGGAAACGAAAAATGGGTTATTTATGTTAATCCCAAGCGCAGAAAATCATCGGCCAAGCCGAATATTCACGGTTCCAAGGTTATGCTCATTATTTGGTTGGGCCAGCTCGGCGTAGTGTATTAATGGTTGTTGAAACCGACTGAAACAATCACAGGCGATCGTTATCGAACGCAAAAAACAAACAGCCGCAATGCAACGAGAGACATGATAAAGTGATTTTACAGCATGACAATGCTCGACCTCATATTGCGAAAGTGGTCAAGACCTACTTGGAAACGTTGAAATGGGAAGTCCTACCCCACCCGCCTTATTCTCCAGATGTTGCTGACCAGCATTTCCGGTCTTATGAGGAAGTAAAAAAATCCAATCGATTCTTGGATCGCTTCAAAAGGTGGGAGAAAGTAGTGGCCATCGATGGACAATACTTTGAATCATAATTATATAACCAGTTTTTTACAGTAAAGCCTCCAATTTTCGAATTTTAAATTTAAATTTCATAATGAACTATGCCACCCCTGGAAACTTTTTTACACTCACAAGATATCTATTTCTATTTTGGAAATCAGCTACTATATGTATAGTAGAAAACCAGCATAAACTTACTTTTTCCATTTCATTTGGTGAAAGAAGTAGTATTTATAATACTATAATTAGTTACCGCAATTTCGTTGGCGATAAATATTGAATATTCTTCTCTTGATTTCTATTTCATTTTCGATAATAATGAATAATTCAGCTGGCAACCACCCTTGTTAGCTTTTATATTCATTTACTATGGTTTATTATCGTTCTTTATTTAATTTTGTACAAGAGTTATCCATTTAACTTTTCATTTTCAAATGAAAAAATTTATGATTCATCGGTGAACGCACAAAATTCGAACGTTGCCAAGTTGGCAAACACAGAACATCCTTACCTATCATTCGAAATAAGAAGTCCTATGCTTCAATTTTTACTTTTCAGACCTTAGAACGTAGCAAATATTCGTTTCTGTGGGTATTTTAACAAAGTTACATTCAACCTAGGTACTCAGTTTGTTCAATTTGTTTTGTTGATAACAAATTAGGTACTCGAAAACGAGAGGAGAATACGTTTATTTCTCAAAATGGTGAAATACCCTCAATAACCGTTCAATTCATTTTTCAAGTTGGGTTCTTGAATTTCTAGTTTTTTTACGGAATATGTGAACGAAATTTTGTATTCGGAGAAGATTCATCACATCAGTGAAAATCTATATTTCGAAAATCACTTCTTTCGATAAAACCATACGCGAAAATTACATTTTTTTATGGATTTTCAACAGCCTGTATTTTTTCAATCCAATCGAATCGGAAGAAATTGTGCATGGAAAAGTTTTTCTTTTTACCTACTGTTGAAATATATGTTCGAGTCGATGAATTGCTCTGTATAATCATCATAATCACGTTGCACAAAAGTTTTGTTACTGTCCCCAGATACAAATGAACATAGTTTGAGTCCTTTTTATTTGATCTTCAGCTCTCTTTATAAATTTGAGATATTTTACTAGGAAATAAAAAAGCATAGTGTATAATGGGCAGTGTTTTTGCTTCATTATTTATTCGAAATCAATTCCAAGCAATGCAATTATCTTGGTATATTTCTTCGAAGAAGTGATAACAGCCATCTTAAGTGTAGGAATAACTCTAGATAAAAAATACGATTCACACCGACTGCCATCTAAAATCACTTTTCCAGTAAATCTTAGATTATAATTTGGTACTAAAAGGGCCTCGCAAAGCAAATGTCGCCGAAGTCTACCTACATTTGGTACCGCGCCGCCACTGCAAGATATGAACGGTTCTTTTATTTGGGGATCGAAAAATTTCTGGGGATGTGGATCTGAATAATGGAGTGAAGCAGACTTCTTTATGATGGGGGTTTTCGAACCTCTCATTCCGTACACCATATTTCTGAATAAAAAAGCTATTACTGGGAAAAGTGAATTTCATATTGACAGATCTATCTTCGATTCGTTCTTGTTTTTTTAACGTTACACTCTGGGAGTAAATGGAATTTAGAGAAGGTTTTATGAATACGTGAGTCGAGGGAATATTCTAGAGTTATGGAGAGATCTCAAGAAATATTTTGCGACTCTGAACATGTTTTGAGTTAGACCCCAATGTTTGCATCATCAGGTATGTCTTAAGACAATACTTGTCAAGTTCAACTTACAATGTCAATGTGCATCTATTGTGTGAGCTACTTAACAATATTTCTCCAGATTTTGAAGAAGATTTCATTGTATGGAACCTTTTTTTCGTCTCGAAAGTATGATGACAAGTATAGTACATACACATGAGAATATCGCAGCGTTGATATTATGTAGTACGAGAGGAGGCAGAAAAGTCCAAAAAGAGTTTCACCTCAAAAAAAAATATTGGCAGATTTTGGCCCTTCATTCTCCTCATATCACTTGACAAGATCAAATGTTGCAAATCATATTTATCAGTTGTGATCTCCTGTTAATCTAAAGGAGTTGAAAGAGGTGTCAGAGCAGGTTGGCTCAAAGATGAACCTAAGCAAAACAAAGGTATTGACTGAGGAGGATATTTAAGTCGAAATTAATGGTAATGAGATCGAGAAAGTTGACGAATATGTATACCTCAGACATACAATAACACTGGGCAAACAGAACCAAGCTACAGAAATCACGAGAAGAATCCGTATGACCTGGGCCGCAGTGGGAAAAATGTTCGGAGAAATCCAGAAATTATTTAAATATAAATTTGAAGAGAAATGTATTCAACACCTGTATACTTCCTGTTCTGACATACGGCGTAGAAACGATGACACTCACAGTCCACTCAGCGAATCGAATGAGAACGAAACAGAGAGCTATTGAAAGGGCTATATTAGGGATATCCTTGAGAGACCATATTCGGAATGAAGAGATAAGGAGAAGAACGAAGGTAGAAGATGTAATGGGTAGAATAGCGGAAATGAAATGGGCCTGGGTGGGACATGTGGCTCGACAGGAAGACGATCGATGGACTAAGAAAGTTGTACATTGGAGAGCACGAGAACATAAGCGAAGTGTAGGAAGACCACCAAAATACTGGTCAGGTGACATTAAATCAAAGGTCGGACGATGTTGGCACCAGTTGGCTCAATATAGAGAAAATTGGAAAATTCAAGGGGAGTCCTATGTCCAGGAGTGGATGCTGACAGGCTGTTGAAGAAGAAGAGAAGAAGTTAATCTAAATATCAACAAATTTTCAATTCTTGTGAATGTTGATGTGGTGATGAAATTAATGCCGAAATAGATCAATTATTTTGAACGAAACTGTTGCAGGCAAAGACATAGTATACTATATCCAAAGTCACTTGAACTAGTCCATAAAAACGCTGAGCCATAGATATCCCTTTGAAGTGAATACCGCCATCCGCTAAATACCGGGGTTTGATTGAAAGTATTGTTAGGCAATAAATTCACTGGATCCAAAGGAATTTCTGGAAACTTGGACAACCCTTGTATCATCGAAATATTCAGCTTCCTCCAAGTGACTTTGGATATACTATACTCTAAAATCCACAGCTTTTTGGCCTCAACTGATGGAAAGTGCTGAGACTGAGTCCAACATCAACACCTTCCAGAAACCCATCATCACTTATGTGTCTCTAAAATTGTTTTCGTTTTCTGAAATATGTTTTTGTTTTGGCATGTATTTTTTATGTTGATTGAAGAATTCATTTTAATTTCAATATTTTTGATTGAGTAGGTCAGGGAGTTACTCTTGGAGTTTCTCATCTAAAATCCGCCATTTTTGCATCTTGCACGATGATTTTTTTTGTGTTTTTTTGTAATACTTCAAATTATGGTTTCAAAATAAGGACATTATTATTATTCGCATTCAGTAGATCCAAACCAACCCATTTTTACGTCTCATCAGAGGTGAAAGAAGTAAGTATCTACTACGTTTTATATGGCAAAATTCCAGCATAAACACATTCTCCATCAGATTAAATCGCACGGTGGTCTCGAAATACTGAAAAAAAAATCAACTAATCATCTCATAATCTCGAATTCAATTCGAGCGACAATTTTCATATTTATAGAACGTTTGTGTGCGATAGTTTCGCTTGAGTTCTATTCATAGAGTACATCTGCCAACTCATTAATTGAATGCGCAAATATTTGTGTGCAGCATCCAGGTTTTGTCCATCTAACCCAAACAGTGAGGTAATTAGATAATGCCGCCAATGCTGTCCAAACGGACAATTGCAGGCACATCACGTACACACAAATTTCTCGAATCATCCAAGTCCTACTATTATACGAAATTCACGAATCTCTTCAATACGTTTAGTTCTATTTGAATTCGAATATTCAGGTAATATCTCTTAAATGTTTTCTGTTCCATACGAAATGAAATGTGCAATATTGGTTTTTTTGTGCTCTTCTTTAGAGGCTGAAATAATGTAATGTGTTTTTTGCATGACTCACTATTTTACTTCCTCAAAAGTGAATCTTCTACTACCTTGGGTAAATTAGCAAAGCCAACTCAATTGAAGATTATTTAATCATATCTTCATGAATAATTGCTACAGATGTGGAAAATAACCATTAACAGTAATAATGAATTTATTCACCACAGCTTACTAACTGGATTCTTCATGACAAATTTGATTTTTCTGAGGATTTCGAGAGAATCGTTCAAAATGTTTTTTTCGAAATCGGTAGCAGATAGGACAAAACTACAAGAGACCATAAAGTTTAGTATATCAACAAAGATCATCTTTACTTTTTCTTCAAATTAACAGTCGCTCACCAAAAAAAAGTTCTGGGGGAAAACAGTGGACAGTGTTCCAGAGAAAATATCACCCTGTGAATTTGCTATCGAAATTGGCATATCAATGATAATATTTATGCCAAATTTAGGTTAAATATCTTGTGAAGTGTAGATACTATAAGAGAAAAACTTGAAGAAAATTCTCTTACTTTGACACTCGAAAACAAATGAGAATTGAATGAGAACATATAAGTTTTTTTAATCATTTTCACGTGTACAATACGCTCCTGGAGTTTGGCCAGTTCCTCCCGACTCACCCTGTATATGGACCTTGCCATTATGTGTGGAATAGAACATCAATTAAATGATGCTCGATCCTTATGAAGTAATTTTTGATGACTCGCCGGCACAGTTCGAGCAATATCTCACCAATAACTTTAGGGATGTTGGTTTTCAGATCGTCAATAGTCTGACAATTATCGGCATAAACACGATCCTTCACATAACGCCTCAAAAATAATCGAAAGGCGATAAATCACGAGATCTTGGTGGACAATTCACATCGCTCAAACAAAAAATCAAGTGTCCTGGGAATTTTTCTCCTTTTAAAGCTTTGTCGAATCTTGCTGAACCAAATTTACGTAAGTGCGCCCTCTCTCTCGGCGGCTGAAAATGTGAATAGTGTTTATGGACCTGATACTGTAATAGCCAAACATGTGCAATATTGGTTGCGTCGATTCCGTTCCGTAGTTTCGATGTCAAAGATGCACCACGCACTGAAAGGTCAATTGTCGTAAATATCGATAAAATCATGGACATTGTCTAGTCCTGTTTCGATTGCTCAAGAGCTTAAGAGTGCACAATAAACCTTTTGGTTATTTGCATAAGGCTGATCTCAAGAAGATGCAAGATATATGATCCACATAAATTAACGCAAAACACCGCATGGACCGAATTTCCACTGCGAATGACTGCAGAATCGCAACAAAATCGACCCATTTCCGAAACGCTTGGTAACTTGTGATGAAAAGTGGATCATTTACGACAACGTCAAGCAAAAACGGTCGTGATCGAAACGCGGTGAGTCATCGGAAACGGTCGGGAAGATTTTGCTGTGTGTTTAGTGAGATTGGCAGAGAATTATCTACGAAGAGCTGCTCCCCTAAGGCACAACTGTTCACTTGAAACTGTAGTTATCAAACGAAACAGCGCATATTTGACCTATATTGGATCATTCTAACTATGGTAATTGAAGCCTCGTTCTTCATGCAGAAATAATGGATTTCTTTTTACTACCCCTTATACTTTCATGAGCGTGAAATCGTGAAATAAATTTACATATATTTGTGAAATTTTTTGTTTTTGTTCTAAAAAAATTTTGGAAACTGAATAAGATATGATTTACAAATCCATCTTTCTATGAAAAAACACTAGATCCATTAGGTACAAACAAAAAATCCGCCATTTTGCTAACCTATATGAGCCGTGACTTCTTATGGCCCCCCCCTCAAACATCGCCTGGAACCGCCCCTGGGTCACACTAGAGTATGGCGCGATACCCATAACGCCACCTCTCGAGCAGACTGAGTCATTACAAAGCCAAAAAGGGTTGTGTTGTGTGGCATCCTAAAATGTGGCTAATCCTAAAAGGAATTTAATTTTTGTACAGATTTAATGAATATTTCCCCTATGGTATACCCATAGAGTAATAAACATAGATAGAGGGAGTATAGGCAATTTTTACATGTCCCCAACATGGTTAGATTACGTTGTCGGATTGTGATATATTTTCAAATCCACAATTTTACTATTTCGTTATGAATGTATATTATATTGAATGAAATATATTTATTTGATTGATTTTCAATTAAATATGCAAATTTCATTATTTGGAATTCGATATTTTTCCTAATTGTCGAATTTATAATAAGCAGAATATTTATTATTTTCTTTATATACCTGCTGAATTCCAAGGTTTGGCAACTTTTGCTCTCCTAGAGTCATCGGTTGTTTCACGTCGTTTGGCGCGCTTGAAGTTTGTTTCCTGAATTTCTGATATATTTAGGTATTTATTTTAATATACAGTGGACTCTCGATAAGTCGAACATCGGTAAGTCGAACTCTTTGATAAGTCGAACTGTTTCTCCAGTCCCGATTCCTGCGTATCTTACCCTATGTAATTTCACCTCAATGAGTCGAACAGTGTTCTTGGGACTAAAGAGACTAATAGATGAGTCGAACTGCTGGAAGGGCTCCGCGGAAATCTCCACCTCTATGAGTCGTACTCCTGACCACCATCGCCTCAATGAGTCGAACTTTTTGATCTCACGAATGAAAGCGAAAAGGATTCGTTACGCAAACCAATCACCACAAGTGGCAGCCATCATAATGTGTTCTTCAACCGCTCAGGAGTCGAGGGACATTAGTTCAATTCATTCCTTATTTGTTTATGAAGCCATCGTGTGCCAAGAGCGTTATAAGTCATGGCTCCGCGAAAACTCAAAATTTTATCAGTAGCAGATAAACTGGAACTCATCGGGAAGTAGAGAAAGGCGAAAAAAGTAAAAGCCTCATCGCTATCCAGTTCGGAATTCCTAAATCTACCCTGTCAACCATCATCAAAAACAAAATGAAAATCATCGCTTCCACTGCAGAAGGAAAATCAGTACACCGGTACCGTCAAAAATTGCCTCAGCACTCAGATGTTGAAAAATGTTTGATAAAGTGGTTCCAGGAAACGCGCAAAAACAATATTCCAGTAAATGGACCACTTCTTCAACAGAAAGCGAAGGAATTCGCATCTTCCCTAGGCCACGAATTTGCAGCGAGTAGTGGTTGGCTATCCAATTTTAAAAAAAGGTACGGAATTGCTGGAAGAACCTTGTCAGGCGAAAGTGCTAGCGTTAATGAAGACACTTGTGCTGAATGGCTAGCTCATCTATCGGATTTATTGGAAACGTACACATCCGATGAGATCTACAACGCAGACGAAACCGGGCTGTTTTACAGATGTTTACCCAACAAAACATTAGATTTCAAAAACACAGATTGTCATGGTGGTAAGGAAAGTAAAGAACGTTTAACTGTTTTGCTTGCTGTTAATATGAGCGGTTCAGTGAAACATGTACCATGCGTTATAGGCAAATCGCTGAAGCCCCGTTGTTTCAAAAATGTTAAAACCTTTCCTACAGAGTATACTGCGAATTCTAGAGCATGGATGACTGGAATTATTTTTAGAGAATGGTTGCAAAAGTGGGATAACGAGTTGACAAAAAAAAAGAAGAGGGCTCTTCTCTTCATAGACAATTGTCCAGCTCATAATCCCTTGCCTGTTCTTATATCGTTAAAAGTAGAGTTTCTACCACCGAACACGACATCGAAACTACAGCCCTTGGATTTGGGAATCATTAAAAATTTTAAGGTTAAATACCGTACTGAAGTAGTAAACCATGTGCTTCGACAAATACAGGAAAATCGTGCTGTAGTCCCAATAAATGTATTAGAAGCTCTACATTTCATCAAGAAGGCATGGGATGAAGTGAGCCCTCGAACAATTCAGAATTGTTTTTCTGCATGTGGATTCGACGTGATTACCACCGATGAATCAGACACAGCGCTGGAAAATCCAGAAGAAGTGGAAATTGATGGATGGGGAATCCTTTCATCTGTATTTGATGTGGATGCAAACTTTAACGAATTTGTGGAGGTGGATTGTGATCTACCGGTATGCTTTCCACCTACAGATGAAAGCATCGTACGTGAAGTGTTAGGAAGGGAAGAAGAAGACGATGCAGGTTTGGACAATTTGGAGGACCCTGAAATTGAGCCACCTACACCACCAACTGTTCAAGAAGCTAGACAAGCTATCGATACGATCAGATGTTTTCTGGAAAGTTCTGAAGATATCGAATACGACATTTTCAGGAAACTAAATGAAATATCTTCGGTCGTTTCCAAATTGGAAAAAAAACGTTTAAAGCAAATGAAAATTAACGATTTTTTTAAACCCGTATGAATTTTATGAAGATATGTGATTAGAATATGTACAATGTATGTATACATATTTTTCATTAAATGTAAAATACATATACGCTTGCTTCTCATTGACTAACGATGATCAATATGTATTACCTCGAGTTTTTCCCTCAATGAGTCGAACTCCCACCTCAATAACTCGAACGTTTGGTGAGCCGAACTATAGATAAGTCGAACAGTTTTATGTGGTCCCTGGGAGTTCGACTTATCGAGAGTCCACTGTATTTTGAGCTAATATCAGACTATGGGATATGAGAAGTGCGTTCGTTGTGGAGAAACTCGCGAATTGAGTGAAATATCGTATCACTGATATGTTTCCATTTCCGCGCGCTTCATGTCAAATTTGATAGTTCATGTTGGGGACAAAATTTGCTTACAGAAAATCACATATGCTCCCTCTATCTATGTTTATTACTCTGAGGGTATACCAAATCAAAATTGTTTAAAGATATAACTTCAATTGTTTATTTCTCGGTTAAAGACCCCGATTGCCCAAGATCAATTTTTTTACAATATGCGGAGTTGACTTCCCACTAACAAATTGGGTCACTCCCTGGAGCGACAGTGTGGCTGCAGGTGGCTAGTAATTTTAATGCAAATATCTACGAAACTGTCAAGCAACAAACTTACAATCGAGAAATTTTGCCAACAAAATTTTATCTCCTTTAGTGCCACATATAAACAAACACCTCAGTGAATGCTACAATTTGACTTTCCAATATGAAAATTCGACAGATTCTCGAGGAGCTTTCGTATCAGCTGTGGCCCAGGTCACAGCCACGCCTGCACAGTCAACTCTGATTTCCTCGAGTCCAACGTAAATTGCACTAATTACAATCTATTCATTCCCATTTTACAGCGAATAAGTGCTATTCCCTGAAATTCCCAGGAACTCAAGCTGCCGAACGAAAAGTTCGAATGATGGCTAACGAAACAAGTTTAAATGGAACGATTCAACTTCTATTAACGTCCGTATGCTTTCAAGCTTAACGCCGATAATCCCATATTTGCAAAAGCGTATTTCAACACTGGCAGAAAATTGAAATTGTGAAGGAAGTTGGGGGAAGGAACACGCGGTGCATGAATAATTTTCGTGCGCTCGTTCTCTGAAGTGATCGCTCCATCTTTTCGTCACAATGTCTGTTATTTTCGATTTTTGGGCCGGGAATGATCTTTCATGATAATTCCATCCGTCCGACTGTAGGTATACGATTTCTTTTGACCAGAAAGATCAAGAAACTTGAAATTTTCAGAGTATGTTCGAATCACGAATGTCGAGGTTGAATTTGTTCATAAAAGAATCTTACTAGGAGTTCAGATATTCGGATTTTTTTCATTTAAAAGAGATTCGTTCAATATTTCACAGTTGGCTCTAAAATAACAATTTAATGAACTGGGTCATCGATGTGACCAGGTTCACTTGTATTCGGTTGATGTTCTTTCAACCCATGGAAGAGCGGCTTTCCACATTACTCCCTCCTCCGAAAAAGTTGTGGCAGCGGTTGCCATAACTGTTCCCTTACACTCTCCCATACTAATATGATAGTCCTTATTCTTCCAGTATTTATACTAACACTAACAGTATACCTTCACCAAATCAAGAAAAAAAAAATCTTTTTTAACTATCCATATTTTATCATTCCTTATGTACCAACTACCTATCATCAAAAATTTTCAAAAATTATGTTCTCAGCGGAAACTTATCCCTTTATCAAAATTTAAATGTGTGGTCTCAATGCTGTTATGTTCTTTAACAATATTTAACAAATCGATCAGCTCCAACTATCAATAACTTATCAAAAAATAGTAATACTCAAAAAATAAAATCCAAAATAATAATAAATGACGAACAATGAAACAAGGCTCCATAGAAATTAGTTCATGACGTTAACTAATCGCACTCACTCCACTGGCTCCGACATGGAGTTCAATAAGTTCACTTTTCGGGTTTTCAAATTTTCACTATCATAGCATTTACTGGTTTCATCCGGATGCTTCCTATAATGATCAACTGGGATAGGATTTACCTTCTCGGAGTTTCTGGCGAGTTACTATCGGTATGTGTGGGCAGGCGTTTTCCTGGTGGAACACAATTGCTCTCCTATTGGCAAATAAGAGTTTCGATTTTTGAGAAGTTTTTAGCTCTGTATGAATTTTCTGTCTGAAATCACTAATATAAATATTCTAGTCAATGGAAACGATCATTTATCCCTCAATTTGTTCACATTTCATTGCTTTTCAGTAATATCTCCAATCATATCATAACTTTCGGCTAAGGAACCCGCTCTCAAAGTATAGGCATTTATGAATCAACCTGTATATTAGTTGCAAATAAAGGCTTAGACCATATTTAGAGTAATTCATACATAGAACGATATCGATCCGTTCAGGCTTACCACTCTATTTCACGTCCACCAACATAGGCACAATATTAATTGCTCTAGGCCAATATGTACATACTAAATCTCTTGAGCTCCAATAATCAGCCAAATCAAGGAAGACTTACACCCATCTCCATTTAGGTTGCTCCGAAACCTACATCGCCATGATTTCTGCTAATGTTAACACAGTTGAATACATCAGGAAGATAGAACGGTTGAACATATTTGATCTATCTATATGAATTTTTCAATTAGAAATCGATCAGGAACTTACAGGGTATATTAAATTTGTAGCTTTTATCGCTATGTCTACTTTGAACACCCTATAACTTGGGAACCATCGTTGACCAGAGTCTTTTAATCGGCTTTTCTTATTGAGGGCAAAAAAAAGGCAATAATACTAACATTTGTAATTAAAGGTTGTATTTATCATACATTCAGGTGCTTGGTCTTTCGATTTCATCAGAAAAATCAATGACTATTATTCTGTATCCTTTCAATAAATTTGGCTATGGATGAACTTGACTTGAAGTGTATAATATGTCTGTAAACGCATCGAAAGAAAAGATCTGGAGACTTGAAATTTTCGAAGTTCGTTTGATATCTAAATACAATAGATACGTTTGTTAATGGTTCTAATTGTCCTATTGAAGGTAGGTCTCATTGTGGTGGCCCAACTGGACTTTGTTTCAGAATAACTCGAAACTTTCCTTCAAGTTCTGTGTCCAAGCAATGAATAATTATCTCGCTTTTTTAGATTAATGAATAAGAAACATATCTCTGTGACGTGTAACATAGATATTAGATACCCTTAGACTAATAAACATAAATAGAGGGAGCATATGTCATTTTCAGTAAGCAAATTTTGTCCCCTACATGAACTATCAAATTTGACATAAAGCGCGCGGAAATGCAAACATATCAGTGATACAATATTTCACTCAATTCGTGAGTTTCTCCACAAAGAACGCACTTCTTATGTCCCATGGTGAATCAACGTTTCATATTAACTCAAAATATATTAGAATAAATACCTAAATATATCAGAAATTCAGGAAACAAACTTCAAGCGCGCCAAACGACGTGAAACAACCGATGACTCTAGGAGAGCAAAAGTTGCCAAACCTTGTATTTCA
Source organism: Harmonia axyridis (assembly GCF_914767665.1). Lineage (NCBI taxonomy): Eukaryota > Metazoa > Arthropoda > Insecta > Coleoptera > Coccinellidae > Harmonia > Harmonia axyridis. Next base: position 32,124,833 of record NC_059505.1, read on the forward strand.
ACAGGTAGATACAGAAAATAATAAATATTCTGCTTATTATAAATTCGACAATTAGGAAAAATATCGGATTCCAAATATTCAAATCTGCATATTTAATCGGGAATCACTCAAATAAATATATTTCATTCAATAAAATATACAGGGTGGCCATTTGAAAACGAAACAGACGAGATTACAGACGAAATAAATTTTTTCGATAGAAATGCTCGGACAGGTCGATTTCTGTTTCGAGGGGGACAACTTAAGATGTAGGTTACGGACGCATAGCGCTTCAACCCTTGCTGCTACAACCCCCACCCCCAATTTTTGAGTAGGGAAGATGGGGTGAGTGATACCTCAATTTAAAGGTATTTTTATACTGATTTCAGCACAGTAATTGTTTTTTCATTTTATGCATTAGTTCTCGAAATATTCATGCGTTAGTTAGTTAGGAAGGAAGCCACAGTCATGGTTGTTTTGAAGCTCAAAATGTCGATTTTTCACAAAACACTACAAGTGCCATGAAAACACCACTTCATTTTCAAATACTTAGTTAAGAATATTTCGAGAACTAATGCATAAAATGAAAAAACAATTACTGTGCTGAAATCAGTATAAAAATACCTTTCGAATGAGGTATCACTCACCCCATCTTCCCTATTCAAAATTTGGGGGTGTATATTCATAACGAATAGTGAAATTGTGGATTTGAACATATATACAATACGACAACGTAATCTAACCATGTTGGGGACATGTAAAAATTGCGTAAACTTCATCTATTTATGTTCATTACTTTATGGTATTGCCTCTAAAAAGGTGAGAAATTCATAATCCAAATCAAATGTGATTTTGTCATCTAATGCATTGATGACTATAATATCGTGTAGATCGATTCAACGGTTAAAGTTTAATCGATTAACGATTTTACATCAACGACTCCAATCAACATTTCAGCCTATTTTCGCTCCCAAATTCGCAAATTACAGACATTCGTACAAAATTATAGTGTCCTGTTCAATAGAACGAAGGCGGAAAAACTATACAGAATAAACTTTGGCCTACATAATAAAAGAGCACCACAAATACGCAAAATGTAATCGCCTCCATTCATGCAAGTGAAATTTCGCATAGAACCCGAAATTGAAACGCAAATTGAAGCACCGTGTGACAGTGTATAGTGTATCAACTCATTTTCAGGGATGGACAGTTGCTTCATTATTTTAATGCACCGCAATTTGCTTTTTAGTTCACAATCACACTCAATTTCTGCATCCGGGGCATTCACACAATACCGTCATTTCTAGATGATCAGACGTGTACCGAAAACTGCCCTTGAGCTATTTGGATCATTATTTTCAGTGGTGATTAAGTTCCTCGAAAATGTACTAGGCATTATAGATACCCACACATTTAGTAAGGGAAATGGCTCTTCGTGAATTTGCCTGAATTTTTGGTATGTTGTAATTCCTAATGTGCTGATTAAAAATGTATGAAGCCACAAAGTTCAAAAATACACAGTTTTCAAGATATGGAGCTTTGAAAAGGAATTTTTTCCTGCGGTATTTGCATATTTGCTGATCAATCGGAGAGCTCTTATTTATCATTGGTATAGAATTTGGACGGTCAGCGCCCAAGATCTGACTGAGAAATGGTCTTCCTCAGTTATATTAGGTATACAACTTTGCTTCCGCTCTTTTGCAATAGATGGTTGTAGCTGTAAGTGGTAGTCGAAATGAATAGATCGTAGCTGATGTATTTGTGAATATAAAGTAAATATTAATAATAAATATTAGTCTATTTATGTCTGCATCATAAAGTTATTCTCGATTAAACATGTCAGCTCAGAGCCAAATTCTCGTAATTCGCGGGAGATTTTAATTTTCTGCTCTGATAAGAAGAACTCTGCAGCTGAGGCTCAGAAACCTGCGACTGAGACTCATCGGATGCTCTCCAATACCAATGGTGAAGCCGCTTTGAGTGAGAGAATGTGCCAAGAGTTGGTTCAACGCTTCAAGAACGGTTATTTTGGCGTTGAAGACCAGCATGACGTTGGAAAGAGAGAAGGTTTTCGAAGATGCAGAATTGGAGACATTACTTGATCGTGTCAAACGCAACAAGAATTGGAAGTAAGGCTATAAGCCATTTCAAAACGCCTGAAAGTGATGGGAATGATTCAGATAGAAGGAAATTGGGTGTTGTACGAGTTGAAGCTAGAGATGTTTAACGTTGTTTGTTTGCTTGTGAACAGCTGCGAGCAAGAAAAGACGTAAGGAATTTCTGCATCGAATGGTAACTGTAGACGAAACATGGGTTCATTACGATAATCCCAAGAAGAAAATCACGGTTCCAAAGTCATGGTCAGTATTTGGTGGGACCAGCTCATCGTAGTGTATTATGAATTAACTTTAAAACAGACTGAAACAGTCACAGGCGATCGTTATCGAACGCAAATAATGAGTTGGAGCCGAGCATTGAAAGACAAGCGGCTGCAATACAACGAGATACATGATAAAGTGTTTTTACAGATTGACAATGCTCGACCCCATGTTGCGAAAGTAGTCAAGTCATACTTGGAAACTTTGAAATGAGTCCTACCCCACCCGCCGTATTCTCCAGACGTTACTCCCTCGGACTATCTCTTGTTTCGATCAATGGCACACTGCCTGGCTGACCAGCACCAGTGATATGAAGAAGTAACAAATTGGATCGATTCGTGGATCGCTTCAAAAGATGTCCAGTTTTTTTCAACGCGGGAAACATTCTCCAAAATAGTAATTTACGTAACAAGTCCGGAAAATAGGATTTTTTTGGACGAATAGACAGAATTCCAGGACGAGCGTAAGCGAGTACTGGAAGTCTGTGAGTCCAAAAAAAACATTTTCGGGCGTGTTGCGTACAATATTTTTTCGACAACCATGTGAAATAACACTATCGCTGCTGCTTTCCATATTTTATTGCGATTGCGATCAAAAAACATGCAAATTTTTGACAACTAATTTCGTATGAACTGTCAGCCGTTATCTCGGTTGCTATGGATTCTATGATTCTTTTCCGGCCTAGTCCGAGAAGTACGTACTTTCCGGACTAGGCCGGGAAATGCCACTTTCTCAGAGAAAAAGCGTCCGGGAAGTGAGCACTTCCCGGACGGTTGCCGAAAAAAATATTTTTTTAAACTTTTTTTTCAATGTTTTGTCACCAAATTTTGGGGACAAACTTCAGATTCTGATTCAGCATCACAAGAAACATCTAAAATAAGAGTAATCAAAACTACCTCAAAACTTTCCTGTGGAAGTAACATATTGACTGGACTATATATTTTGTAATGAATCTTACATTAGTTAGTACATGAATACGATTTATCAATATGATTATTAAGGTTGGCAAAATGCCATCTGTGCACCAGGCATAGAACTGAATGAGTAAATTGTTAAATAAAAAATCAGAATTTAAGAAAAGCTATTTTCTCAATCAGAAAATAAAGCGTCCCTGGGATGTTATTCTAAAATAATCGTGAAACGTACTCTTATTCTCCTGTTGTATTAAATTTATATACTATTTCACAAATAGACCATATCGGTTGAATATTGAATTTATGAAGAGAAAAACCCTCATTGATTTTTATCGGAACATATTTCGTTGTTCTCCTTCAAGCCCAAGATTTCCACGGCCTTTTCTCACTCGTTTGATATTTTATATCGAGTTAGTGCTGTCCAAACTAAAGGCATAATGTTGTTGGAAATGGGACCGAGCCAGCCCGTTTTCCACGTGTAAATCGAATTTATCATTGTCTCAGATGCCAGAAAATATAATGAATGTGGTCTCTGAGAGACAGGCATACGTTTCTCGTATACAACGTCGGGAGATTTATGAAATTCTGAAGTAATAGCACGGGGACTGGCCTTTTGCACAGAAAAAGATCTTAATAGAGTTACCCGTGCTCAGTTTTTCGTGGAATATTCGAGACATTTTCAAGGAGATTATATAACTTATGTGGAATGGAATAAAATAAGGTCGGTGCAACAATTTAATATACAAGAAATGAAACTCAAAAGATATGCACTGAAAATAAAAAACATAGTAAAATAGAAAACAAATCGAATGGAGCCAGACTTGAGCAAAAAACCTCAGAGATTAAAGCTTAGGCCTAAGTAGCCACAATGCCAAGTTCCCAGATAGAAAAGTTATATCAGATTGATTACAATGAAATATCTCCACGAGTCATGATTTATACAATACAGAGACGAAAAAAAAGTAAGAGCGCGGAAATGGAAGATAAAACTTAGTTGGGCTACGTACAGGCAGTCTAGAAACATTAAGATCAATTATTGATAACTAATAGGGAAAATTAATTAACAAGAGAAATATATTTCTAATAAATAGTATACCCAAGTAGAAACGACGCCGATCTAGAGAATCAAATTTGAATCTACTCAATAACTGATCATGTGGTACACCACGGTTTGGATAAAAACCATCGAGTCTAAAACTAACGTTCTTCAAGAATCGCTTCTGTATATTTTCTAAACTTCTGATGATATACTCAGGACTCTAGACTATCATCAACATAAAGCAAAGTTTGGGAAAACAAATGTGAACAAACATCATTTATGAAAACTATGAATAGCAGTGGACCCAATATAGATCCCTAGGGAACACCAAAAGACGCAACGAATTCAGCCGAACTGTAACCTTAACATCGAACCCAAAGTCACCCATTCATACCTATTCGCAGAAGTGATGTAGTGTGTTGAATCTTCAAAACCATACCCCGAAAAAAAAAATTGAGTACGCCACTGGATTCTACGCAGAATTCTGATTCAGACGTAGTTTTTACCTCAGCATTATTTCTAATAACTTCGGAGATAAAGGAGGGGTCCGAAAAGTATCAATTTCCAAAATCGCCCTGTATCTCTTGAACGGAAACAGTTATGCAAAATCTGATTAGACCAACTTGAGTTTCACGGAAAAGTAGGACAGGAACGTGAAAACCGCAAGGCTCTATCTTAAATAACAAGCGAGAAACCTGGCAGTCTCACCCAAAATGGGAAGCACTGTACATCACTCACTTCTGCTTTAGATGATTCTTCCCAAGTTGATGTAATTTATACAGACTTCTCCAAAGCGTTTAATCGACTGGACCATGGTATCCTTCTTAGAAAAATGTCCTCCTTTGAATTGACTGAGAGTTTCACACGTTGTTTTTTTTTAATCTTACCTTACGAATATCATCTAAAGCAGAAGTGATGTAACACAGTACATCACTTCTGCTTTAGATGATTCTTCTCAAGTTTATGTAATTTATACAGACTTTTCCAACGCGTTTTATCGACTGAACCATAGTATCTTTCTTAGAAAACTGTCCTCCTTTGGATTGACTGAGAATATCCCTCGTTTTTTAATCTTTCCATACGAATAGATGACTTTGGGTCCGATATTTAGGTTACAGTTCGACTTAATTCGTTGCGTCGACTGGTGTTCCCCAGGGATCTATACACGTCAAATTCGTGATGGTCGACCGACCGTTAATGAACCAATGTTGAAAATCCGATATTCGTTATTTCTGATCTTTCGAATTATTTACTGAAGTTGCTGAGAATGACAATAGGTCTTAAAGTTTACTACTATATTTTTGTCATTTTTTTTTAAACTGGGCTGACCTTACTCTTCCTCCAGATTAGAGGGAAACTCTGTAAAGAAAGAGATAGTCTGAAAATAAGGGTCCAAGGTCTGTATTCTTATTAATGCGTTATATTAAAAGGCCAAATTCACTGTTTGCTCTGAAGAAGGTCTGAAACCTAAAACGTGGTTAATTTATCGAATAATCCCTTTCAAATAATGACGCTCCCTTCTTCTATTGGTATATGCAAATCGTGGCCCTTGAAAACCCATATTATTCATGCTACATGGATCCATGATTCATCTCCAAGATTCCTCTGTCCTAAGTATACAATTCCTCTCGGAATATGTCATCATATTTGACAAAATAGCGAAAATTGGCCGACGCTCTTATATGCCCTAAGTGCTGAATAATTCTGGCGTGATTTGAATAACCACCACGATGTGGCGCCATCGTTGAAGCGTCCCAAGTGTAACCATAACCATTTCATCATCTGACAAGGCACCATCAATATTTTTTATTTTCGGCTGCAGCACAACGGAATCATCTCGGTAACCTTTGCCAGTTTCTTTTTATTTGATTTTCCTTTGAAGTTTATAGATGTTCAGCTCTTTCGCGGTGCTTCAGACTTTCGAATGTTATGGCAATCCTTCACGAGAGGAAAATATCGATCAAACTCAGATATGGACTATTCACCTACGTGTAAATAGATTTGGAGCTTATGTATTAATATGAGGAGTTTGAGGGAAATTAGAGATATTGGAAATGCTGCTAATGGCACAAAGAAGCCTTTTTTATTGAAATTTTTACAGTATTAAACAACAATTCAGTTCATTGAAAATTTTCCTTACAATGAGAAGAAACAGCAGCTTTTGAGCCCACGTTCATTCATGTGCCAATTACACATTATGTATTCCATAAAGACGAAAAACCATACTACCTTCGCTTTCAAATTCTTTGGTAGCCGTTGTTTACTCATTCATTATATCAAAAATTCCTACGATCTTGCATTAAAAACTAGTTTCTTTTATATGCCAAATATTTTTACCCCAACACGTGTTTGTAAATTCTAATCCTAATTAGTTTTCGAAGCAATACTGAAACTTTGAATGCCCTACCGCCCTTTGTATCTTGTGATGTTATAGGTAATCATGCGTCGATCGTACGCAGTGTCATGTGGATGTAAAAATCAGATATAGAACTTGCGCATTATAAATCGGCGTTCAATATTCTTCATTCACTAGAATTTAATTTATTTTACACACGATTGCAATATTATTCATCGGAAGAAGAAAATTCTCTTTTATCATCGGAGCAGATGCTATTGTTATTGATGTTTTTTTTTATCGGAGCGACAAAAAACAATTTTTTTCAGGCGCCAAAATTACTCGTGCTGATCCTGCCTAACATCTGTGCTTTTCTCAAATAATTGTATAAGGTGTGTGAATAAGTCTTTCCCGTTTTTTTTCAAATTTTGAGCCTTTATTGTGAAAAAATGGTTACAAATGAATTATTGAAAGTATTGGCCATCGCTAGCTACAACTTTTCCCCATCTTTCTGGCAACATACGAATCCCGTTGCGAAAAAATTCGACCGGTTTGGCCTCTATCCAGTCATCCACCCATTTTTTGGCTTCCTCGTAGGAATGGAAGTGCTGGTCAGCCAGGCCATGCGTCATCGATCTGAAGAGATGGTAATCAGACGGAGCAATGTCTGGACTATACGGCGGGTGGGGTAGGACTTCCCATTTGAGCGTTTCTAAGTATGTTTTCACCGGCTGTGCAACATGTGGGCGAGCATTGTCATGTTGCAAAATAACTTTGTCGTGCCTGTCGGAGTATTGTGGCCGTTTTTCTCGCAGTGCGCGGCTCAAACGCATCAATTGTCGTCGATAGACCTCGCCTGTGATCCTTTCATTCGGTTTCAGAAGCCCATAGTAAACCACACCTAGCTGGTCCCACCATATACAGAGCATGAGCTTGGCGCCATGAATATTTGGCTTGGCCGTCGATGATGATGCATGGCCGGGTAGTCCCCATGATTTTCTTCGCTTCTGATTATCGTAACGGATCCACTTTTCATCGCCAGTCACGATACGATGCAGAAAACCCTTTCTTTTATGTCGCTGAAGCAGCTGTTCGCAAGTGAAAAAACGCCGTTCGACGTCTCTCAGCTTCAGTTCGTACGGCACCCAATTTCCTTGCTTTTGGATCATTCCCATGGCTTTCAAACGCTTGGAAATGGTTGTTCGGTCAACTCCCAATGCTTCAGCAAGTTCTTCTTGCGTTTGACACGAATCTTCATCAAGCAAAGTCGCCAATTCTTGATCTTCAAAGATTTGCGGCCGCCCGGAACGCTCCTTGTCTTCCACGTCGAAATCGCCACTTTTGAAGCGTCGAAACCATCCGCGAACACTTGAATCATCGACACAACCTTCTCCATAAGCTTCCTGAAGCAACCAATGCGCCTCGGCAGCAGATTTCTTCAAATTGAACCAATAAAGTGAAACTTCCCGCAAATGACGTCGACTCGGCTCAAATTTCGACATTTTCACGATTTCAAAAATTTATGATGCGAAAAAATTTCAACTAATGTGTTAGTGTGGAATTGTTGACAGATGAATAAGCTTTGATTATGACATATGTAACCATTAAATACTCGCACAGTATTGGTGGCGCCATCTCTTACAAAAAACGGGAAAGACTTATTCACACACCTGATAATAAATCTGCTTACTTAATACTTCAACGGCCGCTGGATCAACGTTTTTATGCAAAAAATAAAACATCTTTATCAATAATTGTCTTATGATCAAAGTTTATTGGAGAAATGAAAAAAAAACTACTACTAGTACTACACTTTTTATTTTCTTGTACTTTTGTCGTATCTACTACCGATTTAGAGGAAAAAATTCAACAATTCTCTAGTAATCCTCAGGAAAATCCAAATTATTATAGTAAGTAAATAAAGATCCAATTAGTAAGTTATAATGAATTAATTAATTTTATCTACTCCTATTGAATTAAATATTCATTCATGTATGTTCATGTATCATGTATGTTTCAGTTTGAAAATACTGAGAGGTTGTTTCTATTGAAATAAATTTATAACTAGTATAACAATTTATTTCTTGAATTTAAGAACATAAAATTAATTTATTACTTCACAAAAAAAAAATGGTACATCATTATTCAACTGCTTTTGAGCAATTAATAGTATCTATTAACAAATAGCGTGAGTTATAATAACTCACTATAATAAATCGGAAAAGAGGGATCTGTGCTTCTATACTTCTGTGCTTCCATTCGATTGGCCGAAAGGGGACATTCCATTATTGTTATTGAGGGGAGGAATGTCACTTTGGGAATTTTGACGTTTATAGGTAAGTTTTGGAGTTTGCCAATAAAGTGCTTTCTCTATTCTTGTATTTTTGTATTTATTGTAATAGTCGTAGATAAAGTATAGTATTCAACTTGCGGTAAAAGTCATAAGTCACTTGATGAATTACAGCACGAGCCGCAGGCGAGTGCTGCAAACTTCATCTGCGTGAGTTATGACCTACATTACCGCTCGTTTAATGATATACTAATAAGTTTTGGAACTTATTGATTGAATCTATAGCGAAGATCAATTAATAAAGATTCAATAAACTGATATAATCACCACAAAAAGTAGGACTACAAGAAACACTCTATATTTCGAAAACAAAGCTCTTGCGGACCCATGTTGATGGAACTTTTTTCTTTAAATAATCTAAGGAATCTCTGATTTTTCTCTGTACCCACTGTTAATATTAGCAAGCATGTTGATTCACGAATATTAAAATGTAGTGCCTATTTCCTCATTCTCGCAGGATTCAGCACAATGTTTATTTGGATATCACACATTTCAAAATAGTTCAAAAACAAGACGAAACACACCTCTAGAAATACCACCTCAAACACACTACGAGCCATTGAATACAGTTGTTCAGATTAATTTTCCGAAATTTGTGAAGAAAACAAGTGGTAATTCCTGGGACGCCAATGCGAAAATAAACCATCCGCTACTTTTCTCTGGGTGACATACTAAGTAATGTATTATGTGTTGGTGTCAGTATAAATAGAAACGGACATAATGCCAGCATATTATTTTGAAGGGAATACACATTTGACATGAGTACTTTCGTTTTGGTGTCCAATGTTGCATATTTCAAGCCGGAGTGGTAATAAAACAACAAATGGATTATTTTACACTTTTATTCGATGCTATATGAATTCTTTATGTTGATGGATATTTCGTTTTGGTCCGATATTTTGGGTGATTAACCTCTAAAATTATGCGAGGAAAATAGTCTCTCTTATTAAATTTTCATGGTTTTTGTTTCGGGTTTGAATTTGGAAATTCAATGGAAAATTCTATCTGCCGAAGTTAATGGAAACTATTGAAGATCATACGTGAGGAAGTCTACTCCTATACATTGGATTTTATTTTGTATCCGATACATGCATTTGATATGACTAAATTTTATTTCAATTTTGAAATTCAAGGAAAACAATGAGAAATGTACAGAAGTTAATTCAGGAGCATTTCAAATGCTCAAATTGTACAGAAATATATAGGGTAAGTCTTTGACTTACATAAATTTCAATCAAAGATTCCTGAGGTCAAAAGAAACATTTTTATCCTTCACAATTTTTTTCGATTAGATTTTTTTTTCTCACTCAGTATAGCAGACATCATGGAGTTGACTGGACTTTGATGGAATTTTATGTTCGGAAAATATGCATCACATCAATAAAAAACTATATTCCGAAAATCAGTTCCTTTGATTCCATTCCATTTGGGAGATATAACTTAAATTTTTTTAATGATTTTCAACTGCCTGCATCTTTTCAACCGAGCTGACTCGCAAAAAATGGTAAAGGACAAGTCAAAGACGCACCCTGTATATAGGTATATGTGCTTCTGACTTCACATCAAAACTCTGCTCATTTTTTCAATATTCTGATTGAATTTTCTATGGCTCTGGCGTCCATATCAATATGAAATTTTTCTGGGAGCTATTCTTTATATAAATATCCACTAATACAATATTTTAAGAGTGGATTTTCGAGATCAAAAGGAACATTTTTCATTCCATATTTTTTGCGATTCTGTCTATATGAAAAGATCATTTTAAATGAGCTATGCCACCCCAGAAGTTTTTGCTCCCAAAAAGATATACCATTTTAACCTTGGAAATAGGTAACTATATCAGAAAAACCAGCATGAGCTCACTCTTTCCATTCCATTCATTTGGTGAACGAAGTATTATTTCTTATATAGATAAAGCCCTTTCCCAGGTATGTAGGTACACAAAATCACATCCTAAACGGGACCATCTAAAGCAAAAATGACAGGAATAAAACCCCCCTGGAAATCGTCTTTAAGCCACAGGAAAACTTCCAACCTTCGATTTTCCTGGGGGTTTCAAGTATACAGGGTGTTGCGGATTATTTTGATATTCAAGTCTCATTCCTCTGTGGCCAATTTGAAAGTACCACGACAAAAAAACTACTGAGGGTCACAATCTTATATTTGATCTTTCTTCCAACTATTTTTCGCATAATGAAAAGTTATTTTCATCAAATATTTTCATGTGGGCAAGGGCAAAACGGTAGGTCCTAGGAAAAAAATTCATATGGAGTATGAAAGTAACAGAGATAGCCAAGGAAGGAGGACGACAATGGAGAGAATTGGAGGATAAATCTAAATGGGAGACGAAGGCTAAGGAATTCAAAAGCTTATATGAAGAAGCAATGCAGGCCTACAAAGCAAAGCAGGATGTAGACTAAGAGTTTAATCTTTTCAATGTTTAGATATAATTCTTTTGTACTGTGTGTATTAACATGTTAAAAGTGAATAAATAAAGTTATAAGATTAGTAAATAAACTTTTTTGCCAAATTATACTGATTCCTTAGATCAATTCATTCAAAAATTCTTATTATTTTCGACATTCATTTTCGATATCTAAAAATTATAGGATATTGGGAAAATTTATCTTGTAAAATTATTATGTACAGTTAACAAATGAAACAGAATTGGCATATAGTGAACTTGTTTTTGAAAACCCCTCCTAGAATCAAATGAGTATACCGGGTGGATCGTCTAAAATCAGCTCACGATCCTGGGTGTCCGAAAAATTTTTTTTTCTTGAAGGATATCCAGAGAGGTATCTACCGGCATAGTCACAGGGTCTATGAGGCGGAGCCCCTTCGGCGAGCAAAGCGAGAATTCTAATACAATGAATGAGTTACCGCAATTTTTTAGCGATAAATATTGAATGTTGTTGTTCTGGTTTCGTTTTTCTTAATAATGAACAACCACATTGCCCATATTAGCTGTTATATTCATCTCTAAATATTTATTATCTTTGTTGGCGCATTATATGAAAAAATATGAGGACTAATTATATTTTTTCAAAATAATTATTGTCAATTTGAAATCGATTAGTGTCAATATGACGTGATGTTGATTATTGACAGTTTCCTTATGATTAATGCCAGTTTGAAATTGAAGTTGCCAATTTCATTTATGTCAATTTGTTTATGATTAGCGTCAATTTGATTATTCATTAGTGCCAAGGTATATACAAATCATATTTGTATACCATTTTTCACATTGAAAAAAATATAATCACTCTTCCATAAATGATTTTTACTTCATTTGCTTTCCAGGGAATCTTTCTCTCGGGATTTTTCCTCTGCTAAATTTCCCGCGAAACTCTCAACTAAAAGCTCCTAACCAGAAACAGCAAAATCTCGTAAAAACTGCCCGGAATCGAATCAACCGATAAACAGCGTCACATAATGAATTAAGGAAGTTTCATTGACACCAATTCATCCTATTAATCTGCTCTGGCTAGCATCACAGTTGGAAACTCTCGATAAGGCTTCATTGATTAAAATCAATTAAGCCCTTCGATACTGGCCAATTACGTAATTTCTCCAACTCGATTAGAAGGGATGGATTAGTCTTGCTTGGTTGGCAACATTGATGTGTTAAATCTTGGGTTTTATACTGAGTGGATGCGGCGTTCAAAGCTGCCGCTGCAGTATATTTGAAAAGCAACATTAGATAGATTCAAAAGAAATTCTAAAACATACGTCAGTTTTGTTTTTATTAATTTGTTCTTTAGATATATTGGCCATTCGTTCTTCTTGCGTAATCTCCAAATTAAGAGCCGAGAATGGTCTCCAACGAAATGATTCGACTCACTAATAAGTCCACAATTTCGATTCTGTCCGTCCATCCATGCTCCCAAGCAGAATAATAATAATAAACTCTATTTAGCATATCGAAAAACAAAACTTATCTTTCAGTGACAACATGTTCCACTGTGTTGAGATTTTGAAAGTATACACAATCTTCCTTATCTAGTTGAAAAACAGGTCAAGTTTTGAATTGTAATGATGAACGTTAGTTGAAATGGTAAACGTCAAAATTTCAGGCTTTCGGTTATTATAATATACAGTACGTTATTATGAAAGAAAGATTACCTACACTACAAAGACAGGCAACTTCAGTCGAAGGTAGAAAGGACTGTTTGTACACCATAAAATTTATAACTGACAGAAAGTATTTTGCAAACTCGAGTTAGTAAACGTTCTCACTAACAATAGTGAAATATTTTGGTGTTGAATTAAATCTAAGTTCTTATATTTCAAGGTGATTAATCCTTGTGTAGTGTAAATAGTTCTGCAGCAGCCTTTGCATCTATATTAATTTGGAATTTGATCGTTGCAACCGAATTTTTATTTACCGAGGTGCTAATAATTTCATTCAATCCGTTGAAAAGAACCAGGTTTGTATAAATGATGAATTTCTGATCGTAAACTCAACAGTCTCAACGCTCAGCCACCTGATCATTCCGATTTGGTACAGGTTGTCTTTTTCTATCTTCAAAAACAAATTAGTATAACGACCCTAATTGAATTCCCAAAAATATGTTTGAAAATATTAACGCGGCAAACGATTCTGAATCCATATTTCAATTTTGAATTTTCTAACAAAACCAAACACAACCACACAATCTGATCCATAGAGAAATATGGTTATGTCATAATCGTTTTGACGTTTTAGTTGCGCAGATCCCTGTTCAAACACAAATATCACTTTAATTTCAAACCATTTTCAACAACTTTATCATATAAAAATAGTTAATTAACAAAAGAGCGAGAATTAATTAAAGTTAATTAATTCTCGCTCTTTTGTTAATTTGTTATTTTGACAACGTTTCAGTAAACGTTGTCAAAATAAGCAGAGTACTTATTATACAACCATATTACCATAAATGAAGAATCGAGTGGAGAATTTATTCACCTTGAAATAACCTTCAATAAGCAGCCACCGAACAAGCAAGTCAGGTTGGCCGAGCGGTCTAAGGCGCCAGATTTAAGCTCTGGTTCCCGATTGGGAGCGTGGGTTCGAACCCCACACCTGACAGTGAAGAATCTTTTTTACAACACAAGAATTTAACGTCCAAATAATTCAATTTGATATAGGAAATTGTTAAAACCATTAAAACTCAAGGGTAGCATATTTTACCGTTTTAGTAGTTACCGTTTTAGTAGATCATAGCGAATATAAAATAATATTCTTAGGTAGCCTTTTGATTGTTAAAAATTGGCCACAAAAGGTCATTCCTTCTAATAACAAGAAAATAACTATTTTTTAAAAGCGTGTAACTTTTCATGAAAAGGCCTGAGAGCTTTTGATTACATAAAAAAACCACTTTGATTTTTGATAAAGATTTATACTCAAAAGATTTCATACTTATTTTGTATAGTATAGGACAACTTTTCCGAAGTATACTGAAATATTCTCACACTACTTGAAAATTTCAACCATTTCCAAAATAAGCCAGAGATTCAACTATTTTTATTAACATTATCCTATCAAATTGTTTAAATCATAAAAAGGCTCGGAATAAATTAATTCTAACAATGTTGAATTGAGTGGGGTACATATTGTACAACGTACAACGACTATCAAATTAATTATTATCATCATAAATAAAGAATTTATTCACCGTAGACGCAGAATGGCGTCCGCTGAGCAGTCTAATATTCAGCAAGTCAGGTTGGCCGAGCGGTCTAAGGCGCCAGATTTAAGCTCTGGTTCCCGATTGGGAGCGTGGGTTCGAACCCCACACCTGACAGTAAAATATTTTTTATATCGCACATGAAATTGTTTATCCAAATTCGCCCAAATATGGAGGGACAAAAAATATGTACGGTGTGTCCAGAACGATTGAATGATCAGTAGAAGTTAGGAATATTACAATAGTTCCAACTCTTATCGAAAGGAAATACTATTGCCTCTGTTGCAATGATTATTTGTAAAATATTGCGACATGTGTCCTGAAGTGTTTTTTCCGTTTTTACATTTGACATCTGACAGTAATTTTTCACAGTTCCTGTATACTGAGTGAGAGAACTTTGACCATTGATCGTCCGCCAGAATGCAAGCTTTTTCTTTTGATTTAATTCCTTCACTTTGTAGGGATACCAAATCATCAATTTTTTTGCGAAAATCGAAAAGTTACCAAAATTAATTTTATTTATTGTTTAAGAAATTATGTAAAAATCCCATAAAAATCGGTGATTTGCAAGAAGAAATATCCCTAATATTCTACTGAACTGAGCAGTCACGTAGTGATGTATGATGTACAGCTTTATAACAGAACATTTTTTGTTTGAAATGAGGTCAACACTCTCCCCTAATACCAATACCCCCTCTCTCAAAACAACAATACATATCGCTACACACCCTTCGATTCCCAATCGAACACCGCATCATGCTCACAATCCCATAATTCAACCTTTTGAAAAAAAAAATGACGGACGTTCAAACTCACCGCAGTACACAACGAAATCCGTCCCTAATAACCGTTAGTTCGATCAACGAAGTTAGGTTGTGCCCCGGCATTAGCGCATTGCGCCACCTCGTTATTTTCCCCGAATATGCCGGTGCCGCCACAAATATACACACAGCAAGAGTAGAGAGAGGCATTCAATATTGTAGGGCTCGCAGTAATTTTGCGTTCGAATAATACGCTCGATAAATAATGTACAGCCATCCGCATATGTGGATATGCATGCCTGTGCAGAATTCGCAAGCTGAAAATTCGACGGCATAACCTTGCTAGAAAAACGCGGACAGAAAGTGTAAACTGAATCGGCAGAGCGACGATACGCCGCTGGAAAAAGTTATTTTTTCGATGGGTTAACCTAACCTAACCTAACCTAACCTGATTAAAATTAATTTTTCATTATGATGGCCGAATTGTTGGAATAGAGTTTTGTTTGTTGAGCACCGTGCATGCCTCAGAGTAATGAAATACATACATATAAACATGGCTTTTTCATATCTTTCTGAAGCCTCGAAATATTAACATAAAAATAGCATGATTTCGATTGAGGCTAGGCACACATACTCTTAGAGCAGGTTCACATGACAAGCGCTAAACGCGCGTTTTAACAACGTGTGTTTACAAGTATATGCATTTTATTTGAAGCGTCCAACGCAGACTTCATAAAAACGTGCGTTAGCATGTGTACGCTTTGAATAAAATGCATGTATGTACTTGTAAACGAACGTTGTCAAAACGCGCGTTAAGCGCTTGTCATGTGAACCTGCTTTTATATGTATACTAATGCGCGCATATCTCAGAAGTAATAAACATAGACAGAGGGAGCATATGTCATTTTCAGTAAGCAAATTTTGTCCCCAGCATGAACTATCAAATTTGACATGAAGCGCGCGGAAATGAAAACATATCAGCTATACGATATTTCGCTCAATTCGCAAGTTTTACCACAAAGAAAGCATTTCTCATGTCCCATAGTGAATCAACGTTTCATATCAACTCAAAATATATTGAAAAAATAACCTAAATATATCAGAAATTCTGAAAACAGACTTCAAGCGCGCCAAACGACGTGAAACAACCGATTACACTAGGAGAGCAAAAGTTGCCAAACCTTGGATTTCATCAGATAGATACATAAAATAATAAATATTCTGTTTATTATAAATTCGACAATTAAGAAAAATATCGGATTCCGAATATTCAAATTTGCATATTTAATCGGGAATCATTCAAATAAATAAATTTCATTCAATATAATATATTCATAACGATATAGTAAAATTGTGGATTTGAAAATATAACACAATCCGACAACGTAATCTAACCATGTTGGGTACATGTAAAAATTGCGTATACTTCCTCTATCTATGTTTATTACTCTAAAAATTAAGGGGCGAGATTTGGATAAATGTAATACGCAATTGGCTTTTTAACAGCCTTTGGCTTATCACTGCTTTTTTTATTACTGCTTTTTGCGCCATTTTCTTGATTTGGCTCGTAATAGTAGATCCAAGCTAATTCAATAAAATCCATGTTGTTACTGAATGTAGTTTTGATTAATTTGCCGCAAGTGCGCGCATGAAACATTTTCAAATTGCTTTCTTGGCGATTGTGATTATTCAGTGGCGCAACAATTGCATGTACGCGCCAGGCCTAAGATGTCTAGAACTCCCACTCACTATTGAATTAGTTGGAAATATAACCGACTTGAACGTTTGTTGAAATTAATAGAATATTTATTTTACAACCATTATCCCCATAAATAGAGAATCGAGTGGAGAATGCTCTTGGATAGACCACCGCCTAATTATCAACAGGTCAGGTTGGCCGAGCGGTCTAAGGCGCCAGATTTAAGCTCTGGTTCCCGATTCGGAGCGTGGGTTCGAACCCCACACCTGACAGTGAAAGATTTTTTTTCAACACAAGAATTTAACGCCCAAATCATTCAATTTGACAAAATAAATAAATTTATAAGAACTTTTATACTCAAGGGTCGTATATTTTACCGCTTTAGTAGATCATAGCCAATTTTAAGAAAATATTCATTGTTAAAACTTACCCACAAAATATCACTCCATCAATTTCAAAATAAGAGAAAAAATTATTTTTTTTATTACATAAGAGCTCCACTTTAATTTTTTTTGAAGGTTTATATCCAAAAGATTTCATACTTATTTTGTAACACCTTGTATAGGATAATTTTTTCGAAGTATACTAGAATTTTCGCACACTATTCAAAAATTTCAAACATTTCCAAAATAAGCCGTATTAATCACAGAATCAACTTCAAGTTCAACTACATACTTTTATTAACATTATCTTGATAAAATGTTCAAAATAAAAAGCTAGAAAAATTTTAACAATTTTGAAATGAGTTGAGTACATATAAATGACTATCAAATATTATCATAAAGAAGTTATTCACCGCTGAGAAGCCAAATATTCAGCAAGTCAGGTTGGCCGAGCGGTCTAAGGCGCCAGATTTAAGCTCTGGTTCCCGATTGGGAGCGTGGGTTCGAACCCCACACCTGACAGTAAAGATAATTTTTTACAACACAGGAATTTAAATAATTGAATATTGTACATGATCGGATCTAGTGTGTATGAAATCGAAAAGATCTAGTGGGTGGCTGCTCTGTTTTTTTCTTTCGTGGAACATGATTACAAAATGGTTTTTCTTGAACTCTTCAGCAATTTCAATTTCAATTTTTTTCTCCTTTTTAGGAGCAGGTACGAGCTTTTGATTACATGAGAGACACCCATCAATTTTCGGCAAGGATTCATCCCCCAAATACTTTCACCCTTATGTGGTAATACCCTGTACATAACATCCCGTGCTTTCAAATTCCTGTATTGTAAAAAAGATTCTTTACTGTCAGGTGTGGGGTTCGAACCCACGCTCCCAATCGGGAACCAGAGCTTAAATCTGGCGCCTTAGACCGCTCGGCCAACCTGACTCGCTGAATATTAGGCTGCTTAGCAGACGCCATTCTACGTCTAACTTCTTTATTTATGATAATATTTGATAGTGGTTGTACGAACGTTGTACAATATGTACTCCACTCATTTTAACATTGTTTGAATTATTAATTCTCGCTTTTTTCATGAATAGGATAAAGGTAATAAAAGTAGTTGAACTGGAAATTGAATCTGGCTTATTTTGGAAATGGTTGAAACTTGAAATTTTCAAGTAGTGTGAGAAAATTTTAGTATACTTCAGAAAAATTGTCCTCTACAGGGTGTTATCAAATAAATATGAAATCTTTTGGGTATAAATCTTTATCAAAAATTAAAGGGAGTCTCTTATGTAACCAAAAGCTTTCAGGCCTTTTCTTGAAAAGTTACACAACTCCAAAATTTGAAATTTTTTGCTATTTTGAAATTGAATGAAATTTTGTGGTTACGTTTTAACAATGAAAAGGCTACTTATGAATATTTTTTGAATTCGCTATTATCTACTAGCGTGGTAAAATGTGCGACCTTTAAGTGTTAATCTTTTTAATAATTTCAATATATCAAATTGAGTGATTTGGACTTTGATCTTCTGTGTTGAAAAAAAAATTTTTGCACTGTCAGGTGTGGGGTTCGAACCCACGCTCCCAATTGGGAACCAGAGCTTAAATCTGGCGCCTTAGACCGCTCGGCCAACCTGACTTGATGTTATGTGGCTCATCGAAGGTCGTTCCGAAAGACATTCCCCAATGGTAATAAAAATTGTTCGATATTTGAATAAACAACGTTATTTAAATTAAATATTGGAATCATGAATCATATTATATTTTTATATGGAAATGTTAATAAAATCGCTCAAACTTTGAATATCCTGTGTTGTAATAATAAAACTTTTTTTATTATTGATTGATATTTCTCGAAAGATACTGTGAATGTCACAATCTTAGAACATATATTATTCAATACAAAAAGGTTATAATCGAGGGTTTCATAATATGACATCATTATAGTCACACAGTTTTGGAACATGCCTCACTAACGATTCCACTTTAAAGCGTTGTATCGAAGACATCTCGCATTAACGAAGGTTCAACTCTCAAAGAAAAATATTTTTTTTTTTGAGCTGAAGGACTTCGGTCGATTGCCCTTTGATAACTTGTTATCAATAAAGAACAGTTATTATTATTATTTTTTTTTTTTTTTTTATCCAAGCCCTTTCTCCAATGATTTGGATAAAAATCAATTTTATCATAAAAAGATCTATAAATACCAGTTTAACTATTTCAATATATTTTGCAATAGCAGTGCTATTATAGTCAATGTCTGAAAATGGAAAAAATTGAAAATCACTCTGTAGCCTTCAGCAGCTAGAGAGAACAAATCTGTTTTTGGTACATTATTTTCATCAATAAAGTAGCACGAAAACCGCATTGGTCTGTAAAACCTAAACATTTTCAACACTCGATACATTTCTATTAAGAAAAAAAAACGGTTGATTACAATATTTCTGTACGAAAACTCAGCATTCTACCAATGTTCCAAAAACCGCATCGTTTTATTTCTATTCATAACTCAACATCCCATAAAACCTATGCATTTGGGACACCCTGTACATTTCCATAAAGTAAAAACCCTCATACGATGAAAATTCAACATGTTTCTCTACAGAAACACAGCATTTCTACCAATTATCTGTTCATTTATCCTATAAAGTAATTACAGTTCAATCACTAATATTCTATTTATTCCAGGGGGATAACTCCACTTCTGCCGGGACCCGCATCCACCCCTAACCACAACCACCACAACATGAACAATGCGTCTCCACCCGTGGCAACACCGCATCCTGATATACGCATCCATTAATTCAACAAGGACCTGAAGGGAAACTCCAAATCAATGGCTGCCGACATCAAGCCGCTCAATCTCTCCGACTTCTTCAACATCACAGAACCAGTATTCTCAGGAGACCTTAACCAGAGGAAATGGCTGGACGCCTTGCTCCACTACCTAAAGTCCACCGTGATGGTATCCATCATCGTTGTTTCCATTTTCGGAAACCTCCTCATCATCGTCGCAGTGATGCGCCATAGAAAACTCAGAGTGATAACCAATTATTATGTGATAAGTTTGGCGTTGGCCGACATGTTCATAGCCATGTTCGTGATGACGTTCAACTTCAGCGTGCAGTTCTTCGAAGAGTGGAAGTTCGGGTACTTCATGTGCGATTTTTGGAACTCAATAGACGTTTACCTATCCACCGTGTCCATCCTCCACCTTTGTTGCATAAGCGTTGATCGATATTACGCTATTGTGAAACCTTTGAAGTACAACATACACATGACGAAGAAAGTTGTGGCGATGATGATTGCTGGTACTTGGTTTTGTCCCACGCTGCTCATGGTGCCGATCTACCAAGGCTGGTATACGACTGAAGACAACCAAATATTCCGAGAGGAGAACCCTGACACCTGCGAGTTTATAGTGAATAAGCCTTACAGTGTTATTAGCAGTAGTATATCCTTCTGGATACCGTGTGCAATAATGATCTACATGTACTCAGCAATATTCAAAGAAGCCAATAGGCAGGAGAAGGAGATGTATAATAGGCATGGGACAGCTTTGCTGCTCCACCAAAACAACTCCAATGGTGACATGTTGTCGAATTCCTCCAAAAACCTCACCCATCACGAGATAAACCAAGAAACCCCTACGAAAGATAGGAACATAAGCAAGATGAAAAGGGAACACAAAGCTGCTCGTACTCTTGGCATCATAATGGGTACTTTCATCATTTGTTGGCTTCCGTTTTTCGTCTGGTACGTCAGCGTTTCTCTTTGTACAACCTGTGAATGTCCCCATTTCGTAGTTACCTTAGTGTTTTGGTTCGGTTACTTCAACTCCACCCTCAATCCCTTGATATACGCCTACTTCAATAGGGACTTCAGGGAAGCGTTCAAGAACACCTTGCAATGCGCGTTCTGTAGCCTTTGTCGTAGGCCACCTTCAGACCTGGATCGGTTCGACATCAGACGAAGATCGTACGATGATCGTACTCGCAGCATTTACTCAGAGACCTACCTGAAGCATGTAGATAGAAGAAGGAGTTCAGAGTTTGGTTCGAGTCTCTGAGTAGACTTAACTAGCAGCAAGTTCACTACAACAAGTTTCTAATGCTGTTGTATGCTGCTAGTTTTAACTACCTCCATCATACCCAACGACTGAATCTTTTCACTGCTGAAGAAGTAAAGTTATTATTGGTGTTGGAAAAACCATAAAACCTTCTAGTCAAATCATGTTTTACATTTCAAATTGGTTAAATTGGCAACATTTATTTTTTGAAGTTTCTTATGTCATTAGTGCTTAGTAGGTTATGCCATTTGAACGTGGAAAGATACACGTTTCAACATCGTTTAGACTCACTATATTCATCGTATTGTAGATTAATTCAAAAGTGAATTTTCTTTACACGATACAAGAGTACTGAGAGTACTGAAATTTGTCTACAATATGATGAATACTGAGTCGATTAACTGAATTTCGTCCAGGAATTCTTTTTGAATTTCAATATTCACCCTGTTTTTTATGAATCAATTAACAATTTCTAAACGTTCGTGCAGCGTGTATCTATTCATGATTAAATTGAACACCATTGACATAAGAAATGTCAAGGCAACCATTTCGAATTGTATCATTTTTATCTTAAAATCCCTATCTAAGCATTCTTATCTAATCCTCTGATTCTTCTACATCTTATTTATCCTTCAAGCAAACCCCATGATATTTCATTCAAATAATCTTATTTCTTTTTGAAAGATTCACTTTTGGCACTACCTTTATAGATTTCTTGTCCCAATATAAGCGCTCGTTTTATTTCTGTAATTTTTTCAGCTCCTCGGTTCCTCAATGTTTCAATTTTAACACTCAAAATGATATTTTCTTATTAAACCGAATGAAGTCCTTCATGAGAATAACCACATAAAAGTAAGATAGGTTGAATGCCAAAAGCCTTACAGAAATGAAGGCTTGGTTTCAAACCAATATATAAGGTAGTTCAAACTCTATATGTCTGGAACTACAGCAGTTGGATAAAAATGGATGGCACATTTTCTAGTTCTTTTTTTTAGAAACGAAGGAAATTGAAAACCTCAGGTTGATAAATCCTTTTATTTCCGAGATTTGATAGAAAATTTTATTTTTCCATTTCCATCAAATCTGACACCAATTTTTCTTTAACTGCTGTAGTTCTGAATATCCCCACAGTAGACATCAAAGTTGAACCATTCTTAGTCCAAATTCGAATATTTTTCTTTGGGATTTTCCACCAATAACAAACTACTTTATTCTTCAGCAGAGGAGGGGGTTTGGTAACCAACGAACCCAAGAACTTTACTAACCGTGTGTCCAAAAATTTCTTCTTGTAAATATTCGAAGTTATGGTGCTATTTTTCTGTAAAAGTGTGTTAAAACTTTCTCGAAAAGTGATAGTGTGTGATAAATAGATATTTGATAATTGTATTATCACTAAAACTCCTTAGAGGAATTAGAATGCCAAAAAGAAACTTGAATTTGAGTTTTGAGTTTTATAGTCTAAGATTTAAAATAGTATTTCGAGATGTTTTGCATCGATTGTTAATTTGCTGAGCATTGCATATTTTATTGGACTGCCGCATTTTCATTGAGAGTTTATCGTAATATTCATTTAAATTGTATTTTATTGTTAAGTACTTATTGACTCTCAATTTATTTTTCAACACAATTATGTAAAATAATTGGTAAAGTCATATTCATATGTATTTGTAGCTTTCTTAAAATTTTTGAGGCAATGAACTGAAGGTCGTAAAATACTCATTAAAATTACTGTTTCTTAACTTTAATTTAATTTATTTTTTACTCTCAAAATCATACAGTAATTTTTGTGTTAATCTGAAGAAATGAATAGTAGGCCATATTTCAAATTGAAATTAAATAATTATTAAAAATAAAAATATTTGCTCAACAAAATAATGATCTTTAGAAACGGTGTTTCTTCATGAAGTTTTTACATTTTCGATATTGATTTGAATATAAATCTGTATAGATTCTGGCCTAGATGAATGTTTCATGTATAAACACTTTATATTTTCATCTCTAGTGTACATCCTTCTGAGACTCATCAATTTTAAAATTGTAGCGATATACAATCATAAATCTAGCGAATGTGCAGTTATGAAGTTGAGTTCGTGAGATTAGAAAATGATTCGACCAATGCATTTATAAATAAATGAATCAATAAAGCAATAATATGATCAAAAAGAATATAATTACAGTACATGATACATCGAAGTTTTCCTGTTTTCTAAAGCAACTTACATACTGAAAGGAAAGTGTATGAACGTTGTTTTTCAATGTAAATAAACTGTTCATTCAGAACAGTATTCTGCAGCTGTAATAAGTTTAATCTTCCAAACAAAAATTTATTAGTTTATTTGTTCTTATGGTGAATAAAACGCTTCATTAAAATATGATATATCAATAATTTCTTCTATATTAAAATGGAGTGCCATAGTTTTTGGAGAAGTTTTTGAAGCACTTAGCTTCTTTTCGTGGCCTGTTGGCTTTTATCTGATATTATCTCGTATAATCAATTTTTTACCATCATTTCGAAAAACAAGAAACAATAAATAAAATAATTTTTTTTGAGCGTTTCACTTAAGGAACAAAATTCTCTATCATGAATTATCATGATCTTCCAGAAAGTCAGTTATATCAAACGTATTATTATAATGAATATCATTATGTATTGTCTTCCCTCAATGTGTCGATGTTGAGAATACGGGAATGGTTTTTGAAAAGTTATTGAACTGATATGAATATTCGAAAATCATGACAAATGTCGATGTTAATTAAATGTTACATGTACTATGGAAAAAAATCAATACGTGATATCTGAGTTGCTTTTAAGTTCTCTTCATTGAAATGACAAACCAAATATTCAAATTGTAATATTAGTTTTTAGATTACGAATGATTATTATTTGTTCATTTGTTATCTCTGTGTTATGGTTGAAAAATAATTGTGTGACTGACTGAAACTATATTTTATTGAGCTTGTCCCTTTCCTTTCGGTTACTAAACCACTTTGAGCCTCCCAGCTCGAGTAATTTTCAAGTTGAAAATCAAAGAATCCAATCTGAAGAAAATCTTGAAAAATAGATGCAAATAGACGATATACAATCATTAAGAGGGGTCAGCGTAGTAATTATTTAGTCATAGAAGAATAAATAGATCATAGAAGAAATAATAGATTAATGGGGAAACGGATTTTCACCGATACCTTTGATCTGTGACCGTACATAACCTACTTTCTTCAATGAAAATATCTAATTTATCGAACTGTTTGCACTTCTCAAACAACTTCAGGTATGAGTTAACTGAGATTACCATGAATCCATGAATTCATATTCCTTAATGAAGACTCCCTACATTTAGTATATAGTCACACGTTCCATCCACTGAATAAATATATACATAAATTAACAAACTGGGGAAATCCATGCCCAATTATAGCGTTAAAAGCAATTCCCAGACGTTCTTCCTAATTGAGCTGATCCTGTTGGTATTCAAGAATAATTCGACGTATTCTGAACGTACCCATACCTTACATCCCACATTTGCACACAGAATCGAATAATCTCGTTCTTTGCGTAAATCATACCAACATCCGACCTAAGCAAATATTGGCAAAGTTGCCACGATTTCCAGAATTTCCTGGTTAACTTGAATAAATATGTGCCTGCTTCCCCTGAGTTCTGCAAGTGGAGTTGTTGACGCGAAAACTAATTCTGGTGTACGTGAATGCAACAGCTTTAGTGATATTGAATATTCACAGATGTGAAAACCCAACATAAATGTTGCCGTTCGATCTGATGATAGGGATGAAAATTGTAACTATTGTGAATTCATATTATGGATCTTATTTCTGATTTCCCCGTTGGAGTCTAAATGGCTATAGAGGGAAAAAATTCTATCAGTTACTGGCTCGACAAAGAACTCGTTTTGATTTCTCATTTTCATCAACAAAAAAACCATCAAAATCATTCGGGGAGAATATGTTTGACAGAGCATAGTTGT
This sequence comes from Harmonia axyridis, assembly GCF_914767665.1. NCBI lineage: Eukaryota > Metazoa > Arthropoda > Insecta > Coleoptera > Coccinellidae > Harmonia > Harmonia axyridis. Next base: position 32,150,392 of record NC_059505.1, read on the forward strand.
TCTCATTCAACACTTGTTTGTTCCTATGAACAAGGCCGATTCATTAACAATTAAAGTGACTCTTTTATACACCTGTTACCTGTCAAAGTAACCACAACCTATAATCTATAGGCTTGATCGTCTTTACCTGTATAGGGACATGCAAAGAAAACCTTTCAGCTTTTAAAGAATGATGAAGGTCTTGGGCTTATACAGAGCGTTCATTTAAATTCGTGGTCAAGAGTGCTGTGGAGAAATTAGCTTGTAATGAGCCAATTGAAAAATCCCCGGTCTACCATAGTAAAACACATTTTTTTGGCAAAATTCGATTTTATTATTCAACATAGTTCCTTCGAGGGCGATACAGCTATTATACCGATCTTCCAACTTTTCGATACTATTTTTGTAGTACGATTTGTCTTTCGCTTCAAAATAGGCCTCAGTTTCCGCGATTACTTCTTCATTGGTGCTAAATTTCTTTCCATCGAGCATTCTTTTGAGGTCTGAGAACAGGAAATAGTCGCTGTGGGCCAGATCTGGCGAATACGGTGAATGCAGAAGCAATTCGAAGCCCAATTCATGCAATTTTGCCATTGTTTTCATTGATTTGTGACACGGCGCATTGTTTTGATGAAACAGCACCTTTTTTTTCTTCAAATGGGGCCGTTTTTTTACCGATTTCATCCTTCAAACGATCCAATAACGCTATATAATAATCGCTGTTGATGGTCTAGCCCTTTTGAAGGTAGGTAATCAATGAATATTGTACCTTGCGCATCAAAGAATACTGATGCCATAACCTAGCCAGCTGACTGTTGTGTTTTTCCTCGCTTTGGATTCGGTTCATAGTGTGCAGTCCACTCAGCTGACTGTCGATTGGACTCTGGAGTGATATGATGGAGCCATGTTTCATCCATTGTCATATATCGACGCTAAAATTCAGATTTATTGCAATTAAACAGCTTCAAACACTGCTCAGAATCATTAACACGTTGTTGTTTTGGATCGATTGTGAGCTCGCGGGGCACCCATTTTGCACGCATCTTTCTCATTTACAAATATTCGCGAATGATATGATGTACAGGTTCAGATGATATCTTCACAATGTCTGCTATCTTACCTTTCTGAGTAAGTCAACTCACAAAGCATAAGAAAGTGGAGAAGTGAAAAACCAGATATTTTTTTTGTTGAGACACCCCTTCAATGGCGAGCTATGAGCCGGAGGAGAATTATTGGCCCAATTTCTATGGAACATTAACAGTAGACCTGTAGAGGGAAGAAATTCTTGTACCATTTATTGGTGAATTGAATTTTGAGGAATTTACTGAAAACTCTTTTCAACAAGATGGTGTTAGAACACACACGGCTATAGAAACTCTAGCCTTTTTGAGGAATGTTTTTAAGGATCGGCTAATCAGTTTGAACACTGAACATGAATTTCCTCCACGACCTTCTATCCTCACACCTCGATTCAAACGATGGCAAACTTGCCAATGAAATTTGCAAGTTGGAGGAAACCATTTTTGTGAATCGAGGGGTAATTATTAGGTGTTCAACTTTGCTTCTGCTGTTTTGCAATAGATAGCTTTATCGGTAAGTGGTATTCGAAATAAATAGATCGTAGATGTTATACAATAAGCTTATAGGTATTTGTAAATATAATGCCATCGAAATATTAGTCGATTTGTGTCTGCATCATAAAGTTATTCTCGATTAAACATGTCAGCTTACGAGTCAAATTCTCCTCATTTGCGGGAGGTGTTAATTTTCTGCTTCAATATGAATGAATCTGCGACTGAGGCTCATCGAATACTCTCAAATACTTATGGTGTGGCCGCTATTAGTAAAATAACGTGTCGAAAGTGATTTCAACGCTTCAATAACGGTAATTTTGACGTCAAAGATCAGCATCGCGGTAAAAGAAAGAGGGTTTTCGAATATACAGAATTGGGGGGCATTACTTGATTAATACTATTGTAAAACGCAACAAGAGTTGACAGGATCATTGGGAGTCGCAAAATAAGCCATTTCAAAACGACTGAAAGTCATGGGAATGATTCAGAAACAAGGAAATTGGGTGTCGTACTAGTTGAAGCCAAGAGATGTTGAACGTTGTTTGATTGTGAACAGCTGCTTGCAAGGCACAGACGGAAGGGATTTCTGCATCGTATTGTAACTGGAAACGAAAAATGGGTTCATTACGATAATCCCAAGCGCAGAAAATCATAGGGATTTCCCGACCATGCTTCCACGTCGACGGCTAAACCAAATATTCATGGTTCCAAGATCATGCTCAGTACTTATTTGGTGGGACCAGCTTGGCGTACTGTATCATGAGTTGTTAAAACCGACTGAAACAATCACAGGCGATCGTTATCGAACGCAAGTAATGCGTTTGAGCCGACAAACGGCCGCAATACAACGAGTGACATGATAAAGTGATTTTACAGCCTGGCTGACCAGCACTTCCGGTCTTATGAAGAAGTAAAAAAGTGGATCGATTCGTGGATCGCTTCAAAAGATGACCAGTTTTCTTAACGCGGGGGGATTCGCACGCTGCACGAAAGATGTGAGAAAGTAATGGCCAGCGATGAACAATACTTTGAATGATAAATGTATAACAAGTTTAAAAAAAAAACTCGAATATCGAAAAAAAACGGCGGAAGCAAGGTTTTACGCCTATGTTGCTCAAAAAACTCGAAAATTGAACTGGAGGTTTTGTCACTTACATTTGTTTACATACTTCAAATCTGGGAACTACTTATATGGTATAACAATCTAAGCACTACTTGTAATCGCAGGAAATTAACTCTAATTTCTCCACAGCACTCTTGACCAGGAATTTGAATGAACGCACGTTAAATATGGATTTGAAATTTATATGCGATTTGAATTCAGAAGGTCAAATAATTCGAATCATAGGAAATTTAAGCAGAATATCGAAAATTAATACCCAATATTTCCGTAACAACGACTTGAAATTTAGTTAGATATGTAAAAAATACTCGATATTATCATACAAGAGCGCAACAGGCACTTGAATAAAAAGCTCCTGACGCCAATTCAATACTTTTCTTAAGTTTTCTTACGATAATAGAGTTTCAGGTGGATTTTTTGCTGAGATATCTATTAGATAATCTACCTTTGCTTAATTCTATCGTATTACCGTAATACTGAATGTACCTATATGATTTGAAAATAATGAGAATGTAGGCTGTGGCGATCTTTCGAAGCAAAACATCTTACAAAAAAAATGAGAAACTATATCGGTTACCAAATTACACCAATATTATGAACCAAAGAAAAAGAAAAGTAAATTTCCTATCCCGGTTCTGTTGCTCCTGCATTTTCACATGCCACGTCGAATATGTGAACATTACAAAGGAATAAAAAGGACTATTTCCATTTTTTCCCATATACCGTTCCAAAACTTTACTGCCTACTTTCATCTAAGAACAAGGAAAACGTTGAAATGAAGGGGGAAAACTCTGGAATCAATCCAAATAAATTGCGGGATTATTCTTCCATCTTTGGAAGGGGTTTGCTTTTTATTGCTGTTGATTTTCTTTTTTCTTCAAGAATTGAATTGAGTATGAAAGAAGAACTTAGGCATAGTTTACTGCGATTTTTCCTTCACAGAATGAATTTATTTTTTTTTTCACTTGATATTTATGCTCTACAACCGTGCCTAAATAACTACTCTTCACATTGTTTCTGTGTCGAAAAATGCCAATTTAGCTACGCACTAGTATGGGAAAATTGCTTTTCTCTAATTCTGTGACAAACCGTGTAGTAATATCTCAGTTTGGAGTTTCGCACAGACTTCATGTTAATTATTATTTGTTGGTACTCGGAACTCTTCTGTCACTGATTTATCTATTATCTGTCAAATTTTTCAATGCAAAAATCACTGAACAATATTCATGAAAATATTTCATTAATGTAGTAAATTTTAGTGGAAATACTCTGTATCCCACTCCTATAGAAGGCTCATTCTAGCACAAGTTCATTCAAAAAATCGTTTTGAATTTTGACCTCGTAGAAGAAGCCTTCTGCACTTGTATTATGAATATTTATTCTGCACTAGTGAGCACATGTACATTTTTGACCATATATTTGTCGTTTCTATTCTTGTCAAAATTATTATTAATGCAATTTTTCGTTGGAAAATAATTATCGTATTCATAGAAATCTAGATTTAGAAATCTCTGTCGTATTTTCAAAGAAAAATTGACATCTGATGTTTTACTGCTGTTTACTTCTATGTCAGAGTCTATGGTTTTCCATAACAAACGGTTAATCTATGTGCCAAAACCATAGACCTAACCATAGACAAACTAATCCACTTTATCTATGGACCTAACCTATTATCGAAGTTCTATGATCAAAACAAATAGTCACCAAAGTTATTTGAAAATTATTGAAAAATCAAGATTAAATATGTATTCATCTGATGGGGAGCTACTAGAATATATTCAGCATACAGCTAATACTGCCAGTATCTATTGCCTGAAGAACGTACAAGCAAAATGCTCATTTTCTTCACAGGTGCAAGGATAATAAAGTAAAGAGCTTCAAAGAGAAAGTACAATTCTTCTAATTTGTCGCTATTTCATTATTAAATGTTCATTGAAAATAAGGGAAATATTGATATAAGCAAAATTTTTCTCTAAAGAAGACATCGTCAAGTTTATGTCACCACCAGACGATCTTCACCATATAATGAGAGTAGCATCGATTTATTGTCTTGCTGCAGAATAGAAGTTACAAATATCATTTTAGATGATATTGAAGATAAGGGAAACGTCATAATCATAAAAATGTTGGATTCCTAACCACAACACATCAAGATCATTTGTGAAAAATACAAGGGGGCGTTAAAGTGAAGAATTACCCCGATTTACTACCTCCAATCATCGCCCATTATTGTGTCATGTATATTATCAAAAATTAAAATGCACCACTCAATGTGTTGGTACATATTAATATGATTGGAGAAATACTAACCAATATAGCAGATTATTTACGCTTACATAATCCTGATGAATCAGTTTTTCTTTTAATTTGATAATATAGTTCCTATCGATTGCTTGCCTATACTCTGGGTGGTATTGATTGGGCAATGTCAATAGCATACGGAATAGTACAACTTTCCGCACTAAATAGGCAAACAACTGTTTATACCTGAAGACTTTGTCCGGAATACTTATTTGAACAGAAATTCAAAATTTACAGATATAATTTCATCAACCTTCAAAATTCCTATTCAACATAAATACGCATAAATAGGCATTTTCAAAATAATAAATCTAAGAATAACAAAAAACTCTAAAAACTTTTGTCTTGGATTAAAATATATTCCATTTCATGCTCTCACATGAACACAGAATCAATGTATGCATCTGGGAGAGTATTGAAAATCTCTATTTAAAGCCTGGTTTCAGGTTGCATACTCAAACAGGTATTTGTATTAATGTTCTAGATTTTTGATCATAAGGAAAACTCTTAGCAGCAATTATACGATGCTATTTCAGCAATCAATCATTCAATCAAATGAAATTTATAATAAATCTTGAGAATCAAAACAAAATTGATCTCGATTCTACCTTTACACTGGCTGTTTCCAAAACATTCTTCATTAACGGAGTAATCTTTCAATAGTTACCATTCTCTTGAAGAACTTTTAATCGTTAACTAATTGCTTCACAGGCAACAAAAAATGGTTACTACCTCGGAGGATTACTACTAATAATATTGACAAGGAATGATTCTTGTCTTTTAATATTGAGTTGTTACAGTTCCTATCGAAAAAATTTTAAACAATTACAGGAAATGAAAAATTATATAAACAGTTTATTATACATATGTATATTCATATTTCAAACAAATACACACCTGACTGTATAAGACAATAGAAATTGATATATACGAAATCAATTTTTTAAATATCAAACAGTATTTAATGGATTCGCTCTTTACTTGATGGAATTCATTATATATAAATATTATTCAGTAATTAACTAGATCAATGGAAATTGTCTGAAGTTGAACTTTAAATATAAACAAATCTGAGCGGTTACACAATATAATCCTCAAATGTTTAATGTGCAACTTTATTAGTAATAAAAACATAAAAAGTATAAAACTCGTTTTAATTAATTTTTTTGCCTATGTACATTATGATATCAATTAAACTTATGTATTAATTCCATATTTTGATTTCATTTTGTCAATTTCCTCTTGTTTCTTTTCAATATCAGTCTTCTTGAAAGCTTTACTAGCTTGATAGTATAAAACAACAAGGTATCGATTACAAACGTTGAATCCTGATAAATGATCGCAAGCGTTCTTGGCATCGAAGATGTCTTCGTAAACTACAAAAGCAGTTCCTCGAGTTTCAGGTGTATTTCCTACTCTTATTTGTCTTATGGCTCCATATTTTCCAAAAATATCATACATTTCTTCAGCAGTGATTTTGTATGGTAAATTTCTTATATAGAGAATCCTATTGATTTCAGGGGGCAAACGTACCTATAAAAACAGAACAATTTGAAAAAAAATGTGTAAAAAAGCCCTATGGTTCTAAGAGCCCCATAAAAACCTGGGATAGTTGTGATAAACATTACGAAGGTTTTGATAAATACTAACGTTTGCTTTCCTTTGCATTGCTAAAGCCATTTTGAGCTATTAAGTATAAAACTGTAACCTTAAATTTAATTAATTATATTTCACAAATTAGTTCAAGTATACAAAATTTATAAACAATTTCTATGCAGTTTCAAGTTTTAAGCTTGTCAAAAAATACAGAATAACAATTATCTGTCATAACGCCACAGACTCGCTGACCATAGAGCACCGATCTTATTCTTTTATATATCTTAATATAGTTTTTTGTTTTATTTTTACGATCTGTTCATCTTCATTAAAGTTTCAATATGAAATAATATGTCGAAATTTTAATGAAAATTTTATTGCATGAATTTAATTGGTAGTATAATTGATATTCTGAGTTTGTATAGTTTTCGAAAATATGAGGGATGGGTTTTTAATTACTATTCGAAATTAATTCCATAGATATGATATCCGCATTATTCTTAAATCTGATTAGCACACAGAACATTTATTAATGTTTGGAATATATAGTTTTTGTGGGCATAATCAAAGTGGTATCTTCTTTAGTTTATTCAGAAAATAATTAAAACCAAATGGATCTCCAACACATCCTCCAGCTAAAAGGAAATAATTCCAATACAATCGAAACAAGCTCAGACTTCAATGAAAATCCAAATAATTGTGATGAAAATATACATATCATGTGCATTCTTTGGAAAGGTAACAAACTAGGGGCTGCATATTATAGCTTAAACGATAGTTTGGTGAGTAAGTACCGATAATGGAAAACATCATTTCATTGATATTTCCTCAGTTTTACGTATACGAAGAATACGTGGATGTTGGCCCTCATTTTTCTATTCTCAAATGTATATTTCGAGAAGTTTCACCTAAATATACCGCATGTATTGGATCTTCTACCGATGCGTTCATAAAATCACTTATTGATACAATAAATGATCAAGCTACAAACACAACAACTTCGGACATAAGAAGTCTCCCACCAAATTTTTATATACTATCAATGAAAGATTACCGTAAGTAATTTTTTATTCTCATTTCCATAGGAAACAATACTCTATGACGCATGCGCATTCAATTTTCAACTTATTGGATTTTCACAGCTTATGATATATGCAAGACATCCTTACAAAATGTAGAGATTGCTTCTTTTCCCGAAACAGAATCCAGTGACATTTTGAAAGAAATGTACATTCAGTCTCTCATTAATTTCGACTATAAGATGTCCATATATGCTGCAGGGGCTTTGGTGAAATATCTAGAAAAGAACTGGGCTTTCTTCTCACCAGGAAGAGAATTGAAAATATTGTATATGTACCAAGTCACCATGTGAGCACCATTCTAGCAATCTCTTATTTTTTTTTCGACAATTCTCTTCTTACAGAAAGAATCATGTTCTCATTGATTGGACCAGTTTCAATGCTTTACAAATATTCAATCAAAAGTACCATGAAGCTGGATTCAAAAGGGGGGTACAATCGAACAAGAGAGAAGGTTTGAGTATTTATAAATTGTATTCATCTCATTGTAAATCCAGGATGGGTCAATTTCGTTTAAGGTGATAATTTTTTTTTCTGATTAATTGTCCTTGATAACTTGAATAGTTCAAATCAAGCAACCACAACTTGTTGTGCACAATATGATCAAATTAATCGCAGTCTGGAAATCCAAGATTATACAATATTCTATGCATCTTGCAAAGTTAAAGAATAGACTGTATACTTTTCTATTCTTTGGTTTTGTCAAGTGAAAGAATACTCTATTCTATAGAATAGAGAAAAATACTATATTCTGTGACATGGTCTGGTCAAGTCACAAAAAAAAGAGAATATTTCTTTACTCTGTGGTTAAATCAGTGTTTTTTGTCATAGAGTATGAATCACAGTTTTTGTAATATTTTTATTCTGCGCCCTCTAATGCCGAAATTCGGAACTAAATACCTATAATAATAATAAAAAATCCTAGTATTGAATAGTTTTGAAAAAATATTGAGATCTAACACTTTTATTTTCAGAAATCTTCTACTGAATCCTATCTGCGATATAGAGGAATTGAACAAGAGATTAAATTTCATTCAATTCGCTTTGCAACCCTGTCATATGGAATTTATCGAAAGTGTACAAGACAACATAAAAAATATCATTGAAGTTAACGTAAGGAAGTGAAAAACAACAAAATCCGTAAAATCCGTTGATTAACAATTTTTTACAGCTAATTCTACAAGAAATCGCGAACTCCAAAGCCAAGAGTAGCAGTTGGCAGAGCTTGGACAAGGTTAATTGAAAAATTCATTGGAAATTTTTATTATTTCTTCATAAATCAATGTTATTTTCAGACAATATATCATACAATACTGATAAATGAGTTGAGCGGTCCTTTGAGAAACAAATGTGAACTTTTGGCTGACCTCAATGACGCAATCACTTCAGAGCTGATCGGATTGCAGAAGTCAATCCAGAGTGCTTTTGATTTTTCATCGAAATTCAAAGCAGGCAGGCCAATCATCAAATTTGGCATAGATGCTGATTTGGATGCAAGTGAGTGACAACTCTGATGGGTCTTTGAAATTCTTTTTCCGACGAATGGAGGAATATAAACCTTCAATGGCCTCAATTTACCAGATAATCAACTGACAGTGGTCCAACATTCATGGAGATTTTATTTTAGATGACTTTTAAACATCGGTCCTTTGTTATATCATCCATGTTTGTAAAAATAATAAGCGAATAAAACAAAAATGCAAAAATTAGTAGGTTATAGCTGAGAAGAGAAATGTAACATTTAATCTAGCCTCAAATTTATATTACAAGTAATTTTTAATGAACTTACACTATCATTAGTACGACACTGGTCAAGATTAACTGTTCTACGCATCCCGTTCGCACTTTTACATGAGGACGTATGAGTTACAGAATGCAGGAAATCTTTAGTTCTGGAAATTCTCGAACTTGTCCCTGATCAGTTCAGGATATACCAGGGGCGTAGTCAGGCTACTCGTAATAATATTCACCAAAAATATCGATGGTTACTTTCGACGTAATCATTGTAGTAAAGGGACGAACTATTACGATTTTTTTTTCTAGAAAAATTGCAACGACAAGACATTGCGAAGAATGTAACAGCCGCTGCTAACATTGCAGTAGAGGAATTGCCAGATTTCCTAACAGAATGTGCGGTAGTCTATCTTCCAGAGATGGGTCATTTGGTATCTGTCAAAGAGTGGGAGCCCAATTGCAATCCAGAACAACTCAGTGATATCGGTTACAAGTTTATGGTTTGTAATCTGAAATAATTCGATCGATTCTATTGAATTTTAATTTTTTTAGTTCCTGGTTGGCGGTAAAATTCACTACAAAAGTCCCCTCTGTGTCGGTAAATGAAAAATGAGATAATCGAATTGCAAATTCTAATCACTTAAATTCTCCCACCTGGTTATTATATTTATGTATTTCAGAATTGGACAGAGGTCTGGGAGATATAAATGCAGAAATTGTTGCTCATGAGAATAGGATTATTCAGAGACTCTCTGGTTTCGTCCTCAAATATAACAAAGACATCAGAGAACCTTTGAAACTTATTGCTCTTATTGACAGGTAAAAATAGTACTAGTGTGGTATTCAGGAATTAGATTATAATTTGCGAAATCTTTGTAAGAAATTAAAAACCATGTTGAACTTTTCAAATGTTTGTTTTGAATATCTCAAAATACTGAAATTTGTCACTATGGACAGCCCAACCATGGTGACGTTTTTGGAATCTTATAGCCAGGGGTCTCTGCTGACATTGGAAATGTGATAATTCCTTAAAGTAACTGGCCAGAGGCAATAATATAACTCTGCTATGAGTACCGCGAATTATGGTATTGAAGGAAATGAAAAAGGCGATGAACTTGCGAAAAGAGCATCAAGATCATTAACACCTGTTGGTCTGAGATTTCTGTGGGCTTGGAAAAGAACAAAAAACACTATAAGGGAGCTTTCCAACAATGGGAGTTGGACAATAGAATAACCCCCTGAAAGAACGAACACTCCCGATCTTGCTAGGGTGAAGATATTTGTATTGCTCTCACCGAACTATACAAGGAAGCTTCTGAACCTACTATTAGCTGAGCTTTGGGTAATGGTGACACTGTCGGTGCAAATATCTTTTGTACCGAATGGGTAAGTCAGCAGATGAGATCTGCAGGCTCTTTGAAACGTAGGTAGAAACAGCTGAACACATGGTGTACAAATGTCCGTGGTTGACTGGCCTAAGAACCTCTCTAATGGGAAAGTTAGTCCTGGATACCCATGAGGTAACAGCCAAGGCTCCTAAAGATGTTGCCGGCCTCCTTGGGTTTGCATGAATAGGTAAGGTTAAGAAAAAAAGATCCATGTGGTCGCAAATCCCGGAAGGCTAACAGAGCTGCAACGACCCTGATTCAACTACATAACAATAAATAGTAATAAGGGCATCTCCATCTCATATCCAAACAGGATACACATATCAAATTTCATTAAAACCAGATAAAAATTGGAGCTTGAACAAACTTTTGAGCACACACACATACATACAGACATACACAAAACCCGAGTTGGTTAACATGAAGTGTTGCACGATTGAACGTCACTAATTGAATTCTCGATCCACATGCAGTCCATGCACAATTTTTTTTTCAGCAGAGAGAGCCTTGATGTCCTGTTGCCTACTTTTAACTCGCAAGTAATATCGATATAGATTAAAGAGTAAAAATTGATGGCGTTTTCAAATATTTACATCTGATCTCATTTCAGCCTCATAGCCATGGCGAAGGTTGCCGCAGAAAAAAATTTCGTAAAGCCAACTTTGAACACCGGAAGAATTCACGAAATAAAAGAGGGAAGGCATCCCCTGATGGAAGAGATGTTTTCCGGTTTTGTCTCCAACGACTTCTATTCGGGAGGCAAATACAGCCACGTTAAGATAATTACAGGTCCCAACGGAAGTGGTAAAAGCATATATTTGAAAAAAGTTGGAATCATCATCTACTTAGCACACGTTGGTTCTTACGTGCCCGCCAAAGAAGCGAATATTGGAGTGAACCACAGCATCCACTTCAGAACGGCTACTGAATCTATATCTGTGCGACTGTCAGCGTTTATGATAGACGTTTCGCAGGTGATATTTCTGATCTCAATTTATTCATTTTGAAAAAACTTGGGAAAAATAAGTTGCAATATATCCTCCTTCAGAACTATGGGTAAATAAAACATATACATTATCCCTGTTTTCTCCGACCCTGACCATTTTTGGAAAAATTGCAACACTAATTTGTCAAGTTTGAAAATTCAATAATAGTCCAAATCATTTCGACATCTTATGGTTTATACTAGGTGCGGCAAAGCCGACTGACGAGTTTCAAAGAGCTATTTAAATAAAATGGTGAAAGTTAGAGAAACACGGTTTTATTCATTTGAAGCAGTAGAAAATATAGTTTTTTGCTCAAGTTCTGAAAACGATATCACTAAGATGGCGGCCGTCAGCAGCGACATACTGATGTAGTCGAATTTGGAAGTTTTCGACCGCTTTTCGGCATACTCGTATATCGAGCAGTGAAGCCTCGATTTCTTCAGTTATTCGCTGTTTAAGTTCTGGCAGGGTGTGTGGAAGATACTTGGAGACCGTATCTTCAAGGTGGCCCCAAAAAAGAAGTCGCAGTTGCTCAAATCTGGTGAGCTCGCTGGCCAACCCACGCACCCTCTCAGTGAGACCAGTCTCCCTGGGAACATCTGTCTCAAAAAAGCTAATGAAGTTCAAGCTGTGTGGGCTGTAGCACCATCCTGATTAGAACCAGATGTCACCCAGATCTTCTTCATCAAGTTCTTCCAATTCAGGTTGTAGCATGGTTTCCAACATTGACACAACGCTAGGAAGTTACTGTGACGGTGACATTTTCCTCCTTTAAAAAATAAGGGCCTATCACTCCGAATTGGGGCACAGCACACCAAACGGGGACTTAAGGTGAATGGAGTGGCAGTGGTCTTTCATGGAAGAGTATTACATGCAGCCCAGTGCCGGAAATTTTGCTTATTCATTGTTCCAGAAAAGTGAAAATGTTTCTCATCACAACTGAAAAAAGTTGCTCTTGGGGAGATGCGCTGAATCATTTCCTCACAACGATTTCTGCAGTTCACGTAATCAGCAACACTCAACTCTTGAACAAGCATAATTTTATACGGGCTCTGTGCAGAGCGTATTGGTGAATGCTCGACTGCCACTCAAACAGCATGCACACTTTCCGGTGTTCTTACCGTTCTCGGCCGTCCATGTCGTCGCCCTCGTCGTGTACTTCCTGTTTCCTCAAGTTGGCAAGCCCAAGTTTTGATTGTGTTTGCAGAGGGGACTAAAACGTTGACAGGAATGCCGAAATGCCCGCTGGGTCGCGATTACAAAACGGTTATTTTCGTAAAATGTGCGAAAAGCAAAGCCTTGACGCACTCCGGTCCAAATCATGGTGCAGACTAAAAACTACTGACTCTAAGGAACACAAAGACCCATTCTGCACCTACCTACCCCCACCACATCCCGAGCAATGACCTGTCAAAACTCGTCAATTGGCTCTGCCGCACCCAGTATGTGAACTCAGCACTTCGATTGCAGACTTACTATCGCTTTATAACATTTCTGATAGTTTTTACACATCTTTCGATCACAAGACATTGAAATACACTTGAACAGCGGCCTAACGGTAGTGAGCATTTTGGTCCAGCCCAGAATACTCCAGCATCAGCTCCCATCGTGGTTTTAGTACCATCTGTATTCTGTGTACCATTTGATGGTATTTTTTTTAGAGCTGGTATTGTGGACTCCCTTTTCTAATATTCTTTTATACTCAGCATCGTAGTGAAGGTTTTTTCTAGGCTAGCTTTCTTTATCATCACGTCAATTGGTCAGAGAGGATCAGGCTCTCTTATTCCTAATTCTCTCACTGCTGCTACCTTCCCTTAGTAGTCTTAGAATGGGCTAATCTATCTATCATAAGATGACGAGGTGTGAGATCTGTAATGATCTACAAATATTCATACCAAATTTCATCAAAATCAGACCAGTAGAACGTGAAATGTAGAAATCCTAGGAATCTCACCATTGCGCTTGCTCGACGCATATATAGTACCTTCAATCTGGAAGAGCTGAAATTTCTAAGAAACTATCTACGATCCAAACAAAATACCTATCTAACTTTATCGAAATTGGGTAATAATTATTATACAAGTTACTATTAAAAGGATTTGTGGACACATACTGATAGACATACACAAAATACATTACACAAAACCAAATATTGTCCAAAGCGTTGTGAAATGCATTTTGTGAGTAAAATGTTTAAATCGGAGACTAAACATGTATCTTATCGCAAAGCTAACTACATCTGCCTTCAGTAAACTAGAATCGAATATCACAGCACAGTATACAAGAGATGCGTATGCCAAGTATACCTACCGGTGCGCAAAAACCCTTCTGAGTCAGACCTTGATATAAGACTACTTAGTACTTATTATGTATTCAAAAGCCAGTCGTATAAAAGCAATATTATTCATCTTATCCCTCGATTATTTTCAGATAACTCAAGCGATCTACAACGCAGCTCCTTCTTCTCTAGTCATAATGGACGAATTTGGTAAAGGTACTTCTGGCGAGGATGGCTTGATCCTCATGGCTGGGGTTCTTCGAAAATTCCTCAGGGAAAATGACAACTGTCCCCATATACTGGTTTCAACCCATTACCAACGAATTGCAAAGTATTTACCAGAATCTCCACTTCTCGAATATCAAAAAATGAGTTATACTCGTAATGCTGACGAACCAATGACTTTTCTTTATAAACTTGCTAGTGGTATTTCGGAAAGTTTTGCTTTCGATATAGCTGAAGAAGTTGGTTTGAATCCGCGCATAATACAGCGCGCTAGAGAAATTTTTGATGCCTTGAAGAATAACACCGTCATTAAGCCACTTAACATGAACAAGAACAACACTAACGAACATTATAATTAGCCTCAAGCAAAATAGCAGTAAAGTAATTGATAATTTGTAACACAAATAAGTATAAACATTTTTTATTCGTTAAATGTGATAATACATATCTTCATTGTTTGTTTCAATATATAATAAAGTTGCTTCGTTTTTTTGTGTTTTTGAACCGTCGTTACGCGGATCTTCTGTGCAGTGGCAACGCTAGGAAGGGTTGCAGGGGGGCCCGCCACCACCCCCCCCCCTAAAATTCTGCTGGCCCCCCTCTAAAATCTGACATACTAAGGCTAAAATAATTACAAGATTAGCAGAACTATAATTTCCCTTTACTTTGGCTCCCCCAAAAAAAATCCAGCCCCCCTGTTTTTGAAAGCTGGCGTCGCCTCTGCTTCTGTGGCTTAGGAAATCACATTTTCAAAAAAGTTAATTGCAACCTTGACAAGAGACAACCTCTTTCTTCACGATAAAATATAATGCAATGACATTCTCTTGAATTATTGATTTCAAACATGAGTCACACTGTATCGTTGGATTCATTGGTCATCAGGTACTTGCTTTGAAACTGGAGGAGGAGATAATTTTGCGTGGTTGTTTGTTATCATTCTAATGAAAAATTTTCTGTGATCGAAAAGCTGATTGTCAGTGTCAACTCATGCCAGATGTCATTTATTTAGTCAGTCGGGTTGGGTTGTTGATTATTGTATAAAATTTCAACCAAATATCCAGTGTCCTTTTTCCGAACTTTTTTGTACAAAAGACAAGATGTTAGCCCTTATGAATAGATTATTGGATTGGTTCAGAAGCCTTTTCTGGAAAGAAGAAATGGAATTAACGCTTGTTGGTTTACAGTACTCTGGAAAAACGACGTTTGTGAATGTTATTGCTGTAAGTAGAAATATCTTTTGTATAGTTTTGTAGATATAATCGCAATTTATTAATTTTTCCGTTATCGTTCATTAGTCAGGTCAATTCAGTGAAGATATGATTCCTACTGTGGGTTTCAACATGAGGAAAATTACTAAAGGAAATGTAACTATCAAAGTTTGGGACATAGGTGGACAACCTAGATTCAGATCAATGTGGGAAAGATACTGCAGAGGTGTAAATGCTATAGTGTAAGTTCCTACTTCACTCTGCGTATTATGATGATTTATAAATTGACGAAATTTCAGATATATGGTTGATGCTGCAGATCCTGATAAAATTGAAGCATCACGAAATGAACTTCATAGTTTATTGGATAAACCTCAATTAGCTGGTATTCCTGTGTTAGTTTTAGGTAATAAGAGGGATAAACCGAATGCATTAGACGAAAATGGCCTTATAGAACGAATGTAAGTTCTAACCAGAATTTTCATTCCTCCTTACTTATTCATTTTTGTTTTTTCAGGAACTTGTCTGCCATACAAGATCGTGAAATTTGCTGCTACTCTATCTCTTGTAAAGAAAAGGATAATATAGATATCACTCTTCAATGGCTTATTGCACATTCCAAATCTGGTATGCATTAAGTTGGGTAAAGAACAATTTGAGAATCCATATGTATCTTAGTAATCATGTTTTATCATACTTAAGATTCCAATCGTTATCTTTCAAAAAGGCTTTTTTTCAATTGTGGAATCGATGAAACATTTCAAATTGTTCTTCCTTTGATAAATGTGTAAAAGGTATGAAGGAAACTTATTAACTTTAGTTCTTATCTACTGGTTTGACTGATGAAACCCAAAGATTTGGTGACTGGGTATTATTGATGTTTAGATCTTATTACTTATTAATTGAATTCACTCATAATGATAGGTGCAATGTCTAATGTACCAGCTAGTTATAACTAATTGTTCAGGCTGTTTCCTGTTCATTTCAGCATTAACATCAGAATTTGTTTTCTGTGATCTTCAACCCACTAATTAATTCTGTTATCAAGAAGAGATAACATAATGTCAGCACTGATACCTTATATTCTCAAATTATTGGGATTCAATAACTGTTCTATTATGTTTTCTCAAAACTTTGGTTATTTCAACATAATTAATTCTAGAAGTAGCTTGTATTTGCCCATTATTCAATTTCAGCAAACATTTCAAAGGCTGTGTATGTTCATGAGTGCTTACTTTCCATTGTTAGGGTGAATTGAAAAAAATGTGATTACTTCGATAATATCTACTAAATTTCTATGGTGTATTTCAAAGTGAATGTGGACCACTAGCTTGTCAGTTTTGGAGTGTGAGAGCAATAGTAGTTGAAGTGATACTTATTTTTACCTGCTTATATTTTTTAGCTTTACAAAGAAGACACAGCAACAGCATTTCTGATTATTTTTCAAAAATTATTGTGCCCCTAAGAGAGTGGTGACATTTGAAATACATTCATTCGGCTGATTATGATAAATACATTGAATAACAACCCGAATGACTTTTTGTACTCCCCATTTAGGTCTTGCCATTTTTTTTCTATTCTGACTTTCCACTCAACGAATCAATTGTTTTGAGTGAAAGTTTTTAAAAATTGTCCTGAATTCAAATACTCATTTTTAAAATATCGGGAGAGGATCCAGACAGTAATTGTATGAATGCCATATTCTCCAAGACCAAAATGGCTTAATTATCAACAAGATAGTTGAATGTCAACCCATGACTGATACTTGTGATCTTAAGGATTAACAGAAGTTCAAACCAGTTTTGAAATAAAAATTAATCAAATTTTCCTAGTTCTAATCACTTGCTGAATTATAAAATGATAGTTATTGAATAAGTTGTATATTGTAGAATAAGGTGAAGTTTATTACAATATGAATATCTTTTGTTTTTAATTTTGTTATGATTTGATAATATTTATCTGCAGGCTAGTAGCCAATAAACTTTTTTATACAAATTTCTTTTTATGTTTTTTCCAAAAGTTATTGATAGTATTTTTTCCCTTAAGGTTCATATCCACCAAAAACTTCTCTTTTACCATATTTATGAGTTATGACGATATGATTGGCAGTCTTGTGCATTATTTTTTATCTCAATAGAGAGGATCCACAAATTTGAAAATGAAATAAACTTTACTAGTGAATTGTTGGATATGACCCTTTTGTTTATATAACTTTGATAATGTTTAGCACTTTATCGTCAATAAGAAACTCTTAAGTCGATAAGATTCTAACATTATATTTGAGTAGAAATTAGGAACTGCAAAAATAGTTTTTAATGTTTCAAAATGAGTATGAACTACTGTTTGAAAATAATTGATTCGACTGCTAACATTAACACTTTTGAAGCAGTTCTTCAAAAATAATAGATTTGTGATGGTCTAAGTAATGTAATGATTATCGAACAATTTAAATTTACTTTAAATGATTTATTTCTAGATCTGAATATAAATAAAGAGAACAAATATTATGTGTTTTTTTATTTAATATATCATACTATACATAAATAATTGATGAATATATATATATATATATATATATATATATATATATATATATATATATATATATATATATATACTATACATAAATAATGGATTGAGTCAAAAGTATCTATTTATATATTTACAAAAAGTAGTTTGTCTTCTTATTCTTATTATTTTTATTCCTGAAACAAAATTTTTCATTATTCATCTGATCATATGGAAGAACTACATATAGAATTTGAGAATTTAAAGAAATAGCATTACCTCTTATTAAGTGCCGATCTTTGCAATGGCAGATAAGCGTAAGGATCACATTTTCCTTTCCTTTTGACGTCTCCTTTGGCCTTCTTTGACCTATATTCTGAACCAGCAGTGGTTCCACTTCGAAGAGATGATGTATCCAAAGCTCTAAAAGATAAAAATGTTAGAACAATTTTTTTTCACATGATCCTCCTCATTTTGACTACAAAATGGCAACTTTTGTAATATTAAGGGATCAATATTATTATAAAGGTTTAATGAGTCTACTTGATCTACGTCTGTCATTATGTTAATTTAGTTATTCAATTTGTTAACCGTTTACTCAATTTGTACAGTTTTAGTTATTTTGTATTTTCTTTTGGTTGATTATTAATTTTGTCATTTTAAGAATTCGAATTATATTTCAAGACAAAAATAAACAAAATATATCATAAAGATAAATTATTGTGAAGGAATAGCCACAAAATTGTCAATTTTTTATATTTATCAATATTATTGGTGACATCTTAAACTACATTATTCCCAATTTTTTTATATGACTTCAGTTTAGTAATTTTCGACTGGGAGTAGAACTCATTGAAAAAAAAATATCAGGAAAAATTCTTCAAAAAAAAATCACGAGAGAATATAAAATTTTCCAATAGTTCTCTCAATTTTAAGTGACATTCTGATGAAAATTACACTCCAATTAGGGTCTATTTTATTGATGATTTTTTCAACTTTGACATTTTGCTTATATTAGATTTTTGGTGGAATGGTTCATTTTGAAACAGTCCTACCATGTGTTATAAACCACTCACCGTTGAAAACACCCTATGTCAATGTGAATAAAAATGGAACTAAATTGATCAATTTCATCTACTTACCTATGGATACCAACTCCGCCATGCTTATATTTAGAACTCTTGCTAGTAGTTGCAGTAAAACCACTAGCCATGCTGGCAGTATCAGATCGTTTCCTTTTTCTATTTGTTAGTGGCATAGTTTCAACGCTTTCCTCTTCTAAAATTTTAGAAAAATATGATTTACTGCGAATATATTCACTGGTAGGAAAACAATGATCATAGTTGTAAAAATATTATCATTACCTGAATCAGATGCATCAAAACTTATTTTGTTTTTCTTCTCATCAGTTTCACTATCTGATGAATCCTCTTTTATTATCAATCTTCCATCATTCCCGGTTTTGAAACCCCTGTCTTTTTCTTTTTTCTTAATTTCTTCCTCTTTCTCAATTTTGGGAACTGGTTTCGATGCTGTAACAATATAAGGGTAATAAGTCGATTTGTTCAACAGACTAAGAATATTCCCAAACACCGAAAAGTATTATTGGGATTTAGAATACATATAAAACTAAGAATATCCACTTACTTGAAACTTTTCCTACTGCAGTTGGATCAGCTAAATCAACAATTGAATCAGGATCCTCTTGGATATAGTTCTCATTCCTTCTCTTCTTCTTTGGTTTGGGCTCGTCAGTATCCATACTTTCATCTTCTGAATCAGAATCCGCGAGAATATCGCCAATACTAAAAAAACACATGAATATTTGAAAAGAGGTCAAATTGTACCAATAGAATTTTAGAGAATTCTGAAGATTTATTTTTATAGTGATCATCCAAAACACTGCTTATTTCATATAAAGTTAATTATATAAATAATAAAGCCAAAATTCAGTAGTCAGTGCAGACTAGACTATTACTGGAAAAAGCTAAAGCTCACCTCTTATGTTTGGAATTGATGAGGAATTCGTCATTCTCTTCTTCATCATATGATTCTGCTTGCTCCATTTCTCCCTTACGTTTCCTTCTAGCTTCTTTTTTCCTTAAATTCCTCAGTCTTTTCAACATAATTTCATCATCTTGTGGAACATATGGAGCAATTCCATCAGCTCCGAATTTTCTAACTAATACAGAAACAACGTCACGTATTCTCAATCTGAAGTGACGTTTACAATCTTCTGACATTTCACTGAATGATTTCATTATGGCTGCTAAGGATGTTCCTACCAGAGGAGTAGGTAAAGTCCTGATATAGGTCTTCAAGAAAGCAAAGCAAGAACCAACTATTTCCCTTGTAGGTGAAGCTGTTAGTGTCAGTACATTATGTAGTATATGCTGAATGTTTTCTTGTCCAATAGATCCTGCAATAGTCAAAGTTAGAGTGTGAAATGCCCAACTAATATAAAAATAACTTGAAATAGTTATAGTTCATACTAGAATTATTCAGTGGTGTTTATCGACCACATAAATATTTTTAATACTGTCAAAATAGCCTATGTATAATAATAACAAATAATTTTCAAATTTTTATTTCTGACCTCAGATACAGTCATATGTAAAGAAATGTTCTATTTTAGCATGCAAGAGGGGTATTCTCATCTTTACTTTATATTTTGAATCACTAGAAAACAAAGAATTAGGTCTTTGCATAGATCTTAGCAAAGCTTCCTAGGGGTGAATATTAATTCATTTTTAAATTGTGAAACACATAACGAGCGTTCATTTAAATTCATAGTCTCGGTCATAATTAAGCTACCAGAGCAAATGACCTAATTTATCTACAACACAGGTTGACATGACTAGAAAAAGGTTCAAATGTTGTAATAGTTTAAGTAAATTCAAGAAAGAGGATGAACATTTGTATTTTGTTTTTGACTATATTTTTTTATGTATATGCTTTTGTATATTATCTGGAAATAAACTATCAAGCTATTTATACAGGGTGGCCATTTGAAAACGAAACAGACGAGATTACAGACGAAATAAAGTTTTTCGATAGAAATGCTCGGACAGGTCGATTTCTGTTTCGAGGGGGACAACTTAAGATGTAGGTTACAGACGCATAGCGCTTCAACCCTTGCTGCTACAACCCCCACCCCCAATTTTTGAATAGGGAAGATGGGGTGAGTGATACCTCAATTTAAAGGTATTTTTATACTGATTTCAGCACAGTAATTGTTTTTTCATTTTATGCATTAGTTCTCGAAATATTCATGCGTTAGTTAGTTAGGAAGGAAGCCACAGTCATGGTTGTTTTGAAGCTCAAAATGTCGATTTTTCACAAAACACTACAAGTGCCATGAAAACACCACTTCATTTTCAAATACTTGGTTAAGAATATTTCGAGAACTAATGCATAAAATGAAAAAACAATTACTGTGCTGAAATCAGTATAAAAATACCTTTAAATTGAGGTATCACTCACCCCATCTTCCCTATTCAAAATTTGGGGGTGAGGGTTGTAGTAGCAAGGGTTGAAGCGCTATGCGTCCGTAACCTACATCTTAAGTTGTCCCCCTCGAAACAGAAATCGACCTGTCCCAGCATTTCTATCGAAAAACTTTATTTCGTCTGTAATCTCGTCTGTTTTGTTTTCAAATGGCCACCCTGTATGTACATTATTATCAGCCAAAAGTCTACATTTTTCAATATATTCTACTTTGTATGGAGTAAAATGAAAATTACCTGAAAAATTATGTAGTATCGAAGCAAATGCTAGTATTGTGCAACTCATCATCTGTGATGTTCCTCCCAAGCTGGTTACCAACAATTTTACAAATTCTTGCACCTGATCTTGGTAAATTAATTGTTCTCCAATAGTGTTCAGTATCTCATAAGCTGTAGCACGACATTTTTCGTTGATATCCTTGCAAGATAGAATAACTTCGGGAATTACAGTCTTTATCAATTTGCTATCATGATCCAGTTGCGGTTGAGCTTTCAATAAATAGTGAAAACATCTCAATCTTGCGCCTTTACTCGAAACGGCAGCTGTTTCCATCGATGCTCTCAATACTCTTTGTATATCTTTTTTATGTTTCTTCAAGAACTCTTTACAATTTTCAGACTCGCCTCCGCATATTTCTTCAAGTATTCTGTATGCTTTTTTTTGCTCTTTCTTATTTTTGATTTCAGGAAGGTTTTTCACGCATTGATTATAAAGAGTCTCAATGTTTTGAACTGATTGATAAGGTACTAAAGTACGAATCAAATCCAAAATGCTCTCCTTTATAAACAATTCTTCTGGGTCTTCCGAAGAACTACCAAGTACTTTCAAGCCGTTTTTGAAAAGTTGCCCTCTCAAATCGTCGCTGGATATTGTCAAGAATAGCTGAAAAAGAATCGCTCAATAAATGAACACAAAAAGGGGGATGTATTCTTACTTTGATTGTTTCTAACGCGGCCAATCTATGACCTTCTTCGTCACTACCTAAAGGCTTGCTAGTATAAATATTGAATAAAATTGGAAGGTAGTTTTTATCATAGCTAGCTAATTCTTCGACATCACTCTTATCGTCCTTCTTACTCTTAGCAAAATTGATGAGTTTTCTTAAAGATGCCATAACAGATAACTTTAAATCTTTGTGATCAGCAAGGGCTGTTCCCATAACTCTTGCAATGCCCTGAAAATATAAGATATTTCGTTAGATATATTGTTTGATTTCTTCTGTCTTTACTTGACACAACTTCTAGTGGATTTGGTTTGAGTAAATAACCTTATTTCCACATAATTTATTAATACTCTCACCCAACCTGTTCGATAAAACCGTAAACTAGGCAGTAAACATGTAGTTGAAGAAATAGAGTTGAATAATATTGCGAAAATAATGTTATTTCATTTTCAATAGATAAATTCATTAATGAACATCAATATGCCCAAATTCCAGTTACACTTACTTTGAAATTTTCTTTAATATCACTTGGATTGTTACAGAAGCTAGGAAGTAAATTCCATAACTGGAAATACAACATTTGAGCGCTATGAGCTCCTGCCACATCTTTTTCTTTTGCCATTTGAATAGATTTTTGATGGCAAGACATGGCCATGGACAAAATATTTTTGGTGAAATAGCCCAAGGTAGAATTTTTAACATTTTCTCGAAGAACTGGTAGAAGCCATGATCTGTCAATATTTAAATCACCATTATCTCTCATGAGAGGAATAACATCAAGAACAATTTCTGGACCGAGTGCTCGAATTGCTGATCCCACTGCATGTTCCAATTCATTATTGAAAGTGAATTTATATGAATCCCTCAATTCGGAAAGAGCTCTCAGTGTACTGAAAAACATTTCCTTGCAATGTAAGCCACCAACCTGAAAATTATTTAGCAGTTAAGAATTGATACATTAAAAACATCTCTAAAATAAATTCAATAACACCTTTATATTTCATATATTTAATGATCATGATAAATCCTTAAGGTTTTTGGTGAATTTTTCAACAATAATATTTCGCAAAACTTTGTAAAGGTGAATTCATTGAATTTTTTTATTGAAAAAATCATTAGTACATAGGAAAACTATACAGGGTGGCCATTTGAAAACGAAACAGACGAGATTACAGACGAAATAAAGTTTTTCGATAGAAATGCTCGGACAGGTCGATTTCTGTTTCGAGGGGGACAACTTAAGATGTAGGTTACGGACGCATAGCGCTTCAACCCTTGCTACTACAACCCTCACCTCCAAATTTTGAATAGGGAAGATGCGGTGAGTGATACCTCATTTGAAAGGTATTTTTATACTGATTTCAGCACAGTAATTGTTTTTTCATTTTATGCATTAGTTCTCGAAATATTCTTAACTAAGTATTTGAAAATGAAGTGGTGTTTTCATGGCACTTGTAGTGTTTTGTGAAAAATCGACATTTTGAGCTTCAAAACAACCATGACTGTGGCTTCCTTCCTAACTAACTAACTAACGCATGAATATTTCGAGAACTAATGCATAAAATGAAAAAACAATTACTGTGCTGAAATCAGTATATAAATACCTTTAAATTGAGGTATCACTCACCCCATCTTCCCTATTCAAAAATTGGGGGTGGGGGTTGTAGCAGCAAGGGTTGAAGCGTTATGCGTCCGTAACCTACATCTTAAGTTGTCCCCCTCGAAACAGAAATCGACCTGTCCGAGCATTTCTATCGAAAAACTTTATTTCGTCTGTAATCTCGTCTGTTTCGTTTTCAAATGGCCACCCTGTATACTAATGATTATTTAAGAAACAGTATTACACTCACCTCAAACATAACACTTATAACATGAAGTACATGATGCCAAACAGTATGATATTGATACCCAAGACAACTTTCTATTGTATTGAATACTTTGGCTAACTTCGAATGGTATTGTTCTACAAGCTGTCTAGTAGCACAAGCTGGTGTTACTGCATCTTTCAAGAGAACCTCCAATGCATGTGTAATATTTGTTTGAAAATCTGTCTTCTCTGAGCACCAGAGTTGAGTAAATGTTTGAAATATTTTGGGAAAAGCTTCACAGGCAAGAGATAAATCAACACTAAAACAAAAATTCATTATTGTAAGAATTCCGAAGATTCTTGCTTGAGAGGAATAAAACACGATATAATTCTGCTTGAATTTTAGAAATTTTTTAATCGCGAGCAAAGAGTGATCTCAAATGATTAAGATAGACTCACTGAAAAAATTACCTAATTCAAAACCTCCGTCAAAACTGTTCTTATTTATTTTTTAAATTGAAATTGAAACATAGACCAGACGACTTCTCACAGATCATTTTCAGAGAAGAAATAAAATATGCATACTCACTCTGCTAAATGGATATGTGCTTTTTCCATAACCAACACCCATGCATGATGGGCCTGAACGTCTAAAGAAGAAGGCTGATAGTCATACAGTGCTGTTATTAATTGGCCATTCAATTGAGCTGGAACAACAGCATTTTGAGCAGAAAACAAGGAATGAAGAACTTCAAATCCATTATGGGTCACAATTCGATAATTCAAGGTTATAAGCTTCAAAATGAGTTCACAAGATGACTAAAAGAGAAAAGATGTTAAAAAACTTAAAAAAAAACACATAATATGAGGATGACCTGATCATTATTAAAAAAATTACCTTAATATATTTTTTTGGAAAGTAGCAAATAACATCTCTCATAAGTCCTAAGGTATGTAATATTGTAGTTTGACCAGTTTTCAAAGATGATACTAAAACTGTGTTATCCTCACTGTGGCCCAATGAATTATTCAATGTACTTTCACAAAACTTGGCTACTTCAACTGCTGCTACATTTGTAGAAGAATTCTTGAAACCTCCATTTCGTACAATGTTTATCACAGCTCTTTGAGCAGCCTTTCTCCACTGAAAAAGAGATAAATAATAAGAATTTAATATCCGCAATCAAATATATTTAAATCTGTCAATGAAAGCAAAATTCTGAATTATCAAAGTTGAAAGTTTTTCAATCTGAACTGAATTATTTAGAATTGATTTTGCTGTTTTTGCTATTTTTCTGAGAAAATTTAAAATATTATTTATAACTTACTTTTGGCTTTGAATGAATACAAAATGGGTTCAACAAAGTAGTAAATGTTTCAATGATGCGTGTATTCCAAGCAGGTGCTTCCAAAATATGCAACATATGACTCAATATGTTAAGAACAGCTTTAATTACAACATTATTATCTGAAACCACATAATCCTTCATAATAATCAGCATTTTTTGTGTGATTTCATCAAATTTAAGTTTAAGTACTGGATCAGGCACTGTTTTGATACCCATACTCAACAAAGAGAGAACAGCAGCAACTTGTATTTGATCATCATTTTTATAAAGTCCATCTAGAGTTGTCATCTGTAAAATAATCAATTCAAGACGCGTTCATTATATTTCCTTAAAATTCTTACCAATGTGCCAAAATATTCTGTTGAGGTTGGTTCCTCACGTTCCTCATTTTCTAAAATTACTTCTCGAACAGCAGCTAATATTGCTAACATTTCTTTATGTATCTGAGAATCTGCCCTAAATACATTTAGGAACCTACTGAATGACATATGCGAGCATCCTGACCAATCTGATGCAAATGAATCGGCAGAAGTGCAAGAAGATTGAGTTGCAGTATCATCATCTACTTCAATAGGTTCTTCAACCTTTCGAGGTACAGAAAAAGAACTCAGTTTATTTTCATGTTTTTGGAGAGCTGCTACGGTCAAAGAGCTAGGACCTGCAAATATGAAATTCAATATATAAAGTCAAGTAGAACATAAACATAAACAATATTAAAATAACATCTTACCTGATTTGCTTTGAAAACAAGAAAATGAAGCTGCATTCCGAAATTTACGGGTTGTTGGATTGGAACTTGAGCTCTGACCTTTTGCCCATCGCTTTCCTTTGCTACCACCTTTCAATTTGCTTCGAAATTTAGCCATTTTTCCTACAAATAACTGGAGTTATAACTTCTAAATATCAATTATATCATATAGCCTCATTAATACAGTAATTTTATTAGTTGATAATAAATATTGGGTTAATTTAATTATTATATAATATCAGCAGTGTATAAGTCAATTGACAATGTCAATATTAAAGCACTTACACGGGAAAACTATTAAATACACACTCGAATTCTCCCTTCAATTAACAAATATTCAATTACTAGTACAATCTCACATTTATTTTCTTGTCACATTTCTAGGTTAACTTGTCCGCAAGGAAACCTAACCTATTAGTTTGTGTCATCGAACATCGAATTTAAATACTTCGATATTCTTAATCTTTTTCTGTGACGGACTTATCAATAATAATAGGGCGAGTTCGGAAAGTCAGCGCTGTCGCCGCTGTCGAATGCGCTTTGAGCGCTGTGTAAACCACAGAATACTAAATATATGTTGTCACTGTGAAGTTGAGCTTGGTTAAATTTATTATTAATATTATTTGATTATTGATTATTCTACATTTAACGACTTTGTATTTGAATAATATTGAATTGTGGTGAATGATTTTTACTCGAATTATAGAAGTAATTGATGGAAGAAATGATTATCAATGAACAGAATTGTTCAATTATCAATTGATTATTAATAATGATGTATGTTATTTATTATTGATTGTTATTAAAAAAATATTTCCCGAACAAATATTATTGTATGAAAAGATTGTTCAAGGAAATTGTTTACATAAAACAATAAAAAATATATTTTTCAGAAAATTATGTATTTGCTTTTTGATGCAATAAATAAAGATATTTTTATGTGAGAAAAAGAAATAGATTAACCTAATTTTGATTTGATTTATTCGAACTGTCGTTGAAATAGCATAAGAAAATAATATCACGGCATGCAGACAATTATAATTTTCTT
The DNA here is from genome assembly GCF_914767665.1 of Harmonia axyridis. Lineage (NCBI taxonomy): Eukaryota > Metazoa > Arthropoda > Insecta > Coleoptera > Coccinellidae > Harmonia > Harmonia axyridis. The sequence continues at coordinate 32,177,773 of NC_059505.1, forward strand.
ATATTGATTCACAGACATTGAAACCATTATTTCGTTGGGAAAACGCTCGTAAACTCAACGTAAATCTATAATTCAGCATAAAATGCAGCGCTCTTTCTCCAGCATTTTGCTGGTACAGCGCTGTCAAGCGCATCTCTTTCAGCGCATTAAACAGCGCTGACTTTCCGAACTCGCTCATAGCTTTATTTATTTCCAACTTCTACTTAACGTCGCTTTTTGTTAAGTTTATTCAATTTTCATTTAAGTTTAGAAATATAAATGAACAGATAAATAATGATTTAACGTCTGTATATTAATAGCATATTAAATTAATTTTTCCCACAACTGCTATGAAAAGTAGCGTATTCTCCACAGCTTACTCAATTCCAAAACTATGTATTGCTCATACTGTGGGAAATATTATTCCCCACGGCACTTTGCCCACACCTCGCTTGGTAGACCAATGAAATTGGGCTTTTGAGTCGTTTCTATGGAAACGAATAAATTAGCACATACTGTCAACGAAGGTCATTTTGATTTGAATCAAGTCCATTAATTGAATTATTTAAATTTGTGCAGTTGTAGGAAAAGTATAGTGTGCAACATGTGGAGAAAGTCCTTTTCTCGCTCGTGTGTTTGCGGCAAAGTTGGACTTTGCCCACTTGTTGCACAATATACTATTACGGCATTCAGACAATATTTCAACTCTGGAAAAAGTACCTTCCCGAGCGGGACTCGAACCCGCAACCTCCGAATTAGTAGTCCGAGATCGAAACTAGTAATTCGGAGGTTGCGGGTTCGAGTCCCGCTGGGGGAGGTACTTTTTCCAGAGTTGAAAAATTGTCTGAATGCCGTTAAGTTAATTTAATATAAATGAATATATATAAAAGAACACATATTACTCCAAGTTTTCTTTATTTCTTTGCAATCCAATTCAATCCAAACATCTATGTTCTAAGGAAATTCTTTAATTGGTTTTTAAATTTTGAAATTTCCAATTTAGGGTCATAAATAAATAAAGCTATTCATAGCCGTTTAGAGCTTAGTAGAGTAGGACATGAAAATTCATAAACTGGAAAGTCTTGGAAAAAAATAAACCCCTTTTTGCATGATTTTCAAGTTGACTAAAAATGATTCTCTATATATTTATAGGCTATAATAATTGAAAATCGTATCAATTTCTCAAAAATTAGGATTGCATCACTAATTTGGATTGTGTCTATGATAAATGATTCTTATATACATACAATAGAATGTTTTATTCTCATTTGGTAATTGTTAAGTCACTTGCTCAATGATTTGCGATGTATGATATTTAGCTCTTAGTTACAGTGGTTTTTCTTGATTTGGTGATAAAATCTTCCAAAAAATAAAATATTGAGAGGAATCAAGGGAGATCAGATTATTTTCTTCAATTTTAAATTTATTATGAAGCTAAAAGAAAATGAATCTTTACTGAACTATTGAATTTTATGATGTTTCAACACATATCGTTAAATTTGAGTGCATTACTAAAAGGCAGGATGGGTAATGAACACATAAATTACAATAAAATTTTATTACAAAAAAATTGATATGAAGAAACATGAATTCATAATTTATAAATAGTATTATACACAATATAAAATAACATCAATAAGTAAATACAAAGGTAAATATGTAGTAAATTTAGTGTATTACTATTTCTACAGAATTTTGTCTCTACTATTTCTTACAATATGTAGAACAGTTGACAGTTGGAAGAATAAATACCTACATTATATCATAACAAATGTGAAAAAGTTTTGTATGGGAATGTCAGAATAGAAAATTGTAAACATATAAAATACATTTACTCAATTCAAAACTGCTGGTTACATCATCAAATTCAGAAAAATGATTTGAACATCTAGTTTAAAGACTATATATGTTTATTAATCATAACTTTATTTCGTAAATTTTTCCCAATGCTTCAATGTAATCCAATTTTATTGATCGCAAATATCTCAACATGTTTCTTTTTGAAAATTCAGAAATATACAACATCATCATTATTTTCCTCTTAGCTACCTCCGGAAAATTTCAAAAGTAACATTATATTCTCTTTGAACTCTTCAAGTCCACAAAATCAGAAATTTGTTTATAGTTGAAGACCACTGCTTCAATTTCCTCGAAGCAAAATGAGAGGTCATATTCAGCTTTAATGATGTCTGGGAGTGCTGTAGCTCTACTCCGTAAAAATTCTTTGGATTAATATAATTTATTTTCCCCATGAAGTGGCTTGGGAATTCAGGCCTAAATACCAATATCAGTCTTTAAAGTAACAGCTCTCCCATAAATCAACTTGAGATATTAGATATGATTCATCAAATGACATATAATAACCTTAATTTCTAGGCAATTATCCTTTAGAGGCTAAATTTACATCCAGAAACAGTTTTTTTTGTGACGGTACTCAAAATTTCGCCATATTGACGAAACAATTCATCATGAAAATATATATTTCATTTAACATTTATTCGTACATAGAATATTTATTTGTAACATCAACAATTAGGTTATGTTTTCCAATGGAAAACCTAACCAAAATATGCACTCTATTTTCTCATGGCAAGATGCACAAAAATAAACTAAATATGGCACAAATCTCAAGTCCAAGGCTTAATTACATATTTATTTAATACAGGATATCTGGTCTAAGATTTTTACAGGAAATTGAGGAAAATTACCGGCATTCGAACTTGCAAAAAATTTATATCTGCTTTATGATTAATATTTCAGCATAACATTCCACCAAAACCATTATTCGATCTAAATATGATTCATATTTAAGTACATCCAATAACATATCAGAACATAGAAAATTTACATACTCTTTAGTTTTGACAGTTGTTGAATATTAGAGAATTTTCCTCATTCATTTAACTACAATGCAAATAAAATTAATAATTGAACCGAATCATTCAACATTATTGCAGTTTAGTTTATTCGCGGATCTCAACTTGTGCATTATTCAAAACTCTTAAAAACCACTTCAATAATTTTTTCAATAACAGGCCACATTATATTTTCTCATTAAACTTTACAGATAATAGCAACATCAAAAGAACAACTTTCGAAATGTGTGTATAAATAAAGAAATACTGGTATTTTAAGATAATCAATAATGAAACATTTGTGCTCTACATCCATATTATATAAATGGGGGAGTTATCACAAGAAGCTTCTATCATTTCAACTTTTATTAAATGTGAACAATATATATTTCATTTTAGGACTTTCAACGACTACTGTGCAATTTAGACATTGTATTCTAATTCCACAACAGCAGAGATTTTTTATATAAAGGAAGTACAAGGCACAAATAAATGATAGATGAAAAAAAATCTAATACCTCCCCTATTTATCTACTCACCCCAAAAATTACTAACATAAACTCAATATTCTTAAGGGATTGTGATTGGAATATATCTAAATGCAAAAGGAAAAGAAATGCATGTTTTAAAAGGGAGGATGGCAGTAACACAAAACAAAGAAACCGTTTCAAGCTTCCTAAAAGTGCCACTGCGACCCCCCCTGTTGATCTCATTCGCCGCCTGGAGTGCTGGAGCCCCCCCATCTATCGAACTCTATGCCAGAGTCAGGACTCACACCGATATGAGCCAACGGACTCAAAAACTCCGTGTGTTGCTGGCACTTGCACTCTGTGGTCAAGTTGCAATATTTACAGGGACCTCTTGCTTTCTGCTTCTCTGGCTTGTTTCCCTGATTCTTTTGCTCCATCCTGATCTTCTCCTGCAGCGACTGGACGCTTTGGGAAGAGATGTCGAGTTTTAGTTCCCTCTCGAAGGTGAGAAGCTGTTCCATGAAGTGGAAATTTGGTGCAATGTTGGACTTTCTCGATCGGACCAGGTTGAAAGCGTCGTTTAGGTTGAGGGAGCACTTGTACATTAAGTAAGCTACAGTGATTGTCACCGATCTGGAGATACCAGCCAGACAATGAACTAACACTCCTTTCTGACGAGACCTTGCTTCATCTGGAAAAGAAGAGGGGGTTATAAGATTTTACATTGTGAGTTATGTAACCTATGGGAATTGTGCAGAAAAGGTTGCATAGGAAATTTGATATTTAGAATGGGGACTATGAGGTAGAACCATAAAGATGGACAAATTTATAAACATCAATTGTATAAAATGGAAACTCAGAAAACTAAGCATGGGCTGTTTTGGATTGTTTGTTCATGTGTAAAGAAACAATGCGAATTTTATAAATCTCATCATATCTCATGATGGTTATGTGTTCAAGATATAATACAAATAATTCTTATAGTTCAGAGAATAGCTCTGGAGGGCATATGGTAGGATTTTTCGATTCGATTTTTGGATTCTACATATTCTAAAACGTGAACTAAGCAAATTTCAGGAAGGGAAAAAATTTTCATCAATTATTACAAAAGTTTATTGAAATTCAAATAATACATTACATTCTCAAACATAAACATTTCATCTCAAGGGTGCAATTGAAAAAAAAAACAAATCTTTTTCGTACCATATTCATATTCATTTTTTGTATTATAATATTTTATTATTGAAACTAATCGGAAATGTGCATCGCATTGTGCAAACTGCTTTCTTACAGCTTCAATAACAAATCTATTATGATAGCCAAGCAAAGTTGTTAAAGATCCTTTATGGTTACATAATACATTTTCCAAAGAGTATATGAAGTTAGTTTGAATATTGCATATGTAGTTGCCGTTTAAAAAAAGGACTTCAAATAATTATTAGTCAATATACAATGCAGTAATTCAGATGCTCAAGGTTACTAAGTTACTTAATTCAATTCAATTTAATAATAAGATTCTTTTTTCTGATAGCTACGCAGCTAAGACACTTTATGTCGAATATTGTATTTGAATATAATAATCCAAAAATCCAAACTAAATCCATCTGTATTAGAATATACAGTGTGTCCCAATAAGAAGGGGCCACCCCCAAATATTTCTTGTATTTTAATGATTTGCGTGATTAAACTCGGATATTCGTAGGGAATAAGATTTTGCAGTTCTTCAAAGTCTTGATAACATAACCCTCTACGAGGGGGCGCTATAAACCCAAGAATTTGAATAGGAAATTTGGATCGAATGACACCACATTTGAAAGATTATTGAACTTTCTTATGAGAAATATCCAACTTTGACAGGAAAACGAATTTTTTCTTCTATTAATCTTATTTTATTGTGCATAAAAATGCTAAGAAATATTTCAAATTAAATGTCATTTTGTCGGGTCTCTGATGGTGTTCCACTTTTTGTTAATCTGAGATTCTGATACACACAAAAATGTGAAAATATGCATCTTAGATGTTTAACAAATAGTGCTCAACACCAAAGGTTTCACAATGAATGCAAAATCCCGAATTCGAATATGATATGTACCTTTAAACTGAATTTATCAATATTTTTACTGGTTGAGCCGGGATTTATTGAGTGAAGTGTTACTGACAGCTCTGCAGTAGGGATTCACGGCTTGGCATGATATTCAAGCTATTGGCTGAAGTTCAAGCCAAGTAGCTTGTGCTAGACTGTGAACTCAAGTTCAAGTCAACTAGTATTTTTTCAATGTTAAGTCAAATACTTAATAAATAAATACTTGACTTAACATTGAAAAACTACTACTTGACTTGAACTTGAGTTGAATTCAAGTTAAGCTCATGCTCAAGCCAAGTGGCAATTGAGTCGAATGAGAAAAGGGGGAATTATATCGGTTATAAACTCGTTCTTGGCTGCAGAGTAGGGATTCACGGCTTGGCTTGATATTCAATCTACTTAGCTTGAGCTTGACTTGAATTCAACTCAAGTTCAAGTGAAGTAGTAGATTTTCAATGTTAAGTCAAGTATTTATTTATTAAATATTCGACTTAACATTGAAAAACTACTACTTGACTTGAACTTGAGTTGATTTCAAGTCAAGGTCAAATCGAGCAGCTTGAATATCAAGCCAATCCGTGAATTCCTACTACACTATTTCTCCTTATCGATTCCCCCTTTTCTCAATCGACTAAATTGCCACCTCTCGCAACTACACTCGAATAAATTTCCAAACCCCATTCAAATTTCAACCCCCCTTTCTGCCCCCTTCTCTTACTCACTCAGCACACATACACTATCACCTTGAAATCCTCGAACCCCGTTAATTGGACGTCGTCGTGGAACAACTCAAAGCCCCCCTCCCCCCTGGATTATCTACCTCCCGCCGTCCCCTGCCTTTCTACGCCCCCGCGAGCTTTCATTCAGCACGGGCATGAATGGCGCAAGGATCTGGGTCAGCAGGGAGACTACAGACCTCCATTCATTTGTCGACGACGCCCACGTCTGTTTCGGAGAGAAAGAGTGAGAGAGATAGCAGCAGCTACCCCCGAAGCCGCCCCCGCAACGCCAGCAGGGGGTCGTTGGGCCTACTTCCCCGCCGGGAGAGAGTGGGCGATAACACAGCGTGATTCCTCGAGGGGGGAGGTGTACGGTAGTTTTTTTAGGATTTGGGAGGGGGTAGAGTCATTTTATCGTTTTAGAGTAAAATGACGGGCATGCCGATTTTGAGGACCGCTGGAATTTGAATTCATTAACCGAAAACGGGGGCCAAGTTCGAGGCCTTTACCCAGAAAATCTATCTCGGATAGTGTAGGGTTTTTCAATAATATTGTTATTATTCACTGAATCGCGGTCGATGCGGCTTTGTTAGCCCAAATTGATCTTTTTGTTTTTAACCCTATCTATTCGTACAAACCCAGGGAGACCGTCGATACGGTTAACAAAACCGACGACATCTTTAGGAGCCTTGGCTATTACTTCGTGAGTATCCAGAACTGACTTTCCCATGTGAGTGGTTCTTAGGCCACTCAGCCCCGGACATTTGTAGTTTGTACAATATGTGTTCGGTTGTTTCTACCTCCTCTCCACAGAGTCTGCAGATCTCATCTTCTGACTTACCCATGCGGTACAAAAGGTATTTGCACCAACAGTATCCTGTCAGCAGTCCCACCATTACCCAAAGCTCAGCTCGTGGTAGCTTCAGAAGCTTTCTGGTATAGGTAGGTCATAGCACCACACATTTCTTTGCCTGAGCAAGACCCGGAGTGTTTCTCCAGTGGGGTTTTCTATTGTCCCACTCCCATTGTAGGACCGATGCCTTATATTGGTCTTTTCCTAGCCCACAGAAGATCTCATGACCAATAGGTGTTAACCTTGATGTCTTTTTTGCAAGTTCGTCAACTTTTTCGTTTCCTTCAATACCTCAATGCCACGGTATCCAAAGTAGAGTTACTTTATTTCCTCTGGCCAGTTGCTTTATGGTATTACAGCACTCCCATGTCAGTAGAGACCCCTAGCTATATGATTCCAGGGATCTCAGCGTGGCCTGGCTGTCCGTAGTGTCAACACGCACACCTTTGAGGTTTCTTTTGAGACAATCTTCGACACAAGTATAGACAGGTAGTGTCTTGGTTTGCAAGATAAAGAGCTCACTTCTTAGGGATCTAGAGATCCTCGTTTTAGGCCCATATACCCCAATACCTGAGCCTCTTTCTGATTTTGATCTATCGGTATACCATATGGAGGACTTTTTGTCCATGCGATTTACGAAATTCATTGCTCTGAGACAATCATCAATGACGGTTTCAAAATATACTTCGAATATATTTCTAATAAAGCGGTAGAATACATTGAGATAATTCTGAGATGTTTCTAAAAATGTTTTAAATAATTTTATTATCAATACTATTTGATTGAAAGTTAACTTCGATGTCATTCATAGGCAATGAACAATGTTCAAATTATGAAGCAGTTTCCAAAGGATAAGTTTTGGTCTTCTATACACAACATTATCTTTTATTAAACCAAGTACCAAAAATTAGAATTTCAAATCTTTCTTTTTTTTTAAGACTAATAATGTCTTGTTATTTTCCGTTCATCCAGCTTCCTGAGATGAATTTCAAATCAATACTAGCATCTTCTTCCAGTTCACTAAATAAGTATTCACGATATCGTTTATCTCGGCATTATCAGTTTAAATAATAGGAACAATGGCAAGTTATTTATGTATTCAATAGTCGCAAGTGTAAATAGCATTTCTCGGAAGATGTTATAATACATGAGTACTACTCTCTGATAGACCACAATCTTCAAGGATTCTTTAAAAGGTTTTTGAAAGCATTTTTTAATATCGAAATTCAACAGATACTTAAAATCTGGTAATATTTAGCATACATACTTTCTTTTGAAGTGAAAAATTTGATATCAAAAGGTATAGATATAGCTTTTCTCTCTGTTTAAATGAAAACATCAGTCTTCTCTAGAGAAACATCTGCTTAAAAGAAAAATACCGCCATTTTAAGATAGGTTTTATTATATTTGAGAATAAATGCTTCGTTTTTCGAGATACAGGGTACTTTTCTCAGGAATGACTATCTCTCCCAATTTTTTGAAAAAATAAAATGATACGCCACTGGGATGTTTCAAACTAAAAATTGATTTTTGTATTACTCGTTCATTTTGTGACAAAAATCTGTCATGCCTCTTTGCGCCTTTTCATAAAGGGACACCGCTTTTATGCAAAAAAAAAATAAATAAAACATCCTTTAATACATTAAGAAGAACTATCTAATAATAGATTATTAAAGAAATGAAAAGTAAGTGTTATGTTCTTGCCATAAAAAGGCATGACATATTTTTTCATTACAAATCAAACGATGAATTCAAAAGTGAATTTTGATTGAAATTTCTCAGTGGCTTATCTTTTTCTCCTTTTAAAAAAATTCAGAGCAATAAGTAAATATTGCGGAAATACGGGATCTCGGAGTACGAAGCTTTTGCGAATATAAATTATATAGCAAACCTTAATTATTTTTTTCATGCAGTTTCGCTCACTTAGTATTCACTAACATCCTCTATATTCAAATGATATTTATTTTGAAAACGCTTGGGAATATTTAATCGAAGGAAGAGACAAAATTCAATCAAAATACTTCAAATTTATTTTTTACCAATCATATCCCCCTTCAGAAATATGGGTCAATAAACACCATGCTACCCCTGTATTCTCCGACCCCGCTCAGAATTTCAAAACTAGTTTGTAGAATTTGAAAAACTATAATAATGTCTCAAAGTTCATTTTGGTTGTATCTTATGGTTTCCAAGATATTTTAATAAGAAACCATTTGTAGGCCTACGCCCATGAAAAGTTTTTTTTTTTTAAATAGTATCAGAATCAACTCCTTGAAATTTTCTGATGCTATTTTGAAACACCCTGTACATTTCATGGAACTTTTCCCTGCTTATCTTTCTCATTATTTGCAGCAATCCTTCCGACTTCACCAACCATTTCAACAATTCCATTACGAAGTTACATAACCACCGGCATGCCCCTAGACGTACAACTAATCTAACCCTACCCGACAAACGGCGAAAGAAACAAAAACGAAACTACACAATTAGCCTCCCATTCTGCCCAATTCAATTCCCGGGACACCCACACTTGCCTCCCATAGAGGCAAGAGCAATCCAATTTCTCCTGCGGCAGCTTGACACTCAGTTCCGCGATTGTCAACTGCAATATCCAAACACCAAAACAATGGGGAAACGCTGAACCAGCTCCTGCCTCATGGTGCACATCGGCCTTTGTTACAGCTACATCAATTCATGTTGATTTGTGTTCGGGAGAGACTTGTCGTTATCACATTGGCTTGTCATCCGCAACCAGTTACATATGCGTTGTGCTCAACGGGCGCATTGATGGTAGATGGCAACACAAAAGACGATATGGGAGGCTTTGATTCGGGTTGAGCAGTTAATAGCAGACTGTGCGTTTGAGGTTTATCTGATTGGGCCATATTAATGAAAGGAAGGAATACCTTTTATTTGCGAAAAATGATGCAAATTCTGCTATCTGTATCAATAAAAAATAAGCAAAACTTTTTACTTGAATGTAAAAGGTAATCCATAGAAGACTCTTCTTGTGGTAGTCCTCAGTGGGCTTGAACTGACATAATCTGACCTGTAGTTCTTTGGAGCTGTTCTGAATACAATTCTTACAAATAACAACGCCTTCTGCTTTACTTCGATTTGCAAATAGGATTTTTTGAAACATGAATGACCTCTGAATTGATACTAGCAATGTTCAGAAGGGCAAAGAAGATCTTCTTAGGCCACCATAGGTATATTTCTTGCCACATTTTAAAAAACACAGTTTATCAACCACATCAACTCTAGATTTGGAGGATTTGTAATCCAGAAGCATCTGTGGTTTTACGTAAACCTTCGCTAGTCAGAAAACTTCTCTTTAATTACCATCTTCACCCCATAACTCTTCTAATGATGTCCTTAGGACACCTGCTAGGTACATCAAGCCAATGAAACTTTTGAACTCGATTTGGTCTGTAGTTTTTGCAAGTCTCTCTGGTAAATTGTTGCTGTATTAGTTGAATGTATGTATTTGTATGTTTCACTATCAATTGTATTATATCATTAAAAAACAGAAAACTCCAGCATTTTAGTGGGACTTAGCATCTCCAATAGTGCCAGGCAATCTCACTACAATGTTAAGAGCACCTCGTCTATGTCTAGCAAAAGGTTTTGTTGTTGATCGTTAGGTTATTCTGTTCTAACAAAAAAAAAGTCCCTGATTTGATCCCTGAGGAATGCCCGAGGTCACTGTGAACGAAAATGATCTCAACCTTTCATATTCAACGTAGGGTTCTCTTTTCAGAAAGGACTACAAGATACATGTAACAACACCAGATAAATCATATCCAGATAGCTTTCTGAGTTGTCGATCAAAAAATGAATTTACAGAAAATGTATATCAGTTGTCACCAGCTGCAGTAATGTACTTTCTATCTATCCGTCACTGTCACCGATTAGATTTTCATTTATGTTCCGGAAATTACATTTCTTTCATTACAATTATTGGCTGGAGATAAATATTCTGTACTTTTTTTAATTATTCCCATGCACCATCAGTCAGCATTCTACCTTTTAGTTACAATGAAAAAACGTCAAAATTTGGTCATTAATAGGACCACATTTAAAATTCACATTACTTCAGCTTCAGATGGATGCGTTGACAACAAAATAATGTTTCCGTTTTTTTCTCATGGTAAGAAAAAGCACATTTCGAAAAAAAAATTATAAAATCCTTTTAGTTAGAGAGAACTCTTTACTAGCTTCCTCGACACCTTTAACTTCAAACAGGAAGTAGTTATAGAGACTTCCAGAGCGGAAGACACCTACACAGACTTCAAGGGTAATATTTGATGATCCAGATTGTTTTTGTGCGTGATTATGAGATGATTAGAGGCATAGTTCCTGTCTCCATGCCTCGATGCCTTTGATGTTCTTAACGAAATGTTGATAATTGGTGTGGTTTTACGCTTCGCCTCGTCTTGTTTTATCTATCTGATATTGATTTTTGTTCGGTTTGGCTTTTGCAGAACCAAAACCAATAAGAGAGCAAGATTTGAAGAACATTTAAAAGGGTTTGCAGCTTTGAAATAGTTTGAACAATACATCCGGTATACTGTGCTGGCGAAGGGCTGCGTGTTTAAAAACAATGTCGAAAGTCGAATGTTTTTCCCTCTTCCTTTCTACAAACAGTGAAAGTCCATTTCGAACCAAGTCTACATGTATCTCCTTTCCTCAAAGCGATGTTGAAAATACATTTTCTCAAATAACCCCATCATTCTATTTTTATTTAACCAATGTTCTCTGTTCCTCACATTGGATATCTACAATATCAAGACGTATCGTTGCCAATTATTTGTTCTCCACAGCTTTGGAGGAACATAGGAAAGTCTCATCAGAATTTGATGTCCCCAATTTAACACTGATCGAAGGCTTGCTAGCCAAATGAGTTACATATCTTGTTGATTTGTTTGAAAATACAAATATAATTGGATTAAATTGGAATTAAATTTATATTGATTTATGTGTTTTTGATATACAGGGTGTTTCTGGAGAACGGAGTCTATTTGAATTCCGAAAATTCGTAATATGAGATTGTTCGACATTCTCTACTGAGCAAACATATTCTTGAAGCCTGAGCACTTTCAGTTATACAAGGAATGAAAAAAATGTCTCGAAAAAAAATCATTATTTCGTTTCTGAAATGAACGAGTAATTTTGAGTGTCTTTCTATTCGATTCGTTGTTCGTTATTCCTATTCTCAATATATTGAGCATAAACCGTTTTCATGGAAAAATATGGTAGTATTATGATTCCATAGAGTAATAAACATAGATAGAGGAAGTATACGCAATTTTTACATCGTTAGGTTACGTTGACGGATTGTGATATATTTTCAAATCCACAAATTTACTATATCATTATGAATGTATATTATATTGAATGAAATGTATTCATTTGAGTGATTCCCGATTGAATATGCAAATCTGAATATTTGGAATCCGATATTTTTCCTAATTGTCGAATTTATAATAAGCAGAATATTTATTATTTTCTGTATCTACCTGCTGAAATTCAAGGCTTGGCAACTTTTGCTCTCCTAGTGTCATCGGTTGTTTCACGTCGTTTGGCGCGCTTGAAGATTGTTTTGTGAATTTCTGATATATTTAGGTATTTATTTCAATATATTTTTAGTTAATATGAAACGTTGATTCACTATGGAACATAAGAAGTGCGTTCTTTGTGAAGAAACTCGTGATTTGAGTGGAATATCGTATCACTGATATATTTTCATTTCCGCGCCCTTCATATCAATTTTGATAGATCATATTGCGGACAAAATTTTCTTACTGAAAATGGCATATGCTCCCTCTATCTATATTTTTATTACTCTGAGAATGTATCTCTTGAATTTTGGAAAATTCGTCACAGGGTGTCTAACATATTGTGTCGAAAATTTTGATCAATATTAGACCATAATTTTTGTTTTAAAATTAAAATCCTATTTTTATGACTGCGTTAGGTTTTGCGAAGAAAACTTTACGTTTATGCCCCTAAATTAAAAAATTTCTGTATTATCTAGGATTTTTTGAATTTTTCTGATAAACAAAAAGTTAGGACACATATGCTCGGAAAAAAATCTTATTATTAGCTGAAAAACCCTCACACATAACTCTGGGTCACTTTGTATACGCTACCATTCAATTGTAAGAATTACAATGTTACGCTAGCGAGATGTGAAGGTGAATAACGCAGGGACCACTAACCTAACCTAGCTAATAACAAAGTTCGCACCTAAAATAATGACTGAGAACACCCCTTCAACATAATAATGGAAAATAATAAATTAACAACTAATTATTTGATACACATTTCAATGAAATGCACCCCTATTTAACTTCCCTATTAATTAACGAACACCGCCAAAAGAGACAGCCAAACGCGTCCAAAAAAAAATTAGCGAAAACGCTCGTGCGAGAAACATCCATGTTGACCCCGTTTCGCCAAAACCCGTGCCTGTCCTACCAAGGGTTGCAGCACACATAGCGAGGCAGCGCAACCGGCAGCCCCTGTGTTCTATCGATTTTAGCGGGTGAAATCAGTAGGTCCGTGGAGCGGGTGGAGGAAGGAGAGCGGCGGGAGGTTGTATTTCATCCGAAGCGAAGGACCAGAGAGCTCACCGTTACCCCCTCTCCCCCCCCCCAGAGTCTCCCTCTGGTGGCGCGGGGAGCGAAAAATGTTCGGGGGTGGCCCGCTCTACACGAGTTGTAACTTAGCTAAGTAAATAAACGTTGCATTTATGGGGGCTCATGCTTATGAAAGGGGTAGGATTTATGAATGGATTGCGCAGGTTGGTTGGTTGCTCCGACATTGAGTGATGATGGATATGGTCGTTCTTTTTTTCGCGATTTTATTAGTTTCATTAATGAAGTTCTCTGGCGTCGCCAGAGAGGGGTAACAATACGTGGATTTGAGTCGCGATGGTGCCATTTGGCTGTTTACAGGAGTTTCCTCATCAGGAATTCAGGAGAGGATTTTGCAAAAAAAAAAACACTGGAAGTAATATTATAGTTGTTTCATTTCCTGATAGAATATCCTAAACATTGATAAAATTGTTAACAAAATGGAAAAGTGTCAGGGCACTGGGGACTCGAACCTACATCTTCATTGTCAAACTTCGAGCGCTAGTCGATAAGACATGTATTTCAGGGATAAAAGCGTAATTACGATTATCGTATTGAAAACCATACTGGGTTATATATGTCGTGGTCCGGATATCACATCCCTGTTTCAATAATAATAATAATAATAATAATAAACCTTTATTTGATCTGAAAATATCACAAAAAATGATGTAGATCACGTCACAAAAATCATAACTTAAATATTAAAGTTCATTGAAATCTTTCTCAGCCATAAACTCTTTTACACTGTAATAACCTTTTTTATATAAAAATTTTTTTAAAGTTTTCTTTTGAATAATTTTTGGTCTTGTTTTGAATGTTTGTGGCATTTTATTCCAAATTTTTACTAAAGAATGAACAACATTTTTCTGTATGTAGGCATAATTTGGTTTTTCTGAACTAAGATGAGTTTTTCCTCTGGTATTATAACAATGATCAAGCATTAACATTTCAAAGTTAGTGAAGTTATTAATTACATACATTATGCACTCATATATATACAGACAGTATAGAGTTAATACATTATAATTTTTAAAGATATCCCTACATGATTCATTATACTCTAGTTTAAAAACAGTTCTCAAACATTTTTTCTGTATTATAAAGATTCTTTCAACATCAACAGAATTCGCCCAGAAGATGATTCCATATCTGAGTCTGGAATGGACATATGCATGATATGCGGTTAGGGAAGCATCTGATCCAATTGTCCTTGTCAAGATCCTTAGAGCATAGCAGTACTTTGCAAGGCTTGTTGCCATATATTCAATGTGTGGCCGCCAATTCAAATCCCGATCAAAATGGATTCCCAGAAATGGTAGAGTATCTTGAGCTCTTATATTCTCACCATGATAAATTAAGTTGATGGCATATTGATTCTTTTCTCTGAATATTATAAATTTGGTCTTGGTGATGTTCATTGTGAGATTATTCTTCCCGAACCATTTTTCGAGGTTTTCCAAATCTTTTTCAACTCCGGACTTGCATTCATCAGGAGTGGAACCAACGCAGATTACTGAAACGTCATCGGCATACATTACAGTATCATTCGATGTTACTTTAATCAAGTCATTCACGTATATTATATAAAGTAGGGGACCCAAGATAGATCCTTGGGGAACCCCCCTATCTACAAATAAGGCGTTTGATATTATTTTTTTCCCATTTTTTCCTTTTCCAATTGTTCTCTGTATTCTCCCTGTTAAGTATGATGGATATGGATATGGATGATAATCAACTGCTAAAAGTGTGAAAACTTTCTACAAAAACAATTATTCTGTAGTAGGTAAGTTTCGTGCATTATGGGCAAATTACTGACAGAAAATATTGCTTCTGTAAGCAAAAAAGCGTTAAAAAAGATCCAAACTTATCCATTCCTCGGCGCGCATCATATTTGGGCCTCTCTTGCGACACGTTATGGCGTGTTTTGCTTCGGAATTTGCATATCTATCCTCATGAGGTTTAGTTGACACACGATTTCAGATTCAATGCCGAAATTCATCAAAATTCAAATCTTTGAGTCTTGGGTTATGAGGGGTTATTTATTTTGTTTCAACTTCTAGTGAAAATTGGAGACAACCATGGCAAATTCGTCCCAACATTTGGCCATATATAGATTTAATTAAGGAAGTTCTGTTTCACTGTGACCTTATGGTCCATATTGCCCACCATCAGAGCTATTCTCTCCATAACGTGATCTACAGCTCGCCTTCCAGTTCCAGAGTTCTAATGAACTCCAATATCTGGGATGGCTTCAAAGAAGCTAATTCCTCACATCAATAAGTTTCTTGTCCAAAGCAGGTTTTGCGTTGGCTGACGATGGCGAGGCATTTAGGTGATCCGGAGTTTCTTCCTCCTCCCCACAGAATATGCATTCGTCATTTTCTGTTAGACCAATTCTCATGAGGTGTTCCCGAAGGCGAGAATGCTTTGTGAGGAACCCAATGAGGAGGTGTAGCATATTTTCACTAAGATGCAGATTTTTCTTGGATCCTGCAGAGTCAAAGTTTCTAAGAAACTTTTTGGAGTGAACATTTGGACATTCACCCTTGTCCAGTCTCTTAAATACTTCATCCAGGAGTGTTGTGGCCTTCCTGGTCATAGTTTTTCCTTTATATTCCTAGATCTACTGATTTCTATAGCATACTCTATTCTTGATATTATTTCGATATTTGAGTTTAGACTAGACTGTCAGTTATCCAGCATCCCAAGTATTTTTTTTTTAGTTCACTGGCTTTCTAGAACCACAATGGCTGTAATATTTGTTCAAGGTTTCTTAAAGTAGAGAAAAAGAGCCCTGACTGGCAAACGTACTAATATAAATTAAGGTTTGTTATTGTTAGAATATTACTTCATCCGAACAGATTACGAGAGAGACAACCAACCCTACACTTGAAAGTATTACTTCATGTCGTACGGTGGTGCTACGAGTCTGCGCGTGGCGAGGCCATCGAGGGCCATCGAGAGAGAAAACAAGAATAGATCTTCGATGATCGAGAGCGAACGACAGGGACATAACCTTAGTGTTTTAAGCCCTTCTGTTCTGCCTTCTGAACTGTGCTTGTTAGAGATAGAGTTAGACTTACTAGAGTGTCTTGAGAATAAACGATTAATATCATCATCTGTGTATTAGTGAATACTCTGTATTTCAAAACCCCAAATATCCAATAGTTATTAAAAAAAAAAACTTTGGAATATTTAGAGAAAAAAATGTCACATTTCGAGATGTTACATCTGGAGCTAGAAGAACTTTTCATTAGCCCATTTTTTATGCCTTATACGTTATTTCAAAATTTCTACAGAATATAGCGAGACATTTTATCGTTATTTTGCAGCTAACCACATTCCAATCGCATCGGTATTTTCAGATGGTTATAAATCCGAAACCGCTGGCCGGATTATCCCCATCCTAACCTCTAAATTTTCTAGATTTTCTGCCATTTTCGCGCAAAAACCACAATTCACAACCTTCTCGGCGGCGTCGAAAACACTCATCGAATTAAATTTTCTAAATATAGGACCAGACGTCGAGCCCCAAAAATAGGTAATTGCCCTTATGTTGACGTTGGCGGTATTTCACCGCGATAAGGCCCCTGGGTCACCACTCCCATACAGCGAACGAATCCATTAATATAATGTTCGGGACTAGGAAACTCCATTTATTCGTTTCACCACCAGCTCCAGGGTGTAGTTTATTTCGGTTATGCGTGGGAGGATTTAAGGAGCCCCGTTGTTGGGGTAGAGCGAGTGTGTGTGTGTGGGAGTATACACGGAGTCGATACGGCCCGCATCAGAGGAAGCCATGAATGATAACATCTTGACTTCAGTTTTGGGGCGCTCGGCGTCTTGTTCGTCTAGAAATTCATGTTTCTCCCTTTTATCTATTAGATTATTTTCGAAAAATATTATCGCAAATTCTATATTATAGCTTATTACTTCCTTATACAGGGTGATTCACCGCGATGGTCTATTAGACGTTTATGGAAAACTAATCATAATTTTGTGATGAAAATTTACATGTCAGGGTTTGAGACAATGATCTTTCTCCCTAAAATATTTTCAAATTACTACCATGTTCGGTTATACCAGAAGCAGACTACTACCTTCTTATTTCAAATGGCACACCCAGTATATTATTACATTATTAGAAAGCTTTTTTGATGAGAATTTCAGCAATATGCCATACCACCAGTAAAAACTCATTGGTTCACGAGTTTCAAAGCTTAAAGAATGGTGATTCTGACGTCGAAGACCAGCATGGCGGTGGAAGAGAGAAGGTTTTCGAATATGCAGAATTGGAGGCATTACTTGATCAAGACTCGTGTCAAACGCAACAAGAATTGTCGGGATTATTGAGAGTGACGAATTAAGCCATTTCAAAACGCCTAAAAGTCATGGAAATGATTCAGAAACAAGGAAATTACATGCCGTACGAGTTGAAGCCGGAAGATGTTGTTTGCTTGTCAATAGCTGCTTGCAAGACAAAGACGGAAGGGATTGCTGAATCGAATTGTGACTGGAGACGAAAAATGGGGTCATTACTATAATCCCAAGCGCAGAAAACCATGGGGATATCCCGACCATGCTTCCACGTTGACGGCCAAATCGAAAAATCACGGTTCCAAGGTCCAGCTCAGCGTCGTGTATTATAAGTTATTAAAACCGACTGAAACAATCACAGGCGATCGTTATAGAACGGAATTAATGCGTGTGAGCCGAGCCTTGAAAGACGAACGGCCGCAATACAACGAGAGACATGACAAAGTGATTTTACAGCATGACAATGCTCGACCCCATGTTGCGAAAATGGTCAAGACATACTTGGGAATGTTGAAATGGGAGGTCCTACCCCACCCGCCGTATTATACAGACGTTGGTCCCTCGGACTATCACTTGTTTCAAACAATGGCATATGGCCTGGCTGACCAGCACTTCCGGTCTTATGAAGAAGTAAAAAATTGGATCGATTCGTGGATCGCTTCAAAAGTGACCAGTTTTTTCAACGCGGGATTCGTACATTGCCCGAAAGATGAGAGAAAGTAGCGGTCAGCGATAGACAATACTTCCAATCATAAATGCATAACTAGTTTTTCACAATAAATCCTCGAACTTCGAAAAAAAAACGGCGGAAGCAAAGTTGTACCCCTATGTATTTTATTATGTAAAAAATCATAAATTAAACTTAACATGACATCATTGCTTGTTATTTTAATGAGAAAAATAAAAAATAAACTATTCTTCTTTTCATTTCAACACTGGTCTAGGGAAACAAATATCAAATATCAAAAAAATATATTATTGTAAAGGTTACTGAATTTATCATTGTTTTTCAACCTCATCAAGAAACCCTTCTTCGAATGTCATAATTCGATAATAAATTAGTCGCATTTAATTTTCAAAAAACACCACCCCCAAATCTACCCGGCCATCGACCCAAACCCCTTGAGGGGGATCTCCATCCCTACAACCCTCCCCCCCAGCATCTCCAGATAAAACGTAACATCGTTTCTTAAGGGCCCCATCGCTCGATGCAGCGACTATAATCCCCATCCTTCTCAATGGAAAACTTACCCAATTCACCCTCTCCGCCCCTTGCGTGGGCGGCCGACTCCGAGACCCCATCAATGGGGCCTTTCAACCCCGCAACGGCTGCGGGGTGCCCCTTCTGTTTATTCATCCGATGACGACGACGTCGACGTCTATTTCGGAAAGCGTGGGCGCCCCCTCCGACCGGTAGGATTGAACGGGTTACGAATATTCGGAAATTGCGTCAATGGTAACAAAAACGCTGCAAATTTGACGCAAAGATTATTCCGTACGTCTCGAGAAATCAATCAAAACAAATTATGAAATTAAAAAAAAATTCTTCGTCTTCCGATTTGAACCTGTAGCCACGAGATTGGTAGGATAGCGTCTAATCGAGTGTGATGAAAGATTTGTTTGAAATGCTGATGATATGAGCAGAATGAATACTACAGGGTGCGGCAGAGCCGACTGACGAGTTTCAAAGGATTATTAAAAAAAATGGCAAAAGCTAGAGAAAAACGGTTTCACTCATTCGAAGCTGTAGGAAATATAGTTTTTTGCTCAAGTTTTGAAAACGATATCACTAAGATGGCGGCCGTCAACAGCGACACACTGATGTAGTCGATTTTGGAAGTTTTCGACCGCTTTTCGTCATATCTCAAGCCTGGATTTCTTCGCTTCTTGAGCTCTGGCAGGGTATGTGGACGATGTTTGAGGACTTTATCTATAAGGTGGCCCCCAAGGAAGAAGTCGCAGATGCTCGTTTACAAAAATATAATTACAGATGGTAGAGATGATCCCGACGACATCGTGCAGATGTCACTGCCATCTAACAGTCATTCAAAGCGAAGCCTAATAGTGTAGAGATTCGCTATGTATGACCGCAGAATGACAGATATTAGCTATTGTGGTCTTTCCGTTGCAGAATTAGAGCTCATAGCAGACATACGCACACCAACAAATAAAAAAGAAAGATAGAAAAGACCATGTCAATCATGAGGTGAAAGTGTGTAGTCCACGAAAATATTTTTTTTATTCGGTGTCTGAAGATGAAGATGCGAATGACTAAGCTGAATGGTGATTTCTTCGGCTATTCTCTAATTTTTGTAGAATGTATTGATATAAAGGTGTTCTACAAGCTTTATGACTAACTTTGACAAATGATATATTATGCTGAGTTTAAACGCCGGAAACGGCGAACGCAATGGACGCCCACTAAAGATTTTGAATGACCGTAAAGTGAAGTTGATCGAGATAGCACAAATTGTGAAGATATCATCTGAACGTGTACACGAATATTTATACATGAGAAAGCTGTGAGCCAAATGGGTGCCGCGCCAGCTCGCACTCGATCAAAAGGAACAACGTGTTAATGATTCTGAGCAGTGTTTGAAGCTGTTTAAGTGCAATAAACCAGAATTTTTGCGTCGATATGTGACAATGGATGAAACATGGCTCCATCTTTTCACTCCGGAGTCCAATCGACAGTCAGCTGAGTGGACAGCACACGATGAACCGAATCCAAATAGAGGAAAAACACAACAGTCAGCTGGCAAGGTTATGGCATCAGTATTCTGGGATACGCAAGGTATAATATTCATTGATAAACTCCAAAAGGGCCATACCATCAACAGCGGTTATTATATATCGTTATTGGATCGTTTAAAGGATGAAATCGTTAAAAAACGGCCCCATTTGAAGAAAAAAAGGTGCTGTTCCATCAAGATAATGCGCCGTGTCACAAATCAATGAAAACAATGGCAAAATTGCATGAATTGGGCTTAGTATTGCTTCTGCATCCACCGTATTCGCCAGATCTGGCCCCCAGCGACTTTTTCTCAGACCTCAAGAGAATGCTCGCTGGAAAGAAATTTTGCTCCAATGAAGAAGTAATCGCCAAAACTGAGGCCTATTTTGAAGCGAAAGACAAATCGTACTACAAAAATGGTATTGAAGATCGCTATAATCGCTGTATCGCCCTTGAAGGCAACTATGTTGAATAATAAGATCGAATTTTGCCAAAAAAAATATGTTTTACTATGGTAAATCGGGGACTTTTCAATTGGCCTGTAATTGAATGGATCCTACCTTGGCTAGGTATTGTCTTGTTTTTTTGCTTGTTTTAAAGAAAAATGTTATTGAGTAGTTTGATTATTGTTTACATTATGTTTGACCATTTTTATATCAGTTAGATTTAACATGGTGCCTTCCATCATTGCTGGACAAATACAGAACAAAACCGCATCAGTATGTTTCATGGTTGATTGGTGACGAAGGAAAGGGCAGCCTACTTTCATTTTTGAAGAAAAAGTTAGTACTTATTTATTGTTATTATGGTAAACTTGTAGATTAGTGCAATGACCATGAGGTCCATTAAAATCATAAGAAATTTGGTGTCAAAATGTGAGCTGAGTTTTCAGATTGGAAAATTAATCTTGTAATCAGGTAATTAATATAATAAAATCGAATTTTGCCAAAAAAAAATGTGTTTTACTATGGTAGACCGGGGACTTTTCAATTGGCCTGCTATGTTAAGGCTTGTCATAAAGCTTGTGAGCACCTTGTATATCTTGGTCCATAAATACAATTACATAATTCAACAATAAAAAGAGAATTATTATATCAACCAAAATAAAAAATAATACGAATATTATCCAAAAGTAGATATATTTATAAGTTATAAACTCTCGTTAATAGACCAAATTCCAAGCGAATTGCTATTATTGTCATCGAAAAAAAATCGAAAAACGATTTATTATAGAACAACATGTGCGTGTTCAATTTCGCACCAATTCATAAGGCCCTATGTAGCCTTTGCATAACGCGAAAAAAAACCCACAAAACAAACGCTCCCATTCGATATTCGCATTTGGAAATTTCCACGGGAAATCGGGACCAAACAAGGGGGAATAATCCGGGAAAAAAATCCCAAAATCTCCAGGCGATAAATTTCGTTCGAGTCGGAGAGCCCCAGCCAATCGGCGAGCAAGACTAATGCCCAGTTCCCCTGTTCTCGAAAAGGGATATTAATTTTGGAACGATCGCGAAAACCAATATGGAACCCGCAGAGGGGATTTCCGCCCGGAGGCACCGGAAGTTAAATAAATTGACGACAACTGGCCAATCGGACTTGGTTCCTTTTTTTATGGTGCGATAAATAGTGACTGTTTTCGAAGCGGTTTCCGGGAAGGCGGTTTTCGTCTAGATGCCGCTGAATCAGATCGTTATTCATGTTGCGATATTTTTTTATTGTTGTTTTGTTGTCACATGATAAACATAACCCCAATAAACACCGACCTCTACAGGTACAATTTCATAGATCCCATTTTTACGAAATAACGCGTTCGATTAAATGGGATCCCTATAAGGTCGTTTTGACAGCACGCCTATTCAAACAAACCATTTCATTGTATAAAAAATTATCCTTTATTGACATCTTCATAGATTAGACTTCTTTTCAGAGTAATGAACATAGATAGAGGGAGCATATGTCATTTTCAGTAAGCAAATTTTGTCCCCAACATGAACTATCAAATTTGACATGAAGCGTGCGGAAATGAGACATATCAGTGATACGATATTTCACTCAATTCGCGAGTTTCTCCACGAAGAACGCACTTCTTATGTCCCATACGGAATTAACGTTTCATATTAACTTAAAATATATTGCAATAAATACCTAGATATATCAGAAATTCAGAAAACAAACTTCAAGCGCACCAAACGACGTGAAACAACCGATGACACTAGGAGAGAAAAAGTTGCCAAACCTTGAATTTCAGCAGGTAGTTACAGAAAATAATAAATATTTTGCTTATTATAGATTCGACAATTGGGAAAAATATCGGTTTCCAAATATTCAAATTTGCATATTCAATCGGGAATTACTCAAATAAAAATATTTCATTCAATATAATCTACATTCATAACGATATCGTGAAATTGTGGATTTGAAAATATATCACAATCCGACAACGTAATCTAACCATGTTGGGGGACATGTAAAAATTGCGTATACTCCCTCTATCTATGTTATTTACTCTATGGACTTCTTAGAACGATATAAGGTGATTTTTTAGCTGACTGATAAGTTTCGATGATTGTTGTCTAGGATTTGGCAGTTGAGAATGTCAAACTGTGTTGACATTTCTGTTCAGTAAAGGTTTGGCAATTCATCATGAATCGTTTAACGCCAGAACAACGCTTTCAAGTTGTGGAAATGTGTGGAAACATAATCGGCTAGCAAATCCTAGAGTTATTGATCGTTTTCGCACTAATTTTACTCTTCTCGATTCAAAAACATCAAGAAGACATAGAAATATGTGTACCGAAGAGAATATTGTAGCTATAGCGCGAGAAGACAACGAAATGCCGTTACGTCGCTGTTCTCAACTTGTTGGCCTTTGTCTTTCGAATGCGTGCGAAATTTTACGTAAGGATTTTTTAACAGACATACAACAATGGTATGTTATCAATGTTTCGAAATTCATATACCAGAATAGGATGATAAAAATCACAAATATACATATTTACTACACAAGACAAAGAGAAAATTTGCTGATAATGAACTGTTTCAGAAATTTGTATGAACTACTGGTCCTAGAATACATAACTGTATCCCTGAGGACATGAAGAACATAAGAATCTTCAATTTTTTTCCAAAAAATTGAAACGATTGATTTTATCAGATGAAAAATAAGATAAAAAACATCTTATCCTGTTCCGATCAATTTGAAAAAAGTTATTGTACAGAAGACATAATCCTGTTACTTTTTTTCGAATTACTATAAGGCAAAAGGATGTTTCACATGAATTGTAAAAAATAAAATCTTACAATCAAGCACAAGACAACTCCTCTGGAGTACGGAGCCGTATTGTTATTGAACATTTGTAATAAACGAGGAAGCTGTTCAATAAATTCATTAAATTCTATGATGACTCTTTATTATAACTCTGTTTTCCGAGTAAAAAGGTGACCTTGACACTTTTATGCCAAAAAAAGCAACATATAATACTCATTTCCATAACATGATTAATTGAACAGGGTGATGATCATAGCGATGAACTTGATAATTTCCAAAACAAGACATTAAAAAAAAACAAGGAGGCTACCGACACGTGTTTTCACTTTCCTAATATCATTAGTGATTAATTTTTACTCACCAATAAATTCTATGGCCTTAGGGAAGTGACTGGCCAAATTCTGCGACCAGTGATCAGTAATGGGAATTTGCATATATTTTATACTTCCTTGATCTTCGAACACATTTGGTAAATCTGAAGTGACATTCAGGATATACTGAAATAACCAAGATTAATTTAAACTAGGAATTTTTCAGAATACGTATAATATTAGTGGGAAACAACTCAATGTCGCCTTTTAAAAAAAATCAACGTACAGGGTGACTCAAAATTCCAGGTCATAACTTTATGCAGTAATAGTTCTGGTTAAAATAAAGAGTTCTTTCAAGTAGAAGTCTTGTCTAACTCGAATCTCCCCGGAGGTAAGGGCTGGTGAACTCAAATTGTTTCTCATTTATTTTAATTCATTTCCAATATTTTCATGTTTTTTTTTTTTTTTTGAGTTACAATGTCTCAGTGTCGTAATTTTCGGGAGAATCTTGTCTTCAGTTACGCGTAATATATACGCCAATAAGGATAGGAGCTATTTCCAGCTATCAATATGTAATCAATTGTTTCATTCCTTATGTAAGATTAAGGTTAGCGTAATTTATTTGACGTCTTTATCAAGCCTGTAGATATTATAGAAACATAACATAACATAACAACCATTATGCTTGTCTCAAACATTCGATCAAATAAATGAGAATTCATAGGTTCAATCAATATTTCGCTGACTGTATCATGATGATGTATACAGTGCGGTCCAAAGAAAACTTAACACCTCGATCTTCCGGGTTTGAAATGAAAATTTAGAAAATCGCTCTAACCTGTCAATTCCTGATTCCAGGGAGAAAAACTTTTCCCCTATTCGCTCGCATCTCCGTAACTGCAACACCCTAACAGGGATGAGTACATCCCCTTGATTTTGAATAGAGATGAGGGGTGTTGAGATACCTCATTTTGAAGATCTTATGGAGTACTATCTGATCATGAAATTTTGCTTCAAAATTTCCATCTATAACGAAATGACAAGTAAAATACGGGAAGAGTACTTACTACTGAATACCTTCGATGTGTGATACCAATAATATTCTCGAGATAAATTCCACAATGCCTCTTTCACTATTTTTGCTATTATTTCATCATCGATGGATATTTTGGAGCGAAATTTTAGGGTCAGATAGTACTCGATACTATGTTTAAAATCAGATATCGCAACACCTTTCATCACAATTCAAAATCAAGAGCTTGTGCTTACCCCCGTTAGGGGGTTGAAGTTATGGGGATGAAAAAAGCAGAAAAGTTGTCCCCCCCTAAAATCAGAAATTGACGGGCCAGAGGGATTTTCCACATTTTCATTTCAAAGTCCGAAAATCGAGGTGTCAAGTTTTCGTTGGACCACCCTGTATATACATCAAGATTGTGATATCTTTTCAACATCTCCAAAGGAATTCCAGAAAAAAAATCTAACTTGAAAGTTCGTTTTATTTCAACTAGAACTATCATAATGTTTTGACCTGGACTTTTGAATCATCCTGTATATTAGTATAATTTTTTTTTGTTAGTTTTTATGTTTATTATTATTGAAGCTCACCTGTATACTATGCCGTGCCAATGCCTGACTGTCCTCACTATTATTTGCATTTCCTAGAAAGAGGTAGGGAAGTATTTCTACAGGAAACTCTCGATCTTCTTCTAATCCTGGAAAAGAAATATTATTGTATTCCTCGAAGTTGCTTCATTTACGAATTCATAAGAAAACACAATTGTAACGATGGCGTTAGGGTGTTTCCAAGGAAACAATTTCCAGAGAAAAGAAGAGTTGTAGAATATCGTAAGCGAGTAGAATTTTCTTTCAATAGGTACATCCTATTATATGCAGGTCATTCACTTTTTATGATTTCAATAAGTCTCTTTCAATTCATCTTATGATATGCAGGTCATTCACTTTCTACGATTTTAATACGTCTATTGGAATAACTTTCCGCTCTTCGCATCCCCGTAACTGCAACCCCCTGACAGGGGTGAGTACAACCCCTTGATTTTGAATAGGGATGAGGGGTGTTACGATACATCATTTTGAAGATCTTATCGAGTACTATCTGATCGTGAAATTTCGCTTAAAAATTTCCATCGATAATGAAATGGCAGGTAAAATAGTGGAAGACTACTTTTTCACTACTTTCGCTGTTATTTCATTATCGATGGATATTTTAGAGCGAAATTTTAGGGTTAGATAGTACTCGATACGATCTTCAAAATTAGTTATGGCAACACCCCTCATCCCTATTCAAAATCAAGGGGTTGTGTTCACCCCCGTTAGGGGGTTGAAGTTACGGAGATAAAAAAGCGGAAAAAATGTTTCCTTTAGAATCAGAAATCGACGGTTCGAAACTATTTTCCTCATTTTCATTTTAAAGTTGGAAAATCGAGGTGTTAAGTTTTCGTTAGACAACCTAGTAAATAAAAAAGGATCAATTGGAGATTATGTATACGCATCACATTCAAACGACTACACCAAATTGGATATTTCTTTTTTTGTTCTGTTCATTACTGTCATGAGAAGGTTTATTCAACAAAATATTTTCGAAAAAATCGTACAGTAAAGGAAAAAACTTGGTATACAGATGGTTCCAAAACCACGACAGGGACTGGCGCTGGAGTATTTGAGACTGGTACCAAATGCTCTATATCGCTAGGCCACTGTCTAAGTGTCTTTCAGGCTGAGATACTTGCAATAGAAAGATGTGTAGAAATTGACATAGCAAGAAACTATCGGAAATGTGACATAGCGATACATTCCGATAGTCAGGCTGCAATTAAAGCACTGAGCTCACATATCATCGATTCTAAGATGGTATTGGAGTGCCGAAGAAAACTCAATGAAATAGGTAAAAATAACAAGATCTTTTAATCTGGGTTCCCGGCCAGTCGGGAATTAGAGGGAATGAAGAGGCCAACACACTTTCCAGAAAAGGAGCACAAACTCCTTTCATCGGCCCGGAACCTTTCTGAGGTATAGACAAACGTACCTACAAGAAAGAGTTTCAGGAAAAGGGAAGTTTCCCTCTCTAAAGCCTTCCAGTATTTCGGGTTCCTCCAAGAGTACACCAAGCTCCATGAATGGATCAAGGGCCAGATGACCAAGTCCAAAATTGAAGAGCATGGAGTTGATGTCGAGCATGTGGAACTTCTAATTCATGCCTTCGCAACTTTTTACGGCAGTATAATGAATAGCGAGGCAAGGCTTCAATTATGTTTAGTTAGCGGAAATGCTGTGATCGAAGCTAAATACAGATATAGCGCCAAGATCCAGGAGAAGATTCTGGCGGAATCTGCCTGGTTTGGATCACTCCAAAAAGTTTCTTTGAAACTTTGACTATACAAGATGCAGAAAGTATCTAGATCTTAGTAAGAATATGCTACACCTCCTCACTGGAACACCTCATGAGAATGGGTCTAACAGAAAATGACGATTGCAGATTCTGCGGGGAGGAGGAAGAAACTCCGGATCACCTGGTGACAGAATGCCTCGTCATCGCTAGCCAACGCAAAACCTGCCTTGGACACGAAACTTGTAGAAGTGAGGAATTAGCTTCCTTGAAGTCATCCCAGATATTGATCGAAGTTCAACTGGAACTGGAAGGCGAGCTGTAAATCACGTTATGGAGAAAATAGCTCTGATGGGGGGCACAATAGACCATTAGGTCGCAGTGAAACGAAACCTCTTTCATTGAATCTATCTATGTATCTATCCGACCGAGCGAACAATCATAGAGTATAATTTTGACACTTCGAAGGATGTATTTTGGGTTGCCTGACAGCAAGGACAGGCAGCTAGTTTTCGATAAAACCGTACCTTTTGTAAAATTCCAGAATACCATAGACCGTGGCCCACCCTGTATTTGAAAAACATGACTCGCTCAACTATATTTTTTGCTACCAGCTCAATGAGACATATTTATTCAAAAAAAGAATAAACAACCTTAATTTAGTTCAAATTATTACCCTCTCAACTTCTCACAAAATATTTCACAGCGAGATAAAAATTGCATGAATCAATAACAGTCCGACAACAAGAATGACATATTCTCTCCGACTACGCCATTCCAAACCGATTTTGCAACGCCAAACGACAGAAAGTTGGCCGGAGATCTACATACTCGCAGAAATTATGCCCTGTTTTCTGCATTTAATTAGCATTACAGCGACAGTAATGCCACCCTAAACCATGCAGTTGGCGAATTTTCAGAAGCGAAATCGATAAGCATGTAAAACGCAAATTTCAAACAGAACGTTGTGAAGTGCTTTTGGCCTTTTGGCATTAGCTTGACAGGCGACATGCTGAATAATACGATAATTATTCTTACTAATTGCTAGAAAACTATTAGGTGTATAAATTTGCTTCTACTGTTTTGCAATAGATGGCTGTAGCGGTAAGTGGTAGTCGAAATAAATAGATCGTAGATGTCATGCAATAAGCTTGAGTTTTTGTAAACATAATGCCATCGAAATATTAGTCGATTTGTGTCTGCATCATAAAGTTATTCTCGATTAAACATGTCAGCTACGAGCCAAATTCTCGTCATTTGCGGAAGGATTCAATTTTCTGCTTTAATATGAACGAATCTGCAACTGAGGCTCATCAAATGCTCTCAAATACCTGTGGTGAGGCCGCTTATAGTGAAAGAACGTGCCGAGAGTGGTTTCAACGCTTCAAGAAAGGTGATTTTGGCATTGAAGACCAGCATGGCGATGGAAGAGAGAAGGTTTTCAAAGATGCAGAATTAGAAGCATCATGACTTAATCAAGACTCATGTCAAACTCAGCAAGAATTGGCAGGATCATTGGAAGTGACGCAACAAGCCAATTCAAAACGCCTGAAAGTCATGTGAATGATTCAGTAACAATAAAATTGGGTGCCGTACGGGTTGAAGCCGAGAGATGTTGAACGGCGTTTGTTTTCTCGTGAACAGCTGCTTGCAAGGCAAAGACGAAAGAGAATTCTGCATCGCAATGTTAACTGGAGACAAAAATGGTTTGATTACGATATCCCCAAGCGCAAAAAATCATGGGGATACACCGGCCATGCTTCCACGTCGACGGCCAAACCGAATATTCACGGTTCCAAGGTCATGCTGAGTAATTGGTGGGACCAGCTCGACATGGTGTAATATGAGTTGTTAAAATCAAGACATACTTTTAAGCGTTGAAATGGAAGTCAAAATACGCAAATGAGAATGATTAAGTAAATTGCAAAAACTAAACTAGCAAATGGATTGGCAGCATGGGGCAATACAAAAGCCATATCAAGAAGAAACAAATGACAGAAAAGAAACTGTTAAGTGCTGCACTGAATACGCTGTTGTTCGTAAAAAACCTACAAATCTAAAGAGAATTAGAATGGGTACCTGCCACAGATTTTCTCAAGAGAAAGGCCGAGAGGATATTTGAAAAAGCAAGTCAAGGACCAAATAAAGATCTGAAAAGATTCGTTGAATACAACCTTGTTGAAGATGTGAACCAAATACGCCGAGTAAAACTCAATATCAAATATCGAAAAGAAGAGACTCTCCAATGAAAGACATAGATTAACAACAAAACCTCATGACAGAGATCATATAGAATTACAAACATATAGATTCAAAAGGTTTATAGGCAAATAGATTGGTCTATAAAAAAGGGACTCAGTGTCTGAAGATGAACTTGAAATAAGTTGGAAACTGAACGGTTACATAATGTACATAATGTTGAATCATGATCAAATACCAAATAATAACGGCTGAAACAGTTCAATATTTGAGAAAAAAAGTGGTATGGCACTGGTGGTGCCATCTGTTCACTAGGCTCGGGATTCATTGATTGACTTGTTATTTTAATTTGTTGATTGATGAAGATATGATAAATCTCTTTATCTCTTTCATACTTATATTCAATATTTGTTCCTTGAAAAATGTTATCTCAATTTACATTTCTTTTGTTGTTGGTCTCAATCATCCCATTATTTCATTAATGTTCAACTCATTTCCAATTCGATTTGGACCTCGCTAACCATTGTCTCAAGAGATAAACCAATCTATCCTACACCTTCTGGTAAACAACCGATACGACCAAGACGATAGTACTTCCAATGTCTCATATACACCCGGTGGCTAAGTCAACAGGTCCGCCAACCTCCTACCCAAACATTCCGTCCGATTTAGACTTCCCACATAAGGACAAGTCCACTTTCATAATTGAAGCCACCTACCTTCAAGCGTTCGACATAATAATTGATATTCGTCGTGGTCGCCTTTGGAATAAGGCATGCCTTCTCTTGTTTACTCCGGTGAATGAAAGATAATGAATGAAAAAAAAAACCTGTTTGCTATTCAGATAAGTTTCATATCCTCATCATTGATAAGCGCTTAATTAGAAGTGTTATTTATCGAATTAAACGATCGTTTATGAAGTATGAATCAGCGTTATTTTCAGAACGGATGTTTAATCTGTATGTATAAGAGAGCTGGATGCATTTTTCGGTTTATTATTTCTAATAATAAGCCTTTGGATATCGTTCGAAATAAATTAAAATAATTCAGTTTCAATTGAAATTTCAAATGTGTATTGCCATGATTGTTCTAATATATACAATATTTTCACGCAGTGTTCTACTTCTGGAATTATAAATATTTTTTCTTTAAATTATTTCCAATAATAAATCTTTCGACGAAAGAAAAACAGCTAAAATTGTAAAGCTAGGTATAAGAAATGGTAAAGCTAGGTTCGAGAAATGGTGAAGCTAGGTTAATGAAATTGTAAAGTTCGATTTATAAAATTGTAAAGTTAGATTTATTAAATTGTAAAGCAAGGTTTATAAAATTGTAAAACAAAATTTAGAAAAATGTAAAACAATATTTAAGGAAATTTAAAACTAGATTTGAAAAATTTTGAACTACATTTTTGTGGATATTAGTGTTCTGGCTGTCAAGGCCAAAACAATTGGCAATAATATTAATTGTCAGTCAAAGCCTAAAATATGCAACTTGCTTATTCGGCTGTTCATAAAAGAACGAAAGAAAACAGCTGAAAAAAACATTTGGATATGGTTCAACAAAAAGAGAAAAATTCAATTTCAATAGGAATTTCAAAGATGTGTATTGCCATGCCATGATTGTTCTAAATATAATAATTTTCACACAATGTTCTACTGTAAACATTACCGAAATTTTAAATCAAATAAAAGAAATCCGACAATTTCAGTCGAGCCACAAAAAGCATCCTGATAGAATTCAGATAATAAATTTGTCAAATAAGTGTAGTGCAGCTGTTAGGTTCAGAAAATTGCAAGGCTATGTTTATACAATTGAAAGATAGTTTTATAAAGTGTAAACTAGATTTATGAAAATTGTTAAGTTCGGTTTAAAAATTGTAGAGCTGGATTTATGAAATTGTAAAGCTGAGTTCAAGAAATTGTAAAACTAGGTTAAAAAAATTGTGAAGCTAGATTCATAAAGCTAGGTTAAGAGAAAGGTGAAACAATAGTTAAAGAAAAGTCAAATTAGATTTAGAAAATGTTGAACATCATTTGTATGGACCATAGTTTTGTGGCTTCTAGCTTATTCAGTTGTTCGTACAAGAACAAAAATAACGTCAGAAAGAAAACCTTTTTTTTTTTCAAATTACTACAAATTGAATTTAAAACGATGCATCTGAAAAAAAGATTTCCATTCGAAATGATAAATCGGTAACAAATGCTCACCTAACGAACTATCACATCTATCGTCAGTATCAGAACTATCGGTCGAACTGTTCGCTGTGGAAGACAAGCTGTCACAACTTCTGTGTGGACGATGGATTGGAGTTGCAGAGATTCTGAGCGATCTCAGACCCATCAACGGTAGAGGATCTGGACCAGCTGCTGTGGGAACACCTCCTGGATAATCCACAGGCTCCATACAACTCTTGCACCATTCTGGAAATGTGGCACGGAATTTGGGAAAACCATCTGCAAGAAAAAATCAGGTTAACTATTGTAAATTTTAAAAAAAGTTTTGGGTCAACAATTTACAAATTCTATAGCACTACAGAGATATGTGTTCAATTTCAGTTTAGCGTGGGTTACACTATAGAGTTTTGTGTAACTCCAGGGGTATCCAAGGGCGTAAACAAGTATAATCGACCAAACAAACAGTATAGCAACACATAGCAACTCCAACCTCAAACGAAACGTCACTATTGTCAATTCGAAACTGCAAATTTTCAAACATGGTTCGTATTACAGAAGAACTAGTGAGAAAACGTTCCGAACATAATGAAGGCCTCATAGGTACCTTGGAAGAGCTCACTCTTCACCAGGAAGATATAGAGAAAATCGAACACCTCAACAACTGGTGCAAGGACCTACAAATCCTCTACCTTCAAGCCAACTTAATCTCTAAATTGGAAAACCTGAACAAGCTGAAGAAACTCCAGTATCTAAACCTCGCAATCAACAACATCGAGAAAATAGAGAACTTGGAAAGATGCGAGTCTTTGGACAAACTGGATCTGACGTTGAACTTCATTGGTGACCTTGAAAGTGTATGTACCTTGAAAAATAATATACTTCTGCGGAGCTTGAGTCTTACTGGAAATCCATGTGCAGATTACAAAGGCTACAGAGATTACGTAATCGCAAAATTACCACAGTTAGAAAGGCTGGACTCCAAAGACATCTCCAGAAGTGAAAGAATTAAGGCTCAACAAAATCTACCAAAAATCGAAGGTAAAATAAGGGAACAACAAGTGAAATATGAAAGATTCAGAGAAGAACAAAAGATAAGACTATCACAAAGCACGTCTGCAGAATTAGAAGATGAACAATATTGGAAATCTTCCAGTGAACATGCACCTGAAACTAGGATCGAAATGTCCCAAAGGTCCAGGAGAGCAAGAAAGCAAAACGATACAGTGGAGACGAAGAGAAAAGAAGTAAAACTATTCACGAAAGAAGGCAGACCTTTGAATATCAACCAAGCAAAAATACCTTTCACGTTCAACGATGACAACCCTGAAGAATACCTTCTCACAATCCACGTGTACAAACATTTGGATACAGAACTGATAGACGTCGACCTACAACCGATATACGTTAAAATATCCATTAAAGAAAAAATTTTCCAAATTGTATTTCCTGATGAGATATTGATAGATAAAAGTACATGTCAAAGATCGACCACCACTGGACATTTGGTAATAAAAATGCCACGTGCAAACTATAAGCCAAGACCTTCTTCATTATTGTTGAAATATAAAGAAGACAATGAATGTGGAAAACAAAGTAATACTGAGAAAAAACAGACAAGAGAATATTTGGAGGTACAAGAGGTTGATTCATCCATGGACTTCAGTAAAATAGTGGAAAATAATGAAGCTTTTATATCTTCTATTGGAGAAGTACCTCCTTTAGAATATGGTTACAATATGGGTTTCCAAGAGGAATGAAACTGTTTAAAATCGTTATAATGGCAATACTGCGTATTATTTTTTGGCACACATCTTATCGCATTTGTGTTCAGTAGGTTATGGCATGGAAATATATACACTTCAAAAACTTTTAGAAGTTGTTGAATAAATTGTTTTATCAAAATTAGTGATCATTCGCGAATACTGATAGATATTTTGGAATAATTCTTAGACAACTTTATTCAATAATTTAATTACTATTCGTTGTATTGTAGTCGATTAACTGAATAATGTCGTCCATACATTCTTCTTAAATTTCTCTTAGTATTCAGAAATGAGCACTGATTTTGATGAAACAATTCAACAATTTCTAAACATCTTTCTATGTGTATCTTTCTATGATTAAATGGCATAACCTACTGAACACAAATGACATAACAAATGTCAAAATATACTACACATTGTTGCTATTATAACCATTTCAAATTATGTCATTCTTTTTGGAAAACCCTTTAGAATTGAAATTTTTGAAAATATTTGAATAATTTTGAGATATATTCGAAGAAATTATAATTATCTGTAAGAGTCATATTGTGCTTGAGATGAATATACATTTTAAACATAACTGAAATCTCTTAATAGAGTATGTAGACATAAATGTGGTTTTTTTTAAGAAGTTCGAAAACACATTCAAAAGTTTCCTGGACACATGGGTGAAGAACTTTCTTTACGATTGATGTAGCTGCAAGATAAAACGATAAAATATTCGATGCGAATTAACATATCCCAGAGTTCAAGGCTACAAGTATCTTTTCCACTGCTCAACGCCCTCTTATAACTTGAAATATCGTTATTTTATGCAGCAAATATCCGAGGAAGTATCTTGTAATATCCCAAAACGATCTCGCATTTTGCCTCATCTCATTCTCGATATTATTTACCCCATAACTCTAGCCATGTCTAAATACACCCTCATGACCCTTTTAGGGTAATCGATCCCACGTAGCGTTGAAAGTAAGGTCACATTCCGATATTGTGTGGTTATTACATTGCATATTTGCATTCGTATCGTATGGTGAGATAGTACGAAACGTTTCCGGTATTATTTTCTTGGAATTCATCCTAGTTTATCACTGTATTGGATAGAAAAGTATTAAACGGAATCCGGTATAGATATGATACTAATTCGATGAAACGATTACAAATTTCAAGATGAAAATTTGAGGAAATAATGTTGTGAAATTTATGGCAAGCACCTTTTTGGCCGGCTATAGAGAAATTGTTGGGAAAATTTGAGCTTTTGACACAAGTTAGTGATGTGAAAACTCAAAACCATCTGCGTCGCTCAAGAACAACTGAGAATATTGCTGTGGTAGGTTTGTGTATTCCTCATTGTTCTCGAGAATTAGACGTTTTACAAACATGTCAGCTTACAAGCCAAATTCTAGTCATTTGCGGGTAAGTAAGTAAGTAAGTAAGTAATCTTTATTAATCCTTTAGATTGAGAACATTCAATATAGGACAAGTCATTGAACAATTATATTATAGGTGGTACACAATTAATTAAATTCACTATCATTCAAGAAATCATTAACATGATAATAACATTTATCGAGTAACATATTTCTCACGCTTTTTTTGAATGCAGAAATATTTTTCAGTTCTCCAATGGAGTTTGGTAGCTTATTGTATAGTAATATACCGAAGTAAGCTGGATTCTGTTCACAAATACTGAGATTATGCCTAGGTATACAAAATTTCTCACAATGCCGTGTGTAATACTTATGATAATCGCTATTCCTCTGAAATTTATCCAAATTAGATTTAACAAATACAAGAGTTTCTAAAATATAAATACAGGGTACTGTAAGCAATCTATACTCAATAAATATGTTCCTACATGGAGTATATCTTTGAACACCTGCTATTATGCGTACAGCTCGCTTTTGAAGTTTAAACACTCTTAAACTAAGAGAGGAACATCCCCAGAAAATGATACCATATTTTATTCTGGAATAAAAATGAGAACAATAATAGGTCATTAATACATTCACATTAGTTAATTCCCTTAATCTATACAAAGCATAGCAAGAAGATGCCAAGCTCTTACATACAGTACTAGTATGGCTTTCCCATCCCAAGTTGTTCTCAAGCCATACCCCCAAGAATTTAGTTTCTGAAACCTGCTGTATACTTTTACTATTAATTTTTATCAGAAATGATTCCATGCTGAGTTTAGTTCGAGGGGTAAAGTTGATAAATACCGTTTTTTCTATGTTTAGGTACAATCTATTATCTTTAAACCATTTAACGAATCCATCTAACATTTTTTGTGCATACATTATGAGTTCTTCTTTATTTTTATGGCTACATAGGTAACTGATATCATCGACAAACATTTCCATCGAATTTCTCTCATCTATATCTGGTAGGTCATTTACAAATAGTAAAAACAATAGGGGTCCCAATACAGAACCCTGAGGAACACCGAACTCTATATTTTTTTCTTTAGATCTTACACCATCTATTTCCACTACCTGGGCTCTGTTGGTCAAGTAGGATCTCAGCAAATTATTTACTTGCCCTCTTAATCCATAGGCTATCAATTTTTCGAGAAGCAATTCATGATTAACCAGGTCGAAAGCTTTACTCAAGTCCATGAATATTCCTAGAGTTTTCATGTTATTACCTACACTGTCATACAGTTTGCTCAAAAAGTCGTGAATGGCTGTAGTTGTTGATCTATTTTTCAGGAATCCATGTTGTGCACTGTGAAGGATATTGTTACTGGTCAGGAATGAAATAATTTTATCGAAAAGAATTCTTTCAACTATCTTAGATATGACGGACAGTAGAGCTATAGGTCTAAAATTTTCAACTTTTCCTGTATCTCCCTTTTTATAGATTGGAACAATTTTCGCCAATTTAAGAATCTCCGGAAATACACCTCGATCCAACATCAAATTTATGAGGTATGCCAATGGGTGGGCAATCAAATCTGCGCATCTTTTCAAAACTTCCGTATTTATGCCATCCACTCCAAAGCTATTCGAATTTTTTAGATTTTTCAGTACATCCCTGACAATTTTATCATCTACTGGCGTAAGAAACATTGAATGAGTCAACCTTGAGGGCAAATCACAATTAGTAGGCGTTTGCGGCAGTTTTTTATTCAATTCGACTGGAATATTCACGAAATAGTCATTAAAATAGTTGACAATATCCTTTGTTTCCGAAATAGTGTGATTTTCTATTCTTATTTTATTTACTTTACGATTTTTGTTTCTTTTATGTGAAATATTACTGCTGATGACCTTCCAAGCCGCTTTTGATTTATTTTCAGTTTGTTGAAATATGCTGATATTCTGCCTCTTTTTTGCTTCATTAATAACTTTGGAATAAATTCTTTTGTAATTTCTATAGTAATTTAGTTTATTATCGTCATAGTTGCTGTCTAATAATTCACGGTATATTCTTTTCAAGTGTTTTGATGACGTGCGAATGCCAGGTGTTATCCAAGATTTTTTGTTGTTGTGTAGATTTGGCTCGTATTTTCTGAGTGGAAATGTTATATCCGTGTAATATTTCATAGTTTCAACAAAATTCGAAAACGCTTCATTTACCTCCAGACATGTGAAAACTTCACTCCAAGTTTCTTTTAATAAATAAGATCGAAATCTATGATGATTTTGTTCCGTGAATGACCTAGCATACTGCGTCAATACAGGTTTATTAATATTTTCGCTTATAGTTAAGATTTGTGCAGAATGATCAGATAACCCATTAAAAATAACATTGCATTTCAAAACATTTCCTGAATTATTTACACACATATAATCTATACCTGTTTTTGAATTTTTTGCGACCCTCGTTTCAGTATTTATCAATTTAGAAATGTTGAAAGATGATAGTACATCTGTTAGTTCCCTCTTAGCAGTAGCGTCGCCTAGGTTATCGATATTTAGATCTCCACAAATTATGATCTCATTATTGGCGTTTCTGCAGACTGAATTTAGAATAATTTCCAATGACCTGAGAAATGGAGATATCTCACCGTGAGGAGGGCGATATATAGAGATAATATACAGTTTTTTGTTAGTCAAATATACCTCGATTGCACTTATTTCTACTATATTTTCAGTTGACATTTCCTTTATCTTTTTTAATTCTTTAACATTGTTTATTAAAGATTCTTTACAGAATATGGCACTACCACCACAACTTTTCAGAATTCTACAAAACATACTACTTAGTTTATAGCCATTTAAAGATATATACCCTGACAGTTCCTCTGTTAAATGATGTTCTGTGAGACAAAGTACATCAATTTCCTCATCCATCAGAAATATTTCAAGTAAATCTAATTTATTTCTCAGAGAATTTATATTTTGATGCATTATGATGAGGTTGTCCGTTTTGGTTATTTTTAATTGTTATTGACTATTATTAACAGGTAATTTGATATATTTTCTTTTCGCCTCAACTTTCCTTAAATATACTGAACAATTCAAATCAAATATATTATGTTCTACATTCAATTTTAGTGAAAACTTTTCATTCATTAATACACAATTATGACACTTGACTTTCTCATTACAATTTTCAGTTTTGTGACTTACTGACGTACAAAGTAGGCATCTATCTTCTTCTGTGCACTCACTGGCCTTGTGATCAAAATTTCCACATTTGTAGCATCTGAATACTGGTACATATTCATACACACTGCATCTGGACCATCCTATACTCAATTTTCCACTCTCGACAAGAAGACTAAAACACGAAGGATCGCATTCTGCAATGGCCATATATCTAGTTCTCATCTTCTTGATTATTTTCACATCTAAAAGGTGATGTTCTTTGATAAGGCACGCATTTTGTTTTCTAATCATTTCCTCAATTGTTTCTTTATCCATATCTTCCTCTATTCCTACTATTTTAATCCTTGGATTTATTTGGTTTGGCAGTCTTATATCGTAACTTCTTTTTAATTTCTTCTCAGTTGCAGATCTTATTTTTTCAACTTCTTCTTTGCTGTTGCATTTGATCAGGATTCCACCTTCTTTGATGTTTTTAACTTGGGTTATTCCTACCTCTAAGGTAGCAGGGTTGCAAGATTTCATTAGGGCTTCTTTAGTAATTG
Source organism: Harmonia axyridis (assembly GCF_914767665.1). NCBI lineage: Eukaryota > Metazoa > Arthropoda > Insecta > Coleoptera > Coccinellidae > Harmonia > Harmonia axyridis. The sequence goes on from NC_059505.1 coordinate 32,216,586, forward strand.
AACTTTCCTGCTTTCGTTTAGGTTTTATCACCAACACCTCTCCCGTAGCTTGCGCATAAGTTTTTGTTTTCGCATTCTGCTTAGCATGTTTTGTAGCAGTTAACTTGTTTTCAATATCAACAATTTTTTCTTCAAATAGTTTTTTTATTTCAGCTATGTTTATACCATTTTTCAAAATCAATTCGATGTACAACAGGCACTGATTACAGTACCATTTTGCATTTGTAGCATCTGATATCGTTGTCCATGCATCATCCGTTAAATTGGCACAATTTGGATGAAATCTCCGCTTGCATAATCCATCGCATAACACGACGAAGTCCTCCAATTTGTTTTCACATTTATCACAGTTCATTTCCATTTCATCTGATTTACTTTGAGGGAAACACTTCTTGAGTGCGCCACTGGCTGGCATATTCAGAATTCAGCAAAATTGTTCTTGTTACACAATTTGCCATAAAATATAATAATCAGCGTAGGTGGTTTTCACTGGAACATTTACTGTTTTTTAAATGAATATTTCGTCTGTCTTGAAAAAATAATCAACAAGATTATTTTCCGATTCAAAACAACTTGAAAACCTCGATCAATTATTCGCCTCGATAAATATCATAAGGAGCACCAAAAGACACGTCTACTCAATATGGAGAGAATACTAATACTGGTAATTTTAATTTTCTGCTTTAATATGAAGAAGGTTCTTTGTGGAGAAACTCGCGAATTGAGTGAAATATCGTATCACTGATATGTTTTCATTAAGATGCATAGAATACCTGGTGTGTCTACTTATACCTGTAAAACTTTCAGACAAAACGGGAGATTTTTCGGATTTATACCTACTTGATTTCGAGGGATCGCGGGCTTTTCAGATGGCGCATACATCGTTTACATTTGACATTTCTCACAATTCTCGACTCTTGTGAACCAAGGGCGTAGATCTTTTTTTTCTTGGGGAGGGATAATCGAAAAAAAAATTTTTGACGACAACTTTTATTCATATCTGTAATGTTAGAAAAAGAAGTTTGATAATGAAGTTTAAACCAAATTACTCGAAATAATTTTTGTTGTTACTAATTCGGTTGTTCTTACCTTGTTCTCAAATAAGAGTTACGAAGGAAAATGAGAAATTACTTGGATAATTTTGAGAAAAAAAAGTTTCATGAATATGAGCCCACAAAGGCTTTGCTTTCCATATACAGGTTGTTTCTAGTGTGTCTTACAGTTTATCAAATACTTATTAATCTTCGCTACAGATTAGGTATATAAATACCAAAACTTTTAATTAATGCATTCATTAGAGCTTACTAGCTGGATCTTAAAAATAATTTGGATTTTCCTGAGGATTACTAGAGATTTTTCTCGAAATCGATAGCAGATACGACAAAACTATAACAAACCAAAAAGTGTAGTACTGGACCAGGGTTTTTTTTCTAAATTTTTCTAAACTAACAGCCATTCACCAAAATATAGATTTGGAGGAAGGAAGGAGGCATCCTTCCAGAAAATATATCACCCTGTAGATTTGCATTCAAAATTAGCATATCACATAGTGAAAACTTTGAACTGGAATAACTATGGCCAATTCATATTAAATATCTTGTGAAGGGAAGGTTATACGAGAAAATAACTTGAACTTCAACACATGTATCTCAAAACAAAATGTTTGGGGACTCATATTATAGGACTTTTTTTCTTAAAATAATCCGGAAATCTGTCATTTTCATTTGTATCCCCAATTTAGGAGCACCGTGTAATTACCCCCAGTATCCCCCTATTTCTACGCTCTTGTCGTGAACTTTGAACATAGAACAATAATATTTTATATTCTATGGTCTGTCATTATATTCCATTCATTTGAGTAAAAATTCGATATGAACTGAATTGTAATTTATTGTGAATGTTTGCAGTGTCTAAAATCAGTATTTCCTTTTCAAACGGCACCAGGCAGATGCGGGAATTCGAAAAATTTTAAAGAGCGCCACCTTACAGCACTCTGGTGAAGCAGACCACCAAAGCAACAGGTGGGTCTCTCAAAAAGTCTGAAACAAAATCGAATCAGTAAACACACCAGGTATTCTATGCATCTCAGTTTTCATTTTCGCGCGCTTCATGTCAAATTTGATAGTTCATGTTGGGGACAAATTTTGGTTACTGAAAATGACTTATGCTTCCTCTATCTATGTTTATTACTCTGAGGAAATTTCCTATTCCTTATTTTTCACAGTTCTTCAAGAGAACCTTATTTTTAGACTCAAATCATCAGAGACCAAATGCCGAATCTAACATTTCAAACCACCAGGATGCACATCTCGCAGCAGCCTCCGTCTGTACCAGACCTGCATGGGAAAATTCCAGAGTTTCCCTATCAATTACAGACGCTGTTTGTCACTGCTACGAAGCAGTTGGCGCTGCATTAATCTAGTACGTTTCCGTTCGAGATTAGAACGCGCCAATTAAAAGAATACTTAAAATGAAATTAGTTCTTCGGTTCTTTTTGATATTCGCCGACTGGCTAATTGAACTGACCAGAAGGTCTTCTTCATATCTCATCGCCGTCGTCGGCGACTGCGATCTATTAATATATCACGTCTCTGCGGTGTTCTTCATGGGCATTTTCGAGTGTTAATAACCCGCGATTTGAAGAATTTCGTTCGGAAGGTGAGCAGCTCCGAGACTAGAGAAACCGTTTTAACGATGGAAATATAGGTTGAGGTTGTTTTTTTTTTTTTCGTTATTATGATGTTTTGGTTTGGTGATTGGTATTTCCTGGTTTGACTGGAGAATGATGGTAGAATGTTAATTTGGCGTTTCCTGAGATTTGGACATACGGAAATTTTCTTTAAGACGCTGATATACTAGGTGTTTCAACTGTGACAAACTGCTAAGGTAGAATGTACAAACGAAAATGAGAAAAAATTTGGTTCTGAGAAAAACAACTTTTTCTTTCATCTTTCAAAGAATTTCAGTTACGAAGAAGAGCTCCACTAGCATTCAACTTAAATTTGGCATAGATATTCCAATTCAAATATTTCATCATGTGAAATGCTAATTTTAAATTCAAATCTACAGGGTGATATTTTTCTTGAACAGTGCCCTTTCCACCAGTTTTTTTCAGTGGAACACTGGTAGTTTGGAAAAATGTAAAAAGAATCCATGATGCAGTACTACACTTTTTAGTTTCATTTGTCCATCGCTGACCACTACTTTCTCCCATCTTTCGGGCAGCGTACGAATCCTGCGTTGAAAAATCATATCATTTTTTGAAGCGTTTGACACGAGTCTTGATCAAATAATGCCTCCAATTCTGCATCTTTGAAAACTTTCTCTCTTTCAGCGCCATGCTGGTCTTCGGTGTCAAAATCACCGTTCTTGAAGCGTTGAAAACACTATCGGCACGTTCTTTCACTAATAGCGGCCTCATCATGGGTATTTGAGAGCATTCGATGAGCCTAAGCAGCATATTTCTTCAATTTGAAGCAGAAAATTAAAACCTCCCACAAATGACGAGAATTTGGCTCGTAAGCTGACATGTTCATCGAGAATAAATTTATGATCCAGACACAAATCGACTAATATTTCCATGGCGTTATGTTACAAATACCTAAACTTATTGTATGATATCTACGATCTATTTAATTCGACTACTACTTACCGCTACAGCGATTCATTGCGAAACAGCAAAAGCAACGTTGTAGCTATGTAGTTTTGTCGAATCTGCTACCGATTTCAAGAAAAAATTTCAAAAAATTCTTTAGGAGGTAAATGCAAATTATTATGATGATCCAGTTGGTTAACTGTGGTGAATAAATTAATTATAAGTTTTGTTACTTATTTACCCAATATGTATAGAAGATTAATAAAGATTTGATAATCTGGTATAATCATCACAAAAAAGTAGGACTATACAAGAAACACCTGGCATCTAAACAACAAAGCGTTTGCGGGCCCATGTTTATAGGACTTATTTTCTCAAAATAATTCATGGAATCTCTCATTTTTCTTCATACCTCCAATTTATAAACACCTCGTATATTGCTACTATGATACTGAATACAATTTATTACAGGAGCGTAACAACTATCCTGGTAATAACCAATATCAATTCAAATTTAATGAAAAATAAATCCACTTCCTACCCTTCAACAAAAAATCCTTCCTTCAAGAAACAAATTCCTAACCTACCCTCGACCAACATCATTGTGGCCCACAAATCCCGTAATTGTTTCATGGCCTACTGAGAAATATAGATGAGTGTGCCTACAACCCCAGGAATCCGGTTGATTCCGTCTCCTAGCAACGCACGTTGCTGGGAACGTAGGTCCCGCGGAGTACGTGGGGGGAGGGGGTAGTTTTTGCACCGCACCACCGTGAACTGCTCCACAAACCCCGTCCATAATTCCCGGTTTCGTTTTCAGTGCATTCGATATGGGTTAAACCCGATGCCATCAAAAGGGAAGTAGAGGTGTTCCCCAGGGGTCGGTGTAATTTCTTCGGATTGAAGTTTGAGTAATTTTCGATTTTTCATACGGGGCGGATGGTTTGTGAGAAGTTGAGGGTGGGGGTTTCAACAGGAAAACTGTCGTCCGGAAAAATGATGTTTGAAAGTAAATAAAGAATAAGGAAAGCACTGACTGAGCAAGAGGTTTCGAGCGTTCGTCATTCATTCTCCAATTGTGCATAACTGTATATGAGTTATGTGGTCTCCAGGATCACAATGGGCGAATCAATGGACTCAAAAAGCTCCTGAATTCCCCTTAGTGCTTTTCTTATAATTTTTTTCAACTTTCAAACGAAAATATCTAAGGAATTTGAAATTGGAAGGGTAGGTTTGGATTTTGTATGCCTTAGTTGATTTCGTTAATGAGCAAAATAGGATTAGGGATTCCGTAAGTCTGCAGATCGTTTTAAATTTTGTTTTTAGTTCATTTTAAAACTAAATATTCGATCCAATGGAAAATTTGCATTCAGATGTAGGATGACAACTCAAAGATTGGTTTATCATATTGATCGCGTGATCAGAACCACAGAACATTCAAGAAGAATATCGAAAAAAAATCCCCAATAAAACTTACCAAGAAACTAATACATTTGAGATTTTTGGTTTTGATATGAAGTAACAATTTAAAGATCCATACGAAATTTCAAACTGATCACATCAGAAGAAGAATGTCGAAGAAGAATATTGGGAAAGAAACACATACCAACTATTTCCGTGATTTTACAGTGTTCCTAAATTGGAGGAACAGAGAAAAATGAGAGATCCCTTGGATAATTTTAAGAAGAAAGTGCTATGAACTTAGACCCGCAAACGCTTTATTTTCGAGATTACAGGATGTTTCTTGTAGTCCTACTTTTTTGTGATGATTATACCTATTTGTCGAATCTTTATCATTCTTCGCTGCAGATTGGGTAAAGAATTTGAAATTAGTAAAAAGTAAAAAGAAAAAAGTAATTTATATGTATGTATACAGTAAGTTATTTCAGCCATCGTGTAACGAACAAAACACGACACGAACGGCACAAGTGATTGTACTTGTACACCAATGAATTCGTAAGCACTCTGCGAATACCAGTCGTCTTGTGTGTGACGTCACGCCACTTACACGTACTATGAAATTATTCTTCCAAGCGCAACCCCAAAGTCCCATAACTTTTTCATTTCTAGAGATATTTCAATGATTCTTCCACATTTTTGTTTCATTTTACTTGTATCTTTAGAATTATTCCTTAACAAAAAAATGAAAACTAGTCCATTGAGTGAACTATCGTATCACTGATATGTTTTCATTTCCGCGCGCTCCATGTCAAATTTGATAGTTCATGTTGGGGACAAAATTTGCTTACTGAGGTGTTCACCCAATATGACGTCTCATTATTTCATCGAAAAAGCAGGAAACTTGAAATCAGCAGAAAAATCCTGCTGAAACAGCTATAAATATCAACTTTTGTATTACCCATTTTTTCGGTGTTCCATGTGTTGACTCAAAATTTCAGCAGAATGAGGCGAATATATTCTAGGATATCGTACATTTTCAATTCTTTTCTAGTTTATCAAGCCTTCGTGTTGTCATTAACAAATCAAATTTCCTTGAATGAATGCAAATGTCCATTATAGAAAATAGTAAACCTAAACGATCCAAACCTTTAAAAACCTGCGATGTTGTCACAATGTTCGACCTCTAAAGAGGAGCTCTAGGAAAATGATGAATCACTATACGATGCGAAACTTGGAAGTGAAATATGTAATTATGTATTACGACGTAATTCAGCTCGTATCGTGTGCAGCTGTTGGCTTCTGTGAATAATCAATGACCTTTCAGCCTTGTGAAATGCAATCCTTAAAGAGTTGATAATGGTGTTTTTATTTGGAAGATTATTTCATTTCGTTGGCGATATATTCTTACCGGTTTCTTAGAACTCTCTAGTTCCTTTCGAATTCGTCATCTCCGTAGATTTGATTTCATAGAAGTGGATTTGTTAAAGTAGGGAGATTATCGGAAATTATTAGTTTGAAAGGACTGCTCAAGCTTATTGTCAAAATCATTTCTCAAGCAGAGTTTGTCACTAAATATGGATGAAGAAATGATAACTCTACTACAAGTCTAAAAAGATAGCTATTATTCTTCGTAAATAATGGCTAATAATCAGCGTATTATAATCCATTTATTTATTTATTAATGGAAGATTTTCAATAAATAATTCAAAATTATTAATAGTGCACCAAATAATAAACAAATATATATTTTTGACAGTAGGACATACACTCGGAGATGCATAATAAAAATATTATATTCTTCCACCAAAATTTTGCACTTCATTCTGGGGTCAGAAAAATTGACCAACAGAAAATATTCAAAAAAATGGTAATCTGAGAAATTTTCTGAATACCTACCTCAAAAGTAATAGAGACATTATCTCAGAAAAAAATAAAGAAAATAAAAGTTCCATAATAAGCTGAATTGAAAGTTTGTAACCTGATAGAGAATAGCGCTATCATTATTTACCCAATAAAAATAACGAAAAATATACAAGGTATTCCACCATTGACGGCTTTTACGGCCAAGTGCTGAAAATTTAAATTTTTCTCGACTGGAAAAAATGAATCTACGTTTTGTATGATTAAAACTTGCCGTTTTTTAAATATTTCGATTTTTGATAAATTAGAGGGGTTTTGTATAAACCTTATAACTGCTAAATGAATGAATTCATTTGAATGAGACTTTGAAAGTGAATACTAGAAGAACGGATGTATAAGCACTGAATTTTTGATAATCATTGAAAATTGTACTGGGTGTTCAAAATTACGATATATTGATGAATCATTCGAACATTAATATTGGGCTTTTCCAAATAGGACACCCTATATATTATTCTCTCATTAGGTAGAGAATTTGCTACTTAGTTAAAAAATTAAACACAGAGTATGTCAAATCATCATAAATCGTCTTATTTTGCACACCGAGTAGTCAGAGTTCCCAAAGATTATCAACAAATCAGTACTAACCTCCATTCTTCTAGTATTCCCTTGAAAAATTTCATTTATAAGGTTTTCCAAAAACCTTTCAATTTATGAAAAATCTAAATATCTCCGTTATCAAAATATCTAAGTTTTAATCATATTAAACTTCGATTTCTTTTATTCCATGCAATCTGAAATTTCAACAAATATTAGATGTTCAATAAGAAAAATTTATGTTTGGTCATTCACACGTATTTGGTACACCCTGAGTATATTTAAACAATTCAAGAATGCATATCTAATGAAGCCTAATGATATTATAAATATCATCTTGTAACTAAGAAGGGAAATTATTAATTGGTCTCTTTCATTTTTTTTTATTATTGTATTTTTGTGCTAGCCGGTATTCTAGCGTTAAAAATTGATTATATTCCATGAGAAATAATAGTTCATTATCGCCCAAGGGAGAATTTCCCCCACGTTCCATTTCAATTTCGTGACTTTGCGAGCATATGATAATATCCCTAAATATAGAATATTTTTCATCTTCGTGCAAGAAACATCATAAATACGTTCTATAAATACCCACATGGGCCGTTGGGAAAAGGACTCCATTACCCCTAATGACGTCAAAGTCTTTCCCGATGAAAATTCGTAAAATTCTTTGGATTTCATGTCGATTTAGATGTTCTGATTAAACGCATTTTTCCGTTTGATAACGGCCTCAAGCTCATAAGAATGCATTAAATTAAGGAAACGAGTATTTCAAACCTATATATTATTCAAGTTTTACATAGCGAACACTTTCGGAATAATACGTTCCTGATATCTCAATTCTTTAGTTCAAAACAAATTCTTCTTCTTAATAAGTTACTGAAAGATTATTCTCTATTTCAGTATCGTAATGAGTTCATTACAGCACTAAAAACAATGCTGTAATGAATTCATTACTGCATTGTCATCAGTTATATTTTTCATTTTGTGTTTGTCTACACTGACTTCCGATCCTATCAAATTTCGAGACATTTCAATTGTCAATATAATATAATGTGGATATAGTGAAATGATTTGCAACATTATTTACAATTCCTCTTAATTCTGGTGGTATTAAATCGATTTCGTCAGACATAATTCACGAATTTAATGCGTAATTATAAATTATTTCAAAATTCGAAACGTATAATTCAAATTGAAATTCCGTAATCTGTCAATTTTCGTAACAGTCACACCAACTCCCAAGATACATTTCAAAAGTAACTAGGATGTATAATCTGAATTTTGCATCGAATTTCAACAATATTTCACAAAACTTGATTGAAATAGATAAAATATCGTCTAATACCCGCTGCAGAAGGCAATTCCAACACTCATGCGTTCGAAAACTCGAATTCGTGTTGGAATATTAGCCCATTCTGCAACTTGTTTTAGAATACACTAATCTATGATGATTTAGGTAACACATCTGTGGTTTTCGCGCTTTAATGTCATGTCACAAAATTTCTCAGATTAATAATACCATAGAAACAAAATAATGAAAAAAAGTCTAAATTAATTTAAGTTAAAGTAGAGTACACTAATGCTCTCAATAATGACTTTTATGACAACGTTTTTTCACATTCTTCGTTAGTCCAAAGCTAAAATTTCTGCGTATTGTAATTTCTTTTCTAGGAAAGATTTCACAGCTATATTATTCCAAATAATGAACAAAAATAGGTGTTGGCCATTCAATAGCTGAATGAGATTCATTGTTGACTTGAGAAGTCATTGCCTTTACATCTGTAGATCTTAAGTTTCTATGGAATATCCGGAATTAAGTCCTTCAAACACCTTTGTCTAGTTCTCCAGAATATCAGCTTGCAGAAGGTTCAAGTACCACTTTACTCTACACAATAAACTTTTTATTACCTGAAGTCTTGGCAGATTTTACAAAGTTGGGTTTCGAACATTACTCGAAAAGTGATATGGTTTACCTGTTCAAGTACTTTCACACTTCAACAGAGCTTATGCCTAGTTTAATAATAAGCCTTGAAGGTGCTTTTATTTAATAAAACTTCAAGCTGAATTTTTTTTCATTTTTTTTTTCTTAGGCCATTATCATTGACACTCCAGACCGTTAGGTTATCTGATGTTATTTTTCAACATGATGAACTAGTAATATCCGTAGAAAAAGCCCTGAAATTATTTGCTTAGACCTTCATTTCGAATTTGAGTAAATAAACAAATAAATAAACTTCTGCATTTGTTTTATTATCGTATTCAATTCATCAGATGAAGAAATTTAAAACAAACACATTTTATAATAATTCCGAAACGTTGCAGAATGTTTAATTTTTTGAATGAATATTGTTGGTTTTGCTAAATTGCAAAATTTTATCTCTTATTGATTTCGAGTATTTACAAGAGTATGTAGTATTTACTGATAATCTACCCTTTTACGATTAACTTCGTACCCTTTTGTTTTCTTGGAAGAAAAACTAGATAACCTCTTGGAATCAAAATGAAATATAATCTATCAAGTTATCTGGAATATAAATTTATTATTCTTTATTTTCTTATCTACCAACTAACCTCGGTAATGTTTTTATTACTCTTTGAAAACTTGCCGCGCAACCATATGGCTTCAAAGATTTTACATTTTGTTCTTTCAAGTAATTTTTGATTGGAATTATATTGAATTGATAGACATTTTTCAGATAATAGTGGATTACATAATTATTCATATCATAATTTCCTAAATTCCATTATTCATAATGATAGCTCAAATCGATTTGGTGTTTTCTGTCCTTGAGTGAACATTTTTGAAGATCAAATTACAGAGGAGTCTGGGTCTCTGTTGACAAGTTGGTTTATGAAGCCCTCTTCTTCTAAACGTTTAAATTATAAATTAGACACGTCAAAATCATACAAAGTGAGTACTTCATTCACAAATCGGTACCCCTCAGTTCCAAGCGATTTCACGAAGAATATTTTACTACAGTAAGAAATATTTTGAGAATGGACAACTACCCTGGGTCACTGAGAGACCGATTCTTCAGAATTTCGGTTATCCCGGATATGTCATAATATCACTCAAACACTAAAAGAGAAGACAACATATTGGCATTCTATAATTTAAAAACTACATGCGGTCTATTTTTTTTTCTTTAATTAAAGGATCCAACACCTCTGAATGAACCATTCTAAATACCTTGCTTGGGATGCTCAAATTGGCACAAAGGAGACTCAAACCAACTCTTAAAATTATGAATTAAACAACACAAATACAATTGAGAGATTCAGGGATAAGTAATTATACAACCGTTCTTGCAATACATCATTTCAAAGAAGATCATACTTTCGACATCGATAACACAAATATTACGGAACAAATTGAAAAAAAAGGAACATCATCTAAATGATTTTCATAAAACTAAATGAGACCGTCAATTACAGTACCGATACAAGATCCAAGTCAAGTAGATGCAAATTTATTAGGCATATATCTAGAATTCCACAACCCATAAATATTAACACATGACATCTCCGAATAAAAATCCAAATAATACTCATTCAACAGTTTGTTATGACAGTGATTGCAATTTATAGTAGAATTTTTAATGTGTTTGTCATTCATTTTTAGATTTTATTGTTTTAACTCCCAATACTCGCTGTACACAAACAAATTATCTTTATTTGACTAAGGTCCGGTAGGAAAAACCGGCTGTGAATGAACTTGGTAACCAAATATTTTGAACTTCGACTTTGCTATCTTTCATTCATACATATTTGTTACTTTAACTCATACCAATTTTATTCCCGTTAGCTTTGTTCTCAGAGTAATAAACATAGATAGAGGGAGCATACCTATGTCATTTTCAGTAAGCAAATTTTGTCCCCAACATGAACTATCAAATTTGGCATGAAGAGCACGGAAATGAAAACATATCAGTGATACGATATTTCATTCAATTCGCGAGTTTCTCCTCAAAGAACGCACTTTTTATGTACCATAGTGAATCAACGTTCCATATTAACTCAAAATATATTGAAATAAATACCTAAATATATCAAAAATTCAGAAAACAAACTTCAAGCGGCGCCAAACGACGTGAAACAACCGATGACACTAGAAGAGCCAAAGTTGTCAAACCTTGGATTTCAGCAGGTAGATGCAGAAAATAATAATTATTCTGGTTATTATAAATTCGACAATTAGGAAAAATATCGGTTTCCAAAATTGCTTAATCAATCGGAAATCACTCAAATAAATATATTTCATTCAATATAATATACATTCATAACGATATAGTAAAATTATGGATTTGAAAATATATCACAATCCGACAACGTAATCTAACCATGTTGGGGACATGTAAAAATTCGTATACTCCCTCTATCGATGTTTATTACTCTATGGCCTTAATAAAGCCTAAATATATAGACGAAACGTAGGCTTAGTCCAAATTGGTCGAATGATGATTTCATAACCCTTTAATTTAATATTCAGTAATTTCATTTTTACTGGCTCAGTTCAGCTGGTTCATTATTATTCATCTGAGAAATTTTGAAGCTGAAGAAGGGAAAATGAGGCCTCTTCATCCTCCTTCCTTATAAATCCCTAAGGGAATATTGAATGGATTTAAAGATGACATACATCTAATATATACAGTATTGTAAATTAATCGTAGATAAACATTGTTATCATTTATTCTTATTCAAAGTATTTCAAAAAGCCTCAATTTGACCTTCAGAGTAAAGTAGATGAATTGGAACAAAGAAGTTCATTCATCGTTTTTATGGAAAAACCTATCTTGATGTATCATTTCCAATAACGTACCGAAAGTTTTACCAGGAAAAAAAAATGACAACACTTCTAATTGCGAAGAATCGAAGACCAAGAGTTCAAAGTACCTACAGTGATATAATCCTGTTTTTTTGGCGTGTCGATTTCGAGCGAAACCTTGACTCACGTTCTGAGAAACTATCCCGTTATTATTTCCGAGACATTTCTCCACTTCGTTCTAGGAAACCCTTCTGCTCTGGTAGACTCGAAATTTATGTCAGATTCCCTGAAACAACGCCCGATTTATGACGTTACATCCGACGTAGAATTCTTTTTTATTACGTGGAAGTCCAAACTTTCGAACGAAAGCACCGAAAGTGTTTTTCCCCCACAATAAATCAAATTGTATTTGAATTAGAGTTTGCTAAATTTGCAGGAGAAACTCGCAAACTTCCGTTTCTAATTCAAACACACGTTTTAACCAAATAAACATTTCCAGAGATTCCGTATGCTATTTCTGACATGATTAACTGCATTTCGTTCGAGTCTGATGCCACTCTTTCCAATGTATTTTGTTCGTTTATTATTTTCCCTGAAAATAATGTTGAATTGCGCTCATCGGCAAAATTTTCACGCGACTCATTCTTGGGAGTCCGAAGGAATTTATAATCAACAGCGCGATGGCCTGTTCTACACGCCTCCAGCAGCGACCTTGGTTCGGGGTACGAAAAACACTGTAAGAATTGTCCCCAAAAGTTCTCAAACCCCACAACTTTTTAAGCCAAGAAGCACCCAATGGCATTTCATCCAAACTACATAATTAGATCGATTAAAGTTGGGTTCCAATTCACTTAATCTCTGTTTGAAAACTCCATTTCCATGCCACTCAGGAAAATAACTGAACAGACAAAACTTCCATAAGTTTCGGAACTCGGAGCAAAAGGAACAAAACGTTCAAGACCTTCATTTTATATTAAGTTCTCAGAAGAATCTGTAATTTTGCCTTTATATTTTCTACAGCATAATAATGAGATGGTGTTCTTACACGCATACCTGAATAAAAAAGGACAGATACTAAATAATAGTCTTTCTATTCGTGTAATATTGTCTTTCATTTTCTCATGCATGAAAAATGAATCATGTTTTTTTTCTGAAATTTCGTCCTTAATAGCAGGTGGATGTCGATGCAATTCAAATGCGTCTTATTCAAACAGAGCAACGTACAAAGTTCCCATTTCGTCATATCCAACAGCTGCGTAATGATAACTTAGGCCTCTGATAATAATTGCATTATCAGTTTCTAGACCTCATTGTTGCAATGATGATAGAACGTTACCAGCAATAATTACATAAAATGAAAAATGATATATTTCCGCGAATTCAATGATTGCACTATCAATTATTGTCAGTTTATTTTATATAATAATAGTGAGGCAATTTCCAGCCTGATATTAATTGATTAATTTCATCAACGAGTTGTGAATAAAATGACGAATACGTGGAGATAAATGGAGGATTGATAACTGAATTATAATCTAAATATAGTTCCCAATATGCAAAAGTATTCATCAATAAATGTAGTTTAACTCAGTTTGTAGATATATTAATTTCATTCAATAATCAAATTTAAATTTATAATTATGAATATTTTATTATGATGAAATTTCCTAGTGCTGGCAGAAATCATCACGTAAGGAAAAAGCGTTATATAGGGTTAGAACTATTTAAAGGGGCACTACAGGGATATCGAAAACCATTAGAGATACAGGGTGGCTTAAATTACAAAAAAGTTGCGTTATTTAGGGATTAGTGTGTTGGTGTTAGCAGATCCAAAATATCTCCAATGGTTCCCGAGATATCTCGAAAAAACTGAAAATCGAGATTTTCTTTTTTTCTGTATAACTCATTTGTTTCTGGAGATAAGTTCACGAAATTCGATCTGTAGTCATTATCCAATATAGAGATTTCAATGGTGTCGTCAGATTTTTTTCTGTTTTCCATTGTTTCAGAGACGCGATAGTCAATTTCTTTTCTTGTGGACGCCATATTGGTTTTCCTTATGAAGTCATAAAGAAAAAAATTACGAATTCAACAATGTATCACACTCTACAAAAATATCGAGTCTAGGTATGCGAATTTGAAGAGTTGTTATGTGAAATTATCACTTGACTATCGCGTCTCTGAAGCAATAGAAAACAGGAAAAATCTGAAGACGCTATTAGTATCTCTATATTGGATAAGTTATAAACCAAATTTCGTGAAGTTATCTGCAGAAAAAAAAAAGAAAATTTGGATTTTCAGTTTTTTCGAGATGCCCTGTTTTCTCTTCCTTTCTTTCTGAAAAGCATGTTTGGCTGTCCTTTTTATTTTTAATACAGGCGGTTTAGTAAAGGAGCTTTTGAGATTTTTATTGCAGGGAATGTTGACAAACACACAACCTTATGTTTTTTTTTTTCAAATCAAGGATGACATATGAAAAGGCGGCCAGCAAAGTGAGCTGAATTGCCGCCCCTCAAATAGAAGCGCCTGGTCAGTGCTTTTCCCAAATATCCAATCAACGAATTGATCAGCCGATCGAAGTTTCACTAAACCCTTCATAACTCAACAACCCTACTAAGTTATCGTTCCTCCGACATAACCCCCAAAGTTACGGAGCATCCCAGAACCTTCTCCCCCTCCAAAACTAACCTCAAACTGTCAACCGCCCGTCATAGCCTTACCCCAATTAGCCAAACCTCCCTGATTGATGTTCGACGCCATCGTAGGAGAAACGACCGAATCTGTCAAGACTTGGAGTCTCCGCGGCTAGGTAAGGTGCAGGCCGGAAGCCCGCCTTGATGGATGGGGTCCCACTTCCGGAGCATGAATGACGACCGTGGCTAGGGGAAAAGCGGGAGACAGGACGCTTTGCGTGGGAATTTTCGTTATCGACATTCGTATAGGCTGAATTGAATCGGGTAGGTCCGAAGGGATGACAGTGGCGTGCCCAGGGGGGGTGGGGATAAGGGGAATATATCCCCACTCCAGGAGGAATATCCATAACGCTCAATAATTTAATCGTGCAAAAATTGAATCAATGAATTCATCAACCAGCGGTTACATCAAAGGGTTCTGTCGTCTGCACAATAATTATTAACATACTCGATATTAATGCCAAATTGATGATAAACAATGGCGTAAAAATCAATGAGATCCTGAAGTAAAATGAACTACTCGAAATGAATCGGTGGCACCCCTGATAGCAATTTATCGAATTTTTTAGGACCCCTAAAGTCAATAAATAATACCATATTATATTTAATTATTCCTTTGTCGCAAAGATTCTCTTTGTCGTCACTTGATATTCCATTTCTTACTTCATTAACATTTTCACTCGCCTCTGCCACTTCGACAGGTGAAAATCAATCTCAAGAAGTGACTGTAAATTCAAAAGACAATGGAAACGAATAACCAATTTTTTTCCTTTATACATATACATATTTGAAGAAAATAACTCTGAAGTTATATCAAAAGCGTCAGACGCTTTCTATGGACCAAAACTTTTGTGAGACGCTTTAAAGATCTACGAAAAAAACATGAACTTTACTTATTGCTGATTTTTATACATATTTTGTAGAATATTACTCTGAAGTTATATCAAAAGCATCAGACACTTTTCATGGGCCAAAACTGTTTTCAGACGATTTAACTATAAGAAAAAAACATGAACATTAAAGCAACTGACCAAGGCCGTAAACTAGAAAAAAATTTCGGAGGGGGTCCGTTGAATGAAACTCTAGAAAAATATTGCGGAATATGCGATCGATAAAAATAAAAAAAATAATAATAATAAAATAGGAAAAGTTGGGAGTGTTTTCGGTGAAATTAGAATCCTGTCTTTCTGAAAAAATTTGAAACTAAGTATTAAGTTTTTTTTTTAACCGACTTTATTACACAATGAATTTAATTATTTTATAATAATAATAATAATTTGAATATCTCGCTCCATTTCAGAGTAATAAATAAAATGTCAGTCTTTAAGAAAAATGTTAACAATCCCACCAATAATCATCATTTATTATGACACTTCATTTATTCACGCATAACTTATGTTAATAATGCTGAAGAAATATCCATTTGAAGGAAATAAATATAGTTGAGGTTAATATATCATTGAGTAATAATTAATAAAGCTTATTTATATGTAATATGTATCCATGCTGAATAAAAAAAAATATTTCAATTCAGTTATGGTTAACGCATTTCTTAGATAATTATTTTGGTTATTTCTAATGTTTCTATTATCCGATTGTTAGGGTCTGAGAAGAACCGTTTGCCAAACTAGGTAATTTTTAAAGGTTCATATTGAGGGTATCAGGGATTGAACCCTAGTCATCTTGATCGTATCTGTTCCCTTTAACCACTGTTCTGCCAACATCACAAATAACTAAGCAGGTACAAACGATCTAAACCCAAAATTCAGTACAGATGTGCTAAGCGGCATTCAATAAGCCCATAGTAACACAGATTTCATGTTTAAAAAGGAAATTCAAATCAAAGGAAAAGTTCAAGGACAGATCCTTCAAGGAGATGCGCTTCTCTTTGAGGGATGTGTCCTTAAACTTTTCCACAGATTGGATCGCTAGAATTATATTAGTTTGTTAATTATTAATAAATCCTATATTCTGAGGGAATGAATTATTGAATTCTTGTAAGAGTTTATTCATAAATAGCAAATGTTCGTTAACTACCAGTTGAAAATTTGTTGATGATGAATTTATGTTATTTGTGGAGATAACGTAAGTTCATATAAATTATTTATAACCGAAATATATTAAATATTATCAAATACCTTGTAAATAAATATTTTATTTTCTATTAATAAACTTTTTTGAATGCATAATTTAACTATTAATGAATATATTAAATATAAATCTGCTGTAATAGTTGTGAATAAATAACCTACAAATAAGTGCTTTATTAATAAAAAAATATGGATTTCTCTCAGTGTACGATACTGCAATAGAGAAAAAAATCACACCCTAAGCATTATCTCATATTAAAACCACCAATAAAAAAAAACCTCGCCCAATTCTAAAAACGTGAATAATCACATAGCGTCCGGTCCTAATACCAACCGTCCGTCGAAAAAAAAACAACACGGGAAAAGGATGAGGAACCGAAACAGTCGAATTTTTATCGAGCCGGTCAGATGGAATGCAAGCTGCTATCACAAAAACGCATCTGGGTGACATTCCTGAGGTGCTTAATCCGTCTTCGCTGTCTCCTCTTCAAACGTGAAGGTATTCCGTGAGCATCTCGAGACTGCCAACATCCATAGGTGTCTACGTCCTATACCGCATCGATTCAATCCAATATCCACAGAGAAAACAATGCTGGAATTCACATTATTATTTCTTCGTTGGCCTCCACCCATTTTTTTTTTTTAATATTTGTTTTATTATTTTTGATTACGAAACCCTTGGAATTGCTTGGGGATAATTTCAACACTCTCTGGAATGTTTTCAATTTATTTCTGAAAATGTGTGAAAGAAAAAATACTACAAGTTAATGATAGGTATTCATACTTTTCGTTCAAATTTTAATTATCTAATTCCCATTATATTTTTTATTCATTATTTGCACATTATGTATAATCTCTTAGTTGATCACCAACCCCCTTTTTTTAATTTTGTTTTAGTATTTTTGATAATGAATTGATTTAGAATAATTTCCAACATACGCTGGAATTTTTTCAATCGATTTTTAAAAATTAAATATTGAAATGTATAAAATTTGTATTAAAATAATACAAATTATACGATAGTTACTCATACCTTTTGACCTTATTTTTATAAATTCTCGTTAAATTTTTATTCATTATTATCATTTTATTTTTATTTTATTCTATAATCTCTTCGTTGGCCTCCACCTATTCTTCAAAATTTATTATATTACTTCTGGTAATGAAACCTTGGAATTGAATGGGAATTCTTTCAAGACCCCTTTAAATTTTTTCAATTGATTTCTAAAAATGAGTGGAATTGGAATACTACAAATTTTACAATAGATATTCATACTTGTTTTCCTTATTTTATAAATTCTCATTATTTTTTTATTCATTATTTTTACACTATAATCTCTTTATTGGTTATTTTTTCAATTTTGTTTTGTTGATTTTGATACCCCAGGAATTGCTTGGGTATAATTTCAACACCATCTGGAATTTTTTCAATTTATTTCTAAATAATGAATGAAATAAAAAAAAACTACAAATTTTATAAGTCATTTATAGTTTTTCTCCTAATATTCATAAATTTCCAATATTTTTTTCACTCATTATTCGAATGATGAACTTTTGAAATCGGTTGGAGGCAATTTCTAGATTTTTTTAAATTTAAATCCAGGAATATGTTAAGTTAAAGAACACAATACATTGCAGAATAGTTATTTTAAGGCGACTCGTCTTATTGTGAAATGAAATGAAATAAGATGGGTATTGCGTCTTATCCAGTATTTTAAACAACACTCCTTTTGCACACCTAACAAAAGATCCACGGCTTGAGGCCTTGGCCAACTATTTTTATTGACGTCCAGGAAATTTTCGCTTTTAATACAAAATAAGCAATATATTCTTTTTTCGTTAAAACTTTGATATTAATTAAATAGCTACGATCAATTCAAGATTTAATTATTATTATCTTGTCCGATTTATTATAGTGAGTTATAGTAGTGAGTTATTATAACTCACGCCGTTTGTTAATAAATACTATTAATTGATCAGTAGCAGTTAAATAATGAATGAATAATTCAATAGAAGTAGATAATAGTTCATTATTTATTCCCTTGAAAAGCTCAAAGCTTAGATTTTAGGGTAAAGTATGTATATTGTAATTCTTCTAGAGCATTGGCTGATACGAACTGATGCTATGGAAGGTTTCATTCCAAGAAAAATCATTGATTTCAAAGGTTAATTGCAAATAATGAGCCAATGGGCAATTGTAACTATTACCGAACAGAACCCTGAGTCATTTCATATCTAGAAACAGATATGCGAAATCTACAACTGGCACTGTATAAATTAGTCGTGAATCACAAATGAGTATCATACAATCTTCGCCCACGTGAACGTTTATAATTCAAGCTGAAAAAGACCCGATATTACACACAAACTTGTTAAACATGCGGTATTTTTAGCAGGAGAAATAAACTATTATTCATTAAATACACATATAAAATATGCCCGGGGCTTTGGGTCCGACATTCGTTAATTCTAATTAACATTTCCTCAAATTGTTTACATTGTATTTAGAACCTCTGAAATAGCATTGTATCAACTCCGCTGGCACGTACAGTTTCCTCGGAAATTAACTCTTTGTGAATAATGAAGCAATATGCTACACTGTATAAATGCACACAATAAAGCTGTTTCTTCTTATGAATCAATAGTAACATTAGTAACCCTCTTTTTTTTCTTTGAAATAAGAAAATTCCAAATTTAAGTACAACAAATTTTGGCAAGCTGTTTTTCTTACCCTGTATATCACTGGTCCATTTCAGATATTCCGTTGAAGAGATTAACATAAGTATAATATTTGAACAAAAAATATTCCAATAAGACTCGCTTCAACTTTGTAATATCAAATATTCCAAATGGCCAATATGTTAAAAAAAACTAGTCATACTAGATAACTCAAAAAGGGTAAGTTTTTTCAAAATATGTCTAACTTTACTGTCCGGAAAGCCTATTTCTTAAGATATACTAATTGACAAAGATAGAGCAACACACAGAAGGAGCTGTTTGACTTTTAATTTTTTTGGTAAAGCATAGATAGTATGGCAAGGGGTATAAATTGAATTTGGAGAAAAAAATCTGAAAAGTTTTTTCATGTAAACAAGATTGGTTTGATAATGCCCAAAATTGAAGAAGAATAGACACCAAACGTCGAAAAGACACAAATGAAGTTCAAAATCGACGTCTAAGACTTATGTTCATTAGAGACC
Organism: Harmonia axyridis; assembly: GCF_914767665.1. Taxonomy (NCBI): domain Eukaryota; kingdom Metazoa; phylum Arthropoda; class Insecta; order Coleoptera; family Coccinellidae; genus Harmonia; species Harmonia axyridis. Next base: position 32,236,790 of record NC_059505.1, read on the forward strand.
GATTTGCGACAACTCGATCTTTGGCTGATGAGTGGTTAAGAGAACAAGGCCATCCTGAAACTGTGGTTTACCGCCGGACAAAGTCTTTTGGACTGAAGCATTATCGACCCCATCTTGTGTACCTCTGACGGTTGAGCATCGCCGGCAACGATAACAGTAGTGCAGAGAACGTCAACATTGGAATGTGGAATGGCATCAGGTCTTTTTTTCTGATGAATCTCGATTCTCCTTGGGTGCATATGATGGCCGAAGAAGGGTTAGACGACGTCGGGGAGAAAGACGTGAACCTCAGTTTGATGTTGTCATATACACCAGACAGTAGGCGGTATGGTATGATGTGCTATTGCAAATGCAAGTAGGTCACCTTTAGTCTTTATTCGAGGTAACATGACATCGCTGCGTTACTTTCAAGAAATAGTGGAGCCATATGTTCTCCCTTACCTCAAACGCCTCGAGAAACTAATATTTCAGCAAGATAATGTCCGACCTCATGTTGTCAGAGTTAGTTTAATCTTTTTCGAAGCGACCCATGTGAATCTTTTGCCATGGCCCCCAGATCCCACGATCTTTCGCCCATAGAGCATGTTTGGGACATCATGGGTAGCAGGCTTGGAAATAAACCCCAGCCTCCACGGACTTTGGCGGCTCTGAGACATGAAGTACAGGTAGCTTGGGATAGGATCCCTCAAGAAGAAATGGACCATCTTATTGCATCAATGCTGAGACGTGTTGGGGAGTGTATAAGATAATCGGGGTGGGCAAACACATTATCAACAAATTTATTAATAGGTATTTATGCAACAAGTGCAAAAAGTGAATGTTTATTGCATTCGACGTGAAATTGGACAACACGTGGAGTGCAATAAACAATTTTTGCACGAGTTGCATACAACATTTTTTCTACGTTCATGCAAAAACCAAAAAATGATTTATTGAGGTGCGGCACTAGGTGTAGGAAAATGACGTTTATGTTTGTCATGATGACAGCACGTTGAAGTAGAATGACAGATGAGTGCAATAAAAACTTTATTGCACTAGTGCAATAAACTTCTTTTTCCACTAAATATAGTTCAATAAAGTTTTGCTTTTTGCATGAATGTAGAAAAAAAAATTGTAAACCTTGTCACAAACCAGGAAGTTCTGACTCCAGATTTCTAAGGGCTAAATCAAGTAAAACTTTCATGCGGAATTACGTGAATAGCAATTTGAATAACCGCACAAAAGCTCCCTACTTGACGTCAGTCTTTTTCTCAATTTTTTTTTCACACGCCCAAACCCAACAGATGCCTCCACATGCAGAGAGGAATCTGGCGGGGCGTGTAGGTGTATCTTCAGCCAACACTCTCCATTCAACATCGTCGTTGTCGGCTTGTGAAAGAACTGGTTACGCAAGCAGTTCGAAATGGCCATATTTACATAATAACATCGAGCACAGAAACGCGTGGGCGATGGCTAGCGCTAGCGTCGGTCGTTCCGATTCATTAATCATTTATCTCGTAGCGGTATTCTCTGGATTTGGGACGTGTGTCCTTTTGCCCCTCGGCCGTGCCGGATATGCACTTCCTGGAAGACGTTCTCGACGTTTTATTATCGCCGGTTCGTTTCCAGGAACATCGCGGAAGAAAATCGGGAATGTAAATTTTACATTATGGTTTATTCGTTTATTGTTTCCTCGTTAAAAAAAATTTAGGAACGCCGGTGGATTCGAACCCACATCGTCGGTGCCAAAATTCCTATGCTAACCACCATATTTTGCTTTGTACAGGATCCACTCATCGTAGAGACTTGCGGTAAAAAATTTTACCACTAAAGTGTACAAGAGAGCACACTGGAAATTATTTTGAAGTTCATACCTCTACCGATAGGGGGCGTAAAAGCTACCGTCGAGTAGAAAAATGAATTTCATTGGAAATTGTTTCATATAAAGTTGAAGAAAAAATATCATCACTGAAATCCTTGGAAAATTCTAAATCTTTAAGAATTGTCACTTTCGATTTTACGACATCAAATAAGGGTAGGTGAATGGGAGAAATCTGACTGATTGAAACGCCTGTAACTTCAGTTTGGCTCAACATTTTTGGGCAAATTAGATCTCGTCTGAAGGATAATATCTTGTTGATTGAGGACAAAATATAGTCATGATGAATTTGTGTTTGCTGCTTTCGATAGGGGGCGCTAAGTCAGAAGTTCATTGTTTTGTTCATTTTACTGCGAAATTTCAAATGTTATGATAGTATTTTCTTAACAGAAACAGAAATCCCATCAAATTTGTATGAAAAAACCAAAAGGTCGCAAAGCGATAGCTTCAGGCGTTCTGGAGTTATGGCCGAAAGAAGCCACAATTCAGTTTTTCAGTGCATCAGTTGAAGAATATCTTTTTTCGTCCATAACTCCAGAACGCCTGAAGCTATCGCTTTGCGAATTTCCGTTTTTTACATGCAAATTTGATGGGATTTCTGTTTCTGTCAGAACTTAAAACACAATTTGATTTTTCGCAGTGCATCAGTTGAAGAATATCTTCTTTCGGCCATAACTTCTGAAAGCCTGAAACTATCGCTTTGGGACCCCCAGCTTTTTTCATGCAAATTTGATGGAACTTCTGTTTCTGTTAAGAAAATCCTATCATTTTTCGCCTATAACTCGGAAGAAGTCAAAAGACTACCCCAAAAAGTGGGTTTTTGCAGAGACAGATGAAATAAGCCAATTTTCAACTATCGTTATGTGAGTCATAACGTTTTATCGGGCAAAAAACCTCAAAAAAAAAATCTGTAGGATATTTCAATTACTTTTTTTGTGTATAGGTAGGTCATTTGCGAAAAATTGATATTTTCCGAGTTATATGGAAAGAAAACGTCAAAAATGAAATTTTTGACTTTTTTTTCAATGTTTCGTCACGAAATTTTCGTGACAAACCTCAGATTGAGATTCAGCAACTCAAAAATATATTAAATCGAATAAATCAAAGCTACCCCAAAACTTTCCTGTGAAAAACACATATTGACTGTACCATAGAACAAACGAGCAAAAATGCATCTCCATCAGAAATGTATTACCGAATTATTTGCTCCCCTTGAATTCTAATGGAGTCAATCCACAAATTTTCGATCGCGAAAAAAAGCACCCCCCCTCCTTAGATTTCCCAGTCGACCTCTGAACCCGAATAGGTTCGCCGCTGAGATAATTCATAAGGTAATAAGAATAGCGCACTTGAATTTCAATGGTTCCACATCCTTGAGATCAACGCACAATGCTTCCATTCTTTCAAAATCGACCAGGGAACAGTTTCATATAATACTCATGCGGTCTTTTGTTTCCGAACAGGAAACGCGTTCGAATTATTATCTCACGAAGAAATGCCGGAAGTCATCTCTTGAACAACGACCAATTAGCCGCAGGAGGAAAGATACAAATGGAAAACTATGATCTGGTGTGAAAAGAAAACTTGTTGATTAATCCGCTTTTGCATTCCTCCAGATGATCAGAGAAAGGATGGTTTCAATTAAAACGCATGCGAATATAGAGATAACGTAGCTTTTGACTCCCGTGTAATTTCGTATTGTACAGGGTGGGCAAATTTCGATGTTTTAGCACTACAACTTTTGAACCAGAGGAGATAGACAAAAGCTGATACCCACTTCTCGGTCTCTTTTTCTGAGAAACTAACAAGGGTAGTATTCATTTTTGGCCACCTTCTTTTGTTTTAGAGTTATAAGCGAAAATTGGAAAAATGGCGATATCGAAAAACATTTATATCTCCGCTTATACTGATGATAGAGCTCTGAAATTAAAACATTATACAGGCACTTTTTTACGTAGAATCGAGTGGCGTACTTGTATTTTCAAAAGGGTTTTTAATTACGAAGCTATGACCCAAAGTTATGTTTTTTCAAATGGGAACACTAGACTTTTGTGTCATTTTCTGAAAGCTTGATTTTCCTGATTTCAAAAATATATAACATCGTATGATTCAGATCAATATAACTAATAGAAAATGGCCAAAAACCTCTTTTCACTTAAGAGTCACAATATTTCTATGGTTTCAAGTGTTGATGAACACAGAAAAATTGAGCTTTCTATAACAAGAGCAGTGTCCTTCCGTCAATCTGATTATTTCTATGCTTTTCACTCATTTCTACAAAATTCGAATCTAGATATGTTTTATAAATTTTTTATCTAAAAATTGATTTGGAAATAACGGAGAAACCACAAGATCGAATTTTTCAATCGAAAGAGTTGTATTGAGATGCATGTATCAGGAGATTATTTACATAGGTCTCCAGAATCGATATGCACAAGTACCAATCCATTTAAACAGCATATGAAACAATGCATATATGATTGAACTCAACATTTTAATTACGAAGGGACAAACAAGAAATAATATTTAACCTAATAATGACAACAATTGCACAATGCACAGTCGACCTCTTCTCGATATTTCAATAGATGAATATTTGAAACTGTGTTCAAGCTACCTAGGAAACTTTTTCCAAGTTCGTTTATCTTTTCGAAACTATTTGTATAAAATAAATATAGATTCGAATTTTGTAGAAATAAGTGAAAAGCATAGAAATAATCAGATTGACGGAAGGACACTGCTCTTGTTATAGAAAGGCTAATCAACAGTTGAAACCATAGAAATATTGAGACCCTTAAGTAAAAAAAGGTTTTTGACTATTTTCTGTTATTTATTTTGATACGAATCATATGATGTTATATATTTTTGAAATCAGGAAAAATTAAGCTTTCAGAAAATGGCACAGAAATCTAGTGTTCCCATTTGAAAAAACATAACTTTGGGTCATAGCTTCGTAATTAAAAACCCTTTTGAAAATACGAGCCCGCCACTGGATTCTACGTAAAGAAGTGCCTGTATAATGTTTTAATTTCAGAGCTCTATCATCAGTATTAGCGGAGATATAAATGTTTTTCGATATCGCCATTTTCCCAATTTTCGCTTATAACTCGAAAACAAAAGAAGGTGGCCAAAAATGAATACTACCCTTGTAAGTTTCTCAGAAAAAGAGACCGAGAAGGGGGTATCAGATTTCTGGTTTAAAAGTTGTAGTGCTAAAACATCGAAATTTTCCCCCGCTGTACATGCTAAAATAAGTAAAATCTCTCTAGGTTGTGACGTAATTTCATACATTCAGTGAATGGCCTATGCCTACGCTACAAGCCTAACCACGCTTGGTATTCCCAGTGAAAACCGATAAATCTGCAGCAATCACCATTCATACTACTCGGATACGTCGATCAAGGCTACACCCACACTTTGACATACCACCTTCGTCATAAATTATGGTAACACATCAGAGGAGGCTTCTAGGAAAGAAGTGCGGGACAGGGGAAGGCAAAATGACTATATCGAACGATCTTGGTGGGCGGTTACATTTTGTGAAATGTCAATTGTCAATTGATCCTTGAACTTCTCAATTAGCTCATTAAGACCATCGGACCATGAAAGAGGATCGAAGCGCTCTGTGGTTCCGAGGATATTTTGATTAATATAAACAGGAATTATACAATTTAAAATGGTTTTAATGGCGACACGGTATATTGTATTTTGACATTTCTTATGCCATTTGTGTCAAGTAAGTTATGCCAATTAATCATGGAAAGCCACAAGCTTCAACAACGTTTAGAAATAGTTGAATTGTTTTATCAAAATCAGTGCTCATCTATGAATATTGGAAAGAAATTTAAGAAGAATTCAGAGAATTTTATTCTCTAAACACTACTAGTTGTATGTATAGTGGTACCAAGTACGTCTCAGTACTTGGACAACTACAGAACATTTGTCTACAATACAAACCCTATATATAATGGGTGTCCCAAGTTATCGTATACAGGCAATATCTAGCTTATTTGCTTTGTGTGTATGACATCAAAGTATACCTACCTTTCCAATGATGTATAAAAAAGGTTCGTACATTTTCAAATGGCACCTCCTGTATATTATCAGTGAAAATTGCTTGTCATTCTATTTGGAATACATCGATAGCACATTTGGAATTTTTTTATTAATAACAACAAAAACATTAACATTTTGTGAAGTATGAATTGCAACTAAAATACCTACTAATTCAAAAAAGGAATAAACATTCAAAGCAAGCTTTTTGTTATAAAGAACATCGGTTTTTTAAAACAACAATTCATCTACTTCTCATATGTGAAGTTTGTACCAACATGGGTGAAGGCATTTCATTTTTATAAGGATAATTAAATAACGTAAAAGAAGTCACAAAATATAAATTTTCTTGTTGTTAATACTGAAAGAATACCAAGTATGTGCTATTGTATTCCAAATAGAATGACACGCAATGTTCACCGACAATATACAGGGGGTGACATTTGAAAATTAAAAGTAAGGGGTAGCTACCACAGGGCTGTCGAATGTAAGAACCTTTTCTATACATAATTGGAAAGGTACTTCGATGTTATTCGAAGATATCTTTTTATTTTTTCATTATCTTGCCAAATAAGCTAGATTCTGCCCGCATACGATAACTTGGGACACCCGGTTTACATATTTAAGAATCTTCAGATCCTCGTTGGCAGAGAGCAGAGCTTTTACGACCAATGCTTATGTGAATGTTTTTCATTTTTTCTGAATCTCTTTATTTATGAAAGACTGTGACATTTGGGACACAGCAGCAACAGGTAGAAGGACTGATCGAAAAAAGGGTTATTGTGGAGTGGCTAACGCTAGCGAGAAATCTTTACAGATGAATTGAATTTTCTCACTTTCAGAAAGAATGACGTAAAACAAAGCTGATTAGGTAATACATATCTGCAAGTGACAGATTTTTTGAGAACGACGTAGACAACCAATCTGGGCCAATGAACTGGAAGGATTATATTGTTTTCTCATCAGAATCAATCTCAAATAAATTGAACAATTGGAATTGAAGATATTCACGAAATATTCTTCCAAAATAAATAATAAAGACTGAAAACCTTAGTTTGTGTACTCCAAAGTATTCATATTACTGAAATTCATTTAGAAATTTGATTTTTCGGCAGAAAAAAATTTTTTCGAATTTTTTTTTTCTTTTTCGATTCTACAAATGCGTAGTATTATAAGACTGTTTGCGGTTCGGACCAAAAATGTACAGGGTGTTCATGAGGAGATCATAAACTTGGGCAACTGAACAAATCATCAAAACTCAAGATTTTCAAATTAAAACCTATATTTTTTATTATTTCAGTCGATTCTACGTACAAAAATAGTGGGGGTTATTTCAGCAAACCCAATACCTAAAATGAATACTTCAATAGTTATCGGGGAAGAAAATTAAATGAGGAAAAACCTCAATTTACAACTGTGTGAAGTAGTCTGTGACTTCCGGAATACACAGAAAGAAACTGAAATTCGATGTTTGGATTACTAAATTTTACATTTCATGAATTTTAATTAATTTTTCGTAGGGATTGTTGAGAAATCAATAAACCAATACAATTTTCAATTACGAAAATGATTACAATTCTTGAAATGTCAAATTTAGTTATGAAAACATCGAATTTTAGTTTCTCTCTGTGTTTTCTGGAAGTCACAGACTACTTCACACAAATATAAATTGAGATTTTTCCTCATTTAATTTTTTTCCTCGATAACTATTGAAGTATTCATTTAGGTTTGTTCAAGTGACCCCCACTATTTTCGTACGTAGAATCGACTTAAATAATAAAAATATAGGTTCTAATTTGAAAATCTTGAGTTTTTATGAATTTGAGTTGTCCAAGTTCATGACCTTCTAATAAACACTCTGTACATTTTTGGTCCAAACCGCAAACAGTCTTACCTATAATACTACGTATTTGTAGAGTCGAAAAAGAAAAAAATGTTTTCGAAAAAAGCTTTTTCTGCCGAGAAATTCAAAAAAATGTGAGTCTTCATCGCCACCATTTTTTTCAAAAGAATGCAATTAACTCATGAACCGTTGAGGTTTTACCCAAGGTATGGCATATTTCCGAAATTGCCATCAAAAAGCTATCTAATGATGCAATAATATACTGGGTGTGCCATTTGAAATGAGGAGGTAGCAGTCTGTTTCCGGTATAACCGGAAGTTGTAGAGATCTGAAAATATTTTAGGGAGAAAGATCATTGTCTCAAACCCCAACATGCCAATTTTCAGCTCAAAATTATGATAAGTGCTCCATAAACGTCTAATAGGCCATCCCGGTGAATCACCCTGTATAACCTGAAAATTGCCAGGTTATTAAGGAAGGCTGCTGTATAAAACGATCACTAAAATTCCTAATAAAAACCCGTGTTCAATCGAAAATGTCAGTCCAGCCTATAAGATCCCCTTTCGATTAGGTCATTAAAGACGTAACCTTTTGGAGCTATAAAACAACACCGTAATATTACAGCTGATTTTACTGTGAAGTCACGACCAGCAACGCAATAAAGTGCTATACAGTCTGGGGGTCAGTGGATCAGCGGGCGCCCTTGTAATCATCCCCCAACCCAAGGGCGTAGAATGGGGGGTACTGCCACAAGATTCAAAATATAACATTTTAAAAATCTCGCAAAGACGAAGTACGAAAAATATTTAATGGATTCGGTCCTTACTTGGCGGAAACAATTGTTGCTAACAATTAAATAACATAGTGGAAGTACGAAAATGTTACCATAAAATGAACCAATAAGAATCATTTTACTTTCCTTCGAATCGACACGTCAGTAAAAAATCTGACCCTTTTACGATTTATTAGTTTATTTTCGCTCTCAAGATGAGTACTTTTATTGCACCACGAGCTCGTCTTTGTCCGAGGTTTATTATTTTCCTTATCTATCCGCTTTCTCGGCATCGCCCTTATTTGCCATCTGTGATTTTTGCATTCGTCATCGGTACACACTTACCCGTTGTTTTCGGTTTTTTGTATCTTCTCGTCACAACATTTCAATATGTAGTGATCAAAGAACTGAACTGAGTAATTCGCATCGAAAAATTGTCTGGGCTGTGTTGTACAATTTATTGTGTTTCATTCAAATTGCAATTTATTTGTGAAGACATCAGTTTTGAATTGACTATACCTACAGAGTGCTCCTAAATTGGAGATGAAAATGACAGATTTCTTGGATCATTGCAAGAAAACCGCAAACGCGCTTTGTTTTTGAGATACAGATGTTAAAGTTCAAGTTTTTCTCTCATAGCACCTTCCCTTCACAAGATATTTAACTTGAATTCGCATATTAAAAGTTTTCATCATAATTTTAAATGCAAATCTACAGGGTGATTTGTTTTGGAAGGGTGCCCGCTTCTTTCCTCCAAAATTATTTTTTTGTGAACCACTAGTAGTTGAGAAAAATTTGAAAAGAAACTCTGGTTCAATACTACACTTTTTGGTTTGTTGTATTTTTGTCGTATCTGCAATCGATTTCGAGAAAAGAATTCAAACAGCTCTCTAGTATTCTAGTAAATTATTATAAACATCCAGCAAGCAAGCTGTAATGAATGAATTAATTATATGTTTTGGAACTTATTAACTCTCTCGAAACAAATCATTCGCGGACTCATATTCATGGGACTTTTTATCCTTAAAATTATCCAAGGAATCTTTCATTTTCCTCCGTAACTCTAATTTAGGAACACCCAGTAAGAACAATCGAATTTGTAATAAAAAAAAGTTATTTTGAGTAATTTGGTTCAAACATCATTATCAAACTTCTTTTTCTCACATTACAGATATGAGAAAACGTTGTCGTCAAAAAAATTTTTCTCGAAGTGGTGCGCCACTGAGATATTTCAAATTAAAATCATTTTTAAATTGCTCGTCCAATTTGTGGCAAAAAATCTATAATATTATTATTTTTTTTATATTGGGAGTCGTTTTTATGCATAATGAGTCTTAACTTCAATATACATATACAGAACTATCCAATAATAGATAATTTATTGAAGAAATGAAAAATACGCGTTAAGATATTTTATTTTTTTCCATTGAAACAGCGTCCCATACGAAAAAAGAGATGGGAAATTTTTTGTCACAAATTAAACGAGGATTTCAAAAAGGATTTTCAGCTTGATATGACTCAGTGGCGTACCATTTTTTTCTTTAAAAAAAAAATCATTGCCAATATGCCAATGATGAATATAAAATTCTTAATTGAATTTTATTGTCATTTGAGATTTTTGAGAGGGTCGAATTTGCAATCAGCAGATGTCCCTTCCAAATGAAAATTAATCTGTATCGGCGTTTTCCAATAAACTCGTACTGAAATATGAAAAGTATAACGTGGGCCACCCGCTATACATTTTGATATGTTATTCCAATATATCCGAGAAATGTAGACGTGAGATATAAAAAAATCAATATTTTTAGGTCATCAGGAAAAACCGTAAATGATATGTGGTTTTGTAAGACCAGAATTAACTCATTTTCCCTTTTCTAATATTTTCATTAGATTGAGGTCAATATATTTTTTCCCGAATACTTCTCATCACATATTTTTTCCTGAATACATTTTATACTTCTTCTGAAAGCGTTCTGTTCAGAATTAAATGACTAATTTCAATTTTGATTGAACATATTTTATTTCATCAGCAGAGAATTAATTATTCGATTGTTTAGTGGAGCTAATTCGCTGATAACAATGCTACGATTTATAAAAAAAATCATCAGGATAAGCGTTTTGAATAATATTTTTGTTGATGAAAGTTTGATAAATATTCAAGTAATTTTGTCGGCGGTATATAACCACATTTTAAAAACTTCATTCTGCACATAATATAATATCTACAAATTATAATCGTCCCATAAAAATTGAAGAATAGAATTTTAACTATTTTTTATAAACTTTTTTTAATTCTATATCCTGATTTCCGTATCCGTAATGGCTTCAAAAGCTGCATATAAAAGATAATTAAAACCATTCCTTGAAATACTATATCTTATTTTCGACTTCAACTTAAAGTTGAGACTCAACAAAATCAAATTGGAAATCCCGAATTCAAATTGGAACTAAACACATTCAAATTGGGAATAATCAATTTAAAATTGAGACATTCAAAACTATTAAATTTGATGTTTTTTATGGAATTCACCTCAGAGTAATAAACATAGATAGAGGGAACATATGTCATTTTCAGTAAGCACATTTTGTCCCCAAACTTGAACTATCAAATTTGACAGGAAGCGCGCAGAAATGAAAACATATCAGTGATACGATATTTCACTAAATTCGCGAGTTTCTCCACAACGAACGCACTTATGTCCCATAGTGAATCAACGTTTCATATCAACTCAAAATATATTGAGATGAATACCTAAATATATCAGAAATTCAGAAAACAATTTTCAAACTCGCCGAACGACGTGAAACAAGGGATGACACTAAGAGAACAAAACTTGCCAAACTTGGATTTCAGCAGGTAGATACAGAAAATAATAAATATTCTGCATACTTTAAATTCGACAATTAGGAAAAATATCGAATTCCAAATAATCGAATTTGCATTTTTAATTGAGATTCAATCAAATAAATATATTTCATTCAATACAATATACATTCATAATGATATAGTAAAATTGTGTATTTGAAAATATATCACAATCCGACAACGAGATATAACATTGGGGGACATGTAAAAATGTCCTCCATCTATGTTTATTACTCTATGGAATTCACGCATCTTTGTATGTGAAGAAGGAGTAGCGAACAAATCTTTACTAAAGTTTAATTCAAAAAATACACAAAATGAAAGTATACTTTCAAAATAACATTTTCGAATAAATAATGAATTCACATAGAAATGAATTAATGTTGTCCCAATTTGAATGTGTTTATTCCCAATTTGAATTCGTTCATTGTCAATTTGAATTTGTTACGTCTCAGTTGAAGTTGAAAGTACATACCTACAAATCAAAAATTCATCCTATATAAAAAATTATCTTTAATAGCTTGAAATTAAAATTCATCATGTACGTCGTCTTGAAAAAAATGATCAGAGGAGGAAACGCAAGCTATTGTTGTAGGATCTCCATAATAAGAGTAATAAACGTCTAAAAGAGAGGATATCCTCTATTTTACACAGGGATAACATCGGTAAGGTACCGGATACATCGAATTGTAGCCAGGAAGTCAGAAGAAGGAAGAAGTGATGGCACTCTGTCACTCGTTAACGTATTTATGATACTGAAGGTTGATAATGCACAAAGATTAGCTGTTAATTTTGAGGAAAAAACGTAAAATTAAGATATTAAAAAAATGTAAATCAAGCGAGTACATAAACAGCTACCATCAGATGGTATAAAAATTCTCCTTGAAGAAGACCTTATAATAAGTAAAAAAATAAATGAGAAAAGTTCTGAATCTTTGTGTAAATCATTTTTAACTAAAGGTAAACACAAAAAATTTTCTTTGAAAAATGTGATAACTACTCTATGAACCTGAATCTTCTATGGTTATTTTGTCAATTTATTATCCATATGTCATGGAATGTAATATTTTCAAAACGAAAGCAATTTTCAGATAATTAGGTACATTTCTTGGTTCACATTAGTACTTCTGTATTCTTCATCGAAAAGCGATATACGAAAAACATTCAGAAATCGACAAAATTTTCAATAGAACGTCATCGATTTGCAGGATTTGCTTTCCAATCAAATTAAGGGTGAATATAGAATTTTATTTTTTACAAAATTACCTGATCTGTGTTCTATGAAACCCTGAAACCTAGTATAGTTATTTATAATACAAGTGCAGACGGCATTGATATTCTTCCACGAGTTCAAAATTCAAAAACGAGCCACGAAGTGGCGAGTTTTGGAATGAACGAGTGGTAGAATGAGCCTTCTGTACGAGTATTATACATTATTTTCTCTAATTCATTGCATTTTTCTTGAAATTAATGAAATATTTCCATAAATATCATTTAGTGATTTTTGCATTGAAAAATGTTGGTTGGCAGAACTGATTTCTTCAAGGCAAATTGATGAATTGACAGATAAAGTTGTGGCGGAAAGTTCGGAGTACCAACATATAATAATGAAATATAACTATGAAAACTGTGCGTTTCTGATATATTCTCGCACGATTTTGTTCTACAAGATGTGGAAGAATGAACGGAATAACCACAGAATTAGAGAAAAAATTATTCGAATTTCAATCAGGTACGTACATACAAATAAATTCTTGGTCTTCATTTCCTTAATGAACCTTCCACAAAAACATAACTGGCCTCAATCAGGTAAAAACCAACAAAAACATATATCAAGGTTGTTTTTTCCAAAAAAAGAAAATGTGTGGGTACCCTGTTAAAAATCCAATTAACAAGTGGGTAGTTCAGAATGTAGGTTTGTTATTTTCAATGACCGAAAATAGTCTCGTTTGATATGAAATAACGATAAAATTCTCTTCAATGAATTGTACAAAAATAATCTATTATCTATATGCACTTCACAATCACAAAACAAATAAAAATAACCTTGGTGTCTTACATGCCAATGGTACATACACAGCTATTTTCTAAGAATTCTAGGTAACCAAAAAATTGACATTCAACATACGGGTACAATTAATTCATTTCTATCGACTCGAGATTCATTGGTGAGTTTTGTAAACACACTCTGCATTTAAAATCAAAATGCACCAATTGAGTTGAAGGAGCCTCTTACCTCGTCATTCATTCAACTCATTCATAAAAGCGATAAATTTCCAATAGATACTATAGTTTGTTTTACCTCGTGAATCGGTTCTCAATGATTAACGTAATGTTTAATTGCTCCATAAATCTCAAATGAATGAACTTCTTGAATCCTAATGAATGTAAGAAGCACACAGAAATCTAACAAAATCTCACAACACCGCAATTATCAGTTGTTTGGATACCTGTACCTGTAGATCTGAATATAAAATATAAAATTTTCGAATTTATTGAATCGAACATGGGTCGAATGATGGGGTATCTAAAATAACATGTTACTGAAGGTATGATTTCATCCTGATCTCATAACAATATCATAAGTTTCTTATTAGAATTTGTACGTACCTTCCAAACAAGCAACACGGCATCCATCTTGAGTTAATCTTCGTAACAAAACATTGAGGACCGAATCAGTCTGATGCTGTTGAACTCCAGGTACATCGTTATACAAAATGAACAAATTTTCTTTATAAGTTTTACAAATCTTTTGTTTTAAATCTCTACATTTTATCGTAGAGGCAAGTTCTATCTTTCCAGCAGCCAGTCGCCTCAACATAATTGAAGGAATGGAGAAATTCACAGAATCTCTTATATGACATTCCGCGTACTCGTTGGAACTCCTACAATCCAATATCACTATGTTTTTTGATTCATTTCGCAACAAAGATAATAAACCTTCGTTGGAAACTAAATCATAGTCACATTCGGGTGTTGTTGGCATTTTAGTCATCCCTGGTCACTTAGAGTCTCTAGGCGAACTCGAACAACAAAAATTCACTGAGGAACTCCCGTTCTACGAAACTAAAACATGATGCAAAATACACTAAAAAGCGCTAACTGAAGACATATACACGCTCCTTACAAGCGCTGGACTTGAAATGATGTTTGGAATTGAATGGTGCAAGTTTCGGCGACGTTGTCAGATTTCCGGATTATTGTGCGAGGGTGGGCTGTCTGTAGGATATTGTACGGAAAATTATTGGTGGGGGATCACGTGCTCCTTCAAGCTGTAACCAATGAAACTACCAAACGTCACTTCATTGATGAAAGAGGTCTACTATTCGAGAGTATGAACCGAGTAAGGAACACGGCTTAAGTTTCTATCTCTCAGTTTTCCACGGAAACTAGTTGTTAACGTCTACGTATGTCTGAGATACAAACTTATTCCAATAATGTTCCCGCTTTTATGAAGTGCGAGTTGAAAAATATTCAGTGAAGAAGGGGTGAACTTTTACACAGATCACCGCATGACGTCATTACCGCACCGTCATTTATTCCGATGGTATCCAAGGTTATCGTAATGATGCAAAGGTCGAATTAGCTAAGAAAACTATTGATTCTTCGCAAAATTATTAGCCGGAAAGGTAATACCCCACCGAAGAAAAACTCTCGAAATCAAAACGAATTTTTGACTATCCACTTACATGTTGAAATTCCCCCCAGAAAAAAATTCAACACTGATACCTACAACAAACATTTTTTATATGATGAATGTATTAAGAATTGTTTTGGATCATTTCTTCCTGAAAATTATTCCCTCAGTCCCTAATTATTACTTATTTATATTAGATAGCAATTATTTATTTAATTTGAATGTGGTACCAGAGTGCAAAAAATTATCTGCTGATGCCATCTAGTAACAGAACAGGATACTACTATCCAGATATCTAGTAACTAAATTGAAGAAAAAACTTGATCGATAATTATAAATATATTTACACAAACCAAGAACAGTAATAAAATAACTAAACTGATCATTCAAAGCAGTTTAGCAAAGTCACGCTTTTTTCTTGTCTCCTGACATTTGTATACTCTCTTCGAAATACTGGTTTGGATGATTTATAACAGATAATGGTGCTTGCATTGAATGAGTATATTCAAAATATTTTGTACAAGCTATCTGGAAATGACCATTTTTCACCAATTCCATTACAGCACCAATACCTAAAATAATAAAAAATAAGAATTGTTGAAAATTGGAGCTGAGACGGAGAATTGATGATTCAAAAAACCCAGATAAAAAGATTATTGAATTTATTTTTATTCCCAAGTTGTAATTTCTATTCTATACAGAGTGTTACCAAATGAATGCGAAAGTTTTAAGTTTCTTCCTGCTGATTAATCAATGAAGTTTTGCAAACACTAACTTAGAATGTTATCCCATGATTCGATGATAATATACAGGGTGTTCTGATTTGTTTCCGACAAACTAAAATGGGTGATAGATCCCATCATTTTAAGCCAAAAAGTTCCTATGAACATGGGTCCGGAAATGCTTCGTTTCCGAGATACAGGGTGTTAAAGTTGAAAAAATAATTTGCGTTTTCTTTAATATGTTTTGACTGCTTCGAAATCCTTTCATGAAATTATTCCTATTCAAATATTAAATTTAAATTCATTTTGAAAATTTCTAAGGCGAAATGCATGCGGATTTTCTATTGCCCACTAATAAGTAGAAGTGGTATGCTATGTAATTGTTGTTTTTAAGTGTTCTGAATATTATGTTTCCTGAAATATTGCGTTGTTGGGATGCTTTACGAATACTGAGTTTTTATTTTCTTCGAAGGTCTATAAAATCCTATTTCTCTGTATATGATTTCTTCTTTGTATGCTTCGTTCGGGCCTTTGGTAACCAATACCATTTTCCTGTATTTGTTGATAAGCTATTAACTTAGTTAACTATAATTAATGACATCTGAACCTAACACACTTTAAATCTGTCATTGTGTATAGCCATTTTAAATCTATTGCCGCAACAATTGTTGAATGTAAAACAATCAATCATTCGAAGATGTCATTTGGGCATTCAACAGAACGGTGGACACTTCGAACACCTTCTTTAAAAATTATTATGTTATTTTGTTTTGTTCTGAATTGTTACTTCTAAAAAATATTTAATTTAAAATTATTACAAATTTGTTTCTACATGTTTCAGAGATTACAAAAATATGGATTTGGCTTTAAATGCGTTTTTCTCTGAAACGATTGCCCCTAGCAACTTAAATGAGTTATACCTTTTTCAACTAGAAAAGTCAGGGGAATTGATTTTTTTAGTCCAGAATGACGTACAGGGTAGCACAGAAAAGTTGCAACGTTTTAAAGGGGACGAAATGATTGCCAGTGGCGCCCTCTAGAAAATACAACCAAATCGACCACAAATTTGAATTTCTCACCTCAAAAAACCCTATGTACCAACTTTCATGCAATTATTTGGAATCAGTCGAAAGATATTTATAAAAACGCGAATTATTTTTTCAACTTTAACACCCTGTATCTCGGAAACGAAGCATTTTCGGACCTATGTTCATAGGAACTTTTTTGCTTAAAATGATGTGATCTATCACCCGTTTCAGTTTGTCGGAAACAAATCAGAACACCCTGTATATTGGCATATCTTTCAAGCATGCATTTAATATTGAAATATGCTTTCTCATTTTCTATAGAAAATTCTGCCAAAAAAGTGATAAATAACATTGTGTCTCAAGTATCACGTGATTCTATGTTTTTGTGTAATTTCAGACTAGAAAGTTTTGACATCTGATTTTTTCAGAAATCTTAATTAAGGATAAGGTTGAAAAAATTTTATGAGAAAAATTACGTAAACACAAATTTGAACTAGGGAACAAAAGCTCCTGACGTCACTTCAGTGCTTTTCCATTTTGTATGGCAATATAATCCACGCAAACTGAATTGGAAAGTAAACCTGATGAAACAATTGTTCATATTAAAAAAAAAGAAATTTGAGGTTTATCTTCAATTTCTAGTCAGTAGATGTTACCTTCTGCAGAAACTCCATAGTCCATCAGCTTCTGCTTTACTAGATGCGAATCCCAATGCTTGAAAGGACAACCATGATGATCACCAACTCCTACAGATTCCATTATAATTTTAATGCAGCTATAAGGGCTGTAATTGACCATTCCTCCTACTTTTCCATAGGAGTGTTTGACATTGTATGCATAGCTTTTTTCAAATTTGTTATGATCCATGAGCTTAGTGAACTCATCTCTCCAAAAATCCATAGCATCTTCAAATGATAATCCTATACCTTTTAAAAATAAACCATACTGTAATCTGCATTTGTGCTTTAAGTGGTGAGTAGATCTAAGTGTTTCATGGATATGCCTCATGCACATTGGATAGTGCTTCTTTGAGTTAAGATCTAAATCAGCTGGATCCATTTCTTTTTTCTCTGAATTTGATGAACTATAATCTTTGCCAGTGTAAGAATTGTTCAGGTTGAGCAAAAAGGTGTTGATTCTGTCATCATCCAAAGATGGTAGTCGGTGACTAGCAATCTAAAAAAAATATTAAATACATATTTACTATAAAGTAAATATAAAAGATAAGAAATATATTTCTGTGGTCTGGAAATTAAACCTAAGAAAGAAATTACTCACGTTCAGAGCCTCACTCAAGTTAGCTCGAAATTTGGCTTGAACACAAACTATAAGTTCACTTGTTGGAATATATGCGTATCCCATCTTGACAAATACCCTTCTATTTTTGATAAGGGCACATACTTCAACAAAAGGTACTTTGAAAAAATTGCTAGATTTTATATTGATATCAGACATGTTAGCTGTGGACATCATCAATTCATTGAAAATTGCATTTTTTTCTTCTTCAGAAATGGGAATATAAATTAAATTATTACTTTCCAGAAATCTGTTTAGTGTATTTTGGTTCTGAATCATAAAACGTAACCTAAACCACTCTAACTCTCTGTTGATGAACCACCTTCTTAATTCTTCAGACCGGCAATATGCTAATCTTAATATAAAATGGGACAAATGATCTGCTCTTCGTGCATTGAAATCTAACTCATTCTGACCATCCAACCCATTCATCAATCTGACAAACTTTTTGAGATCTAATTTATTCAAATCCTCCTTGATACACTGCCTCCACTCTTCACTATTAATCTTATGCCCTTTAGATGAGGCTTGTTCAAGAGTTCTCAATAATTGTAATCTTTCAATAGCTAATGTTTCAAATTCTTCCAAACTTGTTTCACCCATTGGTGGAATATTATACATATTCAGATCATTGGAATATTGTGAGTTCAAATTTTCACTAGCAAGCTTAAAGCTTTTTCTTTTCCTGGCGGTAAAATCCATTTTGAAGAGATTTTAAAAATATATGTTGTTAATGAACAGATCAAGAAGTCTACATCAAATTTCTTTATATTGAAATCATAAACCAACAGAGACCATCAATCATTACACATTTCCCGCCAAATTATTATCATAGATGTTTCTCAAAAGTCAAAGGATACGTCACAGATTACGGATAACATATCCGTAATCCGTAATCTGTGGGATACGTTCAGGACGTTTAGGTCCTATGTCGGGCGAACCTATGGGAGCGTTCTTAAAATAAGAATTCTATGTTCTAAGGTGCGTTTAGTCAGTTTAGTGTTATATTTAGTATTCTGTGGTGTTACTCACAGAATACTAAATATATAGTGTTACCCTTAGAACCAGGGGGGTGAAACCGCTAGTGCTAGCATTGGCAACAGATGTGACGTCACATACACTCAAATTACACGGTATACATATCACGATGTAAAAATTTTATTCTCATAATAAGCCAATCAGCGTTCGAGTTTTTCAATATGATTTTATAACCAACAATAAATTGTGTTTGTATTTGTAATTCTTGAATGAACAGATAAAGTGGTTTTTATTGTCACTTATTTATTACAAGTTCTGTTTTAGGTTTCAGGTAAGGTAAGGTCAGGTAATCCATGAGAAAATAAATTTAGAACTAAATAAGACCGGGTTTTTCCTCATATTGTATTTCAATGCTCTAATATATCTGAGATCCTTACTTGTGATTATAATAATCCTTCAGAATCAACTATATTAAAGTTAAATTCTGTTCCTCGGCATTTACTGAAGTATCAAATTTATAATCATCAGCCCTATGATTGTAGAACTTCCCCAAATGTTTCTTGTATGGAAAATATTAATGATTCTAACAATAACAATCTACGTGATCCAGAATTATCATATCAAATTAAAATGAATTGCCTACTAATTGATCGCTATTTATAATCTTTTTTTTTTCATATCCACCTACAACCTCCAAATGAGCTGAAAATGAAGTAACAAAGAGGACCTGTGATAATTAAAGTGAATTACGAAATGAGCACTGTAACGCAGGAAGATAGATTAAACCAACTGAAGATTTTTATCTTTCATGTATGTGTAGAAATTTGAATATTGCTTCAGAAATGTATCAATTCAGTTGTTCATCAGATATAATTTCATAAAGTAGGTATAAATAGGTATTTTTTTTCAGTCAGGTATAGTGTAAATCTCCCAATATAATGTATATTATGTATTGATTTTTATAAATAATTATTATTTTAAGCAAATATGTAAATTTCCTTTGATAAATAAAACTTTTCGATGATATTTTTCTGTTTTAATTCGAAATTATAACAACATAACCTAAAATAAATACTAATAATATTCCAACAATTTCAATGAATGGTCATACCTTCATATTCAAATTTTCCCGCCATATTACACTACATGATGGCGGACAAAATATCGGCCATATTGTTGCCTTGATTTAACACGGCGTTAGCACTTCTTATATATTTAGTATTCTGTGCTTAGAACATTAGAGAGTTATTGCACAGATTAGTCTGTGGTTATTGCACAGATTACTGTCTGTGGTTATTGCAACGCACAAATAAGCGATCTTTAATTGACTCAATATTTCTCCGTTGGGAACACTGGGTAGTTGGTATTGTCGCATAACAATATGGCGACGGTGAATATGGTCAATTGACCATATTAGAGAGTTATTGCAACACACAAATAAGCGATCTTTTATTACAGGATCTCTTATTTTGACATGTACGCATGCGCATTGAGTCAGATATTAAGGATTGTCTAAATCTAAAATACAGGCCTCCCTTACTTTATTTAAATACAGGCGACCAACTTTTATTTAAGGATCCTTTATTTTGACAGATATCTGTTTATGCCGAATATTTGCCGTCGTTATTCAGCAAGAACTAACCTATAAATATTTGTAGCTGTTTAGGTAAACAAAGTGAACTTTTCGAGAAATTTGCATTTTATTTCTTGATTTTGGGCATCTGTGGGAACCATTTGATTCGAGGAAAAAAATGTGCTCTCAATAACGAATTTTTCAAGAACTTATACGATTCTCAACAAAACATCATATTTAATTTGATCCTACTAAAAGAATTAAAAATAATACTGATAAATCCTGAATTTAATTAGAAATAAGAATTTACCTATATATATAATGTAGTATTGTTGCAGAATCCTACTGCATACTAAAAATCATTCTTTTATATTGAATATGAGTAATTTATTCTGTAATATGGACACACCAATGGGATTGTTTTGAAAGAAAAATAATAAACTTGTTACCTAAGTACTTTTTTATATATTGGATCAACATAGCATAAAAAAAGCAAATCAGAATGCAGAACCTAATTAATTATCAATAATGTTACTATAAAATTATACGTTAAGTACACTTATTTCAAAATTATTGTGGGAAAATACATAACATAATTCTGTTAAACAAAATAATCTTCCAATACTGGTGGTTTTACATGAAAAGAAATACTTGATTGACTTCCATTCAAACAAGTACATAAAGTAGACTGATATTTTACATAGTGATGATACTTTGTCAACAAGTTTCTCTAATAGTTCCATCGATAAAACCCCAGTAGTTTGGTACAGCTCCTCCCATATAACGAATTGGTAGACTAAAAATGAATTAAGGTAATATAATATATAATTTAAGTTCAATTCAGGTAATAGCTTACCTATAACTAGAGCTGATAACTATTTCTATAAAGCCACTTATGTGCATTCAAATTATCTTAGAAGTGCCCATGATTTTCCACAATGAAGTTTGCAGTTATAAAAATAAAAACTTCGATAATGATTGCGAGACTTGTAGTAAAAGTTTTCCAAGTCAACTAGTCGATTTGTTTGAATTGGTTTTGATATATTTTCTACACCAACTGTATCTATTATGAAAAATCAATTCCTCAATAATGTTCCCAGCTAAAATTGCTAACGCTATTTGTTCTTTCATTTTCGATTTTGAACTTTTACCAAATGAATTATTTTATTTATCAGAATACAAACTAAAGGTGACAAAATATAAATATGTCAAATTTAAAGATCTGTCACTTTACTGACTTTCGTTAAAAGCACCTTGCAATAGTTCACTTTTAACGTCCACGATAGAGGATCCTTTATTACAGGATCCTTTAATAAAAGATCGCTTATTTGTGCGTTGCAATAACTCTCTATTCACCGTCGCCATATTGTTATGCGACAATACCAACTACCCAGTGTTCCCAACGAAGAAATATTGAGTTTACTAGAAAAATTCCACAATATAAAGTTTATAAGTGAAGTTTATGTGTACCTTTTCTGGCTGCTACGTCAGATAGGCTTGTTTGGGACAATATTTTGCACAAATTTCACCTTTTGGAAATAAAAACATTAGTGAAAGGTGGTTTTCTGAACAAATTAATTGTGGCCGAGTGTATAAATGAAGGATTCGCTTCATTTTTGGAAATAGTCAGTGGAAGAATAGTCTCTATGGCTGATAGTATTTTTGATATTAGCGGTATTTTTCTAGTAAACTCAAAATTTCTCCGTTGGGAACACTGGGTAGTTGGTATTGTCGCAAAACAATATGGCGACGGTGAATATGGTCAATTGACCATATTCACCGTCGCCATATTGGTGAATATGGTCAATTGACCATATTCACCGTCGCCATATTGTTTTGCGACAATACCAACTACCCAGTGTTCCCAACGGAGAAATATTGAGTTTACTACAAAAATACCGCTAATATCAAAAATACTATCAGCCATAAAGACTATTCTTCCACTGACTATTTCCAAAAATGGAGCGAAGCATTCATTTATACACTCGGCCACATTAATTTGTTCAGAAAACCACCTTTCACTAATCTTTTTATTTCCAAAAGGTGAAATTTTTGCACAATGTTGTCCCAAACAAGCCTATCTGGCGTAGCAGCCAGAAAAGGTACACATAAATTTCACTTATAAACTTTATATTGTGGAATTTTTCTAGTAAACTCAATATTTCTTCGTTGGGAACACTGGGTAGTTGGTATTGTCGCATAACAATATGGCGACGGTGAATATGGTCAATTAAAGGGTCCTGTAATAAAGGATCCTCTATCGTGGACGTTAAAAGCAAGGCGCTTTTAACGAAAGTCAGTAAAGTGACAGATCTTTAAATTTGACATATTTATATTTTGTCACCTTTATTTTGTATTCTGATAAATAAAATAATTCATTTGGTAAAAGTTCAAAATCGAAAATGAAAGAACAAATAGCGTTAGCAATTTTAGCTGGGACCATTATTGAGGAATTGATTTTTCATAATAGATACAGTTGGTGTAGAAAATATATCAAAACCAATCCAAACAAATCGACTAGTTGACTTGGAAAATTTTTACTACAATTATCGCAATCATTATCGAAGTTTATTTTTATAACTGCAATCTTCATTGTGGAAAATCATGGACACTTCTAAGATAATTTGAATGCACATAAGTGGCTTTATAGAAATAGTTATCAGCTATATGTACAGGTAAGCTATTAGCTGAATTGAACTTAAATTATTATAAATATTCAACTATGTAGTTGAATATTTAAAAAAGTCAGGACACGAATACCAGTGATGAATTAAATTATTATATCACAGTAATCTGTGATTATATAATATATTACCTTAATTCGTTTTAAGTCTACCAATTCGTAATATGGGAGGAGCTGTACCAAACTACTGGGGTTTTATTGATGGAACTATTAGAGAAATTTGTTGACCAAGTATCATCACTATGTAAAATATCAGTCTACTTCATGTACCTGTTTGAATGGAAGTCATTCAAGTATTTCTTTTTATGTGAAACCACCAGTATTGGAAGATTATTTTGTTTAACAAAATTATGTTATGTATTTTTGTACTTTTTCCTACAATAATTTTGAAAAAAGTGTACTTAACGTATAATTTTATAATAACATTACTGATAATTAATTTGGTTCTGCATTGTGATTTGCTTTTTTTATGCTATGTTGATTAATGAGGATGACCACCACCCAGCTCTCGAATTTTTGTTTGATATTAAGAATTATAGCTATTTGAAGGAACCTACTGAATATCGGCTCAATTTTAAAAAGGCTGATTTCGAGGCAATGAATACCGATTTATCAGAGGTCGATTGGATTTCTCTTTTATCAGATTCGGATGTAGAGTCTCAGGTGGAGGTCTTTTACAGCATCTTAAAAAATCTTATACAGAAGTATGTACCTAGGACTAAATGTAGAAAAAAGTTTCCTTTATTTTACTCTAAAGAACTTATCAAAACTATAAAAAGCAAACTTAAAGTACACAAAAAATTTAAAGTCTATAAGAATAAATCCGATTATGATCTTTTTAAAAATCTCAGAACACTTTCTAAATACTTAATGGTGAGAGATTTTCATAACTATTTAGACCAGGTTGAACAAAAACTTTCACAGGATTCTACAGAGTTTTTCAAGTTCATATCCCATAAGAAAAAACATGGCAAATTTCCCTCACAGATGAAAAATGATAATGTTGAGGTTTCCTCATCTGAGGACATAGCCAATCTGTTTGCTCAGTTTTTCAGCGGTGCTTTCGAGTTGTCTACGAGCAACCACGATAATATTAATGAAGTACAGAATCTTTATAACAGTATGTACTTGTCTGAAATCACTTTGAATGAGATAGCAGTAGAAAAGGCTTTAAATGCTCTAAATCCTGATAAGGGTCCCGGCCCAGATGATATTCCACCACTTTTTCTGATCAAATGTAGAATAAACATATTGAAACCGCTCACTATAATTTTCAACACATCTTTACATTCGGGGATTTTTCCCCATAGATGGAAACTCTCGAAGATAGTCCCTGTTCACAAAGGTGGCGCAAAAAATATCATCAAGAACTATCGCCCCATATCCATACTCTCGGCTATTCCTAAACTCTTCGAGTCATTGGTATACGATTTCGTTTCTAATCATGTAAAACACATAATAATAGAAAATCAGCATGGGTTTGTCAGGGGTCGAAATCTGGAAACAAATTTATTGAATTTCCTAGAAAATCTTAATGAAGGCTTTGAAAGCCATTCTCAGGTTGATAGTGTTTATACAGATTTTAAAAAGGCTTTTGACAAAATAAATCATGCTGTTTTATTGCGAAGACTTGCGGAGGTGGGTATATGTGGGAGCTTGTTGAGGTGGATACAGTCATATATTCTACATAGATCCCAATTTGTATGCGTGAATGGACAGTATTCGGGCATTTTTCATAATGGATCGGGTGTTCCTCAGGGATCTCATCTGGGGCCCTTGTTCTTTATTATTTATTTAAACAATATATCCTGCTGCTTTCATTATGCTAAGTTCTTGGTGTACGCTGATGATCTCAAAATATTTTTGAGGATAAGTAGTTTCGAAGACTGTATGAAACTTCAGGAGGATTTGGACAGGTTTTATGAGTACTGCTCTGAAAATTTCCTCTTTCTGAATTTTGACAAGTGCCTCAAAATATCTTTCACTAGGAATGTCAACACATTTGCATTTGATTATACTATCAATCAGGTGATTATAAAGCAGGAAGATGCTGTGAGAGATCTGGGGGTGTTTCTGGACTCAAAGTTGACATTTGACGTGCATATTAACGGAGTTATTGAGTCATCGAATAAGATGCTCGGGTTTGTTCTCAGGCATGGAAAATTGTTCAAGAAAAATGAAACATTGTTGACTCTTTACTATTCATTTGTATTCAGTAGGCTTAATTTTGCAACATCAATATGGAATCCACAGTATAGATGTTATATTAGTAGATTAGAAAGTGTACAACATAAATTCTTGAGGTTCTTGTCTTTCAGAAGTAAAATTCAGATTATTGATCATGACTACACCGAAATTCAACGAAGTTTTAAAATATTAAGCTTGGAGAATCGTAGAAGACTAAATGATATGTGTCTGCTTTTCAAATTAGTAAATAATATACTTAATGTCCCAGAAATTCTCGAATCTATCGATTTTAGAGTACCGGAGAGAAGACTAAGATCCCGTGATTTATTCGCGGTTCCATTCCGTAGAGTTAATGTAACCCAAAATTCGCCACTGTGTAGAATGCTGTCAACATTTAATTCTTTTTCATGTGATGTTGATATTTTCAATGTTCAACTCCATGAATTGAAGAGAATTTTAAAATTAAAGTTGCCCTTTGTATTTTCAGTATGCTGATCATTTTCAGATAATGTTAAGTTTAATTTTTAGTTTATAGTTCATAGCATAGCTTGAATTTTGTTTTCATTATTTCAATATCTTGTATGATATATTAATTGTCAAACTGTGGATGCTGTATTGGGGTTTACCTGTTTGTATTCCTATTTGTCTTAAATAAATAAATAAATAAAATAAATAAATAAAAAAGTACTTAGGTAACAAGTTTATTATTTTTCTTTCAAAACAATCCCATTGGTGTATCTATATTACAGAATGAATTATTTATATTCAATATAAAAAAAAATAATATTCAGTATGCAGTAGCATTCTATAATTTACTACATTATACATTATAGGTAAATTCCTATTTGTAATAAAATTCAACATTTATCAGTTTTATTTTTAATTATTTTAGTAGGATCAAATTGAATATGTTTTGTTGGGAATCGTAGAAGTTCTTGAAAAATTCGTTCTTGAGAGCAAATTCTTCTCCTCGAATGAAATGGTTCCAACAGATGCCCAAAATCAAGAAATAAAATGCAAATTTCTCAAAAAGTTTACTTCATCACTTTGTTTACCTAAACAGCTGCAAATATTTATAGGTTAGTTCTTGCTAAATAACGACGGCATAAACAGATATCTGTCAAAATAAAGGATCCTCAAATAAAAGTTGGTCGCCTGTATTTAAATAAAGTAAGGGAGGCCTGTATTTTAGATTTAGACAATCCTTAATATCTTACTCAATGCGCATGCGTACATGTCAAAATAAGAGATCCTGTAATAAAAGATCGCTTATTTGTGCGTTGCAATAACTCTCTATAATCCCTCGAAATGAAGTAGGTATAAATCTGAAAAATCTCACGTTTTGTCTGAAAGTTTTACAGGTATAAGTAAACACACCAGGTTTTCTAGACATCTTAGAATATATATAGAAAGATTATTACTGTTCTAAGGCCAAATCCATATTTCAAATTAAACAATCGTTGTGATTGGTTGCAAGAATCGATTTTGCTATCTGATTGGCGCACCTCTGTGCCATCACGCAATTTGAAAAGTTACTTTTTAAAAAATCACAAGTCCATCAAATGAATATTGTACTACTAACTATAAGAAATATCCTATTGTACGTTTTTATTTCCTGGACAAATCATCCTGTTGTACACATTAACCTTATACCTAAAATAGTTGTTACTATATTCAATCTTCATGAATTCCAACACAAAGAAATTTATAATAAAAAATTACAGACCAAAAAGTGGGTTAATAGTTCTTGGATGGGCGACCTGAATACTTTGTTATACATATAGGATTTCTTTCAGTTTATTATGATTAATTACAAAATATAAATGATTCCTATTTAAACATATGACAAAAGTAAATAATACAATATAATAATATAACATATAAACTTCAACTCACTAATATAAGGATTTATATGAGAGTATAAGTACAATAAAAAAAATATAGAAAAAAAAATGGTTCAAAAAAATACATACATATATAATGAATTCCAAGTGAAATATTAAACAATTTTTGTTTATTAATTGTATTTAACTAATTTTGAGAGAAGAGAATCTTGAACAATAATCCTCCATACTTGAATATGCATTCATGATGTATAATGGTAGAAAATCATTATCTTCAAATTTCACATATACATTTCCATTAGGTGATTGTGTAGTATCAGCATTTGATCGAGGTAGAATATCTCCTAAAAATCCTACAACAGAACATCCATACAGAATTCTTGTGTATATGATTGTTTCGCCATAGCCTCTACAAAATTTTCTAGCAAAATCGCTGCTAGGAGAAAAGCATACACCTTTTCCATGCTTGACACCTCTACTTCGTCCAGCTAATCTCCAATTGAAATTGTTCAGAAGTATTGAGTCAATATTACGTAATACTGTTCCATGGAACATACTCCTCGTACCAAGACCAGTTTTAGTTTGTTTCAGTTTGAAAGCTCTTTCTAAGTATGGGTGAATTATCTTCACCGCTTTAGTACCCCCCAAATTCTCTTCCACCAATTTGTATGGTTTACCTTCGTTAATAAATCCTAACCATTCAACAGTAGGTGATAATGTATGCTCAGTTTCAGTTAGTATTTCGATAGGTATCGCTTCTGGGTAGTATTCTTGATCAAAATAGTCATTCCGAGTCGAAAACATTATTACTAACAGTGGATATTTGCACTATGCAGATTTTAATGTTTCGTATTTTCTGAAGCAGCTTCCTATAGCCAGCAATGTTTAGTAATATTCTAATTCACTATTTGAAGACAATAGAGGCACCAGTTAGTTTTCGTCACATAACACCAACTGATTATAATCAATATTCACTCTCACTGGGTATCTATTGCATCTGAAAAATGGGTATTTCCCCTGTTTATTTTTACATTTCTATTATAAATACTTACACCAATCAGAGATAAATTTGTTGTACGCATATTCTACAAGAACACAGATTTAATAATTTGCATTCTGTGGTCTCACTGGCTGCGTTCAGACAATCGTATGTATTGGAGAAGTCGAATATGCTTTGAAATTTATGACATTTGGATTGTAATATCTCAATTTTTTTTGGCTTGAATTTATTGGTGCACGTAATAACTAAATATTATCGTTTTTATCTAGATAAGGTATTCTATTGATACGATACCTAATTTGTTGACTCGATAAACATAAAATTTAGCACAAAACACTGATAAAGAGGGTGTTTCAAGTTCGATTGCCAATTACACGTTTCTGGAGAATGGGGGCTATTTGAAAACTGAAAATTCGGAATATGATAATATTCGACACTTCCAGATTTTTGAAAAAAAATTTTTTTTCATTTTATTTCAAGATTTTCATTTTCGATCACTGCTTTCCCAAATTCTTGTGTTGATTCTAATTGTTTTCAAAATCAAAGTATAGAATAGAAAGTAGTTCGATCACGTGCGCATGCCTTAACTAAGAACTAATATTATTTCCCCATTTAGTGGCCTGGAACCTATCAATCAGATATGATTTGAACATAGAATATTTTTAAGTAGTATAAGGAATTCCTTATACTATGGTGCTAGTGTTAGTTCTTAGGTAAAGTGCATAAATGCCCTCATTGATTTGTTACCGTTCAATTCTTAGTTATTAGGTTTAGTCTTAGTTCTTAGGACTGGTGCATAAATCCACCATAAGGAATTCCTTATACTACGTAAGAACTAAACCTGAGAATTCAGTGGCGTTTATGCACTCTCTTGTTAGTTCTTAGTTAAGGCATGCGCACGTGATCGAACTACTTTCTATTTGTTCTATACTTTGATGTTTGACATTGATATTTATTGTAAAAAAATTAAATTTAATTTTTTCGAATACACCTAATACTTTTCATCGATAAACACGAATAAAGAACATAAAATAATAGAAACTGGTACTCGTTAATATTGAAATTCTATGCGGCGCACGCACACTTCTATATTTTACCTGAGCCCTTAGTTCTTAGTTAACAGTTGGCCTGCTAATGTTAGTTCTTAGGAAACGTGCATAAACGCCCTCATTGATTTGTTAGCGTTCAATTTTTAGTTCTTAGGTTTAGTCTTAGTTCTTAGGACTAGTGCCTAATGGTGGATTTATGCACCGTACCTAAGAACTAAGGACTAAGTACTAAGAACTAAATCTAATGGTGGATTTATGCACAGATTACGGATGTTATCCGTAATCTGTGTTATCGTTTGAGAGGAACTTGGTCATGTATATCTGTTACTGGCTCCCGGACTATAAAAAAAACCCTAGAAATTTGAAAATTCAATTCATATATGTTCTGTGCTCAGAACCATAGAAATATGAATAAGAATATCAAAAAAATTAACTAATATTAATGGTCTGTGGCTATATCAAATAAATAATATATCTATGCTTACGTCACAAATTTCATTTTTTCCTGTCCTCAATATTTAATATTCATATAAATCTTTTATATACCTTTTCTATCACCTTCTCCTTAAGATTTTATCTGCTGTTAAACTATATCTTATGAATCTTCAGTCTCAAGAGTTTTCCACAACATAGTATTCTTCATTTGGATAAATTCGTTTGGAGATGAGGTTATAAATTGATGTTGAATGTGACAAAATATATTCGGCACATTATATTGAAGAAAATTAAGAGCAAGACGCTTACTAAAAAAATCATGAATGGTATTATATCAAATCAAATGCCTGAAAAAATTTGTCCGAAGGGCTCATTCGAAGTACTCCCACCACCTGTAAAAAGTTGCAGCGACAGGAAAGAATACAGGTTTCTTGTCTCAGAAAAACAATTCCTTTGATTAATTTCGTGGTTCGTTCTAGGGTTATAAGATTAGAAAATGGATTAGTAGCTTGTCTAATAGCAGATACTGCTCCTTTAGATCATTCTGATGATAGTTCCAGCGAAGAAGATTCTGACTTTGAAGAATCTTCTGAAGAATCGTCTGAGAGTTCTGATGTAGAAAATCAAAACAGTGAGAGTGAAAATGATGATGCTCCAATGAAGAAAGTATCTGAGATTGAAAATAAAATGGTAAAAATTGGTAAAATTACTTAATTGTCCTGTTACTTAGTTTTGATTGATTAACAGGCTGCAGCAGCTCTGTGCGTTGGAGTTGGGAGCTTTAGTGATCCTAAAGATGTCCCTGGATTGGCTCACTTTTTAGAACATATGGTATTCATGGGTAGTTCTAAGTATCCAGCTGAAAATGATTTTGATTCTTTCATAAAGGTAATGTTAAATATTCAGATATAGTCATTTAGCAACATTCAAATATATCAAATGCTTTCGATAAGAATTTATATAATTGGTTTACTTTATGGAATTAATTCAAATAATGCATTAAACATTTACCATATAAAAATATATGAAAACTATTCAATAATTGTGATTTCTTAGTAAGTATACGATTACATGCCTTTACAATCTGTTGAATTTCGGGCAGATCCAGTACTTTTCAAGGATCCACTCCCAGAGAAACTGATTCAATGATATTGGTAGTTTTTAAGCTCAACTCATTCCTTTATGTAAATAATCTTTTACTAAATATATATTTTTATTTATTTACTTATTGCACAAAAATATACAATTATAACATATACATATGGAAGTTATGAACATTTTAGGTTCAGCTGTTTATTTTTTGCACCTAAGTGTACATATACATTTCATATATATACATTGTTTGAAATTTCAATTTAAATATTGCTTTTAGAAAAGGGGAGGATCTGATAATGCATCTACAGATTGTGAGACGACTGTTTTCTATTTTGAATGCTTGGAAAAACATCTTTATAAAGCATTAGACAAATTTGCACAGTTTTTTATTGAACCTCTAATGCTAAAGTCTGCAATGACGAGGGAAAGAGAAGCTATAGAATCAGGTGAAGTAAATTTTCAAAGGAATTAAGTGAGGTCAATTTTAAATATTTTTATTGTAGAATTTCAAATGGCTCTACCTAAAGACAGTTTCAGGAAAGAACAGCTCCTATGTAGTCTGGCTAATGCTGATACTCCTGTCAATTCTTTTGCCTGGGGTAATCTTGTAACCTTACGGGATAATATTTCTGATGATAAATTACATCATGATGCCCATAAATTTAGACAGAGACATTATTCAGCACATCGTATGACTGTTGCAATTCAGGTAAAGGAAAAAGTCATGCCGAAATTTGTTAGGGCATAGGTGATTGAATATCAAATTTTAGGCTCGTTTACCCATGGATGATCTTCAGAATTTTGTCCTGGAAAGCTTTTCTGAAGTACCAAGTAATAAATTGCCACCAGATAATTTTGACTTATATAAGAATAAAGTGTATGATACAGCACAATTTCCAAGGCTTTATTATATTAAGCCCCAGAAGGATATTTGTCAGGTCTGTATTTATATGGATGGTCTGTATTTATCAGCATGCCTTCATTATTGGTTCATTTGTAGTTGAAATTCAATGGAGAATTTTGGGGGTGGTTTCAAAAATAATCATTATTGTTGAGAAGTATTTGAAATGAATGAGATGCAAATATTTTGTCACAATGCAGACAAATTACTTTCAAAATTTTCAAACTGGTCATGAATAAATTAATATACTGTCTGAATATTATTAGGCCAATTGAAAAGTCCCGGTCTGAAGCACAGATGGCGGTGCTAGTATTAAATCCATATGATTTTTAGTTAGTACCAACCTTCAAACCATACGTGTCAAAATTTGACAGCAGTTTGACCATTAGTTTGTGGGTGTAGCTACTTTTGTTATTTGAAAAAAGATGGAAAAAAAAAGTATTTTGTGTGCTGATAAAATATTGCTTTTTGAAGGATTCAGTGGAAGCAAAATCTTGCTTGAAGAGTTTCCAGGGTTTGCACCAGGAAAATCAACCATCATTGATTGGTATGCTAAGTTTTAACGTGGTGAAATGAGCACTGAAGACAGCGAAGAGTGGATGCCCAAAAGAGGATGTTACAGACGAAAAAAATCAAATGACTGTAAAGTGAAGTTGATCTAGACAGTAGATATTGTGAAGATATCATCTGAACGTGTACATCATATCATTCACATATATTTGTACATGAAAAAGCTGTGTGCCTAATGGGTACCGCGCGAGCTCACAATCGATCGAAAGCAACAACGTGTTAATGATTCTGAGCAGTGTTTGAAGCTGTTCAAGTGCAATAAACCAAAGCGAGGAAAACATAACAGTCAACTGGCAAGGTTATGGCATCAGTATTCTGGGATGCGCAAGGAATAATATTCATTGATTACCTCCAAAAGGGCCAGACCATCAACAGCGATTATTATATAGCATCATTAGATCGTTTAAAGGATGCAATCGTTAAAAAACGGTCCCATTTGATGAAAAGAAGGTGCTGTTTCATCAAGACAATGCGCCGAGTCACAAATCAATGAAAACAATGGTAAAATTGAATAAATTGAGCTTCAAATTGCTTCCGCATCCACCGTATTCGCCAGATCTGGCCCCCAGCGACTTTTTCCTGTTCTTAGACCTCAAAAAAATGCTTGCTGGAAAGAAATTTAGCGTTAATGAAGAAGTAATCGCCTAAACTGAAGCGTATTTTGAAGCAAAAGACAAATCGCAATACAAAAATGGTAACAACAAGTTGGAAGATCGCTGTATCGCCCTTGAAGGCAACTATGTTGAATAATAAGATCGAATTTTGCCAAAAAAATATGTTTTACTATGGTAAATCGGGGACTTTTCAATTGGCCTGTTATTGAATGGATCCTACCTTGGCTAGGTATTGTCTTGTTTCATTTGCTTGTTTTAAAGAAAAATGTTATTGAGTAGTTTGATTATTGTTTACATTATGTTTGACCATTTTTATATCAGTTAGATTTAACATGGTGCCTTCCATCATTGCTGGACAAATACAGAACAAAACCGCATCAGTATGTTTCATGGTTGATTGGTGACGAAGGAAAGGGCAGCCTACTTTCATTTTTGAAGAAAAAGTTAGTACTTATTTATTGTTATTATGGTAAACTTGTAGATTAGTGCAATGACCATGAGGTCCATTAAAATCATATGAAATTTGGTATCAAAATGTGAGCTGAGTTGTCAGATTGGAAAATTAATCTTTTAATCAGGTAATTAATATAATAATATTATCTATTAATACATACAAAAATATAATATGATAATTTCTAGTTATTTATATTTGAGCTAGAATATCCAAGACAATTATTATTTAGTTTTACTCAGATTGTGGATGCCTTCCAAATCATGAGTAACAACGAAATAAACCATAAGAAGATTATTATGAAGGATATTATTTTCGCCGACTTCTGCACAACTAAACCCGAAAGGACATATTTCATGCTCATAGGTAGTAATTCATCGATCCAGGGTCATTGCCCTAATCTACATGTTTATCTTTATTCTTCTCATCCACGATATATAACATAACTATGATTCTCAATGAAGATATTAATCACATTTTCCATCATCTAGGGTGTGGGCTCTAGCAATATATACAGGCAATGGAGAAACAGGCATAGAACACAATTCCATGTACTCTTTGTTTTCTATTTCTCTGGTCTTGACTGCTGAAGGACTCAATAACATAGCCGATGTAAGAATTTCTACAATTCTCTTACCTTTTTATCCATTGAAATTTCCTGAATTTTCCAAAGATAATCTTTTTTTTGGTCAATTTATAATACACTGAGATATAGATATTACAACACTGAAATGGGTAGCAATTTTTTTGAGCATAGTTGATAAAACTTTGCATCTTCTATATATAACTTCAAGAACTGCTAGGTAAATGGCTATTAAGTACTACTATGTCAAAACAAACTTGAACCAGCTTACATAATGACCAGAGCGGTATCTAGGTACAATTGCGCCTGTGGCAATATGTTAGACAGCGCCCCCCAATTTCGATGATTTTTTTTTCACCCATTATATTTTCTTATAATATTTTTTTATTCATAATTGAGTCATATGCTTTCGTTGAAGTTTTAAAATAATAACCAATATTATACAGGGTGTATATGATATAGTTGCGAAAAAATTCAGGGAGAAATTACTTGTCAAAAAATAGGGTGGGTTTTTCATGTGAACTTTTTTTTTGCGCCTCCATCTCCTTAGCTGTAGCCCCCTAAAGATGGCTCCCGAAAAGTAGATTTCAATTTGTGAAAAGTTTATAATTTTTGTTTTTTTTTGTTTCATTCATTTTATATTTGTACCATTTCTCGATAAAATCATCGTTTTGACATCCGCCTATTGGATAAATTTGAGGTCGAAAATAATTCCAACCTCCACAACTCAGATGTATTATTTGTTGATGTTTTTTTTTTCGAAAACTGTGAATAAAAGCAAAAAATGACAAGAGACCTCATTTGT
Source organism: Harmonia axyridis (assembly GCF_914767665.1). NCBI lineage: Eukaryota > Metazoa > Arthropoda > Insecta > Coleoptera > Coccinellidae > Harmonia > Harmonia axyridis. The sequence continues at coordinate 32,271,633 of NC_059505.1, forward strand.
TAAGAATAGATTAGTCTATCCAAAATTAATTTACTCATTGTAAAATATGAATAAAGAAAAAGTTATCGCGAAACAAGTTTGAAGGGTGGCTTTTTCTACCCCTTGGAATCATAGAGAAACACCACCAACAATTTTATTCGAATGCCTTCTCGCTCGCATGAAATGTCAGCTCAACTTTATTTTTGTGAATTTTTTGGTTTTCAAGAGAAAAATGATGTCAAAACGATATTTTTTTGAGAACTGTTACAAATATAAAATGAATGTAACAAAAAAACATTTATCAACTTTTCACAAATTAAAAACTACTCTTTCCACTAAGCGGGAGAGAGCTCAAAAAAAGTTTATTTGAAAGACCCACCCTATTATTTGAATCTCCCCCTGATTTTTTCGCACCTAATCATAAACACCCTGTATATTTACTCATTTTTATTGAAACCATTGATATTCATATAAGTACATATAAAGACTATAAAGAGATCCTGAAGATCTAAAAAATATACAATATTTCATACAAATTGTATGAAAAAAAAGAAGCCGCCGCACTTCAAAAATAGATGGTACCGTTTGTCGAAGGAATACCGACAAGTTTGATAAAGCGCAAAAAACTCGTAAAATAGGGGTAATAACACATGTCGAAGCTCGACCCTAATATTTATGATCTGAATGCGGTACCTTTGAACATACCGACGCTCAACATATATATTTATGACTAGATTACGGCACGCTTGAACATAGCCATATTTATATTATTTCTTCCCTTAAATTAAAGTTTTGTTGATCTTGAGATCATTTTGGGCAAATTCTTTGGAAGGCTAGCAATATTTTAAATGTTTCCAGATTGTTGCGAGGCGTATATAGGTATAACGTGTAAACCGAATTGTGATCTTTCGCCTGGAGCTCCAATATTTTTTTGGGCGCTCCTGTGGGCCTTGCGCCCGTGGCAAATGCCACCTTTGCCACGCCCTAGATACGGTACTGATAATGACGCTCAAAAATAAAAACGAATTTTTGAAAAAATTGTACATTCTGTTCTCCATAAAAGTCTTGGGTAATATAGACCAACCTATATAGTGTAAATTATAACTTCTCAGTAGATAATGGTGTAAATAAAGCAAAAAAAAAAAGAAATGTGAAGTGCTGACTTTTTTCGAGTAAAGGATGAGGTAACATAAATAATTTTAAAAAAATGTGCTACACCCATTGTCATAGTATTTTTTTGGTGTTCCTTGGTGATGTATTAGGTGTAGTAAAAAGAAATCTATTATTTTTCTAATAGATGGCTTCAGTTATCTGAATCTCGGAATGATATTTCATATTACAAAAACTTTTCTGACAGTTTTGTGATTAGTTGACTCAGTTTAGTTTGAGCACACGTCAAAGTTGGACACTAGCAAAGAGAACACACGCTATATTTTAGTCTTTCTTCGATAAAGGCAAAAATGCAAGACAGGCGGCTGATAATGTAAATGGTGTTTATGGCCCTCATAATGTAACAGCTAAACACGCGCAATTTTGGTTTCTTCGATTCCGTTACGATAATTTCGATGTCAAAGATGCACCACGTACTGGAAGGCCAATTGTGGAAAATGTCGATAAAATCATGGACATTGTCGGGTCCGATCGTCATGTAAGAACTGTTTCGATTGTCCAAGAGCTAAAGATTGCACAAAAAACGGTTGGGAACCATTTGCATGAGGCTGGTCTCAAGAAGAAGCTCGATGTATGGGTACTACACGAATTAACGCAAAAGAACCTCTTGGACCTAATTTCCATCTGCAAATCACTCCTGAATCGTAACAAAATCGACCCATCTTTGAAGCGATTGATGACTGGTGATGAAAAGATTACTAACGACAACGTCAAGCGAAAACGGTTGTGGTCGAAACGCGGTGAGCCGGTAGAAACGGTGGTCAAGTTAGGATTGACGCCCAGGAAGGTTTTGCTGTGGGTTTGGTGGGAATTATCTACTATGAGCTGTTCCCCTACGGCACAACTGTTAACTTGGACCGTCTGAAGGAAGCAATCGCCCAGAAGCGGCCAGATTTGACCAATAGGAGAGGAATTGTGTTCCAGTAGGACAACGCCAGGCCACACATATCGATAGTTAGTCGCCAGAATCTTCGGGAGCTTGGTTGGGAGGTTCTTATGCATCCACCTTATTTATTGTACATCCCTGGCGCCAAGTGATTACCATCTGTTCCTGTCCATGACGAACAATTTTGCTGGTGAAAAATTCGCTTCGACAAAGGCTTGTAAAAATCGACTGACTCAATTTTTCGCCAATAGGGAGAAGGGTTTCTATGATAAATACATAATGATGAACAAAACGGCGCATATTTGACTATTTAACTAATTAAAACCTTGTTTTTCATGCAAAAATGATCGATTTTTATTCATTACACCGTATAGTAATTTCTATGTCTTGGTGTAGAGCAGATAAAACAAAAATCGAAGTAATTTACTGAGAAAACTTTGTTTAGGTCATAACAGCTGTATTTTCCTACCTAAACATGTTGAAACAAGTAGGGCCGCAAGAACGTTTATTCAAAGAACTCCAAACCATTGAGGAAATCTCCTTCAAATTCTCTATGGAAGAGAGCCCCATGGATTATGTTGAGCAAATATCAGAAGCTATGCACTTTTATAAATCTGAGGATTACATTACTGGTTCAGACTTATATTTCGAATATGATCCAGAGGTAAATGAATATTGTTAATCTTTATTCCTGAGATCGGTGAAACTATTTTTAATGCAGGGAATACAATCTGTCATGGAACACCTCACACCAGATAAAATGAATATTATCGTCATGAGTAAAAATCACAAGGAAGAAATTGATTTCAATAAGAAAGAAAAATGGTTTGGTACATTATATACTGATGAAGGTTTGTATTCCAATAAATCTGTGTGAAATTGTTCATATTATTATTATTATTTCTTTAGAAATTCCACCTGAATGGATAGATAGATGGCAAAATGCAAAGCCTGATCCTGATATGAATTTACCACTGCCAAATCAATTTTTAACAACGGATTTTGAACTTTTACCGGACGAACCAGATATTCCAGAATATCCAGAAAAAATTCTAGAAACTCCCCAGGTGGAGTTATGGTATAGGAAGGACCAAAAATTCAAATTACCAGTTGCACATTATCACTTTTACCTAATAAGTCCTCTGGCAGTAGAATCAGCTCTTAGGTAATATTTTCTGCAAAAAAGGAGGGAACAATTCAAAAAAATTTTTTTTTCAGCATATGTAAAATGGAAATGTTCATGAATTTATTCATAATACAAATTGCAGAAGATATTTATCCAGCCCAGGTTGCAGAACTTTTGTATTCCGTCAGTGCCAATGATCGAGGACTTGTGTTCAAGGTCTATGGATTCAATCAGAAATTGCCTGTAAGTTTGAAACGCAATTTTTGATGATATTTTTCTCTAATTAAGAGCACTCCATATGTTACTACTTTAACAAATAGCCCTTTTTTATCAACTCGATTCCTCCTTACTTTCTGAAGAATTTTCAAGAATATCAATATACAGTACGTCCTTCAATGAATCCCAGGCACCACTAGTGAATCTCAAAATTAAGTCTGAATCCAGTTATTGAAGGTTAAGTCATGCTGTGTTTGTTGTTGTTTGAAAAAACGATTTTCGTGTATTCATAAAAGACTGTTTTTTCAAGAAAAAAATACTGCGCAAGCAATGTAATAGCTTGCAAAGTGTTATTCAGACTCTGCTCCATTTGAGAACAATGGTTGAAAGATGCTCTAGGAAAAGAAGTTTGGCTCTAATAAAGAAGTATTGCCGAGATTGAAGCCTATTTCCAAAGCAAAGACGAATCTTTCCGCAGAAAAAGTATTGAATTGTTAGAGGAGCGTTGGAGTACATGTATCACTCTTGAAGGTGACTATGTTGACGAATAAAATCGAATTTTCAAGAAAAAATGTGTTTTTACTGGTTAGATCCGGGCCTTGTTGAGTGAAGTGGGCTCATTAGGCATTGTACAAAGCTCTTCTATAAATAAATAAAAATTTCTTTTTGATTTTTCACTTGTAATAATATCTTTTTTTCGCATATACCAAAACAAAATGGTTTGAAATTTTTCATATTGCACTAGTCAACGAACTTTTCAATCTCACTCATACAAGAAGACTCAAAAGGACATGGCCAGTAGATCTTTGTGGATAGAACTCAGTCTTCTGAAACCGGATGGTAACTGTCTCAAATCGAGATCACACAAAATATTTATTTATTACCGAATTGAGTAGATTGGAAATTTGCAATAAATTAATAAAAAAAAAATTATAAAATGATTTCTTTTTTTTAATTTAGTATTTAACTTTATATTACAGATATTAGTTGAAGTTATTAGTCAACACTTGAAGATGATGGAATCGCAATTGACGTCAGATATGTTTGAAGCTGTTAAAGAAAAATTAGCTAATAGTTATTACAATAAGCTCATTAAGCCTTCAACTCTCACAAAGTAAGTAAATATCAATTAAAATGTAGTATTATTTTAGATCAAATTTATAATATTGATTTAGTGACTATGGAAGTTCTTTTTAAAAGAAAATTGGGATAGAAATTCAATTTCCACAATACTTGAACTTTGAAGTTTATTTATATTATATTTGATATGAAATGGATTTTCAGAGATTTGCGGCTGAGCCTACTAATGGATAAATATTTCACACCCACTGAGAAATTTTCTGTAATTTCACAAATCACTTTTGAAGAAATGAAAAAGTTTTGTGTTCAGTTCCTCGAGAAGCTATATGTAAAAGCTCTGGTACAAGGCAATGTTGATAAAGATACTGCTTTAAGGGTAATTGAAAAGTTTATTTCAGATCTAAGCTATGCACCATTGGAAAAGAAATTATATCCTCAGGTATTTATTGAAATTTTCAAACAGATATTTTCATTTCATAGTGAAATTTGTTGCAGTTCAAAATTTGGGAATTGCCCCAAGGAGAAAAATGTTGTAGAGTACAGTCTTTCAACCAAAATGATTCCAATTCCATTGTTACCAATTATTATCAGTCTGGACCATTTAATCTGAGGGAGAGTGTTATCTTAGAGTTAATAATGGTGAAAATTTTGTTATTCATAACTTATTCTTAATTAATTGATTCGTTAATTCTAGATGATAATCGAAGAACCACTCTTTGACATTTTACGAACTAAAGAACAATTAGGTTATCATGTATTTTGTACCTTGAGGGATACATTTGGCATTCTTGGTTATTCAATAACAGTAAATGCTCAGGCAACAAAAAATACTACAAGTTATGTTGATCAACGCATTGAAAATTTCATAAAAGCTATGAACAAAACACTGAAAAAAATGTCAGAAAAAAAATTCAATCAAGTTAAAAGAGATTTAATCAAAATGAAACAAAGTACAGATGTTGTACTAGAAGAGGAAGTTTCTAGGAATTGGGTAGAAATTTTAGGAGACGATTATATGTTCGATAGATTAAAAAAGGAGATTGCAATAATTGAAACTATCAGAATTACTGATCTAAGGAAGTTTTGGGAGAATATAAATCTACTAGGAAATCAACAGAATCATAGGAAACTTACAGTTCAGGTACATTAACTAGTTATTTATTCATAAATTTTCAACTTTTATATATAAATATATATTATAAATACATATATTATTTTTATAAATTTATAATTCATTTTTATAGGTTGTGGGATTCAATATAAATAGCGAGGAAAGCAGTCCTCAGAAAACAAATGACGTATGTGAAAAAAATATTGATTCTGAAAAGGGTGAGTTTGATTAAACCACTAGATATATTTTCATTTACACCATAAATTATTTTTATTGCTCTACTTATTTATTTTATCAGAACTAAAGTTAATTATGAAATAATTTAGATCTGTCTAACTCAGTATTATACTTGAAAAGCTGAAATAACTACACTCTTGTCCATTGGGTTTTTTAATTAGGAGATTCTTCTGTATTTCATTGAACAAATAAAATCGTAGAGTTCACAAAAATGTGGCTACAGAGAACAGTCAGTTTCGAAAAATTATACAAGCATAAAAACAAACATTTATTAAATAACATAATATTAGTGATAATATTCAATGCATTCAATATTTTTTAGGAGCTTTCCTGTTTTTCTTGGAACTATATTTTTAGAAATTCAATATAAACAAAACTTTTAGAAGTGCAATTAAAATTAAATAATATTTAGGTATCAAACTTCCAGAAAAATTGAGATAGGTACATACATAATTAAATGTTTAGATTGCAAAAAAGTATACATAGGGCAGACTACTAATAACATTTTCAATAGAAACATGAAACATTTGAGTCATATAAGTAATAATAATATAATACATCTACCACTATCTCTAATCGAGTTTTAACAACTGGGCATGCTATATCAGAGTCCTTAAAATTTTATAGAAAAATGTTTTCGAATGCAATAGCTATTGTAAGGTGAGATAATTCCGTTAATAATAACTCTAGCCTTATTAATAACCTTCTATTCATTGTTTTTAATTCAAAGGTAAAATATAACCATTTTGCACGTTCTTTTAGTTTAGTTAGTATTCTAACCTGTAATTTCTGATAATGACAATTTTGTTGTCGAAACATGCATCATACATTAAATGAAAAAATGTCAGACAAGAGTGTAGATAGAATAGCTTTTCTTGTGAATTCAATTAGCCTGTTTCTCAAAAATTATAACCAATATAATATAATATAATTTCAATTGAAAAATGTTTCAAATAATTTTTTTTTTTTCAATATAATATTGTGGTATTATTTATGAAAATATCATTGAAATAGAATATTTTGTAACTATTTTCTTTTTAGATTCTCCGCTTGCTGTCAAAAAAGAAAAACCTGTTGTCACCTTCTTAAAATCTATAGATAAAATTAAACATTCAGAAGAATATTTCATCTGTGATATGAATGAGTTTAGAAAAAATTTGAAATTTTATCCTGTATCTCCTAATCAATTAAAGTAATTATTTCGCAATTTATATTCAGTACCTATCTACCTATGGTTTGTTTATTTATTCTTTTATAAACTATGTTTTACAATGTCATTAATAGAGGGTATTTCTTGCATATTATCGTGGAACTTTTCAGTTTGAAATCAAAATTTACATTAAATATTTGAGATGTGTAACTTTAGAACAATAAAAAATAAAGTTTTTCTGCATTTAAAGTTTATTATTATACAACCTATAACTGCTGAAATAGAAGTCTTGTGGATGGATTTATGAAGTATGTACATTTGGGTACAATCATGATGAATTATCTATTTTCCTTTAAGATGTACACATCAATTTTTGTAAATGAGTGTAAGTTATAAAGATTCATAAAAATCATTGAAACTTCATTCCTTTAAGCCATAAAAGTCAACTCCCCATCGTATAGTTAGGATATTGAGCAAACAAATCACATAATATTGACCCTTTTCCCAACATTTTGAGAAATCTCAATGTTAAAAATAGATTTCCTACTAATCAATATGGTTACCATGTCAACAGTATTACTAACTTGGAATTAGGATGATGTCATATTGACAATGAATACTCAATTTTTTCATTTATAATGTGAAATGTATTTTAAATTTTTTGGTTGAGTACTGCAACAAAATTATGGAGGATATTTTGTAATAATGGCAGGTCGGAAAGCCTTCATAGTAAAAGTAGAACTAGATGTCCAAGCAGTGAGTGAATTACATATTTCAAAGTCAAAAGTCTTCAGTGTTTTGCACATAATTTTAATGCCCATTTTTATTTGGTAAGAAAATTATTGAAAATTTTAATGATCCAATTTAGGTTACTTGTCCTGGGGTATGGCTATGTTCCAATGGTCAAGTATCGCTTCAGGTGTATATGTTAGACTCCTGTGTCCAAACTTCAAGCTTCCGACCTTCATTTCCCATGTTATTTCATGAACAATTTATTTTTACGAAAACTCTTCCAACAAAGTATCATCTAGAAGATTTGAGTAAACAGCTGAGTGAGTTATATAATTATATTGTTTTCTTAACATAAAAATTTTAAATATTTTTTTTTATTTTCTATTGATACATTTCCTTTTGATGTATTGCTTTTTTGTTATATCTTTTTTTTAGTATATCTCCATTTCAATATTGCTCAGTTTCCTAAATTTTGTAATCTTTGAATTCCAATTTAGATTGTTCACCTGCAGATGTCCTATTTTTCAAAAACAAAAAACCGGTAATTGCAAACATCTGCTACAATTTAGTATTATCCCTTCAGGTCGAGAATGGCTGTATGCTGAGTTGATTCAATGGGAGAACTGTGAATCTGGCAATGTTTTGGCCTACTTTCAAATACCTTTAACTGAATTCCTGTATCCGAATGTAGGTGGTGGAGTTCCTAGTGGTTCAGAAGTAGATTTGTTGATGGAAGCTACACCTGCTTTTCCTGTACGTATTTCGAATTGATTTAATTTGACTAATTTCCAGAGTCTAACGTCATTTCAATTGATATAGGCAATGAAAATATACCCTTGGATGATCATGTAGTGCAGAGCATTGACTCCAACATTAAAGAGAGAAATACTCCATTCACATGACCATGAAGGAGATAATACAGAAATTTGAATTTCAACTAATGATAAAATAGTATTGATTTGTTCAATATGTTACAAACGTCATGTATCTCAATCCTATGTTGCAGTCGATTCCTCTCTCTCACTCTACGAATTATCTACTATTTTTAGTTTGAATATAGGCAATTCCAACACAATATAAATTGTTGGGTAGTGCATTTGCATGGACTGTATACTATTCCGTGGAGCCACTTGACCAACTCATGTGTAAATTACCTAAAGTCACACGATTATAATTATAGTATAGTTATAATCATGTCTAAAAACAATTTATTTGTTCACACAATATCTTTTTTCTTTTCTCTGATGAAAATTATGTCTAAATTACCTGAACCCACATGATTAAAACTATAGTATAGTAAGTTATAATAATGTGGGTTCAGGTAATTTAGACATCATTTTCATCAGAGAAAAGAAATAAGATATTGTGTGAACAAATAAATTGTTTTATTCGTTATGTCTATGGCACTGGGAGTTTAAATCTCAATATCATATTCTTGTTAGTGCAGACATTCTAGTTCATCTTCGCGTACTGAACTTTCAGGGAGCTATAGCACCTAAATTGGAAGTGAGCACCAAAACTACCATTGAAGAAACCTTGTGTTCCTGCATTCAGCAAAAACCAAATATAGGCACCATAGTGAATCCGAAAACAATCCTGTCCTGTACTGGGCGTCCAAGGGGACATAGATCAGTGTGCCACTCAACCTTTAACAAAGCACATAGGTTAGTGAAAGTAACTGAACCCTTAATGCGCGCTTGTTTGTAATTTTCGAAGTTTGATCGAAAATAGTCTCAAATGATTGCGTTTGATTAAATAATGACTAATTTGAGGCCACAATCAATTCTGAGCGGCCGTCGTATACGCGATAACTCTCAGAATGTGCTATTCTGTCTGAAAATTTCAGGGTTCGAATATCTCGGTTTAGAGGGAACACTACCACGTGCGTTTCTCCGCAACTGTCAAAGTTTACCTATTCAGCTGCCCCCAACCCTTCTGAGAATCCCCCACTTTTCAGGAAGAGTCCTTCTTTTCTACCACATGCAAGAATTCAGATTCGTTTGACTTCATTTAATTCTTACACATGAGCCAATAAAAACGCAGTAAGCTGTTGAAAGGTTGTTTGAACATTTGGAAATGCTGCTCTTCTAGGTATTGACCAGATGTTGTGAAATAAATAACTCGCTTTTTACAATCATAGGCAATAGAGGAATGCGAAATTGTGAGAAATATCAGTTAGGATCGACTATTATCAGATGGGTTCGGGAAAAAACGTATATGCTAAATTCATTCAGATTCCTTCATTTATTACGAAAATTTATTTGATTCAAAATCGTATTCAGTGGAATAATAAAAAAAAATCGAAAGAGGCGTACCGGAACTTTTCACATAAGCGGGTCACATTCATTGAGCAAAATATTGATTTTGCTCATTTTGGTTGACCAAATCAAAATGAACCATCGAATGAATAAAACCGTTTTTCTCTTACTTTTACCATTTTTTTTAAATAGCTCTTTGAAACTCATCAGTCGGCTCTGCTGCACCCTGTGAGATTGTCGAGGTTGACAAAATAATAATAATAATGTAGTTTAATTATTATTATAGCATAAACATTAATCGCAGAGGCTTTAGAGCCTGTACGCGAAATTAATGAATAGATCAATTAAAACAATGTAATAATAAGATTCATAATAATACCCATAATGATAAAAAAGATCTTGAAATTATAGCCAAAGTATACTGGCTATGAAATGAGATACAAAGATACATACACTCCTCACATGTGGAGCAGTGTATGAAAAATTATCGATGGTGGTGCTTAATGCAACTGAGGAACACCATTTCTCAGTCTGCTTCTGGACGCCAAACATCTGAGAGCTATCCGATTGATGAGGAAATACCTCAAAAAACGGAAAAAATCAATTTTCAAAACTCCATATCTAGAAAACTATCCGTATTTGAGCTTTGTGGCCATAGACATTTTCATTAGCCCATTAAGAACTACAACATACCAAAAATGCAACCAAATTCAAGGAAAGCCATTTCCCTAACTAAGGGTATGGTCAGTAAATCACCTTGGTTTTTAAGTAGGCCGTCCGTATATATCAAATTCTTCAAAAAGCTGTGACTATTTTCTCAAACTTCTGTGAGTTATCTGTCACTAGAGCAACCGTACTTTATTAAATTATGAAACAAATACCCTTCAGAGCAATTAACAAATTTTTTGTTGTTTACAAATTACAAGAGATCAACCATTTATAACCTCCAAAATTCTGTCAAAGCAAAATTTTGTAGACCAATGATAATATTGAAAACCGCTATAGTAACCTCTCTGAAATTCTCGCCGATATACGGACCATACCCTAAATGTGTTAGGCCTTTTAGAAATCAATTGCTCAATAGCAAACGAACGTTCGTGCAGAACTTCGTGAAGATCCGTATCATTGAAAGATAAAAGAAGTTAATTGAAAATGTGAGTTACCTACCTAAAATGATGACAATATTTTTTTCGAAAGGAAAAACCTTTCAAGCAAGCAATACTAATTCGAACAAGCGCGCAACAACTTTTGACTTCACGTCATTTTTTATTAAGTCTGTTTAAAATGAGACTGATCGATGTTTTAGGAATAGAAAATGTAGACCCACCTGCATAATGAAATGTAAAGTATATGAAAGGCCGCCTTGGAGGTATAGAAAAGTGGAAGATGGTTTTCTGCAACGTCAACGTGTACTAGACCTGCCGATGAAGCCAACTCCTCAGATGGAGCTAGACGGCGGCCCAGATGGAGGTCCATATGGTGGGCCTAGAAGGTATGATTATTCACTTGGTATAACCATATAGCCGAAGATCGGGAATTCAAAACTTAGTAAGTCTGATATACAGGGTTAGAACTATTTAGAGGGGCACTACAGCGATTTTGAAAACCGTTAGAGATACACATTGGCCTGAATTACAAAAAAGTTGCGTTTTTTAGAGATTATAGTGCGTTGGTGTTAACAGATCCAAAATATCTCCAATGGTTCCCGAGATATCTAGAAAAAACTGAAAACCGACATTTTCTTTTTTTTCTGTATAACTCATTTGTTTCTGGAGATAACTTCACGAAATTCGGTTTGTAGACATTATCCATTATAGAGATTCTATAATGGTGTCGTCAGATTATTTCTGTTCTCAACAATGTATCACACTGAGGCATTGCGTCGCCAGATGATCCGGAGTTATTTCTTCTTCCCACTGAATCTTCACTCGTCGTTTTCTGAAAGAACCATTCTCATAATGTGTTTTCTGAGGTGACAATGCCCCATGGGGAATCAAGTGAGGAGGTGTAGTATACTCTTGCTAAGATCCAGATACCTCTTAGATCTTGCAGTGTCAAAGTTTTGGAGAATAATTTTGAAATGATCCAACCCAAGAAGATTCCACTATAGTGTTTCTCTTTTCGTTTTTTCCTTCTCCAAAAAATCTTTCTTGTAGGTACATGTGCCGCCTATACCATATAGAAAGGTTGGCCTCTTCATTCCCTCTAATTCCCGAGTGACCAGGAACCCAGACTAAAAAGCCAATGTTATTCTTGCCTATTTCGTTTAGTTTTCTTTGGCACTCCAATACCATCTTAGAATCGATGATATGTGAAATTAGTGCTTTGATTACAGCCTAACCGTCAGAATATATTCAATAATAAATTAGTAGGATTCCTACTCTGGATAGAAAACATCGAACAAAATAAACATGATACCAACAATTCTCTTCTAATTGACTTATACGCACATAATAGAATTCAATAATTTAGTTTTGTCTGTGAAATTATTGTCTCTACACTTGGTGACAATTATTGAATAATTTCAGGGGATTGAAAGAAATCGAACATACTCAGTGATATTCGAAAAACTCTAGTTGAATAAATTATTCTGCTTGTAACACTTCTAATACAGGGTGAGTCACGAGGAGCTGTACATATTCCTACCAAATATGGAGGCTACTGAGATGGACAATATTCCCTTAAAATTTCAATTGATTCGCGATAACCTTTCAAAAGTTATGACGGATCGAAGTTTTCGGTTAAAATCATCCAGTATAAAACTTATGAAGGGGAGTATGCAGTGTTAAGTGGTCATTCAAAGCCCACCTGAATAGCCTTTATATGTGGTAGGAATATGTACCGGGTTTTTCACCATAATTTGATCCCCCCTTTAACTTTGTTACTAGAAGAGGTACAAAAAAATGTTTTCTACAAAAGTTGCACGAAATTGACTAGTGTTTTTCAAAATGATTTCTCAAAACGAAATATATACAGAGGACAGCATATTGATAGCAATTTCATTTTTTCAAATGGAACAGCCTGTATATTTCTCTATATTGGATTAACTTTTTTGCCCCTGATTTCGAATATATAACATATATTTGGCCTATCTTTCTTATTCTGAGTACCACAGAGTTTCAAATTTCAAGAACCACCTGGCAAGCTAAGTAATCTGTTTTCAATTGGAAGGCTGCGATAATTCAGTATGCACTTTTTCGAGTTATCTCGTTGGAACGATATATAACATACGTTTGTCATTGAATAAAACTATTCATCGAATATGCACTACACAGAAGCGGAAAAATTTGATATATTTTCGCTTTATGTGGAGAACAATAAAAATAAGAAAGCTACAAGGAGAGATGAATATGTGGAGTTTCATCCAAATCGCTCAGTTCCCATTTTTAGTGAAAAACGTATGTCATATCGTTGCCAACGAGATTACTCAAAAAAGGGCATTTTGAATTATCGCAGCCTTCCACTTGAAAACTGATGACTTAGCTTGCCAGGTGGGTCTTAAAATTTGAAACTCTGTGGTACTCAGAAGAAGAAAGATAGGCCAAACATATGTTATATATTCGAAATCAGGGGAAAAAGAGCTAGTCAAATATAGAAAAATATACAGGATGTTCCATTTGAAAAAATGAAGTTGCTATCAATATGTTGCCCACCCTATATATATATATATTTCGTTTTGTGAAATCATTTTGAAAAACACTAGTCGATTTCGTGAAAATTTTGTAGAAAACATTTTTTTGTACCTCTTTTATTAACAAAGTTAAAGGGGGGTTCAAATTATAGTGAAAACCCGGTACACTTCCTGGTGAATCACCTTGTATACAGGTTGCCCGCATGGAACAGTTAAGTGTATTAGTTTTTCGGAAATGGCAAATTGTATTTGTAAGGAGGAATCTTGTGATTGCAAAAATTCATAGGTGTACTATCATTCCTTTGAGAGGGTTGTCAAGAATTCGAAAACGAATTAAAAATCGAAGATTATGCAATTCACAAAGGCTCTAAGTAGATTCTTTCTTTAAAACTAAAACAAATCAAAGAAATAAATATAATTTTTCATTCAGACCTCTGGAGGATAAATCAAGAAGACATTCCTTACCCAACTTATTTCAAAGAGCCTGTAGTATTTTTCAAAACAGGTGTGTTTTTCAAAGATGTCAGTCAAAGTCATCACTTAGCTGTAGAATGTTCATTTGGTGCATTTCCTTTCAATAAATCATCTGAAAAGTAATTAGTGTTCACCTATTCGAAACATACATTATCATGATCGCACTAATACCCACCACTCACGAAGCGTTTTTTCGAGCGTTTGGTAGCAGGCGTTCAAGAGATTCCAGTCGGGCAGTCAAGTTCATATTCTCTGATTTATAGTCGTGCGGTCGTGTCCCGAGCTGCCCGACTGTAAAATTATCCGAACGCTCGAATATGGGCGCATCGTGAGTGGCCGCCTTAAAAGTAATAAATAAACGAGTTTGCTAGAATTACTAATTTATTATATTCATATTTTGAAAGCACTCAACCAGACAAAGGAATGGAAATACGTAAAATATTGAAGGAAAGCCTGAGGAAGGCTCTAGGGCAACCTGCTACAACAGGACCTTGTCAACCAGGAAGTATAAGATAACTAAAATTGGGTTTTAAGTATATCATAAACAATTTATTATTTTATAGATCGTTTATGTGGTTGTGGAACTGGACACGCAGAAGCGGCATGCCCTGTATGTCAAAAATATAGTGGAGTTTTCAGCAATAAGATGACTCGAGGGAATAAGGATAAGCAGGTATATAACACCATAGTATAAGGAAAGGACAGTAAGCCAGTGTAGTGCTTTTTTCGATTTTGTTACAGTGACTATATTACCACAGTGGCCATAAAACTGTCAAAAGTCCGCCATGTTTCGTCAAGACGTTTTTGGCGGTATTTTTGAATTGTATATCGGTAACTATAATATTTCATATTATGGGTCTCAATTTCTTTAGAAAGTAACATTATGTTTCATGAATTCGATCCAAGGTACGACATTGCAAATGAACTGAATCGTGCTATCTATTTTTCCAAAGATACAGATCGAAAATATTGGTTATCTTTAACTTCTAACTTAAATTATTATTAAGAAAAAACTCAAGAACTAGGTACATACAAATGTAAAGATTATTTTTTTTCCAATAACAAATTCACCTTGATTGATCAGCCATGGGCTTAATGGTCATAACTCTCTATAGTCTTTTTCGACCTTTTTCTTAATATGTAGGCAACAAAACGCTTTATTATTTTGAATTCGATCTTCGATCCAATGTATCACGTCTGAAATGAACTGAATCGTGCTATTTTTCCGAAGATACAGATCAAAAATATTAGATATCTTCAACTTCTAACTGAAATTATTATCAAGAAAAAACTCAACAACTACATGCACAAGTAAAGATTATTATTTTCCAATAATAAATTCACCTGGAATAACCAGCCATGGGCTGACTGGCCATAACTCGTGTTTTTCGACTTCATTCTTAATCTGTAGACAACAAAACGTCTTATTTTTTTTATTTATTTATTAACCCAAAGGGATCATGAGTGATCCATAACAGGCTTATTTTACAATATAGTAATAATAACAATAACATTATTATATTATTTTGAATTCGATCTTCGATCCAATGTATAACATCTCAAATGAACTGGTAATCATGCTATCTATTATTCCGAAGATACAGATCGAAGAAAATATTGGTTATCTTTAATTTCTAACTTAAGATCCATAACAGGCTTATTTTACAATATAGTAATAATAACAATAACATTATTATATTATTTTGAATTCGATCTTCGATCCAATGTATAACATCTCAAATGAACTGGTAATCATGCTATCTATTATTCCGAAGATACAGATCGAAGAAAATATTGGTTATCTTTAATTTCTAACTTAAATTATTACTAAGAAATAACTCAAGAACAACACAAGTAGGAATTATAATTTTTTATTAATAAATTTACCTGGAATGACCAGCCATAGACTTACTGGCCATAACTCTGGAAAGAAGTTTTTTTTTTTTTACCTTATTCGCAATCTGTACACAACAAAACGTGTTATATTTTTATGTTTCAAATGACAATGGTTTACAATTTCTGACCGAACAGCAATCATTTTATCAATATAAAACTTCTTTAGGTCTACATTTTGATTTTCAATAACATTTATACAATATTGAACAAAAATAGATTCTAATTCAATGGAAAAATTGAAGGTTGTTTCATTGCAGAAGAACAAAGAATGAGGCCTGAATCTTTTCAATTGTGTGAAATATTGCTTCAGTATTGTATAGGAAAGGAAATATTGTAGGAACAGCATTGTGTTTCAACTTCCTTTTTCCATCAACTCTCACCTTCTCCCACATCAGGAGCGATGTGTGCCTGAAATATTTTATGTTTAATAATATGTATAACCATTTCTGGGTAATGACATTTCATAATGAAACCCTTCTCTGTAGAATTTGAACATCCAACAGCTGCATAACCAGGCATTTTGAAATATGAAAAATTCGGATAATCGAAAATCGAAGCCGGTAATTTCCACAAACTTGACAACTCAACTGCTGAAAAATAAATATAAACAAACTAAATCTGCAATCTGCGCAACGCCGACGAAACATGGCGGCCAACCAATAGAAAATGAGACACGAGTTGTCGCCACTGTGGTAATAAAGTCACTGTAGATTTTGTTGATGTTGAGCGCCATCTAGTTGTACTCACGTTTTACTCGAATTTTACTGTCAAAAATTGGTCCGTAAAGTGGAGCCCTCTGAAAAAATCGGTGTTATTTTGAAGAACTAAAATATTTGAAATAGAGTGGTCAGAAGATTTCTATATTTTGATATTTTTTCTGCTCTGTAATAAGCATTTACGCCAGTGGCGTGTATTTGTGATAACTCAATAATAACATAAAAATTGTTGGCAATGTCATGCGACCCCTTTTCAACCACGCCACTGAATGAATTATCGTATTATTTCTGCGCCATCTATAGCTCATGATTCAGCGCTATCTATCGAGTTACTTCTCCAAATCCAACTACAATAGCGACCCCTGGTGACTATTTCCTTGCTGTCACACGGCGGTTGGCTTACTATCCTTTCCTTATACTATGATAACACTTATTTAATAAGTCAAACACATTTTTCGTCAATATAGTCACCTACAAGATTGATACCTGTTCTCCAATGCTACTCTAACTTTTCTATACCTCTTCTACCTAACTTTACTAGTTAAACACACAAACAGTGAAAGTCCAATCAGAAAGAATAGGGGAGTCCCCCCTACCTCAGAAAATCATCTTTTTTTTGTCAGCATCATATTTCTCGTAGTTTAATTTCCTCTTAGCTTTTCATGAGAGCTTTTATACAGGGTAAGAATTGTCATTCTAACAGAAAATGTATTCCTGTGAACAAAAAATAAATAAATGGTATGTGAAAGCTAACTGTTTGTCTTGCTCTTTTAGGTTTTCTTTTCAACTGTAAATCCGGACCAAACCCTGTACAGACAGCTTATACGTCATGCCCGTCAAAACTATGGGGAAATTTGCCCAGAAATTCCCAGGCCTGTGAAAACTGACCCAGAATGCAGAGCTCATATGGGTCAAATGACTTGCTCAACAGTTTATGAAGTACCAGAGAAAAAGGTCAATATCGCAAAGAAACTACATGATAGAATATCTAGGACATTACAAAGTGTACCAAGATATATTGAGGAAATGAAAGATTCATGTATTAATGAAGGGTAAGATTGTACCATATACTTCATATATTATTTTGTAATTATGTTCTTTAAATGAGAACGTTGTTTTATGCAATGGCCAGTTAAATATTATTGCTATTTTTGTAGATACTGTGAGCAACCTACTACTGATGCCCGATGCCCATGTGAACAAATGCCAGATATGGGAAAATTCTACAAGGAATTATTCCAGGAAGAATATAAAGAATAGTTTTTATTTAATATAATTTTTATTTTGAATATATATAGATATATATTGATTATTATTTGTTTTTTTTTTGAGTTAATATAACACATACATGGATTAGTGAAATTTTCAGTAGAAGATTGTCTACTCTATTCATTGGTTAAATGTACAGAATATTACAGAATTTTACAAACGTTAACACAAGTAATAAAACAAAATGCTCTATGCCTCATTGTTAAGTAAAAAATAAAATTATCAAATGATATTATAATTGATAATTTAATTTCTGCCAAATATTCTGAAATTTTCATTGAGTGAGGTTGAAATCTATGAAGTAATTCCCTTGAATAAATCTCTAATGAGAATTTGAGTTTTACTACCTTGTTGTACACCATGGTTTTCCTTACTTTTAGGGCCAATGAGCTAGATCCGTTACTGCCCAATTCATCACAGATAAGCAAGAAGTGCATAGAAAGCTAATAGATTAATTTTTGATGATGAGCAACTCATTAACCTTAATTAGTCACCTGGGAATAATACCTCAGAAGAAATAATCACAATTTTGTCAATGATCTCTCGATTTACCTCGATCTTGTAATTTCCTATCGTTTTCTCATATTCTGTTGGCGCTTGAATTCAAATCCGCCGCATTCCATTGAGTTTTCAGTGGTCTATTTTTAAACTAGAAAATATGGCGGCTACGGTAGGCAGTCATATATCGCGATTTTAAACAATTCGTGAAATAATTCGATGAATTCTAGTAACAATACCAAAATGTTGTGGAAAAATGTTATAAAACTGTGTTTAACATTATAAATGAGTTGAATATTCTCTAATTATAGTTATTTTATAAGTTCAGTGACTGTGACGGAGTAGGTGCGATTTAAAATTCTGCTTTGATTTAAAATACCACAGCGGGTAAGCGCATTGTGAATCGTTTTAATATGATAAGATTTGCTTTCGAAATGATTAGTTGCCCATTAAATTGATTGTTGTCGTATTACATGTCAAAAGAAGATATTTTTAGAAGAGTATATTTTATAATTAGGTTAGGTGACATCTGTGTCTGAGCCCTTGATTTCATTCGATTTATGTTGTATATTTCTTGTTACTGAAACTATTTTCTAATTTCCACATCTGTTATAAGTTCATTCCATAAAAGCAGAGTGATTTAAATCTATGTGCAACTTTGAACATGTCTTACTCTTATTTATATGGAATCCCATCGTTATACTCTCGGTTATACATTATACTATTGAATTAAACTTTATTGATATTATTTATTCATTTTCAAAGTTTTTTTTCCATAAAATCGTCATGGAAAATATAATCTTATAATATATTATTCGGAGAATATGACCTAATTTTCCCTTTTTTGGAACAACATTCCTTGTCAAATAGTTTCATCTGTTGCACAATCATACCTTTTCATTTCAGACTTGATTGCCTTTCAATTTTGGTATTTTTTCATATGGAATAATCTCAAAGAATGAAAACCTAGCCTTTGAAACGATCATATTTATATTTGCATTAGTTGTTCTATCAACGTTACAACTCTGATGCACCCAAAATATAATAAAAAGAAGTATGAATCATGATTAGTATGTACAAAGTTCAATGAACATCTGAAAAAAGCTATTGAATCATGTACACCCACACATAACTAAATAAAAGTGAACTTAACTGACTCCTGTTCTCAAAACCTCACCAAATTGAATTAGAATCATTCATTTTATCCTTCAATCCAATGAATCTTAACAGGTTGGTCCCAAGAAATGTTTATTGTTTATCATTGATTCTTGGCTCAAATAAAAATATGTTCTTGAATATATGGGTCTTTTTGAAAGATACATTAGTGCTATGTTATGTTTCAGTAAAAAAGCTGCTAACTCTTTACCAATAAGTAATGATGGCATATTGTTGTTATTTGGAAAAAGTGAACAAATAATAGAGAGCTTTGAATGAATTATTCTGCCATGATCCTGTTATTTGCTGAAATTAAAAAAATATATGTTATTCCTCAGAAAACAATTACTACCGTTCAATAAAAGTAACAGTGTTACGAACAAAGTTTTCTATTCTATCAATACAGAGATAAATATATGTAAATACCTATATGGTCTTCATGAAATGGTAGAGCTTTATTCTTCCTTATCTGTTTAACTGGTTGGAAATGCTTCAGATTTAAGCATTTGTCTTTAGTTTGTAGAAGAAAAAACAGGAAGGTATATGTGTATGCAGATGAAGGCATTAGAATGCTTTGGTAGGCAGAAGAGATTAATAACTAATAATTTAAGATTATTCAACTATGAAATTTAGTGCTGCTTTTTTATAAATACTAAATATTCCACAAAGTAAAAAATTCAAAGATTTTTTGTTGAAATATATAAAAGGTAGTTTTTCATTTGTAATATAAACAAGAGTGTTTTGCTTTATTTGAATATGTTAAATTCAGCAATTGAGTGTATTATTATTCATGCATGCTCATTACTGCATTTGATTTTAGATAAAATCAAACCCACGTAAAATTCAATATCTATTCTTTAGTAATATGATTTTTGGTTGAATTCTTTGCGTGTTGAAATAGTTGCGTGTAGGACCGTCGAAATATAATGGATAGCTGAAAGGTTGATGATGAAAAAGGCAGATAAATCATTCCTGAAAAATTATACGGCACGAAATCATTAAATTAAAAATGAGGAAAGAACTGACGGGAGCTTTTTTGTTTTAATGCGCCCTTGAAGATCACAGAACTGTATACGCTCGATTGGTCCCCAAATGGAAAATAGAGATAAATTAACAATCAAAATCCATAGAATCAATGAATAATTAATAAATAAAACAAAAAAAAATCTGAATATTTTTTATTAAGGGAGAATGCGAAAAACTACATTTTTTATTCCGAACGTGTGGGAAGACTGGATTTAAGTTGATGCAAGCTATTCTCATTAAATCCTGGAGATGATCATCGTTAAGTCGAGATCGAAATTTATTTTCAATAAAGTTCATCTTCGAGAACGCTGCCTCACAATTATATTTTGACCCAAACATCGTGCAAAATTTCAAACTAATTTTTTCAGTTCTGGATATTTATCACCACACACAAATTTTATCCGAAAATATTTGCAGCTTCATTGCTACATTCACCATCGAGCTCTAGAGAGTAAATATTATTGAGAATTTCCACAGTGTTCTCGATTTTCTTGAAGTCGGAAATCTTTTTGCCAGTTTTGATTTAGGATCACTGATGAAAGTTTTGTATTGACCAACCTCAATCTCGTTACAACTGCGAAAAAACAGCAAAACTACGATTTTTTGTATTCATCCTTATTCTTATATCAAGAAAGGAGAAAATGGCGTATTTACAGAAGTACATGTTAAATTCAATAGAAAAACTACAGCTCCATTGTTGAGAGAGCACAAATTGGTACCAGATGGTTTTTTATGGCATACCACTCAATGTTCAGGGTGTTTCACGTAAGCGGGTCACTGAATTTTGTGGCTTATCCTTTGAGCAAAAAAACTATCGATTCAAGGCATGGAGAGTAATTGAGAAAAAACCGATTTTCCAAAAAAAAATTTTGAAAATTTGACTGATTTTCGAAATAAGAATATAGAGACTAAGATGCTTATCTTAATAGAGACTATAACTAACCAATTGTTTCTCCATTTGAACTTCCGGTTTTCAAGAAAACAGAAAATTTTTTCTTGCAAAATATATTTCATAATATTTTCCCATATTTTCTGAATGCTCAATCGATTCTGAATCCGAATATGTAAATATAGTGGTACTTTTATATTTATTTCAAGCTATTCCATTCAAAATCAACCTGGGTAAATTAAGATTTCATTTTTGGACAATATATTCATGTGCCTGTGGTTCAATAACTATTTAATTGTCAAATTTTGAAGTTTTCGATTTCGATTATATTAAAAGCTCAATTAAGAAGCTTCTATTATAATCTCTCTCTCCTTCCTGGTTCTTTTACAAGGATAGTGGCTTCTATTATAATCGAGAATGAAAACTCAAAAATTTGCCAAACAAATATTTATAGAACCGTAGAAAACATAGATATATTTTCCGAATATGGATTCTGAATTTCCCCAGGTTGATTATGAATGGAATAGCTTGAAATAAATATAAAACTACCACTTTATTTACATATTCGGATTCAGAATCGATTGAGTATTCAGAAAATATTAAAAAATATTATGAAGTATATTTTGTAGAAAAAAAATTCCTGTTTTCTTGAAAAGTTCAAATGAAGAAATAAATGGTGAGAAATTGCCCATAGACCATCTCATTTTGAAAACCAGAGAAATTTTCAAACAAAAAATTATTTGGAAAAACGGTTTTTCATCAATAACTTTCCATGCCAACTTGCGAAACAAAAAAAAAACAAATATCTGCTGCGGGACAACGCGGAAGATTTTGATTTGATAGCAATATCGAGAGGAATAGCATCCTAAAATAATTTCATAAAAATTCCGTAGAATTTCATCAATTCTAGGACATTAAAAATGCAATA
Source organism: Harmonia axyridis (assembly GCF_914767665.1). Lineage (NCBI taxonomy): Eukaryota > Metazoa > Arthropoda > Insecta > Coleoptera > Coccinellidae > Harmonia > Harmonia axyridis. The sequence continues at coordinate 32,294,060 of NC_059505.1, forward strand.
TCAAGAAGGCGTCGGAATTTTCGTAGTTGCTTGAAATTTCATTTAGAATAATCTAGTAGCCATGGAAAAATTGATGTTTGATGAGCTACTGTTCAGGGAACGAGCGTACAAAAACAATAAGTAATGTTAAGTAATGTATTCAAAATTTACAAACCGGGATGTACAAAAAACTGTAAAATGATGTATACAGGGTGGCCAATTTTTCAATGGGATTGTATTGATAACTTTTAAACCACAAGAATTAGAAGGTCGGTCAAATGGAGAAAATGTTGCATGCAGAGGAGCATTATCAAGCAGTTCAAACAAATCGAAATTATTAGGGCCGGTTATGGAGATATCATAAAAAAGTAAATTCTGTCATTTTGATTTTTCTTTTTTTCCCACTTCATTTCAAATATTATCAAGAAATGTTACAGGAATTTTTTATTCGACAATAAATTTTTCTCAATTTGACGTAATCAGATTTCGTATCCAACGTTTCGTGCTCTCTGGGCCACCCTCAACCTCATTTTTTTCAATACGGACCTGCATATTTTATGACATTTTTCGAAATAACTTTTAACGCTGAATTCAACGATATATCATACAATGTCATTCAAAGTTGATTTTCAGGTGATTTTGACCCTTATCCAAATTTTTTTGGGTCGGATCTGTATTACATTTCGGTACCTTTAGTTTAATTAACAACAAGCAATACATTTCGATGAGAAAATCAACTTACTCATCTTGAACTAAATGGAACATATCAGGATCAAATCAAGAAACAAGTAATAATTATTTACATATTTCAATTCATAATAATTAAACGAATTATCATTTAATGAAAGAAAAATCGAATGATTATTCGAAAGTAAATGAAAATGAATGAAGTAAGTGTTCGAAATGTCCACCATTTTGTAAAATGCACTTAACGGTTCTGGAACCCATACTTCTTATACATTTGCTTATTTCGTTTTCTTGAATACCTTCCAATACATTCTCAATCTTCTCGCAAGAAATCACTATTGTTGGATTTGTCATTTGTTCCAGAATCGAACTTTATTTTGATATCATTATGATATAAGTTTTGCAAAGCTTAGTATTCAAATTTAAAATCATTGTATTCGCGTCTCTTGACTATTTTATTAACAGCAGTTTTCGATAAATTGCATTCACTACAGATCCGACCCAAAGAAATTTGGATAAGGGTCAAAATCACCTGAAAATCAACTATGAATGACATTGTATGATATATCGTTGAATTCAGCGTTAACAGTTATTTCGAAAAGTGTCATAAAATATACAGGTCCGTATTGAAAAAAATGAGGTTGAGGGTGGCCCAGAGAGCACGAAATGTTGGATACGAAATCTGATTACGTCAAACTGAGAACAAATTACTGTCGAATAAAAAATTCCTGTAACATTTTTTGATAATATTTGAAATAAAGTGGGAAAAAAAAGAGAAATCAAAATGACAGAATTTACTTTTCCTATGATATCTCAATAACCGGCCCTGATAATTTCGATTTGTTTGAACTGCTTGATAATGCTTCTATGCATGCAACTTTTTCTCCATTTGACCGACCTTCTAACTCTTATGGTTTAAAAGTTACCAATACAATCGTATTAAAAAAGTGGCCACCCTGTATAATAAAGAAACAATGAATAACCTTTATTCAACAAATAACCTCTATTCAACAAATGAAATGAACAAACTTTGTCAGTCCTACATGTCAGAGCAAAGAAGAATGAAGATAGCCGATGACTAGAATAAACCGGAAACAGTATAGGTACATAAAGAAAAGCAACATCGGAAGTGTTTCTCGGTCAAAAAGCCAAGACCGTGACCGTTGCCGGCATGACAGCAACTATAATGGTCACGTGGACGTTTCCCGATCTCGTAGACAGAAAAACTTCGTGCCGAACATCAGGCAACAGAAAAAGATACAAGATGATACGATGTAAAAATAGTCGACAACTATCCCAAACTTACCATTTGATGCGAACAAAAATAGAATCGGATAACACTGTCATTAGCAGGATAGAAAGTGTTTCACCGTAGATGCTTTTCATCGACCCCGCAATAGACGATAGATATCGAAAATGTTAGAGATGGAAATGAGAATACGATGTTGACAGTATCAAACATATTATTCTATTTATCAACATACCCATAGATAGATAGATAGATATGTTTATTCGTTCTCTTTGAAATAAACAAAAACAAGTCACAGAGATAATTACATATATAATTTTCTGTACGTGACTAAAATAAACTTCATTCTTCAGAAACCAAATACACTTTAACCAATTCCAAAAGGATAAAAATCTAATACACATTATTATACTCTGTATCAAAAAAGAAACAAAAAAACATAATCTTAGGATTGTTGCTCCATCCTGTCCGTGCCATACGTCGCATATTGGTGATTCTTCCATTCCATCTTCGTTTTAATTTTGTCGCTATTCTAGAAATTCTGTGATATATTATTTTTATATTTTGCACTTAAAAAAATGAAAGAAACGTGTTGCCTCGTCTTGTCCGTGCTATATGTCGCATATTGGTGATTTTTCAATTCCAGTTCAGTTTTATTTTGTCGCTAATCTATGAATTTTGTTTTATTTTCTTTTGATTTTTTTTTGATTTGGTGGGTTTTGCTTATATTTTCGTGGCCTATTTCAGTTCCGGTTGATAATATTTGCTATGAAATTCCTTCTTCCATTAATCATCCATTGTTTGATGCTGATCTTGAAGATTTTATAGATTTTTATATCCTTCAGTTGTTTAGTGAGTGAGGAGTATAATTTTGGAGCCAGATAATTGCATGACCTCTGACCTATTCTTCTCATAGATTAGATGATTAGAACTATACATAGAGTAATAAACATATAGATAGAGGGAGTATACGCAATTTTTACATGTCCCCAACATGGTTAGATTACGTTGTCGGATATTGATTTATTTTCAAATCCACAATTTTACTATATCGTTGTATCGAATGTATATTATATTGAATGAAATATATTTATTTGAGTAATTCCCAATTAAATATGCAAAATTGTATATTTGGAATCCGATATTTTTCCTAATTGTGGAATTTATAATAAGCAGAATATTTATTATTTTCTGTATCTACCTGCTGAAATCCAAGGTTTGGCAACTTTTGCTCTCCTAATGTCATCGGTTGTTTTACTTCGTTTGGAATGCTTGAAATTTGTTTTCTGAATTTCTGATATATATTTCAATATATTTTGAGTTAATATGAAACGTTGATTCACTATGTTATATAAGAAGTGCGTTCTTTGTGGAGAAACTCGCAAATTGAATGGAATATCGTATCACTGATATGTTTTAATTTCCGCGCGCTTCTTGTCAAATTTGATAGTTCATGTTGGGATAAAATTTGCTTACTGAAAATGACATATGCTCCCTCTATCTATGTTCATTACTCTGAGTAACTATACATCGATTTGACTAAAAAACTATGTAATTGACTATACAAAATGAGCGCCGGCTTATTCATGCGTCGATTGGTCTCTTGGAGGTCATATAATTGTATATAGGTATATCCAAGAGTGCAATTGACTTCAGTTCACTTCAGTGTTTTCCTCTTTTTTTTTATATATTTTGCTCGAATTTTCTATGGTTCTGATAACACACTCAACAAGAAATTTTTTATAAAAGCTTGAAATTGTTATTTGATATTCGGTGTAGTAAAAAGGAATCCATTTTTTTCGCATGAAAAACAAGGCTTTAATTACTATAGTTAGAATTATCCGATATGCGCCGTTCTTTTCGATAACTTGTTGCCATTTTGAGGGTTATATCATTATTCCTTTCTTATAGAATCCCTCGTCCCTTTTGGCAAAAAATTTAGACAGTCGATTTTCACAAGCCTCTGTTTAAGCGAATTTTTCACCAGCAAAATAGTTCGTCATGAACGGGTACAGATGGTAATCACTTGATGCCAGGTCCGGACTATAAGGTGGATGCATAAGAACCTCCCATCTAAGCTCCTCGAGCTTCTGGCGAGTCACTATCGATGTGTGTGGCCTGGCGTTGTCCTGATGGAACACAATTCCTCTTCTATTGGCCAAAGGTGGCCGCTTCTGGGCGATTGTTTGCTTCAGACGACCCAATTGTTGACAGTACAGTTCCGAGTTAACAGTTGTGCCGTAGGGGAACAGCTCATAGTAGATAATTCCCAGCCAATCCCACAGCAAAGCCTTCCTTGCTGTCAATCCTAACTGGGCCGGCTCACCGAGTTTCGACCACAACCGTTTTCGCTTGACGTTGTCGTAAGTGATCCACTTTTCATAACTAGTCACCAACCGCTTCAAAGATGTTACGATTCAGCAGCGATTCGCAGATGGAAATTAGGTCCATGAGGTTCTTTTGCGTTAACTCGTGTAGTACCCATACTCGACAATGTCCATGGTTTTATCGACATTTCCGACAATTGGCCTTCCAGTGCGGAGTCCATCTTTGACGTCGAAATTACCAGAACGAAATCGAGGAAACCAAAATTGCGCATTTGGCTGTTACAGTATTAGGGCCATAAACACTATTTATATTTTCAGCCTCCTGGCTTGCATTTTCGCCTTTATCGAAGAAAAACTGTAAAATATAGCGTATTTTTTCTTTGCTAGTGTCCATCTTTGACGTGTGCTCAAATTAAACTGAGTCAACTAATCACAAAACTGTCAGAAGAGTTTTTATAGTACGAAATCTCATTTTTCTAACGTCATCTAGTGGAACCCGATCGGACTTATACAACGTGAGATATGGATAACTAAACCCATCTATTGGAAAAATAATGGATTTCTTTTTACTACACCTAATATTTGCTTACAAAATCTCAAGTCATTGCCCAATGACTTGAGATTTTGGTATCGCTAGCACAACCCGCGATTTCTTCCATAATTGAAGAGCAAAACCTAGGTTAATAAATTAGCCTGAAATTATGGAAAAAAAAACAACGGAAATAACGAAGTGGTTTTGCTAGCTTTACTACTTCACTAGGGTTCAAAATTCATATGATCTTGACAAAAATACGTCTTTCGTGTATGGCTCTTGATTGTTTATACTTGCAAGTGACGTCATTAAGGCCCCGTTTCCTAAAATTAGCGCATTTCTTTGAATTATCCTTTTTTTATTGCATTTTTTTTTCTTTTTTTTTTTTTGAGAAACATGTGTTTTGAAAAAAGTGCTCATTACACGAACATTCGAACATTCTTTCAAATCTTATTCATATCGAATCTTTCAAATCTTATTGGACTCATTGAAAAAGAGCCAGATACATAATTTTAAAGAACTAACAGGGAACCAGGTCAGATGACACAAAGATATCGTTCAGCACGCCCAACAAACAAAGGCGGGTATTCAATTCATTTCTCAGGGATTACCAAGTCTGTAACAGGAAGAATTTTCGCATTCCACGTTCCTATTTACGTACGGTTCACCGAAAATACTCCATTCATTTCGACGAATGGTCTCTGTCACCTTCACCAAATGTGGGTGGAAATAAAATCTTTAAATCTAGATGCCGGTTGTGTGAGCAGCCCACGTGAATGAAAGTGGAATAATTCTATACGAGAGAAATGTAATTAACTGAAGGTTTGCACTTTTGTATGAACCGAATTCAATTAGAAGGAAAAAAAATTCCCAGGGTATAAACAAGTGAAAACACATTTTATGTTGACTTAAATTACATTTTTATGTTGATTTGTGTTTAGTTGTTGTCTAAATTTTCAGATCTCAATTACCCGTGTATTTGGTTGTTAGGTATGTTATTAACTACGTTAGGTTTATTTTATACCTCTTCACTTCAGGATGTTAAAGTTTTGAGACTATTAAATAAAAAAATTTTTATGCCGAGAATGTTCTAATGGTTCAACAAGTGGACTCGTTATTTGGGAAATATTATTCTTGAAATCTCAACACTGATATTCTAACTTTTTTCGTCGGACACGCCAAAAAAATATAAAACTTTTTTCAAAAACATTTAATCTGGACGCTACTGGTGGAAGCTATATCAAAAAATGACCTTTGATACGTAGAAGGTTTTTGTTAAATTTTATAAGAATGTATAGGAAGGTATTGAAGTTTTGATAAAAAACACTCAACATAACGAGTTGTAGAATCTTTTTTTGAATTTGTCCTCTTCACCTAAGAACTTACATCCTTGAGGATTGCCATCCTATTCTGAAACACCTCGTATGGCATCAAACCCAAAGAAAAAAAAACATTTTTACTTTAAAAAAAAATAGTGATAAATTCCGCCATACTCTTCAACGGATTTTACGTCTTAACTTTTATTAGTTGCGATATATACTTGGCAGTTGTTTTTGGAGTTTATGGTTTTTATATTATTCCCCCACAAACAAGTAAATACTTTTGTGGGTGTAATTTGTTTATTGATACGTGCCTTACGATTTAATTGTATTTCAGAAACTGTTTTTCGTTATATTTTTTGCTTCAATAAATTTATTTATTTATTATTAAAAAAAAAAAATGTTTCGGTAGTCTAATATTTCCAATAGAATATTTTTGCTTATGTATGAATAAAATTGTTCGAGGAATGAATTGTGATTATGACTCTTATCTTCAATGAATTGGTATTGACTCATATTGATTATTGAAGAATTTTTTTGTTCACAGCAAAATGGTTGTTGGAGAGCCAAATATAAATAACATCATGAGTGGGCTGGAGAATAACAGTGGGATCAAACAGCACAATCACAGAAAAAAGTTGAAACAAAGGTTTGTAACAAATTTGACTGTTTATGTTATACCTGTAAAAAGATTGAATATCATTGGAAATGTTATCAATAGAATGACTATATTCGACAATTTCTTGCAGATTCGATCTTATAAAGAAACTGGGACAAGGCACATTTGGTAAAGTACAATTAGGAATAAACAAAGAAACTGGACAAGAGGTGGCTATAAAAACAATAAAAAAGTCAAAAATAGAATCAGAAGCAGACCTTGTTAGGATACGGAGAGAAATTCAAATCATGTCATCTGTTCAACACCCTAATATTATCCACATATACGAAGGTAAAACAATTTTAAAATATGTTAATACAATACTTAAAGGGATTGAATTGCAGTTTTCGAGAATAGAGAAAAAATGGTGTTGGTAATGGAATATGCAGCCGGTGGTGAGCTGTACGATTATCTTTCGGAAAGAAAGGTGCTGTCTGAAGAGGAAGCAAGGAGGATATTCAGACAGATTGCCACTGCTTGCTACTATTGTCACAAGCATAAAATTTGTCACAGAGATTTAAAACTTGAAAATATTCTATTAGATGAGAACAATAATGCAAAGGTAATGTCTTATGTTTTAATCTAAAATATTTCTTTTTAATTTTTGTTATTGATTACAGATTGCAGATTTTGGTTTGTCGAACGTATTTGATGATCAAAGGCTGCTCAACACCTTCTGTGGTTCTCCCCTTTATGCATCTCCAGAAATAGTCAAAGGTACACCTTACCATGGACCAGAAGTTGACTGTTGGTCTTTAGGAGTACTTTTGTACACATTGGTTTATGGAGCTATGCCTTTTGATGGGAGTAATTTCAAAAGACTGGTGAAACAAATATCTCAAGGAGATTATTTTGAACCTGCTAAGCCTAGTCGTAAGTGTGGTTGCTAGAAACATTTACAAGTTTTTACGCCATACGTTTCATTGTAGCCGCCTCACCTTTGATAAGAGATATGCTTACTGTTAATCCAAAACACAGAGCAGACATTGAAAAAATTTGTAGTCACTGGTGGGTGAATGAAAGTTATGAGGAGAATTGTCTAGAAATATCTGAAGATCTGGCTAACCAGACGCCAGTTAGGTTAGATCTTCTCCTTTCTTTAGCACCACCGCCTCCACAACTAGAAAGTGATAAGCTAGTAGTAACAGAAGATGTAAGTTTTTTGTTATGGTTAAATACTATTATAATCTTCGTTTATTTCTATTTTGTGTAATTGATTGAAACAATTTCCAACAGGTTGCCGAAGATGCTGCTAAAAATGAAGCCACAGCACCTACTAGATCCCAGTCAGTTGGAAGTTTAATGGAACTTTCACATCCTGCAGAAAGAAGAATTAAAGAGTTATTACTAGAAGAAAAATCTCCTAAGAGAAAGTTAGAATCTACAGTTAGTACAGATCGCGCTAACATTGATAAAGGACTTAAGAGAAAAGATAAAATAATAAAGGAAAATACAGTAGCTGATATTACTGTGCATGGAGGTATACATGAAGTAGCTGATATGGACGATGAAGATATGACCGAGGCTCTACCTCTAAACAAATCATTAACTCAAACTCTATCCCGGGATATTATGGAGGTAGACCCGACTGAAGATCTTTCTCTGGAAGGTGCGGCATGTTCAGAATTAATAGAGGAAGCCAATAGAAAAGCAATGAAAGAACCAACAAGATTGAAAAGAAATTTAACTACTACCTTAAGTTTTAAATTAGAAGATATTAATGAAACTCCTAGTCAAGAAAATATTGTAAATAATGTGAATAAAGAAAATGAAAAGCTAGAAGAAAAAGTATCATCAGAAATAATAAAACCGGTTGAGGATAAAAATGAGGAGAAATCGGAAACCAAACCAACAAAGAAAAAAATTGTTAAAAAGAAGGTTTTAACAGATAAGAATGAAAATAACGAAGAAAAAGAACAAATACAATCATCTATTCAGCCAAAGGAAATTACTGAAAGAGAACCAAAATCAGAAGTACCTGTAAGCAAAGAAAATAATGAAGAACCTTCAGAAACACCTACTAAACCTGTAGAAAGGCGGAGGTCTAGAATATTTGAAGCTGCTGAAAAATTCCAGAATATGATGAGTCCAACCGAAACCCACAAAGCTCCTATTGAAAAGCCAAAGAAAATCATAATTCCAGGTGTGAGTGTGGATGGTTTCAAAAAAGAATTTGAACGAAAAGCCAGTTTAACCTCATCCTCTGTTCCAAAACTGAAGAATGATCCTTCCAAAAAGTCCTTCGGCATAGACAAACAGAAATCTGTTGAATCTTCACCTCAACCCATTGAAACTTCGTCTGCAACAGAAAAGACGGTTGATGAGAAACAAGAAAAAATCGAATCAGAAGTTGAAAATAAGGATACTACAGAAACTGTGATTGTAGATGAAAGGAAAGAAAAAGTACGAAATGCTGTGAGTATAATATCAAGTGCCTTAGATAAAGAAGGAGCAAGAAAATCTAAATCGAGACCATGCATGGTGAGGAAACCTCCGGTACCATTTGGTGTGAGTGGAAGATCGGCCTCAGGAAATATTGGTACAATATCAAGTAATCTTATGGCTCCTGTTGGTCCTAAACCATTTGTTAGACCTCAAGTGAGTACATGAGATTGTTTTCTATACTGTTTTATCAAAATTTTTTTAAATTGGTCAATGTTACATGATAAAGGATGGATAGTTTTTAAACGTCATCTTGAAATTGTGGCAATAGAGCAGTATCAGCAAACCTCGAGAACAGCTGCTAGGGAAACCTTCACATGACTGGAATAGGCCTCTGATTGGTCACGATTACTGACCACTACTTCAAATTAATGTAAACTGTTCAATGGACTATGCATATGCTTCATTTGTTGTTGTATGTATGTGCCCTCAGCAGCTGATCGGACCATAGAATGCTGATACTACTCTATCAGACCAGACCACACAGAAAAATTAATTATTTTTCAGGAATGCAACTGATTGGAAAAAGAACAAATATGGACGTTTTCTACAAAATAATTAAAAATTTTAATCATATCTGATGCATGTTGTCTTTCCATTTCAGTTCGATAAGGTGGAACCTCGCCAAGTACAAGAGGCACCACACGAAGTTCAGGACGAGAAGGTATCTTCCGCTGAAATCACTTTGAAATCAGCCACTCTACCTCGACGTAAAACAACGAAAGCTGAGATTCAGTTGAACTACCCCTCATCTAAACCTGCCACAATGGAATTCAAGACTGAAATGGCTCACCCTGTAGAGGCTCCACCGAAATATTCCACGCAACGAAGCGAAGTCATCGTACCGATTACTGGACGACCTACCGTTAATTTTAGGTATGCTTCTGAATATCTTGATGAAGCTTGATTTAATTATTCATTTTCATCATCAGAGCATCATCTTTGGAGCCAGAAAGTGTAACCAAAGCAAGAGAAAGAATCATACCGATTGCCTTTGAGAGAATCGATCATAATCAAGATTCGAAGAGTCAACAGTCTCCACCTGTCAAACCTTCCGTTCCTAAACCTTTTCAAACGCAAAGATCAACTTTCTCTCAGAGATCATCTAGTTTGTCCCGACAATCTACGCAAGACTCCGATACCGAAACTATCACCTCAGGGGAACCTATCAAGAAATCTGCTAGGGAGTATATTATTCCAATTGCAATCGAAGGTGGAGGTTATGTTACTCCCAGGGCAGGTAGCTTGGAACCTAGCGAATCAACAAATAATGCATCTACTAGGATGAAGAGTACTTTTGTGAAACCTAGGAGGTTTAAGTAAGTGATATACAATTTTTTGATTACAATTTTAGGTTATATTTTACTTTACTCTTTCTGAAAGCTTCAAATCATACAACTATTCCAATGTATAACAAGGGCATCACTATGATGCTGAAGACTTTCTAGACCTGTTTATCAAAAGAATTGGAAAATTCTGGGCTGTAGCCGTAGGCTAGTCGCTAAAATTTTGCTTATAATGTATTACCTATCATTCTGTGCAAGCCAAAATACCTCCAAACGAAAATGAATCACTGAGAAATGTCTTCTTAAAAAATTGTTGTAGCTTGAAAGAAATTTAATGAGCATTTAGGCGAGGTCATAACCACAGGAGATTAGGGTTCCAGAAATAATTTGCCATTTATACCAACAGTTCCAACAAAATGAGAAAACTTCTTAAAAGACATAACCAATTAACAAACCAACACAAAAACTGGAACAAGTCCCAAGAAGCGCTGAAGATAAAATGAATCCACTTTCTAAAGCTGGTGTATACAATGTACCTTATGATTGCGGAAAAGTTTTTACTCCATTGGGACTACAGAAGGAAGCATTCGAATCCGAGTCCAGGAAAACAAACGATGTTGTCAACTAAACCAAACAGATGAGTTTGCAGTCTCCGAACATGCGCTCACTGATGATCTTGTTCTCAAAGACATAAATTCTCTCAAATATTGAGAAATAGGAACATGTTGCTGAATAGGGTTGAGAAAGAAGAAGAAAGATTACTCACGAATGAATATGAAAGCATCAAAGTATACAAACTTTCGAATAACATCAATAGAAGGAAAGAAATACCTACAGTTCATAGTGCTTGGTTACCAGCAATATATCCTACAAATACCAAACCTGACGGTAGTGAAGGAGACGAATCACATAGCTCCGCCCCTCCCACTTTAACTCCGCCCCTCCCACTTTGAAAAAAAACCAACTAGACCACTGCTACAAAGCTCGGCTATTTTCCAATTCAGTTGAAGGGTATCACTAATGAAAACGAATGGCCTATATTTCATAAAATATACATATTTTAATTATTCTTTCAGCTCCAGACTGAGTGATAGAGACTCTGAAGACGAATCACCCTTCACCAATCTTCATCGACATAGTTCGTTTGGCAAAGACAGTGATACTGAAGATTCTAGAAGAGATGCTTTCCATATGCATAGACTACGGTAAATAATCATCTCGAAATTATTGAGGTACCATATTTTGATATTCCCACTATATTTTCAGGAGTACAAGGCCTAAAAAAGCTAGTATTGAACATGCTGATTCCATTAGTTCAGGAGAAGATGACGATGACGATGGCTTTGATAATTTGACAGCTGAAAATTTGTTCTCGACATTGCTTTCGAGGGTAAGTTATATAACAAGAAGAAATATATATTTGTTAACTTTGTTTGAGCTTAGGTAAGAGATTTGACACAGAGGCTCAATGTAGAAGATGGAGGCAGACCAGGTTTTCCAAGTAGCAGGTTATTGAGTCACTTTGATCATGGTACGAATTTTTGGAATATGCACAATAGAATGGACCCCTTTTCAAGGTGAGTCACTATATCTTTCTGTTTGTATCGTTTTATTGTAGACAGTGTGAGATTTTCAAGCTTTATATTTTTCAAGCTCTCACTATAGAGTTATTTATACAAGAGAGGTAAAGACAATTAAGTAAGTTTTTAAATTGATTTAACCATATCAAAGTTTATGTAGATCAATGTAGTAGTAAGGGAGAATTATTGAATCTTTGGATAAATAGCCAAGATTGAAACAAAGAGTTAATTTCTTTCGGTATTTTTAACTTTGATTAATTTACAAGAACAGGCTTTATTATTTCGCACTGATGTTTTGTCAATAAATATCAGGTGTGTGAATAAGTCTTTCCCGTTTTTTGTAAGAGATGGCGCCACCAATACTGTGCGAGTATTTAATGGTTACATATGTCATAATCAAAGCTTATTCATCTGTCAACAATTCCACACTAACACATTAGTTGAAATTTTTTCGCATCATAAATTTTTGAAATCGTGAAAATGTCGAAATTTGAGCCGAGTCGACGTCATTTGCGGGAAGTTTCACTTTATTGGTTCAATTTGAAGAAATCTGCTGCCGAGGCGCATCGGTTGCTTCAGGAAGCTTATGGAGAAGGTTGTGTCGATGATTCAAGTGTTCGCGGATGGTTTCGACGCTTCAAAAGTGGCGATTTCGACGTGGAAGACAAGGAGCGTTCCGGGCGGCCGCAAATCTTTGAAGATCAAGAATTGGCGACTTTGCTTGATGAAGATTCGTGTCAAACGCAAGAAGAACTTGCTGAAGCATTGGGAGTTGACCGAACAACCATTTCCAAGCGTTTGAAAGCCATGGGAATGATCCAAAAGCAAGGAAATTGGGTGCCGTACGAACTGAAGCTGAGAGACGTCGAACGGCGTTTTTTCACTTGCGAACAGCTGCTTCAGCGACATAAAAGAAAGGGTTTTCTGCATCGTATCGTGACTGGCGATGAAAAGTGGATCCGTTACGATAATCCGAAGCGAAGAAAATCATGGGGACTACCCGGCCATGCATCATCATCGACGGCCAAGCCAAATATTCATGGCGCCAAGCTCATGCTCTGTATATGGTGGGACCAGCTAGGTGTGGTTTACTATGAGCTTCTGAAACCGAATGAAAGGATCACAGGCGAGGTCTATCGACGACAATTGATGCGTTTGAGCCGCGCACTGCGAGAAAAACGGCCACAATACTCCGACAGGCACGACAAAGTTATTTTGCAACATGACAATGCTCGCCCACATGTTGCACAGCCGGTGAAAACATACTTAGAAACGCTCAAATGGGAAGTCCTACCCCACCCGCCGTATAGTCCAGACATTGCTCCGTCTGATTACCATCTCTTCAGATCGATGACGCATGGCCTGGCTGACCAGCACTTCCATTCCTACGAGGAAGCCAAAAAATGGGTGGATGACTGGATAGAGGCCAAACCGGTCGAATTTTTTCGCAACGGGATTCGTATGTTGCCAGAAAGATGGGGAAAAGTTGTAGCTAGCGATGGCCAATACTTTCAATAATTCATTTGTAACCATTTTTTCACAATAAAGGTTCAAAATTTGAAAAAAAAACGGGAAAGACTTATTCACACACCTTATAGCTTTGAACTTAGACTTTCAGTTTTGGGTTTCCTGAAAATTCTTAATTGCTTGCATAATTCTTACTGTAGACAGATTCCACCAAAAATGGACAAAAGAGATAATCATCGTTCTATGATAAAATTAAATACATCATTTTGACAGACGTGAGATTCTAGGCAGATTAACACGTTTTTCATACCATTGTTATCTGATATAAGTTAAATTAATTTCATTTTCACTGTATCTGAGTGTAAACTAATTCACTTGGCAGTTTTAGTGAAAAATGTTAATTTTATGTATATCTATTTGAATGCAGATGATAGATTTGATGTTCATAGTTGCAGAATTGTTATAATGAGAAAAGTTTTATGTTTTTGATCAATGTATTGCTCTAGTACCATGATTTTTAGTGTAGCTATTAGTGTAGATGCATGTATCAACACATTTAAGATATAATAAATCACTTTTCTTTTTCCCAGTTTTTTATCAATTTCACATTTTATTATCTTGCAACAGTATTATTCATCTATACAATGTTCAATAAGTAATAGTACTATCTTAATATGTCTTATTATCATCTAGTTTGTTTGATTGAAAGGCTCTATGATTTTTTAGGCATGGTACTTTAGGAAGAAGCTTAGGTCGTGAAAGGTCAACAGAACGTTCTTACAACACACCCTGGCGTAGAAGTGTTAGTAGGGATTTAGCTTCTGACATTGATACAGTAATGGGCGATAGGGATGTACCACGTGGAGGTGAGGCTTTAGATTATTAGTTGTACCACATAGTTGTGTTGTGGTCAAAATTTCAACCGTTTTTGATAACCTAATATCAACTTTTTGTGTCACCCTATTTTTGTCCTCATAGTGGTTGACTAAGTTTTTGCATCGAATACTTTTAATTTTTTTTTTTTTTTAATATTGATTATTGTTAGAAACTTTCTTCATTTTTAATTTCAACTGAGTAAAACTTTGAGTTAGCTCCATACAAATGGTGTTATGGAATATTTTGATGTAGTCTGATTATGAGATTTATTTGCATCAGTAAATTAGTAAGGTGTTGTGATTTAGATATTTACATCAAGTATTTCTTTATAAATGTAGTAACATTCATTCGCACAAGTTTATTCACTCTTTAGTAATCGGTAAACATCTGAATCTATTTCAATTGGTATGTAAAATTGAAGTAATTGTATTGAAAATTTCCAATTATTTAGTTAGTTGTTTACTCATTTTAGTAACTAGTACTTGAACAATGTGAATACAAAATGAAACAACACAGTTAATGGCCATGTAAAAAAAGGCAGACAACATCAGAATATGCCAATGGCATCTGTAAAAGCATGGCCGTGACAGTGTTGTGTGTATTGCAGCGCGAGTGCGTGTTAAGGTGCATGTGCCCCCCTGTGGACCTGCCATTCGGAAGGGCACCAACTAACTCTGCCTGGCTACCTGCTGCAACACAGACTCGGTAGGCTGCATGTATTCACTAATTATTTTAAGTTCAAGTTAAACTTGGTTCATTTTAATGTGTTTTTATAAATGTTAAAAAACATTGTACCTTCTACAAAATTTTAGTTAGAAGCTGATAATCCATTTATTTATAATTTATTTAGATCATTTTCCTTATGAATACAATATGCTTAGTTTTCATGCCAAGATATTTATTATTTGCTATATCAGATACTTCACATTTTTTTTTTAGAAATAGCACATCATGTTTCTTTGATTATGATATTTTGATTTACATGGGCATCTTATTCAGTGATCCACTAACGAAATGAAATTGAGCACATCACTTGTTTGAGTTTTTGTTATGTTTTTAAAGCATGTTCACTAATTTTTGTTATTGATTTTTGTTTTCAAGCAGCTGCAGATGTTTTGTGCCAAAAATCCACTAACTATGTAAGGTAGGTAATGTTGCAGTCTTTCTGGTGGTTTTGTGTTTAATACTCAGACGGTCACATTTTGTATTCAATAAATTTCATTAAACATTTTTTTCAGATAAGAACACGAAGAAAGAAAATCTCAATTTAGCGGATTTGGATCTCAAAAAACTTAACCTTTCCGAGGAAGAATCTATGGCTTTATCTTATCTAACCCCTGCACTAACCAGAAGAATGCAGAAGCAATTGCTAGCTCAGCTTGCCCCCTCGGAAGTTAGGAAATTACATCGCACACTATCTTCTAGAAATTCGTCTGATAACAATCCCTACGAACCACGTAGAAATGCCAACAGTATGCTTAATCGTAGATCTGTAGACCGCTTATCATCTACCTTACCAAGGAAATATTCCAACGACAACTCTGGAACAAAAGCGGTCTCCGGTTTAGATGAAAAGATTTTGATAGATTCTGATAGAAACAAGGAATTTGATGTGGACAAAGTGAAATCCTTCTTACCCATTAAATCCTATATGAGAAATGATAGGAAGTCTCCGTTTAGAGACAATCAAACAAATGAAAACGATAGTACAGTTCTTGGACTAAAAACAACAAGATCAACACCTAATCGTGAGACCAGACCTTATTTCAGGACTAGAACAGATGCGAACGTCATATATAGTCCAGATTCAAGCTTATCAGAGAGCCTTTCTTCATGTGCGAGGGACCCTGAAAGTGAGCTAAGTTCAAGAGGTTTATCTACTGATAGCTACTCATCTATATACCGTCCATCTTCGTCATCAAGAACAGATGATATTGGTTCTCGATATTCTAGACCTAATAAATCTTATGAAAGTACTCAAACTGTTACCAATTCTAGTAGTTCTTCCAAGACTGATATTAAAAAACCGTCCTCTACTAAACGCATTTCTAGATTCTTAAGACCAGACTTCTTCGATCCACCAAAAGATGATAATATTGTTGTTAAGGAGAAAAAAGAGAGGGAGATTGAAACACAGAAAGTTCTGAAAGAAATAAGAGACAAGAGAAAGGAAAGACTTGGCGTTAGAAAACGATCGCCGACAAAAGAAAAAAGTTTAGATTCCGATTATTCCAATTGTGAAAATTCTCTAAGTACTACCAGCAGCTTTAAAGAAACAGAATCAAGTTCAACGCATATTCCTGAATATGGAAAAGTGAAAAATGAAGTCAAATTTGTAGATAATAAAATATTAGAAAAAAATACTAAGGTACCCGATTATGCAAATGTTCCAACAAACACACCTGATGCAGGAAAGAAAACTAGGATATCTCGAATTGCTCGACCTAAAAGCTATCCAGCTGAGTCTACGATAAAGCCAGTTTCAAGAATTCCTGAAAAAGCAAAAATTTCGCCAGAAAAAGAATCGAAATTGAGTAAATTTAGAAAAGGCTTTGTAAAGAAGGAATCAAAGGAAAAGAGCAAAGAAGATAAGAATGAAACTAATAAAAATATAAATGAAGAAGAAAAAGTACACAAAAATAAATTACTTCATTCGATAGAGAAAAAATTAGAAAAATTCCGATCTTCACCAGATAAAATGAAGGAGAACTCTGCTGTTGAAAATACCATAAGAAAATTAAGAGAGCAAAGCTTACCAAAAAATTTAGAACATTGTACTGAGTCTGGTCTGATAAAAAGGGCAGTGTCAGTCGAAGATCTTTCAAATGTGCAACGTGATAAACCATTACAAGCTTCGAAAAAATCTGTCACTAAAATTTTAGGTCTGTTTAAAAAATACGAAGAATCTGAAAATAAAAAAAATGAGAAAATCGTGAAAAAGAAAAAGGTTAAAACCAAAACTGAATCTAAATCTAAAACTTCGTCAAATTCCCTTGAAATTAATAATGATATAAAAACTAATATTGATGAAAAAGCTAAAAAAGCACAAAAGGAAGAAATTACCGTTGATATCCCTAAGCCTACTACATCTGAATCGGTGGATGAAGTTCAAGAGTCTGGAAAAACTAGATGTGTTGATGAAGTTAAAGTTACAACTAGAGAACTCAAGCCAAGGCAATCGAAATTGCCGGTAACTTCATTCAGAAGAAGTTTGAATCTGGATAATGTAGGACAAGATTCATCAAAGCCTGCTATAGAAAGTGAAATAGGAAGAGAGAAAAAAGACAATGATAAACCGGATAAAGAAAGTCTGAGGTTAGATTTTTCCAAGATTAGAGGAAGTAAAACAGAACCTGGGATATCGGAACACATGCCTTCAACTAGTTACGAATATAGTAGAGGAGTAGAGCATAAGAGAAATTCATTTGGTACTGCACATAGTTCTCATTATCTCTCACCTTCAGACGATATGAGCTGTGATTCTTGGTCAATTTGCTCCGATGCCCATTCACCTTTATCACCTAATGGTCAGATCTATTCGGGTGATGAAAGTGAATCCGTGATTGATAGAATTAGACGAAAAAGTTTTTATACAAGATTTAACGAAAAGAAAAAGCCGCATACTAAAAGTTTCATCAAAAGTTACAGAGATTTAGACTTGTACAAAGATTTAGGACTGAGGGCACCTAATAACTATGGATCTTTAGATCGCAAATCATATAATTACGATAAGTTTGATCGTATTTCTAATCATAACCATTCAACCACCCAAATAAAGAAAGAATATAGACCTTACAATAGAAGTGCTTCAGTTTTGAATGATTATGTCAACGTAGTGGGTCAATACCAACCGTATAATTCGAAATTGAACTATACATCAAGTTTATATTCGGATTCTGAAAGTACTTTGGATGAAGACAATTCAGCTGCAAAATTGAGGTAAGTTACACTCATGTAGTTTCAATCACAATTACACTTCATCAAAAAATAAAAGGCGCTCTTTAAGATGAAGAAATACTTTTATTGAAATTGAATAAAGCTCATTCATTTCTCTCAAAGACAGTTCTGTATCGATCCTATAAATATCTCCTGTTGAACTTTATGAAACTAGTAAACAAACTATTAATTTCCAATATAAATTTCAAATTTTACCTGATCAATAATGAATATTAAGACTTCAAACAAAAAATTGGTTTGATAAGTATCTAAAAGCCTTAGACTCAAGGTGGGAATAGATTCAACTTTGGTGCTCTTTTTTTAATCAAATCGTGTTTAACATATATTAGAGCCATTTACTGAGCATTGCTTTAATTATCTGCAGGAACAGTTCTCTGTTGAAGCCATCAACATTTCACAGATTGGCATCCAAGTCTCCCAGCAGTGAGAGAATACACATTGAGACATCCACATCTTCTGTAGTTCCTCCTTCAACTAACTTCACCAGACTACATTGATGCTGATCATTGGATAAAGTTTGTTGACTATGAGCAATTATCAAAAGTATATTTTTTCATTTATCACCATTATTTTGATTTATTTCCTCTATTTATCTTTTTTTCACAAACTCATCCTTTGAGTTTCAGAATTCTATGTAGTGCCAAATGTATAATATTCAATGAATGTTTGATATATGACAGTTAAACTTATTTTTTTAGTAAATATTTATTTACAATTATAGAAAGGATTCATTCATGTCTTGATGTTTTTCATTGACTTTCATTTTGTTCCTACATATTCCTCCTTTGAAGTAAACATCGAGAAACTATGTTTAAAATGTAATTAATCCAAATGTACACTGCTGCTCTTGAAAAGTTATGTTTAATCACTGCCATCTTTAGTATTTGCTTGATTTTCGTTCAGAAAAAGCTATATTTGAATTAACATAAAATTATTTAGGTTTTGTAATTATTTATTTCAAACAGTATGTATACATTCTTAATTGGAATTTCATTTTTCAAATTGAAATACTCCTTGGCAGCATATTATTTAATCCACTATATTTTCTTCGTGGGTGCCCTTACTGTACTTCATCCCAAAGAAGTTAATGAGAAATAAAAAGATTTCTTTTATCTGTGAATATTTATCCTCAGTTGAATACATTGAACTGTGCGATGTTTTACATTTTAGTTACACTTATACTCATCTAAATTGAGATTTTTTCAAATTATTTCATAAATAGTTATTAAATATTTATGCTTTATTTATACAGAGTGTCCCTTTTCTGTTATTGAAGTGTATGTAAATGTTGTTTGCTTTTTTTAATCTAAAAAATTTATTTATTAAGTTTATCTTGTTTGCAGTTTTAGTTATTTATTTCAAGTACTTATTTATGGATAATTTTTGGATTGAATACAAAATATGATGCGAAAATTAATACCTTCACATTAAAATACTGTTAAATATTTGATATTTTAATAATCAGTTGAACTTGAAGATCTTCTCACAATGACACCTCCTTACTCCTGTTAGTTTTTTGTAGAGAACGATTTAAGTTGAGTTTGTGTGAATTGTTAGAATCCTGTATGTTGAATTTGAGATTTTATAGAAAATAAAAGATATATTTTAATTTATGGTTTTTTATTCATCGTAGACAAACCATTTTCAATTACTCAAATACATTAAATTTTGCATTAATTGGCAAATATTATTTTGTCATATGCAAAACTAATTGCTCTTCATGTTTACGAGATTTTTCACAAATCGTATTACACAAATTATAACTATGTATAGGTCTTCATATACGAGATGTAATTCATTAGTTTGTAGTCTCCAAGGATGCAATTGGCATATGAATGCTCAAAGCTGTTGACTTCAAGTCTATGTATTATTTCAAATTCTGCTTGAATTTTATATGGTTCTAACGAGGCCATCAACTCAAAATTTTTTAAGAAGCTTGGAATTGATATTTTATATCAACATCCAATCAACTCTATCGGTTCTGTGATCATGGAAAAATAAGGTGATTTTTTCGATATGCTTTTTTAATTTTCTATGCAATCAACTCGAAATTCGCATGAGCCTTCAAATTGTCCTACATACAAATGCAAATTTTCATCTTGATCAAACCTGCAGGTTCAAAATTAACAGGAATACAACATTTCGAACAGCCATATTTACGGAACCCCTACTCGAATTTTGTCCATTAACGAAATAAGTCGAATCTTAACCATTCCCTGTACAAAATCCGAAAATTCAGACATTGATATAGCGATCTGCTCAAAAATGCAAACAAAAAATTTTTAAAAGAAACTGAGATACGTTTCATATGACTTAAACTACCAATGGCTCACCTCAAAAAAACTATCTCAGAAAGAACCAGTTATCATTCCTTTTCGTTTGTTCTTAAAACTTAGGAACACCCTGGATGTGAGAAATGACGTTACATCACATAAAAAATTACAAACGTGAATGTTTTTTTTTTACAATATTTCTATTTTTCAAGACCAGGTTTTCAGGAAGGTATGCAAAAGATTCGTTTATTATTTCATCATTTCACAGATGACCTAACAATGAAAAGTTTTCAGCAGTAGTATGTTATTCTTAATTTTAGTTAGTTTTTCCCGCCTATTAAAAATTTTGTGAACGAAATAGAAACTGAATATCCAATAAATCAAAAGCAACAGGTTATCCCTGCATTCAATATCATTTGGTGCCTGGTACAAACCTTGACACATTTCCTGAACTACCCTGACCTGATATTGATTCAATTTACACAGTTACTTGAAGATGTAAAATAACATGGGAGCATGTAACTGCAAAGTAAAATATAAATGCAGGAAAAAAAGCAATAATGAACAAGTAGGATCGACCCTAGATAGAGTAATCAGTCAGTCTTCCAATGAAGATCAGTGTTTGTTATACAAATTAGCTAATTACAAAAAGGGTAAGGCGTATAGCAGAAACCTAAAAGCTTTCTACAATAAAACTGAGATTTTTCTAGGTGGCGAATTAATAGATGCGTATAATATCGGAGGGCTGATAGAAGTTGAGAAATTAATACGAGAACAATTCGGCCAATTGATGTATCAAGATGGAAAGGGTCAAATTATAAATAGATCTGAATATCTAAGGTGGAAATTCAGAGATCACGACCAAGTGACTCTGCCTATTGAAGCATCTTTAAGTAGATTTGATCCTTTGGGTAAATGGGCAGACCATGAAGCTTGCTGGCAAATGCAATATAGGGGATCTCTTGGAGAATCTTTGTTGCATGTTCTAATAATATGCGACACTAAAATTCACACCAGATTGGCTAGAACTCTCATCAGATGTTTTCCTAAGTTAGCTGTTGATGTTGTAGAGGGTGAGGAATATTTAGGTAAGAGTCATACTAGGAGGAAACCCTTCAACCACATACCCACGTTATTAAGGTGAAAACAATTTCGTAATACTAAGATTCTATTGAAGTTCATTTAATTCTGTTGCTACCATATATTCATTATACCAATTTGAACAACAGATCTATGAATTTAAAAGTTAAAAAACACGGATCAATCATTAAAAATTCGTTCTAAACTCCAAAAATCTCAGGATTGAAAACTTCAAAAATTTTTTTTGTACTGCAGTCCTACCACATTTGAAACAAAAATACAACGAATATCCCCAGATTCACACTCATTCACAGCATATATAAAATCAATTTCTAGAATTTTCTTCAAATGAGTTGAGATATTCTAGAAATAAAACGCCCTTGTATAGCAATGTTTTTTAAGTAACTTTCTTTCAATACAGGTGCTAGTGCGTTGCATCTAGCTATAGCCTATAGCAACAACGAATTGGTGCAAGATTTAGTTGAAGCTGGTGCCAATGTAAACCAAAGAGCTATAGGTTTGTTACAAATAGCAACCCTTTCCCACCTCCATTACTATATTTTTTTCAGGGAGTTTTTTCCTTCCTAGGGACCAGCAGAAACCTAAGCCTGCCAAAAACACAGAGTATGAAGGTTTAGCATATCTTGGAGAGTATCCCTTAGCATGGGCTGCATGTTGTGCCAATGAAAGTGTATATAATTTACTTTTAGATAGTGGTGCAAACCCAGATTTACAAGACAATTTCGGAAATATGATATTACATATGGTTGTGGTTTGTGACAAGTTGGTAAGTGATTATAGATCAGGTTGTGCAACATATGCTTATGATTCCCCTGTAATTTGGTAGGACATGTTTGGATATGCTTTGCGACATCCAAAGTTACCCGCTAGTAATGGTATTGTGAATAATGCTGGGCTAACTCCATTGACATTAGCTTGTAAGCTAGGTGAGAAATCAAGGAGAATGTGTTTATATGGTTTAATGTTGGTTTGCGCTTTTAGGTAGAGCAGAAGTTTTCAGGGAAATGTTAGAACTGAGTGCTAAAGAATTTTGGAGGTACAGTAACATTACATGCTCAGCATATACTTTGAATGCTCTAGATACCTTACTTCCGAATGGTTCAACAAGTAGGTGATGAAGTCACTAATAATAATTAATATAATATTGAAGCTAAATCTATGTTATTACTTCAGATTGGAATTCAGCGCTATTTATCATTCTAAACGGAACTAAGGAAGAACATTTAGATATGTTAGATGGAGGGATAATTCAAAGATTATTGGAAGAAAAATGGAAAACATTTGCCAGGGTATGAAAGCGGTTTTTACTAAAATTAAAATAATTGAACTAATTCATTTTCAGAACCAATTTTTGAAAAGATTACTTATTTTAATTCTTCATCTTGTGTTATTATCATTAGCTATTTACTTAAGACCTGATGATCCTGACGAGTCTTTGTTAGGATGGAGTGATGAACCTCAAGTTATTTCTAGGTAATAATTATGTAATATTGTATTTAATGAGGTATCCTTCATTGTACACAATAAATTAATGCCCTATATCCTTTAAGGGTGATAAAATTGAATAATCTAATTTATTTCAGATATGTGTGTGAGATCGGTACAATCTTAGGGGTTTTAAGCTATGTAATTCTGCAACAAGGTGACGAAATTAGAAATCAAGGTTTTTGGACATTCCTAAAGCAGCAAGTAGGTCTTCTTCACACCAGAGTGTTTCATATTTAAAAATTGTCTTTTCAGTCAAATTCACCACCAAAAATAATATTTTTGATATCGAATCTTGCAATTTTGGCTTGCATTCCCTTAAGAATATATGGAGATAAAAATACCGAAGAAGCAATATTGGGTTTTGCAGTACCCGGATCATGGTTTCTACTTATGTTTTTTGCAGGGTAATATTGGAGATGAATAATTTTTAATTGTATTTATGTTTGATTTTTTTTTTCAGAGCAGTACGTTTAACAGGTCCATTTGTGACTATGATCTACAGTATGATCACTGGTGATATGTTAACATTTGGAATCATCTACATTATTGTTCTTTTTGGATTTTCGCAGTCATTTTATTTTCTGTACAAAGGATTTCCTAGTGTTAAATCGACTCTTTATGAAACATATGCTACAACATGGATGGCTTTATTTCAAATTACCTTAGGAAATTATGATGTTAGTCAAACATATCACTAAAAAAATAGATGTTAAATTTGTATGTTTTAGTATCAAGAGTTATCTCTAACAACCTATCCTGGTATCAGTAAAACAGTATTTGCGTTATTTATGGTATTTGTTCCTATCTTATTATTGAACATGTTGATTGCAATGATGGGAAATACCTATGCCCATGTTATAGAACAAAGTGAGAAAGAATGGATGAAGCAGGTTAGTGAATCCTATAAATTTAAGTTTATTTTTTGATGTGTCTAATTTTAGTGGGCTAAAATTGTAATTGCATTAGAAAGAGCTATTCCACAATCAGATGCTCATCATTATTTACAAGAATACAGTATATCTTTAGGGCCAAGTGAAATACCTGGTACTGAACAGCGTGGTGTGATGGTGATCAAGTCTAAGAGTAAGACAAGAGCCAAACAAAGGAAAGGTGCTGTAGCAAACTGGAAGGTATCACCCAATTCAACATTTGTCATAAAAATTTCAAACAATTCTTTTTTAGAGAGTGGGAAAAGTAACTATAAATGCATTAAAGAAGAAGGGACTTACAGGGGAAGAAATGAGAAATCTAATGTGGGGTAGAGAATCGATAAATACACCGATAAAATTGAAAAAGTGAGTTAAAAAATTAATGCACTATAAAATTATTACCGAAATTCATTTGAAGCACTAAACAAGCTGTCAAAAACAATCGTCCTGCTAATCTAGGAGCTTTTGGAGAAGCTTTATCTTCTGCTCTGGATGTGATGGCATTTACAAATGATTTGAATATAGCTAATGGAACAGTTGGGTCGAATATGCAAAATGATATAAGATCTTCGTCTAATCAAAATGAACAGGTAATATTGAATTCACAAGAAGAATATGTTATATGAATTATTTCCAGGTACAGATTAAAATGTGGACAGACAATCCGAATTTACCTGAAAATACCTTACAACCAACAGGTATGATCTTGTTTTTCCAAATATACAAGTTAATAAAATTTTTATACCCTTCTTTATATTTTATTTGGTTCTTAATGGTCATTTGAATTGAAATTTTTTAATTTTTCGGAAATTATGTTCCAAAAAAATGTTTCATCATGAAATAACATTTTTTATATCTTTCAGATAATTCCAGTACATTGTGTTTCAATGCAGGAGCTCCAATGTTGCCAAATGTGGATCAATTTCAAGGTTCAAAAAGCAACATTGAACAAAACGAAAGGACAATGCTTCAGACAATACCAGAAATCAATTTTAATACTGCACCACTTCTTCCAAATAAAAAGAACGATCCTCTAAGACTGCTGGTTATATATTCAGAAGATCCCAAATGTGATGCAGAAGTACTTAAACAACTTGCTTTTGCTGCAGCAAACTTGTCAGGTATCGATAAAGTATCCACTAAGCGAGAAGTAGGTGTTAAAGTATTAGCAGGAATATTTGCTGGAACAGAAGAATTTGTCAGAAAAGTTGAACAAACAGTGAAAAATACGTATTCTATTCTTGATCCTAGTGATAGTGATGGTATAGGAGGTAATTGTTGTATCAAGTATAAAAAATTTTTTGTCAATGAAAAATGTCAACTTTTAGGAACAAAAATCCTTGGACAGATATCCAGAAATAGGAGAGCAAAATCAGCAAACAAAAGACTTTCTGCAAAATTGAAAGAAGACAAGCAGAAACTGATGAGTAGCTCAGATTCAAGCTCAGTTGATACATTAAATGTAGAAGACAGTAAAGCATCAATGGACTTAGAGTGCGCTGAAGAAAAAGTCAATAATACTAACGAATTGAGCACACCTAGAGAAGTTACCTTGTATGAAGAGCCATTGTGAGATTGGGCTTTCAAGTTGTTCATTCATTCAATATCTTACTCTTAAATTTTAGGTCTACAGCAATCTCTGAAGCAGGGCTGATACAAGAATTAGGAGAAGGTCATCCTAGTCAATCAGGAAACACAACATCAATCAAGAAGAAACGGCCAAAAACAGGAGTGAAACATAATAAGTAATATAAAATTATATCAATCTACATTAAATAAAAAATTCCATTTCAGAGTGTCTCCTGTAGATAAGAGAGCTCTCAAATCGGCTAGTAAACCATTGAACTCCGATAGATCTGAATCGCCAGATCCACTAGAACCATGGAGTACAAGAAAAATCGCCAATATGAACAAAATATTGGCTTGGGAAAATGAACATGATAGCATGTAGCACTTCCAAATTGCTTTTTTATTTCAAAATCAAATTTTTATGATCATACAACTATGCTGTTTTAGTTTGAATCATTTTCCATTCCTATTGTAGGTGTTTTCCTACAATTTTTTCGATATTATTTATTTTGTGTATTTATTAATTATTAAAATAAATTTTTTTCAACAAGAATTTTTCATTTGTGTTGGATATTTCCTTATAACATTAGATGTTCAATATCTTTGTTATGATCAATTTTAAGAGCGATAGAATGGTGCTCAAACAAAACTTTATCAAAATTATTTGAAAAAAAGACTTATTGTTATTATTTCCATTATTTTATTCTACCTTAAATGCTTGAACATGATGTATTTATTTTTTTATCCAATGCCTGATTTTTATTCATGAAAATAAAATTAATTTTGCTCAGAATTTTTCCACTCAATTGATTTCTCTTCAGTGTAAATTACACATGATAGGCCTCTTGACAGTATGAAAAATATTGTCTCATCCATTGACATTTTCATAGATCAAACTTTTAAGAATATACATTAATTGAAAAAAAAACATTAAAAATGCTCTAAAAATTCGAATAATTTACACCTATTATTATGTCATGAGAAACAAACTGGATTGAAGTAAACATGTGCTTCATTTTCATTTTTATTCCTTGCGTTTTGGCAGTCTTTTTGAATTTCACTTTTTTGAGGAATATCAATGTGACTTGAAAATAGTTCATTTTCAATAATAATGCTCAACATGCATCTCTGAATAATTCAAAAAGATTCCAAAAATTTGCCAAATAGCCTATTTTTGAGTAATGTGTATGTCTTTCTAGAGGTACATTAGAAATAAGGACTACTATTAAGGATATTAAATTATTATTTACATATGAATCACATTAATACTATTTTCATATTGTGCGAGTTTTTATAGAATAAGGACTTTCAACATCAAGCAAACAATTTTGGTAAAGGCACTTCAAAATCGTCCTTAGGGTTGGCTAACTTATGCTTTACTAAATAAATAGAAATTATCTCAGCTACCTGATGTGGTTGATCTTCATGAATTGCATGGCCAGATTTACTAAGAACTTTGAACTGGAATTTACCTTGCATTTGACCTACTGTGAGAGCTGTATCTAAACCATTTACATTTGCTAAAAGTAATATTTTAGGTAGTTGCAATTCTAAAAATTTCTGCGATAAGCCTTGAAACCAGCCAGTCCAAAAAGATTCAGTTTTCTTAAGATCAATTCTCCAAGTATAAATACTGGAAGGTGTGGATGATATAGAGCTTACTCCAGGAATAGATGCCAATTTCTTTGGTAGAGGAGGTTTGGCAAAATTTTCTTCTTTTATTTCATCACATTCATCAACTTCCTCCTGAATTGCCAAGTTATTAGACATATCTAAAAAAACTCTTCTATAACATATATACAGCAAAATTCATGATTATACTACAATAACCTTAGAACATTAATAAGAGGAACAGAAATACCCTTGTAACTGAGGCATTTATTTTGATGCCAACATTCGTCACTCCTTGTCTGACAGGACTCTATAGCAGTAGAGTAGTTTACAATGTGATTTATTCATAAAAATTCTTTTGTGCTTCAAAAGGGTCAATGTTTTCCCAGTTTAATGAAAATATTGTGAAGTTTTGAAAAAAGGATTCCTGATAAAGCATTTAACAAGCAAATCAGGATTCTCCACGCCTATGGCTAGCACACACAATCAGCTAGCTCGATTGTGATTGGCCACACTAAACTTCCACCTCTCTTGCATTCTAGATCGAGCACAAATGTTTACTTTCTGTTCCTTCTATCTATATTCTATAACTAACCATTGATAACAGGATCCACTTTATCAACTTTGACTACTTGGCCAGGCATAGAAACACGAGCAGCTTCAATATTCCTAGTCTGACCACTTTTAAAACACCATTGTATAGCATTTTCTAAGCTCTTGAAGCTAGACGGTCTTCCCCTAAGTATATTTTGCATAGAAGACAAAGCTTCCAATGCTGTACCTTCAACCACATCAATAACACAAAGTCCTGCAATAGAGTCTATGAAATGGGCCGCATCTACTGCTACAGCTCCTCCCATACTATGACCAATAAGAATAATGGGTACATCATTGTCCTCACGTATTTTTCCAATTACATCTTCAACATCCTAAAAGAATTTACTTTAAATGTTTCCTCCAACTTTTGGATTAATTATTACCTTAGTTAATGTTGAAAGGGCCAAGTTTGAATCATCTGTTGATGATGATAATCCGTGACCCCTCAAGTCTATAGCTATCACTTGGCATTCTATATTTTTACATATTTCAACTGCAAAAAGAGACCAAGTGAGTCCAGAATAGCCTCCTCCATGAAGACAAAATAAAATTGGTCCAGTGTTTCCTTTTTTATATATATGAAAACTTCCATTATTTGTAACAATATCCTCCTCACTATCGAAATATTCTGAAGGATTCAAGGGGGTGAAATCTACGGGATTTCTCATCAATCCAAAACCTCTAGGTTTATTCAGTACAGATTTTCTCAAACTGGACATCTTAATTCCTGTGAATTTTAAGAGATCTCTATTTTTCTTATATTCAAGACCTGTATCATTTCTGCTGAAAATTGTATTTATTATTAATTATTTTATATAAATTTGTTTTTCTTTATGTTTTCCATCTAAATATTCACGTCAATTTGATCTACAGGAATACTATTGACATTGACAACTTACTATTACCTACTTTTTTTGGGAGGTTAGATCAATAGGTAGTTCCCAGAAGCAACCGTAGTTCCCCTAATTATAAAGGCCGAGACCCACACTACGATCCTGTCGATCCTGGGAAAAGATGGAAACGATGATTTTTTTCATAAAATACCTCATACATAATTGATATTTGTAGCACAAGCTTTTTAAACCTTAATCCTTCACAGGATTATGGAAAAGACAATAGATTCTGAATGATCTCCATATTTATATTGATGGACATTTATTTTCGTTGATGATTCATCTATGATTTAAATTTCGGTGATGCATTACTATTTTACGTCAATAATAATTTCAGTTAATACGGAGATCCATCAATTTTCAATTAGAGATTTGTTTTCAAATTTCAACCGTGATGCCAAGTATCTTTTTAGTTTTTTTCATTCATTAAATTCGTGTTTCATTTTTTAAATTCGTAATACACAGTTGTTTAGCAAGATGATGAAAAGCGTGGGATATGAAAAATTTCTGAAAGAACGTTATACTAAAGAAGATGAATATTTCCAAGTATATGATACATATACGCCAAATTATAATAGTAAGAGCATACCATAGTTCAATGTAAACATTTTCAATTAAATTATTTCAGGACAAATTATCACGAATAAATTTTACTCCAAGTATGAAGTGATTGATTTGTCTAAAGCTGATCCAATAATCGTAAAAAACATAAACAGAGCTAAGGAAAGTACTCCTAAGGACAGAAAACCATATGCTGAAACTGTAAACCAAAGGTGCAAATATCTAAGTACATATATCTACATTTTATATATTATTAAAGAACCAGATTATATTCAAATCATCTGGTTTCCTATATCGTCTGTTTGGAAACAATCAACAATGTTTAATTGAAGCTGATCTATAGTATTTCTGAATCTGATGCTTATATCAATTGAAATCCTTAGTTTAAATTATAAGGAAAACTAAATATGCTATCAGGAGTAATGTCAATCAAAAGCAAAAATAACCACTAAAATTCTAATATTTCAGTTATGGATGGTTTTCAGAACCCCTTGTGCCTTTTGATAGAAAAGATCCCAGATTTTACATTCCGCGTACAGAGGCCCCATTCATTACACAAGAAATCAGAATTAAAAATGATGTTTGTAGTAAAAGAGTAGTCGGATCCACTTCAATGAAACTCTAAGTCATTGTGCATAAATTATTGAATATATTATATTGGTATCCTTCATTAAAATTAAGATAAACACCATTCTATTTCTACAATGCGCATTTGCTAGATATGAAGATTTTTAATGTATACTAATATAGTGCTAGCCCGAGATAACAACTTGTTATTAATGGTGCTACTTCAGTATACAGTACAAACTTGCCGTTGTGTTAGTACTCACCTCTTCAGAATTTCCTCATCAGTACTGATTGTGGAACCTACCCGTAGATATTTTATTATCAGTTATCACAGACTACTAATCTATGAAATTACCCAGAGAATCCAGAGATTAATCAAACTGTCATTTGGAAATTAACCTATATTTATTTGTTTTGAATGTCTATAACAAAAAAAATTTTTTTCAAATGTTGAAGACAATTGTACATGAGACAAATGTGGATTTATTTCATTTAGAATTCTTTTAATAGTTCCAATATATACTGCCTCATAATATTATATAAAATATGACTTCCCAACCAACTGCTGTACATTACATTCAACAAGATATAGATGAAGTGCTCTCTTTCTTGAATAATCCACAACAACAATTGGATCAATGTAATTTGATTGAATTAACAAAATCTGCATTGTACTTATTGAAGGCTTTACCGTCTGTGCGAGGATCTCTCTTTGAATATTTTAGTAAAATATTTACATTGGCAGCTTCAAAATATATTATAGGAATTGAAGTAAGTGTTTTAGGCGTTTATAAATATGAAATATGTAATGCTTTGATGGTGTAAATTTTAATTTTCAGAATGAAATAAATACTGGACAGGTATCAACTCCATCAGAAGTGGATGAAACAGTTGTATCGGAAATACATTCTTCCATGGTAAATTTGATTTCTGAGGCACCACAGGCTTGGTCTCCCATTATAAGTACCTGGTCATTAGAGTTGCTGGGTGAAATATCTTCAAATTTTTCTACGAGAACTCATATCAGTTCTACAGCAGGTAAATGTATATGATCTTTCTATACTTTAGTACCTTGCCAGTATTTTTGTAGTCGAATATAAATGTGAATCCAATCCAACCCAATTTATGGTTAATTCACTATGATTTTCAGTTCTGAATGAAACCTTACAACTATGGATGGGGTGCAGAGCAACAAGAACCTTAGTTGATATCAATACAAAGTGTCTTTCTAGTCTGATGCACTCTGATACAGAGGCTTGCATTAAGGCCCTATTAGGTAAGTAAAAAGCGACTTTTCATTATATGATATTATATATATTATAAGATGATTATATTTTGGTTAATTTCTAGATACTTCTGTAAAACATTCTCCAAATTTCGATTGGGTAGTTGCCCATGTAGGAAGCTGTTTTCCATTTACTGTAATAATAAGAGTGCTATCATGTGGCCTAAAAGAATTTTGCCAGAATAAGTTCTATGAACAAAGCCATAACTCTCCAAAACTCAAATCAGTGGTTGGAATATTAGGTCATTTGGCTGGAAGTCATGCAGACGATATAAGAACTGCTATATTTGAAATGTTTCAGGTAAAGAATTCAGGATCTTTTAATTTTTGTGAAGATATTTTGTGAAAGATATATAAATTTTGATTGTCATGATATGTTTGGATGGACTTGGCTTCCGGGCAAATATAAAAGAGAAGAAGAATGATTATCAAGATCAAATCATTTACATGTTCAATTTCAATTCAATTCTGAATTTTTGAAATCCACAGTAAATCTATCAGTAATTCGCAAACAAAAGATAATATATGGCAACTGTTTTTAATTTAAAATATGGAATGATAAAATATTAAAGTTTAATGGTATACACAACTACTTCTTTTTTTAACAATGCAAATAATAAATTTCAAATAGATCTTATTAATCCTGATCATCCTCAACTAATCATCATAAATAGATTTCAACCATAATTCTGGCTTGTCATAGCCTAAATCTTCTGGAAAATCGCAGCCCAATTCCAGCATCACTGGTCCAACTTCCTGGCATATATACGGATAAAATTCCTTGATCTTATCACCGCATTTATGTTTCACCATTTCCATGAATCTCACTGTCAGTGCATAATCATTGACCCGTCTACAAGCCATGAGTGCAGCAATTATTATCTTAGGATCAGGAACTGCATCATATCCTGCTAGATCATTCATACCTTGTCTTATATCCCAGCCATCAATATCATGTCGATTGAAATAGCAGACATACTTGCAGATGGTTTCTTCTGGCGTCTCATTATTTACAACGACATGACATATATTTCTTGTTTGAGGCAGGAATACCTTAGTAAGGACGTTCAATATTTTTCGAGATGGTTGCAAAATGGACATTTGATTCTTCTTAATGCAGATTCTTCAAGAATTATTTTTAAATATTGATGATGAAATGTGGCAAATATTTATGGTTTCTATGGATATAACTGTTAAATATTATTAATTTAGGTTACTATGATTTAAATTGTTTTTTCCATAAGTAATGAGTTGAAATTGATGATAAATCACTAGGAAATAGAAAAAAATTAATAGAAATCTATACAAAAGAGATTTACAAATATTTCAATGAATTTCAAAGCATATTATTTTACAAGAGGCCTACTTTGAGAGCAGTAGAATACATTTTTTTGATTATATCTGTTTTTTTTTGAGGTGAAACAAATATTCACTTGTTACCACAATCATTTGGAAGGCTTACTTTGCTAGTGTTATCCTTCTTTTCCATATCTTGTTTTGTTTGTTTTAGTTATAATTTCAAGGTAACTTTCTGTCTCTAACTTATAATAACTTATGAAGATATTCTTAAGATAATTTGATACCTACATATGTGCTAAAGTGAGAAAGAACCAGAGAATCAATATGAATATAGAATAATCAGTAGTTTTCATATTTTATTCTCAAATTTTGCGTCCTCTGGACTCGAAATCTAATCCTTATAGTTGAAAGAAATAAACTAAGATTTATTTGTTTCTAGTGGAGTATGGGTCCATGTAAAAAAGTAGGTGATTTAGACAAGCCACCAAAAAAGAGAACAATACCATACATTCTTCAATTGTCTTATTTGTCTTCTACATTGTTGTCGTCAATTTGCAAAAGTTTGAAGGACATAAGTAGGTTGCTATGCTTGTTTTCATATAGTCCTATAAATTAAATTATTTAATTTTTAGTCAACATTGAAGTTATTGAAAAGTTAACTGAATTTCTTGAGGATTGGTGTAAATTTTTTGGAACAGCAGAAACATTAGAGGTTCGTACATTTGACTCTTAAAAAAAATTTCAAACATTAATTTTTGTTAATAATTTTAGGATCTTTTAATGACTCTCATTCTACAATGCAGCACAGGGGGAATACAGATAGTTAAACTGTTTCTAGAATGTATAACAAATGAAAATTGGACATTGGCTGATAATGTGGTTGAAGGTATCAAGGAAAAGAGTAAAAAACTTTTATGTATGTAAGATCTATGATTAATATTTTTCTTATTTTGTAGCAAAGTGGTACAGGAAAGAAAGAAAATTAATAAATATTCAGAGGATTCCTCAGAGTATTAGATATAGATCATACATTATTCTTAGTAAACTACTTTTCTTCAACTTAAATTTTTTGACGGTTCAAATTCCTGCACCAAACTATTTTTTGTGTATTGAAAAGATTCAATCTCATTCAATTTTTTTCCAGCAAATCTATTAGTAGAAATAGATGTTTCCTTGAGATTCAAAAGACCTATTCACATAGTAGAGTCGTTCAGTGAAGACATCAGTGAAATTAATAAACTGTTGTTGAGCAAGCATAAAATCGAACATATGACAGCGGCTCGCCTTGTTGTATTTTTAGGTAATTAAATCAATTATCAGAATTGATCTGATTTTCAAAGATATTTCAACCGTATTGAAATTTTTCAGGACGTGATAATCCATCCATTCTCATAAATTCAGTTACATTCATTTTGAAGAACTCCCAAACTGCTGATCATCTAGCCCTTCTCATAAAAATTTTGTCACACGAGTTTATTGACAAATCAAAGCCTCCTTATTGTGATGAGGGAGGTTACTTGGGTATGTTACTCCAGCATATACTTTGTAGAGACATCCAGAAATTCTTTACGTCCAACCAGGAAACCATAGATTTATCGCAAATGTGGGAGAATTTGTTGTTGTTACTCAGGTGAGTACTCTACAAATTTGATAAATGAGAAAAACATCGAGTGAAGCTTCTATTTTCAATTTTTTCTACGGAATTTAAAATCTTCAATATGTCATAATAAAGGGTTATCCATTTTGTGGTAAAGAAAATTCGATGCTAAAAATCGTCATCCAATCTTTGTTGTTCTTCAAGCATCCAATCGGCATATGTTCTAGTTATTCCATGGTCAGCTGGCTTCAGTTCTTGTGTCAAATGAACCTTTCAAGGATGAAGATTGAAATCCAGATGCAAAATACGCCAGAGCGTGCCGTAAGAGAAGCCCAAACGTTTTGCGCGCCGAGGAATGGATCTTCTTCAACACTTTCACTTACAACAATTAACAGCTATATTTTCGGTCAAGCGTGCATTTTAATGACATGAGAAACAGATCTAGTATCTTCGAATTTTTTCAGTGTCTTACCAATGGACTAGTTTTCATTTTTTTGTTAAGGATTAATTCTAAAAATTTAAGTAAAATGAAACAAAAATGTGGAAGAATCATTGAAATATCTCTAGAAATGAAAAAGTGATGGGACTTTGAAGTTGCGCTTGGAAGAATAATTTCATAATACGCAGCGTCTAGTGTGTGACGTCACGCCACTTACATGAGGCGACTGGCATTCGCAGAGTGCTTACGAATTCATTGGTGTACAATCACTTGTGCCGTTCGTGTCGTGTTTTGTTCGTTACACGATGGCTGAAATAAAATAAAATCCTACAAATATTGTATTCTGCCTATGTGTGCAAGCACGACAATTGAAAACCCCAATAAATTGTTTTTTCATGTACCAAATGACATGAATCAAAGGAAGAAGTGGTGCAAATTAATGAGGCGTGACTTAATTGGACCTAAAACTACTTCATATATGTGTGAAGATCATTTTGATGTAAGTACCTATCAGTACTAGCTGTCTATTTCTGATAATAAAAATACTAAGGTGTAAGTTGGTTTGAAATAAGTTATTGAGTAAAAATAACTTTGTCCTTTCACGAAGCCTTCTTCCATTATGGTGACATAAAAACAAAACTCGAGTTAAAACTACACTGTACAACTACAAACGGCGCGAGAGCCTTGGCGCGGCTAAGTATTCAAACGTAATTTATGGTTTAGCAATCACAGGCAAGTGGCGTGACGTCAAAGACGAGTCGGAGACCAAAGACGTTCCGCGCTAAAATACGTAAATTTAAATAATCTATTTCTCAGTCATTTATTGATGGATTTTCAAAATTTTTTCACTGATTTATCAATTTTGCTCTATATTTTAATTCTATCGTGTCAAATATAGTATTATCAACATCACTAAACTAGTCCATTGTACGCTCAGATGAAATCAATAAACTGTTGTTTATTTCTGTAGTAAGTTTTCACAATTTTCACACGTTCAGCAGTATATTCATATTTTTAAATGGTTAACCTTCATATGATGCTTGGGATGATCGTTCTATTTGACATACTATGTCATTGAAACAGGGCTGAGAAATCTGAACCACGACATGGATAACCCAGTAGAATACAATTATTTAGATAACCTGCAATATTAAATGAAAATGTAGAATTGATTGATACTTTCAAGAGAATGTCATTAATTTCTTTCTTGAGATCTAGGAAATTCCACGATTGCTTTCCACAATGCGCATTGACCCTCACGAAGAGTAATTGTCATGTTATTCATTTTTAGATGGGAAAAAAGTGGAAAAGTCCCGATGCTGAAGGGCCAGATGATATCAAGGGCGCTCTACGCGAATCTAGAAACTATCACCTCTGTTTTCGGAAGTGAAATTCACCACATGCATGTGATTGCAGAACTCCTTGATAAATTGGAAATACCATCTGCCAATACTCCTCTTACACTGAGCGTTCCAATTATTTTAAATCTAACACAATCTACTGTCAACTATTTTTTTGCATGTTGCGCCAGTCAAGGTAAGATTGATACATTTATTTTGGTTGACTGTATAACACGTCACTTAATAAGTCCCCGGGCCTGGCGCACAGATGGCACCACCAGTACCATACCACTTATTTTATTTTTACTACCAAGCTTGCAGAGATGCGTGATTAAGGATATCTGGTTCGATATATTGAAGGATAAGTGAAGCTACATGTGTTGTTGTTTGAAAAATTGATAGAAACAAGTTTTGTGATTTGATAAAGCACCGTATACTGTGCAACAAAGCCATGGCTTGTAATTCAGACTCTGCTCCATCAACAACGGTTAAAATGTGCTCCAGGGAGAGAAATTTGGCTCTAATAAAGAGGTTGAAGTCGAATTTGTGAAAAAAAATGTGTTTTTACTGGTTAGGCCCGAGACTTATTGGAAGAAGTGTAATTCGTCATACTGTATAGACAGAATATATAGAATTACTGATAACTTTTATGATTTGATTTTTTACATTTTTTAGATGGTGGAAACAAATTGAGGGGATTCAAGAAAGTTTGTTCTATTTTGAAAAGGCTGTGCGCGTTTTCGAAAGTTGCGAAAGTTCTGGCACTGAGAGAATTATTGGAGAGAGCTTTGTTTAGATCTGACAACGTTCTGTTTGGAGCGATCAACACAGAAAATTATACTAATGACAACACAAAGAAACTACTACTGAAACAGAATAAGAAAATTGTATGTAATTCATATTTTAAATTATTCTCATTATAACCTGGTATGTACATTTATGATATTTATTTTTTTTCAGAGTAAAACTATTCCTTTAACTAAACATTCGTCTGTTTTCAATGGTGGTATTATTGGTGGGGGAAAGAGAAAATTTGAACAACCCGAGGAATTACCGTCTGAAGTAATATCTGCTAATATTTCTGAACTTATAAATACCATCAGGGCATGCTGTGCACTGCCAAATGAAGCTGATGCAAAATATTGTGATTTGTCTCTAGATAGTGTCACATTGGTTTCACTCCTGTTAGTTCAGTTTGTCAGTCCAGATGTAATGTACAATGGACTCCCTTGGCCAGAAGAAGACTTCTCCAAGGTAAGTCACAATCTTTTATATTCATTAATAGGCTAATTGACTGTATAAAAATATCGTCCTACTTATCAAGTATGTTATTAATATAATATTAACAAAAAAAAAACGCAAAAATGTTAATCACATCATTTCTGCTAATTTTGTAAGATTTTTGAGTCATAGCAGACGGAAAAATGGGGAAGACGGTATGTTTAACTGCCTTCCATATTCGATATTCCTCGCCTTACGATTTAAATGAATAAAATAAAAAGGTGAACCTAGCCTTCTATATAGTCTTGAAAGTATATATTCAACATTATTATTAATGAAACAATTATGGGGTAAAAATGGTTTGCAAATAAATCGTTAACCTTCAGATTTAAATTGAGTTAATGAAAATGCTGCTTTTTTTACACTGAAACTATTGTTTTTAGGAATAAAATGACGTCACAGCTAGTGAGATATTAAGTACCAACCAAAAATGTCTTGTTACTGCCTGAAATCTGGGGATATTTGCTCGCCCTAATATTGCCATCCATTCACGATATTGCCATTGTGTTATTCTGATTGTAAATTGAATTTGACATTTTCAAAATTGGTTTGGTTTGATAACTTGAATACAGTATAAAAACCATGCGAATTCCACAGTTTTTCAAAATCTAATACAAAATTAAAAGCATGAGAATATTTTGACAACCAATTGATGTTGATTTTATAGTAAAACATGAAAAAACCACAGTCTGGCAACTATGCTGGAAAACGTTCCGGGTTTTCTAGACGTGGTCTAGTAGATTTTTTGTCTCACTTTTCACCTACAACTACGATAAGCATTATCAAAGGTTTATGGTTCGTAGATTGTAATTTGGCACTGGATTTCTCCAAAAGCCTACTATTCCCAGGTGTTATTTATTATGTTGTCTTTTTTTTTCGTTTCAAATGACTTATTATGGGTTTATCTTTCAAGGTTACAGTTGAACGAGATTTGGCCATCACGAAATTCTTCAAAAACATGCCGTTGTTGTGGGAGCTACTGAATTTTGTGGCAGTCTACCGTCCAGCACTGTGTTATTGTTCTGTATTACTAAGGGCGCTCACTGCTATACTGATACACCAGTGGCGTAGTATGGGAGATAAGAACAGAGCTAACGCGAACGAGCATTTCAATAATCTCCTGGAAACTACCATTAGAGTTGTTGATACAATGGCCTTAGGTCAATTGCTTCCTCCGCCGCTGTCTAGCATAAGGGACGTTTTTCCCCATTTGAAGTCTTTTGAGGTAAGTTACAAAATTTTTAAAATCAACACAACTATGTCAAAAGAAGTACCAGGAATTGGTTTCAGTGTCTCTTCTGAAATAATGCTTGTGAAAAAAACCTTCGAGCATCAAATTATGCTCCAGGTATAAACAATCTTTAGAATAATCCAAAATTAATTGATACTACATTTCTTCGAAAAAGACTTCGGTAATCAAAAATTCAAATGAGATATTTCAAAATGGCAATCGATATTATTAAACCCAGCGAATCTGGCGTTGAAGTATAGAACGACATATATGGACGAAGGGTACTTAGAATTGATACTTGATAAACTGTACCATAGATGGCTCTGTACTTCAGTATTTAATACAGTGATTATATACTAGTGTACTCAGTATATAGTCACTGTAGTATTTCAAACAATAATGCACGGATTACAACACTGAAATTTAAGTGTGACAAAGAATTTCGACAATACCTTTTAAGCGGAGTTTTGAATGATCAATTTCCAGTACTCCATAAAGGGAATGTAATTTCAAACTTCAATATGAATTTCATATTTCTAGATTGTTGCTATATTGAAGGATGGAATTTGGTTCTATATGAGAGATCATGTTCCATCGCCTGCACTTTTTACTTTGGATAGTAATGGAATTCACTGGAGAGATCCTTCAGTAGCAAGACCTCAGGATGTTTATACAAATTCTCTCAGAATTATTCTTCAAAGAAATATAAAATCATTAGGAGATGTTTATTCTAAAATGTTCATAAATATAGCAAAATAAGGTGTAATGTACAAATTATAGTATTCGTCAACATAAAGAAAGCAGATTTGAAGGTTTCTAAGTTCTGCTGGTATTGTTTCAATGTAAATATGTATTTTATCGAATGAAAATTTTTGAATTGTCTTATAAGCAATCACTTTTTATAACAAGTTTTTTCATGTTAGTAAATAAAAATATTCATACTTTATATTTTAAAATATTCTTTTCTTCTATATAATATTTCATATTTATTGAAATTCAAGAAGTGCGTAAATTTACTTTTAGGTTCAGGAATTCTTTATCTGTCAAGAAATGCCACTGATAACCTAATATTTGTGAGACTTCCTGTTCGACTAACTTATAAGATCTACTATTCATCTTTAACCATTCACAAAATTCATCGCTCCATTCTTGATTTCTTGGCCAGTCATTACGAATTATTACTGCTTTACCTCTGATGTAGAGATTTCTCAAGTTTTTCCCTGTGAATGCCAGGAGTAAAACTGTTGATGTGGAAATTCTTTCAGTTACAACCTAGAAAATATTTTGCTTTCAGCCAAATTATTTTTCAGAAACTATACATTTTTCAAAACAGTTTAAACAAGTCATTAAAGTTCCAAATTCTAAAGTATATCATTTATTTGATAACCAAAAGACGCCAATGCAAACATAATGTTTGCATCAGCTGATCGGAGCCACAACAAAGTTCTGATTGGTTCAATGTTTGAGTCGATGCTTTGCACAGCACGATCGGACCAGGATGCATTTAAAATTAGTTCATTGGATGTCATTTAATCAATGATCTAATAACAAATAGATAGCGCATAGAGAGAGGAATCGAATCCAACAGAAAAGTGAGACAGATAATGTTAACACCTTGTAACCAGAGGCCCAACTAAACATTCCGATGTTTTAACTGGATGTATATATTGAACCAATCGATCATAATCCCAATGGATTATGTGATTTGGTCTCTCTTATCATTGTTTGAAATTCAAACATCTTTATCCTCTCACGTAACATGAGGGTGAATCTTTCTCTCTCTAATGTTGGAATCAATGCTCTTTACTGCACTACCTCTCAAGAGCACATATCTAGGGATTATTAGATTATTGAAATAAATCCATCACATATTGCAATAATGTATTTATTGGAAAACATGTTGAATGGACTTACTAGAGTTGAGATACAAGGACACTCTCTCAGTAACAACATCAAACTGGCATCTATTCTGTGAAAGAAAGATTTTTCAGACCAGAATCTAGGTATATTCATATGCCCATAAGTCGTCAAGGTATTTTTATAAAATTCTATAGCTAAGACTAACTGATTTATGTTGAGCTGAAACATATTGTGGTGAAATATTATTCATTGATGATCGCACATCTTACCCCAATATGTGGAGAATTGTAAAGGACAGTTTTAGCTGGTGCACCTTGTTGCCAAATTAACTGCTTTGCCTTCATTGATTCCAACTGTAAGTGAACCCTTAAAGCAGGATTGTTTTGTCTACAATTCTTCCAAGTTCTTTGTGATACAGAAATTATAGTGACATCATTAGGTGTATACCGATTCTGAACAATATGTAAGTGCTTCAAATTGGTATAGCCCAATAATTCAACGCTATCATCCCCTAGATTTTGGGGACTTATTATAAGAACCTGTTAATGAAAAAAATGTAAAAGAATTGTAGAACTTAACTTTCAACTCACCTGTAAGTTGATAAATATCCCTACATGCAAAATTGTGTACTGAAGTTTAGTAGCATTCACAACAGATAAATATTCAAGTTTATTGTAGCAATTCTGACAGACTTCGTCTAGTAAATATTGAGCTTCCCGTGGATCCAACAGTAAGTCAGTGAGTTCAAGGCTTTTGAGTTTTGTAAGATTGTTCATCAGTCTTTTTAAGGCAACTAGTAGCTTTCCTCCTGTTCCACAACTTTTTGTTTCATCCCTGCTGATCAAATTGCAAGGAAAAGTATATTTCAATGATTTTATATTCCTGGCGATTCCTTGTTTTATATTTTCAGCTTTATTGTTCCTATTTTCTATGTACCAAGAGACTATGTTTATGAATTCGTAGAGATTGAAGAAATTAATCATTGGTTCGATCCTCAGTCGTTTGAAATTTTGTCCTACTGCACATAGGCACATTTGCGTACGTACGTGGTCTAAAACATACTGAAAATTGTTATTA
The DNA here is from genome assembly GCF_914767665.1 of Harmonia axyridis. NCBI lineage: Eukaryota > Metazoa > Arthropoda > Insecta > Coleoptera > Coccinellidae > Harmonia > Harmonia axyridis. The sequence continues at coordinate 32,335,417 of NC_059505.1, forward strand.
TTAGTTGAAGATTTCAGTCGAATTTATAAACAAAATGACAAATATACAAACAATATAAATATAATTTTTACACAGTGTAATTTCCGAGTTATATACATATAAGTTCCGTTTTTTTTACCTGCCAGCCTGAGTAATAATTGAATCTTCCTCTGGTCAATGTGTTATCCTCCAAAACAAATTCAGACCAAGCACGAGGTAGGTAGAACGCTCTGTACCATGATCTACAAACTAAACTGGCATAATATTTTTCTCTTATAGAGAGATGAGAAAAAATTTGCTCGATTATTAGGTCAGGAAGCTCATTCCATTTGGAATACTCGTGGTCAGAATCATCTTCACGGTTATCTGCGTCAATATCTATATAAACCGCTGAAAAAAATAATGAAGACTAAGTTTTATTCCAAATTACTGTAACAGGTGATGAGATATGGGTTCACAAGTTGGATATGTAAACCAGTGAACAAAACTCGCGATGGCTCCTCCCAACTGAGCCGAAAATGCTATTGCTAGAAGGTTGATATAGCTAATAGAGGATTTTATTTGGGAAAGCAAAGGCCTAGAAAAAGATTCGAAACCCCATAATATATTTGTTGTCGCTAATTCAACAAACCTTAGATCAACAGATAACTTAGCAGCTCATGTGCACAGGGCCTTAGCTCTATTTTCCTGAAGTGTTTGACCTTGAGCGGACCAATAGCAATTGAGATAAACTCTCTTATTATTATTATTATCTGCAGAAGCTAGAACTGTAGGCCTGTAGTGTATTTCAACATTGTTATGACGTAAAGGTGGTAGGCATCCATCGAAATTTGACAAAATGGAATTGATTTCGAAATGAAACCTGGATTTTGAAGAGAATGGACGGCCTACGCCCAATTTTCGGCTATGGAAAGAGCATTTTGAATGTTCCCAAATTTATATTACATTATATCGAGCCACTATAGTCTGTCGAACTAAAATCTATTTAAAGTAGAAATATAATATATCATGGTTTAATATCTATAAATCGATGTCCTTGATCCACAAAATGTTTTAAAGTTTGAAATATAATTTAATTATGTTCTACTACTCCTTAAAAATGTCAATATCATTGTTTATCTACCTACAACACTGTTACGAATGAACAGTGAATATAAATATTAAATGTTTGTTAATTCAAAATGAGAACTGATCAGGTCGTGATCTGATAGTGAATGAACAACACCTTACACAAAAAATACCTTTAGTCCCGGTATCTTTTGATTTGTACAACTCCGTCCATAACTCATGTGAGAAATGGTGGTGCTTCTCACGTTTGTAAAAAGTGTTAGTAGCACCTGCGAATTCAAATTCATTAATAACATATAAAATACCTTCTATTTTGTTATATCGACATCACAAAAGGCCAAAACTTAGTACTTCAGTACCTTCATCATTCTCGTCAACTTTCCAACATCCCTGTTGCATTTTTTCTTTGTGTTGATACCGGTAAAAGCGTAATAGAGTATAAAAACATTACGTAAAGACCAAACGTTGTACTAATTATAGTTTCGTACGTCTGTGGATATAAATAAGCTCGCGGTTGCATTATTTGCTTCCGCAAGCAAATCTGTCTGACCTCTGTAACCTGTTTGTAACCGTAGTAATGAAATAGTTGGTCTGGATTTTGAAAATATTTCGAAAAATATAAAATTATTCCTCCAAAACTTTTTTCCTCACTATAAAACATTTTTTTTGAGTTTTTTTTTATTCACAAAAGTTTCATCAAAATGCAAATTACAATTTCTCTTAGCTGAATTAATGGAGAACCTAAAGAAAAATTACTATCTCCCCAAAAACTCCTACCTGGAAACTGGGTTGGACTTATGAGGATATTGATTCAAACCTCTTGGCAAAACCATCGGATGTTATGCCAACCATCTTCGATTTTGAAACGGTCATAACTGACCGTCCTATGGACCTAAACTGAGGATCTCTAAAGCCCTGGGAAGTGAGCCCTCTATTTTACAGACCGAGATACTGGCTGCTTATTTATGCGCTTAGGAGTGTCTTAAAATGAACCCCAAGGGGGCGCATGTCTAAATCATCATGGACAGCCCGACCACGCTGAGATCCCTGGAATCGTACTGCCAGGGGTCTCTGTTAACCTGGGAGTGCCGTAACACCATAAAGCAACTGGACAGAGCCAATAAAGTGTCTCTACTATGGGTACCAGGATACTGTGGTGTTGAAGGAAACGAAAAAGCCGATGAACTTGCAAAAAGTGCATCAAAGTTAACACCTGCTGGACCTGAGCCTTTCTGTGGGCTAGGAAAAGACCAATATAAGGCACCAGTCCAGCAATGGGAGTTGAATAACAGGATTACCCACTGGAAAAACACTCCTGGGCTTACTCAGGCGAGAAATTCGTAATTATTTCAGCTACCTATGCCAGAAAGCTATTGAAGCTGTCACGAGCTGAGTTTCGGCTGATGGTGGGACTGCTGACGGAGCACTGTCGGTACAAACATCATTTGTACCGTATGGGAAAGTCAACAGATGAGATTTGCAGGCTCTGTGAATCAGAAACAGCTGAACACGTGGTATGCAAGTGTCCAGAGCTGGATAGCCTTAAGGCGGCCATTCACGAGGCACCCATGGTCGAGCGTTCGGATCATTTTACAGTCGGGCAGCTCGGGACACGGCCGCACAACTGTAAATCAGAGAATGAATTTGACTGCCCGACTGGAATCTCTTGGGTGCCTGGCTTCCAGATGCTCGAGAAAATGCCTCGTGAGTGGCGAGCATAGAACCATTCATATGGGGAAGCCGGTGCTGGATATCTGTGAGGTAACGGTCAAGGCCCCTAAGAAGATTGTGTTTTTTATCAACTCTATTGACCACCTCAGTGGGTTTCCATGAATGAGTAGGGAAAAGAACAAAAGATCTACATGGTCGCAGTTCCCGAAAGGCTTACCGAGTCATAACGACCCCAGTTCGAATAAATAAATGAAAAATCTCCTCAAAAAAAGTACCGAGAAACTTAAAATATATATTACACATACAAAGATTGCCTTCCTAGGAAGAAAAGTTTTAAAAAGAAAAAAAAGTCGGCCGGTGTGACGTTTCGGTAAGATTTATTGAATATTTTGCCAAAAAATCGTTATTGCAGTGCAGAATTCATGATTCTTCCAACGTTTGTGTACATGAAATTCGATTTGCAATGTAAACAATACAGATTAAAGGAATCAATTGAAAGATGTCCTTCGAATTCCACGTGATAATATAGTTCCTTTTTGCCAACTTAGCAGAAAAAAGAATTTTAATAATTACTTTGGTCTTACTTTTCAAATGATTAATTTTTTGGTTATAACTCTCATTTTCTTTGGTACTATTTGTTGTGATTAGATTCAGGAGTTATGAAAATTCATTAGGAAAAATCTTATATTTTATTAACACAAATTTTAAATATAGTAGTATTTTTTATAGGAAGAACATCAACAAAGGTAAGAATTATCTAGAGAAAATATTCAACAAACACTTCATTTCAGTATGATACTAGAACATATAACAGAAAGTCGTTTTATATTTTATTGTTATCCTAAAATAGAGTCATACAATTCTGCAGAGATGGAGGATATTCTCCATGCTGCCCAGAAGCTTGAATTTGTTGGGAAGATTGGACAGCAGCCATTGCCATAGACACCGGGGTACTTGAAGGGTGATATGGCACCTTTAAAAAAAATTTCATCAAATAACCGTACCCTTGAATATATAAGATTTTCCAATAGGAATCATATAATTTAAAATGGTTATAATGGCAACACTGTTAGTTATTTTTCGACATTTCTTAGGTCAATTGTGTTCAGTAGTTTATGCCATTTAATAAAGGAAAATACACAAAACTGTTGAATTGTTTTTTCAAAATCAGTTCTAATTTGTGAATGCTGAGAGAACAAATTCAACAATTTCTAAATGCTGTTGAAGCGTGATTGAATGACTATTGAAGACAAATGACATAAGAAATGTCAAAAAAATAATACAGTGTTGCCATTATAACCATTTCAAATTGTAATGTATTCCTATTGAAAACCCCTTTTAGACAAATTGGTGAATTTGATTAAAATTAAAAAAACTATTAACAAAAAATTTGAAAGCTCTAAACTTTCACTCGTCAACTTAGCTCTTTTACCTCTTCGAGTAATTTATGTGGACTTACAGAAGAGTTATGGTGAAACCTTGGATCCAACATCATGGCAGCGGCAACAGCAGCTGCTGTGGAAGTGGCTGTTGAATGGTTACCTCTGGTAAGCATATGATGATTAACAAGATTATTATTATGATGCTGAGAGCCTCTTTGGTTATGTCCGGTGTTCAAAATTTGATTATGCAAATTATGAGTATGGTTGTGATGATGAAAATCAGTTGGATCCCCAAAATGGTGGTAGTTTGAATTTAAAGCAGCAAGGTTGTTACCTGTACAAAAAAATAAAGTACAATTTATATTTTTAAAATGGATCAATGGGGTTTTCACCTGCTGAAGAAGAAGGGTGTGATTGATGATGCATTATAAGATCTTGAATTTCACTATTTAAAGGTTGAGATCCCGTGGAAGAAGTTGTATTTGTTGATTGTGAGAAGTTTATTCCATTTGAATGTGTAGATGTAGGAGAATCGGAATTTGCCTGAGATTAAATGTAAATGAAGTTAAAACAATAAAGTATTCAATAACTTGAGAATACCTGTGATTTCGGCCTGGAAGTGCTGACAGTATTATTATTTCTCATGGGACGAGCTTTGTACGGAACCTTGGCTGAAGCATTTTCTCCATGATGTCTGGTAAAATGTTCCTTTAATTTGTCCCTTCTAGAACTAGCATAATCACAGTTGGAACATTTGAATGGCTTTTCATCTAAGTGAATTCTTTCATGACGAACAAGATGAGACTTTTCCATGAAACCTCGGCCACATATACCACAAGAATGTGGTCTTACACCGTTGTGACTCTTAACATGACTAGCCAATTGATTTTTTTTAGATGTAGAGTATTTGCAATGAAGGTAAGAGCAACGGTAAAGATCACCTGAAAATATATGCTCAATAAAAAACATAAACAGTTTTCAATGAAAATATCAACAATACCCTCATAATTGAAAAAAAAGTCAATTAAATTGATATTTTCTAAAAATAAAGACAGGAAAATAATCTTACTTGGGAACAATTCATGCCGAATAAAAATTACAGTCCTCATTTCACATGAACTAAAATGAAATAATAAAAGAAATAAAATGTAAATCATAACATAATATTTTCAGACAAAAAAGTTATTACCTGCATGAATTCTTTTATGTGCTATCATATGGCTCAAAAACTTTGTATGGAAGCCACAGCTATCACAAGTTAAAGTCTTTTCATTGGAATGAGTAAGCATATGAGTGTCTAAACTCTGCTTGAAACGGAAGGTTTTTGTACAGCTGTCACATTTATATGATTTTTCAGGAGTATGAACTTTAAGATGGGAAACAAAGTTTTGTTTCTGTCGACATTTAAAAGAACAGAAAGTACATTGAAAAATTGATTCTTCGAGGTGTTGAGAACGATGTGCTATCAGTTTCGATATTTGATCTGTAGTGGTTTCACCTTGAATATAAAATTATTTAAAATGTTTGAACTTGAAAAAAAAAACAAAAAAGACTTACAATAGTCACATTTGAAGGGAGGTCCACTGAAATGTGTTTTCATATGATTCAGATAGTCGCCATGATACTGACATACAAAAGAACAAATACTGCACTTATATGTTACATCTTTGGAATGACTTAAAGCTAAATGTTGTTCTAACAATAGGCTATCATTTATGGAAGCAAAACATATGGGACATTTGATTCCAATTTTTTCCTCTGTATTTTCTGAAAATTCAATCAAATAATGGATGAATATTATAAGAAATAAAAAACAAGATTAAGTAAGCTAGGAACTTTCAAATATATGGCTCAAAATTCAAAATATTCATAGTGTATTTATTTATGTTTTGTTTATTGATCATTTGCATAATATAAGCTAAGCCATATATCTCTTACTTCTACCTTGTTTTCACTAGCTCAATAAAATAAATTTACCTTCTGCCTCTTCTTCTAATTCTTTGAGGATATATTTATTTTTTTTGCAGTTAAGCATTTTTAATGCTGCCATTCGTAGACTAGGTCTCAACCCAAAGAGCATTAATTTCTTTAAAATTAATTGTCTTCTATTTTTCAATCTTACTTTGACCCTAACTGGTATTACTTGGTTTTGAGGAAATGTTTCTACTTTCTCACTCACATCAACTTTATTAGTTTTTGGATCATTCTCATTTAATTTTTCTGGAGGTGTCTAAAAATGCAGAATGTATAATAAAGAATTTATTCTTTACAATATTTGTTTCTTACTTGACCAAATCTAGGGTGCAAAGCATCGTATCTTGCCTTGAAATTAGATAACATCCAATTGTTTTGAAACAAATAATCTAAGAATCGAAAGGTGCATATGTCACTTCTATTGTATAAAATGCATGTGTCTAAATGTTTGAAAACTTCCACTGGTTCTAAAACGTGGGTTGGGAAGCATTTGATAAGCCTGTCAAATTCTTTTTCCCTCTTCTCGATATCCACTAATACCCATTGTGAAAGAACAGTAAGAGCTTTTGTAGTTGATAATATAAAACACTAAAATAATTTGTGAATAATCAATAGATAGATGGAAGTGTATTCCTTTCAGGTTACCTTATTTTCAAAGAAATCCTTAAGCTGGGAAGAATTTAGTTGCATAATTTCTTCACCTTTACATACCTCATCAATATGACTTGCGATCCAATTCTCCACAATATTTCCTAGATGTTTTAGTTTAAACCTCTTAGTTAAGAAGTATGTGAAAAGACAATTATCTATATTCAATTTCGTTCCTAAGAATTCAATACAATATTCTACTATTTTGTGAATTATAAAATGATCAGCCAACTTCAATAGCTCCTCCACATTTGAATGCTCCACTGTTAATTCACCAGTATACATGTAATTCACTATTGCATTAAATATTTCACTATTCAAGCAGTTTACTGTTAACTGTTCCCTCATTATTTTGTGGTGCTTCAATATGGAATCAAAGTAAGGGGAGCTGCATGCTAAGACAATACGATGAGCTTTAATGATCTTATTATTCACATATAACGTTATGTCACAAAAACGACTGGATTTTTTCTGGTCATACAATTTTTGAAACAAATTAGAAGATAACTCTGAACACACAAAATTCATTGTGCACTTTTCTTCCATTTTCAAAGTTAACAGTTTCCCGGGAGATGTACCTTCATCTTTCACTCAAAACATTAATTATGGAACTCGATGTGAAAAACGCCGCTCACATATTTAATATTTTCATAATAATCCGCCCTCGGAAGGACATTTTTTCTTATTTTCCTTGAATTTTCCACCTATGAACTGTCAGAAAAGAAAATTATTTTGACAACAAGACTCACATTCCACTGTTTTTACAATGAATACAGTTTGCATAATATTGCGAATTGCATGAAAAGGAAAATTGATAATATATGATAAATTTTGATAACACTGATGAAATCATAAATTTGTAACACTTTTTTATCTACTTATCTATGTTTTTTATTGTGTATTTGTGGCTATTGTTGGTTACAATGAGATTTGGATCAGTTGTCAAAGTGACGTTTAAAATTAGGTTGGGAAATTGAAATTGTTGATGGGTGTATTCGACGTAGTCGTATACGGAAATATTTATTATTAATAATTATGTCTCATCAAACTGGAATACATGGTATAATGAGTAAAAGTTCCAATTAAACATTTTATTTTAAATTTTACATTTCAGCAAATGAAGAATTAAAGAAATATTTCGCAAAATCGAGAAATGGAAATGTTCGGGTCATAAAAGTATCAATAAAGAATGGTTTGTACAAAGAAAATTTTCTTGAGTTTGAAATAACAATTACATAAATTTTAGAAGAGTTAACTCTTGATGGACACCACTCTGTAAAGAATAATTGGGAAAATGACTATGATCAATCAGTTTTACCCTTAATTGAGGATGACCAACCTTGCTATATTTTGTATAGGTAGTTTATGATTTTATGAAATCGCAACATTCAATAACACTTTGGGCTATTCAGTAAATAATTTCATCATTGGAAATTGCATTATACATTATTTTCTAGAATTAAATCAACCAGAGATATGCATGCATTGAACTTAAAATTTAATCTATTCGTTGTATGGTTCAACCATGTTTTGTTTTTTATCTTATAGGCTTGATTCGAAAGTTGATAAAAACTATGAATGGCTATTCATAAGTTGGTCACCAGATACTGCTCCCATTAGACAAAAAATGCTTTATGCTTCCACAAAGGCCACTCTCAAACAAGAATTTGGGTCTGCTCAAGTCAAAGAAGATTTACATGGTACTGTGAAGGTACTATACTTCCAAGAAGATTTATTTTCAATTCACCTATTCATAATTTCAGAGTGAAATTACTTTGAATGGTTATATCAAGTATAAAAAGAATGCTATTGCTCCCGCACCTCTAACTTCAAGAGAAGAAGAATTACAAGAAATAAAAAAGTCTGAAGTTCACACAGATTATAATGTTGATAGTAAACAGCAGACTTTAGGAGGAGTGTCATTTCCTATAACAGCATCTGCGAAAAGTGCTGTTGAAGACATGCTAAATGGGTTATACGATTATTTACAGTTCAAAATTGGTTTGTTTACTGATAAAATATTGGGAATTTCAAAAATATGTTCATGTTCCTCCATTTTCAGATATGGAGAATGAAAAAATAGATATTAGTTTCATGGGAAAAGTAACAATTGAAGAATTACCAACAAAGGTTCCAACAGATAGTGCACGTTACCATTTGTTTAATTTTAAGCATAACCATTTAGGGTCATGCATAGAAACTATGGGTATGTAAAATATTCAATATGTCTGATATAACAGTTTATTCTTACTTTTTGTTTTATTGCAGTATTTATTTATTCTATGCCAGGATATACTTGCCCAATTCGAGAAAGAATGTTGTACTCTAGTTGTAAAAATCCCCTCATTAATACTATATGTAGTTTAGGCCTAAATATAGAGAAAAAGGTGAGTAGTCGACCTATTTTATATCTTCCTTTAATGTCGATCTAATATTTTTATATCTTTTATTAATGTCGATCTGATATCTTGTATTATGACATTATTCTCAAGATTTATTTGATTTTCAGATTGAAATCGATTCAGGTGCAGAACTCACGGCCTCCTATTTATATGACGAAGTTCATCCTACCAAAACTTCTAATCTTCCAAAGTTTGCAAAACCAAAAGGACCACCCAATCGAGGTCCCAAAAGGATGACTAAACCGCAACAAAAATGAACAAATTTTTATTAGTGTAGAACGACTGGTTGTTAAAAAATCTATGTCCATAGAGTGAATTTCCATATCGAATTTACCTAGTAGAAAAAGATAATTGTCTGGTATTCAATCTTTTTTATTTCCTATGATTCTGGTGCTAGCTCTTGAATTAGGTCAATATGTGGTGTTTGAAGGCTTTTTATATGAATGCTTTAATTTAAATTTTGTAAAAGAATTATTTTTATACAATACTGCTTTTTCAAAAAATTGCTCAACTCAGATTTTATCAGTATTCATTCTGTATTTTTTGCAAATAAATTTGTTTATACTTCGAATTATTTTCTTTCATTGAAGTTTATTTTTTTCTAGTAGGGTTTTCTGACAAATTTTAAACAAAGGTTGATTATTGGCGGTTTACTTTCGGGCACCTGTACATTATGCAGGGTTGTTATTAATTATCGTGGCTGTTGAAATATTTTGAATTCTCTTATCACAAGCTTGGGACTATGGAAATGTAAAGTAGAAATCTGGCAACTTCTGATACAAATTCTGGGGAAAATAATATTTTGGACCTGGCAACCCTGACAAGAACCACCATTTCAGAGGAATCCATAATGAGTTACAATCCATGACCTCTGAAGATACTTACTACAGTAGTAAAGTAGAAAGCCTGAAATGTTCAAATACTGTTGGACGTTCTAACAGGCCATAGTATTTTGGCAGAATTCGATTTTATTATTCAACATAGTTGCCTTCGAGGGCGATACAGCGATTATAGCGATCTTCCAATATTTCGCCTCAGTTTCGGCGATTACTTCTTCATTGGCGCTAAATTTCTTTCCAGCGAGCATTCTTTTGAGGTCTGAGAACATGAAAAAGTCGCTGGGGGCCAGATCTGGCGAATACGGTGGATGCAGAAATAATTCGAAGCCCAATTCAAGCAATTTTGCCATTTTTTTAATTGATTTGTGGCACAGCGCATTGTCTTGATGAAACAGCACCTTTTTTTTCATCAAATGGGGCCGTTTCTTAACGATTTCATTCTTCAAACGATCCAATAACGTTATATAATAATCGCTGTTGATGGCCTGGCTCTTTTGGAGGTAATCAATGAATATTTACCTTGCGCATCCCAGAATACTGATGCCATAACCTTGCCAGTTGACTGTTGTGTTTTTCCTCGCTTTGGAATCGGTTCAGCGTGTGCAGTCCACTCAGCTGACTGTCGATTGGACTCCGGAGTGAAATGATGGAGCCATGTTTCATCCATTGTCACATATCGACGCAAAAATTCAGATTTATTGCACTTAAACAACTTCAAACACTGCTCAGAATCATTAACACGTTGTTACTTTTGATCGATTGTGAGCTCGCGCGGCACCCATTTTACACTCAGTTTTCTCATGTATAAATATTCGTGAATGATATGATGTACATGTTCAGATTATATCTTCACAATGTCTGCTATCTCGATCAACTTCACTTTACCGTCATTCAAAATTATTTTGAGAAATTTTTTGATTTTTTCGTTGGTGACAGTCTCCTTTGGGCGTTCGCAGTCTTCGGTGCTCATTTCACCACGTTTAAACTTAGCATACCAATCAATGAAGGTTGATTATTTTCCTGGTGCAGATCCCAGAAACTCTTCATCAAGCCAAGATTTTGCTTCAACTGTATTTTTTCCCTTCGAAAAGCAATATTTCATCAGCACACGAAATTCTTTTTTTTCCATCTTTTTTCAAATAACAAAAGTAGCTACACTCACAACGCAATATCTCACAAACTAATGGAAGGATTGCTGTTAAATTTTGACACGTAACGTTTGAAGGTTGGTACTAACTAAAAATCATATGGATTTAATACTAGGACCGCCATCTGTGCAACAGACCGGGGACTTTTCAATTGGCCTAATAGTTGTGAAAGAATTCAAAATTTATCAAACATATTTATTGATTGTAGAATTGAGATAAATTACTAAAATAATGAATTTAAACATATGTATATTACATTACAATGTATCACAATCAACAGTTTAGTATTTATAATTCAAAAGGTGGCTACAAAATTCTTAATTAATGGAATGTATAAAGGAAATTTCATGGAGGGTTCATCAGAAGTATGGATTTATAATTATTGAATTTTTGAAAAATTAATTTCTTCTTTCTTTCACATTGTATTTTATAAATAAAAATATTTTGGTATCTAGGATAGGTAATTTTTCATATTTCTATTATTAGAAATTGTGACAAAATTTTCTTGAATTGAATTATAAATATCCCAAAGGAAGACTACTGCTTCCAAATAAAAATATATGATAATATGAAGTTAAGGAATTGTTTCAGTTCTGGTGTGTTCAACAAATATTCATTTCGAACTCGAAAAACTGAATGTTTTTTTATAGAATACCTTAGAAAATTTAAACTGACTGAAACTAAACAAACACTTGATATAGAGGTTTTAGATGTTAAAATCTACCTATAAACTTTTTAATGGATAGCATCGATACCTAAAGCCTCTAGTGATCTTTATACATCAAACAATACAAATAAATATCTAATTAAATTAAATTAACATGTAGGCTAGTTATATTTCCATAAAATATTTATTTTATAAGGAATAAAAAACAATAAACGTAACAAATTTAACTGAACTGAAATGGTTTTTAAAAATAATATTAAAACATATTATTTTTGCTAATACGAATCTTTTGTTTGATCTCATATTGAATGGATATTTCTTTGGTGAAATATGCTAAATAAGACAAGTTTACCTCAAAACATTAAAAAAATATTCTTACAATAAATAATCTGCATACTGGTTAATAGTTACATGAAACGAAGCAGAATATAATTCTCGTGGAACAATTTCATCTTCATAATCACTGATCTGTCAGTTAAGATCTTTTTTCGTAAGACTTGATTCAAAATAGTGCTTTCAACAACAGTTTGTACTTGGTGGTTGATAACAGACAGCACTAGCGTGTCCAGATCTTCCAGCAGCTAAAGATACCCCTTCAGTCCATTCATTTCTGATAGGATCGTAAATTTCAACACTCTTCGAGAAATTAGTACCATCATATCCACCTGAAAGATTAATTTTTTTAATGCTATATCGGGTGTCCCAAGGTGAGTGGCTTATTATGGAAACTATTGATGGTAAAGATTTCAAATTTTGTGGATAGATATTTGGCCATATAAGGTACATTTTTAAAATAATTTCACATTTCCAGTGTTGCCGGATGTACGAAAATTTGGCAACAACTTTGTTATTTTGAATGGGACATCCGGTATTTCTATTTTTTTATGATACTCCATAAAATATTAAATCTATTCACTCTTACTTTTCCATTCCTATCATTAACGGTTTTTGAGTTATTAATTATTTTTCGAAATTTTAGATCAAATTGGCGTATTACGAAAATGACTCTAGTTCGCTCAATATTTGAGATTTAAGTCAAAAATTTTGCAAGTCGTTAGATATTGATCTGATCTGTGTCACTGCTTTTGAATTATGGTTGTCAATAATACAGGACGGACCAAAAAAAATCATCATTTGCCAAGTAACAAAATTTTAAAAAAGTCTATTTTTTCAAATTAGACACCTAGTATATTTTTCAATTTTTGGAATCAGTACAATACACTCTACAATTTTTCTATTCACGTCCCTATACCTATCTCAACTGGTTTCCGAGTTATATGCGTTTATTAGATTTCACATTGATTCAATAAGCGTTAATTTCTTTTGTATTTTTATTTTCTCTTGTCGTTCATAGATCGATATATCAATGAATCAGTTAAATCCATGAATGTCAAAATAAACAATTATTGCCTGACAGGTGTTTTGTTCCGAGGTTTTTCTATAAATAATGGCTCAAGAAAGATATACACATATCACTCGGAATCCAGTTGAGATAGGTATAGGGACGTGAAAAGAAAAATTGTAGAGTGTGTTCTACTGATTCCAAAAATTGAAAAATATACTAGGTGTCTAATTTGAAAAAATAGACTTTTTTACAATTTTGTAACTTGGCAAATGATGATTTTTTTTGGTCTGTCCTGTATTATTGACAACCATAATTCAAAAGCAGTGACACAGATCAGATCAATATCTAACGACTTGCAAATTTTTTGACTTAAATCTCAAATATTGAGCGAACTAGAGTCATTTTCGTAATACGCCAATTTGATCTAAAATTTCGAAAAATAATTAATAACTCAAAAACCGTTAAAGATAGGAATGGAAAACTAAGAGTAAATAGATTTAATATTTTATGGAGAATCATAAAAAAAATAGAAATACCGGGTCCCATTCAGAATAACAAAGTTGTTGCCAAATTTTTGTACATCCGGCAACACTGGAAATGTGTAATTATTTTAAAAATGTACCTTAGATGGCCGAATATCCATCCACAAAATTTGAAATCTTTACCATCAATAGTTTCCATAATAATCTAATAGGCCACTCACCTTGGGACACCCGATATATGGTAGGTAATGATTCCTCTTTATAATTGTGATTAGTTGACTATACAGCCCAAGCCAAAATTATCAATTTTTTTTTTTTTAATTTTTACATTCATGTACAGGATATTATAACTTTAAAATTAATGTATTTGAATTATTTCCAGTAATAGAATAAACTTTGAGATAGATGAATATTATAATTAACATACCAATAGCATAAATTTTACAGTCTAGAACAGTCACACTCAAAGCACTTCTAGCCTTTTTCATTGGTGCCACAAATGTCCATTCTCCTTTTTCTGTATCATATCTTTCAACATCATCTAGTTGTCTAACTCCATTATAGCCACCGATCACAAAAATAAACTGATTTATAGCTGCTACACCTACAAAAAAGGTTTTTTGGTTGAAAACTTGCTATTTCAACTTCAAGTTTTCCAATCCTGAACACTCAAATACTCATTTTAAAATAATCAGTATGAAAATATTATCCTATTTATTGACCTTTTAAAACTTGACAAAGAAGTTTTTCAATATGCAAAAAGAGCCCTAAAAACTCGAATCATTCAGAGTGATTATCACGTTATGGGAAACAAACAATGACGTCAATTTGAAGTAAACATTGCTTTTCGTTCATCTGCTGCGAATTTTAACATACTCTTCAATAAAAATATGCTTCTTAGTTTGAGAGTCTGAACAGATTCATTTTTCCTTAAGAAAGGTCATTGCAAACATTCAAAAACACATTCATTTCTAACTTAAAACAGATTGGGCATTGTAAGAATGAAATGAACCAAAGTAATTTTCATAACGAAATACTATTGATTGATAATAATAATAATACTTATTGGGTTTGGTGGCTTCTTTGAGTTTCACTTTTTCCAATTTTTTTTTTTTTTGGAAATTTTTGATGAAAAATATGCATTTTTCATGACCTCAATAAACATCACTGTATAATTTGAAAGGATTTAAAAAATGACTGAACACACCTATAAGAGGGAGCATAGGCATTGTTAGAATTTGTTGAAATTTTAGTATGCAGATACATGCTATTAATAAATGTTATACTATACGGGCATAATAAGAATACGTATATTAGCAATATAGCAAAAGGATTATAACATAAACTTTGGAAATTTCCCGGTTTTATGAGCGTTTTCAAGGTAGATACATCTCTGTTTGGCTATCCATGATGTCATGCTATTGTTAAAATAAATATACTATAGAATAATTTCTTTCCTTGATATACAGGGTATAATATGAACTATTCGAGGTTTTCTAGTTCCGATAGGATTTCCCAAAATTTGAGTAAATATAACCTTGAAAGCAATTGTATCCTTGGCTATTGAGAAAATATAAGGTTTATAAGCACCAATAGAATTTGGAGATCCTTAGAATTCTTCTCAGATGTAAATTTGAAATCATATTTAATCCTACCTGCCCCACTCCTGGGAATATTCATTGGTCGTAGTATGGTCCATTCATCATTCTCGGGATGATAGCATTCTACTGAATTGAGCCTGTATTCACCGTCATAACCGCCTATAGCATATAATAGCCTATTGACCACAGCTACACCGAGCGCTAATCTTTTGTAGTGCATTGGTTTAACGTGCGTCCATTTGTCCGTTTCAGGATCATAACTGAAATTTCCACAATAAATCTGAAACTTATACAGGGTGTTTCATTGGGAAACGGAAATACTTCACAGGTGCATAGATGACATCAAGGCGGTTCTGGAGATACCCCATTTATTGGGTTTTACTGTCTTCCTAGCCGAGATACAGGGTGTTTTATGAATTTTGCCCGTTTCTTTCTGAGGCCATATCAAACGAACCACCCGGTATATTTTCTTCATATTTGGCAAATATGTTCCTAACTGAGAGCTCAAACGTATCATGCAATATTATGTCTGGGGTCAAATGAAATTGTTAGTTTATTCCTCTGAAATCAATACTCGGGATCAGCTAATCAGAAAAATAGAAGAGGCTAGCCAGAACATGAAAAACAATCCAAATGGGATTCGGAAAGCAGTTCGAGATATTCAGAAACAAGCAAGAAAATGTTCAGATCAAAATGAAGGACATTTCGAGCCGTTTTTGTAGTTATTTTTTTGATAATTTTGTTATTATGTTTTTTTGTTCATAATTGTTTCAAAATATACGATATCAACCTAATGCAACTCAATTCTCAATAAATAGAAACTGAAATAGTATACTGCTATAAAAAGGAAAACCAATGTGAAAATGAATTACAAAGTTATGTTGGAATAATTATGGATTCAATATTTTTGATAATTCATTGTTAAAAGTCACTTCAAACCACTTTCAGGTATCCAAGTTCCCAAAAACTTCACTTTTACGTTGAAAATTTGTGCAGTAAACTGTCTGCGCGAAGATTTTAAGTACTGTCTGTTCAGTTTTTAGTGGTGTTTGCGAATATTGAAACAGATTTTCAAAATTCCGATGTGTTGTTTCGAGGATTCAAACGATTCATAATTTTTGTTAACCCGGACCTGGATTTTCAATGCGGTTATTGCATGATACGTTTGGGCTCTCAATTAGGAACATATTCGCCAAATATGAAGAAAATATACCGGGTGGTTCGTTTGATATGGCCTCAGAAAGAAACGGGCAAAATTCATAAAACAACCTGTATCTCGGCTAGGAAGACAGTAAGACCCAATAAATGGGGTATCTCCAGAACCGCCTTGATGCCACCTATGCACCTGTGAAGTATTTCTGTTTCCCAATGAAACACCCTGTATGATCATTTGAAGAATAGCTTACCATTCAACACTGTCCAAATACTTTGATCCTTCACTACCTCCTACAGCATAAAGTAGCCCATCCAATACCGCTACTCCTACCCTATTTCTAGGTACAGACATTGGGCTACATACTCTCCATTTATCCTTGACAGGGTTATAACGTTCAACCCAATCAGAATCATAGCTTTGAGCAGGTGATGTATTTCTGCCCCCAACAGCAAAAAACATTCCCTGAAAGAAATCGTCAATTATAAACCACGAATAAGGAAATAAAATACAAGCTTGTTTGGCTATGTAGCTTTCACATGAAAAAAAATTACCAAGTTTTTCTGATCTGATAACCTGCCTAGTAGATTTTTTTTAGGGAACAGAATAATTTGTTTTGAAATTTTTTAGGATATCTGAAACTTGAAGAAATGCCACCTTGGCATTTCTATTCAATTCATTTTTTTTTTCGCAGACCAGGTTCAAGGATACAGAATTGTGTTCAGCAAACTGAATTATATTTTCTCATTTCATTTATTTACCTTTAAAAAAGCTCCACCGAGACCCGACCTAGGCATAGCTAAAGAATCCATTTTTTTCCATGTTTTGTCGTCTACATTGAAACCTTCAACAATGTCAAGAGACTTTCTTAAATAACCACCTGCTACATATATTACCCTAGGAATATTAGGTGTTCTCTCCTTTTCTATTGTGCATTTATGTAACGTTAGGTCCTAAAATAAATAAAACAACTTAAGAACTTACTAGAGTAAGTTTATACAATAATTACTTTCTGACTTTGAATCAGTACAGGGATTTTTCAACACACAAGTTGTTATCATCAGAAACTGCCAGTTGCTGTTAAATTACATTTGGTTAGATTAGATTTCCTCCTTGGGAGTTTTTCATTGTAACGTTCAATAAACAAAAACAAAATTTTTCTAATCGTGGCTACAAATGGTTATAGAAAACTAAATTAAAATGAAACAATATTTAGTTGATATGTAACGGGTGTTTTTTTTCGAGGTATATAACTTTAAGTTGGCATTACTGTTCAAGATGGCGACCGATTTAACAGCTGCCAAGTGATTTATTCTCAGTTTGGTTTGGCAATTCATCATGAATAGACTCACGCCTGAACAACGCTTGCAAATAGTGCAATTTTATTTCGAAAATAATGGTTCTGTGGGGAATAAGTATCCCGATTTTCATAAGCGAATTTTGTTTAGCGATGAAGCGCACTTCTGGTTGAATGGCTACGTCAACAAACAAAACTGCCGCATTTGGAGTGAAGCTAATCCTCAAGTGTATGTCTAAACACCGTTACATCCAGAAAAACTGACTGTTTGGTGCGCTTTATGGGCTGGTGGAATCATTGGTCCGTACTTCTTCAAAAACGATGATGGCCAGAACGTTACAGTCAATGGTGATCGGTATAGAGCCATGATTACTATCTTTTATCATTCCTGAATTGAACAACCATGATGTTCAGAAGCTGTGGTTCCAACAAGACGGCGCAACATGTCACACAGCTCGTGCCACAATCGATTTATTGAAAGACACGTTTGGTGACCGCCTAATTTCACGTTTTGGACCTGTGAATTGGCCTCCAAGATCTTGTGATTTAACACCGCTAGACTCCTTTCTGTGAGGCTATGTAAAGTCATTGGTCTATGCGGATAAGCCACAAACCCTTGACCATTTGGAAGACAACATTCGCCGTGT
Organism: Harmonia axyridis; assembly: GCF_914767665.1. Lineage (NCBI taxonomy): Eukaryota > Metazoa > Arthropoda > Insecta > Coleoptera > Coccinellidae > Harmonia > Harmonia axyridis. The sequence continues at coordinate 32,353,720 of NC_059505.1, forward strand.
TATTGCCGATATACGGCCACAAATATTGGAAAAAGTCATCGAAAATTGGACGTCCAGATTGGACTGCATCCGAGCCAGCCGTGGCGGTCATATGCCAGAAATCATATTTAAAATGTAATGCCACAAGATTATCTTGCGGATAAATAAAATTCATGTCGATCGAATAATCCATCGTTGTTTTATTGCAATTTAAAGTTCTATAGCTCTAAAAAAACACCCTATAATATTTTCTATGAAACTAAATGTATTGATTGTGAAAATGTTCACATAGGAAAGACTACTAGGACTATTTTACTAGATAAAAGGGATGAATTGAAAAAAAAGATAATTTACTCAATAATCTTCCAACCCCTATTAATAACCTATTATTTATCTTGCAGAAGTGTGAAAGATGAGCAGGTAAAAGTTGTAGCCCATAGGAGGGTGGATTAGATTAACTGATGGTAGCACACTCATGATTTTGCAAGTTTTTGTAATTTATTTAGTAACCTGTAATTTCTGTGGATGACAGCTTTATTGTTGGAACCTGTTAAAAGCTTATGAAAAGATCCTCTGTAAAGAAACCTTAACCTTACCTTGAAGATTTTCGCGAGATATTCCTTACAAGCAGGAGCTTGTTGGATGTATTTACAGTTGATCATCTGATCATTCAGAAACTTTGGTGGCAAGAATTGGCATCTAACAGCACTCAATATGTTTTCCATTTCGTTTTGTCTTTCGGGGTCATACTCTACCCACTTCAGAACTGCGTTATACACTTCTTTTTCTTCTTGGACGTTCAACTCATCTTTTCTTATTAACTGGACCAACTCTACAGCATTTAGTTGAAAGAATTCTTCCTCCTGTGCTACCTACTAAGAAAGGGTCATAGACAAAGATAATGAGGGGAAACAACGAGACAAACCTCACGAAAGTGTCTCTCAATATATTGATTGGCTTTTCTATATAGACTCAAGCAACCGTGGTTCTCTGCAAAACTAGCTATTCCTATAGCGTTACTTGGATCCAATTGTTTTTCCAAGAAATCACAGCAGGCCTCTATCGCATTTGTGACCTTGAATAAATTTTGAAATGAATCTGTTGCTATTTTAACAAAAAGAACTCAAAATGATAAAGATCCACTCACTTGAAACATTGCTGCAGCTGGTAGCAACTGACATACTATGTTTTCTGTAACTTTCAATTTTCCTGTGTAAATGAAATGTATAAGAATTTTCATAGCAGTAGGGGAAACTCCTTCCAGTTTTATATTTTTATTTTCACATTCTTTAAGGCCTCCAGTGAACATTGCTTTGAAATATGGGCTGGCAGCAGCTAAGATAACTCTGTGTGCGTGGAATGTTTCTGTTCCTACTTCGAGTACCACATCCGTGAGCATTTTGTGAAACCTCATCAATTCCATAGCCTAAACATTATTTTCTAGTGAATTTTATCTAGAGAATTCGAGGTTTGATCTTACCTTCATGGCATCCTTTATATATCCCAACATTTGAAATTCTAATTCTGCTGATTCGCATTGCATTGATGTACATTGTGATAAAAAAGTATCCTCTTTGTCCATTTTCATTCTGTAAAAAATACACTAGAATTTTACACAAGAAATAATTCGAAATATGAACAATAGAACTTAGAGTCATCTGTTCCGAAATACAAGCAAAAATTTCAAAAATTCATAACTCCGAAACCATAAACTCTAAGACCTTGAGGTGAAAAATATTGTATTTGCCATCATCCTTAGCCATACATGATTTTAATTCTATGATTCTGTTGTGTTGAGTTTTTCGACAAATGAGTCATTCAAATTTTGTTGCTATATTATTTTTTCCTTCAAAATTAATTAATCTTTTTCTTATTGAACATATTCTCGGGAAACTTAAGCCTTATTTGCAGTACAGAAATCGATTTCTGTATTGCAAATAAGGTTTAAGTTTTCCGAGAATATGTTCAATAAGAAAAAGACACTAGTATAGTACTAGCTTTAATATAGAATGTCTTTTCTCAAAATTTACTTTTTGGCAAATAGTGTGGAAGATGATTATTCACTGATTGGAGTTCACTATACTCATTCTACGGGATATCAAATCACTAAGAACTGTTTAAATATACGTGACATTTTTTCGATCCATTGTAAAAGCAGGTATATTCAGAAGATTATTAAAACTTTTTAATAATCTGATCCTTGAAGAAAAACATTGCAAGTCGCAAATTTTTTTTTCTTTTCAAAACGAATATAATCCTGGGTTCAAACCTTGTGTGATATAAGAGGAAATAAAAAAATATAGTGTGAATTTTAATTTTTTTTTAAAATAGATCATTTGGTTTTTCTGCCTATAAAATTATTGTATCAGTTCGAAATAGCAATCGATTTTTGTATAAAAATTTTAATTACCTAATTACAATAAATTAATAAAAATCTCTTCACGGAATTTTTTATTCGTTTGTCAACAGTAATAACAAAACTATTAATGAAAACATCAATGTTGTGAGCTTGTTTCAATAGCGAGAAAATATAATCAAAATAGGAATTGAAAAATTGCGCATTTAATTTCGAGATCTGGATGTATAAAAATAGAAAATTTTACTCACTTTAAAAAGCTAATTGATTACTCAAATTCTAGGAAGGATAATCATGGAAGTTCGTTGAGCTGAACCTTCTCTAGTGACAGTAACTTAATCAATGATATTTCACTAGAGATTTTGTTGATAAACAGCTGAATGAAACCTAAATACAATTCTCGTAGATGATAGAGCGACATCGAGTCCAATTGACATGTAATTTGTATTGTATTTATCCATTTTAAATATGATTAATTATTTAATTAATCATATTCACGCTTTTTATTCAATGGATTTGTAGAAATGGTAAACAATGCGCATAGTGAAGTGATTAATATTAACTATCTTCGCTTACCCATCATTACACTACCTGGAAAACTGACACTTTTCTTTGCACGTGGAAAAACCTTATATTTTCCAATTTTATTAGTTGGAATCAACTTGCATGACGACACAAAAATGTGTAAATATTTGACTAACAGAACAAACACTTAATAGATAAATAGGGATTTAATACTTATTGGAAATAATCAACTTCACTGCCTCGTGTATATTAATTAGGAATATTTGATATTTTTTATAAATCGTAGAATTTGAATGTTATATATCATCTTCAGGAATAATATATTCATGGATACACAAGATCTTTTTTCCCGATTCATTTGTTCTAATTCTACAATTTCTTAAGGTTTCGAGTTTACAATTCAACACACTTTCATTGAATATTGAATACTAATGCCATATGATATTCCATGGAAGAAACCTCCTTCCTCAATTTTTTTATAAATCACCTAATATTTTGTGGGAAAATACGTCCAATGATGGTAATTTGAACGTTCAAAACAGTATAGTCATACACTCAAGATCTGCAAGTCATTCTCCAACGATTCTGGTTCATTTTGTTAATTCGTATAACTTGCAGATAGCTAAGACGGCATTGAACCAAATGGAATTTCAACAGAATAGAATGTAGGCGTCAGTCAAAGATGACTTTCATTATATGGTTCCCCTAAATACTGACCATCTTGATTTAGACGATTCTGTACGTCTTTTCGGGAAAAATTATTGAAATTAAAAAAAAGGAGTATAAAATCAATAAGCTTACTGTAAATAGTTTTTATTAAAAAAAATCCTCATTTTTAACTAAAATTTATATTTATTTATGTAATGTAGGTCGGTATATTAGAGAGTGCTTCAACCCGTATAATTTTTTTTTTTAAGAAAAACACTGATTTGTTGTCGGGGGATTTTGAGCGCTTGTCATTTATGCGCCATTGATGATTACCTACTCGTTATTTTATCTAGAAAAGGGAATACTGATTATACGATCCTCCTGAAATTCGGTATGAAGATTCTATAGTAATAATTTTTTTTCATTTTTTCTCTTCTCTGTTATATATTTTTTACTTTGAATGAAGGCATCGACTGTTACAGCCATTAGCCTGTTCTCGGTTATTTTTTTTTCTGTATTTTTAGCTTTACATGTAATTACCATCTAAAAAGTGTTTGTAGGATATTCAATAAATGAATATTTTACATAATATACACAAGGAATTTACAAATAAAAAGATATGTAGTCATAAGGATGTCAGAAAATACTAGTAGTTCCACTGATTAGAATTCGTTTAAATAATTCTGGCGCCTTGAATTTGATATTGCTGGTATAGTATATCCAAAGTCACTTGGAGGAAGCTGAATATTTCGATTATAGAAGGGTGGTCCAAGTTTTCAAAAATTCCTTTGGAGCCAGTGAATTTATTGCCTAACAATACTTTCAAATGAACCCCGGTATTTAGCGGATCGCGGTATCCACTTCAAAGGGACATCTATGGCCAAGCGTATTTATGGACTAGTTCAAGTGACTTTGGATATACTATATTTCCGTTTCATTCCGTAGCTAGCGCTATTTCCATCGAAAAACTTCAATTTCCTTCCGTAGGAGGCGCTATCTAATGAAATGTTCATATTTCCATGGAAACGAGAGCGGAATTTGATATGAGCAACATAGGAAATCAAGTGAACTACCGGCAAGCTCCTTCAAATCCAAGTAGAATGCAAAAAAAAAATTGAGGAAAGTAATAACGTGAAGTCAGGGGCTACTGAACGATCGTTCATTGAATTTAAGATTTAAATTTTGCTATATTGGGTGTCCTAATAAAATATTCATTATATTAAGTCAATATTATAGGTGATATAAAGGAGCAGAGCCGTCGGCGTCGCTAGCAAAATTGCAGGCCTACGTAAACAAACAATTTTCCGATCTAAAAGAATTCAACTCTGCAGAATGCAAAAAATTAATATAATGAAGTCTTCATATATGTATTTATTTGGACTAATAAGATGGAAATGGTGAATTGAATAGTTTCTCCAATATTTTGCATTTCTCTGAGCAAACAACATTCCGATTTAAGAATTGAAAATAAAAATAATTGCTGAAACATCAAGAAGCCACCCCAAATACCCAATAAAAGTTGGCAGAGTTAATCACACAGAAAGCCGTTAATAAATCTAAAAAAAAAATACTATGAGATATCTACGAGTATAAAGCATAATATGTAATAATAATAGTTTATTCTGAAAAATCATTTATAAACATGAAACCAGTATGCGGCACTTTTGATGGTTTTTGATATTAAATTTCTCGGTATTCCTTCTCCTTTATGTTGCCTGACTGAATTACATTTTCATTCGGTACTTTGAATTTTTACACATGTGATTTTTGTTGATCAAACTTGAAATGCTGCCTCTGAAATTTGGCTCCCCAGCTGACCCTGATGCCTAACAGTAATAATTCATGAAATGATGCCAAATTTTTTATGGGTCATTTCTCATAAATTTTTATCAATAGATGATTTGCGTCATTCAACAGAAAAAAATCGCCTTATAAGTACCATACTGATTTCTGAGTACCTACTCCATTTGCGTCATAAGACAAAAAAGATTCGAATTGAGTATTGAAGTACACCGTTTGAAGATTATCAATATAAATATTAGATCTTAATTTTTTATTTTAAAGTTTTAATCACGTCGTAAAACCGCTATATATACCTATTAGGTAATTATTATTACAAATATCCTAAACGCGAATTCAAACGTAAACAATCAAAAATGATTGCAATGAGAAAGATATTGTCACCTACATGACATGGCATACATTACATTTGCACGTGAATTTTACAAAGAATACATTATGACTATGCATTTTCGAATCTTATCTCATCTCATTCCCTGGAGACTGGAGATTCCCCTGATCCTCAACGTTCAAAAGTACAATCAAAATCTTGAACTTCAAGATTTAGTATTAAAACGTTACATATTCAATTTCCATACTTTAAAATGTATTCGTTTTTTCCGATTAAATGAGAAATTAATGAATGAATATAATAAGATACTGATGAAGCGTGAAAAAATCTAAGAATCAAAGATTTATTTTAGATTTCACATATCCATTTTTGATTTATTTTCCAAGTTTCACGAGGGTTTGGAATTATACGGGATATTGCTGAGAGCGAGGCTGAGAGGAATCTCAAAAAGCAGCTTATCTCAATTCAATTCGTATTTATTGTTTATTTAACATACATATCGAAATTGATAATCAAAATCTGATTATATTAGCATGAAGGTTTAGGAGAACGCGAAAACAAAACAAAGCATTATGTGCTGGAATTAATATAGTAGGGTATATTTTTATTTTTATAAATTTATCTCCAAACGTGAATGTTGGCTATAAATGGAGACTAAATCTGAATATTCCAGTAAGTGCAAAAATAATACTATCCTATATAACAATTTTCATACCTTGGAGAGTATACAAATGAGTACACATATTCTAGTGTGAAAGACCTACAGAGACGAAATTTTTGTTTGTGTTGCATTAAGTATTCACAGGAACGTAATTCATCAATAAGGTATATGAAAACATGAGTTTATGGGATAGTGAAATGACCATATAAACTGAAATAGCTAGGATAAATATTATCTTTCTACTCACCAATTATTTTGTAATACTCTGAAAATCCTCATAAACAAATGTTTCCAGTTCGGATTATTCAAGCTCAACAATCCAACATAAATTCCCTTTCAACTGACATTGTAAATACAATTTTGGCATGAAAAAACTAATAATTATTACTAAGAAACACTTCCTAACAATTTCTTACAAAATGTTCAATAATCATTGGAGATGTTTAATTTAAAGGGGAAAAACAATTTTCATCATTGCTGTCCACATGTATTAGATTGACGGCATATTGACGGATAACACCACAGATAACAGAGAATTAATTACAAACGTCAAGTGAAGAATGTCAAAAATGAACTGTCAGTGTTACCACAAAATAAAAAATAATTTTGAGGGAATTACTGAAACATTTGTGAATCCCCGAAATCCTATTTAACTGTAAAATATAAATTCTTGAATTCCGTAAAAGAGAAAATTGTTGATGACCCTTTAGGAATTATTTATTTAGTTCAGATGAAATCTAGAGGAATCTTGGAAGATGTTATTTTAAAACGGACGGTACTGGCAAAGTGATGAATTAATTTAATTCACTCTCTAAAAGCAACAATGATTTTATATTGAAAAAAACTTTTTCGAAAATATTAGTGTAATATGAACAAATCACAGTATGAATTTATGATTTGTTTGAATTTGATTCTTTATGGAATATAGCTCTTCAATTATAGGTAGAATAAAAATGAAATATCTGTTGAGAAGAACTTTATGGACTACATCAGAAAAATGTACAGGTTTTTCTTTCTTAATGAATATTTTGAAATAATATTCAAATTTCATATAAAAAGTATAGAACAATTAATACAAAATGAAAATATATAACGTGTTATATACAATTCCCAAAATGACCTCGAATAATTAATATACTTCAGCACCTTCAATATTTAAAAAAAATACCCAAAAAAGTAATAAGTATACGGACAATAGCTTAGGCCTAGTCATTAATATATTCCAAAATTATTTCCCATTATTCTTTCAGAATGCTTTGAATTGAATCAATTTTGTTCATAATAATATTCAAATCATGATTAGATTCTGGCATATCAGAAAAAGATTTTTTGACATAACTTGAAAGCTGAAAAAGATTATCACTGATTTTAGTAGTTATAGAATGATTGGTTGTGAAAGCATTCTTATGAATATGTAGTTACAATCTTTTGTTACAGAACTTGTACCCCAAAAAAATTAATCTTCTTACAATAATATGTTTCTTACAATAATATGTCACCGACTTCGATTTTGACCGTTTTAATAAGGCTATATATTGTGGTGTCAATTAAAATGAATTACATTTTGAGTACATAAATTATACAGATTCTTTTATATAGCGATTATTTTAAAATGTTATCGATTGCATGAAAACATTCTTTGGTCTAAAAAAATAAATAAATAGTAGCTCGCAAAAATTGATGAGTAATGGAAAATACTGTTTCTTATAGAAAATATCTCAGTACTCAGGATCATAAAGCATTGAAAACAAGTCAGATCAAGCAGTATCAATTGACTCTTGATTTTTTAAATTAATAACACAGGTATATGATTGCTAACAAAAATCTGTGATAAAACACTCTTATTTTATATTTTTGACAATCTGCATTGATTTCTAAATGCGATTAATGTTTCACACTTGTTCTATTCTAACATTATTGACTATCCAAATTTTGGTTATGATTTGAATGAGTACTGATTTCACCAGATGAATTTGATTTAGACGTACTACTAACAGAACTATCACTATCACTTGAAGATGAGGAGGAAGCCTCAATTTTTTTTCTGTGTTCATTTAATTTTTTGGAGAATTTACGATAATCTGAATCATCCGAAGCTGAAGATGTTTCTGAGGATTTCTCATCACTTGAACTATCTTCACTAGACTTGCTTACTTCACACTTTTCTTTTTTAATGTATGATTTAGATCGAGTAGGTGACTCATCACTTGAACTGTCATCACTAGGCTTCCTAACTTCACACTTTTCTTTTTTAATGTATGATTTAGATCGAGTAGGTGACTCATCACTTGAACTGTCATCACTAGACTTGCTTACTTCACACTTTTCTTTTTTAATGTATGATTTAGATGGAGTAGGTGACTCATCACTTGAACTGTCATCACTAGACTTGCTTACTTCACACTTTTCTTTTTTAATGTATGATTTAGCTCGAGTAGGTGACTCATCACTTGAACTGTCATCACTAGACTTGCTTACTTCACACTTTTCTTTTTTAATGTATGATTTGGATCGAGCAGGTGACTCATCACTTGAACTGTCATCACTATACTTGCTTACTTTACATTTTTCTTTTTTAATGTATGATTTAGATTCAGTAGGTGACTCTTTTTCTCTATATTTATTTCTCAATCTTGGTGATTTGCTTTGTGCCCTATCAGAGGAAATACTTCTCGAGCGACATCTCTTCCTTGAATACTGCTCAGGGGATTTTACACTTCTTGATCTGCTTCGTCGTTTTTTCGTCTTTTGCTTCTTCAAGCTCTTCGCTATAACCCTCTTTTGATGATCAAGCTGAGGAAAAAGGTTTTCCGATATTTTCAAAGCTTTCTTGGCTGCGTTCATTTCAGCTTGTTGGATGCTATGCCCTACTGCATGGGCTAAACGCTTCCCCCTGAAATAAACTGCTACTGTGTATACTCTAGTGTTTGTTGGCCCTTTACATTCTATAACTTTATAGACAGGGATATCAGGTTCTGAACCGTCCATTGTTCTCAGTGTTAAACAGCATTGTTGCAATTTCGATTTTGGATCATTCCAATCTTGATTCATAATAAAATCTTGTAACCTAGGAAAAAGAGTCACTTGGCAGAATGTTTCACAATGCTCTAAGCCTTGATCAACGTAGAGAGCTCCAATAAAGGCTTCAAGTAAATCTGCTCTATCCTTAGTTTTCAATTCAGCTTTTGGATTATTGTAAACAGCATAGCTGGCCATTCCTAAATCATCACAAACAACTGCCTGTGTTCTATTGTTAACTAAAGAACTTCTAAGGAGTGATAAATGACCTTCGTGATGTTCTGGAAAAAACTTATATAGGTATTCAGAAGCAATAAGCTGTAATACAGTATCTCCTAGGAACTCTAATCTTTGATTAGAACCCATTGTAAGGTTAGTATATCCCACACTTCTGTCTGTAAATGCTCTAGCGAGTAGGCGGATGTGATTGAACTCAACTCCAATGGAATCTTCGAATTTAGTCAATGTCTGTAGAAGCTCAAATTTGGGGATCCATTCCCTATCACCTTCTGGTTCTTGTTCTTGCAAAGGATGTGATGGAAGGCTTACCCAAACATCCAATAAATCAGAATCTTTGAATAAAGTGTCGGAAAATACTTTGTCAGCCACCCCGATGCCTCCATCTAGGAACAGTGCCCCCATAACTGCTTCAAAACAATTAGCCATTGCATGTCTCAATTCCAAGTCATGACAAAGATCAGAACCATGGGCATATAACATGAATTGATCAAGTTTCAACGTTTTGGCAAGAACTGCAAGATGTTGATTCTGAACTATAGCTGCTCTGTAAGTGGCCAATCCTCCTTCCTCAAGTTCAGGAAAAGTGAAGAATAAATGGATTGATGACAAAAACTCAACTACCGCATCCCCCAAAAATTCAAGTCTTTCATTATGAGTTATGTTTGATTCCGTTTCTTGCTGTTTACCAAACCGTGACATTATATTGATTAATGTGTTTATCCCTCTTTTTCTCGTATTCATGTAATGAATTCTCCTATCACCATACTCTGGTTGTCTGATTCCGCAATTGGTTAAACTATTCCTAGCATGATCAGGATTAGTACCAAAATTCTCTCTGTAGGAGGGATGGGTAAGTGCTAGTTGCAACAAAGCCCGATTACTGAATTTGTAACCGATGGAACTTTCAAGTACATTCAAAGAATTATGGAATCGCAAATGACATACCAGAACTGGCAAAAGCATTGCATGCTGAATTATATCACACATTATTCCTGTTCTATAGAAACCTTCTGCACTTATGGCTACTGTAACATCTCGTTTCATTTTACCTTGAGTTCTCATTTCTTGCAATCTATTTTCCTTTGCTTCTAGTTTTCTCTTGTCTTCAAATGTTGGTTTTGACATATTCGCAAGAAGGTGTCGAAACTTCACATAGTCCCGCCAGGCTTTTTGATACTCAGGGTTACCAGCGTAACTCAATTGAGGTGGTCTTATTCCAAAATGAACTATTTCGGGAAACATATAATCGTCCTTTTTTTGTAAGTCAATATTTCTGTCCAATTGATCAACCCTTACCGAACAAGGTTTTTTACCAGGATAAGTAACAACCATTCCTTTTATCTCATCTGCATATGCCTGCCATTCATATTGGGACATTTTCACCATTTTCTCTAAATCTTGTTTTCCTATCAAAGGTACAGAGCTGTACAATAAGTAGTTCAATACTTCTTTCATTGCTAAAATTTCTTTTCCATTGTCAGGTAGTTCCCTAACAAATCTAGGCATAAAATGAAATTGGGTACATCCTTCTCTAAAATCTGGTACACCAACATCAAGGTCAATTAATTCTAAAATCTCTTTGAATAAATAATCATAAAACAAGTTGAGTTCACGAACTGTGAAATTATCTGGAATTTTTTCTTCAATATATAATATTGTATATTCAATGTTGAACCTGATTACTTTGCAGGTAGGTAGTTTCTCTAAGGGGGAATGAGAAAGCATTGAAAAACCTTCGAAAATGAATTCATGTTCATCAAAATGGATTATTGTAGGAGTTTTAATCAAAAAGTTTGTGGGAGGCGATATTGTTATTTTATAATGATAAAGCTTATCTGCATTATTGGATTCTAGATCACATAGTTTTAGTAATGTTTCTCCAGGATATATACCATGTCTTATTCCTGATTTTCTAGACTTATTTGAGCATCGACACAATGGACCATCATTCATTTCTCCAGGGTCGTTGTACCACATTTCTGGATGTAAGCAGTCCGGGTGTTTTTGTTTTCTTTGTAGTTCCTCCATGGTACAATCTTCTTCGTCTGTCAGATCTTCATCAGAGCAGCTGCTTCCACTACTAACTTCAGTTTTATGCTTGCATATTCTTGCTCTATTCTTTCTTGGTGGTGGTTGATAGGGTGGCTTCATCATATTTATTTTCTTTGCACGCAAAACAAGCTCTTCATTGAAACGGTCACACAGTTGTTTCAATTTTGGTGAGCTTCTAATCACCTTGAAAAAGAAATTTCAATCTATATTAGCTCATTATAATTTTTTTTTAAATTCAACAAAGTTGAAAAATGAAATATAATATATTCTCACCTTAGGATTAATTTCGTCCCTCTCATAGTATAAATCAGCCGGTGTACTTCTTGTCCAGATATTCTTTTCATTTTCAATAGCCTCATCCTGATTGAAGGAATTAAGTTCTTCAAGTTTGGTGGTCACTTCCTCCTTGGTGGAGCAGTAATTTTTTCTCCATTTCTGTAGAATTTGTTTCCGTTCATCAGTTAATGAAGATTCATTTTTGCTATAAACTATTTTTGGAGAATGATTTCTACTTCTTGAACGGCTTTTGTGTGATGGTGATTTGCTTCTATAACGGGATCTTGATTTGCTTCTATTTCTATCTCTATATTTATCTTCTCGATACCTTGAACTCCTTGAAGAGGACCTAGATCTATAATTGGGACTTCTCCTAGGTGGACTTTCCCTTCTAAATCTACTAGATGTACTTCTATTTCCTTTTTCCTGAGATATATTTCTGCTACTAGTTTTTGCATGGCCATCATCGAATTCTTCTTTAAATGTTCGATTATTGGAATCACTATTATTTACACTTGAACTTGGATTAGTTGTGGGGTAGTACGGTAGTGGAGCAATATAACTAGGATTCAGAGTGGGCGGTGGAAAATTATATTGTGGCGGTTGTGTATTTGGTAGAAAATTCGGTGGCGGTTCTGTATTGGGGAGAAAATTCGGTGGCGGTTCGGTATTGGGGAGAAAATTCGGTGGCGGTTCTGTATTGGGGAGAAAATTCGGTGGCGGTTCTGTATTGGGTAGAAAATTCGGTGGCGGTAGATTGAAATTTGGAGGAGGTGTTGAAAAGGGGGGTGCATAATATTGCGGTGGAGGTAGATTTTGGTACACATTATAGTTTGCAGCAGGCACTGGAGGTGGATAATACAAATTGAGATTCCATTGATTGTTCATCTTCAATGTTATTCATTGAAGGTTTTCATATGGTCAGGGACCAAATAAATAGTTACCTTGATTTAAAAACCCGAATTCCATTGACAGTAGAGGAATTTTAGGTTAGATGTAACAAAAACATAGAATCTCTTAATCTTTAATAGTATTCTGTGCTTTTTAAAACAAAAAGCGACTCCGATTAGTCCGATTAATCTGGAGACTCTGACATGAGTGAGTGGGGTGTAATCTTAGAACATAGAATAGAATTTATTCTATAAAGGCTGTAATTGAAATAATTTGAAATATTCAAATTTCAAATTTTTCGGCGCTATATATAATTCATAATTCATAATTTTTTATGAAAGTCAAACTCTTTACTGTCGACAGACATGAGCTTTTCTTTGAAACTGTATTAGCTAATTTCAGATTTTTTTTTACGGAAATCAGTTTTTAACTAGCCAAAAAAATTACTCAAATATTCAGAACAAGAGCATTGAATATTATGATTAATTATTTCAAAATAACAATGTTGCTAGGGAGTTGTTTTATCAATAACTTGCTGTCAAATTGTGTATAGATTTAATTCTCCTCAAGTTAGCTGTTAAAAATGTTTTGGGGTTTAACACCAGCACTAGATTTTCAGTCTATTTATACAAAAAGAGATGGGGGCAAACTCAATTTTCTCGTTGTTGGAGGATCGGATTGTAGACACATTTTGAAGACTATTGCAAGAAGGTATAGGCATCAGGATGTACAGTTGAACTTTTTCATAATGGAGGGATGCATGGAACTTGTAGCCAGAGAATTGTTACTGTTATTGCTTGCTTTCATGCCTCAGAAAGAACTGGGAGAAGTTCAGAAAACTAGAATCTTCATGGAAATTTACGGCAATACTTTAGTGAGACCGTACGTTGGGAAATTCTTGGCAACGACTGCCAAAGAAATGTTGTCAGCTATAACCGATTACGATTATCTAAGGAAATTGATGCCTTTTGTCAGTGTTGATGTGAAATATAAGGAGAGAGATTGTTTGGAGAATTTGATGAAGTTTTGGTGCAGTTTGGACGATTTTGATATAATTCATAGTTGGGACAGCAGAGTTCGTAAAATGCTCGGTAAGTAGGAAAATTAACATTGTGAAATAATAAGACAAATGGTGCATTTTCGTTGCTTTTATTCTGTCCCCACCCCTAAAATATTTTAGTATGAGACTTTTGTGTTACTGAAGTATAGCTATACATATATCTCCCTGAATATTCACTCATACTGCATTAAAATCGACTGCGTTTGATGAAATGAAAAGACACCGGGAAAATTCAGGATTTCGGACAAAGCCAAGCAATGACACAATAATTCCTAGTGAGGATGAAAAGCTCGATAAAATTAGTTCTTCTTCGATAACTTTTAAAGTAGGTATTCATTTTAACCCCCACTATTTTTGTACGTAGAATCGACTGAAATAATAAAAAATATAGGTTCTAATTTGAAAATTTTGGATTTTGATGAATTTGAGTTGTCTAAGTTCATGACCTTCTTTTAAGTAGATATATGCAGAATCAAAAAAAAAAAAAATTCGAAAATAGCCTTTTCTGCCAAAATATTAAAAAAATGTGAGTCCTCAACGCCACCATTTTTGTCATAAGAATCCCATTAACTCATGAACCGTTGAGTTTTACCCAAGATATGGCACATTGCCGAAATTGCCATCAAAAAGCTATCTAATGATGCAATAATATACTGGAAGTACCTACCATTTGAAATGAGGAGGTAGTAGTCTGTTTCCGGTATAACCGGAAGCTGTAGAGATCTGAAAATATTTTAGGGAGCAAGATCATTGTCTCAAACCGCAATATGCAAATTTTCATCCCAAAATTATCATTAGTTTTCCATAAACGTCTAATAGTCCATCCCGGTGAATCACCCTGTATAATATTCTGTAGTTCAATGATATGAACAACACAATTTCGCGTTTTTCGCAGGTATAAGATACGACGCAAAATTCGGAGCCTTCGACTGGGACCTCCACATGCGTTTTCACTCAGTTGGCGGCAAGCAGGTAGGATCTCAAGAATACAAGAGTTTCAGGAACAACGGCGTCTCCTTCTCCTGGTTGGAATCCGAAGTGTCCAAGCCTAACAGATCCCTAATCTGCGTAACCGTGCCCAACGGCGAAAGATTCATCCATTACGGTTACCTTGGCGACATCCAAACTGGACCTTTCGTAACCTTTGGTCTAGAATGCGAAGAAGAGGACTTCCTCAAGTCCACCAACGGCCAGAACAAATACAGAGCCACCGACATCACCGAGAGAAACCTCAGACAGATATTCCACGAGATTGAGTTTGGTCAGGAGTACCAACATTGTTCTTTGAACGACTACCTCATGGGCACCTTGAGGATTCAGGAGGTAGAACAGATGATGGACGTTAGTGCCGATCAGATCATAGCCAGACCGAAGAACTATTCATCAATCGAAGCGAGTAACATTACCATCAATTTCTTGTCCATCTCCCAGCTCAAACAGATGTCTTATAAGGATGATTACAAGGAGTTCTTCCATTTGATTTATTTTAGCAGTACGCACTTCTTGCAGTTCTTCGAGAAGGAGACGATGGAGAAGGTTGCTAGGAAAAATGCCGTTCTTCTGGTGGAAAATCAGAGATACGTGTTGAGTTACAGGGATAAGGAATTGGAGGAGTATGGCAAGAGTGTGAAGGAGAAATTGGAGGGAATTGATATTGTAGACAGTAAATTTGACTGTCTGAAGGATGACTATTTCGAGTTTGTTCTCAAACCAAACTAGGAGAAGATTCATATGGTTTGATGTGATATTCGATTACAAGTTGATGTGGTTACTTGTGGTTTGGTGTTGATGAAGAGAATAATGGTTTAATTGGGGAATGGTAGCATGGAATGTTTTGAATTTTGAATTATATTTTATTTGGTACTGTGTATTTGTATTATTTCATCATGGAATTGCATACATTTCATAAACTCATTTTCGAAGATTTTAAAAATAACTGCAATAAGAATATGTTACTTAAAATAACTCATGTTTACACACAGATGATACTTACTGTTAAAGAATGTCACAATGTCAATAAAACTAAATTTCTGGTAAAACTAACTAGAGATCTATTAAATGTGATTAATCAACCATAACCTTGTCAAGAAGACCTTGGAAACACTACTGTATTGTTGACTTAAGTAGCTCATCCTAACCTTGGTAGCTAAAAGTAGGGTTTTTGAGGAAACGGATATCGACGTTAAGGAGAGGCGTTCTAGCCAATTTTTAAGATGAGCCTTCTCACAAGGGAGTATCACCCATAGACCACTGATGAAATCGTCAGTGTAGCAACTCCGTGGTCCCTGCCATAAACACCTTGCTCCATAGTGGAGCGTGGTGACCTTGCCGTAGAGCGTTGGGTTTATGTCCCAGGTACACTTGGGAGATCAACTTTTTCAATTTTGATGAAATTTGGTATAGGCATTCAGGTTGGGTACCAAATATTTCTGTAAGAATTTCAGCTTCGCGGAATTTTGCTCATTCAACTGCGAGGACTTTAATATCTTGTGTTCTACTATTCCGATTTTTATAAATTTTGACATAAATATTAAGGCTGTTATCTCTACTACACTCATTTCTGTCGAAGCAATTGCAGTGACTAGTTGCACGCCCAAAAGATGACGCTGTGGACTGCGCATCTAACGGAAGATTGGAACTGCTTGGAATGTAAAGGCGATCGTTTTTCAACCAATAGTGCAGCCTGGATTTTGTTTTGGGGAGATTTCATCATCAAAAATCGATTATTTAGATTATTTTGAATAATTTTGGTTGAATCTGGTTTCAGTATTAGTTTAAGGTGAAAATTCGACTATTTTAAGTTTTCGGAGGTAAATACAGATCAAGAATTTTCTATTACTTATCAATTAGAATTAAAAATGTTATTATCAGAAAGTAGAAGTGGCTTTCCACTAGGTCGTAATTGGAGCATGAATAAAAACATATATTCGAGTAACAAACATTTATTTTATGAAAATGAAACAGGTTATAATATAGAACAGTTAGTACACTAATAAAAACAATACAAAATACATAATTTTAAATATTCAGTTATTCAGATTCATATAATAATTATTCAATAGAGCGCGCACAGTCAATCTCTCACTTCTCATTGGTTTTTTTTAATACGTTTTCAGTCTTTTGAGGGTAGAATAAGTTTTTTTCGGCGTGGCCGTCGACACTGATGAAGTACAAAATATTTTGCGCTGTACCGGGTTTTTCACCATAACTTGACCCCCCCCTTCAACTTTGTTATTGAGAAAAGTACAACAAAATTTTTCTACTAAAGTTTCACGAAATCGACTAGTGCTTTTCAAAATTATTTCACAAAATGAAATATATACAGAGTGGGCAACATATTGATTGCAACTTCATTTTTTCAAATGGAACACCCTGTATATTTGTCTATATTTGACTAGCTCTTTTTCCCCTGAATTCGAATATATAACATCTGTTTGGCCTCTTATTCTAAGTTTTCAAGTGAAAGGCTGCGATAATTCAAAATTTGAAACTCTGTGGTACTCAGAATAAGAGAGATAGACCAAACATTTGTTATATATTCGAAATCAGGGAAAAAGAGCTAGTTAAATATAGGAAAATGTACAGGGTGTTCCATTTGAAAAAATGAAGTTGCAATCAATATGCTGTCCTCTGTATATATTTCGTTTTGAGAAATCATTTTGAAAAACACTAGTCGATTTCGTGAAACTTTTATAGAAAACATTTTTTTGTTCCTCTTTCAGTAACAAAGTTAAAGGGGGGGTCAAATTATGGTGGAAAACCCGGTACACTCACCGGCAAAAAACTCGGCCACCTGAAATTTTGCTGAAGTTCGTTGACCAAGAACTTTCGTAATTTTTCACCGATTTGAATTGTTTCTACACCAAATTGAAGATAATCTCATTGGTATTGAAACAAAACCCAAAAATGGTGAAAGTTTATTTATATAGGGTGAAAAAAAAACATGTATTTGTAGTCCAATTTCCTAAGTGTAATGTTCTGTGGAACAGTTCGGGAAATTTGTAAAGTTAACGCTCAGTTTATTATAAAGACTATACTTTCAATTTTTATTTCACCTTGATACCTTGATTTCTTTTGAAGATACACGTATTCAAATAAAAACTTCAAGATATCAAGGTGAAATAAAACTGAAAGATGGCGAAATGGATGGTATTCGTATTGAACTAAGCAACTCTACAAATTTCCTGAGCTGTTTCACAGAGTGTTAAGAAATTGGATTACAAATACATGTTGTTTTTCAACCCTGAATAAAAAAGCTATCAACATTTTTGGAAAACTTTTCTGGAGTTCGTTTTAATACCAAAGAATTAATTTTCAAGTTGTTCTTGGACAACGAACTTAAGCAAATTTTAGGTGGTCAAGTTTTTTTGCCGGTGAGTGTAGATACTTTAGGAAATAACTGGACATCATATTCAGAAAGTACCGATATTGCACTAAGTTTTGAATAGGAAATTCTCGATAATTACTTCTTCCACATCTTGAATTCACATTCGAGGTTCATTTCGTTGGTTGTTTCTAGATCCATTTCATATAATTCTGTTAATTTTTTTTTAAAGGTCGAATAGTCATTACTTCGATCGAACACGTGAATGATGATAACACAAATTGATGTTTGAGAAATCTGTTACTAAATCGGAAGCTGCAGTCCCAAAGCCCTCCCTTTCTAGCTGTGCTAGTACCTAAGGCAGTCACCATGCTCCATTATGAAGATGGAAGGTGAATTTGGCAGGGATCACTGAGTGCCAAACTGACGATTCCATCAGTCATCCCTGGATGAAACACAGCTCGAGAACACCTCGCCTGACAATAATTTAGAGCTGAAAGTATTTACCTAAACAATCAGGATAATAGAGGTTTAATAAAAATGCTTTGGTAATAAGTAATTTATTTTAGGCAGTGTATATCGTCCATAACACTATATTTACAAGTACCTATCTGACTCTTTAGAAAATGACGTATTTCTTTATATAATTTCAAAATTTGTTTTACGTATCTCCTCCAAATTTAGTACTCGCCCACAATTTCAGCCTTCTCACAAATTGTTGTTCTTATTCATACGTTATGATTTGATGCAGAGGCACCAGTGGAAAAGTACGAAATTTTAGAAAATCATAACAATGAGCAATTGTCGAAAATAAAAAGGTACAGTGCTTGTGCTTAAAATCAACATTTTGGTGCTTTAATAACTTTGTTTGTCTAGTTAGGTGTCAAGGACTTAATCTGATTGAAGAATAGGTAAACTGTTTATTTTAAATAGGGTCCAATTGTTGCACCTCAAAGGAATACACACCAAGGTTTGATCAATTTTCGTTTGATATTTTTGAAAGGAATTTTTGCTCAGTTCTAAAGGACTCTGAGAATTATTCGAGAATAAAACTTGTAAAAATAAAAATGTGCTTTAGCGTGCGAAACTAAATTCCAACCTCACCTTTGTAGTCATCTCCATAGAACTTGAAGTGTCCTTCCCAAATCACGTATTAAGACCATATAATTCAAAAGAAATTTTAATAACCCCTCAATATATGAAATGAAAAGATATACAATTGAGGGATTTGATTATAGTGATCCACCAAACTTAAAACGTTTTTAATTTAATTTAATTTGATTTGAAATTTCAAGATATAAATTGAGATAATTTTCGAATAGGTATAATGTTTGATGATATAATCTGTGAATGAAAGTATAAGAAGAGTAATCGAATTCAGTTTGATGTGTATTTCTTTTCTATTTTCGTTCGATCATCACAAAAAAGACTACAGCAAATTAATTTATAAGTAGGATATTTCACCGATGGTACTTTGTCAAATGTCCGAGTCGTAATTGACATTTATTTACTTATAACACAAATTGGAAATTATTGAAAATTCAATTTCGGTTTATAAATAAAGTCAGATCTTTGAAGATTTGTGAATCAGCAGAGAATTCTCAACTGTTCTTTTTCCTTATATCCCCTGATTATCGACCAAATTATATTGCATGTCTTTGTTAAACATAGTTCGAAGTAATTATTTTTACATAAATTAAAGAACTAGCTGTTTTTTTGTTGAAAATTTTGTCCGAAAAAGACAGTTGGGAATTCCTTGGTGAATCTTAAATCATGTTTCTATATGTTTTGGTATCATAAGTATCCACACACCTTTATATACACATACACACTACTTACGCTTGGACTAATTCATATGTCTTTTTAAAATTCTGTATAACTTTCTACATGAGCATTTAGAATTGTCTTAGTCCTTCTGAGAATCAGATGCACCCTTCGATTAAGTTAGTAGGTACTGAAGTAGTCATAAAACAATGAGTTTTCAACAATCGAATAATTAATACATACTTATATTATCAACATTATCAAATCTCGAGTGATTTTAACTGAAATTTAATTTATGCGGCAGATGGAAATCATTGATTTGTTTTCACTAAACTTCTTTACTTAATCGTAAGAGCAAATTCTCATGGAGAACGGTCCTGAATGGTTCCTCAGAACCGTTTTCAGTTAAACTACATATTATGTTTCGAACAGATTATAATGGAAATTTTGCTGTACAAATATTTCTTGATGCTGATGGACATAGAATTAAGTATTTTATATATAATATATAACAGTTCAATATTACAACAAATTTCGAACAATGACCTTCATGACGCTCACTGTAACTCTATTTATACCTACATATTTTCTTCACATTCTTGAAAGCTTTAGCGTCGACAGATTCACTGTCACAAAAGTTTCACATGTACATGAAATCAATCCCTCAAAAACAGGAAATGACAACAAAACCTCCTATTCTTAAAATGCAATTTAAATCTGATGTAACATACTCTGAGATATATAGGGTGTTTGGTGAAGAATTTTTTTTTTCTTGAAAGTTCAAAAAAACGTCACAACTGAAAAATACCAATGTTTCGAAATTTTCACGATTTGATTCGTCATTCAATGGGGTGCAAATCGAAAACCCTTCAAGGTAAAAGGGAAAAAAATCGTTTTCTGAAATATCATCACATTTCGAAGGAGAAATGTCTTTCGAATTTTTCTCAAAGCTGGTAATTTTCTAGTGAAAAAATTTGATGACCATATTATGAATTTTATTGAAATAATACTTTAACAAATAAGTGGAGAATAATTTCAGTAATTTTAGCAGATACCCCTCCTATAATTTTTTTCAGAATGGACACCCTTTCAGAGTTACATCCATAGAAAATGCGAATAATTATTAGTTATTTTTGAAGGCGAATTCGAAAAAATGTTATTGAAATGAGAGATCTTAGTTTTAATCAAGGAGACAATCATCTATGTACTCCATTTTTGACATATATTTAGGTACTAAACACCTTATATACCTACATACCAAATTGTAAAAGAAAAGTTGAATGAGTCTGATCAAATTAGTTTTATTTTATTTTGAAATGAGGAAGATATGTTGCTCAACCAGGTTCTCTTTAACTCTGTTGGAGTTCTCCTTACAGGGCGATTGAATATTTATAACAGCGTAGAGCGTATGTAACCAATGTTCAACTAGGTTTGATGTTAAATTTTATTGCAGCATCATAGATTATTTAGAAAAAAAGTTTCATTTAAGTAGAACAATTCAGAGAATTATTTTTTGAAATAACTTTGTACAAGACTTTTCTCAAAGCAACTTCCTGAATATTCAAATTTAAGGTTTGCATAGATTTGCAAACAGATTGAAAGAATATTGTTTTAAAACATGATTAGTCATCAAAAAAATTATAGTTGAAGAATTTCTCGCCAATTAATGATTTACCCTATGTACATTTGAAGCTTTCATAACAGTGATTCTGTGTGGTGTACCAATCTAACTTTTACGTACTCTCACTACCATGGCTTAAATACCTGAGCAAATTTCAACGTCTATACAATGACAGAGATTTATTATTTATACCCTGTTTTTGGTTTGCCTTCAATTATTTCCGAATCAATATACAAAGCAGTATAAATAGAATTACTCGAAATAATATTAATTCATTTCTAACTTAGGCCAGAGAATTGTATTAGCTACCTTACAATTTAATGCAAAATAATAATGTATCATGTACCAGCACGATGTTGCCATTTGAGAAGTGTTTTAGCCCACATCTTCTGTTCGGGTTCTTACGCTTAGCTGAACTACCTTATGGTTATCTGTATAAAATGGCACCATTGTGTTTAGCCAACACCGTCTATACAATAGGGCCTAGCAACTCCAATAGCAATTTCTCAGACGTCACCACCAAATGGTAGGTATAGCTTTATAGGTGCCTACTTATATACCAGTGATCTAAGACTGTCGTTTCATCACTGTCGATTTGCTAATGACACAAACATTGAATGCGCCACACACCATGCGATTCAATCGAACGGCTACACTTGAAGACCGAGATCTAACGATCTTAAAATCTACAAATTTAAAAATATCGCTAAATAGAAGACGTAGAATGTCTGCTTCAATAATGCCATTATGGCTTAATAATGAATGAAAGAATAATGTTTTTTTGTTGAAAGAAAGTTGCTCAAACAAGATTAACTTTCCTACATGATTTTAATCAATCTCAACTTTCAATAATCCCCCCTATTCATATACAAACTTTCTATTGTTGATAATTCAAACTCAAAACTGTCGATTAGAACGGACAGCCTTCGCCTACCCATCTAGTCTAGGGAGAACTGTCAGTTATGATTGACAGGTCACTTATACACCAAAACAATATAATGAAGTATATGTATCTGGTAAAAATTTATAAATATTTTGTTAAAATTATTATTAATCAGAGACATGAGGATTATAAGACCAAAATATTTAAAAATATTCGTGATGACATATGTCATCATGTTTAATTTTTTGCGTTCAAAAGGTTTTACCAGGTTATGTTGAGGTCTTGACTAAGAGCTACTGCCTGGTTGTATAGATGGCGCTGGTTTAGCAGACTTAACATGCAGGCAGATGTCACTTATGAGAGCTCAAGGGAAATTTCGGCATAATCGAAAAGTGAAAAAATGCAAGCTTCTATCGATTAATCTCAAAATACTGCCCCTATCACAATGGTGATTGATTCCATCGATTGGGGCTGTTGTCGAATGGGACTTGAAGGGCTTCTGATTTCTCTTTTCCAATCGGCTCCTAAGCGAGTGCTGCCCACAACTAAGGCAAAATCTGAACTCCTCGCACACTACAGGTTTAGAATTACGCATGCGCGACATAGCGCATATAGTCAATTTGTTCTTGTAATAATTGTCAACAACTATAAAAGTCAGTCGGTACGACGGCTGTAACACTTAACACATTTGCTTCATTTTCCTATTTTTTTTTAAGTCGATTGTACGTACCATACACTCACCGGATCCTATATATTCGTCGATTAAGAAACATTATCACCTAACCTTTGTTCGTTCGATTGGTGCTAGGTGTTGACGATGCTGACGCTTGAAAAACAGTTAACATTTTCGATGCACTTTTATTTACATGTATGTGTGGCTTAATTCTCTGAACATGCATTTCAACCATTTTAATGAATAATCTCAAGGGATTGCCCTTTCGTTGATATAGATTTCAGCCTTTTGCCAGTATCTTTCTCGTGGAACGAAATGGCAAATTGTATTTTGAATTGATCGAGTCGAACTTAGCTATATCGAACTGAAAAATAGGTGATCTCAAGACCATATCACACTAGGCCTTTTTTGTTTCTATTTCTGAACCTCGTATTAAAACTAAAAGGAAATTCAACTGAATTTTTCTCTGAGAAGTCAAAATACACTGATAAGATTTTGTTTAAGATAATTCTGGTGACTGGGAACGACATGGGTCCCTTTTCCTTTTTTTTCCTTAAGGTGGCGCTATACAAAGAATTAACCAACCAATGGCATCATTTCAAAATTTTCATTTGAACTGTCAAAAGTAGTTTATTACAGATTTAACCTCAAAACGGCATTGACAGAAGGACGACGTGAGCGCCGCCATAAGAAATGATGCGGAAATCAAGTGAAAAAGGAAAAATACCATTAAAATCCAAATCTCTACAAAAGTCGCCACTTTTGAGACATCTTAAGGTCGACCTGTATCTATTTGACGTGACATGATTCGAATTAAAAACAACAGTAACAAGAAGGTTATGCCTTTAACTTCATGTTTTCTTGTCTGCATTAAAAAAGAAAATTTGATATCAATCTATCAGAAATTTATGAATGAAACTTGAGCATAACCTCGAGAATAGCTCCAAAGGTTTGGTGCTCTGTATTTAGCTTTGAAACAACA
Organism: Harmonia axyridis; assembly: GCF_914767665.1. Lineage (NCBI taxonomy): Eukaryota > Metazoa > Arthropoda > Insecta > Coleoptera > Coccinellidae > Harmonia > Harmonia axyridis. Next base: position 32,377,804 of record NC_059505.1, read on the forward strand.
GTTAAGAAGAGCATAATTAAAATAATGCCAGATATTTGTTGAAAAAGCTTAGCAATAGACATGAAAGAGGCCTAGTGTAATAATGTGGTAATTTATTCTTCTTATTCTTCTTCTACGTATTGTAGTTTATGGGACTGTATTTTTCAACTCTCCTGAGACCACGAATGGTAATTTTTTGAATGTTAGTATTCGTAATTTTAGTTTTAGTTTGCGTTCTTTATTGTTATTGTTGTATTTTCTTCATCATATTAGAAAAAATGAAGATAATAAAACCAAAAATCTTTATGTATTACAATCCTTCGAGTGAAATATCGAAGCAAAAACCAAAACATAAACAATTTCGATGAATTGATTATTCCCTTTCCTAATTTGTCTGATTATGGCTCTGTTTACCAGCTGAAATTCTCTGAAACGATCAATATCTTGTTATTTATATCCAAAGTGTACAAACTAATGTGAATACGAATGACTCAACAAATTCAATTTAATGAAATCCATAATCAGAATATAGTAGTCCGATAACTAAGTTCGACTAAATTTATTGTGGTTCATCTCTTACGTTTTCTAGTTAAACCTAGAGTAGTTTTATTCTTCTGGAAATCAGTTGAAGCTCTATTTAACGGCACAACCAAGAGAACTCTTCTATGTCATTGACTGGACTTGGCCTTCGAATGAGTAAAATCTCGTGAATAATTATGAATTTCAGAACATGTACCTAGTTAATGGTGTTTTGTAGGACGTCTTGTCGACTATTATTATCCCCTTTTTTATGTACAGCTATATAATATATACAAATATGTAAAACAACAGAGATTGCGAGCATTCGTCAACACCTGCATGTCATTCGTAGACGTTTTTTCTGTTAATAGTCACTAAATTGTTCGTTTGCCACTGTTAATTCCTTGTTATCCTGATAACGCGTTCTTTGGTAGAGACCAGGGTTCGCTGTCGCTGACGATGCGGCGTCACCCTGTAATAAAAATGATCGTTTAATGGTTATACACATAGAGGTGGAAATAATTCTTTACTGAAGCGTGCATCATTAAGATTTGAATTTATCTATATTTGCTGTCATAATAAAATATTTATTATAGTGATTCAGAATGAAAGGTGATTTATGGAAGTTGGCAATCATGGAGTATTTAAGAATAAATGAAATATTCAATGGATTTAGTTATTTTGTTTTATTTTATTATGAGAGAACACCACGACATGGTTACACGATTCAAAACGAAATTAGGGATATTTCTGTAGGCTTGGTTAATCGATCGTCTAGAGGTATGATTCGATTACCTGGCCTTTCGTCTTTTTCTCCGTGACTTTGTTGGATTTGTAATAATGAAACTCTTTTGAATTATTTACATCTATTTACAAAGCCACAATTATACAGTGAAAACTCAGTATTGAGAAGATCCCAATAACGTCCTAATAACAAGTTTCTCACTACTATACGGTATACGGTACTGAATTTCGTCTTTAACTCTCGTTTAATTGATTACTCGAAACGTCTTCGTCGTACTTCAAGTTTTCGGTCGTCTCGTCTATAACTTGTTCGCGACTCGTCTTAATCTAGTCCGCGAAACGTATTTTCGTCTTACGTCTTAAGTTGACCGCCCGAACTTGACTCGTCTTCGACTTAAGTTAAACTGTACCCCCTGTACCCGTCTTCGGTTTGATCTGAACTGTGCTCTCTGTCGATTTGAATTACCCTGTCTCGAATATCCCTTCCTTTCGTTTTGGCCACACCCTTAGGGGAAAGTACCTACCATCTCCTAGTCCAATGAAATCTTTTGCCGTACCGCCCCAAAGATCTTCGCGGATTCCTGGGAATCGAATATTCTAGAAGGTCTAGAGCCTGAGAAAACATATGTAACCCATCTGGCATAATCGTCTTGTTCTGAAACTTTTCCCAACCCCATAAATCCCTTAAGTTTTACAATCGACATAACACATTCTTCGACACCCCGAAGAATAACACATCCGTTTCGCATTATGTACAATAACAATTCGTTCCCTGTAAACTCATTGAATTTGTCATGCCCTTGGCACTTGAAGAGACTAATATGTCTCCAAGCATCCGGTTGACCATCTCAATTATTTACAGGGAACAATAGACTGGATCCTACATTTCTTCTTACAAATCACCGATTTTATGGGGTTTTCACATAATTTCCTTAAAAAATAATCTACATGGAAGTAAATATTTTCAATTTGCGAATGAAAACAAAAAAAAATTTCAGTAATTTTTCGTTTTTCGCAAAAAAATTGATGATAAGTACTTTGTACAGAGTACTCATATATTTTTAAAATATTCGTGAAAAAAACCTATCAGAAATCATTACAAAAGAGGTAAAATTATGATATCGTGAAAGTCGTAGTACAATGTTGCCCTCTATTTATTTGCTTCGAAAAAAGAAAGAAGATAAAGTGAATGTACAACTTCGTACACCGTAAAAAGTTTGGTCATCGCAAGAGCGCCAGAGGGGAAATAAATGGGTACCAAAGTTTGACTGATACGCGAAAAACCACGTGGTGGTAATCCCTCTTGAATAAAATAAGCTCAGTCAAAGTGAGATCAGTAGCTTTTTAGCGCATGTTCATCCATGCAGCAAATGTAAAAAGTTTGGTCATCGCAAGAGCGCCAGAGGGAAAATGTATGGGTACCAAAGTTTGACAGCAATTGTGCCTTTGAATACCACACAACTGTGCCTCCAATAAGGATGTAATTGACGCAAATGTGAAGTTTCTGACTCCACGTCAGTGTTGTACTCATTTTTTTAGATTGAAGTCTCAACTTTCCAAAATGTAAGGAAAAATAGAAAAATTTTTGCCAGAGCAATTCCAAAGGCTTATCATCCGAGATAATACAGTAGAATATATGAGATGTTCCTAAATTGGAGATATAAGGGAAAATGAGATTGCTTGAATAATTTATTATATTATTTTATTATATTTATTAAAATCAAATACCTTGTACCTCGAAAACAAAACGTTAGTTGCCCCATGTTTAAAGGACTTATTTTCTTAAAATGATCCGAGGAATCGTCATTTTCATTTGTACCTTCAATTTAGGAATACCCTGTATAAAAATGGAACTTTCTGGTGATTCATTCCGTATTCAGAATTAATTCATTAATGATTCCAAATTCTCTTCCATGGAACATCCTATATACTTCCACAAATTCCTATCGATGATTTGCGTCATATGACAGAAAAAAATACCGATTTCTGTGAGTCAAATGACAAAAAGGAATTCTAATAGCGTATTCGACTGGCTGCACCAATGCGAATTAATTCGAATTTCTGTAGAGCTAAATGACATAATTAGCTCGAATTAATTCGAACTGGTGCAGCCAGTCGAATACACTATTACTGAGAACTCAGTATTGAGGTTCAACGTTTGAAGTTTTTCAATATAAATATCAGATAGCAATCTTTTATATCAAAGTAGATTTTTATTGACGTCGTAAAACCGTTAATCCGTAAACAACCAAAAATGATTGCAATGAGCAAATATGTATATTGTTACATACATAACATTTTCACGTGAATTTTACTAAGAATAAATTATGACTATGCATTTTCGAATCTTATCTCATCAATTCTCTGGAGTTTTCCTTGAACCTCAACGTTCAAAAGTAACGGATGTGCCAAATTCGTTGTCTAGTGAGAGAATCTCAGAATACCTTTTGAGCTAGAAAAAAATGAATGGCATATTTTCGGGCTCGATTTTTGAGAAAATCAATTTGGTGAAACCGCAAACTTATAAATTCAAATATTTTCAAGAATAAAAAGAAATTGGAAAATGGTGTAAAATGAAAAGTTCTCATAACTTCTCCATCACTGGTGCTATAAGCATAAAACAAAAACACTTTACCGGAACTTTTTCCAGTGAAATCTATTGATGTAATCATTCATTTTTTATTGCCCTTGATTTCGAAGTTATAATACAAAAAATTGCTTTTTTTTCCACTTTCAAAAATATCTAACATGATATATAAATTTCTTATCGAACTAAAAAAATCATCATCATCATTTCTTAGTTTTTATATACTGACCAACTTATATTTCTGAAAATATCTATGTATTGATGAAAGCATGATCATTTTTGGAAACTAAGTATTTTTTCAACTTGATAGTCCAATCGTGGTGATATAGCTTGATATCCTAATGATCTCAGAAACAGTTATTGAAAACCAAATGGTGATCCATTCTAGAACAACGACTCTTCAGGATAAAGTTTCCCTAGAACAATTTACTAGCTGAATTCTTGACACTAGAACATATTAGCTAAAGTGGCAAATCTAACACCTCTTATATAATATTGAAACGTGAACAAAATGAATGAGAAACTGAAAGAACGATAATCCAGAAATACCACTTCAACAATTCCAAATTCATTTGACGTTCTCAGGAGAATAGGCATCCTTACAAAATACAAGATATTGTTTTCAAGAAACATCTTTGATATAGGCATTAAGCCGTATGTCTGCAGTTATGGGACTTAGGAGTGTTGCATAGATGTATAAGTACTTCCATATTTGAAAGCTTTAGTTTTCTAGCTCAGATCAAACTACCACCATCTATCCTATGGATGAAATGGAAATCAATTCTCTTGAATGCTTCACATATTGAATCCTTACTCCTTGGACATCATTTGAACTCTTGATATTCTGAGATGTTCCTACTTATACTTCCATTTTATAGTGAAGCTTATAAGCTTCTGTTTGCCTTGGGATTCCTACGTCTAGCCAAACTATACATTCCTCTTTCAATAGTATCAACTGGTTCTAACTACAGTGATATCTCTTATAGTTGAATCATCACTATTACTCCCCAACACTTTGTGAGAAAACATTTATTGTATCAATGTCAGTTGTGAGTGGCCGAGTGGTAAATTCAGCTGTTATTTTTCTTCGAGATTCTTAGTCATACTTCTACAAAAGAGGTACATACCTGATTCAGCCACTATCAGTGCTTATATTCAGGATATCTCTTAGGTCGGTGGATGGTAGCGTGTTCAGGATGAGGTGGACCGGTTGGTACACCAGGTGTAGGAACAGGTGCTCTAGCGATACTCGGTGGCTCCTCGCTAGTAGAACTGCTAGGCGATGGGAAATATTCCCTAGGTACGCCGCCAACACTTCCACTAGGACCTGGTTGACCCATTCCATCTTCGCTGGCCCACCTGGCTAACTGTTGCTGCGCTTGCATGAATTCATCACTATTAAGAAATAACAATCGTGGAGAATTTCGAAGAGTAACTGAAGGACACCAATACAACTACCGCTATAACATAGCAATCACCGTCTTATACTTACTAATCCTGGTGGTCGTCATGGTTCTCAAAGAGTCACCTTTGGAAGCCGAGAAGGCTATCGAAGCGTGGATACAGGAATCGTTAAAGAAATGGAAGTTTCAAGATGACTTCGGAATACAGAACATGAAATATTCGATAGCAAATTTGTAAGATAAGTTCGATAACAGAGGAGTATCAATTGGTTTTATGGACTTAATGATGGTTTATCTGGAAGATCTTTTAGTTTGATCTTTTTGGAGCTACGGTAACATCTAAGGAGAAATCACTTTATGGTAAGAAAAAAATTACATATCAATTAGAACATGCAAATCACCAATAATTGAACTATCAAGGTTTTTGTGCCATAATCTTTACTTTAAAATATTTCAATCTGTTGCTATGAATTCTAGAATAAATCTTTCTTTTATTTCCAAAACATTGAAGGCGTAATATAAGAAGGAATTGATCATTATATTCACTAGCAATTTTAAATGAGTAAAAATGAGACTAACGGTTAAAAATACATTACACAATATTAAAAACAAAGGAAAAGTATAACGACACATCCCTCAAGCAGAGGATGTGCTTTTGAACAATTTCCCTAATTATTTTTTCTACATATCGAAAACGAAATGAAAGTGAAACCTGAACAATTATTTTACTTGTAATATAAAAAGCAGGTGCATCCCTACATATCATGAACTAGGGCTATCCGATGTGAATCAAAATTCAGATTAGGACGATTGAAATAAAAAATAGCTAGATTTCAACATAGTGGTCTACTTTAAATTCATTCAGCTCTGATTTTATGTGTCCAAAGATGAAATAGAGTGTTGGGATATTCTTTACGTAATAAGCAAAAGTGACAGAGCCGTTTGAAAGGTGACAGCTAGACGTGTTGCACTCTATATACAGGGTGATTCCGGAGAAGACCGTCAGATTTTAGTAGAAGTTAACAGTAGTGAGACAGTTTCGAAACAATGTTTGGTTTATGGTTTGGGGCCTCAATTGAGTCTCTACAGGGTGATTAGACGACGGATTATACTTTGATTGATAACTTTGGTAGGGCTGATTCAACCTTGATGAAATTTTCTGTGTAGTACAATATCAATGAGCACCTTAAATAATTCTAATACTTTCTTCAAAATGCAAGGTTGTTCCTGTGGAAATTTCAGGTTAATTGTGTCGGTTGAAAAAACATCCTGTACACCTTGTACAACTTCACTATCCGTTCAGATTTTAGGTGTTTTTAATTTTTTTGGCTCACCTCCGTTTTTCCGAGAAAGTTAATTAATTAATAACATAATATTAATTTCGTTTCAAAGCAGTGAGAATGCTCTGAACTAGGTAGTATAGCTTTATAGGCCAAGAATGGAAAGCGGTTTCTAAGTTCTAAAACAGTCTTTCTGAATTTGTAATTAATTTTTAACACTACAGTTATTACTCAGAGTAAATAGGCCAAAAAAAGCAGATCACCCTGTAGTCAAAGATTCTCAATTGAAACCCCCAACCATAAATCAAATATCATTTCCAAACTGTCATAACTAGTCTCAACTTCTCATTAAATCTGATGGTCTCCTCAGGAATCACCCTGTATGAATAAAACTCACTTAGAAGAAATTTGGAGCATTCTCAAGTCTCTAAAAAAATGGACCAAAGGGCGCCTTGTGAGATATGTGAGCGTTAAGGTCTTGGAATAGAAAAATACTCAATCAATCAATTGATTTTGTAGGTAAAAGTTGATGTAATCGTATGGTGGATTAGAATGTAGTCCTATCTTAAAATTCTCCACGCTTTCAAGAACTAGAAAAGTGGAGAACTTATTTACAAGAAAGCAAAATGAAATATGAAGACATAGTTGAAGAATGTCTAGGCTTTAACAGCCAACTTAAAGGTTGAATCTTGGGACCATCTCAGCTGCTGGATGCCATTAGAATTAAGATCCAGAAAGGGGTTGGAATCTTAGCCTTACCTAGGCCAGCTCAAACAGAGCATATACCTTACCCTAAACTCTAACACCAACAGAAAATTCAACCCTACCGAGCTCGACAGAAACTCATGCAATAGTCAACATTCCAGCCCGGAAGCTCTTTCTAAATCATCACCTTTCGCTATCTGGTGTCTCCCCGCAAGGCTCCCCTCTGTCGTGGTCGGCACTTTCGTAGATGCTCTCTTCCTCAGCGGGGTGCATGTGGTGGGAGGGGTAAGGCATCCTGCCTGAGGGTTGGCGGTAACGGCCGTAAACGAAACGGGTGTCCCTGTGGCTCTGGTGGCTGCTCTCGCTACAGGCGGACGACGATTCCTGCCTGTAGTGCCGATCTGCCTCGGTCTCCGACATCCTGATGTCCTCCGATCCGCTGGGACTCATATGGCGGGAATGGTGTTCTAGCTGACGGATGAGGTCTTCAAGGTTACGAATTCGGATAGGTCCGCATGGCGGTACTTCGTCCTCTTCTTCGTCTTCTGCTTCCAATACGGTCTGGAGAAAGAAAGCAGATAATTTCAGTGCAGTAAAAAGGGTAATTTGAGTTTAAGTTGAAGCTAGGTACTTTCTTCTCTGGCTGAAAGAGCAGGCGCCTTTGGTATGAAAAATGGTTACTGGTTAATTTAAAATGTTGGTATTGCCTTTATGCCCTCAATTGAAAAAAAGTTTTGACCAAAAGAAGCCTCTGGTCAATGCTGGTTCTCAAGTTATAGTGTGTTCAAAGTAGAAATAGCGATAAACGCTACAAATGTAATATTATCATAACTTTTGAACCAGAGAACATATTTGAATCGTTTTTTCGCTACGTCGCAGTTCAAAGGGCAATTTTTCATTGATCGCTAAGATTTTTCACTGTTTTAGGGGTATTTATCGTCTTTACTTATGAGTTACATGACTTGGCGGAAAATGTAAATGTTTAGCTGTTTCGCACATATTATTAGGTGTACAACTTTGCTTCTGACGTTTTGCAATAAATGGCTGTAGCGGTAAGTGGTAGTCGAAATAAAATAGATCGTAGATGTCAAACAATAAGTTTAGGTATTTGTAAACATAACGCCATCGAAATATTAGTCGATTTGTGTCTGCATCATAAAGTTATTCTCGATTAAACATGCCAGCTTACGAGCCAAATTCTCGTAATTCACGGGAGGTTTTAATTTTATGATTTAATATGGGGAAATCTGCGGCTGAGGCTCATCGAATGCTCTCATATACCTATAGTGAGGCCATTATTAGTGAAAGAACGTGCCGAGAATGGTTTCAACGCTTCAAGAACGATGGTTTTGACGTCGAAGTCCAGCATAGCGATGGAAGAGAGAAGGTTTCCGAAGATGTAGAATGGGATGCGTTAATTGATCAAAACTCGTGTCAAACGCAACAAGAATTGGCAGGATCATTGAGAGTGACGCAACAAGCCATTTCAAAATGCCTGAAAGTCATGGGAATGATTCAGCACAAGAAAATTGGGTACCGTACGAGTTGTAGCGGAGAGATGTTGAACGGCGTTTGTTTGCTTGTGAACAGCTGATTGCAAGGCATAAACGGAAGGGATTTCTGCATCGCATTGTGACTGGAGATGAAAAATTGGTTCATTACGATAATCCCAAGCGCAGAAAATCATGGGGATATCTCGGCCATGCCTCTACGTCGACGGCCAAACCGAATTTCACGGTTCCAAGGTCATTCTCAGTATTTGGTGGGACCAGCTCGGCGTAAAGTATTATGAGTTGTTAAAACCAATTAAGACAATCACACAGGCGAACGTTAACGAACGCAATTAATGCGTTTCAGCTGAGAATTGAAAGAAAAACGGCCGCAATACAACAAGAGACATGATAAAGTGATTTCACAGGATGACAATGCTCGACCCCATGTTGCGAAAGTGGTCAAGACTTATTTGGAAACGTTGAAATGGGAAATCTTGAACATTTTCCAGCAAAACGATGATAGGGTACTCGGGTTCAGTTGGTGATGTGCGTATTCCAGAACCATCAAATGCTTGCGATATGAGAAAAGTTTTGCTGATAAGGTCCAATATGTCCCCTTCCGAAATACAATGCAAGACCTTCAAGTTGATGACAATAATAAATGATCAAAAAGGCACTTAGTTAATCATATCTACTTTGTAGCCGACGATACTGGCTGAATCCCGTTTCAGAACAGATTAACTTGTTGGATAGTAGCCATTCATGAATGCTGCTAATATATTACTTTGCTTTTACTATTTCAATGAAAATAGTGAAATTACAAACGAATAATAAAAATAAAACATTTTATGAGCAAAAGAGCTAAGCAGTTATGTTTTCCAACCTTATTGACAATGAAGAATAGCTTTTTCAGCTGCAAAGAAATGAAAAAACTGTTCAAATATGTTTCTTGGTTATGATAATATTTCATTTGCAGCTTTATCGCTATGTTTACTTTGAACACCTTATAACTTTGGAACCGGCATTGACCAGAGTCTTCTGATCAGCTTTTCTCGTTGCCTTTCATAAAGGTCTACAAAAACCATACAGGGTCTAAGTTTGTGATAAGTTAGGTCAAGTCTGAGTACAAAAAGGTTGTGAATCTATTGAATAATAAGTCGTTTCTCTGGTACACAGATTAACGAAACCAGAAGTGGACACTGGTAATGTATTGAACCCCACATATTTCAGGCAGAAATATTAGCTAGCTGGAAGTAAAATGAATATAGGAATGAAAAGACATCTTTGATTATCTCGTAAAATAATTGCTTTACAAATTTCAATATAGATGTGAATTTAACAATATCGTAAGTTGAACATGTTTGTCATACTATCATTGCAAATTCTCTTTGTAGGTATATTCGAATATACATGGTGTCCCAAGTTCGAGTACCTGGAAAAAAAGCTCAGTTTCCAGAAACGTTTGATAGACAGTCAAACCTGTGACACCTGTATATTTAAATGTTACTCACTTGCGCTTCGCATATCTTCTCACTACTAGCAGACCGCGACCTACTCTTGTACTGTCCATAATTCTCAGTGCACTGCTCCAAGCTACGCCTCAGTCTTTCCTCACTCAACTCCGTGGTGCTGCCAGAAGGCAACGAGGAGCTCCCTCTATGAGAAGCTGCGTTCCTCAGAGCCTTGATGATATCCTCGTGGTATCCATTCAGGGTCTTCAACGTTCTCTCGACATCGGAAGCACCGGCGTTACTCATCAGTTGCGCTATGTTTGCTTCCGCCTGCATCATTAGCTCTTCGTTTTGGATATCCTCGCTCCAGTTGCCTTTGCCGTCAGCCAACATCATCCCGTAGTCGTGTTTCTTCAGGATTCCCTTCTTTTCCGGCATTTTCAAGTTGTTGTGCTGGAGGTCTATGAAGGAGACCGTTTCTTCTTCAACTGGAATAACTCGATGAAGTTTACATTGTGAATAAGATGAACAGTAATAGGAGGGTTATACCCAGCATGTTTAAACCATACAAATATAAGGAGAAAAAAAAAACAATAAAATCTTGAAAATGGATCAAGAGCTTCAATGAACGAAAACAGTAAGCACTCCTCTGGTAGAGTGGGTTTGGAAGCTTATGTGTAGATCTTAATGTATAGATTGTCGGTCATACAGTAAAGATATTGTGACCTCTCAAATATTAACCTAAAAAATACCAACCTTGATCATCATTCTTGGCAGCTCCAACTCCCATTCGCTTCAACTGTTGTATCTTAATATCCCTGTAAGCAATCGTGATTTTATTATTGGATTTAAATAATCCCCTTTGTAATTGTTTTGTGCAAATTGAGCTACTAACTGAAATTGTTGTTGCGCCTGTCCTGGGCCCATATGATTGGCTGATCGAAAAAGAACCCTTTGGGAATCCGCACGGCTGAAAAAAGTAACACACTCAAAACGCATCATTACATGATGAACCTCCAGCAATTTGCTAGTTTTGCACTCATAAAAAATTTAAAGTATCATAAGTGATAACTCGAACTCATTTTATAGACATCATAGACCTGATGGAACAAAAGATCATAAATTAACCCAACAGGGGATGAATTTGATTGTATTCCATTTTCTTGAAGGCTGAAAGTCTTTGATAAATTTTGGAAATAATGGTCACCAGCAAATTGCTGGAATGCTGGTATTGGTATCTTGCATTTCCATGCCATTTGTGAGGTCATCTTTAAGAGATCGCTAACAGTCAGCGGTAACTATAATCATAATGCAGAAAGCACTATATAACCAATTTTTCACACATTCATCCTGAGTTGACGAGATATGATGATAAAATGAGTTTTGTGAAGTGTGTCTCTTAAACAGCGAATTCGATTTTCGATGGTAAATGAAGATGTGAAGATGTGACTTACCCTAAAGTTTGTCCACTGAGATTGATCATCTTGTTAGAGCCATCTTGGGCATGATTTCCGGCCAGCACGTAATTTTTGGTCATGGGTTTTTTGTAAGCACGTTCGTATTTGCTAACAGTTGTCCTCCTTTTCCATCGCGATTATAAAAGAAAACACCGCACGAAAGCAAAGCTAATTATTAGGTGTTTATCAAGGGTTTTGAAAGGTTTATTCATGTCCCAGGGAATTGATCCAACGAGTTTCAGGTGGGTAACGTGAGTTACCCTTTTTGCAGACACGAATAAAGCTTCTGGACATCAAACACTTTTTCACAATCAGATGGTGGATGAAAAAGTTCACCAAGTCATGCCCATCTAAGTATAATTTGAATACAGCAGTACAGCTTTGCAGAAACATTCATTTTGCGAATCTTAGCCGGCGAGCCAATGAATTACAGACCTTCCTGGTGTTATTTTTAGGACGATTTTATCAGGATGTACACTGCTCATTCAGATTTGGGATCACTTCAGAATATTACAAGTTTCATTGGAGCTGAATGAGTTATCACCAACACCTACCTGGAAACTGGGTTGGACATATGAGGATATTGAATCAACTAGATTCAAACCTCTTGGCAAAACCATCGGATGTTATGCCAACCATCTTCAATTTTGAGAAGCCCTTTGAAACGGTCATGACTGACCGTCCTAGTGCAATAGGTTTCATAAATCGTTTAGACAAAAAGTCATCCATATAGTTCACCGATGGATCAAAATCAGAGAGAAGTACTGGCATTGGGGAATATGGACCTAAACTGAGGATCCCTAAAGCCTTGGAAAGTGAGCCCTCTATTTTACAGACCGACATACTAGCTGTTTACGTATGCGCTCAGGAGTGTCTTGAAATGAACCTCAAGGTGCGCATGTCTACATCACCACAGACAGCCAAACCACGCTGAGATCCCTGGAATCGTACTGCCAGGGTTCTATGTTGACCTGGGAGTGCCGTAACACCATAAAGCAACTGGCTAGAGGCAATAAAGTGACTCTACTATGGGTACCAGGACACTGTGGTGTTGAAGGAAACAAAAAAGCCGATGAACTTGCAAAAAGTGTATCAAGGTTAACACCTGCTGGACCTGAGCCTTTCTGTGGGCTAGGAATAGACCAATATAAGGCAGCGGTACAGCAATGGGACTTGAATAACAGGATAACCCACTGGACAAACACTCCTAGACTTACCCAGGCCAAGAAATTCGTGATGATTTCACCCACCTACGCCAGAAAGCTCTTGAAGCTGTCACGAGCCGAGCTTCGGGTTATGGTGGGACTGCTGACGGGTTTCTGTCGGTACAATCATTATTTGTACCGTATGAGAAAGTCTGCAGATGAGATTTGCAGGCTCTGTGGATCAGAAGCAAAAACAGCTGAACACATGGTATGCAAGTGTCCAGAGCTGGCTGGCCTAAGAACAATTCATATGGAAACCGGTCCTGGATACCCGAGAGGTGACGGCTAAGGCTCCTAAGGAGGTTGTCAGTTTTATCAACGCCATTAACGACCTCCGTGGGTTTCATTGAATGAGTAGGGTAGAGAACAAAAGATCTACATGGTCGCAGTAAATCTGTCTTCAAAAGACATCTCTATCAGGATGCTGTATGTGCTTTCTACAATGTTCATAAAAACACTGTGTCGTCTTTTGTATATCTTGCTTAACTTTCATTGAGTAGTTATTGTAGCACTGCTGATGTGGCACTGCCAGTATAAATACTTTCTGTATGGATCTACCAGTAGATGAATTTTGCAGATTCTGAGGATTTGATATACAAATACCTTTGTAGACCAACCCAAAAATCGGGTTCACCTAATGTGAATATTTGAGTGATCCCTAGTCTTTGTGAGCAGTGTACCTGCATCAGTTCCTAAATATTCACTTTTTTGATATCGAAAAACTACGTTTTTTTTGAATAAATATTTGATTATTGGTGTAACACGTGACATAGCCTGAGGATTTAACTGGATAAAGGATGACCGATAATGGATATGTCCATCTGCATTTGCTGCTTGATTATTCAAAGGAAGTTGAGCTCAGTTATTGATTGGCATCCCATATTTGATTTAAAGTGTGCTACTGATTCGTGCTCCACTCTAATGTGTTAAGGTAGTGGACTGAGTTAGTGGTTGTTTATGTACAATCAGTGCATGTATTACGTGGAAATTGTCTTGGAGCACACGTAACTAATCATATACACATCTAAAAGCACAACCTGCGATGATGCATCTATACGGGGAATCTCCCCAGTACAGTCAGTACAGTAAGTACAGTCAGGTTGCACGCTGGTTCATACGAGTGAGATGAGGCAGAAGAAAAAAAATAGTTTTTGGAAACATTTTACTGTGGAAACCACTTCACTAGTACAAATATTGTTATAATGATTAAAAAATTACGACATTCAGTATAAAAAAATTTGACAATTTGAATTTGACAATTTCTTTTTGATACTAGGACTATGTACCCTAGAATTCCATCGAAAGCATCTAAATTTCAAGCCAAACACAATGTTAGTTTAATTAGGTAGACGATCACAATTTCAAAACCTTCAATTCGTTTTACTCACACCATATCTCATTTGATTTATATTACTTTTTAGTTTTTTTTTTTTCGAGGCAGATTCTTGTATAAATGCACAATCCACACAATGACACATTTAACTAACAATTATTACTAGTACATGCTTAGAATCCAGACATGCCCATGCTTGAGAAAGTGGGGTATTTTTTTTAATATTACCGTAGCATCCCAGTATTCGTTAACGGTGGGAGGGGGTTTTGATTATAATCTATTTCTTTTTTAATTGTGACCCAAATGATAGATTGTGTTGTTCCCATTATCATGCGATCTCAAATTCATGCCGTTATCGATTTTTTTGTTAAAACCGGTATCCTGTTTCATTAATAGTTTTACTGTTCTTTTTACTTGTTCTTTGAACCGCCAGGTCTATGTAGCAGTAACTCTACTGATGATATCGAAGCTGTAGAAACTTTTTAAGAAAAATACAGTATTTGGAAGATATCTGAGATTGTGTTCAATTTCAAAAGCAATCTTGACTTTGGTTTTGCCACACGTAAACTTCAGTAGTTAGGTAAGGAATGTATATGGTTTTTTACAGCAATCTCCTATATTGTTTCAGATGCATTTGAATAAAATGGAGAAAGATAATATGCTTATGGAGTTTTGGAGTTATAGAGAAATATTTTTCTGAAAGAACTGTTGTTCGACAAAGGTATGGACAGTGTAGGAGAAAACAACAAGAATATGAATGAGATGAATTTGGTTTGAAGGTTAGGGACCAAGTTTTGAATATTAAAATCTAATCTATAGCATTCAGTTATTTGTATAATGTAATCCATAAAATACTAAAAGAATCTAATGCACACTTTCTGGTTTTTCTCGTTTGATTTTATCCATTTGAAAAAACTGAATGAAACACAACCATTAGAACAAAAAATTTTGAGTAGCGGAAAGAAAACAGTAGATATCTTCGAAAAGAGAACAGAGACATTGTTGAAGAAAAATAATAAACTTTGAAAAACTTCGGGATCTGTTTAATCCTCCTTGCATTTGATTAGGGATCAACTCAAAGCTTCCAAATTTATGGGTCATATCGAAAAAGAAAACAGGCTTAACCAAATGGCTAGATTTCCAATAAAATGATGTTGCTTATACCCGAAAAAAAAACTAGTTTTCCTCGAATATATAACGAACTGACATCAAAACAGTCCCCGTAGGTTTTCCACTTCTGCTATAACGGTTTAACGGAGAAAAAATCTGTTTTTTCGCCCTGCTACATTCCAGCAACCAAAACCCTTCAGCAACTATTAAATTTGTTCGCCCGAAGAGAGCAGTCTGAATCGAGAGAACCAGAGAGACGAAAAAAAAATTGAATTCACCATCGCGTGTGAAATTTGAGTTCGCATTTTATAAGGGAACGTGCACAGTGCGATAATAATGAGTTCGTAAGGCCTATTGTGGATCTTTGATGTGTTCAACCACGGTATACGAAAGAGAGGGGAGAGGAAAAAAGGTCCGTACGGAGGGTGGCAACTTCTTTAATCATTATCCAACTCGCTCTGAGCCTCTGTGTACATATTTCGATTTGCGACAATAAGAAATGCAACGTTTCATTTCGATTCGGTTGATATGTCCTTGAGATCTGAAAATTTTGGGTAACTCATTTCAGGCCATCATACAGAAGAAAATCTCGGATTCTATGACTGTTAGCTTTCTATTTGACCATAGAAGAATATCAACTTGTCAATCATTTTATATCTCTTTCTAAATTGTTTCGATTGAGTCTTGGTAAAGGTCTATGGATTCTTATGAGTGCCTATGAGGCCTCTGAACAATTGTAACACGTGTGAGCAATGTTCTTTATTAATTTCGAGCTTTGAGGCCTTGTTTGTTACTTGAGTAAGAAGCTGAGTTTTTGATTCATAAATTTTTGTTATCACATCATAGTGGATGTTGTGGCAAATTGTAAACAAATGGGCTGTAAATAATCGAAACTGTATTTTTTGGTATAAGATAATTGAAACGATAAAGACTAGAGATAAGTGACAAAAATTTTCAGTTTTCAAGAATATATTCCTTCATCTTTCGCTTGAGTTTCATACCTTCAAAGGAGTCATTATCGTATCGGAAAAAGTGTTGTAACATCGTCGATGGTAAACTTTTGTAGCCAATATTTGCTATGTTCTAAGTTAGGGTTGAGGACGTGAATAATTAGTTATCACTATAAACTCTATAGGAAATGGGGTAAATCTTTCTTTAACGTTGAATATCTGTTCATTGTATTCTTCTCATCTCAAGATGTCATCCTGTCGGATATCGATCATTATCAATAATCGAACTACTTTCAGAACCTCTAGAGGTATTTACTTACCATTCGACCGTGACACCTTCAACTTAAAAACTATCAAAATCATTCTCCAAGAAAAACAATCTAAGTAAATCAATGTTCAGGTTGGATAAAGCAAACTAAGTTCACGAAAAATAAAACTGTTTCATGTTTGGGGAAATATGTGAGGTCGAACGTATAGAATCATGAAAGGGACATGTTTTGGGTTGTAGATGGTGATTATTCAGTGATTTGCAGGTAGCATGGAGGTTGTTGAATATCAGCTTCAGCGTTGGAACGAATGGGTGAAGGTTAAACTTTCCTCTTCATGCACGATATCTATTGTGAGATTGAAAGCAAACATTGGCTACAGTTTCTAAAAAAGAGAAGAGAAAGGCAAAACATGTAAAGCTTCATCACGAACTACCCCAAAACAAGCGGCAATTCACCAGTCTACTGAGAAACTCGACCAGACTTCAAAAACACGACCCTTGTGAAATGAATTTAAGATTTAGGTTTTTGTATATATCGATAAGTGTTCTCCATATGACGATAAGATGATATTGGCCAGAAAATTTTTCAAAGTTCCATGAATGATTAGGAATGAAATTGTATCAATTGGCAGCAAGTCCCAAATAAGAATCTGATGATTCTAACAGTTCAATCCAGTTTCTGATCTTCCAATGTGACATCGAACGAAGTTGACATTGAGGTTTTCTTTTGATTCATATGTATATATGAACCCAAAATGAGGAAAAAAGGTTCTTTGTCAATAAGAACCATCCACCTGTTGTCAATATTGAAATTCGTAGATTGACAAACTTAGCTATTGCCCCAATCTATCAATAGTTGAAGATATTGCCACCAAGCCTCAAATAACCTTCTAACCTGGATCTTTCATTGTGGCTTTGAATGATTCTGGTTCCTATGTTTCGAAGGAACAGTAAATGATGAGGAAGTTTTTTTCCAATTCAAGGATCTCCTATCTGTTGTTCAATTGGTAGCGTTTTCCAAAAAGGAAGTTTTGAAATTGACACATTCAGCTTTTGACCATTTTGGGGATTTCATCTTTATTCTTCAGCTGTGATGGAACTATTTGGATTGAATTGATTGGCTATATATTGAGCTTGCAGCGAGGTTCTGTCTGAAATCTATACAGGGCGATTCACCGCGATGACCTATCAAGAGGTTATGGAAAACTGACAATTTTGTGCTGAAAATTTGCTTGTTGGGGTTTGAGACAATGATCTTCCTCCTTAAAATATTTTCAGATTTCTACAACTTCCGGTTATACTGGAAACAGAATACTACTTCCTTATTTCAAATGGCACATCCAGTATATTATTGCATCATTAGATAGCTTTTTTATGACAATTTCAGTTTAATGCTATACAAAAAATCAACGGTTCATGAGTTAAACGGATTCTTATGAAAAAATGGTGGCGATGGGGACTCACGTTTTTTAGAATATTTCTACAGAAAAAGTTTTTTCGAAAAAACCTTCATAATTTTCGATTCTGCAAATACGTAGTATTATAAACCTGTTCGCGTTTTGGAAGAAGAATGTAGTGGGTGTTTATCAAAAGATCATAAAGTTGGACAACTCAAATTTATCAAAACTCAAGATTTTCAAATTAGAACCTTTATTTTTATTATTTCAGTCGATTCTACATATAAAAAGTGTAACTCAAACTAACCTTATACCTGAAATGAGTACTTTGAGAGTTATCAAGAAAGAATTTCAAATGAAGAAAACCGCAATTTATAACTGTGTGAGGTAGTCTGCGACTTCCGGAAAACACAGGAAGAAATTAAAATTCGATGTTTCGATAACCAAATTTTTCGATTCAAACTGCAAACAGTTCTATAATACTACGTATTTGCAGAATCGAAAATGAAAAAGGGTTTTTTAAAAAAAAAATTTCTGCCGAAATATTAAAAAAAATTTGAGTCCCCATCGAAACCATAAGAATCCCATTAACTCATGAACCGTTGAGTTTTTACCCAAGGTAAAGCATATTCCTGAAATTTTTATCAAGAAAGCTATCTAATGATGCAAGAATTTACTTGGTGACCCATTTGAAATAAGGAAGTAGTAGTCTGTTTCCGGTATAACCGGAAGTTGAAGAGATCTGAAAATATTTCAGGGAGAAAGATCATTGCCTCAAACCCCAAACATGCACATTTTCAGCACAAAATTATGATTAGTTTTCCATAAACGTCTAATAGGCCATCGCGGTGAATCACTCTATATATGGGTTTAATCTTCTTGAGATAGTGTTTTAATAATCCTGATAACTTCACTCCAGCTAACTAGCTCCAGCTTCAATGGTTTTTAGTGTCCACTTAGAGGTCCTTAGAATTTTTGAAGTCTGCGAGTTCTCTGGTCTTGACGGCAGATGGCGCAGGTGTTGGGGCGCGAACAATACCAAGTCATCAGTCGTAAAAAAGGTAAAAGATCGCACCAAAATCGAAAAGCACGAGCGGATGCTGAATACGTGGGTCGCTACCTGATTGAGGTCTGCTCGATCACTAACCTGAGACAGAGCGAGAAGTTTTTGTGTACTACGACTGACCTGTAGCATAGGGCCATAGTTGCGAACACAATGAACACACCCCCTACCACCGACATGAGTGTACCAACGAGAAATACCGTGTTGGAACCGTGATAGCTCTCTGCGGTCAGTCCAACAGCATTGTAGGATGTGGGAAGCGACGGCACCGTGACGTCATCATGCATCAACAGCAATACACAGGCGAAAAGAGAGAAGGAAAGCACCAATGAGACAATATTACAATATCGAAATAAATGTTAGTATGTACAGTACACAAATTACGTTACATCAGAACCTAACCGGCAACATACAACTTGCAATATAGGCCGTACTCATTTATTCACATCATGAATTATATCGAGACGATTGTGATATTTGTTCCGAAGATGCTTTATGATTTCACATTTCCTCGTGCTTCAGATCGTCTGTCCACTATGCGGCTAGCGTCGCTGCTTTCGTTCAGCTGAACACGGTTGCAATCGCAACCGCAATCACATGAAGTCGCCGTGATATTAAGTTCGAGAGACTTATTCCCACGATTTTATGAATTCTATGGAAAATCAAAATACTTTATGGATTCACGATTAATTTTTTACATCGGAGTGCATCACAGTGTGAAAAGAACGCTCAGATGCATGGATAACCGTGCGATTAGCCGCATAGTGTGTGAGCACCTTTACTTAACCATTGGAATTTCCACTTTTTTCATAATATAACTTCTTTAGGTGAGGATGGAAGGCGAATATCAGAATGTAATCCTGAATACTAGCTAGCTCAATATCGTTATAGGTATTTATTATTTAATTTATCTAAATCTTGTCTAATATCTTCTGCTATTTCATGTATTAGTTCTAATTGATATCCAATTTTTTTAGGTTGCTAGCAGCTTCATATGGAACTTTATAAATTTGCTATATTATTCGAAATTTTCTAGTACTACTTCTTTGACTTTTAAATTATCGTGTATTGAGGATTTCATTGTATTGTATGTAGAGTTAAGTTAAAGATAAATATAGATTAATATAGATCCATTTGACTGTCAGAAGAAATTGAAGTACTTCACTTTCTTCAAATCATTATCAAAATATTCTTGGTTTGGCAAAATCCTCCTCGTGATAACTTTCCCATCATTTTGAGAGTAAGATTGCACCACAATGTTTACTTTCTGTTATGCAAAATAGAGGCGTAGAATTTTATTTGTTTTTCTCATCTCCAGAACAAATATCACAATAACTTCAATTTGATCATCAATTTGATCAAATGTTATTCATTTTTGATTTGTGTTTATCACAATAACCTCACTGACACGAAGAAGAGGGCAGTGTCATCTCCACCACGTATGAGAAGCGAGAAACAACAGATATACAGTTAGAACAACAGAATACATGCTGCACAACGATCTTAACCGTGGCACCATTGCTAGCTGATTAGAAGAAACTTGTTCATTTGATCTATTTCGTTGATTGTTGAACAATTTCTGAATGAAATTGTTTCAGTTGGCTTTTGCTTCAGTCTCATGGCTCCCATTGAATAAAAGATTGATTACAATTACAAAACTCTTTTTAGTAAAATTTTAACAGCAACTGACCAAGACAATGAAGCTGGTCATTCTCCAGAGTTTGGGGCTATGCTTATTGAATATACTTGAGTATACTTGTTAAAAATGGAAGCTTAAGATGACTATGAGACAATATAAATATTTTGGACAATTAGTTTATTTGCATAGAAGAATCCCAGGATTGTCAAAGGAAGAAATATGAAGTGTGATACCTTGACCATCAAGCTCCATATTCCTCATTTGATAATCCTTGAAGTTCTACTGTGCACTATTGTATTTTGAAGTATTATTGTCAATTTTTAGTGGAGTATAAAACTCGATTTATGAAGAATGGAAAAATAGCTAGAAACATAGGTGTTTAGCGTGCACATTGAAGCAGATATTACTTTGACAGAGAAAAATGATCACAGATGCATGCAAGAGATGAGTCGTTAGCTTAGTGCCTCTCTTAGCCAGTAATCATATGGAAGACAAAGTTGCAAGTGGTCTATTGCTGGCAGATTAAGTTCTGAGGTACTTAAGGGCATAACATCATACGAGATTCACGGTCAATACGAATTACGAAAGCCTATTTACAGGACAATGCGACACATTTACGTCCATTTAAAACACGACCACGATGGTTTACTTTCTACCTGTAGCAAACTGCCATAAAAGTAAAACAAATGAAGACACCGAGGACCGCGCCTACCAAGATGAATACCAGGGATAAGGTGCTTAAGTTATCAATGTTCTTGTCTCCTGGAAATTAGGTTTGTATACCCTTCGGTTACTTTTGTTCTGTGTACGTACATTCAATAGTGTTGCAAACAATATCGATCATTTCAAGTCCGCTTTTAATTCTGCATCCTCATGAACTAACTGTTCAATTATTTATTTAAGTTTGTACTTTTCAAAATTTTATTTTAAATCTTGTTGTTATATTTTTTTTACAGCATTCAAGTTAAAAGCGTATGTGAGTCGAACTTAGCCACGTAATCATCCTTTATTTGTTATTCATTGCAAATCTTTCACAAATTTAATTTATGTTTAATTTTAGTTCATATTTTGAGTTACATTGAGATAAGTGTGAAGAGAGAATCTGTCACTTTTGCTGGTATATGGCTTTTCTAGAAAATCGATTTAGATTTCTGTTGGCAATTAGGCTTGATATTCAAGCTTGGCTTGGCTTGATATTCAAGCTACTTGGCTCAAGCTCAAGCTCAAGTAGCTTGAGCTTGACTTGGAATCAACTCAAGTTCAAGTCAAGTAGTAGTTTTTCAATGTTAAGTCAAGTACTTAATAAATAAATACTTGAAGTACATTGAAATAACTACTACTTGACTTCAACTTGAGTTGATTTCAAGTCAAGCTCAAGCTACTTGAGCTTGAGCTTGAAGCAAGTAGTTTTAATATCAAACCAAGCCGTGAATCTCCACGCGGTAGCTTGCTTAACCAAATGTTCAAGCTTCTTGTTGCTGTTTCAACATTATCCGGTGGTCATTAAAATAAATTGTTGGTCGTATAATTATGATACAAGCTAAATTATTATCATGAGCATTATAATTAGTTTGTTAGCCATTATATGTTTTGGGTTTTATTTATTTTATCACCCCTGTATTACTATTATCTTTACATTATTTAGTGTTTTAGTTAGTTCTCTAATATTTCATCAGGAATTTAGAACATAAATACAAAAATATGTTCTTTTTTTGGTACTATCATCCATTACTAGACTAATGTTTGCATATGGATATGATGAATAAAAAGATTACCTCATAAAATGAGGAATATAACTTCGCATAATCCATAATTCTATAAACTATAGATAAATAACCGCGTTATCCAATTACAGTAATTGAAACTGATCAGAATTTTACGCAAAGCCTGAATGTAAGTATTATCCCATAAAAATATAAAAATTTTATTTTTCATAACCCGCTGATGCATATAGGAACTAGCAAACCGTAAAATATTCACTATAAAACAAGGGAACCTCCATATTTAATGCTCACTTATTGGAAGTTCATTTATATTTTACTCCAACCCGTTTTATTGATTGTTATGTATGTTGAAGCTTGCATATGTGTTTTGTGACTTTGGATGATGGATATGAAGCAAAATCGAAGATCGTAAAGTTTTTTTTGAAATCTGAAATACTCAACCTTCTGAAATTGTGAGTTACTGTTTCAGCAGTGCATTATTTGAAGTTGTCCAAAACAAATGTCTCTTATATATTCAGCAGAAGCGGTATATTCTCATTTGAAATAGTTCTTATGTATACGGTTCATTGAGTAGGAGTGAGAATTCGATAGCTCTATTAATAAACTTAGGAATATCGCCTGATACCTTCAGAATATTCGATACCTTTCCAACAAGGTTGTGTAAATAAGATTCTTCCATGTCAGATATGATTACATCTCATTAAGAAGAACGTAAATAATGGAAGCTGTTTTGTGTTTGGTAAGATATTTCATCTTTTTTCGAGGATTATTTAAATAACAAAAAGATTCAGTTTCGACCAATATTTGGAAGACGGCCTAATTCTCGAAATTGTTTGACCAAAAAAATCTCTTTGAATTCGTGTTTAACTCTACACAGATGATTCTTGGCGAGTTCATCTTACTCCTTGGAAATGATCAATATTGGTTGCAATTATAAAATTCTTTGATAGAGATGTATACAAAGAATTGCATGATTATTAAACATTTTCCAGATACCTACCGTAGGGGGTTTCTTTCTTTTTCATAACGCTGGATAAATTCGTACTTTTTCTCTCCAACGATGGCCTCGTAGGGAGAGGTGGGGATGGAATAATTTCATCTTCTATTGAACAATCAGAACCAGTCCATCCGGGGTTGCAATAGCAACGATTGGTATTGGTACAGTACTGAAAAGCAATTGATTATATTGATGCGAATAAAATATTCGATATTGAAGAACTGAACCCTGGGGAATCCCCAGTTGAAGTTGGAACAATTTTTATTATTTGAGCTATTTTATATTGAGTGAAATATCTTCTCGATTATCTCAAACAAGCATAATTCAGCCATGTTTAAAGCAATTTTTGTGAATAATAAATGAAAAACATTTAGGAGTTTGCATGCAGGAATTTTTCAACTCACCCCTCTCCCAGAACACTCTTGGTTAATTTTGTTAGTAGGGCACTTGAGCTGATCGATATACGGAAAAATACTAGTGCACGTTTGGTTAAGGCATATGAGGTTATCTCCACAGGGTGTTCCGTCGCGTACAAGTCCATGTTGTGGCAGATCATTTTTCTCCCCATTTCCCGTCGTTGTTCTGTAAACAAGTCTACTTCTTATAACTATTTGAGGAGTCTCTACGTCTTACACCAACACATCGATAGTAACAGAAGGGAATGAAAACTGTGGTAGGAGATAATGTTTTTACGATTTCAGTTTCCAATTTCAAATCATCCTCTTAGAGAACAAGAAGAAGAATAAGATTTAAATTTCAAAGAAAAAACATTATTTTGAACAAATCAAATCGAAAGTATAATTCTTCTTCACGGTCATCCAGGGATTAACGACTTGGCTTGATTTTCAAGCTTTTTGGCTTGAGCTTGACTTCATTTCAAATCGAACTCAAGTCAAGTAGTAGTTTTTCAATCTCAGGTCAGGTATTTATTTATCAAGTACTCGAATCATATCAAGCTACTTGATTTTAAGCAGTTTTATTGTGTAGTGTCACTTCAATAAAAAAATGATGAATTGGAAAAAAACCTATCAAAAACACTCTTATTTATCAAACTTATTGTATGAAAGAACCGAAAATATCAACTTTTTTGAAATAGAAACATGAATTAAATCACTATAAATCATAACGAAATAAAAAATAATGAAAAAATTGAGTTTCTCAATATTGAGAAACCTCCAGACTTTGTTTGATTTCATAATTTTCAATTAAGGATCTAAGACACATGAGGCATTTCATAGATTTGTCGCCTAACCTATTTCGGGTTTTTGTAACTGTAAGAGCAGCTCTGGAAAATTATCTTTCAACAGGATCTGCAGATGCTGGCGTTGATAAAAATCCTTGGCCATTTTGGCCAAGTTTATAAAGATATTTCTGAAACTACCAAAATCTACCAATAGATTTCATAGAAATGTGAGGAAACTACTAATAAAGTCACACTGGCGAATGCTTCAGTCTCTCGGTGCTCGAGGAATCCCCTTATTCAGTCTGAGCGCGCACGAGATTGCAGAAATATAAGCCGTGCGATGCGTGCACATCAAGTTCAAGTAATATCGAGTAGCTTGATATCAAGTCGAGAAGTAAATATCTAAAATCAAGTCAAGTCAAACTCAAGAATGTAATTTTTCACGAGCTTGATTTTCAAGTCAAGTAGTTGATTAAAATGTCAAGCTACTTGGATTGATGAATCCCTACGTTCATCCGATATTCAATTTAATTCAAATTATTCAGAGTGGTTTTGATGTTATGATTTTTCGCATTTGAGATTCAATGGTAGATGAAATGAAACTTGAAAACAATGTAAGATGAAAATTAGAAAATGAAGGATTGTGGGTGAAGTAAAAAGAGCTACAAACAACATTCAGAGATATTTCGAAATGTGATACTTACTTGCATTCGTATTCTACACCCTTGATCGATATAATCGTCCTAGAAAAAAGTTGATCTAGTCCTTTTATCACAGGAGATCGTGCTCCCAATTGACACTGCAACGAGCCGCACTTCAAGTTTTCTGGAGCACACTTGATGAATCTTCCACTGGAGTCACTACCGCAGTGGCCATTGATGGAACCTTTCGAGTTGAACTGTTCGAAGCATTGGTTGTCTGCAGCTTTTCCACCTGAAAAACGTCATCTCAATCAGAGGAGGGTGAATTTTCAAATTATTCTGTTTCAAAATTGTTCCAAATATCTTGATGATGATAAAAATTCTCTAAATATCGAGCAAAATTCAAAGATATAAGGGACAGTTCATATACTAGGTCAAGAATCCATTTTATATTGGAAACAGTTATCGTTATTTCTCTCCTTGAAAATACAACAACGATGACCAAGTTTTCTCAAGTGTTTTTTTGTGCGTCAGTTCTATCGCTCTATCATTTCGTTTTAATAACTGTAATTTTCGAATTCTTAGTCGAGATTCAAAAACTGGACGCAACAGCCTTAAAATTTGACAGCTTTAGAGTAGTTTCGAAATTTGGATCTCTTGCTAAATTTGCATTTGGAAATAGGAGAGAAAAATTGAAGCTTCGTTCAAAATTTCATATTTTCATGTATACCTATAACTTAGCTGTAATTCATTATTTCAAAATATATTTTTTCACTCTCATTTAGAGTGAATATGTCACTGCTTGGATCAGTTAGAAGGATCTTCAATATCAAAGTTCATTTATGATTTTAAATAGAAACTTTGTGATCTATTCTGAAAGAGCTAACTTCATTACATGGCCTAATGGCTATTATAACCTTTGATGCCAATAGAGGATTCAATGAACTATCCTTCAGTTCTATGTCTATAAATTAACTTTGAGTCATTCTTTCAAGATCGTCCAATTTTTCATCGTCAGCGGGAGTGAATGTGTCACTGCTTGAATCAGCTAGAAGGATCTTCAATATCAAAGTTTATTTAAGATTTTTCATAGAAAATCTACTCAAAAAGAGGTAACTTCATTAACTGGCCTAATGAATATTAAAACCTTTGATGCCAATCCATGACTCAATAAAGTATCCTTTAGTTCTATGTCTATAACTTGACGTTCATTCATTCTTTCAAGATCTTCCAATTTTTCACTCTCACCAAGAGTGAATGTGTCACTGCTTGGAAAGCAGTAACTACATTAACTGGCCTACTGGCTAATACAACCTTTGATGGCAATAGATGATTTGAAGGAGAAACATTTAGTTCTATGTCTATAACTTAACTTAATTCATTCTTTCAAGATCTTCCAATTTTTCTCTCTCAGCGAGAGTGAATATGTCACTGCTTGAATCGGCTAGAAGGATCTTTAATATCAAAGTTTATTTATAATTTTTATAGGAACTCTGCGATTAAATCTACCCTGAAAGAGGTGACTTCATTAACTGGCCTACTTGCTAATATAACCTTTGATGTCAAACGATGATTTGAAGGAGATTCATTTAGTTATATGTCTATAACTTGACTGTAATTCATTTTTTCAAGATCTTCCAATTTTTCTCTCTTACCGAGAGTGAATGTGTCACTGCTTGGATCAGCTAGAAGGATCTTCAATATCAAAGTTAATTTATGATTTTTTATAGGAACTTTGCGATTAAATCTACCCAGAAAGAGGTAACTACATTAACTGGCCTACTGGCTATTACAACCTCTGTCAATAGATGATTCGGAGGAGTATCCTTTAGTTCTAAGTTTATAACTTAACTGTAATTCATTCTTTCAAGATCTTTCAATTTCTCTCTCACTGTAAGTGAATGTGTCACTGCTCGGATCAGCTAGAAAGATCTTCAATATCAAAGTTAATTTATGATTTTTTATGGAAACTCTGCGATTGAATCTTCCCAGAGTCTTCTGGGTATTACAACTTTAGAAGTCGATAGATGATTTTATAGAGTATCCTTTAGTTCTATTTCTATAAGTGAACTCTAAATTATTCTTTCAGGATCATCCAGTTTCTCATCATCACCAGGAGTGAATGTTTCACTACTTGGATCAGCTAGAAAGATCCATCAATGGACTAGTTTAGTGATGTTGATAATACTATATTTGACACTATAGAATTAAAATATAGAGCAAAACTGATAAATCAGTGAAAAAATGTTGAAAATCCATCAATAAATGACTGAGAAATAGATCATTTAAATTTACGTATTTTAGCGCGGAACGTCTTTGGTCTGTGACGTCACGGCACTTGCCTGTGATCGCTACACCATAAATTACGTTTAAATACTTAGCCGCGCCAAGGCTCTCGCGCCGTTTGTAGGTGTACAGTGTAGTTTTAACTCGAGTTTTGTTTTTATGTCACCATAATGGAAGAAGGTTTCGTGAAAGGAAAAAGTGACAATTTGCCTAAAATAGATTTATTCGCAGTGATGGAGTTTTTTCTTCAAATCCATCTTATGTCAGTGTGCAAATAAAAGGAGTTAAACTTTCCAAGTAAGTATCTACTTTTGAGTTTGCTTCATCATGGTTCAACTTATAACGATGATTTATTTAAAAAACGTTTCATAAACAGTTTGTAGTTGAGTACTGGTTGTTGAAGTCTATCAATGGCAAAACATATTTATGTGAGGAGTAAAAAGTAAAAAGAGAAAAAAGTAATTTATATGTATGTATATAGTAAGTTATTTCAGCCATCGTGTAACGAACAAAACACGACACGAACGGCACAAGTGATTGTACACCAATGAATTCGTAAGCACTCTGTGAATACCAGTCGTCTAGTGTGTGACGTCACGCCACTTACACGTACTATGAAATTATTCTTCCAAGCGCAACTTCAAAGTCCCATAACTTTTTCATTTCTAGAGATATTTCAATGATTCTTCCACATTTTTGTTTCATTTCACTTAAATTTTTAGAACTAATCCTTAACAAAAAAATGAAAACTAGTCCATTAGAATGATCAAATTGAATGTTTCGACTCACCGTATCCCCAAATCTTCTCACACTGTTGCGACACCGTGTTGCAGAAGCCGTTGAAACAGTGGCCCGAATTGTCGCCGCAGGGGCTGCCGTTCTTCTTGTACAAATCGTTGGGACAATCTCCCGTCTCCCCGGTACAATGTTCAGGAAGATCGCATTCGTTCGCCGATTCCCTGCACACCATCCCCTTCTCCTTCAGTCTGCAATCATCACAGCACGGTCCAGAAGCGCACTCAGCCTCCGTTGTCAGTTTGCAGGTGAATGGGTCGCAACAGGGGTCTATCTTTGGGCACTCCTCGAAGGTTCCGCAATCGCAGTCTTCGCCGTCCTCCACTATGCGGTTGCCGCACTTCTTGCGTACCTTGAAAAGAAAACAAATTAGGTTAGATTTGGATGATTTGATAGTGAATGATGATGATCAATCGCACCTTTGAAGGTATAGTCCATTCATGAATTATTGACATCCCGGGTGGCTGTGGAAAATCGAAATTGAGTTGTTTGTGTTATCAGTTTTGATCCAAGAAATTTTGAAACTAAAAAGTTGTATCAATTTCAAAAACACAATTGATGTAGGCTTGGTTAATCGATCGTCTAGAGGTATGATTCGATTACCTGGCCTTTCGTCTTTTTCTCCGTGACTTTGTTGGATTTGTAATAATTAAACTCTTTTGAATTATTTACAAATTTATTGTATTTACAAAGCCACAATTACACAGTACAAACTCAGTATTGAGAAGATCTTAAATACGTCTTAATTACAAGTTTCTCACTACGGTACTGAATTTCGTTTTTAACTCTAGTTTTAATTACTCGAAACGTCTTCGATAATAACGTCTTTGTCGTACTTCAAGTTTTCGGTCGTCTCGTCTTTGATTTGTTCGTGACTCGTTTTAATCTAGTCCGCGAACCGTCTTTTCGTCTTACGTCTTAAGTTGGCCGACCGAACTTGACTCGTCTTCGGCTTAAGTTAAACTGTCCCATCTGTACCTGTCTTCGGTTTAATCTGAACTGTGCTCTCTCCCGATTGGAACTACCCTGTCATGAATATCCCTTCTTATGTCTTGGCCACACCTTTAGGGAAAGTACCATCCCCATGTCGTCCAATAAGAGCTTTGCCGTACCGCCCACAAAGATCT
Organism: Harmonia axyridis; assembly: GCF_914767665.1. Lineage (NCBI taxonomy): Eukaryota > Metazoa > Arthropoda > Insecta > Coleoptera > Coccinellidae > Harmonia > Harmonia axyridis. The sequence continues at coordinate 32,407,140 of NC_059505.1, forward strand.
TCTCGGATTCCTGAAAATCGAATATTCTAGAAGAACTAGAACCTGAGAAACAGATGTAACACATCTGGCATAACCGTCTTGTTCTGGAATTTTCCCAACCCCAGTAAATCCCTTAAGTTTTACAACCGACATGACACATTCTTCGACACCCCGAAGAATAACACTTCCTTTTTCATTATGTACAATAACAATTCGTTCCCTGTAAATCGATTGAAACTGTCATGCCTTCGACACTAAAAGAAACTAATAGGTCTCCAAGCATCCGGTTGACCATCTCAATTCGTTACAGGGAATAATAACTGGATCCTACATTGATTAATATATTTGAATATTTATCACAGTACTGTTTGAAAAAAGAAGAAGGCAAGTCATTACACCTGTGCAATACGATTTCAAAGAATCATTGAATGATTTGATTGTCACCAGAAGCAACCAATATATCAGTCTGGATAAAATTCGAGCAAAAAGCATCTGGATTTGAATCAATCGAAGACAACATTACATAAAATTAATTGGTTACAAGTTCAAAACAGTTAATGAAAGGAAAATGCTTATTGATAAACAGAAAAATATAAGTTGAATACAATTTTATGGTGAATACAGAGAATATATTTGCAACAAAATGTGAAATTCATTTATCTGGAGGGAACTTGGTTATTGAAAATGGCAGTCTTATTCAACAGTAAACTCTAGAAAGAAAACGAAAAGTCTTTCAAGTATATTCAAGGGTAAAATTAGGAGGAGCACTATTTTGAATGCTGGATTTTTACCTAAATATTTTGTTTTGATAGTGGTGATCATTAGGATTATATAAATCTATATGAAAAAGACCTGTGAACAAAGTCTTGGCATTGCATCTACAGTTTATTTATATTCTATTTTGAAATCTGTTTTTTGTTCTTCAATGAGTAATCCAAAAATCTAATAAATTCTAATTGCTTTATAGAATTTTTACTGAGTATTTAATCGAAAAATATATTCAGAAGAGTATATTTAAGAATTTCTTCACCTTTTAACCTCTCAAAGATAAAAACAGAATGCAATAAAATGTTAAAATTCACAATTCAAAAATAATTTCATGCAAAAAAGCTTTTAGTGAGTGAATAAAAGCTGTTATGAGCAGAATACTTTTTGCAATTTGATAGTAAATAGCACGAAAGCATTTCAATAAAAAATAGAAAACTTAAGTGTACAAATAATATCTACATTTTTTATACAACTTGAATCAATCATTCAGGTCATGAACAGTTTCAATATAAAGTGTAAGTTACACATCGGCTGATAAATTGGTTCCAATTTTAAAAGTTACAGTAGAACTGTGATGCTGAAATTCTTCATATACTAAAAGGATTCTTTGAATTTTATTTCTCTCTCATTAGATATGGCTCTTCCATTCACTAAGCTACACTATTTAAATTTATCAACCAGTTTCTTTCTGTTTTCTTCACCAGTTAAGACACCACAGTTAAAATGAACCATAAGAGTTATATGATTAGAATTTTGCAAGCAGGTTTGTATACAGTGCCCATCAAGAATGCAACAATTATTGAAGAGCCTTTGGTGGAAAGGAATATGCATATTTTAATGATATTCAATGGGATCTTCCATTGGCGATTCTTCAAGGAATTGATAACTCTTCATTGGATTTCCTTGAAATGTGATAGCATTCCACTATATTTTGACATTATAGAACCTGAATTCAATTTTATGAAATCATGACTGTAAGCGTCTCTTCGTAATTTAGAATATTTGGGATCTTTTGAATACAAAAATTATGAAAATAATATAAACTGATCATTTCTATGATGGATTAATGGATCATAGCAATTTTTAGTGATATTTTTGTAACTAGAAATAAAGCCGCGACTAGACGTTCAAGACCTACTTCGATGTCAATAATTCCTGAATGGACTATACACCGTTACTAAAGGAAATTATCCTTGATGTTATTGAGTTATTAAGAGGGGTTTATACCACATGAAAGAATTCAAACTACGTTTTCAAATCTTCATTTTTAGTTTTAGAGAAACCGTTTTTTCAGCTTTTGACAAGACTTTATGTATGATATTTATGCGTGAATTCATAAACAAATAAATGTTTCTTCGAAAGATATATCATGCATATATTTGTTCCTCAATAAAAAGTACATCTACATGGGTGTACAACTTTGCTTCCGCCGTATTTATAATAATAATAATAAGGTGGCTACTATTTCGTTTGTTTGTCATCTTGGATTGAGTTATGCGGTACTGATGATCCCTAACAAGGGTGAAATCGGTATATCGCTACTCTCCCTTGATGACATGCATTCTCCTTAGATTACTTTCGATTGTGATTCCTACGTTATGTCGTGGAAATCTTCTGTTTGGCAATGGTTATGTTGATGGCATTTTTGCTGATAAATTAACCAGATAGATAATTAATATCGAATGATATTATTACATACTTGAAATTGTACTTCTTTTTCTTTTTGTATTATCTTGATCCATTACCAAGTATCAGCCATTTTGTTTATTACCTAATCTTTTTGTATGACATCTACGCTACGATCTATTTATTTGGACTACCACCAAACGCTACTGCTATATATTGCAAAATGGCGGAAGCAAAGTTGTACACCTAATAAAAATCTTGAAATTGATCGAAATCAACTCAGGATCATGTGTGATTACTGCCTTGATCTATAAGGACTAATGATAAAGATGACTAGGCAAATAGAACGAAAACAAGCGTTCAAAAGCACCTAACATCACATCAGTAGTTTCCAGATTTTTTTTATTCTGCTTGAATTTCTAATGGTTCTGATGATGTTATTTATCAATATGAAATTCACACAATGCATGACATTTCAATTGATATATAGACGCAAAATGTTATTCTATTCTCACGGAAATATTGGCTTCAAGTGGTGAACCATTCTCTATGAAAATAAAATGGAATAACAAGTGAAAAAGATTTCTGGCCAACACATTTTTTTAACCTTATCGCTACAGCTTTCAACCACATAATTCCGAATATCCTGAGAAATGAAATTGTTTTTCTTCAAACCGAAAACAACTTTTCTACCCATTCACAAAAAAAAAACGAACTCCAGACGTGTAGGAGGTTGTTATTGGAAGTTCAGATGATTCAAATTGTTCGAACATGTTTCCCAAACTACGTTATATGATGTGAAGCTGTTGGTAAATCATTCTGTAGTGAAGTTCTCCCCAGCTGAGCCCGTGGATCCAATTTTTTCTCCTAAGGCATTCCAAATACAGCCAGAAAATATATCGTCATAATATTGATGAGGGGTTTCTGCCAAGAACGTGTCGAAATTGATTGAATTTGAGGCATTTCATGATGAAATTGATATAAAAGCGAATGGAAACCGTAATTCGCATCCTACGTTCAGCGTAGGAAAAAATTAATTGATTTTCGTGACGGTCTTAAATGAACTGGAAGATGAGGATATTTGGGAGCTCTGATGAGAAATAGAAATGTTTACCTTGCTCGAGGATGAAAAGTATAACCATTATTAGGCGGCCGAAATTTCCCCACGAAAAAACTCATTACTTATTACAATCATGTTTTGGAAATGTTTCTAACGTTTTTCACTTCTTTTGGGAATGCTTTCAAATCAATTCAAAACTATGTTTTCAAACATTCCATAGATTGAATTGGTAGTTATTGTTATCTCTCCTAAAATATTTTCGTGAAAAGCAAATATATATTTTCAATTTTAAGTAAACATTACTGTGATAGTTATTTTGAATCTACATTGTTCTTTATTGTTTGCTATTGTATTTTTCCAGTTCATGGAAAATTATTCAAGTTTATTTTCATTCGAAACGAATGAATTTCTCACATTGGCTGATTATATCAAAGAAGGAACGAGTAATATTCAATATCAAAGATATACAATGTTCTATATTAAAAATGAATAGAACACAAAGAACTCATCAAAGTAGAGTATTTATATAAATGACTCATCACTTATTAAAGAATTTCGTAGGAGTGCTTTTTCAATAACTCCACTTGATTTTCTTAATATCGTAATCGAATACAATAAGTCAAACTAAAAAAAAATTTTAAAGGATTTTAAAACGGAAATACCGCAATAACTCTCTCATTGACCTGATGATCGCCACAGAGTGAACATTCTAGGTAAAACTGAAATTCTGCAGATCGACAAGACAGAGTAGGGTATTTAATTTTTATACTGAAGGCTATTCATTGTAAATATCAAACGACGTGACACCTAGAGAGATTTCAATACCAACCAAAAACTTCATGTTATTGGTGGAAGGGTTCATAAACCTGGGGATATTTGCTCGCCATACTTTTGCCATGGTAAGATGATATACTTGTTGCTGATTTCATGGTAAAACTAGGACAAAATCCACAGTATCGCCACGATCTCAAAAACCTCCTATGACATCATGACACAGCTAAGGAGAACACACTATACCTACATACTAAACTTACCATAAGTTCGTTGGGCTTGTTCAACAGACACAGCGCCTTGCCAGTCCTCAACTTATCAATATAGTCCTTCTGGCTGCACTCCGAGAACTCGTAAGGCTGCACGTTGTCCAAGCCAACAATCGACTGGGCCATGATACAACCATGCCAGTTCCTACAGGAGCACTCCTCTCTCCCATCGTCATGACCCATACCGATATTATGTCCGATCATGTGGGCCATCGTACCCGCTACCAAGTGAGGCTCGTACGTGTTGATATCTACACTAATACCCACAGCTTTATTCGTACAAACCGTGGCCGGAACCGCCATACCAGCCTCTCCACCCATGAACATCTCACCCGTCAACAACTGAGTAGTGTCCCTATCCACCTTGAAGAGGTTACGCGAAGTGTAATCGTTAAAATTAGTTAAGGCCTTCCCGATGTCCTGTTTACGGTCTATTTGAGCTTGGTTGCCGCCCTGCCACGTCTCGATGTACACTACCGACACCCTAGTGTTCAAGGTCCTGAAGTACAGGTCGGCTATGTTGGCCACCTGGATGGCGTCGTGCACCACGTCGATCCTGGTGCTACCGTTCCGACGCTCGAACATCGCCTTGTCGATCACCAGGGCCGTCTCGATGTACTTGGTGGCCTCACGGACGTCTCGTCTGGACCTGGTGGGCAGGAAGCCCGTGTGGGTGTTGTGCCTCCACTCCATGTTGCCGGAGTTGGCGCATCCTCTGTTGGCCTTGGTACGGGCTTCAAATATCACGTGAGGATGCTTCTGCTGAAAAGACGAAAGCTGTGCAGTCAATTTTGATTGGGTTTGAGGTGAATGGGAGGGTGATGGTGGATTGGTGGGTGATGATGATTGGAAATAATCGTTTTTGAGTCTACTGGGTCAAGAATCTGATCGATGAAAATTTGAGGTATAAAAATTCAAGAGAAACCAATGTTGGAGCAATACTACTACCCATTTGAAGAAAATACTGTTAGTCCTTCAAATTTGCTCGTTTTATAGTTGCATTGAAATAAAATAGGAAAAAATTGAGGAATTTGAACTGTAGCAATGGCTAACACAAGGTGATAGCTTGGAATGAATGAATGATGATCAACCTGAAAAATAGAAATCAGTTGCAAGTTGTATAATAGTGAAGTAAGTATTCATGCCAAATTTTATGAGGATTGCATCAATGAAAAAATAACAAAAAGTGTTATCTCAGAATTTTTCCATTATAACGCGTCACTCTATAAGACCCGGGCCTGGCTCACAGATGGCACTGTCAATGTCATCCCACTTTTTTTCACGTAAGTACCAAGCTTCAAATGATTCGTGTCGAAATTTCAGAACATTGCGTTGAGCCTGGATCGAGATGATGCAGTTTAAGTGACACTACAATTGCTTTTGCTTGAAAAATGGATAAAAACGAGGTTCGCCTATTGATGAACACTGTTTTTTGATGGAAAAATACTGTGCCATCAAAGCGATGATGATAAGATTTAGATTCTGCTCCATCCACGAGAATGGTTAAAAGGTGGTATGTCGACTTTAAATGTGGTGAGATAGCATGTGAGTTTAACATTTGTCCATGATAAAACTTTGCTCAAAATGTGTGCCACGTTTACACCCCGCTGATCAAAAGCAACAACGCATTGTCAATTCTGAATACTGCTTGGTGCTGTTTAAGCGGAATAAACAGATTTTTTTTGCGTCAATATGTGACATGGATTATCACTACACTCCTGAGTCAAAGAGAGCATCAGTTGAGTTAAAAGCAGTAGGCAAAAGCTGTCCAAAAGACCAAAATCTCAGATATCAGCTGGCATCAGGTTATGGCATCTGTATTTGTTTATGTTTTTCATCATTGTGCGAGTTAAAAGAACAGGTTGTGTCCTTTACAGGCTTTGTTACTGTGTTTGATCCTCCCCATTTCGGCATAGGAATAAACGGTTTACCTACTGGCCGACTATCTTGAAAAAGATAAAAACCATCAATGATGAATAACTTTTTTGGATCTTTGACTGATGAGTTGTTAGGAGAACAAGGCCATCCTGTAACTGTCCGAAAGGCTTACGACCGGATAAGGTCTTTTGGACTGCAGCATTATCGACCCCATCTTGTGTTACCTCTGACGATTGAGCATCGACGGCAACGATTACAGTACAGAGAACGTCAACATTGGAATGTGGAATGGCATCAGGTCGTCTCTTCTGATGAATCTCGATTCTCTGTGGTTGCACATGATGGCTGAATAAGGGTTAGACGACGTCGGGGATAAGACGTGAACCTCAGTTTGAAGTTGAGCATTATGTACACCGGACAGTAGGCGTTATAGTATGGAGTGCCATTGCACATGCAAATAAGTCACCTTTAGTCTTTATTCGAGATAACATGACAGCGTTGAGTTACCTTCAAGGAATAGTGGAGCCATATGTTCTCCCTTACCTTAACCGGCTGGAGAATCCCATATCCCCCGATTTTTCGCTCAAAGAGCATGTTTGGAACATCATGGGTAAAAGACTTGGAAATTTACCACAACCCACACAGACTTTGGCGGCTTTGAGACTTGAAGTACAGGTAGCTCGGAATAGTATCCCTCAAGAAGAAATAGTCCATCTTTTGGCATCAATGCCGATACGTGTTGGGCGATGTATAGATAATCGCGGTGAACAAACACATTATCAACAAATTTATTGAAAAAAATTTTTAACCCCTTCGTTTCTTCCTTCGAATTTCAATCATTCATTTCTTGCTATACTTTCTGTTCCACCAAAAAAATTTGAAATTTAAACAGCTCCTTCTGGGTGTTGCTGTTTCTTTATCAGTTAGTGTTTTATCAATATTTCGAAAGCAGAATTGAATCTTTATACAGAAAAGGTATTGAGGAGCGTTGTAGTTAATGTATCTCTATCATTGACTATGTCGATGAATAAAGTCGAATTGAAAAAAAAAGTGCTTAGGCCAGGTACTTATTAAGAAGGGTGTGTTATCACCTTCATGAGAAATTATTTTGTTGGTCCCCCTATCAGCTGCTAACCTAGATAAACCATATCGCGCCGACAGTGCTCCATACCGATAATCCACAGTGTGAAGATATTCACAATTTTTGTCCGTAATAAACCCGCTTTGCATAACGCCCGCTGGTTATCCGGAGCACAAGCCGACAAAGCCATTAGTCCGCAATTAACGTAAAGCTGTTGCAATGGAATAGAGTAAGAATTGGATTTCTCTCCCGGAATCCGACCGACAGAAATGGCCGTTGCACAGGTTCATTATTGGATTATGCCCCGACTATGTTTCGACACAAACAATTTACGCGCGCGCATATCTGACGAATATACTCGGCGGTCATCCTCAGAATCGACCTACTATCCGTCCAGATTAATTAAAATTAATTGGAATAAGTTTTAATGAACACGTGACGCGGCTACATACGTCGCCGCCGCTGTGACGGTTGACAGCCAATTAACGGGACATCGGTGCGCTTCACCTCCCCCCCTCCAGATCCCTTCGTCCACCCACTCTTATTCTCTGTCGATAACAAGCCCGGATTAGACCGCCGCGACGACATCACAAGCCTTCGACCGAATCCTATGCGAATTTCTTGTCTCGGTTCATCTCTGGTAATTTGTGATGTTGCACAATATTTCATTGATCGATGATGCGGAATTTCGATTTCATTTGTGTTATACGACAATAATCAATCGTTAATACTTTGAGACATTCAACAATGTGTAGGACAAGTAAGAGATAAAAAGAACTATACATACTACATAGGCGTACAACTTTCACCGTTTTTTTCGAAATTCGAGGCTTTGTTGTGAAAACGACATTATACATTAATGATTCAAAGTATTGTCCATCGCTGGCCACTACTTTTTCCCATCTTTCCGGCAGTGTGGAAATCCTCCGTTGAAAAAACTGGTCATCTTTTGAAGCGATCCACGAATCGATCTAATTTCTTCATAAGACCGAAAGTACTGGTTAGCCAGGACGTGTGCCATTGATAGAAAGAAATGATAGTTCGAGGGAGCAACGTCTATAAAATACGATGGGTGATGGGTGGTGTAAGAATTCCCTTTTCAACATTGTATTGTGGCCGTTTGTCTTTCAGTGCTCGGATCAAATGCATTAATTACGTTCAATAACGATTGCCTGTGATTGTTTCAGTCAGTTTTAACAACTAATAATACACTACGCCAAGCTGGTCCCACCAAATACTGAGCATCATCTCTGAACGGCGAATATTCGGTTTGGCGTTCGACGTGGAAGAATGGCCGGAATATCCCGATGATTTTATGCATTTGGGATTATCGTAATGAACCCATTTTTCGTCTCCAATCACAATACAATGCAGAAATCCCTTTCGTCTTTGCCTTGCAAGCATCTGTTTACAAGCAAACAAACGCCGTTCAACTTCTCTCGGCTTCACTCGTACGGCACCCAATTTTCTTGTATCTGAATCATTCCTAAGAGTTTCAGGTGGTTTGAAATAGCTTGTAGCGTCACTCACAATGATCCTTCTAATTCTTGTTGCGTTTGACACATGTCTCGATCAAGTAATGCCAATTCTGCATCTTCCAAAACCTTTTCTCTTTCACCACCACCTGGTCTACGACGACAAAATCACCGTTTTTGAAGAGTTGAAACCACTCTCGGCACGTTCTTTCACTAAAAGCGGCCTCACCATAGGTATTCGATGAGCCTTAGCAGCAGATTTTTTCATATTGAAGCAGAAAATTGAAACTTCCCGCGAATGACGAGAATTTGGCAAGTAAGCTGACATGTTTAAATGATGAATAAATGATTAGCAGTTTGATATGAACAAACATGGGAACCTCATTATATTTAAGGAAGAATGGACGACAATTTGATGATTTGAGTTTTAGCCAAACTCACAACCACAGTGTTACGACTGTACCAGCCTATAAAACACTGAAGGTTTTTTTGATATTGAAAAAAAAGATGATATTTTAAGAGAAATCAATGGATGTCTATTCTAATGTAAAGAGAAAGGTATGTTGATGTAAAAATGCAAGACAACAACAACCAAATGGCAGCCACAGCAATGGTTGCATCATTTCCTTTTCATTGAATTTTGCATGGCCAATTTGCACATTTGCGGCTGTATCTCCTTGATAACTTCACGAATTCCATCTTCGAGGCCTTGAATTGATTTTGCATCATTGGCATAGAACTTATCCTTCACGTGACCCTAAAAATCCTGAATCCCAAGATCTTCGATGCTACTGAACACCTCTTCGAGAAATGATACGACCATGTAAAATTTTCTTGCAAAATTGCTATTGTTTCGTTGCTTGTGAGTCTTGTTGAAAATTAACGTCGTCCACCTGAATATATTCCAATTCCGATCAAGAAAAACATGATGTGAATCCTCACTTGCCTTATTTTCGAATAAGTAAAGTCCAATCACACCACACGCCCAAAAACCGCACCAAACAGTGACACATTGAGGATAGAGAGGCTCTTCAACAATAATTCTTGGATTTTCCGAGCCTCAAATGTGACTAGTCTGCTCATCAACATAGCCTCCAAGGCCAAAAAAAGATCATTTTTTTTATGATAATCCGGATCATTTAGATACATTTCAAGGACCCAATCAGCGGAGATACGACGTTGTGGTGATCGACAGGCTTGAGTTCTTGTCTTAACTGAACTTCAAAAGCTTTAAGACCTGAGTCTTCAAGCAGAATAGGGTGTAACGACGAATGTCGTTTGTGGAATGCCTAATTTCCAAGATCGACGAGGAATACACAACACACAGGCTAAGAACATCAACACTCTCAGTTGTTGACGAGCGGTTTCGATTCTTCACATCTCTTCTTTAGTTATGCGAACTGTAAAATTTCCAACATTTTCATAATGAATTTTGAGAATTTCAGTTCGTTGTTGAAGCGTGTATGGTTTCATTTTTGTCGAATGTGTAAAGATGACAGCTTCAGAAGCTCTTGAAAATTAAACTCTTATTGAAAAACTCTATCATTACTAGTCCTTATTCATCGGTACGCTGCTCTCGCGGTATATTGAATACTCAAATAATTTTAAACGATGTTTTATGTGGGCCATCTGGTAGAGTCATGATATAATAAGCCCAACAACAGAGCACAGTTGCCCTTCATACTCGAGAGAGGAAATCGACTGAAACATAATATTTTTTATTCAGCAACGTTGATTATTCACTCCGTTGGGTTTGATTCGATGCTGATTAATGCAAATGATTTTCCGATATTCAGCCTACGGGTGGCAACCGCGCAAGCTACATGTAAAATTCTTCGTGATTAAATAATGATCAACAAAGTGCCTAATTGATACTTCGATCTAACAATCCACCTAATTCTCTCGATTCGATTTCCAAGCTGGATCTGATGAATTCGATCAATTCAAACATGACTGACATGATTAATTGGATGAATAACGAATGCTGGATTTTCCCGATTCCACTAGAATGAAATCGAGTTTGTTTAATTTTGCGCTGGACAGTCAATTATTAATATTTCTGGATTCATTCACGGTTCAGGAGAATATCGGGAATTGATGGAATGCTGATGAATATATGTATTCGATTACATTATCCAGAAATTGAATGAAAAGTGCTCGCTATCGAAAATGCCTATGGAAATTTTTGGGCACCTTCAAATGGAGAAATTTCCATTTTTGTGTGTCAGGTATATGCTATTCACGAATATCCATTATTGGTCAGAACGATTAGTTTTATTTTTATTCACCGATGAAAATGTCAATTTCAGTATCAATATCCCCAGACAATCACAATAAATAAATAAAATTATTTTTCTATTTCAGTATCATAATGAGTTCATTACAGTTCTAAAAACAGTGCTATAATGAATTCATTACAGCATCGTTTTCAGTTATATTTTTCGTTTAGTGGTTGTCTATACTGACATCCTATCAAATTTCAACAAACGTCAATAATTGTAAATAAAATAAAATTTGGATATAGTGAAATGATTTGTACATTATTCGCAATTTTTTTGATTCTGGTGGAGTTAAATCAATTTCGTCAGACATAATTCACGAATTTAATGCATAATTGTAAATTATTCCAAAATTCTAAACATACGATTCATATTCCAATTCCGTAATCTGTCAATTTTTTAACAATAACTTCAACTGCCAAGATACTATAAAAAAGTCACAATGATATATATAATCTGAATTTTTCATTGAATTTCTTCAATATTTTACAAAACCTGACTGAAATAGGGAAAATATCGTCTAATATTCGTTGCAGAAGGCAATTCCAACACTCTTGCGTTCGAAAACTCGCTCCTTCGTCGCTCGTTTTCGAATTTCGCATTCGTGTTGGTATATAAGCCCATTCTGCAACTTGTGTTAGAATATACTATTGATGGTTTGAAAATTATCGATTGAGTAGGTAGTTGAGTGGAGTTTGTCAATAGCGATGAGCGATTTTTTTGGCTTATAAGTGTTATTTAGACTCTGCTTCTTCGACAACAACGGGAGTGATAGCTTAACTCTGACCACCAACTATGCTGAACACTCTGGTCACCCAAATTCGGCATATATTTTTGCAATCCCGTGGGCGCTTTGACTAAATAAGAGGATTCCTCGAGCGCCGAGAGACTGAAGCATTCGCCAGTGTGACTTTATCATTAGTTCTCTTCAATTTCTATTAAATCTATTGGTAGATTTTGGTAGTTTCAGAAATATCTTTCCAAACTTGGCCAAATGGCCAAGGATTTTTTATCACCGCCAGCATCTTCAGCTCCTGTTGAAAGACAATTTTCAGAGCTGATCTTACAGTAACAAACACCCGCAATAGGTTAGGCGACAAATCTATCAGATGCGTGATGTGTCTTAGATCCTGGATGGAAAATTATGAAATCAACCAAAGCCTGGAGGTTTCTCAATATTGAGAAATATTATTTTTTCATTATGTTTTTATTTTGTTGTGATTCATAGTGATTTAATTTATGTTTCCATTCCAAAGAAGTTGATATTTTCGGTTCTTTCATACAATGAGTTTAATAAATAAAAATGCATTATGTAAGTTTTTTTTTCATTTTAGCATTTTTCTATTGATGTGACACAGCACAATAAAACTGCTTAAAATCGAGTAACTTGATATGATTCAAGTACTTGATTAATAAATACTTGAATTGAGATTGAAAAATTACTACTTGAATAGAGCTTGCCAAGTAGCTTGAAAATCAAGCCCAGCCGTGAATCCCTAACAATAATGCTCCAGTAATTGTAGCTTATTTTGAAAGGAAAGTAGAATATTTCTACAAAAAAGGTATAAAAAAGTTAGAGGAGCGTTGAAGCAGATATATCACTCTTGAAGTTGACTATGTGTTTTTACTAGTGAGGCTCGAGACTTATTGAGTGCAATGTTAATTCCCTTACTGCCCATTTGATAATACAATCATTTTCTACCTTCAAATCGAGCAACCAATCCCAAACTTAATATCTGCAAATGTAGTCTATCAACATCAAACTAAAATTACGAAATCTGCAAGTTTAAATGTATACAAATAATCTTCCACGCTCAAACCGCAGCCTATCTGTCAAATTCCTACTCCAATATATCATCATTTCCCTGGATATTCCAACCACTAGGTGCATCAAAAATGGGGAGCTTAATTAAAGCTACTGGAAGGAACAGCGTCTATTTTGTGCATTTAATCATGACTGCTACGTCTGGTTTTATCGACCTACCGAGCCCGTAACAGCTGCTCTTTTTCTTCGGACAGGCTGTTATTACCCAGGGGATATGCTGAGATGAATTTGCTGGATGGAGTCATCAGGATCACTAATGACAGTTACTCCAGTGAGCTCATTCTCGAGTATCTGGCTGGAAACGTCGAAAATATCGTTTGTTTTCCACAATCAGAGGAGGGACGCCATGAAGTAATGATTTCATTTCGTTCTATCCTGATTTTGATTAGTTTAAAAATCCTTGTGAATAGAGTTATTTACAGGGTGGACCACGGTCGATGGTGAGAAGGACGGAACCTACGTTTTTATTAAAATAACTATATCTTAGATGAGAACCACTGCTCTATTGATTTACATAGTTCATTTCGAGCTCTCAGTGTTGCTGCTCATATATAAATGTAGGCTTGGTTAATCGATCGTCTAGAGGTATGATTCGATTACCTGGCCTTTTGTCTTTTTTTCCGTGACTTTGTTGGATTTGTAATAATTAAACTCTTTTCAATTATTTACATCTATTTACAAAGCCACACTTATACAGTACAAACTCAGTATTGAGAAGATCCTAATTACGTCTTAATTACAAGTTTCTTACTACGGTACTGAATTTCTTTAACTCGTTTGTTGATTACTCGAAACGTCTTCGTTTATCACGTCTTCGTCGTACTTCAAGTTTTCGGTCGTTTCGTCTTTGATTTGTTCGCGACTCGTCTTAATCTAGTCTGCGAACCGTCTTTACGTCGTACGTCTTAAGTTGACCGACCGAACTTGTTCTGTCTCCCGTCTTAGAATTAACTTCAACTTTACCCGTCTTCAGCTTAATTTGAACTGTGCTCTCTGTCGATTGGAACTTACCCTGTCTCGAATATCGACCTCCCTCCTTTCGGCTCGACCACACCCTTAGGGAAAGTACCATCCCCTAGTCCAATAAGAATTTTGCCGTACCGCCCACAAAGATCTTCGCGGATTCCTGGAAATCGAATATACTCGAAGGACTAGTACCTGATACACAGATGTAACACATCTGGTACAACCGTCTTGTTCTCGAACTTTCCTCACCCCAGTAAATCTCTTAAGTTTTACAACCGACATGACACATCTTCGACACCCCGACGAATTACACATCCTTTTCACATTATATGTACAATAACAATTCGTTCCCTGTGAGTTCATTGAAATTGTCATGCCCTTGACACTTGAAAAAACTAATAGGTCTACAAGCATCCGGTTGACCATCGCAATTATTTACAGGGAACAATAACTGGATCCTACATAAAAGAACTAACAACTTCGTTGTTTGAAATGGAACAGGTTATACAGGGTGATTCACCGAGATAGCTTATTAGAGGTTTATGGAAAACTAATCATAATCTTGAGCTGAAAATTTGCATATTGGGGTTTGAGACAATTATATTTCTCCCTAAAATATTTTCAGATATCTACTTCCTTATTTCAAGTGTATTATTACATCATTTGCTAGCTTCTTTGATGACACTTCCGGCAATATCCCATACTTTCGGTAAAAACTCAACGGTTTGATAGTTGATGGGATTTTTATGAAAAAATGGTGGCGATGAGGACTCACATTTTTTTGAATTTTTCGGCAAAAAAGCTCTTTTTGAAATTTTTCATTCTGCAAATACGTATCATTATAAAACTGTTTGCGGTTTGGACCAAAATGTACAGGGTGTTTATCAGCATCTTCACTGATGTGCTTTCATTGGATTCGGCTCAGTTGAAAGGCACCATACCTGAGCTTGTCAATTGATATAATTATAATCACTGATATGTCATGTTATTTTATTAGCGATTAGTTCATCAGAAATTATAGATACCAATTCTCTGGAAAAATAATATTCTTCTTATTCCTCTTATTTTGTGCCACAGTTGAAAAATAACAAATTTTTACACAAACCGGAGATCTCTCGTATCTGAATAGAAGGCGATATATATATCGAATGTCCCAGTTTTATGCAAGGCTGACTATCTCTTCAGCGCCCTCAATTATCTTCCATGCCGGCCTCTTTCACGATAAAACTTTTATCGGGACCCGTTCTTTCGCCACTAAAGCTCTCAAACCCCCAAAGAGGGATTTCCAGATGTTCGCAGATATCCGAATCTACGCAGTCAATTACAAGAGGGGGGTAATTGAAAATAACAGTCCATTTATACAGTGGACCATGTGGAATTTCCGATGTTGTCGGCAGCTCTCGGATGTGGAACATACAGGGTTATCACAAAAAATATTTAGTATCTGAGAGTACTAGATTCTGATTTACGAATTTGACAGACTTTTCAATGGAGCAAGCTCCAACGAGATTCAATGAAATTGCAGCTTAACATGCACAAGACTGCATTCCAAGAATTTGAATAGTTCTACGAAGTTAAAAGTTGAAGTTAATCCTTTCCATATTTGCATAAACTTCAGGATTAATTACTTGGTACTCAATTTACGAAATAAGTTAGTAGTATATTTTCAGAATAGTTCCTAGTGTTTTTCCACTGCATCAAGAATTAGTTGCCCTTGTTTCCTCAACAATTCTGTCATCAAGATGTCAATTTGTTAACTAATTCTACGCCCTGACAATCACAGACCTAAGAACCATAGAAATGTAGTTCTATGTTTTTCAAAATTTACTTTGAAGGTTTTTCTTATATTTTCTCGATCTCATTGTTTGAATTTGGCTCATGAAATGAAATTGTGTAACAGTCAGTTTCTTGACAATAAGTCTGAGAATATGCACCATACCACATTCTACTATGGGCTCAATGACGCTATCAGAATGAAATATTAGTTTACCCTTTTTTATGTGATATTTGATGATAATAAAGCGATTCTTTCTCGCCAATCTACCAATAACAAAAGATAATATGAACTCTTTCATTGAATGGCTGCCAGATCCCATCAAAACAAAATTTCATCTGAGAAGCTCTTAAGAGAGTAGTACCATATGGGACTCTCCAGCATTGTCAAGCATTCAAATCCTGGTTTGGTTTGTTCAAATATTAGACAGAGTAATATCAAGATGTTCGCGCATCGAATGAAGGATCTTTGAATAGAGAGAAGTTCTGTTGGTCCGGAGTTGAAGTAAAGATGATTCACACCATATTACAATTTGATGTACTGCATATTAATCTAATAATGAAATATACAAAACATCTCAACATGAAATATGTTTTTACATATAATGTAATGAGTTGACGGAGATTCTTCATTCATGTGAATATCAACATGATAAAATATTTAATGTAAAAAACCGAACAATGACAATGACATGGACAAAATTAAGAGAAAAATTGAATCGAAAGAATATTACACAATCTGAAACATCAATAGAAATGAAAATTAAATATATGAAATAATGTGAAGAATGATAAAATAATTATTCCGAGGGTTTTGCTTTCGTCTCCGACACAATCACATTCTCAATGATCGACTTCATAATGCAATGAAATCGCCACGTGTTTTTTCAACCATTATACTTTCGTCGTTTCATAATTATTTGTAAAAGTTGAATGCCACGATAACCCAGATAAGACCAGATGAAAAAATCTCACTTGAGAAGATAGTAGTACCATAGGGGACTCTCCAGCCTTGTCAAGTACTCTCATTTTAGTTCATCTACGCCTAAATGATGCTAATGTTTGATTTTCAACCTCTTAAAAAGAGGAAAAATTTGATATTGTCAATACCAATCTTGATTTTGAAGACTTGGGATGGAAACTAAAGTGTACCAATCACGGTCCTATTTCAATGTATTTTTTTTCACAAATGCAATTAGAATTCTGCAGCAATTATCAATGCAATATTGTGCTTCATACTAGTAATAACAGAAATACAATTCTACATTTTTCTGAATTTTTTATATATTCTTTTAAAATATGATATTTTTTCAATTCCGTCGAATAATTGAGGAATTGAAGTGTCCCACTATAGAAAGTCTGTGAAATCTCTCGAAATTCGATTCTTCTATGTTCTTTATCAGAAGAAAATTACATTATGCCCCTTTTCACATTTTAACACTGAATATTTCTCAAAAATAATAGGGAACGAAACAATTTCTATGGAGTTCCACACTTAAAACGTGTCAGTGTCAAATTATCGGTTGATGTAGTTGTATGAGGATATTCTCTAGTAGGTCTGCAATAAATGTACATCACTTTGAATAACAGCTTTGGTCCCCTTTGACCCCGCTTCTTTCACGTCCGTGTTTGCATTAAAATGTCACGCCAGACAAGCAACGAACTTATCGTACGACTTCTCCGCGTCGCCTACCTGCCCTTCGGATTTGTTGTGAATAAATTGTGCCACAGATAAAGCTCCCTCTTGTCCCATGTTTTATATAATGTCCAACTATCGCGCTGCGAGACGCGTTGCAAAAATTTAAATGAAATTTATATTTCCCCGGCGGGTTACGATAAAAATCGCAAACTGACAACGACGCAACGGATGGAAAGTGCGTCGGATAGGGTCGGAATATGAATCCGGAATTTATTTCGGTCTATTTTTCTTGTTGGGGTGAGATTATTCGTTGCACCAATTGTTCGAAATACACTAGCCGACATGACAAATTCCTGGAATAGCAGTGGTGTCAAGTTTACACTCAAAATCTAACCTGAAAATGGCCCTTTGAAAGGCTCAAACAACAATAAATCATTTAACCTTCAATATGTGGATCCAGACTCAACTCTATATTTCGAAATTTTGACAAGTAACTTTTGCAGCTTGGTACTGAAAAGAAATGTGTTAGAATATAGTTATATAATTTTATTTTTGTCCTTGTTAATCATAATTGTTGATTTCAGTTGAAGATTTAAGGATATATTATTATATTGTAGCTAAAGCGTAGGAGTAGCGTAGACTGAATTTTAGCCCAATAAGGATGTTTATTATTGAGACTTTTTCCAACATTTGTGGCCGTATATCGGCAATAACACGGCGAATGTTGTCTTCCAAATGGTCAAGGGTTTTCCGCATAGACCAATGACTTTACATAGCCCCACAGAAAGTAGTCTAGCGGTGTTAAATTACAATATCTTGGAGGCCAATTCACAGGTCCAAAACGTGAAATTAGGCGGTCACCAAACGTGTCTTTCAATAAATCGATTGTGGCACGAACTGTGTGACATGTTGCGCCACAGCTCCTGGTTGGAACCACAGCTCCTGGACATCATGGTTGTTCAATTCAGGAATGAAAAAGTTAGAAATCATGGCTCTATACCGATCACTATTGACTGTAACGTTCTGGCCATCATCGTTTTTGAAGAAGTACGGACCAATGATTCCACCAGCCCATGAAGCGCACCAAACAGTCAGTTTTCTGGATGTAACGGTGTTTCGACATTTACTTGAGGATTGGCTTCACCCCAAATGCGGCAGTTTTGTTTGTTGACGTAGCCATTCAACCAGAAGTGCGCTTCATCGCTCAACAAAATAAAATGGACGTAGTGCGCGATACGTAATCCGCACAGAACCATTATTTTCGAAATAAAATTGCACTATTTGCAAGCGTTGTTCAGGCGTGAGTCAGTTCATGATGAATTGCCAAACCAAACTGATAAATCACTTGACAGCTGTTAAATCGGTCGCTATCTTGAACAGTTATGCCAACTTAAAGTTATATACCTTGAAAAAAAAACACCCTATATTATGGAAATCTTTTATTTAGTTTTTTGTTGAAAAAGCGCCTTCATTATTGCCTCACAACTAGGTGCATGTATTTCACCTCCTTTTCCAAAAAAGAGCTATCAGTAACCACAAAGCTGACATTTTTTCTCAAGAGCTCTAAATTCATCTTCCATAATTATAACGTCACCAAATTTTCCCCATGAAACCCTTTCAAATCCCATCTCATCAAAAACAAAATGAATGGTCTCGCTTCGACCGAGATTGATGATGTTTGTAATTTTCCCGGAACCAAAACCGAATCTGACCCATGGGAATTCACGTCGGAACGCCACTGACTGAACCTCTCATTTCGAAAATTAATTTTATAGGAGGATACGAAAAGTAAACTCTACACATAACTGCAGGGGATAGACAGAGTGATTATCTGATGTTTGAGTACAAAATGAAAGAAGACCGTAAACTTGGAGAGATTGGAAATGTTGGAGGTTCTGGATCAGATGTGAAGCAGAAAAGGTCCGAAACTCACAAGGCGATTCTGGAAGGTCATAATTTTATCACTCCTCGGCTTCTTTTACTGGATGTATCTGGTCGGATGATATTTTATTATCGTTTTTACGCTATCGTTGTCTGAACAACCGAGTATGTAGTGTTTTATAATTTTCAATTGAATTTATTTCTTTAGAAATTCACCCCTTCTACTCTCGAATTCTCTTGATTTTAAAGAAATACAGGGTGTGCCACGTTTCTAATAATCACAGTGGAGCAAAGCTTGGTCCCATGAAGCTGGGATTAGTCTAGTTTGAACGAGTGGACAGTGTAGTTTTCAGTCCTCATCATAACATGACAAGACATTCTACAAAGAAACAAGACAATATGACAATGATGCTGATTTTGCATACTGTCCTCAAGATGCACAGATATGTTCGGCCAGGAGTGGCGAGTATTGACTATTCCAGGTGATTCTTCAGAAACTTACCACAACTATGATTTTGAAGCTCACTTACATCTTTCAGCAAACTAACAATCCTCAAGAGATTCACCGAAAGAACATGTTCTTAGCCAAAAAGTTACTGTTTGGTGTAATGGAAGGCCTACAGGCATCATCAGAGACTACTCTCGCCGGTACTTTGACATGCTGTTTATGTTTAAAAGCCAAGGAATTTGGTGAAAAGGATAATGCAGTAAGATGACGTTACAGCACACAGAGCTCATTGTCCACAACAGCCAGGAGATGTTCTCGGTAAGGCGATTTCTTTGCACCAGCAGCTTCAGTGGACACGTGTTCTCAAGATTTGAGCCAATGTGATTATTATCTGATGGTTCTTCTCAAAGTAGAGTTATTCAAACATCGTCCAAGGACCTGAGGCTTGCAATTGAGGTAAAAATCGTTAAAATATAACACCTGCCACTTTCAAGAGAAGACATGCGAAACTCAACGAAAGTCTCAGAACATGTTTCGTCGCCGATATATTTATTTCGATTGTTATTCTCAAAAATTGCTTCAACAAAACTATATTATACAGGGTGGTTTGAATTTGATGTCTAATGATGGGATCTCCGGAATTAAAACAGTAAGACAAGTTTTTGAGTTACAATACAATGCTACTATTTTTCTAATGAGAATCTATTATTTTGATATTGTATTGAATATCGACATGTTTCTTTCGTTTCTCGAAATATGATCTAGAAGTATCAATTTATCTCTGACTGTGGAACCTTCCTAGCAAATACAGTTTTTTTTATTATGTCTTATATTTCTTTAAGAGCGCTTTGAAATTTGGGTTAGAGTCTTGGGTCACCCTGTATTTGCATATAAATAAAATCAGAATTAATTATCTCGAAATTGTGAAGACGTAATGAAGTAACTGAAATTATGCAGTGATATGATTCTAAATCAATATTCTCGAATGTTATAATTTTACTGACCGAAAGATCTCCTCCGTAGAAAGGATGTAGGACAAATGTTTCATTCCCAACATGGATGACGCCACTGACCCCGTTACAGGTATGAAAGGCAGCAGTTCCTCCAGGGTAATCTTGCACCGTGCCGTGGTAGTAGCAGTGCTCGATGTCCTGTAAAAAAATTAAAATTGTGACCAACCATTTTTTTCACAGAAAAAACATTATACATATAACTATAATAACTTTAAAATATTGCGGGTTTAACAGAACTTCAATCGATCGATACACTCGTTGATTTCAGTTCTATGATAGCACTGAGAATATTATACTGGAATTGAGGAAAGAAATTTTTTTAGTTTTGATAATAACACCACATCAAGTTTCGTGAAAACTGCAAATGTCATAATTATTAGAAGTTATGAATTGGTAGGTTGAAGGAAATACATCGATGTGAAGAGATACGGAATCGATGATACATTTACTCAGATATATATTTTTGAATGTTTTTCCTATAACTTTTCAATAATCACAATCAAGTTTACATTTACCTCCATAAACATTGCACCTGTATTTGCGTAATTCCTGATATATTAGGATCCAGAATGGAGTTGATATTTCAGTCATTGTTATATTTCATTTTAT
The DNA here is from genome assembly GCF_914767665.1 of Harmonia axyridis. Lineage (NCBI taxonomy): Eukaryota > Metazoa > Arthropoda > Insecta > Coleoptera > Coccinellidae > Harmonia > Harmonia axyridis. Next base: position 32,428,480 of record NC_059505.1, read on the forward strand.
TATCCTATCATGATTTTTTGATATAGGTAGTGTACTCGTATTATATCGGTTTGATTCAATATTTCCACAGCTGAAACTATGAATTCCCTAGATTCATTATATGTAACTGAATAAATAAAAGGAATGATAAATATACAATTGGCAATTTAATATGATATGAGTTTGATACTTCATTATGCATATAATTTATTCAGGTCACTTGGTTGACTGGATATTAACTCGTCAATAGTTATTTAGAATACGAAGAGTAATCAACACACATCAGTATCAAATGGAACGATGGATATATATCAACCATATTTTAATTTAAGTTTTGAAATCAGTGAACCCTTTTACTACTGTATATTGCAGCAGATTCATCCAATATTCTCTTTCAAACTCTTATTCTGCGAATTGAGATGATGGAACGATAGTAAAGTAACGTAGCATTTATGATTGACTCATTTTAGGATATTTTGTCAAATGTCATTTTTGACGAAATAAAAAGCAATGTCTCTGCTTCCTTCAAAATTAATCGTTTTTTTCTTGACATATTTCGTCTATTCAAGTGGTAGGAAATTATTTCCTTTTATTAGTGAATTTCCGATCTTAAATTTTTTTTTGCAGCATCTGTATCTCAATTCATAAGATTTTCTTTGTATACTGCTGAACATGCTGATATTGCTTTAACGCTGAGACTTGGTGCATACACTCATGAACTCTATCGTTTGGATAGGTCAACACAATTATTTGTAATCGTCCATGGTTGGTTGCAATCCAGTAATGACCTTTATGTGAGTTATATAAGATATCTAACATTTCGTTCTGTGAAGAAGAATGCTATAATCCTAACAGTGGATTGGACCAAACTTGCTAGGAATGAATATGAAGTAGCTAAGAAATATAACTCGGCTGTGGGTGAGTTTATGACTTCATACAATTAACCAGATTACTTATATCTAGTGGTCGCAAATAGACCAACAATGAACTTCGATATTATTTGTTATATGTTTTATTTATTCATTCGAAAATGTTCTAAGGTGCAGTTTCAACCTAAATAGAGTGTTATGTTCATCTAATCTTCTGAATCTTTCCCAGCAAATATCACAACCGAAGTCCTCACAAGCTTTCTGGGACCAAGAAAAATCAAATTCCAAAATGCCCATATAATTTGCCACTGTATGGGTTGTCATATAGCTGCTATGGCGTGCAAGAATATTTGGAGATTCAGCAAGAAAAAAATTGATAGAATAACAGCATTAGATCCGGCTGGTCCTGGTTATTATAGCAAAATGTCTGAGAGACTTGGTCCAAACGATGCTGATGTGGTTTTTGTAGTTCATACCGATGCCTTCAGATTCGGATACGGCAGTAAATGTGGCAACATCGATTTTTATCCCAATGGCGGGAAGCATCCTCAACCTGGTTGCCTTAACTTCAGTGGGATAGTTGACTATAGTGAGTAATTTTATGAGATATTGAGTTCATTGTAGTTTTTCTCAGCCATGAACTATTTCACAGTCTAGTAGCCTTTTTTTATAAAAAATTTTTCAAAGTCTTCTTTTGCAGAATTTTAGGTCTTGTTTTGAATGTTTGCGGTAATTAGTTCTAAATTTCCACTAAAATATGAACAGATAATGTAGGCATAATTTGGTTTTCCGAATTAAGATGAGTTTTTCCTACGGTGTTCTAACCTTGATCAAGCATAAACATTTCAAAGTTAGTGAAGTAACTGATTACGACCATTATGCACTCACATATGGATAGAGGCAGTATAGTCTTTATATATTATCATACTTAGGACAGAATACCACCACGTGATTGAGCGCCAGAGGGGAAATGAATGGGTAACTAATGTTTGACTCATACGCGGAAATCCCTCTTAAAGATGTCTCTACAAGACTTTATTTTCGTTTGAGGACAGTTCTCGAACGTTTTTTCGTAAGATGAAGACTCTTTCAGCATCAACAGAATTCGTCCAGAAAAATATTCCATACCTGAGTCTGGAGTGTCCGTATGCATGAAATGCAAATGGAAAGCATCTGACCAAATTATTCTTGTTAAGATCCTCAAAGGCTTGTTATATATTCAATGCGTGGTCGCCATTTTAAACCTCGATATAAATGGATTTCCAAGAATGGTAGAGTACCTTCAGCTCTTATGTTCTCACCATGATGAATTAAGTTGATGGCATGTTGATTCTTCCTTTCCGAATAATATCAATTTGGTCTGGATGATGTCAATTGTGAGATTATTCTTTCCGAACATTTTCTAGGTTTTCCAAATCTCTTTCAACTTCAGTTTTAAATTCATAAACTTGTCGCCATTTTGAAGGTGTTATCATCATGCCTTCCTCATAGAAGCTCTCGTCTAAAGCCAAAAAATGTAGACAGTCGATTCTCATAAGCCTTTGTTGAAGGGAATTTTCACCAGCAACATTGTTCACCATGGAAAGGAACAGATGGAAATCACTTGTTGCCAGGTTCTTACCATGCAAGTGGATGAATGAAAGCCTTCCAACCAAGCTCCCGGAGCTTCTGGAGAGTAAATATCGATGTCTGTGGCCTGGCGTTGTCCTGATGGAACACAATTCCTTCCCTATTGACCAAAGCTGGCCGCTTCTGAGCGATTGCATTCTTTAGACGGTCCAATTGTTGACAGTACAATAGAGTTCAGAGTTAACAGTTGTGTCGTAGGGGAGCAGCTCATAGTAGATAATTCCCTGCCAATCCCACCAAAACACAGCAAAACCTTCCTAGCCGTCAATTCTAGCTTGGCCACTGTTTCCGCCGGCTCATTTCCACCACGACCGTTTTCACTTGACGTAGCCGTAAATGATTCACTTTCTATGACCAGTCACCAAACACTTCAAAAATGAGTCGATTTTGTTGCGATTCAGCAACGATTTGCAGATGGAAATTCGGTTTTTTGCTTTAACTTGAGCTTTTTCTTAATTCTAGCTTTATGCAAATGGTTCAAAATAGTTTTTTATGAAATCTTAAGATCTTGGGTAATCGAAATAGTGCTTACATGACGGTCGGACTCGACAATGTCCATGATTTTATCGTCATTTGACATCGAAATTACCGGAATTGAATCCACGAAACCAACATTTCTCGTGATTGGTTGTTACATTATCAGGACCATGAACACTATTTACATTTTCAGATGACTGTCTTACATTTCCGCCTTTATCGTAGAAAAACTGTATAATATACAGGGTGTTTCCTAAACATGCGGCAAAAATTCAGGGGGTTGTTCCTTGGACTATTTTAAGCATGTTTTGTCCTTGGATGATTTTTGAAAAACCTCTTTGTTTCGAAGATACAGGGCGAACAACATTTTTCATATTTTTAAAATTAATAATAGTTTAAATAAAAATGCGTACCGCACTGTGTTCACTAAGTGGGTACAATTTATTTTTAAATTTGTTTAACAACATTCCAATTACTAAAAACGGACAGTTTTTTGACTAAAAATTGATAAGTGCAGATGGTAAAGGAATACAGATTAAACACGGTTTTCATTTGAATTCGTTTTGTGATGTATTAGCAATTAACATTTTATCTTTGACTATTATGAATCGCTATACAAACAATGCTTGTATGCTGGCTAGAGGTGGTCATTTTCAACAGTTTTTGTAGGTTGAGTTGAATTTTCATGTAATTTTTCATAATAAAATGTTATTATCTGAAATTTTGTTTCCCCTATATCTTCGAAACAAATAGGTTTTTCAAAAATCATCAAAGGACAAAATATTCTTAGAATAGTCCAAGGAACAACCCCCTGAATTTTTGCCGCATGTTTAGGAAACACCCTGTATAGCGTGCTTTCACATTGCTAGCGTCTATCTTTGACGCGAGTCCACTAATCACAAAACTGTCAAGAAAGTTTTTGTAGTACGAAATCTTATCTTTCTAACGCCATCTAGTAGAACCCGATCGGACTCATATAACGCGAGATACAGATAACTAAAGCCATTTATTGGAAAAATAATGGAATTTTTTTTTGCAACTTATATGCGATTCTTCTCAAAAAAAACTTTATTACACTATGAAAAATTATTCTTTCAAGTATTTTATTAACATTTAATTTATTCCACTTCCACTTGAATATCCGAATCCTAAAGTATTCACAACAAATGAGCGAAAACACGGAATTATAACAAATACACGAATGATTCTAATCCGAAGCGGTCAATTTGGGAATTGGGTAACATGCGACCGAAGAAAAGAGCAAGGGAGACAGCAGAAAGCTCCCTTCGTTTCCATAGCACGTACCGTAACAAAACGAAGCCAAAAATCGCCGGCGATTATCTCGGCCTTATTCCGTGAAGATAAATGCGTCAGACTCCGTAAACAGCATCAATCATCATAGCGAGGTCCGCCATGGCTTACCCCACTTGAATGTAGATCGTGTTAGTGAGGTTAGGCGGCAATTTCGTAGCACGATCTATCTGTAGATCGGACCACTGAATTTTGTATAGAATGGAAAATTACGCGGATCTCTTGCTTGCATTTAACAGGCCAATTGAAAAGTCCCCGGTCTACCATAGTAAACACATTTTTTCGGCAAAATTCGATTTTATCATTCAACATAGATGCCTTCGAGGACGATACAGCGATTATAGCGATCTTCCAACTTTTCGAAACCATTTTTGTAGTACGATTTGTCTTTCGCTTCGAAACAGGCCTCAGTTTCGGCGATAACTTCTTCATTGGCGCTAAATTTCTTTCCAGGTAGTTCTTTTGAGGTCTGAGAACAGGAAAAAGTCGCTGAGGGCCAGATCTGGCGAATACCGTCGAAGCGGAAGCAATTCGAAGCCCAATTCATGCAATTTTGCCATTTTTTAATCGATTTGTGACACGACACATTTTCTTGATGAAACAGCGCCTTTTTTAAAGATTTCATCCTTTAAACGATCCAATAACGCTATATCATAATCGCTGTTGATGGTCTGACACTTTTGGAGGTAATCAATGGATATTAACCTTGCGCATCCCAGAATACTGATGCCATAACCTTGCCAGCTGACTGTTGTGTTTTCCTTGCTTTGGATTCGGTTCATCGTGTGCAGTCCTCTCAGCTGACTTTCGATTGGACTCCGGAGTAAAATGATGGAGCCATGTTTCATCCATTGTCACATATCGATGCAAAAATTCAGGTTTATTGCACTTAAACAGCTTAAAACACTGCTCAGAATCATCAACACGTTGTTGCTTTTGATCGATTGTGAGCTCGCGCGGCACCCATTTTGCACACAGCTTTCTCATGTACAAATATTCGTGAATGATATGATATACACGTTTAGATGATATCTTCACAAAGTCTGCTATCTCGATTAACTTCACTTTACGGTCATTCAAAATTATTTTGTGAACTTTTTTGATTTTTCCGTCGGTGACAGCCTCTTTTAGGCGTCCTCTGCATTCGGTGCTAATTTCACCACATTTAAAATGAACTGCAGACCCCAAAAACTCTCCATTAAGCGAAGATTTTGCTTCAACTGTATTTTTCACTTCAAAAAGCAATATTTTATCAGCACACTAAATTCTTTTTTTTCCATCTATTTTCAAATAATAAAAGCAGCTATACTCACAACACAATATCTCACAAACTAATGGTCGGACTGGTGTCAAATTTTGACTCGTATCGTTTGAAGGTTGGTACTAACTAAAAATCATATGGATGTAATACTAGCATCGCCATTTGTGCATCAGACCGGGGACTTTTCGATAAGCCTAATAATTGCTTCAGGTAATATTCGTAACTAGGGATGTTACGGAGCTTCGATTACGATTCTGATTAGTCAGAACTTTCGAACCCGAGGTTGAGAATGTTGAGATAATGAAGTACTGAGTTAGAGCGATTTGGATCGACAGGCAAAGCAGTAAAACAGGACTTGGATCAGTGGCGTACGTAGTATTTACATAGAAACCAACTCTCATCACCTACTTACGAAAGTTCCATAAAACGCGTGTTTACAGATGGCGCAACCTATCCATGAATAATGAGTCGAACTGCCGGGACCCACTTCAAGATACGGTCAGTTTGTTCGAGCCCGAGTCGAGTAATTTCGTTTTCGCGAGCGCGCGCGCCATTCGTCTCGGCAAAGAACAAAGGGAATCCGAGATGAAAATGTATCGCGGAAGATCCGAAGGCGCATCGTTATCGGAAATATTCCTTTTGATCTCCGGATCGGCGGGCGAGACGTCCCTCAGCGGGGGCGGCGCACCTGGGGGGCCTCCGCTTATTAGTGCCGTTCTCGACAGGGGGCGCCACCGGAGCGGAAGGTTGCTACGTAAATATTTATTTTTTTTTCGCGAAAAATCGCTAATTGGGATTTAGCGACGGGTAAATGAAGTGTTTATGTTGATTCAGATGAAAGGCCGGTTTGATTCCAGTTGAGAAAGTGCTCCCGGATTCGCGTATTAATTCAGAAAAGGACCGAAAACGGTTCTGCAGTGTTTTTGAATGGACCCCGGCGGCAGGGTGTATTGAAATTTACGGAGATTGTCTGTGAATGAAATGAGTCTAATTAGAATTTTCGATGAAAGGGATGATTATTCATCTATGACCTTCTCACGGTATTTCAGGGTTCCGTTCATAATATTTAACAATTTTTCCCTTTCTTTTATCCCTTTTGCTTCTAACTCCAGTGAAAAATACAGGTAGATGTCGCTAGTGGTTACATGAAGCAAGATGTTCCTCACTTATGTTTTCTATGAACATTCATTCAAAATAAAAACACTTTATGTTTCATACAAATTTTCATCATGTCTTTCAATCTGACAAAATATTCGACTTTTAAAACGTCATAATATTATCGGATTCCAATCTATAGAAATTCAGTTAGACCATATTGTCGGTATTTTTTCAGTCGATAAGTTGGTAACTCTATTTCCACGCATCTGCAATTTAATTTGATTCAATGAAAGGATTAAATATCGAACAAGGAATCTGTCTATTTGCATTACAAATGAAATTTCCTATTCAAATGCGCCATTAATATTATACCCTCAGTGTCTCCCACATGTACCACAGAATTTACCCGAAATTCATCGCCGAAATCATTAAAAACTTTTCTTATTTTCTCGGTGACTATAGAAGGCTTCATCATCGTTGTTCGATTGAATTTTCTTAAACGGCTCCTAATAACTCCCCAAACCAGTTCTACTGATGAGATGTGGAAGATGGGCACATCTCCCACCAATAAGAGCGAACACATTTCCACATGACAACACGTATAATACTTAGAGCAATGAAAGTGACCAAATCGACATATATTATTTTGACATCAACTAGCATACTGGGATTAAGATAATAAAATCTCTGCTCTCAAATAAATTTATGGGAACTTGGAAAACTGTATATAGAAATGTTCTGGCCTACTCCAGTCTTCAATATACGAATATACTTTACTGTTATGTAATTAAATTCTTGGTGGAAACTTGGACCATCTTGTATAACCGAAATATTATGGCTTCCTCCAAGTGACTTTGGATGTACTACGTATACTATGATTTAGTTAGCAATAACGATTTTCTGGCTTGAAACTCAACGAACATTATATAACTATAATTTTTCATGATTTGTTCTGTTCAATTATCCTATTTTTCAAAAATTCAACTAACCAATTTGAAACAACCGTATGCAGTCGATAGAGAATATAAACTTCCGCTATTTTTGTAGTATGTTTCGAAAACTGCGCATCTGGATTTGAACCTAATGCATTCAAACAGATTATTTCTGAAATATTTTTATTATTATATTTTTCAGATCTGTGTAGCCATCAGAGAAGCATTGAACTCTATATTGAATCTCTCGATGACCCTGTCTTTTATGGAATTAAATGTCCAAGATACAGAGATTACAGAAAAGGTTTATGCAGTTCAAATGCAAAATTGAATTTCGCCAAAAAGTTACGCAAGGAATACCAAGGAACTTACTTTTATATGACAAATCCTTACAGACCATTTCTACGCAAAAAATAAACATTTTATAAACTGTATTGAGTTTTTATATATTTTCAAGCATTTGTTTCCCGAAGGAAGCATAATAGATCAATTTGGTATAATAACTGTAATTTTAGAATTTTGAGCAGGAAATCACAAACGATAAGGTTCAATACAGACGAATACGTGGAGAAATTCAAGAATGAGCTCCGAGTCGTAAGCACGATAATTCTAGAACGGAACTGTAATCAGTGGGGGTCAGATCTGGAGAATAAAGTGGGTGATCAAGCAGTTGAAAGCACAATTCGGTCAATTTGACCATGGTTTTTTTCGATTCGTCACAAGGAGCAACATTTGATGTTTGAAGAATATCAAATGCATAATTTTACTTACAATATCTCGTACCAGACTCAACTGTATGTTCCGAAATTTTGACACGCATTTTTTGGCACTGGTGGTACCATGTGTGCACTAGGCCTGATATTCATTCATTCAATAAACGGTACAAAAACTTTTTACAAGAAAAATTATTATTAAATCATCAATTTTACAAGTACAAAAGAAATTACAGTGTTATAAGACGTTTCAAATCTTCCCTCAATTCCGAGACAGAAGGTGACACCCAAAGAATCAACGACGAGTACTTCGTTCTTGATAAAGCAGGCCTGGACAAATCGAATTTCCTGACAAATCTTGAGGGAGCAGATAACTTGAACTGGGATACAGTTCAGGAGAATCAAAAGTTCTTGAAAGAGTTTAGAGACGAACATGACATCCGTATAAAATCTTCTTGATCTCAAGGAAGGCAGTCCAAGCTGGAACTGCAACCGAATCACAGAGAAAGAATCAAAAGGAAAAAACCACTTCTAATTGAAACATATGTGAGGAATCCATTTTGCATTTTCTCAAGGAGAAGGCTGTCCACGGATGTGTAAGGTGACCAAACGACGGATGAGAACTCCAAACATTGGTCTCACCAGAGCGCCATAGAGGTACTGTGGTGTTTCCTCACTGAAATATCTAGTGCTTCTCAGAGTCCTCAGAGATGTCGCAGAAATATACCGAATATGCGGTCTGAAAGATAACTCACTGTCATATGAAATATTCCAAGTCCTTGACAACAAATGCTCTATTAATAGTTCTACCCCAATGGAATAGTGAACTGTTATAGAAAATTCTAAACGGGAAATAGTCACGAACTGACATTTATTGATGTTAATTGTTAAATAATTGGTTGCACACCACTTTTCAACAGCTTGCAGATCCGATTCCAGTCCCGCAGCTTCATCCAACGACTTAACTGAAGTGAAAAGCTTCAGATCATCCGCAAATAGTAGAAATCGGACAAAGGGGAATACGAGCCTTATATTATTGATGAAAATCAAGAACAACAATGACCCCAGGTGACTTCCCTGAGGAACGCCTTATTGAGTGACGCGATAGAATGATAATTTGAAACATGATGCCAGATTTTATGTGAATTATGTCACCAGAACCATAGCAAATTCGAAAAGTATATCGGAAAAAATATATGTATGCATAAGTGGTAATCTTGTTGAGATTTTGGATGGATAATATCAATTTCAATGTTGATCCACATTGTGCGTGCATTGATATTTATACATATGAAAATGAAGAGTAGAATCGAGAATGTTTTGCAAGCCTTTTTCTCTTTCTTTATTGTTCATTATTTCGTTGATAATAATAATGAATGTTTCTACATCGCCGCTCACGGGACTCGGTTTATAGCAATTACTCGGGAATAAAAGCCATCATTATTCACTCATGGTGTAATCTTTTATTAATCACTAGTTCTGCTTTCGACTGCTATCGTTGTGTCTGCATAAAATATTCACAGTGGTATCGAAGGAACAAAGGTTAACTGCTGCAATGTCCATCAACCAACATATCCTCATCAAAAGGCAAAACACACACGTTCGCGCTCTTCACATGACAAACCTTTGTAATTAAACCTTGATTAAATAATCGATTTGGACAGACGAATCGGCGAAAACTGATGCGAAATTCGATCAACTGGTTTGTATGAATTCGATAACGCCATTTGGAGAATAACGTTCGATCTCTGATGGGCAACTGTTTTGTGTAGGCCACATGATCGCAATCCATTCAGATCTCGTAGTTCTCTCGTTTTGTTCATTAGCAATACGCTAAAATGCAATGGCCGATGGAATAAGCCTAGTTGAAATTATTTAATTATAGGCCAGACTATACAGGGATTGTTTCGATCATTATTTGGGGTTTTATGGGTACTGAAGATCAAAAGGGATGTTTGGTCGAGAGGTAGTGTTATCCGGAATGGTCATCAGACTGTGATAGGTTCAGGATCAAGTAACGCTTACTATACATTCATTTTACCCCAGTTTGGTTAATAGAGGTTGATTATCATTGCATTGGAACCGAAATTATTCTAGAAAAGAAGCGTCATCCTAACCATAGAAAATTGACTTTTTGATGATGAACTTCAAAATAAATTCATAACTGCGCGTTTACAGAATGTAATCCTCATATTGTTGATATCATGTTTATGGTAGTAAAAAGTATAGAAAGTATAAAACTTAATCATGATCACCTACCAATTACTGAGGGTTAAAACAGCTCAAACTCTGCTTGAGCTTGAGTTATTATTGATATTCATCTATTTACCACGCCCACAATAAGAATTTTTTGATCGTGGTGAGGAGATGAATATCCACTATTCTGTGTGAAGAAAATCAGTCATATTTTCCAATGGTTTTATCGATGAAAAATTATTGATTATGGACATTTAGCGTGCGTGGTCATCTTTTGTGCTAGCTCTAACAAGATAACAACAAAAAATTGAAATATTACAAATCTGAATTTGATCAATCGTGAAGCTCTTTATGATTGGATATTAAAGTAATTGAATTACATTAAATTGTTCATCCATCAGAATGTTACAAAAAATACAACTTTCTTCCAAAATAAAGGTTACGACGTGACCAGAGCATAAGCTCGTATATTAAAGTAATCCTCTTGAAAATCATGAATTTATCTGTTGAATCAAAATATTTCGAACGAATTTTGTAATTCATTCCATGTGCAGATAAAGACTTTATCATTATTACTTTTAGGCTAATAAACTGAATTTTAATGAAACAGATTTGATAAAAAAGTAAATGTAAAATGAGCCGATGAAATTTTTTGTGGTATCCATCGACAGTGAGCTTCTTCTTGAGACCAACCTCATCCAAATGGTTCCAAATGGTTTTTTGTGCAATCTTCAGCTCTTGGACAATCGAAACAGTGTTTAGATGATGATCGGACTCGACAATGTCCTTGATTTCATCGAATTTTTTAACAATTGCCCAATTAACGGAACTGGACCGACGAAACCAAAGTTGCGCCTGATTGGCTGTAGCAGTATCAGGACCATATACACTATTTACATTTTCAGTCGCCTGGATTGCATTTTCGCCTTCATCAAAGAAAAACTGTGAAATTTAGCGTATTTTCTCTCTGCTACTGCTGAAACTGAACTGAGTCAACTAATCACAAGACTATCAGAAAAGTTTTTGTAGAACTAAATCTCATCTTTCAAAAGAGATCGGACTCATACAACGCGAGATACATATGACTAAAGCCATCCTTTGGAAAAATAATAGATTTCTTGTTACTACACCTAATACATAGTCTTAATTTTATCGAATTGGTAAATTCGAGTCAGTGAACAAATATCAGATAGTTAAAAATCCGAAACCATTGAGCCAATTTGACTCATAATAGTATACTCTAAGTTGCAGAATGGGCTCCTATTCCAACACTCATGCGTGTTGACTTCGGCAACGAGTATTAGACGATATTTTCTCTATTTCAGTCAAGTTTTGTGGAATATTGTCGAAATTCAATGAAAAATTCAGATTAAACATTCTAGTGACATTTGTATTGTATGTTGGCACTTGGTGTGACTGTTACGAAAATTGACAGATTACGGAATTTGAATTCGAATCGTACGTTTCGAATTTTTGAATAATTTATAATTACGCATTCGTGTCTGGTTAAATTGATTCAACACTAACAAAATCAGGAGAAATTACGAATAATGTCGCGAATCATTTCACTAAATCCAAATTATTTCATCTAGACACTTGACGTGTGTTGAATTTTGATAGGTTTGGAAGTCAGTCTAGACAACCACAAAACAAAAAATATAACTGAAAACAATGCTGTAATGAGTTCATTACAGAACTGTTCTCAGAACTTTAATGAAGTCATTAATATACTGAAATAGAGAAAATAATATTTCAAGTAACTAGGCACCTCCTTTCGAAAGTTTTCATGTTCACAGCTACAGAATACTAAAATAAGGACAAAATGATAGTCGCTTAGGACACAAAGCACACAAAAACTACCGTTCAGTGGAACAGGTCCGAATATCGAGTTCCAGAAATCTTAATACTTGTTGGAGTGCCGAGTGGAACTCCATTGGGGTGTTAATTCAGTTTCCGGTGTGCTTATTGCTCTGAAGTAGTGGCTGATTGCATTTAGATCGTCGGGTTTGCTCTTTTGTGGTATACTAGCGTTATTGCACGAACTGGCCAGACTTCCTCATGAATTTAAGATGAGCTCTGAAAGACCGGCATCCACGGTCAGATTAAATGTATTTCATTGAAAATTATACAATATAGAATTACGAGAGACAGAGATGGGAGAAAAGATAACTGGAAAAAACCGTTGAAATTAGCATGCTAGATGGGTATTTTTCCAGCGGAGTCTGATTTTTCGAGAGAGACTGAAAGAAAATGGATTAGATAGATATTTATTGTTGCATTATAAATGAAATTGTTTTCACAAGTCGAGAAATTTGAACACTAAAGGGTTTACAATAGGTGGTTCCATTTTTATATTGAAAAAACGGGAATATTCTAAAAGAAATCAATGGATGTTTATTTCATTGTGAAAAGGAAGGTATAGGCCATTGATGATGGAAAATGATATCAGCTAATTGGCCGTCCGTATGTCCACGATATTTCACAAATTTATTCTTTAAGGTATTGAATAGATTTTAAAGCATTGACATATACAGGGTGGCCATTTGAAAACGAAACAGACGAGATTACAGACGAAATAAAGTTTTTCGATAGAAATGCTCGGACAGGTCGATTTCTGTTTCGAGGGGGACAACCTAAGATGTAGGTTACGGACGCATAGCGCTTCAACCTTTGCTGCTACAACCCCCACCCCCAATTTTTGAATAGGGAAGATGGGGTGAGTGATACCTCAATTTAAAGGTATTTTTATACTGATTTCAGTACAGTAATTGTTTTTTCATTTTATGCATTAGTTCTCGAAATATTCATGCGTTAGTTAGTTAGGAAGGAAGCCACAGTCATGGTTGTTTTGAAGCTCAAAATGTCGATTTTTCACAAAACACTACAAGTGCCATGAAAACACCACTTCATTTTCAAATACTTAGTTAAGAATATTTCGAGAACTAATGCATAAAATGAAAAAACAATTACTGTGCTGAAATCAGTATAAAAATACCTTTCAAATGAGGTATCACTCACCCCATCTTCCCTATTCAAAATTTGGGGGTGAGGGTTGTAGTAGCAAGGGTTGAAGCGCTATGCATCCGTAACCTACATCTTAAGTTGTCCCCCTCGAAACAGAAATCGACCTGTCCGAGCATTTCTATCGAAAAACTTTATTTCGTCGGTAATCTCGTCTGTTTCGTTTTCAAATGGCCACCCTGTATAAGATGCAAAAGCGAGCAATTCGCACGATTATGAGAATGACGAATAGAGAGACATGCAGAGGAGTATTCCTGAAAAATGGATTACTTACGGCAACTGCCATACACATCCAGGAGTGTATGATATTCCTCTTCAAGAATAAGAACAACTTTGAAACCAAAACCCCCACCACATATAACACAAGAACAGTAGAATTAAAATTTCCAAAACATCGGCTCACACTAACAGAGAGAGGTTCTGAGTATAGATGTATGAAGTATTATAATAAGATGGCAAACTTCATAAAAGATTCATCAAACCTTAAGTTATTCAAAAGGCAAATGCTGCAAATTGAACCATACACAATAGAAGAATTTTTGAATTATGATATCAAAAATAGAAACAAATATAATTAATGGGCGTTGAACCCAGTGACACTATTTCAATTCAGGTGAATAATGTGACATTGTAACATTGTATCTTCTTTATTTGAAATTATGTTTGTTTATTACTATTATACCTTAGTTCTCACGTAGCCAAAAAGAAAAAAGTCTAAAGGTGTTAGATAACAAAATTTTGGTGGCCAGTTGTGATCACCCTTTCGAGAAAAACACGGCTAGGAAACTTTTCTTGCAAAATTGCGATGGTTTTTCTGCTTGTATGGTTTGTTGAAAATAAACGTCGTCCATTTCAATACCTCCCAATTTCTACCATAAAAAACAATAAGCATAGCTTGGTAGCGCAGCGCAATCCATTCACCATTATAGTTGCACTAGTCTAATTTTCGAATAAATATGGTCCAATCACACACTAGGCCAAAAACCTCACCAAACAGTGATACGTTGAGGATGGAGAGGCTTTTTAACAATCATTTTCCCTCAAATGAATATTAACATTTTCAAATAGGCTTCATCATCAAAGTTGATTTTCTATGAAAATCTGGATCATTTTTATTCATTTGAAGGGCCCAATCATCGAAAATACGATGTTGCTGATGATCTGACAGTTTCAGTTCTTGTGTTAACTGAATTTCAAAAGCCTTTAGACTATGCAAAATGTTGTTTGAGGAATAATTAAATCTCAAGATTGACGAGGAATCGAGACACCTGGTTTTTAGTCTACACCACTATAGTTTTGCGAACAGTGACTGCAAAATTTCCACCATTTTGTAGCGAATTTCAACCATTTCAAATCGTATATCGCTCCAATTTTTGTAATGGTGTAGTTTGTAATTGCCAAAAGATAATAGCATCAAAAGTGACAGCTGTCCATGAGAGCTCAAGCCATACAGTTTTTATGGAACTTCGACGGATGAATATTAATACTTAATTTCACCAGAATCTTACCAGTGAAACATTTGATATTGAGATACCAGGATTTCTCACGAATCCGTATGCATAAAGAGCATTTTCTGAAGGAGCAGAAATACATATTGGCCAACCACAGCCTAAATACGAGTAGCAACGATACCAAATTTCATAAAATTCGATAATAATTGTAGATGTTAAGGCAGTTACAAAAATGAGCGGACCCAGGGATCAATTCAATAAATAATCTGACAAATATGAAACCAAAATTGTTCAGAATGAACTGATTTAATTAAATCAATAAGTTTGTGAATGAAAACTTTGAAATCGGTTGAATTGATCAATTTGCATTTATTAAAATCTTGAAAGAATTCTGGGAAATGGTCAAAGAAGCACAAAATATGTTTTATTCGGGAAAATATCAACTAATGATTCAATAATGGGAACATTTTCCAAATGCATTCATTGAAATCGATTGAACTATTCTCAAAGTGCAAGTCTATTAGAAGAAGAGTTTTTCAATAAAATCATAATAAAACTAAGAAATCATTCCCACAATTTTTCTGAGCAGTCATTCTCAAGGAATGAACTTTTCTGACAGAATTTATGTCTTCAGATAGGAAATTTCTTCAATTGAATACATAGATTAAGAGGAATTTATTTATACACAAGCTTCTGAATACAGAATGTTTATCTAAATGAAATATGTAATTCCTTCCTTCTTCTCTAGAGGAAGAACGTAAATTGTTGAACAATGTGTTCACCTTAAAGCATTCTTCATTATTAAATACTAATAAATATCTTCTTGTCTGCTAGATTCACTCCAGAAATGGTGGTTTCGGCCTTGTCTTTACATAGTAAACTCCTCTAGCATCCGGAGAGATCACATCCACAAAATTCAGTTCTTCATTTCCCGCACATTGACCCTCTTCAAACTTGTCATAAGTTTCGCATTTGGTACCTATAAATCTGTTATTGTTGACTCCCTCAATCAAATATCTGAATGCTCTGAAGTGACTGCAATACTCTGTAAAGACAGAACATGATACAGTGCTCCATTCTACCATATTACCTTCTCAACTTACTCAACTCGATGAGGTCGATTTCATCAGGACAACCTGGTTGGACATGAACCCTGCCATTAACGAACAAATCAACGGTACCACAGGAGTCGTTGAAGCCAATGTTGGTAGGGTCTGTATGAATTACAGCTACAACCTCTGCATCTTCTAGATTTAGCCTTTCTTCAGCTGGTCTACCATTGTAACTCCTTCCAGAAGGATCTAAAGCTGTAATACGTCCAATTTTTTGGTTTGTGAGTTCTTTAACAGTTTTTGCTGCGAAGCCAGATACCTGACCACCCATTGAGAAACCGATCACGTGGATTTGAGAGTGAGACAACAGATTGTGGATAATCAGATTACTTATGAAGGTTCCTATAATTATCCCTGAAATGAAGTTTTATTAAGAGGCATGGAAAACTATAGATCTGAACACTTGAATGAGATCTGAAGATATGGAGATCTACCTGTAGGTTTATTATTTTTAACAGCAGCATCTCTTTGCATCCTAGAACCTCTAGACCAGTCAACTTGGAAGATAATGTTGTTCTCATTTTGTCTTAAAAGTGCTTCTGTTAACTGTTTATACCACGTGACATTGCCATGTTCCATCCAACCATGAATGATGAATATAATTTGGTTCGATTCGTTGGCTATCAAAGAGTAATAATCAGAATCAAACTCAACATGTTGATCAGGATGGCCGTTTCGGATAACAACACCAGAGACATCTGATGGCTGGATAGCTGAAACACGAGGTCATCAAAGTGGGTGAATGACAAAATGGAACTGTTATTATACATTATATATTTTGAAGGCGGATCTTCCAGGTTTGATTTAATATTTATGAAGCATAATTATTTGAAATTCTACAGTCTACTCCATTCAACAAATTATTACTTTTTGTAACATTGAATCAAGGTAGTTATTTCCTTTATAAAACTGAAAAAAATATCTTTCAGTCCACTCCAGAAGAATATCTACATTATTAATGTGAAATGAAATTACACCGCATGTGAAACAGCGTGGAGAAATTGAATATTCGAAAACTAGAGAAAATTCTGGAATAAGTTATATTCTTTATGTTCGATAAAAGCTATGGTTTTTGAAAACTTCAAATAAATATTATACCAGTCTTCTAGTAATAGCTCTGTGAAGTCTTCATTAGAGAAAAACTTTCCTCTTTTTATTCGGTAAAGAGGAAGAAGGAATAATTGAATTTCCTTTTTGGAGCACGAATTGATTTTCATCTCGTAAAGAGAATCTTCAATTACAGTATTCTTAAATTAGAACTACTGGTAAAAATATAATCATAATCCAAATGAGGAAGTTCAAGACTGGATATTCCGGAATTTCATTCATGTAATTCAAGATGAAAGTATAAAATTATTTTTGTAATTGTGCATTTATAAACATCAACGGAATTATAAGAACATGTTATTAGGTTTCTGACATTCAGAAGTGAGAATCGACTTTGCATAACTCAAAGATAGTAGATACCTTACATGGAAACACTTTTTAGATTTGACTGCATAGAGCTTTTTGGTGGTATCTTCATGGATAAAAGGTATTGACATATAGTGAATTTGTTTCAACTACATAACACAAACAACTTTTTTAACGAGTATTATTCAAAGAATTCAGAAAATACTTCAGGCGATTTAGTTTTACTAAAAATTAAATGACAGTTATTCTATTTCCACTTTTTTATTATACAATTTTTTTGGAATCAATTGTTATTTGTACAAAATGACAATTTTTTCGAACCAATTGTTATTTGAACAGTGTGTAACATGAATGGTTGGCTATTGCTTGGTGGTGAATGTAAGTCTTTCATGACTTTCAGAAAAGTAGCTTCTTTGTGAATTTTTTCGAGAAAATAATTGTTGACTCTTATTTTTGCTGTAAAGCAAATATACACTCACAGTTTTTATTTTTCAAGATGTGTTACGTAATTTTTTTAAATTTAAATTCTAGTTTCCTAGTTTCTAGTTTCACAGTTTCAACAAGCATACTTTTAATTAATATTTGAGTGCTACAACACTCAGAAGGTGCTAAGGGTTTATTATGATAGAGAGAGAGTAAGAGAGATTTGAACAGATATCTAGAATATCCAAAATCTCAAATATAACATCAAATATCATCACGAAAAAAATTAAAACAGGACGATAATTTAAAAAAGTAGAAAAGAAATATGAATTCTTTCGTTTGATACTATTTTAAAAAAAAAGTGTGTCATTCAAAGCAAAAATTGAATTCATTTCACTGAATTATTTATTCTTCCATGCCAATAATGATATTTTTACAGAACGTTTGAAAATTATAGATAACGGAAGAAAAAATTCAATAATTTGAGTACTTCCCTGGATATATTGAAATTACATTAAAAGTTTTGAAGGTTCCAAAAAGTGAATAAACCCACAAAATTCAAATGAAATCGGAATATTGATTCCCAAGTTCTGGAGATTAGAAATATAAGCCAACATTCATGAATCACCTTGATTCTCCAAAACTAACAGTTTTTAAGATACAAAATAAGCTTTTTTGAAATGCCCGATTGACCTGCATTCTTCACTGAGCTAAGGCCAAGCACTCATCCCATTTAATTCAAAAATAGAAATAGAATAACTGTCATTTAATTTCGATTCGAATGAAATTCCATCAAGTAAAGAGCGGGTCAATCCAATATTAATTTCACGTTTGAGAGGAACATTTTACTGAAATAGTATCTTCAGAAATTGAATTCTGTCTGAATGAATTTGCAAATTGCTTGTAGAGCATTTCTCGTTCAAGGTTCCTTAAATTGGCTAGTCGTTATAAATTAATGAATAAACACCTACATGATTCATAACTTCGATTATGTTCCGAGATGATCAATATTTTTAAGTGGAATATAACAACAAAGTTAATAATTTTTAAGGAATATAGTTTGAATCGAAAGCATGATTATCAAATTATTCAGTACATTTCCATTCAACGGTGTTCAAGGATAACATCAAAATCAATATTTCGGATGTGAATGGATATAATTTGACCTATTGACTTGACGAAGTGATGTTGTTACAAAAACAATTTTTTACTTACCGTGTTCGCCAAATAAATAAGCTGACAGTATATGGAAATACGCGCCGATATTCATATTTGCACACTATATTAAATCAAATTGCAAACTATACGCACATAGTTGTTCACTTCTTCGTATGCAATGGATCCAAAGTAGTAGATGTTCACGACCTTGTCTTTGGGAAAGACCCAGTTGATTCTTTATGAACTTTCTGAATGCTACTCTCAAGACAGCAATCCACACTACAAGAAAAATCCAGACGGAAAACTACCTGAGTAACTTTGGCGCGAGACTTCAATATATTCCCCATTTTATCTACGACAATTAAGTACTATTCGGTGTAGAAAGTCCATTGATAATTAGGTTCATAGATAGATGGGATGCACACTAAGCTCTAAATCGAATTATTCGAACAGACACCTGGTATGAATTAATTGACTAATTTTTAGGTCATTGGTATGTGAATATGATTGACCAAATCACTTTTAATGTTTGGCTTTGTGCTAGTTCAATAACCGTTCAATAGTGCTGATACTTAAATATGCAATTCAAATTCAATATCAATGAATGACGTGTAGATGCGATAATCATGATTGAACTTATCGCTAGTACCTATATTGATACAGGCGCAGAATTGACTTGAGAGCAGTAGTACACGAAATCACCAAAAAATTATAACAAACGATCAGTTTGAGGAGGGACCAAGGTTCAGCTAAAATTATTTGCATATGAGTGAAAATTATTCACCTTGACTAAACAAACCGTTTAGGAAAATTGGATATAGGAAATGAAAATAATAAGCTAGTAATGCTTCAGTTGAATTTAGAAGTCTGTTTATCGAAGGAAAATATTTTCCGAGGTAATTTTATATAATTGACATGTAAACAAACTGTACTTAGCAATTTACCTTCAGACTTTGACTTGAAAAAATTAAGGTTTTTGAAATATGAGTCTTTTGTTAGGCTATTATATACAGTGTGTATCATAAGTAATTGGAAATATGTATATCATCTATGGAATCTTGGGCCCATAATATCAAAATTCAACATAGTCACGGACAGAGAATTATGTTATGTAATTATCTCTGCTATTTTTATGTTTATGTGAATGTGAATAAACATTACATATATCTAAATCTGAATGTTTCTCCTATTTGAGATACAGGGTGTTTTATTTCAAAATTGGGAAACTCACAGGATTTCGACCATTATCTGTGATGAAGCACACGTTTGTTCCACTTAATTAGAAGCTAATATATTTTGCGGTGTATAAAGAGTAAATTTTATGTTTATTACTGTGCACAGTTTATATTTTTATAAAACTCTACAGTATTATAGAGTTCATTGAATGTATTTTCATGAATAAACTCTCTTATTATTATTATTATTTGTGCCCCGTACACTAAAAGTATTCTTCTTATAATCGGCAGGAAGTGTAGGTACCAGATACTATAATCTCTACTAACTTATGCTAAATGAACATTTCTGGCTACCACAAGAGACATACGTCGAAGGGCTCAAATGGTTTGTTGATACTCCCCAAATTCTACGTCACTGAAATATGAGATGCACAATTATTTTGATGTTGATGTACAGTAATTATCTCGGTCCTTTAGATTATTACATTAAAGAGCGTAGATAGTTTTTTTTTCTTGAAAGGATAATCGAAAAGAAATTTCGTCAATTGCCTATATTATGATTTCTCTGTCTTGGCGATAATTTTGAATATTCATATTTAGAAGGTCATGTGAGGGGTAATTACCATTTGTACCCTCCATATACCGTACCCTCCATTGTACCATATATAGGCCCTTGATTAGATTTCAGTTATTACACAAATTGAACTTAATAGCTACCCATGGAAAGTATCATATCAAAGTGAATTCAAGAACCGAAAAGTTGCGATTAGGCCAGTGAGGTTGAATTTAAGAGGAGAATAAACCAGTTGCTTGTCTCTGTCGTACGCCTCTGGTGGTAGCCAGAATCGTTTATTTCTCACAATATAGTAGGACTTAAAATAACTACACTTCCTGCCAAAATATGCAAATAATACATCAAATAGTTTCACTGTACCTATAGAAACAATCAGTTTATAAATTTTGAAATGAAACTCCGAATCTAAGAAGAAACATTTTATCTAGTCGAAATATTTCCCATAATTAATGATGCACCCTGTTTATGATAGCCTAAGAAAAAACTCTAAACGAAAAAATAACTCAGTTTTCCAAATAATTTCAAATTTTGTAATGAAACAATCTTAGATAGAAAAGTCATTTCATCCAGTTGATTTGTGATAAAACTTCATATTTGAGTATCCGTTAGAATATTCTCAATTACTTATGATACATCCTGTATAATGAATTTGGAGAGTTACATTTGAAGCGGTGTAAGGGAATCGAAGTAAAAAAAATCATTGAATTGAGTTTTGACTAATAATCTTATCAGTTTAAGAAGGAGAAACTGAATTTTTGCATACTAACTTGAACCACATGGACTAATGACCTAGTTAGTTCAATATTAATTCTACCTCTGAAGAGGAAAATATCACTGAAGTAGTATCTTTAGAAATCGAATTCTGCCTGAATGAAATTATTTGTAGTGCATTTCTCGTTCAAGGTTCTTTCAATTGGCTAGTCGTTATAAATAAATGAAAAAATACCTAAATCATTCATAACTCTGATTCTGTTCCTAATTAATCAATAACATCGGTGAGAGGTAACAACAAAGTTAAAATTTTTCATAAAATATACTTGGAATCAAAGCAAAAAACCGGTTGAATTGATTCGTCTAAAAATACATTTGGAGTAACTCAATCTGTGTTGTGATATTCGCGTCAGCTTGAGAAGATTTTATCGCAATTTTTTCATACTACCTTGAAATA
Organism: Harmonia axyridis; assembly: GCF_914767665.1. NCBI lineage: Eukaryota > Metazoa > Arthropoda > Insecta > Coleoptera > Coccinellidae > Harmonia > Harmonia axyridis. The sequence continues at coordinate 32,450,440 of NC_059505.1, forward strand.
CAACTTCAATGGGTGTTTTTTTTTAAGAGCTGGGAACTTTAAATCATATAACAAGACAGAAATACGGAATGAATTTTTCATTATTATGATATGGTAGATGATTTCATGGCATTTATTTCTTGAATATGATTTCCGGTACGAGTTACATCTTTCATTCGATCAGTGAAATTTTTCAATACTATTTCTAATAAATCTGGCCGTATGTCGTCAATGGTGGTCCAAATATTGGCTTCCAATGCTTCAAGAGTGGCTGGATTGCCGGCATAAACCAACATCTTAACATAAGGCCCCCTGAAAAATAATCGAGGGGCATAAGGTCGCACGAACGAGGGGGCCAATTAACAGGATTACTTCTGCAATGGCGAGGCCAGCATTAAAGAAAAGGGTGGCAAGACGTAGCCTCAGCCAGTGGCACTAGCGAAGTCACTGCACTTCTAGAAATAAAGTTGTCACCTAATTGATTTTGCAATGAATTGATGGTTGTGCGCTGTATGGAAAGTTGCACCATCTTGTTGGAACCAAATGTCGTCCAGGTTTAGCTGATTAGCCAATATGACGTAAACGATGGTCATTTGGCTTTAATTCTTGAGCCAGTTTCATGTTATAGGCATGTAAGACAAGATTCTTACGTAAAATTGCCCACGTAGTCGAAAAACAAAGGCCAACAAGTTGAGAACGGTAACAATGGGACATTTCGGTGCCTTCTTAAACATTTTCCGCTACAGCAGCAAAATTTTCTTCGGTACGCATATTTTTCATCTTGTTAATGGTTTTAAATCGAGAAGATTGAACATCGAACAGATTTAATTCTTTCAAAGTAAATTTATCTAACTTTTAAGGGTTGTTATGACGTTAAACGTTCCATGATGAATTACCAAACCTTACCGAACACAAATGTCAACACAGTTTGACATTCTCAACTGTCAAACCATAGACAACAACCATCGAAACTTCTCATGCAGCTAAAAGTACCTAACCGTTACAAATGACGGTTGAAGTTCGTTGAAAAGGTGTTTGGTTGAAAGAACGCCCTCCAATAGATTGATGCACGTTATCCGATCATTTTTCCACGGGCTTAGCGCACGGAAGAAATTGGAGGTGAAGTGTCGACGTTATTAAACTGCCTAACCCTCTTGAGAGCGAATTTATTAATTCGGTTTTTACGAGGAGGGCTTATATCGACGGGAATATCGCTTTATAAGTTGAATTTTATGGGAAATTGTCCCCAAGGACGCCCGTTCGTAATGTATTCCGAACCTTATTATCTTTCGTCCCTGTGAAACTTCTCGCACCGGTAATTATTTAGTAGTCCTGAAATTGTTTTTTCAAGTTGCTTACCTGCTTCGATACTTGTTCGGCTCCGTTGGCAAGAAAGTGCTTCTGCATAATATTCGGCGCTATGAGTTGCCTGCAAAAGACAAAAAGTGTTATAGATGTGGAGAAGGTAATTATTTTTTCAAGAGAAAAAGGTTGATTGGATGATATTGAGTTTAGCAGGAGAAGCATTTTTTATAAGCTGCTTACTCTTTTGGAGAAAAAAAACGGTAACAAAATTCTGGTGTAACAGTGAAGCAACTGTATCAGCCTCGTTTATTTAAGTAGCAGCAATTTTACCTAGTTTGCTGACTGCCTTTTCATATTTCATCCTTGATTCTTAAAACCGTATAATGCTGCTCCGCTACCCTGCAATAAAAATCTTCAAATCGCCTTTGCTATGCCGCCTGTATGATGAATAACTCATGGCAGCCCAAATCAATATTAACAGAATTCCCTATTACCTTCATTGAAAGAGGGATAAAATTATTATGTATGTAGGGTTTTTATATCGTTGTCTAGGGGTTCATATAAGAAGGCCGCCGGTACTTAACTATTGTTTATTTACACTATGTACAATTCAACGTCAATTGAATGTACAGCCACTGAACTTTCGTCTATTGTCTGACTATTCGAGTAGATCCGTCTATATCTAACGTCGAATTATCTAACTAGTTGCGTCTAATATATTTTACGTCGAATCATATGCGTCTATCACGTCGAATTCTCACTATATCCGTCTATTCTCTAACGTCGAATTCTTTAACCTCTTCCGTCTAATCTGTAACGTCGAATCCTAACTATGTCCGTCTATTCTCTAACGTCGAATTCCACCCTCGTTCCTATATTGTATCGTACTCCAGTCTCAAGTCTCAAGTACTTCTTCCCCTTACGTCTCCCTATATCGATAAGAACTGCATGGTCCACCGTTTTAGGCGTAGTTTTCGTCTCGTAAAGTCAGTAGCGTATCATTCAGTTGGGTATTAAGAATTTGGATCCCAGATGTATTTCACAAAGACGAAAAACAACACTACGTTCGCCTTTGAAATATTTGGAAGCCGATGTTTACACATTCAAAATATGGAAAATTCCTATAATTTTGCATCTGAAACTAGTTAAATACTGTTGAATGCCCCAAGAGTGTCTCAAAAGAAACCTCAAAGGGGTGCGTAATTACATAACTATGGACAGACAGGTCACGGTGAGATCCCTGGAAGCATATAGCCAGGGGTCTCTACTGACATGGCAGTGCCGTAATACCATAAAGCAACAGGCCAGAGGAAATAAAGTAACTCTACTATGGGTACCGGTGCATTGTGGTATTGAAAGGAACGAAAAAGCCGATGCACTTGCAAAAAAATTATCAAGGTTAACACCTGTTGGTCCTCAGCCCTTATGTAGGCTTGGAAAAGACCAATAGAAGGCAGCGGTCCAACAATACGAGTGAGACAATAGAAGAACTCCCTGTAGAAACACTCCAGGTCTTGTTCAGGCAAAGAAATTCGTGGTCCTTTTACCGACCTATACCAGGAAGTTTCTGAAGGTACCATGAGCTGAGCTTTGGGTAATGGTGAGACTGTTGACAGGTCACTGTCGGTGCAAATACCTTTTGTTGTTTGCAAGATTTTTCATCGGACGAAAAAATTCTGTATTATCATCGGAGCAGGAGCTATTCTTTTTTTGAGTTAGGTCAAGAGTATATTGATGCTTTTACAGCAGGGGCACAATAATTTACCACAGGCGCCAAAAAACTCGCGCCGACCCTGTCTGTTCATATGACGGTATGCTCTTGTAGGACGTCTTGGATAGTCTAATTGAAATATAAGACCAAGAGTATAACTGGGAAGGATTTGAACCGAGAACAACATGGATTTAACTCAACGTATAAGGATCATAATAACTCAAAATCTGATCTATACATCCCACAGATCTACCTATACTACAGATCTACCTACTACTCGGATCTAGCTAGCAGCTTTGCCACTGAAAAATAGCAAATCATCACCAAACACCCCTTCAAACCTTCTATACATTTTCCACTCTCGCATGACTACCTAGAAAGAAGCTGTTACAGCAGTAGATGGTTCAGCCGTTAGAACTTCCTTTAAGGAAATTCTCATTAAAATAACAACTTGAAGGCGACTGCTGAACTCATATCAATAAGATTAGTTATTGAAGATGCTGAAAATAGGGTAGTATATGAGAACAGATCCGACTGTCATTTATAAAGATAATATTCAAAGAAGAGCTTGAAATAAAGAAATTACTATTATAAAATTTACTGGACTCAGATTCTACAATAGACTTGATGAAGTGCCTGAAACCTAAAATGAAAAAGAGAAGAGAATGATGGAAGTAAATTTTTCCGACACAATTTGATATTTGTGTACATTTACAAATAAATATACTTTTCGTAGTCTGGCGTTATTCCGATTGTAGTTCTTATAAATCTATCCATCTATAAACAGAACCCTTCATCTTGATAAACTAACTGACACCAGGGTCCTTCTAATAGAACACATGTCAAAAGCTCCTGACTTGAAGTTTGTACTCTTCTCTGATTACAATGCTTCTTTCACCGGCAAATTCAGAAAATTTGCACTGTTTTCATATCTGGTGCAAATCGATACCATAGATGCCCCCTGGTCAACGCTGGCTTTAGTCACGTGGTGCGAAATCGAACCCACGTTTTCAATAGGCCACCTCCAATCGATTATTATTGTCGTCGAAGTTTGAATTGATATAGCTGTCTACAAGTGGTTTGCCGAAACTGTAATCACCAATAATTGCGCCACGAGCCATGAACACGCTAGATAATTAATTGCTCATGCATCGTTGCCACTTCTCATGCGTGATTCTGCTGTACGAGGTGTTTACGTCGTCACTAAGGACGGTTTTCGCTATGTTCTGGTAATAGACGCGTACATGTCTCAATTATGTTGAGCATGAGAGAAATTTTCATTAAATTTTACACAGGATCGTTCTAGCAAGAATTCCAGATTTGGGTCACATCAAAAAGGTCCTATTAAGCGTGCAATATTTTAATTGTGTGTTAATTTGACAGTCATAATGACACTTTGATTTTGTCATAACAAGTGGATTAGTAGTACAAGAAGGTAAGCAAAATTAGGAAAGCACTGACGTGAAGTTAGGAGCTATTGAGCTGTACCCTTGAATATCACATATCTTAATAAAGATGGTCCCCAAGGACGCATTCAACGAATTGCGTTCTTCTGATGGAGATGTTCTCAACTCGAGATTTTTTTTTAATTTCGGCATCGACTGCTGCGGCCATTAGCTGTTTATGATTGATATACAGGGTGAGTCTTTGATTTGTACATATATTTCAATCAAAGGTTACTCAGGTCAAAAGAAACTCTTTTTTCCTTCACTATTTTTTCCGATTAGATTTTTTTTTCACTTAGTATAGCGGGCATTTTGAAGTTGACCGGACATTGACGGAATTTCCTTCGATTCCATTCCATTTGCGAGATATTACTAAAAAACAGCGTGTATCTTTTCAACTGAAGAATTAAAGTGTTTCCTTTGAGCTAAGGAATCTTCAGTTGAAATATTTGTACTAGTCGATATGCGTACAAGTAAACATGTGAAATGTAGAAAAACATAGACGAAACTACAAAAATATGAATGAAACAATACAAAATAAGATGAAATTGTAGGAATATAAATGAAAATATGAAATATATAGATGAAATTGTAACAAATATGTTGTACATAGATAAAACAATGTAAATGAAATGTGGTAATATGCATGAAACATTGAATAAACAACAACATTTTTCGATATTGTCTGTCCAAAATCCATTGTTTCTTCTAATTTCGGAATTACACAGCATAAAGTATGATATGATATAAGTATGATCATCCATGACGATGACTTTGTTATTTGCAAAATGAATGCTCCTTTGAGCACGCCAACAAATCGGTATTTGAGCTAATTGATTTGGAGTATATTTTGGACATTTCTTTCTTTTACGAAATTCTACATCTCATTCGACTACTCCTACAACAGCTTCAGTACTTCTCTCGGTAGAGATCAGAAATGACAACTGATGAGATACTTATTGCTACAGCTGTTGCATTATATGCGAAATCAAAATTCAACAAACAATAACGGTGGACAAAAGATTGGTTACAGAAAAGTATTCACAGATTAATTCATAAGAAGAATTGCCACTGGAATCCTGCGATTGGCTGAAGAAATGACATCAATTAAATAAAAGACACTGTAATGAGGGCTGTAAGTTCTCCTCTCGAAAGATTAACTACTACTCTTCGATTTCTGGAAGGAATTTCCAAGACATGAAGTAGATCCCGATAACCTCCTTCAAAAAATCTATTGATAAACGTCTAAAATCAGTTATTTTCACAGTCACAAGTCAACAAAAAACACTGATTCGATTCTGCCGACAAGTCTGTACGCAATAGGTTTTGTCCCAATTCCTTCAAGCCCAACTTCTAGCCCAGCTCAAGCTCCGCTATACACTTTCAAGCAAGTCTCTCAATTTAGTCTGTTCAAGCAAAATTGGCTGACTTACATACATGTATGTGGCAGGCTTATGCCATTAAGACGCAACCAATTTTTGAACTGACCAGTCCTTAAAATGAGTGCCCTTTTGAAAGCTGACTCAAATTTGGGAATTTTCAACACTTTTTCATTCAGTTGAAATTGGGGCCAAAAATTTTGGGATTCACGGCTCGACTTGATATTCATGCTACTTGACTTGGACTTGACTTGAAAACAACTCAAGTTCAAGTCAAGTAGTAGTTTTTCAAAGTTAAGTCAAGTACTTGATGAATAAATCACAAAGTTGAGTCAGCTTTTAAAAGGGCAGTAATTTTGAGGACTGCTCAAGTCAAGTAGCTTGAATGTCAAGTCAAGTCGTGAATCCCTAATTATGAAATGAGTAGATATTCCTGGCCTTCTTCGGATTTGTTTGCAATCCGCAGCTTTCACATAACCGGCCAAAATTAATTGCACCCTCTATAAAAATACCGCAAACAAGAATCCCGTTCCTGCTCCGGGACTTCCGGTTCCCGTCCCCCCTATGGATTTATCACTTTACAGGACAATGCCGACTCTGGTTAGAGTGACTAGCCATATCGCCGTCAGGGGCGCCGTTCAGCCTGTGCTATTAATTTTGAGGGGGGCATTTCAAATTCAGAACGCCGTGACAAATGGAATATTTCAATTTCGTGATGGGTTGATTGATGGTGGTCAGGAGAGGGGGGTTAGAGGCATAAAAAATCGCCCCCATCACTTCGGCTGATTTTCATCGCAGTGAGAAATGGGCATCTGTTGCTATGCGTTATCAGGAATATATTATGTCAAGGGGAGGTATAAATAATGGGGGTTTTAAGAGCCGATAGTACGAGATGTTTCTTGTGAGAAATCGATCTTTTAGACAGCTTGTTGTTTCTTGTTAGGATCTGAAAACAACCTCAAAATTTTACGCAAAATTTCATTATGAATCCATTGAAGAATGGATACCTTTTAGGTTTATTTAATTCAGCTCGATTACTCCAAGAGCAAAATATTTTTCACTAGCTATATTATTTTCGTATTCTCAATCAGCTTCCTAATATCCACTTCTGAATGTGAGTTCCTTCCATCTCCCATCTCTGTCTGTCTTTGTCTTGTTGTTACCAGTTTCTACCCGTTATTTTCCTAATATCATTTACCCATCTGTGTTGTGGTTAGCCTCGGCTTTTTTTAGTTTTCTCGTGATTTCTATTGCATATTTCTCTAGGTTCTGTCTAGCTATATGATCTGCCCATCTCCACTTGAGTGAGGCCGGATACATAACATCTCTCAATCTGGTTCGTTTCCTCTCTTCTTCATTGAAATGCTGTACATTACACGTTCCATTGGTCTTTATGCTACTTTTAACCAATTTGCGTTGAGACAGGTGAAATACAGGAGTTATAAGTTTTTCTTTTCAGGATTTTGACAAGAAATATAAACATAATAGATATATAGATATGTCAGTTTGATTCAGGAGATGTTAAGATCATCAATCGCAATTGATATTGGTACCCCCAAAATATCTGAAAATGAATGAAATTCTACCAGCCAATTTCTTGGAAATCAATGAAGAACTTGATATTTTTCGACTCATCCTGTAGATCTTCTGTGCATTTTTTTCTATAGTGGACTTAAATCAGTTGTATGATCAAATTGAATTTTTGAAAAAAAATATTTTTAGCACTCTGAATAATCTAAACGGTAGAATTTAGAGCGGTGATACAAGGAAGACATTTCATCAGCATCTCGAGTTCTATGACAAATCATAAAACCTAGCAAATTCAACCGAAAGCCAATTTCCCTTTGATGTGGTGCTTAGTGATGAGCAATATCATGATTTTAAAATCACTTGGTGAATCGTGAATGTAATTTTTGAAATCAGTGATTTTAAAGCGTGATGTGATCACGGTTTCAAAATAATTTCTGATACATCTACCTACGGTTTTGGTTTCAGGAGTTGATGAAAATCGAAAAAATTCTTGGTTAGTTTATATTTGTATCGATTATATATGTAAATACGAATGAATGAGTTCAAAAGTTCGCTAGTTTTGTGCCTATTCATAATACCAAAAGCGTATTAGAGCAAGACCATTACTGACTATGTCAATAAGGTGCGAAGACTCGAATTGCACATGTTATTCTTAGGGTAATATAGGAACATCGCCCTTATTGGTTCGTACGTCTCGCGTTCACAATTTGATGGAACTGTGAGTAAGACAAGATATCACAGCTGTAAACTGTGATCACAATTCACGTTCTTTTCACAGGCGAAGAACTGTGACTACCTGTGATTTGGAGATATCAGTGATTGATTCGCTAGCGGTGTTTTTTTTTTCAATATCAAATCAAATTTTCGTGCTCCATGAGACAAATAAAATTTTCCTTACTTACTTATATTGTTTTCATATGATCTTTTCTTAATTGATTAATTTTATTCTATTGAAACGGTGTGAAAGAAAACGTTATATGAATACCATCAAAATCTTGACATCACATCAATGTTTTCCAAATATTTTTCACTCAACAAGTTACAAAATGATGAGAATGATTCATAAAACAAAAAACCCGCAAGAACCCCTGAAAAAAACCCATCTCAAACCTCCCCAAATCGTTCGAAATCTTACAGTGTCACTCGGAAGACATCGCTTTCTCTCCGAAAAAAAACCTCTGTTCAATATTCGGGTAATTCGGACGGTGGGAGAACCGCCAGGCTATCTAGCCAAGGACAACGGGGGTAAAAAAAGATCACGAAGCGGGTAGAGCAACGTCAGTCTGACGGGCCAGACAGTGATTGATCATGAGTTCTTCCTCGTTATCCTCTTTAATACATGAATATTTTGCTGGCCACTTTCTCCGAGTGCTTTTTGTTTTATCATTCTCTATAATAAACCTTTGGAATCGTTCCGGAAAAAAAACAGCTATCCTGAAATTGGTATAGTTCACGTTTTGAAACATGAATAATCCAAAAATCGAATCTTATTCCCTCAGGAACAATAATAGTGTAGGGAATCTATCGATTCCTTCGAAAATATTCCAAGTCCGAGAACTGAAGTATTCAGTGTACAAACTTAGGATTATCAAAGCCACTTCCTAAGGGATCCGTAGAAAGGCTTTGCTATCGGTCGAATGGAAAGCAGCCTGAATGCCCATAAAACTCGGCATTTCGGGGCGAATAATTCAATTGAGTTCAGACCAGTCTACAACTACAACATATGTTCAACACTTGCACCGACAACGAGAAGATTAAAGATTTTCACATCTGTTCCCGACACCAACGAAAAAGTACCTGCAACGACCAGCGATCCTGAGAATCGATTAGACAAATTATCATCTTCTTCAAACTCTTTAAGTGGGTTGGAAATGAATTGAATAAGTGTTTTTATCCCGTTCTTTTATCTCCCTACATTGTCCTTGACCGTGAACTACTTTAGTCACAGTATAAGGACCACAACCCACAATAGTTTTTTGAGTTTTTTGATTTGTACATAATTGAAAGGTGCTCCATAGTTTGTGTATGTCAAATAAAAACTGGAAGGTTTTTGTCGAATTTCGAGAGAATCTCAACATAAGGACTTCTCGATAATAATCAATCAATCATTATTATAATGAATCAAATGCCAAATTAACCTATATCTAGTTCTCTGGTCTCTTGAACAAGCGATTAAAATTTTATACTTCACGCCAGTGCTGTTTTCATTTTCTTATAATTTTTTTTTTGATAATAAGAGATATGCTACGAGGAAATAATAAACTCTAGCGTAAAATTTGCAGTGTTTCTCTTCTTATTGGAGTGTTTATCCGGACCACGACATCTTTTGTTCAACGCTGTTCTGCACCCCACCTCCCATGAATGAGATCTGGAGATAGTAAAATATAAAAACGATCCACTAGAGTGTGCCACTTCCTGAGTATTTTCTTGGTTTCTGAATATGAGATGAGGCCAGGGACGTTCATCAATTTTTCATTTCTTCCGATTGCTCTTGAACCTGGGGAGAAGGAAGCTCCAAAACACTGTGAATTTATGTCTGAACGTGGGGTGGTTTCGGGATTGCTACATATATGTTTGTAGCTATATGGTTTTGTGATTCTTATCCACCAAATTTCGTTTTGCATCTGACAACGATGTTGTTACATATAAAAAGTGAAGTTCACATTCAAGGCTCGACTTGATATTCAAATTATTTGACTTGGGCTTGACTTGAAATCAACTAAAGTTCAAGTCAAGTAGTAGTTTTTCAATGTCAAGTACTCAATAAATGAATACTTGATTTGACGTTGAAAAAATACTACTTGATTTGGAGTTGAGTTGATTTCAAGTTGAGCTCAAGTTGAGTTTAACATTTTATACAGCATAGTTTTGCTTATTTCATACATATTGCAACGATTTTGCACGCTTCAATTCATGTTACGCTACAGGAATTTTCAAAGACGCGGTACTTTGTCAATTCATCGTATGCCATTGGTCAGGATGCGGATGCGCGTATTCAGAGAAGCAAACAGAGGGAATTTTCTGAAAGATTTTCAATAATTGTCGAGACTTCGGGAAGGATGCGTAGCTTGTTTTAGATTTCAGCCTTTGCTAATTCAATTTGAGATTTAGAATTTAATTTATCGGCGAGAATTGTGTCGGGATTCTCGGTGAATGTTTACATGAATATTTCCATCAACAAGTAATAATCTCACCAGGATGAATTGATTATTTTGAAACAGTAGTTTTTTTTTCAGAGTCATCCATCTTGTAAAAACGTATTTCAGGTTTGGTAGGATTTTTTTTTTCAGAAACCTCTCTTGGGATTGAAAAATATCATGAAGTACTTCCTTGAGATATAGAAGTTGGAATAGTAGGTACGTTGAACCATTTTAGTCCCTGAAACTCAGAGAATACCTGCGTAATACCTGGCGTTATTACATCAACTTCGCTGAGTAGGAATTAGAGTACTATAGCTTCCTGCTGAGATCTGGTGTTTGGAAGGCTGAAAGTTATCTACAAAAGAAGTTCCATCCTAATAACACAGTAATTCGTTGAAAACCGATTTAAGTTGAGTTATTATTTCAATATTATTTTATTAGAGTGAAAAGGATCGATCTTTGTATATTTTAATTTTATTAAATTTGTAAACACCTGGGTAGGAGTTTTGTTGCCGAATAGGCCAAACCACCCCTAGAAATCAGTCTTTAGAGTCTAATGGGCAATTGTAACGTTACAATATCATATACGAGAGTTTATTATTTCCTCGTAGCATATCTCTTATTATCAAAAAAAAAATTATAAGAAAATGAAAACAGCACTGGCGTGAAGTATAAAATTTTTATCGCTTGTTCAAGAGACCAGAGAACTAGATATAGGTTAATGTGGCATTTGATTCATAAAAATAATAATTGATTAATTATTATCGAAAAGTCCTTATGTTAAGATTCTTTTGAAATTTGACATACACCTTCCAGTTTTTATTTGACATACACAAACTATGGAGCACCTTTCAATTATGTACAAATCAAAAACTCAAAAAACTATTGTGGGTTGTGGTCCTTATACTGTGACTAAAGTAGTTCACTGCCAAGGACAATGTAAGGAAATAAAAGAACGGGATAAAAACACTTATTCAATTTATTTCCAACCCACTTAAAGAGTTTGAAGAAGATGATAATTTGTCTAATCGATTCTTAGGGTTGCTGATCACTTGGGTCGTTTCAGGTACTTTTTCGTCGGTCTCGGGATCAGATGTGAAAATCTTTTATCTTCTCGTTGTCGGTGCAAGTGTTGAACATATGTTGTAGTTGTAGACTGGTCTGAACTAATTTGAATTATTCGCCCTGAAATGCCGAGTTTTATGGCATTCAGAATGTTTTCCATTCGACCGTTAGCAAAGCCTTTCTACGGATCCCTTATTGGTGTGGCTTTGATAATCCTAAGTTTGTGCACTGAATTCTTCAGTTCTCGGACTTCGAATATTTTCGAAGGAATCGATAGATTCCCTACACTTTTATTGTTCCTGACGGTATAAGATTCGATCTTTGTATATTTTAATTTTATTAGATTCGTAAACACCTGGGTAGGCGTTTTGTTGCCAAATAAGCCAAACCACCCCTAGAAATCAGTCTTTAGAGTCTCATGGGCAATTGTAACGTTACAATATCATATACTTTTCTGATGAAAATGATCCAAAATTTAAATCGAACTTCATCAACGTCGAAAATATTGACGAAAAATTAAGTAAGGTGAGAACTCAAATATCTCGGAAACTGTTGATTTTCGGTCTTCAATAAATATGGCTGAATCGACAGCAAATGAATTATACTAACACCTTCTTCGAAGTTCACATCTAATTTAGTTCATGTGCATGCAAACCTGCACAAATTTGCACTCGAGAAAAGGATCAGCTAGTTCCACCTAAACATAGAATCAGCAAGACACAAAACAACTATAACTACTTGGGAGTGAGAATGTACAAAATTGAAGAAATGGAATCAAGAGGTATTCAAGAAGAAGGTGAAGTCCATTTTACTAGAGAATCTGTGTTATTCAACCGAATAATTCTTTGAAATATTTATGTAGGTTCTTCAGCCATGTTGTCAGGAATATTTAACATGTGTGTAAATGTATGTCGATATTTTTGTAGATGTTTCTTTTGAATTGTTAACTTTGATTTTTTTTCATTGACATGTTCCGTAAAATTTTGAGGCGAAATAAATATTATTATTATTAATTTCAAAGCACCCTGTATAAATTGTCTATAATTCGTCGTCAATAACCAACAAGTCTGACATCATAACGATGAAGATTCCCTCATCAATGTTATCTGGCAGGAAAGTCCCCAAACGCTGACATTTATTGGATCGCACCGATCGGTCTGGTCCATAATCCTGTGAAGGACCGTCAGCCCCAGCCTGCTTCGATCCGGCGCAATTCCGAAGGAATAATCCGGAATCTAGTGGCCGCAAGAACCACTTGAGCGGAACAAGCTGTAAACATCGATGACTACGGTGCGTTAACGTATCCAAGCTACGCGTATCCTCGTAACGGACCATCAATAACGGAATTATCACCCTGGGAATATGGATTTTATTTAATGTCGCAGATTAGGTCTCATAAATCTAAAATTGATGTTTATACAGCTGCGGAATTAGTTTGGCCTGGAATTGGTTCGCTCATTTCATAATTATCAATTCCCGAATTATACACAGTAATTTCAGGCCTCAATTGGACGTTCGCAGATGCGCCGATGAGTTAACTGCTGATTGCATTCGCCATGGACTGGAATCGGCCAAATCAGGCGTTAAATTGTTGTTGATTTTTGCTGGGAGTTGGTTTGCAAATTGGCGGATTCGCCAGTAGTTTTGTCTCGCTGAGAAAGAGTGATTTATTTTATTGAGTGTATTGATCAGGTTTGCAATATTTGGACGAGCAAATGAAAACTCAATTCGTCTATTTTTGTTGCTGGTGATGAATTCTACAAAGCGCTCACACGACGTTCCAATATTCATATATCTTCATATGAAGTTTTCTTGGAAAATGGTGAATGCGCTACTATTTCCCTAACATTTGTCAAATCTTTCATTGTACTCACAGCAAAATGGGGTATATATCAATAACACTTACTATAATAAGTTTAAAAATATAAGAAAGAATCAAATCGTAGTGCACAATGAAAGTTTTGGTTCAGGTACCATATTTAATTTCTGATTCAGTATTTTATTTTTTTGCAATATTTTTAAATTCATCAGCACGATTGCTTCACATTTTCCTGGAAAGGCAATTCTGATTTTATGCTTTCAATGATTCTGCATAAATATTAGAAGACTGTGCTTTCAACAAGAAGAAGAAAAATGATGAACAAATCTGTATGGAACATCATCACAGATGATTCGAGAAAAATTTTGAAGCATATACCTATAATAGAAGGATCTATCCATTCCAAGGCTCAACTTTCAATTCAGTTCGTATGGCTAAGGGTTCAAAGCGCAAAAGGTTGTAAACTTTACCAGTAAAAAGAAAATCAAGTTCTAGAGCTATATTCTTCATCAGCCATGGCGAAATATGATTGAGAGAGCTAAACCAAGGAAGGAAGAGAAATTGGACGTGCGCGGATGCGTTGAGAGTTAACTGCTGATTTCATTCGCCATGGACTGGAATCGGGCAAATCAGGTGTTAAATTGTTGACTTTTGCTGGAAGTTGGTTTGCAAATTGGCGAATGCGCGAGCAGTTTTGTCTCGCAGAGAAAGGGTGATTTATTTTATTCAGTGTATTGATCCGGTTTGCAATATTTGGACAAACAAATGAGAACTCCATCCGTTTATTTTTGTTGTTTCTGGTGATGAATTTTACAACGCGGCCTATGTCTACGACGTTTCAATATTCATTCACTTCTATTTGAAGTTTTCTTGGAAAATGGTAAATGCGCCTCTTTTTTTATACATATGTAAAATCTTTGATTAAACTCGCAGCGAAGTGGAGTATATCAATAACACTTACTATAATTTGTGTGATTGATACAGTATTTTATCTTTTCGCATTATTATTAAATTCATCAGCATAATTGCTCTAAATTTTCCTGCCAAGGTATTACCTACTGATTTTATGCTTTTAATGATTCTGCAGAAATATTAGGATTCGGCGCTTCAACATGAATACGGTGAATGGCGAAGATGATGATAAAATCTTTATGGAACACCATTGCACAGATGATTCGAGAAAAGTTTTCATAGCATATAATAGAATGATCGATTCGTTCCAAGGCTTAATTTTCAATTCAGCTCATATGGCTGAGGGTTCAAAGCGCAAAAAGTTGTAAACTTTTCCAGAAAAAAGAAAATCAAGCTCTAGAGCCATATTCTTGATCAGCCATGAAGAAATATGATAGAGAGAGATCAAACAAAAATGGAAGAGACATTGATTGTGGCATTGCATCGTTATCCATCTCTCTTTTTGGACTTTTATCTATTTTACGTCAACACTGCCCTTTTCTGCTTCTTCATTGGTTTATATACTACTGGCATCTCTCTCTCTAGCAGGGACTTGATCTTTCTAGCGACTTTTAATTAGTATTGAAAGTTAACTTCAGAAAGCGATACTGGAATTCCCAAAAAGAGAAATTCAGTTGAACTAGGTATCAGAATATTCTTTGCCAGATTTTGCTCCTTTCAAATAGTTTCAGTTGAAACAATTTTATTCTTTGGAACGGTGTGAAAGAAAACGTTACATGAATACCCGCAAAACCCTGACTCCGCCAGATCTTGCTCCTTCCAAATAGTTTCAGTTGAAACAATTTAAAATTGAAAATCCTACAACCTCTCTCTGAATTTATTGAATTATTGTACAACTATGTATTATCCGAAACAAGTACGGAAGTAAACTAATTGAATAAAAACAATTTTTATCTAGCTGAACAAAAAATTCCCACCCAGATATGAGAAACAATTCAGGTCATAAACCGAAATGACTAATTTACAACAACTCCTGAGCTTCAATACAAAGAATACCGAAACTGATCCCGCTGATGTCCCAATATGCGAACGTGAACGCGACGTATTTAATACCCAAGTGCAGTATCTATTTAGCAGTATCTGGCATCAGGGTTGCATTACAATATGCGCCAGGGCTGAGACCTACTTCAGGTCATCAATCGAAATGACTAATTCACAACAACCTGTTTAATTCATATTAAACATATTGGAATACTTGGTAGAAATTCCATCGCAAATCTATTGAATGGAAAACTACAGGAAATTAACAATGCCTATGTACAACCGGATGTCCTCGCGCCATTCTGGAACAATCGATATGACAAATTCACATATTTCAGCAAACTTCAGGTGAACGACTACGTTCAGTAACTTCTAGGTGAATAACCCATGATGAAACTCTGAGTTAGTATATCAAAAATTATATAAGCTGCACTGATTTCCGCAAGGTGATTCATTCACATGATAATCCTTGTGTTGTACCCAATAAAATATATTCAAACACCACCGCGAGTTTCACTTCGATTGTAGTGAATTTCTGATCCTCTGCAATCCAGTATCGTCTTCAATTCAGAAGCTTCACAAACTACTGAAATCTGCACTGCTACTTCTACGGATTTACGACCCATCGAAGAAAGCAGAAACGTCTTTGGGAACTTAATATCAAAAGATACATGGTCCTTCGAGCCGGATAACTATACAATACATGTAGGCTTGGTTAATCGATCGTCTAGAGGTATGATTCGATTACCTGGCCTTTCGTCTTTTTCTCCGTGACTTTGTTGGATTTGTAATAATTCAACTCTTTTGAATTATTTACATCTATTTACAAAGCCACAGTTATACAGTACAAACTCAGTATTGAGAAGATCCTTATAACGTCTTGATTACAAGTTTCTCACTACGGTACTGAATTTCGTCTTTAACTCTAGTTTTAATTACTCGAAACGTCTTCGATTATCACGTCTTTGTCGTACTTCAAGTTTTCGGTCGTCTCGTCTTTGATTTGTTCGCGACTCTTCTTAATCTAGTCCGCGAACCGTCTTTTCGTCTTACGTCTTAAGTTTCAACCGACAGAACTTACTCTTACTTCGACTTAGACCGAACTTTACTCGTCTTCGTCTTAACTTGAACTGTCTCTGTCGATTGGAACTACCCTGTCTCGAATATCGACCTCCCTTATTTCGGCTTGGCCAAATCCTTAGGGAAAGTACCATCCCCTAGAGCTTTGCCGTACCGCCCACAAAGATCTTCGCGGATTCCTGGAAATCGAATATTCTCGAAGGACTAGAACCTGATACACAGATGTGACACATCTGGTACGACCGTATTGTCTTCGAACTTTCACAACCCCCCAGTAAATCTCTTCAAGATTTACAACTCCATGACTTATCTTCGACACCTCGAAGAATAACACATCCTTTTTACATTATATGTACAATAACAATTCGTTCCCTGTAAATTCATTGAAACTGTCATGCCCTCGACATTAGGAGAAACTAATAGGTCTCCAAGCATCCGGTTGACCATCGCAATTATTCACAGGGAACAATAACTGGATCCTACATATATTCAAACACCACCGCGAGTTTCACTTCGATTGTGGTGAATTTCTGATCCTCTGCAATTCAGAAGCCTCACAAACTACTGAAATCTGCACTGCTAATTCTACGGATTGACAACCCATTGGAGAAAGCAGAAACTGGGAACTTAATCTCAAAAGATACATGGTCCTTCGAGCCGGATAACTATACAATGCATGGTCCTTCGAGCCCATCGGGGCTGCGTCTCAATATGCGCCCGGGCTAATTCCACCAATTCCACCCTCCAAACATATCAAAAAAACACGTCAAATAATCGCATGTTCACCGACATAAATAATAAATTACACCAATTACAGGCGATCAAATTCATCGCCGTCGTTCTGGAGAGGCCTTCAAATCCAATTAGTCAATCATGTTAACGTCATGCCGTGCGTGATTTTTCGCCCGCAAAACGTTGCGCGTACGGTCGCCAGTTGGACCTTTAATTGATCCGATGGGTGCGTGCCGAAATAATTGACATACTCGCTTGCCACGCGATCGAATCGGTCGCCTCGTCTACGCCGGAAACGGGATTATCGCGAATCCTTTAATTCGGTCTCGGCCGAAATGGAATATGATGGGATCTGATTACTAATACCACGTCTCCGATACGATGGAAACGCGTATATACGCTTACGGGCGAATTTACATCGTAATCAGTTTAAAATTCGCGAATCGGCGATATACAGAGTGAGTTTTAGGTAGGGAACGCCTCAATTTACTTGGGAACAGATGGCATGATTTTTGTAGATTTTGCTTGTGGTATTGACATTTGTGGCGGCTTCTCATAAAGCTCCTCATAGCAACAATAAACACAGCACTCGGTGGCCTAGAGGGTAAGAGTGTAGGCTCACTCACCGAGATGCGACAAGGTGCCGGGTTCGAGTCCCGGCGGCTCCCGATAATAATAAATTCTCCAAGCGTCTGTGACACGGCACACACACATATACCAAAGTCACACTGATGAGTCCGGTGTGTGTGTGCCAGGAACGAAACGCATATGTGGAATCCTACACATTGTTGTCAGATATTTCCTTTGTCCGGAATACTAATGAAATTTCTAAAATAAAAAGAGCTTTGAGGCAGTGCAACACTCTCTCATCGAAACTCTTCACATTGGTATTATTATTATTATTTGAACTGGGGTCGTTGTGGCTCGGTAAGTGTTCCGGGAACTGCGACCATGTAGGTCTTTTGTTCTCTATCCTACTCATTCATGGAAACCCTAGGAGATTGTCAATGACAATGATGAAACTGACTCACCTCCTTAGGGGCCTTGGCCGTTACCTCTCGGGTATCCAGGACCGACTTCCTGGTTGGATGTTTCTTAGGCCAGCCATCTCTAAGAACTTGCATACCATGTGTTCGGCTGTTTCTGCTGCTGATCCACAAAGCCTGCAAATCTCTTCTGCTGACTTTCTCATACGGTACAAATGACGTTTGTACCGACAGTGTCCCGTCAGCAGTCCCACCATCACCCGAAGCTCGGCTCGTGACAGCTTCAAGAGCTTTCTGGCGTAGGTAGCTGAAATCATCACGAATTTCTTGACCTGAGTAAGTCGAGGAGCAACATCCATTGCTGGACCGCTGCCTCATATTGTTCTTTTCCTAGCTCACAGAAAGGCTCAGGTCCAGCAGATGTTAACTTGATGAACTTTTTGCAAGTTAATCGACTTTTTCATTTCCTTCAACGCCACAGTGCCCTGGTACTCATGGTAGAGTCACTTTATTGCTTCTGTTCACATTGGCACTTGAAGATGTATTTTTTTCTTCTTCTTAGTGTACTTCCCATTTCCTGAATGGCGTTTTTTCCTGCTCTCGCCATGGTTTCAACGTTCCAAGTAGATATTATAATTGAACTGGGTTGCATTTTTACATTCGGTATTTGTCGTTCCTCAGGATAAGGCCCAAATATGCTGCTTTGCTGATCTTTATGAGTTTTAGTAGCCCCACCCTGTTTTCAACCTACGCACGACTTCTTCGACCGTTGTGTGAGACGTCCATGATATTTTCAGTATTCTATGATAGGTCTACATCTTTAAAGCATCCAACTTGATGATGGTAATTGCTTTGAGTGTCCACGTTTCAGCACCATACAAGAGAGTTGATAAGATATAGCATTTTGAGAGGCTCAAACGCAGACTGATTCGGGAATCGGAGAGGAGTTTCTCAAGTTGTACAAATCAGTTCCTGATTTGTTCTATTCCTCTTCAAGTTGCAGTTCTGAAATCGAGCTTTTTTTGCATTCTCGTAATCCTTGAGTTCGAAAATGGTCAATTTATATGCTCTCAGATGAGTGTAAACTTTAAAATCTGATTGACAGAGTAATATGTTGAATGCCTTTTCTCAATTGAGGATAACAATCGCCGAATGATTTCCAACGTCAGCATTATGGCCAAATAGTCCAGTTAGTATCGGCATGGTTTACTATTTATTCAGTCCAAAGGCTACGTCATTCAATCAAAAGCTTCAGCAGCTGAATTCGTTACGTTACATTGAACCAAATTCATCCACCAAAGAATAAGCACCGAATATCAATCAATGAACTCTACAAGCAATTATTATAGTTCATGATGGCTACGTTTGCCATTGCTTGGTTCAAGGTTTTGTTGTCGAAATTCAAAGCCCTCGTTTTGGCCTAGCAAATATGGCAATTTATGGCTGTACAATGCGTAGAAATGAGTCAATTGGAGAAAGCCTAACCATTGGTGTGTAAATCACTTGTTCATAAATTTGTATAGTGGGCAATTGATTGAAATCTTAGAATGCAGGTTATTCCTGACGTTATTCTGCAGCAAAATCAAGAATCAAGTAAATTGTTTGTCTTTTACTAACAGGCCAATTGAAAAGTCCCCGGTCTACCATAGTGAAACACATTTTTTTGGCAAAATTCGATTTTATTATTCAACATAGTTGCCTTCGAGGGCGATATAGCGATTATAGCGATCTTCCAACTTTTCGATACCATTTTTAGTACGATTTGTCTTTCTCTTCAAAATAGGTCCCATTTTCGGCGATTACTTCTTCATTGGCGCTAAATTTCTTTCCAGTGAGCATTCTTTCAAGGTCTGAGAACAGGAAAAAGTTGCTGGGGGGCAGATCTGGCGAATACGGTGGATGCAGAAACAGTTCGAAGCCTAATTCATGCAATTTTGCCATTGTTTTCATTGATTTGTGACACGGTGCATTGTCTTGATGAAACAGCACCTTTTTTTCGTCAAATGGGTTGTTTTTAACGATTTCATCCTTTGAAAGATCCAATAACGCCATATAATAATCGATGTTGATGGTCTGACCTTTTTGGAGGTAATCAATGTATCAATAGCGCATCCCAGAACACAGATGCCATAACCTTGTCAGCTGACTGTTGAGTTTTCCTCGCTTTGGATTCGGTTTATCGTGTGCAGTCCACTCAGCTGACTGCCGATTGGACAGGTTTATTGCTCTTAAACAGCTTCAAACACTGCTCACAATCATTAACACGTTGTTGCTTTTGATCGATTGGCACCCATTTTGCACACAGCTTTCTCATGTACGAATATTTGTGAATGATATGATGTACGCGTTCAGATGATATCTTCACAATGTCTGCTATCTCAATCAACTTCACATTACGGCCATTCAAAATTATTTTGTGAATTTTTTTTGAATTTTGCTTCTTTTGGGCGTCCACTGCGTTCGCTGTTTTCGGTGCTCAATTCATCACGTTTAAACTTAGCATGGTTGATTATCCTGGTGCAGACTCAGGAAACTCTTCATCAAGCCAGGATTTTGCTTCAACTGTATTTTTTCCTTCAAAAAACGATATTTTATCAGCACATGAAATTCTTTTTTTCCTTCTTTTCTCAAATAACAAAAGTAGCTACACTCATAACGCAATATCTCACAAACTAATGGTCGGACTCTTGTCAAATTTTGACACGTATCGTTTGAAGGTTGGTACTAACTGAAAATCGCACAGATTTAATACTAGGAAACATTATCTGGGAAGTAGACTACTCAATATTAGGCCAATTCTGATGCACAGATTGGGTTCTTTTCAATTGGCCTAATATTTTGTAGTCTACTTCCCGGATAATGTTTCAGCGCACATTGGATCCAAACTGAACAAGTGTAAGTGTGCACCTTAAAAAATATAATAAATCTGAAATCTGACCAATTACAATGAAATATCTCAACGTATCATCATTTGACTAGTTTTCTGAAAGAGCTCCTCAAATTTTTTGAATATATCGGTTTCCAATTCAATAATACCACTCATATTCCCTTGAAAAATTCTTCTTTTGATGAATTGAATACCCCTAAAATAAGATGGAAACACGAAACCCATTCGCCTCACGAAAATATCTCGAAATTACAAATGAAGTGTTGCCTGCCCTTTAGGTTCAAACTCGATTCTAATGACGGTTACGAATGGAATCGAGTTACACATGGAGAACACGACGCGAGCTCATATCTGCTTTCAGGGAAGTTTACAACGTAATTACATTTCTCAATTTAGTGTAGAGCCTAACCCACAAAGGAATACGCACCTTTGCTTGGGACTGTGCTTTCGGATCGGGAAAATTTGTACGCTTGTTGCCTGAAATGGAAAACAGAAATGTTGTCGTATTGGGAATAAGGCCAGGGAAAGGCTCGATGATTTTTTCATTAAGTGCTGCGTTGGAGGATGAGGATTCGAATCAAGAATTCATTTGAATTGGTTTTGATACTAACTCGATGTGATACGTAAGCGAGGTTTGTAGTTAGAGGATGTTCTTCAGATAAGGATTGGGTAAATCATGGATGGAGCATTATACGGTATAGATTACAGATGTAGCATAGATGCCAAAGCTTGGGTTTCAGCTGGAATATTCAAGAATAAGCAAATATTCTTTTCACAATAATTTTGAAATTGAAAGAGAATATCGAATCCAAATTATTCAAATATTTGTTTTCAATTGAGAAAGTTTCAGATAATCAAATTATGGACACTTAAAAATTGTCTATGTTGATAACTCTGAGGCTGATATAGATTAATTGTGTAGTTTGAGTTTTATTATTATTATAGTGAAGACCTGTTAAACCATTGCTCTTTCTAGTTGTGCTCAGTAAAAAATATGAAACATATAAAAGTTCATACCAACTGATTTTGATGGTAGAATATGAAAGATTGAATATAAACTAGCAATATTGCAATTCAAAAAAGTAATAGCCATTACTCTTAATGACCTTTATCAAAATGACTCTGAATTTGTGGACGATGGAGCTGTAAAATCAACTGAACGATGCATTGAAAATTTTGATAGCCTATTCTTCATACAGATGTGGAAAGATATTTGAGACCTTAACCACTCAGCCAGGAGAATATCTAAGATCTGGAAGATAGATATATCCAGCTACTAGATCTACCTGTCTGGTATATCTACAAGGCTGATTTTAGAACTAAATAGTCAGTAAATCAAAACCTGGAAGACCTACGAAAACGTAAGAACAATGCCTTGAAGATTCCCACAGTAGATAGATCGAATGTTAACAGATAGATAAATAGATCTGAATGGATAATGGATAAAAACGAGCTTTTTGTATAGATGAAACACTGTGTACTGATGAAACGAATACTATGCAAGCAAAGTGAACTCGTTCAAGTCAAGATACGATGGATGGTGTACTCGGCGGTGACTTTGTATATTTACCTTTGTACTCTTTGAATTTGATTTTTTCATTTCTGAGCTTTTATAGGTTCCAAACCTCAGCTCTTATTTCATGTAATAATAATAATAATAATAAAGCAATGGCTGAATAAGTGTTATCTGATCCATCAACAACAACGGTTGAAAGATGGTATGCTGAGTTAAACGTGGTGGAAGAACCACCGATGATGCTGAGTGCTGTGATCGCCTGAATTCGACAGTTCTTTCAGGAAACATCGAAAAAGTTCATGAAATGGTTTGAGTGAAGAAATTGAGGAAAAAATTCTCTTTCAACAAGACGATGCGAATTGTCACAAATGATGAAAACCATTGTCAACTGCTTAGCCACCCAGCTTCTCCCAAGATCTGGCCACTAGTTAATATTGGTTTATTGCAGATCTCAGAAGAATGCTCATTTCGAAAGGAAAGGCTAATCTTCCTACATATGAGATATTGAAAAGTGAGAGGTGCGTTGGAGTATATGTATCACTCTTGAAGATGACTATGTTGAAGAATAATGACAAAAAAATTTGTTTTCATTTTTTACGCTCGGTACTCATTGATTGCAGTCAATCAACCGATCTGTCAGGAAATAATTATTGACATCCATATAAATGGCATATATCTCAACTCTGACACACTCATAAATAAAACCTAGATTTGTAAAGAGTTTACGGGAGTCTCACTCTAGACACGTCAACAAGTCCAAACAGGATCACAGTTTGTAACTGTTCCTTGATGCATTAACATGATCTAATGAAGAAATTATTGCTCTGGTCTATTTCGAAAGCAAATGGTATTGTCAACCTCAGTGAAACTGAATTGAGGGACTTCGAATTCAATTAATTGATCCACTTGACATGTCAACAACTCGACACAGGATAACAGTTTGTAACTGTCCATCGATGAATTACGTGATCTAATGAAGAAATTATTGATCTGGTATATTTTGAAAGAAAATAAAGTTCCAACAGAAAATTTAGAGGAGCATTGAAGTAATTATACCACTCTTGAAAGAGGACAATGATCCTTGTCACAAATCAATGAAAACCATGGTCAAATCACGCTTTCAACTGCTTGACCACCCAGCTTAATCTCCAGATCTGGCCTTCAGTGTTTATAGACAGGCCTCGAAAGAATGCACTAGAGAAAGAAATTTGGGTCTAATGAAGAATTGATTATCCAGGTTGAAGCCTATTTCGAAAGTAGAGAAGAATCTATTTAAAGAGAAGATATTGAAAAGTTAGAGGAGTGTTGGAGTAGATGTATTACTTTTGAAGTCACCTTCAATGTTGACTAATAAAGTCGAATAAAAAAAATTGTTTTTTTTTAACTGGTTAGGCCAGGGACTTAGTGAGTGGATAAATTGTTCTATCAGAAAATTGAACTATTTTTTTATTATAACCAAATGTTGGCATAGAATCCAACTCAGCAATACTCATTGATTTACAGTTTATTTCTCAGTTCATGGCAGTCCCACACCCGACATGTCAACAAGTCGAAACCGACTTACATTTTGTAACTATTCCTCGATACATTAACGTGAAGATTCACGTTCAGCGCAGCTCTCTTACCCTAATGAAACGACTAGAGATCCTTACGTCACCCTTTAAGACCCCCTGTCTCCTAGCGGAACAGATTAGCCATGGCCGGAGTCATAGGACTGCTATACGTCTCAGGAGTGGAAGGGTTTAATGAATACAAAGTCTGTTTTACTTACGTGTTAAGCTCTAGATCGAGACGGAACTTGTGGTTGAAAGCCTTGATGAGCAACGAGGTTCGGTGGAAGTGTTTGCCGGTCTGAAAAGATAACACATCTGGTTAGAGTTTTAATTATCGGCGTCAAACGTGACTAGTGTTTTTATTAGGTCGAACTTGACGAATTGCGGAAAGCTCTGACTTAATTGCGTTTCGGAAGGCATCGAGTGAATGGGAGATGAGGCAAGGCCTAATTTGAGGTTAGGAAATTGATCGGATGATGGTGGAGTATTGAGATGTTGAAAAAACTGTGGTAGAATGGAATAGATTAGTTTTTTCATTTTGAAAGACATTTCACAATGTATAGGACATGTCAGAAATAGGTTAAGCCAGATGATATTATTCAAATATTTTTTCACACTATAATAACAATTATTCTTATTCGGTAACTTATTATAGAGCTATGTATATATGTAGGCTTGGTTAATCGATCGTCTAGAGGTATGATTCGATTACCTGGCCTTTCGTCTTTTTCTCCGTGACTTTGTTGGATTTGTAATAATTAAACTCTTTTGAATTATTGACATCTATTTACAAAGCCACAATTATACAGTACAAACTCAGTATTGAGGAGATCCTAATAACGTCCTTATTATAAGTTTCTCACTACGGTACTGAATTTCGTCTTTAACTCTAGTTTTAATTACTCGAAACGTCTTCGATTATCACGTCTTTGTCGT
The DNA here is from genome assembly GCF_914767665.1 of Harmonia axyridis. Classification (NCBI taxonomy): domain Eukaryota; kingdom Metazoa; phylum Arthropoda; class Insecta; order Coleoptera; family Coccinellidae; genus Harmonia; species Harmonia axyridis. The sequence goes on from NC_059505.1 coordinate 32,475,456, forward strand.
ACTTCAAGTTTTCGGTCGTCTCGTCTTTGATTTGTTCGCGACTCTTCTTAATCTAGTCCGCGAACCGTCTTTTCGTCTTACGTCTTAAGTTTCAACCGACAGAACTTACTCTTACTTCGACTTAGACCGAACTTTACTCGTCTTCGTCTTAACTTGAACTGTACTCGTCTTTGACTTAACTTCAACTGTCCTCTCTGCCGATTGGAACTTACCCTGTCTCGAGTATCGACCTCCCTTTTTTCGGCTTGACCACACCCTTAGGGAAAGTACCATCCCCTAGTCCAATAAGAATTTTGCCGTACCGCCCACAAAGATCTTCGCGGATTCCTGGAAATCGAATATTCTCGAAGGACTAGAACCTGATACACAGATGTGACACATCTGGTACGACCGTATTGTCTTCGAACTTTCACAACCCCCAGTAAATCTCTTCAAGATTTAGAACTCTTGACATATCTTCGACACCTCGAAGAATAACACATCCTTTTCACATTATATAATAATAATAATAATAATAATAATATTTATTTGCCAAAAATTTGAAATTAAGTATACAATATATATAATATAACAAATGGTGAATAAATATAAGAAGACCCACAAAAGTAAAACTTGTGCGTGGGTAGAAAAGTAAATTATAAGTATAACAACAATTGAAAAAACTGATCTCCACAGAATTTCAGGAACAACGATGATGACGTAAATGAAGAAAACACCTAATTTAGACAATACAATATCAACAACATAATATAACACCAACAATATTCATTGCTCCTGCATCATATTAACGAATATCAGCATCATAAAATGATTTTCACGAATAAACAGGTGGACCCACAGAAACCTAGGTTGTGCGTTGGGTCCTTCCTGTCCACTCATAAATTTTGCTGCCTGGTGATATGATGAGATCACACATTCAATACCGGACTCAACAGGGGGGCAATAACCCAGTAATTTTCAACCAACTGTCCTGTACTCATAATATATCGTGAATTATTTTTCTGTCCAAACCCAATGTATACGATTTTAGCTTTTTTCTAATTAAAGTGATAGAGTTGGTGCGAATGATGAATTCCTTCATACTTATATGTAAGAAGTTGAAGAGTCGAGGTGCGAGGTAAGTATAACATCGCTGTCCTACCGCTTTTTTTGAGGACTTCGTACGAATATCAAAATTGGTTTTCTGTCTTGTTGTGTACTTGTGCTCTATTGTTTTCAGTTTGTGTCTGTTTCTGTATAGGTTAATTAGGATACAATAAAAAAATGATTGTTTCAGATCGAAGCATTTCGCTTCTCTATATAGTTCGTCTGTTGGATACCTATACGGTTTCTTGAATATTATCTTCAGGAATCTTTTTTGCAAAATTTCAATCTTTTTTTGGTGGATATCAACTACGCCTCCCCACCCTAGAATCCCATATTGTAATCTGGATTCTATTAATGCGTGATATAGGACCTTCATATGGTGAGTATTCAATACCTTTCCCAAATATTTGAATCTCGGGAGCATGTACCTTAGAGTATTAACGACATTCTGAGCGTGCACATCCCATCTCAAGTGTCGATCTAATGTTACTCCCAAATATTTTATACTAATTGTGGAATGTATAAGCTCAACTGTATCATTTTTTTGAATTGAAATCATTTCATACCGAGGTAAATTATTTTTGTAGATGACAAATGGCATAAACTTGGTTTTATCGTAGTTTACTGTGAGGTATTTCTGGTCGAACCATTTCAAAACATTTCCAAAACCCATCTCGATTTTATTTTTCAGGTTACCCCATGAGTCATCCTTGTATAATACAACTGTATCATCAGCAAAGCTAAAGATTTCCCCTCCACATTTCAGGGTAAGTAGTTTATTTATGTAAATGGTGAAAAGAATGGGTCCTAAGACGGTGCCTTGTGGTACACCACAGCTGATTGTCTGCCTAGTGCTTATTTTGTCTCTAATTTGTACTGATTGTTTTCTATTTGATAAGTAATTTCTGAATAATTTTAGCACCGTGCCCCTGAATCCCAACTCCTCCAAGGCCCCCAGAAGCAGCTCATGATTAACTGTATCGAACGCCCTGGAGAGATCGAGGAATATACCAATTGTCATCAAACCGTCTTCCATACCTTCATATATTCTTGATGTTATATTCGCGATTGCATCCTGGGTAGACTTCCCCCGTCTAAAGCCATATTGCCTATCCGAGATCATCTGATATTTATCTAGATATTGTGTCATTCGACCTTTGATTATTTTTTCAAAAATTTTTGTTATATTCGTTATGAGTGACACGGGTCTATAATTTTCCGGTTTTGTCCTCTCTCCTTTTTTAAAGAGGGGCTTTACAATGCTCATTTTGAATTGTGAAGGACAAAATCCAGTAGAGAATATTCTATTTATCAGATGTGCCAAGGGGATTGAAATTTCTTCTGATATTTCCTTGAGCATTTCGGCGGTGATCGAATCGTATCCGGGTGCTTTCCCATTTTTTAGTGAATCAATCGTTGTCCTGATTTCTTGTTCCGTAGTGGGTGTCAGGAAAAACGAGTTTGGGACTGGTTCTCCCTCAGGTGTGGCTTCAAGTGAGGGGGCTATATTTTCTGCTAGTGTTTTCCCCACATTTATGAAATAGTTGTTAAAGATTTCAGTCATCTCCTGTTCATCTTCGACTAAAATGTTATTTTTTGATTCAATTTTTGATATCTCTTGTTTTCGGGGGGGGTTGTGTAGAGTTTCCACAGTGTTCCATAGTGCTTTCGTGTTACTTCTATTTTTTTCTATACTTCTGACATAGTAGTTTTTTTTTGTAATTTCTATCAGCCTGGTCAACTGATTTTTATATGTTACATATTCTCTTTTGTATAGTTCAGGATTTTTAATATATTTTTTATACAGTTCTTCTTTGGTATTAATGGATTTCACCAAGCCATCTGTTATCCAAACTTTCCTCTTGATTGATTTCCTCTTAATTTTTATCATCCTAGTGTGTTTTCCGACTGTACCAATCAATTTTTCGGTGAAAGCTTCCATCGCATCTTCAATCCTTGTTTCATCACATATAATTGACCAGTTAGTTTCTCCCAGTTCCGATTTCAATTTATGATAATCTATGTATTTCTTATAAGCAACGCTTTGCTTTTTTCCCGTTACTTTGAAAACCATCACCAATAATGTAATAAAATGATCGGTGATGCCTGATTTAATTATAACTGGTAAGCTCTCTTCTCTAACGTACTCTGACTCTGTTCTCAAAAAAATATGATCTAAACAACTTGATGAATTATTTTGTACCCTTGTAGCTTTGTTTATCATTGAGACGTAGTTATATTCAGATAGTACATTTAGATAATCGCTAGATATTTCCTGATCTTCCACCAGTATGTCAATATTAAAGTCACCTATCAAAATGTGATGCTGGAATTCATTATTTTTTATTTTTTCTAGGTATCCTGACCAGCTCTGGACGAATGATTCCAAGGAAGTTGATGGGGGTCTGTATACAGCTGTTATGAGGACATTCTCATTTTTTGACATCTTTATCTCTATCTCGACAACACTCCACACCCCCAAAGACACTATATTCGATTTATATTTAAGACTGTTCAGCAGGAATACAATAACACCATCGTTTTTGTTAATTCCGCCATTACTATAAATTAAATCATATCCACTCCTGCAGAACAATCCTGGATCGCTTATTTGAAACGTCTCAGTCAAAACTATACACTCAAAATGCGTGTTGATTTGACCGAGATATACATCCATTTCATCAATATTTTTTGAAATACTTCTAATATTCTGGTGAAGAATTTTAAACATTGTCTTGTGTTCTGTATTACACATTACTTGATTGAACTGTACAGCGTTGTCAACTTCTAAAGTATCCATTTTTGAGAAATTGACATCTCTTATGAAAGGATCCATCGATTTAAGTTTATGAGAGCACGCATGAAGATGAAACCTTTTATGTAGGCATTAAACGAAAAAAGACAATAAACAAACAATTAAACAATTGAAACGTACCCACCCTCAAATTTTTCAGCCCAACTAAAGATAATCAGCGTATGAGCAACAAAACGGTGAAAGAATATTGAGCTGAGCTAAACCATTACCATCTACTTATTTGATCTAAGTCTATCTCGAACTGTTTCCTTGGTTAATGGCGCAATAGCTGGTTTAGTGGTTTTCCTTATGGTACCTGTTTTTGGGGTGTTAGAATGTTGCTGTAGGCTCGATGGTTTTTGCTTTTCTACAAGTTGATTTTTTTGCCCCTCTCCAGTGTTTGTTCGAATTTGCTCTAAGGTAGGTGCTTTGGTGTTTTCTTCTTGATTCGATGCTGGTTTGGATGTTATATTGGGAGTAGGTGGCGAACTATAACTTCTTGGTTCTGGTTCCGTCTCGTACTTTAGATCCTCAACAGTATATGCGACGTTATTAACATATAATTTGTTTCCTTTAATATAGCAGCTGTTTTCAGTATCCTCTCTTGCCCGACTGAGGTGCTCTCTCAAAATCTTATATTCACCCCTCTGTTCCTCAGTAAGGTCGTTGGCTATGTAGATTTTTGATCCCTTCAATTTACGGCAGTTTAGCAGGATTTCCCGTTTTTTCAACATAGACACCAATTCAAGTTTAATTGGGCTATTTTCAGCATTTCCTAGTTTGTATAGGTTATTGATGTTGGATTCGTCCAGTTGCACATCCAGCAATTGTTTTATTTGGCTGCTGATAAAATCAACAGATACTTCTCTGGGAACACTATTTAGTCCGAAAATTACCAGATTATTCCTTCTACTCTCTCTATCTAAAATTTCTACTTTATTTTTCAGTTGACGATTTTCTTTTTCCAAAGTTCTTATCCTGCCGTTCAGGGATTCGATTTTCAGTAGTACCCGCACCTCACTAGCCTCAATGGAGCCTCTCAATTCATTCCTGCTTTTCACGATCTCCTCATAAATTTGTTTGGTGGTTATTTCCACTTCATCATTATTCATTTTATTGGAACTCTGCGGGTGCGATCACCTTAACTGATATTTATATTTATCGACCGTGATATGAGAAAGGAGGATACAAATAGGACTCTTCACTTTCTTGGGCCTATAAGAAAGTCTTACACAGACGTTGGAGGGCCACGGAGGGAAAGTGAGATAGAATGGATCAAGGATCACCGTAACACACCGTGTAGGAACCGTCGGTCAAGCCTAGCGTTGCGCTCGGAGCGCTGCGCCGAATGAACCGCTTCACACACGCTGACAATCGGCGAATGTAAACAAAAACAAAAGAAAAACAACTGAGGAAAATTATCCTAAGGAATCAACAAAACTCGGTTATTCGGATTGGAAATGTAAACAGAATCAAAAGATAACTAATTCTTTACCTGCTCACACACTAAAGTAAGAACAATACCAGGGAAATAAAAGAACTCGAGGAGCACAATAGTTCACGTCTGTATTCTACAATTCTTCAATGAAGAAATATGTACAATAACAATTCGTTCCCTGTAAATTCATTGAAAGTGTCATGCCCTCGACACTTGAAGAAACTAATAGGTCTCTAAGCATCCGGTTGACCATCTCAATTATTTACAGGGAACAATAACTGGATCCTACATATACACTGGTAGATGGCAAATTCCTCAAAATTGATGATATTATAATTGGGTATCGACAAAATGCCCTCATTTCTTGAACTATAGTTATGACAACCAGACAATCTGGCAATAGTCAGTTGATTTTCCTCAGAATAGACTAGAGTTTTATCTTCTTCACACGTTAGGACTTAGTCCTTTGTTTTGCTGCTCATTTTTGGGATGATGAAGTCCCCCCAGTTTTTGTACCAGTGCTTTGGTGGTCTTCCTGGTAGTCTCGAGATGTTGGGCTTTTCTGTTTGTGGTAGTTTGGGTAGTCGGTTATCGGGCATCTCATATCTTCGGCTATGGCCCACTCCATTGTCTTCATCTTGTTTTAGACTATCTTACCATGTCTTGTAGCCCGCAGGTCTCTCTAATTTCCTCATTTCTTTTAAAGTCTTGTAATGTATATCTTATTTTAATAATAATAATATTGACATATCTGTTTTTCTTAGTTCGTTAGTTGGTTGCGGCATTTTCTGCTCTTATTTCAAAGGATATGTTCTGATTGGCCTAATACACGTTTACCAAATTCAGACCTTGCTAGATGTGCTCAAGCGGTTGTTCCTCCATATTGAGTCACGTAGGTATCTTGATATCAATGAAGCTTTTTTTATTTGGCTCTAAATTCTGTTACTTGATATGTTGAAGTCAAAGAATTTGTATGTAAGTAGGGTCTCACAGATATCTCAGAGATCATAGAAAACAGACCTAGAATTTAGATCTAACATCATCATCGTAGAATATGTTTTTGTGCAATAAAATCCTATGTAAATCGATAGTAGCACCCCAGATCTCAATATAAGGTAACTCATAAAATACACATATCAAGAGAAAGCGAACTTCCATGTCTGTCACTAGCTTAGTAGGAAGCAGATATTCTTTCAATTGAATAATAAATATGGCCCATCCAAACTTATATGCTGTTAAGTATCTGCTTTAGAGTCAAGAATGTTTATATCATAGCTAAGAGTTAAATGAAAGCTTTGTCTTAATTCAAATTTGGTATATTTTTAAGACAAATTTATTCGCATGACACCAGGACTTAAAATTTCAGAGATCAACGAGGTCGCCTACACTCTTTGCTTTCTCATCTACAAATATCATAATTTTATATGTTAAGGTAGATCATTTATATACAATATATAAATTAATGTACTCAGAACAGAACCTTGAGCTACTTCAAGGAACAATTCGAAGTGAGAATAGTCAGTATTTTCAACCTTCACTGATATAACTAACTTTACACCACAAAAATACTCTCCGGATAACCCAAATGTAAACCTCAATCTGAATGATGATGGCAAAGGATCATGATAATTGGAAGAAAATACCACCAGTAACATATTTTTCGTCTCATGACGAATAAACATACTGAATCAAATCGACCGCTGCTATTTCAGTTGAAAGTCTGCGTCTGAAACCATGTTCACTCTTGTTAATTGAATTAAAATCATCCGGAAAACATTTAAAATTGAAATTTGAAGTTAATTAGAGAATTCCTAAACTTCAATTTGTTTTAAATGGGATGTATCTCAGTATGTTTAAGTATATTTGGAAAATTCCAGAGGATATTGATTTATTGATAAGGTGAGCTAGAAACTCTGATAAATTTTATGACACAAATTTCAAAATGCTAACTGAAACAGGACTATTCTTGTTCTTCAGTTGAAATTTAAAATTGCGAAATCCTAGGGTTTATAGTTTTGGGGTTATAGATTTCTGAAAAAACGATTTAATGAAATTTTCATATTGATATTTAATACTTATATGTGTACGCATCTCGAAAGTTTGCATTTGGAGTTGAATTTCCTTATAATGAAGTGAAAAACTAAAACCCACTCTATGATTTCCATATTTGTTGGAAAAGTGAAGTGAATACTAAGACTGGAAAATTAAATATGAAAATATTTGGATTATTATATTGGACGATAAACAATATCAATAATACAAGGAAAAAAGAATGAGGACATACCCTCAAAGAAAAGTGTTAACCGTAAACACGTGTTTCGGGCTTCGGTCCTCATCAGTGGGATCAGTAGGATGAGCAACACTTGAAGGAAACAACAAACAAATGGAGTCAACAACAGAAGCCATTTGTAGTTTTAGCAGAAAGACCCAATGGGTTTTCGGGCATCAACCGACCTCACCACGTGGAAAGCTATAGCTACCTGCGTAACATCCGAGTCCAGGAGCAATAATCTTTTTTCTTGGTTTTGTGAACAATCCCCTCGTTACTTTTTCCACATGAATATCAATAATATTTCACAAAATGTCATGAAAATTCCTGTCGTTTTGGCTATTGTTAACCTCAAATGAATTGAGAGACTTGTAATTCGATGAATTAAACCAAAAGAAATCTGAATCTTCCTCAGATTTGAAACTCTACCTGTTCTTAGCTGAACTAACCGAATCTAATGTAATATTATCGTATAAAAACTGGAGAATTCGATAAATAAAACAATAGGTTAGCAGGTATGATGATTACGAACTGAAACGTCAACTGTCAAAAATATGCAAATTTCCCGAGCATCCACAGGAACAGGTATACAAATCAATCGGTGTAGCGCATGACATCCAAAGTTACCCCAAACGTGAATCCCAAATGAAACATCCAACACCTTTGTCGCTCTCCATCGGACTGCAATGAGTTCCAGAAACGATATAACATCTACAATAGAAACTTCGCACTGACTAAGAAACATCCTTCATTCTGCATCGGAACATTTAAACACCCCCTGCCACCCCTCACCCCACCATTCGGAAGACTGCCACGTCCCCAAGATCCGAAACTTGGCATTGTACTCCCCTAATGAAAGGCTTAAACCTTCAACTTAATCCCTCAATAAGGAAAAGACCTGCCCAAATGAAACTGAAGCGATTTATCAGCGTTACTGCGGTTTCCTCACGTCGAATTTTTAATGGAGACCGGGTCACACCGTGAGATCTGTTAATTGGCTTTTGGTTTATCTTGACTTCCTTCAACCGGAGCCAGCTTGATCGGATTTCTTGTCTCAGGGCTCAATGCGCTGAGTCTGTATCCCCCCTCGTGATAGCCCAAGATTTGTGTCATGTCTTCGGATATAAGTTCCATTTCGGAGTTTTTGGTTGGATGGAGGTTTGAAATTGTCTGGAATAACATTAAGGGTGGAGTCGAGGTTTTCATGTACTAGACAGGATAATCGAAACAGTGAAAATTGAATCAATATGACAATTATTTTTCGTTTCAAATCAAATTTATTACATTTATTAACCTTCTTAGTTCGACTCTTGAGTAATTAACTATATCAAAATGCAAGAATTGAAAAGATGATCATTTTTTTCGACACAAATTTTAAATATTTATGGAAATATTAGATTAGATTGAATGTAAGGGTCGATTGGCTGAAATCGGCAACTGAGAACTGCGAGAAGTTTGATCTGTTGTTATACCCTTCTTAACATAGATACTTGCAATATAATGATGTGTAGAAATTAACGTAGCAAGAAATTATCAGAAATGTGATATAGCCATATATTCTGATAGTCAGGCTGCAATTGAAGCACTCAGCGCACATAGGTATCATCGATTCTAAGATGGTATTGGAGTGGCGAAGAAAACTGAATGAAATAGATAAGAATCTCAAGGTCTTTTCAGTCTGAGTTCCTGGCCACTCAGGAATTAGAGGGAATGAAGAGGTCAACATACTTTCTCAGAATTCATCGGCTCGAAAACCTTATGTTGTATAGGCAAATATACCTACAAGAAAGAGTTTCAGGAGAAGGAAAAAACCGAAAGAGAAAATCCTCTTGTTAAATCTTCCTGGGTTGGATCATTCCAAAAAGTTTCTTGGAAACTTCAACAGTGGGAAATCCAAGAAGTATCTTTACAAGACTATACTACACCTCCTCACTGAATTCCTCACAGGGCATTGTCGCCTCAGGAAACCTTATGAGAATGGGTTTAGCAGAAAATGACGAGTGCAGAATCTGTGGGGAGGAGGAAGGAACTCCAGATCACCTGGTGATGGAATGCCTCGCCATCACTAGTGAACGCAGAAACTGCTTTGGACAAGAAACTTGTAGAAGTGAGGAATTAGCCTCCTTGAAGCCATCCCAGATACTGGAGTTCATTGGAACTCTGGAACTGGAAGGCGAGATGTAGATCACGTTATGGAGAGAATAACTTTGATGAGGGGCACCATAAGTCGTAGTGAGATGAAACCTCCTTAATTAAATCTTAATTTTACCCTTTTTAACAATCTTCAATGAGATCGTCAACCACAGTGGCATATCTGACGAGGTCCATGAGAGCCTTGGCTATTAATTTGTAGGAATTTAGAAGTGCTCTATCAATAAGTGTGATTTTAAGGCTGGCCAATTTTCATATTACGGACTAAGCTGTTTCTATATTCTGCAATTTCATTTGCCAATAGATCCATAAAATAAATAGGAAACTTATACCAATAGTGTTTCGCCAACCGATTCACAATAATTTGAAGATCAGCTGACAACAATTGCATGAGCTTCTTATAGGACGAAGAAAATTCAACAAATATTCTCGTTAACACAAGTCTGGGCTTACTTATCCATGGGAATCTTATGTACTGTTCTTTTTGGAGTTTATAAAAGGTTTCATATACAAAAAGTGTTACTTTACATGTTTTCTGGGTAGTTTATCGAATTGTTCACTTCAAAAACCCTGTGGCTCAGTGACCATATTAGAATGGAGATGCCTAAAAAACTAATTCAAAACCCGGAGAACAAAAATCTATCAAGATGATCTTATATTTTTATTTTCAATTTATGATCTAAGAGCCGTAGATGCCAGATTCGCGTCATATTATAAAAGGTGGCTTTGGCAGGTAGGAAGAATGTAAAAGAAATATCTACAATTATGACCTAATTACATCATAAGTATAAAAACTGAAATTTATACATGTTATTTGAAGAACTACCAAAATATGTTAACAGACTTAACTGTTAACAGAACTTTCCATAATGGAATAAAGTGGCCTATAATTACTAACAGTCATTGATTGTAGTTTAAAATCTATGATGAATCCGAAAATAAACTGAAATTGAACACATAAATGCTTCGATAGTTGGTACTAATATATTTCAAATATGACGTGAGTAAACTTGAAATTTTTTTATTTTTAGAGATGATTGCCGAAGGGTTTTCACTATGCAAAGCGCCTTTCACACTTATGACGTAATTTGACTCTGGAATTTGTCAACTTATGAGGGTGTCTGGAGGGTGGTTTCCACTATGCTGATTATCTGTCATTTAGGAAAACATCTTCTGTTAGTTATCCAAACAATAATTAAAAATTTCAGTTTTATACTTTATGCACATGTAACGTCCACTTCCTGTCGAAGCCATCATGATCTAGATTTATTGCTATTGCTACTTCACCCAATTGGGAACATCACGTACAGAAACTTTCAGCTTTCATAATACGAAGTGAGTCTGGCTTCCACGAACTACCTACGTCATCGGAACAAGAAATGAATTTGATTTTTTTTTAATATAAGATAAGCTTGACAGAGTTTCTCTCCAAGTTCAGAATTGGCTTTCTAGGTAGCTAGGCAACCTACAGAGCTCGAACAGTTCGAATCGAACCAAAACATTAATTTCTCTCTCAGATGTAACGGAAAAAAGTTGGAAACATTGGAGAGAGCGTGCACTCATAACAGCGATTGTTCCTAGAAAACTCGAGTAATCAACTAATTGGATCTCGTACACTGCGAATTAAACTACCTCCGACTTTTGGTCCCGGTATAAATATAACGGACATCAAAGGATTATCAAGTGCATCGGTGGTCGCTTTGGCAACTGCCAGCTTTCAGGTTTTTTCGAAGCAGAACCAGTAGCGAGAATGACTCGTATATGGTTCAAAGAGAGTGGCAATGTCAATATGTTGTGTAAATGTCATGGAAGACAAAACATCAGGGCGTCACTTTTTTTCGCGAAATACCTGGGGTGAAACTCAGAGAGGTTTGTAATATTTGCTCCGTGACAAATGTCAGAGAAATTAGGGGTTAGGTACTACTTTATGGAATTGGTTTGATGTTGCTGAAGGTATTTATTATATTCGAATGATTTTTGGTCGTTTTGTGATGAAGTGCAACAGAATGATTCAGGCATAGATGCTTTTCAGTCAAAAACTCAGTTTGCCCTCAAAGGTGATGTTGCTTTCAGGCTGGTGAAAAGTTCAGAGTGAATTGCAATTTGCAATAACAAATTTTTGGATGCTAGATTTTTGATTCTCTACTTCCGATAATAATCCTTCAGAATAGTCATTCATGGAGTCTGTGAGTTGATGGTTTGAAGATGTTTAATTTTGAAATTGAATTGTATAATTTTTCTAAATGGTCCCAAAGCAACTTAGTTATGCTTTTGTATAAAACTATCCGTATCAGCCAACTCAGTAATACTACAACATGAGAGTAATTGAAAAATTGAACTAAAAATTCAACACTCTACTTATGAATAATAAAAATAAATATATTCAAATCATAAAGATTTAGTGAATCTACATGATGAAGGATATTTAAATATATTCAAGACAAGAAAGCCTAAAACATTCATCCAATAACTAACTTCCCGATGTGTTTGGTTCCACTTTTGTTAACTAGAGGAGATTATTGGATGGATTATGTAGAAGGTTCTTTTTTGACGTTGTAATAATTATCCTTACCGATGAGGTTTCAGCCACATTTATTATCTTCCATAGGGATTCTTTTCAGTCTTTTCAGTAAAAGCTGTTTTCATGTCAATAGCTTGGTTCATATATGTTGGACATTTGAAAAGTTTAGTTCTTTATGGTGAAGTTTCAGGCTTGCTTTGGATTACCAGGTATTTTGTAGATGGGGAAGGCTCAACTTTTTCATGGTTTATGGAAATAAATGGAAAATTTCCATTGAGGGTGGATTGAATATTAGAAGTAGTGATTTCGCTCGGTTAACTGTGAGTCGCCAATTAGCTATCCATGATTTTATGTCATTCACGTGAATTTGCAGGTTTTCCATACAGCATTGAAGTGTTTCTCATACGAAATAATTATTATTCATCATCTGTATATTGTTGGTGTTGGTCCAATGTATCTACAATATATGTTGAAGAGGATTGGAGACAATGTTGCATGGAAGTGTAACATTCATTTTTACTCTTAGTTTTCAGTCTTCTCACTAAGATTTAATGAGGTGGACAAGATAAGTTGGGGATGCCAGAGTGTTTTATTGTAGAATTTGTGAAGTGAGGATAATAAATGATAATTTTTATCTCTACCATGAATATACATATAAGTACAATAAGTATGAAAATAGATGGAAATGTGAGTATTTCAAGTTTCTTCAAAACCTGTTGGCAACATTCTCTATATCCTATTCCCCCAGAATCCTAACTGCACGTCTCTGTAGTCTCTCAAGACGAATATATTTCTGCTGAGAGACGATATCAGCTCTTCCACGAGAGCATTCCGTGTACGATCAGAAACTTCACTATGTTAGTGTTATCTCTACCGTTCTCTAAACTCTCAATATCCCCTGACATCTCAACAGTTATGTCATCAACAAATTGTGTGGTCTTAACTTCAGGAACATAATCAGGCAGATCGTTATTGAAAATAAAGCAGGCCCAAGATTGGAGCCTTGTGTAAGTCCAATGGTCAAGTCTCTCATACCCGAATTATTCTCAACAGCAAAAACCGTCTGCCTTCTATCGCTAAGATATAAATCGATGAGTTTTATCGCTGAAGAATCGAATACATATCTTTTTATTTTATGAAGTAGCTTGTCTGCGGTAAATTTGAGGGAATGTAAATATTTATTTTTCTCGAATGATTTTCAAAGTCAACTATTGAAAATAATGAACCCAAAATCTCAATTATTAACCAATATTGTAGTATGTATTTATAATTATCGACTGATTCGTATTCCGTACACTTCCTTCTTTTTCCTCGCCCTAATAACTACACCAGGCAACCGAGATACTGATAGAGAACAAAGGTGATCGATTTTTTCACTCCCTTAGTTCACACCAAATGAATCTGCCCATCTCAAAGGGCAGTCATCCTCTTGTTGTATCCAAGACGGCATCTCTGATCCTCCCGAATCAATTCCGGGAATCGGAACCGGACATGCTGATTTCGTTTGCGTCATTCGTCCGTTCCCGAAAGCGGGTTCAATAAATCCGAAGGACCAGTATCCACGACGGCCGAAAGGTCGGCTCGGTGACCTGGGGGCACAAAATACACCCGTTCATGCATAATGAAAGGAATTCTCTGCGACGTCTGCGAGCGGAATGCAGAATCTGCAGAGATAAAATATCGCATCTTCACGTGTGGACACACCTTTAGACGGGAAATTTTTGCGTGGGATTTTCGGGGATTTTTCACCTGGATTTCTTCCGCCGGCTTTTGTCATGCTGTCGTCTATGATTCGGTGGGGATTTCCGGTTGAATTATTCTGTGATTGGATTTTCTTTTTGTAGAGAGGTATCTGCGCAATTTTTTTTGTGCGATAAGGTGCGAGGGTCTAGAAGTATTTCGAAAATTTGTATACAAATTTCATTTCTCTCAGTTCAAGAATTCAAGAAACGAATAGCAATTCAGTTTTTATGGATCGAATTTTCAATGCAGGGTATCTGGCGAAGAGTGGAAAACGCTCACCCGAAGATACTAAATGTGTGAGATTGAAAACTACTTCTGAAGTCACTTTAGGTCTTGATTATCGAGATACAGGTTATTGTTCTTGAAAATTGGGTTCAATTCTAAACGGCTCTAACTTTCCAAATAGTCAACAGATTTTGGTGATTTTTTGAGGAAATTTGAGAGAGTCGAGCTCATGACAGAAATTTCTGTTCGAAATTCTAGGTTCGGAATCAGCAATTTTATATTTTTTGAAGCAAAAAACCAACACTTTGTATTAATATAATAGCATAATATTTGATGGCTAACAGATAATTTCCTTTTAATTCCGGAAAAAGTACCTCCTCGATCGGGACTCTAACGTACAACCTTCAGCTAGGAAATCCAGCGATCTCTGTCTAAGATATCCTCATACCATCGTGGAGAGGTAACTCTGCTGCAACGCGGCGACCCTCATAAACCCGACGGGGCCAAAGTAGAGTATGGCGCGACGCCCATAACACCACCTCTCGGGTAGATGGAGCCACTGCAAACGTTATATCATATTCGTTGTAGATGGTTTTTCCTTTGTCAGGATGGTTACTACAAAATTCCATGAACGTCCCAAAACGAGTTGCCTTCACCTTGCCAGGTGATATGTGAGGATTTGGTCACTTTCGATGACTTCCAGCGACTGCTTTCCACTCAGCTGCAGCTCTTTTTGGCACAGAAAAGTAGTAATGAATACATGTTTGATCCATTTTTACATATCGATGTGAAAAATCCCCTTGAACAGCTCTAAACAATATTCGGAATCGACGTTGTTGGACTTCAGTTCAGCATGTATGGTGATTCTTCAACCACGTTCAACAAAGTCAGCATATCAATTGTTATTATCGATGGAGCATAGTCTGAATAACATTTATTCAGTAACAACAAATGTAGTGTCACTAAATCTCCAACGTCTCTATCGAAATTTTGACGCGTATCTTTTGAAGGTTGGAACTGACGAAGAAAAAAGTATTATGGTATTGACGGTGCCATCTGTGCGCCAGACCTGAGACTTCTTGAGTGACGTGGTGCGTTCACGGTATAACGATATACTCTAGGGGAGAGAAAGGCATATTCAGGAAAGACAGGCTTTCGAGCATTGCGTCGCTGATGCTCATTTATCTAGGAGGAAAAGAGCATCGATACCTCAAAGCCTAACTGTTTGCCTTGTTAAAATTCTAACTCGCTCGATCCCACTACCACTCCGTGTTGGAAATGTTGCTGTGTCACGAACTCGAAAAAGATTGAAGCAAATAACAGGAATCTGGAAATGGAGTTCTTTTTTTTAGACACGGGGCGATCGATATCGGAGCACTTGCGAAGTAATTGTTCAAGATAGACTAGGGCAGAGAGGGAAAATCATTGTTCTCAGACGCTTTTCCAGGAAAAGGAGAAATGTCGAATTCGGATTGAAGGGCGCATCTGCTTTCATTCCGAATTTCGTTCCGAGTAAAAAGCGGGGCAGTGTAATCAAATCACATGGTGTACGATTCTCCGTTTGCTCATTCGTCACTGAATTGCATTATACATTCAGTAGTTCAGATGACATGGCACGTCATCGGTAGGTATCTTGACATCGACGATTACAGTTTTCTGTGATTGACGTTCGGGGATTTTCTATCAGGGTTAACGATAGCATTCCTGCTTCATTTGCTCAATATTTGGATAAATGCTTAGTCTTTAATTCTGTGGACCTCAACATACACTCAGTTTTTCATGTTTACACTATATTGTAATGAAATTTTTTCCTTGTTTGACATTTTCATCCAAAAAACCTTAAGATGACAAACTAATTGACAAATGATGCTCAAAGACCCCCTATGTATAGAAGACAGTTGTGCAAACTCAAAGACACAAATTCAAATAATTTTATGAAGCAGACCTCTCAAAAAATTTTTGTTAGGAAGATGGCGCTATACTATGCAGTGTCCATTCTAAATTCAGTTAGAGACAACACAAAAATTAGCTAAAAATTAGATGCGTTCAAATGCAGAACACAATAATGATATAATAAGCTTGATTGAATCAGTGTTATTTCAATAAACTAGTCAAAATTGAACCAGTGGAGGAGAGTAGTTCATTCGAGAATCGAACCTACCCCAAATATTTCCAGTTTCTAGCTTTTTTCGTTCGGGAGTTAACGTCTTTACGTCCGGGCGAGCGGAATCACATAATTTCTTTATTTGATCCTTCATGCACATACCAATTAGGTGTAGATCATGTCAAAACAATACATACATCGTCACGATTAGTCCAGGAAATGACCGCTTAAAAATCAGTAATTATATCGTAGCTATAATTGAAATTGGATTATAAGCTTTGTGCACATTTTATCCAACTTCTTAACTCGAAGAAACGTGCTCCGTATATTTTATATCATTAATATCACGAAGTTCTATGTATTGAGAGATGATTCTGAAAATTCAAACCTAACCTAGATCATGATCGTTGTCGAAAGCATGCCATCATATGGGCGTGGCGCGATGGTTCTTGTTATTGATTCGTCATCAGGTTGGTTTTCAATTAAGACCAAGTGGTTGCCAGGGAGACGAGCGATGCTGGAAGCGCGGGAACGGTGCTGCTGACTGGCGGTTAGCGCTTGAAGCTCCGGCATGCTTTGCATACCTCTTTCGCGTTACGTCAATTTTATTGCCACTAGAGTATCGAATTCTTTCGCGGGATTTTTATTGATATCGATGGGAATTTTCTGAGGGGAAATAACGAAGCACCTCGACTAAGAATGAACCATCATGGGAGAATGATGTATCAAAGTAAACATTATGTTATTCACTTGAAGAAAACTGTTAAATTTGTGGGGAAACTATGTGAAATTGAGTATCATAAAATTTGGTTTTCATTCCGTTGGCATCATTGATTTTCACAATATGGAATCAATGTAATCATTTCAAATATATTTCTAATCGACTTCTATAATTTCCTACTTTTGCTTATTTCAACTTGATGAGATATCTATTTTCAGTTGAAATTTCACTTATATTGAAGTTTGATACATGCAAATTCTGAATGTGGATATCCTTGAATTTAATATCAGCATTGCAATTTCCACCTATTCTCAAATGCTGAAGAATCTTTCGGTACCTTTATAGGTACTTGATCTGCCCACAACGTAATCTCTGTTGAACTCTCATCAACATATTTTCTGTAATTTATATACAGTGCGGTTCACAATGAAATCCAGTATTTGCGAGGTTTATAACATTTGATAGGAAAGGCATAGAGTGCTCAAACCTTATGCATGATATTCTTCATGTCCGTAAGTCTTTTTTGGGATAAGATATAAGCCTTATCTGATGAGGAAATGGATATATGGAGTATCGCTTTTTCGTGGGGATCACTAAACACTGAGGGACGACAGACGAGAACTTTATCGTGGTACAGCACTTTGAAACATCCTTGAACACTTTACTAACTCAACTGGTCATAACTTCGTAACTCTCCTTTTCCCAGTTTTAATCCTGGGTTAAAAACATAAAATCATATTGTACACCGTGAATTTCTTCTTCCTTTTCTTATTCTCTAAGTTGTATGCTCGTTGTATGAATATAAATTTTTGTGGTGTATTTTTTAGATGTTTTATATTTTTTTGATATTCGCGATGGACAAAATTCAACAAGAACTATGATGAACCATAGATATCGTTCAGGGAAAAAATAAATCGATATTCAGTTTCTGGTCTATAGAGTTTCGAAATGAAGAAAAATTGTCATTTTGTTGGTAGCGACAACTTTTTTATAAATTCTTCTTCGAAGGTATTCTGAAAAATACTCACAATCCTTCTGTTATAAAATGGCGCAATTCAGGACACACAGAAAATTTTCATCGCATTTCTCCATTTGGACGTAATCATTATGCATACAGTGTGAGAATAATTCAAGAACTTTTCGTGTGTTTTTAAGATGAAAATTGAGTCGGACATTGAAAATGCAAATGAAATGCAGTTCAGAATCTTGTACAGTAAAAAGTTCGAGGTGAGCGTGGTATAATATCCTGAAGTTTCGTAACCGCAATAGAATAAGCTGCAAAATTCATGCGGTTAAGTTTCCGAATATACCACCAACTTTTTTCGATTCTGCTTTTTACAAGTATGATTTGTAGATGAGACTGGTGGGAATAATCTAAAAGAATATCCGGTATAGAAACATTCTCCACTTTGAAATTTTAAGTGGGTACAAGTAGGTATAGGATGTCTCAAATTCGTTGAATAGTGAGGGGTTTCCAGTACCTCTTTGAGATAGAAAAAAAAATGAATGGCACATTTTTGGGCTGGATTTTCAAGAAAATCAATTTGATGAAAACCGCATCCTCATAAATTCAACATCAGTGGACTACTGAAAAAAGTGCCTGTTGGTTGTTTTTATTTCATGTTGATAGCACCAATAATAAAGAAGTTAGGAGAACTTTTCATTTCTCGCATTTTCCAATTTTCTCTGAAACTTTGAGAAAGTTGATACATACATGATGATACATTAGGTAAAATCTGTTCGTACTGAATAGTTCGTTCCTAAGAAATAGAAATCATTTTTTTCAGATACAAAAACAAAATAATACAAAAAAACTTCAAATTTTGCACTATATGGTTCATTAATTTCTAATATGGTATCTCAAATAATTGTAAAAAAACGTTTATAAAATGGAAAAATATTCTCGTCATGATAACCACGTCAGTTAAATATTTAGTTTTTAGTTCTGTGTGGGGATTACAGATTCCTGCGTTACCATCATGGTGGCGCGGCCAACCAGGTTAACGCTTCCCCCAACAGAGGGCGCAACAATCTATTTAAGCCTCGAAGTACACATCTTAAACGGAGATAAGCCAAAGATTCCCAGTCAAATATCATCCTACTTCATGTAGCACTTGTGTCGTATATTATATCTGTTTATATATTTTTTATTTTACTGTTTTATTTTTATTTTTTCCCCGCTAACTAGGAGTAGGCAGATAGAGGCCTAGTTAGCACATGTCCTGTTACAGTTGTCCCGAGGTTAATCAGATTGAGGCCTGATTAAACCCCAGCATCGACCAAGTCGTCACGCTGTCCCAAAACTGGTGACCCCGACGTGATGGCGGAAACTGCGGCGTTGGAGCGCAGAGGCGACTCACTGCCCCGCTCAACGTTACGGCTACTGGGGTGTCCATCGGACACTAGAGCCGATGGCACGCCGGGCCTCGTGTTTTCGTCATCACAGCACGCAAGCGCACTCTCCCCCCTGGGACCACCTGCGTACCTCCTCCCCAGGAGGGTCGTCCTTACTGGTGAGGGGGTGTGTAGTGACTCGGTTTGCTCAGAGATGGCGCCATGGTGGTAATGCGCCACACAACTTCGGCCCCGGCGTATTTAAAGGGGTCGACGCGAAGCAACCGATTCACTTCTCACCCGATGGTGTGGGAAGGTGTGTCTTAGGCAGAGATCGCTGGATAGCCTAACCGATGAGTCCACCAGCGATCTCGGGACGAAACACAATACCCCCGGGAGAGGGCGCACCTAAATATTGGCTCGAGACAGACTCGCCAAATCTGAAACCATAAATACAAGAAATTTGTGGTGAAAAATGATTTCTCCACTATTAATTTCATGATTATGTGTTCCCGAAAAATGAAATGGGACTTTTTTTGGCAATTTATGGATTGTGATTACGAACTAATATAGGAGGATTTGAGTTGAGTGCCAATTGATTTTAGCACCAAATTTCATGTTTCTTTACCTGAAAAATTTACTAGACGACTGAAAATTTCAGGGAGAGATTGAAATTATTTTCCTCTTCGAATTTGAAAGTTTTATCATCAGAAAAAATAAACCGAAAGCTCGAAAGTTATCATATGATTATTATGAGATTTCTCTTCCTTATTTTCTTTTTCTTCAAAAACACGAGGACTCTCAATGAAAATCAGCAAGGTTTATACTTTATTCTCTGAAGAATATTTCGAAATTCATGAAACAATTAAAGGATATCAAACTGCAAAGGTTGAATCAGTTTGAAGAATGTTGCTCTCAGAAGACAATCAAAAACTGCGTATTTGAGGTGACCGCAATGTTGCATTTATCTATTTCTTTTGGATAACATTTCCCTAGCCTCAAATCTTATTGTATCCACTAAAATTGGATCGACTGGGTCTTTACTTGATGGAAATAAATTTTATATCGAAAATAAAATGACAGTTTTTATATTTCAACTTTTTGATTCTGAAAATTACAACTTTTTTGCTACACTGCTACACACTAGCATCTTCAGATTCAAATTTTTAATAACTGTTCAGTAATTAAAAATGAACTAGTGATACAGGTGAGATTTGAAGGTATTATTCAAGTTCTAAGTATCTAAATTCAAATTCTTCATTGATTGGTTCACTGCAGAAAACTAAGTTATAATGAACCTTTTAATTTTTAACAACAAAACGCAGGTAATAAATAATATTGAATTATCTTTCAGATCGACAGAAATTACATCCCTTTTCAGTTCTAATCCTTATATTCATTTTCTCCTAAAAATATTCCTATTCAAAACCTCTAGCTTACTATCAAAAGGGCCATTCCACTCAAAGAAGAAGAAGAGCACAGAGAGCATAATCCTTCATTTTCTCAGACGGGTCTGTAGGAGAACAATCCTGGATCGGGTAATCTCGAGGAAAACATCTCTCAGCAACGCAGCCATAGACTCGTCTAATGAAAAATGATTCGAATTCCATTTTGAGCTGACGGAGAAAAGTAACCGTATAATTGGGAAAAATATAAATGTTTTCCGTTTTTCGCACGATAAATCTTGGATTTTCATTATTCCCGACTGGCGTCAACTCCCCCATACTCGGAATTAATGATCTGACTTCAGGTCGACTCATTAAACTCGAGTATCCATTAAAAACAGGCGATCGACGTAACCACCCCCCCCCCCACTCTTTGATTTGATTCTGAAGGGTGGACCGGCATTGTCGTTGCTCAATGTGCGCGTGAAAATGCATGTGAGAAAAATAACCATTTTCCGACAACTGCTATGAAAAGTAGCGTATTCTTCATAGCTTACTCAATTTCGAAACTTTGTATTGCTCATACTGTGGGAAATATTATTTCCAATGAAATTAGGTTCTTGAGTCGTTTTTATGGAAACGCAATAAATTAGCACATACTGTCAACGAAGGTCATTTCGATTTGAATCAAGTCCATTACTTGAATTATTGAAATTTTTGCAGTTGTAGAAAATGTATAGTGTGCATTGGACTTTCCCCACTTGTTGCACAATATACTATTTCGTACATGTCTCGATTGAGTGGTTATATTATGGTGAGTTCTTGATGCATCCATATGTTTTGAACTATTATTTCTATTCCATCTATCGACTTTTACAACTTGCTTCGACGTCTTCCAATACCTAGTCTCCATTGGGCACTGTCAATCCATTGATTCTCTTCCAGTCCTCTTTCCTGCATTTCTTTGTTGATGCCTTCCCTCTAACTTTTCTCCGGTCTTCCTCCCCTCCTTCTTTCCGCTGGTACCCAGTCCAATATCTGTTATGGAAGTTGTAACTATTAGATGTAGAACATCCATACATAAATTGGACTGTAAGGTACTGGGTTATGAAGTTCGAAGGACCATAAGATTTTCCACACTATTTATTGAAGTAGGTCTATATATACAATTACACAATGTACACTTCACAAGATTCGCTTAACTAGTTATTGAAAACTATGAATCAGTTCCACGCACTTATCCAATTACAATTTACCGACTTGGGTACTAACGAATATTTTGGTAACTGCGACCGATGACCGACTGTAGGGTCTTATCTAACCACGTGGCGACAAGGCCAATATTTAACTAACTTGAAATGTACAAGCTGAACACTGTGTCTCAAGGGGCGAGAGCAACTACGAACTATAATATACTGTACTTGACTTGTACTTACTAGACTGTGTGTTGAATTTACTGAACTTTACTATTCGATCTATTACCCCACCTGGACACCGATCCACTTTTTGGTCGAACCATAGAAAAAGGTTAGGAATATAGAAGTGCTACAGATAAAACCGACATAGTTAAAGTACCATTATAGCCAGCCGTCATTATAAGAACGACTGGGCGCAACGATCTCATAAAGTGCGCAGAATTATCTGTAACTAACTTCAGGGGTGAATCTTTGGAAAATGGCAGCGCTCAGTTCTACGAACTCTGATCAAAACTTAACAGATGTCTTTCTGGTGCCATTGTTTGGACGTGCCCATACCATTTCAGCTGCCCCATTCTCACTTCTTCGACTATAGTTTGTTATACACCCATAATTTCTCGGATTCTCCCGTTTCTGACTCTTTCCAGCCTAGATCTTTCCGCCGCTCGTCTCCAGTAGTCCATTTCTGTTGTTTCTAGAGATCATCTAGAAATCATGCTTTCAGAAAGGCATCGGACTAACTCTTAGATACTCGGAAAAAGAAACTATTGTTGACAAACCTAGTCAACAGCGTCGGAACATTGGATTGAACAATTATTTTTGATTCAAACTCAACTCCGCTTCGCTTCGTTCCCTCAACTGCAGTCTCTTGCGGAACAGTATCACTTTCCACACTCGTTAGGAAAATAACTATTTCCAACTCAAATATTGTAGTCGGTTTTTGCATGTTTTTTGAATTTTACAAAAAACCAGCTGTTCGAGGAGATCCAAAGTCGATGTTTAGTTGTTGTTAAAATGCCTAGAGCACATGTAGGTGGAATTTATCGCCAGCTAAGTGAATTTGGAAGAAGTCGAATTATTGGTCTTCGGAAGGCGGTGTTATCATTTCGAGAAATCGCTAACCGTACGAACAGAAATCCAACTAATGTTATGAGATGTTGTCGAGCGTGATTAGATAATGCCCAAAATCGAAGAAGAGTAGGCACCGGACGTCGAAGGGGCACAAATGAAGTTCAAGATCGACGTCTAAAACTTAGGGCCATTAGAGACCGATTTGCGACAACTCGATCTTTGGCTGAAGAATGGTCAGAAGAACAATGCCATCCTGTAACCGTCCGAACGATTTACCACCGGATAAGGTCTTTTGAACTGCATCATTATCGACCTCATCTTGTGTTACCTCTGGCGGTTAAATATCGCCGGCAACGATTACAGTGGTGCAGAGAACGTCAACATTGGAATGTGGAATGGTATCATGTCGTCTATTATGATGAATCTCGATTCTCCTTGGGTGCACATGATGGCTGAAGAATGGTTGGACGACGTCAAGGAGAAAGACGTGAACCTCAGTTTGATGTTGAGCCTCATGTACACCAGAGAGCAGGCGTTATGGTTTGGGGTGTTATTGGACATACAAGTAGGTCACCTTACGTCTTAATTCGAAGTTACATGACAGCGCTGCCTTACCTTCAATAAATAGTGGAGACATATGTTCTCCCATAACTTAACCGGCTCGAGAATCCAATATTTCAGCAAGATAATGTCCGTCCTCATGTTACCAGATTTAGTTTAAACTTTTTCGAAACGACTGGGTGTGTAGTTTCTTCTCCGGACAGCAATAATGTGAATGTGCCTAAGCGTAGTGATGAGCACTGCTCACGAACTACATTTTGCACTGCTGAGTTTCTTTGTCAGTTAATATTATTCAATCATCGAAGATAAAAAGTTGCCATTGTGGGGTTAGCCTTTCGGTTAGCCTAAGAGATGCCAATTAGTAATAACTTAAGATTTCATTTAGAAGATAAAAATGTTGTAAAGAACTGTTTGAAGTACCATAGATATTACATGCGAACGATTTTGAATAATGGGATCTAAGCTCTTGACTTCAAGCCAATGCTTTCCTAATTCTGTTCAAAATTTCAACCCTAAAGCACTTATTCATTACCATTTGGTATCAACTCAACCAAAATTTATCGAGCAATATAAAGAGTTCTCCTTGATTGAAATTCCGGCTGTATAACTTTTCATTTGAACACTGAAAACTACAGATCGAGTGAAAATATTGCGAATATTCCGAAATAACGACAAATGAAAAAGTTCCTACCGTCCGAAAGTTATAATACCATAAAGGCTAGGTCCGGCCATTACTTTCCTCTGTTCTGCCGTGCGATATTTCATTTATACGACAAAAATAGTTAATGAAGCTCAGTAATAGAAAATGAATTATTCCTTTATTACAGTCCAGCATGGGTAATGGAAGAAGATATATGGGGAAGAATTCCAACCCATTTGGCTATTAATATAATATAATGCATTTTCTCGGACACGTTCTATTCATGTAAAATGAGAGATAGGGGAATTATTTTTCGGTTGGCATTGTTCGCTGGAATGGATGGTCCAACTATTTGACTTTTGTAATGAAGTTTTTCGCCTAGACCAACGGTTCCACTGAATTCCTAACTTCCGAAACTTGCCTTGCGTATCATTGTTGATATTTTCTGTTCCAAAGCTCAACTCGAGACTAATCGTAGATCTTCTTGGAGGTTTTTGAATAAGAACTTGTTCAGACCTGTTCAAATGATCCTATCTACGAAACATTTGAGATAAGCATAGAGGTGAAGTCGAGAACTTGTACTTCATAGTAATCTATATTTTTTAGAGTTTGATTGAGATTCAAGTGCTCCCACCTGGTCTTCCGATGTTTCTTTCTACTTTCCACAGAATCTGCACCTGTCGTTTTCTGCTGGACTCATTTTCATGAGGTGCTTCCTGAGGCGCCAATGCACTTTTAAGAATCCAATGATGATGTGCAGCATATTTTTGCTAAGATCTATATACTTCTTAGACCAAAGTTGGAATAATCCAACCCAAGAAGAATTTTTCTCTTTCGGTTTTTTCTTCTCCTGAAACTCTTTCTTTTAGGTACATTTACCTATACAACCGAAATGTATAGGTAAATGTACCAATGAAAAGAGTTCGTGCTCTTTTTCTGGTGAGTGTGTTGGCCTTTTCATTTCCCAGACTAAACGGACCTTGTAGTTTTTGCCGATTTCATGTTTCCTGCAGCATCTCGATCAACTCCACTTTGAGGTCATTCAATTTTCCCGGTGCAGACCCCGGAAACTCTTCATCAAGCCAAGTTTTTGCTTCAACTATATTTTTTCCCTTCAAAAAGCAATATTGCATCAGCACACGATTTTTTTTCCTTTTTTTTTCAAATAAAAAAAGGAGTTACACTCACAACGCAAAATCTCACAAACTAATGGTCGAATTGCTGTCAAATTTTGACACGTATCGTTTGAAAGTGGGTCCTAAATACAAATCATATGGATTTAATACTAGCACCGCCCCACCGTCAACTGTGTATCAGATCGGGGACTTTTCAATTGGCCTAATATGCAATTCCAATCCTAACATACTCTTATGTTTCATGGAGTAAAACAGATAGAGAAAATCTGTAACACAAAATGAGAACTCTGATGACAAGAGCACACAAGCACAATCCGAAAAGTAGCCTTGAGATGACGACAGTACCGAGGAATAAAGGAGGCAGAGGTCTGCTAGATATCATTGGCGAATAGAATGCCTACGAAAACACTTCATAGACAAAGCAAGTACGTACGAGGTCTACCTAACAATGTATGAAGCAGACGAACAACACTTTTACTGGAGAAAGTTTTATACAACCACCAGACAATTCCAGAAAAACTGCAGAGATGAAGAGAGCAGCCTCTACATGGACAACAAGTTGAACTAAGATCATGTCGACACTGAAGCGTTGTACTATTGGCTCAAATCAGGTGTGATGTAACCAGAAATGGATTGTTTTCTTTTAACCATACAAGATCATGGGATCCAAACGAGAAATTACTACAAGCATATCATGAAGGATCCATTACTGACGATCGAAGCCGATAAAGGTGTACAACGAATGCTATAATCATATCACGAATTCTCATTAAATTTTTGCTGGTTATGAATACAAAGAGATGCACGATGTAGGAAGGAAGATACTCCACCAAGAATTGGCTACAATTTTAGAACTATATTAGAAAAGTACCAATTCTTTCCCTTTTTGCATTCTTCGCAAGATTTCCACATTCGCTACTCTATTTGTCTACGATACTCTCAGTATCCTACGGTACATCCACATCTCAAATGCTTCTATCCCTCTGGTATCAATCTTCTTCAATGTCCATGGTACTGACTATTAAAAAGCGCAAACCGCAATACCTAGGATATATTATGGGCAAAAGATCGATAGGAAGAAGAAGAAACTCATGGTTGAAGAACTTGGGCAAATGGTACAATTGCAACAACTGCCAATTGTTTAGATCTGCAGAGAATAGGCATAGCTTTGACGATAGCCAAACTTCGGAACGAAGACGGCAACTGAAGAAGAAAAAGACTGGAAAAGTACCGTTTCATAGTTGAAGTGTGATCCCCCATCTTTGTTTACAGTAATAAATGTTGAAGAACTGAGAACATAAGGGAGATCAGCATTGTTTCCAGTTCCATAAGAAACGCATCGGGAATTCAGAGGTAGGGTTCAAGAATGTTTCCTCACTTCGAATCAACCTTCACCATAGACTTTAACTGTTTATAATATTACTTCCGTGAATACGAATTTACCTTTGTTACCCTAAGCTTCCAAGCCGTCCAACCTTTTAACCCAATTAAACCAACCCAGTCCATTCAAATCCGGAACCGATCTTCGAGCGAGTGAAGTTTTAATGGAAATTCGCGACCCAACCCTGCACGCCATCCGCACAGTTAAAATCTACCACATCCTCATCTCCCCACTACAAAATTCGTCGGGCCAGATCTCCTCATTCGCATTCTTCCACTTAAATATTTATCGCATGTCCTGGAAGGATCAGGTAATTCCGTATTCCCCAACGGATCAAACCGATCCGGATCTAGACTCGCGATTCCGACATTACGAGTATTCCGTGAGCGTTGCGAATCTAGCCGACCTACCCTCCATCTGCCCAAAACAGGTGGCTACATTTTATCTGTCGGGGTACACACGGTGGGGTCCCCCAGGGTCCTGGAATTTACACAAATAACCGATCGGCCGTTCTTGGTACACTCGGAGGTCCAGCAGGAATTTATCTGTTCGGTCTGGGTTTTTTCGTATGGGTTCTAGGGTATTTTATGCGAGGCATTGAAAGGACGTGTCTTGTCTGATTGGGAATGACTTTGGGACGATCTTGGATGGGAGTTTAATGTCGAAAAGGGTGCTCTGGAAGAGAAGGATCGAATTTGAATTTTTAGGACGGAATGTAACAGGCCAATTGAAAAGTCCCCGGTCTACCATAGTAAAACACATTTTTTTTTGGCAAAATTCGATTTTATTATTCAACATAGTTGTCTTTGAGGGCGATTATAATAGCGATCTTCCAACTTTTCGATGCCATTTTTGTAGTACGATTTGTCTTTCGCTTTAAAATAGGCTACAGTTTCGGCGATTACTTCTTCACTGGCGCTAAATTTCTTTCCAGCGAGCATTCTTTTGAGGTCTGAGAACACGGGGGCCAGATCTTCGAATACGGTGGATGTAGAAGTAATTTGAAGCCCAATTCATGCAATTTGGCCATTGTTTCATAGATTTGTGACACGGCGCATTGTCTTGATGAAACAGCATTCTTTTTTGGAAATGGGATCGTTTTCTAACGATTTCATCCTTCAAACGATACGATAACGCTATATAATAATCGTTGTTGATGGTCTGGACCTTTTGGTGGTAATCAATGAATATTATACTGTGCGCTTCCCAGAATACTGATACCATAACCTTGCCAGCTTACTGTTGTGTTTTTCCTAGCTTTGTATTCGGTTCATCGTGTGCAGTTCACTCAGCTGACTGTATATTGGACTCCGGAGTGAAATAATGGAACCATGTTTCATCCATTGACACATATCGACGCAAAAATTCAGGTTTATTGCACTTAAACAGCTTCAAACACTGCTCAGAATCATTAACACGTTGTTGCTTTTGATCGAGTGTGAGTTCGGGCGGTACCCATTTTGCACACAGCTTTCTCATGTACAAATATTCGTGAATGATATGATGTACACGTTCAGATGATATCTTGACAATGTCTGCTATCTCAATCAACTTCACTTTATGGTCATTCGAAATTATTTAGTGAACATTTTCGAATTTTTCGTTTGTGACAGCCTTTTTGGGCGTCCACTGCGTTCGCCGTTTTCGGTTCTCATTTCACCACATTCAAACTTAGCATACCAATCAATGATGGTCAATTTTCCTGGTGTAGAATCCGAAAACTCTTCATAAGCCAAGATTTTGCTTCAACTATATTATTTCCCTTCGAAAAGTAATATTTTATCAGCACACGAAATCCTTTTTTTTCCATCTTTTTTTAAATAACCAAAGTAGCTACACTCACAACGCAATATCTCACAGACTAATTATCGGACTGCTGTCAAATTTTGACACGTATCGTTTGAAGGTTGGTTCTAACTAAAAATCATATGGATTTAATTCTTGCACCGTCATCTGTGCATCAGACCCGGGACTTTTCAATTAGCCTAATATACACGTTTTCAATACTCACTCGGAAAAAGGTTCTGTCTAGGTAATCATTTCAATTGTACTCTCTCAGGCATAATGACAGTGAATTGTAGAGATTAATTATGAAATTCAGTTACCATCGGAGAGCTCTATATATATCTAATTACAGTAGATACATATTGACATTTCTCCATTCTGAAGACTGGAATCCGAGAATAGAACATCTGAATATTAAAGAAACCCATACCCTCCCGATGTATTAATTAATTACGTAGATAGATTGAAAATGTCCGCTGATGAATTTACTTTTTGACTCACTACTATTTTATTTCTACTACATCAACGTTGAGAGTGACTTCGCTGATATACATATAAACCATAGTATTGTAATG
The DNA here is from genome assembly GCF_914767665.1 of Harmonia axyridis. Lineage (NCBI taxonomy): Eukaryota > Metazoa > Arthropoda > Insecta > Coleoptera > Coccinellidae > Harmonia > Harmonia axyridis. Next base: position 32,504,572 of record NC_059505.1, read on the forward strand.
AATTAAGAAATATTGGGACCACCATTTTTTCAGCTTGGTTGCCTATTCACAAAAATGAAGTTGTTACATTTTCAGGGATTGAGGTTATGGCATCTGTATATAATAAGATATAATAAGATCTTTATTTTCAACAGGTAAACACCCAATTACAGAAAATAATTAACCAAGTAATAAAAAAACCAAGCTACAGTGCAAAATGAGATAAAAAAAAAAAAAACTGTATTTTGAGACGTGTAATGTATATTATTGTTCATTGAGTATCTGAACTGAGGTAAAAACATCAACACCAAAATAAATAAACAAGCGGACTTGTCCCATCCCATCCCAAAGTTTTCAAGTATTTTTTGAGCTGGTGACGAAATTTTTTACCACCAGCAGCAAATATACATTCTGGTATGGTGTTGAACGTCCGTAAGCTCGCATATAATTTTTGAGCCAATAGTGTCCTGGAGTTATCATACATGTTAAATTATCTGAAGTTTCTAATGTAAGAAATAATACCTAGGATTCAGAGTTTATTATAACAAACACAGCTGAACTAACTTACTATACAAGATCTAAGTCGAAGTGTTACCAGTGAGGGCCGGATCGAAAGTGTCCTCATTAGAGCGACAGTACCTCGGAATCTGATCTGTAGATTGGGTTCGATCATAGAGACTCATGCGCGTGATTGATTCTGACAATAATGACCTGAGCAGGATGTCCTTAGGATTCCATTATCTCACTATTACATCGGCTTTGTATTAAATTATGAATTGCTAACATATATAGAAGTTGATAACGAATAAAAATGATGAAATATTCTTCAATTGAGTTGGCTCCAGAGGAGTAAAGACTCGCACTCTACCCCCACTTTTGAGGTAATAAAATACCTTTTTCTATATGGGTCGTGCAAAAACATATAAATCATACTCAATCAACAATTAATCTCAGCCAAGCCTAATTGAATCGTGTTCTCGCGATGGTTCCGCCCATTAGGTATTACCGTATCTGCAACCTTTTCGCGTAATGTAAATCATTTTCCGGTTGAAAAACCAGCGTTACCGCTCCAGCGCCTCTATTCGTCGTCACCAGGATGGCCAACATTAGCCGTGTCGCAGTGGCCACTGGGGAGATTACTGCGTGACGAAATTTATAACATCGGCATCGGGACAGGGCATCAGCGAAATCCACTTTTGATGGTGGGACACATCCAACTGTCCGAACTTAAGCGTGACCGCGAGGATTTCAGGACCTCCTCGTTTTACATGTGTCCTCATTAGGTTGGTACATTACGTGAAATCCTTCCACTGAACTGGGGGATGTGGGGTGAAGAGACAGCTTAGAACTGGAAAGGCTCCGGGGTTCAAATCTCTTGGTGTGGGATTGAATTTTATCGGCAATTTGAGTCGTCCTGAAATTTATGATGTTTTTGGTGCGTGGGATATGTGTGACCTTGAGTTTTTGGATGTGAATGATTTTTTTTTTTACTTCAATTATATAATTAAAGATGACTGACCAGGCAGACGTTGAAATGAAAAGTAGTCTCAAATAGTTTTGTAACCTACCTAAATGTAGGCTTGGTTATCGATCGCCTAGAGGTTTGATTCGATTACCTGGCCTTTCGTCTTTTTCTCCGCGACTTTGTTCGTGTTTGTGATAATTAAACTCTTTTTAATTATATACAGAGAGGGCCATTGAAAACGAAACAGCGGCTCTATAAGTCGGCAGAACCGAGTTATATAAAAACGCTCGGACACGTCAACAACATTTTCGAGGGGGACATCGTTCGCGATGAAATTCACCCGAAATACATTCCATCCCTCGGAGCTGTGACCGCCACCCCTCAATTTTTAAATGGCACCATATGGCAAGTGATACCTCATTTGAAAGGTAGTTTCCTTCTTAATATCAAACAACAAAAATAAATTAATTCTATCGATTGGTTTTCGAGATATAAGAACTTGAAGTTGGGAAATAAGATAAACTTGTTGCTAGAAAATACGTTCTAGAATTACTGCAAAAATTTCGTCAAACTGGATCAGTAGCCAACAAGAAACGAGACCCAGAACGTGAATTTCCGGTGAGAAATGAACCTGTTGAAGTTGCACTTTTAGGACAAGTTCATGCAGACCCAACATTGAGCACAAGGAAATTGGCTAGTGCTACCAATATCAGTAGAACCAGTATCCGCCGAATCCTGAAACATCATAAATTCTACCCCTACAAAATACATTTGGTACACCAATTGAATGAAGATGATTTTGATAGGCGACAGGAATTTTGTGAATGAGAATTTCCTTTTCAACATCTGCTTTTCTGATGAGTCTACATTCTTTTTGAATTCGACTGTGAATCGTCATAATTGTCGTTATTGGTCAGATGCTAATACACATGTTTTCCACGAAGTCCATACTCAATCTCCCCAAAAACTCAATGTCTGGGCCGGTATTTTTGGGGACCGTTTGATTGGACCAGTATTTCTCGACGGTAACCTGACAGGAGAAACTTATTTGGAATTATTGAATCAATTTGTTTATCCACAATTAGTAGACATCATTGAAAATGACGATCGTTACCATGAAGACCACTTGAAATTTCAACAAGACGGGGCATCTCCACATTATGCACAGCCTGTTAGGGCGTTTTTAGATAGAATGTTTCCTGGAAGTTGGATTGGAAGAAGAGGCGCTATAGAGTGGCCAGCCAGATCTCCAGATTCAACCCCACTCGACTTTTTCCTGTGGAGTCACTTGAAAAACAAAATCTATGCAACCGAACCAGAATTTCTGGAAGATTTACGACGTAGAATTATTGAAGAATGCCGTCGAATAACGCCGGAAATGCTACGAAATGTGAGGTCTCATTTTGAACAGAACTTGTACTATTGTATGCAAATGGGTGGTAGACAGTTTGAACATTTAATCCATTGACAATGATAATTATCTTTAAACAGTTGCAATGTTAGATCTTATTTTTATTGATTGAGTGAATAAAAAGTCATTTCCCATCTTCAAGTTCCTATATCTCGAAAACCAATCGATAAAATTAATTTATTTTTGTTGTTTGATATTTAGAAGGAAACTACCTTTCAAATGAGGTATCACTTGCCATATGATGCCATTTAAAAATTTAGGGGTGGCGGTCACAGCTCCGAGGGATGGAATGTATTTCCTGTGAATTTCATCGCGAACGATGTCCCCCTCCAAAATGTTGTTGACGTATCCGAGCGTTTTCATATAACTCGGTTCTGCCGACCTACAGAGCCGCTGTTTCGTTTTCAATGGCCCACTCTGTACATATATTCACAAAGCCACACTTCAGTACAAACACAGTAGATAAGGTACTGAATTTCGTCTTACTTGAGTGTTAATTACGAAACGTCTTCGAATATCACGTCTTCGTCTTTAATTCAAGTTTCGATCGTCTCGTCTTTGATTCGTTCGCGACTCGTCTCAATCTAGTCCGCGAACCGTCTTCACGTTGTACGTTTTAAGTTGACCGACCGAACTTGCTATTAACTCGTCTAAGACTCAACTTGAACTCTCTACCGGCTGGAACTTACTGACCTCCCCTGAATATCGACTTCCCTTCTTTCGGCCTGACCACACCCTTAGCACCACTCCGATATCGGGGGAAATTACCAAGTACCACCCCTAGTCCAATAAGAGTTTTGCCGTACCGCACACAAAGCTTTTCGCGGATTCCTGGAAATCGAATATTCTCGAAGGACCAGCACTCGATACTCAGATGTGACATCCGGTACCCAACCCCCAGTAAATCTCTTAAGATTTACAGCCGACATGACACATCTTCGACACCTCGAAGAATTAACATTTCCTTTCTAAGTTATATACAAAAGCAATTCTTTCCCTGTAAATTCATTGAAACTGTCATGCCCTCGACACTTGAGTAATTATTATTTACAATTATTTACAGGGAACAATGACTGGATCCTACATAAATATGACTGTCGTCTAGTCTTCAATAAAGTATATAAAACGTATGGATTACACAAGATATCAGGATATTCCATGCTGGAGGTTCAAATAACGTTTGAAGGTAAAAAACGATATTATTCAACTCATAAGAAGAACGATAACATCACGTTTATCCAATCAATGAAATGAAATGCTTGCAATTAACTCTCAGAATTTAGAACACATCTCCTCATTATGAAACCTTCATCACTAAATATTGATTATCTGGAGCGAGATCTGAAAAGCACTCCAACTCTTGTGAATATCTTTCACTCCTTTGATATGAATCCTCCAGAATATTGTTTCAAAACGGGCAGTGGTTCTAATTTTTTTAGAGTTGTGAATAATAAGACCATAAATGAATATAATCCCGAATGATTTTTCTGTTGATTCATATGGATTTCTTATTATTTCTCTGAGTAGAAAAGGACATATTTCTTCTTATATAATGTTTTTTCATTGGTATAACAGTTTCTAAAGCAGTATTCACTTCTTCTATGAACAATGACCTCGTCGTTTTTGAAATTCGTTCGGAATTTCTTCGAAGTCTAGCGAAATGTTATAATTGATTTCATTTCATAGAACACATCCTTTTCTGAAAAATCTTTGTTGGGGTACCATTTATAAATGTTTGTTCGTTCGAAGAAATTAAACTTTCTTCTTGATCTAGACGAATAGTCCCAGAAGTGAATCATCTGTGGAACTGCATATGTTCTTTTACTTTAGATGAAAAGAAGCTGATAATTGTAGAATCTATAATCTGCGACCCTTTTCAAGTCTAGCTACCAGATTATTCTACCAATTCTGGAGAAAAAAAAATTTTTAGAACCCAAACAAATTCCAAATCGGCAAGCTATGCCAAATAAAGACAGATATATTTTCTCAAATGACGCCCCAGAGGAGAATTGAAGATATTCATTGTATTTATTCAATCTGATCAATTGGAGTCATTCCTTATAAAACCATAAACTAGAGAGAGTATAACAAATATAATTATTAGATAATAAGTCGAGATAATGAAAACTGATCAAGATGAATAGCCTCAGAAGAGAAACATCTGTGGTTAGAATTTGATCTGATGATCTTCAATTTTGATGGAAAAAATCTATGTGCTTTAGTTGAAGTCCATCTGAGAAGGATCAAATATATAAAATCAAACAGTTGTTCAACCCAACATCTCCTAATCTTCAAGGATCTGGGTACCAGATTTTTCCACCAATATTGAAGAAGAAACAATTCATTTTCAGAGCCCAAACAAATTTGCAATCGGCAGCACATCCTCTCAGATAAAGAGAGAGAGAGAGACCTCAAGTGATGCTCTAAAGCAGCGTTGAAGACGGCACAGTTTTTATGTCCCCACGTTAAATATAATGTCATTTCGAATCAAGCCTCTCCTGATTACATCATTCTCTTTCAAGCAAGCACTTGACGACGAATTTGGCAATCGGACAACAATAGGAAGTTGTTGGGAACGTCCCTTTCATGCGAATAATAGATAAGGAAGGCTGTTGAACATATTTGGAGCGTAATGTACAAGAACGATCCACGAGTGTACCTCTCCAGTGGGGATACGGGAAAGTTTGTATTCGAAAAGTTCCAAATGAAGGGTTTTGAGGTTGTACGTGACAGGGAGGTTATTATGGAAATGTTATTTTGTATTAATTGGTTTTCAACTGTATGTTTTGTGAAGTCAAGTTTTGTAATATTATTTGACGATAGATTTCGTCTGGACTTTCCTAGCCTCTCTCAGAACTATTGAGCACTATTATTGGGCGGAAGTAATCATCGGTACTGAAATCAAACAGGTAGAGATAAATGCTATAATCAATAAATTCAAAAAAATATTTGGATTGTATCGATTTTGATCAGGATTAGCTAATTGGTATAGTGAAAAAATTAATGAATATTCTGAAGAAAAGATATTTCGACTTTCTCTGGCAAAGTAATCTTTGGTACTGAAATGAAAAATATTTGCATTTTTTTTTCCATATCTTTCTTAACTTCCACACATTCGATTGGTTTTATTTCTTAGATTCTTCTAGTAAAGAATCTATCAAGTGAAATTCATAATCCAATGAAATCAATTGAATATGTTGTATGTAGGAATTCATCAAGCCAAGTAGCTTGACATTTCAACCAACTACTTGACTTGAAAATCAAGCTCGTGAAAAAGTATATACTTGAGCTTGACTTGACTTGATTTTAGATATTTATTGCTTGACTTGATATCGAGCTATTTGATATCAATTGAGATTTATATGCACGCTTCGCACGGCATATATTTCTGCAATCTCGTGAGCACTTAGACTAAATAAGGGGATTTCTCGAGCACCGAGAGACTGAAGCATTCGCCAGTATGACTTTATTAGTAGTTTTCTCACATTTCTATGAAATCTATTGGTAGATTTTGGAAGTTTCAAAAATATCTTTCCAAACTTGCCCAAAATGGCTAAAGGTTTTTTTCAACGCCAGCATCTTCAGCTCCTGTTGAAAGACAATTTTCCAGACCTGCTCTTACAGTTACAAAAACCCGCAATAGGTTAGGCGACAAATCTACAAGATGCCTCATGTGTCTCAGATCCTGGATGGAAAATTACGAAATCAAACAGAGCCTGGAGGTTTCTCAATATTAAGAAACTTAATTGTTTTATTATTTTTCATTTTGTTATGATTTATAGTGATTCAATGTATGTTTCTATTCCAAAGAAGTTGACATTTTCGGTTGTATTATACAATGCGTTTGATAAATGAAAGTGTTTTCTGCAAGGTTCCTTCTCATTTCATCATTTTTTCTATTGATTCGACTCTACACAATAAAACTGCTAAAAATCAAATAGTTTGATATGATTTAAGTATTGATGAATAAATACATGACTTGACTTGAGATTGAAAAACTACTACTTGACTTGAGCTCATGGGCGCCCGCAGAAATTTTTCTCAGGGGGGGCAAAATGGAAATTATTGAAAAACGATAACGCATTATCGTAGACGATATTAGTATTCCGTTTCTTTCTATTTCTGTATTTAAATTCAAAAGTGGGGGGAAGACTATGCAAAATAAAAATTATGAAGTTTTCCACCTCAACATTTTTTTTAAAACATCAATAACATAGGGTGATGTAAAATAATACGGTAACTCTTTTCAAAACGAGTAACATTCAATGAAACGATTCACAAAAAATATTAAAATAAATAATATAATAAAAAATATTAAATACATAAATTGCAAAAAACAACTCATAAAAACAATATTGATTCTGAAGACGAAATACTTAATCGCTATACAACAGAGTAGGCATATTTTATTATAAACTGAAATTTAATTCTGCGCAAAGTGCTGAAACTATGCTCTATAGTACAAGTAGTACATAAAAATGGAAGGAGAAGAATAAGGCATTCTTTGACAGCAGGAGAAAATTTACATTGTCCGATAAGATCTCCAATTTTTATGTTTTCATCCATTTGTGATTTAGATGAATACTCATTCCAAATGTTCAATTCACTTTCTAAATTTTCAATGTTATACATATTGCCGACCTTAGATGCGAAAGATTCAATATCTAGTAATTTTGAATTCTTTGGCAAAAAATTTAACAAAGAAAAAAGCATTACATGTTCTTTCGAGAATCTCGTTTCAAGGGATGAAATCGAATGATCTAAACATGGGATGAATATAGATTTTTTGAAGTAATCTTCAGCTGAATCTGCTTCATAATTAGATCTGTACATTTGTCTACCGCAAATTCGTGGTTTTCCAATCTCTATATTGAGACCCTGAGCAATAGATGATGCTTTGGAAAAAATTTCTGCGAAGCATGCATCATCTGAGCGATGTTTTCCACATATTTCTATAATTAAATTTATATGACGGTGAAAATCTACCAAATAGAAACACCTTGTAGTATATTTGCTATTTGTTACAATATATTTGAATATTTACTTGCTACCGTCAAACAAATTACAAAAGTGAAAGAGTTTGTTGCAGCCCATAACTGAGCAACTCTTTTTGTTGTTGAAGAATTCATTGAAATTTCTCCAGATTTTATAGCAAAGAGAGTTTTGAATATAGTATTGAAGTTTTCAGTGAAAACTCACAAAGATTTATATTTAGCTGACCAATGAGTTTCATAAAACAAAGGAATATTTGGAATCAGATTTCTTCTTGAGGTACTCTTTCCAAAAAAGGGCTAGAATGTCAACGGTGCCACTGCTATTACGAATTTCAGTTATTTTACTGATGTCATTTATTACTAAATTGAACCTATGGAAGGCACAATGGAAATAAATTGCTTTCTTGTACTTATCTCTTATGATATTTTGAACCCTGAGAATTTCACCAGCTATTGTTGAGCATCCATCATAACCTTGTGCTACAAGTTTGTCCAAATTCAAACCAGCTGCGTTGAATAAATGAAATCTCTAAATCTTTATATCCAGCGTCCATGAATTGCAAAAGATCACTATAATTTCAAGAGTTCTTGTTGCTCTCTCGTATAGGCATATCGTGGGTGAGTTCCGCAAAAAACTATTGTTTTTATAATCTGTAAATTTTTTTTTCTATTTTCTGCAACACTTTTTTTTTACCTTTATCTATTAAAGACAATAGGAGAGTATATATAAGATGGATTTTAAAAAAAATTGACACGCATGGATTGCGTTCGGTTCCAGAATTTTTCTTCACCCAAGAAGTGCTCAACACGCCTAAAAAAGTTTTCAATTCAAAAATACCTCTGCCGATTTTGGATATGTGTATAGTATATTATGGAAATATGTATAGTAATTCCATTGAAAACCCGGAAATTGTTGTGAATCCATTACTTTCCTTTTTTCCTTGCCCTTTGGATTGAGAAAGTAATATTGAGGGTGTTGTCCTGAAAAATGAGACAATCAAAATCTCAGGGGGGGCAATGGCCCCCCCTGGCCCCCCCCTGCGGGCGCCCATGCTTGAGCTTGACAAGTAGCTTGAAAATCAAGCCAAGCCGTGAATCCCTAGTTGTAGGTATGTATATTTCAAGTTCACCGAGAGTTTGATATTTCCCAGGAATGAATCTTTCTATGCTATGTTTAACTAATCTTTCTTAAGTATTGTGGTGTGATAGTATTGGTTCTAGAAATCTACTGACCTTTTCAGCAAAGGTAAAACGTGAGATAAGTTAGTTAGATTTAGGAAGCCGTGGTTATAAATTAGTATGAAAATTGATGGTAATTGTAGAGTGCTTTCACATAGATTTTAACGTTCATGCAAACAATTTAAACGAATAATGAAATAATTATCGCGATAATGACGACGTTTATTACACCATGACTAAAGGCCTGATCACACGGTCAGATAACCACGACCCATAACCGTCACACGGCTTCACCAGTTGCACCGCTGGAACGTGAACTATTTCGGAATCGAATTAAGTTCGCGTGATTGACTTATTCAACGCCTCCCGCGCGTCTGGAGCGCCGCCCCCGTTCAACTATCGTCATTAATCACTTAAATCCGGGACTGGAAGTGTTTCCATGATAAATGGAATTTTTAGCGCCACCTGTTGGGAGCAATTACAGACGTCGCCCTGCTGTAAGGTGGATGCCAATTTCGCAAATGAACCGGGACACGCAATCCAATATGGAATCGAGGGGGTGGGGGTATTATACGGACCGGCGAGAACAGACCCAGATTATCAATGAGACCGTGAGCCGAATAAACAAACAACCAATCAAGTGAAACGGATTTTTATTGAGACGTTCCGAGGGAACGGCTCTGATTAAAAATGGGGAAGAAGGGTCCTGGTTTCGCGAGAAGACTGGCAGTTAGTTAATTTGAATCTGTGGGGCGAGATGCACAAGGCCCGGGCACCGGGGGTTTTTGGCTGCAGGCGATGCTTTCTTCATCTCGGAGATGTAAGGCTGATTTGGAAGGTTTCATTTGGACACGAGGGTAAATTAGATCGTATTCAACGGTTTTAATTTTCTTATGTTTGGTAAGGCAGGATTTGGAGGGCCACAAGGGATGTCGACGTGTGTGGTATGCTTTAGATCTTTATCTGTCTATACTTCAACTGGAAAGAATCAGGAGCATTTGGATGTTTTCGAACTCTACAAAATATGCTCTTAGAACTTTCGGTCGTTGTTAAAAAACAGACTGCATTTGAATTCGTGTAGATTAACAGTTTTGGAAAGTATTTGGTGAATTTCTTCGAACTGAATAATTTGGGTATTTGAAGCTTGAAAATATTCAGATATTCCTGCAGATAGTCTCTGTATAAATATTCGGATAGACAAACATAACAATATGATAATACTATCCTACACAACTCAAATACACCCAACACAGGCATTCGCTAAGGTGACAGCCTTGGCCCTCAACTTTTCAACGCAATTATGGATGAATTGATTATAACTGTATATAGAACTAAGAGACTAGGATATCGTGTGGGAAGAAACAAAATAAGCATATTATGCTTTGGCGACGAAGCAGTACTCATTTTAGAATCAGAAGATGACCTCCAAAGACTATTACAGTATTCTATAAAAGGGCAGAACAACTGAACATGAAAATCTCTAAGCAAAAGACCCAATGCATGACCATAGCAAGAGAACCAGTACAATACAAGCCTGTACTGGAGAACAGCATAATTGAACAAACTATGTCAATTGAATACCTTGGATGCAAAATCACACGCTTAGGTTTCTTGGAGGATGAAGTGAAAAAACAGACCAACAAACCCGCTACCATCGTAGGACATCTGAAATATCCAATCTGGGAGAACCAACATCTGAGTACAGAATGTAAGTCAAGGATATAAAAAACATGGTAGACAAGTTATGACATATGGCGTCGAAACAAGAGCTGAAAAATAGGTGATAAAGAGCAACCGAGATTAAGACCCTGAGGACAATCACACGATATACACTAAACGATAGAAGGAGGAATACAACCATAAGAGAAAAGTACCAAACAGGTGTTGTGAGGCGGATAAAAGGTAGAATTGGGCAACGGAACCAGCACATAGTTAGAATGAGTCCTGACAGGATGGCCAAGAATGCAAGAGACAACATACCTCACGGATGAAGACCATTGGGAAGCCCACCAAAACGATGGCGAGATAGCAGGCAAACTACATCCCAGGAAACCAATACTTGAGGAAAATAAACCGAAATCAAACAGGTGATGTGCCTTTTAAAAGAAGAAGAAGAAGATGAAACATAATTGAATTTTAGTATATAATGCCAGGATTAAATATTGATAGCTGATATTCCCGAGTACCAATTCAAGGTTAAAATGGGCATTATTGCAGAAATATTCTCTAATTCATTCAAGACTGGCTTATTAATTCGAGAATTGATGATAGAACAATCAATAAATTAATCTTCAGTTGGATTTCGATGATGTTGCAGCAGCTGGTGTTAAAATTTTTGAAGATTTACATAAAAAGAACCTATATCCTTAGTGATAACTTGTTTGTATCCATTAATAACTTTATTCACGAGTGGCTTCAATTTATACCGTTGCTTGTTTCCTCTGAGTAATCTTGATAAAGTCTAAATAATTCAACTAATTACATTTTGATCGAAATGAGCGTGTACAGAATGAGTCTCTCTACATTTTCTTCAGTCCTTCTCGAACCTTGCACCCTTATTTCAATACCAAATAAAAAAAACTCCATTTCAATGAATTTTAAGATATCATTTCTCCCTGCATCTACTGACAAAGTTGCAAATGAAGTACGAAACTTCCACTTATTTACATTTTTCCTCATTTTCTCAGAGTGAGAAGAGGGCTGTAAGAATCCGGTTCGAGATGAAAACTCCACGAAAACTCACCCCCCCTCCACCTCCATTTCGCACTCTTTCATTACTTTTTACGGCGCCATCCAGAAACCAATTCAAAGAAAAGTCAATGGTCCGAATCTTCAGACAATGGAACCTCATGATAACTTAATTCGTCTAATTACATTCGTTTCATCTCTGTCGACCAAGGGAATTTTCTGGAGGGGGGAATTTCACGTCGAGTGTCATATTTATGCAAATTTTTAGGGGGTTTTCTGAAATTAAGATTATTTTATATACGCGTAACGTTGCTTTGTCTCTGTAATAAAAGAATTAATTGGTCGTGGTCTTCCCTATCTCCTGGTTTTACAATTGAGCATAATTTTGCCTGGAGATTTAGTACTCGGGGCATATAATTTGAGGTTTTTTAGGGTTGATTTTTTCAGGTTCAGGGTTGGGTTTTAAATCATTGGGGTATGGCAGTTTCAGGTTGGGAATTCTTTCATTTGTTGCACATAATGATAGCTTTGTATGAAGACTACATGGTGGGACAATCGCAATAAAATAGTTTCTTGAACTAGATGACGCTGTCTAAAATCACATAGAATAAAATTTCAGGCCTAGTCGGGTAACTTTTGTTATATAATCCCTACACTTTCACAAGTGGTCCACAAAATGTATGTATTATCAATTGTCCAAAAGCAAATAGTTTTCAGCAAAAAGTTTTCAAAAAGTCTGACAATTCCAGAAACCAGAGATATATCGATATCTCAGGGTCTTCGATATCTTCTATCAAGTTAAATGAATGCAAAGAACGGGATGATATGACAATCGGTATAGCAAGGCTTTTCTGCATTCGAAATGATTTTGATTTGAATTTCTATAATTAAAATTTGATCATTAAAAGTTACATCAATTAGAATCTGATAAATGAACGTGATTTCAATTGTTAATGAGCAAATATATAAATTTGTTCGAATTGCAAATGTAATTATAGTAGTCCATTGGAAATGAATTCACTATATGCAATTGTGCCACTGACACGAAAACTGAATATCTAACAGAAAAAAACATTTATTGTATACACTAGTTTTTGATTGCAAACAAAATTGAACGATTTTGAAAGAGAAAAATTTCTATTTTCGAAGAAAGCAGTTCATTATCAGGTATTCCTTTCAATTTCCGTTTGAAATCAACTGGAAGAATAATAGCTCTAACAGGATGGTATTTCTGGGTTATTTTGGAAGGTGAGATTATGAGTTTGAACTGCAAAACTTCTAATTATGTGGTTGTTTGAATTTTAAACCTATATTTATACTCCAATAATTCAGTATGTATTTGAAAAACGAGCTGAGAGGAGTTATTCGTGAGATGCAGGCTTTAGCGACATTAAAATGTTACCGGGTGCACTATTGCTAATGGAATCATCATCCAGAAAGAAACAACAATGAATGGTTCACCCTTAAGTATCTTCAAAAAATTAATTCTCCAGTGAGTTTGACCCCGTTTTTAGGAATTTATACTATCAGACAGATGTGATTGTTAATCCTGGAAGATACGAACAGTCCGCCACTAGAGTTACAGAGTATAAGAATATCAGACTGATAGTAATCGAGAACCAAATAGAGGGAAACGTGCTTTAATCAAAATTGAGTAGAGATAGACTGATTTTGGAGTTTTCTTCAATTAGTATCGCACAACCCAAAATCGATGAAAAGCAAATGAAAATGGAATCTATTCAATTGAAAGCCAGGTAGAATCGGCTAGTATAGGTGTGGTAAATACATTCGGAAAAATAGGATATTCAACGTTATTCCAGACAATAATTTTGGTCGAATGGAACAGTGAAATACTTAAAATATTTCCGTGATAAGATATGGAATAAACAAGTATTCTCTTTCAATGGCTGAGTGGGGTTAGTAATAGTTGCCGCCTGCTCTAGTGCAGTCACTTGAATATTAGTAGCTCTCCAATTGTGGGATGGGTTACGACAATTTAATTCCAATGTACGAGAGGAATTTAGTTGCAACAATGAATGACACATATAATTTCCTCAATGAAAAAAAGTAGTTACGTTCTTTTAAGTCTTACAGATTCAAAAGTGAAATAAATTCTACGAAAGTAAGGAATATAATGGAATATAATTCAGGAATAATGTGGAATTTCCCCTGATTCCGAAAATATTTATCATACCTGTATATTTGCGCTGATGTGATACCAAAATATTATTTTTACTAATGGGATCACTTTTTATCAAGATCCATACAGGGATTTGCGATGAATTTATTTTAAAACGTTTTTTTTCGGGCCACGGCACTCAAACAAAACAGGCTAAGTTTTCCCCAGTCTATTAATGCAAAAAGAAACAATCTCATTCCTTTTTCATGGGCACTAAAAATCTGAAATGCCATAAATCCGCGTCTTAAAAGCCGTAGATCCCGGCCTACTTCAAACCAAACAAACTGCCAGACAGTATCTCCAAATAATGAATTCTCCGGTGAGTTTGACCCCGTTTTTGGAAACTTCTGCTTTCAAACGGAAGTGGCTGTTAATTCTGGAAGATGCGCCATGGAGGGAGGGCGTGTGTAAACTATATAACTTTCCGGGGATGGGAAAAAAACCCGGGAATAAGCAGGAGTACAGCGGCAAACCGGGACCCATTCCGCCATTAGAGTGACAGAGTGCCGTTGGCGCTCTTAGTATAAATGTTTTCACTTATTATCTTGACGCTCTCTCGTCCATTCAAGCCAAATCCGCCCTTTATAGGGATGGGAAAAACAGGTGATGCTTGGTTCGGAGAGGAAGATCCATCTTGCGAGAATGTGCGAAATGAAATGAAAACAAATACTCCAAGGAGCAGCTTGACGATATTTCATAACCAACGACGCGCACGTCACGGTTGAAAGCGAAATGGGGTGATGAATTCGATAGCATTTTTCATCAAATTTTTGGCAAGGGGGGTGGGAGAAAGCTGGTGTTGGACGGACAATTTCACGACTTTGTAGGGGAGATGTGTGAGATGTGAGATTAATGTGATAAGAATCGTTTCTGTCAGAACCTAGCTATTTTTAAATCAATGAAGCCTACAGAATCATATCGTCTCAATAGGTTATGGACCCGTAAGTAACTTAATTTATGTTTCCATATAGGCCAATCAGTTTCCCCATTCAAATGTTCAATGTAGCGAATAAGATCTATTTCTTACACTTTTAATCAACTCACCATCTACAGACTATTGAATTCAAAATAGCTAGGTTCTCACAGGAAAGATTCTAATCACATTAATTAATTTGACAGAACTGTAGTCGATTAGTTTTGTTCGAAAGTTTGCTATATGTATCTGTTAAACTATATCTTCAACGGAGATATCTTATATCTGTGAGAGCTGAGTGAATGGGAGTTAGTTAAGGTTGCAAGAGGAGCTCTAGAAAAAAAATTTGACGAGAAAAATTCTAGAAGATTCACATGGGAGAAGTTTCATGATTAATTTTGCTGGTGGAATAATATCCTGGGATCCTCATAGACAGAGTATTGTTGCTACTTCAACTACTGAAGCGGAACTTGTTGCTGCGAATGAAGCCACAAAAAAAATTATATGGTTGAATAGACTATTCTCAGCTATTATCAAACTAGATCATATTCCAGTACTGCAAATAGATAACTCTGCAGCAGTAAGAGTAGCTCAAAATCCAGAGTTTCATCACAGACCAAAAACATTTTTTAATAGGAGAAAAAGTTTCGGAAGAGAAGTTAGCTGATCAGCAGATAAGTTCTCAAGAACAAGTTCTTACTAAACCTTTGCCCCGAACAAGATTGTTAATAATATGTTCAAGGATAGGAGTTTTTTAATTTTTATTTTGTCAGTTATATAAACAATTCTAACAAGGAAAAGTGTTGAAGATGTTATAAAGTGTTTGATATAGTTTATCACATATAGTAAAGTTTGGAATATACCTATTTGACTAAAAGTCTGTCCAATGTCCAAATGTGATTTGAATCTTTTCTGTCAGAACCTATTTTTTTTAATTCAATGAATCCTACAGAATTACATCATCCCAATAATCTCCACGAGCATTGAATGGAAATGTTGCTAGCCATTGTACAGGCATTGATTTTTGAGGTTGACATTAAAATAACAAAAGCTTACCCATAGCTTCAATTCCGAAGGGAATCGTGGAAAAATTTATACAAGACCATCCAACAAAATTAGTCATGCGGCACTCTCTCTTGATAAGGTCAAGATCTACCACCGAAGCACTGTGATAAATAGATCTGATGGTGGGGTAGCTTCGTATCTTCCATCAATTCGCTCAATCTATTAAATTCATCAATTTCGGAAGAGAACTAATCGTTGTCGAAACGGCCTCAAACGAAAATGAAATTTTACTGGCAAGAGTGTTTTCATTTTCACTTCAGCTTTTGACAAATGGATCACCGTTACCTATTAGTGAACTCTCTGCCTACATGTACAGGGAGAATTTGTAACCGTCAAGTTGCATGTTAACAGAAAGCGATGTAACGTTGGGGATTAATTACTGCAAAACGGATAGGATTGATGGAGAAACGGATTCGATGGACCCCAAGATTAATTGGATGCTGAAACAAATAAGATGAAATCATTCCTCAAATCGGAATTCGCTTCAGTTATGTCGCGCCTATTGCTATCGCTTGGATATTTGTCTAGGAAGAACCAGATTTATTCTAGTGATTTCAGGAGTTGTAGGAATACTGGAAAGGTCCAAGTTAAGTATGCTTTAAGAGATTATGTGAATTGGACCAACTCACAACTCACTAAGTCTAATTGGATTCTAGTACTTAAGCGAAAAAGAATCCTCAAGAAATGAATATACATGTTTGCAATTCATAATATCCTAACTTTTGTAAACCTCCAACATATAATACAAAGACCATATAATACTCAGACCATACAATACTGAGACCATATAATACTGTGATACTGACAACTTGTAATGGCAGTGCCATCTGTTCGGCAGGACCTGGACTTATTTGTTGATGTGGTATGTTCAGGGTGCGGCAGAGCCGATTGACGAGTTTTGACAGACCATTGCTCGGGATGTGTGTGGGGGGCAGGTAGGTGCGAAAGGGGTCTTTGTGTTCCTTAGAGTCAGTAGTTTTTAGTCTGCACCATGATTTGGACAGGAGTGCATCGAGGTTTTGCCGTTCGCACGTTTCACGAAAATAACCGTTCTGCGATCACGAACCTGCGGGCATTTCGGCATTTCTGTCAACGATTCAGTCCCCTCAGCAAACACAAGCTGAAGTTGGGCTCGTCAACTTGAGGAAACAGGAAGAACATTACCAGGACGAGAACATGAACGACTGAGAAGAGTAAGAACACCGGAAAATATACAGGCTGTTTGAGTAGCAGTCGAACATTCACCAAGACGCTTTGCACGGGGGCATGCGATAGCTTTGGGAATGTCAGGCAGATCTTTGAGAAGGATTCTTCATGAGGATTTATCATTTCACCCGTATAAAATTATCCTTGTTCAAGAGTCGAATGCTGCTGATTAAATGAACCGCGAAAATCGTTGTGAGGAAATGGTTCAGCGTATCTCCCCATTAGCAACTTCATTCAGTAGTGATGAGGTACATTTTTACTTTTCCGGAACAATGAATAAGAAAAATTCTGGTACTGGGCTGCATGTAATCCTCTTCAACTCCATGAAAGACCACTCCATTCACCTAAAGTCACAGTTTGGTGTGATAAGTCTCAATTAGGATTGCTAGGGCCTAATTTTTTCGAAGAGGAAAATGGCACAGTCACAGTAACTTCCCAGCGTTATGTGACAATGTTGAAAATATTCCTGCAGTCTGAATTGGAAGAACTTGCCGAAGAACACGATCTAGATGACATTTAGTTCCAGCAGGATGACGTTACAGCCCAAACAGCTTGAACTCCATTAGCTGTTTTGAGATAGATGTTCCCAGAGAGACTGGTCTCACTGAGAGGGAACGTGGATTGGTCAGCGCGCTCACCAGATTTCAGTATCTGCGACGTTTTAATTTATAACCACCTTGAAGATAAGGTCTTCAAATATCGTCCCTACACCCTGCCAAAACTCAAGCAGCGAATAACCGAAGAAATCCGGGCCATACCGATCGAGATAGCCCGAACAGCGGTCGAAAACTTCCAAAATCGACGACTTCAGTATGTCACTGCCGACGGCCGCCATCTTAGTGATATCGTTTCCAACACTTGAGCAACAAACTATATTACTTACTGCTTCGAATGAAGGAAACCGTTTTTCTCCAATTTTCACAATTTTTTTTATAGCCCTTTGAAACTCGTCAGTCGGCTCTGCCGCACTCTGTATCTAATCTGGAGAGTTTTTTTATTGCAGGAGTAGCATAGAATATTCCACATATTGAAATCATAATAACTGTAGAAATATTCACTTCACTTGTATATATCCGCGATATTTATGTCCAAAAGTAGCAAATTACTCAGTAAAAAACCTTCTTTTTTCTTCCTCCCCCTCTTTAATTTCATTTCCTTTCGTCTTGCTGTAGAATGCCTGAATAATGTACGCCTGAATGAACGTCAAACGTTCGTATTCATTAACGATATTTTCTACTATACAGTTTCCTCAGCAAATAACATCCATGTACCTCACAATTTCAAATATATACTAGCCAACTGTCACATCGGGCGATATTGTCCCTTTTTATGTTGACTACGTAATAAGCACGAGATGACTAAAGGAACGTTCCGAAATTAAGGATTAATTGGAATGTTCGAACGAAGCGAGTTCATCTCGAGAGGAAATTATCATTCATTTCCTTCTATTCAGTTATTCCGTCATTCGGGAAAATTCATTTCTTTCATATTGACAATGCTACAAAACGAAAAGGCGGACCAAATAGCTGCGAGGGAATAATTAGTCACGTGAATAGACACCTGAATTTTAACGTCGGAAGGTAGACAACGATATGAAGCTGTATTTTGCTTGTGAAAGGGTTTCTGGAAAAAGGTCAGGGCCTTATTTTGTCTCCTGAGTTACAGGAAAAATGAGAGAATCATTGAGGTGGAGCCAGGAGCTTAAATCAACTTTCAAAACGTTATTTCATAATCAAATTCAATAATTTGAAATCAAAACTTTCTGGTTTGTTTTAGAATTCAAATATTTCCCCAAATATTTGTAAAAATCCTCATGAAATATTTTGGTGAGTCGTTCTTAGACAATTTCGAAGGTGCATCCTCTCCCAAGAGCTTGTAGTGACTCTGTCTGCCCGAGAGGTGGCGTTATGGGTGTTGCGCCATACTCTAGTTCGGCCTCGGTGGGTTTTTGGGAGTCGCTGCGTTGCAGCAGAGTCACCTCTCCACGATGGTGTAAGAGGACGTCTTAGGCAGGGATCGCTGGATTGCCTAACTGAAAGGTCCACCAGCGATCTCGGGATGAAACACTGCAATACCTGAAAAGAGGGTGATATTCGGCTCGATAAAAACTCGCCAAAAGCTGTTTCATGGAAGGATCACCAATGGAATCATCGCTAATATTTGAGAGCCAGAAAATTTTCGTAGACAATGGTATTCAATTGATGGTAATCAAGAAATCTTGGGATATATTTAATTTCTACACGAATTTATTTTCAATTGTATTTCTCCTACCAGATACTAGAACTGCCAGTTCAAAATTACGTAAACCTTTATGGATTAATACCTTCTTTCAATTTAATGAAAGTGACAAGTAAATTCGGCGTTCGGAATGGAATTCTTGTGATATCTTCAGCAAGTCTAAAAATCCTTAGGGTTTCAATCCACTAAGGAAAATTTGGTGTGTTTTGAATCGACTTAGGACTAGTTATGGTAGTTGCAATAGTATATGCTCTTCAAATGGCATTCTATTGAAAGCTCACCATGTGTGGCGTAGAAGAAACTATTGACCACTTGGTGAATAATTGTTCAATTCATGAATTTCATGGTGACTTTCAAGTTTCCATTCAGTTTCAGATTCTTCTTTTAGAATGGGTTGCTGACTTTAAATCAATGTAATAGAAACTATAATATTTATTACACCTTTGTGATTCTTTTTTATTCGGTTTTCAGATTTAATTGAAATATATGTGTCGTCAACTTTTGGTGGGAAGGAAAGATGGAAAATATCAGAAAGAACAAAAATCATACTTCCTCCGTTACATATAAAGTTTGTTCAATGAAGCAATTTGTGAAGGGTCTTGATAAGAATTGGTCATGTTTTGCATATATAGAGGTAAAAATGCATCAGTTGAGCACAAAAAACTCAAATCTGGGATATTTGACGGCCCACACATAAATAATCAAGAATCCTCCCTTCCATTCAATGAATCAAGTTGAACGAGAAGTTCGGATATCATTTGTTGCAGTAGTAGAAAATCTTCTAGGCAATCATAAGGCTAAAAACTATGTTGAATAAAATAATAGTTTGAAATCCTGACGGTGGAATCTCAGTATAAAAATATACTATTTACACAGACATTTAAACGTTATCCAGAAAAATTAGGGGGCATGAGTGAAGAACAAGGTGAAAGATTTTACCAAGATATTAAAGTTATGGAGGACCGCTACCAAGGAAGATGGGATATGCACATTATGGCAGATTACTTCTGGAGTTGACTGTTCTAAGAAACATTCAAGAATGTCGCGGAAAAGAAGCTTTCGAAGTGTTGAGTGACTATTTGATTTCTTCAATGTTTTTTTTATTTGCAAGTACAATATAATATTGTATTTTGTATAACTGAAATAAAAATTTCGTTTCTATTTTTGTTTACCACACTTACGGATTTGAGTTGAAATAATGTTACTTATATCTATTTGAAATTGTATATCTCAAGAATTTGAGCTCCTACATAAAAATGAATATGTTATTTGAATTCAGGACACCAAATTGATATAGGATAGAATCAGCTCAAAAGACCTCAAAAACAGCTGTTCCTCTGCAATAATCAGACAGTAAGTTGTTCAGTCTTTAATCTGTAGTCTTGCTTCAAACCATTCACCCCCGTGAATAAATCATATTTTAGAGAGTTGATCTTCAGCATAATTATATACCTATAAACTATACTGTGAATGAACGATATCTTAAAACCTCTCGACTCCACATCAGTGCTCTCTTAATTTTATACCTTCACACAATCTTACCGCCCCAATATTTTTCTAATATCGAATTCCACATACGAAATCTAACACCCCCTCTCCTCCACACCCAATCGTCGGCCACTTCGGCCATATTAAACGATACAAAACCCCTCCAGGAAACGAGAATCCATTTGGGAAAATTGATATTCGCCGGGTATTCCGTAGGGTGATAATTTTTTCCGGGACAGCTCTATCTGCATCGAATTCCATATTTAGATGCATGTGGAGTCCTAATATAAGCAAATAGATGCGGTTGCAGACGACGTCGGCCGAATTGGCGTCTCTGCCCCCTCCCTCGGAATATTTCCACATGTAAATTGCTCGCATTGAAGTGGACCCAGGGTGGCAAACCGAACAACGGTCCGTTTTAGGGAGCCGTTTCAGTTTGTTTATGCCATAAGGTTTTTCGTCTATTTTTCCGGAGATGGCTAAGTGGGGACGTATTCGGATAAAATTTTAGGGGGGGATGCTGGGATGATGTGGATACGAGGTCTGGTTGGAATACTAAGGTGTGGTATGAAGTTGGCGTCGGCATCAGAGACTTTTAATGTTATGAGGTTGGTGGCATTGGTTTGCGCTGAAATCGACTTGTAGCAAGGTGTTGGATTGTTAGCGTTTCGTTTCATTTACAAGTACTATAACAATAAATACTAATTTATTGTTATAGTCGCAAATAAAGTATAGTATTCAACTCGCGCTAATGATCATAACACACTTGATGAATTACAGCACGCGCCTGCGGCTCGTGCTGAAAACTTCATCTGCGTGAGTTATGATACATTACCGCTCGTCGAATAATAAACTATTATCATACAAGTGAGATAAAGGCATCAGTACTACAAAAGTGTGTAGATAGCAAACGAGTGCGTAGTACGAGTTATTCAAGAACACGAATATATATTACTGTTCCATTATCACACATGTGTAGAAAAATGTTTACCTATGACTGCCTATAATGATAAAACACACGTTGTAATTGAATTTTGTGGAATAATTCTGATTATTTTTTTCACATGTCAAAATCTGACATTTTGGTGATTTCAACTAATAGCAATGCATTATTCCAGCCAATCATCCGGGATTATACTGATAATACTACTTCCTCATCGATAATATCTTGTTTACATTGAAACGTCAAAATTTTACTTTGAATTCGTCATTATTGACAGCTCAAAATGCATTATTAAGAAATGAACACAAACCAATTCAGTGCCATACTCGTCCTAACGGACTCGTGATTTTAGCAATCGGTTGGTTTTCATGTTTTTGCCGAAAAATAAAGTTTTCGTGGAAAAGAAAAGATTATCGCTAATATTTGAAGTACTCGTGGTATTAAATTAAATTTTTCGACAGTTCCAACAACCAATCAAATTTGCTATTTCGTATCAAATGGAACAATTTCACCCAATCATTTTAACTTAACACCCATAATTGCATTCAGCGCAATTATCAATCACTATGACAACACGATTGAGTTTGAAAACTTCATTCCAAATAAATTTCACAACGTCACGTTTTGGCAATGCGTACCTATAGTCAAAGTATAACACAAAGTATAAATGGGCTAATCAAAGGAAAATCCCCAGAAATACAACATACAGTCACAATTATATTTGGGGAATATTTATAAATTTTTGCTGCGCACGAGAATATGAATTGAACGAATATAGGAGCTTAGAAGAATTGACGTTGATATTAAAAGATCAATATCAATTATTATTATTATTATTATTATTATTATTAAAACATTAATATGAGAAAGAAAGACGGGACTGAATATAAAGAAGCAACGGTGAAGGCAATGTGGAACGTTTTGTGCCAATTCTTGTGAAAAAACTATAATAACTAAGTATAATATTATGATTGAACCATTTAACACTATAATATTCAAATCAGTCCGAGATACCCACGATGCAATGGTAATAGATCATTTATTTTAACAGAGAACAGCAACGAATCTCATTTTCAGTTAAATTTGAATAAAGTTAGAATATATTCGTCAAAAAATTTTCGGCCGAATTTCCCTCGGGCATTGATAAATGCCTCATAATTTTAAGACAAATATCTCAAGCTACTAATGACAATCTTCTGATGTCTATCAAGTTTGTAACCAATGCCTGTCAAGTGAAATTTTCGGCTGTTTGTTGATGTAGCTGATTTCAATATTGGATAAGTGTATTATTAATCGACTTGACCAAATCATTTCAAAGGCGGTAAACGAATTTGAATTGAAAATATATATCTATTTTGTGTTTCATTGTCTAATTCCAGGATAGTTTTTGAAAATAAATTATATACTCTCCAAGAAGGCCATTCATCCTTTCTCCCGGATGTTATCCTAGATAATAACAACGCTGATGTCGCTGATACGTTGATAGTCTCAAGATATTTCAAGACGAAAAAGGATGATGCGCAGCATTCTTTCAGACGTTCATATTCACAACGTACGTACGTCTCTCATTTCGCCAGAATGGAGTCATCCTAAGCAGGATGGATATATTTCCGTGGACTGACGATAAGGATGCTATTTAGCCTCAACTTCCATTCTTCGCTGATGCTACCTTATGAAAAATAAGGCCATTCATTCTATTCTGCATATATTTCATACTCTGTATATATGTGGACGTATGTATATAGAGGGTATGGCTGCTTCCATAGGGATAAATAATAGATGGATGGGGTTTTATTTCTGAATAGGGAATGTGAAGCTGATGTTGCTGTATTTGAATGGATGTACATTCATTCAGATGATAGAGGTGGGATTTGGATGACGCAAATTCTGGAAAATACTTTTTTTTCGAAGGAGAGAATGAGCGGTGGGAAGTTTCATGATGGCTTTTCACACTACGAGGAGATATTGTATCGATACACTTTTCTTCCATCATTTCTGTTTCATTTTTTCTTTTCATCTTGGTCGCACAGTGAATCAACGTTTTATATTACCTCAAAATATATTGAAATAAATACCTCAATATATCAGAAATTCAGAAAACAAACTTCAAGCGCGCCAAACGAAGTGAAACAACCGATGACACTAGGAGAGCAAAAGTTGCCAAACCTTGGATTTCAGCAGGTAGATACAGAAAATAATAAATATTCTGCATACTATAAATTTGACAATTAGAAGAAATATCGGATTCAAATTTGCATATTTAATCGGGAATAATTCAAATAAATATATTTCATTCAATATAATATACAGTCATAACGATATAGTATAATTGTTGATTTGAAAATATATCACAATCCGACAACGTAATTTAACCATGTTGGGGACATGTAAAAATTGCGTATACTTCCTCTATCTACGTTTATTACTCTATGAATAATACTTATCTCATTCTCAGGTACCTACAGAAAACAAAAGAGCATTCACCCTTCCACTCAGCTAATCAATTTGAAAACAGGGCAGCATGTAGTCACAGATATTCCCATTAATCCTTATTACAATGGTACGAGCCGAACCTTTTCTAACCATCTATCAATTTTATGTGAGGTTTTCTCCCCATTCCCAACAAGATTCATTTATATTTCACGTAATGTATCTTTTTTCACGACGTCCTATGAATATTGTACACTGATGCTTCATTTTACCGAGCTAACTTCTGGGGAATAGTCGAGTATCGGACATGCTGTTAATAATGATTTAGGGTATTGAATTTCGAGGATAAAAATCACCTTTACGGGGCATTTATTACAACACTCAAGTCGAATTGGGTGTTTCCTGGAAGGAATACAAATAATTGGAATGTTTCCATCGGTTGATAGTGAAAGCAATCGCGAAATAAATTTGAAAATTTTAGGAGCCCAATTCATTCAATTTTGTCATTGTTTTCATTGATATGTGGTACGACGCATTGTCTTGATGAAACAGCACCTTTTTCTTCAAATGGGGCCGTTATTTAGCGATTTCATTCTTTAAACGATCCAATAACACTATATAATAATCTCTGTTGATGGTCTGTTCCTTTTGGAGGTTTTCAATGAATATTATAACTTGCGCATCCCAGAATACTGATGCCATAACCCTGCCAGCAGACTTTTGTGTTTTTCCTCGCTTTGGATTAGGTTCATCGTGTGCAGTCCACTCAGCTGACTGTCGGTTGGACTCCGGAGTGAAATAATGGAGCCATGTCTCATCCATTGACACATATCAACGCAAAAATTCAGGTTTATTGCAATAAAACAGCTTCAAACATTGCTTGGAATCATTAACACGTTGTTGCTTTTGATCGATTGTGAGCTCGCACGGCACCCATTTTGCACACAGCTTTTTCATGTACAAATATTCGGATGTACACGTTCAGATGATATCCTCACAATGCCTGCTATCTCGATCAACTTCACTTTACGGTCATACAAAATTATTTTGAGAAGTTTTTTGGTTCTTTCTTCGGTAGCAGTCTATTTTGGGTCTTCACTGCGTTCGCCGCCTTCGGTGCTCATTTCACCACTTGAACTTAGTATACCAATCAAAGATGGTTGATTTTCCTGGTGCAAAACTCGGAAATTGAAGAGTTTACAAAATCTTGGCTGGATGAAGATCAAGCCAAGATTTTGCTTCAAATGTATTTTTCCTCTTCGAAAAGCAATAATTATCAGCACAAGAAATTCTTTTTTTTCATATTTTTTTCAAATAACAACAGTAGCTACACTCACAACGCGATATCTCACGAACTAATGGTCGGACTGCTATCAAATTTTGACACGTATCGTTTGAAGGTTTTGGTACTAACTGAAAATCATACGGATTCAATACTAGCACCACCATCTGTGAATCAGACCGGGGGCTTGTCAATTGGCCTAATAAAGGACAAAATAGAAGCGGAACAAAGACCAGGGATGAAACAACACTCCTGGATGAAGTATTTAAGAGTCACGAATTTGCCATGGTTGTAGCCAATTTCCACTAGAAGAGGCTCTAAAAGAAGAAGACGTCATTTGCGAAAATGATCTAATCAGAGACGAGTGATTTTCAAATGAGACTAGATAATGCGAATTTCTTCCAGTCCATCCAAATTTATTATGATCTGGTTCTGATGGTTTTGCCCCAAAAAATAACGAATGCATCGAAAACTTCTATCATCTGGGAAAAGTTCAAGGCACTTCATATTCAGCTATAAACTTTTTTTTTTTGAGTTGAAATATTTTCTATTCTCATAAATTCTGGGCGACTCGTACGCCAAGAGAAATGGAAGTCTGCTGAGGGTTACGGTTCGCGTCCCCTATGAACATGAGATGGGGTAATCAAAATACAGCCAGACTACCCTTCGGTCTACAACCAATCTAAATTTATACATAACGGTATTGACATGTAAATTTGATTCCCATCGTCGACGAAATGACGTAATATGTATCTACGGTTTCGTATCTGAGAAGCCCCAATATCGAATACGTATGCATATAAAATCATTTTCAGACCGAGAAAGCAGATAATAATATTCTTGATAAAAGTATTTCGGTCCCCTTTCTCTTCTCGAACGAACTGAACTCCGATACTTTGCCCTAGAAACAATTCATTCAATTTATTGCCTAAGGTTGCCTTCTTTCAGAAAGGTTTATTTCAGGTTAGTTAGATGTTAGTTAGGAATTGGGTTTTTGATCAGGTTACAAGTACTCCCCCTTCAGATAAATACCATATTAGGCACTGCATTCTTCAAGATATGACGTTCAGGGTGTGATCATGAATATGCAGTCATAGGACGAATTCAAATTATTTAGCGATTAAATTCGGTGTTTCCACGTACCTGGAGTTCAAAGTACATGATGTGAAATCAGGCGAATAATTTGGATAAGCTAACGTTTTTATTCAGAGTTTATCAAGCCAAGTTCATTTAGTTAAAATGATGATTTGTTTGGGTATATAATTGATAAAATCCAAAGAATTCAAAATCATTTTCAGACCGAGGAAGCAGATAATAATATTCTTGATAAAAGTATTTCGGTCCCCTTTCTCTTCTCGAACGAACTGAACTCCGATACTTTGCCCTAGAAACAATTCATTCAATTTATTGCCTAAGGTTGCCTTCTTTCAGAAAGGTTTATTTCAGGTTAGTTAGATGTTAGTTAGGAATTGGGTTTTTGATCAGGTTACAAGTACTCCCCCTTCAGATAAATACCATACTATGCACTGCATTCTTCAAGATATGACGTTCAGGGTGTGATCATAAATATGCAGTCATAGGACGAATTCAAGTTATTAAGCGATTAAATTTGGTGTTTCCACGTCCCCGAAGTTCAAATTACATGGTGCGAAATCAGACGATCAATTTGGATGAGCTAACGTTGTTATTCAGAGTTTATCAAGGCAAGTTCATTCAGTTAAAATGATGATTTGTTTGTGTATATAATTGATAAGATCCAAAAAATTGATAAAATCCAAAAAATATAAAATCATTTTCAGACCGAGAAAGCAGATAATGATATTCTTGATAAAAGTATTTCGGTCCCCTTTCTCTTCTCGAACGAACTGAACTCCGGTACTTTGCCCTAGAAACAATTCATTCAATTTATTGCCTAAGGTTGCCTTCTTTCAGAAAGGTTTATTTCAGGTTACTTAGATGTTAGTTAGGAATTGGGTTTTCGATCAGGTTACAAGTTTTCCCCCTTCAGATAAATACCATACTATGCACTGCATTCTTAAAGATATGACGTTCAGGGTGTGATCATAAATATGCAGTCATAGGACGAATTCAAGTTATTAAGCGATTAAATTTGGTGTTTCCACGTCCCCGAAGTTCAAATTACATGGTGCGAAATCAGGCGATCAATTCGGATAAGCTAACGTATATATAAGACTTTATCAAGGTAAGTTCATTGAGTTAGAATGATGATTTGTTTGGGTATACAAAATATTGAAAAATAACAACCTGTAAAATGAATAAAGTCTGAGAAAGAATGACTTACATATTGAAAATTATAATAAAATTTCGAAGTAACTGTCAAATCATTCAAAAGTGAGCTCTGATATTCATTGAAATTGCATATACACATAATAAAGTCTATTATAAAATTGCATCCATTCTCAAAACGAACTCATTCAATTAGTTTGTTCTGTCAGTGAATTTTATAATAGACTTCTCAATGTGTATATCATTCTTTCTTAGATTTTATTCATTTGACAAAGTGTTAATGTTGAGTTACAATAGTCTCTGTTGTCTGTAGCCACCTTATCTTTATTTGATGAAATTACTTTGATGAAGTCTGAATATTTAGATGAAAGGTTGGCTTAGTCAAATCTTTCGATTGATTTCAACCCTGTAATTTGAATTTCATCTTATTCAGTTATGTTTATAGATGCGATATTTCTTAAGAGAAGAACAATCAATGAATTAAATTCAAAGAGGCTGCCATAATCCAATTCTGTGAAACGTAACAACAGTTATGTTACTTGACAGTATAAATGATCGAGTGTCACCTACGAAAGCGTTTGTTTTCATAAAGGATTTAACCCTTTTTGTCATTATTCAATAGTATTTTATTGTAAAGGAAACTTTGCCTCCTCCTTTTTTTCAATAGCAATCTGATTGAGGTTAGAATTCAATGTTGTTTCGAATATTTAAGTTGTCAATGACCTTTCTATAGGTAAAATTAATCTTCTCTGACTAGAAGTAACTAACATATGTCATTTTAGAAAATTTTCTACCGACAGCTCAAAAAAAAAAAAAATTTCGGTTCTCTATTTCAAAACAGTATACTCACTTTGGCTGGGCGGGTCCGTCCTGGTGCGAAACCTCCTTCCCCCTGACCCCTCTGAAAGAAGAATTTCAATCAAAATTGGATTTAGCTTTGGTCTTGGAAATCATGCATGTGCAGTAGTATGTTGGCAAGTGATTTGTATGAATTATTGTGAAATGTTTATATATAAGTTGAATCTATTTCACTTTGTTCTTGTATAAGTTCAGTAAATTAATTGAATTAAATTAAATTAAATTGAATTATATTGGAATACATCAAATTGAATTGAATCAATGAATTGAAGTATCATTTTCTGAATCTGTTTACCACAATTAACACTAACATTCCTGCTAGGTAAAGTCTGATGTTTCAAGTAATTATTTAAAAAGAGTGAAATTGTATAGGCAATAACACAAAACATACAGTTCCGAAATAAATAACATTTTCAATGGAATGTAGAAATTTTTCTTGAAAACAATTCGAAATAGGATCATGGAAATTTACTATATCAACTAGAGTGGAATTATTACAAGTGTCTCATTCAGAAGATATAAATTCTGCAATTTGCTTTCACAACGAATTTGATTTGAATATAGGTTGTCATTTTGGTACCAACAATCAAATTGATAAAATGAATATAATAATAATAATTTTATGGCATTTATTTTTCGAGTATGATTATCCGGCATATGTCCGACATATGTCAGATTAGTCCAATTTTTCAGTACTTTCTTCAGTGAATCAATGGAAGCTTAAATATTGGCTTTCAATGCTTCAAGAGTTGCTGGTTTGTTGGCATAAATCAATGACTCAATATAGCTCCATAATCGAAGGGCTTTAAGTCGAACGAACGAGGAGGCCAGTTAACAGATCCACTTCTGGAAATAAAGTGGTCGCCAAATTGATTTTGCAATAAACTGATGCTTAAGCTTTGCATAGAGTCGTGCGCTGGCTTGTTGAAACCAAATATCGTCGATGTTTAGCTGATTATATTTGAAAACAAAGAATCAGTCAGCATGGTTCGATAGCGCTTGCTATTCAGCCTAACCACAGAGCTTCCAGCGTGTAAACCGCACCAAATGGTCAATTTTAATGCATGTAATGGGGACTTTTTGATGGCTTGAGGATTGTTTTTGCTCCATATACGGTAATTTTGCTTGATGACGAAGCCATTTATCCAGAAGTCAGCCACAATTCTTCAGTAAAAATGGCAAATTAGCCCAATCAGCAAAAATGCGACGTAAACGATGATCATTTGAATTTAATTCTTGCACGTAAGCATAAATCCTATTTTTCACGTTGTCGAAGAAAAATGCCAACAAGTTGAGAATGGCGACGTATGGACATTTCAGTTTCTTCTTCAACACTTCGAGATAGCTCGAAGTGTTGAAGAAGACACAGCTATAGAGCAGCAATATTGTGATAGGCACGCATATTGCTCCGACTAGATGATTGTCTTGTATCGAAAAGAGTAACATTAGTGCGAAAATTATCAATGACGATATTTTTGCTCACTAGGCCGATCATGTTGACCGTAAAATAGACGAATTGGTCTCTCAATTTCTCGAACAGATTTCTTTCAGAGTAAATTTCCACAGTTTTGAAGCGTTATTCTGGCGTTTAATCATTCATGATCAATTGTCAATCATAACTGTCAAAAATGTCAACATAGTTTGACATTATCACCTGTCAAAACGTGGACAGCAACCATCGATACTTCTCATGCACCTGAAAAAATACCATTTATTCATAGGCATGCTCCTATTCGGGGTACGGATAATGATAATTATTAGTAACTAACCTCATGTTTCTGAAAGACTGATCAAATCATTCAGCTTAACAGCGATGTCAAATCCATTTGGGTTGAAATTGAAATGTTGTAGAGTGTAAAAGTAACTAATCTTCATTCTCTGGAGCTTTTGAATTGAAAATAAAAATTGAACTGCTTCTCACAAACCCAAAATGACGCTTGACGTACAATCAACGTGTAATATTTGACCACTGTGTTGAATGTTCAATCAAACGAAATTAACCTTACTTTCAGCAACCCAAATGACGCTTGACAATGAAATTGACAGCTGTTAAGTTGAATTTTACGTTGATTGGCCTCTCAGAAACAGGCCGTAAGTCGTTCACATGTATAGATTGATTTATTTTCGCATTGTTACTCTACTCAAATTTCTACAATTCACAAAACCCGGAAGATGATAATCACTTAATTCAAACATTGAATATCACATATCGCTATTGTTATTGATGAACAAACACACGATGCAATCTAAAAAAAAATTTAAAAACTTTTTGCTCTAATTGAAACCTTGTTTGTTGTTCGAATGAACACCGGTGTTACCAACCAATTGAGCGGAAACAATCAATCTATTCACTTGTGAAACGCACAAGTAAGCGGGAGAAAATAACCGAAATTAATTCAAAAGGAGAGGAAAAAGTGTTTACCAACACTAATTCTCTGGTTGATAGTGAATAATATATAATAATTGGTCGGCTTTCTGTGTACATACTCCTAACTCAATTAATACAGGTCCCGCTACACTTCATTAGTGTTCAGTTGTTCCTAAAACAAGCTAAAACATGTTTTCATTAACCCAGTTACGCCAGAACCAGGAATACGCTTATTTAAAAATACGTCTCAATTAAGTTTCGAATTTGAGAATTCGCCAGGATTCGTTTAGTCGTCTCTTCTTGTTTCTGGACCGTAATGGAGTTCGATCGCAACTTATGAATTGAGTATTGATTGCTCAAATTGCTTTTGTTAGAGGGAATCGGGCAGCTTGTAGCAGAAAATTATTGGTAAATATTAGGATTTATTTCACTTCCGAGTTGTTTTCATTATTTTTCGATTAAATTTCCATTAAATTTTTATTGAGTTTCCAATGGAGACTACAAAGTAGGATAAACGCAATTTTGCGAAAATGGTTTCTGAACTAGATAGTGCTGGTGTTGAATGATGCAAGCACAATAAGGTCGAAAATCGTTTGTCAGAGCCCCTGTTCTCTTTTAATTTGTTCATAAATTCTGTATGAATTTCTTGATGAATTCTGGAATCCTTTCTTCATGTCATTGACCAACCCATCATTATGTTATACGGTTTTGATATCAAAGAAATTATATTTGACTACTTCATTCTTGAAAATGATCATTTAAAAAGCACGATGAAAAATTGGAGATTTATTTTGTCAATATATATTCTTTTGAAATAAAACAATACAAAATATTAACTACTTCAAACATAAAGTATTTATAGATAAAATCTCAGTATTAGTAGAGGAAATTCAACGTATGATACAAGATAACAGATAAAAACCTCAGTAAAAACTCTGTCTCCCCGTATAAGTGCAAAATCTTCTACATCGTTTGTCTTCACCAACAGTGATGACTATAATTTAATCTGAAAACAAAAAAAAGAGAACCAGAAAGGAGTAATAAATGTTAGTTCACATTATATTGATTAGAAGTAAGCGACCCATACTAAAAAAGAATCTGAATGGATAGCTTGGGAACCACCATGAAATTTATAAATTGAACAAGTATTCATCAAGTGGTCAATGGTTTCTTCTACACCACGCTCACATACCGGGATTTCAATAGAATGCCATTTGAAGAGCATACTAAACGACTATGACCAGTCCTAAGTCGATTTAAAATACACCAAATTTTCCTAGGAAGTTTGAAACCTGGAACTTTCTCAGAAGGATCAACGATTAGGCTTTTGTTGAAGACATTACAAGATCTCAGTACCGAACGCCAAATTTCGTTATCACATTCATTAGATTGAAGAATGGTTTTCATCCATAAAGGTTTGCGTGACTTTAATCTAGCAGTTCTAGTATCTGGGAGGTAAGATACAATTGGAAATAAGTTCAGGTAGAAATGAAAGTTCGCAACATTTATTCATTTAATGACTGCAACCTGTTTACGTATATGAGGCAGAACTATATGTGACATCACCGGTAACCAATGTAAAGGTGTAGATCTAATAGTGCCACTGATGATTTTCGTAGAAACGTAAAGCAGTGCATCAATTTTATGGACATGAGCACTATTGAACCAAACAAAAAAACAGTATTCAGCAGCAGAAAAAACTAAGGCCTAATCGTACGAAGAGTGCTGGTATCACCAGCCCATGATGAACCAGTTATTTTTTTGTCAATGAGTTAGCCAAATTGTGTCTTTACTCACGCATGCATGAGTATACCAGTGCATGAAAGCTCTCAATTTCATGTCAGTGCTTTCCTCATTTTTTGAAATGAACATTATTTCTAGATAGTTACAACTCATTAACTGTGTATAGTTAGTGATTCAGATGCATTAGTGGACCAAAGTTAATATACAATTTTATTGGTAGGTACCAAATAATAGCGGTTGAAATTGTAATATTAATATTAATATTTACGAACATAAGAGCCAAAAAATGACAATTCCAAGACAAAAATATAACCATGCTCAAGTGGAAAACTCTTCAAATTTCGACCGAAAATTTCACAAACTAACTTCAACGCCACAAAATCCACCGAATTCAATAATAAGCTGAGAATCAAATGAAAGATTCGAGTTCAATCGAACGAACGTCGATTCTTTCTCCTCCATTGTCAGTAAGAATAACCAATCTCCCATTTCTGATGAAAAATATTCGGTTCTGCAATGATTCGACCCGTCAACAGACGAGGCAGATGAACCCAAGATTACCTGGCAAACTCGAGATGGCATTGTTGTTTTCTAATTTCGACCCTATATACGATCATCGCTCCGAAGGCTGCGGCTCTAGGAAGATCGACATCAAACAGATAAAAATTGATGGAAAGTAAACCTTCCCCGCTAGAAGACAAGTGCGACACCAAATATCTGATGCGAAGGAGTGAGATTGTGTCGTAGAAACAACGGAATCTGAAAACAATAGGTTCCTGTGCGTCCATTGTCATCAACAGAGATCTATATACTGCCTTTGAATCCTCCCATTGTTCCAACTTTTAGTTTCATGCTTCTTTCCACCTCGATGCACGAAATCATAAAGTCCCACTATATAACGGCATAAGTCACTTATCAGGAAAGTTTTGACGAACTGTAATTTGTTTTTTTTTCTGATGGAATTCGCGAAACTTGATGATTCTAGTGGGTTTCTTTATGGTATGGGTGAGAGAATGGATCGGTCTTGAAGAATGAAGTTCTTTTTTTATCAAGTTGACACTGATGGTCGAGAGTATGATTTATGTTCAGAGTTGCTAATGGTTTTGGTGTTTCAACAATGTCAAGTTGTTTGTATTTTCAATGCAATATCAGATTCGGAGCGAGAAATTAGTCCATGGAAGAGTTGGAAATGTTGTATTCATCACATGAAGTGTCCATTTGAGTTAAAAACATTTCAGAGAACTAATGTTGCCAAGTTAGAAGCTTCTGAATACTGGTTTAGGGATTGAATTGGAAACTTGAAGAATACGATGATCCTCTGAATTTAGGGTTTTCAAAAGATACGGTTACTCCGAAACTATTGAGTTAATTTGACTTATCGATGAATTCAAACGGTTCGTATAGATCTCATACGAAGTTTGGTTACAGGGCGTTTCTGAGAAATGACTTTTTTTTAAATATTCAGTCATTTCTTTGGTTTCTGTCCGGGATATATCCGAGAAAAATTTCAGAACGTCTTCTTCAGTAATTTTTATGGTTCATAGATACTTTTTCAAGAAGCGCCCTGTGACTCCAGAATGAATCAAGATATCTATGGGGTGCTCTTTGATATCTAATTATTTCGAGGAAAGAAATCGGGGGTCCTAGAAGATTTTTTTCGGAGTCTTATAGTTATTGAGATGCTCTAGGTAAGCATCGAATTTGGGATAACCTGTGCAATGTATTTCATGGTACAATGACAAAATAACAATAAGTACACGCCAACGTGTCTCTTACCAATACTTTGTATGAAATTTAATTGCATATTATTTTTTGACAATTTTTGTCATAATTGTCTCCCCCTCAATGTATTACCCAGTGTATCTCAAAAACTAGTCATATCAAAGTCAATACTGCTTGACATTATAATAGTGTACTCGACAAAGAGTGATGAAAAAAAATTGGAAAATTCCATGAACGACTTTTTCAATTCAGTATAATTATGTACTGAATTAATTCTGACTCACCACGTACCTAATAGTTATTTCTATCAAAAACCAGTCTAGAATTGATACCTTATGGATGAGCGATATTTGTCGGGTGAAAGAGTTTCATTCAAGATGTTTTCTCACGAGAAATGATACTTTAAAAAAATGCCATTTTCCAACTTCGACACCCTGTATCTTAAAAACTTGTCATAGGATTGAGGTGAGCCCATAGGCTTTCCTATTTGGGAGGTCACGTCACATTCTACAACATCCGAAAGATTCAGAAAAATTAAACTATGTCCCTTATTCCATTTGACTGCTGCCTGATTCTTCTTCTTATTTTCGCTTCCCTGCGAAAACTAGATAGTATATACACGTATAATATACTACTATGAATGAGGTACCGCTGCGGCTCCGAGTGTCACCGTAACAGCTTTCATCAAACGGTCCCTCTCAGAAACCTCATAATTATTAACCTCAAAACTCAGAATTCCTCCTATTTCTGCATCCTTAAGAATACCAAATCGTATATACACGTATATACTCCTATAAATGGAGTATATATCCCGAAGGTTTTCGGCTCCGAGTGTGTCCGCTTCCATCAAACGGTCAGATTTGGATCATCTCCAAAACTCAGAATTTGCCTCCTTCATGAATTTACTCATATTTCCGCGTCCTTAAAACTACCAAATCGTATATACACGTATATACTCCTATGAATGGCGTATACATCCTGAAGAAGGCCGTTTACGCGGTTTTCGGAGCCGCTTCCATCAAACGGTCCCTCTCAAAAACCTTATATATTGATCAACCTCAAACTCAGAATTTGCCTCCTTCACAGATTTCTCCTATCTCTGCGACCTTAAGAATACCAAATCGTATATACACGTATATACTCTTATGAATGGCGTATATACATCCTGAAGAAGACGCTTATACGCGGTTTTCGGCTCCGAGTGTCTCCGTAGCCGCTTTCATCAAACGGCCCGTCTCAAAAACAAGCTCCAACCCGCGCGCACCTTTGTGAGTAAATACCTGGAGTGATACAGGCAGAATTCCTCATGCAAATACGACGGGAACGTAACCGTGAGCGAAAACCTCTATCGGCTGCGCCATTCTCTCTAATGCAAATTAAATATACACACTCAGGTAATTTCGTACCGAATATTCGCAGAACCCTAAAGGTTCCATACACGCGAGAATTCGCCATTACTTGCTCTTGGAGGAGGCAGATCAGAGGGGGTGGGGGGGTTCTAATTCCGGTTGGGCGAAAAAGTGCCGGATCGATGCGAAATTTATGGGAGTGTGTCGAGTTCGGATGAGGAGGATTCGGCCGTTTTATTAGAATGTCTCAATCAGTTCGTTGGGGATTGTTTACGGTTTGTAGGTTCGGAACGCTGGCGGTTCTCGAGGTTTGGTGGCTGTATTCGGTTATTCGCATTCGGTTATTGTTGAGTGGGAGTCGTTTCATCAGGTCTTCTGATCGTTATGAGAATCGTCGAATCAGAACAGAAATTTATATCGTTTTGTTGGATGTTGTATTGTGTGGCATCCTTTAGATTGCATGTAAAAAAATGAGTGAATTTATTATTTCAATTGAGTCGTTCTTGTTGACGGTTATTTATTTGATACTGAAATCACCGAAAACCTCAGAAAAGTCTTATAGGCTCTACAAATACACATATTCGGCAAAGTATTTTCGGAACATAGTATATACACATAATGCGTAGAGGAGATTTGTCATCAGTTTCTGAAAGAACAAAGTATCATATCTCCTATTTCAAATTATCTAGACCAAAATGCATTTCGAATCGTTCTGAACAATTTTGGTTTCAACTATGTTTCTGGGAATTCCTGTGATAACCTCAATTTCTTAAGGGTTTACCAATGAGATAATTTCATTTCGAAAAGCCCACTATCTTGGCAGCTGTATATATTAAAGCTATCATCTTTGGACATTTGACATGGAACGATACACGCTTCAAAAAGGCATTGACATTGTGAGAATTCTCAACAAAAATGATTCGAATTTTGCAGACATAGTTCACAAAACTAAAGTACTTTTGGGTCGTCTTGAAGCACCTTCTCGGCCAGCGACAATAGTAAAACGGGTGGAAAATTTGAGCTGTTGAGGCAAGTTAGTGATGATAAGAATCTAAACTCTGCGTTGCTCCAGATACCTCTAGCTATTATTGACGCTTTTAATGGACGGAATTCAAAGATATCAATGTGGATGACGTTCATTTTCAACAAAACTCCATACAATCCACAAAACAATCGCAATTTTGCAAAAAAAAAAATTCTCGAAGAGGTGATTACAATTGGCCACCGAGATCTTGTGATTTAACACCTTCAGACTTTTTTCTTTGGATCACTTGAAAGATAAGGTCTATACAATTACTTTACAATCACTTCAAGAGAAAATGGAATTCGGGAAGTGATCGAAGACATACAGCTGCGAATGTAGAATTGGTGATTGAAAATTTCATAAAAGGGATATGGTACTCAACCGTAGTCGTGGTGGCCATTTGACTTATATCGTTTTCCATCGTCAATGGCATACCTTCCTCTTTTGAATGAAATGAACATCCTTTCGAAGCTAAATTCGATGGAATCTCTAATGGAATAGAATTATGACCTGGAGCTTGTAACGAGTATAATTCTTCTTAAAAAAAAATGCTCCTTCACTTCTTTATCTTATTTTACTTCTGTAGCTCTATAACCCTTTATCTCATATATTGAAGAAGACGTTATAGGTTTATGTACTATTAGGTATATAACATGCAGCGCTATCTGTTCAACAAATATTTCCCTCATACATACATTTTTTCTAGGCAGTGATGCAATTATTCCGATAAAAGCAGTGAACAGCAAACATTGCATCCTTAAAACACCCCGTTGCTAATTACATCGAAAATAAAGTTAAGAATGAATCAAAAGAATCAAATCTAAGAGACAGTATATAAGCGTTCATGAATTTTTGTAGGACCGAAGGAATTTTGCAAGACAAAGAGGAAGACATTTTCATAATAGTATATTACAAGAATTGTAAAAAGCATATTACGCACTACTAGAAAAAGTTATGCAGTCTCCGCTTCGCGTTCGTAGTTCTAGGAGTTTGAAGTAATTATATCTCATTTGAATTGATCAGAAGATTAATTGATAAGAGTTGTTTTTCCTCCACGACCTCGTGCCAGCAAGTCTAGGAGTTCATAATTGTCTTACAACTCGAGTTGTGTATCATACTTTTTCTTAGACCACAATCATTTCCATAAGAAATTAGAAAAATCCGAAAACTGATGACAAATCGCGACACAATTACGAAACATCAAAAGGTTATGGTCTACGCGGGCTGTAAATTCGTTTGCGTGGCAACTACTGGAGGTTTTATGTTATTGGTTATACGCCGTGCTATTCACTTCACAGATGCTACCGTATTGGTTGTTGGTAGTGCTTTCTGTTTATGGTGAAGTAAATCGCACAGTTTTACCTTGCAAAGAGGCAGCTTTATAGTTGGTGAGATGTACGAATTTCGTCAATTTCTGTAAGGGTAGTAGAAAAAATATTAAAATATTCTTATACAATTTTTAGAAAACATGCTTTCATGCAAAATTTACCCTTTTGTGTGATTGTAAACGAAAACACAACCTTTGAGAAATAGACGAATAGAGTCGACGAATATCGATATAGATAGAGCATTCTGTCCTCCAATTCTTAGATAAACTGCTCCTACTTAGATAAATTGTCCGCATAAATGCCAGAGTTCTGCAACGTTCGTAATCATTGCTAGTCGTCTCAGCTCGTTCTCATAACGACCGTCACTCGAACTTTAATAGCTGTAATTCACACCAGTAAAACTGAGACGCGATAAAAACATGACGAAAATTCTTGCCCGATAAATCAAGTAATTAGAGGATCTTTAACTCCAGGTTCATACCCCAGTTGATAACCTGAACTTTGTCTTCAATTATGCAATCTTCAGCGTCGGTTCAAGCCGCAGGACTCACATGGCTTGGCTCGATTCCAGTTTGGTTAGGAGGAGCACAGAAATTATCGTATTCTAAGTGAAGAGGACCACATTTAATGGCCTCAGTGTCCTTGGCTGGGAATTATTTCGTCACGGAGCGTTCTCTCCTATTGTTCTGCACTTCCAGCAGGAGAGAAATGTGAGAAGGGTTTCGGACATCACTGAGATGGGGTTTTTGAATGGGGGGAGGGAGAGAGAGAGCTCTTAATGTCGTCTACTCGATAGCGTTTTATGTGAAAAATGAGGATGAGGTTTTCGCTACTCTTCTACATTCAGGAGGACGTTGTGCATTGTCATTTTGCTGCAGCGTGTTGCAATGAATGGGATAGATACTAGCGGAATGATCGATTTCTTTCGGCATTGTTAGCGTATATTTAGCTATGAAAATTGAAGGAGTAGTTCTTGGCTTACTTTGGAATTTTTTTCAATATGATGAAGAATTGGAAGGAATATTATTTTGATCTTTTCCAGCATTATTATTAGGTGTACAACTGTTCTTCCGCCGTTTTGCAATAGATGGCTGTATCGGTAAGTGGTAGACGAAGTCAATAGATCGTAGATATCATGTAATAAGCTTAGGTATTTTTAAACATAACGCAATCGAAATATTAGTAGATTTGTATCTGCATCATAAAGTCATTCTCGATTAAACATGTCAGCTTACGGGACAAATTCACGTCCTTTGCGGTAGGTTTTAATTTTCTGCTTTGATAGGATGAAATCTGCGGTTGAGATTCATCGAATGTTTGAGGCCTCTATTAGTGAAAGTACGTGCTGAGGTTTCAACGCTTCAAAAACGGTAATTTTGAGGTTAAAGACCAGAATGGCGGTGGAAGAGAGAAGGTTTTCGAAGATGCATACTTGAAGTTGATCAAGACTCGTGTCAAACGCAACAAGAATTGGCAGGATCATTGGAAGTGACGCAACAAGTAATTTCAAAACTCAGAAACAAGGAAATTGGGTGCCGTACAAGTTGAAGCCGAGAGATATTGAACGGCGTTCGTTTGCTTGAGGAAAGCTGCTTACAAGGCAGAGACAAAAGGGATTTCTGCACCGCATTGTGACTGAAGACGAAAAATGGGTTAATTACGACAATTTCAAGTGCAAAAAATCATGAGGATATTCCGGTCATTCTTCCACTCCGACGGCCAAACCGAGTATATCCACTGCTCCATGCTCACTATTTGGTTGGACCAGCTCGACGTTGTGTATTATGAGTTGTTAAAACTGACTGAAACAATCCCAGGCGATCGTTATCGAACTCAATTAAGGCGTTTGAGCCAGGCATTGAAAGACAAACATTCGCAAAACCCCGAGAAACAAGCTAAAGTGATTTTACAGCATGACAATGCTCGACCTCATCTTGCGAAAGTGGTCAAAATATACTTGGAAACGTTAAAATAGCAAGTCCTACCCCAGCCGCCGTATTCTCCAGACGTTGCTCCCTCGGACTATCACTTGTTTCGATCAATGACACACGGCCTGGCTGACCATCAGTTCCGGTCTTATGAAGAAGTGAAAAATTGGATCGATTGGTGGGTCGCTTCAAGAGATGATCAGTTTTTTCAACGCGGTATTCGTACGCTGTCTGAAAGATGGGAGAAAGAAGTGGCCAGCGATGGACAAAATCATAAATGTATAACCAGTTTTTTACAATAAAGCCTCGAATTTCGGAAAGAAACGGCGGAAGCAACGTTGTACGACTATGTACGTATTTCGTTCAGTTTTAACATGTTTCTCATCGATTTGTAGCAAAGGTGCATAGTCTTGGCGAACTGTAATTTTTTCTTCTGAATCCATGCTATATCGTTGAATAACAACAGGGAGAGACAGATGGCAATAGTTCTGAAAAGATAAATCGGAACACTACTCGGAACATTAAAAAACCGTGAAGTGTTAAGTACCACATAACCTCACAAGGAAGAAAAGAATCTAAACATAATCAATGAAATAACACGAAGTGAGCAATCGAAAGAAACGAATACAGAATACACAGAAGTAAACCGTCGAATTATTATTATTATTATTATAAGTTTATTGACCAAAATTAAAACAGTCTCCTGGGACCGTATTCTCGACAAGTGATCTTTCAAAATGTATACGTTCTTTCAGTGCTCTGAACACTGAATGAACGTATACGTTTTGAAAGATCACTTGTCGAGAATACGGTCCCAGGGTACACTTTCTTACACCAAACATATTCAAGTACAATTCAATCTAAATATGGATACAAAGGTAAATCAATAAACTATTCATTACCTCGAAAGTAAATATCAGCTTAGTACAAAATTTGGAAGGATTCTCGGGATAAGAGAAAAAGTTATCGCTTTAAAGACACAGAGTAATGAGGAACACAACAGAGATAATGATAGAAGAACACCTTCACTTACATCATCGATGTTGAGTTTCTGTTGAGAATACAACATATTCATTATTCAATGTTCAAATAACCAATTATTTGATTTCAATTTTCGGTGATTCTCATTAGTGTTGCGGAGTTTTCGATTGATAAAGTCGATTCACCGTAAATCGTATGAAACATTTTCAGTATTCATCATAATAAACGCAATCTGCAATATATCATCATTTCCAGTTCTGCTTAGTTGAAGTGCAATAACTGTAGGAAAATATATAAAAAAATGATGAAATACTAATCAAATAACAATCAAAATTATTGCAGAATATCGTCCGATCGCTATCCCAAACAACCACAACAATTTCCATGCGATGGATAACACATGATTGGGCTCATTTCGATACACTCAAAGCCTTGAATTAATTCTGCCATATGCATTAACAAACACTGCGTTAAAACTAATGAACACAATAATTCCAGAAGTCGGTGGAATTCGAAATGGTTCTGCGTATATTGTGGAAGCATTAAACAACACTAGACATGGGCGTTTATTAATAATCGTGGATGTTACTATTGTAAACTCAAACATCACATGAGCAGATGTTCAGTGTATGCAAATTGAATGACGATTCACCAAGAGGTATTCAATTTGCATATTGGCCTGCCAAAAATACATTATTATGTTTGAAGTTGAGATTGTTCTTGTTAGAGAGATATGTACTCGGGTGTCTGTTGCATTTTGGTTTCAACGTTAACCTTGCGATCTTATGGAAATGCAGACTCACGGGTGAATGTATAATGAATATTCCAAGACAGGTGTTGTTTTGGAGATCCTTCCTGCAAGATCTTACTCAAGTCAGTTAACAAGTCCATCATTCCGAAGTAGAATCGATCAAATAGAAAATAGCAATAAATAAAAATAATACTGTACTCAATAGGTCCCGGGCCTAAGCGATAAAATTTTTCTACTTCATTCGTTCACAGGTCTTCAAGATCGAAATTCACTTCTTCATTAAAAAAAATTCCTTTCTGTGGAGCATTATTAGAGGTCTACAGATGGTGCATTTTGAACAACATATTAAGTGACGATGTATGTTATTGTAACTCTTATTTCAGTACCAATAATCCATATACTGGAATTCATTAGAACTCTGGAACTGGTAGGAAACCTAAAGATGGTGCATTTTTAACTACAGATCTTAAGGTGGAGATGCGATGTAACTCTTCACACAGTGTTCAGTATCAAGAATCTTTCTGCAGAAT
The DNA here is from genome assembly GCF_914767665.1 of Harmonia axyridis. Lineage (NCBI taxonomy): Eukaryota > Metazoa > Arthropoda > Insecta > Coleoptera > Coccinellidae > Harmonia > Harmonia axyridis. Next base: position 32,546,861 of record NC_059505.1, read on the forward strand.
TTATTAAATTTGGTTGAAACACTAATAATGCCACTTAATATATTAATGAACGATTCCAGTCGATACATCTACAGCGCCACCGACGTCACTTGCAGAAGGCTCAGTTCCAATATGGCAAACACAAAGCGGTCGAAATCCCCGCAAAGTCAAACAAGCCATGGGTGTCAAACTGAAACAAAGACACCATCCGTCCGTCACTCATAAAACAGGCAGGTCATTAATCTAGCGAATATCATAAGCCGTGCAAGATTTATTATGTGTACGGAACGAATTCAATTAGTCGTTAATAACTCGATCAAGCCACACAGCATAATATGAGTCCCATGTTTCAATGATTCAGGCTGGGCAGATCCTCCCCAGTAGTTTGATCAATGTTGCCAATGTTTCGGCTACAAATGCAGAGATCTCTTCTTTGGAGCCGGCATCTTGAGCTCATTTCGATTCAACTAGAAATGTCATCTCTTTTAATACTACATAAATGTGTCAGAAATTGAAGTAGTAGAATGAATAGTATTCGTAGAAAGTTTAGTTTCAAAATAATAAAGATTCTGTACCATTGAAGGCAGGGTATCTATATGTATTTTATAGTTCTGAGGTACAATTGCCTTTTCAATTTGTTTTGTTTGAGCTGAAATATTTTTTGTATTGAGGAGGATATTTAAAGTTATTCCTTGAAGAACTGTTACCAAGACATTGTTCTGTTGGAATACCTTGGTGGTACAGTACAATTCTCAATAGGAATTCTATGGCTCATCCGCTAAAATCAAATATGTGGTTGATATATCTATGAAGTAGTGCTGATTTTGTTGATAAATTATCTTGTTCCCCTTAGAGTTGAATTTGAAATCCACTCCAAACCAGTATCAATTAAGAAAAACCACTTATGAGGGAGATCATCTATGATAAATGTAACTTAATAGTAAAGGTAATGTCAGTATAACACTTGTCGTTATGTAACTTTATGACTTCATGTATTCTCTGAGGGAATTATAACAAAGTTTCTGGAATGTCATGAAAGTATCAGTGACAAAAGAATAGAGAATATATTTGTGTGAAGATGAAAATAAAAAACTACTTCACTAGTACCAAATTTTTCATTCCTTTTCGACATGAATTTGCCTGTATTTCATCAATTGTACGTTCAATGTTGGTTTTCAATTGCTCAGTTGTAGGATTATCAGCATAAATTTGTGACCTAACATATCCCCAAAGAAAAGAAATCACAAGAAGTTGAACCATACGATCTGTTAGTATTATTAACTGGACTTTTTTAAGGTGTTTGTGTTGCAGATTGCACCGTCTTGTGGAAACCACATACACTCCAGATAATTCTTAATACCAGTAGGAAACAATAATCTATTTATTGTTCTGTATTGATCTCCATTGAAAGGGACCGTATTCTCGACAAGTGATCTTTCAAAACGTATACGCACATTCAATGAGCAGAGCACTGAAAGAACGTATACGTTTTGAAAGATCACTTGTCGAGAATAGGGTCCCTGGTACTATCCACTTTCTTCAAATAAATATGGAATTACTTCGCCAGCAACAGTTACACACCACACAGTGACTTCATCCAGATGTTATGGTGTCTCAACAGTTTAGTGTGGATCATCTATCACAAAACATCTGAAATTATTTTTATTATATCAGTAACCATTTTACCAAAAATAGATTTCATCACTGAATAAAATTTTTCAATAAAATTGAGAGATAGGAAGAGAAACACAGCCATACAAAAGGAATGCCAGACTCAGAACATAGTTAAATGGGGAAGAAAACGACGATGATATTGGAACGACCACGTCAGCAGCAGAATTGCTAGGATAGCCCGAGACGGAGTCCCAGGTACCAGAAGACCAGTCGGCAGACCCCCTAAACGCTGGAAAGACTCCTGGATATCTACGTGCACCGAGGGCTAAAGGGGAGTTTAAAAGCCCTAAGCTTAAATAAGGAGGAAGAAGAAGATAAAATTGTTCCTCACTTTCAAATTGTTCAGAAGCAACGTATATGATGATCTAATGGCTTCAGCTATTTTATTAGGATGTGAACCGAAATCTTTTTCAATTCTCCATGTTGTCATTTTTTTCTTCTTCTTCAGGTTCTGTTTTCGTTACAAAGTTTGGCTATCATCAAAGCTATGCCTATTTTCGATACTGTAGATTTAAAAAATTGGCAGATTTTGCAATGGTATAATTCTGTCAAGTTCTCCAACCATGAGTTTCTTCTTCTTCCATTTGATCTTTCGCCCTTTATTTTTCCCTGGACAATGAGCTCTAGCAACTGGTACCTATCTAACCTCATAATATGTCCCAGGCATTGCAGTTTGCGATTTTTAATAGTACCAATTCTTTCTTTCTCTGCATTCTTCACAAAATCCCCACATGCAACATGTTGTTAATTGATTTAATTATTGAGAAGGACGTGGAATCAATAAATTCAAATTTTTTTCTGATCTTGCTGCTACCAAATTAATATTTTCTTATGTGCTTGCATTTAGTTGTCTCACTGATACTTTTGTATCGTGTAAAGAAAATTCGCTTTCAAATTTGTCTAGATTACGCTGAATAGTGAGTCGCTTCTCAAGTTTCTCACAGAATTCACAAATGAGCACTGATTTTATAAACCAATTCAACAATTTCTAATCGTTGTTGGAGCCTGTTTCTTTCCATGAATGTCAAATAATGATTCGAAGTGTTGCCATTGTAACCTTAAATTGTGACACTGCTATCGTAGAAAACCTGTTACTACTAATTGATTGTGATGGACGTACAAGATAAATTTACTGTGAGTTATAACCCATAGCTCCTAATCAGTTCTTCACACAACATCAAAAATTACTTTGTGGCAAAAATACGAATCACTGGAACCCTTTCCGATAGTGTCCCCAGTGAATTCGAAGTATGGACCAAATAATCCTACATTCTCGGAAAAACCAGTAGCTGCGGCACCACGGGGCGGATCAATCGAAGGAAAGCCTTCAGCCCTTGGCAGAGATGACACTCCCCAGCCCGCTATTCAAAATAAGCGGACGGGTACATAGGGTATCATCCACTTCCGTTGCCTAATGTACGGGCATCCTTTCATCTTCACGACTGTAAATTATGACTCCCCCCTCTTTCTCTATCACGTTGGCCTGGCGTCCGCCTGCCGTTCCGAAAATGTTTTGATTTATGCGGTCCCAAAACTCCGATACTGAGTGGTTAACAGGGACGCCTCGTGAAGAGTTATTGATGAAAAATTATTCGGATATTTTTCGATTTCGATCGCGAGTTTGAATTATGCCAGAAAATCCCCAGGGTGCGATCGGATTCGGTGGCGGTTCATAATGGATTAAAGTTTTTTTTTATTACGGCCTTTTTAGCATTCGGGGGGAATGCGATGATATTTTTTTTTTGCGTTCGGTTAATGGCAGGGGCAGCAGTTGAGTTTTACAACATGCGGAGTGTATGGAATGGATTCTGTGACTTATATTTATTGACCGAGAAGTGAATATTTAGCAGGTCTTTTTTTATTCTGGCCGTTTTGAAGGAGAAATCGGCTTACATCGATAACGTCAGTTCCTTTAGGAGCCTCAACGCTCAATGATCAACTATTAACTGATTCATCCAGCGATGACTTTGAGCGAGATTCAAAGAAAAATGAAAGATTCCTTGGATAACTTCGATAAAAGAAAGTTCTATAAACATTGTAGTCCAGTAGATAAATACATTTTACCCAGAAAAAATTTAGAACTTAATGGGACTTCTACAGGTTATTTGGGGGTGCTGTGGGATGACTCTGTCAAGTTATACAACTCGAGGACCCTGCACTAACTTGAGAAGTGGCCAAGAACCTCAATATTTTCGGACTTTTTGCGATTTTTCGCTCATAACTTCTAAACTAAGAATTTTTCGATCGAAACGTTGATTTTCAAAGTTGTAGAACATTAAATTCTCTATAATTTTGTTTCATGAACTTTTTCCTCAGCCTAATATTAACCGAGATACAGTGATAGTAATCACTCATCAATATCGGCATACTGAAACATAGGGTGGGGGAGGTAGCTCTGACTAAGAGCCAATTTTTGTGAAGTGTGCTCATTTCAATCCATAACTATTTGCACAAAAATAAGCAGATCAGCTCGTTGAAATAATAAAAATTATAACCAAGAATTAATTGAAGAATATAATTGTAATGAGAATGAGTTTTAGAGCTTTAAATTGGCTATAGTATACATAAACTTTTTCCTAAACCGAGATAAACCCGATCAAAATCAGAGGAATTTTCTCAAGATAGCAAAAACCGGCAGAAAACGAAGCTGCACGATGCATTCCTACTCATCGCCGGTAAAATAGACTTTGGTGCCAAAAATGCAATATAAAGCTACATAGAATGAACTACGTCAAGTGAAGCAACATTCTAGGTAGTCTGCCAAAACTACTTGGTCTATATATCGAAAGGCATTTTGGGAGCAATACCACAGTGGTTTTTGATTATTATCCTAGTGACCTAGTGGGATAAGCTACTGAAGCACCAAGGCAGTAGAACGTTAGGCGTTTCTTGCTCAACCCCTCTACTAAGTTTGCGCTTTCCAAGACAGCCTTAGTCAGCACCATCACACAGGCAAAATTTCTCTCCAACGACACAAACAAAATGACTTTGATAACTATGCTGAAGGGTGAACTGGAAACCAAGAAGATCCAAGTCAAGCAGGCGGTAGAAGCAGTGATGTTTTGAATACGACAGTGTTGTCATTACGGGAGAAGATATTGACCTTCTAGTGCTGCTGAATGCTTTGGAGTTGTCAAAGAAAAAAGTCTACTTCCAAAAAAGAGGAAACGGTAAACCCTAAATCATCCTTTATTTTTCTCACACTTTCAAACACGTGTCCCAAGACATACTTTTCCTGCACACTATAAGTGGGTGCGACACCACCTCAGCATTCTTTAGTTTTGGGAAGAAGAGGGTTTTGTTGATGTGCCTACCAATCATTCAGGACTTTCCAATAACTCTCGGATGGGAAGTCAAGAGGTATAAGAAAAGCTGCCACCAAACAAGGTGGATATGACTATACTCACTCTGGTAGCAAAATCGCCGGTGTTAACTGAGTGATTCATATGATTGTAGGAATGTTTCCCATCACCGCAATAATGGATGCTGCTTCAGAACAGCTAATTACTATTATCACCATGAAACCAATGGTAATTGATAGTTAGAGGGCCAAAACCTTCGAGTTTTGCCATTTCGAGAAAATTCTTCTGATTTTGATTGGCTGTATCTTGGTCGTTATTGAGCTTAGCAAAAGATTTATTCATACGAAATTGTAGGTAATTTAATGCTCTTCTACTTTGAAAATAAATGTTTTGTTCGAAAACTACTTAGTTTAGAAATTATGAGTAAAAAACTGGGAAGAGTCCAAAAATGTTGGAGTTCCTCGGCTCTCCTCAAGTAAGCACAAGGTCCTCGTGTTGGATAACTTGACAGAGTCATCCCACAGCACTCCCTAACACCCTGTAGAAGTTTCATTAGGTTCGGAATTTTTTCCAGCAGACCCCACTTTTTTTGCTCTACTAGACTATTGGGCCACAAACGCGTTGTTTTCGAGATGCATGGTATTTCTTGTATTCTTCTTCTGAACTAGTTTGAGTAAGAAATATCAAAAAATAATACACAATGTTACCATTATTACCTTTTTGAATTTTATCATTTTTATTGGGAACCCCTATATTACAGTGTACCTAAGTGGATGGAAAACGGATTTGGATGAACCCTGATTAAATAAAAACATTCACATCTAGAAAACTCTGTTTCTGTCAGTCCAAATCCTTTTTTCCGATTTCCATAAAGGGCTTTATAATTTACGATGCTCTCTGGATGATGAAAATCCCGACAACTACGTCAAAATTAAAAACAATTTTAATTTATTCTGGCTTTCATTTCAATTCGCCAGAATTGAAAGTTGAACTTCAGAACTTTTTTTAGTGGCTGAATCTGAGAGGTTAACCGGATTTAAATGAGGTAATTCGAAAAAAGATGACAATGGAATGAGTTAATGGATTCAACAGCAAGATATCCTCTTCGTCAACGCAGAATGAAATATGTACTTGGGAAGTCTTAGACTTTTATATTGGAATTATAAATCAACTTGAATCGTTGAAACTCACGCAATTAATAATAGGATAATATTTCAAATTATTCTTAATACATTTCAGACTTTTAAATTAATTCAAAAAGTTTGCTTGAATATTTTTATGTTTTCATATATACAACGTTAGAATTGGACATACATAGATAGATATATTTAGATAGAGATATTTTGAAATGAAATGGATATGGTATTTATTATCTGGAATTTATGTAATCTCTGGAAACATAGTGGTAATAGGAGATTCATAAAAATCATGAGTGCAGGGAGCATTCAACATAATCCGATTTTTTTTTTCATTCTGCGTTCACTCAGAGGATCTGGTGATTATGAGGTGAGAAGATGTGCAGTGACATACCGAACTCCGCTTTGTGCGTACCTTAGACGACCCTATCTCCCGTGTAGAGATGCCCATCTTCTTGTGCTGGCGTAGTTGAACAGGATAGATGATCTGGTAGTAGTGGGAGCCAATATTCCTGACCAGATCTTGGTTTTGGGTGTATTCTCGGAGGAGCCTCTCCACTTCGCCTGGAAAAAAATTGTTCTTTGATTAAATGGAACTTTTTATTTATTATTATTTATGTTCAAGGTCAATTGGAGCTCAATCTGTAATTGAAATCGAATAAATGCATATTGATTCACACATAGGTATTTAATACGAATTCATTCAGATCAACACTACGAGCATGCTCCGTCAAGAAAGTGTGGAGGTATATAAGACAAGTACCGATAAATACTTTGGCTAATGATCCCATCAGCGCTACCGCCTTGCTTATCTGATTCCCCCTTCCCCTCGACCACACTCTTAATGGGAAAAGTACCAAGTATTACACTTCTCCAATAAAAAACTTCAACAATCGCGCCCACAAAATACTTGTGGTTTCTAGAAATTTAGGTGGTTTTTAACAATATTCTCGATTTTAGGGTGTCTTGCACGTGGTACTTTAATGGTAGACATGTGGTGCTCATCATGCTCGTTTTTGAGCATTCTCAACTCTTTTTAAACCTCTTGAGGTTTACAAAAAAATAAATAAAAATGGCTGACACTTGGTGATGAATGAAGAAGAGAAAAAGAAAAAAAAATACCATTTCCAAGTGTGTAAATATCTATCTGGTTATTGTTTCGGCAAAATGCCATCCACATAACCATCTTGGTTGAGTTATGCGGTACTGATGATCCCTAACAAGGGTGAAACCGGTAAATCGCTACTCTCCTTCGATGGCGTGCATTCTACTTGGGTGGCTTTCGATTTTGATTCCTACGTAATGGTGTGGAAATTTTCTGTTTGACAATGGTTATGTGGATGGCATTTTGCCGAAACATTAACCAGAAAGATAAGATATTCACACACTTGGGAATGGTACTTCTTTTTCTTTTCTTTGTTTACAACAGAAATTGGTTTCATTGTGAATCGGTTTGAAAATGACATGGCTTCGACATTCTGAAAAACTTATGAATTTCCAATCATCATTAGGATCCTACAGATTTACAATAGAATTTTGTTCCGTTGTGAATCAGTTGAAATCGTCATGCCCTCGACGCTTTAAGGAACCAATAAATTTCCAAGCATATTGGTGATCATATGGGATCCTACTTAATATTTGAAAAAGCTGAACTTCCTAATGGAGTATCTGTGGTAGATGGAACAAGAAGAATACTTCAATCTAGACTGATATGAATGGAATGTTGATCTCCTTTGTAGACATTTTCTGTGAAAAACTACCAACGAATATTCTCTTCAATATCATTGTAGACCTGCTTGGTTTTGGAGAGCTTCTATTGGTAATTTTATTAACGATGAACCATTGTGCTCAATTTTCAGCTACTGAAGATTTAAAGCAATTCACCGCATTCCCAAGTATTTCCCTGGACGAATCTGGCACCCTATCAATGTTTCATATAAAAAACACCCGCACAGAGTTCTAAACCTACCCCATCCAATTACCCATACGGCAAAACGAGAACTTACAAATTATCTCGCAACACTGGAGCCGAGCCGAGAAGAAAACTAGAAATACAAACGAGATACGTAGCGTTTTCAGCATCGATAAACAAGGAAAAGCTTTCACGCCATCTATTAGCTTATATCCCGCCCTTAACGTACTCAGATTTGAGAACCTGGAGCAGCGCTTCTGAATGCATCCTAATCTCCCGTATATTTGTCTTCCCGGGAACAACGCAAGTAACACAATTTGACAGCGTAAACTGGTGGTCTGGCTTGCAAACTACACTGACCGAGCAGGAGTAATAAGGCCTCACAGATGCCTATGTTCTAGGTGATATTAGTCCGTTGTCATTGTCTGCTACCATGGGAGGGTATCAGTCTCGTTTGTTTGGCCTTTTAGGTGGTTGGATGTTGATCCGGTATTAGTTGAAGGAACGTTTTGGTAGATGGCATCTTTGTTTCGTCATTTCTTTCAATGTTGTACTGGAATTTGCTTCAAAAACTATATAAGTATCGCCGTTAGTGATGAAGTCACTGCTAAAGACTTGTCACCTTATCAGATTCGTAGTTTGCATCAATTGTTGTTTTGCTTATAACCAACAAATTATAGTTTCGAAACTATTTATCTTTCAAAAGCTATATGGTTATCCAATGAAAAGTTTCATTTTGATAAACCAGTTGTTATATGATATTAGTGTCACGTTTTTGGTAGATGACATCTTAAAACCATGACACCAAATTGTAACGGATAACTCTCTTATAGCATATCGAAATTCACTACATATACAAATGGTGGCAATTTATAAGTTACAAGAGCATGTGGAAATGTTATGGATCACAACCTTTTTTGACTTCATTGATGATCTGGAGCCCATTGAACATTGGAAATATGTGGTATCAGCACGATGATGCATGACCACACAGAGGGAGACAAGTAGCTGCTTGGTTGAATGATAATTTCCCAAATGAATGGATAGGCCGACGAGGACTGATGCTATGGCTACCCTACACCCTTCATCAGATCTCAGATTTTAATTATAGGGACATACATAGGTTATCTATCATGTAGAAATCACATCTCATCAAGAATTACTTGAAGGAATTCAAGATGCACAAGTCAAAAAAGAAACGACCCAGATTAGATGTGTGAAGTGGGTAACAAAATCTTCAGTTTATTGATGTGAGGTTTGCTCTCAAGCCGAAGGTGGACATTTTGAAAAGTCTTCATTTCTTTTTTTTTTTTGTTTGGGAAGGTCGAATCACTGTTTGAAGCTCATATATAATTCTGACGTTATTTCTTCTTGAATTCTTGTTCTGAACAAAAAGAATCGGATTTATGTTCATAGGAAAAAAAATTTCAGAATGAGTATATAGTTATCATCTGTGAAAGTTTGTCATAGTGCTTGTAGCTGCAATGAGCTATCAAATATTGACAAAATCGACCAAATCAAAAATATGAATTCTTCTTCATATCAAGTAAGAATGTATGATGTTGAAAAAACAACAGTAAAAAAACATAATAACAAATTTTTTTTACTGCAACAAAAACTCAACCTACAATCAATTCTTAAGTCATTTGTGCAAGTGAATACATCAGAAATTATTGATTTGGAAAGCATTTCGGTCCCGATAATATCCTGAAAAAAAATTAGTCTGAGCTACTAAAACAGAAAGTTTAAAATAGAAAAGCTAATAAACAAAGTAAAATAGAACTGCTAAAAAAACCTAATAAACAAAATATTTCGTATTTATGGAGAAAACGTTAGTCACTTCCTCAATTCCTCTGAAAGCAAAACCCCACCATTTTCATCGAGAACCCCTAAAGGTCCCCACACACACACAACGACACAAACCGTCGAAAATGCTCGACGTGTAAACAGACGACTTTCGGACCCCTCATCCTGAATATCCAGGACACAATTTCCGTTTGTGAGGAAGGAAACGGAACGTTGCACGTAACGGCAGCTCTCTCCATATGGCACATTGTTTTATCCATCGGCGATTTCATTAGCGACTGCATCGACGCCATCTGAGGTTCCCAAAGGTCCTGTTTGCTTTGTTCTCGGTCTGTGTACGAGCGCTCTAACGATCAACAACTTGCGTCCTCGTCGTTATTTTTTGTTTTGGACCGCGTTTAACTGTGAAAGTTATATATTTCTTTCGGTTGTTACAATGCTGTTAGGAGAGGAAAGTTGGTAGAGGTGTATGGCTTGTTCTGTAGAATTGTGGATGGGTGATGGTGTTGAATTTGTCGCTTCTGAGTTTCTTGATTGGGTTTTTCTTATTTTTGATCATATAATTGTGCTGGTGTTTCTGCAAGTTCCACTGAACTTATCGTTTGGAGATTTTTTTCAATGAAATCATAAACACATTCAATTTTCTTGTGAACCCATCATAAAAATCGAACTTAATGAACCAGTTAATCGTTTCATCAAAGTTTCAACAAAAGCACTATGAGACAGAAATGAATAACTACTATATTTTTCAATTGAAGGGCAGTTTTTGGTTTGAGAAGAAAACGCGTTCAATTCTTTTTTTCAATAGAGCAAGGTTTGCCATTATTAAGAAATAATGAGAAAAACCCTAACAAGAAGTCAAGAGCTCTAGAGCAATCGTTATTTCATGCGCCAATTACGTCCTTGGAGGCCGCAGAACAAGATGTAGGTATAGGTGGATCACAAAAGTGCAATTGGTGCATCAATAAACAAGCACCCAAACCTACTGAATTGACTTCAGTGTTTCCTCATTGTTTTTCGAAGTATTACTTGAAAATATATGTTATTGTTTATGTTATTGACACAAAATTTCACTTGAAGCTTGGAAATGCCACTCGGTCTAATATGTTACAATTGACTCATTGAATTTTAGTTTTTCGAAATTCTTCTAGATTTTTCTGTGGTTTCGATGATGCTACAACAAAGAATTTCACCTGAAGCTTGAAATGGTTATTTTAAATCTAATCTGTGGTAATAAAAAAAAACTTTATTATACCCAACAAGAGAGTTCCCAACTAGAGTTTCAATAAGCAAACATTCCATAAACAAGAAAAAGACATCCTAGAAATCAAAAACCCAAAATTTTCTACAACTATAAGAATTAATATAATACCAAGCTTATTGGCACTCTTACAAAACCGATACATAGGTGCCCTCCGAAGTGTGTTGGTCCGAGGTGTAGGCTGGCCAAAAGCCAGCGGACGCCTGGTCACCATTCTTGGCACCAGGGCGTTGACTCGGGAGAGCAGGAAAGGGCAGTCTATTCTTACGTTAAGGAGCTTCTGCGAATTTTGCGCACTGCAGGGTCTGAGGTGTAGGAAAAGTTGAAATTTCCATTTCCTCCATGATACCCGAAAGATCAGCACCACGTTCAGGATACTTCTCTGTCCTTCTGAATATGACATACTGTATAAACTTCCTCTGGATTCGTTCAACCGGAGTTAGATGAGATGCATATATTGAAAACGTTATCATATTAGCATATTCCAACTAACTAACAATAAAAGAGAAGAAAACGCTCCTGAGAGCTGACAAATCATCAAATTACCTAAAGCTTCTGAAGAGGAATTCCGGTGATCTACAGGAAGAGGCACATATTTCTTCAACGTGTAGGACGAAACTCAAATCAATGTTAAATAGGACTTTCAGGCCACGAAAGCGGTTTCCTGCAGTAATCAGGTGGTCTCAAATATGATCAATGAAAGTGAGTGGCAGCGTTTTACAGCTCAAGATCAGGTTGTTGAAATGTTACGTATTCCCTGTGCTCCTCTATGGAATGGAAGCTTGGACAATAAAACAAGATATTAGTAATCGCCTGGAGGCCTTCGAAATGTGGACATACAGCAGAATACTCAAGATAAGGTGGATAGACAAAGTACCAAATACAGAAGTGCCCAAAAGAATGGGTAAAAAGAGGGGAAATACTGAACAATAACAATAACAATAACAATAACATTTATTGATCTCTTAAGACATTATAAAATGTATGAGATAAGTCACATCATAGAGAAAGAAGAAAAGAAAAATAAACAAATGAATTACAATTCAGTATAATATATCAAGTATATATATATCAAGTATATATTAGTAATCGCCTGGAGGCCTTCGAAATGTGGACATACAGCAGAATACTCAAGATAAGGTGGATAGACAAAGTACCAAATACAGAAGTGCCCAAAAGAATGGGTAAAGTATATCAGTATAATATATCAAGTATATATTAGTAATCGCCTGGAGGCCTTCGAAATGTGGACATACAGCAGAATACTCAAGATAAGGTGGATAGACAAAGTACCAAATACAGAAGTGCCCAAAAGAATGGGTAAAAAGAGGGGAAATACTGAACAATAACAATAACAATAACAATAACAATAACATTTATTGATCTCTTAAGACATTATAAAATGTATGAGATAAGTCACATCATAGAGAAAGAAGAAAAGAAAAATAAACAAATGAATTACAATTCAGTATAATATAACAAGGTAAAATTGGAAAGTTGCAGTATCTGGGTCATGTGCTGAGAGGAGAGAAATATACCTTATTGCAGATAGTGATACAGGGAAAGATACAAGGAAGAAGGAACATAAGAAGAAGGAGAATCTCCTGGTTAAACAACTTGAGATAATGGTACAAGTGCAGGTCTGTTGATTTGTTTAGGGCTGCAGTGTCAAAGATGAACCTTCAGAGAGGAGATGGCATCTGAAGAAGAAGAGGGTTGCGTTTTCCTCTTGAAGCACCACTTCAAATTCAAAATGATACCATTTCGTAAGCACAATCCGTGGACAAACTCCAGACTCGATTGAAGACGCATAACATCAGCAGTTCCACATAAGCATTCCCAAATAAAGCTTCAAATCATCCGCTTAGGCCAAAACTTTGCAACTAAGAGAGCAAAGATAGTCGTTTATACATATGACGAACAATAATGGCCCAAGATTAGATACTTGGGGAACGTCAGTTTTGAGATAATAGTCGTACGATTTGAAGCCATTTTAAAATACATAATTCATCTTCTCCTTCAAATAAGAACGCATTAGAATCAGAGAAGAAGGAGCTGAGCCTGTGATCATGGAAACATTAGATATTTATTTTCCAATGAGAAGTGAAAACTACCAGTTCCTACAGTTCTTTTCAAATCACAGGAATCTGGAAACCTGATTCAGTCAATCACCTAAAGCTTCCCATACCCACCCATCCACATCTAAAGTCTCCACACACGTCATCGAACATAATCAACTTCCAAACCGATGATAGAGTTCATCGCACCCAACAGCGTAACGGGATCACTAAACCTTCGAAAGAAAACGATTGCATCCTCCAAAAATTGCGAACAACATCCTTCCACCAGATAAAATTGTCCTACATTCATTCACGCCCAGTTAACTCCCTGCACCCCATTCTGGGTCGCGGCGTTTACTGTGACGTAACAGTATACAATGGGCCAATGCACAATTGCACAGTTTTCTATTTTGGACGCTGCCGTTCGGGCGTGTAGATCGGCGATAGCCCTGGAAATTGGATCGCTGTGCAAAGCCATTATGATGAGATCCGATTTATGCCTGTTTCGGCATTGCCGATATTCATATGCGATGCGTTTTTCGGGATCGGTCGTATCGGGTCAGGATGCGGTTTGTTTGTTGGTGGGCTCGCCGATAGATGGGGTGTATTTCACAGACAAGGGAGGTCAATGGCCGTGGAGTTATCTGCGGAAAGATTCATTTTGACGTGTATATTTCATACGGGTATCTTTGGAATGGCAATAAATGTGTTGGGTTTTAGTCAGTTTGTAACCGTCTGAGTTTTAAAATGAGAGATCAAGGTTTCAACGTAAATCAATTCCATTGACAGTTATTTATGTACCGTAACAATGAGAATATTCAGGGTGTTTCTAAATTGGAGATAGGTACAAAGGAAAATGAGAGATTCTCTAGATAATTAAAACCAACTCTGAAAATGTGCCCGCAAACGCTTCATTTTCGGGATACAGGGTGTTTCTTGCAGTCTCACTAATTTGTAATGATAATATGTACTAGTTCATTGGATCTTCATCAATCTTTGCTACAAATTGGGTAAATAAGTACCAACACTTATTATTTATTTATTCATTACAGGTCACTAACTGGTTCTTCAAAATAATTTGGATTATTCTGAGGAATACTAGGAATTGTCTGAATACGACAAAACTACAAGAAATAAAATAGTGTTTACTGGACTGAAGCTTCTATTTACATTTTTTCACACTACCAGCAGTCCACCAAAAAAAGGTCTGGGAAAATGAAGGAAAAATTATCAAATCACACAAATTTAGAATAGGAATATCCATGTGAAACTTGAGCTACTTATCTTGTGAAGGCAAGGTACCTTGAGAAAAAAATCTAACTTTAACACCCTGTATATCGAAAGAAAAGCATTTGCGGTCTCATGTTGATGGGATTTTTTTTTCTCAAAATGATCTGGGGGATCTCTCATTTATGTTTTTACTTCGAACGTAGGAGCACTGTGTATTTATGCTCTAGAGGCAACAACTCGAATACCCAAAGAAGTAGAAAATATAGTAGAAAACTTATTTTCAAAAAGCTCGAGAGACTCTTTCGTAGGGAGAATTAGTACTCTTTGTTATAGGAGTTCCTTGACCAACATTTTGTGGAATGGATGGTTGAAAACTGTGTATGATGTATTATTGAAACTATATGGCTGGGAGATTCTGGCAATCTGTCTGAAATTTTTTTTTTCTATTCAATAGTAAAGAAGACTTTGATGGTAAATAAATGTCGTAGTTGCGCCCTCTATCAAGTCCATTCCGCGCCCCTTTAAATCGGCCGGGGTCGAAGTAGTGTGGAGTGAACACCCATAGCGCTATCTGTGCTCAGACAGAGTAACTACAAGAGAAGATACATAAGGCACCACCAAATGGAACGTTTTCAATGCACAGAGTTGCATTTATATTCAATTGTATTTGGACATGCTAACGGCTAAGAGCTTATGAATATGCTAGCTAAAAATGAGGTCCCTTTGGTTAATTTACCAGAAACAAAAAAAGCGCGTTTTCGCAATTGTTAAAGAAGACGAAATGAATAGTTAAAAGCTGTTTGAAGAAAACATGTATTTCCACTCAAGGGTTTGTCCAGAAAAAAAGGATTTTCTTACCTATATTGAAGAGACCATTGCGTACTATACAACCAACCAGTTTGAGAATATTATGCACAATCCATGTATAAATTCGGAATATCTAGGTTTGTGCGTCCCCGAAAAATATCATCAGCAACTCTTGTTTGTTGCAGACAATTTAAATTGGAAATGGAATATGGAATTGCTCATTCCATACATATTAATTCTAATGAAAAATGTTCATAATTTCGTCAATGAAATTAAATGAATAAACATAACCTTATTTCTCCGTTTTACAAGGATCATTAAGTGAATGGATTATTTCCAAGGGTTTAATGTTCTCAATATGACCTTGGTATCTGAGCAATGAAATTAGAATAACAAACTGGTATGAGATAACCGACATTTTAAAGGGTGCTTTAGATAATCTGCATTTACGATGCAGCTTTAGCCATTCTAGAATTTTTCGCCATAATATTTTTCGGTTTCAAGCTGAAGAAGCGAAG
Organism: Harmonia axyridis; assembly: GCF_914767665.1. Taxonomy (NCBI): domain Eukaryota; kingdom Metazoa; phylum Arthropoda; class Insecta; order Coleoptera; family Coccinellidae; genus Harmonia; species Harmonia axyridis. The sequence continues at coordinate 32,562,546 of NC_059505.1, forward strand.
TTATATAATAATTCATTCAAAGTTATATGGATTTTTGATTCGAATGTCTTGTTTATTTCGAGCTTAAAAACTCATATTTTCCATCAAAATGAGATATTTTATCTGCAAAGTAATAACTATCCGAATACCACGTTGAAGTGTATTTATTGTTTAACATTCATCTTATGTATCCTCAAATTCAAATCATCCCTCTTCAATAGTACTTCATCCCATTAAAAAACCTTTCCGTTCAGCTTGTTGACAGCAACGCCCGTTGAAAATACATAATTTTCCTCATGATGTGATTCCTAAAAGGTCCTCAAGGTACAAAAATGAACGGGATCCGTTTTGACATTGATAAATTGATGCGATATTCACGAGATGTGATTATGGGTAAACTTCGATGACGAGGGACGATTATTGGAGGCATTTTACGTGTAATCTGCTGCCATCTTTCGGAAGTGTATCACGAAAATTTTGAAGTCGCTTCAGAAGGGCAGCGTTGGGCAGAATTAGTATATGGATGGATGACAGCATAGTTTTCATATGTTTTTCATTTATTTACGTTTTTTCTATAATTCAGTTATTTCAACATTTTTTATGGTAATTTTCTTATTTTTTCATTTTGTGATCACGATATTTTAATACTCAACTGAATGAGTCCAAGGAATACAGTAAAACACATTTTTTCTTAAACAATCAACTATTCGTCAACATAGTCACCTTCGAGAGTGATATAATGTACTTCCATGCTCCTCTAACTTTTCAACTTATTTTCCGTAGAAAGATTAATTTTTCTATGCTTTCCAAATAGGTTTCATCCTTGACAATCAACTCCTGATTACAGCCAAATTTTTTTCCTGCAGCATTCTTTTGAGGGGTTGAGTTCAACTCCTTGATTATGAATAGGGATGACAGGTGTTACAATAGGTACTTCATCTTGAAGATCTTATCGAGTACTATTTGTTCCTGGAATTTCGCTCCAAAATTCCCATCGATAACGAAATGACAGGTGGAAGAGTACTCAATTTTGTGATTAGATCAATGAATGCTGAAAATGGGCAACATTCAGAAAACGTTCACGTATGTTACTCGAGATTTCTGGTTTAATTTGACGGCATTCATTAATGATCCGAGTTCGCAAATCATCCAGTGACTTAGGCTGAGCAGCGTAAATCTCGGAATTCAGGTGATCCCGTAGAAAAAATCCAGTGGAGTCAGATCAGGTCAACTAGGTTGGTCACCTAGTTGGCTCAATATGTCCCCTTTTTTCAGGAGTGAGGAAAATTTTCATCTAAGAACTGGCGCATCGGTTAAACGCCATCTATTTGGACGATGATCGTTTGATGATCTTCTGCATTATCCAATACTTGCATGAGAGTTGGATGGATAGCGTTTTCCAATAGATCTAAATAAATTTGGCCAGTGAGATTACCGGTCATAAAAAAGGACAGTTATGCGATTTCCAAAAATCTCCGCCCAAACATTTGTTTTTTGGGGACGCTGAGTATGCACCTTACGAAATAATTTCGGATTTTCATCTGACCAATGCGGACAGTTATACCGCTTTACAATGCTGTTAAGGTAAAAGTCGTCCGAAAATAGATATCGAATATGAAGTTCTGATTACCGTTAATCATTTCAATGACAACTTCACAGAAATGGAGTCGGAGATCGGGATCATCCTTATTCGGTTCCTGAACCAATCGTATCTTAAAAGGAAGGTATTCACATTATTCCAGGATTATCTTAATTGTTTTGTGTGAAACACCAGATACATCAGACAATTTTGTAGGACTCAAGGTCGGATCCATTGATGACATCAAACAGCCACGTCCCTCGCTTCTTCTCTTTCATGCACCCTCTTTTTGTTTCCGACTGAACCAGTAGCGTCAAATTTGGCAACTACTTAGTTGCACAACGTAAGTTTTCTTCTAGGGAATACACCATTTCAATTCTGCTACAAATTGACAATCGCTTTGACACACTTGTAACATGCTTAAAAATTAAGGATAGACTAAGATAAATCTTGGACAAAAGATTAATATGTTTTTGTACAAAAAATTAACAACATAACTACTGAATACTTCTGAAATATTTCGGATACGATTGATATTCTCGAGATAAATTCCACATTGCCTTTTTCACTCTTTTTGCTTTTATTTCATTATTGATGGATATTTGAAGCGACATTTTAGGGTCAGATAGTACTCAATATGATCTTCAAAATTAGTCATCTCTTCTCCTAATCCAGAGATTGTGCTCATCCCTGTTAGGTGGTTGAAGTTACGGAAAAGTTGTTGTCGAATGTTTTATTTACATTGAGAATCATCATTTTGCTGCCTACGCAGGAAGTCGTTACCTTGCTGCCTAGACAGGAGAAGTAATACTTCGCTGATTGATATGTGTCTGCAAAATTAATATTAGCTGTCTATCGGAGAAAATACCTTTTTTCTAGACAATTCCTCTGGTCTTCAACAATTGTGAAAACCCGCTTTTTAAAAGATATTTGTCTCTGGAGAATGAACCAAAGAAACTTACTTTTTAGCTAGCATATCCTTAAGCTCTTGCCGTTGGCATCTACCAAACACACTGAATATGAATGCAACTTTGTGCATTGAGAACGTTCCATTTGGTGCCTTATGTATCTTCGCCGGTCAGAACTTCGAACTTTTTTGGCTGATGTCCTTCCGATCCTATTGTCGATGTTGATATTCTTATTTACCATCAAACTCTTTTCTAAAGGGTGTTTTTTTAGAGCTATAGAACTTTAAATTGCAATAAAACAACGATGGATTATTCGATTGACATGAATTTTATTTATCTGCAAGATAATCTTGTGGCACTACATTTTGAATATAATTTCTGGCATATGACCGTCACGGCTGGCTCGGATGTAGTCCAATCTGGACGTCCAATTTTCGATGACTTTTTCCAACATTAGTGGCTGTATATCGGCAATAACACGGCGAATGTTGTCTTCCATTTGGAAGACAAACCCTTGACCATTTGGTCAAGGGTTTGTGGCTTATCCGCATAGACTAATGACTTTATATAGCCCCACAGAAAGTAGTCTAGCGTTAAAGATAAATCACAAGATCTTGGAGGCCAATTCACAGGTCCAAAACGTGAAATGAGGCGGTCACGAGCTGTGTGACATGTTGCGTCGTCTTGTTGGAACCACAGTTCCTGGACATCATGGTTGTTCAATTCAGGAATGAAAAAGTTAGTAATCACGGCTCTATACCGATCACCATTGACTGTTACGTTCTGGCCATCATCGTTTATGAAGAAGTACGAACCAATGATTCCACCAGCCCATAAAGCGCACCAAACAGTCAGTTTTTCTGGATGTAACGGTGTTTCGACATTCACTTGAGGATTAGCTTCATTCCAAATGCGGCAGTTTTGTTTGTTGACGTAGCCAACCAGAAGTGCGCTTCATCGCTAAACAAAATTCGCTTATGAAAATCGGGAACAACGGACATCTCATTTTGGGCCCATTCGACGAATCTACGCCTTACTCGATGATCGTTTGGCTTCAATTCTTGCACGAGTTGGATTTTGTAAGCACACAAACCAAGATCCTTCCGCAAAATCTTCCATAAACTGGATGGACACAGATCCAATTCCTGTGCTCGATGGCGGATAGACTCATTCGGGTCTTCCTCAATGCTACGCTCTACAGCAGCAATACCTTCTTCTGTACGCACCGTACGGCGTCTCCGGGGATGCGAGTTATCAATAAGAGTAAACGTGGTTCGAAAACGTTCCATGGTTAATCGAATTAACTGCTCTGATGGACGATTTTCTCAACGATAAAATGGACGTAGTGCGCGATACGTATTCCGCGCAGAACCATTATTTTCGAAATTAAATTGCACTATTTGTAAGTGTAGTTCAGGCGTCAGTCTATTCATTATGAATTGCCAAACCAAACTGAGGCCAAATCACTTGACAGCTGTTAAATCGGTCGCCATCTTGAACAGTTATGCCAACTCAAAGTTATATACCTCGAAAAAAACACCCGTTACTTTTAAAAAAAAAAATCAGAAATTGACGGGTCGGAGCGATTCTCTACATTTTCATTTTAAAGCCGGTAAATCGAGGTTATAAGTTCTCGTTGAACTACATTGTATAATGAAATCGAATATATCCTCATCTAATAAAGTTTCACACTAAATTGTCAATATATCGATACCTACACCTGACTGAATATATAGAATGTAATCCGGGGGGGAGACTCACGTAGTGAATCTAGTGAAATATCTTTATTTATGACTCGTGAGGTATCCGGCAGGACGGAATAAATTTAAATTGTCCTTATCCCTATGCCGGATCCATTAAGGACGACGTATGCGTGGATTTGTTGAATAAAGAAGGACCGCTAAGTTTATGCGAGTTGAAATTGGGTGCAGAGGTAATGGGGTTTATTGTGATCGATGATATTGGAGGATCAGTAAAAGCTTTCGTTTGGTTGCCCCTCGAGTGTATAATATACTCGAGAAGTATTCATGAAATTTAAAATTATTGATTGTTTGGGTTTTTCGTTTTCTCTTAGATTAGCGATTAGCAGTATTTTATTTGTTTTGTCAATTCTTACAGTTGTGATATAGTTTGCATGTTTGTAACATCTTCATATCACACTCGATTCTGTATTTGTGAAATAATTCACTTCTAAACCTTTTCCAATTATTATCTACTCTCAATGCGTAAAACATAATTGCGAAAAGCGAATTGAATTCCAGAACATGGAAATTGTTATTCAGAATAGGGAATTCGAAATTCAGAGAAAGAACTTTATATTTAGAAACGGTAATATTATTTCAGAATAGCAATATGTGATTCAGAAATGGAAAATTTGATTTGAAAAAATATGAATTGGAATTGGGATTTGCTGATTTTGAATTCAGAAACAGGAAATTATAATTCAGAATTAGTAACATGTACTTCAGATTAAATGATATAAATGAATAGCCTTATATCAAAGTAACAAGTAATTCGAAGCGTAGGTATACAATTACTATGTCATAGATACCTGTGTTGCATATTGTAGAGGTACTTCACATTCGGTACTGTTCTTAATTAAATATTAAACATTACCTGAAATTGGATTGATAACCTTTAACCCAAACTTTCTATTTTGAATATAAATTATAAATTGAATATACATTTTTCTGAAATTGAATTATTCTAATCTATTCTAATTGAACTACTTAAATCCATGTTCTGTTTTCTGAAATTGAACTTTGATTTTCTGAACTACAAATGGAATAGCTGTAGTTTTGTCTGGATAATTCTTGTCTTTTACTGTTTCCATTATAATTTTAAGTTATCGTGCTTTACCGTATGTTTTCTTTTGTCTGCATTATATTTTTGATCCTGGACAACATTTTCTGTTCGTCATTTTATCTGTATTTATAGTTTAAATGATTTTTTAGGGTAACTTTAGGGATATTTAGTTATTTCTTTAGTTTTGGTGAATTTGTTAGGTCACATTTTGATTTCATTATTAGAATAATGTTCTGTTCTTATTCGATTGTTTAATTTGACTACTCCCTATACAATGCTCTCTAATATTGTCACTGAGGAAAATTAAGATTATTATTATCTTTATATTCTTTTCACCTAAAATTATGGAACTGAAATTGTCTATTTCTTTGGGAAAACTGACGAGAGCTTTGGCTATCACTTATCTTGCAAAATTGAGATGATTTTGATGCTTTTATAGAAGGTGGTACCGTCTTGTTGAAGATAAACGTCGTCCACAGCAATATACTACAATTTTCGCCATGAAATATTGATGATAGCTCGGTAAAGCAATCCATTCACCGTAGCAGTTGTACCAGCCTCATTCTTGAATAACTAAGGCCCAATCACGTTGAGGATGAAGAGACTTTTCTTCAATAATTCTTGGCTTGGCTTGGGTTTCAACAGAAGATGATTTTTCGATGGAAATCCGGATTATTTTGATGCATTTCAAGAATCCAATCAGCGAAAATACGACGTTGCTGATGATCGATCGTTTTGGGGTCTTTTGTTAACTGAACTGTTGAAGCCTTCAAGTCTTTATCCAAAATACGGCGAAATATCGTTTGTGTAATTTCCAAGATCGACGAGGAATCGACAAACCTGGGTTTTCGTCAACACTACGGGATATAACAGCAATATTCTCAGTTGTTCTTGAGTTACGCATATGTTTTTGATTATTCACATCACTCACATGCTGAAATTCTACCAGTTTCATTAATGCCGTCCAAAAATATGCTTCACGACGACCTAAAAGTGCTTTGATTTTGCGAACATTAACTGAAAAATTTTCACCAGTTTTCTAGTGAGTTTTTACAATCTCAATGAGTTGTTGAAGATGACAGTTTCAGAAATGACTTTCGTCCAGAGAGCTAACTATTCAAAATGAAACCTCTTATTGGAACAATCTGTAGTATATTTTATTAAGCCCATTGAACGGTTAAGAACTGTGGGTGTTATTCTTGATGTCATTATTGCACTTTATAACCTTGCTTTTTATCCCACCTTGTGGCCTCTAGCTATATGTTTAAGGCATTTTGGTACTCCCAAGTCACCAGCTCTGAAATTGGTATAATGAGTTATTACTGTTAATAGTAATGTATACATTTGTGCACCACTTGGAGGTTTCTTTCAAGATACTCTTGAGAACCAATATAGCTTTCTTTCTGTAAGACAGAGAATTCTTGATCCAGGGCAATGGATTTTGGACAGCCTCAATTATATCCTTATGCCAGTGCCCGTCTATCAATGTACCAAATGAATGAATTATTTACTAGATGAATGACGGAATTAATAGCTCTTTTATGATTTCGAATGACCGTTGTGTAGAGTGATTTGAAATCAAATATTGTCAGCATTATACCTGAAGGTGTTTGCCATGAAGTTTGTTGATACTGAATTGAATACAAGCTAAGAAATTTGAAATAAATAACTGCGAATTTTGGAATGGAGAATATTCGTATAGAATACACAGTGCTATCTTGATAGAAATATACTATTATTCAAATTATAATTCTTGCTACTATCATAGAGAATTTCAATTCTCTCTATTCCATCAGAATTATCGACCTTCCTTGTTCCATTTGGATTACAATGGATCACACCACGATCAAAGTGCTCCGAAATTGGGTCCTTTCACGCAGCTAGTAATAATTCAGATCCTAATTTCACTTCTTTTGTGATGTGCGCTTTTCCAGAAGGCCAAAGCCACAGTTCACAGTATTTTATCGCGTAATCGTCTAACCGAATCATAAATTCCATCCAATTCAATTTTCAACTTTTCTCACAAACACCGACGCCATCTATTCAGGAAAACCTATCAATGGAGATTTATACCTGGACCTTCATAATCGAAAAGGATAACATACTGGGTCGTCGATAATCATATATGGGTTATGGGTCATCATGCTCTATCAGCAGGTCGGCACACAGGCATTTGAGCTTTGACGTTCACCGCAACCCTTGTAATCTTCGGTGCTTTGTACTACGTTGAATTCATTTCCAAAACCTATCAGATGGCATTAAATTGAGCCTTTCTGCAATGCCTAACACTTTGTCGAGATCGATAGGTTGCAAAGTCCGTTGAATAAAATATAAACTAGTCTACTATTTTATTCAGAGAGGGAGCTTGTATCTACTCGTATCAGTTGTTGATCAACGCGTTAAGGTTCAACACGAAATCATTTTCATTGTGTTGCATGACTAGCTTATTGAAGTTTTCTAGTTTCAGTCACACGACCAGCAGAAGCACACATTCATTATTAAGGAAGTGTAGGAAGAAGTTTTGTCAACCCAGATTAATCTTAAGGGTTCACCTTAAAAGGTTTGAATCAATCATGACATTCTGTAGCATTGAAATATTTATTCGGTTAATGAGTAGACATTTGAGAATTATGTAAGTAACTTTCCATCTGATAAAAATGACTTCTGATACTTTACTGGCATAAATATGGAAATTATTTTGCATCCTGTTTTTTCTATGATGAAGAGGTGAAATTTGGCTTATAATGCTTTGCTATCTGAAGCTTTTCGGCTTTAAATTCCAAAGGTATCAAATATTATTACCAAAAATAGAACTAAATCCTCCAATTGAAGTACCTATACAATCGAACGACGATTTAGAACCTAATGCATACACCATGACATGTTTTGAATGCATTGCATAAACCGTTCTTGGATCTTTTTGATCCCAAATCTTTGATTTCGATTTTATTAATTATGTAACACTCAATATTTATATACTCTCATACATATCTTATCATTTAATTGAAAAGGTGTGCCGTTCAAATATGGTACCCTCATTGATAGAATTCACTACGGAGTTGATCTGTGGATCTTTTATTCACTCTTTCTAGTTTGTTCTTACATATTTCAACTGGTGAAGATAAACCATGTTAGATTAGTACGAGGCTCATCGGGTGAAAATAATATAATGTCAAAGACGAAGACTTTCGTTCAGATTTAATAGTTTTTGTTTTGACGATTAAGAAGCAGATATTGGCAAGAAAATAGTGTTTCTAAGTATTTCAATCACCAAATTAGCACTGGACAAAGATCTTATAGGACAGAAGATCGAATATTTCATTTCTTAGAGAAAGCATCTCAGTGAGTGTCTCAAGTAATCCAAATTAATTGTGAGCTTTTCGTCAGACAACACAACAATATATGATTATTTGTCTGAAGGTTACCAATAATGTTCCTCAAATGCATTTGAGGAGCATTATTGGCCATTTATCGGTATCTTCAACATAATATGTAACTTAATAAGTCACGGACCTAGTGCGAATATAGAAAAAAGCGAATTTTGTGTGTTACCTGATAAAACACTGTTTCTTGTCGGGTAAAATACTGGTCAAGCAAATTAATGGCGTGATGAGTGTTATTCAGACTCTTTTCCATAAACAACAATGCTTAAAAAGTGGTATGTTGAATTTACCACAATGCTGTATAGTATCGAATCATATCATATGCATAGCACATATGCCTGCAATTCATGTGTATAGCATAATACGCAAGAATCCGTTGCATTGTTTATCCGAATGTTGAATAAACTCAAAAAAAATTCGAGGTATATCATTGAACAAACAATTGAATTGCCTACGAAAAAATTATATTTTCAGCTGCACTATCCAAACCTGGTTTTCCCAAGGTATATTCAATATTTTGTGTCAACATTTGTCCATGAAAAGGCTTCGCTCGAAATTTTTCACCGTTGATCAAAGTAACAACGAATCGTCGATTCCGAATGCTCTATTGAGCTATTCAAGCGAAATAAACGAAATGTTTTCCATCGAAATGTAAAAAATTTGGGGAAGAAAGTTCATAAACCCAATTCTCATAAAGAATACCATCAAATGGTACACAGATGGATCCAAAACTACGACTGGGACTGGCGCTAGAGTATTCGGAACCGGTACCAAATGCTCAATATCGTTAGGCCGCTGTTTGAGTGTATTTCAGGAAGAGATACTTGCAATAGAAATAAGTGTAGAAATTAACTTAGGAAGAAACTACCAGAAATGTGATATCACTATATTGGAGTATTGGAGTGCCGAAGAACACTCAATGAATTATAGGCAAGAATGATAAGGTCTTCTTAGTCTGGGTTCCCGGCCACTCGGAAATTAAGGGGAATGAAGAGGCCAACACACTTGCCAGAAAAGGAGCATAATCATTCCATCGGCCCGAACCTTTCCGTAGTATAGGCAATTAGGCAAATGTACCAACGAAAAAGAGGTTCAGGAGAAGGAAAAAACCGAAAGGGAAACACTCTCTCAAGAAATTTCTTCGAAACTTTGACACTGCGAGATCCAAGAAGTATCTGGATCTCAGCAAGAATGTTCTACACCTCCTAACTGGATTCCTCACAGAGCATGGCTGCCTTAGGAAACACCTCATGAGAATGGGTCTAGCAGAAAATGACGAGTGCAGATTCTGTGGAGAGGAGGAAGCAACTCCGGATCACTTGGTGGCGGAATGCCTCGCCATCAATAGCCAACGCAAAATCTACTTTGGACAAAAAACTTTCAGAAGAGAGAAATTAGCCTCCTTGAAGTCATCCCAGATACTAGAGTTTATTGAAACTCTGGAACTGGAAGGTGAGCTGTAGATCACGTTATGGAGAGAATAGCTCTGATGGGAGCACATTAGGTCGCCATAAAACGAGACGTCCTTATTCAAATCTTAATCCTAATTTTCATCGAAATGTGACACTTGATCGAACATGATTCATCACCACACTCCTGAGTATAAGAGAAGGTAAGACGAGTGGAAAGCCGCCAGTGAAAGTCGTATAAAGTATTCAAAATCTCAAACAGTATTTTGGAATGTGCTTGATATATTGACTTTCTTGACAAGAGTGAATTCATCAATAGCGAATATAACATAATGTACTTAGATCTATTAAATGCAGAAATTGAGAAAAAACAACCTCAAATGCAAACAAAACGAAATTCACTCTCACACCAAAACAATGATACTTGTCCAATCGAATGAATTGCTCTTTCAACTGCTTGGAAACTCAGCTTCTTCTCCAGATCTGGCCTCCAGTGATAACTTGGGACCTCAAAAGAATGCTTCAACAAAAAAATTGGGCTCAGATGAAGAAGTGATTACCAAGGTCGGAGTGAAGACCAAATATTGGAAAATGAGAGAAACCTTGGAGTACACACGTCACACTATTGACGAATGCAGTCGAATTTTAAAGGAAAATGTGTTTGTACTGGATACTGACATTCTTCATGGTCTTGCAAAGCGTCTAACCTGGCATCAGTAAAGATATCTTTCCATTGGATATTACTTGTTATGGGTGCATGTTATGTTATGAGTAAATGAGAATATAATTCATCAGTATCTCTCCCAATAAGGGCCGACTTCATCGTTGAATATACCTACTCAATAAGACCAAACACCAGCTTTCAACAACCCTCTCCAAACCACCAAATCACCAACCAGCCACCGCATGCGCAAGATCCTGAGCCCATTCAGCAGCCTCCTCCGATTTAATTAATCTCCCTCTTCATCAAAACACTATCGACGTGGTATAAACCCGATATCTCATCCTGCGTAACCAAACTGGACCCTGAGCGGAAACGTCGCGTTTCAATCACAGACATTGAACGAGTCGTCGATACTCTAACGGCACATCGTTATCCCGGCCCATTGTCCCAGCCGGGATTACACGTTCTGGCCTGTTTGTGTGCCGGCCAGAATGAGATGCGTTCCTGTAGAGGGCGCCGTTCGGTCATTTAGCGATATCTATCGGAGAAACTGTACCAGCCAGAGGCTGGGAATCAATTTAGATTGTCGGATTTCTGGGCTGAAAGCATTGTAGGAGGGTTTAGGGGACAATGGACGGATAAGGAGTCGGCTAGAGCTTGTAGATGGACAATAAGTTACGTTATGATTAATGATTGGGGGTAGATTAATGGAGGCGTGCATTTGGTGAATATTTCTTCCGTCAGTTTAACAATAGGCGGGGTTGGGGGAACTTGGGATGTGTCAAGAGTGCGATGCTAAGAGGTTCCGATCGGGGTCTCTGTTTGAGATGTAGATGGACGGGGAATTCTTTGATGTCGTTTGTATACGCGAGAAGACAGGGGAATTAAAACACCATGGAGGAGTTTTCTTTTTAAGATTTTGGTATGCACTTGTTAGTGAGTGCAGCTTTATTAGCCCACTATCATTTCGACATTTCAAATTTTATAATTTCGAGCCAAGAGTCAAGATTGGGCTCGATTCACTACTGATATTTTCATTCCCTCGCGGTTTATGTCAAATTTAAATTTGCTTACTGAAAATGACATATGCTGCTGCTATTTATGTTTATCTCTCTGAGATTAGGTCATTTATGTTCAATGGATTATGTCATTCACTCTTGGTAAGATTCACTCTTCAACAAGCTTTAGATATTGTTAAATGGGGACTGATTTCGATAAAACAATTTCTAAATGTTTTTGAATCGTTTGCATCTTTCCATGATTGATTGGCACAACCTACTGATTATTGAATACAAATGATAAAATGTTGAAAAGTATTAAGTGAACAGTAAAAATAATATCATATGCATTTGCATATGAAATCGACCTATTATGTGTTGTAAAGTCTAATTTGCTGTATCTCTGCCACATTTCAGTTGAATATCTTTTAAGATGGTGATGCTTTCAGAAAAACTCAAAACGTAACTCCCTGTATTTCGAAAACAGAATATTTGTGGGCCATGTACAAAGAAATTTTTGTCTTGAAATCATCTTTCATTTTTAATTGTACCTTGTTCAATTCAGGAACATACAAGCTAAATCTGATTTGAACTCTATCATATCTGAAATGAAAGAAATGTTAGACATTTCTTTTCCAATATTCTACTTGAATTCAATAGGGTTTGAATGTCATCAATTGTTAATTCATAAAAAAACCTAAAATCACAACTCCTCTAATTTTGGTCGATATTCTTCCCGAATCAATATACATCATTTTGGTTTTGTGAGTAACAAAGTATTTAGTACGGAGAATGTAATTCTCATTTCACACCAAAAAACAATTCATCTCGATTAAGACCTTAGAATTAAAACCATACATAGAGGGAGCATATGCCGTTTTCAGTAAGCAAATTTTGTCCCCAACATGAATTATCAGATTTGGCAAGAAGCGCGCGGAAATGAAAATATATCAGTGATACGATATTTGACTCAATTCGCGACTTTCTCTATGAAGAAAGCACTTCTTATGTCCCATAGCGAGTTAACGTTTTATAGTATCAAATATATTGAGAGGAATACCTAAATATATCAGAAATTCAGAAAACAAACTTCAAGCGCGCCAAACGACGTGAAACAACCGACAACACTAAGAGAGCAAAAGTTGCCAAACCTTGGAATTCATCTGGTAGATACAGAAAATAATGGATATTCTACTTATTGTGAATTCGACAATTAGCAAAAATATCGGATTCCAAATATTCAAATTTGCATATTCTATCGGGAATCACTCAAATAAATATTTTTGTTAGTCAATACACCAAAAGTTATAATAAACTTCGATTGAGATTTAAAATTGACAGCAAAACCAAATCTCAAACAGTCATATTCAGGAATGAACAAATAATAAACTTAACTGCGGCATTCCAGATCTGAATCTACCATCAAAATTTCAAGTTTCCATCTATTTTTCTTCTGAAGTTATTTACGTCTGGATGGCACTGAAATCATTCACGAATATGTCATCAGCAAGTCAAACCTCATCTTTTGATACTATTTTTCAGCTCAAAACTCAAAAAATTACAATTTTTTTGTCGACATTATAGGGCAATGTGTTCATTCAAAGAAGGCCTAATAACCATCAACCAAAAAATAAAAAAACTCAACTACCAAATCTCGAAACATCGATACAAACCGCCCCCTGCGGAACACCATCATAAAACTCGGAACGCGGCTCATTCCCGCGCCACAAAGGACGCGGGAAAGCCCCGGAAAAATTGGAAACTCTAGTCGACGGTGTTCGCGCCAACTGCGCCGCGACGTCTCTGAAACTGATTAGACGGAAACTTGGGCTTTATGCAAACAACAAAGAAGTCCTATCTTCTGTTTATTACGTAAGGTGAACTTCGACCCGACAACTTCATTATTGCGAAGGCGTCGGCAATCCGTCGTTCAAAGGACGCCCCGTAAAAATTTCCGCCATTATAGATTCGTCTGGAGGGTTTTGCCGGGGTGGGTTGTCGTCTTTCTGAGGGCTAATTAAGACGTGGAGTGCAGAAAGAGAAAATGTCAAACACCTTGTTAAAAGGTTGCTAAAACGTAACGAGGAGTCGGCCGCGTCGAATGTTGGGAGGAGGGAGGTGGAAACGTTTTTCGAGTGGGTTATTTTCAATTAGTATGACTATTATGGGAATTGGAAGCGATGGAAATGGCTGACAAATAAAACTACGAGAATCATACAATGTTTTGTACTATTAGGTATAAGGAGAATAATATAACGGCATAAAGATTATTTTCCAATTCTGAAAGAAGAATCTCCTTGAGCGGGACTCGAACCCGCAACCTCCAAATCACTAGTCCAGTGCTCCACCAACGAAGGTACCGAGGAAGTTCCAACCGCATACGACGAACCGCGTCACGATGCGATGGAGAAAAACCTTTTTTTTGCAGCTGAAGAAGTTGTTCACAGGCGAAAAAACGACATTCAACGTCCTTGGACTTCAATTCCTAAGGAACCCAAATTCCCTGTTTTTGAATCATTCCAAATGCATGGAGTCACTTGGAAATGGGTTGGCTGTTAACTCCTAATGCTGAAGAATGCGCTTTTTACATTTGGCAAAGATCCTCATCGAGCAATATCTCCAATTCAGCGTTTACGAAGGTTTTTGGCCTGATTTGCAGTCAGGAGCTTTTGGGTGCTCGCTTGCAAATGTATTAGGTGTACAACTCTGCTTCTGCCATTTTGGAATAGATGGCTGTAGCGGTAAGTGGTATTCAAGATAATTACATCGTAGATGTCATACAGTAGACTTCGGTATTTGTGAACATAACGTCATCGAAATAGTTGATTTATGTCTGCATCATGAAGTTATACTCGATTGAACATCTCTGCTTACGAGTCAAATTCTGGTCATTTGCGGGAGGTTTTAATTTTCTGCCAAGACTCATGTCGCAATAGGAATTGGCAGTATCATTGGAAGTGACAATAGCCAATTGAAAACCTCTGAAACTCATGGGAATGATTCAAAAACAATAAAATTGGGTGCCGTACGAGTTGAAGACGAGAGATGTTATAATAATAATAATAATAATAATAATTTATTCATCCATAGCGACATATTACAAATACGTATTGGATAAGTCAATAAAACAACAATAGAATGAAAAATTTCACATACTAGCCATTATTTAAAACATATTAAGTATATCAACTTCCTAACATGATATGCTTACAACAATCATAATATTCAGTTAGGGTATAGAAACATTGAGACATTAAGAAATCATTAACTGCCCTTCTGAAACTTTGTACACTCTCAATATCCCTATAGCTCTTTGGAAGGGAATTGAACAACTTAATTCCCATATATCTGGGAGACCTCTCATATCCCACCAGAGTGTGACGTGGTATGATCAGTAGCGAAGAGTGTGTTGTAGAGTAAGTATGATTGTAATTCATACGCAGAAATGAACCGTCATTAGTTTTTACATATGTTACAATTTCCAAGATGAACTGAGATACCACTGGCAAAACACCGAATTTTTTGAAAAGCCCTCTACATGATGTTCTCATAGGAACTCCAGCCATATTTCGTAATGCTCTCTTTTGAAGAAGAAAGACTCGATTTAGTGCGTGAGAAGTCCCCCAGAATACAAGGCCATAAACTATCCTTGACTTGAATTGAGCATTGTAATAAGCCATGCAAATTTCCATATTGGTTATAGTTTTTAACCTATAAAGAGCATAACAAACAGAAGACAACTTTTTACATAAACATTCAATATGCTGATACCAGTTGAGGCTGTCATCAATGATTATACCTAAAAATTTTGTGATGGTAGCATGCTCAATTGACCTATGTTTCACCCTTAACAGAAAACTCTTATTTTTATGTTCTAAGTAGTTCTTAAGCCTAAAACAAACAAAAAGCGTTTTAGAAGTATTTAGAAACAACTTGTTTGATTCAAACCAATCACAAAATAAATTTATGTGTCTCTGTGCTTTACATAAAACGTCAGTGAGCGAGGTTCCCGAGCATAAGTATGTAATGTCATCTGCGAACAATGTTAGATCCTCAGCATTCTCAACAATATCTGGCAAGTCGTTGATATATAATAAAAAAAGCAAGGGTCCAAGCACGGAACCTTGGGGAACACCCGAGGAAATGTTCAATATGGACGACTTACAACCATTGACCTCCACTAATTGCATTCTATTGCTTAGGTAAGATTTCAAAAGTTGGTTTATTTTACCGCGAAGACCTAATCTATCCACTTTTTCAAGAAGCAAGTCATGTGATACAACATCAAATGCTTTACTCAAATCCATGTATAATGCTATGTTCCATTTACCTTCATTTATATTATCATAGAGTTTATTGATGAAACTGAATATCGCTGTTTGGGTTGACCGACCTTTTCTGAAACCATGTTGACACGATGACAAGATTTCAAAACGATTTAAAAATTTATTGATTTTTTCACATATTACTCGCTCAAGAATTTTTGACAAAGTCGACAAAAGTGAAATTGGGCGATAATTTTCAATTACTTTAGGATCACCCTTCTTATGTATCATTATGACACGTGCCAGTTTGAGGATATCAGGAAATATTCCATCGAGCAGTGATTTATTTATTAAATAAGTCAATATGGGAGTTATTATCAAAGCCATGTTCTTGAGTATATTAGATGTTATGTTATCATTACCATGTGAATTTGAGTTTCGAAGACTATGAATCAAATTAAAAATCTCTGTTTCCGTAACTGATGTTATAAACATGGTATTCACATTTTTAATCAAGTTGGGAGTTTTATGGTTAACCAAGATCTGTGTTATTCCATTATGCAATTTCAGAGGTTGTTCTATAAGAAATTCGTTAAAATAACGCGAGATCTCCAATGGATCATCAACTAATTTGTTATCTATTAAAATTTCTTGTGTTTTGCTAACCATGTTTGATCCTATATTATCATTGATAAGGGTCCAGACTGCTTTTGATTTGTTATCAGCTCTATTATAAATATCATTGTTGTAATGTCTTTTTGCAGCTAGAATTAACTTCCTGTAGATTTTTTGATACTTTTTATGAAAACTAACTGCATTAGGATGTTGTGTGGCTTTAGCTAGAGCATATAGATGTTTTAACATTATAGATGACACTTTAATACCTTTAGTTATCCATGGTTTCTTACGTTCTTTATTATTTAATATTTGTCGAATTAAAGGAAATGATATGTCTATATAATATGACAGACTGTGAATAAAATTTTCAAATGAATCATGAATGGATTTTGACTTATATTCCGCTTGCCAAGTTTCCTTTGAAAGATGAAATGAAAGGGTTTCATAATTTTCTGTGCTATATATTCTAGAATATTTATAATTTTTCATTTTAGAATCATGGTTCAATTTAATTGTCAGCAATTGAGAAGTATGATCAGAGATTCCGCTATCAATAACAACAGACTCAACTAGATCAGCATTCTCGATGTTCGTGCATATGTAATCAATGGAACTATTTTTTGTTTTACCAAATCTTGTAGGTCCATCAACTACTACTTCAATATTATGAGACGTTAATATGTCTTTAAGTTCTAATTTGAACACACTGGTATCATCAGAATAATCAATATTGAAATCACCACATAAAACTACAGTACATTTTTCTGAACATAATTTATCCAAAACAATATCCAATTCCTCTAAAAAATAAGTAATGTTATTCACTATTGGAGACCTATATAAAGTGACAATTTTGAGTTTTGCCCCATTCTTGTAACTTAATTGCGTCCCACATATTTCAAAGTCTTTTTCTCGAGACTTACTTTCGAGGAACAAGATATTGGCGATTTTAACATTTAATTTATTTCTAATAAATACGCCAACGCCGCCATTTTTGAAGTTTTTTCTACAGAATATAGAACACAAATGATAATTCCTTATTTGAATTGTACTATACTCATCTTCCTTGAGCCAGTGCTCAGAAAAACAAGCTATATCAATACCTTGTGCATCCAATAAGAGTTCAATTTCTTCTATTTTATTCCTGAGACACTGAATGTTTTGGTGAAATATTCTCACACAATTTTCTGATTGATTATCGTTAACACTGGAATCAATAATTTTGCAACGATGAATACTGTTTTCCTCAATAATGTCTAGACAGTATCCTTTTGATTCACTTTCGGAGCTTGGCCTAAAAAATCAATATTTTTTGCCTCCATATCCCGTTTCATCCAAAAATTGTAACGTCTGACAACTACGCCGTTAGGCCAGTAATTAGGATCCCCAATTTTTTCCAGTTTATCATAAGGTATTCCCAACATGAAAGATGAATAAGGACCTTTACTTTCTAGTTTCTCAATTTTTATCTGGTCACCATGTATATTTTCAGTACTTATATATTCTTTGATCATATCTGAGGTTGCTTCTTTATTCTTTATTTTACCGATATATAACCAAGCCATTTTAGGCTTTGCACTACCTATCAATAAGCCCTTCGATCTATCAATTGTGGATTTACTAACAATAGGCTTATATATGGAATTTTTATCAACATTTGGTCGTTTTTTCCGTGAAGACTGCGTACTCTTAAAACTCGAGCCGCCGGGATCCTTAGTTGCAGAAGATTTAATTGAAGTAAGATCACTTACTACACCTTCTGTTACCGCTGCATATGTTTTTGGAGATTTCTTGCGCTCTTTTATTGTTACAGGCTGTTCATTACTATTAATCATCTGTGTATTTACATTTTTTGAGGATCGATTATCTTTCACTCGTGAAACTTCATGATTTTCATTTCTTAACATTGATATTTCAGTTTTTAATGCCATAACTTCATCTTTTAGTTTTATGATTTCATTATTGGCAATTTCAAGTTTATTACATACCTCTGTCTTTAGTAGTTCACCCACATTCGCAATGACTAATTGTGACAGCAATGTATGAATTTCCTTATTACTTAATACATCACTCAGAATGGCTTTTAGGTCCGAGGAACTTCTTGTTTTGGTTCCCATCACTGCTGAGTGATATCAGCAGGATGTTACACACAATAGTTTTTAATAAGAATTTCGTTCTCACAAGGAAATTATTCAATCTTTACGCACGATTCAATAACGCGTCTAACTCAAGCGACGACTATACATACTTGTTTGTGAACACCTGCTTGCAAGGCAAACACGGACTTGCAAGGCAAAGACGAAAGATTGGTTCATTACTATAATCCCAAGCGCAGAAAATCATGGGGATATTACGGCCCTGATTCCACGTCGACGGCCAAACCGAATATTCACATTTCTAAGGTCATGCGCAGTATTTGGTGGGACCAGCTTGGCGAAGTAAATGAGTTATTGAAACTGACTGTAACAATCACAGGTGATCGTTATCGAACGCAATTAATGCGTTTGAGCCGATCATTGAAAAACAAACGGCCGCAATACAATAAGAGGGATGATAAAGTGATTTTACAGCATAACAATTATCGACTCCATGTTGCTCAAGTAGTCAAGACATACTTGAAAATGTTGAAATGGAAAGACGTTGCTCCCTCGGACTATCCCTTGTTTCGATCAATGGCACACGGCCTGACTTACTAGCATTTCCGGTCTCAGGAAGAAGTTAAAAATTGGATTGATTCGTGGATCGCTTCAAAAGATGAACAGTTATTTCAACGCAGTATTTGTACGATGCCCTAAAGATGGGACAAAGTAGTGGCCAGCGATGGACAATACTCTGAATCATGAATGTATAACTTGTGTTCTACAATAAAGCCACGAATTTCGGAAAAAAATGGCGGAAGCAAAGTTGTACGTCAATGCATTCAATTCACAATTTTTTCGTATTTGAATGAGGTATTTGAAGGGTACTCACTTACTCAGTTGCAATATTTCCAAAATTCCCCCAGAAAATTGATGGATTTCAACAAGCTGAGAGGTACCAGTATCTCAAGCAATATATTGAATTATCAGTCTCAGTCGTTCGCTTATAACATGAATAACAAAATCAGTTTTCAGTTTCTCATTACGCTAAAAGCAAGTATACAATGGACGAATTTGATCTACCATATTCCCCGAAGGAAAAAGTGCACATATCGAAATAACGATATGGTCTTCAGCATCGTTATATTTCCATACCTGGATGTTATGAAACCTCTCAGCAGAAAGTTATTGCACATATCAAGGAATAGCCACTTATATTAGTCGTGAGCAAGAAGGCACATATTGGATGTTCCAGGTTATTAAGGATCAAAGGAAATTACGAGTCCGTGGAAATGCTAGACTCTCGTGAAGTTGAAAACCAATATCTCCAAAATAACTCGGAGCTATTTGGATAACTTAGCTCCGCTGTTGGACGAGTTATGTTTCGAAGGGGAGAGCTTTGATGTTTGCCCTATCGAATTATCAGAGTAGAATATTCTGACTCCGCCGTCCTCTAGTTTATTTCCCTGATTTTTTTTTAATCGATAGCTTGTAATTATGACCCTTACCGACGAAGAGTATGTGATGCTGATGAAAGACAGGACGAAGTTGAGCAAATTCAATAGAAAACATAGGAAATGATCACCAGGGCCGGCGTTAGGGGTGAAACAGTGAAGCGACTGTTTCAATAAATAACCCAACCAATATAGGCAGCATTGCCTATTACTCTAATTGAATGGGAAATGGAAAGTATTTCACAAAGACAAAAAACAACACTTCGAATTACGTGGAAGTTGTTTACACATTCAACATATGGAAAACTCCTATGATTCTGAATTTGAAGCTAGGTACTGATAAATGCTTAATGTTTTCCAGCGGAACATATTTTTTTCATCTCATCTAGTTCTAGAAGCTTTGCATGCCCTACCGCCTTTGTATCTTGTGGTGTGATAGGTCATTTTTCATCGATCATATGTGATCGATTGTGAATGTGAGAATCAGATATTACTTACGCATTGTTGCTCGGTGTCTAAGAAATCCAGGAATTTATTGTAGGTAAAATATCCGTGTGGAAATGACTTTAGAAAGAAACGATTAGCAAAATCGCTAGAGAAATCAAAAATGGCGAATTATCATCGAGGCAGGTGATGTTTTTTGTTGGGGGGGGTTTTTCATACTTTTACAGCAGGGGCGCCAAAAAATTATTTGCTTCAGGTGCTGAAATTGTTTGCGCCGGTCTTGATGGTCACCCAAATTTAGGGAATCTCGGCTTGGCTTGATATTCAAGCTATTCGACTGAAGCCCAAGTGGCTTAAGCTTGACTTGAAATCAACCCAAGTTCGAGTCGAGCAGTAGTTTTTCGAAGTACTTAATAAAAAATACTTGACATTGAAAAACTACCACTTGACTTGAAGGCGTTCCAATGAATTTTGATGGTGAATAAACATTTTCTGTACTATTGAGCTCCTCTCGGAACGTTTTCGACGCAGCTGCATTTCACTCAGTCACCCTCCACTACATCTATCTCACGTCATCATTCAAACCGAGAAAAAAATCCCCCCCTTCGCCATTTTCCAATCTTACAAAGTGATAACACACTTCAATTAGCCCCGAAATTCAGGTCGTTCGGAACACAAGAATGAAAATTTTCATTATAGCCACAATAACATCTCGCACAAAGGGCGACCGGAGAGAAAAAAAGGATTTTCAGTAATGAAAGAAAAACTATTTCCCGGAATAAAGGCCTGTGATAGATTACCAGACAATGCGGCCGATCGTGTCGTCGCGATGAGCTTGATAGAAACATATTTCACTGCAAATTGAATGAAAGGCCTATTTCTGATGATGTTCCTGGGGGTTAGGAGGATTCGGAGCACAGCCACTGATTGAGATTTAATGAGTGTTCGGTGGGGAGGGGGGGGGCGTTATGAATGATTTTCCACGAATTGCAATTCGACACAAGGGGTTGATGTTCTGGTTGATTGTAGACAGGCGGAAGATGTGTTGCTTTTATCTAGTGGAGAAACGAGTAATTTGGTGTTATATATCCTATACCTATATCCGAAGCTACTTGGAGGAAGCCTAGAATGTTTTGATTTTACAAGGGTTGTACAACTGTCCAGCAATTTATTAGGAACCATGGTATTCATTGCCTAACAATACTTTCAACTGAACCCTGATAATAAAGCGGATAGTATCTAGAATCAGAATGTGCATATTTGATTGTTTCTATTGGCTAATATATTCCACGTTACACCGCAAGCCGATTTGGTTACTTGCATTGGCTGTACTTATTATTTCTTTATTTTTCTAGTGATATGCATACACCCGTGCGGTCCGTAAGTGGATTAATAAAACGAGGGTTTTTCCTCGGTTAAATAGACAAGAATATTTATAATATTCAAGGTTTTTTCAAGTTACCGGAAATTTAATAGGGAGCCAGGTTCGTATAGGGCCTCTATTGTTTTAACAGTCCTTTTGAATAGATCCCATTATTCTTGTTGACCATCATATGAAATAGTATGTGTCGATTTGGTAACTTTCATTGTCCGAAAGAGGACACGTGCTGTCTCGTAGCAATTTTTTCTACATATCATCATTAGAACTGTATTGGGGAGTTACTGAATTCAATCAAACATCGACAAAGGATACTACAGACATCGAGAAGAAATTAGAAAGTTTGCATAATGCTTTCGATGATGTTTGGCTAAATTCTGTGACACATGTTGAAAAATTGAAGATGAATATTTCTCGATCAAATCTATTTCTCCGGTACTTTCGATATCAGTTTTGCTACGTCAAGTCATCAAGAAAATGATTTCGCAAGACTGGAAGACTGGAAGAACTGTTTCCTGCGGTTTTTGGACTGGTGGTGTGATAGGACCTTATATTCGAAAATGAGGCTGGTGCAACTGTTTCAGTGAATGGGCTTCGCTACCGAGATATGATTGATGATTGTCTATGGCTGGAATTGAAAGTTCTTGATATGTTCATTTTCAATTACGTGACACACAAGCAACGAAACAATCGCAATTTTGCGAGAAAATTTTTTTCTTGAAGAAATGATCACAATCAACCACTGAAATCTTGTGATATCACACCGTTAGACTTTGAAGACCTTGAAGATGAAATTTTTGAAGTAGTCGAGGAAATACAGCCAAAATTGTACAGCGAATTGGTCATGGAAAATTTTTGTGCAGGATATGGTGCTGCACCCTCAGCCGTGGCGGTCATTTCCATGCAGTTGAATTTTTCTGAAATTTTGAACAATCATTAATCTAACCCTGAGATACATAAAGATTGAATAAACTTAATTCGAACATTGTTTAACTTCCTTCCGAGGCCTCCTCATACTTGAGACCCCCGATGGTTGCTAACATCAGTGAAGCTCATCATGCCATAATTTTCGAACATAATTCCAAAATAAACACAACAGAATAATCCGCCGAATATAAGTGCCAAAAACAAATTGAAACAATTCAACCTTCGGCAAGTTGTTTACCGAAGGAAATAGTGTTCTTGAAGGCTTTATAGCCTAGATAAAGTGCCACATCTGATATCTCTTCCCAGGAAGGCGACCCAGCAAATAATCAGCACTCCCGCAAACTCCTTGCGTCTTAGGTAAGCGAAGTAAATATAAAAATAACCCCATCGATCAGAATTATGCTGTTACCGCATTCCACGATCCCGTAAACCCATATTTCACCACTAGAATAGGTTCTCCGGCAGCTCTACGTCGGACAATCGCGAACTCTCAGATAAAATACGTTCAGATTCTTTTCTCGATAGTAGAGAAATGCAGCCGTGAATCAAAATTGCGCAAAAAGAACATAGTTGCTTTTCCCCGAAGTCGAACATATGATTTATGCCGAATCCGACATATAAATGCTCGATCAGGCACGCCGAAGTGAACCTGGAATTTTATTGCGCCACATGTACAGGGTGGTCCAAATGGGTGGTTTACGAACTGAAACTTTTTAACTCCAAGAGAGAGTGGAAATGCATGGCATATTGCATCTTTCTTTTAAGAACTTAACTCTTCATTCGATACGTACCCCACTTTACCAGTACAAACACATTTTCTCTTAAAAAAATTGACTTTACTCGTCAACATAGCCTTCAAAAATGATACTCGTACTCCAACGCTTCTCTCACTTTTTCCTACATTTTCTGTAAAGAAAATTCGTCTTTGCCTACATCAAAGCAAAATTTCTACCCTGGAGCAGTACTCTCAAATAAACCCCGGTATTTAGCGGATCGTGGTATCCACATCAAAGGGACATCTGGCCAAACGTTTTTATGGACTAGTTCAAGTAACTTTGGATATACTATACAACGTCAAGTCCATTGCATTCATGGTGTAGTGACTATTTGCATGTCCGAGAGATGGCTCTATGTACTTCGCATCATACCTTAATGCGACACCGGTGGGTATATAAAACCCACCGCTCTACGTGAGAGTTACCCCACCACGATGGACAGGGAAGGTGTGCCAAACTGAAGATTTGATCAGTGATCTTGGGATGAAACACCGCAATCCTCAGAAAGAGGTTCTCTTTGTTTGTTTTCCTCTTGTTTTCCTTCTCCGTATTCCTACTTTCCTATAATTGTATCGTATCATAGTAAATACCTATCTGGAATATAATTATTGTAGTTCGGATCGGCATATCAATCCCAGATCATTAGGGGTATTATGATGGCGACAAACAGGATAACCCTCATTAAAACAAGGGCGTATTCCTTCGGGAACGTAGCTCATTATATCGGCATAAAAAAAGTAGAAATGCAGGCTCAGACAATTCGCTTCATGAATAGTTATTTCCTCGTTCGACCTACGAATAGATGAGAATTTCCTTTTCTTTTCTGGCATCGAATAGCGTGTGTTCGTATTCTGAAGATTTTTATATTTCGTCAGAAGAAGCATCAAAAAATTTGTTCAACGGAATTGAATGCAATGTGTGTATGTCAAATCCATTAGGATGGTGACGTCTATAGCTATATAGTCATGGGTGCTGCGCGAACTCACAATCGATCAAAATCAACAACGTGTTGAAGATTCTGAGCAGTGTTTGAAGCTGTTCAAGCGCAATAAACCTGAATTTTACCTCCGAAAGGGCCAGTGCATTAACAGCGATTTTTTCCCGTTCTCAAACTTCAGAAGAATGCTCGCTGAAAAGAAATTCAGTGCCAATAAAGATGTAATAGCCGAAACCTCGGCCGAAACTGAGGCCTATTTTGAAGCGAAAGACAAATCATACTACAAAAATGTTACCCAAAAGTTGGAAGATCGCTATAATCGCTGTATCGCCCTCGAAGGCAATTATGTTGATTAATAAAATCGAATTTCGCCAAAAAAAATGTGTTTTACTATGGTAGACTCTTTTTACCGAATAAAATATTTGATATTTTTATATTTCACAATGGAAGTAGAACAAAAATCATTAAAAAAACGTAACCGTGGTCATAATAAGCGAATTTGTTTTAACGAAGAGACAGTAACCAGAAGTACAGCTGAATCACTTTTATCACAGGAACAAAAAGAAATAAAAATAGATGCTTCCACTGTTTTAAAAAAAATTGAGAATGAAGAAATCGGCATAAGACGTCAACCCGAGAAGCCTAAGCAAAAGGATTCGATTAAGTATGATCAAGTGAAGAGTGATGATATTATCGAACCAAAGAAAAGAAAACGAAATGAACTAAGCAAGGAAAAATTGAATGAAAAATCTAAGGATGAAGATGGAAGTGTAACTGAAAAACCCGAAAATTCTGTTTCAAAACGAAGTTTGAAACGTTTGAAGAAACATCAAATGGAGAAAGCAAAAAAAATTGAATCGGATATCGATTGCCAGAAAAAAGCTTTGAACTATTTATCAAATCGGAAATATAATAAATCTGAATGGAAATTTGAAAAATTGAGGCAGATTTGGTTGGTCCAAAATTTATACAATGCCAAATATTGGGATACACTTTTAGAATATTTCACCAACTCACAGGGTAAAGTACATCAAAAGTTACTTGATGAGGCAGTCAAAATAGTAGAAAATGATGAAGATCAATTGAATGAAGACGTGAAACTCAATAGAGCAAGGGATATTGATCAAAACTTGTGAGGAGATATTTGAATGAACTAAGCAATATTAGTTGATTGTTATTAAAATCTGTATAGAATATTACCAATTTTTATATCCCTGGCTGTATTTTACTAGATCCGTTCGCGCAAACAGTTCAGACAAGTTTGGATCGCTGCCTGAAGAATAACCTTATTTTGAGGGTAAAAATATTCTATAAATTTGTCATTTATAAGAACTCAAATGACTTCTTGTTATCTATCGATTTATAATTCATGGTTGAACTAATGAAAATAAAGAATGTTTCATATTAAAAAAAAAAAAGACCGGGGACTTTTCAATTGGCCTGTTAAGAGCTGATAAGAACCGACGCATCCGCCAATTTGTTCCATATACAGATATTGGAATGGACTTCTTAAACTTTTTAAATACCTTCCATTGGTACCTAAACTCCTCTCGATCTCTGTCATACGATATCGCATAATCACGTGTCCCGCACGCATAAGATAAGAAACGCTGATTAACTCATCGAATCCGGATTTTATAGCCCTGGATAGGACGAATCCACCCATTCGTCCTTAAGTGAGGATAACAACCTGCGAATAAATTTTACGGTATCCACATAAAGGATTGGATTTGAAGCCCCTGCTCCTTCGTTTATCTTGCAGATGTCGGCTATTCTTCCGTTTGTCCCAGGACATTAAATGAAGAATTTTAATTTCGACTGCGGAACGCGCCTCCCCATACCTCTGGGATCGAGTGGTTATACTCGTAAATTTGTTATATTGTGTCATAAATTTCGGACGGTTTCGAAACGGTTCAAAGGCCTATGGCAATGATGGCTCCCATTCCGATGATGAATGCCTTCCTGCAGGATGTGGGATGGGTCCCCATTGTACTTTCGACTGGGAAAGTGATCTCCTAGTTTTCATTGTTGGGTATTCAGATTATCCGCGCCATATTCATAAAACGTCGGATGTCACCTCTTGTGATATATATGAACGCGATTTTTGGTTTATTATTTTCGTTTGTGGATCTGTGCTGCGGTTGAAGAGGATTGAAAGCTCGGAGCCCGTTTTTGGTAGTGTTTAAGAATGCTTATTTATCTATTTACATTTTTATATACACTATGTGAAAATGAAAAAATTCTATCTTATGAAAAAGATATTATTAAGGGAGTCCCACAGGGCACTACTCTGGGTCCTATTCTTTTTATAGTATACAAAGATGCTTTGCCGGATGATATCCAGAATGAGAAACCAATCATTATTGAGGAAACGAAACAATGGCAGAGTTATCGTATACCATTGAATTAACGGAAGAGGCATATCTGATAGTTCAGGACCAATTCGGAGATGATATTAACACCCATTCGTATACAGATGACAACAATATTCACATAACGTCCAAAAATGTTGACTTAGTGACTAATCACCTAAAAGCAACAATGTCAAAAGTTGCAGTCTGCTGTAACAGGAGTGAGCTCAGATTGAAGACCAATATCATATTGTATTTATCCAGCACAAAGTCGTACACAATCTTTCCAAAGAATATCAACATCGATGAGAGAGAAATCGAAATAAGCACAAATATATTTTTTTTAGGGATTACTATTGATGTAGGACCGTTGGTGAAATGTCACCAATGCTCCGAGACCTATTAGTTTCTTCAAGCATCGAGGGCATAACAGTTTCAATGAATTTACAGGGAACGAATTTCTGTTGTAAATGATGTGTACAGAAAGTGTTGATTCTTCGAGGTGTCGAAAGCTCGAAAACGAGCACAGTGGTACCAGATGTCACATCTGCGTATTACGTGCTGGTGCTTCGAGCTGAGATCTCCAGTAATCCGCGAAGAGTTTTATGGGCGGTACGGCAAAACTCTTACCGGACTAGGGGTGGTACTTGGTACTTTCCCCCGATATCAAGGTGATGCTAGGGAAGTGGCCAAGTTGGAAGAGGGACAGTTGATAGCCAGAGGAGATCAGGCAGTTGAGACTAAGTTCGGTCTAAGCCGGGTCAGAGTCTAAGTTAAGAGTCGAAGTCGAGTTCGGAGGGGTCAGAGTTAGTTATCGGTCCGTCGAGGCTCAAGAAGTAAGACGAAAAGACGAAAGACAGTTCGTGGACTAGATAGATGAATTGAGAATTAGTTAAAGACGAGACGACCGAAACTTAGAGTAAGACGAAGACGCGATATTCCAAGGCATTTAGAGTAATTAACATTCAACGAGTTTGAGACGAAATTCAGTACCGTTTTGGTAAATTGTGATTAAGACAGTAATTGAGATCTTCTAAATACTGTGTTTGAACTGTAAGTGTGACTTTGTTAATATATTTATATAATTAAAAGTGTTTAATTTTTACAAACCCGAGCAAAGTAACGGAGAAGAACACGAAAGCCCAGGTAATCAAATCATACCTCTAGGTCATCGATTAACCAAGCCTTCATTGATAGGAATTTCAACTGGAGATCAACTAATTTACAGATATCTGGAGTAATATTTGAACTAATTTCCTTCATGGAGATGATATTTTAGTTCTGGTAACAAAGAAGAAATTGAAAAGTCCTGTTTATTTCGGTTAAACAGCTCCAAACAGCTTTTGAAATCCAAGACGCATTATTGCTTTTGACCAGCGTTGAACTGTAGCTCCACTTAACCTCAAATCAATCATAAAGAAATACAGATGATATTATTGAAGATAAGTTATTGCTATTGGTCTGCTCAAGTTTGAGGAAATATATGAGGTTTTCCACATAACGTTGCTTACTAGATCTTCTCTACAAACGTAGCGAATCGTCCAAAGAAATGTCATAACTCCAAAGGACCCACGTCAAGCTTCTTTGTTTACAACTCAATTCCAGAATACACTGAGGAAAACCGGGAAGAATTCCCAGAATCCGCTCGCATTATGCACCGTAGCGACATCCAAGAATGCCGGATAAGAGTGGCGTCCATTCAGATGAAATCATTTGCCGTTTGTCGCCGCTGAAGGGTATTATTTACGTACGCCATTATTTTATACCATTTTCATGTTAATTGGAGACCCCGGTAGTTTATTGTCTTGATCTGCTAACTCAATTTAAATTGTATGGAGCGAGAAGGGCCGCCAAATTCGGTCCCGTTGTCGGCCAATGGCGCTTTTCAGGCGCCCGTAATTTCGTGCTCCCGACTGTGTTAGTTATAAAGCAATTACTCGGTAATGCATTTTTGAGCCGGGTCAAGATATTAATTCTAGTAGTCTCAGTGTGTGTTGGCAGACGTCTTGTTCGGACTGCTAATATGGAAGTTGTTCTTGTCGGGCGGTTGAGTATGTGTAATGTGATTTTGTGCCTCAATTAAGTCTACGGTCGGATTAAGCTAGGGCTGACGACTATTGTTGTCGCGCTACGGATGCCTTGATTGAGTTTCTTGTTTGCATGATGGAAAGGCAGAATGATGATTCAATTTGAAGAGAGGGGAGGCAGTTTTCAACGGTTCATTTCTAGAGAGTTTTTCAGGAATTGAATTGAGGAAAGCCTTCGAAATGAGAAAGGACTTAATGAAGGATTCATAATTTTTTTACGTAAGTATTACTTCAATATTTCCTATATTTGAGTAGGATCCAGTTATTGTTTCCTGTAAATAATTGAGATGGTCAACAGGATGCTTCAAGACCTATTAGTTTCTTCAAATGTCGAGGGCATGACAGTTTCAATGAATTTACAGGGAACGAATTGTTATTGTATAATGTAAAAAGGATGTGTAATTCTTTGGGGTGTCGAAGATGTGTCATGTCGGTTGTAAATCTTAAGAGACTTACTGGGGTTGAGAAAGTTCGAGAACAAGACGGTTGTACCAGATGTGTCACATCTGTGTATCAGGTTCTAGTCCTTCGAGAATATTCGATTTCCAGGAATCCGCGAGGATCTTTGTGGGTGGTACGGCAAAACTCATTGGACTAAGGGATGGTACTTTCCCTAAGGGTGTGGTCAAGCCGGAAGGAGGGAAGGATATTCAAAGTGGACGGGGTAAGTTGCGGTCAGGGGACGAAGAAAGTGCGGGTCGAGAGTCAGTTCAAGGCAAGTCTAAGACGAGTCAAGTTCGGTCGGTCAACTTAAGAGTACGAGGTAAAGACGGTTCGCGGACTAGATTAAGACGAGTCGCGAACAAGTTAGAGACGAGACGACCGAAAACTTGAAGTACGACGAAGACGTGATAATCGAAGACGTTTCGAGTAATTAATACTCGAGTTAAAGACGAAATTCAGTACCGTAGTGAGAAACTTGTAATGAAGACGTAATTAAGATCTTCTCAATACTTAGTTTGTACTGTATAAGTGTGGCTTTGTAAATAAATGTAAATAATTCAAAAGAGTTTGATCATTACAAATCCGACAAAGTCACGGAGGAAAAGCGAAAGGCCAGGTAATCGAATCATACCTCTAGACGATCGATTAACCAAGCCTACATTTATGCAGACAATTGTTTCGCACTGAGACCCTTTATTTCTATAAATTTCTCTGATCACTCTGCCATTGGATGATGGCACAATGCTCATTAGTTTTTTCAGTAATATGAAGGAATAATGATATGACATTTTTGACAGCATAAAATTCTTTAAAATTATGATATTCATATTCTATTTTCCTCTAAGGGATAAGTGTACAATCCGAAGAGGCATCAATGAACACACTAATCCCATTAACGTCATCCATATCCCCAAAAATTTTATACCCTCTGCATCTCCTTGGTGCACCATATGAGATAATTTATCCAACATTATTCTACTCGACTTGCAATCCACCACTACATCTAGAATTTACTGTTCAACGAACTTCATATAGTGGAGCCTGTTGTCGGCAGAGCTCGCAAGTCTTATTTTGTGTGCCGAAGCGGCAGCACGAAATCAAGATGCAGTTTCGCGAACGAAACTTCCCCGTACACCGGTGTTTTCATGCAGAAATTCCATGGTTCTGTATTAAGTCAAACGAGCTCGCATTTGATATTACTCAGAATTGTTCGAATCACTTGTTCCCTTCAATTTCACTGACTTGGTCTGACAGTTGAGATTACATACAGGGTGACGGTATACTGTTTTCGTTCCATCTCAACGAGATGGGTGTTGAGATGCTGCCAGATGACTCAGGAAACTCAGGTGTACAACTTTGCGTCCGCCATTTTGCAATAGATGGCTGTAACGATTTGTGTCATCTTAAAGTTATTGTCGATTAAACATGTCAGCTTACGATCCAAATTCTCTCTCTTTTGATTTTCAGCTTCAATATGAAGAAATCTACGGCTGATGCTCATCAAATGCTCTCAAATACTTATGGTGAGGCCGCTATTAGTAGAAAAGCGTGCCGAGAGCGTTTTCAACGCTTCAAAACGCTGATATTGACGTCAAAGACTAGGTGGAAGAGAGAAGGTTTCCGAAAATGTGGAATTGGAGGCATCACTTGATTGAGACTCGCGTTAAACGCTACAATAATTGGCAGGATCATTGGGAGTGACGCAACAAGGCATTTCAAAACGCCTGAAAGTCATGGGAATGATTCAGAAATAAACAAATAGGGCGCCGTACGAGTTGAAGCCAAGAGATGTTGAACGGTGTTCGTGTGCTCGTGAACCGCTGCTTGCAATAAGGCAAAGACGGAAGGGCTTTCTGCATCGCATTGTGACTGAAGACGAAAAATGGGTTCATTAAGATCATCCCAAGCCTAGAAAATCATGAAGATATACCGACCATGCTTCCACGTCGACGGTTAAACCGAATATTCGGGGTTCCAAGGTCAATGCTCAGAAGTGTTGGGACCAGCTCGGCGTAGTGTGTTATGAGTTGTTGGAACTGACTGAATCAATCACAGGCAATCGTTATCGAACGCAATTAATGCGTTTGAGACGAGCATTGAAAGCCAACGGCCGAAATACAACGAGAACCATGATAAAGTGATTTTACAGCATGACAATGATCGATCCCATGTTGTGAAAGTGGTCAAGTCACACTTGGAATCGTTGAAATGAAAAGTGCTACCCCACCCGCCGTATTCTCCAGACGTTACTCCCTCGGATTATCACTTGTTTCGATGAATGGCACAAGGCCTGGCTGACCAGCACTTTCCGGTCTTATGAATAAGTAAAAAATTGGATCGATTCGTGGACCGCTTCAAAGGATTACCAGTTTTTTCAACGCGGGATTCGTACGCTGCCCGAAAGATTGGATAAAGGAGTGGCCAGCAATGTACAATACTTCAAACTATAAATGTATAATCAGTTTTTCACAATAAAGCCTCGAATTTGGGAAACAAACGGCGGAAGCAAAGTTGTACGTAGTGTGTATGTAGTTGATAAACTTTATTGACGAAAGAAGTTATTATTCCATTGCGTTTCGAGGAACAAAACGCAATATCCCTGAAACGAGGGTACAAGAAGAAAACAACTCAGTCAAGTTCCTCCAAATTGGTAGATCATCCCAGCCACTCACCTACAAACCACCACCCCCTTAAGAAAAACACATGTGCGTCATAACAAGCGGCCCGAAAGATAAATCATTCGATACGTCATATTTGACGTTCTATTAGTACACACGCAATTGAGGCGTGGACACTGTTACATCATTCCCCTTCCAGAATCGAGGACAATCTGGAAAAACACGAAGGCGGTGACCCCGTCTTACTCGTGCGAGTTTTTCAAATCGCCATCTTATTGTCCGGACGCTCTGTTCCATTAGTCAAACTGTCATCTGTTACCGGGTAGAATTCGTCCAAGAAAAGCGCTGTATTATTCCGGGCTAAACAACCATCTTTCGGACAGTCCCGCGGGAATCGAATATACTGTCCCGGAGAGGGGCATTGCAGGATCGTAACGGGGATTTGGGATTACTCCCTTGAAAGTTTCTTGGGGGATATTGAAGGATATATGATGTTTTCAGATGAATTTAGAAGAGGGACCACCACCACGTGGTTGCTCAGTTCAAAACGAAATAAGAGATATTTCTTCTTACAGATCACCGATTTTTATGGGGTTTCCATAATTTGAACAATAATCCACATCGAAGAAAGTAAATATTCTTGATTTGCGGAAAAAAATATTTTTGGTAACTTTCCATTTTTCGCAAATAAATCAATGATACTTTGTACAAAACACTGATATGTTGAAATATTCCTGAGAAAAAACTCACTAAAATCATCACACAAGAGGTCAAATCATAATTTGGTGAAAAAAATAATCGACCGTCGTATAGTGCTGCCCTCTACTTATCTGCTTCGAAAAAATAAAAGAAGTAAATGTACAACTTTGTACATCGTTCAAAGTTTGGTCATTGCAGGAGCGCCAAAATTTAACTGATAGGTGAAAAGCCACATGGTGGTAATCCCTCTTTAGAGGGGTCTATACCGTTTCAATGGTCAAATCAAAAATAGGTATGATATGTTTCACTCAAAAGATTTATATAAGGTTTTCATTGAATTTCTTTTCAAAGAATTCGTCACTGCGGAAAGCCTTTTTTTATCTATCTGATCTCCATTTATTTAGGCTACGTAAATCAACAGTGTTGTCGCATTTGTGGCTCGGAAAATCCAAGAATGAATGTTGGAAAGCCTGTCGAGTCACTTTTGTCGAGGTTTTTGGGCTGGTGATGACATTGGACCTAACTTATTCGAAAATGAGGCTGATGCAACGGTCACGTTGAAATAATTGAGCTACCTAGCTATGATTAATGATTTTTATGGCCGGAAATGAAATATATTGATGGGAGACGACGTTCATTTTCAACAAGATGGCGCCACTTGCCACAAAAGTAACGGAACGATCGCAATTTTGAAAGAACAGTTGATCACAATTGGCCACTAAGATCTTGAGATTCAACACCTTTAGACTTTCTTTCAGGGCTACGTGAAAGATAAGTTCTATGCAAATTCCCTGAAATCACTTCAAGACCTGAAAGATGGTATTCGTGAAGTTATTGAGGACATACAGCTGCAAATCTGCAAATCGGTCATGGGAAATTTCTTGACATGAATATAATACTTGAGACTGCAACAACTCTTCCATCGTTAATTGGATACTGTTCTCATACCAACAAAATGAATTTTTGAATTGTTCTCAAGAGATGTTCTCAAATCATATTCACTTTTGAGATATGGAAAAAAAATTCCACATATATCTTCAAAATGAATACGATTTGAGAATTTCTAAGTTGAGGTACGTCTCTGTCCATATCGACCAGTGCATTTCAAAAATATATTACCTGATACTGAAAGACACTTATTTTCTGTCCAATTCAATTTGAAATTCCTTCTTTTTCAATCTGTTTTCTCCGATTTGCCCCGTAAAGATGTTATATTCTTTATAATCTTTGACGTGTTGCATCCAGCTCAAATATGAATGTTGACTTTTATTGTTTGTAGAGTTGCAGTTAATTAATGATGGTCAGCAAGAGGATACTTTAATGTGAGTAATTTTTTTCCGAACAGGTGTTTTTTCGTCAAGCATATGTTTTTTATAAAATGAAGCAAAGGAATTTAACAGGATATCAACGCGTTTGAAATTATTCCTATTTGGTGATCAAATTATTATTTCGTAGAAAACTGGATGATAAATCACAATCCAATAAAATTGTTTCATACATATTTCTACTCAGTCTAGATGGTGTTTGACTCGTACGTTTACTTTAATTCTTTCGTAATCGTCGATCTCTATTGGATATTTTGTAGTAAGCATTCGAATACTATAGCAAGTTTTCACGATAAATAAACAGTAGTATGAAATCTGAATTGTTTTATTTAAAAAATAACTTCAATCCTTAGTGAACACCCAAAATATTTTGCCAGTTTCGTTTGAAATAGTTCAATAGAACCTAATTCGCGTGTTTTTATCTATTATCTTTTTGTGGATGTGTATGAGATGAATCTGTTGAGGACAGGATAAATCAGTACAAACAAATTTTCTAAGGGTCAACTTGGTCATTATCATACTATCTTGCCGACAAAATGCTATCATCATTAGAAAAAATACTTACCGGCTGGAGTTTCGTCAATCCAGAATGAATCGTCGAGTGTGTAGTCAGTTTCTGAAAAAAAAAAACTAAAATTAGTATATGAAAAAAAAATTTTTTCTCAATAATAAATGCATAATGTTTTTTGTATTCACACACATCATCAAAAATCTTGGCCATTCCTAGGTTTCCAAAGAAATAAACAATCCATATTCTGGAAATGAGATGAATATTTTTCTCTAATTCAACTGCATTATATCTGGTAGAAAATCTCTGTTTGTTACTCTTTGTTTTATGCAGGATGAGACAAAATTGAAGAAATGATAAAACATCTAAAATTATCGATTAATTATTTCCGATTAATTTTAGTTAATCCACAACTGAATCCAAATTCAATAGTCCGTATTACCACCTCTTCTTTCAATCAACTGCCCAATACGCCTAGGCATCTCACGAATCAAGTCATTGATGAAATTTTCAGGCATATCGTTCCATTCTTCCTGAAGGGCTAAACTCAATTCTGGAAAAGTTGACAGTGAATTTTTGTGATAGGATATTGCTCTCCCTAAGTGATCCCATACGTGCTCAATTGGATTAATGTCTGGTGAGTTTGACGGCCAGTTCATTCTCTGGATATTGTTCTTTTGAAGAATGTTTTGAAACCTCCGTGTGCGGTGTGGTGGGGCGTTATCATCCGGATAAAAGAAATTATCCCCCAATATATTGCGCAGAGGAACAATGATTGTTTCAATAATATTTTCTACGTAGATGGCACCAGTCATTGTACGTTCAACGATGACGGGTAGCTCTATGTCCGGGTGATAGCCGAGATACTCTTAAAAAAGGTCTTCTTGCTCTTAAATTTGAGAAATGCAACCGTCTTCTTATGGTACTCCTTGAGACTACCCTTATATAGGTCCTCAAAAAATGAATTCGAAGGGCTGTTACAGATACCATTCGATTCCTTCGAGTAAAACTTGCGATATAATGGTCTTTCCATGCAGATGTTACTCTGGGTCGACCAGGCACCGGTCTTCCGAAAATTCTGCCGGTTTCCAGGAAAAGGGCAACTATGCGCCTCACTGAAGTCCGTGGAATATTCAAACGTTGCGAAATCTGGAGGTTCAACAACGCTTCTTCATCTTAAACTACCATTCTCGCCCAGTCAAACTGAGAAATTGGATATTCAGCATTTTCCGCAGAATATTTTCAGAATTACAACTTTCGTTATTCGCTGAAAACTGATTAACTTCGAATACATCATCTGTACTCTCCCGAACAAGAAACATTTTTTGTTGTTTATTGTTTTCATTTAAATGATAAAATAGTGAAAATTCCACACACAAACAATTTTTATGTTACATTAAACTGGTTGAGAGTTGATAGGGGGGCCAAGACTTTTGACGATGTGTGTATATCAATGAAGCTACTTCTATTCGGTTCTACCTAGAACTATTCCGTTCTCTTTCTTTTAAGCAAGTAAATATTTCTATAATTTGTTAGTTGTATTTTTCCATTTGAAGGATTCTTTTTCATCTAGAATATTTGAATGCAATCAGTTTTTTACATATCGAATCATTCGTTATCTGGACAAGTTGATAAGTGAGAGCTGAACTTCACACTATTGAAAGGAATAAATTAATAATTCAAAATATCGACTCCAATTGAATTATTTGTTAGGTTTGTAGAATATCTACAAAGTATTTCAAATGAGACTAGCACATTATAAATAAACTTCAAAGAAAATGAAGTTTGTACTCATCCAATAAGAAAGATCTTCTCATCCCACACATTATTTGTCATTTAATCCAAAGTACATTCCTCCAACGCGCTCCCCAATCCTCCATCTCAGAAATACCGATCTGTATATTTCCAATTCGAGTCACAATACAAAACGACACATTTCTACGATCTCTCAGATACCACGTCTCTTGTTTGAATTCCATTAGGAAGTCTTGAATACTTAACGTATAACAAAGCGAACACACTTTGAATGAAAATGTACCCCAACAAACTTCCTCAATTCGAAATATCCGTCACAGCATCGCTTTGCACATCTAAGTGCCTCAATTCCTCTCCTCATTTTGCCTAACTCGAGCTCTAATAGTGTACGTCGTCTTCTATGTGAGAGTGAAACTCATTCATGATACGTGCCGAAATTCGGAAAATGACTGTATTTTTTCATTCACTCGTTCTCTTTTGGTCTGAAGTTTTTCGACCGGGTTATAATCTTGTCACGTGTGGGTCATAACAGAGGCTATGGCCTCTTGAATGAATCCATTGCTCTTGATGGCCACTACTCCATTCCAGAAGATTGGACTGAAAGGGTTCTTGGAAATTTGATGTCGTCATGATAAGGCTTTGCAATAATGAACTTGTTTTTGTTGAGGATGGTTGGATAGGATGTCAGATTTGTGGATTAGTTTCGTGAGTTTAAATCCTATTGTTTATATGAATTCCCAATACATAAAATCTATGACCAATAACAACTCTGTGTAAGGTTTATCTAGCAGATGAAAAACTTTCTTGAAACAAAACCTTCAATTGCTCATACAATATCAAAGCATTCTACAGTCTTATCGTTTTTTCGGACAGATTCTAGCATGACACTTTACCCAATAAATCTCATGCCTAACCAGTGTTCCTTTTACTTTCTTTACCTTTGCTGTAGAAAGATTCGTCATTGTTTTCAGAATAAGATTCAACATCGGCAAGCCCTTCGTCGATCATGTTTGAAGTCAGCATATCACCTATCAACTGTTGTTATCGATGGATCAAAGTCTAAATCAAGCCATTTAATTGCTAGTACAATTTTACACAAAACATCCAATATCTCTATCTAGAATAAATTCAATATTTGAGAATTTTGAGAGGCAATTGAGTTGCTTCGTTGTATTTCGAAAAAATGTCTAATTCGTCTAGAAAATTTTATTTGGGCCACCCTGTATAGAATACAAAGTCTCCTTTGCGAAATCCATTTGTGATACGTGTCGAAAATTCAAAACTCAATATAGTTTTTCATTACCATTGCCCCTTTCCTTCTACACTTTTTTGGCTTAGTTAAAATCAAGTCACGTGGAGGTTATAGGCAGATACGATGGTCCCTTGAATGAACCCGTAGTTCTTGAGAGCTTTTAGTCCATTTCAGAAAATTGGACTGAAGGGTTTCTAGGAAATTTGAGGTCAACATGATAAAGCTTTCAGCAATAATGAAGGCATTGGATTTGGATCACTTGATTTATTGTGTTTTAGGTCAATTTGACTGGTAGATGGGGTATCAGTTTGAAGGAATAGGCCTCTTTATTGATTGAAACTTAGGGATTTTATGTTCCATTTTCGATGTGAATTACATTCTGGTGAATTCTGCTATTCTTAGTTATTTCACCTTAGCTGAATCAAAATATTTGCTTGAAACAAGCAGATGATGAAAAGTTACATATCTATTCATATGATAGCTCTGGAGATTTTTTTTCGAAGGAATTTCGGTATCATTGACTCATAGTTTGAAAATAGCCAGAAAGATCCCATACATTTCAAAGAGTTATGCATTGAGATATTTGATATTCAGTCATAAAATCGCAAAACAACGTGAAATCATATTGGTTCACCTCACAGTTCAACATTGATACTAGTTGCATGAAATACAATTATCAATATTGCTGAAAATCCGGAACTATTCAATTTTTCGATGAATACCACTCCTCTTCAATCTTCAACATTTTCAGCTGTGTGATAATCTAGTCACTTGGTGAAATGATATGGAAGGGCTCTAGGAAATTTGATGTAAACATGATAAAGCTTTCAAATGCGCTGAATTGTGATTTATTATATTTTTTCCCGATATTCCTGGCAGATATGATTCATAATTATCTTAGAAATGTGCTCTTTCATTCTATGAATGTAGCCTTTCTCCAGCTCACTATTTCTTTCAGAATAATACTCATACGAGGCTCAGGTGGTTTTTTGTCAGCTCCTTCATCGATTCACACATTCTATGAACTGATAAAATAAAGAGTATTTAAAAAAAGTATTCATACTTTACCTCTATGATGGTTCAGAAAGGTAAGAGGAAATATAGTTGGAATTTTTCGAGATAGTTCAAGATTTATCAGTTCAACACGGTACCAACAGATAAAATAGTTAAACCATGCAGGTTTAGCATGAGTATAACATGATGATGTTATAACTAAAATTTATTCTTTTCACCTTTATGTATTGTTGTCATAATTACAGATAGCAGCTGGCAGCTAATTCAAATTGACAATGACAATTATTGAATATTTAAAGATATATACGAAATGAGATATTGTATCTGTGTTAACAAGTGTATATGAAGCGAAATGCATTGTTAAAGAAAAATAGCAAGGTTATTGATAAATTTGTACAAAATAGGAGTCATTATCTTCTGATCCTCCTCATTCTCCAAATCGTAATGAAAAAACTGCAAACTCACTCAGGCCAACACTGGAATCAATTGAGAGCCAATAAGCACTCGAAAATCTTTCCATTGATCGTCCGCTTATAGCTCCTAATTTATATCCGCTATCAAATTGAATTCCGCTACCGAACAGGTTCTAACATGATTCTGTAAAAGCCCCAACATTCAATAGAATGTGCTGCGGAGATATTAAGGTCAGGGTAAGAGAACTTTTCATTCTCGATTTTATTTAGTATCGGGAGAATTGCAGCTGATGGAGGGATCGATAAGTATCTTCAGAATTGGGTAAGATATATTATTTTTCTTGTCAGATTGGATAGATTGTTTATTTTGTTTGAAAATGGATTATTCGTAAGTTTTCTATCGGCTGACGATGCTACCTTTGATTTTATGTCAAATATAAATCAAGATATTTGATATATTAGTCAGATAATAATGCAAATTTCAATCTTAATACTCATTTATGATATACTAACTGATAAACAAACTGGAGTCTCCAGAAGGAGCTGTTTAAATTATTATTTTTTTTTTGGTAGAATATAGATAGTAGAGCAAGGAGTGAATGAATTTGGAGAAGAAAATCAGGAAGGTTGTTCTACGTGAACGCGGAATTTTCCGCCAGCTAAGTGAGTTTGAGAGAGATCGAATTTTTGGTCTATGGGAGGCGGGGTAGTTATTTCGAGAAATCGCAAACCGTACTAACAGAAATCCCACTACTATTATGAGATGTTGTCAAGCGTGGTTTGATAATGCCTAAAATCGAAGAAGAGTAGGCACCGGACGTCGAAGGGGCACAAATGAAGTTCAAGATCAACGTCTAAGACTTATGGCCAGTAGAGGCCGATTTGCGACAACTAGATCTTTGGCTGATAAGTGGGTGCGAGAATAAGGCCATCCTGTAACCATCCGAACGGTTTACCGCTGGATAAGATTTTTTGGACTGTAGCATTATCGACCCCATTACCACTGACGGTTGAGCATCGACGGCAACGATTACAGTGGTGCATAGAACGCCAACATTGGAATGTGGAATGGCATCAGGTCATCTTTTCTGATGAATCTCGATTCTCCTTAGGTGCAAATGATGGCTGAAGAAGGGTCAGATGACGTCGGGGAGAAAGACGTGAACCTCAGTTTAATGTTGAGCGTCATGTACACCGGACACTAGGCGTTATGGAATGGGGTGCTATTGCACATGCAAGTAGGTCATCTTTAGTCTTCATTCGAGGTAACATGACAGCTCTGCATCACCTTGAAAAAATAATGGAGCCACATGTTCTCCCTTACCTTAACCGACTCAGGAATCCAATATTTCAATAAGATAAAACCCGAATTCAAGTTGCCAGAGTTAGTTTAAACTTGTTGGAAGCGACCCATGTGAATCTTTTGTTATCCGCACAGATTCACCGATCTTTCTCTCAGAGAGCATGCTTGGTACATCATGGGCTTAAAAATTCACCCTAGCCCCCACGGACTTTGGCAGCTCTGAGACATGCAGTGCAGGTAGCTTGCTATTGTATCCCTCAAGAAGAAATAGACGATCTCATTGCATCAATGCCGAGGCGTGTATAGATAACCGCGGTGGACAAACACATTATTAACAAATTCATTGAAAAAACATTGTAAACCCTTCGTTTTTTTTTATCAAATTCCAATAGTTTACTAATTGCTATACCATCTATGAGTCAGCAACAAAAATTGAACAGCTCCTTCTGGGTGTTGCAGTTTCTTTGTCAGTATAGTTGATTTGATCTTTAGAATTATTACTTTGGTCCTGATTGTTGAAAAATATCTCAAAACAGTATTGAACGTCCTTCTAACCTTCCACCAACGATAAAATCCAGTGGAGTACATAGTCGACGTCAGTTAATCACTGAATTTTTCACGAAGGAAATAACTCATTGGCGGAGGCAGATCCACCATTAGATGCAATTTGTCTGCTAGCCTAAAGACCGTTTACTGTGAAATTGAAATTTACGTTCCGTATATTCCTAAAGTAGCCATGAAATGAATCCTTAATACTAAATACTTGAATTTGTCTTCCGCTTTTACGGCATTAACGCCAATAGACCTGATTCGAGTTGAAAATCCAGTTGAGCAGAAATATCCAATTATACGGAACTTGGTGCAGATGGAGAATTTTCAGAGGTCTGAAATTATGATGGATCTCTCCGAATGCCATTATTGCCGCTTATGATATTAAACTCAGTTGATTTCGTTTTGAAGAGTTTTTTTTTGGGTAATTAAGCAACAAGAATTTGCTTCGACTCGTTTTTTCATCATGAAAAATAAATATTTTCCATCTCGTCTCATTCTTCGAAGATTTCTTCTTTACAAATAATAAATTAATGAATATCATTGTGATAACTTTTGGAATGAATATTACTGATTTATATCAATTCACAAATAGATATCATGGATACTGCAAAACGATGTGAGAATCGTTTCACTAGAGATTACATTTTTTTTCAGTTTGATATCCCAGAAATCATCAGTCACGTTCTAATCCAATGTTTGTATGAACATATGCATAGGGCCTCGAAAAACTGGACTGAAATATTGCTATCACTGATTTTCTGGTTCTTTTTGTCGAATCAAACTAGTCGTTAAGGGGATTCTTGATTTCTGAAATTGCATATTTTACCTATAATTCAAACATTTATTTGTCATTACATGAACTAATATAGATTTCTATAAGATCTTCTGACTCATCGTGAAGCAAGTTTCTCTAAATTTTAATCATTTTTTATCCATGGGTGTCAGCAATGCATATTTTAATGAATTTCTCTTCAGTTTAAATTTTGTTTTCACCAAGATCAAACGGTTCTATGAACTTGAAAACAAAATTCTCAATATGCTAAGATAGGTTCATCCAAGAGCACCTGTGATGCTTCAGGCTAATGAACACAAGTGCTAGTTGCTAATTTCTTTAATGATAAGCAAAGTGTAATACAATAATATTAGTGGTACGGTAATCTGCCACAATTATGGTTTAGGATTAAGTTTTTTTTTTCAATTGAGTTATGAGGAGGTGGAGATTTCACACATATAAAATTGTCATGTTACATTCAACAAGTTGAGAGGGGGGACAAGACTTTTGAAGAAGTGTGTACTTCAGAAGATAATTATTGGCTTTCTTCGAAGAAAAATACGAATTAATTCAAAAACTTTCACTTCTGACGAGCAGCTTATGTTATTTCAAACTCATTTTTGTCATAATAACTCTTAATACCTCATGTCATCTGACAATTAAAGCTGAATCTATATTCAGGTAGTTAGAGCTGTAAAAACAATGAATCTCAGTTAATTGGAAGTATCTAAATAACTATGTCTTAATTCCTCTAATTTTTGAGAAGTAGCAACGAATATCTGATAACTGTTGAAAGAAAAATATCTCAGAGATCAAAGAGTATTTTTGATACTGATAAGGATCTGATATATCTTTCAAAAAGTATCTAACATGTTATAACAATACTTAAATCGAACAATAATTAAAAATGTTTCTAATAGTGCACCTAAAAATAACTCAAGTTTTCGAGATTGATTAGATGCTAGAAAAAACTCTAAATACACTTTCAGAAACTAATTCATCATGTAACTGGATACTTCTAAAAAGTATCTTTGACATCTCTGCAGGAATTATTCCTAATAAGAACCTGCCCTATTCAGAGAACTCCCAACCACAATCCATCCGGCATAATCTCTAATCTACTTTTAAACACCCTGTACTTAGAAAGTTCCATAGATTCATGATCGTCCTTGGAAATTAAACGCATTTTGAACGGATCGTAGTTTGTGCACTGTAATTAGGTTGTTGGTGCTGGTTTGGGGGTTTGGCTCAACGGTTAGCTTCCCCCTACCCCTAAATTTGCCTGTTAAATGATGGGGTACCATTAACTCCCTCTCTTCAAGAGACCGCAGGCCACAATGCTGACGGTTGCTTTACTTGGCAGATGGGAACGTAGGCTGATTACGTCAATACACGTAAAGGTTTGCCAACATCTGAGCATGAAGTTCTTGTAACAACTTAACTACAGTGTACGTTACTGCGTGACATTAATGAATCTATAGAGGAATTGAGAATTGATTGCTAAGGGAAGGGGGATGTTTTCATTGAAATCGTACTTTGTGCCATGCACGTTTGTATTGATTGTGGTCATTTGGCATTCCAGATTAGGAATGTCGTTAATGAAGGGAATGGATAAGAGAATTCCAATATTTATCATATTCACAAATAAGGTGAAAAAGGTTTTTCTTTAATACGAATCTCCTTCCAAAAAAGCATATAAGATAATAAAAGGAGAATGTGATTAGTTTTTGGAAAAAAGTATTGCTTAGCTTTTATTACTCATGGTTGAATTTGCCCTTCTTAATGAAGATTTTAAAGTTAATTTTTTTCTGTAATTTTCATCTGATATAAAAAATTATGAATTGAATAGTAACTACAAAACCATTTAATAGTAATGAAAAAATTATTCTCCATTTCAGAGACAGTATTTATTTTTGTTATCTTATCTGGTAAAGTAGGCTCATTATAAAATTAGGCAGAATCAAAAATGTTTACACTTAGGTTGGAAGAAAACATTAATTATGATATTGATGAAAGGATAACTCACTTTTTTTTATTTGAATACTGAAAACATCAACGTTGTATACATTATTAATTATCATTATCTACATTGTCACACAACTTTGCTTCCGCCGTTTTTTTCCGAAATTCGAGGCTTCATTGTAAAAACTGGTTATACTTTTATGACTCAAAGTATTGTCCATCACTGGCAACTACTTTCTCCTATCTTTCGGGTAGCGTACGAATCTCGCGTTGAAAAAACTGATCGCATCTTCTGAAGCGATCCAGGAATCAATCCAATTTTTACTTCTTCATAAGAGCGGAAGTGCTAGTCATCTGAGCACCGTCTGGAGAATACGGCAGGTGGGGTAGGACTTTCCATTTCAACGTTTGCAAGTATGTCTTGACCACTTTCGCAACATGGGGTCGAGCATTGTCATGCTGTAAAAACACTTTATCATGTCTCTCGTTGTATTGCGGCCGTTTGTCTTTCAATGCTCGGCTCGAACGCATTAATTGCGTTAAAAAATAATCGCCTCTGATTGTTTCAGTAGGTTTCAACAATTCATTATACACTACGCCGAACTGGTCCCACCAAATATTGAGCATGACCTTAGAACCATGCACATTCGGTTTGGCCGTTGACGTGGAAGCATGGCAGGGATATCTCTATGATTTTCAGCGTTTGGCATTATAGAAATGAACCCATTTTCCGTCTCCAGTAACAATGCGATGCAGAAATCCCTTCCGTCTTTTCCTTGCAAGCAGTTGTTCACAAGCAAAGAAACGCCGTTCTCTCGGCACCCAATTTATTTGTTTCTGTATCATTTCCCTGACTTTCAGGCGTTTTGAAATGGCTTGTTACGTCACTCCCAATGATCCTACCAATTATTGTTACGTTTGACACGAGTCTTGATCAAGTAATGTCTCCATTTCTGCATCTTCGAAAACCTTCTCTGGTCTAGACGTCAAAATCACCATTCTTGAAGCGTTGAAACACTCGGCATGTTCTTTCACTAATATTGGCCTCACCACTGTCATTTGAGAGCAATTTATGAGCCTCAGCAGCAGATTTCTTCATATCAAAGCAGAAAACTCAAACATCCCGTAAATTATGAGAATTTGGAGAATTTGACTCGTGAGCTGACGTGTTTAATCGAGAATAACTTTATGATACAGACACAAATCGACTTATATTTCGATGGCATTATGTTCACAAATACCTAAGCTTATT
Organism: Harmonia axyridis; assembly: GCF_914767665.1. Classification (NCBI taxonomy): domain Eukaryota; kingdom Metazoa; phylum Arthropoda; class Insecta; order Coleoptera; family Coccinellidae; genus Harmonia; species Harmonia axyridis. The sequence continues at coordinate 32,607,455 of NC_059505.1, forward strand.
GTATGACATCTACGATCTATTTATTTCGACTACCGCTACGAACATCTATTGAAAAACGGCGGAAGCAAAGTAAGTGGTACATATAGCATTGAATAGAACACAAAAATGGTAATCACCACAATAAAAGTTTTTTGAGAGACAGTTTACGAAAAAGTAGTTTCGTATCAGTGGTAACACTAAAGGGGGCCAAAGGGAGGTTGTCCCTCTTAAATTATTGCTGCCTCCTCCTGAAACATCGAATGATAAAAAAAATACAACATGAATTTATTGTAAACTGGATGGACTTCTTAGCCTTCCTTAAAAAATCCTTGCCCCCTTCTTGCTCCACACTTTGCTTGAAAGCTGGCTTTGTCACCGATCCGTATCCAGTTAAAATGTGTAAGAATCAGTTGCATATGGTCGACCTTCTTCTTGTTGTTGCAGTTACCGAGTAGCAGGATTCAGAATCCAAACGCTTTGCCAGTAGGTGAACGGTAAAGCGTAGGAATTCTAAACCCAACCACACTGTATATCTTGTAGCGATCGGGGCAGGACCATCAAGAGTTTCTGATGAGAATTTGGTAGTGATTACATGTAGATCTGGCCACGGGACCAACTTCGAACATTCAAACAAGGTGCAAACTTCCCCGGCAAACTCCGGTTTCCACAGCATTACCGCTCTGGGATTCGCACTTATAGCTGTTGAAATCTGCCTGCGAAACTTGATTAAGTTCTCCCAAACTCAGGAACGTTTGTTATGTTATGATGGATGCGGAACTTACCTCAGCAAGGGATACGGGTTGAGAGTGTCATCTATTTACAGAGATATCATTACGTTGTTATTGTGTTTCCGAACAGTTTATTGTTGTTTTTCTTATATGGTATGTTGAGTTTGTTATTCAATATGGTAATCATACAATACTCTTGCGTCTCTGAAGAGGAAGGTTGGGATATTCCAACAAAAACACTTTTTAAAAAGTTCCATTTCAATAAAATCATCTTAAAGGATCTACATCAAAGATATACAAAAAAAAAAATAAAATTTTATTTCTATAAGTCTAAAAAAACTGAAAAGTTGATAATGTCATTACATTACTAATGCACAAAACTAAAATTACATTTCACTTTGAGGCGAAAACAATCTTCATCTAAGATAGAAGAATGAACATAATATACAGGGTGATTCAAAATTCAGTTTAAGATTTCAGAAGTGTATTTTTCAGGTCGAAATAAGAATCTTTTTTCATAAATACTTACTAAACTTCAGAGCGTTGAGAGTTCAACTTTTTTTTCAATAGCTCCTTCAGTTTTTGATATATTAAGATCAACTTTGAAATGTTTGAATTAATAATAATTGAATCAATTATAATTCAGATCACAAACCAAATCGGTAGAATTTTTTGTTTTCATGGTGAAATAGGTTCCAGCTCTTCGTTAAAAATTTTAATTAAATGAAGCGATTTGCAGAAAATGATTACGTATACCTTTTTCTCGATAACGATTGCAGATGAGTGAAATTACAAGGGAAAAACAAAATTTATTTACAAAATATAGAATTCATTTTATATGTTAGAAACCATCAGAGGCATACTACAAAAAAGTTTATGGGTCGAGAAAGGGCTTGACCCCTGTAAAAATATTTCCTTGTAGCTCAGCATACTGGATGATGCAAATCATAAAACTTAACATTCATTTGAAATTTACTCTTAATATCTCCAAAACTGAAGAGCGATGACGAAAAAACTAAAAAATCTTGCTCTGTAGTTGAGTAACGCAGCGTTTACGGACACATGTTCATAAAAAAAAGTATTATTTTGACCTGAAAACTACGCCCTTGAAATCTTTCAAGACAACATATTTTCAATTACAATAATAAAAATAAATTTTTATTAGAGTAAGATAGCAATTTCAAAAAGATTTCTGGTGAATAAATTACAGTCTCAGAGTGGTTTTGAATCACAGCATGACAGTCTGAGCAACAAATAACCTTCAGACCACAGTAGACAAAATCAGAAAGTGACTTACAGGCTAATGTTACATCCTAAGTTTCAACTTCGCCTCTCCAGGGTTTATCTAATCTAGTCTATAAAGACGTCGTTAATGAATAAATAAATAATATGTCATATACTGAAATATATGACATCGATAACCCTCTTTGAAATCCAGTTGATATTCAAGTTTCATCTTTTGAATAATTAACATGGAAGTATTGACGTTTTCAGTATATTTTCATTTATTAATTGATTTTTCATCTTATTCAATTGAGATCAATACGTGTTTTTGCTACTGCGGTGATGTTTTACAATTTCTCTTTAAGAGGATTAAGACTACTTAGGGATTCTCTTTGATGTTCAGAGATTCTTCGGTCTTAGATTGACAATGACTTGTTTGTTTTTCTATATAACTTGAATGACAATATTTTGACACAATTGAGAGTAGGTATTCACGGCAATTCGATAAAATTTTACCCAAATCATATTCAAAGGAATAAAAAATATTTTTTGCCGTTTTATTGTTGTTATTCGAAATCATGATGATATTTCCATGGAATCAAAAAATGAAGTGGCTTTCAATGAAAAATTGAAGCGTTCCAACTTTGTGTGAAACATAAATGAATAAGTTCTGAGTTAGGTTGGATCGAGATATGAAGTTTAAGTAACGCTAAAGTTGTTGTTTCAAAAATGGAAAAATACGTGCTTCGTGTTTTGATAAAACACTGTTTTTTGATGGGAAAAAATTATGTACAAGCAAAGCAATGTCTTGATGATTGATATTCAGTTTCTGCTCCAGCGACAAAAGGGAAATGAAATTTTGCTCTAATACAGGAAAGTTAAAGAAGCGTTGGAGTATATAGTGGGTCAATTTGAAGAAGTATCGCTCTTAATATCTGAGCTCTCATGCAAAATCAAAAGGAGGTAAAATTTAGGGGGCATTTTATACGATTGGTTCCAATCAGAGACCGCTTCTTCTTCTCAAGGTACCATCTCCACTCAATGAAAGTTGGACACAATCTCAGCAAATCTGTCTCCGTCTTAAGCAGAGACTGCTACTCTAAGAAATTAGATAAGTAGTCCGTGGTTCCGATCAATTTGTATGAACCCAGTGAGCCTGATAAAGGCAACTCCCAAAATCTTTAATTGAAAGGAGTGTTGAATGGTTTTTAATATATAATCTCTAGTTTTAATCATAATATCCATGAAATTTGTTGAAAAGTACCAAAGATGAATGATGACAAGTGGGGTATTTCCAAATCAGAATTTCATTTCATTCATCGTGTTTCACCACTTTTGGACCAGCCTTCAGAGTAAAAAATATTTCAAGCATATACATTGAGCACTATCGATTCCATAAAAATTTGAATGACTCTCCTAGTATAAATAAATCTTATAAGTATTTATAGCCCAATACTTACAAGATTCATTAACCGATCGAGCACTATTGACTCACCCTGTATAGAGAGTTTTTCAGGTAAATTATGCCATATTGACAACAAACTATATACAGGGTGGCCATTTGAAAACGAAACAGACGAGATTACAGACGAAATAAAGTTTTTCGATAGAAATGCTCGGACAGGTCGATTTCTGTTTCGAGGGGGACAACTTAAGATGTAGGTTACGGACGCATAGCGCTTCAACCCTTGCTACTACAACCCTCACCCCCAAATTTTGAATAGAGAAGATGGGGTGAGTGATACCTCATTTGAAAGGGATTTTTATACTGATTTCAGCACAGTAATTGTTTTTTCATTTTATGCATTAGTTCCCGAAATATTCTTAACTAAGTATTTGAAAATGAAGTGGTGTTTTCATGTCACTTGTAGTGTTTTGTGAAAAATCGACATTTTGAGCTTCAAAACAACCATGACTGTGGCTTCCTTCCTAACTAACTAACGCATGAATATTTCGAGAACTAATGCATAAAATGAAAAAACAATTACTGTGCTGAAATCAGTATAAAAATACTTTTCAAATGAGGTATCACTCACCCCATCTTCCCTATTCAAACATTGGGGGTGGGTGTTGTAGCAGCAAGGGTTGAAGCGCTATGCGTCCGTAACCTACATCTTAAGTTGTCTCCCTCGAAACAGAAATCGACCTATCCGAGCATTTCTATCGAAAAACTTTATTTCGTCTGTAATCTCGTCTGTTTCGTTTTCAAATGGCCACCCTGTATAACATTTCTCTGCAAGTATGAGACCTAATCATAGGTCTCATCATAATTTATCTTAGAGTTACTCTCATTTATAACCAACCATATTAAATCGACTACTACAATTAGGGTTTCGACTTCAAATCATATTAATAAATAAACAATTTATGAGATGTCACACAATATGTAGAAAGGTCAGTGACATCCTGTTTTCTCCATAAACCCCACAATACTCTCAAAACTCCCCCTCCCGAATGCAATCTCTTCGAACACTTACACTTCGACCAAAATTTCTACAAACGCAGAACGGGGTAAATTACAGCTTCACCCGTTTTCCTGGATTTCCCAGGGGTTGGACCACTACGCGCGAGGTTTCAGATTACATGCACAGAAATCACGGCGATCAGGACGATACAGCGCCACGAAATGGGAGGCTGAAGGAACAAACAGCGGAAAATTAGGAAGATCTGGCCGATTAGAGATATTACAGGTAAATATTATACGTCGGCCTATTAAAATCTGATGAGCCGAATGGGGTTTCGTAATATTGGCGGGGTTATATCTTGATTTGTGCCCGGGCACAGAGTGAGATCGTCGGTCGAGTCGCTTCAGGAAATGAATTTAGGGAAGGGAGATGGCAGTCGTTAAGATAGTGGGAACGGCGGGCGCTGTTAACAACTGGATGATCAGGGGAAGTCTTTGTTAACTGGAAGGATATTTTCGCTGTTGATATTCTTTTGAAACGATTTTTTCTTGAAGAATAGTATACTTACATTATGTCGATATAGATTCGACGCTTTCACAGTTTGAGATTCAAATTACAGGCTTAGGATCATTGGAATTAGAGGCCAATTTGATCAACGCCAAAGTTTCGTCTTATATTTAGACTTTATAAGTTGAAGTGATCAATATGTGTGAATATGAAGTAACAAAGTAAAAGTTCAATATCCACGGCATTACAATCTTCTTCTTTAGGTGCCTTCTTTATTACTGAAGGTTGGCGACAGGTGTGGGTGTCCAACCCACACACACACACCTTATCGAGGAAAGCTTTAAATAGGAAGGAGTTTGCTGGAATTGTCGCCATCTTTCAGTAATGAAGAAGAAGATTGTAATGCCGTTGAAATTGAACTTTTACTTTGTTGCTTTATATTCACACTCTCTAACATTTTAAAGCCACGGCATTTCCGTCATCCAGGGACTCTTCGGTCTCTATTTTCCCCTCCATGAGCAGTCTCAAAAGAGACTGCTCATGGCATTACAATAAGAGGTTTTATTTTGAATAGCTGGATATCTGAGTATCTGTCACTCTTGAAGCTATCATTTTCTGACATTTGATAATTGAAAACTACGTCATTACTGAAAATGGAACCATACACGCTTCAACAGCGCACATAAATTGCTAAAATTCACTTTAAAAATGGTGAAAATGTTCTATTGAGTGTTCGCAAAAGTAAGGCATTTTTAGGTCGTTGTGAAGCCGGCAATAGTGGAACTGGTCGAGAAGTTTGAGCTGTTGGGACCAGTTAGTGATGTAAAGAAGCGAAACAATATTGCTGATGTCTGCCTTAGTGTTGAAGAAAATCTAGGTTCATCGATTCCGACATTGCACCGTATTCTGCACAAATACTTAGATCTTCAGTCTGTTAGAGTTTAGTTAATACAAGACCTCAAGCTGGTCGATCACCAGGAACTTCTTCGCTAATTGAGCCGTTGAAATGAATCAAAATGATCCGGATTTTCATCAAAAATCATCTTCAGTGATAAGGTTTATTTTCACCTTGGAGGCTATGTTAATAAGCAGAATTGATGCATTTGGTACATAAAAAATCCAAGAAAGAATATTGAAAAGCCTCTCCATCTTCAATGTGTCACTGTTTGGTGTGGTTTTTGTGTTCGTATTATGATTGGACGTTACTTATTCGAAAATTAAGCTGGCGCATTTGTTACGGTGAGTAAATTGAGTCACCAAGATATGATTTCTGATTTTTCATAGCTGTAATTGGAAGATTTTTTTTGTTTGGAGTTTTTTGGCTCATCTTCCGATATCAGTCATCTGGTTAATTTTAGATATGGATTTTCTTCAATATTTTGGGATAGACAGGGACACAGTAGGAGTATATAATAATGTGGACGACGCTTATTTTCAACAAGACAGCGCCATGTGCCACTCTAAAAGCGAATTTTTCGCTATTTCACAAGAAAAGTGACTTGGCCGAGGTGATCACAATTGGTCACCGAAATCTTGTGATTTAACAACTTTGAAATTTTTTTAGGGTCTATGCTAATGCTTCACCTTCGATTCAAGACCTTGAAGATGGCATTCGTGAAATTATCGAGGACATACAGCCGCATATGTGTCAACAATATACCCGCCGGGGACGTATTAGAGTGTGACGCTAAGCCCATAACGCCATCTATCGGTCATGCAAAAACAGAGTCACTACAATGGCATACCTTCTCCTTTTGCAAAAAAATCCATTGCTGTCTCCCAAAATATACCCTTTTTATGTGAAAATAGAACCTCGTATTCGAAAAATCTTAGTAGAACCGCAAATTATTGGGGTTCCGAAAATCTCACGAGCAAAATTATGATTCGAAGCTGCGAATCGAATATTCAAGATGATAATCAACGAAAAACTTCTTCTAAATGTTTTCACTATGGCGAGAAACCTTGTAAGCGCAATCTTTCTCTTAATTGTTGCTTATGGCAAAACGCTACTTCATAACTGTCAAAGTTCAAAGTGAGCGCCCGTTGTCCTGACCCCCCACTAAACAGAGGGCGAAACACAGAAACCTATTTAAATTTCGGATGAACACCCTGCAACTGTTGGCCAACATGCGATAAATTAGCAGATTACAGAATGTTATATTAATTCATCCACTAGAATCTGTGTCCGAATTTATGAAGAATACCTCGTTGTACACATTTTCCACGTTCCGACCATCTGGTTTAATCACGAGAGCAACAGTCGTTAATTTCGCAAAAAACAGGGGTCGGCCGTCGCCCAAAATAACATATATTTGAATAACGGTTTCGGTTTTCGCCGTAACAGCTGCCCCACCTGCGCCGTTCTCGGCCAGTTCCGGTTATTTACGATCGCGAAATAATTCAGAATTGATTCTGTGCATCGGGTGCATCGTTCATTTTTTATCGACGTAGGTTCGGTCGGCGTGCATGCGAACTGTCATGTTCTGCGGGTGTTTGGAGGATCTACAAACCGACTGCCGCCATGTTGCGAACTGACGCTGTTGCTGATGGTTCCTGCATTTGGGATTTAAATGTTGTAGGGGGCGAAACATATTATTCTGTTGTTATTGACTCTATGGATCGATTGTTACGGCTCGTTATTACTTTATTAATATGAATATTTTAGAAGCAGTGATTCATTCAAAGTTCACACTCATCTAAATCCTCATTTTAAAAAGCAACAGTCACAACTGTTTCAGTAGCAACTCTTACTGTTGTTTATATTGCAGTTGTTATTGCAGTAGCAATAACTGTAGCAGCTGTTATTTTGGCAGTTATATCTAGAGCAACTGCTATCAAAACAGCAATAAAAACAGAGCAGCAGCAACAGCTGAAGTAATTGTAACCACAACAACTGTAGAAGCTATTGATGTTTCTGTAATTGTAACTCCTTCTGATGGTCAGGCTGCAATCAAAGCATTCAGCTCACATATTATCCATTTTAAGATGGTATTGGAGAGCCGAAGAAAATTCAATGGAATAGGCAAAAATAACAAGGTCTTTTTAATCTGGGTTCTCGGCCACTCGGGAATTAGAGGAAATGAAGAGGCCAACACATTTGCCAGAAAATCAGCACAAACTCTTTCCATCGGCCCGGAGCCTTTCTGTGGTATAGGGAAATGTACCTTCAAGACAGAGTTTCAGGAGAAGGAAGACTGAAAACGAAATACTCTGGCGGAATCTTTCTGGTTTGGATCACTTCAAAAAGTTTCTTATTCTATGACTCTACGAGATCCAAGAAGTATCTGGATCTTAGCAAAAATATGCTACACATCCTCATTGGATTCCTCATAGGGCATTTTCGCCTTAGGAAAGACCTCATGGGAATGGGTCTAACTCTGGATCACCTGGTGATGGAATGCCTAGCCATCGCTAGTCAATGCAAAACCTGCTTTGGATACGAAATTTGTAGAAGTGAGGAATTACCCCCCTTGAAGTCATTCCAGATATTGGAGTTTATTAGAAATCTGGAACTGGAAGGCGAGCTGTAGATCACGTTACAAAGAGAATAGCTCTGATGGGGCACAATAGACCATTGGGCCGCAGTGGAACGAAACCTCTCAATTAAATAAATCTTCTCGCACTGTGAAGCGTGAAAAGAAAAGATGAAACGGGTAACCTTGAACGAGAATTCACCAAATCCGGTGAAATCGACCTTAGATTTCCCAATAAGGATTACCATGGGTTTGGTCCATAAACTATGAATGAATCAGAGCTGCTAATCCTTATATGAAAAAATGAATTACTAACCGTGAAAATTGAACTATAAAGTCAATAACGAAAAACTATGTTTTACAACTAAAGTACACTAGAGGAAATGAAGATTCCATTTTGTTACATCAACCTTGGAAAGTATGAAAAACTAAATTCAAAGATCCTCTAGACTAGATTATCTTTGAGCTCAACTCGTTTACCTTTTCGCTCCCCCGGAACGAACAAAGATAGATCTACAAATATGATAGACCAACATAGCTAGTACATCTGAAAGATAAACAGAGCTAGTAGATCTAATAGATCAGCAGAGCTAGTAGATTCATAGAGCTTATACTCTAATCTAGTCTCGAATCAACAATTTTGCCATTATCAGTTAATATAAAATTGATCAAATCATTCATTTATAAAACGAATTACTTCCGGATCATTGTATTGTGAACCAGCCATTCCCAAAATCTCTAAGATTATCGTTGAGCACAACTCGTTTAACTATTTGCTCTCCCGGAACGAACAAAGATAGAACTATAGATCTGATAGATTAACAGAGCTAGTAGTTTTGATAGATCAACAGAGCTAGTTGATTCATAGAGCTGATACCCTGATATAGTTTTCCTACAACTGCTATGGAAAGTAGCGTATTCTTCACAGCTTACTCAATTTCAAAACTATGTATTATTGCTCATACTGTGGGAAATATGATTCCCTACGGCACTTTGCCCACACCTCGCTTGGTAGACCAATGAAATTGAGCTTTTGAGTCGTTTCTATGCAAACGCCATAAATTAGCACATACTGTCAACGAAGTCCATTTTGATTTGAATCAAGTCCATTACTTGAATTATTGAAATTTGTGCAGTTTTAGGAAAAGTATAATGTGCAACATGTGGAGAAAGTACTTTTCTCGCTCGTGTGTTTGCGGAACTCGCCTTTCAGGCTCGTGCCACAAACTTCCAAGTTGGACTTTCCCCACTTGTTGCACAATATACTATTCTAATTAACATTTTTGGTTATTATCAGTTTATATGAAATTTTCTCAGATCAACCTTCAGTTTCTGGAGAAAACCATCACTTTACGGAAATGATCTTTAGTTTCCGATGAAGATAATTTATTTGTCGAAACTGAAACTGAAGACAATAAATATTCCATTTAGTTACTTCAACCTCAGAAGGTAAAGAGCCTTAAACCTAGAAAGAAAAACTGTATGAAAGGAAGTGATGTGAATTGAGTTTCAGTCCAGTTGTCGATCAAATCGTCCATTCATAAAACGAAAAACTTCCGTATCATTTTATTGTGAACCAGTCATTCCCAAAATCCTCTGGATTATCGTTGAGCTCAACTCGTTTACCTTTCTGTTTCCCCCGAAACGAACAAAAATACCCATATATGACAGACAAAACCCCCAAACAATCCACCATAATGATCTGCACAGAATGAAAACAACCATGGCCGTAACGACTCCACAACAGTCAATTCGCCAAAATTTTCCTCCATTCAGACCGCCACGGAATTACAGGGTATTCACATTTCAAACCGACAACAAAGCCTTCGAAATAATGCATTGTGCCTGGACAAAATTGGAATTAACTGTCTCCCCTCATTCCATACCTGCGTCACGGTATAATTGTTTTCGAACTTTCGAGATTATGCAAAGTATAATGGCGGGGACTGTGGTAGAGGAGTCTGCTCCAAGTTTTTCACATGTTGCTCTTCATAAACATGAACTCATACTGACTTTTGGAGTTAACCAAAACAGATTGTGTGAGATATAAAAATTTGAAACATCTACGCAAAGTAATCAACTTCCATCATTATTCAGACAACAATGAGCATAGAATATAGGATTTAACCATGAGTAATAAACATAGATAGACTGAGTATACTCAATTTTTACATGTCCCCAACATAGTTAGATTACGTTGTCGGATTGTGATATATTTTCAAATTCACAATTTTACTATATCGCTATGAATGTTCATTGTATTGAATATAATATATTTATTTGAGTGATTCCCGATTCAATATGCAAATTTAAATATTTGGAATCCGATATTTTTCCTAATTGTTGAATTTATAATGAGCAGAATATTCATTATTTTCTGTATCTACCTGCTGAAATCCAAGGTCTGACTACTTTTGCTCTCCTAGTGTCATCGGTTGTTTCACGTCGTTTGGCGTGCTTGAAGTTTGTTTTCTGGATTTCTGATAAATTTAGGTATTCAATTCAAGATATTTTGAGTTGATATGAAGCGTTCATTCACAATGGGACATAAGATTTGCGTTCAATATCAACTTTTTTGAAATGGAAACTCAAATTAAATCACTATAAACCATAAAAAAATTAAGTTTTCTGATTATTGAGAAACCTCCAGGCTTTGTTTGATTTCATAATTTTTAATCCAGGATCTAAGACACATAAGGCATCTTATATATTTGTCGCCTAACCTATTGCGAGTTTCTGTAACTGTAAGAGCAGGTCTGGAAAATTGTCTTCCAACAGGAGCTGAAGATTTTGGCGTTGATGAAAAATCCATGGCCATTTTGGCCAAGTTTGGAAAGATATTCCCTAAACTACCGAAATCTACCAATCGATCTCATCGAAATGAGACAAAACTACTAATAAAGTCACACTGGCGAATGCTTCAGTCTCTCGGCGCTCGAGGAATCCCCTAATTTAGTATAAGCGCGCACGAGATTGCAGAAATATATGCCGTGCGACGCGTGCATATCAAGCTCAAGTTACATCAAGTAGCTTGATATCAAGTCAAGCAATAAATGTCTAAAATCGAGTCAAGTCATGCACGAGTATGTAATTATTCACGAGCTTGATTTTCAAGTCAAGTAGTTGGTTAAAATGTCAAGCTACTTGGCTTGATGAATCCCTATATGTATATGTCTCACCATTCAATTCATCAAGAATGAATATGTCAATGATTTGTTCTGTTAGAACCACTGTATTCTGTTTTATCTTGATTTGGGCCTATTTTTATTTCTGCCTCTAATTTATTCCATTTATTGGGTTCGGTACCCAAGGTTAATATTTTTCATTCTACTAGGAAGTCATGAGCAAATGAAAATGGGAATAGAATGTGAGTGAGACCCTCTATTTCAGCAAAACTAATTTGAGTGACTCTGATTCACAATATATCAGATGGATAACACGAAATTCTACTCGTATTTTCAATCTAGATACTAGAAACTCATTTCTACCGCTGTCGAGGGAATTTCACTTTCGCGATATGCGCTACCCTAATTTTTTCCTCGTTGCTTCTAGTTTTTGCTGTTGGCCTGGTGGGAATCGAAAAAATTATGTTTTCACGCCATATCCACTTATGCTTTGTAGCGAACAGGTTTCACCTGTCAACCTGTGAACCGGTGGAAAGCTTTGATTGACGGAAACATGGGAATGATCGTTTCAGCTGCTGCACTTGTGCTTTTATCGAAAGCTTTATACTATTTTTAGAATTTTATTTTCGATGGGATCAATCATACGTCGATGTTATTTTCACCATTTGATAGAGTGAGATATTTCAGAGCAAAAAAAAATTGAATCGAATGATCAACACTCGGCCATAGGTTGTTTCATATACAGGATGGCTTACTCGAATATTTTGATTATGAGTTTTTTCCGAAAATGCCGTGACAGGTCTATTAAAAAAGTGGTTCTTGTTGAAGCAAGTTCAGGAGTTTTAAATGGGAGGGGGATAGTAGAAATTTCATTCCTGTACAAGGAGGTGATGAGTGAATCACTTAGTACCAAAGCTTCTTTCGTTTCTCAAGGAGGTAAAAATTTCGAAAGCATATTGGCGCCATATGTTTCATTACAGTCGAGATTAGAGTAGCATGGTGAGTCTTTGACTCTTACATTATTTTGACTTTTTAGCAGTACATTCTTGACTTCGAAACAAGAACTTTTTCTCTTTATCATTATTTTCTATTCGTCCTAGATGAGAAGAGATTTAGCTATCTTAAATTCACATGATGACCTATGCCAACCCTGGAAACCTGAACAATCAAGTTTTCCGAAGCATAAGATAATATACAAATTCAATTCTGAAAATGAAGCCCTATATTAGAAAAACTCACTTAACCTTAGTTTTTCTATAACATTTGGTAAACAAATGTAGAATTTATAATGCAATAAATGAGTAAATATTGAATATTCTTCTCTTGACTTCGACTTAAAATTTGATAATAATAATAATAACGAATATAGTGTGCACACAGGAGTTACCCATTTAACTATTTATTTTCATTTGAATAAATGAATGATTTTCAACAGTAAACTCTCAAACTACGAATGTTGACAAATTGACAAACACAAACCAGCAGAATACTATAATAATAAAAAAAATTTTTTTCAGAATAACAAGGTGAATCTAAATGTAACGCATCTCAAGTACATCAAAAGTGGTATGATAGTTTGCTTGAACAGATGAGGATTCAAATTTTAGGAGGAGGGGAGCTTCTTCAACTAACTCATTTTTAAACCAAGTGCGCTAGTTCCCTCACATATCATTCCAAATAAAAAAATCCTGTGTTTTAATTTCAAATTTTAAACGTAACCCACTTCTGTGGGTGTTTCCGACAGAGTTGCATTCAGCCAAAGTACCTATTTTTTTAATAATAGCGATTTTCAACTTAGTCGAAAACGACGCATCTCTGGATATAATATGAGAGATATTCTCATTTCTAAAGATGAAAAATCTTCATTATTGAGCATTTATGCAATTCTCTTTCCACGAATTCCTGCTATTTTCATGGAATGGAATGGTCATAATGACAAAACTGGAAGATGTGGATGGAATTTTGTGTTAGTAGAATATTCACCACAACAATGAGGAAATATATTTTAAAAAACAATTCTTTTGATGAATCAAAAATATAAATAATAAAATACTCTGATTCTACATATATTCGAGTTTTATGCAGACGTGGGCCTTAGCAGATTCGAGTGGTCCAATTACGCGATCGTTTGCCAGCGCCACTTGAACAACTCCGAAACGAAAAAGTAGCACAATAAGTACCTACAAAGCAGCGGCAATATTCCGTTCTCTTCGGATTTTTCAATCGTTAAGTTATTTACGGACACCAAGCCCTGGGATTTATAATTCGATACTTTGAATTTGAAAGTATAATGAAATTCGAGTTATGTGAAGAACCGACTTTTCGAGATGGCGGACCGGAATAATTAAAATTTGTTTTTGATTTTCTGTTGTCCTTTGCCCGCTCTAATTGGACGGATTTGAATTCTTCTTACCTCTTGTCCTTGCCGAGGCACACTCGAAGTTTTGGTCTTCTCGTTTATTAGAGGGGATAAGATTGTTTTCGGGATGTACCACTCGAATTATTTTCTTTCATTCGTTTCGAATTCGTTTATTCTATTTTTGCTTGTTTCGAGGGAGCAACGGGGATGTTTTCAAATGTGTGCTATTCTCGAATTGTATAATTCGAGGTGAAAATTGATTCTGTACATCTGTACAGCCGTGGATATGATACCTATCGAATGAAATGTGTAGGAGATTGTTTGGGTAGGTTCAGAATTCGAAAAACTTGATTGTGTTCGATCAATAGTACCGAATAATTCGAGGAATCTGCGAAACACCCAATTTCTAATTACACTGTTCAAATACAACAAGAACAAAACTGGACCTAGGCCCGTACCATGTGGAACACCAATAGTTAAAGAACTAAATATGCTTAAGTTATAAAGGGTTATTTTTTTTGTGGTTCCGAAAGTCAACGAAAATAAAACATACTTTCATTCAAAATAGGTCTCTATCAAATTTTCATTCCCCTATAATGCATGGATCTTACCGTTATGGTCACCAGAATGCTTGGAGAACTATATTAGTTACTTAATGCGTCGAAGGCATGTCGTTTCCAATTGAGTTACAATGGAACCAAATTTCTATTGTTAATTTTAAGAGATTCTCTTAGAACGCTCGAAAACGAACATGTTGCGTACCATATCTCTACTATAGAAGCAACACGTGCAAAACACCCTTGCTTCGAGAATATTCCATGTCAAAAATCCACCTGAATTTCTGGGAACCACCAAGTATTTTGTGGGCCCTACGGCTGAAGTCTTTTATTGAAAAATGAATGGTACTTAGAACTTTCCTCAATACCGGGGATATGGTAAGGATGTGGCACAGATGATGGGGGAAAAATAAATATCCATGGTAGAATGAGACGAGAGGGCTCTTGTAAAATGTCAGTCAGTAGAGTAGTAGTAGAAGAGAGTAAAGTAGAAGACAGTACTGAGAAGACGTGATATTCAACCATATTGAGATATTATAATTCAAACGGAAATATCTTTCTAATTTGATGCCAAAAATCTTCATCCAAACGGTTGTTTTAGCTCTCAATCGGCATATGTTCAACGCATTCGGTGTGTCAACGGAACCTTATAAGAATGGAGATGCAAATCTAGTGGCAAAATTAGCAGTAGCGTGCCGTGAGAGAGGCCCAAATTTTATGCAAGCCAAGGAATGAATAAATTTAGATTTTCTTTGAGACTTTTATTTAACAGCAGCAATATTTTCGTTCGTGTAATTATGTCGATGATGATATTTACAGAATCAATATTTTTGAGGTAAGTTTTCACAATTATCACACAGTTCAGCAGTAGATGAACGATCCATTTTAGTAAAAAGGTAACCTTCAACTAAACATGAGGATTCGGATGACATTTCTGTGTTTGACTTATGTCGTTGAAAAAGGACTGGGAAATCAGTACCACGAAATGATAAACCTGGTATGCATTCATTTGATGTTCGACATTATTTCGTCCAGTTACAGAACCGGAAGCATAGGAAAAACGAGATCTAAATTATAGTTTGGAGTGAAAAAACGAAAACAAAATTACGAAAAGTCAGCTCAAATAAAAAGATCTGATAGTTGAAATGAATCAATTGAAATGATTTGAGAATAAGTGAGGACTCGAAGAGAAACAGGCATCAGACAATAATTAAAAGAGGTGTATCCTTCAATGTACATACTGGCTCTATAACTATGATAGGTAACAAGAAATTAATTTCATTTCTACCTACTCTAAATGAATTACTGATTGCGTGTTTCCAGAAAAGCCAGCTACCTCAGGAAACTGAATTCAACCCCTGTTATTCTATAATATCCTGTCCAGGGTCTGTTGTTACCAGCAATTATCATCCGCTGCGTTATTTAGGCTCAAATTTCGATATTCTCACCTCGGCTTCGTGCCGAAAACACGCGTTCGAAACCTTCGGGAATAAACCGAGATACCCTGACGTTGGCTGCCCTGCAAGCCGCAGCCCTAACGCTACAGCCGTCCCCGGGGGTACCGAACCCCCCCACTTTGGCGAATCAGGTCTGACTGATTGCTTTCCTCGATTTGATCCGCAACATATCTGATGGATAAATAGAAACCTTTTATCGAAAATTGCTCAATATGGGGGGACGAAGAATATCCGACAGCGGAGCACCTACTCGTATTTTCAATCTAGATATCAGGAACTCATTACTGACGTTTTCGGGTAGAGTTGGGATACGAGCTGGTTAGCTAACTAGTTCCTTCATATTACAGTCTGTTGGTTGGCGAATTAGTTTGAGATCTTGGGGTGGGGACTGACCTTTAGTCAGATTGTCATTTATATGTCAAAATCGATGAAAAAATCCAAAAAGATATTTTTATGCGTTCTGGAATAGTACCCATCTCTTTCATTGGATTTGAATCGGTATTAAAAGACATATATTCTATATTCACTCTCCAATTGTAAAAAAATAACTTTTTTCTAGTAATAACAGCAATAAACGGTTCACACAAAGCTATTGAAAAGCGGTGAGTTGTTACTTCCACTTGGTTGTTAAATAATATTCCAATTTCATTGTGTCTATTCATTTCTTGAACTTGTAAGAATTTTAAGTATCTAATAACTTGAACCTAGCACGAAACTATCAGAAATGTAATATAGCGATACAATCTGATAGTCAGGCTGCAATCAAAGCACTGAGCTCACATATCATCGATTCTAAGATATTGGAGTGCCGAAGAAAACTCAATGGAATTGGCAAGAATAACAAGTTCTTTTTAGTCAGGTTTTCTGGCCTCTCGGGAATTTGAGGGAATGAAGCGACCAGCACACTTGCCAGAAAAGTAGTACAAACTCCTTTCATCGGCCCGAACCTTTCTGTATAATAGGCAAATGTACCTACAAGAAAGAGTTTTAGGAGAGGAAAAAAACCGAAAGCGAAACACTGACGAAATCTTCTTGGTTTGGATTATTCCAAAAAGTTTCTTCGACACTGCGAGATCCAAGTAGTATCTAGATCTTAACAAGAATATACTACAGCTCCTCACTGGATTTCTCACAGGGCATTGTCGCCTTAGAAAACACCTCATGACAATGGGTCAGCGGTAAATAACGAGTACAGATTATGTAGGGAGGAGAAAGAAACTCCAGATTACCTGGTGACGGAATGCCTCATTATCATTAGCCAATACAAAATCAGCTTAGAACAAGAAACATATAGTAGTGATGAATTAGTCTCCTTAAAGCCATTCCAGATATTGGAGTTCATTAAAACTTTGGAACTGGAAGGCGAGCTGTAGATCACGCCATAGAGAGAATAGCTCTGATGGGAGGCACAATAGACCATCAGATCGCAGTGAAACGAAACCTCCTTAAAAAAATCTTTATCTTAAAAGCAATGACTTAAATTTATGATATGTAGAATTTCAAAATCAAAGATTTCCTTCATTCAAAATATGGAATATAAAGAAATTACTGGGTAGGGAAACAATTTTCATTTATATAATTGAAAAATGAAAATGAAATAACTTTCATTGAATCTTCAAAAACTCAATTGAATCATCATTCGTTTGTTTATAAGGTTCGATGAATCTTTATGTCATTTAAAACAATATGAATAGTAATTGATAAGAGTCAATTAACATTATTATATTATCTGGATTCACACATGCTGATAGGCCTTGTGAAAAAACTGATGTGATAAGTATCAAAAAGCAAGGAGGTTGAAGCAAACTCTGTTTATAGTAACTGAAAACGATATTTCGTGTTCTAATAATCCTCAATATTATTCTTCTTCTTTTTCTTCTTCCCTAGCTTCTAGATATCCACTCCTAGACATAGGCCTCTTCCAAAGACTTCCATGTCAACCTTATTATTATATTGCACAATTTTAATTGCGATGTTATAATGAGAGTCAAATTTCTTTGGAAAAAGTTGAAAAAATAAAGCCGTCGGTCACGAAAGATCTGATAATTTCAATATCAAGAAAAGCCATAATGAAACACAGATGAGCAAGAAACCTACAGCAGAGAATATATGAGAATTCAATATTTATAGGAACAAACCTAATCACGAAATTTGTTGGAGCGAAAAATTTTCAAAATCGATTCAGAAAACTATCGAAATTTTTACAATTTGAGAAAAGTGAATATGCAAGTAAGCATTTTTTGCATCATCAATAACAATTATCAGATATCTCCAGATGATTTTTGTCCGTATATTCATCCATCCCTGTTTATTCTGCATAAGAAGCACAGAACGGAGAAGTATCAGAAGGAAAACTTGGAAAATTTCCACTGTGACATACTTCCCCCAACTGATATCCTGAATGAATGACATGCCATTCTGGAGAACGTAATTCCGAAAGTCTTATTCTTGCGGGGATCAAAGGTGTTCTGCCCCTTTTCAATCGGAGAAATCAATCCGTAATATTGTTCGCATGAGTAAAAGTTCGCTTTGGCAATCTTCGGATTTTCAATCGAAATGCTACCTAGGGTGAAATAAGGGAAGCACAGAATAAAATTGTATATAACTCCAGGTTGGAACGATGGAGAGGTTTATTGGCTTCGGTACGTGAGCTGGTGATATTAATTTTTTACCCCACATAATGGAAAAAAAAAAGATATTTCTCAGATGTTAGTGATTTACCTACAGACAGATGCAAAGAAACTTGATCAACGTTGAATGGATAATTTGCAATATCGATCACCTTCAAAAAACTGAAATATCTTCACGAAAATTCGGTACTTACTTCTATACTACTTCCACAACAATTTTTCGTGCTCGATATCATATTGAATTCTGGTCAAAAATCTTTGTCATTCTTCATTTATCTTCAAAACTTGCGAATCTTTCCCTATTTGTGTGAAATCAGGAAATAAATGTACTTACTGCCAAGATTCTTTTTTTTGTGCGGTTAAACATTCAATTTTTCATTAATTTGAAATGTTTTTAAGGTCAAGGAAGTAGTTTTTAAACGACCGTCTCAAGCCATAGATTATACCCTTAGGTGTCACAACATTCCTTGAATGCATAAATTCCTGTTCCGAGTTTCTGGATAAAGCCTGTCCATTTGACGTTGCTTATCTGGATTCTTCTCGGGCATTTGACCGTGTCATGATCTTTTCCTACATAAAATCCAACATCTTGGGATTCGCGGCCGCTAGCTTTCTTGGATTGAAGCATTTCTTACCGATCGAACCTTCCAGGTTTGGGTCGATAGATCTTTCTCTTCGAGATCTGTTGGCAGTGGAGTTCCACAGGATTCTGTTTTGGGCACACCTCTTTTTTCCTCTACATCTCTGATTTATTCAAGATCTTCTGGGTGTTCCTTATTTGCCGACGATACCAAATTTTTCGGTAACCTCAACGTGGCAGCTTATCTGATTCAAGAAGACCTGGAGAAATTGAACCGTTGGTGCCGGGAGTGGAAGTTGCCTCTCAATTATGAGAATTGTTCTGCACTAGGGTGCTCGCAATCCCCGTCGTCAGTACTTCCTGAACAACAATCCCATCGCTACTTGTAGTAGTCATGCTGATCTTACTGTGACAGAGAACCTAAGCTGGTCCGAGTTCAATTTTCAAACGGTAAACAAGGCCAAAAAAACCTTATTCATGGTTCAGAAAGCTTTTGGTGGATGTGATCCCTCTACCTGTGCATCCCTTTATAAGTTATACGTGAAACTCTTATTGGAGTTTGCTGGCCCTGTGTGGGGTCCATAATTGAGAAGAGACTCAGCATTGATGGATAGCGTCCAGCGACGGACAACTCGTCTACCCTACGGCATCTTACCTCCCAGTTATGGTAAAAGACTGTTCATCATGAATTTGTCCATGTTTGATGACAGGAGGCTGCATGTGATTCAAGAAATCCACTGATATCTCTGATCTTTCGTATGCGCTTTAAAAAGTACCACATATCATATTCTTGAGATTAAGATTGAAGGTGAAACCCACTTTCAAGAGAAGACAAAGAAAAACAGGAGGTTTTTATTGAATCATAAAGAAAGGTTGATTCTGGTATTGAAAATATCATCGAACTCTTTCAAAGAGCATTCTTCCTAAGTTCCCAATTTCGAGCCAAAAATCTCATAGCTATTACGTTTGGTTCAGTTACAATCATCGATGAAATCAATGCAGTTGAGTTTGATTCTGTCTAGACCTTCAAGTACTTCAGATGTTACTTAGGAAATTTTTGAGAAAACAGAAATCTAGACATTCGTCGGTTGCCATGCATTTCCTACATTATATTACAGGCTGCTTTGATACCTTATTGACTAAGTGATTAATTTTGCCGGACTGGTAAACAGCGCAGGGATGCACTTTATGTCAAGGTGCTTGCGAGGTCGGATGATCTTTCGCCCCTTCTCTATTCTAATCTGATCTAGTGATTACTTCCAGATTTCCTAATTAGTTTTGTATTTCAAAAAAGACCGAAGAGTATGTTCATTCCAAACCCCGGACAAGAAATCGAAGATCACATATAAAAACATAAAGCGCCGACCACACACATATGCATGCCGAATTCTAATTCTGACGCGACCAGCGTTAATACGAGACCTTCGACCCCGTAATTCCTCCATTTGAGTCGAGGCCAGCACCAAAGGGACTCAGACATGAAATATGTGAAAAGCGAAGATTATCCTGCGCTCAGTTATTCTAGTCACACGTACTGGTATCCGATAGAAGCCCGCAAATTCTCTTAAGCGTTTTCATTTCGCGTTCAAATTCGGAAAAGATAGTTGATAATCCGGGTACGAGACCCAAAAACCATCCATTAATTCTTGGCGCAACGTAATTGCGGTTTATATCATAAGCTCGACGAATTATGCCCGGGCATGACCCTTGCCAAGAACCTTTCAATATTCGAAAATGTTCGGCTTCGCTAATGGCCCCGTGGATCAGGCTCCAGATAGAGATGTTTCCCAAGGTGAGTGTGCCATCAAAAACCGAATGCATTATAGTGGAGGACGACCAGGAATACTAATGCATTTTCTTCGAACAAACGGTGATTTTGGGCGATAAATACGTTTTATTTCTTGTGTAGAAAGGATGGTTTGAAGGTTGTAGTTGGCTTATCTTGCTGGAAATGTTTGTTTTCTTGATGAGGATGGCGATTTCAGAATGATACGTGGATCAGTTTAGGAATCAAATCTTCTGATATAGTTCTAGTCTTCGTCCAAGTTTTAATTTTGAGAGGATTTTCCCAAATTATTCGTTGAATCCCTATTTGAATAAAACTTGTTCGAGAAGCTACTGTGATATTGCATTGATATTCAAAGCTCTTTTTCATCAGTTTTGAATCAAGAAAAAAGGTATTAAATAAAATGTAGTTACTGCCAAGTCTCTAATTCCTATTTTTAATGTTTGTGATTGGTTCGGTGATTGGAGACAAATTAAATTTGTCTGCAATCAATAAGGTTTCCGAGGTCATGAAAATAGTAGTTCTTCTGTCATTGATTTCACCCTCGAAGTGTAACAACATGTGTATTGAATGGCTTTCAGATGCATGTAGGATCCCAATTATTATTTCCTCTGAGTAGTTGACATTATGGTCATCAGTATGTTTGAAAATTTGCAAGTTCTTTGAAGTGTTGAGGGCAATCAATTTATTTGTAGGGAACCAATTATCTGTTGTTATCTTAAGTTCAAAACGAACATGATTCGAACCACATGTTAACCATAAAAGTAACACCCTTGGTTGAGAATATTCCATGGCGAAAAACCACCTAAATTTCTAGGAATATTTTGTGGGCCAATGTTTTTTATTGTACAGGGTGGGCAAATAAGCGAGGTAAGCGGCTATATGTCAGGATCCACTCCTCGTAGAGACTTGCGGTAAAAATTTTTATCCCTAAAGTGTACAAGAAAACATACTGGAAATTGTTTTCAAGTTCATACCTCTACCGCTAGGGGGCGTAATAGTAAATAATGATATTTTTCTTCAACTTCATAATAAACATTTTCGAGTAAAATTCATTTTTCTACTCGACGGTAGCTATTACGCCCCCTAGCGGTAGAGGTATGAACTTGAAAACAATTTCCAGTGTGTTTTCTTCTACACTTTAGTGTAGAGTCTCTACGATCCTGAGATATAGCCGCTTACCTCGCTTATTTGCCCACCCTGTACAAGGAGTAATACTTAGTATTTCTCCCAATATCGGGGGGATGATGAGGATGTGGTCCAGATGGAGGGGGAAATTGACATAAGTATGGTAGATAGACTCAAAGTCAGACGGGTCGCGAACTAGAAATCAGACGAATCTCCAATTAAGTAAGACGTGACGACAAAATCAAAAGTTAGACATAGGCGATGGTACTCAGAAGACACGATATTTGACGACGGCTTGGTTTATTGAAGAATTAAAAAGTGAGTCTTTAAATTTTTTGAACAGTGTTTCGCACCAATTGACACAAGATTCTTCATGAACGATTGTCAAATTATGAGGGATCCAACACTGGCAAAGTATTCTTGAGGCCAAATTTTCATGTGAAATATCGAATACGTGCTGATGAAACTTACGTGAAAAAGTGACTGTCTCACGCTATATTACATGACTTTCTTGCATAATCTCTTTTCGCATCATCGATGTTTTATAGAACAACAACTGATTTTGGACCACCACGAATGAATTTACTTTACCGGCGAAAAAAAAGTGGCTTTGGTTGGTGTTTCATCTCCAAAAGTCGAATTTTGTTCTCTCATGCATTGTTGAGTTACTCCACGTCGAAAGTTAAAAGAAGTTATTGCACGAACATGTTTACGAGTAGATCCTTTATTGTAATTTGAGTTCGAATGTTAAAACGTTCTGAGTACGTTTATGCTAAAACCTACTCAACGATGGGAATAAAATGCATAGAAACCCAAGTGTGTCTAATTATACCTGTTAAACTTTCAGACAAAACTGGGGATTTTTCAAAATTATGCCTACTTGATTTTGAGAGATCATGACAGTTTCAGATGGCGCAAAGAGCGTTTATGTTTCATATTTCTCACGCTTCTCGACTCTCATGACCTTTGAATAATAATATTTTATATTCATCCTATCCTACTTATCGGTACTTAACGTCGCTTTTGAAGTTTAGTCTTTAGGGTTGTTAATTCACAAAATATAAAAGGCAATCTCTCCTACTCCTACAATGAATGATTGTCGGTAGGTCCTATTGAAAAATGAGGACTTTCCCTAGTATTGCATAGTTGTATAAAAAAGATTACTATATTATTCAGTCTCTGCATAAAATTGTAGAGTTATCAGCTAGTTCTGCCTCCATATTAATGTAGGCTAGGTTAATCGATCGTCTAGAGGTATGATTCGATTACCTGGCCTTTCGTCTTTTTCTCCGTGACTTTGTTGGATTTGTAATAATTAAACTCTTTTAAATTATTTACATCTATTTACAAAGCCACAATTATACAGTACAAACTCAGTATTGAGAAGATCTTAATTACAAGTTTCTCACTACGGTACTGAATTTCGTCTTTAACTCGTTTGTTGATTACTCGAAACGTCTTCATTTATCACGTCTTCGTCGTTAATTCAAGTTTTCCGTCGTCTCGTCTTTAACTTGTTCGCGACTCGTCTTAATCTAGTCCGCGAAACGTCTTTTCGTCTTACGTCTTAAGTTGACCGACCGAACTTGCCTCGTCTTCGGCTTAAGTTAAACTGTACCGTCTGTACCCGTCTTCGGTTTAATTTGAACTGTACCGTCTGTACCCGTCTTCGGTTTAATTTGAACTCTCTGCCGATTGGAACTACCCTGTCTCGAACATCGACCTCCCTTCTTCTCGTTTTGGCCACACCCTTAGGGGAAAGTACCATCTCCTAGTCCAATAAGAGCCCCCAAAGATCTTCGCGGATTCCTGGCAATCGAATATTCTAGAAGGACTAGAACCTGATAAACAGATGTAACCATCTGGCACGACCGTGTTGTCTTCGAACCTTATCAACCCCCCAATAAATATCTTCAAGATTTACAACTCTTGACATATCTTCGACACGTCGAAGAATAACACATCCTTTTTACATTATGTACAATAACAATTCGTTCCCTGTTAATCAATTGAAACTGTCATGCCCTCGACACTAAAAGAAACTAATAGGTCTCCAAGCATCCGGTTGATCATCGCAATTATTTACAGGGAAACAATAAGTAACTGGATCCTACATTAATTTGAAATAAGTCCTCGTTTGAATGACAACTCAACCTAACCTAAACTAGTAATTTGAAAGACACCATGCGAACAAATCCGTGAGAAGATTAAGACCCACAAATTGAACCCTACTCCGATTTTTCTGCAGCTGACTTCACGGGCTCACCTTCGCCAAAATCCAATTCGAAATCACCTCCAGCACCCTCACTGGAAATTAAGTGGAATACACGAACAGGAACTTTCTGTCCGACCCCCCTGGAAACACGATCGGAGATCTCTTTGTCCCGTTCTGACATTCGTGACATTTGTTTGCCCTAAACAAATTAAGATTTTAATTGGCTCCGCTCCTTCATCAATATTGTTCCAAATTATTCAAGTTTTAATTGAATTTTTCGGCACGGAGAGCGAAATTCGTTAGCCGTTGCAGAAAATGTTATTGGTTGTAGATTGTTTGGGCACGGTTCGGAACTGCAACGGAATTGAAGAAGTGATCAATTATATTTGTTCAGTTGGCCGACGACGGAAATTTATTTGGAGATGGAAAATTCTGTTTCATTTATTCCTTATTCGAATTGTTACTTACTATTCGTTTGTGAGTACCATTGAAGTCGTTTATTGAATATAGTTTTCGATAATGTTCTAAATTCTTAATTGAGGTATTTTGAAATGAATCAATTGAAAATGCAATTTTTTTTTATAATTGTACAAGTGCTAAAAAATTTGCGATAATTTCGCAAGTTTGCTTGTTTTATTTATATTCCATCAGTTTATTCCCGTATTTCGTCGAAAAAATCCTCCTTCTTCATACTACGACACTTTTATAACTCTATTATAACTCATTATAAATCAAATAAAAACGAAGTCATTGCCACAAATATTTTATTGTCTTCGACTGTTCCACCACTAGTTATTTCAGCTGATAAATTTCAGATTGTTTTTACTGTGAAAATATTCCTTTTTCTCTGATTGCATATATTGAATATCCAGTTGATATTCCCTCCAGAACGCTTATGGACGTTTCTTGGTTTAGGAAATATACTTTGACCTCACAAAAATCTATATACACCATTTGTTACTTTTTGCTTCATACAGGATGAGACTAAAATAGTAAAAATGGGAAAAAATTTAAATCAATCGAATATTTATTTTTGATTAACTATAATTATTCCACAACTCAATCCAAATTCAATAGTCCGTATTACCACCTCTTCTTTCAATGAACTGCCGAATAAGCCTAGGCATCCCACGAATCAAGTCTCAATAACATTTTCATATTGTTTCATTCTTCCTGAAGGCCAAAACTCAATTCCTAAGAAGTTGAAGGTGAAATTGAGTCGCTCTGTCCAAACCCTTTCTCGTCGACTATCAATTATTTGTAAACCGAATTGTGACTCGTCGGAAAAAAAGACATAGCGCCATTTTGGTAAAATCCAGTATTGGTGGTGTACTGTTAATGGACTAGTTTTCATTTTTTTGTTAAGGATTAATTCTAGAAATTTAAGTAAAATGAAACAAAAATGTGGAAGAATCATTGAAATATCTCTAGAAATGAAAAAGTTATGGAACTTTGAAGTTGCGCTTGGAAGAATAATTTCATAGTACGTGTAAGTGGCGTGACGTCACACACTAGACGACAGATATTCGCAGAGTTTTCACGAATTCATTGGTGTACAATCACTTGTGCCGTTCGTGTCGTGTTTTGTTCGTTACACGATGGCTGAAATAACTTACTTTATACATACATATAAATTACTTTTTTCTCTTTTTACTTTTTACTCCTCCATTAATATGTTCTGCCATTGATAGAATTCAACAACCAGTACTCAACTACAAACTGTTTATGAAACGTTTTTTAAATAAATCATCGTTATAAGTTGAACCATGATGAAGCAAACTCAAAAGTAGATACTTACTTGAAAAGTTTAACTCCTTTTATTTCAGCACTGACATAAGATGGATTTGAAGAAAAAAACACCATCACTGCGAATATATCTATTTTAGGCAAATTGTCACTTTGTCCTTTCACGAAGCCTTCTTCCGTTATGGTGACATAAAAACAAAACTCGAGTTAAAACTACTGTACAAACGGTGCGAGAACCTTGACGCGGCTAAGTATTTAAACGTTATTTATGGTGTAGCGATCACAGGCAAGTGCCGTGACGTCACAGACCAAAGACGTTCCGCGCTAAAATACGTAAATTTAAATAATCTATTTCTCAGTCATTTATTGATGGATTTTCAAAATTTTTTCACTGATTTATCAGTTTTGCTCTATATTTTAATTCTATCGTGTCGAATATAGTATTATCAACATCACTAAACTAGTCCATTGCTGACTGGTAGCTCTATGTCGATGTACTCCTAAAGGTCTTTTTGTCCTTGAATTCGAGGAATGCAACCTTCTCCTCATGGTACTGGTTGAGACTTCTCGTCTATAGGTCGTCAAAAAATGAGTTAGAAGGGCTGTTACAGATATTTTTGGATTCCTTCGAGTAAAATTTGCGATATTATGGTCTTCCCTTGCAGATGTTACTCTGGGTCGATCAGGCAACGATCTCTGGGCAACGCTGCCGGTTTCCAGGATAAGGGCCACTATGCGCCTTGCTGAAGTTCGTGGAGTATTCAAACGTTGCGCAATCACGTGGTTCGGCAAAGTTTATTGATGTAGGACTACCATTTTTGCCCGGTCAAACTGAGAAATGGGATGACCCGGCATTTTCCACGGAACATTCTCCATATCACAACTCTCGTTATCAGCTGAAAACTGATTAACTTCGAATATTCCTGTATTTTCCCAAACAAGAAACATTTTTTGCTGGTTTACTGTATCCATTTGAGTAATAAGATAATGAAGATTCAACATACAAAAAATTATCATGTTACATTCAACAAGTTGAGAGTTGATAGGGGGGGTGTAGACTTTCGACGATGTGTGTAGGTATACTGTCTTTTGGATTTAATATTTTTTGGTTAACTATATTTTCTTGATCAACTGTAGTGAGCATTCACAAAAAGGTCATATTTTTTTACTCTTCTGACCCTTCTCAGTATTGTTTGTGGCAACGGGATGTTGTCGTGATGCAATATTTGCCTAGTGGGGCCATTTTTCGATATTTACTTTCCTGCCATGAGAAATTCTATATAAAAAGGAAATATTCATATTTACTGAAAGTGCGATTTCATTTTGATATATGTATACATGTATTGTTCACATATATTAGCTCGTAGGTTGTATAGGTCTTGTAGATGTACTGAGCCCAAAGATCTATCCAGCTAACAGATCTATATAGTCATCAGATCAGTCTAGCACGAATCTGCATAAATTGAATTAAGTTCATTAAGAAATTTCAACGTTCGAGCTAATCTCAGAACGTTCTTCAACATTGGATATTGTGAATTCTTCAGAATTTTATGGCATACAATGTTAGATAATGGAGCAATATTCAATACCAGAAAGTCTAAAATTTTATAGATGTTAAATTCCACATTGCTCTGGACATAATAAATCTCCCTATAAAATTCTGAAAATTCCGCTATAGGCGAATTATCAGTGTCATGGACAACACTGTCAGACTGATAAAACCCTTCGTTATATCTCCCGATGATCGTCTGAAAAATATAAGCAACCAAGAATTTAATATCTCGCACTCAAATCCGATAAAAATAGCCGGAAACGAACCCCGCCATCTTCTCTACAATGCAAGTAAGGGTTAAAAAGAGCGTGGATCTGGGATCCAACCATTAATTAAATCCATCGATGGGGCCGACCCTGAAGGAGGAAGAAGGAATTCTCATTATCCGTTCTAACAGGAAAAGAGGAGAGAATTCAATCGGTAGGAAAAATATGGGCAAACAGTATGATTGTTTGGCTAGAGACTTAATTGGAAACTGAGAACGGAAGTCGATCCGATCCAGTATAATTATCATAGTTCCTTATTATTCCGGCTGGAGTTAACAGAAACAACAGAATGTTTCGGCGATTGCAATTTCTGACGGAATTGAGAACGGATCGATTTACCACACAATATTACGAAGTTGAGAAGTAGATGGAGTGGAATTCAATCGAGATAGTTTGATATGGTATTGAAATAGGAGTCGGTCTGAAGTTGAGTGTTGGGTTTTGATATCAAGTCAGAAACTAGCTGATGAACTGTTTTTTTTTTGTGGAAATGAGGCTGTAGTATGTATTTTGCACGATTTGCAATTTATAACTTATATGTTGCTAGGATGTCTTGTTCATAGGCTGTCGGCCTGGACACGTCGGTTACCTACCCACGTCTCTAATCAATACATGTAGGATCCAGTTATTGTTCCCTGTAACTAATTGAGATGGTCAACCGGATGCTTGGAGACCTATTAATTTCTTCAAGTGTCGAGGGCATGACACTTTCAATGAATTTACAGGGAACGAATTGTTATTGTACATAATGTAAAAAGGATGTGTTATTCTTCGAGGTGTCGAAGATATGTCAAGAGTTGTAAATCTTGAAGAGATTTATTGGGGGGTTGATAAAGTTCGAAGAAAACACGGTCGTACCAGATGTGTCACATCTGTGTATCAGGTTCTAGTCCTTCTAGAATATTCGATTTCCAGGAATCCGCGAAGATCTTTGTGGTTGGTACGGCCAAATTCTTATTGGACTGGGGGATGATACTTTCCCTAAGGGTGTGGTCAATCCGAAAGAAGGGGGGTCGATATTCGAGACAGGGTAAGTTCCAATCGGCAGAGAGCACAGTTTAACTTAAGCCGAAGACGAGTCAAGTTCGGTCGGTCAACTTAAGACGTAAGACGAAAAGACGGTTCGCGGACTAAATTAAGACGAGTTAGAGACGAGACGGCCGAAAACTTGAAGTACGACGAAGACGTGATAAACTAAGACGTTTCGAGTAATCAACAAACGAGTTAAAGACGAAATTCAGTACCGTAGTGAGAAACTTGTAATTAAGACGTAATTAGGATCTTCTCAATACTGAGTTTGTACTGTATAAGTGTGGCTTTGTAAATAGATGTAAATGATTGAAATGAGTTTAATTATTACAAATCCAAAAAAGTCACGGAGAAAAAGACGAAAGGCCAGGTAATCGGATCATACCTCTAGTCGATCGATTAACCAAGCCTACATATATTCAATCTCACAATGATTGAGAATAGAAAATTAGATGTTTTCAACAATAGATGTACTCAGAAAAATCAAAGATAAACGTATAATTAGTACAATTATGAAGGCTGAATATTATCAGGCAATGGAGAGGAATGAAGACCATTCAAATGTTCAGATCTGCTTTCAGTTAAACCATATGGACCAACGTGATTACCAATATCCACAGAGAATAAGCAATAGAAGAGGAATCAGAAGAAGAATAACTTATGAGAGGATGGAAATGGTATTTGCTGAAACTGATGTAGTAGAAATATAATATAAATAACAATTGACCTAAGTTCAGCATCTCAATAAGTTCAAATTGCAGGCATCAGGTTTCAAAAAACACATGTTTATAATGGCTAAACTTGATAGATTCAGTGTTTTTCTAGCGGAGTACAGGTAGGAAATTTCCTATGTGGCTGACACAAGAACCTCTTCTGCATCTTTCAATCTCTTCCTGAAGAGATTTAGCTTTTCGATGCGTTCTGTGATTGGTTTCATTTGCGACAACTTGTAGGGGACAGAATTGGATAGATTATAGTATAGGCAGAGTCTGGGGTTTCTTGACGTTCTAATATCCTCAGCGATGAGGTTTCAGCCATTTTCATTATATTCCAAAATGATTCTTTGCAGTTTGCATAAAGGGGATGACCATAATCAATTATTGGCCTTTTTTATAGATTTTTATTACTATTTTCATATCAATACCTTTTCTTTATATGACAGACTTTTGAAATTATTAGTTCTTCTGATGTATTTTTTCCTGATGATGTTGGTGTTGAGTTTCGGTGTTTTTTGTTATTTCAAGATTTTTATTGATGGGGAAGTTTTAACTTTTTTATGATTTATTGAAATAGATGGAGGATTTTCATTTATTTTGTATTTAATATTATAAGTTGTGATTTCGCTGGGTTAACTTTAAGGTTTTATCTAGCCAACCGTGCTTTCAGGTAATTTTTATGAATTTTCAGGTTTTCCATGGAGCCTTTAGCTGTTTTTTGCTTAAAAGCACTTGTGTCATTAACATACCGTAGAGTATATTTCAGAAATATATCTTTTATATAAACTTCCCTTATGAATTTTCAATGATAAGGAATTAGTTCATTCAAGTCAAGGAAAGAAAGAATAGAAAACGTGTATCATGAACGTTAAGAATTACCGGTTTCAGAGAATTTTCTTTGATCGGTAAAAAATGTCGAACCAACCTTGATACTATTGGCAATTGGGTGTCCATTCATTTTCCATCAGACGGTAGAGATTTATTCTGACACCAGCTATCTTGAAAATTTTGTATATCGAACCATTGTGTCTGTAGGATTCAGAAAAGAGTGAACATATAAAATAACGAATTATGCATGTGAATTCAAACATGTGTCAGCAAAGCCGTAGAGGTCGCTTACCAGATGTGATTCAAATATCACTTTCAAATATTCACTTCATAACCCTTTAACTTATTATTGAAATTCTTTTCTACAGTGAACCATGATATATTCTGATAGTCAGGATGAAACTGAAGCATTGAGCTCACATATATTCCATGAAAACTCAACGAAATAGGCAAGATAAACAAGGTTTCTTTAGTATGGGTTCCCGGTCACTCTGCAATTGGAGGAAATGAAGAGACCAACACTTTCACCAGAAAAGGACCACAAACTCCTTTAATTGGTCCGGAATCTTTCTGTGGTATAGGAAAATGCACCTGCAAGAAAGAGTTTCAGGAAAAAATCGAAAAAGAAATACTCTGGCGAAATCTTTCTGCTTTGGATCATTTCAAACAGTTTCTTTGAAACTTTGACATTGCAAGATCTGGATCTTAGCAAGCATATAACACACCTCGTCACTGGATTCCTTACAGGTCATTTTCGTCTCAGGAAGCACTTTATGAAAATGGGTCCAGCAGAAAACTACGATTGCTTCGACATCACTAGCCAACACAAAATATGCTTTGGACAAGAAACTGGTAGAAGTGAGGAAGTAGCCTTCAGATGCTGGATTTCATTAGAACTCTGGAACTGGAAGGCGAGGTCTAGAGTCAGTGGTTAGAATGCTGAGGTAATAATTTTGAGTCTTCTATCATCTATTTCATCTACCATTCTATCTATTCTTATCCTATCGTTGGTTGGTATAGTTTCCCCTTTCTATGAGATTATAAATTGTTGGTCCCTAATTTTTTATTGATAGATAAATCTCAATTGATCTCCTCTTGTAGAACCTATTCAATATTCAACTTCTGTCTTTTTTCATTTATACATATCGTTGAAATGATCACAGTTGACAAATTCTGAAATGAATTTAATATAAGAATTTCTGTACCTTCATTCAATAAAAATACAACCTTCACTATAAGCTGTGTCCTCAAGGAATAAGATCAATGTAGTTCAACCCCAAAATGAGTAGGTATATCACCCCCTTTCATAAGCATCATTCAGGAAAATCCACACCACTCCGATACCCTCATTCACCTCAAATTTCCAACTTTATTCCAGCACCCTCATCCTGTTTACGTTGCAAGTTAAAAGTGTGTTAATTTCAGCACAAAACGAACGATTTGTCTGACCTGGCGTCCAACCCCGAAAGAAATCATCCAGAGTATACTGATGCGGTTCGGATATTAACCGCTTTCGAATGGCCTGTATAATAACACTTTCGGGGAAACTTGCTTCACACATCATTTAGCCCGCCTATGACGAAATGTTTAGATACGGAGCAATCTACCGGAAACCTGAATGAAATTACGTCCTTTCAGTCGGTGTCTGCTACAGACGGTTACATCTGTATGAACGTTTTCTATAAGACAGGCTCTGATTTTCGGAGTTAGTTGACGAAATTGATTTTTCTTTTCGGAATTGAAGTTTTTCTCGTTTATGCTTTCAGTGCAGTCTTCTTTCAACTTGAGTCATGTACAAGGTCTATAGATTTAGACAAGTTGTCTCGTAACTTTCAACCAATAAGGATCAGCCATTCGTGACGTCACTCGGTTCACACATTCAAATAAATAACATTTGATTGCAATGGAACGTGGGTTTTCACGGATTTTCTTATTAGTTTGATCGCGTATATCCTAAATAGTCTTTTATATCTTCAATCATAAAATAGCTATGATAAAATGTCTGTCACTAATGGCCAATGGCGATACGGACACTCTATAGACCTTGACAGACACCGGATGACGCGTTACCCCACTCTCCAACCTAAGTTACGAGACAACCTGTGTAATCTACAGACCTTGAGTCATGTACTAGGTGGGCAAATTTCGATGTTTTAGCATTTGAACTTTTGAATCAGAGGAGAAAGACAAAATCTTATACACCATTCACGTTCAATTTTTCTGAGAAACTATTGTTAGTTTCTCAAAAAAAGAGAACGAGAATGGTGTATCCGATTTTGTCTTTCTCCTCTGATCTTATGATCAGTATTCATCTTTTGCCACCTTCTTTTGTTTGTTATAAGCAAAAATTGGAAAAATGGCGATATCGAAAAAAAATTATATTTCTGCTAAAACTGATGATAGGCATCTGAAATTAAAATAGTATGCAGGCACATCTCAAAATGGATTAGGAAATAACGAAAAGATCCACATGATCGAGTGGATAAGGAAGGTCCTGCAAATCCTCATATCCAAAAATTGGCAAGCTATATTTCATGATCTAGATATCATAGGCCTATTTCAAATACTCTTCGAGGTATAAATTGTTTAATTATGAAATTCAAATTACGAGGTTAGGGCCATTGAAATCAGGATTGGAACATGCCAATATGTCGTCTATATATTGGGACTTTATCATGATTCATTTAGTCGATTCAATATGAATGATTTAGGGTAGAGGGAATATTGGAAATTAACAGTTTGATAAATGAATTCAATATAAGAATGAACGGAATACACATTGAAAATTCAATTTTCATAATTGCCATCACAGTCAAATTAAACTGTTGAACTGTATTAGATATATTTGCTAGGAATAAATTCCAATTGGAATCACTATAACTATGTAATATCAAATATTTCGAGTGACTAATATTGAAGACAAATCAGTCATGCTGAATATCTCGAAACCAATTATATTTTTATGTGGAAACCGAAAAAAATGTATGCACTGTGTTACCAAAAATACAGAATGTCTCATTCAAAAGTGACCATCCTCAATAACTCAACAGCGAATCAGAATTTGTGAAAATCTCAGACTGGTCGATTTTTTATGACGGTGAACATGATCTGGGATGCAAAGCTTGTTTTTATTAACAACCCCCTGGATATGTTTGAAACCCCATCAGGAATTTGAATAGGAAAAGTGGGTAGTTTTGTAGCACAAATGTATGCATAGATTTAAATTTGTATGAACCTGCAGTTTGTGTTCTATAAAGTGAATATTCACAAAGTTACAAGGTGTTCTTTATGGAAGTATGGTACCGATAAAACAAACAATAAGGTGATTAAAAAATGTTAAATGCATTTTTTTCTCTTCACACTTATTAGAATCTGCATTGCCAGGTGGAGGCAATACGCAAAGAGATTATTGCTTTCAGAAAATTTCGTTTCAGTATTCTGTATTGCAGAATTATTTGAGGTACGTTTTATCAGTTCTTAATAGAAATTACAAAATGGTTTACACGTTGGAGGAGAGAAAGGAAATGTTGAAAATTTATTTTCAGAACAATGATTGTGCTAGGGCCACTGCGAGGATTGCTATCAATGTCAGAGATTAAACTGTTGAACTGTTTAATATTTGCCACAAATAGATTCCAATAAGAATCACTGTAACTGTGTAATAGCAAATTTTACGAGTGACTTATATTGAAAACAAGTTAGTCATGCTCAATATTTCTAAAACCATCAACATTTTTTATGTGGAAGTAGGTATCTTTTATCGTCTATTTGGACCTCGTAATATTTTGTATCTGCTTTTTTAGTTTTTTTATACCTTTGACATTTCTTTGACATAAGATGAATTCTAATTGTGTCGCTAGATAATAGCTCCATGCATTTTCTGATTTCATATCAACTTCCATGAACTCTTAATTTAATTGGTTAGTCTAGTGATCATAATATATAACATAGCAAGAGTTGTCAAAAGAATATTACGCACGACTAGAAAAAGCGATTACGTAGATCTTGGAGTGCTTACAACTCGAGTTGTATAACATACTTTTTCTACGACCACAATCATTTCCATTAAAACTTAGGCAAATCCAAAAACTGGTGGCAGATTGCGATACAATTACGAAACGTCAAAAAGTTATCGGCTACGCGGCCTGTTTGGTTTGTTATTCGTTTCCGTGACAACTACTGAAGGTTTATCTTATTGGTTATTCGCCGTGCGATTTACTTAACAGATGCTACCGTATTGGTTGTTGATCGTGTCTTATGTTTACGGTAAAGTAAATCGCATAGCTTTACGTTGCACAGTGCTCAAAATAGGCAGTTACATAGTTGGAGAATTGTACCGTTTTGGTCTTTTTCTGTAGGGGGAGTAGAAAAGCAATATTAAGCTTATAGCTCATAACATTTTTTAAACATTCTGTAATTATTATTTTTCTCATTGTATCTCACCTAAGAAATAACGTTTTACTTCTGATACGATAATATAAAATTTTTTCTTCGAAAAACATCAACCTAACATAAAGTAACTCAAACGACCCTGAAAGAAAAACATTCCATAAAAGATTATAAAAAAATTTTTCAATTAAAACGTAGACGAACGAATCATATCCTCCCAAAATTGTAAATCTGAATTCTGCAATTTCCGCCGTTTCCATTATTAAAACGTACTAGATCATCTGAATGAAATTCGTAATTCACGACCGCTATGTCAATTCTCCTACTCATAAAATTAATTATTCTCCGGAATTGCCGAATTGAAATTCAAACAATCGTCTCGCACATGCTTGGAAACGGCGTAAATGTAGAAAATCAGGATTCATGTTACGAAACATACATTCTTCATTATGTGGAGTGTTTGACTATTGAATTAAATCAACGTCCTGTATTCCGTTTTAATTATGAGTAACAGCGATGTTTAGTCATTACGGGAATACATCCGAGTTCCTCGTTAAATTCCCCACTTTCGCTAATGTCCATTTTACGAATGTTATTCGTCTGATTCAATTCATGGGTGGGGGCATGGCTCAAGTGAATTATTGGTGTTTAGTACTCTGATTTGTTACCTATATGTAGAACGCAATGATGTGAGATTCGTTACACCAGTAATTTGTCTAGGAATATGTAGAAGAGTCGAATAGTTTGAGGATGCATCGAACAGATG
Source organism: Harmonia axyridis (assembly GCF_914767665.1). Taxonomy (NCBI): domain Eukaryota; kingdom Metazoa; phylum Arthropoda; class Insecta; order Coleoptera; family Coccinellidae; genus Harmonia; species Harmonia axyridis. Next base: position 32,642,900 of record NC_059505.1, read on the forward strand.
GCGTTCAGTGTTACTATTTACTATGAACTTCGTGAGCTGTTTCATCATTAATGAAATATTGGGTAGTTCGACTTCATAATTCTTCTGTAAGTTTGTTTGGTTCTGATTATGATTATCGACTAAACAATGGTTTCTTCTGCACCACACTCAGTTAGTGTGCTTTCACTCGAATGTCATTCGAAGAGCATACTACCGCAACGACCGTGACCAGTTCTAAGTCGATTTAAAATACAAAAAATTTTCCCAGGGAGATTGAAACCTGAAACTTTCTCTGAAAGAATAACCATTAGGCTTTCCTTGTCATTAGATTGAAAAAAAGTATGAATCCATAAAGGTTTACTTGAATCTAATCTGGGAGTCTTGTATCTGGGAGGTAAGGTAGAATTCAAAATAAGTTCGGGTAGTATTAAAAGAAACGTTAAGCTGTTCATCAGTAGCAAAAAAAAACAAAGCCAAAGCTGCGTACGAAGATTGCTGGCATCAGCACTCCATGAAGAACCATCTAATTCTTCCTCGACTTCGATCCATATGCAAAATCTCCAAGAGGACCTTGAAATTCAAAGGTGAATCAAGTCAAGTCCTTGGTTACTTCTCAACTGGATGGTCAAACCACCATTTCTATATTCTTTTGAAGAGACTAGCAATACAAAAACTTGTTGACTTCAAACGATAAAGCATTTGTTGTTGAATATCAGTATCAGCAGAAAAGTGTGAATGGGGGATAAAACATTAGAACGTATGATACAAGAGCACACGTAGAAACCTCAACAAGAATTCTGTTTTCCTGTATAGGTGCAGATATTGATTTGTGTATTTGCTTAAAGAATAAGCTGACATATTACATCGAAGGATTTCTTCTTCACCTAAAGTTGGCGACGCATACACTATAATTATAATTATCTGCAAACAAAAAAGGAAAGGACCAGAAATGAGTATTAAATATGTTGAATTTTTCATTATATTCTTTTGAATTCAGCAATCAATTCTAAAAATTAATCTGAAACTGAATGGATAGCTTGGAAACCACTGTAGGGAATCTATCGATTCGAACGAAAATCCTATTAACGGAAGAATTCGGTGTACAAACTTAGAATTATCAAAACCACACCCTTAAGGGATCTGTAGAAAGGCTTTGCTAACGGTCGAATCGAAAACGGCCTGAATGCCCATAAAATTCGGCATTTCAGGGTGAAAAATTCAATCGAGTTCTGTCCAGTCTCCGAGAATCTACAACATATGTGCAACACTTGCACCGAAATACCTCTGACAACTAAAAGAGCTAAGATTTCCACAGTGTTCCCGAGACCTACGAAAAGTACCTGCAATCGAGCCGCAACAACCCATGTGACCAGCGACCCTTGAAAACGATAAGTCCAAATTATCATCTTCTTCATACATTTTTAGTGGGTTGAAATAAATTGAATTATTGTTATTCCTTTCTTTTATTTCCCTTTTTAGGCTTTGACCGTGAATTACTTGTTAGTCAGAGTAAAAGAACCACAACCCCCAACACCATGAAATTTATAAATTAGACAAGTATTCACCAAGTGGTCAATGGTTTCTCCTACACCACTCTGACAAAGTGGGTTTTCAATAAAATGCCATTTGAAGAGCATATTACTATTGCTGAGACCATGACCAGTCCTATGTCGATTTAAAATACATCAAATTGAGATTGAAGCCTGAATTTTTCTCTGAGGGATCAACAATTAGACTTTTATTGAAAATATTACAAGAACTCCATTTCGAACGCCATTAGATAGAAGTAAAGTATTAATCCATTGAATGACTATAATATGGCAGTTTTAGTATCTGGAAGGTAAGATACAATTGGAAATTCGGGTAGAAATGAAATTTATCCCAAGATTTCTTGTCTGCAACCTGTCTACGAATATGAGGCGGAAGTATATGTGATAGCACTGGTAAACAGTGTAAAGGTGTAGTATCACTGATAATTCTCTTAAAAACTTTAAGGTCAGCATAAATCTTATGAATATGAGCAGAATACAACCAAGCAGAACAACAGTATTCAGCAGCAGAAGGAACCAAAGCCATAGCTGCCATACGAAGAGTGCTGGCATCAGCACCCCATCAAGAACCAGCAATTTTTGAAGAATATTCTTACTCGACCATAAGCAAACTATCCGAGTGGACTTTGAAATTCAAAGAACAGTCAAGTATATGATGATAGTTCAATATTACAATCATTGGTAACTCAAATCTTAATTTCTATGTTCTACAAATAACGAAATAAACTTTCCCACAGTGGCAACCTTGGTTTGTGAAATTTATAGGCGCAATACATTTCTTTATATAGCCCAGATTAATGCCGCCCCAAAATTTGGATGGAGGCTAGATATGCGAGGACCATTCCACATCTGAAACATTCATAATTCCAACACTCAGATTAGAAAAGTTCCGACTAATAGGAAAAGTTAGCCGGAATCGCTGAAACCTCATTTTTTTTTTGCGGCCCCTTAAATGTGTTTTCAGGTTGGTTGGCCGTGAAATATGCCCGACAGGCCCATATTTTCGCCCTTTTCGTATGAAGAATCGCTTCTCTCATGATGTCGGTTACTTTCGTCTGACTGAATAGTGCGTCCGTGGATTTGTTTGCCAAAATGGTAGTCCCCAGCCCACGCTAAACAAAAAATCAATTTCACGCCGTTTTCCATTGTTTTTCCGAGGCGCTGCTCTATTATAATCGGTTGGAGCCCCCCGTCGCGTACTTCACTGGTTCGTGCGGAACGAATCAGTGGAGAGATTTATTGAGTTTTTGCTGGATCTTTTGGATTTGTCGACGATTGTTCGAATGCAGTGGTTGGTTTTTCTGGATATTGGCTGTGGGTGTTGATTGTAAATTATTTCTCCACAATTTTTTTGCAGGCTTTATTTTCATTTTATTCGATAGAATTTTTCATATTGTTTATTTTTTGCGTATTCTGGCTGTTATTATTCATGAGTTTTAACATTTGCAATTGTTTGTTGGTTCAAATCCGTTTCCAAGCAAATAATGAATTCTGATTTTCGCAATTTTCACATGTCACCAACATGGTTAGATTACGTTGTCGGATTGTGATATATTTTCAAATCCACAATATTACTATATCATTATGAATCTATATTATATTGAATTAAATATATTTATTTGAGTGATTCCCAATTAAATATGCAAATTTGAATATTTGGAATCCGATATTTTTCCTAATTGTCGAATTTATAATAAGCAGAATATTTATAATTTTCTGTATCTACCTGCTGAAATCCAAGGTTTGGAAACTTTTGCTCTCCTAGTGCCATCGGTTGTTTCACGTCGTTTGGCGCGCTTGAAGTTTGTTTTCTGAATTTCTGATATATTTAGGTATTTATTTCATTACATTTTGAGTTGATATGAAACGTTGATTCACTATGGTACTTAAGAAGTACGTTATTTGTGGAGAAACTCGCGAATTGAGTGAAATATCGTATCACTGATATGTTTTTAATTCCGCGGGCTACATGTCAAATTTTATAGTTCATGTTGGGGAAAAAATTTGCTTACTGAAAATGACTTATGTTCCTCCTACTATGTTTATTACTCTGAGCTTCAATACAATATCTCTTAGTGAAAACAAATGGACATTGATTTTGATGAAGGAATTCAAGAGTTTCTAAGCGTTGTTGAAGCATCTTTCCATGATTAAAATCAAATTTTGTTTTGGAAACTTGTTGGCATTCAAATATCAAAAATGTCTGCTTCAAATGTTCGATTTTTTTCCATAAGATATTAAATATTGAAATATTGACATTATATATTCGGTTCAAAACTTGTCTCTTCAGAATGTAACCAATCTTTTTATATAAATTTACAAATATCAAAGCGATAAAATCTAAAACTTCTGAACACGACATATTTGGACATCATAATAGCATGCTGTTTCTCTGCAAAAAAAATCGTGCAAAGATAACGTGTGATACCAAGCAATGATAATCTTCGTAGGTTTCTTTCGTATAACTTTTTTGTCTTCTGAATTCCCCTAACGCATCTGAGATCCCTAACAGTCATACCTCTGCCCGATACAGAACATATTCGGCTGAATTTATTGGCTGTAATATTTACTAATGGTTTTCCTTGCCCAGTATTTCATCTTATCTGTTGTGTGTCAGTGGGGTTTGAATCTGCGGAGGGTGAAAATAAATTGTTGCCGAACAATCTACGAATGAAGTATACGATGTGAGGATAAATAATGATTATTGCCTCAATTAATTATCAAGATGTGTTGAGCTTCAGTGACACGCGCTTTGTGATGGGATATCTGCCCTGTTACGAGAAACAGATATACAAGATCCTTCTTGAATACAGAACTATGTTAATATAAACTCTGAATGAAGAATCAGGAGCTGTTGTCTCGATATTCTTGATAATATGTTATAGATTTTCTTCTCTAGTCTAGTGGCGCGATCATCATCCCAGATTGTAATTGAAAATCAAGTATTTCTGTTACATTACTATTTTTTTTTAATACAAATTAATCGGAACGTGGTTATCGAAACACAACCTCAGTAGTAATATTTTCCATTGAATCAATAGGAGTTTTCACTAGGCGACTTCACTTTGAATAGCACGCTATCTGGACAGCTGTCACCTTTGAAGCTTTTGAAGTTTGATGAATAAAGAATGTGATACATGTTTCCCGAAGTGGTGAAAATTTTGCAGTTACAGCTCGCAAAACTAAAACACATTAGGATAGTCGCGAAGCACCTTCTTGTTCAGAAATAGTGGAACTGGTGGAGAAATTTGAGCTGTGGAGACAAATAATTGATGTTGAGAATAATGCTGCGGTAACCCGTATAGTGTTGAAGAAAACCCTGGTTTTTCGATTCTTCGTCAATCTTGGGAATTAGGCAATCTGCAAATGACATTAGGTTCACAGCATTTTGCATGAAGATTTAGATCATAATGTTCTTGAAGTTCAGTTAACACAAGAACTCAAACCGGTCGATCACCAGCAACGTCGTATCTTGGCTGATTGGGTCCTTGAGATGCATTTAAAATGGAAAAATTATCTTCAGTGATGAGGATCATTTTCATCTCAGGGGCTACATTAATAAGAGGCTCGGATAATCCAACCATGACTATTGAGAAGCCTCTCCATTCTCGATGTGTGGTGTGATAAGACCCTACTTATTCGAAAATGAGCCTGGTAAAATTATAAAGGTGAATGGATTGTGCTTCTGAGTTGCGATAAATGATTGTTTGATTCCGGAATTTAAGATTTTAATCTGGACGACTTTCATTTTGAACAAAACGCCATTGCCTGTCACACAAGCAACGAAACGTTATTTAAGAGTTAACTTTGCAAGAAAAGTAGCCTTCTTGTTATTTCACGAAGAGGTGATCACAATGGGCTACCAAGATCTTGTGTTTTAACACCTTCAGACTTTTTTTTTTGTTGCCATGTGAAAGATGAAGTCTATGTTGATGCTGCTCAATCAATTCAAGATCACAGAGATGCCTTATATTTAAAAAAAAGAGCAATCTACAGAAGAAAGCAAGGGTTCGTGCATACAGAAACTACAGTGAAGAAAACATGTAAGGTACTATAACTGACGTAAAATCTACTAAATTATCGCAAAACGCAGCATCTGAAGAGTACACTAACTGACAAATTAAATGCACCTAGAAGGAGATGTTTGAATTTCAAATTTTTTTTGGTGAGACATAGATAGTATAGCAAGGAGTAAATGAATGAAATTTGGAGAGAGAAACGAAGGTTTATTTTTTTTTTTTGATAAATTTGTTAAGAATATGTTTGTCTACCGTGATTATTCATAAACTCCCCAATACGTCTCGGCATTGATGCAATAAGATGGTCTATTTCTTCTTGAGAGATACAATCCCAAGCTACCTGTACTTCATGTCTCAGAGCCGCCAAAGTCCATGGGGGCTGGGGTCAATTTCTAAGCATTCTATCCATGATGTCCCAAATATTCTCTATGAGTGAAAGATCGGGGAATCTGGGCGGCCATGGCAAAAGATTCACATGGGTCGCTTCGAAAAAGTTTAACTCTAGCAACATGAGGTCGGGCATTATTTTGCTGAAATATTGGATTCTCGAGCCGGTTAAGGTAAGGGAGAACTTATGGCTAAACTATTCCTTGAAGTTAACGCAGCGCTGTCATATTACCTCGAATAAAGACTAAAGGTGACATACTTGCATATGCAATAAGATCCCATACCATAACGCCTACTGTCCTGTGACATGACGCTCAACATCAAACTGAGGTTCACGTCTTTCTCCCTGTAGTCGTCTTACCCTTCTTCGGCCATAATGGCTCCCAAGAAGAATCAACATTCATCAGAAAAGACGACCTTATGCCATTCCACATTCCAATTTTGACGTTTTCTGCACTACTCTAATCGTTACCCGCAATGCTCAACCGTCAGAGGTAATACAAGATGGGGTCGATAATGCTGCAGTCCAAAAGACTATATCCGGCGGCTTTTCTAAATTCAAAGGCGATGGTTCACGACTAGTTGCTGGATTAGATGAAGATACCTCATCTTCATCAGCATAAGTGAAATGGTCTTCGTTTTGGGATTGTATTTTGTCTTCTAAAGACGTCTCTATATATGCAACCTATCAGTCTAACTGTTGATTTTATTTTGTAATGTTGATTTGCTATGAGGCACAAAGCCATTTGTAGATATTGACTGTTATCCCACAATGATTAATGACGGCGCTCTTTTATCCTAGAAAATGAAACTTAAACCATTTCTTTACTCAATGTCGAGTTATATTGACTTTCCAATATGCTGATCATGAAACGTTGCGTAGTTTAAGCAGTGTTGCATCTTCGTCCGTAACTCGCAACTTTTCTGCAATTTCAGTATTTGATCCTGCAGATCCCGCATGGAAAATCACGCAGTATCGCATTTGCGTGATCCAGCATTTGGAGGATTGGATTCCCTATGCAGAACCTCTCAATTTCCCAAATGCCAAATAGCATTTCCCGATAAAACCCTCAATTTACGTCATCGGAAGCAACGAACAAAACAATTCCTTCACACGGTATTTACTGAAACTCACATTTTTGACGATATTTTCCGTTTCGCAATTCCCCTTTGACAAGGACCGCCGACTCCGACACACGTAGAGATGGGCCCATAGTCACTTGAGTAATTGCTACGATCAGGTACAGTGATCGAATCGACAACTTCCATTTCCCCGTTCCTTTTCAGCGGTTATATTGAAATGTCAGTTAGAGCCCTTATATGGTTTCCAATAACTCGGGGTAGGATCCTCCAGATTGAACAAGGCGCGTCCCAGACGACACAAAATAATTCCGGGCCGAATTGAAACTTAAGCCCGACCTTATCCGACACGGGATCGATAAATCCCGGAGAACGATTCTTCCATATCGACAGACTTGGATTCCGGAGCAAGACAAATAAGATTATATCCGGTGGAACCGGGTGAAAGTGTCATTTTGTGGATGAGGTGTGTTAGGGGGGTGAAGGTGGATTGTTGGTGTATGCCTCCGGGGGTATTGAGGTTATAGGGTATGTGGATGGCATGGGCACTCATAGGATTGGGAATGTTTTATGAGGTAGCTATTGGTATCTGAGATTGTCTTATAATCCACGTTTTATATCTGTATGAGAATCTTGGGGTATTCACTGGGCATTCGAAGATAATGGTGGCCTGTGCTACAAAGGGGATGAGGCATGCCTAACGCGCTTCCTTGTCTTGCCGTGTTATCTTATTGGCGTAGCGAGAAATCGAGAATATTCCTACGCCTTCGAAGGCGTCTTCTGAAAACAGATTTGAGGCATGCCGATTCTACAAGGCGAACTGCAATTATTCCACACTATTCGGGAAGCGGGAAATCGGGTTAGTTTTTGCTTTGTTGTGATTTGCTGTGCCACGACTGTCTCGTGTAAGTTTGTCCCCGTGTTTGTGTGACTTTATCATTTTGTTAATCGACTTAAATAGTAGCAGAAGCCGGGGACGAGCACCATTTACTGGCTCGTAATCTTACTTCACTTCGTGGGTGTAACCAGCACACATTTCTTCTTGAAAATTTCACTTCAACATAGTCACCTTTAAAAGTTATACATGTACTCCAATTCTTATCTAATTTTTCAATGCTTTTTATGTAGAAAGATTCGTCTTTGACTTCTCTTCCTCGCAAGATGCCATCTTCTTATAGAAGATTGGCTGCACTTTCGGCAGATCGTTCAGGACCTTGTGTCACCTCAGAAATGCTTCTGACCAGTCCAATATCTCAAATTTTCAAACCATGAACACTCTTTCCTACTGGGCCCTCTGTTGCCCTCAATTTTGCCTTCCATTATCAAAGTCTATCAATATTTTCGGCCTCTATATACATCTCCCAAATGGCTTGTCATTCGCCTACAGGATTTCTCTGTATAGATTCATTTCTCTCTAGACAGTTACATCAGATATGTCAGCTGTGTCCTTGGGTTTCTTCTGCTGCTGAATACTGCAGTTCTGTTTGGTTCAATAGTGCTCATGTTCATAAAATTAATGCATACCTTAAAGTTTCTATGGGAATTATTAGTGGTGCTGTTAGATCTACACCTTTACATTGGTTACGAATGCTATCACATATACTTCCACCTCATTTTTGTAGTCAGGTCTCAGTCAATAAATCTTGTGAAAACTTTCATTTCTACTCGAACTTATTTCCAATTATATTTAACCTCCTAGATACAAGAACTGCAAACCTTTATGGATGGACTTTTCTTTGATCTAATGTAAGTGACAAGGGAATTTGGCGTTCAGAAAGGAGTTCTTGTGATGTCTTCAGCAAAAGTCTAATCGTTCTATATTTCATTCTTCCAAGGAAAATTTGGAGAAAGTAAATCAACTTAGCACTGGTCATGCTCGTTGCAATAGTATGCTCTTCAAATGGCATTCTATTGAAAGCCCACTACGTGAGTGTGGTGTTGAATGACCACTTGGTGAATTCTTATCCAGTTTATACATTTCATGGTGGTTTCCAAGCTATCCATTCAGTTTCACGTGAACCGTCATGTATATAGATATACCTATCAAACCATTTGACCAATTTTGCTCATTTTCTATTCGAATGAATTTTCAGACTACTTTATGTTTCATACAAAACATGAGAACACCTAGTCTACTTCAAGAATCAACCGATAATAAAAAATGATCAAAAATTTTTTTTTACATATGCGAGGTAAATTGAAAATTTCACAGATATGTGAAAATAAGTTACAATCAATTCCAACCTCAACTCCCAAACAGCCCAATCTCCAACTACAAGAAATAGTGCCTTGATTCATTTCAATTATGAGCATCAAACCATCAGGTGTCTGTAGAAAAGTCCCGAACTTATTATAGGTTCTACTATTTTCCCCACCGTAAGATCACGGCTTCAGCCCTTATAAATTTAATGGTCTTAATTACCAAGTAATAAACTGAAAGGTTGTTAGTGCAATTACTTGTCTTCAATTTGAAGCAATATAATACATTTTAACTCTTACAGCACGTTAATTGTTTGAAGTACTAATTACTCTTACGACACTCTCTTTGATGGCGTTCATATTTCGAAACGATTCTCACCAAATTAGACTGCCTGGAAATTGTTATTAGGTATTGAACAGGGAAAAGTCTAAATTTAATGACGACTCTCACAAAGGAGGAGTTTGTTGTTTGACATTAAACAGCAGTGGGAAGTTTCTTGATTGATACGAGAACAGAATAATGAGGAATTCTCTTTAGAATTCCACGGTTATAAAAGACGCAGATATTTCCTTATCTAGCGAGAAAGTTTCCGAGACGATGAGGAGTCAGGAAATTCCATTCATTGACTTGGCACGAATTTCAATAATTATGCAAGTTCTTCTTTACGTCAAGGTGTTGGAGTTTATACTTCATACTGAATCTTGGCACTGAGATGAAAGTTGAGACAATAAAGCGAAAATGATTGACTCCTGCATATTCATAAATTAATAATCCAGATTTAAACAATGAATATTCACGATGAAGAATAGAGTATATAGAGATTCATTTACCTACTGATGTAGGTACATATTCCCCTTTAATCTACTTAATTTCGATTGACTAATAAATGATTAGCATGAATACGAGGAAAATATATAACTAAATTGCAACATGACAATCAACATTCATTTCATTGTCATTGCAAAGAAAATTGAGTCATTGATTGTAATTCGTGGATCAGAGCTTTCCTATCTATCGAACCTTCCACGTGATAGTGGCGGGCGATCATTCATCTGCGGATAATTTTATGTCCACTGGCGTCCCGCAGGGATCAGTCCTGGGTCCCTTTTTTTTTGTTTTATACATCTGAACGAACGAGGCTTCGAATGTGAGGACCCTTCAGGATGATTTGTGAACTGTTGAGGATTGGTGTCGAAAATGGTTGTTGCCATCAAATGCCACGTTTTAGAACTAGGTAGACACAACCCCAAGTATCAAGCCACTGCTTGAATTTCAGCAGAGCACAGATAGATGACATACATGATTCAGATATCGTTAAGGACCTGACAACGTATCGAGCACTATATTGGAGCTATTTGTGTCCTTTGATGGAATATGACGACAAGTGTGGTGCCCTTCTCTTAGGAGCGATCAACATCTCCTCGAGTCTGTACAGCTTTGGAACACTAGGATGCCCTTTGGGAGGATAAGACCAGACTATCACGCTCGTTTGAGCTAGTTTGAGATTATTGAATTTGCAACCTGTAAGGGCATTTTGCATTAATAACTAACACGAGGTTTGAAATAAATGTATTCTCCAAAGTCTTACATTAAAATAAAGGGTTAGTGCGGTTTTACAAAATAAAATAAAAAGGTATGCGGAATGTACATGAGAGTCTATTTGAGGTGGCATTAAAGCGTACGTGAAGGACATCCGGCATAAGCCCTAGTTGTCGAAGACGAAAAACACTTGGAGAACCTAACGTACTAGGTCTGCACGATGGCGATAGCTACGGCGACGTGTTTCAAGAGTTACTCTGGGGATGCACTTGATGACGAACTTTGGACTCGGACCTAACGCACTAGGTCTGTACGATGGCGATGGCGACGTTTTTCAAGAGTTCCACTGGAGATGCACTTGATAACGGACTTTAGACTCGGACCTAAAGCACTAGGTTTGTACGATGGCGATGGTAACGTGTTTCAAGAGTTCCACTGAGGATGCACTTGATGACGAAAAATTAATTGTATTACCAGATAGCTCTAGAGGTTTCCGTTGGAGGATGCCTCTGTGTTACAAAAGTTCCCTGGGGATGCAATTGTTGTAGGAGAATCTAAGTAAATAATTAAATTCTGTATATGAGATGTTAGATTGATATCTGTTCATCTTGCCACTTATCACTAACTCACTGGCTATATGCGATTTGGTCGCGAATTATCGAGTGATATACAAACACTGCAGTCGGGGTAGTCCTACGGATGGCGCTGTGTGGGTTGTATCGTGGGTTGCTGTACGTGTTTGTAGCGTTTGCTGCGTCGTACGGTTGAGATTGGTGTTACAAACCTTTGGGGATCGGCGAGATAGAGGTAATCTTATTGTGACGTATTGGGCTTTGTATGGGTTCTTTGGTGTGAATCTGGATCACCTCTACATGAGAAGCAGCACCCAACTACGCAGCCATGCCATCAAACTGGCAAAGAAGAATTTCAGGACCACACAACGTCAAACTTTTCTTTTCAATAGAGTTTTCGGTTAATGGAATGGGTTGTCAAATGTTGGTGCAAAATCGGTGAATTCCTTCAAATTCGTTTCGACCAGTTCATTTGAGACCAGAATCGCCTCTTACTTAATTGAGTAACTGTTAGTTTGACATTAACTCAGTTAAGTGGCTTTGAATATGTGCAGGTTTCTTTATTATTTTAACAGTTTATGAATTCCATTCAGTTTATGTAATTTTGAGTTTATGGATTGAAACCCCTACTCTTTTCTTCAGTTGATAATAATAATTCTGTTAATATTTATTAGTGATGGCCAAAATCACAGATCAATACCTTTTACCGTAACAGAGGATTGTAACTTCAGAGCGTGTGACATTCATTGATAATATTTAGAACTCAAAATCTGAAGAGTAGATGGTCTGTTGCGTTCATCTATGAAAAATGCATTGCCCAATATCCATATAGGCTGTAATACCATTGGTGGAATATTGGAAAGAATTGTAAAATATTCAAACCTTCAACGTCAGCAATCATGTTGGTGGAAAATGAAGGAGATTTGCTCTCCTCAAGAGACATGAAAAATGCTGAAGAATCGATCAACAGGAATTTAGAAGTCTTCAATAAACTTTTTGGTCAATTAACCATCCAAAACGGTCTGGGAAATTCCACTAAGAATATATACCAGTGTTGCTGAAGAATTGGTCAATCGCGCAAGGGCAAAGCTAATTTTCAGGATTGGTAATGAAATATACTCTATTGAGCATTATCATTAGATTCCAATGAGATTTCCACTTGTTCAATAGTCATAGCATCAGGAAAGTTGAAGTTATGATGGTCTGATAACAATGGAAAAATACAATTATCATTCATATGATCCATCTTCAATAATTTTCCTTTAACTTCTGTAGTTCTAGAAAACACATTATAAGACAACTAAAGTAAACCATCCTGTATCTACACATATATACAGTTCGGAGGTCTTACAGTGTCAAGACCGCAAATACAGGAACAGTAATAAACTACCATATATCGGAAAATCTAGATAGCTTCATATACAGCATCCCGCTACGAATTCCAATTTTTCATTAGCGGAAAATATTTTTCTCCCAGTCTCTGAGGGAAGCTAGCCTGACACCCGTGTAACATCTATGTGTTGCATGTAAAGCAGGGATATGCAGAGGCAGTGGCATGTTTGCATATCAGATGGGGCTATCTGTAGCATGTGCTCAGAGTATAACTTATCTCTATGTCCAAAGCCACCCGACAAATTCGAATAGGTTATCTATCAAGCTCAACAGTATATTGGTTTTATCGGCTCTTTATGCGATTATTTATTGACGCCATTATTCAACGTCTACGGCGTTTTACAATAAAGCCATCAAGAAGAGGAAACGATCCAAATTTTTCTCGGTGAGTATTTAGCCTCTTCTTTGTAAAATGGAAGAGCTAACTTCTTGATATGTTGGAATGACACAAAATTGCTGAGCTCAATTTTGTTGAACTCATAAAAATTTCATTTTATTGCTGAAGATATACAGGTAGTTATTTGCTTTTATAGTTATCTACAATTCGACAAGTAGCTTGAGGAGAGGTTAGACGTTAATTCTAGATATTTCTTCGAATGTTTTTCTAGATAATGTGTATACATACTGAACACTTTCAGGAGATACTTCAGAAATGAAGTATATGTCGAATTTTGAAATAAAATCACTAGGGAATAAGAAAGGTTGCCATATAATATTCCCTCAAAAATTATTATACAATCACAAACTCACTTAAATCAATTATATCAATGAAACCATATGAACTTACTCAAAGGTTGTTGTAAATATATTCTATGAGTCTGCTCATGTATGGTTGACTTTGGTATAGAATGAAGCTTATCGAGATTTGCATATGTGCAAAAGAGGTGATAAAAAGGATCAAATAAAACATTTCATCTAGAAACGTAGTTTGAATTCACGCAAGTTCTTACAAAATTATAAGTTATATTATAAAACAAAGGTTTTTCTTGGAGATGAATGAAACTTGAAAGTGTTTTTCTTGAATATTGAACTAGCTGCAGCAACAACATCTACCTCGATACCACAAAATTATCTTGAAATCCTTTCATAATTAAACGTAATTTTTGTGGAATTGCATCATTGTATTATAGCAACCCAAATTCTTTTTTCAAGAATTTTCTTCTGGTCCATTTTACTGACTTGTGTGCTTGATATTGTTGAGAAAACCATCTCAAATCTAGAAAGACGTTCAAACATTAATGATATTCTGAGGTTTTAGGGACATTTGTGTGGCGTCAAAGTAAGAAAAGTAATTGAATCCTTCAGGCACAAAACAATTTTTCTCGAAAAAGCAATGGACATGACAATCTAGCATCACTAAACCTTCATTATCTTGATCCAGATTGAACTTTATGTTTTGACACGCATCTTTAGAAGATAAGTCCTAACTAGGAAAAAAGTGGTATGATACTGGCGGTTCACTACAAAATGGTGAGAATGTTGTTGTCACAGTTCACAAAACTGAAGCATATTTGAGTCTTCGTGCAGCACCTTCTCAGCCGGCATTAGTGACACTGGTGCAAAAAATTTGAGCTGTTGGACAAGTTAAAACAACTGAAAATATTGCTGTTGTAGTCCATAGTGTTAAAGAAAACTCGAGTTTGTCAATTCCTCGTCGATCTTGGGAATTATACTATAATTGATGACTTTTTATAGCCAGAAATTGAAAGATTGGAAGGCCTTTATTTTCACAGAAAACTAATGATTCAACACCTTCAGACCGACTGTGACCACAATTCATTCAAACCCTTAAAGATGGAATTAGTGAAGTTATCAAGGACATACAGCCACAAATGTGCAAATCGATCATGGAAAATTTCATGACAATGATATGATGCTGCAACGTTCTCCATTTTTAATAGCATACCTTCCTCTTTGATTTGAAATGAACTTGATTTCGCTTGAAATTTAGTATATTTATCTACTCATATTGAATTTTATATTCATTTTTCTACTGCTTTTGAGCAATTAATAGTATCTATCAACAAACAGCGTGAGTTATAATAACTCACTGCTATATCTTACTATACAATAAATCGGAAAAGATGGCTCTGTGCTTCTATTCGGTTGGCCGAAAAGGAACATTCCATTATTGTTTTTGAGGACAGGAAGGTCACATTGATAATTTTGACGTTTATAGGTAACTTTTGGGGTTTGTCAATAAAGTTAATTATCTATTCTTGTATTTCAGTATTTATTGGTATAGTCGTAGATGAAGTATAGTATTCAACCTGCGGTAATGGTCATAACTCACTTGATGAATTACAGCACTCGCCTGCGGCTCGTGCTGCAAACTTCATCTGCGTGAGTTATAACCTACATTACCGCTCGTTGAATAATGTATTATTTTTCAATATCAATATGAAACCTTATTGGAAAACTCCTTATGTGGGACTTATTCAGAGACGTAGTATAGAATAATTCATTAATAATAATATAAAACGAAAAAAAATGTTTAGAAAACATTTTTTGATTGTCAAAACCTACTTTTATATGACCATTCAAATTGTAGTGCATGCTGTATAATTTAAATGAACCTACAGTTCGAAAAACCTAACCGCAAAGGCCCCAAGCCTACCAATCGGCTGTCTGTGAATCCCCGAATCTTTGCACGACCAACCAATTAAATTAACTCCTTCGAATTCTCCTAACCTAATTGAAATAGTTGAAAATCTCACAAATGTCGACGAATGAAAAGGAACGGGTCAAAGTTTACATTTCTGGATAGCAGCGACGGAGTAATCAGCTTAATGAAAATTTCTGATGTTTTCTGCACATGGAGAATTTGCTATTGAGAAACTTCCGGGTCGTGGTTTCGGTTCTGGAGAAGGTACTTTATCGTTGTCTCTATAGGAGGGGAGTGTTGAAAGTTAGTTAGTAAAAGTCGAGAGTTCGATTGTGGAGTCGGTGATGAAGAAGAGATTTCACGCTGGCGCTGGAACGAACGGAGAAGGTTCAAAGTGAGGTGGAGAGTGAAGCATTTGACGCATTTCGTCTTCAATAAAGTCGGAGGTGGAGTGGTGTTGATTACGACATACGTTTCGGTAATTTCCAAGGCAATGATCTTCCGTGTGTTCATTGCTACTATTTCATGCAAATTTTATCCAACGTTTCACCCTATTCGCAGATTTCGGTATTTCGTAGAAGCAAAATGATTAATTCATCAGTGTTATCATTCAATATGATAAACATTGTAGGATGTAGAGGTTGTATAGGTTTGAAAATATTTTAGGGAGAGAGATCATTATCTCAGACCCCAATATATAAGTTTTCACACAAAGTTATGATTAGTTTTATGTTAACGGTCATCACAGTGAATCAACTTGTATGGGTAAGTATATTTCAAGAAATGGATATTCAAAGTGAATACGACGAAGAAAATTGCAATCTACTTCGGAGGAAAAACGTCAGAACAGAGGTTGGCGCCTATGGTATATAAGCAACCAACAAATCAGAGAAGTATTGAACTATTGAGAAAATAGTAAACAAACAAATAGAGAAGACAATAGAGACAAGAGAGAATTAAGAAAGATAATACAATTTTCAACAAGAAAGACCAGAGGAAATATCTCTCTCAAAAAATCAAATAGAGGAAACTAGTTTCATGTAAAAGAGAAAAACTCTCCTAAATGGACAATAAGAAATTATAGTCGAGGCGTGGGGAATGAAATTTCAATCTTATACTAAAAGAATACCTGTGTTATGAAACAGTGCTTTCCTAATTTTTTCAGAAGAGTCATTTCTATCCTGAAAATTTTTTTTCAAGGAATAACCTTGAAATATCTCTTTCATCAAGACAATGCTACAAATAATCCTTTTATTGTGACAGGCATCGTCAATTCAGAACGTTGTTTGGAGTTGTCCAAACGGAATAAGAATAAATTTTTTAATCAATATGTGACACTGGGTGACACGTGGATTCATAAGTATATTCCTTAGCTAAAGAGAGCATGGTCAAATTGAACGATTTGCGCTTTCAACTGCTCGACCATCAAGCTTATTCTCCAGATCTGGCCCCCACTGATTATTGGCCTTTTGCAGACCTCAAAAAAAAAAGCTTCAGGAAAAAAATCCAGTAATGGTTTGACCTTTTCAAGATC
The DNA here is from genome assembly GCF_914767665.1 of Harmonia axyridis. Classification (NCBI taxonomy): domain Eukaryota; kingdom Metazoa; phylum Arthropoda; class Insecta; order Coleoptera; family Coccinellidae; genus Harmonia; species Harmonia axyridis. The sequence continues at coordinate 32,659,757 of NC_059505.1, forward strand.
CGTTTATACTCTACTACCATCTCAAGTATAATCTGATTAATTCAGACTGAACATGAGGCCCCATTATAACCAAAATCCGATCCTGACCTCCTAGATTCAATATGAGACTAAAACACACTGGCAAACGTTCCAAAATAGTTCACCAAGTTTAACAGAACCAAGTTCATGCTGTTGGTTCACGAGCCAAAATTAACTTAATTTGCTCGGTCTAATTGTTAATAAAAGTCAATTAAGGTGTAGTTACCCACTCGCTTTGTATCGCGGAAGTTTGTTCAATATTCATTTATTCTGAGATGCTGCTGCCACCATACGTCGGTCGAAGTAAGACACAACAGACACCACATCCAGCTTGATGGAGTTTTGGAAGTTGAGCTTGATGAGTGCTATCAGAGACCTGCAGTTCCGTTTTATTGTGATCAGAAAAGTTGCTTTATAACGATATGATGAGCGGGATGGGAACTTAACACGCTTCCGACCGTTTTCCCTATCTATTTTATAGTACATTAAGTGGTAGTGGTTTTTACTTAATGTATCATGATGGCGATACAAACTCTATAAATGATATGCTGTTTTTGGAAAAAATATTTAGGATTTTTCATCAAGCTGTTGACTATTTTTGTTTCAATTGTTGTTAATTGATTATTTTATTCTGAAATTTTTAACCTTGAAATTTAACTTAGATAATGTGGTTTTCATTTGGGATTGAGTGAATAGTATTTCTTATACTCTTGTCCTATTATGTCCAATGTGAATCGATAAACTTTTTGAGGGTAATACATATTTGGTACTTTGTTACATTTACAGGATACGCAAAGTCAAATGACCATAAGAAATTATAGTAGCAACCGAGATTACTGAAGAATTCAAAGAAAATTAGAACAATGGAAGGAATATTGTACTTGATTTTCACAGAATTTTAGGAAAGTGGGTTATACAAAACTAAATCCAACGACAAAATTCTCCTAATTGATGTTTATTTCTGTTTCAATTTGCTCAACAAGCTCATATTGAGATTATTTATGTGGAAAACATAAGTTTCAACTTTCGTAAGGTTTTACGAGTTAATTGGTAGTGTTTTAGTCAATTCCATAATAAGATGAATATAAAAAAAATCGAATTATGAATTTTAATATGTATTCAGATCAATAAATTTTTATAATCTTTTATTGTATAAGTGTGTTTAGAATTTGTTTCGAAGCAGTTTGAGAAATTGATAATTCAATGTTAACTGAACAAATAATTGTACATTATTTAATCTTCGTAAATTTATCTCTTGTAGCCCTGAAGAAGTGGAAATATATCCGCGAAACGTTGGCATTAGTTGCATTTTGTTTTATATAACCCACTTTCCTAAAATCCTGTGAAAATCAAGTACAATATGACCTCACAAGGAAATGAATCTTCAGACCAATGGAAGGAATATACTTTTACTAATTTTTAGTCAAGTGGACATGAAATGTTTTGGGTCCAAATTATAATACATTGAAAGAAGAAGAATACTTGAGTGAGATAATATTGAAAACTAAATCTGGAACTTTTTATATTTTACTAACTAGATCTTCTTATAACAAAAACACATAAATTAAATCTTCCAAACCTTTCGAGTTCCTCAAATAGTAGTTATGATGCCTTCGAATTTCATCTGCCTTGATTATGTTGTCTTTTTTATACTGATTGAGTTGTTTCTCACCTGTAAAAAATAAATGAATTGAAAATTATTTTAGGAAATGAAGAAGGCATATGCAAGTTTTCAATATAATTTTTTCATACATAAATTGTGGAATTCGACAATTGTAGGCAAATTTATATTAGAAATTTACGGTTATTCTCTTAATATACCAACTTTCAAATCATACTTATTCTCATTCATTATCTAATGCAGCACAGTTTTGCTTTTTTCATAAACATCATATTCTTCTTCAATGAAAACAATACAAAATTCAAATCAAACTTGGCCAACGTAGAAAAAATTAACGAAAAATGAGAACTCAAATATCTATATACTAATACTTGTATAGACAAACATACTGAAATGTGAAATTAATTACTAAGGGTTCATTAGAACTTGTGATTCATAAATTCTTCCACTGAAAAGAAAACCTTTCACCAGAATTTTTTATCTCTTCTTGAAGCCTGCACAGGATAGCGTTTTAAAATGCTTGGGTAATCTGCTGAACATTTTGTGTCCGTTGAACATGTGCATATTCAGGGTTTTCTTCAGACGAATAAATGGTGGGACAATAATATGGCCAGTCTTTTTCAATAATGTTCTATCATCGGCAAAGAAGATTTTAGCATTCGCCACAAAGTTAAACATACAATCGTCAATATAAATTAAAAATGAAAAAGGTCCCATCACCGATCCTTGAGTAACACACAAGGTCGATTACAATCTAGTAGATGAGACTTGAATGGTGGAGTAGTGATTATTGTTACTTCAAGCTGCTCCATCCTCCTCTTCATCAAGAACTAGTAAATCCTGGCTATATTACATTGAGAATCGATAGTTGGTATTATTCCAACCGAGTAAGCCGAAAATCACAAGAGGAATAATGTTGTTCAGACTCCCATCCATTATGTTCTGATATAATTTGAATTAATACAAAACAAACAGGCGTTTCCTGCAGGGAACCGTCCCAGATTCAATATAACTCATCTAAACGTCGTCTTTTATCCATCAATTAAACCAAATTTGGATCTTTCAGTCGGGGCGTCTCCCGATCTCCAATTTATCACCTATTGTTATTTCGGTAAACTCAATTTTCTTTTTTATTCTCTCGATTACAATTAGTGTCAGCCTTGTTCGAAAATGTTCTAAAATCGGCAAATATGATTTGATTATTCGCGACAAAGTTAAACATCCACGTGTTAATATAAATAAAAAATAAAGAAGGTCCCATCACCGATCCTTGAGGAACACCTAAGGTGGTTCTGTTTTTTGCTGATCTTTTTTCTTTAGAATATACAATTTGGTTACTATCTTGTAGATGAGACTAGAAAGTAGAAGTATTGATTATTGTCACTTCAAACTACTCCATTCTGCTCTTCATCAATAATTAGTAAATCCTTGCTATATTATATTAAGAATCGATATATACTAATGATATTATTTCAACTAAGTAAGCCGGAAATCAAAGAGGATGAATGTTGTTTAAACTCCAATCCATACTGTTCTGATATAATTTGAATTAATACAAAATAAACTGGATCCCTTATGGAATATTATATAATCCAATATTAGTGCCAGCCTTGTTCGAAAAAGTTCTATTACTGGCAAATAAGATTTGATCATTCACGACAAAGTTAAACATTCAGTCGTCAACATAAATTAAAAATAAAAAGGTCCCATCACCGATCCTTGAGGAACACCCAAAGTGGTTCTGTATTTTGCTGATCGTCTTTCTTTAGAATATACAATTCGGTTATGATCTTGCATATAAGACTTGAAAGGTGGAGTAGTGTTCATTGTTACTTCAAGCTACTCCATCCTATTTTTCATCAAAAACTAGTAAATCCTTGCTATATAACATTGAGAATCGATAGACATTAATGATATTATTCCAACCGAGTAAGCCGAAAATCACAAGAGAATGAATGTTGTTCAGACTCCTATCTATTATGTTCTGATATAATTTGAATTAATACATCCAAACGTCGTCTTTTATCCATCAATTAAACCAAATTTGGATCTTTCAGTCTGGGCGTCTGCCGATCTCCAATTTATCACCTATTGTTATTTCGGGAAACTCAATTTTCTGTTTCCGCTCTCCAAGGTGCCCTCAAACTGAATTAGCATCTCTGCCCGGCCGTCATTAAATCAACGGCAAGTGCGAAACTTTTTAATCGAATAGGAATCCGGGAAGTTTTTCGGGATATCGGGACTTTTCAAAAACTTCCCCGAGACGATTTAACACCCCTTATCTGCTAAACGGCGAATATTGATCGAGGGAGGTGGGGGTGTAGAGGGATAGGGGGGTTGGAAGCATGTTAACTCCCGGATCTGCATAAAATATGGGCATAGCAATTAAGTATTGGATCTTTGATTCGGGATTTTCAATGTGCTTTGATTTCTTTATCTGTCTTGGAAGTTTCTTCGTCTCGATTACTTTCGGATAACCACCCCTTTTTAATTGGGTGGAAAATTGAATCGATGCGACAAAATACAGGATGTCCTTAGTTTGAGATCCTATAAGACGTTGCTGGAGAAATAGATTCATTTGAATTCTGAAAATTGGGATTATTATCTATAATATTATTATATTATTATCGATATTTTCTATTGAGGTAAAATATTTTTTCTACTTCCCCTACAGAAAGTGATGAAATTTGTACATCTTACCAAATATGTAAATCATATATGATATAATAAAAAAAAATAATATACTTATAATAATATGAATCATAAATGTTTTACTCATTTCTTACAATTAAGCCTCGAATTTCGAAAAAAAACCAGCGGTAAAGTTATACGTCTATGTGATTTTTCTAGAATTTTTCTCTCATTTTTTCATCTCTGATGAAAATAATTCTTCACTTCTCAACTACTTTATTCTAACTGTAGTATTATTTCAGATAGTTTTCAACATATTGGTAAAAAAAAAGAAATTTGTGTTGTCATAGTAGTTTTCACACTGTAAACAGTTCTGTGTCTCTCCAATTTGATATTATTTTCAGCCTTTCAGGAAAGGAAAAACATACAAAGTAATATTTTATTCGACACCCATTTGTGTCTCTCTATATAGGTATTTGTACTCTTTTACTCATTCTTCACACCAATTCATGTAATGTCGATAATTTCATCTCGTTACAACTCCATTGTAACCTTCTTCGCGAAATGTTTGTCCCAATCAAATATTTCCTCTATTCTTCAACTACACCAAAAACATAGCCAAGGATTCTAATGAAAACACGTCCATACTGTTGGAGATAAAAGCCTTCCCCTACAGAATAATAATTTCACAAAATAAACAAGTGCTTTGTGCAATGCTCATAAAGTAGAAAACAATCTGGAGGCGTGTTCCATAACATGGTCCTTTCAAACGTTTGTTTCCATTTACCGTGCGCTGAAATAATATTGAAAGACTCATGAATATTTAGGAAATTGAGCGAGCTGCTTCCACCACAGAGGATTTGTAGGAAGAATACTAGGAAATGTTTGTTTATCTTATAGAGCTCAATGTTATGAATTCAGAATGAAATTTTACATTTCCACGTGGAAATAATTTACAAAATTTTTCGGGGTATTTCTTCTATTAGGTGAAGTAAAAAGAAATCCATTATTTTACTAAAATATGGCTTTAGATATCTGTATCTCGAGTTGTACAAGTTTGATCGGGCTCCACTAGATGCAGTTATAATGATGAGATTTCGTAGGTACTACAAAAACTTTTCTGATAATTTTGTGATTAGGTGACTCAGATTCTAGCGAAGAAACAATAAGATTCATTTTACTGTTGTGAATAGAATTTATAGACTATAACAATCACACGCAAGTTTGTTCTCGTCAATTACGTTCCGATAATTTGAATGTCAAAGATGCACCACGTACTGGAAGGCTAATCTTTTCAGGGTAGGTATGGATCTTGACTGCAGCAGTTAGATTTTGGGTCAAAAGTAAGACTGAAGTTTTTTGTTTATTTCAAAAATGCATATTCGATCGACATGAAAATTCTCTTTATGATATGGAATAATAATTCGAAGCTTCGTGCAAGATTTCGAGTTGATGGAATTATTATAACCATAAAAAAGCTGCAATAGTCTTTTAGAAATCTGGATTCAGCAATTCACCTTGCAGGACATCTTACGTGTAATTACGTTTCAGTATTTTCAGTTCCAAATTGACCCAATGAAAAACAAATATAAAATAAAATGAGAACAAAAAATAAAAAATTAATAGACATATAGAGAACATCGACCAACGACGAAATACTCATCTTTCAAACCCTGGCTGGTTTATTTCAGGCAATTTTTGAATTTTCAATTTTTTGGGTGACTCTTTGCTATCTCAAGAGATGACGTTGAAAGCTGCGGAATTCTCGGAAGAACGGCACCGCATGGAACTTAAATCCAACCTACTAGTCACTACTTTCCGCTATGGAGTTGAGAGGGGTATGAAACATGGATCGCGGGATTAGCACACTGCTTATTCTATCAATAGTCCAGGATGATACCGCAATCCTTTAAGGCAGGGGCACACCATAACAGTTGGTTGAGAACGCCTCGTCAAAGTTTCCAATTCCTTAAGTGGTTAGTATGTAACAATCTGAGAATACTCTGAAGATTGAAGAAAGTCGAGACCAAAACATCCCTTCAATATCACCAATTAACAATCACCTAAGTAAGTGAACCCCACCCTTTCCAATCTTCATAAACACGTCCTGAAGGCACCAGCTGCACCCCCTAGAATAAGAAACTGCAAATTGGGACATGAGCGTTCCTGCTTAGGCCGGTTAACAAGATAGTCGGCATGGAGCGTGACGATTAACCCCCTCCCTTATTAAAATAATTGTGGCATTTCGTTATTAGACGTCTGCGTGCTGAAGCTGCGGAAAATTAACGCACTACACGTGGGGGCATTTAGGAGCATAATCCTCCAAGTTTACCCTGCGAGAACTGCCGTTAAAATGTTATTAACATTACTGGGAGATTTATGAGGCGAATTTGCCTCAATTCAATGCGAGCCGCCTGGTGTCTCTTCTGCAGTGAGTGTTCAATGGAAAATGGGCCATACTTGGGTTATCATACAGTCGGATAATTAGGTGAACGTTATACTTTATCTGTAGGTTTATGAGGAATGATATTAAATGTAACGCGACGGGTTTAATCAACTGCAAGACGACCCTGTCTGGAGCTGCTTTGAAGGGTTATCAGGTAGTTATACTGACGATTCGATATCTTCCATGACTCTACTATGGATTCCAGGGCACTGTGGTGTTGAAGGAATTGAAAAAGTCGATGAACTTGCAAAAATTGCATCAAGGTTGACACCTGCTGAACCTGATCCTTTCTGTGGGCTAGGAAAAGACCAATATAAAGCTGCGGTCCGGCAATGGGAGTTGAATAACAGGATAACCCACTGGACAAACACTCCTGGACTTACTCAGTTCCAGAAATTCGTAACGACTCACCTACCTACCCAGAAAGCTCTTGAAGCTGTCACGAGCTGAGTTTCAGGTGATAGTGGGACTGCTGACGGGGCACTGTCGGTACACACATCATTTGTTGAATGGGAAAGTCAGCAGATGAGATTTGCAGGCTCTGTGGGTTAGAAGCAGAAAGAGCCGAACACATGGTATGCAAGTGTTCAGAGCTGGCTGGCCTAAGAACCATTCGTATGGAGAAGCCGGTCCTAGATACCCGAAAGATAGCCCCTAAGGAGGTTGTCAGTTTCATCAACGTCATTGATCACCTCCTTGGATTTGCATGAATGAGTAAGGTAGGGAACAAAAGATATTCATGGTCGCAGTTCCTGGAAGGCTTATCGAGTCACAACGACCCCAGTTCAAATAATAATAATAATAATAACCTAATGATGAGATTTATGAGGCGAATTTGCCTCAATCCAATGCAAGCCGCCTGGTGTCTCTTCTGCAGTGAGTGTTTAATGGAAAATGGGCCACTCTTGGATTATCATAGAGTCGGATAATTAGGTGAACGTTATACTTTATCTGTCGCTCTATGAGGAATGATATTAAACGTAACGCGACGGGTTTCTTGTAATCAACTACAAGACGACCCTGTCTGGAGCTGCTTTGAAGGGTTATCAGGTCGTTATACTGACGATTTGATATCTTCTATGACTCTACTATGGATACCAGGGCACTGTGGTGTTGAATGAATTGAAAAAATCGATGAACTTGCAAAAAGTGCATCAAGGTTGACACCTGCTGGACCTGAGGCTTTCTGTGGGCTGGGAAAAGACCAATATAAAGCTGCGGTCGAGCAATGGGAGTTGAATAACAGGATAATCCACTGGACAAACACTCCTAGGTCAAGAAATGACTCACCTAACTACCCAGAAAGCTCTTGAAGCTGTCACGAGCCGAGTTTCAGGTGAAAGTGGGACTGCTAACAGGGAACTGTCGGTACACACATCATTTGTTGAATGGAAAAGTCAGCAGATGAGATTTGCAGGCTCTGTGGATCAGAAGCAGAAAGAGCCGAACACATGGTATGTAAGTGTCCAGAGCTGGCTTGCCCAAGAACCATTCATATGGAGAAGCCGGTCCTAGTTACCCGAAGATGGCCCCTAAGGAGATTGTCAGTTTTATCAACGTCATTGATCACCTCCTTGGATTTGCATGAATAAGTAAGGTAGAGAACAAAAGATCTTCATGGTCGCAGTTCCTGGAAGGATTATCCAGCCACAACGACCCCAGTTCAAATAATAATAATAACATAATGGTGGGACTTATGAGGCGAATTTGCCTCAATCCAATGCGAGCCGCCTGATGCCTCTTCTGCAATGAGTGTTCAATGGAAAATGGGCCATTCTTGGGTTATCATACAGTCGGATAATTAGGTGAACGTTATACTTTATCTGTCCCTTTATGAGGAATGATATTAAATGTAACGCGACGGGTATCTTGTAATCAACTGCGAGATGATCCTGTCTGGAGCTGCTATTCAGGGTTATCAGGTCGTTATACTGACGATTTGATATCTTCTTATGTAATTAGTTCGACCTTGGATTGGGTGTAAGGTCGGGGTGATCTGTGGTCGACAGTTGTAATAAACTCGAACGAGCTACATAAATGTCATAGATATGAATGATATGTACCTTGTTATGGCTGTATAATGTGCTAAGGAAACGCTAAGGAAGTTGGAATTATATTGCCAAAGTTCTCTGCTGATCTGTTATTGTCGCATTATCATAAAACATTTGATAGAATTATTCTGATGATAACATACGACTCAATAGGTCTAGGCCAGATAGCGCATAAAGAGAGAGAAATGGACTCTAACAGAAAGGTGCGACGCATGATGATTACACCTCGTGACCCAAGGCCCAATTAATCGATGTTCAAAAAATCTTTGTCCCATCCCTAGTGATCACATGATCACTTTTTCTCTCTGATGTTTCAGTCAGTGCTGAGCACTGCCATCTATAGATTATTAGATCATTATATCCAAGGCCAGTTCGATACAATGTTTTTCTGTTTAGTACCAAGCTTCAACAGATGCATTTCAAGATTTCGAAACAAAGAGTCGAGTCTGGATTGAGAAATTGAGGGTCAAGAGAAGCCAAATTTATTGTTTTTTGAAGAACTCTAGGATATCCAACCGCTAGCTTTGCAGATTGACTTCGAGTCTTAGATTATTTTATAAGTCCTACGTTCAACATGGAACGACATACATATATTGTCACTTTATCTTTTACAGAGACTGTCCATCTTTCTTAGTTCGAATAATAAGGTAGGTGGAGGCCAGACCACGCTGAGATACCTGGAATAATATAGCCAGAGATATCTACCGACATTGGAGTGCCCTAATATCATAAAGCAACTGGCTAGAGGCAATAGTGTAACTCTTCAATGGTTACCGAGCCATTGTGGTTTTGAAGGATGAAAAAGTCGATGAGCTTGAAAAAAGGGCATCGAGTTTAACACCTGTTGGTTCTGGGCCCTACTGTGGGCTTGAAAAATACTAATACAAGGCAGCGGTCTAACAATAGGAAAACCCTCTGGAGGAATACTTTCGCGCAGGCGAAGAAAATTGTAATTCTTTCACCGACCTACAGCAGAAAGCTCCTGAAGCTACCATGAGCTGAGCTTCGGGTAATAGTAGAACTGCTGACAGGACACTGTCAGTGCAAATACCTTTGGTACCGCATGGGTAAGTCAGCAGATGAGATGTGCAGACACTGTGGAAAGGAAGAAGACACAGTAGAATACATAGGGTGCGAATTCCCGGTGCTGACTGGCATAAGAACCACTCACGTGGGCCAGTTCTGGATACTCACGAATTAATAATATGAATATGTAGGGTTAATAACAAAACAAAAAAATTGTCGCAGTTCTCGGTAGGCTTACAGAACCGTAACGACTCCGATTCGGTGAAATAATAATAATGATAATAGGTGGACGTAATGACTTATGAAATAAAAGACAAAGTGGTTCACTTCAAAGCACGAAATCTAATAAAATTCTTCCAGTTCGTGAAAAAATCAATTAAGAATATTCGAACCGCATTGCTATTCCATCGCGCGGCCAATTCCGAATTATAAAACGAATTGACATTCAGAGATCGTATTGAACTGTCGGTCCGGTGCAGTCTTTGCATTAGTCCGGTCGACTGCCGACCATCGCAATCATCGGCCAATTAGCAATGGTCTAATTGGGGAACTCCTCTCCTGGAAATTCATTGTCGATTTGCACACCTCGGCGCGCAAATTCGTTATGATTTAATGTTGTTCGAACATAACGAAATATCTACTGCGAGGTCCAAAAACTCAATAACGGACGAATTTATGATGGTAATGATGACTGTTTTGGTTTCGTGTGATTTCCGAGGATAAGCAAGTTCTAATTTAGTTGGGCTGTTCATTTGAATGTTTCATGATGATGAACGTTAAATTTTCAACGAATTGCAGTTGATGCCAACATTTCGAGAATGTGATTTTAGTTCTATAGGATTACAGAGTTTTCAATAATTCAATTTGGCTTTTAATCTCAGATTATGCTCTCAGTGGAATCAAAAGATTTACAGAAGAATTAAATTTGACTACAAATCCTTCATCATAGTTTCAGGGGTTCTATTTCAGATAAGAAACTTGGAAAATCAATCACTTTGATAGTATTATAACACCCTGTTTCTCATTTCTACGCCATATTTTGTATATCTTTTTTTAGAAAATTTTCTCGTGGAAACGAAAGAGCATAATCTTTAACCATAAAAAATTAATGCAGGATAAAGAAAAAAAAATATAGTCCTGATGAGACGATTGACGTGAAACTTGAGAATTGATATCAAAGCTCAATATTTAGACGCAACTGTAGCAAAGATATTAAGTATTTTTCATCTTCTATTCTGAACAATGTTTGAGCTGTCTAATGTTTGACAATAGATTGCTGGCTTTTTGCAGACCTCAAAAGAATTCTCCAGGTAAAGAAATTTGACTGTAATGAAGAAGTTATTTCCGAGGTTGAAGTCTATTTCGAAAGCAAAGACTAATTTTTCAACAGATGATGTATTAAACTTATCAAGTCAAGTAGCTTGATATGTTAACCAACTTCTCGACTTGGAGAATCACATACTTGAACTTGGTTCGATTTCAGTTATTTATTACTTGACTTGACTCATGCGAGTTTACACTAAATAATCATCTTCAAATGATAAACAGGTGAGTTGACATCGAGCTCCATACAACACAACAAAACTGCTAAGAATCAAGTGGCTTGATAGAAAGTTCTTGATTTTTCAAGTATTGACAAATAAATACTTGACATTGAAAAAATACTACTTGACTTAAACTTGACTTGATTTCAAGCCAAGTCAATTAGCTCGAATATCAAGTCAATGTGTGAATCTCCAATGGAGAAGGAGCGTTGAAGTTATAATGTATCACTTTTGTACGAAATTTCTGACGAATTTTTAAATATTCAAAAAAAATTGTTTTTACTGGTTAAGCCCGAAACTTGTTGAAGTAATACTTGAGTAGTATATTGACCTCCAGATTGATTGAATATAATTCAATTAGTGTGAGAGAAACAAATAAGGATTTTGAAACATAAATCAATGATAGTAAATGCCACCAATGGATCCACAAGAATATTCGTCAATAGGTATTCCACAACAATAATTCTAAAATAACTCAAACCGGAGAGCAAGTGTTTTCCTTGGAATTCTCATTCAAAGTTAGCAGATTTAATGTTGACAAGGCAGCGAAACATAAAACAGAAATGGAATTTCAAATCCATCACATCCATTTTGCTCCTTCTTCAGCGATTTTGCCACTTCCCTCTCCGAAATTATTCCACTGATGAATAAGACAATGTGAATAATTCACAAGTCCGTAGCACTTATTCAAAGAGCCCAGTCAAAACAGGTTTCAACTTCGGCTTCAGCATATTTCTTCGACTGGGCCGTATCTGCTAACTTCCATGGAAATTTTATGGCTTGTTAATATTTTATTTGAGAAATATTCTCTATATTACAGGCATCACAATTTCGGTAATGGCGTCCATAAAGTATTCAGAATTTATGCTCAGCATTCGCAGATATTAAAGGAAACGGGAAAGTGGTAAAAACACGAAAACTTTTTGACTTGTTAGCCATGCTACTCATTCATCACAGTTTAACGCTTTATCTGAAACTTCAAAGTTTCGGGGAACTTCCCAGATATATATAATTCGGCATCGTTTATTTATTCTTGCATCGCATCGTTCAATTCTGAACGCGCTACGCCGAGAACAAGGGGGTTCCGCACTCTCCAATTAGGAGAACAATATTTCAAGCTTCCAATGAAAAATGAAATGGGGAGCAACAAGGCATCTGCTGTTCTTGTTCGATTCGAGAAGACTCAAATCGTTTCGTTCCTCAGAAACGACGAATTATTTCATAATTGATGCGGGTGTTTTTTGCTATCCGCATTTTTCGGAGTTTAATTTAATCTTTTCCTGTATTTCGTTTTGTGGAGTATGAAAAAACTCATTTGTTTCCTAAATAAGAGAGTGAATTTAAGAATACCTTCGAGTTGAATTTGGTTGAAGGTAGTCTTACTTCTCTCGGTTGCCTAGAATTCGACAAAAATTAATGAGGATATTTTGTGGAAATACTTGCTATGTGTATAATATAATAATGAAAAAATCTTTCGAAAATGATTTTTGTGAGCTCATTTTAAGGCAACAACTGGTTATTATCTCACCGAAATGACAGTTATTTTCGAATTTCGAGCAGAGCTTTTGTTCCGGAGTTATACTCATATGCAATTTTTGTTGTTGTCCATAATCGTGGAAGTACTTATTCCATCGAACAGAAATATGGAAATAGTAGTGAAAGAGTGAAACGAATATTCATTCAAAATTTCATGAAAATCATATCTTCAGAAAATCCGATGAACCTCTGAACTGAACAATATCTTTCAGACAATTTGATTATTCATTTCGAATATTTTCGGTAACTTGCAGGGTTGGCCGATCAAAATCAAAAAAAATACCAAAAAGACGCAATATTCATAGAAAACCGAGTATTGATGCACCATTAGTTTTTGAAAAATTTGTAAAATTCATTGAAATGAAAGATTTCATCCGAAAAAGAGATATTTATATAATTTTTTGAGCATTCCCTGTGCAGATACAGACCCCCTAAATGTGGCCCAATTTTAAATTTTTTCGTCAAACGTCAAGCAAATGACAAAATTGAAACTGAGTGAGTTGTATTGTAGGAATAGGTCGGAATTATTTTCATACCAGATGTATTCAGGTTGCAGAATAATAACACCCTGTAAAATGGCATAGATCCAAATGGGAAAATCGAACCTTCCAAGCATCCCTAAATTTTTTATACGCTGCTTCCTCTGCTCGCACAAATCATTTTTGAATTTCTTTCAATATTCACGAATGAGCACTAAATCTGATGAATTAATTCAGCAAATTCTAAAAGTTTCGAAGCGTATTTATTTCTGTGATTAAACCACATACCACAAATGGCATAACTGCATAAGATGCCTAGAAACCCTGGTGTGTCTACTTATACCTATAAAACATTCAGACGAAACATGAGACTTTTCAGATTTATTCCTACTTGATTTTGAGACATCATGGCAGTTTCAGATGGCGCATACAGCGTTTATAGTATTTTATATTCTATGCTCGTGACAATCTTTGAATAGAACAATACAGAATAGATAATACTCTGAATAGACCAAATGCTGTCTGTCCTTATATTCCATTTATTTCATTAAAAATTTCAAATGAACTGAATTGTGATTTCTTGTGAAAGTTTGCAGTGTCTCAAATCATTATTTCCTTCCAAATGCCTGTGAACAAATAGCGGAAATTCTAACCATTCTGAAAAGCGCCACCTCACAGAATTCTGGTAGGTTTTCCTCAAACCAACACGTGGACTATCAAAAAGTCAAGAACAAAATCGAATCAGTGCAAACACCAGGGTTCCTATCGTTGTTGGCATAACCTTAGATGCATAGATTTTCTGGTGTGTGTACGTATTCGATTTTGTTTCAGACTTTTTGGGATATTTCACCTGTTGCTTTGGTGTTCAGCTCACAAGAGTTTTTTGAGGTGACGCTCTTCAGAATTGTTCGAATTCCCGCTATCTGTCTGGCGCCGTTTAAAAAAGAAATAATGATTTGAGACACTGCAGAGTTTCACAATAGATTACAATTCAGTTCATGACAGACGGCTATTGGCCTATTCAGAGTATAGAAGATGGCCACGAGAGTAGAGAATCGCGAGAAATGTCAAATAAAAACGCTGTATACGCCATCTGAAACAGACGCGATCTCTCGAATTCAAGTGGGTATAAATCTGAAAAATCTTAATTTTTTTTTAAAGTTTTACAGGTATAAGTAGACACAGCAGGTTTTCTAAGCATCTTTGCATAATGAACATATTTGACATAAGAAATGTCGACAAATAATTCCGACCATTGCCATTTGAACCAATTCAAATGGAATCATTGCTATTAGAAAACAATAGCTTCATTCAATATTATAATGAGGAACTTCCAAATTGAAGAATATCCCAGATAATAGAAACTCAGATTCATTAGACACCCTCTGGGAAAACAGATTTCCAGTTGACGTTTTCCCGATGATGGACCAACACACGATCAATAAATAACAGGTTCGGCAACTTGAGAGCGTGATACAACCAGATCCAGCTTGCCATCTCCCTAAAGGTTCTTCATTTCGTAATACCCAGTAGTTCTCAGAAAACATCTACTGGTGCTTGAAACTTTCTACACTATTTCCACCTCCTCGTGAATGCAGAATCGGAAGTTTCATGAAATTCCAACGTCACGAAACCAACTTCAACTTTCTCACACAAATACTCAACTATCATAGCGCACTAGCTAAATATTTCACGAGTCCATGTGTATATTCAGCTCCGTCCCAACAACTTCTTCACCATCCAGCTTGATGAATAGCCTCACGCTAGAACTTGCGGGGAACTGCGACATTGCTGAAGTTTTTCAGGTGAAATAAATAGTTTTTTACGTGAATTGCGAATTTTGGGGAGGTTATATATGGAAGGAGGTTAATGAGGTGAAAGTCCATAAAACTTGTGGTGTTTTGATATTTTTGATACATGATGACACTGTCTAACAAAACAATAAAGTTTTTCATCCTTTATGATTCGATTCTCTTGCTGATTCTGAGATGGGAAAAAAATAGGACCAGGATAAATTGTTGTTAAAAATTTTTTCGCCCGATTACGTTATTGTCATACGAAATATGTAGGGTTTTGTTGTAATTCATTGATTGAGAATCACATAATTACTTATGATGACTCTTAGGATAAGTCGAAAAGACAATAGATAAAATACTAACTTATACAAAAATATTAACTACTTGAATACAATACTGAAATATCCTTGGACAATCTAATAAGAACTATCAATTATCAATATCGACTTTCAATATGAATTTTTGAATTTTATAAGGTTCATTTATTTGAGTTTATAATTCAGGTAATTTTACTCCAATAAAGGTTCCTAGATGTTGACTAGTACTTAACTGTATCTTCTTCGTCTCCTTCCCCTATTCAATAGTAATGTGTCCTGTTATTTTAATGTCTCTTGTGATCTGGAACTTCAGCCTTACTTCCATTTCTTTGGAGGGCACCCTAATGGTCTACGTCATTTGGAATCTGTGTTTCCACCCAATTGCCTAGTTTTTCTGCTAGCATCCTCTCCACATGGTATCTCCAGCTCCTTTCTTATATCTTTACTCCTCACATGACTTCTGAGATACTGTTACTTCTTGACACTTGTTCTATTTTTTCATTGTTGATTACTATCTTACATCGAATAGGCTCTTTAACGTTGTACATTATTTTAGATTTCTCACAGCTCATACTCTTGTTCAAGTATTCTGCTATTTTGGACTCATATACGAGGCATTGTAGGTTATCTTCGTCCTCTGCTACTAGAACGTCCTCATCTGTATGACACCTAATCTTCAGAGAGCGATATCACATCTGATAGCCTGCTCTGATTTGGTTTCATAATAATTGTGAAAACCAGAAGATTCCCTCAGGATATGCTTATTCTGGTGAATATGTGATGAACAGTTGAAAACTAAAATGCATTGAAATATCAAAATCATAGATTTCTTGAAAAGCGGACGGCATAAATTTGGAAGTTTCAGGGCGAGACATAAATCTCAAAATCTTTTTGACAATTCATTAACAAAGATCAGAATCAATGAGAGCCTCAAGGCTGAATCATGAGGCACTACATGTAGTTGAATAATAGAACAATAACGAAATAATAGAGCGACATGTTCTAGAAAACTAACGCTCAAAAAGACAGATAAAGTTCAAACTGGCATAAGTAATAACCAATAAAAATATTCTCGTCAATAACCAGAGGCATAATGAATATTCCTCCAACCTGACCCATTTCCTAATTGATCAATTAATTGATTATTCATCGAATCTTATTGAAAATGCTTTAGGGATTGAACAAATTCGGACACATTTTCGATTTGTCTCTGCAGCGGCGATACAAAAGAAGAACACATAAATATAAAAACGATATTCTCAAATTCCCAACCACTTTCTCAGTCACTTTTGTCACATCTTTCAATATTAGTAGGGAGACTGCTCGTAAATCAAATATTTATCTATGCCTCCCTTTTTCCAGTGAGTTTAAAACGTTTCAACAATGGCGTCTCCTTCCTCTCTCATCTGATATCAAGTGACGAGAAAGTTATTGCTGTTTTCCTTCACGAAGTTGGAGAATATTTCAATTCAGCAGCGAATTTCTAGCTGATATGAAGCGAAATATACAGAATATTTGTTCGGCTGGAAAAACATAAATTTGATCCTAAGTGAGTCGTGTAGCTGAAATTCATACAATGAATTTGGCGTAAAAGGGAAATATCCATCAAAGAATTGGGTGAATTCACAAAGAATCAGGAAATTAGATCTTCACTCGGATCTTCATTACTATAAAAAAAGTGATTTTAATTTGCGTAATTACAATTTGGAATTAGCAATAGTAAAATGGTTAATTGGAAAGATATGAATGTAGACTCAACTGATTTTGAGGGAGAAAATATCCTTACAATTATTCATCGCAAAGAGTTTTTTCATGATCGTTCGTCAAACATTTGAATAAATAAATGAAAATTATTCAGTACTCATTGTGCCCTTGGCGAGCAAATTTACCTATACAGGGTGATTCACTGGGATGGCTTATTAGATGTTTATGGACAACTAATCATAATTTTGAGCTGAAAGTTTGCATATTGGATTTTGAGACAATGTTTTTCCTCTCTTAATTATTTTCAGATCTTTACAACTTCCGGTTATACCGGAAACAGACTACTACTCCCTAATTTTAAATGGTATACCCATTATATTATTGCATCATTCGATACCTTTTTTGATGAAAATTTCAGCAATATGTCATACCTTGGGTAAAAAATTAGAGGTTAATGAGTTACTGGGATTTTTATGGAAAAAATGGTGTTGTTGAGGAATCAATTTTTTTTAAATATTTTGGCAGAAAAAGCTCTTCTCGAATTTTTTATTCTCTAACCGATTCTTCAAATACGTAGTATTATAAGACTGGTTTGATCCGAAAATGAACAGGGGGTTTATAAGAAGATTATGAACTTGGACAGCTCAAAATAATCAAAACTCAAGATTTTCAAATTAGAACATTCATTTTTCATTATTCCAGTCGATTCTACGTACGAAAATAGTGAGGGTTAGTTGAGCAAGCCCTGTACCTAAAATAAATACTTTGAGAGTTATCAAGCAAGAATTTCAAATGAGGACACATCTGAATTTCTAGCTGTGTGGAGTAGTTTATGACCGAAAAACACAGAAAGAAACTGAAATGCGATATTTCCAGAACTGAATTCAACAGTTCATGGTGACTTTTTCTTCAAGATACTAGAAGTCCAAAAAATTAAAATCGGTACTTTAACCTTCAGTTAACACAATTTGTCTGACGGTGTGAACTCAGCTCCCAGTTGGCAGCTGCTAGAATTACTCGAGTGCTTGAGTTTTATTATTTCAGCTCTTCTGCAAAGTTCCATTCAGATATTTCTGAAGGCATTACCCCATTTTCAAAGGTGTTACTCAACCATTTATATCCTAATGAGAACAACAGTCCTAGTATCCGAATATTCCATCTCAGCCCCCTCGCAATGAGCGATCTCACCCCAGGGAGAGCCCAAATGATGACATGGCATAAACTTCGAGTTAACTAATCCCGAATTAGTTTCGTTTATTCCCAAAGAAGGTCGGACCGAATATCTGCCGCATTACGGATGTAATTTCTGTTATTGTTATGGATTGATCTGTGGACTCGGAAACCGTAGTTCCAATCCAGCTATGTAAAACTTCATCTCGGCTGAGACCCTCACCAGCGATTTGATTTATCCTAAAACCCCCCCGTTCTAGAGCTGGGGAAATGGGTTCGCAAATCGAATTCGACAAGTTATTACACCTCGAGTTATTAGCGAACTAGTCGACATTCCCAGTTTTGTGTCAGCGTTTTGGTTTGGGTAAGTTCAAGGGGTAACGGAGTTTGGGATGTATTATGTAGATGTGGTTGGGATAGGCGATTGTATCTGGACAAATTGGGGGCGTATATAGTGGAGGATTTCGGGGATCTTTGGAAGACATTTCGGTTAGTTGAGGTGTCTTTGAGGGTAAGACTTTCAATGTGAAAGATCAGGTAGTTATCACTCAAAAATTTAGGAATATTTCCATAAATGATACCTAACACTTAATTTAGGAAAAAGACCTTTTCTTAAATTGGCTGAATTTTTGATATGTTATAGTCCAAGCCATTTCGAATAAAAAGTACAACTGGCAACATTTTTCTATACACTAGTTTTGAGCTAGAGTAAACTCTCATTTGTTCTCCATTGTAAAATAATACTGAACGTTATCCTGGATAATCATCAATATCTGAGTAATCAAGATGTAACTATTATTATGAGATTTTGAAAGCATTGTTCTTTGGTTTTGTCAAATTTGGTCCATTATACAGTGTGTTCCACCTACTTATAATTTTTTGGGTTCAATTATTCCAAAATGGTTAGAAATCGCCTTAGCGATCTGAAATCAACAAATGTTCATGAAGCTTTTATACACCTTAGCGAAGTTATGATCGAAATATTTTTCAGAACGGAACATTTCGATTATAACTTTTGGTTTCTTTTGAAACGAACACCTCTCAATTTTTTTCGAATTTTATGTAAAATGTGATAAAGAATAATATTCATGAATATTTTTTGTTTGTAAATTGCTAAGGTGATTTGTTACTATTTTCGGATAATAGAACTTCAAAAATGTAAGTAGCTGTAATACACTGTATAATTGGCCAAAGATTGATAACATCAAAGAACAATGCTTCCGAAAGTATCGCATATTAATGAATACTTCAATCTTGATTACTCCGAATTGTGATGATAATTGATAGTTGATTTTTATGATTGAATTGAGATTTTATATATATTGAGAACATGAATCATTTTAAAAATTACTAACTCTAGGAACTAAGGACTTGTGAATAGAGCATTCAGGGTAACATCTTTTGGCCTTGAGTATATTTGTGGGCTTGGAAAAGACCAACATAAGACAGTGTTTCTAAAATGAGAGTTGATTTACATCCCTCAAACTCACATCTGAGAAAATGTGGCTTGATGAAAGCAATAAGAAATCTACGTCAAGGAAACTGGAGTGGACAGATGGGGATATTGAATCAATTAGATTCAAACCACTTGGGAAAACCCTCGAATGTGATTCCAACTGTTATTGATGACCGTCTCAGTGCAATGAACTTCGTTAATCGCTTGGACAAAAAGTCCTCCATTTGGGATACCGATGAATCAAAATCAGAAAAAGACACAGGTATTGTGGTATATAGACCTGAAACGAGGATTCTAGATCCCTAGGAAAAGAGCCCTCTATCTTGCAAATCGAGACACTAGCTGTCTATACCCAACCTCAAAGAGGCGCGTATCTACATCAGTACGGACATCCAGGCTACGCTGAGATCCTTGGAATCATATAGCCAGGAGTCTCTACTGACATGAGAGAGCCGTAATACCATAAATCAACTGGCCAGATGAAATGAAGTAACTCTACTATGGGTACAGGGGCATTGTGTTATTGAAGAAAACGAAAAATCCGATGAACTTGCAAAAAAGGCATCAATGGTGGGCTTGGAAAATACCAAATATAATGCAGCGGTCCAACAATGGAAGTGGGATAATAGAAAAACTCTCTGGAGAAACACCCCAGGTCTTGATCAGTCAAAGAAATTTGTGGTGCTTTATTCGACCTATACCAGAAAGCTCTTGAGGCTACCATGAGCTTAGCTTCGAGTAATTGTGTGGGACTACTGACAGGTCACTGTCGCGTCAGTGCAAATACCTCTTGTACAGCATGAAAAAGTCAGTAGATAATATTTGCAGGCTCTGTGAAATGGATGTAGCATCAGCTAAACACATAATGTGTAAATGTTCCGGGTTGACTGGCCTAAGAACCACTCATTTGGGAAAGTGTGTCCTGGACACTCACGAGGTAACAGCAGATGCTCCTTAGTATGTCGTCAGTTTTGTTGACAGTATCAACGGCCTCTTTGGGTTCGTATGAATGGGTAGGGTTAAAACCAAAGGTCCATGTGGTCGCAGTTCCCGAAAAGCTGCAACGACCATGACTCAAAAAATAATATAAATAACACTCACTAACAGTTCAATTTATTAGTTGAACTCATTATTTGAATTTGATGGTGATTATAATATAAAAAAAATGTACTGATATCATCTCGTGAGTAGAACATCACAACTGAAGAAGGAAGAAATATGAATGGGCTCTTAAGAATGAAAAAATTGTACTAACCGGGATTCGAGCGTTACATCCCCTTCAACAATCTAACACAAAATACCGAACATTTCGAATCCAATCCAAAACCTTCACCTTAAGCTCCACCAATACCAAGTTATATCCCAGAAAGAGATTGAATTCGCCTCCATTAAAAAATATCGTGCATTTCGTTCCATTTTTAAATATGCCCGCTTTCCTTCGATAGAATTTCATCCGGAATAAGCATCGACTTTACGTCGAACGTGTTCACTCTGTGCTCCTCCTCCTCTTCCTCTTCCCCATATGACCGAGATTGCTTTTTTTCGATACAAACACCATGTTAACAATACGGCTCTCGGGCTGAGCGTCGAAATTGTTGGATCGGCATCGGTGCTACGACAAGGCGTCTTTGGGATCCCGGTCGGATTATGCAAAAAGGAGACGCCTGACACTGTCAAACTTTGGGAAAACATAACGCAATATACTGCGCTCTATATGATATTTTCGTAACGGTCTCTTCTGATGAAATAAGTTTTGGGACGGATGGATTCTGAGTGGATTGTTAAGAATGCGGTATGGAAGGAGGAGTTTTCCTGAAGGGACTGATATTAGATGCCTTAAGATGACGAAATTTGGGTTATGTTGGGATAACCTCTCATATCATGTTGCGCGAAAGATTCACCATACTTAACATATACATGTAGGATCCAGTCATTGTTCCCTGTAAATAATTGACATGGTCAACAGGACGCTTGGAGACCTATTAGTTTCTTCAGGTGTTGAGGGCATGACAGTTTCGATGAATTTACAGGGAACGAATGGCTTTTGTATATAACATAGAAAGGAAGTGTTAATTCTTCGGGGTGTCGATGATGTGTCATGTCAGTCTTAAGAGATTTACTGGGGGTTGGGAAAGCTTGAAAACGAGACGGTGGTACCGGATTTCACATCTGCGTATAGAGTGCTGGTCCTTCGAGAATATTCCATGATCCATGGCTGATGAGATTTCCAGAAATCCGCGAAGAGCTTTGTGTGGGTGGAACGACAAAACTCTTATTGGACTAGGGGTGGTACTTGGTACTTCCCCTGATATCGGAGTGGTGCTAAAAGGGTGTGGGCCAGCCGGAAGAGGGGAAGTCAGTTAATCCAAAAATGTGACAAACTACAGGGTGTTACATTCAAACCAATTGCCACTAGACAATAAGTATTTTTGATAATATTGATAATTCAACTAACAAAGAATGTAACGCGTTACTTTATGAGCACACACAAAACTATTGTATTTTTGTCCACCCTGTACCAATTAGAATTAACATGTGATACATTTTTGGAATCAGCTCAGCTAGAGTAATCGGAAAATTGAGACAAATTGGGGGTGTTCCATTTGAAAAAATGACGGTGACGTCATTATTCGAAAGTAATTTACCCTGTAAATTAGATTATTATTTTAAAATACGGTAAATTAAAATAAAAAATCGACGTGTTTCAGGATTATTTCTCAAAATGGTCTGTTCAGCTAAAAATGAATGTGTTCCATACTTTACGGACACAGTGTATACATTTAAAATTTCAATTCCGACGCATCTGCAGTTTTTGAATTATCAGGAAAACAACAACGTACATATTAACCGAACTCCTAGTCGGATTTTTCTCTCGAAAGGACTCAACCGTGGCATTTGAGATATGAAAATTTCGTGTTTTCCGAATTTTTTTTAGTTTCTCTTCCAAATCAAGAGGCCATTAGGTAAACAATTGTGTTTAATTGTGAATTTTTGTTTCCTCATAACATAAGATCGCCACACGTCATTGGCATGTCTGCATATCAAGGGTATGCAATCAAACAGGATGAATAGGAGAATATGATGGATATATCCTGATAATATCTCTAAATCTATCTAAGCTGCATGATTGGAACTAGATATGAGGATGTTCAACTAGTTCAGGGCAGGAGATCAGCCAAACAGTACACTAGATAGCGTGGGTTTCGAATTCCAATCATTAAAAATGTTATTAGCATTTATGATTTCAACTGATGATATCATTTGATATCTGAACAATAGTATATTGGGTATGCAAATGTAATTATATGTATTGTAATTTTGATTACCGACGAAATAACAGGCATGATATTGCATGCAGAAAGAGATAAATGGCAGATATAGTTCCAACATTCAATAACTATGTCAGCCCAGGGTGTGCATCTTATTTCAGTCATTGCCAGGTTGGGACTGAAATATTGGAATTTGAAATATTCAATATTTGAACCAACATAATATTCGATTAAGTATTATAATGTGTACATCTCTGATCTCGCCGTTTCTTCCGAAATTCGAGGCTTCATTGTAAAAAACTGGTTATAAATTTACATATGATTCAAAGTATTTTCTATCGCTGGCCACAATTTTCTTCCATCTTTCAGGCAGCGTACGAATCCCGCGTTGAAAAAACTGGGCATCTTTTGAAGCGATTCACGAATCGATCCAATTTTTCACTTCTTCATAAGGCCGCGTACCATTGATCGAAGCAAGTGATAGTCCGAGGGAGCAACGTCTGAAGGATACTGCTGGTGGAGTAGGACTTTCAACGTTTCCAAGTATGTCTTGACTACTTTCGCAACATGGGGTTGAGCATTGTTATACCGTTAAACTTTCAAAGTGAAAATCTCAAAAGTTTCATTGACTATTAGGAAATGTGATCACCAGTTTTCAAGACATTATTAGCAACAGCAGACTCAACGACAATATCCTTCTTCTTTTTTCTCTAGATGATAATGAAAACACTATTGATCGAATAAGGATGAATGGAATAACAAACTCGATGTGTGCTTCACTAAGTTAACCAACGTTTATAAACCACAAATGTGCTCTTGTCCATGGTAAGTATGAATTCAATCCTTACCTAGGCAACAATAAACAATGATTAAATGACCTAAATTCCATTGTCAGTTCCTGCTTCTCGTATTTCCTGATTACCTCTAGATGAAGCGGTAAACTAATTTGGAAACAGCAATGCCAAGCGTCCCATTTTCATTTCTGCATACCGCCATATTATCTGTCACAGAACCATTCGCATATCTGATGTTCGCCTAGACAGATGTCCATTAGAATATGAATAGATTCGTGCCGCTTGAACGTGAAATCTCGAACTAATCGGCTCCCAAGACCGACTTCATAAAAGTTAATTAAGCCATTGTTGCAGAAGATGAGGAACCAAAAAGCTATGTTTAAATTAATGCTAGGTATTTAAGAGCAGACGCGACGGTATAGACTATAAAGCGTTTAGTTCAGTAAAGAGGTTCTGCAGTTTTTGATTACTTATCCTTACTCTCTTTATACTCATACTAATAATTGTCTATTTCAAATCCATTACTATTTCTTTGAAGAGATATCATTCGATTCATCCGCCATTTGGTAACATCTACACATTGTGATACAAGGTGTACAACTTTACTTCCTCCGTTTTGCAATACGTGGCTCAAGCGGTAAGTGGTAGTCGAAATAAATAGATGTAGATGTCATACAATAAGCTTAGGCATTTGTAAACATAACGCCATCGAAATATTAGTTGATTTGTGTCTGCATCATAAAGTTATTCTCGATGAAACATGTCTGCTTACGAGGCAAATTCTCATCATTTGCTGGAGATTCTGATTTTCTGCTTCAATATGAAGAAATCTGCGTCTGAGGCCTATCGAATGCTATCAAGTACCTATGGTGAGGTCGTTATTAGTGAAAGAACTTGCCGAGAGTGGTATCAACGATCCAAGAACGGTTATTTTGACGTCGAAGACCAGCATGGTGGAAGAGAGAAGGTTTTCGAAGATGCAGAATTGGAGGCATTTCTTGATCAAGAATTGGCAGGATCATTGAGAGTGATGCCAATTCAAAACGCCTGAACGTCATGGGAATGATTCAGAAACAAGGAAATTGGGTGCCGTACGAGGTGAAGCTGAGAGATGTTGAACGATGTTTGTTTGCTTGTGAACATCTGCTTGCAAGGCAAGGACGGAAGGGTTTTCTGCATCGCATTGTGACTGAAGACAAAAAATGGGTTCATTATGAGTATCTCCAGCGCAAAAATTTATGGGGATATCCTGGCCATGCTTTCACGTTGACGGCCAAACCTAATATTCACGGCCAAACCTAATATTCACACTTTCAAGGTCATGCTCAGTATTTAGTGCAACCAGCTCGGCGTAGTGTATTAAGAGTTGTTCAAACCGACTAAAACAAACGATTATTGTCGAACGCAATCAATGCGTTTGAGCCGAGCATTGAAAGACAAACGGCCACAATTCAACGAGAGCTGAAGTGTTTTACAGCATGACAATGCTCGACTCCATGTTGCCAAAGTGGTAAAGACTGAGAAATACTGGGAAACGTTGAAATAGGAAGTTCTACCCTAACCGCTGTGTTGTCCAGGCATTACTCACTCGGACTATCACTTGTTTCGATAAATGGCATACGGCCTGGCTAACCAGCACTTCTGGTCTCATGAAGAAGTAAGAAATTGGATCGATTCGTGTATCGCTTCAAAAGATGACTAGTTTTTTCAAAGCGGGATTCGTGTGCTGCTCGAAAGAAGGGAGAAAGTAGTGGCCAGCGATGGACAATACCTTCAGTCATAAATGTAAAACCAGTTTTTCACAATGAAACCACGAATCTCGGAAAAAAAAACGGCGAAAGCAAAGTTTTACGCCTTTGTAATATACAGTGTTGCCATTATGACCATTTTAAATTGTGCCATTCGTATTAGAAAACCCTGCATATAATTTAGTGTACGACCAAAAACGTATTCTGATTATGAAGCGAATAACATAATACGCTGATATTTCATCAATCATTTTCCTGTGCAACTCATACCCTCACAATCCCCCAACTGCACTACATGATTGCAAACTCGACTGAATCCAGTTTTGACAGTTCCCATAGACTACCAGACCAGAACGTCCATTCGGACCGTCAGTGTGTGGGCCCCTAACTGTCAGGCCTATTCGCAGTTTAAAAAAGGACCAAATTGGACGTGTCAGCAAACCGGCATCAAAGGCGACAAAAGAGCCTTCCCAGAATTATGTCATTAATTCTCATTCAGCCACAGGTTCCGTAGAATCACGAAATACGGACCTCTCCTGGATGAAACTGCGTCCAATTAAGGCCATTCTGGCTGCTCGTTAGTTCCAGCCCGAACTGCATTAATCCGTGTCCTCGTTTTCACACGTGATTATGAAAAATGCCAGAATATGAAAACGAATTGACGTGCGAAGTAAGAGACCACTCGAGAACGGATCCGACGGTTTTGGCTCGCGGAGACTGAATGGAATTCGCTGCGCGCCATTGAGGTATTGATGCGGACCAGTGGCGTAGGCGGTTTTTCCGTTCAATATGAGGTCAATCGGGAAATTTTTGAGGTTTTTAACATTTTGTTGGAGGAGTATCTTAGTTCATTATAATTGACATATCGAATCAATAATAAGGAATTTTAAATAGGTGTTGAGTAATATTTTCCGTACAACTTTGCTTCTGCAGTTTTTTTCCGGAATTTAAGGCTTTATTGTAAAAAACCCTTATGATTCGAAGTATTGTCTATCGCTGGCCACAACTTCCTCCCATCTTTCGGGCAGCAAGCGAATCCTGCGATGAAAAAACTGGTCATCTTTTGGAGCGATCCACGAATCGATCCAATTTTTTTCTTCTTCATAAGCCCGGAAGTGCTGGTCAGTCAGACCTTGTGCCATTGATCGAAATGAGTGGTAGGCCGAGGGAGCAACGTCTGAGAAAACGGCGGATGGGGTAGGACTTCACATTTCATCGTTTCCGAGTATGTCTTGACCACTTTCGCAACATGGGGTCGAGCGTTGTCATGCTATAAAATAACTTCATCATTTCCCTCGCTGTATTGCGTTCGATAACGATCGCCTGTGATTGTTTCAGTCGGTTTTAACAACTCATAATACACTACACCGAGCTGGTCCCAAAAAATACTGAGCATGACCTTGAAACTGTAAATATTCGGTTTGGCCATCGACGTGAAAACATGGCCGGGATAACCTCATGATTTTGTGCTCTTCGGATTATCGCCAGTCATAATGCGATGCAGAAATCCTTTCCGTCTTTGCCTTGCAACTAGCCTTTGACAAGCAAACAATCGACGTTCGACATCTCTCGGCTTCAACTCGTATTGAGGCCCTTCATTCTCAAAAAGTTGGAATTAGGTGGGCTATGAGTCAGAGGCAAATTATTGGCCCAATTTTC
Source organism: Harmonia axyridis (assembly GCF_914767665.1). Classification (NCBI taxonomy): domain Eukaryota; kingdom Metazoa; phylum Arthropoda; class Insecta; order Coleoptera; family Coccinellidae; genus Harmonia; species Harmonia axyridis. Next base: position 32,687,022 of record NC_059505.1, read on the forward strand.
TTCAATGGAACATTAACAGCAGACCGCTATAGAAAAGAAATTCTGGTACTAGTCATTGGTGAATTGAATTTTGAGGAATCGACTGAAATCTTCTTTCAACCAGAGTATGTGCAAGAGCACACACGGCTTCAGAAACTGTAGCCCTATCGAGGAATATTTTTCCAAATCGGCTGCTGGACAGGATATGGCATCCTTGTTTAGGGATATGCAGGGTGTATTCTTCAATGACTTTTTCCTTGACGAATATAAAATTGTCAACAGTGAATCGTGGAATTCAAACCCTCATTCGACAGGGAATGTCTCTGAAACAGCAAGAAAAGAAACTGAAAAACTAAAGAAGCTTCGAAGTAAGTTTCAAGTCAATGATCTTTTCATTGATGCAGCTGTACTACAAAAAATTAATCTCCCTCCATCAAAACAAAACATCGCTTGCATGAATACAAGCTACTTATTTCTTGGTGTTGTTGATCTACGTAGCAAAAAAAAACTGCCGGAAAAAAAGGCTATAATATGCGACGCCGCCACTACTTCAGAGCACGATGTAACGTAATATTACGAAATATAAGTTAGGGCAGCAGTAGAAGACATCCGTCCCACCCTGCAGGCATGGTTTAATATAACAGTCTAGTAGCGTTTTCAGCGAATCAACTTCAACATCATTTTACTACGAAAGTATGGACAAGAGATCAATCAGATTGTGAGTCGATACACAAGACCCTGAAGAATAAAGTTCAATGTCGTTAGCGTTAGAAAAAATGTTGCAAACACTCAGTTTGCTGCTTACAAAAAAAATTCTAATTTCATTTCGATCAGGGTCATTCACTTACCTTGGAGGCAATATGAAAAAGGTATGTTGATGAGAAGAAAATTTGAACAGCGCTGCGTCGCCAAGTATCTCAATTTTTTTCGCCGACTTCTACATCCATCTTGTACAAAACGCCGTTTTCGGGGTAAAGTACGGTATGCAAGATGAGTGAATCACCCTGTATACTGGAAGAATATTTTAGATGAATGCTGACAAAATGAGTATAGCAGATACATAATCAGAATATGTTCACTCAAAATTGGCACATTCAATGAAAAAACGCCGTTTTCAGAGTGAATTTCAGATAAATGCTGAGAAACATGAGTATAGCAGATGAATATTAAATCTAAATCAACCTTATTCAATTCTGATTACGAAAGAAAAAAATATACATAATCAGAATAGGTATATCAGCAACATGGCGAAGGGTTGGAACACAAACTCATGAACTCAAAAAAAGGATATTCAATGAAAAAATTTGTCCTTCACGAAATTTCATGGAGCTCTTCATAAACTTTATAAGTCGAATAAATTAACATTCTAGCTGAATGAATCAAAATATCGTCGTTGTGAAATGAACGTATATTAACCTCATGAGACCTTCTTAATTTCAGAATGAAAATATTAAATGGAAGATTTGAAGATTTAAAAAAAAAATTTTTTTTGAAGTGTCCGGTCAATTTTTTCCATATTTCCTTTGAAACACAATTTCTAGTGGTGTGGACACAATAGACAATATGGTCATAGTGCAATGAAACCCCCTTTAAATCTAGCAGCTTGGATCGATTGATTGATGAGATTAGAGCCTTTCAGAACTGCGACCAATTCGATCATTATTATCACCAATTTGGTATCATTTAGCAAATTGAATCAATACTTTTTCATTAAGCAAAGCCTTGTCAAATAAAAGATGCGATGTCTAGTTTTTCGATTTTGGGTGCCAATTAATCATGAACAAATGAAATGTTTTTTCATTTATATTCTATGAAAAAAAAAAACTGGGAATTTCTATTCAAAATCTGACACCTTCTCATGGAGATTCTGGAGAAAATAATTTTTCCTATCTGGCAACACTGTCGCAGCAATAAATCCGTGACGTAATCAGCTCCGTTCAAGCAACAGAAACATAGAAGCAATTTGTCTCTTCCTCTGGAGAAATCGCGAATGGAATTCTCCCAATGTGCAACGTCGCCACATACCCGTAACTATGCCTTTGCAAATGGAATTCTTCATATTCCGACTGACACCGTTTTATGCAATGACGTCACTCTCTCTATCTCTGTCTCGCCAGCTCTCTGTTCCAGTCTGGCCGACCCAGTCAACGCTCATTGTGCCACAAAGTGTTGCATCTAGAATGGTTTCCCTTTGTATCCTACGTGCGAACTATTATTGGAATAGAAAGCTTTGATGCTTATGCCCGAAATGGAATGAAATGGATCTTGGATTTCCCGGGCTTGGGATGGAAATATCAGACACTTTTCCGAGAACGTGCGACGTTGCGGGGTCCTTCGCGGAGATTGTTCTAGTTTACGGGCTGAGTTTTAAGGAAAACCTGACTTTTAAGACGTAAGAGGAGGACTGATTCATGTAGGATTTCAATTATTGTTTCCTGTGAATCCTTGACATATTATGATCTCCAGAATGCTTGGAGATCTATTAGTTCCTTAATGCGTCGAGAGTATGACGTTACCAATTGATTTAAAGGAAACTAATTCCTATCTTACCCAAATCGTAAGAGATGTTTCGTTAGTTGGAGAGCATAACGTTTCTGATTGATTTACAGTGGAACCCACTTATGTTGTAAATCTTACGACAATGGACTAGTTTAGTAATGTTGATAATACTATATTTGACACGATAGAATTAAAATATAGAGCAAAACTGATAAATCAGTGAAAACATTTTGAAAATCCATCAATAAATGACTGAGAAATAGATTATTTAAATTTACGTATTTTAGCGCGGAACGTCTTTGGTCTGTGACGTCACGGCACTTGCTTGTGATCGCTACACCATAAATTCTGTTTGAATACTTAGCCGGGTCAAGGCTTTCGCGCCGTTTGTAGTTGTACAGTGTAGTTTTAACTCGAGTTTTGTTTTTATGTCACCATAATGCAAGAAGGCTTCGTGAAAGGACAAAGTGACAATTTGCCTGAAATAGATATATTCGCAGTGATGGAGTTTTTTTCTTCGAATCCATCTTATGTCAGTGCTGAAATAAAAGGAGTTAAACTTTTCAACTAAGTATCTACTGTTGAGTTTGCTTCATCATGGTTCAACTTATAACGATGATTTATTTAAAAAACGTTTCATAAACAGTTTGTAGTTGAGTACTGGTTGTTGAAGTCTATCAATGACAAAACATATTTATGTGAGGAGTAAAAAGTAAAAAGAGAAGAAAGTAATTTATTTGTATGTATATAGTAAGTTATTTCAGCCATCGTGTAACGAACAAAAAACGACACGAACGGCACAAGTGATTGTACACCAATGAATTCATGAGCACTCTGCGAATACCAGTCGTCTAGTGTGTGACGTCACGCCACTTACGCGTACTATGAAATTATTCTTCCAAGCGCAACTTCAACTTTTAAATATGATTTCTGGCATATGACCGCCGCCACGGCTGGCTCGGATGTGGTCCAATCTGGACGTTCAATTTTCGATGACTTTTTCCAACATTTGTGGTCGTATATCGGCAATAACACGGCTAATATTGTCTTCGAAATGGTCAAGGGTTTGTGGCTTATCCGCATAGATCAATGACTTTACATAGCCCCACAGAAAGTAGTCTAGCGGTGTTAAATCACAAGATCTTGGAGGCCAATCCACAGGTCCAAAACGTGAAATTAGGCGGTCACCAAACGTGTCCTTCAATAAATCGATTAAGGCTCGAGCTGTGTGACATGTTGCGACGTCTTGTTGGAACCACAGCTCCTGAACATCATGGTTGTTCAATTCAGGAATGAAAAAGTTAGTAATCATGGCTCTATACCGATAACCATTGACTGTAACGTTCTGGTCATCATCGTTTTTGAAGAAGTACGGACCAATGATTCCACCAGCCCATAAAGCCCACCAAACAGTCAAATTTTCTGGATGTAACGGTGTTTCGACATACACTTGAGGATTAGCTTCACTCCAAATGCGGCAGTTTTGTTTGTTGACGTAGCCATTCAACCAGAAGTGCGCTAAACAAAATAAAATGGACGTGTGCGCGATACGTATTTCGCACAGAACCATCATTCTCGAAATGAAATTGCACTATTTGCAAGCGTTGTTCAAGCGTGATTCTATTCATGATAAATTTCCAAACCAAACTGAGAATAACTCCCTTGACAGCTGTTGAATCGGTTGCCATCTTGAACAGTAATGCCAACTGAAAGTTATATACCTCGAAAAAAAACACCCGTTATATGCCGTGCGACGCGTGCATATCAAGCTCAAGTAATATCAAGTAGCTTGATATCAAGACAAGCAATAAATATCCAAAATCTTGTCAAGTCAAGCTCAAGTATGTAAATTTTCAAGAGTTTGATTTTTCAAGTCAAGTAGTTGATTAAAATGTCAAGCTACTTGCCTTTATGAATCCCTAGACAAAACTCCCATAGATCAACTACTCAATTGAATAAACCAAAAAAAAAAGCAATTGGCCCGTCAAATCACGTCCACACCAAAAACCGCCAATCTCAAAAACCACGTGGGCAATTAATTCCCAATTAGGCGCGTCAGTTGACTGCGACAAGTTCGAGAGACCGACGGAAAATTCGCCACAATAAACCCAAATCGAATTTCCGATAACGCGCCAAAAAAAAAAAGCATCTCCGCCGATTTCCATGCGAAAGGAAGGGGACGAAAAAGGTCGAAACGTGTTTATTATTCGAACGTCACGCGATTTGGACAAGTTTCGATAATAAAGAGGGCCATGAAAATTCAAATTCAGTATGAAAGGCGGCAGATCTGCGGTGAATATTGAAATGTATTGTTAGTGGACAGCACCTGCAATCTTCTGGGGTGGGGGTATTGCGGGTTCGAAAAGAAATGGATGGAAGGAGGAGCGATTGAATTGGGTACAAATGGGTAAGTTGTAGAAGGTATAATAACTCAGAAATTATATGACAAAGAGTGTGGGTTGGACATGAATTTAAAGAAAATCAAGATTCTCATCTTCACGAAAGAACCAACACGCTGCACTAAAATTAGAAAAGTCAATAAATATAAGAACTTAACGATTTGGATCAACAATTATACTGATCCAACAATTGAACTAAAATCAACAATTGAAAATCAAGATTTTCCTTTATAAAGATGAAGCAATTTTTTGGCTTCAGAAGACTAAGTAACGAAATAAAGATCTGCAGGCTAAGGTGTTCCGTGTTTTCTATTCTACTATATGGTAGAGTTGACCAAGGTCAAGAAAATCGAGGAGTTTGAGGTGTGGCTCTACCGAAACATTCTCAACGTGTCGACACACTAACCAAAAAACAAAATTTCATGAAGACTCTTGAAACCAGCGGTATCAAATGAAGTAATAACATCAAGAAAGCTTCAGTTCCTGGGACATTTTATGCGAGGGGAGAAATACCAGCTGCTCCAGTCAATACTGGGAAAAATAATGGGCAAAAGACAAACGAAGCATAGGTCGCAGACTCCTGTCATGGTTCCGAAGTCTAAGAGTATGGTTCAACTCATAATCAACTCAACTCCTAAGAACCACAATGAATGAAGATAATCGTGATGATCGTCAACCTTTGAAAGAAGGCGGCCATTAAGAAGAAGAAGTTTTGAAGGAAAGCAGAGGAAATCCACTAGATTTGAATGGATTATTTTCGGGTTTCATTGGCTAGAGCTCAGCCCTTTATAACTGTGACCATTGGTGGAGTCAGAAAAAGTAGAATGCAGCTTGCCAAACTGTCCTAGAACCAACATGCTAGTTCCTAACAAGTAGATCTTGTATAAGACTCTTGTCTATTCTTGTGTTAGTTTCTTTATCACCATTGAAGAAATATCTTCATGAAATCACTCTCAAAACTCTTGGGGAAGCTTAAATATACCCCAACGTAGTCAGCGAATCACTAGACTCTGACGAATCTTCCATCATATACAAGCGTCCCAAACTCCAAATTGAATCTTCCGATGATGGTCAGTGAACTACTCAATGTACCCCCAAAAAAGCTTGTTCTACCAATTCATCATTTCCACAAAAAGTGACAGGCAATCCCATTTATCGACATTTAACCCCTCTCAGATCAAGATAAAGGAGGCTATGACAAATGAGTTCAACAAATTTTTTGCCAACATCGGAGAAGAAACAGCAAGAAGTTGCAACAGAAGTAATACAACACCAGAAGAACTTCTGAGAAAATGCAGCAAACAACCGAGTAATTCTATTTACATGCAAGACATAACATCGGAGGAAATAGAAAGAATTACAAGACGGATGAAAGTTAAGAACACAAGAGACATTTATGGACTATCTACTAAAGTTTTAAAAGAGATCATTTCTACAATCGCCTTCATTTTGAGTGGAATATTCTCAAGATGTTTATCTGAGGGACACTTTCCCGATCAACTAAAAAGGAGCCGAGTCATTCCGATTCACAAACAGGGCGACCCAGGAGAGATGAGTAACTTCCGGCCGATAACCATACAACCAGCAATGGCAAAAATTTTAGAGAGTGCGATAAAGGATAGATTCACTAGCTTCTTTAAAAAACAAGACATCTGGAGCCGACAACAACATGGCTACCTGAAGGGCAAATCTACCACAACAGCATTAGCTGAAATCCTACGAAAGATCGCTGACGCCATTGATGCAGGAAGGAAATGTGAATTATCCTCATGTGATCTTAGCAAAGCTTTTGACAGTATGGATCACTCACTCCTGCTAAAGAAGTTGAGTTTCTATGGAATAAGGGGAGTTGCTATGAAGTTGATGACCAGCTACCTAGAAAAAAGGTACCAACAAGTACAAATAGGTGAAGAATACTCTAACTGGGAACTGGTTGAAAGTGGAGTTCCACAGGGATCAATCTTTGGACCAATTCTTTTTCTGGTATACGTTAATGATCTGCCCGCGAATATAGAACAGGTGGATGTGGTTATGTTTGTGGATGACACCAGCTTCCTCCATTCGGCCCTCAACCAACAGGAACTAGATGATAGCAAAAGAAAGACATTGGCGGATGCTCAACAATGGTTTAATGCTAATAGAATGAGGATGAACCCGGAAAAGACACAATCATTGTGCTTCACACCTAGAGACTCTGAGACAAACTGCCTCAAATTCCTTGGAATTCAAATCCAGTCAGATCTAAAGTTCTCATACCACATAAATGAACTTGTTAAGAGTCTTTCTAGAGCAATCTTCGTCATAAGAAGAATGAAGCAGTTGGCCGGCCAACAGGCAGCGAAGGTGGCTTATTTTGGCTTTTTTCACTCGGCTATTTCGTACGGAGTACTTGCTTGGGGAAACATGCCAGGAAGGGAGCGCATATTCGTCAAGCAAAAAATGGCTTTACGAATAATATGCAATGCAGATAAAACATCGAGCTGTAGACATTTATTCAGGCAGGAAAACATCCTTACTTTGACATCCTTATTTATACTCGCCTGTGTCGCCTATATCCATGACCATAAACATAGTTTACAGCTCAATAACTTCAACCATGAGTACAACACCAGAAATGCAAGTAAGCTCATCATCACCCACCACAGACTGGCCACGACCCAACTAAGTATAAACCACCAAGCGGTAAAAATATATAACAGCCTGCCGGAAAGATATAAGGAACTGAGCAACAAAAAATTACGGAAGGTACTCAAGACAGAACTGGTGCGGAAAGCCTACTACAGATTGGAAGAGTACTTCACAGATCCTATAAAGTGAAAAAATGTATGTTACTCGTGTAAAAATGTCCATTGTTTTATATTACCTTTACTAGTAACGTTATTTGACTGCTTTATATAATTTTAATAATATTTATGTATATTCATATGCCTGTAATTTGTGTATATTCATATGCCTGTATATACCATTGTATTTATGACTCCCCATGTAATTTTGATGGGTTAAAATGGTAGGATCTTTGTAAATTTACATTGATTACTATACAAATAAACAAATAAACAAATATATTCCAAACAGCAGGTAAAAGTTTACTCTGTTCGAACTTTCATAAGTCCATGAATATTTCCCCTGCTTAACAGAAAAAATCTTTGGTTATGTCTTGCTATGGCTTCAGTTCTGAAGGTCAGCACATCCTTGTAACATCTTTGACTTCTACAATTCCTGTCAGATGTTTATGAGATTTGGTATGCGGATTCAGTTTAAACCATAGATGATAATTCCATAGAAAATTCAGCGTTTCCAGATTGATGGAGCTCATTGAGCATGCGCAGTTGAAATTGCAGATATCCTTATCCTGCTTTCACATAGTTCGATCTTAATGAGAATTGGTATGAATTTTCGAATCTGGTGCTAAATAAATTTGAGCTTTTTCAGGATATCGCTATATCGCATTCTAGTAGTCAGATTTTGATTATGGACATTGAAGACTCCACAAAAACATGAGCTTCCGATTGAAATTCCTATATCGCGAAAGTACTGACTTTCTTGAGAGCGAAGAAAAGGAAAACACCGCTCCACAAGAATTGGAAATTTTGTTGTTGATATTCTAAACATAAATTACAGCATGAAACTTCTCTATAAATGAATGCAAATTTTCACATTGTTGGCATCAGTAGTTTTGAAATGACCAAGAAAACAAAATTACGAAGGCTCATTTACGGAACCCTGAGTCAAATTTTTCCATTAACCAATTTAACGACATTCGAGATCCAAACCCAAAAATCCCTTTGAGAATTATATATAATTCTCAAACGTGAAATTATAATTGCACGAATGAACAGACAATTGAATTTGAAAACGGATCATTTGATACCATTTTTGGCTCAAAATTAGAAATAGATCATGGTGAATCGAGGAACAAGAATCAAGAACTCCATCTTCAATCAACTGAGAAAAAAATCATGCCAAGTCCATTGGCGTAACACAAAACTGCTCCAGAAGTCATCCGAAACAACGCAGATGCTCTCCCAAACGGCTCATGCAGATTCTATTAAGCGAATATATTCATCAGTGCGACAAATCGCAAAACACTACGTTGAACTCCAGAGCCCGAGAGTCCCGAACAAACATATCCAACGGCATCCCACATGACGTAACCCAGGGAGGAAAACCGCTACCGGTCCCACTGCATCCTAATGACGTCATCTGTGGAAAGCTCGCACATCTCCTTGGCAACGGCATAAACGTGAATGCCTCCTTGTAAATACAAGCCAGCCCAGAGTGTTATTAATTATACCGAAGCTCTCCTGAACTCCCTGAAAATACGAGGCAGGAATAATATTTGCTCCTGCTTTTCAAAATCCACGCCAGTATATAGATTTGTCTGTCCGTATATTTCGATCCTTGTGTAAACCGTTCTGTAATTTCGCATCTGAAACTTATCGTTTGGGGTGAGTAATGTTGGTATTGTTGGTTTTTCGCCGGATGTATCGGGGATGGGTCTTGATTAATATTGATATGGTTGGTGGGTTTCTGAGGTTTTTAATTTGAAGGGAGATCCTGGAAAAAAGCGTATGATTGGATTTTATAATCGTGCGTGGATTGATAGATGTGGTTTTTATTTGATCAGATAACGAACGTTTAGTCAAACATTGGATTGATAGTATAATTTTGCCTAAAGCAATTTTTAAATTTTTTCAAAATACTTGTCTATCAAGTTCATTTAGTCGAATAATGAATATGTCATATGAATGTTAAATTATTTAAAGTTTTCAATAAAAGAAATAATACTATTACCTTGGATGCAGTGTTTATTATAACACAGTAGAACTAACTTACTATACAGGACCTAAGTCGAAGTGATACCAGTGACGGCCATATCGAAAGAGTGTGTTAGAGTACCATGGTACCAGCCCTGCGGATTGGTTTCGATCATAGTGACTCAGCATGATGTGCTTAGGCTTCTATGGTCTCAGTATTACATCGGCTTAGTAATAAATTATGAATTGCTAACACGAATGAAATATAATATACTCATTACAAGGGGTCTTATAAAATAACAATCACTATGAGAACAAACTGATGAATGGGTGATATCTTGATTTCCATACAGATGTGTAAAAATATTTTTGAGTTGTGGAATTCCTGAAAACTGTCTTATGAATTAGCATTCATTTGACGTCGATCTTGTTTATGGGTCCTGCAATTGAGGGTCTCATTCAGTTTTATGAAAATATCGAAAATCATTTCGCTGATGTTCCTTTTATTTCCATTTCTTTCGATATCCACTATCTTCGTATTGTCGGAGACGAACGTATGACCTGCAGTAAAATGAAGTGCTACAGAGGAGGTATTATTTGCCCCATCCCTGAATTACTAATCGCAATCTTATTTGTATTCTATCATATTTGATCATCTCTAGGACCAGAATGTGTCGATTTGGTTGTTTCTATTGGCTAAAATATTCCACTTTTCACCTCATGCTGATTTGGTTACTGCCATTGACTTTAGCTACCCATACCTACCACTTTTTTTTTATATTTCTTCACATAGATCCGTGCCGTTCGTTGGTGGGGACTGTTTTTTTTTCATTTAAATAAGGCGTATAATATTTCAAACACATTTGAAATAGGCAAGAATATTTCTGATTCTCAAGATTTTTCCGAGTTCCTAGAAATTTATTCGGAGCAGGGTCAGTAGGAAATTTATTGTCTTAACAGTCCTTTCGAATAGATCTCAGTATGCTAGTTGATTGTCATATGAAATGGTATATCGTCTGCTAAGAGTGTAAATCTGCTTTGTCCATAATGAACAATTTTACAGGAGACCAAAAAAACCATACAGTAAGGGTTATAATAATAATAATAAGAGAGTTTATTCATGAAAATACATTCAATAGAGTTTATTGAATGTATTTCTGTAATTAACCGTAATTACTGTACGGTTTTTTTGGTCTTCTGTAAAATTGTTCATTATGGACAGAGCAGATTTACACTGTTAGCCGACGATATGTCGATTTGGTCACTTTCATTGCCCGAAATAGTCCATCTACTGTCGCGTGGCAATTTGATTGCATTTATTGTATGAAGTTGTGCTCATTTTTCAGATCTTATCAATATAACTAATTTGGGGAGTTTTCAAGAGGTTTCAAGAAAATTTATTCAAACACCGACGAAGGATTATACAATCATCGAGAAAATGACACAGATATTCAATGACTTCGACGATTTTATGTTTTATTTTTATTATGATTTCACTGAATCGGGGTCGTTACGGACGACATCCTTAGGAGCCTTGGCTATTACTTCGTGAGTATCCAGAACTGACATATGAGTGGTTCTTAGGCCAGTCAGCTCCGAGCATTTGCGCACTATGTGTTCGGTTTTTTCTACCTCCTTTCCACAAAGTCTGCAGCTATCATCTGCTGACTTACCCATGTGGTACAAAAAGTATTTGCACCGACAGTGTTCTGTCAGCATTACCTTCATTACCCGAAGCTCAGCTCGTGTTACCTTCAGGAGCAAGACCCGGAGTATTCCTCCAGAGGGTTTTCCTATTGTTTCTCTCTTATTGTTGGACCGCTGTCTTATATTGTTATTTTTCCACAGAAGGGCTCAGGACTAAGAGATGTCATTTCCTTCAATACGACAATGCCTCGGTAACCATAATAGAGTTACTTTATTTCCTCTGGCAAGTTACTTTATGGTATTACGAAATTCCCCCTTTGAGGTTTCTTTTGAGATACTCTTGGGCGCAAGTGTAGACAGCCTCGGTTTTCATGATAGAGGGCTCACTTCCCAAGGATCTAGAGGAGTTTCTTTGTGTAATTGTTCGACAAAATCATTATATTCTATCGTTCTATCTAGGTTTCAGTGTTATCATACATACAGAAGATGGAAATGACACCATGTCTTTCATGAATAGACATGATACTTGAGGTTTACTCAAAGCCCATTACACTATCTTTAAAAAGATAGACATATGGTAGTAGTTAGATTAGTATATTATTATTTAGCTTTGCTATGGAATTTTATGGGCAAGAGCAGTATATTGTCTGAAGAAGGAGAAGCAATCAACGACCTCTTGTATAATTTCAGAATTGATTTAATGAAATAACCCAAACTCTTCGAATAAAAATATAATACTCGAAATGGTTTGTCAATCGACCCTTGTTTCCGTCATTGTAACCATAACATTCAAACGAATCCTCACAGCACGAACGAAATCATTTTCGGATTTGCCTACAACATCCAATAAAGCTGCAAAACAGGCCTCAGGCTGTCGTGCCGTCGAAGAACGGTCGCCTTCATCGTTAAATTCGGCAAGCGTTAAATATTTATGTAAAGCAGGCTTCAGATTAATGTCAACGGGCTCAGCGGGCAATATTTCAGCCATAACATGACAGAAGATGGTGAATTTGTCAACGCCTCCCTGCCGCTGCCTATTGGACAATACGCAGAAAATGTTTATGGAGCTATTACCTCCCGGGCCAGAAGGGAAAACTGATGTCTTAAGGCTGAGCGGCGTTGTACGCTACTTAATGGGGATGTTGGAGGGTGGTTATTTATATCTTCTCAACGCGACGAGTGGCGCTTTATTACGGCAGCTCAGGAACTGGTGCTCGGGTTGATTTGTATCGACTAATAAGGTAGTGCGCTCGTTCAACTTGTCCGTTTTCTGTTCGTCTTGGAAATACTGCTTGAAGGAAGGGGTTTTCGATTTGTTCTGACGCCTGAATGCTCAGGATGATGTGATTTATTTTCGTGTAAGTTGTACTCTGTTATTTTCGACTGTAACACTGGAATGAGGACTCATCTAAATTTAAACGAAATGAAGAAACTCGAGAGTATTACTGATATCAGTTAGATGTTTTTGTATGCCTCTGGAGGAATACTCCGGGTCTTGCTAAGAGAAAGAAATAAGTGGTTCTTTCACCGATCATACTAGAAGCCTGAAGCAACCACAATCTGAGCTTCTGGTAATGGTGAGACTGCTTACCATATGGGTAAGTCAGCAGATCTGGATCTGCAGGCTCTGTGGAAAAGAGGTAGAAACCGGCAAACACATGTACAAATGCCTGAGTTTGACTGTCTCAAGAACTACTCACATGCAAAAGTCAATTCTGGATACTCACTAAGTAATAATTCAATTCTGGATACTCACTAAGTAATTCCTAACGATGAAAACGGTTTCATTAACAGCATCGACGGCCTCCCTGGGATTGTATGAATAGGAAGGATGAAGAAAAAAAATTCAATTTGGTCGCGGTTCTCAGTAGGCTAACAGAGCCATTATGGCCCCGATTCAGTGAAATAATAATAATAATTCCTATAACTAGATATATAATAATTCCCATCTGTCTGAAGGTATTGTCGAAATTGATTTTCTCGCAAAGTTTGCTCTAGTGTTTATAAAATTTGTCTTTCACTGATAACTTCACATTAGACTTATTTTTTTTTACGATCTATGCGATATTGAATACGAGCCATATCGTTTTGTAGTTTAATACTTCATCTTCATCTCCGGACTTGGGAACTGGCTCTATGATGCCAACTCTAAAAATTCTTGGGTATTCAGAAGTCTGAAAATATATTGGAATTTACTACAGTATCGTTAATTGTCACCTCAACTATGGTGTCATATTGTGGGGTGCGTCCTCAGATATTAGACTTGCTTTCATCGGAGAAAAAAAACATTCGCCTGATATTTGGCATAAAATCTCAACAGCCTTTTTGACTTTCATCAATAACACAGTCGACAGTAGTATTATATGCTTACCACTACACAAAATGAGTGAATCTGAAATATTACCTACTTTTGCTGGTAATCATTTGCTCAATGATTGATTGATTGATGACTTTTTTTTAAGAAGAAGATCAGATTAATGTCAATTAAAAAATGCTTTTTAGCAATGGGGACTTTTTCTCTGACATGAGTAAATTCTTCATTAATTATTGTTTCGTTTCTTTTATTGTTTGAATTATTCAAATTTAATTCTTCTAGTAATATGATTTTCCTTTCAATTGAAATTATTCTGATGTTAACATCAAACTATATCTCTAGAGAGAAATAAAAATTAATTGATTGATTAGCATCAATCAGTGGCCTGTTCTAGTTTCATTATGTCTATGTCTATATCTCCTTCAAAACTATCAACCATTTGGAAACTAAGGCACGTGGATAAAAAACAGTTATACACAGTCACATACAGCAGGTAATCAGTGGAGCACACTCGAAAAGTCCCAAATTCCATTAAGGCAAGTTTTTCGGAAAACGAGATTGTATTTAGTTCAATCCAGGTATCATATGTTTGAAATTTGAGTGGCTTGTGGAGTCAAATTATGGAAATATTGCAAAATTTGAGGTATTCAAATTTCAGGTTCGTTGATTATTTTTTTAACGATGGAAAAAGTCAATCAAATTGGCCTTTGAAATAGACTTAATGAAGTATTGTCTCTGAAAATAGGCATTAAGTTTCGAATTGATGTATAGTGCTCCAAAATATCGCACAGTAACGATCACACTAAACAAATCTTCATGAAAAACATGAAGTGATGATGAGTAAAACCTCATGAGCAAATTATGAATGAGATCACGTGTAGAAGAGTTGATTCAAACACACTCTAAGAAGCGAATAGTGGCGACACTTTCATCAAGACACAATCATCGAATCTAAATTGAAGAGATGACCTAGAACCGGTTATTTATAGAACCTGAAGAACTGCAAAAACTATTCATAGTTATCACTAGCAAGAGTCAGTTGACAGACTTAGCTGATATGCAAGGCGTAGCCTCTAAGAAATGGTGGTGAATATAATTTAAGATTTCAGACTTTGTAGAGAGGCATCACTATACTCTAAACACTGCACTGAAAGTGGAAAAATGCAACGAAGAAATCTATTTTCAAATAAAATAAGAAAATGTCAAAAACAATTCCTTCGACTCGGGGAACTTCCAGGAAAAGTCTTCACATGCCTCACATAACAATGAGAAACGTCCGAGATTCTCAGATAAATATCTGGCATGTTAACTGATTGAAAATCATCTGGTATATGAAATTCTTCCGAGAGAAAACGCTTGTTCCCGGATAAGCTCCCTCCGGAGGTGCGGGGGCGATATCCTCCTTTCTCCCTCTACCGATTCAAATCGTCCGTGACGAATAGATGAAATTCATTGAAGTAAAAACTGACTCATATTTATTGCCTCCAACATCTGCCTCCAAATTCAGCGAAAACTTTCTCCTCCAGTCACGCCTCGTAGGACACCAGGAGCAGAATGCTGCTTGTGTTAGTTTTATTTGGGGGAGTTGTTGATAATGGCCACCTCGATAGCAGCGGCGGCTCGTCAAGGGTGGAAGAGTTTAGGTCCTAAAATATTACACAGTTTCTTGAAATGGAGGTTCATAACCTTCAGGTTTATCTACTCTTTCGCCTGCAACACCTGGTTCAGAACCTCCTTTACCACTGTCTCCATGGAGGTCTAACAATTTGGAAAGATCAAATCTGGGCTTTTTCAACACCTTTACCTTACGTATAAATACATACCCTGGCACATCTTTTCAATATCTTTGGCGATTGAATCGGGTAGCAATTTGTTTACTACTTCTTTCAAATCACTGTATCCTATATCACGGTTGATGATTTCAATCATCTTCTTGCGGATGGCTTCAACCTGAGTATGTTGTGCATAACAGGTTCTTCTTGTAGATGCAGGGTCTCTGCTAGTGAATCCAATACAGAAAACTCTCAATAAATACCCATCAGTGGTTTTCACATCGGCAGATGCTTCAATAAGTGTTTGCCATTTTTTCACCATTGATCTGAGTTTATCTGTAGTTGAATCCATTCCATGGAAGTTGGTAAGAACATTACGTCCTTGAACATCTTCAGCAATGAGCTTGAATTTCCCGAAAGACCTATCAGCGTCATTGTCATTTTGAAGATCAGCTAAAGATACTTCAAAGACTGGTCCTTTAAGACCTTCAGATGCAATTCTGGTACCTTGAATACGGTTGACAAGTGTTTTACCAACTTGTCTGGAAGTAAACATAGACGGTGCTTTGACATCGTACCAATCTATACGGGTAAAGGGATCAACTACCTTCTTCTCAACTCCCTTCTTGCCACTTTTCGACAACCCCTTATTTTTACCGACTGCCATGTTTGCAAGGTAGATGTAGATGTACAAAAAGTTGAAACCATTGACTACAGAAAATATAAGCCAGCAGTATACTGTCGGTAACACATTCATTACAATATTTCTTCTTAGGTTACTTCTCCATATACGAAATGTAATTTCCTCAAACATTTTGCTGCTGCGTTTAAGGAAGATAGAAATACTGATCACTCTTTGAATGAAAAAAAGAATTTGGTCTCCAATTCTGAAATTCTGAACTGCAATTATTCCTAATCTCTCTGCTCTTCGTACAATAATGATTCCATTTTTCTTTGATTTCAATAGTTAGATTAGTTCGTAGATGGCGCAATACTAATTTCTGCTTTTACAGGTTCAGAGTTTGCGTTGACCATGTGCAAACATGAAATTCCAGTGTTCTTGTGTTCTACTTCTCTGATTTTGATGAACGCCTATGGGTATTCGGATAGGATCGCAAAGATAGGATTGAACTTTTGAGGATATACGGTATGCTCTGCTCATGCGAAAATTTTATTCGGTTTTCCAATTTTGCGGTCAACTATTCCAATATTGGTGAAATTTAGCGTGGGAATGAATGTAGGTTTATGAAAATTTGGGCAGGATTTGCTGAAATGTCCTATATACTACGCATTCGGCCAGCTTGATATTGATGAAAGTCGGTTTGGTTACTCGGAATGAAAAATCTATCGCTGCATGGAAATTTCAGCTTTTTTTCATAACACGTGAAAACAAAAACCTGAAGAAAAATTACTTTCTAGGAGCAAAGCAGAAAATTTTGTGTTTATTTCACCAATACCTAACTTGTGTTTTCCGGTATTTTTTTATAGTAATCTCAAAAAAGTACCTTACCATTACAGCAAGCAGTACTTACATTGCTTACTGACTCTTAGCTTAGGGATTATTCTTATACATTTCAACAGTTTTCGTGCAATCTTTTTCAATCGGCAGATATGAATACATCGGGGGACTCCAATTATGTTATATAGGGAATATGTTACAAGTTAACATAGTAGGATTTGATAAATCTTATACAAAAACATCAAAGGAGTCTCTGACTGCAAATTGGTGAGGTTTCGATTCTGAATCGACCTCCACGTTGCCTTTGAGATATATTCCAATATAAACTACTATATATAGGAGAAACCACTTTGGTCGATAGCGAAGTTCTGTTCCCTTTTTAACAATACACGGATTATATTGACAAAAGAAACTCAGACAGGAGTTCAAGAAGCAAAATCTCCAGGAAAATGATGTCAGTTGATTCCCAAAAGCGTCATATTGCGAGGTATTGACAACTATTCTTCGCCATTATTCAGAATTTGTTTTGACTATCCCTTTTTTTGCTTTTCTGTTTATTTCGTACCGAAAATGTTTAGATTACTGTCACTGTTTATGTTGGATAGATGATATGGAAGCACTGTGACCTCATTCAAAGAGCAGTTGTGTTTTGTTATGTAGATCCGAATATTTCAGATATCAGTTCAATATTATGTTTGTGTGGATTGATTGGCTTTCTACGATTGTGGATTCAAAAATATATGGAAAAATAGAGTAAAACCATGGAATCCAACTTGTATGAATCGATATCGATGATGGGAATACGTCCACTTGGAATATGAATTACTACAGGTAGGAAAGGATTCTTAGCACAAAAACATTGTCTGGTTTCCTTTTCAAATCAAGAACTCAGGAAAGGGGTTTCAAAAGCTAAATACCCAATAAATTTTAGCCGGCTGTATCAAAAAGTGTCATACTGCACAAGCTGTTTTTTTTTTGTCTACCTTTTTTTGTTTTTCTAATCATTTGGTATAGATAATGATTGCTAATTATGTCTCTATCTTCGTGGGAGGAATGATATGGTAACACTGCGTCCTCATTCAAAGAGCAGTTATGTTTTGCTATGCATATCCCAATATTTCAGATACTGGTTCAATATTATGTTTGTCTAGATTAATCGGCTTTGCCGGATTATGGAGTCGAAAATATATGGGTGAATGAAATTGAACCATGCAGTCCAACGTTTATGAATGTAAATATTTCAACAGATATCGAATTCCCAATTGGAATTTAAATGACGATGTGGTTCCTAAACTAATACATGTATACTGTTCCGTTTGGTTAAATAGTGCTTATGTTCATAAAAGTGATGCACAGCTTAACGTTTCTATAAGAATTATTATCAGTGGAACTATTAAATCCACACCTTTACATTGGTTACCAGTGCTATCATACATACTTCCACTTCATATTCGTAGACAGGTCTCAGTCAATCTAGAGAACTTATTTACAATTATATCTCACCTCCCAGTTACTAGAACTGCTAAATTAAAGTCACGCAAAACTGGATTGATACCTTTTTTCAATCAAATGAAAGTGACAAGGAAATTTGGCGTTCGGAATGGAGTTCTTGCACTGTCTTCAACAAAAGTATAATCGTTGATCCTCTAGAGAAACTTCTAGGTTGCAATCTTCTAAGGAATACTTGATGTATTTTAAATAGACTTAGAAATGGTCATGGTTGTTGAAATAGTATGTTTTTCAATTGCATTCTATTAAAAGCCCAGTGCGGTTAAGAAGAAACCATTGACCACTTGTTGAATACTTATCCAATTCATAAATTTTATGGTGGTTTCCAAACTATCCATTCAGTTTCAGATTCTTCTCAGAATATGGGTCGCTTACTTCGAATCAATATAATGAAAACTAACATTTATGACTGCTTTCTGGTTCTTTTTTTTTTCAGATTCAATTATCAAATCGTCAACCGTGAAGAGAAACTATCGGGATGATTTTGTTTGGATGAGGAAGAATCCCTTCAATATCAATAAGTCAGCTTATTCTGTAAACAAAGAGGAACCAGGCACTGCAGCTATACTTAGAGACAGAGTTTTTGCTGAGGTTTTATCTGTGCTCTTGTATCATACGTTGGAATGTATGATGCCTCGTTTACATTTCTTCTGCTAATACTGAGATTACATCTACACAAGCTTTGTCGTTTGAAGTTGATAATTTTTTTGTATTGTTCTGTCTCAATAAAAGTATATACAGGTATCACAGGCTACTTTGTACGATAACATAGTTCATCTTTTTTTCAACCATACGTGGATAACACTGACGAAAAAAACTCACCCGAGGGTTTTATGAGTCGAATCTCTAAGAAAATTGAAACAGCTGAATCATAGCAGCGTCATATTGATCTCTTTGTCAAAACGAAATCCACTCCAATGGGCGAAATCACCCAATGAGTCCCATTACAGAATCCTACACAGATTATAATCAAATCTTGCGCCGTTGCCCACCAACCGTCCAGAATAAGTTGCGTTAATATTCCACATTTTGCCTCCACATTTTTGGCCGAATTCCCGGCCCGAAAGCCGGCAAACGTACGCCGGCATAATCCGCTTTGTTAATCAAGTGTATACAACGTTTCGAATCCGAACATTGCGCATCATTATGCCGCATTCCAAAACGGCCGTTCATTCATATTCATGACCACGAAGCGTCGGTTTTGCGTCGGACGTCGTCGCCCGTAACCTGTTATGAGCCGATAGAAATGATGTCATAAAATCAATCGTATAGAACCCCAATCAACCTCCCCCTCGTCGACTCTATTAAGAATTTAATTGCATTAAACAGCAGACTTGGCTGTCACCTCCAAAAGCAGAGCGTCATATCGTAAACAGGCGTGAAAGTTCGGGAGCTGTTCAACTAGATGGAGTGCTGTGTCAGGTTCCGAACTCTCTTGATACTTCGGCATTCAGAGAAGTGTTCGATGGTGAAAATTGTGATCTCGTTAATGGCAACAGATCTGTAGGTGCGAAAGGGAAATATACGGCCTCCCTTACAAGGGAAATGCATTAAATAAAGTGTTCAATGGAGAATATTGAATGGAGTCATATACTTTTGATTTTATTGGCCTATATTTAGGTGAGCTTTCATTCATTAGATGATAGCACATTATGCAAATCATTCAACCGGAAAATATGTACATTTTGGAAATGGAACGAAGGCAATTTTAACCAGTTATTAATGAAAAGTTCGTTCAGAAACTGGACCATTTAATAATCTAGATGCCTAATCCAACGTGTTTTTAAGACTAAAACAGATTTTTCCAACAAATTCATAATGAGAATTATAAAACTTTGAAAACCTCTATTGCAGTTTAAGATTATTGAACCCTGAATTTGCGATCACAATATGTCTTTCTCCAAATGAAAATTCACCTATCTTGACGTTACCAGGAAAAAATCAGAAATATACAGCTGGACTGTTTTATGTTGGCCTATAGATGTAATGTAAACGGTGCATTATACATTTTAACCTATTAAGTTTGAAGTAATCATAATTCATTTAAATTAATTTGAAGATTAATTGATAAGAGTAGTTTTTTCTCCACGATTTCGTGCCAATTGATATGATACAAGAGCACAGATAAAATCTTCAGCAGAAACTATGTCTCCTCGTATAAGAGCAGTGACTGGTTTGTGTATTTGTTTACAGAATAAGCTGACATATAAATATTGAAGGGCTTCCTCTTCATTCCAAAACAATCTTTTTCATCCTTTCTCTTCACTAACGGTTATCGACTTTATAATTTAATCTGAAAACAAAGGAGAAAAGAACCAGAAAGGAGTAATAAATATAAGTTTCCAATATTTTGATTTGATGTTAGCCTCCCGCATTCTAAAAAAGAATTTGAAACTCAATGGATAGCTAAGAAACCACCATGGAATTTATACATTGAACAAGTATTCACCTAGTGGTCAATGATTTCTTCCACCCCACACTCACATTGTAGGCTAACAATAGAATGCCATTTGAAGAGCATGAGCGCCTCACTAAGAAAAAGAGGAGATTTGAAGAGAATACTATTTCAACGATGATGACCACTTCAAAGTTGATTCGAAATTTACTAAATTTTCCTAGGAAGATTGAAACATAGAACTTTCTCTGAAGGATTAACGATTAGACTTTTGTTGAAGACATTGCAAGAACTCCATTCCGAACGCCAAATTTCTTTGTCACTTTCATTCACATTAGATTGAAGGAAGGTATTAATCCACAAAGGTTAGCGTGACTTTAATCTGGAAGATCTAGTATCTGGGAGGTAAGATAAAATTGGAAATAAGTTCGGGTAGAAATGAAATTTTTGTCAAGATTTCTTGACTGAGACCTGTCTACGAATATGAGGCAGAAGTATATGTGATAGATCTAATAGTTCCACTGAAAATTCTCATAGAAACGTTAAGCTGTCCATCAATTCTTTGAACATGAGCACTATTGAACCAAACAGAACAACAGTATTCAGCAGCAGAAAAAACCAAGAGAAAAAACCAAGATCAGAGCTGGCGTACGCAGAGTGGCCGTATCCAGAAAAATATTTCGGGAATGTTCCAGACAGTGAGGAATATTGAATATGCAATACCCTCCTGTAAAACACCCCAAAAATTGAACCTTAAATGAAAAGAGTTCGGAGGCCAAAAAACTATAGTTTGACTTTAGACTGTTCACTGAAACTTAACTGATGACGTAAGACCTCAGGATCAGGGAAAATTTCCCGATCACATTCGCTTAAGGCCCCAATATACAATAGCAATATCACAAGAAGGTTTGTCTTGTTCAAATATCCATTCCCAAAACAATTTCTACAAGAGTACTTGCTGGATATTAGCTTTAAATCAACCATATTTTTATATAGTTTCAACATCTATTGGCTCAGTTGTTGAGATTGGTATGAACCATTGAAGTATTCCCAGAATCTCTTTGTGATCGCTGATTTTGTATCCGAGCTTATTTATAAGATGATCTATAATACCACCGATATTCTAAAATAAGTTTGGGGATCATCTTCAGTAGAGTAGTTTCATCTATGACGTTGGCGAGGAAGAAGTCTTGGTAAATGATTTATTGAGGTTTCTGCTGTTAAGAAAATCCTGAAAAACTTAAGATCGATTGTTATTCGAATGATTTCGAAGTTGACTACAATATTTCATATTAATGTGGTTAACTGCAGATAAAGGTCAAAAGCATACTTCACTAGTAAGCATGGACTTTAAGGACTATGATGCTTTAGAAGATGTCTTGATACCGGGAGGCCCTATTAGGCTTGCTGTTTTTACAGATGTTTCTTGTGGTGCATCATTTCCAATTTCTATTAACTTGTTATAGGTTTGTAGGTAGATCTGGCAGATCCATAGAGCCGATGAATAACGATAATGATGAAATAAACTGAATGTAATTTTCATTTGACTAACAGCAAGTAGTTGTTTAGACCAGATTCTCATTTACTGAGACCGATACAAAATAATCTCATGAGAGTTATCAATCATTCTTGAAAAACTCCTAAATCAACACATTTTGAATATTTTCGGATTATTGTAAGGGAGAATCGAAATGAATGACATTATTTAACCCCCAAATAGTTTAACGCATTCAACCAACCCTCATCCCGTTCCAAAGATCTTATTGATCGGACTCATGATTTAAATATTTCGCTCCATTGTACGATTCAATCTCGCCCACCCTAGTCCGCAATTTTCATGGCGTCTTCTACGCGTGAAACCTGTCACGTTGGGGGTAAATTTAAGCTGATAATAATCGATAGTGGACCGTTTTGGGTCTGCGATTGAATTTTCGGAGCCCCAGGCCATTCTGCGGATAAACCTGAGGTCTTTTCCGAGAGGAAACATCTTCTTAGACTACGAGGAGGGTCGAGGGGGTCTTGTAGGTTATCTATTTTCTTGGTAAAATGTATATTTCGCACCTAGGAGACGGAACCTGAGGGGTATTTTGGATTTTTTACTTGTTTGGGGTGTAGGGATGAGTAAACAACAAGTTTTTTTTGTTCTTTCAACTCGAAAGAATCACATGGATGTTTGAATCGTTGTATTTTGAGAATAAAATGCGTTCATTTCCTTATTTGAAAGAACATAATAGATATGTATCCGAGGTCATAGTGAATTTATATTTCATAAAATATTCATATTCAGGATAGCCTTCATAATATTGATGTATTGATGCCCCATGGGAAAATTATTCAGTACTAAGGGTGTTTTTTAAGAGCTATAGAACTTTAAATTGCAATAAAGCAACGATGGATTATTCCATTGACATGAATTTTATTTATCCGCAAGATAATCTTGTGGCATTACTTTTTAAATGTGATTTCTGTTATATGACCGCCACGGCTGGCTCGGATGTAGTCCAATCTGGACGTCCAATTTTCGATGACTTTTTCCCACATTTGTGGCCGTATATCGGCAATAACACGGCGAATGTTGTCTCCCAAATGGTCAAGGGTTTGTGGCTTATCCGCATAGACCAATGACTTCACAAAGCCCCACAGAAAGTGGTCTAGCGGTGTTAAATCACAAGATCTTGGAGGCCAATTCACTGGTCCAAAACGTGAAATTAGGCGGTCACCAGACTTGTTTTTCAATAAATCGATTGTGGCTCGAACTGTGTGACATGTTGCGCCACCTTGTTGGAACCACAGCTCCTGGACATCTTGGTTGTTCAATTCAGGAATGAAAAAATTAGTTATCATGGCTCTATACCGATCACCATTGACTGTAACTTTCTGGCCATCATTGTTTTTGAAGAAGTACGGACCAATGATTCCACCAGCCCTAAAGCGCACCAAACAGTGAGTTATTCTGGATGTAACGGTGTTTCGACATACACTTGAAGATTAGCTTCACTCCAAATGCGGCAGTTTTGTTTGTTGACGTAGCCATTCAACCAGAAGTGCGCTTCATCGCTAAACAAAATAAAATGGACGTAGTGCGCGATACGTATTCCGCACAGAACCATTATTTTCGAAATAAAATTGCACTATTTGAAAGCGTTATTCCGGCGTGAGTTTATTCATGATGAATTGCCAAACCAAATTGAGAATGAATCATTTGACAGCTGTTAAATTGGTCGCCATCTTGAACAGTAATGCCAACTTAACCTCGAAATAAAACACACGCTATTGACAACTATTCTAAGCATTAATTTAGATTTTGGTTTGACTATATCTTTTTTCGCATTGCTATTTATTTCGTACCGAAAATGTTTAGATTACTATTTTTGTCACTGTATTTGTTGGACAGACGATATGAGAACTCTGCGTTCAAAATGCAGTTGTGTTTTGCTATGTAAATCCGAATATTTCAGATACTGGTTCAATATTATGTTATGTGTGGATTAATTGGCTTTTCCGGATTGTGAAATCGAAAATATATGGGGAAATGCAGTTAAACCATGCAATCCAACGTATGTCAATATTTCAACAGGTATGGACGATGGGAATATTCCCACTTGGAATTTAAATGACGAAATGAATCGGCTAGTTCTAATATCTACTCATGGAGCTCATGGAAATTTTTATTTACGCCTTTTTCAATTAGCCACCTTCTCTAAGTGTTTCCAATACAGAAAGTGGCAATAATTGTTCTCCTCAGGCTAATGACCATAGCAGTCTATGCCTTCATTCAAATAAAAAAAAAATAAATTGTTCTACTGTTAATTGTTACAAGACGATCTCACCAGCAGAGTCGAGCCTTATCCTTTGGGACCATTTCCCTCATAAAATTCGAAAATTACAGACATTGTGAGGAACTGATAAAACCTTCTGCTAGGTCAGCGAACGTCCAAAAATTTCGCCAATTAGTGTTCACTTCAGATTCTTCCAATAATTCAAATAATAAATGAAATAGAATATATACAGGATAATCCCAGAATTGAACGAGTATTCGCTATAACAATTTGCTATATCATGCAACCCCAAAACCTCAAATTACATGTGAACAAAACAACAATATGACCAAATTAAATATCAATTATTCCGAAATCAACAATAATACAACAAGAGAATAAAGCCACAACTGATCCACTGAACCATTAGATATTAATGTATATTATATTCTAATAATAGTCCATCGGTGGAGTTATTGATATTATATTGGATGAAATATTTTTATTTGAGTGATTTTCAATTAAATATGCAAATTGGAATATTTGGAATCCGATAGTTTTCCTAATTGTCGAATTTATAATAAGCAGAATATTTATCATTTTTTCTGTCTACCTGATGAATTCCAAGGTTTGGCAACTATTGCTCTCCTAGTGTCATCCGTTGTTCACGTCGTTTGGTACACTTGAAGTTTGTTCTCCGAATTTCTGATATATTTAGGAATTTATCTCAATATATTTTGAGTTAATATGAAACGTTGATTCACTATGGGACATAAGAAGTGCGTTCTTTTTGGAGATACTCGCGAATTGAGTAAAATATCTTATAACTATTATGTTTTAATTTCCGCGCGCTTCTTGTCAAATTTGATAGTTCATGTTGGGGAGAAAATTTGTTTACTGAAAATGACATATGCTCCCTCTATCTATGTTTATTACTCTGAGACTATTTGGATAAGAAATAAGGAATCATCTACATCCTTGAACTACAGTGTCGAATAGAAGAACCGTCCTATTCAGACATTCAACTTCCGAAATAACGAACCGTAAAAGAATCCTGCAGGGCCACATCGCTCACGTCCGGTCCGATATAAATTCCGCGCAGGAATTAGCAGGACCGGGACAATGGCATTACAGGAGAACGCATTAGTTTGGCCGTTGAAGCGTTTCCGCTCTGCGCCAAATCAAATTCTGAATTTTCACAACGCGATACGTGACGCCACCGATGTGCATGGCGGCCGGCGTAGCAGGATAACCAGCAGGAAAAGGGGTCCTGCAGTGGGAGCTCTCTCCCTCCGTTAATGACATTGCCGATCGGACCGTGACAGGAAAGATGGAAAAACCCGCAGCACGAACGTAATCGTGTTTTTCCTGCGGCGTTTCATACCTTAGTACGGGCGGTCCAATTGTGGGAATTGATGAGAGGTTGCTTTACTTTTCCAAAATCGGGACTTGGTATTCGGAGAGGTGCTATGTTGAATATGAACACGTCGAGGATAGACACACATATGTCAGATGTAAGGAGATTCTTTGCCATAGCAAGGACCACCTCTCTCGGCTTCTGAAGAGCTTACTAAGCTGTAATAAATATTGAGCAACGATGACATGAGAAACAAGTGTCTTTTTCTACTTATAGCGAAAAATGAACTTTTGCATCTACCACAGACCAAATCATTGTGACCATCTTAAACCTTCATCCAGAGAAATTCCCAGAAATGTTACACAATCTTTAGATGTAGTTACAGTATCTAAATGGTGAAGAACAAGTTTCTTACCATATGTACCCAATGAAAAATGAATACATTCAGTCTATTCAATATTAATTACAAGATTATTTTTATACAAAACAATCAAGTAGAAACTCGCACAATATTTGGAGCTCTTCGAAAGAAGAAGCCCTAACAGCAAACGATGTGTTGTCAGCAAACAAAATAATTAAACACATCTTCGAGAATGATGGTAACTCGTTTTGGGAATAAAATCTAAATAAGGAAGGTTTTCATTTTCCTATAACTGAGCGGAATATGCAACTGTTATGGCGTTTATTTTTCGAAATACCAATATGCAAATATTCTTCAAAATAAAAATGTAACTATGAGAAAAAATAAGAAATTACTGCATTGCAATTTATTGTGGCATGTTTAACTTCGAGACCAGATACTACATTTTATTTCGAGGAACTCAACTTAATTTTCTGCCCACTAATAAATATGTGTAGGACTGTGAAGAATCTCAGGAATGCTGTTTTTTTTTTGTCATTATCTCAGTTCAGGAAATCATTGAGAAACTGTGAAAGAAATGATTTTTTTTCTTGATTCATTTATCATTTCTTCTAATCTCAATTATATGTACCTGTTTTTGGCGTTTAACCTGTTGGATATATTTTCAATGAAACAATAAATAAGCATAATACTTCTGATGAATACAAAGTTCTGAATTTTGAATAGCCCGCTATCTGGGCAGCTGTCACTTATGAAGTTGTCATTTAGAGACATTTGACTAGTAAAACTACGCCATTACTGAAAATGAAACGTTTAAACAACGCATTCACTATAAAAATAATGAAAATTTTGTAGTCACAGTTGGCAAAACTAAAGCACTTTTGGGTCGTCGTGAAGCACCTTCTCATCCGGAATAAATGAAACTAGTATATAACTTCAATCTGTGATTGTGGACAAATTAGTGATGTGAAAAATCAAAATCATGTTTTTGACTCCAGAACTACTGAGAATTTAGCTGCTGTATAGTTCGTGCCGGTAGTGTGATAAGACCTCACTCTTTCGAAAATGAGGCTGGTGAAATAGTTACGGTGAATGGATTGCGCTACCCAGCTATGATCAATGGTTTTCATTACAATAACTGAAAGATATTCCTGTGGACGATGTTTATTGATGCTTTGTGTCATACAAGCAACGAAACTATCGATATTTTGCAAGAAAAGTTTCTTGGTCGTATTATTTCGCGCAGAGGTGATCTCAATTGTCTACCAAAATCTTGTTATTCAACACTTTCAAAATTTTTCATTGGGGTCCCGGGGAAGATAAAATCTATGCTAATGCTCCACAATCGATTCAAGACCTCGAAGATGGAATTCGTGAAGTTATCGAGGATATAGAATCGAAAATGTTAGAATTGGTCATAAAAAATTTCATGAAGGGGATATAGTGCGGCAACCATAGTCGTGGCAGCCATTTGGCTGATATAATTTTCCATCGTTTATGGCATACCTTCCTCTTCACGATGAATTAAGCATTCATTGATTTCTCTTAATTGGAAAATCCTTTACATGCTCTCAATATTATCGGAATCAGTTACGTCTAAACTGAAATGAAAGCTAAATTTCCTGCAGAACAATTTCTGCCGAGTCCTTCAATATCCAATAATGTGCAATGCATCAAAGTTATATTTCACTTCAAAGCTATAAAAGACCGTTTGGTTAACTCCCACCCCACATCTCCCCTTCCAGCTCCCTTCTAAATATCCAGGACCAAAAATTTGCATATTCCTCATATCCAAATAAACTCAGGGTGACATTCGCAAAACACCGCGTTGAGAGCTCCGATGCCCCTCTCCATCAACGCCATCTCACCTACGCTATTTTCACACCGAAAACACCATCCCCGAGCAGTGATTCATCATATTCAAATACCGAATAAAAATGGCTTATTTTAACCTTTCAGCGGTGCCCATTCTTCACGGTGTGCTAGGTCGGCAGGTCGCTTAGGTGGGTGCTAACACGTTTGCTGCTCGTTGCGTTACGGAAGCACCAGCCACTTTACTACCTACACGGGGACGTTTTCTGCGACACGCAGAAATCTGCGACTCGCAGAATTGTCACGTGAGGGTCCGGGGTGTAAACATAGCGGTCGAGGGTGGATATTTGTATTCGCATATTCGGGGTTTTTTTTCGGATGATGTGTGCAAGTGGTGGGATCAGGAGTGAAATATTGGGGGGAATACAGATGATGTAGAGGGGAGATAAGTGTTGGGATGCTTTTACTGAGTTTTTTTGGTTTTTTTCTAGAAGTTGCGTTCGGGATATGAACTTGGGTGACCTTTTGGGAGGCTGAGAGGTTTTTGTGGATATTGTCGAAAGGGAATGGAAGGGAAAAACAATACTGAAATGACTTCCTGAATGTTAAATAGACTCTCACTAGAATTCGTCTGGAATCTTCATTAAGGTTTCTTGGAGTTGGATGGCAACCGTCTCAGATTCTTCAAACTGAAACTAAATACTTGTACAAGGATTTCCTTTTATAATCAGAGAATTGGCAACCCTGATAAACGTCGAAAGCCACGTAGCCATCGTGTAGTATGACATTTTTACCATAAAAGTAGGGTACTCAAAACGTTTCAACATTCGGGCACAAATGTTTTGTTCGCTGTGAAAAATTCGAGGATATTGAACTAACTCTTGAACATTATTTTTAACTCAATAACAACACATCGATTAACTCAATTCAACCTTTGGGGTTTAAGTATCAACCAAAACCTCAGTTCATCACTAGTAGAGTGAGTTCCATATGTTGAATCAAGGACAAATTTTGTCCAGAATCAGTTGTTGTGGCAGAGAATATTGATGCTCTGTAGAAATTGATAATGCAAGATCGTTATGTAACAAACCGTGAGATAGAAACATGATTGCATTTTGGTTTCACCAGCATACATTGGTACTAAGAAATTCTCAGAAATTTCGATAGAGGTGCTTCAAAAGACATTCATAAGGTGATGACTGCTGATGAATCTTGGATTTATGCATATGAACCCAGAACTGAACAGCAGTCGACCTATAGGTCATGAAATTCCACAAAAGTTTTTCGTACTCGAAGCACTCAAGAGCGCATGGTCGCCTCTTTCTTCCCAATAACCAGACATGTGGCTACTTTATCTTTAGAGAAGTGTAGAACAGTCATTTCTGAGTGGTACA
The DNA here is from genome assembly GCF_914767665.1 of Harmonia axyridis. Taxonomy (NCBI): domain Eukaryota; kingdom Metazoa; phylum Arthropoda; class Insecta; order Coleoptera; family Coccinellidae; genus Harmonia; species Harmonia axyridis. The sequence goes on from NC_059505.1 coordinate 32,716,434, forward strand.
CGATCATTTATTCACCTGAAGCTTCAAAGGAGAAAAAAATTGCGCAGAAGAATCATTTTTCATCATAACAACAGTAGCTCTCTCACTTCGACTTGAACCAGTGAATTTTGAGTTGTCAAAACGTCGAATTGATGAGCGATAGGCGATGATGATATATAAATGGCGTTTTTTAACTCTCAAAGAGAATGCTTATGCCTTCAAAATGCATGTTTTAGAGTTACCTGATCCGTAGTGAAAAAATTGTTTTGTAAATTGGTTGAAATGTATAGTAAAGCGTGTTGATCTTCATGGAGAATGGTTCAGAAGCAAAAAGCCCTTCAATTGTTATCAGCTTGGTGTTTTCCCACCCAGTTCTGAAATAAAAAAACTCTCTCATACCCAACAACAAACAAACTGTCTTTCTAGTGTTTTTTGTTGAGATATATTGATATTGCGTTCGTGAGAAGTTTTTAGCGTAACTGCTTGCTACTCGAGTTTAGTGAATACATTAGCAGAAGTTTTGGTTTCAGGAACATTCAGAAACGGAAAGAATTCTTTCAGACAAACATTTTTTCTGTCAATCTGAACGACCTGAAATTATAAATCAAAGATTGAGTGGAGAGATCGTTTGGCTCAAAACCCTCTTCAAAACGGTGACCATGCCAACCAATTCCAAAAGGGACCATCTACCATATTAGCAAATCTGACAACATCTTTAGAACCGTTGGCTATGACTTCGGATTTAGAACTGGCATGCCTAGAGGTTCTTGCGGTTTCAATGGTATTCATTCCGACATAGCGCTTTGAGTAGGCTCACAATCATTTGGAGCTCAGCTTGTGGAAGCTACATGCCTTTTTTGAGTAGGATGTAGAAGAATCGTTCAGAGGGATTTCTCATTTCTGATCTCACATTTATGAACTGATGGCATGTTCTTTTCTGGATCCTCATAAGGGTTCGGTTCTTGCATGTGTTACTTTTGTGTTTTGCAAGTTGATAGTCTTGTTCGTTATCTTCAAAGTCACTTTATTGTCCATGCTAGATATAACTATTTCATCACAAAATAGCTTTGACTCTGTTACTACAAGTTGGTGTATTCCAACTTCCTTGAAAAATATTTCATGCTTCCATATTATGAGCTAACCCTTTTAAAATCTCAGCAGATTGAAAACAAACTTGCACAATCTCATTAGACTATTATTCAAGGAAACGTCGTTGATAATGAGATAAATTAACGAAGCTCAAATAGAATTCCAAATTCGCTGCCTCGCCCACTTCTATCAGAAAGAACAACATCAACACCAAACAACGTTATGCCACTTTGAAAGTCCCGATAATCACATAATCAAACTCAGGGCCCCGTTGCCGGATCAGCCCAAGTTCATCCCACGGTTAATATAAACGGATCTCTTCTGCCGTCTGCAAATACCGATATTAAGTCGAAACTCTAACAAAATAAGTAAAGTTTGACGTAGTTGCATGCACTTGGTATCACACAAAGCTGCCAGCGCATGCAAGTTGGCAGTCCTGCGTCCCACACTGAATCATTAAACTGCACGAACAAGCCTCACGGACCGGAAAGTTGGGAGTGCCAATCCCGTAAAATTAAATAGTCACCTACTCCACGCCATTTGTGACATTTGGCTCCAATTATGTCATCCGGTTTAGTGCCAGTTTTAGTTCTGATGTAATTTTAAAATCGTAAAGCTCAGGTAGGATCAGTAGCTGCCGTTCCAGTTACTGCGTTTATGATACGGCAGGTTCTAGCGAATGGAGGATTCCGAGGCTAATTGTTTAGAAAATCTAGGGAATTAAATATCTGGAGTTACAGAAACGTCATTCTCAATGCTGTGCGAGTCGGTTGAGATAGAACGGGATTCTCGTTATGGAATTTACAGGCGAATTTATATGTAGGGGATCTTGTTGGATGAACAATGAACAAAGTTGCCTAGAACGGGTTAACATGGAGGTGTTTGTGAAGTGAATAGTTTAATATTTGCATATTGTGTCTATGTTCGAGGAGATAATATGATTAGGAATAAAATGGATGAATCATTCAACTCTTGTCGTTTGAAATTTAAGATTTATTTGGGGAGGTTTCTCCTGCGACTTGATGGTCTATTGTGCCCCCTCAAAGCTAATCTCGCAATATCGAAATCTATAACTCGCCCTTCAATTCCAGAGTTCTAATGAACTCCAATATCTGTGATGGCTTCAAGGAGGTTACTTCCTCACTTCTACAAGTTTCTTGTCCAAAGCAGATTTTGAGTTGGCTAGTGTTGGTGAGGCATTCCAGCACTCCTCATTTTCTGATAGACCCACATGAGGTGTTTCCTAAAGCGACGTGACCTGTGAAGAATTCAGTGAGGATGTGTAGTCTTTTCTTGAAAATCCAGATACTTTTTGGATGTCGCAGTGTCAAAGTTCCAAAAAAACTATTTCCACTAATTTTTTGCTTGGATTTGGGTTGATTTCTCTGAGGGATCTATAATACCTGAGCTATCATTGCTGACCTGCTATACTATGGTGCTCTTCCTCAATCACACAGAAGAGATCAGGCCAAGTGGAAGATACTCTTGCTTCTATACCGCTGTGACCTATAACAGAGAGGCTTTGTTTCTCATGGCCAGATGTTTATTGTTATTATGGCAGTAGAGAGTTTTGCTTGTTATTCCTCATCGTAACTTATCTATTATCTATCTCTTTTATACATGGTCTTTCGAGATTACACTTAACACATCTAGACATCCAAAGTTTCAGCTTGCAAGACATAGAAACCCTCAGTTCAGGTGGTAAATCTGATCTTGATTCATCAGAGTACTGTACTGAAGACTTATGTTACAGTTCATGGTCGTTTCAAAATAAAAAATTGACGGCATGACTATCAATAGATCATCCCTTAGAATTGATTCAGTAGATTCAGTATCTTCATCTGATTAACCCAGTCACTAAGCAAGGTCTTCTTATGACATTTATTTATGACAATCTTCAAAATCTACAGGATAACTCAAGACTCTCAGAGTTCAAGGCATGAAAAAGGGAATCTATTATCCCCATATAAGCAGCAGGTGTTTCAACCAAATCCTACATCGAACATAAAACTGCTACCCTACATTCCATTCAAAATTTAGACGCTTTCCCTTTCACCTTCGATGAATTTTCAGGACCATCAGAGTTGGCGAGTGTCGCTTCGTCTTTCACACCTCGACATCGATCTCACCTACATAAGCCTTCGTTTCCCTTCCTCCACGTCCCTCCTACCCCTTCATACCTCTCCCCCTTTCCGTTTCCATATCGCCGAGAGATTAATAATTCCCAATCGCAAGATACAATTTCTCAACACTTGAGTGTTCCCTAGCAGCCCGGGATCGATGGGATATATATCACAGAAATGGGGATCCTTCGTTAGATTAGCAGGATAGAATAGATTACGTGCAAAGACTGTATGAGAGATAGTTAGGTGCTCCGCGCGTTCCACGAACAAAGCTCGATTTTATTTATCACGTAACGGCATTAATCGCATCGTGCCCACTTAGTTTTTCCTGTTATCCTTCGCTCTATTCGCGGTGTTAAATACGGGTGGATCTCTAACGGGTTTTGGCCTCTGCTAGGTTGAAGAGGAGCTGGTCTGTTGGTTTATAATTTTCAATAATCAGGTATTGGAGTGAGACGAATCTAAAAATTCAATTAATGAAATCTCGAGAACTAAAACAGCTTTTTCCATGAAATTTGGAGAATGGTATCAATGCCGTGCTTTTTTCGATGATGCCATTTTTAAAAGGAAATCTTGTTTAGAATGAAAATAAATGTAGGATCCAGTCATTGTTTCCTGTGAATAATTGACATGGTCAACAGGATGTTTGGAGATCATTAGTTTCTGCAAGTGTCGAGGGCATGACAGTTTCAATGAATTTACAGGAAACGAATTGCTTTTGTATATAACTTAGAAAAGAAGTGTTATTTTTTCGATGTGTCATGTCGATTGTAAACCTTAAGAGATTTACTGGGGGTTGGGTACCGGATGTCACATCTGAGTATCGAGTGCTGGCCCTTCGAGAATTTTCGATTTCCAGGAATCCGCGAAGAGCTTTGTGGGCGGTACGGCAAAACTCTTATTGCACTGGGGGTGGTACTTGGTATTTTCCCCCGATATCGGAGTGGGGCTAAGGGTGTGGCCAAGCCGGAAGAAGGGAAGTCGATAGCCAGGGAAGGTCAGTAAGTTCCATTCGGTGTACAGTTCAAGTTAAGTCTAAGACGAGTTAAGAGCAAATTCGGTCGGTCAACTCAAGACGTACAACGTGAAGACGGTTCGCGGACTAGATTAAGACGAGTCGCGAACGAGTGAAAGACGAGACGACCGAAACTAGAATCAAAGACGAAGACGTGATATTCGAAGACGTTTCGAGTAAGTAACACTCGAGTTAAATACGAAATTCGGTACCGTATCTACTGTGTTTTTACTGAAGTGTGACTTTGTAAATATATGTATACATATAATTAATAAGAGTTTAAATATTACAAACCCGAACAAAGTCACGGAGAAGAAGTGGAAAGGCCAGGTAATCGAATCATACCTCTAGACGATCGATTAACCGAGCCTACATACATATAGATTCACGTTATTTCATCATAAACTGGACAAACAAATGGCTTCAATAGAAAATTCGAATTGCGAAATTGAATTGTGTATAAAAAGAGCTTTTATGCAAGACGTAAGGCTGGTATTTGCATGGTTTGATATTCTAGATCTGGTCTCGAAGGAGAACTACTCTGGGAAGTATAGAACAGAAACTTTGGTTAGATAGGCAGAAATGCTTCCAATCTGATCTTTTTCCCTTTTCTTCTAAGTGCTCCTTCTAGTGAAGATTGGCAGCAACCATGGCAAATTCGGTGCTGTGATCCAAGGTTTGGACATTCATTCCTGTCCAGTCTTTTATATTCTTCAACCAAGAGTGTTTTCTCTTTCCTTCCCTTGTTTTCCTTTTATTTTGCCCTTTATGATCAATTGGATCAATTCATACTGACCACCCCTGAATATAATATACACTCTTCGTCATAAGTCTTGACACCCCTTAGTTTCTCAAGAAATAAACAATCTATGTACTGGAAATAAGATGAATATTTTCCTCAATTAAAACAGCAATATATTCTATCAAAAATCTTTGTTTGTTACTCTCTGCCTTATGCAGGATGAGAGAAAAAAGGAAAAAATCCAAATTTATTGAATATTTATTTTTGATTAATTATAATTATTCAACAACTGAATCCAAATTCCATATTGCCACACGCCTAGGCATCTCACGAATCAAGTCATTAATGAAATTTCTAGGCATATCGTTTCATTCTCCGTGAAGGGCTAAACTCATTTCCTGAAAAGTTGAAGGTGGGTTTTGGCGATTAGATATTGGATATGTCTGGTGAGTTTGCTGACCAAGTAATTCTTTGGATATTGTTCTCTTGAAGAATGTTTTGAACCCTTCGTATGCGGTGTGGTGGGGAGGTATCATTCTGATAAATGAAATTATCCCCAAATTCGTTGCGCAGAGGATTAATAATTAATTCAATGATGTTTTTCACGTAGGTAGCACCAGTCATTGTTCGTTCAATGATAATAACAGGGGTACTTTGCGTCATTGTGGTGAAAGCCAGTCTTGGTGGTGTTCTGCCCATAGCCGATGGGTAGCTCTATGTCCAGGTGATAGCAGAGGTACTCTCAAAGGTCTTCTTGCCCTTGAATTTGAGGAATGCAACCCTCCTTATGGTACTGGTTGAGACTACAAGTTTATAGGTAGCTGTAAAGTTCTGCCGCAGGTTAAAAAAACCGCTGACAGGTGCTTTTCCTTCTGGAAACCATTTGTTATTCAAAATTGCGCGTTAGGGATTGGTGTAAATTAAGACGAGAGAAATAGTCCCTGTTTAACAAGCGTCGCTATGGGAACTTTCTCACTAATGATGTAATGAGTGACAAGGTAAGTACCAATTTTATCGTTGAAATTACTTTTCTGAGAATGCCTGAATGCCTCTGGTCCTGAGATAAGTCTCCTAGCTAGAGAATGATTGTAATTTCACTGAAATGGTTTATAAATTTAGTGGTATTATGAAACCAGCTATTTGCGATTTTCATTCAATTTCATAATTTTACTCTACCCAAAATATTCCACATTTTCCTCGATTCTTATGGTAGGTAGCCTTAGAAATATTATTTTCCGAGCAATATCCCTTGAATTTGTGGAAGGATACGGCCCATAAATCCAGTTCCTATTCGTTATTAAACAAGCATCCGGAGAATTCGTAATGACCTCATTGATTAAAACCTGTTGAGCGAGTCAAAACGATCCATATTAAGGGTGCAGCAATGAAAGTTTTATTCGAGCCGGGACTTGCTCTAAATACCCACCCCTCTGAGCGAAACTTAGGCAATTCTTAACGTATTTGAACGAACGCACCCCATCAGAGCAGGTGAAATTCAATTTCCCAAATTCATGGGGGAATAATAAATTTAATCAATTAATCAATCTATGAACCAACAATAAATTATTCAACTTTCAGGAAGGGATCTTCACACCGTGGACTTCAATGGGATTAGCTTATCTAAACTGAGGTCTGACAGAGGCCTTGGAGACTAGGAAAGTTGGGATAAAAAACAAGAATTCATAGATTGAAAACGGTAAGGAAAATAGGAAACTTAAGACCTATATTGAGACGGGTATATAAACCCGGCCATGCGTCCTTGTCGACGACCAAACGGAATATTTACGGTTCCAAGGTCATGATCAGAATTTAGTGGGACCAGCTCGGCGTAGTGTATTATAAGTTATTGAAACCCACTGAAACAATCGAAGGCGATCGTTATAGAACGCAATTAATGTGTTTGACCTCAGCATTGAAAGACAAATGGCCGCAATACAACGAGAGGCATGATAAGTGATTTGACTGCAAGACAATGCTCGACCCCATGTTGCGAAAGTGGTCAAAACATACTGGGAAACGTTGTAATGGGATGTCCTACCCCACCCGCCGTATTCTTCAGAAGTTGCTCCCTCGGACTATCAATTGTTTCGATCAATAGCACAAAGAATTGGATCGAATCGTGGATCGCTTCAAAATATGACCAGTTTTCTCCATGCGGGATTCGTACGCTGCCCGAAAGATGAAAGAAAGTAGTGGCCAGCGATGGACAATACATTGAATCATAAATATATAACCAGTTTTTACTCTAAAACCTCGAATTTCGAAAAAAAAACGGCGGAAACGAAATTGTGTTTTGCCCATAAACAAATATCACTTAACTCAATGAGTTCCGGGCCACACGATGAAAACCGATTTTTTCTTAGATATTCGACTTAATTCGCCAGCATAGTCACCTCCTTAAATGATACATGTACGCCAACGCTCCTCTATGTCCACTTTTCTTCTCAATGACTTTTCTGTATAAAGAACAAATGTTGCAGCACTTAACTCAAGTACTCGATCTATAATCTTATATTCAAGAGTTTTTGCACGAGATTTTATAATCTTAATACTACCGAGAATAAAGTGATATATCACTGGTGGTGCCACCTGTGCGTCAGGCCCGGGACTTATTTAGTGACCTGTTATTTTATCCGACATAATTCCGTAAACTTCTGTAGGAACTTCACCGAAGTTTGCGAATCGATTCAACTCCAGAGGGAATAAACACGATTTTCCATATATGTCAGTGGGACGGCTGAAAAACTCCTCAGGAAAAAAACGTGACTATTCGAAGACGGCGAAAACGGGGGCAGTTTCTCTATTTAAGCGAAAGTGAAGCGGAAGTTGACAGTCCACTCGGGAAGATGTACTGCCAACATGGCCAGAAAAGTGCTACACCCACAAAAACTGCTAGGTCTGACTTATACGACCAGTTGCAATCCTGTTTTACGATTGAAACTTTGCGCTCGTTTTCTTTCCCTGCAGAAAACAACCCCTCACGATCAGCTGAAATGGATCCGTGGATTTATAACTAAGAGTGTACACTCTCATCCTCACGTTAAAGTAGATTGAGGAGTTTGGAAAGACACGTACACCAGTAATTGCATTTCTCGATAGAATTGTTGGAGTATTTCAAGGTAGATAACGAGGAATTTGAGTACGATAGAATTCACTACAGATTAATGAATATCTTCAATGAAAATATTTATGTTTCTCCACGATTATAATAATGATTATATATTTTACTCACCTAGTATGTATCAAACATAGCGACTATTTTCAAAAGATCCACTCAAAACTCCTTCAGAATAGCCTTGACCAAAAATGTTTCAAATGAGAGTTGCTTAGTCTTCAAGGGACATCAAATGCATACATTCAATGTGATCTTAAAGTTTTATATCAAGGTCATTTCGCAGTCAAGTAGATTTTTGAGTTGGAAATATACATTTCCTTCTCTTTTTCTACACACAAAGTACTCAACATATTTGAAGAAGTGAGTTCTAATAAAGAGACAAAAAATAAATTTTCTCATTGAAAGCTACAAATAAAAATTGAATTAATTGTACATTTCACATAATTAAATGTTCGAAAATTGGCCATAATTACCAATGCCTAGTTCAAAGCTTCATAAAATAGATAAAAGCATCAAACGAGGAAAAAATAACAAGAAGGAATAAATTAATGAAAATTGTGAAAGTGAGATCTTATTCTGTGTGCAGTTGGAATGTTTCAATGTTTTTACGGAATACAAAAACAAATCATTTTATGAAAAATAACTGAAATATCTACTTTATCATGATCATTTCCAAAATGAAACAATTTATATATCCAGAGGAATTCATTTTGTGCAAAAAAAACTCAGAAGACGAAATGTTTTTAGGAGATTAATATTCTGCAAATAGAATTGTATATTCCTCATTCAAAAAATGCACTCACCTCGACATAAAATTCTAAGGTCATATTGAATGTCTGCATTAGATGTCACCCTGAAGACTAAGAAACTTCAATCATTTGAAACATTTTTTGGTGCAGATTCATTCCAAGGAGTCATTTCAGTCGATCTTTTTAAATGGGTTACCCTGTATATCATTCTCATCCACATTAGATGGGTAGACTCACCTGAAAAAAATAATTGTCATTAGTACTCCAAAAAGTCGAGTTTGATATGCATAAAGAATTAATAATTGAATTGCAAATTATATAAATTTGTCCTTATTAGGTGAGACACTCAAAAAATATCTTTTTGAACAACAAATAACATCTTTTCAATTTCATGCTTTCATGTTATTTTTTACAATATCTGCGCTATTATTTTTCAGGTTCATTCATGACTCAATAATTTTTCAAAGGGTCCAGCTGATCAAAAAAATACCTTTAGGTAGTAGGAAGCCAAAGGATTGTTCGAAAATAATGAAATTCTAAAGAGGTCTAGATGAGTGTCTCTAATTGAGTTATTTTTATTGATCGCTTTAATTTTATTCTCATGAATGATGAATTATGATGAACACATGAATATTTAAAAAAAACACTCACGAATATACAGAACAAAGTTTTATCTACTTTTTGGTGGATTGTGTGGACGATCTGACAAAACTAAATGCACGGTAATAAGTAAAGAACCAGTTCGATGCAAATAAGAACTAAATGAACTTCAAATATCTCATAGTTGAAAAAACTAGTCACAGAGATAGACAAATCAGCAAGTCAATAAGAGTAGTATTAAGTATACAGGATATTGTCAATTGCAGATAGAATTGCATACTTGTGCAAAAAAAACGACATAATCAAAGAAGAAAACCTGGACGACCACCGAAGAAATGAAGACAAAGTTGGTTCTCCACATCTACTGAATAGAAGCCAAGGATTAGCAAAAAAGAAGATTTCCCTAGCTAAAGGAAGGAGAAGAACCTTTTCAAGTTTTCTGCTGGTCGAAATGAGTGATTCAAAAAGATTTCTATTATAGAAGGAGTATTGCCAATTAAAAGTTAAGTATAAGTTTTTTTAGTGTCTGAATTGTAGTTTAATGAAATTTGAGTTGTGTAATGAACTCGAAATGAATCAGACGTAGATAACAGTAAATAATTTATATAGATTCATAGTAAAGCTAAAAATAGATTTGTGAGGTCGAACTTGTGGTTCGTGCTTTGAAAGTTAACTTATCTTTCCCTTATGAGGAAGTAGTCAACTAAGTTCAACAACACGAACTAAATCATTTATTACTCTTGTAAATGGCCTGGTAGATGATGTTTGGAAAAAATTTAATAAATAAATGAATGAATAGAATGATTTTATATCCTGGTAGGGTCTAAACCCTTTTTCTTCTAGAGATAACACCAACCAAAAATCATCACAAAATGAGATGAAATTGTGATTGATAGCCCACAACCCCACTCCCATTTTGAATTATTAAGTTATCCAAACAAAGAACACGCTACTCAGGACCCCAGTGTACACAGCCGTATTATTCCTCATTTTTCAGTTTCTTCGCCTTCCTGAAAACCAAAGAAACCGCCTTCACGTGCATTACTGTTACATATTTCCTCGGAAATCTGTCCGACGGACTGAGTTATAAACGCAGTTAGCTGCAGGCACGAAATAATATGGAGAGGGGATGAAACAAAATGTAAGGAAAGGTGGAAGCAGGGAGTAAATTTACTTTATGGAAAAGGAAATTGTTCATCTGCGGGTAAACTTGATCTATACGTCCCCCATAAAGAAGCTACAACCCTGCGGGTTCTTCCTGGAATTCCCCACTCTCACTTGTTCCTTGTTTCGAGCAGTCCTTTGAGGTCTTATCATGGGATGTCTGTGCTGGAAAAAGCCGATGTCCAGTTTGGTAATGTTTCGTTACTGTTGAAGTGACAATTAAAAAGGAACCTTTGTATATTCAGTTGTCTAAATTGAGTAGTGTAAATTATGGTCTGGATTTAGCGGGATAATTGCTACAGTGATTTATGGTTCCCACATTAAATTAATGGTGATTAATTCATACATTAAAGAATAATCTACACTAATACACCTATTATGCAGCATTAGTCACAATTTGGTAGAGGTTGATTGTTTTCATTGTATCATGGATTGTAGCATGCTACATTGCAAATTTAATTTATTCAACAAAACTGGAAAGTTGATAAAAATCTGGGCGTACGGCAATGCATATCTTCGTGCATATGTACCCGAACTGTGTAATCATTTTTTTTTCTGGTTTTTTGAATGTATCTCGATAATTATCGCAGCGAAATTATTATAATTGTTTTCCTCTATTTTAATCATAACACCCTGAAAAAGCGTTTTTTTTGTTGCTATATTTTCTTTATTGAATTCCTGATTTGTGTTCCTGATAAACGCTGAAAGTTTGATGATTACATTGAGAGTCCTTCGTCAAAAGACAGCCCATCATTGTCAATTGTCAGCTTACAAGCCGAAGTATTTACTCTCCTTACAATTGAAGAACTGTCAGACCTAAGTTCTTATCAACTTCGGTGGAGGAAGATTGGCTCAGTATAGAGCTAGGACTTTTACCTCTTCAGTGAAGTAATTTGTGAATTTGGAAAATTTCAATCTTAATTTTTGTACATTTATAAATTTCGGATTCACTTATATATATTTTCATTTTGTAGAATATTGTATGTCAATTTTTCTGGTACCAGATATTTTAAAGATTCGGATTGTGAAATACTTGTGTAAATATAAAAGGTGTTTGATCGACCTGGATTTTTGTTCCTTCCATTTGGTGAATTCAGAGATCAGAACCACGACTCAAATCAAACGACTGTTCTCGAGCATTTTCAGTTGTAACAAAGAGGTAACACATAATTTTGGCGCCCAACGTGGGGCACGAACCCATGACCCTGAGATTAAGGGTCTCATGCTCTTTGTTATTAACATTGAAACATTTTTTGACATCTTATTTCAATGAATAGTATTCGATGGAAGTATTGATGATGAAATCCCAGAGAGATGGAGTTCTCTATCTATAGAATTTGCATACTGCTTACTAGCATTTCTTGTCTTGGAAACTTCAATCCCTAGAGAAATCTAAGCTAAACGGGCTGCTGTGTTCTATCGATCGCAATATTCTCAAATAAAAAACTTGTTCGTTAATTTATGGTACAAGCAGCTCATTAATTAAAATTCCCAAATTGAAGATTATCAATCGGTTTACGAGCTAGTTCGGTTTTTCTTTCTGGTGACAATAATTAATTACCTATAAAAAGAACTAAAATGTATTTTCTTGCATACTGTTTTGTTTTATTCTAGTTTATACATACATGCTTAGTCATCTACGAAGAGCAGTTCGATAAAGTTACTCTAAACTATCAGAATACCATAGCAAAAATGGTTTATAAAAATCTACCCAAAAAAGACAAAGGTTATGGTATATCGAAGGTCAATAATATAATAGCCAACATGGTTCTAAAAACGTTGAACAAAATCAAGTACCTACTTGGGATGCTAGATAAATCAAGCGAATGAAAAGATTTCTGAGTAACTTCCTTTGACATAAAACTACTTGATTGAATTGTTGAATACTTCGAATACTCTATCCTTTTGCATGAGATGGACGATTGAAAATTGAAGTTGGCAACTCTAAGGAAAAACATAGCATTTGAAATGTGCGTCTTTCGTGAAATGCTCAAGATTTTCAGCACAAATAAAGCGATGACTGAGAGCCTGCTAGATTGTAATGAAGATAGAGAGCTACTAACAACTTTAAGGCAGAAAATGTCATACTTTGGACACGTGTTGAAGTGTGATCTGTATCAATTGTTCCAGTTGATCCTAAAGGGTAAAATGGGGGAAAAACGAAGAACAGTAAGAAGAAGAACATGTCTGGATGAAGAATATGAGAGATTGGACAGGGATGAATGTCCAAATTGCTTCAATCTCCACTAGAAGAGGCACTAAAAGAAGAAAAATAAAATAAAAAGAATTCGTCAATAAATTAAATCTGCAATTTGAATATATCGCCCTTGATGAAAAGAAAAATGTTGATTGATCATAGTTATTTTCGAATCTCTGTGACAAAAAAGTAAGTATGTATGCTCAGTATTTGGTGGGACCAGCTCGGTGTAGTGTATTATGAGTTGTTGAAACCGAATGCAACAACCACAGGCAATCGTTATCGAACGCAAATAATGCGTTTAAGTTGAGCATTGAAAGACAGACGGCCGCAATATAACGAGAGACATGATGAAGTGATTTTACAGCATGACAGTGCTCGACCCCATGTGGAAACGTTGAAATGGGAAGTCCTACCCCACCCGCCGTATTCTCAGACGTTGCTGCCTCGGACAATCAATTGTTTCGTTTGATGGCACACGGCCTGGCTGACCAGCACTTCTGGTCTTATGAAGAAGTGAAAAATATGATCGATTCAAAATATGACCAGTTTCTTCAACGCGAGTTCAGTACGCTGCTGGAAAGATAGGAGAAATTAGTGACCATTGATGGGCAATACCTTGAAACATAAATGTGAAACCAGTTTTTCACAATAAAGACTCGAATTTCAAGAAAAACGGTGGAAGCAAAGTTTTACGTTTATGTATTTATTCAATATATTCATTCACTGTAATAAAAATTGATGCTGAATGGAGCTATGAATTCACAAAAGTATAGAAAACAGTTATGCCAACTTAGCAGCAATCAGTAACCTGACAATCTCTCTAATTGATTTCTGTCACTGATCAATTTCCTTTTTGTATTTTCTTGTATCTATTTTCCCCCTAGCATTTCTTCGAATGAAATTAAAACAAATGAGGTTGAAGAAACATTATGTGGTCGTTTAGAAATAGCACTAAATACTAGAAAGTCCAACAGAAAAAGCTATTGAAATTTATTGGGGATTTCAATGAAGGAGATGCAATTAAAAAGGATGAGTGCATTGCTTTCTGTATGTCTCTTTTACCCACTTTTCTGAATAGTTTATCTAGAGTTTGCTTTATCTCTACACCTCAAGGCAACACTGATAGAAACGCAGCTTCCATCAGCGTTTTACGTAAATACTCCCATTCATGCCCATTCCAACATAATCCGAAATCTATCTCTCAAAGAACAAATTGAGTAATCACCAGACATCTCATCAACGCCCTCCTCACCCTAGATGAATTTCAATTATTTCGCCGGCTTTCAGATCAAAGCACGTATCCAGCGCGATCTGCAGACACCGTCACCATAGACGGATGTAACGCCAGCAACGTCATCCCATCCAGGAGAGAGACGTATACGGGTAGATTCGATAAGTCGGCTGATCTTCCGAAGTGATAAACTCAGCCATATACGAACAAATTATCCCACACCTAGACTCGTTGCACAACCGATTCCACTCCAATCGTGGGTGGCTGCGTTGAATTTCTAGCGGTTGAACGAATGGCATCGATCGATTTCACAGCTGTCGTTTATATCATACGTAATTGTTTTACATCTGTCAAATTACGCGGAGAGTAATGGCTTTCTGGATTTCCATTATGCGAATACCCCCGGTTATATTATCTGGAAATGAGGCTGTTTAATTATATATTGTATCTCGTCAGTATAAATTACTTATTGTTCGTGTTTTCATCGGAAGGGTTGGCTGATGTTGAGCACTGGTTTCGGTTATCGATTTGGGTAACGGTTGCACTTTTGATGCACTGTATTTTGAATGACATGGTTACACTTAAAACGACATAGAACATGGATAAGCAGAATGATATATTGGTTTTTTTGCTTAACATACCAAATTTGGGGGTTTTCCATAATTATCCATACCATCTGCAATGGTAATGACACAAACCCAAAATTTCTGTTTGATACTCAAGAGTCTCACATAGTTCATTATTTCAATCAGGCTAGGATCGTCTTTGCTTGGTCAACCTTCTGGGAACTACGACCAGTTGGAGATTTCGTTCTTAAACACTTCTTATTTATTTAAACCCAAGAAGGCCGTCGATGGCAAACCTCGCTGTTAGCAACCTTGGCTGTTACCTCGTGATTATTCAGGACTGACTTACCCATATGAGAGGTTATTTTGACAGTAAGACATTTGCGAGCTCTTTGTGCGACAGAGCCGGCAAGTCTAATCAACTGACTTACCCATATGCGATAAAAAATATATATGCACCGACAATCTCCTGTCAGTATTCCTACCATCACTTGAAGCTCGTGGCAGCTTCCTACTATAGGTCGGTGAAAACACCACAAATTTCTTTGCCTGAGCAAAACCAGGAGCGTTCTTCCAGTGAGTTATTTCATTATCCCAATGTCATTGTTGGATCACATTTATAGATAGTTTCATTAGAATCACATCATGATTAAATGAAATTACAAGAAAAAGAAACAAATGAATATACTCATTCGAATATGCTCACAATTTCACAATGAAATAGTTTTGGAAATATTGAATTTCATTTGGTTGTATGGTGGATTCTGCTGTAAGAATTTTGTAATTTTTTTTCAAGCACTTCCTTCAGCTTCCTACATGCTAGCGAAAGTTCATTGTATAGTATTTGTCTGGTATAGTATTTGTCTAGTAATTTTCTGGTAGAAATTTCAAGTCGAGCTCTTTTTCTATTGAGGTCTCCTTCGGATCTTATATTATATGAATTGGTCTCATTACATGTACTCTTCTCTTTTCAGCAATTTCAATTCCTAATTATGTAATGAGTTCCACATCCATAAGCAGGATTTCATATTCGATGAAAATTGTTTCACAGGAAGTTCTAAAAATCACGCTACATATTGCTCTATCAGGTTCTTTTTGGATTGAACACTACAACAGAAAGTCAGGTCAAGAAGAGGAAGTTGGAATCATCTGGCATTAGCTCTTCTGCTAACATGGGAATGCCGTTACTCCCTAAACTATCTAAATAGAGGTTGCAAAATAACTCAACTATAGGTTTCAGAGCATAGCGGTATCGAAGACAATGAATAAACCGATGCACTTGTAAAGAGGGCATAGATGAAATACCTGGTGGACTTGAACCCTTATGTGGGCTCGAAATAAACCTAAATGACAGAAATAAGGGTCATACACATGGACTTTCGAAAACGAGAAGTTGTATGGAAATTTCTGCACCTCATTAAAAGAAGCTGATGCAGCTGCTATAAGCTAAGGTTCGTATCATTGATTATTTTAAACAGCCTGTAAAATGTCCAATTTTCAGACTTCATGAACTTTCTGGACAAGCATGGTCAACATAATCACCAGGTGATAGCTAAGGCATTACTGGATGTTGTCGGATCTAACAATATGGTAGAGATTGCCTGGAATATTTTCGAAAAGGGTTTAGAAAAAAAAAAGGCGCAACTTGCCGCAGCTGTGACAGCTTGCTTTTCAGCCAATAATTCCCTTCATTCATTTCATTTATCAAATAATGGAATAAAAAGCAAGCAATTTTGAAGATTTACTCATACGTAACCTCCATTCATAATTCTTTTTTTTTTCTATAGAAGCTGAAAGAATAATTCACTTTGCAGATTTTTGAAGATTCATTATTGCAACTGCATTTTGAAGTTCAATAATCATCGGCTAGCCAGAAAATTGCAATTTGCAAGAATTATCTATGTAGATTAGACAATATTCACTAAGATATTAGGAAAAACTTTATTAATCCTAAATATTCAATTACAAGGTAAGTTATATATCAAGCTATTCTGCCAATGATGAATCACCCGATGGTTTAAAATTCTCCAAATCAGGAAAATCCCATCTGTACAAACTTCCCAGTCTTTAATCCCGCTGATAGCACAATATATCAAACTTTTTCACTCGACCGTCAACGGTACAATACGCCTTTTTGGCACATTCACCTCACATTGAAATTAATTAATCTAATCCCTTTGTTATCCGCTTCTCCCTAACCTCAAAACAACGCGCCATCGAACCAATCCAATTCGTCCAGTCCATTAATGATTCATTCGGCAGATTCGCCTTCCAAATCGATTGGAATTTTTTTTCAGCCTTCTTCAGTTTTGTGCGGAATCATCAGTTCGGGCCATTACTGAGGACCGGCCATTTCATATCGAACATGGAAATTGCATTTACAAATTACCAGCCAAATCCATTTTGTTATCGAAAACGGTCGCAACGTGCCATGAAAACGATTTCCGCCGTTTTCAGCCAGAAAATCGATCCAGTATCTCGGATATGGAATGGCTAAGGAGGCCTTTTTCATTCACAAATTGGAATATATACCTTTAAAAAACATAGAAAGGTGCTTTTTTCGTTCACCTACATCTGTTACGGGAATTTTCGAGCAATTTATTTTTACGATTTTATAGTCTCCGAAAGAGGAATATTGTTTCACACATATACCGAGATCTAGCCTACTAAACAGATATGCCAGTTAGGTGGATCTTTTGGTTAAGTAGATCTGCTGGTTGAATAGATCTGCAGGTGTTGTAGATCTCACCTTGTGAGGAGTTTTGAATGAAAATAATTATAAAAAAGACCAAAGTTATGGTCATTCAAAGATCTCAAAATGTCCCGCGACCGGTTCAGATAGACGAACAAGTTCTGGAGCAGGTAGATAGGTTTTGGTACCTAGGGTGCTGGGTAGATTGCAAACTGGATCCAGACATGGAAGTTAGATAAAGAATAGAACAAGCCAGAAACTGCTTTGTGCGACTTATGAAGATTCTCTTGGACTCGTGAATCGGCTTCGGTCTGCGTTTGAGACAATCGAATTGCTACGTTTGGTCTACCCTATTGTATGGAGCCGAAACATGGACGCTCAAAGCGAATACCATCAATGAATCAGAAGCTTTAAAGATGTGGACATATCATAGAATCCCTAAGATATCATGGACTTCACACACAACAAATGAAGAAGTATTGTGCAGGTTGGGTACTGAACGTGAGCTATTCGAGCTTATAAAGATCCGTAAAACATCTTATTTGGGCCACATCTTGAGAAACGACAAATACCGATACGCTCAACTCATTATAAAGTGAAGATTTGGGGGAAGGCGCGGGCTAGGAAGAAAGAAACTGTCATGGTTGAGAAATATACGATAGTGGATTGGTCTAAATTTCGAGCAACTCTTAAGAACCGCCGAAAGCAGAGAAGAATATGCCATGGTGATATCCAAACTTCATTGACGGAGAAGGCACACTAAAGAGAAGAAGCTTCCCTATGGACAAACGCTTCATTTTGCCTTTTACTACGAACAACTCGACCAAATGAGGCTGGCGATCAAAAAAAAGGGGCCAGCATTAGAGAGTAGAAGAGGAATCATGTTTTATCTAAACAACGTTAGCTGGCACCAAGTGACTAACAACTGCTCCTTTCTATGGCCAACGCACTTCAAAGTTGGCCTCAGTAGAGGCCTTTGAAAATTGGCGATCCGTGTGTTTTGTCAATAAGACAAGAGCTTCTACAACAGGAAAATTAGGAAGTTGAATTCTCCTCGACAACAAGTTTTCGAACTAAACAAGACAAATTTGACTTGAATTGGATGATTGTAATCCTTTTTATGAAGCATTGAAATGAAGCGAAATGAATTTCTTTCTGAATTATTCAATGAAAACATATACGATCGAATCAAGACTAGTTAATTCAATTGCCACAATTACTAATACAAAATTTTGATCGTGGACGTAGCATCAAATTCCTGTTTTCCTAGAAGAGACATCAGCTGGAACCCTATAACACCTCAAACACCATTCTCCACCAGTAATCACGAGAAATCACATCGGATATTTTTCAGGCTCCCACGTTTAGTTCTTCTTGATGTCGGACACCAATTTGACTGACACATGGGTGGTCCCCGACCTCAGATTAATGTGTTTGGCGTGGGTTTACCGAATTTACCACCGTTACAACGAACTCTCGCTCTGTTCGAGCGTTCACAACTTTTTATGCGGGACCGTTTTATCATCCAGAGGCGATCTGAGATATTTATTCGGAGCTCTGAAAACAGACACGTTTATGTCTGATCGCTCGAATAACTCCTGACGAATGTTTTTGGGGCTTGTTTTTCCGTAAACGTACAGGAGCTGGATTGGGAACTCAGAAAGTTCGGCCTGATGGGTGATTTGCAGTTTTACATGGAACTTAGATCGGGGATGTTATGGGATGTTCTTCGAATGAGTGGTATCTTTTGTGGAGTTTGATGTGAGGCTGAAAAAAGTTTGTTGGAAAATAATAATATCATAATAATAACATTTATTATCATCACATCATGTATAGCATCTCGTATCTACAAACATTGCGAGACCAATAATATAATGACAGTACAGCAAATGTTCCAAGAATGCACTAGGATCGAAGGAACTGCTGATAATAGATTCCATCATATGCAACCAAGCCTTCAAAAAACACAGAAATCTTTTAATGACATATTCTGATTATAAGAAGGCCTTCGACTCTATTTCACATGGGTGGCTGACAAAAATTTTGGAAATATACAAGATCGATCCAATTACAATAAACTTTCTGAAGTATGCAATGTACAACTGGAGAACGAATATCGAACTCTCTACGGCGAACATAACTACTAAAGAGATTCCAATAAAAAAGGGAATTTTCCAAGGAGATTCATTGAGTCCCTTATGGTTCTACTTGGCGCTGAACCCCCTTTCTAAACAACTGAATGATACTGAAAAAGGTTTCAATGTCAAAGGAAACAGAAATACTATTGCACTCAATCATTTGCTATACATGGATGATCATAAACTTATAACAGGAAACAAAAACCACTTGCAAATTATGGTCAAACTGGTGAAAAATTTTTCGAAAGACGTGGGGATGAAATTTGGATTGGACAAGTGTCGTACTATTAGCGTAGTGCGCGGAAAAATCCAAGATGAACCGATAGCTCTCTCCAATGGACAGGAGATAGAAGCAATGAAATCGGACGATCTTTATAAATACCTAGGAATGAAACAAAACCGACGAATAAACCATCAAAGAATGAAGGAAGACTTAACAACTGAGTTCATTAGGATAATCAAAAAAAATTTAAAAACAAACCTCAACAGCAAGAACATGACGAGAGCTATCAGTACATATATATGTTCATTTCTTACATACTCTTTCGGTATCATTCCATGGACCAAAACAGATATAGAAAACCTGCAACGCAAGATGAGAACCTTGATGACGAAAGTGCACAGCACCATCCGAAAAGTAGCATTGAGAGGATGACACTGCCGAGGAATAAAGGAGGCACAGATCTGCTAGACATCATGAAACTTGCCCATGGGCAAATTGAATGCCTACGAACATACTTCAAAGACAAATCAGGCACGTCAGAGATCTACAAAGTACTGTGTGAAGCAGACGAATCAACACCTTTACAACTGCACAAGGAGCACTTGTCATACAACCAACAGACAATCCAAGAAAAACTGCAAAGATGGAGAGAAAAGCCCCTACATGGACGACATTTCAACGAGGTGAACCAGGATCATGTCGACATTGAAGCGTCGAACTATTGGCTCACGTCAGCTGCGATGTACCCAGAAACGGAAGGATTTCTTTTAGCCATCCAAGATCAAGTGATCTCAACAAGAAATTACTGCAAGCATATCATAAAGGATCGAACTATTACGATATAATGAATGAGACAATCCAACATATCACGGGAGGATGTCAAATTTTTGCAGGAAATGAATATAAAGAGAGACACGATGCAGTAGGAAGGATGCTGCACCAAGAAATGGCAACTTAATTAACACTAATTCATTCTGAAATAGTGCCATACTACAAGTACCGACCGGAAACCATCCTGGAAAACGAACGCTATAAACTGTACTGGGATCGTACAGTCTTAACTGATAAAACAGTCCCTCACAACAGGCCAGATATATCGCTAGTTGATAAACATCAAAAGGCAGCAATACTCATCGTGGGTAATTATATCAACGAGAACTATTCCAATTATCATCTCAACAACAGGAATAGTACCCAAAAATCTCAAGAGAAATATTAAGCAACTAGGACTTAGTGAGTATATATGTTATATAATGCAAATAGCTGTTCTCTTAGGTACTGCAAGGACGGTGAGAAAATTCCTAGGAAGCGAAAAACAGGTCCAAGGATCACGTGTAAGAGGACCAGAAGTTCGACGAGAACCAGGGGGACCACAAGGACCGTACACGACCGAGCTCTACCCTTCTGATATTTTAAATATCTGGAATTTAGTGGATGTTTCTCTTAGCCAGGAGTGTATATTATAGACTTAACTAGGGGATTAACATTTATTCAGCAGAATAGCTATCAAAACTGGAAAATCAAAGATATCGCATTGACAATTTGATCTAAATGCCCTCCATAAAGAAGCTGCAACCTTCCGAATTCATGCTGGAATTTCCTCTACTCTAGCTTGTTCCTTGCTTCTAGAAGACCTTTGAGGTTCTTGAGTGGGATATCTGTTTTGAAAAAAGTCGATGTACATTTGGAAAATGTTTTATTACAGTCGAGGTGATAGTTAAAGAGGAACCTCTGTATCTTTAGCTGCATGAATGGATTACTGTAAGTTACGATCTGGATTTTACAGGGTAATTGCTGCAGAGATTTATGGTGTCTGCACATTTAATTTATGGTCATTAATTATACATAGTCTACAGTATTACCTCGATTATGCTGAGCAAGCGCCGATTTGCAGAGGTTAAGAGTTTTCTTTTCGCATCTATTAAAGAAAAGAACTCAGGCATATTTTGACCAGATATCTTACTGAATTGTAATCGATCAAATCATTATTATTATATCACAATGAGGTGTACTTCCCTAACTGCAGAATTTGCATACTGCTTACCAGCATATTTTGTCTTGGCAACTTCCATCCCTAGTAAATCCAAGTTATACCGGCTACTATGTTCGATCGATTGCAATATTCTTGAGTGAAAAACTCATTGAAGTTCGTTAATTTATGATAACAGCAACTAATCAATTTTAAAATTATAGATTACAAATCAGTTCACAATCTAGTTATCAGATTCTTTGATAACGAACGAAGTAACACTTTCTTCAAGTTCCGGGTAGCCAGTAAAAACAAATTTTTTCCTTGAAAATTCGATTTTATTCGTCATTATCATCTTGAAAAGAGATACATATATTCCAACGCTCTTTCAAAATTTTCAATACCACTTTATTAGTATGTGTATCCACAAAAAAGCTCAGGAAATTTTTTAAGAAAAATCATAGGGGGTTGTTATTTTCCAACCATTTTATTGATGAAGTTATGGTTTCGAAAGAAATTGTGTGAGAAACATCTACCTCATATTTTTTGAAGTTTTATGAGTCAGTTTTTTTAAGAACCCGTTGAATAAGTCAAAAACTGTCAATTCTAGGGATTCATCAAGCCAAGTAGCTTGACATTTTAACCAACTACCTGACTTCAAAATCAAGCTTACATACTTGAGCATGTCTTGACTTGATTTTGGATATTTATTGCTTGACTTGATATCAATCTACTTGATATTACTTTAGCTTGATGTGCACTAGTCGCACGGCATATATTTCTGCAATCTCGTGAGCGCTTAGACTAAATAAGAGGATTCCTCGAGCGCCGGGAGACTGAAGCATTTGCCAGTGTGACTTTATTAGTAGTTTTCACACATTCCTATAGAATCTATCAATAGATTTTGGTGATTTTAGAAAAATCTTTCCAAACTTGGCTAAAATAGTCAAGGATTTTTTATCAACGCCAGCAACTTCAGCTCCTGTTGAAAGACAATTTTTCAGAGCTGTTCTTACAGTTACAAAAACTCGCAATAGGTTAGGCGACAAATCTATGAGATGCTTCATGGGTCTTAGATCCCGGATGGAAAATTGAGAAATCAAACAAAGCCTAGAGGTTTCTCAATATTAGGAAACTTTTTCTTTTTATCAATTTTTATTTTGTTATGATTTATAGTTATTGGATATTTGGGTTTAAATACAGAGTATTCACTAATACACAGATGATGATTTTAATCGTTTATTCTCAAAACACTCTCGTAAATCTCACTCTATCTCTAAGCAAGTTCTAGAAAGGCTGAACGGAAGGAAGCCCAACCCAGAAGGGAGCTCAACCCAGTTCAGCTGTCTGAACGGAAGGGAGTTCAACCCAGAAGGGGGCTCAACCAAGTTCAGCTGTCTGAACGGAAGGGAGCTCATCCCAGAAGGGGGCTCAACCCAGTTCAGATATCAGAACAGCAGACTTGACAGAAGGACTAAAACACTCAGGTTATGTCCCTGACGTTTGCTCTCGATCATCGAAGATCTATTCTTGTTTTCTCTCTCGATGGCCTCGCCACGTGCAGACCCGCAGCGCCACCGTACGACGTTGAAGTAAAACTTCAAGTGTAGGGTTGGTTGTCTCTCTCGAAATTTGTTCGGATGAAGTAATATTCTAACAATAGTGATATATTTCATGTTTCTCTTTCAAAGAAGTTGATATTTTCGGTTCTTTTATAGAATGATTTCAATAAGTGAATGTGTTTTTTGCAAGGTTCATTCTCATTCCATCATTTTTTTATTGATGTGACATCATTTCATCATTTTTTTATTGATGTGACACTACACAATAAAACTGCTAAAAATCAAGTAGTTTGATGTGATTCAAGTACTTGATGAATAAATACTTGACTTGATTCGAGATTGACAACTACTACTTTACTTGAGCTTGACTTGAAATCAAATCACGGCTTGGCTTGATGTTCAAGCTTGGCTTGAAATCAAGTCAAGCTCAAGCCAAGAAGCTTGAACATCAAGTCAAGCCGTGAATTCCGAGTCGATTCTTCAACGTCTTCTAAAGGCTGTATCTTGGAAGGGAGGTCTCTATGTTAAAAAAAAAATTATATGAACTACATCTGCTAATTTAAATCGAGGAATCATGTCTTCGCATTTTTTATTCACAGATACCCTGTATATCCTTGCAAACAATCGCAACGTCTTCTGAAGGCTGTATCTTGGAAAAGAGGTCTCTATGTTGAAAAAAAAAATTATATGAACTACACCTGCTAATTTAAATCGAGGATTTATGTCTTCGCATTTTTTATTCACAGATACCCTGTATATTCCTTCCAAACAATCGCATCTGCAATCAATAAATAAAACGGGGTTGATTCGTACCTCATTCAGAACAAAAGAACGTCCCGTCTGAATTGTTTTCAATTAGCCCTCCTCCCCCTTCCATAACCTCCATCTGCGATAACCCCCACCCCTCCCAAAATACGCCAAATGGTCCAAACACCTCACGTATACGCGATCGCTTGAATAACTTCTGACGAACGGCTAAATTCGATAGAATCGTTCCGTCGGATAAATGCAATAATTCCCGCGATACGGGGGGGAGTAATTGCTTATACGTCTGCAATTATTTATAAATTCGAGTGGATACTGGCGAAGAATTGATTTCCGACACGACTTCGAACTCGTGACTTAGTGGTTGGACGGAAAGTTGGTACGGTCGCGACACAGTTTTGGAATTAATGTTTCGAACATGCAAATTGTATGGAGTATTCATTTGGATTTCTACACCTCGTTTTGTGCTTTTCGATAATAAGTTCTCTCGCATTCTGTGGATATCGCACCTTTAATCAATTGATGAATTTCAATGGCAAGTCATTTCTATTGTTATAATCAATTAATATTAGGTGTAATAGGAAGAAATTCATTATTTTTCAAATAGATGGCATGAATTATCGGTATAAGTCCGATCAAGTTCCGTGTCTTTTGAAAGATGAAATTTCGTACTACAAAAACTTTTGTGATAGTTTTGTGATTAGTTTATGCAGTTAAGTATGAGCGCGTGTCAAAGGTGGCCACAAGCAAAGAGAAAATACGCTATATTTTTCAGTTTTTCTTCGATAAAGCCGAAAATTCAAGCCAGGCTGAAAATGTAAGGAGTGTTCATGGTCCTGATACTGTAACAGCCAGTCAGGCGCATTTTTGTTTTCGTCGATGTCCAAGATGCACCTCGCACTGGAAGGCCATTTGTCGAAAATGTCGTAGCAATCTTGGGCATTGCCAAGTCCGACCAAGTTAGCACAGTTCCGATTGGCCAAGAGCTGAGGATTGCCGAAAAAACAGTTGAAACCATTTCTATGAGGTTAGTGTCAACAAGAAGCTCGATTTAAGGTCTCCAGCGTCGGCCTAACAAGCGTCACAAAAAGATACCTAAATGTCTCCTTCGACTGATTTTCCTGCGTATGTCTGATAATGAATCAACATGAGGTTTGAAACTCATGTTACAGTCATATAGTAAATCCAATCTTTGATTTGATCTACTCTTTCAAGGGAATGGTTAGACAATGAAACTCGGGGGCTACCGCGACAGATTGTTAGGTAACTACTTGTCGACATTAAGATGCAGTCTATTATATTCACACCATTTCACCAATCTGTCGAGATCAACCTGGATATTGCGAGCGTTCTCTATATTGTCAATTGCAAGAAACATTTTGAGATCATCGACAAATATCAGGAAAAAATAATGCCAAAAACAACTGGATCTATCATTTAGAAAAATCAGGAATAGTAAAGGACCCAAGTGGCTGCCCTGAGGAACACCAGAAGTTGCCAGAATTGCGTCAGATAATGCATCCTCAATCTTAACAGATTGAATCCTAAACTTAATGTAGGACAACAGACATCTGAGACGAGCACCCCATATTTCAAAAATTGGATAAGTTTAGATTCAAAAATTGAGTGGTCGACATAGTCAAACGCCTATGTATATATATGACCTCAATCTGACGCCCACTCTACAATGGAGGGTATCAATGGAGTACTGCGTGAAAAATATCAAATTAGTTTCGATACTTTAACCTCTCAAGAAACCAGGTTGTCGAGGAGATACACCAGGAAAAATCTTCTCATAGATTCAATCACCAAGAGTTCAAACAACTTAGGTATGGCACTTATGATGGAAATAGGGCGATAGTTACTAACTAATAACTGACATTCAGTTCCTGATTTATGACAAAGGTTTGACAAAGCTTTCCTTCCACTTAGATGGGAAGGTACCGGATTGAGGAGATCTTTTTAGAACTATTTGAAGAGGTAAAGCCAAGGATGAAGAACATCTGCGTGAAAAAATTGTGAGAATCTGATCCGGAGCAGGCGCAGGAAATCGCAACAGAATCGACCCATTTTTGCAGCGGTTGGTGACTGACGATGAAAGTGGATCATTTGCGACTACGTCAAGCAAAAACGGTCATGGTCGAAACGGCGACCTAGCTTGATTGACGGCCAGGAAAGTTTTGCTATATGTTTGGTGGGCTTGGTAAGGCCTTATCTACTATGAGCTGCTTCCCTACGGCATAACTGTTAGGTCGAAAAGTGTCGGGTCACTTGAAAACGTTTCAGCATTTCAAATTGCATATGGTATTTTAGCTCATAAGAATTGATTATTAAGTTAATTATACAGTTGAATGAACCTCGGTTTTCAGGTTAAATATTGTAAAGTTCTAAATTCGTTATAATTTCAGATTATTTTTTTCTGTTGATGTGATATGTTATGTAACTCAAATGAGAAATACTATTCAGTTTGTCACAAAAAGTGGATACTGTTTAAGACTATCTCTGTTTATATCCTTGTATTCTGGATGAATATTTCACTCTAAAAGTGGAACACCAATTAGATTGAATCCTGAAGCCAAAAATGAAAGATTCTTAGCAGAAATAATTTATAGAATATTTCATCAGCTTGCGACTGCTCTCTTAGCAATATGCTCGTAATCCTATCATCCCAGGTTTCCTAACTCTAAGTATATCTTCTTATATAGTGATGATTCCTCAAACATTCATGCGATCTTGAATTAATAACGATATTGGCTTGATGCATCCCTCTTTGTAATAAGCAAAGCTAGACTTTCAACCTTGAAATGTCCTCTGCATGATTTACTTAGCGTCAAGACGCGAGGTCTAAACTCAATTCAACGAATAAGGTGCACTGGGAAAACAGGATGATGTCATTTTCATACAAATGCCCTCCTGAAGGAGCGAAATCGTCTGCCCCGGTTTACTTCCAACCATAATTTCTAGGAATTCCCAAGGTTATTATTTGCGAAACCACTTCATTGCGATACTGAAATCCAACTCTGGGGTGAAATTAAACGAACAGGTTTATAGTTTTACTAATGTTTTGGCTGCCGTAATGAATTTTCCCGACATTCTCATTAAGCGAAATGGTTTCGTTTCGTGAAGATCATTGTCAAATCTGGCATCAGTCAAGTGACGTTATAGATTTCAACTCTAGCTGATTTGTATTAACCTAAGGTGAGTAACATAAATGGAACAAGAAATGGTTATAAACAGAGAGTGTCAGGATAAGTGGTCAATAATTCACCACCATATTCTTCAATGAAAAAAAAAACAAACTGTCAAAAAAACTAACCCCTCAAAATTCATGAAATCGGGCTCAACTCTTGTTACTTAGGAGCTTTAACTACTTCTCTAAACATAATATGAAAATTTCAAACAAGTGCATCTCAAGACTTCTTTTGGAATAGCAAAGGCAAAATAATATAATAACAAATTCTTGAATGGCACACTATCTAGCAAGTTTCATCAACTAGAATTGCACCTGCTTTCATATCGCAAACATTTTATATTTTCTGAAATACGCGTCATCAACTGAAGACGAAGTACCTTGTACAGCTTCGATGGAAAATGGCACCTTCGGAGGACGGAGTGTTCCTTTCGAAATTTTGGAAAGGTTGATTCTATTCAGGATTGAACCATATGTTGAAGATGATCTCTCAAGCAGGTTTTAGAAAAAAAAAGAAATTGTTCTGATCAGGTTTTCAATCCTACTATTCTCAATGAATCAGGTTTCAATTATAAGTAAGTGAGTATAATAAGTAATATTAAGAAAATAGGAGATGCCTTCGTAGATTTATCTGCAGCTCACGATACAGTGTGGAAGAATGATTAGATTTATAAACTACATAATCATTTGAAGTGCGGAAAAATGATTCGTATGTTATCTGATAGCAGACTTCGTGTTTTTGTTGATGACGAAAGAGTACTTTCAAAACGTTGAATAATGGTCTTCCGCAGGGATCTGTTTTGTCTCTCATACTTTTCAATTGCTATTTGTGTGACTTCCCTGTTACCTTATCTGAAAAATTAATTTATGCCGATGATATCATTGCTCTCATTTTTCTTCATACTGATTTCGGAATCATTGCAAATACTTCAAATGAATATCTAAAAATTATGGAAAATTATTTGCCCTAATCCAAATAGAACAGAAATTATCTGTTTTCACTTGAATAATCAACCAAATATAGAAAATTTAAAGTAACTTCCAATAATTCCGTCTTGAATCATAATTATACTCCCATATAATTTGGAGTTAAACTTGATTCTTCCTTGAATTTCAAGGTCCAGTTGATGCACAACTTTACATTTCTATGAGAATTATCAGATGGAACTATTCTATCTACATCTTTACATTGGCTACCAGTGCTATCACATATACTTTTGTCTTATATTCGTAGACAGGTCTCAGTCAAGAAATCTTGGAAACCCGAACTTATTTTCAATTGTATCTCACCTCCCATATACTAGAACTGCCAGATTAAAGTCACGCAAACTTTTATGGATAAATACTTTCTCTCAATCTAATGAAAGTGATAAGGAAATTTGGCTTTCGGAATTAGGTTATTGTAATGTCTTCAACAAAAGTCTAATCGTTGATCCTTCAGACTTAGGACTGTTCATGTTCGTTGCAATAGTATGATCTTCAAATGGCATTCAATTCAAAGCCCACTATGTGAATGTGGTGTAGAAGAAACCATAGACCACTTGGTGAATACTTGTCCAATTTTTAAATTCCATGGTGGTTTCAAGCTATCCATTCAGTTTCAGATTTTTTTTTGAATGAGTCGCTAACTTGAACTTTGAACACCCTTTCACTTGAGAACTAGCGTTGACCAGAGTCTTCTGAAAAGCTTTTTTGTCAACTCATAAAGCTCTACAAAAGACAATACTATCTTCAGAAATTGGCAGGTAACCAGGTGACTGGTATTTAAACGATCTTCTGGAAGTTTGAATCGAAAACTTAAACATAATATTAAGCTTCGAATAGTAAAGAAATAATTGAGTTGAACAGATAGATGATAAAAAATATTCAAGTTCCTGGCTCGGAATAAGGATCCAGAACTTTTCCAAAGTCTCCACGAACTCTCCTTCACTATTCCTTTTATACTTCATACCTCATGAAACGAAACTCAAACGTTTCCAGATTACTCCAGGCTTAACCGCAAAGTTAAATTGACAATTTACATTAGAATGGCCCGATGAAAAAAAGCTCCCTCTTCCAAGTTGGAAATATGGAGCCCGGCTGTTAATACAGTGCCGGGTAAGAACAACCTCCTATCCGTTTTATTAAGTAAAAAGGTATGCTGGCTTTTGATAACCTCCTATAAATCCCTGGAAAGTCAGTAAGCCACCGGGATTTTGATAATTTATTGATGGCTCCACATTCTGCATTCCTTATCACCTTGAGCTGAGAGCGCAGGGGCACTTCCAACATTGTTCGAGAGCTTTGCTGCGAGATTAGTGCGGATGTCCCTATTGATTCAGGATAGCAGTGAATCAGTGTGTTAATTTCATAAAGGGGTAACTGATTTTTAGTTTTTGAGACTTGATTGAAATCTAGCGAGTCATTTAACCGAAAGGATTCGAAAACTCAGCAATGGAAAGGTACAAGCCTCAACGACGTTTATAACTTTGAATAATTACATAAGCGTACAACTATGCTTCCACCTTTTTTTTCCGATATTCGAGGCTTTATTGTAAAAAAACTGGTTATACATTTATGATCCAAAGTATTGTGCATCGCTTGCCACCACTTTATCCAATCTTTCGGGCAGCGTACGAATCCAGCGTTGAAAAAACTGTTTAAACTCTTCAAGCGATCCACGAATCGATTTCACAACAAATAATGGTCAAATTACATTTTGACTTCTTCAGGTGAGTATGGCAACTAAATTGAGATGAATTTCCGTAGATACCGAAACAATCAAGTACTTCTTCATAAGACCGGAAGTGCTGGTCAGCTAGACCGTGTGCCATTGTTCGAAACAAGTGATTGTCCGAGGGAGCAACGTATGGGGAAAACAGCGGGTGGGGTAGGACTTCCCATTTCAACGTTAACAAGTATGTCTGTACCACTTTCGCAACATGGGGTCGAGCATTGTCATTCTGTAAAATCACTTTATCATGTCTATCATTGTATTGTTGCAATTTGTCTTTCAATGTTCAGATCAAACGCATTAATCGCGTTCAATAACGATCGCCTGTGATTGTTTCAGTCGGTCTTAACAACTCTTTATACACTACGCCAAGCTGGTTACACCAAATACTCAGCATAACCTTGGAACCGTGAATATTCGGTTTGGCCGTCAACTTGGAAGCATGGCTGGGAATCCCTATGATTTTCTGCACTTGGAATTATCGTAATGAACCTATTTTTTGTCCCCAAATACAATGTGACGCAGAAATCCCTTCCGTCTTTGCCTTGCAAGCAGCTGTCCACAAGCAAACAAATTCCGTTCAAAATCTTTAGGCTGCAACTTGTACGGAATCCAATTTTGGTTTTAAATCATTTCCATGACTTTCAGACGTTTTGAAATGGCTTGTTGCGTCACTCCCAATGATTCTGTCAATTCTTGTTGCGTTTGACACGAGTCTCCATCAAGTAATGTAATTCTGCATCACCGAAAACCTTGTCTCTTCCACCGCCATGCTGGACATCAAAATCACCATTCTTGAAACCACTCTCGACATGTTCTTTAACTGTCCATGGGTGTTTTAGAGCATTCGATGAGCCTCAGGTGCAGATTTTTCCATATAAAAGCCGAAAATTAAGACCTCCCGCAGAATACAAGAATTTGGCTCGTAAGCTGACATGTTTAATCGAGATTAACTTTATGATGCTGATACAAATCGACTAATATTTCGATGGCCTTATGTTCACAAATACCTAAGCTTATTGTATTACATCTACTATCTATTTATTTCGACTACCCCATCCGCTACATAGTAATAAATATTGGGAATTCGGAAAAGCGTTGGAGTGGATCTATCACTCTAGGTGACTCTGTTGACGAATATAGTCGAAGTTTTAACAAAAAATGAATGTTTACTGGTTAGGATCAGGACTTATTGAGTGACTCGTTTTAGCCTGTTGTTTCCCTGGAACAGCTAACCATAAGTTTTTGTTGAATACGGAAGAATACGGAAGTGAACTTGAAATCTTTTTGATTGGACTATAAACTCAAAGTTCATCCTACACAACAGTGTATTGCATTGGGAATTCACTCCACATCCTCTCAATCTAAGTATTCAAATCACCTATCGGCATTCCGTTCGGTGATGAGCAACATCTCTCGGTGCGCAAACTGAAATCCGTCGGATTCTCCGTAAAAACTTCAATATCCCGAGTTTCCTGGCTGGAAACAGTCGGACCGTAGAAATATGCAAATGCGGTGGTTTTTTTTTTTCGCGCCTCGCAAGAAGTATATTCTGGAAAGCTGCCCATTCGATAAACTCCTACTTTTCTTCCTGTCGTCGGGGCATATGTCGAAGTTATATGTGATTTTGCAACCGTGATTCGAATCCGAATTGGAATAATACAGTTGGAGCACGAGGGAAATCTGGGGAGTTGAATGAGGCCATTCTGGATGCAAATGGAAGTATCCTGGAGAATTATGCTCCAACAATATGCTAGATGGGTTTCCTATTGACACTCGCGATATTTCATATTCCGAATGCATGACCCCTTTCTGGCCGAAAACCTGCTTTGGATGTCCCAGGTTTTGTTGGGACTAAGTGCTGTTGGGGAGCAGTTTGGAAAATACGTTATTTCGGTGTGGTTACATGGTTGTTACAAGTTTCGTGGGTTACGTGAAGTTAACTGATTTATCGATTTTATATCCAGTTGAGATTATATAATTTCGTCTCATACTGAGGTACAATTATAGGGATTCAGGATGACGTTTGAAACCTTGTAGCCTTTGAGCGCTCCTTCATATATTAGATCTAATTGATCACTAATAATAACATTTATTGATCCTTTAGAACAAACAAGTGTAGGACGGGTCATAATAAAGCAAAAGAAAGAAAATTCAAAAAGATTGAACTAAACAAAATTTGCAATTGACTGTTACTCGTATAGTCTCATTCGTATACTCATATAGTCATTGTCCTCTAAATATTCTCTTACAGAGTAGTAACATTTATTCAGTAACAGATTCTTAACTAATTTTTTGAAATAGTACATATTTCTACTTCTTATAGAGACTGGTAAATTATTGAACAGAACAATCCCCTGATTGTTGGGAGATTGTTCGTATTTTGATGTTCTGTGCACAGGAATTACTAGGATATCACCGCTCCTTGTTGAGTATGAATGGTAACTTGATAGCTTAGTAAGATTTTTTTGCATTCTTTTTAGTATGAAGGAAACATTTAAACAAGTGAATACCCGCTACTGTTAATATTTCATTGTCACAAAAATAAGGTCTATAAGATGTGCTTGTATGGATATTAAATATCAGTCTTATAATTTTCTTCTGATAAACGAGAACTCTATTCAGTTCAGACGTACCGCCCCATATGAGTATGTTATATGCTATATGCGGATAGCATAAACAGTAATAGGTTTCTATAATTGATTTTAGGGATAATAAGTCTTATTTTTATTGATGGCAAAAAAAGAGCAATTCAGCCGTTTACATACCGCATCTATATGATCTCTCCACTGCAAACCATCGTCAATATGTACACCCAAAAACTTATACCTTACTGGCAGTTGGTCCAATTGGATGATCCGAAAAGAATTTTTCTGGTTATGTGGGACAGTGCTATGCCTGAAGAGGCAGTTACAAAGCCTATACAAATGATTCTCCTAACTTGCACAAGCTCTAAGCCCCTCAGCTTCAGAGAGGTTTCACAGAGGCCTAGGAGAGTCAGGATAGAACATAAAAAAACATTCGATATATGAAAAAATTCTGCTCAAAAGCTACTGATTCCATGTTAGTACTTTTCTCATTTTTTAGAACTAAGTATTTCGAAAATTTCGTAGGAGTCTCAGATGACATTCTGGAGATGTGAGGATTCTTGGACGATGTTGGAACTGCTCGGCTCCTAGGTGAACCTACGATTAGAATCCGAAGGGTTTGAACCATGAGATTGAAGAGGACACTTAAGCTTCTCTTACTAAAATATAATCTAGCTGCGGAATATCTTCTGGATACGCTACAGCACCAGCTTGGTGGAAAAGAAAGTGCACTTGATCTGCTCCCTACCAAATTCGATTTTTAGGTGTGAAAATTTTGATAGCATGTTCAGTGTGATGCAACGTCATACACTTCACAAAATGTAATGCTCAATAACGACTCTGGACCTGATAGAACACCCAAGTGTAACTTTTGGGCTATGTAGAGCTCTTTGAGGAATATGAAGAGGGTGGTATCCAATAATGACAATGCAGCCTACTAACACACCCTTAAAGATTGAGTAAGCTTCATTGGTCTTCCAAAAAATCGCAACCGAAGAAATTTGATCTCTGATCATCTGCAACAGACGATCTGGTATGAGTGCATTCTGGGGTCATTTTGCAAAATCCGCCAGTTTCTGAGGTTCTGAAGGCAGGAGAAAGATTCTTCGTTGTTTAATTCATTCGAGCAAATATTTCTTCAAATTTTTGCACTCAATATGAAATTGTCCCTCTTCAATAAGAGACAGACTCACGCGGCTCTGCAGATCTATATCAAAAGAACTGAAAACTAACCTATTCACTTCTTCATTGTATCAGAGTGTTTCATTGTTACCTGGGATTTTCTGTTGTACCTCAGCGTAACACTTTTAGGTTACTTTTGGGGATATCTCGAATCAAATATCAGAGGAAACACCCAAATAATGGTTCTAGAATTTGAAATTTTCGTACTTTATTGCAGAAAACACCATGCTAATTATTAGCCAGGAATGTTCAATTTGAATTCAAACTATTAATTCGGCCGAAGGGATTGTTAATGCCGTTGACAGTTTTATTATCAGGAAATGTAGAAAAGCATAATAAAATTCCAGCCATAATTTGCAAATCCCAGCTTGCTCTGACCTCGTTTTCATTTCATCTAGCGCTCGAAAAAAAGAGGATAAATCAGGTATTTCTCCCTCTGAGCCAATAAAATCCCAATTATCGATCCTCTCTGGAAAGGAAAACGAATTCAGCGTAATTCAAATTCACGTCCCCGTTATAACGGAAAAAATTAATGATTTCCATGTAAATGAATTCTTATACAACTCCACAAGGCCATGAAGTGAGAGAATGGAAAGAAACTCCGAGGTAACGACTTCGAATTACCCCATCATTCTATTCATAGAAGTCGATGGCCAATTCATAAAGGCATTTAGGATGCCATTTTCGAAGCCTTCCGGCCTACTCTGAAGAAATAACATTGTTGTTGACCCCATTCCTCCCAGAGGACTATTATGGAAACAGTTTTTCATGAACTTTGAATTCGTTTTTCTTAGTTTTGTTTTCGAGCGCTTGTTCTCCGAACATAGAGCTATATATCATTACAAAAGCTGTATTTTTCGGATCCGATATTGGTCTTACTATAGCGTTTACTCATTGCTATTCACCTTTTCTACCTATTCACCTATTGCTTTCAAGTAATGCGTGCAGTTCAATTCAACAAGTTTTTTCTTAACTCTTTCAGGATTTTCATCATATAATCATCATTAAGTACTAGTCATGAAAATTTTTATAATTTGTGCAATTAAATTATTATGCTATGTATTATGCAATTGACAAAGTGAAGTTAACGAGATAAACTTTTTCCGTAAGCTTAAAATATATATGTGCGTAAAATAATAATTATTTTATTTCCAATGTTTAGATTTTCCTACTTATTCTGGCATGAACCCTGCAGTATCAACTATTGGACCACCACTTGCAGTATCCCGATCAATGACCCAAACCCCTTGTTTATCGAGTAATAAAGAGAGTTAGCTTTCTCTCCAGTGTGTCAACTTTCTTTTCCGAACGTCCGGACAGCATTCAAATTACTCTTTTCCCATTTTCTTTTCCCTGTTTTGTTTTCGATGTCGTTTTTCGCCGGAAACGATTGATAGGGTGGAAGATCATGTGTATTGTGTCAAAAGTTTTTTCATGAGGTCGTTCGATACTGTTTTCAGGGATAACAGGATATTTTGAAACAAGAACCATAATAATATTAGTTCAACGCCACTTTTCAATGTTCAGTAAAAAAAACTCAATTAGGTTTTTTTTATTTTTGTATTAATAATTTTCACATGTCTCCAACTTGGTTAGATTACGCTGTCGGATTGTGATATATTTTCAAATCCACAATTTTACTATATCGTTATGAATTTATATTATATTGAATGAAATATATTCATTTGAATGATTCTCGATTAAATATGCAAATTTGAATATTTGGAATCCGATATTTTTTCAACTCTTTAATTTATAATATGCAGAATATTTATTATTTTCTGTATCTATCTGCTGAAAGCCAAGGTTTGGCAACTTTTCCTCTCCTAGTGTCATCGATTATTTCATGACGTTTGACTCACTTGAAGTTTGTTTTCTGAATTTCTGATATATTTAGGTATTTCTTCAATATATTTTTAGTTAATATGAAACGTTGATTCACTATGGGACATAAGAAGTACGTTCTTTGTTGAGAAACTCGTGAATTGAGTGAAATATCCTTTCACTGATATGTTTTCATTTCCGCGCGCTTCATGTCAAGTTTGATAGTTCATATTAGGGACAAATATTGCTCACTGAAATTGACAAATGCTACCCCCTTATGTTTATTACTCTGAGGTTGTAACGCAAACTCATGATATATATTTTTTAACAATCTTCTTATGTTTTTCTATGATTCTGAGGATATGATCAGCTTCAAATTTGGCATGCAAATAGTTTCTTCATATTATCACCTCATATCTAAACACCACCAGTGTTTTGGTCACAGACATATTGGATAATTGTTTCCAGATATTCTTCCGGAATTTTTAATGAAAGTGGCTGATCAATCAACAGGAAATGTCACACGAAACTTGAAATTATTATTTTAATCCCAAACGCGAATTTTGAATAGCCATATTCATGGAATGTCTAGTCAGATTATGGCCATTTACCTAATCGTCAGAGTAACATAAACTATCAAATTTGACATGATGCGCGAGGAAATTAAAACATATCCACAAAGAACGCACTTCTCATGTCCCATAGTGAATCAACATTTCATATTAACTCAAAATATATTGAAATAAATACCAAAATATATCAGAAATTCAGAAAACAAACTTCAAGCGCCAAACGACGTGCAACAACCGATGACACTAGGAGAGCAAAAGTTGCCAAACTTTGGATTTCAGTAGGTAGATACAGAAAGTAATAAATATTCTGCTCATTATAAATTCGACAATTAGGAAAGTTATCGGATTCCAAATATTCAAATTTGGATATTTAATCGGGAATCACTTAAATAAATATATTTCATTCAATATAACATACATTCATAAGGATATAGTAAAATTGTGGATTTGAAAATATATCACAATCCGACAACGTAATCTAACCATGTTGGGAACATGTAAAAATTGCGTTTACTTCCTCTATCTATGTTTATCACAGTATGACCTACTCTAAAAGTTTCTAGGTTTTTCTATTCGAGAATTATAGTGTTCACAGCCGGACGGATATACCTTTATTTGACCATGCATTTCATCAATGAGTCGATCATTATCGGTCGAGACCATTCCCGGCTCGAAATTCGAAAATTACAGACATTGTGACGACGAAACGAGCGCACAAACAAAAATGCGGTGGAACGAAATTAAGCGTAAAAAATCCCGCACTCAGCAAACGGAGTGAAAATCGCTGTTAGTCTTCTGAAACCCGCGATTACACATTAATTATGGCAACCTGGAACGTGTTCACTTTACCTGTTCACGTGTCAACGAACACAGAATCGATAAAAACGTTTAATTGGTATTTTCTGGAACCAGGCTGACGGAAAATGAAGAATGGAAAGGCATAACAATCAGATTTTAATCGGGAATGGACTGAATGCGCTGCCATCGATCCCTCTGTGTACGTGGGGATGAGGTGCCTCTAGTGGAAAATTGGAAATGAACGTCATTCGATTCGGAACGTGAAACAGGAATACGGCAATCCAGGTCGGTTTTTTCGGTTGAGGAAATGGCCGATGCAATTTTGGGATATTGTGTGGGGTTTTTGCCAGCTCCATATCGCATTCAAATAACGGTTAATCGTCATAAAATACACCGCGAAGGGGGTATTTCAATTGAAATTGATTTTTCGGCAAGAATTCAAACCAGAATGCCACTGTTGGTCGAGTATCAAATACTCTACTCTTATGGTACTGAAATCCGTTACACATTTTTGAATTTCGTTATTACCATCAATAGAGTTGAAAAATTTGTAACGGATTTTAGTATCATAGAAGTAGGGTCGATAACTTATACTGAACTCCATTATCACCATTACTAGAGTTGGAAAATTTGTAACGGATTTCAGTATCGGTCTACTATAGAAGTAGAGTCGGTAGAGTATCAAATACCTTACTAACTACTTCTAAAGTAATAAAATCCGTTATGAATTTGTAACGGATTTTAGTATCATAGAAGTAGAGTTAGTAAGGTATTTCATATTCTATCGACTCTAATACTAAAATATTAAAATCTGCTACAGGGTCGATAACATACTAAACTCCATTATCACCATCAACAGATTCAAAAAAAATTTGTAACGGATTTTAGTACTATAGAAGTAGGGTCGGTAGAGTACCTTACCAACTCTTTTTCTATGGTACTAAAATCCGTTATAAATTTGTAACGGATTTTAGTATAATAGAAGTAGAGTTAGTAAGTCATTTAATACTTTACCGACTCTACTTCTAAAGTAAGTACTAACATCCGTTACAAATTTCTCTAGTGATGGGGATAATGAAGTTCAGTAACATATGATAGAGAAACCTGGTGCAAGTTCCAAGTTATTTAACTGCTTATTATTATTTCAGCTGGGGTCGTTGTGGCTCAATAAGCCTTCCGGGAACTGCGACCATGTATTTTTTCTGTTCTCTACCCTACTCATTCAAACCCAAGGAGGTCGTCAATGGCGTTAATAAAACTGAAAACCTCCTTAGGAGCCTTGGCCGTTACCTCACGGTTATCCAGGACCGGCTTCCCCATATGGATGGTTTTTAGGCCAGCCAGCTCTAGACACTTGCATACCATGCGTTTCTGTTTCTGATCCACAGAGCCTGTAAATCTCATCTGCTGACTTTACCATACAAATGGTGTTTGTACCGACAGTGCCCCGTCAGCAGTCCCACCATCACCCGAAGTTCAGCTCGTGACAGCTTCAAGAGCTTTCTGGCATAGGTAGATGAAATCATCACGAATTTATTGGCCTGAGTAAGTCCAGGAGTGTTTGTCCAGTGGTTTTTTGTTATTCAACACCCTGGACTGCTCCTTTTATTGGTACTAAAATCCGTTACAAATTTTTTATTTTTTACCATAGTAGTAGAGTTGGTAAGGCATTTGATACTCTACTGACTCTACTTCTATAAATCCGTTACAAATTTTCTAACTCTAGTGATGGTCATAATGGAATTAAGTAACATACCATAGAGAAATCTGGTACGAATTCCAAGTAATATAACTGCTACACAATTTGGTTTTTCGCAGTGCATCAGTTGAAGAATATCTTCTTTCGGCCATAACTTCAGAACGCCTGAAATTATCGCTTTGTGACCTTGAGGTTTTTTCATGCAAATTCAGTGAAATTTTTGTTTCTGTTAAGAAAATCCTATCATTACATTTGAAATTTCAGAGAAAAATGAACAAAACAATGAACTTCTGACTTAGCGCCCCCTATCGGAAGCAGCTGAATCAAATTCATCATGAGTATATTTTTTCCTTAATCAACAAGATGTTGTCTCTCAAATAAGATCTAATTTGCTCAAAAATGTTGAGCCAAACTGAAGTTACAGACATTTCAATCAGTCAGATTTCTATCTTTCCTCCACCCTTATTTGATGTCGCAAAATCGAAAGTGACAATTCAAACAGATAGAGAATTTTCCAAGGTTTACAGTGATGATATTTTTTTTCCAACTTAATATGAAAATTTTTCGAGTAAAATGCATTTTTCAACTCGACGATAGCTATTTCGCCCCCTAGCGGTGGAGGTATGAACTTCAAAATAATTTCCAGTGTTTTCTTTTGTTTACTTTAGTGGTAAAATTTTTTACCGCAAGTCTCTACGATGAGTGGTTCCTGAGATATAGCCGCTTACCTCGCTTATTTGCCCACCCTGTACATATGTACAAGGATTACCAGAACTATACACTAGCCGGAAGTGATTGTGTCAGTGGCATAATCAGAGAAAGTATATATTAGTTTTTTCTTTCATCGGTAACAAGACCCTCCAGTTTCTACAAATACAAAAGGATATGTTGAGATGCTATAGAATCAGAGACATATTGAAAGCAGTAAACTTGTGGATATTGTGTGGATTTTTGAAAACCAACAGACGGAAAATAAACAGATACACCACGTAGCTAAGGCAAGCAGAAGAACAAACCAGCCTAGAACCAGCCATTTCTAGAGTGTCAAGAACTTAGTGCAGATACTTACAGCTGCAACAATCAAGAGGCAGAAAATCTTAGCAACAACGTAAATGTGTTCAGCACTATGATGATTTCAAAGAACCAAATTGCAAGCAGATACTAGAGTAACCTGCCCTCTCTTCGAGAATGACTACTTGTTTTTGTATCGGTTTGAGTCAAAATTCGTCAAAAAATTGAAACTACTGTCTTAAACGCACTGTGAAAATTGTATCAATCGAGAAATAATTCACCTCGTAATTCACAATACAATGCTAAATTTGGTGAACATCTTTCGATAGTTGTTTTAGAAATTCTAGAAGTGTTTTATATCCTCCAAGAGAGGAGGATATTTAATAGAGATCAAATATCACAGAACCTACGTCATCTGCAGTCATAGCTACCACATAAGCAGTTTCAATAACATCCACCAAATAAAATTCCAATTCGCAGAACTTATCCGAAGTGTATTCAACGTAACGGAAACGAGGAAGATTAAAAATGATTTTCAACCGTGTTGATCTCGTAATATTTCACATCTCAAATTGGATTACATGGAGGAACTCAATATAGTAACGACGGTAACGGAATTATTAGATACAGCTTGTTGGATACGGAACAAAACGTGCCTTGATTTGAATCCAGTGCATCCCTCGTTTGCTAGACAGGAAATAATTTCTTGGGCAATTCCTGACTGCACCGATTATGCTCGTTTCCATCAAGCTGCGTTTTTAAAAGATACTTCAATGAATATGCTAAATTGTAAGCTTCATATTTATGAATAATATAGAGAGTGTCCCAGAATGAGGACCAATAATTTATCATTGGATTCTTTCCCCCCCTATCAACTACCAACTATCAACTATTAACTTGTTGAATGTAACATGACAATTTTTTGTGTGTGGAATCTTCACTATCTTATTACTTAAATGAAAACAATAAACCATCAAAAAATGTTTCTTGTTTGAGAAAATACAGGTGTATAGGAAGTTAATCAGATTTCAGTGAATAACGAGAGTTGTAAATTTGAGAATATTCCGTAGAAAATGCCGGGACAACCAATTTCTCAGATTGACCAAGGCAAGAATAGTTACCCTACATCAATAAGCTTTGTCGAACCACCAGATTGCGCAACGTTTGAATATTCCACGGACTCCAGTAAGGTGCATAGTGGCCTTTTTCCTGGAAACTGATAGCGTTGCCCGGAGACTGGTGTCTGGTCTACCCAGAGTAACATTTTTAAGAGAAGACCATTATATCGCAAATTTTACTCGAAGGAATCGAACGGTATCTGTAACAGCCCTTTGAAGTCATTTTTTGAAGTCCTATAAACAAGTAGTCTCAACCAGTACCATAAGAAAACGGTTGCATTCTTCAAATTTGGGGCAAGAAGACCTCTGAGAGTACCTTGGCTATCACCTGGACATAGAGCTTCCCGTCGACAATAGGCAGAAAACCACCAAGACTGGTTTTTACCACAATGGCTCAACGTACTTTTTGTCGGACTAGTCACGATTTGGTTTACGAAGTGATAGTCGACGAGAAGAGTTTGAAGAGGTCTAGGACGACTCAATTTTGCCCAAGAAGTGGTGCCCTTCAAACGCTGATCAATTATGTGCTGGGGTCGCCGTATCCCTCCTATTATAGTTGAACGAACAATGACTGGTGCCATCTACTTAGAAAACATCATTGTACCAATCATTGTTCCTCTGCGCAACGAATTTGGGGATAATTAAATTTATCAGGATGATAACGCCCCACACGAAGGGTTCGAACATTCTTCAAGAGAACAATATCCAGAGTGAAATAGTGTTTTTCTTCTCGACTATCAAGGAAACTATCAGAAAATACCTTGAGAGTGGAAGCTTCAATAACTAATTCAACAACGAATTGTTCGTACCTAATTATTTTGACATTCTGAGACTACATTTCGATAACTCAGTGTTTTTTACTGAAGAAACATTTTCTTCTCTTGTTTTCAAAGTTTGGGAATATTGAGTATTTTGACAGGAGCTAGGATAGGTGGTGAAGAACAAGACTGAGTTGAACTGAATGCCGACCTGATTCTTACTTCATTTGGAAATACTGCTTCTGGGAAATCTATAATGGGAAAAGTCTCATTAAGTTGAAAAAATGTACAAGGATCACCAGACTTATAAACTCACCAGAAGTGATTGCGTCAGTGGTAAAATCAGAGAAAAAATTTATTTTTGCCTTCTTTCAACAATATTATATACGATACGACGTTTTCTCTACAACATTTATGAGAGCAGTACTGACGACAGAAGAACAAGGCAGCCTAGGAACCGACATTTAAAGGGCGTCAAAAACAATCAGATACTTGAAGTTGAAATAATTATCAAGCAACAGACAAACTCAACTACCACGACAAAGCGTTGACAATGATATTTGAGAACCAAAATGGAAAAAAATGTCCAAAGTTTTATTAATGAAAACAATAAACAGCAGCGTAGTAACCAGCACTCAAACAGTTTAGTCTGAACCCTAGAGTCAAGACAGAGAATCGATACAGACCGACACGTGTAAGTAACCAAATCGATAAATATTACATGAAGATCACATCCGTCTACAGTTTGCCAACGTGGGAATTCCAAGCCCGTATCGGATTCCTCAGGCATGGTTTTCTTCGCTCGTTGACATCCTCTTCGGATTCTGCTATTCCATTTTTAGAGGAAGGGATGAAAACAAGGGACGAAGGTTTGGCGGAGTGGATGTCATTCAATATTTCGATAACGGAGGTGGGTTGGGCCGTCTATTTTTGGCTTTCTGGTCTTTTGTCGTGAGCTGAAATTCTGCCCGGTTTGGCCGCTTAGTTCCTTGGAAAATGGGGCAGTTTTTATTCAGGAGAGGTGTGGATTTCGTTGGAATATCATTCGGGAAAAATTTTGGCTTTTATCGTTGTTATTCAAATAGAAATTTAAGGAATGAAAACTTGGGTTTCAATGGAAAATATGTGCAATTAAATGATACATGTAGACCTTGGTTTGAAGCCTGTTTGGAAAAAATATATCAATATGCGATTTTCAATATAACTTCATGATATTAGACTTAAAATGATTGAATCATCAGAAAAATATCAACATAATCTCTTATGCAGATTGCTTTGTTTATCCTACCGGAAATATGGCTACCAACATAATTAAAGGCTTCACTTTCTACCGATGATGATCGCTAGAGTTCGTCATCTACTTGTTTACATCAATGGGTATCATCTCGATTATTAGGTTATAAAAATATATCACAGATATCTATCGTCTTGATATTGACATAATTGAAAACATAAAACATCTCTTCTTTGTACAACGCCCTTCCTTCTCAACTTAAAATATCATACCTCAAAAAATTCAAATGCAGTATCTTTTCCCATTACCAACTTGAGCAGAATAGAATTACAAGACTGAATTGTGTATTTAAATAGTCCTAACGACGAAACTTCAACACGATGCAACTTGATAGTTCAGAAGTTTAAAACATAGGTTTATTACTTTTTCCTCAAAATTAACTGGGCTTTCAGAACCTTGGGGATCAGCAAATTATTCTCGTTCAATTTGAATATTTTATTTTTCTACATTTATGCAAAAAGCAAAACTTCATTGAAATATATTTAGTGAAAAAAGGAGTTCTTTATTGCACTAGTGCAATAAAGTTTTTATTGCACTCATCTGTCATTCTACTTCAACGTGCTGTCATCATGACAAACAAATATTTCAGCCTGAAGGAAATAACGATATACAGTTACCAAGTACTAGTACGTTTAGAGCAGTAACAAATCAAGAAGTGGATTTAAAAAGTACTTCACTACGAAATATCCATATTGAAAATTGCACCAATTGTTCATTCACTTTCACCATCGAGGGTAAAAATAAAGTTTGAGTTTAATTGTTCGTAACGTATTAGTTCCTGTTTCAATGCAAATCGATATTAATAATAAAGTATTCAAGTTGCGCTTTTCATTTTCCTACACCAAGTGCCGCACCTCAATAAATCATTTTTTGCTTTTTGCATGAACGTAGAAAAAATGTTGTATGCAACTCGTGCAAAAATTTTTTATTGCACTCGACGTGTTGTCCAACTCGGCCTAACGGCCTCGCAATTTCACGTCGAGTGCAATAAACATTCACTTTTTGCACTTGTTGCATAAATAACTATTTTGAGTTTCTTTTTCGATGCCATCTGATATTCTTTGGAGAATAAGTAATTAATGTCCTCGGAACTGCCTACCACAAGTCCTGTCATTGAAAAACAAAATTCTTCTTTGATCTTCAAATCAATAAATTGGGTTAAGACACAGAGGGGTATATTTCTATTGTTACCCTTAAATCCCACTCCCTGTGGATTCACAATGGGCGAAATATCCTTTCCATTGATTAGGTCATCAACTCCAGGATGAAAAAATTATACCCATTTATGTTTCCATACGTATTGAACCAATTGATATTCCTCCTTCTACATGAGCCGACCGATGTTACGCCTTGCTTTCACAAAGGAAATAATAGACTCACAAATGGATCGAAGCCCAATGCATTGCGGAAATGCTATTTGTAACATCAAACGTTGATAACTGAGTTAGAGTTAATTGAGTCAATGGTATGCGGACGTTTTCCTTTGG
Organism: Harmonia axyridis; assembly: GCF_914767665.1. NCBI lineage: Eukaryota > Metazoa > Arthropoda > Insecta > Coleoptera > Coccinellidae > Harmonia > Harmonia axyridis. Next base: position 32,760,590 of record NC_059505.1, read on the forward strand.
GGTAACATTGGAACAACGATGTATCGATGCGTTTGAGACAATGGAACAATATGGCGTCTATTCTGCAAACTATTTTCGTTTAATGCACTAATACGATTCACAGTTATTGAGATGCAAACTAAATGAGGCAAGTGTTGTCAAGTTACAATTAAGTAACATTTCAGAAAATGTATATGCATGGTGTTGTCTCAATTAAATCCGGCCCTGAAACAGCTGAACTTCAGAAAAAAATAATTATAGTAACTGACCAAGAAACTGCAACACTCAGAAGGAGCTGTTTAAATTTTGAGGTTTTTTCGGTAAAACATACCTAGATAGTTCAGCAAGGAGTAAATGATTGAATTTAGAGAAAAAAGTCGTGAAGGTTTTTTCATGTGAACAATTTTTGTTACTTGAATATTGTAGTTGTTTTTTGCAAGTTTTTTAAATTTCACAAGAAACCAGCTATTCGAGGAGATCCGAAGTTGTTGTTTAGTTGTTGTTAAAATGCCTAGAGCACGTGTACGCGTAATTTATCGCCAGCTAAGTGAATTTGGAAGAGGTCGAATTATTGGTCTACGGGAGGCGCAGTTGTCATTCCGAGAAATCGCTAACCGTACGAACATAAATCCAACCACTGTTATGAGATGTTGTCAAGTGTGGTTTGATAATGCCCAAAATCGAAGAAGAGTGGGCACCAGACGTCAAAAAAAAAAAAGTTCAAGATCGACGTCTAATCCATATGGTCATTAAAGACCGATTTGCGACAACTCGATCTTTGGCTAATGAGGAGAAGAAGGCTATCCTGTAACTGTTCGAACGGTTTTTTTTTAAACTACCGCCGAAAAAGGTCTTTTGGACTGCAGCATTATCGACCGCATCTTGTGTTACCTCTGACGGTTGAGCATCGCCGGCAACGATTACAATGGTGCAGAGAATGTCAACACTCGAATGTGGAATGGCATCAGGTCGTATTTTCTGATGAATCTCGATTATCCTTGGGTGCACATGATGGACGAAGAAGGGTTAAACGACGTCAGTTAGAAAGAAGTGACCCTCAGTTTGATGTTGAGCGTCATGTACACCAGACAGTAGGCGTTGCGTATGGGGTGCTATTGCGCATGCAAGTAAGTCAACTTTAGTCTTTATTCGAGGTAACATGACAGGGCTACGTTACCTTCAAGGAAAAGTGGAGCCATATGTACTCATTCTCCTTAACCGGCTTGAGAATCCAATTTTTCGGCAAGATTATACCCGACCCCATGTAGCCAGAGTTAGTTTAAACTTTTCCGAAGCGACCCATGTGAATCTTTTGCCATGGCCGCCCAGATCCCCGATCTTTCGCCCATAAAGCATGATTGGGACATCATGGATGAAAGGCATGCGAATTTACCCCAGCCCCAACGGACTTTGGCGGTTCTGAGACATGAAGTACAGATAGCTTGGGATAGTATCCCTCAAGAAGCAGTAGACCATCTCATTGCATCAATGCCGGGATGTGTTGGGGAGTGTATAGATAATCGAGGTAGACAAACACATTATTATTAACTTCATTAAAAAAAATGTGAACCCTTGGATTTTGTATCCAAATTTCAATCATTTACTCCTTGCTAAACTATCAATGTTCTACCAAAAATAATTTGATATTTAAACAGCTTTTTCTGGGCAGTTTCTTTGTCAGTACACAAATTGAATGAAATGGGGTGGTCACAACATCACTCCATTGCTAATCTTTCCATGAAATAAATATAATCAAAAGCGGTACTCGTGGATGAGGAAATTTTTTATCAATACCTATTCACTTCAAGAATCAAGGACAGCAAAGTAATTAACTGAGATGAAGGATTCAATTGTGGTTATTAGAGATTTCGTGTCGATAACTCAAAATAATTGCTCATCATCTCCACGCAATATATTCAAATTCAATCGTTCCAAGAGAAATAAACTCCATATCTAAGACAGGTATCAATGAATTCCTCAATTAAATCACTTATGATTCTGATATGAACAATAACATTAACACGTCCCTAAAATCAACACCTCAGTAAAACTTCACATTACCGAAGACTCACTCAAATCATCATCCGTTGAATTCTACAAGCACCGTAAGCTCTGCGTGAAAATGTAATACAACCAGAAAGAGGCCGAAAAGAAACGTTGAAATTAGAGGAGTATGGATAACTAATCAGGAAATGTCGTTAATCCTCCCAAGAAAATTGAGAAGCGGCTCGTATTTTCCATTTGCACTTCAAAAGGACGCCCTCAATCGCAGAAAACCAGAAATTCATCGGCAGGATGCTTCGCAGAACGACTAAAAATGTCATTAAGCTTCACACGAGCGAAAAGTGTCAATAGATGTTGGAGAGGGGGACGGATGAGACGAGGCTGCTCGGAAGTAATAAAATGATGAGGGCATCTTGCAGAGGGCGCTCGATGCGATAATAGGGTCCCTTCCGAAAAGAAAATAACGAAACGAATTTCGGTTTACGATATTCATAACCGTTCAATATGGACGGTAGCTACGGAAGTTACGGTTAGAAGGATGCTGAAATATGCATAGAGGAAGAGTTTCTAGGCAAACTGTCCGTGGTAATGTAGGAAATAAAACTCGAATATGAAAGTCCTACTCCATAAACGTAAGCTGTTAACCCTTTTTATTTCAATATAATTGTATCAACTAAAATTCATAGGTCTTTTATTGCCCACCTATCCTCTCAAGCAAACCAACAAATTTTTGCCTGTATTCTTCTCAGCATCAGATATAATCAACAACCATATGATTAGACTCACGTTTTTCTTGTAGCTTTTTTCAGATTCTAAATATTTGTTAATTCCTAACTGGCACTCTCTCCAAACTTTTCAATTCCTACTTGAGAGACATCTCTGTTACTTTACTTGAAGAATTCGTCAATGCTGATGAATATATTCAGCATTGATGCTCTTGTATTTCATTATTCTGGTTTCGGACTTCGAATGAAAATTCAAAAATTATGGAAAATTATTTTTTTGAGTGGCCTTCAAGCCCTACTACGAATAGATGTTTCCTGTTTTTATCTGTTCAGATCTCGAATATAATAGAAACTATAAAATTGATTTCACCTATCTGATTATTTTCTTCTTTGTTTTCAGATTTGATTATAATACATACTCCGTCAATTTTTGATAAAAATAAGGACCGAAAGGTTTTTGGGATTGGGAAGAACCCGTTCATCATATCTCAGCTTTTTCTGTGAACCAATACAAAAACCAATCACTACAGCAATACGAGGAGACATAGTTTCTGCTGAGGTACAAGAGTATATGGTAAAGCCATAACGGTAATTCAAGTAAGTCTCAAGAGTATATATGAATATATTTCTTGGAGAAAGAGCAATACAACAATTAATAACTTCAAACAATAAAGCATAATATTGTGCAGATAAATCTCAGTATAAGCAGAGAAATTGTGACAAACCATCATACATTTCAACGTCTGATGCTCGTTTCTCTGGTTTGATTTGCATCTTGAATCCTGGTTAGTTCATTCTGATTCTTTCTGATATGTTTACAATTTAAAAAGTTAGTAATCATGGCTCTATACCGATCACCATTGACTGTAACGTTCTGGCCATCATCGTTTTTGAAGAAGTACAGACCAATTATTCCACCAGCCCATAAAGCGCACCAAACAGTCAGTTTTTCTGGATGTAACAGTGTTTCGACATACACTTGAGGATTAGCTTCACTCCAAATGCGGCAGTTTTGTTTGTTGACGTAGCCATTCAACCAGAAGTGCGCTTCGTAGCTAAACAAAATAAAATGAAAGTAGTGCGCGATACGTATTCCATTATTTTCGAAATAAAATTGCATTATTTGCAAGCGTTGTTTAGGCGTGAATCTATTCATGATGAATTGCAAAACCAAACTGAGAACAAATCACTTGACAGCTGTTAAATCGGTTGCTATTTTGAACAGTAATGCCAACTTGAAGTTATATACCTCGAAAAAAAGAATCCCGTTATATCTTGAAATGACAAAGATTATGCAGACGATATCATTTCTTCACATGCATTTCTCGGCTTGAATATATTCCCTAATTATTCACAATGCCTCAGTGTGGCTTATTGACCTTGAACCTACGATCTCCAGACAGAAAACCTCAAAGCCCCTTCTTCGAACACAAACCTGCAACTTTCCCGATGAATACCCCTCATTTCCCTCATAATCATCCGAACCGCTCCGGAGAGGATCCATTCGAATTAATAATCTGATTTCTCTCCATTCATTAAAACCGTATAATTCTCAAACAATCAAGACCCCGTCCAACCGGGCAAAATGAAATTCCGCGTCCCTCTCTCTCCCAATGAATAATCTCTTCATGTTTGACCATCGTTACTTTGGAGGGGTGCCCTCCTCGGAGCTACTCGCTTCGTCGTTAGCCACGTCGTTCGGTTTCCATAACAATCAGCCGGGTGGGGGGTTAATTAGACCACCTGGTGGGGGAAGGTATCCTCCTGATTGACCCCACGCAAATCGCACAGTGCATAGTTCAGCATCTTGTTCGAGACGGCATCTCATTAAGGAGACGGGAAAGGATTGGGATTGGGGCGAGGCATGCAAGAATTCCTAGCGGGAGGAAGTTTGTTTTAATGACGGCGAATGCACGAACATGGGTTGAGGATGGAGGAATAAGAGGAAGAGTTGAGGTGATTATGTTGTGGATGCAGTATTGTATGTAATGTAATGATTGATTATTATTGTTTTCGGGTGGTAATTCTCCCATTCTTCGAGTTGAGAATATTCCTTTACTTGTACCATCATCAGTCTCCTAAACTATTCAGAATATATCTGAAGGAAGCCCTTCGACAATGGAAATCTTACAGGTGAATGAAAATACAACTTACCAAAGCCCAAGAAAAAGAACATTCACAATTTATGTCAACTCTTGGTCGAATATGAAAACTATGGATAGTAAGGCAATAAATCAAAGACCAAATATTGGTGTGAAGGTCAGGTAGTGGATAGCTTATACTTGGAGAACAACTCGGATAGAGAAACATGCGGAAAAACTACCTTGGAACTCAGCTGGATAATACCGGCCGAACAGAAGCTGAAATCGTGCAAAGAATACTGGAAGGTAGAAGGGTTGTCTGAGCTCATTCTTCTTCGTCTTCTGAAGCTATACAACCCTAGGTGGCTTTTGGCTGACCGAACTACTGCTTATTATTGTTGCCTGAAAATATCTCACGTGGAAACCAAACATCAGATATATAATTCCTTCCATCTTCAAAAGTGTAGAACTACATATATGTCCGGGAAGGATTATGATAGGGGTAAGGCATGCAAGAATTCCAACCTGGAGAAACTTTGTTTTAATGACGGCGAATGCACGAACATGGGTTTAGGAAGGAGGAATAAGAGGAAGAGTTGAGGTGATTATGTTGTGGATGCATTATTGTATGTAATGATTGATTATTATTGTTTTTGAGTGGAAATTCTCTCATTCTTCGAGTTTAGAATGTTCCTTTACCTGTACTATTACCAGTCTCTAACACTTTTCAGAATATATCTGAAAGAAGCCCTTGACAATGAAGATCTTGCAGGTGAATGGAAAAACAAAGCCCAAGAAAGAGAAGATTCATAATTTATGTCAACTCTTGGTCGAATATGAAAACTATGGATTGTAAGGCAATAAATCAAAGACCGAATATTTGTGTGAAGGTCAGGAAGTGGATAGCTTACACTTGGAGAACAACTTGGATAGAGAAACATGCGAAAAAACTACCTTGGAACTCAGCTGGATAATACCGGCCGAACAGAAGCTGAAATCGTACAAAGAATATTGAAAGGTAGAAGGGTTATCTAAGCTCATTCTTCTTCGTCTTCTGAAGCTCTACAACCCTGGGTGGCTTTTGGCTGACCAAACTACTGCTTATTATTGTTGTCTGAAAATATCTCACGTGAAAACCAAACATCAGATATATAATTCCTTCCATCTTCAAAAGTATAGAACTACATATATGTCCGGTAAGGATTATGTTAGGGGTTAGCCATGCAAGAATTCCAACCTGGAAAAACTTTGTTTTAATGACGGCGAATGCATGAACATAGGTTCAGGATGGAGGAAGAAGAAGAAGAAGAGTTGAGGTGATTATGTTGTGGATGCAGTATTGTATGTAATGATTATTTATAATTGTTTTCTGGTGGGAATTCTCACATTTTTCAAGTTTAAAATGATGATGGAACAGGTAAAGTAACACCTGTTCCATCATCAGTTTCTAATACTATTCAGAATATATCTGAACGAAGTACGTTGAAAATGGAGAAGATCTTACGGGGCAATAGGAGTACAATTTACCTTCGAGAAAATTTTCTACACTGCCAATTTTTCAGACGGTGAAGTGGTAGTAGCCCAAGATCAGAAGATTTGTAGTTTAAGCCAACAAGGCTTTTGGTCGAATATGAAAACTTAAAGACCAAATATTTGTATGAAGATCAGAAAACGAATAGCTTAGACAGGGAGGACAACGTGGATATATGAACATGCAATGAAAGGACGTTCCTTGGAACTCAAAAAGGCAATACCGAACGAACAGAAATTGAGCAAAGAATACTGAAAGGTAGAAGGGTTGTCTGAGCACATTAGTGTTGTTATCATCCTCCGGTTTCATAAATACTGATCAAATCTTTGTTCAACTAATACAACATTCAACTTAACTGCGATCTCAAATCCATTTGGGTTTCTGAAGTGTTGTACAGTTTAAAATTAATCAATCTATATTATCCGGAGCTTTTAACTTGAGAAGAAAAATTAAAATGCGTTTCAGAAACCCAAAATGGCTGGAGATTGATAACCGAAAGGCGTAGGACGCCAGAATATATTATATCATCGAAAATGATGATGAAAATCCTTGACACTTCGAATAGTGTATTAATCAGAGTGCTAGATTTGAGTTGAGCTGAATTATAACTCTTACACATGGATTAGCACTTCATCAATCACTGAGCCTAACCAGACAACACACTTAGTTCTAATTCCTCAACAGAGAACTTTTTCTAGTCTTGCGTGATATGCTTCTTACAACTCTTATTATGTAATATACTATTCCCTCAGTAACATATATGCAATTCAGCTTTTATATTCACCATAAGGAAAGTAAAATTGTAATTATAAAAGTTTGAGGGTGAGTGACAAGGGGTAGCAACCATCATAAGTTTCCGGCAATAGATTACAAGTTTTCTCAAATTATGTAAAAAAAAATAAAAAAATGAAGCTTCATACTTCAATGAGTTTAAAGTACTATTTTATACACCTTCACAGCCTATTACCTGCCAAAGTAACCATAACTCAAACTCTATAGTCGCTGGCCGTCTTCACCTGTGTAGGGGACATGCACAAAAATACTTTCATCTTTTGTAAATTGACGAATGACTGGCCTCTTGCTCTTAAGGCAGGTGGATTCGATTTTATTGTATTCTCATGCTAAAAATTGGGCAAATGATTGAATCATCCCAAATATTTTTGTTTCCCAGCAAACTGCATCATATTGTAGGGTGAATGGGCTAATAAAGTCTTCATGAGACTATTATTCCCTTGGTAGATACAGGATACGAGTAGATATAGTTTTCCCAAAAGCGGAATAAACTTAGAACTTCAATAGCCTACCTATAAGCTCATATAAGCTTGTTATCTAATTATGATACATTCAGGCTGGTATTCACATTATAGGAGATAATTAAAATTTGAGCACCCTTATCGGACAGGTGTTGTAGGTGAATTGATTAGCTATTATCATGCATTTCTAATCTATTGACACAGCTATGGGATATGAAGATATGAACCTATAATTTTAGTAGCGGTACTCTCCTGATATGTTGGAAAAATTTTTGTTCTGTGGCGAAGTATAGATATATTCATTGGCATTTTTCAATACAAAAATGACAGTGATAAGATGACACTTATCCACTTAGTGAATTGAAATATTCACTCATCACCCAACTCTTAGAATAACCTCTATCTATAAGTTCTGCTCACATGGAGCGTTATTTGAAAGAAACTCCAAAATAGGAAAGGATCGATAAATAGGACCGAGATATTGAAATTTAAGTGACGCAACATTTGTTGTTATTTGAAAAATGAATAAAACTGTGTATGCAAGCTAACCAATGTGTTATTCGGGCTCTGCTCTATCCACGACAAAGGCTGAAAGTAATGATGCTGACTTTAAACCAGGCAGAAGAACCAATGACGATGCTGAACCCTCTGCTCGCTTGAATTCGACAGTTGTTCTAGAAAATGAAAAAAAGTCCACGAAATGGTTTTAAGTGATCGTAATTTCGAGTTGCTTGAGCGGATGAGTTGATAGCGGTAGAGTTATAGATATCAGAAAGCAGTTTATTCACTATTTCACCACTGGTCGAAAGCAACAACATATTGTCGATTCTTAACGATTATTGGTGCTGTTTGAACAGAATAAATAGTAATTTACGTAACAAGTCCGGAAAATAGGGTTTTTTTGGACGAATAGACAAAATTCCAGGACTCGCTTACGCTCGTCCTGGAAGTCTGTGAGTCCAAAAAAACCATTTTCGGGCGTGTTGCGTACAATAGTTTTTCGGCAACCTTGTAAAATAACACTATCGCGGCTGCTTTCCATATTTTATTGCGATTGCGATCAAAAAACATGCAAATTTTTGACAACTAATTTCATATGAACTGTCAGCCGTTATCTCGGTTGCTATGGATTCTATGATTCTTTTCCGGCCTAGTCCGGGAAGTACGTACTTTCCGGACTAGGCCGGGAAATGCTACTTTCTCAGAGAAAAAGCGTCCGGGAAGTGAGCACTTCCCGGACGGTTGCCGAAAATAGCATTTTTTGCGTCGATATTATGACAGTGTACATAACTCGGACAAATCACTACAATCCTGAGTCAAAGAGAGCTTCAGTTAAGTTGGAAGCATTCGTTGAAATCTCAAACATCAGCTGGCTAGATTATGGAATTTGTGGATTCTTCTTGACCACTCAGCTTATTCCCTATATCCTAAGTCCTGACTGCGCGTCAGTTCTTTCCTCAATTCAAAACTCTTAATCAATGCATGATGTCTACTTTTATAGAAACAGAAATCAATCATGAAATGAGCGATATCTGAGACTGAATTCAGGTAGATGAAGAATCTATGTAGGATCCAGTTACTTATTGTTTCCCTGTAAGTAATTGCGATGGTCAACCGGATGCTTGGAGACCTATTAGTTTCTTTTAGTGTCGAGGGCATGACAGTTTCAATTGATTTACAGGGAACGAATTGTTATTGTACATAATGTAAAAAGGATGTGTTATTCTTCGAGGTGTCGAATATACGTCAAGAGTTGTAAATCTTGAAGATAGTTATTGGGGTTGATAAGGTTCGAAGACAACACGGTCGTGCCAGATGGTTACATCTGTTTATCAGGTTCTAGTCCTTCTAGAATATTCGATTGCCAGGAATCCGCGAAGATCTTGGTGAGCGGTACGGCAAAAGCTCTTATTGGACTAGGAGATGGTACTTTCCCCTAAGGGTGTGGCCAAAACGAAAAGAAGGGAGGTCGATGTTCGAGACAGGGTAGTTCCAATCGGCAGAGACACAGTTGAAATTACACCGAAGACGGGTACAGACGGTACAGTTTAACTTAAGTCGAAGACGAGTCGAGTTCGGTCGGTCAACTGAAGACGTAAGACGAAAAGACGGTTCGCGGACTAGATTAAGACGAGTCGCGAACAAGTTAGAGACGAGACGACCGAAAACTTGAAGTACGACGAAGACGTGATAAACGAAGACGTTTCGAGTAATCAACAAACGAGTTAAAGACGAAATTCAGTACCGTAGTGAGAAACTTGTAATTAAGACGTAATTAGGACCGTCTCAATACTGAGTTTGTACTGTATAAGTGTGGCTTTGTAAATAGATGTGAATAATTGAAAAGAGTTTAATTACTACAAATTCAACAAAGTCACGGAGAAAAAGACGAAAGGCCAGGTAATCGAATCATACCTCTAGACGATCGATTAACCAAGCCTACATCTATGTTATTTTTTTCAGTGGTCATGCAGTGGGCCTAATAAAATCGAGAATTCCAACCGATCGAAACTTTCTCCACCACTACATTTCCACCTCATTTGACGGAGGGGCAACTCAAGACGTTGACGAAATCGGGAATTAGATTCCCCCCCTACTCTTCTAATAGAGTGGCTCTGGAGATTACTCCGGGCACGTGATGAAACCGCCGTCTTCCCAGAGCCAACCCGATCTGTCGGAAAGGAAATATTGTTTCATTCGACGGACGGGGGGGACATAAGGTTTCCGGGTGCTCTTGGGAGACCGGAATTAAGACGAAAGAAAAGTTCATACGGTATTCTCGGAAGATCTATAACTCGGGCGATACTTCAGAGACGGTGAGGCAGAATTTTTACTCTTCTAGATACTCCCGATACTCGGAAAAGTTGAGAAACTTCTATTTTCGTGGAGGGTTAACGAGGTGAGCTGTGACAGGAGATATATTGCTCGGTATGACGGATTTTCGGGCTATCTTTTCTGATATTCAATCATGTGGAAAGAGAAATCGGGAATCGAAGCGCTTCTGAAATAATTTTTATTGCTGGCGCATTCGCCTTTTTGAAATAATAGTGTCCTGGCTCCTTCGCCATTTTGCACTTACGAACTAATTTTCGGAATGCTGGCTTTGTTTCTTATATTTTTTTCAGTAGCGATAATTTGTTGGAAATGAAGAACTATACAGCCTCATTGTACCTTGCAAACACAGCCCAAAATGAGATGTTCTCTCGTTGATGTTCTAAATATTTTATTTTATAATATTGTTTTTGTGGCGTGGAGATACTGCTCCTACAAAATGTTTGTTGAAAAAAATGAGTATGCCACTGTCTTCTTCCAAATTTAAATTGATTGCTAAATTCTTCTGAATTTAAATGAAAAAATGCTTATTTTCTGAAATGTAGCAATTCTCAATAAAAATTGAAAACCGTTTGATATTCCAAAATAAACAATTAAGTATCGAACAATGAATTTTCAACTTCTCAACTGACTTGAATCATTAAAAATGATATCTTCTTTCAGCTTGAATTCAAGAATTCAATATTCTCTCATGGATTGCCGTTGAAGCCGTTTCGCAAATATCAAAAATATTATTCATTTGGAGAACCTGTAACGCCCTGCATCTTGGATACGAAGTATTTCCGAACAAAGGCCTACAGTACTTTTTCGAGTTCAAATAACTCCGAAATTAATATCTCGAATTTGTTCGCGATGTTTATGGAACACTCTGTAATTTTTTTTCGTCAAATGTACAATAACGCGTCATGTTTCGACGGACTAGATCACCAAAAAGTTTTTTCATTGCTAACAATGATAACTATTATACTTAATTTCTGTCAATGGTTATTTTTGTACTTAGGGCAAAAAAGTGTCTATTATAGTCGAGTCTGAAAATTGAAAGCTGAGGCGGAGCGAGGCTAGTGAGCAAGATAGACATTAGACAGTTTTTCGCCGAGGTGCATATTACATTTTTTCGTCGACCTCTACATACTTTTTATGGTAGTAGGCACTCACCAATTTGTTGGTCTCATTAAATGCTGAATCAAGTATGAAGTATATTGACGATAGCGTTGATGACTAATAATTATAGCTCTTATAGAAAAATAGGCCAAAAGAACATTTTCTGAGAGATTCTCGACATTATGTTCCTGATTTCAGTTTTTTAACGTGTTGTATTGCTTCTCGTATAAAATTTGTGATTTCTGAGGTAGTAAATCTAACGTGGCGATAGTTGTCAATTCCCGCAGCTTCCGGAGAAGTGTTATTGATTTCCATATCGCCATCACTATCCATTCCAGTCCCCATTGAGTCTTATGAACTCGAATCACAGTACAGTCCAATTCAAACGAGAAGTCTGGAGAATTTCGTGAATTATTAATTTAACAACAGCAAATGATGAACCATTTCATTGTGATTAGCGTGATACGATGTTGCCATATCAAATAACTACAGTTATTGGGATACAGTGGTACTATTCTTATTCGATTTATTATTCATCGATTTCATTATTGTATACACCTGTTTTTGGTCCTCGGCCTATTCGATATATTTTGAATAAATGAATGAATTCAAAATGAACAGTGAAATCAGTTTAATCGCCGTAAGCGGATATGATAAATACTCAGAGTAATAAGCATAGATCGGGGGAGCATACGTCCTTTTCAGTAAGCAAATTTGACATCAAGCGCGCGGAAATTAAAACATATCAATGATACGATATTTCACTCAATTCGCAAGTTTCTCCACAAAGAACGCACTTCTTATGTCCCATAGTGAATCAACGTTTCATATTAACTCAAAATATATTAAATAATAATGAATAATAAATACCTAAATATATCAGAATTCAGAAAACAACCTTCAAGCGCACCAAACGACGTGGAATAACCGATGACACTAGGAGAGCAAAAGTTGCCAAATCTTGATTTTCATTAGGTAGATACAGAAAATAATTGATATTCTGCTTATAATAAATTCGACAATTAGGAAAAATATCGGATTCCAAATATTCAAATTTGCATATTTGATCGAGAATCACTCAAATAAATATATTTCATTCAATACAATGAACATTCATAACGATATAATAAAATTGTGGATTTGAAAATATATCACAATCCGACAACGTAATCTAACCATGTTGGGGACACGTATAAATTGCGTTTACTCCCTCCATCTATGTTTATTATCTATGAATGAATGTGAGAGGAAAACACAACTCGAGAATACCTAACATAACCCTCTAACTACGCAAAAACTTCCCACTTGATCCCTTGATAACGAGGATATTTCCTTTATCATTTTCCACTTGCCCTTTTTATCGAAAAATCTAACACAAGCGAGAGCGCGAAAATCACCGAGTTCCACGCAATCCTGCAGTTGAAACGGGAGTAAAAACCGCCTAATGAATTTTTTCGCGCCTGAATACTCCCGCGCCTGCATTAAAAAAAAAATGAACGAATTAATTAATTATCAGGCGCATCCCGAAAAAATAAGTGAGGATAACGATGGCGCTATGATATCCTTTTGATAACGACTCGTGCCACGTTATTACATAATTCGGGCTTATATATCATCGTTAGAAAAAACGAACATGCCCTTGTTGCGCCCTTAATAGAACCCATTTGGGCATTTCTCCGCACTTTTTCGCACATTTCATAATTAGTCGGGGCGCACGGTTAATCTTCAACTAAAGCGGTCACGTGCAAAGCCGAGGCAATTTTTATTTAATTAAAAACTTCTAATGAATCTTCGTGGCAACGGGAACAGTTGTCCGGATGAGGTTATGCGAAATTTTAAATTCGGGAAGTTTGGATTTTGGTTTCGTGGTCTTCATCAGCGATCGGGACTGAAGACTGTTGAAATCTCAGTATTCAACGGCTAGGTTTTATAATTTTTGAACAGGCGGACGCGGGGATAATGTAATATGAAAGTTCAAACTCATATACCTACTGTAGATTTGAGAGAATATATCGTATCAATTTTCAAACTGTTTTCTCTGAGCCTTGTAGTAGATTTCAGCTGGATCTTGTTAACGATTTGATATTTACGTTCATAAGAAATTTAATTGATGAACTTTTCAAGTTGTGTCCTTCAAACACTAGTCTAAATTTGCTAGTCTTTTAATTTTCATGATATGTGCCTCTAAGTTCAATCAACTTTGAACACAATTATTTCATTACAATTATCAAGGCACAAACCATGAAAAAATAGAATTAGCATATCTTTTTTCAACACATTATCATTCAACACTTCGTTCGAAGAAATATCGTTGAGGAAACGAAAAAACCTTTAGAAATAATTTCAAAGTGCTCCGGTACGTTAATATAACGTTGTGGAATAGTTGGGTAACCAACCGTTAATCATCAGAAAAATGTCTTGGGAAATGACATTTATTTTCTAGAAGTATTTTATTGATATTGAACGTTATTTTCTAACGTACAAATACAAATGTATTTTTTTATCAACAGAAACATTGATCAAACTCTTGAATGCATGAACAATTGTTCATATATCTAGGAATTTCATATAACAAAAAAAAGACACGTATGAATTATTCTGGTAATATTTCTAGTACATTCTGACTATTGAAATAAACTTGAGTTCCTAAGAGTTCACCCATGCCAGCCGTAACTGCGCTCGGTGCTGCTTAACTTGTAACGTGAATTGACAATTTCAGCGTGTTATGGGTGACTTTGCTGGACTAGCAAAGAGTCACTACGAATGTATATAATGTACTAAAAACCGCAAATGTAGATGTGTAGAAGTTTGTAATTATAATAAATATCATTCTTCCACTCAAAATAGATCTATGTATTATAGATCAGCTTCCTATTCAATAAATACAAAAGAACTTCAAATTTTGAACAAGGTGGTTTACGTAAGAGGATCACTGAAATTCGTGATTGATTCTTTGGATGGAATTGAAGAGTGATTCTTCACGGGCTATACAAATGAGTTATCTCACACGATCATGGAAAGTAATTGAGAAAAATCCATTTCTTCAAAAATAATTATTTTTGCAGATTCGACGGGTTTTCGAAATCAAATTATTATGGGTCAATTTCTGACCAGTTTTTATTTTTTCATTTTAACTTCATATTGAGTTTTGATGAGTTTTGAGACAATGGAGAAATATCGTTGCTTGATAAAGTACAAATGAGGATAATGGCGTATATATTAACGTAATATAGTAACATGACTAAATCGTTGTTTCATCATGGATTTGAAACGGATAGTTTATTATCACTATCAACCATTTGGGTGAAAAAAATGTTGATATTTTGTATGATTTTTTTTTTGAGGGTATTTTGAAATCCATAAAAGCTTTGTAGGGACACCATATGATCAATTCTCTCGTGAAGAACGAAAAGTTTTCAATATTATTATTTTTTCATCAGCAAATTGAAAATACTGACATACTTCAATGTAGCTTATTGTTCAAAGAAATTGAGTGGAAACCTAATAATAATAGGTGATTTCTAAGGATATCTGATTCAATTTTGAACTAAACGATCTCGTGGTGGCGTTCCTCCTCAAACATTGTATCAGTGGATTGAACCCAATGATTCAAAACCAAACTTGGCTCCAAATTCTAAAATCACAGACATTCGTACAAATGAATCAAACGCGAAAGGATCCAGTGAAGTCCGAGGTATCTCAACCTCAAAACCAGTTATCTCGTTAGTAAATTCTGCAAACCGACGGTCCAACAGCATCAAACGTGAGGGACGCCACGCAGTTATTTATAACGCTAAGATTTCACGGTAGCCATTAGCTCGAGCAAACATCCCATTTGTCCGTTGACAAAAGTCATCGCATTGACCACGGTAGCCCACTCCCTGTTCAATTTGCGATTTCGTTATTAGAAAGGGAAGCCTCTACGGCTTGCGTACAGCCCGCGGGCTCTATCTCGACATGAAAGGATACGGCTACGTCGCGTGGAAATACATGGAAAACCCACGCCAACAGATGGCTTTTCAGCCGACGGTATATCCGTTCATTGTGAAGATCGTAGCCATAGTAATAAATAGGGAGTTTTAAAGGCTATTCTCTTCGATTGAAATTGGGGATTTTATTTTGTATTGCTGGAAGAGTATGACCAGTTTGAGTTCATTGATTTCGAAGGATTTCGTTTTTGAAGTTGTAGTTCAATGTCAGCACAATCAGCATTTGACGCACTTTTCGACAAACTCAGAAATTGCAGGTTACTTCTACTTCTTCCAGTGCCTACTCTGGTGAAGATTGGTGTCGGCCATGCAATTCTAACTATCTTTTGGGCGCAACGTGGAGCAACGTTTGAATATTCATTCCTATTTAGTCTTCCATATCCTTCATTTAGGAGTGTTCTCTCTTTCCTGGTCCCCATTTTCCTCCTATTTTAACCTTCATGGTCAACAGGAGTTAATCTCCTCTCAACACACTTTTCAAGTAGGCCGTTTTCCACCTTTCTATAGATTAGCTCTAAGCTAATTGACACCTTATTTATCCAAGAAATCTTGAGCTTTCTGCGAAACACTCATATTTCTAATGCTTTGATTTGTGTTAGAGTTTCCAACTTGAGTGTCCAGGCTTCTATCCCATATAAAAAAAAATTACGTCTGGGTCTGGACTGTCGGTTATCCAACATTTCAAGTACTTAATTTTATTGGCTGTTGTATTATCGGTCTTCAAAATCACATGCGAAATGGTTATTCTAATTCAGACAGTTATTCAAATTCAGACAGTCCAGATCACGTGATTTTCTAATGGTTGGTTCAACATAAAATATATCCCTTATACTGAGCACAACAGCTTGCAATCATTATTCGTCATAAGAACATCATTTGTGTTTGGTAATTGGTAAGTTAACAACTGAATTTTTAATAAATTTTTCGTTTTACGATGTTTGGTGAAATATAAAACTAACTTTGCCATGACGAAATCCAGAGCCAAGTATTCGTCATTGACATTTTTGTTCAGTTTCAGCTCGAATCATTATTCATAGTTGAAAAAACAATTGAATATACAGAGGAAATCCTAAAACAAACAATAATACCACTATGTATTATCACAAAAAACAACATGCCAATATTCGCAACACAGATATTACTTTTGATAAATCTCTGGATTGCCTAGTTGGATACGAACTGAATCCCTTCAATTGAGCGATTGAAAATATTGTGTTATTCATTTGCCCAACAGCACACTGAATAGTCTCCAAATGAAAAAATGTGAATGTTGAAAAAATGTTTCATTCATTGAATTGAATCTGCTGGAATATACATTGTGGTCCATCGGAAACTCGATTTTCCGTCAATTTCTGAATCGAGGGGGAACAACTTTTCCGCTCTTCGCATCCCTGTGATTGCAACCCCCTAATAGGAGTGTGTACAACCCCTTAATTTTGAATAGAAATTAGGGGTGTTGCGATACCTCATTTTGAAGATCTTATCGAGTACTATCTGATCCTGAAATTTCGCTCCAAAATTTCCATCGATAACGAAATAACAAGAGAAACAGTGGAAGAGTAGTTACTACTAAATACCTCTGAAAAGTGATGGATACGGATAATATTCTCTAGATAAAATCAACATTGCCTCTTGCACTATTTTCCCTGTTATTTCATTATCGATAGATATTTTGAAGCGAAATTTTAGGATCAGAAAGTACTCAATACTATCTTCAAAATCAGTTATCGCAACATCCCTCATTCCTATTGAAAATTAAGGGGTTTTGCTCACTTTGAAGTTACGGGGATTAAAAAAGCGGAAAAGTTGTTCCCCCCCGAATCAGAAATTGACTAATTCGAGCGATTTTCCACATTTTCATTTCAAAGTCGGAAAATTGAGAAGTAAAGTTTTCGTTAAACCACCCTGTATGTAATAGTATCAGCAGCTCTTTAAAAAATCTGGACAATTGAAATTTCACAAAAATTATCTTAGGTATATATGGAATTAAACTTTTACATTGCGAGAATATTCACAAGGGAAAGAAAACTAGGAATATTTCCACTAGAAAAAATGTGTCTACTGGTTATATGAGGAATAATTATTTAGATAAATCCGTTATCGGACATGCATATCGATTGAACAAATCTGTTTGAAAAAATAGTACTCAAAATACGCTTCGTTGCAGTAAAGTAAGCTAAGTCCTTCCATTCCTTCATCATTCAATTTTAGAAAAAAGGACGAGAAGACCATTTGGTCCCGAGTTCAAACAAGTGGAAGTAGCATGTGGAAACTAAAATCTTACCAGTCCAAGCAGTTCCTTCAAAATTATCCCATTCATTCTGTTACCCTTGCATATTCATCTTACCTGGAAAGAAAAAAACAATATAAGTACATCAATATTTCATGAACCCATCCAAACAATTAAGTTAAAAATTCCTAGCGTCCCCAATCAGAATATACGAAAAGTAACCTCAAACTTTGCTGCAGTCGAAATTGCCTAACTGGATTACTGTCTCTGCAACAGAAATGCAAAATATCCATATATAAAACCAGACACCTGAACAAACTCCAAGACAAAGCCGAGTTACTTGTTTGATTTAAGCTCAAAGTTTTCCCGGATGTATGCAAAAGTCGTCTGGATTAATTGCCTTCGAGGTTAAGTAGGTTAGCAGGCGGCACTATTATTTCCTATTATACAAGGAAGCCCTTGCAGATACGTCCGAAGGGATTAACTGCAGAAATCTGTAATGGATGAGGCAATATTTGGAAACTACGTCAATCGATAGATCGCAGCCCATTTCAAAATCGATTCATTTGTGGACATTGCGATCTTCAAACTGTTATGTAAATTTGAGATTCGAAATTAGAGGTTATGTCGAAATAGTTTTTCTGGGGGCGAACTCTTGACATATTTCGATGTAAACAAATAATTATTGTGAAAACTGTAACCAACCTACAGATCATTTCTCATTTGAAGAGCACATCCCAGAAATGCAACAATTCTATTAACTGCAAGTATTGCGTTGCATAACAGCTATTGAGAGAAAATTTCTGAAAAAGACACAATTACTTTTAACGGAGGAAGAGTAGGTTTTTCAAACATCCCTTTGATAAAAGTTCTTTGATTTGATGAAATAATCTTCACTTGTCAATTCCAACGACTCATCCACAAGAAAAAAATGACAAACAGATTTATTTTTACGTATAGCTTAATGCATTTGCAAAATTCTGAAAATTATGTATCAGTCTACTCCTATTGGCATTAAAAATTCATGAAAGGGTGGCTACCCAGCTTAAAGAATGATTGTGTTTGTTGTGGTCCTTATACTGTAACTAAAGTAGTCCACGGTCAAAGTAGGACAAAATTAGGGAAATAAAAGAACGGGATAAAAGCACTTATTCAATTTATTTCCAACCCACAAAAAATGTGTGATGAAGATGATATTTAGATCTTATCGTTTTCTAGGGGTCGCTGGACACATGGGTCGTTGCGGCTCGGTCGCAGATACTTTTTCGCCGGTCTGGGGAACAGTTGTTGGTGCAAGTGTTGCACATATGTTGTAGTTGTAGACTGAACTGAACTCAATTGAATCATTCGCCCTGAAATGCCGAGTTTTATGGGCATTCAGGCTGTTTTCCATTAGATCGTTAGCAAAGCCTTTCTACGGATCCCTTAGGGGTGTGGCTTTGATAACCCTAAGTTTGTACACCGAATTCTTCAGTTCTTGGACTTTTTCGAAGGAATCGATAGATTCCCTACAATTGTATAACCACAAATATGCAATCACAAGATGCTTCTCCCCAAAAAAAATTCACTTTTTTTGGCCCACAAGGAAACTGTTCAATATGGACCACCCCGTATGAATGTCATTGAAAACATTACAATATGAAATGACAAGACATTTTTTATACATATAATTATTCCAAAATCAGCAATGTCTGTCTCATTAAATATCAGAGTATTTTGGATTGCATAATATTGTAAAAACTAAATAATACAGTAACGAATGGGTATCAGAAGGTTTATGATCAATAACTTAATGTAACAAGAACGCATCACTCAAAAGTATCGTGACATGTATCAAATTAATGTTGAAGTTATTAAGATCACATGATAATAAGAAACAAACGCAGTCGTATCTCATCATTATCAAACATGGAGAAACTTGACATCGCCGAACAATCTTGATTGTGTTTGCCGCCAACTTCTTGGTGTTGCTGAATATTAAGCAAGAATACAAAAGTTGGATTGAAGGGAAACTTATCAAAAGTCGAGCATCTCTAGGTTGATCCCCACGTAGAAGATTCATTGCCGAACTGAACCCGGCTAATTCACATTCTGGGGAGATTCATGTCGAGGGAAATGGCACTAACAGAGTCATTGCTCTGCATAATATTCAGCAAATGCGCGGTTACAAGACCGACCCAAATCGTAAATGCCTGTAGCCCAAAGTAATGAAATAATAGTAACTAGACAGTGGATATCCAAGGCTTCATTAGCACTAAACATAAAATTTGATATAGTGGAAACACGGCTACAACACAACGTCTGCTTGTGCCAATCTCCAGGGTCTTAACCTGATGAATTTAGAGGCGTGATCCATCCGTCTGGTCCATTCGAATCGTCAGGAGGTTAGGTCACTTTCAAATTAGGAAAGTGTGATGAAGTGGGATTTTGTCAATGTGATAGGAATGCAATTATTAATATGAAATATGAGCAAATTCGTGCTCTAGGGTTTTGAAGTAGTATGAATATAGACAACATTTGTTAAATGAGACGAATGAATCATTTGGCAGTTTTGCAAGTTAGATTATTATGGAATAACCTGGAACATTTGTCAGAACAACAACGTACAGCAATCATAAATTTTATTAGGTGTAGTAAAAAGAAATCCATTATGTTTTCAAAAGATAGATGTATCTCTCGTTTTATGAGTCCTTGATGGTGTAGAAGGGATTTCGTACAACAGAAACCTTTCTGACACTTTTGTCATTAGTTGATTCAGTTTAGTTTGAGGGCCGCTCAAAGATTGACACTGGCAAAAAGAAAATACGCTATATTTAATAGTTTTTCTCATATAAAGGTGAAAATGAAAGCCAGGTGGCTGAAAATCTGAATAGAGTTTATGATTCTAATACTTCAACAGCCAATCACGCGCAATTTTAGTTTCGTCGATTCCGCTCTGGTATTTTCGATGTCAAAGATACAACACGCATTGGAAGGCCCATTGTTCGAAAACAAAAAGCTGAAGATTGTACAAGAAACCGTTTGGAATCATTTGCATAAGACTGGTCTCAAAAAGAAGCTCGATGTGTGGGTACCACACGAGTAAAAGCAAAAAAAACTGGACTAAATATTCATCTCCGACGCGCTGCTGAGTCACCATAGAATCGACCCATTTTTGAAGCTGTTGGTGACTGGTGATGAAAAGTGGATCACTTACGACAACGTCAAGCGAAAACGGTCGTGGTCGAAACGCGGTGAGCCGGTGGAAACGGTGTCCAAGCAAGGATTGATGGTCAGATAGATTTTGCAGTGTGTTTGGTGTTTTAGTATTCATTTATGCACTAAATGCACCGTTGGAGACCATTTAACTGTATATAGCTATAGATGTGTGGTCTCGGAGGGTGAAATTGGCGCATAAATGACGAGTACTCAAACACGCCTGACTTCACGTAGTACTTTTTTCTCTTTTTTATATTTTGCTTGGAGCTTTCATAGTTCTGATGACGATATCACATATTGCACGGTTCTTGAAATTGTTATTCTACATACATATACACGCAAAATGTCACATATCTATCACTATCTCAGAAATATTGGGTATTTATTTTCGCGTATGTTTCTTGAAGTTTCTAGGTCTTTCTATTCGAGAGATATAAGTCGAAATAGATGTTGACCTTGAATTCTTCATCAGTGAACATAATTATTCTAGACCGTTGGACGAAATGATATTCCGATGTTCTTCCAGAACAAGCGAGCAAAAACAGGATCACATCCTATATTGAAATCCTAGGATAACTCATCAAGACTCATTCTGAATTCTCAAATGGATTCACTCTGATTCGGTTCTTCTTTCAGATCCCATGAAGAGCACCACCAATCTTAAATAATGGCAGACCATCCTCACCTAAATACCCGGGCTAAGTAAAACGCTGCATCGTCCAGAAAGGCAGAAATTGCCTATTCTTGATTCTCTCCTCAATCGTTCCAACATAAACGTTATTGAGCGGCAGAGTACAAGGATGTACAGAATGATGAGAAACTCTTGAAAACTGCCCTAATCAGAGTTGATGGCATCTTTTGCATTCCAACTACTACTTAAGCTTGGTTGCCAGGGTGACGTTGTTAACTTGGTTTGAATGCAAGACGGTTGTCCATTGATTCCCAAGTGGGAGTAGTCATGGAAGTACCCAATTAGTTGTTTTAACCCATTCACAAGATTGCTAATTGGATTTGGATTCTTCCCGAAGGTGTAGAGGGAATATCTTGGGGATATTTTCGAGCAGTCAAACAAAACTTGTACGTGGATGCGGAAAAGTTACAGACTAATTAGGTGAGTTGAATTTCATTAGCTCATATTCAGAATTTGTAAATGTTTGAAATTTCGTTCATGATGTTCCCTCTTATAAACAAATTCTTCGTCACATTTTCTTATTCTAATCCTTTGTATTTTGTTTGTAATTTCAGAATTTAAGTCTTCAAGAATATATGGTGATCTCACTGATTACTAATCCAAGGTATAATTCAAATCAATTCTGGCCACCGTGTATATGATAACTCTCTAACTGAATGTAACGGGTGTTTTCTTCGAGGTATATAACTTTAAGTTGGCATTTCTGTTCAAGATGACGACCGATTTAATAGCTGTCGAGTGATTTATTCTCAGTTTGGTTTGGCAATTCATCATGCATAGACTCACGCCTGAAAAACGCTTGCAAATAGTGCAATTTCATTTCGACAATAATGGTTCTGTGCAGAATACGTATCGCGCACTACGTCCATTAGCGATGAAGCGCATTTCTGGTTGAATGGCTACGTCAACAAACAAAACTGCCACATCTGGAGTGAAGCTAATCTTCAAGTGTATGTCGAAACACCGTTACATCCAGAAAGACTGACTGTTTGGTGCGCTTTATGGGCTGGTGGAATCATTGGTCTGTACTTCTTCAAAAACGATGATGGCCACAACGTTACAGTCAATGGTGATCGGTATAGAGCCATGATTACTAACTTTCTCATTCCTGAATTGAACAACCATGATGTCCAGGAGCTGTGGTTCCAACAAGACGGCGCAACATGTCACACAGCTCGTGCCACTATCGATTTATTGAAAGACGTTTGGTGACTGCCTAATTCCACGTTTTGGACCTGTGAATTGGCCTCCAAGATCTTGTGATTTAACAACGCTAGACTAATTTCTGTGGGGCTATGTAAAGTCATTGGTCTATGCGGATAAGCCACAAACCCTTGACCATTTGGAAGACAACATTCGCCGTGTTATTGCCGATATACGGGCACAAATGTTGAAAATAGTCATCGAAAATTGGACGTCCAGATTGGACTACATCCGAGCCAGCCGTGGCGGCCATATGTCAGAAATCATATTTAAAATGTAATTACATAAGATTATCTTGCGGATAAATAAAATTCATGTCAATCGAATAATCCATCGTTGTTTTATTGCAATTTAGAATTTTATAGCTTTAAAAAAACACCCTTTATGTATGTATTAAAGATTGATCAAACGTATAGAATTTAGAATCACCAATGGTGATCGACAACTGACATGTCAATCGAATAATCCATCGTTGTTTTATTGCAATTTAAAGTTCTATAGCTCTTAAAACAACATCCTTTTCTACAAAGAGTCTGAATATCTCGGTTAAAATTTTTCAATATTAAAAAAAATACCCATACAAATTACTGAATTTTGAAAATCGGTAGCTAAATAGAGAAATCAATGTTCATATGGAATTTCCTGAGAATCTTATCGATAGATGAAAAGTTTTACAGAGAAGTGGGATTTCGAAAAATTCAGCTTTCACACGGAAAAACATTATCGAGTTTTTCTGGTCTGACAAACCTGTCCCCCACAATCAGAGAATTCTTCAATTCTAAAAGAATTTACAAAAATGTCAACCAAATTCAAAGATTGAAAGTTGAAATTAATCATTCTGAACTTCTAATATTTCCGATATGGTACACTGGCTATATATTATCAATAATCTATTGGAAGTATAATATAAAACGAAAGTTTTGGATCCACACAGACCTGTCTCGATTACATAGCAGAGGTAATGAAATTTGCATATTGATCAGTGAGTACATAATTGAATATAAGATAAGTATGCAATATCTATGCAGTTCACGGGGTTCCAGCCAGTAACTCTTCGAGTCAATTTCCTCTTTTCCTCTACGTCCATTAAAAATCCTAACATAAGGTACTCTGCATAATTAAGCCTTGCTTCCGATTATACCGAACAAAATATGCCTACGCCTGATGAATATTTCAGGACAATAGCCTGCACTTGGTCGCCCATAGATGAACCCTTGACCCCTTGCCACTGATTGTTTTCACTTTCACCTGGGTCATCTGGGGTAACAGGGTCATTCAGGTTCAGACCTGCGGAGATGAAGATACCAGTGGATCATCAAAAACAATCGTAACCCAAATTTTTCCATCCATTTTTGTTGGGAATAACCTAATTCATCATCACCGATGGCGTCACTGATGACGTCATCGATGACGATGATCTAACCCCAGATTTGAAAGTGACTAACACCGAATATCTTCTTATAAATGTGATTGAAGAATGGTGCACCAATTCCCCAAATAGAGTGCTTCGTCACAATGTTTCATATATATCCCTATTTTGTTTTGTAGACCTCAAAGAGCTAATATCATAAAAGAACGAACGGTTAGAAAACTCCTGACGCTAAGTCAATGCTTCTCTGAATTCTTTTTATTGTACAGTTCAATAAAATTTCTGAGAGGAAATCTCAAATTCCGACAAGATACTAGGTATTACTCTATATTCTTGAATAACCGTTCAAACACCATATAAGTGAAATAGGTGAGAATCCTGACAAATCGTGTTCCTAGATAACACTCTAAATCTCTCTAAAGATCATCTGGGGATTGAATACATGGCGATAGTAAACATAAATGAGAATTTTCCACGTCATTTACTTCATTAATTGCCTCATATCTCGTTGGTGCTCCAGTAGAATAGCCCCTAGTGACGGCTTTCTATATACTTCCGTGTATATAATCCAATAACAGTTTGTTTGCTTTGCGAAAATATGAGAGAGGGATGAAAGTATCTATCGTATCTTTCGAGCGTGGATGAGAAAACTAATAATGGAGTAACTCAGAAATTAGTATCGGTTTATTCAGCTTCAAATTATTTCGTAGTTACAGATAAAATCTTTCGTTAAATTATGTTGAGCAGCAGTAAGTTATGAATCCAAAAAAAATCGAAAATATAATGAATAAGTTTTCCTCTTGTGCAAAAAGTAATAAAGGAAAATCGAAGCTGTAATCAAGTTATAACAGCGATGTCCTCCAAGGACATCGAATTCTTATAAAGATTAGATGTAAGATTCGATTGGCTAAAAGTCATGCTACAAGAAGTGTAACAAGTATTCATTGATTGTTTTATACCCTGCTCAGCAAATGTTACAGAAGATTGTGTTCCATATCGGCACATCTGACAAGAATGATCTTTTTAGGCTGTCTAGCTATAAATATTCGTATAGTATATGTACAGCTGTTTCGGTATACAGTTCTCAAAGTCTACGAGTTGCATATGTCCTGTCAGAAATCTCATAATAACTTGGAGCTTAGTTTGTGGCAGTCGCATGAACTTCGTCTTGAAGGATAGTAAAAATTCCACGAAGCTTTTTACTTGCTATTCTATATTCACTCTACCAGAAGGATTTCCTATTTCTAAGCCTACAATGCTGAATTGCTACCCTTCATTGTTCTTTTTCAAGCTCACAGCAAAGTTCAGATTCAGCTGATATAATCATTGCTGCCTTCTTTTCAAGTGCATGGCTTGTTCAATGCAACTTTGCCTGCTACCCTAAACAGAGTCACCGTTTACATGTAGCCAACTATTGAAAGATATAGTGAAACTCCCAGATGAGCAAAGAGCTCTTCCTTTGTGATTTCAATTTTGTGCCAAGCTTCATTAGTCCAAATATTTCCATGAAAAGCTTATTGAATACCGTTGATGAAATTATGGCTCTACATCTAGTGCATGTGGCATGAGTCTACCTTATTGCCGATATTAACCGCAAATATTCACATTGGTATTTAATTCACGAACCCGATCAAAGAGGACGCTAAACGAACAATACGACAACTATTCGTACAACTATGCCCCAACGAATTAATTAACTGCGTTAGATCATTAGCTGATAATTAAGTGCTAGCTCGCTGCGTAGAGACCACAAGACACCAGTTATTGACTGTAGAGAGGAATGTGACCTCCTATTCTGGTAGGATGAATAGGCTTCACCCTACAAACCGGAACGTTCGGGGTTCAAATCCAGTTTCCTATGGAATGGAGATGATCAAATATTTGATTATTGATGCGGGAATCTTCGCTGATGATGGGAATATAGCCGCCACGTGCTGACCGTCTTTGAAAGTTGGTAGTATTGGGAGGAGTGAAAAATATAATAGTTGATCCTATTTCGGAATCAATATTAGGGTTAATTCATCCACTGGTCATGTTCATAATTTTTTTTTCAAAAAGATATCAATCGCCCTTTTTTTGGTATTTGATATTACATATTATGATGTTACAAAATCCAACAATATTATACAATTTGAATAAGTAGAAATTGATATAAACGTATATCCTCTTGGGACAAAAGTAATTAGATTGTAATAGCAAATTCTCTATCTATATGAAAGATGTTTTTAAATTAAACGAGAACCTTAGAGGGCGTGTTGGTATGACTGATTTGCTTTCGTTTTTGCCATATTTAGTGCGCGAGATATTTGAGTTCTTTTGATTCTTGAAAGATTTCTCACCATACTTTATTCTTCTTCAATAGAAATAGAGGAAAACATGTCTGAAGTATAATGAGGGGATTATTCCAAAAGCAAAGAAAAAGATAATGAATATTCTTCAAGGATGAGTGCCAACAGTAGACACGTGTTTCGAGCTTTTGACCATCATCAGTATGGTGAGAAACTGTTAGGATGGGCAACACTTGAAGGAAAACAACAAACAGAGTCAAATGGGCGGCTGGCTCCTGTTGTTGACTCTGTTTGTATCTTGTTTTCCTCCAAGTGTTGTTCATAAAAACACTTTTTCACCGTACTGACCAGGGCCGAAAGCCCGAAACACGTGTCTATGGTTAGCACTTTTCCTTGAAGGGTGTCCATTATCTCTTTTGTTGTTTATAGAGGAAAACGATGGACCAGCATAGACAGAGTTTTCGACAACACTGGACAACCCAAAATGAGCTTTTTTTTTAATTACATAAACATTACAAGCAGAAATTGCAACAGAGTCACTTCCTCATATTATTTTCTATCAAATTATAAAGTAGATGATTATTTTCTTCATCGAATTATCTCTTTCCTTTTACGAGCCACTAAGGCGAGATTCACCCAAGAATCATTCAACTGTGAAGTAAATTTTTGGATGAAAATGGTCGGAATAGAGACATCAAGTTCACACGTGTTCCCGTTTTGTTACACTGTAAATTTGAAGCGACGAATCGGTGAGATCAAAGATTAATTCTGAAAACAAGGAATAATTTAAACTGAATTTTGCTGGAAAACTCAAACCACCATTTTGAACTACATATAGTAATCAACGGAATGAATTAATACAATGGATTTATCCACCTCTACAGATCATCGATGGAAATTCAGCGAACCCCGAACCTCGGGCCTGAACATAAGCATTGGCGCACTGTTTGAACGATATTTTATCTCGGTAGTCAAACAAGCTAAATGCATTAAAAATTCGAATATAAATATTTGCCCTGCACTCCCAGTCAACGGAACACAGTTAAAAATACTCTGCTCCGTAATTTTGAACACAAAAGCTTGCTCCGAAATCCCTGTGTACAGACAGAGACGAAATCGAACATGCCGACATGTTGAATATTGAAAATCAATGAATTTCAATCTGGATTGCAATTTATCGGTGATTGGATGTCACGATAGTGTGCGAATGGGCTTACGATGGGAATTGTGAATGGGATTCCTAGAAAAACCGTTGATGGAAAGGGAATATCCTATTTTCATATAAATATTCATTCCGCGAATGATGCGAGTTTAATTCGATGTCGGATTATGCGCAGATCACGATTCATGGGAAACGTGGATAAGTATCATCGTGTGTGATACCTTTATCTGCTTACGGTTTTATGGAAATTTTTCGGTTGTCGTTCAGCCATGATTGATTTTCCGTTCGCTGAAGTTATATTTTTAGAAGAGCTGTTGGAAAATAGTATCTTTGTTAGTTGTTAGTTTAATGTTATTCAGCTACTTCTAATATTTTTTTAGCAACGTTTCAACATAAGTTGAAACGTTGTTTTAGCAACTCTTCTGAGTAGAAAATGTATCACTTTAATCCGCTTTAACCGCAACGGTAGATGAAAGAACACTTGAACAGCAAGGGTAGATGAAAAGTTTCAACATTTTTTATTTCCTCTCATACATCATCCTACACTTTCGAGACAACTTTCTGCTGCCAGATCTTCTACATCTGATGACAGATTTTATTCTTGTGTTAATTTTTTTTCCCTACATTTCGTATTTACTTAGTACCCCAAAAGCAAAAGTACTGAACACTTCGAAAATGAATTGTACTACTTAGAAAGTTTCACAGATGCCGAAAAGTACGTTAGATAGCAAAAAATATTTAAGATACCGAGTGAAAATCATCTTAGATATTTCGAGTGGAATAAATTTATTTCCACATAATTCATTCATAACGATTAACTATTGATTTCTTAAATGGTAACAAAATCATAGTTAACATCCATTCCCTTGAATACAGAAAAAAAAGATAATTATGGAAATTGAGAAATTCTAGCTATTCAAGAGATTCTGAAAAAAAGTTACAAAGAAACAGCACCACAAATAAGTATTACTTGGGAAAAAAAAATCAAATGATATTTTAGGGAAAAACTATTTTGTAACAATATACTTCTTCAAAGTCTCTGTGAGTAATAAACCTTTTTCCATGAGTTTATTGACTCATGGAAAATTGTTCATTAAGATATGAAATTAAAAACATTTCTGTTTGAAAATCTTCAGCCAGTATGTGCCTAGGTGGTCAAGAGTCCTTGAGAGTCCCTTCTCAATTGGTATTTCAAGAGGACTTCTGAGTTATGGCTTAGGGAGTTCAGGTGTAAAAAATTTATCACAATTTAACTTTTGATATTTAACTAAAATTAGGTCATGAACACGTTCAGTCAACTCTCATATGTCTTCTTGAAAATCCAAATCCCTCAATACACTAGGCTTTTTCTATCCATTACTTGACACTGTTACACTATGTCTTCTCTTCGCTTGTTATGGTCCAAGAACAGTGCTGCAATTGACCATGGAAAAAGTCATACGTTTGTCCCAAAAGTTTTGGCACAAATTTGTATTGCCATTCAAAAAATTATAATGTCGACTCGGCTTTGAAAATAACAGTTATTCAATGATTTCTTAATGTAATGGCACTTAGAGACGAGTTGAAGGCGAATCTGAGGACAGTCAAACTTTATATATTCACAACTGCTTAACAGAATTGGTTAATTTCATCCACCAGAATCATGCTCAAGATGATGTTATTTTTTTGCCGGACTTGACTTGTATGAAGGAATTTGTGTCCAAATTTTTGAGAGATACTTCAGTGCATCAAAGGGTTGCTTTCAACACTTTGCTACAGTGAATCATATTATATTGCACCTCAGAGGCTCTCAGAATCAGAATCGATAACACTCCAATCAAAATTAACACACATGTTTTTCACACTTAATATTCTTTAAGATTCGTGTTTGTCGAAACTCTCTCGAGTCTTCTTCAAACAATTGAATTCGGATAACGAATAAATCGTACGTCGAGAAAATAACGGCAAATTCTCCCCCTGTAGCTCAGATCTAGCCCAAGCGTGTATTCGTAGTCGATATAATTAATGGAATTGGATAATTAAATTTCTCCAGAAAGTAACAACGAAGCAGCTGACTTCGAAACTTTTTTGACTCTTCTTGCCAATTCTAGAACACTCCTAAGAAATGCCACTGGAGTGCCAAATCAAATTATTTACTAATTAGAATGGGGAGACGTGACACTTTTATGCCTCTCTCCCTCCTTGGATATGGAAGGGGGGAGCTGTTGTTGAACTCTGAAGGTGAAAGAGCTTACTTTTCGATTCGTGACAACGCACAAATTTGAATTCTTCGAATAATTTGGCTAATTAAACGTTTGCCTGTGATATGCTTTGTGGGGCTTCACAGCAAAGTAAACGTGAGTTGCAATATTTCTGCATCCACAGCAGAAAGATGCCTCCATCTCTTGAGGAATAGCTGCAAACAGAACGTTAAAGATTTCATATTTCACTGAACGACTTGCGAATACAACAACAAGAGAACAATTCAAGAAACGTTTTGACGTGCAGCCATATGTTTTTACATTCAAACAGTATCCAAAAACTACCTAAGGAATAACGGAATAAGGAATAAGGGGCGACACTAATAGTCCATCCTTCTTGAAAATATATGTGTAACGAAGTTGATGAGTCTGGATCCTTTTGTGATGACATCATCCTTACTAATTCTCAGATGGAATGTTTTAAAAGGTACCGCTAGAAAGCAATGTTAAATTTGCGAATATAGTCTGTTCAAATTATACGTCCTATATTACTGATCGTTAAATATCATAGTGAATTATTGACCACCCTGGGACATTCATCAGGTACTTATAACTGAACCCTTTAGGTCTAATTCCATATTAAATTAATTATATGTAGATTTGAATATTGTATCTAACATGTAATTTTCGTATTTGTTTGTTTAGTTCATAAGTAAATAACATGTATAATTAAGATTTTATTTGTAGCTGAGTGAACACTGCCTCTGGGACTTTGTCCTGTTTGTGTTCCAGTGGAAAATAAATAAATAAATATTCAATTCTTCACTCGAAAAAAGGTTCATTCAGTTCTTTCCTGAACTGAACATTTTCTGGTTTGTTGAAAATTGCTTGATAAGCAACATTAACTAATAAATCTATTAAGGAATAGTTTCTCACCATTGAGCCCTACAAGTTTATTCAAGACCTGGATCAGTAAAACATTGATCTTAATTTTATTAGTTCCAAAACCAAACGCCGCCACTTTGCACAAATCCATTCATCTTCTCCATCTTTTAAACCCCGCAGTATACTAACGTTAAGATTTAATCCCAATAGAGGCAACTTCAACTTCAAGCTGATCTTCTAGTGACCAATAGCCCAACCTTTAACAAGGGGACCTTCGTTGAATGTGTTTGCATTATTTGGAGGCCATTAGACCATCCTCGATGGGTTTTCAGGCAGTTGCGTGAGATCAGATATTTTATTGTCGAGTGCAGTTTCATCAGCGATTAAGTTTAATTTCTACCGCTATTGTCTGCGTTTACTTCTTATCAATTCTTTCGCGGAGAGAACAAGACTGGGAGAATTAGGTTTTCATTTTTTATGATGTTGCTCCTCCGGCGTCAATAAATCTCTTTGTTTTCTCCCTTTCTATTTGATTGTGCCGATAAAACATCGAGCCTGTGAAACTGGGTAGAAATTAAGCAAGGTTTTCGATTCGGGGTTGCAGGTGAAGTAAGAAAGATCGAGAATAACTATTGGTGTACAACTTTGCTTTCGTCGTTCTGCAATAGACGGTAAGTGGTAGTCGAAAATTAATAGATCGTAGATGTCATACAAAAAACTTTGCTATTCGTGAACATAACGCCATCCAAATATTAGTCGATTTCTGTCTGAATCATAAAATTTTCGATTAAACATGTCAGCTTACGAGCCAACTTCTCGTAATTTGCGGGAGGTTTTAATTTTCTGCTTTGATATAGAGAAATATGCTTATGACACTCATCGAATGCTCTCGAATACCTATGGTGAGGCCGCTATTAGTGTAAGAACGTGCCGAGAGTGGTTTCTATGCTCCAAGAACGGTGATTTTGATGTCGAAGACCATCATGGCCGAGGAAGAGAGAAGGTTTTCGAAGATGCAGAATTGGAGGCATTACTTGATCAAGATTCGTGTCAAACGCGACAAAAATTGGCAGGATCATTGGAAGTGACGCAACAAGCCATTTCAAAACGCCTGAAAGTTATGGGAATGATTCGGAAACAAGGAAATTGGATGCCGTCGAACGTCGTTTGTTTGCTTGTGAACAGCTGCTTGCAAGGTAAAGACGGAAGGAATTTCTGCATCGCATTGTGACTGGAGATGAAAAATGGGTTTAATACGATAACCCAAGCGCATAATCATGGGGATATCCCGGCTATGCTTCCACATCGACGGACAAACCAAATATTCACGGTTCCAAGGTCATGCTCAGTATTTGGTGAGGCCAGCTCGGCGTAGTGTATTATTAGTTGTTGAAACCGACTGATACAATCACAGGCGCTCGTTGTCGAACGCAATTAATACGTTTGAGCCGAGCATTGTAAGATAAACGGCCGCAATACAACGAGTGGCATGATAAAGTGATTTTGCAGCATGAAAAAGCTTGACCCCATGTTGCAAAAGTGGTTAAGACATACATGGAAATATTGAAATGGCAAGTCCTACCCCTCCCACCGTATTCTCCAGACGTTGCTTCGTCGGACTACTCATCACATGTTTCGATAAATTGCTTACTACTATTTATACGCTTTAGTATAAGCAGCTTCAGATTTCGCAGTCATAATAATGGCATAGTAGTCAGAAATGAAGGAAATAAACGCTTTTTTATCTCTAGTTACTAGAGATATTCACCTTTGAATTTTTTTTTTCTTTAGTTATGTTATTATGGATACTGCTTCTTC
This sequence comes from Harmonia axyridis, assembly GCF_914767665.1. Classification (NCBI taxonomy): domain Eukaryota; kingdom Metazoa; phylum Arthropoda; class Insecta; order Coleoptera; family Coccinellidae; genus Harmonia; species Harmonia axyridis. The sequence continues at coordinate 32,793,109 of NC_059505.1, forward strand.
AAACTCAAGTCTAAAATTGAAAATCAACTGCTCCAGATTGAAAGTAAATGTCACTTTCTGCCCAATCAATTATTCAAACCAACTATTTCCCCAGTTTCAACTGACCACAATGGAAAAAAAATTAGATACTAAGCCTAGAACTCCCTAGGATAGTCTATTGATTCTTAAATACCGAAGACGAGATAACCTCGCAGTTCGAGATTGCATATTTCAGTCCACAAAAAAAAAATCCTTAAAAAACAGACATTCATGAGGGATTCACCTGGCCCCCATGTAATATCTTACGCTTTGTAGACCCCAACGAAAAGCTTCGAGAATATTAATTAGTTGAGTATGTATTATGGCTTGGCGAAAGCACTCATAGCAGATATAAAATATGGGATTCAAGAGGGAGAATGAAAATGGAATATATTAAAGTGAACTCTCCAGCACTCGCTAGAGGATTCTCTCTATAGAATCTGCCACGTCTGATTTGGCTCGGAGTGAACAAACTTTTGTGATTTTTCGTATTGACAGTAAAAACTACCCCATTACTAAAAATAGAATGATACACTCTTCAACAACACAGTGAAATTGTTAAAATTTGAATTTGAGCTGATGGGCCCAAGTAAATAATGTGAAGATTCGAAATCTTATGCGTCGTTTCAAAATAATTGAGAGTATTGCTACTGAAGCTCTTAGTGTTTACGAAAACCCAGGTTTTTCGATTCTCCGTCGATTATAGAAATTGGGCTGTGATAAATGACACGAAAGAGAAAAATATTACTATGGACGAAGTAAATTTTCAAAAAAAGCCACACAAGCAACAAAACCCCAATTTTGTAAAAAAAATTTCTTGTGTTATTTCTCGAAGAGGTGATCTCCTTCAGGCTGTTTGGAGCCAAATGGAAGATATCATGTACGCAATCATCACTCTTGTAAATGACTTTGTTGACATATTAAGTCGAATTTGTAAAGAAATATGTTTTAACTGGTTAGGCCCTGGACTTATATAGAGTATTATATTATGAAATTAATTTCAAAATAAATAATGTGAGGTGAAAGCCCATCATTTTCAATAATTTTGAATTTCAATCATTCAAAAAATGGGAGAATCAAGAAATCGGTATTCATAGTAAACTATTGGATATTATAAATTTAAACTTGTTAGTTCCGAACTCTCCTTCTCAATATAACTAATCCCTCACATCATTTGCTGAGTTTAATTTCCTAGCAAAATAGCTTCCCCACAAAAAAACCTATTCAGGTTTGTGGTGGAAAATTGAATTCGGTAAAGAAATCCATTACGCTCCTAAATGTAGAAAAGAAAAGCTCGTCATTGATAACAACAATTCGTCTTGCCTAGAATATAGAGCATCTTACAGTCAATGAAAAATTATCCAATCACATCTACATCATGCTATCGATTTCATGTTTTTTTTTCTTATCGATTCTTATTAAATTTCGACAAGAATGAATGGATTCTTCAGCTAGGGATTCACTATCGTTATAGGAGGATGAATTGGAGTGGTTATTCCACAAGATTTGTTACAGAGAATGATATCATGTCAGTTTCACGTATATTGATGGTATGAAATGATATCAGCGAATGCTTGTCGATTCAATTGGGTTCTGCCTAGAGTTTAAAGATAAGTATGCTTCAAACGTATATCGCACACCTGGCCATAATCTGCTTTGCAATCATTTCCTGTTCTATTTTCCTATATTATTGAGGTTCACAAGGTGATATTAATTCGTCTTTAACAAAATGTATATGATATTTCCATAGGAATTATACAGGGTTAGAACTATTTAGAGGGGCACTACTGGGATTTCGAAAACCGTTAGAGATACAGGGTGGCTTAAATAACAAAAAGGGGCGTTATTTAGGGATGAGTGTGTTGTTGTGAACAAATCTGAAATATCTCCAATGATTCCCGAGATATTTTGGAGAAACTCAAAAACGAGATTTTCTTTTTTTTGTATAACTTGTTTGTGTCTGGAGATAACATCAACTCCAAATTTCAAATCAGTTCTTTTCTCGTTTTTTTGATGGGGGATATATATTATATTTATTTGCAATTTACAATCAGAAGATATTTCAGTTTTGTTCATACAAATTAAGCTTCTCAAACACTAATATAAAACACTGAAAATGTGATAAAAGAAAAAAAAGGACTGAGTTCTTTCAATCGCTATCATTGATACCTATCTTCAACAAAACACAACTCACAGTTAAGAATAATCCATTCTGAGGAAGAATCGAGCTTTACAAAGGCACATAAATATTTGAACGGTGAACTTTTATAGCACGAAAGGGAAATTCATTTTCAATAAAGGGAAACATACAGCCTAAGACAAAAGGGTCCTCCCCTCTAATTTATATCCAAGGGGATAGATTTCAACGAGCCAATGGATTCCTTCCAGTCATTTTATGTGAATGGCATGTAAATCAGTGAAGCTGCTTCTGAAGCGACAGAAATTCTTCCTGCCAGAATTACGTATAGCAAAAAAATTAATGACGGTCCCTTCACAGCGTTGAGGTAATATTTCACTGATGGAAATCTTTTTATGTGGAAGGAGGGGGCTATCGAAAATACTGCCGATCCATTTTCTACGTTAAACTCTCGATAAAAAGTGCCCTTCCAAAATCAGAACAAAGATTCACCTGATCGGAAGAAGTGATTTATTCCGAAGGCTGTGTTTCGAAGCGGGCTCTGCATTTTTGAGTGAATCTACGGGTCTTGCAGGTATATATGTTCTTGCCAACGCTTCGATTAACATCTGAGGTTCAAGAGATGTGAGATAATATTATGACTTACAATAGAAAGATTTGTGAAAATTAACCTAGCAAGAAACTTTGGGGTATCGCGTTTTCGTTGAGATCATTAAAACACTGATGGGCGACAATTAAGAACTTTATTATGGTACAGCACTTGGAAACATCCTTCCACACTCTACTTACTCAACTGGTCATCATCTCATAACTTACTCCACTGAACGCTCCTTTTTTCTGTTTGATACCTCGGTTACAAACATAAAATCAAATTGTACACCGTGAATTTCTTCTTCCTTTCCTTATTCTCTAAGTTGTATGCCTGCGCAATGGTATCATGGTGCCTGCACTAATTAGGGTAGGGAATAGTTATTTATAATACAAGTGCAGAAGGCATTGATATTCTTCCACGAGTTCAAAATTCAAAAACGAGCCACGAAGTGGCGAGTTTTGGAATGAACGAGTGGTAGAATGAGCCTTCTGTACGAGTATTATACATTATTTTCTCTAATTCATTGCATTTTCATTGAAATTAATGAAATATTTCCATAAATATATTTTAGTGATTTTTGCATTGAAAAATGTTGGTTGACAGAACTGATTTCTTTAAGGCAAATTGATGAATTGACAGATGAAGCCGTGGCGGAAAGTTCGGAGTACCAACATAGAATAATAAAATAAAACCATGAAAACTGTGCGTTTCTGATATATTCTCGCACGATTTTGTTCTACAAGATGTGGAAGAATGAACGGAATAACCACAGAATTAGAGAAAAGATATTCTCTATCGTATCTTTCTGAGAACCTCATGAATGAGAAAGTTGTATGCACAAGTACCACGAAAGACCATTGCTACACTTATGCAGGTACAATTATATCAAGTATTTTGACGACACAGACATTATGTCTAAGTACTTTTTGTCACCACAAAACTGTCAGAAATGTGATATAGCGATACATTCTGATGTTCAGGCGGCAATAAAAGCACTGAGCTCACATATCATCGATTCTTAGATGGTAATGCCGAAGAAAACTTAATGAAATAGGCAAGAATAACAAGGTCTTTTCAGTGTGGGTTCCCGACCACTCAATGAGTGATGTGTTTGATTTCTTGAACTTTGAGACATGAAGTTTGTCCAAAATGAATATACTGAAAAAAAATGGATGATTGGAAATAACTCGAAAAAGATTTACCCGATTCTATAGAGTAATAAACATCGATAGAGGAAGTATACGCAATTTTTACAATTCCCCAATATGGTTAGATTACGTTGTCGAATTATGATATATTTTCAAATCCGTAATTTGACTACAGTCCATTCAGGAATTATTGACATCGAAGTAGGCCATGAACGTCTAGTCGCGGCTTTATTTCTGGTTACAAAAATATCACTAAAAATTGCTATGGTTCATCATAGAAATGACCAGTTTAAATTATTTTCATAATTTTTGTATCCGAAAGATCCTGAATTTTCGAAATTACGATTATTACGAAGGGACGCATACAGTCATGATTTCATAAATTGAAATTCAGATTATACATATAACGTAAAAATATAGTGAAATGCTATCTCATTTCAAGGAAATCCAATGAAGAGATATCTATTCATTTAAGAGTCGCTCATGAAAGATCCCATTGAAGATCATTAAAATATGCATATTCCTTTTCACCAAAGGCTCTTCAAAAATTGTTGCATTACTGATGGACACTGGATACCAACCTGCTTGCAAAATTCTTATGGATCATTTCAACTGTGGTGTCTAAACTAGTGAAGAAAACAGAAAAAACTGGTTGATAAATTTAAATAGTGTAGCTTAGTGAATGGAAGAGCCATATCATAATAAGACAGAAATAAAATTCAAAGAATCCATTTAGTATATGAAAAATTTTGACATCACAGTTGTACTCTTAACTTTCAAAATTGGAACCAATTTATCAGCCGATGTGTGAATTACTTTCTAAAGTCACTATTTATTGAAACTGTTAATGACATGAATGATTGATTAAACTTGTATGAAAAATATAGGTACTATCTGAACTTGAGTTTTCTGTTTTTTATTGAAATGCTTTTATACTAGTTTCTATTGAATTACATAAATTATTTTTGCCAATAATAGCTTTAACTCACTCACTAAAAGCATTTTTGCATGAAATTATTTTTAATTTGTGAATTTTAAAATTTTATTGCATTCTATTATTATCTTCAAGGGGGTAAGAGGTGAAGAAATTCTTGAAGTTACTCTTCTGAATATATTTTTCGATTAAATACTCAGTAAAAATTCTATAAAGCAATTGGAATTTATTAGATTTTTGGATTACTCATTGAAGAACAAAAAACAGGTATAACAATACTTAATTTCAATATAGAATATAAATAAACTATAGATGCAATGCTAAGACTTTGTTTAGCAATCCAATCATAAAATAATTCTCTCTTCATAGATTTATATAATCCCCATGATCACCACTGTCAAAACAAAACATCCAGGTAAAAATCCAAATATCCAGCATTCAAAATAGTGCTCCTTCTACTTTTACCCTTGAATATACTTGAAAAACATTTTGTTTTCTTTCTAGAGTCCACTGTTGAATAATGCTGGCATTTTCAAATAACCAAGTTTTCCTCCAGATAACATTTTGTCGCAAATATTCTCTGTATTCACCATAAAATCGTACTCAACTTATTATATTTTTCTGTTTATCAATAAGAATTTTCCTTTTATTAACTGTTTTGAACTTGTAACCAATTAAGTTTATGTAAAGTTGTCTTTGATTGATTAAAATCCAGATGATTTTTGGTCAAATTTCATCCAGGCTGATATATTGGTTGCTTTTGGCTCGGCTTTTGGTAACAATCAAATCATTCAATGATTCTTTGAAGGTGAAATCGTATTGCACAGGTTGTCTTCCACTAATAATCCAGGTTGTAATGACTTGCCTTCTTCTTTTTTCAAACAGTACTGTGAGAAATATTCAAATAAACTAATCAATGTGTGTTTGAAATTGAAACAACTTTTAAGTTTCAAAATTTCTTCGATCAAAACCAATAACACAAACAAACTGAAATCTAACCTCCAGTCAATGACATTTCCAATGCCAACCCGAAATCTGCAATTCAAAATGTTACTGAATGAGCCAGTACCAACTTAATTTCGATTTTCCAAAGCCACCCGGGATGTCAATAATTCCTGAATGGACTGTATATCATTAAGAATGTATATTATATTGAATGAAATCTAATTATTTGAGTGATTACCATTCAATATGCAAATTTGAATATTTGGACTACGAAATTTCTGCTAATTGTCGAATTTATAATAAGCAGAATATTTATTAATTTCTGTATCTAACTGCTGAAATCCAAGGTTTGGCAACTTTTGCTCTTCTAGTGTCATCTGTTGTTTCATGTCGTTTAGCGCGCGCTTGAAGTCTGTTTTCTGATATATGTAGGTATTTATTTCAATATATTTCGAGTTAATATGAAACATTCATTCACTATGGGACATAAGAAGTGTGTTGTTTGTTGAGAAACTCGCGAATTGAGTGAAATATCGTATCACTGATATATTTTCATTTCCGTGCGCTTCATGTCAACTTTAATAGTTCATACTGGGGACAAAATTTGCTTAATGAAAATGACATATGCTCCCCCTATCTAAGTTTATTACTCTGAGCCCGATTCCAACCAATTTAAAATACCATAAACAGAGATATGCCCATGTCAGTTTTTTTCTGGCGGAATCTGCGTCCACTGGGGAGGAATTTTCAATAAAAATTTTTTATAAATGATCTCCTCATGCACTCATTCAGAAAAATAAAACGGCCCAATCAATCGAACCATCCAATCACGCCAAAATCAATGCCACGCGACTTTTTCCTATCCGGATCGAAGGGACCAAATCGCGCGAATGTTCCGCATTCCTCGGCGGAATTTCATTATTGTAATTTCCCGTAATACGGAAGCGATGTAGACGCGAGCCTGCAGGCGCACAAAGGAAGGAAAGAGCGACACGAGTGTATCTTTGAGAGCGTCTTCATTACGGGGGACCCGATTAAAGCATGCCGGTAACTTCTATATCTTGCAGGTGACAGGTTCGTTAGGCACACACTGCTCAGCTCGCTCTCCCAAAATCCCCGATAAAGAAAGAACGAACGTCCCAATAAAAAGTGTTGTGACAGTCGGAAATTACGTTTTATCTTTGGTTTGGAGAAGATAATGAACTCGGATCGTGGCTACCAATGGCGTTTTTCCCATGGAAGGAGGAAAGGCACAGCTTACCTAACAATTTCGTTAGAACCAAATGCAATCAAATTCTGTAACATGAAGAATACAAGTGGGGCGACAAAAAGCAGATAGACGTTATGTCTGTGTCTTTCTGTATTTGACGTCACAATACTCAATATAAATGTAACTGCATTAGTGTAACAATGGTGTTGCGTGGTACTTGTGCATACAACTATCTCATTCATAAGGTTCTCAGAAAGATACAATAGAGAATATATTTATCCTTCCCTAATTAGTGTGAGGTACCATGATACCACTGCACAGGTACACAACTTAGAGAATAAGAAAAGGAAGAAGAAATTCACGGTGTACAATATGATTTTATGTTTGTAACCCAGGTTAAAACTGGGAAAAGGGGAGTTCCGTAGAAGAAGTTACGAGGTGATGACCAGTTGAGTTGGTAGAGTGTCTAAGGATGTTTCCAAGGGCTGTAGCTTAATGAATTTCTCGTCTGTCGTCCATCAGTGTTTTAATAATCCCCACGAGAACGCGATACCCCAAACAAGGTTTTGGAAAATAAATAGGTAAAATTTCCAATAGAGTAATTATATCATACGATATTAACTATTTATCTGGTCAATGTATCAGCAATTGCATATCGCTGATACATTGACCAGATAAATAGTTAATATCGTATGATATAATTACTCTATTGGAAATTTTACCTATTTATTTTCATCAAGTATTTCCAAATATTAGCCGTTTTATTTATTATAAGGTTTTGGAAGTTTTCTGAGCTTGGCAACCCTGTACAATCGTTGGGAATTTCACACCAGAATATCAATAAAGAAGAAACGGACTCACCCTGAACTTCCAGAAACGGTAATAAATTCGAGCAGACCCAGTTACAGGATGATTACAGTACAAGCCTATACCCCGAATCCACCCTGTCAAGGTACCGCATTAAAATTCATTCCATCGAGTACACCAGCCAGATATCCTGTCGAAGACACTTCAATTACACCCTCCGCAATAACCCTCTAAGAAACACCGAAATCATCTCCTGTCCCCCCCCCCCTGAAATTCAATTTGGATCAGAACTTTTTCGCGAATAAAAGGGAAAGCCGAAAATTATGTAAGTTGGATATATTTATCTTGCCAGAAAGCCGGCTCTCTCGTCCGAGGCACAGCCTTTATCTCAATCTACTAGATGTATAATAATGAAGTCCTGCCCCAGTTCTGTACAAGCTCGAAATCTAATTTAAAATCCATTTAGGGTTTACTGAATAACCCCTTCGACTCCGTATTATTGATAATTATATGCATTCCTCTTTCATGCTTCCATTTTGGGGATATTAGAGTGGAGGCATTTCATCATCGGATATGGGGAATGGCGGGGAAAATTCGGATGGAAATGATGAACTTCAACAAGTTCGTATTCATCCGGTTGAATAGGATTAGTTTTGTTTTAATACGTTTCGACTCATTTCATCACCTCGTGTGTGTATATGTGATATTTTGAAGAGGAAAGTTTTCACATTGAATAATGAATATTGAGTTTTTTGTTGGCAAATAATCTGGTATCACGTCACAAAAATAGAAAAGCACTGTTGTTTTAGCCCTTTTTTGAATTATTATGATGTTTAGTTTTGGCAACGTCGCGTATTCTGGGAATATCGAGACGTATGTTTTGTTAGATTATGAATGAGATGTATTGTTATCGGAAAGAACAGTTGAAGTTTGATAGAATAAAGTTTTCGGTGTTTAATATAACGGTTTTGCTTTCATTCACGGACATTTTGAATATATTAAAATTACAGTTCATTAGAAGGACAGTTTGCATGTTATAAGTCCCATTTTGTTCCATTTCAATCCTTCACCCTGTTCCCTTACATCCTTATACAGTGCGGTGCTGTGTGGAAGCAGAGAGCAGTTTGTATTGGTAAGACTATTATAACATCATTTAATTGGTGCGAATAGGATAAATGCAACAACTGTACTGAAGTCAGGAATTTTTGCATATTCGTGTAATTTTTCACGGAATTTTGTCTGAATTTCATCTAACAATGAAGAAAAACATCTTTCCAATCTTGATGGAAGTTTGTGTTCTACGAATATTCACACAGTTACAGGGTGTTTTTTATGGCATTATGGTACCGATATGACTGAACGAAACAGAGATGTTCTAAAGGAAAATGATCGTATAATTTCTATCGAAAAAAAAAAATTAACAAACAGTATTAGTGAAAATTGACCATAAATTCTCATATTTTTTAGCATTCGATTGCAGCGATAAAACTGTGTTTCTTGTTCGAAGACGAAGCAAAAACCAATGATGAGGTGATTAAAAAGTGATGAATGACTTTCTCACTTCATGCTCATCAGAATCTGCACTGCCAGGTGTAGGCAATTGGCAAAAAGATTATTGCTTTCAGAAAACTTCATTTCAGTATTCTGTATTGCAGAAATGTTAGAAGTGCGTTTCATCAGTTCTTAATAAAAATTACAAAATGGTTTACACGTTGGAGGAGGCAAAGAAAACGTAGAGAATTTTTTTATCGCTGCATGTAATCTAATGGTGAGAAATTTGAGTATTTGCTGTGAATTTTTACTAATACTGTTTGTTAAAAGTTTTCTTTCAATAGAAATTATACGATTAGCATAATCCCATAAAAAACACCCAACAATTTTGTGAATATTCATTTTATAGAACACTAACTACAGGTTCATACAAATTTGAATCCATGCACACATTTGTGCTACAAAACTACCCTCTTTCCCTATTCAAATTCTTGATATTCTTGATGGGGTTGCAACCCTCTCCAGGGGTTGCTAGTAGAAACAACCTTTGTATCGCAGATCATGTCCCCCTCCCATCAAAAATCGACCTGTATAAGTGTTTTCACAAATTCTGATTGGTTGTTGAGTTATTGAGGGTGGACACTTTTAAATGAGACAACCTGTATAATTTTTTAATATCAAAATGAAACCTCTTGTTGTAAAACCTTTTATATATCTCGCGATGAATGAGAATTTAGATGTTGATTACAAATAGTGTGTTGGTTACGTTGTGGTAATGGAAGATCGAAAAATTATGTCCTTCAAATTTCATTATTATGAATTTATATATGAAATATAAAATGACGAAAACAAAATTCTTAAAAATTAAATTGATCCAAGAAGAGGAGTTCAAATGTACATGGTAATTTTGATTAGCGCTGTCTTAACAGGCGAAGATATATATTTTTTTGAGATAGGGCAATAAAAAAATTATTAACTTCAAATAATGATGGGTGAATACATTTTGATCAGTAGTATTTGAGAGATTAACATCATGTTTTCTGTAACATAAAGCAACAGAATGTTGAATCACAAAAAAAAATCCTGTAATTGTTAAAGATAAGTACATTATTTTTTCATTTGAATTATTTCACGTCCAATCGAAGGCCTGCACATTTAAAGCTCCAACCATCAGGCTGAAAAATAGACACGAAAAATCCCTTGTTCAATATAAAGTTCAAGTGCTCGTTGGAAATCCTTCTGGCGAACTTCTAGATTTTGCAACGTTCCGATCCAATATTCGCAGATTTTCATTTCCAATTTCCTCCACTTTCTTCAGCAACAGCCTTAACGCGTTATTGAAATATATGTTGTTATTATGAAGTTGTCAAGAACACCGATGAAAGTCTTCCCGTCCCCTCAATTGGTTACATTTGCAAACAAGTTTTCGCAACTCTGTTCCAATTCAAGAACGGAACTTTGTCACAATCATGCGAATACGCAGCTTCCTATTGATTTTATATCCAACGAAAATGTTTTGGGTGAATGACCGTTCCCGAAACGTTGTTACGAGAAAGGGTGCTTCTGCCATGTGCCTGCAAGGAGGAGAGGGATGATTAATGGGAGCCGAGGAGGAAACTTCCCCATCTGAGATAAGAAGAAATTCCATTGCAATTCCATGCTTGATCCGTCCAGCAATTATAAAATTGGATGGAGTTGAATAGTGCAAGTTTTGCAGTGGAACTGCACTTATGGATGCAATTTGAACTATTTGAGAAATACTTGAAGAACATAGATTACTGTAAGGTATATCTGATTGCTTGCTAAAATATACAAAGAGGAAAACGAGTCTTATATGATCAGCAGTGTGACCATTCCTTGAGAAGAAGGTACTCCATCCTCTCTTCCGTTTCTCCAAATATTTTAAAGATCATTTGTTGAGTTTTGTTTAAAATTCAAACTCAATATAGAAGAATAGTTCATGTTTGTCAAGATGGCGCTCTACATCTTTCTTTCTTTTAAGCATCTTACCATTCTTCTTCATGATGTTTTGTGAAGCAAAGTTTTGATTCTGGTTTCTTTTTTATTGTAGTCTATAGATGAGATTCGCTATTACTTACCATATCTCACCATGAATTCATGTAGATCTTTCAGATCAGAAGAACCATTTTCATTGCAGGAACTATTTCCACTCTACAATAAAATACAACGCCCATAAAATAAGTATGACTTTTGGTCAGTCAGTGAACCACTATCATTTATCATCCTTTCCTTTATAACATGGACCAACATTAAATTTTTTTATCTGTGATTCTTTCAAAGCGGTAGTCAGTCTGCATATTCCCAAGAAAGCGTTGAAATTTCTCGACCAAACTTGGTAGAAATGTTTAACATGTTGAAGATCATTGGAATCATTTGAAATAATCCAATAGCCATTGATAATTTACAAGACTATGACAAATAGCCGACTATTATTCGAGAGCTTAAGGTCAAGGTAGTTATTCTTTGATTTTTAATGCTCATATGGTCGAATTTGTCTTGAAGTATAAGTTTCTCGATTCAATTTAGCGAAAATAATGGTCGGCTATTTGTCATAATTGAGTGACATTCAGGAATATTATTTCCCGAACACGTCAAAATCATCGTTGGGATCATCATCATCATCGCTCAGCTCTCTATGTCTACTGCTGGACATAAGCCTCCCCCATTCCTGCCCATTCCTTCCTGTCTTGGGATAGTACCTCGAAATTCCTAATTTTTCAACCGACAAAAACACATAAATAATTGTCTCCATACATACTTCTTACTTTTTTCGGTGTTTTCTTGAAATTGGAAAAGACACATTCATTCTGAGTGAATGTAGAATTTTGCCTATTATGTGACTAAATTCGTGACATTATATAGGCGGTGCCATGTGCGAATGAAATAATCTGATTTATTTTTTGAATGATTTAGTCGATTTGGTTATTTTTCTGGTTGCAATTGATTTGTCTTTGTGTTCTCCTTTCGATCATAATTACATAAATTGTTTTTCAGAGTGGTTTCATTTTGATACTAAAGAAAAACGAGTTTATTTCGAGAGGAATGAATGAATGTTTATTTCATTGTGATGAAGATGGTGCGTCATCAATGACGTCATCCAAATGGCATCTAAGACAACGGTTGCAGCACCATATTCTTTTCATGAAAATATCCATAACCAATTCGTATATTTGCAGTTGTACGTTCTTGATAACTTTGAGGTCTTGAATCGATTGTGGAGCATTGGCATAGGCCTTATATTCCAAGTGACCCCCAATAAAGAAGTCTAAAGATGTTAACTCACTAGATCCCGGTAGCCAATTGTGATAACTCGGGGTTAGCTGCAGCAATTTTAGTTGTTCTGGAGTGACGCACACTATTTCGAATCTTAACATTACTTACTCATCGCAACAGCACAAATTCTCTCATCAGTTTCACTATTACTGGCCGAAGAGTGCTCCACCAAGTGCTTCAGTTTTGTGACTGCAAAATTTCCATCATTTTGTAGCGAATTTCAATGCCTTGTTGAAGCCTATCTCGTTCTATTTTTAGTAATGTCGTAGTTTTTACTAGTCAAAATATGACAGCTTCGAAAGTGACAGCTGCCCAAATAGCGGGATACTCAGAATGTCTAACCGAAAAGCCGTTCACAAGATATTGTGAGGCATATTGTACACAGGCGTACAACTTTGCTGCCTTCGTTTTCTTCCGAAATTCGGGGCTTTTTTGTGAAAAACATGTTAAACATTCATGATTCATAGTATTTTCCACTACGTTCTTCCATCTTTCGGGCAGCGTTTGAATCCCGCGTTGTCTGGACCACTTTAGCATCATGGGATCGAGCATTGTCATGCTGTAACATCTTTATCATGTCTTCCGTTGTATTTCGGCCGTTTGTCTTTTTCGGTCAGTCGGCTTCAACAACTCATGATACACTACGCCGAGCTGGTCCCATCAAATACTGAGCATGACCTTGGACCAGCAAATATTCGGTTTGGCTATCGACATGGAAGCATGGCCGAGATATCATCATGATTTTCTGCACTTGTGATTATCGTAATGTACTCATTTTTCTTCTTCAGTAACAAAGTGATACAGAAATTCCTTTCGTCTTTGCCTTGCAAGCAGCTGTTCAGAAACAAACATGAACCGTTCAACATATCTCGGCTTCAACTCGCACGGCACCCAATTTCCATGTTTTCTGAATCATTTCTATGAATTTCAGGCGTGCGTTTTGAAAAGGCGTCATTCCCATGATCCTGTCCATTCTAGTTGCGTTTGACACTAGTCTTGATCAAATAATGCCTCCAATTCTGCATCTTCTAGAACCTTCTCTCTTCCACCGCCATGCTGGTCTTCGACGTCAAAATCACTATTCTTGAAACGTTTAAATCATTCCTGGCATGTTCTTTCACTAAAAGCGGTCCCACCATAGGTATTTGTGAGCATTTGATGAGCTTCAGCTACAGATTTCTTCATATTAAAGCTGAAAATTAAAAGCTCCCTAGCATGGTTTGACAGTTGGTATATTCTCTGTTTCATTAGAAAATGAAATGACTTTTTTATGAGTATTTGAAAACTTGAGAATCACATTCATTCTCTGAACAGATTGCTGTTTAATTTCCCACAAAGTTATTATTTATTTGAGTGTAGGGGTGTCTGACATGCAGTAGCAACGGTCATATGTAAGTATCTGGCAGTGTATGACAAGTTTTCTTAGGTTATCCGAAGATAATATAACAAATTGAGCTCCTCACTTTAACGAATTTGAGGTACTATTGCATTAACCTCTACTAACTGTTTTCTGTCAAAGTAACCACAATCTAAACTTTAGAATTGATGGACGTCTTCACCTGAGTAGGGGACATGCACAGGAAAACCTCCAGCTTCTATAAAATATAGAAGGTCTGGCCGTTGTGGATTATTACTCTTCAATATTATTGTGCCCGAAAAATTTTTGTCTTTAATGGCTTCAGAAAAATACCCCAACTGATGGTAGGAAACGAAACAATCTTTCCACGCAATCTAGAAAAAAATCCTTATGAATACACCCCCTTGGAATTGAAATACTCCAACTCCAATCTAGAATGGTTTTTTCTATATATCCGCCCCTATACAAAGGGTACCCCAGAAATAACCGCCATTCAGTTTTTCCTACATATATAGAGCCAAAATCCCCGAAGTCCCAAAGGGCCGGAATTTTCAGGTGGTGAAATAGTGATGAGATAAATCCGGAACAAACGAGATTTCCTACAATGCAAGCATCTCGAGGGTGCACAGCCCCCACTGACAGAGATATTAAAGTTATCTTTATATATCCGTTTCCCCGAATAAGCCTCCTCAGACCGGCAGAAATTCGACAGACAATGCCACGCTTATTACTTCTTCTATGCACGGAGAATCTATCTGACTCTGGCCGGACATCACAATGGCCGGGTTTAAAAATTTGCTGGCTGCAACAAATCTTCCCATCGACCTTCGCTCATCCGCTTTGCGGGACTCGGATCCGATTCCCGGACTCTTTTTATTCTTTTACCAGGCGAATCTTCATATAAATTATGTTCACTTTGTAGTTGGCCGTTCGACTATTCCTAGAATTCTTGAGTTGGAAATTGCCGCTGAGTAGTATTGTTCGGTGTGGGAGATTTTGGTGGAAAGGGAGGTCTTCTTTCATCTTTCATGAGTTGTATTTGTACTGAATTTTGTGTGGATATGGTTTTGAGTCGAATCCGATTATTATCATTATTCAATCAATCGATTGCATCAAATTTATAGGTGTTCATGTTGGATCCAGTTATTGTTCCTTGTGAATAATTGACATGATCAGCAGAATGCTAAGAAACTAAGTTTCTTCAAGCGTCGAAGGCATGATAGTTTCAATGGATTTGCAGGGAACGAATTGCTCGTGTAGATAATGTGTGAAGGAAGTGATCATTCTCCGTCGATAGTAAATCTTAAGAGATTTACTGGGGGTTGAGAAAGCTCGAAAACAAGCACGGTGGTACCGGATGTCACATCTGCGTATCACGTGCTGGTCCTTCGAGAATATTCCACGGCTGAGATTTCCAGTTCTCCGCGAAGAGTTTTGTAGGCGGTACGGCTAAACTCTTATTGGACTAGGAGTGGTACTTGGTACTTTCCATTGATATCGGGGTGATGCTAAGGGCCGTTACTCTATCCCTCAACTTATTATCCAGGGTAAAATAGAGGGAAGGAGAGGCCCCGGAAGAAAACAACACTCTTGGCTGCGAAATATTAGAGATTGGTGTGGAGTGCAGGATGCATAGACGTTATTCCGAATGGCGGAGAACAACATGCTAACTTTGGCAGCCATTAATTGAAGAGATGGGACATTGACCCCAACGTACAAGTTGTATATGGGACCGGAAGAAGAAGAAGCTAAGGGTGTGGCCAGGTTGGAGAAGGGAAGTCGAAAGCCAGAGGAGGTCAGTAAGTTCAGAGGAAGTCAAGAGTCTATGTTAGGGCCTATGTTTTCCTAAAGTTTAAGTCAGAGTTAGTTATCGGTCCGTCGAAGCTCAAGAAGTAAGACGTAAAGACGGTTCGCGGACTAGAATTAGACGAGTTTGAGACGAAATTCAGTACCGTAGTGAGAAAATGTAATTAAGACGGTAATTAAGATTTTCTCAATACTGTGTTTGTACTGTAAGTGTGACTTTGTAAATATATGTATATAATCAAAAGTGTTTAATTATTACAAGAGAACACGGAGGAGAAGGCCAGGTAATCGAATCATACCTCTAGGCGATCGATTAACCGAGCCTACATTCATATTGACCGACATTCTGAACTCAAATACCCAAATTCATGGATCATGCAAAAAGCTCAACAGTTCATCAAGTTCATGTTTCAAAAGTTTTCACAAATTTCAACTGAATGAAAAAATTTCAATGATTCAAAATATCGAGTTAGCTTTGAAAATAACAATCAATGATCTGCATTTTAATGACAGTTCAGTTAACGAAATGGCATAATTGAAGCTTAGAAATAATTATTGTTTTACTAGGCAGCAAAGTAGTAGATTGACCACCGCGGCTGATACGCTCGGCTAGGAATTCAGCGAAGGCAGTCAATATACTTTGCCGCCGAGTTAAACATATAATTTTTTCTTGGATTGTTCATAAGACATGAAGAATATGTTTTTGCCAATTATTAAAATTCTCTTATTCTTGTTATTTCTTTTGTAGTCATAAATTGAAACTAAATTTGATAGAAATCGCAATTGTTGGAATGGTTGGTTGCTATGTATGTCCATAATAATTACAGTTTGACAATTTATTGAATACCTGACAGTATTTTGGAAAAATATCGCATATATTTATATCATGGACAATGATAGTGACTAAGAAGTCCTTACTCCTCCAGAAATAAGGGAAGTGGCAAATAATATTGATTGTCAGATATTGTCGAATGTTTTTTTCGAATTGAGAATAATCATTCTGCTTCCTAGGCAGGAAAGTAGTTACTTTGCTGCCTAGACAGAAAAAGTAATATTTTGCTGATTTGTAGGTGTCTGCAAAATCAATATTTGCTGTCAATCGGAGAAAAAAGTGTTGAGCAGATGACTAAAAATCGAATATTTGTTTTTTATTTTTTTAATCTAAATGTTTCACAAACAATGGAATAATATTCAGTAGCAAAATGTGAGGAAGCTCAACAATGCCTAAATTTTTTGAAAAGTATCTTTCAATGGTTGGTAAAAAAATTAATAGAGCTATGTATTAAAGTGTGATCTTCAACTACCTAGATTCCTTACAACAATCGACGTGGAAATAGAAGCCTTTGTTTGAATTTTCTAGAATTTCCCTCGATTCGGACCAATAGCCGAATCGTTCATCTCAAAATTTCCGTATTCCATGGAAGTGATTAATTTCCCCAGGCAGAAATGAAAGCTCATTAAAGTTTGCCAAACTTGATCCTGTGAATAGTTTGTACCCGACAGGCGCAATTGCAGAGAATCGTTGCTAGTTTCCAGAGTTCAATTTGAGTCCCGTACGAAGAAGAATCCTCTCTTTGAAATTAATTTCGGGAAGAAAGTGGAGGTAAGATCCTGGGATCTGCAGAGAATGCCTCGGGCCAAGTATCTCGATTAAGGTCTTGTTCTAAACTGCTACAGAAGTCTTTGTTCCGATGAAACATTCTGCAGTCAATGGCTTGTTTGAATGAGTATGTTTTTTCGAATTATAGTATTGTATTACCATATGACCATGTAACCTTACAACTTGACTTGCATTTAAAGCATTACTTATCCAAGTTGAATTCATATCTTTTTCCCCCGAGATGAAATCAAGCAATATGAGAGTGAGGTTATTCAAAATTATATTATCTTTGTTCTAACATAATATGAAAAGTTATAATTATAATTATATTCACAAAAGTTTCACAGTAGTGAGTTTCATAAAACTTCTATCGTGGTGATTTACTCGATCAAATCATTTCTGTGTTCAATTTCAGTTAATTTTTGACACTTCCATAGATTTCAAACTGCAATAAACGAGTTGATAGATCAATAAAAGTTTGATGAAACCCGTCGTTCGACTTTACAGAATGATTAATAACTTGTTGAAAATGGAAAGGTCAATATTATACTCGTTACTGCTATTCATATTCCTCGATATCTATAAGAACTGTAATTATTTACCTATAATGCTGTCATTGATGATCTTCAACTTCAGATACTTCTTATGATATAAATGAAAACAAAAAAGCACATATATTTGAATAGATTTGGTTGGTTGATCAATTGGTGATTCTTTCATCAAGTACTGAAAAATTAAATTTGGTATCCAATGAAAATATTTGTTTGCTAAGTATTCATTACTGATGGTTAAATCCATATAATTGTGAAATTTCATCATTACAATACTTTTTTGAATTATTTTTGGATTTTTGTTATAATGGCATTATGATTTTATCACCTTCTATGTGAAAACTCACCTTATTAAGCTAAACATTTAGAGTCAACACAGTTTTCAGACAAATAATTTCGATTTTTGTTTCTTTTTTCTTGAAATCACCTTGAGCTCTGTGGTTGCCCAAACACGGAAAAACCTTTTCAATTGTGATGAATCCTAACGAGGAGTGTGGACAACCAGAATAAATCGTTTCCAACTACAGTTATTCAACCGAAAACTTGATTCAATCAAAGGTTATCTGCACAACATATTGGTATCATACCTAACCAACGGATGTCAAACAGTGAAATAGGACACAGCTGTAAAAAATTTTAACTGGCATTCCCCAAGGTTCTGTCCAAGTGCCTCTGCTTTTTATAATTCATATTAATGATATTTTAGACCACATTACTGGGATGAATCAAATATTTATGCTGTCGGTTCCAGTTTGTCTAGTAGTTGTCACAAATAGTGATAAGGTCAAAGGCAACAGAACTCTATTGAATAAGCAGAAAACGCGGATGATAATTTCTCCGACAAGAAGTGATTTTGTGTGTACCTCGATCAGTTTTCTAGTTCTCTATCAGCTGGGGTATCGAAATAGATCAACTCTGCACAAAGCTAGCATGTTCAAGATCAAATGAAGCTTATCTGCTTTCCACAGTGTGATGGAGTGAGTAGTATTGTGTGGGGACAATCTAGAAAACTACGAAATGTTCTTTTATAACAAAAAAGTTTTAAAACCATGTTTGGTCAACATTCCAAGAAAAACACTCTGATGCAAATTGATTGATCGATTGATACTGCGAGATCTAAGAAGTGTCTGAATCTAGAAGAAAATATGCTACACCTACACCTACTCACTAGATTCCTAACAGGGCATTACCACCTCAGGAAGAACCTCATGAGAATGAATGCAGCACAAAACGACGAATGCAGATTCTGTGGGGAATAGAAAGAAACTGCGAATTAGGTACCTGATGACGAAGTGCCTTGCCATCGCTACACAATTCAAAAAATTTTAAAGACAAGAGAATTGTGGAAGTAACTTCCTTGAAGCCATCCTATAGATACTGGAGTTCATGAGAACTCTGAAACTTGAGGGCGAGCTGTAGACGACCACTGACGAGAACAGGTCTGATGGGGCTACATTCCACAGAAAGTTATAAAGGAGAATTCTTGCAAGGATTTCCCTCTTTATTTTACATGTAATAAATAGTTTCATGAGCACAAGAACAAATTCTTCACCAACTCGTTGTTCCTACAATGCTCGTGACAAAGCAAACTTCAGCATTCTGTGTGCATGCAGAGCCAAATCATACCTTGCCCAATCTATACAACAAGTTTCCTGACAGCATGCAAAAATAATGCTTACTACTGGAGAAAACTCCCTTCGGACTGGATGATTTTCTGGTCTACTAAATTAATCCTAAAATGTTTGGAATTAATTGGTTTTATGCATATATGAATATCAATTGTAAAAATCAAGTTGCTGAAGAGTTAATTATGGCAGTTTTCAACGACCTTTCAATTTCGCGAGCTCCCAATGGACTCGCAAACACCACAGAAACAGTTGTAAATAATCTCAGGCAAATTTATTCGGCGGCCCTCAGCTTCCGTTATTGCAGACTTCCTGCACATTCCCCGCTCGCGGCGTCAATGCAAATGTATTGCAAATCTGACAGTCTGTTGGATTTGTAAGAGGGACGACGCTCTGAAGTGTCGAGGATTCGGGAAAGAGAGAGGCAGAAGCGAGCTCAGCAGATGAGCGCGATTAAGTTTCCGCAAATATGGATTCTCGCGGGATTAGATCCGATGTATCTGGATGCTGCGAGGCTGTTTCAAAACCTGATAGCGGCAGGGTGAAGGTTAGTCGTTTTATGATTGGATGAAATCAGTTCGATGATGAGAATTGGGATATTTGAGGAGTGTCTGATCGATTATCACGTGTACAGTGTGGTTTGAGAGGTTTTCCTGTACTACTGTTGAAAAGTGTTAATACATTGCATTCCCTGAAAATATTAATATCGTGAGCACCTCTCCATTTCTGTATGGTTTGATTCAACAGAAAGTGAAGGTGGTTGAGGACCTGGGAATATATCTGGATTTGAAGTAATCATTTGAACACCACATGGATAATGTTGATTCCTGAGAAAGTTTTTGATTGGCTTATACCTAGTAATTTCTTGGACGAATCCAACAAACGAAATAAAATTTCTCTATTTCAGTATCGTAATGAGTTCATTACAGTACTAAAACAATGCTGTAATGAACTCATTAAAGCACCGTTTTTAGTTATGTTTTTCGTTTAGTAAATAATAATAATAATAATAATAATAATAATAATAATATGGTTTATTCTGTAAGCTACAGGGTATAAACATATAATCACAGAGGCGTGAGCCTGTACGTGACTTCTAAATAAACAAAATATAATACAGTAGCCGGTATTCAAATAATTCCACAAATCAAAATCAATTTCTAATAACATATTTGAACTAAAAGATGAAAAAATCAACAAAAACTTAAGAGTACATCATCCACAGTACTGATCACTGATGAGTGCAAATCTTTTCTCACATACAATATATCACTAACACAAGTTCATTCCTTACTGCATGTCACGTCAATATATTTACATGGAGGAAGGTTGCCTTCGGTAAGTAAGTTATCCTTTTATCTTCTTCAGTAAAAATCATTGAATATGTTGTGAATTATTGGGGATTTATTATCGAATTGAAATATTTTTAACCCTTATCAATTACCCAATTTTTTAATTTTTTTCTCCTTTTAATAAGTTCTCCGATATTTTTCAGGTCCTTTGGAACAGCGGCATATATTCTTGGGGCTAGGTAGGCAAAGCATCTCTGGCCTATTCGTTTTTCTGCTCTTGGGGTGAGGTATTGATTTGTTTTGTTTCGTGTTTCATATTCACACTCAGTTAGTTGGAGTTGAATTTTTTGTTCACTTATGCCAATTAAAATCTGCAGAACAAATAATTGGTGAGGATTCATGACCCTGGAAACAGCAAACAATTCGTCTGATGGATATAGAAGAGGCTTTCCGTAGATGATTCGAAGCAACCATTTCTGGACCACCTCCACCCTCCTTACATGACAAGTATATGCTCCGCCCCAACCTATTATCCCATATCCTATTTGGGACTGACATAAAGCTGAGTATATCATCATTAAGCTCTTTGTATCCAAATACTTTTTCAGATATCTAAACTTGGTAAGTAAACATCTTAATTTGATCACCAAGATATCAATATGTTTACTCCATTTTAGATGTCGATCAATTGTAACTCCTAGATATTTTATGTTTTCAGCTTCGGGAATTGATGTTTCATTGTCAACTTCTAAATTGCCCATATGTGGAAGTCCTGATTGGTAAGCAGCAAATGGTAAGTATTTTGTTTTCTGCAAATTTACCGTTAATTTATTCTCTCTGAACCATTGCTTTATAATTGAAAGATCTCCTTCTGCTACTTGTTTCAGTCCTTTCCAAGTACTATTTTCGTACATTATGACAGTGTCATCTGCGAAACTGATAATCTCTCCTTTCCTTTTCATTAGTAATAGACTGTTCATATAAATAATGAACAAAATTGGTCCCAACACTGTCCCCTGTGGTACTCCATATTCAAAAGTTTTCCCTTCAATCGAATGTTGACCTATCTTCACAAATTGGGTTCTGTTTGACAAATAGCTCTTCATTAATTTATGTGCCTTACCCCGAAAGCCATTGAGATAGAGTTTTCGTAATAGTTTTTTGTGCGATATGGTGTCGAAGGCCTTTGCGAGGTCGACAAACACGCACAGACCCATCTTGTTTCCATCCAACCATTGGTAAATTTTCTCTACTACTTTTTTTATAGCATCCTGTGTAGATTTGCCTTTCCTGAAACCGTATTGATTATCAGACAAAATTCTATTCTTCTCCAAAAAATTAACAATACGCACTTTCAATAATTTTTCCAATATTTTAGACAAATTAGATGTTAAACAGATTGGTCTGTAATTTGATATAATGGTTTTATCTCCCGACTTGAACAATGGCTTGATCACACCCACCTTGAAAATGTTCGGAAATTCAGCCGTCTCAAAACATAGATTTGAAAGCAACACCATAGGTTCTACTATTTCATCTTGGATATTTTTTATGAGTTCAGTTCTAATACCGTCATTTCCCGGTGATCCACCATTTTTTAATTCTCTTATCATTTCTCTCACTTCATCTTTAGAAGTTGGAAACAGAAAAAGTGTGTTATCACAATAACGTTCTCCTTCTTCTCTTTCTAGAACTTCATCTATGTTTTCCGCTAGTCTTTTTCCTATTTCACTGAAATATGTTCCGAATTCCTCCACCATTTTTTCCTTTGATGTTAGTACTTGTCCATCAGAAGCTTTAACCGAAATTATTTCTGTTGCAGGCCTAGTTTTTCCGCAGAGATCATCTACATATAACCATAGAGATCTCGCCTTTGAAGTGTTCTCTGTTACGAAGCTATTCATATAATCTTTTTTTGCGGTTTTTATCAATTTCTGTAAAACATTTCGATACCTTGAATATTGAATCTTCAACCTCCCATTAAGTGGGTCTTTGATGGTTTTCTTATATAATCTATTTTTTTCATTTATTGCCTTCAAAAGACCTGGTGTAATCCAGTCCTTCTTAACTAATTTTTTACATGAAAATTTAATGCTTGTTGTATTTTTTTCTGTATAATAAGTTAATGAATCAATAAAAGCTTCTGCAAAAGAGTTTACATCTTTATTTTCAATCATTTTATCCCAATTTATTCTTCCAAGATCCTCTTTCAATCTGCCATAATCAACATAACTTTTATATTTTTGAGCTTTTTCTCCTTGGATTTTTTCAATATCTAGGCACAATAATATCGCACAGTGATCGGTAATATCTGAACGAAGAATGAATGCACTATTTTTATCTCCAGTGGGATCACGACGACCAAGAAAGATATGATCCAAACAACTACCACTGGAAGGTCTGGTTACATCATTAATATAAGAACATCATTACATCATTAATATAAGAAGAAGAAGTGGTTATCTACACTGACTTCCGATCCTAGAAAATTTCAACAAACGTCAATTATCGTAAGTAATTGCACAAGTGCATCAAAATAACCGATAATTTTGCATGACAGCGTGTTGTCATAAAAATTGCATGAGTTCATGAGCCCTCCACCTTCGGTGTCGGGCTCTTTCTCCAAAAATGAAAATGACCGAATGCAGTTTTTCAAAGAAAACACGCTGCAATGCGAAATTATCCGGTTATTTTGATGCACGAGTGTAATTCGGGGGAATATTTCCCGAATAAACTGTTACATTACTTGTCAAACTGATTTAGAACGGAATTGCCATAGATTCGAACTGTGTAAGTTGCATGGAAATTATGCATCTATGAACAGAACAATTATCGCAGTGCACTTTCGCTTTCTACAATGCAATTATCGCTGTAATTTTCGATAATTGTTCTCCATATACATAGAATTTTCGACAGGAGGGAAATATTCAATATTTCAATTTGGTTATAATAAAATGATTTGCAATATTATTCTCAATTTCTCTTAATTCTGGTGGTGTTGAATCGATTTCGTCAGACATAATTCACGAATATAATGTAACAGTCACACCAATTGCCAATATACAATACAAAAGTCACTAGGATGTGAAATCTGAATTTCTCATTGTATTTCGACAATATTTCAAGAAACTTTACTTCTTTGTCGCTTGTTTTCGAATTTCGAATTCATGTTGGAATAGAATCCCATTCTGTAACTTGTTTCAGAATATACTATTAGCACCCCGAATCAAACACAGATTGAACCCAGTCTTAATGGATTAATTATCTCTCTATATTTAACTAGAAGAGATTTCGATCACGTTACACAACCCAAGCCCAGCTCAGGTGTGTGATACAAATTTGCATTTTTATTTTGTGTGGGACTGAATATATATCTAGAAAACTCAGTTCTGTATATATACGAGTCAACAGCCAAGGGTACGAAAAATGTTGTCGGTTTTGTTAACATTATCGACGGCCTGCTTGGGTTACTATTGATGTGTAGGGTTAAGAACAGAAGATCCATGTAGTCACAGTTCCCGGAAGGCTGACCACGCCGCAACGACCCCGATTCAATCAATAATCTATCTATATATCTATTCCAATAACTAAAATCACCTTATCACAGCCACTCAACCGTCAAAGCTTCAATATATCATCACGGACGCCAAAAAGTATGTAATATATACGGACGCGGCAATACCGGAACCGAACAAACTCTTCCCCGATTATTCACTTGTGTCTGTCCCGTCGGTAAGCTCGCGGGGGTGGCAGAGGCAGGCCAGATCGTATCGATTCGTCCGCTCCTCCACCGGCGGTGTCATTCGCAGGTGTTTCGGCTTAATTCCAGAAATAACATTCGCGAAACAAATCCAGGTCGTGAGGCAAGCGGGAAGAGTTGCCAGGGCCGTTCCCCCAACATCTAGCAAACTAGGAACAAACTTATAACTTGTACCCCCGGTAAATTTTCTGATGACTGCCACTGAAATGGCGCCGTGGGCGGAAACGGGCGTCTTTTATCGGATTACGGCAAGTTGGAGAATGCACTTGACGATTAACTCGTACTTTCTAGTGTCTGAATATACGCGATACCCGCCTATCCTATTGTTAGATTAAATTCAAGATCGTTGTAGGTGAAATTGTAGCAGGAAGTCATAGAGGCACGGCTAACAAAAACTGCAAGTTCTGAAATTATAAACTGACTAACAGAGAAACTGGAACATCCGGAAGGATCTGTTTAAATTTAATTTTGTTTTTCAATAAAACATATCAAGAAGTAAATGATTCAAATTCGGAAAATTCGGAAATTTTTTGATAAATTTGTTAATAAAGTGTTTGTTCATTGCAATTGTCTATACACTCCCCAACACGTCTAGGCATTGATGCAATAAGATGGTCTATTTCTTCTTGAGGGATGCTATTCCAAGCTACCTGTACTTCATGTCTTCTCTTCTTCTTCTTCTTCTTCCTCTTTTATTTAGGTCGTAACCTGTTCTTCTTCACGGTGTCTCTACCGAGGTGGATACCCAGCTCTCCAGCAACCTTTTTCTCGGTCTTCCTATGTCTCTCCTTCCAGTGCTATCTTTATTAGTCTTTCATAGCCCGCTCTACCAATATGATCATTTCATTCTCTGCGTCTCTTCCTGACGAATTTCCCGATGTCCACCACTCCACATTCTTCCCTTATCGCCGAGTTCCTTCTGCGATCTGTTCTGGTTTTCTCAACTATATTCCTCAGTGTGCTCATTTTGGCCGTACGTAATAGTTGTATAGTCAGTCCTACTCGTGTCAGCTCGTATCTCCGCAGCGTAAGTCGATACGGGCCTTACCATCTTTTTATAGATCTTAACTTAACTCTCTGTCCTAAGGTATTTATTTTTCCATGTTACGTCTCTCAGATATCCAGATATGCGTGCTCCCTTCATAACCTTTTGCCTGACTTCTTTATAGTTATTTCCATCGCTCGTTATTTCTACACCTAGGTACTTGATGTTCATTACCTGCTCTATGATCTTATCGTCCACCACCAACTTAAACCTAATGGGATCTTTCGATATCACCAAAGATTTTGTTTTTTCCGTTCATGTCTCAGAGCCGCCAAAGTCCGTAGGGGCTGAGGTGAATTTCCAAGTCTTCCACCCATGATATCCCAAACATGCTTTCTGGGCGGAGGATCGGAAGATCTGGGCGGCCATTGCAAAAGAATCACATGGGTGGTTTAGAAAAAGTTCAAACTAACTCTGGCAACATGAGGTCGGGCATTATCTTGCTGAAATATAGGATTCTTGAGCCATTTAAGTTAAGGGAGAACTTATGGCACCACTATTTTTGTAGGTCACGCAGCGCTGTCATGTTACCTCACATAAAGACTAAAGGTGACCTACTTGCTTGTGCAATAGCAACCCATACCATAACGTCTACTGTCCGGTGTACATAATGCTCAACATCAAATTGAGGTTCACGTCTTTATCCCCGACGTCGTCTAACCCTTCTCCGGCCACTATGTGCACCCAAGGAGAATCGAAATTCATCAGAAAAGACGACCTGATGCCATTTCACATTCCAATATTGACGTTCTCTGCAAGACTGTAATAGTTGCGTGCGATGCTCAACCGTCAGAGGTAACACAAGATGGGGTCGATAATACTGCAGTCCAAAAGACCTCATCTGACTGTAAACCATTCGGACAGTTACAGGATGGCCTTGTTGTCCTAACCACTCATCAGCCAAAGATTGAGTTGGCGAAAATCGATCTCTAATGGCCATAGGTCTTAGATGTCGATCAAGAACTTCATTTATGCCCCTTCGACGTCCACTGCCTACTCTTCTTAGATATTGGGCATTATCAAACCACGCTTAACAACATCTCATAACAGTAGTTGGATTTCTGTTCGAACGGTTAGCGATTTCTCGAAATGACAATCTCGATTCCCGTAAACCAATAGCTTGACCTCTTTTAAATTCACTTTGCTGGCGATAAATTCCGCGTGACTATAAGGTCACGTTGCAAGGAAACCCGTCTTAAATCTTCTCGGAAGTTTTTGAAGAAGAGAAGAAAAATGAAATTGTTTCAATACTTGCAACTTTCAA
This sequence comes from Harmonia axyridis, assembly GCF_914767665.1. Lineage (NCBI taxonomy): Eukaryota > Metazoa > Arthropoda > Insecta > Coleoptera > Coccinellidae > Harmonia > Harmonia axyridis. The sequence goes on from NC_059505.1 coordinate 32,819,985, forward strand.
CTAGCGCAGTATCCGTATATTCACTTTGCAATCTACAAATATTAACCTGAACAATTCAGTTGATTGAATTAGCTAATACCTTTTGCTGAATGCAAAAAAAACTCTTGATTGCTAAAATAAAAAAATATATATTTCCAACATGAAAAAGCTATTTTCAAACTGAACGTTTGGAAATATATATAATACATTTCCACAATACATCTCCACAATTCATTGGCACATCTTGGAACCGATACGCCCAATCACACCCTGGAAGATCGAATCTAGAAAACATTCTCAAGCATCCGAAGAGACAAAGCCGGTAAAATGCAAAAGTGCTATAGATAAGGATCCGAATTTACATCACCTGCCCCCAGATGCTCTGGAGAATACAAACAGAGCTATATTCGGCACAGAAGATGAATGAGTTCAAGAACTTCCAAATAATCAAATAAGAGCTGATTTATATCTTTCTCTGCCGAAGGATTCCCTAGCGGAAAACAGATGTCGCTCCAGGAGAAAGTAGTACGGATCGAGTTGGCTTTGATTAGGGTTATTGTTGTAACTTGTCGCAGTTCTGCGAAACAGCACAGAGACCTCTGTCGGTTCCAAAATTCATGAGAATGGAGATTGAAACGCAGTATGAATAGAGATACCGCAGTAGAGAGGCTGTATTATGAATAAATCAGGTGTTTATTTGGGATTTTCGTGGTTTGGCGATAGAACGTTTAGTCCTTTCATGCAGCAGACTGTCAATTTGGGAAATGAGTCCTTATTGCCGTTTATTTGTGTTTCGTGGAATGTGGAAGTTTCCATCTGAATATTAAAATGTTTTCGTCCATTCAGGGTGGAGTACAGACGAATTCACTCCAGCAGTTTTGTTGAAGTTGTTCCTTACTGCAAGGAAACCAACGTTAACGTTGAGTATTTCTATTAATTTTCACTTCGTTGAAATAATTCTCACTTATAATTAGACGAAAGTTTTTTTTGTTGAATTGAATCACTGCAATTAGAATTTTGTAACCTAACAAGACGAAAAAAATTAGTCCTGACAAAATAAAGAGCCTCTAAGTATGACGAGTGATTTTTGTCTAGTAGAATTTGTGAGTTACGTTACCACAACACTCGAATTAAAAAGGCAAATTTTTTTATTGCAAAAAATATTGAATATGATTTGGTGCGACAATTTAGTGAAACCGACGATGCAGACCTACTAGAGTGAGATGCATTTTAATGTTACGTTCTGTTTTGTCTCATGTACTACCACTAGAGACAAATTTCACCAACTTAAATACCATTTCCAGTAGTAGTCGACATGACAAGATCAAGATAAAGTTAGTCGAAAAGTTAGATGAAAACGACAATGCTAGGGAAAAATAAGTTTTGAAGTATTATATTCAAATAAAGGATATATTAAGATTACTTTGCAATGTAAAAATTAAAATTTTTGTAGTGAATTATCACTCTCGAGAACACCATAAGGAAATTGGAAATCGATCTGATCCAGATTATATTTTTGAGAATTTTGATAGGTAGAAAATATATGAATATCCTTTCAAATATTTTGAATTAGTTTTAAATTACGTTCTGCACATATTTTTTTTTCCATTTCGATATGTAGTCAAAAAAAGGATCGTCAGTTACATTTGGATTTGCTTATCTTTTCTCCATGATTTCAAGGTAAAATCAAACGAGATATAAATCTTTATTTCCTTTATTTTTCAACAAACATTTATTATTCCATAATTTTTTCAAACAACCTCAAGAAATGTTGGAGAATATTGTCAAGAACCGACAGCAGATATGTACTTACTGTGTTTAAATGAAGCATAATTATTGTTTTATGAAGTAAAGAGTTGTAAAAGTAGATGTATGAGATTAAGATAGCGTTAGTATAGTCAGATAGGTAGAAATTGGTAGAGTTAAGGTAGTTACTTTTAATATAGGAATAGATAGGATTGAATATTCAGCTGTAGAAGTACACATTCATATAGGGTTGAGTTGAATTTTCTTAATAACGTCCTCCTTTCCTTGGTTCATAATAATTAGCAGACAAAAAACAAGTCACTATATTAAGTAATTTAGTATATTTAGTAATTCAAATAATAAGTTTATAAGGCTATCAAATTACCAAGCGTTCTTGTTAGTTCTTCTGTGGATAACAAGAATCTACCCCTTGAAGCTAGATGGTCAAGATTCGTCAACCGGATTTATATGATCATCAAATTTTCTCATTCCACTCGTAAACTGCAATTATGCATCATAACTTTCCATTCGTGATCTGCAACAGTAACTCTCATTTCTCATTTCAGAGACCATTATCCAACTCTTATTCGTTTTATGCTTGTAGATGTGTAAATTCCGTCCATTGTTGTCGGATCGGGATCTGAAGTGTTGAAACCTCCCTTCCATTATTGGTTCCAGCAAGGATTTCACCATAATGGAACGCAGTGTTCCCAAAATCGAAAACGTCGAGGAGGCAGAGGTCGCTTCTATTGTAAACTTGTGTACGGATGTCATTTTCGGTTATTGTTCCTAACAGGATGGAATGATGAGCCCTGGTTTGGTTCTCATTATCATCTAAGTGCTACCTTATTCCCTCCTCTCTGTCTCTCACTCATAATGGGGGTATTGTAGGGTTTCTCTTCCGAAGCTCGTTATCTGAGAAAGAATCCGGCCACCAGGTCCTGGAGTGAAATATTCGAGAAGATGAGGAGATTTGTATTCGTCGTGTATATTCAATTATGGAAGGATAGGAAGAAATGGCTAAATATTTACATTGGTTCCAAGACGAACTCAATAACTCTTTTTAGACTGAATGAAATTCAAGTTTGTGACTTGTGAACTTGTTCATTTCAGCAGAATGCAAGGTATAATGATTTTATCGTATCATTTATTATTATGTTTCTACTTCATTCATAAATATGAGGAACATAATATTGAAGAGAACGAAAAAATTCTTCAGTTTCTAATGATCAATTCGTTACCAATTCATAATACTATAGTTTACAACGTATAAATGCGGATTATTTTTTATTATTACCAAGAATTTCAATCTATTGTCCATTCATACCTTTGTAATTCACTCACCATCCGTGACTTCCAAGCTGGAACTCTCCACGTGATTCTTCAAATTATCTGATGATTGATCTTGTTTCAACACACTAGTCTTAGGAAAATTTCTTATCGAAACTTCTTCTATCTGGATTTTCTGCGCATTCACAATTTTTTCGTAAGATTTTTTTCTAGATATCCTTTGGCAACCTAACTTGAGTCCCATCCTCTCAGCTCTTGCAGATCTATAGTATCTCCATCAGCGCGGTCAAAAAAATATCGCTGACTATCTTCTTGTTAAGGGTGTTTTTTTAGAGCTATAGAACTTTAAATTGCAATAAAACAATAGCCCCACAGAAAGTAGTCTAGCGGTGTTAAATCACAAGATCTTCGAGGCCAATTCACAGGTCCAAAACGTGAAATTAGGCGGTCACCAAACGTGTCATTAGGCGGTCACCAAACGTGTCTTTCAATAAATCGATTGTGGCACGAACTGTGTAACATGTTGCGCCGTCTTGTTGAAACCACAGCTCCTGGACATCATGGTTGTTCAATTCAGAATGAAAAATCATGGCTCTATACCGATCACCATTGACTGTTATGTTCTGGCCATCATCGTTTTTGAAGAAGTACGGACCAATGATTCCACCAGCCCATAAAGCGCACCAAACAGTCAGTTTTTCTGGATGTAACGGTGTTTCGACATACACTTGAGGATTAGCTTCACTCCAAATGCGGCAGTTTTGTTTGTTGACGTAGCCATTCAACCAGAAGTGCGCTTCATCGCTAATGGACGTAGTGCGCGATACGTATTCCGTACAGAACCATTATTTTCGAAATAAAATTGCACTATTTGCAAGCGTTGTTCAGGCGTGAGTCTATTCACGATGAATTGCCAAACCAAACTGAGAATAAATCACTCAACAGGTGTTGAATCGGTCGCCATCTTGAACAGTCATGCCAACTTAAAGTTATATAGCTCGAAAAAAAACACCCGTTACAATAGCCGGTGTAGAAGTTTCGATTTTTGTCAATTGAAATAGCTAGCAATATTCTCAGGTAATTTAGAAAAACCTTTTATCTAGGATACACACTATAGCCTCAGCGTGGGAGAGAAATACCCTATAATAGTTTTATATGGTCTCCAAGGGTTTAATTGGCGCATGAACGAATTAACGCTCAAAATTACCTCATTTTTACGACATTCTGCTTGATTTTTCTATAGTTCTGGTTACGCTATACAGTATCCATTTTTCACAGAGCTTGGAATACTTATTGAATACATACGCGCAAAATCTCAAAACGATCGAAATATTCATTATTTATTTTTCAATGTTCTGTTAACAATCACATAATTCCTATAATTCGAAAATTATCAAGGTGAGTTGTTGTGTTTTGAGATTTCGATAGAACATCAAATCGCATTTCAGAAGAAAACATCATCAATCCCATACGAAACTGAAAATACAAAATCGAGCACAAACAAGAACATGTTTTTTTTTAACGTATTGTTTTCTCTTGAAACTATCGCAAAACCAATTTCATCGATAAGAATAACACGAAATAGCGTGTTCAGGATCAGACCTACATAGTTATGTTCTCCTTCGGGCGATTTATAAAATAGAAAGATAACCGAGCAAACTGAAACCAGCTTCCACTCTTTTTTTCTCTCAATCCCATCTTGAAACACTGAAAATAAACCTGGGATAAATCAACAAAGTGAGCATCTGATCACATAGTTCCCAGAGAGAAGACATTCCTTCATATTTTCGTTTCTTCTTTTCGAGCCTATTCCATCCAGGAGGAATAAAAAGCGTTCAACTATAATGGAATTCTAGTTGGTTTCACGCAACACTATTCATCTTGACAGAAATGAAGAGTTGAACCTGATCTGGAAATTTTTATTGGCAGAAGTGAAGAGTTGAATCTGCTCTGTGAATTCCCTTTATTGGGTAATTTCTTTTTGGATTTTTTAGGGTAGTTATTACACAATCAACATGAAATTTTGTAGTAGGTAGGCTTTGAATTATCATTTTACATCTGAAAGCAAATTTTAGTTTTGATTGAACCTGCAGTTTGGAATTAATAGAAACATAGAATTCCCCAAGGGCTGTATTTACAAAACACCTTGTCGGATTTTGCCCATTAACGAACTCAACTGCAGCATTTGATTTCCAAACCTACGCTGAAAATTCAAAAATTCTAGGTCTTGCGGATCCGCGGGATTGATAATTTTCATCCTGCGGATTTGCGGGACTGATATTTTGGAGCGGAATTGGATTCCCTAATCGCGACGAAATGATCGGTTCAGAGAACGAGCGCTCAAAAACACACAAAAGTTCCATAATTCCAACACAGACCGATGCTAACGTGAAAATTACAATACTTTGTGAATTCACGCTATAATGATAAAAAGGGAACGCTCAAAATGAGATACTAATGGGATATTTTACATGTGGCCATGTGGAATTTCTATTCTGTACGTATGATCACAGCGTTTTATTCATAAACCTATCAGAGCATTCACCAGTCGCTAGTTGGCGCCAATTTAGTGGCCATTTCAAGCTGCATGAAAAAGCAAGGATTGTGCGCCCAATTATTCCTAGAGGCCAATTTCGGTCTGCAATCATGTGGGGGCGAATTTTGCAGCGCTCTCTTTCTGGTAGTGGCCGGAAATATGAAGAAGAATCTGCTGCAGGCCTCAGCAATGCCGTTGGTCACATTACTAACAAAGCTAACATTTGCATGACATTAAAATAAGTTGCTTTGAGGTTCTGGTTATTATGGGGCTGCAGCGGTGATGGGCTGCATTAGCCTTATGAACGTTCAAATTGGCGATAACGAAGTCTTGGCGCATTTACCGTTATGGCTGCGTTGGAACGGCTGGTTGACTCATCGATTACGGTGTTCCATTTTGAGAGATGTTATAAAGAATTAGATTGAACGTTCTATCTTTTGTTCTCTTCCAGCTGAAATTAATGCCACAGCTCAGTCTTAAACAACTCTACTTTTCCTGCAACTCTTGTTGACTACGCCACTCTATAAACTATAACTTCGATCATTTTTATTTGTTTTTCACGACCTAAAGCAACTTAGTTGTGTTGTTCCTCATCAGAATGATCAGTAATTCGTATCGATCTTCATGGCATGAAGAGATTTTTCAGTGACCAGGTAATATAAGATATTAGGAGAAAAATAACAAGAGATACTTGACTCACAAAGCTATCATCAGCTCCTGGTTAGATTATCGGGGTTTAAATTATATTTACATCATAACTCAAATAGAAATGCTAGAAATTAATTTTGGAACCGAATTATGTTTCTCTCATTTTTTATTTTCAAGCTTGCTCTGCAGTTCATTTGATTGATAATTTTGAATGTAAATCAAGAAGAACATAGATACAACATACAAATTGGTAGAGGATGTTAAATCAAAATAAATGAATAAAAAGTTTAGAAATGCGTAATACAAAAAGCTGATGCTCAAGTAATTGAACTTTTCGATGGTATAAGCAAATGTACCTACAAGAAAGTTTCAGGAGATGGAAAAAACCGAAATAAATACACTCTGGTGCAATCTTCCTGGTTCGGATCATTCCAAAAAGTTTCTTAGGCACTTTGACAATGCGAGATCTAAGAAGTAGAAGCAAGAATATGTTACACCTCCTTGCTGGATACCTTACAGATCATTGTCGTCTATGGAAGCATCTCATGAGAAGGGGTCTAGCAGAAAACTACGAACGCAGATTCTGTGAGGAGGAACAAGAAAGTCGAGATCATCTATTGGCGAAATGCTTCGCTATCACTTGCCGCAGAATATGTTTCGGACAAGATATTTTTAGTATTGAGGAAGTAGCCTCCTTGTGGCTATTGCAGATACACGAGGTTCATAAGACCTCTGGAACTGAAAGCCGAGGTGTAGATCATCTTATAGCAAGAAGAGCTCTGATGAAGAGCTTAATAGACCATTAGGTTGCAGAAATTTATGGAGTCGATTGGTTTTATAAAAATTGAAATTATAGATTTCAGCATCAGGCACAACGACATCAAGATCGAAGAATTGGATCTTTTATCACTGACGAGATAATGCTTGTAGAACTTTATAAAAGTTTACACCATAGTCATCATAGTTCCATTGAATATAGTTAAAACTGGATATTTGTTCCCAATCAAAATCTTTAAACATACAGAGCTCAACCTCATTCCTACAGATTTTTCGATATGATTTGAAGATTTGTAATGTAGTAATACTGACAATCAAGTTGTGCTGATTCAATAACAAAACATACGCAGTACAACGACCCACCCAACTAGGACAAGCTCTGTTCTAATGGGATTCAACACAACCTTCAATAGTAGGCATAAAAAGTACAAATACACCATCTGAACCTGCCTCCAGGATGTCCTCCGTTGGAAGGCTCATGTTCTCGCTTTCCTCTTCTGCCGATGATCGATGCAAAGATCGTGACGGGAGGCTGTAACATGCAGCAGACCGCGTTGCACAACAACTCCCAGGGAACGGGGACGAGAGGAGCAAATGAAAAAAGCGGGCAAAAAGGGTTTCGAACATTATCATCGGCATGGGAAATATTTTTTCGGTATTCTTTTCATACGGCCTTCCGTGTGCTCGACGTGTAGGAACCTATCGCGATGGAAACGCAAAAACCGGAAACAGCGAGGAGTATGCGGATTGCGGAAATGTCGTGTTTGTTTTCACACGAGAGGGCGACGCCGTTTTTTGGGCGCTCATTCTCCGACCGGATCGTTCTACCGTTTCGTCACAATCTATAAATTTCAAGCCGAAGACTCAAGGTTTAACTCAATAATCCGTTCCCGAATTAAATTGTGCCTTCCTGCCGTCTCAATATTCGATATCTCGTCTCAGTATTCAATATATCGTCTAAATATTCAATATCTCGACCCAGCCTTAATTCTATATTCTTTAATTTTGACAGGCATCTTTTGAAGCTTGGAACTTACGAAAAAAATTGATCTGGCACTGGCAGTGCCATCTGTTAGCCAGGCCTGTGACTCATTTACGAAGATCACGTCATCAGAATCATATAAAATTCGAGCGGAAGAAAATAAAATAGATGAATTTTTTCAAGTACATGTCTTTTTGGGGTTTCGCGTTTTCGTGGGGATTTGTTAAACACAGATAGACGAAAGGCGAAAACTTTATTGCGGTACAACACTTATTATTATTATTATTTGAACTGGGGTCGTTGTGGCTCGGTAAGGCTTCCGGGAACTGCGACCACGTAGATCTTTTGTTCTCTAACCTACTCAAACATGGAAACCCAAGGAGGTCGTCAATGACGTTGATATAACTGACAACCTCCTTAGGGGCCTCGGCTGATAGCTTTTGGGTATCTAGGACCATCTTCCCCATATGAATGGTTCTTAGGCCAGCCAGCTCCGGACACTTGCATACCATGTGTTCAGCTGTTTCTGTTTCTGATCCACAGAGCCTGCAAATCTCATCTGCTGATCTTTCCATACGATACAAATGATGTTTGTTCCGATAGTGCCCGTTAGCAGTCCCACCATCACCCGAAGCTCGGCTCGTGACAGCTTCAAGAGCTTTCTGGCATATTTAGGTGAAATCATCGCGAATTTCTTGGGCTGAGTAAGTCCAGGAGTGATTGTCCAGTGGGTTATCCTGTTATTCAACTTTCATTGCTGGACCGCTGGCTTATATTGGTCTTTTTTTCTAGCCCACAGAAAGGGTCAGGTCCAGCAGGTGTTAACTTTGATGCAATTTTTGCAAGTTCATCGGCTTTTTCACTTCCTTCACCAACACAGTACCCTGGTACCCATAGTAGAGTCACTTTATTGCCTCTAGCCAGTTGTTATCGTGTTACGGCTCTTCCAAGTCAACATAGACCCCTGGCAGTATGGTACAGCAATTGCAAACATCCTTGAACACTCTACTAACTCAACTGGTCATCACCTTGTAACTTCCTCTACTCACTGAACTCCCCTTTTCCCAGTTTCATACCTGGGTTACAAACAAAATCATATTGTACACCGTGAATATTCTTCCTTTTCTCATTCTCTGAGTTGTATGCCTGCACAATAGTATTATGGTAACTATACACTAATTAAGGTAGGGGAAAGATATTCTTTATTATATAAATATATCTGAAAACCCTATGAATGAGAAAGTTGTATGCACAAGTACCACGAAAGACCATTGTTACAGTATTGCAGGTACATTTATATTTAAGTATTGTGACGACAAATTTTACTGGACACAGACATCTTATAATAATTTCAAGCTTGACACGAAATCCTATGTTGATCGCTCTACCAGAACCATAGATAATCGAAGCACAATATCGAACTCTGCGCTCTTCCCGAAATTTTTTTCGATTCCCCCACCCCAAACCATGGCAACTATTCCACTAACTATCCATTCAAATCCGAACCACAGATTGCAACTGAAGCATATCGCACACTACAAAACAATACCGACGATTGATATCCACCGCTCACTCCGCCAGATAATCGACGTCTATTGTTCGACGCCATTCAATCATCCGCGCCAGGAAGCTCGCCAAATTCCCAAACGTTCGATATTCCAAACGGAGGAATATCTCAATACAACGTCGTCCCGGATCATCACGACTCCTGACGCGTCTCCCCGATACTCCTCCAATCCTCGCTGTTATCAAATCATCCTCCAGGGCTGCATAATTAGTGCCTCACCTAACCTAACCTCCCGAGACATGAATAATAGCACGCAACACACATTAAACATAAGCTTATTAGATGTCACATATTGCAGGGAGACGTGTAAATTCCCACGTTATCTACTCGCTAGGCCCTTCTCCCAGGCTCAAGATGAGGGGGTGCACGGGGCAAAAAAGGGGTATTGCGTATTTCCGGGGTCCTTGGGGTGTTTTTGCTTGAAGCACATCTCAAGTCGATACCCTCACTGTCTTGGAGTTACTCTGAAATTATATATTTCCCAAAAGACGAGTCATCGAAGGAGTACCACAGGGAACGGTACTGGGTCCAGTGCAATTTCTTAATCGACGATGTTAAGTGGCATATACGTTTCGTGTATCGCAAATGATCCTGGCTTGTTCATTTTGTTGAAGAGTTAACAGCTTAGACCCAAAATTTTCAATATCATTCGATTTCAGTTCAAATATTTCACCTTGATACTTTCTCCGGAAGCACCAAAAACAATATGAAAGTAAACCCAACATAAATATCTAGGTAACTTTGAAATTGTACGAAAGGGTGCTCGGATGATAATTGATTGATGCCTTGATTCGTTCATCTAGCAATTTTTTTTCCGTTCATATTTTGTCTATTGATATTCAATTGTTTCAAAAATCCACGTTATTTGGAATATTTCGAAATAGCAACAGTAGCTTTCAGCATTGAGTGATTTGACCATAATGTAGATACTGCGGACCTCGTAGGCAACCAAAACATTTCAGATTTAGAGGTCTTTTTTTCTTCTTACTTTAAAGATTAGAATTTTAACAGCATTAACCAACTTTGGAGATTTCCTGAACATTTGAACACCATCAACACTCAAAATTTCAAATATTTTCAGAAATTAAGCAGAAATAAGTAATGATTATCTGACTTCACTCACAACGAATCGATTGCTTATTTGGAAAAAAGTTTACTAGATGTCACAAATTGCTGCAAATAACATCTCACTTTGATGCACTCACCTATCTTGGACAAATTGAAGGCGTTAGTGAAGGCACTATGAAATTATTTTTCAATGGATTACGTGGCGAGTCATTGAAGGTGTACCACAGGGGACGGTATTGATACCAGCCATGTTTCTTGTATTTATGAACTAGCTGATTTATGGTTTAGACTTGGATTTGGTCGCCTATGCTTATGGCTATGTAAAGATAAATAATGTAAAAATATGAGCAGAACCTCACGAAAGGCGAGCATGGGAACAATTCAGAGACGAAAAACTAAGGAAAACACAAACGTGAAATTAGGATCTTATGGGCGCTCGTTCAAACATTTGACAATTGATGACGACATAACTTTATGCAGAACCCCATAAGTATCTCTTGGCAATTTCTCCCAATGAAAAACCACCCTTATGTATAGGCAAATAATGCAACCTCTGTCAAATTCACTGAGTTGATAATTTTTACGTTGTCGTACCTTAGGCATAATCGCAGCCTCAAAACGCAAAGAAGAACATGAAAACAAAAAACTGAAACCACAAACAATATCGAAATCGACTCAATCTTTCATGAAATATACCAAATAATTTCGATTGTATATCAACAAGTAAAACCTCGAAATCATTTTGTAGGAAATTCTTATCAATCACAACCTTTCACAATTAAATATATCTGCTGAGTTCAATCAAGAATTGTTCTTCATTTCTTATATCACAGAATATAACAATTTTCTTACTGTTTTTATTATTTTTATTCTTGTTTGGAGAAACTGCAGTTTTGAAAGTTCATATACTTAAGAGAAATCCAATAGATGGCGCCAGTCATATACAGGGGGAAATCCCATAGGTGGCGCCAGCGTCGGTTCTCTTTTATATATTTGATTTAATTCAATTTCTAATTTATATTCTCTATTATATTTCTTCCTCTGGTGAGGTTTTCTAATGTAAATAACATAGTTTGTGTTTATTGGTTTAATTTTAGATAAGTTTACTTCATTGTATATATTCATGAATTCTGTGCGTTACATTATATGGTTGAAGTCCATGTTCTGGACGCATGAGAAAATTCTAACCCTCTTTCTCGTTAACTCTCTCTTGTTAACACGCTCTCGTTTAGTTCTATCTGTTGTGCTAGTTGTAAAACAACATAACTTACTCGGGGTTATGTTTTTAATAGTGTTCAAATAAACCGTTTAACCAGTACACGACTTATTATTTTATACAGTCCATTATATCGAAAATATTTCCATGGTCCTTGGAACCGTATAATTCCAAGGTACTACCTGTACCGCATTCTGGTTAGTGTGAAATCGTTACATCGAAAGACTAGTGACCTTTCTGTTCCTGTTTTAAGAAGACATCATTGGAAACCAAGAAAGTGCCAGAGGAAAAGTCCATCTTTCAAGTTGAAGTCAAGTTCTTTTGAACAAGAAAACTAGTGACCTTTCTGTTTCCAAGCGTTGGAAATCAAGAAATTGCTAGGAAGTCTCCAGAAGAATATTGTTTTCGTGTGAGAAAGAGCCAAAGGAATTCATCTGTTAAGTATTCTTTGTTTTACCTGCCAATACTGTTGGAGTCAACAAATTCATTCCACTCATATAGTTAGTATATTTATTAGTTTATATATATTCAGTAGGTATATTAGTATAATTCATTATGGATAGAATGCTTGTTGAAAAACGTGCTAGTGTAGAAGGAAGGTTCACAATAATTGCAGAGAAATTGGAACCTTTCATTGCGAAATTTGAAAGTGATTCATCTTCTTTGAGTAAAGAAGATTTTGGTATTATTAGCGATTTGAAAGTAAATTAACGTCAATTGATGAATGCTTCAATGATGTTCAGTCAGAAATTGAAATATCTTGTGAAGACGATCAATTTGATATTCAAATGGGTTTAAGAGAGGAATTTTCCGACAAGATGCATAGATGTGTAATGAAAAGTACGTTTATGTTGAGCAAGAGAAATGTTCTCAATAATTATGTCAAATATGAGGTAAATTCAAAGGTACAATTGCCAGTCATAGATTCACCTGAGTTCAATGGCACATTAGATGGATGGTTGAGTTTTAAAGATATTTTTAATTCTCTCGTTCATTCAAATCAATCGATTACTTTTCTTTTTTTCTTTCAGAAATGCTAAAAAACATATTGGCATTCTCAAAAATCATCTCCACCCCTATCCACCCTGTATAAATAGAATTCAAATTGGAATACTATCCATTCCTAGTCAACGGTATAGGGTGATAAAATAACCATAAGGTCCCCGAGGTCTGATTTCCATACGGAATATTTTATTTTTATCGTTATTGCGATCTTCCGTTATGAAATAAGGAGCACGACCTTTTGTTTACACTTTGGCGATGAGGGTCATTATTAAATAAACCAACAAAAGGTTTAATGACTCTCCGACTTTGATCCTCACCCTAAGATTAGCCTCTCAGACCCTCACCCTGCTTGTTTTAGCCGAGTTATGTGTATATTCCGTAAATAGCAATTCATCGGAAATATCCACCCCTCGTATTAAAGACAACCTCAGCTTTTATGGGTCTGTTAGCCATCTCTGCGGCATTTTCGCATGGATGATAAAATTTGATTTATGAAATGATACAAATTCTGGGGAATTATTTCGTGTTTCATCAAATGAAAAGAATTCTGAATGTTTTTTGTTCAATTCAATAATTCAATAATCGAAGTTTTTGAATTGGATAATTTTAGATTTCATGGGATGAATTAGGTTTAATTCAATTTCTTCGCTCAACGCCACTGTTTTTACGTAATTACTTCAAGATAGAATAACATTCAGGGCTAGAACCACTGAAGACATCCATAAAGAAGAAGAAGAAAAAAGCTCATCTGCAAATCGACTTCTATAGAAAAGTAGACCTGAAAAGTTGATTCTTTGAGCTCGTCGGCCATCAGATTCTATCTCTTGTGACCCAGACAATTTATGGAAGCGAGCCCGTCTGATCGTGCAGGAATGAAATACATGTAGGCCTTACCACCAAAAATTCAATTGTATTTAAAAAAAATCCGGATATATGTAAAATTCCTCTGCATCGACCATGAATGAAGCTGACTTTTCGTCAACACTGGAGAAAATTTTTTCACATCCTCATGACTTCACATTCTCGGCAGTGTTTTTCTCAAACTAGCATTTCTTTTTTCGATTCGAGATTTCCACATCTCCGAGTACATAGTAAAGCGACATTTGCATTACCGAAAATACTGACACGACAGTTCTAATGGCGTAGAAGTGATAAGAATGTCAAAGGATTCTTCAGCTGTAGGTCGGTTTCATCTGCGATAAACCTAATGATGATTTGATGTCTCTGAGGTTTTCACGTAATTACTTCAACATAGAATAACATTCAGGGCTAGAACCACAGAAGACATCCATAAAGAAGAAGAAGAAAAAAGCTCATCTGCAAATCGACTTCTATAGAAAAGTAGACCTGAAAAGTTGATTCTTTGAGCTCGTCGGCCATCAGATTCTATCTCTTGTGACCCAGACAATATGGAAGCGAGCCCGTCTGATCGTGTAGGAATGAAATACATGTAGACCTTACCACCAAAAAGTCAAATGTATTCACAAAAATCTAGACATATGTAGAATTCTCCTGCATCGAACCTGAATGAAGCTGACTTTTAGTCAACACTGGAGAAAAACTTTTTTACATCCTCATGACTTCACATTCTCGGCAGTGTTTTTCTCAAACTTGCATTTCTTTTGTCGAGATTTCCACATCACCGAGTACATCGTAAAGCGACATTTACATTACCGAGAATACTAACGTGATAGTTCTAATGGCGTATCAGTGATAAGAATGTCGACTTTCCGAAGACAGGATTCTTTAGATGTAGGCCGTTTTCGTCTTCTGAGCGATAAACCTAATGGTGATTTGATGTCTCGAAGGTTTTCACGTAATTACTTCAACCTAGAATAACATTCAGGGCTAGAACCACCGAAGACATCCGGAAATAAGAAGAAGAAAAAAGCTCATCTGCAAATGGGCTTCTATAGAAAGATTGACCAGAAAAGTTGATTCTGCGAGCTTGTCGGCCATCAGATTATATCTTTTGTGGCCCAGACAATACGGAAGCTAGTCCATCTGATCGTGTAGGAATGAAATACATGTAGGCCTCACCACCAAAAAGTCGAATGTATTTAAAAAAATCTAGATATATGTAGGATTCAGTTATTGTTCCCTGTAAATAATTGCGATGGTCAACTGGATGCTTGGACACCTATCAGTTTTTTCAAGTGTCAAGGGCATGACAGTTTCAATGAATTTACAGGGAACGAATTGTTATTGTACATGTAATGTAAAAAGGTTGTGTAATTCTTCGAGGTGTCGAAGATATGTCATGAAATTGTAAATCTTGAAGAGATTTATTGGGGGGTTGAGAAAGTTCGAAGACAACACGGTCGTACCAGATGTGTCACATCTGTGTATCAGGTTCTTGTCCTTCGAGAATATTCGATTTCCAGGAATCCGCGAAGATCTTTGTGGGCGGTACGGCAAAATTCTTATTGGACTAGGGGATGGTACTTTCCCTAAGGGTGTGGTTAAGCCAAAAGAAGGGAGGTCGATATTCGAGACAGGTTAGTTTCAATCGTCGGAGAGACAGTTCAAATTAAGCCGAAGACGGGTAAAGTTCAAGGCAAGTCTAAGACGAGTCAAGTTCGGTCGGTCAAATTAAGACATAAGACGAAAAGACGTTTCGCGGACTAGATTAAGACGAGTCGCGAACAAGTTAACGACGAGACGACCGAAAACTTGAAGTACGACGAAGACGTGATAATCCAAGACGTTTCGAGTAATCAAAACTAGAGTTAAACACGAAATTCAGTACCGTAGTGAGAAACTTGTAATTAGGACGTTATTAGGATCATCTCAATACTGAGTTTGTACTGTATAATTGTGGCTTTGTAAATAGATGTAAATGATTCAAAAGAGTTTAATTATTGCAAATCCAACAAAGTCGCGGTGAAAAAGACGACAGGCCAGGTAATCGAATCATACCTCTAGACGATCGATTAACCAAGCCTACATATATGTGAAATTCTTCTGCATCGAACCTGAATGAAGCTGACTTTCAGTCAACACTAGAGAAAAACTTTTTTACATCCTCATGACTTCACATTTTCCGCAGTGTTTTTCTCAAACTTGCATTTCTTTCGTCAAGATTTCCACATCACCGAGTACATAGTGAAGCGACATTTGCATTACCGAAAATACTGACGTGGTAGTTCTAATGGCGTATCAGTGATAAGAATGTCGACTTCCCGAAGACATGATTCTTCAGCTTTAGGTCGGTTTCGTCTGCGATAAGCCTAATGGTGATTTGATGTCTCGGAGGTTTTCACGTAATTACTTCAACATAGAATAACATTCAGGGCTAGAACCACCGAAGACATCCGGAAAGAAGAAGAAGAAAAAAGCTCATCTGCAAATCGACTTCTATAGAAAGGTAGACCTGGAAAGTTGATTCTTTGAGCTTGTCGGCCATCAGATTCTATCTCTTGTGGCCCAGACAATACGGAAGCGAGTCCGTCCGATCGTGTCGGAATGAAATACATTTTCCAGAAATCGGAAATTGGATTAAATCCGCATTGATGAATGGCTCGGCCGACGAGTCTGCGATAAGTAATTAACTCGTCAATTTGTTCCAATTTTGGGGTTCCTAATTGAATAGCCCTGCCGCAGATTGAAAACCCAGAGAAGTCCGGGACCGGCATACAAAAACGCACGCTCTGGATGAGCTGGCGACGCGATTGGTTTTTGGCAATGATCTAATTTGCCAACCGAACGCCGGGACAGTCTGGCCCAGATCAGTCGCGCCTTATCGGCAAACCGTCGAATGTTTTGTGTTTCATAATTGCAGTGAAGGTTTTACGACTGGACCGATGGAATTCTGTAGATTACGAAGTGATTCTGTCGGTTTCTTCCGCGATAGAATCGTCTTTGAATACGACAATAAATTTCATAGTTAATTATCTGACTCGTCAGAAATTGATATAATTTCTAAAAAAAAAAGAAATGAGGAGAACTCGTTATAAAAACATTGATTCACATCGTTACACTTGACGTCCTTGAGTGAACATGTTGAAGTTCAAATAACAGGGTGAAGAACATTGAAATCAGGCAACTAGCAACTAATTCAAACCAAGAAAACGTTCTATATATTTAGCGTTTATCAAGGTAATGAAAGATTAAGGGATAAGAAAAATATAACCGCTCTAGAAGTATATTATTTTGAGGAAGATCATACGTTCAACTTCGACTACACAAAGATAGTGGATAACGAAACAAATGGAAAGAAAAAGAACCCAAGCAAAATTATTTTCATGAAACTGAATGAGACCATCAATTACGGGACTGATACAGAAAAACTGAGTAAAGTTCATACTTATTGTTTTAAACTGATTTCAGGAATTCTTCGATCCAAAAATATGTCAATACATGATCTGAATGAAAATCACAATAATACTTTGTCAATTTGTTTTGAGAGTGATTGCAATTTCATAATGAACTTTTCTATGTTTATGTCGTTCTGTCTTGTATTTTATTCAATTGAATTAGTGTTAGTGTTATGTTAATACCCAAAAATGTCAATTTCAGTAGACTGAATCCTTCAACTACTATCTTTTGGACTATTTTTTTGCCGTTTGGGTGATTTGTTTCTTTAAAATGATATCAATCACCGTGTGACATTATGATAAAATGTATTTATCTGAGCCCCTATAGGCAGTAGCCTTGGCTCCTATCAATTTGATAATAAAAATAATAATACTACATATTTTGTTTGTTTCCTCTGTCTGAATATATAGACGAAACGTTGGCTTTGTCTTTAGTCCAACAAGCTCTAACCCTGTAGTTTGAACTTCAACACAAGTCTTTCAGATTTATATGGCATATTTTTTGGAAGCATGGCCAGGATATCCCTATGATTTACTGTGCTTCAGATTATCGATCTAGAAGAAGAAAGTGATTATCGTAATGAAACCATTTTTCGTCTCCAGGCACAATGCAACGCAGAAATCTCTGACGTCTTTGCCTTGCAAGCAGCCGTTCACAAGCAAACAAACAATATCTCTCGTACGGTACCCAATTTCCTCGTTTCTGAATCATTACCAGGACTTTCAGGCGTTTTGAAATGGCTTGTTACGTCACTCCCAATGGTCTTGCTTATTCCAATGATGATGTTCACGAATACCTAAGCTTTTTGTATGACATTTACCATCTATTTATTTCGACTACCACTTACCTTTACAGCCATCTATTGCAAAACGTCGAAAGCAAGGTTGTTCACCTATGTATTTTATTTCAACATCATCCTTCTGATAATAAAAGTTTAATGAGTCTTCTTGATGAAGGATATTTAATATAAATCAAATAATTTGACAACTTTGTGTCTAATCCTTCACAATAATATATCTGTATGATATATTCAGTTTATATAAACTGAATATATCATACAGATATATTATTGTGAAGGATTAGACACAAAGTTGTCAAATTATTTGATTTATATCATCCTTCTGTATTAACACTCCGTTTCAATGAAACAAAGCTTGCCAAAAACAGAGAATTTTATAGGCTTGGATATTTTTGATTCTGGAAATCATCTAGTCTAATTCAAATCAAATTTAACCTTACCTCTTTAATTATTAGATTTAGCCCGGCTGTGGTCACCTTTTATTATCTGCAGTTCAGTCCAAATCGGTGACGTTGAAGGGCTAGTTCATGACGTCAAGTGATAAAACCAACAATGACCACAAGCGTTGCGTTAGTTATTGTTGGTAATCAACAATGTTAACCAGGTTATTCGCTTGAATTCGCTTTGTGAACTTCAGGTCTGAAGGCTACCCCATTAGAAATGTAAGCTGAAATCTTTTTTTTTGTTGAGATAACCCCGAAAGAAGCAGGTCATATGTAATCTCCTACGCTAGAGTCTTTGCTTATTTTGAAGAAACAAACTCTCAAGTTCCGAGAAAGAACCGTTATCAAAACTCCATTAATTAAACAGAGTTATTCGAAGAAAAAGGTTAAACATCCCCCATTAGCCGCGCCCCTGTGCCCCTCTCGAAAAATGAATCGCACGGCATGAATTTATTCAGCAGTCAGTGAGAAAAATGGGTCTCGCCTTACCCACCGGGATTTCCAATTCCGATCGAACATTATGCTGCGTCTTACCTGTAACAACAAAGTTGCATTAATATTTTATGAGGATTATGGAATGGGTTCATTTTCTATTCACATCGCAATCAATTTGAATTTTAGGAGCAACGTAGCGCACCGACCCGACGCGCCAGAAAGCGAATTTGCATGAGGGCGAAAATTTTTAAATCAGAGCCTGAGAAATGTTGAACTACGAACGGTGGAGAGCGAGGTGATATAAAGAACCAAGGAGATTGGGACAATCATTTGTTCTTTCAATTATCGTTTCCATAGGTATTTAGAGTATACAGGATGAGAAGAGTTGGTTGTATTTGAACAGCAATTTTTTATCGCAAATAGATCTTTTCTGAGAAACTCATTCCTATACTTTGTTTCATTTTCTTATTATATAAAGACAATTGGTTATTATCTCCGTTTCTGTTTATTCTACTATGATGAAATAAAAACATTGAGCAAACATACGACTAACATTTGATTCCGGGAAAAGTGGTTCCTCGTATGTGATTGAGACTTTCAACTTCTTGGTAGCTTAGTGTTAGAGCACTGGACTAGTGATTCGGAGGGGGCGAGTTCGAGTCCCGCTCAAGATTTGTCTATTAGCCATCAAATATTGTACTATTCAGTTTTTTTTAAAGCGTATACTTGCTGACCTCCAATATAATATTGTGTGTATTTTTATAAAAACAATGGTTTATAATTCATTTTCCATTTCAACAATATATAACATATCCCCCTTATCAATTTAGCTTTACATAATTCATTATAATTTTGAACATAGATGCATCATTCTCTAAACAGTATTAGAAGTCAGTCTAGGACAACTTACATACAGATGATAAAACAATAGAGCAGAATATTAAGTTTTTCAGGATAATGCCGAAGCAATTTTCATTCGGAGGCTTGCATCTTTTGTTGCTGGTATTTTTTTCAACAGGTGGCGGGTGTTTGCTGTAATGCCCTTTCTATTCATTGAAAAAATTCAAATAAAATTGTTTTTTACTCAGACCATTCAGGGAATATCTCTGATGGGGGCACAATAGTCCATTAGGTCGCAGTGAAACGAAACCTCCTTAATTAAATCTGATCTAATCTACTCAAACCGAGTGATTTGTTACAGAAAAACTTTTGGCTTTTTAACTTTTTTATATGAAAGTAACGCAACTCGGGAGGATTTTGACTCCAATGAAATTACTTCAAATTTTTAGATATCATAGTGGACATGCAAGCTTGAGCATTTTAGGAACAGATGACATTTTTTTGCGGGGATTCGCGCTTTTCTTCAGGGAAGGAGTTCTGTTTCTCTGTAAGGCTGCCTAACAGTTTATCTTCGCCTAGACCTGTGACCCGTGGTATGCCTCAGGGGACAGTTCTGAGTCCTCTCCTCTTCTTGGTCTACACTGCAGATTTACCCCGAAGATGGAGGTCGCCTTGCTTACAATTTTCGGACGACACGAAGCTTTTAAACACCCCTATTTTTAATTATGGACTGCTCCAGGCAAACCTGCGTCAGTGTCAGAGAAATCGAAAAATATAATCTGCAGTCTGAATGGATGAAATAAAGGGCTAAATTCAGCTGACCTTTTTCCAGAATGAACTGATCCTTCAGAGAAAGTTCTATGTTCTCAATCAACTTTTTAAAAACAAGAAACTGGTAAGAATTTCGAAACATATAGTTGAATTGTTTGAAAAACGGATAAAAACTAGTAGGAATTCACGGCTTGACTTGTTATTCAAGCTTCTTGACTTGGTTTGACTCGAAATCCAATCAATTTCACGTCAAGAAGTAGTTTCTCAATGTCAAGTTAAGTATTTTTTCATCAAGTACTGGATATGACATTGAAAAACTACTACTCAACTTGAACTTCAGTTGATTTCAAGTCAATCGAAGTCAAGTAGCTTGAAAATCAAGTCAAGTCATGAATCCCCAAATATAAGCTTTGTGTATTAGTGAAACACTAGTTTTTATGGGAAAAATAATACGAGCAAAACAATGGGTTGATTGTGTTATTCAGACTGATCCATCGACAACAACTGTTAAAAGACGGTATGCTGAATTTAAATTTGCCCCTTATGAAAAAGTGTTCGATAAATCTGAAGCCTATTTCAAAAACAAATACGAATTTTTCAACACAAAAGAAAATGAACAGTTATAGGAACATCTTGAAATGACTCTTTTAACGAATGATGACAAATTATTGGATGGAAAAACACTTTCCACTGATTAGGGCCGGGATTCATTGAGTGAATTATTGAACAAAAATTTTGATTAATTGTTCTTCATAGTAGGACGAGAAGTGTAGAGTTAATACTAGTAGAAAAAAGCATCAAATCAATATTCTGAAAACTTTAAAAATTCAATCCCTAATGAGTTCATATTTTCATGAAAACTAATGACTTTTTCCATGAATGAGTAGCTAAAAAATATTTCCAACAAAAGGGAAGTGAGAAAGTCTAAAATTTTCTTCATTAGTTGACGAAGTAAAGAAGTAGATCAATTTCCACTTAGATGACAAGCAAAACTTCTCATTCCCCATTGTTTCCAAGGTTCACATTGTTTGAATAAAATGCAGAAATGATAGGTCCCCATTGTACCTCTCAAAATTGCCTCAAATGGATGTAAGCTAGGGTTCAATAGATCGATATCTGCTTCCCTTTTATCAGGACAAAGCGTAAACGAGGATTCTACTCAGAAGCCATAATGTCTTAAGTTTCGACGTTTGACGAAAATGAACCCAAGAAAATTATATATTAAACTTCCTGATTCCTAATTCCCATAATCCCTCCAAGATCTGCATTAGTAGATTAAATGTATTCATGTTTTTGATAGGGTTTCTTAATATAGGTACCCAACCCCTGGGAACTTCGCGAGTTGAAAAGATTTTCAAAAGCGAGATATGGAAGTTTATCTGAAACTTCTGTGATACTCTGAGTTCTCATAATGGAATTGGATGGATATAAAGGTGGAATCGAAAGATTTATGTTATTTTATCGTTTCTCATCGCAGACTTATATTGTCATTGGATCCAGGAAGTCTAGAGAAGTTTCGGATATTTGATACTTAGTCGAGAAGTATAATTTTCGTTTACCTTCAGCATCTACCATTCTGATACAATATATTCAGTATATATCAGAAGAATTTAAAAAATGGAGCGTGTGTGGATGAATCTCAGTATTAGGAGAGGAATTGTAAACAGGACACAACACATTTCAACGTATAACGCAGAAATACAGATGAAAACCTTAGCAAATACTCTTTCTCTTCATTTAGGTGTAGTGATTGATTTGTGTATTTGTTTACAAAATAAGCTGACATATTTATATTATAGGGCTTCTTCATCCCAACAAAACCCTTTCAGCCTTCCTTTTCACGTCAACTCAAGTTCAAGGCAATTAGTAGTTTTTCAATGTTAAGTCAAGTACTTAATAAATAATTACTTCACTTGACATTGAAAAACCACTACTCGGATTGAACTTGAGTTGATTTCAAGTCAAGCTCAAGCCAAGTAGCGTGAATATCAAGCCAAGCCGTGAATCCTTTGTTCTTTGGTTTCCAAGAGAGCTATAGATGCTTCACTCCAATTTCTTTATAGTCGAATGATATAAAACTTGATCTTTTAATAACACAAAACTTCAAGGACTGCAGGGCCAAAGGTAATAAAATTTATTGATATGACAAGAAGAGGTGAAAGTATTCCATTTAAGGGTATTCAGTAAAGCTCTCTCTCAATTTTATCGTTGCCCGAATATTTCAACATTAAGTTTTGCTTTATTATTCATGAAATGAAGATTTTATTGAAATCGTGAACGATAAGGTTTATGGGCGAAGTAGCAGCTGAGGGATCACATAAATTTCTTCACGTTCACATGTCGCTATCTTCGAGGTTACGTGTGCCCATTTAGTTTCATATCATTCCCTTTTTTCAATTAACTTTGTCACCATTCTTCTGGAATATCATCATACATTATATCACAAAACCAACCAATTTAATCCTTTGAATTATCAAATTGTTTCGAGAATGGCTTCGCTTGAAAATTATTTGATTACAAACTGAGGTTTGAAAATGTTTCCTTTCTTTTCCTAGAAGCAAAATCATTGAACAATTTTATCTGTGTGAAGAATTCAGTTATCCATTAATTTTATTTATTCAACATCAACTGGAATTCCAGTGGAAATGATTCAGTTACAAGGATTCACACACAAAAAGAAACGAAGAAGATATTTACAGTTGATCATGAACATAAACTATCAGATATAAGCTGTTAAATATCAACAATAACAAAAACAGTAATTAAGTAATTTCTACCCAGATACAGGTAGGTATCACCTTTTTCTGGACAAAACCAGGTAAATGTTGAAGGTATCAATTGAAGAAAGTGCAAGTTATAAAACTGCGTGATTTTCAATAATCTTCGACGATGCTAAAAAAGTAAGTATTGAAATACATTGCACTGGTGGAGGGAAAATCGAAGAGACTTTTCATCATTCGATACAAGAAAGTTTGATCGAATATAGCACTTATTTGCTTTTGGTTTCGTCCATTCTGTTCCGGTAAATTCGATGTCGCACTGGAAGGCGTATTGTCGAAAATTTTGATAAAATCATGGACATTGTCGATTCCGACTTTTTGATTATCCAAGAGCTAGTGATTACACAGAAAACCATTAGGAACTTTTGGCAAAAGACTGGTCTCAAATAGGTGCTGAATGTATGGGTACCACACGAGTTAATGCAAACAATCTTATGAACCGAATTCCCATCTGCGAATCGCTGCTGCACCGCAACATTCTTGAAGAGGTTAGTGACTGGCGATGAAGAGTGGATCACTTACGACAACGTCAAGCGAAAACGGTCGTGGTCGAAACGCGGTGAGCAGTCAGAAACTGTGGCAACGCTAGGATTTGTGGTCATACAGGTTTTGCTGTGTATTTGGTGGGATTGGCAGGAAATTATCTACTATGAACTGCTCTCCTACGGCACAACTGTTTACTTGAAAGAATACTGTCAACAATTGGACCATCTGAAGGAAGCAATGGACCAGAAGCGGCCAGATTTGGCCAATAGGAGAGGAATTGTGTTCTATCAGGACGACACCAAGCCACACACATCGATAGTGACTTGCCAGAAACTCTGGGAGCTTGGTTGGGAGGTTCTTATGCTTTATAGTCCGGACCTGGCACCAAGTGATCAACCATATTTTCCAGTCAATGGCGAACTTTCTTGCTGGTGAAAAATTCGCTTCAACAGACGCTTGTGCAAATAGAACGTCCCAATTTTTTGCCAGTACGGACGAGGGCTTCTATGAGAGAGGCAAAATGATATTACCTTCAAAATTGCAACAAGTTATCGAACAAAACGACCCATATTTGACCTGAATCGGATCCTAACTATGTTAACATAATTGAAGCCTTGTTTTCAATTCAGAAATAATGGATTTCATTTTACTACACCTCATACATAAAATTCCCCACACTTTCACAAAATTCACTTCAACCTCAATAATTTCTCCCGGATCCCAATTCCCCCCCCTCATTCTAACCTGCATCTCTCCCCCTTTCTCGACAAATACCCTAAAATTCCCCGTGTTGTTTTCACGGCGCAACATTTTCATCCCGATGCAGAATTAAGTATGAATACACAATAGAATCGGGAAGGTAAAACTTTTTGGAATTATTGCTCGAGCGGCAAGGGGAGAACGCTACAACGTCGAAAATTATGCCGAAACCTCTGGGAGAATGTGATATAACACGACCGTTCTGAATATTTAACGCGCGGTACAAATGTACCGCAAATTCTGAAAAAGTTCTAATCATTTGGCGAGTCTGATATAGGTTGCTCCCTGAAAATTTGATGAGCGAAGTTGAATGGTTTGAATTGACTCTGCGGATTTGGACGAATGATCCTGTCATGAGGTGTAAATGAGCAGAATCCAGTTTCATTTTTGGTATAAAAACTTTTCCTAAATTTTCCTAATTATACAAGAATTATTTTTTAATTGAGTTTATTGAATTTGAATTCATGTTCATTGATATCTGCCTATCAGATGCATGCACCTTCGGTAAAAGGTATTATTTCTTTCTCTACATTATTATTTCAAAAAATCATTATCATTAATGATGAATCCATTAATTTCATCGGAATAAAACAGGATGTTCCTGAATTGAAGGTACTTATAAGAATGGAAGATTTCTCGGATCATTAAAAAAAGTCCTATAAGAATGGTCGCACAAATGTTTTTTTTTCGAAATACAGGGTGTCGAAGTTCATTTTTTTTTCATAGCACTACGCTTCACAAGATATTCAACTTCAAATTGGTATACTTATTCCAATTTCAAGTTCTCATCATGTGATATGCTAATCTACAGGCGATGTTTTTTCTACGCAAGGGCGTAGATCTTTTTTTGACGACAACGTTAACTCACATCTGTAACGTGAGAAAAAGAAATTTGATAACAAAATTTGAACCAAATCACTCGAAATTATTTTTTTCATTACCAAATCGTTTGTTCTTATCTTATACTGGATGTTCCTAAATACGAGTTACAGAGGAAAATGAGAGATTCCTTGGATAATTTTAAGAATAAAAAGTCCTATGAATATGAGCCCGCAAACTCTTTGTTTTCGAGATACAGGGTGTTTCTAGTGTGTCGTTCTTTTCTGTGGTGCTTATATCAGTTTATTAAATCTTTATTTATCTTCGCTAAAGAGTGGGTAAATAAGTACCAAAACTTATAATTTATTCATTCATTATAGTTGATTAGCTGGATCTTTATAATAATTTGAATTTTCCTGAGATTCACTGTTGAAAATGTTTTTCAGAATCAGGCACCCTTCCAGAAAGAGTATCACCCTGTGGATTTGTATTCAAAATTAGCATATTACATGATGAAACTTCAAATTGGGATATCTATGGCCAATTCAAATTGATTACTTTGTGAGGGAAAGGTTCTATGCATTTCAAAATACTAATCTCGAAAACAAAGCGTTTGCGGGCCCATGTTTATAAAACTTTTTTTTCTTGAAAACATTTGAGGAATCTCTCCTTTTCCTTCGTATCTCCAATTCAAAAACATCCTATATTAAGAGAATTCATTCAAGAAATATTTCGCTTCCTTACTAGGCGACATCTTTCTTCTGAATTCAAGAAAATGAATTCGAGGATAGCACTGACTTGGTTTCAGGAGCTTTTGAATGCTCTGTCATTCATGGGAGGTAACAGCACTTCAATGACTTCATCAGTATCGAATTACCAGAAGCTATTTCATTCAAAGTCTGTAGTAGCAAAAGCGTTTCATGCGCTAGTGCGCCATATGGCGTTCAACCACTTAAGCTTTCTCCTTAATGATAACTAATTGTCATTGCTCCGATAACTAGATTTCCGCTTTCGAATAATAATCGATAGAAATCTTTAAAAATGGGTTTAACTAGAGGAAATATAGAAGAATTGAAAGGAATCGTTGAAGAGACAGTAGTGGCCGTACTGGATTGCTATTTAGATACCATTACTGAGAAAATAATGCTCAAGATTAAGGACAGAATGGAAGAGAAGTTTAAACGGCTGAATTTTCGATTGCAAGATGATGAGTTTCCTTCGACCGATCGAAATTTGGAAGAACTGAAATCAAGGCTTCACAAGACCGAGTCTAATTTGGAACATTTACAACAGGAAAATAAAAGAAACAATGTTATTGTTTTTGGAATTCCGGAATCTGATAATTCGGATCTGAAGAAGAAACTTATAGCCATGTGTCAAGATAAAATGGTAAACATTGATGCACGATTTATAAAATCCTGCTACCGTTTAGGAAAAGCAGTTAAAAAGAAAACACGTCCGATTATTGTCAAATTTTCAGATGAATCATATCGTAGTGAATTTTACTCATCAAGAAAACTTTTTGTGGGATCAAAAGTCTTTGTGAAAGAAGATCTAACCAGAAAAAGAATCGATATATTCAAGTATGCCATAGCGAAATTTCCCAAGAATGTGTGGACTGTTGATGGTATAATTAAGGTTAGAACTGAAAAAGGTGTAATTTCAGGACGTAGATTCCTTAGAGTAAATGAGTTGATAATGATTGAATTGAATTGTATTATTATGTTGTATGATGTAGGTGATTTCTATATAGGTTTAGTTCTTATACGCTTATCGGGGTAGTTTCACTGTACATACTGCCTACAATTGTTGTAGAGTTTGATTGTGGAATTTTTTTTTTACTATATTTTTACTATTCTTTTGCTATTGTAGTTGTATAATGGATTGCTTCGAATCAGAATTAGATGACACAGAGAACAAATATTTTAGTGTTGATGATGCTAGAAAGGAGATTGAATTCGATATGTCTATCGAATATTAATATGGTACATTTCAATATACGTAGTGAAAAAATTGTGATGATTTGATGTTATACTTAAATGCCTTGGAGTTTAATAAAAAAAAATTTTATAACCTCCTCTCCCAAGAACTTGAATCAACAACCAATGTAAAAAGTAAAATTTTCAGATATCATCTCCGAATTTATGTAATTGTTAATTCTGATAGGTTCGAAGCCATCCTATCGGTATAATTTTTTGTTTTCTGTTTTTTTTTTGCATTTCTTTGGCTTGTTATGCCTTTCAATTGGTAATCTACATTTTTGTTGTTTCTTTTTCAACAAATGTATTGATTTTTTGTATAACTGGGGAGAATGTTCATCAGTTGTAGAAGCAGATAATGACAGCATACAAGCTTGCTTAGGCTGTATATTTCTGCAAGTGAAGTTTTTGTCTGATGTATATTTTTACCTACTGATGAATAAATTGAATTGGATTGAATTATTAGATAGGTGCATACATTCTTTTTTCCTTAGCGCTTTGTTGCTACCACTCGTTGTGTGAGTATTGCACCCTCACTGTATATTTACAGAAACTTCCAAAGAATAAGCCAATGATGAAATCGTGATGCTCCAAAAAAAAAATCGGACTAACTGACATCGAGGTTGAGAGTGTACCAAAATGATTAGTGCTGCTATCGAAGATAAGAAGCGATCGACAGTTTTGGTTTTTTAGCAAAAAAAAAAAAATAAACTGAAACCGGTCTTTCGCTACTGACCTTAGACGGCTGCACTTTTCTTCATGGTCTGATTTTTCAGATAATTCTTATGTTTGCAAACTAACGAACTGATTTGTAAAAGAGAGGGTACAGAACTAGATGAGATTATTGTATTAACTGGGACTCTGCTTTTCAGTACTGCAAGCATTTCGATCATTTGTTCTAATAATCTGCTCAATCAGTTTTGACGAGATAATTGTGTTGATGACATCCTTGAAAGCCAGAGCTTTTACATCGAGGAGGGTTAGTAACTGACCTGGCTAGATGTGTGTTCTCTAGACCAGTTCCTGTTTCTTAAATCGATTCGTAGAGTCTACAGAAAGATGAAAAATTATTCTACAATCCAAGAACTTTCAATTTTAATTAAGTATCCCAACTTTCCTGGACCCAAGAAACAAATGAATGTTGTTACCATACAATATGTCAACTCGAGAACCAATGATAATAACAACATGGACCAACACTTCAGATCCTTCTGAAACGGAATCTACTGGCCACCTCATCAGGAGCTGACATCTCGTTAAGATAAAATCATCATATTACCAGCCCTCGTTCTGCGAAAATAACAAAACGCTCACTCCCAAACATGTTATTCATGTCGAGACAGGTCATCCAAATGTAGATGGAGTTGCGCCCACTATATTAAATTTGTGCAGTCCTTTGTGAGAATCTGAATTAGTCAACGTATACGCGTGTTAACTGTATGCCGACCTTTTTTGTGAAGCGGGTAACAAACGAGGAACCAGTAGAAAGTGGGTTGTTATGAAAATCCATTCTGGTGAATGTGGGTGAGGACACCGGTTTGTTAGGTGTCATCATTTATACGGATTGTAAACGTGTGGACTTAGGGTGGGGGTTAGCAGTATGAAGTGAATGCAAAAATGAAGTTGATTAATAGGTTCTTTCCGGTATTAGTCTCCACGAGTATGCTGCGATGATAGCTTTGTATTATGCAGGTCTCAGTATAACTTCCGGTTTCAACTACTTACCTACATTCAATATTAGGTTGCTTGCACAAGAGAAGGCAATACAAATTGTCTTCCTATTCTACTCAAAATTGATTTTGGCATGTCAGTTTCTCTATATTTCCGTAGTCTCGAGTTTCTTTCATTTTGTACTATTATTGTTAGTATCATGTGGTTTCATCTATGAATACGAAGAATAAACTTAGGGACTTGCAATGTTCGAAGTTCACTTCAGTTTCACATAAGCCACCAAATCTGATATTTTGAACTGTTGAAAAAATTCGTTGTAATGAATTACTCGGTCTGTAAAACAATTTGATAGATTTTTTAAATTGTGAGTTTAATCTTATGGTTTTTTACTAATTTAAAATTAAATTCGAAAATAACAATCCCTGGGTCACACCAAAGGACTCTCATTTTTCAATGTTAAAAGAGAACAATTTTTTTGTGGAAAGATTATTTGCGAAATTTCTATCACCTATGCGGTTATTTCTACAGCCATCTGCAATCGTTTTTGCTTGTATTATCATGTTGATGTCAGTGCATTTGTAGTGTGGATTGTTGAACTGGTGTTTACCACTGGTGTAACAGTGCTTGTCCTATAAAATATCATATCTTCCCTTATAACTAGGGATTCATCAAGCCAAGTAGCTTGACATTTTAACCAACTTCTTGACTTGAAAATCAAGCTTGTGAAAACATACATACTTGAAGCTTGATTTGATTTTAGATATTTATTGCTCGACTTGGTATCAAGCTACTTGATATTACTTGAGCTTGATATGAACGCGACGCACGGCATATATTTCAGCACATTCATGCGCTTTCATACTAAATAAGAGGATTCTTCGAGCGCCAAGAGACTGAAGCATTCGCTTGTGCGACTTTATTAGTAGTTTTCCCATATTTCTATGAAATCTATTGGAAGATTTTGGTGGTTTCAGGAATATCTTTCCAAACTTGGCCAAAACGTCCGAGGATTTTTCATCAACGCCAGCATATTCAGCTCCTGTTGAAACACCATTTTCCAGAGCTGCTCTTACAGTTACAAAAATCTGCAATATGTTAAGTGACAAACCGATACGATGCCTCATATGTCTTAGAATTATGGAATCAAACTAAGCCTGGAGGTTTCTCAATATTAAGAAACTTTATTTTTTATTTTGTGTGTGTAAAAATCAAGTTGCTTGATATGATTCAAGTACTTGAAAAAAACAACTACTTGACTTGAGCTTGACTTGATTTCAAGCCAAGTAGCTTTAAAATCAAGCCAAGCCGTGTATCCCACATTCTTACTCTTGAAGGGAGTTTGATTCTAAGGTTACGATTTCTGGCAAGGTGAAAAAAAGAAATTGTTTCTTTGGGGAGTTAATTGAAATGTTCTGATCTTTTAATCATGATGGTTTCCAACCTTCGATAGGAAGATAGAAGAAGAAGAAGATCTTTTGATCTAATTTAGGTGCATACGGAATCATCAATATTGTTAACCTGATATTTTTGGTAGCTACTCAAATAGTCGTTCCACAAATTATCCTTTTTCTTTTATCAAATGCAGGATGTGCACTGCGTTACATTTTCATTTCAAATTTGGAACCTTCGAGGTGTCTGCTGATGT
The DNA here is from genome assembly GCF_914767665.1 of Harmonia axyridis. NCBI lineage: Eukaryota > Metazoa > Arthropoda > Insecta > Coleoptera > Coccinellidae > Harmonia > Harmonia axyridis. The sequence continues at coordinate 32,850,543 of NC_059505.1, forward strand.
ACCAGTGATTTTTAGTTCAGAACTGTCGATTTTCTGATAATCAGTGTTTCCTGCACAAGCTGGGGCTATCGTCAGGTCCAGATCTTTTACTAAACACGCTTAAGTGGGAAAAAACCGTACCATCTCAACGTTATATTGAAAATCTAATAACAAAGGTCGACTTTATAATTGCAATATAGAGGAATTTATCTTGTGTATAGAAAATCGAAAATGAAAAGTGGATAAATGAAAGAAAAGAATAAAGATTGAGATTCATTGAATTTATATGAATTTATATACAGGGTGGCCATTTGAAAACGAAACAGACGAGATTACAGACGAAATAAAGTTTTTCGATAAAAATGCTCGGACAGGTCGATTTCTGTTTCGAGGGGGACAACTTAAGATGTAGGTTACGGACCCATAGCGCTTCAACCCTTGCTGCTGAACCCCCACCCCCAATTTTTGAATAGGGAAGATGGGGTGAGTGATACCTCAATTTAAAGGTATTTTTATACTGATTTCAGCACAGTAATTGTTTTTTTATTTTATGCATTAGTTCTCGAAATATTCATGCGTTAGTTAGTTAGGAAGGAAGCCACAGTCATGGTTGTTTTGAAGCTCAAAATGTCGATTTTTCACAAAACACTACAAGTGCCATGAAAACACCACTTCATTTTCAAATACTTAGTTAAGAATATTTCGAGAACTAATGCATAAAATGAAAAAACAATTACTGTGCTGAAATCAGTATAAAAATACCTTTCAAATGAGGTATCACTCACCCCATCTTCCCAATTCAAAATTTGGGGGTGAGGGTTGTAGTAGCAAGGGTTGAAGCGCTATGCGTCCGTAACCTACATCTTAAGTTGTCCCCCTCGAAACAGAAATCGACCTGTCCGAGCATTTCTATCGAAATACTTTATTTCGTCTGTAATCTCGTCTGTTTCGTTTTCAAATGGCCACCCTGTATATGGATTTTAACTCGAAACATTCATTCTTCCTTCCATCAAAAAGAAGTAATAGCATTATTGTAGTACGAAGTTTGATTCGTGGATTTCACTGCACACTTTCAAATCTGGGTCTTGAGTTTCAATCTTATCGTATGTAGATGTAGATGTTCCTATATGTAGATTTTCATCATCATCAGATCTAATCAACAGTTCTGGAACGGACAGTATGCTGGTTCTTCTTATCTTTCAACAAGAAGGACCAGAAAAATTTCTTTCCTAGCACCAGGGGTTTAATTCTACGGTTTAAGAGTGCGGGGTTTTTACTACCAACTTGTATGCAAAAACGAGCACTTTAAAAAAGTTTCAATAATTTCAAGGAGCATTCCACTCGGAACTGCCACAACTAATCTTGAAATAAGCCACGTGAACCCCAAGAATCACGTCGGTTATGAATCAAACTACCCTGCTCTCTCTCGAATTGCCCTATGCAGAGCAGAAACTTATCCCGTAAAGAAAAAACTTTCGGGGGAGATGAGTTATGACCGAACGTTGCGCAATCGCACAAAGCGGCCAGGGTTGAATTAGCTAATGTTCCGGCAGACGTACCGACAGAGAGTTCGTAAAAAACATAATTTTGGCGGATAGGGGATGAACCCCTGTGTTCGTAAAAATCCTTCCACTATCGCTTTTATTACCAGTCAACCGCCCTGTGTTCTTCCTACCACCTTATTTTTATACTCTCGAGTTGCGTCATTCCCCGCTTTTTACTGTTCGCTGTCCATCAAAATATGACACCATTGCAGTGATTCCTCAGGAGGGGGGCCTAGAGTTTGATGTTTACGACCTAGCAAATGCTGCGATTTGTTTGATTTCCGATGTTTATGGAACGTGGCTGTCAGGGCTGGGTATGTGAGGGGAGAACGGGGAGACAATGATGCCTTCAGGAATATTTATGGTACGTTTGGTGATTTCTGTTAGAGGATAACAAAAAGTTTCGGAACTTCTGAGAGAGACTCTATTATAGCGAAAATGCAATCTCAAAGAAATCATAGTTTCAGTTCGAAAGGAATCGAGTAGGTACTTAGTGTCATTTTTACAACTGTTACATAAGTGTCAACTTTTATCTTCGATGAAATTTGGCGAATACTTCACCCCTATATGAGTTTTTGAGGTATTGGTTTATGAAAGCTTAATAGTTGCAGCTTTTACAGTTATTTCGAGAATTTAATGGTAAAAATCATTGGAAATTTTCAAATATTCTCAACAACTTTTGTCAAAGTTTGGATTCAAAACCTAGGCCGAGACGGAAAGTTTTTATTCCTTGCCGATTAAGTTTGTTTCGAGCAAATAATAATCGAACGTAAAAGTGCTGTGTCTGAATTAGCGATGGAAAAGTAGATCATTAACGACAACGTCAAGCGAAAACGGTCGAGGTCGAAACGCGGTTAGCAAGCGGAAACGGTAGCCAAGCTAGGATTGGCGGCCAGGAAGGTTTTGCTGTGTGTTTGGTGGGATTGTCAGGGAATTATCTACTATGAGCTGCTTCCCTAAGGCTCAACTGTTAACTCGGAACTGACCTGTCAACAATTGGACTGTCTGAAGGAAGCAACAGCCCAGAAGTGGTCAGCTTTGGCCAAAGGGAGAGGAATTGTGTTCAATTAAAACAACGCCAGGCCACACAGGTTCATAATGATTCTCTAGAATCTCCGAAAGTCTTGTTGGGAGGTTCTTATGCATCCACCCTCCGGTCTGGACCATCTATTCCTGCCTATGGCGATACATTTCGCCAATAGGGATGAGGGCTTTCAAGAGATATGCAAAATTATATTATCCTCAAAATGGCAACAAGTTATCGAACAAAACGGAGCATCTTCAACCTGAATCTGATCATTCTAACTATGGTAATTAAAGCTTCGTTTTCATTGCAAATTATTATATATAAATAATATATATTCGGTATGGAGATTAATTAAAATGATAGAGAGGAGTGACATTCAGTGACATGAACCATGTCTTCGGGCAAGGGACTCTCTGTTTTGCTGGTAAAAAGCCTAACTGTTTGTATGTGTACCTAATTTTTGTTGAGGAGCCTCAAAGCAATGAGAGACCATTTGCACTCAAACGGAAAGACAAATTTTCCTTAAGCAAAGGGGCTAAGGTAACATGGCAGAATATTAGTGAAAGAAATGAGCAAGCTAATGATTTGGCGAAAAGAGCTTAAAGGGAATCGCGAGTGATAACTGAACCTCTCAGTGGGTTTGAGAGACAATACTATAGGGTAGCAATTCAATGTTTGAAGTTTAGCAATGAAAGATACTTCTGGAGGGCACTAGTTAAGCTTCAGTGTGAGTACTTTTTAAATCTCATGAGCCTATTGACAGGCTGCAAATTTGATACGGAAACAGTTCAACCCTTACTCTACGAATGTCCATAACTTGCTGAGCTTGGAATGAACCTTGTTTAAATCATAAGATTAAATTTGATAAGCAGGGTATACAACAAAATATCAAACATCTCGCAGCTTAAACGTTGCTGTCTGACCAATCGAACCCTTCATCCAATCTAAAGTATATCCCTCCTACCCAAAAGACATCAAATGAATACAACCGACAAATAGCCCGAATTGCAGATATGATTGATAGCATCATCCACCCCCCAAATCCGACATAACCATACTGCCCGGCTCAATGAAATCGCAAAGAAGGTCAGATTTTGTCCGATAGGCCTCGACGTCCATCATCCGACGCGTCGAATTCACAAATCAATCATGCATTGGTACCTCAACATATACAAAGCGCCATATACGCGTCCGTATATTTCCAATTACGAACGAATGAAGATATTAATGACGCACAAAGCAGTGCTTACCTATCCCACCGTTTGATCAGCGTCCCTGTGACGCAACGACGACCGACGCGTATGACATATTAATCCGTATATCCGGCGTCGCCGGTTTCCGGGTACCGATGTAGAAAAAAACTGGGACTGGAGATTATCTTGGCAAATGAATTTGAGGACCGGATATATAATAATTAGAGCTCTGAGAGGATTGCAGCGTAGGTAACCCGGGAGACGCAATCCGAGGGGATTTCTGTTATGAGATTGGGGTCTGGCCGATGTTTCTACGGACGGATGGCGTTTTCCTGGAGAGGGAGGAGGGGGAGGAGGATGAAGAAAGCCTCGTTACTGGTTGTTTTTCATTTGGTATTACCGCGAATATGATTATCTGCAGGAGACGTTGATTACTCTCGCTGTTTCGTTGGTTTTCTTCCGGTTTCGGTTTTTTTGAACCTCATTGGGATATGAGGCTTTGAAATCATTGAGACAATTCCCAGAAAAGCAATGATCTGGATAGAAATGTTTCTAGGAAACGAAAAAACTTTATATTTTTATTGTAATGTTTTTCACTTTATTTACGTTTTAGAAGTCTGAAGTTGCTTGCTCACCATTTCTATGGTAACATGGGACGCGATAAGCCTCGGGCTTTCTTCGAAGAAGAGATCATCTACAGGGGGTCCCAATAAAAAGAAGCCACCCCTGATATTCCTCATAATAAAATAAATAGCGGAATTCAGATGAATAAAATTCTAATAATAAAAGGTGAAACTAGTAGACTCAATTTCATATTGTGTATGGAATTTTTGTTGAAACCTTACAATCCCATTCTTTTTGAGTGACGAACACGAACAGAGAGCTGTATAATTTTATCAGGATGTTTGTGTTTTTCCAATTTGCAACAGAAAATGTTTCAAAAGGTAAAGAACGACTCGCTAATGTTGAATCCTCGATTGAATTCCAGCCGAAAATTAAATACCTATTATTTCAGTGACAACAGATTTTTCCGAACCTAATTAATCTAACCTATTATTTCAGTGACAACCTCAGAGTAATAAACATAGATAGTGAGAGCATACGTCATTTTCAGAAGGCAAATTTTGTTCTCAACATGAACTATCAAATTTGACATGAGGTACGCGGAAATGAAAGCATATCAGTGTTAAGATATTTCATTCAATTCGTGAGTTTCTCCACAAAGAACGCACCTTTTTATGTCTCATAGTGAATCAACGTTTCATATCAACTCAAAATATATTGAAATAAATACCTAAATATATCAGAAATTGAGAAAACAAACTTCAAGCACGCCAAACGACGTGAAACAACTGATGACACTAGGAGAGCAAAAGTTGCCAAACCTTGGATTTCAGCAGGTAGATACAGAAAATAATAAATATTCTGCTTATTATAAATTCGATAATTAGGAAAAATATCGGATTCCAAATATTCAAATTTACATATTTAATCGGGAATGACTCAAATGAATATATTTCATGCAACATAATATCCATTCAACATGATATAGTAAAATTGTGGATTTGAAAATATATCACAACCTGACAACGTAATCTAACCATGTTGGGGACATGTAAAAATTTGCTTATACTTCCTTTATCTATGTTTTTCACAACAGATCCTTTGGAGTGAATTCTGCAAGTTGATGCATATTTAACAATTAGAAATTTCAAACAAAATTCAATGCTAATCGCCTCATCTGAAACATAGATATTTCAAAAATTAAATCGAAGGAAATGCCATGACAACAGTTCGACTAAGTTGAAATTCAGTTCGTTCATCTCAATTCAGCACTTAGACTGTCAGTAATGTATCATCACAATTCCTCATATAGATGAAATAACCGACAGCAATAACCTCGTTATGGATCACATCTTATAAATACAATCCCATATAAAGTTATGTGGTCTCCAGTGGCGTAACAATCTCTTGAAAAGTTCTCTCTTATTTTTCAAATATCTATCATCTCTTTTAATATTTTTTTCGATGCCCTGTATGTTGAATCAATATTTTGGCTGTATGTTTCCAATTATTTTAAATACAACCTTCAATAATGATGACAACTACACAGTTTCAATCATTAGAGTGATATCTGAGTTTTAAATGAGAAAATAATTGATATCTCAGAAATTCTGAAATTGAATTCTATCCTGATATACAACAAACATATTTTCTCAGCGAAAATGCAATAAATTAGAGAAAAGCTGACACTATCTTCACGAACTGAATCTCCACAGTGAAAATATTATGTGATCGAACACTCGACAAAAATCCAATCTTGTGAATAATTCATAGAACAGTAAAGTTGGCGATTGAAAAATTGAACTTGAAAACTAGAACGCCACCACCAAAATATGTCCTCAGCACAAGTTTCCCAAAATTGCGACGCTCTCCTGAATAAATTGCCATATTTCATTGTCGCTTCAAAACTAGGTGCAACATTACCATGATAAGGTGAAATATACTATCAATAAATTCCCATATCGCTTGCCGCGGGATTTATGGTCGAAATTTGGCATGTTTATGTAAATTCGAGCGAAAAAAGAAGGTTTTTTGTGACCGAAGATACATTTCCGTTTATACTTCAATACAAGGTTGGTACTTAGGGTATAGCGTCGCAGATGTATGTGCTCAAAACGAAATAATAAGAAAACGAATCAGGCGAAATGTATTGCTAATGTGTGTATGAAAAAAAAACTGACTCACAAATACTGAAATTTTAATGGAAAAAGCACGAGCATATTTGAAAGCGTACATATACTCATTGACAATAAACTGCAATACCCGGAAGGAGCTGTTTGAATTTCAATATTTTTTTGGTAAGACATAGATAGTATAGCAAGGAGTTGATGATTGAATTTGGAGCAAAAACTCGCGAAGGTTTTTTTATGTGAACAATTTTTGTAACTTAAATATTGTAGTCGTTTTTTGCAACATTTTTCAAATTTTACAACAAACCAGCTGTTCGAGAAGATCCAAAGTCGATGTTTAGTTGTTGTTAGAATGCGTAGAGCACATGTACGCGGAATTTATCGCCAGCTAAGTGAATTTGGAAGAGGTCGAATTATTGGTCTACGGGAGGTGGGGTTGTCATTTCGAGAAATCGCTAACCGTTCGAACAAAAATCCAACTTCTGTTAGGAGATGTTGTCAAGCGCAGTTTGATAATGCCCAAAATCGAAGAAGAGTTGGCTGGACGTTGAAAGGGCACAAATGAAGTTCAAGATCGAAGTCTAAGACTTATGGCCATAAGAGACCGATTTGCGAGAACTCGATCTTTGGCTGATGAGTGGTAAGGAAAACAAGGCCATCCTGTAACTGACCGAACGGTTCAGCGCTGGATAAAGTCTTTTGGACCTTATCTTGTGTTATTTCTGACGGTTGAGTATCGCCGAAAACGATAACAGTAGAGCAGAGAACGTCAACATTGGAATGTGGAATGGCATCAGGTGGTCTTTTTTGATGAATTTTGATTCTCCTTGGATGCACATAATGGCGGAAGAAGGGTTAGACGACGTCGGAGGGAAGACGTGAAAGCTTGATGCTGAGCCATGTACACCGAACATTTAGGGTTACGGTATGGGGTGCTACTGCACATGCAAGTAGAAGTAGGTTACCTTCAGTTTTTAGTCGATGTAAAATAACAGCGCTGCATTACCTTCAAGAAAAAGTGGAGTTATATGTTCTCCTTAACCTTAACCGGTTCGAGAATCCAATATTACAGCAAGATAATGCGACCGCATGTTGCCAGAGTTAATTTAAATTTTTTGAAGCGACCCATGTGAAATTTTTGCCATGGCCGCCCAGATCCCCGGATCTTTCTCCCATAGAGCATGTTTGGGACATCATGGGTAGAAGGCTTCGAATTTTGCCCCAACCCCGCGGACTTCGATGGCTCTGAGACATGTAGTACAGGTAGCTTGGTATAGTATCCCTCAAAAAGAAATAGACCATCTTATTGCATCAATGCCGAGAAGTATTTAGGAGTGTATAGATAATCGCGGTGGACAAACACTTTATTAACAAATTTACTGAAAAAAATTGTAAACCCTTCGTTTTCTTCTCCAAATTTGAAATTTAATCAGCTCCTTCTGGGTGTTCAAGTTTCTTTGTCAGTTAGTATATTTAAGGTAATATCATGTAACAAGAAGATTCCTTAGTGCTTTCAACAATCTGAATTATGGATATTCCGATATATCGTATTGTAAATTAAATAGCTGAAAATAATAGTCGAAATTTCTGAATATATGAATTTTCGTGAAGCATATAAACAATGAGTTCTAATGTTCTCGGATGAAAGCTCTAAAACTCGGATGAACGAACTTTTTCATTAGATTTTTGGTAATCCATTGGAAATGAAGCACAAACATCGATGGGACCAGTTGGGCTCAATAGCATCGTGATGAGTATTTGGCATTTTTACCACTTTGTCATGGATGATTGATGAATATGAATCCGAAAGAATAGAGATTAACGTCGAAATATCTCTGGAAACAATTTTCAATATGCTGTATCCCAGTGAATTCTATGGCTACATGTTTGCTGAAAAATTACAATCCATCCCATATTCGTCGTGCAGTTTCATTTTCAGACCGATGATTTTTTCATTAATATCGGAATTTTCGTGTAATAACCTGAATTGTTTTGTGTGTGACGGTCATGTTATGCATATAGTTTGCATATGAAGGTAATCAAAAAATATGAGGTTTTGAAATTAATGTTACAAACCTAACAACTGTGTTTTGATGACCAACACGGAGAAGTAATTCAAACTCTACTGATTCATTTGATTTGATATTTACCACTTGTTCGCATAATTATCGTATAGAATATAATATGGAAACCAATTTCAACATAATGTACAGGCTCTTGGAAGCTGTATTAATTATTTGATTGGCGATGATATTTTTTTTATCAGTAAAAAAAAATAATGCCAGAAAGCTCATTTAATGTAGCTTCTTCAATGCTATGGAAAAACTGAACTTAAGGAAATGAAAACTGTCTTATATAAACCATCCTGTATCTACTAGAATTCACTGAAATAAGAAACATATTATATATATGGTAGAGTAGATTGAAGAATTTTCCAGGAAATTCATCTGAATTTCTTCATTTTTCCAAACTATGAATTTTAAATCTGATACAGGGACACTAGTGATTCACATGTTCTATTAATCATACCAACAATGAAAACCATAGGAGTTATCGAGAAAAAACTCAAACTAAGGATATAATTCAAGTTTCAACTGAGTGGAGTAGTCAGTGACTTCCTGAAAACATAGAAGTCGATGTTTCGATAATTAAATTTAACATTGCATGAATTGTAATTGATCATTCGTAATTGAAAATTTTATTGGTTTATGGATTCCCTACAATCCCAACGAGAAATTAATTACAATTCATGAAATGTTAAATTTAGTTATCGAAATATCGACTTTTCGTTAATTTCTGTTTTCCGGAACTCGCAGACTATTCGACTCAGTTAGAACTTGCGGTTTTTCCTCAATTCAAGTTTTATTTATCGATGACTCTTGAAATTTTCGTTTGATATATAGGGTTTTCTTGAATAACTCATTTTTTTATACGTAGAATTAGGTAACTGAAAGAATAAAAAAATATACGTTGTAGTTCGAAAATCTTGAGTTTTGATGAATTTAAGTTGTCCAAGTTCATGATCTTCTCATAAACACCCTGTACATTTTTTGGTCCAAACCACTAAGGGTCTAATACTACGCATTGGTAGGATAGAAAACAAACTTTTTTGGCAAAAATATTTGTTGAAAGTGAGAGCCCGCCGCAACCATTTTTCTCATAGAAATCTCATCAACTCTTGAACCGTTGAGTTTAAACACAAGGGATGACTGAAATTGTCATCAAATGAGCTTTCTAATGATGCAATAATATACTGGATGTACCATTCGAAATAGGAAAGTAGTAGTGTGTTGCCGGTATAACCGGAAGTTGTAGAAGTCAGAAAATAATTCAGAGAGGAAGATCATTGTCTCAAAACCCCGATATGCAAATTTGCAGCACAAACCTATTAGGTGTACAACTTTGTTTCCGCCGTTTTGAAATAGATGGCTGTAGCGGTAAGTGGTTATCGAAATTAAAAGATCGTAGATGTCATACAATTAGCTTGAATGGCTTTAATTTTCTGCTTTTATATGGAGAAAGCTGCGGCTGAGGCTAATCGAATGCTCTCAAATACCTATGACGACGCAGCTATTGGTGAAAGAACGTACCGAGAGTGGTTTCAACGCTTCCAGAACGGTGATTTTGAAGTCGAAGCATGGAGGTGGAAGAAAGAAGGTTTTCGTAGATACAGAATTGGAGGTATTACTTGATCAAGACTCGTGTTAAACGCAACAATAATTGGCAGAATCATTGAGAGTGGCGCAACAAGCCATTTCACTTAAAGTCATGGGAATGGTTCAGAAACATGAAAATTGGGTGCTGTACGGGTAGAAGCCGAGAGATATTGAACAGCATGTGTTTACTTATGAACAGCTGCTTGCAAGGCAGAGACGAAAGGAATTTCGCCATCGCATTGTGACTGAAGACAAAAAATGGGTTCATTACGATAATTCCAAGCGTATAGAATCATGCGGATATCCAGGCCATGCTTCCACGTCGACAGCCAAACCGAATATTCACGGTTCCAAGGTCATGCTTCCACGTCGACAGCCAAACCGAATATTCACGGTTCCAATGTCATGCTCAGTATTTGGTGGGACCAGCTCGGCGTAGTGTATTATGAGTTGTTGAAACCAAGTGAAACAATCACAGGCGATTGTTTTTGAACGCAATTAATGCGTTCGAGTCGAGCATTGAAAGACAAGAACGGCTGCAATACAACGAGAGACATAATGAAGTGATTTCAAAGCATGACAATGCTCGACCCAATGTTGCGAAAGTGGTCAAGACATACTTGGAAACGTTGAAACGGAAAATCCTACCCTACCCACCTTATTCTCCAGACGTTGCTACCTCGGACTTTCACTTGTTTCGATCAATGGTACCCGGCTTGGCTGAAAAGCACTTCCGGTCTTATGAAGAAGTAAAAAATTGGATCGATTCGTGGATCGCTTTAAAAGATTACCAGTTTTTTCAACGCGTGATTCGTACGCTGCCCTAAAGATGGAAGAAAGTAGTGACCAGCTATGGACAATACTTTGAATCATAAATGTATAACCAGTTTTTTACAATAAAGCCGCGAATTTCGGAAAAAAAGGCGAAAGCAAAGTTGTACGCTTATGCATGAGAAATACATCACAGATTAGTTTTCCATAAACATCTAATAGGTCATTGCGGTAAATCACCCGGTATATCAAAAAAGACGGAATTTAAATAGTACGTTTCAAATTTTGAAATACTTTATAATTATTATGTATACCACCCTTATTTGGGTAAATTGCGAATAATGTTCACTATATTCAAATTATATTATTTGACAATTAAAATGTCTTGGAATTTGATAGGATCCGAAGTCAGTGTAGACAACCACAAAACGAAAAATATAACTGAAAACAATGCTGTAATGAAATCATTAGAGCATTGTTTTTACTACTGTTATCAACTCATTACATTACTGGAATAGAGAAACTAATTTCCACATATTCCCAGCATAGTTTCAGCAATTCCTCATTGACGTCATCACTAGCGCTGTAAAACGGTCACACCGCATCGAGCCGTGAACAGAGAACCTCCAGAAACTTTAAGGACTTTCCCTCCTGAACGGAGGCCAAACTGTTGAAAGCCCTCGAACCGAGACTGATATATTATCGGAAGGCGAAATTTTTTTCCACCCAAAACCGTCTATTATATAAATCGCATCATCCGAATGGGTCTTAATTCCATGAGGCTCCTAATGGACCCTAACAAAAACCGGAATCATTAATTTGGGCGTCAATTCTGATGGGATAAAATGGAAGAAATAATTGGTTTCCCTCCTAGATCGCCAAGTCATCGGTTGGATCTCGGATGGAGGAATGCGGAGGGTTTGGGGGGAGAGAGGCCATTCGCATAATTTACCGCTCGAAATGATGCCACTGTATCGCTCGTGTATCTTAGTAGGGACTTCTATTGCCATAGTCTTGAAATTGAGTTTTCTCATTCGGTCTAATCGGTTAGAAAGGACTAAAACGCATCGATTTTGCTTGACAGAATTTCATTTCCGAATACCAAGTCGAAGAAAATCAGATGAGAAAATATAAAGATAGCAAAGAATACTACAATGCTACAAACAATACAAAATATTAATTTCAAACAATCAATCATATGTGTCGATGAATCTCAGTATTAGCAGAGGAAATGTAACGGGGCATCATACATTTCAACGTATGATACAAGAGAACAGATAAAAACCACAGCAAAAACTCCGTCTCCCCGTATCGGTGTAGTGACTGGTTTGTGTAAACGTTTACAGAATAAGCTGACATAATTTATATTGAAGGACTTCCTCTTCAACCAAAACAAAATTTTCTTCATCCTCTCTTTTCGGTTGACGACTCTATAATTTCCAATTGGATCCTAAAACAAAAAAAAAGAAGCAGAAAGGAGTACTAAATATTAGTTTTCATTATATCGATTTGAAGTTAACTACCCATTCTAACAAAGAATCTGAAACTGAATGGATAGCTTGGGAACCATTATGAAATTTATAAATCGGACAATCATTCACCAAGTGGTCAATGGTCCCTTCTACACCACACTCACATATTGGGCTATCAATAGAATGCCATTTGAAGAGGGTACTATTACAACAACTATTCTACTAATTCACTACTATTCTAAGTCGATTCAAAATACACCAAATTTTCCTAGGAAGATTAAAGCCTAGAACTTTTTCTGAGGGATCAACGATAAGACTTTTGTTGAAGACGTTAGAAGAAGTCCATCCCGAACGCCAAATTACCTTGTCGCTTTCATTGGATTCAAGGAAGGTATTAGTCCATAAAGGTTTGCGTGATTTCCATCTAGCAGTTCTAGAATCTGGGAAATAGGATACAATTGGAAATGAGTTCGGGTAGAAATGTAATTTATCGCAAGATTTCTTGACTGCAACCTGTCTACGAATATGAGGCGGACGTATATGTGATAGCACTAACCAATCAAAAGGTGTAGATCTAATAGTCCCACTAATAATTCCCATAGAAACGTTAAGCTGTGCATCAATTTTATGAACATGAGCACTATTAAACCAAACAGAACAACAGTATTCAGCAGCAAACAATAACCAAAACATATGATTACTACATAAAGTCAATACATACGCCAAAGAAATGGAGATTTGGCAGTAATAAGAAATAGTAGAATACTACAGAAATCAACCAATACCTATTGTTAGTACATAAGGTATCCTGGATCATCCTTGGTTGCATTTGATTTATCTATTTCTCCTCCTTCTTCTTCCAATATATTTCCCCAGGTTCAAATACGGATGATAGTTGGATAGCGAGAGTTCTGGACTTAGAATAGATAAGAACCTAACTGCTGGAAAATTGTAGGCAGCCTATACTTCCTAACTGAAATAAGGCTTCGCAAGGTATCAAGAGATCAAACTCATAAGAAGAATACATTTTCTCTGTACTGACAAAAATCTGTCTTCGAATTGTTAACCTCATTCTGATTCATCACAATAATTGTACTCTCTCCGACTTTTAGTTCTTACTTTCTTAGCTATTCCTTCCTCTACTTTTTTTCAATACAAAATCCCATAATAGAGTAGAGAAAAGTTATCGACTGTAGGATTGAGACTATAAAAACCTAACCTGACTAATTTGTTCACCACTTGATTTGAGTTAATTTCTCTTTTTCGAGAGTTTATGGTTTATGGTCAAAGATTAGTTGAATCTGAAATTCACTAGAAAATCTCAAAGCAGAAATTTTGTGTCAGTTAACCTTGTTCACTTCATAAGAAGTGACTTTCGCACCGTAGATCGAGTTGAATTATTGAAAGCTCTTTGCAAACATATTCAAATTTAAAATTTCAACTATTTACTCAGTTTTTGATCTCCCAAACAAGCAAGATATCCTAAATTTGGTCATTGAAGAAATACAGTCCACTTATTGAAACATCATAGGTAGTATGATCGGTTTGAATTACTTTTAAAAAAATATATTAGATTATCCCATCACTTAACACTAACAAAACTGCCTATTTATCTCATGTGCAACGGTCGTTTGTATCATACATAACGTTACACTTACAACTTACACTTATATTGAAGTAAACTGAGTAGCATCCAAACCATACATATATCTAATAGCATACAAGTAGTTGACACAAACGGAAAGGAAAAATCAACTACATACAAGGTTATATTGCTCTATAAGAGCTTAAAGAGTATATTTATAACACAATGTCAATAAGGCAACTTGATTTCTATGGAATACATTTCTCATAATAAGTTCATTTTCCAAATCTCATAACTATTATAAAATTCATCCGCATCTGTATCGTCCAGATTCTTCTTCTATAGTGATTGGCCATATCCAACGCTGGGCAACACAAGATTTTCCAGTTCGAACGAAAATGACATCCCCTTCTATAACAAAGATGTGAATTCCGTTCTAACTAGAATATCGTGTATTATAAATAAAAAAGTTTGAATCTACATCAGGCTTCAGATCTCGTGTAGTCCAGTAGAAGTGTTCTCCTGAAAATATATCTTGATCAACTCTCATATCCAGAGCTTCACATATTCTTCTGATACCAAATTATTTTTATTCTTCTTCTTTCATTGGCTCCCTCAATGGAAATTTGCGACAACCATAGCAAATTAGTCTCTTTTTTTGGACTGTGTGAACTAACGTTTGGATATTCATCACTGTCCAGTCTGTTATATTCTCCATCCAGGTATGTTGACTGCTTCCTAGTCCTCGTTTTCTCTTTATTTTGGATCAACTGGATATGATCGATTCTATTTTGATATTTCTTTTCACTAGCTTTCATTTTTCTTTGAAGTATCCATCCGTTTTTAGTTCCTTCTGAAAAGTTCCTAATTTTTGCAATCACAATTTTTTGTGACCATAGTTTCTTTAAGTAACCAGTTCCTTTTCTCTGGATTCCTTCAGCTTACTTCATTACTGGCTGAAGTCAGTGAAGTGTTAAAGAGTATTGCTCTGCTTTATCTTTAACAGTTTAAAAAATATGCAGATTATGGAGAAGCTTTTTACTGAACTTTGAATTTCGTCTCTATATCACTTAGTATTATAATATTTCTCCACTTGTATGACAATCCCAAAATAGTTAACTCCTCACATCCTGTTTGCCATCCAATTGCTTCCAAACCCAGAAAAACCGCGCCAGCTATCGACAACTTCGTGAAATAACCCCTCTTGAAATAAAGAGAGTACCGAGTGAATTATGGACCAGTATTAGGAGGAAGTTCACATCCAAGAGCCTCCTCTACAATTTATGGCACATTTTCCCGTTCGATCCGACTGTTTTCGCTGAAAGGATATTGTGACGTTAAATATTTTCTGGATTTATACACTATTTCTCAGAGAGAGGGCGCTGCCATGATTGCACCGGCAGACTGTTGGACGAAGGGAAGTAATAAAGGAGAACGAATAAAATGTATATTGCATAGCCACCTCGTGGGAAAAATCACCAGCCATCTTTCTCCTGGCTATCATTTATCAGGGAGGAGCAGGCTCCCGCTCCATATTGGTTCTCGAATTCTGGTTACACCTCAGATTCGATGAAGTGCCCGTAACCTTTCATTTTTGGGCGTAAATTCTTCTCTATTTTATTTACGATTCAATAATTCCTTTTTGGGGTCGATTTATGAATTTTGGTCGACGTGGGTCATGCCTCAGGATGAGGTAGTTGCCCTGAAGCTTCTCACGTTTCGATAATTCATCGAAGCAGTTTTTATGGCCTGGTGAAATTCTTCCTTCAGGGTACGAAGTCTATACAGAAATTGATGAAAACATTCCTGACGAATCATATTGTTCTTTTAACAACTAGAAATCTATTTTATTCACTTCGCAGTCCGGAAGTGGATAATAATGCCTTGGCT
Source organism: Harmonia axyridis (assembly GCF_914767665.1). Taxonomy (NCBI): domain Eukaryota; kingdom Metazoa; phylum Arthropoda; class Insecta; order Coleoptera; family Coccinellidae; genus Harmonia; species Harmonia axyridis. Next base: position 32,866,353 of record NC_059505.1, read on the forward strand.
TCTTCTCGAGATTTCAAAAATTTTTGTGTTACAACGTGAATCTTATATTTTTATCTACGCAATTCATTTCGATTTTCTTTTTATGACAATTTATCATTCCAATTTTTTATTCTTGTGTTTTGCATTTCTTCCTGTTGAATTCATCAATTAACTGAATCTTCAATTAGCTTACCTACATTTTGAGTGTTTCATTCTCACCCGGAAGAGGTCAGTCAGCTAGAAGCCAAAAATTCTTGCAGTATTCATTCAAAGCTGTATATTCTGTTTCCTTTATATTTCGCTTCAATTATCAATATAATGGTAAATTATCATTCATTTAATTCCATGATTTCATGATTCTGGAGCGTATATTGTACTGCCATTATATTTCATCTTTATTTCATTCAACCATCTCCAAAATGACCAATTATGTTGGTAGCCGTTATGAGATTCTAGGAACAGAGACGAATACATGGCATATGTATAAGAATCAACATATTACTCATTAAACAGTTTTGTCTGGTAGTGATTGCAATTTCATAATAGACTTTTCAATGTGTGTTTGTTGTTCTTCCGTGAATTTTATCAATTGAACAGTGTTACAATCAATTTACAATATTCTCTTATCAATACCTTATAATCTAATGAACTCTGTTACCTTTTTTTATTGATATTTATTTTCCAATAAGAGGTTTCATTTTGAATAGCCAGCTATCTGGGCATTAGCAACTTTTGAAGCTGTAAAAGTACGCCATTACTAATAGAACGTTATACGATTCAACAGTGCGTTGAAATTGTTAATATTCGCTACAAAAACGGTGAAAATTTGTATCCTATCAGGGGCGGCTCCTTTTCATTGGGACAACCTGATGAAACATTCGTTTAGTCCAAATTGGTCACCTGATTTTAATGATCTAAACCCTGTAATTTAAACATCAACACTTTCAGTAAGGTGTATTCATAGAGACTCGGCTCACATAATCATCGATTCTAAGATGGTATTGGCGTCCTGAAGAGAACTCAAGGAAATAGGCAAAAATAACAAGGTCTCTTTAGTGTGAGTTCCCTGCAGAATTAGAGGAAATGAAGAGGCCAACATATTTTCCAGAAAAGGAGCACTGACTCCTTCCGTTGGCCCGAAACCTTTCTGTGGTATAGGCAAATGTACCTACAAGAAAGAGTTTCAGGAGAAGAAAAAAACCGAAAAAGAAACACCCTGGCGGAATCTTTCCGGTTTGGATCTTTGCAAAGATTTTCTTCGAAACTTTGACAATGCGAGATCCAAGAAGTATTTGGATCTTAGCAAGAATATGCTACACCCCCTCACTGGATTCTTCACAAGCCATTGCCCATGAAAGTGGGTCTAGCTGAAAAGGACGAGTATATATTCTGTGGGGAAGAGAAAGAAACTCCGGATCATCAGGTGACGGAACGACTCACTATCACTAGCAAACGCAAAATCTGCATTGGACAAGAAACTTGCAGAAGAAAGGAAGTAGCATAATTAAAGCCACCCCAGATACTAGAGTAACTGGAAGGCGAGAAAAGCTCTAATAAGGGGCACAATAGACCATTAGGTCGCAGTGCAAACCCCTCTTAATCAAATCTTATCTAATGGGTGTTGATAATTCTACTTCACCTTCTAGAAATTCTTATCAAAATGCAACGTTTCGAGATGTGGCTTATTGTCTACTCTACCCGTATACATCTCATCATTCCCAATACTCCAACGATCAAAAGCCAAAGCCAATATCCATCCGCCCGAATCTACAATAGCGAACCTAGAACCTCTCCGATCGAACGCATCCGAAAACCTCCAATAAGTTATCCCATCTTTCACCTTTGTAAGACGTCAGTCTCTGTCACATCGGGAACGGATAGGGTCATCCCAACCAACGCTCCTTCAAGACGCTCGGTCCCATTCACAGCCTACACAGAATAAATGGACTCCGAATCCCATCAGAGGGGGCTTTCACGTAATATATGCGCATCAAATCTTCCGTAATCATTACCGGAGCCTAGGTTTTGATAATTTGTCAAGCCAACAAGCCGATATTGGCAACGGACCGCACAAATGAAGTGAACCGCATTCAGACAGGACAGATGAGCATCACGTAGAAGAGAGGCTATTGATCGGAGTTGGCCGCTTCACTTTGTCCTACGTTCGGGGGCCGCCACCGCTCACTTGATGAAATGGGGTTTCCGTAAGACACTTCAGGCTTATAACACTTGAGGTTGCTTATAAAAGGGATGCTTGAAATTTCCGCAGTCGGTTCATTTTTATTTTATGCGAGCGGACCGTGATCGAGATGACAGGTAGGTGGAAGAATGTCGGATCTCGAGATTTCCGCGGTTTTGGCGTGGCCGTGGGCGGCGGGACATTGCGGTGCATAATTTCGGAAGGTGATAACGTCGACTTTGGAGATTTATGAGTGTTGTCTCAATAATACGGCGGTTTTGGCGTTGAAAATGAATGATCAAATGATATCGTACGTAGAGTCACTTTCGTTTTAAGGTCCTAGCTCTGGACGCAGAAGATCTACAGCCCCTATGGCGCTAGAGGAAAATTCAGTTCAACTTTTGACATTTATTTGACTTAAATAATTCAAGCTACTTGCATTCGCTCGCATTTACTTCAACAGTAAAAAGATTTTGCGGAAATCGATCAAGGATGCTTACTCTTCCAGACAAATAGTAGAATACTTGTAACTTCACAATGGACTAGTTTAGTGATGTTGATAATACTATATTTGACACGATAGAATTAAAATATAGAGCAAAACTGATAAATCAGTGAAAACATTTTGAAAATCCATCAATAAATGACTGAGAAATAGATTATTTAAATTTACGTATTTTAGCGCGGAACGTCTTTGGTCTCTGACTCGTCTGTGACGTCACGCCACTTGCCTGTGATCGCTAGACCATAAATTACGCTCTCGTGCCGTTTGTAGTTGTACAGTGTAGTTTTAACTCGAGTATTGTTTTTATGTCACCATAATGGAAGGAGGCTTCGTGAAAGGACAAAGTTATTTTTACTCAATAACTTATTTCAAACCAACTTACACCTAAGTATTTTTATTATCAGAAATAGACAGCTAGTACTGATAGGTATTTACATCAAAATGATCTTCACACACATATGAAGTAGTTTTAGGTCCAATTAAGTCACGCCTCATTAATTTGCACCACTTCTTTCTTTGATTCATGTCATTTGGTACATGAAAAAACAATTTATTGGGGTTTTTAATTGTCGTGCTTGCACACATAGGCACAATACAATATTTGTAGGATTTTTTATTTATTTCAACCATCGTGTAACGAACAAAACACGATACGAACGGCACACGTGATTGTACACCAATGAATTTGTAAGCACTCTGCGAATACCAGTCACCTCGTGTAAGTAGCGTGACATCACACACTAAACTATGAAATTATTATTTCAAGCGCAACTTCAAAGTCCCATAACTTTTTCATTTCTAGAGATATTTCAATGATTCTTCCACACTTTTGTTTCATTTTACTTAATTTTTAGAATTAATCCTTAACAAAAAAATGAAAGCTAGTCCATTGCCATTGAGACTCTAAGACTGACTTCTAGGGGTGGTTTATCTTATTTGGCAACAAAACTTCTACCCAGGTTTTTACAAATTCAATAAAATTGAAATATACAAAGATCGATCCTTATCACTCCAAACAAATAATATTGGAATAAAAACATAACATGAATCAGTTTTTAATGAATTACTGTGCTATTAGGATGGAACCTCTTCTGTAGATTATTTCCAGCCTTCTAGATATTATCAGGAAGCTATAGTACTCCAATTCCCATTCAGCGAAGTTGATGTAATAACGCCAGGTTTTCTTTCAGTTTCAGGAATTAAAGTTGTTCGTACTATTACAACTTCTATATCTCAAGTAAGTTCTTCTTTACTTTATTTCAATCCCAATGGAGATTTCTATTGTTTAATCCCAAGAGAGGTTGTACTTCTTGATATTTTTCAATCCCAAGAGAGGTTTCTGTTGTTCCAATCTTACGGGAGGTGCGATAATCCGACACAATTCTCGCCGATAAATTGATTTCTAAATCTCAAATTAAACTAATAATGGCTGAAATCTAAAACGAGGTGAGTACCTTCCCTGAAGTCTCGATAATTATTGAAAATCTTTCAGAAAATTCCCCTCTGTTACTTTCTCTTGATACGCGCCTCCGTTGGCGCTTCATCGGCGACCAACCACACACGACGAATCACAAACCACTGCGTCTTTGAAAATTCCAGTAGCGTAACATTAATTGATTCGTGCAAAATGGTTGCATACGTTTATAATCAATTTTTATGGCTGTCAAGGCGGAAGATTCTTAAATTCTTAATAGAATTAGTTGAGAGTATTTTCAATTTCTGCATTTGAATTGTCACGTCACTTTTTTCTCCGGTTATGAACGTTGAAGGAAAAACATTTTTGTATGGTTCCTGTGCTGATTTATATTTAAGATCAAGCGTTTGGATTTTTGTTAGGAGGGTAGGTTGATCTAATTTGAAAGGGAAAGTTTGATAATTCGTCAGTAACCCCATTGTAGTGGAACCAGTGAGCAACGCACGTTCACCTTCGTATTCAATAACAATACTTATACAAATGAATGAGTTTTGCTTATAGTACATTATTATCTCTTCTATAACTATTTCCAAATCAAAATATCTGATCCGAAGACTCGTTCAAATAGATCCTCCTATATTCCGCTAATAAAAACTCGACATAAAACGCTGACGAGGGCGGAAACAGCAACGATACGGATTACCAACCCAACATTAATGAACACGTTCGTTGCGAAACATGTCCAAACAGAATAACAGCCACCTCATCGAAAAAATTAATGAAATTCTATCTAGACGCAACGTGTATAAACAGGGTTACCATTCCACCCACGGAGCCCGTTTTCAGTTTACTTTCTATAAAGTTATTGTAACCAAAAAGTTCAACAGCCCAAAAGTTGCTCAGTTCCAGCCGTTTTTCATTAGATTGGAACTTTGGGGGAGAACCCCTGTACCTAGACAGAATCTAAACGTTGTCCCTATCGATTGGCTGAGTTGCTTCGACCCCAAAATTGCTTGGGTAATCGGAAATTGTTGCTTCTTCGGTGCTGACATCATGGAAATCATACGAAATGGGTGTAAGAACCAATTTATATGTTTCTTTAATGAAATAGTCGGCATCTTCTGCTTGTATTGGGTTATTGCACTTCCATTTCAATGTTTTGGAATCATTTGCATTCCTTTTTTTTTTCAATATAATAATAATAATAATAACTTTCAATGTTCCCATAAGACATACGAATATGTATAAGGTAAGTCAAACTGAAAAATGTAAAGAAAAATCAACCCTAATACTATAACTAAGTAAGAAATAAATTTTTATCAGCTAAATATTCACTAATGGAATAACAGCATTTTTTAAGCAATTCACATTTTTCCAATTTCTTGAACTTTATTACACTCAACAGGTTAATACAAACAGGTATATGGTTGTACAAAATATTGGCCTGGTAAATAGGAAAACATTCAAATTTAGTTTCTACATGAGCTGGAATACATAAAGTTGCAATATTTCTGGTGAAAAATGTGATGGAAGCCTGATAATTTAACCATTAATTGTTCATGTTCCTTTACATAAATTAAACGTATTTAGATAAATAAACTAGGAAGAGTAAAAAGTTTATATCTTCCAAAACAAGACCCACATGAATCAGGTGAATTCAAGCGGAAAATTTAACGTAATATCCTCTTTTGAGCCACAAACACTCTACCGGAATCAATCGAATTTCTCCACAACATGACATTATAATCAAGAAAGCAATAAACCAAAATAAATAAATACTTAAATGGACCCTATGGATAATGAGTCTTGAATCCAGCTGATATAGCGTAATAAGAACTACCTACTGACTCAACTTGGTGATCCGATCTCAGAGAACAATCCAAGTGTATTCCCAAAAACTTAACGGTATTTCTGGAGGTTACTTGCTCACCCAAACATCCCAATTCCAAACGATTCGTATGAGATTTGCGAATGTGGAAATATATACATTCAGTCTTGTTAATATTCAAAATCAAACCATTTGAGTGACAACACTCCACAAGCTTGCAAATAAGTTTATTTGTTTATTACATATAACTGTGAGTTCAACAGGACTCTGTGCTGAGACCGTCATCGACGTGTCAATAGCAAATGTAGACAGAATACCTGGATCAATATAATAATAATAAAGTTTATTTGCTTTCAACACAACCTAATATAATATTCTATTAAATACTGCAAATAAACATGATGAACAGAGGCTGACCAGAGGTTTGCCTGGTTAGTTCTTATAGATCGGTAGATCGTTTATGAACAAAAGAAATACGGAGCGGTCCCAGCACAGAGCCTTTAGGAACTCCTAAATTGATTTTAGATGTAGGGGACGAAGCAACAACCACTCTAACAGTCATAATACGACTTGTAATGAAACTAGTCACCCACTCTAGAAATATACCACGAAAACCTACATGATATAGCTTACTCCCTATGAACTCCTAAGACGTGACAAATCGGAAGAAAAAATTCATCGTTTTTGACTTTGCTGAGCTTCTGCTTGAAAAACACTTTGACAGCGGCCTAACGAAAGTGAATCAGCCCCATTTTACTCCAGCGAGAATCTCCATCATGGTTTTAGAACCATGACCATACAGTTAAGCCCATCTCCAGGAAGAATATTGGAGTTGATGGTTGAATATCTGTTTTCGCTGAATTGTTCGTTGCTATCTAGGAAACCTACTCTGATTAAACGGATTCAGATTTCGTATCCTCGAATCGTAAATCATCACCAAAATAAAACAACTCTTCGTAATTACTCGAGCCATAGTCTAACTCTCTTTAAAACTCTCTAAAAAATAGATCAATGCATCTGAAAAAGATAACAACCGAACAAGTTAGAGATATTGTGAACAGCTTAAGAAATAAACAAACACAGGGAGTAGACGAAATCTCGAACACCTTAATCAAACAAACAATCGATGAAATACAAGAACCTTTAAAATATATTTTGAACAAATCATTCAAGAAGGGTATCTTTCCTAACAAACTCAAGATAGTAGAGGTGAAGCCGATACTCAAGCAAGGAGACCCATATGACTTTAACAATTACCGACCAAAAAGCATTCTACCATCGTTCTCGAAAGTTTTTGAAATTGCCTTTCGCAGACAACTTGTAGATTTTATGTTGATGAATGATATACTGTCAGAAAGACAACATGGAGATCTAAAAGGAAGATCTATGCAGACAGCGTTATATGATTTCATAAAAAGAATACTTGAAGCTTTTGAGGAAGGAAATCTCGCCTTAGGTCTATTCCTAGACTTAACTTGAGCATTTGACTGTGTAGAAGTTAATAAACTGATCAATAAACTTGAGAAATACGGAATAAGAGGACCAGCGTTGGAATGGGTAATATCCTATTTCAAGGAAAGATCTCAACTAGTAGAAATAAATATAAATGGTGATGCAATCAGATCAAAACAAATTGAAATAAAACTTGGACTCACACAGGGTGGTGTGTCAGGTCCAATATTCTTTATAGCATATATCAATTAATTTGGGGAAGATATCCAGGAAGTTAACACAGAAGGAATAGTCGTTAACTATGCAGATGATACAAACATTTTAACGATAGAAAAATAATGGCCTGAATTAAAAAAGCTGACAGAGCTAGTATTACAGCTAGCCAGTACATGGTTCGATGAAAACAACCTAATCTTGAACAAGGACAAGACTGATGTAAGTAATGATGTTCCACCACAAAAAATCAAACATGCTGAACCCACAAACCATCAAGCTGAATGAAGAAGTGTACAAGGTAAAGTTCTTGGGAGTCTATATCGATTGCAAACTGAATTGGAAACGACACATAGAATATCTATCTGGGAAGGTGGCATCTTCCATCTACGGTCTTAGCATTGTATCAACATATCTAAGCAAACACACACTGAAAATAATTCATTATGCGACAATAGAAGCAAGACTAAGATTCGGAATTATATTCTATGGATCAAGGAACATCACGTCGATATTCGTGCTACAAGAAAGGGCCATCCGAGTCTTATTTGGATTGAGCAGAATACAGTCCTGCCGAGGTATCTTCAGGACGAACAAATTACTAACAATATATGCAATATATATACAAGAAAGTCTTATCTATCTTCACAAGAACAAGAACAAATTTGATCAACATCTGAACGAAAATAAGCAACTATACAATATTAGAAACAAAAACTACACGTACCCTAAACATCGCCTGAAAAGTACAGAAGATCAAATAGAATATAGATGCCTAAGATTCTTCAATGCGCTGCCAGTCAAGATTCAAACGGAGGAAAATTTCAAAAAATACATGCACGAACATTTAATTCAACTAGAACCATATAAACTTGAGGATTTTTTATGTAAGGAGTAATTATAGTTTTTGACACTGTTTCATTTGTTCTTTCTTTTTTGTAAATGAGAACCTTCTGAAATACAGATTGTTATTATTTTTATGATTATTAAAAACAATAAGAAAATTACATTAAATAAAACACTAAAAAAATGAATCGATAATTTGGTTCAAAAATTTGTCTGTTGAAACAAAAGACGGTTTCCGCCCCGGACTCGAACCGGGGACCCCTCGCATGTTAGGTTGATAAGCGGGTGTGCTTACCTCTACACCACGGAAACCGCTTCGTTAGTAGGGGTAGTTTTGTCAGTATTTCAATAGCGTCTATACAGGGTTGGCCGCGGTCAATTGTACCATAGACTTTTACTGAGAACGGAGGGTGCGACTTTATTCGAAATTTGGTTACTTGAGTAGCAACGAGTGCTCTATAGATCTAAAATATAAAGTAGAGAAAAGTTATCGACAGTTCACCCCAATAATTTTGTTGATCTAAAATATATTCATAGCTTCGGTGTTACATCTCTCATCAAAAAGTACTAACAATTTCGATATTTCAAACACCCTGTATATTATTACTTTTTCCGATTTGCCGTAACCTCTAGATCATTTATGCATCGAACTTTTTTTTTTGAAAAACAGGCAATACTTTGGCTCTGGGACTGCAGTCTCCAAAAATAACGACAATTCGAAGAAAGTTTGTCAATGGAAAGAACATTATGTCTCTTATGGGTTTTGTTTATTATTTAAACTGTATAATACTGTCGAAAATTATTTACAGATTTTAAACAAATCAGTATAACAGTACCATTATTTTTAATAAATTATATACAAGATATTTCATTTAAACATCTCTATTATGTGCGACCATTTGTAAGCAGATTGAAAAAAAAAAAGTATGGTAAAGTCACAAAATATTTCTTTCTAAGATACAGTATCTTTTAGATTTTTTCCAATATTTCTGTACTAGTTTAAGGAGTTATTTTCACTGCCAAGGTTTTTACTATCGTTGAATTTGATTTTTGTAAAATATAGGGGAAGTCTATAAGGGATTAGCCTACATTAGGTACATTTTTCATCGAGGAGAAATACTACATTTATTTTTTTTCGGAATAACTATTATTTTACAATTTAATTCAAGGCTAATTCAAAATCCGTTTCTAGAACCCATTATTCGGAATTTTTATTTTGTCATAGACGGTTTCCCAAATGTTTATATTCAAAGATGTCTCCTGATGTAAATATCAAATACTCATCGAAAATCTAGCAGTTATAAACCTTATAATACGGTTTCCTAAATAACTGAATAATTCCTGACGTTTTATTTCTCTACCATTTTTATTGCCATGTCCATATGAATGAATAATTCAATCTTATTCTAGCTTCCGTATGATATGTAAATATCGGGATGTTTTCCCACAAGATTTGACTTCAAATAAAATTCAATGGAAGGAATATCTAACATCATAGAACAACTAGGTAAATATTATCGACTCACTGGAAAAGTATGTGGGTTTTGAACTGTTTTTTTTTTCACCTTATTCACCAACATTATGGTTTCCATTTTTTGGAAATAAAACGACGCTGATTAAAATTATAATCGACATGGACTTTTGGTTATTCTAGAATTGAATTGGTGGCATTGTTCTTCTCTTTAACAGTAAATTTTACCACGGAATAATAATAATCAAATTTGTTATCACTAAAATATTGTGTATATATTTCCCAATATTTTCCCTAAATTTTCTATGCTTCTAATGATAAGATCAGCATGAAATTTCGTTGGAATTGTTATTTCATATCAACAACTCATTAACTCAAATATTGGATCATTTTTTCGATATTCTTCTTGAATTTTTTTCAGGTTCTGATTCAACGTTCAATACAAGATTTTGCTCTCGGTTTCAAATTTTTATTTTGATTCAATATATAATTTGAAATAAACACGAACACAAAATTTCGAACGACCATATTTGCAGAACCCCTAGTGGGATTAGGTCGATTAACGAACTTGACCGAGACATTCTTAATCAGAATCTAGCCTGAAAATTTCAACTTTTTAGGTTCTTCCGTTCGTAAGTTACGAGGCGTGTATTTAAAGTAAGGTCTCCAAGGCCATTGTATCGCCGCAAGTAGCGCAAGATGAAATCCGGTCACACTGTTGTATACGTTAGGCCCCCTTCCACCAATCGACACCTGGTGGAACTCATTAGGACGCTCAGTCTTGACGTAGCAGCCATTTGTTATGGAAGTGCCGGTTGTCGCTCCCGCCAGTTGCGAGTTACGTTCAGTCATTAAGTTTTTGCATTGAAAAAAAAACTCCACCTACAGAAATTCATCGTCAATTGGAAGAAGTGTATGGTGAGAAATGTATGGACGTGAAAAACGTTCGAAAATGGTGTAGAGAATTTTCTGCTGGCCGACTAAACGTTCACGACGAGGAGCGCAGCGGCAGGCCGTCACACTCGGACGAAACAGTGCGGAAAGTTGAAGCGCTTGTGCTGAAAGATCGCAAGTTGACTCTCAATGAGTCAGATGTGTGCAGTAGCGACTCTATTCATTCAATTTTGGTGAATAACCTGCAATACCGAAAATTGTCAGCCAGGTGGGTCCCGAAAATGCTTACCCCGGAGCACAGAGTCAAATGTGTCGAATGTGCCCAAGACTTTCTCGCCAGTTTTGAAGAGGAAGGGGAAGAATTTCTTGAATCAATGATCACAGGAGATGAAACATGAAAACATCTAGGAGGAATGAAATTTGCGAACGATAAAGAAGTTCATGAAGCGGTCATTTCGTTCTTTCGCGAGGCGGCGGGATCGTGGTTCGAGGAGGGGATACAAAAGTTTGTCGTACGAATGAGGAAGCTCATCGAAGTGAATGGCGATTACGTAAAAAAATAGCTTAGATTGCAAGCTTTACAGCAATGTACAAAACTTAGTAAATAAATGTTATTTAATGTAAAAAAAATATATGGAGACCTTACTTTAAATACACGCCTCGTATCTTGGATTCAACCAGTAAGAAGGAATTGAATTGGAGCACAGATTCGTTATCAATAAGTAGAAAGTTGAAGTATGAGACGATTCTCGGCTCAAAATTCGATTATAACATGAAATGACAGAGAGATTGCGGTTGGGTACACAAATGTTTAATGAACACTTTTATTCGTTCATAACATTGAAAATAGCAAGTAGTAGAGCTAGTGCATTAAGTGAAACAAATTGAAATTTGCATCGCCATTCTGTAGATACTGAAGAGAACAGCCAATCGAGTAATTTGCATTGTTTCCTCAAGCTTAATGCTAAGCGGCCCCTATTCTTGGTGTCAGCGTATATAAAGAATTTAATATTTCACAAACTCACGAGGAATCAATTTTTAAAGCCGCAGGTTCGATACAATCCCCAGTAGCGCAGCCAAAACTCGCCAGATAGTCGCAGTAGAGTAGAAGCGAGAAATTCATGAATAAACTGAATTTTACATCTTCGGTAATTGCATGTGTCGTTTCGTCCGAGATAAATCTTCGAACGACGGTACAAATTAGGTTTTTGTGGGGCGGTAATTCCAGAGTTTCGTCCTCTGGATGACGGAATGATTCGTTTTTCTCGATATTTTTAGCGATCCGGTCACGTTGCTATTGGGAAACAGGAAACGTAATATCCGCGTCTTCATTTTCTATTGTGGAGATGTCGACAGTATCAATTCCGATAGGATGTTCCCTTAATATAGGGGCTTTTTCGTGTGTCGAAAGTAGAAGTATCGCAGAATGCCGTGGAGGTGAAATCGGAGAAAATAAACCTTCAAAAATTGTGCCTTGAACGATCGAGGAAAATTGGAGAAAGTACTGACGTGAAGTTAGGAGCTTTTTTCCGATCGTCACCTATGCTCCAATTGCTTCTGCTCTCCTCATTATTTTTTACATATTCTGCTTGAATTGTCTATGTTTCTGACGCCGATATCAACAAAAAATTTCGCATAAAACTCAGAATTGAATTTGTTAAGTATTTGATTATGTAGGATCATTGTTTACTGAAAACTTTTTATTGTGATTTTATCACAGTCTCAATTATACCAACTTTTCGGGTAGAACTCTTTTTTAATGTCTGAAAATATGAAAATTAATGGGATAATTGAGTTCAACAAATTGGAAGTGGCCAAGGGCATTCCGGGTATTGGTGGATTCGACACAATACAAAGAATATCGAAACCGATCCCGGCGATCTCTCAATATTCGAACGCTTTTGCGAGTTATTTATTACTTAAGTGCAGTATCTGGCAATGTCTGGCATTCAACATCGGTAATGTGTCTCAATATGCACCCAGGCTAATTCTCGAAAAAATGATCATTCGCTTTTACCAGTTTTATCAGATGTTAACAGATGATTATGAAAAAAACCCAACACAAGAAGAAGCTCATTGTGTTTTGAATATTTTGAGTTTGAAATGTATAAGTTTTCAATAGATTTGGAGCCATATATGATAGATGTTCTCCTAATGCGTTTGTTTGAATATTCTTTTTCCTGTTACAACTGACTTGTGTATACATTGTATAGTGTAAAGTGCCAATAAGAAATGTATCTACCCTATTGCCACTTAATATTCTTGAGGGGGTTACCACCCCTCTTTAGTAGATGATCGTGAACCCACGAGTTTGCAATCACAGGATTCTCCTCTCCAGATAAAATCGATAAGTGCTTGTTTTTCAAGTAATGGCTCAAATTCCATTATATCATCTGATGGAAATTTGTCAACTAAAATTACTCAGAATTAAAATCACATATGATAAAAAATCGTAAAAGTAAATTCATCAATTATCAGAACAAGAATTTTATTAATTGGACCAATCGATAATCGAGATATTTGGGGAATTTTCAATTGAAAACCATCCATCCATCCGAATTAACATTCCATATAATATATAATTAATTTCGACAATGCGAAAACGCTTTTATTTCGATGATTCCATTACTGTATTTGGTCGTCCATGACTATCGTGCAAGTATTACAGTATATGTATCGATATTGATCGTGAATGGGTATCAGTGACTATCAATTTGGTGTACGTTAAACGGTAATATGAGGTTAATAGGATAAGGAATTATATATTCGAAAGCTGGGAGAATATTCGGAGTACTACAACCAACTATGAAATCATTCATAACTGACTCAACGAAATGTGTAAATATCAATTAACGACAAGATTCAATAGTGCAATGAATTATGGTTTTCTCAAACAAAGCATTGTAATATTTATTCATTAGTCAGGAAATCATCAAAAATTATGAAGAAATGGTATAAATTAGAGTTTTTTCGGACATCATGGCAATAGGATTTGATTGACAGGTAATTTTGAAGGTTTTGCAAATTCATTGACGAATAGGATTTAAAATTTCTGCTTAGCGTTCGTGTAAATGAAAAGAACTTCAATGACAATAATGGATTAATAGTTCATTTGTAAAGAGCCATAGCGTCTTTGTTTAATATTTTCTCTTACATTCTGTAACATTTATGGTGTAATTTCATTACATTATTACAATTTTCTCTGCCGAAGATTTTTCAGAGCAGCATGTACCTGCTATTTTAAATTCGACAAACTCAAAATGATAACACAAAAAATCTAGAGGTTTCAAATCAGAAGAACGAAAAGCCCATTAAGAAGAATCTCTTCTTCAGTCCAATTCTAGCGAATATAATAGTATCATATAGCTCCAGCAGGAGAATATCTGATTTACATAATAAGTTTCAATTATAGAATGCTCCAATTATCTCCATTTCATCCATCTCAAATTTGAAGATAGTGTTCTTCAGCTGGAAAGATCATCAATGTGGTATAGCAAACTGTTTTTATGCGAAATACGAATAGATCTTTGAGTTTCCGAGAAAAGCTCTAGAGATGGATGGATAATTCCTCATTCGATTTTTGAGTTCTATATGAAACGTTGGAAATATTTGTTGTATGAACTAGTAGGAACTAGGACAAATGTAGAAGTCTTCATTGTTTTTTATTTTTGTGCATCTGACGTTATTTGGGCTTCTTCAGAGGCTACAATTTAGATACATTTGAATTACAAGTGTACATTCACAAAACAAAATTAAGTACTGGGTGACCACAAGAAGTATTTACATTTTGAAAACAGCAAAACGGTGTTAATTTTTTAAACAAAAAATTAATTTACTTTTCTGACATGTTTGTTAGGATATGCCATTTAATTTAACTTGCAAAAATAATGTCAGGAAGGTGACGGCAGTCTTCTCTGATGCAGTTTTCAAATCTGTTGAGGAAGCTCTGCTGTTCTCACTCTTTCTCTCTGTTCTCCGGAGTCCTCACTATTCGTGTAGCGCCTGGTGGTTTTTTCGCCATAATGTTGCCTGTGGTCCGAAAACTTGTAACCCATTTTATAATCGTTGGTCGGGTGGGTACAGCTCCATGCCGTCCTACGTTAAAATGAATGCGAAAATCCCGCTGAGCCGCTACCACTGAATCATTGTTTCTTACATAAGAATCGTACGTAAACACGCGATGTTGAACTGTCCACGGCTCCATTGCGACTGGAATACCTAAATGGCCACTGCTAAGGATGTGAATGAACACCCGCCCAACCCCCCCTAATTTGCCAAGGCCGAGTTCAGTCGCATCAAAAATGTAAATACTTCCCGTGGTCACCCTGTACAACATTATTTAAAAACTATCAGCTTTAGGACTTACTTTATTATTTTTAAAAACACACTCCATTTATAAACATTTACATAACTCTATTTGTTCTTTATAAAATAAAGATATTAGTGGAAATGATTCATTTTGCCTTGAACTATTGAAACATTCATTCTTGTGAATAAAAAAACTAAATCTGTTAATGAAGAAGAAGTTTGTATAATCAAAAACAATAAACCAAAGATAACGGTTAACTACTCAGAAACAGAGGAAAACAGAGAAATATAAAATATGGAATTATAAAACTGTACAAATACAATTATTACCACAATTTCTGCCAAAGTCCTACCATTAATAGTTCAGAAGTTATAAAACTCCCAGTATCCAACATAGAACACGGTGTTATAAATTCCCCGACCTGACCCACAAACTCCAACACAATTTTATTTGGTCCCTTTTGAATGCTACTCAATGTTCCTCATGTCAAACGTCAAAAAAAAACCCTTGAATACATCACCACGGCTGTTGCTCATAAAACTTTCCGCTCACAGCCAACAAACTCGCCTCCCTCAGATATCGAGCATCAAAATATCGTTAATTAGCGACCGGATGAGGACCACTAAAACGAGATTTAAGGCTCTGTCGATCGTCAAAGCCGCTGCCGAGTTTCCCCAGGTAAGAAGTCAGGTTAGCCCCGGCATCCAGTTACCGAATCAACGGAAACTTTTCCACTAATTCGGCATACCTCTGCAGCTACTGATTCCCATTAAGTATTACCCAACTCCCGGAACGCCAGGAATTCGTTTGCAGGCAGGGCGTAGTTATTCGCGAAATGTGTAAAAAGTTACCTTAGTTATGCATTCCGTCGTTACTCCGTAGTTTGGTCTGACTCTGTGGCTTGGAATCGATGTTCTTCGACGAAATTTCGACGTCTAGGTCGGTATTCCGACAACCAGCTACTTGGGATTATTCATGGGTCGTGAGTCTTGTTAGACTAACCGGAATTTTTCGATGTTTGAATTGGTTGCTCTCTATCTCTCTCTATCAAGGATGCGCTTTTAGATTTCCCTTGGATATTGGGGTATTTCTGAGGTAGGGCAGAAGGTTATTCGTTGAGGAAATAGTTTTGGTATTGGTGGTAATAAGACTTGCCGTATCTCATATCGATTTAATTCGGCATAGTCGAGAATCAGTGAAGTCAATGTATCTTTCTTTCCCATTTATTCTTCTTCTTTCAGTGCCTATCCTTCATGAATTATTCCTCTTGCATACAAAAATTGAGAAAAAAACTGGAAAACCCTCAGAAATTCAAAATACATAATGAATGTATTATGCTTGTGCCTTTTGGACATTGATGCCAAATATCATTCCCTTAGGAATTAGCACATTTCTCAATCTCGACTTTATTCGCCAACATAGTTACCTTCAAAAGTGACACATGTACTCTTATGTTCTACTAACTTTTCACTAGTTGAATAATAAGATTGAATTAAAAAGGTTCCGTTTCACTGCGACCTAATGGTGTATTGTTCTCCCCATCAGAGCTATTCTCTCCATAACGTGATCTACAGCTCGCCTTCCAGTTCCAGAATTCTAATGATCTCCAGTATCTGGGATGGCTTCAAGGATGCTAATTTCTTCTACAAGTTTCTTGTCCAGAGCAGATTTTGCGTTGGCTAGTTATGGCAAGGTATTCCGTCACCAGGTGATCAGCAGTTTCTTCCTCCTCTCCACAAAATCTGCACTCGTCATTTTCTGCTAGACCCATTCTCATGAGGTGTTTCCTAGGGCGACAATGCCCTGTGTGAAATTCAGTGGAAAGGTATAGTACATTCTTGTTGAGATCCAGATACTTCTTGGATCTCGCAGTGTCAAAGTTTTGAAGGAACTTTTTCGAATGATCCAAACCAGGCAGATTCCGTCAAAGTGTTTCTCATTCGGTTTTTTCCTTTTCTTGAAACTATTTCTTGGTACATTTGCCTATACCACAGAAAGGTTCCGAGACGATGAAAGGAGTTTGTGCTCCTTTTCAGGCAAGTATCTTGGCCTCTTCATTCCTCTAATTCTCGAGTGACCGGGAACTCAGATTAAAAAGACCTTGTTATTCTTGCCTACTTCATTGAGTTTTCTTCGGTACTCCCATACCTTCTTAGAATCGATGATAGGTGAGCTTTGTGCTTTAATGGCATTTCTTATAGTTTTTTGCTAGGTTAGTTTCTACACATCTTTCTATTGCAAGTATCTCTGCCTGAAAGACGCTTAGACAGCGGGGTACCAGCCCCGAATACTCCGTCGTGGTTTTGGAACCATCCGTGTACTATTGGATGGTTCTCTTTTCAAGTACTGGGATTGTGGACTGTCTTTCCCAATCTTCTTTCCTACTTAGTATCGTAATGAAGACTTTTTCGATGCTAATTTTCTTTATCATCTCGTCACTGGGAAGGTTCGCTGATGATATGTCTCTCTGATTCCTAATTCCCGCATGGCCGGTACCGTCCGTCTTAGAGTGACCCAATAGACCAACAGTTTGCACTACGTTCTTCAGTGCAGATTCATTTTGATTCTGTGCGGAATTTGCTTGATCGATTCCTCCCGTTTTTTAAAGAAATCTTGTTGAGGCAGACTAGTATGAACTCACTGACTTTAACTTTTGATTGATTTCAAAATGGAATTACCAATTTCTTTAAAACACGACTGCAAACCTATTGTCTTTCATTGTTTCTTGTGATATAAATCAAAAGTTATTTATTTTTTTGTGAGAGAAATCTGTAATTTCATTATGCCATACGTAGGTTCCAAAAATTGTAAGAGTTGATCATTCAATATCCTTCATCAAGTAGACTCATTAAACCTTTATATTTTGAAGTAATCATATATTGATTGAGAGTCATTACCAACCGAAGGATAAATTAAAAATTTTTTAAATTGTTTTTACAGTTGAAAATGTCAATTTGTATCTATATGTATTTCATGAGAATAACAAGAAAGAAATCTGTGACTATTTGAAGTTATTGCTTTCTCTGTGAATCCTTACTAGAGAAACAGTTACGTTTAGTCACTTTGAAGTTTTCGTGAAGTAGAAATACAAGTGGTGAGTTGGTAAATTCAGTAATTTTGTTGAACTATAAGGAACTGTTGAAGAAAAATTGAATTAATAAATACAAAAATTCCGAAACGTAAGTCTGTCTTTATGTTAATTCAGTTATTTAATTTGTTAACCGTTTACTCAATTTGTACAGTTTTAATTATTTTGAATTTTCTTTCGGTTAGTTATCAATTTTGTTATTTTTAGAATTGGAATTATATTCCAAGACAGAAATAAATCAAATATATCATGAAGATATATTATTATGGAGGAATAGACACAAAGTTGTCAATTTTCTGATATTTATATTGAATATCTTTCATCAAGTAGACACATTTAACTTTTATAATTAAGAGTCAAGCTTTTTCCGCACAGAATCAAAATGAATTTGCATTGAAGAACCTAGTGAAAAAGGTAGTGTACACAATTAAAAGACCCCATGCTTCAATCCCACATCATGGGCACTATCACAGCGGCCTCTATAAAGACGTCTATGGCACCATCATAGGTGATTGTGTGTTGGAGCAAACACCTATACCCAACGAAAACATGCGCGCAACAAGAACGAAGTTAAACGAATTTTAATATCCTCCAATCTGCAGAATCACTCCAAGGGGCGTTAGGGCGCACCGTCTGCCGAATTCTGATTAATGGTAAATCCGAAAAGTATTGGCGGTCTGATCGTTTTTTTTTTCCGCGAGCAATTATACGCATCATTTTTGTGGGGTTTCGACGCCACGAAATGCAATTGATTAGAATTTGAGACGGTGTAATCCATCATCTCGTTACATTAAAATTCTTCGAGAACACCTTGCAAATTTTCCGGGCGGGAATGCCGTATTGGCAGTGATGAAGCGGGTTTTGCCAGGGCAGGAGTGGCGAAATTTGCATACTGTATTTTTCGATGTACAATACATGATGGAGATTATTCTTATCGCAAATCTTTCACGAATGAAATTTTAGGATGATAAGTGGACACATCGGGGCGAGACAAAAAGAGTTGGATCAAACGTTCGGCGAGACGTTGTTTACTGTAGCAATCGATATTCATATGGTAAAATAATTGGTCATTGTCGAGAACGATAGCAAATATTTTACTTATCGAAGACTTTTTTGATCCCAATACTCGTTTGAGATCAGAGATCTTATTGTTGGTGATACGCATATTCCTATTAGCTGTACAACTTTGTTTCGCCGTTTTGCAATAGATGGCTGTAGCGGTAAGTGGTAGTCGAAATAATAAGCTTAAGTATTTGTGAACATAACGCCATCTAAATATTAGTCGATTTGCGTCTGCATCAAGTTATTCTCGATTAAACACCTCAGCTTACGAGCCAAATTCTCATTTGCTGGAGGCTTTGATTGTCTGCTTTGATATGAAGAAATCTACGGCTGAGACTCATCGAATTCTATCAAATACCAATGGTGAGGCCGCTGTCAGTGAAAGAACGTGTCGAGAGTGGATTCAACACTTCAAAAACAGTGATTTTGTCGTCAAAGACCAGCATGACGGTGGAAGAGAGAATATTTTCGAAGATGGAGGCATAACTTGATCAATACTCATATCAAACGCAACAAGAATTGGCAGAATCATTGGGAGTGACGCAACAAGCCATTTCAAATCGACTGAAAGTTATGGGAATGATTCAGAAACAAAGAAATTGGATCCCGTACGAGTTGAAGCCGAGATATGTTGAACGGCGTTTGTTTGCTTGTGAACAGCTGCTTGCAAGGCAAAGATAGAAGGGATTTCTGCATCACATTGAGATTGAAGACGAAAAATGGGTTCTTTACGATAATCTTAAGCGCAGAAAATCTTGGAGATATAACGGCTATGCTTTCACGACGACGGCCAAACCGAATATTCACGGTTCGAAGGTCATGCTCAGTAATTGGTGGGACCAGCTCAACGTAGTGTATTGTGAGTTGTTAAAACCGACTGAAACAATCACAGGCGATCGTTATCGAATGCAATTAATGCGTTTGAGCCGAGCATTGAAAGACAAACGGCCACTATACAACAAGAGACATTAGAAAGTAATGTTACAGCATGGCAATACTCGACCTCATGTTGCGAAAGTGGTCAAGACATACTTGAAAACGTTGAAATGGGAATTTCTACCCCACCCGCCTTATTCCCAAACCTGCTCCCTCAGACTATCACTGGTTTCGATCCATGGCAGACAGCCTAGCTGACCAGCACTTCCGGTCTTATGAAGAAGTAAAAAATTGGATCCATTCGTAGATGACCAGTTTTTTTTAACTCGGGATTTGTACGCTGTCTTAAAAATTGGGAGAAAGCAGTGGCCAGCGATGAACAATACTTCGAATCATAAATGTGCAACCAATTTTTCACAATAAAACCACGAATTTCGGAGAAAAACGGCAGAAGCGAAGTTGTACGCCTATGTATATTAAAAAAAGGAGAGAAGAATTGGACTGATCGAAAGGACTATGTCAAAGTTAAGTTTTCGTTGGACCACACTATGTGCTGACAATCACATTCAAAAAAGAAAGACAATGAAAATTTTTTCCATATTTTAATGATAAAAAACTCTTTTCATCAATATTTCTCTCTTGTATTGATAAATAAAGTTCTCAAGCTCCTAAAAAAAACATCCGTTATATAGCCTTCATCATCTTCGAACCACCTTACTACATCATCGAACACCCCAATCCACTCCTGACCAAGGTGGTTACAAATATCGGGAACGGGGGTAAATAGGAGCCACGACGACAATTCCCTCACCGCCCCCTTCCACCCTCCGATACAACCATCACAACCCCCCCCTCCCATATATTCGGCGTTTCCCCCCCATCGAAAAGATGCTGTGGGTTCTGAGCGACGTCCGGACCACAATTTCTGGAATCGATAGGAACGGGAGAGCAGAGCAGCTCCCGCAGTCTGTTTACTTATAGCGAGCAATTATTTCCTGGGGGTATCTGTGGGTTTCCATCTCCTTCACAAGTTTTTAATCGGCAGGTCGGGGATATTTCGCCTGCGTCCTAATGGATGTTTTGATAAATTGGGGGAACCGGTCGGAGAGAGCGTCTTTGGGAGGGGAAATTAAATTTTCGATCGACGAAAACGCCGCTTTTGAAAGCTACCGGGGGGATATTTTGTATCGGTTCGGAGGGATACTTCCTCCCTTGGATGGTGTGTGGTTGATTGTGGACCAGTTGGTTTCCTGTTGGTGTCACTGGCGTTTTTCGACAGATGGAATATTTGTTTTTTTCCGAAATAATAATCATTTTGATCGTATTCAATTAATAGGCATTACTACCACGTGGTTTTTTGCATATGAGTCAAATCTTGGTACCCATTTATTTCCCATTTGGTGCTCCTGCGATGGCTAAACTTTGTACGGTGTACACTTCATCTTCTTTCTTTTTTCGGAGCAAATAAGTAGGGTGCAACTCTGTACAACTACTTTCACGAAATTATGGTTTTACCTCTGTTGTGATGATGTTTGTAAGGTTTGTTTACAGGAGTATTTTGAAAATTTTTCCCCCAGCATCTCGTCTGTTTGTTTCCATAACTAAGACAGCTTGTCGGCCTTGCACTGTTCCTCCATTGTAGTCGCTTTCACCAGGCTGAGACGGTTCTGTAGGTGTATGAGTCTACTACTGATACGAGGCTCCTAATTCGTGGTGTTCTCCTCATCCTCATCGAAAGCTTTAACATGTTCCACCAAGCTTCTCAGGATTCGACTGGCATCGTTCAGTTCTTCCTGGGTGTCTCTTTCCATGGGACAAAATACCTTCCGGTTTTCCTGTACGGTCATGCCAGCTCTACGGCCACGAGCCTCCAACTGCCATCTCGACACTTCCGCTCTCAGTCGGTGCACCTCCATTTTTATTTACACAAATATTCCACAAAGAGAAATACTCTGAAGGGTTTTTCTGTCAGTCCTATAGCAAAAAAAATCAGGTCCCTGCTCGGGTGCCAATTTGTGACAGTGACTTTCTTAAGATCATTGATTATATACTCTTTCTCTTCAATAAGCCAATTGCGATAGGTCTTATAAGGTCGCAATTAAGGAATTGTGCGACGTAAGGACGTCGCTCACTATTATCGACCCTGGGTAGCTGATACGAGGCTCCTCATTCGCGGTGTTCTCCTCGTCAAAAGCTTTTACATGTTCCACCAAGCTTCTCAGGATTCGACTGGCATCGTTCAGTGCTTCCTCGGTGTCTCTTTTCATGGGACAAAACTGCACATCCTGTGCCAACACCTTCCTTAGTTCCTTCCGGTTTTCCTGTACGGTTCTGCCGGCTCTACGGCCACGAGCCTCCAACTCCCATCTCAGCTCTTCCGCTCTCAATCTGTTCACCTCCATTTTTATTTACACCAATATTCCACAAAGAAAAATACTCTGAAGGGCTCTTACGTCAGTCCTATAGCAAAAAAAAATCAGGTCCCTGCTCGGGCGCCAATTTGTGACATCGAATTTCTTCAGATCATTGATTAGTTCAAAATGTTCATTTGGTCCGGCGAAACTGGTTTATTACTGATTTTACCTCAAAACGACATTGATAGAAATACGACGTGAGCGCCGCCACAAGAAACGATGCGGAAATCAAGTGAAAAGGAAACAATACCATTAAAATTCAAGGCTGGTCTCTTCAAAAGTCTCCACTTTAATCACAAGATTTTTCAAGAGTAGGTGAGCACACCAGTGTTTTAGACATCTTACTCGCGAAAAAACGTGACAGCTGTTGTCACCAAATATTAAAATACCTTTGAAAACAAGTAATTATAGTTTCATGAAATAGTCTTTTCGAATACTATTCCAGCATTTAATATTTCCTGTGAAAAAAATCGGAAAAACACAAAACAATCTTGAAATAATATGGGGATTTCAATATTCAAAAATTGCATACATCGGAATTCAATTTCAGATTTAAACTCAAAACGAGAACCAAATTTCTGGCAGAACAACGTCTTCTGGTTTCTTTAGTATAATACATATGCAATATTCGTGTTCTAAGAAAATGATGACAATTTTCTAAGCGAGTACATGAAACTCAATAAATGAACTCCATCCACAATCGTTTCCACGAATTGTTCAGCCTAGAATCGAATCTCTATCCGAGCAAATGAGAAATTTATTTAATCCCGAAACGTAAGACTTTTCCATCTGTGCAATACAAAAGCCGGAACAACACAGATTCAATGCCGAAATAAATCAGATTTTCCCCCTTGCACAAACTTCGGGAAAATGTCACTTCACACGTGATCCACGTAATGGACGTCTGAAAGGTTCCCCCATTTTATAGACGAACATGTTGATCAAAGTCGAGCAAAAGACGCAGACAACTGGGCAGCAGGTGTAGCAAATTGAGGTAATATTTACATTTCGCAAAGACGTACTACTCGTAAATTTCAATGTTGCGGAAATCTCAGCTCTGCGTCCATCGTTTTCACATTTTCCCTCGGAGGGTTCCGTTATTGGAATACTAAATCGTTATAAATAAGGCGGACTCGAGTCCTTCTCGTTCCGAAGCGGCGGTTTTCCTATTTTATACATCAACAAATACTGCCGGCGTAAATCTGGGAGAGAATTGAGAGGGGGTGGTACACGATAAATTCGTATATTTTGTATATTTCATACTTTCGGCAACATTTTCAGCTCCGTTAAGATTTGTTGGGCTGTGTGTGTTAGAAACTTGAAGAGGGATTCTTATTTAATCATAAGTTCAATTCAGTTCAGATGGCGCCACACATATACCCAATCTATATATATGGTTTAAACCTTCAAGTCCAAATACTCTACGAAACAGATATTGGTGGAATTTGAATGATTTGAATTACGTCTTCATTAAATATAGGAGCAGCATTCAATTGGACATAATTTTGTTTCGTCTTTTAACGTATGTTGATTATTATGTTCATTATTTAAATGAAAATTTCAGTTGTGATGTAATTTTCCGTGTCTACTGAAAGCAGGACTGAAAATTGCCTCAAGGATACTTCTGAGAAAATTTGAGGTATTCAATTGTCTATATTATCGTGAAAAATACAGGGTGTCACATTTGAAAATATCGAGAAATGATAGGTGTACAACTTTGCTTCCGCCGTTTTGCAATAGCTGGCTGTAGCGGTAAGTGATATAGGAAAAAAATAGACCGTAGATTTCATACAATGAGCTTTGGTATTTGTAAACATGACGCCAACGAAATATTAGTCGATTTGTGTCTGCATCATGATTAAGAATGTCATCTCGCGAGCCCAATTGTTGTCATTTGTGGGAGGTCTGAATTTTCTGCTTACATATGAAGAAATCTGTGGCTGAGGCTTATCGAATGCTCTCCAATACCTATGGTGAGATCGCTATTGGCGAAAAAACGTGCAGAGAATGGTTTTAACGCTTCAAAAACGGTGATTTTGATGTCGAGGACCGCATGGCGGTGTAAAAGTGAAGGTTTTCGAAGATGCAGAATTGGGAGCATTACTTGATCAAGACTCGTGTCAAACGCAACAATATTTGACAGGATCATTGGGAGCTACGCAACAAGCCATTTCAAAACACCTGAAAGTTATGGGAATGATTCAGAAACAAGGAAATTGGATGCCGTACGAGTTGAAGCCGGCGTTTGTTTGCTTGTGAACAGCTGCTTGCAAGGCAAAGGCGGGAAGGATTTCTGCATCGCATTGTGACTGGAGACGAAAAATGGGTTCAATACGATAATCCCAAGCGCAGAACACCATGGGGATATCCCGGCCGTGCTTCCAAGTCGACGGCCAAACCAAAAAATTCATGGTACCAAGGTTATGTTCAGTATTTGGTGGTATCAGCTCGGCTTTGTGTATTGTTGTTCAAACTGACTAAAAAAATCACAGGTGATCGTTATCAAACGCAATCAATGCGTTTGAGCCGAGCATTGAAAGACAAACGGCCGCAAAGTTGTACGCCTATGTACATTGGCAACTCTGTTAATCACAAAAATAGAACATATAAGTTCTAATGTGAACCTGTTCACAGGCGATTATTTATTTGCGGCAACTAAAACATTACAACACCATCTATTCACCAGGCTATAGGGGCTTGATTTCAGCAGCAAGCAACTTTCATGCGAAAAAATAATCTAATCAACGAGACTGAAAAGTTGCCATTGTGTGAGGGATATTAATCACAAAAAAGAAGAATACCGAAAAATTCAACTCTTGTCGAAACAAAACAAAGGTTTCTCCTCTGATTCACCAGTGCCCCCTCCCCCTGAAAAACTCCCTAGATCCGCCAGAATTATCAATGAGTCAAAATGTTTGAATGGACTTCGTACAAACAAAATCCGAATTATCATCATTGAGTTTTCTTTCATAATTCGAAGTGCAAGCCAACCGGAATAGATAACTAGAAAGCCACAAAAGTGTGGAGTTTCCACTTCTCGTCGAAAACTTCTATCTCCACACTCCTCCCGAAGCAATAAAATTCCCGCCAACATGCATTTCCACTGAAATTCCTCATGATATCGTTTATTTATGCAAGACAGCTTCAAATCTCGGTTTCTGTTGAACAATCAAACTTCTCCGCTGAATCTCCGAATGAAAGCAACCCGGAATACAGAATTGGCGTCTGAATTAATACCCAAGATAAAGGATTTTATTCAAATTCGAGCTGAAATCAGCTGAATCTGCGTCGCTTTCCGTTGTGTTTACGATTTTAGTTTTAATTGGATATCCTGCCCGGTAAAAGGTAATTAAAACTTGAAAGGAGCCGCTGGTTCTTCGGCGAGGTTCGGAAAAATTGAAATACGGCACATCTGGTCCTAATGCCAGGATTTTTTGATTCGTTGAGAGTCTTGGATCCACGTCGGGACGGCGAAGACGAATGAAGCCTAAAAACCCGAAATTCTAAGACGAATATCTGATGGAAAAACAGATTTTATTATTGCGAAATGCTGTTTGCCTTCACTTTGATTTTTCTCAGTGATTCTTGGTGATGTCGAGTCACTGGTGACGAATCCGACCTCAGATTCGATTATGTTCGGCCGGATGTTTACGTTTTTATGTTTATATCCCAACTATGCTGCTATT
This sequence comes from Harmonia axyridis, assembly GCF_914767665.1. Lineage (NCBI taxonomy): Eukaryota > Metazoa > Arthropoda > Insecta > Coleoptera > Coccinellidae > Harmonia > Harmonia axyridis. The sequence continues at coordinate 32,892,569 of NC_059505.1, forward strand.
GACAAAGGTAAAAAAATGCAAAATTTGCTCTTGCGACTTGGATAAATCTTTTGATAGCATTAACCAACAGGTCCTCCTGAAAAGACTCAATACTATAGCATAAGAGGGATATCTTTGAATATAATCTCGAGTTTTCTGGAGAACAGATTTCAACAGGTCCACATTGGCAACGTGTTATTTGTGGAGTACCACAGGGGTCGGTTATGGGACCATTGCTTTTCCTGATCTATGTGAATGATCTACCAACAAATATGGCACCTGGCAGTGAAAATATATAATGAATTGCCAGAAGAATACAAATCTAAGGACAACAGAATACTGCGGAATTTCCTCAAGAATGAACTGGTTGAGTATTGGTTGTATATTGTAAACTCTTTTATTTACGCACTATTAGTCGGTTTTTGTCTGACTTCAGATGTTAAAATGTTTTATACATTATAATATCATTACAAATCCCCATGTAATTCTTGATGGTCAAATTTTGTACGTTCACTGTAACGAAAGAATAAACTCTCCTAGACCTTTGTGATACTCCCAGAAGCTTAGATATTGTACGAGTTAGAAGAACCGGTTGAGTTCTATGTAGGCTTTGTTACCGTGTCCCATCGCCACTTCAGGCATACCACTGTTAATATTTTATCAAACAGCCCCCGTAACCAGAAAATGTCTCTCTTCGGCTTAGGAGTACTTGTATACACGATAACTCTTGAACGAAAGGACTTTGTTTTCCTCTCAATGTAAAAACTACAGATTCGATCGAGAACGAGAATATAGAAAAAAAGATGAAAGTTTGCATTCAAATATAGAAAGGCAATTTCAAGACCCATGCTATCTATGTAAATGTTTGAAAATTCCAGAATAATATGCAATACAATTTTTCATGATCTCAAAACCAACGGAGATATGATTATGATTACAACATCAAAAACATTTCGCGCGTATTTAGAAAATAACTATTCCACAAAATTTCGTATTAATAGCAGCTTTAAAACCTTTAAAGCTTTAAAATTGAGCAAAATATTTAAAAAAAAATAGGACATCACTGACGTGTAGGCAAGATTCTTCGAACATTCGTTCATTCATGTGCCAATGGCACCTTTGAACACCACATACAGATATGCGGTCTCCAGAGGTGAAACTGGTTGCATGAATGAAAGAACTTCAAGAAGCTCCCGGCTTCAAATCGGTACTCTCCTCATATTTTTATTTCACAATTTAATCGAGAATAATAAGTGAAGGTTCAATATTTTGCTACGTCGACTTTTCCTATTTTTGATTATTTTTTTTACTGGATATAAATAGATGTCCAACGCAGTCACGTTTCCATTGCTTCTGCCATTGTCTGTTTTGTATGTTTGTCAGATGTAGATGACAGGAAGTATAGCATCATAGTTTTCTATCATCTACTTCTCACAACCATACAACAATATGCTCCAGAATTTGACTGCCACACCACCATTTCATTACCATATCATATTATGATGAGGTGAGGTTCTTCTATTTATATTTCTTCCATTTATGTTCATTGCCTTGTCTGTACATATCCTGGATGAAAATTTGTTTCCATAAGTGTCGAATAAGAATTTCCATTCAAATATTCAAAGGATTCCATAGAAACTTCTAATTCCTTGTAACTTTCCATAATTTCTCACTTTCTTGTTTCTGTTACAGCACCGTCGAATGTATTTCGAATAATTTGCTCTCAAGATTTTTTTGAGGTTCTTCTGTTCTTTTTTCGTGGTAAATTGTTTATTGATTTCAAGTGATCATTTTTTCTTTACAGAATTTCATGTTCATGAAGGCCATTAGGCCTAAAGGCTTATGATGCCTAGATTCGATTCAGCCATGTTTCAGCACTCCTTCACTTATAATGCAGTGACGTTATATCATGTTTACTTAATTTTATATGTTTTAAGGGAAAGTTGTTGAGAGATCAAGATGAGTTCACTATTGTCATCATTGTTGCTTTATAGTTATAGTTTGTATTTTCCTTGGTAATTCCTTAATTTTATTATTTGGGGATCCAGTGGAGTAGCTTACACTAGTCTTCGACATGACACTAGTCATATTATGTGTTATTTTTCTTGCAAGTAAAGGCACTATTATTACACAGGCCAACACACATTTTGGTGCCTGCGATTTTTCAACTGTTCCTGAGTAATTTTTGGATGCAGAATGTAAAAAAGTTTCCTTGATTTTGTCTATCAGATCTAGTTTTTGAGATTTTTTAAAAAATTGTGTATATAATTTACGTTATAACTGTTATAATATATAATATTACTATTGACAGTTAAAAAAAAACAAAGACACATGGATATAAGTATTTATTGCAAAAACTCAATTTACATAATTACATTAGTCACTAATCACATAAAAATTTTCTTTTATACGATTTTCTAGAATGGAGTTTACTAAGGCGGTCTCGCTGAAGGCTCCAGCAGTAGTCCGCCATCATGTGGCTATCCCATCGTCCTTGATAACGATCTTCCATAGTTTTAATATCCTGGTGGAATCTTTCCCCCTGTTCTTCACTACAATCACCTAAGTTTTCTGGAAAACGATCTAGGTGGCTGTGGAGGTAGTGAACTTTTATACTCATGTTACAGCCGAGAATATTAAAATTTGAAAGCATAGTTTCCACTAATTCTACGTAATTCTCTGCTTTATAATTGCCAAGAAAATTTTGTACTACTTGAACAAATGAACTCCAAGCGTTAGATTCAGTCTCGTTCATTGATGTGGTGAATTGTGGATCTTTAACAAGTTGCCTTATTTGAGGACCATCAAATATACCAGCTTTTAGTTTTTCCGTGCTAATGCCAGGAAATTTACGTGACAAATACCCAAAACAATTTCCATCTCGATTTAAGGCCTTTACAAATTGCTGCATTAGGCCTAGCTTGATATGCAAGGGCGGAAGTAAGATTTTTTCTCTTGAAACCAAAGGTTCGTTGATCACGTTTTGTATTCTTTGAATCATGACATCTCTCATTTTGCTCATTTTTAGCTCTGCTGTCCCAAAGGCACAAAAAACAAGGATATTTTGTATAACCACTCTGCTGTCCAAGGAGGAAGTTAACCATTTTTAAATCAACACAAAATGACCACTGATGTTCTTCGTATTTAATTTTTCTCAAAACTAATGCTATTGTTTCATATTCTTCCTTCATGGTAGTAGAATGACCAATAGGAATTGAGCCATATTTGTTACCGTTATGTAAAAGAACACATTTTAAACTACGTTTTGAACTGTCAATAAAAAGGCGCCAATCATCTGGAGTGTATTCAGGCAAACCCATTTTTTCTAAGAGCCCTTTTATATTGTTACAGAATACCAAGTCATTTTCCTGAGTGAAAAAAGGCAGCCGATCCTTATCTCTTTTACGATAAAATGTAATATTAGTACCTCGACAAAGTAGATTTTTTTCTTTTAATCTGGATGCAAGTAATTCAGCGGATTCCTTTGAGAGATTCAAGTCTCTTATAAGATCGTTTAGTTCTTCTTGATTGAAACACTGTAACGTATATCTCAGAAACTAGAGCTGATAGAAAAAATCTGGTGGCATTTTTGGAATCAGTACATTAAAAACATCTAAAATCAGATGTTAGATTTCTGGCACCAAATTTTTTTTCATTTTGTTGGCCTGTGTTATTATTGAAATGTACGCCCAGAATCCTTAAAATCTCACTTGGTGTTTTCATTTCTATTTGCATCAAATGGTGCACAAATAAGACAAGTGAGTAATCAACGATGTTGATCTTCTCCTCAGACATCAACAGGTTAGGAATCAACCATTCTCGCCTGAAACGTCCTGACGAAAAACAATTCCTGTAATACGAAACCTGCACGCTCGTGGTTAAGAACAGTTATCGATCCTGATAAACTGGGAACAATAAAAGAAAAAAATACACGTCGGAACTGCCTGCCGAGTCTAAGCCCCGGAGGAAAACAATATCAATCGAAACCAGAGCGCATCAAACAAATATTTATTTTATCCGTTTCTTTGTCGAGATATATTTTGGCTTTGTGGTTACCCTGACTGAAAATTCACGTTCAAAGCGGTAGAGTCTCGAATAACCTGAGTGGCTCCCTGACTGTGTTTTGTGGGAACCCTGGCTAATTGAAATTGTAAATGTAATCGAAATTGATTTGGGGAGGAAAAATGTTTTGGGGTTGGTCATCCTGTCGAAAAATATTGAGAGCACTAACGTTAAGTGAGAAGATATTGAGCGCTTGTTCAAATTCGTCCATGTAATTTTTTCATGGAATTTTGCATGTAGATTTACAGTAGACTTCAAAATACTTAATTCAGTCTTCTGAACATATATTGTTCTATAATGCACTATAATGATTATATTATTCGAATTTTGAGGCAGGAATCGTCTCAAATGAGATTTTGTCTTTCCGTGCGGACGCAAAGAGGAAATCTACCAAACGACAAGATCTACAAACTTGAATTCATAAGGGTAGGTTTAGATCTCAAATGCCGCAGTTGAGTTCCCTTATGGGTGATATCCGACCAGAGGTTTCATAGATATCTATGGCCGTACGAGCCTTTGTTTTAGCTGCGATTAGAATGAATATTTGCATGTAATGCAATTTAAAACCTTGTTCAAAATGTTATTGAAATCGTTCAACCAGAACTCTAGATAATTCAAGAATAATAGGAAAAAGTTTTTTCTAATTCTTTGGCAAATCTATTCTTTCTGTCACATCTTGTAGAACAAAATCGTGCGAGAATATAACAAATTTGCACAGTTTTCGTGGTTATATTCCATTATTATATGTTGATACTCCCACATAATTTCAATAAAGCAACCAATGAATTAGAAAAAATGATGTATAATACTCATAAAGAATGCTAATTCCCGCACTCGCTGGTTTTTTAATTTTGATCTCAATGCCTTCTGCAGTTGAATTATAAATAACTGTTATATAAAAATGAAACTCATGACTAAAGGTTGCACCAAGTGATAAGCTAGGAATCAATTCCGTTTGAGTGTATTTTATTGGCCCCTCAGAGTAATAAACATAGATAGAGGGAGCATAATATATGTCATTTTGTCCCCAACGTGTACTATCAAATTTGACATGGAGCGCGCGGAAATGAAAACATATCAGTGATACATTTCACTCAATTCGCGAGCTTCTCCACAAAGAACGCACCTCTTAGGTCCCATAGTGACTCAACGTTTCATATCAACTCAAAATATATTGAGATGAATACCTAAATATATCAGAAATTCAGAAAACAATCTTCAAGCTCGTCAAACGACCTGAAACAACCGATGACAATAGAAATGCAAAAGTTGCCAAACCTTGGATTTCTGCAGGTAGATACAGAAAATAATAGATATTCTGCTCATTATAAATTCGATCATTAGAAAAAATATCCGATTCCAAATATTCAAATTTGCTTATTCAATCAGGAATCACTCAAATAAATATATTTCATTCAATACAATATACATTCATAACGATATAGTAAAATTGTGGATTTGAAAATATATCACAATCCGACAACGTAATCTAACCATGTTGGAGACATGTGAAAATTACGTGTACTCCATCTATCTATGTTTATTTCTCCATGATTAGCCCCTTTTGAACCTTTCAAAAGCTTAAAGCTTGTACGTGTAAGGACAACCGTTCTGTGTAGGCATTGTTACTGTGTCCCAACGTCCTTCAGTTACCTTACTCTTAACTTTTTTATTATAAGATCATTGTTCAGAAATACTTGAAGAACTTTTAGTCTGCAAATATCCAATTTGACAAACTTAATGCAGTTTTCCAGTCGTCGATTGGCGTTTCCAAAAAAAGAAACACCATTTCACTAACGAGATACCAAGAACTGCGTTTCAACTTCGTAGCGACAAACTCAAATTTCACGCCATCGATTCGATATTCTCTACAAGTACCTAATTGACAAAAAACGTCGCTAAACTTTATAATTTCATCGCGTTCCATCCAATCAAAAACGATCGGAGCGAAATACTGACTACATCCGTGGGCGCAGTTTCTTTCATTCGAAACGATTGTCGATAAATATGGTTACTTCCTGTCTGGCCCGAAATGTCGCTTCTAGTCATTTCCGGATTATTCCGCATATTCGCCTCATTATGCTTCTCGAGCGTCTTATTCACTTTAGCCTATTTTCCTGAACCTTTGCCTTGTATTCGGTGAAGGGCATCAGATTTCCAGTTGAATTCCCTTTCTCTATCAACATACTCGAGTAACCCAGTACCCAGTCTGAGCCAGCTAGGTGTTGGCAGGTGTTAGCATCTAGGTGTTAGGAGAAGTCAGAATTCTTAGAAAAATCATTTCTTTTTTAATTTTATTTTCAAAATTACAGATCTTGAAAACGTGTTCCGTAAATATCAAGAGAATGCTTTTCGGTCTAGATTTGAAATAAGGAGAGATCTAGAGAATTTCGAAATAAAGGAGAGTGGGAAATTCCACGAATAATTTTAAGGCAAAAAAAGTGCTATAAATATGAGTCTGCAATTGCTTTATTTTCGAGATATAAGGAGTCACCTTTGATTTTCAGATATTCATCTGCAATTTGGTATAAATAATACAATTTAGAATTCACCCAATTAGCACTGGTACGTTGATATATTGTTGTGAAAAGGTTGGGTAATCAACCGTTTAATGTCTGTAAAAATGTCACGGAAAATATCAATATTGAACTTCGTTTTTGAATATAAAAATACGGTTTTATTATGATATCAATAGAAGCTTCGATCGAACAATGAATATATAAATGATTGTTTATATTCTACATACTCTTATACTTTTCAATTCACAATTTGCTTTTCTTTAGATTTGGAATAGTTTTCGAACAAAAGGAAATTATGAACCAGGATGTGAAAATTGCAGAATCTTTATACCCTGTTTTTCTGTTGGGAATATAAACCCCGGATATATGATATAAAAATTGCACAAAGTTTGTTTGAATGGTATTGAAAATTATTCGTTTTTGAAATTTGATCAAAAATATCCTCAAACGAGCCTTAAAAAGCAGCAACAACACTAGATTACCCCCTCAAATAATTAGGTTTGACTCAATTATGTCAGTCCATCCATTCAGGATTAATTTTGCTTACGTTTTCCAAACCTTACTATCTAAATATTTCTCTTCACTATAAATTATTAGGTGTCCGCGTCGAAATATGGATCGTATATGTCATACAATAAGCTTAAGTATTTGTAAACATAATGCCATTAAAATATTAGTCGATTTGTGTCTGTATCATATGGTTATATGATCAAACATTTCAGCTTATGAGTCAAAATCTCGTCAGTTGCGGGAAGTTTTGATCTTGTTGCTTAATATGAAGAAAATTGAAGCTGAGGATCATCGAATGTTCTCAAATACCTATGGTGAGGCCGCTACTAGTGAAAGAACATACCGAGAGTGGTTTCAACTCATCAAGAATAATAATTTCGACGTCGAAGACCAGCATGGCGATGGAAGAGAATAGGTTTTCGAAGGTGCAGAATTTGAGGCATTACTTGCATTGACTCCTGTCAAACGACAGAAGGATTGACCGGATCATTGGGAGTGAGCAACTAGCCATTTCAAAACTTCTGAAAGCCATAGGAATGATTCAGAAACAAAGAAATTGGGTGCCGTACCAGTTGAAGCTGAGAGATGTAAAGAGGGAAGGGATTTCATCACCGCATTGTGGCTGGTGACGAAAACTGGGTTCATTACGTTAATCCCAAGGGCAGAAAATCATGGCGACATGCGGGCCATGCTTTCATTTCGACGACCAAACCGAATATTCACGGTCCTAAGGTCATGCTCAGTATTTCGTGTGACCGGTTCGGCGTAGTGTATTATGAGTGTTTAAAACCGACTGAAACAATCACAGGCGATTGTTATCAAGCGCAATTAATGCGTTTGAGCCGAGCATTGGAAGACAAAGGGCCGCAATACAACGAGAGACATGATAAAGTGATTTTACAGCATGACAACGCTCGACCCCATGTTGCGAAAGTCAAGATATACTTGGCAAAGTTGAAATGTCCTACCCTACCCGCCATATTATCTAGAAGATGACGATCAATGAAACACGGCCTGGCTGACTAGCACTTCCGGTCTCATGAACAAGTTAAAAATTGGATCGATTCGTGGAGAGCTTCAAAAAATGACCAGTTTTTTCAACGCGGGATTCGTGCGCTGCCCGAAAGATGAGAGAAAGTAGTGGCTAGCGATGGACAATACTTTGAATCATAGATGTATAACCAGTTTTTTACAATAAAGCCTCTAATTTCGGCGAAAAACGGCGGCGCAAGCAAAGTTGTATGCCCATGTAATAGGTACCTTCGATTTTTCAATGCAGTCTGTAACTCTTCACACTAAGTATACAATATAGTTCGAAACCAGTCCTAACAATATTCTCACTAATTAATTGTGAATATTCATCAAATACATTGTTTCATTTCGAAAAGCAGCAGATTTTTATGAAATAGGAACTCATAAATATTGGGTATCTATGTTCCACATTCTTCATCACAGTCCCGCCTCAGACTCGATGACTGCGGTAGACCAGAGAGTCTTCACGTCCGTCATACACAGACCACTACAACAATTCATTATCGATAGCCAATCCGGTGCGAAATGCAATTCACCATAGTCAACCACATACATACACGAATACATATGGTTCAGTTGGATGTTACATTATTGATGACTATGGGAAACGACTGGTTGCCTATGTCGCTGTTTGGGGCTAGATTAATCGCATTGTTTTTTTAACATACGTACATTTCATCGGTGGAAGAATGACTCGAAATTCATTTCCATATATTATTCCCGACAGCTGGGAGGAAAAATTAAAACTGCATTTTTATCTCATGAAACCATTGATAAATTAGACAGCTTTGCATGTTTGAATCACGTTGGACGTCAACTTGATCAATGGTTCACCCAGCAAATATATCACTTAAGACATAAAAACATTCAGTAATAATAAATTCATTATAACCATTCTTTGTATATGTGACGATAAAAAGCGATTAGACATAATATCTGTGTCTAGCCGAATTTGTCGTCACAATACTTAATATGAATGCACCTGCATTAGTGTAACTATGATCTTTCGTGGTACTTGTGCATACAACATTCTCATTCATAAGGTTCTCAGAAATATACAATAGAGAATATCTTTCCCCTACCCTAATTAGTGTGCGGGCACCATGATACCATTGCGCAGAGATACAACTTAGAGAATAAGAAAAGGAAGAAGAAATTGACAGTGTTTAATATGATTTTATATCTGCAGGGAAAAGGAGAGTTCAGTTGAGTAAGTTACGAGGTGATGGCCAGTTGAGTTAGTAGAGTGTTCAAGGATGTTTTCAAGTGCTGTGCCACATTAAAGTTCTCGTCTGTCGTCCATTAGTTTTTAAATAATCCCCAAGAAAACGTGATACCCCAAATATATAGGTCTCTTAGGGTTAGAAAAGTGATCAAAATTTAAGAAAAATGAAACCGTTGGAAGAAATGTGAATAAATTGATAATTTGTTGGCCTACAGGATATCTTATGCACTCAGAAACACTTCTGGACATACTCCTAATGAGATAATCGATTTCCCCATCGAAACAGGACACCTTTCACAGACCCCGAATAACCTGTAGAAGTTGCATTAAGTTCGGAATTTTTTGCAGATAGAATGTATTTATCTACTGGACTAATACGCTACCACATAAAGCCAAGTTTCGTGAGGGACACACTATCCCTGTCTGCTTTACTCCACCTACAACTGAACCCAAAGGGAGACGATAAATGTAAAAGATGGGTAGCAGTGACGAGTTCTTGACAGATTGAATCTATTGGGAGTAATTCAACACCAACACGTGTTGACTTGGATGAATTGGCTCAACAAATACGGAATAACAAAGCTTTTGCGTTTTCGTGGATTGTATTTGACGTGTCAATTGATTGATCGACTGCTATGAGAATTCAAGTTTTTATGTTGGAAATACGGGAACTCTCCAGTATTTCAGTTAAAAAAATTTCAACAGAGCAGTCACGCTGTATCAGAAGCTTCTCTGCTCTAGTTCAATATTAGTTGAATGATTTTACTGTTTCATTGTTTAAGTTTTCGAGAAAACGTTGTTACCCTATACGTTTAAATTAGATCTTCACATAGAGTAATGAACATAGATAGAAGGAGTATATGCATTTTTACATATCCCCAACAAGGTTAGCTTAGGTAGTTGGATTGTGATATATTTATGAATGTATATTATATTGAATAAAATATATTTTTTTGGTGATTCCCTCTTGAAAATGCAAATTTCTATATTTGAAATACGATATTTTTCCTAATTGTCGAATTTATAATCTGCAGAATATTTTTTCATTTATTCATTCAATTATTTTGTATTTATTTATATTGATTATAGGCCCAAACCACTACACATTTACTCGAACGGTTGTTTATATATACATATAGTGACTTTTTGCTAGTCCAGCAAAGTCACCCTTAACACGCTGAAATTGCCAGTTCACGTTACAATATTGAGGCCAGTTAGCGCCAAACGTGATTGAGAACATATTGTTCTGTGTGCTTTAAGTTAATTTCCTACAGGCAGTGTCGGAATATACCAGAAATATAACCAGAATAATTCATAGGTGTCTTTCTTTTTTGTTATGTGAAATACTTGATATTTTTCCTAATTGTCGAATTCAAAAAGAGCAGAATATTTCTTATTTTCTGTATCTAGCTGCTGAAATTCAAGATTTGGCAACTTTTGTTCTGCTACTGTCATCGGTTTTTTCACATCGTTTGGCACGCTTCAAGTATGTTTTCTGAATTTTTGATATATTTAAGTATCTATTTCAATATATTTTGAGTTAATATGAAACGTTGACTCACTATAAGACATAAGAAGTGCGTTCTTTGTGGAGAAACTCGCAAATTGTGTGAAATATTTTATCACTGATATGTTTTCATTATTTATTATTTATTCATCAATCAGAAAATTGAATTTGATTATTGATTGGGTACATAACTTGATATACAAAATATTCAGAAAAATTTTATTTTATTGTCTATTTAAATAGGTAAATAATGTTTTTCTAATCAATTTTTTTGGTGCACTAGATGCACTCAAATAAATCAAATGTAATTAGATATTCTGGAAATTTGAAAAAGCTTGGTCATTTCTTTTTGAAGTTAGTGTTCAAAATGAACTAGAACATTCTTTCTATCTTAAATGTTTCTTGACCCAAATTTCGAATGATATAAATCATAACTAACATAACGTTAGGTATTTTTCTTTCGATATGAATTTAAAGTGAATTTATTTTTAATTTCTCTCATCTAAGTAGAGTGCCTTTCAGAAAGTGGTGGATTCACCAGAAGACTGAGAAGGCTTCAGTCCATGGTGGCAAATTTTGAGTGGCAGCAGATTGAGATTATCAATTTTTCATATTGATATGCAGAATTAAAAAAAATATACACACAAAGTACGAATTCTGAAAATTGGGCAATATTTAACAAAAATTATGGAGAACAAATCATGAACTGTGAATATCGTTCATTGAAAATTTAACTGATAGGATTGTGAACTAAGGTATCAAAATTCAGATGCGGCAAAAGTTGCAAAGCCTACAAGCAGCAAATCTGTAAATCCGCCACTGCTTCCAGACACTAAAATCTACAAAAAAGTGAACACACAGCCCAAACTGATCCGCAACAAAAATAAGCTTTGATCGTCCGTATGAAATTTCGTACGAACGAAAAAAAAATTATTATGAACTCAAACTTTGAAGGACCTGATTGCCTTATCCCTAAAGTTCGAATTCTTCTTCTTCTCCCGGAAAGAGCTCCCGTTTGTTTTTCCAAGTTCTACCCGTGGCAACATAGAGTTCATTTTCATTCGAGTGTAAAATTCGTAAACTCGTGAACTTTATAATAAGAGGGTCTCGTTAAACAAATCAGAAGATTTGGCCATGGCGGAAAGAGGATAAAGTCATTACGTCTGGAGAACTGTGTTGACTCTCAGGGTTGTTAAGGGAGCGACCTCAACATCCGAAAATGTATTTGGGGTTGAACGTGTTTTCCAATTGATTTTCCTGCTTGCAGATTTTCTATGATTTCTGTATTTTGTCCGATTTAAAATAAAACGAGTCTACGAACCTCCCTCCCTATAAGAAGTAGATATTGGCTGCGACCCAAAAAAATTCGGAAATGCCAAAATATATTCAGCTCAAAAAAAAATCGAAAAAATTCTTGAAATACCTGGATTTTCTAACTTTTTGATAAACGTGGCAACATTGTCTTTTTGTGAATAGAACGACTCTTCCCTGATAAATTCAGACCAAAGCGGAGGAGAAAATTCCCTTAGCTTTATGCAAAAAAATTCGATATCAGTCCCCAAATTTCAGTCAATCTTGGATAACTGGAGGACCACCTTATGATGACACAGTTCCGAAAAATATCAAATGATTATGTAAGACCCCGGAAAAACCTTCATTGTTTCATATTATTTCCTCAGCAATAACGATTGGTAATTTATGTATAATGAAAACACTGAAAAAAGTCAGAAAATGTGAAAAAACTTGCAAACCGTTCATCCTCTTACTACCAATGTCTTATAGGTTTTTGGGGACAGTAGATTCACAAATTTGCGTTAAATTTAAGCTCTTTATTCTTTAAATTACAGCCTATAGCATGTTCACAATATTTCCTCCAAACCACATTTTTTTTGAGATTGTGATGTAATTTCTTACCGAAAAAAATGTTGCAAGTTCAAGGCAGCTTTGTTCAGGTTTTTCAGAAGACATTCAAACCAAACGCCTGATATTTGCAAATTCTGAACAAACATAAAAAAGTCTTGAATTTTTCAATCCAGATCTTTCATCTGACACCTTCTTTCTTCGAGAGTCTCCAATTACTATTCAATATTTGGCTTTAGAATCAATTCATACCCAGGTTGTTATTCATATCCTGAAAACAATGATATAATAGTATATTATTCAACGAGCGGTAATGTAGGTCATAACTCACGCAGATGAGTTTCCGCAAATTGAATACTATACTTTATCTACGACTATAACAATAAATACTACAATACAAGAATAGAGAAAGAACTTTATTGACAAACCTCAAAAGTTACCTATAAACGTCAAAATTATGAAAGTGACATTCCTCCCCTCAATAACAATAATGGAATCTTCCCTTTCAGCCAACCGAATAGAAGCACAGCAGTGTAGAAGCACAGAGCCATCTTTTCCGATTTATTATAGTGAGTTATAGCAGTGAGTTGTTATAACTCACGTTGTTTGTTAATAGATACTATTATGAAATGAGTTCATTACAGCACTGATATTAGTACTGTAATGATCTCATTACTATACTGAAATAGCGACTTTTTCCTGTTCTCAGACCTCAAAAAAATGCTCGCTGGAAAGAAATTTAGCGCCAATGAAGAAGTAATCGCCGAAACTGAGGCCTAATTTGAAGCGAAAGACAAATCGTACTACAAAAATGGAATCGAAATGTTGGAAGATCGCTATAATCGCTGTATCGCCCGCGAAGGCAACTATGTTGAATATTTAGATCGAATTTTGCCGAAAAAATGTGTTTTACTATGGTAGACCGGGGACTTTTCAATTGGCCTGTTATAGGAACAAAAAACTCGACGTTGACAGAACGTTTTCTGTCAACGTCTGATCAGTCAAAAATGTAACCTAATGAAGCCACAGTGTGGTGAAACAATTTTTGCTAAAAATTAAAGAGTTCAGTGGAAATTATTCAGTTTTATTTGAATTATAACAGTTTATTTGTGTGTTTAATTAGTTAGTCTCAGACACTTAGCTATTTGCAGTTTCGTGCGGGATAGTACCACTTTCTGCATCTGGAAATAACAGACAATCCTTTTGGTCGTCGTGGAGAAACTTCTCAAACCATTATCATGAAGTAAACTACTACGATCACTAGTCATTTATTCCCTGACTGAGTGTTAACTTGTCTCTTTCCCCAAACCCAAAATTTGACATAAAAATAAATCTTTTTCATCGAGTCCCTCTCAGATCACATTTCATCCATATCGACAAAAACACAAAATGTTCGTTCTCGATCCACACACGAGCACAAAAACAAAATAAAATCGAATTCACCCCGCTTTATGAATATATATCGACCATGAAGTTAATATCCCTGCACTGATTGGGGCCATAGTGTCGCTGGCACAACATCCTTTAATTGGAGCCCTGGAGACCCTTTTTATCCGGATAGTCGTTCTGAATGTCCCCCTGAATGTTTTGTTTATGGCCTACAAGTATCGGCTAACAACAGCAAGCTGGCCATCACTATACAGTTAAGCCCAGCTCCAGGAAGAATATTGGACATGATGGTCGTATATCTGTTTTCGCTGAATTGTTCGATGCTATCTAGGAAACCTACTCACCATTCCACCAAAATCGGCAAGATCCGAACTATTTTATCTGAATGTCGAAATAATGTTTTTTTTTCGTTAGAAAACTAATACCTACAAATTAAATTCACAAAAAGAAGTTAATATATGTAGGCTTGGTTAATCGATCACCTAGAGGTATGGTTCGATAACCTGGCATTTTATCTTTCCTCCGTGACTTTGCTCGGGTTTGTAATGATTAAACACTTTAATTATATACATCTATTTAGAAAGTCACACTTATATTACAAACACAGTATTGAGAAGATATTAATTACCGTCTTCATCACAATTTCTTAATACGGTACTGAATTTTGTCTCATCTCGTCGAATGTTAATTACATGGAACATCTTCGAATATCGCGTCTTCGTCTTACTTTAAGTTTCGATTGTCTCGTCTTCAACTAATTCGCGACTCGTATAATATAGTCAGCGAATCGTCTTATCATCTTTACGTCTTACCTACTCCATTAGCCTCGACGAACCGATAACTAAAACTAACTCTAAACTCTGATTTCTCTTATGGCTCTCGACTTCCCTTCTTCCAACTTGGCCACACCCTTAGCATCACCCGGTATCGGGGGAACGTACCAAGTACCACCCCTAGTCCAATAAGAAAGTGTCATCCGGTACCACCGTGCTCGTTTTCGAGCTTTTCCAACCCTCAGTAAATTTCTTCAGATTCACAATCGACTTGACATGTCTTTAACACCTCGAAGAATTAACACTTCCTTTACACATTATGCACAAAAGCAGTTCGTTCCCTGTAAATCCATTGAAACTGTCATGCCCTCGATGCTTGAAGAAACTAATAGGTCTTCAGGCATTCTGGTGACTATGTCAATTATTTACAGGGAACAATAACTAGATCCTACTCATACAATATACAATGTTAGATACTCAACAAGGGCAATACATTTGAGTAATGATAAATCGAATTCTTATTTCGCCTCCTCGAATCATCCCTCCAAAACAAAAATTAAACTACATATAATAAATCACTTATAAAAATGAATCGATAATTTGGTTCAAAAATTCCTCTGTTGAAACAAAAGACGGTTTCCGCCCCGGACTCGAACCGGGGACCCCTCGCATGTTAGGTTGATAAGCGGGTGTGCTTACCTCTACACCACGGAAACCGCTTCGAAAGTAGGGGTAGATTTCTCAGTGTATCAATGGTGTATATACAAGGTGAGCAACTTTCGATTGTAATTGTACCCTACTTTTGCGGAGAACGAAATGTACAATTTTATTAGAAAGGTACGATTTCATTTCAAGTTGGTTGTAAATGATAACAGGAGATATTAATAATCCATATCCGAATTTTCAGCTTCCTAGGATTCCCAGTACCAAAATGATGAAGGTTGAATTCAATCTGTTGTGCACAAAAAAAATTTAATCATCCAATTACTCGAAAACCGCTAGATATGTTTATACATAAATGAAAGGTTTGATATACAGGGTGCTTGAAATATTGAAGTTAGTATTTTTTTATATAACTGGCAAAACCGTAGCGCTGAAGAAATTTTAGATCGATAGAGAGGTGGTTTCCCACCAAAAAACCAAATTTTCAATAAAATCTTCCATTCTCCATAAAAGTCTAGGGTATTATCGACCGTGGCGCATCCTGTATTCTCACTACCTATTAAAATTTTGAAAATTCTACCCCTATTAACGAAGTGGTTTCCGTGGTGTAGAGGTCTTTTTGTTTCAACCGAGGAATTTTTGAACGAGACAATGGATTCATTTTTTAAGTTATACTTTCAATGCAATTTTATTCGAACAACCTATTTTTTCATTAGAGATATTCAGATAATTATTACATTCGGAAACAAATAAGAATTAGATTACGACAATAATTGTAATGTCATTAAATGTGGTTGAACCATCACCATACTCAAAGTTGATTCCGTGCTGTAGTGGTTATCACATCACGAAAAAATACAAGTCTATGTCAAAAATTCATATTATGTCATTGAGAAGGGGGTCGAACCATCACATTAATCAAAGTGGTTTCCGTGTTGCAGTGGTTAGGTTCTATAGGTATGTGATTTTTTTTCAATCCAAATAAGGCTTTTTCAAATGAAATTCCTCAATAATTTCTGTTCTCTAATATTTTTTGTTCCGACCAAGGAATGTTTGTACCAAATAAGCAATTTATTTTCATAAGTGATTCCTTCATGGTCTTGAATTATACGAATTAATCCATTTCTTCATCAAACAAACCTGCACAAGTACCACATTCGGAATCTAGTTCAACATTTCAATATGTCATTGAGGGATGGTTGGACCATCACAAGAATCAAAGTGGTTTCCGTGGTGTAGTGGTTATCACATCCGCCTAACACGCGGAAGGTCCCCGGTTCGATCCCGGGCGGAAACACATATTTTTTGTTTCAACCAAGGAATGGTTGAACCAAATTATCAATTAATTTCATGAGAGATTTCTTCATAGCATCAATTTATACGAATAAATTCATGTTTTCATTAAATATACCTACATAACTTCTTTATTCGTTATCTAGGTCAACAATTGAATATGCCATTGAGAGATGGTTGAACCATCACAGGTACCAAAGTGGTTTCCGTGGTGTAGTGGTTATCACATCCGCCTAACACGCGGAAGGTCCCCGGTTCGATCCCGGGCGGAAACACATATTTTTTGTTTCAACCGAGGGATGGTTGATCCAAATTATCAATTAATTTCATGAGAGATTTCTTCATAGCATCAAATTATACGAATAAATTCATGTTTTCATTAAATATACCTACATAACTTCTATATTCGTTATCTAGGTCAACAATTGAATATGTCATTGAGAGATGGTTGAACCATCACAAGTACCAAAGTGGTTTCCGTGGTGTAGTGGTTATCACATCCGCCTAACACGCGGAAGGTCCCCGGTTCGATCCCGGGCGGAAACACAACCTTTTTGTTCCGACCGAGAAATGGTTGAAACAAATAATCAATTGGTTGTTATGAGTGATTTCTTCTATGCAATGTTATGCGAAAAAATCAATTACTTCATTACATTCTATTGGGAATCAAATACGAATCTAGATCAATAATTCAATATGTCAGTGAGAAATGGTTGAATCATCATATTTATTGAAGTGGTTTTCGGGTTGTAATGGTTAGGTTCTATATGTGATTCATTCATAGCAAATTAATCCAAATAAAGAATCTCCAAATGAAATTCCTCAATAATTTCTCTGAACCACAGTCTTCCAAGCAGCCAATATCAAGTTTATGAATTATGTCAATCACTTAATTAGCTTCTGTGAAATCTACATGTTGGGCGTAGCCTCAGCAATTAAGTCCCACCCACTTCTAAAGTCAACTCAGACGATTAACCGACTTGACAAATATTAAACGAGCGTTGTCGAGCCTGGTAGGCGAGAAGGTCCCGTAACTCGTCGATATCCGCCAAGCCAAATCCGATTAGGATGACTCCGACGCCAGTCCGAGACGCTCTGCCTAATTCGAAATTTAAACATCTCGCAGAGTTTGCCGAATTTTGTGCCCAAGTTTGTGCCCCCAACTTTCTATCCCATAGCACTTATAGACAGTGCATACCAATTTGGACCCGTATACGCAAGAAGTGTACGTTTCGCTTAATTTCGTCCGATGTCTTCGGTCAGGTAGAAGGTATAATAAGTATGTATTGATGCCGTGACCAGAGGCGTAGTGAGCTATATAACTGAAGGGGTTTTCAATAGGAAGAATAAAATTCAAAATGGTTGTAATAGCAACCCTGTGTATTATGTTTTCGACATTTATCATATCATTTTTATTCGGGCATTCAATCATGGAAAGATAGAAGCTTCAACAACTTTTAGGAATTGTTTCATCATAATTGATGCTCATTTTCAGATACTGAGAGACATTTCTCTCAGAATTCACAAAAAAATACTGATATCTATTAAACAAATAGAACAATTTCTAAACGTTCATGGCGCCTACCTATGTATTTCCTTGTTTAAATAACTAAGTGAACACAAATGACAAGAAATGTTAAAAAATGATACACTGCTACCATTATAACCATTATTAATGCTATCATTTCGAGTGGAAAAAATTTGTAGTGTTAATTGACTCAGTAGTTACTACACGTAATGAAATTATGAGGGAAGAGCACCACGTGACAGCTCGGTTCAAAACGGAATGAGAGATATTTCTTTTATAAGTCACCGATTTTTATGGAGTTTTCAAATAAGTTTTTTAAATATTAATCCACATTGTAGTTTTCCAATATTTTTTATTTGCAAATGAAAATAATTATTGTAAATTTGATAATTTCTCGTTTTTCACGAAAAAATTGATGATATTTTATTATCTTAAACTTATAAGTGAACATAATCCTACAAAAAATCATTCATTAGAAGCAATACTCTAATTGTAGTGAATATTTTTAAAGTCTCGTAAAGTTTTTGGACGAAAGTTGGAACTATTGTAATATTCATAATTTCTACTGATAATTCAATCATTCTGGCAACACCGAATATTATTGTCGTCATTCCTCCTTTGGGCAAATATCGACAGATCACGAGAATGTAACGTGGTGATGTACCCTCTGAAATATGAGTTTTTCTAATTTTTACATTTTTTAGACTTCTTCATATTTATGTGGGATCCGAATTCTTAACACCCAACTGAATGATACGCTACTGACTTGACGATACGAAAACTATGCGGTCGATCCTAAAATGGTGGACCACTGGACCATGCAGATTTATCGATATAGGGAGACGTAAGGGGAAGAGGTACTTGAGACTTGAGACGGAGACTGGAGTACGATACAGAGGAACGAGGGTGGTATTCGACGTTACAGATTAGAAGGAAAAAGTTAAATAATTCAACGTGAGAGATTAGACGCATAGAGTTAAACGATTCGACGTAAAAGAGTAGACGCAGCGAATTAGATAATTTCGACGTTAGATATAGGGATCTACTCGAATAATTAGACGATTAACAATTATACGAAATAAAATAACTTCGATAGACGAAAGTTCAGTGGCTGTACATTCAATTGACGTTGAGTATTGTACAAAGTGTAAATAAACAATAGTTAAGTACCGGCGGCCTTCATATAACTCCTAGACAAACATATAAAAACCCTACATTTATTATATTTTAAATAACTGTAGGTAAATGTAAGAAATTTGAAGAAGCTACTCAACTAATGTTATTCACATAATAAAATAGTGGACATTGGAATAACTCGCATTTGATATCAATTTGTAGTTTATTGAACGAAATCGAATTTATATATGCAGGGCCGGCGCGAGCAATTTTGGCGCCTGAAGCGAAGAATTTTTTGGCACCCCTGCTGAAAAAGTACCAATAAACACCTCCCCCAACAAAAAACATCACCTGCCTCGATGATAATTCACCATTTTTTATTTCTCTAGAGATTTTGCTAATTGTTTCTTTCTAAAGTCGTTTCCACTGGGTTTCTTTTTGTTTCGGACATTTTTGCCTACAATAAATTCCTAGATTTCTTCGAAGCCTATAAACAATGCGTAAGTAATATATCTGATTCTCACATTCACAATCGATCACATACGATTGATGAAAGATTACCTATCACACCACAAGATACAAATGGAGGTAACTAAATGGGATTAAAAACATAGGTTCCGCTGAGAACATTTAGGTCCAGTTTCACCAAACAGCACTTGATCCCAGATTGATTAAACTCAGCTTGTTACTAAAGCAGGCTTAACAGTGTTCTCTGTTTCACCATGCATCAACCCGTCCGAAGATGATCGCAATTAACCAAATCGTGATTAAATAGTCAAACCATTTGGCAACGTTGTGAACAAAGAGTTATAATAGTTTTCTGTATCGTATTAGCAGTGATGACCACCATTGGCGCTAGGTGTCAGGTGTCATTCATTCATAACTCATAACATTTCAAATCATTTGTCATCTTGTAAACAAAAAACAAAGTTAATTTTTGCCGAAAATGTCGAGTGATGTGCTTCGAAATGTCGGAAACTTGCAGAAGTTAAAAAGAAATTATCCCATTTCACAAAACAAAAAAACTATATAAGTAATTTTAGTAACTTATTTATTTTTATTAACAAGTTTAACTGCTTCTTAAATAATATTTCCATCAAACATTTTAAATGGGAAATATTGAGCTTATACATATAGTCATATTTTGATAAAATTAACCAAAAAATTAGAAATTTCCGGAAAAATAATTACATAGACAAGAGTTCCATACTGATAAATAATTATTAATCTCAACTTGAAAGGTTATAATCCTCCAAAAATGGCCGATTAGTGCTACTTAAATCGCGATTGGTCGATTAAATGGCGCTTTGGAGTGTGGTGAAACGCTACATTACATTAATCGTGATCTAAGGTCTCACTTAAGAGCCAAGTCAAGATTAAAGCATTTGGTGAAACTGGGCCTTAGCATTTATCAGTAACTAGTTTCGAATTCAGAATCGTAGGAATTTTCCATATGTTGAATGTGTAAACAACTTCCACGTAATTCGAAGTGTTGTTTTTCGTCTTTGTGAAATACATTTCATCACTCATTCAATTAGGGTAATAGGCCGTGCTGCTTATATTGGTTGTGTTGCCATGTGTTATTTATTGAACAGGCGGCTTAGTAAAGACGGTTCCGAGATTTTTATTGCAGGGAATGTTAATAAACGCAGCGGAGCGGACTGACCTCATCTTGTTTTTTAGAATCAAGATTATATTTTTTAGGAATGTGAAAAAGCGGCCACAAACTGGGCTAAATTGCCGCCTCTCGAATAGAGACGCCTGAAAGAGTCACTTCACTGCTTCGCCCCTAACGCCGGCCCTGTCTACAGATTAATATACTAGAGATATTCAGATATCGAACGATCCAAAATGCATCAAATCACTGCGAGATCTATAACAACGTGACTCATCCAAATGATCGACCTCAACTGCTCGTTTGTTCGTTTGTAACCGAGCTATCTACTCCGGAAAAATGTCAACATCAATGGAAACTATCCGGGGAATAATATCTCCAACCCTTTGCAGCACACTATTCCTTGGGGATACAATATCCGAAAGCCGGGAACCGGGAGTCTGAAGTGACTTCCCCATTTGGAGAAACTGAGCTGCTACCATTTCCATTTGCGGTAGAATACGGAGACGATGTTGTTGTTTGGCACGGTTGGGGATTGTTAGGAATTGAAATAAATACCTTGCGAAGTGTGGGTTGGATCTCGATCCGAGATATCTGCTGCAATTGTCGTGCATTTTTGATTCGCAATTCCCGATAGTGTGGATAATGAAGGTGTGGAATCGAGTTGATGTTACGACACTGGAAGACAGTTCTTATCTGATGCGTTGTTCAACTTTTCTTATCATTTTTTTCACATTTCATTTAACAATCTTTTAGTTATTCAGAATCTCAACGTGGAAGCTTCTGAAAATTTACAGTGAAAGTTTTTGATTCATTCACATATTCAACAGAATCTTGGGTATAGTTCAAATACTTTTTCTGCAGAGAGAATTATAATGATATAGTACAGAAAACACTATAAGGATCGCGAAAGTAAAGGCAATAATAGGGTAAATGCACTGGTTAGCTGACCGGCACTGGCTCTCGACCATACCGTGATTTGAGATAAAATAATAATAAAAATATATCATGTAGTGCAAAATATTTCCGCCGTACGTGTTCTTGACCATTCTACCCTTCCAAAATAGTTTGCATAGTAGGGGTATAGGTCAAAGTTTTCGCGCTAAAAATTAGTTTATAATCGTCTAACATAGCAAAGGGTTCTTTCTCGTCCTCTCTCAGAAAAGTGCTTTGTGATTCATGACCAGAAAACAGTAATTATTTCTTATTTTAAATGAATTATGTGTGTATATTTTGTTCCATATGAACTATAAGACATATTTTTAAGTGTATTTCAATCAAAAAACAAATAACTGTATATTTTTTTGTTCAATATTCGGCGGTCGTGAACTGGTATTGCAAAATTTGTATCTTTTATTTCTCGACCAAAGTGGTCGAGAACCAATATGTTACTTCAATAATAGTTTATTTCAACCGATATATTTCTGTTGGATCAATTTCGTTTTTTTTTTCGATACCCTGATTCATTTATATTTACTTTCTGAATATTAGTTTGCGACCGCCGAATTAACGTTGAAACACTTATTCCTACCTTTTATTTATTCGCGGCCGAGAACCAATTTGATTGTACTCAATTCTCCACCACTGGTGGTCGGTGTTTTATATTTTATTCACTCATTAGTTTCTAAATAGATACTAAGAGCAAAATAACCAAAGAATGTTGCTATTCTGAGATATTTATAGAAAGTAGAAACTTTTGCAAAATATTTTTTTTTACGTTCCGAGTGTTTCTTACTTAATTACCTCATCTGAAGCCCATCTGAGTGATAGGTAGTGATGTCGATGGTACGGTACGAAAGTAAGTACTAATCTCGCTCTAAAGTTTCATATAAAATTTTTGAGTGGAGCGACCACTATTATTAGTTGTCGAAAACTAACACAAAAAATGGTCGAGAACTCTGCGGCGTGGTCGTGAACCGAAGGTTATTGAGATTTTCTATATGTTTTCACATTTCAAAGGTTAAATGCGAAAAGAACACTTGAAATTATATGACAAATCATTTAAAACTCGCCAAAGAATCGATGAACACCAACACCATTAAAATTTGATAAGTTTATGTGTGTAAAAGTCGTGCTCGAAATCGATGTTTCTGTTAACTGATCGAGAACCAGTGCATTTACTACTATTTTTCGAGGAACCAACAATGCACATACCAACTATTTCAATTGAAAAAATCTAAAAGAAAAAAATCTTTTGTTAACAAGAAATTTCAAATTCACAAACACTAACATCTGGATGGCATACAAAAGTAAAATTGATTACCATAATAAATAACTAATATATTAGATTTATATTTGTTACACCGAAGCTCGGAATATATTTTAGATCAATAGAGCAATCGTTGCTACCCAAGTAACCAAATTTTCAACAAAATAGTACCTTCCGTTCTCCACAAAAGTCTCAGGTATCATCGAACGTGGCCTACCCAGTACCCTGTATATGCACCATTGAAATACTGACAAATCTACCCCTACTTTCGAAGCGGTTTCCGTGGTGTAGAGGTAAGCACACCCGCTTATCAACCTAACATGCGAGGGGTCCCCGGTTCGAGTCCGGGGCGGAAACCGTCTTTTTGTTTCAACCGAGGAATGGATTTTTTATTAATGATTTATTCAATAAAATATTTTCGAACAAATTCATTTTTTCATCATACAAATGAATATCATATTAGTTAACAATTACGAATAAAGAATAATGGTTAGATTATAATTTTAATGTGGTTGAACCATCACCATTATTATTAAAGTGGTTTCCCTGGTAGGTATGTGGTTTCAACCGAAGAATGGTTGAACCAAATTATCAATTTAGCAGTAGATTAAACGAACAAATTCATTTTTTCATTGAATATACCTACATAACTACCAGATTCGTAATCTAGGTCAACAATTCAATACGTCATTGAGGAATGGTTGAACCATCACAGGCACCAAAGGTGTTTCCGTGGTGTAGTGGTTATCACATCCGCCTAACACGCGGAAGGTCCCCGGTTCGATCCCGGGCGGAAACAAATTTTTTGTTTCAACCGAGAGGTGGTTGAACCAAATTATCAATTTAGTTTCATGAGTGACTCCTTCATAGCAGCAAATTATACGAATAAATTCATTTTTTTATCAAACATACCTACATAAGTTCTACATTCGGAATCTAGTTCAACAATTGAATATGTCATTGAGAGATGGTTGAACCATCCAGGTACCAAAGTGGTTTCCGTGGTGTAGTGGTTATCACATCCGCCTAACACGCGGAAGGTCCCCGGTTCGATCCCGGGCGGAAACACAAATTTTTTGTTTCAACCGAGAGGTGGTTGAACCAAATTATCAATTTAGTTTCATGAGTGACTCCTTCATAGCAGCAAATTATACGAATAAATTCATTTTTTTATCAAACATACCTACATAAGTTCTACATTCGGAATCTAGTTCAACAATTGAATATGTCATTGAGAGATGGTTGAACCATCCAGGTACCAAAGTGGTTTCCGTGGTGTAGTGGTTATCACATCCGCCTAACACGCGGAAGGTCCCCGGTTCGATCCCGGGCGGAAACACATATTTTTTGTTTCAACCGAGGGATGGTTGATCCAAATTATCAATTTATTTTCTTGAGTTATTCAGGAGGATCATTTCAAAGCTACCGAAAAAATGTATGAGAGTAAAACGTTTACAATTCTCCAAATAAATTTGTTCGTTCTATTTTGTTGCCATTTGTGAAAAAAAACATGGTTCGGCGGACAAATAAAACAAACCGAAGACGTTTTTTGTGAGTTATAGAAATAACAAATATTTCACACTGTTGTGGAGGATTACCAAATAAAAAGCTGAATACCTCATCAAACGTATCTTCTTACGTGGGCCACTTCGTTGGGCGTTAATCAATACCTTCGCTGGCCGATACAGGGTCTGAAATTATCTTCATAAAAGGCTATGGTGGCTGGAAAAATAGCACTGTTGCAGAGAGTTTTTTCTGGTAAAGAATGTATTCACAAATTAGAATATAATTGTTGAGAAAATTCTATTCGGAAGAAGAAAACCAACCTTCAAAATTCAGCGTGTTAAAAAAAGTTTGATATTAATATATAAAATGATGCAATGAATTCACTACCATCATTGTTCAGTATTAGCGGTGGTACCAATATTGAATGAATATGACCAAAGAATCCCCAATTGAGTAGGCTATGGTTTTTACCTAAGAGTGTAAAAGTCTTACTCTACTCCCACCTCTTGAGGGAGTAATAGTATATTATTCAACGAGCGGTAGTGTAGGACATAACTCACGCTGATGAAGTTTGCAGCACGAGCCGCAGGCGATTGCCATTACCGCTAGTTGAAATTGAATACTTTACCTTATCTACGACTATAACAATACATACTAAATACAAGAATAGCGAAAGAAGTTTATTGATGAACCCCAAAAGTTACCTATGAACGTCAAAATTATCAAAGTGACATTCCTCCCTTCAATAAATGTTCCTTTTCGGCCAACCGAATAGAAGCACAGAGCCATCTTTTTCAATTTATTATAGTGAGTTATAGCAGTGAGTTATTAAAACTCACGTTGTTTGTTAATAGATACTTCCAATTGCTCAAAAGCAGTGAAATAATTAATACATAATTCAAATAGGAGTAGATAAAATAACTTAAAATACAAGGTGCCCAACTTATCTCTGGCCGAATTTTGCAAGGCGATTCTATAGGCAAATTGAAACAAAAAACTTCCTCTAGGGTATGGTCGCTCAAAAATAAGTTAACACTATCGCATGATCCAAACTTCGATCACCTCATCTCCAAACATAAAACGAAACCGTGAAACATCAAAGCCTTATCACAAGGCTCCTTTTTATCTCAACGCTAGACCGATCTCCTCTCGTTCCGCCACACATCCCACGATCTGCATGCGAGGAACTCCCATCGGGCTATGCAGATTGCCCCCGGCAGTCTTTCCCGTCGATATTCTTGGAGCGAACCGCATTTTTCACCCCCGTCCCCCTGGGGAAGGTCAAGGAGGACTTGGAGGAAACTCATTACTGGCGCCATCAACTGCTAATTCCCCCGCGTCACAATCTCTCCAACTTCTGGATATATCTCGCCTCGCGACCATGTTGTTATGAAACTTTGCCGCTTGGTGCGTGACGATCCGCAAGCGTCAGCAGGCCCCGCATCAAAATGCGCAATAAAATATTTTGACGGAACGTGTGTGGACGCTTTATTGTTTGATGTGATGGGGGATTTGTCGCTGGTGTTTGGGGAAGTTTGGACGAGGGGTGGGGGTGTAGTTTTGGGCTGGATGAATTATGCCAATCGTGGACTAATTGCCTTGTGGGGGAGGTTTGGATGTATTTAGGCGCAAAATTGGATCTATACAAAATTACTGATGAATATTTTGACCAGTACCGGATTAATACAACTAGGGACCTGAGACGCAAGACAATGAAGTTTGTCATTGTGCTAATGTTTGTGTTTCTCTTGTGATAATTCTATATTGATATCGAAAAATCTTCATAAATAATAATATCATTCGCATTTTTCATTCATATTCGAACTGTGTTCTTGGGAATTCACACAAAAATAATATTGTTAATAGATTATTTAGACGAAGACGATGATGCTCACACGCTAAATCCACTGAATTATTGTTTATAGGTATTGATTAATTATATCTACAACAGTCTCATGATTACTATTAATGGATACAGGAATTCATCGTAATACCACACTAGTACTTTTTTCGATTTATTACCGTACTGACTGTGGTAATGATATCCAGCGAAATCATACTCATATCAGGCAATAAGAAAGTGAATACGACATACGACTATATTAATACTTAATAGTTATTTATTGTACAAGACGATAAATTTGTACTTTATCTTTGCTTTGTTTTTTTAACACATTTAATTGTGTTACCGTTTTTTTTTTACTTTTTCTTCAGCTTCTCGATAAAATAAGTATCCATAATACCTGGAAGTTCTTACCACCCACCATTTCCTTTTTTTTCTGTATTCAAGGAAATTGATATTAACTAGAATTTTGTAACCATCTTAAGAAATCGACAATTAGTCGACGAAACAATTGTTTCGAATAAATTATGCGGAAATAAAGTAATTTCTTTCTTAATAAGTTATATCTTAGATGATTTTCTTTTTATTTGTTTTATTTTCTTTTATTTGTACTAACCTGTGAAAGAACTAATTACGCTCGAGAGAATAATGCGATTTTATGGTCGTGAACAATACAACATATTTTTCCATAGCAAGATTTGAAATTCAGTGGACGCCAGAAGAGGCTGCCACCGACGAAAAAATCAAAAAAGTTCACAATATAATTTTGAATGACCGTAAAGTGAAATTGATCGAGATAGCAGACATTGTGAATATATCATCTGAATATTTGTACATGAGAAATGTGTGCAAAATAAGTGCCGCGCGAGCTCACAATCGATCGAAAGCAACAACGTGGTAATGATTCTGAAAAGTGTTTGAAGCTGTTTGAGTGCAATAAACTTGAATTTTTGCGTCGATATGTGACAATGGATGAAACATGGCTCCATTATTTCACTCCGGGGTCCAATCGACAGTCAGCTGAGTGGACTGCACACGATGAACCGAATCCGAAGCGAGGAAGGTTAGAACGTCAGCTTGCAAGGTTATGGCATCAATATTCTGGGATGCGCAAGGTATAATATTCATTGATTACCTCCAAAAAGGCCAGACCATCAACAGCGATTTTTATATAGCGTTATTGGATCGTTTAAAGAATGAAATCTTTAAAAAACGACCCCATTTGAAGAAAAAAAGGTGCTGTTTAATTAAGAAAATGCGCCGTGTCACAAATCAATCAAAACAATGGATAAATTGCATGAATTGGGCTTCGAATTGCTTCTGCATCCACCGTATTCGCCAGATCTGGCCCCCAGCGACTTTTTCCTGTTCTCAGACCTCAAAAGAATGCTCGCTGGCAAGAAATTTAGCACCAATGAAGAAGTAATCGCCGAAACTGAGGCCTATTTGGAAGCCCAAGACAAATCGTACTACAAAAATGGTATCGAAAAGTTGGAAGATCGCTATAATCGCTGTATCGCCCTCGAAGGCTATGCTGAATAATATAATTGAGTTTTGGCAAAAAAAATGTGTTTTACTATGGTAGACCGAGGACATTTCAATTGGCCTATTAGTTAGTCAAAATTATCTCAGTAGGCAAAAAAACATGGTAAACACTCCAATATAATGAATTCAGAAGCCTATATCTTGAGAACAGCTGCCCCCAAGTGGTGGTACTCCCTCTTAATGAAATTTCTTCTTTTTGGAACACTGCTGCTCAGAAGAACCAACATAAAACGTCATAAACCTAACATAATCGTGAAAGGATCACGGTCCGATTGAGACTCGTCCTCCCACGTTTATTTTTTTTTCAACATCGAATGATTACGCGGAGAAATCCCCTCTCCCTCCTCCTCGGATCTGATTCAATGCAGTCTAATTAATTTTTTTCCCCTCGAACTTTTTAATTTCAGTTCTTGCTCTTTGTAGTCAGTGTACCGTCAGGAGAAGTGTGATAATTGGCCGTGAAAGAAAGGAGTTGGAGTAAAAGACCAACCGGGAAAAAAATGGAGGATGATGAATTATTCGCTTTTCCCCTCCCACTTTCCTGTTTTCGAGATTCCTTGCCAATTTCGAGTTTGATACTGCCAGATTTGATGTAATTAATTTCGCTGATTGTCTTCGGGAAAAGATTCAATTTGAATGAGATGTCGGGACAAGCTCGTAGCTGGTGAGGTGGAAAAAGTTTCCGACTTTTTCTAGCCGATTGGGTGTTTTTTCCCGTTGTTAGAATTCAGCAGGAAAATTTCCTGCTGGAGTATCATCTATTTTGTTCATTGCTTCGCAAATTGATTCTTCATCAGCTACTCTCCAAGTTTACTCTAGTGATTGGGGATTTTTCCTGCTGTCGAAATTCAGCAGGAATATTTCCTGCTGTGATATCATTCATTTTCATCAATACTTCGACTGTTAATCAACTAATTTAGAAGAGATTTTTCCTGGTGACAAGAGGCAGCAGGTGGAATTCCTGCTGAATTATCATCGACTTTGTCCTGCAGGCAAAGTATGCCAGCAGGTTTTCTTTCGAATAATCTTGATTTCAAAAGAACCACTTGCGAACCGATCCAAATATTCATACCAAAATTTCTCAGTAATGGACTATAAAAACTAGAGATATGGAAATCCTGGAACGTTTACTCATATACGGCGTATGCCCTTAGTCTGAAAAAGCTGATCATTGGTCGCAAAATACATTAATAACTTTTTTTGTGTTATGTATGAATTCGGCCAATTGAAAAGTCCCCGGTCTGATGCACAAATGGCGGTGCTAGTATTCAATCCATATGAATTTTGTTTAGTACCAACCTTCAAACGATGCGTGTTGAAATTTGACAGCAGTTCGACCATTAGTTTGTGTGATATTTCGTTGTGAGTGTAAGTACTTTTGTTATTTGAAAAAAGAAAAAAAAAATACAGTTGAAGCAAAATCTTGGCTTGATGAAGAGTTTCCGTGGTCTGCACCAGGAAAATCAAACATCATTGATTGGTATGCTAAGTTTGAAGATGGTGAAATGAGCACTGGAGACGGTGAACGCAGTGGACGCCCAAAAGAGGCTGTCACCGACGAAAAAAACAAAAAAGTTGACGAAATAATTCTGAATGACCATAAAGTGAAGTTGATCGAGATAGCAGACATTGTGAAGATATAATTTGAACGTGTACATCATATCATTCACGAATATTTGTACATGAGAAAGCTATATGCAAAATGGGTGCCGCGCGAGCTCACAATCTATCAAAAGCAACAAAAATGATTCTGAGCAGTGTTTGAAGCTGTTTAAGTGCAATAAACCTGAATTTTGCGTTGATATGTGACAAAGGATGAATCATGGCTCTATCATTTCACTCCGGAGTCCAATTGACAGTCAGCTGAGTGGACTGCACACGATGAAACGAATCCAAAACGAAGAAAAACACAACAGTCAGCTGTCAAGGTTATGGCATCAGTATTCTGGGATGCGCAAGGTGTAATATTCATTGATCACCTCCAAAAAGGCCAGACCACCAACAGCGATTATTATATAGCGTAATTGAATCGTTTAGAGGATGAAATCATGGCCTGTTAAAAACCAGAATAGAGCGAAATATTCGAAACAGTAATTTTTCATAGCCTTGTAACTTGAAAATGGATCAAGATATTTATGATATGCTTCCTGAAATTCTATTATTTCGAAAAGAGAAATCGGAGTCCTTGAAAATATGTTTTCTAAGTCTTATAGTTTCTCTTTCAGTAACCATCCAATTTGGGACACCCTGTACTTGCAAATATTATCGTTATTGTTTGAATAATTTAAGAACAATTAGACAGAATAAATTAGATAAGTAACACCCCAATTGAAGTGGGAAATATCCCAGAACAAAAAAAAAAATTAGACCGAAACCAATTTCATCCATCCAAGGATGAAAGCATTCCGACCGCACAAGATTCCAACATCTCCGAAGAATTCATATCAGCCCAAGTCCTTCGAGTCGGAACAAAAAACGCCATGTTATTAAATATCGAATATCGCCGCGATGAATGTAGCGTAAAATATCCAATGAATTTCTGCCATCGAATAAAATTGAAATGTGAAAGGACCAATATCCCGGTCATTCCGTGTCATAAAGTCCCGAAGGATTTCATCGGCGATAACTCAGATCTCTTCCCCCAGAGGGTGTTTAATATTGTCAAGGTGTATATCGTGATCGATATTGCTAGTACTCATATCGTAACACGTAAAACGCTCATTCCGATATAACGTAGAACTAATAAAACTGTAGTGGATAACGGTAACCGCCAGTGGCGGCTCGTCCAAAAAAACAACACTGGTACTTCCAACCCTATTGAATCTAAAAAAGCAAAAACGTTAACTAACGCTTCTGATGGCTCGAATAATTCGTTTAATGCATTTTTTTTTGGCAAAATTCGATTTTATTATTCAACATAGTTTTCTTCTAGGGCGATACAGCGATTATAGCGATCTTCCAACTTTTCGATACCATTTTTGTAGTACGATTTGTCTTTCGTTTCAAAATAGGCCTCAGTTTCGGCGATTACTTCATCATTGGCGCTAAATTTTTTTCCAGCGAGCATTCTTTTGAGGTCTGAGAACAGGAGAAAGTCGCTGGGGGCCAGATCTGGCGAATACGGTGGATGCAGAAGCAATTCGAAGCCCTATTCATGCAATTTTGCCATTGTTTTCATTGATTTGTGACACGGCGCATTTTCTCAATGAAACAGCACCTTTTTTTTCAAATGGGACCGTTTTTTAACGATTTCATTCTTCAAACGATCCACTAACGCTATATATAACAATCGCTGTTTATGGTCTAGTCCTTTTGAAGGAAATCAATGAATATTATACCTTGCGAATCCCAGAATATCGATGCCAGAACCTTGTCATCTAACTGTTGTGTTTTTCCTTTGGATTCGGTTCATCGTGTGCAGTCCACTCAGCTGACTGTCGATTGGACTCCGGAGTGAAATGATGGAGCCATGTTTCATCCATGGTCACATATTGATGCAAAAATACAGGTTTATTGCACTCAAACAGCTTCAAACACTACTCAGAACCCTTTACACGTTTTTGTTTTCAATCGATTGTGAGCTCGCGCGGCACCCATTTTGCACACAGCTTCCTCATGTACAAAAAATTCATGAATAATATGATGTACACGTTCAGATGATATCTTCACAATGTCTGCTATCTCGATCAACTTCACTTCACGTTCATTCAAAATTATTTTGTGAACTTTTTTGATTTTTTGGTCGGTGACAGCCTCTTTTGGGCGTCCACTGCGTTTGCCGTCTTCGGTGCTCATTTCACCACGTGTAAACTTAGCATACCAATTAATGATGATTGATTTTCTTGATACAGACCCCGGAAACTTTTCATGAAGCCAATATTCTTCAACTGTATTTTTTCCCTTCAAAAAGCAATATGTTATCAGCACACGAACATTTTTTTTCAAATAACAAAAGTAGCTACACCCCCAACGTAATATCTCACAAACTAATGGTCGGACTGCTGTCAAATTTTGACACGTATCGTTTGAAGGTTGGTACTAACTAAAAATCATTTGGATTTGATACTAACACCGCCAGCTTTGCATCAGACTGGGGACTTTTCAATTGGCCTAATATAGCTTTCTCATTACTTTCAAGATGAAAAAAAAAATTGTATCAAGTTTCTTTTTTAAACATCGTTAGTATATCGGTAGTAAAGTGGTCCGTGGTCCTTTTTTGAAAATCGTTTCAGACAAATTGGACCAACTTTGGTTTCGTGTCTTGATATCGGTCTATGTGATAAAAGTCTTTGTACCAATTCTACAATTCTCATCTATTATACCATACCAAATTCACTTTCAGATGAAGCTTTTAGAATATACGAGCAAGTCAATAGTTTCAAAAGACTGACAATCAATATACTGTGAAATTCTGACTTTTTAGGAGCGAAGGACGCAGAAGAGTCGTGTCACTACATGTATTGGCGGAGTATATCCCCTGAGAATATTCCCGAGCCGCCCCTGTTAACCGCTACGATGGCCAGAACCGAACCATCATCCCGGTTTACGATCTAGAAAATGCGTTAATTCCGTTGCAGTCGATTGAAATTCATGTAAGGGTGTAACCGTAAAAATTTTAAGTTGTATCGATTCAACCTAACTGGGTTTCCATGTCGAGTACATATAGGCTATCGCTTAAGAGGTAAGTTTTACGGACTATAAAGTAGTTGGAACGGAGTATGTAATATTTTTCGTTTTACAATGTTCAGATCGGCGGTCTCCGTATATTCCCTGGCTGCTCTACCCTGAAATTGGGAATTTTGCTGCTCGCAGGAGCGGTTTCAACAAATCTGCTCGAATTTAACTAGGGAAGGAGTGTTTTAAACTTGTGAAGATCTTAGGGAGAATTGAATTAATTCAAATGGAATACATTGCTCGCTAAGGGTTTTCCAGTAAGAGGTTCCATTTTGAATTGACTGCTATCTGGGCGTCTGTCACTTTTGATTCTGTTATTTTTTGACATTTGACAAGTGAAAACTACGCCATTACTGAAAATGACGATATACGCTACAACAAAGTACTTACATTGTTAAATGGAGGGAACAAAAAAAAAGGGAAATAGTGCCTAGAAAAATAAGCAAATTAAACAGACGAATATAACTTTGAAAGGTATATGGATGACTGTACTCTCAGAAAGAAGATGGAATAAATCCTGGAAACTATTCAATAATAGTCGTGCTGAGTTTTTCTATTCACTTAAATTCAGACAGTCATGATGAAAAAGTACACATACTCACACACAAGACGTAGTCTTTACCATCTGGCAAATAATAGAAAAATTGATACAATGAAGCAGTGTACTTGTGTTGTTACAGGAATATGACAAAAGCTTCAGATTGAATTCAACAGCAAGACATTATTCTCATCCTGAAGAAGAGATCACAAAATACATTATACAACAACAGAACAGCAATGAATTGAGTCCTCACAAAAGCTCGAAAAAGATAGAAGATTCTTCGAGTCCTCAACAGTTCAATATTGTGACACGATATATATGCAGGCATGGTTAATCGATCGTCTAGAGGTATGATTCAATTACCTGCCTTTCGTCTGATTCTCCGTGACCTAGTCGGATTGGTAATAATTAAACTATTTTGAATTATTTACATATATTTACAAAACCACACTTATACAATACAAACTCATTATTGAGAAGATCTTAATTACCTTTTAATTATAAGTTTCCCACTACGATACTGAATTTCGTCTTTAATTAGAGTATTAATTACTCGAAACGCTTCATGTCACGCGCTTCATGTCACATTTGATAGTTCATGTTAGGGACATAATTTGCTCACTTAAAAAGAACATATGCTCTCGCTATCTATGTTTATTACTCTGAGATGCAAACATTTTGGCCTCTCTAAGGCTATCATGTCAAAAGGGGACGTCAATTTAAATCGCTTTCATCCTATACAATACGCATTCACATTCCTGAAAGAAAGATCCCAATATCGAATCAAACCCGACAAAAGATCAGGTAACCCCCGATCGTCAAATTTCGTCCTGTATAAGTTTTAATGGGAACCAGGCTACAATTCACGTGAATTCGAATATTCAATGCAGAGTACGAGAAACTCTCCAATTGCCATAAATGAAAATTCTACATGCGTTACCGATAGATGAATAATGGTAGTTGCCCATGCTTCGGTGAATTTTAAAATCTATTCTGCATTCGGAATATAAATCGTTTTGAACTCGGAGCAGGTATATGCAGGATCGTGGTGCCGGTGGTGGTGGTTGGTAGCAAAAAATGATTAATGACTTGTATTGTCTGGAGAGTCGCCTGCTTTATCCCGATCCAATAAATATAGCGGCTGGAAAAAACGGCGCGTAGTATATACGATTGGAAAAAAGCGACATTTTTAGACGTAGGGCTCGCAGTGCCGTTTAATTCTTCTTATTGCATATGCATACGTCGATATGACGCACAACATCTGGCGGATGAGACTAATATTCTTTTTGACTCATCATTGGATGGAAAACTTATTGTTTGAATGCAACATATCAGGTCGGCGCAAACAACGTTAATTCTACTGCTGGATTTCAATCAACTAGCCTTAATGTGATTGTCATCGATGTTGAGTTATACGATACTTATGAGCCAGTCTTATTTGATACTATTTTTGACGTTTTGGTTTATCGATCGCCTAGATATATGATTCGATAGCCTTGGCAACTGTCGTCTTCTAATTGACTTCCCTTCTTCCGGCTTGACCACACCCTTAGCACCACTCCGATATCGGGGGAAAGTACAAAGTACCATCCCTAGTCCAATAAGAGTTTTGCCGTACCGACCGCAAAGCTCTTCGCGGATTCCTGGAAATCGAATATTCTCGAAGGACTAGAACCTCATACACAGATGTGACACATCTGGTA
The DNA here is from genome assembly GCF_914767665.1 of Harmonia axyridis. Classification (NCBI taxonomy): domain Eukaryota; kingdom Metazoa; phylum Arthropoda; class Insecta; order Coleoptera; family Coccinellidae; genus Harmonia; species Harmonia axyridis. Next base: position 32,927,661 of record NC_059505.1, read on the forward strand.
CAACCGTCTTGTTTTTGATCTTTCCTAACCCCAGTAAATCTCCTAAGATTTACAATCGAGATGACACGTCTTCGACACCCCGAAGAATTAGCACTTCCCTTCTATGTTATATCCAAAAAGCAATTCGTTCCCTGTAAATCCATTGAAACTGTCATGCCCTCGACTCTTGAAGAAACTAATAGGTCCTATTTGACACTATTTTTGACGTTTTGGTTTATCGATCGCCTAGATATATGATTCGATAGCCTGGGCAATTATCGTCTTCTAATTGAATTTGCTGGAGGTTGTATAAATTAGCCTCTTTTGACATGTATGTACAAAGCCTAACAATATTACAGAACACAGTTTTAAAAGTTTTTCCCGTCTCAATACCGTACTAAATTTCGTCTCCACTCCTCAGTTGTTCAATAATACAAAACCGTCGTCAAATATCAAGTCTTCTGAGTACCGTTCTCTACGTCCAACTTTAAATTCGATCATCTTGTCTTGTACTTAATTCGCGACTAGTCTAACTTTTAGTTCGCGACCCGTCTGACTATAAGTCTTGTCCAACACTTTACTTTGCCTTAACTCTGAGTCCGACTAATTCTAATCTCTGACTATTAACTGTCCTCTCGCCTCATTCCACAATGCTCATCTGTTCATGGATAAGTACCAAGTATCACCCCACCCACGAAATACTTTGTGGTTCCTAGAAATTTAGGTGGTTTTCTAGTGAAAACCACCTAAATTTCTCAATAAATCTCTTAAGATTTACAACAGAAACTGCCCTTGACGCTTCAAGAAACTAATAGATTTCCCAGCATATTGTTGACCATATGTGAACTATTTACAGGGAACGATATACACACATCGGAAAAGTCTAAGGATATTCTTCGAAATGATTGGTTTTGAGTTGAATGAAAGAAAATTCGAGGAAATTATGTATAGATGTATTCAATAATTGTTTATATACTTCAAATAAACCGAAATTTTCATAATGAAAAAGTGAAAAACTGAAAAAAATCGAAGTCTCTAAATTGCGAAAAACATAGTTATTATTCTTAGTAATTTTTTATCGAAAATCAATTCAAGTTTGGCATTTAATACAATGTGTGGCCTCCTCGTTGATTAATTACGGCTCTACACCTACGATTCATAGACAAAATCAGATTGTTTAGGTCTTCCTGATTTAAATTTGTCCATTCAGCTGTTAGAAGCTCCCTGAATTCTAAAACATTTTGGACGTTTCCCATATTTGGCGTAATCCTTCTTTGAAGCCATACATGTTCTATCGGATTCAGGTCCGGAGATTGTGCTGGCTATGGCAAAACATCAATTCATTATCCAACCATTGTGTCAAAATACGAGCGGTATGGGGACGAGCATTGTCATGCATCAAATGGAAGTTTTCACCAACAGCTTCTGCATAAGGTTGTACAATTGGTTGCAGAATATTTTCCAAATATTGCTGAGCTCTTAGAAAACCATCAGGAAAAACGAGCTCTGTTCTACGTCCAATGGAAATTCCTCCCCACACCATAATTGTACCACCTCTATAACGGTGTACTTCCTGGACGTGTCTCAAGCGTTCTAAATTACCAGATCGTCTCCATAGTCTTATTCGACGAGAATCTGATGATATCCGAATCTTGATTCATCTGTGAATAAAACTGTGGACCACTCATTGACACCCCAATTTTGAAACTCACGACACCAATTCAATCTTGCAGCGCGATTTCCTCTGGAAAGTGGTGGACACCTAATGGGCCATCGGGAATGAAGATCGGCTTCATGAAGACGATTCCTCACAGTATCTCGCCCAATGGTCAAATTATGAGCCCGTTGAAATTCCATAACCAACTCAGGAGCCGTTATAGTGGGTTGCCTTCGGGCGGTCAAAACCAAAAATCTGTCTTGAATAGCAGTTGTACAACGTCCACGTCCTGGATGATTTTCGGCAGGATTTCCAGTTGTTCTGAAACGCCTCCACAAACGACTTATAACACTTTGTGAAACACCCATTCGCTCAGCTGCATCGACTTGTCTCATGCCCCCTTCAAGTAAACCAACCACTCGATTCATCTCTTCCAAAGTTAAATGATGTCGTTCCATAATAAAAAGAAGTTGATAGAAAAATATTGTCGATGTTATAACCCAAAATCGATCTAACGAATGCATGAAATGATTAAAATCAAATACAGAAATTTTAACTGCGACATTCATTTTTTTTTATTTTTATCATATCTCCCATATTTTCTTGGCTAGCATATGTATACAACCAAAATTCATTCCGCATGATGATTTCAATTGATAGTCTGCAAAAAACTTGAGATAAAAGCAATATGCGATTTACCATGCGAGATATACTGAAATATCCTTAGACTTTTCCGATGTGTGTAATTGGGATCCTACGTCATTATTAAAGAGTCAAATATGAGCTCACATACAGCGAGTTCTGATGTTCTTCATGGAACTGTATTGCGCATTAAAAAAAGTTGATATACTGAACTAAACGTCTAATTCTTCAGAACAATATGCATTTAAAATGCTCCACGAAGATTTTCCACAAACTTCTATCCTTTTCATATGGAAACGGTAGTGCACGTCAAGACCTAAACCTCAAAAACATTATGCGAAAGCATAAAAGCGCATCCGCCATTTCGCAACAACAAAAATTAAACGACCTCCAGAGCAACTCCTCTTTCATTTCAACGTACGATCTCATGTATGCAGGAAATAAATATGTTGTTCTTCCTCTCTCCAGCATACAGAGGGCGTGCAGCATCCGCGCGTTCTAATTCCAAACACGGAATCGTACACAAGGAATTTATGTGAAAGCTTAAAAGCTTTCTTCATTCTCCGTAGGTCCTCTCCTTAAGGTGAATCTACTTGTGTACCTCCTGGAGGAAATGCAAAACGTTGCACTGAATTACGAGTGGGGCGGAGGTTTAGAGCGGGGAAAGGGGGGGCGGGCTCTCCACGAACTCTAAAATTATATTTAATTCTCCCCGCCGTGGGCACTATAAACTCAACAGTCGAGGAAGTAGTTGAAGGCCACTCTCTCCATGTTCTGAGAGTGTTTCATTCGGACTGCGCCCTCTCTATTTCATAATTGAAATTTAATTATAAGCTCCGGAGTGGCTGTAAGATTAAATAAAGCTCTTTCATTCGGCTGGTAATTTCTGCCCCTAATTAATTTTAAATCAAACTTTGTAGTCCTTTTTTTTTGCTGGCGTAAAGATCGGAGTGGCGTGTTGGTGAACACGGAAGGTTGCTAATTATTTGAATACTTTCGCGTCTCGGATTTTCATACGGAATGAGGTCAACGCTGCGCTGATCTCTAAATGTGCAGCTTCTGTCGTGAGATTGGCGAAAGAATTATTTCCGAATTATACAGGCTGCCTGGAATAAAAGAACTTCATATAAATGTAGGATCCAGTTATTGTTCCCTGTAAATAATTGAGATGGTCAACCGGATGCTTGGAGACCTATTAGTTTCTTCAAGTGTCGAGGCCATGACACTTTTAATGAATTTACAGGGAACGAATTGTTATTGTACATATAATGTAAAAAGGATGTGTAATTCTTCGAGGTGTCGAAGATATGTCAAGAGTTGTAAATCTTGAAGAGATTTACTAGTGGATTGTAAAAGTTCGAAGACAATACGCTCCAACCAGATGTGTCACATCTGTGTATCAGGTTTTAGTCCTTCGAGAATATTCGATTCCCAGGAATCCGCGAAGATCATTGTGGGCGGTACGGCAAAGCTCTTATTGGACTAGGGGATGGTACTTTCCCTAAGGGTGTGGTCAAGCCGAAAGAAGGGAGGTCGATATTCGAGACAGGGTAGTTCCAATCGGCGGAGAGACAGTTCAAGTTAAGACGAAGACGAGTAAAGTCCGGTCTAACTCGAAGTAAGAGTAAGTTCAGTCGGTTGAAACTAAAGACGTGAGATGAAAAGACGGTTCGCGGACTAGATTAGGACGAGTCGCGAACGAGTTAAAGACGAGACGACCGAAACTTGTAATAAGACGAAGACTTAACATATCGAAGACGTTTCGAGTAATTAAAACTAGAGTTATAGACGAAATTCAGTACCGTAGTGAGAAACTTGTAAATTAATACGTAATTAGGATCTGCTCGATACTGAATTTGTACTGTATAATTGTGACTTTGTAAATAGATGTAAAAAATTCAAAATAGTTCAATTATTACAAACCCGAACAAAGTCACGGAGAAAAAGACGAAAGGCCAGGTAATCAAATCATACCTCTAGACGATCGATTAACCAAGCCTACATAATTTTGCCACACAGTTAGCGGTCTCAGCAGTGAAATGACGTCGTAAAAAGTTTTCAAGCATCGTTGCCAGAACGTGGACATCTTAGAACTTCATCAAGTTCAAAGCACTGTACTCTACCAATAACTAGTCATACCACCTACTGCTTGTTCGATCCTTTTCAACCAGAAAATATATTTACTGAACCAGGATTCGAACTCGCGACCTTCAGACTAGAAAAAGACATCTTCACCACCAGATCAACCGACCGTAACCTCAGATAAATCTCACAACCCTTGTATATCACAAAATCGGATCCAAAACCGATCCTATATACATTTTCGATGTGCGGACAACAAAGCGTCCATAACTCGGACAGAAAACACATCTTGTTCTCCATGGCCGCCCCAACAACACACGAGAATTTCGGATACGAATAAATGAATAAACAGAAATAAATAATCTAATGTACCGACTGAGGTCAAGAACAGCGTTTCCGCATCCGCAAGATGAATAAAAAACACATAAATCCCCATGGTTTGGTCTCGCCCATAAATAAACTATTATTGAAGGAATATAACAATATATCAAGAAAGTGAAATGGAAATTCCGTTACCAAAACAGAAATCGAAACCTACGAGTATTGGGGGTGATTGATGATGGCCTATTTTTAGAAAGGGTTGTCTCTATTGTCCCGCCTGACGCATTTTTCTTGACTCACTGTTTCATCCTACTTCCGTTCCGGACGGTTCGAGATGGACGCAAAAAATGTCCATTCGTGAAAATAGTAGAAGCATGCAGATCTTTCTGTCGTCCGAAGAGTATTTTTTTCGATTGGGAGAATGTGACGGGGAAATTTATACGCATCGAATATCCGAAATTCTGCCGTCGGGAGAAGATGCGACGTGAATATTGAGAATATCTTAATATACAGGGCGTCCCATATTCAACGTCTTGAGAGGTAGAAGAATTTAATCAAAATAAATTCTTATTCGGTCTGCTGTGATGTCACTTATATTGAAAAGAAACAACGACGTAGACATCTTAAATAAGACATCCTATATCTTAAAATATTCTGCCTTTGCTTCTACTTAACCTATTACAATTTTCTGTATACTCTGTTGCTGTATAGTTGTAGGATCCAGTTATTGTTCCCTGTTAATAATTGAGATGGTCAACCGGATGCTTGGAGACCTATTTGTTTCTTCAAGTGTCTAGGGCATACTTTCAATGAATTTACAGGGAACGAATTGTTATTGTACATATAATGTAAAAAGGATGTGTTATTCTTCGAGGTGTCGAAGATATGTCATGGAGTTGTAAATCTTGAAGAGATTTATTGGGGGGTTGGAAAAGTTCGAAGACAACACGGTTGTACCAGATGTGTCGCATCTGTGTCGCATCTGTGTATCAGGTTCTAGTACTTCGAGAATATTCGATTTCCAGGAATCCGCGAAGATCTTTATGGGCGGTACGGCAAAGCTCTTATCAAACAAATCAAAGACGAGACGACCGAAAACTTGAAGTATGACAAAGACGTGATAATCCAAGACGTTTCGAGTTATTAAAACTAGAGTTAAAGACGAAATTCAGTACCGTAGTGAGAAACTTGTAATTAGGACATTATTAGGATCTTCTCAAAACTGAGTTTGTACTGTATAATTGTGGCTTTGTGGCTTTGTAAATAGATGTAAATAATTCAGAAGAGTTTAATTATTACAAATCCAACAAAGTCACGGAGAAAAAGACGAAAGGCCAGGTAATCGAATCATACCTCTAGAAGATCGATTAACCAAGCCTACATAGTTTGGAAATATACTTCAAATCTCAGAGTATTAAGCATATATAGAGGAAACATATGTCATTTTCAATAAGCGAATTTTGTCTCCAACATGAACTATCAAATTTGACATGCAGCGCGCGGAAATGAAAACATATCAATGATACGATCTTTCACTAGATTCACGAGTTTCTCCACAAATGCACGAATGCACTTCTTAAGTCCCATTGTGAATTAAAGTTTCATATTAACTGAAAATATAAACAACAGATGACACTAGCAGAGCAAAAGTTGCCAAACCTTGGATTTCAGCAGGTAGATACAAAAAATAATAAATATTCTGCTTATTAGAAATTCGACAATTAGAAAAGAAACGGATTCCAAATATTCCAATTTGCTTATCCAATCAGGAATCACTAAAATAAATGAATTTCATTCAATATAATATACATTCATAAGGATATAGTAAAATTGTAGATTTGAAAATATATCACAATCCGACAACGTAATCTGACCATGTTGGAGACAAGTAAAAATTGCGTATACTCCCTATATGTATCTATGTTTATTACTCTATGTTTGACACTATATTTCAATATTCGAAATTCATTCCTGGCATATCTCTGGGTGAAACATAATTTCAATATTGATCAGAATTTAACTTAGGAGCTCCACCTAATGAAGAAAAAGAATCTCAAAATGATAGAATTGTAATGGCTGCTTAGAAAAAAAGTAGACTATCCATTGCAAATAAGATCATTTCTTTTATATGTGTCAATATACCTGGACATATGGTATTGAACTTTGGGGTCATTTATTGTCATATATTGCTATAATTCAAAGAAGTCTGTCAAAAATTTTTCGATACACGCAGATGTGCAAATCCAAACAGCAGATCTAAAATTAATCCTAAAAATTAGAAATCCATTCGAAATCTAAGCCATCGGATAAAGTGTTTGTTGACTCCAGTAATCATCAAAAGACTAAAATAAATAGGATCAATCGAATTAATTATTTTAACAATTAATGCCTAAGAGCAATAACCTACAACCGTTTTTACATTATTTTGTCACCATTTCAGTTCAAAGATTTTGTTTATATCTGATTGTTAAAAGGGAAATAATGAAAAAAATGCACTGACTAACTAATACAAAACCACGCAATAAAAATTAATTATATTCTGTGGGATTAGATTTGCTTGCTACTTACTAATCTAATGTTTTTCAGTATCAATTAATCATTTAGCTAAGAGATGTTAGAATTCATTTATTATTCCTTTTTAGGGGTTGTTTTCATTTCACATCATAGGAAAGATCCTCTGTCGCCCTTTTTCCAACGCAACTCGAGAAGAGGGTGAGCACCCTCTATAATTCGTAAACGAAGGGGAGATGTAGAGTGGAATATAATTACAAAGTCCTTCGAATTCAGAGGATTGTACCATTTTCAGTCCGCCAATGCACTTTTTAACATTAACCAACTCTATAATCTTATTTTTATTGTTTCGTTGCTCCTATTATCAGTTTCATAAGAAATAAATTGTAAAGATTGCATGATGAAAAGAAAAACTCACATTTACCTACTGGTGGATGGAATTACATGATCCCATGAAACATACCTGCAACAAAAAAAAATATTAAATTCTATTTAGTAATTTTCTTATCGTTTTCGAAAAATTATTATCATATTCATTTATTTCCACAAAATTTATGATCCTATGCAATGCAATCAGTCTACTTCAATAATAAAGTAACATAAATTTTTATGGTGCCTACTCACGAACCGATAGAACTGTAGATTATCATTTTTTCTCAACACTAAGACGATTGTCGTCATATCGACAACTTCTGTTTAAATCTAAAGTTCACATGATTCGACAGTTATGCCTTCAAAACATTCCAAATTTTCTTTCAATAGCAGAATTATTGAAGCAGAGAATCTTTGTTTTATATTTAATTTGTACTTTAGACCACTCATTCATTCATGTGTCAATTGGGCCCTTGGAGGCCTCAGAAAAGTATATAGGTATATGTGATTTCAAAAGTCACAATTGGCACATGAACATAAAGTTATCCATAATTGAAAAATGATCGATGGTCAATAAAGAACAGTTATTATTATTATTATTTTCATTCTCTGAGTAACCCAAAAAACTTATGTCGCAAAAATATTCAACTTAGCAGTGAATATCTGAAAATAAAGGGTTTTCCTCTCCAATAACGTATTGAATTTGTATTTATTCACTAGATAAATGGTGAAAATTCTGCAGTTACAGTGAAACTGGTAGAAAAATTTCAGCTGTTGGGACAAGTTGGTGATGAGAATTCATGTGCATCACTCCAAAACAACTTAAGAACTGCTGTAGCCTATATTGTTTTAAAAGCTCAGGTTTGTCTATTCCTCGTTGATCTTGAAAATTAGGCATTCCACACACGACATCACACCGTATTTTTTATGAATACTTGAGCCTCAAGGTTTTTAAAGATCAGTCAACTGAAGAAGACAGTGATAAGTGCCGCACAAGCAACGAAATAATCGTGTAGATTTAATCTACAATAAAAGTTTCTTGGTTTCTTGGAGTTATTTTTCGAGAGGTGATCACAATTAAACACCGAGATCTTGTGATTTAGATTCTTTTCTTTCGGCTTAATGAAAGATAAGGTCTATACTAATATTTCACAAACGATTCAAGACCTTGAAGATGGAATTCTTGAAGTTATCGGGGACATACAGCTGCAAATGTGCGAATTGGTCAAGGAAAATATCATGAAAAGGATATGGTGCTGCAACCGTACTCATGGCAGCTATTTCTCTGATATCGTTTTCTATGGTTAATGAAAAACCTTTCTCTTAACAGTGAAGTTAGCCCATTGACTCATCTTGAAATATACATGTTTTTTAATATCAAAATGAAATCTATTATTGGAAAACACTTTATCCCAATTATCAGATTTCTAAGAGATCCATTTCTTCAAAAATGTCATATATCGGGTGTCCCAAGGTGAGTGGCCTATTAGATTATTATGGAAACTATTGATGGTAAAGACTTCAAATTTTGTGGATAGATATTTGGCCATGTTAGGTACATTTTTAAAATAATTTCACATTTCCAGTGTTGCCGGATGTACGACAATTTGGCAACAACTTTGTTATTTTGAATGGGACATCCGGTATTTCTATTTTTTTATGATACTCCATAAAATATTAAATCTATTCACTCTTACTTTTCCATCCCTATCTTCAACGGTTTTTGAGTTATTAATTATTTTTCGAAATTTTAGATCAAATTGGCGTATTACGAAAATGACTCTAGTTCGCTCAATATTTGAGATTTAAGTCAGAAATTTTGCAAGTCGTTAGATATTGATCTGATCTGTGTCACTGTTTCTGAATTATGGTTGTCAATAATATAGGACGGACCAAAAAAAATCATCATTTTCCAAGTTACAAAATAGTAGAAAAGTCTGTGTAAGTGAATAGAAAAAATGTAGAATTTGTTGTACTGATTCCAAAAATTGAAAAATATACTAGGTGTCTAATTTGAAAAAATAGACTTTTTTACAATTTTGTAACTTGGCAGATGATGATTTTTTTTGGTCCGTCCTGTATTATTGACAACCATAATTCAAAAGCAGTGACACAGATCAGATCAATATCTAACGACTCGCAAAATTTCTGACTTAAATCTCAAATATTGAGCGAACTAGAGTCATTTTCGTAATACGCCAATTTGATCTAAAATTTCGAAAAATAATTAATAACTCAAAAACCATTTAAGATAGGGATGGAAAAGTAAGAGTGAATAGATTTAATATTTTATGGAGTATCATAAAAAAAATAGAAATACCGGATGTCCCATTCAAAATAACAAAGTTGTTGCCAAATTGTCGTACATCCGGCAACACTGGAAATGTGAAATTATTTTAAAAATGTACCTTATTTGGCCAAATATCTATCCACAAAATTTGAAATCTTTACCATCAATAGTTTCCATAATAATCTAATAGGCCACTCACCTTGGGACACCCGATATACAATCAAACATGGGACATTGCGTCTCTAGAAAAAGAGAGAGAGAGAGAGAAAGAATTAGATGGCAGCACCCCGAAGGAACATAGAACACTAAGCGAACAGTTCTCCTCAACTTCCTCGAAATCTTTCAGAAAATTCCCATTCACTCAGATAGTTCCACGGAATCCAGATCCATGATATTCTCGAATAATTTGTGCCAAATGAAGCTTATTTCGATTCACCCCATCCCTGCGAAGTCCATGTACTTATAACGATCATTATAAAGTTCCGAATAGGGGCCATAATCCCTCAAATTCACAAGAACATGGTCTTCTTTTTGTTTTTTCCGATTATGTCTAACTTTTACGCTGTAGGCAATATAGGGCAGAGGGGGTCAGAGACGGACTCCGAGAGAAGAGAAACGGAGAAAGAGAAACGGAATATCCACATTTGGTAAGTCTTCGGGAGATACGAAAGACATAAACGTGTATGGTAGTTTTATATTTTATTCGAGTTTCCGCTCGATTGGGCATTGATAAGGTTTCGTTAAATTTGGGATACTGGAAATGCATGGAGTATCCAGGGAATTCTAGTGGTTATCGATTGAGCAGTAAAAGTGGAAAAACATTCAGTTCGCCAATTTGAATATCTACATTTTCGCCAAAATAGGTCAGTGAGAAACAGTAACAATTGAATTCAAGGAATTGGAGTAGCAGATTACTATGGTAATCTGTTCAAGGTTACAGAATTTAATGTTGTTTAAACTGCCCCATTTTTTCTATTGCCTTAACATAAATAAAACTGTTCACGTTCCTAAATCTCTTCTGATGTAGAGTTCACAGAATTTATTGTTTCGGGCTTTCGAGGCAAGACTTTTGTGTATTTAATTTCATTCTTTATCAATTTACCCTATGTTTTTCAGTAATATGAAAATGTAAATGATGTTGTGAATAAACATATCATTTTATTATATCATATCGAATTTTGAGCTGGGAAAAGTATCAAACGATAAGTTTCGAAACACTGACGACGAATTCATGTTAATTTTAGAACTGTCCATTATATCAAGATGAAAATTTGCATCTATAGATGTGGAATGACAATATTTGAAGCCCAGGGCAAAATTTCATGTTCATCGCATTATCTGAACCATAGAATAATTTGAATACCAAAAAAAAAAAAAAACAAAAAAATGTGACAAAATTGAGAATTTGGGAGATGACATCAGATTGTAATTTCCAGTTGATCACATGATTAGAACCAAAAAAATATCAAGATGAATATTGAAAGAGAAATACTCAATATTTCCGTGATAGCAAATATATTTCGGCTAAAATTCTGATTATATTTATAGAATAACCATAATCAAAATCATAAAGAATTCAAGAAGAATATCGAAAGAAACATGTGGAAAGTATATTCTCCAATTGCACCCTTGGGGACCACATATACACCTATACAATTAAGTGGTCTCCAAGAGATCAATTGGTGAATAAACGAACGAGCGCTCAAAAACTCATAACTTCTTCATGGATCACATGTTTTCGAAGCTTAGGCATCTACGAAACGAAATGTTAATATCAGAAGAAAAGCTCCCTGAAACACACCTCGAACTGACATATTCCTCACCTATAAATTGAGAACACTAAAAAGTTTTCAATTCCTTCATTATGTTCCTTGAAGTTGATAAGTATTCCATTCCGAAACAACGTAAACCTATCCGAGTCCGTCCAGTTATATTCCTCCCGATGAAGAGAACAAACCCGACGTTCAATTCACAATTTTGAGCCTTTTTTCATTCCAGCTCGCCCATTTACGTCAGGATATCCTTCAAGGACATCACAATAGATCCGATTCCGGCACACACGTCTCCAGTTATAGCGAAAAGTCCGCCTACCTATGGCCTGACCCACTTACTCGAGCACAAAGCGAGATGACCCTATTCTTCAGATCCGTACAATCCGGCCCCTTTTTACTCGAGTTCGATTCCTCTCAGATGCAGCATCCCATCGACAGCGACGACGTTCAAAGTCAAATACTTCTTTAGGGACAAACTGGGGACCGGCGTAACGATGTTACCATTTTCTACGCGGATTGGATTTTCTGCATATATCCGCTTCGTTTAGCCTCGCTTTGCTACGTAAACATTTGCAGAACGTCACTGCTAAACTTTCCAAATGGATTCAATCTGGTGAAACAACTATTTCTGACTGCGACAAGATTTGAAGAATCGGACGCAGCTTGAACGGGAAGCTGTATGTGTATATCTGCGTATATAGCAGAGGGGTGATCTTGATTAGTTCCGGGAAAAGTGCTAACAATTGTAGTCTGCACATTAAGTACAAATAAGAGATACGACGATGAAAGGTCGCAAAGTTAATACAATAATCAGGAATATTTCAAATACCATTGTCCCAACAAAACACTGAATTGGTCACAATTTGTGAGGGTCTAACTCCTTTTCGATGCAGCATCCTATTTACACTGACGAAGTTTAGAGTCAAAAATAATTCTTCAGACACAAACTGGGTACCGGCGTAAAGATGTACCATTTTCTACGAGGAAAATGGATGTTCTGCACATATCCGCTTCGTTTAGCCTCGCTTTGTTACGTAAATATTTGCAGAACGTCACTGCTAAACTTTCAAAATGGATTCAATCTGGTGAAACAACTATTCCTAACTGTAACAAGGTTTCAAAGATCGGACGCAGCTTGAGTGGGAAGATGTATGTGTATATCTGCGAATATATCAGAGAGGTGATCTTGATTAGCTCCGAGAAAATTGCTAAACCCACTAATTAGCGGATCGCGGTATAAACTTCAAAGTAACATCTGGCCAAGAGTTCTTATGGACTAGTTCAAGTGACTTTGGATACACTATACCGGCGTAACGATGTTCCATTTTCTGAGCGGATTGGATTTTCTGCATATATCCGATTCGTTTAGCCTCTCTTTGCTACGTGAACATTTTCAGAACGTCAGTACTGAACTTTCCAAATGGAATCAATCTGGCGAAACAACTATTTCTGAGTGTGACAAGGTTTCAAAGATCGGACGCAGCTTGAATGGGAAGTTGTATGTGTATAGCTGCGTATATAGCTGAGAGGTGATCTTGATTAGTTCCGGAAAAAGTGCTAACAATTGTAGTCTACACATTAAGTACAGATAAGAGATTCGACAATGAAAGGTCGCAAAGTTAATACAATAATCAGGAATATTGAAAATACCATTGTCTCAACAAAATACTGAATTGGTCACAATTTGTGAGGGTCTAATTCATTTTCGATGCAGCATCCTATTGACACCAACGAAGTTAAAAGCCAAATCCTTTTTTAGGCACAAACTGGGTACCGGTGTAACGATGTTATCATTTTCTACGAGGATCGGATTTTCTACATATATACGCTTCGTTTAGCAGCGCTTTGCTACGTAAACATTTGCAAAACCTCAGTGTTAAACTTTCTAAATGGATTCGGTCTCGTGAAACAACTATCTCTGACTGTGACTAGGTTCCAAGAATTGGGCGCAGCTTGGATAGGAAGTTGTATGTGTATATCTGTGCATATATGTTAGCGGAGGGGTGATCTTAATTACATTTCAGAAAAGCTCCACTCGTAGCAGACGCCGCGAAATCTGGAGATTCAGTCTTAGGAAGACATCAGATAGTGAAATGTTTTGAATTTATGTAATAGTTAGGAAATATTAAACTAATTCGAAACAATGTTTATGATTCAGTAGAAATCGTAACTCCTGCAATTATTTTTACGCCAACCGATAATCTGATCATCAAACCATACTTTGTACACTTTTGCAGTAGGTAATTGATTTTAGTACTCGTCTCGAATTCTCTTTTATGTCTTTCTTGTATTGGAAATGGGTGCTTAAAAGTAGTAATTGGAGTTTAGAAAAGATAATGGCGGCTGAAACCATATTAAAGAAATACAGTGTTAGTTTGATAGGATTTGTAATGTTTTTAATTAGAAACTTGATACTCTGATGTAAATCTGGCCTATCTCAAACGCTCAGATAATATTTCTCCTTCTGGCACGAAATCCACAGTAACATACTAACATGACTACCTCAGTAGTACAAGGGACTGAAGAGTTGGCTGTGGTGTCGAAGACAACGGGTTCGAATCCTGGCTAGGTCATGGATGTTGTGCATGTCTGGTAGTGGTTTATGAATTCGATACTTGATTATGGGTACATAGCATTACTATGTAACTAACTAATAACAAAAAACACACTAACATAATCGACTAAAACTACCAACATCATATAAATTTGTTTGGCATGATTCTTCCAGTGGAAAATGGTTCGAAGAAGGCTATGAAAATAAATAAATATGTCATATGCTATGAAGTTATACATGTTCACAATGGACAAAATCGGGGATTTTTTAATAAGAGTTTACATTTTAAATAGCCCACTATTTGGGTAACTCTCAGTATTGAAGCTGTCAAGAAGAATCAAAGCCGTGTGTCTCACTTAAGAGCAACTGATACTATTGTTGATGTAGGCCATAGTGCTAACGAAAACCCATATTTGTCGATACCTTATCGATCTTTGGAATAAGACTATGATTAATAATATTTTAGGTATATTCGAAATTGAAAGATATACATGTGGACGATGTTCATTCCCAACAAGATGGCGCAACAATTTTGTAAAAAAAGTTTTATAGTTCTCTCAATTTCTCTCGAAACATACACATTTTTTATATGAAACTTATCATTCTACTAAAGTTATTTATAGCACGAGCACTATCCTAGAATCTATAAAATCCTCTAACAAGCAAAAGTAACTGAGCACTGAGTAACATTTCTTTAGATGCTTATAAAGATTCTGTGGATCAGATTGTTGTTACAACAACTTCAGAACAATTTTATTATCAACCAGACATCAACAAGACCCATAAAAATGCGCCTTCGTGACAAATAAAGTCTTACCCAGTATGGCCCCTTCAAACTAAAGGTACCCATACACTACAACTCACAACCGTACGATAAAACCAAGTCATGTGACTGAAATCGAACATCAATTTTCATCCAGAAAAGTAGTCCCTCCCTCCTGGACGGATCGGATAGCTATCCTGCGACCGTACACAATTTCCTCCTGGATCTCCAACGACATTCTCCCCCCTTCCCGATTTTATCTCCTTCCGGTGATGAACCCGCTGGACCGTGAACGATGTAATTTAGTCGCGCACGGAAAAACTTGATGTTTTAATCATTACTCCTTCCTTCCGACGACGCTCTCATAATGAACATGAATCACCCGAAAGAGCTGATACTCGACTTTCGGACGAAAAGTTGGTGCCCCGCGCTGAAAACCGTAAAAATTGCCGCCACTTTCTCGGCCTGCTCCGCGACAACGGACTAAGTTATTTTCTCGGATCCAGAAATGTAATTATTTCAAATCGCCCCGAAGGAGCCAGATTTCAAGGCTGTTCCTTACGATGATTTTATTCAGCGGCGGTGGATTATTTCGGAGATGGGATATTATAATGGCTAAATTGTTATGCGTTATTTATTCAGTTCCGGGCTTTTTCAGCGCGGAGATTGCCGCATATATTGGATGAGTAAGACGTTAGGATAGTTTCTGGTGATTTGTGGTCATTATCGTTCTAGGAATTTATACATTTTATGGTAGTCTCTTTCGTTATTTCTTTCGTGTCTGGATTCTGCTAAATATGCGTGAATAGTCAGCCATGGAACGTTTGTTTGGGATGAGAAGGGTTTATATGATTGCGTTATTACTTGAATTGTGGATTTTATTGTAGACACTGCAATTGAAAGCCCAATAATATACTTTTTTATTTGGATTGAGACAACAGTTTCAGTGAATAACAATTCAACTTATATACAAGACATTATCGTGAACAATAATAAACTTAAACGTATTTTTATTTGATGTGTCTCAGTTATTTCGTTGACTGTTTCCCTCGTAGCAATTTCCACTAATCACAAACGCTCAATTTTGAATTAAATATGGTTTCTAGAAGTCAAAACTGTTCAACGAACAAGGCTAGCCGATAATAGTCACCAGTTCGTCGTGCATCTTTCTACAGCTAGGACATCGGTGTATCAGAAGGCTTTTCTTTACCGAACTGCAAGGCTATGGAATACCCTACCTCAAGATGTATTCCCCCTTGGTTACAACTTACAGCAGTTTAAGACACGCACAAACTGATTTCTTCTAAATTCATCTCGGGGCGCTTGAAAGAACGTTATAAGCTCAGTCTTTTCCCGAGAGATGCGTAAAAAAAAAAAAAAAAAAATCAGCAGTTTTTTCGAGTTCACCCGCAGCAGCCATCAAGACGAAATGTTGCAGGAATGCGACATTTCGTCTTGATAACTTCTCAACAACCTATTTGGATTGGTATTTCTTCTGGTGTCAGAACAACGGACCTTTGTCAGGTCGATTTTCAGGCCAACTCTCTCCGAATCTGTCTTCAGCTCAAAAAGCATTTTCTGCAACTCATCCAAATCACTGCTGATGAACACAATATCATTCGCAAAACGGAGTTGATTTAAAAATCAGCCATCGACCTTTACTTGTTGAATCGATCAACTGTAATTCTATTGAATTGGGATAATGAAACTAAGGATTTCTTAACTAATACATTGAATTTGGCTGTACAAGTTATGTGTTTACAAGGTAACAGCTACGAGCCTACTAAATATGGTACCCCAATTTCCTGGGGATGTAAAGCATCGCTTTGGATTTTGCATACCAAAGCTCAATTCAGGTCCTTGATTGGTCCACGTCTTCGTTCGTTGCCCTTAGATGGGACTTCAGGATGACCATATGTAGCGCCAAAGTGGCACCAAGGATGTTCCTGTTCTATTTTTAGCCCTCGCTCTACCTGCGGTTGGTTGTTCGACCTAAATGCGTTTCTCCGAATATTCAACTGCCCGTAAAGTTTGCGTGAAATTCACTGGACGCAAAAGACCTGAAGGTCTCTCTAGACCCAATCGAGTTTTTTCGAAATGTCTTCCAGTGCCAGTGTGAAAACCTTCGGAGAAATAGAATCTCCATGCCTTACTCCTCTTCGAACAGAAATCAGTCCATTTGATGAACTTTGTCCGACTTTCATTTGTATCGTTGCCTTTTAATAAATGAACCTACTCGAGAAGGCTCCTGTATCTAGAGTCTATCCTGGAGTTGTCTAATACTTGAAATATAGCCCATAGCTCGATGAAGTCAAACGTTTTGTTGTGGTCAATGAAGGCCATGAGGATATTCATGATATATTCGTTGCATTTTTCGATTAGTGTTCTGATCCTGTTCTGAATTTGTTCGATAATGCCAAAACCTTAACGGAAGGCACGCCTGTTCTGGAGACTGATAGCCGTCAAATTTTTCGAGTCACGTGTATTAGTCTAAGGTTCTTCAGAGCATTATCTCCGTTATGGATCAAAGCAATGATATCGTGATTAAGGTCATTTGGTAACTGACCTGTTGTGAACGATAGGTTTATCAAATGTTTTAGTTCCGTAATAATGTTAGATTCTATTGCCCTCACTGTTTCTGTACGTATTAAGTCAGCTCCAGTGAATGCTTCGTTTTCAAAGCCCCTTATGGCGTAAAAGACCACGAAGAAAGTAACTGGACCCATAAAAACATAACCCCCTCGGCAAGCAATTATTGTCCGGATGGTAAAACAGAAGTGCAAATCTCGAAACGTAACATCCCCAAATTTTATAAGACAAGCCAATTTTCCGACGGGATTGTCGGGCTACCAACCTCTCAGTATTAATAATTCCCAACAAAATCTCTCCCGAGTATCTGTTGAACGCTCTTCCCCTCTTCCACCTAATCGCCGGCCCCGAAATTCGGCAAGCAGGCACACGAAATTCGGCGTGGGACGACGACGACGAGAGGAAACTTAACCGTTCAAAGTGGCCCGAACCCTCGCCCGCGGACCCGGGGCAGGGGGCCTTCGGCCTCCTTTGAAGCCGCCATCCGGGGCAGGTCTCCAGAAATTATTTTCTTCATAAACAATTAGATTGGAGCGACGTAAATCGGTTTTGCAGCGCGCTGCTCCCCAATTTGGAGTGGAGGTTTATTTCCCGAAATTAAAACTTCGCTCGGTTGACGGTCGTGGTTTTCAGTTTGTTTGTAGGGCTTTGGCGACTGATGAGAGTTTGGGAAAGTGCACTTTCTCGGAGGTTTGGGCGTTTAAACGACCGTATTGAGACATGGCGTGGTTGATATTGAGGTTGTTTAGGGCTGGTTGGAACTTTCGGATTGGGCGTTTCAAAGGAAATATACCTATACTTCCCCAAGAAATAAGCACACCACCAAAAATAAGGTGAAAGTTTAAGATACATTTTCGTCAAAACTACCTTGCGGATTTGGATATTTTATTATTTTATTTCCTTCTGAACAATACTGTATACCGTATGCGCATGAAAACCTCTATTTTATAAACATCGTTTGTAGTAATTATAGCCTGTTAACACTCTATGGAGTGTAACAATAACATTATCAAGTTAGAATTAAGGAAGGAAAAAAAGGATTAATGGACATCCCTCAAGGAAAAGTGCTAACCTAAGACACGTATTTCGGGCTTTCTTTCACACATGTTAAAATTGAACTTACATCACAGTCTCAGAATCACCATTTTATAGTACAACTAGTACCGCAGAAATATAGATTTACATTTTTGTGCAGCTACAATACTTTCAAATACACACTCATTTATGTAGGATCCAGTTAATGTTCCCTGTAAATAATTGAGATGGTCAACCGGATGCTTGGAGACCTATTAGTTTCTTCAAGTGTCGAGGGCATGACACTTTCAATGAATTTACAGGGAACGAATTGTTATTGTACATATAATGTAAAAAGGATGTGTTATTCTTCAAGGTGTCGAAGATATGTCAAGAGTTGTAAATCTTGAAGAGATTTACTGGAGGGTTGTGAAAGTTCGAAGACAATACGGTCGTACCATATGTGTCACATCTGTGTATCAGGTTCTAGTCCTTCGAGAATATTTGATTTCCAGGAATCCGCGAAGATCATTGTGGGCGGTACGGCAAAGCTCTTATTGGACTAGGGGATGGTACTGTCGCTAAGGGTGTGATCAAGCCGAAAGAAGGGAGGTCGATATTCGAGACAGGGTAGTTCCAATCGGCAGAGAGGCAGTTCAAGTTAAGACGAAGACGAGTAAAGTTCGGTCGGTTAACTTAAGACGTAAGACGAAAAGACGGTTCGCGGACTAGATTAAGACGAGTCGCGAACAAGTTAAAAACGAGACGACCGAAACTAGAATTATAAACGAAGACGTGATATTCGACGACGCTTCGAGTAATTAACACTCGAGTCAAAGACGAAATTCAATACCGTAGTGAGAAACTTGTAATAAAGACGTAATTAAGATCTTCTCAATACTGAGTTTGTACTGTATAAGTGTGGATTTGTAAATAGATGTAAATAATTCAAAAGAGTTTAATTATTGCAAATCCAACAAAGTCACGGAGAAAAAGACGAAAGGCCAGGTAATCGAATCATACCTCTAGACGATCGATTAACCAAGCCTACATTTATATCGATTGTATAATGTTTGTGAAGAAATAGCATGTTTTATTCGAAGAAAAAACAATGTTTGTGGCTCGATTGGAATTTTCGGCCGAACTTAGTGAGTCTAGCTTCAAAAGGTCACAATTTCACTATTACGGCTATGTGCACCGACTTGCTCATTAATACCGGGTTATGTAATACCAGGTTATCTATAGCCTTGGAAAAGACCACTATAAGGCAGCAGCCCAACAATGGGAGTGGGGTAATAGAAAAAACCCTCTGGAGGAACATTCTGGGACTTACTGAGGCAAAGAAAGTTGTGGTGCTTTCACCGACCTTTACCATCAAACTGAACACGAGCTGAGCTTCGGGTAATGGTGGGACTGCTGACAGGACACTGTCCGTACAAATACCTTTTGTTCCGCATGGTTAAGTCAGCAGATGAGATCTGCAGGCTCTGTGGAAAGGCAGTAGCAACTGTCGAACACATAGTGTCCAAATGTCCAAAGCTGACTGGTTTAATAACCACTCTTATATGGAAAAGTGAGTTCTGGATACTCACGAAGTAATAGCCAAGACTCCTTAGGATTTCATCGGTTTCGTTAACAGTATCGACGGCCTCCCTGGGTTTGTATGAATAGGTAGGGTTAAGAACAATAGTTCAAATTGGTCGCAGTTCCCAGAAGGCTAACAGGTTATTCAGGTTGAATATTATTCTGGGGCTAATTTTATTTTGTGTATACCTATCATTATCTATGCAATATAAATGAATTATAACCGGCAACACTGCACAGTTCTAGGACTTGTAAGTAATCCTGTCGGAACTATGGTCATGGTATAGTATACTCGTACCTTCATACTGTGACAGAACCACCATATAACTTGTGCAAATTTTAAGTGACCGCTTTCAAATTAAAAATTGAAACGACTGAGAATATTGAAAAAAGAGTAAGAACTCCAAATTCATTAGATAAAAGAGCACTATATTAATCCATTTTGTCAGTCTTCACTCATGGATATCCACAGAGAACTGAAAGAACACAATAATATTATAAGTTAAAAAAGTGAAGATATATATTTAGCTGCAAATAAACCATCAGTTTTGAAAGATTCATCAGAAATGAAAGATTTGACTCGAGTTGAAGAATAATCTTGGATCACACCTTTCAGTGCACACGGCCTTCAAAGGGAACACCACTACGTGGCTGCTTAGTTCAAAATGGAATTAAAGCTATTTTTTTCAACAAATCACCGATTTCTATGGGGTTTTCATATAATCGCCTCAAACAATAATCTACATGGGAGAAAGTTATTATTTTTAATTTGCGTATGAAAAGAAAAAGAAAACTTTTGGTAATCTCTAGTTTTTTGCAAAACCAAATGATGATATGTACTTTGTACGAAGCCCTGATATATTTTAAAAATATTTATGAAAAAAAACCTACTAAAAATCATCACGAAAGAGGTAAAACTATAATTTCGTGAAAGTCATCGTACAGTGCTTCGAAAAAAGAAAGAAGATGAAGTGAAGGTACAACTTCATACCCCGTACAAAGTTTGGTCATCGCAGGAACGCCAGAGAAGAAACGAACGAATATCAAAGTTTGACTGATACGCGGAAAGCCACGTGGTGGTAATCCCTCTTAATGAAACATTATACTATCTCTTCTTCTCTCTATCTTTTTATACATTTTTCCACTCTTGGCAACTCATAGAAACATTTTCCCTCCGTTTATAAATACAATTATTTTCCATCCTTCACGCATTACTTCCCCGCTGGCTAAAACACTCGGCTAGACTCGAATCGAATGCGGCGTCACGTAAACCTCAAACGCCGACCGAAAGATGAACTCTCGGCCTCTGCGAAATGGCCCGAAACTAATTCACCTTTGTGCTAAATTCACGACATTTTTCGCCGAAACTTCCGCGCCGGTTTGAAAACAAAGATGGCGACCGCGTCGGGAAAAAAAAGAAGCCGAAAACTCGCGGCGGCGAGTTTGGGAACTTATCCGACGGGGCCGAATCAATTCTGGCCACTCGACCGCCCGAAAAAAATGCCGTACTGGCTTAGTTGGAAAACCGCAAATCCCGGAGTTTCGGCACCGCACGCATTTTATGGATTAGGGAAAGTTATAATTAATCGAAAAGGGGTTTACGGGGGCGCAATTTTGCGACGATGTAATTATACACCGGTGGTATTATTATATTAGTATCGCCCGGTGTTGTGACGAATATACACCGTGTCCGTAAAGTATGGAAAAAAAATTGTTTTAGCTAAACAGACCATTTTGAGAAATAATCCTGAAACACGTCAATTTTTTATTTCAATTTGCCGTATTTTAAAATAATAATTCAATTTACTAATAACTTTCGAGTAATAACGTCACCGTCGTTTTTTTTTAAATGGAACACCCCTATTTTGTCTCAATTTTCCGATTACTCTAGCTGAGCTGATTCCAAAAATGAATCACATGTTGATTCCAATTGGTACAGGGTGGACAAAAATACAATAAATTGTATGCTCATTAAGTAACGCGTTACATTCTTCATCAGTTAAATTAACAATATTATCAATTATATATATATATATATATATAGTCAATAGTATTTTCTTTATTTGGAAGTGTCAGGTTTTTAATGAAGTTGTTCAGTTCATATAAAAAAAAATATATAATTATACGTTTCGGAGAACACTCTCCTTCTTCAGTAAAAATAACTCATCTGATAGTTTACAATATGAAATAATAATTAAAATTGAGGCTGTAAAAAAAACACAAACATTTAAAATAGTGTACACAATAGTTTACTTCACAAAATAAGTTAATTAAAATAAATGTATCTCACCTTCAATTTCTCGTCATTTCACAATATTGGAACGTGAATGTCAAAGTCAGTTTTCTTTGGTATGTGTCACGTTTTAGGTCTTGTCTTCTTCTTTTTGTTGTGTCGGTTTTTTAAGGAGTGGTACATAAAATTGACTGAGTTGTTTTACGTCTTGTCTATCATTTACTGTTTTTTCCAAGTTTGATTGTATGTGTATCATTTCCCATATTTCTCTCTGTTTTCGTTTTGGCTCTATTGTTAGTATTTTTGTCTCGTCATAGTCGAATTCGTGTTTTTTTGTCTTTTTATGTTTGTTCAGTGCCGTTGTTGCGTTTTTTGTGTATTTATGAGCGTTGAGTCTGTCGTGTAATCTTTGTGATGTTTGTCCAATGTATTGCTTGTCACAGTTTTTGCACGGAATACTGTAAACTAGATTAGACTTCTTAGATTTGGGTGTTGAAGTTTTTAATTTAGTGAAAATCTCCTTTATTTGATTTTGAGGTTTATGGACTAATTCGATGTTGTGGGGTTTTAATATCTTCGTTATTTTATGTGATAAGTTTTTTGTGTAGGGAATTGGTATTCGTGTTTTTTGTTCTTTCTTTTCCTCAGTTATTATCGTGTTGTACAGTCTATGTATTCTTTGGTTTATTAGTGGTGTAGAATACATAGACTGTACAACACGATAATAACTGAGGAAAAGAAAGAACAAAAAACACGAATACCAATTCCCTACACAAAAAACTTATCACATAAAATAACGAAGATATTAAAACCCCACAACATCGAATTAGTCCATAAACCTCAAAATCAAATAAAGGAGATTTTCACTAAATTAAAAACTTCAACACCCAAATCTAAGAAGTCTAATCTAGTTTACAGTATTCCGTGCAAAAACTGTGACAAGCAATACATTGGACAAACATCACAAAGATTACACGACAGACTCAACGCTCATAAATACACAAAAAACGCAACAACGGCACTGAACAAACATAAAAAGACAAAAAAACACGAATTCGACTATGACGAGACAAAAATACTAACAATAGAGCCAAAACGAAAACAGAGAGAAATATGGGAAATGATACACATACAATCAAACTTGGAAAAAACAGTAAATGATAGACAAGACGTAAAACAACTCAGTCAATTTTATGTACCACTCCTTAAAAAACCGACACAACAAAAAGAAGAAGACAAGACCTAAAACGTGACACATACCAAAGAAAACTGACTTTGACATTCACGTTCCAATATTGTGAAATGACGAGAAATTGAAGGTGAGATACATTTATTTTAATTAACTTATTTTGTGAAGTAAACTATTGTGTACACTATTTTAAATGTTTGTGTTTTTTTTACAGCCTCAATTTTAATTATTATTTCATATTGTAAACTATCAGATGAGTTATTTTTACTGAAGAAGGAGAGTGTTCTCCGAAACGTATAATTATATATTTTTTTTTTTATATGAACTGAACAACTTCATTAAAAACCTGACACTTCCAAATAAAGAAAATACTATTGACTATTAAAAAGCAGGTAAATAACATGATCAAAATATATATATATATATATATATATATATATATATATATATATATATATGTGTAAAGGATAACGAGGGTTTTTGTTCATAAAACAAAGCACAAAAGGATAAGGACAGTCCCTCACAGAGAAATTCTAACCGTAGACACGTGTTTCGGGCTTTCGGCCCTCATCAGTACGGTGAAAAAGTGTTAGGATGAGCAACACTTGAAACAAACAACAAACAAACAGAGTCAACAACAGAAGCCAGCCGTCCATTTGTGGTTTCAGCAGGAAGACCCAATGGGTTTTCGGGAAACAACCAACATCACCACGTAGGAAGCTATAGCTACCTGCGTGACATCCGAGTCCCGGGATAATCACATATGTAAAGGATAACGAGGGTTTTTGTTCATAAAACAAAGCACAAAAGGATAAGGACAGTCCCTCACAGAGAAATGCTAACCGTAGACACGTGTTTCGGGCTTTCGGCCCTCATCAGTACGGTGAAAAAGTGTTAGGATGAGCAACACTTGAAACAAACAACAAACAAACAGAGTCAACAACAGAAGCCAGCCGTCCATTTGTGGTTTCAGCAGGAAGACCCAATGGGTTTTCGGGAAACAACCAACATCACCACGTAGGAAGCTATAGCTACCTGCGTGACATCCGAGTCCCGGGATAATCACATGTGTAAAGGATAACGAGGGTTTTTGTTCATAAAACAAAGCACAAAAGGATAAGGACAGTCCCTCACAGAGAAATTCTAACCGTAGACACGTTGTTTCCCGAAAACCCATTGGGTCTTCCTGCTGAAACCACAAATGGACGGCTGGCTTCTGTTGTTGACTCTGTTTGTTTGTTGTTTGTTTCAAGTGTTGCTCATCCTAACACTTTTTCACCGTACTGATGAGGGCCGAAAGCCCGAAACACGTGTCTACGGTTAGAATTTCTCTGTGAGGGACTGTCCTTATCCTTTTGTGCTTTGTTTTATGAACAAAAACCCTCGTTATCCTTTACACATGTGATTATCCCGGGACTCGGATGTCACGCAGGTAGCTATAGCTTCCTACGTGGTGATGTTGGTTGTTTCCCGAAAACCCATTGGGTCTTCCTGCTGAAACCACAAATGGACGGCTGGCTTCTGTTGTTGACTCTGTTTGTTTGTTGTTTGTTTCAAGTGTTGCTCATCCTAACATTTTTTCACCGTACTGATGAGGGCCGAAAGCCCGAAACACGTGTCTACGGTTAGAATTTCTCTGTGAGGGACTGTCCTTATCCTTTTGTGCTTTGTTTTATGAACAAAAACCCTCGTTATCCTTTACACATGTGATTATCCCGGGACTCGGATGTCACGCAGGTAGCTATAGCTTCCTACGTGGTGATGTTGGTTGTTTCCCGAAAACCCATTGGGTCTTCCTGCTGAAACCACAAATGGACGGCTGGCTTCTGTTGTTGACTCTGTTTGTTTGTTGTTTGTTTCAAGTGTTGCTCATCCTAACACTTTTTCACCGTACTGATGAGGGCCGAAAGCCCGAAACACGTGTCTACGGTTAGCATTTCTCTGTGAGGGACTGTCCTTATCCTTTTGTGCTTTGTTTTATGAACAAAAACCCTCGTTATCCTTTACATATGTGATTATCCCGGGACTCGGATGTCACGCAGGTAGCTATAGCTTCCTACGTGGTGATGTTGGTTGTTTCCCGAAAACCCATTGGGTCTTCCTGCTGAAACCACAAATGGACGGCTGGCTTCTGTTGTTGACTCTGTTTGTTTGTTGTTTGTTTCAAGTGTTGCTCATCCTAACACTTTTTCACCGTACTGATGAGGGCCGAAAGCCCGAAACACGTGTCTACGGTTAGCATTTCTCTGTGAGGGACTGTCCTTATCCTTTTGTGCTTTGTTTTATGAACAAAAACCCTCGTTATCCTTTACACATGTGATTATCCCGGGACTCGGATGTCACGCAGGTAGCTATAGCTTCCTACGTGGTGATGTTGGTTGTTTCCCGAAAACCCATTGGGTCTTCCTGCTGAAACCACAAATGGACGGCTGGCTTCTGTTGTTGACTCTGTTTGTTTGTTGTTTGTTTCAAGTGTTGCTCATCCTAACACTTTTTCACCGTACTGATGAGGGCCGAAAGCCCGAAACACGTGTCTACGGTTAGAATTTCTCTGTGAGGGACTGTCCTTATCCTTTTGTGCTTTGTTATATATATATATATATATATATATATATATATATATATATATATATATATATATATATATATATATTTATATTTAGATTATTATTTTAAAATACGGTAAATTAAAATAAAAAATCGACGTATTTCAGGGGTATTTGTTAATGTGGTCTGTTTAGCTAAAAATGAATTTGTTCCATACTTTACGGACACAGTGTATAGTCTAGTCAACTTAGTAACTAGTAACTTAGGTATTAATCAACTACTACTAATACTATTAACATCTAAGGTCACAGATAGCGAATTATCTCGTTTCCTATAGATTTTTTGCTATTTGTTGTCCATATCAATATTGTAGAAGATGAAATTTCCTACAACTTTTGTTTCAAAAGTTTTTCCATACGTTGAACCGTTTTTGAGATAGAGGGCAGAGAGTGCGTGGTTAGAGCATCATTCAGGGTCAACCTGGTCAAAAATACCTCATATAGCCTGAGCGCATATTGAGACGCAGCTCCAATACCAGACATTGCATGATACTGCACCTGGGTAATGAATACCTTGCATTCGCGTACGCATATTGGGAGAACGGCATTCTTCGTATTGAAGCTCAGGGCTTGTTTTAAATCACCCATTTCGGTTTGTGACCTAGTCTCGCATCTGGCTGGGAATTTTGTGTTCAGTTTGTTGAAAACTTAGAGTAATAAACATATGTAGAGGGAGAATATGTCATTTTCAGTAGGCAAATTTTGTACCCAACATGAACTATCAGATTGGACATGAAGCGCGCAGAAATTAAAACATATCAGTGATAAGATATTTCCCTCCATTCGCGAGTTTCTCCACAAAGAAAGCACTTCTCATGTCCCATAGTGAATACCTAAATATATTAGAAATTCAGAAAACAAACTTGAAGCGCGCCAAACGACGTGAAACAACCGATGACACTAAAAGAGCAAAAGTTGCCAAACCTTGGATTTCAGCAGGTAGATAAAGAAAATAATAAATATTCTGCTTATTATAAATTCGACAATTAGGAAAAATATCGGATTCCAAATATTCAAACTTGCATATTTAATCCCGAATCACTCAAATATATATTAGATTCAATATAATATACATTCATAACGCTCTAGTAAAATTGTGGATTCGAAAATATATCACAATCGGACAACGTAATCTAACCATGGTGGGGACATGTGAAGATTGCGTATACTTCTTCTATCTATGTTTATTACTCTATGAGGCCAACCGAAAGTTCTTGTCAAAAATACGCCATATAAAGTTTATGAATTATTGATAAGTAGATTGTTATTAATTTTCATTTCCTTTGCGTTGCAGCAGAGTCACCTCTCCACATCGTGTAAGAGGAGTCTTAGGCAGAGATCGCTGAATTACCTAACTGAAGCGATCTCGAGACGAAACACCGCAATCCCTTGAGAGAGTGCTCATCTACGACAGTTGGCTCGAGAAAGTCTCGACAAAATATATATATCACTAATTGAAAAACTTCATGTTGCGTGTTTTTCACTGGCACAATCGGTTTTACCTGAAAAGGGTTCTATACCGTTTCAGCTTTGAGATCAAAAATCAGTACCTATACTTTATTTCACTGTAGAGACCATCGATTTTTATGATGTTTTCACTATTATTCATTTTAAAGTGGTCGTCTTTGCGGAAAGTCCTTATTTAGGAATATTTTCGGAATGCAAAGAGAAGAATTCGATGAATTTCTCATTGAAGAATAAATATATGCATGATATAACTTTTATGAATTCTCACATTAAAATATCACACAGAAAGTCTTGTCAAAGGCTGAAAAAACTGTAATTCTAAAGTTAAAAATAAAGATGTGAAAACTTATTTCGAATTCTTGCACGTGGTAAAAAAGGACGGCAAATCAGAGGAACGTTTCAGATAGCTTCACTCATCCGGAAGGTGGTGAGATCACAAATACGCTGTAGAGAGAGGAGTAGTAAACTTTGGCAGATCACAAGAATGCCACGTGGTATAAACTCCTCTTGAATGATGCTCTAACCACACGCTATCCAACTCTATCTCATAACGGCACCCTACCATATGTAGGTTCAAATACAAGTTTATAGCTGGGTATCTCAAATTCCGAGATAAGTACCTCCTTTTTACAAATTCAACTGGACTATTAGATGGAAAACCGCAAATCCTGGAATTTCCTCACCGCACGCATTTTATGGATTAGGGAAAGTTATAATTAATCGAAAAGGGGTTTACAGGCGCTATTTTGCGTCGATGTAATTATACACCGGTGGTATTATTATAATGGTATATCGTCGGATGTTGTGTGTACTCCGCCTCTCGTAAGATGTGCTGCATCCCGCTTAATGAATGTCGTTAGAAAAAAAAGTTAATTGAATCTGTGTGTATGATCATTCGGGGAATGATACGATGAATTTAAATTGAAAATTTCCGAGTCGGTTGTTTGCAGAGGTGGTTGGTGATGGATTCTTGGGAATTGAGGGTAATACGTCGTATCTCATCTAAGATGGCGGGTGTCTCATTGAGGATTGTAATCTTCACTCGATAAGTCCCGATGCTTAAGAGTAAAAAAACATAGTTTCTTGAAAATTCGTCTAAATAGTCACTTTCAACATTTTTACATGTACTCTTCTTACACTCATGTCTTCTAACTTTTCCATACCTTTTCTGGAAAAAGACTAGTCTTTGCTTTCGATATAGGCTTCAACTTCCGCAGTGACTTCTTCATTAGAGCCAAATTTCATTCCATGGAGCATTATTTTGAGGACTGCAAAAAGCGAATTATCACTGGAGGCCTTATCTGGAGAATGAGCTGGATGGTTGAGCAGTTGGAAGAACAATTCGTTCAAGATGAGCAAGGTTTCCATCGATTTGTGACAACGAGCATTGTCTTGGTGAAAGAGATGTATTTGAGGTCGTTTTTTTCAATGTCTGCCCTCACTGCATCCAATAACGTCACTGTTATTCAATGTTGATGGTTTTACCTTTGCCAACATAGTTAATGCACAATACATACAAGCACGTCACAAAATGTGGATGCCTTAACCTTGCCAGCTGATCCTTGAGAATTTAGTCGCTAAAGGCAGCTTTCAGCGGCTGCTTTCTAATCATCTGACACTTCTATGAGTGAAGTTGTCACATATCGATGCTAAAATCCTGTTCATTCCGTTCAAACAGCTCCAAAATTCTTTCAGAATAGACGATGCATTTCTGCTTTCGATCAACGGTGAGCAAACTAACAGGCCAATTGAAAAGTGCACGGTCTACCAAAGTAAAACACATTTTTTTGCCAAAATTCGGTTTTATTATTCAACATAGTTGCCTTCGAGGGCGATACGGCGATTATAGAGATCTTCCAACTTTTCGATACCATTTTTGTAGTACTATTTGTCTTTCGCTTCAAAATAGGTCTCAGTTTCCGCGATTACTTCTTCATTGGCGCTAAATTTCTTTCCAGCGAGCATTCTTTTGCGGTCTGACAACAGGTTGAAGTCGCTGGGAGCCAGATCTGGCGAATACGGTGGATGCAGAAGCAATTTGAAGTCCAATTTATGCAATTTTGTCATCGCTTTCATTGATTTGAGACACGGCGCATTGTCTTTATGAAACAGCACCTTTTTTTTCTTCAAATGGAGCCGTTTTTTAATGATTTCATCCTTCAAACGATCCAATAATTCTACATAATAATCGCTGTTGACGGTCTGGCCCTTTTGGAGGTAATCAATGAATATTTCATCCTCCGCATCCCAGAATACTGATGCCAATACTTTGCCAGCTGACTCTTGTGTTTTCCTCGCTTTGGATTCGGTTCATCGTGTGCAGTCCACTCAGCTGACTGTCGATTGGACTCCGGAATGGAATGATGGAGCCATGGTTCATCCATTATCACATATCGACGCAAAATTCAGGTTTATTGCACTTAAACAGCTTCAAAGATTTCTCAGAATCATTAACACGTTGTTGCTTTTGATCGATTATGAACTCGCGCGGCACCCATTTTACACAGCTTTCTCATGTATAAATATTCGTGAATGAGATGATGTACACGTTCAGATGATATCTTCACAATGTCTGCTATCTCGATCAATTTCACCTTAGGTCATTCAAAATTATTTTGTGAACTTTTATGATTTTTTCACCGGAGACAGCCTCTTTTGGGCGTCCTCTACGTTCGCCGTCTTCGGTGCTCATTTCATCACGTTTAAACTTAGCATACCAATCAATGCATACTCTTCATCAAGCCAATATTTGGCTTCAACTGTATTTTTTCCTTTCAAAAATCAATATTTTATCAGCACACGAAATTATTTTTTTTCATATTGTTCGAATTACAAAAGTAGCCACACTCATTATCTCACAAAGTAATGGTCGGACTACTGTCAATTTTTGTAACGTATCATTTGAAGTTTGGTACTAAGTAAAAATCATATGGATTCAATACTGGCACCGCCATCTGTACATCAGACCGGATTTCTCAATTAGCCTAATAGGGACCTTTCAGGGCACATCTTTCCATATATCCAGATATTCTCACCAGATCAAACCTTAAGGTTTGGCATAATTTTCAGCTTGAAATCACAGATATTCCAACATAATCATACTTCTGATCAAACTTTCATAAATTACCAACTCGACTTATGATAAAAAGATGTCAAATTTTACACTTCATAAATCTTGAATACGTCCAATTAAGCCTGATAAGGTGCAAAAAGTATGAATCCCAACTCTGCTCAATTAATTTTCATTGTAGCGCTGAAATTATAGGACCCCGATCGGAACTTCCCTAAGTTTATCAGCGCGGGGGTAAAAATAAGACAGAGACATTTCCGGAAGTGAGGAACGCCCCCTGTCATAGTCCGGAATCCTGAAGGAAGATACCTCCCTAATTAGCCTGACAGGAAGCTTTTAAGCATGGATATTCCCAGTTCCGGAGGAAATATAGGATTTCATTAAATAACGAGAAATTTGGTAAACTTTCTCGGTAATTAAAGGGAGATCGCGCGCCCCACCCCTTTTCATTAGCGTCCCGGCGGGTGGGGCCAGTCATTTCGCCCTTCTTTTGTCCTGATTGACAGCCGATATCTGAAGAAAGGTCTCCGATGGCACACAGAGACGGTCGTTCTAATTAATTTCTGTGATCTCGGTGGTTGTTCGTCTCGGGGTGGTTACCACCAGACACCCTTCAACTGACATATATAGTTCATAAATTAGAGAATTAACGGCTGAAGTCGGTTTTCCACGGGAATTATGATGGGGGATGTTTGTTCTCGATGAACTGCTATAATTGACTCTCAAACGCTGTCGTTGTGTAGATGATAACGCTGTTTCTAAAGTAAATTAGGTATATATCTATTTAGGGAACTATACTTATGGAGATGAAGCATGGATTTTAATATTAGGTTATCTTACAGGTGCAGTGATCTAAAGGCTTATCTCTTTGCTCACTTGGGAGTGCCGTAACACCATGAAACATCTAGCTAAAAGCAAGTGGTATTGAGGCACTCAAAGGCATCATGGCCAATAAGCTTTGGAACTGAATCATACCAAAGGCTTAGAAAAGAACTCTAGAAGCAGAAGTGAGTAGCACTTCAGTAAGTGGATTTCAGGACTAAGAAATTCCTGAATTTTTTTGGAAATAGGTATGAAGAGGCATAATATAATAAATAATTTCATTAGATGCAGCAGATGAGAGTTCTGCGAATTGGAGATAGAAACAGCCAAACATATTTCGGGCAAATGTCCAGAACAGACCAGCCTAAAAAGAAAACTATTGAGCAAGTTCTGAAGGCTATCATTGGCGGTGGTAGATTTGCTAATAATGTAGATGATTTGAGAATTGATGAGCTAGATATTAGAACAAAATGGTGGTGGGTCTGGAATTGTTTTTTTCTTGAAAATCATCCGCTATATTTAATCTAATCTAAATTCCTCTCCACTGAATAAGTCTCGGGCCTAACCAGTTAGGATAATTTTTTTATTCAACATCATTTAAACAAAGTAAACTTCAATAGTGGCACAAATACTCCAAGACTCCTTCAAGTTTCAATATCTTTTCTATAGAAAAAATCGTCTTTGCTTTCGAATTAAGCTTCAACCTCGGCAATATTACTTATTAGAGCAACATTTGTTTCCTTGGATTATTCTTTTGAGATTTGCAAGAAGCAAATTTTGGCGAGGCTTTTTCGAGCCAAATAACTTAGGTGCCTTTCTCTCTAGGGATCACGATGTTTCGTCCTGAGATCGCTGGCAGACTCATCAGCTGTGTTATCTAGCGATCTCTGTCCAAGACACACCTTCTCACATCATCGTGGAAAGGGACTCTGTACAAATTCGGGGATTCTTTATGAACCCACCGATTCCTAGCTAGAGAGTGACGCGAACACCACCTCTCGGTCATGCAGAGTCGATACAAAATAATATCTGGGGGTGCCATAACTTTGCTAACTGATATTTGAGATTTCAATCGCTTGAGAGGGTTGACACTCTCTTTGACTCAGGAGTGTAGTGATGAAACCATGTTTCATCCATCAAAGTAAGATATCAAAAACGTTTCAAAATATCCTGTTTATTCCATTGGAACATCGTACAGAATTGATGACGATGCGTTGTGGCTTTTGATCAAAAGTGAGAAATCGCCGAACCCATTCCAAGCAAAGCTTTCTAATGGGCGAATATTCACGCAAAATAGTGAATACACTGCCTTATAATATCTTCAACTCCACTGCTATCTCCTACAACTTCAATTCACGATCGCTCAAAACTATTTTGTGGGCTTTTTTCATGATTTCTGGAGTAACTACCGAATTCAGGCCACCAGAGATTTGAGCATCGTTCAAAGTCAGCCTACCATCTTGTAGGAGTTGTTTTCGATGAAGCAGAATCTCAATAACAGACTCCAGACATATTGAGTGACATAGTAGCAGTCAATTGCTTTATTCAACGTGAGCCTATATTTTCATATAGCTTTCTAATTTCAAAACAATTTAGTGACTTTCAAGTGACTAGCTGGTTTCATCGAAACTCCTTTCTTAACAATTGATAGCAGTGCATCAACTGATCAGCTAATCAGTTGAGATTTTATTAAATATGTCATATTCGAGTAACAACACTATTGTACACACAAATTTATTTGCGTTGAATGCTGTTTCGACAAAGATGTGGTCATCTTAAGCAACAGTAGCCTCTGTTAGCGACTGCTGTCACTCCAAGATAGCTCCACCCAGTGACCAATAACAGCGTTGGTCTATATTTCTGGCATATTACATAATTAATCTCGCGTGAGGGTCTGATCGATGTGTCGTCCATTGACCAGTATGTCTATTTGCGAAGCAAACATTGGAAATTGAATAGTTGAGGTTAACATTCGCAACCTCAAACAGAATTGAATAACCCCTATGTCCACTCTGCCTCCAAAGCTGCATTTTTTATATAATTTCACTACGACAATTCTTCCGTTTTCAATCTTACCTACATCCTTGAAATAACGTCCGGAAGAATGGAAACGTCACAGGCAGACGTGTCACGCAGCGCAATACGTAACAAGGTAATCACGATGACATCAAATCAGCCACTCCCTTTGTTGTCACACATCCCAAACGGTACATGAATGGAGGGAAATGTTATTGCTCGCAAGGTTTGATCAAACTCTCATTGTAGACGTTGATTATAATGGACAAATTTCGGGACGCACTGGGTTTTAGGGAAGTATCTCGGTCCATTTGACAGCGGGATGGCCGGCGTAACGTGTTCGTTGTTTTTCCCGTTTTCCTCTTCTTTTAATTGCGTGTTTGTCGTCGGATGGAGTCATCAGATGGAGCCCTTTCAGAGGAGGGCCGCTGGCGTTTCAATATAAAACGTGAAACACTCAGGGTTCTCAGAAAAAAAAAACACTAGGCGCAAATCTGGGAAATTGTTCATTCAGTGCAGTTTTTCCGGATTGAATTGTTTTTGTATTTCCCGGAGCAGTCAGTCGATTTTAATGAATTATCAGGTGACTGAAAGAGTTTTTGAAGTTTTTCTCTAAGGAATTCTCATGTAAATTTCTTCAATTATTGTAATGTGTCTTCCAATAGCGATGAAAAGAGGTCTGAATTATTCTGAGAGACACTAAAAGTTACATATTGCCAATGTCAACGATATGGTCTTCATATCAATGTGCAGAAGACCTAACATATGATGATGATCAGTAAAGATAATATAAGAGGAGCTTGTTTGTGAACGGAACTCGAATAAAACAAGTGAAGCAGTATATCTATCTTGCTACTGTAATAAATGGGCAATGGGGCATCACACAAGAAAGAAAAAGTTAGCATAGAGAAGGCTAGGACGGTTTCCAACATAATGAGTGCCATCTTCAAAAACCATACCTTATCTCTGGAAACGAAGGTAAGACAACCTAGATGATATGTCTTTTCCATATTATACCATATGGCGTAGAATCTTGGACACTGACAGTCACAAGTCACCACGAAAAAACTGGAACCTTTCAAAATGTGGTTTTATAGAAGAATGCTCAGGATAACAAATAAATACGTGCCAGAGAGAGAATGAGTAAAAACCTGGAAATCGTTTATAAAGTTGATTATGAGAAATACATAGAGATACTCCCTACTGAAGGATATAATTCAAGGAAATTGTAGATAAGATTGGATGGAAGAAGAAGAATGTCATGGTTGCAGGCCTGAGAACCTGGTTTAGGAAAAGCTCAGCAGAAATGTTTTGAGCTGCAACCAACAAAATTATAATTGCCAACATTCGAATCGGATAGGTACTTGGAGAAGAACATCATACTATGATGTATGGAAAATAACATCATTCAAATGACTTCCTATTACGTATTGTATTCTCTCAATCCAATTTTTCATCACTCTTTCTTCACAAATTTTGCTGTGTTTCATCAATAGTACTTCAATGTTGATTTTTTATTGCTCGGTAGTTATTGAATTCTCAGCGTATACTTGTGACTTGATACATCCGCAAAGAAATCACAAAAAAAATTTACAAGTTGTTAAATTAAATTTTGCTTACAATGAATCAAGGTAGCTGTGTAGCACCATTTTGTTCAAACCACAGATCCTCCAGATTATCTCTGGAACTGCAGGAAAAAAATCATTCAACATTGTTCTGCATTGTTCTCTATTGATTGCTTCTCTTCGAACATTTTCTGCAGAGAAAAAGGGACCAACCACTCCAAGGAAGGAAATTTGATTCTTATAATAAATAATAATAAAGTTTATCTGCTTTCAACACAACCTAATATAATATTCTAATAAATATTGCAAATGAACACGATGAACAGAGGCTCACTAGAGGTTCACCTGTTCGTTCTATGAAGGTAGAGATTACTTTTTTCGCAGAAACTGTATTGAGACAGTAAGAATAGCATTTGAGTACATGTACACTCTTGTGACTCAGTTGACTGTGTCGACAAATTAAGTCGAATATTCAGAATTGATTTTTTTTGTTGGTTACGCCTGGGACTTATAGAGTATTATGTTAGTCTTGAATAAAGGTTCTTATTCTCAATTTACTATATATCCCAAATAAAGTGAATCGCCAATATAAATGAGCAACAAATCAAATAATCAGATCCCACATCACAAGACCTCTAAAATTTTATATCCTCAGAAGTAGCTGTTGGGAAGTTCCCGAACGATCCTGCCACCGACATAACCTCACCCCCGTTGAGGTAAGGACCGTTCGCCACTCAATAAATCCATCACGAGCCAAAAGAAAAACCCGCCGCGGGAAATTCCCCGCAAACTTTTTTCCGATCGCGGATGATTAGTATTCCGTGAACTGCCCGAAAAAGATTCACAACTCAAGCGGAATCTTGCGGAACTATTAACATATCAGGTGAGCGGGAGAGCAAAAGCGGGAAGAAATCGCCAACTTTACATAAACTTAATTTGGAAACTTGTTCCGGTTTTTATTGCATCGAGGAAAATTAACCCGGGCCCCCAACTATCCTAACGTGCGCCGGGGATTTTTCCTCGGAGAGATATTCTATGTGACGCAATAATTTATTTCGCTGTCGCTTGCAGATTTCGACGTCAAGTTTTTCGCCCGCCCGACTTCCTTATCGGTATAGTTCGGGCGGGTGGTGACGATTTCCGAAGAAACGGCTGGATATGAAATTTGAATGGAATTGTCCTGACGTAGGTCGTTTTTCCCGCTTCGGCGAGATTTGTTCGACCGCGCAGTTTTATCTGATCACCAAGTTGGGTTTTCGTCTCCATTCGTTTGGAGATCGTTTTTCACTGGTTGGTATGATGCATGTGCTAGCTTATAGATGGACTTATAGGTTTGCCAGAAATCTAACAACATCTTCTTTGAATTAATCTCCTTAACCATTTCATGCTATGTAAAACAGATTGTTCGAATATAAGAAAGAGCAATATAAACGAAGTAAATCGAATGGTTCACGCATAGGGCAACTGTTGTTGTTCAAACGGTCATAAATCCTATCCCTCCTGCATCCCTAACACAGAAAAGTAAGAGAGAAAACTTGTGGCTTTACTTATAAAGATATCAAATGTAAATTGATGATTTGTATATCCGTTTCATAAAAGAGTAATAAAGAGAATTTATGGCAGCACTTGTTTAGAAATATTTTATGTTCAGATGTTTTGAATATCATTTTTAGATTAATATAGAGTAAAAACTGTACGCTTATGTGAATTATCTTTAGTTCGATTCTGGACGGACAGTACCTATTCCTATTCGAAGAAACTCCTATGCGCGAAGTTGTTTATATTGCTTCATGTTATGTTACTCACTTCATCAAATAGATATTGTTCGGTAGCTCAGTATGAACAAGAATGAAATTGTCTCATTATTGGACGTAGATATAGTTTAAACTTTTATTTTTCGCTATGTCCAGATAGGTTTTACTGGCGTGATGTTCATGAAGTTGCTATTAGACATGGACAAAGGTCTATGTTGTAGATTGTGTCCCCCATCAGAAATGCTCTCGTCATTAGTCGTCGTAGTGTACAGCTCGTCTTCCAGTTGCAGAGTTCTCATGGAATCCAGTTTCTGAAAAGGCCTCAAGGATGTTACTTCCTCACTTCTACAAGTCTTTTCTCCAAAGCATTTTTTGCATTGGCTAGCGATAGCGAGACATTTTGTCAACAGGTGATCCTGGGTTTCTTCTTCCACCACACAGAATCTACACTCGTCAATTTCAACTAGACTCATTGTCATGAGGTTGTTCTTCTCGCGTTAATGTCATGTTGCTCATATTACATTCAGCTATGTTTCAGAGTTCCTCTACTTAGAATGCAATGAAGGTTCATACTTTATATTTAGTTTTATGTAGATGACTTCTATAAATTCACTGAGAAGAATTTTTCATCATGTATTTTATTTTTTATTCTTTTTTTGGGGTTTCGCGTTTTCGTGGGGATTATTACAACACTGACGACAGACGAGAACTTCATTGGGATAAAGCACTCAACTGATCATCCCTTCGTAACTTACTCCACTGAACTCTCCTTTTCCCAGTTTTATACCTGGGTTACAAACATAAAATCATATTGTACACCGTGAATTTCTTCTTCCTTTTTTTATTCTCTAAGTTGAATGCCTGCGCAATGGTATCATGGTGCCTGCACACTAATAAGAGTAGGGAAAGGATATTCTCTATTGTATCTTTCTGAGAACTCTATGAATGAGGAAGTTATACGCACAAGTATCACGAAAGACCACTAATGCAAGTACATTTATATTGAGTATTGTGACGAAAATTTCGGCTAGACAAGTATCACGAAAGACCACTAATGCAAGTACATTTATATTGAGTATTGTGACGAAAATTTCGGCTAGACACAGACTTCAATTCTTATCGATCAATCTTATCACTTTCCATAAATATAGACAAATGAACCCATTGCTGTCCATGACTATTACAAAAATCAATGCTGGATTACAGATTTACGAAATAAAAATAAGATCATTCTGATAAATTTTATGATTTCTGAGATACTAAGGAAAAATGATTTCTTCTTTCAAACCAAGCATTTAGTTAGTAACTATTTGCTGACCTACTTTCATGAGAACTTCCTCCTTAAAATGGTGTAATGAATACCCTCTTGAAATATTTCTGACGTTATTCTGGAACACCGTGGACACTCTCGTGAAGAACATCGCTAGTATGAATAAATTTCTGCACTTCTTAGAAAAAGCCACGCCGTAAACAAAATCTCTTTCGAAGTAACGAACCAGATATAAAGAGACGAAATTGATTGACATCTCCCTACCAGGTTCGCGTTTCTCAGCCGATGCAGCAGCAATGTTATTTCTATCGATGTCATTATGAATCGATCGAAACCGGGCGTAGTCTGCAAATGTTAACACAACCTATTTGCATTTCCAAGTACCCACTTCGATCCTCTCGCTACCCTTGCTCGTTTGCTGCTGACAATGTGTCAAATGCGACGTGCTTGTCCAGGCCACAGATTCGGAAGATAAATATTGTCGGCCTCTGTAATTTAGAGCGTCGCTTGCTGTTCGAAGGGAGCACAGAAAAACATCGGATGTAGACGATCTCAATAATACTATATCTAGCCTAAATTGTTCTACAGAATTTCGAATAAAGAAATTATTTTACTTGAACAAATATATAAGTCGAATGAGTTTTCTGACTTCAACGATAGCCACACAAAATATCACTTCAAAATCCTCAAAGCCTTAATCTCTGTTGTTGTTGTGATTATGAATAGGACAGGAATCAGCAGTATGACTCGTTTGTATCAACATGATCAAAGTTACGAATTAGTTGACTATTAGCGATTATAGGTCACCTATATATTCAGTCCATGTCGCCAGAGTGTTGAAGAGAAACACATTCAATTGAAATTTCTCATAGTCATTTTCATTTGCTTTTTACTTAATCAAAATAGTTTTCGCACAAACATCATTGGGTACATTTTTATCGTTGAAACCACAGGTCTAAACAATAACGTTTACCCTTAATGAAACTTTGTCGAGTGAAATTGCAGTTATTCTTTCCTGGACCACTGATGGTATATTCAGTAAATAAATTCAGTAGCCCCTGTCTTATTTACTCCTTCTTCTTTCGTTTGAAGTGAGTTTGTTATCATCCTTAAGATTTTTCGCAAGTGGACATTGACTTTCACTGGAAGGAAAGATGAAATTTACAGATTTAGCTTCGTTGACTTTTAAACTCCATTTATGTATTCACTTTTGAATCAGGTCCAAGTAATTCTGCAGTAGATGAAATGGTTCAGAAGAATTGTGGCGGCCTGCTAGGATAGCAGTGTCAGATAGCAGTTACCGTGCATGGTTTGGTTGGTAGATCTGTTGTGTACGAACATACAGTAGGGAGCCACGAACGCTTACTTGGACCACTCCAGATTTTATGGGGAAATTGGCTCTGATTTTAGCTTTTACTTGAATTTTCTCTTGTATAGAGGTAGGATCTCAAGAGCTTGAAATAGCACACGTAAAGAATTTTTTGTTTTTTATAGCAAATAAGGTTGTCATACCCTATCAAATTCTTGGCTAGAAATGCCGATTCACAATATTTTTGTTTGTCTTAGAGCTCTGTTCACCTTGTGACTCATTCTGTGTATTTCTTGTGTTGTTGAGTGAAATGCTCGAAATACGAACTGGTGATGTGGTTTCCATTCTTTCACGATTGAATCTTTTTAGCATATTGTATATTGCGAGTAGTTATATGAGCTTCTTTGTGAAGTACGAAGAAAATTTCACGAATGTTTATACCATAGAGATCTTTCTTTACTGAGCTCTTGTTATTTAAGTACTACTCAAACGTATTCTCTTTTGAGATCACAGAAGGGTGCATCAGCTGTTACCCCTGATGTTTTTAGCATGTTCATAAGTTTTATTCATTGCCTTCAATACCACCAAGCCCTGACATCCTTAACAAAATTAGTTTTTGGTCTCTAGCCAGATGTCTTATGCTATTGGGATACTCAGACGTCAGTGAGGAGCTTTGGATATGCAATTCCAAGATCCGACTATCCATTGTGATGTTTGTGTGCGCTCCTTTTAAGACATGCAGATAGTATAGTGCTTATCCTTCTGTCCTAGAGACAGGTACAACCTCAATTTAGAGCTTGGTATCCTTAATATTAATATTATCACAGAATTGGGGTCATTGCGGTTTTGTTAACCTTCCAGGAACTGCTACCAAATTGATATTTTGTTCTTAAACCTACCTATCCATAAAAACCCAAGAACTCCGTTGATATTGTTAACGAAGCCGACGACATCCTTAGGAGCCTTGGCTGTTACTTCGTGAGTATCCAGGAATGACTTGTCCCTATGACTGTTTCTTAGACCAGTCAACCCCGAACATTTGAACACTTAGTGTTTGGCTGTTTCCACTTCATTTCCACAGAGCCTCCAAATCTCATCCGCTGACTAACCCATATGTAGTATGCTTGATATTGAACCATATAAACAGATAACATATTTTCCAATTGATCCACGAAATTCACAGCTCTCATTGTCGAGTAACAACCACGGCCACTATGGAAAACACACGTCATGGAACAGAATAAAATTACTCAGTAATGAGTTAACTTATTCCTCATTATGTTCTGGAAGTTCTCCTATTTTCTTCAAAGTTCATCAACTTGTATCTCGTTCATGTAACTCTTGGAATTGTTATAACTTCATTTATTCTCATCTATCAATGAAGGATTCCTTTCTTTTTATATTATGTTCACTTCGAGTGAACTCTGAGAATTTCAGCTTCAAATTCTTCTGGGGAAGACCTCAAAGCTAACCACTGCTGAACCAATAAATCAAAAAGCGAAAGTTTTCCACGATCCTGATTATGTGAGATCTTAAACGATCGACCCAAAACCTCGAGATCCGGAACAGCGAACTTTAATGCATAAAATGTTCCCTTTCCCCCTCCCAAGAACATTAACATTCATTATGCGCTGTAGCGAAGATGTGTCTTCGATTTTTAATCCGTTCGGCTTGCCGAGCCCGCGACCTCGGAGTCGGAGGGATTATAAAATTCAATATCGGGAACGTCTCAAAACTTCGGTTCAATCAAACTTATCGGGTCCCGAAACTATAATTCGAAATCTTCCGAAAGTAGGGGGAGAAAGTTCGCGCGCGGGGTAGTAGATGAATAAATGTAACTTTTCGGGAGTTTATTCGGCGATTATTGCAGAATTTCTGCATCGCTGCTGGAACTGATAAGAAAGTTTATACAGTCTGATGCTGCGGTGCCATAGTTTCCTGGGGAATGATCAATCGGTTCATTAGGATTCAGCCGATAGTTTCCGATGGGATCG
The DNA here is from genome assembly GCF_914767665.1 of Harmonia axyridis. Taxonomy (NCBI): domain Eukaryota; kingdom Metazoa; phylum Arthropoda; class Insecta; order Coleoptera; family Coccinellidae; genus Harmonia; species Harmonia axyridis. The sequence goes on from NC_059505.1 coordinate 32,969,086, forward strand.
TATTTCTTTGTCGATTCGAATCAGATGATTGGAAAACGTGAGAAGAGTATCAGAATTTTCTCTTAATAATATTTCATGGCATATTGAAATTATCAGTTCAACATTTCTTCGCGCAATAGAAGGCATATTGTTTTGTGGTCACTGTTTACCACTGAGTCCGTGGGATGGCGTCACACGCTGCGTAATACTCTCCAGAACGGCACAGCTTGTGATATAAACCCAACCATTCTCTGGCACAAATCCATTATCATGTTGTAGTGTCCTGTCGATGGCGATGCTAGAAGAAGTTGTCCTCAGAAGAATCAACACATACCCAAATAGCAATCAATAGATACTACATATCCAGTTCGGTTTTCGGCCAACTAACTCAACAGTACAGGAAACGTATTCAATGAAATGAGAAAGGTATTTCGTGGAAAAGATCTCAGTTTACAGCTCAAGATCAGGTTGTTAAAATGTTACGTATTCCCTGTACTCCTTTGAAGAATGGAAGCTTGGACAATGAAGCAGGATATTCACCTGACGGCGTTCGAAATGTTGACCTATAGGAGAATCCTCAAGATAAGGAAGATAGACAAAGTACCATATACAGACGTGCTCAAAAGAATGGGTGAAGAGAGGGAAATACTGAACAAGGTAAAGATTGAACCATTCAAGTATCTGAGTCATGCGCTGAGGGTGGAAAAATATACCTTATTGCAGATAGTGATAGAGGGAAGAAGGAACATCGGAAGAAGAAGAATCTCCTGGTAAAGCAACTTGAGACAATGTTTCAAGTGCAGTTCTGTTGAGTTGAGTAGGGCTGAAGATGAAGGAAGCCATTTTGATAGCCAACCTTCTGAGAGAAGATAGCATCTTAAAACGAAAGAGATGACAGGGATATGAAGAAAACAAAAGGTCATAAGGCAAACCAACCTCTAAAACAAACATAATATTTCTATCTGTAGGCTGTTTCAAGCTCTGCACATCTATCCAAGAAATTTCAGGGTGAAGACAAAAGACAAAATCACAGCCAATTTCCTCATAACATTTGGAGTAGTGCCAGAAAACGTTCGTGGCCCCCTACTGGATTTTTGTATACAGCAGATCTACGAACCAACACTCACACGGTAGCTGGAACATCTTCAGATGACAATGCTGTCCTAGCAAGTCACCATGATTCTATTGAAGTGTTTCACCATTTTATGGATATATGCCACTGAATAGGATCTCATCATGGCATTGAAGAGTTTCTGACTAAGCCAGCAAATAAGCTTATGGAATATATAACCTATTCTCATTGCTAGTAATTATTTTATATAATAATGGCAGTATCGTTATAAGCTTCTTCTAGACTAGATGGGTCTGTTGGCAGACGAAATCTGCGTACTCTGCAAATGGGACATGGAGACCATATGCTTTAAAGATATCCAGAGCTGCACTGCCTAAAAAGGCCATATCTGAGTGAACCATTGCTAAATCCTCACGAAGAGGTAGCCAAATATTCTTATGAAAGTTGAACAAAGTATATCATCAATCATCAAGCTCATTCTTGAAGGTTGCTTTATGTAATTGAATCTACCCAAAGAATAGGTTGTGGTCATTGTTTTTCTATAATTTTAAATAGTATAAAGCAATTTTAGAATGGGTATTTTTAGTAGATTATAAACGTAGTAGGGAAAATTAACTTGGAAAAGGGTTCTCCTCCAATTCTTTCAATTATCACATAATTTTATATTCACACACATCAAATGTTAACGCAAAACAACTCCCAGACCTTCAGGCTCGATGAAATAACGACGCGTAAAAATTCTGTCGGCAACATCCGAATCAGATCAGTAGACAAAAGATCCCGATTCGCCTCTCGGCGCGAATTTTTCAGGGCACGTGGGCAACCCAACGGCTCCTGCAACCCCAAATATGCTTCAGTAATCTCGGCAACGAAGAGGAGAGGGCACGAGAGGAATTTCCACTATTCCCTTCGAGCTCCCCGGGCAAAAGTTGATTCCTGATGGAATTTTTCGGAAAAACCCTTCCGTTCATCCCTTTTCGGTGTCTGGCCCATGCCTAATTGAAAATATAACTGAGGTAGACGCTGCGCCATAATAAATGGATTATTTAAATAAAATGAGGGTTTTCGCTCGACTGGATCTTCCTAATTCGACTCGTGGGTGACCTGGTTAGGTCCGCGAGACGCGAAATTCGCAATCCGACGAGTCAAATTGAGTAGGTACGCCGTTTCATAGCCCTCTATCCCTTTTTTACGGTGTATGAATTTCATATCCAGGATTCTGGGGAATTTAGCCGCCAGACATTGATTGAGGCTCGATTGAAAGGAATGGGACAATCTGATGGATATAATGGAAGTTAACGGTGATGAATATGTCCAGTGAACAACAGTGAACATTTTGGATGATTATTTTCAGTAATAAACCTTTTTAAACATTCCTCTGAAATTTTCACAGGAGTTGACCACGCAAAATCAGAAAATTTCAAACCTGTATTGCTATTGTTGTACTGAATAAAATATTCAGCCGATCTCTCCATGACGTGATCTACAGCTCGCCTTCTGGTTCCAGAGTTCAAATGAACGCCAGTAACTGGGATGGCTTCAAGGAGGCTAATTCCATATTTCTACAAGTTTCTTGTCCAAAGCTGGTTTTCCATTGGCTAGTGATGGCGAGGCATTCCGTCACTAGGTGATCCAGAGTCTCTTCCTCTTCCCAACAGAATCTGCACTCGTCATTTTCTGCTAGATCCATTCTCATGAGGTGTTTCCTAAGGCAACATTTCACTGTGAGGAATCCAGTGAGGAGGAGTAGTATATTTTTGCTAAGATCTAGATACTTCTTGGATCTCCCAGTGTCAAAGTTTCGATGAAACTTTTTGGAGTGATCCAAACCAGGAAGATTCCGCCAGAGTGTTTCTCTTTCGGTTTTTTCCTTCTCCTTAAACTCTTGTAGGTACATTCGTCTATGCAACAGAAAGGTTCCTGGCCGATGAAAGGAGTTTGTTCTCCTTTTCTTGCAAGTGTGTTGTCCCTCTGTCTCCTGAGTGGCCGGGAACCCAGACCTTATTATACTTCCCTATTTCATTGAGTTTTCTTCAGCACTCCAATACTATTTTAGAATCGATGATATGTGAGCTCAGTGCTTCGATTGCAGCCTGACTATCAGAAGGTATCGCTATATCACATTTCTGATAGTTTCTTGCAAGGTTAATTTCTATACATCTTTCCATTGCAAGTATCTCTTCCTGAAAGACACTTAGTCAGCGGCCTAACGATATTGATACATATTCCCTTAGGTAGGAAAAAATAATCCATCAAGTAAAATTGACATAACAATGGATGTGGCTATATTATTGCTCGTCTTTTTCTCCTTGATTCCAGCCCGTAATAGTAGTATTTTATTTCAAAATTTGAAATTTAATCTCCTGATTAACTTATAAGGTCTTCACTACAGTCCTCGTCTAACTCAAGGCAAAAGTATATCGGAGAGTGTTCTTGCTCTTATGAAAATATTCCTATAATAAAAGTCTTTGCGTTTTTTTTTCAGCACGAAAGTGATCACTAAGTTTTTTTTCACCTTCAATAGAATCGGTAGCAAATTTGATTCTTAAATATTCAAATTTCAAAGATATAAAACCAACCATTTCCGTTCCCCAGGACTCAATATCCAAACAATAATATTCTTATTCAGCTCCAAATCCAAAAGGATTATACAAACCCGCCATCGCGCCTATTTTTTCAAAACACAAACTCCTAAGCACAATTCCGCTTCACTTCCAGATATTGAAAGAAGTTATATAATAACCTAAATTTGAAATAATATTTACTTCCCAAAAAAACAGGTTTCTCTCCCGCCTCCTTCCCTCTAGGCCGATCGATAGAAGCTTTCGAATGAAAAAGCGGCGTAGCTCTTTAAAAGTTCGAATCCAGGGTGAGGTAATTCCATTTTCTTCGGGGTAGCAGAAAATTGAATTATATAGGTAAAACGGCAACTCGGATGAGACCGCCATCGATCGATGAGGTAACAATTTTGCACGTTTCGAGTCAGCGTACGCCAATTGATCAACATCAAGAAACCGAGCCAGAAAGAAGATAGATGCTTAATTGGAAGTTCCAACAACTATCAATTTCCCGAAATTAAGTGGAAGTGTACAGGATGACACTAAACTCTTCCAAGAATTCGTGTTACCATAAAAAATGTATATGTTGTACAGCGGTTGCACCTGATGTGGCCTCAAACAAAATATGCTAGATATTGACATTTCAATAATTATTGGTCGAAAGTCTTGAGTAGAAAATCTAGGAGTAACCCTGCATGCTGAACTACCCAAGAACCGGGAATATATGTGTCAATGCTTGGTTTCAAGTTGTCTCAGTAGTCTCGATGGTCTGCAATTATATTCTAGTGGAACAATAATATATTTCAGTATTCCTTCAGCACAGGAATTTTATTTTATTGGGTCCTTAGAATTTTCGAACAATTTTGCTTTGCAATTAATTATTTTATCTATTTTTATCACGGCTACGTTCAGATGGATCTTTTGTTCTTAACCCTACCTAAGCATACAAACCCAAGGAGGCTGTTGATCACGTTAACGAAACCGACGACATCCTTAGGAACCTTGTTTGTTACTTCGTGAGTATCCTGGACTATCTTTCCTATAACTGGTTTTTAGACTAGTCAACATTTGCACACCATGTGTTGGTCTGTTTCTATCTCCTTTCTACAGAGCCAGTCGATTTAATTCGCTGACTTACCCTTACATTTGCACCGACAGTCGACAGTGTCCTGTCAGCAGTCTCACTATTACCCTAAACCCAGCTCGTGGCAGCTTCAAGAGTTTTCTGATATAGGTCGGTGAAAGCACCACAAATTTATTGGAGTTAGACCAGAAGTGTTATTCTAGAGGGTTGTTCTATTGTCCAACTCTCATTGTTAGACCACTTCCTTATATTCATTTCCATTTATATATTTATGTCATCCAAAAGTGTACATGATTTTATGAGGTAATTATATCCAATGAAATCGAAGTTATAATGGACAATTTGAAATTATAAACATTCGGAATACGATTACATAGAAACTCTTTTTTTGTAAACATTAACAACAAAATGCTGAGTTAGCTGAATTATTGTCAGATGTTAGCATGCCTAATGCTTGATAAATTATGTTGTTAGTGCGAATGTCCTTTGTTAATATTGTTCGATTCATATCTTTAGAAGTTGATGGAATACTCACCACTTTCAGGAGCATATTTTCACCTATTTACACCTAGAATTGTCATAAGTATCTACGTTTTGTTTTCACTAGAAGTTTCAATGTAGCCTACAGAATTAGATTTCCAGCCACCATGTATTTGCACACTTAGATCAGCTCCAGAATCAATCAAGGGAGAGATTGAAGAAAGCCGAAAACTGGTCAATAAGTCTTGGAACACTATCTATGGTATCTATCCAATATGTTATTGATGCATTTTCTGCTCTGTATCCAACAAAGAGGAGTGTATGGTTGCAATCAAGTCAAATCCTCAATATTTCCTGATGTTGCAAAAAATAATCTATACAAAATTGTCTTGGTATTATGACTTCATCTCTTACATTTTCTACAAGTAGATTTGGTATTTCTTTTGTGATTCATTCAGCATAAGAATATCATTGTCCGCTTCGTTCTCTATATAAGAGGCAGATCATAGCTTGATCTCATTTCAAAATATGCAACTGTGACAAAGTTTGACATAAGAAATTTAGTGGAAATGTCACCTGTGATATTTCTCTTCTTCTTATTTTACCACAATAGTGGCTGCAATGGACCTATGCCCTTTTCCAAGATGAAACTCACTCTGAATTCCACAATCACAGAATTTTTTATTCTGTTCAACAATCCGACAGGGAAAGCTTTCAGCATAATATTGGAATTGATTAAGATGTCTAAAAACATGGTGAATGCACTCGTCAAATTTTGAATGCAATGACATTCGACCAAATTGAAAATATTAGTTTTAGTTCGTGGCGGCGCCGCAATGTCATACTTGTCATTTCGATCTTTTTTCCGATGTTTTTGATTGGATACATTAATTAAAACCCGATACTGACCAATCAAAAGCGACGTGTAACCGAGTATGATATCGTGCAAAGTCGTGAAACAAAACACGAAACGTTTACTGGAATGAACTGAAATATTTGTAATAGGGAGAGTTTATTGGTATTTCAATTACAAGAATTACTTCCATAGATCATAACTATAATGAAAGATATACATATAGGTACATAATGGCACAACACTCGTAAATAATAAATAACAAGAATCTTAATTTGTTGATAGCGCTACCTACAGTTGACATAACGAAGCTTAACTAATATTCTCAAAATTGGCAAAACAAAAGCTAATCAGTTCATACACCTGGTTTTTAGACATCTCAGTTTTGATATTATTTTGACAAATAAAATTGAAAAATGAATCAAATGGTTCGAGAAGTAAGAAAATAATTATCTTAGACCTAGTCAGCAGCAAACTAAGACCAATTCATCACCCCCTTCTAAACAGACCAATAACAAAGAACAAAATTGAAAAATCAAAAGCGATACCACAAATAAACGATACAAAATGAAGCAACATCCAAAACCTACCCGCCCAGCAACAATTAAGACCTCCCAAACCCAGAGAACGATTCACTCCGCCTATGCCATCAAAGACAAGTTAATGCCTCCGAAAGCAGGAAATCAAACCACCGAAATAATTTTCACCAAGTCAGATAGATGGGCTAGAGGTTACGATAGGGGGCGCTGCAGGTGAATCAGTCGAAAAGGCATTTCCGGATATGAGTTTGCCAACATATTTCACTGGAACACTTTGGAGAACGTTCAATTTAACCGCCACTATCTGTAGAGAGAGGCGGGATAGAGATGTGAGCAGTAATTATTATTCCGCACTCCAGGATATATCTTCCTCGGAACGTTGGAGAGGAACGGCATGATCAACTTTAACTGCTGCGATATCGGTGACAAGATGAAGCGTGAAGAGATTAGGATATGCTTAGGCACATCTGTCTGCGCTCTAGTCGATATGTGATGGCTTTATTGATCATTGATGTTGTGAGCTCTTCAGGAACTAATTCTGAGACGGATTCAATTGAAATGAGACATGGTCAATCCTTGGATAGTGAAGATAATTGAAATGAAGAAATTACTGATGAGGAGGCGAAATCTTTCAAGTGCTAGTTCATTTATGCTACTTTGGAGACCACTGAAATTGAATTCGGGGAATAATATTCTTCAAAAATTTGCTGGTTCTTCATGGGGTGCTAGTACTCTTAGTACAGGAGCTTTGGCCTTGTTTTTTCTGGTACTGAATACTGTTGTTCTGTTTGGTTCAATAGTACTCATATTCATCAATTGATGATGCACAGCTTAATGTTTCTATGAGTATTGTCAGTGACACTATTAGATCTACACCTTAACATTGGTTACCAGTGCTATCACATATACTTCCGCCTCATATTCGAAAACAGGTTGCAGTCAGGAAATCTTGAGATATTTTTCATTTTTACCCGAATTTATTTCCAATTGTATCTTAACTCTCAGATACTAGAAGTTCCAGATTAAAGTCACGTTAACCTTCATGGATTGATAATCTCCTTCAATCTAATGAACGCGACAAGGAAATTTGGCGTTCGGAATGGGGTTCTTGTAATATTTTCAATAAAAGTCCAATTTTTGATCTTTCAGATAAAGTTCCAGGTTTCAATCTCCCAATGAAAATTAGATGTATTCTTAATCGACTAAGGATTGGTTATGGTCGTTGCAATAGTATACTCTTCAAATGGCATTCTATTGAAAGTTCACTATGTTAGTATGGCATAGAAGAAAACATCAACCAATTGGTGAATAGTTGTCCAATTTAGGAATTTCATGGTGGCTTTCAAGCTATCCATTATGTTTCAGATTATTTTTCATAATGGGTTGCTAACTTCAGATCAAAATAATGGAAACCATAACATATATTTATCCTTATGGTTTGTACCTCTTTCCTTTTCAAATTTAATTATAACATTTGCGACGTCAACTTTTGGCAAAAAGGAAAAATGGAAAAGATTTTGTTTGTAGGCAGAATTCTTTCAATATACATCTGTCAGCTCATTCTGTTAACGAATACACAAACCAATCAATACACCTATTCGGGGAAACAGAGTTTTTGCTGAGGTTTTTATCTGTGGTCTTGTATCATACGTTTTTATTTATTTGTTCAGTTGAAATGTATGATCCCTGTTCACTTTCACTCTGAAGTAACGAGAAGAACGGAATTCTTGGCCCACTTCGCCAATCGACTATCGTTCATCTTCTCTACATGATTTCCTGACTTTACATCCCAATGCTTATTTTCATCTTGATCAAATCAGCAATTTCAAAATGAACACATAGTATCTTATTCAACGAGCGGTAATGTAGGTCATAACTCACGCAGATTATGTTTGCAGCACGAGCCGCAGGCGAGTGCTGTAATTCATCAAGTGAGTTATGACCATTACCGCAAGTTGAATACTATACTTTATCTACGACTACATCAATAAATACTAAGAAAAAAATACAGACTTAGAATATAGACAGAAGGAATGGAAAATAAACATATATGTGCTCGATCCCGTACAAGAGAGATGGAAACTTAGTGCCACCAATTACAATCGAACTAGATTTGGCTAGCTCGAATCCAGTATTGAGTACAGACATAGAACTTCATTGAAAAACCTCAATAGTTGCCTATAAAAATGCATTAAAATATACCAAAAAATTTTCCCTGTAAACGATGACTTAATGATCTTACTGCTATACCAATCTTGAAAATTTTTTCAAACTCCTTTATATTTTTTCGGCAATTAATTCTATATGGTAACATTAACTGTTTGTCTTTTGGAAATGTATACCTATATAATATTTCATCTTCACTATCTGAATTAATCGTTTTCAGCAAAACATTCACAATAATTAGATATCAACTTAATTTGAAAACGTCAAGAGTGACATTCCCTCGGACGTTCCTCCCCTCAATAACAATAATGGAATGTTCTCTTTCGGCCAATCGAATAAAAGTATAGAAGCACAGATCCATATTTTCCGATTTATTACAGTGAGTTATAGTAGTGAGTTATTATAACTCACGGCTGTTTGTTAATAGATACTATTAATTGCTCAAAAGCAGTTGAATAATGAATATATAATTCAATAAGAGTAGATAAACATTTCAAACGGCCAAACTTACCGAACTCAAAAACACCAAAGTTCAGGTTAAATTATTCCTTTGTTTCTGAAATTTCAAAGTACCGCTCAATAGTATACTAGAAAACACTGAACTCCACATTCGTTTCGTCATACAACCGTTTCCAAACTACGTGTAGCAGATCGTAATCAAGAATGGTAATGGTAACCAATTAACAAAATAATACTGGAAAGTAATCAACACAAAAAGCTTCAAATTACGTTTCGTGTGACGAAACCATTACTTCACCACAAATGCAACAAAATGTTCACCGACTTTACACACAGAAATATATTAAATTCACCGCCACAGGAGTATTTACGTTTATAACCTACGCTCTGCTGGATTACTGTTGTATTTTACCAGTTGACACCACTGGTGCCAACATCCGAAAACGAATTTTCCCCAAACTGAAAACGGGGACTATAGAGAAGATGAAATGTCATTGTATCTTCAGAATAAGAGTTGATTGATATATAATTCCATTTTGGCGTTCCAAAACGACATCATGCAAAGCATAGCTACAAGGGTAAGATGACGTTTATACACTCAGTGAATCGGAACATTTTTCAATTCTAGGGTGAATTAAAATACATATATTCCCTTATCTTTCAGAATTTTTAACTCATCTGTTCATAACGAAAACAACCTTTATTTACAAAAATTGCTCATCATCAGCGGTAACTTTCTAAAATGCATTTCAACTCTTTTGATTCCAAGATTCGAAGAAAATTTCTTGAAATATCAGATTTCAGATCATTTTGGACCAAAACTCCTCCACAATATTAGCTGTGGAAAATTGCCCTCCAGTTTCAGAAGAAACACTTATCAGGAAAATTAAGGAATTTTATAAACACAATTAATTTTATAAACTCACACCAAATCCGTCATCGGCGGAACTTTGCCCGGACGATGATGGTTGAACTTGGACGACCGAATCAAACACATGTACCGGGTTTTTCACCATAATTTGACCCCCCCCTTCAACTTTGTTACTAGAAGAGGTACAAAAAAAATGTTTTCTACAAAAGTTTCACGAAACCGACAAGTGTTTTTTAAAATGATTTCTTTAAACGAAATATATACAGAGTGGGCAACATATTGTTAGCAACTTCATTTTTTCAAATTGAACACCATGTATATTTTTCTATATTTGACTAGCTCTTTTTTTCCCTGATTTTGAATATGTAACATATGTTTGACCTATCTCTCTTATTCTGAGTACCACAGAGTTTCAAATTTTAAGAACCACCTGGCATGCAAGCTGGCAGTTTTCAAGTGGTAGGCTGCGATAACTCAAAATGATCTTTTTTGAGTTATCTCGTTGGCAATTTGACTATATGTCATATCGTTGCCAACGAGATAACTCAAAAAAGAGCATTTTGAGTTATCGCAGCCTACCACTTGAAAACTGATTACTGAGCATGCTAGGTGGTTCTTAAAATTTGAAACTCTGTGGTACTCAGAATAAGAAATATAGGCCAAAAATATGTCATATATTTGAAATCAGGGGAAAAAGAGCTAGTCAAATATATAAAAATATACAGGGTGTTCCATTTGAAAAAATGAAGTTGCTATCAATATGTGGCCCACTCTGTATATATTTCGTTTTGTGAAATCATTTTAAAAAACATTAGTCGATTTCGTGGAACTTTTGTTGAAAACATTTTTTTGTACCTCTTTTAGTAACAAAGTTAAAGGGGGGGTCAATTTATGGTGAAAAACCCGGTACATGGGCGTACAACTTTGCTTCCGCCGTGTTTTTCCGAAGTTCTAGACTTTATTGTAGAAAACTGGTTATGCATTTATGATTCAAAGTATTGTCCATCGCTGGCCACTACTTTCTCCCATCTTTCGGAAAGCGTACGAATCTCGCGTTGAAAAAGCTGGTCATCTTTTGAAGCGATCCACGAATCTATCGAATTATTTACTTTTTCATACATCCGGAAGTGATGGTCAGCCAGGCCGTGTGCCATTGAACGAAACAAGTGATAGTCCGAAAGAGAAACGTCTGGAGAATACGGTGGGTGGGGTAGGATTTCCCATTTCAACATTTCAAAGTATCTTTTGACCACTTTCGCAATATGGGGTCGAGCATTATCATGCAGTAAAATCACTTTATCATGTCTTTTGTTGTATTTGTCTTTCAATGCTCGCCTCAAACGCATTAAATGCGTTCGATAACGATCACTCATAATTGTATCAGTCGGTTTCAATAACTCATAATACACTACGATGAGCTGTGCACACCAAATACTCAGCGACCTTGGAACCGTGAATATTCGGTTTGGCCGTCAACGTGGAAGCATGGCCGGGATATCCCTATGATTTTCTGCAAATCCTGCATCTCCAGTCACAATGCGATGCAGAAATCCCTTCTGTCTTTGCCTTGGAAGCAGCTGTTCACAAGCAAACAAACGCCAATCAACATATCTCGGCTTGAACCACGGCACCCAATTTCGTGTCTGAATCATTCCCATGATTTTCAAGCGTTTTGAAATGGATAGTTGAATCACCCCCAATGATCCTGCCAATTCTTGTTGCGTTTGACACGATTTTTGATAAAGTAATTCCTCCAATTCTGCATCTTCAAAAACCTTTTGTCTTCCACCGCCATGCTGGTCTTCGACTTCAAAATCACCATTCTTGAATCGTTGAAACCACTTTCGGCACGTTCTATCAGTAATAGCGGCCTTGCCATAGGTATTTGAGAGCGTTCGATGAACCTCAGCAGATTTCTCTATATTGAAGCAGAAAATTAAAACCTCCGCAAATGACGATAATTTGGTTCATAAGCTGACATGTTTAATTGGGAATAACATTATTTTAGCTGTTGGTGATAAGACCGTATTGAGATCAATATTTAATGATTTTTTGGGTTTGGGACATATAAAGCAGCTCATCTTTCATGTTGATATCACACCTCATCAACAATTACTTGATAGAATTGAAGATGCAGCAAAATAAATTAGAAACGAACCAAAATCTGAACCACCGAGTAACATTATCTTCAGTACGAAGATGTGAGGCTTACGTTTAAGCCGAAGTTGGACATTTCGAACAATTTTTATTATTCATAGTAGAGTTCAAACATTTTTCTGACGTAACTGTGCTAACCCTAATTAGTGTGCAGGCACCATGTTACCATTGCGCAGGCATACAACTTAGAGAATAAGAAAAGGAAGAAGAAATTCACGGTGTACAATATAATGTTATGTTTGTAACCCAGGTAAAAAAACTGGAAAAAGTAGAGTTCAGTGAAGTATGTTTCCAAGTGCGGTACCACAATAAAGTTCTCGTCTATCGTCCATCAGTGTTTTTATAATCCTCAAGAAAACGCGATACCCATAATAACTTCTGACGAAAACCTATGTTCTGGAAAGAAATAGTGAGAATAAGTGCATCTATCATCCGTTAAAGTTTACAATACCGCTTGTAGAACACCCTGTATATATGGGTCATGGAAAACATTAAATCGTCTCTTTTGTATGAACAACTTTTATTGTTATGTTTCAATTCGGCGGTAAAAAAGCAACCATATTTAGCAGTATCGACAGAAATAACTACCTCACCGACTCCTCGAATTCCAAAAACAGATTTATGTTAAATCTGGGAATCTACGACGGGATAATCCGATTCCTGACTTGCGAGGATCACAAAGACGCCTGTGACACACGTAACGTTAATTTGACAATCCGACCAGTCAGCAGACATCCAGATCCAATGACGCTGTAGACCTGAGTCGATATCAGGAGGGCTGCGTCGGCATATCCGTTGACAGAAGCTCGGGCAAACTAAGGTAATAATGTCTTTCATTTGTCTTCATTTGCTTAAGACCCGCAAACGCGGGACGCACCACTTTGTTAGCAGAGATATTAGAAAAGTGACTTTGTACTCGACATGAGACATGGGGACATCCATTCCGCTTGAAGTTTGGGATGATGGAGGTTTTTTGTAGCGTTGAAGAGGATGATTTATGGTATAAGGTGCTGGACATGAATCTTGTCGAGGTAGGTGATGTGGTGGGTGAAAAATTCGGGTAAACAGTGGAGTTGAGAGCTTTTAAGAGTTTTTACGGTTGAAAATCGTGCATATGTAATTGAAATTTATCAAATTGCCCAATTTTAATGGTCATTATTCATAATAACCAAGCATTATGAATACTGACCTAAATAATTACATTGCCCGTAACACATATACAATGAAGAACTCCATGTGTATAAAAGTATGGATAAATATAGATACTGACTGATTTAGCTCGTCCTTGCCGTTACTAATAATAGTAATAACTACTTTATTGTATTATAAGCTGTAGTAGAGAGAAATCTATTATTTTTGCATAAAAAAAGGCTATATTTACCATAGTTACAATGATCCGATTAACGTCAAATATGCGCCGTTTGTTCGATAACTTGTTGCCATTTTTGAAGGTAATGTAATTATGCCTCTTTCATAGAAGCTCTCGACCCTAATGACAAAAAATTTAGACAGTCGATTTTCACAAGCCTCTATCGAAGCGAATTTTTCACAAACGCCATGAACAGAAACATATGATAATCACCTGGTGTCAGGTCCGAACTATAAGGTGAATGCATAAGCACCTCCCAACCAAGCTCCTGGAGCTTCTGAAGAGTAACTATCGATGTGTGTGGCCTGGCGTTATCCTGAAGGAATACAGTTTCTCTCCTTTTGGCCAAAGTTGACCGCTTCTGGGCGATTGCATCCTTCAGACGGTCCAATTGTTGACATTACAGTTCAGAGTTAGCAGTTGTGTTGTAGGAGAGTAGCTAATAGTAGATAATTCCCTGTCAATACCAACATGGTTGTTGGTAAAAACCTTTCTGGCCGTCAATCCTAGCTTGGCCTCCGTTTTCGCCTGCTCACCGCTTTTAGACCAAGACCGTTTTTGCTTGATGTTGTCGTAATTGGTCCATTTTTCATCAACAGTCACCTACCACTTCAAAAATGGATCTATTTTGTTGCGATTCTCAAGCGATTAGTAAATGGTAATTCAGTCCATGTGATTTTTTTACGTTAACTCGTGTGGTACATACATCGAGCTTCTTCTTGAAACCAGCCTCATGCAAATGGTTCCAAATGCTTTTTTGTGCAATTTTCAGCTCTTGGTCAATCGAAACAGTGCTTACATGACGGTCGGACTCGACAATGCCCATGATTTTATCGACATTTTCGATAATTGGTCTTCCAGTGCGTGGTGCATCTTTGTCATCGAAATTACCGGAACGGAATCGACGAAACCGAAATTGCGCATTATTGGCTATAAGAGTATCAGGACTATAAGCACTATTCACATTTTCAGCCACCTGGTTTGTATTTTCGCCTTTATCGAAGGAAAACTGTAAAAAATATAAAGTATTTCCTCTTTATTAGTATCCATCGTTGACTCGCGTTCAAATTAAAATGAGTCAACGAATCACAAAATGTCCGAGAAGTTTTTGTAGTATGAAATGTCATCTTTCTAACCCGATCGGATTCATATAACGCGAGATACAGATAACTAAAGCCATGTATTGGAGAAATAATCGATTTCTATTTACTATACATTCAATATAAAATAGAGAACGAAAATATTATTGGTTTCAATTTCACAGGTTGGTGGCAGTATTTTTTAGTTTCCTTGTAAACATTGACTGATCTGGACCCTTTCTGATTCAGAAATGAATCCAAAAGTATCTGAATACAAATCAAAAACGATGAAAACTTCAGAAAAGATTATCCATTCAATATATTCTGGGAAACCTAGGATACCAATACATGAACAGATCAGATCTAAAGTTGATATATTTCAAGACAGGATTCTAGAGGTGGAAATGTTGAAAATTATTTTTCCTTCTTCCTCAAATTAATCTTTGTGAAGTTACATCTCCTTGAAAATAACCTCCAAAAACAGGTATTTCGTCGAAACTTCTCAGATATAGATGAAAATACTTTCCTAAGCGATGTAGAGCTGTGATAAACTCTGGAAAGAGATGAACTGTTTATTAACCTACTGAAACTTTACATCTGCTTTCGGGATTTCTCGTAATTTTGTAATCTATACTTTTGAATTTCATTTCAATAACTGTTCCTAGAGGTATTATCATATCAAAATATAGATAAAGGAAATATCCCTGGATTTTTGCCAGTTGTGTATTTCGAAAAAAGTGATAATTTGCTAAACTAGAACTTGAAAACAATTTTCTATTTTCTTTGCTAATCATAAAAAAGGCACTTATACATAATAATCAAGTTTCTAGTTGAATTATATTTCAAATTCAGTCAGTAAGCTGCAGTTTCTTCAAATGACAACAGCGTCGTTGAAGAGGAAAACAATTTCCTTGGACATGGACAAAAATATAATTTCTTCAAACTCAAGTAAAATAAAATGTTATTTAAACTATTTCATATTAAGTACTGAAATCTGTTTCTATGAGAATGTCGTATGCTAGAATATATCCATAAAAATTTGCTAATAGCCACAATATCGATGATAATAATGATGAAACGTCAGCAGGCGTCTAGGGGGCAATAAGAAAACGCAGAGTATCGCTTCAAAAACGAAAATAAAGGTTCTCTTCATAATAAATCTCCAATGTTGCGAAAATACCCGATCTGAAACCCAGATAAAGTGCAAATAAAATCTCTTTTTTATGTCAGATTGAGACCTATGTGATTCGGATATAGGCCCAACTTGATTTCCGATGGCCTATAAAAAGGCAGTATAACACCCTAAATTATATTGCGTGTTGTTAAGAATAAAACATGTAAAATCCATATGCCCCTCTCAACTTTTACGTATCGTAAAAATCGAAAGCGTACTTACTTAAAATCTAGGGGTGGAAAAGTACTCTCAGATCCTACAGATTCTTTGTTTCTCTCCGGATGTATAAAGTTTATTGTGAGCTAAAGAACTGATAAAAAAGGTACGAATTGAATTCGATAGGTTTCTTGAGGAGGGTATAAAACGACCTAAAAGTTCGGTGGCTGAATAAAAAAGAGAAAGAATTTAGTTTAGCTTATCTAATTCGAATAAGCAACTAATGTGAAAGTTATAAAGTTTATTGAGTCTACTTGATAAGGGTAATTCAATGTAAATATAAAGAAATTGACAATTTTGTGTCCATTCCCTTCACAATAATATATATTCATGATATATTCGGTTTATTTATGTCGTGGAATATAATTCGAATTTAAAAAATGACAAAATTAATAACCATCAAAGGAATATTCAAAATAATGAAAACTGTACAAATTGAGTAAACGCTCAACAAATCGAATAATATAAATTAACATAAAGACAGACGTACGTTTCAGAATTTTTGTATTTATTAATACAATTTTTCCTCATCTGTGCGTTTTAGTTCCAAAAAAATAACTGAATTCACCAACTCACCACTTGTATATCTACTTCACAAAAATTGTAATTGAGGAACTTCAGACGAACTAAACTTACGTTCAGTCTTCAATTGCAATTTTTGTGAAGTAGAAATACAGGTGGTGAGATGGTAAATTCATTTTTTTTTAAATTATATTAATGAATACAAAAATTCCGAAACGTATTTCTATCTTTTTGTTAATTCAGTTGTTCAATTTGTTAACCGTTTACTCAATTTGTACAGTTTTAGTTATTTTGAATTTCTTTTTGGTTGGTTATTGATTTTATCATTTATATACTACTATACAACAATATACTAGGTGCGCAATTTAAAATAAGAAAGTATTAGTCTGTTTCCGGTATAATCGGAAATTCTAGAGGTCTGAAATCATTTTAAAGAGAATTATAATTTTCTCAAAACTCAACATGCAAATTTTCAGCACAAAATTATGTTTAGTTCTCCATAAATAGGTCATCGCGTTGAACCATCCTTTATAAATGGTACATTTACTGTTATTCTATTTTTCAATTCCGAACAATGATTATGATTTACACATTAATCTGATAAAAAGTGTTCAATAAATAATTCAATAATCTGAAATTTCCAATGCTATATTTTCCTTTCTATTTACGTATAAAGATGTCGTGAGCAATTCTTTGTCATATTTGATCAACAAATCACAATAACAGTCAACCACAGAGAGAAAAATAATTTATAACTGTTAACAGAGCAACACGCAATGTCAATGTCGGTAATTTCAATGCATTACCCTAATTTTCCAGACAAAATGAGCCATATTGAATAAATCGTTATTCTTTTGTCACGTAATGTGTTCATATGTCAATAAGAACCATGAAATATACGTTTGAAATTGATTGATGATAAATGACATTTGTTTCCGGCTAAATTTTTTCGAAAGGAAAACGAATGGTGTTCAGTTGAAAATGTCAAAAATATAATTTTTCATAAGGGCTTGAATTTCACCAATTTACCAGATATCGATGAATTCTCATCATATTCGATAAGTCAAAATGTCCTAATTTTTATTTATTCTGCAAAGGTATGGATATATCAGTCTCAGTATTCCTCTCGAATTTTCTGTGGTTCTGATGATAAAATCGGCTCGATTTCTTGCACGGATTTTCAAATTTTTTTGGTTTTGTGGTCACGAATATTGGTTAATTTTTTCGATGATCGATATTTTCTATAGTTCTGGTTCTGATTATCACCATAAAATGCACGAGTTTTGAAACTATAATTCTACATCCAAATGCAATTTCTCATCTTGGTCAAATGTGCAGTTTTGAATTGAATAAAAAACAATATTTCAAACGGCCATATTCACGGATATTCAAAAGAAGATAATAAATGTATAATAAGGTAGTCAATACTTACATACAAGCTAAATAGGTCAAAACAAATCTTACAATGTTTGATAACATGAAGCAAGATTTGTTCTGATGATTTGACCTATTCAGTTTGTATGTGAGTATAGTCTACCATTGTCCTTGAATGTTTGAATTCCTTGCAGGTTTGACTGAAAAATTAAACCATTTTGAAGGTATCGAAACAAGTCGTCATTAAAATAAAGATTGTGTGACAATAAGAGGTTTTTCTCCGAATTCAATGATCAAAAAAGGTCTATTATCCCATCTGAAGGCATTTACATTTTCAACGAAACCTGCGTTACCGACACAAAAAAGATTATTCCAAAAAAACTGAGGAAATGGGTAAAATAATGATCCACAGCGCTTCTAGTTTTAGCAAAAGATTGCTAGATCTCACACATCCTATCACCCCTACACTATACTTCAGTGGCCCTCTCACTGTCCAAATTGAATCCCCTTTGATTTTAATCAAGCCGATGTTTTCGAACATATTTCAAGGACCTTGGGCGACCTGGAGATTGCAATTGACGAAGGAATTGTCCAATAACCTTGAGTTCTCTCGAGAAACTCATGTTCATGATGTGACAAGGAAATGAAGATTTACTGGGGTTAGGAAAGATCGAAAACAAGACGGTTGTACCAGATGTGTCACATCTGCATATCAGGTTCTAGGACTTCGAGAATATTCCATTTCCAGGAATCCGCGAAGAGCTTTGTGGGCGGTACGGCAAAACTCTTATTGGACTAGGGGTGGTACTTGGTACTTTCCGCCGATATCGGTGTGATGCTAAGGGTGTGGCTAAGTCGGAAGAAGGGAATTCTATAGCCGGAGGAGGTTAATAAGTTCTAGCCGGTAGACAGTGTCGAGTTAAGAGTTAGTTCGGTCGGTCAAGACTTAAGACGTACGACGAAAAGACGGTTCGCGGACTGGAAGAAGACGAGTCGCGAACAAATTAAAGACGAATACGTAATATTCGAAGACTTTTCGTAATTAACACTCAAGTAAGACGAAATTCAGTACCGTATAAACTGTGTTTGAACTGTAAGCGTGGCTTTGTAAATATATGTAAATAGGTAATTAAAAGAGTTTAATTATTACAAACCTAAGTGAAGTCATGGAGAAGAAGAGGAAAGGCCAGGTAATCGAATCATACCTCTAGAGGATGCATTAACCAAGCCTACACCTATATGGGGAGAAAGAATTTTTGCTGAGGTTTCTATATGTGCTTTTGTATCATACGTTGAAATGTGTGATGCCCCGATTATATTTCCCTGCTAATATTGAAATTACATCTACACATCCTTTGTTGTTTGAAGTTAATATTTCTTTGAATTGCTCTATCTCAAGAGAAAATATATATATTATGTATTTTCCCGCCAAGGTCATTATTTGAACTATGTTATCTTCAAGAGATAGCTTCAACAAAACAGTATTATATCATCTTTCTGGCACATGTTTTTCTTCTTCAATAACTCTCACATTTCTGTTTTACGAACCCTTGAGAATATGGGATTTAGTCATGGCACACACATGTAGTTAACCAAAGTTTCTCAATAGCCAAGTTTGATCAAGCGATCTACTCGTCAATTGTAGTTTAAAATCACAGAAAGTATTTCCTAATCACAAAAAGCACAATAAAAGTTTCGTAAAAGCGACAATTACACAACTATGTCAAAGTGAAAACACTCCCGATTTCAGGTTATTTCAAAGCGAAATCCTTCTGCAGCGATGCAACCAATCCCAATGATGATTGTCCCCCCCAGCCACGAAGTTGCGAGACAACATAATAAGAAGCCATGATAAGAATCGAACCGGAAAACTTTCCTCGGAATATGTCCCTTCAGGTCTTTTGCGCAGCATAATTACCGCGTATTTTCGTAATCTCGCCGAACTCGAAAAATCGCAATATGAATATCAGAGTGAAAATAAGGTTTAATTTTCATCCGAGAACGCTGTAACACAATGGAAGTATAATCCGATTCGCGGTATAAATTACAGTGTTCGCGAAAATTTCATTTGCTAATGCTTCCTTCTGATTCCTTGGGAGAGCTACAACGGTTCTGCAGTGGCTGCCCGTCAGGGGAAGCAGGGTCGGCACTGCCAATCCTGAATACTAAAAGGGCAGCATATAAACTTTCATTTGTGTAAAGTCATCCCTTATGAAATTGTTTTTTATTCTGCTTCCTTTGAAACTAACCTTTTTTAAGTTCAAAACATATTTCCTAATTAGTTATGTAAGAGTACATTAATAATCAGTAAATAGACAAATACTATCTGACAAACAAACTGCAACACCCAGAAGGAGCTATTTGAATTTTTATTTTTTTTTTTTTGTAAAACATAGTAAAGCAAGGAGTTAATGATTGAAATTTGAAGAAAAAAACGAATGGTTTACAATTTCTTTTTAATTAATTGGTTAATAATGTGTTTGTCCACCGCGATTATCTATACACTCCCCAACACGTCTAGGCATTGATGCAATAAGATGGTCTATTTCTTCTTGAGGGATACTATCCCAAGCTACCTGTACTTCATGTCTCAGAGCCGCCAAAGTCCGTGGGGCTGGGGTTAATTTCCAAGCCTTCTACCCATAATGTTCCAAACATGCTCTATGGGCGAAAAATCGGGAATCTGGGCGGCCATGGCAAAAGATTCACATGGGTCGCTTCGAAAAAGTTTAAACTCACTCTGGCAACATGAGGTCGGGCATTATCCTGTTGAATAATTGGATTCTCGAGCAGGTTAAGGTATGGGAGAACATATGGCTCCACTATTTCTTGAAAGTTGAACAGCGCTACCATGTAACCTCGAATAAGGACTTAAGGTGACCTACTTGCATGTGCTATAGCACTCCATACCATAACTGTCCGGTGTACATGCCGCTCAACATCAAACTGAGGTTCTTTCTCCCCGACGTCGTCTAACCCTTCTTTAGCCACCATGTGCACCCAAGGAGAATCGAGATTCATCGGAAAAGACGTCCTGGTGCTATTTCACATTCCAATGTTGACGTTCCCTGCACCACTGTAATCGTTGCTGGCGATGCTCAACCGTCAGAGGTAACACAATATGGGGTCGATAATGCTGCAGTCCAAAAGACCTTATCCAGGGGTCAACCGTTCGGACAGTTAAAAGATGGCTTTGTTTTCCCAACCACTCATCAGCCAAAGCTCGAATTGTCGCAAATGAGTCTCTAATGGCCATAAGTCTTAGGCGTCGAATGGAACTTCATTTGTGCCTCTGCGACGTTCGGTGCCTACTCTTTTTGGATTTCAGGCATTTTCAAACCACACTTGACATCATCTCATAGCAGTAGTTGGTTTTCTGTGCGTACGGTTAGCGATTTTTTCGAAATGACAACCCCGCCTCCCGTAGACCAATAATTCGACCTCTCTCAAATTCACTTAGCTGGCGATAAATTCCGCGTACACGTGCTCTAGGCATTTCAACAACAACTAAACATCGACTTCAGATCTCCTCGAACAGTTTTTTTGTTGTAAAATTTAAAAAACTTGCAAAGGACGACTACAATATTTAATTAACAAAAATTGTTTACAAGAAAAAACCTTCCCGATTTTTTTCTTCTATACTATCTACGTTCTACCAACAAAAATTGAAAATTTAAACAGCTCCTTCTAGGTGTTGCAGTTTCTTTGTCGGTTAGTATATTTTAGAATTTGTGCTAAAATTCTGAGTAAATGCTATTGTTGACGCCGAAGAAACGACTTGTCAAAAAGTCATGATTGCATATTTACTTTCCCGTAAATATTTGCTGGCATCTTTCGTTTAATCAGTGCAAAATTGAAATTCGGTATCAAGACTACAGCACCTATTTGAAAGATTTCTCAAACTATCCCACAGTAGGCTTTTATTAAGCACACAAGAAGTTAACAAAAAAAAAATTCAGAAACCTTTCAAATGCACGTCACTCGCAAGTATAAACAATCAAGTGCCATTTAAGAAAATATTTTTCTTTATTTTTGATTCAACATTTTTTTTTTGTTAAAATCTATTGTATATAAGTGATAAATCAAAACTTTGATACATAACATTCTTACTATAGCAATCTGTTTGATATTCGAATTCCATGTTGTTCATATTTTAAAGAAGAAAATATCGAAATTTGCAGAAAAACGCTAAATGCGAAGAAACAAACGTTGGTGTGCATTTGAAAAAAGGTTTCAATATATGTTATTCTGAAATTTTCACATCGAAAAGTCGTACTTGTTGAAATTTAGAATTTGGGCAAGAATTTATCAATTATAACAGTAACTCAAGTTTGGAATCATTGAATCTATTATGCAGAATAATAATCAGCGCGTATTTTCATGAGTATATGATATTTTCGAAGAATATACCAAGAATTTGTACCAAAATACACAGAAAACTTACAAAAAATCTAACAAACACCCAGGAGCCGTCCCTGTCATCCCGAGTATTTTGTAAACGAAGAATTACATGAGAAAGTAATCTCCGCGGCCGGTAAATAACAATCAACATAACACTTCAGAAACCAATTTCCTAAATGTAGAAAAAATGTGTTGAAACCCGTTGAGGTGATTTGAATGGAATTTACGGCGTTCTAAACCTTAGTGGCGCTCTATTAGTCTTAAGAATCCTGCCTCGTCCACTTTCACAATAATTAGATTTCGTTTTCAACCCCCAAGAAGCTGGCTGACGGAGCCGGCGCCAGGATAAATCAATGTTATAAAAGGTGACCTTTTTTTCCTTTCGATGAAATCCGGTTTTGTGAAAGAATGGACGGTGGAGTGGATCCCATCGAGGTGATTCGCCACTGCTTTTTCCATTTTGTTTCATCGAATCACA
Organism: Harmonia axyridis; assembly: GCF_914767665.1. NCBI lineage: Eukaryota > Metazoa > Arthropoda > Insecta > Coleoptera > Coccinellidae > Harmonia > Harmonia axyridis. The sequence continues at coordinate 32,991,917 of NC_059505.1, forward strand.
ATCTGATATGGTTTCATGCCTCGCTAGGTCCATTTTTAGTGCCACCCTTTCTGTTCGAATGGAGGAATATGTCTAGTTTAGAGGAAGGGGTTTGGAAAATTTTGAGCTGTGTTTTATTATTCGTCCTGAAAAGTATTCCGCTTAAATTTCTGGAATTCATAGTTTTATTGAAAACTGATTAAACTTGAGGAATGTTTGTTTATATACTCCTATTGAATTATATATTCACTATTTAACTGCTTTTGAGCAATTAATAGTATCAATTAACAAACAGCGTGAGTTATAATAACTCACTACTATAACTCACTAAAATAAATCGGAAAATATGGATCTGTGCTTCTATACTTCTCTGCTTCTATTCGATTGGCCGAAAGGAAACATTCCATTATTGTTATTGAGGGGAGGAATGTCCGAGGGAATGTCACTCTTGACGTTTTCAAATTAAGTTGATATCTAATTATTGTGAATGTTTTGCTGAAAACGATTTATTCAGATAGTGAAGATGAGATATTATATAGGTATACATTTCCAAAAGACAAACAGCTAATGTTAGCATATAGAATTAATTGCCCGAAAAAATATAAAGGAGTTTGAAAATATTTTCAAGATTGGTGTAGCAGTAAGATCATTGAGTCATCGATTGCAGGGAATATTTTTTGGTATATTTTAATGCATTTTTATAGGCAACTATTAAGGTTTTTCAATGAAGTTCTATATCTGTACTCAATACTGGATTCGAACTAGCCGAAGCTAGTTCGATTGTGATTGGTGGCACTCTCTCTTGTACGGGATCGAGCACATATATGTTTATTTCCCATTCCTTCTGTCTATATTTTAAGTCTGTGTTTTTTTCTTAGTATTTATTGACATAGTCGTAGATAAAGTATAGTATTCAACTTGCGGTAATGGTCATAACTCACTTGATGAATTACAGCACCCGCCTGCGGCTCGTGCTGCAAACATCATCTGCGTGAGTTATGACCTACATTACCGCTCGTTGAATAATATACTATTGTCCTAAATAAATAACAAAATCATACATTCGTCATCGTTGAATTTCAGAAAGTTGTTACCTTCATTCTGGCGAAGGTTATCATAAAAGAAATATAAGGGAATTGAAGTTTCTTGAAAATTCACTAGGACAAAGCTCGAACCGGCGCCTTCGCCATTTTGTTATCATGCAATATTTACTGAAAATCACTCTCAAATATTTTCCATATGAAAATGCATAATGGATATGATGGTTATTTGTATCTTCAAAACAGGAGTTCGCCTGTTTTTTAAAATCTTCGTTTCTGAGTTCTTGGGGGGTCAAATTTTCGTTGGGGACATCCTAAATACATGTATTGACTTAATATGTATTAAAGTGTTGAATAATGATTTAAAAAAATGTTAATATTGAGTAAATTCGCGAAAATATAAATAGTATTAGATACTGAGTAGCAGACTCATTATTAGGTTATAGAGTAATAAACATATATAGAGGAAGTATACGCAATGTTTACATGTCCCCAACATGGTTAGATTACGTTGTCGGATTGTGATAGATTTTCAAATCCACAATTTTACTATATCGTTATGAATTTATATTATATTGGATGAAATATATTTATTCGAGTGATTCCCGATTAAATATGCAAATTTGAATATTTAGAATCCGATATTTCTCCTAATTGTCGAATTTATAATAAGCAGAATTTTATTATTTTCTGTAATTACATGCTGAAATCCAAGGTTTGGCAACTTTTGCTCTCCTAATATCATCGGTTATTTCAAGTCGTTTGGCGCGCTTGAACTTTGTTTTCTGAATTTCTGATATATTTAGGTACTTATTTCAATATATTTTGAGTTAATATGAAACATTGATTCACTATGGGACATAAAAAGTGCGAGAGTGTGAAGAAACTAGCGAATTCAATGAAATATTGTACCACTGATATGTTTCCATTTCAGCGCGCTCCATGTCAAATTTGATAGTTCATGTTGAGGACAAAATTTGCGCACTGAAAATGACATATGTTCCCTCTATCTATATTTATTACTCTGAGGAATAAACACATTCAAATTGGAAATAATCAAATTCAAATTGGGACAATATTCATTTCTATGTGAATTCATTCTCTATGAACTCTGATTACATTTTCCTATGTCGAAAGTGAATAACGAATGACTACAGTATACCAAAAGCGTGATTCGAAGTATAGGGGAAATATAATTTTAAAAATTTTCCGGATCTTTCATTTCGATTAGATCATTTTTTCGAATTAACCTTTGGTATAGATTCGTTCGCTATTCCCTTTTGACATACAAATATGCTTGAATTTCGTAGAAAACATCAAATTAAATAGCAATAAATTTCGTCCCAATTTGAAATTGATTATTCCCAATTTGAATGTGTTCAATCCCAATTTGAATCGTTTATTCCCAATTCGAATTTGTTAATTCCCAATTTGGTTTTGTTGAGTCTCAATTTGAAGTTGAAAAGGTAAAGAATTCATAGTTCTAATTAAAATTAAGGAATGTCTGTTTGTCCTTCATAAATTACAAAATCATACATAACGAATTTCAGAAAGTTGTTGACTTCATTTTTGCGAAAGTTATCATTGAAGAAGTATAAGGGAATTAAAGTTTCTGGAAAATAAACTAGGACAAAGCTCGAATCTGCGCATTCGCCATTTTGTTTCTCTACAATTTTCCGAAATTGATTCCTCGCATATCCCTTGGTGAATCATACTTTCCATATCAATGAAAGAAAATAAATGAACCACTTGAGTATATACGTTTCACAATTGTGAAATAAGTAAAAAAAATGTGTGATAATGATCTGAAAAAATGTTCATTGAAACATAAATGTAGGATCCAGTTACTTATTGTTTCCCTGTAAATAATTGCGGTGGTCAACCGGATGCTTGGAGACCTTTTAGTTTCTTTTAGTGTCGAGGGCATAACAGTTTCAATTGATTCACAGGGAACGAATCGTTATTGACATAAATGTAAAAGGATGTGTTATTCTTCGAGGTGTCGAAGATATGTCAAGAGTTGTAAATCTTGAAGATATTTATTGGGGGGTTGGTAAGGTTCGAAGACAATATGGTCGTGCCAGATGGTTACATCTGTTTTCTGAGGTTCTAGTCCTTCTAGAATATTCGATTTCCAGGAATCCGCGAAGATCTTTGGGGGCGGTACGGCAAAAGATTTCATTGGACTAGGAGATGGTACTTTCCCCTAAGGGTGTGGCCAAAACGAAAAGAAGGGATATTCGAGAGAGGGTAGTTCCAATCGGCAGAGAGCACAGTTCAGATTAAACCGAAGACGGGTACAGACAGTTCAGTTTAAGTGAAGTCGAGAGACAGAACAAGTTCGGTCGGTCAACTTAAGACGTACGACGTAAAGACGGTTCGCGGACTAGATTAAGAAGAGTCGCGAACAAATCAAAGACAAGACGACCGAAAACTTGAGGTACGACGAAGACGTGATAAACGAAGACGTTTCGAGTAATTATACTAGAATTAAAGACGAAATTCAGTACCGTAGTGAGAAACTTGTTAATTAAGACGTAATTAGGATCTTCTCAATACTGAGTTTGTACTGTATAAGTGTGGCTTTGTAAATAGATGTAAATAATTGAAAAGAGTTTAATTCTTACAAATCCAACAAAGTCACGGAGAAAAAGACGAAAGGCCAGGTAATCGAATCATACCTCTAGACGATCGATTAACCAAGCCTACATAAATAGTATTAGATAGAGTGAATAACAACTCATTAGGTTATACACAGTGATATTTTCGTGAAATTGATAGGTTATTTTATGATTTAATATCACAACTATGAAATATGGAAATAATAATTATTATCAAATGTTTTCAAATTTGTATGACTTCTACTTATGCTCCACGGCACAGGATACGAGCCGCTACTGCTAGTAATACTAGTCCCCGAGTGAAGAATATTAAATCCCTGATGGGTGTCATAGAAAACGTGAACGAATCTCATATTCCGTCCGAGAATATCAAGCATATACGGGATGAAATTTCTAATCCGAATACCTTCAAGCCGTTCTATTTGCTCTCAGCAATACAATCGCTATGTGATTTATAGAACAAAGCGTTAATCTAGATTCAACAATGGCCACATTGTATAGAGGAGCCGCGTATTTAATACGTTATACCCCCGATTTTGTAGAATAATGAAATGGCTATTTGTTCCAGGATATATATGGAGTTATCTGTTTTTCGGGGGCCCCTAATTTATCCAGAATGAAAATTGGGCTGTAGCGTGGAAAAGGTAAATAAAAATACTTTTTCCCGTTGTGAAAATAAATTGAGTATCCCGCATCTATCGTGTTGAATAATACATTAAGCGAGGGGGATGTATTCGACGATTTTTATTTCGAAAAAAATTGTAAGCGAAATCAGCTAACCGGTGTATCAGAAATATCCAAAATTATCGTTGCTCATTCGAAAACATATCAGTTTCGTCGATTCGTGATCTACTGGAATGAAAATTATACTATATTTCGAAGTTATTGAAGTTTTTAATATTCACGTGGAATGAATGTGTCAGCTTTTGGTTTAGGTCATGAGGCCTTTATTGTCTGACAGATATATATTGCTTGAAGTTTCAATAGATTAAATTTCTCTCATTATAATTCTTCTCCTCAATTGATTTTGGAACTGCATATTCTCTAATTCTCATATTCTTTTTATCTGATGAAGGGTTTCTTCCACAAGAATTAGACAATTTGAAATGGTTATATTGACAACACTGTGCATTTTTTCAACATTTTATGAAATTTCTATTGAGTGGGTTATACACTCATGGAATCATGGAATAATGGATCATGGAATCATGGATACAATAATGGAATCATGGATTAGTTCGTCAATAAGACATCAGAATCATTCAGAATAAGTCATCAAATCAGTCTTTCAGTCAATTAATCTGTAATTATGCTTCAAACCTTTCATAAGTTTTTTGAAAGTTGCTCTTTAGCGCCAACTCTATAATTATTATATTGTATTGTTTTTGAGTCCGTAAATAAGACATCAGAATCATTCAGAATAATTCATCAAGTCAGTCTTGCAGTCAATTAATCTGTAGGTTTGCTTTAAACCTTTCATAAGTTTTTGGAAAGTTGCTCTTTAGCACCAACTCTATAATTTTTTATATTGTATTGTTTTTGAGCCCGTCAATATGACAATCAGAATCATTCAGAATGAGTCTTCAAGTCAATCTTTCAGTCAATTAATCTGTAGTTTTGCTTTCAACCTTTCATAAGTTTTTTAAATGTTTTTCTTTAACACAAACTCCATAATTATAAATATATCTATAATAATTGACTATTGAACGTTTATTGAATTGATTTGTATAATTTTCAAACAACAACTTTCATATTGCCGTCGAAAAGACTCTGAAAAGAGGACTGGAGAGCCCAATCTTCCTCAAGTAGCTTACAAAAGGTGGTATAACGAAACGAACGAGGTGGGGAAAGGATATCCTCAGCAAACGCTTATATTTTTACTCAAGGTTGTGTTCAACTCCTCCTACCACAAAGTCAGTTTCAAAAACCTCGATAAATTTGCAGTACGCCGTATTCAAATTCCCCTTATAGGGATTAATTGATGGATCCACGTATTTACTATTGTGTAGTGACTTTGTGCATGCCCGAAAGATGGCGTTATGGACATCGCATCATACTCTAATGTAGCACCGGTAGGTATATAAAAATTGTTTGGGTACTATCCAAAAATTTAAGATCTATTGAGAATCTAAGTGTTTTTGGTTGTATATTATCTTCCTTTCTTGAGCTAAATTGTCGTATTGTCCCTGTACGCGGAGATTCACTTTGAAATATGGCGCTCTCAAACTCCTATAGGATCCGTTAATGCGGGCCATCCATACCTTAAATTGAATATCGACTGTTTCCGATTTCCTCGACAGAAGGGAGGCGACAATATAAATGCCCTGGACATGATTATGCGGACCTGGTCAAGTGTGGAATGGTCTCATTACTCGAAAGTGTTGTTTTCGATGCCGTGCCGAGCGCGGGACTAAATTGCTTCTGTTGCAGCATCATTGCCAGAAAGAGATTCAGGAGCAACGGAAAATTCACGAATATTATCAGTAGGATTTGAATTACCACTAGTATGGAACGTATGGTAGATTTCAATGATGATATTCTCTGAATTTTGGGTTCAAAAGAAAGATAACTCCAATGATCAGGACCAACTACCAAGAGATATCTCGTCCAGTACTAGAAATTATTAAAGCATCAAGGTGTAGCGTCAAATGAAGGGTTGCACTCTTCTATTCTTAATCATTTATCTAGCTTTTATTTCAATTTATATCGAGAAGGAATAAATAGTGAATCTTCTGTTAACCTTTTTGAGCAGCATCAATGAAAAATCTATCATCTTTTGACATTTGATAAGTAAAAACTACGAGATTACTAAAAATAAAACTATATACGGTTGAACAACGTATTGAAGTTGTTAAATTCTACTACGAAAATTTTGCCCTGATTAGATCCTTGAAAGTCATATTTAGTAATGAGCCCATTTTCACTTCGTAGGCTACGTTAATAAGCAAAAATGTCACATTTGAGTCTCGTAAAATCCAAGAATGGTTGTTGAAGACTCTCTCCAACCTCAACCTGTCACTTTTGTTGGGCTGGTGGTGTGACTGAACCTTACTTCTTCGAGTGGGGTGCAACTGTTACGGTGAATGGATTGTGCTATCGAACTTTGATTGATGATTTTTATGGCCAAAATTGGAAGAAATTGATCAGAACGACTTTTATTTTTAACAAGACGGCATTCTACATAAACAAACAATTGCAATGTTGCAAGAAAATTTTCTTAACCATGTTATTTCTCAAAGGGGTCATCACAATTGTCCACCGAAACCTTCTGATTCAATACCTTTAGACTTTTTCTTTGGGAGCACGTAAAAGTTAAGGGCTATATGTCAATGCTCCACAATCGAGTTAAGATCTTAAAGATATAATTCGTGAAGTTATCGAGGACATACAGTCACAAATGTGCGAATTGGTTCCGCTTTACTGAAGGTTCATAAGCTGAAGGCTTCAAACTATATAAGGCAGGCTTGATGTGAAACCACCTCTATACATAATATGACTTAGTGCTGCCACCTTCACGCCATATCTGAAACTTCCACTTCGGCGAGCGAGTTCGATTTCGATATCATCGAACCATCTAATCGTGAAATTCAAACGTAGCTTTGCCGACAGCAGTGGCTTGCGTCATGGAAGCAAAAGAGTCATTGCTTCGAGCTACCGACTGAACATGCTTTCAGGCAAGTTGTCACGGTCAGATGCGCCTACCGAAAAAACCGTAGACATTGATGTTGCCGAAGGACCTGCTATCACAATATTGTTTCGTTTTTAATTTGCCCAAAAATGTATTAAACGGTTGAGTGAATATTTCTATGGTCCTCTCCTGCAGCTTTGTGTTTCGGGCTACCGAAAAACATAGAATAGAATATAGATTTGCTGTTTAATTTGAACTTGTACTTTTTTCATTGACCCTGGCGTAATACAAATAATAAATGGATTTAAAGTCAAATTTAAATTTTTGTCTATATAATATAAAATATATAAATACCTTTCCATTTTTTTGGTTTTTTTCGTCCAAGAGTTACGAAAAGACTATAAATGTGAAAATTTCAATCAAACCAATACTGATCCTTCTGCAATATTGGTGGTAGTCTAAGCCACTCCTACTGATAACATTTTTTTCTAACACGATAATAGGTCATAGCGAAACATCTCTATTCTATCTAAACAGTCGAGACTAACAACCCGCCAATGGAGTCAGACATCAGTAAACTAACTGACGCATTTTAAACTTGATAAATGGTGTAGGTAGGGTTCCTCATTGTCAACTCATCAAGAAGAATTCTCTTGTTCACCCTTAAAATAATGAAACAATGCGAAATGAGTGCCTGAATCTTCCACGACAAGACCCAGTGAAAACGCCAGATGGTCCAATTAAGACAGTCCACCTGAAATGATTTCACTAGAAGCATTATTTCCGGGAAATTGTACACCGGGAAAATTTTCCATCTTTCGACTAAACCGTCTCAACAGCATGGAAACTCTCCCAAACTAAAGCACCCCACACATCAGTCATTTTCTAAAGGCTGATATACACGACTATGCATATAACACGCCAATTGAAAAGTCCCCGGTTTACCATAATATAACATTTTTTTGGCAAAATTCGATTTTATTGTTCAACATATTTGCTTTGAGGGCGATACAGCGATAATAGCGATCTTCCAACATTTCGATACCATTTTTGTAGTACGATTTCGGCGATTACTTTTCATTGGTGCTAAATTTCTTTCCAGTGCGCATTCTTTTGAGGTCTGAGAACAGGGGGCCAGATCTAGCAAATACGGTGGATGAAGAAGCAATTCGAACCCAATTCATACAATTTTGCCATTGTTTTCATTGATTTGTGACACGGCACATTGTCTTGATGAAACAGCGCCTTTTTATTTTCAAATGGGGCCGTTTTTTAACGATTTCATTCTTTAAACGACCCAAAATGGCTATATAAGAATCGCTGTTGATGGTCTGACCCCTTTGGAGGTAATCAATGAATATTATACCTTGCGCATCCCAGAATACTGCTGCCATAACCTTGCCAGGTGACTGATGTACTTTTCCTCGCTTTGGATTCGGTTCATCATGTGCAGTACACTCAGCTGACTGTCGATTGGACTCCGGAGTGAAATGATGGAGCTATGTTTTTGTCACATATCGACGCAAAAATTCAGGTTTATTGCACTTAAACAGCTTCAAACACTGCTCAGAACCATTCACACGTAGTTGCTTTTGATCGATTGTGAGCTTGCGCGGCAACCATTTTGCACACAACTTTCTCATGTACAGATATTCGTGAATGATATGATGTACACTCTCAGATGATATCTTCACAATGTCTGCTTTCTCGATCAACTTCACTTTACGGTCATTCAAAATTATTTTGTGAACTTTTTGATTTTTTCGTCGGTGACAGCTTCTTTTTCGCGTACACTGCATTCGCCGTCTTCCGTGCTCATTTCACCACGTTTAAACTTAGCATACAAATCAATGATGGTTGATTTTCCTGGTGCAGACCCCGGAAACCCTTCATCAAGGCAAGATTTTGCTTCAACTTTATTTTTTCCCTTCAAAAAGAAATATTTTATCAGCACACGAAATTTTTTTTTGCATCTTTTTTCAAATAACAAAAGTAGCTACACTCACAACGCAATATCTCACAAACTAATGGTCGGACTGCTGTCAAATTTTGACACGTATCGTTTGAAGGTTGGTACTAACTAATAATCATATGGATTTAATACTAGCACCGCCATCTGTGCATCAAACCGGGAACTTTTCATTTGGCCTAATAGTCCGACAAATCGGAACGATGTCATTTTTTCTACCCCTTCAACCATCCCTGGCATTCAAATCTTCGTTACATGTCAAATTCGCACAGCGGTCACGTTGTGATGTTCCATGGATGCGAAATAATGTAAAACATAAAAACATTTAACCGATTCTTCAATCTTTTTTTTTCGGTCCGTTAGGTGGGTCGCATCGCAAACTAGATGTATGTAAATTCGACAAACGTATGACAGTAATATTGTTTCGGGGTTCGGATGTTCAATACATGCTCGATATATGTGTGTCACTACGCTCGATTCTGGACTACGGCATGTCCCTCAGGCATCGAATGCGCGTACAGTTGATTCCCTAGGTTTTCCCTATGTCGGTTGCTCTGTCCATCAACGATAAAGTCCATTATTTTATATGCCGACGTCGAACTGGTGACATTCATGGGGGAATCGGCTATTCGTGCAATTCTGAGCCGAATATTCACTTGGAAGTCTATAGTAGATTCGTCTATTTTGAAGGATTCTGTAGGAAAATTTTTTTACAGTTCTAACAACCAATCAATTTTATGTCATATGAAATAATTTCACCCAATCACGTCAACATTATTTGGTCAATTGAAAAGCCCCCGGTCTAATGCACAGATGGCAGTGGTAGTAATTAATCCATATGATTTTTAGTTAGTAACAACTAAGATGCATAGAAAACCTGGTGTGTCTACTTATACCTGTAAAACTTTCAGACAAAACGGGAGATTTTTCAGATTTATACCTACTTGATTTCGAGAGATCGCGGTCTGTTTCAGATGGCGCATATATCGTTTACATTTGACATTTCTCTCAATTCTCGACTCTCGTGAACCAAGGGCGTAGATCTTTTTTTTTGGGGGGGGGGGATAATCGAAAAAAAATTTTTTTGACGACAACTTCTATTCATATCTGTAATGTTAGAAAAAGAAGTTTGATAATGAAGTTTGATCCAAATTACTCGAAATAATTTTTGTTGTTACTAATTCGGTTGTTCTTACTTTATACTGGGTGTTCTCAAATTAGAGTTACGAAGGAAAATGAGAAATTACTTGGATAATTTTGAGAAAAAAAAGTTTCATGAATATGAGCCCACAAACGATTTGCTTTCAATAAACAGGTTGTTTCTAGTGTGTCGTACAGTTTATCAAATATTTATTAATCTTCGCTACAGATTGGGTAAATAAATACCAAAGCTTATTATTAATGCATTCATTAGAGCTTACTAGCTGGATCTTTATAATAATTTGGATTTTCCTGAGGATTACTAGATATTTTTTCTCGAAATCGATAGCAGATACGACAAAACTATAATAAACCAAAATGTGTAGTACTGGACCAGAGTTTTTTTCTACATTTTTCTAAACTAACAGCCATTCACTAAAATATAGTTTTGGAGGAAGGAAGAAGGCATCCTTCCAGAAAAAATATCACTCTGTAGATTTGCATTCAAAATAAGCATATCAAATGGTGAATATTTTAAACTGGAATATCTATGACCAATTCAAATTAAATATCTTGTGAAGGAAAGGTTATACGAGGAAAAAACTTAAACTTTAACACATGTATCTCAAAACAAAATGTTTGGGGACTCATGTTATAAGACTTTTTTTCTTAAAATGATCCGGAAATCTGTCATGTTCATTTGTATCTCCAATTTAGGAACACCGTGTAATTACCCCCAGTATCCCCCTATTTCTACGCTCTTGTCGTGAACTTTGACTATAGAACAATAATATTTTATATTCTATGGTCTGTCATTATATTCCATTCATTCGATTGAAAATTTTAAATGAACTGAATTGTAATTTATTGTGAATGTTTGCAGTGTCTAAAATCAGTATTTCCTTTTTAAAAGGCACCAGGCAGATAGCGGGAATTCGAAAAATTTTAAAGAGCGCCACCTTACAGAACTCTGGTGAAGCAGACCACCAAAGCAACAGGTGGGTCTCCCAAAAAAATTGAAACAAAATCGAATCAGTAAACACACCAGGTATTCTATGCATCTTAGTAACAACCTTCAAACAATACGTGTCAAAATTTGACAGCAGTCCGACCATTAGTTTATGAGATATTGCGCGTTGTGAGTGTAGCTCCTTTTGTTATTTGAAAAAAGATGAAAAGAAAAGAATTTCGTGTGCGAATAAAATATTGCTTTTTGAAGGAAAAAATACAGTTTAAGCAAAATCTTGACTTGATAAAGAATCTCCAGGGTCTGCACCAGGAAAATCAACCATCATTGATTGGTATGCTAAGTTTAATCGTGGTGAAATGAGCATCGAATACGGCGAACGCAATGGACGCCCAAAAGAAGGTGTCAATGAAAAAATCAAAAAAGGTCACAAAATAATTTTGAATGAACCTAAAGTGATGTTGATCGAGATAGCAGACATTGTGAAGATATCATCTGAACGTGTACATCAAAATATTCAAGAATATTTGTACATGAGCAAGCTCAGTGCAAAATGGGTGCCGCGCGAGCTCACAATCGATCAAAAGCAACAACGTGTTAATGATTCTGAGCAGTGTTTGGAGCTGTTTAAGTGCAATAAACCTGAATTTTTGCGTCGATATGTGACAATGGATAAAACATGGCTCCATCATTCCACTCCGGAGTCCAATCGACAGTCAGCTGAGGGGACTGCACACGATGAACCGAATCCAAAACGAGGAAAACACAACAGTCAGCTGGCAAGGTCATGGCATCAGTATTCTGGGATGCTCAAGGTATAATATTCATTGATTACCTCCAAAAGGGATAGACATCAACAGCGATTATTATATATATATAGCGTTATTGGAACGTTGAAAGGATGAAATCGTTAAAAAACGGCCCCATTTGAAGAAAAAGAAGGTGCTGTTTCATCAAGACAATGCGCCGTGTCACAAACCAATTAAAACATTGGCAAAATTGCATGAATTGGGCTTCGAATTGCTTCTGCATTCACCGTAATCGCCAGATCTGGCCCCCAGCGACTTTTTCCTGGGTGGGTCTACAAGTATGCATTTGAAGTCAATCGACGCGTTGATCGGGTCTAGCGTTTCGTCGCGTCGAGCGTAATATGTTTCTACCTTTATTTGTCTCTGTCAGACAGAGGCGTGCGGTGAAGTTTGAAAGAACGTAAACAATTATTTTAAATTCTCACCTGAAGGCATAAAAAATATATGTTAGAGGACATTTATTGGAAGATAATTATCGAATATTTGAAGAGACAACAATTTTTTAATTATAAAAACCTTTGTATGACGATAAAAAGCAATTTTCTTCAAATTGCATTGCTTAACCCGTAGCACAACAAGAATTCAGTTCTTTTAGCAGCTGATAAAATCATCTGCGGGTACTTGATACCTATTAACAAGTTGACACAAAATAATCGAACACAACCTGTAGAGAACACTTTAACTTGAGGTTAGAATTGGAGACGAACTTCCACAATCTCGAGAGCCAGAATAGTCATTTATAATACAAGTGCAGAAGGCATTGATATTCTTCCACGAGTTCAAAATTCAAAAACGAGCCACGAAGTGGCGAGTTTTGGAATGAACGAGTGGTAGAATGAGCCTTCTGTACGAGTATTATACATTATTTTCTCTAATTCATTGCATTTTCATTGAAATTAATGAAATATTTCCATAAATATATTTTAGTGATTTTTGCATTGAAAAAAGTTTGTTGGCAGAACTGATTTCTTTAAGGCAAATTGATGAATTGACAGACGAAGCCGTGGCGGAAAGTTCGGAGTACCACCATGGAATAATAAAATATAACCATGAAAACTGTGCGTTTCTGATATATTCTCGCACGATTTTGTTCTACAAAATGTGGAAGAATGAACGGAATAACCACAGAATTAGAGAAAATAATAAAAGCAACCTCATCCGTATTTGAGTCGGCTTCATATAAGAGAAGGACTGAAATATGCAAATTTACGGATATACTCCATCCGATGAAGTCGGTTCACCGAACTCTCATACATCGTTCCTCCTGAATGTCTGCAAATCCGCACCCAATTCTATGGTTTTCAGTCGCTCGAGGAACGAAGCTGCAGGGGAGCACCATCGAAATGTTCATTTAGTCGTCTAGTGCAATTTTCGGCAAATTCGGCCGTTCTAGCAATTATAAACGGAACGTGCCTGCAATCATCGCGCTATTTTGAGAAACAATATTGTGATATCCGGTCCTACGGAACAGCAATATCTACGGTTTTTCCGGTCTGTCAGTGGCGGAGGTGAAGTTCGAAATGGGAGTAACAATTTTTTAACAATACACCTCAGATGCATATTCGAGAGGTAGCTTAAGGCAACGCTTCTCTTGCGTCCATTACGTACGCCACTGGTATCGGCATAGCTTCGAGTTTGAATTTCACGATTAGATGGTTCGATGATATCGAAATCGAATTCGCTCGTCGGAGTGGAAGTTTCAGATATGGCGTGAAGGTGGCAGCACTAAGTCACATTATGTCCAGAGTTGTTGGTTTCACATCATGGCTGCCTTATAGTATATGTTCTTAAATTTCGTTCCTGATGACTTAGAAAATATACATTTAATTTCATCACTAGGCGGTAGGCATGGTCGCCTAGGCGTTGAAATTCAGGGGCGGCATTTCAAGCTTGATCGACAAAAATAATTAAGTCGGAAACAACAGAAAGAAATACAAAAAAATTCAACATCAAAAGTGTCGCATTATTTTTTTTATTTATTTGTTTTTTTATTTGTTGCACAAAAATATACAATTATACCCATTAATATCTTAGATGTGGCGTAACCTGCCTCATAGTACTTTTAACGAGTTATTGACGCTGAAACTCATGCACTTATCAGGCTTATCAACGTTTTCATTTATGAACTTTGGCATATTCCATTCCATTTTTGGGGTGATCTCTTGGTGTTTCAGGGATAAATTGTTTGTATTTTCAATTCTAACAGCAGAACCATTTGTATCTCATCATTCTATAGAATTACTGTTTTCATTTCATACCACAGAAAATCAAAATCAGAAAGAGGCACAGGTATTGAAGTATGTGAGCCTAAAACGAGGATCTCTAGATCCCTGGGAAGAGAATCCTCTATCTTGCGCCCCAGAGAGTCTCAAAAGAAATTCGAAGGGGCGCGTATTAACATCACTACGGGCAGACAGGCAACGCTGAGATCCCTAGAATCATATAGCCAGCTACTGACATGGGAGTGCCGTAATAACATAAAGTAACTAAAGAAATAGATCTCTCGCTCAACACTTGGTGAAACATCGTTATTAATAAATAAATAAAAACACTTGACTATACGTTCACAAATTTAATAAAATATTATATTACGTTGACATGCATGTTTCGGGTTTTACCCCATTCTCAAAACTAAACAGAATAATAAACGGTACAAATTATACATCAAACAAAACAGATGTTAACACCGGAGATAAGCGGAACTCCAGCTGATCGTTCACAATTGGCAATTTTTGTTTATGTGCTGAAGATATTTCTAAACATTCTAAAAGATCTAATCGCTTACTTTTCTCTCCTTCGTGTAAAATTTTGGTTTTATTAAAATCTATAAAATGGTTACAAGAGATACAATGAGTTGAAAACCCCGTTGTGGATTTATTTTGTAAAATAGATTTTTTATGTTCTTCAACCCTAACTTTGAGAGAACGACCGGTTTGACCAACATAAAAAGCAGGACATTCGTCACAGAACAACTTATATACACCACTTTTTTCTGAATCACTTAACTTATCCCTACCATCAGAAAACATTGATCTCAAATTTTTCTTGTTTGTACACACAATATCAACTCTGTTTTTTCTTAATCTATTACAAACTATGTCGCTAATCTGTGGAATATAATTAATATATACAAATCTCTTCATTTGATCTTTAGGTTGAGGTGGATAGATACAAGTTAAAAGTTTTTCACGTTGTTTTTTCAATATTAATTTATCTATTATGTCAGGAGAGTAGCCGTTGTTCTTTGTTAATAACTTTAACATCTCAACTTCTTTTTTGAAGTTATTCTCCGATAGAGGAGTGGAAATAAGTCTGTGCACAAGGGAATGAAACGCAGACATTTTAATTCTATAAGGGTGTGAACTACTATTATGAATGAGAACATCGGAAAAAGTTGGTTTTCTGTAAATATCAAAATCAAGATGGTCATTTACGATTTTTATCTGAATATCCAGGAAGTTGAGTGATTTATCCACATTTTCCAATTCCAAAGTGAAATGAACACCGTCATAAAATGAGTTAATAAGCTTTAGAAATGATTCGAGTTCTGAATCCGAGCCAGTCCAAATACAAAATACGTCATCAACATATCGCTTCCAGTACAGTACATATACAGTCAGATTATTATTCATTATGGAAAATATTTTCTTTTCCAAATGTGTCATAAAAATTTCACTGAAAAGGGGGGATGAAGGAGAACCCATTGGTAGACCATCTAGTTGTTGATAAAATTTCCCATTGAACTTAAAATAGCTCTGTTCAAGACATATTTGTAATATTTTCATTGTTTCTTCAATTATTTCCGTACTGAGTGAAATATTGTCATGGAGTTGTTCACTGACTAAATTTTTGATTTCTGCAGTCGGTATGGATGGAAATAAATTCACTACATCGAATGAAATCAACCTGGCATTTGAGGGAATTTTGAGGATCTTTAATTCGTTTGTTAATTGAACTGTATTTTTGATAGAATAAATAGGATTATGTTGTATCATACCTGGTAACATCGAATTCAAGAATTTACAGAGCTTCAAAGATGGTGCATGAGTATATGAAACAATGGGTCTCATCGGACAATTTTCCTTATGTATTTTAGGAAGAGCATATAATAAGGGTATTCTGGGGTTCATTATGGTCAGAGGGAAACTCACTTGAGATAACAAGTTAGGGCAGCTCTTAATTGTCTTCTTCACCGCAGTTTGGAATTTTGATGTAGGGTCAAACTTCAATTCTAAGAAATTATTAGAATTCAATAAACTTTCAGTTTTTATCAAATAATCATTTCTGTTCAAAAGTGTGACTGTATTGCCTTTGTCAGCTTTTGTTATGATCAGGTCATTTTCTGAGGCTTTCTTTTTGATTTGTTTTAAAACCAATGACTCATTTTTATTATCTTCTACGGTAGCTTTTGATATTATTCTCGCACATAATGATTTTTCGAGATCTCGATTTTCAGGAGGTTCAATTTTATTTAAAGCCAATTCAACATTTACTGCAAATTGTTTGAGGTCGTTTTTACTGAACACATTCGGACAATGTTTCAAACCTTTTTCCAGCAATTTAATTTCAGTTTCTTCGAAATGTACGTCTGTAAAATTTTTCACTTTTTCGTAAAAGATTTTGTTAGTTTCACTCACGTAATTCAACGAGTTAGGTTCGAATTTGTCCACATTATTCACAAGAGCTTCAAGTTTTTTAAGTTGATTTTCATATTGTTTATGTCCCAAAATCCTTACTTCCTCTCTGATGGTAAAATCCAAATGGTCGAACAAAATAAATCCACAACGGGGTTTTCAACTCATTGTATCTCTTGTAACCATTTTATAGATTTTAATAAAACCAAAATTTTACACGAAGGAGAGAAAAGTAAGCGATTAGATCTTTTAGAATGTTTAGAAATATCTTCAGCACATAAACAAAAATTGCCAATTGTGAACGATCAGCTGGAGTTCCGCTTATCTCCGGTGTTAACATCTGTTTTGTTTGATGTATAATTTGTACCGTTTATTATTCTGTTTAGTTTTGAGAATGGGGTAAAACCCGAAACATGCATGTCAACGTAATATAATATTTTATTAAATTTGTGAATGTATAGTCAAGTGTTTTTATTTATTTATTAATAACGATGTTTCACCAAGTGTTGAGCGAGAGATCTATTTCTTTAATCAAGAATGCAAACATTTCACGACTCGCAATATATTACAGAAAGGTACTCTTAAAGATCAAGAGATGTAACAACCACCTATGGTTCAATAAACAGTGTTTATTGAATAATATCAAACCGAAATATATGAAGATCAGTTGTAAAAACAATTCACCCCAGGCAAAACTTGCCTTAAAATCCGCAATTAGAACTTGGATCAAGCTGGAGATGAAAAAGTGGTATAAGATAAGAGACAACAACAAACTACACCTGAAAGTGATACACAGTGAATTAACTTACCGCATTAGCCCTGCTGAGTTCGACCATTTGGATTTTACCATCAGAGAGGAAGTAAGGATTTTGGGACATAAACAATATGAAAATCAACTTAAAAAACTTGAAGCTCTTGTGAATAATGTGGACAAATTCGAACCTAACTCGTTGAATTACGTGAGTGAAACTAACAAAATCTTTTACGAAAAAGTGAAAAATTTTACAGACGTACATTTCGAAGAAACTGAAATTAAATTGCTGGAAAAAGGTTTGAAACATTGTCCGAATGTGTTCAGTAAAAACGACCTCAAACAATTTGCAGTAAATGTTGAATTGGCTTTAAATAAAATTGAACCTCCTGAAAATCGAGATCTCGAAAAATCATTATGTGCGAGAATAATATCAAAAGCTACCGTAGAAGATAATAAAAATGAGTCATTGGTTTTAAAACAAATCAAAAAGAAAGCCTCAGAAAATGACCTGATCATAACAAAAGCTGACAAAGGCAATACAGTCACACTTTTGAACAGAAATGATTATTTGATAAAAACTGAAAGTTTATTGAATTCTAATAATTTCTTAGAATTGAAGTTTGACCCTACATCAAAATTCCAAACTGCGGTGAAGAAGACAATTAAGAGCTGCCCTAACTTGTTATCTCAAGTGAGTTTCCCTCTGACCATAATGAACCCCAGAATACCCTTATTATATGCTCTTCCTAAAATACATAAGGAAAATTGTCCGATGAGACCCATTGTTTCATATACTCATGCACCATCTTTGAAGCTCTGTAAATTCTTGAATTCGATGTTACCAGGTATGATACAACATAATCCTATTTATTCTATCAAAAATACAGTTCAATTAACAAACGAATTAAAGATCCTCAAAATTCCCTCAAATGCCAGGTTGATTTCATTCGATGTAGTGAATTTATTTCCATCCATACCGACTGCAGAAATCAAAAATTTAGTCAGTGAACAACTCCATGACAATATTTCACTCAGTACGGAAATAATTGAAGAAACAATGAAAATATTACAAATATGTCTTGAACAGAGCTATTTTAAGTTCAATGGGAAATTTTATCAACAACTAGATGGTCTACCAATGGGTTCTCCTTCATCCCCCCTTTTCAGTGAAATTTTTATGACACATTTGGAAAAGAAAATATTTTCCATAATGAATAATAATCTGACTGTATATGTACTGTACTGGAAGCGATATGTTGATGACGTATTTTGTATTTGGACTGGCTCGGATTCAGAACTCGAATCATTTCTAAAGCTTATTAACTCATTTTATGACGGTGTTCATTTCACTTTGGAATTGGAAAATGTGGATAAATCACTCAACTTCCTGGATATTCAGATAAAAATCGTAAATGACCATCTTGATTTTGATATTTACAGAAAACCAACTTTTTCCGATGTTCTCATTCATAATAGTAGTTCACACCCTTATAGAATTAAAATGTCTGCGTTTCATTCCCTTGTGCACAGACTTATTTCCACTCCTCTATCGGAGAATAACTTCAAAAAAGAAGTTGAGATGTTAAAGTTATTAACAAAGAACAACGGCTACTCTCCTGACATAATAGATAAATTAATATTGAAAAAACAACGTGAAAAACTTTTAACTTGTATCTATCCACCTCAACCTAAAGATCAAATGAAGAGATTTGTATATATTAATTATATTCCACAGATTAGCGACATAGTTTGTAATAGATTAAGAAAAAACAGAGTTGATATTGTGTGTACAAACAAGAAAAATTTGAGATCAATGTTTTCTGATGGTAGGGATAAGTTAAGTGATTCAGAAAAAAGTGGTGTATATAAGTTGTTCTGTGACGAATGTCCTGCTTTTTATGTTGGTCAAACCGGTCGTTCTCTCAAAGTTAGGGTTGAAGAACATAAAAAATCTATTTTACAAAATAAATCCACAACGGGGTTTTCAACTCATTGTATCTCTTGTAACCATTTTATAGATTTTAATAAAACCAAAATTTTACACGAAGGAGAGAAAAGTAAGCGATTAGATCTTTTAGAATGTTTAGAAATATCTTCAGCACATAAACAAAAATTGCCAATTGTGAACGATCAGCTGGAGTTCCGCTTATCTCCGGTGTTAACATCTGTTTTGTTTGATGTATAATTTGTACCGTTTATTATTCTGTTTAGTTTTGAGAATGGGGTAAAACCCGAAACATGCATGTCAACGTAATATAATATTTTATTAAATTTGTGAACGTATAGTCAAGTGTTTTTATTTATTTATTAATAAAGTAACTGGCCAGATGGAATAAAAAACTCTACTATCGAACCGGGCCTTGTGGTATTGAAGGAAAAGAAAAAGCCGATGAACTTGCAAAAAGGGCATCGAGGTTAACACCTGTTGGTCCTGAGACCTTCTGTAGGCTCTGAAAATACCAATAAATGACAGCGGTCCAACAATGGGAGTGAAACAATAAAAAACCCTCTGGAGAAACTCTCCGGATTTTCTCAGGCAAAAAAAGTTGTGGTGTTTTCACCGACTTATACCAGGAAGCTCCTGCTGCTACCACGAGTTGACTTTCGGGTGATGGTGGTACTGCTAACAAAATACTCTCGGTGCGAATACCTTTTGTACCGCATGGGTAAGTTAGCAGATGGGATCTGCAGGCTCTGTGGAAAGGAGGTAGAAACATCCGAGCACATAGTGTGCAAATGTCCGAGGCTGACTGGCCTAAGAACCACTCACAGGGGAAAGTCAGTTCTGGATACTCAAGAAGTAATAGGCTCCTAAAGATATCGTCAGTTTCATTGAGCTCCATAATTTTTTATTTTTCAACCTTTTTTTCGGCACTAAGTAATACGTACGATGAAAGTAAGGTAGAATATATGGCATTTATAAACTAATTTGTAGAATTACCAAAGTGTTCATCAATATTTTTTTAATAATGGCGAAAAAGGAATCATTAGAATCAGGGAATATTTTTCAGGAGATTTGTTTCTTTAGGAACATTTAGGATATTTTAAAGAAGTTATAGTCGCCATCACTCGAAAATATGAGAGAAGAGGGATATGAAAATGCGAGTAATGTGAAGGACAAAGGTTTAGTTTTTTCTGAAAAACTCTTAAATGAATTGAATTTTTTGTACAGGTTGGAATTGTCAGTTTTTGTTGATGAATGTCATTATCGAAATTTCTTCATATCTCAGCAGAAGATACCGATTACTCAATATTCATTTTACTTCTGCAAATTGGGTATCTACCAAGGGCGTCAGTTTGGCCAGTCACGACTCTGATCAGTTAGTCGAACCTCATCGTCTAAAATTCTAAAATGACAGACGAAATGCATCCTATTCGTGAAACGTTCGCTCAAAAATAAAGCAATCATACACGATACGAAGAAACGACCCACCTTTATTTTATCGGATTTGACGTACGAGAGATCCGGGCGGTTACACGGAAGCGCCCATTTTAGGGGATGACAACGACTGTTTACAACCCGACGCCGCCATCTGGTAAATCTTTTTATCGATACGTGCGAAGCAATACGCGCTGCAAAAAGGCCAGGTATAAACATCTGCAATTTCTCGCGGTTACGGAAAGATGTACCTCATATCCAGACTCCAGACGCCCACGGCCATAAGGGATTACGGGCGTCCCGGTACGACAGTATAAATCCGAAACGTCGCTTTTACAGCTTCTTGGTCGGCGTTGTTCGGGCGACGTACAAGTGAACACGATTTTGAAAAAAATCCCTATACATTTTTAGTTCGGTTCGAGGGGTCATAACGGTTTTATAACGCTAACAGACCCGGATTAGAGCACTAAAAGTCTGAAAAATAGTTTTGCGGGAGGGGTTTATAGGTTAGAGTTTCACGAGGTTGACATTGGGCGTTAAAGTTTTTATGGAGGCAGGTTGATACGTCCTGTGATTTATATATAGTTATCTTGTGAATTATCGTGATTCGAATGCCAGGCAAAATTTCTTTCTTACTGTATAACGTTTGAATCGAATGGTACACAGATGGTTCTAAAGCCAAAACAGTGACTGATGCTGGAGTATTCGGGGCTCACTCTCTCTCCACTCTCCAAGTGTCTTCCAGGCAGAGATACTTGCAATCCGAATAATGTGTGGAAATGAACCCAGCTGTAAACTATCAGGAATGTGATATAATGATACATTCTGCCAGTCAGGCTGCAATCAAAGCATTGTCCTCACATATCATCGATTCTAAAATGGTATTCTAGTGTCGAATCAATGAAATACTCGAGAATAACAATGTCTGTTTGGGCTGGGTTCCCTGTCACTTCGGAGTTAAAGAAAATGAAGACTCCAACACACTTTACAGAAGAGAAACACAAACTCTTTTCATTGGCCCAGAACCTTTTTGAGGTATAGGAAAATGTACCTAAAAAAAGAGTTTCAGGAGAAGAAGAAAATTGAAACAGAGAAACACTCTGACTGAATCTTCCTGGGTTGGATCATTCCAAAAAGTTTCTTCGATACTTCACCATCTAAGAAGTATCTGGATCTTAGCAAAAATATGCAACACCTTCCCACTGCTTCAGGAAGCACATTAGGGGTTGTCCATTAATCACGTGATCTTTTTTTAGCATTTTTTAAACCCCCCTCCCCCATTGGTGATACGTAGTGAGGTTTAAGACCACCCCCCTCCCCCTTCTCAACATCACGTGTATTTTTAGTACCTACAACGAATCTTAAAATTTTCTGAATATTAACTCAATTTAAATATAGGTATAAACTATAATCTTTCTTCTGAAATTAAGAACCATAATAAAAATGTCTACACCAGGTTGCAAGTTTTTTTTGATTGCCATAACAATAATAATAAACGAAAAGTGTAATCATGGGAAAAACATGTATTGTACTAGTACATGAATATATTTAATGTAGTCAAGGTCACTACACGCCGCGCCGTGCCGCTTAATATTTGTTTAAAAATCGCGCGTTTGACGAAAAAATAAATACACGTGATATCTTACTACACCCCCCCTCCCCCTTGTGATATTTTCGTGATTTTTATCAAACCCCTCCCCCCCCTTTCAAGCCTCACGTGATTAATGGACAACCCCTTATGAGAATGAGTCTAGCAGAAAACTCCTAATAACCTGGTGACAGAATACCTCTCCTTCGCTAGCCAACGTAGGAACTGCTTTAAGCAAGAGACTTATAGAAGTGAGGAAACAACCTCATTGAAGCCATCCCAAATACTGGAATTCTTAGAACTCTGGAAGTGGAGGACAAACTATAGACTAGGATGACCAATGGCGAGAACTGCTCTGATGAAGGGCAGAATAAACCAAAAGGTCTTGATCCAAAGAGACTCCCCAATATCTATATCTAAAACAGAAAGTTACGTTCGTTCTTCATCTGCTGCATTTTATTCAGTTGGAAAATCTACAGGATCAGACGAAAAAAAAGCCATATTCGAAGAATACGCTGTGTGAGTTGTGGTAACGTTGAGTTGGTAATTGGTATGCGATGAATCTCAAATTGATTATCGATTGCGTAAAGGAAATCAATTTAGAAACTCATACAATGAAGCCCTAGCCACAGCTAAAGGTATTTTGCATAAACAGACGTCCACTGTATACGATTAATAATAATAATATTTGATTTTCAAGTCTGAGCATACTCATAACAAAGTGATCGATACCACTTGAAGTATCTTATCCCAGAGTATTTATATCTCTTGTCGAAGTGTCGTTAGATTCTCTGAAGGATGAAGTAATTTTTTTTTTCATAATAACCCAGAGGTTTCATTCAATATGCAAAATATCGATTGATCTAGGGGTCTTCAGAATGAGCTAACGAATTGATATTAATTAATCAGTATGCAGGGCGTTATACAAAAATTCTGCTGTAGCTTGTACTCGAGAAAATATTATCCAATATTTCGGAACTGATAAACTTCCTAACCACAGATTATCGTGTATTGATGATAAACTGTTTTCTTTATGAGAAAAAATACTGTGCAAGCAAAGCAATGACATGATAAGTGTTATTCAGATTGTAATCCATCGATGGTCATCAATCATAACTTGGCGAACCATTTCCGTCGACTCGCCGCATTTCGACCACGACCGTTTTTGCTTGACGTTGTCGTAATTTATAACCAGTCACCAACTGCTTCAAAAATGGATCGATTTTGTTGAGATTAAAAGCGATTCGCAAATGGTAATTTGGTCCATGATGGTACTCGTGTGGTACCCATTCATCAAGCTTCTTCTTGAGACCGACCTTTGCAAATGGTTCCAAACGGATTTTTGAGCACTTTTTAGCTATTGGGCAATCGAAACACTGCTTACATGATTATCGGACTCGACAATGTCCATGATTTTATCGACATTTTCTACAATTAGCTAGCCTTCCATTGCTTGGTGCATTTTTGACATTGAAATTACCGGAACGGAATCGACGAAACCGAAATTGCTCGTGATTGGCTCAGGATCATAGACACTATTTACATTTTCAGCCGTTTAGCTTGCATTTTGGCCCTTATTAAAGAAAAAATGTGAAATTCAGCGTATTTTCTCTTCGCTAGTGTACATTTTCGACTCGCGCTCAAATTAAACTCAGTCAACTAATCACAAAACTGTCAGAAATGTTTTTGTAGTACGAAATCTCATATTTGTGACTCTCACGAATTTTTTTATGAATAGGCATAAAAATATCACTTCTTTCCAGAAAATCACCCTTATAGAGTCATAAATTCTCGACCTAGAATAACCGAATATCAAAATCAACCGATTCGACATCAGCGCTCATCTCAATTTTTTTTTATTTGGACCCGACGTTTGAATACCGCTGTTTTTTACCTGAAGTCCATTGTCTAATTCAGCCTGTCGATCCCCGGATCCGATTCCCGATCACGAGAACCGAATAAATTTCGCGGCGGGATCAGAAGTTGAGCGAATGCATTCAGCCAAAAGGGCACAGACAAGCTTTTTCAGCTACTCCTCGTGTCATTTACGACCCCTGAAGGAGTTCGCGGTGGTTGGGCGCATATGGAAATATATCAAAACCAAATCCATGAGATCACGACCAGCCGTTGTAACGGCGAAGGGAAAAAGCGGGGTCTGCAGCGCCCTCTGTTTCCAGTTAAATCGGCATAAATCCCGATGGAAAAAATACGCGGTCGGTTTCTCGCAAATTCCACGGAAATCATTTATTCATGTGTGTAGCGTTCTGATGCGAGGCGCACTGAGGAAATTCTCGTGATACAAACGGAGAATGGGAAGGCATAGATAAATTGGGAGAATGAAGTTGCATCGATGTTTTGTGGTCGGCGAGTGAACTATGGTTTTCGATCGTGGTGCTGCAACGTTTTCTGTGGTGGGTTCATAGGTTATGTCACAAGCACAGAATACATAGAGGTTTTATTCTGTCAAATTAACACTATAGTCCGGAAACCAGGAGCAAATTTGGTTGATTATTTCCTCTCGAGAGATACTTAGTGAGATGATTCAGATAATAGTAATAAAAAGCCTCGTGAACGTCAGCTACGACTCAGTTGGGGGGGAGAGCGGCGGCAGCCCCCCAAACACGAAGAAAAAAATTACATTCATTAATTTCCTCCCTACTGAAAATTTGTCAAATTGTAGCTAACCCAATATCTAGACGAAAAAATACAATCAGCTGGCTATAGCATGGTGGATTATACGTCAGCTGGTGCCTCAAAGATGAAAAAAAAAATATATATTTTCAATGACAGCTCTGACAGCGACTCTGATACTGAATCAGAGAGTGGAAGTAACTAAATATTATTGTGCAACATGTGGAGAAAGTCCTTTTCTCGCGAGTGTGGCACTCTCTGATTCATTATCAGAGTCCCTGTCAGAGCTGTCATTGAAAATATTTTTTTTTTCATGTTTGAGGCACCAGCTGACGTATAATCCACCATGCTATAGCCAGCTGATTGTATTTTTTCGTCTAGATATTGAGTTAGCTACAATTTGACGAATTTTCAGTTGGGAGGAAATGACTGAATTAATTTTTTTTTCTTCGTGTTTGGGGGGCTACCACCGCTCTCCCCTCCAGCAGAGCCGCAGATGACGTTCACGAGGCTTTTTATTACTATTACCTGATGCATTCCACTAATTACCGTTTGAGAGGAACTTGGTCATGTATATCTGTTACTGGCTCCCGGACTACTAGATTTTAAAACGATTATGGCCAGTTGATTATGTGTTAGGATTTGGTTTTTTGAGAGAATTTGAAATTGAAATATGGATTCAGATTCAAATCATGAATTATCATTTGAACATGACTTAGACTTTAATGAAATTATCGATTTCGGGTCTCCAAGAAAAATGTACGAAAAGAAACAACACTTCAACCAGATCAACAACTACACTTTGCAACGATTTTGCACGCTGCAGTTCATGTTAGGCTACTGGAATTTTCAAGAACTCGGTAATTTGTCGATTCATCGTGTGTGATTGGTCACCAATGAAGCGCCAACGGATGCGCGTATCTGGAGAAAGAAACAGGGAGAATTTTCTGAAAGATTTTCAATAATTATCGAGACTTCAGGAAAGTTAAGTACCTTGTTTTAGACTTCAGTCATTACTAGTTTAATTTGAGATTTAGAATTTAATTTATCGGCGATAATTGTGTTGGGATTCTCGGTGTTGACATGAATATTTGCATTCAACAAGTAATAATCTCACCAAGACGAATTAATTAATTTTGAAACAGTAGTTTTTTTACTTGTGGAAACATATTTCAGGTTTGGTAACATTTTTTTTTGTCAAATGATTTCAGAAAAACTCCTTCTCAGGTTTATTTTATGATAAATGTAATCATTTCTTTGAAAGTTCTTGGTTCGAAATCTGAGCAGGAGTTGTAAATTCAGGTTAACATATTTTAATATCGTTGTTCATTTTCCCAAAGCACCTCCTTTGAGGTTGGTACAACAAAAACCTCTCTTGGGAATGAAAAATATCAAGAAGTACAACCTCCCTTGGGATTAAACAATAGAAATCTCCATTGGGATTGAAATATCGTTGAGAAGAACTTCCTTGAGATATAGAAGTTGGAATAGTACGTAGGTACGTTAAACCACTTTAGTTCCTGAAACTGCGTAATACCTGGCGTTATTACATCAACTTCGCTGAACGGGAATTGGAATACTATAGCTTCCTGCTAAGATCTGGTGTTTAGAAGGCAGAAAATAATCTACAGATTTCATCCTAATAGCACAGTAATTCATTGAAAACTGATTCAAGTTGAGTTTTTATTTCAATATTATTTATTTAGAGTGAAAAGGATCGATCTTTGTATATTTCAATTTCATTAAATTTGTGAAAACCTGGGTAGGAATTTTGTTGCCAAAGAAGCCGAGTCACCCATAGAAATCAGTATTAAGAGTCTCATAGGTAATTATAACTTTACGAGCTTTGCACAAACAAGAGAAAATGGTATGGTTCAGGTGGTGCCATCTGGGCGCCTGTGCCTGAGGCTACTTATTGAGTAATTTGTTATATCGAGAAGGGGAAAGATTGAACCTTACAATCATAAATTCATTATTTTATGAATGAATAAAATTTCCCAAAAAAAAGTGCGAAATTACATTGCATTGACTCTACTCGACTTGCTCCATTAATCTGATCGAAAAATAATAGGCATTCTTCGTGTTCGCATCAAAATTGAAATTCCTTTCTATATTTCCCCTATCCTCTATCCATTCAACCCTTTAATACATCAAAATAAAACCCAACACATGACACCGACACTCCCAACATTCAGCCAACTAAAATCATCAAACCATGATGCGCCCAAACTCAAATACAAAACGCGACTGGAAAGAATTCGAGCGAAGAACATCCCTTCAAAACTGACACGACTCGAATTCGAACCGACGTCAAAAATCAAATTTGCGTTTTTCCCAATTGAAGTGATGCCCCGTCGACGGTGACGTGAAAAAGCTCAAATTCCAACGCATTGTTTCATTATAAGGCCCCTTTCATACAACGGACGACGAGCGTGATTAAATATCATAAAATTAAATGGTAGCATTTATACTCGGCACCCAAATTTTAGATAACGCGCTTCCGATCACCGCCTCTAGTTGCATTAAAGCAAATTGAGTTATTTATACAGCGTTTTTCGGCACGCGTCACATGACGCGTCTTTCGTTTAGGTGGTGGCAATTTGTCGGCAATGTTGTTTTTGATGTTGTGATCTAGAAAAATGTGAGTTTCTTGCTCTGAAAATTCAAAAGAACGTTTTATCGGGTTTCATGAGAAAACCCTCATTTTTTACCGTAGAATTCAATGAAATCACAAAAAAATAGGGTTCTAATTTGAAAATCGAAAGTTATGATCAAATTTTGTTCACAATTTTTGGCACAATATTTGAAACACCCTGTGATGATATTTCTCAAGTTCAAGATATGCACGATATTCCTACATCATTCTAGTTTGAGAAAGTGAATAGAGTATACGCATAGGATATTCATAATGAAAATAATTTACGTAATTGTGTTCTCTTTTTTCGGTTTTTCCTTAATATTTTAAAAACTATAAGGACTAAGGCAATAATTTCAGGAATTATTGATTGAAAATGAAAATCTCAATAATATCTGAGACATAAAATGAAAAAAAAGTTTATTTTTGAAAAAAAAAAAATTTTAATTCTTGTATAACCGGAAGTGTCGGAAATATTTCAGCTGAACAATGTCATATTCCGAATTTTCAGATTTCAAATCGGCCCCGTTCTCCAGAAACGTCTAATTGGTCGTCAAACTTGAAACACCCTGTATATTTTCAATATGAAGTTTGTGTTGTTCATATTATGCCCAAATCCAGATAATTACGAATTCAATTATAATAAAAACGGAATATTCATGATGATTAATTTGATATACCTGAGTAAAAAAATAATTTTTGGACAATTCAATGAAAGCAATTCCATCCATATGTGTATACAAATTGAAACCCAATCAATTCGCAGATAATTAGAATCGAACTCAAAGGTAAATGACATTCGATTGAACAAAATTAAATTCAGTTCATTGGAATTATGCTTACATGATGAAATAGTTAAAACGAAATATATAGACGGATAATGAGCATATGAAATTAATATTGCATCAAATATACCTAAATGACATGATATGATATGATGTGATTAACATGAGTTATGATGTGATTAACATGAGTTTTTCACAAAGCTCGAAATTCTAATTTAAATCAATATCAAAAATTTCGGTCGCAAAAATATTAGTTAATTTTTTTTGATATTCTACTTGTATTATTATTATTATTGATATTCTACTATAGGTAATTATTATTATTATGCAATCTGTTCGGAAACGACAACTCGAAAATGAAAATTCTAGACAAGCACTGACTCAATTTCAAGAATTTTTGAAAACCGTTTATTCATGCGTCTGTTCGAGGATGAACAGCTTTTATGATAACACATCACTCAATGAGTTCCTGGCCCAACCAGTAAAAACACGTTTTTTTTTAAAGAATCCACTTTATTCGTCACCTTCAAATATGACACATATACTCCAACGCTCCACTATTTTTTTCAATACTTTTTCTGAAGAAAGATTCATCTTTGCTTTCGAAATAAACTTCAACCTAGACAATCACTTATTTATTAGTGCCAAATTTCTTTTCCTGCAGTCCTTTTAACCGTTGTTGTCGATGAAGCAGTCTGAATTACAATTATCAAGTCAATAATATTCTTTATCATCAAAAACAGTGTTTTATCAATACACGAAACTCGTTTTTATCCATTTCTCAAACAACAAAGAATGCAGCGTTACTCAACCTTGAATATCTCGATCCAAACTTAACCCTATGTTTCTGAATTTTGAAACGCATCTTTTGAAGCTTTGGGTTAACTAGAAATAAAAGTGGCACTAGTGGTGCCACCTGTGCGCCTGTGTCATTGTTGTCCGTTATTTCATCTAGGCAATAAAATCTAATTGTTTTCAATGCGTGCCTGGAATATTCTTCTCATTCTTTCACGATTATTTGAATTCTTAATGTTGAACGCTTGTACAGAATTTTATCTGAAAAATAATAACTCAATCAGAAGTTATCGGCAAGTGAGTTCTCAGCAAAAACAAGTTCTTCACATTAGTGAAGAATGGCTGACTAGTTTAAAAATATCCTATATAAAAAAATAATTCATAAAATATATAATGGATTTGGTCCGTACTTGATGGAATAACAAAAGAAATCAATCAAAATTAATTTCCACTAATTTTAATAGTACCAACAATTGTTTCGCTGATACTGTAACTACATCAGTTAAATTTTACATTGTGAACACTTGTTGTTAAAACTGGAGAAAATCAATTTCATTTTGTTTCATTTGAAAAATGAAATGCTGCTCTTCTCAAGAAAAATTGCCTGTTGTGTTCTCTGCTACTCAGTTCGACTCTGCGTAAAATAATGAATATTAAATGCATTCAAAATGGTCCATTGTGAGAGAAAACGTTTCCGATGTGTATAAGCAGTATTTTACTCCTAAAAATTCCCATTGAACTCTCTCTCTTTCTCGAAAGTCTCAAAACGCATATTGTTGCGGAGTGTTTTCTCTTATATAATATTTTTGGTGGGTGAGGCTGAATAGAAACGAAAGAAATGATGGGGGAGCTATACATCAAAACTTCCAGGCACTGCATTAAAAAAATAATAAACATTCGGATACTGTGGGGGTTGAATATTCTGTTTAAGCGTAGCAGAGTGCTTGGGCTGAGATTTTGGTACATCCTGATGAATGAGCCATAAAGATTCTGAATGGTTATTACAATCCTTTAGCATTAGGATTCTGAATATTTCACAGGATTTGAAGCTGGGTAAATAATTATTGGGAAGGGGATTAGTTATTCGAAAAGAATTCTGTTCTGGAGGGAGCTACTCGAAATTTCGAGTTTATTTTCATCGAATAATCTTTGAATGTATATCGTTTCTTCATATTATGAATGATCTTCTTGTTGAAGGAGATACTATCAACAATAAGTATGGATTTACTATGAAATAAATTCCATCAATGTAAAATTCAAATGAATCAATACGTGGTATAAGTTATTCAGTATAATTATTTGAAATATTATAGAAATCGTTTATAGCCTTTTTATATTAACAGATTCATTGGTATGGAAATACAATGAAAAAATTATTATAGCAACCAAAACAGAATTGAATTCTCAAAACATAAATTTAAGTAAAGGGTGTTTTTTCAGAGCTATAGAACTTTAAATTGCAATAAAACAACGATGGATTATTCGATTGACATGAATTTTATTTATCCGCAAGATAATCTTGTGGCATTACATTTTAAATATGATTTCTGGCAAATGACCGCCACGGCTGACTCGGATGTAGTCCAATCTGGACATCCAATTTTCGATGACTTTTCCCAACATTTGTGGCCGTATATCGGCAATAACACGGCGAATGTTGTCTTCCAAATGGTCAAGGGTTTGTGGCTTATCTGC
Source organism: Harmonia axyridis (assembly GCF_914767665.1). NCBI lineage: Eukaryota > Metazoa > Arthropoda > Insecta > Coleoptera > Coccinellidae > Harmonia > Harmonia axyridis. Next base: position 33,022,966 of record NC_059505.1, read on the forward strand.
ATAGACCAATGACTTTACATAGCCCCACAGAAAGTAGTGTTTAATCACAAGATCTTGGAGGCCAATTCACACGTCCAAAACGTGAAATTAGGCGGTCATCAAACGTGTCCTTCAATAAATCGATTGTGGCACGAGCTGTGTGACATGTTGCGCCGTCTTGTTGGAACCACAGCTCCTGGACATCATGGTTTTTCAATTCAGGAATGAAAAGGTTAATAATCGTGGCTCTATACGGATCACCATTGACTGTAACGTTCTGGCCATCATCGTTTTTGAAGAATTACGGACCAATGATTCCACCAGCCCATAAAGCGCACCAAACAGTCAGTTTTTCTGGATGTAACGGTGTTTCGACATACACTTGAGGATTAGCTCCATTCCAAATGCGGCAGTTTTGTTTGTTGACGTAGCCATTCAACCAGAAGTGCGCTTCATCGCTAAACAATTATTAAATTATTATTATTAAACCATTATTTTCGAAATGAAATTGCACTATTTGCAAGCCTTGTTCAGGCGTGAGTCTATTCATGATGAATTGACAAACCAAACTGAGAATAAATCACTTGACAGCTGTTAAATCGGTCGACATCTTGAACAGTAATGCCAACTTAAAGTTATATACCTCGAAAAAAAACTTTATATAAAGCTAATGAATCAAATCAATAGATCAATATAAAATACGTTTCAGAAATATTATCAGACAATTTTTCCTCTTCAAAACTTAATATGTAGTTCAAACACTCACCCAATTTACAAATCAAAGATTTGCATAAAAGTGTCTTCAAATTCTTTTATTCATTAGTTTTCCTTTAATCACAAAATATTATTCAATCTTTTGTAGAATATGATATTTTTTTTTATTGTTGATATTGTATTTCTATGCAATTTTATGTATGTATGAAACAAAAGATGCATGAAAAGTATAGAATTTCTCTAATATTTTCATCGCATGAGTTTTCATTTCATTTGCTTCACCATAATGCAATTAAAATGTATTAATTTCAATTTCTCATCAACTTCGTACCTACTATGAGATAAATAAATTATATTACTCATATTACATATGTTCCGATTATCGTAGAAATATCATATGAAAACGGATATTTCAACTCATTTTTTCGTTTTATTCCAAAGTACTGCTATCGTAACATATTTCAAGAAAATTCAACAAACTCATACCGAGACTCATAAAGAGTCATAGTCCTGTTATGTTCAATTGACGAAAGAAAATCAGACGAAAGCATTTATCAGTTTAAAATCATTTAGGCGAAGATTTGTCCTATTGTGTGTTTATAATTCGAAAACAACTGTCTGATAAGGGTCCGAAATAGAACCTTCATTTCAATAATAAAATTGTTTGTTGTGTCATTATACACTTGAAAGTTTATCCATAAGATGCACTTGGTCAGTGTCGCCTGATAATCATATTACCACAATGTAGTTGATATTTTATTTCACACTGAAGGCAGTATATCAACATCTCATTGTTTGGGTAATCAATATCTTATGATTTTTTCAGTAACTTAACTCATCTCGATCGATAAATCTGTTCAATGATTACTTGAAGACCTTTTTGACTTATATCTGACTAATTATCTGATAAAAGTTGTCTACCATTTGACGATTACTATTATTATTCATTATTTTCTTCAGTTTTATTTTTTTAATTGTTACCCGATTGTTCATGTTTATCACCAATTTGGCATTAATGTAGGATCCAGTTATTGTTCCCTGTAAATAATTGAGATGGTCGACGGGATGCTTGGAGACCTATTAGTTTTTCAAGTGTCGAAGGCATGACGGTTTCAATGAATTTACAGGGAACGAATTGTTATTGTACATATAATGTGAAAAGGATGTGTAATTCTTCGGGGTGTCGAAGATGTGTCATGTCGGATGTAAAACTTAAGAGATTTACTGGGGTTGGGAAAGTTCGAGAACAAGACGGTTGTACCAGATGTGTTACATCTGTGTATCAGGTACTAGTCCTTCGAGAATATTCGATTTCCAGGAATCCGCGAAGATCTTTGTGGGCGGTACGGCAAAATTCTTATTGGACTAGGGGATGGTACTTTCCCTAAGGGTGTGGTCAAGCCGAAAGAAGGGAGGTCGATATTCTAGGAGGGTAAGTTCCAATCGGCAGAAAGTACAGTTCAAATTAAGCCGAAGACGGGTACAGTTCAACTTAAGCCAAAGTCGAGTCAAGTTCGGTCGGTCAACTTAAGACGTAAGACGAAAAGACGGTTCGCGGACTAAATTAAGACGATTTAGAGACGAGACGACCGAAAACTTGAAGTACGACGAAGACGTGATAAACGAAGACGTTTCGAGTAATCAACAAACGAGTTAAAGACGAAATTCAGTACCGTAGTGAGAAACTTGTAATTAAGACGTAATTAGGATCTTCTCAATACTGAGTTTGTACTATATAAGTGTGGCTTTGTAAATAGATGTAAATAATTGAAAAGAAAACTTCGTGTCTTTTAAATTAACAAAAACCTATATTCTAAAACCAGACATCAGCCTATATTCTACAACTCGACGTTGAATCTCGAAAATTCATAACATCATGATGTGAATACAAATTAATATTTCTCCTTCCAAAAAAAAAAGATTTTCAAATGAACAAAACGATTATATTCCAAGATGGCTTTCATGGAGCGAGATATTATCAGAATTTCCCTTAACCCTGCAATCTTTATTGAAAATAAGATCCGACCATAAACCTCTCTTCAAGTCTGTTTGATATGCCAGATAATGCATAACTGAATATGAATATAAAACAAGATTAGTGTTTTCGAACATGATTCCACAATAATTTTATGGCAATCTTCGCAGTCTCTGCTCCTTTTTTACTATCTCCATAAAATCCGTATATGTTCCACAACGCAATGAAATAACAGAAATGGTAATTACACCACATAACGTTCTATTTATTCCTCCCATGAGAATGAATATTCTCTTGCAAACTTTTCCTTTGTATACCTTCGTCATTTGGCGTGATTCAGAGGGAAAATCCCGCGAATTTCTGAAAGTTTGTATTCCACTTCTGAGAATTCTCCGAGTATTTTCGACTGGGAAAAATATGTTCGAAGTCATTATCGTTGCTTTACCACTCTATCCCTTTTTCCCGTGGAAATTCAATGCGAACGGGATAGCACTTGTGAACTTCCGATTGATAATCCAGTTTCAAAGTTCCAGATCAGTCGATATCGGCTTGTAGCTCGTAAATATCTAATTCGATTTTTATTGCTATTGCTGAGCTCGTAACATGTCATTTACTTAGCCACTACATCGTCAATTATTCTACCTACATTGAAAAAGCGGGTATAGTTTCAGGAAATGTTTCAGTTTGAGTTGGAGTTTGATTTGGAGTGTTAACCTCGAATTACACTAGAATTTTTTTGTCTATTTCGGAGTTTGACGGTTCATGCATGGAATATTCATGTAAATGTCTCAGTTAGGTCATGAAATTCAAGCAAATTTTTCCCCATGAAATGTCTAAATGAAGGCAAAAATCTGAGGATAGAGATTAATTCATGAAATTCTGCGCTACAATTAGTCATTCATGGTGGTAATTACCAGCCCCCCCTAGATTTTCAGACTATAAAATTTCAGAAATCTCTCAAAGACGAAAAACGAAAATTTCTTCATAAAATGAATCAATAATAATCATTTTACTTTCCTTTCAAATCGACACGTCAGTGAAAAATTGGAACCCTTAACGGTTTATGAGTTTATAATCGCTTTCAAGATGAGAATTTTTATTGCACTACAAGCTCGTCTTTGTCCGAGGTTTATTATTTTCCTTGATCTATCCGCTTTTTCGGCATCGCCCTTCATTTGCCATTTGTGATTTTTGCATTCGTGATCGGCATACACTTACCAGTTGTTTTCGGTTTTTTGTATCTTCTCGTCACAAAATTTCAATATGTAGTTATCGAAGAACTGACCTGAGTAATTCGCATCGAGAAATTGTCTGTGCTGTGTTATAGAATTTATTGTGTTTCATTCAAATTGCAATTTTTTTGTGAAGTTTTGAATTGACAAATCTAAAGAGTGTTCCTAAATTGGAGGTACAAATGAAAATGATCATTTCAAGAACAAAGTCCTATAACATGAGTCCGCAAACGATTTATTTTTAAGATGCAAATGTTAAAGTTCAACGTTTCCTCTCATAACACCTTTCCTTCACAAGATATTCAACTTGAATTGGCAAAGATATTTCAATTTAAAGTTTTCATCATGTGATATCCTCATTTTGAATGCAAATGAATCGACAGGATGATTTTTTTCTGGAAGGGTGTCCGCTTCCTTCCTCCAGAATTATTTTTTTGTGAACCACTGATAGTTCAGAAAAATTTAAAAACAAACTCTGGATTAGTACTACACTTTTTGGTTTGTTGTAGTATTATAGTATCTGCAATCGATTTCGAGAAAAAAATTCAAAGAGCTCTCTATAGTAATTCTCAGAAAAATCCAAAGTATTATAAAGATCCAGTTAGGTTGCTGTGATGAATGAATTAATTATAAGTTTTGCTACTTATTTACCAAATCTGTAGCGATTCTATAAACTGGTTAACCATCTCAAAAAAGTAGGACTAGAAGAATTACCCTGTATCTCGAAAACAAAGCGTTTGCGGGCTCATGTTTATGGGCCAATTCATTTTTAGAATTATCCAAGGAATCTCTCATTTTCCTTCGTAACTCCAAGTCAGGAACACCCAGTATATGATAAGAACAATCGAATTGGTAATAAAAAAAGTATTTCGAGTAATTTGGTTCAAACTTCGTTATCAAACCTCTTTATCTCACATTATAGATACTTATGAGAAAACAATATCTTCAAACAAATTTTATTTTCGATTTTAAATTAAAAGTTCCGAACTACTCGAAAATCAATCTCAAGAAGTCTGGAAATTCAAAGGACATCGGAAACGAATAATCACATTTTTTTTCGTACGTCACAGCTTTCACAATTATTGAAAGACGAAGAATTATACCTCGATCAGTTGAAAGCTTCTCTTCCAATGATTTTGAAAGGTATTGCTTATTACAATTTTGATTTCAAAATTTCGACCGAAAAATCAAAAACTCAGAATTCAATATGAGTTTCAGATTTCAACTGGAACTGAATATTATGTGAATTCAAAAATGCAAATGCAATTATATATAAATGATGATACCATGTTCATAGTTATGAACTCAGCTGTGCAACTAAAACGAAATCAGTCTGCTACTCCTAAATGAAACTAAATGCAGCAAAAATTCAATGTCATACCTACACCGAGATAATAAAAGTAGATTAAACCCATACTATCCTCAAAAACCCTAAATTTGGACGATGTCTCTTTACAATAATACAGAAACCCATGCAACCGTAAGCGGAGTCACTCAAATTATTTTCATTTCACTCCACAAAACTGACATATGTTCCACCATTCAAAATTACTCCTAGCATATTTATGCTCCACGTTCGAAACGAAACATGTTTTCTCGTTCCTAGATTCACGAATTATTCACGTGAACTGCAACTTAGATTTACACATCGTAAATATCTGACAATATAAGCTTACGTTCTTGAATTGTTTGCTCTTGCTCATGCCAACGGAAGTTAGAAGTTTTATGTTTCGCGTTTTCATTTGATAAATTGTACCCTTAGGGAACTCTTGAATGTCTTGACGTTGTTGAAGTAATATTCAAGTTTCTTAAACGATAAACATGATGAGATTGATTCAGAAGATATGTACGTGCTCAAAAAATATTGTCAATTCATTCTGATCGTTAGTGTACAGGGTAGGCCAATTTCGATGTTTTAGCACTACAACTTTTAAAACAGAGGAGATAGACAAAATCTGATACCCCATTCACGTTCTCTTTTTCTGAGAAACTAACAAGAGTACTACTCTTTTTTGGACACCTTCTTTTGTGTTCGAGCGAAAATTGGAAAAAGGGTGATATCAAAAAAAGTTTATATCTCCGATAATACTGGTGATAGTTCTGAGAATAAAACATATATACAGGACTTTTTCTTCTATTATTCATTTTGATACAAACCATACTATGTCATATATTTTTGAAAACAGGAAATATTAAGCTTTCAAAAAATTGCACTCAAATCTATTGTTTCCATTTGAAAAACATAACTTTGGGTCATAGCTTCGTAATCAAAAACCCTTTCAAAAAGATGAGCACGCCACAGGATTCTACGTATAAAAAGTGCCTGTATGAGGTTTCAGTTTCAGAGCTCTATCATCAGTATTAGTGGAGATATAATTTTTTTTCAATATCGCCATTTTTTTCACTTGTATTTCGAAAACAAAAGGAGACGGCCAAAAATTAATACTACACTTGTTCTTCTCACGAAAAAAGAACGAGAATGGGATATCAGATTTTGTCTATCTCCTCTGGTTCAAAAGTTGTAGTTCTCAAACATCGAAATTTGTCCACCCTGTATAAAGTTTTAGTTACTTTCGCAGACAAATCTGGTTCAATACTGAAAAAAATGTTGTAATGGTGATTCGAATGGTAATAATAATGGGAAAAAATCACTACGAACTTCACTCTGTAGTTAATTATTTCATTTCAGGACTTAGAACATCCCAATTAATCAAAAAGTGTATCACGAAATGAAAAAAAAAATTGGAACATTCCAGATTCGAACACAAGTTAAACTCAAACTCTTTACCACTGAACCGCGCATACAAGAAGCAATAAGAGTGGTTTTTAATTCGATATTCAGATTCCAATTTTCAACGCGGGGTTAATTTTTTTTTTTTAGCCAAATCCAAAGATTTATCATTAGAAATAATAATCAAACAGGACAATGCTCTCTGCTTAACTATTTCCCCCACAATCTGAGTTGTTTTACACTTACACAATGACTCAGAAAGAAGAATTCCACTCAAATGACGAGAGAAACAATATATCTATACTGAAATGCCGAAAGTTTGTTTTTGAAGGGGAACTTCCCTGGGTATTGCGAACGTCTTACGTTTCTCCCCTATAGAGGGGTTGCCACCCTTACCATTACATCAGAAGGGAAGATGGGTGAAGTTGCACTTTATTTGGTAGCCATTGATATATGTAAAAATGCAGTGACAGTGTGCTAAAATGAAATAACAATGATTTGGGATATATTCCCAAACATGTGAGCCACTGGCGGTGCCTTTACACTTTTTTTCGTTACTAACAAGTTGACAAAATTTCGGAACATAGAATTGAGCTCGAATCGAGGAGATCTTGAAGGTTAAATTACGCCACAATTGTCGTTGTTTGCAAAATGGATAAAAACGAGTTTAGCGTATTGTTCAAACACTGTTTTTTTATAAACGACAAGGTAATACCATTAACATAGAATATTACTTGAAGTTCATGGATCGATTGAGTGCAGGAAGAAGAAATTCTCTTTTATCAAGAATATTTTACTTGACACAAATCGATAAAAACTATGGTCAAATTAGGTGAATTTTGCCTCTGACTGCTTGACCACCCAGTTTATTTTCCAGATTTGGCCCCCAGTGATTACTGACTTTTAGCACACCTCGAAAGAATGCTTCAGGGAAAGAAATTTGGCTTTAATGAAAAAGTTGAACCTTATTTCGAAAACTAACACGAATCTTTTTACAGAAAAGGTATTGGCAATTTTCAGGAGCATTAGAGTGCATGTATCACTCTTGAAGATGACTATGTAGACGAATAGAGTCGAATTTTTGAGAAAAATGTGTTTTTACTGTTAAGGCCTTCGTATCATCTTCACTTCGAGCATTATAATACCTTACAAAATAGTAAATATTCCTTCTTCCTTCGTAACTATTAACATACTCATCAAAAATATTCACCAGTATTTATTGAAGATATTGTTATAAGTACCTTCGGCTAATGCCTGGATTAATAAAGCTACAAAAAAATTCACAAAGACAGATAAGCATCATTGCATTTTGAGAAACATTGAATGTTTGTTTATTTGAGAGAATGCAGGCAAAAGTGGAAAACTTTTTTCTTGCACACCTCTACTGAAAATTCTTAAATGGGATGCAACTCTTGCTTTTCGTCTGAAATAGATCAAAGAATTTCTCAAAAATAGTTACCTAGAAAACCAAAAATTGAAGTGTTCAAAACTTCATTACAATTTGATAAAAATCAACTATGTATATTCATATTATACTTTCCCACATGTAGTCAAAAGAAATTCATATATCATTTACGACCTCCCCTAATAGAATGTATCAATAGATCGCCAAATCAATTGGTCACATGGTCTCTTAGTGAACAAACACCGTGAAGCCATTTTCTTGCCTGAAATTTCCTATTCGACGTCTGTTATCAGGGAAACGTAAATCAATGTCATAGACGACAGACATGGGATACATTAAGCTTTTCCTGTACAATAGGGACATAAACCGATAATCTGCAGTACAATACATACATGCATTACAATAGGACGGTTATACATATTATATGCTCGATAATACATTAAGACTTCAATTAAAATGGTATAGAAAATCGGAAATTTTCATTCACCTACTTTAAAGTTATAATTTCAAGAGTACGATGTGAAAGAACTATAAGAAATGGACAAGAGGCTCTTTAAATGGAAGGAAAATGATTAAAAGCGCTTTGAAATTTTAAGTATTTCATGTTCTTCAGAATGTATTTTTCGTCAGTCAACTAATGCGCTTTCGCCAATTTGCAACAAGCAAATATAATCAATATTAGCTTTGTATTCAAAAACATTCTAATTCACTTCATCATATATACTCACTATATGTCAATATTTGATGATTGAAAATTGAAATGAAAAATATTTGGCTCACAGTAAAAAATGAATGAATACATAAAAATTCGCCATAATTATCTATTCTATTCTATAAACCCGTAAATTCGACCATAACTATTGTTTATTATTGGAATTTCAGCAAGGGTAATATCTTTTGTTCATGATATTTTACTATCAATATATGTATGAAACGATAATTATTTTATTAATTAGTAGCAATACTCTAAAAATTATGCTGTAGTAATTCGGTTGAAATCAATATTCAGAATAGGTCATTTCTCAAAGAATAGAATGCACAACGAATATTTGCTGTAACGCAGTATTCTTCATCCCTGAAATAGACTTTCTACATCAAAACTATTCCAGTATTTCCTAAAATGTACACAAATGATTAGCATTGATAATTCATCAGAAGTAGTTTCCTAGTATTCGATCAATTCACAAAGTAATATGAAAAATAAACGCTGCTAACAAAAATAACCAGCTCATCCGCCAATTTGCAACTTAATAGTTTATAATAAATTAGTTGTATGTTCAATTTGTATCAATTCCATCAGTATTTCAATAATTTGTCAATTATTCTATTGAAAAGTTCCAAACAACATTTTTGAAGGCTCAAAAACGCTGCCAAATTAAAAAAAAATAACCAATTTCCGCCAATTTGCAACCTAATAGTTGATAAATTATAAATTTAGGTATGTTCAATTTGTACCAATTCTATAACTATTTCAATAATTTTTCAATTATTTTATTGAAAAGTTATAGTCCCAACAGCATTTTTGTACGGCCATCCTCAATTACAGTTGAAATATCTAGAGAAGGGAATGGAGCAGGATTAAAAGCTGTTGGTGTAGTAGAAAGTTACACTAAGCTACTGCTAGGAATTGGGATCGTTCCAAGAATTCCATAGAAATAAATTGGAAAAGTTCCACCTTATACGTCTGAAAATTGGCAACGCGAAAATTTAATTGTGAAACAGTTATTTGCCAATAATTCTATTTGCAGGTGGATCCTATGATATAAGTTTCTCATAATTTGTCTCCCGACTGTAAATTTAAAACAGTTTCAATTTTCAAAGAACATCAACCATACGTCTGAAATTTCTTGTTCACATTATATCAACGTTTACAAAATTCCCTAATTTCCACCAGCATGTAATAAACGTTATTTCAGTCTTGAAAGGATATAGTTATAGAAACTTTTAGTTAATACTACAATTCTTAGTATTAAATGCGAAAACGTTGCATTTTTCCTTTCGCAAATTTTCAATAACATCTACAATAGAAATTCAATTACCCCATATTTATTTCGACTGCAATATGAATAAAATTACCCGCAATTTATTTTGACTACAATTTGATCTATCAAATACTCAGATCCGATCAGAAGTTTTTGGTTTTCAATCTTCAATTTCATTCAAAATTGAGAGATAGTAAAGGATGCATGAATTCTATTTGGGTAGAAAGTGGATAATCTCCTATTTTCATAATTTCAAAGGATTAAAAGCGGAAACATTTCACTCTGCGCTTTTGTTAATTTACAAATCTATCTCCAGTTCTATTGCATCAAATAACTGACTCTTAATTATTCATACAGTGATCCGCAATTATATCAAAAAGACTCAGAGAAAAATGATACAATAAAAGTTCAGAAGAGGATTAAAAGCGAAAACTTCTAATTTTGCACTTTAGCCAATTTGCAACCGTAAACCTTTTTCTAGGTGCTGGAAAAAGAGAAAAATAACAGATGTGATCTCAACAATAGCACTTTTACACATCAATAGAGTTTCGGACAGAAAATAATGGTTACTCTAGTAATTTCTGAGGATTGAAAGCGGAAACATTGCATTCGGCGCTTTCGCCAATTTGCAACCGACGAAGTGAATTCCTAAAAATTGCAGAAAAGGAAAACTGCATATTTCCACTGAATATCTAGTATATCGAATAACTATTACCACTTTTAGAAAAATTAAGAGAAAAAATGAAGGCAAGAATAAAGGTTATAAGAGTTTAGGAAAGATTTATATTTCGAAAGAACATAGAAAATCATGAAAGCAATCATAATCTAAACTGAATATAAGTGTGAATATGTACTTCATTTTCACTGAATATCTATCATATGAAATAACTCTTACCATTTCAATAAAAATTGAGAGAGAAAATAACGGTAGGAATAAAGTCTATAAGAGTTTAGAAAAGATTTTGTTCCAACGAATCTGGAAAATCATTCTTACTATCATAATTTAAACGAATCAAATATCTGAGCTTAGTATTCTGTGCTTCATCCAATTTGCAACCGAAGAATTGAATTTCTAAAAATTGTAGAAAGAGAAAACAATATAACTGAGTTGATCTCGAAGAAACTACCAAATGGAATAAAAATCTTCATATTCATTTACTCTGAATGTCTATCGTATCAAATAACTCTTAAGACTTCTTGAAAACTTGAGAGAAAGAATGAGCCAAGGATAAGCGTTGTAAGAGTTAAGGAAAGGTTTAGTTGATTAGTGATTGCTGTTATGATTAAAAGTTGCACTCAGTGCTTCATCGAATTTGCAACCGTAAAATTGAATTCTGAAGATATTAAAAAGAGGAAATATATTACAGATTTGATCTCAACGAAATCGGCAATAAGCATTCAAATATTTAATATTAATTTTCGCTGAATTTCATAGTTTTCTCAAATATCTAACTGTAATCAGTATGTTTGTCAGGCTCTCCTCAATTATTTTCGAGAATTCAGATGAAAAACGACGCAGGAATAAACATTTCAAGACATTAAAAAGGATATAGTTCGAACAGAAACGTTAAATTAGAATCACTTTTCTAATTACAACAGTTTGAAAGCAAAAAACTTTGCACCCGGCGATTCCGCCAATTTGCAACCCGCATCCTATATTCAATTCATCAATAATTTTTTTCTAGCAGATGTATCTCGAAAATTTGTTTACCTCTTTTAGCGTTGACTTTGGACGCCAGCACCCCCCCTCCTCCATGGACATCGTGGTGTCTTGGGGCGACGAGTACGACAAGTCCACATAAAAACCACCACATTGTTCACGTGAGAAGCGCATGGTTCACTGCCATAATCGAAAACAACTGTCCAAAGTTACTACGACGGGTCCAGAGCACCTGAAGAGGCCCGATTACGCGCGCGTTTGTCCTGCCACGGTGTGCACGCTGCAGCAGCCCGACTTAGAGTGCGTGCGCTGGGGACCGAGAGTGGTGGCTGCGACGGCGCATTTGGGGCGCCCGTGCCCTACCCTTGCTCTGTTTGTGCTCGCTCTCAGCTCACACCCCGCCGCAGACTCCCGGACATAGCGACGGAGCCTGGTGGCGGGTCGACCTACTCTCTCTCCCCGAGCTTCACGCTCTCTCCTCGGTGAAGATCTGCCGGGCGGAAGTGAGCGTGAACAGATTTAAATATAGTGAATCTACTAAACTTGCCGCAGAAATCTACTAAAAATCTATCAACACCGTTCAGAAATCTACTAAAAATCTACTTACATATTTTTTGACAAAATTTCACAGATGGCGCTGCATTAGATTTTAACATTATTCAGAATACACTTTATTCTAATGTCTCTTATGGTTAAATTTTACTTCATGAATAGGATATACAGTACAGATGCATACAGATTCGAAAATAAAACAAGATTTTATTTCAAAATTTGAACGACAAAAAAAAAGGAAAAAAAACGAACAAAAACAAATAGGATCAAAATAGCAAATATAAACAAACAAATTTATATATTTAAATAAACGAAAAGATATAAATAGAAATAAAAACTAAAATCTTTCGGATAAAAATAACATTTAATAAAGAAATGAAATACTACAGTTGAACATAAAAAAAATTATTGAAAAATCAGTATCAATCTACAGTCAAATCATCGTCTTCAACATCCATATATAGATTTTCACTATCCATCGAATCGAGCATATTTTTTGTAGGTTGAAAACGACAACAATCACCTATCTCTTCAAGTCCTTCTTTAGCAGGTTATAATAATGCTATATTTTCATCTAGAAATCTGTTTATATTTTTTGTTTTGATGCGGTTAATAGCCGAAAATATTCTCTGGCATTTGGCATTCGAAATCTGAAATATGCAGCCACCCAAATTTGTCGACGAAATTCCAATTAGACATATTTTTTTCCACTAAATAGAATACCAAATGTGAGATAATGGTATATTTTCAACGGAAGTTTACACACCATCTGTTTTCAATGAGGCACCCTTCGGATATTCCATCATTCTTCGTATTTATTCTCAGCCGACAGCCACCAAAGAAGTTTTATGATTTTATTATGTTTAAGTAGGTACGTTCTTCTAGAAACACGTAGAACGTAGAACCTCAATGAGAATGAACAATGAATTGATTCATAGAAACAGTCTAGACATCCGAATTTCCATATTCCCAATCGTCTCGGTTATATTATTTAAAACTACCAAAATCTACTAAAATCTACCAAAGGATTTCTTCCTACTGAAAACTCCTTGAAAATGCGAAAAATCTACTAAAAAAGTAGATTTCTACTAAATCTGGTCACACTGGCGGGAGTAACATAGTGTGGATAGGGTGGAAGGTGTCCATTTTGGGGGGGTCTGGAAAGTTATTGAGATATTAGTTTTGGCAATTGATGCATTGGGATGCTGGATTCAATAAGTTCCGGGTTTAACCAGTTAAAATAATGTTTCTTGAAAATTCAACTTAATTGGTCCACAAAGTCACCTCGAAGAGTGATAAACTGTCGAAAAAGCACCAAGGCAATACCCTCTTTCAAAGGCTTCGAAAAGAACACTAAAAACAGAAAGAAACGCATGCAAGAAGATTCATGAAAATTCGATTTTATTATTCAACATATGTAGTTGCCTTCAAGGGCGCTACAACGATTATAGCGATCTTCCAACTTTTCGATATCATTTTTGTAGTACGATTTGTCTTTCGCTTCAAAATAGGCCTCAGTTTCGGCGATTACTTCTTTGGCGCTAAATCTCTTTCCAGCGAGCATTCTTTTGAGATCTGAGAACAGGAAAAAGTCGCTAGGACCAGATCTGACGAATACGGTGGATGCAGAAGCAATTTGAAGCCCAATTCATGCAATTTTGCCATTGTTTTCATAGATTTGTGACACGGCGTATTGTCTTGATGAAAGAGCACCTTTTTTTCTTCAAATTGGGCCGTTTTTTAACGATAACAGCTTTGGAACGATCTAATAACGCTATATCATGATCGGTGTTGATGGTCTGGCCCTTTTGGAGGTAAACAATGAATATTATATCTTGAGCATCCCAGAATACTGATGCCATAACCTTGCCAGCTGACTGTTGTGTTTTCCTCGCTTTGGTTCGGTTCATCGTGTGCAGTCCACTCAGCTGTGAACTCCAGAGTGAAATGCTGAAGCCATGTTTCATCCATTGTCACATATCGACGCAAAAATTAAGGTTTATTGCACTCAAAGAGCTTCAAACACTGCTCAGAATCATTAACACATTGTTGTTTTTGATCGATTGTGAGCTCGCGTGGCACCCATTTTGCACACAGCTTTCTCATGTACAAATATTCGTGAATGATATGATGTACACGTTCAGATGATATCTTCACAATGTCTGCTATCTCTGTCTCTGGCTGACGCTCATCGAATACTCTCGAATAGCTATGGTGAGGCCGCTATTAGTGAAAGAACGTGCCGAGAGTGGTTTCAACGTTTCAAGAAAGGCGATTCGTGGATTGCTTCAAGCTTAAGCTTGCCACATAATGCTTGAATTTTGGGTAACTCTGGTCGGCTTTTCACAGAGCTGACGTTCTCTTTAACTCAGTGGCCTAGTGATAAATCCGTGTTTCTTCCTTTTTGGCAAATGGGTGAGAATAAAACATCGCTTTCTGATATCTTCAACTCTCACGAAACTTCAATTATCGATTGCTCAAAATCCTTTCCTGGACAGTATTTGATGTGTTTTGATCCAACAGCCGAATTCAAGGGACCAGAGTGTTCAGTATCGTCGTTGGTTCTTCGACCACGTTCAAAGTCAGCAAACTAACTTTTAACCGATGTAACAGAGTCTGAATAACACTCATCAATCTTTGCTTGCTCAGAATCTCATCGAAAAGTAATGTTTTATAAGACAAAATTCGTTTTTATTTACTTTTCAAACATCAACAGATGTAGCTTTACTAAACTCTCAATATCTCGAACCAAATGAATTGCTTGTACCTGAATTTTAAATAACGTTTTCAGAAATCTACTTCTTTCTCACTTTTATTGAAAATGAAGGCTTGATTTATACGAATCTAATTTTTTTTCAACCTAAACCAATCCGAAATACTATTTTCTCAGGAGATGAAAGGATCGAATATTCGTATAATTTTCAAGCAACCTTAGATTGACGTTTGATATTTTCTCAGAGAAATCATGGATAAAAACTACTCTATCTACAAAAATTTTTATTTTAAAGAAATTTCGAACCTCCAACTTAAATCTATAGCTACGTCCATGCATATGGGATTCAGTTAAAATGTTGTATAAGGTGTTGCACAAATTGAATAACTAAATAGAAATGTAAGCAGATTTTGCTAACGAAATTGCAGACGCTGCTTCTTGAGGTAGTACAACGAAGTTCAGCATGCTGCAATTCTTTGCTCTTTCCCTCACTGAAAAATTAATTCGGGAGATGTGGAGGAATTAATCTCATGGGAGGCTGAGTTCTTAAGAGATTGGAGAAATACGAGGAAAATGATGTATTGGGATGGATCTATTAGATACGATTGTTTTTGAGGTTTATTATGGTGGTTGGTGTATCTGGCAGAGGAACTGGAGGACCTCAATATTTAATGAATTGGATTCTTACTTGAGGGAAATTCATTATCAAATAAAATAACACAAAATAGTTTTCACAAATATTTTAATGTTTACACCAATTGTTTCGATGACACTGTGACTTCTTCAGGTTAATTTTACATTTCTAGTGACCAGTCTACAACAGTTGAAACGTAAAATATATCCTTGAAATACCCTATATAAGAAAAATTCATCGGTTTGAATCTTCCTCTTGCAAGATGTTCCAAGGATAGCGATAACAATAAAATAAAAAAGATTGGTTCATATTGAAATGACTATTTTTCTCAGATTGACAGCAAATATTGATTTTGCAGACACATATCAATCAAACCTTATTTTTGGAGGAGTAACTACTTCTAAGTCGCTATCACTGTCCATAATATAAATATATCCGATATTCTTCCAAAAAACTGTCCGATATTTTTGAAACTCATCAACAGAATAAACGCTTTCTTCTCTGATTGACAGCAAATATTGATTTCACAGACACATATCAATCAACAAAGTATTGCTTTTCCTGCCTAGGCAGTACCTACTTTCTTGCCTAGGCAGCGAAGTGATTGTTCTCAATACGAACAAAAAATTTGATGATTAAAAAGTAAAATAACTTATTTCCGCTTTATATATTTATTTTCACAACAATTGTTCCGTCATGATAACATGACTTCGTCAGGTGAGCATGGTAACAGTTACCATGCTCACCTGACGAAGTCATGTTATCATGACGGAACAATTGTTGTGAAAATAAATATATAAAGCGGAAATAAGTTATTTTACTTTTTAATCATCAAGATGAATTTCCGACAAGTAAAGACTGAGACAATAATAATAATTACTCATATCTATAATGTGAGAATAGAGGTTTGATAACGAAGTTTGAACCAAATTACTAAAAATAATTTTTTTTATTAACAATTCGATTGTTCTTATCTTATACTGGATGTTTCTGAATTGGAGTTACGAAGGAAAATGAGAGATTCCTTGGATAATTTGGAAAATAAAATGGCCCATAAACATGAGCTAGATACAGGGTGTTTCTTGTAGTCCTACTTTTTTGTGATGCTTAACCAGTTTATCGAATCTTTATTGATCTTCGCTACAGAGTTGGTAAATAAGTACCAAAACTTATAATTAATTTATTTATCACAATCACCTAACTGGATCTTTATAATAATTTATATTTTTCTGAGAATTACTAAAGAGAGCTGTTTGAATTTTTTTCTCGATTTCGATTGCAGATACGACAAAACTACAACAATCCAAAAAGTATAGTACTGAATCAAAGTTTCTTTTTGAATTTTTCTAAACTACCAGTGGTTCACAAAATAATAATTCTGGAGGAAAGAAGCGGGCACCCCTAATGAAAAAAATTCACCTGTAGATTTGCATTCAAAATTAGGATATCACATGATGAAAACTTCAAATGGGAATATCTAAGCCAATTCAAGTTAAATATCTCGTGGAGGGAAGGTTCTATCAAAGTGAAACTTGAACTTTAATACCTCTATCTCAAAAACAAAGAGTGTGCGGACTCATGTTATAGGACTTTTTTCTTGAAATGATACGAGAAATCTGTCATTGTCATTTGTACCTCCAATTCAGGAACACTCTGTAGATATAGTCAATTAAAAACTGATGTCTCCACAATAAATTTGTACAACACAGCCCAGACAATTTCTCGATGCGAATCACTCAGTTCAGTCCTTTGATAACTACATATTGAAATTTTGTGACGAGAATGATACAAAAAACCGAAAACAACGGGTAAGTGTATAGAACCGATGACGAATGCAAAAATCCCAGATGGCAAATAAGGGACGATGCCGAGAAAGCAGATATTTAAAAGAAAATAATAAACTTTGGACAAAGACGAGCTCGTAGTGCAATAAAAGAACTCATCTTGAAAGCGATAATAAACCATAAATGGGTCCTATTTGGTACTGACGTTTCGATTTCAAAGGAAAGTAAAATGATTATTATTGGGGGTTAATTACCCCCAGTTCCCCCGTCTTTCTACGCCCTTGTGCCTAATAAAACAAATGAGTATTTTATGAAGGCTATTTTAAATTCGTCAAAGAACTTTGTATAAAATCGAATGACAAAAAAATGTGAATGTGAACAAAAAATTGCAACAGTCCTGACAACACATGTCATAAACCCATTCTCCAAATCGATACCCAATTGGATTCGCAACAACACACTACCATTCGATAAAGTTTCTATTCAAAATCACTTCACCAGCATAAATTTTTTATTGTCAAATCAGAATAGATCTGAAATACCATGTCTTCTGAATAATTCAGCCTTTGTTGTCCTGGTAAAAGCTGGAATGTTTTTGACGTTTTTCGTTGCAAATATTTCATCGCGCAAAATAGGACCATAAAATCCCAGGGGTCGCAAATTTCATTAAATTCATTTTAATGAAATCCCGCAGCATTTCCGTTGATCAGAAATATCCGAAAATTATTTCAATCGCAGAAATATTAATCACAGTTGTCATGCATTGTGACGTTTAATATAATTCATTGTGCATATCTATTCTTCATTTCACCCATAAAGAATTTTTTTAATCGTATATTAATTATTTCAGGTTTTTTATTTCATTTTAATTTCTTTTCAACAACATATCTGAAGTAAAGATCAATTCAGGTACACAGGGTGTTCCTAAAGTAGAAGTACAAACGAATTTGTCATCACAATAATGTAGGATCCAGTTAGTATTCCCTGTAACGAATTGAGATGGTCAACCGGATGCTTGGAGACCTATTAGTTTCTTTTAGTGTCGAGGGCATGACAGTTTCAATCGATTTACAGGGAACGAATTGTTATTGTATATAATGTAAAAAGGATGTGTAATTCTTCGGGGTGTCGAAGAATATGTCATGTCGGTTGTAAAACTTAAGAGATTTACTGGGGTTGGGAAAGTTCTAGAACAAGATGGTTGTGCCAGATGTGTTACATATGTTTCTCAGGTTCTAGTCCTTCTAGAATATTCGATTTCTAGGAATCCGCGAAGATCTTTGGGGGCGGTACGGCAAAAGCCCTTATTGGACTAGGAGATGGTACCTTTCCCTAAGGGTGTGGTCAAACCGAGAGAAGGGAGATTCGAGAGAGGGTAGTTCCAATCGACAGAGAGGAGAGTTAAAATTAAACCAAAGACGGGTACAGACGGTACAGTTTAACTTAAGCCGAAGACTAGTCAAGTTCGGTCGGTCAACTTAAGACTTAAGACGAAAAGACGGTTCGCGGACTAGATTAAGACGAGTCGCGAACAAGTTAAAGACGAGACGACCACAACTTGTAATAAGACGAAGACGTGACATAATCGAAGACGTTTCGAGTGATTAAAACTAGAGTTAAAGACGAAATTCAGTACTGTAGTGAGAAACTTGTTAATTAAGACGTAATTAGGATCTTCTCAATACTGAGTTTGTACTGTATAATTGTGGCTTTGTGAATAGATGTAAATAATTCAAACGAGTTTAATTATTACAAATCAAACAAAGTCACGGAGAAAAAGACGAAAGGCTTATTCAATTTATGACGAAAAATCTCTCATGCTTTTTTTCCAATTGAAAAAATATGCAAAAAATAATATATAATGCGTATTTTTCATTTCTTCAATTCACTATTACACAATAAAAGATAGTTATGAAAAAAAGGAAAAAGCAGATTTTTTGTCACAAATTAGACTTTTGTTTGAAATATCTCAGTAGCGTACAATTTTTCATTCAAAAAAGTTGGGAACAACAAATAATTAGTCAGATTTCAAAAACAACTTTTAGCAAACCGCACTTATTTTTTCTTGCAGAATCACCCCCTGAAGTTTGTCACACTTATTCACAAATACAGGCTGTTCGAAGGTTCGAACTAAAATGAGATACTCCCGGGTAATTGTAAGAATGAGCATGGACCCGCAAACGCTTTGTTTTGGAGATACAGGGTGTTGAAGTTTGATTTTTCTGGAACTTTTTCTCATAGCATCTTCGGAACACAAGATATTTAACTGAAATTTGGCACAATTATTCCAATTTAGATATGATATGCCAATTCCGATTGTAATTATACAGAGTAATATATTTTTGGAACAGTACGCACTTTTCTCCTCCAGAACTTTATTTGGTGGAACACTGATAATTTAAAAAAAATTGAAAAGAAACTGTAATCTTATACTTAAATTTTTGGTTTCTGTAGTTTTGTCGTATCTGCTACTGATTTCGAGAAAAACATTTCAAACGATTCTCTCAAAGTCTTCAGGAAAATTCAAATTATCATTAAAATACAATCAGTAAGCTGTGATTTGAATCAATTATTCGTACAAACCCACATACTGTGTAGCGTCTGCCAGCGTTCAATAAGGTGCCTGCTATTTCGTTTGTTTGTCATCTTGGGTTGAGTTATGCGGTACTGATGATCCCTAATAAGGGTAAAACCGGTATATCACTATTCTCCCTCGATGACATGCATTCTCCTTGGGTTACTTTCGATTATGATTCCTACGTAATGGCGTGGAAATCTTCTGTTTGACAATGGTTATGTTGATGGCATTTTGCTGATATATTAACCAGATAGATAATTAATATCGTATGATATAATTACACACTTGGAAATTGTAATTCTTTTTCTTTTCATCGTTCATTTCCAAATAGGAGCCGTTTTATTTATTATGAGAATATGATGAAGCAAAACTTTTTGTTTGTATAAAGAGGTCAGTAAAACTATCATTATCTTATGTAAGACCGTAATGACCTCTGTTCCAGTTAATATTAAATGATCGTATAACTACTCATTGATGTTTTTGGATATTGCTTCTTGGAAATTCATTTTCATTTACTAATAAAACTTTGACAATCAAAGTTAAGCTATATTTTCAATTTAGCAGAATGATCCAATTTGCTTCTTCGTATGCTTGATTCATAATAAAACAGACGAAATATAAAAATATTGCGAGTCTCGTTCAACAAGGAATGAAGCTGAACTCCAAGTTTCTATCAGTAGGTATAAAAATATAAAAATACAGTGATTCATCTGACCCAAATCACACACAATCGCAACGGACGAGAAATCTCACAATAAATACTCTCCAACCAGGATTTGGGGTGGAATTTCCCTCCAATTCGCATCGATATCTCCATCCACTTGAAAGACGGAACTCTGTTAGAAAACTTGATGGCTCCCTCCAACTTCTAGATTTGAAGTTTAAGTCCAGGCCAATACCTAGAATAAAAGGAGCTGTGGACAAAATCACGCTTTATGTTGTAGGATTTCACATATGCCTACTTATGCGTTTCGTCCCTGGCACACACACACCGGACTCATCAGTGTGACTTTGGTATATTTGTGTGTGCCGTGTCACAGACGCTTGGGGAATTTATTATTATCGGGAGCCGCCGGGACTCGAACCCGGCACCTTGTCGCAGCTCGGTGAGTGAGTCTACACTCTCAACCTCTAGGTCACCGAGTGCTGTGTTTATTGTTGCTATGTGGAGCTTTTTGAGAAGCCGCCACAATGTGATCAATTTCAAGAAGTGTCACATTTTCCTAATATGTTCAATTTTCTATATCGAAAGTGTTGATTTTTATGTGTGTATTCTACGCCGTTCGACATCTCTCGGCTTCAGCTCGTACGCCACCCAATTTCCTTGTTTCTGAATCATTTCCATGACTTTCAGGCGTTTTGAAATGGCTTGTTGCGTCACTCCCAATGATCCTGTCAATTTTTGTTGCGTTTTACACGAATCTTGATCAAGTAATGCCTCCAATTCTGCATCTTCGAAAACCGTCTCTCTTCCACCACAACGCTGGTCTTCGACGTCACCGTTCTTGAAGCGTTCAAACCACTCTCTGCGCGTTCTTTCACTAATAACGGCCTCACCATAGGTATTTGAGAGCATTCAATGAACCTCAACCGCAGACCTCTTCATATTAAAGCAGAAAATTAAAACCTGCCACAAATGACGAGAATTCAGCTGGTAAGCTGACATGTTTAATCGAGAATAACTTTATGATGCAGATACAATATACAAATTGACTAATATTTCGATGGCGTTATGTTTACAAATATCTAAGCTTATTGTATGTCATCTACGATTTATTTATTTCGACTACCACTTACCGCTACATACATCTATCTGAAGCAAAGTTGTACACCTAAAACTTGTATGTCATTAAGCTGTGCAGCTCGATATATATATACTTTCAATGGCATTTTCCATGACCAATTCGCATATTGGCGGCTATATATTGGTATAGACCTTATCTTTCACATGACGTCAAAGAAAAAAGTCTAAATATGTTAAATAACAAGATTCTGGAGGCCAATTGCGATAAACTTCCGAGAAATAGACTTTTTTTTGCAAAATTACAGTTTTTCCGTTGCTTGTGTGGCACCAAAATAAACGTTGTCCACATCTATATCTTTCAATTCCGGTCATAAAAAATCATTAATCATAGCTCGATAGCGCAATCCATTCACCGTAACACTTGCACTAGCCTCCTTTTCGAATAAGTGAGGACCAATCACATCAATCAAATAACTACGACACGTTGAGAATGGAGAGGCTCTTCAATAATCATTCTTTGATTTTCCTAGACCCTAATGCGACAATTCTACTTACTACGTCGGGGAGAAAGACGTGAACCTCAGTTTGATGTTGAGCGTCATGTACACCGGATAGTAAACGTTATGGTATGGGGTGCTATTGTGCATGCAAGTAGGTCACCTTTAGTCTTTATTCGAGGTAACATGACAGCGCTGCGTTACCTTCAAGAAATAGTGGAGCCATATGTTCTCCCTTACTTTAACCAGCTCGAGAATCCAATATTTCAGCAAGATAATGCCCGACCTCATGTTGCCATAGTTAGTTTAAACTTTTTCGAAAAGACCCATGTGAATATTTTGCCATGGCCACCCAGATCACCCGATCCTTCGCCCATAGAGCATATTTGGGACATCATGGGTAGAAGGCTTGGAAATTTACCCCAGCCTCCACGGACTTTGGCGACTCTGAGACATGAAAAGTACAGGTAGCTTGGGATAGTATCCCTTAAGAAGAAATAGACCATATCATTGCATCAATGCCGAGACGAGTTGGGGAGTGTATAGATAATCGCGGTGAACAAACACTTTATTAACAAATTTATTAAAAAAAATTGAAAACTCTTCGTTTTTTCTCCAAATTTCAAACATTTACTCCTGCTATACTCTATGTTCTACGAAAAAAAAATTAAAAATTAAGCAGGTCCTTCTGGATGTTGCAGTTTCTTTGTAGGTTAGTGTATTAAGAATAGGGATTCGTGTACCTCTAACTTCTCGCAGTACCTATAAATCGATTGACATCGTCTCAATTAGTTTTCCAAATTGAAATATTGCGAAATATTGCTTCCAGTTATTTTCGTAAAACTTGTTCCCCATCAGCGTTGAAAATTGGCTGTCCGTCATCTAAAATTGTTTCAACAGTAACGAAGCATGCCTTGAACTGACGTCGTAACATGCTGCTATAATATTACTCTGAAGCATCTGAAGATTCTTACCGAAGGAAATATGAGGAAATCGAGGCAAATATTCCATATAGCTCCTTGATGAAATTCCTGAGATGTTACAATGCGTATATTGAAAAACCAACCCAGTAATTCCAATTGTCGCTAGGTTCGCTCATAAAATCTTTGGACAAGTAAAGACTTTGCGTAAATTTCTAATGAACTTATATTCCGAAGTTAAAATCAATAGTTACATCTAAATAAGTGATTTCCTAACAAAATGAACCAATCAATCGTGTTATTATACAAATAAAACTAAAGATGAATGGAGACTAATATGCTACCCAAAATACATTGATACTTAAGGAATCAGAGATTAGTGGTAAGGTCATGGTAAAACTAAATTACCCCGTTATTGCAGAAATCCATATCTGAATTGATGAAACGCCAATTCTGGCACTATCCATTAGTAATTGTGTGTAGAGATTGTTTTTAGTTGCATCCACATTATAAGAATAAAACGCAATTCAACAATTATTCCGTGCAATATATTCTATGAAATGTCAAAATTGAATTCCTAACCTATATTAATACCTCTTCAACACACGACAAAACTGACTATATTTGTGTTGAATGCGTTGATAATTAATAGCAATAAGTATTGTATGATTTCGAGAATCAATGAATTGAAAATATCTCAAATAACCATTTCATCCATTCATTCACAAAATGAATTCGAAGAAATTTGAAAGTGTTTACATTTCCACTAACTGCAACCAATGTACTAATGCTCTTCACTGGGGAAACAATAATTTAATATGTTATGGATCTTGCAACAGTGTCTGCATATACAACTTAGACGTGAGTAAAGATATATTTGTTGTTGATAATTATATTGATAACCGTTTCGTTTCTAGATCGGTTCAGGAGGAAAGGTAACACAAACATTAGCCCAACATAAAGGACAAGTTAATTCTGTTAAATGGCTGAAAGGTTCAGATATTCCCGATGAAAATGAACTTGTGTCAGGCAGTACTGACGAAAATGTTATTGTTTGGACATTGGATGGTGATGATGTTAAACATGAGATTTTAAAAAGCCATACTTCCAATGTCACAGTGGTTGATGGTATCTATAAGGGTGAAAATAAAATGAACGCTATTGTAGTTAGTGCATCTATGGATAGTACAATTAAAGTGTGGCTACGGAAAAATCCTTCAGAAAATTTTACTCTTATTCAAACAATAGAACTTGGTTATAACCTTTGCATTGCTCTGAGGTTATTTTCAATTAATAATCAGCTTCTACTAGCTTTCACACTAGATGACTGTTCTATAAGATTGTACATGGAAGATGAAGGGTTCAAATTTGTCTCTTCTGTAAAATTAGAAGGTCATGAAGATTGGGTCTGTGGATTAGATTTGAAGAAAGAGGGTAAAATATATCCATCAAACCTGCACAAGTAAAAAGATAAATTATTATTTCTTTCAGGAGATGATTTTCTTCTTGCATCATCAGGCCAAGATAATTATGTCAGAATCTGGCGATTTGTTCAATGTGAGAAAGATACAATTGGCCAAAGCAAACTAGCTCTAAAAACTTTGAGCTGGGATTATCAAATCAATGTAGAATCTGTTTTAATTGGACATGAAGGATGGGTTTATTCAGTCTCGTGGAACCCTGTGGAAAAATCATTACTATCAGCTTCTTGGGATAAAACAATGGTGATATGGGAATATGACAAAGACAATGATTTGTGGATGGATAATATAAGAGTTGGTGAAGTGGGGGGTAATACACTAGGATTTTACGGGGCAATGTTCGGTCCTGATGGAGACACAATGATTGGTAAGAGGATAACAGTCTTAAAGACTCACTGTCTCTCTGAAAATATCATGTTTTTTTGCAATAAATTGGCAAATATTTCTGATTAGGTTATGGCTATCATGGAGCTTTTCATGTTTGGAAAAATGATGAAATAGATTGGAATCCTGTGGTAACTGTTGGTGGTCATTTCAGTGAAGTAGTTGATTTAGCTTGGGATCCAAAGGGGGCCTACATATTTTCTGCATCCTTGGACCAAACTTGCAGAATTCATGCTCCTTGGCCTACTGAAAAAGAACCTGTAAGTGTTTGCTATAACAATAAAACTCTTGTTTAATTAAAAATTGTAGATCACTTGGCATGAAATAGCAAGACCACAAGTGCATGGGTACGATATGAATTCCATAGCAGTCTTTTCAAAGTATAAATATGCATCAGCATCTGAAGAGAAAGTCATAAGGACGTTTAGTGCACCACAAAATTTCATAGATAACTATAGAAGAATTTGTAAAATAGAGAAGGATGATGAAGAGTCAGAAAGTATGTGGAAAATATAAATGTTGGTATTGGCCTAATTTGTTAATTTGTTTAGGTGAAAATTCTGGAGGAGCTAAAGGAGCAGCTGTACCTTCTTTAGGACTGTCCAATAAAGCAGTTTATTCTGAAAATAATGATTCTCTGTCTCTTATTAAGGACACTAAAGAAATGTATCCAGAGGAATCCCATTTCACTGCTACTGAGCTTTATGGTTAGTTCATTGTTTTTATTGTTTTAATTTTTAAAATCAATATCCTTTATTGAATTTCAGAACCCCCAACAGAGGAGAACCTTCTTCAGAATACACTCTGGCCAGAAATGTGTAAGCTTTATGGACATGGATATGAAGTCTATTGTTTAGCATCCTCGTCTGATGGCAAATACTTAGCTTCTGCTTGTAAATCAACTTCTCAAGAGCATGCAGCTGTTTTATTATGGTAATTATTCACTTCTCATTTTCTCAAGGACCGTATTATGCAAGAAAATAATTTATTCACAGGGACACTACCAATTGGAAAAATATACAGAAATTAGTATCCCATAATTTAACAGTTTCGCAAATTGCGTTTTCGCCAGATTCACAGAAAATTCTCACTGTTTCGAGAGATAGAAGATGGTCATTGTTTGAGAAAAACAATCAGGAACAATTTGTCTTAGCTGCAACTACAAACAAAGCTAACGGTGTACATTCTAGAATAATTTGGTGTTGTAGTTGGACACATGATTCCAAATATTTCACTACAGGATCTAGAGATGGTAAGTTGCAGAGGGTCCCGTTATTTACTTGAATTTCATTAATATTATTTTCATAGGAAAATTGGCTGTTTGGACAAAAAATGTCAATAAAAGTCCTGAAGGTGTCCTTGGTCAATATGAGCAGGCTTCACCTCATTTATCAATACCAAAAGACTCAATTACAGCCGTCTCTGCAGCACCTTGCCTGTTAAACGGTAAATACTTGTTCGGAGTTGGTTTTGAATCTGGCGTTATCTTCTTTTATCAATGGACAATGGAAAATTCATGGCAATCTGTTTTGGAGCTGAATGGAAGGTAATACAATTCTTTGGTTTTTTATTAATTATTTCCAACAGTTTACCTTGTTATTTTCGAAAAAAAATTAACTCCAACTGAAATTATCACAGTTTTATATTTGAAATATGTAGAGTCCAAACGACTGAAAAAATCTGGTCGCCAACTGTCCAGAGCTCTCCACAGAACTATTCAAATGAAATTCGGCAACAAAATCAGTTACAATACTGCATTAACATCCTACCTCATAATGAGTTTTAAAGATAAAAATCAAAGAAACAAATTTTGAAAAATTAATTTCTTGCAATGTAACCAACTTATGATCATGAATTCAAGAATGTATGTTACCTCAAAGTCGTAGCCTTATATTCGAAGTTATGAATTTTTGAAACTCTTATTCGGATTTCGAAACAAATGATTTTCGATTATTTGGAACATTATTATTTTAAAAAAAAAATTAACTCCAACTGAAATAATCAGAGTTTTGTATTTTAAATATGTTCAGTCCAAGAAGCGACTGAAAAAATCTGGTCACCAACCGTCCAGAGCTTTTCTCAGAACTATTTGCATGAAATTCGATAACAAAATCAGTTACAATACTGCATTGATATCCTACCTCATAATGAATTTTAAAGATGAAAATCAAAGAAACAAATTTTGAAACATTTATTTCTTGCAATGTTAACAACAAATGATCAATTTATATTTGCATATATTTTTGCATATGTTGTGATATTCAGCGTTGAGATAGGAAGTAATAATCCATAGTGTAAAATTTTCAGTGTTTTATTAATTTTTTTTCAGCTTGGCCCATCATTTAACTGTAAGAAGAATTCAATTTCGGCAAATTTTGGGAGAGGCAGGCAAAAAAGAGTTAAATGAAAATATTTTACAAGTTGCAACATGTAGTACAGATACTTCACTCAAGGTTTTTAATCTGTTTTTAGACAAGTTATAATGATAAGAATAAAGAATTAATATTATTTTTTAAATTTATGTTTTCTTCATACCTTTGGTTATTTCAGGTCTTAGAATATTTCATTCTCACGATAAGTAAATAGTCTCAAGACACAAATGCACTTTAAAACCATAAGAATCTTGCTTTCTTCAGAACTTGAAAACTGTTTATACAGGGTGGCCATTTGAAAACGAAACAGACGAGATTACAGACGAAATAAAGTTTTTCGATAGAAATGCTCGGACTGGTCGATTTCTGTTTTGAGGGGACAACTTAAGATGTAGGTTACGGACGCATAGCGCTTCAAACCTTGCTACTACAACCTTCACCCCCAAATTTTGAATAGGGAAGATGGGGTGAGTGATACCTCATTTGAAAGGTATTTTTATACTGATTTCAGCACAGTAATTGTTTTTTCATTTTATGCATTAGTTCTCGAAATATTCTTAACTAAGTATTTGAAAATGAAGTGGTGTTTTCATGGCACTTGTAGTGTTTTGTGAAAAATCGACATTTTGAGCTTCAAAACAACCATGACTGTGGCTTCCTTCCTAACTAACTAACGCATGAATATTTCGAGAACTAATGCATAAAATGAAAAAACAATTACTGTGCTGAAATCAGTATAAAAATACCTTTAAATTGAGGTATCACTCACCCCATCTTCCCTATTCAAAAATTGGGGGTGGGGGTTGTAGCAGCAAGGGTTGAAGCGCTATGCGTCCGTAACCTACATCTTAAGTTGTCCCCCTCGAAACAGAAATCGACCTGTCCGAGCATTTCTATCGAAAAACTTTATTTCGTCTGTAATCTCGTCTGTTTCGTTTTCAAATGGCCACCCTGTATAATAAAGATAAAAACAGGTGAGGTTAATTCCAGAAATATGAAAAAACATCGCCTCAGATAGATTTATTAACTACGTCTAATTGAAATACAATATTATCAATTATTCATAAGAAAATACAATAGGTAGGTACTTGTAATACAAAATAGAATATAATATCTTTATGACTAGTATAATGGCTAAATCAACACAATTACAGTATGACAATAATTGATATTAAAAATATTTCCCTTGTGGAAAAAAAATAGCACCAATATATACAAACTTCGATGTGCAAATGGACAACTGAAACTTTTGTAGCAGCAATAAAATCTCCGATTTGCTTGGCCCGTAACATAGTGACCTTTGTAGAAAAAATAGTTTTGAATATACGAGCTCCATCTAAAATGCCAAAAATACATATGTACAATGTTTGCCGAATGTATGAATGAATTAGGCAGAGAACTTATTGGATAAACCTAATAGACTGGTGGACTAATGAGCCATAGCATGAAGCAATCTATTTTTCAATTGCAAAAATATAAAGTATTAGTACATATGTGAAGAATAATTTGGCACTATTGACATTATTCTTGAATTCTAATAGTGATTTAATTTTCTTTACTTTTCCCTGAGAGTCAAACCGTACTATTTAGATTTGGCACTACTCAGTAAATTTTCGGTGGCATTAAGAAATAAACAGGACTAGTTCACTTCAACTTTTTTTTAATCTATTCCTATCACTATATTCTAACACTATTTTTATAATTCCACAAAGTTCGATTTTGTTTAAAAGATAAATGCTGTTGATATGCAACCAAAAATCACGTTTTTCCTATACTGTCAAAATTTTTATTTAAAATAAACCTGTTTTTGTAAGAATCTAATCATTATGTTTTTCCGATAGCACTCAATATGTTCTTATTTGGTTACCAGGAACAATATGTATAGAACTAAGTGCATACAGGCAAACAAAATGATTACACTGATATTCTAAAAAATGCCTATATGTTCTTAACGGAGCCAAATAAAATAAAATTGCATCTTAAGAAAGTTTCCTCAGGCTCCAATAACTTTATGTGTAAATGCCCTGTATGTAATTGTGAAATTAATCCTTTTATAGAAACCCCAAAAATATAAAAGCTATATAAGAACAAATGTTCTCTCCATCATTCATACTATATTCTTGGCTCTGCTTCTATTATTAAATCAACTATTTGAACACCAATTCTATTCTATATATAGTGATAATGATCATTGATAATTATTGTTGTTTAACTTGTGTTCATTAAATCAAGACAATAAAATAAATGAATATACACCTCTTCAAAAAAACAATAAAAAGAGTGCAGTTAATAAAAAATTGAGGTTATATCTCACTTGATAGGTTGTCTGAAACTTAGATTATTTACACCAAGATAGAGCATAGTGAGAGAGAAAACGTGGCCGAAATAAGATAGCAATATGTTTATTATTTTCGTCAAAATCAAAACACATTCCCGCAGCTCCCTATTGGTGGCTTTCTACCACGTGACCTGGACGTGCGAATGAATTTCATTATGGCCGCCTTCTTTGACAGCTGATGCTTAGGTGCAACAAGTTCAAACTCATCGTTTTGAGTTAACCAAGTGATTTTTGTAGTGAAAACGAGGTTGGACAATAATTATTTGCTGTATTAAGCTGAAAAATGGTTAATTCCTGTGTGATATGTAAAAAAAGCACCAGTAAAGACTGCGGGCGATCCATACATCGGTAAGTAAACACAACAAATAATAATTTACCATAGGCGTAGCTAGGAATACCTAGCTCTCAATATAAGCATATTGTAAACTTATTTTAAAATTTGATTTGGATAATATGAACATCTAAATATAATATTTCTAATTTCAGTTCCAGTAGCACATCTCCAGATGAAAGGCCTGTGACTCCAGAACCATTAGATACTAATAAGCTAGGTAGTGTCAGGGAATCCTCAAAACTGAGTAATTCTGAACTATCCAGAACTTTAACAGCTAGTGATTTGTCTGCTACACTGACTACTTCAGATTTATCTGCTACATTGACTGCTTCAGATTTATCTGATACATTAACCGCTTCAGATTTATCTGCTTTTTTGACCGATACAGAATCCTCTGGTGCTTTGACAGTTTCAGAATTGTCCGGTACTATGACAGCTTCAGAATCGTCAAGCAACTTGGTATCCTCGGAAGTATTAACAGTAGCACATCCAACTACGTAAGTTTTACTTAATTTTATATTTATAATATTGCAAAATATATTCTGGTTCATTATATAAAACCTTCTTATTTCAGTTCTGAAGCTAAAAGTTCTGTACCAAGACCAAGAAAAAGAAAATGTTTTGTTGGTGATGTAAGGGATGAAGATTTCAGGACACCAAAACAAGGAAAATTTGCCTTCTCCCTTGCTAAACGAAAAATTGCAGAACAGAAAAAGAAACTGAAAGCATTGAGGATGAAGAACAGAAGACTGCAACAGAAAATTTCAGATATTTCAGGACTACTGAATAATTTGAGGGAAATGAACCTTATATCCGATAATGCTCAAGATTATATAGAGGTAAGTAAGATTCAGCTTTGCATATATTTGTGGAATGTAATTATTTTCAATATTTCAGGCATCGTTACCAGGTCCTAGTAGAGATATGGTAAATAGACTCATAAGGGGATCAAAAAATCAGAAATTTACACCTTCTCTACGAGCATTTGCCCTATCATTACATTTTTACTCGCCTAGGGCCTATAATTATGTTAGGGAAAAATTCAATAATTCACTTCCACACCCAAAGACTATTTCTAAGTGGTATCAGACCATCGATGGAACTCCTGGCTTCACAACTGAAGCCCTCAGTGCATTGAAGAACAAAGTGCAGCAGTCTGCGGGAGAACAAATTTATTGCAATCTGGTGATTGACGAGATGGCCATTAGAAAAAAAATCGAATTTATTGCTGGTAAATTTTATGGATCAATAAGTTTTGGAGAAAAACCTGAAGTGGATACTTTACCAGAAGCTAAGGAAGCACTTGTGTTTTTAGTTACCTGCATCAATGGTCACTGGAAAATTCCAGTAGGCTATTTTTTGATAGATGGATTATCAAGCAGAGAAAGAGCCAATTTGGTAATTAACTGTCTGGAGTTTTTGAATGAAGTAAATTTGAGAATAACTTCTGTTACTTTTGATGGAGCAGCTTCGAATTTGAATATGGCGAGTCATTTGGGTGCTGATTTTTCGAATCCTCAATCATTG
Source organism: Harmonia axyridis (assembly GCF_914767665.1). Lineage (NCBI taxonomy): Eukaryota > Metazoa > Arthropoda > Insecta > Coleoptera > Coccinellidae > Harmonia > Harmonia axyridis. The sequence goes on from NC_059505.1 coordinate 33,054,502, forward strand.
AAGACTCACTTTGAACATCCAGTCACCAAAGAGAAGGTATTAATTTTTCTTGACCCTTGTCACATGCTCAAACTCTTGAGGAATTGTTTAGGAGACAGTAAGATTTTGAAAACAAAAAATGATAAATTAATCAAATGGACCTATCTTGAAGAACTTGTGAATCTCCAAGACACAGAAGGATTGAATGCAGCAACGAAGATAAGAAAACGTCATTTACATTTTGTGAAAGAAAAAATGAGAGTGAAGATTGCTGCGCAGACATTCAGCAGGAGTGTGTCGGATGCTCTTAAATTCCTTGAGTTTGATTTGAAATTGACAAATTTTAAAGGTGCTGAAGAGACTGCAAATTTCTGTCTCTTAGTTAATGATTTATTTGACATCTTGAACTCAAGAAATAAATTCTCTCCATATACATATAAGAGGGCATTATCTTTTGAAAACATTGATTTATACGTGGAAAGGTTTTCTGAAGCAAAAGAATACTTCATGGAACTGACTTTGAATGGAACACCAGTATTATCTTCAAGAAGGAAAACAGGGTTTCTAGGGTTTTTAATATGTATGGAGAGTCTTGAGGAAATATTTAGAATGTATGTGGTGTCAAAAAAATTAGACTTTTTATTGACCTATAAGTTCTCTCAAGACCATCTGGAGGTATTTTTTGGTGCTATCAGGAGTCTGAATGGATACAACAACAATCCCACAGCCAGACAATTTCAGTCAGCATATAAAAAGTTGTTGATAGCAAGGGAAGTGAGAGGTGCTGATTCTGGAAATGTTGTTAATTTGGACAATACATCAATTCTTCATGTTTCGTCATATAAAAAAATAACAATAAATGATCATAAGGAGGACTTGGAGGAGACTGAAGAGTATAAAAATTTGTGTGCAGCGTTAAATGATCATGATTACTTTGGTTCTTCAGGATGGCAATTATCTTCATATATACAGGATGTTTTAATTTATATAGCAGGATTCGTTGTCAAGTCATTGAAAAAATGTATCACTTGCTCAAAATGTCTTGATATGTTGGAGACTTGTGAAACATATTCATTTCTACAGAAAAGAAAAACGTATGGCAATTTATTCAAGGCATCCAAATTTGTCATTAAGATATGCACACAAGCAGAAAAAACAATAAGATATATGATTTCTAACAACCCTAATATTTTGAGTACAAAGTCTGAAAATTTAATCAATAAGTTGATTCATAATTGTATTGTCTGTTTACCAGATGATGTTTTGAATGCATTTGGCAATCATGTATTTGATGAAGGGTTTCTAGAAAGTCATGAATTGCCTTTGATAAAACTGATATTGAAAAGATATTTCACTATAAGAATTCACCACGAGACAAGAAAAATGAGCGATCAAGTGGTGAATCGAGTAAGAAGCATGCTCACACATCTGATTTTGTATCAGAATCAATAAGTTTTTTTTTTATCTTTACAATTGTTAGTTTTAAGTTTTAGGGTGATCAGGGTGTATAAAACACTCTTTTTTGATTGTGTACTTTTCGATCCTGTTTGGATTCAATTACCAAGGACTATAGCAGTAGTAGATATGGATTCTTAGTTATTTTATTATAAACATTTCTGAAGAATCGATTATCAGTATATTTTAGTTACCTATCGTATTTCTTCAAATCATTATTGTAAAAATCATTTATTTTATGTTACATGTTATTTTTTATGGAAGTTATTAATACATCCTTGCTTGATAATCAATCCTGATTATGCAGGCTTTCAAGTTTCAATTGCTATTCCACTATAAATACTGATTCTCCGTCCATTCCATTGCAAAACTCACAAAATTCCAATCATCTATCTTATATAGTGGAACAAAACTATACATTCATAATATCATTTGCTCTCAAAGGTGCAGGTAATGGATGGACAAGGTTTCAGTAAGTAAGTAAGGCCTATTACAGCATTAATGAGAACTGATATGATTATACTTCACACTTGATGTAAAACTGACCTATCTAATACATTTTCATGTCGAACTGGATCAATAAATTTATTGTTATTTTTGTTATTCAATTTAACATAGTATTCAGGTGTAATACCCTTAAATTTCAAACCTTTGCAGTCAAATGAGCTCCATTTGTAATAACATGGTGGTCCCCAATAAAAATCTGGACTCACCTCAGAACAAGATATCAAGCTGTGTTAAAATCCAAATTTAGATACAGCATCATCTTGTATGGTAATAACCTACCATGCAGCCTTATTGAAAAGTGACCTGAATAGATGTATTCGATATAATAGGATTGTTAATAAAATCATTGATAATGATATAACATTCAATTGTATAGGTATTTGTAATTATTAAAACCAGAACAACAATATTTGAATATCATATTTGCTATTTCAAATCTCTTTTCATATTGAATATTTTTTCGAATCGAAAATATGCCTGCACTATAAAAATTCTGCGTATAACAATGATTTAGAATAAGATGAAAACATCGGGAAGGTTAACAAAATTCATAAAAATAATGACATTAATTATGCATCCAATGAAATAATAATTAAAGATTCGATAACCTTTGAAGGATTTATTTCTATTCTTAACAAATTTTTAGATCCACGCCACTGACTTCTATTTACGACAACACACTTTGTTTGTAAACAAACAGTGTTTATTATGGGAACAAAACATTCAGTTCATCTAGTAAGGGATTGCTCCATCTTGTTGTAAATAATCTAAGGTCTGAAATAATAATAATTATAATTGACCATATTCACCGTCGCCATATTGTTATGCGACAATACCAACTACCCAGTGTTCCCAACGAAGAAATATTGAGTTTACTAGAAAAATTCCACAATATAAAGTTTATAAGTGAAGTTTATGTGTACCTTTTCTGGCTGCTACGCCAGATAGGCTTGTTTGGGACAACATTGTGCAAAAATTTCACCTTTTGGAAATAAAAAGATTAGTGAAAGGTGGTTTTCTGAACAAATTAATTGTGGCCGAGTGTATAAATGAATGCTTCGCTCCATTTTTGGAAATAGTCAGTGGAAGAATAGTCTTTATGGCTGATAGTATTTTTGATATTAGCGGTATTTTTGTAGTAAACTCAATATTTCTCCGTTGGGAACACTGGGTAGTTGGTATTGTCGCATAACAATATGGCGACGGTGAATATGGTCAATTTCATTTGAAGAAGCAACTACTATTTCGTACTTATTCTATGGCAATATACAAGACAAAAAGCTGTGTAAAAATGTTGCTTCATTATGGTCATTTTGATATCACTATGCATTTTCCAATCATTAAGTTGTGCTACATTTGATGACGTATCATCTGAACCATTTATAAAAATATTAAAATTGATTTCAAACTTGTGCCAAAAAGTGTTGAAAATATGTATTTTTCTATTAATTTCTACTTTTTTGAATCTTCATCGTTCAATCATTTCATGAACATTGGGGACACTAACAAAATCTCAAAAATATCTGCCATTATTATTAATTGCTTATAATCTCAATATATTTCGTACTAAATTTCGACTGTAAAGTGGACTGAATCATAGTTTTCCATTTTATCATCATTAAAATCCTGAATTAAATTGAGTATTCAGATTGATTAATTTCATAAAGCTGCTTTATATTAACCAAAACATACACGACGGCCCCTGAAAGCTTGACATGAATATTTTTGGTGTTGACAACATATACATATAGAACTACAATCAACCTCTTTTTTATATTTATGATATCATCACCAAAAATTCCTTTCCTTTAACAAATAATATATAATCATGGTCTTAAATTCATTCTGTTTGTTTTCAGTTGTAAACAAATTCCCAAATGCTAAAAGTGAAAATTTCAGTTTTTGAATGATAGTTTCAATAACAGATTTGTCAATTCCAAAAGAAATAGAATTTTCAAAACCTGAAATTTCAAAGAATGAATTAATTGTTCATAAATTAATATGACAGTATCTAATATTTACATCACTTAAAGTAAAATTGTGCTATGAATTCCATATTAAAACTAAAATTAATAAATTCGGAATATAAAAAAATTCAACATCTAAAAATTACAGTTTTTAAATTAAGAGAAAATTAATTTTAAAATCAGATAAAAATGTTAATATACACTATTTCGTAAGCCCCTTCAATCTAACCAGTCTCTTCATGAATTTTCTACATTAGCCAATTTAGCGTCTGTTTGCATTTTTGGAATAGAATAATTTTCTGGACTTAAAATATTCCCAAAATTATCTCTTTTGGTGTCAGAGTCAAGAAGGCCAGAACTATTACTGGAAGTACCACTACATTTGGGAGGAATAGGAGGAGGATTAGGTTTCGCACAGTCTTTTGGCGGACTTTGAACAATATTCATCTCCTGCTGATGTGCCCTCAAATCGAATTCCTCATAAGTGCTATTATTGAAATTATTTAAATGAGCATGTTCAGATATACTTATCCCTGAATCTCTCAAATCGTGGGAATCATCAGTTTGAGCTGTCAATAAGCAATTTGAAGACGAATTTGAGACTGGTTCTTGCGAGCTCTCATCTAACGTCATATAGTCCATACTACACATTGATGGCGTGGACTTTTTAGATCCCCTTTTAGGTACATGAGGTGGAGTATCACTGGAGAAGCTATTCACGCGTTTGTCAGGAGCTGAAAACAAATCCTTTAGCAAAAACTAAGAATCTAAGTACTAGAGATGAGCGATATTTCACGAACTGTGATTTAATCACTGATATCAGACCGTCACAGGTAGTCACGGTTCCGAAAAACGAATACAGAGCGTGATGGGATCACTGTTTGAACATTTCACAGATATTGGCATATCAACGTCCGTGCAATCGTAAATTATGAAGCCAGCCTGCCAGCCTGATGTTTTTATTGCTTCGGAACCTTTGTCGGCACTTATTGATGCACTCTAGCAACATAAGTTCCGTGCGAACGATTGTTTTCGAAAGCCGGACAAATATAAACAGAACGTCGAAGCAGGCTAACTAATAAAAAAACTCAAATAATTCTCTTCCTCAATTGTAATATGTCGTTGGTGGAGAATGAATAGGAATAATTGTATTTTTCTCTCGAAAAATTTATCAAATATAGTTAGGAAATTCGATTATTTAGGGACTGTTTTAACTACCCATTTCTGAGTTTTTTGTTGTGAAATTTTTAATTTTTGTCTTATTTTTTTGTTACAGTATTAGCCCCTCAACTATTTTGATATATACAATTATAAAATGAGTGTATTTTGTTTGGAGGTTGATTACTCATCATTATTATTAAATAAATAAATAAACGCCTGAATATATGCATATGGCTTATTATTTATTATTCGATGTCCTAAAAATCATACCTTTTCATTTAGAGATTTCACAATTCTTTGATTAGCTCAGAAATTAATAGAAAATATCAAATATATTTAGGAAATTCAATTATTCAATAACTGGTTTTACTATATTTTTGTACATTTCTGATTGTTACTTTTTCTGTTTTTCTCTTATTTTATTTGATGCAGTATCAGCCACTTAATATTATCAATATATATTCACATGTGAATTATTTTATGTGTAGGTATTATTTATTTTTCGATGTCCAAAATTATTCATATCCATATTCCACAAATCTGTTACCTCTAAAGAATTAACAGAAAGACAAAAGAGCTAAGGTCTGGGTGATTCATACAAATAATAATAACAAGCACGGTCCGTGCTTAGCGTTGTGAAACGTGAACGTTCCTGTTCCTTTATGATATCAGTGAAATTAAAGCGTGACGTGATCACTGTTTAGGTATCGGATTCGGTTAGCGGCACTGGGAGTGGGATGACCCCACTCCCAGTGCTGCACGGAACGGAGAACGGGCGCTAACCGAATACGATACCTAAACAGTGATCACGTCACGCTTTAATTTCACTGATATCATAAAGGAACAGGAACGTTTCACAACGTGATCTTGAAATCACGGTATCGCTCATCTCTACTAAGTACCCTAACATTACTACGTCAAAACCTATACTATAATTCTATGTTTTCATCACATGTTATGTAGATAGTGCATAGAGAGAGAGAGAGAGATAGAAATCGACAGCAACATAGGAGTGAGAAATATCAGCTACCTGGAGCCACAACATAGTTTTTATTGGTTCTACATAAAATCATTACTATTTTGGGTATGTTCCATATATTGCCGAGCGGTTACTAGTGGTTTTCAATGTTTGAGGTAACCTGCTTCGTATTTACGGACCACTTGACACTTGTCAATGGTCAACTAAATTTCTCATTGACAGAATTTTGGAGGTTATAAATGGTTGATCTCGTTTAATTTGTGAATAACTGATAGTTCTTAATGGCTCTGAAGGGTATTTGTTTCATAATTGAAATAATACAGTTTTTAAGTGTTAGATGTCTTGGAAAATATTCATAAACAATAATCTGAAAATTAAAATGACAAACTGCCAACCGGAGTGGGCGTGGTTACCTAATCTAACCAGAATAAAGGTACGGTTTCTCTGGTGACAGATAACTTACCAGAGTTTGGGGAAATAGTCACCGGTTTTTGATGAATTTGACATATACGGACCACCAACTTACTAACCATAGTAGCCAAGGTGATAAATGGACCATACCCTCTATAATTAGTTGAAATTCAAACTTTTGTATTCTTTTATGAGCTGTCTTGTGACTAGGGTCTCAACCTTTTTCTCTTTAATATTGGAGTCAATGCTATACTATGCACGATCGCCCAAGATATTATTAGATCATTGCAAGTCACTTTGAAAACAAAAGAAACAATCGTCCAGAAAAATAATGGTGTGAAAGTTCATGTGAAATTACATGAATAAAATTAAACTCCTGACTTCACGTCAGTGCTTGTTTCATTTACTTACTATGAGATCTAGGAGGCAAAGGTGGTGCTTCTTCCGTTCCAGAATCTGACCACGAATTCCTTAATGGTGAAATACCGTCTGTAGGTGTCATAGAACTATGTCTCAACAGTCTTGGAGATGGTGGTTTGGTCAGGGACCTTTCCCTCGAATGTGTAGGTTTTGGTGGTAGTGGAATATCACATAAATCAGATTCCCTTTTAAAATATGAGGTATTAGTATTCTGTTAGTCACTTAAAAATGGAATGATGCCTTACCTGCTTTTGAAGGAAGGCAAACTGGAACTGTTATACTCAAAAGGTCCCCTAGTTGGTGTATGTACTTCGCAGAATAAGTTACTGAAACCTTGAGACTTTGGTCTATTCTCTCGTTGTGGAATGGGTGGCGCGCCAATTGCGCTTGGTAATGAAAGACCTAAAGCTTCTCTACTGGGCATAACTTTATCGTTCTCCTATAATTGATAAATTGCAATAATACGCACATCTCAAAACAATTCGCATTTGAAAATGCAACGAAAACTCACCACTGGTTTCGTATATATCACATCTGGTTCACTGTAATCTCCCAAGTAGCCATATGGTACATGAGAACCATTTTCTGAATACCTTTTCTCAAGAGGTACTGGTGGCAGTGGTGTACTGTAATAACTTATTTAGTTCAAGTTCAAACTGCAAAAAAATTAAACTCACTTGACAATACTATCGGATTTCTGTCGTTTAGGTCTGCAAATCGGTCCCAAGCTCTCCCTCAACTGAGCGAATCTCTCCAATAACCTCTGGTGTAAAGGTTGAACACCGGCTGAAGCCAACTTTCCATGAAGGTCCAATCCTTCTTCCATCACTTGTGTGGCATCTAATATCAAATTCTTCAAAGTGAATACATATGTCATGTGCTCTGGATATAGTTTCTGGAATTCTTGGGTGAAAAACGCTTGTTGGTATTTGCTGATGCCTCCCTGCACGTTTGCGTCAATAATACCCTGCAACCGCATGGTGAAAGGATTCAAATTTCTCTTTGGTTCTTTGGAGTAAAGGATTATCAGTTGCCTCAATTCTTTCTCTACATTCTGCATCGTTTCGCATGCGAATTTAACTGGAGGAATTTCTTCAGTATGCCTATTTATAACTTCAAACCATCTTAGTATTCCAGGCAGGGGGTGGTCTATTTCTATCGTCATCCTTTCTATCCATAAACTCTGAAACCATTCAACAAAAAATTAAAATATTACATTCACTTTATGAATCTGAACAAAGAAGGAAATACCAGAATGAGTTATTGGTTTGAGACCTTTTTTAATGATGAACTATTTTCTTGACAGGGTTGAAGGTCAGGTTGTTGGAACAAAAACCACTTCTCAGACCATTGCCGACATGTTTCGATTTTATTCAAAAATCTTCTTCAGGGCTCTATAATAAATTACAAGATTTTTTTTTTTTAAAAACACTAATAAATAAATCATGTTGGAATATACAATGGGACATTACAATTGAATAAATAATTACATGAATATCTGAACAGTACAATGCAAAAAAGGAATTTTTTAAAAAACGAATAGTGAGAGAAACACTAAAAACAATCCAGCCCAGCATACAGGTACTCGATGATTTTACATTAAAAAGGGGAAACCAATTACTTACAGTCTATTTGCGGTTTTTTTGTCAGAATCATGAAATATATGAAATAAATATCACTTTTTGACACCATCAAATTATAATCTAAAACGAACGAAATGATAAAACGGGAACAGACTACTCTGATAATGATAATTATTTACTTATAACATATGTATCATCAGAGTGGTCTGTTCCCGTTTTATCATTTCGTTCGTTTTAGATTATAATTTGATGGTGTCAAAAAGTGATATTTATTTCATATATTTCATGATTCTGACAAAAAACCGCAAATAGACTGTAAGTAATTGGTTTCCCCTTTTTAATGTAAAATCATCAAGTACCTGTATGCTGGGCTGGATTGTTTTTAGTGTTTCTCTCACTATTCGTTTTTTAAAAAATTCCTTTTTTGCATTGTACTGTTCAGATATTCATGTAATTATTTATTCAATTGTAATGTCCCATTGTATATTCCAACATGATTTATTTATTAGTGTTTTTAAAAAAAAAAAAATCTTGTAATTTATTATAGAGCCCTGAAGAAGATTTTTGAATAAAATCGAAACATGTCGGCAATGGTCTGAGAAGTGGTTTTTGTTCCAACAACCTGACCTTCAACCCTGTCAAGAAAATAGTTCAAAGAAGGAAATATCTAAGTCGTTATCATATAGTTACCTTAATTTCATTATCTTTGTCGATCATTCCTTTATGTACAGGTCTATCACACTGGAATCGCTTAACATTATTGTAAAGATAATACCTAGAAACCTTTTCTGAAACACCATTCGCTTGAATAATAGGATTTGGCTCTGGTATTGGTTTCACATTGCAAATTTGAATATCTATTTTTTATAATTAAGGAAGCAACTGATTAAATGTGTTAAAAAATTCAATATTATTTCAACAAGAAAAACTTTGCCAATGGTTGTGACTCTATGATTCCTTGTCCCTGTCTGCTGAAAAATCAAAGTTCCACGATATTTTGAGATTTGTAACACTCAACTGCCAAAAAGTTCTATCTAATTTACTCATATGGAAGGAAAAAGTAATCGCAAAGCTCGGAACCAATATTTTCTTGATGCAAAGGTAAAATGTATTAACTTTTCGAAAGGATACATTGTCCATCAGAATTTATTATAGAATCATCAGGTGGTGTGTTCTTCATCAAAATTTGGGCGGCTGGGAATTCCGTTTGTAATCGTTGTGTAAAGGCACCGATCCTTTCATATTCTAATCCTCTATAAATGAATTGCTTGTTCTATAAAAGAGAAAAATTCAAAGAAAATTGTAATTGAAGTCAGATTATCTTTACACTTGTTCGGTTAAGCTGAACTTACCCTAACAAAGAGTGGAAAACTAAGACCATAGTAACCAACTCTGAAATATTCAGGTTCTGGACGGAGTTGTGTCAATATATTATCGTAGAATTTGGCACGATATTTCAGTATGTCACTCAGAGCTTTGTAATCGAAGGATTGTTCTTCATAAACAGCTGCCAGTTCTTTCAATAGAGGAATACCTTCTTCCCAACACTGTAAATTTCAAAAACCTAAATGATGTCTATTTTTACTCATTAAAATTTTATTTACCTTTCCCTTGTCGAAATAATGAATCATTTGCAAGTAGAGTTTCTCCTTCAATTGACTTTCGGTCAAATTGGCATTGTTAATATCGGTTACTGGCGTATGGTTGGTCCAACTGAGTTGATCTGCATGAAGTTTCATGGTAAAGCCCGCCTCTGTATAATTTTCAGCAGAGAAATGTAAATCGTGCAACTTGTATATATACCTCAGATACATCTCTTTTCGATCGAATTCATTCTTGTAGAAATTCTAGAAGGGTATTAAAATAAAGTAAAATGAATTACCGATGAGAAATTTTCTCAACTCACAAGAAGATTAAATGTGCAAGACATCCTTTTATCCCTATTTTCATCCCCTTGAATAACACTTCGATAATCTAGAAGTCTCTCTAATAAACGACTGACTGATGTAATAAAAGCTGCTCCACTCTCTTTCCAAGTTGGATCTTCACTCTGGACTCTACCCAGGAGCCTGTAAAGAACAATGTTAAAGAAAACGTAACCACAAAAAGAAATTAACATTTCAAGACAACAATCAGTTTTTCATCATATACTTACACATTACTCAAATGCTCCCTTAGGTTGCATGAAAAAATGTCGATATTACATCAAAATATCCAATAAATCATTCTAAGAAATATTTTGAAATGAAAGAAACTTACATGGTATTGAATAGCCTCCTATATTCATCATCTCCCTTATTTTCCGATATCAGTGTATCCAGTTTATCTATAAGTTCAGTTTCTACTTGTCTGAAATTACCCCGTGCTTTCTGTTCGCATTCCATCATATCAAAAAATATGTGAAGGGTGGCCTTGCGAAGTTCAATTTCTGGCACTAGAGTCACTTCCAAAAACGGTCCAACCATTGATGGGATGAATGCTAATTTGCACTCCCCTGCAAAGATAAATCAAAAACCGTGTTGTAATCTTCAACCTAGCATAAGACTTCAAATGGATTTTGAAGCAAAAAATCTCACCTAATTGTGACCACATAGACAAAATTTGGAATCCCATCAATACCCTCATATCCCCGTATTTTTCTATAATTTTTTCTCTTTTTACATCAGAAAACTGTTCCAGCTGAAGGGATTCTTGTGTTAAATAATGAACTGCTAAATTAAAGTAGTTTGTCCAGAGCTGAAACCCAATAACACTAGCAAAAATACTCAAAACCCAAGAAAAACAGCAGCTTACCTCTTTATCAATGTAACCTGAATGTGTATCCAAAAACTTGAAAGCCAAAGGTTGTGCAAGCTCTTGGAGAGATTTCAAAATGATGTTGCTCATAACCATTTTGATTACTAGCCAATCTTTCGAATAAACCTCCTGAACGACCAAATTACGAAACACTAGAAACACTCTCAACAGAAAGTCTTTCAATAGCTTACGATCATAACTAGGGCCCATTAGAACTTCCCATAACCGTTTGTAATGGTACTCATCCAATAACTGTAATATGCCGAGCATGCAAGCAACCAAACAACCCTAAAAATACAAGTTAACATTTGCTAATAACAATTTCATTACAACTCACAATTATCTTTGTATCTTTATCAAGCAACATCAAAACTGTTTGAAGCAACACTTCCAGTATGCTAATACATAAAGTATCAACATCATGATGTATACAATTATTTATCTTTCCCTGTTCATCGCAAAGCTTACGCTGTCTAAAAAGATAACCTAGTATTTCTGACAACACTTCAGTGCATAACGTTAATTCATCTCTATGTATAATATGGAACCTTAAGTGTTTACAAGCACAGCCTAATAGTAAACTTCTGGATTCTGAAAAAGGATAATGTTATCATACCGTATAATTAGGAAAGCCATCTATTAGTTTCTTTCGGAAGTTGCTGATAAAAAAGAACTTTGAAGAGCACAATGCTCTGGAACTAGATGTCATTCTAGTCCAAGTCGTCTTATAACAAAAAAATTATATTATTAAAGAGAACCCTGAGATAAACGTATTGCCAACATCGCAGTCCAAAAGAAACTAAGAAACAGACCACCCCCCAATATTCAAAACTTACCATCATCTTGAAATAGTTTACTGGATACTAAATTTTTTATACAAACTAATTTTGCTTGGACTAATAGTAGAGGTAACTCTTTAGGGATTGTGTCTAACATGGTAGCAGCTATTTTTGAAACTTCTAATATTGGTAATACATCCACCAGTTGTTCATAAACTGAACTAATCGATAGCAGTAAGGCAACCTGAAAGACATTTTTTAATTGTAAAATATGATGGGCTTGAGTTTTCTTTTCTACTGAATAAACTCAATTAAAGGGTGGTAAAGTTCTAATTGGTTCTATTTTTCATATACCTTTGTACTGACCTGGGTATTGGTGATATTTGGATCAGTCATGACCAACATTTTATTCAAGGAATTGAAAACAGCATACAAGTCTCTTTTGAAGCTGTCTTCAAACTGTCCACAAGTAGCTCTTGAAAAAAGTAATCTGCTTTGTATGATAAGTTTGAAAATATACTCCAAACTTTTGTAGCACTTCTGAATAGGTTCCTGTTTCTCAAAGGATAAGATCCAATCAGCGCAATGTTGAACACTTGTGAGCAATCCCCTAAAAATTTCAAAATAATAACATAATAACGCTTGAATTGAGAACAGAAACTCACTTATAAACCAAAGCTGCAGAAAAGTGATTCTTGATATAAGCGTCCAAAACAGGCTTAAAGTGTTGAAATTTAGACTCGTCCAACAAGATGAAAATCGAAACAAGTACGTGAAAAACCAATCCACTATATTGGGTTGAATTTCCATCTTCCGTTGAAAACAGAGCAAATAGAGCATCAAGGACGTCTTGCAAAAATTTAACCAATTCTTCATCGCCCAGTTTCAAAACTCTTTGCAAGGAGTCTTGTATCTTTTCTGGGTGAGACTTCCATCTTAAGAGAGCCAAGAGATCAACTGAAAATAAATCAATTAATTTATGGCAAAATTTCAAACAAATGATGGATTACCATTCTGAGTAAGTTTCGTAGAGCATAACAGAGTTTTGACGAATACAGCTTCCTTATGACTTCGAGAAAATTGCCCGCTAGCTTCATGATTGCCTTCGTAGTCTTTGCCGAAAGCTGGAAGGGACAAGTATCCGCAGTTCTCCAGTTTTTGGGGATCTTCACATTTATATATGTACAATTCGTGAGAACCATCTTGTATAGCTGCGCCATCTTTATCCATTAATCGGATAAACGAGAATCCAAACAGTTTTTTATCATTTTTTTCTCTCGCTGAAAAGATGAAGATATTTGAAATTTGAGCTAAGAAGAAAATTCCTGACATCTTACTTGAACAATGTCTGAATTCGAATCGGACATGAGCTCCTGCGAATTTATCGATTGGCAGTGTTAATCTTGCTAATTCTGCCCAAGCTGGAGAGTTGTGATGGTATATTATCATGGAATTGTAAACAGAAGATCCTTCCATTCCAGAGGCTCCCCATAAGCAATCCTTTAATACGCAAATTTGTTAGGAATTATCGATGATAGAATCAAATCAAGCTACCAGGATCCAGATTTGATTTATGTATTATACATATATGTTTACAGTTTTAGCAAAGATACGTCTTGATGAAGAAGATATACAGGGTGGCCATTTGAAAACGAAACAGACGAGATTACAGACGAAATAAAGTTTTTCGATAGAAATGCTCGGACAGGTCGATTTCTGTTTCGAGGGGGACAACTTAAGATGTAGGTTACGGACGCATAGCGCTTCATCCCTTGCTACTACAACCCTCACCCCCAAATTTTGAATAGGGAAGATGGGGTGAGTGATACCTCATTTGAAAGGTATTTTTATACTGATTTCAGCACAGTAATTGTTTTTTCATTTTATGCATTAGTTCTCGAAATATTCTCAACTAAGTATTTGAAAATGAAGTGGTGTTTTCATGGCACTTGTAGTGTTTTGTGAAAAATCGACATTTTGAGCTTCAAAACAACCATGACTGTTTTCCTTCCTAACTTACTAACGCATGAATATTTCGAGAACTAATGCATAAAATGAAAAAACAATTACTGTGCTGAAATCAGTATAAAAATACCTTGATATTGAGGTATCACTCACCCCATCTTCCCTATTCAAAAATTGGGGGGGGGGGGGGGGGGTTGTAGCAGCAAGGGTTGAAGCGCTATGCGTCCGTAACCTACATCTTAAGTTGTCCCCCTCGAAACAGAAATCGACCTGTCCGAGCATTTCTATCGAAAAACTTTATTTCGTCTGTAATCTCGTCTGTTTCGTTTTCAAATGGCCACCCTGTATAATGCGAGGAACAGACATAAAATCCCGTTAGTTAAATAAAGATAGTATAATTTGAACAATTCCCTTTCAAACATCGCTTTGAGGGAAGAGAGGTACAAGTAGACGTGTTAGAAATGTGTCAGTCTAGATTATCTGAATTCTGAGGTAATATCTTGTAGGAACAAGAATGATGTTATTTCAATTCAATTTCTAAATAAAAAAAAATATTGAAAAAAATTAAGACATTAATGTAATTTATTTGTACAAGTTTTTTAGGTGCACCTGAATATTTTTGATAAGACTAAAATTCACCTGTATCCTATTCTTTTCACTGTCCAGCACCACAACTGTAACTTCTATATTCTTGCCAGTGGACTTCCCACCTCTTTCAAAATCTCCCCTTTCCAAAGAAATGTATAGGTCATTTCTGACATCTCCCGGCATGATTACATCAGGAAAACCTAATTTTTTCGTCAAACTGACATTCTTGAACAACAACTGATTGTCTTCCTTGATTTGTCTCAGTTCGCCATGCAGTATTTTGAGAGATATCATTATCCCATAATTTGGAGGACAAGTGAGAGCGTTAAATTTTCCTATTTGCTTTATTATGAATTCGTGTAACTGGTGAAAGTCTTTTTCTTCCCCTTGAAAAACCTACAAGAAGAAATTATAACATATGTATTAAATATTGGTCAATTGTTTGGTATGGTACCTTCATGTTGAATTCCTTTTCGTCTGAATCCTTGTCTTTACTGGCCAAAAATTTACCTAGAGGTTGCACGCCAACACCGTAGGGTCTTTTGTACACCTGCTGTTGTAAAGTAGCGTATTTTTCAGTCTTTTTCGAGGTATCGGAGTAAATCATTTTTCCGATTCTTATTATATGAGCAATTATAAAAATATCACTATTCAAGTCCGAGTTACCTAAGTCCTGGAATAACTTGAGTAAGTAAAATCATCTTGAAACGCAAAAAGAAAATTCTTTACCGTGAAGAATGTGCAGTTACTGTGCAATTTCTCTACATAATTGGAAAAACCCTCTTTGGATATCCTGACCAGAAATCTCTCTGTTATATATTTGCATTTGGCAGCATCGTATAGAGAAAAATATATTTCGGTATCTTCGCCGATGTGATGCCCAAAGTCACGCATACAGAAGTACAGATGATGGGTCAGGACTTTCTTGGTTTCCTTCTTCTTGAGTGTTCCCCTGGCCTGGAAAACAAAATTAAAAATACTCGCACCTTTCACATAACAAGACCAATATTCAATATTTAGGCTTTCTAGCCATGTTCTACTCGGTTATTGGCCTAACGTTTCACCTACAACTGCGGTAAGCATCTTCTGATTGAAGTTTGTGATTTGGTTATTTTCAACTCGTTGATTAAATGAAGTAAACAATATATTCTGTCATACTTTAAATATTTCAACACGTACCAACCATGAGTGCTAATGCCCACGTTTTTAACTTACATGCAAAATAAGTCAAAACATCAGTTTCTGCATGGCCCGACAAACTGGTAGATGACACCATACTCTTCAAATAGGTAGAACACGTTTTTACTTGAAATTACACAGCTTTTTCCTTACTAACAACGTTTTTACTACTATTGAAAGTAATAAAATTAAAATTGCCTAAATCATTGGAAAGCTAATGGTCTGATGCAACTTTTAGGGTTACATGTTTCATTGGACATCAAGGTAATAGGAAATCCAAAAATTTCTCTGACACTATAGCTAATTCAAAAATATATTATTTTGAAAAGTTGCGCTATGGACATTCAACAACATTAAGTTGAAAACACGAAGAAAATCTTAAGTGAATTTAATTTAAATTTTGAGCAGAGAAAAATGCATATTCTAAGATATCTTTTTTGGTGGAAATTAGTTGTAGATGGTACGTACACCTTAAGGGTAACACCCTGTATATTTTAAAAAGTGTATAGTAAATCGTTTAACTTCAGAAGTATTTCCATAACATTTCAGTATTATCTTCTGTAAATTTAAAAATGTTTCAGGTGAACTACTGTATATTTTCAAGTTGTAATAGTTTATGATAGATATTACATTTTTCAAAGTTTATTTTAAAGAATGAAGAACCAATGAAGACCCAAGTCAATAAGTAGTATCTTATTCTATTCATTATTTAATTATGAATATGGGCAATACTTGTCTATTGATGAATATGAATCTCAGAGTAATAAACATATTCACTACTCTAAACAATAAGCAGTAAATAATGAACATGTTTATTACTCTGAGGTTTGAATTAGCTAAAAGTTTACTTTCAACGTTCGACTTACCGTAGTATTTTCTGCGCTTGAAACATGTACATGATAAAGCTCTACTACAGACATCGAATCAGAATTTACCATTTCAGCTCCTTGTCTTGGTACCAAGTCCAATCCCAGTTTTCTGGAACAAAAATTTACAATATGAACTAACTGAATTTCAATAAGGGACGGAGTTTGAAGGAATCATCTCAACCTTCTTTTTCTCAATGAATACTAGAATGTGGGTGCATATATAATCATCCAATCATACAAAGTAAATGAATTAAATTGAAAAATGAAATATTTTTTTCGAAGTGTCTTGCAAAGATCTGGTGAAAATCTCAAGAAAATAATTCTTCAAATAATATAAGTCACTCATAGAGTGAGATCTAATTTAAAAAAAACCTCCAAGTTAAAAACTAAGCAGGATGAGTTTTATAGTTGGTATAGTAATTAACCACTTTTTTCAAATAGCTTTACAATATATTGAAGACCTCTTTGGGTATGCAACCAATAATATCTCATTGCTGTTATTCCAATGTATAAATTCAAAGAATCCTAGAATCTCAAGGTGGATGATATGAGTCATCCTGAAGAACATTCCAAGAGAATACCAGCTGGTGAGAAACGAGAGAGGACGATAAAACAAAGATGCCTTCGTTTACTTTTTGTCTTATCATTCCATTTCGCAACCGGCTAATAAAGCAAAAATCTGATAGTGTGGCACATGCCAAGAGTGTCGTCTACACACATTTAGCAGCTGGACACAACCTATTTAAAGTTCAGGGACGAAGTTATCTTCAGTTGACGGTGTTAGGACGATCAGGAATTGTCTGATGTTACCTGGTCCTTTCGAGAAGTAGATAACTACTGATCAAACGATAATTAATAAATATAGATAAATAACGACAAAGTTCATGATATATTGGTTAGATTCCAGATGAAAGAAATATGATTTTTCACATGATCAGATCATGAAGCAGCTCTAATTATAAAACAAACAAAAATTGCTGTCCACTCAAAGATGAAGAATTACACTATGAGACATTAAAACTATAACGTATAATTCCAAAATACAAATTTTCATTCTAAAATAAAACGAGCGTTCATTTAAATTCGTGATCAAATTAGAGTTGATTTTATGTGACTAGGAGTAGCGCTTAGCTTGTACCAGTAACATTTGTTTACATACTTCGAATCTGGAAAGAATATGGTACAAGCTAAGCGCTACTTGTCATCACAGAAAATCAACTCCAATTTCTCCACAGCACTCTTGGCCACGAATTTTAATGAACGCTCGTTACATATATTCAATTTCTTTCAATATGACGTACAGCATCGAATTTCTTCGATATTCATAATAAGGAATTTCTGTAGTGTAAGCCTTGTAAAAATAAAAAAAAAACTCAAGAGGTCGAATCGGGAAAACGGGCTGGCTACGACATATTTCCCTTTAGTAAGATTGTACTCTCAGGGAAGTGGACTAACCGACCATTGCATGTCAAAACAACTCCCCTTGTATATTGTTAAGCATGGTATAGAAAGATCAAACTGGTCGAAGCTCTAAAAGACTTTTTTCTAGCCTATATACCCTTATATTCAATCTAATATCTCCCTTATCTTGGCTTATTTCCTTTGTCTTTTCTGCTCTAAATAATGATCATCATTACTATTGTTATCTGTAAATCGTGTGCCTCACATACTATTATTCTGTTGATTTAGCTAACTTAGCTTCCATCACACTCCACTCAGAAAGCAAATGATGCCACAATACAGGGATAGTGATTGCTTAGGTGGTTTAATTGTTATTAAGAATTGGAATTACAAAATCTATTCTTAAAATATATTTTTAAATCGTATTGAAAATATGAGGTTATCCAACTTCAATGACATGTATAGGGATTCACGGCTTGGCTTGATATTCAACTACTTGACTCAAGCTCAAGCCAAGTTGGCTTGAGTTTGACTTGAAATCAACTTAAGTTCAAGTCAAGTTGTAGTTTTTCAATGTTAAGTCAAGTATTTATTTATTAAGTAACATGACTTAACATTGAAAAACTACAACTTGACTTGAACTTAAGTTGATCTCAAGTCAAACTCAAGCAAACTTGGCTTGAGCTTGAGTCAAGTAGTTGAATATCAAGCCAAGCCGTGAATTCCTAGACATGTACTCCCAATTGCTATTTGGTTTGCAAAAATGGTAACATTGTTGTCATTGTTACTGATTCCACAGAAATGCACAGTAACATAAATTGAAGATTTTAATGATCGACCCTCATGCAAAGACGCAAGGGTCCAAGAAAACTGCCGTTGGATTCTGTTCTCGTTGATGGTAATATATGTAGTTGACTAGTACCAGCAAGTTCACTTTTAATCTTGTTAAGGAACTAATTTTATGTGAGCTTTCTTAAAAATGTTTTGAAGCTTATTATTGGTTTTAGGATAAAAATTGAAAGCTCTAAAACCCTTGTCCGCATCAGGATTTTTCACAGGTGTTATTTAAACGTTTGTTCTTATAAAGGGTGTTTTTTTAGAGCTATAGAACTTTAAATTGCAATAAAACAACGATGGATTATTCGATTGACATGAATTTTATTTATCCGCAAGATAATCTTGTGGCATTATATTTTAAATATGATTTCTGGCATATGACCGTCACGGCTGGTTCAGATGTAGTCCAATCTGGACGTCCAATTTTCGATGACTTTTTCCAACATTTGTGGCCGTATATCGGCAATAACACGACGAATGTTGTCTTCCAAATGGTCAAGGATTTGTGGCTTATCCGCATAGACCAATGACTTTACATAGCCCCACAGAAAGTAGTCTAGCACACACAAGATCTTGGAGGCCAATTCACAGGTCCAAAACGTAAAATTAGGCTGTCACCAAACGTGTCTTTCAATAAATCGATTGTGGCACGAGCTGTGTGACATGTTGCACCGTCTTGTTGGAACCACAGCTCCTGGACATCATGGTTGTTCAATTCAGGAATGAAAGTAAGTAATCATGGCACTATACCGATCACAATTGACTGTAACGTTCTGGCCATCATCGTTTTTGAAGAAGTACGGACCAATGATTCCACCAGCCCATAAAGCGCACCAAACAGTCAGTTTTTCTGGATGTAACTGTGTTTCGACATACACTTGATGATTAGCTTCACTCCTAATGCGGCTGTTTTGTTTGTTGACGTAGCCATTCAACCAGAATGATGGACGATTTTGTCGACGATAAAATGGACGTAGTGCGCGATACGTATTCCGCACAGAACCATTATTTTCGAAATAAAATTGCACTATTTGCAAGCGTTGTTCAGGCGTGAGTCTATTCATGATGAATTACCAAACTGAGAATAAATCACTTGACATCTGTTAAATCGGTCGCCTTCTTGAACAGTAATGCCAACTTAAAGTTATATACCTCGAAAAAACACCCTTTATTCGTTTATAAATTTCTATACTAAGTGATCTATAACCATTTGAAACGGCAATTTGGAATATTTCGTTCTTTTCTTTATTAAGCTGAGTGAAAAATTCATGTAGACGAGACTATGGTCACTTCAACTTTCAAGTGTCGTACTTCATAACATATATTGAAGGTGTTTATGTTTTCGAACAACCCTCGTGCAGAGAAGCAAGGGTCCAAGACAAGCCTGCCGTTGGGTTCTGCTCTCGCTGATGTTAATATATGCAGTTGACATGCACCAGCAAGTCGTCCGCTTTTAACCTTGCTAAGGAGGTTATTGGCCGTTGACTATGCGAATAGCTCACTGTAAGTCAAGTAGCCGCCCGGTTGGTAGGTAGGTACCTAAGCGGGTACCCCATGCTCTCACTAAAAGCGGTATCCTCCTGTACGCTCAGAGTCGCGCTGGATACGTCTTGGCGGAGTACAGTGGCTCGCGCAAATTCGGTATTTTGCGCCCGGGGCGGTAGGTAAGAACCACGACTGCCGGTGAAGGAGCAGCTTGTATTTCGATGGAATCACACTCTTAATTTTCGTGATGAAATATGGCTGAAGGTGTTGTAACCGGCGACGTCTGTAGACGATGATTAGCGTCTTGGGTTTATACTGGAGCGCCAATAGATTCAGACTGTCTCGTTGATACCTTGAAAGCTCTTGTTCTGAGCCTTGTTTCTCGATCTATGAGCAATACAACTGATTTTTTAATCGATTGAGAGGTCCAATTGGTCTTATTTATTATCTTATTATTTATATCATTAGTGTATACAGTTGTTTTGTTACCGTAAATAATGAGTTGTTAAAGAAGTCAAAATTACGAATTCACGAATATTGAAAATATCATCAATTCTTTTGCGAAAAACGAAAAGTTACCAATTTTTATTGCTTTCGCAAATTACAAATATTGACTTACCACAATGTAGATTAGTGTTCAAACAAATTATGTGAAAACCCCATAATAATAAGTGGTTATAAGAGGAAAAAATCTATAATGTCGCTTTGAACTGAGCAGTCACGTGATGGTATTTCCTCTCAACAGGAAATAACATATCGTGAAGGGTTGATTGCCACATCCATCAACTGAGTACATCGGTTCATATATTCTTAGAAAACAAATATAAAACTAATAGGCATAATTTGCAAGTTCTCTCTTATTAAGATTACGCCAAGCTTTCAAGAAAATGCAATTCCAAAACATGATGATTGTGTAGGTATATTCCAATGACCCCTATATGGTAATCTTTGAGGTCAGTGTGTCATACGACACTTCAATTGCAAACAACAACAAACTATTCTGATATAATTGAACATTGTCATAGGTGGCAGTGACGCAAATCTGATTCAAATAATGTGATTCTATAAATATTATTTCGCCAAGATTAACGGTACCTACGTGTCAAATTGACGTCGAAAACCCACGATTAATTGTATTTGGATTCGAAATCTGAACAAAATTTTCCTTTCTAATGAAGTAGCTATAAAGCATAATTTTTATACGAATCTTCTCTTCGATGCGCTATATATAATCACAAAATTGCAGCAATTTTAGCGATATTTCATAACCAACTACACAGATTTTCAGTTGGAACGAATCTATATTTTTGGAGAAACCATTGGACGGATTTGGCACTAGCGCAATCAGACCACAAGCGTACCCAGAAAATTTCAAGTCTCTAGGTTTTTTCTTTCGAAGGTTTGGCGCACTGAAACGAACGCCTATAATGAGTAGGTCTATATGATCGTAAATTAAAAGAATAAAAGAAAACGACACTACAAAAAAAAATATATTAACTATCAACAAAAATAAATGCATATTCAAATCAACAAAGTACCATATTAAGATGACGCTATCTCATCAATAACTTGCAGAACCCTCTGCTTAAACAATCTCTTCTGAGCAGGAGTAAACTCTGCTATATCTGGTAAAATACTCCTAAAGAAATCCAGGTCTGGAGTCATAGGTTTCGCAGTGTCCAACAAAAAATTCTTCATAATCTCCAAAAAATCCTCCTTCAACTTAGGTTTCTTAGCTATTTGCGTTTTTTGTGCTTCATCCTCATTCTCTATTGTTTTCCGTTTCTTCTTCCTGGTGTTCTGCTCTAGAAAATGCAACGAATAGTCGTCCGAATTGCTTTCAACGTCATCCAGGAGAATGTGGGGCTTGACGTCTATATCCACGTCTTGAGATGTATCCTCATCGTCCTCCCCAGCGTGTGGATCAGAGTGGTCCAAGTCGCCACCATCGTTCAAAGCCAAACGGTTGCGTGCTCGTATGAAAGGTAATATGAACTGTAGATCATCAAACAGGTAATATTTCTTTACGTATCTAGTGCCGGATAGAGTCAATGGTCTGCTGAGGTATCGGGTCAGCCCAGCTCTGAGATTTTTCCACCTGGATTTGCATTCGTGCACTGAAAATCAAGAAATATGTTTTTATATTTGATGATATCGCGTATGATAAGAATGATAAAAGATGCAATTTCGGATCACTTGAAGCTTATGCTTGTGGTGGACAGAAGGAAGAAAACTTCTCATTGGAGCGTTTAGACAATTGAAGAACTTAACCTAACCTAACCAAAGAAACAAGCTCATTGCCGAAGAGTCCCTCTAGTGTTCATGGTGGAAAGAAAGAAGGTATAAAAACTTCAGTTGTAGACTCGTCAAGGTTCTTAAACTTGAATGCGATCAAAACACCAAATCAATCTATTCCAAGTGAACATAATAGAGAAGAGGTAGGTACTGGTCCTATTAACTAAAATAAAACTTGGATGCGTAATTGCATTGTGAAAATAAGAAAGTGAGATATAGAAGCTCAAAAATATTTTAATACGACTCTACACCTTTTAGGCAATATTTTGAATCCAATTTCAATTCATCATCAGTATACTAAAGTGCCTATGCTGAAATTATCCTAACCTAACCTTCAACCCAAGACTTGAAAAACAATTACAAGATCAAAGGGAACACTTACATAAGGTGTTAAAAAAAATAAAAACGGCAAAAGGCCTGAAAAATCAAAAGCCCATGGAACATCCTTTCTGAATCATGGAAATAATAACTCAACATGTGTTGAAGTTGGAGTTGAGATGACAATCATAATTACGAATCCATAATTCACGAGAGCAGCCAACTAAAATACTTTCATCTGTTGTTATAATTACTGCGAAACTAGAAGAAACTCCTAAGGACAATCAGACATAGCTTTGAAACTCCTCTCTCATTATGTATTCAGCAGAATAATGCAAATTCGGATTTACCAAAAAGAGATTCAAACGAAAATAATAGAGAATTATTGCAACTTGAAAATTTGCTACTTTATTAAAAATCATAATTATAATGAATTATTACCAAACAAGATTTGGAAAGTGTACACTTGCAACGCATTGAAAATTAAAGATCTCTAACCTGCCTGCACATTTGTATTTATATTTCATGTCACCTTGATGCGTAAGTTGATAGTGATCAAATAATAATTATTTCTGATTGTTTGGTTCAGTGTTATGGACGAACAAATAGAGATAGCAACCTTCAAGTCTAAACCTTAAACATTTTGTTTGGTTTTTTTTTTCATCCATTGCACATTTCATAAAGATATAGTTTTATATAGCTATCAGAATACCATCTTGGCAGCAGATTAGTTATCCAGAAAGCTGGATCATGCAGAAAAACATAAGATTTCTTTCTTTCCTCATTCAAAATATGCTTGGCTCAATTTTCCCATCTACACTATAGCGTTGAATCACAATTTTCTCAAACATATTTCAACAATTTACTCCGTTCAAAATCCATTTAACATTAACGTTTCCATGCTACAACAAAATATCAAGCTCCAAAGTAGTGATATCGCTGTAACAGCAATTTTGGAACAACAAACATCGAGTTCCATTTGGATTCTTCAGTGACATTGACCACAGATATTTGACAGCAAAAAGCAAATACGTCAACATTAAAACAAAGTTGCAACAATAACTCTCTACTAAATACGTAATGAAATCCAGATGTGTTTGAATCTCCGTCATGGTGGCACGACTGAAACAAACAAACCTAGCTACACCAATCTGTAATGAATATGACCGTACAACAAATGAATTGCTCCACTCGAATGTCACCTAGATGTAGCATAGTAGATAGGCAAGAAGAAGAACCTCAAGCACCACGCAACCCTAACCTAAAACCAAGATACCAAAACCTTCACACTCACCTGTGCTACCAACAACGTCAGCTATCTCCTGCCAACTCCTCTCCTGCAGCTCCTTATTGGAGTATTCCTGGCAGGTATAGTCGTAGATACCCCTTCTCTTCTCCACCTCCCTAACGAACAGTCTGTTCAGTGACATGTCATCGCCAAACCGCTCCATGTTGAACAACACGTCGGCTCTCCAGTCTCCGCTTCACTGTCGTCAGCCAGCCGACTAGAAAGCGACGAGACGCGAGGCGAACGCGTGATCGCAGATTGCGTGGCAAGCGTCACGCCATGTGACCCGTATCGAGCACGAAGCTGCACGATCGTGAGGCGATGACGGCATACGTGGTCAGGTAGGTCGATCGGGAAGGAGGGAAATGGAATTGCATACGCGATAGCATGCGAGGAGCATCGAGGTGTTGTTATGTGTGTAGCACGTGGGGGCGGGCGGTTCAAAGTAACAAGCGACACTCGAGAGCTTATCTGTGACAAAGCGATGTTTGGTCAAATGTTACGAATGTTTTTTATCATAACCTGCATCATGATCATTGTTTCATGAGTTGACGAGCGTGCAAAATCTCGAGATTAAAACACGTCGATGATAAGTAACGGAAACAAGTCTATCTTTTTGAGCGCTTGTTCTAGTTTGGAATTTTGTGCCGTGAATGGTCTTAAACGATTGCTTTCGGCTTACATATAAAGAAATCAAGGTCAAAATCAGTTTTGTTCATCAGATCAGATACGTAGCTTCTATAATAATCAAATTTTCCTCATCTGATACCCTCTGAACCAAAGAATATCTTTGGGAGAACGGACCGACAAATTTGAATCGAGAATATTCTTCCATGATTTGGCACCCATAAACAGAGTGTCTCAAGTTCGAGTACCTGATACGGTATTCAATTGTGAATGACTTTATGTTTCATCTGTTGCATTGAACCAAATAATTTTCAAAATATCAATAAAGAAAATTGAAAAAAAAAACAAAATGTTCGAACTCAGTATTTCGTTCATTAGACTTATAATCTCAATGTCCTAAGCGTGAACTGTCAGCACATTTTGAAAGTAGAAGAATGTGAAAATGTCGGGCATCTTTTGAATTCAGGAATTATAGTCACAGGGATAGGGAAAGATGAAGGAGTAGCCTATCTCATAGACCTATAATACTTGGACATGTTGCTTCTTAGAAAAACTGTTCTTTCAACCAAACCCTATCAAAACCTTTACAGTGCAACATTAACAAAAAATAATACCATCAAACCCAGAATCTTATTAACTGAAATATACAGGGTGATTCCCAAGAAACCCAGTATCTTATTACCTGAAATATACAGGGTGATTCATCAGCTTACCGACCCACCTTGTCATATGAAATATCATCTAATTTTACAAAAAAAACCTTATGGGAATTAATATAACAGGCCAATTGAAAAGTCCCCGATCTATCATAGTAAAACACAGTTTTTTGGCAGAATTCGATTTTATTATTCAACATAGTTGCCTTCGAGGCCGATACAGCGATTATAGCGATCTTCCAACTTTTCGATACCATTTTTGTAGTACGACTTGTCTTTCGCTTCAAAATAGGTTCGGCGATTACTTCTAGATTGGCGCTAAATTCCTTTCCACCGAGCATTCTTCTGAAGTCTGAGAACAAGAAAAAGTCGCTGGGGTCAGATCTGGCGAATACGGTGGATGCAAGAAGCAATTCGATGCCCAATTCATGCATTTTCGCCATCGTTTTCATTGATTTGTGGCACAGCGCATTGTCTTGATGAAACAGCACCTTTTTTTTCTTCAAATGGGGCCATTTTTTAACGATTTCATCCTTTAAATGATCCAATAACGCTATATAATAATCGCTGTTGATGGTCTGGCCCTTTTGGAGGTAATCAATGAATATTATAGCTTGCACATCCCAGAATACTCATGCCATAACTTTGCCGGCTGATTGTTGTGCTTTTCACTCAGCTGACAGTCGATTGGACTCCGGAGTGTAATGATGGAGACATGTTGCATCAATCAGGCGCGGATCCACGGGGGGGGAACTGGGGGAACGTTCCCCCCCCAAATGGCCCGGGCACCTCTTAAATTTTGCCGGCCCTTCTAGAATTTGACATACTAAGGCTCAAATAATTACAAGATCAGCAAAAATTTGGCGCAATTTCTGAAACAAAGATGTTGAAAGTACGGATACGGAATGGAAATGCAATAAGGTTAGAAATAATATGAATATGGACCAATATATAGGTTCAAACGTTCCGCAATAAACATGTTCAAAGATGCCGCAATTGAGTCATAAATATTACTGTCGCGCGTCGGCATGTGATTCTCTGCTTACCCCGATTTCCAAGAGTTTTTTTGCACTTCATAAATCTTGTCGGTATCTCTTTGACAAACCATCAATTTTTGTGTGAAGTGTGGCTTCTTTGATGGGTATAGATCTTCAGGCGTTATCTCTGATATTTCAGCAATTGTTTTTAATTTCAATTCACCAATCAGAATTATGAACCCCAAGAAGAGGGAAAGGGAAAAATATATGAATACTAGGAGTGTAGACGACCAGAATAAGCAGTTGTTTTCTATTTATTAATTTGTATATTGTGAAATTTTTTTGTGACCCCAAAATATAATTGTTGTATTGTACTAGGACAAATTTAGTCTCAACAAGTCTTTGATGTTCTTATTTTTGTTCACCTGCCCAATATATATAAACCTCTGTTTGTATAATGGTAAAGATCAAAATATTTCATTGGTATTCCACTAATGTTAAATGAATATAATTTGAGTACGCATTCTACCAATGCAACAATTTTTGACATGGTGCTGTAGTAACATCTGGAATCGAACAAATTTTTATTATAAATATACCTCAAACTTTGGCTTTTGCATTTCAAATCACGTTTTCTGAGTATTATCATAGTATATCCTTTTAACATTTTTCTAAACTACCTGTTAGTAGTCTTCCAAAAAAATGAACTATTTTCTTGACAGGGTTGAAGGTCAGGTTGTTGTAACAAAAATCTATAGTTCATCATTAAAAAAGGTCTCAAACCAATAACTTATCCCAAAAAAAATTTCTGGAGGAAAAGAGCGGGCACTGTTCCAGAAAAACTATCACCCTGTAGATTTGTATTCAAAATTAATACTCGATCACATGATGAAAACTTTAAATTAGAATATCTATGCCAAATTCAAGTTAAATATCTTGTAAAGCACAGGTGCTATGAGAAAAAACTTGAAAAAATCAAACTCCAACACCCTGCATCTGGAAAACAAAGAGTGAACCTAGTGTCATTTTGAAGAAAAAAGTGGTCCATTTTGAAGTGAAAGCTTGTATCTTTCTATGATTAAGTTTAAATTACATAATCTACTGAACACAAGTGACATAGAAAATGTCAAAAAACTAATACACTTTGTTACTTTATACACTGTGTCTGTAAAGTATGGAACAAATTCATTTTTAGCTAAACAGACCATTTTAAGAAATAATCGTGAAACACGTCGATTTTTCATTTTAATTTACCGTATTTTAAAATGATAATCTAATATACAGGGTGAATTACTTTCGAGTAATCACGTCACCGTCATTTATTTTAAATGGAACACCCCCATTTTGTCTCAATTTTCCGATTACTTTATCTGAGCTGATTCCAAAAATGTATCACATGTTGATTCCAATTGGTCCTGTACCAATTGAAATCAATATGTGATACAGTTTTGGAATACAAAACATATGTATTTTTGTCCATCCTGTAGCAATTGGAATCAAAATGTGATACATTTTTGGAATCAGCTCAGCTAGAGTCATCGGAAAATTGAGACAAAATGGGGGTGTTCCATTTGAAAAAAATGACGGTGACGTCATTACTCGAAAGTAATTAACGCTGTATATTAGATTATTATTTTAAAATACAGTAAATTGAAAAAAAAATTGACGTGTTTCACGATTATTTCTTAAAATGGTCTGTTTTTAGCTAAAAATGAATTTGTTCCATACTTTACGGACACAGTGTATAATTTGAAAATATGTACAAGTAAATGTATGGGGACATTTTTTATTCTATTCATTTCATCTTCAATACATTTTTTGAAAACCCATATTAATGAACGGCAAAAAAAATGACGTCCCAAAATGGCGGAAGTATCGAAAAGTTCCCCCCCCAAAAGTGGGTCCTGGATCCGCGCCTGGCATCAATTGTCACATTTCAATTATTTATGGCTTCAAAAATTTCATTCATGTGATGATATTAATAGATTTAATAATAACAAAAGATTATGCTTATAAACAAGCGTCAGTTCATTGTCTGCAGGTATTATTCGAGTATTTGGCAAGCAATCAGGATAAAACAACTGAACTGTAGATTAAGAGTTAACCTCGAAAAAACGATGACAGCGAGTTCTTTTTGTTTAACTCTGAATCTTAATATCAACATCCTCAAAAACAAACTACTCCTCAATAAACCGGACATTAAAACATTTGCCATCATTATTTGTCTACATTCCCTTCTCACACCATTGCTTATGTCACCTGTCATTTGTGTCAACTGTCAAACTGACATCTGACGTTTCAACCGTTCATCGACCTCGGCGTTTCAATCTACGTAACAGCGAATACCGAACGTCGCTCAATAACCAAACCGACATAACACGTAACACGTAATTTTTTCCAGGTAAAAAGCCCATAGTCGATTCGAGACGTCACACGCACGCGAAAACAAGCCGACCTCGATCAAAAGGCTTGTAAGACGGGACTAGGCAAACGCGCCTCAACCGACCTGACAAATGAACAGTCACAAATGAGGTTATTATACTCCGAGGCTATTTCCAAATTGAGTTCTAAAAGATGTAATTAAAACCGTACGGCTACCGGCTCTGCGGCTGAGACCGCGTGACATGGTAGCCGGAGAATTCCTCTTCGGGACCGGCAAAACCGGTGGAGGAGGATCCTCGGCCAGACAGGCGACGTTGCCAGCGAGGTCGGGGATGGCGAAGAACGAGAAGAAGGTGTAGAGTACGAAGTCCGATCAGAAATAACAGGCCAATGGACTAGTTTAGTGATGTTGATAATACTAAATTTGACACGATAGAATTAAAATATAGAGCAAAACTGATAAATCGGTGAAAAAATTGTTAAAATCCATCAATAAATGACTGAGAAATAGATTATTCAAATTTACGTATTTTAGGGCGGAACGTCTTTGGTCTCCGACTCGTCTGTGACGTCACGCCACTTGCCTGTGATCGCTACACCATAAATTACGTTTAAATACTTAGCCGCGCCAAGGCTCTCGCGCCGTTTGTAGTTGTACAGTGTAGTTTGAACTCGAGTTTTGTTTTTATGTCACCATAATGGAAGAAGGCTTCGTGAAAGGACAAAGTTATTTTTACTCAATAACTTATTTCAAACCAACTTACACCTAAGTATTTTTATTATCAGAAAGAGACAGCTAGTACTGATAGGTACTCACATCAAAATGATCTTCACACACCTATGAAGTAGTTTTAGGTCCAATTAAGTCACGCCTCATTAATTTGCACCACTTCTTTCTTTGATTCATGTCATTTGGTACATGAAAAAACAATTTATTGGGGTTTTTAATTGTCGTGCTTGCACACATAGGCCCAATACAATATTTGCAGGATTTTTTTTATTTCAGCCATCGTGTAACAAACAAAACACGACACGAACGGCACAAGTGATTGTACACCAATGAATTCGTAAGCACTCTGCGAATACCAGTCGCCTCGTGTAAGTGGCGTAACGTCACACACTAGACTATGAAATTATTCTTCCAAGCGCAACTTCAAAGTCCCATAACTTTTTCATTTCTAGAGATATTTCAATGATTCTTCCACATTTTTGTTTCATTTTACTTAAATTTTTAGAATTAATCCTTAACAAATAAATGAAAACTAGTCCATTGAAGAATTCCCGGTCTACCATAGTAAAAAACATTTTTTTGGCAAAATTCGACTTTATTATTCAACATAGTTGTCTTCGAGGGCAATACAGCGATTATAGCGATCTTTTCGATACCATTTTTGTAGTACGATTTGTCTCTTTTGGGCGTCCACTGCGTTCACCGTCTTCGGTGCTCATTTCACCACGTTTAAACTTGGCATACCAATCAATGATGGCTGATTTTCTTGGTTCAGACCAGTAATAAACGCAATATCTCACAAATTTTGACACGTATCGTTTGATTGAAGGAACGATAGACGAGAACTTCATTGTGGTACAGCACTTGGAAAAATCCTTGAAAACTCTACTAACTCAACTGGTCATCACCTCGTAACTAACTCCACTGAACTCTCCTTTCCCTTGCAAACATAAAATCATATTGTACACCGCGAATTTCTTCTTCCTTTTCTTATTCTCTAAGTTGTATGCCTGCGAAATGGTATCATGGTACCTTCACAGTAATTAGGGTAGGGGAAATATATTCTCTATTGTATCTTTCTGAGAACCCTATGAATGAGAAAGTTGTATGCACAAGTACCACGAAAGACCCTTGTCACACTAATGCAGGTACATTTATATTAAGTATTTTGACGACAAATTCGGCTAGACACAGACATTATGTCTTATTGCTTCTTGTTGTCACAATACCTATTACCACTTTTACTTCTTCTTCTTGAGGTTAGCCACATCGAGTGTCGTGTCGGGACCAAAGAGAAAGACAAGCCATGACGCAAACAGAGAATCGATTACTCACGTGACCAACTTGGTCCTAGTAGAATACGCAATATTTTGATTTAGAATATGAAGTAGGGTAGATACACGGGATAAATTGAAATAAAACTGATGGAACCGGTATTTTTTTCAAATATTAAGGGTTTTCCAATAAGAAGTTTCATTTTAAATAGACCACTATCACTTTTGAAGCTGTCATCCTTTAAAATTTGATATGTTAAAACTACGCCATTACTAAAACAACTTATTTAAATTGTTATAATTCGCTAGAAAAATGGTGAGAATGTTACAATCACAGTTCGCAAAACTAAAGCACTTTTATGTCATCGTGAAGAACTTTTTCTGAAGGCAATAATGGAACTGATGGAAACATTTGAGCTGTTGGGGCAAGTTAGTAATGTGAAGAATAGAAACCGTGTAGAATATTGCTGATGTGACCTGTAGTATTGACGAAAACCCGAAGAACACCAACTATCAACCCAGACGTCAACAGATCGTCAAATCAAACAAATAGCTCTACGAGACAGTTTTTCTAGAACATGAATCCGTTCAAAGAAGAAATAGACTTGTGGTTATTTGTATACAATATCGTAGCATTTAAGCATTTAGACTTTGTTCATACACTTCACCATTATAATTCATTGATTACTGTCATCGTCACCGCGAAGACAGCAGAATTTTTAGGAAGAAAGGAGATTCGATGACGATGACTCTACCGAGGACTCTACACATGTTTCATTGATAATAATTTTGAAAAAAAAATTGTTGAGAGAATAGATGAATTGTTTTAGATGAGTTCATTATTATTACCATTATTGCTTCATGGTTGTTGTTTCCTGTTTCAGTTTTTTCTTGTTATTTTCCTAAATTTGGGGTGAAGTGGAATAGCTTAATTAGAATTCGAAACTATATCATAACTTTCTATTTTTTTCAATAAATGCACTATTATGATGCCACTGTCGGTGGTGAAATAAGGATTTGTTGTTAATACAAATGTACAGAGAACCGTTGGGTGAACGATTTTGAAGCTTTTTCCTTTTATATCACTTCTCGTAATTTAATTACAACAGTTTTAACTCAACCTTGATGTCAACTGTCATTTATGACAGACAAATTCAAGTGCCAACCAGTTCTTGATGAAATCATTACGGAAGGATATAAAACCTCTAGAATTCGAAGAACTCGAGTCTGGAATAGGGTCCTAACAATCTCAAGTCTCAATTATAGAAGGAACACAGTAAATACCTACATAAACAATCTGTATCGCCCGCATAAGATAATACATCACCGCGTTCGCCGAGATTGGCAACACTGCGACGGATAAGCAACGGCCAAGACCGGTTACCTGAAACACAGGTAGAGGCCAAATGAAAATTTCGAACTCTCATATACGGAAAAACTGAGCGAAATGGTGGGAGTAAAGTCACCGAGAGAGGCATGCCTGAGTACACACATTTACAATAAATTTTAAAACAATTACGGATAATCTCATATTCAAATTTGAACGTGCCTATGGTCGATTCTACAGGTTATTGTCATTGGCGTAGACTGGGTGGTGTAAGGAGGCATAAATATGGGTAGAAATAAGAAATAAAATTATATTCATATTAATCAGGAAATGCTTTCTAAAAGTGGAGCAAAGCTATTGTTTTGCCCAAATGTCTGTAATATTAGAATTTTGAGTCAAAGTCAATTCTGTCCGTCCAACCGTGTACACGACAACTGTGAGTAAGATTTTTAGGATAGGTTCCGGGTCCAAATATTTCGGTTAGGTTTGTTAATGAAAATAAGCCATTCCATGTTTCGGAGCTGTACCCTTTTGAATTATTTTCTCAATAATTGAAAAACTGAAATTCAGAAAACAGTTTCAGAATAGTGAAACGGATTTTATTCGTATGAGTCGTATCATTGAAAAAAAAATGTTGTTATTTCAGAACCTTTTCATCTGATGTTACAAAAATGTTGTGCTTATATTGAGTTTATCGATGTTTATGATATTTAGCTACGTAACACGAAAAAATATTCAAATCAAACAATATTTTTCTTATTTAGATAGATAGATAGATATGAGTTTATACAACAATTTGCAACATTTGGAACAAGGGTCGAAGAAATGGTTGAATGTCAAGCTACATTAAAAAAATTGTCAATTTCAATAAAGATGGATTCAATCCGAAATAGACGATTTTTTTTTCCTTTTTTTATATTGATTCGATTTAACTAGTTCTCTTTCAAGCACTTATATTGAATAAAAATCATATTGTGTTTAGCATGTTCGACGGCTGTATTTCTTTATCACATTGATATGATTTTTTTTCTTTTTTTTGTGTCATAGGTATATATCCTTGTGAGAAAAAAGAGCAATACAAAAAATTGTTAATTTCGAACAAATAAGCATGTGTAGAATAATGTCAGTATTAGAAGAAGAAATGTTAACAAGGCATCATACATTTCGTAGTATGATACAAGAGCACAGATAAAAACCTCAGCAAAAACTGTCTCCTCGTAGGTGTAGTGATTGGTTTGTGTATTTGTATACAAAATAAGCTGACATATTTATAATGAAGGAATTCTTCTTTCTTAAAAAAAAATCTTTTCTATTTCTATACTTCCTTTTCACCATAAGTTGACTTCGCATATATTTTGATTGAATCTGAAAACAAAAAAGAAAAGAACCTGAAAGGAGTAAGGTTATAGTTTCCATTATATTGATTTAAAGTAAGCGACCCATTTTAAAAAAGAATCATAAACTGAATGGATTGCTTGGAAACCTCCAAAGATTCGACCAAGGATCGACCAAGTTTCTTATACGTCACACTCATAAAGTGGACTTTCAATAGAATGCAATTTGAAAAATTTGAAGTACCTACAACAACTTTTCTTGGGAAGATTGAAACCTATAACTATCCCTGAAGAATCAACGATTAGACTTTTGTTAAAGACATTACGAGAGTTCTATTCAGAACGCCAAATTTCCCTGTCAATTTCATTGGATTGAAAGTATAAATCCATTAAGGTTCACGTGACATTAATCTGGCAGATAAGATACAATTGGTTCGGGTAGAAATGAAATTCATCCCAAGATTTCTTAACAGCAACCTGTCGATGAATATGAGATAGATAATAAGTATAGGTCATGGAAACCCGCTATGTATCGGCAGCCACCTTGTTCCCAAACAACCAGTATTTTAAGTACAAGAACTCGTTTTGTAGCTACCTAGCTGGTAGATCTACATAATCGTCAAATTAGCTGATAGGGAATATATAACTTATATATTAATTGGTGGGTTGATGTACCCAAATTTCAGATAAAACACACTGTGTTGTTTCTGCTAATTCATTGAAATATTTACAAGGATGTTCTTCTTCTTCTTCACTCCTTTACCATGTGCTTGGTTGAGACCATCGACACATCAAACAAATGACCCTCCTAGAGTGGGAGGGGTGTGGGTTCCCACTTTGGTTTTGTCTGCATTTATCGTGCCTCATACACTCAAACTATTGTTAATTGCTATTAAAATCCAACATTCGGAGGAATCACCTTGGCAGGGACTCACGATTACCCAGGGTTTTCCCAAAACTCAGACAAAGCACTAAAATAGAAGGAAATAAGGATAGGGTATATTATACCACATAAAAACAAAAATGAATCAACTAAAACACACTTTTTTTTTTCCTATAGTTGGTATTTTACAATTCGATCTTTGAAGCTAAAAGGAAATTGTACAGCAACCTATACACTGTGATGTTTTTAGAGAATAGTAAATCAAATATGTTAAGTGGAAAAGTCCCTGAAGACTTGATCTTTAAGAGATCATTATATAACTTTGAGCAATTTTCCATATTATCTTTACACGCGAAAAATATATGTGCTATGTCGCCCCTCTCACCACAGGAACAAAGATCTGTCTCCCTTATATGAATCCTGTGCAAATGTACAGGAGAACAACAATGTTGAGTTCTTAATCTATTGATCGTAACTATGTTACCTCTAGTCAGCTCAACACCCAAAAACCAAGGTTTCACACCTATGGATCCTGGAGCCACATATTGAGCAAAAGTACGGTTACCCATTTTCTCAATCCAGCGTTTCTTCCATCTTTCCCAGACAATGCGTTTGATAGTCGGCCAAAAATCAGCCACATCCGCTCTAACAATTGGCGACCTTTCAGAACTATTTCTTGCTAAATAATCCGCTTGCTCATTTCCATAAATATTTGTATGACTGGGTATCCATACAAGCCTAACAGAGAAATCATTTTCATACAGATATACATACAAGGATGTTAACCGTACCGTTACCACAGAAGAACTTCTTATACGAACGTCAAGTTTAGACCATAGAATGTTTGACATGTGACAGTCTGACAGTTGGATCAATGGCCTCAGCAAAATAAGATTGATCAAATACGAATATGAATAGTTTTACACTAGGCACCGTCAAAATTCCTAGCTACGCCAATGGTTATTGTGGTGTAATCGGCCCATGCTCGTCTGCCGTGACCGTCCGCGCGGAGATGCTTTGGAGAAGGAGAGGCTATCGTGGGAACGGCGATCGGACGACCGCCAGGTTCCTTTGTCTCATTAATAAAGCAAATAATAGTTGTACGAAACCGCCCGAGGTGTTCGACTTAGTACAAATTACCGAATTAATCTACCGGATTGATGCTTGATGTTTTTAACGGCGCAGGCTGACTTTGATGGGTTATTTCGTGTCTGCTCCATCGTGGATCGTAAGAAATTGAGGTTAGGATTGGAGGAGATTCAATTTAGGATGGTATCTGCCAGAAAAATATCGATTTTCGAAGACAGTCGAACCTACAGAGAGTATGGTCCGTATATAGCCGAGACTTTCAGAGCAGTTACTAGCGGTTTTCAATATGTCAGGTAACCTACTTGGTATACAGGGTGGCACGTCACAGTGACACCGGAGGTAGGTCAGCTAAAGAGGGACCTAACCAGCCTAACATGACCCCAGTAAAAGTTGCATGGTTTTCGAGTTATTACCAAATTACGTTTTTTAGTGAATTTTCACCTTTTTTAACATTGTCAGGGTCAGAATTCTGCTGGAAAGCTCTCGAAGCTTATTTTTTTTGTTGTAATGGAATCTTAAATAGTTATTTAAGATGACATGAGTATGATTCTGTCAAAAAGTTATGTGGATTTCCGTAAATTAATGGATAAATCTTGATTTCAATTGCTAGCAAAACGAGAACTTCGACTTTGGACACCTGCTGTGAAAAATAAATCCTTGAAACAAAACGAGCAAGTAACATCAAAAAATTGGGCATTTTAGACAGATTTAGAAATGGTACAATACTCGAATCTTATGCCCATAAAACTAGGTATTTTCATCATTTTACCGATGCCCTAAGTTGAAACTAGGAACCCCGCTATCAGGTAATTTTGCCGCTTGCTATGACATTACATTTGATACCGGGCTTTGTTATTATTTGTTAAAGTCACAATAGGGAAAAAGATGGATTAGGGAAAGCGAAAAAGGAATATTATTGAAAAAAAAGGTAAATTAATTAAAAACAGACTTAACTTTTGATTATTTATTTAATTCTTAAATCTAACTTACAGTAAATGTTCAAACTGTTTCCCTCGGACTCTAATGCATAAATGACACCGTTTTATAAAATTACGATTCAATTTTCTTAAACTAATTTCCGATATGGTCCGGGCTGCGTCGAATAAGAAGCGAGGAAGAATTGCGTGAACGCGTATTCGACGCAGCCCGGACCATATCGGAAATTAGTTTAAGAAAATTGAATCGTAATTTTATAAAACGGTGTCATTTATGCATTAGAGTCCGAGGGAAACAGTTTGAACATTTACTGTAAGTTAGATTTAAGAATTAAATAAATAATCGAAAGTTAAGTCTGTTTTTAATTAATTTACCTTTTTTTTCAATAATATTCCTTTTTCGCTTTCCCTACTTGATTTCGAGGTATTGCGTCTGTTTCAGATGGCGCATACATCGTTTATATTTGACATTTCTCTCGGCTCTCGTGACCTTTGAGTATAGAACAATAATATTTTATATTCAATGCTTGTAACAATCTTCTATATTCTGTAATTATATTCCATTCATTTCATTAAAAATTCGATAGGAACTGAATCGTAATTTATTGTGAAAGTTTGTTATGTTTAAAATCAGTATTTCATTTTTAAACGGCGCCAGGCAGAAGGGGGAAATTCGAAAACTTTTGAAGAGAGCCACTTTACAGAACTCTGGTGAAGCAGAACACCAAAGCAACAGGTGGATATCTCAAAACGTCTGAAACAAAATCGAATCAGTACACACACCAGGGATTCTATGCATCTAAGTCAGATGTTGAGGAAAATGTTCATGAACAATAACCTAAAAATTAAAAAGATTAAAGACAAGACAAGTGGGAGTGTACCGCACCTCACCAGAATAAAAGTACTGTTGCTCAGGTGACAGATTACTCGCCGAATTTTGAGGAAATAGTCACCGCTTTTTGAGGAGGTCAACTTATTAACCAAAGTAACCGAGAAGAATAACGCACCATACCCCTAGTCTATAGTTCTATTTTTACCCATTATAAAAGTATTTTCTGAATCTGGGAAGACATGAAATTCAAGGTATTAAGCATTGTTACAAGGTAATGACCAAGACGATAAGAGTAATCCTCAAATGGCTTTGCACTAGTGGTTTTCAAAACAGATACGAGGGTTGTCTTTTATATTTAGGAATTTTGAAAAACACTAAAGCCGTTTAAATGTTATCTATAGAGTGTTTTCTCAACCAGTGATAAGGAAACACACTATAGATAACATTTAAAAAGCTTTATTGTTTCTCAAAATATTCTCCTTAAGTATTAATACACTTTTCTCTAATTCTGTGGTTATTCCGTTCATTCTTCCACATCTTGTAGAACAAAATCGTGCGAGAATATATCAGAAACGCACAGTTTTCATGGTTATATTTTATTATTCTATGTTGGCACTCC
This sequence comes from Harmonia axyridis, assembly GCF_914767665.1. Taxonomy (NCBI): domain Eukaryota; kingdom Metazoa; phylum Arthropoda; class Insecta; order Coleoptera; family Coccinellidae; genus Harmonia; species Harmonia axyridis. The sequence goes on from NC_059505.1 coordinate 33,092,429, forward strand.
GAACTTTCCGCTACGGCTTTATCTGTCAATTCATCAAATTGCCTTGAAGAAATCAGTTCTGCCAACCAACATTTTTCAATGCAAAAATCACTAAATTATATTTATGGAAATATTTCATTAATTTCAATGAAAATGCAATGAATTAGAGAAAATAATGTATAATATTCGTACAGAAGGCTCATTCTACCACTCGTTCATTCCAAAACTCGCCACTTCGTGGCTCGTTTTTGAATTTTGAACTCGTGGAAGAATATCAATGCCTTCTGCACTTGTATTATAAATAACTATTCCATACGTGTAAACCAATTTTCAAAACAAATTTTCCACTCCGAATCAAATAGATCCAAAACATGCAGTTTGAAGGTATCAACTGCCTGTTCTGGTGTTGAAAAACGCTAGCCGTGCAATGTATCTTTATCAAGGAGGAATCAATGAGTGCTAAATAAGGACTATACGGCGACAATTCGAGGTTTTAACTACCTACTCAGATATTCACTTGATCAAGCTGAAGTGTGATAGCTCGCGTTGTCATTATGAAAGATCATTTCTGCGATTTTTTTTTCGAATTTCTGCAAACACTTCAGGTAAACTAATATAGTAATTAAATAATGGCTTACTTCACTATTGTAAAGTCCCTTTTGATGTTTAGTTAGCAGGGTTGCCGATTTCCGAAATATGAAGGGCAACCCTCATACTTAAATGTTTGGTTGGGAATTTTACCATATACTATAAAATTGAATATGGAATAGTTATTTATAATACAAGTGCAGAAGGCATTGATATTCTTCCACGAGTTCAAAATTCAAAAACGAGCCACGAAGTGGCGAGTTTTGGAATGAACGAGTGGTAGAATGAGCCTTCTGTACGAGTATTATACATTATTTTCTCTAATTCATTGCATTTTCATTGAAATTAATGAAATATTTCCATAAATATAATTTAGTGATTTTTGCATTGAAAAATGTTGGTTGGCAGAACTGATTTCTTTAAGGCAACTTGATGAATTGACAGATAAAGCCGTAGCGGAATGTTCGGAGTGCCAACATAGAATAATAAAATATAACCATGAAAACTGTGCGTTTCTGATATATTCTCTTACGATTTTGTTCTACAAGATGTGGAAGAATGAACGGAATAACCACAGAATTAGAGAAAATTTGTTCTCCTTTCTCTTACACATTGAAGTAGCTCTCCCAAAGACACTAACATTTTCAATTTCTAGACATACTTTCGAATATAAAGATGAGTTAGTTATTTATTTTTTTTCTATTGATTGTTCGTTTCATTTTTTCCTTTTCTTCATTAATTCATTCATTTTTCGTGTATTTGTTTTATCATTATGAATTGTTTAATTCAGCTCCTCTTAAACCAGAATCCTGCTTAGGCCACTGCTTTTACAAACCTTTGAGCTGTTGTAAGGTCCCACACAGGACTAGGAAGAATTAGGATAAAAAATAAAATAAAAAGCAACTGAGAGCTTGTTCAAATTTGTAATAATGAAATCATAGTATTACGTGATTCAACACAATTTATTAATCGCCTTTTTCAAATTTAATTAAAAGGTATAGAACCTTCCTGAGATTGTTTTTTCGCCGAGCGTCCAAACGAAGATAAAACGCAATCGTATATACGTCAGGTACGTCGCCCGGAGCAGGTTGCGTCCAGTAGCGATCCCCGAATGGGATTCCCTCTCAAGGGTATCATTAGATATTTCATTAAATCACCTCGATTCGAATACAACACAGGTAGATAGACTGTCACCGCCCTTCTGAATTACGCCACTGTCGGGCTATCCCCAGCAACATATAGGTAGGTGACTAATGCCTCGCGCTTCTTTCTCTCGACGACCTGAACCTTCGTCAACTCTTGAATCCGGCCGTAGCGACGGCCATAACCTGTTCCGAGGCTTGGTGCTAAAGGGCGGCTGATGAGACATGCGGAAGATTTTCAGAATCGGGGATTGGAATGATACTAGTAGGGTTCGAGATGATGATTTGGGTGTTGAAGATGTGGGTTTTTTTTTCGAACAACACCTTGAAGCGTTAGAAAATACGAATTGTGATTGGCATTTCTATGAGTTGTGTTACAAGCATATTCACAAATGAAACTTTTTTGAGTTGTTAAATGTGAAATCTGGTTTCTTATTATGGTCCGTATATAGCCGAGACTTTCAGAGCGGTTAGTAGCGGTTTTGAATATGTCAGATAACCTGCTTGATATATACAGACCGCTTGCCACTGGCCATCAAAATTTTGCCTTAACAGAAGTTTAGAGATTATTAATGGTTAATCTATTGTTATTCGCAAACAACTAAAAGTTATCAATTACTCTGAAAGGTATTTTTTTCATAATAAAAATAATTAAGTCTTCGAGTGTCAGATGTAAGATGCATAGAAAACCTGGTGTCTACTTATACCTGTAAAACCTTCAGACAAACGGGATATTTTACAGATTTATACCTACTTTATTTCGAGGGATCGCGTCTGTTTCAGATGGCGCATACATCGTTTTTATTTGACATTTCTCTCGATTCTCGGCTCTCGTGATCTTTGAGTATAGAACAATAATATTTCATATTCTATGCTCTTAACAACCTTCTATAATCTGTAATTATATTTCATTCATTTCATTAAAAATTTGATAGGAACTGAATTGTAATTTATTGTGAAAGTTTGTAAAGTCTAACATCAGTATTTCATTTTCAAACGGCGCCAGGCAGATAGTGGAAATTCGAAAATTCCCGAAGAGCGCTACTTTACAGAACTCTGGTGAAGCAGAACACCAATGCAACAGGTGGATATCTCAAAAAGTCTGCATCTTACTCTAACGCAATAAAATTTTTATGGTAACTACTCATCTGTCTTTCTACTATTCAACGTTTTGTAATCCTGAGTACAAATCAAAATAATTAATATTGAACATAAAGAGTTTTCCATTAAGAGGTTACTACTAAAAAAGGAACGATACACGTGGTGAAAATTTTACACACAAAGTTTGCAAAACGTGAAAGAAAAGATCTATGCCAATGCTTTACAATTAACAATTTACAAAATCTTAAAGATAGAATTCGTTAAGTTCTCAAGGATATACAATCGCAAATGTGCGGAAAATTTCAATATAAGGATATGGTACTGCAACCGTAGCCGTGGCAGCCATTTGGCTGATATAGTTTTCCATCTTTGATGGCATATACCTTCTTCTCTACAATGAAATAAACATCCATTGTTTTACATAGGTGTACAACTTCGCTTCCGCCGTTTTTTCCGAAATTCGAGGCTTTATTGTAAAAAATTGTTTATACATTTATGATTCAAAGTATTGTCTATCGCTGGCCACTACTTTCTCCTATCTTTCCCATCGATCCAATTTTTTATTTCTTCATAAGACCAGAAGTGCTGTTCCGCCAGGCCGTGTGCCATTGATTGAAACAAGTGATAGTCCAAGGGAGCAACGTCTGGAGAATACGGCAGGTGGGGTAGGACTTCCCATTTCAACTTTGCCTAGTATGTATTGGCATACTTCAACATGGGGTCGAGCATTATCATGCTGTAAAATCACTTTATCATGTCTCTCGTTGTATTGCGGCCGTTTTTCTTTCAATGCTCGGCTCAAACGCATTAATTCCATTCGATAAGGATCGCCTGTGATTGTTCCAGTCGGTTTCAACAACTCATAACACACTACGCCGAGCTGGTCCCACCAAATACTGAGCATAACCTTGGAACCGTGAGTATTCGGTTTCGCCGCCGACGTGGAAGCATGACCGGGATATACCCATCATTTTCTGCGCTTGGAAGTATCGTAATGAACCCATTTTTGGTCTCCAGTCACAATGCGAAGCAGAAATCCCTTTCGTCTTTGCCTTGCGAGCAGCTGTTCAGAAGCAAACAAACGCCGTTCAACATCGCTCGGCTTCAACTCGAACGGCACCCAATTTCCATGTTTCTGAATCATTCCCATGACTTTCAGACGTTTTGAAATTCTGCATCTTCGAAAACCTTCTCTCTTCCACCGCCTTGCTGGTCTTAGACGTCAAAATCACCGTTCTTGAAACATTGAAACCACTCTCGACACGTTCTTTCACTAATAACGACCTCACCATAGGTATTTGAGAGCATTCGATGAGCCTCAGCCGCAGAAATCAGATAATCAGAAAATTAAAACCTCCCACAAATAACGAGAAGTTTACATATTTAATCGAGAATAACTTTATAATGCAGACACAAATCGACTAATATTTCGATGGCGTTATATTTACAAATACCTAAACTTATTGTATGACATCTACGATCTGCTCATCTCGACTACCACTCACCGTTACAGCCATCTATCGCAAAACGACGGAATCAAAGTTGTACACTTTATATCTTAAAATATACTCTTCTTTTTTTTGAAAAGTCTTATTCGAAAACCCTACATATTAAATATCGATAGCAAAACAGAACAGCAGAGCTTTACTCTTTTGAATAATCAGAAAACTATTAAGGACCCTTTTAAAATTTTTCCCAGATTTTACTTGTTTTTATAAGGTTTTCCCCATTGCCCAAACATTGAATTTTACCAGTTCTGAAAAAAATTCTAAGACCTGATGATACTGGCCCACAAACAACTGAAAAATGATACCAACCCATTCATTCGATCTCAAAAAAAAACATCAATTTCACTTTCGATAGCTACAGGTGAAATCGAACCAATTTCACGGTCTAAAAAATAAACAAGAATTCAATGATTTCGACTTACGCCTCGGGAAAAAAATTTAACGAACCTAATCGAAATGTCAACAGGTAGTTCTTATCGGCTAGTCATGCAGTCCTGAACAGGATGGCGAATTCTAGGTACCGAGACTGGTCGAACCAAGAATACTCGCACAGAATCTGTGAATCCCGTTTCAAGAGAATGACTCATAATGTGCTAGAATGTGGTTCGAAGAAACGATGAATAGTCTATCTCTCGTATAGGAAGTTATAAAATTGATTAAGTCTTCCGTCTCTTCGAGTATTGGCCAAGAGCAAACGCAAAGGACTTCTCCGAGTATACTTCAACAACTTCAACACCTCCGCTCAATTTGCATTTTGCCTCTTTGAAATTCGATTAATTTATGTTTTTTCACTTCTGCAGTCAGAGATTTTTTTTTTTTTTGATATGTTGAATTTCACACACTATTTTCATTTTTGCTTTCGAAATAGGCTTCAACTTCAGGCATCATTTTCATTAGAGCCAATCAGGGGCGTCTCCAGCTTTCAAGAATAGGGGACCAGGGAGGAGCAGGGATTTTTTGAGGGGGCCAAGATTTCCAGGTCAATCTTGTTTATGTTGAATTAATGTTATAGGTTTTTGCTCATCCGATGTTTTAGGGGCGGCCGGCAAAAATTTGGGGGGGTTCGAGCCCAATCTGGTCCCCCCTCTAGTGTCGCCACTAGAGCCAATACATATTTTGCTTTGCACTTCACTCAACGATTCCCAAACCTTAACAATAAAATAATATTTTTTCTTGAATTCGACTTTATTAGTCAACATTCAAAAGTGTTTCATGTAATACAACACTCCTCTAACTTTTATGTAAAAAGATTCGTCTTTGCTTTCGAAATAGGCTTCACCACAGCAATCACTTCTTTGGGTCCAAATTTCTTTCCCTGGAGCATTCTTTTGAGATGTGCAAAAAGCCAGTTTTTTCCATAAAAAAACAATGTTTTAGCAATACACGAAACTCCTTTCTATCCAATTTTTCTAAACAAAAACAAATGTAGCTCTACTTCACTTTCAATTTCTTTAAGACTTCAATTTATGTTCCGAAATTTCAAAACGCATAGTACTTGGTACTAACGAGTGGTCTGGTGCTAGTGGTGCCATCTTTGTGGAAAAAAGATCTTCACTGAACTAGTGTGAAAATATATATTTTGCGGACTTGCTCCAGGTAAATCCAGGTCTGTCGTTTCACTCAAATTTTTTTAATTTTGAGTCTTCTTATTCGAGATCAGAATCAATTCTGTTCGGCGTTTACGAAAGGATTGTACTTGACACTTCAGACTTGTTCAGCTCCAATTTACTCAAAAACTATTACTTTTGAGACAAAAATAAAGAACATAAATGGAGCTGTTCTAACTTTATTCCAATATCTATCCATCAAAAAGTTCTTAGGTAAAGGCTGCAAGGGTTTGTATATTTAAACCCTATATAAATATAATAGTGGGGGTTCCAAAATTCCAAAATGAGGTTATCATTTCTGTCAAATTTTGTCCCGATACTTATTATCAATTCATGGAGTAAAACATCATCCTGTGCAATGGCATACGTTCTCTATATCCAAGAGGGAAAAGTCGAACTTTTCAAGCATCCATTTGTCATTTATAAATGATTTTTCATTTCCTCATCAAGAAAATTGTTAGAAAAAAGTGATGAATAACATTGTATTAAAATTATCGCACCATTCTGGCACATATGTCACAGATCAGGGAGTTTTGATATCAGATCACTGAATAAAATATTTTGAATCAAAAATCTAAATGCAAAACTTGAACAAGTATGCAAAAAACCAAACTTTTCTTCAGTTCTTCTCTCATTTTTCTTGCTATAGGTGTATTCATTGCACGTTTTCTATTTTAGAATTCAAATAGTCTATTTTCAGCTATTCCTGATATAATCAAGTTATTTCAAGCTTTTACTGTACTTAATTAAACTCACTGATCAACATTAATTTGCAACATGTGATATTCACAAAGTTTCTATCAGATAATAGATTTATCACATTAATATTCATGAAATTCCTTAGAATTTCTTTAATCATTCAGAATTAACTGGATGTTAATAATCTAGATAGGTACATACGTAAAATAGATTTCAGTATGACCTCACATCTGAAATATTCAATGAATGAATAAAACCGATAAAAATTGATCAGATCAGAGTATTACACGTTCGACAGTAACTAAGTACAATTGAACGTTTTATTGAACAATACTCGCTCTGCTCGCCGAAGGGGCTCCGCCCCTTGGACCCCGTCACTATGCCGGTAGATACTTCACTGGGTATCCCTCTAGAAAATAAAAGATTTTTTTTCGGAAACCTTGTATCGTTAGCTGATTTCAGACGATTCACTCGGTATACTATGCTGATTCTAGGGTGGAATTCTGTATGATTTTTTTTCCTAGAACATACCGTTTGGCCCTTGTTCACATGAAAATATTTGATGCAAATAACTTTCCATGACGACAAATCAAGGGCGGTCCTAGCCTTAAATTTTGAGGGGGTTCGCCGTTATGGGCTTCGAGTATTTCTATGGGACCAAATCCCAGATTATACCGATATCAAGCCTTACCTCTCAAAAATATTCATATTTAGATATTCATATGAATATTTATATAAGGCGTACAACTTTGCGTCCGCCGTTATGCAATAGATGGCTGTAACGGTAAGTGGTAGTAGAATAGTTATTTATAATACAAGTGCAGAAGGCATTGATATTCTTCCACGAGTTCAAAATTCAAAAACGAGCCACGAAGTGGCGAGTTTTTGAATGAACGAGTGGTAGAATGAGCCTTCTGTTCGAGTATTATATATTATTTTCTCTAATTCATTGCATTCTTATTGAAATTAATGAAATATTTCCAAAAATATCATTTAGTGATGTTTGGCTTGAAAAATGTTGGTTGGCAGAACTGATTTTTTTAAGGCAAATTGATGAATTGGCGGATAAAGCCGTGGCGGAAAGTTCGGAGTACCAACATATAATAATGAAATATAACCATGAAAACTGTGCTTTTCTGATATATTCTCGCACGATTTTGTTCCACAAGATGTGGAAGAATGAACGGAGTAACCACAGAATTAGAGAAATAAATAACGGGTGATTTTTTAGCTGGATTGGTTTTGGCAACACTGGTTTTGACAGCTGACGTGTGTTTAGTACCTTGTGTCACTGTCAAACAGCTTCAGTTTGGTTTGCAATTTAACCATGGATCGTCTTACAAATGAACAACGCTTGCAAATTATTGAATTTTACTATCAAAATTCGTGCTCGGTTCGAAATGTTCATCGCGCGCTGCTTCCATTTTATGGTCGGCATTCTCGACCTTCTGAGCAGTCTATTCGGAAGATTGTGACCAAATTTCGCACCAAATTTACTTTGTTGGACATTAAACCACCAACACGTTTACGTACTGTGCGTAGTGAAGAAAATATTGCGGCCGTATCAGCTAGTGTGACAGAAGACCGCGAAATGTCGATTTGGCGCCGTTCCCAGCAGTTAGGCCTTTGTTACAGCACTACGTGGAAAATTTTGCGGAAGGATTTGGGCGTAAAGCCTTTTAAGATACAGCTGGTGCAAGAACTAAAGCCAGCCGACCTACCACAACGCCGAATTTTTGGTGAATGGGCTCTTGGAAAGCTGGCCGAGGATCCGCTTTTTTATCGAAAAATTGTGTTCAGCGATGAGGCTCATTTTTGGTTGAATGGGTACGTAAATAAGCAAAATTGCCGCATTTGGAGTGAAGATCAGCCAGAAGCATTGCAACAGCTACCAATGCATCCCGAAAAAGCTGTTTGGTGCGGTTTATGGGCCGGCGGCATTATTGGGCCATATTTCTTCAAAGATGATGCGAATCGCAGCGTTACTGTCAATGGTGAACGCTACCGAGCGATGATAACAAACTTTTTTTTGCCCGAAATGGAAGTTCTTGACTTGCATGATATGTGGTTTCAACAAGACGGTGCCACATGCCACACAGCACGCGAAACAATGGCGCAATTGCGAGGCGAGTTCGGTGAACAGTTAATTTCACGTTTCGGGCCGGTCAATTGGCCGCCTAGATCGTGCGATTTGACACCATTAAATTATTTTTTGTGGGGGTATGTCAAGGCTAATGACTATAGGGACAAGCCCGCTTCGATTGACGCACTGGAAGCCAACATCCATGCATTCATTCGTGAGATACCGGCCGATATGTGTGAAAGAGTATGCCAAAATTGGACTCAGCGGATGGGCTACCTGAGACGCAGCCGCGGTCAACATTTGCATGAAATTATCTTTAAACATTAAATTGCAAGGTTCAAACTATCGATTCAAATAAATATTTCATTCATTTTTTCGAATTTTTTGTTTTTTTTGTTTTTTAAGTTCTAAACCTCTTAAAAAATCACCCATTATATCGTAGATGTCATACAATAAGTTTAGGTATTTGTGAACATAACGCCATTGACATGTTAGTCGATTTGTGTCTGCATCATAAAGTTATTCACGACTAACCATGTTAGCTCACGAGCCAAATTCTCGTCATTTGCGGGAGGTTTCAATTTTCTACTAAAATATGAAAAAATCCGCGGCTGAGGTTCATCGAATGCTTTCAAATACCTATAGTGAGAACGATATTGGTGGAAGAACGTACCAACCAAAGATTAATCTTTGATAAATAAAGAAATAGATGAGTGGTTTCAACGCTTCAAGAATGGTGATTTTGATTTCGAAGACCAGCATCGCGGTGGAAGAGAGAAGTTTTTTGAAGATGCAGAATTGGAGGGAATAATTGATCAAGATTCATGTCAAACGCAACAATAATTGTAGGATCAATAGGAGTGACACTAGAAGCCATTTCAAAACGCCTGAAAGTCATAGGAATTACTCAGAAACAAGGAAATTGGGTGCGGTACGAGTTGAAGCCGCGAGGTGTTTGAACGACGTTTATTTACTTGTGAACAGCTGCTTGCAAGACAAAGACGGAAGGGGTTTCTGCATCGGATTGGGACTGGAGACGAAAAATGGGTTCATTACGATAATCCCAAGCGCATAAAATCATGAGGATATCCTGACAATGCTTCCACATCGACGGCCAAACCGAATATTCACGGTTCTAAGGTCATGCTCAGTATTTGGTGGGACCAGCTCGGCGTAGTGTATTATGACTGAAAGAATCACAGGCGATCGTTATCTAACGCAATTAATGCGTTTGTACCGAGCATTGAAAGATAAACCGCCGCAATACAACGAGAGAGAAGATGAATTGATTTTACTGCATGACAATGCTCGACCCCATGTTGCGAAAGTAATCAAGATATACTTGGAAACGTTAAAATGGGAATTCCTACCCCACAACCCTACCCGACGTATTCTCCAGACGTTGCTCCCACGGACTATCACTTGTTTCAATCAATAGCACATGGCCTGGCTGAACAACACTTCCGATCTTATGAAGAAGTAAAAACTTGGATCGATTCGTGGATCGCTTCAAAAGATGACCAGTTTTTTCAATTCGTACGCTGTCCGAAAGATGGGAGAAAGTAGTGACCAGCGATGGGCAATACTTTGAATTATAAATGTATAACCAGTTTTTTACAATAGAGCCTCGAATTTCGCAAAAAAAGTTTTACACATATGTATTTGTTGTATTATAATACCATTATTTACTTATCAGGGTTTTAACCATTCAGGTAGAAATTAAAAAAAAATTAGATTGTTTAATATGAAAAAAAGAAGACAATTGGCAACTACATCACAAAATCTAATTTGGTCTTTAAAACTTTGAACCCTTTGAGAACCTTGTAATCACAGCGTCCTCGTCAACATCAATGTCCCTATGAATGTTCAGGAGGACAAAATACTCCATAAAAATGGAAGCAAACTACTAAATATGTCGTTTTCCACTGAATCTTATTATTATCCTCTATGATAGAAAAACTTTATTCAAATCAACAGAATTTTCTCACACCAAAATATCACAGCGATATATATCGATATTTTACTCTTACATATTTCGATTCATTTCGATAGTGTCAGAAAATGTCGATACAATATATAGATATCGATAGTTTTCTGACCTTTGCACATCCCTAGTGTGGATTTGCCGAACGCAGTCATAACCATAAACTAAGATTTCTCTATGACCATAATTGTCAGTCAAACTCAGACGCATGTCTTTAAATTTTGTTCGAATATAAATCGTATATTGTATTCTTTAATAATGAATAAAAAATAACCGATATCAACCAAATTCTCAGATCTCATTTTTCCAGAAATGGCAATTTCTTTCTTTGAAGAATTTGGGAGAAATTAATAATCAAAATGTGAGCGTCAGTCTTTGAAGAAAGTTATTCATGCTTATAGGTTTGTAAAATTTTTTTAGAGAATATTGAATAATAATATAATCCCAACATTAAGATTTTAAATTAGCACATTTCTTCTTTATAGAGACATGTATGATGCATAAGTCCAAATTCAATTGATGATTGGGTGGGAAAAATTGACAAAAAAAGTTTATGTTTGTTAGTTAAGTTGTAATCCTTTTTATGGTCCTTTTTTTTTGTTTATTTAATAGTTACAATAGACAATTATTAGCATATTTTTCTCTGAATTTCAACTTTGAAAGAAAATTTGTCATTTTATGTCTTGCCGATGAAAATATTGATATTCTTGTAAGTCAATTCTAAATGAATAATAGATATATTTTAAGGGCTATCATTCCATTGGATATTTACTTGTGAGCCCTAAAATGAAGTTACATTTATTCAATTGACTCATTAATAGAAATACTACCTGAAATAAAGAAATTGCATTCAATGTTTATTTTCAGTTTTGACAAATATTGAATTTACATAATCGTTCGATAAGATCTATGAAAAGACCTACAGTGAGATTTTTGTTTTAGGAATATTCAGTATAGCTGTAATAAACAAACTGAAAAGAGGCAGAATGAATAATAGATCTACCTTTCGGATACCCATATCTGAGAAATCAGGTTATAAGAAGTCCCTCATTTCCAAGGTTTATCAATACATTTTTCAGTTGAGCAGCAAATTATTCTTCTATTCCATACTTTGTGAAGAAATACAATATAATTGCAACAATCTGAAGGACCTATTGAAAATGCCTGACGAACTAAGGAGTTTTTTAGTATCTGAAGATTGTATTGATGCTATGTTATAGAACGAGACTTGTGGCTCTGGGTTTTACTCAGAAGTGAATTAAACAGGGCAATTTATGTCCTATATAGTAAATAAAATTTTGATAGATATAAGTTTCAAAAGATCAACAACTGATCATAGTATTCACATAAATCAAAAAATAACTGGCTTACTATTGTTGCATTGTACGTGGATGACTTTTTTGTTTTAACTAATGTTAATTCTGAATGAATTTTCTGATAGAAAATTTTATGATAAAGAAATTAGGGGAAGCTAAAAAATGATTAGGGCTGAATATTACTAGAAATTATGGAAAAGGTAGTAACGCTATCGATTATATTCTTCAAATATGTATTGCAATAATTCAACATGTCTGATTGTGAACATGTGAAAACTAAATGGAATTTTAATTCAACAAGAGAGAGTTGTAATGATGAACCATATAAGAAATTAATAGGTTTATTAACATCTTTAGCAGTATTAACTAGTCCTGATATAGCATACTCTGTTAATTTCTTGAGTCAATTTAATAATTATCTCATTGTTGAACACTAGAAAAGTGCAAAACTCATTTCAAGATACAAAGATCATTGTTCAATTTTTACTTCAGTCAAAAGGAACTGAGTATTTGAAATCGGTACTAGAATTGTATCGGCCAATACTATTGACCCATATTAGTGGGTTCGATATCTACACTCAATGAATAATTTAATTTTTACCAAAATGAAAAGCAATGAATAAATCAGTAGGATAGCATTTTTGAAATGGCCATATAGCACCTATTTCCATAACGATTAAAAGATTGGAAACTTTAGTGAGCAAATAGGTAGGTATCTACATTTTTATACAAATTTGATCATTCATTCATGACATGGAAATTTTCAATAAATAGTCTGCTTTTTAAAGTATTTTATACCTTCATTGAATTGCTGGAAAATTGATACCAATTTCGAAAGTGACTGCCATTTTAAAATTTTTCATATACTGAATGATCCTTCAAAATTTATTTCTGTCGTAACATTTTGACTAGTATTTCAACTGATATATTCCATACGTTATTGAAATCAATATCTTCAAAGTACTATTCAAAAGACTTATAATGGAATTTAGAAGAATATATCTTTCTCAATTTCATAGTCATATATGATATGATGCATAAGTCCAAATTTAATTAATTCACATCTAAAGTGAATGTTATTTTTAGAAATATTCAGTATAGCTATAATAAACCAACTAAAAAGAGACATAATGAATAGACTTGCCTTTCAAATACCCATGGCCTATGTTACCTCATAAGCAATTACCTATAATATCTTATCTTGGTGAAACCTTTTTGAGAAATCAGGTTATAAGTTTGAGAGTCTCTAATTTCCAAGGTTTATTAATACATGTTTCAGTTGAGCGGAAAATAATATAACAGGGTATATATAGTTGAAATTATTAGTATGAAAGATCTGACTTATTCATTATAAATTCAACAGCACTGCACTCAAATTCTTCAAAAACGGAGTGGTCACTTATATTTTTGCACTCCTCTGTCGTAAAAGTGTATATTTTAGATATTCAAAAAACACATGGAAACTTTTGAATGTTATCTGACTAACTTGGCTCTTTTTTTCCAGTAATAAAGCCAATTGTGAATTATCTATAAGGAGTTTTTCTATCTGTTTAATACTGTTTCATAGTAGCACAACTTTTACTCCAATCCAAGACTGAAATGATGAATGAAGCTTCTGTTCTCTTTGATAGTTCCATCTTCTGTCGCAATAAATTCAAATTTTCACGAAAGGGAATGTAGTTTTATAGTTTGTGGAAAATAAACGAAAAATTCCTGAAATAAAGTAACATTCATCCAATTAATTCCAAATAATACAAACACTTAAAACAAACCTGAATTGAGGAAAATACATTCGATGATATAAATGTTCATTTCTAAATTTTGACAAATATCTATCGAATTTTCGATTCGCCGAAGACTTTGCATTTTATCTGTCGGCATTTATTTAAATATTGAATAACAATTTTGGAAACTGCAAACTTTTTCAAGAACTTTCATATATCGAAATGTTATTAACATGACACTGACAGCCAAATTGTCCACAGATACCACAGAAATATGGGACTTGAAATGTCAAAATGATCCGAAACACCCCGTATACTCGAAAACCGCGGGGAGAATCGAAGGTTTGGGATTTTTCCCGGGATCTCCAGACGATTTTGAGGGGGGTCTTATTCTTGTCATTTTTGCTCTAGATGGTCCCGTTTGGGCTGTGATTTTACGTTTAAAGTTTGACGTATATGTGCAAGCGGTTTTATATATACTTAGATTAAGTCATTTTCATTATATTCATCGAATTCAGTACGACTCTAAATCGAATATATCCGATGAATGACTCAATAAAAGATCATATAGCTGATTAGTTATCATGCTATTGATGAAGTATAAGACCATAAAATTCCCCTGAAAAAATTGCAGTGAGTGATTTGTCAAAACAAACAGGATATTCGTAAGTTTTTACTTCATCTTCTCAACAACTCAAGAATGACTCTATAAACGATAAAGCCATAAAATTGATCAGTAACCTCAAAACTAATGGAATGATTTAGTTCCGTAGTAAAAATTATAGGCCTCTAGGCATCTGTCAAAACAAACTGGATTATCATGAAGTACGTGACAAAGTAGGCATATGTAAAATGGTAGGTACCTATTGTACCCTAGCTACTTTTTACAGCCGTTTTCAACTCGAATTGAAATAGACATTGACAAGCGAGAGACACCAACCTCTTCTTCAAAAGAAAAGAAAAGATTGTGAATTCCTCGAAAAATTTACAACCAGTCAATAAACTTCAAGGTATTTTATGCCAAAATTTCAGCACCAACATTTCTCGAAATTCATAAACTTCACTCAGATTCTACATCAATGAATCAGAAATTTCAGAGAAAAAAATTCGAATCATAATCGATTAAAGATCCACTAAACTATGACTAAAAGATTCTGTTCCTGGACCAAGGCATGTGACGGCTTAAATTAATAAATCCTTCTACAGCCTAGACATATATGTATAATCTATACCACTCTGAGAGTTTTATTAGGTTAATTGTTGAAATGAAGCCAGCAATTATCATTCCAACATTGGGTCTCTCACATCCCACGTTCCCACAGATAAACAGATTTTAATTGAAACAGTCAACGAAACTGGACAATCAATACCAGGATTAGAATGGTCCTACGTACAGGGATCTGCACAGTCAACATGAATAGAATTTCAATTTCAGTATTTCCTAAATTTTTCTTTCGTCATCTATTTACTGAAAATGTATTTGAAATTGGAACCATAATGGTAAATGTAGTGCTTATCCGATAGAAAATATTAGGTTTTCAGTCAGAAATTCCTTTACAATAATGCCTTATGAGATGTTGCGATAACGTGGTGTAAAATATTTGGCTTCAAATATCTGGAGTTCTCCTAAAATTTACTCACTAAAACATCGCATATCGGTCAGATAATATTTGAGCGCTCGTTTCCTGAACAGATCGCCCTATAGTTTCGTCATGATGTCTACGTAGAATTGACTGAAATAATAAAAAATATAGGTTCTAATTGGAAAATCTCGAATTTTGTTGAATTTGAGTTGTCTCAAGTTTATGACCCTCTGATAACCACCCTGTAAATGTGTGGTCCAAACCGAATAGTAGTTTAAAACTACGTATTTACAGAATCGAAAATGAAAAACGTTTTTTCGAAAAAAACTTTTTCTGCAGAAATATTCAAAAATATGCGAGTCATAGTCGCCACTTTATTTTTTCATAAGAATCCCATTAACTCACTCATGAACCGTTGAGTTTTTACCCAAGGTATGGCATTTTGCTGAAATTGTCATAAAAAAAGCTGTCTAATGAGGCAATAATATACTGGGTGTGCAATTTGGATTAAGGAAGTAGTAGTTTGTTTCCGAAATAACCGGAAGTGTTAGAGATCTGAAAATATTTTAGAGGGAAAGATCATTGTCTCGAAGCCTAACATGCAAATTTTCAGCACAAAATTATGATTAGTTTTCCATAAACCTCTACTAGACCCTATATACTACCTATATTCAATTATGTGGTCTTCCAATGAACTATCGACCCATAAGCCTATTATTATTATCATCGACAATTAGTAAAGTGATAGAGACATTAATTCACAGAAGACTAACAGATTTTGTAGAAGAAAATAATTCCAGTTTGGGTTTCGCAAAGAGCATTCAAGGATCCACCAAGTGGTACGACTAACTGAAAATATTAAAGAGCAAATGAACCTCTCTACAGATACTTGTTAATATTCTTGGATATAGAAAAGATATTTGATAAAATGTAGCATCAAGGTCTGATATACAAAATGAAGTTGATGAAATTTCCAACCAAACTTACGAGATTAATTCAATAGTACCTGGCAAATAGAAAATTTAGAGTGAATATCGATAGTATCAGGTCGACAATTAGAGAAATGGAAGCCGGAGTTCCCCAAGGATCGGTGATAGGACCGCTGCTGTTCAACTTATACATGGCAGACCTACCAAAAATGAATAGATGCAAGACAGCCCTGTTTGCAGATGACGCCGCTAATTACTATCACAGAAGAATGCGAAAAACAATTATGTACTAGTCTGTTACAGATAGACCTTAATGAACTGATGGAATAATTCAAATGGAGATTCAAAGTGAATACGGCGAAAACAATAATCTACTTCGAAAAATAACAGTAAAGAAAGACGAAGCAGGAAACGTCAGAATAGGAAATCAGACTATAGAATGGAAAAGGGAAGCAAAATATCTGGGAGTAATTATAAAAGAGAGAACGAACTTTAACAAACAGATAGGAGGAAATAGAAAAAAGGCAAGGCAATTGCACAAGGAACTATACCCACTGCTCAACTCAAAAAATAAACTTTCCTTAGAAAACAAGCTGAAGATAATAAAATAGTGCTAATGCCGAGCATTACGTATGTAGGAGTAACTTGGTATAATACAAAATACAAGAATTAGGAACAGCTGCAAAGTACACTAAATACAGTAATCAAAACAGCGGTTGGCGCCTCTTGGTATATAAGCAACCGACAAATCAGAGAAGAATTGAAAATTGAAACTATTAAGGAAATACATAGTTAACAATCAAAGAATGAAGACAATAGAGATGCTGAAAGAGCATGAGACTAGGGAATTAGTAAAGATAATACAAATCAAAATAAGAAAGACATATAAGAGGAAATACCTCTTTCAAAGAACCAAATAGAAGAAAATAATGCCATGCAGAAGGAAGAAAAATCTCCCAACAAGACAACTGCAGGAAATAGGAGAAATTAAAGGGGAAGCGTAGGGAATAAAATTGAGAAACCAACAGATAGGCAATAAGGCATTCAAAATCCATTTTCCCCGCAAAATAATCAAGTCCATTACAACCAGGTAATTTAAGCGTCGTTTAATGATACGTCAACATCGATACCCAACACCTCCGATTAAAAGTTATAGGTTATGATCGGATACATGTCTCGAGCTTTGCGGTCGTCGATCAACGTGGGTTTTAGTTGTGTAAGCCGGCTCGAATTCCTTTCACACGATCGAGTCGCCTTGTTCTGTCCCTCTTCCACCCAGGCCTCCTTCGACCTGCCGTACCTTGCTCGGCGTATCGACTACGAAAGTGACTTCTTCATTGTTTGGCTCGGAATGCAAACTACGAATGCGACGTGACGGCAGATTTGTCAATTTTATGACGTTCCGACAGAAAATAACGGTAGAAGTTCGCCGAAATTGGTCAATATTCAGGACCATGCCGGGCAAAGTAGAAAAAGTGAGGAGGAAACTGGCGTGAAGCCGAAAGCTCCTTCATTCATGCGTCAATTGTGCCCTTGGAGACAGCCATAAAGTATCATAATAAACATAGATCGAGGGAGTATACGAAATTTTTGCATGTCACCAACTTGGTTAGATTACGTTGTCGGATTGTGATATATTTTCAAATCCACAATTTTACTATATCATTATGAATGTATATTATATTGAATGAAATATATTTCAGTGATTCTCAATTAAATATGCAAATTTGAATATTTGGAATCCGATAATTTTCCTAATTTTCGAATTTATAGTATGCAGAATATTTTTTATATTCTGTATCACCTGCTGGAATCCAAGGTTTGGCAACTATTGCTCTCCTAGTGTCACCCGTTGTTTTACGTCGTTTGGCGCGCTTGAAGTTTGTTTTCTGAATTTCTGTTATATTTAATTATTTATTTCAATATATTTCGAGTTAATATGAAACGTTGATTCACTATAGTGCATAAAAAGTGCGTTCTTTGTGGAGAAACTCGCGAATTGAGTGAAATATCGTATCACTGATATGTTTTCATTTCCGCGCGCTTTATGTCTACTTTGATAGTTCATGTTGGGGACAAAATTTGCCTACTGAAAATGACATATGCTCCCTCTATCTATGTTTATTACTCTGAGTCTGGAGTAGACTTGATTTCCGGAACTGTTCTAGGTGATTTCAGAAGAAAATTTGCCATACGTCATAGAACTTTCCGTAGAGCATACATTGTTGCCATGAGCATCGAAAATATGTAAATTTAGGAAATTAACAAAGTCAGATTTTGCTCCGAGCATTTTAGGTTTGAAGGTCCTTTCATTCGAAAGTTATCTTCTATAGGACCGGACGGACAGAATCGAATTTGAGACCATTCACGGTTCAAAGTTTGAAAATTACCGACATTGTGACGAAATGATAGAGCGATATGTTCGAAACAGGGGCAAATAAAGAGAAAAACACACCGATTATACACTCATTAAATATCATCAACGAAGCACGCTTTTAGACGTAATAAAGGAAGTGAAAAAGAAGTCTTCAGACAATAATGCTGACATAATATCAACGTAAAGCGTATTTCCTTTTCGAATGATAAATCGATATCTGTAGATATGTGAAAATAGTGGCATCCAATTTATGAAGGCCGCATTAACTTATCTCTTTCATTTTATGTGCCTTGTTATGATAAGATGATTCAAATAAATAAAATAAATTTCTAATTTATATTTCTGCTGCTGCTAAGCATCTTGCTAGAGGCTTTCACGGAACTGGGACAAGCCTTAAGAAGTGCAAAAGATAAAATTGACGCTTTCTCAAGCTTGGTGTATACTTTGTGATTGTGAAAAAGTTTACATTGGGACTTCCAAAGAAGGTGTTATCTATTTATTCTTCATAACATAGATTTTTATATACTAAAATTAAAACATTTAGGACCGTCCAAAAAGATTTCATTGTGTATTTATTTGAGTTATTCTATTGGCTTCTTTCCCGGATTATTTCAGTATTTATTTATGAAGTTTAGATGTTCACTGGTTGCAGGAGGGCATTGAAGTTGTGGAATTCAAAAAGTCATATTACCTATTGACTTTTTTTGACACAACCTAACGAACCTCACCACCTCTTCTGATTGGAATACCATCAGCCTACACACCAAACCAACTAGGAATGTGACGTTAAGAAGCTCAATTTTTGTATATTTTCAATTTATTGTTATCTGTGATAATATTTGCTCACGGCTCAGTTCCATCGATTGGGCTCGAGTATTTTGAAATAATATATTACGCCAATTGAAAAGTCCATATGATTTTTAGTTAGCACGAAACTTCAAAGCGAGGAAAAACACAACAGTCAGCTGACAAGGTTATGGCATCAGTATTCTGGGATGCGCAAGGTATAATATTCATTGATTACCTCCAAAAGGGCCAGACCATCAACAGCGATTATTATTTAGCGTTATTGAATCGTTTAAAGGATGAAATCGTTAAACAACGGCCCCATTTGAAGAAAAAAAGTGCTGTTTCATCAAGACAATGCGCCGTGTCACAAATCACTGAAAACAATGGTAAAATTGCATAAATTGGGCTTCGAACTGCTTCTGCATCCACCGTATTAGCCAGATCTGGCCCCCAGCGACTTTTTCCTGTTCTCAGACCTCAAAAGAATGCTCGCTGGAAAGAAATTTAACGCCAATGAAGAAGTAATCGCCGAAACTGAGGCCTATTTCGAAGCGAAAGACAAATCGTACTACAACAATGGTATCGAAAAGTTGGAAGATCGCTATAATCGTTGTATCGCACTCGAAGGCAACTATGTTGGATAATAAAATCGAATTTTGCCAAAAAAAATGTGTTTTACTATGGTAGACCGGGGACTTTTCAATTGGCCTGTTATTTGTAGTAGTTAATTGCTTAAAACAGTGAAGAAGGACCATAAAAATTTTCAACTTAATTCCACCATATTAGGTGTACAAAGTAGAACTGAGCAATTCCATAGAAAAATATTCCATAAAAGGAGAATACCTTTTTTGCAACGTTTCTCATTCTAAATAAGAAGTGAAACGTAATTGGAAGTCCAATAAACTGATAGATTGGAGGCAGATCTAGGTCCTTGAACCTGGCTACGCCCATGTGGATCTGTAATGAGAGAGAAACATGTGGTCTATCTGCTCTTTTGCCTCCATTCAACATCTCAACGGTAGCTCAAGATGCATTTCTCACAAACAACACCAGTACAATATTACGAATAATGAGCACGCGATTTGTAGATTAGTCTAACTCTGGAGCATTTACGGAATTCTTGAAGCTATAGAGCGACTGACACAATGAGGAGGCATAGATGATTCATTAAGAAAACGTTCGGATGATGGGCAATTTTTTTTCTACCTAAGGGGAGAGATCGGGACTTGATAACCGCGAGATACAAGGCTGAGAATGGCCGAAGGTAAGGAAATTCTTCGGTTAGATTTTTTCAAGGGGTTTCCCCGAAGAGTGAATTATTCATTCCAACCTCTACATGTGAGGTTTTTATTTTAAGAATGAAATATTCGCTTTGTCATACGAAATACCAATGCAAATTTTGAGATATAATTGCAGACAATTCTTTTCTCTAATTCTGTGGTTATTCCGTTCATTCTTCCACATCTTGTAGAACAAAATCGTGCGAGAATATATCAGAAACGCACAGTTTTCATGGTTATATTTTATTATTCTATGTTGGTACTCCGAACTTTCCGCCACGGCTTTATCTGCCAATTCATCAATTTGCCTTAAAGAAATCAGTTCTGCCAACCAACATTTTTCAATGCAAAAATCACTAAATTACATTTATGGAAATATTTCATTAATTTCAATGAAAATGCAATGAATTAGAGAAAATAATGTATAATACTCGTACAGAAGGCTCATTCTACCACTCGTTCTGCACTTGTATTATAAATAACTATTTTTTTGGTAGAGAAATACAGGATATCATGAGTCAGTGTTTAACAAGGTCCATAGTTGGTCCATAATAGTTCAATTTTGAAAATTTCGCTATTTTGGCATATGTCATATTAGAAGTTGTCACTAGTTGACAGGCGACAATTAAAAAATATGCCATTGATAAAAGAGAAACGATATACGCTGTAACGTAGCACTAAATTCACTAGAATCATTCGAAAAAGCACCGAGTTCATGACGGGAGCTTTTGAGCGCTGGTTTATATTGGCCGTCAACATCACGCGATTAAACACCTTTGGACTTTTTTGGGGTTAAGTGAAAGATTTATGTCTGTGCTCAGTCAATTCAACAAATCCAGGACAAGATTCATTTTCGGAGAAATAGATCCCCAAATTTACGAAAATTTAATGGAAAATACCAACTGAATATCACATTCGTGGAGGCCATTTAGTTGATATTGTTTTATATTTTTAACGGCCAACATCCTTATTAAACGAAAGTTAAACTTATTGAAAATGTTCACAAAAAAAGAGTTTGAAACCTCTAATTGGAAAAAACTATAAAATAATGAGAGATAGATTTCAAATGATGAACGGACAGACACACAAGTTCCATTCAAGTAGGTCCACCCTGTATCTTTTTGAATTTCTGCACGATTCAAAGTCTTTTTCCCTAATAATCATAAAGATGTTCTAAACGGTCATCAACAAACCGCCTCATTCTCGGACTTAGCAGAGGAATTCTTGTTACTGAATGAAAAAAATTGGAGATTCCCATACCCCTGGGCACGACGGATGAAACGCCCCTGCTCAATTTGATTTATATGATGGTCTGAGCAGGTTGAGACGTTTACGTAGATTAGAGGCGTGTTTAGTCCCCTTATTTTTACTACTTAAGAAAGTTTAAATATCAGTCTAAAAGATGAATAATTAGTAAAATTATATTTTTTGGTCGAATAGACTATTTGGCATTATGGAAAATATTTGAATATTTATTTACATTCTCATAGATTAGACTTTTAATAACGATGAACAATTAGCCAAGAAAAAATAAAGTTCTAAAAATCGAATAATTCAAAAGGTGATCTAAAGCCGACTAGATTGGGCTAATGTATTATGACGTCAATTTGAAATGAACACGTGAGTATCTCCGCGGTACTTTGAAAAAAGGCTTTGCCAACTTGACAACCAAAAAAAATCAAGATAATCCCTTCAAGCAGACTTTCTTATAAAATCAATTCCTTGTACTTTATTGGAAAAACGTGTTGCTGCTATTTAGTCTTTAAAATTGCAACCTCATTTCTGCCTGATCAGTAGAGATAACCTGTTTCTAAATCTGAAACTGTCGATTGAACCGGCCTTGGCAAAAATAAAACAATAGGCTTCCAGTACCTGATAAGTTATAACAAGTTCGACAAATGCAAGAACAATGCAAATTTTGAAACAAAGATTCACTATTCTACTATTCCAGGTTAGGAAATATTTTCTATCATAATATTATATACAGGGTGTTTCCTAAACATGCGGCAAAAATTCAGGGGGTTGTTCCTTGGACTATTTTAAGCATGTTTTGTCCTTCGATGATTTTTGAAAAACCTCTTTGTTTCGAAGATACAGGGCGAACAACATTTTTCATATTTTTAAAATTAATAATAGTTTAAATAAAAATGCGTACCGCACTGTGTTTACTAAGTAGGTACAATTTATTTTTAAATTTGTTTAACAACATTCCAATTACTAAAAACGGCCAGTTTTCTGACTAAAAATTGATAAGTGCAGATGGTAAAGGAATACAGAAAATATGGAAGACTTGCGAAATCGGATCATTGCTGGGTGTAACTTAATAAGAAATGATCCTGGTGTTTTTGAAAGGGTTCGGCAGTCAATGAGGAGAAGATTGGATGCTTGTATGCTGGCTAGAGGTGGTCATTTTCAACAGTTTTTGTAGGTTGAGTTGAATTTTCATGTACTTTTTCATAATAAAATGTTATTATCTGAAATTTTGTTTCCCCTATATCTTCGAAACAAATAGGTTTTTCAAAAATCATCAAAGGACAAAATATTCTTAGAATAGTCCAAGGAACAACCCCCTGAATTTTTGCCGCATGTTTAGGAAACACTCTGTATAGAATGTTCGAAAGTATATCATTACCAAAAAGTTATGCACAGCTCAATTTCACTTATAGCTTCCATAAAATCGTATTTTCTGAATTAGGAGTTCCTCAGGGTTGTGACTAGTGACTATCTATTTTCGATGAAGTAAAAAAATCAATTGAAAAAATATTAGTGGTCATGTAGATAAGATATTGTTGATGTTTCTTATCGTATTTTGTTAAGTGTTAAGCATAATTCACCCGAGACTGCTAGAAGGTGGTCAAAGCTGATCACATTTGGGTGGAAAAAATTATTGGTTTCAGAATTTCCACTTGCAAAATGCATTTCAGGCCATTCGCCCATTCTAAACAACTTTGGTTTTTGTCAACTTTCGTCTATCTGTCAGTTTTCGATTTGTGTCTTAGCCTCAACTTATACAATTATCATTTTGATGAAATTGGATTTGGATATTCAGTTTGGTTCGTAGATGGTCTCACAGGAAATTCAGCATGCGCAAACTTGTGATTCCCGATATTTCTATATCTCTCGTTCTACTGGTTCCGATGGTAATGAACATTGATACGGATATTTAGATCAAATAGCTAGTGTTTCCATAAAAATTTCAGCTCGTTTGGTACGCTTGCTCATGCGCAAACGTAAACATTCTAGTAATCTGATTTTGATGAAATTTGGTGAGGATATTTGGTTTGAGATTGAAACATTGGAAGTTTCATGACCTTTTTTGAATAAACAGTGTGCGTTAAGCCTGTGTAAATTGGAACCTCTGCTGAGATTTCAGTGTTACAAGACCAGAATGATAATTTACACAGTTTTTTCTTCAAAAAAAAGCAGAGCTTTCAAATCAATATCAATTTCAAACCAGAAGGTCATGTCATTATCACCCAGGTGCAGTTTTTCCGATCCTTCTCTCCTGTCCATCTCCATCAACAGTGGGGCGAAAACAAAACAGCAGATGTACATCCCGAAAATCAGTCTATCCAAGCCACTTCCTCAAAAACAAACGTTAAATATCGGGAATCGTCCAAGATGACCAGTCAGCCGTCTACAGCAACATCTCCAGCATTTTATCGAAATATGTCAAGTTTCAACGAACAATAAAGGCCAAAAAGACCGGACCCAGAGATATGCATTCTTTCAACGGGCTCGAGTTAAAGTGCTTTCAGACAAGGACGGCCTATACGGGCCCCCGGGCCCAACAGAGATAAAGCTCTCCCTTCTCTTGTGTACCGAGCGGTGAACGAAGAAAGCTAGTTTGCCAGTTATGCAGCGAGCCAGCCTGATGTAGGAGACCAGTACGAACAAAATGTTATGAAAAACACAGTGCTTCCAAAGACTTTTAGTGAATTAAGTTAATTTATGTGATCAAGTGGCCTTACGTTTCGTGTACGCGTGCATTTTTATTTGGATTTACCCCCCTGGAACTCTCAATTGGATTACCGTTGTCACAGCGAAAAAGGTAAACACAAAGACAGCCATAAAAATAACAAAAAAAGATTTAGTTATTCCAAAACGATGAAAGTAAATATTTGACCTGTCAACTAAGCACGATTCCACTTCTATTATTAGATAATTTGCTTCACTTAGCATCTATTATGACCCATACGTGTCTTCTTTGAAGAACAATGACATATCAACATGTGGCATCTTTACTTTCGTTTCGATTTGAACAATACGCTTCCCAAGAATCGAAAATTAATATTTATGCGTGAATTTAACGTGAACGATTTCGAATAGCAACGTATTCAAATCAAAGACATTCTTTCGAATGGGATGATAAAATGTTATGCCTCGACGATTTTTCGTGGGAATAAAGTCGAAAAATTAATAATACGACTGAACGGAATTTGTTACCTTCTCGTCCTTGGAATAATCCGCCAGGTTTTAAAACCAGAAATGAAGACGTTGTATGACAAAATGGCGTTGATCGAACACCGTCAATATTAATCGGTTAATAATCAATCTTTCATTACATAATTCAAATTGATTCTTATTCTATTCATGGGACCACGTATTCTTCACGCAGTTCTTTGTTTTCACATCCTTTTAAGATTATTCAACTCGAGATAAACCGCATTTAATCAATATCTAAGATCAATTGTGAGTGAATGACGAAAAACAGGTTTAAGAATGAAATCATGGAAGAAAAACCGATGTACACACACCGTGCATTATTACAGGAATAATCACCACAAACAATAAACTAGTAAATAAAAACGTATAAACAAACTTCTATCGACCACTGATACCATGTTCGTAGAACGGCTTACATTACCATTACAAGATAAAAGTCTAGAGTTTACACAACTGTATGATTGATGACCGATTTGCGTAAACCACGAAACGTCTTATCGTCTTAAAAAAACATTGCCATAATAGGTGTTCGTTTTGATCCGAAACTGAACAGCCCATAAAGGCTCGTTCAAGGGTAGTCGGTCTATTAAGAGCTAGACGTTTAAGGACATTCAAGAGATAGATGGTTAGGCGTTTGTGTCCCATAAAATATACCTGGCATTTTATTGTGGATAATACAGGTAGGAGACTCGTGAGAATGAGCCACGAAGACGAGAAAGAACGTAGACGATTTGGAATGTCTTAGATTGAAACAAATTAGCAATAAGCTGAATTTGAATAATTAAGATCAATTTGCTGCAGTTGCAGTTAGATAATTTTCGCTCTAACTGGATTTTAATTGGGTCGCCACAAGTCCCAGTCCTAAACTTGCAAGATTCTTCAAATTCATTTGCCGAAAACACAATGGTAATTTTAACATACGTCAGTCAAAGTACACACCTACATATCTAACGTACAAAATGACCAGCAGCTGACCTGGTTTAGTACCAACAATTGACTACAATCTTGCGTAACTTTCAAAGGTGCACTTGAGGCGACTGCATGCAGCAATCACTTATATTCAACACAGAGTCGAAGAAGAGGCCAATAACGGTAATTCGTATTTACGTAAACGTAGGCCTCTCAGCAGATCATTTTTTCTTACTGCGATGTTCATTTTAGAGACTTGTCGAATGCAGCGTTTGAAATGTGCACTCTACACACATGTAACGGATTTTATAATTCATAATTGTCTTTTTGCGAGGTCGTTAATAATTCGCTCCATTATAGCCTATAAAAGACATGCAACAGCTTTGTGTTATTTGACATTACAATCGAACACTATTCTTTTGTTCGCTTCGGGCAGAATATTTAAAATAAAACGTACACCCCAGAAAAAATAAAAATTTGTTCTATAAAAAATGAACTAACAGAAGAAAAGATAAAAAGCTCAAATGGATCATTCAAGTGCATCAACGCCTGCTTTCAAGTATTCCTTATCATAAGAACGAACCTACCTGATGCTTTCTATTTAACTTTATTATATTCAAACAAGAACATCATTGAAACGATTTAAAGCAATTTACCCAACACTAACACAAATATTTGACAAGTGAGACATCATGCACTAAATTCTTCAGAATTGCTCAAAGTAGATTGGGCATCGTAAATTGTTTAAGAACAGGATTGAAGTAAAATTGTAATCTTTTAATTGTAAGGTAAACTGTTCCATAAATAACTTATCTTCTTTGTTCGAATTGAATGACGAGAAATTACTATGGGAAAATATACTTGGGTACCTTTTGTTCTAGACCATTAATTAAACAATTGAATGTGGAGGGGTTTCAACGATTTAGTTATTTGCTAAATATGCATAATTCTCTAATTTAGCAATGAATTGGCAGGAAAACGAGTTATCTCATTTTCAGAGAATATGCGGTTTATTGTCCGATGAATATTATGTAATTTTGCGGTTGATTACATTGAGATTTTTCTCAGAAGTTGGTATATGTTATGAAAAAATATTCCGTCTTGTTCCATATGGTTCAATTCCCTATTGAAATTTTCAGAGCCAACTGAAACTTTTCCTATAAAAAAACAGTTCAAACAAACAAAGGGAAACAGATCTTATACAACATATAACAATAAATTCCTCAAGAGTAGCAAAGACAAGAGGAAGTGGATTTACTTTGACAGTTTATTTCAAACTCTATTTGTTTTTAGATCATTTCAGAACGATAATAGGACTCTGACAGATACCAACAACTTTTGATAATGTATGTTTGTTACCGTAAAAGCGTTCAGAAATAGCAGAAAAACAGAATGGATATTCAATATGATCTTCAAATACGCATTTAAATTTAATTGATTGCTGCATTTGGTAAAAGAAAAGGTTAAATATTGAATATTTTCATTGTATTGATCAAGTATAAGCTAGTTCGGTAACCCATAGATTTTCAAAATTGTGATGAAAATTTTTTTTTTCTGTTGCAGAATTAATTCAAGATGACTGTTTTCGGTATGGTGTCGGCTGTTGCCGGCCTCATCAAAATCAGATATCTGGTGGATAAGGCTATGATCGATAATATGGTCTTCAGAGCTCATTATAGGTTAACTTCGGCAATTTTATTTGTTTCCTGTATAATAGTAACTGCCAATAATTTAATAGGTAAGTAATTTTTTATTACTTCGTAAAAAGTGTTAAATTTCGCAGAACAGAAATACAATAATCATCCTTTTCAGTTTTAATTCTTATTATTTGTGTTGAAGGATCAAAAGATTTATTTGTATTCTTTCATTCATATAGAAAAACGACTTGATAATTTTGAGAAATATATCATTAGATATGTTATTCAATTGCTCTGGTGTTGTAATACCGTTTGCAACATCATTTTCTATCCAATACCTTCAAATTCAGAATGAAGCAATGTTATGTACTGAAACAAGTGAACTGTTTAAAAACGATGATAAAAGGTCACATCTTATCAGCAAGATGTGTGAACTCTATCTTTATATTTATCTTGAGATTTGTTTTCAAACAACCCACAGCAAAATCCTTGGAATGAATGTTCCAAATACACTACCCGACAACTAAAAGGTCCACTTTTTCAGGATATCCAATCCAATGCATACACGATAGAGTAAACCACCCCCATGTGATAAATACCTTCTGTTGGATCACTTACACTTTCACTTTGCCACACGAACAAGGAAAAATTGTAGGGTCTGAAGTGGCCCATCCAGGATTGGGTAATGAGAATCAGGAAAAAACCTACCACAGCTATTACCAATGGGTACCCTTTGTCCTCTTCTTCCAGGTAAACAAATAAAAACTTTTTCATTCTACCCCATATCAGACAAAAAGAATAATTTAGAAGCAAAAATTATCCAAAATATGTTTCTATTTTGAAATCAAATTGAAGCATTAAAACGTAACCTCAACCATCTTACTCAATTTTAGGGAGTGATGTTCTATGTTCCCCACTGGATTTGGAAGAATTGGGAACAAGGAAAGGTTAGAATGATAACTGAGGGTCTCCGTGGATCTTTCGTTGGTAACAGGGACGAAAGAGAGGGTCGTCAAAACAGACTTGTGCAATACCTTATTGAAACAATGCATTTACACAACAACTATGCTTTCGGCTATTTCTTCTGCGAAATCTTGAATTTCCTCAATGTGGTAAGTATCCCATAAACTATATCTTCCACATTAATGACAATTCTCCACTTTCTTCCACAGATAATCAACATAATCATGACAGACAAATTCTTGGGTGGAGCCTTCTTGACATATGGAACCGACGTTATCAATTTCTCGAATATGGACCAAGAAAACCGTACGGATCCCATGGTTTCCATATTCCCCAGAGTAACTAAGTGTACATTCACCAAATTCGGTCCTTCAGGCTCGATTCAGAAACATGATGCGCTTTGTGTGTTGGCTTTGAACATTTTGAACGAGAAGATCTACATCTTCTTATGGTTCTGGTTCATCATCATTGCCATCTTGTCTGGCTTGGCAATTTGTTACTCGGCTGCTGTGGTTCTGCTACCAAATACCAGAGAAACTATATTGAGGAGGAGATTCAGATTTGGAGCCCATAATGCTGTTGATACCATCATCAGAAAGACACAGGTATGTTAAATACCGTTGAAAGAACAATCAGGTTTTAAATAACATGTTTCGTTGTAGGTTGGTGACTTCCTTCTGATTCACTTCCTTGGTCAGAACATGAACTTGATGGTATTTGGAGAAATCCTGGAAGAATTGGTGAGAAGATTGAATTTTGGCAGTCATAGCAACTTGCCGTCCGCCCCTAGCACACTGGAGATGAGCCCTATCTACCCCGAAATCGAACAATACGGTAAAGAGACTGAAACATAAGATTTAGTTTCCCAATTGACGTAAATCAATTCCTGAATTTTAATAATTCCAAGACATGTGAACGCCTTAGATGATAAGTTTATTTTAATGCCATGTTAATGACTAGGAAATCTATAAATCTCCAGAATTCCTAGTTCGAATGATGTATCTTGTGATTATTTTAAATAGGTTATATTTTTTCAATTATGGATCATAATTTTTCCTGCTTTTGCTCAGTTGTATAGGTCTTAATACAGATTTATTTAGACTGCTCCATATGAATGCTGTATCTATCTCATTTAATATGATATTAAATCAATAAATTTTAGTTTATTTTCAGTTTGTGTTTTTATTATATATTTTTTTAAGTTAAGAATAGGAATATATGGATGATTTAAGTTATGAGTGATGTTAACTCTTTAAGTTCACTTTCTGTTATATTTTCCTTCATTAATTGTAATATTCTTCTAGGCGATTCAGGTTCAGAGGGTACAACTACTACGATATGGTAGATATTTTCTTCTATGAAGTAACGCCACTGCCATCCTATAATTTGTATCTAGGAGATTTTGAAAATAAGGACTGTGAAAAACTCCCTTTGAAATTTTGGGAACATTTGAAACCCTTCTGAATGTGATTATATTTCGGGATATTTTGTATAGACTTTTAATAAGTGAAACATGAATATGTATTATCACAAAATAAGACTTTCGATTAGATTTAGGTTAAAGGTAATATAACTGTGCCTTATACATATATGATATTATTTTTCTATAATTAAGAAGTATTTTTCTAATGTAATAAAATTAAAATAACTATTTGGTCTTCTATTTATTACCTTTAATCGAAATAACTTTAATTTATAATTCAATATCGGCTGTTGATAGCCACAGTTTGAACAAAACAGTTTCACATCTATATATTATAAGACTAGCCAGAAAGAGCTACACATAAGGAGGGTTTGTTTCCAAAGTAAATCAATAATTTACTTATATAAGCCTCTATATATAATACCTACTGTTCAATCATATAAAAGATGAAACTATTACAACGCTGAGCAGAGAAACAGCTAAAATAAAGTTCAATGAATTCAAGTTTCAACTTGATAACGACAACAATTAATTTTTTCAGTTTATGATTGAAGATTTAACGTATGGTTAGCCAAAATCACATAATTCAAAGTTAAATATCTAGAAATACTGATGTGTCCACTGATTAGATTTTGTTTATGACGAATCAGGCGACGCGAACTCAGGTCATAGGTGGCGCCACATCATAAATGATGTGAGCGCTATAAGAAAAATTGCGGCAATCAAGTGAATTACTGGCAATCTCTTCGAATTCCAGGAAGGTTGATCGCTAGAAGAGTCACCAGTTTTATATCAGACTTTGTGGGGACGCCAGTATTTCTAGACATCCTACTCGAAGTCATACAAGGATAATTCTTGTTTTTGATAATGCTCTAACAAGAAACCGAAATCGTTTTATTTTTTTTTATCACATTGATTCTGAAATGAAATAATAAGTCAATAGACCGCATTCACCAATTTAAAAACCAGTTAATATATAAATAGCTTAGAATATTCATAAACGAGTTTGTTCTCACCTGAAATTCAAAAATAAACATGCAAATCGAACTCACCTGTTCCCCCAATCGATTTTTCCTATAATCTTCAGTTTCAGCTCGTTTGTTTGATCATGAGTTAGAGTCCCAGAAACTAACTGCCTCCGCCATTCTAAAAGGTCTCTCATAACCTTTCCAACTGTTTCGAACTTGTAGTTCTCTTTGTTCTGAAAGCCAAACAGTCTATGAATAATATTTCGAATTGAATTTGCCTGAAGAATATACAAAAAATTGTAATGAACTCCAAAATTGAAGATTTCTATTCACTGCGCCATCTATATCATATAAATGAAACCAGTTGTGAAATAATACAAACTAAGCATATCATCATGCTTACCACAAACAATTTCTTCCATATATCCCCCCATTCTCGAAGGACCAAAGTAACCTCTCTAATGACAGGATCCTCTATCGGTACTACACTTTCGAAGAGACCTTCATTATCGACTTTGCAATTCTTTAAGTAGATGTACGATTGTGGGAAGATGCCTTTGACTGATCTGTTCTTTGTGGTGAACCCTCTGTACCAACCTGGATATTCCTCAAGTATCTGCACTGTTTCTCCTATTTCTAGTGACAGACCCAGTCGAGTTTCACCTTTCCAATTATATATGGCTGGAAAAAAAAGGAAGTTGAATAGAAAAAATATTTTGAATTTCTTATTCCATCAAATAATTCAGAGAAAATTGTTAATTAACGTTGAAAATATAATATTCGATTATGTGCTTAATTCTATGAAATATTCTGTCAGTATTAACAGAGCAGAGGAGTGCTATTAATTATGAAATTACGATGAATTAGATGGTTAAAAATCACCCTTGGTGTGTAATTAACTAATTGATATTCTCCTATACCATTCCGTATAATTTTTTTACACATTGAAAACAATGTTGTTGTTCCATTATCAAATTATTTTTATATGAGTATAATACCTCTTTTTCAGAATACTAACTGCATAAATTGTAGAGGTTTTCAATTTTGAATAAATTGATCTTATAATTTCAAGAAGTAGGTACTATCAAATTTATTGGCAATTTTTTCTATTATCAACCTAAATCAATTCTGCAAACAAGTGTAAATAATATGTAAATATGACACCTTATCAGCATTATCTCGAGGTAAATTTTGATATATCATTCTATATTTGTTCATTAGATAGAAGTTTATTAACCTAGCTTCATTAAAAATTGATTACACTCTAGTGTGAAACTAAGCAAGCATACTACTAACATTAAGAACAGTATGAAAAAATCATATCCATAACTTTTCCCAGAAAAAACAAATAAGAAAATTTTCTTTTGATGTTATTTCAAAAGAAGGAACTATTACTATCGTTAAAGTTATAAGAACTGACACCATTGGGGCGTTCTTCACTTCAAAGGACAACAAGTGTTTATATATTAGGAAGAAAGCAAAAATGATCCAAAGAAAACCAAATGATTCCAAATTAATCAATGATCTGTTTGGTATCAAATCATTATCGTAGATTATGCTAAAAATTAGATCATCTACTGGAATATTTTCAAACTGTTTTGATATCGCTGGAGATAAGGTAGTACCATGTAGATAGATCCAGCATCCTTTTATAACAACTCTGATGCATCGATATAAGAACATAATTCAAGGTTGCATGATCCATATAACGACAAGGTCGATTTTAAATGAATCAGGTATATTCCCCTATTCATGTGATGAATTTCAAAGTGAAAATGAATTTATTTGAAAACTAAGATAGGGGACTATTAAATAATAGCATGAAAGAACTTTGCTCTCGAAATTCGAGATAAAGTGCAATAAAATGTAGTCTAATATTCCTCCGGGTAAGGTCAAGATTAATTTTAGGTTTCTGATAGTTTTAATGAAAAAATAAACCGATATAGATATAGATTGAAGAAATAGTCGACGACTAAACATCAGATTATTCAATCTGAAATGAAATTTGTTTATCCAATTCAAATCAGGTAATCGAGAAGGTAATGCCCAAAGGCAGAAAAATATGCCTGGTTGTCGAAATTGGGATTTATAATAATGAAAACTATGAAACACAAAATGAAGCAATGAGTCTAAATGTTTCAAGAAAGCAGTAAGGGAAAAACATTTTATGGAATAATCAAGAACTTTTTTCGGGAAAAATTTCAATATTTTAGTATTTTTCACTTGTCAGAGTGAGTCTTCCTCGCTCCTATGAATAAAATTATAAAAATATACTCTGCGAAATACAAACTGCAACACCAAGGAGATTACCAAACTTGGCAGAAATATTCAACTAGTCAAGTGTAGTAATTGATCAAAATTTCGAGGAGATTAAACTAAAGATAAGGACAATTTTTTGGGATGAATTCCACCAGGTTATCGATTTCATCCTGAGGTATTGCATCCGAAGCAATATGTTATTCTTACCAGAGAGTTTCTAGTACTTGTGGAGGATTTGTTTATTGCTTCAGTCTACTACCTATCATATCATCCCACGCAATAGCGAAATCTTCTTAATCATTCAAAACATATACTAGATTATATAGCTCATATTCTGATGAACCAATAGAATCCGTAAGTTTTCCATAGTTACGTCGTATTGATAAGTGTATATACCCTTGACGACGTAGTATGATTTGTTTCGCCTCCTGCCATATTGGGATTTATTTGATCGTAACGAATACCAACTCGAGCAAAGATAATATACATATTTCGATTATAAGAACCTCGTCAATCGCGAAACACCACTCGAGCTCTCGTGATTTTTCGCGTTACTCGGTGTATAATTGAATATTGTCTATGCTCTTGTGATAATTTCGTTTATAACAAGTAAAACGTCAAACTTTCCATGGCTACTAAATTATTTTGAATTAAATTTTAAGCAATTACAACCTGAAGTAGTTAACATATCTGCCAAGTTCACAAAATTCCAACGCCAACGTGTTGCATTTTTCTTGTTACAGAATATGTGAGTAGGTATATAAAGATCATCCGATTCAACCGTAGAAATAATTTTTTCAAGCTTGATGTGCAAAGTTAACTATTTGATGAAAGAAAAACACAAAAAAGATTCTAAATGCTGGATACAAAGATTTTCTTAGAGTAATCGCTCTTATCCTTAAGAGGCTAGGAGTTAGGTGTAAATGAATCATCATTTAATTCGCGATTATTGTTCTCAACTGAGAAACCCACCTGGTTATTCGTCTTTTGAAAACAATTCAACTATTACCCAACTAGCCTTGAGCATTAATTTAAAGTATATGCAATTTTTTTTTTAATCTACCGAAGGTTGAGGAAGCTTTGTGGTTACTTTTGGGATGAAAAAATGTTTGGTTTCCGATTTCAAAATGTCTGCCAAAAATTTAATTACAAGCCATTTTAAACAACTTTATTTCGTGTCTGTCTGTCGGTCAGTGTGTTCGCGAAATCTTTCAACAACGTTGACATCTACAAATATTATCAGATTTTGATGAAATTTGGTATGAGCTTCCTGTTTGGAACTTAGATGGCCTCATAACAGACCAATTGAAAAATCCCCAGTCTACCATTGTAAAACACAGTTTTTGGCGAAATTCGATTTTATTATTCAACAAAGTTGCTTTCGAGGGCGATACAGCGATTATAGCGATCTTCCAACTTTTCGATACCATTTTTGTAGTACGATTTGTCTTTCGCTTCAAAATAGGCCTCAGTTTCGGCGATTACTTCTTCATTGGCGCTAAATGTCTTTGCAGCGAGCATTCTTTTGAGGTCTGAGAATAGGAAAAAGTCGATGGGGCCAGATCTGGCGAATACGGTGGATGCAGAAGCAATTCGAAGCCCAATTCATGCAATTTTGCCATAGTTTTCATTGATTTGTGACACGGCACATTGTCTTGATGAAACAGCACCTTTTTTTTTCTTCAAATAGGGCCGTTTTTTAACGATTTCATCCTTTAAACGATCCAATAACGCTATATAATAGTCGATGTTGATGGTCTGGCCCTTTTGGAGGTAATCAATGAATATTATACCTTGCCATAACCTTGCCAGCCGACTGTTGTGCTTTTCCTCGCTTTGGATTCGGTTCATCGTGTGCAGTCCACTCTGCTGACTGTCAATTGGACTTCGGAGTGAAATGATGGAGTCATGTTTCATCCATTGTCACATATCGACGCAAAAATTCAGGTTTATTGCACTTAAACAGCTTCAAACACCGCTCAGAATCATTAACACGTTGTTGCTTTTTATCGATTGTGAGCTTGCACGGCGCCCATTTTGCACATAACTTTCTCATGTAAAAATATTCGTGAATTTGAAAAAAAATGAAATATGTATTTTAATGGATAAAACCTAAAATTTTTTTTGTGTCATTTTCTTGGAGTGACACTAGGATACAACAATTTCAAACACTTGATTTCTTTGCATCAAAACTAGCTTATTTTTCGCCTGCAACGGTAACAACGTCAATGTTTTACTATTGATAATTTTTTGTGAATTTTTGTTATCATATAAAGAATAAAAAACATTTATTATTTCCACATCAATTGATGTTGGAGAAGTTATTTCATCGGAACAGCATCATTCTGTGGTTTGTTATTTCCTCAATTCAAACTTTTTCAAATCAAGCGGCGGTTGAAAAAAAAAAAGATAATCAATACAAGGAAATGAAAGAATTCTGATCTGATAACGGTACACAACTTCTGATAGAGCAGCCATATCAGCAATGCAGTTCAGAAAGCACATAAACTCAATGAACAGATTATTTCAACGAACAAAAGGGTTCATGAAAACCAGTACTAATTGTTACAACGCAATTAACTACACATATTTTTATTTTTGAAGGAACCAATGAATGTTTGTTGAAAGTAGCATTATGTATTACGAATTTTAGTGAATCATCAACATGACGTGTTCCGCGATTTCTTTTAGTGCAGATTAGGCTTGTTTATATGGAAATCCGTTGTTATTTTAGGAATAGCATGAAAAAGATATAAACAAGGCTAGGTATCGGATTTCCGCAAAATTTCGTAACACTCATAATAAAGAAGCCATCAAAAGAGCTGGAAAATTTACACACAAAACAAGAAACTAAAATTTTTTTATTTTTTTGTTCAAATATTTTATCGAACATGAACCAATTCAAGGGACACAAAGCGAAATATTATATCATCATTCATTACTTGAATTCTTTCGATGGAAATAATTATGTTATAAAGGGTTTTCTAATCATTTTGATAATATACACAGGGTTTTCATCAAGAAGTACATTTTGAATAGCCTGCTATCAAGATGTCTAAAAACATGGTGTATGCACTCGTCAATTTTTGAATGGAATGACATTCGACCAAATTGAAAATATTAGTTTTATTTCGTGGCGGCGCCGCAATGTCATACTTTTCATTTCGATCTTTTTTCCTATGATTTTGACAGGATACATCAATTAAAACCCAATCCTAGCCAATCAGAAGCTTAACTAATATTCTCAAAATTGGCAAAACAAAATCTAATCGGTCAAAACTGTATGTGTTGCTCAAGAAAAGCTGAGAATATTGCTGCTTTAGCCCGTTGTGTTGACTAAAATCCAATTTTAACGATTCCTCTTCGATCTTGGCAATTAGACATTCCACAAACAATAAAACACCGTATTTTGCATGAAGACTTAGATCTTAAGGCTTTCAAAGTTCAGTTAATACAAAAACTCAAGCTTGTCGATCACGAACAACATCGTATCTTTGCTGATTGGGCCCTTGAAATGCATCAAAATGGATTTTCATCGAAAAATCATCTTCGGTTCACCTCGGCTACGCTAAAAAGCATTGTTTTATTTGGGACAGGGAAAATCCAAGAAAGATTGTTAAAAAACGTCTCCATTCGAACTTGTCAATGTTGGTGCGGTTTTTGGGCTGGTACTCAGAGTAATAAACATAGAGGGTCCCTCAATAGCTACCGGACTTAAAAGGGAACACAACCAAGTGGTTGCTCAGTTGAAAACGAAATAAGAGATATTTCTTCTTACAAATCACAGATTTTTATGGTACTTTCTGCTTTAAACAATAATCTATACATGCATGAAAAAACCTGAAGGTCGCAAAGCGATAATTTCAGGCGTTCTGAAGTTATGGCCGAAAGAAGATATTCTTCAACTGATGCACTGCGAAAAACCAAATTGTGTCATTAGGTTCTGACAGAAACAGAAACCCCATCAAATTTGTATGAAAAAACCAAAAGATCGCAAAGCGATAGCTTCAGGCGTTCTGGAGTTATGGCCGAAAGAAAACACAATTTAGTTTTTCGGTGCATCAGATGAAGAATATCTTTTTTCGGCCATAAATCCAGAACGCCTGAAGCTATCGCTTTGCGACCTGTTGGTTTTTTCATACAAATTTGACGGGATTTCTGTTTCATAGTTTCATAGTTTATTTATTTCCCTCAAAAAACCTTACAGGGCATGTCAAAATAATTGTATAGCATACAAGAGTAAAAATAACTTACAAAATATACATATATATATACATGTATAAAACAATTCGACATATAACATATAGAGACATACAGTCTGACCGACTAGAACCGATGAGACATAAACTCATCTATCGAATAAAAGGCATTCCTGGCAAGCAACGACTTGACCATCCTCTTGAAAGCTTCATCTCGAAGTGAGGTGACCCCTTCTGGAAGTTTATTATACATTTTCACTCCGTGGAAAATGTAGTTATTCTGCGTCCTCTTCAGTCGATGCATGGGGATAACAATTTTGTCTCTGGTTCTTGTTTGGTGGTCATGTACAGCGGAGTGCTTCAAAAGGGTGTTCTTATGTTTATGGACATACAGGAGGCACTCGAGAATATGACAGCATGGAGCAGTGAGTATGCCATATCTCTTGAAATACGGCCTGCAGCTGGTCATCCGATCAACCCCAAACATCACTCTTAGGGCATACTTCTGCTTTATGAAGATCCTATCAGCATCGGGAGACGACCCCCAGAGGATTATACCGTAGGTCATTCTTCCATGGAATTGCGTGAAATAGGTGAGAAGCGCTTCTTTCTCAGTCAGTAAGTTCCTGATCTGTCTTATGGAGAATATAGCAGTCGAAAGCTTCTTACATAACTCATTTATATGTTGTGTCCAAGTCAAATTCCCTCCAATTGTTACTCCCAGTAGATTAATATTTTCAATGTTGTGGAATTTTGTAGTTATTACTAATTCCTGTGTTTTGTCCGTATTAACTTTTAACTCATTGTTGTTAAACCATTGAACAGCCCCTTCCATAGAATTAGCTGACTTATTTAGGAGTAACTTTCTATCCTTTGCTCTATTCAGGAATGAGACGTCATCGGCAAAAAGCACCTCTTCATCCGCCGTCACGCCATCCACTAGGTCGTCGATATAAATCAGAAACAAGATTGGTCCGAGCATAGATCCCTGGGGCACCCCCGACGTGATCCCCCTCACAGATGACATACTCCCATTTAGATCCACAATCTGTCTCCGGTTTTCCAAATAAGATCTCAAAAATTCTAATGCTGTCAGCACCTAAAGACACAATTTGGTTTTTCGCAGTGCATCTGTTGAAGAATATCTTCTTTTGGCCATAACTTCAGAACGCCTGAAATTATCGCTTTGCGACCATCAGGCTTTTTCATGCAAATTTAATGGAATTTCTATTTCAGTTAAGAAAATCCTATCATTACATTTGAAATTTCGGAGTAAAATGAACAAAACAATGAACTTCTGACTCAGCGCCCCCTATCGAAAGCAGCAAAAACAAATTTATCATGAGTATATTTTGTCCTCAATCAACAAGATATTATCTTTCAGACGAGATCTAATTTGCTCAAAAATGTTGAGCCAAACTGAAGTTACAGGCGTTTCAATCAGTCATATTTCTTCCTTTCACCTACCCTTATTTGATGTCGTAAAATAGAAAGTGAAAATTCAAACAGATAGAGAATTTTCTAAGGATTACTGTGATGATATTTTTTCTTCAACTTCATATGAAACATTTTCGAGTAAAATTCATTTTTCTACTCGACGGTAGCTATTACGCCACCTAGCGGTAGAGGTATGAACTTCAAAACAATTTCCAGTGTGTTCTCTTGTTCACTTTAGTGGTAAAAATTTTTACTGCAAGTCTCTACGATGAGTGGATCCTGTGATATAGCCGCTTACCTCGCTTTTTTGCCCACCCTACACAAAGCACTGATATATTTTTAAAATAGTCTTGAAAAACAACCTACCAAAAATCATTACAAAAGAGATCAAATTATAATTTTGTGAAAGTCGTCCTACAGTGCTGCCCTCTGCTTATTTGCTTCGAAAAATGAAAGAAGATGGAGTGAATGTACAACTTCGACAACATACAAATATGGTAATCGTAGGAACGCCAGAGGGGAAATTAATGGGTACCAAGGTTTGAATGATACGCGAAAAACCACATAGTGGTAATCCCTCTGAACTAGTAAAAACATATTTTTTCTCAAAAATTCTACTTTATTCTTTAACATAATCACCTTCGAGAGTGATACATGTACTTCAAAGCTCCTTTTACTTTTCAATACTTTTTCTATAGAAAGATTCGACTTTGCCTTCGAAATGAGCCTGAACTTGGCAATCACTTCATCATTAGAGCAAATTTTTTTTCCCAAGAGAACCTTTTTACCGTTGTTGCTGATGGAGCAGAGCTTGAATAACACTTAGCAAGCAATTGCTCTGCTTGTACACTATTTTTTCCCATCGAAAACAGTGTTTTATTAACACACGAAACTCGTTTCAACAAGTTTTCAAATAACAACAAATGTAGCTTCAATATCTCGATCCAGACTTAACTCTATGTTCAGAAATTTTGACATGCATCTTTTGAAGCTTGATACTAAGATGCATAGAATACCTGGTGTGTCTACTTATACCTGTAAAACTTTCAGACAAAACGGGAGATTTTTCGGATTTATACCTACTTGATTTCGAGGGATCGCGGGCTTTTCAGATGGCACATACATCGTTTACATTTGACATTTCTCTCAATTCTCGACTCTTGTGAGCCAAGGGCGTAGATTTTTTTTTTCTTGGGGAGGGATAATCGAAAAAAAAATTTTTGATGACAACTTTTATTCATATCTGTAATGTTAGAAAAAGAAGTTTGATAACGAAGTTTGAACCAAATTACTCGAAATAATTTTTGTTGTTACTAATTCGGTTGTTCTTACCTTGTTTTCAAATAAGAGTTATGAAGGAAAATGAGAAATTACTTGGATAATTTTGAGAAAAAAAAAGTTTCAAGAATATGAGCCCACAAAGGCTTTGCTTTCAATATACAGGTTGTTTTTAGTGTGTCGTACAGTTTATCAAATATTCATTAATCTACAGATTAGGTAAATAAATACCAAAACTTATAATTAATGCATTCATTAGAGCTTACTAGCTGGATCTTTATAATAATTTGGATTTTCCTGAGAATTACTAGAGATTTTTCTCGAAATCGATAGCAGATACGACAAAACTATAACAAACCAAAAAGTGTAGTACTGGACCAGATTTTTTTTTCTACATTTTTCTAAACTAACAGCCATTCACCAAAATATAGATTTGGAGGAAGGAAGCAGGCATCCTTCCAGAAAATATATCACCCTGTAGATTTGCATTCAAAATTAGAATATCACATAGTGAAAACTTTAAACTGAAATATCTATGGCCAATTCATATTAAATATCTTGTGAAGGGAAGGTTATACGAGAAAATAACTTGAACTACAACATATGTATCTCAAAACAAAATGTTTGAGGACTCATGTTATAGGACTTTTTTTCTTAAAATGATCCGAAAATCTGTCATTTGTAATTACCCCCAGTATCCTCCTATTTCTACGCTCTTGTCGTGAACTTTGAGTATAGAACAATAATATTTTATATTCTATGGTCTGTCATTATATTCCATTCATTTGAGTAAAAATTCGATATGAACTGAATTGTAATTTATTGTGAATGTTTGCAGTGTCTAAAATCAGTATTTCCTTTATAAACGGCACCAGGCAGATGCGGGAATTCGAAAAATTTTAAAGAGCGCCACCTTACAGCACTCTGGTGGAGCAGACCACCAAAGCAACAGGTGGGTCTCTCAAAAAGTCTGAAACAAAATCGAATCAGTAAACACACCAGGTATTCTATGCATCTTACTTGATACTAACGAGAAAAAAGAGGTATGGCACTGGCATAGGATTAATTGATTTACATATTATGTGGTCTCCAAGAGCGCATCAAGTGCATGAATGTTGAGCGCTCGAAGTCTTCAACGCCATATTTTTTATGCAAGTACAGAGAAAAAATCGTTACGTATTCCTATTCTGATCTTTTTTAACTGCATTCCAATCGATCAGTGTAACATAAAATATCATTATAAGTGATAAAAATTTTATTCGAATTCCTATCCGCCACGAAATTCCAGCACAATTTTCAATTGAATCGTAAAATCGACCAAAAAATTCCGTATACGCATTCCGATGTAATTGAAAGTAGTAAAATAGAAAATGCTCAGTATGTGCCTCGTTAATGTTAAAACCGAAGGAAATGCTAAACTTGCAAAAGTACGAAGACAACAAAGCAACGTAGATGCTACCAGTACCAAGTACGGTTTGGAATCTGATCCTTCATTAGTATTCAGCATATAAAAAATCTGGTGGCAGGATACATTGAACTTATTAATAGCCCACCGAAGAACAAACAATTGAGCTTGGTCCTATAATAATCCTACAGGGTAAAGAAGTATGTTTTATGTACTGAACTTAAACTAAAAAGAACACCGCAAATTTAACGCTATGGTTTATTATTTCCCCGTAAAAAATCTAAAACCATAAACAAAATGAAAAAATATCAGAACACGGTGAACTCGAACCCAGATCATCTGTGACGAAGAATCGAACATAATCACTTAGCCATGACTCTTCGCAAAAAAAGACCTAACTAAATAATGATGATCATACAAAATGTTAGAACTAGAAGTGTAAGAAATATCGAGCAATTTATCACAGGGATTTGGACAGAAATAACAAATAATCGATTTTGAACATGGACGTGAATAGTACAGAATCTTTTGTAAGAAATATGTTTTCTCTAATTCTGTGGTTATTCCGTTCATTCTTCCACATCTTGTAGAACAAAATCGTGCGAGAATATATCAGAAACGCACAGTTTTCATGGTTATATTTTATTATTCTACTCCGAACTTTCCGCCACGGCTTTATCTGTCAATTCATCAATTTGCCTTAAAGAAATCAGTTCTGCCAACTAACATTTTTCAATGCAAAAACCACTAAATTATATTTACGGAAATATTTCATTAATTTCAATGAAAATGCAATGAGTTAGAGAATAGTTATTTATATTACAAGTGCAGAAGGCAGTGATATTCTTCCACGAGTTCAAAATTCAAA
This sequence comes from Harmonia axyridis, assembly GCF_914767665.1. Lineage (NCBI taxonomy): Eukaryota > Metazoa > Arthropoda > Insecta > Coleoptera > Coccinellidae > Harmonia > Harmonia axyridis. The sequence continues at coordinate 33,134,910 of NC_059505.1, forward strand.
AACGAGCCACGAAGTGGCGAGTTTTTGAATGAACGAGTGGTAGAATGAGCCTTCTGTACGAGTATTATACATTATTTTCTCTAATTCATTGCATTTTTATGAAAATTAATGAAATATTTTCATAAATATCATATAGTAATTTTCGCATTGAAAAATGTTGATTGGCAGAACTGATTTCTTTAAAGCAAATGAACGATGAATTGACAGATAAAGCCATGGCGGAAAGTTCGGAGTACCAACATATAATAATAAAATATAACCATGAAAACTGTGCGTTTCTGATATATTCTCGCACGATTTTGTTCTACAAGATGTGGAAGAATGAACGGAATAACCACAGAATTAGAGAAAATAATGTATAATACTCGTACAGAAGGCTCATTCTACCACTCGTTCATTCCAAAACTCGCCACTTCGTGGCTCGTTTTTGAATTTTGAACTCGTGGAAGAATATCAATGCCTTCTGCACTTGTATTATAAATAACTATTCAACTTCATGATTACCTATGTGATATACGATTTAAAGAGATTTAAGATTTAAGTAAGGAGGTTTCGTTTCACTGCGACTATGGTCTATTGTGTCCCCCATCGGAGCTATTCCCTCCATAACGAGATCTAAAGCTCGCCCTCCAGTTCCAGAGCTCTAATGAACTCCAATATCTGGGATGGCTTCAATGAGGCCATTTCCTCACTTCTACAAGTGTCCAAAGAAGGTTTTGAGTTGGCTAGCTATGGCGAGGCATTCCGTCACCAGTTGATCCGAAGTTTCTTCCTCCCCTCCACAGAATCTGCACTCGTAATTTTCTGTTAGACCCATTCTCATGAGGTGTTTCCTAAGGCGACAATGCCTCGTGAGGAATCCAGTGACACTTCTTGGATCTCGTAGAGTCAAAGTTTCGAAGAAACTTTTTTGAGTGATCCAAACCAGGAAGATTCCGCCAGAGTATTTCTCTTTTATTTTCTTCCTTATCCTGAAAATCTTTTTTGTAGGTACATTTGTCTACGCCACAGAAAGGTTCTGGGCCGGTGAGAAGAGTTTGTGCTCCTTTTTTAACAAGTGTGTTGGCCTCTTCATTCCCTCGAATTCCAGACTGGCCGGGAACCCAGATTGAAGAGACCTTGTTATTCTTGCCTAATTCATTGAGTTTTCTTCGGCACTCCAATACCATCTTAGAATCGATGATACAGGGTGGCCATTTGAAAACGAAACAGACGAGATTACAGACGAAATAAAGTTTTTCGATAGAAATGCTCGGACAGGTCGATTTCTGTTTCGAGGGGGACAACTTGAGATGTAGGTTACGGACGCATAGCGCTTCAAACCTTGCTGCTACAACCCCCACCCCCAATTTTTGAATAGGGAAGATGGGGTGAGTGATACCTCAATTTAAAGGTATTTTTATACTGATTTCAGCACAGTAATTGTTTTTTCATTTTATGCATTAGTTCTCGAAATATTCATGCGTTAGTTAGTTAGGAAGGAAGCCACAGTCATGGTTGTTTTGAAGCTCAAAATGTCGATTACTACAAGTGCCATGAAAACACCACTTCATTTTCAAATACTTAGTTAAGAATATTTCGGGAACTAATGCATAAAATGAAAAAACAATTACTGTGCTGAAATCAGTATAAAAATACCTTTCAAATGAGGTATCACTCACCCCATCTTCCCTATTCAAAATTTGGGGGTGGGGGTTGTAGCAACAAGGGTTGAAGCGCTATGCGTCCGTAACCCACATCTTAAGTTGTCCCCCTCGAAACAGAAATCGACCTGTCCGAGCATTTCTATCGAAAAACTTTATTTCGTCTGTAATCTCGTCTGTTTCGTTTTCAAATGGCCACCCTGTATGTGAGCTCAGTGCTTTGATTGCAGCCTGACTGCACATCTTTCTATTGCAAGTATCTATGCCTGAAAGACACTTAGACAGCGGCCTAGCGATATTGAGCATTTGGTACAAGTCCCGAATACTCCAGCGCCAGTCCTAGTCGTGGTTTTGGAACCATATGTGTATCATCTGATGGTATTCTTTTTGAGACCTGGTATTGTGGACTCCTTTTCCCAATCTTCTTTTCTACTTAGTATCGTAATGAAGGTTTTTTCGATGCTAATTTTCTTTATCATCCCGTCACTGGGAAGGTTCTCTGATGGTATGTAAATAATAAAGGATAACCAGGCCCTCTTGTTCCTAATTCCCTCATTGCCTGTACCTTCCCTAGATAGTCTTACAGTGGCCTCATAGGCCACTCTCTCTATCACGAGATGAAGAGGTGTGAGTTCTGTAATGATCTCCAATGACCTAGGTGGGCACGTTCTCATATCTCCAGTGATACAAACACAGGCAAACCTTTTCTGTGTTATACCATAGGCCTTCGATAAAGTATGGCATACAGGTCTCAATTATAAAATTAAAAAGTGTCTCAAGAGTAACTACTACCTCCTAATAAAATCCTATTTGACGGAAAAATAAGATTTTTCTCAATGAAATTAAATAATGAAATATGTTATAATGAAGGTTGTTGTATTCCAAAACGTAAATTGTGAAAATTTCATTAGGGGTTCAGATTAATAGAGTAATAAACATAGATAGACGGACTATACGCAATTTTTACATGCCCCTTACATGGTTAGATTACGTTGTCGTATTGTGATATATTTTCAAAACCACAATTTTACTATATCGTTATGCATGTATATTATGTTGAATAAAATATATTTATTTGAGTGATATCCGAGTAAATATGCAAATTTGAATATTTGGAATCCGATATTTTTCCTAAATGTCGAATTTATAGTATGCAGAATATTTATTATTTTCTGTTTCTACCTGCTGAAATCCAAGGTTTGTTTTCTGAATTTCTGATATATTTAGGTATTTATTTCAATATATTTTGAGTTAATATGGAACGTCGATTCACTATGGGACATAAGAAGTGCGTTCTTTGTGGAAAAACTCGCGAATTAAGTGGAATATCGTATCACTGATATGTTTTCATTTCCCCTCGCTTCATGTCGAATTTGATAGTTCATGTTGGTAAAAAAATTTGCTCACTGAAAATGATATATACTTCCTCTATCTATGTTTATTACCCTGAGATGGAAACTAATATGGATCTGCACCAAAAGTATTTCAAAACTTGACATGCCAGGAAAACATAAATTCAAGTGATACGTGATCAATCATTTCTGGAAAAAATTTTTTTAGATATACCTAGGAATTATACAATTTGAAATGACATGTCTTATGTCATTTGTGTTCAGTTTGTAATGTCATTTAATCATGGAAAGATACACGTTCGAACAACGTTTAGAAATTGTCAAATTATTTTATCAGAATCAGAGCTAATTTGTGGATACTGAGAGAAATTTAAGAAAAATTCATGAATGACATTATTCAGTTACTTGACTCAATATTCGTCGTCTTGCAGAAAAATTCTAAAGTGATTTTTCCGAGGAATTTTCTTTACACAATACAAAAATACGAGTACCAAGTACAAAAGCCGTACTTGGTACCTCTTTAAAATTTGTATAAAATACTACAAATATTGAGTCGATTAACTGAAAAAATTCAACCTTTAAACATTCTCTCAGTATTCACAAATGTGCACTAATTTTGACAAAACAATTTAACAATTTCTGAACGTTGTTGAAACGTGGATTTTTCCATAATTAAATGGCATAACCTCCTAACACACATGATAAAATAAATGTAAAAAAATAAGACAGAGTATTATCATTTTAAGCATTTCAAATTGTATAATTCCTATTGGAAAAAGGGCATTCTATATAGGAGAGTACACTAGCAAGCCAAGTTATCTGATTTATGACCTATAGATTTTTTTGGAATCGCACAAAACCTTGTATTTTAGTAATTGCAAAAACCGGATTCTTAATGTGTTGTTGTTTTTTTGTGGAATTAATTTTGCCATACTAGGTTTTCCCATTCCTAAAGCTGTCTTCAAAATGACAGAATTCACATATCGCTCCTCGACAAAGTGTCCGCAAGAGTTTATGAATTGTTGAGCGGTTGTTTTGTAAAATATCGTTATCTCATGATCTATCTGTCAGATTTCACTGATACCTGTCGCTCGAAAATAAAAAAAAACAATTTTCCATTCATGGAATGCCCACATTCTACCGTAATTACTCAAGAATGTTTTGAGATAGCATTTTTATTATCTACTAAATGCAGAGTATCGCTGACAAACAAAATGAACAAAAAAGCAGGAAATGTAAGGTAAGTATCTGTTCTCATTCAGGGAATATTATGTTTCCCGATAGTAGTTTCGACAAGGCCAAGATTTATTTTCCAGATTTGTTCAAAAAACTATCAATTAGCATAGCAGAATATATCATGGGATTCTAAAGTGTGAAGCTCCATGCTTGCTTATACAATCTAATTGAAAATTCCAATCATGGTTGCAGAGGAAATAATATTTAAAAACTGTATTTATGATGCTGTGCAACTCCTGAGACCGGAAGTCAAGTCTGTAGGGCCTATCAAATCATAATATCCCGTCAGCTCGAAGATGTTTTAAATTGCCTAGGTCTGCCGCTAAGAGTATCCTGTTTTATGAAACGATATACGAACTAGGTACATCTTAGTAGATGAACTTGGACTATTCACTAAGCAAATAAAAACAATATCATTAACGAGAATCTGTCGAGCTACCTTCTTATATTATCATCAATTTGCATAAAATAACCTTATTTGTTGTTCGTGAAATAAACACAAACAATGTATGAAGTACGAAAGTTATAACATATATAAGTTAATGACAACGTTTCACAATAACAATAGGAAGGGACGGTGTTTGGAATATGTGCAAAAATCGTGGAAATCGGTGAAAATACTACATACAAAACGTCAGATACAACTTGTTTTTGCTACATTCTTATGACATAACAACTGAAATGGCTTACCAACGCCGTATTTTTTCGTTTTCGTAGCTAACCACATTTTTTTGGCAATTTCACAGAACTTATCACATTTTCGAAAACACTAGCAACATCGTTCGACTTCAAATCAATAGCTCCTTCATCTGTTCGAGAGCCATTGTTTGTTGAATTTTGGTATGTCAAAATGATAGTAGGGTCGTCGGCGCAGACCTCGCGCAAAAATGTGATAGCAATTGCCAAGTTATAATCATTTCCAACAGATGGCGGTAAATTTGACAAAGCCAAACCAATAGACCTATAATAACAATAAATTATTATAGGTATATGAGCCAAACATATAGAGGTCGCTTCAAACGTTGAAATAACTAATAGTTAAATAGAAAATAAAGAAAATTATAAATAAATATAATTATATTATATTTCTATGTCTACGATGTGACACACAGTTGCAGAAAATTCTATGATCTATAGTTAACCTCAAACCTGTATATTTCATACATAGTCGGTCTGAATAAAACACGTGTGCTTTCTTAGTTCTAGAATTATGTCTAACTTAGAAGGAAAAAAAGGTAAAAAACGCAAGTTGAAAATAGTTCAAGATGAAGGAATCAAAAAAGGTTTGTTCATAAAGAAGTCATATTTATGTTTGAACATTATCTGTAAATATTTTTTTCAGATGAATCAAATGGAATAGCAAAAAAGAAAGAGGATACAATTGCGAAGAATGATGATACAATTACAAAGAATGACGAAAGGAAAAAACGACCCAAGAAAAGTGAGTATTACACGTGAAAATGCTTGAAACTTGAATTTAAATTTGATAGAGAAATAAATCTTGTTTTTTGCTTCCAGAAAAAAACAATATTTCTAATGGTTGTGAGAGTGAAGAAGAAACCACTGGTGATGCACCCCCCAAAAGTAAGTACCATACAATTTAACTAGATAATAATACTCTTACAAATATGTTTTCAAAGGAAAAATTCAATTCAATTCTTTAATTAAAAAACATCAAATAGTTACGCAAGCCAAATTAATATTTCTGATTAATTTTCAGAAAAACTGAAATCGTCTGAGGGAGCCAAAAATAATACATCTGCTGACAATGATTCTGCACCAAACTTCAACAGTAAGTTCATTTATTATCGTTTTTTGTGTGGTATTCAACTTACATTTTTCAGTTCCGATTACGTATGAAACAGAGTTTGCAGCACTAGATATTTGTGAAGAGACAAAAAATGGAATCGTTGATATGGGATTTACTAAAATGACAGAAATTCAAGCTAAAAGTATTCCCCCTCTGTTAGAAGGCAGAGATTTAGTAGGCGCAGCGAAAACAGGGTCGGGAAAAACCTTAGCATTCCTTATACCTGCGATAGAAATGATCTTCAAAATGAAGATATCACCAAGACATGGTAAGTTATGATCTGAATCTCATCATAATTAATTTTCTTTCAAATATGATTGAATTTAATGTAATAATTTCATAATCTAGGTACTATGGTGATGATTATTTCCCCTACCAGAGAATTATCAATGCAGACTTTTGGTGTCCTTAAAGAACTTTTAAAATACCATTCTCTTACATATGGCTTAGTTATGGGAGGTGCTAATAGAACGATGGAAGCCCAAAAACTGTCCAAAGGTATCAATATACTTGTTGCGACACCTGGAAGGTTATTAGATCATATGCAAAACACACCGGACTTCTTATATAGGAATTTGCAATGCTTAGTTATTGATGAAGCTGATAGAATTTTGGACATTGGCTTTGAAGAGGATATGAATCAGATTATAAAACTCATACCAAGTAAGTATTTCTCTATAATTTTCTCATACTAGACTAAACTTGATTGTGTTTATTTTTTTAATTACAGAAAATCGTCAAACTATGCTATTCAGCGCCACTCACACTGAAAAAACTGAGGCCTTGACCAAATTTGCGCTAAAGAAAGAACCTATATATGTTGGGGTAGATGACAACAAGGAAACTGCTACTGTGGCAGGTTTGGAACAGGGTTATGTTGTATGTCCATCAGAAAAAAGATTGATGGTTCTTTTCACATTTTTGAAGAGAAATAGAAAGAAGAAGGTCATGGTGTTCTTCAATAGTTGTATGTCTGTCAAATTCCATCACGAACTATTTAATTATATAGATATGCCTGTAATGAGTATACATGTAAGTTGAAATCTCATAACCTAATTTTCACATATAATTCTTACACATGTCAAATTCACAGGGTAAGCAAAAGCAGATGAAACGGTCATCAACATTCTTCGAATTCTGTAATGCCGAATCAGGTATACTTTTGTGTACTGACGTTGCTGCTAGAGGTCTTGATATTCCAGCAGTTGATTGGATCGTACAGTATGATCCTCCAGGTGATCCAAAAGAATACATTCATCGCGTAGGACGAACAGCCAGGGGTGAAGGAAGTAGTGGACATGCACTACTAATTTTGAGACCTGAGGAACTAGGTTTCCTTTGGTATTTGAAACAAGCTAGAGTACCACTCAATGAATATGAGTTTGTCTGGAGTAAAGTTGCTAATATTCAGTTACAGGTGAGTGTATTATTAATGACATTTCTTCCAATCAGAAAAACTGCTAATTTTACATAATTTTTTATTATTTTCTCCCTATTCAAAGAATTTTTCAAAAGAAAAAGGGATTGTTGAAAAATTCATAACTATTGGAGCTACACATCAGTATATATTAATTTCTCAAATTTTTTGTGCCAAATTTTAAGTGAATGGCACCAATAGTTTCTCATAGAAGATTTGAACAGTAGACTGGCATGGTTTTTTATTTAATATTCAGATTTTCACATTCCAAAACTGAAAATTTCTAGGGTCCTTTTAAAACCTTAATTCTTTCTCTAATGATTGTAAAGCCAACCATTTATTAGATCTAAAGAGATTTCAAGACAATTACCATATTTTCATTCTTTTTTTCTTGTCCTGTGTAGACTATTTGATGAAAGAGTGTATTAATAGTTTCCTTTCTTTTCAGTTGGAGACACTGATAAGTAAAAATTATTTCCTACATATGTCAGCAAAAGAAGCTTTTAAGAGTTATGTGAGAGCATATGACTCTCACTCTCTGAAAACAATATTCGACATAAATACGTTGGACCTAATTGAAGTTGGGAAGTCTTTTGGCTTCACAACACCACCAGCGGTGGATCTGAGTGAGTACAATACCTTATTTTTTATTTTCCATTAATATTGTTTCATCTCTAATGACGTTTTTAATTTTTTTATTTATAGATGTTAAAGGGACCAGGCCAGAGAAAAGAAGAGGAGGAGGTGGTTTTGGATCTTATAAAAATCTGAACTCTCTTGAAAATAAAAAGTTGGTATACCGACAAGTACAGAAGAAAAATAATGGAAATGATCGCAGGCAATTCACAAGATAATTTTGCAACTATTGCAAATTGTGAAAAATATAATTTATTACTTGTTATAAGAACGTTCATTTGTAAATATATTTTATACATCATGAATAAAGAGTAATATTCACTGTCAGCATTGTTTTCCTAAATGAAGATTTAATTTTGTTTAGATTTTCATTCATAATTTTTTCAATTAAGTCTGAATTGAAAAATTGAATGATGCAGCAGAATAAGCTATTTACCAAAATTTTCATATTGCCCATATCATCATAATTCAACTTATGATTCAACTGTTTTCTCTTTTGGAGATTATATTGTTGTGAGTAATAAACTTGTTAATAATTGATAGTACCTACTTAATTGTAATAATTACTTCACATTCTTACTTTAGCGATTTATTTGAGGTTAAAATACAATGTTATTTCAAATGTCCTTCCTTCAGGTGGAATAAATCGGTTCAAACTAACTTTGTAACATAATACTGAACGCTAAGAAATTGATCGAAAATTTACGTCACCATAAATTCGAATGGAGTTATTGCAGTTTTAAAGTTTTTTTGCATATTTAATGAAAAACAGATTCTCTAAAAATATCGATATTTTTAGAGTTTCTGTTTTTCATTAAATATGCAAAAAAACTTTAAAACTGCAATAACTCCATTCTAGTATCTAAATAAAGTTATGAAATATACATTATGATAATTTTTCATCTGGTGTGAGTTCAACAATTGTTTGGCTTCTTTTCCATATCTCTTCGCAAAATTCGGGATTGTATGCATAATGAGGTTTGAAAATGGGTTTACATTGAAAATAGTAATCCCCATTATTAATATCGTCTGCTGTTAAAACATATGTAGTATTTTTGGCTGCTTGAAATACATCCTACAAAAAATAATATACCAAATTGTAATTATTTTGTAAGGATAAAATCGAATGACTTCATACTTACAGTGCTGTAAAGAGTAAGAAGAAAATGAAAGAGTATTTTAAAAAACCAAGCTCTTGGAGCTTCGTTTCGCAGGACATTATGAACAATATTGGTATTTAATATTCCAGGATCTACAGCATTTACTGTAATACCGTACTTCTTGTTTAAATGCTTTCCAAATTCCTGAACAGCTATTATTACACAGAGCTTCGAAAAAGTGTAATATTGAAAAATTTCTTCGCTTGTTATTTGATGGTTTTCCTTTGGTAGCTCATTAATTTGATGGAAATCCGCCTGATTACAATAAGCAGACGAAGATGCTACAAAAGCCACATGTGCGGACTCTGCCGCCTTCAGTTCATCTGCAAAAAAAATTATTATGATAATAGAAAAATAGATGAATAGTTCTTTTGAACAAACCGATAAGGAGATGTGTCAGTAGAAAATGTCCAAAATAATTTATCTGCATCACATTATTCAATTTATCTTTGCTGACAATTTCTGGAATTAGAGCAACACCCGCATTATTCACCAAGAAGTCTATCTTAGTTTCGGTTTTTTTTACATCTTCTACAAATTGTCGTATAGAAGCAAAACTGGATAAATCCAAATATTTTGTGGTAATGTTAGGATTATTTGTTGCCTCTATAAGATTGAGTTCTTCTGCTTCGCATTCAATATTTGTTGCTATGATTATTTTGCATCCTCTTGAAGCCAACATTGTGGCTGTTGCGTAACCAAGGCCTGTTGAAAATGTTTAATTAATTAAATTAGTTCAAAAACACAAATATTTTTGTATTTACCACGAAAATAATCTTTTAAAGTTACATTTTATCCCAATTTTCATAAAAAATACTATAATAAATTACTTAATATCAATATGAATAATTAAAATATCTATGGACCGGGTTTGAACCCGTGGTTATTTGCTCCGAATGCCTGAAAGACGACTTTTTAACTTAAATGTACAGGGTGGGCAAATAAGCGAGGTAAGCGGCTATATCTCAGGATCCACTCATCGTAGAGACTTGCGGTAAAAAACACTTTGGAAATTGTTTTGAAGTTCATACCTCTACCGCTTGGGAGCGTAACAGCTACCGTCGAGTAGAAAAATGAATTTTACTCGAAAATGTTTCATATGAAGTTGAAGAAAAAATATCATCACAGTATTCTTTGGAAAATTCTCTATCTTTTTAAATTGTCACTTTCGATTTTATGACATCAAATAAGGGTAGGTGAAAGGAAGAAATCTGACTGATTGAAACGCCTGTAACTTCAGTTTGGCTCAACATTTTTGAGCAAACTAGATCTCGTCTGAAAGATAATATCTTGTTGATTGAGGACAAAATATACTCATGATATATTTGTTTTTGCTGCTTTCGATAGAGGGCGCTAAGTCAGAAGTTCATTGTTCATTTTACTCCGAAATTTCAAATGTTATGATAGGATTTTCTTAACAGAAACAGAAATTCTATCAAATTCACATGAAAAAACCTGAAGGTCGCAAAGCGATAATTTCAGGCGTTCTGAAGTTATGGCCGAAAGAAGATATTCTTCAACTGATGCACTGCGAAAAACCGAATTGTGTCTTCAAGTTCTTACAGAAACAGAAATCCCATCAAATTTGTATGAAAAAACCAAAAAGTCGCAAAGCGATAGCTTCAGGCGTTCTGGAGTTATGGCCGAAAGAAGACACCATTTAGTTTTTCAGTGCATCAGATGAAGAAACTCTTTTTTCGGCCATAACTCCAGAACGCCTGAAGCTATCGCTTTGCGACCTTTTGATTTTTTCATACAAATTTGATGGGATTTCTGTTTCTGTAAGAACTTAAAGACACAATTTGGTTTTTCGCCGTGCATCAGTTGAAGAATATCTTCTTTCGGCCATAACTTCAGAACGCCTGAAATTATCGCTTTGCGACCTTGAGGTTTTTTCATGCAAATTTGATGGAATTTTTGTTTCTGTCAAGAAAATCCTATCATTACATTTGAAATTTCGGAGTAAAATGAACAAAACAATGAACTTCTGACTTAGCGCCCCCTATCGAAAGCAGCAAAAACAAATATATCATGAGTATATTTTGTCCTCAATCGACAAGATATTATCTTTTAGATGAGATCTAGTTTGCTCAAAAATGTTGAGCCAAACTGTAGTTACAGGCGATTCAATCAGTCAGATTTCTCCCTTTCACCTACCCTTATTTGATGTCGTAAAATCTAAAGTGACAATTCAAAAAGATAGAGAATTTTCCAAGGATTACTGTGATGATATTTTTCTTCAACTTCATATGAAACATTTTCGAGTAAAATTCATTTTTCTACTCGACGGTACCTATTACGCCCCCTAGCGGTGGAGGTATGAACTTCAAAATAATTTCCAGTGTGTTCCCTTGTTCACTTTAGTGGTAAAATTTTTTACCTCAAGTCTCTACGATGAGTGGATCCTGAGATATAGCCGCTTACCTCGCTTATTTGCCCAGCCTGTACATTTGATACCACCCTGGACAACTTTGGTTTCGTATTTTTCTCTGTATGTTCGCACTTCCTTGTATAGGTTCCCCAAGTTCCCATAGTTACGACCTTTTACAGCTTCAATTGTCGTTTTAATAAATTTTTACGTAGGCTGCACACTCCAATTATTATTTATTTGGGAATTCTTGTTGTTTTTACATTTCCACCGCGTACAAGTATATCTATAGATTATCAAAAAAACAACAAACATTTAAAATTCTTGTTTATTAGAATTAGGTATATATTTAGAAAATTAGCTAACGAGTCAACATCGTAACAATGGGCCATATTCAAAAAAAAAAAAAGGTTATGCGGCGCGCTTATGCTTGCAGAATATAAAGGAAATCCTTCAGCTCACATTCATAATATTCCGAGTAAAAAAAGTAATAGTGTATGAGCATATCCTTCACAAAAAGTATTTGGTTATTCATAAACATTACCTTTTACTCTAAACGAAAAGGATATCCTTCAATAATTTCGAGTGTGGTCACTAGCAGACTCAGTCGTATACTGATCAGTTGTAGGTTGTAGCGATGGCAGATGGTGTGGAACTGAGAGAGATTAAACACTACAAAGATCGTTTATCAACACCTGTTCGTGATTATGAAGAATTATATCGGTTTCAAGAGGAAAATGTGCAATGGCTTGCTAACAGATTTTTGGGAATAAATAATACTGAAACTCGAGGAGATGCCTTATCATCCGTCCTAAAAATGCAGTGATCCTGGGTATCAGAAAGGCATTGGTCAAGAACTGGGTGTAAGTCAAGCTACAGTATCTCGTACAGTGACTACCGTAATTGACAGCATAGTGACACAATCAAATTACTGGATAAAGTTTCCGTCTACGAACAATGCACTTATGGATGCCAAACAGTTATGGCAAAGCAAATATAGGTTTCCAACAGCAATTGGCGTAGTTGACTGTACCCACGTAGGAATTCTGAAACCAAATCGCCATGGTCATGAGTATGTCAACCGGAATGGTTATCCTACACTGAATGTGCAAGCCACTAGTGATGCAAGAGAAATGTTCACTAGTACCGACGTTAGTTGGCCTGGTTCGGTCCACGATTCAAGAATATGGAGACATTCACAAATAAGGGTTCAATCTATATCTATATACAATATAGAAGATGAATAAAGAACGCTATTAACATATTTGCACCTATAGGTACATACCTGTACTGCCACCTGTTATGATGGCCGTTTTACCAACCAGACATTTGTAAGTGTCGATATATCTATTGGAGAACCTAGCTATTAGCCATCTTATATGATAAATTAACAATCGGATCAGATGAGAACAGGCTTCTAAAATGTATATATTTTTGAGATGTCCTTCCATTGTTGGAAACAGTGAATAAACTGAAATTAAAATGATAAGGTTTTTTATTTTTAACTGAGTTTATTTTTAACGCAGTTTTTTAAAGGCTATATTTGAAAAGGAAACATAAATGTAGAACACACTGGTTTATCGTTTCTTATCTTACAATATGGCATCTCATTAAAAAATATTAAAATAAATATCATCCTGTAATCGTTCATTATGTGCCTTTGGAGACCATAAAATTGTATACAGGGTGCTTCTAAATTGGAGGTACAATGAAAGATTCCTTTAAGGAAAAAAAGCCTATATAAGCATGGACCCTCAAACACCTTGTTTACGAGATACAGGCTGTTAGTTGTAGTCATACTTTTTTGTGATAATTACACCAGTTTACAAGGGTGTAGAAGTGGGGGGTACTGGGGGTGCTTACCAATCCCCCCTCCCTCCAAGATTACCAAATCACGAATTCTCGCAAAGACGAAGAACGAAAATTTTTCCATAAAATGGACCAATAATCATTTTACTTTTCTTCGAAATCCACTCGGCAGTAAAAAATCAGACTCTTCTACGGTTTATGAGTTTATTATCGCTTTCAAGATGAGTACTTTTATTGCACTACGGGCACGTCTATGTCCGAGGTTTATTATTTTCCTATATCTATCCGCTTTCTCGGCCTCTTATTTGCCATCTGTGATTTTTGCATTCGTCATCGGTATACTCTTACTCGTTGTTTTCGGTTTTTTTGTATCATTCACGTCACAAAATTTCAATATGTAGTTATCAAAGAACTCAATTCGCATCGAAAAATTGTCTGGGCTGTGTTGTACAATTGTAATTCATTCAAATTGAAATTAATTTGTGGAGACATCAGTTTTGAATTGATTACATCCGAAATTCCTAAAATGGAGGTACAAATGAAAATGACATATTTCTCGGATCATTTCAAGAAAAAACCTATAACATGAGTCTGCAAACGCTTCGTTTTTGAGATACAGGTGTCAAAGTTTAATTTTTTTTTCTCATAGAACCTTTCCTTCACAAGATAATTAATTTGAGTTGACCATAGATATTCGAATTTAAGATTTCATCATGTTATATGCTAATTTTGAATTCAAATTCACAGGGTGATATTTTTCTGCAATGGTGTCTGATTCTTTCTGGTAGTTTAGAAAACGTAAAGAGAAACTCTGGTCCAATATAACACTTTTTGGTTTGTTATAGTTTTATCGTATCTGCTATCGATTTCGAGAAAAATATTTCAAACAACTCTCTAATAATCCTCAGGAAAATCCAAATTATTATGAAGATCCAGCTAAGCTGTAATGCATGAATGAATCATAAGTTTTGGTACTTATTTACCCACTCTGTAGCGAAGATTGATAAAGATTTGATAAACTGATATAAGCATCGCTAAAAAGTACGACACACTAGAAACAGCCTGTATCTCGAAAACAAAGAGTTTGCAGGCTTATAGTCATGGGACTTTTTATTCCTAAAATTATCCGAGAAATCTCTCATTTTCCCCCGTGACTATTATTTAGGAACATCCAGTATAAGGTAAGAACAACCAAATTTATAATAAAAAGAATTATTTCGAGTCATTTGGTTCAAACTTCGTCATCATACTTTTTCTGTCATATTACAAATATGAGTGAACATTGTTGTCAAAAAATTTTTTTCTGGCGACATCAAAATTTCGCATGAAACTTGAATATACTTTTTCATATACAGAGTGATTCCTAACTACAGTATGAAACTTCAAAAAATGATTCCAAAAAGTTGTATTTCAGTTGCTCAATCTTTAAAATTAAAAAACAAAACCACAAAAAGTCAATGGCCTACTTTTTTTCTCAATATTGTTGGCTGTTGCGCCCACTGAGACGTCACTAAACCTAATAATTTCAATCTAGTTAGGGCTAAATAAGCGCCTCAATGGACTAGTTTAGTGATGTTGATAATACTATTTGACACGATAGAATTAAAATATAGAGCAAAACTGATAAATCAGTGAAAAAATTTTGAAAATCCATCAATAAATGACTGAGAAATAGATTATTTAAATTTACGTATTTTAGCGCGGAACGTCTTTGGTCTGTGACGTCACGGCTCTTGCCTGTGATCGCTACACCATAAATTACGTTTAAATACTTAGCCGCGCCAAGGCTCTCGCGCCGTTTGTAGTTGTACAGTGTAGTTTTAACTCGAGTTTTGTTTTTATGTCACCATAATGGAAGAAGGCTTCGTGAAAGGACAAAGTGACAATTTGCCTAAAATAGATATATTCGCAGTGATGGAGTTGTTTTCTTCAAATCCATCTTATGTCAGTACAGAAATAAAAAAAGGGTTAAACTTTTCAAGTAAGTATCTACTTTTGAGTTTGCTTCATCATGGTTCAACTTATAACCATGATATATTTAAAAAACGTTTCATAAACAGTTTGTAGTTGAGTACTGGTTGTGGAAGTCTATCAATGGCAAAACATATTTATGTGAGGAGTAAAAAGTAAAAAGAGAATAAAGTAATTTATATGTATGTATATAGTAAGTTATTTCAGCCATCGTGTAACGAACAAAACACAACACGAACGGCACAAGTGATTGTACACCAATGAATTCGTAAGCACTCTGCGAATACCAGTCGTCTAGTGTGTGACGTCACGGCACTTACACGTACTATGAAATTATTCTTCCAAGCGCAACTTCAAAGTCCCATAACTTTTTCATTTCTAGAGATATTTCAATGATTCTTCCACATTTTTGTTTCATTTTACTTAAATTTTTAGAATTAATCCTTAACAAAAAAATGAAAACTAGTCCATTCTTCGAATAACTTTACCGAATTAAGATTATTTAAGGAACGATTTTACTATTAATTGATAGACAGAAGGCACGAGATTAATGCCAGTAAGTTCGAACTTAAAGTTCAACTAATAAACACGGCTTTTTACAAAATCTGGGGAATGATACAGGATTCAAACTTACTGGTACTCTTTCCTTCTGTCTATCAATTTTAATACTGAAATCGTTCCTCAAATACTCTTATTTATGAAAATAAGCCAATTCCTTCAACGACACCGTACTAATTTGAATGACAATTTATTTGTTTGGATTCCGAACACTGACACAGGAGAACCAAAAATGGCGGTGTGTGACGTCACACTAATAGAGCGTACCCTCCGAGGTATGTACCGTAGTTAGGAACACCCAGTATATACACGCATAATCTCAACTCGATCAAATCTGTTGTCATTGAAATATCTATAGTCCTGATGTTGATGTGACGAACATGAAATTTTGTATGGAACTTGAAATTCTACATCCAAATGCAAAATATTATTTCAACTATAAGAACTAAACGCGTTGAAATTATCAGGGAAACAAAATTTAAGGCGCAATTAACGGAACCCATTGGCAGATTTTGCGCATTATTTACGAACTTAACATTTGAGATACGAATCTACCCTGACAATTTCAAGTTTCTAAATCTTTCTGTTCGAGAGTTATCATGTTTACGGACCGAAAGGACGAGATAAACAGGAACAGAAATGAAATAAATGATTAATTAAATTTTTGCAAGATCGTAAAAAAAAGAAATATTTCAGATATACACTTACACTGGACGAGTATAGGGGTATATTCACTCTACTTAACACAAAATCTACGAAAAATGAATTGATAAGCTCTTGGGTTCCTACCTTAATATTCAAATTCAGGAATTATTCAATATACAGTGAATAATTAAACAACAATTACATGAATTACATTATCTATATGCGATTAAATTGCAAAAATAATGTGAATTTTTGCATTGCTTATTTTTATAATGACTAATTATCGACATTCGACATTGTTTGTGTTGAATGTATTCATTATCCATATATAAATATCTAAATAAAGAAATCGCAGCATTATTACGTGGTGCTCTACAGCTGGGGTGTACCTACTTTTGATTTAGACAAAAAAATTATATTTTCCGAAAACTGACAAAGATAACTTCAATAAAGTATATATATATTAGAAACTAGGAGAAAGAGCTCTACTGATTAAAAAATAATATACAGGGTGTTCCATTTAAAAAATACCGGTTCACATAAAATATTATGTTAATAATAATGCTTTTTTGTACTTCCTAGTACCTACTGAATTCTAAATCCGCATAAAAAATACTTTTTATACCCATTCAAACGTTATTGTAAGACCTATATCAATTGAGATAGCTATTGAGTAAAATTTAAACAATCACCCTGTACTTACTTATTCATGAGGTAGGAGAGATGAAAAGAAATTCTATTCAAATAATAAATTGTGACTCATGGCATTTACCACGATACTTTCTCACATATAAAGTTTGTGCATTAATATACTTTATTGATAGGTACTGATATTATGTAATCAAAAAAACTTGAGAGCCTATTTCACTCACAAGAAAAAGTAAAAAAGTTACTCACATATCAAAATTACCTTTTAAGCCTGATTTTCAATTTTCAACAATTATTTTTCTATTTCCACTTTTTGGTATATGATATATAAATAAAAATTGATCTGCTATATCGTAGCTCTTGAAAGTATAAGAACTACCAACTTATTTGGCAAATTTGCCAATGGTTTGGACCGGAATCAGTATCGAAGATTAAACCGGTTAATTCTGCATAATGGTGCAAGTGGTGATTCAAAAAAACACTGCAAATTTTACAATATCCTTCCATGTCACTGACAGGGCCGGCGCGAGCAATTTTGGCGCCTGCAGCAAAGAATTTTTGGCGGCCCTGCTGAAAAAGTATCAATAAACCCTCCAACAAAAAACATCACATGCTTCGATGATAATTCGCCATTTTTTATTTCTCTAGCGATTTTGCTAATCGTTTCTTTCTAAAGTCGTTTCCACTGGGTTTCTTTTTTTTTCGAACATTTTTACCTACAATAAATTCCTGGATTTTTTCGACGCCGATGAACAATGCGTAAGTAATATATCTGATTCTCACATTCACAATCGATCACATACGATCGATGAAAAATTACCTATCACACCACAAGATACAAAGGGCGGTAAGGCATGCAAAGCTTCGAAAACTAAATGGGTTAAAACATATGTTCCGCTGAGAACATTTGGCATTTATACTGATAAACGCCAAATGTTTTCAGTCGAAACTAGTTACTGAACTAATTTAGAATTCAGAACCGTAGGAATTTTCCAGTAAAGTGTAAACAACTTCCACGTACAATTCGAAGTGTTGTTTTTCGTCTTTGTTAAATACATTCCATCCCTCATTCAATTAGGGTAATAGGCAATGCTGCTTATATTGGTTGGGATGCCAAGTGCTATTACTTGAACAGGCGGCTTAGTAAAGACGGTTTGGAGATTTTTATTTCAGGGAATGTTGATAAACGCAGCAAAGCGGACCAACTTCAAGTTGTTTTTAAGATTCAAGACGTATATTTTTTCAGAAATATGAAAGGGTGGTCCAAAACTGGGCTAAATTGCCGCCCATCGAAAAGAGGCGCCTGAAACAGTCGCTTCACTGTTTCACCCCTAACGCCGGCCCTGGTCACTAATGAAATTCTCAATAAGGAAGGTGCTTAGGGTGTTCCTAAATTGGAGGTAAAAAGGAAAATGACTGATTTCTTAGATAATTTTAAGAAAAAAAAAGCCCTGTAAAGATAAACCTGCAAACGCTTTGTTTTTGATATACAGAGGTTTCTTGTACAATTTTAATCCTTATCGAGTAGTACGTGTACCGACACATCAGCTCAACTCAATTCATTCTACTTTTTTGTGATGATTTATCGAATTTTTATTAATCTTCTCTACAGATTGGATTAATAATAATAGTAATAATATAATAAAAATATAATAAATAATAAATAATAAAATGGCCGGGATATCCCCATGATTTTCTGAGCTTCAGATTATCGTAACAAATCCATTTTTTGTCTCCAGTCACAATGCGATGCAGAAATCCCTTCCGTCTTTGCCTTGCAAGCAGCTGTTCACAAGCCAACAAACTGCGTTGAACATCTCTCGGCTTCAACTCGTACGGCAGCCAATTTCCTTGTTTCTGAATCATTCCCATAACTTTCAGGCGTTTTGAAATGGCTTGTTGCGTCACTTCGAATGATCCTGCCAATTCTTGTAGCGTTTGACACGAGCTAGTCTCGATCAAGTAATGCCTCCAATTCTGCATCTTTGTAAACCTTCTCTCTTCCACCGCCATGCTGGTTTTCGACGTCAAAATCACCGTTCTTGAAGCGTTGAGACCACTCTCTGCACGTTCTTTCACTAATAGCAGCCGCACCATAGGTATTTGAGAGCATTCAATGAGCCTCAGACGCAGATTTTTTCATATTAAAGCAGAAAATTGAAACATCCCGCAAATGACGAGAATTTGTTTCGTAAGGTTACATGTTTAATCGAAAATAACTTTATGATGCAGACATAAATCGACTAATATTTCGATGGCGTTATGTTTACAAATACCTAAGCTTATTATTATTTATTTCGACTACCACCTACCTCTACAACTATTGCAAAATGGCGGAAGCAAACTTGCAAGCCTTTTATTTCAAATAACAATATAATAAAATGAATAATTTAAAATTTTTTGTCACAAACGCAACTACTCTCTAATGACACCAATCTTGCCAGAAATAACAAAAACCTGTAGGCTGTTTCGAAAGTTAGATCCGTTTTAAATTTGTCCAAATTTTCGAAAACACCCTTCATATTGAAAACGAGAATTACCTACTTCATTTCGCAACTATAACATACGGAGCATTAAGTTCCACTGGTCGCCATCAGACACCCTGTACCTATTAGGCCAATTGAAAAGTCCCCGGTCTGATGCACAGATCGCGGTGCTAGTATATTAAATCCATATGATTTTTAGTAAGTACCTCGGTAAGTACCAACCTTCAAACGATACATGTCAAAATTTGAAAACAGTCCGACCATTAGTTTGTGAGATATTGCGTTGCGAGTGTAGCTACTTTTGTTATTTGATAAAAGATGGAAAAAAAAGAATTTCGTGTGGTGAATAAATATTGCTTTTTGAAGCGAAAAATACAGTTGAAGCAAAATCTTGGCTTGATGAAGAGTTTGCGGGGCCTGCACCAGGAAAATTAACCATCATTGATTGGTATGCTAAGTTTAGTGGTGAAATGAGCACCGAAGACGGCAAACGCAGTTGACGAAAAAATCAAAAAAGTTCACAGAATAATTTTGAATGACCGTAAAATGAAGTTGATAGAGATAGATATCATCTAAACGTGTATAGTATATCCAAAGTCACTTGAACTAGTCCATAAAAACGCTTGGCCGGATTTCCCTTTGAAGTGGATACCGCGATCCGCTAATTCGCGATTCATTTGAAAGTATATTGTAAGGCAATAAATTCATGGGCTCCAAAGGAAATTTTGGAAACTTGGACAACCCTTGATGATCGAAATATTCTGGTTTCCTCCAAGTGACTTTGGATATACTATACATCATATCATTCACGAATATTTGTACATGAGAAAGCTGTGTGCGAAATGGGTGTCGCGCGAGCTTACAATCGATCAAAAGCAACAACGTGTTAATAATTCTGAGTAGTGTTTGAAGCTGTTTAAGTGCAATAAACCTGAATTTTTTCGTCGATATGTGACAATGGATGAAATATGGCTCCATCATTTCACTTCGGAGTCCAATCGACAGTCAGCTGAGTGGACTGCACACGATGAACCGAATCCAAAGCGAGGAAAAACACAACAGTCAGCTGGCAAGGTTATGGCATCAGTATTCTGGGATGCGCAAGGTATAATATTCATTACCTCCGAAAGGGTCAGACCTTCAACAGCGATTATTTTATAGCGTAATTGGATCGTTTAAAGGATGAAATCGTTAAAAAACGGCCCCATTTGAAGAAAAAAAAGGTGCTGTTTCATCAAGAGAATGTGCCGTGTCATAAATCAATGAAAACAATAGCAAAATTGCATGAATTGGGCTTCGAATTGCTTCTGCATCCACCTTATTCGCCAGATCTGGTCCCCAGCGACTTTTTCCTGTTCTCAGAACTCAAGAGAATGCTCGCTGGAAAGAAAATTAGCGCCAATAAAGAAGTAATCGCTGAAACTGAGGCCTATTTTGAAGCGAAACAAAAATCGTACAACAAAAATGGTATCAAAAAGTTGGAAGGTCGCTATAATCGCTGTATCGTCCTCGAAGGCAACTATGTTGAATAATAAAATCGAATTTTGACAAAAAAAATGTGTTTTACTATGGTAGACCAGGGACTTTTCAATTGGCCTATTATTCACTCCAATCATGCAAAATGTTCAAAAAAAAAATAATTTTTCATCCTTTGAAATACAGATTTAATTTTTTTCCAAATGTCCTGCAATAAGGTTGGCTTACTGAGAATATCGGGATTTTTAAGGAGGATACTCTGCACTAGGGTATGGCACAACTATTCCTCGTTTTTCTCTTATACAGTACTTTATTGTGGGTTTTTTTTTAACATTATTATTAATTCCATAGAATTTTTAATTTCCGCATATTCAACGCCTCAACTCAAAATAGATGAATTCTCAATTCAAATGTCTAAAAGTTGGTGGAAGTCGAACCTGGAAGAGCTGAAATTAATATGAGGCCATCTGAGGCCCAAACAGAAAGCTCATACCAGATTTAATCAAAATCTGATAATAATTAAGATCGCTATAATCGCTGTATCGCCCTCGAAGGCAACTATGTTGAATAATAAAATAGAATTTTGCCAAAAAAATGTGTTTTACTATGGTAGACCGGGGACTTTTCAATTGGCCTGTTATATCCGCATAGCGTTCATTTCAACCAACGGCGTGAATCCTCTACTTAGGTACTATACTCATTGTTCCCCAAAACTCCGAGCACACCTTACATTTTTAGAGGTCGCCCCGATTAAATAATCTGATAGTCCCGATAAAATATCAATCGATTCCCTTTTTTACTCAGATAACACGCTGTACGAATTTACGAAATGACAATATGCACAGTAGTTCCACTTTTATTATGTTTGCCACGCGCAATAAAATTCATTCGGAAATAAATCCAGAATCTTTATTCCGCTATATCGTTCAAGCAATAAGTAACGGTCGAACAAATATTGGGAAGATTAGATTATTGTAATACCCGAAGGTGCTAGTTTGACAACAATTAACACTATTCATCGTAGACCAACCAAACTCATATGCGACGAGCCGTCTTCCGCTAGTTTCAAGCCTTAACAATTGTTTTATCTAATTATAATCGAGTTAAACTGCTAAATACATAAACAATCGGTATAAGATCACGGATTCCAACCGAAATATTCGATGTTGTGACGTTTTCTCTAAATGTTTGTATTGGCTGATGTGCAGCAGACTTTTAATTCAAAATAAATTGACCCGATACAATTCTTGTCTTCAATAAAACGTTGTTCGAGGTTGTGGATCTACAGTTTTCTATGATGAGTATTTGAGAACAGCGTACGATTGAAATGTGTGATATTCTGAGTGTGGCCGGTTTTTTTTTAATACTCGAAATTGCATATCATCAAACACTTGGAACTGGTGAGTAGAAAATCATGGTGCAAGCGCCACCCTGTATAGTGTACGAGATGTACCAGTGCTTACTGTAATTCCTACGAGAAACTTTTTTTATACCCTTGAGACCTCATTAATTCAGGGTTACTTAAAAAAAATTAGGAAATCATTGACGTAATCAAGAGTTTTCAAACGCTCGTTTTTTCATGCGTCAAATAAATTCTTGGAGACCACATGTTATGAACCTATGCACACCGGCAAAATTACGGACATCTCAACGAAGTTTGTTGTTCATTTTCTCTTGAATCCTTCGGTCTGTTTTAAACGCTTACTTATCCTTTTTTTTTTGTTCACCCCTGTATATAACAAAAACGAAGTACCTGAGTACGACAATTGAATAGTTATATGTTCCTGAGGAATCAAGCTACAATTAAAAAAAAATTGCTAAAATCGATCGGAAGATTCATGAAAAAATGAACTACAAACTTCATTGAGATTTTATCCGTTCACCCAATTTTGCCAGTTTGTTTATATACAATTGATTAATCTCCAAGGTCCCCTTGGTGTTTTCCTCAACTTCGTCGGTTTAGAGGTCATCAAAGCAATATTGGGTTATTTTTTTTCAATATTCTTGATTTTTTGGTTCTCGTTTTACGATCAACATGAAATTTTGTAACGGAGTTTGAAATTTTACATCCAAATTCCAATTTTCAACTCGATCGAATATGCAGTTTGGTTTTGAGATCAACATAGGAAAACAATATTTCTAAACTGTCAACATTTAGCGTATTCACGTACTCTACCGCAAGATCTAGGATCCAAACCTAGGATGAAATTTTCTAGTTTCTAGCTCTTTTCGTTCGGGAGTTATCGTGTTTGCGGCCGGCAGGACATAACGGGTGGTTTTTTTCGAGGTATATAATTTTAAGTTGGCATTACTGTTCAAGATGGCGACCGATTTAACAGCCGTCAAGTAATTTACTCTAAGTTTGATTTGGCAATTCGCCTGAACGACGCTTGCAAATAGTGCAATTTTATTTCGAAAATAATGGTTCTGTGCGGAATACGTATCGCGCACTACGTCCATTTTATTTTGTTTAGCGATGAAGCGCACTTCTGGTTGAATGGCTACGTCAACAAACAAAACTGCCGCATTTGGAGTGAAGCTAATCCTCAAGTGTTTGTCGAAACACCGTTACATCCAGAAAAACTGACTGTTTGGTGCGCTTTATGGGCTGGTGGAATCATTGGTCCGTACTTCTTCAAAAACGATTATGGCCAGAACGTTACAGTCAATGATGATCGGTATAGAGCCATGATTACTAACTTTTTCTTCCTGAATTGAACAACCATTTTGTCCTGGAGCTGTGGTTCCAACAAGACGGCGCAACATGTCACACAGCTCGTACCACAATCGATTTATTGAAAGACACGTTTGGTGACCGCCTAATTTCACGTTTTGGACCTGTGAATTGGCCTCCAAGATCTTGTGATTTAACACCGTTAGACTACTATGTAAAGTCATTGGTCTATGCGGATAAGCCACAAACCCTTGACCATTTGGAAGACAACATTCGCCGTGTTATTGCCGATATACGGCCACAAATGTTGGAAAAAGTCATCGAAAATTGGACGTCCAGATTGGACTACATCCGAGCCAGCCGTGGCGGTCATATGCCAGAAATCATATTTAAAATGTAATGCCACAAGATTATCTTGCGGATAAATAAAATTCATGTCAATCGAATAATCCATCGTTGTTTTATTGCAATTTAAAGTTCTATAGCTCTAAAAAAAAACACCCTCTACTTGAATTTGGTCATAGATTCGTTATCAACGGGTAGAACCTTATCGTTTAGGGCATTGCCGGCTCAAAATTCGAGAATTACAGTCATTCTGAACTACCATCAGTTGCCGAGGAGATCTCGTTCACCGGACTTAAGAGTCCGTTCACGCGGCGCAAATTCAGGCGTTTTCTTAACTAATTCGGTCGTGATTTTCTCAGGAACGGTAAACGCTATCGAGATGATTCAAAACAATATTGGAAGGTCTTAATCCCTTGTATGTTCGTTAGGTAATAATTTCACTTTAAGTTGCAAATTAATTGTTTTATTGAAGTAGAAAGTACGATTTTCAATACCAATTTTGAATGATTTATTGTCGCTTCAGTTGACCTAAATTCGAAAATCTAATACAAATTGGTCATAGCCTATTTCTCCTTCTTTGCAATGATACCAATTAGAAATATATTACATCATAGTTACTCAAAATTCTCTGAGACGTTGTAAATCTGTTTCGAGTGCCAGAATTGTGAACTAAAAATCGTTGCTCCTCCCTGAGGGGCGTGGCTTGTAGCTATCAGGACCGTCTCTTAGGAAATATATTCTTGAAAACCTGAATTATTTGTTACGAACAAAAAAAAATATTTTGTCGCTTAAACCTGCAAGTTCCTATTCCAGCATTGATTATCTTTAAAGCCATATGTCTGATTTTCATGTTACTTTCTCGAATGAAAAAATGTATTCCTCATGGAAGGTTTCGGATTGGATGCAATAGTCAATTAATTATTTCGGACCGAAGGTTCGTAAGTTTGAGAAAAAGTAGATATCTGTTATTGAAAAAATCGATTCGGATGTAATGATGGCTGGCAAATTACCTTGTTTTTAACATATTTCATATAATACAAAATTTGGGTAGTTCAGAACCTATCTAAGATTCGGTATTGTGCTACTGCTTGAGAATAATACTTTAAAAGTTAACAAGAAGTGATTTCGTGTAAATTTATTTATTTCAAGATTTCATTGTCACATCAGATAAACATCAGTTGTAAATAAAGGTTATTCGGTACTCTTTTGTGTACCGTATTATTTCATTGCTGGACAATTTGACAGTTTCTAGGTAGGTTCAGCATTGCATAGGTACCTGAAAGAAGGCATTTAGGAGTAAAAATTTAAAATGGTCTATTTTTGTACCTATTCGTATATTTCTACTTACTCATTGATTTTATGTAGAAATGAAGAATATACCCGACATTGAAATAACCATTTTCAAACTGAAATTCCTAGAATGGTATTCTCAATTTCGGGTTGAGGTATTACTAGAAGTTTTCATATCTATTTGTCCTGTGCAGTTCTCCTTATAATTTTGTTTATGTGTATTGAATTGAACCTTTTATGCAGGGAAATATCTTTGGATACATTCCGAATTGTTTGTATTCAGCAATTTCTCTAAAAGAACATTCTAGTCACTCCGTTATTTTTGAATAAAATTGATCTAATATGCGTTTGGTGAAGGAAATAAAAATAGGTTTTCAGTCGAAATTAGTTTTCGTACGCATTATGTGTAGTAATTTCCATCAATAATTTACATGGTTGGTCAAAATATAGCTCTAATATTTACAAATTATAACACAAAAATTCTTCCACTGAATAAAAAGCATTATTTCGAAATGGTATGAATGTCCCTTGTTTTTCATTTTCACTGTATAAAGAAAGAAAGACAATTTTTTACAATGATTTCAAAATAAAAGAGTACACAATGAAGTATGTAACAACAACAGTGCATACACGCTATGAAAATTGAAATTCATCTTCGACAGCCATAGAAGCTGAAGGATTTTGTTCCAGTTTACCTATGTACAAATTGATACAGCAAAATGATTGCCGATGGGGACAGTAGTTGTTACAAAAAAAAAATTCTTGATACTACTCTTGTTATAAGAAGCTCAATTTTTCTGTATTCATCAACAGTTGAAACCATAGAAATATTGAGACTCTTAGATGGTACAAAACCTTATTATTTTATGGAAAAAAGTATTTGACCATTTCCCATTATTTATATTGATACGATACCATACGATGTTATATATTTTTGAAATCAGGAAAGATTGAGCTTTCAAAAAATAGCATAGAAATCTAGTGTTCCCATTTGAAAAAACATAACTTTGGGTCATAGCTTCATAATTAAAAACCCTTTTGAAAAGACGAGCAGGCCACTGGATTTCACGTAAAGAAGTGCCTCTATGTTGTTTTTATTTCAGAGCTCTATCATCAGTATTCGCGGAGATATCAATGGTTTCCGATATCGCCATTTTTCAAATTTTCGCCTATAACTCGAAAACAAAAAAAGTTAGCCAAAAATGAATACCTACTACTCTTGTTAGTTTCCCAGAAAAAGAGAACTAGAATGGGGTATCAGATTTTGTCTTTATCCTCTGGTTCAAAAGTTGAAGTGCTAGAACATCGAAATTTGCCCACCTTGTATAGTTCAGAAAATAGAATGTACCAATCATTTACTGAGGTACTACTGTAACGAATTACGAGAACTCTCGAAAGCACGTAGTGTTCTAGGGCCGGTGAAGAATGTGATAAACTACAGTTCTCTGCAGGGTCAGATAATTATTGAGAAAATTGTGAAAAACCATACATAGATGAGGGAACATTCCAATAATATAGGGCTGAATTCTTGAGGGGTTTAATCAAAGCAGAAGAAGCTTATAATGAAATTTAGCTGAAAACACAGCTTCAAACTGATTCTGCTGATTGGCATCAGTAGAGGAGGAAATTGTTGACGGCTTCAATATATGTAAAATGCATCCTATGACAAGTTGTTACTCAACAGTTGAAAGCATTTTACAAAAACATTTTTCTGCAAAAGCTATAGATTCGGGAAAAATAATGAAGATCGTGCGAAGCGTCTATTAGAGAACGAATTGTGCTCGAAGATCACAAACAGTGGAATTTTTATTAATAAAAAATGGCCTTTTCTAGGTGCCTCTTCAGATGGCGTTGTTGAAAAAAATAATCATTCAATTGAAATCAAATGCCTGTTTTCAGCAAGAAATAATATGATGAAGGACGCTATTGAAAGGAAACAAATCACATATTTGGAAAAAATGATGATTAGAAATATCGATTAAAACAAAGTCATAATTATTATTTTCAAGTTCAGGGACAATTAAATATAGCTGAAAGAGAAAAATGCCTTTGTCGTATGGACTTTGAAGGACTTTTTATTTATCGAAGTCAACATCGATGAAGAGTTTTTAGAAAAAAAATTCTATTAGGAATCCCCAATTCAAACTAGATCTTCAGGATAAGCAAAATTGAAGAAAAAAAAGGCAATTTGAAATATATCATTATGAACCAAGCTGATTTTTTTATTATTATAACAAAGTACTATTCCTCAAAACTGTAGATATTTATGAAATGAGTTCATCAACATTCTCAATGAAATTTTGGATTAGATATTTCAAAATTCACGCCATTTAATTCATAAGGATTTTTACAATTCAAGAAATGAGGATAATGGTATATCAAAGCGTATTTGGATTCTCAATTCGATATCAAGTAATTATGGAAAGTAGAGAGTCTTTCTCGAAACCTAAAAAAGAGTTCGTATTTCTCAACTCTTAGCTCTTATTATAAAGAAACCGTCTTTACAACCATAATCATAGGTGACCTTTTGACAATCATTTCATTTCATCAAAATGTCAAAAATGCGGCCGCAAATTCCGACACGCACTAGTAGAACACGAGAAAGAAACGAGATCATCCCAATGCGTTACAAATTCATTCTCTCTGGGCTGAGGGGCTAATACGTTCACGATATATTCACCACAATAGTCAACGCCCACCCGCTCTAGCCCCTGCACGTCGCGACCCCTCTGCTACCCAAGCAGTGTGGTGTAAACAGACTCTTAAATCTGATGTTTTTTCCAGTGTCGTCAGACTTCACACTCCACCCGAGAACGAAGAGATACAGAATCAAATCTGGAACGTCAATTTCATTGAGTTGCAATAAAATAAAGAATGATATTGACTGGCAATTCAAGGTAGTGTATAATAAATTTACAGGTCCTGCTTCAAGGGTGAAACATTGAAACAATCGTACTTTTTTTGAAGTTTTAAATTGTTGTATAGGGTGTCCCAAATTCTATGTCTAGTGAGGGAATCTCTATGATCTAGAAAAAAAATCAATAGCACATTTTCGGGCTCAATATTTGAGAGAATTAATTTGGTAAAAACCGCAACCTTATAGGTTCAACGGTTTTCAAGCTATAAAAGAAAAATACTAGAATATGGTGTGAAAAGAAATGTTCTCATAACTTTTTTATTACTGATGTTATAAACATGGGATAAAAGCATTCTATAGGCACTTTTTTCAGTAGAATCCATTGATGTAATCATTTGTTTTTTATTGCAATTAGTTTTTGAAATTAATTTTTTTATTGCAATTATTACACCAATGGATTCTAGTGATAAAAGTGTCTATGGAATATTTTTATTTCATGTTTATAGCACCAGAATGAAGAAGTTTTGAGAACTTTCATTTCACACCATTATCCAATTTTCTCCACATACTAGACAACGTATTAGGGACACCCGATACATTTACTTGACGAAAATTCATCTTGAAATTGAAATAACGGAAATAAAATAATTCATAATGTCGTTGATGATGAAAAAATTCATAGAACAAAAAACGTCTGTGCCAATATAAAATCTAAATTTGAACTTAACAAAAGTGAAAAAATTATGATAACACCTCAATTCAGTGGAGTGAATTTTTTACAGCCTTGTATAATGAACTATAAAGGGATGAATTGTGATAATGAAGAAGGAGAATTCACTAACCAAGGCACTTCATGGAAATTACTTCATCACTTCAACAAAAACAAGATTATTAGAATCGAAAATGCTAGCTTAGATGATGTTGGAATTTACAGATGTATATCTGGACATTTTATTAGAAAAATATTCATCTTAGAAATAGGTGAGAAATCTTAAATTGAACAAAACTCTAGAACTTCAAATAATAGAAACAATAAAAAGAGATAAAATCCATATAATATGAATTTTTATAGATGCAGTGACGTTTGTTTGGCCACCACCAAAAGTGATATCAGTGATACCCAATCAAAAGGTGATCCACATCAACAACCCTCTAACAATTAATTGTAGTGTTTCCAGTAGAACTCCACCCAAAATTTTGTGGTTCAAAGTGTGTTGGACAAGCATGTGCGAATTAGATTTTGCAGCTTATGATATAGAAATCGAAGAAAATTTCAATTGTCTCTGTCTCATAAACAGTGCTAGTAATAATACCTATAATCGGGAAAATTTATATGTGAGTAAATTACATATTTTTAAGACACATATGTGGGATGGAGGTACATATGTGTGTTCTGCGCTTTCAAGTGATGGAAAAGATTATAAAAATGTTACTATATCCGTTGAATTTGAGAAACACCAGTACGGTTACAGTTTCAAATCTTATGTTACACTCTTGTTCATTCCTTTAATTTTCATATTGTTATATGTACTTTCTTATATCATTTGTGCTAGTAAAAGAAAGAAATCTCTCAATAATGAACAGTTACAATATCTTAAAAGTAAGACCCATGTGATACCTGTAAAGTGACAATACGAAATAAGTTAAATGAAATTTATACCTATTTTTTGAGAAATATTTCGAAAAATCACATGACATGATAATGAATTCTCTTTCTGAAAATAATTCCAAAAATAAATTATGATAATAGATCAAGCAGAAGGTTACTAAGAACTTTATATTGAATAAAGAACAGTTTTCATTTGAGTTATTTTTATTTACAATGTCAAGGTTTCTACACTGAAAAATAATAGCAATACTTTATGAATTTACTTATTTACAATAGAGAGTTTTTTCTATATAATAAAAAAAATTCATCACTTTAATATAGTTATTTTTAGGAATTCATCAATATCACAATAAAATTCAAAATATTCAAATAAAAAGGTAACAGACTATCAAAGTTTCTGGTATGCTGGCAATGATTGTTTTAATGCTTGTTTTGCTTCCATATCAAGTTGTTTGATTCTAGCATATGCTGCACTAGCAATTAAAATAATTATATTTGAGGTCCACCATAAGAATGTTTTGGTTTCTTGGTACCAATATGTGGCCAATACTGTCTGAGCACATGCCTTAGCCGTCCCAGAAATATTATGTGTTAAAGCTGAAGTGTACTAAAATGGAAATATAGGGAAAAATAAATTACAAAAATTACAGGTTTGGTGAGTTAGATATTCAAATTGGCTTCAAACTTTTTATCTATGTGAAATCAAACAGCTAAAGTAAAATTTGAGATTCCTAATAGACATTTATTGTGAGAGCCAGTGAGAAGACTGAAAATAATAGCGTCTAGATATCCAATATAGAAGAATGTTCTGAATCAACTATATAATATATAAATATTTAGAAAAATCGAGGAAAAAAGTCTTACCTTAATTTGTAAAGACGTTAAAAATCCTACAGAAAACCCACAGATCCCTCCAACTGTCATAGGAAACCAGAAGCTGAAGTCCCAAAGTCCTTCAAAATTGAGAATAGTGCTAACTTCACCATTAAATATTATTAATGGTATGAAGAGAATTGTAGCATATATATTATTGTAATAAGATAGAGCCCAGACATCACTATTAAGCTTTGGTAACACTTTTTTGGTAAGTATGGAAAATAATGATAATGATAAAGAGGCTAATACTCCGAAAATTGTTCCACTCACTGAAAAACTGCCTGAAAACCAATTTTTTATGAGAATTACAAATGTACTTTCAATATTTCCGTATATGGAAAAGACACAAACCTGTTAATTGCTCCTGATCAACTCCTAAATAAAACCCAAATATTATAAATGCACAACAAACTAGACATCTAGTTGAAGTTTTTTCATTTAAAATCAAAAATGTAAGAACCACATTAAACATTGTTGTCAGTGATCTACCAACATAATAGAAGGCTAATGATACATTTTGAAGACATAAGTTATTGGTAGCTATCATCATGGTAAACATAAATGCAACGGGTAGGACCTAAAATCAAATTAATAAATGTTTTTGTTTATATAAAGGACTATGAAGGATCAATCAATACTAACGGATGAAATTGTATGGATGTCCCATACATCTGTTTCGGGAAAAGAGACTTTTGTTGGCCATCGTTTATTGAGAAGTTGTTTAATGTAACATATTAATGCAGTTACAAAGGTTTGATAACAAGCTATAAACATAGGGGCATCTAATTCAATTCCACTAAGAAGTCCCTTATTGACAAAAACTGTGAATATAGAGACTGCCCTAAAATATATATCAATTCTTTAGCTCCACAATTAAGATTGGAATGAGTATCCTCACCAATAAGAACTAACAATAATAAATATTGTAATATAATTTTTCAGCAGACTTTCTTGCTGAACACTCATCTTGTTCAGATTTATAGTAACTCAGAAGAAAAAAATACGCTCCTTCCAGAAAAGAAAATGCACTTGTAGAAAAGTTAGCATTTTTCTTCGCTAGTTTACTGAGAAAAGCGATTACCTCCCATAAATACACGTAAACAAATATACAACTCCATAGAACTTCCTAATATCAACTACATATGACATTTGAATTTGTCCTTCATAACCAAAGATTAGAATTCAGTTGTTATTCTTTCTTTATTCATATCCATAATTTTTAATTAATCAATTATTAATCTAATTTTTCAAATTATAATAACGGATTCAGATAAAAATTTATGAATAACCCAGAGATAATGTTATATCTTGAATAACCCTATGATAATGGATTGAGGAAGAAATATTACTGCAAAGAAAACAACAACTAATTCCTTACAAAAATAATAAAATACAGAATAAAAATTGTAAATGTTAAAGGATTTAAATTTTCATTCCACATTTTTCCTCTTCCAATTTACTGACAAATTTCATTTCAAAAAGATTCTTACTTCAAAAAATATACAATAATATAATCTTAAATTTTATTTGAACAATGATATTCACAGTGCAAGTGTATTATTTACATTACATGATTGTTTTTCACTTGCACATTTATAACATGATTATCTACATTTATTGTACATCATTATTTTTATGAGTAAAGCTTTGAACCATTTTCAATCTGATCCCTCGAATGTTGTCCTTAAGGACTTACGAATCTGTGAAAAACATTAAGTATTAAAATTAGAATAATTCGGAAATATATAAATACCTACGGTTAGGGAATGAAACAATTCTTATCATTTTATAAACCTTATGTAGGAAATACCAACAAGTATACAAATTTCCAGTATAATAATTATAATCAATATAAATCTATTATAAATAACATTTCTGCCCATCTTTTTGAGAATTGCTTTAGCACTGTCCAATTGTTCGTTTGCATTTTCAAGTCTGCTCCTGGTTCTAAGTAAAGCTTCCCTTTGGTCGTTGAGTTCTGATATCACTTCTGTACCTATAGTTTCAGTTTCAATGGCTATTTGATTAGTTCTTTGAATGCTTTCAGAGGTTCTTTCCAAAATTTGGCGACCTTCAACAGCTATTTGACGATTATAATCATCCCAATCTCTAATGTCGTTCATTATTGTTAAAATTGAAATGATCTTACTAATCTTAGTACTTCATTAATCTAGGGCGTTTAACACCAAGTGTAGTGAATAAGTTTTCTTTATATTGAAAATATCTAATTATGTTAAATTATCTTCCCAAAAAATCAAGAAACAAATATTTACAACAATTTTGGGTTAGGTGTCATTTAACTCTTTGTCAGTCCGACACTGTCAACATAGACAAAGTAAATTTATCTATGACAATTGACAATAGAAAAGAATTAATAATAATTTAATATCAAATTAATAATTCTTTTACTCATAACTAACATCATTTCTAATTTACTACTCCAAATTAATTTATCAGAGGGAAGGTCCATTCTTTGTATGTTTCTGCACTGAATACGAATGAAATTGCTTGTCAAAAATAAACTAAAACATGATATACCAAGTTTTAATTTTCAAAAAATATTTGAAAACAGCTACTCTTTTTTTGGAAAACACTTCTTTTGAAACTTTTATTATATCCACCATATAATTTTCTTCACAGAATATCTCTAGTCTATAACATCCAAAAATTTTTGATTTTCCAATAAATATTTTTTAAGCTATCTTTAGAGCAGTTATTAGTACATAATTTTTTTTCCCAGCATTGAATGAAATAATAAAACTAGAATGAAAATTTTTAATGGTATTTTATTTATATGAATGAACATTTTTCAATCTATCATTAGAGCAGATATAAGTAATTTTGTTTTCCCTACATCGAATGCAATAATAAAACTAAAATGAAATTTTTTTTAATGGTATTTTATTTATATGAATTAACAATCAAAAAATAAAATATGTTTAAAAACATTTACTTACAAATCCTCCCATGAGATGCAAAAAAAAATTAATTTAACTCAACGATTTATTGTTTGCATGAATTTACATGATAAATTTTTATATCATAAACAGCTTTGAAAAATCTTGTTCTGCTTTATATTGATAGAAAAAATTTTCTAAAGTAATTTCAACAAAAAATAGCATTATATAAACTGATAAATTTCAAGTAAAAGATAAAATATCAATAGTGTAAATTTATGAAAGTACAATTACAATAAATATGATCTTGGGATGCACGAAAATATTTCAATTGCCAATTATTTAATGTAAAATTTATACACTCAATCTACAAATACATTAGACCACTGGATGCGGCATGAGCCATCAAAGTATTGGCGGCCTGTTGAGTTTCCAGCAAAATTCTAGCTTCATTCATCCATTGTCGTGCTACGCTACGTGAAGCACCTTGCAGAAGATTCATATACTTCAATGTTTGCAGGAAGTTGCCTCTATCCAACCAATACCTAAAAAATTAATTATGTTAATCATAATAACTCAATTCCTTCCTTCTTGTAACTGGACATTTATTCGAACCTCCCTGCAAATAACTGAACAAAATCGAAACAGACCGTTCCGTCTCTGAAGAATAATCTGAGTTTCAGAGAGATCAGAACAAATTGATCAGTTCTATCCATGTGAAACTAACTTAGTTGAATTTTTATTTATTCACTTTATAGACTCACAAAATTTGAGTGAAATCCAAGATATCGAACTGTAGGGCTGGGAATCATGAATGAATGATTTGAATATTCGAATAATCATTGAATAATTATTCGAATAATTGCATTTTGCATTATTCGAATGATCATGAAAAGTTGAATAATCAATGACTACTTTTCTATTCATGAATAATCAGTGAATAGTCGAGTATTCACTGAATAGTTGAATAATCAGTGAATAGTTGAGTATTCACTGATTATTCAGTGAATAGTTTTCTATTCAGTGAGTAGTTGGATATTTATGAAGTTACGAATGAAAGTTTGAATGATCACTTGACTCACTATTCAGGAATGATTAAAACAAGGTTTTGTGATTCACTACGGACAAATCATTTTATTAATATTAAAATTACTGGAAATAACATAATATTGAAATTGATAGATACAATTGAATTAAAATTATAAATAAACTCCTGTCAGTGTTCGGAATCCAAACAAGCAAATTGTCATTCAAATTAGTACGTTGTCGTTGAAGAAATTGGCTAATTTTGATAAATAAGATTATTTGAGGAACGATTTTACTATTAATTGATGGATAGAAGAAACGAGATTAATGCCGTAAGTTCGAACTTGGGGTTCAACTAATAAACACGGCTTTTTACAAAATCTGGGGAATGATACAGGATTCAAAGTTACTGGTATTAACCTCGTTCCTTCGGTCTATCAATCAATACTGAAATCGTTCCTCAAATACTCTTATTTATGAAAATAAGCCAATTCCTTCAACGAGACCGTACTAATTTGAATGACAATTTATTTGTTCGGATTCCGAACACTGACAGGAGAACCAAAAATGGCGGTGTGTGACGTCACACTAATAGAGCGTATATGGCGAGAGGCAAAACACCAAAACGATTATACCACGTCGCAAAGGGTATATTCACTCATCAAAACGCTTGGATTTTATTGGTTCATTAAAACATGAGTTCAATCACTGAATATTGACTGAATATTCATTGAATAATCACTGAATAATCATTGAATAATCACTGAATAATCATTGAATAATCACTGAATAATCAACGAATAGTTGAATATTCATGACTACTCATGAATAATCAAGCACGAATACAAAAAGGCGAAAAAGTCCCAGCCCTATATCGAAGTTTTGCAATAGAATATATTTATCTATTTATGATAGATTTTGATTTTAAAATTTTCATCCGTAAGTCGAATCTTATGAAAAATCACAGACATTCTTGCAAAATTTCTGCAGCGTCCAGTTCCTTTGAAACTGATGGCAAACATTTCATTCAAAATTTTTTCCATTAACAATTCTCAAAGATTCTTTATCGCAATTTATTATTCTGAATAAGTTAATTCGAATACATCTCACCTAGCTCTCTGCAGGATATCATTAGTTGACAACTCCGAAAAATTGGTCTCCTCATTGTTTAATTCAGCCTGAGGTATGGGACTAGGTGCTTTCAATAGAAGAAGGGACTGAATGTAGGACAAGATATAGATGGGTAATGCAGCACCTTCAGCAGGCACTAGTGCTAACATACGACAGACTTTTTCTACCTTGAGAAAACGCTCCCTTAGAGCATCTTCTGGAAAAATGCCCCTTTCTCTAGCTTCGAAAGGAATTGCTTGCAATACTGCTTTCACCAGTTCATCTTGATCGGCTGAAGTTGAAAGGTACAAATTAATTTTTTCACTTCCAAACCCCAGATCGAGAATATAGTTGTAAAATAAAGATACCCACCTGCTGACTTTTCCACAGCATTCAATTCAGGTGTAAGGGGTCTGAGTTGCGTTTGCCAAGGTAACCCTGGACAAGCTGTTCTTAATGCTCTCAACAGAGCTTGGCAAGCTGCCCATAAAACTTGGGATTTTTTTGCTTCTTCATCAGCCATTTCTCGAACTGAAAAATAGTGGGTTAAAAATCGAATTTGAGCTGAAGCAGATAGCAATTGGCTATTCAAGAAATTTCTCAAAATTCCTCAAATTATTCACGAGTTTGCCAAATCGTGTTCGATCTTCTTCACTTGATAATAGAAATGATTTAGTTGAGTTTTTAATATTAACATATTTTTTTGTCAAATTAATGTATATTATTCTTAAAAGTTTAATATATGCGGTTGTCTATAAATAGCAATAGTTATTATATTGTTATTATGAATCGAGTGTTTATGGAAATAAAGAAAGCAAAGACTCATGCATTGTTCTTTTGGACTACTTTGACACAATATTTTGAAATTTTCAGACGTAAATGAGGTTTTGCATGCAGAAAAAATTCAAATATACCTGATTTCCCATCTGAGGCATTATAAGGAAACAATTAAATTCAAGGTTTTAGTGAAATGGATAATACACAAAAAAAAATTTCAATACCTAAATTGCTTCAGAAGAAAACAAATCAGGCTTTTAGAACATTCGGAACACAGAATTTCACTTACTTTTCATTGTACGATCTAATCCTCTCAGTCTTCCAATCATGGCAGCAAGTTGCATCTTAAATCTACATTTTTCTTCTTCAAGTTTCTCATCGAATTTTCGAGCCAAGTTTCGGTCCATTTCTTTCTCTTTCTGCAGCAAGGCTTCTTCTAAATGATCAGCGAAAGCTTGAGATTGACGCTTCAATTGTTCCCTCAGGTAACATTCTGATTCTTTTCTTAATTTTAAGCACTTAAAGAAAAATATTGTGTAGGTACAGAGTGAATACAGAAAATTTGTTTCACTTCAGAGGATTGTTGAAAATTATCACGAAAAAAAAACTGACATATCATATGTAAGGTGAAAAAGTTAAACATTAACTTCAAATGGTAATAACAAATTTAAATTTTTCTGAGAAAAACTTACTTGTTTCTGATAACATAAAGTTATTTTTCTTTTTTCTTGCTCTAGAGCTTCACAAATCTGAGCTGTAGTAAGGGCTTCTCCCCCACCTTTTTGTGCAGATTCCACAGCCCTCTGAAGCTTATCCTGGGCTAAAGTTTCTGCCTTAGCCAACTCCTTCTGGTAATAGAGAACATGAGAGTAGGCATGCATCAAGAACAAATCCAAGTCTTCACCAGCTATCTTTAATTCCCTACTATGCAAGTCAACTGTAGGAAACAAAGATTCTAATTCTTCGCTGAAATGTTGTCTGGCTTTCTGTACTTGTTCCCAATATTTATAAGCCACACTTCCCATTTTCGATTCTTTGTATAATCCCTTCTTGGAATCTTCTATGTTTTTCTTGATTTGTTTGATATTGGTCATGAGAATTTCCCTGCTGACATCCCTAGCTTCAAATTCTGGTTCTTGAACTAATTTCTCCAATTTGTTCGCTTTAGCTATTGCTTGATCTGCCTTTTCTTGAGCTTCTTTCAATGACTTATCTTTTTCTCGGGCCTTTGTTTTGATGGATGACCAAGTATCAACAGTAATTTTATCAATAGATTCTTCAACTAGACATTCAACTTCCATGTTGAATTTCTTTAAGTTATACAAAGCTTTATTATATGAATTCACTGCATCTGCACAAGATTCTGTCAAATCTTGCTCTAATTGACGTAAATTTCTAGCGTCAGTTTCAGGTAAATCTTCTAGCTTTGGTTTAACAACACCCGCTACAAAAATAGAAAACTATTATCCTCTATTTTGAGTCTCAATATATCATTATACTTTTAAAATAATCATAAGATAGTATACAATATTTCTTACTTACCAATCTCTACTTCAGTTTCACCTTCATCAGTTTGCTTCTCAATCCTGAGTTCCTGGAAGTTATCATCTGGAATTTTACCTTCTTCCAATCGTGGTAATATAGTTGGAGGAGCTACAAGTTACTGTTTTCAAAATACTTTCAGAGCATTTGAATGAAATAACATACGTTTGAATTCCTGTTTCTCACTTATTTCAGCTGCAGGTTTCTCTTTTTTGCCAGCTATTGCACTGACTACACTTTGCTTTACACTTCGATATGCCTTTCCCATTGCTTCACCCAGTTCTTCTTCTAAATAAATTACTTTTAAGATATCGTCTAAAAATGGGGCACTGCATACTAGAGCATCTCTGAATTCATCATTATACTTTGCATATGTTAAGGTAGCACCACCTATTAAAGCAACAGCACCTATGGTATAAAGAGTTCCGGTAGCTGGTTTTTGTCTTTTCTTAGGTGGGGGACATAAATTGCGATTACTGTTGCTGTAAAATCTGCTGCATACTCGGTTTCTGGTTTCATACTTGAATTTCTAAAAACAAAAATATTCATCTAAAAGAAATGATATAGATGACAAGATCAAGGCTAAGTTTATTTCTAATAAGAATGTTCATAAGCTGGTTTTATTAAATGAAAAGTACATTCTCAATATATGTATGATAAGTCTCGAAGGATTAACCAAGTTCGTTGAACATTTAAATTATCTTAAAAGATGACATAACACCTTCAATCATGTTAATGCAATATTTCACATTTTACTTACCAGGTTGGAAATGTTTTGAGGACTTAGTTTTCTTGAAATAATTTTAAACATTTTAGCTATGAAATGGGACAATGCGATCCGGAACTTTTTAATTAAATCACCTGGGGAAATAGTATAATGTTACAGAAGTCATAACTTTATGAACGTAATGATTGGATTTTTGGTTGGTGGTTACGTCTGTTTTGGCAGATCAGAAAAGATTTTGACGGTTTATATCACTGCAATCGAAATTGGGAGTATAATGTCCCAAAAAAGAGATTTAGTATTTTCACAATTTTTTTTTCTAAATTGCTTTAGTTCCAGACATTAAATTTTAAATTGAAAGGTTATGATTTAGTGTGAAATTGGTCAAGTTGGTCAACATGTTAAATTAACTAACCTTAGCTAACCAAAATTAAACTTTTCGCTAATCAAAAAAACTTGATGGATTATTTATACGTCATTCTGCCACACACAGAAATCAAAATAGATAACCTACAAATGAGAAGGGTATAATTTGTACAATTTGGTAACTATTTTCATTTGAAAATGTTCAGTAGGGTGTTAGCGAATTCAAGTCGTATTTTACGAGCAATTTCAGTGAAAATACCATCATCAGTGAATAATGCGATATACTTGAAACCATCTTTCCATCAATTTTCAACAAGTATACTGGGAAATATTAGTCAAAATAGGCCAACTCTTCTCTCAAATCCATCGATCAAAGCGTTTGCACTGAATGTTACTCCTCCTGTAAGAACAGTAACCAAGTTTTCTATAAGAAAAGGCAGAAGGAAAGCTGTAAAGGTAGTACTGCAAAAATTTTATCGCTTGCATTGGGGAGGTTGGATCAGAACTAAATGTGGAAGACAGAAGCGCCTATGGAAGAAGAGTGCAGCAAGAAAGAGAAGGTTGAGGCAACATGTATTCTGTAATTCAACACAATGTACTTTATTAGATAAGATGGTTGGTAGCTACTGGCGTAGACCTAAGTACTATGTTGAAGATCCTTATGAACCCTATCATACAAGAGATGAATTTTCAATAACATCAACGAAGCCAAGACCGTATTATCCACCAGAGAATCAGGTTTAATTATGTATGTATCAGAAAATAAAGGGAGTAAATGATTTTTCTTTTATTTATTTTAGAATACATCTCAATTTTTTTAGAGTTGTTGGTTTTTTATGAAAATACATGATTTGGAGCAATTTTCAATTCATGAATATGGTTTAACAATATGTTGAGTATGTATTTAGTGATTTGTTGAACAAATATTGACCTGATGTGGAATAATGAATTATTCAAATATAACAGAAAAAATGGTTTACTTTAATGTGTTTTATTCAGTATAAAAGTTATAAAGTATATTTTATATACAAATATTCTTCAGTCTGCCTATACCTTCTATTTCACTTTCAACTATGTCTCCTTTGTTCAAATATTCTGGAGGATTTCTATACATGCCAACTCCTCCTGGGGTACCTGTCAGTATAACATCTCCTGGGTATAAAGTTACAAACCTATAAGAATATTATGAGAAATAAAAAAATCCTTTCATGAATTTGATTTCAACCCTTACTGTGATAAATGTGATACTAGAAAATCAGTTTTAAAAACTAAATCATTTGTATTTCCACTTTGTTTGAGTACCCCATTCACCCAACATTTTATTCCCAAATTGTCGACATCTACTTTGTCTTTGGTAACAACTGCTGGTCCAAGAGGACAGAATGTATCCATCGATTTTCCAAGCAGAAATTGACCATTGTTTCTTTTCTGCCAATCTCTAGCGCTCACATCTTGTGCTACTGTGAATCCAAATATTATGTCCTGTGCTTGATCGGGTCTCAGATTTTTTCCTTTTTTGCCAATAATAACAGCCAACTCAACTTCCCAATCTACCCTCTTAAAAAAAAAATGTAGGTGTAAATTTATTACTTGGATATATCAATAAGGACAGAATACCTGAGAAATTTTAGGTAATTCAATGTTGTCATAAGGTCCAGTAATAACAGATGAAAATTTACTAAATATCATAGGCTCTTTCGGGTATGGCTTGTTTTGTTCATCACAATGTCCTTTGTAATTCAATCCGACACATGCTACTTTGTCTGGATTGGTAATTGGTGATAGTAAGACCACATCTTCCAAATGGACTACAGATTTACCTTCTGCAATTATTCTGTGAATAAGAGAATAAATGAATATTTCGAAAAAAGACAAATATCTATCACTTATTTAGTCCTCAGAATGAGCTGAGCAACAGTTCCAGTTAACAGAATGAGGTATTTGACTGGTTTTTAAAAATATTTTATGTATTAATCGGAAAAATATTCTGTAACTAATTGTCTGGAATTACTTATATACCTAATTCAAGTATAATGGAAGATTGTTTTCGAATTGATTGAAAATTACAATCATTCTATAAAACTTGAGGTAGAATAGGTACGAGATTCTGTTCCATCCACTTTCATGTATTCTTTTCGTCACGCAATTTTGGATATAATGAAATTCAACATGCGATCTTACATTCCATACCTATTTATTCAATTACTATTTTATGTCTTTATTGCATAAGAACTTCCAACATTTTGTTCTCAATTTATCCTTTTAATGTTAATTGTCAATGAACATTCCCTTAATAGTGAATGCTATTATTATATATTTTTTTTAAATGATACTAAATAAATAACTAATTAACGTTTTTGATAAAAACTTAATAGTAGGCCATAATGAAAAATTTTTAGTCACAAATCCTGAAAAGTATTGATATCTAACCTGAACTTGCTTGAAGATTTAAAAATCAACGCAAGTTTACTTAACTTATGGAGGGGTATAGATCACTACCCTCCAGAACTTAACCTAAATCAGCTAAACTTAAATTAGAATGATAATTTTCTTTTCAAAACTGTATCTACCACTATATTTTTAAATGAAATTCAATTGAAGCTTGGACTGAATTGTGATCACAATATTTTCTGAATATAAGTTAAAATATAAAATAAACGAAAGAAATTTTTATTTAAAAATTCCGGTCTGATGCAACACAGAAAAAAGATATTTGTTCTTAGATATATGGACGAATATTTCTTCCAAAATATTGTTATTACCTTTTTGCCTTTTGTTGAACATCGGCGCCTGCCTTCAAAAACTTGACCAAAGAGTTAGGTATGGTGGAGTTAACAGCACTCAAATCAAAAATGTCGCCTTCTGGTGCAATTTGAGCTCCCAGGTGCTGAACCCCACCTGTCTTGTATTTAAATTGCACGTAGCGCATTTGTTTTCCTTTACTTACACTGAGCTTTCGTGAACTAAATACATTGAAGCTTTTTAAATGATTTTTAATCAAACCTCTGATAGAAGAATTCATTCTATTCAAAATTGATTTTCCGATAAAAATTTGCACTTATCAATACTCCGTCACAAATTCTGATGTTTATTTTGAGATTGTTGGGGCGATTAAGTTCGGTAAACAGCAGGTTTGAAATAGAAATATATTTTGTAGAGGACAGAACCAGAATCGGTGTTACTCGAACTGAATGGAAGAGGGAAGTGACCAAGAAAATAAAAACCTATACCTGTATCACCTCACATGACTCGTTTTCATATAAAAGTCATTTTATTATTCAAGAAAGTCTGCTACATAATGATTTGTGTGCATACATGTTGCGCAATAATACTTGCATATCAGTGTTTTATTTAAATTATCAGCCAATAAAAATGTTAGGTTATTCGATTGTCAGGTTTGATTTATTTTTTTTTTAATAAGAACACTGCCCTCTGAGAGCTGTCAGCCCTACTAAATAAAAACATTCTTTGTAGTTTTCTATAGAAGTTTATATAGAAAACTAAAATGTCTTCAGCTTAAACATTCTAGAAATCTGTAAAAGTTTCCATTGTGATCTTACAAGGATGTGCAAGAGGTGGCACCATATGTACCTTTTTTTGCCATTAACAACTATACCTATAAATAAAATAATTCTGGTCTAGTATAATAGAAAATTCAGAAACATCAGGAGTATACAGATTAATAAGTTTTTCTGTAATAATATAATTAGAACACTCAGAGTTAGGTGCGGTCTGGATCTGGATAGGTGACCGCCCGTTAATATTGAAGAATAAGTTCAAAATCTTGAAATTTTCAGTAGAATTACTATTGTACAAGATCATGAACAAATGTGAAAAGAGTTCTGAGTTTATATATCGCTGTTATACTAGATTTTCCTCAGAACTTTCTAAATATATATCAAACATTTTTTACTTTAATGTTCTTTTCACGATCGATTTCGAACTTCTTTTAATTAAATAATAAACACTTATATCTGTGCCATGTGGAGAATCACTGTCAAATATTGATGACAAAATTGATCATCGATATCCGAGGAGCATTTGCATCTTTAACAGGATTGGAACAGGTTTTCTCAGTGACATGAAGGAGTTGACAGTAGCTTAGAACCGAAATGATGCAATCTGGTATAACTAAGAGTTAAGAGTGCCTTTTGGAAGAATATGCGGCACATAATATACCCTAATTGAATTAAAATACCGCAGTCAAGTTTAGAGATAATTGATTGTCGAAACAAAAGGCTTCCGATATGATCTCTATTCAGACGAGC
Source organism: Harmonia axyridis (assembly GCF_914767665.1). NCBI lineage: Eukaryota > Metazoa > Arthropoda > Insecta > Coleoptera > Coccinellidae > Harmonia > Harmonia axyridis. The sequence continues at coordinate 33,178,486 of NC_059505.1, forward strand.
CCGCGGTCATCAATAACACAAAAATGACAATTGGGCAGGTCCGGATTCTGCCAGAATGCTCGTAGAGAAAAAGCTACCGAAACAGTGCATTTTGTTCTAAAAATCTTAGTGGTCTCGAATAAGAGGGATTCGTTTGATAATTGTGAAGTAATCACAACGAAGGGACTTTTGTTAAATTCTTGATGATCAGAAGATTGAAATACTCTTATGGAAATATGAATTCTGGTGGTATGAGCATAGTAGGTACAAGGAATTCCTTATACTATGGTATGAGTTACAACAAATATGAATTAAACCCGAATTTTTAATTTCATGTCATTGTTAGAGTAGAGTTTGAAACTCAATAGTTAATCTAAGTATATTTAAGTATTATGTTGAAAGCCTAGATTTCGGGAATCTTTCATTACTTCAATTTTCAATAGATTTAAATCATTTCGAATAAAATAATGATGAACTTGAATTTTCGAAAAATGTTGATGAAATAAACAACATTTGTTTCCTGTAGTTACTTTAGTATAGGTTTTACATTTTTGAGGTACCAGAGGTGAATTATTTTATAGCCATCAAAGTGGAACCCTTTGAAATAATCCTCTGGATTATCCCCTGAAGACAGTCGCGAATCCAGAAAACATTTTTGAACTAATCCTTAGGACTATGGCCTTTATTTCAAGTCTTCTGCCTTTTCAAAACAGTTGCTACGATGAGGAGGTCCTTTGAATTTGGGTATAAGGGACAAAAGGGTTTGGAGAGGTCCAGGCAGACTAGAGCGACTTAATTTCTCTCAGGAAGTTGTACCCTTTCAAGGCGGATAAATAATATGCTGGGGGGGTATAATGTTCGGTCGCTGTACCCCTCTTATTATGGTTGAACAACAATGACTGGTGCCATCTATGTATAGAAAATATCATTGAACCGATCATGTTCCTCTACGCAACGAATTTGGGGATAATTTCATTTATCAGGATTATAACGCCCCACTACAAGGTTTCAAAACATTCTTCAAGAAAACAATATCCAGAGAATGAACTGGCCAACAAACTCATCAGACATTAATCCAATCGAGCATATAAGGGATCACTTAGGGGAAGCAATATCCAATCGTCAAAACCCATCTTCTACTTTTCAGGAATTGAGTTTAGCCCTTCAGAAAGAATGGCACGATATGCCTGAAAATTTCATTAATGACTTGATTCGTGGGATGCCTAGGCGTATTGGCTAGTTGATTGAAAGAAGAGGTGGCAATACGGACTTTTGAATTTGGATTCAGTTGTGGAATAACTAGAATTAATCAAAAATAAATAATCGATAAATTTAGATTTTTTCGCATTTCTCCTATTTTGTCTAATCCTGCATAAAGCAAAGAATAATAAACAAAGATTTTCTATTGAATATAATGCAGTTGAAATAGAGTAAAATATTCATCTCATTTCCAAATTTTTCCAAATTGTTTATTTCTTGAGACACCTAAGGAGGCGAAGACTCTTGATGATGTGTGTAGGTGTGGAAATTACTTTGTTTTATTTTATTTTAGTTGAGAATTCACTAAATTTTCATTACAATTTTTTGTATATCGATAATTTTCATGTTTTTTTTTTCATGTGCCAAATCAACCACAAAAAAATAGGTACGACAATAAGTGGGCTTTTAAATTTATTTTCTTATCATAATGAATCAATCTGCATATCTAATTTGTTTGCACCAAAAATATATGTCTAAATTTAGCAAAGCTTATTGAGAAATTGATGTAGGTTTCGTTAAATCATTTCATGATTGTTTTTTCAAGAAATTCTTTGTATGACACCGATTCCGATGAGTACACCTCTGTTCGGTCTCATTATTCAAAGTTGATTCCCAAGAAATATAAAAGTGAAGAGCAGCATCGTATATGTCAACCGGCCAACAAGTTGAACCCTTTTTTATGAAATGTTGTCTCACAACGTTATCAGATGTTAACTGAATGGCAGTCACATACCATTTCAAGGATCGAAGTCAACCGGCAGGATGTTATTGCTCCACCTTTGCAACCGTCTATGAATTTTTTTTTCAATTTTACTGCTACTGGCTATGCGAAATTTTGTGTACAATTATTATCTGGGTATGTTTAAATATGACTGAATATTGCTCAGCATTCATTTAATATCTAAGCCCTGCAAGGGCGTACCCAGGGTCAATATTAGGGGGGGGGGCAAACTATGGTCGTTCCGGTTGTGACTTTTTATAAAATATATACATAATAAAAATAAATAAAATATTCTTATTTCATAATTTTCAATGGTGTAAGTATTTTTCTGTTATTGAAATAGTTATTTCAAGAATTGTTTTGAATTCCTGTAACAAAATTTAATAACTATTAATTTTTTTGCTTTCAGGGGGAAAGCAGCTGCCCCTTGCCCCTTTTTTATTCCAACTATTCTTCTTCATTTACATGTATAAATAAATAAGTTTATTGATAAATTACATATTTTCAAACAAGAAAAAAGGTCAAAAGGCGAGAAAGACGTTTGTCGAATATATGTTTATTAAATATAGGTATACATTTTTTCGACAAACGGTTTTATATAAATTAGCGCACTTCGCTACACGAAGATAATTTTAGTTTTCTGTGTGTTTTATTTTATGTGTTCCGTTTTGAATCTATAACAGAATCATTCTGAGTATGAAAGGAAGAAAAGAGTATGTAGTACAATCTCCATTATGTTCTTATGTCTAATGATAAAGTATAGCTATAGCTATAGCTAGGATTTGATGGGTTGAATATTGTATGGTCCTTGTAAACATTATAAATAAATAAATAGGTACAAAAATTACAATCTTTTGTTTGAATAATTGGTATCTAACGGTTTCCAAGTATGTACATATTTTCAATGAATTCATTATCGAAGGTTTTATAATATAAATAGTTCAGGTATATTATCGTTGAATAAATGCTTTTAAACTATATTTATGATTATTTCTTACAGGTTGAACATTAAAAAAATGCAAAATGTTTTTCCTAATTTCGACCCATGCTTTAGAGACAATTGCTGCTCAATGCTTAGAAGATCTCATAAAATTTGGTTGAGTTTTTCTTCTGTTGAAATATATGTAACAGGCCAATTAAAATTTCCCCGGTCTACCATAGTAAAACACATTTTTTCGACAAAATTCGATTTTATTATTCAACATTCCAACCTTTCGATACCATTTTCGTAGTACGATTTGTCTTTCGCTTCAAAATAGGCCTCAGTTTCGGCGATTACTTCTTCATTGGCGCAAAATTTCTTTGCAGCGAGCATTCTTTTGAGGTTTGAGAACAGGAAAAAGTCGCTGAGTGGCAGATCTGGCGAATACGGTGGATGCAGAAGCAATTTGAAGCCCAATTCATGCTATTTTGCCATTGTTTTCATTGATTTGTGACACGGCTTATTGTCTTGATGAAACAGCACCTTTTTTTCTTCAAATGGGGCCGTTTTCCTTCTTTTTTCAAATAACAAAAGTAACTACTCTCCCAACGCAATATCTCACAAACTAATGGTCGGACTGCTGTCAAATTTTGACACTTATCGTTTAAAGGTAGGTACTACCTAAAAATCATATGGATTTAATACTAGCACCGCCATCTGTGCAACAGACCGGGGACTTTTCAATTGGCCTAATACAAGTCGTAGACTGACCAGAAATAGAGCTAAAGTTGACAGCTGTTTCTCCTGATTTCCCCCAATAAGATCTTGATTATATACAAAAAAACACAAAATACGCATATGCGACAAATTGACGTCCGGGATATCTAGCTTTAAATTGCCATATCTAGATGGGCGTCACGTCCATCAATCCTTCAATTAGCGTTCTTGAAACGAGCTGCAGACCACGGGAAATTATGTGATTTTTTCATTAGCGTGCTCCGAAGGATTTCAAGAGAACGCAGTCCCTAATTACCATCGCTTCTAGTAGAGAGACGGACACTGAACGGCGATGTTAAATTCATCTGAAATATTTTGTAACGTGTAGTGGATATTTAAATAATTACGTGGAAGTATAATTAGGAGCGTTTTAAAGTATCGTAAATGAGGGCCCCCGGTCAAACAACATAACAATTTACCCGTATTAATTATCCCCACCCTGGGATCGGCTCAAAAACACACATAGGTGCTTCTAATAACAACAATTTATATTTAAATGTGTATTCATCGATCCTCCGAGAAAAGGGACCAGTTTTATGAGGCTGACTAAAACGCTGGGATATTAATTAGGCATAATGATCAGGTCTGGATAATAAGTCGACTCCACTTCATTTCTGTTTTGAATTTTCAGACGGACTAGTTTTGTATACGCGGGGTGCAGTGGCGTAGGAGAGGCCCACTCAGACCTTGCGGGGATGAGGAGGGACAACACTATTGGGGCCCCCAAACTCAACGAAACAACAGTAAATGGGCCCCCGATGATTTATTTCGTTATACTTTCCAATTTGCAATGTTCTTGGTGATCTATAAAAAAAAATGTTTATAAAATAATGCCAGAAAAAAATATCAACAAATACAAGGTGCCTCAAATGTAAAGTTTATATATACAAAAGCGAATAAAAATAAAGCCGTTTGTCGAAAAAAAAACCAAAGGCGACAAAGCCATTTGTCGCAAATATGTTCATTAAATATACATAAATATTTTTTCGAAAAACAGTTTTATATTTATTAGCTCAATTCGCTTCTCGCATAAGAACAAAATAAAATAAAATATTTATTAATTAATGAACATTTTTTCTACAAAAGTCTTACTTTTTATTCGCTTTTTCATGTGAACTCTCATTTGAGACACCTCGTATTGGCGGGTATTTCTCTTTTTTTCCGGACTTATTGATTGACTTCTATTGCATTCATATGTTTTCTTCATTATATCAACCAAACACATGTCAAATTGAAAAGTATAACTGATTAAAATTATCGGGGTCTATTTATTGCAGTTTCGTTAAGTTTCGCTCATTAATTCCATAGGTAATTTTTCTGTTAGGCGATTTTCGTATTTTTTAAGAAAATAAAATTAGGCTTCTGAATTGTGTTGAAAAATATTTTTAATCACATATTTAAATTCATTTTAACACTTATATTTTCTTTTCAATAACCTCTCCATGAAAACCGTTATTATTTATGAATAAATATTTTATGTTTCCATTGAATACATATTTTTCATCAATATTTTATTAACATTTTTCGAAACGAACTAATCATAAATATCATAGATCGATGAAGGAGACCCTGACTATAATACTATGGGGGGATGGCCAAAATTTGCACTACGTCACTGACTGTGAATTTGGTTCTTCTGTCAGAACACTCTGCAAGTTTAAAATGAAGGTATCTTAGTTTTTAACATATAAGGCCCAAAATATAATAGTGACGAAATATTTCATTGTAAGTTAGACAGTTTAGTCTGAAAAAAAATTCTGATTATGAGTAAAATTTCCAGAATGAGACCAATTAACCGAATTTGATTGTGGAATAATGGTGGAAAGAACCGTATATTATTTTTGTTACTGTCGTTAGAATCATATTTCTATTTTAAAGCTGTAAACAATTATTCTCGCATTATATAGGCATTCCAAATCTCCCAGTATTTCTCGAACCTGTTCAATTCCTCTTACGTGATCTATCGATTGGCAAAATAACGTTACAGCATTCTGCCCTCTATTGAAACAAGCATTTATAATTTTTCGTAGAAACCGTATCCCTATCTTTTGTAGCCATCCAAATTAATAATTTCGCCGTGTAGTGATCATTATTGATCATGCCTCGAAAATAATTCACTGAAATTATGTGAATTGTTATTTGTAACTATCAAATCGTGCACATTCTATCACAAGTTCTGGGTGAACCGGTGTACAATTGATTAAATAAATTGATAATAAAGAAGAAACATTATAATTTAACCACAGATTTCCCTGCAATTTGCTCATTATAAAGTATTTTCTGGAGACCACTGGCGTAAACAGATTTCGAAGTGTTGAGAACCGTAATGTCAACCCATATCTTGAGGTATCGAGTGGTGCAATCTGATGGAAAATAATCGGATTTATGATTATTATTATTTATTATGAAACGGCATTTCATGATTTGTGATAATGATATAACAGAAATACGAAAGATGAACAAATTAATAAATAAGAAAAAATATTAAACCAAGAATCATTCAATAAAACATTTACTACTTAATAATCTTCATAAATATTCATAGATAGGTACCTAAAGATATAAATATGGCTGCTTCAGTGTTCAATTTACTTACGAAGTATCTTGAGCTGAAAACATAACATTTCGTAATGCCTTTCCTATGAAAAAAATCCTTTATAATTTTTTTGAAACAATTTTTTTGAAACAATTTTTTTGAAACAATTTTTTTGAGGAAACGAAAAAGCATTTATAGAAATAATGAATTCATAATTGGTAGATTCGATTTTTTCCCCTTTCGATTGATGCCATTTCGTAGGGTGTTTCATTATTAATTCGGGATATTTCAACAATCCTCAGCTGAAAATAAGAAGATTTAAACCGAATAAAGATATGTAATGTTTCATCTGTCCGAGTTATGTGAAAATTTTTAAAATTTTTGTGCACAGTATTTTGTGATTATTTATCGATAACTCAATTCATCGATGACTCTTATATACATACATACATACATATAAAATAAAAAAAATTTAGTTACTTTTCGTTTTTCGCAAAAAAATGGATGATTTGTACTTTGTACCACTCACTGATATATTTTCAAAATATTCGTGAAAAAAAAACCTATCAAAAATCATTACAAAAGAGGAAAAGCTATAATTTCGTGATAGTCGTCGAACAATGCTGCCCTCTACTATTTGCTTCGAAAAAATAAAAAAGATGAAGTGAATGTACAAAAAAAATCGATCTCATCTAAGTGAATAATATTCAGTAAATCAACTCACTATTTGTAATTTTGTAGACAAATTCGAAAGTGTCACAATACGACAAAAATTGAGTCAATCAACTGAATAATGTTGATTTTCCATTTCATAAATTCTTCTTGAATTTATTCATACATGAGCATAGATTTTTATAAAACGATTCGACAATGGGTAAACGTTGTTGAAGTGTATATCTTTCAATGATTGAATGGCATAACCTACTGAACACAAATAAAATGAGAAATATCAAAATATAATGCACAGAGTTGCCATTTCAACCATTTTTAATTGTATAATTCCTACTAGAAACCCCGTTTTACATAATGTGATAACCCAATTCTTACTATACAGCTCATTCCTGTTGGAAAACCCTCCAGAAAAACATGGTTAATGGCCTCTACTGCTTTGCTGACAGGGCGGCTAAATTTTATTTTGCCGGGGCACCAAAATGTCTAGCGGCAGCCTGGGCACATGACTCCCTTTTGCCTATATTTTCAATAAAGCTATAATGTTTTTCTAAATTCTCTAATGAAATATTTTCTAAAACGCAATGTTTTTTTTTGCTAGTGCAAGAACAGCTCTTTTTGTCAGAATAGTACAGGCTGATCTTCGTGATTTACAGTTTCTTAATCCATAATATGGCCACTAAAAATGCCTACCATTGTTGATCCAGCCTAATACATTGAGGCTTCTCATAATTTGTTTGTTGAAGTTTAATTTATGAACCTATTAGCTGAATTAATAACAGTCGACTGGTTGCCATTCAAGAAAAACGTAGAAGTCACATTGTTGTCGACAACACCACAACTATACTTCCCAAAATTCTAGCTTAACTTGTAAACGAGTTAAGTGAAGAGATTACCTAGCCTCTTTGTCGGAAAAAAATCTAATAACACGGAGGATTTGAATCTTTTAATTCTGAAGCAGTAGCACGATATTTTTTTAATCCCATCTATTGCGTACTAGGTTTTAAAACTCTCAGTAATAGGTTTTCGGATATTTTCTAAGCTGACTAAAAGGGATTTAATAACGTTCGGAGTATCTGTCTAAGCACATGTCTAGATTGTCATCTTATTTGCGTCCTTTTGTCGATGCCTGAAAGCATGGAAGCAGTTAAAAAAAATAAAGGGGAGGGAACCGCAAAGTATAAATTTTATTAACTTTAATCAACAGTTCATTATGCTGACACTGGACAAACAAGTGACAGTAAATATTTGTTGAACGTTCTATCTTTACGGTTAGTTTCATCATTATTGAAATTATTTTTTGTTGTACTGAACAATATAGATATTTCCTGAATTTTGAGTTGGAATACTTCCATATTTTTGTCACATCATAGCACAATAATTCAAGTGATTCTTACCGTTTTGTTGTTTTATTTTTTCTAAAAATATATTTTTAGAATCTTTCGAGAAAAACAATGATGACGCCTGCTCTCAAGAATAGGGGTGGCAAGAAGAGGTCAGGTTTTTTTGAGGGGGGCCAAGATTTTTTAGAGGAAATAAAAAAATGTGAGAATAAAGGGAAATAGAATGTAGGTATTATACGTATTCATAAATATGTCATAAATATTTATTTATATAAATAAATATATGAAATATTCAAATATTTCATATTTCCACCCTCTCCCGTTGCCACTGGAGAAAAAAATATTCAACCTCCTCTTGAATTTCTCAGTTTTGGTTCTGGAATATGTAAATTCCAAAAATTGAATAAAAACAATTCTTCCATCAACCATACACAGCTTGGAAAATATAAGTGATATTTCCATAAAAGTTGGTACATAAATTGTTCGCCATACTGCACTGAGGGAAAAATTCATTCTTTTTTATTTTTTTTTGTAATGAATTTTTTGAGATCTACTGCTAAGGTCATAAGCCGTTAAAGAAATACAAAAAAATATAAACAGGGGCGGAAATATAAAAATACAAATAAAACAACACAAATATAGATAAAATTATAGGAGTATAGATAAAACTACAAAATGTATAGATAAAACTGCAGTATATATTATTACAATAAAACAACGTAAACAAAAGGTAGTACATAATATGAATATATAAATGAATAAATAAATGAATGAACATAGAAACTAAATTAACATGAAACATTGCATGTACAGGACTGAATACTTCAACACTCATTTTAGGGATAAGTGAGTTAAATTGTTTTCAATAACTCTATACGATTAACAAGTTCAGTAATCTTTTTTAAAACTCAGCCTCTTACTTCAGTATGTGCTCCAAGTTATTGTCCGCTTATTATTGAAAAAAAAATGCTACTTTTCGAACTAAAACATAAACTGGTAAAATTTCTGAACTGAGAAGAAACTAACGCCATATAAATTGAATACAAATTCGATAATTGCGTCAAATTGATTCCTCTAGGCTAGACCTTATTAGTTCCTCTTCTAGTGTGAACCTGCCCTAACGCGACCAAATTATTGGTCTTAATGCTGATCAAATTTTTCGAACATGGTACGGCTGAAGTGATAATATGCTAAGATCGTCTAATGATTGTGGTTTTCGAGGTGTTTACAATTATCATAGAATAATATCCATAATTGTAGAAGCGTCAGACTATACCTATACCTTATTTCGAGGAGATGTTATTCAGGGGCAGTAAAGAGGCGGGAGATCCTGGGGAAATAACCTCATTCTCCGGACCAAATTAATTGCCCCATTTCGTATTCAAATTATCGAAATTATTGCCTTTGTCAATCAGTTGTCGCTTTTTATAACAGTAAGGTAATTTACATGCCATTATAAGTAATATTTAACGGATAATTTGGTTTAATGTGTTCTGCTTATGCAAAAATTCGGATAATTACACATAATTTATGAAAAATTATCGGTTATCTCGTATTCTCGTAGGAAAGAACGAAATAATAAGCCAACAAATCATTCGATAATGTTATTGTGGCCACGGGCAGTCTCTCGATGTGATGAAATTCATTTATTATCCATATTTCTTACGCAGTGGATTTAGGTACGTATCAAGATCTTAAGGAGCGAAACTAATGGGACCTGTTCTAATCAATCAGATAAGTAGTTGAGGTTTTTCTGGAGGTAATTCAGCAGCCGTTTATAGGCGCGATAGCGGAAAGAAAAAAAAATACCGAGATCCTGCGAGGGAACATGAACTGGCGATGAGATTATTTCGAGATTAGATCGTAAATTCAGAAGTGAAGATTTCGTAAATTTTCGCTCATTATATCAAGTAGGTGATTTCATTTCGAATCATAACACTTCACTCAATAAATCCAAATATGCTGCAATACATTTTTCTTGAAAATTTGATTTTATTCGTCAACATCAACGGTCTTCAACCTTTTCGATGTGGTGAGGTATTTTGGCGATTTGAAGAGAGACTATACCCTAGCTGGGTACATCACAAGACGACGAGCTATTAACTTCATTGAGCGTCAAAAAAACGAGTTTTTGACATTAACGAACATCAACGAACAAATGAAAAATATCTAATATAAACTATATTCACAATATGATATGAAATAAATAAATAAAATAAGAAAATAAGAAAGGAACGTTTCATGAGATCTGAGTGGGAATAAAATATAAAAATAAAGTTTATGGTTAAATGAAAAGACTGACAACATAGCCTGATACAGCCATTGTTATACAAATGTTCATTGGTAAGTCGATTTGGTATTTATTCTCGATAAACCTCATATTGAAGAATGCAGATTGCATAAATATGTTGAACTAAACAACGCCTTCACTTTCAAAGCTACACGACATAGAACTGAATATTTCTCTTCACTATAAATACATCATGAATAATCATAAAGATCTTCTTCTTCCTCTTTTCAATAGGATTGTGTTCTGTTTTTTTCTGCCATTTCCTCTCATTGTTATGTCTCTTGTGATATCGAGCCCCAGCTTTCATTCAATATCTTTGTTGGGCGTTCCGATGGTTTACGTGTATTTGGGATCTGCGTTTCCAAATATTTGGCCAGTATTTCTGCTGACATCCTCTCTACATGGTCTCTCCAGAACTTCCTGCGTGCTCTGATCCATCTGACCACATCCTGCGTCTCTACTTACTCCCTATGTCAGCACCCCTCTGATGATGATCTCTGAGTGTTACTCCTTTGATGCATCTTATAAAATGTTCATTTCTGCTATTCTTGCCTTCCTTTTGGTTGTAGATGTTTCTGACTTTGTTTCGTTGGCGTATGTGAGCAGTGATCTCACAAACGCTTATATATGTGAGTTTTCGCTTTATGGATCATGATTCTGTTGGTCCAGATTACGTCTCTCAGACAGCATCCAATCTTTGCGGCTTTGTGCGCTTGTGTTGTGCTCGTACCTCTTCTACAACGCTTCATTCACTGGAAATTGTTACTCCTAGTCCTGGATAGTTGAATCATGACACCTGTTCTATTATTTTGTTGCTTATTACCATCTTACATCGGATTTCATACACTTGGCTCTGCTACCAGGACGGCGTCATCTGTATAGCACATAATCTCAGAGAGCGATTTCCCACCTTATATATGGGGTAGGACTTCCCATTTCAACGTTTGCAAGTATGTCTTGACCACTTTTGCAACATGGGGTCGAGCATTTTCATGTTGTAAAATCAGTTTATCATGTCTCTCATTGTATTGTGGCTGTTTGTTTTTCAATGCTCGGCTCAAACGCATTAATTGCATTCGATAACGATCACCTGTGATTGTTTTAGTAGTTTTAAAAAAATCATAATACACTACGCCGAGCTGGTCCCACCAAATACTGAGCTTGACCTGGAAACCGTGAATATTCGGTTTGACCGTCGTCGAGAAAGCATGGCCGGGTTATCCCCATGATTTTCTGCACTTGGGATTATCGTAATGAACCCATTTTCGTATCCAGTCACAATGCGATACAGAAATCCCTTCCGCTTTTGCAAACAGCTGTTCACAAGCAAACAAACGCCGTTCAACATCTCTCGGCTTCAACTCGTACGACACCCAATTTCCTTATTTCTGGATCATCTTCATGACTTTCAGGCGTTCTGAGAATCCTGTCTTCGACGTCAAAATCACCATTCTCGATCATTCGATGAGCCTCAGCCGCAGATTTCTTCATATCAAAGCAAAAAATTGAAACCTCCCGCAAATGACGAGAATTTGGCTCGTAAGCTGACATGTTTAATCGCACTACCACTTACCACTACAGCCATCTATTGCAAAATGGCAGACGCAATGTGTACATTGTAGTAAAATCACATTCTCGAACTCCAACGACAATTTATATTGTCATCCAGGAAGGGAAAGTATCACTTTTACTGCACAATGTACCTATTAGATTACATGATTCTTATTGAAAAATATCTAAATGTAATTTATAAAAAAAAAAAAACAATCAAGATATATATCTAGTAACTCCAGAAATTTTTTAGAGATCTGCTTTGGACACTTGAGTCTTGCTGCAGCTTCACGAAGGCGTACCAGTAATGATGACATGCAAAGATCGCCTCCGGAAATGATTTCTTACAGAATTAATAACAATTTGCTCATTTCTTCAATTCGTTTGAGCTGTATTTCATCTGTTTTTCCCTATGACGACTCCCTGTAGGTATACCTTCTGAATTATATTTTAATGGTCAATTATAACACGAGCTATTCACCGCAATATATTCTCTGGTAATTAATGAGATGTGGCGATAAATCAGGCTCTCTCTCTACTTGGTGTTGTTGAAGCCGCGGACTTCTCCGAGAACGCAACTGCGTGTTAAAAAATTGCAATTTATTGTGCCGCAATAAATATGGCCTGACTGACAGTTGGAGACTTAAACTCGAACTGAAATTAGTAATTTCAATTTGGATAAGAGAGGTGGAAGGAAATTGTAGATTATTTAAGTAGCTTAAGTCACGGGTACGTGGTAATCAGGAGAAAGAAAATTGCGAAAGAAATTTATATCTTGCTACTGGAACTATTTTGCGTGTTTTTGAGGATGTCCAGTGGCGCTCCAAGAGATGCGTCGTTAGTACTAAGCTTCAAAAGATACGTGTTGAATTTTCAAAAGCTACGTCTGGAACAAGATATTGAAGGTTAAGTGATTTTTATTAGGTGTACAGTGCATCCCATTTTGGGTGAGACAGCCAGGTTTCTCGCTTGTTATTAAAGATAGAGCCTTGCGGTTTTCACGTTCCTGTCCTACTTTTTCGTGAAACTCAAGTTGGTCTAATCAGATTCTGCATAACTGTTTCCGTTCAAAAGATACAGGGTGATTTTGGAAATTGATACTTTTCGGACCCCTCCTTTATCTCCGAGGTTATTAGAAATAATGCTGAGCTGAAAACTACGTCTGAATCAGAATTCTGCGTAGAATCCAGTGGCGTACCCAATATATTTTTTCGGGGTATGGTTTTGAAGATTCAACACAAACCTATATTTTTTTTTAATGGAACACCCTACATATCATAACTTCGTTGAATTCGTTATTTTTTTCCCTTCAAAATAATATATGATACTATGTAGGTAGGATGTTCAGAAATGTTAAAAAAACACTAAAACGTCAAATAATGATGATTTTTTGTAAATGGGCCATGAATTTTCTATGTTTCAATAAGAGGATTATTACTTTCGATTTTTAAAAGTAGTAGGTCATTGATGACACAAACATCCTTGTTGTTATTATGGCTACTATGCATTTGGGAGCAATGTTTTATCAAGTAGGCATTGGAGGGAAAAAACCAATCTGATCTAGCTGTCATCGCTATAAATTATTGTTATCATTATTGATTCTTCTTTTCTATGGGAAATCCATTGCCTATTAACAAAAAATCATCATTATTTGATGTTTTAGTGTTTTTTTAACATTTCTGAACATCCTACCTACATAGTGTCATATATCATTTTGAAGGGAAAAAAATAACGAATTCAACGAAGTAATGATACACATAGTGTTCCATTAAAAAAAACATAAGTTTGTGTTGAATCTTCAAAACCATACCCAAAAAAAAAAATTGAGTACGCCTCTGGATTCTACGCAGAATTCTGATTCAGACGTAGTTTTTACCTCAACATTATTTCTAATAACTTCGGAGATAAAGAAGGGGTCCGAAAAGTATCAATTTCCAAAATCACCCTGTATCTTTTGAACGGAAACAGTTATGCACAATCTGATTAGACCAACTTGAGTTTCACGAAAAAGTAGGACAGGAACGTGAAAACCGCAAGGCTCTATCTCAAATAACAAGCGAGAAACCTGGCTGTCTCACCCAAAATGGGATGCACTGTACAACCTTGCCTCCATCGTTTTGCAATAGATGACGGTAAGTGGAAGTCGAAATAAATAGATACAATTTTTGAATATATCGCCATTGAAATATTAGTCGAATTGTGCCTGCATCATAAAGTTATTCTCGATTAAACATGACATCTTACAGCCAAATTCGCGCCATTTGCGGGAGGTTTTAATTTTCTGCTTCAATATGAAGAAATCTGCGGCTGAGGCTCATAGAATGCTCTCAAATACCTATAGTGAGGCCGCTGTTAGTGGAAGAACGTGCCGCGAGTGGATTCAACGCGTCAAGAACGGTAATTTTGACGTCGAAGACCAGCATGACGGTGGAAGAGAGGAGGTTTTCGAAGATGCAAAATTGGAGGCATTATTTAGATTCATTACTTTGACTCGTGTCAAAGGCAACAAGAATTTGCATGATAATTGGGAGTGACGCAAAAAGCCGAAAGGGGATATCCCGGCCATGCTTCAACGTCGACGGCCAATCCGAATGTTCAAAGTTCCAAGGTAATGCTCAGTATTTGGAGGGACCAGCTCGACGTAGATTATTATGAGTTGCTAAAACCGACTGGAAAAATCACAGGAGATCGTTATCAAACGCAATTAATGGGTTTGAGCCGAGCATTGAAAGACAAACGACCGCAATACAACGAGAGACATGATAAAGTGATTTTACAGCATGACAATGCTCGACCCTATGTTGCGAAAGTGGTCAAGACATACTTGGAAATGTTGAAATGGGAAATCCTACCCCACCCGCCGTATTCTCCAGACGTTGCTTCCTTGGTCTATCACTTGTTTCGATCAATGGCACATGGCTTAGATGACCAGCACTTCCGGTCTTATGGATGACTAGTTTTTTCAACGTACGCTGCCCAAAAGATGGGATAAAGTAGTGGCCCGCAATGGACAATACTTTGAATCATGAATGTATAACCAGTTTTTTAGAAAGAGAGTCTCGAATTTCGGAAAAAAACGGCAGAAGCAAAGTTAAAAATGTCATTGTCAAGCTTTGAGTAAAATGTTGTGTTGATATCGGCATCAAGACCATAGAAGAGTCAAACAGAATATTGAAAAAAATGAAGAAAGCACTAATGTGAAGTCAGCAGCTCCTGAGCGCTCGTTCATTCATGCGCATCCTTGGAGGTCACATATACTGTTTACAGTTATGTTATGTGGCCTATAAAGAAGGATTTGGCGAAATTCTAATTTTTCATTACTATTTCAGTTTTTTTTTTTGTGGAGAATTGAAAAAAATTATAAACCATTTTGCGTATTTTCTTTGAATACATTATAACTTCTTTTTCGAAATATTCATGTTTTCCAAAATGGGCAGAGCTCATTTCGTCCGAATCAAGAAAGTCCCAGCCTACCATTGCTTTCTTTGACACGTTTCACGTATTAAAAGGTTATCATTACCCACATGCGGTTAGCTATAATTTATACCGCATAGGAATAAAAAAAAAATAGACACATTTTAGAGAATGTTCACCGGTAATGATAAGGTGGGACCGAACGATTCATTTCGTTAACTAAGCAGGTAAATATTTTTAAGATCTCCGTGCTCCCAAGAATTAAATGTCCATTATAGCTTATAGCGCTATAACGAATTATAGCAATTTTCTCCCAATTATACGTAAATACTTCTTTATATACCAGTTCAAGGATGTTTTATTCAAGCTTGCATTCAAATCCTCCTAATGACGGCCATAAGACGATGATATAAAAGTGCCGTACACGGTAAGTTTTAGAAAAGGAGCCTTATCAATTATTACCACTGAAGGTTTCTTGATGATGAAAAATTCACGTATGAAGCACTGCTAATTCCATGTCATTAGGATGATTTTAAAAACAAATGGATTGATGATTGGAGGCAATCGATTCCATGTTCTACGATTTGCATACAATTATGGATTAGCAACGTCTGTTCTGCACGTTCTTTGCAGATAGAACCGCTAGTTATTCCTAGGGTCGTTTCAATCATTTCGAGATTGATTCTCTACCTGTGCATCCTTGATAATTATGTAATTTCGAATAGGAAGCTGTAATAGTTGAAATGCGCATGAAGTTTCCCAGTTAAACTCATGCGGTAAGAAGCTTGAGGTCCCTTTATTCAGACCCAAATAAGAAATAGAAATATATATGAAAATAGAAATTGAATAACATTTATTAGGTGTACAACTTTGCTTCCGCCGTTTTGCAATAGATGGCTGTAACGGTAAGTGGTAGTAAAAATAAATAGATCGTAGATGTCATACAATAAGCTGAGGTATTAGTAAACATAACGCCATAGAAATAGTAGTCGATTCGTGTCCGCATCATGAAGTTATTCTCGATTAAACATGTCAGCTTACGAGCCATATTCTGGTCATTTGCGGGAGGTTTTGATTTACTACTTTAATATGAAGAAATCTGCGACTGAAGCTCATCGAATGCTCTCAAATACCTATAGTGATGCCGCTCTTAGTGAAAGAACGTGCTGATAGGGGTTTCAATGCTTCAAGAAGGTGATTTTAACGTCGAAGACCAGCATGACGGTGGAAGAGAAGATTGGAGCAGAATTGGAGGCATTACTTGATCAAGACCCGTGTCTAACGCAACAAGAATTGAGAGTGACGCAAGAAGCCATTTTAAGTCAATAAGAATGAATCGTAAACAAGGAAATTGGATGCCGTACGAGTTGAAGCCGAGATGTGTTGAACGACGTTTGTTTGTTTGTGAACAGCTACTTGCAAGGCGAAGAAGGAAGGGATTTCTGCATCGCATTGTAACTGGAGACGAAAAATGGGTTTATTCGTTCATTTTATTCATTACAATAATTCCAACCGCAGAAAATCATGGGGATATCCCGTCCATGATTCCACGTCAACGACCAAACCGAATATTCACGGTTTCAAGGTCATGCTCAGTATTTTGGTGGGTTGGCGTAGTGCGTTATGAGTTGTTAAAACCGACTGAAACAATCACACATAATGCGTTCAAGCCAAGCATTGAAAGACAAACTGCCGCAATAGAACGAGAGACATGATGATGTGATTTTACAGCATGACAATCCTCGACCGCATAATGCGAAAGTGGACAAGACATACTTGGAAACGTTGAAGTGGGTCCTATGCCACCTGCCTTATTTTCCAGACGTTGCTCCCTCGGAATATCACTTGTTTCGATCAATGGCACATAGCCTGACTGACCAGCACTTTCGGTCGTGGATCGCTTCAAAATGTTCCTTGTAGAGCGTGAAAAGAACCTATAAAATTGCTCTAGAAAAAGACATAAACCATTAATGACTTCAGTACCACCATGATGATTCAACGAGGGGACAAAGAAATATCAGAAAAAGTAACATTACTCCAAAAGAATTGATACAAATGAAACTGGAACAAAAGGCAGCATCACGATTTTCGCAGAGCTTATAGGTAAAATATCAAAGTGTACATGATTAGATGATTAAATGTATGAATCCTCATTCAAGTAAGTAGGCACTGACATCATAAGAACTTTCATAAGAACCTTTCCTTGGACATTCATGCAGATCCTTCATCCTCTTAGTAATACCCAAGCAAGAATAACAAAAAGATAATGAGGATACGATGGAAGCTCAACTCATTATCATCACACCAATCAGTTGATCTCATACAGGTCAATTGTACACCACGTATTAATAAAGATTACAATCCAGGCATCGAAAGTTTTCAGTTGGACAATTCAACTAAGGCTATAAAAGGGAATTAGCTCTTTCTCTCGTCGATTATTACCGAGATGCATCATTAAAGCTGGTCGTTCCCACAAAACAAAGATTGAATGAGGCGCTAATAAGATAGGCTACTCTATAACAGCGAGAGATAACTGTATGGTATAGAAGGAAACGGTGAAAAAATGACGAAAATGTTCCTTGTAGAGTGTAAAAAGAACCTATAAAATTGCTCCAGAAAAAGACATAAACCATTAATGACTTCAATATCACCATGATGATTCAATGAGAGGACAAAGAAATATCAGAAGAAGTAACATTACTCCAAAAAAATTGTTGCAAATTAACCTTGAATAAAAGACAGCATCTGATGTAGATGTTCTATATCCTTTTCAGGATTTTCTCAGAGCTAAGAGGTGAAATATCAAAGTGTACATGATTAGTTGATTAAATCCTAGAATCCTCATTCAAGTAAGTAAGTACTGACATCATAAGAACTTTCATAAGAACCTTTCCTTGGACAGTCATGCAGATCCTTCATCCTCTTAGTAATACCCAAGCAAGAATAACAAAAAGATAATGAGTATACGATGGAAGCTCAACTCATTATCATCACACCAATCAGTTGATCTCATACAGGTCAATTGTACACCACGTATTAATAAAGATTACAATCCAGGCATCGAAAGTTTTCAGTTGGACAATTCAACTAAGGCTATAAAAGGGAATTAGCTCTTTCTCTCGTCGATTATTACCGAGATGCATCATTAAAGCTGGTCGTTCCCACAAAACAAAGATTGAATGAGGCGCTAATAAGATAGGCTACCGTATAACAGCAAGAGATAACTGTATGGTATAGAAGGAAACGGTGAAAAAATGACGAAAATTTTCCTTGTAGAGTTTAAAAAAAAACCTAAAAAATTGCTCTAGAAAAAGATATTAACCATTAATGGCTTCAGTATCACCATGATGATTCAATGAGGGGACAAAGAAATATCAGAAGAAGTAACATTACTCCAGAAGAATTGTTGCAAATGAACCTTGAACAAAAGACAGCATCTGATGTAGAAGTTCTATATTCCTTTCCAGGATTTTTGCAGAGCTTAGAGGTAAAATATCAAAGTATACATGATTAGTTGATTAAATCCTTGAATCCTCATTTAAGTAAGTAGGTACTAACATCATAAGAACTTTCATAAGAACCTTTCCTTGGACAGTCATGCAGATCCTTCATCCTCTTAGTAATACCTAAGCAAGAATAACAAAAAGATAATGAGGATACGATGGAAGCTCAACTCATTATCATCACACCAATCAGTTGATCTCATACAGGTCAATTGTACACTACGTATTAATAAAGATTACAATCCAGGCATCGAAAGTTTTCAGTTGGACAATTCAACTAAGGCTATAAAAGGGAATTAGCTCTTTCTCTCGTCGATTATTACCGAGATGCATCATTAAAGCTGGTCGTTCCCACAAAACAAAGATTGAATGAGGCGCTAATAAGATAGGCTACTCTATAACAGCGAGAGATAACTGTTTGGTATAAAAGGAAACGGTGAAAAAATGACGGAAATGTTTCTTGTAGAGTGTAAAAAAAACCTTTAAACTTGCTCTAGAAAACGACATTAACCATTAATGGCTTCAATATCACCATGATGATTCAATGAGAGGACAAAGAAATATCAGAAGAAGTAACATTACTCCAAAAGAATTGATGCAAACGAACCTTGAACAAAAGGCAGCATCTGATGTATAAGTTCCAAATTTCTTTTCAGGATTTTCGCAGAGCTTAGAGGTAAAATATCAAAGTATACATGATTAGTTGATTAAATCCTTGAATCCTCATTCAAGTAAGTAGGTACTGACATCATAAGAACTTTCATAAGAACCTTTCCTTGGACAGTCATGCAGATCCTTCATCCTCTTAGTAATACCTAAGCAAGAATAACAAAAAGATAATGAGTATACGATGGAAGCTCAACTCATTATCATCACACCAATCAGTTGATCTCATACAGGTCAATTGTACACCACGTATTAATAAAGATTACAATCCAGGCATCGAAAGTTTTCAGTTGGACAATTCAACTAAGGCTATAAAAGGGAATTAGCTCTTTCTCTTGTCGATTATTACCGAGATGCATCATTAAAGCTGGTCGTTCCCACAAAACAAAGATTGAATGAGGCGCTAATAAGATAGGCTACTCTAGAACAGCGAGAGATAACTGTATGGTATAGAAGGAAACGGTGAAAAAATGACGAAAATGTTCCTTGTAGAGTGTAAAAAGAACCTATAAAATTGCTCCAGAAAAAGACATAAACCATTAATGACTTCAATATCACCATGATGATTCAACGAGGGGACAAAGAAGAAGTAACATTACTCCAAAAGAATTGATGCAAATGAACCTTGAACAAAAGACAGCTTCTGATGTAGAAGTTCTATATTCCTTTTCAGGATTTTCTCAGAGCTTAGAGGTGAAATATCAAAGTGTACATGATTAGTTGATTAAATCCTTGAATCCTCATTCAAGTAGGTAAGTACTGACACCATAAGAACTTTCATAAGAACCTCTCCTTGGACAGTCATGCAGATCCTTTATCCTCTTAGTAATACCCAAGCAAGAATAACAAAAAGATAATGAGGATACGATGGAAGCTCAACTCATTATCATCACACCAATCAGTTGATCTCATACAGGTCAATTGTACACCACGTATTAATAAAGATTACAATCCAGGCATCGAAAGTTTTCAGTTGGACAATTCAACTAAGGCTATAAAAGGGAATTAGCTCTTTCTCTTGTCGATTATTACCGAGATGCATCATTAAAGCTGGTCGTTCCCACAAAACAAAGATTGAATGAGGCGCTAATAAGATAGGCTACTCTAGAACAGCGAGAGATAACTGTATGGTATAGAAGGAAACGGTGAAAAAATGACGAAAATGTTCCTTGTAGAGTGTAAAAAGAACCTATAAAATTGCTCCAGAAAAAGACATAAACCATTAATGACTTCAATATCACCATGATGATTCAACGAGGGGACAAAGAAGAAGTAACATTACTCCAAAAGAATTGATGCAAATGAACCTTGAACAAAAGACAGCATCTGATGTAGAAGTTCTATATTCCTTTTCAGGATTTTCTCAGAGCTTAGAGGTGAAATATCAAAGTGTACATGATTAGTTGATTAAATCCTTGAATCCTCATTCAAGTAGGTAAGTACTGACACCATAAGAACTTTCATAAGAACCTCTCCTTGGACAGTCATGCAGATCCTTTATCCTCTTAGTAATACCCAAGCAAGAATAACAAAAAGATAATGAGGATACGATGGAAGCTCAACTCATTATCATCACACCAATCAGTTGATCTCATACAGGTCAATTGTACACCACGTATTAATAAAGATTACAATCCAGGCATCGAAAGTTTTCAGTTGGACAATTCAACTAAGGCTATAAAAGGGAATTAGCTCTTTCTCTTGTCGATTATTACCGAGATGCATCATTAAAGCTGGTCGTTCCCACAAAACAAAGATTGAATGAGGCGCTAATAAGATAGGCTACTCTATAACAGCGAGAGATAACTGTATGGTATAGAAGGAAACGGTGAAAAAATGACGAGGAACAGCGAAGGCGCACTTATTTAAATAAACAGTACACGATCATGAAGTGAAGCGGTTGTTACTTATTTTCTTGTTTATTTTGAAGTGTTATGGAGGGTAATTTGGTAAATTATCTCCCTGGAGGCAGAATTTGTAACTAAACTACGTATTAGCAGTGGATCGACTGGTCGGCTGATTCCTATCATTAGTGCTAAGGTTCGATTCGTGATGTTTGAATATACTGACGTTGTTGGAGGACGTATCAGGCGAGTAGTATGGCGTCTCTTGTGGAGCGCAGGATCCACTTCTTGGAGTGCTGGAGAGAGGAAAGGTTTAGTTGAAAATTGATTTAGAACGTCGTGGATCTCAAGTATTAGTTGTTGGGTGTTAGATCGGATACATTGATATCAGAGTTTGGGGTATCGCATTTTCGTGGGGATTATTAAAACATTGATGGACGACAGACGAGAACTTAATTGTGGTATAGCACTTGGAAACGCTTTACAAACTCAACTTTTTCCCAGTTTTATACCTGGGTTACAAACATAAAATCATATTGTACACCGTGAATTTCTTCTTCCTTTTCTTATTCTCTAAGATGTAAGCCTGCGCAATGGTATCATAGTGCCTGCTCTAATTTGGGTAGGGGAAATATATTCTCTATTGTAACTTTCTGACAACCCTATGAATGAGAAAGTTTTATGCACACGTACCAAGAAAGACCATTGTTACTTTGTTAGAGTAATGCAGGTACATTCATATTAAGTATTGTAACGACAAATTAGGCTAGACAGAGACATTATGTCTAATTGCTTTTTGTCGCCACATGAGTTTGGAGTTTCACATGTCTTGCGACATCTGTTGTTAATATTATGCAAAAAAGACTTGCATGACATCGATGATTGAGATTAGATAAAATGTCTCAATAACGTAAGCGATTAAAAAAAAAGATTCTTTGAAATTCTTTGAAAAGTGAACGAATTCCTTTTCGGTTCTAGAGATAGAGAGAGGTAAGGTTCATCATTTGTTGAAAATTGATTTAGAACGTCGTGGTTCTCAAGTAATAGTTGTTGGGTGTTAGATCGGATGCAGTGATATACGAGTTTGGGGTATCGCGTTTTCGTGGGTATTATTAAAACACTGATGGACGACAGACGAGAACTTTATTGTGGAACATCACTTGAAAACATCCTTGAACACTTTTTTGAACAGTTATATATCTGGGTTACAAACATAAAATCATATTATATACCGTGAATTTCTTCCCCCATTTCTTATTCTCTAAGTTTTATGCCTGCGCAATGGTATCATGGTGCCTGCACGCTAATTAGGCTAGGAGAAAGATATTCTCTTTTGTATCTTTTTTATCAACTCCAGCATCTTCAGCTGTTGTTGGAAGACAATTTTCTAGAGCTGCTCTTACAGTTACAAAAACCCGCAATACGTTAGGCGACAAATCTATAAGATGCCTCATGTATCTTAGATTCTGGATGGAAAATTATGAAATCAAACAAAGCCTGGAGGTTTCTCAATATTAAGAAACTTTATTTCTTCATTTTTTCATTTTGTCATGATTTATAGTGATTTTATTTATGTTTCTATTTCAAAAAAGTTGATATATTCGGTTTTTTTATACAACAAGTTTAATAAATAAAAGTGTTTTTCCAAGGTTCCTTATCATTTCATCATTTTTTTCTATTGATGTGACACTACACAATAAAACTGCTAAAAATCAAGTAGCTTGATATGATTCAAGTACTTGATAAATAAATACTTGACTTGAGCAAGTCAAGCTCAAGCCAAGTAGCTTGAAAATCAAGCCAAGCCGTGAATCCTTATGTGCATGCTCAAGGACAAGTGAGAATATTGTTACTGTAGCCCGTAGTGTTGACGAAAACCCAGGTTCTTGAAAATTAGGCTTTCCGCAAGCGACATATTTTGCATCAAGCCTTAAAGGTTCAGTTCAGTTGAAACAAGAACTAAAGTCAGTCACCAGCAACGTCGTATTTTAGCAGATTGGATCATTGAAATGCATCAAAATGATCTGGATGTTCATCGAAAAATCATATTCAGTGTTGCTGATCAGGTTCATTTTCATCTCGGAGGCTACGTTAATAAGCAGAGTTGTTGCATTTGGGGCTCGGAAACAGTGGTGACACCAGCTTCCAAGTATAAGTTCCAAGATTTCTAAGTCCATATAATTTACGTTAAATTCAAGTTGTATTGTTTTGCAGCAAAAATATGAGAGTCCCGGGCCCCTAACGCCTCCACTGCTTGAAAAATCTAACAATGGTTGTTGAAAAAACCTTTTTTCTCTTAACATCTCACTGTTTGGTGCGGTTTTTGGGCTGATGGTGTGATTGTATCTCACTTATTCGAAAATGAAGATGGTGCAACTGATACGGTGAATAGATTGCACTATTTTTTATGGCCGGAGTTAAAAATTATTTATATGTCGACGTAATCTCAACAAAACGACTCTACGTGCCACAAAAGTAACGAAGTAACGTATTTTTGCAAGAAAATTTTCCTGATCGTGTTATTTATTGGTGATAATTGGCCACAGATATCTTGCGATTTAACACCTTTAGACTTTTTTCTTTGGGATCACCGAAAAGATGAGGTCTATGCCAATGCTGAATCGATTCAAAACCTTAAAGATAGAATTCATGAAGTAATCCGAGGGAAGGAGGACATACAGCCGCGAATGTTCGTATTGGTCATAAGAAATATCAAGAAAAGTATATGGTGCTGCAACCTTAGCCTTGGCGGTCAATTGGCTGATATCGTTTTCCATCATTAATGGCATACTTTCCTTTTCAAAATGAAATAAACATCCATTCTCATAAAATATAATCTTTTTTTTAATAGCAAAATGAACCTCTTGTTGAAAAACCCTAAACAAGATACAGTTTATTTGAAAAGTAGATGATATACTAATAACTTCACAAAAACAAACAAGATACAGAACAAGTTTTCAATGTAACTTAGTTACTATAAAGTAAATGAATTACTATGGTAGTAGCTACGATTTCCATATGTTGAAACTCCTAGCAAATTTGTATATTTATCGATAGATCAAATATTATATTGCTTCTTTCATCAACTGAACGTTGTATCAAATAGTAGTAACGTTAGAAAGAGTGCCCAATATTCCAGATATTTGAAGATATTCTGTTATAACTAATTATTTATTCACACAACTTAAGATATTTTGAATAGAAAAAAATAAGACGTTATAGGTTTTTGTTTCGATCTACTCGAATTCAGATCCCTATCCTTCAGAACATGCGATTGTGCAGCGTTATAAATCTTTACTAATCAGAAAGCATGAATAGTGGTTAGTTAGAACAATAAACACCACCCCAAAACCTAAAGCAGCGTTTTCCCATTAAATCCTGACACCGTATTGTTATGTCATCTCGTCCTGGTTACTTAATTAGTGGGATCTGTACCTCCCATAGCGTCACTGACAGTTGACAATCGCTCATGCTTCCGTGGGATATGTTTTGTATTTAGAGACCAATATCGGTCCATTACCAATCGCTTTGTCATGTTGCCAGTTTTGTCTGGATGTATATAATTCGTCATCAGTCATCGTTTTGATTTTGGTTGAGATAGTGGTTGGCAAGAGTGAGTTTGTATAATTGGATCGTGAGAAGAAGAAGAGGAATGTTCCACAGATTTGATGGTCTTTTGGAGTTCTGCTACTGAAGTCTATACTTGACAGTTGCTCTTGAAGATATTGTATTCAAAGATTGGTATCAAATAATGTGACAATAAAATGAGAACAGTTAGTGAAGATTGCCAGCAAAGATTGTAATGTTTCAATTAATTTCTCCAAAACAATACATTGAGTTGATTAATCATTGTTAAAAAACACAATTTGAGCAGCTCATTTTATCTCAACAAGATGATAGACATTGTACGAATAACAAAAACAAGGGCTATTGAAAGTATTGATGGCCAATTTCTATTTTTAGCTCCGAACGAACCGCATAGTCTAAACAACCAAATCTTTTTTGGACAGAATTCAATAGTTTCAGGATATGTTTAGGTGAAGCACTCCAAACATGGGTACAGTACTTAAGGATAGGTCGAATCTGTGTCTGATAGATAAGCATCTGACTGAAATAGCTCATGGCACAGAAAACCAAGTTTTCGGGATGTGCTTTTAGCAACTGATCTCAGTTGACTTTCCCAAGAAAGGTTATTGCTGATAGTATAGGTATATAAATTCTTTGATACAAGAGAACTGAGGTTGTCCTAAACCTACTCAATCGGATTGAGATCTGGACTTCTTGCTGGCCATTCCATTCGAGAGACTTCAACCTCTTCAAGGTACTCCTGAACGATGCGCGCACGATGGGGTCTGGCATTATCGTCCATAAAAATGAAATTTTCCCCAATGTATGGGGCAAATGGCACTACATGCTCTTCAAGAATGTTCCTTATATACCTATCAGCATTCATAGCTCCATTATCAACGACCACTAGGTCTGTGCGAGCAGTCAAAGATATTCCACCCCATACCATAATCGATCCTCCCCCGAAACCAGTAGTATTCAGGAAATTGCACTGAGCATATCTTTCATGTGAACGTCTGGTTAACAAGGGAACGTCGATCACAATGGTAGAGGCAGAATCTAGACTCATCTGTGAAGAGAATTCTTTCCCAATCAGCCCCTTTCCAATGGATATGCTCTCTCGCAAAATCCAAACGCGCCCTTCGTTGGGCTGGGGTAAGAGCCGCGACACGAGGCCTTAAATCATATTCTCTGAGGCGATTTTTATTGTCTGAGTGCACCCCATGGGTTTGCTCAAGCTGATTTTGAAGGAGGCGAGCGGTTGCAAACCGTTGTCTCAACGAAGAAACTCTCAAGTAACGTTCTTGAATGGCAGTTGTTACCCGTGGTCTACCCTGTCCTGGTCTTCGGACATTCATACCTGTCTCCCTGAATCGCTGTAACATTCTGGACACACTTGTATGGGAAACCCCAAACCTTTCTGCAATTCTTGTGTATGTCCACACTTCTTCTCGCAAAACTACCGCTTGGGCACATTCCTCTTGGGTCAAATTGCGTGTTTCGCTTGCATAGCGATCGAGTGTAGAAAATCAAACGAAAGAAAAACTATTGATCACTAGAATTGATCGAGAACAACTGATTTCAGAATGGAGCCAATATATTCAAAATCTGATAATCTCATCTTTTTTTATTCCTGTTGGGAAAAAACATCTGTATTGAAGAAAAACGTTGAAAGTGGATAACATATGCATGCATAATTCTGATAAAAATAATTATCATTGAGAACACCTTCAGTTGTAGAATAAATTTGAGATTTCCATAATGTGGGTTAATTTTTTTGCGCAGTGAATATAAAGACCAGTCATGAATGCTCTAATTTTTTCTTAAGACGACCCTCTGAGAAGCTATATGCCTCCAAATGTACTCCCCAAATAACCAGAATCAGTTGAGTCATTAGGAAGTTATCACAAAGTTATCTTCTCAAGGAGGCGTCGTAGGAAAAAATTAAGCATTCCTTTATCTTTATATACTTTTTCCTACAACTGCTATGACAAGAAGCGTATTCTTCATAGCTTACTTAATTTCCAAACTATGTATTGCTCATACTGTGGGAAATATTATTTCTCACGGCACTTTGCCCACACCTCGCTTGGTAGACCAATGAAATTGGGCTTTTGAGTCGTTTCTATGGAAACACAATAAATTAGCATATACTGTCAACAAAGGCAATTTTGATTTGAATCAAGTCCATTACTTAAATCATTGAAATTCGTGCAGTTGTAGGGAAAGTATAGTGTGCAAAATGTGGAGAAAGTACTTTTTCCTACAACTGCTATGGTAAGTAGCGTATTCTTCACAGCTTACTCAATTTCAAAACTATGTATTGCTCATACTGTGGGAAATATTATTTCTCACGGCACTTTGCCCACACCGCACTTGGTAGACCAATGAAATTCGGCTTTTGAGTCGTTTCTATGGAAAAGCAATAAATTACTACATACTGTCAACGAAGGCAATTTTAATTCGAATCAAGTCCATTACTTGAATTATTGAAATTTGTGCAGTTGTAGGAAAAGTATAGTGTGCAACATGTGGAGAAAGTCATTTTCTCGCTCGTGTTTGCGGCACTCGCCTTTCAGGCTCGTGCCACAAACTTCCACTCTCGCGAGAAAAGTTGGACTTTCCCCATTTGTTGCACAATATACTATTTCCTACAACTGCTATGAAAAGTAGCGTATTCTTCATAGCTTACTCAATTTCAAAACGATGTATTGCTCATACTGTGGGAAATATTATTTCTCACGGCACTTTGCCCACACCTCGCTTGGTAGACCAATGAAATTCACACCCGAGAAATTTTCACGTAAAGCCGCATGGGTGCCCGCAGGGGGGGGGCCATGGTCCCCCCTGAGATTTTGATTGCCTCATTTTTCAGCACAAAACCCTCACTATAACCTTCTCAATCCAAAGGGTAAGGAAAAACGGAAAGTAATGGATTCACAACAATTTTCCGGTTTTCAATGACAATCATGGACGCCTTATCGTTTTTCAATAATTTTCATTTTGCCCCCTCTGAGAAAAATTTCTGCGGGCGCCCATGTAAAGCCGTAACACCCTGTATAGTGCGGTTTCCCCAGGGTATAAAAGGCAAACCTGGAATTGTTGCTCACCTCTCAATCCTACTTTCCAATAATTATTAAGTTATTTAATTTTTGAATCTAGTATTTCTATATCATTTCCTCAATCTCATCCTCCAAGCATTATCCTTTATGATCTACGATTTGTCTAGCCGGTAATGAAGTTCGACTGGATGGCGCTGCTCAATCGATACGAAACTATATGCTAATTATATGAATTAAATAAAGTCGAGAAAACTACCTAACTAATGCTGTTTAATATGGGGTACGCTTAGACTGGTTATTAAATAACTTCATAGGTCCTGTAGGCTCACAGTCAGATGGTTCGGTTAACAAGCAGGGGAACCATATCTGATATTTTGAGAAATAATTACACGTTTTCAAGTTGTAATGAACTACTCCAGATGGTGTTGTGCTCCGAGGGAATTTTTTAGCTCTTGTTATAATCTTTCTGGGATGGATAATCTATCAAACGATCGAGTGTATCAAGAACATACGATATAGGAGGCTGGGTGCCAATGGTGATACTTAGATATCATCTGCATCTTCGTTCATTTGGTTTTAGAAAGGTGATAAATTTGTATTTTTTTTATTTGATAGTACTCATCTGTAATTTGTTGGAATGAGAGGAATAGAAAAAATAATTTCCCTAATTGGAGATGAATGAATATTTAATGCTTTTTGAACTGAAGAATACACGAGAATAGAAAAAATTAAGACAACTATATAGAGCTGGGAGCTATGTAGATCTATGGTAAATGTGGATATATAGATTTGTAAGTCAAGAATATTTGTGGGAAAATTACACCTGTGACCTGTAAATTCTGAGGTAAAGAGGCTGTCCAGAACTCTCTTTCTTCTGGAACAAACACTCAAACGTTCTGCAAATGTCAAAGATGATTTTCAGTGTGGTGATCTTTTTATAGATACAAATCTGGTGAAAGACGAAACAACAATAGAATCTATCAAGTCGACGACTTGTTAGGAAATTAAAATGAAGAGAAAAAGACAGGACCCCATAGATTTCGACGAAATGATCGCGTGAACAGATGAGCCTTATAAATCTTCAAATATTGAAAAAGTCCGGTAAGAAACGCAATGAATAATTGTACAGAGATTCAAAGTTTCTTTATGAACTAGATATACGTAGTTATTCATTATTTTTTTAACTAGTGGAAAAAGAAATATAAATATACAATTTTGAAACCTATACAGACAGCCGCATTTTGACTTCCACCTTCAAATTTCGTCTTTAGAGACTAATGTTGGTTTGTAAAGTAGATATACGTAGTTATTTATTATTTTTATAACTAGTGGAAGAACAGATATAAATATACAATTTTGAAACCTATACAGACAGCCGCATTTTGACTGCCACGTTCAAATTTTGCCTTTAGAGACTAATATTGGTTTGTAAACTAGATATACGTAGTTATTCGTTATTTTTATAACTAGTGGAAGAAGAAATATAAATATACGATTTTGAAACCTATGCAGACAGCCGCATTTTGACTTCCACCTTCAAATTTCGCCTTTGAAAACTAATGTTGGTTTGTAAAGTAGATATACGTAGTTATTCATTATTTTTATAACTAGTGGAAGAAGAAATATAAATATACAATTTTGAAACCTATACAGACAGCCGCATTTTGACTTCCACCTTTAAATTTTGCCTTTAGAGACTAATGGTGGTTTGTAGACTAGATATACGTAGTTATTCATTATTTTATAACTAGTGGAAGAAGAAATATAATATATATATAAATATATATTTATATATAATATAAATATACGATTTTGAAACCTATACAGACAGCCGCATTTTGACTTCCACCTTTAAATTTAGCCTTTAGAGACTAATGTTGGTTTTTAAAGTAGACATACGTAGCTATTTATTATTTCTGTAACTAGTGGAAGAAGAAATATAAATATACAATTTTGAAACCCACACAGACAGCCGCATTTTGACTTCCACCTCTGAATTTTGCCTTTGGAGACTAATGTTGGTTTGTAAACTAGATATACATAGCTATTTATTACTTTATAACTGGTGGAAGAAGAAATATAAATATACAATTTTGAAACCTATACAGACAGCCGCATTTTGACTTCCACCTTCAAATTTTGCCTTTAGAGACTAATGTTGGTTTGTAAACTAGATATACGTGGTTATTTATTATTTTTATAACTAGTGGAAGAAGAAATATGAATATACGATTTTGAAACCTATACAGACAGCCGCATTTTGATTTCAAACCCATACAGACAGCCGCATTTTAACTTCTACCTTTAAATTTTGCCTTTAGAGACTAATGTTGGTTTGTGAACTAGATATACGTAGTTATTTATTATTTTCATAACTGGTGGAAGAAGAAATATAAATATACAATTTTGAAACCAATACAGACAGCCGCATTTTGACTTCCACCTTTCAATTCTGCCTTTAGAGACTAATGTTGGTTTGTAAAGTAGATATACGTAGTTATTTATTATTTCTATAACTAGTGGAAGAAGAAATATAAATATACAATTTTGAAACCTATACAGACAGCCGCATTTCGACACACCATGAAAATTTGTGCAAAGGTTCAAAGTAGGTTTGTGAAGTAGATATATGCAGTCATTTATCATTTTCATATCTAGTGGAAGAAGAAATATAAATATACAATTTGTAACCTATACAGCCTACCGTCTCTTGACTTCCACTTTCAATTGTCTTCATATATTAAACCTAACCTAACCTAACCTAACCTATACAGCCTACCGTCTCTTGACTTCCACTTTCAATTGTCTTCATATATTAAACCTAACCTAACCTAACCTAACCTATACAGCCTACCGTCTCTTGACTTCCACTTTCAATTGTCTTCATATATTAAACTGAAAGACTATTGACTTAGAATCCTAGTCGATATCGTTAGGAACATAGGAATTAATGCGTTTTTCTTCGAATCGTCGAAGCCATAATCGAATATGGAAAGCGGAACCAAAAAACGAGCACCCGAGGTCGTATCTGTCGAGTCGACGATTTGTTAGGAAATTAGAAATGATGAGAAAAAGGCGGAACCCCGTTGATCTAGGCGAAATGATCGCGTGAGCAGGTGAACCGTATAAATTGCAAAGTTAACAATTAAACAATGCCCGATCCGGACAGAACATTCACGGTTAATGCCGTCAGTGCATGTAGGAAGCGAACTGTGGGTCAAATTACTACCTGTCACTCGTCTGAAAACCGTGGCTCTCTCCTCTAATTAACGCTAAACGGAGCCTTAACAGAACCAAACGTGCCTAACCCAAGATACGTGCATGAACAAATTCGGGATGACCTGGATGGATCTTTTTTGTGGTTCTTGAATTGTGATTGATCGATGTTTATTAATGCTGAGTGTTTTGGACTGCTATTGATATCGATTAAAAAATTCGAGAAG
Organism: Harmonia axyridis; assembly: GCF_914767665.1. Classification (NCBI taxonomy): domain Eukaryota; kingdom Metazoa; phylum Arthropoda; class Insecta; order Coleoptera; family Coccinellidae; genus Harmonia; species Harmonia axyridis. The sequence goes on from NC_059505.1 coordinate 33,210,033, forward strand.
AGCTCTGAATATACGTCAGGAGCTTTTGAACGCCCTTTGATATCATAGAAGTGTATATGTAAAGGGTTTTCCAATAGGAATTATACAATTTAAAACGGTAATAATGGCAACAATGTGTACTATGTTTGACATCTCTTATTTTTTGTGTAATTCGGAAACCATGATTTGCTGTTTGAACTTTTTCACAGATATTGAATATATGTTATTTCCAGTCAAGATGCTTATCTATGTGTACCGACACTCAAACATTTTTTGTGATCTGTATTTATATCCTTCTCGATTAAAAATTATGGTATTGTTTTTGTCGATGCCTGCTCTGAATTTCTGTATTTTTTTCAGCATTTCTAGTTTCCATTTCTACCATCTTACTTTCGCGTAATTGCATCAAATCGGGATATAAAGCTCCTATCACAAGTACGTTGGTGTCATCTGCTTACCTACTTGTCACCTTGCTATTTTTGAGTGATCACCCAGTGTGTAGTCATTTAAGTATATAATGGAAAATATCAATCCTGCAATGGTTCCTTGTGGTATACCCAAAAGTAGTTATTCCTTAGTCGATCTATTTACTTCGTTTTCAATATAGTAAGTTTTTCCAATAAGGGGTCTCATTTAGATATAAAAAAACGCATAAGAAAAATCAATGGATCTTCATTTCATTGTTAAGAGGAAGATATGTTATTAACGACAAAAAACGATATCATCCAAATGGCTGCCATGACTACGGTTGCAGCACCTTATACTCTTCATGAAATTTTCTATGGTCAATTCGCACATTCACGGCTGTATGTACTCGAATTCCATCTCTAAGGTCTCAAAACGATTATGGAGCATTGGCATAGATCCTATATTTCATGTGGACCCAAACAAGAATGTCAAAAAGTATTAAATCACAAGATCTCGGTGGCCATTGTGATCACCTGTGCAAAAAATAATACGGTCATGGGGTCAGGAAAGTTTTTTTCCAAAATTGCCATTGTTTCGTTGCTAGTGGGGCACATAGTGCCACCTTGTCCACGTCAATAACTTCCAATTCCGGCCATAAAAAGTCATTGATTATATAGCTCGGTTACGTAATCCATTCACCATAACAGTTGCACCAGCCTCATTTTTGAATAAATATGGTCCAATCACACCACCCGCCCAAAAATCGTACCAAACACTGACAAGTTGAGGATGTGGAGGCTTTTCAACAACATACCTTTCGATGCCCTTTTCACTGAAGATGATTTTTTGATGAGAATGTGGATCATTTTGGTCATTTCAAGGACTTAATCAGCGAAGATACGACGTTCTCTGCGATCGACCTGCTTGAGTTCTTGTCTTAACTGAATCAAAGCCTTAAGAGGGATTACCATCAAGTGGTTTTTCGCGTATCAGTCGAACTTTGGTATAATATTCATTTTCCCTCTGGCGCTCCTACTATGACCAAACTTTGTACGGTGTACGAAGTTGTACTTCACTTCACTTCATCTTCTTTCTTTCAAGCAAATGAGTAGAGGGCAGCACTGTACGATTACTTTCACGATATTGAAATTTAACCTCTTTTGTAATGGCTTTTAGTAAGTTTTTATCACGAATATTTCAAAAATATATCAGCGTTTTGTACAGAGTACATATTATCAATTTTCTTTCCGAAAATAGAAAAGTTACTGAAGTTCTTTACTTTTTTTTTCATTCACAAATAAAAATATTAAGGTACTTTCTCCTATGTAGATTATTGTTTAAGGAAATTGTGTGAAAACCATAGAAATCGGTGATTTGTAAGAAGAAATATCTCTAATTACGTTTTGAACTGAGCAACCACATGGTGGTGTTCCCTCTTAAGACCTAACTCTTCACGCAAAATACAGTGAATTGTCGTTTGTTTAATGCTTAATTCCGAAAATTCTCAGTTATTCTTCAGCGACGCACACGATTTTGAATCTTCACATCACTAATTATCCCAAGAGATCAAATTTTTCCTCCAGTTTCTATGTTGCCGGCCGAGAAGAAGCCTAATCAAAAGTGCCATTTTCGTAGAGAAATTAACAATTTCGATGTGTTGTTGAAGCGTGTAACGTTTCATTTTCAGTAATGGCATAGTTTTTTCTTCCAAATGTAATGAAAGAGATGTCAGCTTCAAAATTGACAGCTGTCCATATAGTAGGCTTTTCAAAATGAAACCTCTTATTGAAAAACTCTTTATATTTATACAGGGTGTTTCCTAAACATGCGGCAAAAATTCAGGGGGTTGTTCCTTGGACTATTTTAGGCATGTTTTGTCCTTGGATGATTTTTGAAAAACCTCTTTGTTTCGAAGATACAGGGCGAACAACATTTTTCATATTTTTAAAATTAATAATAGTTTAAATAAAAATGCGTACCGCACTGTGTTTACTAAGTAGGTACAATTTATTTTTAAATTTGTTTAACAACATTCCAATTACTAAAAACGGCCAGTTTTTTGACTAAAAATTGATAAGTGCAGATGGTAAAGGAATACAGATTAAACACGGTTTTCATTTGAATTCGTTTTGTGATGTATTAGCAATTTTTAGTCAAAAAACTGGCCGTTTTTAGTAATTGGAATGTTGTTAAACAAATTTAAAAATAAATTGTACCTACTTAGTAAACACAGTGCGGTACGCATTTTTATTTAAACTATTATTAATTTTAAAAATATGAAAAATGTTGTTCGCCCTGTATCTTCGAAACAAAGAGGTTTTTCAAAAATCATAAAAGGACAAAATATTCTTAGAATAGTCCAAGGAACAACCCCCTGAATTTTTGCCGCATGTTTAGGAAACACCCTGTATATAACTGGAAATGATGCTTAAAGATTAGAAAATTAAAAATATCGCAATGATAAAACACCTCAAGGGCGTCAGCAGCTACCCAAAGATCAAAAAGAACCAGAACCCACTGGGACGAATCTTAATGCCAGTCACCACGCGAGGGAACAGTTAAGGCCCATTTCACAAGGGTCATTAACAACCCTATCATTACGCTATAACAGCCGATACTTATACGCTTTCTAAATTTTCCCGTTTAACATAAATTCAGTTGGGCAATTTGAAATTTTACCTCCAGAAACTAATTTGAACCATAATAGCTGGACATTTTCGGGGCCAGCCTGGAATTAATTATATCGTTGATACCCAATAAACCTTTATTTATTGATCTATCCTCGACTAATTCTCCGATTATTTTGCGGTTGAAATATGGCTGTATAATGGGAGCGCTGAGTAAGCCTGTTGGGCTGTGTTTTTAAGTGGCCTACCAACAACACCTTCAGACATGCGAAAAACGCTCTGAGTTGTTGCATTTTTCATTTGCAACTGCATGTTTGGCGATAAGGTGCACGCACTTTTAATTGATTCTTGATTTAGTGGGATGGGAAATTTCACAGAGCACTCATAAATGCGTTCACGCATTTACAGAGTACTCGATTTGGGGATGAATGAGTTTAACAGTAGCGACGCTAGCGGGGCAGCCCCCCCCTAAATTTTTGCTGCCCCCCTGCAATATCGTATGAGCAAAAAAATACAACATGAATTTAATGTAAACTAGATGGACCTAGAAATCTTCACCCCCCCTCCTATTTAAAAATCTTTGCCCCCCTATTCTTCTTTCAGGAATCAGGAGTATAACTTTTTTTTAATTAATTCATTCCTTGTCGAAATTTTCACTTTCATATTTCCCGTTTTTTAAATTTTTGTTTTTTAAAAATAAACTATCCTTACACTGCCATATGTATATCTTCATATACAGTGTGAAAAGTCAAATGAAATAAATTCATTCATTATTGGTTACTCTACATATTTATGGAAAATACCGAAATACTCAATTTTAAATTTTAATCAAATTGTCATTATTTTTCGCAAAAATTCGAACATCCTATCCTAATGTTATAATCTCCATTTTTATTGCAAAATCAATCAATCAAAATAGAAAAAAAAATAAAATCAAGTGAATAGCGAAATTTGGGCAATATCAAAACTAAAATATAAAATGTAGCAAATAAATAATGAATTTTAAAAAATTAATTTGGTTGTTCACCACCACGGACAGGCTTAGCCTTTGTGGGAATGTTGTTTGTTTATAGATTGTATAATATTTCTGGAAATAAATTTATTATTAGATATTATTAATAAAGTAGATGTTCAAAGTGTTCACCTCGAACGTCTCGGCAACATCTTAACCTCAAATTAGTTATTTATAATACAAGTGCAGAAGGCATTGATATTCTTCCACGAGTTCAAAATTCGAAAACGAGCCACGAAGTGGCGAGTTTTCGAATGAACGAGTGGTAGAATGAGCCTTCTGTACGAGTATTATATATTATTTTCTCTAATTCGTTGCATTTTTATTGAAATTAATGAATTATTTCCATAAATATCATTTAGTAATTTTTGCATTGAAAATGTTGGTTGGCAGAACTGATTAATTTAAGGCCAATTGATGAATTGACAGATGAAGCCGTGGCGGAAAGTTCGGAGTACCAACATATAATAATGAAATATAACCATGAAAACTGTGCGTTTCTGATATATTCTCGCACGATTTTGTTCTACAAGATGTGGAAGAATGAACGGAATAACCACAGAATTAGAGAAAAATATTTTCCAACATTATTCAACATCTCAGAAGTAATCGAACGATTCTCAAGTGTTATTGTAGTAAAAAAATCGAATCGAAACGTTTTCAATTAGGTCGATCACTTCTGAGATGTTGAATAATGTTGAAAAACATTTTATTTGAGGTTAAGATGTTGCCGAGGCGTTCGAGGTGAACACTTTGAACATCTACTTCATTTGCTACATTTGTAGATATTACATTTAAATTTTTGGAATTTTGCAATTCAATTGGTCTTATTTTTTCATTTTGATTTTTGTAATAAAATGAGAATAATAATATTTCTGAATAGATAATGAATAATCCTTTTACATGATATACACAAGCGCATACTTTCCATTTGAAAAATTGGGGTTGTATCTGTCTATTGGAGGGGGTTGAAGGAAGAATATTTAAATTTGACGTGTTTCAGGGTTTTCCCTAAATTTTTTCAGTAACGAAGATAATGAATTTATTCCATTTGGCTTTTCCACATTATATGAGGAGATTCTTTTCGTACTTACAAACGAGAGATTATTTTCCAAATATAAAAGAGATATCACATGAGAAGGAAAGAGATTTAAAGGTACCAAAATTTAAATTTTCAGATTTCCAAAAAATGTGGAAAACTAAATTTTTCAATATATAATAATAGGATACCGAAAAAGACCAGAATGATTTATAAAGCCAAAAAACTGAAGCAGAATTTTTTTGAAGTGACAATAGTAGTTAATAATTTTAATCGAAAATGATTCCTCGCTCATCATTTGGTGGAACATAATTTCAATATTAATAAAAGGAATATAAGTACGTTTATAAAGACTTCAAAATGAAGTTCATGAAGAAGTTTATAAAGAAGAAAATAAAGAAAAATACGTTTCTAAATTTTTAATAAAATAATAGTTATGACATGAAATCACACTATTTGAAAATGAAAAAAGTTCAAAAAAGCTATCATATCTTCATAAGTAAATTTGATACACAAAATCTGAGGGATACTTCGGATTCTACACTCAAAAATTAACCAGTAACAGTTTGAAAATCGTGGGCACCAAACTTGGTCTATGTTATCCGATTGATATTAAAGAGATTAAAAACCCAGCCATCAACATCGAATATATTACAAAGTTTCAAGAACACCCACTGCAGAATCCTACGTGATCCCCTAACCGAGTGGACCAGATGGAGATCTCACCGAGATACAGGGTTGTTTTTTCACATTAATTTGCCCTCCAATACACAGGGGGTAACAACAGGAGTCGCATTCATTATGTTCTTGTTATTCTGTCACAAATCTTACCTAGAAATGTTGAGGTACTAATTTAACTGGCTGTTATTTATGGCTATGACACACCGGGTAGATAGACACTTCTTTTTCAGATTGGATACACGTTATTGTGTGTTTCTTTCTGGTTATACAATTAGTGACAACACTCGATGATGAACAAAACCAGTGGTCACATTGGTATTTTAGTTATTCTATTAGGTAGGTATTATTGAATAGGTATGATCATTAACGTTTTTTTTTTTTGGTGTTTTGGTATTCACTTCACACTTATTGACGGCGGGAATTCATCCTGAGATTATGAATGAAAACAATACAAAAAACAGGTAAGGTTAGGTTAGGTTTCCTAATGATACCTAATAATAATAATAGAATAATAGATTAACTACTGAATTATTGTTCTAAGGTTCTGTCTGTATAGATTTTTATTAATTTTCATAACGGATTGTTAGTATTAAGACTAGATCTGAAAATGAGTTCTATTTTTATGATTTATTCTATTGATTAATGTGTTAATCTTATTACCACGCGTGAATATTATCTGAGTCGTTTTCTAATATTTTTATCTTCATCATTATTTTTATTTTGGTTTTTCGTAATTTACTTATTTAGAGCATAAGTCAATGCGTACCTAAAACAATTTGAATTTTGCAATTTGTAAGTGCTATTTCTTGCTTGCTAGTCGCTTGCTAGATAATTTCTTATTTCTTAATGATTTTCTATTTGATGCTACTAAAATATAATTAATAACCGTTTTTTAATTCTATTTGATTAAATGATTTCGAATGAGAATTAATTGAAATTCTTCTTACCTCAGAATCTCTCTAATTAATTTCAAAAGATTCCATTAAATTACAAAAATAAATACTATTTACCTATTTAAAACCTGATATATCTATATTTTTTCAGTATCTATCAGTCTAAATTGAATAACTTTGTGATGTGATGAAACTATTGTTGTTTTTGTTCATAAGTAAAACTATTCTAGAAATTAAAGTTTCTCGTTATTTTTGTATCATGAGTTCATATTTCTTTACATTGAATGAAGATAAGAATGAAGAATTATAAATCAACGAGAATTAAGGCGTATTTTGAACAGCAATCGATTAAAATATTTAATACAAAACAAATCTTTTCCTTCTTTTTCCCTTTTTTTTTAATCATCTCACAGGTCATTTTTGATGAAAATGATCCAAGATTTGAAAGCAAATTTATCAAGTGAAAGTGCTGAAATTTTTCAAAAATATTTATTCATAAGTAGGTACACAAGAATAGGTAAAGACCTAGCTATGAAATCTCTCAATTGTAAATAAAAAGCGTTATATTCAAAATTTTGAATTGCAATCAGATCGAAGGTTTCCTATATTTATATCACTTTATTGTAAAAACAGGAATCTTTTTTGTACAACGAAAAAAATTTTTTTCATGCTGGGCAAAAAATTCTTTTGGTAGCTGTTCATGAATAGCCAACTTTTGACAGATGATATTTATATACATATATGTACCACTTGAAATAATTCGTAACAAAAATATAAAGAAAATGTGACGTGACCCCAAGGGGTACCTTAAACCCCAAACTTTATTAACTTTTTTTTTATATAAAATGTATATGTGCATTTATAATTGTTGTTTTGGTTTTTGATGGAATTGGATTATTGTTTTTTAAAAACTTTTGTTTAAGTGTAGTCTCTAGCTGTAACAAACAGATTGTTGTACTTAAGAGAAAGGAATAAAAAAATAAATAAATGAACGAAATAAATAATCAAATGATACATTTTAGATGTGATCTGTATTAGGTTGTCTGAAATGAAAATCGTCTTAAACGATAAAGTTCTACTCTATAATGAAAACATTTTGTTTGAATTAAATAATTAGGTCCGTTAATGTAAAAAAATCCAAAATAAAAAATCAAAATATTTATGTATAATTTTTAAAAATTGGTCGATATAATAACGAATTTTAATATCTAGTAATTCACAATTATTCGTTTTTTTTTAAAGAAATATATTAAACGAAACTCAATTTGAATTTTCATTTTTATTTGCTTATTATACCAAAAAGAATATAAAGGTGAATAAGTTATAGTTAGTCTAAAGTGGGTCATATCTACCTACCTGAAGAGCTATTATGTCGAAAAATAAAATTTGTGAAAATTGAATCGTGTTTTTGTTTATTTAACAACTATGGATTTTCATTAAGTAGAGGTCGATTAAATTGAAAAAAAATCAATTATTATTGGTAGGTACTTCGGAGTTAGGAAGCAAAGATAGATACTAGATTGTAATTCCTAATGAAATATTTAAAATTACATATTAACCATAAGAAATTGACGTATCTGATATTATAAAAAAGAGTAATATAAATAATATGTAAGAATCTGCGTGAAAATATATTTCATTGATCGAGAGTTGAATAAAGTTAAACGGTCTCATATGTCATATGTTTTGTTTTCATTTTTTGCTAGCGCGATAAGCAGAGGTCCCTATTGAAACCAGCACATTATTAATTAAGAATAAGATTTGACACTTGAATGGTAATATACGGCATATACACATCGAATTTAATTTTTATTTTGGAAAGCTGTGAAGTTATTAAGTTGAAATTAAACAATTGGAAAATATTCTACATCTCATTGTTATGGTCAAACCAAACGACTCATCCTGCTAAATAAAAAGAACCACCCCAACATAATATAAAAATCTCATGTCTTCATGCAACGAATTTCTCGAATACAATCATCCTGCCTTCAACATCCCTTCAAAATATTACTTCAGTTGCGTTTATAAAATGAGCACACTAAAAACATTTCAAATTAGTTTGTGGCGCAAACGTAGGTAACGTTTGACAAATGGCATGATCAAAACATCTCAAACTCATTTTTCAAAAATGTTATGCTGGCCTAATTCGCTGGCTCAAATACAAAATATCCAAACATCCTCCCGCACTTCAGTTCTCCCATCAAGTCAAAATCCCCATAATATTACTTTGTCATGGATTCAACCGAAGCGAGTTTATTAACACCACAACGAAATGCTATCAGCATTAATTTGCACGTTAATCCAAACTCCACCTACTTGAGTGCGCGCGCAAAACAAGGCGTTGCTATGTACGAACACAGCCTGAGAAACGATGAAATGTCAACTGATCATCTCGCTACGGAAAAAGAACTAACAACCTGTTTGTTTTGAAACAAACTAAAGGGTGAACGTAAGTGTGATAATTGAACATTTATTTCTATAAACCCGTTCTGAAATCAGAGCTGTAGGATGTACCGGATCTGGGCGGAGATCGGCCCGCTATTAACGGATAAACAGCGGGACTCGGCCAATGCGGCATAGCGTAACGAGGAGCATTCTCGCGTAAGGCAACCAATAGGAGCGGAGCGCTCGCCTATCTTTCCCCACTCCATTTCAAGCTTTCCCCTCCTGTTAGCGAGCGCGAGAAGATAGGCTGACCAGTTTATTAGCTTAAGAGATTCGCTTACGGTAGCATGGTTAAGGAATGTTAAAAAACGTTAACGCCGCGTCTAGACTTTTTTGAACGTTGTCTTAATTGATGCACATCGTTAAGTGACAGTTGCTGACGAAGGACAGTTCCTGGTGAGATTATAGAACGACGTCGATCTCTCGAGTGCAGTGATTTGTGTTTAAGTGACTTACCGACGGATTGTGACCGGATGATGACCAGCTTGAGTGTCTTGCATCTATAACGAAAACTCGATGTTGGCTCAGCTAGATTACTTCCGAGAGAGTTTGGTGAAGTCAAACATGATGCCTCTGGCACCTACTCCAATAGTGGCGGTGCCATCCAAACCTAAAATCGGTTTTTCCATTGACTCTATCGTGGGGGGCGCAAATCAACCCTCTAGTCCGCATTCGTCCCCTGTTCATTTCTCGGAGAGCTCGGCGCCTCTGAGTCCTTCAAGTGATACGGATAACAGACTGAATGGCTCGCCGCAAAGGTCACCTTTGGGCTCCCCCAAGCCTCCGATCATGGTCCCTGGGATTCCGGCTCACACGTTGGTGAGGCCGAGTCCCACCTATGAGGGGAATATGATGTCTAAGGGTGGTTTTATGCAGCCTGAGCTTATGCACAACCATCCTGGTCAGCATCCTTTTGCTTTGGCGGCGCATTTTCAAGGTGCTGCTCTTGCAGCGGCTCTCAGTTCGGGGCAGCACACCTTCAATCAACCTTCACCTCTGAACCCCCACACACCTCCAAGAGACAGTTACCCCCTTTACCCTTGGCTTTTGTCTAGACATGGGAGGATATTTCCACATAGATTTCCTGGTGGTAAGTGAAAATTTTTTAAGTGATTGCAGTGATTAAGAGACTAGGCATGTCAGCAAATAAAAACAATAATTTCGCATTTCCAAACCAAATATATAAATCAACTGAATTTGATATAAGATAACACACAAGATAGGGACGAAAAAGAAATAATAATTATATCTATCCCAACAAAATTGATGACATGATGACACAAAAAGCCCTTGTTCTTATTTTAATGACTTTCGAACTCATCAACTTAATTTCAAGGCACCTGGAATAGAGAGCAACTGTCAAAAGGACTCAATAATGAATGCTAGGCTCGTTTTAGTTTGTCTTCACTTACTGAATGTTCGTCCGATCTAAAATATCGATGGAAATGAAATGTTTGTTGTTCGATGCTTTTCTTGTTTCATGTTTTATTACCTCTGTTTCTTGTTATTATGGGATTTCATGTTCTTTTTTACGGGATTAGTTGAGTTTAGGCACTTCAAATTCCTTCATTCTTTCTAACCGTGGTTTGTTTTTATTACCTAAGCCGGTTCAACCGAGGGTTCAACTAGACAGGTGATAATCATCGTAAGATTTAGAAATATCTGATAAATACTCAGCAGGTTGTAATTGAAATTTCGGAAATAGTTACCTTTCGAATAATTTAATAACTCGATTTTCATTTCATCTATTTTTCATTATGAAATAATATGATAGAAATTAAAATATGTAGGAATAGGAAAATGAAAAACTTAAGAATTCGAAAAGAGAAACATTATCTTTTATAATGATTGATACTTTATATCGAAAATATGTACCGTTCGATCATGTAAAGACTTAATCAACTAATAAACTATAATCAGGGTATCTAATTTCAATCAAGAAACGTATAAATTTAATTTTTTTGTCATTTGAAGCGAAAAATTTTCCTAATGAATTTTTTTGTTGAACAATTTGCTCGTAGATTATCGTAAACTACTATCTGATTGCCTTTTTTTCTCCCGTTTTATCGAAGCTTAATGAAATCTTGAAGGTAATTCTAAACCATTGCGCTGCAATCATTAGTTACGTTGATAGGTACCCTATTAAGTATCGCAATCGCATATTGGTCATTTGAATAATAGGTACCAGATAGAACCAGATATACACGCTGAGATTATTAATAACTGTTTTCATCTGATTCAACAACGAAGGTGAAACATTATACATACCTATATGTAGAAAATTCTTGTTTTTTTTATAAAAATTTTCTTGTTTGATTTTATATGACAATCGACTTTTCACTTGGCAATAATTTATTGGATGATTACTGAGAAAGTTAGATTTTACTGATTTCATCGATTAGATTATGTTTCTACTCCTCCATCGAATATATAAAATTGTAAAGAAGTATCAACAGTGATTTTTCTTTTCATCATGAGTTCAGACACTTTATATAGATACCTACTCAAAAACAGAATATCTATACGGCCATATATATGATAATTATGATTCTATTATGTGTATACAGAGAAAAGTATAGTATAGATTTGTTGGCTAGGTGGATCTGTATAGGCTAGGTAGATTTACGGCGCGTGCTAAGACTGCTAAATTTATATTTCGCTAGAGTTAGTTCTTTGCGTTGGAATTTTGTATCAATAATACACGTTTTCACATAAATTAGATTTAAAAATTCATATTTCGGTTTCTGAATTTGATACTGAGAACTCTAGGCTTGAAATAATAGACACATATACAACACAGGTACAACTACATTATTTCCATCAAGAGACATTAGAGAGAGGTGTTTCCATAAACTACTTAAGACCCGTCTAATTGTTAAATAAATACAGTATTGAATCAGCTTATGCGGCAAGGGGTATTGTTTGAGAAAATTTTCGTTCGAATAATTAGTTCATGATATCATTTTACACCTATCCTGGAAGTTCTTCATAATACGCAATTGAACGATGGCTTATCTAGGTTAAATTATGGTTGTTATACTTCTTTTGTGAAGGTGATGTCTATTCTCTTTCGGTAAATGAGCATAATTATGCCGATTTCGTATATGCATAAGTAGCGTCAAACGAGTTTAAGGACTTATCAACATTAACTCGATCTTTTATCGTGAATTCAGACAATTCATGCAGATATCTACTGAAAAAGATTCATACATATGATAATTTTATTATGTGTATATAGCGAAAAGTAGATACTTACGGCGCGTGCTATATTTTAGTAGTTTGCGGTAAAATGTAATACACGGTTCGGCGCAAGGCGTCTTTTGTCACACTTACTTAAAATAATAAACACATACTCATAACTATCCATCCAGCGTATGATATTGAAAAGGTAATCTCCTCTAAAATTCCATCTACTAAACAAGTCGAGCCTCATAAACGACTATACAGCAACTTTATACGCCGCAAGATGCGTTATGTCCACCGCCTCAAGCATTCCTCAACAAGGCACTGAACACTATAGGTGTGCCCATCTGAGAAATCACGGCTGCAAACCAAAACGCGTAAATGTTCCTAAACACGCCAATTAACTCCCATAGAGACAAAACGCCGAAACCGCCGAGTTCGGCCGAAGTGCAGACTCGGCGGCAATTACGATAAAATTAACGCCTTTACATGCGAGAACGCAATCTATGATGTAAATGGCCCATAAGGGTGCCCGAGAAACAACGCCCGAATTATGATAATTCGTCGAGGTATTAAGAGCAACTGATTACAGGCCTTTTTGGTAGATACTGATCGTGAAATACCTTGAAACGCGGTAATTATTTACACATTAGCGGCCGGGCTAATTATGTCTAGGAGCTGTGCACGGTTATTAGACGTTATATTCCTGAAATTAATACTCGGGAGTGTAATCGCTACATAGTTAAAAAGAGCATTAATTGCCCTAGGCCGAGAGCGGAATGTATATACGCGCTGACTCGGTACTTCCCCTGTATACGCGCGTTGTTGGGATGTTACTGTTATTACACCTACGGACGGCAGTCGAATGGGTAATTTTGTATATCAATTTGCTTACCGGTCGTCTCTATCTGGGCTGGGAATCGTAACTGAGGGCAGTGTTGTACGCGGGCTGCTTCGGACGCTGTTATCTGCCGATGCGTAGTCATGTGACGGCAGAAATTACGGCCAGAAGCGGCTTAAATGATGCTGATATGGTAAATGCGAAAGTTTGTGCGGTTCTTCTTGCTCACTTCACTTTGGATGTTTTGAGCACCTGTTCCCAGAATAGGGCGTTTTATCTGGTTATTCAGGAATTATTGACATCGAAGTACCTATACCTTGAAAGTCCAGTCGCGGCTTCATTTCTGGTTAGAAAATATCACTAATAATTGCTGTGGTTTTATCATAGAAATAAAATGAATAAATATAGCCATATGAAATGTATTTGATGATTCTCAAAAATATATATTTTCTGTCGATGATACTTGAATTCTGCAAATCAAAATACATATTACTAAATCAGCTATCAACAACTTGGTTTCGATCTTCTATACAGCCGCCCAGGATGTCAATGATTCCTGAACGGACTATATGTTTAGTCTGGAGTAGTTAGAAAAACCTATATATTCATAATTCTTCTATGAAATATTTTAATAGATCCTTCGAAAAAAATCGGGGAACCTACTACCTTGGCTTCAGGAGTTTTTGAACGCTTGTTCATTATAATACACCTTTTGAAAAGCTCCAAAGCAATTCGCATGTATACAATCGAGTGATTATTCAATAGTTACAAACTAAATTCCAACAAAGTTGAATCTGTTGTCATGGAAATTTTTTTTTTCGAAATCCCGCTTGAATTTTCTATGATTCCGGTGATGAGATCAACATGAAATTTTTCATGAAGCTGTACATTGTTATTTTACAAATAAATTCAAAATTACAACTCTATCGAAGCTGTAGTCTTGCGATTATCAAGGACAGGTAGGGATTCACGGCTTGGCTTGATATTCAAGCTACTTGACTCCAGCTCGAGTAGCTTGAGCTTGATTCGAAATCAACTCAATTTCAGGTCGAGTAGTAGTTTTTCAATGTCAAGTCAACTATTTATTTATTAAGAACTTGATTTCAAGTCAACTCCAAGTCAAGTAGTTTGAATATCAAGGCAAGCTGTGAATCCCTATATTCAAGCCACTTGACTTGATAGTCAAGCTACTTGACTTGGACTTGACTTGAAATCAACTCAAATTCAAGTCAAGTAGTAGTTTTTGAATGTCAAGTATTTATCTAGCAAGCACTTGACTCGACATTGAAAAACTATTACTTGACTTGAACTTGAGTTGAGTACATATAGGTATTTATGCAGTACACTGTTCGGGGAACGAGGGCTCAAAAAGTGTTACTTCTAACAGGAGGATTGTAAAATCATCTAAACTAATCGAACAATATGCGGGACACTCAATCAACCATAAACTTGGAACGATCAATAAAGTTTGATATGAAAGTGTCAAAAATACTAACGATTGAACGAAATTGATGTTGTTGCAAATGATATATCTTGTCTGCTGATCCCGAAGCTGAACACCATAATGAAAAACACATTGATCTATATTTAATAGATGCAACAAATTAATCGAATTACTTAACTATTAATATCAATAAATTACACTTTATAGTTATTTTCTTGAGCGGAATGATCTGTCAAAACGACCTGGTCTCTTTTTGAAGTAAAATACGCACAAATATCAAACCGAAAGCAAAACTAAGGGTATCAGCTCAAACCACTTCCTTTGATTTGTTAATGTACTTTTATCTTTATGTTCTCCTATATTACAGTTGTTGGTTATTGTAAGTCATATATCTTATTGTGGAATCCCATGGGGGCTCTTAAGAGAGTCGTAAAAACCTAGAGATTTATATCTCGTTCTGTTGAAATTCGGTTGATAATTACCACGAACTTTGTTAATGACTCTATAATTCGTTGAGAATCTTACAACAACCGTCTATGAATTAATTTTCAAAACGATTCGTTTTTTTTTTGTCGGTTGGAATTCGAGCTGTAACCGACAATTACATTCAATTATTTCCATCAAGAGACATTAGAGAGAGGTGTTTTTAAAAACTACTTAAGACCCGTCTAATTGTTAAATAAATACAGTATTGAAACGGCTTATGCGGCAAGGGGTATTGTTTGAAGAAATTTTCATTCGAATAATTAGTTCAAAGATATCATTTCACACCCATCCTGGAAGTTCTTCATAATACGCAATTGAACGATGGCTTATCTAGGTTGAATTATGGTTGTTATACTTCTTTTGTATAGGTGATGTCTATTCTCTTTCAGGAAATGAGCATTATTATGGCGATTTCGTATATGCATAAGTAGCGTCAAAAAAGTCTAACGACGTATCAACATTAACTTGATCTTTCATCATGAATTCAGACATTTCATGTAGATATCTACTCAAGAAAATTTATAGAATACCTACATATGATAATTTTATTATGTGTATATAGCGAAAAGTACTTACGGCGCATGCTATATTTCAGTAGTTTGCGGTAAAATGTAATACACACTTCGGCACAAGGCGTCTTTTGTCACACTTACTTGAAATAATAAACACATACTCATAACCATCCATCCAGTGTATTAAATTGACAAGGTAATCTCCTCTAAAATTCCATCTACCAAACAAGGCCAGCCTCTTAAAGGACTATACAGCAATAATATACGCCGCAAGATGCGTTATGTCCACCGCCTTAAGCATTCCTCAACAAGGCTCTGAACAATAGGTGTGCCCATCTGAAAAATCACGGTTGTAAACCAAAACATTTAAATGGTCTTTAACGCGCCTATTAATTCCTAGATACCAAAATGAACATAATCATGGCGATTTCGTATATATGCCTAACTACCTTAAAAAATGTTTCAACGCTTTCATGATTGATTATCGTATGACCTCAATGATGACAAGGATTTTTCCATAGGCTATTCGGTAGTTTAAAGAAATATTAGGCTTTTATGATATACGTTTATTTGAAAAAAAAAAAGCGTGGCGAAGAGTTTGGCATTTGCATCATCTGCAATCCTTTAGCGTTTAGTGTTTTTTTACGAATCTCATCCTTTTTTACACTTAAATATGCTAGGCATTTTGGGAGTTTGAAAGTATTCATTATTTAAAAAAAAAAACAAATTAATTTGAATATATAACCGCAAACATCAGATTACTATAGTGGGAATGTAATGAATCGAAGTAATCTTTACAATGCTATACAATTGAGATAATAACTAATAACATCAAAATGATCTCAACAAAAGAAAACGGTTGAAACAATAGTGGAAGCAAACGCTTTTGTATATGACACTCGATTGTTTACACTGACACTTAGCGATTCACGCCTTGGCTTGATCTCGGGCTCGATATCCAAGCTACTTGACTCAAGCTCAAGCTCAAGTAGCTTGAGCTTGACATGAAATCAACTCGATTTCAAGTCAAGTAGTAGTTTTTCAAAGTTTCAAAGTTAAGTCAAGTACTTAATAAATAAATACTTGACTTGATATTGAAAAACTACTACTTAACTTGAAATTGAGTCGATTCAAAGTCAAGCTCAATCTACTTGAGCTTGAGCTCAATCAACTTGAGCTTGAGCTTGAGTCAAGTAGTTTGAATATCAAGCCAAGCCGTGAATCCTTACTGACGCTATATATGCTTTTATTCAATGGGAGCATTCCATAGGCATGTGTTGAGGTTTTTAGAGATGAAAGAAGAAATAATGAACACTAGTGTGAAAATTGCATCAGTGTCTCAACAATGAATAAAGAAATACCTACCTGTCAAAGATCTATCTTGAATATTCAATTGCAATTGGAATTTCGTGAGCGAAAGCGTTGAAAACTACATAATTCGTCGAAGGACCAAAAATTAACAAAATCCAAAGATGGTTGGCTGTTAGACCCATAATGAATTAAAGCAAATAAAGATTTCTTCATTTTTTATGTTGTTGGCATTCTTTGAAGCAAAAAGACGAGCCAAACATTCTCCCTCGTACGAATCCAAACGTTTATTCTTGGATATAATAAAACAAGATTCGTAATTTCCATGACCATTCATCTGCTTGGAAAACAAATCGGAAACCAGTGATTCATGGTTCATTCAGTAATCGAATGAATAAAAACGATGTATATAACCTTTTTACACCATTCTTCCTGGTAACCATCATCGAAAATACGTTTTTGGAATATAAAATCGACAGAATAATCACCCGTAAACAGAATTTTCTCCTGATTGATTTTCAATACGCAGGTTATTTCTACATTCAGTCTTGTTCTTCTTTAAATGTCTGCATTTAACATCGCTATTTGAGGCCACCTGTGTCGCTTTTGGTAATTAAAATGTGCAATTATTCAGATAAAACAGATAAATAACTCGATTCAGCGTGATTTGTATTCAGAGAGGCGACGTATTTGGTATTAAAACAATCGCTAATTTTACAATGCGAAAAATATAAGCATATGAGTATGTTAACGTCCTTACCTCAGAGGAATTTAAATGATTATTAAATGAAGATTAGAATTCATAAAGGCACCGAGGGAATTTTAAATGAGTGGAAACAACCTCTGGTATAAATGGCATCAACTTGAGTCTTGAAGTAACGAACAATTATTCTTGTGGACTGTTGTTGGTTATTTTTATTTGTATGAGAACGTGCACTTATTTAGTTGGATAAATCTTTGCAATTTATAGAAACATTTTTTTTCCGATAATAATATCATTGATGACTTTCTGTGTTAAACGTTGGCTATTTTTGAATAGAAGGAGTGATTAAAATCCGTTGTTTATACCTATTATACATCATTTCATTATACAGCACATTTCAATCTTCCACTAACTGATGCTGAAGCCAAGAATTCTAGGGGTAGGTTCCGTACATATTACCGTTCGAAATTTTGTTATCCTGAAAATGTTTTGACAGTTCTAACAACCAATTAAATTTTGTTATTTCTTCCAATTTTGCCATTGTTTTCATTGATTTGTGACACGGCGCATTGTCTTGATGAAATAGCATTTTTTTTTATTCAAAGGGGGCCGTTTTTTGACGATTTCATCCTTTAAACGATCCAATAACGCTATATAATAATCGCTGTTGATATTCTGGACCTTTTGGAGGTAATCAATGAATATTATACCTTACGCATCCCAGAATACTGATGCCTTAACCGTGTTAGCTGACTGTTGCGTTTTTCCTCGCTTTGGATTCGGTTCATCGTGTGTAGTTCACTTAGCTGACTGTCGATTGGGCTCCGGAGTGAAATGATGGAGCCATGTTTCAGCCATTGTCACATATCGACGCAAAAAATTAGGTTAATTGCACTTAAACAGCTTCAAACACTGCTCAGAATCATTAACACGTTGTTGCTTTTGATCGATTGTGAGCTCGCGCAGTACCCATTTTGCACACAGCTTTCTCATGTACAAATATTCGTGAATGATTTGATTTACACGTTCAGATGATATCTTCACAATGTCTGCTATCTCGATCAACTTAACTTTACGATCATTCAAAATTATTTTGTAAACTTTTTTGATATTTTCGTCGGTGACAGCCCATTTTGGGCGTCCACTGCGTTCGCCGTCTTCGGTGCTCATTTCACCACGTTTAAACTTAGCATTCTAAACAATGATGGTTGATTTTCCTGGTGCAGACCCCGGAAACACTTCATCATGCCAAAATTTTGCTTCAACTGTATTTTTTCCCTTCAAAAAGCAATATTTTATCAGCACACGAAATTCTTTTTTTTTTCATCTTTTTTAAAATAACAAAAGTATCTACACTTAAAACGCAATATCTCACAAACTAATGGTCGGACTGCTGTCAAATTTTGACACGTATCGTTTGAAGGTTGGTACTAACTAAAAATCATATGGATTTAATACTAGCACCGCCATCTGTCCATCAGACCGGGGACTTTTCAATTGGCCTAATAGGAGCTTGAAAGAATTGATGTTGATACTAAAAGATTGGGCAGTCAATATGAGAAAGACAAACGGGACCGAATATAAAGAAGCAGCGGTGAAGACTATGTGCAACATAATGTGCAAACTCTCTCAAAAAAGTACTATAACAATATATTATTTAAATCAGCCAATCATAGATCATAGACGTAACAAAATAGAAAGTTTGGGAACCCCTGATTCAAGATACAAAAATTATCCCTGGATTCATCGAATCTTTTTTATACATTGTCACTCATCATGAGTCTTTTTGTGTCCAATCTGAACATGTGAACGTCATGTGTTGAACCCCCTCAGCCTTGTATGATTGACTTCTGAATTGTTTAATTTAATAATACGCAATTCACAATGGCCTTAATCTACTTTCACGCCCTTCAAAAAGGGCCCCTTGTTATCGAATCAGCGGCCCGTGAACGAGACTCCTAAAAAGAGATCAAACTGGGGGGCTTTTTTATTCAGACAACCCCCTTTCAACAATGGCGGTTCATTTTATAGACTACTGAATCGCTAAGATTGAAGCTTTTGTGGGATTATAACGGATAGTTTTCTGTATTTGTGATGTGAATTTGCATATGTCGACGTTTTTTGAGCTGTTTTATGAGTTTGTTGACAATATGTGTAGGATGAGGCCATCATAGGGAAGAAAGGCAGATTATTCTATGGTCTGTCTCTATGCTGCTATGGTTCGATAGAAATCCTTCCGATTTTGCAAATCGGTAAAACACTCGAGTGTTTTATAATGGAAAAATACCATAGCGCGTTTTATAGTGGCAAAATTCTTATTTCTTTTCGGCAAAACCGACATGATGACTTTTTAGTAACAAAATTTTGATTTTTGATTGTTATGATTTATTATTATTCTTGTTCATTTCGAAACTGAAGATTTGGATGTATTATGGCAATTTCAAGCCTAATACAAAATTCCATCTTGATCGAATAGCTAGAACCAGAAAAATATTGAAAAAAATCACACATAATATTCCTGTGACTACAAAAAAGATTTTGACATTCTGAGTGTTGATATGAAATACCAATTTGCGAGTTAATATAAAGGGACTATATAACCAATAGGAGGAACATGTGTTCCCCAAGAGCACAATTGGCGTGTCAATGAACGATTTCGTTTGAGTGGTTTCATATTTTTTCAGTTACAAGTTCAAAATATACAGGAGCATCCTTATTAATTTCCTCAATTCAAATTCTAACTGAATCAGTATAATTTTTTTCAAAAACCCATCTACGCTTCCAAAGTAGATTATAACCACAAGATATTATGCATCAAGCTTTCCAGAAGAATGAAGATATAACAGGATACAGTAGATACCTACAATTTGTAACTATTTGTAGTTGTTTCTCGTTTACATACAACTACTTTGCATACAAAGGCAGCGTTGAAATCGTATAGGTCAATTTATGCTGCATATTGAGCGTGCGGTTAATATTGGTTAAACACGAATATATACTTGCTTATATGAATGAGAAATCCACATTTCATAACTTCAATTAGGTTATAATCTGGGATAATCTTGAATTTGTTGTCAAATTAAAAATTCTGTTGGCGTCCGACACTCTTCGAGACATTGTTTCTACTACTTTATCATGGAATATGGGTTCTTAACTTCGTTACATGCGATTTTATTGAAGAGAAGTTACTAATATTCTTCCATGTATAAAGGAAAAATTATCGTGTGTGGAACCTTTAGTGGAATTTTTTTTTTATTGAACCAGTGCAAAGAAGCGAAATGCGTATAGATAAATGACCATAATCCTTCGCCACTTTCTTTCAGTCGAAGATGGATGTATGAAATCACAACATTCGAAAAACCGGATGATATTCCACCAAGGATTGAGAAATCTAGTAACCTTTTAAGGAAAAATGCAAATTCGAAGGCTCTAGCTTTTCGCGAAAAAACGCATTACCTCTAGTTGAGATATCAATAATTCTAACTTAATTCATTCTAACTGCCCATTTACAAGTTTTTAGCGTAGCAATTAAGGCAACAGTATAAATTACTCTGAAGCAAATCTGTCAATTATTCCACCTTTTTATAATATCTTCATTAAATAAATAAGGTTAAATTAATTGTTGGTCGTTGAAATTATCACATTAAATGCTAGATTCTGGACGGGTAGCATTGATCTTGGATTGTTCCTGGTGAAATTAACGGAATTGACTAGAAAATAAATCATTTTTTTCTTGTCTTCTGATCAAGAGTTTCGAATCAGTCTGAGATTTCTGAATATTGATTCAGAATAAAACGTTTTGAATTCCATAAAAAGATTCACTCGCTTTCTATTCTTCAAAAAATTATACCAGATCTTCGAAAAAAATGCACTTGTATCGAACTCGAATACACTGTTAATTGAAATATTCAATTCTTGCATTTCTCCTTGGTCCGTTTTTGAGATGTTTCGATTTCTCATAAATTGAAGGATCACTTTTTTATTATCTTCAGCTTATTTTCTGAGGAAAGTTTACTTTTTGGGTTGAGCAGCGGGTACAGTCTTCCATGCAATTGCTTTGTCTTCTTCCTGTTTTCTTCTATCTGTTTGCTAAAATTCTTTCGTCAAGAGTTACTCCTAGGTATTTTGCTTCCTTTTTCTTGAAGTATTCCATCAGTTTATCTAAGTCTATCTGTAACTGACTGGTTTCCGTGTTCTACTATGATAGTAGATAGCGGTGTCATCTGCAAACTGAGCTATCTTGCATCTATTCATTTTTGGTATGTCTGCCATGTATAAGTTGAACAGCAGCGGTCCTATCACCGATCCTTGGGGAACTCCGTCTTCAATTTCTCTAATCGTCGACCTGGTATTATCAATATTCACTCTGGATTTTCTATTTGCCAGGTATGATTTTATTAATCTCGTAAGTTTGGTTGGAAATTTCATCAACTTTATTTCGTCTATCAGACCTTGATGCCACATTTTATCGAATGCCTTTTCTATGACTAGAAATATTGTATCAGTGCCTGTAGAGAGGTTTATTTGCTCCTTAATATTTTCAGTTACTCGTACCAGTGGTGAATCGTTGAATGTTCTTTGCGAAACCCAAACTGGTGATCTGGAATTGTTTTCTTTTCTTCTACGAAATTTATTAATTTTCTGTGAATTAATTTTTCTATCACTTTACTAATTGCCGATAATAGGCTTATGGGTCCATGGTTCATTGGGTCCTTTTTGTCTTTTTTTTCATCCAAACTAAGATTGTATTCGCCTTTTCCATTTGTTTGGATAATATCCTGTTTTAAGTATGAATCTAGATATTTTAAAGATTTCATCTCGAACTTTTCCTGCTAAGTTTTGAATTGCTTGCTCCGTCTATTCCAGGTGCTTTTCTATTTCTCAATGCACTGATAATTTCTTCAATTTTTTCTTTAGTCACTTTTGGATCTTATTCCATTTCATTGTGATCATTTTCTGTTATATTTCCATGTATTTCAACTGATTGGTTAAAACTATTAGAGCGTGAAGATTTACTTCAAATAGCTAAATAGTTTCAAAGTTATGAAATTTTGATTTTACACGGATTTCGGTACACAGGATACCAGGTTCAAACCCCGGCAGCAACCTAATTTTTTCATTTGATTATTACGTGCGATAGAAGGAAATAACAATCCATTGTCTTATATTTGCAGTGTTGCCAATACCCATCGAAGGAAATTGAAACCAAAATTAAAATCGATCCTCCTCAGCGACGAGATCACAGCTGAAGATCGGTCCGCATGACTTCTCAAACTTTCAACGGATAGCGTGACACGGGCAATTAGCCGAGTGGATTAGTGAACCACAAAATTAAAAAAATTCGATGATTTCATTATAGCCCGATGGACAATGTAATAATTGCAACGCCGCCGCCCAGCAGGCTTTGCATATATAATCGACAGATGAGTTGCGGTCATAATTGCCTACTAATAATTAATTCAAAAATCCATTGTGGTCGTAACGATTACGAATAACAAATTTCCTATCAGCATAATTGACAGTTAATTTGGGGACATATACGGATTATTATCTATTATCACGTATGTCGATTAATTGCGTTCCGTTCAATCGATCTAATAGGTCGGGCCTGTTTCAAATTGGTCTCGTTTGGAAAGAATAGGCCTTTATGCACCGGATCAGTGGCGTGCTTACCATGAAAGACAAACAAAATCATTTATAATTACTTAATGTAAGTATAATCAGAATATTCTCGATGTTGCTAGAACGATTGAATGATCAGTAGATGTTAAGAGTATTACAATAGTTCCAACTATCGTCGAAGAGTTGTACATTACGAGTCTTTTTAAACATTTTCACAGAATTTTTTTGAACGAATGTTTCAGCTTGTTATCTAAGGAAAGTTTTCTTTTTGGGTTGAGTAGCGGGTAGAATCTCCCGTGCAATTGCCTTGCTTTTTTCCTGTTGTCTTCTAGTTGTTTGCTAAAATTTAATTTTCCATCTAGAGTCACTCCTAGGTATTTCGCTTCCTTTTTCCATTCTACCGTCTGATTTTATATTTTGACGTTTCCTGTTTTCTCGTTCTTGACTGTTGTTCATACAAAGTCGATTTTAACTGTTTTCAACGTATTCACTTTTTATCTCTCATTTCATCAGTTTATCTATCTGTAACTGACTAGTAACTCTTTCCTTGTTCTAATGTCTATCTAGATAGAATCTAGATAGCGATGTCATCTGCAATCGGGGCTATCTAGCATCAACTCATTTTTGGTATGTCTGTCATGTATAAGTTGAACAGCAGCGTTTCTTTCACCGATCCTTGGGGAACTCCGGCTTCTATTTCTCTAATCGTCGACCTGATATTATCAATTTTTACTCTAAATTTTCTATTTGCCAGGTATGATTTTATTAATCTCGTAAGTTTGCTTGGAGAGTTCATCAACTTCATTTTGTATATCAGACCTTGATGCCACATTTTATCGAATGCCTCTACAAAAACGCATCGTTGATTTCGCACTGTTTGGAGCTGTTTAAGCGGAAAATGTGACAGTTGATGCAACGGGGATTCATCACTACACCCTTGAGTCAAATAGAGCGTCAGCTGAGAGGAAAGTAGCCGATAAAAGCAGTTCTGTTCTCAAACATCAGTTGGCAAGTTATGACATCTGTACTTTGGTATGTGCATGGAATATAGTTCATTGACTATCTTGACATGGTCAAACCATCATCAGTGGTTATAACATAACCAAATTGGATCGATGAGTGCAGAAATGAAGAAAAAACGTTTTGAAATGCAGAAGAAAAACATTCTCTTTCACCAAGACGATGCCTCTTGTCTCAAATCGGTGAAAACCATGGTGAACTTGAAGGAACTGCGATTCTAACTGCTTGACCATTCAGCTCATTCTCCAGATCTGCTCCCTAGAGATAACTGACTTAATGCAGAGCTCAAAAGTATGCTACAGAGAAAGAAATTTGGCTCTAATGAAGAGGTTAACGCTGACGTTGAAGCATATTTGGAAAGCAAAGACGAATCTTCCTTTAGAAAAAGTATTGCAGACTTAGAATAGCGTTGGAATTCATAAATCACCCTTAAAGTGTCTTATGATGAAGCCAAATTTTGTTTTTACTGATTGGGCTCGGTATTGCAGACTTGATGTAACAAATATCAAAGAGTCAAAGGAAATTTTGTTAGTTTGCTGGTCCAATGTTCCCTATCCCGACTTCTTAGGAATTTGTGAGACCTCTCTGAAGGATAGAGCTTTGTTACAATCTACAGTTGCATTCAAATTTCAAGTAATTGAGGTTATTTTAAATTCTCATTAGACATCATCTCATGAAAGTGTTCAGCTTCTGTGCGAATTTGTTCGGTGAAAGTCCCTAAAAAGTGGACCTTTCCTTTGAAGAACTTTCAACATTTGGCATCTGTCTAATGCACGAAGTGCGTGAAGAAAATTATCGACCACACGCCTCTCATACCACTAAATAGTCGAAAAGTGAATACAGACTTGTTATTATGCAGATAAAAGTTGGCCGAGCTACACCTTGTATGGTAAATGTTAATGAATAGTTATGAATTTCCTGTTATCAAGAGACAATCATGCCCAATAAAATTATTGTCCAGGGGAACGGCGGGGTTATACACCATATAATTCATTTTTAATTACTGCTATTCGCGGTTAATTTAATAGATTCTACGCGAGATTATAAATTGAATGATTAGGCGAGCTTATGTCATGTATTCAATTGAGGTTGAACAAAGTACCCATGAATATTCAAAAAATGTAATTATAACATTGTTAAGACATTCTCAGCCGACTAAATTAAATTTTAATTGATGACAGCAACGCGTCAATTAATTATGCCTGTTTATGTCCTAGCAAAATACTTGCTAGGCATCTAGGTATATTGCTTCTGCTGGCTATTTCTATTCCACTCAATTCGCTTGATGAAGAAGTGGAAATATTATATTAACGAGTTCATTTAAACAACCGTTTCTGACGCTAGCAGTTGAATTTCATCGAAGAATGGAAATTTCTAGAATCGCTTCCAATTCGATGAGGATAAATTGCAGTGGCGGCGCTAGGGGAGCCAGGGGGGCAGGGGGGGAACCGCCCCCCTCTAAAATTATGCTGCACTTCCCAAAATTTGACATACTAAGGCTGAAAGATTGTCAGAACTATAGTTTCGCTTTACTTCTGTATTTACCTGTTGAAATCCAAGGTTTGGCAACTTTTGCTCTCCTAGTGTCATCGGTTGTTTCACGTCGTTTGGCGCGCTTGAAGTTTTTTTTCTGAATTTCTGATATATTCAGGTATTTATTTCAATATATTTTGAGTTAATATGAAACGTTGATCGACTATGGGACAGTGCGTTCTTTGTGAAGAAACTCGCGAATTGAGTGAAATATCGTATCACTGATATGTTTTCATTTCCGCGCGTTTCATATCAAATTTGATAGTTCATGTTTGGAACAAAATTTGCTCCCTCTATCTATGTTTATTACTCTGAGCCCAAGACCAACCATCAAAAATTATTTTTTTCTCGAAAATTCGACTTCATTTGTCAACATGTAACTTTCAAGAGCTATACGTATACTCCAATGCTCCTTCAACTTTCGATACATTTTCTACAGACAAATTCGTATTTGCCATTATTAGAGCCAAATTTCTATCCCTGATAGCCATGACCGGCCCGAGTAATTTTGGCGCCTGCTTATATTTTTGACGGCACCGTAAACGTTTGAAGATTTCAATTGCAGATAATGTTGACAAACGCAGCGGAGCAGAACAACCTCATGTGGTTTTTTAAGACGGCCAGCAAACTGGGTCGAATTTCCGCCCCTCAAATAAAGTCGCCTGAAATGGCCGCTCCACTGTTACGCTAGGCCCTATCACTAGCGTAATTTGTCAATGGTTTTCATCAAGCGTTGTCAATACATGAACCTCATTTTTATATAACAACAAATCTAGCGTCCCTTATATAACCTGCAATATCTCGATCCAATTCAACTCCTTGTTCCGAAATTCTCACACGTATCTTTTGCAGCCAGGTACATATCGAGTGACGTGTTAGATCAATCAACAAAGTTCAAGATTGTACTCTCAAGAATACAGCTACCTCAATTCTTATGTTCAAAGGTAACAGAGCTAGAAAGGAGATGGATTACACTTACAACCGTCTATTCAATCCTTCAAAACAGTGGTTATTACCATCCGAGTGCAATTCTTCATATTCTGCAATATTTAGAATAATTACTCATTTCATGCAGACATGTAAATGACTACTTATCATATTGCTATTCGAAACATACCGAACGTTTTCAATTTGATCGTTTATAGGTTAATCATCAGTTTGGTTGGTATTCACGGATCAGGTCTTAGGGATAATTAGCTAACCGTTCACTTACCTCAATGACAGCTGATGGTAAATTCGAGAACACTCCTAAAATGTATGAAACTAATTGGCTCCCATTACGTTATTACCTTGGCAATTGTGATATTAATCTCCTGAAGATGCCTTCAGCTAAGGATGCTTCGGAAGTCGAATAAGTATGTTGTATGCACTTAATTTGAATGAAGATACCTACAACCCAATCCTAAGTTCAAGATCACTACATTATCTGGCAGTTTTGATTGTATAGATAAAACAAAGTTAAATATGAATAAATACACAAAACGAAAAAAATGACCCACTCAATTGGTCCATAAATGGACAAGATCTCAAAATCCCAATTTTGATATAGATCGAATTTAACAAAAAACCAAATTTCGAACAACCATATTTACGGAACCCCCACTTCTGTCCATTGAGGGATTACCACTAAATGGCTTTCCGCCCATCAGTCAAATATTAGGTACCCATTCACTTCCCGAACATTACACGAACGGTGTACCAAATTGTACATTCACTTCATCTTATTTCTCTTTATGAACCATATAAGTAGAGGGCAGCACTGTACCTTGGTCGATGATTTCTTTCACAAAATTATTGTTTCACTTCTTTTGTAGGTTTTTTCACGAATATTTTAAAAATATATCAGTGCTTTGTACATTGAACACATCATCAATTCTTTTGCGAAAAACAAAAAGTTACCAACATTTTTTTTCATTCACAAATTGAAAATATTCATTCATTCTAAAATGTAAATTATTGTTTGAAGAAATTATGTGAAAATCCCTGAAAAATCGGTGGTTGCAAGAGGAAAAATCTATAATTTCGTTACTGAGCAGTCACGTGGTGGTAATTCCTCTTGAAAGGGGTCTATACCATTTTAGCGATTAGTTCAAAAATGAAAACGCTCTATTTAACGTTAGAGACGATCGATTTATATAAGAGGTTTTTACTATTATTCGTTTTAAAGAGTTCGTCATTGCAGAAAGTCCTTATTTATTAGGAGAATTAGATGAATTTTTTATTGAAGAATGAATCCATGCATGATTCAACTTTCCGAAAAAACATTTATTTTTTTATGAATTTTCACATAAAGATATTATAGAAAAAGTCTCGTCAAAGGCTGAAAAACAGTTCTTTTGAAGACGTAAATGTATGTATTTTAAATTCTTGCATGTGGTAGAAAAAAACGGCAAATCAAAGGAACGTTTGAGATTACTTCACTCATTCTAAAAATTGGAGTGATATAAAAACCGCTGTCCTCTCTCCTGGGAGGATTGATTAAACTTCGGCAGATCACGAGAATGCCACGTGGTATGAACCCCTCTCAATGAATCCTTTTGGTAATCGAAATCAGAATATACTCTAAAAATTTCAAGTTTCTAGATCTTTTCCTTTACGGCAGGACGTATAGATATAATCTATTTTGAGGACGGATTCATCATCAGTGATGAATCCATAGTAATTTTACTTGAGTTACAGAATACGAATACTAAACGATTCCGGTGCATTTCTATTCGATCCATACCATTTCTATTCGATTTGAAGTTACAGAATAAGGCTGATTGTGACTATGCAGCGATCGCTTTGGAGACAAGCGCTCCAAAATAGAACAAGTCAACAGTCAACTGATTGCCTTTTAACTTTCCCCAAAGAAGAAAGCAATATTGAGCTAATATAGAAAACAATTTCGGGAGTAAAATTATTATGACGCGTGTCTAAAAACGTTAAACCGTGATAACCACGCCAAAAGCGTGGTTCCAGTGACCATACCACGGAAGAACCAGCTAAGATCAATACCCGAGATTGTGAAAGATGGCCGCTGAACAAAAGAAGAAGAATAACTGATGGTCTATGTCCGTCCGTACTTCTTTCCCAAGAACGAACCCGCAGTAACAGATCTACCCAATCGCTTTTAATGGGAATTAAGACCCATTAAAAGGGTATAATATTTCACATCGTCCAACGGCCACAGAATTGAAACGTAAAGAACGAAAGCGTGATCACGGTTCAAACTTAATCCCACGATTGCTGAGCGCACCGACCGACGGCAGATCTACGGTCCCTTCGGAATAAAATGGGGTTATGATCGACGACGTACGTAATGGGACTCACGGAGTACGCGGCCATAGAGCCACGTTGTAAGTTTGAAAACAATGAGCATATTTCAGCGGGTGTTGGTTCTAGTGTTGCTGATTTCACAAGTCAATTAGGCGGTCGCGTGATAAAGAGCCATTAGGAGAAGGTTGGGCGCGATTGGGAATGGGAGAGAGCGGTGTTGCCGCTTTTGGAGGTTAGGTTTGTACAAGGTGCATAGATGGTGTCGACACTTTCTCA
Source organism: Harmonia axyridis (assembly GCF_914767665.1). Classification (NCBI taxonomy): domain Eukaryota; kingdom Metazoa; phylum Arthropoda; class Insecta; order Coleoptera; family Coccinellidae; genus Harmonia; species Harmonia axyridis. Next base: position 33,239,303 of record NC_059505.1, read on the forward strand.
CTGATGCTCGTTAAACTTTTCGTCTGAAATCTGTGGCTAGAACTGACATATGGGTGATTATTTCATTCTGTGAACGGTGGTGTCGCTAGAATCGATTTTTATATATAAATGTATATGACAAGTGAACGATTATGATATCAGGAAAACATTTCAACAAATTTATGAAACGCACATCTCGCTGTGATTCGGAATTGAATCGAATGAATTGGGAGTGTGGAATAATTAATTTGTATTGAGTGTTGAAAAATTGATATGAAATAATATGAATTATTCTTCATAAGAAAAACTTTTGTTGAGAAAGTGTTTAACGTCATCCGAAGCTATGGTAGTCTGAGGCGTTTTCGGCAAGAAATGTCAAAATGTTTATGAACATATAAATTGAAATTAGATAATGGGATCTATTCTGTAACTCGAATAGAAACGAACGAATCGGTTCGTAATCTTTTAAATCGGAATGTTTCACTTCAATCGCGTCCAAATTTTGTATTATGTATTCAATGTAATTCGTAATTGATAACGAAAGTAGAATAGAATACCAATTTGAAACGATTCCGATGCATTTCTATTCGATCTATACCATCTCTATTCGATTTGAAGTTACTGAATAGAACTTTTATAGAAATTCAAACTATTCTGGTGAAAACAACTTTTTAGGTTAAATATACGTTAATAGACAATACAAACTAGTTTTCTGAAAATTTTCTACTCTGAATTCACCTTTCTTTTATTTTTCAGGACCGGACATACCAGGCTTTCTCCTTCAACCCTTCAGAAAACCAAAAAGGATACGAACGGCTTTCAGCCCTTCGCAACTTTTAAAACTAGAACACGCGTTCGAGAAGAATCACTATGTAGTAGGCGCTGAAAGGAAACAATTGGCGCAGTCCCTATCCCTCACAGAAACTCAGGTATGTTCAATCAATATTTTATTTTTTTTTTTCGTTGGTAATGAACACTTGTGAAAAATTATTTTGGATTCATTTTATTATTCGACGTTTTGCGATATGTTCGAGAGGCAATGCAGCAGAGCAATAAGAATTAAAAAAGAAATGAAATACGATTTTAATAGGTGTAAGTTATAAGTATTCAATGATTTCATAATGGGCTAATCCACTCCTGTCCTTTAGATTGATTCTGTAGCAATCTTCGAGAAAATCTTATTCGCATGTTCATCCTAAGGATGTTAATTATCTATGACTTTGATTAAATAAAAAAAAAAACGCGACAACGTTGCTTTAGCTGTACCTATTCAAGGCATTCACTTGCTCAGGGGTGGATCCATAATTATGATATAATTTGTAGAGTTTTTCACCGATTTTATATCATTCAACCTTGAATATCTACAAAATAATGCTCTTTTTAAGAACCGATGAAGACTAAATTTATTTTCTAAAATGATTGCGTGTTATCCCTAATAATGACATTGGATTACCTCTAATTGAGTTTTGATGCTTATTATTCCTAATTATATAAGACATTTATTTTTATTATGGACCGGCGAGGCTTTAACTCCACATTAAATTTCATTTCATTCTAAATGATCATGTTGAGGCTACAAAGAAAAAAATATATTTTTTCAGAACTTCAACATCCCGTATCATTTCACCTGAGCATTCACCTTCTGGGCCGAATCTGGAAAAATGTTGAATGAAAAATTATGTTTTTTGCGATATGAATCTATGGTTGAATTAAACGTACAACTCACCCTGTATATACAGGGTTGTTTTCTGTATAACTCATTTGTTTCTAGAGATAACTTCACGAAATTAGGTTTGTAGTTATTATCCAATATAGAGATTCTAATAGTGTCGTCAGATTTTTTCTGTTTTCCATTGTTTCAGAGATGCGATAGTCAATATTTTTTCCTTATGGACGCTATATTGGTTTTCGTTATGAGGTGATAAAAAAAATTACGAATTCAACAATGTATCACACTGTACAAAAATATCGAGTCTAAGTACGCAAATTTGAAGAGTTGTTATTTGAAATCATCGCTTGACTATCGCGTCTCTGAAACAATAGCAAACAGAAAAAATCTGAAGACACCATTAGTATCTGTATATTGGATAATGGCTATAAACCAAATTTCTTAAAGTTATCTCCGAAAACATATGAGTTATACTGAAAAAAAGAAAATGTCGATTTCCAGTTTTTTCGAGATATCTCGGGAACCAATAGGGGTATTTCGGATCTGTTCACACCAATGTACTCATCCCCTAATAATGCAACTTTTTTTTTATTTAAACCATCTTGTCTCTCTAATGGTTTTTGATATCCCTGTAGTGGTCCTCTAAATAGTTCTAACCCTGTATAACTAAAGTGTTTCTGGATTAGGTTCGAAAAAATATTTAGAATCATGTATCATTTCTACATTTCACAACAATTCGTGAAAAACCAATTCCAGATACCGGAAACTGAAAAATTTCATTCCGTTGAATAATTTAATGAAATGATCGGTTTTCGAATCGCTCGGTTGGCCGTCGTCGATGGAAATTTGTAAGATGGAGTCTTGCGACACAGAAATGAATTATCATCCAGTCGGTATACGATGGCATTCCGTTTTACTTGCCATTAATAATCATTAGCTGCTGATACTATCGACAGATTATGGAAGAATACTTGGGGATTCTCTGAGCGAGTTCGACTGTATCTATATACAATCGAATTTTCTCATGTTTGCGTGATTGATTCATCTTCTCGTCATTTGACAACAAGGGAGGCACCGCTCGTTACATGTTCTATGGTTTGCGGAATTTTTATTTACCTGCTTTTGGGGTTTTTGATTACTGAGAAACCTGGAATAGCAATTTTATGCTAACCGCATAATTTTTATGTTAGAAATTAAGGAAAATATTATCCATTATTATAATTGATTACGTTCATTAAATTGTCTTCATCATTCCGAAACGCTCGTCTGTCTTTATGTTTATTTAGTTATTCAATTTATTAACGTTTACTGAATTCGTACAGATTTAGATAATTCGATTTTTGTTTTTGGTTTGTTTTCATTATTTTGATCAATTTGGAATTGTGTTCATAGAAAAAAAGTATATATCAGAAAGATATTTCAAATAGTGAAGGTTTTGGTATAATGATATCATAATTTTGTCAATTATATCTATTATTATTTCCCTGCAAGATCTACTCGAGTTGCAAATAGAAAAAACATATTTGAGCTCACTGCAAGATTTTGCTTTCATTTTGTCCTCAGAATCATGGAAAATTCAAGCAAATATCGAAAAAAACTCTCAATTTTTGCGTAACAATACATTCAGTTTTGCTTTTGAGTCACAAGCCGCCTCCTGGACAGACAAAACGTACATTTTGCTGGGGCGCCATATTGTAGAACATCCTCATGCTTTTTTAAGAATCAAGGTTGAAATATGAAAAGGCGGCCAGTAAACTGGGCCGAATTGCCGCCTCTCAAATAGAGGCGCCTGAAACGGTTTTTCGATGAAATCGACAAAACGCCCTTTCATAAATTCGACAAGGTGATTTTAAGAGAAAAAAAAAACGATTTCATATCAAATTGAAATTCAGATGAATTAAGTAAAGCGGGGCGGCGAAATTTTATTTAGCAGGGGCGCCAAAATATCTGGCGCCAGCACTGGGAGCAACTATACCACGTCGTCTTTTTCACTGAGACTTACAGAGCGTCGTAGATGCCTGAGAAGATTGACAGAAGCTCCTTCAAAGATAATTCAGACAAATTAAGCAAAGCCGGGCGGCGAAATTCTATTTTGCTGGGGCGCCAAAATATTTGGCGCCGGCTCTGCTTCATTCGAATTTTTTATTAATGGTTTAGCTTTTAGTTGTTATCCGTCAAATATGACAGCTGCCAAAATAGTTTCAGAATGAAACTCATAATTGAAAAACCATGTAATACCTGAACGGAAATCTCTAAAGAAAGGAAAAACATAAAGTGATGTATCGAGCCATCAAAAGAGCGGTAGCTGATCCCAAATCCTATATAAGGCCGGTCTCAATATCCCCGTCGAATTAAAACACCTAAAAGTTTATTCAGGTCGCTGCAATAACATCTTTACCCCAATCCCAAAAACTGCCCGGTTATACCCGGATAATAACGAAAACTAAACATCGCCCAACCCTAGCACCTTTAAAAGTGTGATCCTTTTCGTCGATTGAAAAAAGCCCAGCGCCAATAAACGACGCGAAATTATTATTTTTCATTATTTGAAGGCCAGTTTAAATGTTTGTGTTTCTAATTGGAAACGTGTGCGGTAGAATTTTGTACGCGTTCATTCGATGGAAAGTAAACAGAAGGGGGAGAGATACTGAAGTGGATATCCACACTTTTCCGAGGCTATCTCACGTGCCCCGACGATTAGGGGTGTGTTTTTCGATGGAATGCGTCGAATTCGTTCCTCAAATACGAAACGATAAAAAGGATTCGATCGATTGGATGCAGATTAGGGCGAGATCGAAAAACAATTTTATTTTCCCTCAATTTACTGTCAAAACACAACATGTGGCAATCGGTTGGCAGTTTCAAGGTTACCCAAATATCGGGCCCAGATGTCAGCGGTGTGTGATGCCATTCCGTTTTTGTAGGGGGAATAATTTGAACAATAATATCGAATCAAAGTAGGTAACAATGGGGTAAAAAATCCCTTTTTTATCACTGATTAAGTTTAATTTGGATTGCAAGGTTTTCAACAAACGTTGTTACTCTATGAGATGAAGATTTAATTCTAGGGGGTCCCCTTGCACTGTGACCTAAAGGTCTATTGTGCCCCCATCATAGCTATTCTCGACATAGCTGGATCTACAGCTCGCCTTCCAGTTCCAGAGTTCTAATGAACTCCAGTATCTGGGATTGCTTCAAGGAGGGTACTTCCTCACTTATAGAAGTTTTTTTCAAAGCAGATTTTGCGTTGGCTTGTGATGGCGAGGTATCCCGTCACCAGATGATCCGGACTTTCTTCTTCCTCCCTACAGAATCTGCACTCATCGTTTTCTGCTAAACTCATTCTCATGAGGTGCTTTTTTAGACGACAATGCCGTGTAAGGAATCCAGTGTGGAGGTATAGTATATGCTCGCTAAGATCTAGATACTTCTCAGATCTCGTAGTGTCAAAGTTTCAAAGAAACTTTTTTGTATGATCCAACTCAAGAAGATTCAGCCTTAGTGATATGTGAGCTCAGTGCTCTGATTACAGCCTGAGCGTCAGAATGGCTGCAATCAAAGTTTCTGTATGATTTAATTGTTGTTTTTGCACTCGATTAATATTTTAGTAGTTCTGCATCTTCAACGATTATCGATTTGATTACGTATTTTCGAAATAAACTTGAGCTATCCACGTTTGCGTTAATCTATTCACTCAAATGAACTCGCGCATAACTCAAACGAACGTGACTCACGTGGTTATTTGCGTGACAGAAGGCGAGCAAAATGCGAAATAGAAACTTCTTGGGAATTTTCTGTACATATGGGATTTATTACACCTTTGATAAACACTGCGTGGTGTTAAACGGCACGAAGTTCCTTTTGCCCACCTGAATTGACTAATTTTATGGCAATAAACGTCGCTTGCGAGAATTTAAACATACGACTAAATACTTAGGCTTGAGCAGCTAATGAAATATTGGAGAAATCTTTACAACCGCTGATTTTGCTTTGATTTTTTCGCTTACATGAAAGAATTGATCGTCATTTCGAAAAAATTCAACTTGAACTCTTGAAGGGTATTTCAATAAAAAATCAGTATGAAAAACTTATAATCATGAATTCAACTTTTTCTACATAGCCGCAATTTAGCCAACATTGTTCTTCTTTCAATTTCCTTCAATGTAAGGTGTTTTTCTCTAATCCAATACAAAATCTGTTGTTTCAGTCCAAATTTGTTGATATTTAAGAAAATCAGTTCATGACTACTTATCGCAACAATTTTGACATCATTATTTTTGCAATAATATAGAAGTTATTTGAAGAAAGAAGGCCCAAGGTTATTGCTCTGTGGAACCTCGTTACTAAAGGGTGTTTTTTTTAGAGCAATAGAACTTTAAATTGCAATAAAACAACGATGGATTATTCGATTGACATGAATTTTATTTATCCGCAAGATAATCTTGTGGCATTACATTTTAAATAAGATTTCTGGCATATGACCTCCACGGCTGGCTCGGATGTAGTCCAATCTGGACCTCCAATTTTCGATGACTTTTTCAAACATTTGTGGCCGTATATTGGCAATAACACGGCGAATGTTGTCTTCCCAATGGTCAAGGGTTTGTGGCTTATCCGCATAGACCAATGACTTTACATAGCCCCACAGAAAGTAGTCTAGCGGTGTTAAATCACAAGATCTTGGGGGCAAATTCACAGGTCCAAAACGTGAAATTAGGCGGTCACCAAACGTGTCTTTCAATAAATCGATTGTGGTACGAGCTGTGTGACATGTTGCGCCGTCTTGTTGGAACCACAGCTCTTGGACATCATGGTTGTTCAATTCAGGAATGAAAAAGTTAGTAATCATGGCTCTATACAGATCACCATTGACTGTAACGTTCTGGCCATCATCGTTTTTAAAGAAGTACTGACCAATGATTCCACCAGCCCATAAAGCGCACCAAACAGTCAGTTTTTTTGGATGTAACGGTGTTTCGATATACACTTGAGGATAAGCTTTACTACAAATGCGGCGGTTTTTTTGTTGACGTAGCCATTCAACCAGAAGTGCACTTCATCGCTAAACAAAATTCGCTTATGATAATCGGGAACAACAGCAATCTCATTTTGGGCCCATTCGACGAATCTACGCCTTACTTGATGATCGTTTGGCTGAATTTGATGAATTTCCAAACCAAACTGAGAATAAATCACTTGACAGCTGTTAAATCGGTCGCCATCTTGAACAGTTATGCCAACTTATATACCTCGAAAAAAAAACACCCTTTACAAGGATGAAGTAAAGATTGAAGTGGACTTATATATTGATGGAAATATCTACCTTTCAATCTTCCAATTCTAGTTTTCAAAATATCTTTTGATTACATTCTCCTTGTTTGTTCAACTTTCATAATTCCGCCATAAATACCAAGGAGTTGTGTTAGATTACTCTTGCCGAGTTTCTAAAAATACAAATAGGTTGTGCTAATTCAAGAAGGTGTAAACGTTGAATCAATTTCTCGAAAAAGGACCGTAAAATCGAAGCACAAATTGCTTTCTTTTAGTACTGCTGTTGACATTAAAATTTTACGTTTATTATTGAACCTTTGTTTCGTTCTAGTTGAATTTGTTGCCGTGGGTGTCAGTTTACGGTCAAACGTGTCGGAATATAATTTTATTAATAGAATTAAGCGAGCTTATTGAAGTAGATAACATTAATTGTTATTTCGAAACTATTAGAATTTAATTGGAATAGTGATTGGCGTTTGTCAAAATTAAATACGCATTTTATACTGCTAATAATCTATTGTTCATTTACTTTGAATAATAAGATGTGTAATTTAATTTCGAGGAATAGTTGTTTTGGAAATTGGCTTTTGACGTTTCTCTTGCCCCCAAGACCTGATGAATCTGATATGGAGATGGTTTTTAATTTAATTGCAATCCGAGTGGGAGCTCAATTATAATCCCATCTAATGTTAATTGAATCAGTGAATTTCCATACATTTCTATGAGTGGTAATCGCGGATAAGCAAAATCGTCATCAGTTTATACAATTAACGTCTTGCTTTTCAATTTACTGCTCTATTGATCTTCTTGACCTATTGAAAAACTCCCGGTCTTCCATAGTAAAATACTTTTTTTTGGCGAAATTCGATTTTATTATTCAAAATAGTTGCCTTCGAGGGCGACACATCGATTATAACGATCTTCCAACTTTTCGATACCATTTTTGTAGTACAATTTGTCTTTCGCTCAAAAATAGGCCTCAGTTTCGGCGATTACTTCTTCATTGGCGCTAAATTTCTTTATAGCGAGCATTCTTTTGAGGTCTAAGAACAGGAAAAAGTCCGTGTGATCAGATCTGGCGAATACGGTGGATGCAAAAGCAATTCAAAGCCCAATTCATGCAATTTTGCCATTGTTTTCATTGATTTCTGTCACGGCGCATTGTCTTGATGAAACAGCTCCTTTTTTTCTTTAAATGAGCTGCTCAGAATCATTAATACGTTGTTGCTTTTGATCGATTGTGAGCTCGCTCGGCACCCATTTCGCACACAGCTTTCTCATGTACAAATATTCGTGAATGATATGATGTACACGTTCAGATGCTATCTTCACAATGTCTGCTAATTCGATCAACTTCACTTTACGGTCATTCAAAATTATTTTATGAATTTTTTTTATTTTTTCGTCGCTGACAGCCTTTTTTGGGCGTCCACTGCGTTCGCCGTCTTCGGTGCTCATTTCACCTCATTTAAACCTAGCATACCAATCAATGACGGTTGTACACCTAAATCAACACATTTTTTAGAGCGTAAGACCTTTTTTAATTGCCGGAAAATGTTTTCAAACTGCCATTGCTTGAACTATTTAGCAATTTCAACAAAAATAAAAAAGAAATTTTCCCGTTTTTGGAGTTGTGTAACTTTTCAAGCCCAAGAGGGTCTATATAAAAGATGAGGATTCATCCTCTAAAAGCTTTCACACATTTTTGGGAACACTATGTACTATATAATATTATCGGAAAATTGACCAAATATATCAATATTCTCCAGATTATCCAACTCATCCTATCATTAACGAATCACTATCGAATTGAAAAAAAAAAAAAACAAATCACTGTTTTCCATACACGTCATCCCGATCTCCGCGCGGCGGCCATTTTGTATCGAGCACAATCACTCTGCTGCTCAATCAATCTGGCATAAAGTTCGACATGCCAGCCGAGGGGTAGCATAGGAACATAAAGGATTCCCGAATTCACAAACCATTAACCACTTGACAAACTGCGCTCGGTCCACGTTGAGTTCTTTTGTACGGCTCGAACACAAAAATTACCGATGATGGAGTCGACAATAAGCTTTTTATCCGTGTTTTTTCGCATTTTTCATCCGTATCCGGTTTCTTTTATTGCGACGGACGACTAACGTATCGACTAGTTCCGGTTTCTGGAACGATCGCCATTTGTTCCGAGTTTAGGCTCCATTTAAAGTAAACGCCGGATCTGGATGATGAGACGGCCGGGTCTATATCGTAGTCTGCCCTCTGGGTTTGTATTTTCTGGCTCGGTTACACGGTGTTTTGACGCCGAATATTCTGCGCTTGTTTCGGTGGATGTTATGGTGTTTCTTGTGTGTTAAGAAGCTTGAAATTATTTGTTATTGTTGGATATTTCACGATAAAATTTTTGAATCGTTCCAACCCGTGTTTTTGAGTCATTCCGATTTCCGTTATTTAGAATCCGATCGTGTTTAGATTCTGTCTGAATAAAAAAAGAGTTTTATAAGCTCTATGACGAACTTTGACAGATGATAGTTGTGCTCTTTCGGAACTTTCTTTCCTAATATGAAGATAGGTCCAATTAGTTTTCGTTTAGATGAATTCGATACAATTTCTTTTCATGTCAACATGATTTACCTAATGACAGCAGATGGTATAAATCGTTTAAATGTAAATTTCTATACACATTTTTTGAAGCACAACCTTTATTACTTCAGTAATGATCTTGAGCTCAACATTATTGCAAATATACGATAGCAACACGATAGGGCATCACCACACAGAGAGGGACAAGTAACTGCTGGTCCTTCTTCTTCTATTGGTGCCTATCCTCTGTGGATGTTGGCAATCACATTGGTCCACATTACTTTATTGACAGCCGCCCTGAATACTTGAGTGGTCGTCATCCATGTCCATTGCCTTATATTAACAGTAACAGAATCTTGTTTGTCGATGGGAGGCTTACAAGAAAATAGCTTGTAAAATGAAATCAAAGAGGACGTATCTTCATAGACAAAGTCCTGTCAAAGTTTGCCATAAAGCTTGTGAGATACAATATCTAAAATATTCATGTCAAGGTCCGTGTCGATATCATTATTCTAACCATAAAAAAATCAAGCAGAGTATCGAAAAAAAACCAATATTTCAATAATAACAAAGCTGACCGAGTTCAAATTTTGCATATATTTAAAATAAAATTTGAAGCCTCTTACTGATAACAACATCAGAATCATAGGAAATCAGGAACAATATAGATACAGATGAGGTAAGCACTGACGTGAAGTCATGAGTTTTTGAGCTGAATAGCTCTATAATTTTCGAATTTCAAACCAAATGTAGTCCCTCTATAGTAAACCTATAAGTAGATATTTCAGCTGGTATATAGCTTCTGTTATTCAGCAGATACATAGAGCTAGATATTCTACTTAGTTGGTAGATCTACAGAGTCAGAAATACATTGAAACGAGTGCTCGATAGTGCTGATAGTAGATTCATAGAGCCAGTCAATCAGTAGAGCAGATAAAGTCTTTATTGCTCTATCAGTCAATAGAATCCCCGAGTTGAATAGTTGAATCTAGATGCACTTTCCATATAGGATAAGGAGAAGAATACGTTACCCAATCAAATTGTGACCAGCCATCAACACAAGAGCTTTTAAAATAATTTGAATTGTTGAAGAAATAAAGCTTTATAATAATTCAATAATTCGAAAACCATTCATCAGATCGTATTCAATCAATTTTATAAATGGAAAACGCACAAGAGAAGTACCTCATCTTCTATGAGGATCAACAGATTGCAGACACCAGGTGTACCCAACGCCTCTAAGAAACCAATTGTAAACCGATTTTCCTCGTTACACACATGACTCGCAAAAAACACCCTTCCTTATTACTCAGAGGAGAAAGCGTCGAACCCAACACTCGATTTTTCTCGACTAGAAAACCATCAAACTTTCCAATATCGTTAGCAGCAGGAAGCGCTTCCTCGAACCTAGAAAAATGACCTTCCAACTCACATCCGCTGGCCGTTTTCCACCGGTCGCATACCTGTGGACGCTAAATTACATCTTATCAGAAACGGTGGTTACCCCACCTACCCACATCGATGAAGAACCACCCCGCCTCGATACCGGAGAAGAAAGCATCCGAGTCGAAGGACCATTCCCGGTCCCCCATAGGGCAATCAGCCACATAAACTTGATTACTGATCAGAACCGCGATAACAGTTGAAAATATCAACGAAGAATCTCGGTTAAACTGACAGACGGCTATGAATTAACCCGTAGATCTTTCGTTTCAATCGTTCTGATAAATAGATTTTGATTTGCATTATTAATGGTATGATTAATCAAAGGTAGGACGATCCAGGTGAAGCCACGGCATCGAGGAGTGGTATCGAGTTGTTGTTTAACTTATATATGCCTCACAACAGTACTGAGGAATGGATACTCGTTGAGTTCAGATCCCGAAACATGTTATTAAATTATTAATTTCGCTTTTATGGCGCAAAAATCGCCTGTTGAATTAAGGACTTGCGTCTTGCCTTTCTTGCACTCGTGTAATTATTTATGCAAACCAGTCGACTCGATTGAATGAGATGGGGGGACACACCTCAAATGTTCTTTTGGCCGGGAATGGTACGGCCATTTGGGACACTAATTTCCTACTAAGTACAGCCAATTCGAAGCACAATTATTATCTTTGAAGTCTAATTTACAGGGTTAATACCAGAGATTAATTTAACTCTAACGACTAAGCCTAACCCAACGTTTCGTCTATATATGTATTTAGACTTCATAAAAGCTACCTAGAAAACAAACAAAATAGTTCAAGTTAAAGTAGGAAACAAACTACGCACAACAAGAAACACACAAACAAGAAAAAATAGAACTTGATTTCAATAAATGATCTTCTTTTGAATGAGTCAAATCAAGTAATAGTTTTTTAATCTCAAGTCAAGTATTTATTTATCAAGTGCTTGAATCATGTCAAGCTACTTGATTTTTAGCAGTTTTATTGTGTAGTGTCACAACAATAAAAAAATGATGAAATGAGAAGGAACCTTGCGAAAAACAGTTTTATTCATTGAACTTATGATATAATATCAACTCTTTTTGAAATAGAAACATAAGTTAAATCACTATAAATCATGACAAAATAATAAAAAGTAAAGTTTCTTAATATTGAGAAACCTCCAGGCTTTGTTTGATTTCATAATTTTCCATCCAAGATCTGTGACCCATGAGGCATGTTATAGATTTGTTGCTAACCTATTGAGGGTTTTTGTAACTGTAAGAGCATCTCTGGAAAATTGTCTTTCAATAGGAGCTAATAAATTCACATTGGCGAATGCTCTCGGCGTTCGAGGAATATCCTTATTTAGTCTAAGCGCGCACGAGATTGCAGAAATATATGCCGAAGCTTGATATCAAGTCAAGCAATAAATATCTAAAATCAAGTCAAGTCAAGCTCAAGTATGTAAATTTTCACGAGCTTGATTTGCTAGTCAAGTAGTTGGTTAAAAAGTCAAGCTACTTTGCTTAATGAATCCCTAATTATTACACAAGGAATTGAGATTTTATACATTATCTCAGTGCAGTCATCTACTTTCTACTTTTTTCGATTCCATTCACAGAAGATTTCATTTTATTTCTTTATGAGGAAACTCTCGGTTTTACGATTACAACACATGAGTTGAATAATTTTTGTAATTGATCGTTATTTTCCACGAATATTTGTTTATGTTGAGAAATTCTGTTTCGTTAAATAGTTCTGGTGAAAATGCTGTTTCATGTTACGTCCCTTCAAAAGATCGCTTTTTCATTGGTAAATCATGCTGCCAAAATGTTCTATAACCCTTCTGCAATTTCAACAGAAAAAATAATTTGAAAGAGAAAATATAACCATTGTCAACTTCGCAAAACAGAATAATATGTATATGACTTTCAAAGTCAAAATAAAGAGGACAGCGGCACCAACTAATGGACGAAATAATTTCGAAATTAGTTTTTAGCATTCTCCATGTGATACTGCAACTAATATTGAGACATAATTTGAAGGTGCTTCCAACGGTTTGTCGTCGAAAATTCAAAAGAAATAATGAACTCAAACCTAACAATCCATGACGATCAACTGTTAAAGAAATGATCAAGTTCAATTGATCCAAGAATACCTCCCCTCTTAGTATCATCCGATCTTCTGGGACACACCAAAAATCAAATCCATCTTTCAACTCCACCTCAATAATATTCCCACATCTCATCAATCAAACCAAAACTGAGATCCAACTATACCAAAACGATCAGGTTCCATCCAGTAAAGATAAATCATCCCTGGATGGCGTATCTGTCAGCCAAAATTTATTTGGCTAATTGTCGCTTCATCTCCCCCCTAATCCAATAAAAAGGGGGACCAAACGCCCGAATCATGACCGAGTAAACTGATGTATAAAATGCACTATCAATTTCACACCCTATATAATGCCATTTTGTCGTAATAACAAGGGGTACATTCACGCAGGGTCCAATTGGGGTGCTATTGTTAGGTGCTAAAAAAGCATGCGGATTGTAGGATCTCATTGGTCGACATTAAAATGCGTTATTGGGTTCCTGGGGTCGTGTACTCCATTTTGTGGGGGTTAGGTTTTTATATCAACCGTCTTTGGTGCATCTGCCGCTTTTGCGAAATCGTATTAGATTTAATGTACCCCTAGTTAGTCAACGGTTTGGATTCTATGCAGCTTGGGTTGGGGTGCAAATTATGCCATCATTGGAGCGCTTCTGCTTTTCCAACTTGATGTGAAACCATGGTATAGACAGGTGTCTGTTTCTCTCTTTGTTATCGATTTGGTCTTTTAACTCTGTTATTCTTTTTTTCGCTTCTTTCTTTCTTTACTTGGATATGATTTTTTCTTTCCATGTTACATTCTGTTGAGTCCTGCGAAAAGCCAATAACCAAAACCACTGGGGATCAGATCTTGAGAAAGAGCATGCTGATCAAGCATTCGGAAGCGCAATTCGTTCGATTTGATTATCGATTTGTGACAAGAAGCATTGTCTAGATGAAAGAGAATTTTTTTCTTTCATTTGCTATACTTACTCAATCTATTCAATAACATTCTGTAATATTCACTGTTAATGATATTCACCTTCGTCAAGAAAGTCAATGCAAGATATACCATGCAAGTCCCAAAATACGGATGCTATCAAACTTGCCAGCTGATCTTTGAGATTTTGGTCACTTAGTACTGCTGTTTTCTATAAGCTAACGCTATCTTTGACTTAGAAAATGTAGTGATGAAACCATGCACATATCGACCCAAAAAAATCCTGTTTATTCCATTCAAACAACTCCAAACAGCGTTCGGTATTGACATATGCTTTCGATCAGCGCTGAGCAATACATAGACATGGACATTTCGACTGAAGCTTCCTCATGGAAAAATGTTCACGCAAAATAGTGAAAGCACTGTTTTCTGATATCTTCAACTACACCGCTATCTCACCTAACTTCAATTTACAATAACTCAAAACTCCTGTTTCTTGATGAAACAAATCAGATCAATTTAAGACCATTCATACCATTAAATATCCATGTTTTATTCTGCCAATTTCTTCTATAAACACTCTTTTATCGACTGAAATTCATGTTTATATTCACTATTTTCTCCATCACATTATCACCATTCCTCTGATCCATGTTTTGGTTGTTTATCATACAAAAACACAAAAAACCTAATTGATATTATGCAAAACAATATTATGAAATAATTCGAGATGTTCGTTACCAATGATGAATGAATGACAATCAATATCGACTCTTTATCAACCACTCGATAAAACATAACTAATGAATGGTTTCTTTGTTGCAGGTTAAAGTTTGGTTTCAAAACCGACGGACGAAACACAAAAGAATGCAGCAAGAAGAGGAGGCAAAGACGAGTCAGGGGGGCAAAGGCCAAACGAATTCCCAAAATTCCCAACAGAACGCACATCACGTGAACAAGTGGAAACAAGAGACGGGAGATGAAGACCAGTATGGGGAATACATAGACATGGACATGGACGAAGAATGTAGCAGTGATGTTGAAAGTGATACTTGAGAAACACTCGAGCCGAATATGTAAATTGTAAATAAATTGTACAAAGCAAAACCCAACCCAAGTGGCAATATGTACATTCAAGAGGTAGTGCCAACGATGTGCCAAAAAACTTTCTAGTGCCAATCTCGATATACAAAACGACTAGAAATTAGTACCAGTGTATATATTATTTATTTTATTTGAAATTTGTATTTATTTTTGTAAATATTCAGTTAAATGTATTCGCCTGGCGTAATATACAATGGATTCCCAAGTATCAATCAACTAAAATGTAGATTTTCATCCTACCTACTGTAAATGAAAATTTGGTATTCGAAATATTTTGATTTTGTTATCTTGTGGATTTGTGAATAATTCTCTTTAATTCGTTGTAGCTTAATTGTTTGCGGTGTCTTTTGTATATTTGTTGTTGAAGTTGAGTAAGATTGTACGTATGTAGTTGAACATAGAAAAGATTATATTGAAAAGAATGTACTTAAATGGATCTATCTGAAAACATGGATATGAGGAAAATAAACTTTCCCAAATGTGAAATTTGTTTTATTTTGTCATTTTCCAGAAAGTTATATTGGAAAAAGTATTTATTGAAATAAAAAAAAAGTTTTATTAATAGTTTATTCATGAATTGGTTCATTACTGGATTATGTTGGAATATAGACAAATTGGAATCTTTATTTGGATTAATTTCAAGTTTCTTTCCAATATACACAAAACTGTTTTATTTATGGATGATAGAAAATGAAGAACTCAATTTAAACAAGAACAAATTTGGAAATAATATCTAAAAGTTGATCAACTTCTAGATACATAAATCGAAATAAAAAAACATATAAACAGTTGAAAAAATACAAAAAAGATGTGAAGAACAATTTACTAAAACATAAATTATTTATCATTGTCTCATTCCTTTTTTAATATTTATTTCTGAAATAGTAAGATCTTTTAGCTTTTTTCCAAAACAGTAAGAGAAATAGTTTAGCCTAAAATATTTACTGCAGCCTTCCTCTATAATTTCATAAAAATAGAATTTTTCAAAAATATGAGGTATATTGAATGATACAATATAAATATGTATTAATAAAAGTAATAACTGGTCTTTATTTGTGTGAAATAGTTACATCTGATGAGACAAGGTTTAGCTTCATGCTATTCTCACACCTTACTTCATTAATTCTCTATAAAAAAAATTTGAAAATATCAAAAATATTTCAAATGAAATATTATCGATATTCATTTCAAAAAAATTATTTGGTGAGTGGAACTTTACATACAAGGTATCAAATTAATAAACTTGAATGAGAAAAAACATGAAACAAATTTCATACTGAGGCATGTGAACTCGGTTTCATTTGTTTTTTGGATTTTGCAGAATTCACAATTCCTAAACTATTAGGGTTAGAAGTATCATGTTCATGTTTCATGATTGAATGTCGAAGATATATACCTATTTCATGAAATTCGATATTTTCATTTCATTATTTGCTTCAACACCCTAGAAAGAGCTAGTGCAGAGTTTTTTTTCGGAAACTATAGGTCTATCCTAGTTCGAGTAGGTAAAGCTGAGTTGATACAATATACAATATTTTCATTTTATCGCAAAAACCTTCGGATTCTTGATTTTTTTTTAGATTTCGGGATTCAATTCTTGTCAGTAGATACTCAGTATAGTAGGTAATCTCAAGTTTTTTATACGCGTTTAGCTATAAAGTGAGAGTTATAAAAGTTTATTGAGCCTACTTGATGAAGAATATTCAATATAAATATCAAAAAATTGACAAATTTTTCTAAAAATGATAAAATTAATAACCAACCAAAAAAAATTCAAAATAAATAAAAATGTAAAAATTGAGTAAACGGTTAACAAATTGAATAATTAAATTAGCTTAAAGACAGACGTGCGATTAGGAATTTTTGTATTTACTAATACAATTTTTCCTCTCCAGTGCCTTTTAGAATTGAAATAATATTCCAAGACAATAAATAAACCGAATATACCATAAAGAAATATTATTTTGAAGGAATAGACACAATGTTGCAAATTTTTTGATAATAAATTAAGTAAAAATTTTCCTGTGTTTTAGTATGTTAAATCAAGAAAGAGAAATACAAAAATTGATATCTATTCATATAATTGAACACAAAATGATAAAATTTCAAATGTGTACTGCCATGATTATATTAAATTATATATTATAACATTTTCTACCGTCTAGTTCGAGGCGTTCTAGCTTCAATAGTTTCGGGAGTTAATTTTTCAGAAGACCCTTCTTTCAACCAAGTCTATATAACCTATAGTCGATAAAATGCTTTACTAGTGATTACGATTAAGTTGAATACTTTAATTTCATTTTATTCGCGCATTCATTGAAAAGTCATTGAATTTGGAATATATTCTTCGATATTATATGGTAAGAAATAATAACCATTGAGTAAAATGTTATGTCTTGTCTTTATACTTATTTTTTTGCCTGATATATACGAACATATATTCTGATTCCCCAATTCGGAAAATATAACAAGCAACAAGTATAACTCCGCGCAAAAGAGGTATACCAACATAAACACCAGAAATACCCCAATATCGTTAACAAATAGCCGTACACGTAGTGAAGTGGATTTAATAGCGACGAGTCAACAATTACAATGTGACGTAAGCCATTAATTATAACCTAACCTGTGGTTAGGACTTAACAAGCTGTCACTAGTAGATTGTTAGCGGGTTATTTATGAGAATTTAAACGTGGACTTCATAGTAGGCCACGGTATCTTTACGGAGCTGAGATGTACGAACGTATGTATGTTTATTTTAAAAATACCGTGCTCGGTGTTGAGATTGGTTCGCTACCTTATTAGTGAATGAATAAATATATCAGATGCATCTTATAGATTTATGGGAAGTTATCAGAGAGCTGCTCATTCGACGTTCACGGTTTTGTGTTCTCAGTTTCGATTGAAATTTTCTGGGGTGTTCGGAAATCACGGTATTCTTGGAGCATAGATTTGGAGAGTTTGATTATTAGGACCAATCATAGAAACAGCTCCTTTCTTTTAAGAATGACTTTTTATGGTGTATGGATTTTCCTTTGCGAATTTTGGACTCCCAAACGCAAATTGAAAATTTCAGTTTTGGTGAAAAAGATTTTTCTTCAATGATTTTGAAGGTCTGTTATACACTAACTGGAGGGGGAAGAAAATATCGGTTCAAAAGTTCAAAAACACAACAAACTCCGTATAATAACATAAAAAAGTGAGTAATTTTCTGATTTCATGATTATATTTTGCCAAGTTACGGAATTGGGATAAATTCAAATTGCTTTCACATAGGACATTATTATTATTGAAAAAGTCTGTTCATCCTGAGCTTCTCTAAGAAAATTATTAACAGCTATTTTCCTGAAATTTGTTACAAAAATTTGATAAAAAAACGGCTATAATCCTCCTTGCTCGAAATCATAATTGATGAATAATTCAGGAATGAAATTACAGAAAAAACTCTTCTTCAAGACTTGGCGACATGCAATTTTTGAGTGCAACTTTCCTGAGCAGATTTCCTTTTTATTCTTATTCAGTCGGCTCCTTAAATAATAAAACAAAGTGATTTCTAATTATCTTTTAATGTTTGAGCAATTGCTTCACCAACAATGTGGCTCCATCAGGTTACATTTTGACTGATAATAAAACAGAGTTTTCAGACAACTTTATATGTATAGGTGATAAAAACAATAACATTGACCTACAAAACATGGATACTAAATGAGACATACTAATTTTTACAGGTATATTGCCGCTTGGGATTTTCCAACTATCTGAAAATGAATAACTTCTTTGATGTTCGTGTATCCTCTTCTTCAAAGATCTTGCTGTTTGTCTCATATAAATCATGAGACAATAAATTAAGTCAACTTGTAGACACCAGATTTATTGTCTTTACTAGTTTCTTCTTTATTATTATAGATAAAATTTCTAAATTATTCATGATTCTTTAGAATCATATTCTTTGGGTAATTGTGAATTTTAAATCGAGTATTTAGCAATACCTTTTGACTACTATTAATATCAGCTAATGAAAAAAAAATTACGAATATTACATACATTTTACCATAGATTATGCTAGAGGTAACGCTTGTTTCCTTTGTTTATTATTCAAAATCAAATCAATAACACATGGGTAGTTACTGTGGCGACAAAAAGCAATGAGACATAATGTCGTCACAATACTCAATATAAATGTAGCTGCATTAGTGTAACAATGGTCTTTCGTGGTACTTGTGCATATAACTTTCTTATTCATAAGGTTTTCAGAAAGATACAATAGAGAATATCTTTACCCTACCCTAATTAGTGTGCAGGCACCATGATACCATTGCACAATTTAGTGAATAAGAAAAGGAAGAAGAAATTCACGGTGTTCAATTTTATGTTTGTCACCCAGGTATAAAACTGAGAAGAAGAGAGCTCAAGGAAGTAAGTAACGAGATGATGACCAGTCGAGTTAGTAGAGTGCTCAAGGATATTTCCGAGTGCTGTACCACAATAAAGTTCTCGTCTGTCGTCCATCAGTGTTTTAATAATCGCAACGAAAACGCGATACCCCAATTTAAACTTTGTTTGATTACATTCAATTCTTCACAAAAATGATCATGATTCAAAAATGTGATTCTATGAATCATACAGTTATATGCTGCCATTTTCTGATTTAATGGTGGTTAGAAGTAGCATGGATGGTAGTATCAGTATGTCTGGGTTTTCTAAAAATAACAATTGTTGCAAATGTTCAATGATTAGTGGAAGTTACTCCAGAGTATTGAAGATGTTGGTATTGTGTTAATGTAATATACTACATTTTTACAACCGAAAATATTCTCTAATGACCGATGTTACAAAATGGCGAATGCGCGCTTGTAATTATCTTGGTCACAAAATTAACGTTAAGACCTCAATTATTGAGTTGTTAGATAATGTTTTGACATTCAAGCATATGGTAAATGCAGTTAATTTTGTCACTCCTTTTATTTTTCACAGTTATCGCAAAAAAGCGATTAAATTTCGTAATAAACACACGACTTCACACAATTTCCAGAAAACTCGAAATTATGTAGTTCATTAACGACTGTCAAAAACGAAATGACCACAATAATTGGGTACTAAAACAAATTAAGTACTTATATTTGAACTCATTGTACTCCAGTGATCAACCAGGCTTGGTATACGGCCGACCAAGTTTCAACACACAAACCAGCGCGAGTCGTTAAAACTTTAATTTCCATTAATGATTTAAGGTTATCGACTGAAAACAGGTTTTCATTAAATATCGGAGAAGATGCGTATTATTTCACCAGAGGCCACTTTTGGTACTCTAGTTACCGGGTAGGTGCCACAGATTCACCTCAGAGAGGCGATTCTTCATTAATCACCTTTTTTTATGGTTTATGGCCGTTTGAGGCAAGACGCCGTCTGCGTTCTGTTTGCGCACTCGTTTTGACAGGCCGGTAAGTGGTTTTTGCCGTTGAGAAGGCAGGTTACCGGGAATTTATACTGTCATTTTCAATAATTACCAGAACATCATAATTTGAAGCCATTATTGTGATAATCTTCGGACGCATCAGTCTCTTATGCTTTGTTTTTGGTTATTTTATGTTTCACTGGAGCAGTTATTGATTGCTCTTCGATTAATCTCACTTCGACGAATTCATTTATTTTTGTTTATCGTATAGGAAACCTTGAAGAAATTATGAAAAATTGGGGAAAGTGCTGATATGAAGTCAAGAGCAAGAGCTTTCTCATTCATGCGTCAATTGGACTTTTGAGACCACATAACTGTATATAACACCTCACTCAGTACCGGCTTCCAGGTTTGACGCACATATGTCATCGCCAGTTGCACACATTTTTTTTTTGTTAGTAGCAAGATTCAAAAGATGCGTGTTGAAATATTTGAACATAAAATTGAGTCTGAATCAAGATGTTGAAGGTTAGGTTAGGTTTGGCTTCAGGAAGGTAACTTTTTCTGTTCTATAAGTTTCTTGTTTCCTCCCTCCTTCTCACATAATCTGCATTCGTCGTTTCCTGCTAGACCCATTCTCATGAGGTGCTTCTTGAGAAGGAATCTAGTGAGGAGGTGTTGTACAGGGTGCGGCAGATCGACTGAGGAGATTCAAAGGGCTATTTAAAAAAATGGTAGCAATTGGAAAGAAACGGTTTTATTCATTCAAGGCAGTAAAAAATATTTATTTTCTGCTCAAGTTTTGAAAACGATATCACCAATATGGCGGCCATCAGCAGCAACATACTGATGTAGTCGATTTTGGAAGTTTTCGACATATGTCTCGAGCGGTATGTCCCGGATTTCTTTGGTCATTCGCTGCTCGAGTTCTGGCAGGGTATGTAGATGATGTTTGAAGACCTTAAAGGAAGAAGTCGTAGATGCTCAAACCTGGTGAGAGCGCTGGCCAACCAACGTCCCCTCTCAGTGAGTCCAGTCTTCCTGGGAACATCTGTCTCAAAAGAGCTAATGAAGTTTAAGTTGTGTGGGCTGAAGTGCCATCCTGCTGGAACCAGATATCACCCAGATCGTGTTCTTCAGCAAGTTCTTTCAATTCAGGATGTAGTGAGGTTACCAACATTAACACTTAACGTTGGGAAGTTACTGTGACAGTGACATTTTCCTCCTCGAAAAAATAAGGGGCTATCAAGCCGAATTGAGACACAGCACACCAAACTGTGACTTTAAGTGAAAAAGGTGGTTTTTCATGGAGTAGAAGAGGATTACATGCAGCCCAGTACCGGACTGTTCCAGGAAGGTGATAATGTGCCTCATCACCACTGAAAAAATTTGTTCTTGAGGAGATACGCTGAATCCTTTGCTCACAAACATGATTTTATACGGGTGAAATGATAAATCCTCATGCATTACCGTTCTTGGTCGTCCATGTCCTCGTCCTCATCGTGTTCTTCCTGTTACCCCAAGTTTTGATTGTGTTCGCAGAGGGAACTGTACGTTGACAGAAATGCCGAAATGTCCGCTGGGTCGCGACCACATAACGGTTATTTTCGTAAAAAGTGCGAATGGCAAAGCCTCGATGCACTCCGTTCCGAATCATGGTACTGTCTAAAAACTAGTGACTCTAAGGAATCCAAAGACCCCTTCCGCACCTTCCTACCCCCACCACATCCCGAGCAATGACCTGTCAAAACTCGTCAAACGGCTCTGCCGCACCCTGCATATTCTTGCTAAGATTCAGATACTTCTTAGATCTCGCAGTCTAGAGGAATTTTTTTGGAATAATCCAACCCAGGAAGATTCCGCCAGGGTGTTTCTCTTTCGGTTTTTTTCTTCTCCTCAAACCCTTGGAGGTACATTTACCAATATCGCAGAAAAGTGCCGGGCTAATGAAATGAGTTTGTGATCCTTTTCTGGAAAGTGTGTTGGCTTCTTCATTATCTTTAAGTCCCGAGTGGCCAGGAACGTAGAATAAGAAGACCTTGTTATTCTTGTTTATTTTGTTGAGTTTTCTTTGGCACTCCAAAACCATCTCAGAATCTATGATAAGTGAACTCAATACTTTGATTACAGCCTGATTGTTAGAATAAATCGCTAAATCACATCTCTGAGAGTTTCTTACTAGATTATCTTTCACACATTTTTCTATCGCAAGTATCTCTGCCTGAAAGACACCAAGACAGCGGCCTAACGATAGTGAGCATTTGGTGCCAGTCGCGAATACTTCAGGGCAGTCCCTGTCGTGGTTTTGGAACCATCTGTGCACCATTTAGTGGTACTTTTTTCGAGAAATGGGATTGTGGACTCCCTTTCCCAATCTTATTTTCTACTGAGTATCGTAGTGAAGGTTTTCTCGATGCTAATTTTCTTCATCATCTCCTCACTCGGAAGGTTTCCTGATGGTATGTGATTTCCTGGAAGTCCAGGCACTCTGATTTCTAACCGGTGTTTCTTTTTGAGGTATATAACTTTAAGTTGGCATTACTGTTCAAGATGGCGACCGATTTAACAGCTGTCAAGTGATATATTCTCAGTTTGGTTTGGCAATTCATCATGAACAGACTCCTCTGATTGAATGGCTACGTCAACAAACAAAACTGCCGCATTCGGAGTGAAGCGAATCCTCAAGTGTATGTCGAAACACCGTTACATCCAGAAAAACTGACTGTTTGGTGCGCTTTATGGGCTGGTGGTATCATTGGTCCGTACTTCTTCAAAAACGATGATGGCCAGAACGTTACAGTCAATGGTGATCGGTATAGAGCCAAGATTACTAACTTTTTTCATTCCTGAATTGGACAACCATGATGTCCAGGAGCTGTGGTTATAACAAGACGGCGCAACATGTCACACAGCTCGTGCCACAATCGATTTATTGAAAGACACGTTTGGTGACTGCCTAATTTCATGTTTTGGAATGTGAATTGGCCTCCAAGATCTTGTGATTTAACACCGCTAGATTAATTTCTGTGGGGCTATGTAAGGTCATTGGTCTATGCGGATAAGCCACAAACCCTTGACCATTTGGAAAACAACATTCGCCGTGTTATTGCCGATATACGGCCACAAATGTTAGAAAAAGTCATCGAAAATTGGACTTCCAGATTGGACTACATCCGAGCCAGCCGTGGCGGTCATGCCAGAAATCATATTTAAAATGTAATGCCACAAGATTATCTTGCGAAAAAATAAAATTCATGTCAATCGAATAATCCATCGTTGTTTTATTGCAATTTAAAGTTCTATAGCTCTGAAAGAACACCCTTTAATTTTCAAGTTGCCAGAACTTTTTCTGGATAAACTGCCATTTCACATTCAACTGCAGTTTTGAAATTATAAGGATTTTTCAACAGATGATTCCATTTGAGCGAGCATTCGAAATAACCAGCAGAAGTCTCCGTTCGACCTAGGTTTCTCTCGAGATATTCCAGTAATGACGACAAACCGGAATGGTATCCCACTTCTTGGTAAGAAATGAAACTAATTCGTACGCGTTGTGTTAACTGGTCATTATTCATCATCAGTCATATACATTCTCATTATATCCACACTGTTATCCCTAATTACTGAATTCAGCCCAGTTCAATCAATTACAATTCGAAAGGAATGCGCTGTACAAGGGAACGATTAACAAAGTGAAAAACACAAATTACCATATATAGTTTCTCTATGACGATAAATCAACTGATGAATTCGCTTAACCCCCAGACACTTCCCTAGGAATTACAAGTCCATTTAACGTAGGAACATGATAATTAATTCCTAAAAGGTGAAAATATATCTTCCTTGAATGGTTCGCTAGCCTCGCATTGATGCAATGCAATCATTAATTCATTAAAAGACCATTACGTTGAGAATATCATTTGATACCGGGTCCGGATATCGGATCTCAGGTAAGAACCGAGATGGATTCGGGAGATTAAAATATTCGATTGCTTTCCGATAACGGATCGTGGTGGAGATTCGTCATGATCAAATTAGGATTCGGAGAAATTAATAACGTTGGAAATATTGCATGGAATGTGCAAGATGCAGCAATACAAGTAGGGATTCATGTAGTGTCACATCAATGAAAAAATAATGAAATGAGAAGGAACCTTGCGAAAAACACTTGCATTTATTAAACTTATTGTATAAAAAAACCGAAAATATCAACTTTTTTGAAATAGCAACATAAATTGAATTACTATAAATCATTACAAGACAAAAAATAAAAATAAAGTTTCTTAATATATAATAACCTCCAGGCTTTGTTTGATTTCATAATTTTCCATCCAGGATCTATGACACATGGAGCATCTAACACAGTTGTCGCCTAACCTATTGCTGGTTTTATAACTGTAAGATCAGCTTTGGAAAATTGTCTTCCAACAGGAGCTGAAGATGCTGGCATTGATGAAAAATCTTTGGCCAAGTTTGGAACGATATTTCTGAACCTATCAAAATCTAATAATAGATTTCATAGAAATGTGAGAAAACTACTAATAAATTCACACTGGCTTCAGTCTCTCGGCGATCGAGGAATCCCCTTATGCAGTCTAAGCGCGCACGAGATTGGAGAAATATATGGCGTGTGACGCGTGCATATCAAGCTCAAGTAATATCAAGTAGCTTGATATCAAGTCAAGCCAAGGTCATGAGCTTGACTTTCAAGTCAAGTAGTTGGTTAAAATGTCAAGCTACTTGGCTTGATGAATCGAAATAAAGTTTATATGTAAAGAAGAGATTAAGAAAAAATGATGATGAGATTCAACTAGAAACAAGATGTTTGTAAACGTTGTAGGCGCTCAATTGCTTGGTTTACGAGTTCTCACCTCAGAATAGCATCTTGGGGTTTCAATTCTTGCACCAACTATATTTTAATTTCTATTGGGTATCAAATATTATTATCTCCGAACAATTTTCTATCAAACGAGAAAATAAAATATAGTGTTCCGTGTGGAATAAGCCTGATTCCAACGTTTGAATAAGTTATCAATGAATCGTGTCATTTTGAAGACCCAGTAGAGTTCTCATTGATTATCAAAAATTCAGTACTTACTACCGTCCTTCACAATCAAAATATCATTCAAATAATTTGATAGTTTTTAAGTTTTGTCCATTTATGAAAAATTGAAATATATCAAAAAAAGTAAGTTTTAAGCATATGAAACTTCGATCAAACTTGGGTTCATTTTTTCATGCAACCTGAGAATTCAACAAAAAACAGGGTTCTATAAGGAAAGCAGGTTTATGGTAATTTACACCCTATGTATTTCCAAACAAATTGAGAATGGATATCAATTTAAAAATTGAAAAGTAGTACTCATAGCAATGAATTTATTGATTTGAACTGAAGATTCCGTTACTCAGATTTGGGTGCATTCTCATTTGGTTTATTGTATATTGAATTGATTCAGTGATTGTTGAGCAGATGTGACAAACCCCTTCATGTGCCTATAAAAAAATTTCAAGAACTGAAATCCGGGGAACAAGGTGGCCATGGCATTAGTCTTTTTTGACCTATCCATTTAGTTGGCAAATTTTCATATAGTCAAGCAGCTACTTGCCTCCCTCTGTATGGTGGTGGTGATAGCACATATTTCCAACAATGTGAAGCTTTAGATCATCACTGAAGTCAAAAAGTTCGTGTTCTACTTAAACTTCTGCATTCGTAACATCTACTGGCATCAAATTATTGTGGAAAATCTCATCCCAAACGATGACACTAAAACATTTCTGATATTTTATTGGTCTATCTAATGGCTTATGCATTTTGCAGTGAGCATACAAGTTCATTAGGATTGTTGTTGATACCGTTATTAGTGAAATAAGCTTCGTCAGATTACATGACAAGCGAAATAAATCTATTGTTTTGTGTATATTGTTGAGGTAACCATCGACAAAATTCTGGTTGTCATATCAAATGGTATTTTCGTTAGAGTACTTTTTATCCTTCACATGTGAAATTAAATTATTTCAAATTTTTGTCTCTTCTAAACGAAAAGGAATCAGACTTATGTTCACAAAAAATCTTCAGAATTAGCACAACTATCATTTGTCAAAGTTTGTCATAAATATTGTGCCATGTAAGATTGACAAGTGACGTATGACAGTTAGTAAACATGGAGTATTACACGATAAAACAACGCCTTCAACTAGAAAGTTTTTTTTCTAATTCTCATTAAACGTTCTTGTTACTTTTCGAGTAGTGTATCAAGTAATTCGAGGGTGCGTCCTTCCGTAGGTTGACCTCCGTTCCAAATCGACCATAAGCTCGTTATGGAATCGTAGAAATTCTACCCGTACCGAGGGTTCAGAGGGAGGGCCAGTTTCGAGGTGTGTTCAACATATAGCAGAGAGTAATTTGTTGGGCATTCTGAAAGGTTTACTTAACCCGAGATTAAAACTAACTGATAATTACATAATAACCACGTTCGCAGACCAAGCAACTGTTATAGGATCATTAATAACGGAAAGAGAAACGTTTAGTAATTTATTTGTTTAATTACTGATCCATAACAATTATGAGCCAGACGAGGAGTAGGCGCTGCCTTTCGACGCTCTTTTGTTAATGTCTTTTTGTTTCTGCGTTCGATTTCTTCGTCTGTGGCTATCGATCTAGATATTAATCCCGTTTTCGATTCTGTCAAGGGCGTAGATCTTATTTTTTCTTGGGGGGGTAATCGTAAAAAAATTTTTGGACGACATTGTTTACTCAAACTGTGAGAAAAAGAGGTTTGATAAGGAAGTTTGAACCAAATTACCCGAAATAATTTTTTTATTACCAATTCGATTGTTGTTATCTTAGACTGGGTGTTCCTGAATCAGAGTTACGAAGAAAATTCATAATTTAGACAATTTTAAAGATAAAATCGCCCATAAACATGAGCCCGCAAACGCTTTGTTTTTGAGATACATGGTGTTTCTTGTAGTTCTACTTTTTTGTGATTCTTAACCAGTTTATCGAATCTTTGCTACATAATTGGTAAAGCTGCCCAACTAGATCTTCTTAATAATTTGTATTTTCCTTAGAATTACTATGGAGAACTGTTTGAATTTTCTTCTCGAAATCGATTGCAGATACAACGACAAACCAAAAGGTGTAGAAATGACTCAGAGTTTCTTATTAAATTTTCCCAAACTACCAGTGGTTCACAAAAAAATAATTCTGGAGGAAAGAAGCGGGCACCCTTCCAGAAAGATTCATCCTGTAGATTTGCATTCAAAATTAGAATATCACATGATGAAAACTTCAAATATCTATGCCAATTCAAGTTAAATATCTTGTGGAAGGAAGGTGATATGAGAGAAAAACTTGAACTTTAACACCTTAATCTCAAAAACAAAGCGTTTGCGGACATTTTTTTTAAATGACAGAGAAATCTGTCATTTTCATTTGTACCTCCAATTTAGGAACACCCTGTAATTAAAAACTCATATCTTCACAAATAAATAGCAATTTGAATGAAACACAATAAATTGTACCGGGTTTTTCACCATAATTTGACCCCTCCTTTAACTTTGTTACTAGAAGAGGTACAAAAAAATGTTTTCTACAAAAGTTTCACGAAATCGACTGCCCTTTTTTGAGTTATCGCAGCCTACCACTTGAAAATGATTACTGAGCATGCAGGTGGTTCTTGAAATTTGAAACTCTGTGGTACTCAAAATAAGGGAGATAGGCCAAACATATGTTATATATTCAAAATCAGGGGAAAAAGAGCTAGTCAAATATAGAAAAATATACAGGGTGTTCCATTTGAAAAAATGAAGTTGCAATCAATATGTAGACCATTCTGTATATATTTCGTTTTGTGAAATCATTTTAAAAAACACTAGTCGATTTCGTGAAACTTTTGTAGAAAACATTTTTTTGTACCTCTTCTAGTAACAAAGTTGAAGGGGGGGTCAAATTATGGTGAAAAACCCGGTACAACACAGACCAGTCAATTTTTCGATGCGAATTATTCAGTTCGTTCTTTGATAACTACATATTAAAATTTTATGAGAATGATACAAAAAACCGAAAACAACGGGTGAGTGTATACCGATGACGAATGCAAATAAGATGGCAAATAAGGGGCGATGCCGAGAAAGCGGATAGATTAAAGGAAAGTAATAAACCTCGGACAAAGACTAGCTCGTAGTGCAATAAAAGATCTCATTTTGAAAGCGATAAACCGTAAGAGGGACCGATTTTTTATTGACGTGTCAATTTCAAAGGAAAGTAAAATGATTATTATTGTATCATGTCATGGAGAAATTTTCGTTCTCCGTCTTTGCGAGATTACTGAAATTTTGAAAATCTTGGAGGGGTAATTACACCCAGTATCCCCCAATTTCTACGCCTTGTGTGTCCGTGGTTAGTTTGGGAACTGCCCACCACTTTATCTTGCAGTGGTAACATTGAACTCTGAGGAGTGTGGTTTGGTGAAGGTGAAACTTTCGATGATTAGCTCATAATGAAAGGTTCGTTTCTGAATTGACTCATTCATTTTAATATCTTCACCTACAGCAATAAATATCACATTCCGTTTGTAGTATAAGTATCTCGTTGTTCAGCTCTGTTAATAGCTCTGTGGAATAGTAAAATGTTCAATCGATATGGTATTTACGGAACCTTGTTTGATTTATATTCGCTATGAAGTGGGTTGAGAAATTGGGATCATCTCAAATTTAGCCTTTGAAGAGTTCAACTCAATTGAGAGGGATTGGCAGCGAGATTATTATAGAAGTCTCTTCATTTTTACGAACTGAGATTCCAATTGAATTAATTTTAATTTTTATAGCCAGCCAAGTATACAAGTCATTTCATTGATCGAATTAATATAACTTATTACGTAACTCTTTGTTTTGAAATCATAATAGGTACGTTATTCTCAGGATGTCTAAAATACTGGTGTTAACACTGATTAGATTTTGTTCAAGATAATCCTTGCGACTCGGCTCGGCATGGTTCCCTTTTCTCTTTTCTCCCTTGAGAGGGAACACCTCCGCGTATCTGCTCAGTTCAAAACGAGATATTTCTTCTTACAAACCACCGATTTTTATGAGGTTTTCGTATAATTTCTTTCAACAATGATCTTCATGGAAGAAAGTTAATAATTTTCAATTCGCGAATGAAAAATGAAACAATGATATGTACTTTGTACAAACCACCTTTTTCAAATATTCGTGAAAAAAAAACCTACCAAATATCATCAGAAAAGAGGTAAAAGTATAATTTTGTGAAAGTCGTCATACAGTGCTTAAGAAAATAAAATTTCCTTTCAGAAGATGTTCCTAGACCTTAATTGTAAGATTTCTTAATCAAAAGCAAGTTTTCATCCCAATGGCAACATTATTCATGATACATTTGTGGCGACAAAAAACAATTCGACATAATGTCTGTACCTAGCTGAATTTGTCGTCAAAATACTCAATATAAATGTACATGCATTAGTGTAACAATGGTTTTTCGTGGTACTTGAGCATACAACTCTCTCATTCATAAGGTTCTCAGAAAGATACAATAGAGAATATGTTTCCCCTAACCGAATTAGTGTTTAGGAACCATGACATCTTTGCGCAGGCATATAACTTAGAGAATAAGAAAAGGAAGAAGGAATTAACGGTGAAATAACTTAGAGAATAAGAGAAGGAAGAAGAAATTCCGGTGTACAATTTGATTTTATGGTTGTAACCCAGGTCTAAACTAGGAAATGGAGAGTTCAGTGTGGTAAGTTACGAGGTGATGAACAGTTGAGTTAGTTGAGTGTTCAAGGAAGTTTCCAAGTGATGTACTACAATGAAGTTCTCATCTGTCGTCCATCAGTGTTTTAAAAATCCCCACGAAAACGTGATACCCTAAACATTTGTTTCAGATATCCGAAATTTCTGCTTTCTAGGATTCCAAGTACCGAAGTGATTAACGGTCAATTGAAGCTATGTTTTGCACAAAAAAAGAAGTCCTATATCAATCAATTACTCGAAAACTACTAGAGACATTGACAAGAGATTATTACATAAATAATCAAGAGGTTATGGCAAACCGAAAAAGGTAATATAATATACAGGGTGTCGAAGTTGTTAGTACTTATGGCAACACTTCATCGCTGAAAATATTTGAGATCGATAGAGCATTGGTTTCCACCCAAGAAATCAAATTATCAAAAAAATCGCCCTTTTCGTTCTCCGTGAAAGTCAAGGTACCATCGATAGTGGCCCACCCTGTATAGCGTCACTTAACCTTCAATATTTCGATCCAAAACTTTGACATGCAAGCGAGAAAAAAAGTGGTATGACAGCGGCGGTGCCATCTGTGTGGCAGTGACTTATTAAGATGGTACTCTTTCGGAGTGAAGTTCACACGAGTCCAAAATGGACTCAGTTGAAAAAAATCCAGCAGACACAACCAGTAACAGCTCACCGACTACCCAACATTTTTTCCCCGAACCACAGAAAAAAATGCCGCGAAGATCGGTGAATCCACGTCAATTACAAAACGAGAACGCGATAATAAAAAACGGAACCCATATCGTTTAATTTTACTCGAAAC
Organism: Harmonia axyridis; assembly: GCF_914767665.1. Taxonomy (NCBI): domain Eukaryota; kingdom Metazoa; phylum Arthropoda; class Insecta; order Coleoptera; family Coccinellidae; genus Harmonia; species Harmonia axyridis. The sequence continues at coordinate 33,270,338 of NC_059505.1, forward strand.
GCCGTGCTTTTAGCTTTCGAGTACACTTATTTCCAAGAGGATATATAAAAATAAATGAGCACCGACAATAATGGAAGTTGAAATACAGGTTATCAAACATTTGCACATAGTTTGTGTCAATTGTCGGAAACAAACGACTGTGCATTTATCTGATCGAAGGAGGCATGGGTCGGCAATTCTAGCTAATTCCTTTCAGTTCTTGATGGTTTATTCATTAACGCTGTCTTTATATCTCCTTTCTGGCTCAGTCAGATTTACTGTTCTATATGGCTATTAACATTTTTCTTCGTGTGGGGAGATTATCGATAAAATGATAATGATTCTACGTTTCACTCGTTCAAAAATTTCCAGCATTGGGTAGGATATCGAAAAAGTATGAAGTGTACAGTGCTTTTTCTACGGTCTTTCAGACAAATAGTGTAGTAGTCATACGCCATTATTTACAGCAGAATGGTCAGGGTAAGTACAATTCTAATTACCTCCATATTGAAACATTACTTTGACGACGCTTCTTTTTCTACGTGAAGGAATTTATTTTCGGTAATCACAATTCATTAGATTATAGTTATTGTAAGTTTATAATTTTACAATAGGAATCATACAATTTAAAGAGTTATAATGACAACTCTGTGTATTATTTTTGACATTTGTTATGTCATTTGTGTTCAGTAGGTTATGCCATTCAATCATAGAAAGATACATACTTCAACAACGTTCAGAAATGGTTGAATTGTTCTATCAAAATTAATGCTCATTTGTGAATATTCAGAGGAAAGAAACCTATGGTGAAGAGAAGATTCCTGCGTTGTTGAGATTTTTGGTAGACATTGAATTAATTGTAGAATTGCTCTGCCATCTGGCACGGATCAACAATTCAATCTTCTCCTAGCTTGTTGATGATGACTGTGTAAAGGTTCCAAATGTGACGCAACCTCAAGGTTTATTCAAATAAAATAGAATGAATTTTTATTTCCCAAATCATTGACATAATATAAACACGAGTATTTTATATCAAGAGAAGAGGAAACAAGTCAAAATTGGAACACAAAATAAGCACAATAAGAGTAAGTTCATAAGTTCTGCAACATGCAGCAATTCAAGTAGAAAGCCTTTACAAAAGGACCATACTTTCTATAACTGATTACAATAATTTTTGAATTCAAGTATTGTATATTATGCATCATCAGAGCTATTCTTATTACTGCACCATCTACAGATCGCCTCTTCCAGTTTCAGAGTTCTTATGAACTCCAGTATCTGTTACAGTAGGTTACGTCCTTGATCCTACGAATTTCTTGTCCAACACATATTTTGCATTGGCTAGGAATGACGAGTGAAGAATCTGCACTTGTCAGCTTCTGATTACTCTTGGTGCTCTTGAGGCGACAATGCCCTGTGAGAAAGCCAAAGAGGAGGAGTAGTCTGTTTTTATACAGATCCGAATTATTTGGAGAGATTCATCCTGGACGATTCCACTAAGTTTTTCGATTCTCAAATTCTTGGTGTATTTTCATTAATCTACCTCAGAAAAGTACATTTGATAAAAGTTTCACTGCACCGCGACCTTATGGTTTATTGTACCCCCCACCATAGCTGTTCTCGTCATTGGTCATCTCAGTTTACAGCTCGCCTTCCAGTTCCAGATTTCTAATGAACTGCAGTATTTAGGAAGTGCCTGTTCAGTATCAACCAGACTAACATAGTAGGTGTTTCAATAATGAGAGCATTCCGCTTCAGTAGTGCCAATATACTGAAAGAATTTCGATTATATTCTAAGTGGGATGCCAAAATGATGATGATGAAAAATAAGGCATTTGACAATATTAGGGACTACTGCACAAAACTACTTTGCTACTTACCTTAGTTCTTCTTTTATATTAATTTTGAACTTGAATGTTTTTCGTCAAATATTAGAAAACTGAAATATTTCAAAGGATAGAATCTGTAGTAAAGAGTACGCATATTTGTTTCAAGTTCCGTATTGCTATAATGACATGTGCTTAAAATAATGGCGTGAATTTTCTGATGAATATCATAACACAACCGTGTGTTGATTTGCAGTTTCGAAATTAGTACAGGAAGTCCGAACCTCGTAATTTTCTATCTGAATAATATAATTTTCAGTTCATATTCATTTTGCACAACAGTCATTAACATTCAATTCGTATAATGATACGGACTAGCCAAATAATGATATAAATCTATTATGCCTATACGAATGTTAGGCACTATAATTAAGCACATTCGTGATTCGAATTCATTTGAAACTTTCCAGTGAAAATTCTGGGATAATTGTCCACTAACGTAATAATAATTTATCGAAAATGTATTTATTGTTGCGAAATTTATTGAATTATCAAGGCTCGATAGACTAATCAAATAGTAATTTGAGTAAATATAATTTTGAATGGAAAGGTTTATATTTATACCGTGATTGACTTTGAGAAGGTCTTTCTGAAAATATTAGATTCTGACATGCTATACTTTCGTTCTCAACAACAGATCTTTTGAGAAGACCACCATCAATCAAATTCTGATGTTGAAATTAACTAATAAGGAGATTTCTCAGAATTGTTTTTATGTTTGAATTCTTTTACCATTAAACATGTCGATATTTGCAATTGTGAATTTCTCTAAGCGTTCTATACTAACTGACTTTTTTTTCTTTCCATCACATTACATCTATTAATTGGTGGTGACTCAATTATACCTATAGTATATCCAGAAAATGTCGATACAAATACAGATATATGGACTGACAAAAGAAATGTAACACCCAGAAGGAGCTATTCAAATTTAATTTTTATTTGGTAAAACATAGATAGTATAGCAAGGAGTAAATGATCGACATTTATAGAAAAAAACGAAAAAATTTACAATTTTTTTCAATAAATTTGTTAATAATATGTTTGTCCACCGTGATCATCTATACACTCCCCAACATGTCTCGGCATTGATGCAATAAGATGGTCTTTTTCTTCTTGATGGATACTATCCCAAGCTACCGGTTCTTCATGTCGCAGAGCCGCCAAAGTCCGTTGGGGATGGGATAAATTTCCAAGCCTTCTACCCGTGATGTCCCAAACATGCTCTATGGGCGAAAGATCGGAGGATCTGGGCGGCCATGGCAAAAGATTCACATGGGTCGCTGCGAAAAAGTTTGAAGTAACTCTGGCAACATGAATTCGGGCATTATCTTGCTGAAATATTGGATTCTTGAGACGGTTAAAGTAAGGGAGAACATATGGCTCCACTATTTCTCGAAGGTAATGCAGCGCTGTCATGTTACCTCGAATAAAGACTAAAGGTGACCTACTTGCATGTGCAATAGCACCCCATACCATAACGCTTACTGTCTGGTATACAAGAGGCTCAACATAAAACTGAGGTTCACGTCTTTCTCCCCGACGTCGTCTCACCCTTATTCGGCCATCATGTGCACTCAAGGGGAATCGAGGTTCATCAGAAAAGATGAACTTATTTTATTTCAATGTAGACTTTCTCTGCACCACTGTAATCGTTGCCGGCGATGCTCACCCGATAATGCTCCAATCCAAAAGCAGTCCAAAAGACCTTATCAGGCGGTAAACCGTTCGGACAGTTACAGGATGGCCTCATCCTCCTAAGTCCTCATCAGCCAAAGATCGAGTTGTCGCAAATCGGTCTATAATGGCCATAAGTCTTAGACACCTATCTTGAACTTCATTTGTGCCCCTTCTACGTCCGGTGCCTACTCTTCTTCGATTTTGGCCATTATCAAACCACGCTTGACAACATCTCATATCAGTAGTTGGATTTCTGTTTGTGCGGTTAGCGATTTCTCGAAATGACAACCCCACCTCCCGTAGAACAATAATTTCACCTCAAATTCACTTAGCTGGCGATAAATTCCGCGTACACGTGCTCTAGGCATTTTAACAACAACTAAATATCGAGTTCAACACCTGGTTTGTTGTTGAATTTAAAAAACCTGCGAAACGACTGAAATATTTATGTAATAAAAATTGTTCACATGAAAAATTCTTCACGATTTTTTTCTCCAAATTCAATAATTTACTTCTTGCTATACTATCTATGTTTTACCAAAAAAAAATTAAAATTCAAACAGCTCCTTCTGGGTGTCAGTTAGTATACATTTCATTTTTAATTCATTTTTAATTTAATTAAATAGTTCAGATATCTGGATGACCACCCAGTGTACATTCCACCAAAAAACCTGCAATGTTCTGCAATACCGTATAATATATGCTCACTTATTGAAATGTAACAAGCTGTAACTCCAGATGAAAAATTGTCTAGAATCTACTCCTGAAATATCTATAATATCTTTTGTTGATTGCCTTATTTATAACGTACTAAGCTTATAAATTTGTGTGTATATCGATGGTAAATTGCACATATTATTAGCCATTTCCGAATCGTATTTCAACTCATTGAATAGAAGATGATTCCGCATTCCTGTAAGATAATATTCTCCTTGTCATAGAGGTAGGAATATAAGAGGAGAAAGAGTTTTTCTCTATGAATTCTCTGTGCGTAATGTAAGTACCATCAGCTGGATATCGAAATATGTACGTTAATTCCTTTTCCTTTTCTCGTATATTCCAGAATCAGGTAAAGGGTACCTTGTCAGTTTGAATTTTTATATTAGATTTCCTCTTCGTTCATATTTAAATTGGTTGTCGTTTTCTACATAACTTCCTGGAGTTTTACCAGTAGTCTATTGAAGTAATTTCTTGTATATGTTAATTTTTTATTCTTGATACGACTGATACGAGTACCATTGATAAGGTAATTATGGAAAGTAGAAAACTAAAAAACTGAAGAAATGACAACAAAACATTGAATTTATATGAGAGAAGCCCATCAGGACATGAAAAATTGACGTAGTGTATTTTCAGATTGCATTTAATTAAACATTTCGGAAAGAAAATTTATCAGACAATAAAAAATATTAACAATATTACAATAAAAAATATTAACCAAAATATTTTATTGCTGATTGTCTTTCAGAAAAGTTCAATGAAATTTCATCTGAAAGTGAAGTTTCATTTATCGCTAACGGGAAAATTTGAAATATTGATTTTTGTCTCGAAAATTGTACATTTTAATCATTTTATGATAATAAATTAAGAGACCTTCTTTCTCAATGAGGCTTTGTTTATTCCAGAAATGTAAAAACTTTTGCGAAAAGAAGACAGTGGTGTAGATATTCTCTAAGAAAGGATTCATCGCACCCCTGTATCCAAGGGCGGCCCTAGTCTTAAATTTTGGGGGGGTCACTGTTATGGGGTTCAAGTTTTTTGATGGAACCATTTCATAACTTGTCTGATTGAAACGCATATTAAGTGTTAGATAGTTCCATTTTGGAGGGGAGGGGGGGGTCATGAAAAATATGAATAAATATCATCTTATTATTAATCCCTCACCATAAAGAAAAAAAAAATATTTAATTCTTTCATGATTGTACGATAAAAATTAGCTGGTTCTTCATGGGGTGCTGATGCCAACCAAGGGCGGATATAGCTCTTTTTCATGGAGGGGGAAGTAACGATTCAAAACCAATAAATCAGGTACACAACATTTAATTACCTAAGATAAACTTTGAAACATAATTTTTTCAAAACTTGAAAAAATTTATCAAAATGAAACAAAATATGTACAAGTAAATGATATAATAAGAAAAATAGTAATATAGTAATAAGAGCTATAGACTTTCCGTTTTTTCAGTTTGATTTGTGCTGGAAGGTTTTTGCTTTTAACGTATTTAGAGAGTTGTCATTGATTGCAATATTTGGGAAATTACCAATTTTAAATTATAACATGAAATATTTTATGTGCACCACGTTGCGTAACTTTTTTACAGGGTTTCGTAAATCCGCCCTTGATGCCAGCACTCTTTGTACGGCATATTTGGCCTTGGTTCTTCTGTTGCTGAATACTGTTGTTATGATTGGTTCAATAGTGCTCATGTTCATAAAATTGATGCACTCTTTAAGGTTTCTATGAGAATTACCAGTGGAACTTATAGATCTACACCTTTACATTGGTTACCTTACCAGTGCTAACACATATAGTTCAAGAACCTGTACTCTTGTATCATACGTTGAAATGTATAATGCCTTGTTTACATTTCCTCTGCCAATAATGAGATTCATCTACATATGCTTTATAGTTTGAAATCGATCATTTTTAGTATTGCTCTATCTCAATAGGATATAAGAATAAGAAATGTATGCAAGCCAGTTTTATAGCGTTACAATGCACTTCTTTTATTCTGTTCAAGAAATGTACTTAGCAACTCCTTCCTGAAGATAGGGAGCCATCATTGTTATTGATGATTCATTCATTGAACTCAATAATTGAGAATTGAAAATCTCAAATCTCATCGTCGCATCAGGGATAAAAATTTATATGCAAAGGTTTCGGTCGAAGCCTCGTCAGGATCAATTTGTATAAATATGCCAACAACATAATAAAAAGACAATTATCTGTTAGTTAAAGACGTCTTCAGATTATTGATGGATTAGCGCAGATTGGTTTGGAAGAGGACGTGTCTCGAAAAAATACCAGCATATTGAATCCAACAAATGGCCTGAAGTCGTGCAGGTCAACATTCCTCTTAACCAATATTGATATTAATATTTCTTCAATTATACATTAGAAGTGATTTATCATATCTAGAAGCGACAGCTGAGCCATTATAAACTTTTGCTCTCTCCTAACATAATTAATATCAGTGGATTAGAGCTGAATGAGACTAATAACTATTAACTATATTGTTAAGTTAATCTTATACTGGAAGCAGCCAGTTTATTATAATACTTGAATGAGGCGCTACAGGGGGCGACACTTACATGGCTCGGTCAGACATGGGTATAGTGAGATATCATCATGATGGCTTTGAAATTTTGACGTTTGAACCATGGCTAGCCATGATATAATCTGTGATAAGTTCATAAGATGATATTCTGGAACTATTCCTGTTTTAACGACTCACTCGTGTAAGAACGCACGCTTTTTACATGCTTTGATTCTTCAACTCGAGAAAAAATGCTTTTCACGTTTCTCACTGTGTAACACGTCACTTAATAATTCTCGGGCCTGCCGCACATATGGTGCAGCAAGTGCTATATCCCTTTTCTTCTTGTTAGAACTAAGCTTCAAAATATTTCAATATTTCGGGACATAAGTTTGTCTCCGTGTTATAGTGAGGTTTTTTCAATAAGATTTTTCATTTTGTTAATCGACTTAATTACTACGAGAAGAAGAATCGATTTAGCGGGACCGAGTGCGTCGTCTCAAATTCCTGAGGTATTAGGCCAAAACAGTTGGCGATGCCAGTATTAAATCCATATGATTTTTAGTTATTACCAACCTTCAAACAATACGTGTCAAAATTTGACAGCAGTCCGACCATTGGTTTGAAAGATATTGCGTTGTGAGTGTAGATACTTTCATTATTTGAAAAAAGGTTGAAAAAAAAAAATTTCTTGTGCTGATAAAATATTGCATTCTGAAGGTAAAATATTTATTTGAAGCAAAATCCTTGTTTGATGAAAAGTTTCTGAAGTCTGCACCAGAAAAATCAACCGTCATTGATTGGTATGCTGAGTTTAAACGTGGTGAAATGAGCACCGAAATCGGCGAACTCAGTGGACGCCCAAAAAAGGCTGTCTCCGACGAAAAAATCAAAAAATTTAACAAAATAATTTTGAATGACTGTAAAGTGAAGTTGATCGAGATAGCAGGCATTGTGAAGATATCATCTGAACGTGTACATCATATCATTCACGAATATTTGTACATGAGAAAGCTGTGTGCAAAATGGTTGTCTCGCGAGCTCACAATCGATCAAAAGCAGCAAAGTGTTAATGATTCTGAGCAGTGTTTGAAGCTGTTTGAGTGCAATAAACCTGAATTTTCGCGTCGATATGTGACAATGGATGAAACATGGCTTCATCATTCCACTCCGGAGTCCAATCGACGGTCAGCTGAGTGGAATGAACACGATAAACCGAATCCAAAGCAAGGGAAAATACAACAGTCAGCTGGCACGGTTTTGGCATCAGTATTCTGGGATGCGCAATTGATACATTGATCACCTCCAAAAAGGTTCAGACCATCAGCAGCGATTATTATTTAGCGTTATTGGATCGTTTAAAGGATGAAATCGTTAAAAAACAGCCCAATTCGAAGAAAAAAAAGGTGCTGTTTCATTAAGACAATGCGCTGTGTCACAAATCAATGAAAACAATGGCAAAGTTGCATGAATTAGGCTTCGAATTTCTTCTGTATATATCGTATTAGCCAGATCTGGCCCCCAGCGACTTTTTTCTGTTCTCAGACCTCAAAAGAATGCTCGCTGGAAAGAAATTCAGCGCCAATGAAGAATTAATCGCCGAAACTGAGGTCTATTTTGAAGCGAAAGACAAATCGTACCACAAAAATGGTATCGAAAAGTTTGAAGATCGCTATAATCGCTGTATTGCCCTCGAAGGCAACTATGTTGAATAATAAAATCGAATTTTGACAAAAAATGTAATTTACTATGATCGACCGGGGACTTTTCAATTGGCCTGTTATCAGATTGAACTAGGTTGAAATTCGCTTGAAGTTGAAGCTAGTGATACTAGCCAACAACAACGGCATCACAATAACTCATATCTCATATAAACAGCTTTGGTCTTCAAGCGCGCAATTGATTCATATATGAAGGAGGGCTTAAATGCAGCACCAGAATTTTTCTGTTGAGATTCAGTAATGGGTTGAATTTAAGAAATAATCATAAGCATTTTCATAAATAACAAAATCTCATCAATCCCTGCCGTGAAAACAAGTTCAGAGGACCCAAGACAGACCCCTGAGGAATCACTCGAATAATCACCATCAATTTTTCAACAGGTGAAAGAGATCGCTTGGGAGCGGTCACTCTCTCGTGCCAGTGTAAATATTTAAATTAGATGCGGAATGGCCTAAAATACCATAACATACAATACAATTTCATGTTTCTTCATTACCACGGATGCGCCATCGGATTCGATCGTTCCGAACATGTTAATAGGGATCGATCTCTTTCATCTCTTACTCGAAATCGAGAGATGAACAGAGACGGCCGGCTGCTAATGGTGGGAGAATGGCACTAAATTCAGTCCGGTTATGAGCAATAAAATCGAACGTGGTGTAAATTGTAGCGTTGCATGAACCAAACATAAATTACCAATAGTTATTTCTGAGCAAGGTGAGTATTTGTGGGATAATAACAAACATTTCGTAAATTATGGTCCCTTCGCGGGGCGATGTTGACGCTGATATTTCGTTATGGCTATGATGGGGGTTTTAATGAGGAGACACGCAGTGTGTAGATACAGTGGTTGGTGTTTGCTGGGCGATCACGTATATGTATGTATCAGAAGAGGAGACGACGAAAATTGAAAAAAAAATTTTGAGGAAAGCACTGATGTCAAGTTGGGAGCTTTTGAGCGCACGTGTATTCGTGCGTCATTGCAACCTCAGGAACCACAAAATTCTATACAGGGTGGCCATTTGAAAACGAAACAGACGAGATTACAGACGAAATAAAGTTTTTCGATAGAAATGCTCGGACAGGTCGATTTCTGTTTCGAGGGGGACAACTTAAGATGTAGGTTACGGACGCATAGCGCTTCAACCCTTGCTACTACAACCCTCACCCCCAAATTTTGAATAGGGAAGATGGGGTGAGTGATACCTCATTTGAAAGGTATTTTTATACTGATTTCAGCACAGTTATTGTTTTTTCATTTTATGCATTAGTTCTCGAAATATTCTCAACTAAGTATTTGAAAATGAAGTGGTGTTTTCATGGCACTTGTAGTGTTTTGTGAAAAATCGACATTTTGAGCTTCAAAACAACCATGACTGTGGCTTCCTTCCTAACTAACTAACGCATGAATATTTCGAGAACTAATGCATAAAATGAAAAAACAATTACTGTGCTGAAATCAGTATAAAAATACCTTTAAATTGAGGTATCACTCACCCCATCTTCCCTATTCAAAAATTGGGGGTGGGGGTTGTAGCAGCAAGGGTTGAAGCGCTATGCGTCCATAACCTACATCTTAAGTTGTCCCCCTCGAAACAGAAATCGACGTGTCCGAGCATTTCTATCGAAAAACTTTATTTCGTCTGTAATCTCGTCTGTTTCGTTTTCAAATGGCCACCCTGTATATTTCGCCCCCAAGGGAGCAATTGGCTCGCGAATGACCCAACACTCAAATAATACTCGTAGGATGTAATACGCTCTATTAGTGATGACGTCACACACCGCCATTTTAGTTCTCCTGTCAGTGTTCGGAATCCAAACAAACAAATTGTCATTCAAATTAGTACGTTGTCGTTGAAGAAATTGGCTTATTTTGATAAATAAAATTATTTAAGGTACGATTTTACTATTAATTGATAGACAGAAGGAACGAGATTAATGCCAGTGAGTTCGAACTTGAAGTTCAACTAATAAACACGGCTTTTTACAAAATCTGGGGAATGATACAGGATTCAAACTTACTGGTATTAACCTCGTTCCTTCTGTCTATCAATTAATACTGATATCGTTCCTCAAATACTCTTATTTATGAAAATAAGCCAATTCCTTCAACGACACCGTACTAATTTGAATGACAATTCATTTGTTCGGCTTCCGAACACAGACAGGAGAACCATAAAAGGCGGTGTGTGACGTCACACTAATAGAGCGTATTGGAATATCAGCGGTACTGCAGTTTAGTTGAAAACCAAGGTGCATTTCTCCAAAATAAATGATCTGCTCGGAGTAGAAGCCCACCTGGAGTTATTACTGAAAATAATGTATTAATGAGTGGACTATTGACCCCGTCCAAAGATGACTTTGTAGAGTATGATCAACAAAACGTAACAATATGAATTTTCCAACGAAAGTTATTTTTCACAGTTTCGAAAAAAATTCTTGAACGAAAGGAAAATTGCAGATAAATAATAAATGCACGTTAGTAAACTTCATATTTTCTATTTCTTTAGGGATTTCCGCTTTCCAATAAGAGTTTATTTCATTGTAACGAGGAAGGTATGCCAGTAAGGATGAAAAACAATATCAGCCGAATAGTCTTCATGGCTACATATCCTCTCCATGAACTCTTCCATGACCGAATCCCACTGTATGTATATCGATAACTTCAAGAATTCCATCTTTAAGGTTTTGAAATTATTGGGAAGCATTGGTATAGACCTTATCTCCCACCTGGCCACAAAAAAAAATTTCTGAAGGTATTTTTAAATCACTAGATCTTGGTAGCCAATTGTGATCACCTCTTCGTGAAATAACACGGTCATCGGGAAACATTTGTTGCAAATTGCGATTGTTCTGCTGCCTGTGTGGCACGTAGCACAGTCTTGTTGTCCACATATATATCTTCGCATTTTGGCCATAAAAATCATTAATCTCAGTCTAATTCACAAGATCGACGAGGAATCGACAAACCTGGGTTTTGGTAAACACTACGGGCTACCGTAGTTTCGACTTTTCACATCACTAACTTCTACAAATAGCTCAAAGTTTCCACCAGTTTGACTATTGCAGGACGAGAAAAGTTCTTCATGACTCAAAAGTGTTTTATAGTTTTGATAACTGTAACTACAGAATTTTTACCCTATTTATAGTGAACTTCAACCATATCAGTGCATTGTTGAAGCGTGTATCTTTCTATTTTTAGTAATGGCGTAGTTTTTGATTTTCAAAGTTCAAAAGATAACAGTTTCCAAAGTGACAGCTACCCAAATAGGGGGCTATTAAAATTGAAACCTTTTATTGGAAAATCGTGTGCTGCACTCTAATCAAAGAAGGTTATTTTCAATTATTATTGTTGGGCACAATTATTGGTCAAACATTTCAGGAAGATAATAGTGTGCAGGACTGCTGACATAGTTGGTCTACGGATAGGAGTATACATGTATATTCTTTTGAGATAGAGCAATACAAAAATTATCAACTTCAAACAACAAAGCATGTGCAGATGAAATCTCATAATTAGCAGAGGAAATGTAAATGGGACATCATATATTTCAACGTATAATACAAGAGTACAGATAAAAACTTCAGCAAAAACTCTGTCTCCCCGTATAGGTGTAGTGATTGGTTTGTGTATTTGTTTGGACGCTTAGAGTATAAGCTAACATAATTATATTTAAGAGCTCCTTCATCCAAACAAAATCTTTTTCATCCTTTCTCTTCACAATGTTTGACGACATTATAACTAAATCTAAAAACAAAAAAGAAAAGAACCAGAAAGAAGTAATAAATGTTTGTTTCCATTATATTGATTTGAAGTTAGTGACCCATCCTAAAAAAGAATATGAAACTGAATGGATAGCTTGGAAACCAGAATGAAATTATAAATTGGACAAGTATTCAGCAAGTGGTCAATGGTTTCTTGTAAACCACACTCATATAATGGGCTTTCAATAGAGTGCCATTTGAAGTGCATGCTATTGCAACGACCATGACCAGTCCTAAGTCGATTTAAAATACACCAAATTTTCCTAAGAAGATTGAAACCTGGAACTTTCTCTGAAGGATCAACGATTAGAACTTTGTTGAAGACATTACAAGAATTCTATTCCGAACGACAAATTTGTTTGTCAGTTTCATTAGATTGAAGGAAAGTAATTGATCTATAAAGGTTTGCGTGACTCTAATTTGGCAGTTCTAGTTTCTGGGAGGTAAGATATAATTAGAAATAAGTTCGGGTAGAAATGAAATTTTTCTCAAGATTTCTTGACTGAGACCAGTCTACGAATATTAGGCGGAAGTATATGTGATAGCAATGTTAACCAATGTAAAGATGTAGATCTAATAATTCCACTGATAATTCTCATAGAAACTTTAAGCTATGCATCAATTTTATGAACATGAGCAATATTGAACCAAACAGAACAACAGTATAGGAGTATCAGGTGGACACGGAACAGATTTTAATAGCGCATAGAGTCCATTGAAAACGAATGTGCAGAGCGCAGAGAAAGCTGAACCGATTAAGTCAACACAATTTCTTCTTCTTCTTCGTGATATCCTCTATTCCTCGAGACTTATTGGTCCACCCCGTAGATAACACTTTCAAAGTGTGACTACACCGATACTTTGTCGTCATCCTTCAAGTGCGCGTACGAAGAACCATCGGATGTTTTATATGGCCGATTGATCACCTCGCGTTTCTTAGCCATAGGGCACGTAGGTACCTATCAGCGCCCACGCGTTACCAACCCAATAAACCCTGGGCCTTAACAAGCATAATGCCCGTCTTATTCAGTTATTTATAATTCTCCTGCCATCGTTCTGATGAAGATGTCTACGGAATAAGCAGGTTACTATAGCGACAGCTGTTTGGTGCAGCACGGCATGAGTTCGTTTATGTGGGATGCCCCCGGGTCAGGGCTGTCAACCTAAGCGCCCGGGAATTAGGGATCCGGCCCTGATAAGCAGTACGGACTTGCAGGGGGTGTTGGTTCAAAGAGCAACATGAGGTCGGGCATTAGTTGGGTCGAATATTGAATGATCACGCCAATCGTATAAGTGGTGGAATTGTGATCTTTCTATGGCGTGGACGTCCTACCTTGAAAATACAAACAGACCAAAATATCTATATGGCTATTCTCTATGTCTGTGTTCTGTTGGTGGAATAAGATATCAAAAATATCAAAATAAACGGTTTTCTACTTTATGGTTCCTAAACATAACGTGAATACACACCTTCATTTAGAATATAGATAAAATTTTCATTTCCATACACCTAATGCTTGGAAGTTGCCATTATGTATGGAATACAACATCATTTATAGGAAAACAGGGAGAGATGACGCACATTTTGTAAAATGCGCCAGAAATCTACTGATTTGAACTGATCGTGGTCCTTAAATCATAATCAATTCTTTGGTTATTATTCTTTTATAATCGAAGTTTTTTTTTTGAGGTATATAACTTTAAGTTGGCATTACTGTTCAAGATGGCGACCGATTTAACAGCTGTCAAGTGATTTATTCTCAGTTTGGTTTGGCAATTCATCATGAATAGACTTACGCCTGAACAACGCATGCAAATAGTGCAATTTCATTTTGAAAATAATGGTTCTGTGCGGAATACGTATCGCGCACTACTTCCATTAGCGATGAAGCGCACTTCTGATTGAATGACTACGTCAACAAACAAAACTGCCGCATTTGGAGTGAAGCTAATCCTCAAGTGGATGTAGAAACACCGTTACATCTAGAAAAACTGACTGTTTGGTGCGCTTTATGAGCTGGTGGAATTATTGGTCCGTACTTCTTCAGAAACGATGATGGCCAGAACGTTACAGTCAATGGTGATCGGTATAGAGCCATGATTACTAACTTTTCCATTCCTGAATTGAACAACCATGATGTCCAAGAGCTGTGGTTCCAAAAAGATGGCGCAACATGTCACACAGCTCGTGCCACAATCGATTTATTGAAAGACACGTTTGGTGACCGCCTAATTTCACGTTTTGGACCTGTGAATTGGCCTCCAAGATCTTGTGATTTAACACCGCTAGACTACTTTCTGTGGGGCTATGTGAAGTCATTGGTCTATGCGGATAAGCCACAAACCCTTGACCATTTGGAAGACAACATTCACCGTGTTATTGCCGATATACGGCCACAAATGTTGGAAAAAGTAATCGAAAATTGGACGTCCAGATTGGACTTCATCCGAGCCAGCCGTGGCGGTCATATGACAGAAATCACATTTAAAATATAGTGCCACAAAATTATCTTGCGGATAAATAAAATTCATGTCAATCGAATAATCCATCGTTGTTTTATTGCAATTTAAAGTTCTATAGCTCTAAAAAAAACACCCTTTATTATAACATCAACATGAAAAAAAACTCAAACATTTTTCAAAAGTAAAATAAAATACAAAACTCTAATTTTGGCAATCTCTTCCGCATCCCATGGGTGAGACGACGCATTGGGTTTGGGAGATATTGCTCAAGGGGCTCAACATAACATGCTTACTTTTCGGCAATTGTTTTATTCTCACAAGGTATACAGTAGTTTTAAAAGGATTTGCACGTGTCATAAAGCCACCTGCGTCACTCCACGTACTGAATCCATTCCACTGTAGATTTGGTATTTTCGTAGCGCTCTAAGCAACCTAAGCATTCATTTTCGTGAAAAGTTTCGTCGTCTATGGAATCGTTTTCCATCGCACCATTTTCTTCAGAGGAAAAACTTACCAAACGTCGTTTCACACGTTTTATTCTAGCAAGGTTGTCATCAACTTCTTGGGTATGTTTTTTTCTGTTGTCTTTTGTGATGTTTTTCTAATTAGTTTTTCTGACATTTTATTCTTCTTACGGTTTCCTACTTTTTCCAACACCAATCTTTTTTTTATCTGAAATCAGTCAAGTTTTGTGCAGACAAAAGTTCAAAATATTTATGCGCCCTTCCTTGTTTATACCTTCAGCTCGGACATGGATGCATATTTGGTCTTTCGAAAGCTCGAAGTGGGATTTCTTTTTGAAAATAGTTTAAAAAGTCGGTATTTTGGGTCTGAAAATAAAATACTATTATGTGTCATCTGTCCCGAACCCATGGGATAGATGACGCACCTGTTTAAGTTATAAAAAATATCGAAAGATAGAATTATGATAGCTTAGTGAATATAGCTTTTATAATAACCCAACTTCAAACTAAATTCGTCAGAACGTCGACATTTAGCGGATTTCTAATTAATAGTGGATCGAACTAAACACCTTGCAATCTTTTTAGGTACTTACCAACTATATACCACCAAATATCTTGTAAGTATATCTCACTTTCAACATGATTTTTTTCGAACGGCAAGAGTTAACCGTCTGTATGCACTTGTCTTGGACAACCGGCGCTGCGTGTACCAAAAACGCGAATTATCGAATTGCGTCTTCTCTCCTGCCGCATCATGTCTCCCTGTTTTACCTTAAATGTCCTCCCCATGATCTCCTACAGAACTCCATCGTTGTGAGGTAACTTTTGATGTCTCGCCTACACATTTCTGGCAATATCACACTAATAACTTGACGGATATTGCTTTTCAAATCGTCAATTGTCTGAGGGTTATCGGTATAAACCCGATTCTTCACAAAAAAAATTCAAAGGCGATAATTCACAAGATCTTGGTGGCCAATTCACATTGCGAAAACGAGAAATTACGTGTCCTGGGAATTTTTCTTGCAATACAGTCCAACCAGGTCGGTTGTGTGGCTTTTTGCACCATCTGCATTCCCGTTTAGATCTCCAAAGCCTTCTGGACTCCTAATAATCAGTTACCAATAGTTCTAAAGAGAAAAACTCAAAGCATGAACTTGATCTAATAGTTCTTCTCAGCTGGTTTGTTGGGTGAATTTGTTTTATGCTGTTGTTGTAATATGGGAGTGACCAAGATGAAGCTCCCTCATATTTGCTGTTTCATACATCTGTCTACTAGACGTGAGATGAAAATCTGACTGGTGACGACTGCATCCAACTGTCTCATAACACCTTGTATCATGCCTATAGATCTGTTAATTTTGCCCGTATTCAAATGATTGAGATATAAATCCGGCCTGAGCAATAGACGTAGATCTTTAATGATCAACTAATGATATAAAAGATTATCATTGCAATTGTATAAATCAAGATCAGGTCCTAGACGTTAGGCTGTATTGTTGTCAAAAATCTCCAGAAATAAAAAATTTTCATTATAACAATATGGTAGTAAAATGTTGTCAACCATTGAGTTGACTAAGTCAAGCTCATCATAAAATATTTCAAGACTTAAACACTATCGTTAGATTTTTGTCAGGTGTGTATTTCCAAAAGAGTTTTTTTAAATATCAAGAAAAGTCTTTGTGCGAAGTCAGAAGTTTTCGCTTGCTATTCAAATTTCTACTTATTATTTGAAACACCCAGAAAAAAATTCCAAGTTATTGAATTATTTCCAAAGAAAGTACTCGGTGAATACTGACGTTATCACCATCAGCATCGTCTCTAGTCCACTCTTGGACATAGGTGTCCCCTTTTGTCTCCAACATTCTTCTGTCCTGAGCTTCTCTCATCTACTTATTTCTAATTTGGTTGGTTTTATCGTCCACCCAACATCTCAGTGGTCTGCCTTCGTTTTGTATGCTTGGTCTCCATTTCAACAAATGTTAAATGTTATTTCCTTGATCTCTGAAGACATATCCTGCCCAGCTGAAGTCGAATCGTAAAAATTGGTTTCGGGGATAAGATAAGTTGGTGGCGTTGAATTCTATTATTACACTAGGTCTTTTCAGTGTCTATTTCTTAGCCAGACAATCAATCAAGAAATTCAACCAAAGGTTTCCTGATGAAATGTCAAAATGCAGGTCGACCAGCAAATTTTTTTTGTGTTTGACGTGACATAATTTTTGTGTAGTTTCTTTCTTGGTTGACTTAAACACCAGCTCGCCAACTGTGTATTTGTCTATTTAAGCACAGTGCAACGTGAAACTGTGCGATTCACATTACAGTAAACAGAGAGCACGATTAACAACCAATAAGGTAGCATCTGTAAAGTAAATCGCACGGCGAATATCCAATCATAAAACACCTTTAGTAGTTGCCACGGAAACCAAAAACAAAAACCCGCGTAGCCGAGAACTTTTTGACGTTTCGTAATTGTGTCGTGATTTGCCCCCAGTTATTGGATTTGCTCAAGTTTTTATGAAAAAGATAGTGGTCGTAGAAAAGTATAGTACTCAACTCGAGTTGCGAGACAATTACGCACTAGAATTACTTAGCTTCTCACAATTACTATTACACAATGAGAGCATAACCTCAAAATAACTTTGCAGCCCTACAATAAGAACCTGAAACAAATTCCAAAAAGACGTAGTGACAGATATCTGTCAGAAATTAGCCAATTAATTGTCATGAATACCAAATTCCGGAGATAACATACAAAAACAATGAATCAAAATAAATACTGAGTATAATTTCCCATAGAAATTGTATTGTAGTATCGGATCAAAAGGAGCCGTAAAGATCAATTCTGTTTACCGAAGACACATGAATATTTTCGCCTTCCATTGATACCTCAATACCAGTACATAATATATCGTTTGATGAAGACACATCTGATTCACGTGTACAAGTTCTCGTGTCTTTGTTGCGTTGGCTTCATGTACCTGGCATAATATTTTGTGGTGCCCCCTGCTGTTGTCTGTGAAGTGATAATATAGTTTTTACAGCATCCTCAGACGTCTAGGGAGTGGCAAACGCAGTTGTGCAACCATTAAAATATTTAATTTCGATATAATCGAGATTTTACATCAATAAAAAACGCATAAATTGTTTTGATATATGTAGGTAGGTTTGTTGGAACTAACTTGGAAGTTTTTATGAATATTATTAACATATTCAAAGCGTTACGTTACATTTATTATAATCTTTCTCGAGCAGGTAGATTTGCTCGGGGAACTTCGAAGAATAGCTACTCGTAATAAAGCTCAGCTTCGATATGGGATACGATCATGTACTACATACTGTGCTACCATATTCACGATATTTAAGATACACTATACTGAAATCTCTCATCTCAATCAAACAATGGTTACGATAGTTTTTCATAGAAGAGTTTTTATAAGGCGAGGAATAATATTCTTCAAAAATTAGCTGGTTCTTTATGGGGTGCTGTTGCCAGCACTCTTCGTGAGGCAGTTTTGGCCTTGATTTTTTCTGCTGCTGAATACTGTTTGGTTCAATAGCGCTCATGGTCATAAAATTGATACACAGCCTAACGTTTCAGTGGAACCTTCCTTCAATCTAATGAAAGTGACAAGGAAATTTGGCGTTCGGAATGGAGTTCTTGTAATGTCTTCAACAAGGTCTAATTGTTGATCCTTCAGAGAAAGTTCTAAGTTTCAATCTTGCTAGAAAAATTGGTGTTTTCTAAATCGACTTAGGACTGGTCATAGTCGTTGCAAAAGTATGCACTTCAAATGGCATTCTATTGAAAGCCCACTATGTGAGTGTGGTGTAGAATAAACCATTGACCACTTGATGATACTTGTTCAATTTATGAATTTCATGGTGGTTTTCAAGCTATCCATTTAGTTTCAGATCCTCTTTCAGAATGGGTCTCTAACTTTAAATCAATAAAATAGAAACCATTACATTTATCACTCCTTCCTGATTCTTTTCTTTTTTGATTGCAAATTTAATTTTATTGTACATATTTGTCGTCAACTTTTGGTGTAGAGGAAGGATGGAGGGGGATTTTGTTTGGATGAAGAGAAACCCCTCCAATATAAATATGGTAGCTTATTCAGTAAACAAATACACAAACCAATCACTACACCTATACGGGGAGTTTTTGCTGAGGTTTTTATCTGTTTTCTTATAACATACGTTGAAATGTATGATGCCCTGTTTACATTTCCCCTTCTTATACTGAGATTTTATCTACACATGCTTTATTGTTGATTTTTGTATTGCTCTACCTCAAAAGAATATATATAACGCGTTTCTACTTTTCTCTTATTCTTCTCTCTTGACCTAATATCTGTATAAATCATTAAGTGAAAACACGGCGTTATATAGGGTGCGCCTACTCTCTTTGATCACTGATCTGGAACTTGAGTTAACCTTGATAATTCAATTGACCTAATATTCTTTGTGTACATTCACATGCACTTTGCGATATATGAATTGGAACTGCCCAATAGAAAAAATGTGAATTTTTCTTAACTTTTTCGAATAAAATAAAACACTACATATTTTACGTAAGGAGCGGTTGAAAAAAATAATATTGTGTTTGGGGTTGAAACACAAGTAAATGAACAATTTATGAGTTACAATGTTTGGCATAGGACTAACACTAACCTAACTAAAACTAAATTTGACGAACATCGAATAGATTTTACCAAAAATAAGCGATTCTCTACCTTTGCATCTCATAAGCTCCTGCTTTACTTGTGTTTCAACCCCAAACACAAGTCAATCAGGAGTTCATAATCATGAGTTGACACGTTCAACTTGCAATATCAAGTATATAGAACATACCTACAGGACATTCATTCAAAGCTATATTTGAAGAACATTGATTCGATTTTGCAAAAAATGAGAGATTCTTCACCTTTGCAACATACTACATAGATAATGATCACCCTTTCCCCTTTTCTCACAGTTGACAACATTAAAATTATACATGTGGATTCAAAAGTCAGAAGGCTCAACTTTTTGGAACCCTTTGAAATGTATAAGCTAGTGAACAGGAATATAGTTTCGAAATCATGAATGAACAAACAAAATGTTTTATCAAAAAATTCAAAGCGTTCAAATAATATTCGAAATCCTAGACATTTGGATAACGGTCAAAAATGTTTTTTTCAAGTTCACCTTTTTTTTTGGTTTATCTCTTTTTTGTATCTGAATTTACATGAATTAGTACCATTTGTAGAACCTTCAGTGTCTAAAGATTAACTTGAAATATGTTCGAAACTACACAGTTACACAATATAATCAAATTGTTAATAATATACAATTTTATTGGAACAAACAGAGAAAGTATAAAACTTGTATTAATTATGACCAACAGCCAAATAGTAACGGCTGAAACAGTTCAATAATAGAAGTTAGGAAGTCACACTTCACTGATATATGTTGCGTACTGTAATTTTTAAACAGAAAATAAATTCGAGTTGCCTCTTCCATCATTCCTCAATCTCTACATCTCAAAATAACAGTACCCTCTGAAACTCCCAAATAAACCAATTCTGCCTCAAATTTCCTGAATCCCACCCGAACATAAAACACCATTTTCTGCGATAAAAATCGGGCTGATAATCCATCTAAGCTCCTTCCCTGAACCTACCAACGTCTCAATCAACCCAGCATCCACCAGGATCTTCTATCTCACTCTGACCCTCCCCGCCGAGAAGTCATCAAAATATTTCATTAGGCTGGAAGTCTGTGATTTCCATAACAATGAACGACGTTCGTCCACAGATTGTATACGGCCAGTTAAATGACCATAATTCAGCCCTGTAATGGACATCTTCCTGCGAAGCGTCCTCAACAGCAAAGAAAGAAATTCGTGACAACTCTATTCCACATCTCATATCGTACGTAAATATCTCGCATAATATTTTATCCGGCCATATTGTGCTCACGGCCTTATCTCGGCTATTTATCTCCACACCTACGTATGGATAAGTAGCACCCGGTGCCACAAAATTAATTTTCAAAATCCATTCGTGCCTCTTTGTGCAGACCCATTCTCATTTCTCTCGTAATATTCATATAAATATCCTATTATGGCCGTTCTATGCCTCTTGATTATGATATATACATCGCGATGAGTGCGTTCTGTTCGAGATTGCCACTGCTTTACTGCCTCTTAGATTTTATTTAGTGAATACTAACGCGTAGTCACCGTCGCTGATGATGACATCTAATTTTAGAGAAGATGAACTCTGACGGATAGTCTCTACGTTGGAGTTCCGCAAGGTTGGAGTTTTGGACCGTTATTATTCTTGTTTTACAATAATATCCACAATAACAATCGTTTTCTACAATGCTACTAGTGGAGTTCTGCAAGGTTCGATTTTAGGGTTAGTTATGTTGGGAAAAAATTAAAACATTGGGATGAGGCTGTCTACATTGATGTCTTTTATGTTGTCTGACTAGATCTACGTCCTTGAGTGAACATGTTGATGTTCAAATCGCAGGGATAGGATCATTGAAATCAGGCAACCAATTTGGACTAAAACAACGTTTCGTCATAAAACTGAATGAAACCGTCAATAACAGTATCGATTCACAAGATCTGAGTTGAGTAGATGCCCATTTATGAGGCAGATATAGGGAATTCTACAACCCATGAATATATTTACTATTGACATCTATAAGGAAAATTAAATATGACTCATCCATCAGTTTGTTCTGACAGTAATTTCAATTTTATAATAAATTTTTTGATGCGTAGGTCGTTTTTTCTTAGATTTTATTTTTAATGAGTTACTGACAATTTCCAAGCGAATCTTTAGTCCACTAAATGAACTTGGTAAGCAAATATTTTGAACTTTGACTTCGTTAATTTTTATTTTATACATTTCTGTTAACTCAAATTATACCTTTTTTGTTTGTTTTTTTTATGTAGCTTCGAAAAAGTCTAAATATTTAAAAGAAACTTTGGCTCTGCCTGAATTGGTTGCTTGATTGCAATGATCCTAATCTAATCTTGTAATTTGAACTACAACTTTGACCGTTATATTCTTTTGAGGACAGAAATATTAGTTTTCGGGGTAAGTTTGACTTTTTTGTATGATATTTCTACTGATCTCTGCAGTTATTTCGTTTTGCATAAAGGTAAAGTTCTTCCTTTGCAACTGCGACTATTCTTCTTGGATTCTTTCACATACTGCCATGTACTTCCTGCATATGTGATGCTTAGTAGTTGTATGAATCCGTGTAATTGTTTCATTATATCAGGTGATACTCAAGTTATGGTTGAAAATCGCAGCCACATATTTGGCTTCAAATTTCTTACATTGGCAGAGCAAAATATGCATTTCGGGTAGGTCTAAATTTTCTGCTTTAATATGAAGAAATCAGCGGCCGAGGCTCATCGAATGCTCTCTTATACCTAAGGTGTGGCCGCTATCAGAGAAAGAACGTGCCGAGAGATGGTTTATAAGCTTCAAGAACGGTGATTTTGTCGACGAAGACCAGGATGACGGTGAAAGAGAGAAGGCTTTTTAAGAATTGAGAGGCATTTCTTTGATCAAGACCCGTGTCAAACTCGACAAGAATTGGTAGGATCATTGGGAATTAGGCAACAAGCCATTTCAATATGCCTGAAAGTCATGAGAATGATTCAGAAACAAGGAAATTGGGTGCCGTACGAGTTGAAGCCGAGAGATCTTGAACGACGTTTGTTTGCTTGTGAACAGCTACTTGCAAGGAAGGGATTTCTGCATCGCATTCTAACTTAAGACAAAATAGGATCATTTGATAATCCCACGCGCAGAAAATCATGAGGATATCCCGGCCATGCTTCCACGTCGACGTCAAAACCGAATATTCACGGTTCCAAGGTCATGTTGAGTATTTGGTGGGACCTGCTCGCCGTAGTGTATTATGTGTTGTTAAAACCGACTGAAACAATCACAGGCGATTGATGCATTTGAGCCGAGCATTGAAAGACAAACGGTCGCAATAAAATGAGAGACATGATAAAGTGATTTTACAGCATGAGAATGCTCGACCCCATGTTGCGAAATTGGTCAAGACCTACTTGAAAACGTTGAAATGGGAAGTCCTACCCCATCCGCCGTATTCTCCAGACGTTGCTTCCTCGGACTATCGCTTGTTTCGAGCAATGACACACAGCCTGGCTGACCAGCACTTCCGGTCTTATGAAGAAGTAAAAAATTGGATCGATTCGTGGATAGTTTCAAAAGATGCCCAATTTTTCCAAGGCGGGCTCAGTACTCTGCCCGGAAGATGGGAGAAAGTAGTGGCCAGCGATGGACAATACTTTGAATCATAAATCTATAACCAGTTTTTGACAATAAAGCATCGAATTTAGGAAAAAAACGGCGAGCAAAGTTGTACGCCTATGTACATATCGTATGTAAACATGTGTAGCTTTATCGACCACTGCTTCATTGTGATTGAAAACCAAAATGGCCGTTTTTTGGAAGGCGAAAGAACGTCCCCCCACCAAGCCATGACTTACCATTTCTGAGTACTGTCCCAACCAAAATATAAATGTTTCTCATGGTCATGGTCACTTTGTATTTGATGAATTGTGACTTTTGTCTTCGTAGATGAAAAAACTCTTTCTATCTTGAACAGAGTAAATATTTTAAAAATTTGAGAAGAGTTTATGTAGAATCAGAAAGTCTCAAAAGACTAACTTCATGAAATACCCTTGACCTCCCAATTCCAAAACCTCATAATATACTCATTCCCAGTTAATAACTCATATTATCCAATCAAGAAAAGGGTTAACTAATAATCATTTGTAGTCTATATCAATGCTGCTTTTTAGCTGGATACGATTCGAGAAAGAAGGAAGCTATTTAATCTCAATCTTAATTGTGGTAAGTAAAACTCGTTCTCTGAACACAATCACCAATCGATCTAAATGGCGTTTAAGTATACAATAAGTACAATAACAAGACGCAGATAATAAAGGTAATTGATTACGCTTTGTGCCATGCTCAACCGAAAGGGGGTGTGGTATGGAGGTGAAAAGATTAATTGAATTCGACTTTTTGTCCGTCTTGATATCTTCGAAAAATATTATACGGTCTGTGGGCGGTTTTGTTGAGGATTTGTATTGTGCTGTGGTAATGAACATTAGATTTTTTTTTAGACGTTGGATGTATATGGGAGGTGATAATTGTTGTGCTGGTTTGGTCATCATTCTAGTGGAATCTCTAACTCTATTATTCAGGAATTAATTTATTCCTTATTAGCATTATTATTTTTAGATTGTTGAATTTTCGATGTACCAATATTTCTGTTTTTCTCTTCACTTGACAAAAATTTAAATTTGTGTCATTTCTATTTTATATTTCAGACATCAAAATATAAACTACTTCTCTTCTTGAAAATTGTTTTCCGTTTATAGAAGACATGAAAAAATTTGCGTCGATTAATAAAATGAGTCAGAGAAATAACCAACCAGAACATTTTTGTAGAATGAGCAAAGCACTGACGAGAAGTCAGGACCTTTTTACCGTTGGTTCCTTCGCACACCAATTGCGTCCTTGAAGACCAGAATACTGTATTTAGGTATATGTAGTCTCCAAGGGTGTGATTGCCGTATGAATGAACAAGTGCTTAAAAGTTCCTAAAGCTATTAACACCAAATTTTGCACGAAGCTTGAGATTGTTTTATAACAATCTCAGGTTGTTTCCATATCAGACGTGAACCTTGAAAGAAGTGTTAGTATCGGCTATCGCTCATTAGCTATCGATTGAGCGTATTTATGGATAACCGAAAAAAGATATTTGAGTTCTTGTGCTTTTTCAAAAATTTCTTACCTCACTTCATTTTTCATCAATTTTTTCTACGTTGATCAAGTTTGATTTAAATTTTGGATTATTTTCATGAGAGAAGGATATAACGGGTGTTTTTTTTCGAGGTATATAACTTTAAGGGCCAGTTGCACCATTTGCCTAAACGTTGATTAAAATTTAAACATTGATTAATTTCTGATTTGTCTTGAGAAATCATAGAGTAATCAACGTTTTAATTTTTAATCAATGTTTAGGCAAATGGTGCAACTGGCCCTAAATTGGCATTACTGTTCAAGATGGCGACCGATTTAATAGCTGTCAAGTGATTTATTCTCAGTTTGGTTTGGCAATTCATCATGAATAGACTCACGCCTGAACAAAGCTTGCAAAAAGTGCAATTTTATTTCGAAAATAATGGTTCTGTGCGGAATACGTATCGCGCACTACGTCCATTTTATTTTGTTTAGCGATGAAGCGCACTTCTGGTTGAATGGCTATGTCAACTAACAAAACTGCCGCATTTGGAGTGAAGCTAATCCTCAAGTGTATGTCAAAACACCGTTACATCCAGAAAAACAGACTGTTTGGTGCGCTTTATGGGCTGGTGGAATCATTGGTCCGTACTTCTTCAAAAACGATGATGGCCAGAACGTTACAGTCAATGGTGATCGGTATAGAGCTATGATTACTAAATTTTTCATTCCTGAATTGAACAACCATGATGTCCAGGAGCTATGGTTCCAACAAGACGGCGCAACATGTCACACAGCTCGTGCCACAATCGATTTATTGAAAGACACGTTTGGTGACCGCCTAATTTCACGTTTTGGACCTGTGAATTGGCCTCCAAGATCTTGTGATTTAACACCGCTAGACTACTTTCTGTCGGACTATGTAAAGCCATTGGTCTATGCGGATAAGCCACAAACCCTTGACCATTTGGAAGACAACATTCGCCGTGTTATTGCCGATATACGGCCACAAATGTTGGAAAAAGTCATCGAAAATTTGACGTCCAGATTGTACTACATTCGAGCCAGCCGTAGCGGTCATATGCCAGAAATTATATTTAAAATTTAATGCCACAAGATTATCTTGCGGATAAATAAAATTCATGTCAATTGAATAATCCATCGTTGTTTTATTGCAATTTAAAGTTCTTCAGCTCTAAAAAAAACACCCTTTATGTATGAAAAAAGCAAAACTATGCTGTATTAAATGTTGAATGAGAATTAGTATGATTTGAAAGTTGGTATATGTAGAAAAAAATAGAAAATTTCTAATATAAATTTGCCTGCAACTTTCGAATTCACAATTAATTTATGACAAAATATTTTAAAAACTTGCCGAATTCTTTCTTTATTTCCTGATAAAATTTTTGTCAGAATGTAAGCACTAGTTTTGTTTCAGCAGATTTTGATTGAAAAGAGAGAGAAGTGATGAATTGAATATTTTTTATTGAAATTAAACTCAAAATTTCAGTAGAAAATGCTTTGAATGATCCCACCATTCATTATACAAGTACGTTCCCTCTTTCTTATTTCTTCAGTTGTTATACTTCCCATCTGAAACTTACTCTCAATCATCTCGATGCTTCATTTTTACTAACGGTGTTAGATCCGGACTTCTCGCTGGCCACGAAAATAATCCAAAATAATCATAAAATTTGGTCAACGTAGAAAAAAATTTACGAAAAATGAAGTACTTAAATTTTCTATGGTTTTGATGATGTGATTAGCTAGAAATTTCGCATGTAGTTAATAATAAACCTAATTTTTTTTCATTCAAATATCTAAAATTCAATTGGATTATTTTTTTCGATATTCTACTCGAATTTTCTTTGGTTTTGGTTGAGCGATCAACAAAAAATATTGCATAAGGCTTTAAATTAAACGAGATTCGATAAATTGAAATTTATTTTAATTGATTTGTAGACATTAAAACGAAATAAAAGAGTGATCTGTTCTGTGTATTTTTCAGTTCATTTCGACATGTTAGTATTTTTTCGTTGAAAATCCATAAGGATTAAGATTTTCCTTCAGGCAACTTCAACGGTTTATCATTCGAGATAAAACGTATATATTTCTTCAATTGCAGAATTAAAACCAACACAAGCAGCTATCTGAAACCAACCTCGACTACAACAAACGACTACAAAACAACAAAAATAGAAATTTATAATTCATGAACGCACATTAAAACAATAAAGTATGATAATAAGTTAATATACAGGCGTAAAAAAACAATAGTGCATACACGAAGCACATTATGAACACCAACGAATCAACTGCACCAACATTTTGGTATGAATAAGTTGTTACACGTTATAATCTGTAAGCAGTGACAAACACGACATCGAGATAGAATCTCGAAGTCGTATTTAAATTGCAGTGACAGTTTGCCAGGCGCATTTATATCCAAAACTGGCCCATTCCAACATGCGAGGACGTATTGCTGGGTCGGGCTTGCAAGTATTGTGTTCCAGCCATATACAGGGCGGACGTACGAAGTGGAACTGTGGTATATTCGGGTTGACTTGTAAAAAACTGACATGATCGAATTGAAAATTAATTCTTTCAGAAATTTCATGAGAATTGTACCAGAAGAAGCATAACCATTAAATTTTTTTAATTATAATAATTATCACAGAAAGTATTAGGCAGATTTCGCTGGAATTTCTTGTATCCTATGCTTTGATATATGTTTTTTCAATAAGAGATTTCATTTTGAATAGCCCGCAATCTGGACAGCTGTCTCTTCAGAAGCTGTCATCTTTTGACATTTGAAAAGTAAAACCTTCACTATTACTGAAAATGGAACGATACGATACGATAAATTTACTACAAAAATTGTGAACATTTTGTACAGTTCGCAAAACTAAAGCACTTTTGAGTTGCACCTTTTCGGCCGACAATAGTGGAACAAGTTAGTAGGGATTCACGGCTTGGCTTGATATTCAAGCTAATTGACTCAAGCTCAAGTTCAACTAGCTTGAGCTTGACTTGAAATCAACTCAAGTTCAAGGCAAGTAGTAGTTTTTCAATGTAGTTTTCAAGTGTTCATTGACTTGACTGAGTCAAGTATTTGACTTGAAATCAACTCAAGTTCAAGTCAAGTAGTAGTTTTTCAATGTAGTTTTCAAGTATTCATTGACTTGAATGAGTCAAGTATTTATTCAAATGAATACTTGACTTGACATTGAATATGTTGAATACATTTCAACGTATATGATACAAGAGAACAGATAAAAAACCTCAGCAAAAACCATGTCTCCCCGTATAGGTGTAGTCTGTTGTGCCTGATTTTGTATACCTTGACATATTTATATTGAAAGGCTTCCTCTCCATCCGAAGCAAAATCCTTTCTCTTCACCAACGGTTGACGACTTTATAATTCCTACAATCCTACAAGAAAAAAAAAAGAACCAGAAAGGAGTACTAAATATTAGTTTCCATTATATTGATTTGAAGTTCGACCCATTCTAAAAAAGAATCTGAAACTGAATGGATAGCTTGGAAACCACCATAACATCACATAGTGGGCTATCAATAGAATGCCATTTGAAGAGCATACTATTACAACGACCATGACCAGTCCTAAGTCAATTTAAAATACATCAAATTTTCCTTGAAACATTGAAACCTAGAACTTTTTCTGAAGGAACAACGATAAGAAGTTGTTGAAGACGTTACAAGAACTCCATTCCGAACGCTAAATCTCTTTGTAGCTTCCATTAGATTGAAAGAAGGTATTTATCTATAAAGGTTTGCGTGACTTTAATCTAGCAGTTCTAGTATTTGGGAGGTAAGGTATAATTGGAAATAAGTTCGGGTAGAAGTAATTTCATTTCTATCCCAGATCCTAAGATTTCTTGACTCCAACCTGTCTACGGATATGAAGCGGAACTATATGTTATAGCACTGGTAACCAATGTAAAGGTCTAATAGTTCCACTAATAATTCTCATAGTAACGTTAAGCTGTGCATCAATTTTATGAACATGAGCACTATTGAACCAAACAGATCAACAGTATTCAGAAGCAGAAAAAACCAAGGCCAAGGCTGCAGTACGAGGAGTTGGCATCAGCACCCCATGAAGAACCTGCTAATTTTCAAAGGATATTAGGAGTAAAGGAAAATTTTGTAAGCAACTTTATCAGCAGTGTACAAAATTTCGTTGAATTGAAGAATCATTCAGGAAGTCTATTAAACTTGTGGAGTGCATTCTGAAATATTTATTTATTTCACCATTGATAATTATAGTTATTGAAGTTCGAAGGTTGAACTTTTTTTTGTCTTCAATTTCTGAGATTTACAGTCGTCACTTTTACCACCTTGAGCGTAGAGAAGAGAACTTTTTTGTACTCTCACATCCGGAAGTTAATATAATTCGAAACAACATTTCCTCTTGTTGAATGACAAATTGACAAAAAAAATCTTTTATCTGAAAAAAAATTGTAGTAATTTGATCGAATTTTCAGAACATGCCGGCCTCAATGGGTAGCCAGTTCCTTCACCTTTACAGCAGACTGAACAGATCCAGAACTGAGAGAAGCGGGCAATTTTCACTTTGGCTCTCCTAGTTCGTGATAGATGATGGAGTTGACATGGAAATTGTTAAAACGCCTGTCTGACTCGCTCACCAAATTACAGCACTTAGCTCTCATGAAACGTAATCATGCTTCACCCAGCCACGGTAATTTGCTATTGAGAAATTTTAGAATAAATAGTCCGAAATTAGGAGTAGAGCAGTTCTCGAGATATACGATAACCTGGCAACGCTGATGATGGCAGTAAATAATAAATTATTTTATTTCGAATGTACACCTCTATTTGGATTAGCTACGAGGAGGCATCTACAGGATATAATTACAGGTGATAAATCTTGGCCGTGTGAAAAACAAATAAAAATCGTGACCTGTGAGTTCTCCTTTAAATAAGATAGTAATTATTGGGCAACCATACGCATCGACTTCATTATTGTATCATTTGAATGTGGGCTTAGGAAGGATAATCAGGGGTTTTTCTTCCTCAATTTCGGTGCTAATAGGGGGCCAAATGATCTGTTTGTTAGATACTGTACGGTTTCGTGTAATAATCTCTTCATTATTTTCAATTTCTGGGAGCGTTGTTTGTTGTGAAAAAATTTGGGAATGTTATTCTGAAGGTCGATATTGTTTCAGACTAATGATTTAGGAATAGAGTTGGATTTGTTCAATTGAATTACGCTCTGATTGATATTAGTTACTTGACAATTTCAAATTGTGTGTAAGGTGAGTAGAACTATAACTTTCAAGTTTATAAAAGTTGATTTTCAAAATTATCTTACTGAATATTTGAACGAATTTCACACACTGGTAGATGTTTTGTCTCCAGATGTCGACTTTATTAAGGTGAATTTTTATTTCACAAACGTCATGGACAAAATTGAAACTGAAATTTAAGACAATAAATTTCAACATTTAAAAAACGATAATTCCCACAGCAGACTGAATATTCAGTTGGTTCAGTATGTCTAGAGTTTATCACAGCTCTAGACTGCCTAGATATACTGGACAAGTTCCTAAATTGTCGCTGAGGTATATTCCGGTTGTCTTCTTGTAGAGCTTTAATATTTTATATGAAAATGATTTCGACAATGAGTAACTGTTCTTTACATCATATCCCAAGCATAATCTATTGGATTTAAATCAAATGAATCCACTGACCATGGCACAGTCTAGATTCCTTCCTTGTCTAGAAAATTGGTTGACCGCGCTGCAGCCTGCAGTGTGCCGACGGAAATTGTCATGCATGAAAAGAAAATCTTCCTCAATTGAAGCAGCACATGGAATAAAAACAGATTGAAGAATCTGTTACATGTAGGCCTCCGCATTCAAAAATCCTTCCAGAAAAACGAGATCAGTTCTTCCATGGACTCTGAATAAAATTCTGCCTCATACCATAACAGTTCTACCATTGTACCTGTATATGTTCTTCTATATGATGCAACCTTTCAACATTTCCTGACATTCTACAAACCAATTACGACCCTATATAGCTGATTTCCTCTCGTTAAAGGTTGAGCTCTCCAAAATCTTCTAGAGTACATGTGGACTTCTAGTAATCGGTTACCGAATGTTCTACGAGAAACTCTCAAACCAGGGACAAGTCACAGTGTAATTTCTTTGTGCTGTTTTCTTGAAAAATCTGTCTTGTACTGCCGTTGTGATGCTGTTTTCGGTATAACTGGTTACTTAACCTGAGATAACAATCCTCTGGTGTTAATCTAGCTTTGGCTACATCCATCTGTCTCATACCTGCTTGGTCATGTCTATAGCGCTATTCATTTGAGCAGTATTCAAATGGTTTCGAGGTATTATTGTAAAAATGTCAAGAGATGTCCGGGCTAGACAATATATGCAGGAATTTTAAGATTTACAAATGATATACAAAATCATTGCATCTGTACAATTCAACAGAGCCTCCAGAAATAAGATTTTTCTCAGAAAATATAAAAGTTACTCAATACTTATTATAATAACTTAATAATGTAATAGAAGCAACATATCAATAGCAATTGGGCTGACTAAGAGTAGCGTAACATAAAATATTTCATGAAATAAACAATATGAAGATCAAAAGTAAGGAATATATGAATAGAAGACATGCCTTAAAATTGAGATAGATTAAATTCATATGGGAACGTAATTTTCAATTGATCAAAGTAGATTCATTATCTCAATTGAGCAACCATTCTTCAATCCAAAAGCATTTTCTCCCTGTTGTTCTGCTCTTCTTCCTCTTGTTGTAGGCTCCCAGCCTGGTTCTTTCAACTCAATCATCCATCTCATTAGATGTGGAAATCAAGGACTCTTTCCTTCTTTTAGATGTTCTGCCCATAGGTCTTCTGGTTTCCGGGATTCCATCTTGTAGGATTCTAGCTATTCTATTATACGCCATTCTGATATTATCTCTTTCCTTCATTATTATCCAATAATATTTTATTGCACTTGAAGGTCTTTGACATGTGTGGTCAAATTCACGAAGGTCATCTATTATCAGATCTTGGTCATCAGGTTCCGAAGTTCGATTCAAATTTGTCTTATGTAGGGCATTCCATCATTATGTCAAATCCGCAGTTCTGAATCGGCAAGTTGTCGGTATATGGAAAGGACTTTTAGATGCAGAATATTGTTATCGGCGATAAGTGGTTTCAACAGGACTGCGTTACTTGTCAAACCGTACATGAATCTTCGACTGGTTTATGACACAAAGCCTGTGACACCAAAGGCAGAAATTGAGCGCAGTAACACCTCATTCATCTGATGCGAATCAATCCAAAAGGATTTGGATATAACTTGAACAATAGCTATAAGAATCCCATAAATCGATGATAATAGTTTCGAATTACACATTGAAATGAACAGGTAGTATGATAATCCAAAAAATATTGTAATTGTAAAAATAAATGTTAACCATAGAGTAATAAACATAGATAGAGTGAGTTTGCGCAATTTTTACATGACCCAAACATGGTTAGATTACGTCGTCGGATTTTGATATATTTTCAAATCCACAATTTTACTGTATCATTATGAATGTATATTATATTTAATGAAATATACATATTTATTTGATCGATTCCCGATTAAATATGCAAATTTGAATATTTGGAATCCAATATTTTTCCTAATTGTCGAACTTATAATAAGCAGAATATTTATTATTTTCTGTATCTTCCTGCTGGAATCCAAGGTTTTGACAACTTTTGCTCTACTAGTGTCCTCGGTTGTTTCAAGTCGTTTGGCTTGCTTGAAGTTTGTTTTCTGTATTTCTGATATATTCAGGTATTTATTTCAATATATTTTGAATTAATATGAAACGTTGATTCACTATGGGACACGAGAAGTGCGTGCTTTGTGGAGAATCTAGCGAAGTGTGTGAAATATTGTATCATTGATATGGTTTCATTTCCGCGCTCTTCCTATCAAATTTGATGATTCATGTTGGGAACAAAATTTGCTTAATAAAAATGACATATGCTCCCCCTCTATTATTTATTTATTGCTCTGAGAAGCTAACAGTCTAAGTATTTAAAAAATTCCTACGCTGTCACTCAGCTTGTCATTTACAGTATTTGCAATATTTAAGGGAACTTTTATCACCAAAACAAATACCCTTTCAAATTCACCGTTTCTTATGAGTCGGCCTGAAACATAAAGAAGAAGAACTGTCATAAAAACGTCACCTAAACGTCATTGTCATTATGCCGTCATTATCACCATTGCCAACTGCAATGCGACCCGGTGACAATACAAAAGGTAGACAGAGGCATTTCACACGGTGTCCCTTAATGATGATGACATTATTGTGGCGTTATCAATAGCGCGGGGCCTCTAGTGGCCAGACCGGAGACTGTTTCGATCCCGCTGAGACCACGCCGGTCCCTGGCGCTTCCAAGAACCCCCTTTTACTGCAAATTGTGGGGATCTGACACACCTACCGCCCATACTTATCTCTCGGAACTCTATCTACCTGTCCTGCTTTTGCCTCCTTTTCAATGCCTTCTCTTCCTTGGCTCGAGGCCTGGCCAGTGGCGTGGCATCCGGTTCTGGTTTAGTTCTGTATCCTAGACTAGTTTGAGCCCGAGACTTCGTTCGCTTGAAATAATTCATTCGAGTTACGATAACTTCCATGAGTTTTCAATTGAGGAAAATCAGTTCAGTATAGAATAGCGCGTATATACGGACGCGTAAAAGTCGATACGAATATACGGACGCTTAAAAGTCGATACTAATATACGGACGCGTATATACAGAAGCGTATATGGAGCCAATAAATATTGTCAATAAAAGCAGGAAAAAAATTCATTCAAGATTTTTCTCTATCGTTTTAAATTGAATGTTACTTTTCGACCATTTCCTTCAAAGAAATATGAACCAATCACACAGCCCGCATAAGTTGGACACCACACTGGCTTTATCTGAATGTGTCTCAACGGTATCATGAGGATTTTCATCAAACCAAATTCTGGATCATTTAACTAATTATGAGCTTAACACCGACTGAATATAATTTTCGTAAGTAATTGCACAAGTGCATCAAAATTACCGATAATTTTGCATGACAGCGTGTTGTCATAAAAACTGCATGAGTTCATTTTCATTTTTTCATGAAAATGCAGTTTTTCAAAGAAAACACGCTGGAATGCGAAATTATCCGGTCATTTTGATGCACGAGTGTAATTCGGGGGAATATTTCCCGAATAAACTGTTAACTTGTTAAAGTGACATAGATTCCATAGATTCGAACTGTGTAAGATTCATAGAAACTGTGCATCTATGAACAGAACAATTATCGCAGTGCTATTTCGCTTCCTACAATGCAATCATCGCTGTAATTTTCGATAATTGCATTCCATTTACATATAATTTTTGACAGGAGGGAAATATTCGATCAAATTGTTTGTCATTTCAAGTGGTTCAATTACAAAATCAGAAAAAAAAACGACGATAATAATAATCTAATGGCTTTAGTTCTTGAACTGAAAGTTGGAGTTCACTTTTGTGATGTTAACTTAAATCTTGTATCAAAATTCTCCATGTTTCTGTTTGAAAAAGATTTAATTGTTGAGAACGACGCGAAATCGATAAATTTGGATTCATCCTTAAACTCTCTGCTGTCAAATTTTCTCTCATGTGCTCGCATATCGTTATTATACTGGATCTTGTAGATACACGCTTCAAAAAGTAAATTGGAACTACTGAACACAAATGACATAAAAAATGTCAAAAAAATGCATAGTGTTGCCATTATAACAATTCATATTGCATCGTTTCCATTGGAAAATATGTTAAAATTCTTCGTATTTTTCCAGCATCCAAGAGTTACTACAATTGTTTATGATGAAGCCTTGTGTATTAGTTAAATTGAAATTCATTGAGACTGATGTAAGAGCAATATTACTTTCATCTAAACATTACTTTTGACTTTACAGTTTTACGTTAGAAATTTATTCAAGTCAAGAAAAATATAAGGAGATAATGCAGACAAAACTATAAGCAAACTATTAAATTTTTTGAAATCAAGAAAAATATGATGGGATTATGCAGAAAAAGCTATAAGCAAACTATCATTGTCATTCTTAATGTTCAATTAAGCATTGTGCAAAGTTTTCTTTAATCTTTACTCCATTATGTCTGCTCATCAGTAGGTCCAATGATGAAAAATTTGACCTCAAGATTTCTCTGCAGTTTCTTTTTTTCGTTGTCTTTGACTTTTTTCATAACCTTTCTTCTGCTTCTTCAAATACGATCTTAGCTTCATAATTTGCTATCTAATCCATGTTGGATTCTCGAAATATATTGGTAATATTACTTCTCATCAAATTTATCAGCTAACGAACTTTGGTTGTAAATGAATATCGAGTTGAAAAAAAAAAATTCCGCACGCCACTGAACACCCAAAAACTATATTTACGAGCAGGCGTTTCGTTGGTCGTATTTCAAAATAATTTTAATAACTAAGGAACATAGCCTGTTGTTAAGCAGACCATAATATATTAGGTTTTTAATGGTTTTATAATATATATCTATTTGGCCCCTTTTTACCTAAATGGTTATTAAATACAACTTGTTTGAAATATCCTTTCTGCCCAATTCCAACTCGTGTTAATTATGATTGAATGTTTAGATATTGGGATGGAAGTTTACCTAGGAATTTCGCCGGTGAACGGTAAAAATTTCTCAAATATAACGTTAGGATGATTTGAAATGAAGACATTTTGCAATGAACTCTTGTTCATTTTTAACAACAATCGCAATATAGAAGGCATAATGCAAAACTAATGTAATTCGGGAGTAAAAGAATTGAACAATAAAATTCAATAAATTAATCTAATTCGTTGGGATGAAATGAGAGAGAAAAATCTTGTACAAATCTAGTCTGATCAGAGCCGCCGCCAGACATTTTGGCGACCCGGCAAAATAAAATTTCGCCGCCCTGCTTTGCTTCATTTATCTGAATTTTCTTCGGAGAAGCTCTCTCTATAGTTGAGAACGCCTATTTGATTACAATAATTTGGCTCTTGGAAATTTTTATTATTACCCGACCAGACACAACGAAAACTAAGAGGTTGTTGGAAACATGCGAAATGAAAGTCCTGAGGAAAATAGCTGGAAAAACACTATTAGACAGAGAGCGCAGTGACAACATAAGAAAAATATGCGGGGTGGAAGAGGTGAATGAGTGGATCCTGAGGAGAAAGCACGAGTGGAATGCACACATAGACCGAATGGATCATGAGAGAATGGTCAGAATCGCACGTGATAAATCACCAACAGGAAGGAGAAGTATAGGAAGACCGCGGAAAAGGTGGAGCGATACCTGACTACCAACTGAACACCGGACAAGTTACGAAGAAGGAACAGGCAAAAATGCCTATAATGAAGAAGGAAGAAGAAGAAGAAGAAATTTTATTATTCCACCTACTAAGAAAACATTTCTGTATGAGAAAGTATGTCTTGTTTTATGAACTGACTTTGCGCCCCTACAATTTGGCGCCCCGGCAAAATGTCCGGTTTTCCGGTCCTGACGGCGGCCCTGAGTCTGATATTAAAAAAAAATAGATTCGGTAAAGATCTGATCTTGGATATCTATGAATCCATTGCTTATTTGGTACAAACCTATGATTTAAAAGCACCCCATAGCAAAAATTCTTAAGATTTCACAAAAAAGTTTTAGCAAAGTTTTTGTTGCTGAACCAGGAGATGATGTGATAAGGAAAGCATTATCGATCGCCAATGTTTTTCAGGCGGCAGGGCAAGTGGTGCCGTCCTGCTGAAACGATATTTTCGAACTGAAGCAGAAAAATTGATTTATCATAACGTACTGATCTTTTTTTGTTCAATTTTATTGCATTATTATTATCTGGCTTTGTTTTGTCGGACAACTCTTTATGTTTACTTACTCTCTAATGCAAAATCAATCTAAGCGATAGCAACATCTGCAGGTTGTGAACAGGTATTGAACAGGTTGTTTGCATAGCCACATATCTGGATCTTCATTGGCGCTAAATTTCTTTCCAGCGAGAATTTTTTTGAAGTCTGAGAACAGAAAAATGTCGCTGGGGGCCAGATCTAGCGAATACCCACTGTATTCGAAACATCACCTTGTTTTTCTTCAAATGGGACCGTTTTTTAACTATTTCATCAATAACGCTATATAATGATAGATGTTGATGGTCTGGCCCTTTTGGAGGTAATCAATGAATATTATACCTTGCGCTTCCCAGAATACTGATGCCATAACCTTGCCAGCTGACTGTTGTGTTTTTACTCGCTTTGGATTCGGTTCATCGTGTGCAGTCCACTCAGCTGATTGTCGATTGGACTCCGCAGTGAAATGATGTAGCCATGTTTCATCCATTGTCACAAATCGACGCAAACATTTAGGTTAATTGCACTTAAACAGCTTCGAACACTGCTCAGAATCATTAACACGTTGTTGCTTCTGATCGTTTGTGAGCTCGCGCGACACCCATTTTGCACACAGCTTTCTCATGGACAAATATTCTTGAATGATATGATGTACACGTTCCGATGATATCTTCACAATGTCTGCTATCTCGATCAACTTCAATTTACGGTCATTCAAAATTATTTTGTGAACTTTTTTGATTTTTTCATCGGTGGCAGCCTGTTTTGGGCGACCACTGCGTTCGACGTCTTCGGTGCTCATTTCACGCCGTTTAAACTTAGCATACCAATCAATGATGGTTGATTTTCCTGGTGCAGACCCGGGAAACTCTTCATCAAGCCAAGATTTGGCTTCAACTGTATTTTT
Organism: Harmonia axyridis; assembly: GCF_914767665.1. Lineage (NCBI taxonomy): Eukaryota > Metazoa > Arthropoda > Insecta > Coleoptera > Coccinellidae > Harmonia > Harmonia axyridis. Next base: position 33,308,206 of record NC_059505.1, read on the forward strand.
TCCTTCGAAAAGCAATATTTCATCAGCACACGGAATTCTTTTTTTTTCATCTTTTTCAAATAACAAAATTAGCTACATCTCACAATGCAATATCTCACCAACTAATGGTCAGACTGCTGTCAAATTTTGGCACGTATCGTTTGAAGATTGGTTCTAACTAAAAATCATATGGATTTAATACTAGCACCACCATCCATGCACCAGACCGCGGACTTGTCAATTGGCCTAATATTCTACTGAAGGTGTAATAACCACACAATATTCACTAGCGTTCAACGACTGTTTGTACAACGATATTGACAATTTCGAAAACTAAAAGTTGCCAACTAAATTTGAAAAAAAAATTTACAGCATGAACCTTTGGGCGTCCACTGCGTTCGCCGTCTTCGGTGCTCATGTCACTACGTTTAAACTTAGCATACCAATCAATGATGGTTGATTTTCCTAGTGCAGACCCCGGAAACTCTTCATCAAGCCAAGATTTTGCTTCAACTGTATTTTTCCCTTCAGAAAGCAATGTTTATGTTCATATTATTTTTAGACTCCTTTAGACTCTTCCGATTTCGGTTCCGATTCCGGTATATCGGGTAAATCCATATCCGTTACATACCTACCTAAAATACAGTAGGGTGCAATTGGCACATAAATGAACGAGCGCTCAAAATGATCCTGATTTCACGTCAGTCCCCATTTTCCGAATTATACATTTCAAAATATAAACATTAGTGGCAATTTTCTCTTTTTGCTTCGTACCCACGTTGCAAATGTTTATCAGGTACCTATGATTAACCAAGAGGTTCGAAAAAAAGTTCTTCTCTTTTGGAAATACCTCCACCTCATCAACTTTCCCAGCTCATAGCACTTAAATATCTTATTAAAAATTTTAAGTGCTTGCTTACGAAATAATCTCGTCCAACCAAATACAACTTATTATATGCAGGCAATAAATAACAGGGATACACCACTCCATAAACACCATCCTTCAATTCCTTCCTTTCCAATTTCGAACCATCATGCATATTTTATGAGGCATAAAATAAATACCCAAAAGGGGTAATTTCAATTTGAGAAAAACGCCCGGTAAATAAACTCTAAACACCCCATTCCAAAAACCCCATCAGATATTAACAAGCCTTCATTTATATTTCATTCCACATTGGAGTTGTCAGTGAAAAAAAAACATATATAGTTAGTTGTTCAGGCTCAAGCCAATAAACCATATTTTCTTCTCTCTCGCCTCGACTTCTTCTATCAATTTACATCTTCAAACAGTGTTCGCCTGGAGAACTACCAGGTGCGTCCCGTAAGGGGTTAAAATGAAATGACTTGGTGGCATAAGTGAATAAATGTTTGAACTTGACCTTCTGAAAGTTGAATGACTATTTCAAAAATGAGGAGAGTACTGACGTGAAGTCAGGGTCAATTTTTTTCGACAAGTGATATTTTAAAACGTATACGTACTTTCACTGAAAATACGCATAAGCTTCAAAAGATTTCTTGAAAAAAAATAAGCCGTTTGTCGAAAACATTTTTATCAATTATGAAAAAATCACTATTTTTCTAATTATGCCTTCACCGTACTCATTCAATCTAATACTGAAGTTCTTGATGACCGTTTAGCAAATATGCTTCATGGTGGTTGTCATTTTATGGCGAATATTTTGTTCTGAGTGGGCCAGAGTCCATCCTGCTGAAACCAAGTTCTTTGATCAGAGCCAGGAAAGTTCTAAAGTTCAGGTAGCGAAAACATCTGGCAAGACATAAGACAAGACAAGACATGGGATAATAAGACTAAAACAAGGCATAAATAATTTATAACACAAGACATAAGATTATATATAAGACAAGACATACAAGACAAAGACATAAGACAAGACAAAAGACAAGACAAAAGACAAGACAAAAGACAAGACAAAAGACAAGACAAAAGACAAGACAAAAGACAAGACAAAAGACAAGACAAAAGACAAGACAAAAGACAAGACAAAAGACAAGACAAAAGACAAGACAAAAGACAAGACAAAAGACAAGACAAAAGACAAGACAAAAGACAAGACAAAAGACAAGACAAAGACATAAGACAAGATATAATACAAGACATGAAAAAATAATTGAGAAAAAAGCCCAAGATATGAGAAAAGGTCGCAATTGGCGCATAGATGAACGAGCGCTCAAAAGCTCTTAAGACCAAGTCAAGTGCTTTTCTTGATTTTTTATTCCACTTGAAATGAACTATCCCAAATCAACAGATTATTTCATCTGCGTAGTACCTTGTGATGGTTTGTAAATCTACAAAATACCTATAGCGACCAACGATAAATATTCACGAGTCGCCACTGACAATTACCTTAATAATTCAAAGTTCACCTGAGAATATGACTGTACCCAGTATTCGCCACCTTGTTCCATCACAGTCTAGTGTCCACACGTCGAGCATTAAACAAATACAATTTTGAAATGGTTGCCCACGAAAATCGGAGTGTGTTTTTGATGAGGCCTATTATCACCTGGACGCCATTTTATAACGCATTTGTTTCAGAAATAATTACGACTCTCGTAAAGTTGTCTTTCGAATTAACCATATATTGGAGTTTTAAGTGTTTTCCAGGCTATGGTAATTACCTTGCCCGATGGGGGATGTGGTTTTTGTGATATTCTTTAATTAACTGCTTTATTTTCTGGGGAGGTTGATGTTGTTTGGTTGTTCTTTAATTAGGCGAAAATGGAGGTTGAGCTGTGGAAGGTTTTAATTGACGTATATGAGCACTTCAACAATGACCATTTTATTGCAATATGGGACATAAAATATCTTATGCCTTTTGAATGTAATTGAGTGTTTGAGTTCCTAATTAGATAGGTGTAATAAATTCATTTCGAGAGCACCTGCTTTAACTATTTCATATCGTATATTATTATTGTTATTATCTGTAAATTTAAACTGAAGATCGAGTGTTTCGCGCTCAAATTACGCATAAAAGCAAAGGATTTTCATCAATGCTCATTTATTTCTTATAATCAGCCTGATGATTTGTTCGAGGAAACAGTTACCTTTACTAGAAACTTCAAGAGCTTATATTATGCCTAATACTGAATCCAAAAAAGCCCAGAAAAGCACAAATGCTGGTCTTAATATCACGTTTCCAATAAGAGGTTTCATTTTGATTAGCCAGTTTTATGGGCAGCTGTCACTTTTGAAGCTGTCATCTTTTGACATTTGACAAGGATAATATTGAAACTGGTGGAAACATTTGAGCTTTTGGGACAAATTTTTGATGTGAAGAATCGAAACATTGTGCTTTGATCAAGAACAACTCAGAATATTGCTGCTATAGTACATAGTATTGACGAAAACCCAGGTTTGTCGAATCTTCGTCGATCTTGAGAATTGTTTATGATTAATAACATCATACATGATGGCTTACAGACAATTTTTAATTTCGAAAAAAGTACCTTCTCGAGCGGGATTCGTACCTGCAATCTCCGAATCAATAGTCCAGTGCTCTACCAACCGTAATCCATCCTATATTATGCTGTAAGCCATCATATATGATGCTACTATAATTAATGTTTGACGTTGCAAATCAATTTTTATTTAAAAATTTATCAAATTAAAAAGTTTTTATGGCCGAAATTGGATATTCGTGTGGACGACAAATAATTTGGCTGATATGGATTTTCATCGTTCATGGAATATCTCCCTCTTTAGAATGAAATAAATATCCATTGATTTCTCATTCTTCTTAAAATAATGAAATCTCTCACAATCATTGATGCTCTTTTCTTGAATTTTTGTCGAATGACATTTAATATTGTTAATTAACTGTATTTATATCATTCTAGACGTGAAGTTTCGAAAAACGGTTTTTTGATAGTAGGTAATGACAATTTAAAATGGTTATAATGGCAACATTGTTATATTTCTTGAGATTTCTTATGTCATTTATGTTCAATAATTTATGTTTTTCGAACATAATATAGAGATCCCGAGAATTTCAAGTTTGCGCATTAACATTTATTCAAAAGAGCGCAAATATGACTATAGAACTGCTAACAACGCAATCCAAATCAAATTGAATCCAAATTGGATCAGCAAAAGAGATATGGAGATCACAGGAATTCCACGTATGCGTATACTCAACACAAACCTTCTACCTGGAAAAGCTGAAATTTGTATATTGGAACAAGACTCCAACAAAGTAACCATAACGAATTATATTGAAAGCGCCGGATAAGAATTGTAAAAATTAAGGCTTTTACAAGAATTTGCGGTCACACAGAAAACCAAAGTTGTTTAGAATGGCCTGGAATGCATATTATGCGAGTTAAGATTTCGAAATGGAAAAACCAATTTTTTTTCATCCAGAAAGTGATGCCATAGCTTCGCTAGATTCAGAAGCGAAAACCAGATGTCTTTAGGTGTATTCTATTCTCCCAAAAAGTCGTAAATTACCAGATTTTTTTTCTTTGAAGATTTCGTCTGAAGATACGACACTTATTACATGGGTTTAAAATACTAATCCATGCAATTTTTCTAATCCTATCTATTACATACCTACTGTGTTTCAATATGCAACTTCTATTGTACTGATACCAACAGAAGCCAACTGAAATAACACTTAGACCTCCAGTGAACAACTTTGAGGTTTTAATCCCTTAAAAGTCTTAGAAGCCTGTTACCAGTTGAAGCTGATTGGCAATTCTTTGTTATACCGTCGAGGATATATTTCAACGGCCAATTTTGAACACCTTGTTTAGAATGGGTTAAAGATTAAAAAGGTTTGATAATGACTTTTTGTAGTGACGCGGAATGAACTTAAAGAAGATTAAGATTAGGAAAAATTGAGGAAACATTTTTGCTAGGTTTATAAATCAAGTGAATACCTATTTCGAAGTTTGACATTCCCTAGGCAGTAGCTAGTGTCATCTGCTGATTCGTAAATTGTAGACGCATCGAAACGAAATTTATTGATTGGGTTTTTCAGCTATAAGATTTACACTTAATTCGAAAAAAATTTCTCAAATATTTTTCGAATTTTGGATTCTACATTCATATTTCAAGACTCAAACTGTGGAAATTTCATCAGGGTCAAACAAATGTTAAAATAAGAAATGAAAGCCTGATGCCACCTGATGATGAAACTGAAGCGGACCAATAATAAGCCCAAAAATATACAATGTGTCCTGTCAAACTAAAGCCCAATAAAATAGAAGATTATAGGGTATAATCATCTACCTGTTCGGGAACAAACAAATCCAATAAAGCTATGGCGTTGTTAACAAGTTCCTCTTATTTATTGGATGGCTCTCATTTTAACACTAATTACCACTAATTTAAGGGGCAATTCTCATTTTCCATTTCAGGTATTTACAGCAGATCTTTTAGGTGGATTTATGGTTGTAATAAATCAAAATCTCTCATTTTTGCTAAGTTGCGTGAAGCCGCTTACTGTTACTGAAAATTATGGATGTCGAGTTCCGAAAGCTTCTACCTATTTTTGTGGTTTAAAATGCAGTAATAGGTGTTAGTAGAAGGGTACCGAAAAAGGTTCATCCTTGGGATAATTCTTTAATTATAATCGATCACAGCTAAGCTACTTTTTTTAGAACAATACACTACTAGGCTGGAAAAAGTGGAAAAAATCCAAATTCAGTTTATAATTTCACCGAGATTTTACAATGAGTTTCATTTCTAGAAGAAATCTGATCTAAAAAAAATTAAATGATTTAGCTATACCTACATGGAATAATATTATGCAATTCGAAGAACTCACATTTTCACGATCTGAATATTTTTTCTGATTACTTATATTATTCTTAAACGATTGTCATTGAACATAAACCTTAATCAAAATTAGAGTATTTTTGATATATCAGTGCTAGTAATCTGTTTGAGAAAGTGTAAACACGTATGCCCTATATAAGACGAGGTGGCCGAGTGGTTAAGGCGTTGGACTGCTAATCCAATGGGCTCTGCCCGCGTGGGTTCGAATCCCATCCTCGTCGCACCTTTTTTTTCACTTCTCTAGTGAAAACTCATTTTTTGATAAGGAGCTATAAACTAACTAAAACAAATAGGCAATTTATTTTATGATCAGATCATTCAACTTAGGCTGCCTGTCGGATCTGTGACTGCAAATCGTAACAGCCTCATCTTCAACAATTTTTACCCTTATTTCATGAAATTTGGAATGGGTATCCTATTTAGTTTGTAGGTACCGTGCAAATTTATGAGTTTTCAAATTTAACCTGCATAGAGATTATAGAAAAAGTTTCCACATAGGAAGTTTATAGCATCATATCTATCGATTCGTTAACGTAGATGACGAAAATGCTTGCAGTTCAGCAATTAGTCTAATACTTCAGAAATTATTGGTTGTAAACTGAAATTTTTGATAATATTCTCGAGGCTGCCAATTTCGTTGAGGTAAGATACGGACATTGAAACCTCGATATGTTTTAGATCCAAACTCGATCTATAAAAAACGTTTTTATTTGATGGGGCTGCGACCAATATTTCAGAAGATATAACGATTATTTATTGTGTAGAGATTCAATTTTTATGTTTAAAATCTTCAATTTTCAATTTCGAGTTCAAATTTTCAAAAAAAGGGAAAAACATCTGAGTTAAAAATGAGATTTTTTCTTATCAAGCTTTTAAACGTATCTAGTATTTCCCGAATATATTTCATTGAGCAAATTTATATTATTTTTAGATTATCTGTCGTCCCCAGGATTTTTAGTCTTTCAAACAAAATAAAAGTATTGTAGGGGTCTCAAATTTCAAGAGCAAAGTTTGAGAGAGCCACAACCCACTGGAAGTGTTTTTATTGTTTCTTACTCAACTTTCTGTAAGTCTTATTACCAAAGTGATAAATGCATTTTTCAAATCTGTCTTAATACGGGTATCTTTTAACTTTCCTCTTTTTACTACAGCCAAATATGATTAAAACATGATATATGCCCGCCTATCAATTACACCCACCAAGATATAATTCAATATTTCTTGGAAACTCATAACATATTTCATTTTTAAAAGTTATTAAAAACCTGTAAACACACATAATGGTCCATTATTATTATTATTATGCACAAACGAGGTTCATAGCATCTTTTGGCCTCCGAAGAACAGCCATATAAAATCCCTTATTCGAGTTTCACTAATCTGGATTTATTAGAAGTATTTAAGCTCACAAAGAAAATACTAAACTGTGTAATAAATCACACAACTAAATACCATATTAAAGATCAAAAAGGACAAGTTAATCCATTCCAAACGTTCCATCTTCTTTCGTTTACCTTACGACCGATCTAAGGCGCTTAAAGCTGGGCGTGCACGATGAGTTTTGCCGGCCAATATGATTCCCTTCTCAAAGTCAGAATGGTCAAAAGTTTTTTTTTCTTATGAATTATTTTATCCGTATTTATTCAAATTACACAATTTTATATTGGCAAAATTTACAATGCACTTTTGGGTATTCGTCAGTTTTATGAGTAACACATATATTTCAATCAATTCATACAACTATTGAGACAATTGATCAATCTCCTCATTCAAAAGAATGAACTTTATGAAATTCAGTTTCATAGTTCATTTAGCAGAAAGAAAAAAATGGTTTTTCTGAAAATTTCTTTCGAGTTGTGACTAAGTAATGAATAAATATGCCATATTTTTTGACTAATGAAATAGCAATGTTACATCGAAATTGGGGAATAAGAAAACACATCAGAAGCATTTTAAATGATTAAATAAATTCGGTCATTACTTGATGAAAATTCATTCGAAATAAAAATAAAACAAAGTATTACCACAATGTAGTGGAAATTAATATCTTATTATTTTCAGTTATATTAAATGCTTTGCTTGCACGGGTCTGCAAAAAGCCAGTAATCAGTGGGGCCAAATCTGGAGAGCTTATTGTTCAAGCAGTTCAATTTGCCAATGGTTTTCATCGATTTGTGACAAGGAGCTTGTCTTGGTAAAAGATTTATATTTTTTGAACATGATGACATTTTTGACACAGGCGTACAACTTTGCTTCCGCCGTTTTTTCCGAAATTTGAGGCTTTATTGTAAATAATTGATTATACATTTATGATTTAAAGTATTGTCCATCGCTAGCCACTACTTTCTCCCATCTTTCGGGCAGCGTACGAATCACGCGTTGGAAAAACTAATCATCTTTTGAAACGATCCACGAATCGATCCAATTCATTTCTTCATAAGACGGGAAGTGCTGGTTAGCCAGGTCGTGTGCTATTGATCGAAACAAGTGATAGCCCGAAGGAGCAACTTCTGGAGAATACAGCGGGTAATGTAGGACTTGATGCTGTAAAATCACTATATCATGTCTCTCGTTGCATTGCGGCTATTTGTCTTTCAATGCTCAGCTCAAACGCATTAATTGCGTTCGATAACGATCGCCTGTGATTGTTTCAGTCGGTTTTAACAACTCATAATACACTATGCCGAGCTGGTCTCACCAAATACTAAGCATTACCTTGGAACTTTGAGTATTCGGTTTGTTCGTCAACGTGGAAGCATGGCCGGGATATCCCCATGATTTTCTGCGCTTGGGATTATCGTAGTGAACCCATGTTTCGTCTCCAGTCACGATGCAGAAATCTCTTTCGTATTTGCCTTGCAAATACTGCTTCTTGCAGCTGTTTCTGAGCAAAACAATTGCTTCATCTCGTACGGAACCCAATTTCCTTGTTTCTGAATCATTTCCATAACTTCCAGGAGTTTTGAAATGGCTTGTTGCGTCACTTCACGTCAAAATTACCGTTGAAACCACTCTCGGCACGTTCTTTCACTAATAACGGCCTCACCATAGGTATTTGAGAGCATTTGAGCCTCAGCCACAGATTTATTCATATTAAATCAGAAAATTAAAACTTCCCGCAAATGACAATAATTTGGCTCGTAATCTGACATGTTTAATCGAGAATAACTTTATGATGCAGGCAAAAATCGACTAATATTTCGATGGCGTTATGTTTACAAATATCTAAGCTTATTATAAGACATCTACGATCTATTTTTTTCGACTACCACTTACATCTACAGCCATCTATTGCAAAACGACGGAAGCAAATTTGTACACCTAATACTATCATTGAACACGTCTCTCACGTTTGTTTATGCAAATGAAAGAGCCTACAAGTCCTTCAGTGTATCCCCAGCTTTACCTAGATCGATAGAAAACAAAGCACTTGGCCACTAGAACTGTGAAACAGCATAATACTTCAGAAGCGAACGATCTCGTTCACAGTTGACTTTTTGAGTAATATGTAATCCTTCGAAAATCTAATTTAACCTCATGTTAAAGCCCAGATTACGATAACAGCTCGATGTGTTCGGCGTTTTTGACAACTAGGTGTGTTGCCGATTGGAATTCTACCTGATCTCTTTAAACGGACACCTAAATATTTTTCCGAGAAATTTCGATCGTCTGGATTCTGGAAGAATTCGAGATATGTGAGACGAGAGAAATTACTTATTTTCTCGGTATCTCCTAAGAGAGATTTCATTATTGCGGCATGGGCTGTAATTGGAGGAATTTGAAAATTATATGTTATTATACACATGATTCATTTGTCGAGTTTAATACGTGAGTTGACGTCGAGTGAATTGTTTTTTTTTGCGCTTCACGGGAATATAGTTCAGTTGATTGAAGGCGTTGTTGTAATTTTTTCATAAGTGGTTTCATTGAAGATTCGTTTTTGAAATATTTGATTTCTCTCAATTAAGAGTCTCAATTTGAATGTTCTCCTAATTTGAAGTTGATTAATAGATCATGGAGAACATCTCGACTGAACAGAATGAAATGTGTTGTCAAATGTCAAACGATGACAGCTTCAAAATTGACAATTTCCCAGATAGCGGGCCATTCCAAATGATACCTTTTTATCTGCATTTAGGGATTCTCGGCTTGGCTTGATTTTCAAGCTACTTGGCTTGAGCTTGACTTGATTTCAAAACAAGTAGTAGTTTTTCATTCCCAAGTCAAGTCAAGTATTTATTTAACAAGTACTTGAATAATATCAAGCTACTTGATTTTTAGCAGTTTTATTGTGTAGTGTCACATCAGTAAGAAAATGATGAAATGAGAAGGAACCTTGCAAAAAACGAAAATATAAACTTGTAAGAGCAGTTTTGGAAAATTGCCTTTCAACAGTAGCTGTAGATGCTGTCGTTGATAAAAAGTCCTTTGCCATTTTGGCAAAGTTTGGAAAGATATTTTCGAAACTACCAAAATCTACCAATGGATTTCATAGAATTATGAGAAAACTACTAATAAAGTCATACTGGCGAATTCTTCAGTCTCTCGGCGCTCGAGGAATCCCCTTATTTAGTTTGAGCGCACACGAGATTGCAGAAATATATGCTGTGCAACAGGTGCATATCAATCTCAAGTAATATCAAGTAGCTTGATATCAAGTCAAACAATAAATATCTAAAATCAAGTCAAGTCAAGCTCAAGTATGTAATTTTTCACGAGATTGATTTTCAAGTAAGTAGTTGGTTAAAATGTCAAGCTACTTGGCTTGATGAATCCCTAACTGCATTATCTAGTAAGATTGATTAGTAGGTATATTTGTTGAAGTGCATGTTATTGGGTTGCATTTGCTTCTCAAAATAAAAATATTCCAGAAAAGTACACGGGATCAGAAGAACTTTTGTGCGCACTTTCACTAATAAGTGGATGCATTCTACTGATTAAGTTACTGAATAAAACAAATTTCAGAAAACGTAGATACTAATACAGTTAAGGAAATACTTTGCAATAAGACCTTAAAGTCTATTTTGACACCATCAGAGCTGTTCTCATTAATGCAAGTACAAAGAGCTCGTCTTTTGGTTCCAGAGTTTCAAAGAACTGCAGTATCTGGGATGGCTTTTCTGTGACCAGATGATGAGAAATTCTTTCCTCTTCCCACTTAATCTGCACTCCTCAGTTTCTGACAACCCTATTCTTTTTAGGTGCTCCCTGAGGCAACAATGGCTTCTTAGGGAGCTAGAGAGGAGGTGTATCAGGTACTTATTAAGATCCGATTCTTTTTGAATATTACAGTATTAAAGTTCCAAAGGAGTATTTCCATTTTGGTTTCCTTATTCCCTCGAAACTCATTCTTACATTTTCTAGTCTTAGTACCCTTTGTCACTTCATTTAGATGTTAAAAGCAGAAGAAACAAGGTGAAACATTACTTGTACCTACTACCAGTTGAAACTAAACTAAAATGTTTGAAAAATATCCACCAGTTAGCTTATACATCGAATCTAAAGATTTTCTAATCTACCTTAACTACAAATCTACTTAAAGCCAGATCCGCTAGCTTTCTCATTCTGTCGGTAAACTTTGAAGTGGCGAATCTTACAGATATTGAAAATTTCCCATCTTGTTAGTAAATCCATTACAAATTAATTGGTAGACGTCTGATTGATGAACATCAAAACAAAACGCAGCTGTCGCCCTGGTTGTCAACGAACCTACCCAATCTATTGACACCATAATTGCTATTGACAAATAATCAGTGACGTCCAGTCATTACAGTGTCATTCCTGGTAATAAGGGAACGTTTACGATGAGGTATGACGAGAGGACGCAGACATCCTGAAGATATCCTTCGATCAGTGGCGTGTTACCTTGGAAGGTAGGGAAGCATAGCTTCCCTAACAAGTGCTATAATGGAACAAATGCATTTATCTTGAAATACAGGATAATCAGAAAAATCTTGATAATAACTGATGTTTTTTTTTCTAAGAAACGACGTAAAGCGGACAAACACTATGTGTTGGGGTATAGGTGTGATATCTTAGCTCATAACGCCTGACGCATTTTTGTATGGAAGATTTTCAGCTTTCACATGCTTAGGATCCACTATTCAAATTTGGTTCTTTATTAAATTGACTTCACCATATTCTATTCGATAAATACTCTTTGATTTTAGCAGAAACAGAAATTCAATCATTTCATTTCATTTAGATATGTTTAAAATTATTGTTCCATTTCAACCATCAGTTGTTATTATTTCAACTAAATCATTTTTGTGACCTTTTTCTTCTATAAGAACTGAAATTTAGATATAAACCTGTAGAACATTGTATATCAAATTTCAAAGAATATGTAAGTGGAGGGTTTTCCAGTAATAGGTTTAATTTTGAATAGCCAGCTATCTGAGTAGCTGTCACTTTTCAGATTATCATGTTTTAACATTTGACAAGTAAAAACTACGCTATTTCTCAAAATGGAAAGATACATGCTTCAACAACGTAATGAAATTGTTAAAATTCAATCCAAAAAGGATTTAATCTTTGTAGTCGCAGTTCGCAAAGCTATAGCACTTTTGAGTCGTCGTGAAGCACCTTCTCGGCTGGCAATAGTGAAAAGCCTCTCAGTCTTCAACGTGTCACTGTTTTGTGGGGTTTATGGATGGTGGTTTGATTGGACCTTAAGATGTTGATACGGACAATGTTTATTTTCAACAAGACAGCGCTTTGTGGCACACAAGCAACGAAACAATCGCTGTTTTTCTTGACAAATTTCCTAGTCGAAAAGAGATGATCACAATGGACTAGTTTAGTGATGTTGAAAATACTATATTTGACACGATAGAATTAAAATATAAAGCAAAACTGATAAATCAGTGAAAAAATTTTGAAAATCCATCAATAAATGACTGAGAAATAGATTATTTAAATTTACATATTTTAGCGCGGAACGTCTTTGGTCTCTGACACGTCTGTGACGTCACGGCACTTCCCTGTGATCGCTACACCATAATTTACTTAGCCGCGCCAAGACTCTCGCGCCGTTTGTAGTTGTACAGTGTAGTTTTAACTCGAGTTTTGTTTTTATGTCACCATAATGGAAGAAGGCTTCGTGAAAGGACAAAGTGACAATTTGCCTAAAATAGATATATTCGTAGTGATGGAGTTTTTCTCTTCAAATCCATCTTATGTCAGTGCTGAAATAAAAGGAGTTAAACTTTTCAAGTAAGTATCAACTTTTGAGTTTGCTCCATCATGGTTCAACTTATAACGATGATTTATTTAAAAAACGTTTCATAAACAGTATGTAGTTGAGTACTGGTTGTTGAAGTCTATCAAAGGCAAAACATATTTATGTGAGGAGTAAAAAGTAAAAAGAGAAAAAAGTAATTTATATGTTTGTATATAGTAAGTTCTTTCAGCCATCGTGTAACAAACAAAACACGACACGAACGGCACAAGTGATTGTACACCAATGAATTCGTAAGCACTCTGCGAATACCAGTCGTCTAGTGTGTGACGTCACGCCACTTACAAGTACTATGAAATTATTCTTCCAAGCACAACTTCAAAGTCCCATAACTTTTTCATTTCTAGAGATATTTCAATGATTCTTCCACATTTTTGTTTCATTTTACTTAATTTTTTAGAATTAAACATTAACAAAAAAATGAGAACTAGTCCATTGGCAACCGAGATCTTGTGATATAATACCCTTAGACTCTTTTGTTTGGGGACAGAGTAAGATAAGGTCTATGCCAATGCTTGACAATCGATGCAAAACCTTTATTTATTTATTTATTTCCAGTTCCTTTAAAGATAGAATTTGGGAATTCATCAAAAACACGCAGCTGCAAATGTGCGAATTGGTCATGGAAAATTTCATAAAAAAGATATGGCGTAGCCATGGCGGCAATTTGACTGATATCGTTTTCCATCGTTAATGGTTGATTTCTCTTAAAATATACACGTTTCATTCAAAGACAAACAACTTATCGAAAAACCCTTTACTAGATAATACAAAAATAGACTGAGAAAAATATAATATGTAGTATCCAAAGAACATGAAATGATTGAAAAAAAGATATTCGTTGTGTAGTTCACTGATAAAAGTAAGATCTGTTCGAGGCCATTCAGAATCTGTTTCATAGATAAATGTTGATTTTTTTACTATTCTTCGTGAATTGTTTCTAGTTTTAGTGAAGCGATAGGTATAACATTTTGCATAGAGCTTTATATTATTATTCTACATCTAAATGCAAAATGTCATCATCATCGAAAGCATAGTTAGAGATTATCAATTAAGAACAACCATATTTATAGGATCTTTAGTAGGGTTCTTCCTATTATTATCGACCTCAACCGGATCATTCAAAATACGAACCTACAATGAAAATTTTCAAGTTTTCTATTCGGCTAATCAGACATAATTAAATTCAACCTCGGATTTGTGATTAGTGTATCGAATCTCATCGTTTGAGAGCATTTCCACTGTTCGGGGAACGAGCTCTCCAAAAATCTAAAAACAAGCGGAGCTGCTCCCCGCTCCTCCAGACCTAGACGCGCCACTGCCACCGAAAGCTATCAAAATTTCATTACATCTGACAAAATATCCAGACAAGACGTTCAACGCCTGTAAGGTCATTATCTAGTAAATAACAAAAATGGTTGGACGCATCGTTAGCTATAAAACGCTACAAATTACAGTGAAGAGTTGACCACTTATGAATAACGCATGAGAATCTGCAGAATATGACCGTCCGATTAACAGTTGAATACTAAAGACGGCCAGGAAAAATGTCCTCTGACGTGACTGTCCTAAGGAAAGCGTAGAGGGTGGTTAATTTATTGGTATTGACACTATTGTTAACTACACCTATATTATGCATACTGATATGGACCCCACGTAGGACAGGTAATAATTTATAATTTGATAAAGATTTCATCCTGTGTATCCTGTGTACTACTTCTTGTTATTCTGTTGGCAGTCTTGGATTGTGGCTGGAATTATCCTCGAATTGAAATATCGTTGTCTCCATGGCCTACCTGACTGTCACCTCCATCGGGAGAGTTGTTGGGTTTTTGGTTATCATTTCCATAATTAAGCTTGTCAACCTGAAAATACACTGGTAATATTTTGGTTACGCACAATAAAAATAAGAAGAAATACACGTGTTTGTTAAGTAATAGTTGAATAAATTTCGATGAAGAAGTTGAAGTTGATATTGTGAATTATAACGTTTTTAGATCTTGTGCTATCAATCCACGTTTCAGATGCGATGTCTTCCATTCCAGATGTCAAATTGACACCTGTCCTTATGCTTCCGTATCCGTATGATCCGTATACTCACCACTTTTGAAGAATTAACCATCGGTGAGTACAAACTGAGCTAGTATATAGAGAAGTATCTTAGTTACTTTATAACGATTTAGTTACCAACTTTCAAGTATCTTAGTTACCGTATATTAGTTCTTTCATAAGAATACCGGCATACCGGACATCTTGCCAGGGCGCCAATTTGCAAGGGCGCAAGTCAGTTAATAAAACAGGACATAGTTTTTCACATAAAAATGTTTTCTTAGTGGTACCAGCTTTGTAGTAAAATTTAAAATTGCCAAGCTCCAATTTCATTGAAGAAATCGAATAGGCGCTCCCAGCTAGTTATGCGTCCAACGTTTAAAAAAAAGTGTAGTTTCTTTTAGAATTTTATACTGGTTTTCACTGGTAATCACCAGAGGTTCACCAAAAAGAAGTTCTTAAGGAAAGAAGAGGACACTGTTGAAAAAATCACCGTGTTGATTTGCATTCAAAACGAGCATCACATGATTGAAATATCTATACCAAAGTTGAACATCTTGTGAAGGGAAGGTGCTATGAGAGAAAAAACTCGAAAATAAATCTAACTTTAACACCCTCAATATCGAAAACGAAGTATTTTCGGTCACTTGCTTAGAAGACTTTTTTCTGGAAATGATCTGATGAATGTATGTCATTTTCTATTGTATTTCCAATTTAGAAACATCCTGTATAATTTATCTTATAGCACTTTTCGGCTCTAGTTCACTCATGGGTTCATTTAGTTCAAGAAGTCAATTTATTCGAATTGACATCTGTAATTTTTCAGATAAATATTCTCCTTCACAGCCTTTAATCCAAATTGTTGTTATGTGTCTGTAATTTCCAGAATATCAATGTCAAAATAGTGTCAAACGATAAGGTTTGATACTTTTTCGGAAAATTCGAATTGAAATGCTACTACAGCATAATTATTGCCTGAAAAATCTAAGTCCTGGTACGAAAACGTTTATTTTTTGTTCATGAAATGGAAGGATTCAAAGAAATACAAAACTATTATAGAGGATATAATTTTGGCTTACTTAACGCAAAAATCTGTTATTGTCAAATACTCTACCCTGTGGAGTATTTACAGTATGTTGAAAGAACCATTTTAGCGAAGAAAAATAATAACATAACCACTTGCCTCATGGATATCGCATTTCTTAAAAAAAAGTTGGTTATAAAGCAAAGAAATCAAATGTCTCCAGCAGCGAACTATTGCCGCCCCCAAGAACGTAAACCGGACATTTTGCCGGGGCGCCAAATTTCAGGAGCGCAGTCGGTTAATAAAACAAGACTTATTTTTTGACACAAAACTGTTTTCTTAGTGAAAATTCCACTATATTATATAAAATAATAAAATTACCAGGAGACAATTTGTTTTAATCTAATAGGCGCTCTCAGCTATTGTTATTGAAAATACAAATAGGTACTTAAATGCACCTTGAAGAACTACGTTGTCTTTTAACTATAGACTTATAGAGCATCGTACTTTTAATCAAAGCAGAACGTTTCTTGATTGAATCGACAAAAAGGCCTGTGATAAATTTGACAAGGTGAGTTGAATTCAAATAATACGATTTCATATGAAATTAAAAAGATGCCTATTTCAACGAAAATTGAGAGAAATTTGGCAAAGCCAGGCGGCAAAATTTTATTTTGCCGGAGCGCCAAAATGTCTGGCGGTGGCTCTGCAGCGAACAAATCAACAAATTCATTAGGAAAACAGATAATGAAACATATTTAATGCTAAAGGTACTTTTAACAAAATACGGTGACTTCAGAGAAATATAATAAAGAAATGAGTCTCATGGATTCGTTTGATTCTATATGGTTGCAGAAAATATAGTGGATGCAAAAAGTCCACAAACAGTTTTTTTGGACTCGCAGACGTCTAGGACTAGAATTTTGTCTACTAGCAAATATAGTTATTTGTTTTACTAGGCAGCAAAGTAGTAGATTGACTGCTGCGGCTGATAGTTCATAGCCGAGCGTAGCTCGGCTAGGAATTCAGCCAAAGCAAAATCTGGCGAGTTGAACATATAATTTTTTCTTTGATTATTGATAATGATATATGTGGGATATTATTATTTGCAAATACAAAATATAGCAATTCCCACAATCTTTTTATTTTTCCTGAAGGGATAAATTGAAACCAAATTTGATAGAAAACACAATTGTTGGAATGGAAATGTATACCTATGTCCATAAAAGTTATAGTTTGACAACTTATGAAATATCGAACAGTTTTTTGGAAAAATATCGGACATGAATATTAAGGACAGTGGTAGCGACTCAGAAGTACTTCTTCCTCCAGAAATAAAAGAGGTGGCAAAAAATATTGATCGTCAGAAAATGTCGAATGTTTTATTCCCATTGAAAATAATCATTTTGCTGCCTAGGCAGGAAAGTCGTTACTTCGCTGCCTAGGCAAGAAGAGTATTACTCTACTGATTGACATGTGTTTGCAAAATCAATATTTGCTGACAATCGGCGAAGAAGTATTTTCAGGACTTGTTTCGTAAATTACCATTTTCAAAAATCAAATGACTGAAAACTTAGCCGAGTACACCGCGTAGATAATGCCTCTCTTTCGCACTGAAAAGCTACACTCAGAGCTCTGTGTCTCACAAACCAGATGATTATCTTCTGGTTTACCTGATACAGTGACAATGGGACAAAGGAACATATAGAGGTGACAGAAAATGGCAACAATCCAAGCTTGACGCGTGAAACGAGGCCTACACACATGTACAAAACATGCCGATCGAAATCCGTTGGCGTTGAGAAAGAATGGATGTTTTTCTTCGATTATTTTCGACTATTTGTACACAGGGGAGGTGGCAGAAAGGATCTGGGCGAAGGGTAGTTGGATTTTCTGGCCCATTGGGCGCTCAATTAGATTTGCTTCGCACGATGGGGATGGATTTTGAATGATTTGGTTTTTTATGGTTGTTTCGCGCTGGTTCTAGAAGAACAGCAGGCTGTCAGCTTGCGAAATGTCTATAATTTTTGGAATTTTGAGCAGTGTCCAACTAACTGATGAATAATTCGAGGTATAAATCAATGTATCGAAACATAGATAGAGGAAGCATATTTCATTTTCAGTAAGCAAATTTAGTCTCCAACATGAAACTATCAAATTTGACACGAAGCGCGTGGAAATGAAAACATATCAGTGATATGATATTTCACTCAATTCGCGAGTTTCTCCACAAAGAACGCACTTCTTATGTCCCACAACGAATCAACGTTTCGTATTAGCTCAAAATATATGGAGGTAAATATCTAAATATGTCAGAAATTCAGAAAACAAACTTCAAGCGCGCCAAACGACGTGAAACAACCGATGATGACACTAGGAGAGCAAAAATTGCCAAATCTTGGATTTCAGCAGGTAGGTACAGAAAATAATAAATATTCTGCTTACTAATAATTCGACAGTAAGGAAAACTATCGGATTCCAAAAATTCAAATTTGCATATTCAATCGGGAATCACTCAAATATATTTCATTTAATATAATATACATTTATAACGATATAGTGAAATTGTGGATTTGAAAATATATCACAATCCGACAACATAATCTAACCATGTTGGGGACATGTAAAAATTGCGTATACTCTATCTATGTTTATTACTCTATGGGTGTCTCAAATTCGTGAGTCGCCTAGTGAGGGAATCTCAGAATCCCTTTGAGCTAGAGAAACATGGATGGCTCATTTTCGAGCTCGATTTTTGAGAGATTTCATTTTGTATGCTTATACATAAATAAAGGAAATTGATTTTAGTGAATATCTTGTGAAGGGCAGGTGCTATGAGAAAAAAAAACTTGAAAATTAATCGAACTTGTATATCGAAAATAAGGCATTGTCAGCCCCATAGGACTTTTTTTTTAATGATCCGAGTTGTGTATCCTTTTGAATTGTATTGTTGTTATATTTCCAATTCAGGAACACCCTGTATGAATTCTCTTATACGTAATACGATATTCTCCTGCAAAATTCAACACTCAAACACCCGGTTACAGGAAAGTTCATTAAAATTTAATGTCGTCATTAAAATTTTAATCTTACAGTAGGAGGAGACTATTGGCTACCTGCACCGTTCAATGGAGGATTTGTATTTTAATACGAAATCAAATTTTGATGAACGTTCCTGCAACTGGGTGTGCATTTCGAAAACCAAGGTACCGATTACGGGTCCATGTTTATGGAACTTTTCTTCTTAAAATTATCCTAAGAATCTTTTTTTTGTTCGTACCTCCAATAATAATCATTTTGGTTATTCATTTATAAACTTACAAAAGCTACAAATGAAAAATACTCAGTGAAAACATAAAAGAAAAATTTGACAAATATTTCAATGGCTCGAATAGACGAAATAAAAAGCCTAGGGAAAAGAAAAACCTTGTGATTGGCTTTATAAAATTAAATAAGTATGCATTAATTTAACGTATTTTAGGAACACCTTGTATAAAATAACGTACTGAACACAGATTACATAAGAAATATAAAAAAATATTACAGTGTGGCCAATACAAACATTTCAAATTCAAATTTCTTTTTATCACCATAAATAATAAACCAATAGCTAAAGGTGTCCATAACGGATCAGACCCGCCGGTGAGCTACCAACAGATCCGATAATTTTTGGTCCGCACCATCGTCAGCTTTCACTCCGTCCAATTAGCGGTCGGCTCTCTTGCCTCCGAGAAAATGGCGATTTCTCCTCTTCCCGTTGATATTAATTTAATTAGCAGTGCCGTTTTCAATGAATTATTACGATTATCGCTCGGTCGATGGTCGGCGGGCAGACTTATGTGACGCTCCGTGTATTTATAGACTGAGCAACCTGGTAGTGGGTGTATCGAATGGGAGAAAAGAGTTATTCAACCTAATCCATTGGTATTCACTTTATGGGTAATTTATATTATGGGGAGGTGGTCGGGAATGATGGCCAGCGAGCTTTTCTTGGAAATCGTGGAACGGCACAATGGATAGGCGACATTTCATTACTCATTGGGTGGATTGGTGTGATATACAGGGTGCGAGAAGGTGGTTGGTGTTGGGCGTAAGAGAAAAACCTCAAGTTATTATCGTTTCATCATGTTTGAGTGATCATCATAAATACATTGTCGAAAACCCAAACATACTATGTTTCACTAAAGTGACGCATTGCACATCAGAGAAGATTCTCGAAATGAAACTTCATTTTGTTTTGTAACTATCAGAAATGTCATATAGCGATACATTCTGATTGTCAGGCTGCAATCAACGTACTGAGTTCACATATTTTCGATCCTAAGATGATGGTATTGGAGTGCCGAAGAAAACTCAATGAAATAGGCAAGAATAATAACAAGGTCTTTTTAGTCTGGGTTCCCGCGGTCACTCGGAAATTAGAGGAAATGAAAAGGCCAACACACTTGCCAGAAAAGGCACAAACTCCTTGCCTCGGTCCGAAACATTTCTGTGACGTAGACAAATGTACCTATTTGTCTACTACAGAAAGAGTTTCATGAGAAGAAAAAACCGAAAGAGAAACACTCTGGCGGGATCTTTCTGGTTTGGATTACTGAGCAAAAATATATAACCTCCTCACTGAATTCCTCACAGGGCATTGCTATCGTAGGAAACACCTTTTGAGAATGGGTCCAGCAGAAAATGACGAGTGCAGATTCTGTGGGGAGGAGGAAGAAACTCACCTGGTGACGGAATACCTCGTCATAACTAGCAAAATCTACTTTGGACACGAACCTTGTAGAAGTGAGGAATTAGACTCCTTGAAGCATTCCAGATACTGGAGTTCATTAGAAATCAGCAAGTGGAAGGCGATCTGTAGATCACGTTATGGAGAGAATAGCTCTGATGGGGAGAACTATAGACCATTAGGTCGCAGTGAAACGGAACCTACTCAATTAAATCTAATCTTATCTAGTCTATCGTTTCATCCTTGTTGAGATACAGGATTCTCCAATAATAGGTTTCATTTTAATATTGAAAAAAAAGAGTATATTTTGAGAGAGATCAAAGGATGTTCATTTCATTGAGAAGAGTAAGGTGTGCCATCAACGAGAAAAAATTATATCATTGCCATTTGCCAGCCCTGTATGTGAGGTTAAGTTGCCTCTGATGCCAACCACTGATGATAACCAAGTGAAAACAGAGTCGAATGTTCTATTCACATTGAGAATAATCACTTTGCTGCTTAGGCAGGAAAAGTAAGACTTTGCTGATTGATATGTGTCTGCAAAATCAATATTTGCTGTCAGAAAAAAACAATGTTTCATCTATATACTATAATCTTTTGAAGCTTGGTACTAACAAGAAAAAGTGGCATGCCATTGGTGGTCTTACCTGTGCATCAGGCCCGTGACATATTGATATTTTCAGTAAAGAGCCTCATTTTTAACATCATGAAAGCCCTCAGTTGATGAAAAAAGGTCTGATTGAAAGATAAAATTTTTTTGGAATTCAAATATAAAAAGTGAAAATTTCAAGTTGCTCAAGTAAGATATCAACCGTTAAGTATTTGAAAATAATAAACCCAAAAGCGAAAAAGAAATCGATCGCAATCAAATATTATAATTCGGATCCGTTCGCCTGAGTAACACGTTCACGAACCACAAATTCCCAGTCGGCTTTGAAATATCGAAACCCGGCCCATAAACAAGAAAACATCGGGAATACGAGAAGTGTAACGTTCATTTGTTCGTGTCGAAACAGAACAAAACATAACGAAACAAAAAACACTTTAAACATCGCCTTTCGTCGTTCATGAATCATGGGCATTCTTCTGCTTCTCCATCCTTGTCTTCCCGCTGCCCGCCCCGCATCCACCGTCTCTGTCTAAGAAGTCGTAAATTATCACTAACCAATACAGCCGGTTGAAATATAGTTTTTTTACCTCATTAAATAAATTTTCAGGCTCAATAGGTGTTTCGAAGCTGTGAAAATGGTAAAAATAAAGCGGGTATTTATTTTGTACCGATGAATATATTTGGAATATATCAAGTTGTTTGTTGTAATAAACGTTCCAATAAATTATGGGAACGGATAGTCTTATGTGGATATCCAGGTGTTAATAAGGTGCTTTTTATTCAAATATAATGGGAAGAAATCTTTTCAGTTTCGATCTCCGCTCGCCTTATATACATATGTCGGATTTTTAAATGTGGATAATTACATACTTTTATCTACAATTTTGGACTTGAGGATGCAGTCGTTTTTTTTTTAGTTCGTTAACGCAGGTTGTTTTAAATTAGTTCGGTGAAATTTCGAAGTCTCATTGACATTCATACATACACCTTGGTTGTCCGAAAATGAAACCTCGATTTTACCTACCCAAGAAATTTGGGAAATTCATGAAATGGTAATTACCAATTTTAGCACTCCTTCGTAAACCGATTATCTCTGATTGGCGTCGATATGCTGACAACGTTGCGAATTTCTCAACTCGTTATCATAACTCATTTTTTTATTGGTGTCCCATTTTGCCTTTTTAAAGTAAGTCTCAGCGTGATGATTGCATCGAGCTTTCAAAATCGCGCTTTTACTTCACCATGGCATAATCAATAACTGGAGAAACGTGGATTTCAATGAAATTTCACCTGAAAGTCCGTAATTTTGAATTTGGAGCCGGTCATGAATGATTGAGGCACATTGATAAAAAAGAAAGAAAATTTTTTAACTTTCGAAAAATGAAGCAAATACTTTTATTTTGAGTTCGTTAACGCAGGTTGTTTTAAATTAGTTCGGTGAAATTTCGAAGTCTCATTGACATTCATACATAGGTACACCTTGGTTGTCCGAAAATGAAACCTCGATTTTACCTACCCAAGAAATTTGGAAAATTCATGAAATGGTAATTACCAATTTTACCACTCCTTCGAAAACCGATTATCACTGATTGGCGTCGATATGTTGACAACATTGCGAATTTCTCAACTCGTTATCATAACTCTTTTTTTTATTGGTGTCCCATTTTGCCTTTTTAAAAAACGTCTCAGCATCATGATTCAATCGAGCTTTCAAAATCGCGCTTTTTCTTCACCATGACATAATCAAGAACTAGAGAAACGTGGATTTCAATAAAATTTCACCTGAAAGTCCGTAATTTTGAATTTGGAGCCGTGTCTGGTCTTGAATGATTGACGCACATTGATAAAAAAAGAAGGAAATTCTTCAACTTTCGAAAAATGAAGCAAATACTTATATTTTGAGTTCGTTAACGCAGGTTGTTTTAAATTAGTTCGGTGAAATTTCGAAGTCTCATTGACATTCATACATACACCTTGGTTGTCCCAAAATGAAACCTCGATTTTACCTACCCAAGAAATTTGGAAAATTCATGAAATGGTAATTACCAATTTTAGCACTCCTTCGTAAACCGATTATCTCTGATTGGCGTCGATATGTT
The DNA here is from genome assembly GCF_914767665.1 of Harmonia axyridis. NCBI lineage: Eukaryota > Metazoa > Arthropoda > Insecta > Coleoptera > Coccinellidae > Harmonia > Harmonia axyridis. The sequence continues at coordinate 33,331,739 of NC_059505.1, forward strand.
GACAACGTTGCGAATTTCTCAACTCGTTATCATAACTAATTTTTTTATGTGTCCCATTTTGCCTTTTTAAAGTACTCAGCGTGATGATTGCATCGAGCTTTCAAAATCGCGCTTTTACCTTACCATGGGATAATCAACAACTAGAGAAACGTGAATTTCAATAAAAAGTAAACTTAAAGTGTGTAATTTTGAAATTTGATGCGTGATTGGTCTTGAATGATTGAGGCACATTAATAAAAAGAAGGAAAACCTTTTATACTTTAGAAAAATGAAGCCAATCCTTATATTTGTAATAATAAAAATAAATGTAGAAGGTGATGCCTGGATACATAAGAGTATTTGCTTATAACTGGAATAGATAAATGGTTATGAATAAAAGTATTTTTTTTGATCCTATTTTTTTGTGATATGAATTTATCGAAGCTTTATAATAATTGCAACAGATTGGGAAAATGAGCACCAAAACTAATAATTAAATTATTCACCACAGCTTACCAACTGGATTTTTATGATATGATAATTTGGATCTTCTGAGAACTTTGATAGAATTTTGTGAAATAGTTCTCTCGAAATCAGATACTAGTCGTATCTGCTACCGATAACTACGTAAAACCAAAATGTTAAGTACCAAATCAAAGTTTCTTTTACAACTTTTTAACCAACTAGTAGTCCATAAAAGATGAGTTCTGGGGTAGAAAAATCGACACAACTCCAGAAAATATCACCCTGTAGATTTGCAATCAAAATTAAACTGTAAATTACAATATGTAGGTATGCCAAATTTCACTAAAATATAGATATTTAATTGAAATTTGGCATACCTATATATTGCACTTTACTAGAGTGAAGTGCAGATGCTATGAGAAGAAACTACAGACTTACACCCTTATGAAATTTTGCTTCTTCGGCAATTAAAAAATACTCATCGAACTAAGAATCAGAAATCAATTTCGTGATGACACTATAATTAGAAAATCAAAAAATTTATAATTTTTGTTTAATCAGAACTGATTGTGATTCCAAATGCCATCTAATTTGGTATTCTGGCGAATAGGCCACATTTAGATGAACGTGCTCCTAAAAGGAAACCGTAAAGGCAATAAAAATTATCTCATTGAATAACGGATGATATTTAACTAGGACTGACACAGTCACAATCAATGAAATCGAATGAAAATATTTCTAACTCGTGCCTTGGAACACACATAACGATTCAACGTATCCGGAATAGATATTACCAAATTTGTTGATGGAGCTTGGGAAGGAATAGGTACCACCACGTAACTGCTAAGTTTAAAACGAAATTAAAGATTTTTCCTCTTAGAACCACAGATTTTATGGGGGTTTCACATAATTTCTTTGAACAATAAACTTTATTGTTGAATGACGATATTTTTAATTAGCGAATGAAAAAAGTTAGTAACATTTCGTTTTTCGCAAAAGAATTAATAATATGTTCAATTTACAAATTACTGATTTATTTTTAAAATATTCGTGGAAAAAAACCTACAAAAGAGGTAAAACTATAATTTTTTGAAAAAAAAAATCGACCATCGTACTTTCCTGCCCTCTACTGATATGATTCGTAAAGAGAAAGAAGATAAAGTGAATATACAACTTCGTACACCGTACAGATTTTGGCCATCTCAGGAGAACCAATGGGTACTTAATGTTTGACAGATAGGCGGAAAGCCACGTGGTGGTAATCCCTTTTAAATAACAATTCCAAGCATCGTAAAAAAAATCTGTTTGTTAATGTCATTTGTATCATACAAAATTTCAGCGGAATTTAGACAATTTGAAGAAAACAATGACTTGAAAAGGTAGAAGGTTTTGAGAATTCGTCATTCTACGCCATATACATATGCCCATGATCACCACCAGACATTTTGATGCCCCGGCAAAATAAAATTTCGCCGCCCTGTTTTGCATTATTATTCTGAATTTTCTTTGGAGGAGCCTCTGTTATTATTCCTCTCAGGTATCTTTTCAAATTCATATGAAATTTTCTTTTTTAACTTAAAATTTCCTTGTCTGATTTATCAAAGGACGTTTAGTCGATTTCATCGAAAAACGTCCTGAATTGTTCAAAAGTACGACGCTCTATAAGTCTATAGTAAAAAGACGTATTATAGTTCTTAATTTAGTACCTACATATTTGTATTTTCATAACTATAGTTGAGAGCGCATATTTGATTTAAAAAAAATTGGCTCTTGAAAATTTTATTATTTTACTACTAAACGAACATTTCTATGTAAAAAAGTATATCTTGTTAACTGAATTTGCGCCCCTAAAATTTGGCGCCCCGGCAAAATGTCCGGTTTGCCGGTCTTGGCGACGGCCCTGGCTTTGCCTAAATAGTTGTAGTCACGAAGGACTGAATTGACAGTCCTTATTTTTATATACTCAAATCTCTCGAATATATTTTTTCATTTCCTCATTATATTTTGGAATCTTCTCTTTCATGTAGCTAAGCCATTCTTTAAATAAGCGAAAATCACCAAAAATGTATCAGTTCACAAACGGAACCAATCAAGTAACAATTCTGCAGTTAATAATACAACAAAGCCTTCTAAACCCTAATCCGATAATGAAATTTCAAGGGTTTATATCAACGCCCATCTTCTCAGAAAACTTTGAAAGTATTTTCTCGAGTGGACATAATTCTTTGGAGAAAAAAGCAACTGAATAACTCTCCCACAATCCAGAACCCTCAACAAATTCAATATGGCCTATTAAACCTTTAATAACCACACTTCAATCCAGTGCACCCCCGAAATGCGGGTGGTCCAGTATTCACAACGAAAGAAAGCGTCAAAACGAAATCAAAGCACCTGGGATAACTTTCGAAAAGTTAATCTGGCGAAAAATTAAAATAGGTTTTGGGGCCTTTAACAAGATCGCGAAACTGATCTACCCTTCGAACTTCTCGGGAGTCAAGTGGTCCTTTATGATTGTGAAACAGCTTTGGTAAATATTTATTTAAGTGGACCCTTGGGCCTTTCGATCGGATACCGCTGATTGTAAGGGATCTTTGGTAATCGGTCGCCATCTCTAATGCATTCTTTGCATCAGCTCTCTTTTCAATCCTTTACAATTGCTGGTGTATTGTTGTAGAGAATTTAGGTGGTGGCTTCCTATTTTAAAGAGGCTGCAAATTTCAAACGAAGTTTTGGGTTCGATATTTCTAATGATAAACTTTTGGGATGATTTATTATTCTCCAAGTTCGAAATTCTTGGTTTATGAAATGAAATATTTGAAGGCTTTTTAACGCCGTTGGAAACCATATATCTGTTTTTTTATAGGCGTACAACATTGCTTCCGCCGTTTTTTTCCGAAATTCGAGGCTTAATTGTAAAAAACTAGTTATACAATTATGATTCAAAGTATTGTCCATCGCTGGCCACTACTTTCTCCCATCTTTCGGGCAGTGTACGAACAAAAAACTGGTCATCTTTTGAAAGGATCCACGAATCGATGCAATTTTTAGTTCTTCAGGCCGTGTGCCATTGATCGAAACAAGTAATAGTCCAAGGGAAAAATGTCCGGCGAAGACGACGGGTGGGGTAGGACTTCCCATTTTAACGTTTCCAAATAGGTCAAGGTCTTGACCACTTTCGCAACATGGAGTCGAAAATTGTCATGCTGTAAAATCACTAACACATCTCTCGATATATTGCGGCCGTTTGTCTTTCAAAGCTCTGCTCAAACGCATTAATTGCGTTCGATAACGATTGCCTGTGTTTGTTTCAGTCGGTTTTAACAAGTCATAATACACTACGCCGAGCTGGTCCCTCCAAATACTAAGCATGACTTTGGAACCGTGAATATTAGGCTTGGCCGTCGACATGATAGCATGGCAGGGATATCCCCGTAATTTCCTTGTTTCTGAATCATTTCCATGACTTTCAAGTGTTTTAAAATGGCTTGTTGCGTCACTCCCAATGATCGCTGTTGATGGTCTGGCCTTTTTGGAGATAATCAATGAATATTAGACCTTGCGCATCCCATAATACTGATGCCATAACCTTGCCAGCTGACTGCTTTTCCTCGCTTTGAATTCGGTTCACCGTGTGCAGTCCACTCAGCTGACTGTCGATTGGACTCCGAAGTGAAATGATGGAGCTATGTTCCATCCCTGGTCACAGATCGACGCAAAAATTCAGGTTAATTGCACTTAAACAGCTTTAGAAACGGTTCAGAATCATTAACACGTTGTTGCTTTTGATCGATTGTGAGCTCGCGCGGCATCCCTTTTGCACACAGATTTCTCATGTACAAATATTCGTGAATGATATGATGTACACGTTCAGATGATATCTTCAAAATATCTGCTATCTCGATCAACTTCACTTTACGGTCATTCAAAGTTATTTTGTAAACATTTTTTATTTTTTCGTCGGTGAAAGCCTCTTTTGGGCGCCCATTGTGTTCGCCGTCTTCGGTGCTCATTTCACTTAGCATACCAATCAATGATTTTCCTGGTGCAGACCCCGGAAACTGTTCATCAAGCCAAGATTTTGCTTCAACTGTATTTTTTCCCTTCAAAAAGCAATATTTTATCAGCACACGAAGTTCTTTTTTCTTTCGTTTTTTTTTCAAATAACAAAAGTACGCAATATATCACATACTTATGATCAGACTGCTATTAAATTTTGATACGTATCGTTTGAAGGTTGCTACTAACTAAAAAAAATTCATAGGATATAATACTAGCACCACCATCTATGCATCAGACCGGGGACTTTTCAATTGGCCCAATACTAGCACTTATCTCTGACGAAAATATTCTAAAGAAACTGAAAATAAACATTATAAAGGCACTAGATAGTACAGTAACTCATAAATATAAATAAAAAACTCTTCAAATTATTTGTCACTTTCCCCTATTGTCATTTGAAATTCATGATAGGGTTTCCGAAAATGGACCTGTCATGAACTCGTCCGGATTATTTTTGTTTAAACGAAATATTTCCTCCAAAAAAATTTAATATTGTTGATTTCCTGATGACGGTAATTTTTATTCAAAAAAGTCTTCTCTGATCATGTCTACATATACTTTGTTATGAACAATATAAATTTGTCGTCCCAAGCACCGTCCCATGAGGTACACCATACCCATAATAAAATGAAAGACGAAACAAGATTGAAATTTCGATTATACAAAAGCCATAAATATCAAATAATAACCATTTCCTGAGTGTCGTACTTTCAGGACCTGACCTAAGCGCCGGACGAATAAATAAAAACTCATTACGTTTTTCAGATGAAACTCGTTCTGTCACTGTCTGGAAAAATCGCCTCGAGATAGAATAAGTCCGCTTTAATATGGATATTCAAGATGCGTGTTTAAAATGTAATAATGTAGGTATTCCATAAAGGTTAGAAACTATAAATTATTTCAGTTGATGGTGTCTGATTAACATTATTTTCAAGAGACAGCTGTGTTCGAACTGAATAAATTATTCCACGCTGCATCTGCTTAAAGGTAGATGATTTTTTCAGTGCGGGGAACATGATATTAATAATTCTCGTAGGATGTTCACTTTTGGTTGTAATTGGGACATCAGGGATACTGAGAAAAACTTAAAAGTCCAAGGTGCGTTTCTCCAATATGAATTATCTGCTCTGAGAAAAAGCTCTCCTCGAGTTATCACCGAAAAAATGTATTAATGAGTGGTCACCCATCCAGATATTGATCCCGCTCAAAGATGACCTTGTAGAATATGATTAATTAGGGATTCACGGCTTGGTTTGATTTTCAAGCTACTTGGCTTGAGCATGACTTGATTTCAAGACAAGTAGTAGTTTCAAGTCAAGTCAAGTATTTATTTATCAAGTACTTGAATAATATCAAGCTACTTGATTTTTAGCAGTTTCATTGTGTAGTGCCACATCATAAGAAAAATGATGAAATGAGAAGAAACCTTGCAAAAAACAATTTTATTTATCAAACATATTGTATAAAGGAACCGAAAATATCACCTTTTTTCAAATAGAAACATAAATTAAGTCACTATAAACCATAACAAAATAAAAAATAATGGAATAATGGTGTTTCTTAATATTGAGAAACCACCAGGCTTTGTTTGATTTCATAATTTTCCATCCAGGATCTTAGACACATGAGGCATCTTTAAGATTTGCCAAACCTATTGCGGAACTGAAAGAGCAGCTCTAAACAATTGTCTTACAACAGACGCTGAAGATGCTGATAAAAGGTCCTTGGCCATTTTGGCCAAATATGGAAAGATATTTCCGAAACTACCTAAATCTACCAATAGATTCCATATAAAGGTGAGAAAACTACTAATAAAGTAACCCTGGCGAATGCTTCAGTCTCTTGGCGCTCAAAGAATCCCCTAATTTAGTCTAAGCGCGGACGAGATTGCAGAAATATATGCCGTGCGACACGTGCATATCAAGCTCAAGTAATATCAAGTAGCTTGATATCAAGTCAAGCAATAAATATCTAAAATCAAGTTGAGTCAAGCTCAAGTATGTAATTTTTCACGAGCTTGATTTTCAAGTAATGTAACGGGTTTTTTTTCGAGGTATATAACTTTAAGTTGGCATTTCTGTTCAAGATGGCGACCGATTTAACAGCTGTCAAGTGATTTATTCTCAGTTTGATTTGGCAATTCATCAGGAATAGACTCACGCCTGAACAATGCATGCAAATAGTGCAATTTTATTTCGAAAATAATGGTTCTGTGCGGAATACGTATCGCGCACTACGTCCATTTAATTTTGTTTAGCGATGAAGCGCACTTCTGGTTGAATGGCTACGTCAACAAACAAAACTGCCGCATTTGGAGTGAATCTAATCCTCAAGTGTATGTCAAAACACCATTACATCGAGAAAAACTGACTGTTTGGTGCGCTTTATGGGCTGGTGGAATCATTGGTCCGTACTTCTTCAAAAACGATGATGGCCATAACGTTACAGTCAATGGTGATCGGTATAGAGCCATGATTACTAACTTTTTCATTCCTGAATTGAACAACCATGATGTCCAGGAGCTGTAGTTCCAACAAGACGGCGCAACATGTCACACAGCTCGTGCCGCAATCAATTTATTGAAAGACACGTTTGGTGACCGCCTAATTTCACGTTTTGGACCTGTGAATTACCCTCCAAGATCTTGTGATTTAACACCATTAGACTACTTCAAGTTCAACAAGATGGCGAGCGAAGAGGATGCGTTAGATGAGCTCCGCTCGAAAAGTGCGAGTATTTCTACAAAAATTAAAGAAATCAAGGCAATTTGTGTTCATTGTAACAGAAAAGTAATTGAATTCGTCAAGTGCGCGAAATGTAAAGATATTTTCCACCCATCCTGTCTTACGCAAGCGGCGACGAAGAAATCCACATTGTGCATTCATGAAAGTGAAATTTCTGAGGAAATATCCGAAGATCCCAGAGTGTTATTGCATATTTTCCAAGTGCGAATACAATATCTTGAATCCCTACTCAGCGAAACCCAGAGTAAAAATTCTATATTGGTTCAAAACAACGAATTATTGACGGAAAAGGTGAGAAATTTGGAATCTTCTAAAAAAAACGAGAATCAACAACAAAAAAAAACCGAGAGTCGAGATAAGGATCACAGTCAAAGTCAACCTTCTCATATCTCGTCTATGATTGAGTCAACTTCTGTGGTGCAGAAATCCTCTGTGAACGAACAGAAAGGTCAAAATCGTCAAAGTGACAAGCTAACCTATTCTTCAAAAGTAAACAAGGGTTTAAATTCAAGTAACAAAGTACTTAAAAATATGTTACCATCAACATCTACCACAGATGTAACGGCGATTCCAAATGAAAATTATAATGAAAACAAAACAATCGTGGAGAACAACAAAAATAAGGACATTACAACACCAGAACAAATTAATTCTGGTTGGAAAACGGTAATTAAAAAACGAAAATTACAAAATAAAGACAAAATTATATGCACTGGATCTAATAATAATAGCGGAATAACGGGTGCATTAAGGAAGAAATGGATGTATGTAGGAAAAATAGCGGGAATTGTTAAGGAAGAGGACATTATAGACTATTTGGGAAAAATGGAAGTTAAAGACGGAATAGAAGTGCGAAAACTAGACACGAAGGGTTCAAATTCGGCGTTCAGTGTGGGTGTTGCATCAGAAGAACTATTTAAAAAGTTGGGCGCCCCAGAATTCTGGCCTGCAGGTGTACTGGCGAGAGAATTTTCCTTTCGCGGATTCTTCTCTAGGAATAACAAAAATTGAGCAAGCTACAAACTCTAAAGCAGATAAAATCGCTGCCAAACATAGAAAAGACCTGAATATATAGCCATTAAGCTGTTCAATAGGCTTCCAATGGGAATCAGACAGTTACCACTGCACAAATTCAAGAAGACAGTCAAGAAACATCTAGCAAATGCCGCGGTATATAGCACTGAAGAATATCTAAATTAATTTTTTTTCTTTTTTCTCATTACTGTTTGGACATGTGTAAAATTATGTATTTTTAGCACGAATAAATTATTATTATTACTTCCTGTAGGGCTATGTAAAGTCATTGGTCTAAGCGGATAAGCCACAAACCCTTGACCATTTGGAAGACAACATTTGCCGTGTTATTGCCGATATACGGCCACAAATGTTGGAAAAAGTCATCGAAAATTGGACGTCCAGATTGGACTACATCCGAGCCAGCCGTGGCGGTCATATGCCAGAAATCATATTTAAAATGTAATGCCACAAGATTATCTTGCGGATAAATAAAATTCATATCAATCGAATAATCCATCGTTGTTTTATTGCAATTTAAAGTTCTATAGCTCTAAAAAAAACACCCTTTAGTTAGTTAAAATGTCAAGCTACTTGGCTTGATGAATCCCTACCGAGGACTAATGAATGTACGTTTGTAAGTCTCATCCTTTCCCATTTTTTTTCAGAATAAGTGCCTATTGAACAAAACTGGTATTGATTTGCACTGAAAAAAAATCAGAAAGATTTAATTTGTTTTGTGTTGCAGATATTTATTTATTTATTTATTTATTTAACATAAACAGGAATCCTAACAGGAATAACCCAATTACAAGGATTCACCACAAAAAAGAAGATATTTACAATTGAGAATGAACATAAACTACAAGATAAAACATATCAACAATATCAAAAAAAAAATAAACAATTCAGTAATTTCTACATAGATACAAATATAATTCTTCCCTAAAAGCAACTTGAGAAATATTGAAAATGTCAACAAAAAAAATGTGCCAGTTATAAAACCGCATGATTCTCAAAAAAATTGAGTTATAAAACAACGACGTGCGCGCTCTTGGGACATAAAACAGTTCTCTTCGACGTCCGGTGAAAGCACGAGTGTTCAAATAAACCTCATTAATGAGAGGGAAATCAAAGTGGCCATTCATTATCCGATATAAAAAAGTTTGATCGAATACAACCCTTCTCTGCTCCAGAGTAGTCAATCTATAAAGCCTCAACCTTGCATCATAAGGACACTCAACTTGTCTATTCCCGAACCTGTAGTATAAGACTCTAGTGAACTTTCTTTGTACCCTTTCGATCCGATTAATATATTTATGATAAAAGGGATTCCAAATTGGTGTTGCATATTCAACTATACTGCGAACAAGCGAAAAGTAAAGAACCTTTAGCGTTTCCTCACTACTAAATGTATCTGTGGATACATTTGAACGTCTAATTCGATAGAATAAAAACCAAAATGATACCTACCTATAGAGACAGAGCCATCATAAGTACACATTTAATCCTTACAGACTGCAGACAACATCGGAAATTCAAAGTAGCAAGTTTCAAGTTCATTGTTCAATGACAGGTGCGCAAAATGGCGTACTGCTCACATGAGATAACATTAACCATCGTTTAGATCTAATGATATTAACCTACCCACATGTACCTGTACAAACAATGGCTTATATTTTATGATACTTTCTTCACAAAACCAACCGGGTATTCAATCAGAAAGGTTCAGTGTTTACTTGATTATTCAATGTAACTTCACTTATTCCTATTTTGACTAACCCTTTACAATTTTATAATACAAGAATCAATGTTGTTCCTAATGAGCAAAATGAGGAATGCACACACGTGTATAGACGGGATCTTTTGAGCGATCGTCATTCAAGCTTTATTAATCCCTTAGAAACCACAAAACTGAATATAAGTATGTACATATATTAGGCCAATTGGAAAGTCACCGGTCTGATGCACACATGGCGGTACTAGTAATAAATCTATATGATTTTTAGTTAGAACCAACCTTCAAACGATACGTGTCAAAATTTGATAGCAGTCCGAACAATAGTTTGTGAGATATTGCGTTGTGAGTATAGCTATTTTTTTTATTTAAAAAAAGATGAAAAAAAAAGAATTTCTGGTGCTGATGAAATAATGCTTCTCGAATGCAAAAAATACAGTTGAAGCAAAATCTTGGCTTGATGAAGAGTTTCCGGGGTCTGCACCTAAGTTTGAATTACCGTAAAATGAAGTTGATCGAGCAGACATTGTGAAGATATCATCTGAACGTGTATATCATATCATTCACGAATATTTGTACATACATGAGAAAGCTGTGTGCAAAATTGGTGACGCGAGAGCTCACAATCGATCAAAAGAATCAACGTGTTAATGATTCTGAGCAGTGTTTGAAGCTGTTTAAGTGCAATAAACCTGAATTTTTGTATCGATATGTGACAATGAATGAAACATGGCTCCATCATTTCACTCCGGAGTCCAATCGACAGTCAGCTGAGTGGACTACTGGACTGTACATGATGAACCGAATCCAAAACGAGGAAAAACACAACAGTCATCTGGAAAGGTTATGGAATCAGTATTCTGGGATGCGCAAGTTATAATATTCATTGATTACCTCCAAAAGGGCTAAACCATCAACAGCGATTATTATATAGCGTTATCCTCATTTAGAGGATTATTATATAGTCTTTTTGGATCGTTTGAAGTATGAAATCTTTGAATAATTTGAAGAAAAAAGGTACTGTTTCATCAAGACAATGCGCCGTGTCACAAACCAATGAAAACAATGGCAAAATTGCATGAATTGGGCTTCGAATCGCTTCTGCATCCACCGTATTCGCCAGATCTGGCCCCCAGCGATTTTTTCCTGTTCTCAGACCTCATAAGAATGCTCGCTGGAAAAAATTTAGTGCCAATGAAGTAAGTAATCACCGAAACTGAGGCCTATTTTGAAGCGAAAGACAAATTGTACTACAAAAACGGTATCGAAAAGTTGGAAGATCGCTTTAATTGCTGTATCGCTCTCGAAGGCAACTATGCTGAATAATAAAATCGAATTTAGCCAAAAATATGTGTTTCACTATGGTAGACCGGGGACTTTTCAATTGGCCTTCTATATGGTAGAAGCCAAGCGTATTCACGAAAAATCAACTCTAATTTCTCCACAGCACTCTTGACCATGAATTTAAATAACACGCGTTATTTAGAATTTTTTGATCCCCTTTTTTTTAATTATTAGAGAAATTCTACAAGATAAATTGAAGTAACAACGGTTTCTGCACTAAATTCAGTGTTTCCATCATAGATAATATATTACCTAAAAATAAAGTTCCTTCTTTCAGTCAAACTCTCTCGGTGAAAACCAAAATCAGACTGCAAAAATCACCTTCTGCCAAATCAATATTTCTCGTCGACGATATCCCCCCAAAAAACAATCATTATTCACGTTCACCTCATTTAACCAGAGGTCAAACCGTCCGAAGTATCGACGAGCAGATGAATCATCGACGAAATGAAGACCAAGAAGCAGCAGCAAACCAAATACTCCTGGCAGCCATTTATTATAACACTAAGTACATTTCGGCATGAGGAATCTTGATAATCAAGTGTTTACCGTACTCTAAAAATGTCTGAAACAAGGAGGTGTCTGCGGTATTATGATTTGAAATTGCTGGGTAGAGCCAGCGCACGAGGGGCCGTTCTAAGAAGAAGAAGTAAGTCCGTCCAGTCTGTGCGCGGTGTATTTATGTTCTATAATGATAGCCTGCCCCGGGTCTGATATATTGGACAGCCAGACAGAGACCTTAGTTTATACCGAGCTCCAACACATCCAGCATTGTTGGCACAACACTTTACAAGCCTCTGGCAACGATGGAATCGCTTACATATATTAATAATTACTGGTCAAATTGATATTTATATTTTCGCCCAACTACCCCGCGTTATCTCTCACTCGATCTTAATAACAATTATAAATCTCGCAAATGTTAGGTATTTTATTCAGTTTTCTTTCCTTATCTTCTTGCTCACGTATATGGGATTCCATGGGACTGATTCATTGAATGGGCTGCCTTATTCGTAGGTAGATACTCCCAGCTTTTGCTTCGTTATATTCGATAATTAATCTATTAGATTGTTTGGTATCATAAGTGAAAGATTTTAAAGAGATAATCTTAATTATAGACCAATAAAACTTATATGTAGAGGTGCGTAGGTTAGGTGAAAATACCTGGTGGGGTTTTCAGGAAAGAATAACATACTTTCACCTACATTTGGTTTCACAAATCTATTGAAGATGTTTGCTCCACCACCTCCTAGGGCGGAGTTCTAGGAAATTGAAGACCAGCTCGCTTGAGGGCTCGATCTACTCGCGCAATTTTTCGCGCTGGATTGCGCTCTGTTTAGGGTAGTGCGAAATTTCACCCGAGTGACTTTCGCGAGGAAGTTTCGTTAATTTTATGTTGAAAATGTATATTTCGTATTCGTAGTTTTATGTTGAAGAAGTTTTGCATATGGTAATGAAAGTTGAAAAGTCCAAGGAAGAACAAATTTTGAGTTACACTTTTCATGTCATTGCTTTTAGGGATTCATCAAGCCAAGTAGCTTGACATTTTAACCAACTACTTGACTTGAATATCAAGCTCTTGAAAAATTACATACTTGAGCTTGGCTTGACTTGATTTTAGATATTTATAGCTTGACGTGATATCAAGGTACTTGATATAACTTGAGCACGCGTCGCACGGCATATGTTTCTGCAATTTCGTGCGCGCTTAGACTGATTAGGGGGATTTCTCGTCGATAGACTGAAACATTCGCCAGTGTGACTTTATTAGTAGTTTTCTCACATTTCTATGAAATTTATTGGTAGATTTTGGTAGTTTCAGAAATATCTTTCCAAACTTGGCCAGAATGGCCAAGGATTTTTTATCAATGCCAGCATCTCCAGCTCCTGTTGAAAGACAATTTTCCATAGATGCTCTTACAGTTACAAAAACTCGCAATAGGTAATGCGACAAATCTATAAAAAGCTTCATGTACTTGTACAAATCAAGTAGCTTGATATGATTCAAATACTTGATAAATAAATATTCGTCTTAACTTGAGATTGAAAAACTACTACTTAACTTGAGCTTGCCTTGAAATCAAGTCAAGCTCAAGCGGGGTAGTTTGATAATCAAGCCATGCCGTGAATCCCTAATTCAAGGCTATGAAAAAAAATCTGGTTGATCACATTATCAGAACCAAAGAAAATAAGAGAAAAATATTGGAAAAGAAATACCCAATATTTCCTCAATAACAAATTTGATTGGGTTGACATTTTGAGTCATCTGAAATCTCAGGCACACCTCAAGGAACGGTTCTGGGGCCATTACCCATGTTTGTTGAAATTCAGGGAATCCTTTCCCTAGACTTAGAAACTACACTACTAGTCTTACCTGACCAAAGACTCAATAAATCATATTAAACAACTGATATGGCTCTGGTCGAATTCTTTCCAAAACCACAGTTATTACTCGCAGCCACCTGTTTTCAGTTTTCAGAAATTAAAATTTATGCAATATTGATGACAGTGGCTGAAAAAAGCTAAAGAATGCCTTCAAAAATTTGTACGAAAGAAATCATATTTTCAGTTGAATTAATGAATAACCAAGATTTCAATCCATGTGATTTTGAATAAAAAAATCCTGTGAAAGTTTCAGCGCTTTTACTGTAGATTTAAGTAAGGTGGTAATTCTTTTTTGTTTGTTCAGCCTTAATGAGATCCGAATAAATCCCACAATATAACACAAATTGAACAACATCAAAGGTAAATACAACAAACATTAAACTCGAAATTGGTATCGATTATAGAAATCCTGTATTTTCATCACTCGCAACATATTCGATATGTAAATTGAAAGGAATGCACCAACACTACTACTATCTGATTACTAGCATCCCATATGGGGAATCTGAAATTGGTACATATAGCAATTAAACGGAATTTCAAATCCGATTAGAGCGGAACAATCCACCATAAACCAACCGTTCACGAAGGTAAAAGGCAAAATAAATCTGCATCGATTACGGCGACGGCCAACACCTTGAAACCGATCATTTTACGCTTGTCCCCCCGCTTTTCCGAAGAAGTCGTAAATATCTAATTAAACCTAACTCAGCGGGCACACTTATCGACCCGTTTGTGCACGAAAATGCATAAAACCTATTTTCGAACAACAAAAGGCAAATAGAGTCCAGGAGTCAGCTGTCCATTCGCAATAATTGAATGAAGTCGACAATCGTAGCAGATATTTATTTCTCCATTTGGCCGTTCGCTTGTGCCCCGTACCTTTTGTGCCTCAACAACCGGGTTCATTATTGCTGAATGGAAGGTGAGTCTTTGTGGACCATTCTTAGCCACTTCAGAACACAAAGCGGTCATTTTTCTGAAAAGCACGTGAGAAAGGACGTACAAATAAAGAAGTCGGTGGGAGATTGACGAGATTTATATTTCTGTGCTTGAAGTCGATCGGTCGTTTTATTGCCTTCTCTAGTTTTACAAATTATTTCGGTTACCTGATCTTGGTTTTGTCGTTCGATGCGACAGAAAAAGTGTGAATTCGTGAAAACGCTTGTAAGAAGATAAATCACCTTTGGCAGTATGCGTATAGAAGATGCAGATTGAGATTGAATTGTTAGCATGTCTTCCAGGCATCGGAGATGGACATGTTGATATCTATTGTGAACATGGGATATAGGTGTTGGATTCTACAATACTCAACAAATAAGGATGAACAAATATTTCTAAGGGATCCAATCTTCATCGGGTTAGTTGAAATGGAGTATGGTTGAAGCAGGTTATGTAGGAATATTTTCATCTCAACTACAGGTTATACTCAAGAGATTATCATCAGCAACAAAATCACCAAACAGCTTCATTCATAATTAGCATGAAAAACCTTTAAGAAGATTATTGGGCCCAGATTCGTTCCTTGAGGTATGCCGGATATTACACCTATTTCATTATCGATTTTCACATACCTACTATGTTCTATCGTTATCATTTTTCTGGGAAGCACTTGAAAAAGATATACAAATGAAGAAGTCGGTGGCAGATTGACGAAATTTATATTTCTGTGCTTGAAGTCGATCGGTCGTTTTATTGCTGTCTCTAGTTTTACAAATTATTTCGGTTACCTGATCTTGGTTTTGTCGTTCGATGCGACAGAAAAAGTGTGAATTCGTGAAAACGCTTGTAAGAAGATAAATCACCTTCGGCTGTATGCGTATAGAAGATGTAGATTGAGATTGAATTGTTAACACGTCTTCCAGGCTTCGGAGATGGACATGTTGATATCTATTGTGAACATGGGATATAGGTGTTGGATTCTTCAGGACTCTGCAAATAAGGATGAAGAAATATTTTTCAGGAATCCAATTCTCAGCAGGCTAGTTGAACTGAAATATGGTTAAAGCAGGTTATGTAGGAGGATGATGATCTCATCTACAGGTTTCACTCAAAAGTTTATCATCAGCAACAAGAACAACAATCAGCTTCATTCTTAATAAGCATATAAAAACCTTTAAGAAGATTATTGGTCCCAGATTTGTTCCTTGAAGTATGCCGGATATTGCACCTATTTCATTATCGATTTTCACATACCTACTGTGTTCTATCGTTAACATTTTTCTGAAAAGCACGTGAGAAAGTAAGTACAAATAAAGAAGTCGGTGGGAGATTGACGAGATTTATATTTCTGTGCTTGAAGTCGATCGGTCGTTTTATTGCCGTCTCTAGTTTTACAAATTATTTCGGTTACCTGATCTTGGTTTTGTCGTTCGATGCGACAGAAAAAGTGTGAATTCGTGAAAACGCTTGTAAGAAGATAAATCACCTTCGGCTGTATGCGTATAGAAGATGCAGATTGAGATTGAATTGTTAACACGTCTTCTAGACCTCGGAGATGGACATGTTGATATCTATTGTGAACATAGGACATAGGTGTTGGATTCTTCAGGACTCTGCAAATAAGGATGAACAAACATTCCTTAGGAAATCCAGTTTTCATCGAGCTAGTTGAACTGGAATATGGTTGAAGCAGGTTATGTAGGAATATGATCATCTCAACTACTCTGTGACAAGATAAACAATAAGCTCCATTCAAACTTAGCATAAAAGCCTTTATTGGCCCCAGATTCGTTCCTTGAGGTATACCGGATATTACTTCTATTTAAATATCAATTTTCACATACCTACTATGTTCTTTCGTTATCATTTTCCCGAAAAGTACTTGAGAAAGGACGTACAAATGAAGAAGTCGGTGGGAGATTGACGAGATTTATATTTCTGTGCTTGAAGTCGATCGGTCGTTTTATTGCCGCCTCTAGTTTTACAAATTATTTCGGTTACCTGATCTTGGTTTTGTCGTTCGATGCGACAGAAAAAGTGTGAATTCGTGAAAACGCTTGTAAGAAGATAAATCACTTTGGGCTGTATGCGTATGGAAGATGCAGATTGAGATTGAATTGTTAACACGTCTTCTAGACCTCGGAGATGGACATGTTGATATCTATTGTGAACATGGGATATAGGTGTTGGATTCTTCAGGACTCTGCAAATAAGGATGAACAAATATTTTTTAGGAATCCAATTCTCAGCAGGCTAGTTAAACTGAAATATGGTTAAAGCAGGTTATGTAGGAGGATGATGATCTCATCTACAGGTTTCACTCAAAAGTTTATCATCAGCAACAAGAACAACAATCAGGTTCATTCCTAATTAGCAATTAGCATATATAACCTTTAAGAAGATTATTGGTCCCAGATTCGTTCCTTGAGGTATGCCAGATATTACACCTATTTCATTTTCGATTTTCACATACCTACTGTGTTCTATCGTTTTTATTTTGTGAAATGTTTTTTATCTCGTTTGGTAGTTTGTTGAAAGCTCTTATACTCATGTAGGTAGGACTTTTTTCACTTAATGTTAATCTATGTGTTGGGAAAGTTATGTCTTAAGTTCTTGTATTATATGAATTTATATTTTTGCTTGTGAATTTGCTCCTATTTTTATGTAAAAACATTAAACATTCGAACAAGTAAAGACCATACACTGTTAGAATATTTTTTGATCTAAATCTTCCTCTGCATGATTCCCTAAATCCCAATTTGTATATTACCCGAATTGCTCTCTTCTGTAGTAAAAATATTCTTTCCAGATTCTCATTTGTTCCCCAGAAAATGATTCCATATTTGTAGGTGGCTTCAAAGTTCCCAGAATATACTACTCTCAAGGTGTTCTCATTCATATACTCGGTGATTGATCTCAGTGCATAACAATTTTTGCTTAATCTTTTTGATATTATTTCTGTGTGTTGACGCCAATTCAGAAATTGATCAATGTAAACGCCAAGAAACTTGACATATTCCGATAGTTGAAAATTATTATTCGATAAGGTTACTGAATCTGACTTTTGTTTCTGTGATCTGTTTGTATCAAAAAGAATAAGTTTAGTTTTATTTTCATTAAGGATCAAATTGTTTTGGTCAAACCATGACTTTGATTTTATGAAAATTTGGTTTGCTCGTCTTGTTAGTTCTTCAAATTCTTCTGCACCAGTTAATAAATTTGTGTCATCAACGAAATTGACCATGCTACCTTCATTATCTTGGATTATGTTAGCTAGATCATTAAGATATACTAGGAATAGTAGGGTACTAGTGACACTTCCTTGATCAATTCCTATGGTTCTCATTAATAGATTTGATTTAGTCTGGATATTGTTTTGTGTGATGGAAACTCTCTGCTTTCTGTTGGAAATATAGGACTTGAGCCATTCGTTTGTATTTCCGCTAATACCATATAATTCCAATTTCCTAAGAAGATGTTCTCTGTTCAGTGAGTCATAGGCCTTAGAAAGGTCGAGGAATATACCTAAAGCCATATTCCTGTTTTCTAGAAATTCTAAAACATATTGTACAAACTGAAAGATTGCTGTTTGTGTAGAACGTCAATGCAGGTATCCATGCTGTTCTATCATTAAGCGGTTATGTGATAATAGGATTCTTTTAACTATGAAAGGATTACGTCTATGTTCACTCAGAAGAGCATTTGTCCAAAAATCGTTCCTTGAGGTACGCCCGATATTAGTGATATTTGAAAAATCACTAAACGAATGAAAATAGTGAGTAGAGGGCACAGAACACAACCTAATTCGTACTATCTTTAATCTTCTGTTAGGTTAACAGATGTCTCTGAATGTCATGATAGAAAACATTAAACAAACTAAACTTCACCTGAGTAGAGACTTAGAGAGAACCGTTATGCTAACAAAAATTTGAACAATGCGTTTGAGTCGACTCTTTTATTGTCTTGCAAATTTTCGCAGTTGTTTTGTAAGCCCTTGCACGATGATCCCCATACAGAAAATCAGATAGCAGAAATCGATCGCAATATCATAAACAGGTTATGCACGTCCATGTTCATAACGCCAATAGGTAAATCAGGAAAGAACAGTGGGCACGGTCGTAGATATCGAATGATATAAATATCATTGTAATGGTAGTAAGTTTAATGTTTATACCGGACACGGTTGGGCTTCTTACGAATTGAAATTGCCCATAAAGTATAACACAAGGAACAAATAACGTTCTTACGTGTATTACGCTATTTTCAGGCTGCTTCTCATGCGGTATATTTCAGACGCATTGTATTCTGGGAGATAGGATCTGGTCAATTGATAGGATTATGTTGCACTTTGAGAATGTTTTTATTCCGAGCCAACAGAACAAGGTGAAGTGGTTTTGAAGGTGTTGAGAATTGGTGGTGCCATCTGTGGAGCTACTTTTAAGTACCACCATCACATATTTGTCCTACATTATTAATAAAAATTTCAATATTTGATTTAATGATGATTGTAAGAATTATACAGGGTGCTTCACTGACATGGCCTATTAGACGTTTGTGGAAAACTAATCATATTTTTAGATTTCTACAATTTCCGGTTTTACCGGAAAATGGCACACTCTGTATATTATTGGCATCATTAGTATATTTATGGAAATTTCAGAAATATGCCATACTGTGGGTATGAACTGAATGGTTCATGAGTTGATGAGATTCTTATGAACAAATTGGTGGTAACGAGCACTCACATTTTTTTGAATATTTCTGCAGAAAAAGTTTTTTTCGAATAAATCTTTTTTATTTTCGATTCCGGAAATACGTACTATTATAAGACTGTTTGCGGTTTGAACGGGAAATATACAGGGTGTTTATCAGAAGATCATGAAGTTGGATAAGTCAAATTCATCAAAATTCAAGATTTTCAAATTAGAACCAATATTTTTTATTATATCAGTCAATTTTACGTATCAAAAGAGGGAGGATTACTTAAACATACTCTTTACCTAGAATGAAAACTTCAAAAATTTTAGAGGAAGAACTTTAAATGCAATTTCTAACTGTGTGGAGTAGTCTGTGACATCCGGAAAACACAGAAAGTAACTAAAATTCGATGGCCCGATAACTTAATTGAACATATACACTTCATTTTATTATTCAGTGAAGGCTTATGTCACACTTCCCCACGAGAGTACAGGGTGTTCCAAATTTGATGCTCACTGAAAGAATCCTGAAGAACAATAAGGCTTTGAAAATAAATCTTCAAAGACTCCTGATTTTTGTTTTCGAAATAATAAGATATCATAAAGCAGATCATAGTTATCTTCATTAATTCTCAAGTAACTGAAAAATGATTGTTTAAAATATTTCGCTATATCTTGGTTTTGTTTGAGATATCCAAAAAAATTTTAAATGTTTTTTCTTCAATTTCATTATTTTTATGTTACTCAAAATAGATCATAAAAATCAATGTGGAAGATATAGAAGAGAGTTAATGTTTTTAAATGATTTTATATGACTTGATTACAATTATACAATAGACACAAGATGAATAAAATCTCGGAATAAAGGAAAAATATTAATAATAAATATAATGAAGGTGTCCCATCAAAAGAATGTCGAAAAACTCAATATCTTTGAAATGGAAGACATTTTTGAAAAACCAGTAAATATGGGGTTTTCCATTTGAAAAACACCCACTATCCTCTTTATCTCTAAAGCGTTAATTGATTTTTATGATCTGTGATGAGTATCATATAAACTACAAAATTACTGAAAAAAAAAACGTTTTAGAATTTTTCGAATATCTCAAACAGGAACCATGATACAGCGTAATAGTTGAAACAGTCATTTTTTCAGAAACACCCTGTAACTTGAGAACGAATCGAG
Organism: Harmonia axyridis; assembly: GCF_914767665.1. Taxonomy (NCBI): domain Eukaryota; kingdom Metazoa; phylum Arthropoda; class Insecta; order Coleoptera; family Coccinellidae; genus Harmonia; species Harmonia axyridis. Next base: position 33,352,292 of record NC_059505.1, read on the forward strand.
ATATCCATGGTTTGCTTTTTGATATCTCATTATTTCAAAAAAAGAGATCGGTGGTCCTTGAAAATTGTTCCTCTAAGTCTTATAGTTCTTATATTTCTTGTAATACTTTGATAAAAGTTATGTTAACATTAACAAGACCTGTTTATTGATTCAGACATCGAATTGATGTTATTAACTTCGGTATATAAAGAAAGAGAAATATATATATATTTTTTAATAATTAATTATGTATTTGCGTTTTTGAGGCAATAAATGAATAAACTTTGATATATGTGAGGAAATAAAAATGATTGACTCAATTATTCATTTGAACTGTTGTTGTAATAGCCTTCGTAAACTAAACGTAAATCTATGATTCGGCATATAATGCAGCGCTTTTTATTCGACATTTTGCTGGTCCAGCGCATTTAACAGCGCTGACTTTCCGACTTGCCCCTTATTTGCGCAGTATTCAAATTCGAACGTTACACTGATTGTTGAAATCTCAAATTCAAAAATTAGTCGTTGATAAATTAGACAGCGTGTTTGCAATAATACTATTTCTTGAGAATTTTAGCTATCATTATTTACTCGTGGCATAACGTAATATTATAGTAGCAGTAGGTATGTATTTTGAAAATTTTACAAAGTTTATGGAACGAAATGTGAATAAGGTCTTCTCTAGCACAACACAAACGAATCCTCGAAATTCAGGATTGAAGAACAAACAGCAGGTCTTCTTGGATTAAATTAATCTCATCACGTGTGCAACACGATACGCATTCTCATCCCAGTCAAAAATTTAATGAAATCTTAAATACCGTAGCTAATCAGATAAGATCTGATGGCCGCTGTTGGTTATATCAAGATGTCAAACTGGGAGAAAAATACGACCCAGTACAGGCAACCCCAAAACGTAAAAAACCCTGTCTGGTCCGAGACGTCCGAAGGAAGATGTATTATGCATGTGCCCCACGGGGGGGCAAACCATGAATAAATAAACGCGTGAATTTTACACAATTAACAGGTAAAATAAACAAAAAATCCTATTAATTTACCGGCAAACAACCAATCAGAAAGGTATTTGACGGGCGCCGTCTTTTTTTTTCAAACCGTTCTGATTGATGCGCTAAATGATTGTTGGCTTATTAACTTGTTAAACAAGCCAGTCTCGGGAGAAAAAGAACTGTCGATTCATCACAGACGTTTAACAGACGAACACAGAACTTTGTTGATTCGAAACTGACTACTAAACTCACATTCAATAAGGTTAGTATTGTTGCTTCAGCCTCTAATGAGGTGTATTTGAGAATGATTCAACTTAGCCCCCCCTCTACTTCTCTATTTAAGAGTTCTTAATTATCACCAAGTATAGTATCCATGGAATTCCTCTGAACGATAACTGGTTTTTTATTAGTTTATGTGCCTACCTGTTCAGGAGAAGAATAGTTGAAATTAACGATGCTTATAGATGCTAAATCATCTTTATTAGGGAATTATAAAGTTGTTCGAGCTCTATTGGTCAGTGACTTATGCATAATACGTGGCGAGTTGAAAGAGTATTTTATTGATCAATTAATACAATATGATTCATTAGGTGTCTTTTCTTAGTAAAAGGTGACAATAGCGGTTTTTGCGGTTTTTCCTACATATATTACCATAATTTTTGTTTCAATTATTCATTGAATTGAAAATTGCTAATATTCAAATGAATACTGTCGTCACTATATCACTGAATAAGTCCTAGTCCTGGCACATGGATAGCACCACCAGAGCTATACCACTTTTTTCTATTGTTAGAAACAGAATTTAGAAGATATGTGTCAAAATTTCTGAACATAGATTTTAGTCTGGACCGAGGTATTGAAGGTTGAGTGACGCTTGATATAATAAAACACTGTTTTTTAATAGAAAAAATATTGTGCAATGGTTGATATATATGGTGTACAACTTTGCTTCCGCCGTTTCGCAATAAATGTCTGTAGCAGTAGGTGGTAGTCGAAATAAATAGATCGTACCTAGATGTCATACAAAAAGCTTAGGTATTTGTGAACAAAATGCCATCGAAATATTAGTCGATTTGTATCTGCATCATAAAGTTATTCTCGATTAAACATGTCAGCTGACCAGCCAAACTTCATTTGCGGAAGGTTTTAATTTTCTTATTTGATATGAAGAAATCTGCGTCTGAGGCTCAGATAAATAAGGAATTTGGCAAGTTTTTGAAATAATTTTGTTGATATAAATCGTGGAATTCGAAAGCTCATTCACGTCATTTGCAGTAGGTTTCAATTTTCTACTTTAATATGAAGAAACTGAGGTTCATCGAATGCTCTAAAATACCTATGGCGAGGCCGCGATTAGTGAAAGAACGTGCCGAGAGTGGTTTCAATGCTAGAAGAACAGTGATTTTGACGTCGAAGACCAGCATGGCGGTGGAAGAGAAAAGGTTTTCGAAGATGCCGAATTGAAGGCATTACTTGATCAAGACTCGTGTCAAATGCAATAAAAATTGGCAAGATCATTGGGAGTCACGCAACAAGCCATTTCAAAACGCCTGAAAGTCATGGGAATGATTCAACAACAAGGGAATTGGTTGGCGTACGAGTGATGCTGAACGGCGTTTGTTTGCTTGTTAACAGCTGCTTGCAAGGCAAAGACGGAAGCGATTTCTGCATCGCATTGTGATTGAAAACAAAAAAGGGTTCATTACGATAATTCCAAGAGCAGAAAATTATGGGGATTTACCGGCTATGCTTCCACGTCGACGGCCAAACTGAATATTCACGGTTTCAAGGTCATGCTCAGTATTTGGTGGGACCAGCTTGGCTTAGTGTATTATGAATTGTTAAAACCGAATGAAACAATCACAGGCGATCGTTATCGAACACAATTAATGCGTTTGAGCCAAGCATCGAAGGGCGAACTGCCGCAATACAACGAGAGATATGATAAAGTAATTTTACAGCATACCAGCTCGACCCCGTGTTCCGGAAGTGGTCAATACATACCTGGAAACGTTGAAATTGGAAGTCTTGTCTCACTCGCCGTATTCTCCAGATGTTGCTTCCTCGAGCTATCACTCGTTTCGATCAATGGCACACGGCCTGGCTGACCAGCACAAGAAATTAGATCGATTGGTGGATCGCTCCAAAAGATGACCAGTTTTTCAACGCGGGATTCATACGCTACCCGAAAGATGGAGGAAAGTAGTGGCTAGCGATGGAAAATACTGTGAATCATAAATTCATAACCAGTTCCAGTTATAAAGACTCGAATTTCGGAAAAACACGGCGGAAGCAAAGATAAGCAGAACATCTGCTACTAGAGTGCAACCAATCCGAAATGTAAGCATCAGAAACCCCTTCATTTGCCAAAGTTGACCAGATGGGCTACAATGTCATCGCTAGGAATTATCAGCCTTACTTTTTTCGAAGATGGAATGGATGTGCACTTACTGTGTAATCAGAAAGTAATATGAGGACGTAAGATGAGTTTATGTTGCCTGAATTGCTCCTAGCTTAAACAAAAGAACATGATTTCAGCAGGATGCAATACTCCACAATCGTCCAATATATCTGCCAAGAGTTCGTGAAATTTTTTCAGGCAAATTAATCTCCAGGAGAGGCAACATTCGTTGATTTCCAGCCATCCTGATTTGACGCCTATGGACTTTTATCTATGTGGTTGATTTGAATCTAAAGTAAACGTTAGTAACCCTGGCTCAGTTAAAACAAAATATTCTCCATGAAATGGGAGTGGTCACGGAGCATACTTGCTTAGCCGATATCAGCAATTTTAGTGTTAGTTCGAATGATTGTCGAGAAGGTAGACATTTGGACAACATCATTTTTAAGATTTGAATTCCCAGAAAGTATATTTTCATAATTAATAACCTTTTTTTAACATTCAGCCTTTTTTTTTAATTGCTTCTTTACATAAAACAATTTTAGAGTTATTTTATAGATTTTATGGTTAATTTCGTTCTTGGAACTAATACCAGACCGATTCGTTACCAGTTCCAAACCAATCCAGTATCTTAATAGCCTACGTGCTTCTAACCCCATAACATGTCCAATTATTCTATCTCTAAATACTTTATGGTCATCCTAAATCCCTGCTCGCCATCCAAAGAACAGGTACTCACTCCTAATCAGCGTTGCCGGGTCGACAAGCCTAAAATATCGTACCGCCTGTTTAAAATTATCGTATTTTATCGTACATATTATCGTATCCCACTGATTTTTATCGTACACATTCGAAATGAAGGAAATTTTTCCGAGAATAATTTGTGAACAAGGATGAAAAAACAAGCAATGTATCGAATAAGTAATATATTTTTTATTTAGACGAAACGGTTAATGAATAATTAATTAATTATCAGACAAGATCAGAGAACCTGTATTATCCTATTCACAGATTGTCGTTTTCACTTTATTCAGAATACACCTTATTCTAATGTCTCATATTGTTAAATTTCACTTCATGAATAGGATAGATAGTAGAGATGCGTATAGATTCGAAAATAAAACAAGACATTTTTTAAGGAAATCGTGAAAGAATGGATCGAATTTTACTTATGATATCGTGAAAATTGTTTCTGTTATTTTTGTTTTTTTTTCAGAAATAACTCATTTCCATAAAACTTCTTTTCCCAAATAACTTAGAATATTGCAAAAAACATGCAATCGTCGACAAAGATGTAAAAGAAACCGAATAAAAAATACCCAAATACAAAATTCTTTGCATATAAGTGTTCGAGGTACTAGATACTTTTCGAAATTGAATCTGAAATACTGATAAAAATACGTTTTTCGGAAATAATTCAAGGATCCTATTATTTAATGATACCTATACATATACTTAGGGTTGAAGTTTGTATGTACGAATTCAAGTAACAAATTTATTTTGATAATTATATTTGACTTTAATAGTCTTTCTGAATTAAAATTAATGAATTTAATTAACATGCATTGTCATGTATTTCTTTTTCATATTAATTCAATTAAATATCTCTAGTGTGCTTTATTGCAGATACGCCCTTTTCAATTGAAATGACAGTATATGTTTGATAGTCTTTGTTATGTGCTTTCAACAATTCAACATTTGCTCCCATAGCCACATATTATAAAATAATATGAATCTAAATAATTGATTTGATTGGAAATACGAAGAAATATCTTCGTAAAAATTCTCTATAAAATAAAGGTCATCAAAAAAACGATTTTGATGTGTGAAATGAATATATTCAAATCTGAAATATTCAACCACTCAAATATGTCAATGAAATTCCTGTTACAACAATTTTTTTTTCAGTAAATAGAATACCAAATATGAGATAATGGTATATTTTCAAATGGAATTTGAACACCATCTGTTTTTAATGAGGCACCTACCCTTCGGATATTCCAGGATTCTTTGTATTTATTTTCAGCCGACAGCCAAGAAGTTTTATGATTTTATTATGTTTAAGTAGGTTCGTTTTTAAAGATCCACGTAGAACCCCAATGAACGATGAATTGATTCATCGGTACATTCTAGAGTCTAGACATTCCCAACCGTCTCGGTTAGATTTTTCAAAACTACTAAAATCTACCAAATGATTTCTTCCTACTAACAACTTCATGAAAATGCGAAAAATATACTGAAAAAGTAGATTCCTACTAAATCTGGCCATACTGAGTTTCATTATATTTTTAGTATCTATGGACACTTTAGCTAAAATGGGTACGCTGAAATTATCGTACAAAACGCTATTATCGTACATGCGGTATCGTACATAGTACTGAGCAGCGAATTATCGTACAAAACGATAATTATCGTACGAACGGCAACGCTGCTCCTAATAACAGGAATTCGAAGCCATAGTTCTCGAGCGACCAGGTGTTGAGTTCGACTATGGGTCCAAGTCATCCTTGTAGCAATGGAACACAAAACCGAGAAGATAAATGAACGATAAAGACAGAATAATCAACAACACTGATAGTATTTATCGGCGACATTTATTGGGACCCATATTAGGAGTCCGACAACTCTTAATGCCTTGTGTTAAATCGTCCTCGGTTTGAGGATTCTAGCTGGAACACTCAACAAACGCTCATATAAACTTTTAACGACAGAAAACCGACTATAAAATGTAAATCTTTATTACCTTGAAATATATTATGATGTGCGCGTTTGGAATTTGAGAAAGCGAAATATTTCTCGGGAAATTTTGGCAATGGTACAACTCGTTATTGTTCGAATTATTGAAATTATTGTTTAGACTTGGGTTGTTCTAGAAAGTTGATGCTGTGGGTTTATTTGAGAAAGTTGAGTAGTACAGAGGAAGAACAAAAACCTATTTTGATATCAGTGGACATATCCTTAGAATTAAATTATGCATTAAATTAAGGTCCAAGGATTGCCAACGTAGTACCGAAACTTCCATCAAGAAAATATTTCTTTTTATTTGCAGATTAGAAGCTTCGGGTCATGTTTCAGTTTATGTTCGGTTGAGAGTTATTAACAGTTTTGTTTGTGGTCCACATTTTCTGCCTCAAGATTTACTCAGAAATTTCTCTTGAATTCCTTTCGAATATCCTGCAGGACTAACAGGCCAATTGAAAAGTCAACGGTCTACCATAGTAAAACACATTTTTTTGGCAAAATTCGATTTTATTATTCAACATAGTTGCCTTCGAGGGCGATACAGCGATTATAGCGATCTTCCAACTTTTCGATATAGTTTTTGTAGTACGATTTATCTTTCGCTTCAAAATAGACCTCAGTTTCGGCGATTACTTCTTCATTGGCGCTGAATTTCTTTTCAGCGAGCATTCTTTTAAGGTATGAGAACAGGAAAAAGTCGCTGGGCTAGATCTGGCGAATACGGTGGATGTAGAAGGAAGTCTAAGCCCAAATAATGTAATTTTGCCATTGTTTTCATTGATTTGTGACACGGCTGATTCTCTTGATTAAACAGCACCTTTCTCTTCAAATGGGGCCGTTTTTTAACGATTTCATCCCTTAAACGATCCAATAACGCTATATAATAATCGCTGTTGATAGTCTGGCCCTTTTAGAGGTAATCAATGAATATTATACCTTGCGCATCCCAGACTACTGATGCCATAAACTTGCCAGCTGACTGTTGTGTTTTCCCTCGCATTGGATTCGGTTCATCGTGTGCAGTCGACTCAGCTGACTGTCGATTGGACTCCGGAGTGAAATTATAGAGCTATGTTTCATTCATTGCTACAAACCTATCAACGCAAAAATTCAGGTTTATTGCATTCAAGCAGCTTCAAACACTGCTCAGAATCATTAACACGTTGTGGATTTGATCGATCGATAGTGAGCTCGCGCGGCACCCATTTTGCACACAGCTTTCCCATATTCGTGAATATTGTACACGTTCAGATGATATCTTCACAAAGTCTGCAATCTGGATCAACTTCACTTTAGGGTCATTCAAAATTAGTTTGTGAACTTTTTTGATTTTTTCGTCGGTGACAGCCTCTTTTGGGTGTCCACTGCGTTCGCCGTCTTCGGTGCTCATTTCACCACGTTTACACTTAGCATACCAATCAATGATGGTTGATTTTCCTGGTGCAGAACCCGGAAACTCTTCATCGAGCCAAGATTTAGCTTCAACTGTATTTTTTCCCTTCAAAAAGCAATATTTTATCAGCAGACGGAATTTTTTTTTTCTATCTTTTTTCAAATAACAAAAGTTGCTACAGTCACAACGCAATATCTCACAAACTCAGGCGCGGATCCAGGGGGGGGAGAGGAACTTGGGGATCGTTTCCCCCCCAAATGGCTCGGGCACCTCTTGAATTTTGCCGTCCTCCTAGAATTTGACATACTTAGGCTTAAATAATTACAAGATCAGCAGAAATTTCACCTTCAATACATTTTGTGAATCCCATATTAATGAACGGCAAAAAAATAACGTCCCAAAATGGCGGAAGTGTCTGGGTTCCACTGTTTCAGTATTTTGAGTATCTAAAAGTTCCCCCCCAAAAGTGGGGCCTCGATCCGCGCCTGCACAAACTAATGGTCGGACTGCTGTCAAATTTTGACACATATCGTTTGAAGGTTGGTACTAACTAAAAATCATATGGATTTAATACTAACACTGCCATCTGTGCATCAGACCGGGGTCTTTTCAATTGGCCTAATATATAAAGCGCTAGACAAGGAAGCGCTTTAAGCATGCCGCAAACCGTTTAGAGATGAATATACAAGAATCGTAAGATTGAGATGGAATTATGCAACAGAGACCCAGTGCCGGATGATGGGAAATTGAGGTTGAAGTGGATTAATACAAAATTCGATTAATATGTGTAATTTTCAGAATTTATTTGTCGAGGCACTGCCTCAGCTGAATCATAGGTCAAGCCACTACTGTTAGTTGCATAAAGCTGCATTTTGCAATGAATATAATAGAAAATAAAGTGTTTTACTTTTGAATCATTTAGGATGAATTTCCGTCAAGAATTTGATTTACTTGTATTTGGGGTTGCATCTTTGGCAGTTAATAATTAAATTAATATTTTATTTATTGGTTTTAATTTAGCAAATATTTCCAGACTCGCAGAATGTCGCGACCAACATCCAACACGCACCAGCCAACTAAGAAATCCAATATCCCAGAAAGTATCAATGACCCATCCAGGCTCGCACAGTTTAAGCCCAATATCTCCGTCTGGATAGTAATAATTGACCTGTCACGGTGTCAAGTCGACCACCGGCGTTCTTTATCCATAAATCATCAGGCCAGTTTTGCATCATTTGCTGCGTAAACATACCCACGAACACCACTTAAAACCACGGTATACGAAACAATTTCACGGATCGGAGGAGGCCGCCACCCTTGGAGAGAAATACGACAACTGGCAATAAAACATAATTCGAATTTTTTTCGAGAACAATAAAACTTACTTGTTCATGTGTAACGCTTATAATATAGGTACCTAATGTTGAGACAGCAACCTGGTGGTATGGGGAGCCAATAAGTTAAAACAGATGAACGCATATGAAACAATCAAAAGCAATTCGAGAAAAGCAGTGATGTGAAATTATTATTGCTCGAAGAAGTTTGTTATGTAGAGTATAGAGATCGTTCATACAGATGCTGACCCAACTTCTGGTCAAAATACAAACTGAAAATTCGAAATTAATGAATTTGTCGTAAATAAAGTAGTGTAACAATCATTATTATTACCAGGAACTATTACTCCCTATTCCAAGGGTACAATCAATTATAATATCACAAGAGCATAGACAATATTCGATTATATACCGACTCACAATAGCGCAGCTCGAGTGGTGTTTCGAGAACTACGTCTAGTGAAGACTGTGAAGAGGTATAATCGAGATATATTGTCTAAACTCGAGTTGGTATTCGTTACGATTATTTAACGAATAATTTCAATAACCATAACCAAAGCGCTGTATTTTGATAAATCAATGATATTTTTTTTTGGCGAACGTCCAAGAATGTAACTATGGAAATGATCATAATATGCCAGGAGACGAAACATCAAAACTATAATATTATACCACGTCGTCAAGGGTAGATATATCCACTTATCAATACGCCGTAACTATGAGAAATCTACGGATTCTATTGGTTCCTCAGAACATGAGTTCGGGGCTTTATTATAAAAAACTGATTATATATTTATGATTCAAATTATTATCCTTCGCTGGCCACTACTTTCTTCCATCTTCCAGGTAGCGTACAAATCTCGCGTTGAAAAAACTGGTCTACTTTTGAAGCGATCCACGGATCAATCCAATTTTTTACATCTTCATAATACCGGAAGTGCTGGTAAGCCAGGTCATGTACCATTGATCGAAACAAGTGTTATTTCGAGGGAGCAATATCTGGAGAACATTTCAAGTATGTCTTGACCACTTCCGCAACATGGGGTCGAGCAGTGTCATGATTTAAAATCACATTGTTTTTTTTATGTTCGGCACAAACGCATTAATTGCGTTCGATAACGATCGACTGTGATTGTTTCAGTCGGTTTTAACAACTTATAATACACTACGCCGAGCTGGTCCACCAAATACTGAGCATAACCTTGAAACCGTGAATATTCGGTCTGACCGACGACGTGGATGCATGACCGAGATATCCCCAAGACTTTCTGCGTTTGGGATTATCGTAATGAACCTATACTTTGTCTCCAGTCACAATGCGAAGCAGAAATCCCTTTCGTCTTTGTCTTGTAAGCAGCTGTTCACAAGCAAACAAACGCCGTTCAACATATCTCGGCTTCAAATCGTACAGCGCCCAATTTCCTTGTTTCTGAATCATTACATGATTACGTTTTGAAATGGCTTGTTGCGTCACTCCCGATGATCCTGCTAATTCTTGTTGCATTTGACACGAGTCTTGATCAAGTAATTCCTCCAATTCTGCATCTTCGAAAACCTTCTCTTTTTCACTGCAATGCTGGTCTTCGATGTAAAAATCAACGTTCTTGAAGTGTTGAAACCACTCTCGGCACGTTCACTGATAGGGGCCTCACCACAGGTATTTGAGAGCATTCGATGAGCCTCTGCCACAGATTTCATCATATCAAAGTGGAAAATTAAAACCTCCCGCAGATAACGAGAATTTGGCTCGTGAGCTGACATGTTTAATAGTGAATAACTTCATGATGCAGACACAAATCGCCTAATATTTCGATGGCTTCATGTTTACAAGTTCCTAAGCATATTGTATGACATCTACGATCTATAGATGAGTGTTAGGGTTCATGTCACTCTTGAAGGTGACTGTATTGACGAATGACGTAGAATTTTTAAGAAAAATATGTTCCTACTGGTGAGACCCAGGACTTATTCAATGAATGTTAATCTCTTAAACACAGTTTCGAAATGCTGATCAAACTGTTTCTGAAATTAAACTACTTATGATCAGTTTGATTTTGATAGAATCGTAATAATTATAGGATAACTATTAACTGTGTGAGAAAAACATGAAGAGCTTCTTGGATCATCTCAAAAATCGCCCTGTATACAGAGCCACCTGTGGCGGTTGAACTTGAATATTTTCAAAGGTCGCGATAATTTGAGGTTAGCTCGAGGACCGTAATCTACTAATAGTAATAAACATGATGATACATTCCAAGAACAACGAGCAGCACGCGTTGTTACTTCTTCATAATGTAACTAGTTGTTCTACATGCAAGCACTTATCTGGATAACAGCAATTTATTCTTGGAATAAACCCGGTAATAACAATGATAAAAATCGTGATGGCATGAGGAGCTATCTTCAGGAGATTTTGAAATCCACCAAATTATAATAAAGAAGCACTTTAGGAAGAGTTCTTCTGTGTATACCCAAGAATTTTTATTTTTATGTCTTTAACATACGTAATGGTTTGAATTTCTGAAATGAATCGTTATAGGACTTGGTTGATAATTGTCGTAAGTACAAGAGAAATTCAACGAATGATGCTGAAATGAAACCAGAGAATGTTTTAGATATTGTTTATATATGGATAACATATACAGAGCGACATTGGTTCAAAATTTAAGAAAGATGCGAACTTTGGGAAAAAGGTAAAAAAATAATGATATATCTTATGTACTCAGTATGGAGAATGGGGTTGAAACTCTCCATCCCATAATATCTTGGACGTTTATTTCAATAGGTTTAAGATCAGAAGATCTGAGAGGACGAAGTAACAAATTGACTTCAAAATGAGCCAATGTGATTCTGGTTGTATGTGATATGCATTATGTTGTTGAAAAAGTGAGTTAGTAAGCGTCCGTATATTAAGTTTATACAAAATGTGGGTCCACCACCTACTGCATGAATACCAAAGGTAATTAGCATTCCATCCCATAATTGAAACAGTATGGTGCATAGCCTTTCCATAATGAATTGTGGATCTAAACCTCAGAGTAATAAACATGGATAGAGGGAGCATATGTCATTTTCAGTCAGCAAATTTTGTCCTCAACATGAACCTTTAAATTTGACATGAAGCGCGTGGAAATGACATATCAGTGATACGATATTTCACTCAATTCGCGAGTTTTTTTGAATCAACGTTTCATATTTACTCAAAATATATTGAAATAAATACCTAAATATATCAGAAATTCAGAAAACAAACTTCAAGCGTGCCAAACGACCTGAAACAACCGATGACATTAAGAGAGCAAAAGTTGCCAAACCTTGGACTTCAGCAGATAGATACTGACAATAATGAATATTCTGCTTATTATAAATTCGACAATTAGGAAAAATATCGGATTCCAAATATTCAAATTTGCGTGTTTGAGCGGGAATCACTCAAATAAATATATTTCATTCAATTTAATTTCAATTTAATAAACATTCATAACGATATAGTAAACTTGTGGATTTGGAAATATATCTCAATCCGACAACGTAATCTAACCATGTTAGGGAAACGAAAAAATTGCGTATGCTCCCTCTATCTATGTTTATTACTCCATGGTCTAACCCTAACGTAACGACTGAGAAGGTAGATTTGGAATCCTCGATAGTTTAAGCGTTACTAGAAATCTCATAATTGAGAACAAGGAAGTGAGTATGAGAATTATGGAATGAAACTAAGAAGAAACGCACAAAATGAGCCAAGAACACAAATTAAGTAATCCAGAAGTTAATTATTGAAAATGAACAGTAAACACACACTTCCGGTCATTACAAATAGTTTAGAACTAGTACGCGCCACAGATCTACCTTGTAGGTAGATCAATATAGCCCGTGGATCCGCATTGTCAGTAGATATACCTTGTAGGTAGATCTACATTGCCCATATATCCTCATTGCCCATAGATCCGTATTGCCCATAGATCTGCATTGACCGCGCAGATCTACCTTGTAGGTAGATCAATGAAGCCTATAGATCTACATTTTAGGAATATAAATATAGCCCATAGATTTACCTTCTAGGTTGATGAATATAGCCCACACATCTATCTTTTAATTCATTCATATACTGCATATCTTCTGTAAAATCGATATCGGACTAATATAAAGCGAGATACTAAGGTGGCATGAATACGCGTGAGCAACGCATACCCTGTATGTAATTTAATATATCGGAATAAATACCTCAATATATCAGAAACTCAGAAAACTAACTTCTAGCGCGCCAAACGACGTGACACAACTGATGACACTTGGAGAGCAAAACTTGCCAAACCTTGGATTTCAGCGACAGATACAAAAAATAATGAATATTCTGCTTATTATAAATTCGATAATTAGGAAAAATAACGAATTCCAAATATTCTCATTTGCATATTTAATCGGGAAACACTCAAATAAATATATTTCATTCAATATAATATACATTCATAATGACATAGTAAAATTGTGGATTTGAAAATATATCACAATCTGAAAACGTAATTTAACCATGTTGTGGGCATGTTAAAATTGCGTATACTCCCTCTATCTATGTTTATTACTCTATGGTCTAACCGTAACGTAACGAAGGTAGATTTAGAATCCTCACCATACTGGAAATCTTATAATTGAGAATAAGGAAGTGAGTATGAAAATAATGGAATGAAACTGAGAAGAAACGCACAAAACGAGCCAAGAACAGAAATTAACTAATCCAGGAGTTAATTATCGAAAATGACCAGTAAGCACACACTTCCGGTCATTACAAATAGGTAAGAATAACCGCAGAACGTGATCGTCGATGGATTCCTCGGATCCGCACAGTAAATCCATCACTTTATCGCTTTGGTAACCTCTACCAAACCGGACAGAATGAGATTTCCGAACGGCCTATCGGCTTTACGATTTGATGCCAATTTATTTCAATACGCCACCCTTCGAAATTCGACCAAGTTGAATTAATATCGAGCGGTAACCGATTGCGTTTCGGGTTTCGACTACTAATCTCATTAAAACTGGCCTGCTTCTCGGACAAATTGTTTCGCAAAATGTCGTAGTCGATTCGCCCTCCCCGCCGACTGTGTCAAATTGCTTTAATAGAAAATTCGAATCGCGAAATTGAATTGTGTATTAATAGAGCTTTTATGCAAGAGGTTAAGCTGGTATTTGCACGGTTTGATGTTCTAGCTCTGGTCTCTATGGAGAACTACACCGGAAAGTATAGAACAGAAATTTCAGTTAGATAGGCTGGAAAGCAGTATTTCAGAACTGAACTCTGATCTTTTACCCTATCCTTTTTAGTGCCTCTTCTAGTGAAGATTGGCAGCAACCATGGCAAATTCGGTGCTGTGAAACAACGTTTGGACATTCATTCCTGCCCAATCTGTTATATTTTTCATCCAATAGTAGAGATTCATAGCTTGACTTGATATTCGTGCTGAAAATTTTGGCGCCCAACGTGGGGCTCAAATTGATTTAGTTTTCTGAATTCTATTTTTTCATGTTGATTATTATTGGGGTGGATTTTAGTCATAATCATATCAGTACCTTTCTGCATTAATCGTGTCCAGCATCCTCTCATTTAACACTTTATCTGTTCAAATAATCTTGAGCTTTCTTCGAAAGACATTCGCTTCAGAGTTGCCAACTTCAGTATTCAGGCTTCCATTCAATATAAAAGAACAGAGTTTATATAGCATTTAACCATTCACTGACGTTTTTTCATGTCCAAGGATGCGTTGCTTAGAAGTATCTTCATTCGCTTCAAAGCTGATCTAGCTCTATTCCAGATCTTATTTTGATGTCTGGGTGAATCTGACTGTCAATTATCCAGCATACCAATTACTTGATTTCGTCCACTTGTTCTATGAACTGCTCCTCTAGAATCATGTTGGCTGTTATATTATTGGTCTTACAATCACCTTTGTCTTTTTTAGATTAATTAACATACCGTGGTCTCGTCCTCCTGCCAGATAGCATCTATTATTATCTTTTATAAGGATTTCTCACTGTCTGTAAATATGATGATGTCGTCAGCAAATCTTATGCTGTTTAGCATCATCCTGTTTACTTGGATAACCTCATCGATATCCTTCAGTGCTTCCTTGAAAATTTCCTCAGAGTTGCTCCATATTCTGCTTAAAATTCCCAAGGAGATTAGCTACCATATTAGTATGTCTGACAATATCCATGGGAGCCTAAGTTCGTGAGGATTTAGAACTGACTTGGCTGTTTCTATGATTTACAATGTATGAAAATTCATCTGCCAATATATCCTTGTGGTACAAAAGATAGCTAAAAGATCTGTGTCTTGAAAAACTTCTCTAATCTTTTCACTTAGGCCAGTTCGAGCGTATTCCTCCAGAAGGATCCCTTATATCTGAACTTTTCGATGCTCTTTTTGCAAGTTCATTAGCTTGTCCAATACATCTATGCCTTTAGCAAATAGCTTTAGCTATCAAATTTTAAGATTCCCTTTGATGTTCCTTTTAACAAACTCTTGAGCACACCTAGATACTCTTACGCCCACTGATTTTGGTTGAACTTTGTGTCAAATGAATGACTTGGTGAGTTCTAATGACCATTGCAAAGGATGTTTCTAAATTGTCGGCATTATATTCAAAGGTTTAGCCATGAGCTTTGATTCTTATTGTTCAATATTTTCATGTGTCTTGTTGGATTAACGATCCATTCTTTCTACTTAGGATGATTTCTGTTGCAAACTCACGTTTGAAATTAATAGTGATATTTGACGATACTGATTCGGAACACCAAAATCCAAAAAAGAGATGCTTCGGAAATTACAATATAAACCATATTAAAAAGAATATCGAAAATAAATTGGGCTGATCATTCTTTCTTATTTTATGCAGTTGTTCTTTCATTGTTAGTTTTAAGCTTAATGATTTCGGTATTGGATTTTTTGATCTTCACAGTCCAAATCTAATCAATTAATTTTCAATCCTAGGAATCGATCGATCAGATTGGAAAAAATGTAACTAGCCAAGTCTAAACCCTAAAGTCAAGAAATTCCTTGATTTAAATAGCATAATTGTTCTAGACAAGACATCGTCCTTCACCCTGTATACGCGTAAATAGATAGGTATGTGTTTATACGTATATACCTCAATGTATATTACTATAAAGTAGGAGTTTTGTCGGACGTGAAGGAATATGAAGTAATTTATGCGTATTTAATATTTAATAACCACTTTCATTATAATATTGCTAGTTTAACACAAACATCTTGTCATTATCGAGAGAATTATCACGGTGTGGGTTGTCGTACAACTGTTGTTTATGTCTCTTTCGAAGATTTACTTACATGTCTTATGAATGCGAATATTCCATTGAGTTCCCCCATTGTAAATCTTCAAAACTGTTTGAGCCTATACCAAAAAGTTAACAGTAAATGAGCTTTTTTAGCAATTACATATCAGTCGTAAAAGAATTACGGCCTTTGTCCATATTTTGAAATATGAATTTTTAATGAAGATTGAAACATTTGTTTTTGAGCACTCGTTCTAGGAACAGAGTAATTTATCGAATGTTTAGGCAAATATGGTCTTAAAAGTTTGACTCGACGTTGAGGAAATCGTGGATGAATTCAATTTCATCTGTATGTCCGTAAGCACGATAACTCTTGAACGGAAAAATTCAGGAAATTTAAATTTCACAGCGACTAAATTCCCAAGAGCTAGGCTAAGTTTGACATATGAGGTGTACAACTTTCTTTCCGCCGTTTTGCAATAGATGAATGTAGCGGTAAATAGTAGTCGAAATAAATAGATCGTAGATGTCATACAAAAAGCTTTGGTATTTGTAAACATAACGCCATCGAAATATTAGTCGATTTGTGTCTGCATGATAAAGTTATTTCTCTAATTCTGTGGTTATTCCGTTCATTCTTCCACATCTTGTAGAACAAAATCGTGCGAGAATATATCAGAAACGCACAGTTTTCATGGTTATATTTTATTATTCTATGTTGGAACTCCGAACTTTCCGCCACGGCTTTATCTGTCAATTCATCAATTTGCCTTAAAGAAATCAGTTCTGCCAACCAACATTTTTCAATGCAAAAATCACTAAATTATATTTATGGAAATATTTCATTAATTTCAATGAGAATGCAATGAATTAGAGAAAATAATGTATAATACTCGTACAGAAGGCTCATTCTACCACTCGTTCATTCCAAAACTCGCCACTTCGTGGCTCGTTTTTGAATTTTGAACTCGTGGAAGAATATCAATGCCTTCTGCACTTGTATTATAAATAACTATTTCGATTGAACATGTCAACTCACGAGCCAAATTCTCGTCATTTGTGGAAGGTTTCAATTTTCTGCTTATATATGAATAAATCTGCGACTGAGGCTCATTGAATGCTCTAAAATACCTATGGTGAGGCCGCTATTAGTGAAAGAACGTTCCGATAGTGGTGTAAGGTTTTTGAAGATGCAGAATTGGAGGCATTACTCTATCAAGACTCGTGTCAAACGAAACAACAATTGGCAGTGACGCAACAAGTCAATTTAAAACGCCTGAAAGTCATGTGAATGACTCAGAAACAAGGAAATTAGGTGCCGTACAAGTTGAAGCCGAGAGATGTTGAACGGCATTTGTTGTTTGCTTGTGATTTGTGAACAGCTGCTTGCAAGGCAAAGACGGAAGGGATTTCTGATCGTATTGTGGGTGGAGTCGAAGAATGGGTTCATTACGATAATCTCAAGCGCAGAAAACCATGGGGATATTCCAGCAATGCTTCCACGTCTACGGCCAAACCGAATATTCACGGTTCCAAGGTCATGCTCAGTATTTGGTGGTACCAGCTCGGCGTAGTGTATTACAAGTTGGTAAAACCGACTAAAAGAAATACAGGCGATCGTTATCGAACGCAATTAATGCGAGAGACATGAAGTGATTTTACAGAATGACAATACTCGACCCCATATTGCGAAAATGGTCAAGACAAACTTGGAAACATTAAAATGGAAAGTCGTATCCTACCCGCTGAATTCTACAGACTTGCTCCCTCTGACTTTCACTTGCTTCGGCCTGGCTGACCAGCACTTCCGGTCTTATGAAGAAGTAAAAAATTGGATCGCTTCAAAAGATGACCAGTTTTTTCAACGCGGGATTCGTACGCTGCCAAAAAAATATGGGAGAAAGTAGTGACCATCGATGGACAATACTTTGAATCATAAATCTATAACCAGTTTCTTACTATAAAGCCTCGAATTTCGGCAAAAACGGCGGAAGCAAAGTTGAACGCCTATGTATCAGAATCATTGCGTTCACCACGCAACAAATACAAACTTTTTTTAAGACACCATGTATAATAAATTCAATCAACAATTCAATGCCATACGCAACCCTGAAATTATATAGAAGTTTCTGTTTCATACTATCAACGCCGAATACAAAACCCAGAAGATTGAGACGTCAGAAAGATAAAATCAGAAGTCGAGAATGATGTCTTAACCACGAAATTTGAATTTTAATTGTCACCCAAACAAAAAGCAGCTTTTCGTCCCAATAAAGCTTTGTTGTCTTATCTGCCGACATGTTTCCAACTAATTAGGAATGGTCTAAGATAATTGTGGACTTCTCTGAAGATTCCAAGAGCGTTTCTAAATGGGTATCCGGGTATGTTGTTCTTCTTATCTCGGATACATATAAAAGGCGGCTATATTTTCGGTAGTACCCGAATCTTTGAAACCAGTTCCATAAATACCTGTATAATATGTAAGAAATATACGAACAACGAGATCGTTAAATGAGGGGCATCAGATAGAGGGCAGGACTATGGAACCTGATACTTAGAACTTCGATGCCACGAGCTTTAATAAACAACAATGAAGGGAATGTGTTCGTAGGTTTACCTCCTTTTTTTTTGACAATTCGATGAGAGCATCATCTTTTAATTCTTACTGATGAGCGGGGTGGAGAAGATTGACTTTTTATGTTGAAATATATCTTGTCGTGTATAATGGAGAGGTTTCATTTTGATGTAAAAATAACGAGTATATTCTAAGAGAAATCAATGTATGTTTATTTCATTGTGAAGAGGATGGTATGCCATTAACGATGGAAAACGATATCAGCCAAATGGCTGCCAATGCCATATTCTTTTCATGAAATTTTCGATGACCAATTCGCACATTTGGGGATGTATGTTCTCGATAACTTCACGAACTCCATCTTTAAGACATTGAATCGATTGTTCGATTGAAGAGCATTGGCAATATTGGCATAGACCTTCTATTCCACGAGGCCTCAAAGAAAAAGGTCTAGATGTGTTAATTCACAAGATCTCGGTGGCCAGTTATGATCTTGTGATCTTCTCATCGAGAAATAACATAACTAGGAAATCTTACAAATTAAAGATTGTTTCGTAGCTTGGGGCACTAAATTAAAGTCGTCCACATCAATATCTTCCAATTCTGGCCTTAAATAAATCATTAATCATACCATTTACAGTTGCATCAGCCTCATAATGAATAAGTAAAGTCCAATCACACCTCCAGTTCAAAAACGACACCAAACAATATTCAGCAAACATTCTTGGATTTTCCGATCCCTAATGCCACAATTCTGTTGATTACCTTAACCTCATCACTAAAGATATTTTTCGATGAAACCTTTAAAACTCATCAAGGGCCCAATCAGCCAAGATCCGTGATCGACCTGTTTGAATTCTTGTGTTGAGTGAACTTAAAAGCCTCAAGACCTGACTGAAGATTTATGCAAAATTCGATATGATATCGTTTGTGGAATGCCTTATTCCAAAAATTAATGAGGAATCAACAAACCTGGGTTTTCGTCAACACTACAGGCTACACAACAGCAATATTCTGAGTTGTTCTTGAGCGAAGCACATGGTTTCGATTCTTCACATCAGTAACTTGTCCCAGCAACTCAAATATTTCCACCAGTTTCACTATTGCCGGCCGACAAGATCTTTTTTCGGCAACCGTCCGGGAAGTGCTCACTTCCCGGACGCTTTTTCTCTGAGAAAGTAGCATTTCCCGGCCTAGTCCGGAAAGTACGTACTTCCAGGACTAGGCCGGAAAAGAATCATAGAATCCATAGCAACCGAGATAACGGCTGACAGTTCATATGAAATTAGTTGTCAAAAATTTGCATGTTTTTTTATCGCAATCGCAATAAAATATGGAAAGCAGCAGCAATAGTCTTATTTTGCATGGTTGCCGAAAAAATATTGTACGCAACACGCCCGAAAATGGTTTTTTTGGACTCACAGACTTCCAGGACTCGCTTGTTACGTAAATTACTATTACGTAACAAGACCGGAAAATAGGGTTTTTTTGGACGAATAGACAAAATTCCAGGACGAGCGTAAGCGAGTCCTGGAAGTCTGTGAGTCCAAAAAAACCATTTTCGGGCGTGTTGCGTACAATATTTTTTCGGCAACCATGTAAAATAACACTATCGCTGCTGCTTTCCTTATTTTATTGTGATTGCGATAAAAAAACATGCAAATTTTTGACAACTAATTTCATATGAACTGTCAGCCTTTATCTCCGTTGCTATGGATTCTATGATGCTTTTCCGGCCTAGTCCGGGAAGTACGTACTTTCCGGCCTAGTCCGGAAAGTACGTACTTCCCGGACTAGGCCGGAAAAGAATCACGTCGTTCGTGTCATTGTGAATATGAAAATCTTGGAAGGGATATTTTTAATAAATGCAGTTGATCATTACCATAGCAACCGAGATAACGGCTGACAGTTCATATGAAATTAGTTGTCAAAAAGTCGCTTGTTTTTGATCGAAATCGCAATAAAATATGGAAAGCTGCAGCGATAGTGTTATTCTACACGGTTGCCGAAAAAATATTGTACGCAACACGCCCGAAAATGGTTTTTTTGGACTCCAGACTCCAGACTTCCAGGACTCGCTTACGCTCGTCCTGGAATTTTGTCTATTCGTCCAAAAAAACCTCATTTTCCGGACTTGTTACGTAAATTACTATTACGATGACTTAAAAGTGCTTTAGTTTGGCGAATTGTAACAGCAAAATTTTTACCAACAATATTATTGTTTGGTAAATTCTCAATACGAGATATAATGTACAGGGTGATTCATAAATAGATATGTTCTCCTCCAGCCAAAACTAAAGAATTTTTCAATAAAATTTACCCCTCTGGCCCTCTGTAGAAAAAACCCTTGAAAGGAGAAAAAAATTCAACAATTTTGATATTATTTCTAATCAACTGATGACAGCATCAGCGCAAAATTTGACAGAAATGATAACCTTGTTGAAACAATCATAGCATTATATTTCCAACCCCCTTCTCTACTTATGAGTGGTTGAAATCTTCAACCCCTAGCAGTATTTGCCTCAGAACTTTTCGATGGATAGAGACATTGGAAAAATAGTAGTACCAGAGAACAACTCATTAAATTTTTTTAACTGTTTTTCATTTTGTCTCAAAAGCGATAGTTTTCGGGGCTATAATTCAAAAATTCAACTAATAGTTATTTTTCTACTTCTGCTATTTCAAGTAAGTACTCTTTTCTTTTTGTATATTGAATATCTCTACCACGATCTTCAAATACCTACATAGGTTTTGATTATTTGATTTGGAATTCGAAACTACCAGTAATATGTATATGTCGGAGGTCAAACATGAGAGGATGAATTTTTTTATGTCCTGCTATATTTCGTGATATAAAAAAATCATAAACCGTCATGTAAAATAAGCAGTATTTCTGTTTCGAGGTTATGTTCAAATCTGTTTAGTTTCCACAAACTGATAATTGGTCACAACAGTTGCAGACCTACCTTTTCATCTGTCATAATGTCAAAAGACAATGATGAATCAGATACCAGAACAATGAAATGTCCCATAAAATAACAACAGAGGAATAATAAAGGTTGTTAGCTCGGCTACACCTCTGAATCGAGCTGGGTTCACGCTTTTTTTCGAGAATTCTTAGAACGAATTTTTGGGATGCCTCAAAACAGGTACAAATGTAGACATCTGTTTGAGACCAGTTAACCTGACGATTTAATAAAGTCGTTGTTTTATTTTATGGATGGCTCGTTTCCTTTTATGCTTTTAATTAGATGATCTTTAACACTCAAACGTTCCACGGTTTTAATGAACAACTCTTAAGTATCAATTAATACTTTGTGCATATATTAAAGCCGAAAGTTCTGGTTATATTACTTAAGTAGGGAAAATATGGTCAAGGTGAGGGAATTAAATGGATTCTAAGATCTCGGTTAAGTTAAGTGGTTCTTAGTCGAATTTTTTTCTTTTCGAAAAAACGTAACTTATGATCATTCAGAGTGTTTATATGTTACACCACTGTTATTGGATTAACTTTTTGTGCATTCTTTTCCATCAGCTGCTCATTAGCGCTTAGCATAGATCCTCTAAAATTTCAGGTTGATCTCAATAAAGCTACATATGACGTGGTCACCTAGCCAGATACATAGACTTCCAAAAACTGCTTGGAATTAAATAAAAAAAGTGCAATAATGAAATTTGAATTAAGGTGCAGTTAAGCATAAAAATATGAAGAAAAGGCTGTCACTAAATGAGGATTGTGGGATTAGCCCGCCACGGTTATCCACAAGAAATGTTGCATGAAGCTTGAAGTAGTTACACTTCAACTAAAGGGTGTTTTTTTTTAGAGCTATAGAACTTTAACAAAACAAC
Source organism: Harmonia axyridis (assembly GCF_914767665.1). Lineage (NCBI taxonomy): Eukaryota > Metazoa > Arthropoda > Insecta > Coleoptera > Coccinellidae > Harmonia > Harmonia axyridis. The sequence continues at coordinate 33,374,862 of NC_059505.1, forward strand.
GATGGATTATTCGATTGGCATAAATTTTATTTATCCGCAAGATAATCTTGTTGCATTACATTTCAAATATGATTTCTGGCATATGACCGCCACGGCTGGCTCGGATGTAGTCCAATCTGGACGTCCAATTTTCGATGACCTTCTCCAACATTTGTGGCCGTATATCGGCAATAACACGGCGAATGTTGTCTTACAAATGGTCAAGGGTTTGTGGCTTATCCGCATAGACCAATGACTTTACATAGCCCCACAGAAAGAAGTCTAGCGGTGTTAAATCACAAGATTTTGGAGGCCAATTCACAGGCTCAAAACGTGAAATTAGGCGGTCACCAAACGTGTCTTTCAATAAATCGATTGTGGCACGAGCTGTGTGACATGTTGCGCCATTTTGTTTGAACCACAGCTCCTGGACATCATTGTTGTTCAATTGAGGATTGAAAAAGTTAGTAATCATGGCTCTATACCGATCACTATTGACTGTAACGTTCTGGCCATCATCGTTTTTGAAGAAGTACGGACCAATGATTCCACCAGCCCATAAAGCGCACCAAACAGTCAGTTTTTCTGGATGTAACGGTGTTTCGACATACACTTGAGGATTAGCTTCACTCCAAATGCGGCAGTTTTGTTTGTTTATGATGAATTGCCAAACCAAACTGAGAATAAATCACTAGACAGCTGTTAAATCGGTCGCCATCTTCAACAGTAATGCCAACTTAAAGTTATATACCTCGAAAAAAAAACACCCGTTACTATAAACATGCAAACGCAAACGCTTTATTTTCGAGATTTTTTGTAGTCCTACTTCTTTTGTGATTATTATATGAGTTTATGAAATCTTTATGGAATATTGCTACAAATCAGGGAAATGAGCACCAACATTAATAATTAATTTATTCATCAAAGATTAATAACTGGATTTCTATGATTATATAACTCATATTCTGATGAACCAATAGAATCCGTGAAATTCCCATAGTTACTTCGTATTGATAAGTGAATATACCCATTCTTGGACGTTCGCCAAAAAAATAAAAGTCAAGCTCAGTGAAATGTCATTGAATTATCAAAATGCAGTGCTTTGGTTATAGTTATTGAAATTATTCGTTATATAATCGTAACGAATACCAACTCGAGCATAGACAATATTCTATTATAGGAACCTCTTCACTCGACGTAGTTCGCGAAACACCCCTCGAGCTGCGCTCTCGTGATATTTCGCGAACTACGTCTCGTGAATCGGTGTATATTAAAATTATGTTTATGCTCTTGTGATATTATAACTGATAATTCAATTTTCCTGAGGATTTCGATATAACTGCTTGAAATTTTATCTCGAAATCGGTAGCAGATATAAGACAAAACTACAAAAAATTTTTTTTTAATTTAGTATCAAATCGAAGTTTTTTTAATATTTTTCAATACTGCCATTGGTCCACCGGAAAATTTCTAGGGGAAAGAAGCAGGCACTGTTCCAGAAAAAATATCACCCTGTAGATTTTCAACTGAAATTGGTGAATCATGTGATGTAAACTATTAATTGACATATCTATGCCAAATTCCAGTTGAATATTTTGTGAGGTGCAAATGCTATAGGAAAACTTCACCACACTGTATCTCGAGAAAAAAGCGTTTACGGACCCATGTTTATAGGACTCTTTTTCTTGAAATTACCCGAGGATTTTTCATTTCCATTTTCGTTTGTGCCTCCAATTTGAAAAGACCCTTTATCCCCTGTGTGCCATGATACAGATTGTTTTTTATTGCTGTCAGAAAAATTAAGATTCCTGATTACAAACCTGTAATTTCGTAAAGAATTTTTTTTGTCACATATTGAAGTCCAGATTTTCTATGATAAAACACCCTGTATCTCGAAAACGAGAGTCCTGCAGTAACTTTCAATATCATTTACCAACTCACACAGATGCCATCTACCTTTACCTCAGATTTGTTCAAATTTGTTCTGGTCTTCAAACACCTTTTATTAATTTCAACAATTCTTATTCCCGATTTCTATAAGATTTGAAATAATATTCGATATGCTTGAATCTGTAAATGAATTTGCATTATGGTCGAAAATAACTTACTTTTGAATCATAAAAGTCATAAAAAAATTCACATTCTTCATACAGAGTGTTTTTAAATTAGAGGTTCGAACAAAAATGAGAGATTCTTCGGCTAATTTGAACAAAAAATCCGCAAATGCTTTGTTTTCAAGATACAAAGTGATAAAAAGTATGATTTTCTTAAGTTTTTTCCTCATATCATCTGCACTCCACAGGATTATCATTTGAAATTTGGCAAAGCTATTCTAACTCAGAGTTTACATAATGATAATGACAATTTCGATTGCAAATCTACAGGGTGATATTTCTTCTGGAACAGTGTCCGTTTTTTCCCCCAGAACTTTTTTTTTGTGGAACACTGAAAATTCGGAAAAAAATTTCAAAAGAAACTTTGATATTATACTGAACTTTTCAGTTTCTAGTAGTATTGTCGTATGTGCAGTCAATTTCGAGAAAAAAAAATTTGGAACAATTCTCTCGAAATACTTGCAAATTATTTTAAATATCCTTTTGACACTTCGTAAGGTATGATAAATAAATAATTATTAGGTTTGGTGCTTGCAGGATTACAAGAAACACCCTGTATTTCGAAATCAACATGTTTGCGGTTCCATATTAATCGGACTTCTTTTTCCTAAAATTATTCAAGGAACCTCTATTTTTCGTTTGTACTTCCAGTTTAGGAACATCCTATATGAGTATTGTATTGAAGATTTCTTTTTTATTTCAATTAAAACGAGTAGAAACGAATGTCAGAATATTCCTCCCAACCAGAAACCTTCAGGATTATATGAAGACGACTAAACCACGGCTGGAGAACGTTTACCTTAAATGGTGAGGTTTTTCTCAGAATCAGATGTAATCTGATATAAAAGAACTAAGACCGAGCTGTTAGGTTAAAATTAATGTTTATGCCTAAGTGGGACCGTTCATCTTGCCATAGAAATGTTACCTTTATCAAGATGTTCACTTGTTTAATGGTTCTCCCCGACTTCATTTGTTCAGGCCGTAGCACACTATTTCAAGGGTTTGATTTATTCTTTACTAATTGCAGCTTCTAGACGGTGTGAAGCGCTTTTAATTATTTGTCTTAGGTGACTGATTAGTCGACTGAATAGTTTCAGGTAGTTTCAAGATGCGAACTCGGGGCTTAATCAAGTTAGTACATGTTTTTGCATATCAATGTGGGATGATGCATCAAGTTTAACAAGAAATAAAACGAAGGAGCCTTGGATGAAGAAAAGAGAAGGAAGTTATTCTATGAATAATAATCAAAAATTGAGAAAAATATTGACTTGTGTTATATCAATAACTAGACTTTATTATCTCTCTACTCTATCTATTTCACAGTAACTTTGATAACTAATAATATAATAACTTGGCATCAAAAGCATTTGAGCGCTCGTTCATTCAAGCCTCTATTGCGCTTCTGATGATCCTTCAGATGTTCGGTATGAACATTCGAGTGATTATTTCAGATGAACAGACTAAACTTCAACCGAGTCGAATAAATAATGGATTTCTTTCTATACTACATCTAATATAGAGATTAACAATCGCAAACTCCGAGCAAATTTTCACATTGTATCCACAGTCAAAATCATTGAGCTGTTCCCTTACGGCACAACTGTTAACTTGGAACTGTACTGTCAAAAATTGGACCGTTTGTAGGACACACATCGCTAGAGACTCGCTAGAAGCTCCGAGAGCTTGGTAGGGAAGTTTTTATGTATCCACCTTGGCATCCACCTTATAAGCCGGACGTGTCTCCAAGTGATTACCATGTGTTCCTGTGCGAACAATTTTGCTGGTGAAAAATTCGCTACAACAGAGGCTTATGAGAATTGACTGCCTCAATTTTTTGCCAATAGGTACGAGGGATTCTATGAGAGAGGCATAATTATATTACAAAACAGCGCATATTTGACCTAAATCGATGATATTTTCACTTTTAATATTTTGTTCATGAGTCCAACAGGTGTTGTATTTTTTTATATGAGATGTGATTCATTATGATGTCATTGTTTTCGGTTATTTTCTACTAAAAATAGAACCATACGAGAAGCTTCATCAACTTATTGAAATTGTTAAAATTCTCTACAAAAATGGTGAATCTAAAGTACTTTAGAGTTGCCGTGGAGCACCTTCTCGGTCAACAATAGTAGAACTGATGGAAAATTGGGACAAGTTAGTAATGTAAAGAATCGAAACCGTGTGCGTTGCTCAAGAAGAACTAAGAATATTGCTGTTGTAGCTTGTACTGTTCACGAAAACTCCTTGTTGATCTTCTGTATTGAGCATTCCACAAACAACATGACGTATTTCAACAAAGACTAAGGTCTTAAGGCTATTAAAGCCTGAAGCTGAAGCCGGTTGATCACCAGTAACGTCATATCTTCGCTGATTAGGTCCTTGAAGTGACCTGCTTTGGACACGAAACTTGTAGAAGTGAGGAAGTGGCCTCCTTGGAGCCATCCCAGATAATGGAGTTCATTAGAACTCTGGAACTGGAAGGCAAGCTGTACATCACGTTATGGAGAGAATAGCTCTGATGGGGACACAATAGACCATAGTCGCAGTGAAACCTCCTTAATTAAATCCAAATCTATGCTAGTTAAATAATTCTTTGGTCAGAGATACAGATACAGCGCTCCCCTTTCGAATTATCTCTGACAGTAACTTTCATTCAAAAATTTTCCCTCCAGTCTTTTTCAATCCCAATTTCATTCCTTTTTATCACCGCAATTCGGAAATCCATCCCATTAGACATTCCACAAACCAAAAACCTTCCATAACCACAACTCAATCTATCAAATTACTACACTTCAACCTTCCCACCAACTGTAACAAGAAATGAGACATAAAATGAAATTGAAAAATGTTTTTAAATCGCGCAGATTTATCTAACAGCGTCAAACTGTCCCCGAACAGCACTTCCCGCCTGATAGAAATTGGAAACTTGATCTTTTGTCGGAAAAAAGGAAACGGCACTATCGCCGATTGAAAATAATTGCCGCCATGTTTTGCCCTATCTTCTGTTGTTTCAAGAATGGACTATCGGCCCCAGGTCGATCGTTCCGCTGATGCATTCAATTTATATCGTTCGATTTTACACACAAGTATTGTTGCGGGAGACATAAACTAAGGAAGGTTTCCAGAGAAATTTGAGCTTTTCACCTAGTCGATCTACAGGGTTGTAGTCGGATAAAGATTGATCAAAATGAAGCTGTTTTGTACAACTGAATCTATTTCCAATATAGGAACACGTACAGGTTTTTTAACTAGTATTCATCCTAGGATTATTTATTTATTTTTTTATTGAATTTCTTCCCAACACTATCTGGCTAATAATAACATATTAACATATAAAGTTAGAACTAGAAAAAAGTAGGAGAAAAACATCAAAGTATAAAACATAATAAGAACTGGAGAACGAATATCGAACTTTCTACGCCGAATATAACTACTGAACAAATTCCAATTAAAAGGGGAATACTATTACACTAAATAATTTGCTATACATGGATGACTTAAAACTAATAACAGGCAACAAAAACCACTTGCAAATTATGGTCCAACTGGTAGAAAATTGGGGATGACATTCGGAATGAACAAGTTTCGTACTATTAGCGTAGTGCGAGGCAGAATTCAAGATGAACCGATCAGTCTTTCCAATGGACAGGAGATAGAGGCAATGAAATCGGACGATCTTTATAAATACCTAGGAATGAAACACAACCAACGAATCAACCATCAAATAATGAAGGAATAACATTTGAAAAACGAACCTCAACAGCAATACATCACAAGAGCAATCAATACATATGCATGTTCAATCCTAACATACTCTTTTGGTATAATTCCATGGAGTAAAACAGATATAGAAAACCTGCAACGCAAAATATAAAAAAAATCACACAAGCACCATCCGAAAGTAGCATTGAGAAGAGGACACTGCCGAGGAATAAAGGAGGAAGAGGTCTGCTAGATATCATGGAACTGGTTCATGGTCAAATAGAATGCCTACGGGCATACTTCAAAGAAAAAGCAAGCACGTCAAAGGTCTACCAAACATTGAGTGAAGCAGACGAATCAACACCTTTACAACTGCACAAGGAGCAATAGTCATGCAACCACCAGACAATTCAAGAAAAACTGCAAAGATGGAGAGAGAATCCCCTACAAGGACGACATTTCAACGAAGCGAACCAATATCCTATCGTTATTGAAGCGTCGAACTATTGGCTCACATCTGGTACGATGTACCCAGAATCAAAAGGTTTTCTTTTAGCCATCCAAGATCAAGTGATCTCAACGAGAAATTACTGCAAGCATATCAAAACAGATCGAACTATTACTGATTATCGATGCCGATATGGGTGCCCAACGAATGAGACAATCCAACATATCACTGGATGTCTAATGTTTGCAGAAAGTGAATATAAAGAGAGACGCGATGCGGTAGGGAGACTACTCCACCAAGAATTGGCAACCATATTGTAACTAATTCATTTGGAGAAAGTGCCATACAACGAGTAGCCACCGGAGACTATCCTGGAAAATGAACGCTATAAACTGTACTAGGATCCTACAGTTTTGACTGATAAAACAGTCCTTCACAACAGACCAGATATACTACTAGTTGATAAACATCAAAAGACAGCAATACTCATCGACATAGCAATACCAAATAACAACAACATGTGTCAAAAGGAGGTCGAAAAAATTTCAAAATATAGGGGCTTCGCGGCAGTAGGGAATGTTATCAACAAGAACTATTCCAATTATCATAATCAAGAATGCCAATTCTGATTATATGATTTTCATCCTTCGAGAAAAAATGGAAAACTGCCGAAATGTAGAGACCTCATTGTCCCGAAATATTTAGAATGGTCCCAATTTGGGTACCAATACATTTCGTCATTTCAAAGAAGTAATTACAAAGCTATCATATGTCTTTGGTAATCTCAGAAGCAACAGCCAGAACTTTATGCGTTAGTGACCTATAAATACATCATACCGACCAAAACAGTAGCATGCCTGGACTGGAATACCCCAGGAGAGTCATATTGGGCTATCATTCTTCTTTGGCTGAGGTCTAATCGACTAATCAGAGGTAACCAATTAATGTATTCTAAAACATCAATGCATCCACGATATTCCAAACCATATTTCCACCAGATAGCCACAGGCAGAGATTTGATAGCCGTAGGGCTTTGTTGACACCGGAAACAATATCGTCAAGTCCGCCACTGTTCCGGTATATCAAGATGCGAAGTCATATCTCGAAGACCTGGGGGTGATTTTTCCGATATTGTGAAAGCCGACTTTTCTGTTTAGTTTATCACGCCCTTTATGACGACAGATTGCGTGAAAACTTTGAAGGGAGGACCTGTTTTGGTTTATATGATATTGGCTTCCAGTATGAAAATACCCTCGGCAACGGGGCAACATCAATTCGCTTGAACGTGATAAATTTTGATCCCCCTTTTTTTCGGTGGAAAACTGCAGAGGCTGTCACGGGGATATTGTTGGTGGGATTGTGTAACAGAAATGTGGGATTTTCGGATTGACACCATCGGAGTTACTTTTCCATCAGCAGATAATAGTACATTGTATATCTTGTAATAAAAGTGATAGTAAAAGTGTGCTTTACCACGAGATGCACATACTATTCCTTCTGAAATCGCAATCAACATTATCCTCAATTAAATATGTTTGGAATAGTCATTTGTTTTACTAGGCAGCTAAGTAGTAGATTGGCTGCTGCGGCTGATAGTTTATCAAGTAATATCAAGTATCTTGATATCAAATCAAGCTATAAATATCTCAAATAGATATACTGGAGTCAAGCGTCCAGTATGTAATTTGTCTTCTTCTTCTTCCAGTATCATGACCGTTGCGATCGTTGACTATGATGATTATGATGATGTTAAGTTCGTAATTAAATTAGCTATCATCACTTTATCCACTGCAGCGCGAAACAGTTGTGCTGTTGATTTGCCAAACCACGCTCTAAGATTTTTTAGCCACGAAGTTGTTCTTCTACCTACGCTTCTTTTCCCCATTATCTTTCCTTGGATGATCAGATGAAGCAAGCCATATTTTTCTGGATGTCTAATAATGTGCCCGAAATATTCAAGTTTACGGCTTTTTATGGTATTGATCAGTTCAGTCGGTTTATTGAGTCGTCGTAGTACCTCTTCATTGGTCACTCTGTCTATCCAGATTATTTTCAGAATCCTTCTATAGGCCCACATTTAATTTGTTACGAGCTTGATTTTCAAGTCGAGTAGTTGATTAGAATATCAATCAACTTGACTTGATGAATCCCAAATTTCAAAAAGAAATATTTACCAAGGAGAACAGAGACTAATGATTCACGGCTAGACTTGATATTCAAGCTACTTGACTTGGGCTCGATTTGAAATCTACTCAAGTCAAGTGAAGTATTAGTTTTCCAATGTCGAGTCAAATATTTATTTATCAAGTACTTGACTTGACATTGAAAAACTTCAACTTGACTTGAACTGGCGTTGATTTCAAGTCAAGCCCAAGTCGAGTAGATTGATTATCAAGTCAAACCGTGAATCCCTAACATAGACGAACGAGAGCCAAAAACAAAATTTCCCACATGGGTCCAAGACTATTGACGATGTGTGTATATGCTGTGCGACGCGTGCGAATCAAGCTCAAGTAATATCAATTAACTTGTTATCAAATCAAACAATAAATATCTCAAATTAAGTCAAGTCAAGATTCCAGTATGTAATTTGTCACGAGATAGATTTTCAAGTCAAGTAGTTGATTAGAATATCAAGCTGCTTGAATTGATGAATCCCTAATTTCAAATAGAAATATAGAGACTGAGGATTCACAGCTTGACTTGGTAATCAAGCTACTCGATTTGTGCTTGACTTGGTAATCAAGCTACTTGATTTGTGCTTGACTTGAAATCAAGTTCAATTTATTTATCAAGTACTTGACTTGACATTGAAAAACTACTATATGACTTAAACCCGAGTTGAGCCCAAGTAAAGTAGCTTAATTATCAAGTCAAGCCATGAATCCCTAACAGAGATGAACGAGAGCCAAAGCAAAATTTCTCACATGGGGTCAAGACATTTGCCGATGTGTGTATATGCTGTGGGGCTCGTGCGTATCAAGCTCAAGTAATATCAATTAACTTGACATCAAATCAAACAATAAATATCTCAAATCAAGTCAAGTCAAGATTCCAGTATGTAATTTGTCACGAGCTCGATTTTCAAGTCAAGTAGTTGATTAGAATATCAAGCTGCTTGAATTGATGAATCCCTAATTTCAAACAGAAATACTTACCAAAGAGTACATAGACTAAGGATTCACGGCTTGACTTGAGCTTGACTTGAAATCAAGTTGAAGTCAAGTACTTAGTAGTTTTTCAATGTAAAGTCAAGTATTTATTTATCAAGTACTTGACCTGACATTGAGAAACTACGACTTGATTTGAACTTCAACTTGAACTTGAGTTTATTTCAAGTCAAGTCCAAGTCAAGCAGCTTGATTATCAAGTCAAGCCGTGAATCCCTAACACAGAAGAACGAGATCCAAACCAAAATTTCCCACATGTTCATCCACGTCCCAGCAATCGACCAAATCCAGCCTTGGAAGATCCTCGAGAGCGATTCGAGACCGACACCGAATGCGCTTGTTTATCCCATGTCCCTAATTTACCATGCCCCCAATTGGGGCATTAATTAGGCACCGTATACCGGTGTCAAGTTGTCCAACCGACCGGTTATCTCTCTGGCTGTCGACGTCAACAGGATTGTACACTCTTGTATTAATTGGATTATCCGAAATAAATTGTTGTTCGGAATCGACTCTATTTGTTTATTGGTTTTCGATTACTTCGGAGAAGGCCTTTATTAACGAAGAAGAAGAACGCTCCGTCGCTTTATCTCGATGTCCCCGCCTTCGAGGTGTAAATTGAATCGTTTTTTTCACTTTGTGTATCGAGGAGATGCCTAATCTTTATGTCTTCGCGTATTGTTCTTCTATGAATGTGAGAAGAATTTTCGGACTAACAGTTTTGGAAGATACAACATTATCGACCTGGGTCCCGTAATATTACACAAAACAACACCATGAAACAAAATTAATAATAATAATCATCGTCTTTATTGGGCGAAAATTCAGCTTATATACTACTAGGGATTCACGGCTTGGCTTGATTTGATTTTCAAGCTACTTGGCTTGAGCTTGACTTTCAAGTGAAGCTCAAGTCAAGTAGTAGTTCTTCAATCTCGAGTCAAGTTAAGTATTCATTTCTCAAGTACTTGAATTATATCTAGCTATGTACTTGATTTTTTGCAGTTTTATTATGTAGTGTCTGGTGTCACATCAATGATAAAATGATTGAATGAGAAGGAACCTTGCACAAAACACTTTTATTTATCAAACTTATTGTGTAAAAGAACCAAAAATATCAACTCTTTTGAAATAGAAATATGAATTAAATCACTACAACAAAATGCATTCGAAAAAATCTATTTATCAGAATCTAAGACGCATGAGGCATCTTAAAGATTTGTCGCCTAACCTATTGCGGGTTTTTGTAACTGTAAGAGAGGCTCTGGAAAACTGTCTTTCAACAGGAGTTGAAGATGCTGGCGTTGATAAAAAATTTGGAAAGATATTTCTCTAATTCTGTGGTTATTCCGTTCATTCTTCCACATCTTGTAGAACAAAATCGTGCGAGAATATATCAGAAACGCACAGTTTTCATGGTTATATTTCATTATTCTATGTTGGCACTCCGAACTTTCCGCCACGGCTTTATCTGTCAATTCATCAATTTGCCTTAAAGAAATTAGTTCTGCCAACCAACATTTTTCAATGCAAAAATCACTAAAATATATTTATGGAAATATTTCATTAATTTCAATGAAAATGCAATGAATTAGAAAAAATAATGTATAATACTCGTACAGAAGGCTCATTCTACCACTCGTTCATTCCAAAACTCGCCACTTCGTGGCTCGTTTTTGAATTTTGAACTCGTGGAAGAATATCAATGCCTTCTGCACTTGTATTATAAATAACTATTCTAAAACTACCAAAATCTACCAATAGATTTCATAGAAATGTGAGAAAACTACTAGTAAAGTCACACTGGCGAATGCTTCAGTCTCTCAGCGCTCGAGGAATCCCCTTATTTACTCTGAGCTCGCACGAGATTGCAGAAATATACGCCGTGCGATGCGTGCATATCAAGCTCAAGTAATGTCAAGTAGTTTAATATCAAGTCAAGCAATAAATATCGGAAATCAAGTCAAGCCAAGCTCAAGTATGTAATCTTTCAAGAGGTTGATTTTCAAGTCAAGCAGTTGGTTAAAATGTCAAGCTACTTGGCTTGAGGAATCCCTACATCCCCTTTACATGTTCAAAATTAATTATGTCATCGAAACAAAATCCGAATTTCTGGCAGGTCAACAACTGCTGTATTCTCTGGAAGTGACCAATAGTCAGTAAAAATATCAAATTCAAATCCATTTCACAACTGATAAAAGCAACAAGAATTTCGTAGAACGAAACTTGATATTCGTCACTTTCTCGATGACTGTACCTTTAGATGAGTCTGGTTCTTCCAAAAAGATAAAACATATCAAAAAACCCATGTTAACTCCGTTTATCTCGAACGACTATAAATCCAAATGACGTCTGCCCAGTCAGTGTCACCGTAATTAATAAATTAGTCAATTATCAGTATACGATTATTGCTTATCTAATCTCCCGTTGACTATTGTACAATTAGAGACACAACTGTTCCAGATAAATTCTACAATTATCTTACATGATGTTCTACTATCGTCGTTTGATTAAAAGGAAGAGTCGTGAGATAAGACAAATAAGCCGGTCTGTTGACATTTTGAAGATCAATTCCGACTTTTGTGACACGATTATAGAATAACCGAGTTGTAACAAGGTGAAGAGGTCAGTGGAGAGCTCTCTGTTGGCAGATATATCTGCTTATTATCTTAGGAAATGGGAGTTTATCCTCGATTCAGCTCATCTGCGTCAACTTTCGTGAGAGAAACAGAAACATCCATTTTTTTTTTTGATTGGATTAAGTTTCATTCGAAATTTGAGAGATTCATTTAATTGAGTGAACATTTATACGTTCATCTCAACCCCTATGAATTTAAACGAACTATCGAAGTATGTATTTCGACGTTTTATCTATTTATTTAAAGAAATAAATGAGTTATTCCTACTCTTTTATACAATAATAACACATAACCCGAATAACAGTATGCAACACAATGAAATGGACAAGATCTACAAAGGACCCCGCACGTTTGGCTGAATTTTTGATATGTTGTAATTCTTGATGAACTGATCAGAAAAGTCCTTAGCCACAAAGCTCAAAAATGGACAGTTTTCGGATATGGAGCTTTGAAAATGGATTTTTTGCAATTTTCGGGGTTTTGGCTCATCAATCGGGGAGCTCTCATTTCTGGTTTTGATGGAATTTGGATTTTCGGCGGCCAGAACCCGATTGAGAAATGATCTTCCTTGGTTATATTAGGCACCGCCATCGATAGTTTTTTATTATATTGTTTCTGATTGATATACTCATTGATTTTGCCAACGGTCATATTATTAGATAGTATTCATTCGTATGTGTGAAGTTCAAAAAGTTCATAGAAAAAAAAATTATTTTCAAGAATTCGTGGGTTAATATCGGAAGTTCCATTCATAGTTAGCTTCCAACACTTGGACTTCTATATTCTACCCGTATAGTACTATATTGCATCAAAACTGCAGACATTTTCACGGATTCGTTTGTCTGTGAGATGCTATCATCAATTTCGAGACATTCTGAGGAAAATGTCTTGGCACCCCATTGTCAGATTATCGAGATTTGTGAGAAACAAATCACATATCATATGTAAATGACATCAATAATGATCACAATTGTTATCCCTGAGGATATATGATTATGATTTTCCCATTTTCCCCCATTACAGTTCGCGATGCCTGGTTATGAACATTTCGGCTAACATATTTGATATTATTGGACATCAGATATATGAGGATTCAGTTATTATGGTCTCTCTTAAAAAAATCTCACAATATGTCGTTTCTCGGTCATGTGAATTATTCTGGCGTCATCTTGTGGCATGTAAAGATGTATGGAAGATCTTGGATTTTGTATTTCATTTCATAGCCAATGTGGAGCAGTGTATAAAAAAATTATCGATGGCGGTGCCTGATATAACCAAGGAAGATCATTTCTCAGTCGGGTTCTGGCCGCCGAACATCCAAATTCCATCAAAACCAGAAATGAGAGTTCCCCGATTGATGAGCAAAAACCCCGAAAATTGCAAAAAATCCATTTTCAAAGCTTCATATCTCGAAAACTGTCCATTTTTGAGCTTTGTGGCTAAGGACTTTTCTGATCAGTTCATCAAGAACTACAACATATCAAAAATTCAGCCAAATTCACGGAAAGCCATTTCCCTTACTAAACGTGCGGGGTCCTTTCAGTATGATAATAAATCTTTATTATACCCAACAGGAGAGTTCCCAATTAGAGGGTACGAATAAATAAGCATTTCATAAATAAGAAAAAGACATCCCAGAAATAAAAACTCAAAATTTTCAACAACTATAAAGATTAACTACAATACTATAACTATAGAAACACAACAAAACATAGCTTATTAGTACTCTCACAAAACCGATACACAGGTGCTCGTGGAAGTATGTTGGTCCGAGGATTAGGCAGGCCAAACGCCAGCGGATGCCTGGTTACCACTCTTGGCACCAGGATGTTGACTCGGGAAAGCAGAGTTTGACGTGTAAGGAAAGTTGAAATTCACATTTCCTCCATGATACCCGAAAGATCAGCACCACGCTCAGGATACCTCCCCGTGCTCCTGAACATGACATACTTAAGAAATTTCCTCTGGATTCGCTCAACCGAAGTGAGATGAATTGCATATATTGGAAACCATATCAAATTAGCATAGTCCAACAAGCGAGGAGTAAACACTTCTGAGAGCAGACAAATCATCAAACTCCCTAAAGATCCTGAAGAGGAAACCCAATGACCTACGAGAAGAGGAACATATTTCGTCAATGTGTGGTACAAAACTCAAATCGCTGTCAAAAAGGACTCCCAGGTCACGGCTTCCAGTAGCAATCAGGTGGTCTCCAATATGATAATTAAAAGTGAGCGGCTGCATTTTTCTCGTGTAAGTAACTATCCCCATTCCGCAAGCACCATCCGTAGAGAAACTCCAGACTCGATTGAAGACGCAAAACATCAGCAGTTCGACATATTCCCAAATAAAGCTTCAGATCATCCGCATAGGCTAAAGCCCTGCAACTAAGAGAGCACAGAAGATCGTTTATAAAGACGACAAACAATAATGGACCTAGATTGGATCCTTGAGGAAGCCAGTTTGGAGCTCTCCCTCAGATAAGAACGCATTAGAAACAGAAAAGAAGAAGCTAAGCCAAATGATCCAAGTTTTCTCAAAAGCAAACCGTGATCTATAGTATCAAAAGCACGTAAAAATCTGTATAGATGACATCTACCTGACCTCCATCATCAAAAGACTAAGCAAGATTTTGCGATAATGTGTCCAATGTAACCTTGAACTACGTCTCGTGAATCGGTGTATAATCGAATATTGTGTATGCTCTTGTGATATTATAACTGAATACACATTTAAATTGGAGTTTCCAAAAACAAATCAGTCATTGGACGATAAAAATATTTATGTTTCTCATACTTTTTTGGTAAGAATTATAGGAATGACTGATAAAGAACAAATGAAATTGATTATAGAGGTCAAACAAAGAAAAAATGAAGGTCTAGTGCAATATTCACTTGTTTATCACATAATTTATTCGGAAAATGAAAGATTTGAAAAAAAGAAATAAATACATTTCATACCAATAAAATAATAATAAATAGGATATGTTAGTTTTGAACACCATGAGCAATTGAGTATCAACATTTTCAAACCACCCCTCCGAAATTATCAACAACAAAATTCATCTATTTCGAGCTTAAACAGATATGACATCTATTTTGAATATTTCCTGCCATTCGAAAAGTCAATACAACTACTGGTGTAGATAATCCGTATCTAAACCTATCGGTTCGATCATAAATAAAGCTACTTATAACCAACTGGTTTCCATGTTATCTAATTTTCATAAGTAATTAAATATCGCCTGTTAATATATAATTTATGCATTCCGTTAAAATTATCATTATAATTTCTCGTATTTCAATTCCTTTAAGGGGCCTCACACACTGACAAATATTGATGTCATGAAGGAATTGTGTCTACCGGAAAATTAAAATGTTCATCATTTAAACAATATACGAGTACCATGAAATATATAATTGAATAGTAAATATATTCTTGAACAAGAATAAGTGAATGCATTTTTCGCGCATTTAATTCTGTTTTAATCCATACGATAGCATTGAGAGGAAATTCCAGAAAATTCCAAGGGAGATGATAAAATTTTAAAAATCTAAAACAGTTTTGTGACTATCAAAAAATTGACCGAATCATTCAAAGACTAACACTAGGACAGAACTGTAAAAGCAGCTCTGGTAAATTGTCTTTCAAGAGGAGCTGAACATGATGGGCTTTGATAAAAAATCCTTGGCCATTTTGGCCAAGTTTGGAAACATATTTCTGAAACTACCGAATCTACCAATAAATTTCATAGAAATGTGAGGAAACTACTAAGAAAGACACAATGGCGAATGCTCAGTCTCTCGGCGCTCGAGAAATTCCCTTATTTAGTCTAATCGTGCACGAGATTGCCAAAATATATGCCGTGCGATGCGTGCAAATCAAGCTCAAGTAATATCAAGTAGTTTGATATCAAGTCGAGCAATAAATATCTAAAACAAGTCAAGCTCAAGTATGTAATTTTTCACGAGCTTGATTTTCAAGTCAAGTAGTTGGTAAAAATGTCAAGCTACTTCGCTAAATGAATCCCTATAACTAATGATGACAGCCATGTTTCAGAAATCAGCCTAGAAATAGGCATACAATAAGACATGAAAATGCTTTTTGAAATTTCAGGATATGTAATTGTATTAATATGGAAAATGTTATATCAATCTCTTTACTACTCATAACCAAAATGTAGACATAACCTCAAAAATTATTTCAAGGTTTGCAACTTTATAATTAGCTCTGAAACAAGCGTCAGAAAACAATAGTTATGGTGTCTCAAAGATATATAATATAGGCATCAAAATAAACACAAAAAAGTCTTAATATATAGGGTGTTTTTTCCGAGGTATATAACTTTAAGTTGGCATTTCTGTTCAAGATGGCGACCGATTCAACAGCTGTCAAGTGATTTATTCTGAGTTTGGTTTGGCAATTCATCATGGATAGACTCACACCTGAACAATGCCTCCAAATAGTGCAATTTTATTTCGAAAATAATGGTTCTGTGCGGAATACGTATCGCGCACTACGTCCATTTTATTTTGTTTAGCGATGAACCGCACTTCTGGTTGAATGGCTACGTCAACAAACAAAACTGCCGCATTTGGAGTGAAGCTAATTCTCAAGTGTATGTCTAAACACCGTTACATCCAGAAAAACTGACTGTTTGGTGCGCTTTATGGGCTGGTGGAATCATTGGTCCGTACTTCTTCAAAAACGATGATGGCCAGAACGTTACAGTCAATGGTGATCAGTATAGAGCCATGATTACTAACTTTTTCAATCCTGAATTGAAGAACCATGATGTCTAGGAGCTGTGGTTCCAACAAGACGGCGCAACATGTCACACAGCTCGTGTCACAATCGATTTATTGAAAGACACGTTTGGTGACAGCCTAATTTCACATTTTGGACCTGTGAATTGTCCTTCAAGATCCTGTGATTTAACACCGCTAGACTATTTTCTGTGGGGCTATATAAAGTCATTGGTCTATGCGGATAAGCCACAAACCCTTGACCATTTGGAAGACAACATTCACCGTGTTATTGCCGATATACGGTCACAAATGTTGGAAAAAGTAATCGAAAATTGGACGTCCAGATTGGACTACATCCGAGCCAACCGTGGCGATCATATGCCAGAAATCATATTTAAAACGTAATGCCACAAGATTATCTTGCGGATAAATAAAATTCATGTCAATCGAATAATCAATCGTTGTTTTATTGCAATTTAAAGTTCTATAGCTCTAAAAAAACATCCTTTAGTACGAGCATTTGATAAAAAGAATTAGTCAGCATTCTTTTCACCAAACTAGGTAATGTGTGAAACCCCTTAATGTCTCGATTACAACAAACTCAATCATTAGCATTTACGAGCCATCTTTGAATTAATAGCCAGACCGTTCTCCAACTGATCCCAATTTTATTAATCGTTACTTTCGATTTTATAGTATTTTTACATGGACACCAAACCGATAGAGCTGTATGCGTAGAATTCGGGAAACTTCTTGACAAACAGTTAACGGCTATGTAACAAGCTATATAGTTTTTACGGCCCCTTTAAATTAACATTTGACCATAATCTTACGGGTATATATAAAAATAGGATGTGGCTGGAATGGACTTGGGTTAATATCCATTTTACGACTGTTTGGAATTGCCCACAGGCGCTGCTATGATCATTTGGAAGATGCGAATTTGATATTATGGCTGTTCGAAATTCGTGTTTATTAATTCGAAGGTGCCAAGTATAGGATGTTACCGGAAATGTATGAAACCTTGACATGTGTGTATGGAATGAAGAGTCAATTCAGGAAATGTATAGAATAATTGACAGGTAGAACACATGTTTTCTAGGAAATTTATTCGTTGCATGATCTTTATACAGGTCGTACCAACGAAATTGACTACCCCTGAAAGTCAGAAACTAACGTGTGATGAAAATTAATTTTTCGAATCCCACTGCACAAAGTAACGGAATTTGTACATCTCACCAACATAACGTAAAACTGAGCGATTTACTTTACCGTAAACAGAAAGCACGATGAACAACTAGGGATTCATCAAGCCAAGTAGCTAACTACTTGACTGAAAAATCAAGCTCGTGAAAAATTACATAATTGAGCTTGATCTGACTTCATTTTAGATATTTACTGCTTGACTTGATATCAAGCTACTTGATATTACTTGAGCTTGATATGCACGCGTCGCACGGCATATATGTTTGCAATCTCAAGCGCGCTTAGTCTTAATAAGGGGATTCCTTAGCGCCGAGAGACTGAAGCATTCACCAGTGTGACTTTATTAGTACTTTTCTCACATTCTATGGAATCTAATGGTAGATTTTGGTAGTTTCAGAAATATCTTTCTACACTTGGCCAAAATGGCCAAGGATTTTTTATGTTGAAAGACAAATTTCCAGAGCTGCTCTCACAGTTAAAAAAACCCGCAATGGGTTAGGCGACTCTAAGATGCCTCATGTGTCTTAGATCCTGGACGAAAAATTATTAAATCGAACAAATTTTTCTCAATATTGAGCAAATTCATTTTTTCATTATTTTTCATTTTGTTATTCATTTATTTATGTTTCTATTTGATGAAAGTCAATATTTTCGGTTCTTTCATACAATAAGTTTAATAAATAAAAATGTTTTTTGCAAGGTTCCTTCTCATTTCATCATTTTTTTATTGATGTGACACTACTATTTAAAACTGCTAAAAATCAAGTAGCTTGATATGATTCAAGTACTTAATAAAAAAGCATGTCAAGCTCAAGCCAAGTAGCTTGAAAAACAAGCCAAGCCGTGAATCCCTACCTGCAATATCAAGACGTTTCTTTGCCAATACTGTATAACCATAATTTGAAGGTCTTTTATCTTTCAGGGATATTATCAGATGAATATTACTCCGTTTATCTTGGTTACTAATTAAATTCTATACAGGTTTTCTGTTTTTTTTTTCTAGAGGGAACCACCCACAAGCAATATCAATCGAAAAAAATTTCGATATTTAAAATTTTCAGTTTTTTCTTGAACACAAAATTCAAACATCTAATTTCTCGATAACGAAAAAACCAATTTCGAATAAAATCTAATTATTCCCTTCTATAGTTCTTTATTTTTCAGTTCAAAAAACATTTTCCTCAATGTTTTCGATTACCGTATTTAATATTTTCCCAGGGGTTGGATTTTCAGTTTCTACATAATACAAACAGTAAAAATTCCAAAGGTTTCTTGATAATTATAAACCCATACTCAACCTCCAAGAAAAACCTCAACTGGATGCTGTCATCAAAAATTCAAATCATTCGAAAATTTCGCCAACTAAGGGGAAGCACTAAAATTCAGAGGATGGTATTAAGCTAAACGGATAACGGCGTAGCTAATAACCTAGAACAATTACTTAAATAATAGCTACCCGTTGGAAAATGGCTACCGGATCTTATTTCCTAGGGGGAAAATCACGAACAAACATTTCACCCTTGCGTAGCTCAGAATGTGCCTTTCCCACCACTCCCAAATAGCGCTATCCTCACATACTAAGATACCGCTTAGCGAAGCTTAACAAAGGGGTTGATAACGATGTGTTTAATGGTCGAGCAGACTGTGAAGCGCCACTCTCTACGTCACAGACGGAGGTTCACAGTCTAGGGGTGAGCGAGATCGCTAGAATTACGGGGTGATTTTCTAACAGGGTCTGTTATCGATGCAGTAATAAAATTACACAATGATACTCCGATGGAGATGTTATGTTAGGGAATGGATGTAATCATCTTCTCTTCTGCATGAGTCATTTTTGTTTCCGAGCAATATAACTGGGAAAACTGAAACATTGTATTAGTCTTTTATTTGTTCGGATAATCTAACTTTGGATCGAAGTGATCCGAATAAAGTTTTTGTTGATTGATGAAATATTTCCGGTTGGGGAGATAATATAAGTTTTTTGATGGATGTAAATGTTCGATTTTAAATATACTGAGATGATGCGTAATTGTCACCCTTCCAGCCGAGAGTCTAAGTTGGAATCTTTAGAGTCCGATTTACCATTTATGCTCTTTCATTTAAAATTAAGTCTTTATTATTAAGGTCAAATGAGTCTAAATGCTGAAGGTAATCTAATATAAAAATCAAAATTATGACATAATTCTCTAAAAGATTAAATTAAATTCTCTAAAATTGTCATTTCATTTGTGAATATTGATTTGTATATCCATTTTACAGAAGGGTAAAAGAAAAATTAACAGAGGCTGGTAGAGATATAGTGAAGAAAAGATTGATCAAGAAAGGACCTAAAATAAGTTCAAGTAAGTATAAAACAATTCAATGTATTCGAAGTTGATCTTATACGGCTCTTAAAGTATGAAAGTATACGGTTTTTCGATATAAATGATATAATTCAAAATGATTTTAATGGCAATACTATGTATCATTTTCTTGTATTTCTTGAATAAATTGTATTCAGTAGGTCGAGCCATTTAATCATGGAAAAATACACGGTCTAACAACTTTTAGAAATTCATTATATGATATGATTGTATGATATATGATTCATATACTTTAGACTGCCTAATCATAGAGTGATAAGAGTCAACTTCAACATATTTGTTATTTCATTAGTGAATATTGATTTGCATATCCATTTCACAGAAGAGTAAAAGCAAAAACGAGATTTATATATGAGTAGAGGCAGGTAAAGGTATAGCGAACATAGAATTGATCAAGAAAGAAAGAGACCAAAATAAATATTCAAATATAGTAATGAATTCAAATATGAACAATTCAATGTATTCAAAGTTGATCTAGAAGTATATGATTTTCAATATAAATGATATGATTCTAAATGATTTTAATGGCAACACTGTGTATTATTTTTTGACATTTATGATATTATTTGTGTTCAATAGGTGGAGCCATTCAAACATGAATGTTTTCACACTCCAAACAACGTTTCGAAATTGTTGAATTGTTTCATCAAAAAAATTGCTCATTTGTGATTGCTGAAAATAAGTAATTGAATTGAATTAAATTATTCGACTCACTATTAGTCGTGTTGGGGGCACTCCAAGTGTCCTTCCAAAAAAAAAAAATGACTAATTTCTCAACCATGTGATCCCGAGTGTGATCCTCATAAATTTTGCTTGAAGATTGAGTGTGTATGAAAATCTCCGCAGTGAACTTCACAAACACGTCAAAGCTTCAAAGATCGGTATTTGCCGTATTAAAGTAGTAATAAATTCCGTTATATTTTCTAAAACGTCAATATTTGTTTTTAGATGAAAAATGCGTGGACATCTATCCCTATATTCAAAAGCATAGTTGTCCTATTCTTACATATATGTGGTGTAAGTATTGACTCTTTTAAGTTAAGTTTAGAGTTCTGTTATATTTTATGTGTACCGATTCGACCTTTCAACTATAGTAGAACCATGCCAGGAAGAAAGGAGTACGAGCTCTATTATGTTTTTGGACCACAGAGCAACTAGAGGCTGCTTCCGATGAAATAAAGATGAAAGAACTCTGGGAGTTAACGAAATATCAATTGCCGCTTTGGGTGAAGAAGGTCTCACAGAATTTGGTTGAGGTTTTCGTTCAAACAGTGTGTTTTTTCATGGTGGGGCAACTCAAGACTGACGCGGGTAATTTTGACGCCTTCAGCAGAGTTTTTCGGCGCCCTTGCTGAAAAAGCATCTTTGGAGTATCACGTTTTCGTGGGGATTATTAAAACACTGTTTGACGACAGACAAGAACTTTATTGCAATACAGCACTTGGAAATTCCTTGAAAATTCTACTAACTCAACTGGTCATCACCTCGTAAACTTACTCCACTGAACTCTCCTTTTCTCAGTTCTATATCTGGGTTATAAACATAAAATCATATTATACACCGAGAATTTCTTCTTCCTTTTCTTATTCTCTAAGTTGTAAGACTGTGCAATGGAATCATGGTGCCTGCTCACTAATTAGGGTAGGGAAAAGATATGCACAAGTACCACAAAAGACCACCGTTACACTAATGCAGGTACATTTATATTAAGTATTGTGACGATAATTTCGGCTAGACACAGACATTATGTCTACACATCAATAACAACAGGATCTCCCTCATAACCACCCTCACACAAATTTCACACAGTAATTCATCTTATATGCAATCAATATTTTCAAAATTATGAGGGAATTTCAAAAAGTGTGTTATTTATCAGGATTTCATCCTATATGTATATTTAGTAAATATTTTCTAGATAAGCATGCTATTCAAAATTACAAAAATAAAAATGTCTAACCAATATAATTGAATGACGATAATTAAAAAGTGATTACAACTGTTAACATATGATGGTGGATCTGTTCAAATAAACAAACAACCCACACAAATCCTGAAATCCAACCATCGAACCACTTCAGATCAGAATTTCCAGATACAATACCAAGATATCGCGGTTAGTGTTATTTAAATTTCGGAATGTCAAATGTAAAGTGGAGGTTTTCGTCTGTTTTTGCCGCCATTTTGTCCGCCGGAACGCGTTCGCTTCTTTTGAGTTAAAAACGACGTATTGTCACAGTCACGGCTATGCCAGATTTCTGTCAATCTCGGACAACGCTCGGACATAAATTTGTGTCACAACCAAATCCGATAAAAAGCGATTTATGCCATCGGCCGAACTGGTTTTCGAGTAGAATGTTACTTTTCGGACAGCTACGCTTTCGCTCTACGGGCCGAAAAGAAGGGCGTTTCACATTCTCAACTTCCAGGGGATATTAGTAGCATTTTGCACTTTTCTATAAAACGCGCGGTAAAAACGGCTGAGGTGCCGCTGACATTTGTTTTTGCGCGATCTTCGGATGTTTCGGGAGATGTCGCCTGTCCCGTTCGCCTTTTGTTTCCACCATCATCAATTGCTTCACGCAGGTGTCTTGATATGATCTAATTTATTGTCCATGAAAGGCCTACTATAACTTTGTTGTGTCATAATTGTGCGCTGAATTTTATAACATGGAAAATATCAATTTTTCGTGAATGACTTTTCCATACAAAAACGAAGTGAATAAAATTTCCTACATCTTTCTCCCATCAAGTTTTTTGTCCGATAAACCTATCTGGCTCAAACAATAGTTGAAATTTGGCGTATTTTATCTGTCTCTACAAAAACCCAAAAACACTTCTTTCCCTGCAAAACTTTATTTCATTATTAACAGTGGCGGTTTGTCCTATGAGATAGGTGAGGCTGTGCCTCACCAAATAAATTACCAAATGAATTCTGGAAATTTCACGTATTAATCGAATATTTTGTTAATCCATTTCAAACTCAATTTCACATCATTCGGTACGGCACTAGGTATTCATCCAGCCAAGTAGCTTGTCATTTTAACGAACTACTTGACTTGAAAATCAAGCTCGTGAAAAATTACATACTTGAGCTTGACTTGACTTGATTTGGGATATTTATTGCTCGACTTGATATCAAGCTACTTGATACTACTTGGGCTTGATATGCACACGTCGCACGGCATATATTTCTGCAATCTTGTGCGCGCTTAGACTAAACAAAGGGATTCCTCGAGCGCCGACAGACTGAAGCATTTGCCAGTGTGACTTTATTAGTAGTTTTCTCACATTTCTATGAAATCTTTTGATAGAATTTGATAGTTTCAGATATATCTTGCCAATCTTGGCCAAAATGGCCAAGGATTTTTTATCAACGACAGCATCTTCAACTCCTGATGAAAGATAATTTCCCAGAGTAGTTACAAAAACCCGCAATAAGTTAGCCGACAAATCTATAAGATGCCTCATGTGTCTTAGATCCTAGATGGAAAATTATGAAATCAAACAAAGCCTACAGGTTTCTCAATATCAAGAAACTTTGTTTTTTCATTATTTTTTATTTTGATATGATTTATAGTGATTTAATTCGTGCTGATTTTTCAATTGATAGTTTCGATTCTTTTATGCAATAAGTTTGATAAATAAAAGTGTTTTTTGCAAGGTTCCTTCTCAATTCATCATTTTTAATTGATGTGGCACTACAAAATAAAACTGCTAAAAATCAAGTAGCTTGATATGATTCAAGTACTCGATAAATAAATACTTGACTTGAGATTGAAAATCTACTATTTGACAAGCCAAGTAAATTGAAAATCAAGCCAAGCCTTGAATCCCTTCTTGTGAGCACAAATTGACTGGACTATTTGCACATTTCTACAAAACGCGAGACAAAAACGGCCGAGGTGCCGCTGACATTTGTTTTTACGCGATCTTCGGATGTTTCGGGAGATGTCGCCTGTCCCGTTCGCCTTTTGTTTCGACCATCATCAATTGCTTCACGCAGGTGTCTTGATATGATCTAATTTATGGCCCGTGCACGGCCTACTATAACTCAGCAGTGTCATAATTGTGCGCCGGATTTTTCGGAAACTGATTTCTATCTGCCACTTTTTCGACGTATAAAGCCGGTATAATGAACAGTACCACTGTTTTAGATCTTTAACAATGCTACCCTGGATGACCACTGACATGTATTATATTCCAAGCTACATTAATTTGAAGCAGAGGACTGGGAACGTCACGTGACGATCTTTTATCCGTCGGTAATCTCGAATTTGATGGGCCTCGTATTGTGTCCTTCACACTAGATCTTCTTGACCTTCCGGGAATTCTAATCTTCCTATATAATCGGGTTGATTGAGTGAGAATGGGTTTGTCGAAAGCTTCTTTTCGGATTATGAGAGGTTTAACTGCTTGATCAGCTCGTATGAGATTTGGGTATTAGTCGCGTTTTGATTTGTTTAATTCGATACGTGTTCAATATTAACTACTCGTTTTATATTGCTTTCGTTTCTATTTATGATAGAGAAGCTCAGTCAGGGCATATTTTCAATTGCATTTTAAATCGTATTTCTGAACTTGAAATCACCTTGTCAAATTTATCAAACGACGTTTTATCGATTTCATCAAAAATCGTCCTGCGTTGTTTGAAAGTACGACGCTCCCTTTATAAGTCTATAGTGAAAAGACGACGTAGTTCTTAAAGTTTCAAATATTCTTTTTTATTAATTAAATTTGCACCCCCATAATTTGGCGCCCCGGCAAAATGTCCGGAATGCTGCTCCTGGCGGTGCTCCTGAGCTCAGTTGACGAAACAACAGTCGAAAAGACTATGGTAACTTCAGATTTCAAGTTTAGTACGTAATGAGTCACAGAGAGCACGAATTATTTCATATTCTACATACTGAAACTTGACACCGATTATCAAAATACTAAAACCTTTGAAAATTGCCTATACTGTCGTCTACTCTACCGTCATATACCTAATAAACGGTTTTCCAAAAAGAGGTTTCATTTTGAATAGCATTATATCTGAGTAGCTGTCACTTTTGAAGTAGTCTTCCTTTGAAATTTGACAAGTAAAAACTACGCCATTATTAGAATGGAACGAAACACGCTTCAACAACGCATATAAAATTTTTAAATATTTTGCATCACAGTTAGCAAAACTAAAGCGCGACTAAATCAACCGGTTGAAATATTTGAGTTGTTGGGGCGAGTTGGTGATGTGTTGAATCGAAACTGTGAGCGTTATTCAAGAACAACTGAGAATACTGATATAGCCCGTAGTGTGGATGAAAACCCAGGTTTGTTGACTTCTCATCGATCTTGGGAATTAGGCTTTTCACAAACGATATTACACCGAATTTTGCATGAATACTTAGGTCTGAAGGTTTTTGAAGGTCAGTTAATACAAGAACTCAAGGCGGTCAATGAACTACAACATAGTATCTTCGTGTAGTGTAATTTCAATAAAAAAATATGATGAAATGAGAAGGAACCTTGCGAAAAACTCTTTCATTTATAAAACTTAAGTATTGTTTAAAAAACCGAAAATATCAACGTTTTGAAATAGAAACATAAATGAAATCACTATAAATCATAACAAAATAAAAAATCAAGTTTCTTAATATTGAGAAACCTCCAGGTTTAGTTTGATATCATAATTTTCCATCCAGGATCTAAGATTTATCATCCAACCTAAGGCGGGTTTTTGTAACTGTAAGAGCAGCTCTGGAAAATTGTCTCTCAACAGAAACTGAAGATGCTGGCATTGATAAAAAATCCTTGGTCATTTTAGCCAAGTTTGGAAAGATATTTCTGAAACTACCAAAATCTACCAATAGATTTCATAGAAATGTGAGAAAACTACTAACAAAGTCACACTGGCGAATGCTTCAGTATCTCGGCACTCAAGGAATCCCCTTATTAAGTCTAAGCCCGCACGACATTGTAGAAATATATGCCGTGCGACGCGTGCATATCAAGCTCAAGTAATATCAAGTAGCTTTATATCAAGGCAAGCAATAAATATTCAAATCAAGTCAAGTCAAGCTCAAGTATGTAATTTTTCACGATCTTGATTTCCAAGTCAAGTAGTTGGTTGAAATAATAATAATAATAATATAGTTTATTCTGAAATACAGTATAAACGTTCCACACGGAGGTATAACCTGTACGTGATGTCAAATGTCAAGCTACTTGGCTTGATGACCCCTCTTAAACTACTCAGTGGTTCCTGCCTTATACACCTCCACACCTCCGTGGAAGAGCGCGGTGATTTTGCCAATGGGCGTTACCGTTTCTCCATTGCTTTCAGCCCCATCCAACGGGCTTGAAAAAAAGCAAATCATAACAACCAAAGCATCAAAATTTCCATTGAAATTCCCAATTTGAATAAATCGCATCCTGATATTCCGACATCAAAAACGGAATTGGGGGTGCGTGACATCCTCACGGATTACCCAAAAACACCCCGCTACTCCCCCCCCCCCCATCGCAGATCCACGAATCTGCATACGCGGGGATGCTGTGTCGTAGCCTAGCAACTGCTCCCCGCGTCTCTTAGCAACACGCGGGCAATCGATAGGACCGCGAAGGGACTTAAAATGGTCGCAGATTATCATAAACTCGGCTCTCTTTACGGCCCAACCCGACGACGACGTCGATTGGCCCTGTAAACTATGGCTCTCTTAATTAATGGGACTGAGTTATTTGGCCGAAATGGACCTAATGGAACGGCCGCCAATCTGGCAACGTTGCATGGGGTTTGGCGGGCGGAGGGTGAATGTGTCAGATGCTGCGTTTCCGGTGGGCCACTTTGAGGAATCAATTGATTTTGGAGAGACTATTTGGAGGTTCCTTTGATTGTAATATACATTTTATAGGAAAAAGAAGTTATCGACAATTAATATGATATTTTTGTGTTCGAAACATTTCAATATTTTACCTTCTTAAAGATAACTCATCATATTTTAATCAATAATTTGACCATAAGTTTCTCCAAAATATGCGTGTTGTTAGACCTGCGAAGAGTATGGAACCCTGATACTTAACAAAACAGAAATTGCTTGATAATTATTATTAAGGCTCGGTTAGCCTTTCGGCAACTGCGGCCACATAGATCTTTCGTTCTCAACCCTACTTATTCATACAAACCCAGGGAGGCCGTCGATACTGTTAATGAAACCGACGACATCCTTAGGAGCCTTGGCTGTTACGTAGTGAGTATCCAGGAGTGACTTTCCCATATGAGTGGTTTTTAGGCCAGTCAAATATGGATATTTGCACACCATGTGTTCGGCTGTTTCTACTTCCTTTCCACAGAGCCAGCTGATCTTATCTGAAGATCTACCCATGCTATACAAAATGTATTTGTACCAACAGTAGGTATCCTGTCACCATTACCAGAAGTGGTAGCTTCAGAAGCTTCCTGGTATAGTTCAATGTAAGCACCACAAATTTCTTCGTCTGAGCAAGACCAGGAGTGATTCTCCAGGGGGTTTTTCTATTCTATTATCCCACTCCTATTGTTGGACCGCTTGTAAAAATCTTTATTCTAGTAAACAGTGTGAATTACAAATAGTACAAGCGTGTATAGGACACATTTCTATGGTACATATGAGTATATATCACAAGGTAACAAATGGAATGTAGGCAGTGAGCAATGGTATAAATGAAAATAAAAAATTGTCTCTGATAACGCTCAACCGTTCACTCTCACACATTTAGAGCGGAAAAGGCCATAATCCCGAACACGACCACATGCAACACGCACAAAAGATCAATTACGCTCTGTGGATCTTGCCAGAGGTAGCAAAAATGAAATGCTAATCCCACGCTCTGCAACATGCATCTTTGTGGATGGACCATCCTCCTCATAGAGTTGTCATCACAAGGTCCCTTCTAATTTGCGTGGTGTCTATTGAAAGGGCTTGCTGAAGGGCACTGCTTTCTCGGCACTAGAACCCCCTTGCTCCGATAATGAAGGATAGGATTCGGATGCTTCTGCCAGGATTCCTTACTGCCACCACCTCCAACAGCTCTGGCTCGTCATATGTCACTCTCTTCTGATGATATGTTTCAGAGAGTGACTTAGGGGCCTCCCATGACCTGCAACTATCACCCCCGTACCTTCAGTGCGGTCCATATCGGGTTTGTTAGGCCTGCCCTTGGTGTCCCTGATGTAAGGCTCCTCGACAACTTCCCATTCCTTCTTTCAGGCTGCATCGACGATCCTCTTCACGACGAAATTGTGTCTGTTCATCCGCTTGGTATGGCCAAGTGGGCATTGCTGGAGCATGTGGGAAAGGGACTCCACCTTGCCGCAACCAGCTCTGCACATCCTGGATTCACGGGGGCCATACGGCAGTCCTCTTGTGGACAGCGATTTAGTTCACAGCTTGATCGCTGAGATATGTAACAAACCTCAAACCTAACACTGCAGCTGAGGATCTTACGATGTTTTTGAAGCAGAATTTCTCTGAAGTGATATGTGAGCCAATTGAATCACGATTCCCAAATAGTAACTCGTCTTTCAAAGTCCTTATTCCCACTAGTGAAAATGACAAAGTGATGATTGAATCGAATTTGCCAAATAGATCCACAGTACATTATTTTCACCAGCGAAAAAGTCTCAATAATCATACAAGTGGACAATGTGAAGAGGTATTCAAGATGAAAATACTACATAAAGGAATGAATGTTGAAGAAATCTTACTATTGTAATTTTTGAGTGAAAGTTGTTTGATAGAGCCGTTGAAATTGTGTTCACTTGTCCTATACATTGTTATATGTCTCACAAGATTAATAAATATTATTATTATTATTATAGTCCTCCCCTGACCACACCACCGGCGGTGAACGAATGTAAAAGTTTGAGGCACCGTCGTTTTCAGCTTGTCCTGTACCTTCTCCATAGAATGATCTCTCCAATCTTTCTACATTATTGTTGTCGACCACATGCTTGTTGTTGAGATGTGACTGATCATTTTCCTCACGCGTTCAGTCAAGAAAACATTAGATGTCTTTACTCCATCAAAAAGTTCACAGGATCGTCTCGTTTTCTCTACTCTAGCCATTATGATTATCGGGATCTTCCTGGAGTAGGAGGAACAGACCAAGATTTCCCAGGTGTACGGGGGTATACAGACTTCCATCAATTATGTGTACAAGCAGTCTTTGAATCTTCTTAACTACTCTTCTTATCTGCCTGTCTGTTTTCTTCAGGACCTTGGAGTTGACCGAACGGGATTGCATCGAGTGTATACATATATCATCAAATTTTGGTAGAACTTTCTTTTTCTTTTTTTTTTCTTTTTTCAATTTCAATCTCTCCACTTAAATTTATACATTTGAAAAACTTGATGCCATGCACTAGACACTACAATAAAATTCTTTTAACTTGTGCATCTTCGATTTCTTCGAACCTTTCGGATAATAACCGAAAAAATTTGAAAATAGTCAATACGTTCTCCTAAAGATATTCTGAAGTTCGGAGTTCTATCGGATCGAATAACTCAATAATTTGTTCAGCGTAAAAAGTCACCTAAATTTGGACATATCCTTTCAAATATCAATCAAATATATTCCATAAATATCCAATAAATGCGCCTGTTTTCGTGTTCCTGCTAACAACCAGGAAATCATGAATATCGACAAGATCTCTCATTGTTTCACCTAAAATTCAAATATTGGCTGAAACCCATCCACTGACACATTCACCAAATTAGAAATGAACCCTATCGTATCGACTATATTAACGTTTTCGTTCAGGACAGCTTCCCCGGCAAATCTGTCACTTATAGTTCCATTATATCGAGATTAACAGTGAAATTTGTTTGCCGAAACAACGTATGGTCCCATGAGGTAGCAATTTATTATTTAACTTTTTATTAACTAATTTTGTTGGTTATCCTATCGCGAACGAAACCTAATCATATCAGATCATTGAATTATGTACATATCGATTAATTTAATGAAGTTATAAACTCCACCTTCAGATAGCTTTTCATTACGGGGTATAAGATACAGGGTGTTGATGAATAGGTCAAATAGGTGTGACGAACTTCAGGGGGCGATTCTGCATGAAAAAATGAGTTTGTTTGCTATATGATTTTTGTTCGAAATGGATTCATTTTCCAGTACTTTTTTAAAACTGTCTATTTATTTATTGTTCTGAATCCGGTCGAGATATTCAAATTTGGTGGGTTTCAAGAGGTGTAGCTATTGCGCATTTATCGACATGCAATTAAAAATTCTAAGTTCATTTTTGCCGCGCATACGGGTAATAATTTATTTTTTTAAAGAGAAAATGATACTCCCCTTGGATATTTCAATCAAAAATATTTTTGAAATCCTCGTCCAATTTGTGACATAAATCTCTCATGCCTTTTCTCGTATGGGGCCTTTTTGATGCAAAAAGATAACACATCTCATTTTTCTTCAATTGACCATTTCAGTACAGTTTAGTTCAGCCGTTTAAGGGTCAAATGTATTCTGAAAATTTTTAATATCTATTTTTTTTTCAAGAGATAACATATTCATGACAGGACAGACATCATATGATCAAACGTGGTGACAAACCAGTGGCTCCGCCAGGTGGCTCCCCCCCTAAAATGTTGCTGGCTCTCCCTAAAATTTGACATACTAAGGCTAAAATAATCACAAGACTAATAGAACTATAATTTCTATTCACTTTGGCCATCAAAAAAAAAATCCGGTCCCCCCCTTGGCCACCCCTGTTTTTTATATCTGGCGTCGCCACATTGTCAAACTAATGAACGTACAGGCATTAGTGCACAAAAATTAATAAAAAGATGAATATTTGTAGACTGATACTGGAACACATGAAATAATGAAATGAAAATAAAAATTAATCAACATAACAATTTCTTTTCGTTTTAGATAAAAAAATGTATCATTGGATTCACCATCTAATTAAATGATTACTCATTCAAACAAAATGGACATAAAAATTAAATGAAATATGAAAATTCAAAAAATTTGCCCCGGGTGAGGATCGAACTCACGACCTTAAGATTATGAGACTTACGCGCTGCCTACTGCGCTACCGAGGCCATGTACTAATATTGTATTAACTTGCCAGGTAAGCGGACCATTCGAAAGACATATACCTCTCAAACCCAAACTTCTGTTATAATGTTAACAATTTTTCTGATAAATGTCACTTAGAAAAGACAGCAAATTTCTAACCAAGTACTCATCCATAATTTATATTATATTTCTTCCACTTTAGATAATTATATTAATAATACTGGAAAACAGCGAGGACAATCGAAGGTTTGGAAATTTTCTTGGGAGCCTCGAGACGATTTCGAGGGAAGTCTTATTCTTGTCATTTTTGCTCTAGATAGTCCCGTTTAAACTGTGGCCTGTGATTTTGTATAACTATATACCTGGATTCTTAGTAGATTGTACATAAACCTATACAGGGTGAGTCTTTGACTAGTACACATATTTCAATCGAAGATTCCTGAAATCATTTTTCCCCATTCAGCTCGGTTGAAAAGATACAGGCTGTTAAAAATCGATAAAAAAATTGTGATTTTCAGTTATATGCCAAAAATGGAATGAAATCGAAGAAAATGATTTTCGGAATATAGTTTTTTATTGATGTGATTAATCTTTTCCGTATATAAAATTCCATAAAAGTACGGTCAACTCCAAAATGCTCGCTATACTGAGTGAGAAAAAAATCAAATCGGACGAAATAGTAAAGGAAATTAGTGTTTCTTCCGACCTCAAGAATCTTCGTTTGAAATATATGTACAAGTCAAAGACTCACCCTGTATATATATGTAGGTGGGTACTGTTATGGATTTTTTTCAATCAAAAATTTATAGTCATTACAGTTCAAGTAAAATTGAAGATAATTCAAATATCTCAGTTGGTTTTACAGATATTATTCAAAATTAGAATGTAACAGATGTTCGTAATATAATTCAGAATACGTATTGAAAAGAAGAAGATTTGATTGATGGAAATTTCAAAATTGAGTGACAGTGCCATAGACATTTCACAGATAATAATTAACGCATCGAATTCAGGAAGAAAGATAAAAAATACACGATAGCAAAAAAAAATATTTGGAGTAGACGTAGATGTCTGGTGAAAATATTTTGGAGATTTGGAAATGCTAAATTGTTTCTAATCTGGACCTAGTATATTGAATGAGAAGAAGAGTATATCTGATGAATTGTTTTTGGAAATATATTTGAAATTAGAACTGAGAATTGGAATAAGGAATTGAGGTTGAAAAAAATTGGAATTAGATAGAAAAGAAACCCCTGAGAAATTAGAGTATTGAAAAGTCAAACTTAATTTTTTGTTATTGGATCGAAATATCAAATTTGAAATTGAATATTATTTTCTGAAATTAAATTAGTCAATCCATAACCATTTGCGCCCCACGTTGGGCGCCACTTGTTATTGGATCGAAATATCGAATTTGAAATTAAATATTCTATTCTAAAATTAAAAACAAAGTAGTTGATCCATAAAACTTACTTGGGAAAACTTAAAATTGAATTATGCGTCCTCTTTACAATCTATCATCTTTTGTTAGGATTCTTCACAGTCTGCGAATATGACGTCAGCACATCTTATATTGTTCAATATAACCCCTTTATCCTTCCCAGCAAACACTGGGAGGTAACTGTGAAGTACCATGGAAGTAACTTTGCAACTAAAAGCTCGCATGCGATGTATTAAAAACATTGCCTCCCGCTCGCATTTGCAGCGAAATGTCCGCGACATCATGTACGCATTTCAAGTCGTTGTGTTGTTCAAATTGAGACATGAAAAAATATCCCCAAAAAAACATCCATTTGTTGTCACTTTTATGGAAGTTTTTGAGTCAATAAATGTCATTTTAATAACCACATTGGGTCGTTTCATGCGAGGTCTCTTTGATATCTCTATATCCATTCCCTTTTTCACCACACATAGAGATTATTTTATCAATTTCAATAGGAAGTTCGATTATGATTTCATTAGGATATCATTATTAGACTTCTCAATTCTATTCTTTTTTTCACTACACATAGAGTACACATACTGACTTCCATATAAGATAAAATTTTGAACTTAATAAAACTTTTGGGACAGCGTGACGACTTGGTCGATGGTGGGGTTTAATCACGCCTCAATTTGCCTACTCCTGATTAACCTCGGGATAACTATAACGGGACATGCGCTAACTAGGTCTCAATCTGCCTACTCCTAGTTAGCGGGAAAAATAAATGGTTTTCTAACTAGGCCTCTATCTGCCTACTCCTAGATAGACGGTTATAAAATAGAACAGTTATAATACAAGACACAAAATGCTACATGATGTAGGTTGCTATTTGACTGGGATTCCTCGGCTTATCTCCGTTTAAGATGCTTACTTCGAGGCTTAAGTAGATTGTTGCGCCCTCTGTTGGGGGAAGCGTTAACCTGGTTGCGGCGCCACCATGACCGTAACGCAGGAATCTGTAATCCCCACAAAACATTACTTTTGTGATATTCATAAAAAATTCCCTTTGGCACTATACAGTGTGTTTCCAAATTGTATGTATGACTTTGTACAAGATATTCTACCCATTGAATAAATGATATTTAATATAGGTCAAATGCCTTGTATTGTTCAAATTCGGACAAGGATTCCTATATAGAATATCATTTATTTAATGTGTAGAATATCTTGTACAAAGTCATACATACAATTTGGAAACACACTGTATAGTGCCAAAGGGACTATTTTATGAATATCACAAAAGTAATCCTGTAGAAATTTGTACATACAATTTGGAAATGGGAAATGAAGTAATGAAACATCCATATAATAAATAATTATTCAATCTAATATAAAAAAACAAACGTCACAAAAAAGTGAAATTATCTCTCATAAAATAATAAAATTAACAAACAGAGCCGGTCTTCATTTGACCACTTATAAAAAAATACTATATATATTTTAATTTATTGGTTTTTTGGTGATATATCTAGCTATATCACCAGCCACATGGCAGACACCAACGCACAAATAAAACTGAAAAAACGGGA
This sequence comes from Harmonia axyridis, assembly GCF_914767665.1. Classification (NCBI taxonomy): domain Eukaryota; kingdom Metazoa; phylum Arthropoda; class Insecta; order Coleoptera; family Coccinellidae; genus Harmonia; species Harmonia axyridis. Next base: position 33,409,307 of record NC_059505.1, read on the forward strand.
AGCCTATTTATAGCTATTGTAGTTTTCGAAATATCGCTCGATCAGCCAGAAAACGGACCAAGTGAATACGTAATCTGTATTTTCTTGCAAAAATGCTTCTATTAGGATCACGTTCTGGTTTCACCGACGACCTCTCGGATTGCTCTGAATCGTTTGTTTTTGTTTATTACATCCAGATGAAGGAGAATAAATAAATATTCGTCGGACTCTTTGAGGGCTGGATATTTCAGTGCCACAGATGGATAATTGAAAATAATAATGTGCAAAGTATTACTATTACATTCACCAGAATAAACAGCCACATTGGGAACATAAAGTGACCCACTCAAAAAGGATTTGAAATATCATCCAATTCATGTTAACATTGTGTAGTTCTCAAAAAGACTTCGTTGCGAAGTCGCTCGATGGTAAACTTTTTAACTACTAATTTACCACTTTCTATGGGGATGGCATTGTGGTTATTTATTAATATCCTCAAATTATTATCACTGCATCTTCGAATTGTTGTTAACAAAGCAATGTCGCAAAATAAATATGTTTAGAACAAGTATGCGTAATCGCAATGAAGATATCTGTCAATGTGCAATTTGAGACTTCGCGAAACTGCCAAGTGATGTAACGTGTTTGCTGGGTTGATACCCTCTTCGATGTCGTTCAGTGCTTCCTCAAAAATTTCCTCAGAATAATATATTGGACAAGAAAGGTGAGAGATTACAACCCTGCCTGACTCCTTTCTGAAGTTCAACTTCCTCCAATATGTGCGATTCTATCTTGATATCTGCTTCCTGGCTCTAACCTTTTTTCAGCAGATATTCTATTAGTTTGTTGCACTTTATCGAATGCCTTTTCGTAATCAATGAAGCATGCATATCCTTCTGATCTCGACATATTGGCAGCAAAATATTGGGACAACCCAAGGGAATCACATGTGCCCAGTCTCCTGAGTTCTGAAACCAAACTTTCCCTTTTCCATATCTGCCTCACATTTTTTATGTAAAGGGTGTTGTTTTTTAGAGCTATAGAACATTAAATTGCAATAAAACAACGATGGATTATTCGATTGACATAATTTTATTTATCCGCAAGATAATCTTGTTGCATTACATTTTGAATATGATTTCTGGCATATGACCGCCACGGTTGGCTCGGATGTAGTCCAATCTGGACGTCCAATTTTCGATGACTTTTTCCAACATTTGTGGCCATATATCGGCAATAACACGGCGAATGTTGTCTTCCAAATGGTCAAGGGTTTGTGGCTTATCCGCATAGACCAATGTCTTTACATAGCCCCACAGAAAGTAGTCTAGCGGTGTTAAATTACAAGATCTTGGAGGCCAATTCACAGGTCCAAAACGTGAAATTAGGCGGTCACCAAACGTGTCTTTCAATAAATCGATTGTGGCACGAGTTGTGTGACATGTTGCGCCGTCTCGTTACAACCACAGCTTCTGGACATCATGGTTGTTCAATTCAGGAATGAAAAATTCAGTAATCATGGCTCTATACCGATCACCATTGACTATAACGTTCTGGCCATCATCGTTTTTGAAGAAGTACTGACCAATGATTCCACCAGCCCATAAAGCGCACCAAACAGTCAGTTTTTCTGGATGTGACGGTGTTTCGACATACACTTGAGGATTAGCTTCACTTCAAATGCGGCAGTTTTGTTGTTGACATAGCCATTCAACCAGAAGTGCGCTTCATCGCTAATGGACGTAGTGCGCGAGACGTATTCCGCACAGAACCATTATTTTCGAAATAAAATTGCACTATTTGCAAGCATTGTTCAGGCGTGAGTCTATTCATGATGAATTGTCAAACCAAACTGAGAATAAATCACTTGACAGCTGTTAAATCGGTTTCCATCTTGAACAGTAATGCCAACTTAAAGTTATATACCTCGAAAAAAAACACCCTATAGATATCCTCCAGTAGAATATTTTATATCAAACCTTGAATATTCTATTATTATATATCGAGGTGTTTCTATGATTATAAAGTGTTCTAACAATAGGATACATTTCAGGGTTGTCACTAAAACCTAAAGGTGTAAACACGGCATACTTATGGAAGCAGTAGTCGAATCCTAATATCATTCAAGTCCAAACTGAAATCCATGAGCTACGTTGAGTTGTAAGCCTTCGGATTTATCATAATAGGGCTATAAATTTCCAAAAACACTCGTTATTATGTTGTCGTCCCAGGAAAATACTCTTGTAATGGTCCCCAGTGAATAAAAATGCGACATAGCAGCAGAATCCTAAATACCCAATACTTATAATTCCGAAAAACGTTCGGACGGAATACAATAGTGCGGAGTCCAAAAAAAAACAAAAAAAAAAGAAACATATATCGAACCGAGCCGGGAAGAAAAACAAAACGAAAACCCGCATTCTTGCGGTATTCGTTTGTTTCGGAGATCGACGTTCACTTTTTTACACTGTCGTCTGTTTTATATCAATCAAAACGGGATGCGCGTCCGTCTTTTGTTTTGTCGTCTCGGATCGTCCGATTTAACAAAGAAGAAATCATCCCAGCAGCTGGTTTGACGTTAATTATCTGGCTAATGGGCATATGTTAGATTTTTCCGACGTCTAGTGGCGCTCGTAATTTCAAAACGGCCCAAAAACTATACGGGGCAATTCATTTCTCGGTAAATATTTCACACTTCGGTTGTTTTCTTATTATTATCTCATATATCTTTCTTGCGATCGTCATCGGTTGACTATTATTGATTGACTAGTTCGTTTTAATTGGTTCTTTGAAGGGAATTTTGATTTTTCGTACTTGGTTTGTTGGCAAGTTATAGTCAAGATGATTTTTTTCTTCTGGCGGATTCCAAAGGTTTATTATGAAAAGTAATACATCAAAATTGACACGAAGTGTATATAGTTTGTCTTTTCACCTTTTTTCAGCCTATAGAATTGAAGCAGATAGATCAGTGCAATTCTTAATACAGATACAGAATTCGCCCTTTTCATCATCTCCCAATATCAACTAACAGGCCAATTGAAAAGTCCCCGGTCTACCATAGTAAAACACATTTTTTTGGCAGAATTCAATTTAATTATTCAACATATAGTTGCCTTCGAGGGCGATACAGCGATTATAGCGATCTTTCAACTTTTTGATAACATTTTTGTAATACGATTTGTCTTTCGCTTCAAAATAGTCCTCAGTTTCGGCGATTACTTCTTCATTGGCGTTTAATTTCTTTCCAGCGAGCATTCTTTTGAGGTCTGAAACAGGAAAAAGTCGCTGGGGGCAGGATCCATCGAATACGGTGGATGCAGAAGCAATTCGAAGCCCAATTCATGCAATTTTGCCATTGTTTCCATTTATTTGTGACACGGCGCATTGTCTTGATGAAATTGATAAATTTTCTCACTATAATATTTTTGGATTTGTATAGGTCTTCGCCGTCTTATTTTACTTTCAATTCTTCATGTTCTTCTATTCAATATCGAATATTCTCAACAATTTATAACAATAAATCTCCTGTAACATATTTTTTTCTCCGCTTAAAATATGATATTTTCACTTTTAATATTTTGTTCGTATTTTCCACTTCATTTCTTTATCAGGTGTTGAATTTTTGGTGTATCACGTTTTCGTGAGGATTATTGAAACACTGATGGACAACAGACGAGAATTTCATTGTGGTACAGCACCTGGAAACATCCTTGAATACTCTACTAACTCAACTGATCATCACCTCGTAACTAACTCCACTGTCAACTCTCCTTCTCCCAGTTTTATGCCTAGGTTACAAACATAAAATCATATTGTACACCGTGAATTTCTTCTTCCTTTTCTTATTCTCTAAGTTGTATGCCTGCGCAATGGTGCCTGCACACTAATTAGGGTAGGGGGAAAATATTCTCTATTGTATCTTTCTGAGAACCCTATGAATGAAGAAGTTGTATGCACAAATACCACGAAAGACCATTGTTACACTAATGCAGGTATATTTATATTGAGTATTGTGACGACAATTTCGGCTAGACGCTGGCATTATATCTAATTGCTTTTTGTCGCCACATATTTTTTATATCAGATGTAATTGATTATAAGTCACTGTTTTCGGTTATTTTATCGAAATTAGGATTTCTGAAATTCGGCTTAAATATTCTACTAAAAGTAGAAGCTTTTGCAACTAAAGCACTTTTGGGTTGCAGTGAAGCACGTTCTCGGCTGGCAATAGCAGAACTGATGGTAAAATTAGAACTACACTGATCAACAATTGCTAGGGATCACTTATGAACTTCTCTTCATTTGTATTTTTTTCAAGTTATCTCGTGAATATCTGTACATTATATGTTCTCTAAGGAAAAAGTAAGATGTTTTGAGTTGATTATATCAAAGTCTTCCTCACTTCATCGGCTCTTGTTCACAAAATCGATTATTATCTGTAGGCTGTTACAGGTGGAGTGAAAAGCAATGTGGTATTTGTTATTAAATCTATTTTTTTCTCTCGTTCAAACACATAAGGTGACAATAATTGAAGAAATGAGAACAATATCAGCTTATCAGTCATGCCGAAAAGAAGTTTGGCTCCTGTGCAACTGGACCAAATCATACGGTGGATACAGGAAGGTTTGTCCCAGCGAGAAGTGTCCCGGCGGTTGAATGTTTCGCAAAGTGTCGTGAGTCGGGCTTGGAATAGTTTCATCCAAAACGACTCAGTAGCTTATGTTCATGGGGGAGGTCGGCAGCGCAGTACAACAGCTCCCAAGATCGTCTTTTGTTCCTCAATGCTAGGAGAAATCCCTCTTACCCGGCGTCGGGGCTCAATAGATCACTGAGAGTTGCAACAGGAGTTCTAATTTCGAACCAGACTGTAAGACGACGACTACATGTTCGTGGTTTGAGAGCACGTAGGAGGGTACAACATCCCCGTTTGAATAGGGAACACCGGGTTCATCGACGGCAATGGGCTGAGGAGCACCGCAATTGGACACTTGAAGATTGGAGCCGATGTTTATTTACGGATGAGTCTAGATTTCGTTTGGTCAACTCCGATGGACGTATTCTTGCTTGGAGGAAAGAGGTCGAAGGTATGCTGAACAGTTTATGGTACCCACAACAGCTTTTGGCGGAGGTTCTATATGTGTATGGGGAGGCATTTGTTTGAACCAACGCACAGAGTTGGTTGTTCTGCAGAACACCACCATGACCAGCCAGAGATATCACGATATGATTATTGAACCCATAATTGTTCCGTTTGCGGCTGCCATGGGCGACAATTTCATTTTAATTGACGATAATGCCCGTCCACACCGTAGTCGTCTGGTTAATGAAGCGCTAGAAACTCATGCTATTGATAGGATGGACTAGCCAGCTCGCTCTCCAGACATGAATTGCATCGAACATGTCTGGTCTGAGATGTCTAGACAATTGTCAACCTTAAAACAACCGATCAATAACCTGGAGGACCTTTCTAACGCTTTACGGGATATTTGGACGAATTTGCCCCAAAATTTAATAAATCGTTTGATCGAAAGTATGCCTCGTACGGTAGAATGTTTGAGACGAGCTCGTGGGGGACCAACTAGGTACTAGCTTAACCGAAACTTCAGCCTTCTTTTGGTTTCATCATAAAATTTTGATGTTATTAAAAACACAGAATTTTGAGTGTTCCTAATAAAGTCTTTTTTTCTCTCCAACTTTCCATTTTTTCATTCTTTTCTCAAGTGAACCATATTATCAACTGAAAATACTCTGATATCTGATTGAATTTATAATCTTGGAGCGAATATTTCAGAAATAAATTTAGAACAAGTAAGTGATCCCTATTAATTGTTGAGCAGTGTATTCTACTAAAAGTAAAAGCTTTTGCAACTAAAGCACTTTTGGGTTGCCGTGAAGCATCTTCTCGGCTACTACTATTTGGACAAGTTAGTAATGTAAAGAATCGAAACCGTGTGCGTCGCTCAAGAAGAACTGAGAATATTGCTGTTGATGCTTGTAGTAGTGACGAAAACTCAGGTTCATTCCCGGCGCAAAATTGACGACCTGTTCGGGGAACCACAGCTTGAAAAAACTTCATTCTCTAATGTTCTTAAAGCCGAACGTGATATGGCATATAACGATACTCTCTGAGACGAGTATCATCCGATAATTTTCCGAAGGACATTATTTTAATTACTTCCTCTGGCATATCGCCATAATATACGAAATCAAAAACAACATGTCATTAGTTTGATAAATAATCCTTTCAAAAATCGTTCCAATTTCGTTTGATTACTTAATTGACGAACGAAATCCATGAATGAGCATCATTATTCTTAATTACGTATTTAGAAAACTATTATTTCTAAACAATCTGGGGTCACGGAGTTGAAACAAATCATACGAATTCGAGACCCCGATTGCACATCAAATTATTGAATAATATCTTTTCTGTTAAATATTTGTCCGAGATAATTTTGTGATTCGTAATTGTGCTGGAAGATTGCGCGGAATATAAAAATTGCGTATGGTTCATGTTCGAATGTAATTAGCACCGGATGTAGAGACCTGACCCCATATTTCATTTAATTTTATCGGGATTTGTAATGTACCACGGCACGTAGCTACTTCACATGTTTACTACGTACATACAAACGGTTTATTCATTGAGCACAAGAGTTTTACGGAAGCCAGGATATTCATACAAAATGTATCCTCCTCGAAGAACCAAATTTAGTTATCCTGATGATTAATAATATTTTTCGTTAGTTTATTACAAAGTATTTTCAGAAGAAAATTTCCCTTTGACACTATATTTAGTGGAAAAAGAAGTTCTTTATTGCACTAGTGCAATAAAGTTTTTATTGCACTCATCTGTCATTCTACTTCAACGTGCTGTCACCAATTGTTCATTCACTTTCAACAACGTGTTGTCCAACTCGGCCTAACGGCCTCGTCGGACAATTTCACGTCGAGTGCAATAAACAATCTTTGCACGAGTTGCATACAACATTTTTTCACGTTCATTCAAAAAGCAAAAAATGATTTATTGGGGTGCGGCACTAGGTGTAGGAAAATGAAAAGCGCAACTTGAATACTTTATTATTAATATCGATTTGCATTGAAACAGGAACTAATACGTTACGAACAATTTAACTCAAACTTTATTTTTACCCTCAATGTTGAAAGTGAATGAACAATTGGTGACCTCACGTTGAAGTAGAATGACAGATGAGTGCAATAAAAACTTTATTGCACTAGTGCAATAAAGAACTTCTTTTTCCACTAAATATAGTTCAATAAAGTTTTGCTTTCTGCATGAATGTAGAAAAAAATTATTATTAATAGCTAGGTAGTGCATTTTCGAATAAGATTCAATCACACCACCAACCCAAAAACCGCAAAAAACGGTAATAGGTTGAGGATGGGGAGTCCTTCAACAACAATTCTTGTATTTTTCCAGCCCCAAATTTGAAAATTCTTATTTTGAACGTAGCCTCCTAGATTAAAGATCTTTTCTCTTACAACCATTGATAATTATGGGGTTTTCACTCAATATCTTCAAATAAAAATCTACATTGTAGAATAATAATATTTTCAATTCGCGAATGAAAAAAAAATGTTGGTACCTTTTCGTTTTACGCGAAAGAATTGATGATATGTTCAATGTACCGGGTTTTTCACCATAATTTGACCCCCCCTTTAACTTTGTAACTAAAAGAGGTACAAAAAACTTTTTTCAACAAAAGTTTCACAAAATCGACTAGTGTTTTCTAAAATGATTTCAAAAAATGAAATATATACAGAGTGGGCAACATATTGAATGCAACTTCATTTTTTCAAATGGAACACCCTGTATATTTTTCTATATTTGACTAGCTCTTTTTCCCCTGATTTCGAATATATAACATATGTTTGGTCTATCCCTCTTATTCTGAGTACCACAGAGTTTTAAAATTTTAAGAATCACCTAGGAAGCTCCAGTAATCAGTTTTCACGTGGTAGGCTGCGATAACTCAAAATGCCCCTTTGAGAGTTCCAATTTATAGTGAAAAACGTATGTCATATATCGTTGCCAACGAGATAACTCAAAAAAGGGCATTTTGAGTTATCGCAGCCTTTCACTTGAAAACTGATTACTGGAGCATGCTAGGTGATTCTTAAAATTTGAAAACTCTGTGGTACTCAGAATAAGAGGGATAGACCAAACATATGTTATATATTCGAAATCAGGGGAAAAAGAGCTAGTCAAATATAGAAAAATATACAGGGTGTTCCATTTTAAAAAATGAAGTTGCATTCAATATGTTGCCCACTCTGTATATATTTCATTTTTTCAAATCATTTTAGAAAACACTCAGTCGATTTCGTGAAACTTTTGTTGAAAAAAATTTTTTGTACCTCTTTTAGTAACAAAGTTAAAGGGGGGGTCAAATTATGGTGAAAAACCCGGTACAAAGCACTCATATATTTTTGAAATATTCGTGAAAAAAACCTACAAAAATCATTACAAAAGAGGTAAAACTATAATTTTGTGGAAAAATAAGACCGTCGTACAGTGCTGCTCTCTCCTTATATGCTTCGTAAAGAAAATTAAGTTAATGTCCGACTTCGTACACCCTAAAAAGTTTGGTCATCGCAACAGCGTCAGAGGGGAAGTAAATGTTTGTGTTAATGTTTGACTGATACGCGGAAAGCCACGTTGTGGTAATACCTCTTAAGACCATCAATACTACGGACTACATCAGTAAAGTTCTCAGTTGTTCTTGAAAACCTTAAAAATGGCGTAGCTTTTACTTGTCAAATGTCAAAAGCTACAAAAGTGACCACTGCCCAGATAACGGGCTCTTCAAAATGAAATAATATGTAATTGGATAACTTTTTATTATATACTGGTATTATTGTCCGATCAAATTCACTTGACAGACTAGACCAACGTAAGAAAATGGACATCCATTATTTCCTTCGATGTTTTCATATGAATTGTGAAATACCAGGGTTGATAATGATAAACTTGCCGATAGCAAACCTCATATATCTGATATAGGTATTTCCAAGGTGGTTTAGGGACTTTAAAAAGACTTGAATACACAACAGGAGCAAATTCTCCTTTTCCCAAAATTCTGTAAATTCTGAATTTCTTCATAAGTTTTCATTCAGCCGATAATTTGATAAATCATTCCTCTAGAAACTCCCATAAGAAAGGGAACTATTACCCCTGCAACATAAAGCATACATCTAAGGAAACGAGCTATATACGAAATATGTTTCTTCCGAAACTTTTTTATACAAGTACTACGAGATTTATTCACATTCAAACCATTTCGTTTTATATTGAAGTCAATTTCACACGTTCCATTGCAAATTCGGAGAAAATAGGGAAAGATCCGGAAAATATATTTCCCAGGGGCTATTCTGTTTGGTTTCCTTATTATGCATATCATTTATCTCGAGTCATACGCGATAATATTTCAGGATATATTTGACAGTTTTACTGTACGCTATACGCTTCAACCATCACTGTATCTGATTTTCCGGGGAATATGTTGGAAATGCGGAAAGACCTTGAAGCAATTTCCCTATGTTATTTTCGAATTTTCGTATGATATGTTGAATTATTGCTTACTTGTTCCAGGTCTATTATTGTATCCAAAATATCTGTAATTTCCGGATTCTGAGGTGGGAATTGTCTTGAATTATTGGATTCGACTCGCCGATGAAGAATTCGAAGTAGAAATCAATTATGTTTGCCTATCCTGTCACCGTGTAGACGATAACTCTCAATCAGAATGTTCAAGAGAAATTTTCAAGTGAAATTATGCTTTAGTTCTTTAATGAGCAGTATATCCTTCGATAATTCCAAAGGTTTATATTAAATTATGAAGAAATAATCGAGATTTGCTGATCTGAAAAGCCTCTGAACCTCAGAATATTTTTTCGAGGACATATTGTTTTGTTTTAAACTTTTTAGGTTATTTTTTGAACTAGGAAGAGTCAATGAAATGCCAGAATGTAAGAAGAAACAACAAGAACAAGATTTCGTCGTGGAGTGTCCATTTAATGAGAAGAAAACGCAGCATTTTTTTTAATATGTAGATTTAAATAAAAACAATCAGAGGGAATGAAGAGACCAACAGACTTGCCAGAAAAGGAGCACAAACTCCTTCCATCGCCCCGGTACCTTTCTACAAATGAACCTAGAAGAAAGAGTTTCAGAAGAAGAAAAAAACCGAAAGAGAAACACTTTGGCGGAATCTTCCTGGTTTGGATCATTCCAGAAAATTTCTTCGAAATTTGGACACTGTGAGATCCAAGAAGTATCTGGATGTTAGCAAAAATATACTACACCTCCTCACTGGATTCCTCACAGGACATTGTCGCCTTAGGAAACACCTCATGAGAATAGGTCTCGCAAAAAATGACGAGTGCTTATTTTGAGGGGAGGAGGAAAAAACTCCTGTTTACCTGGTGACGGAATGCCTCGCCATCACTAGCCAACGCAAAACCTGCTTTGGACAAGAAACTTATAGAACTGAGGAATTAGCCTCCTTGAAGCCATCCCAGAACCCAGATACTGGAGTTCATTAGAAGTCTGGAACTGTAAGACGAGCTGTAGATTACGTTATGTAGAGAATAGCTCTGATGGGGACACAATAGACCATAAAGTAGCAATGAAACGGAACCTCCTTGATTAAATTTTAATCTTATCATAGATCTTGTAGAACAACCTGTATACTAATAAGAGAATTTATTCAAGAATTCCATAATACGAACTCTGAAGAATAACAATTTCAAGCTACGTGCAAAATTTCGTGTGGATAGCATCATCAAAACCATAGAAAATTCACTCAGAATATAAAGAAGAAAAATGAGGAAAGCACTGACGCGAAATTAAGTGCTTTTGGGCGTTCGTCTCGTCCACATAAGTAGGGATTCATCAAGCCAAGTAGCTTAACATTTTAACCAACTACTTGACTTAAAAATCAAGCTCGTGAGAAATTACATACTTGAGCTTGACTTGACTTGATTTTAGATATTTATTGATTGACTTGATATCAAGCTAATTGATACTACTTGAGCTTGATACGCGTCGCACGGCATATATTTCTTCAATATCGTGCCAGCTTAGACTAAATAAGGAAATTCCTCGAGCGCCGAGAGAATTAAGCATTCGCCAGTGTGACTTTATTAGTAGTTTTCCCATATTTCTATGATTTCTATTGGTAGATTTTGGGAGTTTCAGAAATATCTTTGCAAGCTTGGCCGAAAGAGCCAAGGATTTTATATCAACGCCAGCATCTTCAGCTCCTGTTGAAAGACAATTTTCCAGAGCTGCTCTTACTGTTACAAAAATCCGCAATAGGTTAGGCAGCAAATCTATAAGATGCCTCATGTGTCTTAGATCCAGGATGGAAAATTATGAAATCAAACAAAGACTGCAAGTTTTTCAATATTAAGAAACTTAATTTTTTTTATTATTTTTCATTTTGTTATGATTTATAGTGATTTAATTAATGCTTCTATTTCAAAAAAATGATATTTTCGATTCTTTTATACAATACTTGCAATGAATAAAAGTGTTTTTTGCAAGGTTCCTTCTCATTTCATCATTTTTTTATTGATGTGCCACTACACAATGAAACTGCTAAAAATCAAGTAGCTTGATATGATTCTCTCGATAAATAAATACTAGACTTGACTTGGGATTGAAAAACTACTGCTGGACTTGAGCTTGACTTGAAATCAAGGCAATCTGAAGCCAAGTAGCATGAAAATCAAACCAAGTCGTGAATCCCTACTCACAATATAAGGGAAAAAAGGGAGAAAAGCACTGACGTGAAACAAGGTGCTTTTGGGCGTTCGTCTTGTCCGCATGAGCTCAATTGACGCAAGAATAACTGGCTTTCAAAAGATCCCGTCTTCACATCACTTTCTCCTTTATTTTCCTCATAATTATAGACCTAACCTTTAAAATGAACCAAACTATTTCTTCCCAATAGGGAAACCCCTTCCTCAAACTTTTTCCACGATGTAATAACCAACATGAAATCCCGAAAGAGGTCCGTTCGTAAATTGGCATCAAATCCCTGCCTCCAAGATCAGATTACTCCTCATTTCCTAATACCGAAGGGTGCATCATTATCAGGGGGAGCAATCAAACTTTATGGAGGAAGTCCCGAGGGAGAAATGATGCGGTGACAATCCCCTAAATCGCAACGCCACTTACTCGGTTAAATCGATTTGTCTCATCAGCTATACCTACCTCCTTTCACGGACGAATGAAGGTCAGCACCCCTCCACTTAATTCGTGCTGCGGCAAGTCTGCTGAGCATACAATTAATAAAAGGGGGGAACAAATAAGAGTAATCGGGTTTTCCGGAAATTGGGGCGTACGTAAAAGGGTGAACGCAGTGAGGGTGAGATTTTTAGGAGTTGAGAGATTCATCTCAGAATTTGTTCATTTATTTATTGGCTTGGAGTTTCGAAACAAGGATTGCGGTACTAGGCTAAAATCGTCACGTAAGAATAAAGCGTTTTACCCCTCCTGGTAACATTTTCAGTATCTCTCAAATATAATAATAATAATAATAGGACTTTCTTGATTTAAATTCGTTACAAATGAACAGAAGAACAAAACAACCCCAGGGCGAAGTTCAGATGGCATTCCATGATGCCTCTGTTCTGCCACTCAAATATGCATGGTATTCTATCAGCTCTAAGACCAACTTTGACAGATGACAATTAGGCTCAATATAAACATTTTTTCTCTTGAAAATAGGTCCGATTTATATTCATTTTTTTTTGGTGTTGTTCAAATGACCTGCTTGGAATTTTTCCCACAGCTTTAAAATGTTATTTCATGAAGGGTTTATCAATAAGAGACTTCATTTTGAATAGCTCGCTATCTGGGCAGCTGTGACTTTTGAAACTGTCATCTTTTAATATTTGATAAGTAAAAACTACGTCTTCACTAAATATAGAACAATAAACTGGTGGAAAAATTTGAGCTACTGGGTCAAGTTAGTGATGTGACGAATCGAACCGTGCTTCGCTCAAGAACAACTGAGAATATTGATGCTGTAGCCAGTAGTGTTTATGAAATTCTAGGTTTGTCAATTCCTTTTCGATCTTGGTAATTATACTATGATTAATGATTTTTATGGACAAAATTGGAAGATATTGTTGAAGACGATGTTTTTTCAAGAAGACGGTTCATAGAGCCACAGAAGCAACGAAACAATCTCAATTTTGCAAGAAAAGTTTCCTGGCCATCTTATTTCTCGAACAGGTGATCAAATCCAAGAAGTTTTTCAAATGGATCACCGAGATCTTGTGATTTAATACCTTTAGACTTTTTTATTGTTGGCCACGTGAAAGGTAAGATCTATGCCAATGCTCCACAACCATTTCAAGACGTTAAAGATGGAATTCGTGAAGTTACCTAGAACATATGTACATTCGCAAATGTAGGAATTGGTCATGCAGAATATCATTAAAAAGATATGATGCTGCAACGGCCATTAGGCCGATATTGTTAATGACATATATTCCTTTTTTCATTGAGATGAACATCCATTGATTTCTTTAAAAATGTTCTTATTCTTTTAACATCAAATTGGAACCTCTTATTGGAAATATTCAAACTCTCAACATATCTTGCCCCCCTTCAAAAATCCTGGCCCCTCCTTGGTCACCTATTAACTGGCATCGCCACTGTATTGAATGAGCAATAGATTGCAATTTTATAATAGACTTTTTAATGTGTATTTCGTTATTTCTTGAATTTTATTCATTTAACAAAGTGTAAATTACTAATATTCTCTGTAACTCAAATAACCCAATGAAAAGGAGCACATTGGCCCAGAACCCTTCTGTGGCGTAGGCAAATGTACCTACAAGAAAGAGCTTCAGGAGAAGGAAGTAACCGAGAGAGAAATACTCTGGCGGAATCTTCCTGGTTCAGATCACTCCAAAATGTTTCTTCGAAACTTGGACTCTCCGAGATCCAAGAAATATCTGGATATGCTACACCTCCTCACTGGATTCCTCACAGGGTATTGTCGCCTTAGGAAACACCTCATGAGAATACGTCTAACAGAAAATGATGAGTGCAGATTCTGTGGGGAGGAGGAAGAAACTCCGGATCACCTGATCTGGCTAGCGATGCCTCGCCATCGCTAGCCAACGCAAAATCTACTTTGGACACGAAACTTTTAGTGTGAGGAATTGGCCTCCTTGAAGCCATCCCAGCTACTGGAATTCATTCGAATTCTGGACCTGGAAGGCGAGCTGTAAATCACGTTATGATTTGGTAAAAAATAATTGTAAAGACTTACTACTTTCCACAGTTTTTAATAATTTACGACAATTGTTTCGCCGTCTAAGCGGATTCATCAGGGTTACAATTGTCGTAAATTATTAAAAACTGTGGAAAGTAGTAAGTCTTTACAATTATTTTTTACCAAATCAATATGATTTTCCACCAAGTAAGGACTGAATCAATTAAATAATCACGTTATGGAGATAATGCCTCTGATGAGGGGCACAATAGACCATTAGGTCGCAGTGAAACAAAACCTCCTTAACTAAATATAAATCTTATCAAACCCAAACAAATTTATTCATTTGACTGAATTATCTTGCACTGCTAAAGTCTAAATATATAGCAGAAATGTTGGCTTAGTTCAAATATGTCAATCGATTCCAATAGTCCTAACTCTGTAACCCTAATATATATAGAAGGATGTGAAAGCAGCAAATCCATAATCTTTAACATCAGTACATATTAATCAACAACAACATCAGAATTCTGTTGAAATTATATTTATATGCGAAAATAAGAAGCAATTACATAAATAAAATTTGCAGTGTTTTCACTTTTCATTCTGGATCGATTCCAAAGTTCTATTATTAAAAATAATAGGCCAATATAACATAAACTCGTATATTTCACCCAAATCCATCAACTTATAGACCTATCTCCGAAATTACAACCAAACCTCATTTCCCAATCCAATATCCACATCAGTTGATTATTTTCACGAATAAATCCATCGTCTTCATTCAAAATTGTACCGGTAATGTTTCAAATAAACCCAAATTACTTTACACCTCCATTAAAAGCACGCGATATTGACTTTCCATCTCGAGATATTTTAAAACTTGTCTATTCGCGATACGCATTAACAGCTAAGAATATAAAACAACACTTCTCCCTCTCCTCACCCTCAATATCCATCGACACGGGCCCATTCTCGTACAAAATTTAATATATCACCCCGTGTTTATGGAGAGAAACGCCTGCACTTAAGTCTAAGTGGAAAGTACTCAATAATAATCTCACTAAATTTATCTCTAGAAAGGCGGTCGGCAGGGAGTTAATTCAAAATTTTATTTAGGGAAGTGTTAAGAATTTTAATCGACTTATGGTTATTCAGTCATTCGTTATAATTCGGATGATTCAGTGGCGTCAACGCCTGCCTACTGTGAGTGTAGTAGTTCAGACGGATATACGAGGTATAATTGCTGTTTTGGCCGGATGCAAGTTACTGCCTACGTGAGATCCGAGACTCGTTGACTATTTCAAAACTGATCAGATAAACGATCTATAAATCGCGAGTTATACGAATGGATTTTATTAATCGAGTAGAGGACACATCGAACTTTTTATGTCAATCTGAGGGCCCGTGGACGCCAGACTTAAGTCATGGTATAAAAGTTGAAAGATTCCATAATTTATTCACCCTTTTTGACAGATTGAATTCGTATAAGATATATCAATAGGTATATCATTCTTAAAAAAGAAAAAAATATATACCCAAACCGAAAATTGAAGCAGGCAATAAAACTTTAGATTTAATTAAGGAGGTTCCATTTCACTGCGACCTAATAGTCTATTGTGCCCCCCATCAGAGCTATTCTCTTCATAACGTGATTTACAACTGCCTTCCAGTTCCAGAGTTCTAATGAACGCCAAGATCGTGGATGCCTTCATCCTTGAAGGCTAATTCCTCACTTCTACAAGTTTCGTGTCCAAAGCAGGTTTCGCGTTGGCTAGCGATGGCGAGGCTTTCCGTCACCAGGTGATCCGGAATGTCTTCCTCCTCCCCACAGAATCTGCACTCGTCATTTTCTGCTAGACCCATTCTCATGAGGTGTTTTCTAAGGCAATAATGCCCTGTGAGGAATCCAGTGAGGAGGTGTAGCATATTTTTACTAAGATCCAGATACTTCTTGGATCTCGTAGAGTTAAAGTTTCGAGGAAACTTTTTGGAGCGATCCAAACCAGTAAGATTTCGCCAGAGTATTCTTCTTTCAGTTTCTTCCTTCTCTTGAAACTCTTTCTTGTAGGTACATTCGTCTACGCCACAGAAAGGTTTCGGCCGATGAAAGCAGTTTGTGCTCCTTTTCTGGCGAGTGTGTTGGTCTCTTCATTTCCTCTAATTCCCGAATGGACGAGAACCCAGATTAAAAAGACTTTGTTTTTCTTGCCTATTTCATTGAATTTTCTTCGGCACTCCAATACCATCTTAGAATCGATGATATGTGAGCTCAATGCTTTGATTGCAGCCTGACTATCAGAATGTATCGCTAAATCAAATTTTTGATAGTTTCTTGCTAGGTTAATTTCTACACATCTTTCTATTGCAAGTATCTCTTCCTGAAAGACACTTAGACTGCAATCAATGAACTTAAATACTAATTTCTGCTCTAAAAGCGTCTCTCAGCTAGGAGTGATTTCACATGTTTTCTGAAACTCCTGTATTCCAAAACCTTCAATCTTACAGGCAGATTATTGGAAAGTTTAGCTTGGCTGTATGACGGCGACTGCTGAAATTTAGTTTTACAATGCCTCGGAAAGCAAAGAGTTTATTTATGTTTAGTGCTCAGAGTAATAAACATAGATAGAGGGAGCATATTTCATTTTCAGTGGGCGAATTTGGTACCCAACATAAAAATCGAATTTGACATGAAGCGCGTGGAAATGAAAACATATCAGTGATTCGATTTACACTCAATTCGCGAGTTCCTCAACAAACAACATACTTCTACTAATAATGTCCCATTGTGAATCAACGTTTCCTATTGACTCAAAATATATTGAAATAAATACCTAAATACATCAGAAATTCAAAAAACAAACTTCAAGCGCGCCAAACGACGTGTAACAACCGATGACACTAGGAGAGCAAAAGTTGCCAAACCTTGGATTTCAGCAGGTAGATACAGAAAATAATGAATATTCTGCCTATTATAAATTCGACAATTAGGAAAAATATCGGATTCCGAATAATCAAATTTGCATATTTAATCGGGAATCACTCAAATAAATATATTTAATTCAATATAATATTAATATTCATAATGATACAGTAAAATTGTGGATTCGAAAATGTATCACAATCCGACAACGTAACCTAACCATGTCGGGGACATGTGAAAATTACGTATACTTGCTCTATCTATGTTTATTACTCTATGGTCTATACAAATTCAACTAGAATTGGCATATTTTTGATCAGGAAATAATGTTTACATTTCCTGAGATCTTCGACAAAATGCATACTCTGTTTGCACAAGGCTGAACTTCAACAAAGGGGTTTCCAATATGCAAAGTGTCGTATAATAGCTGATCATCCTGATCACGTCACCATAGAATTATAGAAAATACAACATAGTATCGACAACGCCAACGTCTATTCATGCGCCTATTGGGTATTTAAAGACCACATTCACCCAGAACAACAGTTCTGCAATCTCCAAGGCAAAGAACAAGTAACAGTAAGAATAACTGATAAGTGATAAACCAAAACCAATACAGGGATAATAATTCAACCGCAACTTGAATTTTAATCACCGATCTGGAAATAATTCATTCGAAAAATTGTAACGTCCGATTGGCCCATTCCATAATGAGAGAAATAATCAGATGCATCTCATATAATTCATCTTACAATTCAGCAATTCATCCAGCAGGTAATCTGGAAGGCATCTTTCACGTGTGTATACCTCCCAACCAACACAACGACCTTAAAATATCATTTCAACCTAACCAGAAATAATTTGTTTTTCATAAACGTCAAAAGGTATAATTTCCTAACAGAAAACCACTTCAAACTGGACAAAAGGCTCAGAACAATGATAGAGATCAACTGCAGCCTTTCCAGGTATTCGGATGAAGACATTCGTAACAATTGTCATATTTAAACGCATTTAATTTAGAATACAAACCAGAAAACTAGCGCTAATAACAAGGTGTCAAAATATAATGTCCCTAAACTGCAGGGGAGGCACACCCTTGTCCCCGTTTGTGCTCGCTGAAATCATATCGTGGAACTACCCTTGTGAGATTAATCTCTTGAAATGACTCTGTAACCGAAACCAAGATGGATGGCGTTTCGGAGAGGACATGACAGGGTGGTATTCGGAGATTTGGTACAGGTACGTAACGACTGAAATTACTTCAAGTAACTGCTAGGTTACCAGCAGAATTCGGCTTCCGTTTCGTTAGCTCTATAGAGTAATAATATACATCGATAGAGGGAGTATACGCAATTTTTACACATACACATACATATCCCCAACATGGTTAGATTACGTTGTCGGATTGTGATTTATTTTCAAATCCACAATTTTACTATATCGTAAGGAATGTATGTTATATTGAATGAAATATATTCATTTGAGTGATTCCCGATTAAATATGCAAATTTGAATATTTGGAATCCGATATTTTTCCTGATTGTCGAATTTATAATAAGCAGAATATTTATTATTTTCTGTATCTACCTGCTGAAATCCAAGGTTTGGCAACTTTTGCTCTCCTAGTGTCATCCGTTGTTTCACGTCATTTTGCGCGCTAGAAGTTTGTTTTCTAAATTTCTGACATATTTAGATATTTATTTCATAATATTTTGAGTTGATATGAAACGTTGATTCACGATGGGACATAGGAAGTGCGTTCTTTGTGGAGAAACCCGCGAATTGAGTGAAATATCCTATCACTGATATGTTTTCATTTCTGCGCGCTTCATGTTAAATTTCATAGTTCATGTTGGGGACAAAATTTGCTTTACTGAAAA
Organism: Harmonia axyridis; assembly: GCF_914767665.1. Lineage (NCBI taxonomy): Eukaryota > Metazoa > Arthropoda > Insecta > Coleoptera > Coccinellidae > Harmonia > Harmonia axyridis. The sequence continues at coordinate 33,428,347 of NC_059505.1, forward strand.
TGACTCTATCTATGTTTATTGCTCTGAGACCTATATTTTGCAACTTAAAATCGATTTTGAAGTCCCATAATCTGAGAAATTACCTAACCTGACGATTCTCCTGAGTACCTTACTGCCTACTCTCTTTTCGAGGAACCCTTTTACATGGATCTAGAAATTTTGATCAAATCTTATACAAATAATATACCTAACACATATTTGTTATTGATACTACTTATACTGTAGCCACTTTTCGAAGTGATAAAAATTCCAGAAAACATTTTTCAGAAATCTATTCTATTTTACTCGATGTTTTATGTTTCTCTTAGTTTTTACTATATAATGTTCTTCATTACATGTATGTGTTTGATTTCAAACTGACATCTAATTCAAATTTGCTCTAATTTTCTGATAATATCAATCAATGTTCACCAATTTTAATGTTACGTATCAAAGAGATGTCTCAAAAGTTGAACAATATTTTCAGAATAATCTTTTCGATAAAGGATCTATGAAACTGAATTTTAACACACCAATCAATAAGTTCAGTTGTTAGAAATAAACGTCGTCCACATCTATATTTTCCAATTCAGGCCATATAAAAATCCATCAACAGTAACAGTCATCAGCTCCATTTTCGAAAGTAAGATCCAATCACACCAACAGCCCAAAATCCGCTTCACACAATGACACGTTGGAGATGGAGGGGCTTTTCAACGATCTTTCTTGAATTTTCCGAGCCCCAAATGCGAAAATTCTCTTTATTAACGAGGCCTTCAAGTGAAAATAGCCCCATCACTGAAGATGATTTTTTGAAGAACATTTTGATGCATTTCAAGGACCAAATCAGCGAAGATACAATGTTGCTTATTATCGACCGGCTTGAGTTCTTGTTTCAACTGAACTTTGAAAGCTTTTTTATACAAAATATGGTGTAATTTCGTTTTTGGAATGCCTAAATCCTTAGAACGAAGAGGAATCGACAGACCTGAATTCTCATCAACACTACGGGCTGCAGCAGCAATATTCTCAGTTGTTCTTGAGCAACACACACGGTTTAGATTCTCCTCATCACTTGCTCATGTCCCAACAGCTCAATATTTTCCACCACTTTCGGCATTTTCACTGCTGCCGGACGAGAAGATGCTTCATGACGACCCAAAGAACCTACTCTAGTTTTGCTAATTGTGGCTGCAAAATTTTCACCATTTTTCTAGTCGTTGTTGACGCGTGTTTCGTTCTATTTTTAGTAATTACGTAGTTTTTACTTGTCGAATGTCAAAAGATGACAGCGGCCTAGATAGCGATCTATTCAAAATGAAACCTCCTATTGGAAAACCCTTCAGTAGGTAATTACAAATCTTCCTCTATCTTCGGTAGACTCGGACGCAAATTGATCTATTCTCAGTACAATGTATATATCTGTATATACTGTATATATGCTGTATATATACAGTATATATACTGTAGATACCTACTGTATATGTATGTATACTAGAAAATAATCCTAATACGAACGAACACACATTTCAACCTGGATTGGCCTAATCTAAGATCATGGCAACCGACGGCTGATAGTCCTAATCCCGCTCTCACAATATTTTCCTAAGGGTGCGTGACACCAACCCCATAGAGCAGGATGGCCAACGCAAGGCAATCGAACGGTGGTAGAGCGTCAGGAGTGATATATACGAAGCGAAACCAACAGAGCGAGAAGAGTCATGTGTTGTTAACAATTATAGGCAACTAGTGACACAATGCAGCCCCTGCCATATAATAGAGTGGATAATGCACTGCCATTATCTGGAATATTGTACGGTCTGGAATTAATTGTTTGTGAAATGCTGAAATTTATTTAATAGGTACTGGGAATGTTTCGTTTGGGATACAGTTTATTATTGTTCGATTAACTGCACGTATTCTGACACGATCGGGATGATTTCATTATCGGTGATCATTTAAACGAAAAATAAGAATGATGGGTTCGTTTCTGTGTTCGGCTATTATTATGTCTTTCTTTCTGTGTCTAGTAGGAATGGTAGGTAATAAAGAACAAATTTCACTCAATACTTACCCTATTATTATATCCATCTGGATGAATACTTTCTGTCAAGTGTATTTTTTTGTTCCTCAAGTGGTGAATTTATCCCATACAGTTTAATGAATAAGTGTAATAAAATTCAGAAGGTGATTCTACATGCAAAATAATAATAATTTGCTATCTTTTTCGGAATTTTATTGAAATTAATGTTGTTTTACAATAAATGTAGTTCAGTGTTTAGTGATTTTTGCTTTGAGAAATGTGGGTTGGCAGAACAGTTTTCTGTATCAGAAATTTGACAGATGATAAATAAACCTGTGGGGCTGCCGCCAGGAGCGGCATACCGGACATTTTGCCGGGGCGCCAAATTGCAGGGGCGCAAATTCAGTTAATAAAACAAGACGTTTTGCCCTTTATAACATAAATTTTAAAGGGCAAAAACGTACCACGCTCTATTTATAAAAATAGAGCGTCGTACTTTAAAACAATGCAGGACGTTTTTTTGATGAAATCCACAAAACATCGTTCGATAAACTTGACAAGGTGATTTTGAGTTAAAAAATAACGATTGCATATGAAATTGAAAAGATGCCTGAGAGGAATAACGGAGGCTCCTTTACAGAAAATTCATATAAATTAGCCAAAGCAGGGCGGTGAAATTTTATTTTGACGGTACGCTAAAATATTTGGAGGCAACCCTGTAAATCTGTGGCAGGAGAGTTCCGAATACCAACTTGTAATAATAAAATAAACCATAAAATATGTGTGAATCTAAGATTCTCGCACGATTTTGTTCTATACAAGATGTGGTAGAACCATAGAGTAATAAATATAGATACACAATTTTTACTTGTCTCCACCAAGGATAAATTACTTTGTCAGATTGTGATATATTTTCAAATCCACAATTTTACTATATCATTATGAATGTATATTATATTGAATGAAATATATTTATTCGAGTGAATCCCGATAAAATATGCAAATTTGAATATTTGGAATCCGATATTTTTCCTAATTGTCGAATTTATAATAAGCAGAATATTTATTATTTTCTGTATCTACTTACTGAAATCCAAGGTTTGGCAACTATTGCTCTCCTAGTGTCATTCGTTGTTTCACGTCGTTTGGCGCGCTTGAAGTTTGTTTTCTGAATTTCTGATATATTTAGGTATACATCTCAATATATTTTGAGTTAATATGAAACGTTGATGCACTATGGGACATAAGAAGTGCGTTTTTTGTGGAGAAACTCGCAAATTGAGTGAAATATCGGATCACTGATATGTTTTCATTCTCGCGCGCTTCATTTCAAATTTGACAGTTCATGTTGGGGACAAAATTTGCTTACTGAAAATGACATATGCTCCCTCTATCTAGGTTCATTACTCTGAAGGTAGAATGAACGGATTAGCCATATATTCAGAGAAATCCTTCATTATAAATATTTTCTGCTTCATTGAACAAAATAGTACCTAGTATTTTTGTTGTAAAATAAATAGAGTCCGTGTAGGAGAATTTATAAATTACGCTTACAGTTGGAAGAATTTTTTCCCTGATAATTCCAATCGTGTTCTTGTCACGTGTTAGAGTCCTGATTTACGACTTCTTAAAAGCTTTTACGATCTGACCAAAATGACGGTTAATTATCCATATATCGAATGGTAAAACTTGACGAATGTGCCAGACCTGTAGGTGGTTTCTTGTTGTCATGCGGTGTCGATTCGACCAATTTTCTGGGTCCGAGGAAATGCCAATTGAAATCCGATATGGGTTCCAACCATAGACACATGTAGGTGACCAAACCACTTGACGAACACGATTTTGAGATTGTATTCGAGTTTTCGTGGGTTCAAATGGGATATAATATGTTTTCTCTGAGAATTTGCATATCAAGTTACGTCGTTCAATGTTCGTTTTTGGATAATTTACAATGCGGCAATTTTATTTTACGAAACCTGGTTAGTGTGTTGAGGTGAAATATCACCGTTATTATCTTAATTTGGGATTCTTCACATTTTGGTCGAGGTTTTATGTGATAATTGGGTCTGAATATCCTAAATGGGATTTCGTTTGCATTTATGCGAACGAGGCTATTGAGTTATTTTATTGGGTAATTGGAACAAGACTGAAATGGCAAATGGATGATATTTACACTTTTCAGTTGCAAAATAGTGAAACCTCAGAGTAATAAACATAGATAGAGGGAGTATATGCCATTTTCAGTAATCAAATTTTGTCCCCAACATGAACTATCAAACTTGATGTGAAGCGCGCGGAAATGAAAACATATCAGTGATACGATATTTCACTCAATTCGCGAGTTTCTCCTATAGAACGCACTTCTTATGTCCCATAGTGAATCAACGTTTCATATTAACTCAAAATATATCGAAATTATTATCTACATAAACCTAAATATATCAGAAATTCAGAAAAAGACTTCAAGCGCGCCAAACGACGTGAAACAACCGATGACATTAGGAGAGCAAAAGTTGCCAAACCTTATTGGATTTCAGCAGGTAGATGTAGAAAATAATGAATATTCTGCTTATTATAAATTCGACAATTAGGAAAAATATCAAATTCCAAATATTCAAATCTGCATATTTAATCGGGAATACCTCAAATAAATATATTTCATTCAATATAATATACATTCATAACGAATTAGTAAATTTGTGGATTCGGGAATATATCACAATCCGACAACGTAATCTAAACATGTTGGGGACAGGTACAAATTGCGTATACTCCCTCTATCTATGTTTATTACTCTATGAGTAAAACCAAAGATCGTATTTTTTTGAAAAAGTTCGATATCTTAGGATTTTTTCCTGAGATTTCACTCAAATTTTGATTGTTTATGAAAATCATCGATAAAAGTAGTTATACCAAAATTCAGCCCTTTTGTTGCAGGTGGTTTTAAATAATTCAATTTATCTAACCTGATAACCCTTTGAACATTCAAATACCTATATGTATACCTATCTAAAAATGGAGTGGTTTGTTTCGAATATTTGAAATAAGAATAGAAGAAAGGCTTAGAAGCAAGAAGATACAAAAAAGGCAGAATTTTCAAAGCAAAATTCTATACTAACGAAATTACGTTGAAATTCACTGACAATCGTTCTATTTTACTCTCGAAATATAGCAATAACAATTGTTTCATTACACAGTAGCTTCTTCAGATTTGACATTTTGTCATTTATTTAATTAAAAAGTTAAATATTTTTTTCTGTATTATATTCGGAGATTAATATGAGAAAGATCCATTCAGAGAGTAATATGTAAGACGTGAGGTGACATCTATTGGACGTTCGCTAATCTAGAACTCTAAAAGGCACCAGTTTCAAATTGATATATTCGAAAATTTATAACTTCAAAATTTTTTTTTTGCAGTATTCTATGAATGAGAAGAAATATTGAATCTTGGAGTGAATTACAGTACCTATTTTTGAGCACCTTATTAGTTAATTAGTGAACACATTTCGAAAAAATGAATTTTGAATTCCTGAACATATTTCCCTTCCACATATTTTGTTGAAATTTTGTGTATAGCCCTAAAATAAAAAGTTATCTGAAACGAAATCAATCCATGCAGCTCTGGAATTTCTCTCAATTTTTTTCTGTCTTAAATAAATCAGCATTCGTAAATTTAAATATTCTTTCGAACTCAGCAGCCTTGCCAACGTTATCACATTTCACGTTCAATTTTCAGGCTTAGATTGTACGAATTCGTAATTCAGAACATGTTCCCACTCCAAACCGCTAGAAGTTCATAAAATAGAGACAATCCTCGAAAGCCCAGTGCAATTTCCAAGATTTAGCGCTATATTGATCGTCATTTGGAACTAAGGGGGCCATTTTAAAAAGCTGAAAGCGTACTTTGCGATGTTCAACTGTTCGCTCTATGGTTCCCGGAGGATCGCCCATAAAATCATTGCTCTCTGGAGCTGTTTCTCGATTTCCGAATGAAGTGAGATTTCGTATGGGGATGGTGAAAAAGGGAATTTTTCGCTTGATTGTGCAAAGAATTAAATGGGGGTGGGCTTCAATCGTTAAAATAAAAATTATTCTGTAGGGGTCGAAAATTGGAAGATTTTTTTAAGGATACAGAATGAAATATACCAAGTCTATCCAGTTTGAAACAGAATTAAACTTTCTTGAACGGAATGTGTTAGGGACTTGTAATTTCCAGTGTAGATTCAGGGAGAAATACTATCTAGGTTGAGTTAGTTAATGAGCGAAATCTGTTCAATGATTTCGGACTTAGTTCATCGAAATTTTCATCATTGTGAGATTAATAGAACATTTTTTTGTAAATTTTGATAGCTCAGAATCGTTCCATTAGATTTTATCCGAAATAAAATAAATAATAATTTTGAATGCAATTTATCCTTTTATAAGTTTGTTCCATATCCTTATTTGGGGAAGAAATAGAAATTAAACTTTTTATAGAGTTACCTCAATAGTTGAGCAGTGCGTTATAAAATTATAATAATTGGAATAAAAAACAAATGATTATACCATAGAGTAATAAACATAGATAGAGGGAGTATACGCAATTTTCACATGTCCCCAACATGGTTAGATTACGTTGTCGGATTGTGATATATTTTCAAATCCACAATTCTATTATATCGTTATGAATGTATATTATATTGAATGAAATATAATTATTCGAGTGATTCTCGATTAAATATGATAATTTGAATATTTGGAATCCGATATTTTTCCTAATTGTCGAATTTATAATAAACAGAATATTTATCATTTTCTGTATCTACCTGCTGAAATCCAAGGTTTGGCGACTTTTGCTCTCCTAGTGTCATCGCTTGTTTGCGCTTGAAGTTTTTTTTTTCTGAATTTCTGATATATTTAGGTATTTATTTAAATATATTATGAGTTAATATGGAACGTCGATTCACTATGGGACATAAAAAGTGCATTCTTTGTGAAGAAATTCGCGAATTGTGTGAAATATCATATCAGTGATATGTTTTCATTTCCGCGCGCTTCATATCTAATTTGATAGTTTATGTTGGGGACAACATTTTCCTACTGAAAATGACATATGCTTCCTCTATCTATGTTTATCACTATGAGGATTAAATCAATGGATTGTACTGAAAATAGTGCCTGGAGTACCTATGTTTTGTTTATAACACGAATAATACAGAAGTTATGAGAACTTTTCATTTCATGCCATTTTTCAATTCTTGTTATAGCTTGAAAACAGTTGAATTTGGGAGGTTGTAGTTTCCACCAAATTAATTCTCTCAAAAAAAAAATCGAGCCCGAAAATGTGGCATTAATTTTTTTTCCAACTCAAATTAATGACACCTGATACATGTGCATGTACTGTCCTCGAAGTGGCGAAATTCTTCGTGTTTTTGGTTCAAAATACCCATTGAATAAAAAGGATGTATCAATTGAAAGAAAAGTAAAAAATTGAAATAAATTCATTTTATTTGGAATCTAGTAGAAATCTTCTTCGAGACGTCTATCTTTATGTGCAGAACGTTTTTCATTATTTCAACGAATAGTTGGACAATTTCCAATCAAAATTTCATTTGAATGATTAATGGAATAGATACATTGAGGTCGTTCAGACGGAAAATTTAAATTCGATTACAGAACCATCTGTGACGAATCGTAAATTCTGTTCGTACAAAACTTTTGATTTTTTTGCCATAGAATACGAATCTGCAATGAAAAATTGAAATTCTAAAGTTGACCCTTCCGCTCGAAAGATTGGAGAAAATGAAAGAGACTTCCTACTCAAAAACTATCAAGCTTTTATTTGAAACATTGTCCATGATGTATTTTCGAGATTTTTAACTGATTCAACTTGAAAAATTCACCTGGTATAATTGAACTTTAATAATTGGAAGACATCCAGAATTCTTTTCTCGAAAACCATGATTGTTGTTTGTTCGAAATTAGGAAGATAGATTAATATAATCGTACAGAATAATATTTATTTTTAGATTTTTTTCAACTGAATGAGATATTCTGTGAGGAAAACAACAAATCATTTCGGCGAATTTGCTGTGTTTTTCTCGAATTCCTCTGCTTACGTCCAGCCAATCGACGCCAACCTTTGCTGTGATCGCGAATCTCTTAAAATGACGCAACACCATCACCACTCTTACACTAAAAATGATAACATTATAATTATACAAATTATACCAATTGAGATTATATTCGTAAACATAAACATATTTGTGAAATGAATAAGTCGAAGTCAATTTGTATTAATCTTATCAATTTATTGCTAATAAATGAATTTCAATGATAATAATTTCATTCAGTCTCAATGAAAACGTCAATTAAAAATAGTCGCTTACATTTTTTCGACCGAAGAATTTTTCAATTGAAAAGAGGACAGGATGTTTTTGTCATAAATATGTCATCTTATCTTGGTCTGTTATAATTTGCGACTTTGATGAATCAAATGTAGGAGTGCAATTTGTATATGGAAAATTTTCATCGACTATCGACTCGTTAATCAATCAGTGAATGAAGATTGTAATGAATTAAATTGAAATTGAAATTTTTTTCTTCACGTTTTCTGAGATCAACTTAGGTACCTTTTAGAACATTCTTTTTCACATTTTCTTTAGACCAAAGGGAATTTCTCATCGGTAATTTTAGTTGAAGATTAAGACAACCGGGTTAATATTCGAGGAATACGAAGAATAATAGGATTTATAGATTTTTTGGAAAAAACATTATGTTGCAAAATGGACCAGTTTTTTTCAACAAATTTGGTCTTCTTTTTCAGAAAAGTTATGTTATATTTAGGTCAACAACGTTTTAAAACAGATTCCTTGAACGATATTTTCATCCATTGTGAAAATCGTGAAACACACTCGACATGAACTATACAACTTTGCGTGTGTATAGAAGAACAGAAGCACCTACTAAAGCTAGCGGCAAATAATTCACTAATTGGTAATTATCTTGAACGGGATTCTTGAATTATTCAATCCTAATATTTGTCGAAAAAAATGTAAAGAGAGAATAATATTACACATATTTAAGGAAAAAAATTCACTCATAATTTCGAAATTTTTAAGGATAATGTTGAATTAATCTCTTTTTGCGGATTTCAAAAAGATTTCAATTTTTTGTTATACAAGGCGTTCTGAAAGCTCTATGGCAAATGATTGCTGCACTCATTCTGAACATATGTCCGATACATTCCATATAGAAGTTACAGGAATTGGGAAGAATTTGAACTTCAAACATCTTTTAACTTCTAAACGAAAACGAATCGGACCTTGATTGGTCATTGGAAAAAATCTCAGAGTAATAAACATAGATAGAGGGAGCATATGTTATTTTCAGTGAGCAAATTTTCTCCCCAACATTAAATATCAAATTTTAGATGAAGCGCGCGGAAATGAAAACATCAGTGATACGATATTTCACTCAATTCGCGAGTATCTCCACAAATAACGCACTTCTTATGTCCCATAGTGTATCAACTTTTCATATTAACTCAAAATAAATTGAAATAAATACCTTAATATATCAGAAATTTAGAAAACAAACTTCTAGCGCGCCAAACGACATGAAGTCACCGATGACATGACACTAGGAGAGCAAAAGTTGCCAAACCTTGGATTTCAAGAGGTAAATACAGAAAATAAGAAATATTCTGCTTATTATAAATTCGACAATTAGGAGAAATATCGGATTCCAAATATTCAAATTTGCATATTTAATCGGGAATAATTCAAATAATATATTTCATTCAAAATAATATACATTCATAATGATATAGTAAAATTGTGGATTTGAAAATACATCACAATGGAACAACGTAATGTTGGGGACATGTAAAAATTGCATATACTTCCTCTATCTATGTTAATTACTCTATGGTTCTGAATGAGCACTACTGTCATCTGTCAAAGTTTGTCATCGAACTTGTTGAGCTCCCTGAATACAATTATTTATTAATTTGGCATACCCTCTTGAGTCTCATTGTCCAGATCCATGAAAAACACTCTTTTTCTTTGAAAATTCTGGCGCCACCACGTATTCATGTTTTCCAAAAACACAATGACCCTTAAGGCACCAAAATTAACAATGATGCCTTATTCAGTTGTGTAGCACCTTTTTGTGACTTTCGAAAATATAACAGGGCTCATGGCTATTGAAAGCCATTTGGACAATAATAACAAGCACATTATTCGGCAATTTCTGCATTCTGCACCGTTCACATGATATTGTTGGTCAGTTGCATCTCTTTGTATGGAATGGCTTTTGTGGGGTTGTATAGAAAATTAGTCATGCATTCACTAATCGCAATATATCTGGTATTATTGTGCTTGTAAAGTGTCGAACCTTATTGGAAGTTAATTTTATTATTGACCTATTCGGTTTGGTTTTCTTTTTCAAGCACTCAATTGAGTTGGGTTAGGTCAGAAGCTGAATTGGATTGAGTGGGATTACAAAGATGTCAAAAAAGTATCAAGGATCAGTTCTTGAACTGTTACTAATTGCTAGTTGATCATGATTAAAACAAGTATTAATCTAGAACGAATAAGAGAAATGTATATATCTACATAGTAAGTATTTAAAGGGTGTTTTTTTGAGCTATAGAACTTTAAATTGCAATAAAACAACGATGGATTATTCGATTGACATGAATTTCATTTATCCACAAGATAATCTTGTGGCATTACATTTTAAATATGATTTCAGGCATATGACCGCCACGGCTGGCTCGGATGTAGTCCAATCTGGACGTCCAATTTTCGATGACTTTTTCCAACATTTGTGGCCGTATATCGGCAAAAACACGGCAAATTTTATCTTCCAAATGGTCAAGGGTTTGTGGCTTATCCGCATAGACCAATGACTTTACATAGCCCCACAGAAAGTAGTCTAGCGGTGTTAAATCACAAGATCTTGGTGGCCAATTCACAGGTCCAAAACGTGAAATTAGGCGGTCACCAAACGTGTCTTTCAATAAATCGATTGTGGCACGAGCTGTGTGACAAGTTGCGCCGTCTTGTTGGAACCACAGCCCCTGGACATCATGGTTGTTCGATTCAGGAATGAAAAAGTTAGTAATCATGGCTCTATACCAATCACCATTGACTGTAACGTTCTGGCCATCATCGTTTTTGAAGAAGTACGGACCAATGATTCCACCAGCCCATAAAGCGCACCAAACAGTCAGTTTTTCTGGATTTAACGGTGTTTAACATACACTTGAGGATTAGCTTCACTCCAAATGAGGCAGTTTTGTTTGTTGACGTAGCCATTCAATCAGAAGTGCGCTTCATCGCTAAACAAAATAAAAGGGACGTAGTGCGCGATACGTATTCCGCACAGAACCATTATTTTCGAAATAAAATTGCACTGTTTGCAAGCGTTGTTCAGGCGTGAGTCTATTCATGATGAATTGCCAAACCGAACTGAGAATAAGTCACTTGACAGCTGTTGAATCGGTCGTCATCTTGAACAGTAATGCCAACTTAAAGTTATATACCTCGAAAAAAACACCCGTTAAAAATGTTTTACAATCGAAAATTGGGTACCTATTAACGATTTGAAGATTACTTACATTGTGTATAACCGAGCAGTTTCCAACTTATTTCAAGTTCTTCAAACATTGAAGGCATTTCTGTTTAGTAAGGTTTGCCAATTCATCAGGAATCGTTCAACGCTTCCAAATAGTGGAAATTTATTTATTTTGAAAAAAAATAAATCTAATCGCTTTCGTAGAACGCTTCATCCTGTTAGATTAAATCTATCAGGAGTAATAAATATGGATAGACGGAGTATACGAAACTTTTACATGTTTAGATTACGTTGACGGATTGTGATATATTTTCAAATCCACAATTTTACTTGATCGTAATGAATGTATCTTATATTGAATGAAATATATTTATTTGAGTGATTCCCGATTAAATATGCAAATTCGAATATTTGGAATCCGATATTTTTCCTAATTGTCGATTTCATAATAAGCAGAATATTTATTATTTTCTATATCTACCTGCTGAAATCCAAGGTTTAGCAACTTTTGCTCTCCAAGTTTCATCGGTTGTTTCACGTCGTTTGGCGCGCTTGAAGTTTGTTTTCTAAATTTCTGATATATTTAGGTATTTATTTCAATATATTTTGAGTTAATATGAACCGTTGATTCACTATGAGACATAAGAAGTGCGTTATTTGTGGAGAAACTCGCGAATTGAGTGAAATATCTTATCACTGATATGTTTTCATTTCCGCGCTCATCACATCAAATTTGATAATTCATGTTGGGGACAAAATTTGCTTACTGAAAATGACATATTCTCCCTCTATCTATTTTTATTACTCTGAGGTTCTAATTCACTGAAACTGATGAATGTTCACACATTTTCTGTAGAATTAAACTAATTTCGAGGACGGTTAGAAGTAGAAACGAATGGCAGCTATAACCGCAACAAGAATTTCCAGAAAACTAAAATAACTATCTTCTGTAGAAAAATTGGGATGTCATCAAGTCTTTCCAAAAAAAAATGATGCTCTTCCCCAATCAAGTGTGACATTCTTCACGTGCCGTGAGCCAATGCGTCATTCAATGAAGCCCCTAAAACATTCAACATCGAATTGGATATCACATTATCTCCAATATATCACGCTCCTCATTAACAGTTTCTTGGAAAAATTGGAAGAACACGGGTGGCGTAAGCCCCAGCCAACTTTTAAATTAAAGAAATTTCCATAAAAATTCATCACCGCTTCAGTACTTTTTTATAAATCTCTATTGAGAGCCGACGTGCCGCTTCTTATCCTATAGTCCTGATTTAGCCAGGGCTGCACATCTGGGACATCGAAGAATTGGGATTTGGCAGTAAATAACGAGCTCGTGTTAAGTTTCGAGTGCTCTTCAGAAATTGATAAGATTAAGGAAGAAAACAGGAGTTACAAAGTGCGTGTGGTCTTTTACGAAGTCTTCGAAGAGCGCACTAATAAGATAAGATTGTCTTCTATGATCTCGCACTTTGGAGAAAGTGTCAAGCTGTTAAACTTCAAGATGTTTTTCGAAAATTATCGTGAATGAGATAAGCTAAGGATATAGGTGTTATGCCGACATTTCATAGAAATTTTAAGAAAATTGGTTGTATCTACTGTTCTGGACAAGAAATAGGTAATGATATCAGAAAGCTTATCGAAGATATCTTGATCCGTACTCGAGTCATGGATTTAAATATTTCACTATATCTATGATCCATTATGAGTTCATAGGAACCATGAAAATTACTGAAAAAAACGTTCTGGAATTTTTCGAATATCTCCAACAGAAACCAGGATATAGTGAAATATTTGAATTATTAATTTTTCAGAAACATCCTGTAATTCGACAACGAATCAACACATCTATGATCTGATATCTTATTATTACATATTTCGAAAAAAAGGAATTTTTGAAAAGGGCTTAGAGATTTATTCTCTAAGTCTTATCTTGAGATGCTCTCAGTGAGCATCGAATTTGGGACACCCTGTACAATGCATTCATTGTACAATGACAAAATGAAAATAAGTAATCGCCAAAGTGTCTCTTATTGTTACTCTGTATGAAATTTACATTGTATACAACTTTTTGACTTTTTTTATTACGGTCGCCCCTCTTAATATACAGAGTGTTTCCAAATTAGACGTGAACCTTGAAGGAGGTGTTAGTATCACTCATTTGCTGTCGATTGAGCCATATTTATTGATAACCGAATATCAACAGCTTCCGAGATATTCAAGTTCTTGTGGTATTTAAAATATTTCACACCTTACTTTATTTTTCGTCAATTTTTTCTATGTTGAGTTTGATTTATATTTTGGATTATTTTATTCAGAGAAGGATATGATATGTATAAAAAAAACAAAGCTGTGCTGTATTAGATGTTAAATAAGAATTAGTATGATTTGAAAGTTTGTATATGAAGGAAAGAATAGTAAATTTATAATATAAAATTTCCTGCAACTTTCGTATTCCACAATTTATGAATGACAAAATTTTTTTAAAAATTTGCCAAAATCCTTTTTTATTCCCTAAAAAAGTTTTCGTTAGAATGATGGCACTAGTTGACTAGTTTTGTTTCAACAAATTTTGATTTGAAAGGGGAAATAAGAAATAAGCAAAGAATGGAAAGTAATGATATAAGTATTTTTTTATTGCAATTAAACTCAAAATTCCAGGAGAAAATGTATTCATAAATTATGTTTGAAATGACTGCCACCATTCCTTATTCAAGTACTTACGTGGCCTTTTGCTTTTTCATATTTCTTCAGTTGTTACTTTCCGTCTGAAATTTACTATCAATTTTCTCGCTGCTTCGTCTATATTCTAACGCTGTTAGATCCGAACTTCTCGCTGGCCACGATAATAATCCGAAATTACAGTCAAATTTAGTCAACGTAGACAAAATTGACGAAAAATGTAGTAAGGTGAGAAATCTTTTAAGAATCATCAAATATGGCTCAAACGACAACAAATGAGTCATACTAACACGTCCTCCAAGGTTCACGTCTAATTTAGAAACACCCCGTATATCCCTGTGTATCTCAAAAATTGGTCAAAGCCAATACTCTTTGACATTATAATAGTGTACTCGAACTAAGAGAAATGACAAAATATTAGAAATTATACGAAAGACGTTTTCAATCACAGGATGAATCGTGAACTAAACGAATTTCATTTTGAATAATATTCGACTCACCCCGTATCTAACAGTAAATTTTTTAAAAACCAGTCTCAAATCAATAACTTATAGGTGAGCAATATTTGCCGCGCATTAGTGTTTCATTCAAGATGTTTCCTCACGAGAAATGTTACTTTAAAATAATGTCATTTCTCAACTTCGACACCCTGAATCTCGCAAACTATTCATAGGATTCAGATGGATCCATAGACTTTCTTGTTTAGGAATATGGAAATATGATAGTTTCAGCACATTATAACTTTTTGAAAAAAATTTCTACAGTAAAGGAAAAAAATAAATAAAAATAATTGATGATTAGGTACTTGAGATGCTTGATTTTTTTTTTCGATTTGTACCTTTATATATCTTCATCAAATTTCTGTAGAAGGACCTTCTATATTCAATTTCAATCTTTTCACTGAAATTTATACACTTTAAGAACTTGATGCGTCTTCTTGCATTGCAATTGGTTTTACACGAAAATTTTGTCCATTTTCTAATTTTTCCATTAGGCTGTTGCCTGGTACTTTCTAGCACCAGCTCTAAGCTTCTGAACGGTATCACAGGATAAAAAACAAAAACAAAACAACGTCCGTTCATCTGATAAAATTTATACAAATAATATTAATCCTATGCTATAGAATAACAGAGTTTATTGCTAAAAAGTCAGTCACCATCCACCCCAAAATCCACATTAACCATTCTTACACAACCCCGTGCGTCATAATCATCCCTAAGACCAACCGGTATAATAAAAGTGAACCGTAATCGCATAGTCATTTCAGCATAAGCGGAAATCATCAAACGATGTTCATGGAGATGAGAAACACAAAAAGAGGGTAATGCGAACTTCGTAACATCGCTCATGTCGCACATAAACACACAAAGGACCCACCATTGTTCCCATATATGAGCTGGAGAAAATCAACCCTAAACGGGAGAAAAATAGGGTTGGCGTGCTCTCCGAGCGATATGGTTGGTTGTACAAGGTTGCAGGCATGACAAAAGGGCTACTGCACCCCAGACAATTGACAACCCTAAACTCATTATTGTAACAAAAGACTGTCATTTCTGCATAAAAAGCTCATTATATTCGGTTGCTATCGTTACAACTTAATCAAGCTATATGGGGTCAGGGTTCCCGAAGGATATGGGTTGTAAAGTGCTGGTTGTGTTGAAAATATTTCGGGATTGCTTGTGGGATATTGGTGTAATTTACCTTTTGATTATAGGGAGCATATTGGATATTTTAGGTATGCTGTTAAATCGAAAGGCTTCAACTAGAAGACGAAATTCATGAATAGGAATTAGCTACATTTATATTTATGCCTTTTAAAAAAACTCCATTGTATATTTATGATGATACGATACCTACTGATGAGTAAGATAAATTTCTGTGAATTCAATTCCAATTTCAATATGAATAACTTCTGGTTGAAACCATGTAGCCGAATGTATATTATACAATATATGATATATTCCACACGAGTTTAGAAATTTTGTAACATAGCGCAAAATTTGTCCTTTTATTAATTTCAAGTTTTACCGGTATTAGATATCTACTTCTAATTTCACCAATGAGAAATTCTACTCATCTATTTTTCAAAACATTGAAGTTTGCCAGGTTTTGTACTCAACAATGCAAAATTTTATTATCCAAACCAATTTCAGTGTAGATTTGTCTATAATAAGAATATATTCAACAATTTGTGATCCTAGAGACATCTTTCACACTATTTTGGAACTTTTGTGCAGAGTCCGCCATCTTACGGATTTTGAATGCACTAGCTTGTTACAGAAATCTAACTTGCAAATATAGGTTTCTACCTAGAAAAAAAGGAAACTGTAACACTTAGTCTCCACCTTGTGGGAGTAGCTCATACTGAAGTTAGAATTACAGAAATCTAACCCCTCAAAAAAGGTTTCTATATAAAAATAAAGAAAACTATAATTGTCAATACAGAAATCTAACTTTCCAAAAAAGGTTTCTACATAAAAATAAAGAAAACTATAATACATTCGGTTCCATCTTATGGAAATATTTCATACTGAAAATGTCCAAAAAATTATTATCAAAGAAATCGACAAGATTTCCAACAGTTGTAAAAGGTTATTGTCAAAGTCAGCTGTGAAGAAGGAAAATTGATAAGAAAATTTTCCAATGCTCAGGAAAATGACAGAGACGGAAATAAAACAAGGTTTAAAATTTGTTTTATCCAAAATAGAAGAAGCATGTAGCCGACGTACAAAAGTAAGATATTATTCCTCCCTTCATTACCTTGATATTTTCTCAATTTTGTTTTTATAGGAGGTTGGACAAATTAATCCTAGATTAGTAGCCGTTTCAAAAACAAAACCTGTTGAATCTATCATAGAAGCTTATGAGGCAGGTCAAAGACATTTTGGGGAAAATTATGTCCAGGAATTGGAGGAGAAAGCTTATAATAAACAGATCTTGGAAAAATGCAAAGAAATAAAGTGGCACTTTATTGGCCATCTTCAAGGAAATAAAGTAAACAAAGTTGTAAATGTACCGAATTTATACATAATCGAAACTGTTGATTCCCAAAAGTTAGCTAGGAAACTGAACAATAGTTGTACATCTAGCGGTGAAGGAAATTCCAAACTAAGGGTATTCATACAAGTAAATACAAGTGGTGAAAAAGGTAACTTCGAAAGCATATTCATAATTTATCCAAAACTTTTTTATTGTCATTTTAATACTATGCAATTATTTTCAGAAAAAAGTGGATGTATCCCAAATGATATAATAGATATGGTAAGTTTCGTTAAAAACGAATGCCCTAATCTACAAATCGACGGATTGATGACAATTGGAGATGCAGATCACTCGCAAGAAGCTCAAAATCCTGACTTTTTGAAACTCATTCAATGCAAGAAGGAGGTATGTCAGAAATTCAACATTCCTGAAGAAGAATTTGAACTCTCCATGGGTATGTCTGGAGATTTTGAACATGCGGTAAGCATATTAATTTTACCTTCTAGGTAGTTCATGAATTTTTCAGCACAGATATAAATTACTTCTCATATTCAGCATTACTGAAATAATATAATTCTGTCAGACTATGACATTCAAAATTCGAAATATAACTGCAGATCTTTTTTTTAATCTTACCAAACTCAGAAATTCTACTTATCGAATTAGGTATTGTTGAAATTTTAATGGCGTGTAACCTGCTCTATTAGAAGTAAGTTGGTAAGTAAGTGTGAATGGGATATAGGATCCCTTCACCTTTTGCTATTATCATCAATGTACTCATCAAAAGACCGTTTTGTACAAATTACAAAATACTATGAACTTATAATCCATAAAAAGTGAGAATATTGTTCTTTCTCAAGGTTTCTTTTCAGGTCGATCATAAACATAATATGCATAACTCGATTACTTATTCTTTAAATACTTCTTCTCTGTCATTTTCCTGAGCATTGGTAAATTTTCATTTTTCACAAGTGACTTAGACAATAACCTTCCATGGAAATCTATCGATTTATTCAAATTGTATAAAATAAAAATAAACCAAATAATTTTCATTTCAAAACAGAAACCATTATTGGAAGTTAGATTTCTGTAACAACACGTATGAACTACATACTTACATAAGATGGAGCCTATAGTACTCAAGTTTTCCTTATTGTAAAGCAGAAACCGTTACCTAAAAAGTAGATTTCTCTATCGATATGTTTCATCCCCAATCCGTAAGATGGCAAGCATTGCATAAAGGTTCCGAAAAGGAATCATAGATGGTTCTAGCATACCAAATTGTCATATTCTTAGTGATTAACTCTTGACTTGACCCAGAAAAAAAAAAGTTGCATTGATGAGAAAAAACTTGGCAACGTTTAGTGGTCTGAAACAAATAGGATAGAAATGAAAATCGTACTTAATGTGAAAGGAATTAAAAATCTCAAGTTTCACGCTGTCCTTAAGTGATAAAATTATCTCTATGAAATACATCTTAAACCTATCCATAAAACACATCAGGCTTCATTCTCACAATTGCTACCTACAAATTTGCTGTTTTATGCTATTGGAATCATCAATTGCAAATTTTTTTCAGATTGAAATGGGAAGTACAAATGTGCGCGTAGGATCGGCTATTTTTGGATACAGGGCAAAGAAGAATACTTAATATCCAACATTCCACGAAATATTACTTTTCTTTGTTATTTTAGTGTGAATAAATCTGTATATTGCTGTTCATATTATTTGTAGTCATTTCAATCGCTTATATCTATCCAATGTACCCAGTTGACTAGTACTAAGCAACAAAGTAGCAAACATTGGATTGCTCTTTATTTTTCAAATTCGATATCGATATCGAGTAAGGAGGTTTCAATGATGATAATTATACCTTCTGCCTTCGAAATGAAAGAAATGATTTCCTTCTTTCTTTTATTTTCTTTTAACATAACAAAATGAATCCAAAATGAAACGAAAATATACAAAATATGATTTATTTGCAGTCGCACACGTTGTTATGTGGTCCTAGCGACTTTTAAGTACGTTGTCATTGTGTATGCTTCAAATTACATCCATTCAATTGAGATTTCTTGTACGAAACTATGTGAATAACAAGTTCAAGTTTTCATTACACACAAGAGAAGAGAGTGCACGTTATAGGAGAGTTGACAAAATAGGTTGGCTGAGCCGTACCATCTACAACGATGAACTTAATAATTAAAATGATTTTTATAATTCTAGTTGAGTTTTAAGTCTTAGGCGGCTTCACCTCCTTCTTCACCTTCTTCCTGGGAGGCGGTGAGCAGAGTAATAAGGGCTGCGGTGTCAATTCTGCCGTTGTCATCGATGTCCATGGCGTCAAAGGCATCATCAACTTCCTTGGCAGAGAATTTGTCTCCCCAAGTCATCAAGGCGTGCCTGAACCTAGAAAAAATAATTCCTTGAAATGTTGTCTTTGGGGTACCTCAGGGTAGCTTGCGAGGAACCGAAATATTCTCCGAATCAAAGTTTTCAAGGGTTTATACCGTGGTATCGAAGCTTGGCATTAAAAGGGGCGGAGTTACTTACTTTTCACTGTCGATGGTACCGTTATCATCGAAAGATTTGAAAGCAGCAACTACAACTTCATCATCGTCGGTGCCTCCGGAGTCAGCCATGCGGTTACCGAAGAGACCCAACAATTGGGTGAAGTTGAGTGGTCCAGGTGCTTCATTGAGCATCTCGTCCAATTCTTTCTCAGTGGAGATTTTACCGACTGCGTCAAAGGTGGCCCTCAAGTCAGGTTTGGTGATAATACCTAGAAAAAAAGGTATTCTCTCACTCAAAATTGTTTTTCAAGGGGTGCATTCGCGTAAATTATTCAATGTAAGGATGGTAGCCTCACCATCTTTGTCGTGGTCCATAAGTTGGAAAGCTTCCTTGAACTCGGCAACTTGAGCCTGGGAGAACATAGAGAAAACATTGGATCCAGAGCGTTTGGCCTTCTTTGATGAACTCTTAGATGAGGCTCTGGATTCGGCAGCTGGAGCAGGGGCGGCAGCAGGAGCTTCTCCTGCGTCTTCCTTCTTCTTCTTCTTAACCTTCTTCTCCTTATCCGCCTTGAATAAATTGGATAATCAGAAAAGTTCATCGGGTATATTAAAGGGTAGTGTGTCAAAAACAGCGTAATATTCGATTTAATGGGACATCGGTAAATATGAGGAATTATTTGATTCGACTTAAAAACCGAAAATATTAGAAACCTAGTGTATTGTTCTTTACAAATTCCTAAATGTTCAATAAAAGTTTTGCTACAGAACATCATGTTTCACTAAGTCTTTGAACTCTCAATGATACAGCATTTATTTATAAACCCCTAATGAATATCTGTTATTTTAGAGAAAGTAGCGAACTATAAATGACAACAAAAAAGTCAATTTTTTATGACCCTGTTTATCCATTCCAATTTTCTTGATTTCATAGATAAGAAAAATTTCAGTACTAAAGTTGGAATGAACATCAATTTTGTTGAAATTCATAAAAAATGTAAAAATCAGTATGCGATGTGAATTGAGATAACAAATGTATTATTTGATGGCATTGTATTAGCGATAATTGGATGGCCGAATATTTTCTATTTCCAATTGCAATTCTTGGCTCGGTTCCAAAGATCCAACGCGGCGCTATCGGTTATAAAAATACAACGAAAATATTGCGCTACAGATATTCAGGTCAACCTATTTTCTTTCGGGCATTGGATTGAATTTGTATTTTTAGAAACGATTGCCTAACAGATTCACTCTATTTTTCACGAGATCTGAATATTCGGTTGATCTAGCAAGTGCAAGAATTAGGAATACAAATATTTCAATTTGGTTATTCCTTCGGGTATTCAATTTTATATTTAATTGGGTTATTTTGGTTGGTTCCAATAAACGCAAATCACATATTATAACACACTTTAACGCTAGAAACTACAATCTGATAAAGCGGCTTTTCAAAATTAGGTAATAAAAATTATACGCTACACTTTACATTTGCTATAAAACTATTTTCAATTGTTAACTTTTCGAGTTATATTTGAACAGAAAAATGATGAATTCTTCAGGGATATATAAGTCAAAAATATATAAGTCAAAAATTCCGTTCGATAATAATGTTCTTCAAAAACGCTTGGTGTGTACCTAATGTCTGTATTATTATTACTATTCTACCTTTAGTACTATTCTCTCAAATTATATGCTACTCTGTATGCTTGCTATAAAACTATTATCAATTGTTAGCTTTCGGGTTGTAATCGAAGAGGAAAATTAATCTTTCAAGGATAAATAAGTCAAAAATTCCATTCGATAAATAGCATATGTGTAATGTCTGTAGAAGCTACTATTCTGCTGTTTTTCTCTAGAACATAAGATACTTATTCGGTTCTAAAGTAATTTTAAAGTATGTGATCTTATTTTTCGAACTTCTGGTTAAATGATTTCACTTGAGGTCACTAACAGTAATAATTTTGTCCAATGTTTTTTTTTTCTAAAATGAAACATAATTTATTATCAAGCTGTTTTTCCGTTCAAGTACAAAGTGCTTATAGTTCTGTTGAATCAAAGCTAACAATAAAGTGTTCTATCTGAGTTATACTGAATCAACGTTGAAATATTTACTTTGATTTATTAAAATTACTGTCCAGTGTTTGTATATATGTATTTTAATTGCTCCCATATCAATTCAATGGGCCTATTTAACTGAGATGTGTTGAAGAGTGGTTAAATTCAGGAAAAACTAAACTCCCATTAAGAATAATGGTTTTACACGAACACTTAAACCGAAAATTTTTTCACCGAGTTTTTCACTGAACACTAACACTGGTGGTTATGGTGTAGGTGTGGCACACTGTAGAATTTTCTTATTCAAACTTACCATTTTGTCGTTGATGTTTAACTCTCTATGAGACACCCTCGACTGACTGAGATAAAAATATGGACGATCTTAAATAAGTTAGAAGCTGGACGGTGCTGATCTAAAATGAGAACGTTTTGCGCAAACCATATAAAGCTCCTGACTCAGAATAGACACTAAGTTTTCCAGTCGCTGAAACTCAATAGGTGACTCAGGACAAGAGCAGTTTTCGATTGTGTTTCGATCGTCCTGAAAATTAGCTATTTTCCACCAAATTTGGCAATGGGGAGTGTAGATTTTCGAAATTTTTCGCTAAGCTGTTTTGACTTTTGGTTCAGTATTTCGAATAATAAAACTTTGGAATTGTGAAAATTTAATCCAATTGAATTTGGTTATGGAATGTATAGAATTCAAAAATATCCATCGTCCACTGTAACACATTCGGAGCTTTTTATAACTATAGGAACTATTTGCATAACATTTGAAAAAAAATCACATACTGTACCCAATTAATGGAAAACAAGTACAAGGGAATTAATGAAAATTAAAAACCACTGATGTCTATAATCCAGGAGTTCTATGGCGCTTATTTGTATTTTTTTACGAAATTATATTATACAGGGTGGTTCAGATTTTAGTTCAATAACTTTGACGTTAGATAGAACAATTTTTTTCATGAAACAAAGTTCATTAAACATATACTAACAAGCGCCGTTTTTGAGATACAGAGAATCATTTTTTTACTTAGAACTGAAATAATACTACATTCACTGTTTTAATTTTAAGGTATTGAAGCCTAGATAATGTAATGTTTCGAATTCAGTAAGTGTCTCCTGCCATAATAATTATCCATTGGCGTAGATATAGGGGTGCGATGATTCTTTTCCTATCGAAAATTAACACCACTGTCTTTTTTCCGTAAAAAATATTTCATTTCTGAAATCAACATGGTTTTACTAAAAAAAAGGATCTCATCTCATCTTTTTCATAGGAGGTACCGTTTTCGAGATAATCAAGTACAAAGCAAACACTATCCACAAAAATTAATTTTTCAAATGTTTCCATAAGTGATAAATGAAAGTATGAAAATTGACGTAGTGTAGGTATTATAACGCTTTCAGATGGCATTTAATTCAATTGAACATTTTTTGACTCTCCAAATTAAAATCTAATAAAACTGATTTTTAATTGATTTAATTTCAGATAGAATATTCCCAATAAACCCATAGCATAACCAGTAAATAATATTTTTTTTAAATGAGACTTTATTCGTAAACATAATCACCTTCAAGTGTGATCATCGCTCTACTCATTTTCAAAAAAAAAATTGTCTTTACTTTAGAAATAGGCTTCTACCTCAGAAATTTCTTTTTTATTGGAGCACAATTTATTTCCCTGGAGTCACATTTAACCGTTGTTGTCAGTGGAGCAGAGTCTGAATAACACTTACACAGTATTTTTCCTATCAATACACGAAACTCATTTTTAACCATTTTTCAGAAAACAACAGACGTTACGTCACGTAACCTTCAAAATGTATAATTGTAGCTATGAAAAATAGTTAGTTACCAACACTAAATAATTTTTATTAAATAAATTTATATTAAACGTAAATTTTGTCAGTGTTGGATGTTGGAAATGAAAGTCATGCATTAATGTAGGTAGTAGTCTGTTAAGATGCTAATCTTTTAATGAGATCATCTGTTTTGAAAATTCTAGTGAATTCATTCATGAATGATCTGTATATTCGTTTGAATTATTCTTTAAAAAAAAACTGGCAACCTCTCTTGGAACACAACTTATAGTGCATATTCCCATCACATTTCTGTAGCATTTTCAGGAATTATATAAAAAAATGGAATAACGCGACCACATAGTCAATAACTTCCATTTTTTCTCTCTAACCATTTGTTAAAATATATTAAGAGCACATTTTCTCGAAATGATTTCACACATTTTGAATTTCATCAACCTATGAAGAGATCATATATGGCGCACAATATTTCTCGACATATTTTGTAGAAATTGTAGAAATAAGATGATTTATGTCGACATGCTGGGTGGAATTTAGAAAACTACAAAGTTTTCCAATAAGAAGTCTCATTTTGAATAGCCCGATATCTGAGCAGCTGTCACTTTTGAAGCTGTCATCTTTTAACATTTGACAAGTAGAAACTACACCATTACTAAAAATGGAATGATACATACTTCAAGAACGCATTGAAATTGTTAAAATTCACTACAAAAATAGTGAAAATTTTACAGTCACAGTTGGCAAAACTAAAGCACTATTGGGTCGTCGTAAAGCACCTTTCCGGCCGACAACAGTGGAGCTGGTGGAAAAAATTGAGTTGTTAGTGATAGTGAGGAATCGAAACCGCTCAAGAACAATTGAGAATATTGCTGGTGTAGCCCGTAATTGTTACGAAAACCCAGGTTTGTCGATTTTGAGCTGGGTATATCCACCTCGGTAGAGACACCGTGAAGAAGAACAGGTTACGACCTAAATAAAAGAGGAAGAAGAAGAGCATTATACAAGCATTCCACAAACGATATAACACCGTATTTTATCACATTTTTTTATACTGGCAAGATTTTAGCCAGTTTGGGAGAATCTGAAAAAAACCTACTTCGAATTGTAAGGTTAAATAAAGTGGACAAAGATACCACAAACCTATTCAACATATTCTTTTAACAGGTTATTAGAACTATCATCGTAACCAGAGACATTCGAGTTTTTGAGACGTTGAATGATGTCAATAACGTCAAAAGGGTTAACAGGAGCAATGAAGAATGAAGCGGGGCATTGTTGAATCATATCGTTAGAGTAGGTTGTTCAGATCAGATCAACCTCATGATTAAATTCGTTCTTTTGAGATAGAGCAATACATAAAATTGTCAACTTCGTGTAGATGTAGAAATTTCAATATAAGCAGAGGAAATTTAAACGGGGCATCATACATTTCAACGTATATGATACAAGAGAACAGATAAAAACCTCAGCAAAAACTCTGTCTCCCCATATAAGTGCAGTGACTGGTTTGTGTATTTGTATACAGAATGAACTGACATATTTATATTGAAGGGCTTCCTCTTCATTCAAACAAAATCTTCTCCATTCCTTTTTTATTCAGATTAGGGCATAAGGGACACTCAAGAAAATAATTTTCCATAATTTTTATATCTTCATTTACAGTATTTTCAATAATTGCGAAATCAGAAGGATCAAACAAAAGAGCAATATCATCGGCATAGATGAATTTCTCAGATAAGGTAACAGGGATGTCACACAAGTATAAATTGAAAAGTATGGGAGACAAAACCGATCCCTGCGGAAGTCCATTATTCTACGGTTTGAAACTACTACTTTTGTCATCAACAAAAACACAAAGTCTCCTGTCAGATGATAACATGTTTTCAATCAAACGGATCATTTTCCCTCAATTCAAATGATTATGTGGTTTTTTAATCAAACCATCCTTCCACACTGTATCGTAAACTGCAGATAAATCCACGAAGGCAGCTTCTGAACCAGAACCTACTATTTCAAGTCTCTTGCACATTCCATTAGAGAGTTATCGTTTACTTGATAGTTTAATTGATTGTGACCTCGAATTCATCATCAGTAAGACCCCTCTTTGCTCAAAATGCAAAAATTACAGCCATGTGTGCAAATTGAGTCCACTAAAGCAAGCACTAACAAAAATCACCCCTTCAAATTTTTAGGGTGTTCCACTAATTCCTTCGATGTTTTTTTTCTCATGAGAAAACTTGACGCAACAACCCCCAAGATTCCTCAGTTTATAAACGCTTCATCGATCCGACGTATACTCGTACAAACATGAAGAACCTCTATTTGTTGCTGCCAAAACCAAACAATGGCAAGAAGGAATTCTTTAATGACAGATTTCATTCAAAGGTAATCCGGATCTGGTATTATACTCCATCTCTCTCGTAAATGCTCGTAACCTATTCATTAAAAAGCAACAGGTAAGAAATACAAGAACCGTTGAAGGCGACTCTGTTGTAGTGTTCTGACCGCACACACGTACAAGGCGGGAATAAAGAACTATTTCCAAATAATGGTCATTTTCAGCGAAAATTCGTTACCATTCCCATGTGCCAGTTCGGTGATAGTGATGAAGTGAGATTTTTCTATTGGCAAAGAGGAATATGCCATTTGTGCAGTTCATTTGGATAATCAGTTGAAATGTGGAAAATTTTTTGTACCGTTCTTTGGGTTCTTGTTGTAGGTGAGTAACCCTTTGACGTGAGTATTAGCACATATGGGAGGTCAAGACTGACCTCTCTGATTCTTGGCATATGGTCACTTTCGTCGCAAAACTCGTCGACCTATTAATCTAATTTCACTTTCTAATAAGTGTACGGTACGATAACTACAGTTTCTATTCACTTTTCTCGAGTCATTCATGAAATTTTGCAGCAATGAAAATGTTATTGGCACTACAACTTAAATGAAGATTAGGGCTATGTAAATAAGCCCTTTACAGAGCTGATTTCTCTCTTTTTTTAAGAGAAATCGAATATTTGATTGGTTTTTAATCTATTTCCTTGAATTGCAGCTATGTGTTCTTCTTTCGAAGCTTATTCTCACATTTTAATCCGCTTAATATTGCTTCTTTTCAAAGCAATTAAAGAAGAAAATTATAGTTTTTGTCATTATATTTCGCGATCAAGAATGATTTGAAGAAATGACAATGTTGATAACAATCGCTTTCAGGTTTGTAAATGGTTTTAAATGATTTCAAGTTTCTATTCACTTTTCTCGTCCTCCATTATAAAATTTTGCAGCAATGAGAATACTATTGGCACTAAGTATACTTGCACTACAACTTAAAATAATATGACATGTAGATTGAGTCGTTTTGCACAGCTGAAATCTCTAATCTCTCTTTTCTTTTAAAAAAGAAATCGGATCTTTCTTTGATTAATAAAGAACCTTTAATCTATTTCCTTGAATTGCGGCTATGTCTTTTTCTTTTAGAGCTTATTTTCACTTTTCTCAATCCGCTAAATATTGCTTTTTTTCAAGGCTATGAAAGAAGAAAGTTGTAGTTTTTGTCATTATATTTCACGGTCAAAAATGATTTGAAGAAACGACAATGGTGATAACAATCGCTTTCAGGTTTGGATTTGACTGATTTCAAGTTTCTATTCAGGAACATTAATAGATATATATTATACAAATTAAATTCATGTGTATAATTTGATGGAATCATCGGAAATACAAGGTCATAAGAAGAATTTTAAGTTCAATGATAACCAATTTTTCTCTTTCCATCTTGAAGAAATCGAACTGAATCAAAGAATTAAATGATTCAGAATGAATATTTTCAAAATTACTCAGTGGTCTATGAGATGCGCTTTCAACCTTACAGTTAAAAAAAATTAAAAACTTCTAATCGACTATGTCAAGAAATTACAAAGAATAAGTCAAGGAAATAATTCAGACCCAATATCTCTGCTTTGGGTTACACTCAATTTGAAAAAGCAAAATCTTTCAATTGTTTATACATTTTTTTTATTTTTTTTTCATCAATAACCCCCCCTCGTTACGCCTATGTCCGTCTGTCAAACTGAGGTCAGGTGCATCTCAATCGAAATTATATTCTTACATTTATACAAACATTAAAAACCATAATTCATGAGATTTCATATTTTTATGTGAATTACTCGATAATAACAAAAAAATACCACTATATGGAAGTTTGCGGGTTTCAATTTGAACATTTGTTGGTTTCAATTAATCAGTAGATACTCTTATCTTGTTTTTCTTCTCAAATTTTACCCTTCTGACTTGTCTAATTGTAATTGGTAATAATTTTAGCTTCAGATAAATTAGTTGATAAAAAAAAGACCTTTTAGAAAACATATCGCATTACCCATCTTCTCTATTCAAATTTAAGGGTTTGGGGTTGTCGCGCAGAGGGATAAAATGATATTATGTAAAGAAACATCCCCCTCAAGAACAAAATTCAAATTCAAAATGGTCCGAGATTTTGAAAGTCTCCAATTGTTTTATCCGAAACGACTTTTTCAAAGCGACACCGTGTATAATATTTCACTCAATAAGTCAAGCCTTTGCAGTATTTTTCTCATAAAAAATTGAGTTTTATTAATGCACGGAACTCGTTTTTATCCATAATTCAAACAACAACATATCTCGATCTAGACTTGACTCTTATTCCGAAATGTTAACACGAATCACCAAAACATTTTCCAAACTCATCTTCAACAACTGACCTCTTCTTCAAGGTTTTCAAAGTGGAGGCGCCATAGAACTCAGAGCTTACATATCAGACGAAGGACTTCACGGGACCCTAACATTCACCAAAGAAGGCAATAATGAGATCTCTATAAGAGCAAAGTTAGAAACAACCTTACAATACCCTAGTCAAGTATGGTCCTGGTCTCTGAACGAATTCCCGGTAGACTACACCATAACAGAAAACAGATGCGAGAATGAGATACTCGGAAAACCTCTAGTCAATCTCGATGACGTCTTAGGATACCTCATCCTACCAGATAATAAAACTTTCGAGTACGCTACCAACAACTTAACTCTACGAGGTGACAATGGCATCTACGGCAAATCCCTTCTCCTCAGGAACGTCGATACAAACAGAAAAATCTGCGCTTCTATCATCATGGTGGATAAAACCAAAGAAAAGACGGCTGTGGCAAGGTTCAATTCGCCAATTTCTGGGGACGTTTACTTCAGATGGTTCTCCACCAAAGACAACCACAGCGAGATGTTGATAACCACCGATCTGTACCACGTGAGGAACAAGGAAAACCACAACAAAAGAGCGATGGATTTCACCCAGCACAAATGGAAGATTTACGTCACAGACATCTTGGATTCCGAACACGATAGGTCTGAACAAAATTGTGATATTTTACAATTGGTGTTCGATCCTGACAATAGAGGGAAAGGAAAGTCTATAGGAGATGTAGATGATAGATTGGGAAAGGTGAAAATTGCTTTGGACCACAACAAGAGAAAGTTTAAGGCTTTATACAGGGATGATGAGTTGAGCTTGCTTCCTAATGATATTTCTGGGCCTCAAAGGAGATTGTATCTCGTTATATTTGAGAAGAACCACGAAGATGTGTTTTTGGCATGTGCCAATATTCGTTATGAAAATCCAGTGTATGCAATGTAAGTAGCCAATATACGAAATAATCATTCTGATCACAGTAGTCAAAAAGTGATGTCACTGAGTTAGAAAAAGGAGGAAGAGTACTGAATGTATTTCTCTTTCTGTCTTACTACCTCAATTTAATAGAGCTAATACTAATTCCTCTAATCTAACTACATCCTCTACTATTCCTCTCTTTCTGAGGCAGTGACTACCATGTAAATAAATCAGGAGAGGCCTTTCCATTGGTGTTTAGAGATCAATGCTTTAATATTCTTTATTTGGCTTCTTCTTCATCAAACCCAGATAAATTTACTAAGAAAACGACGCACAATTATTGTAGTATTTCTCTGGTTTCTGATGATTAACAGGCCAATTGAAAAGTCCCCGGTCTACCATAGTAAAACACATTTTTTTTGACAAAGTTCGATTTTATTATTCAACATAGTGGCCTTCGAGGGCGATACAGCGATTATAGCGATCTTCCAACTTTTCGATACCATGTTTGTACTACGATTTGTCTTTCGCTTCCAAACAGGCCTCAGTTTCGGCGTTTCTTTTGAGGTCTGAGAACAGGAAAAAGTCGCTGGGGGGTTGGTTTTGACGAATACGGTGGATGCAGAAGCAATTCGAAGCCCAATTCATGAAATTTTGCCATTGTTTCCATTGATTTGTGACACGTTGCATTGTTTGATGAAACGGCAATATAATAATCGCTCTTGATGGTCTAGCCCTTTTGGAGGCAATCAATAAATATTATACCTTGCGCATCCCAGAATACTGATGCCATCCACAACCTTACATTGTGTCTTTATTCGATTTGGATCAGGTTCATCGTGTACAGTCCACTCAGCTGTCTGTCTATTGGACTCTGGAGTAAAATGATGGAGCCATGTTTCATCCATTGTCACATATAGATGCAAAATTTCAGGTTCATTGCACTTAAACAGCTTCAAACAATGCTCAGAATCATTTACACATTGTTGCTTTTGATCGTTTGTGAGCTCGCGCGGCACCCATTTTGCACACAGCTTTCTCATGTACAAATATTCGTGAATGATATGATGTACATGTTCAGATGATATCTTCACAATGACTCTCGATCAACTTCACTTTACGGTCATTCAAAATTATTTTGTGAACTTTTTTGATTTTTTCGTCGTGACAGCCTCTTTTGGGCGTCCACTGCGTTCGCCTTCTTCGATGCTCATTTCACCACGTTTAAACTTAGCATACCAATCAATGATGGTTGATTTTCCTGGTGCAGACCCTAGAAACTCTTCCTCAAACCAAGATTTTGCTTCAACTGTATTTTTTCCCTTCAAAAAGCAATATTTTATCAGAACACGAAATTCTTTATTTTTTTTTCATCTTTTTTCAAATAACAAAAGTAGCTACACTCACAATGCAATATCTCACAAACTAATGGCCGGACTGCTGTCAAATTTGACACGCATCGTTTGAAGGTTAGTACTAACTAAAAATCATATGGATTTAATACTATCACCGCTATCTGTGCATCAGACCGGGGACTTTCTCTTCATCCAACCCAAATAAATTTACTGAGAAAACGACGCACAATTATTCTGATATTTCTCTGTTTTCTGAATACTTCCATTATTTTTCGTGTTCAAATAATATTCAGTTGAATTTTTCCTTATCCAAACTCTAAATTTCTCAATCGTTTTGATTCATCAGAGTTTATGACTTAAGTCTCTAACAGAATTATTGTTCATCAAGGTCCATAATTCAAGCTGGAGGGGTAAAAGGAGAAGTTAAATTCACTCAGAATACAAAATTCGAACCCACATTCCTCAATTTCAACTTCACAACATCTAGAGGAGACTTGGACACCAGATTAGTGTACAGTTCATCGGTGGCTGGCTACAAAATTCACGAGCTTCCAATTAAACCTTCAAAGACAGTTAACAGTTTGAACGAGAATGCTTGTTTCACGACAAAATACATTTACAACCCACTGAAGACTGATATAGCTGGGCAGCCCCCAAATGGTAAGTCATAAATGATCACTTCCGATTCAAATTTCTTCCATGTGCTCTTAAAATTCAATCAGAAAAATCAAAATTTAATCTCAAATTTGGCAAATTCATGATATGTATAATAAGCGGTCATCCATCCAGATACTAACCACATCGACTGTTGCTTGTCTTTAGATATTCATTGCATTTATGCCTTGATGTACGCATAAAATTTCAGCGAAAATTTGGAAAATTAATACCATGACTTACAGTGAGGTTGTCCATCCAAATACTGACCCCATCCACTTCTGATTGGCTCATTTTATTCATTGTTTTTATGCCTTATACGTACGCATACAATTTCAGCGAAATTTTGGATAACTCATATAAATAAAGAGCGGTAATTTTTCCAGATACTGCTTGGCTCATTTTATTCATAGTATTTATGCCTATAACACATAAAATTTCAGCGAAATTTGGTTTAATTTCATTTTTCAATTAATAATTAAAGTACTAATTAACCATCAGGATATGGTACCCAAAACCAATACGCTATTGGAGATCTATCAGGAAAACTGTTACGACGTAACAACGCTTCAAGACTAGTGGATGGACAGGAGTTAACAGGACAGTACTGGGATGTATATCTACCATTACGAGGACCACACTCTATAGTACACAAATCACTGGTGATATACAAGTAAGTCAATACCATCGAAAATCTAACTTTGAGTCAATAATTCGAATTCCAATAATTCAGGAATACTCAGTATCCAAATAAGATATCCCAGGAACCTTGGATCTGCGGAGGTATAAGCCTTTACGAGGCCAACTTCAAGTATCAGAAGCCAGTGTTTACTGCTGAAGTGCTCTTCAGGTATCCTACTGTAGGCAGAATGTTGTTTAGGCAGGCTAGAGATGAACCATGGGCAGACACATCAATTTTAATAGAGTACTTGGTACATGCTGATGGTGCTTCGGTAAACAATTCCTTCAGTCATAGATGGGCCATACATGAGGTAGCCCCTGGAAAAGACTTCTACGATTGGCAGCAAAGGTGCAAGAGTTCAGGAGGGATATACAATCCATACAACGTAAGATTTTCATACTTGCAGGTTTTATTTTTAATAACATTAGACTTGCCTTTTCAGGTAGATTTTGACAACAAGTCAGATCCACTAGAAACCTGTAATTTGAGGAGCAAAGGAATATGCCGATTGGGTGACTTGTCATCGAGGCATGGGACTTTGGATATTGCTGGAAGGATATCCGAGGCAGATAAAATATCAAGAAAGATGTGGACTGATCCTGCTTTACCTCTGTCTGGTTATCACACGATATTAGGGAAGTCCCTGGTTTTGTATGATGATTTCGGACCTAAAGCCAGAGGAGAAAGATTGGCTTGTTCAAAGTGAGTATTCATAAATGAATTAAGAACTTTTAAATAATAGCACCAATAATCGAAGCCCTGATTGTCGCTTGAATTTAACCTATAGAAAAAATGTAATACTAATTGTTCTTCAGGATTGGTGGAGTTTACAGAAGAAAATCAGTTGTCAGGGATTGGTTTGCAAACGGAAATGAACTAAGCGTAAAAGGAAAAATAGAGTTCATTCAACAGACAGAATATGATATTACCAATGTAGAAGTGTCTCTCGAAGGTTTGAAGGATACTAGTGGATACCATATTCATGTTGTAAGTATTTACTTACCTCAATTGAATTGAATTAAACCTGAATACAGATTTCCAATGGGAAAATACCTATTTATTTCCAAAAAAACAGCTGACAATTTACAGAGTTGTTTATAATGCTTTCCAACACTCTTAATAATTCAAGTATCAATTAGTATGGTTTCCCTTTTTCCAGGTTCCAGTAGAGGAAAATTTAGAATTTCCCTGTGAGGCTACAACATTATATGACCACTGGAATCCTTTGAACGTAGACCCATCATCATCACCAAGACTGTATCAAGGTACCCCAGATCAGTATGAGATGGGTGATCTGAGTGGAAAATTTGGTTCTCTTGATAATCAAACCATGTTTAAAATATCTTATAACGACACAATGTTACCTATATTTGGACCACGAAGTATACTGGGCAGATCAGTGGTCATCCATAAGAGGGTAAGTTCCTTAATCCTTGAAACTTGCATGTTATTTGAACTATTCAAATGATATTCGTAGAATATCTGAAGGCTATAACATATCCATTGCATTTTTAGGTAACAGGAGATAGGTGGGCTTGTTCAACCATTGAACGAGGTTATAGTCCTTCAGAAGCTAGAGAATTGAGGGCCATAGCGTCTTTCCACCATCCATCAGGCTACGCCTATGGTTATATGAAAATGGTACATATTCACTAGTTCTGGTAAAAAGCATTAAATTAATATTTTCACAATAATTTCAGAGACAACTCATACACAACGATGGTAGCAAAAGCGATACAACTATTGAAGTAAAACTCAGGTATCCAGGAAAGAATGATAGAAATGTTGTAAGTACTCGAAGAACTATTGAAGGACTTGTTTGGTCATTTAAACTTTTTTCCAGACTAGAAATCATAAGTGGGCAATATATGTGAATCCTGTTGGTGTTGATGCTGCAGTAAAGACACAAGCGACAAGGTGTGTTGCTGGTGGATACATATGGAATCCATACTTCACACAGCTTGCTGATCCATTGAATGTAAGTATAAAATGGGTTACCTTCTTTTGTCTTTGAATTTTATACATCCCAAGGAATGTTCACAGTGGCCAAAAAGACAAACCACCGAGTTAGAGAGGAAAAATGCTGGATGTAATTCTCTTTCAGTCGTTCCTTTCTCTAATTTTCTTTTATATTCCTTTTGAGATGATTTTTTTCAACTTAGTTAGTCAAAAAATAATGCAATAAGCTTTCAATGTATATAAACAACTCCGTGAAATACCATAGCCATACTGTCTAATCAGG
Source organism: Harmonia axyridis (assembly GCF_914767665.1). Taxonomy (NCBI): domain Eukaryota; kingdom Metazoa; phylum Arthropoda; class Insecta; order Coleoptera; family Coccinellidae; genus Harmonia; species Harmonia axyridis. The sequence continues at coordinate 33,462,530 of NC_059505.1, forward strand.
AACTATCTTTCCATAAGTGTCATTGGTGTGTAGAGTTCAATTATGTAATTTTTAGGATGAATTAAATAATTTGTGTATAGCTTCAGAGTTATGGAATTCTTTTAAACGAAACTTTTGCAGTTTACATTTTTGGTCTGCACCTCGTGATACTCCGCCCCAAAACAAATACATATTAAATTGGAGTGAAGGAAATAACACCAAGAAAAAATGAAAAAGATATGAATGTCAAAAAAACATCATGTTAAGATTATATCAACACAATCCAAATTTTCAATTTATTGATTTCAGACAGAATTATACGATCAGGAGTGTGGCCCTGAAAACCCTCTCAGATGCCATGTTGGTGATTTGTCAGCCCGTCTTGGTACAATCGACATAGGACTGCATCGTAAAGTTTTCACAGATTCCAATCTTCCTTTGGAAGGTGATGTCACCGCTATAGGGAGGTCTATAGTCATTCTTAGTCCAGATCGGGGATCACAAAGGTTCGCTTGTGCCAATATAGAACCGGACTATGATATCGTTAAATACGCCAATATTGAAAAACCACCCAGATTTGTGCTGTAAGTATTGGAACACAAGAAGCGAACATCCATCACTAACCTATCCTGATTTAGATAAATATTAATAAAATACTCTGAACACCCTTTTCCATATTTCTTCTCTGAAGCGAACACCTCAACATTACCACCTTTTCTTTAGTGCTCAGTTCATCGATGACATAAGGGAAGTTATGGGAATACCAGAATGGTTCATCACTGTAGATTCTAGGAGAACCAAAATTCTTCACAACAATGCCTGTGTTCAACTTCTGCTGCACTTCAAAGGGCCTATTGCAAGCAAGTTGGAACAAGATTTCAACCGTTTGCTTTCTATCGGAAAATTAGAATCTCCTTCTCTGTATATTCCCGGTTATATCAAGGAGAAGAGAAAAACGAAGATATCTTACAAACAGTGTGGAGTTCGTGATCCAAATGATAAGAAGAGTAAGTTAGATTTATTCAAAATGTATTAGACGAATTCCAGAAATTCCAAAGAGGAATATATTTTGATACGTATTATCTCCTTACGGAAAATTGGGAGAATTATTTACAATTTGATGAGTTATCCTATAATTGTGAAACGTTGGTTTCATCAGTTTTTTTGTTATTCTTTAATTACTCCCTTTACCCATTTATTCAATGAACAATTACTGATATATTCACAACCATTTACAATGATTTCTTTTTTCACAGAATCCAATCGTCCATTCTTTTTCGGTAGCAGTAAAGCTTCTGAATCAACTACATCTTCTTGGATATGTATAGTATTCAGTTTTATTTCAATGTATTTATTGTATATATAATTTAAAACAACTGTAAAATATTGAAGTTCCTGTTGTATATTTTGTAATTAAACAATTAATATTAAATTTAATTTTTTTTATATACTTATTAGAAAAACTAAGAGGTAACCAAATATCATACACACACAATTTAACTCACTAATCACACATAAAAAATTAACTGCTTGTGTTAGATCTCTTTACCCTGCTTGTAGCCAACATCTAAAGATAATCAATTGGAAAAGAATGTATACTATCAAACAATATTCATATTTATTGAGTAAAATACTTCATCCAGCAATCAAATGAAATTTATCAAAACAAAACAAAAAGAACACAGCACCAAAATCAAGAAATATACATAGCGATTTACGTTATAAATCTTGGTGCGATATTCATAGTCATTTGCTCTTGGAACAGTAGCTTTGCCGCATAAGGCAGCCTAATCTGCGAAATTTGAGCCTTATTTTTGCGCCCTTTACATTCAAAAGATCAAAAGTGTGATTTTTCAAATTCTTTTCATCAATATGAAACAGCCACATTAATATTCACCAAGTATTTACCCCTAAAATCTTTCACACTCATTTGGTAACACTGTATCAAATCAAATTTTATTCCTTGGAAAAATAATAAATTCCATTAGGTATAAAACAATTTAAAATGGTTATGGTGGGAGCACTGTTGTTATTTTTTGACATTCCTTATGTCATTTGTGTTCAGTAGGTTATGTCATTCAATCATTGGAAGATACAAATTTTAACAACGCTTATTAGAAATTGTTAAATGGTTTTATCAAAATTAATTCTCATTTGTGAATACTGAGAGAAATTCAAGGACATTACTATGGCTCAGGACTTGGTACTGGTACTCTTGTATCGTATAAAGAAAACTCAGTTTCACTACAATTCGACAAATAGTGAAACTATTAACTGAATAATGATGTTGTCCATAAGTACTTCTTGAATTTCCGTCAGTATTCACAAATGAGCACTAATTTTGATAAAACAATTTAATAATTTCCAAACTTGAAATGATATAAGAAATGACAAAAATAGTTCACTTTGTTACCACTATAACTATTTTGAATTGTATCATTTCTAGTAACAAAAGAACTAATTCGAGTCAAAATTTATACTGTATTGTAATGGGGGTCGACATTTTTCTCAATACTTACCAACTTTATAAAAGTTACAAAGGGATTATTTGAATGGGAAAAAAATACACAAATAAAAAAATTTACTTTTATTATATTCTAAAAACAACTTCTTACCATTGAAAATATGAAGTAAAAAGACAATTAAAAATTCACAATATGTACAGTGCGACCTACGTTACCATGAGTCTTGGTGCGATATTCATAGCCATTAACTCTTGGAACAGTAACTTTGCCGCATAAGGCAACCTAACCTGAGAAATTTGGGTCTTATTTTTGCAGCCTTTACATTCGAAAGTGTGATTCCTCAAATTTGCTATAGCTATAAGACCACAGAAATTACAGACATGTATTCTATAGGGATCGGACACTTCAAACAATCTTTCCCTCAAAAATTGTGCAGCGCCATGAGAAATTTGACAATCTCGTTCCATCTCACCGAAACGCAACCCACCATCACGACCTCTACCCTCTGTAGGCTGCCTCACCAAGATTTGCAGTGGACCTCTTGCCCTAGAATGAATTTTGTCATCTACCATATGCTTAAGACGTTGGTAATAGGTGGGGCCAAAGAAAATCTGCGCATTGATTTTACGACCTGTGTGACCATTGTACATAACCTCATTTCCTCTCAGCTGATAACCGTACTCCTGGAGTAGAGTGGAAATCTTTGCTACGTTAACAGCGTCGTTAAAGGGGGTTGCGTCACCTATTTCTCCTTTGAGAGCCGATACTTTTCCTTGGATACACTCGATCAAGTGACCAATTGTCATACGAGAGGGGATAGCGTGAGGGTTGATGATGATGTCAGGAGTGAGTCCCTCGCATGTGAATGGCATATCCTAAACACAAAATTTCATTTTTGATATGTTTTCATATTTGAATGGATAATATGCAACTGTTTAAGAAAATTTTCGAAATCTTACCTCTTGTCTGTATTGGATACCGCAAGTACCTTTTTGACCATGCCGAGACGCAAATTTGTCTCCAATCTGTGGAATACGCACTGAACGTACCCTGATCTTACAAAATTTATGGCCATCGGCGTTCAAAGTAAGCATGACCTGATCGATTACTCCGGTTTCGCTGTTTCGCAAGAATGTAGAAGCATCTCGCTTGGTGTATTTCTTAGTAGTTCCATCCAACTGAAACAAAGAGGTTAATCAATAATGATAAAAAAATATCATTTGGATTTGCTGATTTTCCTTCCACACAATATGATAATGAAGCCGAACTCTGTGGACTCGACGATACACTTGAAAGCTGAAGTAGGAAGTTTCAATATTCACAGAAAAACGACTTATACTGATCCATATATTTCAACATGCTCAATTGCTCCTTGGTGCCACAAAACAGCGTAGTTCAGTGTATTTATTTGTTTGTTGTATTTGCTCATTAAGACATCATTGGGCGCATTCAACAGACTCAACAGTTGTGGAACAGTTGTCAATATTCTATGAATTTTCTGTCAGTTTCCGCTACGGAGCGGTCGCCATCTTTGGTAGCGAATTTATTTTATACTACCTTTTGGTAACATGTTGAGTAACTGACATTAGTGACAGTTTTTACAGTGATTTTTGACGAAATTCAATCGTTCAGCCGAAAGATCGGTAGCGTAAGTAGCTCCGCTACTAATAGATATCAGTTTGGTAACGTAAGTATTCTCTGCTGGACGGGTTGCTCCTTTTTTTGACAGCAATAGGTTCTGTGGGTCCTTCTTGAAGGTTACGTTATGATGAGAGACAATTTCCTGTTATAATATCGATTTTATTTCCAAGTTTGCCTACGGTATTATTACTATTTTCTTCTTCAATATATGGAAAATATATTCAGAGTAACATTTCAGAATGTTAATAAACTTGTATGTTTCAGTTTCCATTATTGCTATATTTGAAATTTGAATTTCGTCCCAAAATCACTGTCAAAACTGTCACTAATGTCAGTTACTCAACATGTTACCAAAAAGTAGTATAAAATAAATCCAAAGATGGCGATCGCTACAGCATAAGCTCTGTAGCAGAAACTGATAGAATGCATTCAGCAGAAAATTCACAGAAAATTGACAACTGTTCCAGAACTGTTGAGTCTGCAGAATGCGCCCAATAATTTAAACTGACATAACTACGTTTATTAACATGAAAACAAATGTGTACTGAATGACATATCTCTAATAAGAGAATCTTATGCAGACATAGTACTAGGACTTAAGTCATCACTAGTCAACATATTTTCAAGAGTCATGATAAAAATTACCTTTTAGAAGAGCAACTAAAACTTTCCCCCAACTGTATTTTAAAAAAAGTGTACTCTAATCACGTTTTAACAACCGGGCACATTATATCGGAAGAGTCATTACCACTTTTAATTTTCTGGAAAAACTATTTCTGTATACAATAGAAAGTACTGAAATTTATAAATAGTGATAATTTTGTCAATAACGACCCCTAGTAAGGGGTATCATTTTGCTTCTTTTTGTAATTTAGTTAGTAAACTGTAATTTCCGACGATAATAATTTTGTCAAAACGTACGTCAACCGCTAATTAAAAAATTCCATGGACAAAAGTGTGACTGCTTCAGCTTCCAAGTATTGAAATTAATTTGAATATTTCCCTCCTGTCAAAAATTCTATGTATATGGCGAACAATTATCGAAAATTACAGCGATAATTGCATTGTAGGAAGCGAAACTGCAGTGCGATAATTGTTCTGTTCATAGATGCATAGTTTCTATGCATCTTACACAGTTCGAATCTATGGCAATTCCATTCTACATCAGTTTGACAAGTGATGTAACAGTTTATTCGGGAAATATTCCCCCGAATTACACTCGTGCATCAAAATGACCGGATAATTTCGCATTCCAGCGTGTTTTCTTTGAAAAACTGCATTCGGTCATTTTCATTTTTGGAGAATAATGAAAATGAGCTCATGCAGTTTTTATGACAACACGCTGTCATGCAAAATTATCGGTAATTTTGATGCACTTGTGCAATTACTTACGAATAGTTTCTGTTGATTTAATTCGTATGAAAAAAACAACAACCATAAAAAAAAATGCTGCACTTACCTCATCATCTCTTTCTGGTAGTATCATAGTCTTACCAATGATGACATCATCACCAGAAACACGAAGTCCAGGAGCAATGATTCCATCATCATCTAATTTATCATATAGGGCGTTTCTCATACCTTGACATGTTTGTCTAGTCGGTTTTTCAAATTGTTCTTCCTGATCTCTCATGCTTTTCGATTCGGAATCTTTGTACGACCGATAAAACACAGACCTAAAATTTGCATATGAGTTAGTACTTTGATCCAATATTAAATTACTTATAGTTTTATGGAAACAGGGATATTCACCTGAAGAAACCTCGTTCAACAGCTGACGCATTCAAGATGACAGAATCTTCCTGGTTGTATCCTGTATAACAAGCGATAGCTACAATACTGTTAATTCCTGCAGGTAAATCTCTGAACCGTAAGTACTCCATCGATCTGGTCGTTACCAAAGGTTTGTGAGGATAGTAAAGGACATGGGCCAAAGTGTCCATCCGCACGTGGAAATTAGTAATATATACGCCCATAGCTTGTTTACCCATAGCACTCTGAAAATAAGTTGAAAGGTGAATAAGAATTTTTGGTTTTTTCCTGAATAATCACAAAGGAAAATGTTATTGAGTTAATATTACCTGATATGTATTTCTCGGACTTTGGTTGTGATCAGGGAATGGGATGATGGAAGCACAAACTCCCAAAATCATAGCTGGATGAATTTCACAATGTGTATAAGTTGTACAATATGCATATTCTTTTTCTTGTCTCAAGTCATCCGGCGACATAGCAATCATAACTGTTTCTTCTTCCAAAGTATCGATATACTCAACAGCACCTAAAAGAAAAGGTTTAAAATACAATTAATAAGAACTATTAGGCCAATTGAAAAGTCCCCAGTCTGATTCACTGATGGCGGTGCTAGTATTAAATCCATAAGATTTTTAGTTATTACCAACCTTTAAACAATACGTGTCAAAATTTGACAGCAGTCCGACCATTAGTTCGCGAGATATTGCGTTGTGAGTGTAGCTACTTTTGTTATTTGAAAAAAGATGGAAAAAAAAGAATTTCGTGTGCTGATAAAATATTGCTTTTTGAAGGGAAAAAATACAATTGAAGCAAAATCTTGGCTTAATAAAAAGTTTCCGGGGTCTGCACCAGAAAAATCAACCATCATTGATTGGTATGCTAAGTTTAAATGTGGTGAAATGAACACCAATGACGGCGAACGCAGTGTACACCCAAAAGAAGCTGTCACCGACGAAAAAATAAAAGTTCACAGAATAATTCTGAATGACCGTAAAGTGAAGTTGATCGAGATAGCAGACATAGTGAATAGTTATTTATAATACAAGTGCAGAAGGCATTGATATTCTTCCACGAGTTCAAAATTCAAAAACGAGCCACGAAGTGGCGAGTTTTGGAATGAACGAGTGGTAGAATGAGCCTTCTGTACGAGTATTATACATTATTTTCTCTAATTTATTGCATTTTCATTGAAATTAATGAAATATTTCCATAAATATATTTTAGTGATTTTTGCATTGAAAAATTTTGGTTGGCAGAACTAATTTCATTAAGGCAAATTGATGAATTGACAGATAAAGCCGTGGCGGAAAGTTCGGAGTGCCAACATAGAATAATGAAATATAACCATGAAAACTGTGCGTTTCTGATATATTCTCGCACGATTTTGTTCTACAAGATGTGGAAGAATGAACGGAATAACCACAGAATTAGAGAAAATATCATCTGAACATGTATCATTCACGAATATTTGTATATGAGAAAGCTGAGTGCGAAATGGGTGCCGCGCGAGCTCACAATTGATCAAAAGCAACAACGTGTTAATGATTCTAAACAGTGTTTGACGATGTTTAAGTGGAATAAACCTGAATTTTTGCGTCGATATGTGACAATGAAACATGGCTCCATCATTTCACTCCAGATCGACTGTCAAATCGACAGTCAGCTGAGTGGACTGCACACAATGAACCGAATCCAAAGCGAGGAAAAACGCAACGGTCAGCTGGCAAGGTTATGGCGTCAGTATTCTGGGATGCGCAAGGTATAATATTCATTGAACACCTTCATAAGGGCCAGACCATCAATAGCGATTACTATATAGAGTTAATGGATCGTTTAAAGGATAAAATCGTTCAAAAATTGCCCCATTTGAAGAAAAAAAAATGGCTGTTTGATCAAGACAATGCGCCGTGTCACAAATCAATGAAAACAATGGCAAACTTGCATGAATTCGGCTTCGAATTGCTTCTGCATCCACCGTATTCGCCAGATCTGGCCCCCAGCGACTTTTTCCTGTTCTCAGACCTCAAAAAATGCTCGCTGGAAAGAAATTTAGCGACAATAAAGAAGTTATCGCCGAAACTGAAGCCTATTTTAAAGCAAAAGACAAATCATACTACAAATATGGTATCAAAAAGTTGGAAGATCGCTATAATCGATGTATCGCCCTCGAAGGCAACTATGTTGAATAATAAAATCGAATTTTGGCAAAAAAAAATGTAGTTCACTATGGTAGACCGAGAACTATTCAATTGACCTGTTATCAAACTTAAAAAAGAAATAATAATTGAAGTCTCTGACAAATAAACTCACCATAAGATACAAGATCTTGCCAACCATAATTGTTATAATCCCTCTGTTTCAACATATCGATATGTTTCTTTTTCAATAACAATGTACCATTTTCTACGATCAATAGAGGTCTACATATTCTTCCCGCATCCGTATAAATTCTTATCTCTCTGTCCCTAATATCACGAATCATCGAAACTTCAGATACGATGATGTCCATCTGACGTCTAAGTTTTCTCAAAGTGGACATCAACTGTTCGGGGTCTCTATGTATACCAACCTGAAAATAACGAAAGCATACGGATGAGTGGAAATCGAATAAAAAGCACTTTGACGGTAAGTCTTACCCAGCATCCGTTCACAAAGATTTTAGTAGCATTGGCAATGGCAGATGGCGCGATTTCCTCGAGATTTTCCATAGACCACTCCTCCAAGAACTCAAGGATGGGAGACGGTTGGGAACCGACAGAGATATAAGCCATCAGAGCTAAATTCTTTACTAGTCCTACAGCAGCACCTTCGGGCGTCTCAGCAGGACAAATCATACCCCAAAGAGTGTTGTGTAATTGACGGGGCTTGGCCAATTTACCATCTCTTCCTATCGGAGAGTTGACCCTACGCAAATGGGACAATGTTGAGGCGAAAGTCAGTCTGTTCAACACCTGAGACACTCCGGCACGCGCTTCGTGAGCTTTTTTCTGATCACCCCAATTACCGGTAGCTAAAGAATAACGTAAACCGTCGGTTATAAGTTTTGGTTTGATGGCCAAGTCGATATTGAAGTCTTTTCCTTTATCGATGAACTTCTGGGAATACATTCGTACTTCCTTGATCAAGTTCCTGAATAAGCCTCTAAACAAAAACGACAATAAAGGACCGGCCAAATCCAATCTCTTATTTCCATAGTGATCACGGTCATCTAATTCTCTTCTGCCAAGAGCTGCCAAAAGTAGTCGATGTACCATGTACCTATCAAGAACAAATGATTATTTCATAATAGTTATTTATAATACAAGTGCAGAAGGCATTCATATTCTTCCACAAGTTCAAAATTCAAAAACGAGCCACGAAGTGGCGAGTTTTGGAATGAACGAGTGGTAGAATGAGCCTTCTGTACGAGTATTATACATTATTTTCTCTAATTCATTGCATTTTCATTGAAATTAATGAAATATTTCCATAAATATATTTTAGTGATTTTTGCATTAAAAAATGTTGGTTGGCAGAACTGATTTCTTTAAGGCAAATTGATGAATTGACAGATAAAGCCGTGGCGGTAAGTTCGGAGTACCAACATAGAATAATAAAATATAACCATGAAAACTGTGCGTTTCTGATATATTCTCACACGATTTTGTTCTACAAGATGTGGAAGAATGAACGGAATAACCACAGAATTAGAGAAAAGAATACAGATGATACATTATGAGAATAACTTTACTGTTATCGATCAAAAATATTACTCACCCTAAGAAGTATGCCTTCTTAGTTTCACAAAAATCAGAAACACCCACATGGGGTAACATTTCTTTCTGTAAAATTTCCCTTGCATATTTGATACGCTTCTCTTTAGTGACACCTGGTCTAGCACCTCTGGAACCAATGAAATTCAATGCAACATTTTGTTCTTGTATGACGAACGCTTCATCGAGAGACGGTTTGACCATTTCCATCATCTCTGGGTCCTCAAAATCATAAATTATGTGTTCAAGAATGTCACGATCAGCCACAAAACCTTGAAAAAAAAACGGCCAAAATTATATACTGACAATAAATATTTCTTGAATAATCAGAATGTTCAGTAGAACTGATCCATTGGTTTTAAGTCCTGATAACACCCAGCACCAACATAAAAACAATCCAAATAATATTAATGTTCATATAGACAAACATAAATCTTATACTTTTATTTTGTTATAATTTTATAATTGTTTATTGCAAAAAGATGTCAACTAAGAACCTTTAATTTGGGGTAGTTAGCTATGATGTACAACACATGTACCCATAATAATTGGTTTGAAGTAGAATTTGAAAGTTTAGTTGAAGATTCTGATGCACTAAAACTAAGTATGAATCAAGCAAGTAATGTAAAAATTTTGGATAAGCTAAACAATTTAAACATCATGAATAGAAATAACAAACTATGTTAGATTATCATTCTATTTCAAAATTAAGATTCTCAAAAATTTCGTCCGACCTGTAAAAATAATTTTTCACACACCAAGCAATTTTTTTTTGGATAATGTAGATGATAAATTGAAGTAAAAACTGTCTAGGAATAATTAAGATTCATTGCCATTGGATATAGAATATTTTCGACCATGAATGGCTTGTTAGAAGTAAAGCTCACTTCTTTATTCAACAAAACACAATAAAACGTAAGCTATATCATCTATGGAAAAAGCTTAAAATCCCAAATACCATTTATAGAGTCGTCTCGAGCAGATTTTTAGAAATATGTAATTATTTACATACAAACTGAAGCAGATATTACCAAGTGTATACTGCCCAATTTACTGTTGTTGCAGTCTACATATTGACAAGTTTCTTGTAATTATTAGTAATTCATTTTCATTAAATTTTTAATCTTATTATACCATTCCTTAATTCGAAATAATTTCAATGCACGATCCATTCATGGATCTCAAAATAATGAAAGAATATTTATTCATAGTAATTAATACTTAATATTGACCAAAATTGTTTTACTGAATATATGGCAGCCTTATAATAAGTATATTAAAATGATGGAAGTGTACATAAAATATGATCTTGTTATTTTAGGATGATATTCCAAGTTTTTTAAGACCTGTGATGTTTTAATTCCCATTTGATTGTTTCACATAATAATTTTCTATCTACAGCTAAACTTCCTTCAAGGTTTAATAAATAAATAAATGAAAATAGAAAGTGGCTGCATCACTTTTTTATCATAAAGTTTATATTTAGTACTTGTAGAACATGTCAGAGATATATTTATAAACTCAATATTAAGTGTTCAATGAAAACTGAAATCCAGTTTATAAAAATAGCTCAAAAATGTTCATAAATGGTGATTATAGGAAGAGTACTTACCAAGCGCTCGGAAGACAACGATAATTGGGATTTCTTGTTTAATATAGGGTAAAACTGCAATTATACGTTGGCCAATGGCTGCTTTTTTCGTTGCTTGACCACCTCTTGCCATCATATTTACCCATAATGTGGAAGTTGGTCTTGAACTGTGTTCTAAGCATGACCTAATTTCACATTTGTAAGCATATTTTCCATCCTTCATGGCAAACACATAAACAGTATTTGTAGCCATCTTTTCCTGTGCTATGAGTACTTTTTCAGATCCATTGATTATAAAATAGCCACCTGGATCTAATGGACATTCATTCAACTCTGTCAAATCACGATCTGTTAGCCCATTCAACAAGCAAAATGTGGACCTCAGCATAATTGGGATTTTTCCTGATGGAATAGATATTTTTAGGGAAAGCTAATAGTTTTATATAAATTTGATATATAAAGAACGAATAAAATTAGTTTCAATAGTTCTAATGATTGGTTTATGCACCATTCCTAAGAACTAAGAACCAATAACTAACAACTCTACCTAAGAATCCAGTGGCGTTTATGCACTCTCTTATTAGTTCTTAGTGAAGGAAAGCGCACATGCTCAAGCTACTTTCTTTTTGTTCTATACTTCGATGTTTGACATTGATATTGATTGTGAAAAAATAAAAATTAATTTTTTTCAGATACACCGAATAATCAAATAATCACGAATTACAGACCATTAACGGTAGAAACTGTCACTCGTTAATATTGAAATTCTATGCGGCACATGCACACTTCATTATTTTGACTAAGAGCTTAGTCCTTAGTTAAAAGTTGGCCAACTTTCTAGTCATAGTGTTAGTTCCTAGTCCTTAGGTAAAATGCATAAATGCCCTCATTGATTTCTTAGCGTTCAATTCTTAGTTCTTGTTCCAATCCTTAGGAATGGTGCATAAACCCACCATAGTTTGAAAACAAGAAATAATTACCTATAAATGTTTTTTGATGTTGTGTAACAACAGGATCTTCCCCATCTCTGATCACAGTTTTAGTTATATCTACATACAATGGTGCAGAATAAGTCAAGTTTCTTAAACGTGCTTCATTAGGCATCATGGGAGATGGTGCACCATCTTTCTCCCAATGTGTGGGTTTTGAAAGGTAAATTTGTTCAAATTTTAATGTATAACGTGTAGGGTTTTCGATTTCTCCAGCAATATGACGTGGTTCAGCCTGTAATTCGATCAGTGGGGAATCTCCTACGACTCGTTGAACAGACATTTGTATGAATTCATCAAAACTGTCCAACTGTTGGCGAACCAAACCCTTTTCATCAAAATATGAATTGATGACAATCCAACAAGCTTCTTGCCACAACTCTGAACTGATTTCCTCAGTTTCATCTTCTTCATATTGATCTAAAAAAAATACAATACTTCACTCGTATTCTCATTCTAAATTGAATAATCATAATTACCTTCTTCCAAATCATACATGATGAAGATATCTTATTATTTATATTTCCCTCAAAAACAAAGTCACTATCTTAATAATAAATACAGTTTAGAATCTTCAAACACAAGCAATATTTGACTTATAATTATTTTTATGACTACCAAAACTGAAATATAACAAAGGCATAAAATATAACTTTTTTCTTCTTTCTACTTGACAATATGTCAACACCATGGAATCGAAATGTTGTTTTCTTCTCATCCACTACACTCATCGGATGGAAGGAAAAAAATATTTTTGAAACAAAAGACAGAATAATTTATAATTTGAAGATGAAAGTCCGAATTATAAATAAAAGGTGTTTTTATCTTTGAGTATTTTTATTTTATGGTCTGTATATATTTATTATTCTGTGGTTATTAGCATAGAGAGTTTTGGACTTTGGAGATCATCAGCTGATTCAAGGAGCCTTATGAGCTTATGACAGTAATTTGTTTTGTTTTTGAATCCTAGAGGAGAGACAGCACAATAATGGAAGATAATAAGAATTCCAGTCCCTTAGATCTCAATGGTCCAAATTTTAATGCTAATATGTATTTGGATAAATTATTCAAGGTTTTCTTTAAGGTTTCCCATATTGCTGATGATACTAAACATTAAAATTTCAGGAATGTAACTTGAAACAAATAATGGATCACGAAAATGAGATAATCAAGGATACTCAAACATTGCATTCTGACATGCAAACTTTAGTTTATGAAAATTACAACAAATTTATTTCAGCAACAGATACTATAAAAAAAGTATGCTTTTCTCTAATTTTGCAAGTCTTTTATTGTTGAGATATGTTTTTAGATGAAAAATGATTTCAAAGATATGGAAACTGAAATGGATCTTCTGGCAAAAAACATGGATTCAATCACAAGCTATGCTGAAAAAATACATTCAACACTTCAAGGGAGTAGACAAAAAATTAGTAAATTATCTGGCATCCACACTCTTTTACAACGACTTCAATTCTTATTTAAATTACCTGCAACGCTCAAGAGCAGAATGGAAGAAAAGAATTATAACCAGGTTCTATTTTACGTTTAATTCTGCTCTATAGATAAGATTTGAATTATGCCCAATAGATTAAATTATACCCATTTCTTAGGCTGTCCAAGACTATATGCATGCACAGAGAGTTCTAAAACAATATGGTGATTTACCGTCAATACAAGGAATCAAATCTGATTGTGATGTGATTTTAAAAGAATTAAGAGAGGAACTTCGACAGCAGTTCTGTTATAAAAATACTACCACTAAAGAAATGACAGATTCAGTTGATCTTCTTTTACAACTAGATGAACCTGCGGAACAGCTTTGTGAAGATTTCTTGAAGTGCGCAGAGCAACGATTGGGTGAGCAACTAGTCATGCTCAAAGATCAGAGTGAGCAAAAAGACATAAGCGAGTTTATGGATTTAGGGTGTAATGGTTTTTTCAACGATTTATGTTTAGTTGTTGCTTCATTTTATGATATGTTCATCAACAACACTAGAACATCTGATAATATAGAGAATAGGTAATTTTGGTTATCATTTAGATTTCAAATAAGCATACATTGGTGGTTATGTTATATTAAATATTTATGTTATGCTCTTATATTAGACAATAAAACATTTCTTCATGTTATTTCAACATTTTCAGTGAAGTATTTGAGAATTTTGCTGCTAAAGAATTGAGAACATTTGTGAAAGATAATATGGATAAGTATTTTCAGCTGGTTCAACATAAAGTCGATTCAGAGCAAGATGCTAGTGATACAATAATTTTAGTACAAGCCCTTGATAAATTCTATAGGGGAGTTGAAGGTCATATGCTGTATCCTAACGTGGATTTTGTATCGTGAGTAAAAATTAACTATTTTGAATAAGTAGTAAACCTAAACAGTAATCTCTAAACATTTTGTTTGTAGGCCTGCCACTGATGTGGTTGTTAATGCAGGTAGAAAACAGTGCAAAGCCCATTTGCAAGTGTTGAAAATGCATTTTAATGATTCTTTAACTAAAGTCAGACAATGCTTAACTACTCCTAAGCTAGTGAATGACGAGGATGTATCCAAGAATTTAACTGAACTATTGAACTCCGTCATTCAAACAATAGTGGAGAAAGTGAAAGGAGTCCTACAAGACCTTTGTGTGAGTTTTGACATTATAATTCATCCTTAACTTTGAGTTTATGTTGGTCAGAAGAAGAAAAGTTACAAATAATTTTTTGTAGGCTTTTATACATCCTGACATTGCATTTTCTCAGAAAACTGATTTCAAGGACAGTTTTTGTGTGGATAACGTAAGGGAAGGTTTGATTATTTGTTTTCTGCATCATCTGACAGCAACTGCCTTCTGCACAACAGTTCATACAGATCCAAAGTTTCCACCCACATTGTTATTATTGCTCTCGAAATTATGTATGGAATTTAGAAATGGGCATGTCCATCAGTTGGTAAAACTCCTGACAGGTTATCAATATTAAAATTGAAATTAAAATTTTTTTTAGCTAAGTCTTACTGATGAATTATTTCATATTAATTCAATGCATCTGAAACCTAACCCTGCTCTGACAAATGAAACTGAAATAGAGACTTCCATGCAAGAATCCGCTCAAGAATTACTCAATCATTATGTAAGGATACAAGGCCTCAACGTATCCCAGGTAAGTATTTGAATTTGAAAATTCAAGGATGAAAGATATTTCAGAAGTTTGCACATGTGATATTGTGATTTTTTTTTCAGATGCTACGAAAAAGTGTCGAAACCAGAGACTGGCTCCATACCATCGAACCAAGGACTGTTAGAGCTGTTATGAAAAGAGTGGTTGAAGATATAGCGGCTATTGAAACTACTATAGCTTTATTCTATGAAGATCAAGGAACAAGCACAGAACACAGTAGTGATTCCAGTAGGAAACAACAAAGGTATTGAAAATTAAATATACTCAGTAAATGGAATATTTCTTCGATTTGAACTTCGATTAACTTTGAAGAATTATGTGATGCAGACAATACCACCCCTCCTCCCCATCATGTCTCCCATATGTCTGATCTGATTTAAATCTGGTGAAACGATTCGCTAAGGCCTACTTCTTTGAGAAATTTAATAGTTTGATGAGCAATGAGGCGACTTGCAATGTCTTCTTGAAATATAATGTGTGAGACTAAACCATTAGTGAATAACTTGAAACACAGTAGCAAATAGGTCAAGTAGAGCTAGTAGTCCAAAACGTCTATTATTGATGTATCAGTTGATCCTTTGGTGTATAATAGTACACGGAGGCTCAAAACTAACAAAAACTCTGCTGATGGTTCATAGGGATCCATTCATGTTCCAACCCGAATATATATACTAAATTTCATCAAAATAATAGAACTCGAAATATCGAGGTTCTGATCTATTATGGAACCATTTACAACCAAATTTGAGAATCTATGTCAAATTTCATCAAAATCAGAGTAGTCGAACACAAGATATATAATTCAGGAATTTCTCCTTTGCGCATGCTCAACATTCACCTCTCATCTGAAAAAGCTTGAAATGCATTTTTCTTTCAATTTTTCTCAGTCCAGAAATGATCACAAAGCTTCCTCCATTTTTGGTAGACTGGGAAGGAATATCTGGACTAGTCAATCGATATCTTCAAAAAAATGATTATAAATATTTGGATCCTTGATAACAGGTTTTACTGCCAAAAAATACACAATGGTGATTTTTTTTCAGCCTTTCTATCAGTAGACATCAGTCTCGTTCAAATTGGTCAAACTATACTCCAAGCCATTTGGATTCCACCCTTGTTTCTAATATGCACAGAATCTTCAGTGAAAAGATCGAAATATTTTCTACAGTAGAATTCAACAAAATTTCGATTCTAACTGGTATAATAAAAATAAGTTTGAAGGTAATTGTGGTTGATAATCACAGTTGATGAAAAATTTCAAGTGACCTTCATTTTTCAGACTTTCATGGAATGTGTGCGGTTGAAAACTTTCAGTAAATATGGATTGCAACAAATTCAAGTGGACACACACTATTTGCAATTGTATTTGTGGAGATTTGTTGCCGATGAAAAGTAAGTCGATTTAAAAATAATTATTTTTGTTCTTAACATTTGTTGAACATGGGATATCAATAAAAATACATATTTTTGAAATACAATATTTTATTCTATTTTTCAGTGTTTTGCATTTCTTACTTGATGAAATTCTGGGGTCTGCTGTTCATCGTTGCTTGCAACCAGTACTGATGGAACCTAGTGTCGTTGATATAATCTGTGAAAGAGGTTGAAATTTCTCACCTAAAGAAAAGTTTTATCGAAATAATTGTTCAGAGGAAGTTGACATTCTCTAATATCTTAATTATTTATATGGAATATTTTAGTAATTCTATTATTGATCAATCTCAAATAATTATTTTTATCTGCAATTCCATTTATTTTAATTATCAGAATTACAAGATATGAATGAAATATAAGTTCTATTTAATTTATTATTATGATTAATTTATTTTTTTTGTAAGTGAGACTATAAATGTGATTTGTATACAAGGTGAGTCTTAATATTGTTCATTAAATTTAACCATAGGCTCCTCTCATTGAATAGTTATTATTATGTTTTAAATTCATAATTTTCTATAACTTGGAAACCATTAGAAGTAGAAAAGAAATGATAATTGAATATATAACTCTTAGTTATAAAAAACTTCACTTTGAAATTCATTTCTATCTGAATAATTATGTGAAAAAAAGGAAAAAAATATTTTTTTTTAAACTTTAACTGGATATTTATTATCACCTGAAACAAATGGAAAAACGATAAATGAAAAAAGTATTTTATTTAATGATGCGGGAATGGTTAAATTTAATGCACAACTTAGAATAACCCTATCATTATATCTTTCCTTTATAAAATAAGTTGTTGCGAGCCAATCACTGTTTCAGTTCAATTTAAAATATATTGTTATTTATTTGTAATTGTTTTTATGTCCTAAAAATATATACTTAGAATAATGAATAAAGTATACTGATTCAATAAAATGTAGTTTATTTCCTTTAAGTTATTATGAGCTGTTGCTTCTATTGAGTCTTTGATGAAGAGTATTTTGTAATGGAAAGATTGAAAAATGATTAGAAGTTATCAAAAATGCGTGTTTAATGATAATTTGAGTTTGAAAAGCAAAAATAATTAGTAGCTATCGAAAATGGGTTGATAATGATAATTTGAAAAGCAAAAAAAATTCGGCGCAGGCTACATCTGCAAAAAAAGTAGTTGCCCCATAAGATTTTTTCGAGTTCTTCATCAGAAATTTGTTCATGCTGAAAAATCCATGAGTTTCCACATATATGCCTTTTTTTTTTCAACTATAATTTACCATTTTCGGCGCTCCGATATAGTTTGTTAGATATGTTTATCAAATGTAAGAAGCACTCAAAATGAATATTACATGAATTACTATAAGCAAACTGAATGACTGATATTATGATTGAACATCGCGTAAGTATAGACGACAGTTGTGCCAACAAAAAAAATTACATATTTTTGAATCCCCCTTCAAAGGAGTTTTCGAATGTCAAAATCATTATACTTTGTGCCCCAAATTGGTGCAATATATTTTTGAAAATTAAATATGAGGAACATATTCCATAAAAGGTTCGATATTTCAAGTGTACCAACTTACCCACGGATATTAAGTGGAAAATTTAACATGGTAAGCAATTAACAAAAAAAGGCTTATCCTACAATACACTTCAAATGTTCATTCAATCAATCGTAGCAAGCTATGAACTAACTCAAACTTCTATTCAGATATTTGCGGAAAGAAATTCCGCGATAGAGAGAAGAAAACAATTAACATTGTTCCACTCGATAACTCAATTGTTCAAATTACATTTTACTGATATTGTGTATTGATTCTGATTCATTTGTAGTACCCAAACTATATTATCTTGGAGTAAACACCTTTTCACTAGTTCCCAACAGAGTTGATATGTCTACAGTAACACTGAATATATGGTAGGTGACTATAAAGACATTTGAGCTAGATTGGTGTGTTCTACTTGGGAAAAGTGTTTAGAACCATCCACTGAAGTTACAGAAGTT
Organism: Harmonia axyridis; assembly: GCF_914767665.1. Taxonomy (NCBI): domain Eukaryota; kingdom Metazoa; phylum Arthropoda; class Insecta; order Coleoptera; family Coccinellidae; genus Harmonia; species Harmonia axyridis. The sequence goes on from NC_059505.1 coordinate 33,481,291, forward strand.
CCGATCACGAAGGATTTTCTAGTGTTTTTCGAATGTTAAGTAGTATTTCTTGGGAAATGTGACCTTCAGACCATTTCCCGAGATCAACTGCTTATTATTCTGAAGATTCATTCTACAAAGTGTCCAAGGTATACCTATTTAAAGTTGATTTTTCTTCACTTCAAATTTCTCATTTTTTATCTTTATAATTGTTATTGAAATCATATGTTCTATACCTACATTTTTCAGAGAACAAGATATATTTTCAATTATTAATGTGTAATATAGGTATTAATAGAATTTAAACAGAAAGTTGAAAGAATTATTTATTTCGAACTGGATTAAATTAACCTAGACCTATATTTTTTCAGAGAACAAAGATAAATTTTCAATAATTTATGTGTAATATATGTATAGTATTAGAATTTCAACAGAAAGTTGAAAGTTGAAAGAATTATTTATTTTAAACTGAATTCAATTAACCAATATTATTATATTATATTTAAGAAATTAATGAATGAATAATATATTACTAAAATAACTGTTTTGTTATTTACCATTCACTACATACCTTTGAACTCCTACATCAAAATGAATTTTAAACATATATTAGAAATATATCGAACAAAAGACATTATAGAGATTTGTGGACTAAAATAAATGTTATGTTATTTCATTAAAGTCAAATTAAACTTAATGAAACAATAACTTCTTTTCTTGATCTAAATAAAGAAATACTAAAAGTAAGTACATACTAAGATGTGTTGAATTAATTTATTATTAGTTTAGGTGCTTATTTTCCCCATATGTAGCAATAATTCATAAAGATTCAATAAACTCATAAATTCATAACAAAAAAGTATGAATACAAGAAACACCCTGTATCTTGAAAACAAAGCTTTTCGGGTCCATTTTCAAAAACTTTTTTTTCTAATTGACCAAGGAATCTCTGATTTTTTTGTACATCCAATTTAGGAACATCTATATCGGGTGTCCTAATTTCGTTGTCTAGTGAGGGATTTCAGAACCCCTTTGAGCTAGAAAAAATGAATGCCTCATTTTCGGAATCGATTCATGAGATTATTAATTTGGTGAAAACCGCAACCTCATAAATTGAACTGTTTTCGAGCTATAAGAGATAATTGGAAAACAACGTGAAATGAAAAGTTCTTATAACTTCTTTATATTAGTGCTATTAACATGAAACAAAAACATCCTACAGGCACTTTTGTTTAATAGAATCCATTGGTAATATAATTTTTTTTCATTGCCATTATAGTTTTGAAGTTATAATAGATAATGGATTTGTAACGTTACAATTGCCCATGAGACTCTTAGACTGATTTCTAGGGTTGGTTTTGCTGATTTGGCAACAAAACTCCTACCCAGATTTTTACAAATTTAATAAAATATACCAAGATCGATCCTTTTCACTCTAAAAAAATAGTATTGAAATAAAAACTTAACTTAAATCAGTTTTTAATTAATTACTGTGCTATTAGGATGGAACCTCTTCGGTAGATTATTTTCAGCCCCCCAAACACCAGATCTTAGCAGGAAGCTATAGTACTCCAATTCCCATTCAGCGAAGTTGATGTAAAAACGCCCAGTATATAACGCAGGTATTCTCTCAGTTTCAGGAACCAAAGTGGTTTACGTACGTACTATTCCAACTTTTATATCTCAAAGAAGTTCTTCTTTACGATATTTCGATCCCAATGGAGATTTCTATTGTTTAATCCCAAGGGAAGGTTGTACTTCTTGATATTTTTCATTCCCAAGAGAGGTTTCTGTTGTTTCAATCCCACAGGAGGTGTGCATTGGGAAAATGAACAACAATATTAGAATATGTTAACCTGAATTTACAACTCCTTCTCGGATTTCGAAAAAAAGAACTACTGTTTCAAAATTAATCAATTCGTCCTGGTGAGATTATTACTTGTTGAATGCAAATATTCATGTCAACACTTACCGAGAATCCCGACACAATACTCGGCGATAAATTAAATTCTAAATCTCAAATTAAACTGGTAATGACTGAAAACTAAAACAAAGGTCCGAATGTTTCCTGAGGTCTCGATAATTATTGAAAATTTTTCAAAAAATTCTCTCTGTTTCTTTCTCTAGATACGCGCATCCGTTGATGCTCCATCGGCGACCATTCACACACGACGAATTGACAAACCACATCGACAAACTTTGAAATTTCCAGTAGCATAACATGAATTGAAGCGTGCATCATCGTTGCAGATTCTACTAAAAAAGTGCCTGTGGGAAGTTTTTGTTCCATGTTGATAGCACCAATAATAAAGAAGTTATGAAAACTAATAATTTCACGCCATTTTCAATTTTTCCCTTATAGCTTGAAAACAGTTAATTTATCAGGTTGCGGTTTTCACCAAAATAATTCAGTCAAAAATCGAGCCCGAATATGTGCCATTCATTTTTTTCTAGCTCAAAAGGGTTTTGAGATCCCCCCACTAGACAACGAATTTGGGACACTCGATTCACAAATAATGCTATGGTCCCTAAGTGCACAAATGCATGAAAAGAACGCTTCAAAGCTCTTGATATCAAATCAGTGCTTTTCTCGATTTTTTATTGCTTTCTTATTAATAAATGAATTAAACTTGTTCAAAAATGTTCAATAGTCTAAAATCACGAATATATAAAGCCGCGCTGAAATGAGAGCCCCCCCTGCATATAACTCATGGTTATTCAGGCTATTAGTAGCTACTTACTTGTTACCCATTGGTGTTCTCATAACCCAAGCCGAACCTGGGATCATTCAGAGGTCAATTGGTAAATAAAATTACGGTATAGCACTATTCATGAATCGGTAAAAAACACTTCTCGTCATGAGGGAAATTTTTAACCATTACTTGCGTCTCACCACCGGAAATACTGTTTTTAATGAGGAAGTCTTATTTAACAAATCTTTTCAACGCCGTATGGACGTGGTTTTCTTTAATTGACGAAAGTGCTCTGGACGTCAACCGTTTATTGGGGAAAAGTAGGTGTCCAATGTGGGAATTTTCAGTTAAATTGATTCAGTCAACGCTCTGAAGTCGGCGCATTTCGAAAATAAGTCACGAATACACGAAGAAGAAAAAATCATCAAGCGACGGGAAAAATGAATAAATTAATAAATATACGAATAGATTACTTTTAAATTAATAAATTCGTAAATAATTAATCGAATAAGGAATAAGCAAATAAAATTGTAAAAACCTATAAAAAGAAAGAATATATACAGAAAATATAATTTAATTGTTTATTGTTTTCAATAAGGAATGTTCAATTCAAAAATATGTGGAGACTATACATCATAAAATTGTATTTTGTTTTTTTCCGACTCTCCTAGACCTTTGTCAGGCCTCTAAAAACCTCAGAGCTAGTGCGAGTGTGGGGAAAAATTTTTGTTTTCTGTGTAGGCTTTATTACTGTGTCCCATCGGCACAGTTTATAATTGCTTATGCGAATGGTTAAACTCATAGACTTATTATCCTTGATACGTCTATGGTTAAACTATATCTGAGAAATTTTCAATGATTATATCATTTGTAACTGGTTAATAGAAATGAGTTTATGAATTTGATATTCAAACTCTTCAATAAGTTTCATAATGGCGCCGACTGAGTCGAAAAGAAAAAATATGTTTGAATAGATAAGAGGCAATGTTAACATTTTTTTTGTTTGTTTTTTTTTTGGAAGTGTTATTCAATCAGAATTATTCCCAGAAGAATTGAGTATTGAAATGATAATTAATAGATTTTAACTCAACGCCTGAAGTTGAGAAAGTATATAAAATATATTATTTAACTTTGGTCAATAAATTGCGTCTTTTGTTGTATATTATTTAAGCATTAAGTGTAGTTTGAGTGATAACATTTCTAGAAAAATTAATGGATAGAAAAATCATGGATTTCATGGCAAGAATAAATTTTCAACGAAAAACTCAATAAATATTATCGAACAACCACTATACAGTGTGTTTCCAAATTAGACGTGAACCTTGAAGGAGGTGTTAGTATCACTTATTTGCTATCGATTGAGCCATATTTATTTATAACCAATAATCAACAGTTTACGAGCCATTTGAGTTCTTGTGATTTTCAAAAAATTTCTCATCTTACTTCGTTTTTTGTCGATTTTCTCTATGTTGAGCAAGTTCACTTTAAATTTTGGAGTATTTTAGTCAGAAAAGGATAAGATATGTATAAAAAAAGCAAAACTATTCTGTATTAGATGTTGAATAAGAAAAAGTTTGAATTGAAAGTTGGTACATATCTGAAGAAAAAAATAGTAAATTTCTAATATAAATTTGCCTGCAACTTTCGAATTCCCCAATTTATATATGACAAAATCATTTTAAAAACTTGCCAAATTCCTTCTTTATTTCCTAAAAGAATTTTCGTTCGAATACAGACACTAGTTTTGTTTCAACAATTTTGATTTGAAAGGGGAAAGAAGCAAAGAATGGAAGTAATGAATACAATATTTTTTTATTGCAATTAAAATCAAAATTTCAGTAGAAAATGTATTCATGAATTATATTTGAAATGACCTTCACCATTATTCCTTGTACAAGCATGTGCTTTCTTTCTTATTCTAAATCTTCTCGTCAACGTAGAGAAAATTGACGAAAAATGAAGTAGGGTGCTTTTGAAAATCACAAGAACTCAAATATCTCATAAACTGAAAACACTAAATATGGCTCAAACGGCAGCAAATGAAACACCCTGTATATTTCCTTGATATATGGCTTTGGGTGACTGTTTTCTCCAATATTGAATATTGAATAATGAAATTCAATGAAAAATACATCTTTTGAGTTTCAATGAGTAGGTTATTTTCAGTTTTTTTTCGCATTGAAAAATATGAAATTTTGGATTGGGACCTGTAATATTTTGAGAAAAAAAATTCAACTTTCCTGAAATTTTTTTTCAAGTTTTAACGTTACACTTTTATTTGAATTCATTTGCTTGAAATTTGGTAGAAAATAGGTTGCACTAATGCTTTGATCCTCCTAGTTAGAGAACATGATCCATCAATTTAAAAGGCTAAAAACCGAGAAGTAAAATTGAAAAACTCATTTCTCGAAAGATTGGCGACCTATAAATATGAAATTGAAAATAATTATTCCTACAATTATTCTGAATACAGTATCTTTTACTGATAAATCCTAGTATCGATTTCTGATTGAATCGATATGGGTTCAAGTCCCGCAGCGTAATATTTATATATAAATTTTCTTCATTCGAGTTGAGATATTCCATAATATGAAAGGTAAAATTATCAGATTAGTATCACTTTTTTATCATTTCTTCGAGTTACTCCGTACTGTAAAACATTAAATATATAATATGAAATTATGGACTGTGATTTCAAGACGATACTAATGCATAATATTATATATCAGAGAACCACATTGCTAGGAGTATTTCTGGCATGATGCTACAATAGAATAATAACGTATACAAAGGAAATAATCTCTTAATAATTTAACTTAAATTAACGCAGGGATGTGGGCTTCACATATAAAGTCAATTGACTCTTATTAACGGACAGTTACATGACAGCTTACGCGGTATGTGTTCCGAAAATACGTGGTGTACTTTTTGGAAGAATTGTGTTAAGGTGTACCTGATTTTGAAGATTCACGTAAGTAACGATTTAGTTTCTCAACAAACAGAAAATAATTGTAGGTTTTCCGCTCTTATTAATGTATTTATGATAAAGAAGGTAATGCAGCATATTTACTAATTTCAATGTGAAAATTTAAGTTCTTCATATATCTTATTTTTAAAATTTTCCATCTGCATTATTTGCTTCAGAATTTAAGTTCTTGAAATGATAAATCCCATTCATAAAAGGGAAATGTTTGAGGCACTGTTTCAGCATTCTGAAATGGAGAAATTAGAAAAATCTGTTTAATAAATCCGAATTTGGTTTTCAGGCATTCAAATAAATAATAATCAGTTCAATATTAAATGAATAGAAATAATAAACAACTAAAACACCAAGTTTTTCTCTTCAGAGTTACTGATTCAATGAATAAATGAAAATATTCAAGTTCAATTATATCTCTTAGTTCTGTTGGACCTTCAGGAACCAAAGTTGCTATCTGAATCATCGATACAATCAAGTTCAACAAAATTTATTTGTCTAATAAACGATATGTCTTATTTTACTTTCAAGATAATAACTTCAGGATTTATTATTGAATTTCTCATTCAATTTAATCTTGTATGACCCATGGCCTTAGCTATAAGAGATAAAAGTAGGTATTCCGTCAACTGGAAGAGATATGCAGAACAGTCAATGTTTGTGTACTTTGGGAATAGGACATTCAGAGATTAACAAAATTAAAGTGGCGACTTGATCAAAATTTTCGAATGAAAGTGTTATTGTGTGAATATAATTAATTGAAGATGCTGATGCAGTGAAGACGTATTATGCTTGCATGCTTCTTCTATCTGTTTATCTAACACCCATTCAGATTTGAAAAGGATTGGGGAAAAATCAAAGAAAAATCCGAAGGTTTGAAACTTCTACATTTCAATCATTATCAATATTTTTGTGTGTAAAAATTCTGTATTTTGAAAATAATTAATCGAAAGTATTGAGATGATTCTTTTTTGTGTTCGGTTTAGATAAATATTTTTGCGAACCTTATCTTTATAAATATTGAACAACTTATTGGAAAAACAAGTTAATTACATATTTGAGGATATTTTGGAACTTAAAAAGAAAATAAAATTTCTGGAATTTTCGAGATCTTTACATTATCGGTTTCATATTAATGAAAATAACATAGTCTACTTTTATAAAATAACGAAATATCTATACCATATTGCTGCTTTTCAATCAACAGTTGAAACCATGTAGGTATGTATTCCAAGACTGAGAATACATTTTTAAATAACTATACCTAAATGAACACAACATTTTTTACAGTAGAATTCATCTTCTAATATTTTTGTATTTGTATATTTTCGATTTTTTTCAACTGAGATAAAAGATAAACCTCGGCGTTCAAACTCCACATAATGATATTCATTTTTAATTTTTTAATATATGAAACATCCGATCTTCATAACGTAGTATAGGGGTATATTAATATACGTAGTATAAAAGGTAAGGGCGTATCTGTATAGGGGTACTTTTTACTAATTGTGACTAAGCTCTCCACGATACATAAATGAAACGTGCCATGAGTCACATTCGCTCTTAATTGTATCTTTAATTAACTCTGTGTCGGAGCCAATCTCATAATTGAATGAAAATCGGTCAAGTACGATGATGTGTTGTGGAAGTAGCTGAGTTTTACGGGTTTTTTAAGTATTTGTAATATCTTTAGGAAGTTCAACTACTTCGGGATGAAATATATAGGATTTTCCTAAATTACTCGTTATTTTCGGTTTTTTGCATCATTCTTGTCACAAAATTTCATATGTAGTTATCAAAGAACTGAACTGAGTAATTCGCATCGAAAAATTGTCTGGCTGTGTTGCACAATTTATTGTGTTTCATTCAAATTGCAATTTATTTGTGAAGAGATCAGTTTTGAATTGACCATATCTACAGGATGTTCCTAAATTGGAGGTACAAACGAATATGACCGATTCCTCGGATCATTTGAAAAAAATGTCCTATAAACATGCAAATTAATTTTTTTTTTCAAGTTTTTTTTTCATATCATCTTCCCTTCACAAGATATATAACTTTAATTTGGCATAGATACTCCAAATTAACGTTTTCATTATTTGAATGCAAATCTACAGAGTGATATTTTTTTGGAATAGTGCCTGCTTCTTTCCACCATAACTTTTTTTTTTATGGATACTGTGATACAAAACAAGCATTCTGCCTATAGTGTTCACTATTCTTCTCTCGAGTGCTTCTATTATACTCAAAAGTTGTGAACAAATTGTACTCTACATGTTTGAATGTATTTTGTTTTGATTCAATGATAATGAAAAAAAAAATGAGTACCACACCTTTTGGTTTCTTGTGTTTTTGTCGTATTTGCTACCGATTTCAAGAAAAAACTTCAAAACATTTTCTAGTAATCCTCAGGAAAATACAAATTGATGTAAAGATCCAGTTAGTAAGCTGTAATAAATAAATTAATCATGGGTTTTGGTACTTATTTACCCAATCTGTAGCTAAGATAAAGACAATAAAGATTCGATAAATTGGTATAATATTTGTACGACTTTTTCTTCTTGAAATTATCCAAGGAATCTCCCATTTCCTTTTGTACCTCCAATTTAGGAACACACGGTATACTCCGAAATGTAGAGAAAAGCTCTAACATCATCAATGGAAAGAGTTTGTTTTTTATTTATTTTATAATTAATTTTATTATATTTATAATAATAAATCACTACAACCAAAAAAATGCATAATTAAGTTTTTAATTACATAAATCGTATACCTTTGGCTCGGCTGCCCTAATCATAACTATAAAAAATTTCATCGAATTTCGGAACGTATAACCTTGGGATCAAATAACGCAGTGTAATATTGTATGTTTTTTCTTTCTTATTTAAATACCCATTGAAATATAAATAACCAACTGATAGTTGCAATGTAACCTAAGATAATCTATTTTGAGTTTTGGAATCAGAACAATTTCAAGAAATGAAATAAGAATTTATACTCAATCTTTGTTTTGGATTTACATAATTATTAAGTTTGTTTTTCAAATATAAACATTTGGAAACTTTTCAGAAAAAGTGCACCTCTATTGGTGATGACCTGAATCCCAACCCTTCAAAATTTCATAAAAAATCATGAAAAGATAAACAGGTAATAAAATATCATCTCATATATCCTACATATATTTATCTAGTTCCTTTTGAATATTTGATTAGGAAAAATTAATCTATAGGACTTCAACTTGTAAGCGAATTTATAACCTGTGATCTGAGGAAATAATTCAATAACTTTCCCAATAGTTACGGCACTATAATATGATTCCTGAAATTCAGACTATCATAGTAAGTCATTTTCAAACTATATTATCTGACCTTATTCTGATTTACGCATACGGTACGAGAAGCGCATATTTAAAAGAGCTGAAATTTCTATGGAACTATTTATGTCCCAACTCGAATATCCATACTAAATTTCATCAAAATCAGAAAAGTAGAACGCGAAATATTCAAGTCCCGGTAATTTCAAGTTTACGCATGAGCAATACGCGTCTTTTACTGCAATTAGTTAAGGGACCATCAACGTCATAAGTCGAATATCCATACAAAATTTCATCAAAATCGGAGAAGTAGAACGAGAAATATGAGGATTCTGAGAAATTTCACGCTTGCGCAAGCTCAACGCTATGTTTATTACATATTTACAGATATACTTCTTTGGAACATAACTTATGTTCCAACTTTTCATAGATGAAGGAGAATGTTTTGTCCTGAGTTGGTTTTTTTGGTTCTTGTCAAATTAACTAAGCGCATCCTGTATTTGGAAAATCTGAAAGTCATTACCATCTACGACCCAAACAGGATCCCCAAATATATTTTGATCAAAATCAGATAAGAATTGTAGAAGTTACAATATTTTGTAGATTTGTGTTGTTAGCGGTGGTCCTAAAATCTTTTGAAATCGACAACCAAAATATGTTTTCATCCAAAATTACAAGCTGTTAACATACTTCACTCAAATGCTTCCTATTAATTGACGATTCTACCTCGTCGCTTACTACTAATTGCATGTTTAAAACCAACAGATGATGAGACCGTAAAAAATACATAACTTTTGACGAACAAGAACCCTACAGAAACTTTAATGCTCCGAAAAACGTATGATATGCGGAATTTCGTCGAGTTTATAGAGTAGAATCGACAATTGGTAGACAGACGTTTTAATTTAGTAGAGGTCGAATCACTTAACCCTTGAAAGTATCAGTGAATGAACATTCAATTCAGTAGGTATTACAGTTTTATAAGAGGTGAGATCCCCTATTACGTGTACGATCATGTCCGTCCAATTAGTTGAGAAAAGTGATGATTTAGTTCCTGGTGGATGCATGCAAGTACCTCTACACATTTTCTCATGTTTACCTGTACTGTAAACATACATATTTAGTGGTCAATAACTTTGCGATTTTATTTGTATGACCACAACAGCAAAATGTGCGTGTGGATATAATTTATTCTGATTTGCCTTAAGCTTTATCATTTTTAATTCAATGAGTGTGTTGTGAATAAAGTATTAACGTGAAATCTTATGCAAAATTCATTCATCATGCATTCATTATTTCATAGAAAACAATGTGGCCATTGCTAGCTAGGACTCCCTACATATGTAGTTTTCAACATATTTTTTAAAGGTTTTTTCTTTTCATTCCTTCGATATGAATTTTCACTTTGTAGTTCATTAAATTGAAGATTGAATCAGAAAAAAATTCGATACTATTTTATTTCAATATTGCGATTGTTATTGTGAATACTATTTTTTATATTTTTGGAGTTTATTGATATAATTCTTGAAATAAGAAAGACCGTAGAAAACCATAGTACTCTTAACTTTTTTTTTATGAAGAATTGGTGTTTTTAAAAATATTCATTACATCTTTATGTAGATCAATTTCTTCAACACTCTTTTAGTTTTTTTTTTTTCATACATTTTTGCCTTCAACTATAACAAATTTTAAAAAACGGATGAACATCGAACATATCAATGTTTCAAATGTATAATTAGTTAATTCAATTTGAATGTTAGCGATTTTTTTTGTTTCAGCTTTCCACCGAATGGGGTAATCTAAAAATTAAATATTGATCTGTCCTGTTACTAAGTACTAGTGCCGCAGGAGTACATTAGACCTCCTGCTGCTCAAGTGCTTATCAATGGGAACAGTTTATCCAACAACGAATCATCTCAAAGCAGCGATTCGGACATTCAATTGGGCGACATGAAGATTATAAGTGCTATAAATGTATAGTAGGGGCAATTTTTTGTAGATGAGTGCCATGAAGGGAGAATTTTTTATATATTAATTCTCGAGAGTTCACAAAATTTTATATTTCAATAAACAACAAAAATTTTCGTTTGTTTCTTTGAAATTATTATTTTATTTAGTTGTAGTAGTAGATGGCAGGTGGATCTTTGTGAGATTTCAATTGAAACAGTAAAATACAAAATAATTTTTTTTATTTTGGCAAACATTATAAATATAATCATTCATCAAAAAGATATATTATATAAATATTTATAAATTGAGTTTATTAAAAAGATACAACTTTCACGTTGAGAGGAATGTCAACATTACCCCTAAGAGTACTCCTTTGTAATCTCTAAAAAAAAAAACAAATGGTCATACACATATATATGATAATATCCACACAAATGAACAAAAATTGGGGAATTTAATTTCATGGTAATATTTGTCAAATTATAATTTGATTAATATATAAAGATAATAATAAATTAAAATATATTTACCCTAGTGAAAGTATTGGCAAGAAGCCTATTTGCTTCCTTCAGTCTTTTTTCTTTGTGTAAATTCTTTTTGCTTTTAACCTCCGTCAAATGGAGATAATGTCGTTTAGTCAAATCTTTCATTTCTTTGAAATTTTTGAACACTCTTGGCCGATATTTTTTTGGAGACTCGTTCAATTCAATATCTGAAATTATGTGAGAATAAGGATAGCAAGCATCCTAAGATTAGACTAAGATGCATAGAATCCCTGGTGTGTGTACTGATTTGATTTTGTTTCAGACTTTTTGAGATATCCATCTGTTGCTTTGGTCTTCTGCTTCATCAGAGTTCTGTAAGGTGACGCTCTTCAGAAATTTTCGAATTCCCGCTTTCTGCCTGGCGCCGTTTGAAATAGTTATTTATAATACAAGTGCAGGAGGCATTGATATTCTTCCACGAGTTCAAAATTCAAAAACGAGCCACGAAGTGGCGAGTTTTAGAATGAACGAGTGGTAGAATGAGCCTTCTGTACGAGTATTATACATTATTTTCTCTAATTCATTGCATTTTCATTGAAATTAATGAAATATTTCCATAAATATCATTTGGTGATTTTTGCATTGAAAAATGTTGGTTGGCAGAACTGATTTCTTTAAGGCAAATTGATGAATTGACAGATAAAGCCGTGGCGGAAAGTTCGGAGTACCAACATATAATAATAAAATATAACCATGAAAACTGTGCGTTTCTGATATATTCTCGCACGATTTTGTTCTACAAGATGTGGAAGAATGAACGGAATAACCACAGAATTAGAGAAATGAAATACTGATTTCAGACTTCACAAACTTTCACCATAAATTAAAATTCAGTTCCTATCGAATTTTTAATGAAATGAATGGAATATAATGACAGAGTATAGAAGCACACTATAGGAACTATAGTTCCTATACTGTGATAGAAGATTGTTACGAGCATAGAATATGAAATATTATTGTTCTAAACTCAAAGACGAGAATCGAGAGAAATGTCAAATATAAACGATGTATGCGCCATCTGACACAGACGTGATCTTTCGAAATCAAGTAGATATAAATCTGAAAAATCTCCCGTTTTGTCTGAAGGTTTCACAGGTACATACCAGGTTTTCTATGCATTTTAGATTAGATTAAAATTTAAAAGGTATAAATATAATTGAATGCAATATACTTACCAAAAACACAATACGTATTCGCCTGGTAACCACAAGGTTTAGGAATATTGCTCTCACTACAAACTTCGTTTTTCCTTTTCTGCTTCAAATAATTAATTTTGTCTATGAAATTCAACTTTCTGTTTTCAGAATTTTCTTCCCTTTGGTAAGTAGCATCCCTCAAAATGCGACGTCTTCGCTCTGCCCTGGCTACAAACTCAGGCTTCATTGTACACAAATAATTCTGAAAAACGCAAATAAGGAAAAGATAAAACATTGGAAAGATTAACAACATGAATTATTGAATTATAGATACAACATTATTTTATATAGAAACCCAAAAGTTGATAAATTCCATAAAATAGAACCAATGCTCTCCTAGGGCATGTGAAATTTGAAGGTTTCTGCAACAGGAACTTCTGTACAAGTAGGACCGTTTTACCATGAATTTATGGTCTAGTGTGCCCACATCAAAGCTGTTCTCGTCATTGATCGTCGTAGTTCCAGAGTTCTAATAAACTCCAGTATCTGGGATGGCTTCAAGTAGGTTAATTCTTTACTTTTACAAGTCTCTCATCCAAAGCATTTTTTGCGTTGGCTAGCAATGGCGGGGCATTCCATCACCAGATGTTAGGGAGTTTCTTCCTTCTCCTCACAGAACCTGCACTCGTATTTTTCTGCTAGACCATGAGGTATTACCTGAGACAGCAATGCTCTATAAGAAATCCAGTGAGGAGGTCTAGCATATCCTTGTTAAAATACTTCTTAGATCTCGCAGTGTCAAAGTTTCGAAGAAACTTTTTGGAATTATCCAAACCAGGAAGATTCAGCCAGAATGTTTCTCTTCTCTTTCGCTTTTTTCCTTCTCCTGAAACTCTTCCTTGTTGGTATATTTACCTATACCACAAAAAGATTCTGGGCCAATGAGAGGAGTAAATGTTGCTTTTCTGACAAGTGCGTTGATCTCTTCATTTCCTTCAATTCCCGTGTGACCGGGATCCCAGATTAAACAGACCTTGTTATTCTTGTCTATTTCGTCCAGTTTTCTTCGGCACATCAATACCATCCATATGTGAGCTCAAGGCTTTGATTGCAGCCTGACTGTCAGAATGTATCGCTATATCACATTTCTGATAGTTTTTAAGTAGGTATATTTCCACACATATTTCTATTGCAAGTATCTCTATCTGAAAGACACTTGGAAAGCAGCTTAACAGTAGTAGTGTCTTAAGTTTGATGTGTCAAAGGTTTGGAGAGAACTTCGAAACCATCATGACGACTGCTATTTTTATGTCATAGCGTAGTTTAAAAAGTAAAAAAAAAGAAATATAATATGGTTCAATTCCTATTTGTCATTCTTCTACCATGAAGGCGAAATATGAAACTTGCAATAGTTTTGAACGAATCGAATACGTAGAATATCACTGGGCATTTTGTGTTGATTTAAAAATGATTGACAGCAAAGCGGTTATACAAAATATACTTGTTTTTTATGTCTATGGGATAGAAGAGCTAAAAATGAACACTGGATTAACAGAAATTGGCCATCAAGTGATGTTATGATTCAAGGAATACAAAACGTAATGGTTGCGAAAAGATAAAAATATCCGTTTTTGATGCTATTAGTTAAAGTTTTAAATCAAGATGAAAATTGTTTCGGGTGTTTGTCAGGTAAATTTTCCGGGATTAACACGGTAAAAACTAAATGGTGGTACATTGCTTTCCTGAAAACTTGGGCAATTTCACTGAAGGGGGAAAGATTCCAACAGGACATTAAACTTTGGGAAATCTATATCAAGGACTATGGGATATCCACATGTTGGTCGACTATTGTAGTAGCCTTCAGCGAAACTACCCTACTAAACTCCATGTTAGAAAGTCATATAAAAGGAATTTTTTAAGTATGAAGTGACTAATGTATATATGAATTTTTTAATAAATATTTGAATTCATTTATTTCTGCTAATAAATACCTAAATCCATGTTTTTTTTTCAAATCTGGCAATAGTAATATCCTTGTATAAAGAATAGAATATTTTTCTTTAATTCTGTGGTTATTCCGTTCATTCTTCCACATCTTGTAGAACAAAATCGTGCGAGAATATATCAGAAACGCACAGTTTTCATGGTTATTCTTTATTATTATATGTTGGTACTCCGAACTTTCCGCCATGGCTTTATCTGTCAATTCATCAATTTGCCTTAAAGAAATCAGTTCTGCCAACCAACATTTTTCAATGCAAAAATCACTAAATGATATTTATGGAGATATTTCATTAATTTCAACAACAAATGCAATTAATTAGAGAAAATAATGTATAATACTCGTTCAGAAGGCTCATTCTACCACTCGTTCATTCAAAAACTATTATAAATAACTATTACACAATGGTATAGTATACCCGAAGTCACTTGAAGGAAGCTAGAATATTTCGATTATACAAGGGTTGTCCAAGTTTTCAGAAATTCCTTTGGGAGCAGTGAATATATTGCCGAACAATGTTTAAAAATAAACTCTGGTATTTAGTATTTTCATGGACTAGTTCAAGTGACTTTGGATATACTATAATAGTTATTACGTGAAATATACTCAAGTTGAGAAAAGAAATGCTAAATGTAGTATACCTCAAAATATAGACCTCATAGACGAAATTGAAGGGCTTTTTCGGATTCTGCATCCAAAAATTAAGCAAGAACAGCTTACAAAATGTCTGTAGGCCTGTATAATTCAAAAGAAAAGCATTCTTACGAGAGTCAAAAGTTAAAACTACATATATACACAGAATTACTTTTGTGGTAAGGTAAGCCACTTGCTAGTGCAGAACCCATTACTTCATCAGAGATGAATAACACTGATATGAAGCAGGAAAAGGCTAATTTGCCTAACTGCAAAACAGATAGGAGTTCAAAGAGTAAGGTTTAGTAACTTACCTGAATGGAAGGGCAGCTTGTATACTTCTTAGCACCACGCCCTTCACCATTCTTGTTCTTTCTACTACAAGCACCTTTACAATTAGGAACTTTTACTGTAACTTCCGGTAGGCAGTTTTCGCTGGCTTCCTCTTCTTCTTCCCCACAATAAGAATCGAAATCACTTTCTCCCTCCTCCTCGCAATGTTTATTTGGACACTCGTCTTCTAATTTCAAGAAGTATGCGCACCCGTTTTTGTATTTTTTCGGCAACTTACATTTACACCCACATTTCTTGCAGCACTTGCAGTTTTGTAACACTTCGCAGTATTGCTGGTATACGTCCAAACGTTCAAGCTCGGTTAGGGTTTGTTTGAACATACATAAATCGTCTCGATTCACCAAGCTGTAGCACATACAAGAGTGCAGAGGATTGGAATATGGGTGGGGGTAGAAATTTTTTTGGTTGACCTCCTGGCATGGGTCGCATAAGGGAATTTTGTTTATGAGATTCTTCAGGATTTTTTCTTTCTTACAGCAAATGCAAGACATGAAACTGCCAGAACCCGAATCAGTGCTTGATGAGAAGTTGGAGCTGGATTTCTTGCATTGGCACATATTTTCCTTGTCCTGTTGGGTTTCCCCGCATTTACAAGAAACCCCAGTGTTTTCTGAAAGGATATAATGAAAAAATGTGACAACAATCGTCTTCAATTGCATAATGGACTGAGAGTGATTCTTCAACAAGTTTATGCCTATTATTCAATTTAAAATAAACTTTTGTTAATAGGATATGACGCATATGCGAGATTATTTCTAGATGAGAAAAATTTTAATAGAATCATGCAACGAGGTGGATGGAATTATAGATAAACTGAACCAGAAACTAAGTAGTGTCAACTGATTAAATAAATTTTTAATTCTATTATCTCGAATTTTTGATTTAATCTTAATTTATTATTTTTTTATCAAGTTGTTTCTACTTATGGAACAAATATTATCTTTTACCAATACATTTAAAGTTATTCCTCTGCAGGCATCAGCACCAAGTTATTGTATTAGCTAGCTTTCAATTTGCAATGTTTAGTTGAGAACAAAATAATTTTACACATACTACCAGACCACAAAGCATACCAAACTGTGATAAGTTTCAGATGCAATGTTTTCTTTAAACTCTCCTAGCTCAAATATAAACATTCAATATTCGAAGTGGGTTTTTACTTCTTGTTGACCAAGTACATACAGTGGTGCTCTAATATTGTGTAAGGCACCATATTTACTAAATCTCATATGTCACCTTTGAACTGTCATAACATCAGACTAGATTAAAGGGGGTCCCAGTACTCCCATTGCACTGTGACCTTATAGTCTGTTGTGCCCACATCAGAGCTTTTCTTGCCATTACGTGATCTACATCGCCTTCCAGTTACAGAGTTCTAATGAACTCCAGTATATCGTAGTATATCAAGGAGACCATTTTTCACTTCTATAAGTTTCTTGTCCAAAGCTTTTTTGAGTTGGCTTGCGATGGAGAGGTATTCCGTTACCATGTGATCCGGAGATTCTACTTCCTCCCCACAGAATCTGCTCTCGTCGTTTTATGCTACAAGTCTATTGAGGAGCTTCCTGGAGTGACAATGCCCTGTAAAGAATCCAGTGGGGAGGTGTAGCATATTCTTGTTAAGATTCAGATACTTCTTAGATCTCGCAGTGCCAGAGTTGCGAAGAAACTTTTTGGAATGATCCAACCCAGAATGATTCCGCCAGTGTTTCTATTTTGGTTTTTTCTACTACTGTACTCTACTGCTCTTTCTAGTAGTCTACACTCTTTCTAGTTTGTCTATACCACAAAAAGGTTTTGAGTCAATAAAAGGAGCTTGTGGTCCTTTTCCGGCAAATTTATTGGCCTCTTCATTTTCTTTAATTCCCGAGAGACCGGGAACCCAAACTAAAAACTAGACTACTTCTTGTCGTTGAGTTTTCTACGGCACTCCAATACCATATTAGAATCCATGATATGTGAGCTCAATGCTTCGATTACAACCTGATTGTCAGAATGTATCGCTACATATGGCGACAGTATCATAACAAATGGTAAGATAATCAAATCTTGCACTCTTATTGAAACGCCCTCAAGCATTAACTTGAAAAACTGAGATTAACCTGACACAACATAAATTGAGACGGATATCTACAGAGAAATAATATAAAAAAAAGATAACAAATATGTTTTGTTCCACTTTCAGAAAAAATCATGCAGAATACAAAGCAAACCAAACGTACAAAGAATTTCAGGGGATTGTTTTTATTGGGACATGTTATCTTTACATCATTCCAATACACTCAAAGTTTTCAGTTTCAAGTAATCTAATTCGAATCTCACAGAGGCGGTTTTTTGTTCTTGAAATCATAGATTGTGAGATTCCAAAGATATATCGCAGCTCCAAAACCATATCAATACTTTTCATTTCCTACCTTTGCAGTTGCACTGTATATTGGCATCTTCCTTGGGTTCCGTTTGGCATGTGCATTGTATGAATGCGGGATACTGGATGTATTTCTCTTCGTGAGTGGCTGTCTGGTTGCATTTACATGTTTCCATGCTGCACCCACATTTCTTCTGTTGCGTTGATTGGGTCTGCTTTGCTTGGGCTGGATTTTCAGTAGTGCACAAATAAAGTTGGACATTTGTTTGGTGGCTGTTAGCGTGGTCTGGGGAGGGTATGTTTGGTGAACCAGAGGACATTGAGGGGACCTCATCTTGGGTTTGCAGTTCTCTGCTAGAATCTTCCGATCTGCTGGACGTTTTGCTATTGGCCTGGGGTTCTTGAAGAGGTGATTTAGTAGTGACTGAAATAGAGAAGAGATATACAACGATTTATCCTAAAAATGTTTTAAAATTATGAAATATATCTCTAAAAGAAAATTTAGCACAAGAATGAACATATGGAACATAACAATAAACATCATTAGCAACATCATAAACAACAGTAGTACCTTCATTAAGAGGAATAAATACATAGGTAACCTATAATATGGATGAAGCTGCAAGTCTGAAACGCAGTTTGAGAGTGGAAGTTTTGAAATCGGGTATCTAAAATACCACACAAAGCTTCCTCTACCAATAGTGGTTTGTGTATTTAATTTATAAATATTTCACCAGTCTAACAAAGCGATGATATGAAAAAGTAACTTTACTTGAAATTGGCATGAGTAAAGGTTCGTTCTCTTGCGCATCATCATCAGCGTCACTGGATCTACGTCTGCTCTTATCTTTCCGCTTACGATCCTTCTTGCTACCAGGACAAGGTTTTGGAGGGTAGGCGGGGCATGGTTTGTCCCCGCCACCAGGACAGGGCTTAGGCTTTGCCGGACAGGAAGGTTTCTTCGACGGACAAATCAGAGACGATTCCGACGAATTATCTTTAGACGATTCTTTGCGACCAGGACAGGGCTTTGGAGGGTAGGCGGGGCATGGTTTGTCCCCGGCACCAGGACAGGGCTTGGGCTTGGCCGGACACGAAGGTTTCTTCGACGGACAAGTCAGTGACGATTCCGACGAATTATCTCTAGGCGATTTTTTGCGACCAGGACAGGGCTTTGGAGGGTAGGATGGACAGGGTTTATTCGAAGCACCGGGACAGGGCCGAGGTTTCGCTGGACAAGACGTTTTCTTCGACGGACAAGTCAGGGACGATTCCGACGAATTCTCTTCTTGGTCCTCTGCTTTAGGCTTCAAAGGCTTGCAGGGATATTCTAGGGATTCGCAGGATCTGGACTCATCTGGAGGAACACAACATGAAGGAGTTGGCGAAGAATCGTCCTCTTGGTCGTCGCAAGGTTTGCAAAGTAATTTGGAGTCGGACTTTTTTGCATTGGGATCTTTCCGTTTGCATTGGTTGCATACCGGGCAACTCGGAGGAGTTAAGGTAGCACAAGGAGGGATGCCACATAATTCACATGGGACGTGTATTGAGCCGGGAGGCTCGGAGGGAGGCTCCTTATTCTGAAAAGGGGATTCATCGTCTTCGCTCTCCGATGAAGGACAGCAAGGAGGCGGAGGACAGCAAGGAGGCGGAGGACAGCAAGGAGGCGGAGGACAACGAGGAGGCGGTGGACAAGGGGGTGGAGGAGGACAACAAGGCGGCGGAGGACAACGAGGAGGCAGTGGACAAGGGGGTGGAGGAGGACAACAAGGCGGCGGAGGACAACGAGGAGGCGGTGGACAAGGGGGTGGAGGAGGACAACAAGGCGGCGGGGGGCAACAACTCCTTATGCAAGTATTCTTAGACCGAAGGGGAAACGGCTTGCAAGACCTGGGGGGGCAGTATCTCGGACAAGGAGGAAAAATCGGAGGTTTGCAGCATTTGCTGCACGGTGGTGGAGGGCAGGGAGGTGGGCACGGAGGAGGACAAGGCCTACAGCAGGGTGGTGGAGGACATGGTTTACAAGGTGGGGGTGGGCAACACTTTGGACAAGGAGGTGGTTTACAGGGAGGCGGGCAGCATTTTTTACAAGGCGGTGGACAAGGAGGAGGCCTACATGGAGGTGGACAGGGAGGAGGTCTGCATGGAGGTGGACAAGGAGGGGGCTGACAGGGAGGAGGTCTGCATGGAGGTGGACAAGGAGGAGGTCTGCACGGAGGAGGTCTGCACGGAGGAGGTCTGCATGGGGGTGGACAAGGAGGAGGCCTGCATTGAGGTGGGCAGGGCGGAGGTCGACAAGGAGGAGGACAGGGGGGAGGTTGACAAGGGGGCGGTCTACAGGGGGGTGGTGGGCAAGGAGGAGGGCAGGGCGGAGGTTGACAAGGGGGCGGTCTACATGGGGGTGGTGGGCAAGGAGGAGGGCAGGGCGGAGGTTGACAAGGAGGAGGTCTACATGGGGGTGGTGGGCAAGGCGGTGGTCTGCACGGTGGTGGACAAGGGGGAGGCGGTCTGCATTGTGGTGGGCACGTAGGAGGCGGTCTGCATGATGGTGGACAAGGCGGAGGAGGCGGTCTGCATTGAGGAGATGGACAAGGTGGGGGTGGCGGTCTACATTCTGGTGGGCAAGAAGGAGGTGGTCTACAAGATGGCGGGCAAGTAGGGGGAGGTGGCCTGCATGACGGTGGGCAAGGCGGAGGAGGCGGTCGGCATTGAGGAGAAGGGCAAGGTGGGGGAGGTGGTCTACATTGAGGAGATGGACAAGGAGGTGGAGGTGGTCTACATGATGGTGGACAAGGCGGAGGAGGTGGTCTACATGATGGTGGGCAAGGCGGAGGAGGTGGTCTGCATTGAGGAGATGGACAAGGAGGTGGAGGTGGTCTACATGATGGTGGACAAGGAGGTGGGGGTGGTCTACATGATGGTGGACAAGGCGGAGGAGGGGGCCGGAATTGAGGAGGACAAGGAGGTGGTCTGCATGACGGTGGACATTGAGGAGGAGGTGGTCGGTATTGGGGAGGTGGACAAGGAGGTGGTCTGCACGAAGGTGGGCAAGGTGGAGGTGGTGGGGGGCAAGGGGGAGTTTGAGATCGGCAGGTACAAGAATTTTGGGAAGGCTGTGATGCTTGATTGGAGACAATACAGATCCGAGGGTAGCTAGTTCTAGACGACCGTTTGGCTTCGTTATCGATGTCATTGTCTGAGCATTGAATCCCTTGAGGAATCCGGATACATATAAACGAATCAGACGTACCTGGGGAGGCTTGACAGAACGAACGCTTTCGTTCTTGTTGGGCGGATGTATTAACAGATTTACATAACGCTTCCAATACGGATGGGCAGATTTGGAGTTTTTGGTCACTGCCGGTTCGTCCTGTAAAATAGAAATGTCTTCGATATGCGTTTCAAAATTGTACTTCGCGCTCACTTCTAGGTGTTGCGCATTGGCATTCGGAATCGGATTTTCCTTTTTGCATGTTCTTATACTTCGTCGGTGTGATGCAAATTATATTCCCCGATGATATACTCTGCATTGAATCGTCTGTATTATCGAGTTCATCTGAAACGAAATATAAGTTCGCTGTTATTGGCGTTCATTTAATTTGCATCATCACTGAATCCTGGTGAGAACTCACAAATTATCTCGGTTTTCATTGTGCTGTATTATCCCCAATAAATTGTGAGAAATGGGAGGGTGAATCTTCAATATGACGCCAAATTGTCTTAATGACAGTCGATGGCTGTCTATGTCCGTAAAGGAAATATTGAACGTACCTGTTTTGCGACATTTCTTATCGCATTTCTTTGAACTACGGTTCGATTTAGAATCGGCTGATTTTTTCTTATTCGACTGCGCGTCGGGGCTTTTAGGTTGGCACCACTTGGAATTCATTACTTTCCGTTGTTTACCGTCTGAAAATATCGAAGCTGTGTAGATGGTTTTCATTTAATCGTCGCAATGGGCCTTACTTTCATCTAGGCTAGTTTGAACACCACAGTTTTCGCAAATACAACATTGACAACGAACATTTTTGTCGCCAATCTCTGAAAAGCGGATATAATATTCGACAATAGACATGTTTAAGAGGGATTACCACCAAGTGGTTTTTCGCGTATCAGTCCAACTTTGGTACCCATTCATAACCCCTCTGGTGATACTGCGATGACCAAACTTTGTACGGTGTACGAAGTTGTAGATTCACTTCATCTTTCTTTTTTTTAAAGCAAATAAGTAGAGGGCAACTTTCAGGAAATCATAGTTTTACCTCTTTTGTAATGATTTTAGGAATGTTTTTTCACGAATATTTTAAAAATATATCAATGCTTTGTGCAAAGTACATGTAATCAATTTTTTTGCAAAAAACCAAGTTACTAATTTCTTTTCATTCGCAAATTAAAAATATTTACTTTCTTTCATGTAGATTATTGTTTAAGGAAATTATGTGAAAACCCCAAAAAATCGATGATATCTAAGAAGAAATATCCCCGCTTTGAACTGAGCAGCCACGTGGTGGTGTTCCCTCTTAAGCGAGTTACATAAAACGTAAAACTATTTACTCTTTGTTTGGCTGCCGCAATTCATACAAGTGCAGCACTGACAGCTCTTTCTAGACTGCATTTTGTTCACACATTCCGTTCTTATTTCAGAGACGTCCTTGTTAGTAGAACAGTCACTAGGACAAGGTACTGCTTTTGAGACAGACCTCTTCTGTCTAGTTTTAGGGCTAGGGGATGGTGTAGACGTAGAAGAAACGTCACATTTCGAACATGCTTTGCAGCAATGTTTATTTTCTGGGAATGTAGTTTAGGGATTATTCATATTCAAATAGTCAAGGAATGGTCATAAAGACGAGAGATGAATTTAGGACGTATACTTTTTCCGACCAATTTATTTTACTTCAATAGAAACTTTTTTTTTATCATTTTCTGGTTATGGGCAAATTGGTTCCTTGTTTCATTTCAAAGTCATGATAACAGCGTCCTATATCCATTGTTTTGAATCTCAATTAATGAATATATCACAAAAGAAAAGTGAAGAAAAAAAAATTCGTGAAAAAATTTCGGCGCCATCATACTTGCTTGTTGTTGACTCTTTGTTTCGGTCATCTTTTGACATTTCTGCGGCTTCATAGATTCCCTTGAAGACTGCGAACTAGTACTACAAGGACTTGAAAATCTCACTTGACTAGTCTTGCTTACACTCGATTTAGAACAGCCTGAATCAAGAGAAAGTAGGTACCATTTCCCAAATGCGAATTGATTTTGTTTAGATTCAAGGAAGTATTATGAAAACTTCTGAAGATGAAGACATGACAAAAATTACATAGAAAGATCTGCTTATGTGATGCTTAGCGACATTAAAATAAGAACAACCATCAATAGTTGAAACATTTTAATTATTTTATGTGTACATGTTTCATATGGTAACATGAATAAACGATCAAGGATTTGTTGAAAAACATATAGGAAGTAGTGACACCTTCTGTTCTGCACTACCTTCCACATTTTCAACAAGATTATGCCCAATGGGTAGTGGGAGTTTCTTAGGACAACTTTGAACAAAACTGAGTATAATTGTTGCTGTGGCTACTTCGATCTCCGGATCTTTGGCCTCTGGAAAATTACAAGTAGGTGATTATAGACTTTCTTGAAGCTTCAAAAGGAGGTACAGAAAGTCTAGGATACATCAGAAGAATGTTTAGAGGTAGAGGTCCAACATATTTTTATTTTCCTTAGATAACTTTTAAAATATAGCTGCCCAAATTTTGATCGTTTACTTATCTAGGATCATCTTATTTTAATGTCACTGAGTATATTTTTGTTGAATGTTTTATATCCAGACTTTCATGGGCCTTTTCGACCACAAAATTCAACCAAAAGAATTATAGAACAGAAATTCTGTTGTTAGCAGGTTGACACTAACCAGTGATCAGACAAAAGGAAAGATCAAAAGCAAAAAAAAATAGAAGGTGAACAAAAGAAATTTGAGCTAATTCAAAATTATTCATCGCCATTATATCTACTCACTATTGAAATCATTTTCGCGAAACATTGAACGCTGCGCTCTTGAACTATCACTAGACTTCATTTGCTTTTTTTTATCTGGACTACATGGAAGGCAATTGGAAGGCTTGGTTTTGGAAGGCATGCTTGCCTGTACAGCAGCAGCACAATGAGAACAAGGAAAACCCTTCGCAGCTAAAAGCAAATTGTGGGCAACCTGTATATAGCAGTTCACAGCGGAACCCAGTAGTTAATAAAATCACTCACCATGCGAATCTTCCCTATTTTTACCGATCAATTTTGGTTTTTTTGGTACAAACTTGGGACCACAAACACAACGACTCGATTCTCTACCACACTTTTGACAAAACTCTTTTGCAGAAACTTGCACTTTAGATTCTTTGCAGGGTCTTTGTGAAATATTCTTACGGGGACATTCATTCATTTTTGCATTACTCGCATCATCTCTAGTAGCGCATTTGCACTTGCTAGACTCAGCAGGTTCACTAAAAGTCACTCTTTGACAGGTACACTTGAATTCTTTTTGTAAAGTACATTCTAGACAATCTTCGCAAATGTTTTGTTGGGGATTTTTTTTAGATTCCAAGAATATTTCACCGCATACTTTACATATTTTTCTGGTTGATTTCAATCTGGGAGATTGTCGTTTTTCTTGTATTAATTCTTTTCTACAACTCTTACATAAGCATATCCCCTGCATGTCAGAATCCTGTCGAATAAATAATCTTCCACAAGCTTCACACTCTTCGGTGTTCGAAGGTGCAATAGTTTTCCAGTCAGGTTGTGGTACTTCATTGTAACAATTCTGGCATATGCACGTATTTTGATTGTCCCTTGAAGGTTTAAATAGCATTCTACAAGATTTGCAGATTTTGAAGCAGCACTGCAAGTCATCAGATGGCACACGTTCTGGTTCTAAAGGTAAATCAGTACAGCCACAGCATATAGACTCTTCTGAATCACTTGGCATGAACCATCTTCCACAAGCTCGACATACCTTTTTGATTTCAGAGACAAGTCGACTGTTGTAATGAAATATAAAATGTCAGGAAGTTTCATAATGAAAGAAAGCATTCAAGAAACCTTTCATGATTCAATTTGAATAATCTAACCTAACCTTTTATGGTTTAAATAGCATAATTAATTTAATTAGGAAAAAATTTTACGAAAAAGATTTCTCCAAAGCTTCAATTTGAAGACCAAATGCCAAAAGTAAGTTTTGTATGAGATATTGAGTTATAGCTGTTCTTTCTTCCGTACCCTGAGGATCTGTTCTAGGGCTAATAAATTAATCCATTAAATGAAATTATTAATTACCCAGGGCATTCATCTGCTTTAGGTTTTAGCTTCACTTCTGCACCATGATTTTTTGAACAGATCGAGATATCATCCACAATGCCATCACTTTGGTAATTGTATTTTTTCTCACCATTACCATCATAAACCGTTAGATCCAAAAGATTACCATCAGGATCTAACTGAGTTTCTATGGTGTAATAGCCTGGAGTCAGGCAAGCTGACCTCTTCTGTGAATTTTGAATCTCTCTTGTTTTATTACAATTACACCTTCCATTTGTAGCCGAACATTGGCAAATGAAAACTTCAAAACTCTTTGGTAAATCTAGAAGTGAGGAATTAATGATTCAAGGCGATTTTGATCGAACTTTAAGCCTTTACTTTCTCCCTGAAAAACTTTTCCCTCAAAATATTCATAATTGGAAATTAAAAAAAAAATAATTGTGCAATTGAAAAAAAGATAAACTCACCTTTCATGTCATCTACTTTCATCTTCAATAAGGAGGATATAACATCTTTCAGTTGGGAATCTGGTGTCGAATTCTTTGGTTTTTTCTCCAACAACTCCTTCAGTTTTGAGAGGTGTTCGATCTCATTGTTGATCCATGAGATCTGATGATGACGTTCGTTTTTAACCACATTTAACAAATAATCCCCCTGACCTTTCAAATCAATCTGATCCCTATTTTCTAATATTTTTTCTGATATCGTTTTAGAAGTTCTCCAATTTTTAGTACCGATCTTTCCTTCAGAAGAAATTGGCCGATACTCTTTGTCTTGAACAGGATTGAATTCTAATCTACTTGTAGGGTTTGAAGCACTTTTTGGAATTTCCTTTGTGGTTTCTTCATTTTTTCTTGAATTTTTTTGTTTTGATATGAGATTTTGGTTTTCATTCTGGGTAAAGAATCCATTATTAGATAAAATCAGGTCATTCGGAGATAATGAAGAAGATTTTGTTGAATCCACTTTTGTTTCGGGAGTTATAGGCGCTTTGGCAATTGGTACTGTAATTGGGGGATTTCTATATACATCTAAATTGGTCAAATAGTTTGGAGTTTCCTTTGTAATATCATCATTTTTTCTTGAATTTTTTTGTTTTGATATGAGATTTTGGCATTCATTCTGGTTAAAGACTCCATTATTAGATAAAATTATGTCATTCGGAGATAATGAGCGCGATTTTGTTGAATCCACTTTTGTTTCGGGAGTTATAGGGGCTTTGGCAATTGGTACCGTAATTGGGTGATTACTAATTACATCTAAATTGGTCAAATAGTTTCTATTCAAAAAATTTGTATTTTTCATTCTAGTCAAGTCATCTATTTTAGACATTGTATTATAACCCGGTTTTTCCATTTTACTTTTATGCATCACATATATTGGCTCGGTAGCAGGATACCAAGGTAAATTGTCCATTAATCTGGTTGCACCCTGATGTTTTATTGGTTGAAATTTAGTTTTATTTACAAATTTCTGCTCACTAGAAGTTTTCTTTGGCATAAATAAATCTGAATTAGTACTATCATCAGAGTATCTTGAATTAACTATTTTCTGCACAATTTTTTTGATGTAATGTTTTTTTGTTGCTTGATCATACTTTTTTGATTTTAATAATTTTTGAAGGATATCAATACTTCTTTTTATATCAGTATTTAAATTCTTAGAGTAATTTAATGATATCATCTCTGTCAGAATCATTTCTTCAGATGGAAACTCTTTAGCTGAGGTTGCTGCTCTATCTCCAAAGTCAGATGATTCAGAATTCCTAATTGATAATTTTATTTCACCTGAAGAGTGGCTAGAAGTAGTCAAACTACTGGTTTCAGTACTATCAATATATTTATTTTCTTGACATATCGTCACTGGTTTATTTATTTTCTTTATTTTTTCATGTTTGAACTCTCTAATATTACATATTGTTTTCCTACTTCTAACAGCTTTTTTACTAGCTTCATAATCAGTTTGGGTTGATTTAGAATTGGGTTCTTTCAAGAAATCTTCAATTGTTCGTCCAATATCTTTAGAACAATTTGAATTATCATTTGAATAATTAGGGCATTCCGATGCTTGTAATTTATACCTATCAGAGCCAGATAAATGTTCAACAATTTCTTCCTTTGATTCATCAACAGCTTTTATATATTCTATTTTTTGAGTAGGCACCTTACATGGATTTAAGCGATGGGATACTTCATTTTCAAACTTGGAGCTTTCTGTTTGTACACATTTTGATGATTTATCTGATGAGAAACTTGTTTGAACAATTTTATTAATGCTTTTTTTACCTTCAAGAGAAATGCACTCAACAGAAATGGGTTTGGTAATACATAAATTAATCTTTTTCATTAATTTATCTGATTTTTTTTTCAATTCTTCTCTAATATCATTCATATTCGATGTATTTATCTTTTCAGGAGATGGACATTCTTCCACAATCTGTTTTTCAGATACATCAAAAAGTTTGTTATTATTTAAATTTCTTTTTGTTTTTACAGGCATTGGTGTGACTGTATAACCATCATGTTTTTTCAAGCTTTTCAAAGATTCCTTTGAGCTAGATTCTTCATGCGGTGTTGAATATGCAACAGGACAACCAATTTTCCTTTTTAAGGAGAAATCACTACTTGAGGAAGATTTTTTACTCATTTTACCTTTCTTATTTTCATGTGATGAAGAACTTGAAATACTTGGTTCTTTGGAAATTGAAGATGTATGATTTTCTTTACTTGCGCCACTTGAATTTTCAGAAGATATATTATTTCCTCTACTTGTGCCACTTGAACTATCAGGAGTTTCATTATTTCCTCCACTTGAATTTTTAGAAGATACATTCCTTTCTTTGTTTATACTACTTGAATTTTCAGAAGAAAATGTCAGTTGGTGATACTTTTTTCTCAATTCTTGTATATTATCAGTAACTGATTTTTCAGGAGTAACTTTTAGAAGAATATTATTACTAACAGATAAGTTATTGGTCAATAAATTTGGAAATGAAGCACTTTTTCTGGTGGAAAACTTGTAAGAATTTTTATAACCTATGTCTGCTCCATTATCCCATTCTATTTTATTAGATGCCACACTACTTGAACGAGAAACATTCTTTTCTTCAATTTCTTCTGGTTCTGGTTCACTTATCAAATTGATTTCTATATCAAGGGATGTAGAAGTATTCATATTTTGTGGAGAATCACATGTCACTTCAGAATTTTGCTTTTCATTATCCTGAACGCCCTCAATCGCCGACATCACAGCAGATTTTGGTTTTTCTGGGGAAATACTATCTGGAACATTAAAATCTGTAATCTTTTTCTCAGCAACTGAAGCTTCTGGTCCAGTGAAGTACTTGATTAAATCTGGATTCTGGGAATATTTTTTATAATATTCTAAAACTTTGTTGGCTTCAGTTTCTGCTTTAGTTTCTTTTGTAGGATCCATCCAGAATGTGCACTAGCGGAAAATTATGAATAATAATATTTATATATCAATATATGAAATTTATCCAGATAATGTACCTCTACTACAACATATCTCCATTCAAATTCCAAAAAATGAATGAATTCTTGTAAATTTCGACCAACTTCGAAATTAATATTTTAAGAGTCGAAAAAGTAGTAAAACTAATCCTCACTTTGTTCTTAATGATATAAGACTCCAATTAAATACTATCCCCTTATTTTGATGGAAAGCTGAAATTTTGTTTATTATTAACTGTCAGTGAAATTTAAATGTTCACCATAGAAACGAAATACTTCCAACCATAAATAGAAATTATTGTTGTTTTTTTATGAATTTACAACTCCAGGAACAATTCTGACAGCTAAATTATAATTTCCACATGACAAAATGTCTTATCAATTGTGATGTTCGATATATTTTAAATTAAAAAATCTTTTGTGAAAATGGTCAATATAAGCAGTTCAGAACCTGGTTGTGGATGCGAAGAACAAAGTATGCCTAAATAACATTTTTTCTCAACTAAACTGCGGGGTGAATGGAAATTAATTATTCTTATCCATTTTTTTATAATTCAGGGTCGGTTTTTTCATAAATGAATTTATTCGCATGCGAAAAAACCGGCCCTCAATTTTGGTACTCAATATTTGAATTTTTGAAGGTGGTGATGACAAAGGACTTTGCTATGTAGAAGGAATAGTAAAAGATTATACTGGAGAAGATTTACACGAAAACGTATGGTATTCTATGAAACCTCCAAAGCATGTTGGAGCATCTTCGAACCCCCAAGTTTCAGCAAGAACTGTAGAGGTTACTAGAGCTGAATTGACAGGCAAAGTCAACATTCACAAGGCTCTCAATGAAACCTCCATAAGAACTGGGGACGACAAACATAATAAAGTCAATATAAAGAAACGAAAAGCTGGAGTAAGCTTTGTCAAGAAAAAAGGCGAATAGTCAGAAGGGGCATGTTTGAGTTGTAAACATATGTTGAAAACTAGAAGAAATATATTGTTCTAATAACTATAGTGTTTAATTTTCGATTATCGTTATGGTTTTTGCTAGTTTATTGTATTCATATATACATATTGGTATCATTTTTTTCTTCTCCGTCACAATCTTCTGTGTCCTCATATAGACTTGCTATTTCCTCTTGTATGTTGCAATTATGTTTTGCCCATTCATAAGAGTCGGGTGGTGTGTAGGGGGGTGAATATCTAGGTATTCCATGTTCATTTTTTTCTCCGTTGATAAACCTTGAATGTATACCGTAATGTACTCCAATATAAGGCGATGTAGCAGGTTTTTCTCTGAGTACGGACTTGTGAATGTTACTATAGTACATTTGGGCACTTCTCGGTCTCCTATCTTGAAAGTTCATCAATGATGTATGAAGACTATAAGGGTACTTCAGTTCCATAGGTGGAAAAACTGGATCTACTTGACTAAAAAAGAATAATTATTGTACAATATAGCTACAAGATTAGGTGATTGTATTAGAAATTTAATTACATTGTCAATGATTCTTGATATGAAACCTATTGACGAAAATATTGATATTTTTATGACTTTGTTCGATATTAGTTTTATTTCATCCACAGGGCCCTTGCGGAGAAGACATTCTACTGCCACCGACGCCCTGTTGGAAA
This sequence comes from Harmonia axyridis, assembly GCF_914767665.1. Lineage (NCBI taxonomy): Eukaryota > Metazoa > Arthropoda > Insecta > Coleoptera > Coccinellidae > Harmonia > Harmonia axyridis. The sequence continues at coordinate 33,511,660 of NC_059505.1, forward strand.
GTTGTGTAAGGGCCCACATCTCCCAAAATTCCAGGGTTGCCTGTCATAACCTGTCTCCTTAAAGCTTGATAATTCTTGACCGAGTTAACTACAGCGTCGAATTCCAAAGGTTCTTCCTTCTTCAAATGTGACTCTATGGATTCCGATATGTTATTACGCGCTTCTTTGACCGAAGCTGGTGAAAAGCTTCTTTTAGTTATCGATTGTATTTTCTCGTCAGGACAAGGACAAGGAGGAGAAGACTTCTTAGAATCAGAAGGTAGGGCAATTTGATTTCGAGAATGAGCCTGTGGACTTGGGGCTTCTGGAGATGTACGACGTGTTTGTACAGCCCTTGGCGGAGAAGGCGACCCTCTTAGACTTCCTCCAGATACCAGAAGTGAATCAGTAGGCGTTGGCATATATCTGTTAGACATTTGAGGCCAGGACGGGGAGCCAAAACCTAGAGAACCTCCTGATGCTAGAAAATCACTTCCTGGAGAGGCAAATATATCAGAAGTACCTGATGGTAATGTGCGATGTTGAACATTCCGACCAGGACTAATTCCCTGCCTTCTGAAGGGAGGTGAAACTCCAGAAGCAAACGTGGGATAACTCTCGTTCATTATATTGCCAGGGTATCTGAAACCAATTGGACTACCAACTAGCATACTCGGAGGAGATTCATTCATTATATTGCCTGCATATCTTGGACTCATTGGACTGGCGGATGCAAGAGGGGGACGTGATTCGTTCATTAATTGATATCTAGGTCCCGAAGGAGTACCAGATGCAAGACTGGGACAAGTTTCATTCATAATATTTCCACGATAACTAGCTCCTTTCGGGATACTTGGAGTAACGTCATAGGTTATATTCAAGCCTGGACTTCCAACAAATTGGGAGGGGTAACTTTCATCCATTATATTGTAAGGTGATCTTGGACTACCGGACGCAAGACTTGGACAAGTTTCATTCATAATATTACCGGGGGATCTTGCCCCCCTACTAGATGGACCACTTCGATAACTTTGACCCATGCCTGGACTTCCAACAAGTTGGGAGGGGTAACTTTCATTCATTAAATTGTAGGGGGTTCTTGGAGCATTTGGACTACCGGATGCAAGACTTGATGGACAAGTTTCATCCATCAAGTAATCTTGATCCATCGAATCGCTATCGCAAGCGCACTCGGTAAATTCCATTTTGTTGTCTTTTTTGAGTAATTCATAAGAGATTGAAGAAATTTGATTGTTGAGCCACTTTGAGTTTTGTTTTTAATGTAAATTTATGGGAAAAAATTGCTGATGCTACTGAGAATTTTGTTGAAAGAAATTTTATAATGGGAATTGTCAAAAATGTCATAACTTTGTGGAATTTCATCAGTTCATAGATTTTACAACAATAATCAAGGTGGTTATAAAGTACGTTGATAACCTACCTGAAAAAATGTCCTCATTCATCTTAGTTTAGTTCTATAAAAATATATATATATGACCATTTATTATATTATGTATTCATCTTTGATATATACGCCGGGGAATTAAAACCTCAAATGAATTCCTCAAAAGTTATCACCTTCGAGCATTAAGTATTCTTTTCAGGGAAATATTGTTTTTTTAGCTCTAATTTCGACGAACCAGAAAATAGTTTTAATACATTTTTTCCTGATAAAATGTAAAAATTTAACCCACAATAGATAAGGTTGTTGTTATAAGGGTCGTTCTTACTTCTTATATCTGTAGGGAACCATTCACGCGCAATAGACTAACAGTGTTCAACACGGTAGCATTTTAGGCTATTACGCATGAGTAGTGACGTGAAAGCTGTTTCTTACAAGTATATTTAATATGAATCTGAAATTATTGATAAAGGAATAATGCAGATATTACTTAATAATCGATTTTACCTGCTATTATCCACTTCAGAGGCAGAGGTTTGAAGGCAAACATCAACGGAAATTAGATTTTCCATTTCAGTCGAGCTCTGAAAAACATTTATTAGTTTTTAATATCATCCATTAGTTTATTGAAGTCCCAAGCAATTTTTTTTTATTTCAATTTAATTCTTTCGAAATAAAACTTGTATAAAGGATACTCATACTTTATAAAACGGTGAATGTATAATAAGGAATATTGAAAGGCATATAAATTGAAACAATACAGTATAATTCACTGATTTGAGCAAGGTAGACGCTCTTACTTTCTGTTCATCAACAGTTGTCTTATCATAATCAATGAGAGAATGTAGATTCCATTTGGAGTTAATCATTTCTTGTAGTTTTGGAGCTTGCCTCTTTGCCAACAAAATAGGAACAGATTGCATTCTTGAAGGTATTTCAATGACAATGGTATCTTCAGAATCCACAGAACCTTTAGGTATCACCACTTTCTGTATCATAAAATTCTTCTTGAATGAGGTACATGTTTTACTCAATGATTTTGATAATACCATATCCAAAACTAAATCAAATTATTCGTGTTCTAATGTTTTGAAGAGAGTGATATTTGATTTTTGACATGATCTGACAGGGATACATTCAAGAGAATATTTCCTCATAGAATTAATGAATTTTTTTATAGATATTTGTGGAGCAACTTGAAAAAGATTTTGGAATCTTGTCAACTAAAGTAATTAAATACTACTTCACTTCCAGAAATCAAATGACTGATTTCATTTGAGTTGAAGGGATTGAATTAATATTTTATAAAATGTGTTGGAACTATGTTTTGTTGTGAAATAAAAGTACACCACTCAAACTTAGATTGTATTTACAATAAATATTATGGATAAATGACAGTAAAATCATATAAAATTTTGATAAAACTAAGATATTGTTCCTTTGGAACTCACTCAAAATAACAAGAATAGTATCTTTCAAAATTTAACTACTCTTTATATTTTACAGTTACAAATATTTCAACTAATTAAAAATTATAGATTTTTTTAGGAATGTTGGACTAAATTTATCACTTTTTACATACCCCTTCTCCCTTAAATAGAAAAGATTCACATTGGCAGAATAGAGATAGACTGTTTTGAAATTATAATATTTTGAGATGGGCTAATTTTTCAGCAGATTTGCGATTTTTATTGCTACCATGACAGAATTTTAAAATTTTTCTTAAGAATAGTAATCTTTTTGTGATTTTTTAATGATTCATGAATATTTTTTACTTCAATATAATTTTTAACGTATATAACCGACGAAAACTATCAGACAGAATTTTAAGACTTCATAAACATCAACTTTCTACCATTCACGTTACAAATTATACAAAATACAAGCATTTCATTGCATTGTATCGCATTCACAACTTTGATTTCAGAATAAATATTGCTGAACTAGGGTAACTAGACATCTAGTATTGCTTCATTTAAATTTTCATCTAAAAACGGAATCAAATATACTTAGATTTTGAAAAAATGATCTAATCAGCCAGTAAATGAAATGTTCTTGAAATCTACAACGTCTGATATTATATCAGCATTGTATAGGTACACATATTATTTATTTTTTATCGAATTCTGAACCAATATCTAGAAATTTGATTTTACTAATCTGCACTGCATAAAAAAGTAGTCATGAGTATTTAATCTCGATTGATTTATATAACAAAAGACCACCAAGACCTTTCAGTTAATAAAATTTGAATTAATATCTATTCTATTTATATCTAATATTTAATTTATTCCATCATTTCATGAGAATACCTATGAGTGGACATCAAATTTTTAGTATTCCATTATTGTATTTGTTATCTTCAGCCTTAATGTTAATGAAATTATCATTTTGCCATCTCAAAAATTCAAATTAATTTTTTTTTAATCAAGTTCTAAAATCAAAATATTTCAAGACAGAGTTCGCGTACGTATAAGAATAATAGAATATTTTCTGAAACAAAGTATTTGTTTGTGTTAAATACTTCACTTCAAATTATACAATAATTTTTCCAGGAAAAACAAATAATAAAGTATTAAATAAGTAAAAGATAATACAATGAAAATATATACATGTTTAAAATATATACACATATGAGTGAAGATAAGATAATATAATGAGTATTCATATATTTTTTATCAATTAGAAAATAAAATTTACTGTATGAAAAACTGTTTCTCAATGGACAATGATATAATGAAATATAATCACACATATAATAAAGATATGTAAAAATAGCAATTGACATTTCTTCAAACTCGATTGCAAACATAAAATTCAGATGCATCACATAGATGTTATCGAAAATTATCTAATTGTACTAAATCATTCATTGAAAAAGATTATTTTCCAGAATAAATGTGATTTTTCTTGGATGTTCTAAGAAAATAATATGTTGGTCAACGACATTATAAAAGGAATTTAAAAAATAAATTATCGACTTCCACTTCAACAGATTGAAATCGATTGTCTAATTTTATATTAAATAGTAAATACTTTTTGCAAACTTATTTTTTTGAAATTCATCACAATTAATGACTACCAAATCTGAGATTTGAAATTTTAAATCATAGAATAAATAAATCAGATCTATTGTTAGGAATAGAATAAAAGTTTGCTCAATCAAAAGCGTATCGATCAGACTAGAAGCAAGCAATAACAATATTCTCTTATTATTCATAAATTGAAAAAGTTTGTTTCCCAGAGGACGTGCAGGTCCAAACTTTAAATAATACCATATCTTGTTTCATTCCTATCCTGATTACAAGAATACTATTTTGAAAGTATAAATAAAACAAAATGTACCCTAATAGTATACAGTTCAAATATTTGATTAAATTTACAGAACAAAATTGACGTTATTATACCAATGAACTAATGAACAGGAGAGGTAATTCTAAATAAATGTTGATAATTGGAATTGTTCCCCATTGAAACCAATTTTAACCTCAAATCAATATGAGATTTAATAATATTATTTGTCCTTTTGAAGAATAATACATGCTAAGCGTCTACTGTTTGTAATAAAATTTTATGAGATTCAAACTTGTTATTAGTTCAGTACACTGATTGACAAGACGATATTTTGATATTGAGGTAATGTAAACACCATGATTGAACATGTTTATTATACTATCCCAAAAATCTTCTATCAAATATATTTCTATATATTTTGAGATAAAATATAATAAAAAAATCTGTTGTTCTAGATCGAACATATATTGCGCCATAATGGAAATTTTTAAGAGCTTTTTTGATTTCATCCGTTTCCTCTGTTGGTAGATTTCTAAAATTTGTAATTGGGGATGTTGGCTCCTAGATCAGAAGAACTTGAATCAAGTGATTAGAAACAGAGTATTCATTGTTGAATTTTCGTTTGATATCGTTTGATTCTCTGATATATTTAGAGGAAATATACATTGAAATGGGGAATGATAAAAACCATGACGTTAGAAAATGTTTTCCTTAAAAAAGTTGTAGTATTAGAAAAATGGTAAATTCGATATTCAAATTATTTTTGGGCACTATAATAGTTTTTTTGAACTCTCTCGAGAAGCGAAAACATTGTTATATGTAACTCTTTAATCAACTGTCTAATTATTTTAATTGTTATTGATTAATATTCTTTGAAAGTCTAGTACCTACAGAGTGTCAGGGTGTTGACTTAGGGACTTACGCGATTTCCCTGTCTTTGTTTCCGTCTTAACTTGATCAATACTGAGTTTTCTTGGATTCCCCAAGGTCACAAGAGCACTCGCGATTGCCAAGCCTGCTGACTGACCTTTAACAGTGTAAGGGTCACCACCAGTTGGTAGACGAATCAAAAGACTCAGGACTGCCGCTCGGTTGCCAAAGCAAGGCTCTAGGGAGATGGGACTAGGAGAGTCCCTTTTGCGACGTTTCCAATCAACGGCAACGATAGCTTTATTTTCCGGTTCAAGGTTCTCTTTTTTATCTAGCTCAACAAATACCTGGAATGGAATATCATAGAACCTCATAATGAACCCTGACGGATGCCGATATGACTTACCTGCGAAAATGGTCGGGATGCCATTTGTTCCATCTCAACGAACAATCTTTGGCGTCTACGATAGACGTCATACCTCTGTTTTATTTTCCATAGAGTAGCAGCAATCACCAGAAGTAGTAGAAAACAGCTGAAAATTTTTTTTAGATTTTTTGTTTGGTAATTTTCAAAAAATTAATAAGTTGTTTTTATATCCCTCTCGGGGATAATTTTCATAGAGTAGTAAACATAGATAGAGGAAGAATACGCAATTCTCACATGTCCCCAACATGGTTAGATTACGTTGTCGGATCGTGATATATTTTCAAAACTACAATTTTACTATATCGTTATGAATGTATATTGTATTGAATGAAATATATTAATTTGATTGATTCCCGATTAAATATGCAAATTTGAATATTTGGAATCCAATATCTTTCCCAATTGTCGAACTCATAATGAGCAGAATATTTATTATTTTCTGCATCTACCTGCTGAAATCCAAAATTTGGCAACTTTTGTTCTCCTAGTGTTATCGGTTGTTTCACGTCGTCTGGCGCGCTTGAAGTTTGTTTTCTGAATTTCTGATATATTTAGGTATTTATTTCAATATATTATTCAAGTGCGTTTTTTGAAGAGAAACTCGCGAATTGAGTGAAATATCGTATCACTGATATCTTTTCATTTGCGCGCGCTTCATGTCAAATTTGATAGTTAATGTTGGGGACAAAATTTGCTTACTGAAAATGACAAATGCTCCCTCTATCTATGTTCGTTACTCTGAGGTTATTTTTAAGACATTTATAAGTTGTTTTTATACACCTCTCAGGCATATTCAAAATGGCTTATACCTTATACTTCAGACAGAGTTCAGACAGGTAAAAACCGAGGCGAGACTTAGTGGTAGTACTGATTCTACTCCTACTGTATTCAGTTTTTCTTTGCTTCTCGATCGATTTTAGTGAAATTAATAGGTAGAATTGGTATTTTAAGCAAGTAAGAATGGAGTGTCTAAATGTTTAATTTAGGCCAACTTGCTAAATATGGGTCTTTGCTTTTTGGTATTCTCTACAAAGGAATAAATGATCGATTGATGTTATTCAACTTGGCATTTTATTTCTCATAAATTTATAGGTTATTGCAAAGCTTATTTTAAGTTAAACATTAAAGAAACTTGAAAAAATGTTTCTTGGCATTCAAGCTATCTGACAAAAAATATCAAGCACTTTTAGCACACAATTTATCACTTGTTTTCTTCATTTTCTGTTCGTCGTTTCGATTGGTCATTGATAACATTCGCTCAGATGATAGTTTATTGTAAGTGTGTGGTAGATGTTACCATATTTATCGAATAAAAAAAGGATTGAAGAATCCAAATGACTCTATTGATGCTTATAAAAATAGCAGGGATTAAATATGCTCCTTCAAGAAAAGTCCAGAAAAATCTTGAATTCATATTGAGCTCTATGTTATTCGACCAGCTTTCGAAGCCAGCAAACTGTAAAAAGTAAACAATGAAATAATAATTTTAAAGTTGTTGTATTTGACAACGCATCAAAAGCTCGAGTTCGTGAATGAGTTTAATTTCATGATCATGCAGAAGAAAGAAAGAATATGCAGCATTAAATAAAATATACAGGCTGTTAGGTCAACATGCAGCAAAAATTCAAGAGGTTATTCCTTGGACTATTTTTAATATATTTTATCCTTTGATTATTCTTGAAAAATCACTTTGTTGCGAAGATATAGGACGAAACAAATTTCCAATGAATACATAGGTGTGCAACTTTGCTTCCGCAGTTTTTTTCGAAATTCGAGGCTTCATTGTAAAAAACTGGCTATACATTTATGATTTAAAGTATTGTCCATCGATGACCACGACTTTCTCTCATCTTTCGGGCAGCACACGAATCCCGCGTTGAAAAAACTGGTCATCTTTTGAAGCGATTCACGAATCAATCCAATTTTTCACTTCCATATAAGACCGGAAGTGCTGGACAGCCAGGCCATTGATTCGAACAAGTGATACTCCGAGGGAGCAAGGTCTGGAGAATACGACGAGTGGGATAGGACTTCCTATTTCAAGCATGTCTTGACCACTTTCGCAACATGGGGTCGTGCATTGTCGTGCTGTAAAATCACTTTAGGATGTCCCTCGTTGTATTGCGGCCGCTTGTCTTTCAATGCTCGGCTCAAACGCATTAATTGCGTTGGATAACGATCGCCTGCGATTGTTTCAGTCGGTTTTAACAACTCATAATACGCTATGCCGCGCTGGTCCAAGCAAACACTGAGCATGACCTTGGAACCGAGAATATTCGGTTTGGCCGTCGACGTGGAAGTATGGCCGGGATATCCCCATGATTTTATGCGCTTGGGAATATCGTGATGAACCTATTTTTCGTCACCAGTCACAATGCGATGCAGAAATCCCTTCCGTCTTTGCCTTGCAAGCAGCTGTTCACGAGCAAACAAACGCCGTTCAACATCCCTCGGCTTCAACTCGTACGGCACCAAATTTCCTTGTTTCTGAATCATTCCCAGGATTTTCAGGCGTTTTGAATGGCGTTAAACGTTAATAAATCTTAACAAATCTGACATATGCATACAAACTATAAAAACACAAAATACAACAACATACAAAATTTTGTTGGTAAGAAAATATCTTCTTCATTATGTTTTTTACTGGATCCGTCCAGTGTAGTACGCCATACTTTTACTTCACCTCCAATTATAATTTGAAAATACCAAAATTGGATTTATTGAAAATGTTTTTCGACCTATATCTTCGCAACGAAGAGCTTTTTCAAAAATCATCAAAGGATAAAACATCCTTGAAATAGTGCAAGGAATAACCTGTTGAATTTTTGCCGCATGTTTACCTAACACCCCTTTTATTTACTGTCACCATTTTCATTTATGAAAATTCATTTTCCACTAATTAGTAGAAAATGAATTTCATGATTCATTGAGTTGGTGGTGAATTTTGATAACTACATTATTAAATTTCGATATCAATCGATCTAATTCTGGTAATATGACCTGATTTAAATTATTTGTTATATTAAGCTTATTAGTATGAATCGGTAATTTCTTCGAATCCATTGGGACTTTCTATAAAAAGTTTGTTAAACAAGTTTTCAGTTTTATCGAAATTGCTAATTTTGAATATCAACTCCTTGACCATAGAGATGACAAATTCGACTGTCAAAACCGGAAAAATTCTCACGTCAAACGTTACAATGCAAAACGGACAAATTTCAGACAAAGATAAAAAGAAAATAATATTGAGCATCACAAAATTCCTCAACGAGGAAAAAACAAGGGACGAATATCAAAACAGCGACAGAGACTCCTTCGATGTGGCCGTCCAGTGTCTGGAAGACATCTTCAAGATAGATAACGAGACCAGAGGTTCGCTCGCTGATGAAGTACCGGATCTGAGGGAACTCTTCCCCGTAGAAGATGTTAACGTATCCCAAGAAGACGAGTTAAAAGCGGAGGAGTTCAAAAACCGGGGAAACACCTTGATGACGGACAACGAATTCAAGAAGGCCGTCGAGGAGTACACCCAGGCCATAGCTCTGAACCCGAAGAACCCTGTATACTTCTGCAATAGAGCCGCGGCTTACAACAAGGCAGAACAACCTCTGAACGCCATTTTAGATTGCAAAACTGCCATCAAACTGGATCCCAAATACAGTAAGGCCTACGGTAGATTAGGCAAGGCGTACTCAGAGATAGGTTTGACCAAGGAGGCACACGAGGCTTACCTAAACGCTCTGAAATACGATCCGAGCAACGAAATGTACCAGGAGAACTTGAAGTATCTTGACGTCTGTCAAGGGAATGACCAGCAGCAGAATGCTGGATTGTTCAACAACTCGGCTCTGTTCAAGATTATTCTGCAGCTCATGGAGAACGATTCGTTCAAGGAAATACTGGAGAAGCTCACGACTAACGAGAGCGATTCGCCTTATATCAACAACCTCCTGCAGATGGGACAGGTGCTGGTCAATAGACTGCAAGGTGCCGAGCCTCTACCCCAATTCCAGAGAAACCCATAGCTATTTTGAATTTCATGTTATCCCTTTGGTGTATTCATTTGAAATATATAACTTCATGAAATTTTTTTGTTGACTTATTACATACACAACAGGTATCTGAAGTTGCGTATTGCTAAGTCTTTTTCATTCAATGTTCTGGTAGGCAATATGTTCCAAAGCCTTGCTGTTGGTTGGATGAACGAGTCTCTGAAATAAGCTGATGTTCTGCACGTCTCCAAAGTGACCACAAAGGGATGTAAAGATACGGGTTAATCTCGAAGAGACTGCCAGAGGAGGGACGATTTCAGAAGAGCATCGCCCATGCAAATATCAATAAAATAAAGCCAGATCGTCCACTTTTCTACGGTGTTCATAGAAGTGAGCCAGTTTGTTAAGTGAGACATCACCAACTAGACGAAATTCCTTTTTTTTGCACAAAATCCAACAATTTTAGGATATGTTTAGGTTCAGCACACCAAACATGGAAACATTACTTCATGACAGGTCGGATCTGTGCCTTACAGATCATAAGCAGCTGACCTGAAGTAAATTAGCCCCTGACATAAAACAGAAAACCAAGTCTTTGGGAGACTTTCACAAGAAAGGTCATTCTGATAGTAACACCAATGACTTCAATGGTATTGTGACTCCTGACAAGCTTGTGTTCGGCACAGTGAGATTGGTTTTTCTAGAGAAAAGACATGCTTGTGTTTCGTCTGCGTTGAATTCTACCAAATTATTAGATCTCTATTCTAGAATTGTTGCCAAGTCCATATTTATGTTTTTATATTGTAGCGTATTGTTAATGAAATGCCAGTTAACCCAGACACAGTTTATTTCATAAGAAATGATAACTATTCTACTATTATTGTACTGTTTTTTTTGTGGTGAAAAAATACTATGTAAGCAAAGCAAGCTTGAAAAGAGTTATTCAGTCTCTGCTTTATTGATAACGGTTAATAGGTGGTCCAGGGAAAGAAATTTGGCTCTAATGAAGAATTTGAACAGCCTATTTCTAAAGCAATTTCCTACAGAAAAGGTATTGAAAAGTTGGAGTACATGTATCTCTCTTGAAGTTAACTATGCTGACGAATAAAGTCGACTTAAAAAAAAGTGTTTTACTTGAGTGAAGTGTTACAACCTAAATTTTAACATAGTCGGATCTGTTGTTACTAAAATATTGTGTATTTTTTTTTCGATGAAGCGATCAACGCGAACATTTGCATCAAACTTGGAATTGTTATTTTACATCTGCAATGCATAATATTGACTCTGTCAGATGTGTTGTAACGGATATATCGTTTTTTTCTCAAAATAATTTTCCCTGGTTATGGAGACGCAATAAAAGTGGAATTCTTCATGTAGCTTGAATACCTAATTTTCCAAGTGAATACAAAATTTCAAATCAAAGGCACCTGCTGCTTTGAATGATCAAGGAAATAAAATTTTAAATATATATAACTTCTAAACTATTAAGTAGATTTTGCTCACTGATGAACTCGGAATGCGATAATTCTTATTAAATATAGCCGCCAGAATAATTGGCCACTGAATACAATCAACATGTTCTTACTTAATATACCACATGAAAATGAGACATTAAATTCGCTTTTATTCTAGAATGGAATCGTATCCTAAATTTCACTATTATGAATAACCCAATGACCTATGAATTCCAGAGTTAGGCTGAAGCTTAATAATAATAAATATAAATGAAGAAATCAACTTACGATGAGAAGGTGATGAAGAACTGCTGTAGATTGAGCTTCGGATACTGCGAAAAGGAGATTTGAATCCACAGGGGAGGCTGGAAGTCGTACACATACACATAAAAGGTGGTATGTGTATTGTTTTCCGTACCAAAGGTATATTCCGACTTGGAAAACCTGTAATGAACTGTGGTGCAGTTGTGATTGGTGAATATCGGGGTTTCCTCTTTCGAAGTACCCTTCCTCACAGTAATATTCATCTTCGCTAGAACGGAACACTGAATCGAGAAATCAGCATCGATGTCAGGTTTACTTGGAGTATTACGGAAATTTATTTGTGTATAGTGCCTCTCTTCTTTTTTGGAAAGGTTGAAGGTGAATTGGTAGTCCACAGTCAAATCATCTGAAAAATTTATTGGGTAAGACCAAATGTATAAATAAATTGGGTTCACCCAAATTAGACTAACAGGCCAATTGAATAGTCTCCGATCTACCATAGTAAAACACATTTTTTTTGGCAAAATTCGATTTTATTATTCAACATAGTTGCCTTCAAGGGCGATACAGCGATTATAGCGATCTTCCAACTTTTCGAAACCATTTTTGTAGTACGATTTGTCTTTTGCTTCAAAATAGGCCCCAGTTTCGGCGATTACTTCTTCATTGGCGCTAAATTTTTTTCCAACGAGCATACTTCTGAGGTCTGAGAACAGGAAAAAATCGCTGGCGGTCAGATCTGGCGAATACGGTAGATGCAGAAACAATTAGAAGCCCAATTCATGTAATTTTGCCATTGTTTTTATTGATTTATGACACAGCGTATTGTCTTGATGAAACAGCACCTTTTTTTCTTCAAATGGGGCCGTTTTTTAACGATTTCATCCTTTAAACGATTTAATAACGCTATATAATAATCGCTGTTGATGGTCTGGCCCTTTTGGAGGTAATCAGAATACTGAAGCCATAACCTTGCCAGCTGACCGTTGTGTTTTCCTCGCTTTGGATTCGGTTCATCGTGAGCAGTTCACTCAGCTGACTCTGGAGTGAAATTATAGAGCCATGATTCATCTATTATCACATATTGACGCAAAATTCAGGTTTATTGCACTTGAACAGCTTCAAACACTGCTCAGAATCATTAGCACGGAGTTGCTTTTGATCGATTGTGAGCTCGCGCGGCACCCATTTTGCACACAGTGAATGACATGATCTATACGTTCAGATGATATCTTCAGAATGTCTGCTATCTCGATCAACTTCACTTTACGGTCACTCAAAATTATTTTGTGAACTTTTTTGATTTTTTCGTCCGTGACAGCCTCTTTTGGGCATCCACTGCGTTCGCCGTCTTCGTGCTCATTTTACCACTGTTAAACTTAGCATAGCAATGATGGTTGATTTTCCTGGTGCAGACCCCAAAATCTCTTCATCAAGCCAAGATTTTGCTTCAACTGTATTTTTTCCCTTCAAAAAGCAATACTTTATCAGCACACGAAATTCTTTTTTCAAATAACAGAAGTAGCTACATTCACAACTCAATATCTCACAAACTAATGGTCGGACTGCTGTCAAATTTTGACACCTATCTTTGAAGGTTGGTACTAACTAAAAATAATTTGAATTTAATACTAGCACCGCCTCTGCGCATCAGACCGAGAACTTTTCAATTGCCCTAATAGAAAGGGAAATAACCTATTGAAAATAGTAAATTTGAAATTAGTAGCTGCCAACTTACAAAAACAAGATCCATTGTTATATTCATCCTTGTAATAATGATTGGTATTGTCACAGTTATCACAATGCTCCCCGTTCAAACCTTTGATTGTACAATAACACTTTCCGGTGTCCGGATGACAATGGGTTGCGTGGTTGTTACATTCGCAAGGCATGCATTTTCCCCCGTTGATCGGATTTCCCCAGTAGCCCTTCATGCAATGCTCACAGTGATCGCCACTGGTCAAATTGCCACACGGTTCGCATACACTTGTGTTTCCCACACATACGGCATGACCGTTACATTGGCATTTTGGACAGGTCGTGAAATGCCATTGGTCTGGAAGACATGTAGTCGACGGCAGAGATTCCATGTGGAGGATAGGGCCTGCAATAAAATTAGAATGGAGATTATATTTGAGATGAGCAATTTTTGAAAATGAGGTTAAATATATGTGTATCATTTGTTAATTTTAATCCAAAAATAATTATAAATGATTGGGTTAGCAAGTGGAAATTTTCAAGGTAGGTTCATAGTCTGAATAACTCAACTGGTAAAACCCGGTCAATGGTTCCTATGTTTTCATGGCATGTCACTTTGCAGGTACATTCAATAATTGTATTCTATTTAATTTTATCTAATTGAATTCTATTATAACGATTAAGGTTTTATGCGATGCTTCCTCAAAAAAATTGCAACGATTTTGCACTCTTCAATTCATGTTACGCTACTGGAATTTCCAAAGTTGCGGTAATTTGTCAATTCATCGTATGCCATTGGTCGGGATGCGGATGCGCGTATCTAGAGAAGGAAACAGAGAGAATTTTCTGAAAGATTTTCAATAATTTCAGGAAAGATACGTAACTTGTTTTAGATTTCAGCCATTACTAGTTTAATTTGAGATTTAGAATGTAATTTATCTGCGAGAATTGTGTTGGGATTCTCGCACCTCCCGTGGGGTTGGAACAACAGAAACCTCTCTTGGGATTGAAAAATATCAAGAAGTACTTCCTTGAGATATAGAAGTTGGAATAGTACATACGTTAAACCACTTTAGTTCCTGAAACTGAGAGAATAACTGCGTAATACCTGGCGTTATTACATCAACTTCGATGAATGGAAATTGGAGTACTATAGTTTCCTGCAAAGATCTGGTGTTTAGAAGGCTGAAAATAATCTACTGAAGAGGTTCCATCCTAATAGCACAGTAATTCATTAAAAACCGATTTAAGTTAAGTTTTTATTTCAATATTATTTGTTTAGAGTGAAAAGGATCGATCTTTGTATATTTTGATTTTATTGAATTTTTAAAAACCTGAGTTTTGTTGCCAAATAAGCCAAATCACCCCTTTAGTCTTTAGAGTCTCATAGGCAATTGTAACGTTACAAAATTTGATGGAATTAATTTTTTCATTAAAAAGAAAGTACTGGCACTGTAAAAACAGAGAGCCGAATATCATCTACAGGGTGTTTCTAAACTGGAGGTACAAGAGAATAATTTCAAGAAAAAAAAGTCCTAGCAAACTTCAAAAGATTTGTTTTCGAGATACAGAATGTTTCTTGTACACCTACTTTTTTGTGATGATTATACCAGTTTATCGAACTTTGCTACAGATTGGCTAAACAGGTACTAAAACTTTCAATTAATTTATTCATCATAGCTAACTGGATCTTTATAATAATTTGGATTTTCCTGAGAATTGCTAGATAATTGTTTGGAATTTTCGTCTTGAAATCGGTAGCAGATACTACAAAACCACATGAAAGCAAAAAGTTTAGTACTAGACAAAAGTTTTTTTTTATATTTTTCTAAATTACCAGTAGTCCCCAAAAAAAAGTTCTGGAGGAAAGAAGCGGCCACTGTTCCAGAAAAAATATCACCCAGTAGATTTGCATTCGAAATTCACATGAGGAAAACTTTCAATTGGAATATCTATTTTAATTTAAGATGAATATCTTGTGAAGGGAAGGTGCTATGAGAAAAAGCTTGAAAAAAAATCAAACTTTTACACCCTTTATCTTGAAAACAAAACGTTTGAGGGCCCATGTTAGTATGACATTTTTTCTTAAAATGATCGGAGGAATCTGTCATTTTCCTTTGTACCTCAAATTTAAGACCACCCTGTATAGGACAAAAATACTCACCACCAAAGCCACCTAGCATGCATTTCCCCAAGCCAGTTTTCGACCCGTCGTCACACCATCCACATGCCGGATCGTCCCTGCACTGCGTACAACTCGAATAAAAACTGCATTGCGATTTTTCATTGCTTCCTTTACTCCTGCATTTTGTCTGCACCGTTGTCCATTCCCTACACTGTCCGTACGGAAAACTGGCGGTATAAGCATTTTTGTCCACACATCTTCCTTCGTTCTGGCACCATATGCACTCTGCAATCGTGCAATTCAGACAGGAATTGAATTCCGAGCAAACTTTACACTGTCCGTTCGGTATGAAAATATCCGCAGAGCTGTTGGAAGGTTTCGGAACGCATTTGGTGGTGAACCGGCATTCTGGTCGGGTGTTGCAAGCGGAACATGTGTGTAAACGATGACACTGCAGGTCATTTTCACTCGGACAATCTTCAATGGACCTGTGGGTGGAGATTTCAAAAGTAATTAGTCAAGTAACAACATTAAATTAAATTTTATTTTTCAGGATACAATTAAATTTACAAATATGTGCTGAATCCTTGGCGAAAATTAAAGGTCTTTCGCGTAAACAAAAGCTCTTAGGAAAGTTCTACGCTTTACAAAGTTTTTTCTCATTTTTTTTTTGAACTTGCTGAAGTGTTGAAGGATTACAGTCTTGTGAACTAAGGGTGTGTGGAGGCTTACCTTGCTGCGGTGAGAGCTTTAGTATTGGACGTATTCCTGCACTCCTTGTAACTGCATGTGTTACCACACCAAATGCAATCACTTGTAGTTTGAGTACAACTAGAGCAATCCTCGAACCTGTTGCATCTCTCTGTATTATGAAAGATCCGTTGGGTCATCAGGGACCTGTTAACAACCGGACAGCGTTCGCTCTCTCCCAAAAACTCGACTTCCGACATCTTGGTCTCGATGTCGACGCATCTGCTGGTGGCTATGTCCCAGACGCACTTCACGCCTATCTTGGCGTTGAGGCAGGCGTCAGACGGATGAAAGTTGGAACAATCGCCAGGAGTGTACTTGATCATGTCCGACAACATCTGACCGTCAAATCCACCATAAATGTAGAGCGAACTCTCGAAGACGACAGCCGAATGACCGAACCTCGGCAGGTCACCTTGGATGTCCTTGGGGACGTCGAGAGCATGCCACGAATCGCAGGTTACGTCGTATGCTAGCAGTTCCGCACTGTAGCACTTAGCACCGAAACTATGAGCGGTATCGTTGTGGGTATTCCCTCCGAATACAAGCATCATTCCTGGAAAAAAACAACAATTTCATGCGTTGTTGGAGGTTGTATCTTTCCATTTTTAGGGTATGGTCCGTATATCACCTCTGTTACTATGGTTAGTAAGTTGGTGGTCTTTATATGTCAAATTCCTCAAAAATCGGTGACTATTTCCTCAAACTTGGGTTAGTTATCTGTCACCAGAGCTACTGTACTTTTATTCTGGTTAGATTCAGTAACCACGCCCACTCCGGTTGGCAGTTGTCATTTTAATTTTCAGATTATTGGTTATGAATCTTTTCCATGACATCTAACACTCAAAACTTTATTATTTTAATTATGAAACAAACACCCTTTGGAGCCATTAAGAAGTATTAGTTATTTACGAATTAAAAGAGATCAACCATTTATAACCTTCAAAATTCTGTCAATGAAAAAATTAGTTGGCCATTGACAAGTGTCAAGCGGTTCGTAAATGCGAAGCATGTTACCAGACACATTGAAAACCACTAGTAATCACTCTGAAATTCTTGGCGATATACGGACCATACCCTTAGTAGTAACATAGTTTTTACTTGTCAAATGTCAAAAGATGAGAGCTTCAAAAGTGGCAGCTGCCTAGATAGAGGGCTCTTCAAAATGAAATCTCCGATTGATAAACCATCTATAAAGATTTTATACATAAAGATTCTGTAGGGATTATTTTATGAGCCAAGTTTCTGAGAGATGTTTGTTTTTAAATTCTTTTCTTGATGCTTTCAAAATTGAATCCAATTGTTCTAACAAATTTAATGCCAATAGCTATTATTTTTTCTGAGAAAAGCTCTACACGGTTTACAATTTTGTATACCACACATTCCAAAACATAAACTGTAAAAATTTTCAGGGTGGTAGAAATTTTTTAATTGAAATAATTAAGCAATACCTACCAGGTGTTATGAATGAAGCGGAGTGTAAAAATCTAGATGATGGAGAATCAGTTAACAAGGTCCACGTTCTAGAATTTGGCTCATACGAATAAAGATGACGGCTCAGGGTCTGTGCAGTGTCGCTTTCTGAAACTATACCCCCATACACATATATTTTCGATGTTAACGAATCCCAAGCTGCGGAATGTCCATAGCCTCCCTTAACAGGAAAACCTCTTGTGTTCACAATGTACCATTCTCTTTCTCCAAAATAATATTCTTGAACTGTATTCAAATAACCATAACTGGACGAATATCCGAAAATTACAATCATCCTATCAGCTTTTTTATTGTCAATATTCGTTACAACAGTTGCTGTATGACCGGCTAGTTTCAGAGGGCCACACATAAAGTAACTGTCATTGCAAGATAATGATTTCACTGTTATGTTCTCCCAAGTTTTGGCACTGATGTCAAATGCCCAAATTTCAGAGGTCACTCCCCTATTACCAAGGATTCCACCATATAAAAATATCTTATCTCCGTAGATAACAGTTGAGTGACCATATCGTGGTGAAGGATTGGTTGCTATCTGAGGTTTTTCCCACACATTACCTGAAAAAGATGAGAATCCTAGCATTGCAAAATATAAATATCTTTATATTATATAATAATAAAATTCGTAAAATAAACACGGATTTTGAATGGGAATCTTTTTCGGCCATGCTGATGAAACTATAGTTGTAAAATTTGAAGGTTAAGCTTCTTAAATTGGATAGAATAATTGAATATTGCACTTTTGCTTTATGCATGTAAAAACTTGAATCATAATTTGAAAAAATTATTTACCATTGAAGTCATAAACATACAGCATTGTTCCTCTGCCGTAGCTCTCTCCTGTTGTCACATACATAGAATCTTTCCAGACAACAGCTCCGTGTGAGGCAGAGCCTGGAGGAACAAAACTGGGAACAGATATTGTTTCCCAATAACCATTGACCTTCAACTGACTGCAATCATATCCTTTATAATCCGAGTTACAGATGCAGCCATTTTGGTCACATCTGCCTCTACCTTTGGATTTACCACAATTATTTGGGCATTTTTCTAAATGGCAAGCAACTCCTCCATAATAACCTAAAAGAGATACATTTTTTATTTGAAGAAGAAAAGAATTTCATTTTTTTTTTAAGTTATAAACCAGAATGAAAAATTCTCACCATCGCAAGTGCATTGTCCATCTATACAAGCACCATTTCCGGAGCAATCAACCCCAGCTACATTTGAAGGACAGGCATTCAGTCTATAACTTATATTGAAACCTGACATGTTGAAGGCATCATCACTGAAAAAATGCACCAAAGCTGAGCCACTGCTGGCTACTACTTCGGGAATTCTTCGGATACTGTAACCATCTTTGTACATGAGGCCGCTAAATACACCAAGCAATGGAGAGGCCACACTGTCACCATCAAATATGTAAAGGTGATCCCAACCACATTCGGTGGCGAATTCATCCAAATGGAGAGTAATTGAAGAGTTTGGTGCATCAATTAACCAGCTACATTTTACATTTATGGAGTAATTTCCTAGGCCATCGTATATTAACCCTGTAGAGGCTCCAAGTCTGCAAATTTATACAATTACAGTTTTGGAATTTTTCGCTCCTTAGAGAGAGGGTTTGAAGTTGCATAGGTATGCATATTGCAGAGAAATTTGTTTTCACAATATTTCTAATTAGAGGTAAAATGAACCCACCTTACTTTCCCGCCACAAAACTGACACTGGGGCCCTTGCCACCCATCATAACAAACACAAGTATCATTTCTGCATACCCCATTTCCATTACAGTTAGTGTCCTGACATTTAGCATGAACCAAATCAGCAATTTCTAAGATGACTAAGATTGCACAGCACATAAAGGTCCATTGGAAGGATTTTCGTCGATACTTCGATTTGAATAAAAATAAGAACATTTGTAAGACTTCTAACATTCTTCAGTCAGCATTAACATTACAAATCGAAATGCGACAAATAACTGTAAACTTGTATATCCACATTAGTCCAAGGTTCGAATTTAAATGTCAAAAGTGCAGTAAGATATTAAATCATAAGGTCTGAGGTCAAATTAATTTGTTTGATATCAGGAGATAAAATGTTAATTTCGAATGCAATCAGAAGTTTTTGTATTTTTTGGTTTCCATACTAGTTTGACATCCAACAACCAACAATACAACAAAGTGACAGTTTAGCCGGAAGTTAAGAAGAGAAACAATCTATTTGAACTACACATTTGAATTATGACAACTTGTTGACATTTTGAACTAATCTCAATTTTATTATTTTCAGTGATTATATTATTATAATCTTTTTTGAGGGATCAAAATTATTTGTTTCTCTGAAAACAAGCAACAAGTTGAAAATGCGGTTATGCAGATAAGTAACAAGAGTATTTCTATTGATTGCCTTACGGAGCGGACGTCCCGTCTGTCCGTAAACTCGATAACTCTCGAACGGAACTAGAAACCGTAAATTTTCAGGGTAGGTTCGGATTTTGACTGTCACAGCTGAATGAATTCGTGGAATCCACTAGGCGTTTCGAAAATATTCTTTCAAATAATCATTTGTTGATTTCCTGTCTCATTATGTTTGTCTTGTGCTATATGTATATATAAACCATTTGAAGGTACATAAGTTTTCCTCAAAATAACCTATCAATAATATGGAAAAACATTAAAATCTGACATATAGGCAGCGCTACTAGTCAATACTAGTAGCGCTTTTCGAACTTACAAAAGTTACTCCACTCAAAATGCTATTATCTCTCAAACATATAGCCCAATAGCTAAAAATCATATGAATTTAATGATTCATATGATTTTTAGTAAGCTTAAACCTTCAAAAGATACGTGTATGAATTCGAAAGCTATTGGACTATTAGTTTTAGAGATATATGGCATTTTGAGAGGAGTAACTTTTGTTAGTTCGAAAAGAATGAATGAAAACTAATGCCTATTTTGAGGCTAAATACAAATCGTACTATGAAAATGGCATCGAATAATTGAATGGCCGCTATAATCATTGTATCGCGCCTATATTGAATAAAAAAAATCCAATTTTATAATTTTTTTTCTGTAAGCCTACGAAATTTTCAGCCCAACTGTGTTTACACATCGTGACCTAGGGCTAAATCGACCGACGTTTTGATTGGTTAAAATTCAAACATTTTCACCTTATTCCTCGTGGTCACGTGACCCAGGGCTCAATCTTTTTCTCTCTAATGTTGAGTCAATGCTCTGCACTGTAGGACTGATCAAGAGAGCATCTTTGTATTGTTAGATCATTATAGCTAACAGAAGGATTCGGTTTGGGCAAATATTAACCTCGATACCTTTTTTGCAAGCCTCGAACAGATAAATTGAGTTGTAAGAATTCAGCTTCTTAGCAGGTTCTTCATTAATTAGGAAAATAAGATTTTTCTGTTAATATCGTTCGAGTAATTGATGAATATTTCACCTTTTCGATGAATTACTAATGGCCAGTTGCACCATTTGCCTTACTTTCTGATTTCTCTTAAGAAATCAGAAAGTAATCAATGTTTGAATTTTTTATCAATGTTTAGGCAAATGGTGCAACTGGCCATAATACTTACCTAGTCTATGCATAAACGACCTATATTAGTGAACATATATATTCATAGAATATTTAGAGCAATGAAAATTTGATATCCAACAGAATTTGAAATAGAGTGACCACTGTAACGATGAGCGCGTGAAAGCTGCTCACCTACTCTTTAGGAATTACTGAGCTAAGTTGAAGAGGTCTTTATGGTAGAATTTTCGAAGAAGGTTGAAAAATATGGGAATTATATAGTGAAATTAATGAGTGCAGTAACTCGATGATAGTTGTTTCATATCATAGGTATGTCTTATGGTAATAAAAAAGGATCAGGAGCCGATTATTTAAAAAGCACCACATCAAATGGTGAAACTCTTTCTATCGGCTCTACCGCTAAGTTGGCATTATCTGTCCTTTTGAAATTTGTTTTCGGTGCTCCATTGCAACAAATTATTTTGGGGTTTTTTAATAAGAGACTTCAAATTTCTAGAATTCATACGTTTGAGGTCTCAATTGTGCCGATTTAGTTTTTGTACTGAACAGACATCTGAAACTTTGCTCTCCTGATAACTCAAGAAAATATTGATTCTATTAAATTAGTCACCCTTGGAGATCACATTACTCTATATAGGTATAAATGAGGTCTCCAAGAGTGCAATTGGCCCTTAAAGAAACGTTTGAATTGAGCTCAAAACCTCCAGTCTTTACGTCAGTGCCTTGTCCATTTTTGAGCGCTCGTTCCTCGAATAAATCATTTTTCTACTTGTCAGCCGGAAATTGTATCAAATAAGGCAATAATGATGAATTTATTCTGTCTGTCCGAAAACACGAAAGCACGTTATGCTTTCCTTAATTTGTCCAATTTAATTCAATCGTATTTATCATGATAAAGTTATACAAATATGAAATTGATTAATCAAGAGACACTTTCAACTAGTTTTTCACAATTAATTTTATTTGACTTCAATAAAATATTGATATATTGATGGAATATGGTTTTTAGTCACTGATCTCATTTGTGGTATTATCATTGCATGTGTAGTGACTCTGTCTGCCCGAGAGGTGGCAGTATGGGCTTCGTTCCACTCTTTAATGCGGTCCCGGCGGGTTGAAAGGAGCCGCCGCGTTGCAGCAGAGTCACCTCCCCACGATGGTGTGGGAGGGTGACTCAGGCAGAGATCGCTGGATTTCCTATCTAAAGAGTCCACCAGTGATCTTGATCTCTCAATCCCTTGAGAGAGGGCGCACTAACGATATTTGGCTCGAGAAAGTCTCACCAAACATGATTTAAAAACGATATTTCAGTTTTATTTGAAAAAATTTTCAGATATAAAATTTATTAAGTATAAAATAAAACATACATCAGCAACGAAGGTCCAAGATTATTCAAACAGTCGAAACAGATTTATCATTCATATCTTGCAAATTCTGAATTCTTTGTTGTAATCCCATAATCTGTAACATGAAAAAAAAAAAAGAATTATAGAGTTGATATAAATGAACATTGGAGAAATTTTTAAGTTTATAGTGTGAGTGTCAAAACGATTTCGGAGAAACTTCAATTCTCAGCACTAAGGTGTATCACTCACACTAATCCATTTTCATCATAGGGTACAGCCTTAGACTATACACTGTGTCCGTAAAGTATGGAACAAATTCATTTTTAGCTAAACAGACCATTTTAAGAAATAATCCTGAAACACGTCGATTTTTTATTTTAATTTACCGTATTTTGAAATAATAATCTAATATACAGGGTGAATTAGTTTCGAGTAAGTATTTTTGATAATATTGTTAATTTAACTAATAAAGAATGTTACGCGTTACTTTATGAGCACACACAGAACTATTGTATGTTTGTCCATCCTGTTCCAATTGGAATCAACATGTGATAAATTTTTGGAATCAGCTCAGCTAGAGTAATTGGAAAATTGAGACAAAATGGGGGTGTCCATTTAAAAAAAATGACGGTGACGTCATAACTCGAAAGTAATTCACCCTGTATATTAGATTATTATTTTAAAATACTGTAAATTAAAATAAAAAATCTACGTGTTTCAGGATTATTTCTTAAAATGGTCTTTTCAGCTAAAAATGAATTTGTACAACTCATTTATTTTAACAATGGTGTGACTTCAGCGATAGAGTGTAAATGGGAAATGTTGAAAGATCTATATATGTTAGATAAGAAAGGATTCATAACACCAACTTTAGATATTGCCCGGCTTTGTGAGCTTTTTTTAAGGTGGATTCAGTTGGCATCTCGGATTCGCCATTCGTGACGTCATGCGATTGCCGAAACAAACATACTAGAAATTAGATGATCGTACCGTTCTTATCTGTTTTGCCGCTTCTTCAATGTCCGTTCTTGGGGATTGGTCTTTTTCACACTGGATCTCCAATTCTTTCAATTGATTGACCAACTCGCCGATCAGATTAGGAATATTTATCTCTTTCGGAGTGTTTGTTCCCCTTTGAATGAATCTGTCTAGTTCTCGGTTCAAAAGATCCGTCCTTGAATCCATCGTCATGTATTCTTCTTGAACGTCGTATGGCGGTTTTGGCAAGTCTTGAGGACTGAC
Source organism: Harmonia axyridis (assembly GCF_914767665.1). NCBI lineage: Eukaryota > Metazoa > Arthropoda > Insecta > Coleoptera > Coccinellidae > Harmonia > Harmonia axyridis. Next base: position 33,535,549 of record NC_059505.1, read on the forward strand.
ATATCGTGGACTCTCCTGTTTCTTCTCCTCTCGCCATTTTTTTAGGCTCATCAAATTTCTGAAACATTGACAAATTACAATATAAATATAGATCCATTCCTGAGCAAGGAGAGGCTTAAACACAGCTATGCCCATGTTGACGCGCTTCCATAATCGAAATCCTAGATAATTTACGAGGGATATACCCTTGACTGTCCACAATCCCAGTTCTCAGAAAGAATACCATCAAATGGTAAACATATGCTTCCAAAACCACGCTGGGGACTGGCGCTGGAGTATTCGGGACTGGTACCAAATGCTCAATATCGCTAGGCTGCTGTCTAAGTGTCTTTCAGGCAGAGATACTTGCATTAGAAAGATGTGTAGAAATTAACCTAGCTAGAAACTATCAGAAATGTGATATAGCGATAAATTTTGATACTCAGGCTGCAATCAAAGCACTAAGCTCACATATCATCGATTCTAAGATGGTATTGGAGTGCCGAAGAAAAATCAATGAAAAATAACAAGGTCTTTTTAATCTGGATTCCCGGCCACTCGGGAATCCAGAGGTAATGAAGAGGCCAACACACTTGCCGGAAAAGGAGCACAAAATCCTTTCATCGGCCCGGAATCTTTCTGTGGCGTAGACAAATGTACCTATAAGAAAGAGTTTCAGGAGAAGGAAGAAATCGAAAGAGAAATACTCTGGCGGAATCTTCCTAGTTTGGATCACTCCAAAAAGTTTTTTTTAAACTTTGACTCTACGAAATCCAAGAAATATCTGGATCTTAGTAAAAATATGCTACACCTCCTCACTGGATTCCTCATAAGGCATTGTCGCTTTAGTAAACATCTCATGAGAATGGGTCTAACAGAAAATGACGAGTGCAGATTCTGTGGGGAGGAGGAAGAAACTCCGGGTCACCTGGTGGCGGAATGCCTCGTCGTCGCTAGCCAACGCAAAACTTGCTTTTGACACAAAACTTGTAGAAGTGAGGAATTAGCCTCCCTGAAGCCATTCCAGATATTGGAGTTCATTAGAACTCTGGAACTGGAAGGCGAGCTGTAAATCACGATATGGAGAAAATAGCAATAGATCATTAGGTCGCAGTGAGACGGAATCTCCTTAATTAAATCTTATCTAATCTATTCTTGACGGCTACAGATTTGGAGATTTTAAATTCAATGAAAATGAATGCGTAATCATCTTTATTTGAATACACTGTTCACTATACACACTCTACAAAGACTCAAGACTACAGTCAACAAAGTAATGAGAACCAACGTGAATGCCAACGTCCATAGTGGATCGGGACCAACACAATATTACCCTATTAGGTGTTTTTGACAAAGTCATATATTTTGACTCAAACATTCCCACTTCCTCATGGTAAACACCCAGATTCATTAAAGTTCTAATTGCATACTCACTTCTCCTGTTGCAGTATCTTTTCTTGCTCGTTCAGTATCAACTGAAGTTTCTCCATCCAATGTTGTTTCAGTTGCGCGTCAGAAATGCTGTGAGGAATATTTTCCTTTTTCTCCTTAACATGTCCCTTCTTGTAGTAAGACTTCAGGCTTATCTGCGAGGGTCCTTTGGTAATCTCATGAACTATTTGCTTATCGTCTGGCAGTTCTTGTGAGGCTTGAATCGTCGTGGCTATCTCTACGTCTGACATACTGGACGACTCATCCACTGGCCTAGACAGACCTGAACATATTCTACTGATTTGTGGTTTACGTATGTCATATAAAGAACAAAGAAATATTCTGTCACATGCGAAATTACTTTTTCCCTAACCTAATGAAGGGTGTTTTTTTAGAGCTATAGAACTTCAAATTGCAATAAAACAACGATGGAGTATCCGATTGACATGAATTTTATTTATCCGCAAGATAATCTTGAGGCATTACATTTTAAATATGATTTTTGGCATATGACTGCCACGGCTGGCTCGGATGTAGTCCAATCTGGACGTCCAATTTTCGATGACTTTTTCCAACATTTGTGGCCGCATATCGGCAATAACACGGCGAATGTTGTCTTCCAAATGATCAAGGGTTTGTGGCTTATCTGCATAGACCAATGATTTTATATAGCCCCACATAAAGTAGTCTAGCGGCGTTAAATCACAAGATCTTGGAGGCCAATTCACAGGTCCAAAACGTGAAATTAGGCGGTCACCAAACGTGTCTTTCAATAAATCGATTGTGGCACGAGCTGTGTGACATGTTGCGCCGTCTTGTTGGAACCACAGCTCCTGGATATCATGGTTGTTCAATTCAGGAATGAAAAAGTTAGTAATCATGGCTCTATACCGATCACCATTGGATGTAACGTTCTGGCCATCATCGTTTTTGACGAAGTACGGAACAATGATTCCACCAGCCCATAAAGCGCACCAAACAGTCAGTTTTTCTGGATGTAACAGTGTTTCGACATACACTTGAGGATTAGCTTCACTCCAAATGCGGCAGTTTTGTTTGTTGACGTAGCCATTCAACCAGAAGTGCGCTTCATCGCTAATGGACGTAGTGCGCGATACGTATTCCGCACAGAACCATTATTTTCGAAATGAAATTGCATTATTTGCAAGCGTTGTTCAGGCGTGAGTCTATTCATGATGAATTGCCAAATCAAACTGAGGATAAATCACTTGACAGCTGTTAAATCAGTCGCCATCTTGAACAGTAATGCCAACTTAAAGTTATATACCTCGAAAAAAAAACACCCGTTATTACTAAACCTCACTCACTTGTTATTGTTATAATCGGCGCCCTTTCAGGAAATCTACGTTTCGTCTTGACCTTCTTCGATTTCGTCGTGGTCAACGCCTTAGAATACCTCTCCTCAATATCACCAGTTTCGTTGCTCGCGTCGGTATATAGAGACGTTTCTGAAGACCTCCTGGTGTTCAAACAATCGGCATCAGGTCTGGAAATCGTGTCGGCCTCTCCTTCCTTCGAATTCTCGAGCAGATAGCGCTCTTTCAGATATGCGCAGATAGCTTCTGATCCCTCATTTATTACGGACCTACTTGGATATATCAGGGGATTCATGGAGACGTGTAAAACTCTCAATTTCGGAACCAAACCTGTCGAAACAACAACAAAAAATATTATCTGTATGGTGTACGAAAATGGTATCACCTATCCTACGTGTAGTTAGTTATATATATTGGCGAGGTGTTATCAATAAATTTTCATGGTTTGGTAAAAAATTGCGTTTCATCCCGGGACCACTGATTGAATCACCAGTTTGGCAATTCGGTGGTCCTTACCATATACACCTCTCATCTCCATAGCGGAGCGTGGTGACTTTGCCGTAAAACGGTTAAGTTTAAGTCTCTTAGGCTAGCAAAGAGCCACCACAATATCTTAAATAGATGAAATTTGATTCTATTTGGAAAGAGAGTCCATAATCCCAGTTCCTAAAAAGAATTCCATCAAATGGTTCTAAAACCACGACGGGGACTGGCGCTAGAGTACTTGATACTGGTACCAAATACTCAATTCGTTAGGCCGCTATCTAAGTGTCTTTCAGGCAGAGATACTTGCAATAGAGAGATGCGTAGAAATTAAACTAGCAAGAAACTATCAGAAATGTGATATAGCGATATATTCTGATAGTCAAGCTGCAATCAGAGTACTGAGCTCACATATAATCGATTGTAAAATGGTATTCGAGTGCCGAATAAAACCCAATGAAGTAGGTAAGAATAACAAGGTTTTCTTAGTCTGGGTTCCTGGCCACTTAGGGATTAGGTTAATGAAGAGGCCAACACACTTGCCAGAAAAGAAGCATAAACTCCTTTCATCGGCCCGGAACCTTTATGTGGTATAGGCAAATGTACCTACAAGAAAGAATTTCAGGAGAAGGAAAAAACTGGAGGAGAAACACTCTGGCGGAATCTTTCAGGTTTGGATCACTCCAAAAAATTTCTTCGAAACTGCAAGATCCAAGAAGTATCTGGATTTTAGCAAGAATATATTACAACTCCTCACTGGATTCCCAACAAAGCATTGTGGCCTTAGGAAACAACTCATGTGAATGGGTCTAGCAGAAAATTACGAGTGCAGATTATGTGTGGAGGAGGAAGAAACTCAGGATCACCTGGTGACGGAATTGCTCGCCATCAGTAGCCAACGCAAAATCTGCTTTTGACAAGAAACTTGTAGAAGTGGGGAATTAGTCTCCTTGAAGCCATCCCAGATACTGGAGTTCATTGGAACTCTGGAACTCGAAGACGAGCTGTAGATTACGTTATGGAGGGAATAGCTTTGATGGAGGGCACAATAGACCATCAGGTCGCAGTGAAACTGAACCCTCTCAATTCTGCCCTCTACTATGAACAATATTACCCTTTGAAGCTGGCGATTGAATAGAAGTGGTCTTCATTGGTGAATGGGATAGAAATCAGGACAAAACCAGTTCGCACACATTTTTTTGACGCGCTGGATGCTTCGGAAGCTGGGATGTTCTTATTCATCCACCCAAGAGGGACCTGGGCAATCTGGTACCATCTGTTCCTGTCTGAAAATTGGTTGTCCAAGTTTTTTGGAAATAGGAACAAATGCTTCTATTTGAAGGATATTATGAATTTGGAATCTCGTTGGTAGAATAGAACAGCGCATTGAAACTTAAATTGGATCATTGTAAAAAAAAAATTATAAATAAAAAATAACACGAAATTACTTCTTCCCTAACCTTAATGAAAGCTACAAGCATATTTTCTGCAAACTAAGATAACTCACCCAATTCATTTGGAAGTTTCTCCAAGTAGTTGTTGGAAACCAGCAAATTTTCCAGATTTTCATGATTTGCAATGCTTTTCGGAATGCACCTTAGTTTGTTCTTTCTCAGATCGAGCCAATTCAATTTACTCAAAATGGTGAAAAAATCATCTGGTAGGTATTCAATGGAATTGTCTTGCAGATAGAGCATCTTAAGATTGAACATGCGGAGAACATCTTCTGGAATTTTGGTCAGTTCCTCTTCGGAATGGTCTGCAATGATATCGTATTCAGTCATGATGTTTCACTGGGAGCATCGATGTTCTCGATTCGCTAGAAAAATTGTATGAGTAATTTTGATTACGATTTGATGTTTCGTTCCCTTCATGTCATGCTTCTGTCTATATGGAGGTAAAAGTTGTTAGTTATAGCAACCGTGGTAGCTATGTTACGTATCGACCAAATAACGTTAATTGTTATATTCGAAGAGCCTTTGATTGATCGATTGAATCCATAGAGTAATAAACATAGATAGAGGGAGTATACGCAATTTTACATGTCCCCAACATGGTTAATTTATGTTGTCGGATCGTGATTTATTTTCAAATCCACAATTTTACTATATCGTTATGAATGTATATTTTATTGAAAGAAATATATTTATTTGAGTGATTTTCAATTAAATATGCAAATTTGAATATTTGGAATCCGATATTTTCATTAATTTTCGAATTCATAAAAAGCAGAATATTTATTATTTTCTGTATCTAAGTTCTGTATCTAAGGTATGGCAACTTTTACTCTCCTAGTGTCATAGGTTGTTTCACGTCGTTTGGCGCGCTTGAAGTTTGTTTTCTGAATTTCTGATATATTAAGGTATTTATTTAAATATATTTTGAGTGAATATAAAACGTTGATTCACTATAAAACATAAGAAGTGCATTATTTCTGGAGAAATGCGCGAATCGAGTGAAATATCGTATCTCTGATATGTTTTCATTTCCGCGCGCTTCATATCAGATTTGATAGTTCATGTTGGAGACAAAATTTGCTTACTGAAAATGACATATGCTCCCTCTATCTATGTTTATTACTCTGAGGATTGATTACAACCTGTTTATAATGAAGCTGAACTATCTGTTCATAATGAAGCTGAACTATCTGTTCATAATGAAGCTGAACTATCTATTCATATCGTACGTTCAGTTGGCGTATGCGCCAACTCGAGATTACATTTTTAAGAAATTATTCACTTTACAAGACTTTACTAGTGTACCAGGTGATTTTTTTAAGTTGAACCAATCAAAAATTTCGAAACGGAAACATTTTATGGAAATATGTTTGATTGTCCCAAATTTATTGTCTAGTGAGAGATCTCAGAATCCATTTGAGCTAGAAAAAAAATAATGGCACATTTTAGGACTTGATTTTCAAGAGAATTAATTAAGTGGAAACCGCAACCTCACAAATTCAACTGTTTTCATGCTATAACAGAAAATCTGAAAAGTTCTCATAACTTCTTTTTTACTGGTTCCATTAACATAAAACAAAAACATTTTACAGATACTTTTTTCAGTAGAATTCATTGATGTTATCATTTGTTTTTCATTGCAAGCAGCTTTGAATTTATAATGAAAACTTGTATCTTTTTGAATGTAAACCATAAAAATTTCTTCAAAATAAAATCCCTTATTATCCCTTTTCAAGAAGATATAACAAGATTTATTACTTTCTTATCAAATTATAGAAATCATCAAAAGTTTCAGTTTCACACGGCAAAAGTTCCTATCTATTATAACCTGTGAACTTCAGATAAATAAAATATTCGGTGGCCTCCAAGTTCCCCGGATTTAACACCTTCAGATGTAGTGCTGTAATTTCCCTCCATATTAAGATATCGTAACAAGAGTAAATGTTCAGACAATATGAGGCAACATAAGAGTGTTCGTAAACATTCTCGGCAATTAAGAGGGGTTACCACCAGGTGATTTTTTGGTACCCATTCATTTCCCCTCTGGCGCTCCTGCGATGACCAAACTTTGTGCGGTGTACGAAGTTGTATAGGGTGTTTTTTTCGAGGTATATAACTTTAAGTTGGCATTACTGTTCAAGATGGCGACCGATTCAACAGCTGTCAAATGATTTATTCTTAGTTTGGTTTGGCAATTCATCATGAATAGACTCACGCCTGAACAACGCTTGCAAATAGTGCAATTTCATTTCGAAAATAATGGTTCTGTGCGGAATACGTATCGCGCACTACGTCCATTAGCGATGAAGCGCACTTCTGGTTGAATGCCTACTTCAACAAACAAAACTGCCGCATTTGGAGTGAAGCTAATCCTCAAGTGTATGTCGAAACACCGTTAAATCCAGAAAAACTGACTGTTTGGTGCGCTTTATGGGTTGGTGGAATCATTGGTCCGTACTTATTCAAAAACCATGATGGCGTTCTCGCCATCATCGTTACAGTCAATGGTGATCGGTATAAAGTCATGATTACTAACTTTTTCATTCCTGAATTGAACAACCATGATGTCTAGGAGCTGTGGTTCCAACAAGACGGCGCAACATGTCACACAGCTCGTGCCACAATCGATTTATTGAAAGACACGTTTGGTGACCACCTAATTTCACGTTTTGGACCTGTGAATTAGCCTCCAAGATCTTGTGATTTAACACCGCTAGACTACTTTCTGTGGGGCTATGTAAAGTCATTGGTCTATGCGGATAAGCCACAAACCCTTGACCATTTGGAAGACAACATTCGCCGTGTTATTGCCGATATACGGCCACAAATGTTGGAAAAAGTCATCGAAAATTGGAAGTCCAGATTGGACTACATCCGAGCCAACCGTGGCGGTCATATGCCAGAAATCATATTTAAAATGTAATGCCACGAGATTTTCTCGCGGATAAATAAAATTCATGTCAATCGAATAATCCATAGTTGTTTTAATACAATTTAAAGTTCTATAGCTCTAAAAAGAACACCTTTACAGTTTACATTCACTGCATCTTCTTTCTTTTTTCGAAGCAAATAAGTAGTGGGCAGTACTGTACGACGACCTTCACGAAATAATAAGTTTACCTCTTTTGCAATGATCTTCAGTGAATTTTCCTTCACGAATACTCTATTTTTTTTTGCGCAAAACGATAAGTTACCAAAATTTTTATTTTTTTTTTCATTCGCATTTGAAAATTGAAAATATTGACCTTCCATAATGTAGATTATTGTTCAAAGAAATTTTGTGAAAACCCCATAAAAATCACTGGTTGTAATAAGAAAAAATCTCTAATTTCGTTTTGAACTGAGCAGTCACGTGGTGGTATTCCTTCTTGATGAGAAATATAGCTTGCAGGTAGAATCACTAGAACTAATAAAAAAGTCGAAGCAGGTGTAAAACAACGTTTACAACACTGGAGTCTACTACTCCCTCGATTCCTAAACTCTAAAAGTATCATAATGAAGTTTATATTTTATTATCTTCTTCTAACATTTAAAATTGGAATATCTTTATTCACATCGGCAATCTGATGGTACATCATCTATTTGTTTTTGGGGTTCAACACATGGTTTCACTTTAGGAGCTGAATTGTGACCTATAACATTGAATCGCTTATCAGGTGTAACTAGGTAAGTGGGATCAGTACAAGTAACGTGAATGGATAGATTCAAGGGATTATCTGGTTTAGAAGTATTATTGGCACATGGGGTTCTTATCTCTAACACCGTACAGAAATCTTTTCCTACATCCTTCCCTGCATCTTTCCTTTTAGCTGCTTCCTCATCTTCAAGACAAGAAGATTCCCCAGTAGCACAAGGAGCACAGTAACCTTCTTCTTCCTCGGGTGGTATAGTTACTGTCATATTTTCTGGTTCTGAACAAGGAGCACAGAAACCTTTTCCTTCCTGGGGTGGTATAGTTACTGTCATATTTGCTGGTCCTGCTTTATTTATAGTTCTTGTAGCGTTTATCCTAGAACTTTCAGCAGAAGGGTTAAGCATTATGTTGGGCACGTTAGGGTATGGGTTTTGTAAGTAGGTGTGGGTAGCATGAGCAGCGGGGATCCTGGTTGGCTTCTTGGTGCCGAGTATTTGTGTTGCGTTATAACGTGGAGGTACCTGGACATTCTTGGGAGAAGGAGTCATTTGCCTATAAGCGTTAAAGGAATCCATTCTTACCCCCTGAGTCCAACCAATTGAGCTATCAACGTAACTACCACTCACAGAGTTCATATCTTGTCCCCATACTGAGCTTATGCCAGTGCCGTCGTTTATCATGCCAGTCGTAGTAGGAGTACTATAAAATCTCGGTGCTTTCTTTCGGTGTGCTGCTACCTCTTTCACGTCTAGAATAGGCTGTTTATCGTTATAAGTTGAGTAATTTCTGGATGGGGGAGGTACAGCACTCCTAGGATACGTTTTATGGGCACTTGGTGCTATGTTTACCTTCTTCAGTTTCTTTGGAATGGCGAAATTCTTCCAAGGTCCTTGATCCGAGTACTCACCAGAGGTTAAAAAATCGGAACCTGATGTAGTTTCTGTTGGAAAGCTTGATGTTTTAGTGTAAGTACTGTTGAGTGGAGGTTGGTCATAAGTGGTGCCAAATTGGGAGAATTGTTCGAAACCCACAGGGGGGGTGACACAAGTATCATATCTCAGATCTCTCATATGGGGCGGGGTCACGTCTCTGGTAACATTGGGAGGTGATGGAATTGCAGATGACTGAAAATTGGGACTGAATGTAGTATCTTGCATGTTTCTCCTGCTAGCTACGAAAGTTCCACCCAAGTTTTGGGGACTAGTTCGTGTTCTTGGTGTACTCGGTGAGATACCTCTAAGGTCGTCCTGGCCTCGATACTTCCTCAGTGTTCCTAAAGTAGTTTGATCCATTGTACCATCAGGACAAGGGCAGGTCGATGGTACATTTTGCCTTAGTGGAGCTGTTGTTATTGTGCGATCTTTCAATCTTCTGTGAATGGGTGGGTCTTGGGGTTCACAGCAATCTGGATTATTATCTTCATCCATACTTATGGATGGAGGATGAATAACGATGGTTGGAGCATTCATGTTTCGAGGGTTATAGGGCGATGTTCCCTCCTTTGCTTCCCCACGGCTACGGGCAGTGAAAGTACAATAATCTGCCATTTTTGTTTGAAAGACTGGTACTATTCTCTGAATTGGCCTCTCGATGATCTATAAGAGAGATCGTTTCGGGATTTTAGGTGCATTCACAGGAATTTTTGATGAATTTTGAAGTATGCAGTGACATGTTTGGAAAATGACATAAAGTGAGGAGAAAAACACAGAATGATTTTACATTAGTCGAATTGAACGTACAATCGATGGAATCTAGTGAACCAATCGAAAAGTTCATTTACATTGCAACAAGCTCATTTGAAATTGGATGCAAACTGAGCAAAAACAATATTAATAGTTTTAAAAGAGATATTTTTTTCTTACAAATGATTCTTTGATATTACCTTACAAAATTCATGAATTTAATTCTCGAGCTGAAGCATCGTTGTACCATGCAGCCTATTTTTGTAAAGAGTTTTAGGTGAAGAACATTCATAGTTTTTTGTAGAAAAGCTCAAGTGGGTTGAATTTGTTTATTATTTCCTTTCAATATTGAAGCTGATGAAGAGTTTCATTTTGAAAAATATTTATATTATTTTGGCGAGTGTTTCTCGAGCCAAGTAACGAGGTGCGCCCTCTCCCAGGGGTTCAGTGTTTCGTCCCGAGATCACTAGCGGAGTTAGGCAATCCAGCAATACACCTTCTCACACCATCATCATGGAGAGGTGACTCTGTTGCAACGCGATGATACCTATAAATCCGTCGGGGCCAAAGTATGTGTGGTGCGAAAGCCCATAACGGCATCTGTGAGTAGACAGAGTCACTACATTATAAAAAAATAAAAACAACTGAAAACCTTTGAACGTACCTGAGAAAAATGTTTCCATAATACCTACCCCAGTTTCAGTATTGTCAAAAATTCAGTTCAAATCTTATGGTATAATGTGCATCCAATTTTTTGAAAAATCTGTGGAATGAAGTAAATAAAGCAAATTTTTGTAATTAAAATTTGAAGGGGTTCACTTTTTATTAAACTATTCCGAATATACGCAAATTATAAACCAAAGAGAAAGACGAACTCCGAGAACTTTTTTTTATGTATGTACATCATTGTTTGAAATGTTTGAATGAATGAAATTTTTGTGATACAGTTTTCAATTCTGACTACAGGAACTGGAACTAATAGCTTTGTAACCTTTATCAGGGGTAATAACTACTGATCTATCTGCACAAGAAACATTAATAGAAAGTACAAAAGGCATTCCATTAGTACTTCCAGGAGATCTGTGAGGAGTTCTGATCTCCAACAACGTATCCAGGGGTTCTTCTACATCACCTTGATCGCAACCTCCTCCACATTTGTCAGGTTGAGGTTCTGCAGATTGGCAACCTACATTTGACTTAGCTGGACACGTCTGAGTGTTACTAGAAACCAAGTTTTGTTTGCTGCACGTCCCATCATTGCAACCTTCAGCTTCTTTCGGTTTGCTTCTTTTACCGCAATGGTTATCTGAGCATCCAGTACTAGTTCCTGTTTTACGCCTGCAACAAGCAGGTAAATCGCTCTGACCAGTAGGTGCTACAGACGCCTCTGCTGTTTTAGGCCTGCAACAAGCAGGAAGTTCGCTCTGGCCAGTAGGTGCTACAGCCGAATGAGGACGTTCGTAAGGCGTTGATGTTTGTGGGTATCTTCTTTGGGCTGTTGGTATCGGAGTTGGTCGCCTCTCCCTTATTGATGACATTTCAGGGTCTGCAAGTCTTGATAATGGTGATTGAGGATATGCTCTTCGAGGGACGCTGGTTTGAGGGGCAGAAGCCTGTTTGTAAGAAGAAACATAGGGATTTTGAGCGTAGTTGAAAGTGTAGGGTTCTTGGACAGAAGGGTTTCTGTATGACCTTGGAATCATTCTCACATTTCTTGGAAGGGTTGTCGATTGCTTATTATAATTGTAAATATCTTGGGATTGTCTACTGGCCCTTGCATCATTGCTCCAACTTTGATACGCTGTTTGCTTCGGAGTGCTATAGTATTGTGGTTGAATGTTATCATAAGTATGATAATTTCTTGATGCACGTGGTACGTGTGTTCTTGTATAATGAGAAGTGTTATACAGTCTTGAATCTCTATCAGCACCAACCACAGAGTAATTTCCACCGCCTGTTGAGCGAAATGTATCGTTGAAAGAATTTGCAAATGATTTGGATGCTGCGTAACTTCCACCCCTTGTTGGTATAGGCGATGAGGTAATACTCGCATCTAAAATCTTTCTATCAATAGGCCTGACTTTGTTCATGCAACAAGCCGGCACTTTTTCCTCAGGTTCCACTAGGGTGTTATTTTGATCCAAAGAAGTCCTTCTTGCACTTAAAATTGTCGAGAAGGTGTTGTCCATCTCCTCACTTTCTTCATCCGTTAAGCTAGAAGCCTCATCTGTGTCCAGAAATGAGCTATTTGCTTGTGGTGTGAAATGTTTTTCGAAACTGCTATTTGCTTGTGGCGTGAAATGTTTTTCGAAACTGCTGTCTCCTTTGCTGCAACATGACGGCAAATTGTGTTTTCCTCCTTTTTTATTTCCCATGCTGGATGAATCATGAGGTGTTTTATCACTGGAATTTTAGGTACAAACTTGAAAATTTACATAACGATGTTTAAGTGAGGTTCCATATTTCAATGTACATACATTGAAATATGGACATGTCTTTTTCCTGTCATTATGGCTGCGTCAAGTAATTACCAATTTTATATTATTGAGTTTTATGGTCAGCGAAACATATAATTTTCGGTGTTATGCACCTGATGAATATTCAGTACAATTATTTATTTCGCTCTTCTGAAGGTCAACACTCACTTCTTCAGATTATCTGACGGTAGTTGGTCAATAATCAATGAAATGTGTTCTTTGGTTATATCATCTCGAATTGAGAACAAAATGATTTCATCATGTATCTATTGATTATTGATTAAATTCTGAGGTTTATAATGAATTAGTATATTGACCGATAAGTTTGAAGAAGCTTAGAGCAGGTATGATATGAAGTGTTAACTGGAGTCCAATAATTCTGAGATTTACAAAGAAATATTTATTGCTTTAGTTCTTATTTTGCCATTCATTTAATTGATTTCGTGCCAATGATATTCATATGAATCTCTTTACATGTATTTTATTTTTTAGGGAAATAATATTTAAAATACATAATTGTCAATAAATCGTGTTGATTGATTTTAATGTTAAATAAATTAATAGATAAGAAAAATTATTGAAATAAAAAATGCAATTTACATTTTAAAGCAATGATTCACATAGTATGAAACAACAGGGGAGGGGAATCAATGGAATTTAAATTCTGATGAACAAGTATTGATATTATTGTTGAATTAATGATTGAGTTTTTTGAGTTTTTGTTTGTGCCTATTACAATAACAGTGTTGTGACTCTGTGCTTGCCCGAGAGATGACGTTGTAGGCTGTGCACATTTCTCTAAATCGGCACCAAGATCTATTGTTAAATATATATAACTTCTATTTCATCTATTTTTTTCCAAAGTTTTCAATAACGAAATTTACGCCTTGTCACCAGTACTTGTACTGTATTAGAGGTCAAGAATAAAGAAGTAAATAAATAAATCCAATCTGGACGTCCAATTTTCGATGACTTTTTACAATATTTGTGGCCATATATCGGCAATAACACGGCGAATGTTGTCTTCCAAATGGTCAAGGGTTTGTGGCTTATCCGCATAGACCAATGACTTTACATAGCCCCACAGAAAGTAGTCTAGCGGTGTTGAATCACAAGATCTTGGAGGCCAATTCACAGGTACAAAACGTGAAATTAGGCGGTCACCAAACGTTTCTTTCAATAAATCGATTGTGGCACGAGCTGTGTGACATGTTGCGCCGTCTTGTTGGAACCACAGCTGATGGACATCATGGTTGTTCAATTCAGGAATGAAAAAGTTAGTAATCATGGCTCTATACCGATCACCATTGACTGTAACGTTCTGGCCATCATCGTTTTTGAAGAAGTACGGACCAATGATTCCACCAGCCCATAACGCGCACCAAACAGTGAGTTTTTCAGGATGTAACGGTGTTTCGACATACACTTGAGGATTAGCTTCACTCTAAATGCGGCAGTTTTGTTTGTAGCCATTCAACCAGAAGTGCGCTTCATCGCTAAGCATAGTAGTGCGCGATACGTATTCCGCACAGAACCATTATTTTCGAAATGAAAATTGCACTATTTGCAAGCGTTGTTCAGGCGTGAATCTATTCATGGTGACCTTGAAAGTTGTTGAATCGGTCGCCATCTTGAACAGTAATGCCAACTTAGAGTTATATATCTCGAAAAAAAAACACCCGTTATAAATAATAGATCTCAATTCTCAATTTATTGATACTGAGGACAAAATATTCTAAAAGAGTTTTTATTCGATATCAATTCTTCTTACTGAATAACAAAGTTGTCGAACTAAGAAGTAACTGTACTTCTTAACCTGATATTCGGTACATTAGAAACAACAGAAGTTCCTGGCAGTGTACGATATATTCCTTTCTGGGGATCTGAAATTTTCTTAGGTATATTTTGGAGCGTTTTCTGGTAATTTTCCATTCTTGCATTGGTGATAGCATTCCTATTTGGTGATACAGCTCTAACCATATTTGGAACGACACTTTGTGATTTTTGAGCAGCATCATTTGAGGATTCTATCTTTGATGTACTAGCAACGTTTGACGATGGAGTTTTAGGGTAGTTCCTCACTGGGTAGTATACATTTTGCATTTGATTGTTTCCAGCTGAAAGATTTGGGGTCTGATGGGCGGAATAGGATTGATTTGCCCTGGTAATGTTACTTCTTTTTGGAGTAACAGGGCTCCTTCTTGGTACACTGTACTGCTGATACATTCTAGCCTCCATTTGGGGAACATCAGATTGTGGTTCTCTATAATAATCATCGTAATAGTCTTGAGCATTTTCATAACTGTTACTAGGATTGTATTGCATATTCTGGTATGTTGCATCAGTCATGACATTGGCATAATTGCCAACATTCGTGGGCCAACTCATCCGTTTACTATATGAATCTTTTTGATACGTATTAGGATTCTGGTTATCATCCAAAACAGTTAAATCTGATACACCAAGTCTATTGAACTTCATCTGCTTTCTTTGAGAAGGAACTCTGGCTACCCTTCTTTGACCTGTGTTTTTATCCAGCAATTTATGCAACTCTGACTCAGTAAAACCAAGAGATTTGTAGTAATAATATTTTGCACTCTCTGAGATGTCCGGTAAGTTTGGATTCTCAGCTTGTTGGTAAGGCGCCGATTTAAACTCTTGCTTCACCATATAATTCTGGGGGTATGAGTAACGTACATCATCACTCAATTGATTTTGGTAGTTTTGGGGATCTTCTTCTTGATCCTGCTGGTAAAGGTACTGCTTCATGTACTCCTGGTTCAGCTGGGTTCTGGAATCTTTATCGTAAAAGTAATCAGATAGGCTTTTCAGGCTTCCCTTGGAGCTTTTGTCATCCAATATGTAGATGGCATTCTCGTCTTGGTCGTTTGAATCTATTGGGATTTCTAGTATGTAGTCCTGCTTGCCTGACACTGTGCCAGCAGGGATTATTATGCGTTTCATGTTCTAAGGTTTTTTTTAATACTGGAATTTAGATTAAATCTTGACAAATATATTATGTCATGTTTCAGATCTATGATTCAATCTTTGGGTGAATTGATGTTCATTTCTATAATCTCATGTAAATAATAAACGCTTGATAAAAAATTCAAGGTATGAATTTTCGTCACGCATTACCGTGTTACGCATGTGTAAGCTGATGATAAGCTGATTTTTTAAAAGCGAAGAACAAGGAAGCATAGCACCACGTTCATTAGAAGAGTTTTTTGTATTTTATGAAGATGCCTTATTTACATGGGTTTACGGAATATGATCAATTTTTTGTGCATTGTTTTATCTCCCACCTTAATCACAAAATCCCAATGTTCAACTTGTTTTACATGGTTCCTCGTTGACCGTTTCCAAGTAACTTGCAGTTTTTTGTTCTCAAATGCGTAAGCAAAATTTTTTGAGAAGATATTAATATGAATCAAATACATGAGCGAAATGCCAACTCGATAGGCTTGTAGAATAGATCATTAAAAACTATCTTGATTATTAATATTTAACTTTAACACGTTCGAGTTCAAATGTAATTACTCTAAAATTCATTGGAAGCACCGATGAGTAGCTTTTGTATACTCGTCCATTCCTGCGCCCTTGTAAAGCACAGAATTGTATACAGGGTGTTTCAAATTAAGTCGGTACCATTGCTAACTCCGTTATTATTGATGCTCCGATGTCCGTTAAATAGGCAAACTAGTAGCATTTTTAGTGGTCTTCCCGATGCCAAAAACAAAACAAAAATTGGCAGTCGCGTTGTCATAATATTTCATAAAATGATATTTTTTTCAATGGAACCCCCTTTATTTTTTCATGCATTTCTATTCGTAATAACATTCTCAACAACAAAGTTCATATCACCTTTCTTCCTAAAGTGGAAAATTAGCGACTTATTTTAAGCACTAAGCTATTTGATATTAATAGACAAAACGATAATTTCTATCTTAAAGCCATTCCGCTAGCCGCATTCATTTTGTGAATCAATAGTGTCAATAGATGGGCCCAAATATGTGTTCAACAAGAAGGCAGTGTTTTTGACCATTTACCTACTCGATATTTTATAGCGCTTTATCAAATCAGTTTGTCATAAATGTTTCCTATTAATACAACTGTCTTATTTTCACCTTAACGAAAAAAAGTCAACTGAGCTTTATTGTTGAGAATGTTATTACGAATCGAAATGCATAAAAAAATATAGAGTGTTCCATTGAAAAAATATCATTTTATAAAATATTGACACCGCGACTGTCAATTTTTGTTTTGTTTTCGGCATCGAGAAGACCACTAAAAATGGAACTAGTTTGCCCATTTAATCGACATCGTAGCATCAATAATAACGGAGTTAGCAATGGTGCCGACATAATTTGAAACAACCTGTATAGGTATAAATGGGGCATATTTTAGGCCGAAAGTTATCGTGTGTTACCGTGTTTACGTCCGGTCTGACGGACAGCATTGATTTTGGCTACATATTCGTGATCAGTGAGCCGAACTTCATGGTTTGAGAACTTTTCTGGCTCAACATTCAAAAAATAGATACATCGTGACGAAATCATTCTCTTAAACAATGCAGGACGTTTTTTGATGAAATCGACAAAACGTCCTTTGTTAAATTTGGTGATCTTAAATAGAAAAAAAACATTTTACATGAAATTTAAAAGATGCCTGAGAGGAATAACAGAAGTTCCTTCGAAGGAAATTCAGATAAATAAGGCAGACCAGAGCGGCAAATTTTATTTTGCTGGGGCGCCAAAATGTCAGGCGGTGACTCTAGTGCCACTTGCCCACATACCTCAACAATCGATTTAATGAAAACGAAATTTGGTAATGAAAATATCTGAAGAAATGATCTAGCTAATTATCCTTCGAGTGATTTTAACATTTGTGGTTTCTTTCTTTGGGGGTCAGAAGTTCATGCAGATAATCCCACAACAACTGGGCAATTAAAAATCAACATTTAACGTACTATTGATGAAATAAAGCGGACTTTATGTGACTTTTTCTCTGGTCTTAATTTCCACTAAACATAAACGCTCAATTTTGAAAACAGTATGGCAGCATCTGTCATCTGTCAGCAGTTTTTTCGAGTATAGGTACCCGCGGCAAATCTTGCAATGCTATTGCCGCCATGAAAAATTACAATACCTTCAATAAAAAGTAATTATATGGTGTGATGAAATGGTCTTGTCAAATACCATTCGGGCATTTAATTTTTCCTGGAAAAAAAATTGAAAAATACAAACAGTAATATTTTTTCAACAAGAAGCATTATTGCTACTAGCACTATGCTCCTTGTTAAAATATTAGTAAACAACGTGTTTTGCTAATATTTTTCGGAAAAATTACATGACAAAATTAGAAAAGTTGGTTGATGTCTGAAATTAATTGTAAAAGCATACTATTGTCTGTTAAGCCATCAAAATATTATGCTGTATGCTATCAAAAATTAGATGCCCTTATATTACTTACGAAAAGATGAACAATTATAGGTTGACAGAATGTAGTACGGAGAAGTTGTGTTGGTCATTAGAATGATGTTATTTTCTATAGAAAATGGCATAATGTAACCTTTCAAATAAAAAAAAAATCGGTTCACCGAATGATTTAAGGTTTTTTTTATTTAAATTGTAACATCGCTATAGGAAAATGCATCATATTACTGATCTGATGTTCATTATACTCGATGTAAAAAGAACTGCGTTGACGTTAGTTTCTCAGAATTGTCGTCACGAAAAAATTTGAAAAAAACGACTGGAAAAATATGAAACAGATGAACAAACATAAGTCGAGGTCCCAAGGGTTCATCCACATTTTTTTGAGGTTATTAGTTTAACACAGTTTTTATTCGATCCGATGTGAATTATTC
The DNA here is from genome assembly GCF_914767665.1 of Harmonia axyridis. NCBI lineage: Eukaryota > Metazoa > Arthropoda > Insecta > Coleoptera > Coccinellidae > Harmonia > Harmonia axyridis. Next base: position 33,553,898 of record NC_059505.1, read on the forward strand.
ATCAGTTTTTGCGCCTCAACTTTCATTAATACTTACCAATTACACTTTCCACAGATTCGCAATTAATCTATCTTCTTTTTTTGAGTTAATGGGTTTAGGTTGTGAAGCCTTGACGTGTAAAAAAATTGAGAGAATAATACGTACAGAGTCATAACGATGTTGTTCATCTTGTGTTTTATCTGCTGCTGTGTTCTATTGGGTCGATTAATCCGGAAGAAAAAATTGAACAAACTTCAACTGTACAATTACATTCTCCCATTGAACTTGTGCTCATCAGAGGCTATTACATTTTTATTATACTATTGAAAATATTTGCTCGATAAAAAAATTATATCTCGATTAATGTTATTATCGAATAAGGTTGAGTAGACTAGTCATAAAGCGTTGACGCAGCTTTGTATAGCACGTGTAATAAGCGTTTTTTTTCTTTCATTGGGAATTGTCGAAAAACTTGTGATAATTACTCACTTGTTTGTCAACAAGTTGTCTAGTGAATATTTTGATTCTACCCAGCATGTAAAATGTTCAATCTCAAGTCAAGTATTTATTTATCAAGTACTTGAATCATATGAAGCTACTTGATTTTTAGCAGTTTTATTGTGTATTGTTATTTATCAATAACAAAATGATGAAATGAGAAAGAACCTTGCAAAAAACACTTTTATTTATTAAACTTACTGTATAAAAAACCGAAAATATCAATTTTTATGAAATAGAAACATAAATTAAATCCCTATAAATCATTACAGCATAAAAAAATTAAAAACGTTTCTTGATATTGTGAAACCTCCATTCTTTGTTTGATTTCATAATTTTCCATTCAGGATCTAAGACACATAAGGCATTGTATAGATTTGTCGTCTAACCTATTGCGGGTTTTTGTAACTCTAAGAACAGCTCTGGAAAATTGTCTTTCAACAGGAGTTGAAGATGCTGGCGTTGATAAGAAACCATTGGCTATTTATTCCAAGTTTGGAAAGATATTTCTGAAACTACCAAAATCTACCAATAGATTTCATAGAAATGTGAGAAAACTACCAATAAAGTCACACTGGCGAATGCTTCAGTCTCTCGGTGCTCGAGGAATCCCCTTATTCAGTCTGAGCGCGCACGAAATTGCAGAAATATAAGCCGTGCGACGCGTGCATATCAAGCTCAAGTAATATCAAGTAGCTTGATGTCAAGTCAAGTAATAAATATCTAAAATCGAGTCAAGTTAAGCTCAAGTATCTAATTTTTCTCGAGCTTGATTTTCAAGTCAAGTAGTTGGTTAAAATGTCAAGCTACTCGGCTTGATGAATCTCTAGTTCTAAGCCGTAAAAACAAATTTCTTCCTGAAATTCGACTTTCTTCGTCAACTTCAAGAGCTACATTGCTACAGAATTTTCGAATAAAAGGATTCATTTAGAATAGCCCGCTATCGGAGATCAAATACTTGGGTATTACCATTGATCAAAATCTGAGATGGGATAAACATATCAACAACGTTGTTAAGAAACTAAGAGGCCTATTGTATAAATTCAGATATCTAAAAAAATATCTAGACATTCCCCACTTACGACAACTATACTTTTCGCTGGTGCAGTCTCAGTTAACATATGGTATAATAGGATGGGGAGGCGCGTATGACACCCACATGAATAAAGTCGAAACTCTGCAGAAGTGGATTTTGAAAATTATGTATGGTAAACCACTGATCTTCCCAAGCAATGAGATCTATCAATTATCAGGAATGCTGGAACCTTATCAATTATTCACAATGGAAATTCTTACAAACATTTTCAACGGAAAGCTTCCTGTTAATTTGAGGAACCATCCCTATTCAACAAGAGAAAAGACGTCACAGTTTGAGAGTTCCATAGCCTCTAAAAGAGTTGGCCAGCGAAGTGGTGCATACTTGGCTCCACGGATATATGCAACATTACCAGAGAACATCAGAAAAATAAAGAATTTTAGTACTTTCAAGAAGCAGACAAAGCAGTGGATATTCGAGACAGGCAGAGAAGTCAATTTCAGAATAATAAATAGCTCATAGACGAGATAGTGAAAAATGATGGAAATGGAAGAGACATAACACCGGATGTGACAGACATTACTCCCGACAGTGACACTTTACTCCCGATCAAGACGTTTAACCTGGCAATGAAGATTATTTAAGAAATTTAGAATGATTTTTGTTTTAGGTTGTAGGATTAGTACTAAGTTGAATCATCACGAACAGACATAATATGTCTCTGTGATTATTGTTTATTCAAAACCTAAGGTCGAATAAATTATTTTATTTATTTATTATTTATCAGGGTAGCTATCACTTTTGAAGCTGCCATCTTTTGATATTAGACACTTAAAAACTACGTCATTACTAAAAACGGAACGATACACGTTCAAACAATGCATTGAAATTGTTAAAATTCACTACAAAAATTTGAGCTCTTTGTGCATCGCTCGAGAACAACTGAGAATATTGCTGCTGTAGCTTGATGAGTTGACGAAAACCCAGGTTTATCAATTCCTGGTCTATCTTGGGAATGATGCATTTCACAAACGGCATTGCACCGTATTTTGCAAGAGACTTTTGTCTTAAGGCGTTTAAAGTTCAGAATACAAGAACGAGCTGGTCGATTACCAGCAACGTTGTATCTTCGCTGATTGTGGTCCTTGAAATGCATCAAAATGATTCGAATTTTCATCGAAAAAACATCTCAAGTGATACGACCCATTTCCACCTATAAATTTATAAGCAGAATTGTCGCTTTCGGTGCTCGGAAAATCCAAAGAAGATTATCAAAAAGCCCCTTCATCCTCAACTTGTCACTATTTGGTGCAGTTTCTTGGATTGGTGGTTTGATTACACCTTATTCTTTCGAAAATGAGGCTGGTATAGCTGTTACGGTGAATGGATTGAGCTATCGAGCTATGATAACTGATTTTTCATGAATTTAAAGATATATAGATGTAGATGAAATTTATTTTCAACAAGACGGCGCTAATTGCCACACAAGCAAGAGGTGATCATAATTGGCCACCAAGATCTTGTGATTTATCACCTTAAGACTTTTTCCTTTGAGGCCACGTGAAGGTTAAGATGTATGCCAATGTTTCACAATTGATTCAAGCCTTGAAGATGGAATTCTTGAAGTTATCGACTATATACTGCCGCAAATATGCGAATTGGCCATGAAAAATTTCATGAAAAAGACATGGTGCTATCATTTCATACCGTAAATGACATAGCTTCTTTTTTACAATGACATAACCATTCATTGATATTATTTTCTTTTTAATATCAAAGTGAAATATCTTATTGAAAAATCCTTTACAACTTCCCTCTAACTTTCCTTTTCTATAGACAAATTTGAAAGTGGACTATCTGCATTGACTACATGGGATTTGAAAATGTCTCAAATATAAACATTGCTGAATGGACTGCGTTTTTGAAGAAGAACCTTGAATCTGTATTCCCCAATAAATGATTTCTCTATTTTCGTAACGCAAGAAAGTATGTATGAATCATTTTATGTGTGTTTGTAATCTCTTCCATTCAGAATATTCGTATTTGTTACAATAATTCAGTAGACTGTGTCGTGTTCACAATAAATTAATTAAACTAACGAAAATAAAACTTGCGATTTCTGTTATATAAGTTAGATAGATAGATTTCTCAATTTATTCTCGGATGCCAAATGTGACCCAGTTTCATAAAAAAATATATTTCTTACGGTGGCTTTTCCGTTGAAAATTTTTCGAGGATTATCACCAAAATGATATCATTTTCATTTACTCATTTACTCCACCCACACATAGAAAAATATTGTTTTATTCTCTACTGATAGGATTGATTTTATATACAGGGTTAGAACTATTTAGAGGGACACTACAGGGATATCGAAAACCATTAGAATTACAGGGTGGCTTAAATTACAAAAAAGTTGCGTTATTTAGGGATTAGTGTGTAGGTGTAAACAGATCTGAAATATTCAATATAGAGATTCTAAAAGTGTCATCAGTTTTTTTCTTATGGACGTCATAATAAAAATTCTTCTAGTGGTTTCGGATTTGAGCCATTCAAAATTTTAAATTCTCAATAACTCGGAAAATACCGATGTAACTTCTAATTGAACTATTTAGAGGACCACTACTGGGATATCGAAAACCGTTAGAAAGGCAGGGTGGCTTAAACTATAAAAAAGTTGCGTTATTTGGGGATGAGTGTGTTGGTGTGAACAGATCCGAAATATCTGCATTGGTTCCCGTGATATCCCGAAAAAACTGAACATCGAGATTTTCTTTTTTTCTGCTTAACTCATTTGTTTGTGGAGATAGCTCCACGAAATTTGGTTTATAGCCATTATCCAATATAGAGACTCTAATGAAGTCGTCAGATTTTTCTGTTTTCCATTGTTTCAGAGACGCGATGGTCAAGTGATGATTTCACATAACAACTCTTCAACTTTGCGAACCTAGACTCGTTATTTTTGTAGAGTGTGATACATTATTGAATTCATAATTTCTTTCTATATCATCTCATAAGGAAAACTAATATGGCGTCCATTAAAAAAAATTGACTATCGCGTCTCTGAAACAATGGAAAACAGGAGAAATCTGACGGCACCATTAGAATCTCTGTATTGAATAACGACTTCAAACCGAATTTCTTGAAGTTATCTCCAGAAACAAATGAGTTATAAAGAAAAAAAAAATCTCGATTTTCAGTTTTTTCGAGATATCTCGGGAACCATTGGAGATATTTTGGATCTGTTAACACAAACACACTAATCTCTAAATAAAGCAACTTTTTTTTCTAATTCAAGCCATCCTGTATCTCTAACGGTTTTCGATATCCCTGTAGTGCCCCTCTAAATAGTTTAAACTCTGTATAGGTTAGTGTTTTGTACCTATGTATATGTATGTAAAATAACCAATCAAACGTTCAGTATATATTTCAAGAGGAACTAGGAGTTGTTGTAATGCAGAAGGTTTTTCAACTTAACTGACAATTTTTCTCGAAAGATATAAGCAATTGTTTTGATCCTGCGTCTGTATTTTGCTTGAATGTTCAATCTATTTATCTAATGTTATTCTTGAACTTTGTGATGTTTGAAAACTCATTGTAATTAAAGATATCAATTTTATTCACGAAATATTGATTCAGAAATGTTATTTACCAGAGATTCCAATAGTGCGTCAAGCACGAAACCTAAATCTTCCTAAATTTTTCGTACAGGAAATTACCGAATATTTTCCATCGAATCCTTCGTATTGGTTGCAATAACCCAGTGGAGTGCGTCGATCTTCACAATGAACCAATTAAACCAACGAAAACAAAACTTACGATGTCTATTACATAAGTACGAGTTGAGGAATTTCGATTTTGTTCTCGGACGCCAAATGTGACCCCGTTTTTGTGGACTGTCCTCAAATTCCTGCAGGCTCCCCTCTTTTCCGATCTGCACCTACCCGCCTAGGCAGGACGACGCACAGAAATATTACGCAAACCACGTTTTTTTCGAGTACGAAATTATCCGCAATTCTTCTCTTCAAATTGGTGGGGTTGGCTGTGGTTGAAGGTAGACTTTTGATCATTGAGAAAACACCACAGCAGGACTGTGCAATTTAGTGTAGTCGCAGGAACAGATCGGTCTCAGTTTGGCATTTACTGGCGAAACGGTCGGTCGCCAGTTTGATTGGTCAACGAGAATATCGGTAGAGTTATTCCTGCTGGGTGCATCCTGAGCAGTTGCTTGACTGTGGCTTCAGACCTTTAGTGATGGCTTTCGATTACGCCATGGATTCGGAGTTCGTGAGGGAGATCAGGATGGAGATATCCAGGATTAACAACACGGTAGGAGGAATTCTTTGGATGAATTTTTTTTTTTTGGATTTTGCAGGAATTTTTTTATATACAAGTTTGGAGTGTTTTAAGGCTAAGATTTTCATTGATTGTCAACGAAACTGACTACATTTTCAAAATTCATGATATCAGCAATAATATTGATGGTTTTTAAAAAAATTTAAGTTTTCGCAGGAATTGCAATGAAAGTTTCACTATCAGTTTTGAACGAGAAAGAAGCAAAATATTCGAGAAAATTCAAAATAAATGGAAAATCACCTTGTTTCACGAAAAATTCAGCTGGAACTTTTCCAGGAGATTCAAAGAAAATTCCCAAACAACTGTTTAGAATTATTTGAAGCTTTACTCTCATGAAACCATGACAGAATCATGGAATAAATAAAAATTTACTAAAAATTCAGATTACCTACAAGATTCTTGCAGGAATTGCCATGAAAATTTGATTTTTACTGCTTTGAACTACCTTGAGTTCTGTTTTCATGAAATCGTGACAATTCAGAAATTCTAGGAGTTATGAAATAAATCAGATAAAAATATTTTTGTCGGGATTGTGATGAAAATTTTGTGATAACTATTTCGAAGCACCTATATTTTGAATAATTGTGAGAACTTCAAGAAAATTCTTCGAAATTGAGGAATGAGTAAAAATGATGTAGAAATTATAAAGAAAATTGTTTCGATTGGTCTTAATTTTTATGAATTATCTATGAAATTAGTCAAAATTTAAAAAAAGCTGTCAGCTTCGCTGTCGGCAGTTTGAATTTCATTTTAAATGTTAGAATTTAACATAATTATAAGATAATTGAAAATAAATGAATTTTTCAATTAATAAACCTCTTTTGAAAAAAAAACTCAGTGAGCTCTAATTCGTCAATATTATCACTTTCTTTTGGCATTTGAAATTCAACAGAAAAATCGGTTTTTATAACTTATTGATAATAATAATATATAATAATATGCTTTATTTATCCCCTCATGAAATAATACAAAAAAAGTAATACACATGATTGCAATAATTTTCCAAAACCAAAATATTCCTTCATAAACAAAAATTTATACATTCTTTACAAAAATTGAATAATGTGATTTATTTCTGTTGGATAATAATAAAGACAATTTGGAACTAACTGTAATTATTTTATATTAATATTCCCTCTGTAACCATTTAAGACGAATCTTGTGAATGGTTATTTGACTTGAACCTTATAGTTTTAGAATCCAATCCATAAATTTTAAAACCTGAAATTCCAGCATTCGAATAAAAAACATTTCTTGAGAATTATAGCGATCTAAAAATTATGAAATTGATTATAAGATACGTATAATGATATTGAATGCATTTTTTATCGAAAAAGTCAGAAATTGTTCAACTCTGATTTTCTTCTAGTCGTAAAACCTTAAGAAGGTTTTAATTATTTAACAAATATAATTTCTTAGGTTTTAAGTAAAATTTTAAACCTAATCCGAGCTTGAGAAGTTCTTTATCGAATCGGAATAAAAATTTAATGAATACTAGAGATCTCTATAATGCGTTAAGAACGAAACTTCTAACGATTTGAAGTAATGAAAAAGTAAATATTTGCTTTCGCGTAGTTTTTTATGAATTTTTTATTTATATCTAAATAAATCATTTTTTTTATTCACCTTGGAAATCTTCTTATTCGAGTCGGAATAAATTTCAGATCATTTAGAACATTTAAAAAATTTTTACCCCTAAGTTACTGACGTAGTATTGTTTTGAATTCTAACTTAATACGTATAAATATCATGCATTCTGACTTCTTCAAGAATTTTTGCTTCCTAATACACGAATATTGTAGAGTTGCCGGAAAAAATAACTGAATTCTGAAATCAATTATAAATTCTTTCTAAGCCGCGAATTCTTCGTTATGTTTTTTTTTACTGCAAACTTCTGCCTCGAACTGATTGATACCTTCGTAATTCACCAAAAACACACATATTTTTTATTATTTTTTTCATTGGAATTTTTTAATTTTTATTCTTTCATAGTTATTTATTCTTTCAGTTCAAGCCAAGCATGAGCGCGAATAATTTTTTATGTTTTTTTAATCGGAACTTATTTATATCGAAGTGATAATATGAAAAAGAAAAAAGAGTCGCTCATGGTTAAATGAGGATTATATGTATAGTGATTATTTAATGAAAATCTTTCTGGTCAAAATCCAATTTTGTTATAAATTCGGATTTTTTTAATTATGTTACCTCTTCAGCACCTCGAAATTTCTTTATAATTAATTCTTATTATCCGAATAGAGAATTTCATCATCTGAAATGAATTGTATAATAACAATAATAGAATATAACGCGAAACACTAGCTTGAATTTCCTTCTCGCAAAAGCTATTAAAATTCATATTGATACTCAAATAATTTTTAAATCGGCTTAGAATTGTTCGAAAGCAGCTGATGTGATACCATTGATTGTGTTCATAGAATATCGCCTACATATCCATTGTAACTTTTCATGTGTCTTTGCTTAATGAATTGAGTTCGAATTTTCGAAATCATTGACGTTGGGAAACCGTCTGAAAATAATTTCGAAATGGAAATTATCGGAATGAATGATACTGACGCCTGTACAACATTATGATTTCCTTTGTTTTATTGAATGAAGAAAACTGATGATTTTCGTCATAGAAAATTAGTAAATTGGTTATCATCATAGACCATTTTATATCATTCAATGTATTAAGATCGGGAATCGAAGAAAACTTGATAGATTTTCGGGAGGAGGCAACTCTAGGAAAAACTTGCAGGGATGGATTACACCAAAAAGTTTCTTCGAAACTGTAATACTAATCATCTGATCACAGAATGTTGTCTTGGAATTGCAAGTCAATTATTACCTACTTTGATGCACCTGTTTTCAATAGATGGAAGACTTTTTTTTCAATGACCAATATTGTGTTAGATAGTTATTTGGGCTGTTTACATCATCTGTGCGGTTGGATGTTTCCGACGTTTCGGCAAGCATTCACCTGCCGTCCTCAGGGTGGTGGTCCTGAGAAGGACCGATTGGGTGGTTCTGAGACCAATATTGTTCTATATATTCTTCTTGGACGCTCGTCTCCAAACCGATTGATTTAACACTACACTCAATTAGTCTCGGGACCAACCAGTAAAAACACAGGTTTTTTTTTTAAATTTGACTTTATTCGCCAACAAGTCACATGTAGTGGATACATGTACTCCAACATCTTTTCTGTAGATAGATTCGCCAATGCTTCCGAAATAGTTGTCAACTCTAGCAATTACTTCTTCATTAGAGCCAATTTTTTTTTATCTGGAGCATCTTTGAATAATTGTTGTCGGTGGAGCAATGCCTGAATAACACTTATTGAGCTATTGCTTTACTTGCACCGTATTTTTTCATAAAAAGACAATGTTTTATCAATACACGAAATTCGTTTTTTCCATTTTTCAAACAACAACAAATGTAGCGTCATTTGAGCTTTGATATATCGATCAAGACTCAAGAGGGAACATCACCACGTGTCTGCTCAGAACAAAACGGAATTATGGATATTTCTTCTCACAAATCACCGATTTCCATGGAATTTTTACATAATTTCTCCAAACAATAATCTACACTGTAGTATTTCAATATTCTTAATTAGAAAATGAAAAAAAAATTATTGTCGTTTTTCGCAAAAGAATTGATGATATAATAACTAATAATAATAATAAGCTATACAAAGCACTAATGATTTCAAAAATATTCGTAAAAAATCCTACAAAAAATCATCACAATATAAGAAAAACTCTAATATTTTGAAAATATATAAGTAAAATACTTCCTTTCGACGAAAGTTGGACCTATTGTAATATTCCTAACTTCTACTAATCTTCCAAGCCTTCAGGCAACACCGCAAATGAGACTTTTTCAGGGGTCTCTAGCGTCAAAACTAGCCTATAGAAAAACTTTTGCCTATTCGTGTAAAGTTTCAGATCCATAGAATATTTAAACAAAACATCGGAAAAAACCTAATATTTCAGTGGCAACCGATCCCACCGAGTTGAAATTTTGCGTGTATTCGAAGACTAACAATTTCTAGTGTCTTCGACACTCAGACATGAGGTTATGCTCTTTTGAGCTTTTCATGCGCCAGATGTGCGCTCTCGGAGCCTGAAAACTCCTGACTTCACCTCAGTGCTTTACTAATATTAAAAAGATGGAAACTTAATGAGGTTAACATTAATTCCGATTTATTATTGAAACCAACAGAACGCTTGGGTAAATATTAGACAGTGCTGACATCTAGACAGATACCTCCCGGTATTTCACCACTATCAAACGGCCTTCTTGCACAACAAAACGAACATTTATTTTACATTCTTTACTGGATCGGCGTGAATCAGAAATACCGCTCGATTGAGAAAAGTATCCATAGCTTCAGGCAGTCTAAACTCTCTTATATAACGCTTTGAACTTGACCCTTCACAATCGTTGCGTTTCGAGGACTAGAATCTTGATATTCGGACCAATTTGACTTAACCAACGATTAGTAATAAGCCAATCTTTTATTATATAACTGCTAGAACGTAGAAAAGTGTATGCCTATCCGATGAATTCATTCATTATTCGATTCTACATATTTATAATAACTCATAACCTACATTTGTACGTTGCAAGATTTGGTATAATTTTTACCAGTTCTAGTGGCAAGAGGCTAATAGCGTTGTGAAATTTATTAGGAAACTGGTGGAAATTTATTGATGTTTTGCAATTTACAAGACAAACTTGCACAGCGTCTGTTATTCCATCTTATGGCGATTGATATCGCTCGTCTAACCGTCTGAGTTTTTGAATGCTCGTTCCCCGAACAGATGCTATATTAAGTCGTCACAATGTCTGGACTTTTCGAATTTTGAGGCGAAAATGGACCCAAACGATAAAAAAATAATGTGTTGTTGAAATGTTGGATTTAGATGCGAAATTTCATGTTGATCGAGTCACGAAAACAATGAAATATTCGAAAAGAATATCGAAAAAAAAACAACGAAGATTCATACAACATTTCAAGCTGATTACAATTAGAAAACTCTAAAAGAAGGGGTTTCAAATAGAAATGAAGATACAATTCAAAATGGTTATAATGCCAACACGGTGTATGATTTTTTGACATTCCTTATGTCATTTATGTTCAGTAGATTATGCCATTTAATCATGAATAGATACATGCTTCAACGACGTTTAGAAATTGTTTAATTGACGAATCTGTCCTCAAATTCGATTCTGTCCGTCCAGCCGTAACCAGTATAATTTCTGAACTAAGAGGCTCAGAAACTTGGTATTCCAAAAATATCTTCGGATCTCGAATACCGTGATTGAGTTCCGTAATTATGGCATTTGAACATTTCGTTTTTCTGTTACCTTCAAAACTGCACGTTCGATTGGAATGTAATAGTGTATTAAGATGTGAAAAGACAATTTCAAGCTTTATGCGAATATTTATGATGATCACTTCACCAGAATTAGAGAAAATTTTAAAAGAATATCGAAAAGAAATATTAAATATTCAACCACAAAACCAACAGAGTTGAGATTTTAGGTGTTGATATAAAATATCAATTTCATTATGTTGATCAAGTCACAAAAACCATAGAAAATTCATTAAGAATATCGTAAAAAAAATCACCCGATATTTCCGTGACCACAGAACTGAGGATATGATCTCTTTTCTGATCTCATTAGAACCATAGAAATTTCAAGAATATTGGAAAAGAAATACCCAATATTTTATGACAACAGATTTGATCGAGATTAAATTTTGCACGTATATCCACAATATGGATTTCAAACGTCGTGTCTTCAGAACCATAGAAAATTCAAGCAGAATATTGAAAAAACTTGATACTTGTGATATTGATATAACAGATTCCACTGAGTTGAGATTTTGCAAGTGAAAATTTGGTATTATAACATTTAGTGAATATTCAGACTAACAGTTCCAAGTTTCAAACTTTTTGAATCAGAATCATAAATAATTCAAGAATAACATATAAAAAAATGAGGAAAGCAAATTAGCGAATAAATGATGATCACTCAAAAGCTTTTGACTTCAAGTCAGTTTTATTAGAGTTGCAGTTGAATATCCTTTAAATTACAGGCTATAATACTTTGAAATTGAAGCAAAAACAATATTATCATATTCATTAATTGTCATATCTTCAATGATCGTAATAAAATATAACAGCATAATATATTATGGCTAACAGACAATTGATGATTTATTTCAAACATTAACAAATTTTTCTTATAAAAAATAACCTTATGCTGAAAGGAATAAAAGTGTAAATCATTCTAGAATTAGCGTGCAGTATTTCTTCAGAGTACTTGATATTCTGCCAAGGATCCATTTCCATTATTTTATTATTTAATCATCTTTAATCTTTTAGAGGTTGCTGAGAATAACAAAATATGAATCAGTCATTGTTTTTCAATATTTTGTTTGAATTTTCCATGGTTCCGACGCTGTCAACACGAAAGAAATGATTATTACCTCATAGTAATAAACAAAGATAGGGGAAGCATATGTCATTTTCAGTAAGCAAATTTTGTCCCCATCCCCAACATGAACTATCAAATTTGACATGAAGCGCTCGGAAATGAAAACATATCAGTGATACGATATTCCACTCAATTTGCGAGTTTCTCCACAAAGAACGAACTTCTTATGTCCCATAGTGAATCAACGTTTCATATCAACTCAAAATATATTGAAATAAATACTTAAATTTATCAGAAATTCAAAAAACAAACTTCAAGCGCTCCAAACGACGTGAAATAACCGATGACACTAGGAGAGCAAAAGTTGCCAAACCTTGGATTTCATCAGGTAGATACAGAAAATAATAAATATTCTGCATACTATAAATTCGACAATTAGGAAAAATATCGGATTTCAAATATTCAAATTTGCATATTTAATCGGAAATCACTCAAATGAATATATTTAATTCAATATAATATACATTCACAATGATATAGTAAAATTGTGGATTTGAAAATATATCACAATCCGACAATTTAATCTAACCATGTTGGGGACATGTAAAAATTGCGGATACTCGCTCTCTATAGTTATTTCTGTTTGATTATTACTTAGTTACTTCCAAAATTTCCACCCGATCGTATCTGTGATTTCAGAAATATTTTTCTCGAATTTTCTATCTGTAAGTCACACCCTATTGTTTGAGACCATTCCCGGCTCTTAATTCGAGAATAACAGACATTGTAAAGAGATGATCGATCTGTTCTATATTCTATATGGAGAGCGCTCAAAAATATCTCTGTATTTTTCTCACGAGTTATTTGTAATCATTCTGGGCTTGTAAATCTGTGTTTACGCCTTGAATAAGCTTGGCAGATTGGTTGGAAGATAAACCAATGATTCTTTGCTCATTTCTCATTGGCCATAGTATAACAAACATGACTAGAATTACGATTAAATTACGTGAGAGTAAATTGTTCTCATCGCATTGTTTTCAGCTATTATAATGAAGTCAACTTCCCTGAGTAATTCGTTGGTTGTAGAGAGATTGAGGTAGTACCATATTAATTTGTATTGTTTTCTTTGAAAGCTCTATTATCAATTTTAGTGAGATGGTCATTTTTTGGAGTATTAAACAATTTGTTGCATTATCTGAAACTTAAATTACTTGGAGTAATTGATATCACCTTGTTTGTTTTCATTAATATTATAAAAATTCACATACACAATCAAAAGTCTTGTGTAATGAGGCCGTAGAATATTTTTAGTGATTATTCCCAATAGTAAACCTTTGGAATCGTAAAAAATATTTCCCCAGAAATTTCAAATCGATTTATTATGTATTCTCAACGAATTGAAGGATACAATAATTTTGAAGTTTGGAATAATATGTATTGTTATGGCAATACTGAATATTTTTCTGCAATTAGTTGTAATACTTTCATAGTTATGAATACTAAAATTAATGAAAAAAGAGTGATACAGAAGGTTATGCTTTATAGTAATGGAAAGATAAACGCTTCAACAACGATCAGAGATTATTGCATTGTTTTATCAAAGTCAGTGCTCATTCTGTGAATACTGAGAGAAAAGAAATGGCAGTCGTCACCTAATGAAAAAATTGTCACCGGTTAATATTTCTGAATTTTACATATTTTGTAGAATATGACCTCCTTAACAAGAATGTCTATGGGTCCAACTCAATCATATGACTAGTTTTCGAGATACAGGGTGTCAAAGTTGGAAAATGGCATTTCTTGTAGGGAAACACCTTGAATGAAACACTTTTCAGCGACAAATATTGTGCACCCCTAGGGTAATATTTTAGATTGATTTTCAATAAAAATTATTGTTAGATTCGGGGTGAATTAAACCGTATTAAAAAAGTCGTCCAATTTTTTGTCATTACTCTTAGTTCGATTACACTATTATAATGTCAAAAAGTATTCGTTTTGCTATTACCAGTTTTTGAGATACACAAGGTAATTATCAAGAGGGCGGCCGTTATTACAAAAGTACTGAAAAAATTGTATTGTATGAAAATTTCATACAGAGTAACGACAAGAGAAACGTTGGCGTTTACTTATTAGCATTTTGTTGTTGTAAAATGAAATACATTGTACAGGGTATCCCAAATTCTATGCTCACTAAATGAGTAAAAGTGTTTCTTTCAAGATGTTTTCCTACGATAAATGTTACTTTAAGGAAATGCCATTTTCCAACTTTGACACCCAGTATCTTGGAATCTAGTCATAGGATTGAGTTAGAGGTCATATTACTATTTGTGTGAACCACATTCTTGAATTTTTGTGAAATCTGATTTTCAAAGTTAAAAATGTAGGAAACGAAAACTCGATATTTTAATGATTGAATATATTTCAGAGACTTGATATGAAAATTTGCGAACAGGATATTTTTCAATTCATGAAACAAGTTTAAAGGATATATCGAAAAAAAATTGAAATTTTATTGAAAATTGAATGAGAATATGCATTATTCAAAATACTACTGATGACTTTTATTGTTAATTTCCGTATAGATAATTCAACGCGGAGTTTTGATGAGGTGATTTCACAGATTAAACAAGAGTATTGGACCAAGTTTGTTCCATAGTGACCACATCTTTCTTTGGCAAAATATTGTTGGGTCATAACTGAAAGGTGAAATAACATTCACATTAATGACCTTGCCTTATAGGTATTGTTTTGCAAAACTTGCTTTACCTAACTTTCACCTAAGATGATGACCTGAAATTGAATAAGCTTTTGATTTCAGATGATGAGTAAGATGAAATATTTAATTATTTATGGTATTGCATTCAGAAAATTTCCGGTTTTATTAATCAATTCAGATGCATATAAAGTGTGCCGATTAGATTCGAGAAGCAGTTGAATATACAGGGTGTTTCCTAAACATGCGGCAAAAATTCAGGGGGTTGTTCCTTGGACTATTCTAAGAATATTTTGTCCTTTGATGATTTTTGAAAAACCTATTTGTTTCGAAGATATAGGGGAAACAAAATTTCAGATAATAACATTTCATTATGAAAAATTACATGAAAATTCAACTCAACCTACAAAAACTGTTGAAAATGACCACCTCTAGCCAGCATACAAGCATCCAATCTTCTCCTCATTGACTGCCGAACCCTTAATTGTTGTTGTTAATTGCTAATACATCACAAAACGAATTCAAATGAAAACCGTGTTTAATCTGTATTCCTTTACCATCTGCACTTATCAATTTTTAGTCAAAAAACTGGCCGTTTTTAGTAATTGGAATGTTGTTAAACAAATTTAAAAATAAATTGTACCTACTTAGTGAACACAGTGCGGTACGCATTTTTATTTAAACTATTATTAATTTTAAAAATATGAAAAATGTTGTTCGCCCTGTATCTTCGAAACAAAGAGGTTTTTCAAAAATCATCCAAGGACAAAACATGCTTAAAATAGTCCAAGGAACAACCCCCTGAATTTTTGCCGCATGTTTAGGAAACACCCTGTATATGTAGAAATCATTTGTGGCGATATCAAAAGAATACGGTGGAGGTGGTGAAGTTTCCGAGTAAAGAGATGGTTTGACCATTCTTTCAAACCTCACAATGGATAATTCCAGGTGCTGTTAACAAAAACGACAATATTTTTTTCGAATTCTAATGAAAAATAATTTCTGATAATATTCAATTGTCGGACGTAGATTTTTTTAATAGAGTACAAGAATTTTCCTTTGGCAGAAAAGTAGAGACTCAACAATTTTATTTCAATTTATTTTTTGATGAACATAACAGGTGTTTTTTTTTGAGGTATATAACTTTAAGTTGGTATTACTGTTCAAGATGGCGACCGATACAACAGCTGTCAAGTGATTTATTCTCAGTTCGGCAATTCATCATGAATAGACTCACTCCTGAACAACGCTTGCAAATAGTGCAATTTTATTTCGAAAATAATGGTTCTGTGCTGAATACGTTTCGCGCACTTCATCCATTTTATTTTGTTTAGCGATGAAGAGCACTTGAATGGTTGAATGGCTACGTCAACAAACAAAACTGCCGCATTTGGAGTGAAGCTTATCCTCAAGTGTATGTCGAAACACCGTTATATCCAGAAAAACTGACTGTTTGGTGCGCTTTAGGGGCTGGTGGAATCATTGGTCCGTACTTCTTCAAAAACGATGATGGCCAGAACGTTACAGTCAATGGTGATCGCTATAGAGCCATGATTACTAACTTTTTCATTCCTGAATTGAACAACCGTGATGTCCAGGAGCTGTGGTTCCAACAAGACGGCGCAACATGTCACACAGCGCGTGCCACATCGATTTATTGAAAGACACGTTTGGTGATCACGTTTTGGACCTGTGAATTGGCCTCCAAGATCTTGTGATTTAACACCGCTAGACTACTTTCTGTGGGGCTATGTAAAGTCATTGGTCTATGCGGATAAGCCACAAACCCTTGACCATTTGGAAGACAACATTCGCCGTGTTATTGCCGATATACGGCCACAAATGTTGGAAAAAGTCATCGAAAATTGGACGTCCAGATTGTACTACATCCGAGCCAGCCGTGGCGGTCATATGCCAGAAATCATATTTAAAATGTAATTCCACAAGATTATCTTGCGGATAAATAAAATTCATGTCAATCGAATAATCCATCGTTGTTTTATTGCAATTTAAAGTTCTATAGCTCTAAAAAAACACCCTTTATAATCCTTGACCATTCGCACTATTTTTTAAAGATTTTCTGTATGTTAATTTGTTGTTGATTTTGCTAAATCAAGAGGATGTTGTTATATTTTATCGACTTCGATATTCCAATTTTTTTTGATACCCTATGAAACTTCCGTGAAGTTGAAATTTAATATTTTCTTCAATTTTCCTGGAAGGCATTGTATTATGCCACTGTAAAGTCCTCATCTCCGACTCGGATTTTTGTTGGCACAAGTACATTTTTTTTATGAAATATTACTTAGCAACGTGTTTTTTCGTTTTTTTTTGGAGGAATTAGATGCCCTCATGATATTACTTACTTATTATTATTAAGAGCTTGGTACTGAAGAGAAATGACTAGACTTCTTGAATAACTTCTCAACTATTTTTGGCTTAATAAAGTATATCATATTTTGAGCTGTGTAATGGATCAGTTGATGGCAACCATTAATGGGATAGTTTAAAATTGGAGTAGGTACATTAACTACTTTTTATTTCAATGCTATCGAAATGTTTGATTCAATAAGCAAAAAATTGTATCTAATTGCTTACTATCAACCGGAAACCTTGACTTCCCATAATGATCTTAAATTATATACACGTACGTTTTGTTGAATTCTTCACTATGACGTTTCACATAAAAGAAACACATGATCCTATTGTCTGAATAGAAATCCTGACAAAATATCGTAAAAATCCACAGAAAAATTCGAAAATTGAACGATCCAAAGAACTTATGACTAAGTACTACGTTGTTTTGCGGACATTTTGACAATTTCATACACAGGACTTCTTGTTGTATTTGTATATAAATTTCTACCGTTGTTCATTTGGGAGAGTTTTTTCCCTTCTGAATGACACTATTTTCCTTGATTTGATTATTTGAAACAGGTATTTCCTCTTCTCTCTTTTTCTTGTTGGAATTTGAATTATCTTTTTTAATTCTCTATTCTCGTGCGCTTTTAACGTCTCTATTGTCTTTTTTATTTGTTTGTTCACTCTTTCCTCAATAGTTTCAATTTTTAATTCTTCTCTGATTTGTTGGTTGGTAAATGGTAATGTATCATGAGGCGCAAAACGCTGTTCTGATTACTTTATTTAGGGTAATTTGTAACTCAATTTTTTTATTGTCTTTCGTATTACACCAGGTTCCTCCTGCATTTATAATGCTTGGTAATAGCACTATATTTATTATCTGTTTTCTGAGGAAAGTTCACTTTTTGGGTTGAGCAGCAGGTAGAGTCTCCCGTGCAATTGCCTTGCCTTTTTTCTGTTTTCTTCTATCTGTTTGCTTCAGATAGTAGTAGATGAAAATTCTTTAGAATAATAGTAAATTATTTTGCTTAAATATTCTGGAAATCCCTTGTCTACGCTCATATTCTCGTTTGTGTTAAAATTCTTTAAATCGAATGAAATTTCAGAGAGTCCAGAATCTAGAGAAATACCGAAAAATCTAAGTTCATTAAGAATCTGCACATAAATAATAAATATTCCAGTAGGTCGGCGATTCTCAGAACTATTTTACGAGTTTTTTTTCCGCTATGTCAAATCAAGATTGTCGGCACACACTTTAATGAAAATGTTCAGATCGCGGTTTCCGCATGTGTCCTCAAAAGAATTTTCTGAGCAATCATCTTTTCATTTGTCAATAAATTCAAAATTACTCTGCAACATCCACCATGGCGTTTCATAATATTAATATTATCACCTTTATCGGATGATTCAGGAGATGATATTAACTTTTTAACTCTTTACTGGCCAGTAAAGATGTTGATGAGCGCCGAAACCAGTGGCCCGTGTAGGAATAATCTGAGGTATTCCGCTATTTTCTTTGGCAATCCTCCGAAAGTATTGGACGCGTAGAAAATTTGTTATTTCTGTAACTTATCAAAAAACGTTTATACATTTCTGCAGAACCATATACTTTTCAGAAATTTCCACAAAATCAATGGAAGAGTTTTCTTTGGATAGACGCTCTATTAACAAACATTTTAGTATTATTTAAAGATACCAAAATGATTGATCCCAAGTCCTGGCATCCTTTAAACTAAGCCACCCAAGCATTGCAAGGTTGCTAACTGAAACAATAGAAATTTATTTTTAATTAAATCACATTTTGTTCTTTATAGCCTTAGAGCTTCGCTCTCAGTGTATAATAGTTTCTAGACTTCAGAAAAAGTTAATTTTTAAGACTTATGGGACTTCGTTTTTCAATGTTAATTTGCAGAATATAGGTTGACGTCAGTTTGACAGCCATTATGTTGTCTGGGACCGTATTCTGGACAAGTGATCTTTCAAAACGTATACGTACTTTCAGTGCTCTGAACATTGAATGTAAGTATACGTTTTGAAAGATCATTTGTCGAGAATACGGTCCCTGCCACTCTGCCAATCATAGAATTGGTCCTGAGAATCTTTTCTGTATTCGAAAGAAGGTTATAATTTTAATATGCTCTGGGCTGTCGACATGAGTCTTGTGTATCATATTTCAATATTAGTTAAAGACTCGAAATGAAAATAAATGTAATGAAAATTAAAGAAAAATGCAAAGTTAATCTTCATATTTTCTAAATCAAAAGTATCATGGAAACGAAAGACTATTTTCTGATTGGATAACATCTGGTGGGCCAAATACTGAATTATTTATTGATAATACAGTTTTTACCACAAAAAAACCAAGTTTCAATTAAATCATAATTTTATTTTCATGAATAATGTTCAAATAACCTTTTTTCATCAACGATGTGAAAAACAGAATAACTTCAAATTCACTGTATATTCTCTCAGTATAAAGTCATTAGAATGGAATAAGAACACACTTCGTCTAAGAAATTTTTACCATTATTTATCAATTATAAACTTTTTGTTTATTATAATTGAATCAAAATTACCACAAAGACTAATAATTGCTACGCACGTGTCCACATACTATAATCTAACATTTACAAATCTTGATGATAATTTATCTCTACAAAGGAATAAATTGTTTACTTCCGACAGAAAGATCTGTAGCTTCGTTTTATTCATATGGGGGTAAACCCCATGACGTATCCAAACCCAAACAATAATTTCATGTATTTTGCTCGGAAAAAAATCTTGAAACGGAAGAAAATATAATTATTATGTATCATTTCTTATTATGACTCATTTAGAGGTACATTTCGCATTTTACCTGTCTAGTGAACTCGTGTTTTTGGTGAATCCCATTATATAATTAGGTATATATACCTACTGAAGTGTCATGGCCGAATATACAGAGTGTTTCTCATTTGAAATTTTTCTTAACAATATATTTGTTATAGAAGAATATAATTTTGTAAATTAGTATTTAGTATTATATTAACAAAATAAAATTTTCTGATTAATTTAATAACTGTGAAAGGTGAAGAAACTATGATGAAGGAATCTAATCCTACTTATTTTGTACGGTCTACAATATTCTTATTGAAGATCCAAACGAAGAAGACCAATTCTGATTATCAAATATTTCGTGCAATTTTTCTAATATTAATATCTGAGCGCTTTAAATTAAAAATACATAACAACCTATAAATTTCAAAATAATTTGAACTAACTCGTATATGTAATTGATATGGAATAGAGCAAGTTACGCAGAAATGTTGAATGATAATGTTTCATTTTTATTTTGTTAACAATTACTTATTACTTTTTATAATCACTTATTTGCAAAGCTGAAAAAATAGTTTATAGTGAGAGGTTTCAAAAACTTCTATCAATTCAAGGTCGACCTAAAATTCCTAAGATATGAATTCTCAAGCATTGACTTGAATTAGGGATTCACGGCTTGACTTGATTTTCAAGCTACTTTTTCAATCTCAAGTCAAGTATTTATTTATCAAGTACATTAATCATATCAAGCTACTTGATTTTTAGCAGTTTCATTGTGTTATGTCACATCAATAAAAAATTATAAAATGAGAAGGAACCTTGCGAAAAACACATTCATTTTAGTAAACTCATTGTGTAAAAGAACCGAAAATATCATTTTTTCGAAACAGAAACATAAATAGAATCATTATAAATCATAACAAAATAAAAAATAATAAAAAATAAAGTTTCTCAATATTGAGAAACCTCCAGGCTTTTTTTGATTACATAATTTTCCATCCAGGATCTAAAACACATGAGGCATCTTATAGATTTGTCGCCTAACCTATTGCGGGTTTTTGTAACTGTAAGAACAGCTCTGGAATTGTATTTCAACAGGAGCTGAAGATGCTGGCGTTGATAAAAACCCTTGTTCATTTTGGCCAAGTTTGGAAAGATATTTCTGGAACTACCAAAATCTACTAATAGATTTAATAGAATTGTGAGAAAACTATTAATAAAGTCACACTGGCGAATGCTTCAGTCTCTCGGCGCTCGAGGAATCCCCTTATTTAGTCTTAGCGCGCACGAGATTGCAGAAATATATGCCGTGCGACGCTTGCATATCAGCTCAAGTATTATCAAGTAGATTGATATTGAGTCAAGCAATAAATATCTAAAATCAAGTCAAGTCATATTCAGTAGGTATGTAGTTTTTCACGAGCTTGGTTTTCAAGTCAAGTAGTTGGCTAAAATGTCAAGCTACTTGGCTTGATGAATCCCTAACTTGAATGTATAGTCTCACCAGTATATTTATAGGAAATGAAGTTGGATCGGATCATAAAAATTTCATATATAATTTTATATAATATCGTGAAATTGATATGAAAGATATTAAATAACAAAACATGTTAACGATTCAATCTCTATTTTAAGATAAATCACAGATGAGTGCACCTAAAAAGGTTATTCACCGATAAATTCATGATGGTTTTCCAAATTATCAATTTGAGATTTCCAGTTATAAATTAAGAATTCTTAAGAACTGTAATTAGTTTCAGAATTCCCAAGAAAGGTACACAAAATCATCAATTTTTTACATTGATGGGTGATGATGCTTCGATTATTATTTTGGTAGACCTGTATGATGCATAGGAATTTATTTTTTTATGTTTTTTAAGAAAAAATAAATCATTACAATCATAAAAAATGTTTCCATCATTTTCATGAGAGAACTTGTTTCCAAATGTCTTCTTCCAATTCTACTTCAAACTCAGGTATTTATTCTACCAAACTCACCTTGAATTCCTATATTTGCTGTCTTTCGTAACAGCAAATAAATCTCTTTCGAATCTTTTCTTAGCTTCATTCACACCCAAACTCAGATTCAAACTGCGTAACCCACATTCAACCTCCAATTACAGGTAAATCACATTGAAGATACCCTTCTGAAATTTAGATAATCACAGGGTACATATATAACCTCCAATATCAATTAGTTTATTCAAATTGGCTGTGAAATATTTGAGCTTCTCAGTAAGAAGGTCAATTTCCGAACACCTCATTGATTTGTGCAATGCAGGAATTAACATAGATCCAACTGTTAAAAATGTTTAAATCCGGTTTGAATTGAAATATACATATAGTTTTCAGATCATTCCGATAACAAGAGACTTCATCGGGTATCCGTACTGATCGAAATTTATTCAAATTTGTCAATTTCTATTAACACTTTTTGTGTGAACAAGCAATATTATTTTATGGCATTGAAGAAGCGAGTTGAAGTGTTTGATTAGACGAAAAATATCGATGATCTTGGATTGTCCAAATAGCACTTCAATATCTTGTGTAGCAATCCATGATTTTTACAGATTCTTCTGATTTTTCTTCAACATATTACCTTGGCTTTTTTGTTTAGTTAGAAGACATCAAGCAAATGACATCTTTCAATGACCTCTTTAACTTCTGCACTTTCGCCAACGGATATAAAAAATCGCAAAACAATGTTTGAATACTTTTCCAAAAATCTCAATTGGAGTTAAATATAGTAGGTTAAACAAAAATCTTTGTTTTAGTTTTTAGGAAATCTCTTCTTGTGAAATTTGTAATATTTTACTCCAACCAAACTGAATTTTAAGAGCTTAAAATTTTTCTTCTTGAATATTCCAAAGTTCCATTTTAGGGTATAATAAAGCTGAGAATGTTTTTTTTTCAGGATATCCCTGGATTCGTGAATTTTGCTGTTGACAAATATCACACAATTCTTGGCAGGATAAGCGGTAAGTTTGCAAAATAAATTAATTAGTACTTATTTATAATAATACCGCATGATCAGCAGTGCATGCAAGTGGTTCTCGAAATTATAGACATTTGACATAACTGTTTGTAAAATTAGGATTCAATTATCCAGCCTCACATTGAACATTTAAAAAGATATTTCGTAGTCTGTCTTTTTGAGAGTTCTCTCCGAACAGATCATTTTAATAACAATAATCAGTTTATTGTTGAAAAATTAATAAATACACATAGTCTCGAACTCCAATATCTCAATAAAATACAGAAACTGTAGAAAAAAATAGTGAAAACAATTTAACAAATATTGAAAACTTAACAGCCTATAAAATTAAGCTAAATATGTACTGAAACAAAATCGTGACAATTTCTGTATTTTTAGAGTCCAGAAATTTTAGATTTTTGCTTCCATATAAAATAGCTATAAATTCTAAGCTTCGTGTAATTTTTTTAATAATCAAAATCAAAGAAAATTAAAGCAGATTACCAAAAAAAAAATGAGGAAAATAGTGATTTGGAGCCAACAGCTTTGTGCGCTTGTTTATTCATGTGCCTTTAAATACTACATAGACATATATAAAGTTCTGCGGAATAATCCTAAAGTGTATTAAAACAAAATACAAAAAAAGTTGATCTGAGTTTACAAATTACGATCTAATGAAGCAGGTACTCAATGTGAAATGGAATAACGAAGACGAGTGTTTTGAAGACCTTGGTATATAATAAATTAGTTTGATTATGGAGAAGTTCATTTGCGTTAGTTTTCCTTGATTTGAATCTTGACAGCATTCTACATCCCAAACATGTTTTTCATCTAAATTAATATATGTGTAGTAGATAAATGAATGAACACTGTTACAATTTTATGGTAATTGTATGGTCTGATGGTAATTCAAGGATACTTCACATATAGAAATAAAGAGGAAATCATATTCAATTTGAAAAAACTTTCCAACCAAGAAATCCAATAAGAAAAAGTAGCAATCGTTAAATATTTTTTTTGACCATTCTACAAAGCTGACTCAATCTAAGAGGTTTGAAAAAAACTTAATTTTTCTCCATATAAATTAGACAATTATGATTTCCAGATCCTAGGACATCTGACTGGCCACTAATGCAGAGTCCAATACCAACAGTCCTTATGGTTTTAACTTACATCTATGTGATATTATTCCTTGGACCAAAAATGATGGCAAATAGAAAACCTTACAAGCTGAGGGAAGTACTAATTTTATATAATGGAGCACAAGTACTCTACAGTGCCTTCATGTTGTATGAGGTGAGCTTTAGTTTTTTTCTTTTTAAGTTTATTCCAGAGGATGTTTGCGCCGTTTGAAAGCTAACCCTACGCAATTTTTACAAGTCCCCAACATGGTTAGATTACGTTGTCAGATTGTGATATATTTGCAAATCCACAATTTTAGTATATCATTATGAGTGTACCTATATTATATTGAAAGAAATATATTTATTTGAGTGATTCTCAATTAAATATGCACATTTGAATTTTTGGAATCTGAAATTTTTTCTAATTGTCGAATTTTTAATAAGCAAAATATTTTTTATTTTCTGTATCTACCTGCTGAAATCCAAAGTTTGACAACTTTTCCTCTCCTAGTGTTATAGATTGTTTCACGTCGTTTGGCGCGCTTGAAGTTTGTTTTCGGAATTTCTGATATATTTAGGTATTTATTTCATTATATTTCGATTTGATATGAAACGTTGTTATACTATGGGACATAAGAAGTGCGTTCTTTTTGGAGAAACTCGCGAATTGAGTGAAATATCGTATCACTGATATGGCAAATTTGATAGTTCATGTTGGGGACAAAATTTGCTTACTTAAAATGACAAATGCCTCTATCCTCTATCTATGTTTATTACTCTGAGGATTCTACTAATTTATTATCCCTTCCCCTCATAATAGTTACTATGTTGATGATAACGATTATTAACGTATCAATCGGTAATAAATTAATATAGGATCCCACCACTGGAGAGCTAATTTGAATTAACTAATTCCGGATATGAATGTCGACACAAAAATAATTTTTCAAATGACATTTTCATAGATTGAATACTTCGGCAATCGATCAATCATTGGCTTCGAATTCAAATGTTAAGGCTGCATTGATCTTGAACTAGACAAATCAGCGAACATTACCCACTGAATCGGATATAAAAAAATTCCTTCCGATTTTCGAGGTCGATTTCAAGAAACATGTAATGATATTATGATGGCAATATACGTCGTGCGTTCACCATTCCCATGAATATTTAATGAACATTGGAAATTGTTAATTGATCCAATTTAGGTGTAGGTGCTTACCGAAAAAGGATATTGCGTATTTTATCTTAATTACTCACTAATGGTACAATTGTTTTCGAAAAAACGAAGTGTATGTTGTCATCACAAATTTAATTTCATTGAACTATCATAATTTCATTTTCATATATTTGAATAAATTTACAAATTGAAATAGTTTCAGTAGAAATCTCACACTCATCTCGAACTCGAATTCTGATGCGACTTTTGAATTCCTAGAATTGCATATCAACTTTATAATTTCCCTTTTTTTTCGAATTCAGAAAAAGCTTTCTCTATTTCAGTATCGTGATGAGTTCATTACAGTTCTGAAAACAGTGCTGTAATGAACTCATTACAGCATCGTTTTCAGATATATTTTTCGTTTTCTGGTTATCTATACTGACTTCCAATCCTATCAAATTTCAACAAACGTCAAAAATTGTCAATATAATATACAATACAAAAGTCACTAGGATATATAATCTGAATTATTTATTGAATTTTGACAATATTTCACAAAACTTGAGTGAAATAGAGAAAATATCGTCTAATACTCGTTGCAGAAGGCAATTCCAACACAAGCTTTCGCATTCGTGTTGGAATAGGAGATCATTCTGCAACTTGTGTTAGAATATACTATTCTCTAATTCTGTGGTTATTCCGTTCATTCTTCCACATCTTGTAGAACAAAATCGTGCGAGAATATATCAGAAACGCACAGTTTTCATGGTTATATTTTATTATTCTATGTTGGCACTCCGAACTTTCCGCTACGGCTTTATCTGTCAATTCATCAATTTGCCTTGAAGAAATCAGTTCTGCCAACCAACATTTTTCAATGCAAAAATCACTAAATTATATTTATGGAAATATTTCATTAATTTCAATGAAAATGCAATGAATTAGAGAAAATAATGTATAATACTCGTACAGAAGGCTCATTCTACCACTCGTTCATTCAAAAACTCGCCACTTCGTGGCTCGTTTTTGAATTTTGAACTCGTGGAAGAATATCAATGCCTTCTGCACTTGTATTATAAATAACTATTCTCTATTTCAGTATAGTAATGAGTTCATTACAGTGCTAAAAACAGTACTGTAATGAACTCATTACAGCATAGTTTTGTGGTTGTCTATACTGACTTCCAAGCCTATCAAATTTTAACAATAATTGTCAAAATAATACAATTTGGATATAGTGAAATGATTTGAAACATTATTCGCAATTTCTCTTAATTCTGGTGGTGTTAAATCGATTTTGTCAGACATAATTCACGAATTTAACGTGTAATTGTAAATGATTTCAGAATTTGAAAAGTACAATTCATATTCAAATTCCGTAATTTGTCAATTTTCGTAACAGTCACATCAATTGCCAAGATACAATACAAAAGTCACTAGGATGAACAATCTGAATTTTTCATTAAATTTCGACAATATTTCATGAAACTTGACTGAAATAGAGAAAATATCGTCTAATACTCGTTGCAGAAGACAATTCCAACACTCATGCGTTCGAAAACTCGTTCCTTCGTCGCTTCTTTAGAAATTTCGCATTCGTGTTGGAATAGGAGGCCATTCTGTAACTTGTTTTAGAATATACTATTGCGGACCAATTATTGTAATATTTACAATTTATTGTATTCTTAACTTGTTCTATGCGTGACAACCAATCTAATGACTGTCAAACTAACAACGACGTATATTCTGCAAATTTTCATTAATTGCCAAAGTCTCATAACCTTTGAAACATTACCCGGATCAACAAAATGAAAAAAAATTAATACCGGAAATCCACTCCATATAACATATTTTAATGACGAATTAATTTCTCTTTATTTATTCAAGGAACAAAATACAACAATGTTTTCAAACAAATTAGTTATTTAAAAAAATCAGTGAAAAAATATGTACATCAAAATTAATTGAGCAGTTTATTGAACCGTAAATAGTGCTGTTAACCATGACAGGAGTATACTCATTCATTAATAAAAAATACAATAGATATTATACAACAATGTGGCGCGAGTTTCTGTCAATGATGTATCGTATACATATATTCATTGTAATGATCTCATGACACTACTGCGTCCTTGCGTCTGACCTTGTCTGAACGTAGATATTCGTCCTTGAATAGAAAGTTGTATGCGGAAGCTAAGAATCCATTAGATCTTGGTTATATAAGGAAGTAGTTGTTATGTATGACTTGCATTGATCTTGAAAAGTAGAGGAAGGTTATTTCAAGGTGATCTATATGGATTTTTTGAGAATTTAGTAGATTTTGAGTTAACGTTTATGATTTATCCATTGAAAAAATTGAAAAATCCTATACAATTGGCAATATGTTACACTGTATAATAAATTGACATCATTTGTCATATTAAAGGCTAGAAATTTAGGAGTTTTCCTCATAAATATGATCATGAATGTTCGTCAGAATAAGAAGTTTTCAATGTTTTTGAATCATATACGAATATTGAGGTCATATTTCCATTTCATTGTATTTTAACTTTCTTTCAAAAATTCTAATTCGAAATAATATTTTTTTTAGCATCTAATGAGTGGATGGTTTTGGGACTATAGTTACAAGTGTCAACCTGTGGATTATTCTAACAATGATAAAGCTCTCAGGGTAAGTAACTCAGATGCGTTCATTTGTAAGTCTG
This sequence comes from Harmonia axyridis, assembly GCF_914767665.1. Taxonomy (NCBI): domain Eukaryota; kingdom Metazoa; phylum Arthropoda; class Insecta; order Coleoptera; family Coccinellidae; genus Harmonia; species Harmonia axyridis. The sequence goes on from NC_059505.1 coordinate 33,582,073, forward strand.
GAAATTTTAAAAATGTACCTACTGAAAACAGAACTGTCTAAGATAGTATCTAGTAGAATATGAGTTACATTTTTGAGTTGCAATATAAAGTTCCCTTTGAAAAGTACCTAAGATACTAATTTCTTCACAAAATAGAGTACCTTTATTGAGATAGTTTCTTCAAATGTAACTTATATATAAGAATGAATTTACTAAGACATTTTCTTCTGGCTCATTTATCTCTGAATTGTAGATAAATGAAACTTTCTTCAATATTTGTATCATACCTAACATAATTATATCAGGTGTACAACTTTGCTTCCGCCTTGCAATAGATGGCTGTATTGGTGAGTAGTAGTCGAAATGAATAGATCGTATATGTCATACAATAAGCTTAATATTTGTTAACATAACGGCATCGAAATATTAGTCGATTTGTGTCTGCATCATAAAGTTATTTACGATTAAACATGTTAGCTTACGAGCTTAACTCTTGTCACTTGCGGGAGGTTTTAATTTTCTGCTTCAATATTGTCAGTTTTTTACAACTATCTAACAACTCTAAGAAAAACTGTGAGTTATGAAGAAATTTGTGGTTCAGACCCATCGAATGCTCTCAAATACCTATGGTGAGACGGCTTTTAGTGGAAGAACATGCCAAAAGTGGTTTCAACGCTTTCAGAAAGGTGATTTTGACGTCGAAAGAGTGGAACGTGGAAGAGAGAAGGTTTTCGAAGATGCTGAATTGGAGGCATTACTTGATCAAGATTCGTGTCAAAAGCAACAAGAATTGGCAGGATCATTGGAAGTGACGCAACAAGCCATTTCAAAATGCCTGAAAGTGGGAATTATTCAGAAACAAGGAAATTGGGTGTCGTAAGAGTTGAAGCCGAAATATGTTGAACGGACTTGGTTTGCTTGTGAATAGCATTACGATAATCCCAAGCTCCAAAAATCATGGGGATATCCCGGCAATGCTCCCACGTCGACGGCCAAACCGAATATTCACGATTCCAAGCTCATGCTCAGTATTTGGTGGGACCAGCTCGGCGTAGTTTATTATGAGTTGTTAAAACCGACTGAAACAATTACAGGCGATCGTTATCGAACGCAATTAATGCGTTTGAGCCGAGCATTGAAAGACAAATGGCTGCAATACAACGAGAGACATGATAAAGTGATTTTACTGCATGACAATGCTCGACCGCATGTTGCGAAAGTTGTCAAGACATACTTGGAAACGTTGAAATGGGAAGTTCTACCCCACCCGCCGTATTCTCCAGACGTTGCTCCCTCGAACTATCACTTGTTTCGATCAACGGCACACAGCCTGGCTGACCAGCACTTCCGGTCTTATGAAGAAGGAGAAAATTGTATCGATTCGTGGATTGCTTCAAAAGATGACCAGTTTTTTCAACGCGGGATTCGTACGCTGCGCGAAAGATGTGGGAAAGTAGTAGCCAGTGATGGTCAATACTTTGAATCATAAATGTTTAATCATTTTTTTACAATAAAGCCTCGAAACTCGAAAGAAAACGGTGGAAGCAAAGTTGTACGCCTATGTGTATAATTTGATTTTTTTCTATTTTCTGAATATCTATCCGTTAAGTTTGAGCAATATTTACAAACATTTTTTTTTGTAGATGGCAACCTTATGTTGGTGGTATTACATTTCGAAACTATCGGAATTCGCAGACACGCTATTCTTCGTCTTGCGCAAAAAAGATAGCCAAATAACATTTCTCCACCTATATCATCACAGCCTGACGCCCTTGGAGACTTGGATTCTTGTGAAATTCGTCGCTGGTAAGTTTGAATTGTGTACTCAACCCGTTTATTACCTCTATTACCCAATATTCCATATATAAGAAACTTATGGAAGGTGAACTAATTGAAGAGAGTAACGTAAAAATTTCTTTCGCTTGTTGAAAACGAAATATCTGTACAAGTTTAATTGGTTGATCAATGTGGAACGACACAATGAAATTGAGCTGTTTCTTTTCTTTGAATTAATCGAATGTGTTGTCATTCTACAGTCTATTAACAATCTAACGAAAGACCAATCCGGGTTTCCCAATAAGATTCGAATAATTATCTCTGCATTTCCTGACGATTTGTGTGGTCTAGTCAACGAACTTTGTACAATGAATTATTATTATAAAGTGGGGTATAAATGTATACGATATTATTTATTTCCTTCTCATCAATCATCACTAAGTATTATTTCCAATCAATGAAAATTTTATTCCAAATTCAGTATGTTTCCGGTTTTAAATGGTTGATGTGAATCCTTATTTCATTTTTTGAAAGGCTAACATAATTATCTTCTCAAAGAAGAATGAATTTTTTCTCAATATACAAAAATCAACTCAAACCAGTCGCTGGTGAAGCAGAATCCTTTCGATATATTTTTCTGTAGATGTCGATTACGTAATTGAAATCCGAATAAGTCTGATAATGGGTATAAACCTATGCTGCCTTGTTCTAAACTACTAAAAAATCAGTCTTCCACAGTACCACATTACACAAGAGTCCCCACAAATTATCGCTAGTAAATACCACTTTGTCAAAATTTTGGGATATGACGGTGAGTCTGGATCGAGATGTTGAAGGTTGAGGTTATTTATTGTTGATTGAAAAAAAAACACTGTTTTTAATGGAAAAAAATACAGTGCAAGCGAAGTAATGGCTGAACAACAATGGTCAGAAGTTGCTGACTTCAAAATGGTAAAAGCACCACCGACGATGCTCTGGTCTCCCAAATTCAGTAATTTCAGAAAATTCCACAAAAGGAAGGAAAGAAATTTAGCTCTAATGAAAAACAGATTACCGAGGTTGAGTCCTTTTTCGAAAGCAAAGAAAAATCTTTCGTCAGAAAAAAGGTATTGAAAAGATAGAGTAGTTGAATCACCCTTAAAGGCGATTATGTTGACGAATATAATTGTAGAATTTGGGGAAAACGTGTTTTTATTTCATCAATAAGGCCCGGGATTCATAAGAGAAGTGTTTCTTTATTTTCGATGTTATAACAAGTATATTCTCTAGGTTTCAATTTACTCAAGCTCCACCTACACAGTAAATCTGGAATACCCGAGGGAATACCTACCAAAGGAACAATTTATGTCCAATTCCGAATATTGGTGTTTGTTTCGAGTTTGCGCATGATAGCACAAATTCCAAGAGAACTGGTTGAAATTCAATCGGAGTATCCATACCAAATTTCACTAAGATTCCGGGAATTTCACGTTTGCGCGTGCTCAACGTGCACATTGAAGAACTTATTTATTTATATTTATTTATTTATACGGACAAGCCATTTTACATAATATTAAAAAACCAATAAAAACAAATTCCAATAAAAAGAAACAGTGTTCAAAATATAATATCAAAAATAAACATGACTTTTTACAAGCTTTGAATTTTCATCTACCGATCAAGCCTTGGGACTCGAAGTATCGTTTTAGTGAAAAAATTGTTGTAGAGAATGGATCCATGTCACAACCATTCGCTGAACGAACTGCTCTATCGATTGGAACTGAAATTTGTATGGCACCATTTGTGATCCTGATAGGATATCTTACTAAATTTCATCAAAATCGAAAAATATTTGCGGAAGTTTGGGTGTTTAAAATATAGTCTCATAGTCTAGCTGCAGTCGAGGCACTGAGCTCATATATCATTGATTTTAAGAAGGTATTGGGGTGGCGAAGAAAACTCAACGAAATAGTCAAGAATATCAAGGTCTTTTCAGTCTGGGTTTCCGGCAACTCGGGAATAAGAGAGAATGAAGAGGCCAACACACTTGCCAAAAAAGGAGCAAAAACTCCGGCCCAGAACCTTTTTATAGCGTAGACAAATGTACCTACAAGAAAGAGTTTCAGGAGAAGGAAAAAACCGAAAGACAAACATTCTGGTGGAATCTTCCTGGTTTGGATCACTCCAAAGGGTTTAATCGAAAATTTGACACTGGGAGATCCAAGGAATATCTAGATCTTAGCAAAAATATACTGCACCTCCTCACTGAATTCCTCACAGGGCATTGTCGCTTCAGGAAGCACCTCGTGAGAAAATGACGAGTGCAGATTCTGTGGGGAGGAGGAATAAACTCGGGATCACCTGGTGACGGAATGTCTCGCCATCACTAGCCATCGCAAAATCTGCTTTAGACACGAAACTTGTAGATGTGAGAAATTAGCCTCGAAATTAACTTCCTGAATCCATCCCAGATACTGGAGTTCATTAGAACTCTGGAACTGGAAGGCGACCTATAGATCACGTTATGGAGAAAATAGCTCTGATGGGGTGCACAAAAAATCATTGAGTCCGGCAGACCCATATATTAAACCAAAGTTGATCAGGATGGTTTGGAATGTTTTTTGCTGTGATTAAATGTTTAAATCCCAGAGCTTTCTCTGCCTTTGGTACACTTGCAAGCAAAATGACAAATATCAAATAATGAAATCAAAATTCAAATGATAATAGTTGTAGACTTACACGTAAAAGTGATAACTTATGAAATAAGTTTCGGAAACGTAGTATGAGATAATAATCCATTTAATCGTCATCATTATATTCGATTCAACCTTGAAATGTTCGTTTTTGCTAGATATTCAAATCTAGGTATATGTAATGCCCTAATTCTTCTTGTTCCCACTACTCAATTAAAAAAATGTCTGTATACCTACATATAAAAAACACTCAACAATTTCATTGAAAGATTAATATATGATCATGTAGAATTATTATTTCACAACTAAAATTCATCCAAAAAATATAATAATTAACTTTTGGTCAGGTTGGCTGCATAATTTACATGGCGTTTGGCTCGAACTTGAGAAATATACAGGGTGCTCCATCTCAGACGAGCCAACCCGTATGTTTTTCATCCCATAGTGATTGGAAAAATTTCCCGAAACAAGTCGAATAATTTTGTTTGGGGGGACATCTTTTAACGTATATTTGGAGATTGAACGAGCAACCCCCTAAGGGGGGTGCATTAAAATTAGGTTTTCCATACACTGCTGTTAAGAGGCTTGCAAGACGTTTCAAACGAAGTATCACTCAACCTCTCTTACCTATTCAATTTTGAGGGGTTGAGGCGTCCCCTCTTATAAGAGGTTTCTCGTTCAAGCCTCAAATATACGTCAAAAGATGTCCCCCAAACAGAACCATTCGACGAGTTTCGGGAAATCTTTTCAATCACTATGGGATAAGACATACAGGGTGTTCTGATTTGTTTCCGACAAACTGAAATGGGTGATAGATCATATCATTTTAAGCAAAAAAGTTCCTATGAACATGGGTCCGGAAATGCTTCGTTTCCGAGATACAGGGTTTTAAAGTTGAAAAAATAATTCGCGTTTTCTTCAATATGTTTTGACTGCTTCGAAATGCTTTCATGAAATAATTCCTATTCAAATATTAAATTTAAATTCATGTTGAAAATTGAAGGCGAAATGCATGCGGATTTTCTATTGCCCACTAATAATAGAAGTGGTATGCTATGTAATTGTTGTTTTTAAGTTTTCTGAATATTCTGTTTCCTGAAATATTGCGTTGTTGGATGCTTTACGAATACTGAGTTTTTATTTTCTTCGAAGGTCTGTAAAATCCTATTTCTCTGTAGATGATTTCTTCTTTGTATGCTTCGTTCAGGCCTTTGGTAACCAATACCATTTTCCTGTATTTGTTGATAAGCTATTAACTTAGTTAACTATAATTATAATTAATGACATCTGAACCTAACACACTTTAAATCCGTCATTGTGTATAGTCATTTTAAATCTATTGCCGCAACAATTGTTGAATGTAAAACAATCAATCATTCGAAGATGTCATTTGTGCATTCAACAAAACGGTGGACATTTCGAACACCTTCTTTAAAAATTATTATGTTATTTTGTTTTGTTCTAAATTGTTACTTCTAAAAAATATTTAATTTAAAATTATTACAAATTTGTTTCTACATGTTTTAGAGATTACAAAAATATGGATTTGGCTTTAAATGCGTTTTTCTCTGAAACGGTCGCCCCTAGCAACTTAAATGAGTTATACCTTTTTTAACTAGAAAAGTCAGGGGAATTGATTTTTTTAGTCCAGAATGACGTACAGGGTAGCACAGAAAAGTTGGTACGGTTTAAAGAGGACGAAATTATTGCCTGTGGCGCCCTCTAGAAAATACAACCAAATCGACCACAAATTTGAATTTCTCACCTCAAAAAACCCTATGTACCAACTTTCATGCAATTATTTGGAATCAGTCGAAAGATATTTAAGAAAACGCGAATTTTTTTTTCAACTTTAACACCCTGTATCTCGGAAACGAAGCATTTCCGGACCCATGTTGATAGGAACTTTTTTGCTTAAAATGATGTGATCTATCACCCATTTCAGTTTGTCGGAAACAAATCAGAACACCCTGTATATGGGGTGGCTCGTCTGGGATGGAACACCATGGTATTCGTGTAACGTATGGCAACAATAGTTAAACGTGAAATCTCAATATTTATTCAACTTTAACTAGCGAAATGGCATTTGTAGTCAGACATCTCAAGCGGTTGTTGCAAACATCGAACAACCTTTGAGGCGCACAGAACTACGAGTGCAGATTGACGCAACCTCGTTTGGATTTTATCGCTTGGTTTTATGAAATCAAATAGTTAACCATGAATTCCCGCTTGCGACAATGCCCGGCTAAGAAAAGAATCTTACCATATAGCATGTAAACTTTCTAACTGGTTTCGAACGATTTAGTTCTTCAAGGAGATAAATAAACGTGAAATACGTTAGGAAATCTTTTCAAAACAAAATATCGGATCTGTTAAGAGATACCTGATGCGATGTTTAGCTACAGGAACAAACCGAAAACTCTGCCCATTTGAAGAAAAAAAGGTGCTGTTTCATCAAGACAATGCGCCGTGTTACAAATCAATGAAAAGAATGGCAAAATTGCATGAATTGGGCTTTGAATTGCTTCTGCATCCACCGTATTCGCCAGATCTGCTCCCCAGCGACTTTTTCCTGTCCTCAGACCACAAAAGAATGCTCGCTGGAAAGAAATTAAACATCAATGAAGAAGTAATCGCCGGAACTGTGGCCTATTTTGAAGCGAAAGACAAATCGTACGATAATCTATAATCACTAATTTCCCCTGGAAGGCAACTTTGTTGAATAAAAAAATCGAATTTTGCCAGAAAATGTCTTTTACTATGGTAGACCGGGGACTTCTCAATTGGCCTGTTACAGCCAAAATGAATTTTAATGTGTTTAATTGTTTTCGTTTTTATTAGTAATGACTGGATATTCCTTTCATTAAGACAAGCCGTGTAATTTCATAATGTGGTATTTGAATGTATTGTAATTTAGAGGTGCACATTGTAAATGAATAATAATAACAAAAACAAGAAAGATCGATTGGTCCAACTCAATCGTATGACTAGTTTCCGAGATACAGGGTGTCAAAGTTGCAAAATGACATTTCTCTTAGGAATCATCTTGAATGAAACACTTTTGCGCGACAAAAATTGCTACCCATAAGCATATAAGAGAAATTGAATTAAATATGTATGAATTTTGGACGAACAAAAATCTATAATAATTTTACTGTTAGTAAACTTCGACTGATTTCATTTTGGTTACAGGAGGACATGGAACATTTTCTAACCTTATCAACAATATGGTACATGTTATAATGTACTTTTATTACATGGTTTCCGCTATGGGTCCTGAGTACCAGAAATATTTGTGGTGGAAAAAGTACATCACCACCATTCAATTGGTAAGTATAAGGTTTTCCAATAAGAAAACTCTACGAAAAGGATATAATGGCAAAACTGTTTTTGACATTCCTTATGTTATTTGTGTTCAGCAGGTTATGCCATTTAATACGAGAAATATACACGCTAAAAAAATGTCAAAAATTGTGAAATTGTTTCATCAAAATCAGCGTTCGTTTGTAAATACTGAGAGAAAATTGAGAGGAATTCATGAATGACATTATTCAGTTGATCGACTCACCGTTAATCGTATTGTAGACAAATTTCAAATAGTCGACCAACTGAATAATGTCGTCCATGAATTCTTTCTAAATTTTTCTCATTATTCACAAATGAGCAATGATTTTGATAAAAGATAAAATAATATAATAATTTCTAAACATTGTTAAAGCGTGTGTCCTTCCATGATTAAAACACATAACGTTTTGAACACACTTGACATAAGAAATGTCAAAAAATAATACACAGTGTTGCCATTATCACCATCCTATACATATTGGCATACTTTAGGCATGATTCATTGCGAAAATGTGAAGTCAATTATCACTTGAGTCATTTCAAAAATGAAGAATTTCATCTCAAATTGAGTAGTGCAAAAGGAAATTATGTATTACATTTTTTCAAGCTTAATTTTCCAGTTTTTACTCATTTTCACATAACTCACGTGAATAAACACCTCAATTGATCATTAATTCTAATTTTCTCGCAGTCCCAATTCTTCTTGGTATTCATCCACTCAGCACAGCTACTGTGGTCAGACTGTGGATACCCTCGTCTGATTGGACCTTTACTATGTCTCCACTCAACGATATTTTTCGTTCTTTTCTCCAACTTCTACCGTCAGACCTATAAGAAGGCCGAACAGAAGAAAATGAAGAGCATCAATAACAATAAGAGCGACTAAATTAGTTAATTAATCTGTAATGAGGTTTTTTCAGAATATCCAAAGGGAATAGTTTTTAAGAAATGCTGACAGAAGGTAGAGATATGAAGACCTTCAGGGGGGGAAATATTATACAGCTTCCCACAAACCGCCATAAACAAAAATATCTATCTATTGTTCAAATTGTTTCTTTCCTCTTTCTTCAGGAGAAGAGTTTAGAAACAATCTCAAATTCAACCTTTTTTCAAATTTATTTTACAACTTTATGAATCAGTTGAGTTTCAATTTTGATCCAATGAAATGTTTTATAATGTAAAAATTTTCATTCATCTTAGCTGAAATGAAGGGGTAATTTCAAAAAGTTATCTTCATTTCAGTTTTCAAATATTTACGTTCATTATCTTTTCAATGATATAATACGGTGGTTTGTATATTTTTTTACGAAATATTCCTCTAAAGATATATTATGCATAAGTACAACAAGTGAGAGACTGTAGTTGTATGTATTGTAAATAATAGTTGTAAAATTATGTTTAAACCTAGTCATGTACCCTATGAATGTTAATGAGTTTGTACCAGTTATGAATTTAGTATCAAAACCGAAATTTCAAGCAGCGCAAAAGTAAAAACACAATGTTCAACATCGGGAAGAGATCAATCTATTTTTTGTCCATCTTAACAATTCTTCTGAAGTGAATATATATTTTCATTGATCTTTTTATCGATCTCCATGATATTTGCTCAAAAATGCATGAATGCATTCTCAATTCAATAACTATTAATTGTTTGATTCGATTTACCTACATATCAGTGAATCAGTGTTACTGGAAAAAATGTGGTTTTAGTTATTATATGTATAATGTTTTAGTATTCTTTTCCTATTTGTCATTTGAAAATGTTTCTAGATAAAGTTATGATGATAATTATTTTATGGGCCAAAATGCTTTATTTGAACAATAAACAATTCAAAACATTTTGTCGTATTCCAAAATAAAATAATTTCATTTTTCTGTTAATGGTACGTAGTGAAGTTTGATATAACATTTCTTTACTTTGTCTATTTTCTTTATAATTCTTTTATTAAATTAACACTTGGCGAATTCTATAGAGATTTGTTATTAAAGACACATTGTCTGCAATATTTGACTTAGTATAATTGTAAAATTATAACAATGATGGCCTGTAACTCATTCAAACCAAAATCAAGTATTTTTATACAGGGTTCCTATAAACATTTTCATCACTTAATTGTTTGGCAATAGTTTCATGCAAACATATTTTATCTGAACCAAATAAGGATTTTTATAATGTATTCTAACGAATAAATATGAATGAATGGTACTCTTTTTATTTATTTTTTCCATTGTCGTCTCGATTATCCAATAGAAAAATAAGGTATTTCAAGGTATATTTGATGATCTTTGAACAAAATACAACCTGAAACATAAACAGTATCTAGTTTACTATCTTCTCTCTAGAATTTCAGTGGCTTTGTTTTCAGGTATCAATAAGTATGTTCTAAATTTTTTTATAAAGAAGCTTTATCTTACAGTTTAATTTCCAATTTATATGTTGCTCATGCCTATGAAATAACAGCTTTTCCAATAAAAATGATACAATTTGAATAACTTATGATGGCAACACTGTGTATTATTTTTTGAAATTTCTTACGTCATTTGTGTTCAGTTGGTTAATTCATTTAATCATGGAAAGATACACACTTCAACAATATTTGGAAGTTGTTTTATCAAAGTCAGTGTTGATTTGTTAATACTGACTACTGAGAAGAATTTAAGAATATTTCATCAACAATAATATTCAGTTAATACACAAAAAGTTCGATAGCAAAAAGTTTTTTTTAAAGCTAGTTTTGGCGTTAGAGTCCCCTGAAAACACTCATTTGTTCTCCCTGGTTAAACAATACAAAACGTTGGATAATTACCATTACTATGAGTAATCAAGATGTGAACAGACATTAATATGAGAAACTATTAAAATCATTGTTCTTTGATGTTGTTACATTCAGTTCCTTTCAAAAGAAAGCGTAAGTTATATTCGAAATGTGCCAAATTGAAAAATATTTCAATCATAATAAGTGAAAAACTGTGGATAAATTACAAATCCTTTCTTTGAGAGAAACACTCCGTACATTTTTTCGAATGTGATGTAGAATAAGCTGTAGAAAAGTATTCATAAACATTTTTTGATTTATAGATCACTAAGGCGATTTGTAACCATTTTCGAATAATTGATCATCAAAAATTGGGCTGGAACACACTGTATAAAACATCAAATGTAATAACTCCAAAGAACAATGTTTTTACTAGTATCTCATAATAATGATTGTTCACAATTCGATTACTCAGAATTGTGAAAATTATCTAGGATAACGTTTTGTATTGTTTATCAATGAAGAACAAATGAGAGTTTTCAGGGGCCTCTAGCGTCAAAACTAGCCTATAGAAAACCTTTCGCCTATTGAACTTTTTGTTTGGAAAAATTATAACATCAAAAATTCAGCCAATTCGACAGGAGGCCATTTTCTCTCAATATTCAAAAACGAGCACTGATTTTGATAACACAATTCAATAATTTCTAAACCTTGTTGAAGCGATATCTTTCCATGGTTAATTGGTATAACCTATTGCTATTATATCCATTTTATATATTATTTTTTTTTAGTTTCCTTAGATTTCAATCCATTATTTTAAACGTCCTTATATTATTGATCAGAGTTCTATTTTCGTTTTTTTAGTGTATTTAAGGATACGACAGAGAGAGTGAAAAACGAACTAAAATTTAAATTAAATTTATTTTCATAGTATTTATAAAAGTATTTACAACAAATAATATTAACTGTCTATTTTCATATTTAACATTAAGTAAAATTGCATATCTAAAGCCTAATTTTTTCTAACAATTCATCAACCAATATAAACAGAAAATTTTTAACAGTAGCACCCGTGTGAAACAGTTCACTCCAATTGGTAAAATATATAACTTTGCTGAATGAAAATTATCCTATGGAATGATAGCGAGATAAATAATTTAAATGGAAGATTTAGTCATTACTTTTCAAATATCGAAAAATTATATATGGCAGTATCTATTCCTGCTGCAATCTACATATATAGATGTATTATCACATTCCGCTAATTCTCTTTCACAGGCTGTATAAAAAACTTCGTTCTATACTTTGATAGAGAGAATTAGCAATTAAAATTGGATTGACTAAGTAACTGTGATGTTTCCTTTTCGATTATTGAATGTCAATTGTCAAGAATCGACTACTGCTAACATTACTGCTTTCGATCTAATCCGACTTAAAATTACTATAAAAATTTTCACATGAATTTGTATGAATAATATTCGTGATTTGTTCGAGTGATGATGAATGGTCTTCTGCACCTCGATGATGCTTCTACGTATATAAATGGGACATTTTCAGCACTTATGTTAAGATTTTTGAAAAACCCGGACAATTCCTGAACCTTTATATTAATTGAGCAAATTCAATGTACTTGACTCATGTTTCATCTCAATCTAAGTATAAGGAGACCATATACTTTCAAATAAATAACAATTTTCTATCTTTCAATGTGACTTCATCCTGTGATGTATATCGGCAGTACCGTTAACGTAATATTCGCTAACAGTTTTTCCTACTTTACTTTGTTCTATGTGTCCATTTTCTTTCGGCCTTCCATTTTTCACGGGAGACTCGGCTTTGGCCCTTGAATTCTTGTAGGACTTGTTGTAGAATTCCTTGAAAAGGAAGAAGAACATAACTGCGTGTAATCCAATCCACCACACAAAAGCACGTGGATAATTGCAGTCAATAAAGAGTAACTGGAAGGCATGTACCATTATACCAACAAACTGGACCTGAAAAACGATGTTCATTTTAGTTCAAGAAATTCGTCTTGCAATTTCGATTCACAAAAAGAATGTTTGGCACAAGTTTCAACAAAATATTAGAAAAAAGTAATTTATTCAATTTACCATTTGAAGGGTAGTGAGATATTTCTTCCACCACAAATATTTCTGCATATGGGGTCCTATAGCGCTGACCATATAGTAAGAGTACATAATTACATGAACAAAAGTATTCAGAAGACCGAAGAATGTGCTATGTCCACCTGAAAAACACAAAGAAATTAAATAACATGAATGAATCTATCATTCTTGTTGTGTGTATAGATCAGATCAAATTGAATGTAGGTTGCACGACTCAATTGGCTAAAAAGTAGGACAAGTTTGATTTTCTGTTCTATAAACTGCTGAACATTTCTCAAGGAGATCGTTCACCATATTAGCAGATTTGCTTGTTGGTAGATTTACCAACGTCAATTTTCTTCACTTCTTGACGTTTTAGAATTAGCTTGTCCAGAGGGCTAGTTCTAGACATTTGCACAGTATGAGTTCAGCAGTGTTTGATCTGCAAAGTTTGCAAATCTCATCTGCTGACAGGATCATGCTCAGCTTGTGACAGTTGCACAAGTAGAGGTGTATATATCCAGCGAGATTATTATTCCTGAGCATCCCTTGGTGAACTGTTGACCTTTGGTGTTCTTTTCCAACCCCACAGGAGGGCTCCACAACTCATTCCAGTAGAAGGTAAGGCTTGTTCTTGCACAGTGCACAGTCACATACACACATACCAGACTCATGGAACCCCAATGGCGTACTTACATGATATAGCAAGTTTGTTAATCATTTTAGCACCATGGGTCATGAAGAACAAACTGAACATTTAGCCAGAAGGAGTTCTCTTCAACCTACATTCTGTGTGGCATTTGAAGGAAACCAGTATAGATCTGCCTTGCAGTTGTCTATATAAAAACGATCTTATCGATTTTTCAATATTGCAACTCACCTGGTGTGAATTTAACTCCAAACCAAACAGACATGGGCATAACACCATGATGGATCACGTGGAGTGTACTAACTTGATCATGCTTCTTTCTCATAACGAAGAAAAACTGAAAAATAAATGGAAAAGTAAGAAATACGTATCTACAATACTATGCATAAAAGGTATAAACGTTTTGAATCAAATGATATCTTAAAATACTACTTTCAGGGTATTAACTGTTATGAAACAATGTATACATAGAAAAGATTCATTTTCAACCAGGGTTTATCATTACTAATTGGCAATATTGCAAATATAGTCTCTTGAGCCCAAAATATGAAGATCTAACCCATATCAACCACATACAAATTGATTCTACGTTACTAGTTTTAGTGTACAGAGTACTTATAGTTTGAAAGTTTCGAAACAAAACACCCTGTATCTCAAATAGGAGGCATTTTATCTGGGTAATAAGGATTATATCTTCATATTCTGAGCTGAACATGAAATATTTCCAATTACTTCTGATACACCCTATATAATTGGAAAAAACCATTCGATATATCCTATAACTTGCAGTCGTAAATACGAATTTTCACAAATACATTTCAATTTTGTCATTTTATAAGGTGTTTTTTTTCGAGGTATATAACTTTAAGTTGGCATTACTGTTCAAGATGGCGACCGATTTGATAGCTGTCAAGTGATTTATTCTCAATTTGATTTGGCAATTCATCATGAATAGACTCACGCCTGAACAACGCTTGCAAATAGTGCAATTTTATTTCGAAAATAATGATTCTGTGCGGAATACGTATCGCGCACTACGTCCATTAGCGATGAAGCACACTTCTGGTTGAATGGCTACGTCAACAAACAAAACTTCCGCATTTGGATTGAAGCTAATCCTCAAGTGTATGTCGAAACACCGTTACATCCAGAAAAACTGACTTTGGTGCGCTTTATGGGCTGGTGGAATCATTGGTCCGTACTTCTTCAAAAACGATGATGGCCAGAACGTTACAGTCAATGGTGATCGGTATAGAGCCATGATTACTAACTTTTTCATTCCTGAATTGAACAACCATAATGTCCAGGAGCTGTGGATCCAACAAGACGGCGCAACATGTCACACAGCTCGTGCCACAATCGATTTATTGAAAGACACGTTTGGTGACCGCCTAATTTCACGTTTTGGACCTGTGAATTGGCCTCCAAGATCTTGTGATTTAACACCGCTAGACTGCTTTCTGTGGGGCTATGTAAAGTCTTTGTTCTATGCGGATTAGCCACAAACCCTTGAACATTTGGAAGACAACAATCGCCGTGTTATTGCCGATATACGGACACAAATGTTGGAAAAAGTCATCATGTAATGCCACAAGATTATCTTGCGGATAAATAAAATTCATGTCAATCGAATAATCCATCGTTGTTTTATTGCAATCTAAAAAAAAACACCCTTTATATCTCATTCTTTCAAGAAAAGAATGATCAATGTAAATATTTTCTTTCCTGCTAATTGAGATTTTCGGTCTTGTCGTTAATTATAATGATTAATTAATGACCAATTTGTATTGGATAATCGTTGTGAAGTAATATACTAATATTGATTGAAAAAAGAAACTTTCTAAACTTTTCTCTACTGACAATATCACAATTCACCTTTTAGTAAAAAATTAGAAAATTTAAAAAAAGCATGCCCACTGTTTAGTAAAATTCTTGTTTCAGAATTCTCAAATTATCTGGGGAGTTGACTTAACTAGCAAGAACTTCGATGTTTTAAAATTTTAGGAGGTTAAAATTTCCTTTCCTACTAACGACGCCAAAAATTTATCATCGACAATGATAACTGGAAAGCACTATAAGATATTCCCCACAAAACATACTATTTATCAAGTGAAAATGTGCTCTAAATTCAAAGTTAAAGTACTGCGAGGATCATTAAAAACAAATCAATCCCGATGAAATTCAATAAAACGATTCCATTATTCTTTGAAAATGGACTTCATACGTGACATACACAAAATAGTGGATAATTCCACTATTAGCTCAATGGAAGAATCGGTAAGTGCAGGAATATTTTCAAGAATCTATTTGAATTCAATGAATAATAGTTTTTTAATACTCCTATTGCCTTGGACAAAAAGTATTGAGATTACGAAAATCTGAAAAGTGATATTAGACATATACAATTTCCCTTCTTCTAGGAAGCTAACTTCAATTTAGTGCTAGGCCTCATTTCAAACACGATCGAAATTCTTTAACTCATAGGAAATATTTCGAATGAAATACTTACGGTGTCAAAAAATTCTGTGAATTTCGAGAAGTAATACCACCAGGACATGTGTACCATCTGAAAAAAAAAATTATAATTTTAGAGCATGAGTTGACGTGTGGAAGTGAACAAAACTCACCATTATTGTGCTAGGTTTATGTGTGTAGTCCACAGGTTGACATTTCCAATTGTATTCCCCTGTGAACCATCCATTGAAGCCAATCTATGAAAAAAGAGTCAGCAAGTGAGTTTTAACGCAGCTTTTTAAGCAGCTCAATTTTTTATTGACCAAAAAGCATCTAATGTTTCTTCAAATGGATTTATTTTATTATTATAACAAGTAAGCCAACTGAACTGACTTTTGGTTGTCTATCACCAGATAGAGTTTCTTGAATACCGATATAAAACTTTTCTTCTCAATATTCAGTTAACAACTAGAGTTTTTACATGAAACATTACCAATGTAGTTCAAACTTCTTTCAAAAAGAGCAATTGCGTAAAAGCAAACTTGAAAAATGAAAAAAGTCAGGAGCCTTTGATCGCTCATCGTTCATGTAACAATTGCACCTTTGGAGGCCACAGAACTGTCGGTATATAGTCGCTTCAGTAGTCAAAGAAAAATTAGTTAATTTCTGGAATTATAGGATATCTGTAGTTCTAGTTATGTTATCAACACACAATTCTAACGAAGACTGAAGTGGTTCTTCTTTATATACAGGCAAAAAAAAAAAAAAACATTCAGCCTTTCTTAAAATATTCTTCTAGAATTTTTTAAGGTTGTGACCTTGTGATTCATTTGAAATTTTGCAACTTGGTTGGAATTACTATTTCATCTGAACATTCAAAGTTTCAACACCGTCAAATGAGGTAATTTTATGTTATATTCTTCTTGAATTTTCTATAGCCATATTTACTGAACCCCTAGTCGGATTGAGCCTATTAACAAACTCAACCTCGACTTTCTAGGTTTAATAATACATCTATTTTAAACTTCATCGAAATAACACTAACAAATTGAATTCTGTACTCACCCCTAGGAACAAATATAAACTGAATATCACTTGTAGGAAATTATAAACTATCAAAACTTTTCTTAATTGGAAGGGTTTTCTGTTTTCCATTAGTTTAGGACCAAGAACCTGAAATAGGAACAATTATTATCTTTCTGAACAGAATCTCAACTATAAAATGTTTCAGAGAAAGAAAAAAATTAAGGTGGAGAAAAATATACGAACCTTTACTATGTAAACGTACGATAAACATATTCCTAGTGTATAAAAAGGACTTGACATGAACATCCAATCCGCTGTTCGTGGATCTGCAAAAAAACAAAATAAAGTATCCCTATAGTTCATTATTCATAGAACATTTTAACTGATTGAGAAGGAAGGTTTTTATAATTTTTTCAGGAAAATTATGATGAATTCTATTTTACTACTTAGGTTTTCAGATTTTTGCTTGATCGTATCTATGATTTTCAAAGTAACATTTCAGAAAACATAATATTCGAATATTTATTTTACAAAACGTAAACTCTCGAAATTTGAAAAGTGGTTTGAAAAAATGCATGTATTTTGAAAATAAATGGGGAAAAATCATCAGAATTTTTACAAAAATGTTATATAAAATATAACAGCATGGATAAGGCATTTTCTTGGAACCTAACACTAACCAATTCACAATATATTCGCTATGTACGTTATCGGTAATTAATAATAAATTAATACCCATTGTCTTATCGTCTAAAGTGTTAAGTGATAATTAGGAATACTCACCTTGGTATTTGTTCAGGAAATTGTTAACCATAGTAAACGGATTATAAGTTACAGCCATTTTGTCTTCTGTAACAATGCAAAAGAATAATTATTAGAAAGATAAATTTCTAATAAGACGTTGTCATGTATATTTATTGCACAGAAAATATCACAAATCGTCCAGAAAAGAGTGTACCTATTAATAATATGCATAGAATATATGTCTCTTATGATTGTTGTCAATTTCAGTTTATTCTATTGTGGTTCCAAAAATGTACTGAAATTGAACACAAAATAAATTTGAAATACACAATCATCACAGAACTTTATATTGATTTTTCGAATGTATGATACAATTCATTATCAATATTTTCTTTTATTTCTTTAAATCTATGGATTAATGATATGGGTATGAAAATTCATAAATTTTTCAGAAAAGTATCAACAGAGAATATTATGATTATTTTTATTCGTTCACATCACGAATAATTCAATAATTTCGCCTGTAATTCACGTGAAAATTGGACTGTATAATGCTGGAATGACAAAATGTAATTCATTCGCTATTCAAAAATCGGTTTCAATTGTAAGTTAATTCCATTGTAAATGTTTGCCTACGATTGATAAATCCTACGATTGATAAATCAGTTTGGGACAGGTGAATCAGGTAGAAATCACTGAGTTTTATTTGAAAAAATATATGCTGCCGATCATTCGATTTTTCAAAATGAATAAAATTCAAAAAACCTATGATGGATATGATTTGATAGAATAAAACTGCTGAAATTGAACAAATATATGAAAGTATTCATTATACGAGTGTTCAATATTTTATTCCAATGAAATGATTTTTTTTTATAAATGAAACATCTGAATAAAAATTATTCTACACGATAACTTTCGTAGGTAAAAACCAAGTGCTTGAAATTATCAGGAAAAGTTTGTATTAATTAATTCATAAATCCACCCAACTGTTTAGAAGTAAAGACATATAAAATTTCATTTTCCTGACAATTTATAAGCTACATGTGCGATCGAGTTGAAATTATTTGGATGAGGATGAGGTATTCCAGCTACAGCCAAAAATAATAGTCAAAGATGTAAAATAGCAATTTCAAGCTTTGTTAGAACCATAGAAAACTCAAGCACAATCAAGATAAAAAAGTTGAATTTTAGTTCGTATACCTACTACCACTAGAACATTCATGCAAATTTTCAAAAGGATTGTATCAGTACAAACATAGAATTATATACCAATCATCAAAACAGAAAAGATTCTGACTTTTTATGTTTTTTTTTCCACTTCTATTCCACAGTTTCAGTTGCCATTCAATTTTTCTAGAAATAAATGGGATCAAACAATTGAATTCTGAAATTCTTGCGGATAATCCTCATGGCCTACAAGAGAATATCTTGAAATTTGGGATAAAAATTATTTGATATTTAACATTGAGTTAAGTAATAAAGGAATCGAGTTTAAATTTCGGAAATAAGGTTATGAAACTACAAACATTCATAAAATCATGAAGAATTCGAAGGAAATTCAATACTATTGAAGAAAAATAAATAATATAGCGATCCAGATAGGATGCTCTGAACAGTAAATATGTAATATTTTTATTTCCTGAGAAAAAGAGAATATACTTTTTCCAGTCCAAATGAAGGAACTCACATAAAGAGGGATGAAATATTCTAATTTTTATCGTTCGGAATTTTGTACAAAATTGGTTGCTTTCAAACATTGATTCTGCATGAATTTTAGAAACGAAGAACAAAGAATTCGAGTTGAAATATCTAAAATAAGATTATAAAAGCACGAACATTCATAAGACCACAAAACGAAAATTCAAAGAGAACTGAATACTTTCTTGTAAAAAGAATAATATAGTGATTTTCCTAATAAAAATCAGGTAACAATTTTTTCATTTCCTGAGAAAAAGCCAGTACATTTTGTTGGGTCCAAATGAAGGAAACACACACATGCATAAAGAGGGGTGAATTTTTTTATTGATCGAAATTTCGAACTAAAACTGTTTGCTATCAAACATTGATCCTGCATGAATTATCTAAACTAAGAGCTGAAATTTCTAAATTAATAAGATTATAAAAGCACAAACATTTATAAGAACAACCCAAAAAATTCAAAAGAAACGAATATTTTCTAGTAAAATAAATTATATAGATCCAGAGAGGATGTTTCGAATATATAAACATTAATTTTTTGTTTGTTTGAAATAGTGAATTAATTTTTCTGAGAACAAATGAAGAAAAGACACAATATATAAAGAGGGATGAAAGATTTTAATTTTCATTGATCGAAATGTGGAACTGAAATTGGTTGTTATTAAACATTTATCCTGTATGAATTTTTGAACTAAAAACAAAGGAATCGAGTTGAAATTTCTTAAATAAAAAATTCAAAAGAAACTGAATATCTTCCGAATATACGAACCGTAAATATCTACGCAAAAAAAAAATTTCCAAAAAAAGGAGACAAAATTTTTTTGAATCCAAAGAAAACACACATACACAAAGAGGGATGAGAGGCTCTAGTATTTACCGATGCAAATCACTATCCGAAGCTTGTGTTTTGCCGAAAAAAATGTTTAACGTGAACTCACCAGAAATTGTATTCCCAAAAAGAAACAAAACTCCGAACAGTAGGCTTGGAACACCAGTCAATGAAAGAAAAAAAATTACAACTGACACCGAATATTGACTAAGTTCAAGAGCACACACCTGAAGGTGTACTCTACCGTATCTTGCGTCGGATTGATTCGAGAATACAATGGTCTAAACTTTAATACCTATAAATATGTTAAAACATCCAATTTTTTCGAATTCCTTCCGGTATTCTCTACAATCTAAATGTAATATAAATCAAGGTGAACGATACCGGTGCTCATTGCAATACTGACGCGATTTGGAATCATTTGAAATCGATTCTTTTTATATATTCATAATTGTTTCGGAATCTAGCCCGGGCGTTAGGAAGCCATGATAAGGAGCCTGTTCTAACTGAAGTCTGACGTTTAGATCTCCACATATCTCAATTCTCAAGGTGGAAATCCAATTTTTAACAAATTCTCGCTGAGATGAATAATTGATAGAGCGAAATGTTATTCGCATAGCCTGTTTTTGGAATCTCATCAGACGTGGAAGAAATTTTAGAGGCTGGCTCGAGGTGGATGCATATTTTGTTTTTCGTCATTTCTAATTATTTCCTCAAATTTCATGAAATATTCATATTCACAGATTTTAGTTCAATTACTTTGGCGTCGGGTAGAACAATATTTTTCATGAAAAAAAGTTCATATAAACATATATCCTAAAATGTTCTGTTTTCGAGGTAGAGGGTGTTGAAATTTAAAGAAAAAATCAGTTTTTTTTTCATATAACTCTAGTATTATTACATTCATTGTTTTAATTTTTAGCCTGTTCTAACTGAAATCCGATGTTTAGATCTCCACATAATATCTCACTTCTCAAGGTGGAAATCCAATTTTTAACAAATTCTCGCTGAGATGAATAATTGATAGAGCGAAATGTTATTCGCATAGCCTGTTTTTGGAATCTCATCAGACGTGGAAGAAATTTTAGAGGCTGGCTCGAGGTGGATGCATATTTTGTTTTTCGTCATTTCTAATTATTTCCTCAAATTTCATGAAATATTCATATTCACAGATTTTAGTTCAATTACTTTGGCGTCGGGTAGAACAATATTTTTCATGAAAAAAAGGTCATATAAATATATATCCTAGAATGTTCTGTTTTCGAGATACAAGGGTGTTGAAGTTTGAAGAAAAAATCAGTATTTTTTCATATAACTCTAGTATTTAATTATTTCCTCAAATTTCATGAAATATTCATATCCAAAGATTTTTGTTAAATTACTTTGGCGTCGGGTAGAACAATATTTTTTATGAAAAAAAGGTCATATAAACATATATCCTAGAATGTTCTGTTTTCGAGATATAGGGTGTTGAAGTTTGAAGAAAAAATCAGTTTTTTTTCATATAACTCTAGTATTATTACATTCATTGTTTCAATTTTTAGGTATTGAAGTCTAAATAATGTAGTGCTTCGAATTAGGTAACAATCTTCAGCTAAAATAATCCAGTGGCGTAGATACAGGGATGCAATGATCCTTATCCTATTGAAAATCTACGCAACTGTCTTTTTTTTCGAGAAAATTATTCCAATTCTGAAATCAACAGAGTTTTACTAAATAAAAAGATCAGTTGAATTTTTTCCATAGAATGTACCTTTTTCGAAATAATCGAATACAAATCAAACACTATCCTCAAAAATAAATTTTTAAATTTTCCCATTAGTGATCAAATTTGGCGTAATTATTATAACTATAATCATTATTTAAAGCTTTTAAATGGCATTCAATTGAAGATTTACAGAAATTGATCTGGGTGTACCGAAAATACGAGATATTTCACGGGAATTTTGGGTTGGATCTCACACACTCGTTCAATATTCTTTGTAAAACTCTGCTAATATTATGGAAATGCTTAAATTAGGTCTATGTAACTCTCCATGACTATCTATAGGGAAATTTGAATAATTCATTTGTGTAGATAGTGTTTTCTTTGTACTCGATTTTACCAAAAACTGTACATTCTATGAAAAAATTTCGAGATACCTTTTTTTCGAGTAAAACTCTGTTGATTGAAGAAATTGAAATGGAATGAGTTTTTCAAAAAACATACTGAGGCGTAGATTTTCAATAGGAAAAGGATTACCGCATCCCTTATCTACGCCACTGAATAATTTTGGCAAAAGATTATCACCTAAATCGAAACACTTATTACCTAGACTTCACTTCCTAAAAATTGAAACACTGAATTCACGGCTTGACTTAATTTTCAAGCTACTTGGCTTGAGCTTGACTTGATTTCAAGTCAAGCTGTTTTATTTTGTAGTGTCACAGTGTAAATAAAACAATGATGAAATGAGAAGAAACCATTCTTATTTTTTAAAATTATTATATAAAAGAACCCAATATATCGACTTTCTTGAAATAGAAACATAAATTAAATCACTATAAATCATAAGAGAGCAATAAAAAAATAAAGTTTCTTAATATTGAGAAACCTCCTGGCTTTGTTTGTTTTCATAATTTTCCATCCAGGACCTAAGACACATGAGGTACCTTATAGATTTGTCGCCTAACCTATTTCGGGTTTTTGTAACTGTAAGAGCTGCTCTGGAAAATTGTCTTTCAACAGAAGCTGAAGATGCTGGCGTTGATAAAAATTCCTTCGCCATTTTGGCCAAGTTAGGAAAGATATTTCTGAAACTACCAAAATCTACCATTAGATTACATAGAAATGTAAGAAAACTACTAATAAAGTCACACTGGCGAATGCTTCAGTCTCTCGGAGCTCGAGGAATCCACTTATTTAGTCTAAGCGCACACGAGATTGCAGAAATATATGCCGTGCGACGAGTGCATATCAAGATCAAGTAATATCAAGTAGCTTGATATCAAGTCAAGCAATAAATATCTAAAATCAAGTCAGGCTCAAGTAAGTAATTTTTCACGAGCTTGATTTTCAAGCCAAGTGGTTTATCATAATTTACTGGTAGACTATGGCCTATAGCACAGCTGTTATTAGCCAACACAACCCGTGCTAGAATATATGATGCTGTCGTTTCTATATTTCAAATTAAGTCCTCTACAAGAAAGTGGAAAATTCAGTAGAATTCGGCAATTAGTTTTATTGACATGGTTGTTCGATTAGATCCGAATTAATTGTATCAATTACAGTTGTTTTTAAGCGCAATTCAAAAAAGAAAAAGTTTCCCATTAAAATACGACACAATTTATAGAAATCAGAATGTAACCTTCATTTATTTATTGATGGTTATTCCTACTCGTATCTCTATTTCACTATATAATGATTAAAATGAGATTGATATGATGTTTAAATGCAATGTTGTTAGTTCATAATTTACAAAAGTTTGTTGTTGTTGATTGATTTTTGCGATAGTTTTGGTGACAGGATATACTTAAGTGAGAAAAAAAAAATGTCGAACAAATTTTTTTTTTCTACAATCGATATCCAAAGTAGACATTTGCGCGCGTATTTGTCAACGCAAACATCATTTTTTTCGAGGAATGTCAATTTGTCGTTTATACAGTGTGGTCCAACGAAAACTTAAAACCTCGATTTTCCGGTTTTAAAATGAAAATATGGAAAATCGCTCGGACCCTTCATTTTCTGATTCGAGGGAGAACAACTTTCTGCTCATTGCATCCCCGTAACTGTAACCCCCTAACAAGGGTGAGTACAACCCCTTGATTTTGAATAGGGATAAGGGGTATTGCGATACCACATTTTGAAGGTCTTATTGAGTACCATCTGATACTGAAATTTCGCTTCAAAATTTCTATCGATAACGAAATGACAAGTGAAATAGTGGAAGAGTATTAACTTTTGTGATAACTTTATTAAATAGTGGAAATAGACACTCTTCACTTCCTTGCAGTAATGTAAGGTACGTAAATCACTCAAGATTTCTAATGTAATTTAACGGCATTCATTAACGGTCCGAGATTTCAAATCATCCAGTGGCTCAGGCTGGGTAGCTAAATCTTGGATTTCAGGTGACCTAATAGAAAAAAGTCCACTGGAGCCAGATCTGGTGATCTGGACGGCCACTCAATATGCCCCCTCCTTCTAAGATCTAGGCGTGAGGAAAATTTTCATCTAAGAACTGACGCACCGGTTGAACGAAGTGAGGTGGTGCGCCATCTTGTTGGAAAGTGTTCGTTTGATGATCTTCTTATTATAGCGTTCTCCAAAGATATAAATAAATTTGGCCAGTGGGTTTACCTAGTATAAAAAGGAGCTGATTATGTGATTTCAATGAATACCCTCCAAAACATTTAATTTTTGGAGCAGCTGAGTATGAACCTCACAAAATAATCTTGGATTTTCATCTGACCAATACCGACAGTTATGCCGGTTTACAAAGCCGTTAAGGTAAAATGAACATTCGTCCGAAAATCAGATATCGAACATGTAGTTTTGATTACCGTTAATAATTGCACTGACCACTTCACAGAACTGGATTCGGCGATAGGGATCATCCTCATTCAATTCCTGAACTAATCGTATCTTATAAGGAAGGAATTTATGTTGTTTCAGGATTCTCATCATTGTTGTGCGTGAATCACCAGATGCATCGCAGAATTTCCAAGTACACAAGGTTGGGTCCATTACTACATGACCAAGTCAGCTGCGTCCCCCGCTTCGTCTCTTTCATGCACCCTCTTTTTGTTTCAGACTGAACCAGTAACGTCAAATTTGGCAACCAGTTGCACAATGTAAGAATTGTCCGTGACAAGAAATTAATACTTTTTTGGACAAAAAATTGACAACATAACTACTAAATACCTTTGAAATGTGTCAGATTAATTTTCACATTGCCTCTTTCGCTTTTTTCACTGTTGTTTCATTATCGATGGATATTTTGAAATAAATCGCGCAGTATGTATATGAATTTATCAGATAATAAATTATATACAAGTCACAGTTTTCGTCTCACGTCAGCTATTCTTTTATTTAATGGAGGAGGTGATATTATCCAACTGAGGTTGGAGGTTGGAAAAGTTCTTCTACAGCCGAAGGATAGGTAAATTGAAGAAAGTATCAATGATAAAGTTGAAACGGCACAGAAAATCTAGGGTGAAGGTGAATCATATGAAGAGCAAATTGTTGAACCAGTAACAATGACGGAACATACAATTTCAAACTTATCTAGACTTCCTTCAGCGTCTGGAATTATCATAAAAAATTGTAACAACTGTAATTTTAATTTTCATTCATCAAATTAAACACATTTTTGAAAATATGTAATCTACTTCGCCTTCGGGAAGTTTTGAGCCTATAGCGTCGTTGGAGACCACGGAATTGTGTGATATTTTTCTTATAATGTCATTGTTGTTCGTTAGATTATCTAGATGAAGAGTTTCTGACGATACGATCCACCTAAAATTCGGTATGAACATTTGGTGATCATTTTATTCTGATTTTACGGAAATATTGAGTAATTATTTTTTACATTCTGCTTGAATTTTTTACCGTTAGTTGGTGCGGTCAACACGAAGTCTTGCACAAGGCTTGAAACCATTATTTTATATCTTCACCTGAAATCTCAAATCCGTCGGTTTTGTGGTCACAAATATATTGGGTAATTTTTTTTCGATAATCTTCTCGAGTTTCCTCTAGTTCTGGTGACGCGATCAACAGGAAAATTTTCATGAAACTTGAAATTATATTTTACATCTAAATTTTATATTTCATTTCATTCGAATCATTAGTCTTGAGATAATCAGGAAAGTAACATTTTGAATAGCCATATTCACGGAACTCCTAGTCGGATTTTTTTCATTAGTGAACTCAACCGTGGCATTCGAGATCTGAACATACCTGGAAAATTTTAAATTCCTAGGATTTTCTGTTCGAGAGTTATCGTGGATGGATGGACAGAATCGAATTTGCCACCACGATCTAGTGATTTAACACCTTTAGACTCACTTTCTATTATAAGACTTTTAGCGGTTTGGACCAAGACTGTACAGGGTCAGAAGATCATGAACTTGGACAACTCAAATTCATTAAAACACAAGATTTTCAAATTAGGACCTATATTTTTTATTATTTCAGTCAATTCTACGTATAAAAAGGGGGGGTTACTTCAACATACCCTATACCTAAAATGAATACTTCAAGAGTTATCGAGAAAGTACTTTAAATGAGGAAAAACCGCTATTTCTAACTGTGTGGAGTAGTCTGTGACTTCCGGAAAAGACTGAAAGTAACTAAAATTCGATGTTTTGATAACTTAATTTGACACTTCATGAATTGTAATTGATTGTTCGTTGAGAATGTTGAGAAATCCATAAACCAATACAATTTTTAATTACGAATAATTGATTACAGTTCGTGAAATGTCCAATTTAGTTATCGAAACATTGAATTTCATTTACTTTCTGTGTTTTCCGGAAGTCACTGACTACTCCACACAGTTTGAAATTGCTGTTTCTTTTCGTTTAAAGCTTCCTTGATTACTTTCAAAGTATTCATTTTAGGTATAGGGCATGTTTAAGTAACCCTGTCCAACTTCATGATCTTCTGATAAACACCCTGTACATTTTTGGTCCAAACCGCAAACAGTCTTATAATAGAACGTATTTGCAGAATCGAAAATGAAAAAGGTTTTTTCGAAAAAACTTTTTCTGCAGAAATATTAAAAAAAATGTGAGTCCTCGTGGCCACCATTTTTTTCATTAACTCAAGAACCGTTGAGTTTATGCCTAAGGTATGGCATATTGCTGAAATTTTCATCAAATAAGCTATCTTATGATGGAATAATATACTGAGTGTGTCATATGAAGAAAGAAAGTACTAGTCTGTTTCCGGTAAAACCGGAAGAGATCTGAAAATATTTTAGGGAGAAAGATCATTGTCTCAAACCCCAACATGCAAATTTTCAGCACAAAGTTATGATTAGTTTTCCATAAACGTCTAATAGGCCATCGCGGTGAATCACCCTGTATATTCATCGCTGCTACCCCCAATCGTGATTAATATTTCTGCCATACTCACGTTGTCCAATTAGTCTGATATATATAGGAGATAAAATTTATTCAAGAATAAATTAATGAGAAGATTAAGTGTCTTGTTTGCAAATTTTATTGTCGAGGAAGGAATTTATACGAAACTTCGAGAAGTCTGGTTTATGGGAAAAATTATAGATGAGGAAATGAAAGATGATTACAAACAACATACATCACGAAACGTAGTTCTAATTTTCGAGTTTTCTGAACGCATTTTAAGCGTTCTGAACGAGATTACGCGACAGCATTCTACACCTGTATAAAATAAAAATAAAAAAACGGTTAAGCTTCCGCAATACGCTGAAATTGAGGAAGCTTGGACTTTGACATTGAATCTTCGAATTAAGAGAGATATGGACGATGAAAAGCAATGAAGTTGTCTCTCAAGTTATTCATTTCGGCAGTTTTGATAGTGTAGAGTTTAGTGTTCAAACGTGTACACAGAATAAATTTGTTTCGAGCTATCAATGTTAGCAGTTTTTGTGTAGTTTTCATGAATATTTGTCGAGGATTTTTAACAAGTACTATCAAGAGCTTTAAGGCACTTTCTGATCTGAAAATTTACACTTAAAACTGAAAATTTCAGATTTTTTGAGAAAGTTACATATCATGGCATGGTTTCAATTTTTGAAAATTGTGATCTTTCGTGATGAGGTTTCATCAGCTTGAAAATGACTGTTGTGTTCGTATTGACATTTGTGTGAATTAAGTTTATCATTATTTTTTCGCAGTGGGCCTTTAATTTTTGATACAATGTCAAAATTTGAGCAGATAAGGTCAAAGTAAAGAAGATTCCGAATAGAACAATAGCTTTATAGGAATAGAGAGATTGGTTCTCTAATTACTCATTCCTTACGACTTTTAACTAACAACAAGTTGGTTTTTCAGTAATAAAATTTTACATTTCTCAAATTCAAGATAGCTTAGATAACATGCCTAGGCATTTCAAGCTTAGGAAATGAATGTTTGTCAAATAATCTAATAGTCAATTGTAGATTACATTACAGTGACTTAATAAACCACAGTGGCGACACGCGTGGTCTCGTTTTTGATTGGTTACCGGTTTCTGAGCCTAAATATGGCGGCTGGTACCTTTTAAAACCACGAATATAAGGAACTTCTGTGTGGAATCAGTTTTTGGTATTACAGCTGGACAGAAACTACTCCTTAGATCGAGAAACAACTCTAAAAAATTTGCAAAAATAACAGAAGAATACGCCTTTAAAAAATCAAAGAATCCAGTGTGAGATCTTTATGGAACACCATTGACCATCGACCATTGACATTTGGTCGATACTTGTCCAATTTATAAATTTCATGGTTTCCAAGCTATCCATTCAGTTTCAGATTTCTTTAGAACTTTAATTCAATATAATGAAAACTATTACATTCATTACTCCTTTCTGGTCCCTTTTTTCATTTCAGATTTAATTATAATATAAATGTCGTCAACTTTTGGTGAAGAGGAAGGATGGAAAAGATTTTGTTTGGACGAGGAAGAAGCCCTTCAATATAAATATATCTGCACATCCTATAAACAAATACACAAACCAATCACTACACTTACACGGGGAGACAGAGTTTCTGCAGAGATTTTTATCTGTACTCTTGTATCATACGTTGAAATGTATGAAGCCTCGTTTACATTTCCTCTGCGTATACTGAGATCACCTACATCTACACATGTTTTTTTTTAAGTTGAAAATTTTTTGTATTGCTCTATCTCAAAATAATATATGTACAGAACACCACTGCACAGATGATTCGAGAGAGCTCTTTAAAGAATATGATAGAATGATCAATCTAACCCACGGCTTAATTATATAATTAGAGAATCAAAGTGCGAAAAGCTTCAAATTTCACCAGAGAAAGGAAAATCCAGTTCTAAAGCATTTTCTACTGAAGATTTTCTAAGAAAAGTCAACTATTACGATAAAGATAAGACAGATGGGTTCCAAAAGAAAGTTTTCCATATAGCTCCTTCAAATTGGCGTGGCAATGAGGCAGCTAATTGCTCAATTTATTACTCCCTAAGTCTTTCAAGACTTCTCAAGTGGATTCAAAAACTTATCGAATAATTAATGGTGAGTGAAAAATAGAGGGAATTTATTTTCATGTTCGCTGTTCGCTTATACCTTAAACTGATGGAAATAAAATCCAAATGTAACAACTGACTTTTTGACTACACATACAAATTGGGAAAGAGGAATTTGATACAAAAACATGCCTCTAAGGATAAATTCGATATCAAAATGGACAACATCTACGAAAAATATAAGAATGAGCACGAAAAAGTTCAAAATAACGAACCATTCCCATAGTGCATCTAAAATTTCAACACAGGCCAAAAAAAGGATTTATTGAAGAAGAGTTAATTGAAATTAAGGTGCATTCAGTGATCACTCCGTCTTAGAGGGGACAATGGTATATCTAATGCCAATCAATATTTTCAGGAATTATAATCAGGATGATAATAATTCGAGAGCAATAATAGTTAACAACTATTGTAATTTTAACTTCAAAAATTGATTAAAAATCAACAATTTTCAATTTAATACTATAAAACTCGATTTTTTTCTAGAACTTTCAATTCTCGGATTTCTCAAATTTATTATAGGTGTTATTTTTCGCCTGATTTTCTTGTGGAATAGTCATCTGGAATACTTATTTAAAGAATTTTGCTTATGGCATTTTTTTTGAGTCAAAAACAAACTTTCAGATTAAAATCGGAAAATTTTGGCGTCAAAATTTTATGTCAAGTGATAATTTACCACTAACATGGCCAACTCGAGTCCTAAAATATTGATTGATGTCAGAATAAGTAGGTACAATCATATTTCGAACATTTTGGGAAAACTCCCATCGATTGTTCTTGGACAATCGATGGCAAGGTATAGAATTAGGTTGACGTCAGTTGGGAATGGATAGGTCTACAAAAGTTCGAAGAAGGTAAAAATTATAATTTCGATATGAAAGTCTGCGATTTCGGCATTCAAAATAATAACTTACGTCATACATAAACATTATGTAAATTCATTTAAAAAAATGCAAATGGAGATTCGATTTTTGAAATCAATCACCTCACTGTGCGTCAAATTGTTTCAAACTCAAAAAGTAAAAGCACAATCGAAACCTGAAGTAAACAACTCTTGAACAAAATATTTTTATCTCTATTTCAGTATCGTTATTAGTTCATTACAGTACTGAAAACAGTGCTGCAATTACATTATTTTCAGTTATATGTTTCGTTTTGTGGTTGTCTACAATGACTTCCGATTTTATCAAATTTCAACACACTTCAATTGTCAATACAATATTATTTGGATATAGTGAAATTATTTGCAACTTTATTTGCAATTTCCCTTGATTCTGGTGGTGTTAAATCGATTTCGTCAGATATAATTCACGAATTTAATGCGTAATTATAAATTATTTCAGAATTCGAAATTAACGATTCAAATTCAAATTGCTTAATCTGTCAATTTTCATAACAGGCACACCAACTGCCAAGAAACAATACAAAAGTCACTAGGATGTATAATCTGAATTTTTAATTGAATTTCGACAATATTTCAAAAAACTTGACTGAAATAGAGAAAATATCGTCTAATACTCGTTGCAGAAGGCAATTCCAACACTCATGCGTTCGGCTTTCGCCTTCGTGTTGGAATAGGTGACCGTTCTGCACCTTGTTTTAAAATAAACTATTATTCAACATTTGTTGCACGATTCAACAACTGAGTGATCATTAGAAATCTTGATGAAAAATTCAATTAAGCACTAACAAAAGTTTTTAGGTATAATTTATTAGGATGACTTTGTTCTCGGTTAGTTTTCCTAGACGGGGGTTTTTGATATACATTCCACCTAAATTGCAGCATGCTCAGTCGAGTTATTTTATTTCAAATTTAGGTAAAGGATTTTCCAATAGTTATCATAAAATTCAAAATCGTTATAATGGCACTACAGTGTATTATTCTTTGACATTTCTTATGTCATTTGTGTTCAGTAGGTTATGCCTTCTATTTCCAGTAAAGAAAATTCCACGAAAAGTGAAGAAGTACTTGCTCCTCCAGAAATAAGGAAGATGGCAAAAAATATTGATTGTCAGAAAATATCGAATGTTTTTTCGCATTGAGAATAATCCCTTTGCAGGAAAAGTAATACTTTGCTGATTGATATGTGTCTGCAAAATCAATATTTGCTGTCAATCGGAGAAATTATTTTCATCAAAGACTCTTCATCATGTCCAGGAACAACTGCACAAAATGTTCGCGTCCATAGATATAATGGATTATTATTACTTCATAACACACATTCGTGTTTTCAATTATGTTTTCGAAAAACGAATGGCAGAATCAATTCTCTATTCACTTTGTCATTTCAATCATTCCACGTCATCGAAATGCTTCAATCCGCTCCACTCATCGTTTCGTATTAGAAAATTCAATTATTGTACATCCCCGTAAAATAATCTGCCTGTACAGGAAACGAGAGCTCTGCATTTGACAGTTGAAATGTGGTTTTTCGATTCATAATCTAATCAGTTGCTGAAAACGCACCTTTCAGTTCTACAGACTCACGCGATTGTACGGCATGTTTGAGGTTAATTCAATAATTTATTTGGAAATTCTGACACGCAACAAAAATTTTAATAATTCCTCTAGGGCCCAATTTAATCAACTGATAAGCTCCTCTGGTATTTTTGGGAGGTCGAAATACAATGTTAAAGACAGATAGGAGATCGATAAGACGAGTATTATAAAAATAACACAGCCAATTTTACAAAGGAGGAATTGTTATATTATTTTTCCTATCTCACGAAATAAATCAACTGCTAAAAATATTAAAAAAACCTTAAAAATAAAAGGTGTTTTGTATTCTTGAACATGAGAACACACAGTTGACCAACAACGATTTTTTTTTTTATTTTATAACTACCCACTTGAATTTTTTCAAATATTTCGATAGCGATTGTTTTATATTCTGAACGCCGTGAATTCAATTTGATATTTATTAATATACAGACGTGAAACCATTAGTTATTTATTGTTCTATATGAAATATATATGTGTAACTATTTTTCTATGTAAGCGGTAAGACTGAAAATATTTTTAATCGAAAGAGCAGTGGTTCCCAACTAAGACACCAAATTTTCAATAAAAAATACCTTCTGTTCTCCGCAACTGTCTAGGGTACCATCGACCGTGGCCCACCCTTATTTCAAGCAGAATAATTGAAATGAAAAAATGAATTTTCTCGTCAAAACTTCTGTCAATGCTTTCTTCATTTTTAAAATTAGATGATTTCAGATCAGGACGCTCAACTCAAACAGGTAAATTGGATTTTGTGGAATTTTTGTATAACAGTCTCGATGGGGGCTCATATGTTGCGGGATTGTTTTTTGATTTCATTTCAGTTCATATTGGACAAATGTTACAATCTGGGATTCAAAGGACTATCCTACGACTGGATCTGTAGCTATCTTGGTAGTAGAGTTGCCTCTGTGAAAATAAACAACTCTTTTTCCAGTGAACACAATGTGAAATTCGGGGTGTCTCAGGGCTCTATCTTTGGACCGCTCCTTTTCATCAACGATCTTCCAGAGAATTTGAGAAAGCTTTTCATCAAAAAATCCAATTATCGGAAAGCTGTTACCGAACTATTAAGAGCGATCTTATTCGCTGATAATTTCTCATTAGCTGGAGGAATTACAGAGTTTATACGATCTCTCAGTTCAAAGCTTTGTTCAATAGTGCAATTTTAATGCCATTATGATCAATGTGAATTGAATGTGCATATGTTTCTTATTGACTAATGATGATGAATAAGTTCATTAACTCGCCATTTCGATACTGTCATCTGATCACAGGAATGCATGAAATTACTTGGTATTCAAATCGATAGCTATTTGAAGTGGGACGCACATATTGATGCAGTTCGTAAAAAACTATATAGCTCATATTATGCACTAAGTCGAGTTAAAAGTTTCCTTCCTCTGTATTCTCTTATAAACATATATTAAAGTTTAGTATACAGCCACCTTTTGTATAACATCTTGCTTTGGGGAAATTCCTCCGATGTTGGTAGAGTCCTTATAATTCAAAAGAGGATTTTGTGTTTGACGTACAATTCGTGGTCCTCTTGTAGACGAATATTTTCAAAATAAAGCATTTCGAAATTGGCCTGTATTTTTATCTTCAGATCTTAATTTAGAAAGTGTTTGAATTATTTTTCATCTTATTTTCACTTGTTTTATATATACTTTGTTATGTCCCAAAGGATCGAAATTATTATTATTATTATATTATCTAGATGATTTGGCACATAATTAGGTACTTCACAACGTTGATAAAATGAAGAAAATTCCATAATTTCTAAGGAGAACTGATTTTTGCCGTTTTTTCCAGATGTTTAGTAAGATGTAAGAAGAAAAAGGGCGAAATTTTCAAGAGGTGTCAAGTTCATTGCTAGAATAAGCATTTATTCGTAAAAAAAAATTTCAAAAAAACCGAATTCATCAAAAATTTGAATACAAATTGTGCCTTTTAATAATGATTTAATATCGAAAGAAAAACAATCGAACCATGGAAGCATGCACTTATTATTTTATATGATTTTTGATTTCCTCGAAAAAGAAATGTTCCAATAAAATGATAAATGACATTGTGTTGAAAGTATTATGTAATTCTATGTTTTAATGGCATGCCACTTGGCAAGTTAGTTGAGAAATTGTAATTTCGTGAAAAATAACAATGAATACGAATTCAAACAACCAATTAATTTTGGACTTGACACATTTCATCACCATTATTATTTCGATATCACTCAATCTGCTCTTAATAAATCATTAATAATATCATTTTGCATATTCATTCGGTTGATATGTAAATACAAAACCTTTTCGCAAAATTTGCAAGGTTTACACTAAATTTTTGTATTCACGTTCCCCGAAATGGCTACTTTAAAATATGCAATTTCCTGTTGTTACTCTGAAGGTTTATGAGATTCTGGAACAGCCACTTCCACAATTTGCTATTATGTCAAAGTTATTAAAATTTTTTAATTGAAGAAAACTAGCTGTTGCATTGTTCATAACAAGCATAAAGCAAATTTGAAAGCAGCCACTAAATAGGGATCAATGAAAATATGAAATTTATGACAAACGAACTTTGATTTATCTCCCAGGAATATTATATCATTATGAGAAAAACGCAAAAATTGTTTACCAAGTTTAAGAAAACATAAATGGTGACCTGAGAAAGATAGATTGGTCATTTGACAGATTTTTCAAATCTATTTGAATACAATTTTACATAACTATCATTAAAAACATTGGGAGAAGGCACTGCCTTGAATTCAGGAGCTGCAGTTATGTAGTCATCAAAGGTGAAATTGGCACATGAATGATCGCGAACAAAAGTTCTTGGTATTCTCAATTTTTTTCATTTTATTTGAATTTTCCTTTTTTTACATTTTTGATGACGCGTCAACATAAAATTGAGAATGAAGCGTAAAGGATACCTCACACTTTATTAGGGAAACTGGCCTTCTGAGGAATTGGCTGAATTGTTTATGTTAGTCCAAGTCATTCCAAACAAAAAGTTCAATAGGCAAAAGTTTTTCTATAGGCTAGTTTTGACACTAGAGTGACTAGAGGCCCCTTAAAACTAACATTTGTTTTCTATTGTTAAACAATACAAAACGTTATCCTGGATAATCAACACAATTCTGAGTTATCAAGATGTGAACAGTCATTAATATAAGATTCTATTAGAAGCATTGTTCTCTGTTGTTGTTACATTTGGTCAATTATAGAGTGTGTCCCAGCTCAGCTACTTACAATTTTTAAAGTTCAATTATTCGAATATGGTTACAAATCGCCAAAGGGATCCACAATCAAAAAATTTTTATGAATCCAATTCTACATCACATTCGAATTTTAATTGTTTTTATGATGTGATCAGCTTGAAATTCTGCACGGATCTTGACACTATTATTTTATTTAAATGCCCGAAATCTGAATACCCTGATGTTAATTACGTTATATCGTTTACAATATTCTTCTCGAATTTTCTATGGTTCAGATGATGTGATTTGCAAGTATAGCTTGAAATTGTTATTTAAAAACAATCTCCCAAAATCGCAACACCGTTGGTTTTGTGTCAAGGAAATATTGGGAAATTTTGTACGATATTCTTCTTGAATTTTCTATGGTTCTGACGATGTGGTCACTTTGAAATTTCGCTCGGATCTAGAACTGGGTATTTCATATCAACACCTAAAATCTTCGCACCGGCGGTTTTAAAGTCACAGAAATATTTTTTGATGTTCTGATGCTCGCAATTACTTAGGTTCATTACACTTTACTATATAAATGTGTTCTTCAACATTTTCATTCCTCAACATTTTCCAATTTTGAAGCAACATTCTGGTTATGAGAAGTTTACAAAGTCTTTTTTCTCGATAACGATATATCCAATCGAAAAAAAGAGAAACATATGTTTTCTTCAGTATAATATTGGTTTTCAAAATGTTTCCTCGAAAGTGGGAAATAGTAAGGTACAAAAAAATTGAACCCCCAGTTTGAAACGCAGCTGATTGAAATTTTCATAGTATATTCATAGAATTCAGAGAAAATGAATGAAATCCATCTTATTTCGTATCTTTGAAAGGCGACTGTTTCGTCAAAAAATAAATTTCGAAAAATTTTTATTTCAACTTTCCCTAATATTTTCAATCGTAGGATAAAGTGGTGAATTAGTGATCAATAATTCTGCTACTGATATTCTTATATAGTGACTATTTGCTAGCCCGATAGATGGCGCCGTACGCTGAGTATACACTCAACCGTTTTACAACAGAGTCTCTGCTATCGAGGGTATATGGCAGAGTTGAAGTTGGTTGAGAGTAAATCGCCAAAATATATTTTTTTTCGGTTTAGTTATTAACTAATAGTTTAATTCAATGTGTAAATTGGTTTAGAATTGAAACTGCTATTTTGCATTGAAAAAGGTAAAACCTTGTTCTTCTAATTATTTAGTGAACAACCTTCACTAAAATGCTGAAAAAGATTTCTTAGGCCTGTTTCAAACTCATAACGGAACAACCTTGACCTTCAAGTTCTAGAATTTCTTAACTACCGCAAATTTAAATGATTCCACTTCAATCATTTATGAAGATTGGCCATCGAACTCTTCTGGAATTCCAAAGATGAAAATAAAACATTGATAATCAGCAATAAAGAAGCAAATTACCTCAATCCATAAACTGAACATGAAGTTGGTAATTTTTGAACGTATATCGCAATAAAACTTGCATATGGTAGATTAGTGTGCAATAAATGAGAGATTATAGCCGTATATTTTAGTGAATCCATTTTAAAATAATGTCATAAAATTTTGTGTGGAAGGATTCCTTCCTTCAAGGCAAGGAAACTGACGAATAGTAAAACAATGATTTCGAAAACGTTTTACAAAAACAAAAGATAGTTATTAAATTCTAAAGGAGCTGACTTATGTATTTCAAAATTGGAAAAAAAATTGAGAGCTTAAAAATGTAGAATTTTTCATACATATACTCACAATTTGTAATTTAAATGCAAAATTCCCAGGAATTGGTTGATATATCGCAGAACTGATAGCAGAAAAATCGAACATGCATACACTCGAATTTGATCACTTGAATGAATATTGTTGTACTATCATCTGAAATAGACCACACCAAAATGGTGCATGCGCTGCATTGTTACATACATCATATTATTCATATTATATTTTTCTATTCATTCAAATCTATCTAATTTCAAACTTCATAATCAATTATTCAAAAATATTTAACTCGTAATTTATGAGAACTGGCATTAACACTAATGAGGTAACCAGCAGAAAATCTCGGAAAAATCATAATATTCCTAAAATAAATACACTATACTAGAACGTGGGCAATTTTATGACATAATAATTTGTTGCACTATTTGTCTTGAAAATATGCATAATTGCAGTTATATTAAAACAGAAAAATATTATTTATGAAATCCACATATTTCCATAATTTTTGTTTGAGTTTCGCAAATACGGAAACGAAGCTTCTAAGAAAAGGAGAATTATCTTTCGTATTTTAAGGTCTAAAAATATCTACTTTTCAACGGTTAGAATGAAAAAACACACATAGAGAAGTTTGTGTACTTTCAATTGAAAAGGAGAGTAGTTAATGAATTGAAAGCATATTAATCGTTTTTGACTAAAAATATCGCAAAATGTTATCATCCTTAATACATTTTCATAATATTCACATTAATAAAGCGTTTACCAATATAAATTGTGTACCTAAAGAGTTTTTCAATAGATGATGATACCAATTTGAAATCATTTTAAAGGCAACACTGCCATTTTTTGACATTTTTAAAATTAGTATCCAATAGAATATGCCATTTAAGAAGAACATCGAAAAAAGATTATAAACGCGTTAGCGTGATGTCAGGAGCTTTTGAGCGCTTTTTCACTCATTCACCAATTGTACCTTTAGAGACTATACCGGGTGTAACAGGATCATGGTACACCCCCTGTATTAGACGGGTCAATTGGAATAAATCGGAACCATCATGGCACACTTGAATGGAAAACTAAAAATTAAATTATAAAAAATGTCGACGTTTGAACTGTCACTTATGTGGTATCATTTGATTCAGAAAATTATGCAGATTTCAGAAACGTAATAATATACAGGGTGTTCCATTTAAAAATTGAAAGTTGGTATCACTTCCGACGAAACCGGAAGTGGAAAAAAATCATTCATAGATCAAAAAGGCCGCTTATTATCTATATGGGATATCCCAAATTTCAATCTATTACGTTTGAAACTAATGGAAATACAGGGGGTGTACCATGATCCTGTTACACCTAGTATTCAGTTATGTGCACTCCAAGGAAACAATTCGCAAATGGATGTTTTTGGCTATATGTCAGTACTTTCCTCATTTTTTTTCTGAAGGTTCCCAAGACTGATACATAAAACTGTTCGAAATTAGCATAAATAAGGCAATCAGAAAAGTCACTATGAGAATATTGAATTCTTTTAGAAAATTTGATTATTCATTGTCACATATCCTAAAACGCACCATTTTTAAATGTTGAATGATGAAAAAATAAAATCAAAGAAAAATTCGACAGGTTACACCATTATGCACATCTTTTGAAGAATTTCCAAAACTAAAATTTCATATGGCTCAGTTGAAATACTCCTGTTTCAATTTTATGGAAATTCAATCTATTAAAAACACGTTTGCAGTATTGCATTGACTCCGTCTTTACTTTATATACATTTGATTGGATAAGAATCAAATTAGCTATAGCTTTTCTATTATTCTATTTTCACTTAATAATTATTCAAATAAAAAACACTGTAGCTTCTCAAGATCTTTCATTTTGAATGAAAGTTATTTAAAATTTAAAATATTGATGAATTTCAATGTCCAAAATAATCGACACAGTTAATGTTTCAATTGGTATGTTCCATAACGTGATTAAATAATGACAGCATTGTATGTTAAAACATACTTAATGATAGAATTGCATCTCAAATCTGAATAAAATTCATAAATACCGTCTCCTTAATAAATTCAATTAAAAAAGTGTTTGATTATTACGACAAAATGTAAACGAGTCCACATAGAAAAATGAACTTTTCCATTCAACAAATGGATACAATTTATCACTTGTTGATTATTCCCATAAACTACTCACCTAAGGCTACGTAGGTAAAAAAGGTAGGATCTGAAACAGAAAGAAAAGAAATGAAACGTATGAGTTCTCCTTGATTTGTAAAAAATACATCAATTCATTAAAAGTAATTTTCCCAACGTCAACATTTAATTGGAACGTTTAATTCTCGACTAGCAAAAAATTCATAGAATTTTAACAAGCAGGAAGTTTTCAGGATTCACAGAAGAAATTGCTAATTCGATTTTGTCATAACAATTGGAAACATTCAAATTTACTTAACACCTGAACCATTTGTATTGATACCTAAGAGATTATTCAATTAGTGGTTTTGGATTTTAATGTGATATACAAATTATGCTATCTGCAAACAAATATTCACTTCATTCGAAATAACAACAGTTGCAATTATGTTTCATGAATTTTATTGTTTGAATGTGTTCAACGACTTTGATGCTAAGTATCAACACTATTCACAACTTGGACATCTCTGAGGATACCCACCGTAGTTTGTGTGCGAAACATACAGTTCTGTGGTCTCCAATTGGATCAAGAATGACCGAGCGCCCATAAGTTTCTGACTTACGTCAGTGAGTGTTTTCCTCATTTTTTTATAATGCTGATGACGCTGCAAGACGAAATTTCATATAAAGCTTGAAAACGTTATTTTATATTTTTATATATATATTATATTTATATATTTTTAAATATTTACTTGCGAAAATTCAATGAAAAAGGATTATGTCGTAATGGAATTATTGGGAATTTTTTCAATATTCTGCTCAATTTTCTATAATGGTTCTAAAATGGTTATAATGACGCATGGTATGGCTTAAAATTATTATTTTATATACAGAGTGACTCAATAGCGCATAATCGGTCGAATGATTCAAATTAAAAAATAATTTAAATTATTTTTGACTCTACAGGCTGGTCTAAAAGTGGTGACAACAAAATATTCCCTTGTTTTTTTAATTTTTATTTCTTACTCATAATTTCCATGAAATACTTATTTCGAAATACCCCATATTTGTCATCATTCATCAGTAAGTAGTACTTTTTGACATAGACCACTTTTTTCGACAAATTTCTTGAATAAAGAATCATATCTTAAAAATCGTTTGAGATTGTACGAAATTTATAATTGAATTCACGAATAGTTTTCAAGTCTTCTACAAATCTACGGATCACTCTACAGGTGGTCCAAAAGACGCTGCAGTTCTAAAAAAATTATTTTTAAAAAATCACTCAAAACTATACCTATTTGATACAAGCGAATTAGGTTCCTTCGAAACTCAATGAAATTCAAATTACACCTAAGAAATCCCGTGTGTAGAAGTCATTAAATTAATATTTTAGGGGCATTGGCAAAGTCTCAGGAAATATTAAAAAAAGTGTTTATGAAAAAGTCAATTTTCCAAGATAATAGAAATATTTGATAAATTTCAAATAGATAGTTAAATATGTCATATAACACTCTGTTACGAAAAGAATATATAAACTATCAATTCTCAACTAACTTCGATAACTATGTAAATATATAAGATTATTATATTCTATAATAATATCACAGAAATGTGAATAACTAAGACCATCCTGTACATGAGACGAGTCGATAAAAATAGAGCATCTTATACCATAAAGCGCATTATTATTATTTTATTACATATTACATAAAATTGCATCTATTACATCGAAAATTTCTTGTATTTTGTATCTCTTTCATGATCGATGCAATGCTTGCAATCACAATGATGATTGCATCTTGCTTATACCAGAAATCAAATTATATTCGAACCAAAACGAGTTTGATCGAAAATTCGAAGCAATTTCAAGGTTTTAACTATTTTTTTTCAAACTTGAATGAGTTTAAACTGTGGATAGCGTACATACCAGGAAGTGATATTTGGAAAACTTATTCATTTATTTTAATTATGTTGCTTCTCAAATATATTTTGTGATTTCACAATTTATAACAATATCGAACATGAATAGAATCTATTTTGAATTTTGCATTACAAATGAAATTTTTGATCACGTGCAAAGATGATTCGAAAGTGAGCGTTTTGATAAGTTTATACTTATAATAATAGTCAGATAGAATAGTTTATTCTTATTGTGACATAAACATGAATCGCTGAGGCTGTACGCGATGATATACAATCAACATATAAACAACATTACAGTAGCCCCATTTGAAATAAAATCTTATTCTGAATCAAAAACTGAATAAACAAAGCAATTAATCGAATTATGTCAAAAATGGGGCTACCTTAAAGCGTCTAGAACTCAGTGATAACTCTGAAGTGTTGTGTAGAGTTCGTATATGCGGCAATCTATTTCATCTTGACCGAAATGAAGTTACTCCATAATAGAAACAACTGAAATTTCAAACAATTTTCATGAATCACCCTGTATCTCCAAAACTAACTGGTTAAGAATACACAACAATCTACTTTTCTGAAAAGCCTGGATGACCTGCATTTAGGATATGGTCAACCACTCATGTTAAACCCTGTATAACAAACTGTCATTATATTTTTATGCAGAGTTTCAGGCTAAAATTTGTTGCACTTATTCACTAACATATGGCCGGACGGACAGAATCGAAATTTGAGGGCGGATTCCTGATCAACTTCTCGTTTGAGACAATTTCCGGATCCAAATTTGAAAATTATATTATACTGTGAAAATTTTTTGACAGTTCAAACTTCAAAAATTCTATGTAAATGGAATGCAATTATCGAAAATTACAGCGATAATTGCATTGTAGGAAGCGAAATAGCACTGCGATAATTGTTCTGTTCATAGATGCATAGTTTCTATGAATCTTACACAGTTCGAATCTATGGCATCTATGGAATCTATGTCACTTTGACAAGTTAACAGTTTATTCGGGAAATATTCCCCCGAATTACACTCGTGCATCAAAATGACCGGATATTTTCGCATTCCAGCGTGTTTTCTTTGAAAAACTGCATTCGGTCATTTTCATTTTTGGAGAAAGAGAATGAACTCATGCAGTTTTTATGACAACACGCTGTCATGCAAAATTATCGGTAATTTTGATGCAGTTGTGCAATTACTCACGAATATTTCCCTCCTGTCAAAAATTCTATGTATCTGGAGAACAATTATCGAAAATTACAGCGATAATTGCATTGTAGGAAGCGAAACTGCACTGCGATAATTGTTCTGTTCATAGATGCTTAGTTTCTATGCATCTTACACAGTTCGAATCTATGGCAATTCCA
Source organism: Harmonia axyridis (assembly GCF_914767665.1). Classification (NCBI taxonomy): domain Eukaryota; kingdom Metazoa; phylum Arthropoda; class Insecta; order Coleoptera; family Coccinellidae; genus Harmonia; species Harmonia axyridis. The sequence continues at coordinate 33,624,211 of NC_059505.1, forward strand.
TTCTAAATCAGTTTGACAGGTAATGTAACAGTTTATTCGGGAAATATTCCCCCGAATTACACTCGTGCATCAAAATGACCGGATAATTTCGCATTCCAGCGTGTTTTCTTTGAAAAACTGCATTCGGTCATTTTCATTTTTGGAGAAAGAGCCCTCCACCTTCGGTGTCGGGCTCTTTCTCCAAAAATGAAAATGAACTCATGCAGTTTTTATGACAACACGCTGTCATGCAAAATTATCGGTAATTTTGATGCACTTGTGCAATTACTTACGATAATTGCATTCAGTGCAATTATCAATCACTATGACTACACGATTGAGTTTGACAACTTCATTTCAAATAAATTTCAAAACGTCGCGTTTTGTCAATGCGTATGTTCAACATATAACAATGTATAAATGGGCAAATCAAAGAAAAATTCCTAGAAATACAACAAACAGTCACTAATATATTTGGGGAATATTTATGGCTTTTTACTACGAACGAGAATATTTTATTTTTATTTATTTATTAGTTTGCCGCTTTCGAACTAGAATATGAATTGAATGAGCAGCTTAGAGGAATTTATGTTGATACTAAAAAATTGGGCGGTCAATAGAAGAAAGAAAGACGAGACCTTATATAAAGAAGCAACGGTTTAGACCATGCGGAACATTTTGTGCAAACTCTTCCAAAAAAGTACTATAATGACTATTGATTGACTCGTTTAACAATTAAGTATTTAAATCAGTCCAAGATGCTCACGGTAATAGATCATCTATAGAAGAGAACAGCAACGAATCTTATGTTTAGTTGAATTTTAATGAAGTCCTACGTTTTTTTGTCAAAAAATTTCCCGTCAAATATCCCTCGGGCATCAACAAATATCTCATAATTTTACGACAAATTATGACAAAGTAACGAGCTTTCGATTGTCATAAAATTATCTCGTCTATTATCAATGTCCTTGTCTTAATATGCACCAATCACAAATGCTCAATTTGGAATTGCAAATGGTTTTCAGATGGAAAAACTATATAACATCACCTATTAGCAGTTTTTTCGAGTGACCCGCGACAAAGCTTGACAGCTGTTGCCACCAAAAATTAAAACACCTTCAAAGAACAAGTAATTATGGTCTCATGACATCATCTCGTCAACTACCATTCGAGCATTTGATTTTTCCTGTGAAAACAATCGAAAAATCACAATGCAAAGTAATATTTTTTTAACAAAAAGCATTCATAAAGGTGCAAAAACCTTGTCTTCGACCCGGATTTTTGTTGCCTCCAGCAATCATGCTTCTTGTTAAAATATAACTTAGCAACGTGTTAGTAGCTCTTATAACATCACTTACAACAAAATCCTCAAAGAACTAACCTCCTCCAAAATCAGCCAACTAGATCAAGGACAGAACGACCGCACACACTTTGGTACAACGCACAAGACATCACCAACAACCCAGAGCACAATCAATCACAGAAGATGCTCACACACGAATCTCCGTACTTCATCAATCGAATCGAACAAGAACTGAACCATGAACAATACACTTCGATTACCAACAATGAGGCTTTCACTGTACGCTGAAGAAATGGCACCGATGAGGTAATCCGACGGTGCAGACGGAATGGCAAAAAGAAGTGCTTATATTGGAATTACATAAAAGGCGATGTGGATTCATTGACAAGCAGCGCGATCGTTGTAGTTAGCGGAATGTAAGTTTATCTCGTTTCGAAATTGGGAACGCATATTATTTTCGTTGCACGGCCTTTTAATGGGGACACCGTGTAGAGTTTTGGCCAGACGATGACGTGTGGGCCGAAGGAAAATACAAGTTGGCAAACTTGTGATCTAGACGAGATTTAAGTTTATGACGGGGAACGCCGATACTATTTCCGCGACATGTTTAAAAGTGCATATTCCATTTGAGATCGTTAATTTGCTGGTGTCAAACATATAAAACGAGGAGAGTCAGGTGCTTTTGCGCTCGTTCGTTATTCATGTGCCAATTCCGTCCTTGAAGAAAACAGAACTGTTTTCATGTATACTTGATCTCCAAGAGCAAAATTGGAGCATAACTGACGAGAGATCGAAAACTGCTGACTTTGTTGAAGTGCTTTCCTTATTCTGCTTGAATTTTCTATGATTCTGATGGCATAAACTTAGGTGCTTTTGCGCTCGTTCCTTCATGTGCCAATCTCGTCCTTGGAGAAAACAGAACTGTTTATATGTACACATGATCTCCAAGAGCGAAATCGAGGTATGAGAGATCAAAAACTCCTATCTTCGCTGAAGTGCTTTTCTTATTCTACTAAATTCTTTGATTCTGATGACGTAAAGTCAGGTGCTTTTGCACTCGTTCGTTCATGTGCTAATTCCGTCCTTGAAGAAAATAGAACTGTTTATATCTATACGAGAAATCAAAAACTCCTGAATTCGCTGAAGTGCTTTCCATATTCTGCTAGAATTTTCTATGATTCTGATGGCATAAAGTCAGGTGCTTTTGCGCTCGTTCCTTCATGTGCCAATCTCGTCCTTGGCGAAAACAGAACTGTTTATAAGTACACGTGATCTCCAAGAACGAAATCGAGGTATGACTGACGAGAGATCAAAAACTCCTATCTTCGCTGAAGTGCTTTTCTTATTCTACTAAATTCTTTGATTCTGATGACGTAAAGTCAGGTGCTTTTGTACTCGTTCGTTCATGTGCTGATTCCGTCCTTGAAGAAAACAGAACTGTTTATATCTATACGAGATCTCCAGGAGCGAAATCGGAGCATGACTGACGAGAGATCAAAAACTCCTGAGTTCGCTGAAGTGCTTTCCTTATTCTGCTTCAATTTTCTATGATTCTGATAACGTAAAGTCAGGTGCTTTTGCGCTCGTTGCTTCATATGCCGATTTCGTCCTTGAAGAAAATAGAACTGTTTATATATATACGTGATCTCCAAGAGCGAAATTGGAGCATCACTAACGAGAGATCAAAAACTCCTGACTTCGCTGAAGTGCTTTTCCCCATTCTGCTTGAATTTTCTATGATTTTGGTGATGCGATGAAAAAACATTTTTGCGTAAAGCTTGAAATAGTACTTCATTCAATAAATATATATATAATCGGTTTTAAAACGTCCGGCGACGTTGTCCGATGCCTAACTTCCACTCGTTCCTATCGTTCCATTGGTCCTCTCTTAGATTCCTATCACTCCTAGCCTTGGTTATTCCTTCCTTCCATGATTTCTTGGGTCTTCCTCGCTTCCTGCGGTTTGGTGATATCCAGTGCATGGTCATCCTTGGCAGTCTGTCCACATAAATATCTCTCAATAAATCCTAATCCTAAACAGTCAACACATTTTCTTTCTTAAAAATTTTACTCTGTTCAAGAATGAAACATTCACTCCAAAGCTATCTGATTTGTGATGAGGAACATTGATCTCCAAGAGCAAAATTGGAGCATAACTGACGAGAGATCGAAAACTGCTGACTTTGTTGAAGTGCTTTCCTTATTTTGCTTGCATTTTCTATGATTCTGATGGCATAAAGTCAGGTGCTTTTGCGCTCGTTCCTTCATGTGCCAATTCCGTCCTTGGAGAAAACAGAACTGTTTATATGTACACGTTGTCTACAAGAGCGAAATCGAGGTATGACTGACGAGAGATCAAAAACTCCTATCTTCGCTGAAGTGCTTTTCTTATTCTACTAAATTCTTTGATTCTGATGACTCAAAGTCAGGTGCTTTTGCGCTCGTGCCTTCATGTGCCAATTTCGTCCTTGAAGAAAACAAAACTGTTCATATGTATACGTGATCTCCAAGAGCGAAATTGGAGCATGACTGACGAGAGATCAAAACCTCTCGTCCTCGCTGAAGTGCTTTCCTTATTCTACTTGAATTTTCTATGAGTCTGATGATGTAAAGTCAGGTGCTTTTGCGCTCGTTCCTGCATGTTTCAATTTCGTCCTTGAGGAAAACAGAACTGTTTTTTATATATTCGTGATATCCAACAGCGAAATTGGAGCATGACTGACGAGAGATCAAAACTCCTGACTTCGACGTGGTGCTTTCCTTATTCTGCTTGACTTTTCTTTTCTGATGACGTAAAGTAAGGTACTTTTGCGCTCGTTTCTTCATATGCCAATTTCGTCCTTAAAGAAAAAACAACTATTCATATCTATACGTGATCTCCAGGAGCAAAATCGGAGCAATACTAGAAATCAAAAACTCCTGACTTCTCTGAAGTGCATTTCCCCATTCTGCTTGAATTTTCTATGATTCTGGTGATGCGATGAAGAAGCATTTTTGCGTAAAGCTTGAAATAATACTTCACTCAATAAATCCTAATCCTAAACAGTCAACACACTTTCTTTGTTAAGTCACCTTCACACAGTCACCTTCAAGAATGAAACATTCACTCCAACGCTCCTCTAACTTTTCTATACCATTTCTGTGGAAAGATTTATCTTTCGATCTGATTTGTGGTAAGGAGCATTGATTGCCTTGGTGAAAGAAAATTTTTGTTTGCATTTGAGTGCGTATTTTCTTCATTTCTGCGCACAATCGGTCCAATAACGTTATGCAATATTCACTGTTGCCGATCATAGCTCTATCAAGATAGTCAATGAACAATATGCCATGCACGTTCCAAAATACGGATGACATCATCTTGCCAGCTGATGTTCCACCCAACCAAAGCTCTCTTTGACTCAGGAGTGTAGTTTCATGTTTCATTCATTGTCAAATATCGATCAAATAAATGCTGTTCATTCCGCTAAAACAGCTCCAAACAACGTTCGGAAACGACGATGCGTTGTTTTGATCAGCAGAATGTATCTTTGATCTCGTAGAATATTGAAAATCATAGAAAAAAGCAGTTAACAAACGGAAAAAAATTGGAGTTTTGGGGATTCGAACCCAGGTGTACTGGGTCAAAACCCAGCATCTTACTGTATTTCTAATAAGTAAAATGGAGAATAACCTCTTTGTTTGACCTCTCTAGTGGATTTTACATTTTTTGCTCATCGGTTATTCCATTAATTTTTCAAAATTTCACAAAAAACAAAATATTTATTGATCGAACGGATAAATTGATATTTACTTTTGAATAACAATCTTTGAATTCCGATCGAACTTTCATATATGATATAATACTTCGTTTTTAATTTCGTCAATCTGTTGAGTCTATTCTTGAAGAGATGATTTTTTCAAAATTGGATTTCTTGATTTTTCTACTTCAAATTTCTGAGATCACGCTCTCGCACCAGTAGGATCAGTGCAGCATAACAAATGATTTTTTTACAATCTCCAGGAAATAAGTTTTTATAGTTTCCAAAAAAAAGTATTGAACTTTGGACAAAAGAATTATATTCAGATCTATTTTTGGATACCACTCATTCCAAAACAAACTGAAATTTTCAGGGGATTTGATTCAAGAAATTTTTTTATTCTTCACGATCTACATAAAATTCAGACCTGTTGAACTCCAACTGAATAGATATCATCAATCTTGAAATCATTTCATCGTAATTAACATCTCAATATTTTGTAGTAGGTTCTAACGGAACCATACGTTGGTTCCGTTATAGAAGATTAAAAAAATGGGAAGAATATAATTTCCTATGCCAAATTCAAGTGATTATAAGCATCGATAAAATCAATGCAAAATTTCCAACATTTATGATTAGGTATACGGAGTGAGCGCAAAATACGGTGCTACGTGATTGGGATTTCCACTCATATCGCCATATAATAATGACATGAAATAATTTACAATAAAGAATAAAAATTACATGCTAAATAACAGTTATTCATAGCCTCCCCTTGCCCTGTATAAGTTGTGAACAGTATATAGTTGGAAATAATTAGTACTTTTCAGTTAATTTCAGTAATTAAGTCTACAGAACGAATCCACAAGACCTCTTGAGAAATGTAAAATGATATTGTTTTTCAGAATTCTTCAAATGATGGTTGTTATTTCGAAATTGATTATAGTTGTTGCACTCTGTTTTCGAGGCTAATATCTTAATATCTTTCTTGTTCACTGCTTGTGCTTTATAACCATTCTCCATGTTCTGATACTGAAAACGATCTGTGATATTCAATGGATTGATCATACGTTATCAATTTTACGGAACCTTCACATAAAATTGAATGATTCTGAATATAAAACAGCATAGAATTAAAAAACAGACATCGTGATATTTATATAATTCTTGTAATAATCTGTGATATGTGAAGAAATAATAAACCAATTCTCTGAGATTTAAAAAAGAATTAAGGAACAACGTGATTCATGAGCCAATCGCACCCCTGAAGATCACATATTGAATATCCTATAAGGTTCTGATGACGATATGAATACGATCTTTCATACAAAGATAGCCTATATGTTGGAATTGTTGATTTGTATTTACTCGCGAAATCTTATCCCAATGTGATCTGTTGTCACTAAAATAATACCTTTTTTTTCGATATTCTGCTTGAATTTCTATGGTCCTGATGATGTTGTTGATACTAAATTCTGCATGATGCTTGAAATTGTTAGTCTTAATATACAGGCAATATGTCATGTAAATCGGATATGCTATCACGAAAATATGGGATATTCTTTCCAATATTCTTCTTGAATATTTAGTTCTGATATCCATTTCGATTTTGTTCTAGTTCTAGCCGATCAACATGAAATTCTGAACGAGAATTGTAATTTTACATCTGAATAGGATTTCAGTTGAAGAAAATTGCTAAACAATTCTGCCCAAATGTGTTTTCTCTGGTAGCATGAAACTGTTGAAGAATGTTACAGTAATAAAGGGTTATCAAAATCGCAAATTTGAAAGTTGTCATATGTTCAAGGTCACGTTCACTGTTTGCTTCTACTGTATCAATAGCGGAGTTCAAGTCTTCCTTTCAACTTGTCCAACGAGATTGTTGAGACTTTTTTGATCATTCGCATAAATCAAATCTCTAAAATCACAATATTTCAATAAAATCAGTTGAATACCCTTTCACAAACTTGTTTTTGCCAGATTTCGCTCCACGTGTCTTTTTTATTTACTTGATTAAAATAACTATTTTTCGTAGACATTATTTTGAGTCGATAGGAAGTGTCAACCAGATTTTGATTGAGAATGTATCATCGAAAATATTTAGGAGCTCTTGTAGAGTGGTTCATGTGCCAAACTTCTAAAAATAAATATCTGATAATTAGGCTAATTAATAAATTGGCAGATCTCAAAATAGCTGGCAGAGAATTATATTTTGACAACATATTCGAATTACCTCCAGACTTGTTATGAACTATGAGGAATTCCCAGTTAATATTACAGCTATTCTATAGATTATGTAGGTATTCAATAAAAAGCTTTGTTCAGGATAATAGATAGGAAATTATGGTTATTATTGAAATTAATCAGAGATTATCTGTCTAACATGATGAGCCATAGAGTCTGGTAATTCCTACTGGACTTAACTTATAATTACTTATGATTGATTAATAGACTTAACAATTGACGTAAAAATAAATAAGTATAGTCAATGATCTAGTAAAACACAGATTGCAGATCGTTGATTCCAGCACCAATAAGAGAAAAGTTGAGTAGGTACCGATCACGAGACAATGAAGGAGACGATAAAGTTTGAATTTCAACCAATGGTATAATAGTATTCATTACACGTCAATTTAGCCTTTTTTCCTAAAAAAGACAGAAGTTTCTGTAACCGTGTGCTCGTGTGCCTTTCAATGCTCTGCTGAAATGCATCGATTGCGTTCGATAACGATCACCTGTAATTGTTTTAACAACTGATAATACACTACACCTTGCAGGTTCCACCAAATACTCAGCATGACCTTGGAACCGTGAATATTCGGTTTGGCCATCGACGTGGAAGCATGGCCGGGATATCCTCGTGCTTCTCTGCGCTTAGGATTAAGGTATTGAACCAATTTTTTGTCCTCAGTCACAATGCGATGCAGAAATCCCTTCCGTCTTTGCCTTGCAAATAGCTGTTCACAAGAAAAACAAACGCCGTTCAACATCTCTCTGCTTCAACTCGTACGGCACCCAATTTCCTTGTTTCTGAATCATTCCCATGACTTTCAAGCGTTTTGAAATGGCTTGTTGCGTCATTTCCAATGATACTGCTAATTCTTGTTGCGTTTGACACGAGTCTTGATCAAGTAATGCCTCCAATTCTGCATCTTCGAAAACCTTTTCTCTTCCACCGCCATGTTGGTCTTCGTCCTCATAATAACCGTTCTTGATGCGTTGAAACTTGAAACCACTCTCGGTACGTTCTTTCACAGATAGCGGTATCACCATAGGTATTTGAGAGCATTTGATGATCATCAGCCGCAGATTTCTTCATATTGAAGCATAAAATTCGAACCTCCCGCGAATTACGAGAATTTGGCTCGTAAGCTGACATGTTCAATCGAGAATAACTTGATGATGCAGACACAAATCGACTAATGTTTCGATGGCGTTATGTTTACAAATACCTGAGCTTATTGTATGACATCTACGATTTATTTCGACTACCACTTACCGCTACAGCTATCTATTGCAAAACGGCGGAAGCAAAGTTGTACACGTAATATTGAAATAATATAATAATAATAATAAAAATTGCAGGAAATGAATGTAAAGAGAGACACGATGCAGTAGGAAAGATACTACACCAAGAAATGGCAACCAAATTAACAATAATTCATTCTGAAAAAGTGGCATACTACAAGTACTGACCGGAAACCATCCTGGAAAACGAACGCTATAAACTGTACTGGGATCGTACAGTTTTGACTGATAAAACAGTCCCTCACAACAGGCCAGATATACTGCTTGTTGATAAACATCAAAAGGCAGCAATACTCATCGACGTAGCAATACCTTATAACAACAACATGCGTCAAAAAGAGGTCGAAAAAATTTAAAAATATAGGGACCTCGAATTTCAGATAAAGCGCCAAGTGGAGAATGATATCAACGAGAACTATTCCAATTATAATGTCAACAACAGGAATAGTACCCAAAAATCTCAAGAGAAATATTAAGCAACTAGGACTTAGTGAGTATATACATAATATAATGCAAAAAGCTGTTCTTTTAGGCACTGCAAGGACGGTGAGAAAACTCCTAGGAAGCAAAGGACAGGTCCAAGGATCGCGTGTAAGAGGACCAGAAGTTCGACGAGAACCAGGGGGACCACAAGGACCGGACACGACCGAGCTCTACCCTTCTGATATTTTAAATATCTGGGATTGAGTGAATGTTCCTCTTAGGCCCAGTTTCACCAAACAGCACTTGATCCCAGATTGATTAAACTCCGCTTGTTACTAAAGCAGGCTTAACAGTGTTTTCTGTTTCACCATACATCAACCCGTCCGAAGATGATCGCGATTAACCAAATCGCGATTAAATAGTCAAACCATTTGGCAACGTTGTGAACAAACATTTATATAGTGTTCTGTATCGTATTAGCAGTGATGACCACCATTGGCGCTAGGTGTCAGGTGTCATTCATTCATAACTAAGATGCATCTTATTCATAACTCATAACATTTCAAATCATTTGTCATCTTGTAAACAAAAAACAAAGTTAATTTTTGCCGAAAATGTCGAGTGATGTGCTTCGAAATGTCGGAAACTTGCAGAAGTTAAAAAGGAATTATCCCATTTCACAAAACCACACATTCTGGAAAAAAAAACGATATAAGTAATTTTATTAACTTATTTATTTTTATTAACAAGTTTAACTGCTTCTTAAATAATATTTCAATCAAACATATCAATAAATTATTCTTTGCAATAAATTTCATAAAACACAAAAACAAAGTTTACGTGTATTTTAAATGGGAAATATTGAGCCTATACATATAGTCATATTTTGATAAAATTGACCCAAAAATTAGAAATTTCCGGAAAAATAATTACATAGACAAGAGTTCCATACTGATAAATAATTATTAATCTCAACTTGAAAGGTTATAATCCTCCAAAAATGGCCGATTAGTGCTAAATCGCGATTGGTAGATTAAATGGCGCTTTGGAGTGTGGTGAAACGCTACATTACATTAATCGTGATCTAAGGCCTCACTTAAGAGCCAAGTCAAGATTAAAGCATTTGGTGAAACTGGGCCTTAGCGAGGAGTGAGAAGCAGATGGCCAGGAGAAATCCTACGCGTATAGGCAAAAGTCGGGGATAATAATTATAAATAAATTGGAAAATTGCAAAGTGCAGAGCGCCGACTCCAACAGCAATAAGAAAAAAAGTTCCCATCAATGATATAATAGTAATTATTGGTTCAATATGGCGAATCACTCAAAACTATATTGTGGCGGCGTCAGTTGATGCACGTATCAGTGTCCCACTCCTATATTGCAGACGATTTCTCTCTGATGGTCTCTTCTGACAGTCACCCCTTGTATACTGCATTTAGTATACAAGGGGTAGTAACATGTGTAGCCTTTTTCCTTCAAAGAAGTTTTTCTAGCTGTGTGAGCTCTTACATGCACCATCTTGTTGGAAGGAGCTTTCAGTCAATTCATGTACACTTTCAGTTCAGAGTTTGGATCTGGTTACCATTAAATTTCGAACGAGGCTTAAAATTTGCATTCTACATCTAAATTTTCAACAAGATCAAATCTGCGATTTTGAAACTAACAGGAACATCCGAAATTATCCTGAAATTTTTTAATTTGAAATTTGAGTTTATTACGGATTATTTTTCCGAAACAGTAGACGCAATATTACGTATCACAGGAACGTACTTGAAAATCTATCATCTAGTCAATCGTGGGAGAACAACGACCCTCACTACTAGGCCAAACCGCCAATAAGCGAGTGAAAACAAAACGATTTATTCCACCACGACAAAACATCGCTCGAAGGTCGTCTGCCCATTTCTTCAGTCCGATTTTTGCTACAAATCGAGACATTCGCGGAACGGCCACAGTTTTAAAATATTAACCTTGAATTTCGAGTACAAACGACTTTGTGGGCGTGAGGACAAAACGAAGAGAAGCTTCCTGATACTTTTATGTGAAACAAGCCAAATAATCATAATACCATCGTGTATAAACACGCTGTTTTCGAGAAGGATTTTCGCCTCTAATCTAAATAATAAAACGATTGTCCTATGAATGTATCAGGAAATATCCATAAATCGAAGACGCATAGAGAATAAGGACGTCGAATTTGCATTGATGTCTTTCATCTGGGAATATTACCGGACCTGAATATTTACTGCCATATTCATGACGGTCTTCACGGCAAGTGGGAAAACCAATGAAGCCGTTTTTGGCCTTTCCTATAGTTAAACTTTGAAATCCACTTCATAATTTCAAAGTTATATTCCGGATGGTGACAACTAAGATGTGTAAAAATATGGTGTATGCACTCGTCAATTTTTGAATGCAATGACCAAATTGAGAGTAATAGTTTTATTTCGTGGCGGCGCCGCAATGTCATACTTGTCATTTCGATCTTTTTTCTTTGATTTTGATTGGATACATTAATTAAAACCTGATCCTGGCCAATCAAAAGCGTTGTGTAACCGAGTATGATCGTGCAAAATCGTGAAACAAAACGCAAAACGTTTACTAGAATGAATTCAAATATTTGAAATAGAGAGAGAGTTTATTGGTATTACACTTTCAAGAATTGCTTACACAGGTCATAATTATATGTAAATCTTTCATTAAAGATATACATATAGGTACATAGTGGCACAGAACTCATAAATAACAAGAATCTTAATTTGTTGATAGCGCTACCTACAGTTGACTTAACTAAACTTAACTAATATTCTCAAATTTGGCAAAACAAAATCTAATCAGTCTATACGCCAGGTTTTTAGACATCTTAGTGACAACTGACAACTGGATCATAGAACAACAAAAGAACGCGAATTGTATGCAGTATAATCGTAACAAATCGTGAACAAATTTTTTGCTCAATAGAACGACTTTTGTTAGTTACTGCTTTTGTTGCTAGATCGGTAGATTATTTACAATTACCGTATAGGAAATGAGAATGACTAAATATTCATTGAAATAATGAAATAATTCACAAACAATTCGAATTTAATTCATTTGATTCGTCGAACGAAATAAGCAAGCAATACTTTTTCATTGATTTGTAACAGGCCAATTGTAAAGTCCTCGGTCTACCATAGTAAAACACATTTTTTGGCAAAATTCGATTTTATTATTCAACATAGTTGCCTTCGAGGGCGATACAGCGATCTTCCAATTTTTCGATACCATTTTTTCAGAACGATTTGTCTTTCGCTTCAAAATAGGCCTCAGTTTCGGCGATTAATTCTTCATTGGCGCTAAATTTTTTTCCAGGGAGCATTCTTTTGAGGTCTGAGAACAGGAAAAGGTCGCTAGGGGCCAGATCTGGCAAATACGGTGAATGCAGAAGCAATTCGAAGAATTCATACAATTTTGCCATTGTTCTCATTGATTTGTGTCACGGAGCAATTCTCTGGATGAAACAACACCTTTTTTTTTCATATTGGGCCGTTTTTTCACGATTTTGTCCTTTAAACGATCGAATAATGCTATATAATAATCGCTGTTGATGGTCTGACCCTTTTGGAGGTAATCAATGAATATTATACCTTGCGCATACCAGAATACTGATGGCATAACCTTGCCAGCTGATTGATGTGTTTTTCCTCGCTTCGGATTCGGTTCATCGTGTGCAGTGTACTCAGCTGACTATCTTTTGGACTCCGGAGTGAAATGATGGAGCTATGTTTCATCCATTGTCACATATCGACGCAAAAATTCGATTTGTTGCACTTAATTAAAAAGCTTCAAACACTGCCCTGAATCATTAACACGTTGTACCTTTTGATCGATTGTGAGCTCGCGCGGCACCCATTTTGCACACAGTACAAATATTCGTGAATAATATTATGTACACGTTCAGATGATATCTTCACAATGTCTGCTATCTCGATCAACTTCACTTTACGGTTATTCAAAAGTATTTTGCGAACTTTTTTATTTTTTCGTCAGTGACAGCCTCTTTTGGGCGTTCACTGCGTTCGCTGTCTTCGGTGCTCATTTCACCACATTTAAACTTAGCATACCAATCAATGATGGTTGATTTTCCTGGTGCAGACCCCGGAAACTCTTCATCAAGCCAAGATTTTGCTTCAACTGTATTTTTTCTCTTCAAAAAGCAATATTTTATTAGCACAAGAAATTATTTTTTCCATCTTTTTTCAAATAACAAAAGTAGCTACACTCACAACGCAATATCTCACAAACTAGTGGCGGCCTGCTGTCAAATTTTGACATGTATCGTTTGAAGGTTGGTACTAACTAAAAATCTTATGAATTTAATACTAGCACCGCCGTCTGTGGATCAGACCGGGGACTTTTCAATTGGCCTAATACATCCTGCCTCTTTAAATAATATGTTGTTGTTTCTCCACTAATGAGTAATGAATGTCATCATCAAAAACCAAGCAACAATAAAGAACAAAGGAAAAAACTACAATATACAATAACTTTCACACTAAATAGAATATTCGATTAGAACAGAAACTTTCTCACATAAATTGGCAATGAATTATTCCTCGAACACACGTTTGGAAAACAAACAATAGCAAAGATTCGCTTCTACAGGCTCGTTGATTATATTGTTTATTGGAAGGCAATACCCACATAGCTACTTAATTTAACGATTTATACTATTTTTAATTTTCCATCACAAATCGGCGAATTATACCTTGAAATAAGGAATTATAATTCAACTGGAGATGAATTCTCATGGAACAACTTAATACTATGAAATTTATGTGGAAATAAAATGCCTCACCATAAATGCATTATCGAAGGTTTAACGATATAAATTGATTGCAAATAAATCGAATTTTTGCGCAAAAGGGCAGTTGTTTTGAATGCCGAAAAAACAAGGATTTCTCACTGGATCATGCACAAATAAAATTCACACCCTACTAAATTGCAGTTTCAAGAACTTCCACTTCCTATTGACCGGAAGTAATTTGAGAATCCAACAAAGAGTCAAGGAGGGATATAAATGAAGTGGCATTGAAACGAGAGAACCTAATAATTTCATCATTTTCATTTATTATTCCCTATGGGCAATAACAATGCGTTGTTTTTCGTGTATAGCGTATAACACACATCAAAGACAACTACATAACAAAAAAATTAATTGGAAATTGGTTTGTTTGAACCTCAGAGGAAAGAAAAGATAGAGGTGCCTTATAGCATTCGTTGACATCGCTATAACATCTTTGTTTACAAACACTTATAATGTACTGCGTTGCCATTCTGAGGAAGAAGTAATCTTTTCTCCGTTCTGTGGCATAGATGTTTTGCGAATATTCTGAGGATTTGGCAACACGGTTCTGTTGTTGTTATTGCACGTGTCAACTAGAGGTGCGTTAAGGGTTAACTGTTCATTTTAATTTCACGTTTGTAATTGGCGTTATTTCATACAAGTTTGTCAATTTTAAGTTACATATTGTTAATGTTAATCATGGTAAATACTCGAAAAACATGTATAGTTTGTAAAACATCGGAAATGAAAACCTAACCTATCATAGGTAAGTTCACGTTTTGAGTCCATAGGCGTAGAATATAATCTCGTCTATGGCGTAGTATTTGTGAGATATCGAGAACTTAATTCAATGCTAACATTTGTAGGTTTCCTGCAAATAGAGAATTTAGCAAAATATGGTGCCACGTATTAATATTGCAAATGAACAATTTGCCGAAATATGCATATGTTTGTTCCAAACATTTCAGCACCGAAAACTCAATAAGAGGCGGTAAGAGAACCATTGACTACGCCACTGAAATGTTTACCGCCCCTCTAGTTGTCAATTTTGCAGGTTTGTTGTTGTCCTATCTCACTTTATCATCATACTGTTGCAATTGACTACAATACAACGCTATTTACTTCTAAGGGCACCTCTATCTTTTCTTTCCTCTGAGGTTTGAACACTCATTAGCAGTTGTCTGTTGAACCAAAGTGTTTGGGACTTTTCTACTTAATGTAATGTAATGAATTCCTGTTTCCCTTGTTTTTCTGATGATAAAACCCTAAGGAAATTTCATTTTATAATAATTCGAAAAGAACAATAAACCCTTCCTTAGATAGTAAAATATACTGGGAATGATGAATCAAGAATAAAACTTTATTGCTCAAGTCAAGCCCTTCATAAAGAAGAGCGCAAAAATATTCTCCCTCATGCAGTTGCCGATAAAGAAGGAATCTTCCTCCGTTGACAATAAAACAATTCCCATTTTTATTCCCGAATTATAATTCTCTCCGCTCCTATCTCATTCGACTAGGGAATATTCATACTAAGGAATGAAGCGTATAGTCGGTTCTAACAGTCGCTCATAAACAAATAAATTTTAGAAATCTATTAATCTGACATTGAAGGGCAGGCTGCGCCCTCTACAACATTCGTTTTCATGTGTAGGGAAGATCATTGTAAACATACGTATTTCGGGTTCAACTGTGATATTTATTCAAGAAAAAATATGATGAACAATGAAAATAGTTTTCTTCTCAGTTCAACTGAATGTTTCAGATATCTTGAAGCAACTCCAAATAATAGAAATATAATATGGAAGGTCGGTTCGTTGTAATTTATGAATAATCGATAAGAAACAATCATCTTAGGAGAAGCAGTCTTGAAAGTCGCTCCAATTATTATGTACGGGAGTAGTAAGCGATTTATATTCAGCCCCCTAAGCAGGAACTTCGAAATTAGAGGAAAATAATAATTGATAAAGAATCTGCCACAATATCAGCTTTTAGCTGATCTTGGAAAGCTGGTTTTAGAGGAGAATGTGAATATATCACAGCTCTACTTCGAGAATTACATCGCACCAGGTTGTATAGTTTTTATTTCATGTCTGAATCAGGACTTGCAATGGAACAAAACACTATTGATTTTGAAACTTTAGGCCAGTAATCACTAATCACAATATTCAAATGCATATAAAACAAAAGCTGGAACTCTGGAACACAACTCTCATAACTCACCGAACACTAAAATATGGAAATCTGAGTAATTCAACTGTTAACGATTGTATAAATCTACGACAGCAAAGCTTTCGACCCTACGTATGAAATTGCAGTTTCCGCCGATAGGTGGAACTTCAACCGCTAATTTCATTTGAAGAGGATACGTATTCCTATTATGCAATACTTCCAAGACCAATACGCTATTCCTCAAATAGTAAAATTTATTGGATATACTGGACTGCTCAATTCACGTTCTGCATAACGAAAAACCAAAAATATTCTCCCTAATGAAGGAATCTTCCTCGTTCTCAATCCGTTGACAATAAAACAATTAAAATTTTTAGTCCTGAATTACAATTCTCTCCGTTCATCTCTCATCAGACTTGGGAATATTTATACCAAGGACTGAATTTAAGAAACATCTAGTTGACTCTGCCGGTCGAACAATCAAAGCAATAAATCGATACATCTGACATCAAGGTGAATGAATCAAACAATAATAATTATCATACAGAATTCCCTGAAAGGATTAACACTATAAAAGATTACAATAAGTAGTTAAAGGCGCTGTTTTGCAATGTGCTCACTACGAACGCGAAGCTATATTAATAAAATTTTGCTTGAAGTAGGTTAGACCCACTTTCAATTTCACAGATGACATTAGGTCAAGTATCCTTGAGTATTGCACACCACAACATACGCCATGCTGGTAGATTCATTGTACCCATAGTGTACGTAGCTATTATTGAGTGAGGATAAATATTCCAAAACTTTTTTCAACATAACATAATGTCAGATTTGTGCATCCACCAGATTTGGATCGTATCAAGTTGGAGGTAGAACCCTGAGTCACACCATTAGGTTTACGTACAAAAATTTGGTAGCAGGAGGTTTTAAGCTTTCATTCGTTCGAGCGCCTCTTGGAGACCACCGAATTGTTGGATGTATCATGTGAAATGTGATTGATATTGATTGATTTATCTAAATGAGGAATTCTGTTCACACGATCTTTCTGAAACTCGGCATGAACAGAACATTTGGGTGTTTGTTTTACATATTATAGAAACTAAATTTCAATCTATAGTCCAGTCAATATCTGTTTTTCACAGAAAAGTTTTGAGGTAGTTTTGATTTTCTCGATTTGTAATGTTTTTTGGGATGCTGAATCCAAATCTGAGGTTTGCCACCAAATTTTCTGACGGAACATTGAAAATAATGCAAAAAGAAATTAAAAATCTTGTTTCAATTTTTAGTGAATGAGTGTAGAGCATAAAGCAAAAAGAAGATCAAAAAGAATTTAGACGATCCTGGTACTATTTGTATTATCTGTAATTCAGTTCTCAATAATGTGTTTTCTTGATTCAATTTCTTTATTTTGATTTGGTGGTCCAAATTTATGGAATTGATTCACCTAATAGAAGAATTAATGCAGCACACAAATTGATTGGTAAAAGTTGTAATACATTTATTTTCATCTGGTTTCTCAATAACGTTAGGAAATTACTTGGATAGAAGAAATAATAATAAATCTTTGTTTTGAGTTTGCGATGTTTATTCAGTAGGTAGCTATATCGACTACTGTGAAAAATGCATGATACGCAAGTAGTTTGGAAGTATACAAATATCTAAAAGGAGGTGTGAGCTCATGAATATTTGGGTCCCATATAAGAATCATCTCAAGCTTAAGTCGATGAATTTCTTCAATTAGGTACGTATGATTGGCATGTTTCAAATTGCAATTTTAACATAACAATAATATGAATTCATTTAGAAGTAAATTCATATTATAGCTCTGAATTCAAGGATAACAATAACAATACTCTGTATTTCCAATAATATCGATTAAGTAAGAGATATTCATTCGAAAATGTCCCATGAAGTGCAAATTACACTCATCAGAATTCAAATTACATATTTGAATCATTGGGAAATAAAAAAATTCGAAAATTACAAAAAAAGGGCAAAAACTGACAGCGATAGTCAAAGTACTGTAACCTCTAAAAAATTACCTATCCTGACCTGATGGATTGATCACATCATTGAAAAACTATATTCCGAACAGAATTTCCTTCGATTTCATTCCATTTGGGAAATATTACTAAAAATTACATTTTTTTATGGATTTTCAACAGCCTGTATCTTTTCAACCGAGCCGAATAGGAAAAAAGTGTTTCCTTTGATCTCAGGAATCATCGTTTTAAATATATGTGCAAATCAAAGACTCACCCTGTATGTTCAGATCGGGAGGTGGTCTTTTTTTCTTGGCAATAATTCATGAAACATTTGTAACACATATTTTTTCCTGGATTTATTCGGCAACAAACTGAGCAACTTTTGTCCTTTGACATAACTCTAAACGAATCGATTGTCAAGGAAACGATTTCATAGGCAATGATATCTATTGTAATCAGAAATTGCTACTCATTAAAAAAAATCCTTAATTTATGATAATATTCATTTATTGCGATTTCAGAAAAAAATTTATGTAAATTTCATAGTAAAACATATTCCTGAACTTCAATCGATTTTGAAGGAAACGATTGCATAGACAATATGAAATTGCAATCGAAAATTGTTACTCGTTTAAAGGAATCTTCAATTTATGATATTGTTGATTTCGATTTCAGAAAAAAAAAGTTACATCATCGTCCTGGTAAGTATCACTTTTAGTATTACTAGGTACACAATTTACTTTTACGAAAATGTATATCTAAAGATGATCATAAGCCATTCATATTATTTAAGACATACCTAGCATAATATCCAGAAAAGTAAAAAATTATTAATGATTGATAATAAAAACTGAAACTTTTAATTCTTACTTTTCAAAGGTAAGAGAGCTCTGGCTAACAGTATCTCACAATATTTCTTCTTCTTATCTCACAAAATTTCTTCGAAACACAACCACAAACTTCAAAAAAAAATATTTACGCTTTGTAAAACCAACAACATATTTCTCGTACTTCCGAATATGTCAGATACCAAAATTAACGCACCTATCAACAAACTTATTCGTATGGTACTACTTTCAGAAATACCTTGTTAAAGCTAATCAGTTTTGACCCAGTATAAGGTGAATTCATATTTAAAACGTATAAATTAACTATACGTGGTAGTCGAAAGAGTAAACGGAGCAAAACCGACAAATATAAATCTGATACATTAAATCAGATAAATATCTCCATATTTTATCCGATAATTCATTCTCAAACTTAATACACAAAGTTTTGACTCCAAACTGCAATTAATTAATGACACCAAACACGAATATAAATGACAGATGAATCGTTATAAATGAAGAACTGTTTTTTGGTGCACTGCTGTCAGATATAATTGATTATTATTGCTTTCTATACCTACTTATTAGGCCAATCGAAAAGTCTCCGGTCTGATGCACAGATGGCAGTGCTAGTGTTAAATCCATATGATTTTTAGTTAGTGCCAACCTTCAAACGATACGTGTCAAAATTTGACTGCAGTCCGACTATTAGTTTGTGAGATATTAGTGAGTGTAGCTAGTTTTGTTATTTGAAAAAAGATGGAAAAAAGAATTTCGAGTGCTGATAAAATATTGCTTTTTGAAGGTAACAAATAGAGTTATCGCAAAATATTGACTTGATGAAGAGTTTCCGGGGTCTGCATCAGGAAAATCAACCATCATTGATTGGTATGCTAAGTTTAAACGTGGTGAAATGAGCACCGAAGAAAGCGAACGCAGTGAACGCCCAAAAGAAATGTCACCGACGAAAAATTAAAAAAAGGCACAAAATAATTTTGAATGACCGTAAAGTGAAGTTGATCGAGATAGCAGATATTGTGAAGATATCATCTGACTGTGTACATCATATCATTCACGAATATTTGTACATGAGAAAGCTGTGTGCAAACTGGTTGCCACGCGAGCTCAAAATTGCTCAACAGCAACAACGTGTTAATGATTCTGAGCAGTGTTTGAAGCTGGTGCAATAAACTTGAATTTTTGCGTCGATATGAGACAATGGATGAAATATGGCTCCATTATTTCACTCCGGAGTTCAATCGACAGTCAGCTGAGTGGACTGCACACGATGAACCGAATTCAAAGCGAGGAAAACACAACAGTCAGCTAGCAAGGTTATGGCATCAGTATTCTGGAATGCGCAAGGTATTGGCTCCAAAAGAGCCAGACCATCGACAGCGATGATTAGATAGCGTTATTGGATCGTTTGAAGGATGAAATCGTTAAAAACGCCCCTTTTGAAGAAAAAAAGGTACTGTTCCATCAAGACAATGCGCCGTGTCACAAATCAACGAAAACAATGGATAAATTGCAAGAATTGGGCTTTTAATTGCTTCTGCATCCACCGTATTCGCCAAATCTAACGCCCAGCGACTTTTTCCTGTTCTCAGACCTCAAAAGAATGCTCGCTGGAAAGAAATTTAGCGCCAAAGAAGAAGTTACTGATGCCTATTTTGAAGCCAAAGACAAATCGTACTACCAAAATGGTATCGAAAAGTTGGAAAATCGCTATAATCGCTGTATCGCCTTCGAAGACAACTATGTTGAATAATAAAATCGAATTTCGCCAAAAAAAACTTATTTTACTATGGTAGACCGGGAACTTTTCAATTTACCTGTTAGTTCTCGAAATGCTTTTAGTGCGAATCGAATTCGGGACACCCTGTACATATCTCAATCGTAAAATGCAGTACAAGACACGATTCACCTGATCATAGCTTCACGAGTACAAACGAAAGATCTGAATACACAAGTTGAAAGCTAGACACATATACGATTTAAATTCTATGTAAAATCTCTTCACAATACCACAAAGGTGTACAGTACAACACTCGACCTTGTTACTATAAATGACGATTTGCAATGAACTTACGTATACCGGGAAGCTTGCCTGTGACAGATAAATTGGATAATTATCTCATCAAATTAGAGCAGATTCCACGTTACGTCGTGGTGCACAATGAACTATTATGTATACACGAGGAGAAATTTGGCGATATAGTGCACATATCGATCGTTAAGTAAAAAACATAGTGAATTGCACACAATGGTTAATTATATCCTGAAAAATATCTCGAATCATTGGAAAGAGCGGTTTACGAAAAAAAAATCTCGGGTTTGGGAGGATTTGAACGTTGAACCAGAGTTCGTTGAATTATGTTTGACTCTATAGGCTGGTCCGAAAGAGGTAAAACACGATACTAACCTGTTTATTTTTAATGAGCATGCCCAATTTTTATATCATACTTATGATCTCCATGAAATTCTGATTTCGAAGTGCTCCACATTTGTCATCATTTATCTTTGTACTTTTTGACGTAGGCCACTTTTTTCCACAAATTTCATTGATCTGATGGTTTAAACTGAAAACCGTTCGAGATAATTGTACGATTTTTTTTTATTAAATTCCCGAAAAGTTTTCTAGTCTTCTGCAAATTTATCTGAAAGACACTGCAATTTTTAAAAAATGACGTTTGAAAGATGTCATTAATCCATTTATTCAAATGGCATTACCTGAAATTTTTGCCTGTCGGATACTCTAGTCTAGAGAGTAGTCTTCATTTTTTGTTCAGAGATGTTTTTCTAGAATGAATAGCTTTCAGCTCCGCAGTTCATATTTTGTACGAGGTTTGACAATATACTTTCCACGTAAATAGTTTCGAAGATAACAGTACTAAACTATACTTAATACCTACTTGTAGCCAAATCAAAGAAATTATCAAAAAATCACCTTCTCGGCCAGAAATAGTGAAACTGGTGGAAAAATTTGAGCTGTTAGTACAAGTTAGTGAGGTGAAGAATCGAAACCGTTTGCGTCACTCAAGAACAACTGAGAATATTGCTGCTGTAGCCTGTACTGTTGCGAAAAACCAGGTTTGTTGATATCTCGCCAATCTTGGGAATTCCACAAACAACATTATACCGTATTTTGCATAAAGACTTATAGGTGTAAGACTTTTTTCAACAAATCTGCGCGACGTGCCATACAAGTACGACATAATCGCAATTTTCCAAGAAGAGTTTTACAGTCCGATCTACGGTGTCGTTGAAGGAATTGGCTTATTTTCATAAATAAGAGTATTTGAGGAACAATTTCAGTATTAATTGATAGACAGAAGGAACGAGGTTAATACCAGTAAGTTTGAATCCTGTATCATTTCCCAGATTTTGTAAAAAGCCGTGTTTATTAGTTGAACTACAAGTTCGAACTTACTGGCATTAATCTCGTTCCTTCTGTCTATCAATTAATAGTAAAATCGTTCCTTAAATAATCTTATTTATCAAAATAAGCCAATTTCTTCAACGACAACGTACTAATTTGAATGACAATTTGTTTGTTTGTATTCCGAACACTGACAGGAGAACTAAACTGGCGGTGTGTAACGTCATCTCTAATAGAGCGTAGTGGTCACCGAGATCTTGTGATTTAACACTCTTAGACTTCTTTCTTTGGGGTCACGTGAGAGATAAGCTCTATGCCAATGCTCCACAATCGATTTTATATCTTAAAGATAGAATTCGTTATCGAGGACATACAGCCGCAAATGTGAAAATTGGTCATGGAAAATTTCATGAAAAGAATAAGTTGCTGCAATCGTTGCGGTAGCGACCACTTGCTTCATATTTTTCCATTGTTAATGACATACCGTGATCTTTATGATGAAATAATCATCCATTGATTTATCTTGAATTACACCCTCTTTTCATGCAATATCAAAATGAGACCTCTTAATTGAAATCCCTTCATATCGGAGCTACAATTAATATTCAAAAAATCCTTGCTCCGAAACTTCGAGGACAAATATCATCGTATAGCAACGCATGTTCTTAACCAGAATCAGAGAAATTCAGGAGAAATATCGAAAAAAATTACCCAATATTTCCGTTACCACTTAACCACGGAAAATTCAAGAAAAATATCTATTGAAAATGAAATCTTATATTTATCTGACGACATATCCAACAGAGTTGAGATTTTGTATGAACATCGTCACAATCATAGAAAATTCATGCATGAGTATCAAAAAACAATAAATCCTAATATTTCAGAGATAAATGATCCGATCAAGTTGAAAAACTAAGTGTAGATAAACAAAAACAATATCCAGCTTCATGCGAATTTTTGTGCTGATTGCTTCATCAAAGCCATAGAAAATTCAAGCAGAATATCGAAACAAATCATATAATTAATATTTCAGTGCCAACAGATACTACTAAATGGAAAAAGTACGTGCAGATGTACAAACAATTTCAAATTTCATTTGATGGCATTACCAGAACCATAGAAAATTCAAGCAGAATATCAAAAAAATCACCCAATATTTCTATAAACAACAGATACCACTAGTTTGAAATTCGAATGCCAAATTTTTGATTTTTAGACTTTAAAATTCCTGAACGGGATTTCTTTGTCATGGATTATAGTTAAGATTAACTTATTTGAAATTGTTCAAAAAATGTGATAGAAGATAGACATCCTTCATAGTATTTTCCCCAAGAAAAATTGTGCAAAAATCGGGCCACCCTGTATATCAGCAATTTCCAAGCATGTTGCGGTTTGCTAATCGAAAGTAGTTTCGGTCGCAAAAATGATAAGAAGTCCATTGTTATCGGTTCAATAACATTAGCATTGAAATTCATTCTAAATGTCATAAATAAATATTGGATAAAATCAAATAGCCGTGTAAAAGGTGAATTATCACATTATTTCACTTTTAAATTAGAATATCCTCTTATTGTTCTGAATCGCTCGATTGTTCTCGGAACTTTGTGAATTTTATACTGCCAAACTGCTGCAAAATTTTACAACGTTTCGTCATTTCTTCAGATAACACTTCACTCGCTAAACCAGTTGAAACACAGTTTCTTTAAAAAATTCGACTTTATTCTTCAACATAGTCACCTTCAAGAGTGATACATTTACTCCAACGGTTCTCTAACTTTTCAATACGTCTTCTGTAGAAAGTTTCGTCTTTGCTTGTGTAATAGGCTTCAATCCCTTCTTCATTAGAGCAAAATATTTTTCCCTGGACCACTCTTGTGAGGGTGGCAAGCATTTTAAGCGCAATTCGTACAATTTGGTTTTTATCGATTTGCGGCAACGAGCAGGTGAAGAAATTCTTTTCTCTAATTCTGTGGTTATTCCGTTCATTCTTCCACATCTTGTAGAACAAAATCGTGCGAGAATATATCAGAAACGCACAGTTTTCATGGTTATATTTTATTATTATATGTTGGTACTCCGAACTTTCCACCACGGCTTTATCTGTCAATTCATCGTCAATTTGCCTTGAAGAAATCAGTTCTGCCAACCAACATTTTGCAATGCCAAAATCACTAAATGATATTTATGGAAATATTCCATTAATTTCAATAAAAATACAATGAATTAGAGAAAATAATGTATAATACTCGTACAGAAGGCTTATTCTACCACTCGTTCATTCAAAAACTTGCCACTTCGTGGCTCGTTTTTGAATTTTGAACTCGTGGAAGAATATCAATGCCTTCTGCACTTGTATTATAAATAACTATTCTTTAGCATTTGAAGACAACTTTGCTTTCACCGATTTGCAATAGATGGCTGTAGCGGTAAGTGATAGTCGAAATAAATTGATCATAGACGTCATACAATAAGCATAGGTATTTGTAAACATAACGCCATCGAAATATTAGTCGATTTGTGTTTGCATCAAAAAGTTGTTCTCGATTAAACTTGTCAGCTTACAAGCTGAATCATCGTCATTTGCGGGAAGTTTTAATTTTCTGCTTGAATATAAAAAATCTGCGGCTGAGGCTCATGGAATGCTCGCAAATATCTAGGATGAGGCCGCTTTTATAGAAAGAACGTGCCGAGAGTGATTTCAACGCTTCATGAACTGTGATTTTCACGTCGAAGACCAGCAAGGCGGTGGAAGAGAGAAGGTTTTCCAAGATACAGAATTGGATGCATTACTTGATCAAGACTCGTGTCAAACGCAATAAGAATTGGCAGAATCATTGGGAGTGACGCAACATGTCATCTCAAAGCACCTGAAAGTCACGGAAATGATTCAAAAAGAAGAAAATTGGGTGCCGCACGAGTTTAAGCCGCGAGATGTTGAACGGTGTTAGTTTGCTTGTGAACAGCTGCTTGCAAGGCAAAGATGGAGGGATTTCTGCATCGTATTGTGACTGGAGACGAAAAATGGGTTCATTACGATAATCCCAAGCACAGAAAATCATGGGGGATATCCCGGCCATGCTTCCACGTCGACGGCCAAACTGAATATTCACGGTCCAAGGTCATGCTCAGTATTTAGGAAAGGCAAACGTTTTTGAAAGTGGTCAAGACCTCGGTCAAGATATACCCGTCGAATTCTCCATACGTTGCTTCCTCGGACTATCACTTGTTTCAATCAATGGTACCTACACGATCTGGCTGACCAGCACTTTCGGTCTGATGAGGATTGCATCGATTTGATTGGATCGCTTCAAAAGATGACCAGTTTTTTAAACGCGGGATTCGTACGATGGCCGAAAGATGGGAGAAATTACCTAATGGCTAGCGATGGACAATACTTTGAATCATAAATGTATAACCTGTTTTTTACAATAAGTCTCGAATTTTGGAAAAAACGGGAGAAGCAAAGTTGTACGCCTACGTAATATTCGCTGTTGATGGTTTTACCTATGTCACAATTGCCTGACTGGTACACAATATGCACAATAGATCTTTAGGTCAAGGTGCTTGCGAGGTCGAATGATCTTCCTCCCCTCCTCTAATCTAATCTAATCTAATGTCAAGATAGTCAATAAACAATATGGCATGCAGGTCCCAAAACACAATACCAATGATACCATAATCTTGCCAGACGATGTTTGAGATTTTAGTAGCTTTGGACGACAGCTGTCGCTTTCCTTGAAATCACTGCCTTCTAATATCTTCAATTCCATCGCTATCTTACGTAACTGAAACCCATTTCCAGGATTTTAATAATGTTTTCTGAAGCACCTTCTGGATTCGGGCTACCAGAGCGATCAGCATCTTCGGTGATTCTTGGACCACGTTTAGTGTCATCATACGACCTTTTAGCCGTTGTTGTCGATGGAGAAGAGTCTGAATAGCACTTATCAAGCCATTGCTTTGTTGACACAGTATATTTTACCATAAGAAACAGTGTTTTGCAATTCATGAAATCCTTTCTTCAAAATCTGGATCCAGACTCAACTCTATGTTCCGAAACGTAACGAGAAAAAAGTGATATGGGAGTAGCAGTTCTATCTGTACAGCAGGCATGAGATTTATTGAGTGATTTGGTGAATATTTTGGAGAAATGTTAACTTTGTTGTTGGGTCTTGAACCTGAAATCTTGTGTTTATATATCTTTTTCATAAAACTATTTATTTTTAGCTCTATTTGGATCATTGTTTGTTATTTGCAAATTCAGAAAAAAAAATTGGATTCAGAAATAAACTACCCATGAGTAGTTCTGACAATGAATTTACATACCTTAATATTGAAGATATCAATTAAATTTTGTTTATTAAGTTCAGGGTTGACTTAAGGTGTGTAAACGCACCCATCAAGTGTGATAATGAACCAAAACCGGAAATGGTTTGGATTATACAGGACGTCTCGACTGAAACTTTCCTACTGAATTTTTCGTTGAAGGCAAGGTTTTGAAGCAATTTCATTAACATATAGAAGAATTAAGTAATTTATATCGTTAGTTATTTTAAGGCTGTAACTCATTCGTAGATTTTTTTGGGATGTCCTAAACAATGCGACTGTAGAATATTGACTAATTTCATAAAACACTCTCTATAAGAAATAACTCACTGGACGTTTATGCATTTCCCGATCTCAAACCAGTTGCTCCGCCTCCAATATTCGATGGATCAAGTTAAATTTACTGTCCCACTTATAATTAAAATTAAATAAAATACAAGCCCACCTTCATAATTGGTTTTTACGAAAGATCCACATCCTCTTTAGCGCGAAGGTCCTATCAAAAATAACATCTGAATTATCTATAAATAATAAAGATCTCTAGAGGCTTCTCTTAGCTCTTAGCAGAATTCCCTATGATTCAATAATTATGTTATTGTTATTTTAATTTCGGACGAAGAGATGACCTTGCGGTTTTCAACTTCGCTTAAGAGTATTGCAGGTAGGCTGAGATATTCGTGAGAATTGACGCAATGCATAAAATAGCGATTTAAAAAAAATTCCACTCCTTCAGGGTAGGATATATTCCTTGTTTGTGAGCAGATGGATTTTCCAAAGTGTGTAGGTTACTGCTAATTCGAAGACATTTTATCTGTTTGTCGAATCTTTCCAATGTCAGTAATAACATACTACAGACAAATCTCTTTCGAATACAGAAGACATTAGTTATAGAGGGTTTACCAAAAGGAATCATACAATTTAAAATGGTTTTAATTGTTTTGTTATTGATGAAAAGAAAAGATTTCGTGTGCTGATAAAACATTGCTTTTTGAAGGGAAAAAATACAGTTGAAGCAACATCTTGACTTGATAAAGAGTTTCCGGGGTCGGCACCAGGACCATAAACCATCATTGATTGGTATGCTAAGTTTAAACGTAGTGAAATGAGCACCGAAAACGGCGAACGCAGTGGACGCCGAAAAGAGGCTGTCACCGACGAAAAAATCAAAAAAGTTCTCAAAATAATTTTGAATGACCGTAAAGTGAAGTTGATCGAGATAGCAAACATTGTGAAGATATCATCTGAACGTGTATATCATATCATTCACGAATATTTGTACGTGATAAAGTTCTGTGCAAAATGGATGCCACGCGAGCTCACAATTGATCAAAAGCAACAACGTGTTAATGATCCTGAGCAGTGTTTGAAGCTGTTTAAGTGCAATAAACCTGAATTTTTGCGTCAATATGTGACAATGGATGAAACTAAGCTCCATCATTTAATTCCGGAGTCCAATTGACAGTCAGCCGAGTGGACTGCAGACGATGAACCGAATCCAAATCAAGAAAAAACACAACAGTCAGCTGGCAAGGTTATAGCATCACTATTATGGGATGCGCAAGGTATAATATTCATTGATTACCTCCAAAAGGGCCAGACCAACAACAGCGATTTCTATATAGCGTTATTGGATCGTTTAAAGGATGAGATCGTTGAAAAACGGCCCCATTTGAAGAAAAAAGGAGCTGTTTCATCAAGACAATGCGCCGTGTCTTAAATCAATGACAACAATAGCAAAATTGCATGAAGTGGGCTTCGATTTGCTTCTGCATCCACCGTATTCGCCAGATCTGGCCACCAGCGACTTTTTCCTGTTCTCAGACCTCAAGAGAATGCTCGCTCGATAGAAATTT
This sequence comes from Harmonia axyridis, assembly GCF_914767665.1. Lineage (NCBI taxonomy): Eukaryota > Metazoa > Arthropoda > Insecta > Coleoptera > Coccinellidae > Harmonia > Harmonia axyridis. Next base: position 33,652,551 of record NC_059505.1, read on the forward strand.
AGCGCCAATGAAGAAGTAATCGCCGAAACTATGAGGTCTATTTTGAAGCAAAAGACAAATCGTACTACAAAAATGGTATCGAAATGTTGGAAGATCGCTATAATCGCTGTATCGCCTTAGAAGGCAACTATGTTGAATAATAAAATCGAAATTTGCCAAAAAAATGTGTTTTACTATGGTAGACCGGGGACTTTTCAATAGGCTTGTTATACATATATTGAAATTTTTCGAGAGTCAGACATTTTTGTACGTTTTTCTCCGTAATGCAAAATTTGCTTCTGAATTCCGACCTGGATATGTAAAGGTTAACTATGTATGTTAATTAGCCATTAAAAATTTAACATCTCAGCTCACGGAATGTTTCCTAATTCTTGTTACCAATTACGGAATTGTAATGAAAGTATTCACACCATGTAAAATGTATGTTTACACTATACGAAATAGATCCTTCTGAAGGATTAATCTGATTTAATTCTGAATTTGTATTCAGTCAATCAAAAACCAACAATATTTTTTTGGTTTATATCTTTTACGAACTTTCAATTAAATAGTAGGTATTCATACGTATGAAATGCACATTTTAAAAGAACTAATGTCTCGATTATGATATGAATCACTCAAATATAAATATATCCAAATAATATTTTTTGTTTTTATTATTAACTAGCATTTTCAAACTTTACTCTATGGTTCATTATATTATTCTGTGAAAGGTCACAGATATCTCAATTGTTCTTTTTTTTTATATTCACATAGTATATATTACAACACTATCTAATTTTTTTTACTCATTAATGTCATTACCTTGCAATTGTTCACCCCAGGATTAATTGTTGGGATTTTAAAACTTTCATTGTATTTTTGTTAGGAATATCACTCAGATACGTAAAGATAAGAACCTTGATTCGATTTCTTTTCACTTTTTAGTTCTCACTTCGAATATAGAATTGAAAATTTATAGGTGTAATAGAGATAATTAGGGTATAGATTGTGTAATCAGGAAAGGTAATGTATAACACAATCTCGTCCATTATCTTTTTTAATTTTTCCCTCAATACTCATTTCTTAACTGAAAATCTATATGATAGATTGGATGAACAAGCTGTTTGAAGTATAAAGCTCTTTTGTATTGTCATCGTTAACTACAATTGACAGCAATCAATATCAACGTAAAATTGAACTGGCCAAAAAAACAAAATCTGGATAGGTAGTATGTATATTTTAATTCAACAAGGTCGAGAACCATAAAAAATTAAGGACCACACTTAATTTCACAATTGGTACAATTTTTAAATTTAATGAACGTGTTGTCATTAGTTCAACATGATAAATGTTTCAATTTCAAAGCCTCAGAGTCGAGCTCAGAGTGCAATTTGTAATGCAATCTAATGAGATTACCTTTATTCATGAAGATTTTCATTAGGAAATACTCTGGATGAATCAAGGAAACTACTAGAGAAGATAAGTGAATTTCCATGTTGCAATTTGATATTAGTTTATTCGAAGGGTATCATTTACGAAACTTCATTCAAATTTGACTCATTAAATCACATAGGAATCATATTCATTATATCCGTGTTAGATAAACCACAACTTTTTGTGGTAAACATAGAAGACAACAATTTTTCAAAAAATTTTAGGTATTATGTGAGAAAAATTGAATCATGTTGCAATTTGATAGATTCTTTATTTGATCATAATATTCCATACATTCAAAAGTGAAGCTTAATTTTTTCTTATCGAAACAAACCTTTTTTCAATATTTTCGTTATTCGAATATTACTAATCATCATACCCATTCATGCTTAGAATAAGGAAATAAACACTATATAAACAGGAAATATTCATGGAATACCAACAATTATATTTCCATGAACAATATAATTTCTACAACAGTACACAAAAAGAAATTTAAATCAAGGTAAGTACAGGTTGCAAGCAAGATTTATCGAAATTAGGTCAAATTCAACATCAATTATCTGAATCTAGTATCAAGGATGTAAAGAGCACGCGAATTCATTGTTTACACTGGATAATCAATAATTCAACGGTGGATTAGAGCGCCAAATTCGATAATTTTTTTATCGCAACCTTTGGATCCAAATCAGGTAACATACCTATCGATTGAAAAATTCACAACCCCTCCGATGTTTGACGCTACGAAAAAATAATAAACCCGACATAACCTCAAATTAGTTATGAGGTTAGGCTTGTCAGTTTTCCTGGTATTTCACACTTTCACTACGAACAAAATACGGTTTTGATGCGGGTCCTACAAATTCAGTTTGGTATTCCATCGACTGCAAATGTAAAGTGGAATCTGAAGAACTATAACACTTTCTTTGTTCGAAACGAGGAAGCCCTACGTGAAAAACATAATCCTTAGAACTTACCGGTTATTATGTAAGTAAGCGAATTATATTCTATTTAATCACAGACGAGAATCACCACCACAGAACAAGAATGACTTAGCATACACTCCACGCTTGTTCACTGTGTGTAGGGAACTGACGGCAAAGATTAGAGGAAAGATTGGTTACTCTGTGGTAAAATATAGGAGTGTGGGATTGATCACATGACCGGCGGCGTGGATTTGGAAGGAAGTATTGAGTCCAGGAACAGGTGGATTAATGGAAATGAAGGTAAAACATATCGAAAATAGTTTTCAGTTCGGATATCCTAACTTTTGTATTTACTCCATATCACGTTTTCCAGTTTTATCGTTAGCGATTGCCCATAGGCTCGATTTATCTATGGAATAATCAGGGAATTTCCTAATATCTGTGGATCTGTTCTTTTCCATCTACCTGTACTCATTTGCATTGACTGAACGCGCTGCTAAGTGGATATTCGAAAATTCTAATTAGGATGGTTCTTTTCTTCAGATGAGAAGAATTTATTAAAATTCCTCTTGAAGAACTCCTTCTTGTATCAAGATGAGCAGGAATTATTAAAAGGAATCTGAGTGAAATGAATGAGATAATACTTAATCAAAAAGGTTGTATAAATTCTTCTTTCTGATCATGGAACTTCATAAAATTTTTATTGTTTCCGTTTGAAATAAGTATTTGTTATTTAGATTTTAGGTACAAGATTTCATTGTAGTATAACCATGTATAAATAACCAATTAATATATAAATTAACCAATTTTTCGAAATATACCTTGACACTACTACCTACAACTTATATGTAAAAAGTGAAACGTAGGTTAATAACACAATTATGAAGAATCAAATCTATTAACATAAAATTTTAACACCAGAAGTAAAAGATAACACTGAAAACAGAGATATCATCAATTACACAGATGAAGAAGAAGAATCACTGAACGGTTTGAAGAACTAAGGATTTTCTCCATGAAGAAGGCCTTCAGGTTATGCTTTTGCCATCCTGTTCACCGGATTGCACTCCCATTGTTCAGAGACACAAAGTAGATACAAGATATTTCAAAGTACCATGAGCAGACATCTACCATCTGATTTTAGTTATACCTAGACAAAGTGGCGACTCATGATATCTATATTTAACAGGTAAAGCTGAGCTGTAAGTGGAATCAATAACAATTTGAAAGAATTGAAATGCGTTTTTTATAGCGGCGATATAAAATGAAAACTATATACAACATGAAACCTAATTAGTATGCTATTAAATTTTTATTCTCCTTTTTAGGTTTACGCTTGCTTATACCCATTTAATAGGAACAAATTATATTCAACACTTTTTTTATTGAATTTTTTTGAACCACATATCCAGTAATATTTTTCAAATATATATTTCATTGAATTTTTTTGAATAGTTAGTTTTCACGATATGTCGACACTTCTGAATTCGAATTAGACGTCCAATATTTTCAAATTCCACTTTTCTTCGAAGAAGAACTGTATAACTTTATATCGAAAACAAATCAATTTTCTCATTAAAATCACAATATTCACTATTCGCCACTGATGAGCGAAACAAGTGCAATGTGAAGCGAATTTGAATACAAAACTGCCAGCTGACGTCAATTTTTCCAATCGTCGATACTGAAAGTTTGAAATCAGTGGCATAAGCAAAACAAAAATTCATTTGAAATATCGAAAGGATCGTAAAATTGAAATAATAAATTTATTTTCTGTAAAATTTAGTTATATTAGGAGGATTTACATGTCGTGAGTGGTGGGGATGTAACTTTCTTGAAGCCATCTCAGATACTGAAGTTAATTAGAACTCTGGAACTAGATGGTGCAAGAGTGAGAACAGCTTTGATAAGGGACACAAAAGAACTTTAGATCGCGGTGTAAAGTATAACTTCGTAATAGTAATTGGTAAACCTATTGGTTAAATTTCAATTGAAATTTTTGTGTAATATGTATATACAAGGTGATTCCCAATTTCTGAATTATGTATTCTAGACCTCAAAAATGATTACTCTGTCCAAAATGACAGATAATGCATTTTTGGCAAATTTTCAGAGTAATAAACATGAATAGAGGGAGCATTTCATTTTCAGTAACAAATTTTGTTCCCAACATGAACTATCATATTTGACATAAGCGCGCGGAAATGAAAACATATCAGTGATACGATATTTCACTCAATTCTCGAGTTTTTCCACAAAGTACGCACTTCTTATGTCCCATAGTGAATCAACGTTTCATATTAACTCAAAATATATTGGAATAAATACCAAAATGTATCAGAAATTCAGAAAACAAACATCAAGCGCACCAAACGACGTGAAACAACCGATGACACTAGGGGAATCACTCAAATGAATATATTTCATTCAATATAATATGATTCATAACGATATAGTAAAATTGTGGATTTGAAAATATATCACAATCCGACTACGTAACCTAACCATATTGGAAACATGTAAAAATTGCGTATAAGTACTCCTTCTTTCTATGTTTATTACTCTCTGGGAGGAATCATTACATTTTCACAGTTTTTGAGATCTGATATATGTACCTCTAAAGCACAAAATACCTTTGGGTGAACAGGATTATTTGTTCCAATTATTACGTTTATTTTCAAGGAGGGTTTAAAAAAAGTTTATGATGAAACCACAGAGAATTTATTTTTAAAAAATCTGGAAATTTCAATAATACATACTTTCAACCGATAAAGACTAATTTGAATGCAGAATGTCCATCTTCTGTGATTTATAATCATAGTATAAGGATTATACTATGTTATAATATAGAGTGTTAGTGAATAAGTGCGACATACTTCAGAAAATGATTCCGCATAAAAAAAAACAGTTTGCTAAATAATTTTTGTTCGTTTTTTCTCAAAAATTGACTATTTCTTATTGTTCTGAAACTGGTCGAAATATTCAACTGAAATTTGAGTTTCAAGAGGTAGTTATTGCGCATTTATTGCCATTGATCACTGGCACGCATACGGGCATAGCTTTTTTCAAAAAGAGGAAGTATCCTAACTAAGATATTTCAAGCTGAACATCATTCTTGAATTCCTCATTTAATATGTGATAAAAAAATATTTCCTGCCTCTTTTAAAACATCTCAAAGCATATTTTCCATTTCTTTAATAAATTATCCAATATTATTGTATCTATAGTTCTTCTTCATGTATTAAAGAGGTTTTATTTTTCTCATAAAAGCGGCGCCCCATACGAAAAAAATCTCGGAGATTTTTTGGCTCAAATTGAACAATTTGGAAATAATGTTTAATTTGAAATATGTCAGTGACAGATCATTTTTTCGCAAAAAAAAATTGAGAGCAGTCAATAAATAGTCAGTTACTTTTACACCCTCAAAATAGTTATTAGTTTTACTAGGCAGCATAGTATCTAGTAGATTGACTGCCGCGGCTGATAGTTCAAGAATTCAGCTAAGGAAGGAAAAGTAATACTTTGCTGATTGAAATGTGTCTGCAAAATAAGATTTGCTGTCAATCGGAGGAAAAACTCATATTTATAACAAACTTCATTATTTTTTTATGATCACCCACTGAAGTTTATCGCACTTATTCACTATCACCCTGTATAATGGAATACATATTGAAAGGGAAAATCAAACTTTCAAATTCAGTTCAAAAGACCTTATTAAGTACATTAAAGTAAAAATCTACTTGTATCAGAAATTTCGTGGAAAAATTGCTTAAATATGAATTTGAACAAGCGAGTAAAAGCACCTGCTTTTCTCATTTTATTTTTGTACAGTTGCATGATAACTTCTATAATTTCTAACAACAGAGGTCTAGTGTAAGAGTAGCCTAAGGCTGAGTTTCATCTATTCGCATTGAATACGAGGAAGATAAGACGATTAATATTAAAATCCGTTCGAATGCGAAAATCATAGACATTTCGGCAAAATGGCAACGCCTCATTTCCCAAAACAAACCAAGAAACATCCATTCCAGTTCTCGCAAACTAAATCGAGAATCATCAATTCTCGATGGTCAGCATCATATGAACTCTAAATCGATGGTCGACATATCATTAACTTTGGGGATTTCCCCACGTCATTCCTCCATCGACCTCAGAACCTGCTCGCATATCTCTTGGAAAAATAAAAGGATTTGCAGAAGAACATTTCTTACGCGTCTTACAACTCTGCCTGTGCATTCACCTCTGATCTTAAAAGCTGTTCTCTTTGTGACGCACGAAGGACTATGGGAAGGAGGAGGTTGACTTCATATCGTCCTTTAAAAGTTACCTACAAAGTATCTGATCATGGGCTACATTCACGATTATGCGATATTGGAGAGAGTATGCTGATAATTATCCGTACTTAAGCGTTTAATTCATGTTTTACGATCGATTTTGAGGTAGGTAGTAACTCGTTGATTATTGTTATAGGCTATAACTCAACTCGACCGAGTCAGGCAAATCGTATTTTTGAGCCGACTGAAATCAAAACCTCAATAACGAGAAGGACCGAAGGCTTTGAGAGATGCTGAAAGATCGAAATTTTTCCATTGTTGTTTTCCATACTTGATGATAAGTATGAGCGATAAGCTCGATTTGTGTGTAGATACCTACGTAGGTAGAGAGTTTGATATCGGTGAAGTTCTTGAACGGCTAACTCAAAACTTTACACTTCCGTTTATTACTTCAATTAGATGCCATCTGAAAGTAATATAATAGCTATGTCAATTTTTGTACTCCAATTTATCACTAATGGAAAAATTCATTTTTGTGGATTTTCGTAAATAGTGTTTACTTTGTACTTGATTATCTCGAAAATGGTACATTCTATGAAAAAAATTCAAAAGACCCTTTTTTTTTAGAAAAGCCCTATTGTCAAAATTTGACAGCAGTCCGACCATTAGTTTGTGAGATTGTTCGTTGTGAGCGCAGCTACTTTTGTTATGATGTACACGATGAACCGAATCCAAAGCAAGGAAAAACACAAGTCAGCTGGCAAGGTTATGGCATCAGTATTCTGGGATGCGCAAGGTATAATATTCATTGATTACCTTCAAAAGGGCCAGGCTGTCAACAGCGATTATTATATAGCGTTATTGGATCGTTTAAAGGATGAAATCGTTAAAAAACGGACGCATTTGAAAAAAAAAAGATGCTGTTTCATCAAGACAATGCGCCGTGTCACAAATCTATGAAAACAATGGCAAAATTGCATGAATTGGGCTTCGAATTGCTTCTGCATTCAGCGTATTCGCCAGATCTGGCCCCTAGCAACTTTATCCTTTTTTGCAGACCTCAAAAGAATGCTCTCTGCAAAAAAATTTAGCACCAATGAAGAAGTAATCGCCAAAACTAAAGCCTATTTTGAAGCGAAAGACAAATCGTACTACAAAAATGATATCGAAAAGTTGGAAGATCGCTGTAATCGCTGTATCGCCCTCGAAGGCAACTATAATAACAAAATCGAATATTGCCAAAAAAAAAGTGTTTTACTTTGGTAGACCTGGGACTTTTCAATTGACCTGTTAATGTAATAATATTAGAGTTATAAGTAAAAACTGTTTTTTTTTTCTAACTTTAATACCCTCCATCTCGAAAAAAAAGCTTGTTAGGATATATGTTTAAGGGAATTTTTTTTCATGAAAAAAGTTGTTTTATCCGACGCTAAAGTTATTGAACTAAAATCTGGACCACCCCAATAAGCTCGATTTGCGTATATACATAGATACGTAGGAAGAGAGTTATTTCTGAAGGAGTAAGTAAGTAATAAAAATATATCCGATAATATTTTTCCAAAAAACTGTTAGATATTTCATAAGTTGTTAAACTATAATTCTCATGTATACATATATAAATTTCCGTAGGAACCTTAACCATTCCAACAATTGCGATTTCTATCAAATTTCGTTTTTATTTATCACTAAAGGAAAAATAAAAAGATTGTGGGAATTTTAATAATTTGCAAATACAATATCCTACATGTATCATCATGAATCATGAACAATAAAAAAAAAATTATATGTTTAACTCGTTTTTTGATCTTCCAAATTCATTACAATTATAATGAAACATTAAATTTGACATATTTTTAAACAGCAATAATGTTAATACTTATTCAAAGATAGATAAATATAATTTAGAATGTATAGCCAAATATAAAAAATGAGTAGAAATATCACCTCATTTCGATTGCTTTATAAGATACATAATTGCTTTTCTCTATTTCAGTATCGTAATGAGTTCATTACAGTTCTAAAAACAGTGCTGTAATGAACTCATTACAGCATCGTTTTCAGTTATATTTTTCGTTTTGTGGTTGTCCATTTTGACTTCCAATCCTATCAAATTTCAACAAATAATTGTCAATATAATATGATTTGGATATAGTGAAATGATTTGCAACATTATTCGCAATTTCTCTTTATTCTGGTGGTGGTTAAATCGATTATGTCAGACATAATTCACGAGTTAAATGCGTAATTATAAATTTCTTCAAAATTCAAAACGTACGATTCATATTCAAAATCCTTAATCTGTCAATGTTCGTAACAGTCACACCAACTGCCAAGATGCAATACAAAAGTCACTAGGATATATAATCTGAATTTTTCATTGAATTTCGACAATATTCCACAAAACTTGACTGAAATAGAGAAAATATCGTCTAATACTCGTTGCAGAAGGGAATTCCAACACTCATGCGTTCGAAAACTCGCTCCTTCGTCGCTCGTTTGCGAATTTCGCATTCGTGTTGGAATAGGAGCCCATTCTGCAACTTGTATTAGAATATACTATTCTCGCACTAGTGCAATAGTGATCGATTTGAACACTTGTAGAAACATGGAATTTATCCGTTGCCTAATGATATCCGGAATGCTTATTTTATCATTTCATCAGTTCTCCATTCAGAATTTGAAGTAGTTCAGTGAAAATATCGAATAAGAAAAATGTTAAATCTCCAGATAGTATCGGAAAATTCAGTGTGCTTCTTCCAAAAACAATTCAAGGTGAATTCGAATAAATCTTATAAATATAAGGCACGACCACCTTGAATAATCAAGGCTATAAACAAGGTGAGAATCATGAAATGAATCTCCTACTATTTTATAAATCAAAAACGGCTCGGAGGAATATATGGAATCTGATGATTTTTTATTACTTTTCGTTTTCTGACTCATAAAGGTCTGACCCCGACTATGTCCTGGAGATAAATAAAATAACGATATGTTTATGGAATTGATCCAGCTAAATACAACAAATTTGAATGCGGAATTAGTAGTGTCTATTCAGAAAAATATACTTGTGAATAATATCACATTGTAAGTTTTTAAAATTGATTTTATCACATGGCATTTCGGGAATGATTTTTTTAATGATCGCTTTACGATGGGTTTCATAAAACTTTGATTGACCGATCAACTCATTGATTGTTGTTTGAAATTTATGGAAGTGTCAAAATAGTCAAAATAGTATCGAGAACGGTAAGGACATTTTACCGATCGAAAACAATAGTTTGGAGGAGGAACGCAGTGACGACTGCAATTATAGTAGGTATAGCAACTAATTTTTATATGAAATCTCAGATTTTTTTTACTATATTATATTTTCTGATTTTCATATAAAAATCAGTTACTATACTTTTTCGATCTTTCGAATGCTCAGAATATGACATCTATGCTCTAGATTTAGACCTAAAAGTTTCGAATGTACTTTGGCAGGTACATAAAAAACCACCAGTTACCTTCTTATTTCCTTATCTAAATTTCGTTCTCCAATATCAATTTTTCCACATCTTTCTCATCTCATATTTGGAAATGAAAGAGAGAGACAGACTTTAAAGCAAATATTTCAAGAAAAATTGATTCATTTAAACTGGTGTTGCCAAAACTTCATCCGAATTGTGTACCTATTCATTTTTTTCTCTCCTCAGTTCCAGCTGCAATTATCCATGTGCAATCCTATATACAGATGTTGCAACATTTAAATGCATTCAAGAGATTGCATACGGATCATGCAAATGTAGTCAATTATGTATTCGGTTCAAATATAAATAATGAACCTGACAGTTTTCTGTAGATAAATATGAAATATTGTTGAAATTCTTGCAATATTCTAACTACAATATAATACAATTATGTAAGGAACACTTCACTTAATAAATCCCGAGCCTAGGGCATAGATGACACTGATGCCACTGCTGCACCAAATTTTTTTTTGCTGAGACACTTTATTTTGAATGAAAAAAAAAAAACGTGTCAAAATTTCGAAACAAATATTTATATTTGGATCGAGATATTGAAGGTTAAGTTAGGCTACATTTGTTGTTGTTTGAAAATTGCAAAAAACGAGTTTCGTGTGAAAATAATACTGTACCAGCTAAGCAATGGCTTAATAAGTGTTATTTAGACTCAAATCCCTCTACAACAACGGTTAAAAAGGTTAAAAGGTGCTACTGGGAAATAAAAAACAAGGAATTACCGAGGTTGAAGCCTATCTTTCTACAAAAAAGTTGGAGGAGCGTTGGTTATAAGTATCTTATGAAAGTGACTATATACTGATGAATGAAGTCGAATTTTTTAGAAACTCTTCTAAAATTTTAAAGTAAAATGTTTGTGTATTTACTTGGAGAAAGAAAAAATAAATATTTAGATGTAAACCTCCAGAATATAACTAGTTGCAGCGATAATACCCAATAATAATAATACAATGTGACAAACGTAAAATTTTGCGTATTTGTATTGAGAAGAATGAAATTGAAAATTTAAATATAAACCTGCAGAATACAACTATATGCGGCAATAAAATCAGAAATATCGAAATTTATTTTATACTGAAACATCAGTAGACTTTAACGAATGGCATTATCGATACAACGCAAACTCATTTCTGGAAAATTTTTCGTTAACTTAAGTGCGAAATATGGCTAATAAGGAGAATACATTCTTTACTACTTGTTAATACAAACTTATTCAAAATAGCTCACTAATGATGTCTACAATAACTAATTTTAATGTTATTGACAAATGAAATTGATCATTAAACAACTAAAATTAGTGAATAAGTCGTAGATAGAATATACTCCTTGCAATATAGACTATTATTATCTCGGACTCGAGGTGTAATCTACTATTACATGCATATGAGAATTTTGCATGTGTAACAAGTATGTCGAATACTAGATGCTAGAAGTAGGGGCAATGATTTACGTTAATTCTTAAAAAAACACATAACTATGGTGGTAAATGCTGGGAATAATTTTGAACCGAAATACTAGTAATAATTGTTTCGTACTAAATTGGACTGTTTTATCAGTTTCATTGAATATTTTACTGTAGACTCAAAATAATTCCAACATTTCCTCACCAAATATTTGATTATTTGGGTCTTAAGCACACGAAAATTCATCTTGCAATATTTTAGCGATCGTTCTCCAAAAAGATAGCTCTATAATTTCGTTATTATGTCTGTAATCATGGAGAATTCAAGAAGAATATTGGATAATAAATAACCAATATTCGATAATTTGTATACATGATGTTCCCCACAAAGAAAAATGAGAGGTTTCTTGGATAATTTCAAGAAAAAAAGTTATATAAACCTGGGCCCGCAAAACGCTTTGTTTTCGAGAAACAGGTTGTTTCTTGTAATTTTACTTTTTTGTGATAATTATATCGAATCTTTATTAATCTTCGCTACAGGTTGGGTGAATAAGTACCATAACTTCGTAACAGCTTACTAACTGGATCTTTATAATGATTTGGATTTTTCTGAGGATTGAGGAATTGTTGGACTACAAGAAACCAATAAGTGTAGTACAGGAACAGGACCACAGTTTCTTTTCACATTTTTCTAAACAACCAGTGGTCCACTAAAAAAAAAGGGTTTTGGAGGAAAGAAGCGGGCACTGTTCCAGAAAAAATAACCTCTGGTAGAATTTACATTCAGAATTGGCATATCACATGATGAAAACTTGAATGTGGTATATCTATGTCAAATTTAATTTGAATATCTTGTGAAGGGAAAGCGCTTTGATAAAAAATCAAACTTTAACGCTATGTATTTCAAAAACAAAGCGTTTGAGGGCTCGTTTTAGTTTGTACCTCCAATTTAGACACCCTGTCTATTGAATAGCCATTTGAAGCTTCGTGCAAAGTTTCGTAAATAAAGCTACATAATTATGTGCTCTATTTTATAATATTTCAAATGAAGAAAAGTCTAGCAGTACTTAAATAGAAGAATAAAAACGTAATATTTCAGTAACAACAAATCCGATCGCTTGTATATTTAGAATAGTAATTCCAAGCGTAGTGCAAAATTTCAAAGAAGCTGAATATCAAAAAAAAAAAGAAGAAATCGAAGCTCCTAGCTTCACACAATGCTTTCTTCATTTTTTCAATTCCTCACAAACTGAGGCAGATTTGAGCGCACAAAACATCATCCCAATTGTTCTGCAGCCAATTCACAAATTGAAATATCGCCCTCTAGACTATGCCTCTCGGCCAGATTCTTGATCGTTGTGATGAAAGTGCAGGCCCAAAAACACACACAATAGGAACCCCCTAATATGGTCAGTAACCCATACGAAACCCTCGATAGGGATGAGGGTTGGATCGCCGAATATTCACATGGGGTGCACCATTGGCAACCTATTCTCTGGTGCAATTCAAATACTGCAGCTTTGAGAAACAGTTCAGAGTGGTGAGTCATACGTTAAGCAGAGATGTTTGGTGAGAAAAATCTGAGAGATTGAAGATTAAAGTTGCGAAGAGTTTCGGTTGTGAAGAAGCGTTGTGATTATTATTGGTAGTAGTTTTGAGGAACACTTGATGGTTGTTTTTTTGTCTTTTAGTTCTGCTAAAGTTGGCTTTAATTGAATGTTTCTCAGATTTGGCGGTAAGTGGATTTTTTAGGGTGTTTGGTATCAGTCTTCGGTATTTTTTTTCCAAGAATTATGATTTTAAGAAGAGATGAATTATACAGGGTGAATAAATGCGACAAACTTCAGGGGTTGATTTAGCAAGAAAAATATTAAAAGTTTGCTATATATTTTCGTTCGCAGATGCTTTTCTTATTCCTAGATAAGAGATAAAGAGTTTTGATGTTCTTCTTATGAATTATTTATTTATTGCTCTCAATTTTTTGAAAGAAGAAAATTTCACGCCACTGGTATATTTCAAACTGAAAATAGTTTTTCAAATACTTGTTCATTTTGTAGCAAAAATATATTTTGCCCTTTATCGTAAGGGACGCCGTTTTTATGAAGGAAAAATAAATTATCTTGACTTTATTATTATTAACATTATCAAGAACTATCTAATAATAGATATTTCTCTGAAGAAATAAAAAAATATTTTAAGATGCTTTATTTGTAGCATAAAAATTGCGCCTCATACGAAAAAAGATTTTTTCTCACAAATTGAAAAAAAAACATCATTACACATATGCGCGCCAATGATGAACATAAAAATTCTTAAATGCATGAACATAAATGCGCAATAACACCTCTTGAAACCCATAACCAATTTCATTGGAATATTTCGACCGGTTTCAGAGCAAAAATTATACAGCAAACAGTTATTATTATTTCATCCAGAATATCCTCTCTTCTGTTTTAATGGGGTTTTTCAACTGATAGGGCAATTCTAGATGAGTACTGAAATAAATTAAGGAGCTTTCGCGCGTTTATCACCAGAAATAAATTTGTTAAACTCTTCGATTTCTCAATAAGATAAATATGCAAAATGTAGCGGTTACCTATTCAGATACTGACCCTACACAACGCCAACCTTGTAGTAGTTGGCAAACAGAATTATCTGATATGTTGGTAGTTTTTCGCATTATTAGAGCAATTTTTTTGAATTCATGGCAATCGTTAGACAACAAAAATGCTTGCTGAGGATGTTTTTTTATCTCGGTTTTTATATATTGGCAGTCAATAAAAATATTGGACAGATTTAGATAAAAAATAATTTTCGAGGAATGGTTATAGGAGTATGTGATCAAATTTCTTATAATATACCCTTGAATTCGATCAAAGAAAAAAAATTTAACCCCTCCTCATGAAATATTCATATCATTTAAATGTCTATTTTGAATATCAGACAAAAAATTAGAAAACTCAATGTGGTGATTGTTTTGTAATTTACCATGAGTCATTATTAGCTTCATTGATTTCAGATAAAACTAACTATGATAATTCTTATATTAAAACCCATATTAAGCAATGATTTCATATTTATTTCCTCTTATCTCACAGAATATCTCAAATCAATCAAAAATGCTACAAGGTTTGGAAAAAAATTCTAAACTATAAAATTCCATGGTTATGCGCATTTCATAAGATGTGACGTTCAATATTATTATTACCTGTAGGAACGACAAAACATATACGTAGATCTTGAAAATTTCATCCAAATTGTTTTTAAATTTCTCATAACGACTCATTAAAATATATCGAAAAAAAATTGTATTTCGAATAATTATTCGAAAAAGAATAAGATAATGCTATTTCATTCAATTTTCTGAATTAATTTCGGATAAGCTGAATAAGTCAGTCGACACATAATATTTTTTGACGTAATTGAGTGATAATCAACAATTAATTAAAAATTAATTCAAAAGCTGACTTCTAATATTCTTCTGTTGGTAGACCTGGAATACTGATATTTTATAAGTATTGAATTCGTTGAATATTTTCAAGCAATTTAATATTCGGTTATTGATCTCCAGACTCAATTAGATTAAAAAAAAAATTGAATTACTCTGACATGTTCGTTCACTTGTTAAGTGAGTTTGAAGTATTATTGATTCCAAAATCGCTATAAATTTTTGTTGAAGGTTAATTATTCCACGTCTACACCAGTCTTTTGAATTAATCAAATCAAATCATTACAGGATTTAACGGTATGTGTACAATTTTTATCAACAAATGTTGTTTTAGACCGGAACTGGTTGAATCAGTACGTAGTGAAAACCAGTATTTATACCAGCATTACTAGTCTATACCTAAGGTATGAGTTTTGATAACTTTTGGGATGAAAAAAATGTTTGGCCTTCGATTTCAAAATTTTCAATTTTCAAAAATTAAAATTTATTTATAAATATTATTTCCACAATTTTAACATGTAGTGATATTGAAATTGAACCCAGCCCAGCTGACAATATAGGTAGTCGTCGTTTAGCATTAATTTGTGTATTTTCCATGTAATTTTCTTCAAAGATGTTTTGGTAATTTTCTGCTTATTAATTATGGAATTCTCAACAATATCCTCAGCAACTGTAGTATACTTCCATCCCCAAGCTGTTTTATTGTCAGCAAATCAGCTCCAGAATCCCCAAGCAGACCCTAGTGACCAGTACACAAACAAGAATTTGGCAACTTTAAAAACTGGGCGATCATTTTCGGTGGATTCCGGAGATTCTTGTAAATTGTTTCAGATGAAAACCCCTACTCCTCTTGTGATTCCTGAACATTATAATGTAATTTTGGAAGGTCAAATTAAATAGAAAGGTTAATTCTGCCAAACTACATATTACCATAGTTGAAATGATCCGATTTAGGACAAATATGCGCCGTTCTGTTCGATAACTTGTTGCCATTTTGAAGTTAATATCACTATGCCTCTCTTAGCTTCTGCTGATGCGAATTTTTCACCAGCAAAATTGTTCGCCATGGACAGGAACATATCTGTTGCCAGGTCCGGACTATAAAGTGGATGCATAGGAATCATCCAATCAAGCTCCCGGAGCTTCTGGCAAGTCCTTATCGATTTTTTGTATGGCCTGTTGTTGTTCTGATGAAACACAATACCTCTTTATAGGCCAATGCTGACCGCTTCCAGGCGATTGATTCCTTCAGACGGTCCAATTGTTGGCAACACAGTTCTGAGTGAATAGTTGTGCCGTAGAGGATCGAGGATCCAAAAATGGATCAATTTTGCAGCGATTCGCGTTAACTCGTATGTTACCCATACATCTAGATTCTTCTTGAGACCATCCTCATGCAAATGGTTCCAAGCTGTTTTTCATACAATCTTTATCTCTTGAGCAATCGAATCAGTGCTTACATGACGGTCGGACTCGACAATATTCATGATATTACCGACAGGTTCGCAAATTTGTCTTCCAGTGCGTGGAGCATTTTTGACATCGAAATTTTCGCCTTTATCGAAGAAAAACTCTTTGCTATTGTCCATCTTCGACGAGTGCTTAAACTAAAATGAGTCAACTAATCACAAAACTGTCAGAGGAGTTTTTGTAGTACGAAATCTTATCTTTGTAACGCCATATAATAGAACCTGATCGGACTTACACAAAGCCATATTGGAAAAATAATGGATTTCTTTTTACTACACCTAATATAATACTAAATAATATACAATATACTGAATATACATACCTTTTTCTTCCCCTAACTGTACCAAAGTTTGTGAAATTTTCAGATTTCTCATCGGATATAAAACGACAAACGATTTTTTGTATCAACCATTTTGATCTGATTTTTTTTTTCTTCGAAAAATACGATAGTACAGACTTTTTTCTAATGAGCCCTATATATAAATTTCTTAGGCGAACAAATGAACAATGGGAAAACGTTTACCTGCATTTCCTTGGTCTATAGATCCTCTACATGATAGTTTAACAAGATATAAGATTACTTATGCAGGTACCGCTCTAAACATATCGGGTGAAGTACATACTGAAATTCTAGTCACCATTCATGAACTGGGACACTTCATGTCACATTCATTACGATGCGGCACATTATTCGATGAGGTAGGTCCATTTAAAAAAGTTCTCATGATTATATATTAAAAACAGATCGTGTCTCAATGACCAAATCTGCAACGTGAAATATTGAAACGAAATTTTGTGCTCCTGTTGATTTCGAATCTGCAGATTCGATCGAGATGAAATTTTGAATTTATATGAAGAATGACTAGTCGAATCCTTGGGCGAAATTTCAAAAGAGAAGAATATCGAAAAAAAAATTTGATATTTCAGTGCCAACAGAGTTAAATTTTCGCATGTATGTATGGAATATCAAATTCAAGCTGCGCGCAGAATTTCATGTTGATTGCTCGATTACAACCCTAGAAAATTGAAGGGGAATGTCGAAAAAAATCAGGAAAATACCTACTGATGTGATGTCAGGAGTTTTTCATTCATTCGTCAATTGCTTTCTCAGAGACCCCACATATACCTATAAACAGACGTGATCTTAAGCAGTGATAACTGAATGAGCGCTCAAAAACTCCTAACTTCACGTCAGTACTTCACTCATTTTCAATGTGAAGAAATGCCAAGTGAAATTTTTAGTTTAATACCTACATCGTGAACCGTGAATATTCCAGATATAGATCTAACGGTTTATTCTCATGGATAATAACAAAAAAAGTAACTTTTTATGTGTCAATTGATTTTACAACTAGAGAACTCTTGTAAGAAAGAATTGGCCAATAAATAGATCTATATATGTTGATATCACAACCCACAGACCGAATTTTAGGAAATCCTTGATGAATAAACTACTCAGTCATTTGAATTCGAATAAAATTGGTTCACTTTATTCTATCAAATCATTATCTTTTTGGAAAGTTGATTCATAGTTAGAATAATTGAACAATACCTCACTTTTTTAGTTATTAAAGAATCAATAACATAATGTAAAGAACACTAGGATGTTTTTATTGATCTTAATCTTGATGTTCTCATTTGAGGGCACTAGAAATTAAATAAGAAAAGTACAACGAAGGTGGGGAAATTATAAATGTATGTAACAAGTTCACAACAGAATGTAATTAATTGTGTATCAAAATAACATTGATCATTGGTGTACTTATTTACATGCATATACGTAGAAGTTAAAATGATTATTAGTAATGATAACATTGAATACAATTAAATTGAAAATTATTTATAATACAAGTGCAGAAAACATTGATATTCTTCCACGAGTTCAAAATTCAAAAACTCGCCACTTAGAAGCTCGTTTTGATTGAACGAGTGTTAGAATGAGCCTTCTGTACGATTATTATACATTATTTTATATTCTCTAATTTATCAATTTTTTGTAAGGAATATTTCTATAACTATCGTTAAAAAAAAAAGTAGAGTTGATCATTATTACATATAAAATAATTTATATTATTTTATTATTAAAGTATTTATTTCAATATATTTTGAGTTCCCATACACCGAAAGGTAACAAATGGGATAAAGATTATATATATATATATATATATATATATATATATATATATATATATATATATATATATATATATATATATATATATATATATATCGGGTGTCCCAAGGTGAGTGGCCTATTAGATTATTATGGAAACTATTGATGGTAAAGATTTCAAATTTTGTGGATAGATATTTGGCCATGTAAGGTACATTTTTAAAATAATTTCACATTTCCAGTGTTGCCGGATGTACGACAATTTGGCAACAACTTTGTTATTTTGAATAGGACATCCGGTATTTCTATTTTTTTTATGATACTCCATAAAATATTAAATCTATTCACTCTTATTTTTCCATCCCTATCTTTAACGGTTTTTGAGTTATTAATTATTTTTCGAAATTTTAGATCAAATTGGCGTATTACGAAAATGACTCTAGTTCGCTCAATATTTGAGATTTAAGTCAGAAATTTTGCATGTCGTTAGATATTGATCTGATCTGTGTCACTGCTTTTGAATTATGGTTGTCAATAATACAGGACGGACCAAAAAAAAATCATCATTTGCCAAGTTACAAAATTGTAAAAAAGTCTATTTTTTCAAATTAGACACCTAGTATATTTTTCAATTCTTGGAATCAGTACAACACACTCTACAATTTTTCTATTCACGTCCCTATACCTATCTCAACTGGATTCCGAGTTATATGCGTTATATGTGTATATCTTTCTTGAGTCATTATTTATAGAAAAACCTCGGAACAAAACACCTGTTAGGCAATAATTGTTTATTTTGACATTTATGGATTGAACTGATTCATTGATATATCGATCTATGAACGACAAAGAGAAAATAACAATACAAAAAAAATTAACACTTATTGAATCAATGTGAAATCTAATAAACGCATATAACTCGGAATCCAGTTGAGATAGGTATAGGGACGTGAATAGAAAAATTGTAGAGTGTGTTGTACTGATTCCAAAAATTGAAAAATATACTAGGTGTCTAATTTGAAAAAATAGACTTTTTCACAATTTTGTAACTTGGCAAATGATGAATTTTTTTGGTCCGTCCTGTATTATTGACAACCATAATTCAAGAGCAGTGACAGAGATCAAATCAATATCTAACGACTTGCAAAATTTCTGACTTAAATCTCAAATATTGAGCGAACTAGAGTCATTTTTGTAATACGCCAATTTGATCTAAAATTTCGAAAAATAATCAATAACTCAAAAACCGTTAAAGATAGGGATGGAAAAGTAAGAGTGAATAGATTTAATATTTTATGGAGTATCCCAAAAAAAATAGAAATAGCGGATGTCCTATTCAAAATAACAAAGTTGTTGCCAAATTGTCGTACATCCGGCAACACTGGAAATGTGAAATTATTTTAAAAATGTACCTTAAATGGCCAAATATCTATCCACAAAATTTGAAATTTTTACTATCAATAGTTTCCATAATAATCTAATAGGCCACTCACCTTGGGACACCCGATATATATATATATATATATATATATTTTGAGTTAATATGAAACATTGATTCACTATGGGTCATAAGAAGTGAGTTCTTTGTGGAGAAACTCGCGAATTGAGTGAAATATCGTATCACTGATATGTCTTCATTTCCGCGCGCTTCATGTCAAATTTGATAGTTCATGTTGGGGATAAAATTCGCTTACTGAAAATGACATATGCTTTCTCTATGTTTATTGCTCTGAGATATTACTCAATTCTTTCGTCACCATAAAACTGACGTAGTTGGTATTTTAGTTGTAGAAGTAAAATAATAATTTCAATCTTCGTGAAAAATTTCAAGCTGATCGCTTCATCAGAACCACAAAAAATTCATGAAGAATACTGGATTTAAAACCTAATATATCTGTGACAATATATGTGATCGAGTAGAAATTTATCATATATATTATATATTGGTTTTGCTCGCTAGGAATTATATATATATATATATAGTCGAATGTAGGTATATAGAAAATAATGTCAAGCTTCGTGTGGAATTTCGTGTTCAACCATAGAAAATTCGTACACAACCACAGAAATTTCAAACAGAATACGAAATTAAACACCTAAAGTTAAAGAAGTTTTGATGATACCATGAAGTTGTGATTAGATTTTATTCGATCATACGTTGTCTACTAACACAAATATGTTTTTTTTGTAATATATTGATTGTGAAGGACCACCCTTATTAATGCAACACCTCGTTTGTCCGCTCCCAAGCGTTTTTCAACTAGAAAGCTACCTCTACCGCAAAATGTGATACCCGGTTGAAACTCAATCTACAAGACAACAAAACAAACAGAAGAAAATATAGAACGGTCGTGTCAGTTTTATTTTCAATTTGCTCCATGTCGTTGATCAAAACTTATGGCGGATTGAATTCAGTCCATGAAATATACTTGTTGTAAGTGAATATCCCATTTTGTTCGCAAGAACACTGTGTGAAATTTCGATTGTACTTAAAGGATAAAAAGTGTTAGAAATCCGTCACTAATCCATTTAGTCTAGTTATTTCAAGTGCGTGTGACATGTGCAGGTGTACATTTTTGGAGTTATTATGGTACTTTGGAATCGAGTACTGATTTTTTATGGTGTCGAGATGTGTTGTGTTCTAGCACCATTAGAAATCAGTTCTTGGGATCCAAATTGCGACATCTTTGAAGATTTCACAAAAGAAGGTGAGTTAAGATTCTACGCAGTTTTGGTTCAATTTTACTGTATTATTTTTATTGAATTATTTTTTATTATTCTCTGATTTTTCCAACTATTTCAGCGCAAATTGAAATAATTCTGTCTGCATTTTAAACAATATTGAGAATGCAAGATTCCTATAAGTACTTTGACAGATTTAGTTTTCAAATCATTGATATTCATGAGTTTTCGCCATGAATTCAAAAAGTTTAAGAAAAGCACTAACTTTATGTCAGAAGCTTTGAATGCTGGTTTATTAATGCGCCTATATTGGAGACCACGAAACTTTTGTATGTCTAATATGAAGTACATATCATGTGATTTATTATGATGTAATTTTTATCGGTTAAATCATCTACATTCGAGTGGTTTTTTCACATATACAAACTTAATTTGAATTGAATATCCAAATTTTTATACTTAGAAATTATTCGCGATAGGATACTTTGTTTCTAGTACCTATCATACTACCAAATTTTCGATTTTTTTTCTTAAAATTTTTGAGAAATAATTTGTTTTTATTTCAAGCCTTCAAAATTCCCGAATCATCTTATATCAGGCCAATTGAAAAGTCCCCGGTCTGATGTACAAATGGCGGTGCTAGTATTAAATCCTTATGATTTTCAGTTAGTACCAACCTGGAAACGATAAGTGTAAAAATTTGACAGCAGTCCTACCATTAGTTTGTGAGATATTGCGTTGTGAGTATAGCTACTTTTGTTATTTGAAAAAAAAGATGGAAAAAAAGAATTTTGTGTGCTGATAAAATATTGCTCTTTGAAAGGAAAAAATACAGTTGAAACAAAATCTTGGCTTGATGAAGAGTTTGCACCAGGAAAAACAACAATCATTGATTGGTATGCTAAGTTTAAACGTGGTGAAATGAACACCGAAGACGGCGAACGCAGTGGACGCCCAAAAGAGGCTGTCACCGGCGAAAAAATCAAAAAAGGTCACAAAATAATTTTGAATGACCGTAAAGTGAAGTTGATCGAGATAGCAGACATTGTAAAGATATCATCTGAACGTGTACATCATATCATTCACGAATATTTGTACATGAGAAAGCTGTGTGCAAAATGGGTGCTGCGCGAGCTCACAATCGATCAAAAGCAACAACGTGTTAATGATTCTGAAACTGTTTAAGTGCAATAAACCTGAATTTTTGCGTCATTATGTGACAATGGATGAAACATGGCTCCATCATTTCACTCTGGAGTCCAATCGACATTCAGCTGAGAGGACTGCACAAGATGAACCTAATCCAAAGCGAGGAAAAACACAACAGTAAGCTGGCAAGGTTATGATTAGCTCCAAAAGACACAACAACGATTTTTATATAGCGTTATTGGATCCTTTAAAAGATGAAATTGTTAAAAAACGGCCGCATTTGAAGAAAAAAGGTGCTATTTCATCAAGACAATGCGCCGTATCACAAATCAATAAAAACAATGGCAAAATTGCATGAATTAGGCTTTGAATTGCTTCTGCATCCACCGTATTCGCCAAATCTGGCCCCCAGCAACTTTTTCCTGTTCTAAGACCTCAAATGAATGCTCTCTGGAAAGAAATTTAGCGCCAATGAAGAAGTAATCGCCGAAGCTGTGGCCTATTTTGAAGCGAAAGACAAATCGTACTACAAAAATGGTATCGAAAAGTTGGAAGATCGCTATAATCGCTGTATCGCACTCGAAGGCAACTGTGTTGAATAAAACAGAAAACAGAGAACAGAAAAAGCTGTGTTTAATACATTCTGAAACGAAAATTCTGAATATGTCAAATTTGTGGTGTGGTATGTCACTATCTCAATTTTCCAGGCCAAATATGGAAATAATTTTAGGTTATCACATGAAAATGATAGATATGAGAAAACTCATTCAATTTGTTATTCTGCAATCAAAGTCGTGATCATATGAAAATGAATAAAAAATAGAATAATTGCCTTTAATCGATTCTGAATACCAATCAATTATAAAAAATAAATGAATCTAATGACAACGCTTTTAAAGTACCTAAGTAATAAATCTTCTCATAATGACAATAATATAATCGATAATCGAGTTGAAATAATATACATACATGAAATATTTTCAAACGAAAATGATAAATATACGTAATTGTTGATTAAAATTAATAACGAAATTTTTCCCTAGAAAAACATCATGATACTCATTGAAACACAACTAGGCGGAAACAATAGCATCTTCAATATACCATTGTAATAGTTCTGCATAATGATTACATGCGTCATTAGAGATACGTTTGTAACAAAAC
The DNA here is from genome assembly GCF_914767665.1 of Harmonia axyridis. Lineage (NCBI taxonomy): Eukaryota > Metazoa > Arthropoda > Insecta > Coleoptera > Coccinellidae > Harmonia > Harmonia axyridis. The sequence goes on from NC_059505.1 coordinate 33,676,116, forward strand.
CGTATGATCGTTCCATTCAGAAATGGAAAATCACTGCAATTCTCAAATCAGAGTTTAATATTTGTTCTATAGCAATAAAAGGTTCATCAAAAAAGAATCTGTCAATGGTTCCGTTCTAGAATGACAAATCTCCATAGTAAATATTTTTCGATCAGAATAGTTATTTATAATACAAGTGCAGAAGGCATTGATATTCTTCCACGAGTTCAAAATTCAAAAACGAGCCACGAAGTGGCGAGTTTTGGAATGAACGAGTGGTAGAATGAGCCTTCTGTACGAGTATTATACATTATTTTCTCTAATTCATTGCATTTTCATTAAAATTAATGAAATATTTCCATAAATATAATTTAGTGATTTTTGTATTGAAAAATGTTGGTTGGCAGAACTGATTTCTTTAAGGCAAATTGATGAATTGACAGATAAAGCCGTGGCGGAAAGTTCAGAGAACCAACATAGAATAATAAAATATAACCATGAAAACTGTGCGTTTCTGATATATTCTCGCACGATTTTGTTCTACAAGATGTGGAAGAATGAACGGAATAACCACAGAATTAGAGAATAGTTATTTATAATACAAGTGCAGAAGGCATTGATATTCTTCCACGAGTTCAAAATTCAAAAACGAGCCACGAAGTGGCGAGTTTTGGAATGAACGAGTGGTAGAATGAGCCTTCTGTACGAGTATTATACATTATTTTCTCTATTTCATTGCATTTTCATTGAAATTAATGAAATATTTCCATAAATATAATTTAGTGATTTTTGCATTGAAAAATGTTGGTTGGCAGAACTGATTTCTTTAAGGCAAATTGATGAATTGACAGATAAAGCCGTGGCGGAAAGTTCGGAGTACCAACATAGAATAATAAAATATAACCATGAAAACTGTGCGTTTCTGATATATTCTCGCACGATTTTGTTCTACAAGATGTGGAAGAATGAAAGGAATAACCACAGAATTAGAGAAAACATTTATATCACATCACTCAATCAGTCCTGGACCTGGCTCAAAGATGACATGGGTCAAGTCGGGATCGAGATAGGGTAAATGCACTGGTTCTCGACCAGTTAACAGAAATATCGATTTCGTGCACGATTTTTTCACACATAAACTTATCAAAATTTAATGGTGTTGGTGTTCATCGATTCTTTGGCGAGTTTTGAATGATTTGTCACAGAATTTTAAGCGTTATTTCCGCATTTAACCTTTGAAATGTGAAAACATATAGAAAATCTCAATAACCTTCGGTTCTCGACCACGCCGCAGAGTCCTCGACCATTTTTGTGTTAGTTTTCGACCACTAATAATAGTGGCCGCTCCTCTTGAAAATTTTATAAAAAACTTTAGAGCGAGTTGAGTGATTAGTACTTACTTTCGTACTGTACCATCGACATCACTACCTATCACTCAGATGGGTTTCAGATGAGGTAATCAAGTAAGAAACACTCGGAACGTAAAAAAAATTATTTTGCAAAAGTTTCCACTTTCTATAAATATTTCAAAATAGCTACTCATACAACATTATTCGGTTATTTTGCTTTTAATATTTATTTAGAAACTAATGAGTAAATAAAATATAAAACACCGACCACCAGTGGTCGAGAATTAAGTACAATCAATTTGGTTCTCGACCGCGAATAAATAAAGGGTAGAAATAAGTGTTTCAACGTTAATTCGGTGGTCGCAAACTAATATTCAGAAAGTAGATATGTAAATGAATCAGGGTATCAAAAAAAAAAACGAAAATGATCCAACAGAAATATATCGGTTGAAATAAACAATTATTGAAGTAACATATTGGTTCTCGACCACTTCGGTCGAGAAATAAAAGATACAAATTTTCCAATACCAGTTCGCGACCGCCGAATATTGAACAAAAAAATATATCTACATTTATTTGCTTTTTGATTGAAATACACTCAAAAATATGTCTTATAGTTGATATGGAACAAAATATACACACATAATTCATTTAAAATAAGAAATAATTACTATTTTCTGGTCATATATCACAAAGCACTTTTCTAAGAGAGGACGAGAAAGAACCCTTTTCTATGATAGACGATTATAAACTAATTTTTAGCGCGAAAACTTTGACCTATACCACTACTATGCAAACTATCTTGGAAGGGTAGAATGGTCAAGAACACGTACCGCGAAAATACTTTGCACTACATGATATATTTTTATTATTATTTTATCTCAAATCACGGAATGGTCGAGAACCAGTGCCGGTCCGCTAACCAGTGCATTTACCCTATTGAAGGTTAAGTGACGCTACGTTTGTTGTTGTTTGAAAAATGGATAAAACGTGTTTCGTGTATTGGTCAAACACTGTTTTTTCATGGGAAAAATTCTGTTCAAGTAAAGAAATCGATTGATGATTGTTATTCAGATTTTGGTCCATAGGCAACAAAGTTATAAAAGGTGTTATGCTGACTTTGCACTTGGTGGAAGAACCACTGACAATACTGAATGTTTTGATCGCCGATATTCGGCAGTTTTTTTCAGAAAACATAAAAAAAGTGAAGTTGCACGAGATAGTGGTAGAGTTGAAGATATCAGAACCCAGTTTATTCACTATTTTGCATAAACTTTTGTCAATGAGAAAGCTTATTTGCTCGACCTGGGTGTCGCGCTTGCTCTCTGCTGATCAAAAACAATAACGCATCGTCGAATCTGAATGAAAACCGCCCAAATCGTATTTTGGTAAATTTTTCATTGACTATTTTAACGAAAGTAAAAACATCAATAGTGAATAGGGTAAATGCACTGGTTCTCGACCAGTTAACAGAAACATCGATTTCGAGCACGATTTTTTCACACATAAACTTATCAAATTTTAATGGTGTTGGTGTTCATCGATTCTTTGTCGAGTTTAAAATGATTTGTCATATAATTTTAAGCGTTCTTTCAGCATTTAACCTTTGAAATGTGAAAACTTATAGAAAATCTCAATAACCTTCGGTTCTCGACCACGCCACAGAGTTCTCGACCATTTTTTGTTAGTTTTCGACCACTTAAAAATTTTATAAAAAACTTTAGAGCGAGATGAGTGATAAGTTCTTACTTTCGTAACGTACCATCGACATCACTACCTATCACTCAGATGGGTTTCAGATGAGGTAATCAAGTAAGAAACACTCGGAACGTAAAAAAAAATTATTTTGCAAAAGTTTCCACTATAAATATTTCAAAATAGCAACTCATACAACATTATTTGGTTATTTTGCTCTTACTATCTATTTAGAAACTAATGAGTAAATAAAATATAAAACACCGACCACCAGTGGTCGAGAATTAAGTACAACCAAATTGGTTCTCGACCGCGAATAAATAAAGGGTAAAAATAAGTGTTTCAACGTTAATTCGGTGGTCGCAAACTAATATTCAGAAAGTAGATATACAAATGAATTAAGGTATCAAAAAAAAACGAAAATGATCCAACAGAAATATATCGGTTGAAATAAACAATTATTGAAGTAACATATTGGTTCTCGACTACTTTGGTCGAGAAATAAAAGATACAAATTTTCCAATACCAGTTCGCGACCGCCGAATATTGAACAAAAAAATATACATTTATTTGCTTTTTGATTGAAATACACTCGGAAATATATCTTATAGTTGATATGGAACAAAATATAGACACATAATTCATTTAAAATAAGAAATAATTACTATTTTCTGGTCATATATCACAAAGCACTTTTCTAATAGAGGACGAGAAAGAACCCTTTTCTATGATAGACGATTATAAACTAATTTTTAGCGCGAAAACTTTGACCTATACCACTACTATCTTGGAAGGGTACAATGGTCGAGAACACGTACCGCGAAAATATTTTGCACTACATGATATATTTTTATTATTATTTTATCTCAAATCACGGAATGGTCGAGAACCAGTGCCGGTCGGCTAAACAGTGCATTTACCCTATTAATAAACGTTATTGATTGATTGAGTGCAATAATGAAGAAAAAAGGTCCTTTGGTGTAAAATAAAAATTCTCCTTCACCGAGGCAATTCACTTTGTCCAATCTCCTCGAGAACCATGGTAAAATAAAACGAATTGCGCTTCCAACTGCTTGACCACCCAGCACCAGATCTGCCACCTCAGTGAACTGATTGCCGAGATTCAAGCCAATTTCGGAAGCAAAATATTTCTACAGAAAAGCTTCTGAAAAGTTAGGGGAGCGTCGAATTTTTAGAAAAAAATGTTTTTACTTGTTAGGCCTTGTTTTTATTGAGTTTTATTTCTCGGCTTGACCTTTTAATATTGGGAGCGTTTCGTTTTGAGTTGGTTTTTATTTGATTAAGTTTATTTGATTTGACTGAAAAGTAAGTTTTTTCAATGTTTATTGTCCGTTATAAATTTATAGTTATGTAAGATTTTTTTAAATTTATTTTAGGGTTAGAAAGAGTTTCGAGACTTTCCAGAAGATCTGCAAATGCTTGTGGGAAGCACATGCTTATCATTTTGTTTTTTTCATCAAAAAGTGTCATATAGTTATTTTGCTTATCAATGTGTTGTGATATTGTAGAATTGAAGAAGACAGGGCTGTTATAAGGATGAAGATCAGGGCGAACAAAATTGGTGATACCTGAACTACAACTACCCTGAGAAATAGAGGAAAATAAAAGACACATTTTGCAGTCTTTGGAGAATTTGTAATGCCGATAGCCGCTAACTGAATTGCTCTATATTCTTTATTTTTGTTTTCTAATTATACAAGCCAAAACTGAATTTTGGGCTATTACAACATTGATCATTTTCTCCGTCCCTATTTTTACTACGATGGTATGAAATCCAGATTATTTGTTCATTTCAAAAGTGATCACAAATCTTCCTCTTGTTCATCAGCCTCGCAAAATAATATCTGAGAACAGAGTTTGATATAGGTACATAGTTGCTAGTCACAAAAAAAGATTTTAATTAGGTTAATTATAACTTTTCAAAAAGCAAGTAGTTTATAATTCAATCTCCAACACTTTATTCTTCAATTTTATTCTTAATTAATCAATTCAACAATAAGAGCAATAATTTTTCACCCAGTTTTCGGGTGGAATATGGATGTAACATGGACGAAATTTTTCATTTTATTAGGGGTAGGTAGGTCTTTTCTAAATTGTTAGCTTTCGAAATTTATAAATCAAATTTCTCAGGTAGCAAGTAAAAAGCAGTGTAGCAACAGTTTTCATAGCAGACTTCATGCAAGTAGCCCTTCATAAAAAGAACTATAGATGGCGACAGCGTATTTTGAAATGTGAATATTTAAATTCATTTTGACGACTATTGAAGTTCATATTATCGAGAAAAATGAATTAACATAACGAGTGAAATATTTGATTGGAACAAAATATAACTTTTTTTTAGTATTACTCTCCCTTTTTAAAACTTATGAAACAATTATATTCCTTTTTTACTTTCAGAGGAATTATCATTCTTGCAGTTCCAAGTGTATTAAGAAAATATTAACATCATTACTATATTTTTAATTTTATGATTCCAGGATTACCAACATCGAAGAAAAAACAATTGAACATTTCACATTCGATTTTCTCACTCTCAAAAAATTTAGTTCTGAATATATATATACTGAATGTGGCTCGGTTTGAACTAGAGGTTATTTGTTCAAAATTAAATAGCGTTCCATGACACCAAAACTCTTGATGTAGGAGGATAATATACAATTAATAATAATAATAATTGGAATTCAAATTGCTTTAAATGGTTTTGTATTGCATAATTTTCAAATTTCATGTGATGATTTTCAAAATAGGTGAACTTAATTAGTTTGCATAAACTCAAGTGTAGTTATAGCTTGATAAGACTGTTTTCAAAGTGGTAGTTCATTTGATACTTATAAACTAGAATATTACTGTCTTAATTTATATATAGAATGTTTTTCCAGTTACAGCGACTCTTGTTCTAACAATTCATGCTTAATGTGACCAAATTAGATTTAAAATTACCTAGAGTTGAGCAAAAATATTCTTATGTTTCACCCACTGAGCACACTAGAAATAGTATGATAGAATTATAAATTTTCTTTCAGAACTACGATTGTCACTGAGTGTTCTTCTTTATGACAAATTAAATTTGAATGAGAAAGGGATAAAACAGGTTTTGGAAGAAAAACAAATAAGTATGTAAGTTACGTATATCTCGATGGAATATACATAATAATAAAATAACATTGGTGTACTTATTTACATAAACATAAAAGGTAGAGCTAGCCACATAAATAAAAATCATTAATAGTAATTATAACATTATATACAATTAAAAATTATATACATCTACATTTATTGAGGATAACCTGGTGGTTTGTTATTTACAAAAATTAAAACAATCATGTCCCAAATAAATAGAACGAAATGAAAAGAATAGGAATGAATTATGTATAATACGTAAATCCTTTTAACCTCACGGAAATATTAAATTACTAATACGTATCGTGTGAATCTGGCATTATGAAATTATTTCTTATGGATATTAGAAATCCTTTTATGCTCTTGATATGTCCTCAGGAAGAATGAAGTATCTCAGAAACTTACTTTCCCAGAAAATAATGAGATACTACTGGTCAATAGGGAATTGCAGCAAGATGAGAAGTATCCAGTTCAAAATTACATGCTGTGGTATGAAAATACAAAAGGCACTTCCAAAATAATTCGAGAATTCAAACTATAAATAATCATATATCGAATATCCAATTGACCCTTGATCTGATCTGATTTCCTACAGCTGACGAGCTGGATTATATTAAAGTAGCCTATACGAAACTTAACTCCATCTTCTAACCTTCCATCTGTAACTTTTGCCTATTTTTAGTAATCACAGGATCTAATTACATGAAAATTTTCACACTACTCATTCAGTTAGACATACATATCAAAATTGATTTAAACCTACTAGGAAACAAGGGTATCGATAAGTATGAACAACATCTTAAATGCTGACCAGATTTTGGTTCTCACTAGAATTGTTCTTTAGTTCCTGTTGTTTTTTATTCAGCTTGGCCCAGGTCTCGCCCAGAGCTTTTGCGAAATGGTCATCAACCGACAGCCCAGTGTCGTCCATCAAATCTCCTATAGCCTCATCGTGAGGGAGAACTGCAGCATTTGTGGGCTGAGGTGTTTTAGCTAAAGTCGAGTCTTTGGAATTGTTGTTGTTCAAATAGAGAGTTTGGTAGTTCTCTCCCAGGGATCGCCTGAAGTGTTCATCTATGATGGGATCGCACATAGATATACCTGGAAGATAACATTTTTCATTAGTTCACAACAAAGAATTTTCCAAAAGAAAGTCATAATGATGTGTTAGAATTAATAAAACAAATCAAATAAAAAATACCCTATTCGAAAATAATGGCATAAGATTCAAGGCTATACAGTTACATTTGTACTTACAATTGCAACAAGGAACTAACTCAAAACCTCTATAATATAATTAGATCAACAGATCTCATTAACACTAATCAAGTTTGTTTATATTGTGATGAAATCATTTAAGTTTGTGTTTATGTTTGAGCTAAAACGCCTACAGCAACTATATCAGAAATTTTCCTCATATAAATGTCTCTTATTCAATGAATAACATTCATTGAATAATTTAAAAGTGGAGTTATTTTCTTAGTATTTTATCCTGAATTCTGTAAAAAAAAACATCGAATACACCTACATTTCAGCTTAATTACAATTTAATGGGAATGTTGATTGGATAATGCATAGTGTAGAATTAAATAGGTCAATGTGCAAGTCAAGAAAGTGGCAATATTGTTTACACTTGCTCCAAGAGTTCACTTGCGACAGTTAAACACAAGGTTTACAGTTGTTGTGACTGATTGAAAAAATAACATGGAAAATGAAAGGCGCAAAAGAGGAGGATTTCCTCATTATATTTAGCATAAACATACAAGGACCATGAGTTTTAAACCTCTACACATGTTTCGTTTCAACATCTTCAGGTGGAGCAAATAAAGTGTCCTCTTCATCTCTTCTTCATGTCAGTTCTAGCTGATGGTTGATCTATTCCTACCGATCCCTGCCGAAAAATCCTTTCCGGTAACCTTTAAAACACTATAGCGTTAAGGATCTTCCGACGGGATAAACAGGAAATTTTTTATATTTCCCACAGCCATTTAGATATTTCAATAATCACCTCATGCAAAAAACTCAATATTTCTCCAAAAAAAAAAAAAAAATTAAAAACGCGCTATTCCCATAGTAAATTCGCATTTAGTGACATTATGATTTCCATCCTTCTCAACACCTCTCTTTCTTTGATAGTCTGCAGAGGGAAGCGAATAGAAGCCACGTGAGGGCCAGTCCATGTTATTATAGGTAGTAAGTAAAAAGCAGTGTAGCAACAGTTTTCATAGCAGACTTCATGCAAGTAGCAATTCATAAAAAGAATTATAGATGGCGACAGCGTATTTTGAAATGTGAACGGAACAAATAAGTGACCTCTTCATCTCTTCTTCACGTCAGCTGATGGTTGATCTATTCCTACCCATCCCTGCCGAAAAATCCTTCCCGCTAACCTTAAAAACACTATAGCGTTAAGGATCGTCCGACGGGATGAATAGGCAATTTTATAAAAAATTTAAAAATGTGGAAGCTTTTACAAACGTATGTAATCAATTCTTTTTTACATATCATGCCCAGTTTGTAGCGACTATATACATAACTATAATCAGTCTTTTTTCATCAGGCCTCAAAATTATGGAGAATCAGGAAATCTAGATGGTGGTCGATAGATTATCTCCTGCAAGTCGACCCAAAAAAATGACTCCACACAACAGGCCTGTAAGAATATGGGATCCAAACATGTCATTCGTATGCATCTTGTCGTTGACAACATTTCTCTTGATTTATATTGTTCGACACTTCTTAAAAGAGAACACCATTATGTGACTGCTCAGTTCAAAATGAAATAAGAGATATTTCTTCTGACAAATTACCGATTTTTATGGGATTTGCACAAAACAATCTACATTGAAGTATTTCAATATTTTCAATTTTCGAATGAAAAAAAATTATTTTTTTTGTATCTTTTCGGTTTTCGCAGAAGAATTGATGATATGGGGCCATAAAAAGCACTGATGTATTTTGAACATATTCGTTGAAAAATTCAAAGAATTTCGCAAGAGGAAAAATTATAATTTTGTGAGAATTTCCAAAAAGACTTGTGAAGTAATTCCTCTCTACGAAAGTTGGAACTATTGTAATATTCCTAACTTCTACCAATCATTCAATCGTTCTGGCAACACTGCACATTTTTAAACCTTCGTCTCTAGAGAAATATCAACAGATCACAAGAATGTCAATTGCTGGTGTTCCCTCCTAAGTTTCAATGGTGCCTAATAGATACATATAGTTACAATTAAACAAACAAGAGTTCACTTGCGACAGTTGAACACAAGGTTTACAGTTGTTGTGACTGATTAAAAAAAATAACATGGAAAATGAAAAGCGCAAAAAAGGAGGATTTCCTCATACTACTTAGCATAAACATACAAGGACCATGGAGTTTTAAACCTCTACACATAATTTGTTTCAACATCTTCAGGTGGAGCAAATAAAGTGTCCTCTTCGTTTCTTCTTCTTCACGTCAGCTCTAGCTGATGGTTGATCTATTCCTACCGATCCCTGCCGAAAAATCCTTTCCCGTAACCTTAAAAACACTATAGAGGAAAGGATCTACCGACGGGATCAATAGGCAATTTTTTACAAAATTAAAAAATGTGGAAGTTTTCACAAACGTATGTAATCATTTTTTTTTAGAAATCACTACTACACTTCTATTAATTTATATTTGTTCTGTTCCAAAATATCGACATTTCTTAAGAAGGATAACCATCACGTGACTACCCAGTTCAAAAGGAAATAAAGACACATTTCTTATAAATCAACAATTTTTATGAGATTTTCAAAAAATAACCTTCATTATAGTATTTCGATAGTTTTAATTTTCGAATGAAAAAATAATTATTTTGATAACTTGTCGGTTTTCGCAAAAAAATTGTTAATATTGTATCCCTAAAATGCACTGATGTGTTTCAAATATATTCCAGAATTAATTATTACCGTTCCACCAGAGAATGCTATCAAATAACTTGGAATTTGATAAAGAATGTCAACAGTGTCAGTTTTTTGAAAGCTCTAAGTTGTGAGCATTGTAAGTACCTATTTATTTTGTTTCATATGATTTGTTTTAGTTTATTTTTATTCTAGTCCTAAGGTTAGTTTATTATATTTTCTCCTTTGTTGAATTTTCCACATTGTCAAATGTTTGTTGCCAACAGAGAAGGTTAAGTACTATTACTGTTTTCTCGTAGAATACTATAGTCAAGATGTTTTGGAAAAAATAAGGATATAAAGCGTTGGTTAGACGAAGTACATAAATTTATCTCTCTTCAACTTCATCTGTACATGAAAAAATGTTGCTGGTGTATTTGAGCTGTCTCGACAACAGCAGAACTAGAATTCGAAATAAGAAGTCACAAAAAAAAAAATAATGCCGAAAGAAATAGTGAATATAAAAAGGACTCCTTTTATATAGTATTACAGATTAAATCACAAAAAATGTGAAGAGAAACATGGTAGCGGCAACTAAGCTGAGCAAAAACCATGAAGCTATACAAGTCTATAATAGAATTCCTGAAGCTTCTAAAGTCATGAACAGGAATGAATTGAAACATGAATTTAAAAAAATTCAATCAAAAAGCCTTTTACACAATGATTGAATTTTGGACTGCTCATTTTGAATAGTTTGTCATGAATGTAATGTTTGTCTTTTACTTGATTATTGAATGTTGATTTTTAAACGTCTTATAAACTTAAATATTTGCATTTTAACCAATTGAATTGACACTATATTTTAATGATAGTTTTATGATACCGATTATTAAATCATTTATGATTTTAAACTGAATCATTTGAAATTTTGGAGTGTTGTTGTTGACATATTTGTATATTTTGATATTTTAATGAAATTTAATCAAATTCACTGATGTATTGACGACCCATAGAAAATGTCGATGGGTTAAAATTATCCACTCATATATTTTTTAGTGAATAATTGAATAAATGCATATATGTTGTCAATTAGTTCAAGGACTGCACACAATTTGATAACGTTACGAATATATTCGTCTGCTGGGTCCTCCAGTCTCTCATATACAACTAAAACCGAAAAGAGATAAATATACACATTACGTTCAACCGACACTTCCGACTCCATACCCAATCTTCTCGACTAAAGTAAGTACGACGTGTGTTACCGAAAAGTTTGTTAGTGTAGAGACATGTGGACGTGTATACCATTGATTCGATTCACACCTGCAGGAATTTCTTCCTTCGGGGGTGGGGGTGGCGGTCCGTTGCTGAGCACCGCCGGCCTGTAGCTCGACCTGTAGCCGGGGTTGTTCACCGTCTGGGCGTAAGAGGGCGGCAGGCCCCTCTGCCTCACGCTCATGTCCAGCGGCGTCTCCTTCGGCTGCACCCTGCTGCCGGACAGGAACCCGTTGGATCCGCCATTGGCGTGGCAGAGGTTCTCCGGCGAGGGGGAGTTTCCGTTCGACGACTCTGCGTTCCTGGACTCCTGTCTGGAGTATTCCGGGAGACGGCTCCTACGCTCCCTTCTCCACTTGGTCTGGTGTTTGCCGGAGCAGTCTTTAGGGTAGTCGTCTGAAATGGGGAAAAATGATTGATTAGAAAACGAAAACAGAGCTATTCAACAGATCAACTCTTATAAATTCAGGAAAAAAAAACACAATTTATTCAAACGCAATTTTCTGAAAGAACAGGATATCTTGTTAGAAAGGTTGCATACGTTTCATACACTTTAAATGGGTTAAAAACAGTCAACGATCTTTAAATCTGCTACGATTGAATTCATTTTAAAAATGGCTACTCAGAAAAGTACTCAGAAAGTATCCATGCAAATATAGCGAGCGCCTACTTATAAATATACCTACTAATAATAGGACACAATGAAAACCAAAATGTGACAATAATTTGAACTATTTTCAACTTTGACATAGATCATAGAGTAATTAACGGAGAGAGATTTTTACTTGTCCCCAATATGGTTATATTACGTTGTCGGATTGTGATATATTTCCAAATCCACAATTTTACCATATCATTATGAATATATATTATATTGAATGAAATATATTTATTTGAGTGATTCCCGAACCAAATTCGAATATTTGGAATCCGATATTTTTTCTAATTGTCGAATTTATAATAAGCAGAATATTTATTATTTCTGTATGTACTTGCTGAAATCCAAGGTTTGGCAACTTTTGCTCTCCTAGTGTCATCGGTTGTCACGTCTTTTGGCGCGCTTAAAGTTTGTTTTCTGAATTTCTGATATATTGAGCTATTCATTTCAATATATTTTGAGTTGATATGAAACGTTGATTCACTATAGGACATAAGAAGGGCGTTTTTTGTGGAGAAACTCGCGAATTGAGTAAAATATCATACCACTGATATGTTTTCATTTCCGCGCGCTTCTTGTCAAATTTGATAGCTCATGTTGGGACAAAATTTGCTTATTGAAAATGACATATGTTCCTTCTATGTTTATTACTCTGAGATTTGAACTTTCTTCAACTTTGATATTCATAGAAACATAAAAACTAGTTGCCCCTTTGACATAGATATTCCATTTGAAAATTCTTGGATTTTTTTCTAGGGATAGAAGGATCAATGCGGTATATTTACTCGATCTTTGTACCGAATTTCATGCAAACAGCTCGTATAAAAAAAGCTTTGGACAGCGGACAGACAGATTTTTTCGTTCGATTTCTGCATTCTATAATCCCAAAGTACATAGGGGGTTAATTTTCTTTCTAGATCCCAAAAGTTTATTATTGAAAATAATAAACCAAAAGAATTCAATGCGGGTTCTGAAGTTGATTCCTGATGATTCATTTGAGAAATGTATTGTTTATTGTTTAAACTATTCGTTTGCGTTAGATTATTACAAATATTTCATATGAAATACCTATTCGTCAGCCGTACGGAGCTTTTCTCGGAAATTTTAACAGCTATCTGCACGAAATTTGATACTAATTCGATTGCTATACAGCGCTAATTCTCCTAGATCAAAAACATGAGCCGTAATTTTAAAATATACAGAAATTATTCAAATGTCTATACCATCCAAAAAGAGAATATAGACAAGTTCATTCTCATCGGAATTTTCGACGAAAAAAATACATTTCAAGGAATTCTGAATCGAAATAGCCTTCAGTGTAATTTGAAGGAAATCAATCTCCTTGGTGTGAAATAATAATCGATGTTTGAATGAATGATGCTGATCTTAATTCGAAGTGTATGGCTATAAATCAAAGTTTATGATTTTCTAATGGTTCTTTCAATACTGCCTACTACTCTAATATCATGACCACTGAAACCTTAGGATGATTTAAAGCCTCATAAAATATAAGTCCCTTCAATAGGTTAGATGGTAGATTTTGAAATCCCCTCCTATAATTTAAGAATACTTATATTATAAACTCATTACTTATTACTTATTATAAATCACAAACATGTGTCAAAGCGTCAGTTTATGACGTAACATTTAAGTTAACATTTTTTCAATCTGTCATTGTGTATTTTGTCTCCATACTGGACTATGATTAATATTCATCACTAAACCAGGACTAAACGGCTAACAAGAATCAAATAGTGCAAAAATTAATCGAAACACCTGTTATAATAACACTTCTAAGCTATAGAGGAGATAGAAATAAAATATTATATTACATATTGGTAAAAGTGTGAGAATAGCTTCAGCTAAACTTCCGCCTAATAGAGACTGTTGTTATTATCATATATCTATGAGTCATACTTAAAAATGGCATAATTTTCTGTTATTGGTGTTTTAGGCAACAATGCTGCTTGCTGCATTGATCCATTTATTTTATTGAAAATCTTATTAATCGCAATGTTTGAAGATTTTTTTTTTAATCTTTTTAACAAGTATTATTCTCCAAGACCATTTGTTCATGAATTCTTCAATACTGTCATCTATGTATTGTGTTTTAACACTTGTTCTTTCTTCCAGTCTCTTTTAAGGTTTTTTCCTTCTTTATCTATCTTGTTGCCTTTAAATATCATCACGAAATCTTCTACTCTTATAATAGCTGCATTGTAAGTCATTCTTCAGTTTTCCTTATTCTTGATACTTTTTTCTTTCAAAGCACTTATAATTCTATTTGTATAATGGCGATTTCTCGTATAATTTTATTTATATCCAAGTCGTTTTAACCCAATCGATCCCTGCCGAAAAATCCTTACCGTTAACCTTAAAAACACAATAGCAGTAAGGATCTCACAACGGGATAAATAAGGAATCCTTCAGGAAGTACAAAACACTGCAAACTTTATCATATCCTCATATGTCGTAAAATATCTCGAATCAAGAAAAAGATCGGTAAAATAAAACTTGCGATCATCGAAGATTCGAACCTAGGTTTTCTGGTTTCCAACCACATCCAAGAAGTTAAGATTTACCATAGCAATGATGATGTAAAAAATTGTTCTATTCATTACTCACATCCAAACAATATTCACAAATGAAAATTAATCGTTAGAACAACCAATTTCGAATTGGCATTTATTTGAAGTCATAATGAAAATTCATAATTTTGAAACTACAAATTCGTTGAAAAAAAATTGTATCCAGTGAAATTGTGGCAACAGACGTTTTGAAAAACACAATTTTCCTAGATTATCTCAGAGAAATAATTTTTCATTATTGATTTCTGCCTACAAAATTCATAGATCATGTTCATATTGCACCTGTTTTTTATATCAAATTTCATGAAAATTCATTGTGTATTTCTCGAGAAAAGTTCTGGAAATATTTTCATATGCAATATTTGGATATATTACACATTTCAAAAAGTAAATTGTGAACACTTCGTGAGAGGCAAAAAAAAATTATCCTGGAAAAATTTCAAAAGTTTCATTCCTGAAAATAATAAACCAAAAGACGTGATCTTTTCAAAAGCGCACTCACTGCGTCAACAATCAACAATAGCTTCCTATAATTAACCAATCAAGGAATTGATGTGCCTAATGATTATGTCCACCAGCAATTCCAAAAGAGATACGACCAATTACGTACGACGATTAAAATTGACAAAACAAGTTTCGAAATAACACTATCTAAAGTAGAAGGTCCATTAAAAAAAATCGAACAGTAAACGATCGATGTAATTCCTACGAAAACAAAGTGGGGTCAAAAACACCGCGGACGTGTACATTTAAGTTTCGCAAAAAACATCCTTAATACCCTTATAATTCAAATGAAATGGGAATGCACCTAGAATTATAAACGAATTATTACTTCCGAGCAATTTTTTTTCTCGGGGGAAATTCGAAAATTTCGTCAAGATGAGTTTCCAGAACTTGATCGTTAAAAAAACAATGAACCGAAATTCAGTAGCTCCGGATGTGTCTAACAATGCTAGTTGACGATTTTTTTCTTCTCGGATGTTATGAAACAAACAATCGATTTCGAGAGAACACCAACCTCGAATCTTGCGAAGGTAATGTGTTCATGATCGCTGTTGCTTGACTTCCAACAAACAGAATAATTAGATCTGGAGTTGTGCGACGCATTCGCTTGTAAAATTTTATGCTGTTAAGACAACATTAGCAAAACGTATCCAACGAATCCTTCGACGGTTGTTGTAGCAAAAAAAATGAGGACTGCACTGACGAAGAGTTTTTGAGTGCTTGTTAATTCATGAGCCAATTGCGTCACCAAGGGCGAGATTGTCCCATGACTAAATGAACGCTCAAAAGCTCCAGTTCTTTCCTCATTTTTTCTAATCTTCTTATTAAATTTTTTTATTGGTGATCAGCTCAAAATTTTGCAGGAAGTTTGAAATTGTTATTCTTAAGAGGGAACACCACCACGTGGCTGCTCAGTTCAAAACGAAATTAGAGACATTTCTTCTTACAAATCAACGTTTTTTATGGGGGTTTTCACATAATTTCCCTAAACAATAATCTACATGGAAGAAAGTGAATATTTTCAATTCGCGATTGAAATAAAGAGAATTGGTAACTTTTCGTTTTTCGCAAAAAAATGTATGATATGATACTGATATTTTAAAATATTCCTGAAAAAACCTACCAAAAATCATTACAAAGCAGGTAAAATTATAATTTCGTGAAAAAAATAATCGATCGTCGTACAGTGCTGCCTTCTACTTATTTGCATCGAAAAAAGAAAGAAGATATAGTATATTTGTACACCGTACAAAGTTAGGTCATCGCAGGAGCATCAGAGGGGAAATGTATGGGTACCAAAGACACGTGGTGGTAATCCTTCTTAATATACACCCAAAATATCATCCCGTTCTGATGTGTTGTCATGCTCCGAATATTTCTTGTCCAAATTCTTGTAGAATTTTTTATCATTGTGATAATGAAATCATTCATTCATATCCCTAGTAACGGAGCAACACAACTTACAAAATAAAGTACAAATTTATCGTCTTGTACAATAAATAACAGATGACAAAATAACCATATAGAATCGTTTGACCTATGGAGTATCAGGTTGAAAGGTTCAATACGTTACAGAAACAAATACTTATGAAGTTTTTTTTGAGCAATTAGCTTTTATAGTTTCTGAGAAAAACAGTGGACCGAACATTGTTGGATTTTTTAATCGATTTTAGGAACCTTGAAATTCTCAGAGTGATTCAGTATTATATTCTCAGTGTTAGTTTTGATTTTTTTTTATTACTTCTTTTTAGTAGAAATTCTCTCTATTAAAAGTTTTTTCGACATTGTGGGAATTTTATTTCCTCTGAAAGTTCCCACATACGAGCGCTGCGTTATCTCTGACCAATTCTAATTATCGCATTGCTGATAATTAAAAATTAACGTTCCCAAAATAAAATAATCCTGGAACATGAACTCGGTATGCGTTTATCGTCTGAATTTTTATATCCTCGACTTTAATAAAAACCCCATTGTGACAGGAATTATTGGGATTCTCTGGCGATAACACAAAAATGCACCTAATCAACGAAATGAATTCAACTGCGTTATCTTAATGATGGTAACATGATATGAGTTGTTGAATATTATGATAGCCGAAAATTATAAGTTTCAAAACCGTCTGCAATTGGAATATAACACTGAAAGTTCAACATAGGGGTCCTTTATTTCTTTTGACTATATGTAAAAAAATTCAAAGATGAATGCTATCCTGGAATATCCCAATGCGGGATATATGATCAGCCCATATAATTTGAATTTCATGATTTCCAGAAATTCATTCTATATCAACTTCAATATTGGACAGTTGCATCGAATGAAAAAATCAATCCTTCTTCCACTTATCAAGAAATAGGATATTATCATTTCGCTTAAATTAAATTAAAGTTTTCGAAAAGGGTTTCAAAAAAATATGGCTAAAAACTAGAGATTTTCAAGATGAGAATAGGATCAAATTCATAAGTGGACAAAATTCATCCTATGGTGTTGGGGATATACATACATAAGAATATTTTCTTGATAATAACAAAATTCACAATTCAACGAGTTGAAACTAAGTAATAGGTTAAAAATGAAATAAACATTGCAATTTTCGACTATATCTATAAAAGCACACAATTTTTTTTATGGCAACACTGTTATTACTTTTGACATTTCTCATGTCATTTTTGTTCAGAAGGTTATGTCATTTAAACATGGGAAGATGCAGGCTTCAACAACGTTTAGGAACTGTTGAATTATTTCATGAAAATAAGTGCTCATTTGAGAATACTGATAGAAATTTGAAAGGTTTCATGGGCGACGTTATTCAATACTCTCTATTCGTGGTATTGTTGACAAATTTGTCAGTGAATTTTCGTTACACGATACAAGAGTACCACTACCAAATACTTGGCTGTGCTTGGTAACACTCTCAAATTTGTCTAAAATACTGCGAATAAAGAGTCGATTAAGTGAATAATGTCGTCACAAAGTATTCAGAAATGAGCACAGATTTTGATTAAACAATTTAACAACGTTTAAATGTGGTTAAAGCGTGTATCTCTACATAACCTACTGGACACAAATGACGTAAGAAGTGTCAAAAAGTAATACACAGCATTGCCATAATAACCTCCTGAAATTGTATACATTCCTATTGGAACTTGTGGCGATTAAAACCAATGTTTGGTTAGACTTCTCATTTTGTACTCGGGCGTGTTAAAATAATATATTTGTAGTAGTTGGAAGCAACAACATCTAATGGATGCTATCTTTACTTGATGAAAATTCATTATCAAATAACACGAAATAATATCCACAAACATTTTAATGCACCAACAATTATTTCTCCAACAGGTGGCTTCTCAAGGTTAATTAACGTTAAATTAACCTGAAGAAGCCACAACGTTGCCGAAACAATAGGTCGTCAACATCAAAATATTTGTGGAAACGATTCCGTTCTAACAGTTCCCGACGAAAAACAAAAATAACAAAACGATACCTTTATCGACCCAAGGCTGCCACAACTCGCTCCTCGATTTCCTCTGGGCGCAGAACCCCTCCTGAGCCCCCATCAGATACGAAACCCTCAGTATGTCCTGCAGTATGTTCGGTATCTCCATCGTTCCCAAGAAAATCCCCTCAAAAAGTCCCCAACATCGGTTGTTCTTCACACTCACGCCAAATACACACGACCATTCAAAAAGAACCCCGCGACCGAAATATAGTAAATCCGAGTTTCATTCATTCATAAGACGATGCCGGGCCGTGGCCGAAGACAACAGGTAGGCCGGTCCGCAGGTACCCGTAATTAGATTCCACCCCGCCCGATCGGGACTCTGGTCCCTCGAGCCGGATAGCGTAAGGGCGAGGATGGCTCGCGCGACCACCGATCGTCTTTTCGACCGGTCGCGCGGTTTTTTGTTCTTATCTCTCGCCGACGGAGCGGCGGTACTCTCCCTTCTATCTCTGTCTCTCTTTTTGTATCTTCTCGCGCGTCGAAGAACTAGTCGGGCGTGAAGGAGAAAAGTCGCGCGATCGAGAAGAGAGATACGCCAAGAATTTGGTCCTTATTCGTGGCGGTGGTGGTGGATGAGGTAGGTACCCGGCAAGGTCGTCCGCGTGGGTCGTTTTTTTTTTTTTTAATCTGTTCTCTTTCGTTCGCGCGTTCGTATTTTTCTCGACCGGGTTTGGCTGTAGCGGGCGTTGGACTGGCGTCGGTCGATCGGACGCCTCCAATAAATCTAAGAAACGAAAACAAATATGCTGATCGATAATAACAATAACAACAACAACAACAACCAGCGGCGCTTGTGTGTGTTATTGGAAATGGGATATTGTGCGATACGTTCGATTTTACGCAATTCGCGACTTCGAAAACGGGCGATTTTGTGATTTATCAAGTTATTCGGGATCCGACGGTTTCTTCTAGATCTAGAGCTATTGCTGGGAAGCTATCTAGTTTCTTGAATGTAACCGAAACATCCAAACGAGGCTTAAGGATTCACGGCTTGGCTTAATTTCCAAACTACTTGGCTTGAGCTTGACTTGATTTCAAGTCAAGCTTAAGTGGCTTGGGGCACTTGAGGCCAGATTTGGAGAATTATAGCTGGATGGTCAAGCAAATACCCTACCTTCTGATAACTTCAATTTATGATCGCTCGAAACCATTTCGTGGACTTTTTTATGTTTTCTAAAACAACTGCCTCATTTAGATTAACAGAACTATCAACATTCTGCATCGGTGATCGAAAAGTCAGCATATCACCTTTTAAACGTTATCAAACCATTGCTTTGTTTGCACCGTATTTTTTCCATGAAACAATGTTTAATCAATACACGAAACTCGTTTTTATACATTTTTCAAACAACAAAATATAATAAGAGTCAGTTAATCTTGATCTCGGTCCAGGCTCAACTTTACTAATAAAATGATAATAGAGTCTTTATTTGGCAAATTTTAGGGGCGAATGTATACATGCCACTCAGGGTTAGGTTGGTAATCTATCAGAACATCAGATTAATCAACACCCCTGGGAAAAATATGAAAAATTGATAATGTATCGTATCTGCATGATGTCTCATGCACTAAGAAACGCATCTAATGTGATGATCGATTTCCTCTTGAGATTTCTCATCCCAATCTCACTTGTACCTCATGCCGCCTAGGGTCTATGAAAGATATAGACGGAGTAATCTTCTTCTCATAATGTTCCAGACGTGAGTTAAAGATGGGGGGGTTTAGGGAGCCAAAACAACAAGTCGACTTGATTATCATCGAAATGGGCCAACGTAGTTCTGGCTATAAGTTGAGGCGCATTCTCTTATTGGAAAAGTGGGGTGGTACACATCCGGATATAACAATATACATCTGGATGCAACTCCCCTCTGGTGACTTGTTTCATAAACAAGGGTTATCATGGACATAATATGAAATTTAAAAAAAATGAATATCTATAATTCTCTAGGAAATCATCAGCAAACTTCTAGGTCCAAATACGTGCACAATTTTAATTTTGTGTGGGTTTAAATGCAAGTCCTCGTTAGGGATTAAGCCAAGTAGCTTGACATTTTAAACAACTACTTGACTTGAAAATCAAGCTCGTGAAAAACTACATACTTGAGTTTGACTTGACTCGATTGTAGATATTTATTGCTTCACACTATATCAAGCTACTTGATATTACTTGAGCTCGATATGCACGCGTCGCACGGCATATATTTCTGCAATCTCGTGCGCGCTTAGATTAAACTAGTACGCGCCGTAGATCTACCTTGTAGGTAGATCAATGTAGCCCATAGATCCTCTTTGCCCGTAGATACACCTTGTAGGTAGATCTACATTGACCATAGATCCTCTTCGTCCATAGATCCTCATTGTCCATAGATCTACATTAGCCACAGATGTACACCCTATATAAAATTCATTCAAATAATGCATATCTTCAGTATTCTGTATATATACAACGCACAGTCTGTATGTAATTTGGGGAATAATTTAAATCAACTTGACATTAAACATTCTGTAGATGGAGTTTTCGTTGAAACACAAAAAAGCAATCAAAAACACCAATGAACATGCCCGACTCGTTATTCGAGAACCTTCAAGATGGCGGAAAAAGCAAATGCTATGAAACCAATTTTTGAATTCCATAAGGAATCAATTCTTCAGAAATGTCTAAGGCTGACCTGAAGCTGTTATCCAAATTTCCAAATTTCATTATGCCTCTTTTGCCCAAAATATCAAATTGGTATCCCCATTTTATACACCCTGTATAATTTTTAATCAATTATTATATTTTTCCCCACAAATTATGAAAACGAAGAATAACCCGAAGCTTATAATCCGATGTTTCAATAGGTTACATTTTTGCATAAACGTCTAATTGCCACTCAAAAATAATACACCCTGTATGAAATCGTCAATCACTCAGTGTATAACTTCAAGAATTTTGCAAAAAAAATAACCTGGATCTAAGATTTCAACTATCAGATTTGAACAGGAAATTGTGCACTCTGTATAAAAAATATTCATCGCACGTATATCTTAGCAAATAATGCAAATAATAAAATTTACACAATAGACCAAAAAAAAAATTGATCCATTTCAACATTCCGAAGCATTCACCGCCAAATAATATAAAAATTTATAACTGGTGAAAAAATAAGAAAAAAAAATTATGACCTGCAGCAAGATTTGAACTCGCAACCCATAGAGACCTCACTTTATAACACCGCATCCCTAACGACCAGGCCACAACGCCTTTGCAAAATTATGTGCATTTCTGCTTCTTATAGGAAGACTGTCAAAATAAATGGTGACAGAGATTCTATAAGTTGATAATTTTCATGATTTTCGTTTAAAAAATCGTTAAATATAAAGGATATCTAATTGAATTATCTCTACCTACCGGCTTACTTCAGGTTGGATGCCAATATCTGTCCGAAATGATATATTTACGTATGTCCTTGACAATGCACATGAAACGGAATGCTTCAAGATTTGACGAATTTCCATGAAAATCTCAACAAAACGCAAAAATACCATCATAAAAGGGCGGTACATACAGTTCTAGTCTATCATTTCCTCAAATTTCTGTTTAAAAACTTCTCAAATAACCAAATGACTCCTGGTAGAGGCTTCTGGCAAATCAAGCTTCCCACTGACAAAAAACGTTTTCTTTCTAAAATATCATCAAATATACCTCGAAAAACGGATCTGAATCGAATCTGAATCATCATTTCTTGAATTTTCCCTCTGAATTCGTCTAAATTCTAATGTTTGTAGTCAAATATCATCTGACGTTTCTCATTTTCATTCACATCGTTTCTATTCTGAATGCCATCGATGGATGATATCGGGGAACACAGATTTAAGAGAAACGTCAAAATGTTACCAAAATTGCACATTTTTGCGTGAATTTTTCGAGAAAACAAAGACGAAAATCGAAAAAAGGGCTCCGTTACTTTTCCAGTTCATCTTTCGTGCATCAGATTGAGCCAAAACATCTCGTCCCGACGATATCCTACGCCCCATCTCGTTTCTAGAAGTTTTCACTTTTCGACGAAAATCGATTTTTTCGTCCAGTTTGAGAATAATTATAAAATAATCGGGGTACTTTTGCCGAAAAACCCCGGTACCGTAACAAATGTCCGTCTTTCCTCTTTCGAAACGTATTATCGCGTCCCTTCGTACTTCCCTGCGAACGGTCGAAAAAAGTGTAAACTTTTCTTCCCTTTTAAAAAAACGCGTTTCTTTCCCCTTTCCCCCCCATAGTACTGATTCCACGATTAGTATATCTAACTAGTACGCGCCGTAGATCTACCTTGTAGGTAGATCAATATATCCTGTGGATCAATAAAGCCCATAGATCCACATTGCCCATAGATCTACCTTGTAGGTTGATCAATGTTGCCCATAGATCTACCTTGTAGGTTGATCAATGTTGCCCACAGATCTACCTTGTAGGTAGATCAATGTTGCCCACAGATCTACCTTGTAGGTAGATCAATGTTGCCCATTGATCTACCTTGTAGGTGGATCAATACAGCCATAGATCTACCTTTTAGGTTGATCAATATAGCCCATAGATCTACTTTTTAATTCATTCATAAATACTCCCATATCTCCTGTAAAATCGATATCGCACTGAGATAAAGCGAGATACTAAGGATTCATGAATATGTCTGAGCAACTCACACCCTGTATTTAATTTGAGGATTGAAATGATATCGAATAATTCAAATCAAGTGGCAATCAAGTCGACCCTGTATAAACTGTATATTTACACCCTCTATATGAAATTATCGTTGAAATACAATTAGGCAATCAAAAATATCAATCAACATGTCCGACATGTTATTCTAGAAATTATATAGTTATATCTGAAATTATTCTCCAGGAATATCTAATTGGTATTAAATTGTACATATATTTCCGAAAATTATGTACCTACAGCTATAATCCGAATTTTCAGATTCATTTTGTCTAATTTTCCAAAAATATCTAATTGGTACCCAAAATTTGCACACCTTGTATAATTGTTGACCAATTATTTTAAATTTTCTCACAAACTATGAGAAAGAAGAAAAACCTGAAGCTTACAATACGATATTTCACTATTGAAATATCGTATTGTAAGCTTCAGGTTTTTCTTTACATTTCGCATTTCGCATTTCGAAAATAATACACCCTGTATATGATCGTCAGTCTTTTACTATATAACTTGAAGAATTATGCAATGGAATAAGAACCTGGAGCTATAAACTATCAGATTTCAGAAGGTTTCTGTTCTATAGAGACATTCAATCGTTACTTCGAAATTGTACACTATGTATAAACGTTATTCATCGCACGTATATCTTCGCAAATTATGTGAGAAAAATCTAACTTGAAATTTCAATTTTCAGATTTCATAAGTTTTCAATTTTACAGAAAAGCATAATTGGCGCTCGAAAATTGTACACCCTGTATAATATGGAAATGTAGGAATCCTTTTCATTATAAAATTTCAAATCGGTCAATTTATCGAAAAACCTCCAATAGGCAACTTGAAAAAAAACAATGTATAATCGTTATTCTTATATGTATTTTGAAAATCGGAAAAACATTATTATATGTGTATACTACGAAATCATTCACACAATAGACCAAAAAAAAATTGTTCCATTTCAATATTCCGAAGCATTCACCGCCAAATAATATAAAAATTAATAACTGGCGAAAAAATAAGAAAAAAAAATTTTGAGCTTCTGCAAGATTTGAACTCGCAACCCATAGAGACCTAAGTTTGTACGACCGCATCCCTAACGATCAAGCCACAATGCCTTTACATAATTGGGTGCATTTGTGCTTCTTATAGGAATAATGTCAAAATAAATGGTGACAGAGATTCTATAAGTTGATGAATTTTCATGATTTTCGTTTAAAAAATCGTTAAATATAAAGGAAATCGAATTAAAATATCTCTACCTACCGGTTAACTTCGAATCAAATGCTGATATCTCTCCAAAATGATATATTTACGTATGTCCTTGACAATTCACATGAAACGGAATTCTATAAGATTTGACCAATTTCCATGAAAATCTCAACAAAACTCGAAGATACCATCAGAAAAGGCCGTTTCCTACCATTTCAGTCCATTCTTTGCTTAAATATCTCGTTGATAACACCTCAAATAACCAAAATAACTCCAGTAGAAGCTTCAGCAAACGAATGTATTCGACTGACACAAAATGATTCTTTTTGAAAATATCATCAAATATACCTCGAAAAACGTATCTGAATCGAATGTGAATCATCTTTTCTTGCATCTTTCCTCTGAATTCGTCCAAATTTCAATGTTTCTAGTCGAATATCATCTGACGTTTCGTATTTATAATTAGGGGCGTTCCTATTCTGAATGCCATCGATGGATGTTATCGGGGAACACAGATTTAAGAGAAACGTCAAAATGTTACCAAAATTGCACATTTTTGCGTGAATTTTTCGAGAAAACAAAGACGAAAATCGAAAAAAGGGCTCCGTTACTTTTCCAGTTCATCTTTCGTGCATCAGATTGAGCCAAAACATCTCGTCCCGACGTTATCCTACGCCCCATCTCGTTTCTAGAAGTTTTCACTTTTCGACGAAAATCGATTTTTTCGTCGAGTTTGAGAATTATTATAAAATAATCGGGGTACTTTTGTCGAAAAACCCCGGTACCGTAACAAATGTCCGTCTTTCCTCTTTCGAAACGTATTATCGCGTCCCTTTCTCCTCCCCTCCCAACGGTCGAAAAAAGTCTAAAGTTTTCTTCCCTTTTAAAAAAACACGTTTCTTTCCCCTTTCCCCCCCATAGTACTGATTCCTGACTTAGTATATAGACTAGTACGCGCCGTAGATCTACCTTGTAGGTAGATTCGCTTTGCCCGTAGATACACCTTGTAGGTAGATCTACATTGCCCATAGATCCTCTTGGTCCATAGATCTGCATTGGCCATAGATCTGCATTGGCCAAAAATCTATATAAAATTCATTCAAATACTGCATATCTTCTGTATTATCGATATAGGACTAATATACAGCGAGATACTAAGGTTTCAGTATTTTCATAAATACGCGTTAGTAACGCACAGTATGTATGTAAGTAGAGGAATAATTTTAATCAATTTGACATGAAACACCCTGTATATGATAGTCAGTCACCTAGTATATACCTTCAAGAATTATGCTATATAATAATAACCTGTAGCTATAATCTCAACTATAAATCTATTTTACACCCTGTATGAGATGAGAATGTGGAAACCCCTATTATTTTCAAATCAGTTCATTAATTTCATTATACCGATTTTCATATTTCAAATGGGCATATTCATCAAGAAACCTCTAATAGGCACTGTAACTTCAGAAACACTGTATAATCGTTATTCTTATACGTACTTTGAAAACTATGCAAAAACATAAATATATAATATGTATATTACGGAATCATTCAAACAGTAGACCAAAAAAAAATTTGATCCATTTCATTATTCCAAAGCATTCACCGCCAAATAATATAAGAATTAATAACTTGCGAAAAATAAGAAAAAAAAAGTCACTGACTGGCAGCGATTCGAACATGCAGTAGCGCAGCGCTTCAGTTTAACGGTCCGCAACTCACACCCTCTTGCCATGACCACGTTGAGGTATTGAGTGCATTTATGCTTCTTATAGGCAAAATGTCAAAATCACAGGTTACAGAGATTCTATAAAATTGAAGAATTTTCATGATTTTCGTCTAAAAAACCGTTAGATATGAAGAAAATCGAATATTTATATCTGTACCTACCGATTTATCAGTCCAATATGAAATATTCACGTCTTTCCTTGACAACTTACATGAAACGGAATGCTATAAGATTTGACCAATTTCCATGAAAATCTCAACAAAATGCAAAGATACCATCAGAAAAGGACGTTTCCTACCATTCCCGTTCATTATTTGCTTGAATATTTCATCGAAAACACTTCAAATCACCAAAATGACTCCTATAGAAGCTTCAGCAAACCAATGTATTCGACAGCCACAAAATGATTCTGTTTGAAAATATCATCAAATATACCTCGAAAAACGGATAGAAATCGTATATTAATCATTTTTTCTTGCATCTTTCCTCTGAATTCGTCAAAATTGCAATGTTTCTAGTCAAATATCATCTGACGTTTCTCATTTCATTCACATCGTTTCTATTCTGAATGCCATCGATGGATGATATCGGGGAACACAGATTTAAGAGAAACGTCAAAATGTTACCAAAATTGCACATTTTTGCGTGAATTTTTCGAGAAAACAAAGACGAAAATCGAAAAAAGGGCTCCGTTACTTTTCCAGTTCATCTTTCGTGCATCAGATTGAGCCAAAACATCTCGTCCCGACGATATCCTACGCCCCATCTCGTTTCTAGAAGTTTTCACTTTTCGACGAAAATCGATTTTTTCGTCCAGTTTGAGAATAATTATAAAATAATCGGGGTACTTTTGCCGAAAAACCCCGGTACCGTAACAAATGTCCGTCTTTCCTCTTTCGAAACGTATTATCGCGTCCCTTCGTACTTCCCTGCGAACGGTCGAAAAAAGTGTAAACTTTTCTTCCCTTTTAAAAAAACGCGTTTCTTTCCCCTTTCCCCCCCATAGTACTGATTCCACGATTAGTATATCTAACTAGTACGCGCCCTGATCAATATATCCTGTAGATCTACCTTGTAGGTAGATTCGCTTTGCCCGTAGATACACCTTGTAGGTAGATCTACATTGGCCATAGATCTGCATTGGCCATAGATCTGCATTGGCCATAGATCTGCATTGACCATAGATCTGCATTGGCCATAGATCTGCATTGGCCAAAAATCTATATAAAATTCATTCAAATACTGCATATCTTCTGTATTATCGATATCGGACTAATATACAGCGAGATACTAAGGTTTCACTATTTTCATAAATACGCGTTAGCAACGCACAGTATGTATGTAGTTAGGGGAATAATTTTAATCGATTCGACATGAAACACCCTGTATATGATAGTCAGTCACCTAGTATATTCCTTCAAGAATTATTCTATATAATAATAACCTGTAGCTATAATCTCAACTCTCAAACTCAAATCTATTGTACAGCCTGCATGAGATGAGAATGTGGAAACCCCTATTATTTTCAAATCAGTTCATTAATTTCATTATACCGATTTTTATATTTCAAATGGATCTATTCATCAAGAAACCTCTAACAGGCACTGTTACTTCAGAAACACTGTATAATCGTTATTCTTATACGTACTTTGAAAACTATGCAAAAACATAAATATATAATGTATATTACGGAATCATTCACACAGTGGATCGAAGAAAAAATTGATCTGTTTCATTATTCCAAAGCATTCACCGCTAAATAATATAAGAATTAATAACAATTCACATGAAACGGAATACTTCAAGATTTGACCAATTTCCATAAAAATCTCAACAGAACGTAAAAATACCATCATAAAAGGGCGGTACATACAGTTCCAGTCTATTATTCCCTTGAATATCTCGTTTAAAACTCCTCAAATAACCAAATGACTCCTGTACCTAGCGACTTCTGTCAAACCAAGCTTTCCACTGACACAAAACGATTCCTCTTGAAAATATCATCAAATATTCATGGAAAAAAGGATAGAAATCGTATCTGAATCATCTTTTCTTGCATATTTCCTCTCGATTCGTCCAAATTTCAACATTTCCATTAAAATATCATCTGACGTTTCATTAATGATTTCGACGATTTTATGAATAAGCACAGAATTGGTCGAAACGTCAGAATATTTCGAATAGATTATTAAATAGAAATCATTCACACAGTTGACTAAAAATACTTTGATCCATTTCATTATTCTAAAGCATTCACCGCCAAATAATAAAACAATTAATAACTGGATGAAAAATGAAAAAAAATAAATCGGCCGGCGGAGATTTGAACTTGCAGCGCATAGAGACCACTGCACATAGGTCTGTACCCCTAACCAACAGGCCACAACGCCTTTGCTAAATTGGGTGCATTTGTGCTTCTTATAGGAATGAAGTCAAAATAACTGGTGACAGATTCTATAAATTGGAAGAAATTTCATGATTTTCGTTTAAAAAATCGTTAAATATAAAGGAAATCGAAGTAAAATATCTCTACCTACCGGCTTTTTTCCCCTTGAATGCTAATATCTCTCCAAAATGATATATTTACGTATGTCCTTGACAATTCACATGAAACGGAATGCTTCAAAATTTGACCAATTTCCATGAAAATCTCAACAAAACGTGAAAATACCATCATAAAAGGGGGGTACATACAGTTCTTGTCTAGCATTTCATCAAATTTCTCGTTGAAAACTTCTCAAATAACCAACTGACTCCTGGTAGAGGCTTCTGGCAATTCAAGCTTCCCACGGACTAAAAACGATTTCTTTCGAAAATATCATCAAATATACATGGAAAAAGGGATATAAATCGTATCTGAACATCTTTTCTTGCATATTTCCTCTCGATTCGTCCAAATTTCAATGTTTCTAGTCGAATATCATCTGACGTTTCGTATTTATAATTAGGGGCGTTCCTACTTTGAATGCCATCGATGGATGTTATCGGGGAACACAGATTTAAGAGAAACGTCAAAATGTTACCAAAATTGCACATTTTTGCGTGAATTTTTCGAGAAAACAAAGACGAAAATGGAAAAAAGGGCTCCGTTACTTTTCCAGTTCATCTTTCGTGCGTCAGATTGAGCCAAAACATCTCGTCCCGACGATATCCTACGCCCGGTCTCGTTTCTAGAAGTTTTCACTTTTCGACGAAAATCGATTTTTTCGTCGAGTTTGAGAATAATTATAAAATAATCGGGGTGTTTTTGCGGAAAAACCCCGGTACCGTAACAAATGTCCGTCTTTCCTCTTTCGAAACGTATTATCGCGTCCCTTCCTACTCCCCTTCCAACGGTCAAAAAAAGTCTAAACTTTTCTTCCCTTTTAAAAAAACACGTTTCTTTCCCCTTTCCCCCCCATAGTACTGATTCCTGACTTAGTATATAGATAAGGGGATTCATCGAGCGCCGAGAGACTAAAGCATTCGCCAGTATGACTTTATAAGTAGTTTTCTCTAATTCTGTGGTATTCCGTTCATTCTTCCACATCTTGTAGAACAAAATCGTGCGAGAATATATCAGAAACGCACTGTTTTCATGGTTATATTTTATTATTATATGTTGGTACTCCGAACTTTCCGCCACGGCTTTATCTGTCAATTCATCAATTTGCCTTAAAGAAATCAGTTCTGCCAACCAACATTTTTCGATGCAAAAACCACTACATGATATTTATGGAAATATTTCATTAATTTCAATAAGAATGAAATGAATTAGAGAAAATAATGTATAATACTCGTACAGAAGGCTCATTCTACCACTCATTCATTCAAAAACTCGCCACTTCGAGGCTCGTTTTTGAATTTTGAACTCGTGGAAGAATATCAATGCTTTTTGCACTTGTATTATAAATAACCATTCTTACATTTCTATGAAATCTATTGGTAGATTTTTGTAGTTTCAGAAATATCTTTCCAAACTTTGCCAAAATGGACAAGGATTTTTTTATCAACGCCAGCATCTTCAGCACCTGTTGGAAAACAATTTTCCAGAGCTGCCTTTACAGTTACAAAAATTCGCAATAGGTAAGCCGCCAGATCTATAGGATGCCTCATTTGTCTTACATCCTGGATGGAGAATTATGAAATCAAACAAAGCTTGGAGGTTTCTCAATATTAAGAAACTTTATTTTTCATTATTTTCCATTTTGTTATGATTTATAGCGATTTGATTTATATTTCTATTTAAAAAAAAATTGATATTTTCGGTTCCCATATGAAATAAGTTGTATAAATAAAAGTGTTTCTTGCAAAGTTCCTTCTCATTTAATCATTTTTTCATTGATGTGACACTACACAATAAAACTGCTGAAAATCAAGTAGCTTGATATGATTCGAGTACTTGATAAATACATGATTTGAGATTGAAAAACTACTACTTGACTCAAGCAGCCAAGCCAAGCCGTGAATCACAAATCTCAAAAGATCCTCCAGGGAAAGAAATTAAGCTCTAATAAATAAGTGATTTGCTGAGGTTGAAGCCTCTTTTGAAAGCAGAGACGAATCTTTTTACTAAAAAGATATTGAAAAGTTAAGAGGATTTTATGTTGGAGTATATGTTTTATCTTGAAGTCGACTATCCTCAATCCGATTCTAATTCGAATGTAAACGATAAAAAACCGTAAATTCTAACATCGATATCTGGCCACAAAAAAAAAACCCATCCTCCCACCGCTTATCGCCCAGCACAGATCCGTCTTAGCCCCCTCGGGCCGACCTAACCTCACGCCCGAACGTAGACTCATCCCATTCCTGAAATTCCTGCCGATCTCCCGAGGACGATAAGGACACGACAAGACGTACGCCTACGTACGTACGGTCTATCCCCGCGTACGAAATCGCGTGCGTGATCGCCCGGCCCGGCCAGAGATATTATTGATCGTTCTCACCGGCCGACCGAGAGAAAATAACAATAATCTCTTCATTGTTGGAATTCTTCGGACGGTACGACGTCCGCGTGGTCGTGCTGCCGCGGGCGCGTCGTAGAAATTCCGATCTCGAGAGAAGGAGAGACAGAGAGAGAGAGAGAGAGAGAGATTTCCGAATAAGCCGACAGGTTATTCCGCGAACGGGCCATTAGACTATTAGAGCGATCCTCAGAGTAATAAACATAGATAGAGGGAGCAAATGTCATTTTTAGTAAGCAAATTTTGTGCCCAACACGAACTATCAAATTCGACAAGAAGCGCGCGGAAATGAAAGCATATCAGTGATACGATATTTCACTCAATTCGCGAGTTTCTCCACAAAGAATGCACTTCTTAAGTCCCATAGTGAATCATCGTTTCATATCAACTCAAAATATATTGAATAAATACCTTAATATATCAAAAATTCAGAAAACAAACTTCAAGCGCGCCAAACGACGTGAAACAACCGATGACTCTAGAAGAGCAATAGTTACCAAACTTTGGATTTCAACAGGTAGATACAGGAAATAATAAATCTTCTGCTCATTATAAATTCGACAATTAGGAAAAATATCGGATTTCAAATATTCAAAATTGCATATTTAATCAGGAAGCACTCAAATAAATATATTTCATTCAATATAATATACATTCATAACGATATAGTAGAATTGTGGATTTGAAAATATATCACAATCCGACAACGTAATCTAATCATGTTGGGGACATGTAAAAATTGCGTATACTCCCTCGATCTATGTTTATTACTCTATGGAGATACCAGATAGTTGGGCGTCGTTTTACGAGATCGGCCTAACATAATTTCGTCCACGGCTGTACATAAGTTTTCCACGTTACGCGCATTTTCGATATATCGATATTGTTACGGCCAGTATGACTATAAGGTATCTTAAAAGAAAGTATATATGTAAAAAAGCGATTTGAGAAAATAAGCCATTTGTCGAAAATAGCAGTGCGGAAAATGATACTTTCCTGCACGACACTGCCGATGAGTGCGTGAAAATCGCTTATCGCAAAAGTTGCGAACAATATTTTTTTCTACCAAGGTAGCAGTTTAGAGAAAAGTCAATGATTTCTTGCACAAAAATATTTATAGTTTTTGTTTCATATCGCATTGAAAATTAAAAGGTTTTTCAATCGTATCTAAATTTTTATAAAATTTGACAATTTTGGATTTATATATCTGGTAGGTTGAAGTAAACGTATTGAAAATGCTTCAGAGACAAAGAATATTTTGTAAGCTTTCAGTGAAAAAGTTGCACGACTATAAATAAAACTGCTGGTTGAGAAATTGAATGAGAGATCTGTCCATCCGAACTACCGAAGTTTTTTTTTGAAACTACAACAATCGAATACACTTCACTAATAAAAGGCGCATAGATCTATCCTTATATCAATCAATTCCATTGATTAGAAATGAATACCGTATTCCAAACGAAAAAAAGACAGTAATTGAAGAATTTAACAAAATACAAATGGAAAATATTGAGAAGTATAGTGATAATATTATATGAAATCAACAGAACATACCTCAGGTCATTCTGCAGCAAGGTATCGACCTAAACTGAATCATTCAACATCGTCAAGACGGTATGAATGAAAATTTCTGAACAATGATTGATATTCTATGCGTCAGGTATTGAAAGGTACATTTTTATTATCGAAAATATTTCATTATGCCGCAGATAACAACCGAGAAGGCGATAACCAATTAAGTTAAACGGTAATTCAATATCAAAGGAATGCTTTGGTGATATGGTTCCGAAAATTTCCACATACAGGATGTGCTTCAACATCTTAAGTTAATTAAGTATCCTACCTTCATAAATTCAATGAATCAAGTTGAACGAGAAGCTTGGACATCATTTGTTGCAGTTGTAGAAAATTTTCTAGCCACACATAAAGCTCAAAACTATATTGAAAAGGTTAACAAGATGCTTGATGGTTTCAAATCCTCAGGGTGGAATATGAGTATTAAAATACACTATATACACAGCCACTTAGACCGTTTTCCAGAAAATTTAGGAAAGTGAGGAACAATGTGAAAGATTTCACCAAGATATTAAAGTTATGGAGGACAGCTACAAGGAAGATGGGACATGCATATGATTGCAGATTACTGCTGGAGTTTGAAAAGTTACTGTTTGAAGAAACATTCAAGAATGTCGCGGAAAAGAAGCTTTCGAAGTGTTGAGTGACCATTTGATTTCTTCAATGTTTTTTTATGTTTGTGAGTAACACATAATATTGTATTTTGTATAACTAAAATAAAAATTTTAATTTTGTTTACTACACTTACGGATTTGAGTTAAAATATTATTTTATACAGTATTGTATGGATGATCCGAAGTACCGACCAATTGGTAAAATGATTTGTATAATTCGAACAGTCTGAACTATGTAATCCGAATAGAAGAATTTGATTCCTTTGGGAGTATCAGGAGAAGGACTAAATAAACATTTTGATTCAGTGGAATTAGTGAACAAAGTAAATCGTACTATGATCCAATAGATGAAAGAGAAAATCAAATATGGACCCGAGGTGATGACGAATAAAATTGAGACACAGAGTTTTAGGAAGATGATGAGATAGTTGCTGATGTCACTGAGGAAAATGATAGCTTCGACAGCGACGATGAACCTGTTCAGAAAGTGTCCACTAAAGAGGCGATCATATCATTCAATTCATGTCTTTGATGGACAGAAATACATATTTTTATATAAGGTACAGACAGCATTTTTTCCATGAAAATGAGTTTGCATGCTCTAGAAATGTTTCTATAATCCGAACGTCGTTCGGATTATAGAAATTGCGAATTATCTAAAATTGTATATCTTCAAAATTTGAGCTCCTAGGTAAAGATGAATACGTTATTTGAATTCAGGACATCAAATTGATACAGAATCAGCTCAAAAAACCTCGACACCAAGAGAGCTATTCCCTGTATATTATCATCACTTTAAATCACAACTTTAGCATTTTCCGCGAAAATCGAGAAATCGATTTCCGTCGAAAAGCTCCAGATTTCGAAATGTCCATCTTGCGATATTAATCAGATTCATCAGAAGCGTTATTGCCACACACAGCTCCTATCTCCGCGTGTGTCTGTAAACGTAAACAAAACGCCGGTTCCCGTCCGAGATCGCGGGCTCATTTTCGCCGAAATGTTTCCATAACAAACGTCGGGAGCTGTCATCAGCAAGAGAGGCGCTCGCCGTTGAGAAACGATCTTTCACAACGTACGGACACACACACACGGACAGGCCGGATTCTGGGAACGCCAAGCGGGAAGCTGTCGAAACGGAGAGGCGATTGCGTATTTTCGGGCGAAACGGGGACGTCGCGAGAGATTAAAGACCTCAGCGGATCCGATAGGGTCGATAACATCCCGCCGGATCGATAGGAGATCTGGCGGAAAAGCGATGTTGCCAGTTTTGCGTTTTTGCGTCGAACAAATGTCGATGGAATTGAAAAAAAAAAATTCGGGTTACGATTTACGATCGAGAAACCTCTAAGATGCTTACCGCAGTAGTGAGCGAAACGTCAGGTGAAAAACCAAATAGAAATTTCCAATTATTTCGAAAAATTCGGCCGTTAAAGTCAACTTTATGCATTATTTTTCCAATATAGTTAGTAAGCTTTAGTTATCTGCATCTCGCGTTGTATAAATCCGATCAGGTTCCACTAACTGGCGTTAGAAAGATGAGATTTCGTACTACAAAAACTTTTCTGACAGTTTTGTGATTAGTCGACTCAGTTTAAGCCCGCCACTCACGAAGCGTTTTTTCGACACTTTGAACGCCAGGCGTCCAAGAGATTCCAGTCGGGCAGTCAAGTTCATTCTCTGATTTACAGTCGTGCGGCCGTGTCCCGAGCTGCCCGACTGTAAAATTATCCGAACCCTCGAACATGGGTGCCTCGTGAGTGGCCGCCTTTAGTTTGATCGCCCGTCAAAGTGGACACTAGCAAAGAGAAAATACCCTAGATTTTACAATTTTCCTTAGATCGGGGCTAAAATGCAAGCCAGGCGGCTGAAAATGTATATGAGGTTAATGATGATGATACTGTAACAGCCAATCATGCGCAATTTTGGTTTCGTCGAAGCCGTTCCGGTAATTTCGATGTCGAAGATGCACCACGCACTGGAAAATGCCAATTGTCGGAAACGTCGATAAAATCATGAACATTGTCGAGTCCGACTGTCATGTAAGCAATGTTTCGATTACCCAAGAGCTAAAGATTGCACCATTGGAACCATTTGCATAAGGCTGGTCTCAAGAAAAAGCTTGATGTATGGGTACCACACGAGTTAACTAAAAAAAAAACACCTCATGGAGTGAATTTCCACTTGCGAATCGCAACAAAATTGTGCCATTTTCGAAGCGGTTGGCGACTGGTGTTGAAAAGCGGTGAGCCGGCGGAAACAATTACCAAACTAAGATTGACGGCCGGGAAGGTTTTTTTTTTGGCCAATAGGAGAGAAATAGTGTTTCATCAGGACAACGCCAGGCCACACACATCGATAGTGACTCGCCAGAAGCTCAGAGAGCTTGGTTGGGAGGTTCTTATGCATCCACCTTATAGTCTGGACCTGGCACCAAGTGATTAGCAATTTTATCAATTATTACCTCTCAATATCTTTGAAACCGATGACATTTTTGAGAAACCGGGATGATTTTTGATGGATCTTCGGCTAAAAAAAACTGCATTGGAAAATATAGGATGTCCCATTTGAAAAACACAAAATCTCCCCTATATCTCTAAAACCTTAAGTGATTTCTACGATCTGTTATGATTATCATATAATCCAAAAAAATTACTGAAAACAATGTTTCAGAATTATTCGAATATCTCGAACAGAAACCATGATATAGTCATTTTTTAGAAAACGCCCCGTAACTCGAAAACGAATCGAGATATCTATGATCTTTCTAATACTTCATTACTTCGTAAAAACAAATCGTCCTTGAAGATTTTCTCTAAGTCTTATAGTTCTCGAGATACTTCCAGCAAGCATCGAATTTGGGACACCCTGTACAATTGATTGAATGAATGTACTCTGAAATACAGCCAAATTCATGCGAAAACTCGGGTTGACGGAATGCAGTACGTACGGAAAAATCGTTGTGGTCATAACAATGATCTTATTTTCCATACCTAATGCAACAATTCAAATAATAAAAACTATGCCTCGATGAATAATTCACGTGATTTCCATTCTTAATTCGTATCGTACCCATTGGAAAATCCTACATATTGGACAATAATAATAAACCCACATAAACCAACATTCCAAATATTCCTGTCGGACGATTTCTCCCCATCTAGACGTTAATGTCGTCAAGTGCGTTCATGGAATAATTGAATGAGACATAAATTCAAACACCGAACCGTAAATCTATTTGCATAATATTATTTACGATATAAACGCTTCGTTATTATCCATTTGAAAACCGTTTTGCATTGCAGAAGTATGATCCATCGTTCCTTATAAACATCATCGGAACGCATTGTGCTGACGTCTAGGGATTCACGGCTTGGCTTGATATTCAAGCTACTAGACTTGATATGGGCTTGACTTGAAATCTTCAAAAAAATTCATCAAAATTCTTCAAAAAGGTGCTTTCTATTTTTCTCAACTCAAGTTCAAGTCAAGACGTTTTTAAATGTCAAGTATATATTTATCAAGTACTTGACTTGACTTGAAAACTATTACTTGATTTAAAACTTGAGTTGATTTCAAGTAAAGCTCAAGTCAAATGACAAGTAAAATAGTGGAAGAGTACTTACTACCAAGTACCTTTGAAATTTGTCGGATTCGAATATTATCTTCTAGATCGATTCCACATTGCCTTTTTCACTATTTTCGCTGTTATTTCATTATCGATGGATATTTTGAAGCGAAGTTTACGATCTTCAAAATTAGTTATCGCAAAACCCGTAATCCCTATTCAAAAACAAGGAGTTGTGCTCACCTTCACCTTCACTTCAAAATGACTTAGTCATTTTGAATTTTAGTTTGGTTGATTATTAAATTTGTCATTTTTAGAATTGGAATATATTCCAAGACAAAAATAAACTGAATATATAATACAGATATATTATTGTGAAGGATTAGACACAAAGTTGTCAAATTATTTGAAAGCTATCAAGTGCTTAATAAATGTCAAGTCAAGTACTTAATAAATAAATACTCGACTTGACATTGAAAAACTACTATGTACTTGACTTGAACAACTACTATGCTCTTGACTTGAACTTGAGTTGATTTCAAGTCAAGTACTTGAAATCAACTCAATTTCTAGTCAAGTTGTAGTGTTTCAATGTCAAGTACTTCATAAATAAATACTCTACTCGACATTGGAAAACTACTATGCTCTTGACTTGAACTTGAGTTGATTTCAAGTCAAGCCCAAGTCAAGTGGTTTGAAATCAAGTTAAACCTTGCATCCCTAATGCGAAGTTTACTTCCAAAAATTGATATTTAAGCTACTTGACAACTCTAGTTCTAGTCAAGTAGTAGTTTTTCAATGTCAAGTCAACTACTTAATAAATAAATACTCGACTTGACATTGAAAAACTACTATGCACTTGACTTGAACAACTACTATGCTCTTGACTTGAACAACTACTATGCTCTTGACTTGATCTTGAGTTGATTTCAAGTCAAGTAGCTTGACTATCAATTTTTGGAAGTAAACTTCGCATTAGGGATGCAAGGTTTAACTTGATTTCAAACCACTTGACTTGGGCTTGACTTGAAATCAACTCAAGTTCAAGTCAAGAGCATAGTAGTTTTCCAATGTCGAGTAGAGTATTTATTTATTAAGTAGTTGACTTGACATTGAAAAACTACTACTTGACTAGAACTAGACTTGATTTCAAGTAGCTTAAATATCAATTTTTGGAAGTAAACTTCGCAATAGGGATGCAAGGTTTAACTTGATTTCAAACCATTTGACTTGGGTTTGACTTGAAATCAACTCAAGTTCAAGTCAAGAGCATAGTAGTTTTTCAATGTCAAGTGGAGTATTTATTCATCAAATACTTGACGACTTGACATTGAAATACTACTACTTGACTAGAACTTGAGTTGATTTCAAGTCAACCTCAAGTCAAGTAGCTTGAATATCAAAGTATAGCCGTGAACCCCTAACACGAATTTTACTTCCAAAAATTGAAAGAATCGACCGTACAGAATCAAATTGAATCCGCAGAGAAAACCCTATCGAAAAATGTGGTGTAACAAGAAGTATTATGTAACCCGAGCCGCCATCTATGCGTCAAACCCGTGACGTATTACGTATCGAAAACAATTCGTAACCATCGCTGAATATTACCCTTTCAACGTCAATCGGTATTTTTCGAAACGTCCCGCAATCCATCCGTTTCTCGTACTCGCGTTTCCATTCAACATTCCTTCGGTCCGATTGACGGAGTAGAAGCCCCATCTCTTCTCGTCCTGTCGTCTGCTCCGTGCTCGAGACGTTCGGGAGTCGTAGATTAGCGTTCGGTATGGCAACAATTCGCGTATCGCGACAGCTTCAATTGAGAAATTAGCGGCGGAAATCGAGACCCACCGTCAGGGACGCATACCTCTATCGCCCCAAGGAATTTCGTCGGCATTTTCACGTCTCTCTCTCTCTTTCAGCGACTTCAAATCGTAAAAGTTTCGATTTCGTCGCGTCCTAAGCTTCGTTCACACTCGATCGATGCGAACGAAGACCTAGATTAATCGGTGCTCCTAAATTGGATGTACAGGGTGGGCAAATTTCGATGTTTTAGCACTACGTCTTTTAAACCAGATGAGATAGACAAAATGTGATACCCCATTCTCGGTTTTTTTTTCTGAGAAACTAACAAGGGTAGTATTCATTTTTGGCCAACTTATTTTGTTTTCGAGTTATAAGCGAAAATTGGAAAAATGGCGATATCGAAAAACTTTTATATCTCCGCTAATACTGACGATAGAGCTCTGAAATTAAAACATTATACAGGCACTTTTTAACGAAGAATCCAGTGGCGTGCTCGTATTTTCAAAAGGGTTTTCAATTACGAAGCTATGACCCAAAGTTATGTTTTTTCAAATGGGAACACTATATTTCTGTGCCATTTTTGAAAACTTAATTTTTCCTGATTTCGAAAATATATAACATTGTATGGTTTGTATTGAAATAAATAACAGAAAATGATCAAAAACCTTTTTTTACCTAAGAGTCTCAATATTTCTATGGTTTCAACTGTTGATGAGCACAGCAAAATTGAGCTTTCTATAACAAGAGCAGTGAAGAAAATGAACTCATGCAGTTTTTATGACAACACGCTGTCATGCAAAATTATCGGTAATTTTGATGCACTTGTGCAATTACTTACGAATATTTCCCTCCTGTCAAAAATTCTATGTATCTGGAGAACAATTATCGAAAATTACAGCGATAATTGCATTGTAGGAAGCGAAACTGCACTGCGATAATTGTTCTGTTCATAGATGCATAGTTTCTATGCATCTTACACAGTTCGAATCTATGGCAATTCCATTCTACATCAGTTTGACAAGTGATGTAACAGTTTATTCGGGAAATATTCCCCCGAATTACACTCGTGCATCAAAATGACCGGATAATTTCGCAAATTATCGGTAATTTTGATGCACTTGTGCAATTACCTACGAAAATAGTGAAAGAGGCAATGTGGAATTTATCTCGAGAATATTAGTCGTATCCGATACATTTTAAAGGTATTTTTTTAGTATTTTACTTGTCATTTCGTTATCGATAGAAAGGACCCCGCACGTTTAGTATGGGAAATGGCTTTCCGTGAATTTGGCTGAATTTTTGATATGTTTTAGTTTTTGATGAACTGATCAGAAGTGTCCTCAGCCACAAAGCTCAAAAATGGACAGTTTTCGAGATATGGAGCTTTGAAAATGGATTTTTTGCAATTTTCGGGGTTTTTGCTCATCAATCGGGGAGCTCTCATTTCTGGTTGGGATGGAATTTGGATGTTCGGCGGCCAGAACCCGACTGAGAAATGATCTTCTTTGGTTATATTAGGCAACGCCATCGATAATTTTTTATACACTGCTCCACTTTGGCTATGAAATGAGATACAAAATCCAAGATCTTCCATACATCTTTCCATGCCACAAGATGACGCCAGAATAATTCACATGACCGAGAAACGACATATTGTGAGATTTTTTTAAGAGAGACCATAATAACTGAATCCTCATATATCTGATGCCCGATATTAACCCACGAATTCTTGAAAATACAATTTTTTTTATGAACTTTTTGAACTTCACACATACGAATGAATACATATTTGATATTATTGGACATCAGATATATGAGAATTCAGTTATTATGGTCTCTTTTAAAAAAATCTCACAATATGTCGTTTCTCGGTCATGTGAATTATTCTGGCGTCATCTTGTGGCATGAAAAGATGTATGGAAGATCTTGGATTTTGTATCTCATTTCATAGCCAAAGTGGAGCAGTGTATAAAAAATTATCGATGGCGGTGCTTAATTTAACCAAGGAAGGTCATTTCTCAGTCGGGTTCTGGCCGCCGAACATTCAAATTCCATCAAAACCAGAAATGAGAGCTCCCCGATTGATGAGCAAAAACCCCGAAAATTTCAAAAAATCCATTTTCAAATCTCCATATCTCGAAAACTGTCCATTTTTGAGCTTTGTGGCTATGGACACTTCGGATCAGTTCATCAAGAACTACAACATATCAAAAATTCAGCCAAATTCACAGAAAGCCATTTCCCATACTAAACGTGCGGGGTCCTTTTGAAACGAAATTCCAGAATCAGATAATACTCGATAAAATCTTCAAAATGAGGCATCGCAACACCCCTCATCCCTATTCAAAATCAAGGGGTTGTACTCACCCTTGTTAGGGAGATACAGTTACGAGGATGTGAAGAGCAGAAAAGTAATTCCCCCTCGAATCGGAAATTGACGGGTCCGAGAGATTTTTCACATTTTCATTTCAAAGCCGGAAAATCGAAGTGTTAAGTTTACGTTGGACCACAGTCAATTTTTAACACATTTTAACAAACCGTATCGCAAAATATGAAGCATTCGCGAACAAAAATTATATAGCAAAAACTCATTACCTTTTCATATAAAATCATCGCCTGAAGTTTGTCGCAATCATTCACTAACAGCCTAATGTCACATACAGTAGATTAGCAGATAGTTCATTAATTTTAACAAGCGGTTAAAAGCAATCAAATGAAAATGTCGTTGCCAGACTCTCAGAACAATACTGCTCACAAATTTTGAGATTCTTTTTCGACCCCATCATTGCATGCTGGAAGATTAATTATGATTCATCTCTTTGCTAACCCTAGAGATAACGTCGAAGGCTGCGCAAATCTCAGAAGAAAGGCATCCAGCCATTCTACGCAGCCACCAAGTTCCGATGTGGGTGTAGCAGGTGTATATGGCAGGGATCACTGAATTGCCATACGTTAGATTCCACCCGTGTTCCCGGGATGAAACACCGCAATCCAACGCCTTGAAAATTGTCTGAGAACGCATCGCCAGAATTCAAATTCAAATGAAATCAATATTACATACGGGGCATTAGCAAAAAGTGAGAAAGTTTTTAGGGGGTGAAATCTTTATCGATAATTGAAGTGGGACTTTCATGTGAACTGAAGCTCTTAAAGATTCACTTGAAAAGTTTAGGTTTACAAAAACGAGAAAGTATTTTTATTAAATTTGTTTCTTAAAATTTCAGAAGAACAGTAGGAATGGCATATTGTTAGAATGTTTTTTCATTTCCTTCAATACCACTATTCCGTAGCAACCAAAGCAGTCAATTTGTAAACTCTAGCCATAAGTTACATGACATTACTGACTTCTAGGTCAGATAAGGATTTGTTACGAGAATGGATACCTTGGTTCTTTTCGAAGGATCCATCGAGCTAACGCTCCAGGGTGGTCAATGGACTAGTTTTCATTTTTTCGTTAAGGATTAATTCTAAAAATTCAAGTAAAATGAAACAAACATGTGGAAGAATCATTGATATATCTCTAGAAATGAAAAAGTTATAGGACTTTGAAGTTGCGCTTGGAAGAATAATTTCATAGTCTAGTGTGTGACATCACGCCACTTACACGAGGCGACTGGTATTCGCAGAATGCTTACGAATTCATTGGTGTACAATCACTTGTACCGTTCTTGTCGTGTTTTGTGATTCATACCGGCTTTTATACGGGCCGTAAACATTACTTTTTTCTCTTTTTACTTTTTACTCCTCACATAAATATGTTTTGCCATTCATAATGGATAGACTTCAACAACCAGTACTCAACTACAAACTGTTTATGAAACGTTTTTTTAAATAAATCATCGTTATAAGTTGAACAATGATGGAGCAAACTCAAAAGTAGATACTTACTTGAAAAGTTTAACTCCTTTTATTTAAGCACTGACATAGGATGGATTTTAAGAAAAAAACTCCATCACTGCGAATATATCTATTTTAGGCAAATTGTCACTTTGTCCTTTCACGAAGCCTTCTTCCATTATGGTGACATAAAAACAAAACTCGAGTTAAAACTACACTGTACAACTACAAACGGCGCGAGAGCCTTGGCGCGGCTAAGTATTTAAACGTAATTTATGGTGTAGCGATCACAGGCAAGTGGCGTGACGTCACAGACGAGTTGGAGACCAAAGACGTTCCGCGCTAAAATACGTAAATTTAAATTGGATTTATTGGTGGATTTTCAAAATTCTTTCACTGATTTATCAGTTTTCTTCTATATTTTAATTATATCGTGTCAAATATAGTATTATCAACATCACTAAACTAGTCCAATATTCCACAGTAAGCTGCTCGGTTACGCCGACCAGGTGTGAACGCGGCTTTATCGCAGAAGCGCGTTTCGCCATAACAGGTGTTTTATAGGCGTTTTCCAACCGACGGGTGCATTCTTAATGTTGGAATTGATGTAGGGGCTAAGCGGAATGAAGTGGTTCATACTTCGATATCTAGGTTAGTAATACTGATGGACGGAACAAATTTTTGCCTTGACATACAAGAGAGAGGTACTTGGAGGATGTCAGAATATTTCGATTATACAAGGGTTGTTCAATTTTTCAGAAATTCCTTTGGGGCCAGTGAATGTATTGCCTAACAATATGTACTTTAAAATAAACCCCGGTATTTAGCGGATCGCGGTATCTACATGTTTATTTAAGTCAATAAACATTATAATCTACAACCTAAGAACCTCTGAAGATGCCTACTTAAGTCATAGGCGAAACGACAGATGGAAAATCTTACAAACACGTCAATCAATAAATCCCGGGCTTGACGCAAAGATATAGAGATTCACGGCTTGACTTGATATTCAAGCTACTTGATTTGGGCTTCACTTGAAATCAACTCAAGTTCAAGTCAAGTAATAGTTTTTCAATGTCAAGCCAAGTATTTATTTATCAAGTAACTTGAATATCAAGTCAAGCCGTGAATCCCAACATAGATGGCACCGCCAGAGCCATCCCACTTCCTTTTCTAGTTAGTACCGAGCTTCAAAAGATGCGTTTCAAAATTTTGGAACATATAGTTATTTCTGGATCGAGATCTGATAAAGTGACGCTACATT
The DNA here is from genome assembly GCF_914767665.1 of Harmonia axyridis. Classification (NCBI taxonomy): domain Eukaryota; kingdom Metazoa; phylum Arthropoda; class Insecta; order Coleoptera; family Coccinellidae; genus Harmonia; species Harmonia axyridis. The sequence continues at coordinate 33,719,915 of NC_059505.1, forward strand.
CATTGTTGTTTGAAAAATAGATGAAAAATAGTTACTTGTATTTTTGGAACGCTGTTTTTCCAAGGGAAAAGCACGCTTGATAAGCGTTACACAGACTCTGTCCATCGACAATAACGGTTAGTAGGTAATCCAGGGAAAGAAATTTGGCTCTAATGAAGAAGTGATCGCCGAGGTTGAACGCTACTTCGAGAGCAGAGACGAATATTCTTCAGAAAAGGTATTGAAAAGTTAGAGGGGCATTGAAGATAACGATGTAGCCCAATGAAGCCAAATTTTCGAAAAAAAAAAAAAAATTATTTCTTGGGCCCGGAACCTATTGTGTAAAGTGTATTGTCACGGCTGAAGAAAGCCAGAAAATTCCCAAGTCTGCTGGGATTAAGTTAGGTTTGATTAAAGGCTCGAAACAAGATGTTCCTACAGAAGAATAAAATTCAAAATCTATAAATTTCCAATACGTTTTTTTTTCAAAATCCGTTTTCGCGTGAAAAGAGCCATCCGGCCGGCGAGTCGACGAGTGTCACGTGATCCGCGGATGGATTTTGGGTCGAGTCCAAGGGTATCCCGGCTTTATGAATGGGAAACTATAAACGGAACAAAGGAAACTATTCACAATCGTTTAGCGTTTCCGCATCCGCCGTCTAATTGACCGTATCGGATAAAGATCGCTTTGACGGCTCATTTGGCAACCGTGCATATCCATCTGTCGTTATACGACACATTCGCTCATTCCGAAAATGTTTCATTTATTCGGATTTATTGCCTTTTCCTGGAATTTACGTGTTTTTTAGAGTGCGTCCGATCGAATGATTTCCGTTAACAGAAATTTTATTTTTTTAAGCGCTTGTTCTCCGAAACGATCGCAATGTCTTCAGTTTTCTTCAATTTTGAGCCGGGATTGGTCCAAAACGATAAGGTTCAGCCCGCTGACGAAGAATTCGTCTTCCGATTATGTCCGTCCGTCTAGAAGAAAACTATAGAACGGAAGGACTAAGATGCATAGAAAACCTGATGTGCCTACTTACTTATGCCGGTAAAACTTTCAGACGGGAGATTTTTCTGATTTATACCTACTTGATTTCGAGAGATCGCGTCTGTTTCAGATGGCGCATACATCGTTTATATTTGACATTTCTCTCGATTCTCGGCTCTCGTGACCTTTGAGTACAGAACAATAATATTTTATATTCTATGCTCGTAACAATCTTTTATACTCTATCATTATATTCCATTCATTTCATTAAAAATTCGATAATGAATTCATATGAATTGTAATTTATTGTCAAAGTTTGTGAAGTCCAAAATCAGTATTTCATTTTTAAACGGCGCCAGGCAGACAGCGGGAATTCGAAAAGTTCTGAAAAGCGCCACCTTACAAAACTCTGGTGAAGCAGAACACTAAAGCAACAAGTGAATACCTCAAAAAATCTCAAACAAAATCGAATCAGTACACACACCAGGGATTTTATGCATCTTAGGAAGGACCAAGAAGCAGGCGGTACTTAGAGTGGGTGGAACTTCACCCATATCAAAAGTTAGCACGTTTACGTTCTTATGTAGTTTTTTCTTAAAATGGTTTGAAGAATCGCCACCTTAAATATTAGCACATCATTAAGGAACATCCTGTATATTGCTACGATGATACCAAGTACTGTAAAGTCTTATCACATATAGTTTCGGAGTTATGTATTTTATAATATATAGCTGGTCCATTTTAGTGCAGTAACCTTGGCATCCGATAGAACAACTATTTTCATGGAAAGAAATTTCTATAAACATATATCCCAACAAGCTTCGTTTTCGAAATACAAGGTGTTAAATTTGAAAAAAAATATCAGTTTTCACTTATAACTCTAGTATTGTTTTAATTTTTAGGTATTAAATCCTTGATAATGTAATGTTTCGAATTAGATAAGTGTCTCCGACCAACATTATCCAGTGGCGTAGATATGGGGTGCGATTATCCTTTTCCTATTGAAAATCTACACCACTGCCGTTTTTTCGAAAAAATTGTTTCATTTCTGAAATTAACAGAGCTTCATTTAAAAAAGGTCTCTTGAATCATTTTCATAGAATATACCATTTTTGAAACAATCGATTACAAAGCAAATAATATCCACAAAAATTTACAAAAATTAATTCTTCAAATTTTCCCATTGGTGATAGACGAAAGTACAAAAATTGACGTAATGTGTTATAACGCGGTCAGATGGCGTTCAATTGAACATTTCTGAAAGACACTCAAAAATAAGAAAAATTGTGAATATTTTTTTATTGTTTGAGTGTCTGATGAATTTTTTTTTGGAATTTTCAATTAAATGACATCTGCAACCGTTGTTTTACACTAGTACTTCCAGTTATCAATAATGGGAAAATTTGAAAAATTAATTATTACAGATTTTTGTGGATAGACTCGAGGATAGACTTTTATTTGTACTCGATGATATCGGAAATGGTTAAGTCTATGAAAATAATTCGAGAGAATTTTTTTCTCAAATAAGCTCTGTTAATTTCAGAAATGAAACATTTTTTTCGAAAAAAGACAGTGGTGTAGTTTTTCAATAACGAAAGGATCATCGCACCCCTATATCTACGCCACTGGATAATTTTGGCAGGAGACACTTACCCAATTCGAAATTATCAAGACTTCAATACCTACGAATTGAAACAATGAATGTAATAATACTAGAGTTATAAGTAAAAAACTGTTTCTTTTTTCTAACTTCAATACCCTGTATCTCGAAAACAAAGCTTGTTAGGATATGTTTATAGGAATTTTTTTCATAAAAAAAGTTGTTCTATCCGACCTCAAAGTTATTGCACTAAAATCTGGACCACCCTGTATTATTTTCGATATGATCATCAAAAGTACGATTTACCTACAAAGAGCAATGACTTACTGATTGGCGCTCTAACCTTCAACGCGGGTTCAAGCCCACCATGTTACGAATTTTACATTATTTCGTCAAACGTTGTGTTGACGATTTGAAATATTCTACGAAGAAGTAATAAATAAAAGCTAAAAGTGCAAAAAGGGCCACTTTTATAGCATGTCAAAGAAATTCTAATTGCCGAATCCGCGATTTCGGAGAATTTTCCAAATTTCAACTGGGGAAAAATGTCGCAAACGATCCGGCAACCCTGCCTCCCATCCAAACAAAGCAACCGTGTTTCCTCTCGACGAGAAGCCGGGAAGGTGACGCGAATTTGAGGTCGCAATAACCGTGGGTTACTCTCATGAGCCGCGCTGCTGCTGAGATATTGACTCGCACTATCTGGATCCAGATAAACTTTTTGCTTCGATGCGTTTTTCAGCCATAATTGAGATAGCGAAGGTGTCGATGGCCTAACTCAAGCCTGGCCGGCTCAAGGTAATGTGTAAATGCCATGGAAACACACTCCGTCGAAATTCGTTAGCAACGCGGTCGATTTTCGTCCCTGCGGCGTTGCTAGCGCGTGTTTTCGGCACGTGCAGATTCGAACGAATTAACGTCAATGTCACAAAAACTAATTGACGTCAATGTCACAAAAACGAAAGAGACCAATGACTGACGTCGAGGCTGCGACGTCATCGTCACGTGTAGTATTGATTGAGACGTTCGACCAATCGAAAGTCATTGTCGATCTGACGTAAGGTAGTCCCGCCTTTTTTGTTCGTTTGAATTCTGTGGTTCGTTTCAGATTCAGACATTCACATCGAATTTTATGAAAATCTATGCAGAGTGTTAGTGAATAAGTGCAACAAAATTCAATGGGTGGTTCTGCATGAAAAATAATGAGAACATGCCACGGGCGTAGCCAGGTTTCAGTTTCGGGGGGTTTCAAAACAAGGGCGTATGCAGAAGTGATAATAACAATTTTTTTCTGAGAAATAAATTAGTGTTGGGATTGTACCAACATTCTTATTGTGATTTTTGACGGACTTTCGTGCTAAAACATGAATATGGCATAGCTTGCCTATTTTATTTTAATTCATGTTGACGTCTTCCACATTTCGAAGGGGGTGGTTTCTTTGAACCCCCTGAACCCTGGCGACGCCTGTATCCAAATGAAATCTTAGAGGTAGTTAGTTATTGCTCATTTATTGACATGCAATTAAGAATTTTATGTTCATCACTGGTACGCATACGGGAATGATATATTTTAAAGAAAAAATGGCACGCCACTGGCATATTTCAAGCTATAAATCGTTCTCGAATTATTCATTCAATTTTTGACAAAAAATCTTTAATCTATTGTTTCGTGTAGGGCGCCATTTTTATGCAAAAAAATAAAACATCTTAACGCGTATTTTTCATTTATACCGGATTAATTTTTCAAATTGAATCATTCAAATATTTCGAAAAAGAAATGTTTCAAACGAAATATTTTCGGATTTAAGGAGAAAGTCTGTTTATGCTAAAACCTTTTCAATTCACTCCGCCCTTGTGGGGAGGAAGGGGAACAACTTTGCAATTTCAAATGGAAACCCCTTTTTTCATTGCAGATCCGTATTCTACGACAATAATGCAAAAGTTGTGTGATTGTTTTGAAATTAGCAAATTTACAAAAAAGCAATTCGATTCTTCTAATTCAGACAGCTTACTAGCATTATTTCAGATAAGTTATACTTAGGCATCAAATCCCCTCAGAGACTTCAGAATTTTTACATACAAAAGAAATATCTTTATCGCCTATAGAATTATTATACAAAGTGCCCACATAGATTGGTATAACTGGATTCGTGTTATACGATCATCCCCTCAGGCAGGGTGGCAACCATGGGCGCCCGCAGGGGGGGGCCAGGGGGGGCCATGGCCCCCCCTGAGATTTTGATTACCTCATTTTTCAGAACAACACCCTCAATATTACTTTCTCAATCCAAAGGGCAAGGAAAAAAGGAAAGTAATGGATTCACAACAATTTTCCAGTTTTCAATGGAATTACTATAAATACATCCATAATATATTAATATACTATACACATATCCATAATCGGCAAAGGTATTTTTTGAATTGAAAACTTTTTTAGACGCGTTGAGCACTTCTTGGGTGAAGAAAAATCGTGGAACCGAACGCAATCCATGCGTGTCAATTTAAAAAAAAAATCCATCTTATATATACTCTCCTATAGTCTTTAATAGATGAAGGTACGAAAAAAGTATTGGAGAAAATAGAAAAAAATTTACAGATTATAAAAAACAATAGTTTTTTGCGGAACTCAAGATATGCCTATACGAGACAGCAACAAGAACTCTGGAAATTTTAGTGATCTTTTGAAATTCAGAGTAGACGTTGGAGATAAAGATTTAGAGATCCAATGGCTGGTGAAATTCTCAGGGTTCAAAATATCATAAGAGACAAGTACAAGGAAGCAATTTATTTCCGTTGTGCCTCCACTAGGTTGAATTTAGTGATAAATGACATCAGTAAAATAACTGAGATTCGTAATAGCATTGGCACCGTTAATGACATTATAGACTTTTTTCGAGAGAGTACCTTAAGAAGAAATCTGATTCCAAATATTCCTTTGTTTTGTGAAACTCGTTGGTCAGCTAAATATAAATCTCTGCGAGTTTTCGCTGAAAACTTCAATACTATATTCAAAACTCTTTTTGCTATAAAATCTGGAGAAATCTCAATGAATTCTTCATCAACAAAAAGAGCTGCTCAGTTATGGACTGCAATAAACTCTTTCACTTTTGTGATTTGTTTGACGGTAGCAAGTAAATATTCAAATATATTGGAACCAAGAGCAAATACACTACAAGGTGTTTCTATTAATTTTGTAGATTTTCACCGTCATATAAATTTAATTATAGAAATATGTGGAAAACATCGCTCAGATGATGCATGCTTCACAGAATTTTTTTCCAAAGCATCAACTATTGCTCAGAGTCTCAATATAGAGATTGGAAAACCACGAATTTGCGGTAGACAAATATACAGATCTAATTATGAAGCAGATTCAGCTGAAGATTACTTCGAAAAATCTATATTCATCCCATATTTAGATCATTTGATTTCAGACCTTGAAACGAGATTCTCGAAAGAACATGTAATGCTTTTTTCTTTCTTCAATTTTTTGCCAAAGAATTCAAAATTACTAGATATTGAATCTTTCGCATCTCAGGTCAGCAATATGTATAACATTGAAAATTTAGAAAGTGAATTAAACATTTGGAATGAGTATTTATCTAAACCACAAATGGATGAAAACATAAAAATTGAATATCTTATCGGATAAATTTTCTCCTGCTGTCAAAGAATGTTATTCTTCTCCTTACATTTCCATGTACTACTCGTGCTATAGAGCGTAGTTTCAGCGCAGAAATAAATTTTAGATCAGAATAAAATATGCCTACTCTGTTGTATAGCGATTAAGTATTTTGTCTTCAGAATTAATATTGTTTTTATGAGTTGTTTTTTGCAATTTATGATTTGTTAATTTAGATAATATACTTGTTTGTTGTTTTTACATTCTGGAGCAATTCTGTGCTATTTTGAATCATATTTTAGTATCATGTTTTAAACTCCATTGTTTGTGTCATTCACTATATATTTCAAGATTTATTATTATTCTTTTATTATTTTTATGAACATGGTTTTATCGAACATATATGTATATATTTTTTATTTCGTTATTACTCGTTGTTTTTTCTTTATTTATCAGCAATTATAACAATTATTTCATTTCGTTCTCCATATTTTTATATTCATTTTTTTTGTAAATTGTTCAATTGAATGTGACTCTTTTTGGAAAGAGTTACCGTATTATTTTACATCACCCTATGTTGTTGATGTTTAAAAAAAATGTTGAAGTGGAAAACTTCATAATTTTTATTTTGCACAGCCCTCTTCCCACTTATGAATATAAAAACAGAAATAGAAAGAAACGGAATACTAATATCGCTTACGACAATCATGAACGCCTTATCAATTTTCAATAATTTTCATTTTTTGCCCCCCCTGAGAAAAATTTCTGCGGGCGCCCATGGTGGCAACCCCTTCAAAAATCTTATATGGCAATAGATGGCAGAATTATTCATAATTTTAAGTGTTTCACAATATATAATATAGCGAAAAAATTCCGTTTTGTGATTATTTCGGTAAAAATCGAGTTGTGGCATGGCCATCATGTTGACCGGATATAAATCCCATGGAACTTTTTTGGTGTATAACAGAAAAAACACTGTTCACTCTCACGGACTCTGACACAGTTGATTTACATCATTGCTCTAAGATCACCACATTGCATATGTATATAATTCTCTTAAGGTGTAACACTTCTGTCAGTAATGTCACTGGATTCTCTTATAAGGATGTCTTAAAACATGATAAACGACTAATACTATTCAACATCACGCAACTGGCCATATTCAGAGAAATCGAGCAAGTCGAAAAAAACGGGAAAAAAACCTACCTGAATGTGACAGCACATCTTGGTTTTCTTGGAGCATGGTAGCTGCCCTTGACAGGACATCTAGAGGCGATTCTGTGTCTTCCATATTATCTGAAACAATTGAATTTCCTTCAAATATTTGCGTTTTGATATTTTTGGCAGGATTCGTTGTACAGGGTGGGCAAATTTCGATGTTTTAGCACTACAACTTTTAAACTAGATGAGATAGACAAAATCTGATACCCCATTCTCGGTCTCTTTTTCTGAGAAACTAACAAGGGTAGTATTCATTTTTGGCCACGTTTTTTTGTTTTTGAGTTATTAGCGAAAATTGGAAAAATGGCGACTTCGAAAAACATTTATATCTCCGCTGATACTGATGATAGAGCTCTGAAATTAAAACATTATATAGGCACTTTTTTACGTAGAATCCCACTGGATTCTACGTAAAAAAGTGCCTATATAATGTTTTAAAATACGCACGCCACTGCGTGCGTATTTTCAAAAGGGTTTTTAATTACGAAGCTATAACCCAAAGTTATGTTTTTTCAAATGGGAACACAAGATTTTTGTGCCATTTTCTGAAAGCTTAATTTTTCCTGATTTCAAAAGTATATAACATCGTATGATTCTTATCAAAATAAATAACAGAAAATGGTCAAAAACGATTTTTTAGCACACTTCTAAATCAAGAGGAGATAGATCAAATCTGAAACCCCATTTTCGTTATCTTTTTCTGAAAATCTAACAAGAGTAGTATTCATTTTTTCTTTCGTTTTAGAGTTATAAGCGAATATTGGAAAAATGGCGATATCGAAAAAATTGTATATCTCCGCTAATACTGATGATAAAGCTCTGAAATTGAAACATTATACAGGCACTTTTTTACGTAGAATCCAGAAGGTAGCCAAAAATGAATACTTCTCTAATCAGATTTTGTCTATCTCCTCTGGTTTAAAAGGTGTAGTGCTAAAACATCGAAATTTGTACAAGCGGAGAATACGATTTTAAAGTGAAAGTTTGATTCGCCACTTTTAATTCATCGTTAGTGCCTACAATGGAATGTTCTGGACACGTCAATTAAATTCAATTATTAATTCCCTCAAAGAATCGGTTCTTCCCACAGAATAGATAAAATTTGAATCGGTTAACTTTACTATCTAATTGAAGAGATACAATAGAGTTGTTGACCTCTCCCACTGGTGAATCCATACCAGTATATGTTTGAACTGTGGAATTTCTATTGTAAGCTACCAAAATATTTCGAATAGAGCTCAACAATGGGATTCAACACCGGGTAGAAAGAGACGCAAAGGAAAGAAATTCCGAAGATACCAGATTTGTTGATAACAATAAAATATTTTAAGCGATCATCTCTATCAAATATTTGTAATTTTCGAATTTTGAGCAAGGAATGGTCTTAAACGATAAGGTTCTCCTCACTGATGACGAATATGTCTGTCTGCAAGTTATCTTTCGAACGGAAGAACATAGAAACTTGTAATTTTCAGTGGACGATCGGTAAAAGTGACAGTTCCAAATCTTTTTTTCTGTTAATTTCAAAACAACATATTCGATCGAGATGAAATTTTACGTTTGGATGTAGAATAACAATTTCAAGCCTTGTGCAGAATTTTATATTGATCGCGTAACCAGAACCATAGAATATTCAAGAAGAATATTGAAAAAATTACCAAATATTGAGTTGAAGGTATTGAAATGAATAAATCATCAGAACCATGAAAAATTCAAAAAGATTATTGGAGAAGATATTTTCTTGTTAGTATAGTCAGTAGCTTCTGAGCACTCGTTCATTTATGCGTCAATCACGTCATATAAATAGAAGATCATAAAAGGTACAACTTTTTTACACGACAATCAGAAAATACTCATAGAAAATCTTATTTTGTTCGAGTATAATTATCAAACGTTATTACGGGGTGTTTCTAAATTCATGCGACAAAATTCAGGAGGTGAATGCTCGTATGAAATTAAGATGAGTCTTTCCTATATAAAAATTTACCCAGCCCACCCCTTTCCGAAATATCACCCTTAAAAAGTGGTGACTAAAATTCAGTTTTATTTTTTCTAAAATTCCAGTGAAGCTAGAAACTTGAAATTCTGTAATTTTCGTGCTCTCACAAAATACTAACCACGGTATTTCTACAATATTCCTGTTGTATTATACGGTGGTGAAATCAGCAAACCCTACTTTTTTCGAGATGAAGTTGATAATTTCTCCACCGTATAATGCAACATATTGTATAAATACATTGGTAAGTCCTTTGCGAGTGCACAAAAATTAAAGAATTTCAAGTTTCTAGCTTTACTGAAATTTTAGAAAAAAAATTTTAGTCACCACCTTTTAAGGGTGATATCACGGAAAAGGGTGGGCTGAGGAAATTTTGTTATAGAAAAGACCAATCTTAATTTCACATGAGTATTCACTTTCTGAATTTTGCGCATGAATTTAGGACCACCCTGTACACTTTAAGAATTAAAACAAAAATAAATACCAGAAAAGTCGGTATACTATAATATCAATAATACAACCCAATTTCAGAACCACAACCAGAAAATATTCGACAGAAAAACTCCTTATTCTGTTTAAGAATAATCATCAAAGGTTAATAAGATTTCAAAACTTTACTATTACAATTTGTAACCCAAAATATGAACTATAGACCAGAAAATTCTGCATATCTACTATAAATAACACATTTTCTAATGACAACCCAAAAAAATACTCGACAGAAAATCCTCAAGTATAATTATCAAAGGTTAATAAGATTCGAAAGATTCACTATCAAAATAAGTAAACCAAATATGGCAAATAAAACAACTGTAGTTGACCGAAAATTCTGCATGCTTTAAATGAACAACATTTTCGAATAGCAACTTGATAACTAAAAAATATTTTGATTCTGCTGGAAAATAATTATCAAAGGTTAATAAAATCCGAAAGGTTCACTATTAGATTTAAAATATAAAAATAAGGGGCAAAATGAGAAATTTATACTAGAAAATTTGCATGTTATGAAACGAACATTTTCGACCGACGAACAGATAATATTCCACAGAAAATCTCCCTATTCTGTTGCAGTATAACTATCAAAGGCAAATCAAATTCAAAAGATTTACTTTTTCGATTAAAAAACGAAAAAAGGCAAAATAATAACTATATACCAGAACATTCTGCAAATCATGAAACGAACAATATTTTCGAAAGGCAACCAGAAAATATTCTACAGAAAACTCCTATTTCCATTCGGAAATAATCAAGAGATCTTAAAGTACTCAAAGATTCATAAACAGAAAAAAATTAAGCAAAGAAATTGAAATGAAATAGGTATGCCACTAAATTCTGCACATCCACATCGTATACAAGATGAAAATATATAAATATCAGTCTGTTCGAGTATAGTTATCAAAGATTATTGAAATTTCGGAAGTATATAATGAAAAAAAACTGCGAATAAGATAAAATAAAATAATATACCAGCAAATCCTACACATCGTATACAACTACAAGATTCAAAAACTCAACGAACAACAAAAAATATACCTCCTTCTACACGAGTATGACTATCGCAGCTTAATAATAACAATAAATAAATAACGAATTAGCTTCCTCTTCCGGCTATCCACGACTACTTCCTCTCTGCTTACCGGTAACGCAATCAGGAGTCCAAACGCGCATCATGCACTTAACACACTTCTCTCAAATATTCGAACGCTTCTCTCGCACGAAACGACCAAACAAAATGAAACGTCGTGAAGATATGAAATCAGTAAAATTTCTTGCACAAACGAAAGAGCGTACTAGGCTCGCATTCCTGAAGCCCTAAGGGTCCAACAGACGCAGATGTCGAGGCGGAGTGTCAAGCAGATGCTTGAGAAAACCATTAAAAATAAAACATTCCACCAAGTGCCGTCTATGTACTCTGATTGCCGATGGCATGTGAAGGTTCCATACGGTCCCTTTTCGGGTGCAACGCGCCAACCTTTATACAGGGCGTTTCGGGAAAACGTCTGGAGGGTGTTCCAGATTCGATTCTCGCTGGGAGCATCTCGAGAACTGCAAGACTTGGAGAAAAAATCTTCGAAGATTTTTTCGAAAGATTATGAAAGCTTATCGTAAATATTTTGATTCGACCTCGAATTACAGGGCGTTTCTGAACAATTACTGGCTTCTGTTCGAAAAAATCTAAAACGTTTTTTCTCCATTTCAGTATCGTTATGAGTTTATTACAGTACTAAAAACAGTGTACTGTAATGAAGTCATTACAGCATTGTTTTCAGTTATATTTTTCGTTTTGTGGTTGTCTACACTGACTTTCGATCCTATCAATTTTCAACACACGTCAATTGTCAATATAATGTAATTTGGATAAAGTGAAATGATTTGCAACATTATTCGCAATTTCTCTTAATTCTAGTGGTGTTAAATCGATTTAGTCAGACATAATTCACGAATTCAATGCGTAATAATAAATTATTTCGAAATTATGAACGTACGGTTCAAATTCTTTAATCTGTCACCCTTTTTTGGTGGCTTATTTTCGACAAATACGTGTATGATCCTCCTATCAACAATTAACTATTCGACAAATATTTATTTCCTAAGCTATCTTTTTGAGAAATGTCAGAATTTCATCGCTGAAAAACTTTTTTCAGGTCAAGCAAAACAAAAATTCTCCTAATTTTTTTGAAAACTTTTCGCAAAAAATCACTCAGCCTTCCATAAAAACAAAGAAGGACTTAATCCAATTTTAACACCCTGTAGATACATACCTCAAAAATGAAGCCTCAGAGGTGCAAAGTTTATTGCGACTGTGTAAGTCCTAAAATATTCGAAATACCCCAAATATGACAAAAACCGCATTCCTCGGTAAAAAAAAAATGTAACGACTCAAGCTAGTTTCACACCAGGGTTGAAATGTAGAAATTCCTCATTTCTCCGCCAAATAAAAGTTCAGGTAGAGCATTACAGGCTCTACTGAAACTATATAACATAGGGCCTATATTCCAATGCGATATACAGGGTGTTTCTAAATTAGACCTGAAGGACGTGTTAGTTATTAGTTATTAGTCGTTTGAGTCATATTTTATGATTAATTAACAGTTTACGAGATATTAGAGTTCTTGTGATATTTGAAAGATTTCTAACGTTTTTCGTCAATTTTTTTTTTATTACCAAATTTGGTAATAATTTTGGATTATATTCGTGACTAGCGAGAAGTCCGGATCTAAAACCGTTAGAATAAACGAGGCAGCGAGAAGATTGATATATATTTCAGGCGGAAAGTAACGATTCAAGAAATAAGGAATGGTGGAGTTCATTTCAAACATAATTTATGAATACATTTTCTACCGAAATTTTGGGTTTTATTGCAATGAATTCATTGCTTTCCTTTCTTTGCTTCCTTCCCCTTTCAAATCAAAATCTGCTGAAACAAAACTAGTGCCTATATTCTAATGAAAACTTTTTTAGGAATTGAAGAAAGAATTTGGCCAGTTTTTAAAATGATTTTGTCATACATAAATAATTGCGGAATGCGAAAATTGCACGCAATTTTGAAATTTATATTGGAAATTCACTATTCTTTTCTTCATATACCAACTTTCAAATCATACTGATACTTATTCAACATCTAATACAGCATAGTTTTGTTTTTTTTATACGTATCATATCCTTCTTTAATAGAAATAATCCAAAATTGAAATCAAACTTGGTCAAGGTAGAAAAATGAATGTGAGAATTTTTTCAAAAAACACAAGAACTTAAAAGCTCGGGAACTGTTAATTTTCGGTTATCAATGAATATTGCTCAATCTACAGCAAATGAGTAATACTAACACCTCCTTCAAGGTTCACGTCTAGTTTGGAAACACCCTGTATAAAGATCGTTGGGTAGAGTTTCCAAATATTATGTGTTCACTATTGTATTATTCATATTATTCAATCTTTTGTATTTTACACTACATTTTAACTCATCAATTCATTTTTTTTAAGTATTCAATGGTTTATGATTAGAAATATCAATCTGAATCTTAACAATAATTTTCACATACACCAGTGTTTCATTTTTGTTGAGAAATGGAAACAAAGGACTGTTGTCTTAAATTTTCAACATTATGTGAATTTACTATTGTTTTCTAAGTAACTTTTTTCTTCAACTGATCAAAATTCAGTTTGAACTACGTATAACGACTTTTTTTCATTATTTCCTCTATTTGAAACAACATTCAAGTCTGGTTACAATATTCATTTTAAAATATCGCATATATTCATTATTTGAAAGAAACAGCAGGTTCGTTAACTCTGATCATTCTCTTAAAAGATTTAACGATTTGCTCCGAAAGCTATGTTTATATCGAAAATATTTTGTTCGGTATGTGAAACGATTGAATCCAGTAAATTCAATATATTTTTTTTTAAAACGAGAGAAAATTCCATCCTCTATATCACGGTTGAGAAAAACCAGTTTTAATTAGATGGCGTTCTTATTCATCTTGTGTTTAAATGAACGGAGGAGGTAGACAATAAGTTAATGTCATTATTGGTAATTGAGCTTTTGGAACTTGTTCAGCACTGTTGTACAAAACATTTAGGCAATTCGTCTGCCAACATTCCAAGTCAGAGAATGAGGAGATAAACGAAAAAATCTGCTTCGATTTTATTTGTTCTAGCTGCGACATTTTTTACTTCAATATGAGTAGGTATGTCATTTTGCCCAGTCACATATGATGTGACTAAATTTTTTTGCTAAATATTTTTGAGCGCTCAACATTTAGGACATTGAATAAAATATAAATCAAATTCAAATTAGCAACCCTATTATCATATAGAAAAAGGAGATTTCTCTGAAAACTTCGTTCGAGTTCCCTGCTCAAATAAGGAATATTTCATTCTTTCATTTCCCTTTTTCCAATGTATGAATGAGACGTCAAGTTGGCGTATAACGTAAGGATTCATAAAAAATATTTGAATCACATGTCATTTTGACATCTGACGCATAAGCACGGACGTCACAATTGAAACCTAACTCAGAGCATAGTATAAGGAAGGTTCCTTATACTATGCTCAGAGTAATACACATAGATAGAGGGAGCATATGTCATTTTCAGTGAGCAAATTTTGTCCCCAACAAGAACTACCAAATTTGACATGAAGCGCGCAGAAATGAAAACATATGAGTGATTCGATATTTCACTTAATTCGCGAGTTTCTCCACAAAGAACACATTTCTTATATCCCATAGTGAATCAACGTTTCATATTAACTCAAAAAATATTGAAATAAATACCTAAATATATCAGAAATTCTGAAAATAAAACTTCAAGCGCGCCAAACGACGTCAAACAACCGATGACACTAGGAGAGCAAAAGTTTGCAAAGCTTGGATTTCAGCAGGTAGAGACAAAAAATAATAAATATTCTGCTTACTAAAAATTCCACAATTAGGAGAAATATCGGATTCCAAATATTCAAATTTGCATATTTATTCGGGAATCACTCAGATAAATATATTTCATTCAATATAAAATACATTCATAATGATATAGTAAAATTGTGGATTTGAAAAAATATCACAATCCGACAACGTAATCTAACCATGTTGGGGACATGTAAAAATTGCGTATATTCCCTCTCTCTATGTTTATTACTCTATGAAACCTAATCACGTTAAATGGAAATTTTATAATTCAACAGAAAATTGTATACTTAAACCCAATCAGTTCTTTTCTGGATTTTTCGCCTATAGAATTAAAAAATGTCGAACTTTCCGAATATTTCCCACTGTAAGTTCAAGTTTTATTTATGTAATTTCCTGCTTTGAAATTCGTAGAGTAAGATATATTAATGATTATCCTTCTTTCGATGTACGATTTTAACGCATACCTAATTTAAAGAATGGTGATATTCATAGAAAAAAATTAAATCGTGTCAATTTGACATCTGACACATAAGTAAAACCATCACAATTGAAACATAAGTTGATCGCCTCATCTGAAAACTTTATAATTCGGGAGAAAATGATATTCTTCAACTCAATCAATATTTTTATAGATTTTTCCCCTCCAGAAATAAAAAATATTGAACTTGGTGAATAATTTCAAAGCTTGCCCATAGCACTTCCTTTGATAGTTCATTTTATATTAGTCAGTCTCCTCCATTAAAATTTGTAGAATAGGATATATGATGCGATTGTCCCGAATTCCTATGTACACTCACTATAAATATGGACTGAGTGGGTGAAATTTGAATGTCAATAATCCAACAAATGCCAAAAATGACAATCTTTTTTCGTACTGGCATGTGTCGTTCAAATGAGGACAACTTTCTACAGGACGTGGATGTTCAAACTTTATCGGTTATTTCGAAATGTTGGTATTATGATATGACTATTACCAAATGGTTTTTATGGTTGATAAAAACGACACTACATATACAGACATGTTTTCACTCCATGTATATCCAACTCCGAATGAACGACAATAAAATAAACCTTTGGAATCGCTTCAAGACAAAAATTTGCAAAAATCTCACTATGCTGAATTATTCGTAGAATTTAATTTTATAATTTATAAAAGTAACTGTGGAATTTTGTTTCAATACACATCAAATATTTCATTTTTGAAAAATATTCTCTTTGATAATTACAAAGATTATAATTGAAAATAATGGACCAAAAACTTAATTAATTTGAATCATTTATTTCTAAATGGAACGACTATATCCAATATAACATTTTTCACTGTAACTTCCTACCTCTATAATTTTCGGAGTTGATGAAATAACAATTACTTGACGAGGAATTCAAAATCAATAAACTCTATTTCAAACCTCACCGCATACAAATTTCAACAATGTTAAGGTACTTGAGAAAATAAAAGCTAATTGGCAAAACACCCTGCACAAAATTATCTGCAAATTTCGAAAGAATCTCATCTTTCAAAAAGCTGTTAACGATAAGGAAGGCACCTGAAGAAGGGTCTTTGAAAAGCGCTTATTGCAGGTAATTTGACAACCGTAGGAACATTAACGCCTCAAAGGAATGTCGAGAATTTCAACAAGAGGAATCTGAAGAATTTCACACCTTCAAAAGAGACGGTATATCCGAGAAATTCTTTGAAGTTTTTTCGTTTTGTCTACCTTATTTTAACACTTAAGGATGAACAATGTTAAAGAAAAAATTGGTCGATCAAACTCAAAATTATTATTATTTACCCAAATTTTGAAGCAAAGCCTTAAAGTATGCCTTTTCCAAAATAACACTTGCACCAAATAAAAATCCAACTACGTTATCGTTATGCAGAATACATTAACTTTTCATTCAACAAATCAAGCCTTTTTGATATTTCGATCATTCAAAAAATTTCCAAAACTGATTCGAGATGATTAGACGAAATGAAACAGAGTGTAAACAAACTAACTGAATGATATATGAGCTCAAACTCCATGTGAGTATGTAGAGAATACAAGGCAAATTTAGCTACAAAACGAATTTCTACAATTGAAAACAACAGATAATAACAAACTTTTGGTTAGTTTTTAGCATTCTTTGGGAATTTTATAATTTTTCGTAATTACGGGAGTTTTTTTCCATAAGTAAAAATATTTCAGACGAGTATAGAACAACAACACAATTATTTCACTGAAATAAAACAAACTCGAACCGTTTTCGTTGATATCCAACGTAATTGAACAATAACAAATGTCGCATATTTATCTATGAAGGTAAACGATCCAAATCGGCATTGAAATACGCAAAAAAAAAAACTAGATTAAGTCCGATTTCTTTGGGGACAAGGACGAAAATAATACTAACGAAACATACACCACAAAAGCAGAATTTCGATTTCATAAGGTTATCGATGTAGGTATTTCCCACGAGCCGATACTGTTTACAAAAAAAGCCACCTTTATAATTTCTCAATCGTCGATTTGCCAATGTAAGATCAAAAATATTTTGTTAATTATATTTACGTACCCATACGGATCAAATTTGCATCACTCACTATGTGCTTGGTACTTAGCACTCACTAGACATTTCAATTTATTAAATAAATATAGATTGTGGAATTTTGTTTACAAATCAAATAGTTTCTGAACGATATCTCGCAATATTATCGGAATGAAAAATGTTGGCATTCCCACGAGGGCAGAAATACAACACCTAAAATTCCAATACTCGCAATCAGGAAGAAAAAGCGGTCACAACAATCGAACAAGTACAAAAATTCGGTATAACAAATACTATTTTCACTGACAATGCGGATCTACATAGTTTGACTGGCTCGATCTCGCTGTAAACATAAAAAACGGGGGGAACTGTGACCCCAATAACTCAAATATTCGGAATAACTCACGAGAACAGATCGTGAAACAATAGCTTCAAAAATAATGGTACCATCACAATGAAAAAATTGCACCACTATATGAAAAGATCGGACAGTTTACCAATTAAACGAAATGAAACAAAACATGAATAACTTGCGGACACATTGTCTAACAAATTACGAATAGATCTTACCCCTTTCTTGGTTTTACAATCAAATATTGCATTTGATTCATAACATAACAGAAGAAACAACAAGGAAAACAGTCGGCAAAAGTACACCCCAAAAATCAATAAAAACAGATCACGTGTATAATTTCACCCTTAGTTATAATGATTCGACTTACCACTATGTATTTTTGTTTGAGGAACTGTTTGTTTCATATAATTTAACCTAAAAGTACAATAAACGTAGTTTTTTCACTACACCGTGCAGGAACAAGTAAAATTCGGCGAAGAATTTGACATTTCGGTCAAACTAAAGATTGTGGTATGTTAGGTATGTCAAATATTTACAATGTTCCTCTATTGGAAAGTTTGTGAATTATGTCACCCAATTCACACTAGTCAAAATGAAATCCACTATCATTATGACTTCAAATATATTTCCTGCGAGTAGACTTGATTATATCGAAGCCACGATAAAAATAACGATCAATTAAACCTCACTTTGTCATAGTACACAAGAACTCGACGAATTCCAATGATAACATAAAAGAGACCCTCGGCATTTGGTATGGTTTGAGTCTTACTTTAACGTGATTGGACGATGTTTCGCAGAGTTTGGTTACTTGAATTCAGAAAGTAGTTTTGGTAATCTAAAAAACGAATAGGGGAATTGATCAATGTAATTCAGGCATGATAAGAATGTGAGCTCAAAACTTATCTCCTAAAGGATCTCTGCATTTACTAGCTTTCTTCTGCGCACGCTTGAATTGTTTGAATCGTTTTCATGGAATAACATTATTAAAAAACAAATTGATTATTATATTTATTTAGAATGATTTATCAACTGGAATTTCTACACATTTTTTCTCATTACTAATACCTCAAGTACTCGAAGGCAAAATTCAGTTCTGCCTACATATATGTCATGGGTAATTAAGTCAGGTTATTATCCAAGAAAATTCTAAACACAAATGCAACGGCCGTCATAGCCACTAAGCCGTAAAAATTAATCGTAAGAATGTAATCCTTGGCTGAATTGAATAATAAAAGTCTATTAAAAATATAGCCAAATAAATTATACTTATTCGTGTCTGACCGTAACCCTTCAAAACGCTCACACTGGTACGGGGGTTTTCCAAAATTGATAAAAAATCTAAGCATACCAGATTTGTTTATTATTTTCGGCTTAATACCTACTCATTTGGAATTCAATAAAACTTGGTCTGAACGTAATGTTATCGAAGATTATTTTCAAATTGGAAATAATTGTTTGGAAAATCGGATAATTGGAGTTCTTATATATCTAATTGATATTTTTGTTCTTGCATTAATAATGATCATATCTTTTCAGATGTATGTTTGATTTGATTCAGATATACATGCATAATTATACGAAATAATAATTAAACCAAACCAAAGTAACGTTTGATTTTCTATATATTTTATTTTGATCTATGAGTTAACCTATTCTTTCGGTTAATGTCAAATCCAGATAAGTTAAATGTTATTGTAAACAATTGTTATTGTTTTGGGATTATCTCTTTTGTCTCAATTCTTTCACCAAGGGAGCCATTACAGTAGATTTGATGAAATGGGCTCAAAACAACTAGAATTCGTTCCAATCTCATCGTCAATAGATCCTAGTTTTTGGAATAAATTGTCAGAAATTAAATTAAATGATGATAAATTAAATGAGAAAGAGCACCCTGTTTGGGGATATTTCTCAAATATTAATAATAAATGCAAATTTCCAATTCTAGAAGTTAATAGTACTTCATTCAACAGGTATTTATTTCAATGTAATATTTATATTTATTTTAAAATTGTATTTTTGCAGTCAATTTGATAGCCAGAAGATATATATCCCATTCCATGGTGAAATACTAAACGTTAATACGATAGAATTTTTCAAAGATTTTGATAAAACCCAACGTATAAATAAAATAGGACAAGATATATTTACCAGCATAGAGAATGGGGAAGCATTAAAAACACCTTCATTATTGAATCGATTCTATATTTTGTCATTTGCGGTGAGAATAAAAACTGAAGACATACGAATATCTTGTCACAATGGAGTGTTTTTTCCAGGATTTGAAAAAGTTTCACTTTTACTACTGGTTTGCTTTTCCTGTTCCATACAATCTTTCAATAACATACAATGCTGTCAAAAACATATATGATGACTTCACAAAGGATCAGGTGAATTATCAAAATTATTTAATGTTATTTCATCATTTTTGAAAGTATTGATTCTACTTCTAGATTTCAAAATTATTGAACTTATTTTCAGCTGGAATTTATTTGGAACAAGTATTGTGACATGGATAATACTCAAAAACCATATTTTCTAGTTTCAATTCAAGATTCCATAGTTGATGTTTTTGAATTGAAAGATAAGCTTAAGGATTTGAATGAAGAGAATGTTAAGGATTTCTACTTTGTTTTTTATGATTTATCATTACTGGAAAATAGCCCTGGTTCAACATTACGAAATTATGTCATACTGATTTTACACCATTGGTAAGAGTGATATTGAAGTCAAACACTATTTACAATGTGCTTTTTCAAAGCTTTGTGTATGTGTAAAATTATTAATACTTTAGTAGTGAACTACGAAATTTAACATTTTCTTCTCTTCTTATGTCTTTCTGTTCATTTACTAACAATGTCCAATTTCCAGTCCAGTTTTGCAAGGGAAATCCGTAAATTTTCTATCTCTTCGTATAAAAAGAAACGACAACTATAAATTAACCTTATCAGAGAGCCTCATATTTAATTTTGATTTACCAGTTTGTCAATCTTCTGTTTCTGATTTCATCAACCAAGATCCAGAGAAGAAATGGGTTGGCTGGGAAAAAAATGAGAGAGGTAAATTGGGACCTAGGTTGTCTAACATGAAGAGCTTTTTAGATCCTAAGGAGTAAGTCAATTTGTTCTTTCTTAGAATTGTATTTGCTTATCGATTTCATTTCTAGACTCGCTGAAAGTTCTGTAGATTTGAATTTGAAACTGATGAAATGGAGGCTATTATCCAATGTTGACTTAGAAAAAATTAAAATAACAAAATTTCTTCTTTTGGGAGCTGGAACCTTAGGTTGTTCAGTTGCTAGAATCCTTTTGGTAATGGCAATATTCACCGTAATTTCTTCTGATCTACAAACAATTTCTTTGTTTTAGGGTTGGGGTGCTAGAAATATATCATTTGTGGATAACTCGGTAGTATCATATTCAAATCCAGTACGTCAAAGTCTGTTTACTTTTGAAGATTCCCAGAATGCAAAACCAAAAGCAGTGGCTGCAGCAGAAAACCTTCGGAAAATTTTTCCAGGAGTTGTAAGTTATGTTTCAGTTTATGATTTTCATTAATGAACCAATTTCAAACCCATCTCCTTTATTATAACAGTTTGATTGAATGCTTTCGAGTTCAGAGTATAACAAGTGATTCTAATTAAATTTTTGACGAGTTGTACTTTGCTAATGTCATAGGCGTGCCCTCGGATATACAGTATTGCCAACTATATGTCTTGATGCTGGAAATAGAGATGAAATCTCATTCGTCAAATGAAGATAGTACATGCGTTACTTGAACAATTTCCTTTCCAATATCGCTTTGAGGAAAGGGAGGTACATGTAGGCTTATTTGAAATGATTTGACCTATATTACCTGATTTTTGAGTTAGTATTTTGTAGAAAACGAGAATAATGTATTTCCATATTTTCATTTTGCAATGTTTCCACTGTAAATTCTCCGGGCTTGAGAAAACTAACCGAGCATCTTTTTGAATTCTATAGAAGTCCAAATCATACCAAATGACAATACCAATGCCTGGACATCCAGTAGGGGAAAGCATGATGGAGGAATTGAAAAAAAACATAGATCTTCTTACAAGCCTCATCTGTGAACACGATGTCATATTTTTACTTATGGATTCTAGAGAAAGTCGTTGGTTGCCAACTCTCCTTGGGGCCTATTTCAGTAAAGTACGCATGGACTGAATTAGCTTTTTTTGATTTTGCCCTAATACATAATGTTCATAGATCGTTATCAACGCTGCCCTTGGTTTTGACTCCTACCTAGTCATGAGGCATGGTGTGCGGATCGACACAGAAGAACTCAGAGTGAGGCAGCATGAATCAGGATTCAAAAGTTTGAAAGGCAATTTCCTTGGCTGTTACTTTTGCAACGATGTAACAGCACCTGGTAACGTATGTGCTTTGATATTGTCAAATGAATTATTTTGTGACATACTTTTATTAGTCTATGAGGGATAGGACTTTGGATCAGCAATGTACAGTCACAAGACCAGGTGTTTCGGCCATTGCAGGAGCCCTCACAGCAGAACTGGCTATATCGCTATTACAACACAAAGAAGGGTGAATATTCCCAAAATTCATGTTTTTATTATTTCAAGTTGATCATTTTCTAGAGCAAAAGCTGCAGCTTTTTATCAGGTAGGAAATATAGTGAACACAGAGCAAGAACTCGACTATCAGTGTGTGTTAGGAATAATACCACATACAATTCGAGGATACTTATCGACATTCAGCCAAGTTTGGCCAGCAGTTCAGAGGTATCAGCAATGTATAGCTTGCTCAGATACCATCTTGAATGTGTATCGCAAAGATGGTTTCAGTTTTCTACTTCAAGTTTTCCAAAATTCTAAGTATTTGGAAGATATTACTGGTTTAACATTTATGAATAAGGAAGCTGAAGATGCCTTGGTAAGATAATCGTATTGACGTTCTTCTCATAGAGAGGGCAGTTTACATGTGAACACATTTTTTTACAAATGCTCCTGAAACATATAGTTTATGATATTGCTTTGCTAATAGTTTTCATTCCGCAATGATAAGTTTTTATTGCCAGAATGCTGTGTTAATTTTTGAGGTTTTATTTCAATATTTTCTCATTTTTTCCTGCAATGATATTGCATATTATTGTAGGAATTAATTGATAGAATTGATTATTTGAATTACAGGTCTTTGAGTTCAGCGATGAAGAGGAGGTTCAATGTATAGAGTGTTATGATAAAACTAATGCAGATGCTGCATCGAAAACTTCACTTGATCAGGAGACGAATGTAGAAAAAACTGAATCAGTTCTAGTCAAATCAGAAGTTGGATCCCAGATTTCTGGTAACAATACACAAGAGTAATTTGGTAGTAGTCATACCACAATTGATATATTCCACAAAGAAATATTATTTAATCAGATTAACTTTATATTATTGATAATGGGAAAATTTAGTTTAGGGGCTTCTATCTTAAAGACGGATTTTGTACTCAACTCCAAAAATTGGATATACTTATTTATAGGTGTTCATAAAGTTATATGTCTTTATAAATGTTGAGAAATGCGGTATTTTAAATAATTTGTTCTGCTCATATTCATTTCAGATATCGGTTCGAGAAAATGCGTAGAATTTCCTATAACAACTTTGAAATTCATGATTTTTTAGGTATATTTGAAGGAAATGAAACTTCCCAGATCTATAACCCTACTGATTCCTCCATCCTCGAAATACAATCATTGACAGAAACTATAGGAGAAATCTTGGAAGATTTGATAAAGAACGCAGAAAAGGTTAATGAAACAAAAGAACCATTGGTTTCTAGAAAATCGGATGTCAGTATTTCCAGTAATGAATTCTTCGATAGAATTTTACCAGATGATATTTTGAGTATTGTAAGGAAAATCCAAATTCCTTCTCATTCTGCCTCTTCAGAATCTGTTCGAATAGAAATGAATGAAAAACTATCTGAGTCACCGAATTTAGAGCAGATATTCCATAGTAAAGTTTTGTATCAAACCAGTAATTATTTCAATGAAAACTCCTCTCAATTTTCCCTTGAAAATGATTTTTCCATGAATCTAAAGCAATCTCAAGATGAGGGATCAATCAATGTACCCTCAGTTTCAACATCAACTGTCAATCCGTCAAGTGATATTATGGCTAAACCGGGAATACCGAAAGAACTACTTCCTGTTTTTGAGAAGCAAGGTTCTAAAAGAAGTTTATTTTATAGTAGTGCAACAAGTACCATATCGAGAAAAACTGTAACAGATCAGAAAATAACTGAAATATCGAAGCCAATAACTAAGGAATATTCTGTCTTGAATATCGATGATGTGGAAAAAGGAATGGGTAGTTCTTATTGGAAAAATGATAACGCAGCTTTGGTTTCAAGCACTGAATTTGGGACAATAGATATTCCCAAAAAATTTTCACCTTTGAAAACTTATGGTACACCAGTGAAAGTAGGGGATCCAACTGTAATAAATGCCATGAATCAAAAATCGCGTACAGCTAGTTTATTAACTTTGAAATCATTGATTAGAAATTTCGTCAGTTCAAGTTCTTCCGAAAATCTGAGTGCTTTTGCTTCTGGAAGTGAAAAAAGTAGCACTTCCATATCTAACAAATTGAAAAAATATTTTGTGGCGAAGAATATTAAAACAAGTTCTGACTCAATATCTGGCAATGAACTATTCAAGGAAGAGGAGAATAAAATCGATGAAATAATAACCATTGCAAAACCACAACAAATATTCAGTTCTGGATCTTTAACATCTGAAAATTTAGGTGCAGATGAGAGTATTTACTATCTAGCAGAAACTGACTCTGATAAAACTTTTATGTAAAAGTAACATCGACTGATCAGTTATAAATATTCCTATATTTAAATTTTGCCTTTCCATTTCCAATTATCTAGAGCAAAAGTTGTAATCATCTCAAATATGAGAGAAATATATTGAGCAGTATGTAATTGTATCCAGTAAAAAAATATTTGTGAGAAAGACTGAATAAATAACATGAAATTTACCATTCAGTATTTGATTTTTTTCTTCATTAGACCCTTAAAATTATTTGACGGTTTATGCAAGCTTTGAAATTTTTTCTCATCATCAAGAGAAACTTTATGACCTAAAAGTACTCTCCAATCTCGTAAATTTCTTGTTTATTAAAAAAGATTGTTAGATGTAACGATACCTATTGAAGCAGCAATATTTATGAAAAAAGGTTAGCAGAAGACTTGAAAAACCATCTAGGTGGAAGCTTTAGATATATTAGATATTATTCACTTTTTCAAACAAGTTTCGGAATTTCCGCAACAATTTTTCTAATTCTAAATTATGAAATGATTCGATTGTAGTGTCGTCTATACTGAAGATCAAAAATTAAAATTTAATTCGTAACGGAAATCATAGATTGATGTAACGATATTTAATGCCATCTTTAAATTCATATTTCAAATTAACCTTTGGCTACTCATCTATAGGTGGCGGATTTTACATCCGGCAGGACACTGTATGTTTTTTTGACGCGCCACCTATGGTTCGTAGAGAGAACTAAAGTTTATTTTATAGAAACTGGTATAGATGGAGCAACACGAAATAGTACAAATTTGAAAATTATAACAGCTATGGAAATTTATGTGGGAATCCAATATTTTTTCCTGATCGTTGGGTTATTCAAACCCTTGTTGGTAAAATAACTACTCTCGACTCATTCAATTTTGGTTTATTCAATTTCTGTTGAGAAAAACTGAAAACTGATTGTTCATATGTAATAACATAGTATAAGGAAAAGATAGTAAGCCAGTGTAGTGCTTTTTTCGATTTTGTTGATGTTGAGCGCCATCAAGTTGTACTCACGTTTTTCTCGAATTTTACTGTCAAAAATTGGTCCGTAATGTGGAGCCCTCTGAAAAAATCGTTGTTAGTTTGAAGAATTAAAATATTTGAAATAGAGTGGTCAGAAGATTTCTATATTTTGATATTTTTTCTGCTCTGTAATAAGCATTTACGCCAGTGGCGTGTATTTGTGATAACTTAATAATAACATAAAAATTGTTGGCAATGTCATGCGACCCCTTTTCAACCACGCCACTGAATGAATTATCGTATTATTCCTGCGCCATCTATAGCTCATGATTCAGCGCTATCTATTATCGAGTTAATTCTCCAAATCCAAATCCAACTACAGTAGCGACCCCTGGTGACTATTTCCTTGCCGTCAAACGGCGGTTGGCTTACTATCTTTTCCTTATACTATGGTAAGAAACACAAGTATTGACCATCTATCTCAAGCAACTGTATTGAAAAATGTTGGATATAAATACTCGAATAAAAACAATTTCGACAGATACGTCATATTTTTTATTAAATTGAAGTTTTACATTCAGTGTGCAGTTTGTGTTGGGAACATATTTCAAGCTAATAAAAACGTGTCAATTTCATAATAATCTTTCAAATAATTCGTTGAAATACATTGTTATCAACACCATAAATTTCAATATCATAAGCCTAAATTGGTCACGTGCTCCAAGAATCTGAAATTGTACTGTAATTCTGTTTGGCATCAAACAACAAATATAAGGACTAGGAACATGTTAATTTCGAGAATGTTCAGTATCCAATTAAAATCGCAAATATACAATGCAATTTCAGTACAGTCTTTTGTTAATTTCACGAATATAATAATAAATTCATCAAGTTGGAAAACAGTGGTAGGAAATTTCATGAATAGAATATTGTTTCATTTTGATGGATATAGGTTTAAAAATCCTATTCTGATACAGTGGTAACATTGATAAAATATTCGTATATAAGCATTTTAGTAGAATTGAATTTCAGAAGTAACATTTTTTTATAAAATATATATATAGAAATGAAAAAGGTAACAAGTCAAAGAATGTCTTTGTGCTCATTGAAATATTACAATCGTCTCAATTAATGTTAGGTATATAATCGTTATTATTTTTAATGAATATTTGAAATTTTTGATTGAAACTATGATATAAAAATGGTGGGTTTCATGACGATTATAGTATTTCAGTTGTGATATGTATGGTTATTATAAATTGGTTGACTCACATTAGGAAAGGAATGAATTAAATATGTCACATTGAATATTTATTTAGGAGTAGTATAGCACCAGTGGCCCCACTTAATATAATTTTTAGGAATAATTTAGGATAATATGGATGAGCAATGTGATTTCTCTAAAGGTCATTTTCACTGCCAAGGCCGCAGCAAAGAAAATTTTTATAGATATATAAGTATTTTCATATACTAAAAATATAAACTTGAAGTTTTACACTCATGGATTTTGCACATAAATGCTATAATTACCTATAGTCCTCTTCTTCTTCAATCACGAAATTTAACAATTTATCAGAGCTGTCGCTAGACAAAACTGCCGCCTTAAGATATTGATTTAATTGGATTCAAAACACCCGGTACGACCCTCAGATGTTATGCCAAGTATCTTCGATTTCAAAGCACCCTTTGATACGGTCATTGAAGACCATCTCAGTGGAATAAACTAGTAAATCGCTTGGACAAAAAGTCCTCCATATGGCAAATCGATAGATCAAAATCAGAGAAGGGTAAATGGGCCTAAGACGAGGCTCTCTAGATCCCTGGGAAGCGAGCCCTCTACCCTGCAAATCGAGACACTAGCTGTCTACACTTGCGCCCAAGAGTGTCTCAAAAGAAACCTCAAAGGAGTGCATATTTACATCACTACGCACAGCCAGGTCACACTGAGGTCCCTGGAATCATATAGCCAGGGGTCTCTACTCACATGGAAGTGCCGTAATACCGTAATAAAGCAACTGGCCAGAGAGAATAAAGTAACTCTACTATGGGTACCGGGGCATTGTGGTATTGAAAGAAATGAAAAAGCCGATGAACTTGCAAAAAGGACATCAAGGTTGATACCTGTTGGTCCTGAGCCCTTCTGTGGGCTTGGAAATTTCCAATACAAGACAGCGGTCCAACAATGAGAGAGGGCTAATAGAAAAGCCCTCTAAAGAAATTCTCTTAATCTTGCCCATGCAAAAAAATTTGTGGTACTTTCACCGACCTATACCAGAAAACTCCTGAAGCTACTACGAGCGGTAGATACCACGTGTAATGGTGGGACTGCTGACAGTATACTGTTGGTGCAAATAACTTTTGTAAGTCAACAGATGAGATTTGCAGACTCTGTGGAAAGGAGGTAGAAACAGACGAACACATATTTTGCAAATGCCCGGAGCTGACTGGCCTAAAAACCACTCATAAGAGAAAGTCAGTTCTGAATACTCACGTAGTAATAGCCAAGGCTCCTAAGGATGTGTTCGGTTTTATTAAAAGCATCGACGACCTCCCTGACTTTGTATGAATAGGTAGGGTAAAGAACAAAAGATCAACTTGGTCGCAGTTCCCGGCAGACTAACAGTGCCGTAACGTTCCCGATTCAGTGAAATAATAATGATAACACCAGAAACATAATAATTCAAATTGGTGTGACCTTTCATTTGTTGCGGCCTCGGCGAAGAAATCATGTAAGGGGGTGCTTAACATCACATTAATTTAAACAGAGTATCCTATGATTAGGTGTAACGACATTTACAAAAATAGGTTGAACTATACTTGCTTAGTTACTTTCTCACGAAGAGAGGCCTACAATTCGATGAAATATAGAGATTCTTCTCATACAAACTAAATTTGTCAACATCCTCACTAATGGTATAAACTGAAGGTTGCCTCTGGACATAATCATTCCTATTACATAAAACTCTCAGATTAGATCTACAATAAATACTCCCACTAGTTGATTGTATGTTGTTATTAATATTATTATTATTACCCTGCATTTGAAGTGGGCGCTTTTGCGAATCGGATTTGTTGTGGTTGAACTTGCTGAACAGGTTGGTGATGTGTTTGGGCGTGGATAGCCTTATGGACAACGGGCGTTTGGTTGAAGAGAATGGGGCCTTTCCATGGAGGAAGGCCAGTTCGTTTCTGCGTCTTTTCAGGACGTTCTCGTAGTAAACATTCGTCTGCTTTGAGTTCTTGAAATTGTTGTGGAAATTGTTGTAGTAGTACTGCAGTATGCTGCCGGAGTTTGGGCTTCTCTTCGTTGGTTTATAGGCTTCGTGGTTGTTGTTGTTGTTCTGGACCATCGGTGGTCCATAATACTTGTTCAGGTTGGCAACCCTAGGTGCGTAGGCTTGGGGGGAAGGGAAAGATTTGCTTGTACTGGGGTAAGAGTAGGAGACTGCGTAACTCTTGTCTTTCGGTTGTCACACCTCCTGCAGGAATTTTAAGGGACAAATGCCCTGCCGATTGTCGCCCGACCGTATGACCACCATACCGTCTATTTCTTCACCCACTTGTATCACCACTTGGTCCCTCAATAACATCATACCGCTGTCACCTTCGCCGACCTGGAGGTTGTGTGTCACCTGAAATATTCCAGACGGCATAAGAAAGAGAAGAAGAAAAGTTTTTAACTTTAACTAAACTTACCTGTAAAGGTTTCTCCCCTGGCGAGAGCTTCAGAACGTATTTGGAGGGAAAAAAGCCGACTCTTCCAAAGCATTTACCTTTCCACCAATCTGGATCGGACGTATCGATCACAGTAACTTTATAGCCAGCTTTCAGATCCAGCTCATCTTGATGACGCGATTTGAAGTTGTACAGAACTACATATAAGTTTGTTGGTAGAAGACGGTGAGGTTTCTGAAATAGGTTTGAAGACTAAAAAGGTTTGATCATATAAGCTTAAGATTAAGGGTTTCAGTGGAATGGCAACTGTTCGTATTGTTTGCACTCGATGAAGCTAATGAAGACTTTATAAAAGGTGCGTTATCATAACTCCATTTTTAAAATGTGAATCATTTAATCAGTTGGTGTCGAAGTGGAGTGCTAGATGTCTTGTTCGAGAGGTGAGACTATAAAGTTATGTCCCGACACAGTTCAGTCTTAAAAATACACTTTATAACAGTGAGGAGCATGCGTTTGCCGTTAAGGTGTATTTTTCGATAGGATCCTTTCGCAATCGCTTCAATTTAGTCCTAGATCGGAAATAAATTGCAACGAGGGTTACTACATTTAGACAAATTGCGACAAGAGGAATTGACGCAGTGAGAGGCTGAGAGCTTCATTGTTCTGCGCGCCAACATGCGTCTGCCCTTGGAGCTTCCGATCTTTCTTTGAGAGGAATTCTTCCTGATGATCTTCATTCACATCCATTCAAGATAGATTGTATAGAAACTTTATAAACTTGACATCCATTCTAGGAGTAACGCCTGTAAGGTTTCTGTGGACCTTCTTGTTGCTTCCGAGTCTACCGGAGGTAGTGGAAGAATTGTGATCACTTTTGGGTCTCCCATTTCAAATTTAGACCCGTTTAATGCATTTTAAAACATCCTGAATAGTTTTGGTTTCATGTCGATTCGTCTTTCGTTCTGTGTGTTCGGACATGATACGAATAACCTTATTTTCTAGAATTCTTAACCGATTATAATGAAATCTGATATCGAAATTCAGATTGTGCTATAGATAGTCCCTCCCCGGTTGAGACACCTCGCCTAGCTCAAGGTGTCTATGGTTTTCCGAAACATATCCCATCCCGATTCTTTAGCCAAGACTACGGCGTCCCCCAGCATCTCGTCTGTTTTTTTCCATAACTCAGACAGCCTTGGCCTGTTCCTCCATCATAGTTGGTTTCACCAAGCTGAGTCGGTTCTGTCGGTGTACGAGTCTACTTCTGATACTAGGTTTCTCATCCGCAGTGTTTTCCTCATCAAAAGCTTTAACATGTTCCATCAAGCTCTTTAGGATTCGACAGGCGTCGTTCAGTTCTTCCTTCGGTGTCTCTTTCCATGGGACAAAACTGCACATCTGTCAACACCTTTCTCAGTTCAATCCATTTTTCCTGTACGGTTCTGCCGGCTCTACGGCCACGAGCCTCCAACTCCCATTTCAACTCTTTCGCTTTCAATCTGTTCACCTACATTTTACTTACACAAATATTGCACAAAAAAATACTCTGAAGGGCTCTTCTGTCAGTCCTATAGCGGAAAAAACTAATGTCCCTGCTCGGGCGCCAATTTGTGACGCGAAGGTGGAATTACTTGTACTCATCCGATGTTGAAGAAAATTGGTATGGATGTTTGGGTCGGGTAGAATTTCAATACATTTAGATGAACTGTACGTTTCGTCAATGCATAAACGGGATTAACCCAGGTTCTGAACATTTTGCGATCTACTCATCTAATTTTTATGAAATATGGATATTCGAGTTCATACAGTAAATATTTCATAGGACTTATAGATTTTGATTATACTGTTTGAGTTGCCTATGCGTAAATTAGATCTTTTCGAAAAATAATGGTGTTACAAGACCGAAAATAACTTATTGTAAAAGACCAGGAAGCATATTGCCATAATATTTGGCATACAACACAGAAACAAATATAAATGTTCAGAATCATACCATGTGTTTTATTAAGTTTTGATATCACGCTATAAACTAAATCAAAAATAACTTCATTTGAAGGGCAAATCTTTTTATGAATATTGTTGTAAATTATTTTCATACCGAAAACAACTAGTTTGATTATTTTTACGGAGAAATAAACTTAATCTGGAATCATAAATCGATCTATTTTTAGGTATCTATAGTGAGGCTGGTATTTATTGTGCCAATATTGTTCTGGTTCATTGTGTTTTATTGTCTCATCGATATTGGTCTGTTATATCTAAAAATAAACCTTTGGAATCGTTCAGAAGAAACCAGAACTCTAAAAGCTTACCTTTTGAAATGAAAGGTTCAAAAATTGAATGATTATTTCGCCATTCTGAACTTCTAGAAAAATTCCCCTTTAAAATCTCATTAACTGATGTAAGTGATCACTTACATCGAGGTATTACCCGGTACCGAAAAAATGGTTGAAAATAAAAATATAGTCCTCAAATCCAAAAGTAAATTGAAAGGAAAGACTTCGATAACACTTACTTTGTTTATACATAAAACGATTAAAAAAATATTATAATTGATTGTGGTATGAAATGAAAACACTCTCTTCAGAATGATAACTTTCAATATAATTGAAATGAGCTGCACTTCAATATTGATGATACTTTTTCAGCCGAAAATATATAGTCATAACGAACTCTTCAAGTTAATTCAAATTATATTTCTGTTTTTTCACGTGGTCTCCATTTCATTTTGTTGAAATGAATGTTTACGAATATTTTGATGGTCTCTTTGATTTGGGTTATTCTTTATTGCTATTATTCATGATATTTTTATTGTTGTTGTAATGAAAAAACACGTATATTATTTTATTTTACTTCAACAGTCGTGGAGAAAGTATAGTCTGTTAGTCGGCTAGAGCCTCAGAATATATACTCTTATTTGAAGAGAGCAATAGGTATAGGGTTGAATTTAATGTTCATTTCATTCTTCGCATATGTGTCATTGCGAATAGACGTATACATCTCACCGCTCCGATAAGTTGTAATTCAAGTTTAAAAAATCCGTGAAAAAACTTTTGAGAACAACAGAGAGACTAGAGCTGAAATAAAAGAGATCGTCAAAGAAACTATTATGGCCGTATTAGATAGTTATTTGGAGAAATTAACAGAAGAAGTTCTGGAGAAAATCAGGGAAAATATGCAGAGTGAATCTGAGGAAATTAAATTGAAACTGGAAGAAACTGAAACCAAATTGGAACAGCTGCAACAGGAAAATAAGAAGGCAAATGTAAAAATTTTTGGACTTCCTGAAACACAAAATTCGAATCCGACAGAGAATATCACTACAATATGTAAAGATAAGAATATAAACATCGCAGAACGTGCAACGTCTAGGAAAAAAAACTGAAAACAAAACAAGACCCATACTAATTAAATTCACGGATGAATTTCATTGTAACCAATTCATATATTCCCGTAAACAATTCCTAGGTACAAATATTGTTGTGAAGGAGGATTTAACGAAAAAACGAATCGAATTGCTCAAGTATGCAACTATGAAGCTTGGAAACAAAAACGTTTGGACAATTGGCGGTGTCATGAAGACAAAGATTAAAAGTGGTATCGTATAATATCAGTGAATAAAAAAGAGGTTATCGATAATATTACTCAGAGTGTTCTGCCCAGAGGCTAATAACAATATTGGTTTATTTTTCATGAAACTTAAAAGTACAGTTTGTATTGATGTTGTATTGTAGCTTGTCGGAGGGTAAATTATTTGATTCCTTATCGCATATTTAATTATTAATTATTTTAATAATTAATACTTTTCCTTTTGTTTTACTTTATTATTATATTTTGTAGTTGAATGTCTATTATTGAGTCAGTGTTGGAGGAGAAGATGAGAGCATTTATTAATTTGGATGAGGTTAGAATGATCATTTAAGGTGACAGAAATCTGAATATCTTTCATTTCAATACACATAGTGTGAGAAAAAAATTACGATGATAAGAAGATTTTTTTATCATAGAAGCAGTTTCTCCTCCTCCTTGGTATTTTTTTTTGTTGTTGTTGTTTTTTCTCTGTAGTATAGGGAAAAATCTTTTGTTTTTGAGAAAGAAGAATTTTTCATCAAGAGTAATGGTAGGTTATGGCAGTATACAAGCTATTTGCTTAGACTGCTAAACCTGCTTATTCTTGTATATATTTCGATATGTATGTATTTTTGGACGAATAAATTGAATTGAATTGAATTTTTAAGACTGTATATTACATTTCGTACATACAGAATAGGACATAGAAAATACGTTTATTATTAACTTTCAGAAAGTAGTTTGTGACCCCCGATACTCCATATAACCACTTGTACAAGTAAAGTGATTAAAGTAGGTTACAATAAGAATTTAGGTCGAAAACATAAATGGGTCCTGTTTCCTTGACAACGACCCCGTTCCCGTTAAAGGTCATGAAACATCCGAAGGACGTATGTAATAGCTGCTTTCCCAAAAACCCGTAATCGTTCAAATAACGATCATTGCACTTACTCTTCCACCAACTGGACTGGGACATGGCGATGTGCTGGCTGAAGATGGACTCTTATCGTTCTCATCTGGCAATTCAACGGAGGACATTCGGATATTTTTCGCTGATAATAGACGTCGATTGTGAACTGGGCTGGATGGAGCTAGAAATTAAGGAAAGACATTTTTAATTCAGATTCGTTTTTGATTTTGAAATCCGATAAGATGCACCCTAGCGATGTTGCACTGGATTAATGTAATGAGGTTTTTTTTTACAGAAACGACGCTGTGAATATCGATGGGTATTTCTTTTATTTAGTGAGTATGTTGGCTGCAATTACACCTTTTCCAATTGTAATTCAGATAGCGTAAAATGTAATTCAGAGAAGCAAATTGAATTTCAGAAGATGGAAATTCAGAATGGGACGTTGTTATTTAGAAACGGTAATATGTATTTAAGAATAGCAATATGTTATTCTGAGAGGTTAATTTGTCAGAAATTATTGGAGTTCAGATTTGATAATTTGAAATTCATAAATGGGAAATTGTAATTCAGAATTGGTTACATGTATTTCAGAATAAATTAAAAAAAGTAACCATATCTATTATTATTATTACAGAATCGGGGTTGTTGATGCTGGTTAGCCTTCTAGGAACTACGTCCAAATTGATCTTTTGTTGTTAACCCAAGATTTTCATACAAACCCAAAGAGGCCGTAGATACTGTTAACGAAGCCGACGATATCTTACGGAGCCTTCCTTGTACTTTTCCATATGAGAGATTCTTAGGCTAGTCAGCCCCGGACATTAACGCACTCTATGTTCTGCTGTTTCTACTTCCTTTCCTGCAGATCTGACTTATCCATGCGGTACAAAAGGTATCTGCACCGACAGTGTCCTGTCAGCAGTCTCACTATTACCCTGAGCTCAGCTCGTGGTAGCTTCAAGAGCTTCCTGGTATAGGTCGGTGAAAGCCTCACAAATTTCTTTGTCTCACCAAGAACAGGAGTGTTCAACTCCCATTGTTGGATCGTTGCCTTATATTGGTCTTTTCCAAACCTACAATAAGGCCCAAGCCCAACAGGTGTTAACCTTGATGCTCTTCTCTCTTTTTCATCGGCTTTTTCGTTTCCTTTAATACCACAATGCCTCGGTAGCCATAAGTATCAAATACCTGTGTTGTATAGTATGTACTGGTACCTCACATTCAGTACTGTTCTGAATTACATATTACGTTATCTGAAATTGAATTGATGACTTCTGAAATACAATTTGCTGTTTATTTTTGTTTACTATTGTGAATTAAACTGCGAGTTTTTGAATTCCAAATTTCTGATCTTAATTTCAATTTCGTTTTTCTGAAATTATTTTAACTATTTTAAAATCCATTTTTTTTCTGAATTTCATTTTCCTTTTCTGAAATACATGTTTCCTTTTCCGAAATTGAACTTTGATTTTCTGAACTACAATTAGAAAAAATGTAGATCATAATATTGAATACATGAAGTTTGCCTTGTTAAGTTGGAAATTGCAATTTTTGTCTGATCTTTTGTCAGTAAAATATTAGAACTTTGTCTCTTATGCATTAGTAGACCATTCATCTGATCATGATTAAAAAGTTGTTGAGTACAACAATGAGAAGGTTTTAGATGAATATAGTGCTTCAATGAAAACTTATTGAGAATTTAATTGAAACAATTTGACAGCGGAGCATTCGCCATTTTGTACACGACATTTTTCAACCGAATTATGTTACTTTAAAATGTTTTCCATTTGAATGAAAATCATACAATCAGGGAAACGAAAATTTTTTAGTTTCGTTCTATATGTAAAAAAAAATTCCAAATCAACAAGACAAACTTTATGACGTTAACATCGATATTCTTGAGAAGAATGTTTTCATAAAATTTTCCTCAGTCCACTGTATTGCAATATTTGACTTGTATTTCTTTTCCAAAATTAGAAAATCTAGTTTCGATTTTCCACAAGGTCCAGCAGTCAAACTTTATTATTTGCATATAAGAAATGGATGGATGGTACTATAGGATCAACTAATTTCTAATTTTACTTTTTGTCCTCAATGTAGGAATTTATGATGAATTAAGATGTCTAAAAACAAGGGATTGCTGATAATTCTCCTCACCTTCCCTAGGTAGGATAATTTGATGCAAGCGACATAAAGACCCTATGCAAAAATCAAGTGAAGGACCGTCAAGTTCGCTAAAAACCAAGAAGGTTGGTTCCTTCAAAATTCAGTAGTTTTATCATAAAATGTTTAGAAAGTGAATAGGTACACCAGATGTCCTAAAGATCTCATGTTGAAACCATAGAGCCTAACTATTTGGATGGCAACATCATTTTGAATTTGAATTGAGCCTATATCAATTTTTTTTTGGATTTTTGTATTGCTCTGAGAATCTTAGGTGAAACTTGAAGGTTTTTTTTTTTGTAGACAATTGCGATAGGTTGGGGAATGAACTTTATAATGTAAGGTTAGGCCAGGTTAGGTTAGCTGTGATATGGCTGATGATCTAAAATTGTCATGTTTGACTGCAGGACCGTATATCTAAAATTCTACTCTCTAGAATTCCTATCTTGCTAAGTTTAGCGGGTGTAATTTTCTAAGGTCGGTGAATTTTACTACATACGTACGCTATTATAATCACCAATATCATTAGTGCTTAGATAACTGTTGAGCTATCATTATTATAAACACTGTTTTAATTGCAACTTCAAAGTTTCTGGAATTTCGTTCAAATTATGGTTTTTCATTGCTTCATTAGAAATAGAGTACGGAAGAATAAGGTGAAATGAAATTCATGTAAATGAAGTTTTAGAGTTGAATCGTTCAAACCTCATTGACGGGTACTGCATGAATTTAATGACAGTTACTTCAGGTAAATGTTACAATTCTTAACAACTTGATAATCAAAAAGTGTCTTGAAACACTTTCACACTTCGAAATTTCTCCGTTAAGGAAGGACTCAACCTGAAGTAACTTCAAATGTCATTTACCACGTCACTCAATAAGTCCCAGGTTTGGCGCATAGATGGCATCGCCATCTATACCATTTTTTTCTGGTTATTACCAAGCTCTAATAGAAGTTAGGCTACATTTGTTGTTTGAAAAATGGATAAGAAGGTATTTGAAATTATTCAGATAAAAACAGTTAAAAGGTTGTATGCTGACTTTGAACGATATTTGACTTCTGAGTCAGAGAAAGCGTTAGCTGAGGGGAAAGCCGTCCAAAAAGACCAAAATCTCAAACATCAGCTGGCAAGGTGATGGCATCCGTATTTCGGAACGTGTACGATATTTCGTTCATAGACTATTGTGAAAAAGGTAAAACAATCAACAGTGAATATCACATAACGTTATTGGATCAATTGGTTGCAGAAATAACAAAAAAACGTCCTCAAATGCAAAGAAAAAAATCGTCTTCCGCCAAAACAAATCTTCTTGTCACAAATCGATCAAAACCAAAATTGAACGAACTGCATTTTCAACTTTTGAAAATCTCAAAAGAATGTCCCAGGAAAAAATTTGGCCCTAATGAAGAAGTTATTGCTGATATTGAAACCTATTTCGAAAGCAAAAACGAATGTTTCCACAGAAAAGATGAATATGTTCAGGAATAAAGTCGAATTTTCAAGAAAAAAATGTGTTTATACTGGTCAGGCTGGGACTTATTGAGTGAAGTGGTATTATACCTACTCGGAATGCAACATTTAACAAGCTATTCTAAGAAAGCAAGATGGGCAATTACTTTTAACAATCACTGGTAATATTAGGTTCACATGCCACATGTATAGTAGGGTACACAGCTACATCACCATTGCTAAGTGGAATAAAAAATATTAGCATACTTGTGTAGGTATTTTCGATAGATGTGACATAATGGCCATTTGCAATCTTGTATGGCTGATTGGCTGGAAGAAAAAAGCATGCACAATATTTATGTATCTGAAATAATGTAGATAGTGCAAGATCCTCAGAAATCTTCAATATTATATTTTATTGAAGAGCCAGGAAAATCATTCTGGTATTTTCATAGTTTTATTTCTATTTCGAATAAGCTGGATTTCTGAGAATCTAAAAAGAGATCAAAGAGAAAGTTTTACCACATGCTTATATAAAAGAAGAATATGCAAAACGACAGATATTGATTTTCAACATTGGTCTTCTACATGTAGAGTTCGATGAATATACTAAAAAAGAAAGACAAAGAAACTGCCACACCTAGAAGGAGCTGTTTAAATTAAAAATTTTTTGGCAAAACATAGATAGTATAGCATAATTGAAATTTTAAGAAAAAAACGAAGGGTTTACAATTTTTTTTTAAATTTGTTAACAATGTGTTTGACCACTGCGATTATCTACAGCTACACTCTCCAACACGTCTCGACATTGATGCAATAAAATGGTCTATTTCTTTTCGAGAGATACTATCCCAAGTTATATGTACCAAATGTTTCAGAGCCCCCAAAGTCCGTGAGGGCTGGGGTAAATTTCCAAGCCTTCTACCGATGAAGTCCCAAACATGCTCTACGGGCGAAATATAGGGGGATCTGGGCGTCCATGCCTATAGATTCACATGTGTAGCTTCTAAAAAGTTTTAACTAACTCTGGCAACATGAGGTCGGGCATTATCTTGCTGAAATATTGGATTCTCGAACCGCTTAAGGCAAGGGAGAATATATGGCTCCACTATTTCTTCAAGGTAACACAGCGCTGTCATGTTATCACGAATAAAGACTAACTTGACCTACTTGCATGTGCAATAGCACCTCATACCATAACGTGTACTGTCCGGTGTACATGACCCTCAACATCAAACTGAGGTTTACGTCTTTCTCCCCAACGTCATCTAACCCTTCTGCGGCTATCATGTGCACCCAAGGAGAATTAAGATTCATCAGAAAAGACGACCTGATGCCATTCCACATTCCAATGTTGACGTTCCCTGCACTAATGTAATCGTTGTCGGCTATGCTCAACCGTCAGAGGTAACACCAGATGGGGTCGAGAATGCTGCAGCCCAAATGACCTAATCCGTTCGTAAACCGTTCGAACAGTTACAGGATGGCCTTGTTCTCCTAACCACTCATCAGTCAAAGATCGAGTTGTCGCAAATCGGTCTTTAATGACCATAAGTCTTAGACGTCGATCTTGAACTTCATTTGTGCCCCTTCGACGTCTGGTGCCTACTTTTTTCGATTTTGGGCATTATCAAACCACGCTTGACAACATCTCATAACAGTAGTTGGATTTCTTTTCTTACGGTTAGCGCCTCCCGTAGACCAATAATTCGACCTCTTTCAAATTCACTTAGCTGGCGATAAATTCCGCGTACACGTGGCCTAGGCATTTTAACAACAACTAAACATCGACCTTGGATCTCCTCGAACAATTGGTTTGTTGTAAAATTTACAAAACTTGCAAAAAATGACTACAATATTTGAATCACAAAAATTGTTTACATGAAAAAACCTTTACGATTCTTTACTCCGAATTCAATCATTTACTTCTTGCTATACTATCTATGTTTGACCAGCTCCTTCTGGGTGTTGCAGTTTCTTTGTCAGTTAGTACATAAAATTGTATTCTATTGTAGGTAGTAAAAGTTGGATATACCTAACACTGTCTCAAAAGAACGAACAGGCCAGACCTTGTAACGAGAAATTTTCAATGGAACAAAATGTCACTGTAATTAATGGAAACGGAACGAAATTGATTTTTCCAACTGTTTGGATATTTCAGTGGATATGGAATATTCAACACGGAAGCGCTAATCCATGAAAGGACATTCATGAAATATGTCATTTGCCAGACTGGTCCATTTGCAAACGATTCTATCTGCATACTCACTCAAAAATTCATCAGATTCGAGGATTTGTCTGTTCGAAATCCCTTCATGAAAAATGGACGTGAAATCGTTGGGGATTAACACGAACCGAAATTACGAATGATAAAGTCCTGAAAGGATTTCAATCACATGACTTTCCGATATGCGGAATTCAAAACTAGTTTTTGCTCTTAAATTAACATGGAAAATGTTCATCTAGTAGATTTTACTTTCACTACCATAACACAATAAAATCGATTAGATTAGGTTATTCGACACATGATACCATTCCATAAGTGTATTATAATATACAGGGTGTTTCCTTACGACGGTACAAAACTTCATCATTAAGTCATTTTGAAAAAACAGCTTCTATATGTACAGGACTAAATCTGATATCCCGTTCTCGTTCTCTTTTTTTAAAAACTAACAAGAATAGGATTCATTTTTGGATACCCCTTTTTGTCTTCGAGTTGGCGATATCGAAAAAAATTCATATCTCTTATAACAAAGTGACAATGTCATATATCTCGTTTGTTTCGATTTATTTCGGAATTGAACAGTTTTAGGTAGTCGTGTCGATATACCAAAATTCAAACACACATGAGTTAACAGTTACTCTATCACATTTGTTTTAAACAACTACAGTGTCTTTCAAAATGGATTTTCAAAAGTAGGCGCCTGTGTAACACACTTCAAACTTCGAATGCACCCTCAGAGTGATAAACATAGATGAAGGGAGCATATGTCATTTTCAGTAAGCAAATTTTGTCCCCAACATGAACTACAAATTTGACAATAAGCGCGCGGAAATGAAAACATATCAGTGATACGATATTTCACTCAATTCGCGAGTTTCTCCACGAAGAATGCTCTTCTTATGTCCCATAGTGAATCAACGTTTCATATCAACTCAAAATATATTGGAATAAATACCTAAATATATCAGAAATTCAGAAAACAAACTTCGAGTGCGCGAACAACGTGAAACAACCGATGACACTAGGAGAGTAAAAGTTACCAAACCTTGGATTTCAGCAGGCAGATACGGAAAATTACAACAACGTAATTAATTATTACGGGATTATTGAATTATTCCATGAAAATTATCGTTCTGTGAGAAATGAATTTCGCCAATTAAGAGATGTTTATGGCCGATACAATCGTATATCTGATCCAATAATTGACCATATTCACCGTCGCCATATTGTTGTGCGACAATACCAATTACCCAGTGTTTCCAACGGAGAAATATTGAGTTTACTAGAAAAATTCCACAATATAAAGTTTATAATTGTGGTTTATGTGTAAATTCCGGAGTACCTTTTCTGGCTCCTACGCCAGATAGGCTTGTTTGGGACAATATTTCGCAAAAATTTCACCTTTTGGAAATAAAAACATTAGTGAAAGGTAGTTTTATATACAAATTAACTGTGGCCGAGTGTATAAATGAAGGTTTCGCTCTATTTTCGGAAATTGTCAGTGGAAGAATAATCTCTATGGCTGATAGTATTTTTGATATAAGCGGTATTTTTCTAGTAAACTCAATATTTCTCCGTTGGGAACACTGGGTAGTTGGTATTGTCGCACAACAATATGGTGACGGTGAATATGGTCAATTGATAATATTGCCCGAAATTCTCAAGAAACTGGTAGGTTATTGCATACAAATTATCCAGATTATGTTATTTCCAGAATTAGTGACGTGAATTGGGCTTCAAGATCCTGTGATTTGACACCGTCTGACTTTTTTCTCTGGGACCATGTGACAGTACAGGTCTACAAGGATAATCGAAACATTGAAGCATTGATAGCAGAAATTATTCCAGTTATTGGTGAGATAGAAGCTCAATTATGCCAGAAGGTGATTGAAAATTTTGATAAAACAATCAGCTACGGCAAAGATGCAACAGGTGGTCACATGAAATAAATGGCAAACATTGTATTTCAAAAATAAATAGAAACTTTTTCAGTTTCAGTTCGAATTTGATGTATTTTGATTATTTACTTTTGAAAACTCAATTCGAAAGAACCTGTATAAAGAGTAACCATTAGCTTATGCTGTCCACTGCTGACAAAAACCTGTCTATAAAGAGTGCAAAATATTAATAACACAGTACCAAAAGTACAAGACAAAAATTGCTTCGAAACCACAAGAGTGCTGGATTGAAAATGAAAAGTTTTCAACTTACATTGAATCCTTGACGATGAACTCTGCGTAGAATGAGGGTCACTGGCAGCATTGGAACCATGATGCCTTCTTCTTTGAGCATGTTCAGTGCTTTCGGGGGAGTCCAAAGATAA
The DNA here is from genome assembly GCF_914767665.1 of Harmonia axyridis. Taxonomy (NCBI): domain Eukaryota; kingdom Metazoa; phylum Arthropoda; class Insecta; order Coleoptera; family Coccinellidae; genus Harmonia; species Harmonia axyridis. The sequence continues at coordinate 33,761,736 of NC_059505.1, forward strand.
ACTCTTCATCCGCAAATTCAATTTCTGCCGACGTGGTGAATGAGGAGCTATATGGGATTGAAGATAACATCATTATTTGTCAAAGAGATTTTCAAATTCAAATTGTGTGAACTAAATCGTTATACTAATGGCCAGTTGCACCATTTGCCTAAACACTGATTAAAAATTTAAACATTGATTATTTCCTGATTTCTGATCTGAGAAATCAGGAAGTAATTATTGTTTAAGTTTTAATCAATGTTTAGGAAAATGGTGCAACTGGCCATAAGTGTTTTTAGGGAACATAGAGCAAGAAAATAGGGCGAAGCGTTATCAACATGCATAAAATATTTACAAGTAATATAATACAACAAGCATAAGCGTAAAAAGAGAAACAGAAAATTATTTACAAGATAAAGATTCAAGAAACACTACAGTCAAGCACTGGGGAGCAACATATTGTTCAGTCTGTAGAATAATTATATTCTGATAATGCTCATGAATTACTGTAATGGATGACAAATTCGCTTATTCTGCATTTAAAATTCACCAAGGCACCCTACACTTCATCATCCTATATACTTACTATTTAAAGATTTTCACCACACTTACCTAACTATTTGTACATTAGTTTCTTGAGTACATTGATCTCATTCAGAATATTGTAAACATTTACAACTGGCATTCTTTAATGATAACAAAATTAATTCTCTGGAAGAAGGAACCAGATACGAAGTTTTGGGTAAGAATTCATGCCAGCGCCACCTACAATCTTCAACCCAAAACTATTTCCCATTTTTTTTGGAGGATGCTTGACCAGCTGAAGAAATTTATTAGATCTATCTTTTCTTAAATATGTGAACTTTACGATGAATGGAAAGATGTAAGAAATTTTGTTTTTTTATACTCGTCGTTAATGTTTCACTCGACTTCATCAGGGATTTCCGGAATATTCTCTTTTATTGTATCATAAACGAAAACGAAATAAACCAAATGCTTCGATGTTAAGTCGTTGCAGAAGGAAATTAATTTTTCTGAGAGCTTTTTAAGACAGTAAATGTCAACTATAGCTACCCCTTCTGACGCTGAATGAACTGACGCAAACAGTGGCTGATTACATTTCACAGTGTACATAGATGTTAGCCGGAATTAACCTATAAACTCCTTAACGATGACATTGAAGGTAAACGAGTCTTAGGAAGGGGCAGCACCAGTGGCGGCCGGTCTATGGAGCTGCAGTATACGTGAAATTTTGAACGTATTATAGTAAATATACTGAAAAATCGTACTTTTTCAGAATTGAAGAATTGTCTGAATGTCATGAAATCAATTTCATTTTGTTAATATACTCTTACACATTAAAATGTCCAGTTTTCTTTTATCGAAGTGTTTATCAATCCTTTCTCACACAGCTTCATACAGGGAGTTTGCTGAGAAAAATTCAGGAGATGTTTCCCCGATTGAAATTAAGGTAAGTTGTATGAAACTAATACAATTAATGAAATTTTCGGGCATACCATTCCATTCTTCCTGAAGGCCTAAACTCAATTCCTGAAGAGTGAAGGTGGGTTTTGGCGATTGGATATAGCTCTCCCTAAGTAATCCCATACATGCTCAATTGGATTCATGTCTGGTGAGTTTGCTGGCCAGTTCAATCTCTGGATATTGTTCACTTGAAAAATGTTTTGAACACTTCATGTGCGGTGTGGTGGGGTCTTATCATCCTAATAAATGAAATTATCCCCAAATTGGTTGCGCAGAGGATTAATGATTGGTTCAATAATGTTTACTTGGTAGATGGCACCAGTCATTGTTTGTTGAACGATAATAAAAGGGGTACGGCGACCCAACATGATACCCCCAGCACATTAGTGATCCGCTTTGAAAGTGTAAAACTTCCTGGGTGAAATTGAGTCGCTCTAGTCTGCCTGGACCTCTCCAAACCCTTTCTTGTCGACTACTTTGTAAACCGAATCTTGACTCGTCCAAAAAAGTACGTTACGCCATTGTGGTGGAAGCCAGTCTTGGTGGTGTTCTGCCCATTGTCGACGATGTCCAGGTTATAGCTGAGGTACTCCTAAAGATCTCCTTGCCCTTAAATTTGAAGAATGCAACCGTCTCCTTATGGTACTCGTTGAGACTACCCGTCTTGAAGTCCTCAAAAAATGACTTCAAAGGGCTGTTACAGATACCGTTCTATTCCTTCGAGTAAAATTTGTGATATAATGGTCTTTCCTTGCAGATGGTACTCTGGGTCGACTAGGCATCTGTCTCCAGGCAACGCTGTCGTTTTCCAGGAAAAGGGCTTCTATGCGCCTTACTGAAGTCCGTGGAATATTCAAAAGTTGCGTAATCTGGTGGTTCGACCAAGCTTCTTGATGTAAGGCTACTGTTTTTGCCCAGTCAAACTGAGAAATTGGATGTCTCGGCATTTTCCACGGAATATTCTCAATATTGAAACTCTAGTTATTCGCTGAAAATTGATTAACTTCGAATACACCTGTATTTTACCTAACAAGAAACATTTTTTGCTGGTTTATTGTTTTCATTTAAGTGATAAGAGTGACGATTCCACACACAACAAATTTTCATGGTACATTCAACAAATTGAGAGTTCATAGGGGGGGCCAAGACTTTTAATGATGTGTGTATACACTGTGTCCGTAAAGTATGGAACAAATTCATTTTTAGCCAAACAGACCATTTTAAGAAATAATCCTGAAACACGTCGATTTTTATTTCAATTTACCGTATTTTTAGATAATAATCTAATATACTGGGTGAATTACTTTCGAGTAATGACGTCACCGTCATTTTTTTCAAATGAAACACCCCCATTTTCTAAAAATGTAACAAACTACAGGGTGTTACATTCAAACCAATTGCCGCTAGACAATAAGTATTTTTGATAATATTGTTAATTTAACTAATAAAGAATGTTACGCGTTACTTTATGAGCACACACAAAACTATTGTATTTTTGTCAACCCTAGATCAATTAGAATTAACATGTGATACATTTTTGGAATCAGCTCAGCTAGAGTAATCGGAAAATTGAGACAAAATGGGGGTGTTCCATTTGAAAAAATTACGGTGATGTCATTACTCGAAAGTATTTCACCCTGAATATTAGATTATCATTTTAAAATACGGTAAATTAAAATAAAAAATCGACGTGTTTCAGGATTATTCCTTAAAAAGGTCTGTATAGATGAATTTGTTCCATACATACGGACACAGTGTATGTACGAGTATCACTCACAAAGGTGATGAATAAAGTCAAATTTTGAAGAAAAAATGTGATTAATCGCATCAAATTTTGCCCGCAATCGCTCGCACTGCACTTGTCTCCCCTCGTTTGTCAGTGGCGTACGCTTCGCTTTATTAAAAGTATTGAATATTTTATAATCCAATCGATTGGATTTCGAAATATAAAAAATCTTCAAGACTGGGCAATGACCTTCGAGTTAAAATTTCTATTGTTTTTATCCACTATCCGCAGCTCTCTCACGAGCCGCCACTGCGCTGCATAGCAATCTACAGGCTGAAAGACAACGACTAGACGAGGATGTTTTAATTCTTATTTATCACAGGTAGGTAAAATGGCAAATTGAGCAAATCTCCGACAATGAACAAGGCTGAACACAAAAAGTTCTCGGGTGACATGATGATGAAGAACATATGAGATGGAAAAAACGATTCTGAACAGTTTCAACACTAAGATATTGAATGTTTGTATCGGACAACGCTGTATGTTTGCCGATCGGTGTCAATGTTTGGTTTTCGATGGTTTTTTCTCGGACGTTGTGGATTTTCCCCTGAAAAACAAGAGAGACGGGGACTTCAAGGAGGAGGTCATTCCATTGCCGTTTCCATTTTTGGGGCCTAGCATGAGAGGCTGTCCGAAAGGCCGTGTTCCAGTGTTGTCTTGGGGGCTACGCTCTGAAAATTAAGTATTTTGAGGAGGTGTACATTGTGGAGTGATCTCGGTTGCTAGCTGGTTATAAATCTTACAGAAATCTGAATGATGTATATCATATATGGTTCCTATTTTTTTTTGAGCGCTTGTTCTCCAACATTTCATCACAATGTTTGTATATGATGATTTTTCGAACGGGAGGACCTAGAAACTTGCAGGGTAGTTCGAATTTTGATTATCAATAAATTTCGAAACTGCAGATTCGACAGAGATGAAAATTTGCATTTAAACGTAGAATGAAAACTTCAAGCTTTTTGAAAAATTAAATGGGATGGCTTAAACAGAAGCAAAAAATTTCAAGAAGAGTTTCTAAATATATCCAATATTTCTGCGACCACAAAACCTACGCAGTTAAGATTTGGGATGTTGATATCAAATTATAATTTCAAGCTTCGACTAAATCTTCAAGATGATCAGAATAGAAAATTTAAGAATAATATTAGAAAATAAATATTTCCGTGATTACAGATCCGGTCGAGCACAGATTTGGCGTATACAGGGTGAGTCATTGACTTGTACACATATTACAAAATTTCTGAGGTCAAAGGAATTCGGCTCGATTGAAAAGATACAGGCTGTTGAAAACCCATACAAAAATGTAAATTTTAGTTATATCTCGCAAATGGAATGGAATCGAAATAAATGATTTTCGGATTATAGTTTTTTTTATCGATGTGATGAATCTTTTCGGAACATAAAATTCCATCAAAGTCTGGTCAACTCCAGAATGCCTGCTATACAAAGTGGGAGAAAAAATCGAGTCGGAAACAAAAGTAGAGGGAAAAAATGTTTCTTTTGACCTCAGGTATCTTCGGTTGGAATATATGTAGAAGTCAAAGACTCACCCTGTAGGTAAACCTATAAAGAAGAACAATTTCAAGCATTGTGCGAACTTTCGTCTGTATAGCGTCATCAGAACCATAAAAAATTCAAGCAGAATATCGAAAAATAAAACAATGAAACTCAAAGTTGGAATTCTGCGCTTTTATTAAGAATGAAAAAATAAAATAAAAATTTCGTGTTCATAGGGTGTCAGAACCATAGAAAATTCTAGCAGAATAAAGAAAAAATGACTAGAAGTCATTCATGCGCAATTGGTGCCCTTTTCGACTGCATATACATATGTACAGTTGAGTCTTCAAGGGTTCCATTGATTTATGAATGAACGATGGCTTTTGAAAGCTCCTGACTTCATGTCAGTGTTTTTTTATTTTCAATATTTAGATAAGGAAGCCTTACGAACATACAAGGTGATATTCTGAATCAGCTAGAGAAGTGGATTAGATGCTATTTAATAAGAAGAATGAAGAAGTTTTCAGAATTTTTCAGAATTTTTCATGGTAGTAAGAGGAGATGCCAAATATTTTGCTTTTGGTGAGACTAAGTTGTAGTTTCCAAATTCCAGGGTGAAAGTCTCATGAATATTTGGTCTTGGAGATTTTTCTCAGCTAAACACTAATCAATCATGAGTATCGAGAAAAAAGACATTTCGATTTTACGAAATTTTTTCCACTGAGTGATATTAGTGCAGAATTTTTCTCAAAATTATATTTCAAAACAACCTAAATTTCAAGAATTTGAATATGAAAGAAACTATACTGTGCATTTCATCATTGATTTATGGTTTCCTATTTGAAAAACATCAATTATTAATTCTTAAATTTAACCGAATTCCAATGTAATGTCGATCCATCTCTTTACTCAGAAGTCCAATTAAGAAGAAATAAAGTTAACATAGAATTATCTCAATTATCGTACTTCATTAGGGTCGACTATTAATTATTCAAACTTGCAGCATGTAGATAATTATAGACATTTCAACAGTAGATTCCTCGAGTTATAACGAATGAATGATTTTGTTCGATTTATAAAATATACAAGTACTTGAACGACTTGTATATATCAATATGAAAGTGGTTAAAAATGTATGACACGATACTGAATCTTCGATTTATAAGTATTATTGTATAATGAAAATTTCAATAAGGCATGAAATTTTCAATTTTGTATCGTATTCACAGTACTTTTTAAAGAACATCTGAAATAATTAAATGATATCCTTCGAATCTATGAGCAAAATTGTTATTAATTTTTAAGAATTACTTGCGCGTATATGTGATTTAAGTTTTGCTTCTCAATAAAATTTGTTTTTTTTTTCTAGTAATCTCCTTCATTGATATAAATTGACTCCATCAAATGTAAAAGTAGTTTTCTCAAAAATAAAGGGAAATGAAATGGATGAAGAATGCAGTTTATACAGATTGAGATGAAACAACGACAAGGTTATGTTATGTTGAACATAAAGGCACAGGTAATACACCGAACATCCAGTACAAAGAAATAAATAACAACACTGAAATAAGTACCAACAAAGGTGCCAAAGCAATCTTTAAACTGAGGATTATAAGGCCAGTAGAATCAAAATTTGTGAAAATCAGTCCATACAAATCCTCAGTTGATTTGATATGATGCAACAAAAAAATGCAATTCTGAAAATTTCATTTGTATAAAATAGTGATTTATATTCAGAATATTTCATTTTTGATTGAGTAGCTTATTTGAATGAATTATTCTAGAATATGAATTAGAGGCAACACCAATAATTTCTGACAATGGATATGAATAAAGTTTGATGAACATCAATGACTGAAACTTTTCACGAATTTCTTGAAGCTGTAGCCTTATACTGTGTATTGGGCAGGGATGTACTTTTTTGTGTTCTTCCAGGAAATACTACTTCTATAATTTTTAAGGGAAAGGAGGCTTTGACATCGATTGACTCACAACACATATCGATATTTTGCAAATTTCACGTTCGGAATTATCATTTCTTCAATTTTCAAATTTTTTATTTTTGAACATTTTTTTATTTGAATTCAAGCATGTATCGTTTGAAGAATGCATTTTTCAATAAATAAAACCAAGGATAATAATATTTAAAGAACATTTTCAGAAGTCTAAATGGTGAAGAAACTTTTGTATTCGACTCAGTGAATCTACTGTTGAATTATCTATTTATTTGTCTAGTATCAATGACTCACCGTCTTCTATTTTTGGAGCGCTGAGCTCTTCCAGAGTTATGTTGTTCCTGAATTTACATTCTGCATTGTTCCTCTTGAAATAATTTTCCAGGTAATCGAGTAGTTAAGTTGCCAATAAGGTTATGTTTTGACATTTTTAGGTTATATTTTGACGTTTATGGGTTATTTTTGACGTTTTTAGGTTATGCTTTTGAAAAGCGTCAAACTCGACGTGAAATTTGCAAGTTATCGTTTCCCAAGCAGGAAGGAATAGTCTAGCTTTGCTAATTCCACATTTAAAACAGATAGAAAGGATTTTATCCCGTACTTTCCGGTAAAGAGATGGAGCGATGTCCTGGTGATCCATGCCTAGAGCGAGATCCAAACCCTGTAAGGCTTTTCATGCCGGCGAAAAGGCGTCTTCTCATTGAAGTGGCATCAGCTGGATTAGTTGCTAGATAAGCGTGAGTATGTCGTCGAGCTGTAGATACAGATATAAAGCTGACAATTAATAGATCGTGAATTTGATTTATTGAGGTTATGTGGCATGGGATGACCTATATTGCAGTGGTTTGCGAATGACTAATACACTACGCAAAAGATTTAACGCACATTATGGAAATCTCAAATTCCTTCTACAACTGAAGGTGTTCTCAATCATAATTATTTTTATCAGAATTATGCACGCATATGTTATCCACTTTCAACGTTTTTCTTCAATACAGATGTTTTTTTCCAGCAGGAATAAAAAAAGATGAGATTATCAGATTTTGAATGTATTGGCTCCATTCTGAAATCAGTTGTTCTCGATCAATTTTAGTGATCAATAGTTTTTCTTTCGTTTGATTTTCTACACTCGATCGCTATGCAACGCGAAACACGCAATTTGACCCAAGAAGAATGTGCCCAAGCGTTAGTTTTGCGAGAAGAAGGGTGGACATACACAAGAATTGCAGAAAGGTTTGGAGTTTCCCATACAAGTGTGTCCAGAATGTTGCAGCGATTCAGGGAGACAGGTATGAATGTCCGAAGACCAGGACAGGGTAGACCACGGGTAACAACTGCCATTCAAGAACGTTACTCGAGAGTTTCTTCGTTGAGACAACGGTTTGCAACCGCTCGCCTCCTTCAAAATCAGCTTGAGCAAACTCATGGGGTGCAAATTAGCACTCAGACAATAAGAAATCGCCTCAGAGAATATGATTTAAGACCTCGTGTCGCGGCAAGAGGCCCAGCTCTTACCCTAGCCCATCGAAGGGCGCGTTTGGATTTTGCGAGAGAGCATATCCATTGGGAATAGGCTGATTGGGAAAGAGTTTTCTTCACAGATGAGTCTAGATTCTGCCTCTACCATTGTGATCGACGTTCCCTTGTATACAGACGTCCACATGAAAGATATGCTCAGTGCACTCTTTCCCAATCAGCCTCTTCCCAATGGATATGCTCTCTCGCAAAATCCAAACGCGCCCTTCGATGGGCTGGGGTAAGAGCTGGGCCTCTTGCCGTGACACGAAGCCTTAAATCATATTCTCTGAGGCGATTTCTTATTGTCTGAGTGCTAATTTGCACCCTATGAGTTTGCTCAAGTCGATATTGAAGGAGGCGAGCGGTTGCAAACCGTTGTCTCAATGAAGAAACTCTCAAGTAACGTTCTTGAATGGCAGTTGTTACCCGTGGTCTACCCTGTCCTGGTCTTCGGACATTTATATCTGTCTCCCTGAATCGCTGCAACATTCTGGACACACTTGTATGGGAAACTCCAAACCTTTCTGCAATTCTTGTGTATGTCCACCCTTCTTCTTGCAAAACTACCGCTTGGGCACATTCCTCTTGGGTCAAATTGCGTGTTTCGCGTTGCATAGCGATCGATTGTAGAAAATCAAACGAAAGAAAAACTATTGACCACTAGAATTGATCGAGAACAACTGATTTCAGAATGGAGCCAATACATTCAAAATCTGATAATCTCATCTTTTTTTATTCCTGCTGGAAAAAAACATCTGTATTGAAGAAAAACGTTGAAAGTGGATAACATATGCATGCATAATTCTGATAAAAATAATTATCATTGAGAACACCTTCAGTTGTAGAATAAATTTGAGATTTCCATAATGTGCGTTAATTCTTTTGCGCAGTGTATTATCAGAATGATGAAAGTATTGTTTTAAAATTGCAGAAATCATAGAAGGAATCAAAGAGTCAATGCCTTATGTTTATACTCGGTAGTATAGTTTTGAATGTTTTGATGTTTAATAATAGGATCTCCGCAACAACTGAAATTACGAGTCATTTTTTCGAGAAATGAAAGAAATTGAATTGAAATATTTTATTATCATCTTAACCTTAATGAACGAAAACTGGTAATAACCCATATTCATTGAAATTATCATATTTTCATTATTCTTGATGCTATCTTTATGATATAGAAACATTTGTAATGAGTAACAGTGAAATTTATAGAGATTTCTGAAATTATCAGTTTCTTGCAAAGTTTTGAGATCTAATACCAAGTTACATTTTTTGAGCGCTCGTCACTGGATAGATTGCTCTATCTATGCAGATCTCACGACCCTTTGCCTATCTGAAATCTGTGGAACATGATGGTTAGAAGACTAATCAATTAAGCTAATCCTCTAAAAGCACTATAAACTTTCCGGCAGGAATTACAGAGTGCTTGGGATGCAATACTTCAAGAAGAAATATATGGCCTAGTAAAATACATGTCAAGAAAACTTGGCACTGTGGAACTTTTAGGTTTGTGTAACACACAATTGATAAAAAATTAATATCTTCTTTTGACAAGTTTTATATTTCTGCCGAGTTTAGTCCAAAACATCAATGTCTTCTTGACGGTCTGGCATTGTTATGTCACATAGTGTATTAATCACAATTTGTGACACTGTGCAAAACAGCTTATGTTATAACGTTTAAAAGCCAAATCTACATAGGCGTACAACTGTGCTTCCGCCGTTTTTCCGAAATTCGAGGCTTTACTATAAGAAACTGATTAAACATTTATGATTCAAAGTATTGTCCATCGCTCGCCACTACTTTCTCCCATCTTTCGGGCAGTGCACGAACCCCGAGTTGAAAAAACTGGTTATCTTTTGAAGCGATCCACGAATCGATCCAATTTTTTACTTCTTCATAATACCGGAAGTTCTGGTCAGCCAGGCCGTGTGTTATTGATCGAACAAGTGATAGTCCGAGGGAGCAACGTCTGGAAAATACGGCGGGTGGTGTAGGAGTTCCCATTTCAGTGTTTCAAGTAAATTTTGACCACTGTCGCAACATGGGGTCGAGCATTGTCAAGCGGTAAAATCAATGTATCATGTCTCTCGTCGTATTGCGGCCGTTTGTTTTTCAATGCTCGGCTCAAACGCTTCAATTGCGTTGGATAACGATCACCTGTGATTGTTTCAGTCGGTTTCAACAACTCATAACACACACTTATACACCAAATACTGAGCATGACCTCGTAACCGTGAAGATTCAGTTGGTCCTTTGACGTGAAAGCATGGACAGGATATCCCCATGATTTTCTGCGCTTGGGATTATCGTTATGAAACCATTTTTCGTCTCCAGTCACAATGCAATGCAGAAATCCCTTCCATCTTTGCCTTGCAAGCAGCTGTTCACAAGCAAACAAACGCCGTTCAACATCTCTCGGCTTCAATTCGTACGGCACCCAATTCCCTTGTTTCTGAATCATTCCCATGACTTTCAGGCGTTTTGAAATAGCTTGTTGCGACACTCCCAATGATCCTGCCGATTATTCTTGCGTTTGACACGAGTCTTGAACAAGTAATGCCCCCAATTCTACATCTTAGAAAACCTTCTCTTTTTCACCGCGATGCTGGTCTTCGACGTTAAAATTACCGTTCTTGAAGCGTTGAAACCACTCTCGACACGTTCTTTTACTAACAGGGGCCTCACCAAAGGTATTTGAGAGCATTCGATAAGCCTCAGCCGCAGATTTCTTCTTATTGAAGTAGAATGACGAGAATGTGGCTAGTAAGCTAACATGTTTAATCGAGAATAACTTTATGATGCAGACACAAATCGGAAAATATTTCGATGGCGTTATGTTTACAAATACCTAAGTTTATTGTACTCGTATGGCATCTACCACTACAACCATTTATTGCAAAATGGCGGAAACAAAGTTGTACACCTAATAGTATAATAAGAAACTTAGTGCACCTGTAAACGGTGCTTTAGATATCTAATTCGTACAAATTTAGAAAAAAATCTATGAAGGCGAACAAAACTGCGAATATTGAATTAGATCGAACCAATTAATATTCCCAAATCGAATCATTTCGCCTTTCCGGATATGTTCAAGGATGTGCACTGAAATTACATTCTACTATAGTTTGTTTTTGTTTTCCAGAAGCATTTGGCGGAATTCAGCGTTCGAATTCCGGTCATGATTTTTATGGTTTGCATGAGGAGCCATCCAATTGAATTTCCCATGAGACTCGCTGCTTCACATTTCATTCAGGTTACACACCAGTGGAGTGGAAGCCGGCACAATATCGACAAATAATTCGGTTTACACTTCCTGGCATGTTTTCGACGGGAAACAGATCGATGAAATATAGAAATGAAAACGACAATAAATAACCAATTTTCCAATGGGAATTATAGAATTTAAATTGGTGATAATGGCGACACTGTATATTATTTTTGACATTTCTTATGTCATTTGTGTTCAATAGGTTATGCCATTAAATCATGGAAATATGCACGCTTCAACAACGTTTAGAAATTGTTTTATCAAAATCCGTGCTGCTTTCTGAAATACTGAGAGAAATTTAAGCGATGAAGCTCATTTTTGATTGAATGATTATGTAAACAGATTTTGCGAAATTAAGAAAGAAGAAAATCCACACGAAAATTTTGAGAGTACATCCAGATAAAAGAGAGACAGCATTACAACCATTATAACCATGAAATTTTTCGAAAAACATGGCCTCCGTCAAAAAGTACCACAGATAAATGATGACAAGTGGGTTTCTTCGAAATCAGAATTTCATGGAAATTATAAGTATGATATAATCCCTCAAAATTATTCTTCGAGGCCAAAATTTACAGGAGTTATCGAGCGCTTTTGACTCACCCTGTATATTTTTGAAATCAGTAAAAAACAAGGTGTCCGAAAATATGATTGAAATGTTTTTATTTGAAAACAAGTAACTTTCAAAACTTTATGAGCAACTGATAATTTTATTAAATTCAATACTCTAATAATATTCACAGATCTAATAGCTATAGAATCATGAACTCTTAATTATGATTTGATGAGAATAGGTGATTTTCAATTTTCGTTCATAACATGAAAATAAAAAAAAATAAGTATATTTTATTTTCAGATTATAATTTCTCGAAGATATCATTCGAAAAAATTTCAACGACATGAAACTGGTCGATGCAACATGAAACTGAAATTGACAATAAATAAAACCAACTTACGAGTATACTTAAACATCGAAAATGCAAGCTTTCTAGTCACAAATAATAACTTCGTATACGATATACCATCAATTCAGAAATCTGATATAAAAAAATGAGTTTAAAAAAAAACAATGAATGTTGTATTAGTGCCGATTATACTCTGAAACCTTACAACTTACCTGATGAAGAAATCTTCGTTAGATTGAAGTTCATCAGTATTTTCATTTACTTAGGTACATACATAGATGGGAATTTTGTTTCTCAATTGATGTGATTTTAACGAATTCCTGTTATATTGTCATCAATTTGAGGACAGAGCTGAATAATATGTTTCTCCTAATGCCAAGGCAACAATTGATTCTCATGCGATAATAAAATGCATTTCTAAATTCAGTGGAGACGTTTCGATTATTATCGAAATTAATCGTTAATTTAGCACTTCAAACGATGATTGAACTCCCAGGTAGAATTAAGATTGATATATTATTCATACAATAATGATCAATTATATTTTTCCTTCAAACGAGACTTGGGTATTTGTAAATTATTTCGACACATTTCAAACATACCATTTCAAACATTCATTTGAAAAAAAAAATTAGATACCTAAAAAGGAAAAATTAATGTGGAGGTTAATAATTTGTAGCGACTTTAGATCACATGAAAAGAATAAGACGTCAAATCCGTTACTCGAATTAAGTGAACAAAGATAGCTAAAATTTGATGAAGTAAGAGTAAAAGTCATCGACCAAGGAATAGAGCCAGAAGAGCACAGAATTTATATTCTCCATAAAATTGGTCGTACCAGTTATCCTTCAAGGCGCTGTTGTCACTTTGTGCAGTCGTAACGAAGCGATTCAATTATTTTTAAAAACTGAATTAAAATAGTGTCTGTGAGTTATCTGAAGAAATCAATAATGAAACCCACAAAAATTAAGCTTAAATTTGAATTTGCAGTAACAACCCAAACTGAGGAGAATTCCCCATTATTCATATTAATTTTCTCGCCTCACAACGAACCGAAAACATGGTTTCTCTGTTATAGTTCATGTGGCTGTTTTGTATTTCGCAACACAAACTTTGAACAAATATTAATACGAAAAGTTGTTTGTCCCTTTATCAAAATACGATCCACGTACACTCACTTGAACAAACCACACAATGTTTGGTCCTTCGTCCCGGATCTAATCCTATAATTATGTCAAAGCATCCGTTTGCGTAACAACCTCAACACACAATCCAACTAGTTAGGTTCAATAACTAGTTGCAGGTAAAAGCAAACGTCTAACATGATTGGATATGCCATAGAAGGCCTACAACAGAAAACATATTGATAAATTTTCTCTAATTAAAATCTGACAAAATGGAAGAATATATCAATTGAAATCAAATATACATAATTTTGATTCGAAGGAATTGGAAAACACCGAGCTTTTTAGCCGTTTTATAGTCGGTTTTTCACCTGCACATATTTAACGTTCAAATTGGAATATACTGCACGAAGATGTGCAATTGCAAATAATTGAGCACAAATCTTGATTAAGCAGAATAGAATCCTATAACTTTGTTCATTTCTATATAGGGTGCTTTTTTTGAGTCTTAAAGTTGTAGTGCCTCTACATTCCCAAAAAATCAAAAAGAAAGGGTCAATTCTACGGCATTTTTGAGAAGACTATCGAACCAACTTCAAAACAAGGTATCCCTCAATCTATTCAAGATTTTAGGGATTGCTGCTATCACGCTTAAAGGGTTGAACAATTTGACTGGAACCAACCGTATAACAGTCCTCCTACGAACCAAAGGTCATTTCTTTTTGCATTTTTTCTGATTTTGCATGGGGACCTAGATATTAAAGGGAGTACCTATAAAAAACACTGTATATTTGTAGGATCTAGTTATATTTCACTGTAAATAATTGAGATGGTCAACCCGATGCTTGGAGACCTATTAGTTTCTTCAAAGGTCGAGGACATGACATTTTAAATGAATTTACAGAGAACGAATTGTTATTGTACATATAATGTTAAAAGGATGTGTTATTCTTCGAGGTGTCGAAGATATATCATGGAGTAGTAAATCTTGAAGAGATTTATTGGGGGGTTGGGAAAGTTCGAAGACAACACGGTCGTACCAGATGTGTCACATCTGTGTATCAGGTTGTAGTCCTTCGAGAATATTCGATTTCCAGGAATCCGCGAAGATCTTTGTGGGCGGTACGGCAAAATTCTTATTGGACTAGGGGATGGTACTTTTCCTAAGGGTGTGGTCAAGCCGAAAGAAGGGAGGTCGATATTCGAGACAGGGTAAGTTCCAATCGGCAGAGAGACAGTTCAAATTAAGCCGAAGACGGGTAGAGTTCAAGTTAAAATCAAAGACGAAGACGAGTCAAGTTCGGTCGTTCAACTTAAGACGTACGACGTAAAGACGGTTCGCGGACTAGATTAAGACGAGTCGCGAACAAGTTAAAGACGAGACGACCGAAAACTTGAAGTACGACGAAGACGTGATAATCGAAGACGTTTCGAGTAATTAACACTCGAGCAAAAGACGAAATTCACTACCGTAGTGAGAAACTTGTAATTAAGACGTAATTAAAATATTCTCAATACTGAGTTTGTACTGTATAATTGTGGCTTTGTAAATAGATGTAAATAATTCAAAATAGTTTAATTGTTACAAATCCAACGAAGTCACGGAGAAAAAGACGAAAGGCCAGGTAATCGAATCATTCCTCTGGACGATCGATTAACCAAGCCTACATATTTACTTCTCAGTGACGGGATGATAAAAAAAATTGGCATCGAAAAAACCTTCATTACGATACTAAGTAGAAATGAAGATAGGAAAAAGGAGTCCATAATCTCATTTCTTAAAAAAAATACCATCAGAAGGTACATAGATGGTTCCAAAACTACGACGGGGACTGGCACTGGAGTATTTGGGACTGGTACCAAAGGCTAAATATCGTTAGGCCGTTGTCTAAGTGCCTTGCTACTTGTTATAGAAAGATGTGTAGAAATTAACGTAGCAAGAAACTATCAGAAATGTGATATAGCGAAACATTCTGACAGTCAGGCTGCAATCAAAGCACTAAGCTACATATCATCGATTCTAAGATAGTATTGGAGTGCCGAAGAAAATGAAATAGGCAAGAATAACAAGGTTTTTTTAATCTGGGTTCCCGGCCACTTGGGAATTAGAGGGAATGAGTAGGCCAACGCACTTGCCAGAAAAGTAGCACAAACTCTTTTCATCTGCCCGGAAACTTTCTGTGGCGTTGACAAATATACCTACAAGAAAGAGTTTCAGGAGAAGGAAGAAACCGAAAGAGAAATACTCTGGCGAAATCTTCCTGGTTTGGTTCACTCCAAAAAGTTTCTTCGAAACTTTGACTCTACGAGATCCAAGAAGTATCTGGATCTTAGGAAAATATGCTACACTCCCTCAATGAATTCCTTACAGGGCATTGTCGCCTTAGGAAACACCTCATGAGAATGGGTCTAACTGAAAATCACGAGTGCAGATTCTGTGGGGAGGAGGTAGAAACTCCACATCACCTGATGACGGAATGCCTCGCCAAACGCAAAACCTGCTTTGGACACGAAATTTGTAGGAGTGAGGAATTAGCCTCCTTGATGCCATCTCAGATGTTGGAGCTCATTAGAACTCTGAAACTGGAAGGCGAGCTGTAGATCAACTTATGGGGAGAATAGCTCTGATGGGGGCACAATGGACCATTTGGTCGCAGTGAAACGGAACCTCCTGAATTGAATCTAATCTAATCTACACTTAGTAACTGTTGGTTAATTGTATAAATTAGTACTTTATTGGTTGAAATTTTTAAGTGGATTTGATGGTAATTAAGAATTGAATCTCACTATTGAATCTCCCAAATAAAAAAGAAGGAGAAAACATAAATTTGTTTCTTTTATGTTTTTCATTATTGTACGTTGGGAATAAAAAAAATTACTGAAGGCCGGGATTCCACCATTACATATATGTCTACCTAGTGGAGTTCAATCAACCGTTCTCGGTCAGTACATCAAAAAAAAAAAAGAAGCAATCTTTCATTCTTGAACTCGAACCTGAACTGATCGAACAAGGAGCAGGATTGATAACGGACAGATTGGCCCCTGTGCTTTGGGGCGATTGCGGGGGAGGCACGCCCCCCCTTCTGTTTAGACTCTGTCCGGAGCTGCCCGAGCTGCCGGGGGCTGAACCCCCCGCCCCCCTGTCCACGGTGATACCGGGTGCTTCGATGTTTACTCTAGGCTTCGAGATTTCGGTCGCCTGTTTCAATACTTGATAAATCCTATCCACCTCGTTAGGCTCTGTCAAAACAATACCATTAGCGAAGTTTATTTTCACCTATCGGATGTTTCGTTGATCAGTTGGACGAAAGTCGTGGATGCCAGGAGTTGTCATAACATTTTGGGGGTCTCCGGGTTGTTAAGAGAGGTCGAAAGCGAAGATATATCGGTTTCTGATCGAATTGGGTTATCTTGCAGGGTATCGCAGTATTAGGTTTCGGAGGAGTTTTGTATTGATGTTGTCTCCAATGATGAACCCTTGGAATTGGGTGAAGCGAAAAAAATAACTAGTTGTTTCCGCAAATGTTGATCTTGTTATTGTAGGCTTATAATGGTGAAGTTTGATTTCAGAGGTGCGTTTAGAACCTGTGCATTCAGAAGTTTACGTCGTGTGGTTTAGATGCTAGCGGTTACATATCACTCTTAAGTGACCATGTTTTTTCGTTAGAACCAAGCTTCAAAAGATGCGTGTCTGAATTTAAGAATTTAAGAGTAATATCTAGTTCCAGATATTGGAGGTAAATTGACTTTACATTTTTGTTGCTGTTGAAAAATAGATAAGCACGAGTTTCGTATATTGAAGAAAATGTTTGAAGGAAACAAACACTGTTCAAGTGAATCTGAGGGTCAGATTTTATTCCATGGAGAACAATGATAAAAGTATAGAGAAAATGGCTCTAATGAAGAAGTGATTGCCGAGGTTGAAAATTCTTTCGAGAGCAAAGCCGAATCTTTCTAAAGGAGGGGTATTGAAAAGTTAGAGGAATGTTGCAGTTGCAAGTGCTACTCTTGAAGGTGACTATGTTGATGTTGTCATTTTGTCATTTCATTCGAAGAAATGATTCTATGGGTTCTATGGTAACGTTATGGAATTTTATCCAGTGACCAAGTCCTCTGGAATCTTTCAGATCCACTGGTCAATTTAGCTTTAGTCACATGTTCGTCTGGGTTTCAATCAGTAGTTTTGATGGCTCTCCAGTTTTGTGTGATGTCTGTTACTCTTGTTCTGGATAGGAACTTTAAGGTGTTCATGTAGTATTTTATTCGTAAAATATCAAGGCACGTTTGGTGATTTGTTAAGAATGGATTGGCTTCTCAGTTATATGGAAACGTTAGGTACATCCCCAGAGCTGAATCCCAGTAGGGTTTGATGATTGTTTTGACTATAAGAAGTGTTTTCCAAGTGACAATTTGGATTTCTTACTAAACAGCCGATGAAGAAGAACTTGGTGAAATTACAATCTTCATTTTAGCTTGCACTGCATAAATTCAATAAACTGCCTCAGATATCCAATAATTAAACATAATTTATTGCAGATTTGAATAGATTTCGTTGACAACATACTTTCTTATTATGTTACAACGTTGATAGAATTTCGTTCATCAACAACTGCATTCAGCTGGGTGACGAAGAATTTGACCTCAAGATTTTGCTGCAGTCTTTTTTCCTTTCTTGATTCCTTCGACTTTTTGATGGCAAAGACTTCATTCTGATTCTTCAAATGAGATCTAACAGATATGGGCTAATATCTACTCTATGTTTGATATTGAGTAATGGATTCATCAGAGAACATTGAAACAACATTGTTAGAGATCTAGTTTTGTTACCAACCAAAATAAGCTAGTACCACATTTTCAGCATAGTTCATACCTAATGTTATGAGAACTCACCGTCACACTGCTAGGTTCTGAATGACAAATTTTTTGGCGTTGACGGCAATAATACTAGCAACCTCAGAAATGTTTTGCTGGATTTATTCTAGAACATTTTCTTGATGTTATGGTTTGAGGTCATTTGTGGAAAAAATAGTATGTTTCGTCGAGAGATGCAATTTCAGTTGAACGAGTCCGATTGCTTCTAATCAAGAGTCGTATTCAAGTGTTACTGATGCAAATAGTGGTAGTATTGATTGTTTGCGACATAAAATTCTTCAAGAATAACGTCGGGCCTTTTTCAATTGACCTTCAGATTGAATTTTTTTCGAAGAATTCCAAAAGTTCATCATCGGAGCACATCAACAAAATAAGACCCTTATTTGAGTTGAGTATTTTACCTATAGTCTTCAACATATGAACTTGAAAAAAGCATTTTAATTTGTAGTTATTTACAATGTTTAGCCCATTCGTCTTTCAAGTTCCGAATAACAATAATCAACAGAAAATAACTATAAATAACATCGAGAAGCAGTGACATTGAGTGTTAAGATGATGACTTAATTTGAAACAAAGTATTTCATGAAGGAATATTTTATTTTTATTAATCCTTAATTGGTTACAATCGTGAGAATCAATTAACGAAATTGAAATATCAAGAGAATAATCTTGCTCATGAAACATTTTGTTTACATTTCTTGTTAGAGGTCACATCTAACCACCACACCGAAATACCTATGAGAGAATGAGTTGAATTCTTGCTTCTTAAAGGTATTTGCACCTTATTTTCATCTCGAACTGATAATCGCCTATTTATTGTTGTCATTCCACCATAAAAACCTGGCACTCCTAAACGAACAATTGTTTTTGAAGGGGCAATTCAATTTAAATGCAAGAATATTCAAGAAGCTGAAGCTTATGTAAGCGAGAAGCCTCTGAAAAGGTGGATTAGATATGTCTTGGAATATTTTGGGGTATATGTACATCATGTATTTTTTACAGTATATACAAAATGTTGGGGTAGGTGCTGTTCAGGTTTTGATTGTCTGAAGAACTGTGTATTTTTCCACATATGTAAGTAGACTTTGAATTTTTGTAGAGGCTAGGTAGATCTGCTGATTGGATATACCAAATGGGCGAATCTAAGTAGCGTACTAGTTCAATATGCTCTAAGAACCAGGCCCCTGAATGTATGAAGAATGGTTACCGGTTAATTTCGAATGTTAGTTATTTTTTGGAGGCCTTTATGCCTTTAATGAAAAAAGCTGTACGGAAGATTATGGCCAACCTTTGAACCATGGAACATATTTGAAGAGTATTTTTGCTTCTTTGCAGGTAAAAGGACTATTCTTCATTGATCGCTAATGTTTTTTAATTTTTCAGGGTATTGATCGTCTTTACCTACATGACTTTAGGTAGAAATGTAGCTGCTTAGCTGTTCTGCACTTAGGTGTACAACTATGCTTCCGACTTTATGCAATAGATGGCTGTAGCGGTAAGTGGTAGTCGAAATAAATACATCGTAAATGTCATACAATAAGCTTAAGTATTTGTTAACATAATGCCATCGAAATATTAGTCGATTTGTGTCTGCATCATGAAGTTATTCTCGATTAAACATGTCAGCTTACGAGCTGTCTCATAATTTGCGGGAGGTTTTAATTTTCTGTTTTAATATAAAGAAATCTGCGGCTGAGGTTCATCGAATGCTCTCAAATACCTATGGTGACGCCGCTATTAATGAAAGAACTTGGTTTCAAAACTTCAACGGTGATTTTGACGTCGAAGACCAGCATGGCGGCGGAAGCAAGAAGGTTTTTGGAAATGCACAATTAGGGGCATTACTTCATCAAGACTCGTGTCAAACGCAACAAGAATTGGCAGGATCATTGGAAGTAATGCGACATGACATTTGATTGAGTTCCAACGTTATGGGTGTCCAAGCATGTCTTGACCACTTTCGCACAATAGCGTCGATTATTATAATGCTGTAAAATCACTTTATTATGTCTCTCGTTGTATTGGCTTTCAATACACGGCTCAAACGCATTAATTGCATTAGATAATAATCGCCTGTGATTGTTTCAGTCGGTTTTATCAACTCATAATAGTAGCATAATAGTAGCTTCACTATAGATATTTGAGAGCATTCGATGTGCCTAAGCCGCAGATTTCTTCATATTAAAGCAGAAAATCAAAACCTGTCGCAAATGACGAGAATTTGGCTCGTAAGATGACATGTTTAATTGAGAATAACTTCATAATGCAAACACAAATCGACTACTATTTCGATGGCGTTATGTTTACAAATACCTAAGATTCTTGTATGACATTTACGATTTATTTATTTTGACTACCACTCACCGCTTCATCCTTTGCAGAACGGTGGAAGCAAAGTTTTTCAATCGCTATGTCTACTTTGAACACCTTATAACTTGGGAATCTGAGTCTTCTGATCAGCTTTTGTTATCAAGGGCTTACAAAAAACAATACTAACATTTGAAATTAACCAGTAAACATTTTTCATATATTCAGGTGCCTGGTCCTTTAATGATGGTGGTCAATTTTCTGCAAGTAGGAATTTTTTGTAACGTAATAAAATGGAAGAAAGGCATCGCTTTTGGTTGAATATCGCCCTATTGAAACGGCTCTTTCACGTGAAGAATGGGGATAAAAGCTTTAAATTTCACCTCAATTATCCCTGCTCACCGTGGGGAAGAATTGTGCCCTCAGCAGGGATTCTATTTCATCGGATAATTTTATTTGCCACTGAAGTGATAGAAATGGGATCAGGTTTGTTCGTTTCAACTCAAACTGGATGTCATAAAAAATTGAAAGGGATATTTACGACCGAGTTATGGAATTTATTTGACGCCGCTGTGTGCCAGTTAGTGTCATTGAAATGGCAGAAAGTGAAGTATGAATTGACATATTTCAAGTAAGTGTCTATATGGAAAAATATGAATTTCGTACTTTATCATTTTGTTTTATTGTCTGAAATTTAGTGGGATTATTTGATTGGATAAAGATTGTAGTGGAATGTGTCATTACTATTGCGGTAGATCTATACTTATGAAAAGTGTCTCAAAAGAAAGTTCATAATTAAAAAAAAGCCGTTAGTCGAAAAAGTGTTATTTATACAAGTGTGCCAGATTTTATTGCAATTACTTTGGCGTCGGGTAGACGACTATTTTTATTTCTATGAACAAATATTGTTACAAGCTTCGTCTTCGAGATACAGGGTTAAAGTTTGAAAAAAAAATGTTTTTTACTTATAACTTTAGTATTATGACATTTATTGTTCTAATTTTTAGGTAATGAAGTCTTTATAATGTTATGTTTCAAATTAGGTGAGTATCTCTTATTTTAATTATCCAGTGGTGTATATTTAGGGGTGCGATGATCCTTTTCTTATTGAAAATCTACACCACTGTCTCTTTTTCGAACAAATTGTTTAATTTCTGAAATTAACAGGGCTTCATCAAAAAAGTTCTCTTGACTTTTTTTCATAGAACCTTACCACCTCTTCTTTCAGTCAACTGCCCAATACGCCTAGGCATCCCACGAATCAAGTCATTAATGAAATTTTCAGGAATATTTTTCCGTTCTTTCTGAAGGGTTGAACTCAATTCATGAAAAGTTGAAGAAGGGTTTTGGGGATTGGATATTGCTTTCCATAAGTTATCCCATACTTGCTCAATTGGATTCATGTCTGGTGAATTTGCTGACCAGTTCATGCTCTGGATATTGTTCTCTTGAAGAATGTTTTGAACCCTTCGTGTACGGTGTGGTGGGGTGTTATCATCGTGATAAATGAAATTGTCCCCAAATTCGTTGCGCAGAGGAACAATGATTGGTTCAATGATGTTTTCTACGTAGATGGCACCAGTCATTGTTCTTTCAACGATAATAAGAGGGGTAAGGCGACCAAACATCATACCCGCCAGCACATTATTGATCCGCCTTGAGAGTTCTCATCTTCCTGGGCGAAATTGAGGAGTCGCTCTAGTTTGGCTGGACCTCTCCAAACCCTATCTCGATGACTATCACTTTATAAAACGAATCGTGACTCGTCTGAAAAATGTACGTTGCGCCCTTGTGGTGAAAGTCAGTCTTGGTGTTGTTCTGCCCATTGCAGACAAGAAGCTCTATGTCTAGGTGATAGATGAGATACTCTTGAAGGTCTTCTTGTCCTTAAATTTTAGGAATGCAACCTTCTCTCTGGTACTGGTCGAGACTACCCGTATATAGGTCCTCAAGAAATGACTTCGAAGGGCTGTTACAGATACCGTTCGATTCCTTCGAGTAAAATTTGCGATATAATGGTCTTTCCTTGCTGAAGTTATTCTGGGTCGACCAGGCACCGGTCTCTGGGTAACGCTGACGGTTTCCAGGAAAAGGGCCAACAAGCACCTTATGGAAGTCCTAAGAATATTCAAACGTTGAGCAATTTGGTGGTCCAATAAAGCTTCATGATGTAGGACTACATTTCTCCTTTGACCAAACTGAGAAATTGGATGACCCGTCATTTTCCAAGAAAAATTCTCAATGTTACAACTCTCGTTATTCGCTGAAAACTGATTAACTTCGAATAACCTGTAGTCTGCCAAACAGGAAGCATTTTTTGCTGGCTTATTATTTTCATTTGAGTGATAAGATAGTGAAGATTCCACACACAAAAAATTGTCATGTTGCTTTCAATAAGTTAAGAGTTGATAGAGGTGGCCAAGACTTTCGACGATTTGTGTATTCCCCGAGCCTTTACGCAGTACTACAATATAAAAAAATATGAACTTTCTTTTGAGACAACTTGTATAACTTCCACCTTTGAAAGGGCACATGAAAAAAAAATTCCAGAAAGGTTATTCGACTGAATTTTTGCATAACGAACATTGTCGGGAAATTGATTTTTTTGGACCAATGTCATACAAAAATGTTTTACCATACTTTGACTCCTGATGAGTTAATTTTTCTTCAATCAGCCTCTAAGAAACTGGGCGTATAACTGAGACACCTCCTAATCTGCACACACCTATCCCATTTCAGCGCATAAACTCTGTACAAGTCTCGGTTCTGTACAAGGAATTTTTGCGAGTATACAAAATGAATGAGAGGGAAGATTGTGATGACTGCATCAAATTGTTGTATGATAACAAAATGCACAATGCAGATAGCGGTTTTAGCAGATACTTACGCTCCTCTTCGAGTGCAGATTCAGGAACACGGGTCTCAATTTCTGAAGTGGACTTCTGTCGCCTCAGCAGCTTCGCCTTTGTCTGGCATTTGGACGCCTTATCTTGGCAATCTACGTGGATGTTCATTTTGCATATTCTACATTTCAGACCCTGCCGAGTGTGCCCTACAAAGGAAAGGAAGATCAATTATATCGGTGGGGAATTAAAAACTTTGATAGTGCTTGCTCAGCTTTTTTTTAAGTTATGAGACGGTTCTTTTGTATCAGTGAAGTTGATGAAATATATCTAGAGTTCATGACAATGTAACGGGTGTTTTTTTTTCGAGGTATATTTAACAGCTGTCGACTGATTTATTCTCAGTTTTGTTTGGCAATTCATCATGAATAGACTCACGCCTGAACAAAGCTTGCAAATAGTGCAATTTTATTTCGAAAATAATGGTTCTGTGCGGAATATTTTATTTATTTATTTTGTTTAGCGATGAAGCGTACTTCTGGTTGAATGGCTACGTCAACAAACAAAACAGCCGCATTTGGAGTGAAGCTAATCCTCAAGTGTATGTCGAAACACCGTTACATCCAGAAAAACTGACTGTTTGGTGCGCTTTATGGGCTGGTGGAATCATTGGTCCGTACTTCTTCGAAAACGATGATGGCCAGAACGTTACAGTCAATAGTGATCGGTATAGAGCCATGATTACTAACTTTTCATTCCTGAATTGAACAACCATGATGTCCAGGAGCTGTGGTTCCAACAAGACGGCGCAACATGTCACACAGCTCGTGCCACAATCGATTTATTGAAAGACACGTTTGGTGACCGCCTAATTTCACGTTTTGGACCTGTGAATTGGCCTCCAAATCTTGTGATTTAACACCGCTAGAATACTTTCTGTGGGGCTATGTAGTCATTGGTCTATGCGGATAAGCCACAAACCCTTGACCATTTGGAAGACAACATTCGCCGTGTTATTGCCAATATACGCCCACAAATGTTGGAAAAAGTCATCGAAAATTGGATGTCCAGATTGGACTACATCCGAGCCAGCCGTGGCGGTCATATGCCAGAAATCATATTTGAAATGTAATGCCATAAGATTATCTTGCGGATAAATAAAATTCATGTCAATCGAATAATCCATCGTTGTTTTATTGCAAGTTGAAGTTCTATAGCTCTAAAAAAACACCCTTTACATGCTGCGCATTAGGTATACATTCTGTGGAGAGTATCATTGGGAATCGATCATTTCAACATCCAACTTTGTCGCATTTGTATTTAATTTGTTAACAGAGTGCTTCATTTGTTGCTGTTGTTGTTGAATGTATTATGAGATTTTGACAGTGGATAGCGATAATTACTGAATCTTGTATTGCGAATGGATGGAACTTGTTTCCATAACAAAATTTGACATTTCAAGAATTGTAATGAATTATTCATGATTGAAAATTGTATTGGTTTATGGATTTCTCAACAATTCCAACGAAAAATTAATGATAATTCATGAAATGTGAAATTTAGTTATTCGAACATCGAATTTTAGATTCTTTCTGTGCTTTCCGGAAGTCACAGACTACTCCACACACTGAGAAATTGTGGTTTTTCCTCATTTAAGGTTCTTTTACGATAACACTTAAATTATTCATTTTTGGTATAGGGTTTGCTTAAGTAACTCCACTATTTTCGTACGTAGAATTGACTGAAATAATAAAAAAAGTATAGGTTGTGATTTGAAAATTTGAGTTGTTGAAGTTCATGATCTTCTTATGAACACCCTGTACATTTTTGGTCCAAACCGCACAGTATTATAATACTACGTATTCGAAAAATCAAAAAAGGAAAAAATTATTTTGAATTTTTTTCCATAAGAATTCTATTAACTCATGAACCATTTGTTTTCACCCAAAGTAAGGCATATTGTCGAAATTTTCATCAAAAAAGCTATCTAATGATGCAACAATATACTGGGTGCGCTATTTGAAATTAAGAAGTAATAGTCTGTTTGTGGTATAACCGAAAGTTGTAGAGATCTAAAAATATTTTAGGGAGGAAGATCATTGTCTCAAACCCTAATATGCAAATTTCCCTCTCCAAATTATGATTAGTTTTTCATAATCGTCTAATAGGCCATCCCGGTGAATCACCCTGTATGAATGTCCACCTCAATGCCCAGATTTGTTCATAACGAATTTTTCTTGTTTTGGGATTACTTAACAATAGATTTCATAGGAGAAGCCTAAAATTCATTTGCGGAAAATATATACTATAAAATGCAGAATTTCTCAAATATGTTTGATCATGCAAATTTTCTAATCCAGATTGCTGTAGAATAAAAATAACTAACAAGGTTCACTTTTTTTTTTTTTTTAAACGACTTTATTCTTCAATTAGATAAAACAAGGCGACATTTAGCTTGAAGCTACTCTTACATGTAACCTCACATGTATTTCAGTTATATTCGTAAACCAAAAACTACAATCTGTATAGCACCTTAAAAATAAAATAAACGATTTCTTGATCATCAGAACATGTTCATGTTTTATCACCATTAGAATTTTCCAAGGACTATTGATCCTCCCTGTTCTAGCAAAACTTTGGCACATTACAGCAGATTTACCGCATGTTAATTAATCTCTAAAGGGAGATGGGAATGAAACATGATAATGAGAGTCGAGTTTATAGTAGAAGGAGGATGATTCAACTGTAATTTCTAGTTAAATACGTGCTTCATTTGTGTACGAAGACTACGAATACCATAAAGATCGAACTTTATACGGAACGCGGGGAAGAAAAAACTAAAGCGTTCCGCACACGGCAATTTTGTTACATTCCCATATTGACGATATAAAAGAAATTAGTCAAATCCTCAATTCTAAATACAATTCATAGTTTAACATGTACATCATACAAACAAGGTGAATCCACAATGTTGAGCAATATTTTTAGTGGTCAAATAAAAAAAAGTAATGTCAGAATGTGTGGAACACAAATATCGAGGTTTATTCTTCTACAAATTGTTCAAAACGATTTTATGATCGATGTTCATTTTCTAGGCGATGCTACAACTGCTATCATGACTATCTATCTTGATATTCACTATAATTTTATCGACATTCTCAGTTATAGCATTGAAAAACGAAAAAATTTTTCTTCAAACTTAAATTACTTCCAGGAGTATTTTATCCAACAAAAAACTGTGAAAAATATTATTTCAATATTTTTTCTCTGAAAAATGTTGACAAAAAAAGTATGACAAAAAACGGCAACTCAACCTATGAAAACAAGAAACTGCAACATCCAGAAGGAGCTGTTTAAATTAATTTTTTTTTTGTGAAACATAAATATATAGCCAGCAGTAAATGATTGATATGAAAAACGATTTACATTTTTATAAATTTGTTAATAATGTGTTTGTCACCCGTGATTATCTATACATTCCACAACATGTCTCGGCATTGAAGCAATAAGATGGTCTATTTCTTCCTGAGGAAAACTATCCCTAGCTACCTGTACTTCATGTCTCAGAGCCGCTAAAGTTCGTGGAGGCCGGGGTAAATTTCCAAGCCTTCTTCCCATGATGTCCCAAACATGCTCTATGGGCGAAAGATCGGGATCTAGGCGGACATGGCAAAAGATTCACATGGGTCGCTTTGCAAATGGACGAAAACTAGCTCTTACAACATGAGGTCGGGCATTATCTTGCTGAAATATTGGATTCCCGAGCCGGTTAAGGCGAGGGAGAACATATGGCTCCACTATTTCTTGAAGGAAGCGCAGCGCAGTCATGTAACCTTGAATAAAGACTAAAGGTGACCTATTTGCATGTTCAATAGCACCCCAAACCATAACGCATACTCTCCGGTGTACAGGACGCTCAACATCACACTGAGGTTCACGTCTTTCTCCCCGACTTCTTCTAACCTTTCTTCGGCCATCATGTGCACCCAAGGAGAATCGAGATTCATCAGAAAAGACGACCTGATGCCATCCCACATTACAATTTTGACGTTCTCTGCACTACTGTAATCGTTGCCGGCGTTGCTCAACCGTCACAGTTAAATAAGATGGGGTCGATAATGCTGCAGTTCAAAAGACCTTATCCGGCAGTAAACCGTTCTGACAGTTACAGGATAGCCTTGTTTTCCTAACCACTCATCATCCAAAGATCGAGTTGTCGCAAATCGGTCTCTAATGGCCATAAGTCTTAGACGTCGATCTTGAACTTCATTTGTGTCCCTTCGACGTCCGGTGCCTACTCTTCTTCGATTTTGGTCATTATCAAACCACGCTTGACAACATCTCATAACAATAGTTGGATTTCTTTTCGTACGGTTAGCGATTTCTCGAAATGATAACCCCGACTCCCGTAGACCAATAATTCGACCTCTTTCAAATTCACTTATCTGGCGATAAATTCCGCGTTCACATGCTCTAGGAATTTGAACAACAACTAAACATCGACTTAGGATCTCCTCGAACAGCTGGTGTGTTGTAAAATTTAAGAAAAAAACGACTGCAATATTCAAGTTACAAAAATTGTTCACCTGAAAAAATTTTCACGATTTTTTCTCCAAATTCAATCATTTACGACATGCTACACTATCTAGGTTTTACCAAAAATTTTCAAAATTTTAACAACTCCTTCTGGGCATTGCAGTTCCTTTGTCAGTTAGTATACAAAGAAATAATATTGATACCCTCATTCAATACTCGAAATTAGAATCGTTTATGTTACTCTTTTCGAAAGGTGAAAAACTGATTATCCTTTGGTGTCATCTATGGGTTGTATCACCCTCAACAACGCTTTCGGACATAATCTAATAAAAAACTCTATTTATTTTTTAGTGTTTCATCACCTCTCAAAATATCGCTAGACGTTTCTCCTATAATACGGGTAAGTAAAAACTAAAGCGTTCCATACCCGGCAATATTTTTACACCCCCATTTCGAAGGCATTAAAGAAATTTCTCACCTCGTAAAATTTGCTGGCAAACATCGCAAGGGGTGATTTTCTTATATGTGTTCTCTTGGAAGTGATGAGCGTCAGGATCGCCTTTCAGAAGTTCTCTTGTGGCTGCTGCGCCGTTTTTCCTGTGTAAACAAGATATTAATTTCAATCAGGCACAAGATGGCAGGCTGAAGGCCAAGAATAATTTTCGCCCTCGGTCGATCGAGGAAGGGAAAAACAAATAAGGTTTTTCGATTATTTTCACCCCATCAAGGATTAAATTCTTCAGGGGGCTGAGCTATATTGGTTCATTGAATATTTATCTTGAATTTCGGATGATTAGGAAAGATGAGAATTGAGGCACAAACGAGATCTTGATGTTATGCTTGACGCCTAATTTTATATCTGCCGGAAACAGATGGTTCGACGGATTTTCAGTGAAAAAAAATTATAATAAAATATTTTTTGGAACACATCTCGAAGATCCAAAAAATGATTATATCTCTACACACATTAAAATGGTCTAGGAGACACCTGACACTTGCTTTTTTCTTGAATAAAATGTATCTTAGAATGGAAATGTGGCACATTTTGGCTTTTCATATTGTTTTCAAGATGTTTTTTTAGAAATTCGTTGGTTTTTTCCTCGTTTTTTTCTGATACTTGAGATGATAACGTTAAAAGATGTTTGTCAAGTTCAACTGATTTCATATTTAATTACTTCAATGTAAAAGTAATAAGCGTAATTTTGTTCGAATTAGCTCATTTTTCACATGAAATTTATGAATGAACATCATTTAGATCGCCACACAGTTAAGAGCAAAAGATCTTATACAGGGTGGTATGATTATGCGAAATTTTGCTGAGATGGTCAACTCGATAAGTCGTCTGTAGAAAAATTTTAGGAAAAAGGAGATGTCCGAAAATGTTGCTGCTTCAAGAGCTACCCAGCTGGTTCACGACAGATTAATGCAGTTACAAGCACAGAAACCCAAATTTGATCAATTAAGAAGTGAACTGCAGAATGTTCATAATATAAATGTTAGCTATCAAACGGTGACAAATCGTTTACATAAGGCTGTTTTCCACGCTAGACATTCCCTCAAAGTTTCTGTTCTTTCCCGTAGGAATCGCGCTAGGAGATTTGATGTGAAACACTCCAATTGGGCTGAACAAGAATGGGCAAAATTATTTTTCACAGATGACTCCAGATTTAGTTTTAAGACCAGATTTTAGAAGAAGAAGAAGAAGAGTATGGAATAGTCTTGGTAATGCGGCTCGATTAGAAACTATACATGAAGTGGATAGATACCAAAGCAGAACAGTCATGTTTTGGGGTAGAAGATTTCATGACAGCTCATGACACGTCATCATTGATAATTCTTTACTTTTACGTTAATCTCTAGAGTGACAAAGATATATATGCCAATTTAGAATATTTCTTATTTTGAGTTGTAATAATTAAATTGAGAATACATATTATTTTCAATGTTCTTCTCAAATAGGTATTTTCCGTAGAAGTTTTGCACTGTCCCCTGGACTATTTTGATGTGTGTTGTAACAACTGAAATTTTAACTTAAATTTTTGTTAGCCAACAAGGATTTAACTGGAATACGAAATAAACTGAGACAAGATTGACTAACTATTTAAGTTTTTCCTCATAATGGACTATTCTCTTATTTTTTTATTTAGATTTGTATGATAATACGTAAAAGAACGTATACTTTTTCAAAAATTAAGCATAACTTCACTACAGAACTTATAACTTCAAAACTGTTTTCTCTCTATATTTCAACACTGGAAAATAACGCAAAAAATCTAGAATAATTAAAATACGAAGCCTAACTTGGACTAAGTAATACGCTAAAATTATACTCTTATGAAATTGTGAAAATTTTAGAGATACATTCAAGAACTCAATTTATGTCATGCAACTTATTCAATAACTAGTTAATAATTATGATATCAAAACTCTTCGTAACAAAACTATATATTATCAAAATACACAATAGTTTTACAAAACACATATTTCAAAACTTATTATAGTAATTCCAGATTCAAACGACCTAAGTTAATTTCACTTTAAAATAGCGAAAAATGGAATTTGTGAAATGTTTGAGTCTGGAATAACTATAACTCTCGAAGCAACCAGAAACTTATTGAACCTTTTTTACATACGTACTGTGCAGTAGTGGTGTGTCAATCTGGAATATGGTTGTACCATGAAAATTAGACATGTGTACAATTTTTTTTTGGGGGATTTTTAGACCGATGAAGATATGAAGTGATGGGAGATGAATTTGAGATGAAAATTCTCTTGATATAGAAAAACGTGTGATAAGTAACGATTTACTTGTATTTACTTATGAGTGTTTGTTGAAAATGTGAAAATTTGTCTTACATTATTGAAATTATTGATTTTGAAATTTTATATAGTCTTTTGTGTCGAACCATATTTGAATTACTTCATTTTCCTTTATGTATCAAAAAGCTGAAACCTATACTTACAGGTTTCAAACTTTTTCGAAACAGAAAAGAAGAATATCTACTTAGATATTTCCAATAAAATAGCAAGAGTTTTTTATCAAGAAAAAAATATATCGTCGAATAAATCTAGTAAGTGTCTTTCACGTGATTTTTCGTTAGTACAACATGATCATTTGACGCCGTTCCCTCAACTCTTCAATAATTCGAAACATTATTTTTTCATTCTGTTTTTGCAAACGGGTAACTTCCCAAGGAAATCCTAAGAGCATTTTTTTGCATGAAAGACAGCTTCTTTAATTTTTGACCCCTAAAAATATTTATCCTCATTTTGTAACTCACTGTAGAATCCTATGGAACAAGCTTCAGACTGCAGAATAGGATATTGGATATTCAGGAAATCCTGATGAAAACAGCAGCGACTTTTGTCTTGTATCGATTACTGCAGAGATTGAAATAGAATAGCGCGAGGACTCTGAGACAACTCATTCATTATTTAAGGAACCGAACAAGGCTTTGAATTTCCTCTGTTGCATTTATAATATTCCTTTCCGTATAAAAGTAGTTTTGAATGGATGATTCCAAACTCCAAATGTTCTTCTTTGCTTCCGTTATGCCCTTTTTTTATTGTTTGCTACGATTTTCAAAAACAAATTGGTCTTGCAATACATATAACAGGCCAATTGAAAAGTCCCCGGTCTACCATTGTAGCACACATTTTTTTTTGGCAAAATTCGATTTTATTATTCAACATAGTTGCCTTCGAGGGCGATACAGCGATTATAGCGATCTTCCAACTTTTCGATACCATTTGTGTAGTACGATTTGTCTTTCGCTCCAAAATAGGCCTCAGTTTCGGCGAATACTTCTTCATTGGCGCTAAATTTCTTTCCAGCTAGCATTCTTTTGAAGTCTGATAACAGAGATGAATCGCTGGGGGCCAGATCTGGCGAATACGGTGGATGCAGAAGCAATTCGAAGCCCAATTCATGCAATTTTGCCATTGTTTCCATTGATTTGTGACATGGCGCATTGTCTCGATGAAACAGCAGCTTTTTTCTCTTCAACTGGAACCGTTTTTCAACGATTTCATCCTTTAAACGATCCAATAACGCTATATAATAATCGCTGTTGATGGTTTGCACCTTCTGGAGGTAATCAATGAATATTATACCTTGCGCCTCTCAGAATACTATTGCCATAACCTTGCCAGCTGACTGTTGTGTTTTTCCTCGCTTTGGATTCGATTCATCGTTTGCAGTCAACTCAGCTGACCGTCGATTGGACTCCGGAGTGAAATGATGGACCCATGTTTCATCCATTGTCACATATCGGCACAAAAATTCAGGTTTATTTCACTTAAACAGCTCCAAAGAACGCTCAGAATCATTAATCATCAATCATTTTGATCGATTGTGAGCTCGGGTGGCACCCATTCTGCACACAGCTTTCTCATGTACAAATATTCGTGAATGATATGATGTACACGTTCAGATGATATCTTTACAATGTCTGCTATCTCGATCAACTTCACTTTAAGGCCATTAAAAAAAATTCATATACTTGTAGTAATAATGTCCATTATTCTCTTGGCATGTGGCATATAATATATGTTGCTTTACTCTTTATATAATATGACATTTCAGTGGTTATAGAACACACTGAACAAGTTTATATAGCAGTTTGTCTTAACGATATGAAATTTTTTTAATTAAAATAGAAATAAATCCCGAATTCTCAAACAGTAAGCCAAACCTGACCTTTTGAGAAGCAAATTACAGATTTTCACTCCTTGTTTCAAAGAACGCGCTTCTACAAAGTGAGCTACAAATATAATATAACCCGAATCCTTGTTTCAAAAGTATATTCTCTCTTTAACTCCTTTTTTCATCGTACACCCGTAAAATTTAGGAGAGCCTGTGAAAGAATCGAAGGAAAAACTGAAAGGAATACATCCTCCTCTTTGTGTGTTATTCCTTTCTTGTGAAGTCTTGGGAGGCAGATCTCACGGGCACTTTTCCTTTGACCCTGAAATTCACGTAACAAGGTCTGGTGGAAAATCAGCATTTCTACCCGTGATGTCACGTTCCGCTGGAGGAACGTAGCCAGAATTATTAGGTTATGGCTTCCTGTGTACTTTCAGTGTTTCGGCAAACGCCTAGCAGGAGACTGCAAGAAGTGTTTATCCGCCAATCAAGGCATTTTGGCCGCTTGAAGTGATTCCAATCGATACACTTCTCGGGAATGTTTTGAATATTTCACGAATATCGAAATCGAGGATTTCCTTCTTTACGTCTTTCGTCAATAGCTATAAAAGGACTTTTCAGCTTGCGAGTTACTGCAATCTTCACTTGGAAGTAGGGAGCCAATTTCTTTATTGATTCTTTCAAGGAATAGTCAGCGTTTACTTAGAATTTGTTCTGCAGAACTGATTTTGTTTCTCCGAAATTATTACTTGGCAAGTTGAAGGCATTGGGTTGTAATAAATGGAAACAACAACCTTGAAGATGACTGAATCGATAACTTGGACTCCCAAATATTCTTGAATGCGAATGAGAAATTAACTACACTGACATAAGAAATGTTTCACTCATATGGAAAAATTTTTGGAATGGGAATTTATGAATAATGATATAATGGATATTTCTATCAGTTTTATCAAGGTAGCTCTCAACTTTGTTTTTAATGGAAATGCTTTTTTCACTTGTTCGGTTTTTCAATGTGAAATATTTGATATTATGAAGTAATGGTGAGTCTTATAGGAATTTGTTCTGAACTAAATTTATACATGAGTTCTTTACGCGGACATTTTTTTGGAATGGACCTATAATATACAAGGTATAGAAAACAAAATTTTGCCAAATTTTGTAAACGAAAATTTGTCGGTTTTTCTCTATTTAAAATGAAATACTTTGTATATTATTAGTTCTTAGGATGCATAAACAAGGGACTTACAAATGAAGTATATGTTGTAGCTCAATAACAGGCCAATCGAAAAGTACCCGGTCTACCATAGTAAAACACATTTTTTTAACAAAATTCGATTTTATTATTCAACATAGTTACCTTCGAGGGCGATAAAGCGGTTATAGTGATCTTCCAACTTTTCGATCATTTTTGTAGTAAGATTTGTCTTCAAAATAGGCCTCAGTTTCGGCGATTACTTCTTCATTGGCGCTAAATTTCTTTCCAGCGAGCATTCTTTTGAGATCTGAGAACAGGAAAAAGTCGCTGGGGTTCGGATCTAGCGGATACGGTGGATGCAGAAGCATTTCGAAGCCCAATTCATGCAATTTTGCTATTGTTTTCATTGATTTGTGACAAGGCGCATTGTCTTGATGAAACAGCCCTTTTTTGTTCATCTAATGGGGCCGTTTCTTTAACGATTTCATTGTTTAAACGATCCAATAACGCTATATAATGATCGCTGTTGATAGTCTGGCCTTTTTGGTAATCAATGAATATTATACCTTGCGCATCCCAGAATACTGATGCCATAACCTTGCCAGCTGTATGTTGTGTTTTTCCTCTCTTTGGATCCAGGTTTATTGCACTTAAACAGCATCAAACACAGCTCAGAATCATTAACACGTTGTTGCTTTTGATCGATGGTGAGCTCGCGCGGCACCCATTTTGCACACAGCTTTCTCATGTATGTACAAATATTCGTGAATGATATGACGTACACGTTCAGATGATATCTTTACAATGTCACTTTTCGGTCATTCAAAATTATTTTGTGAACTTTTTTGATTTTTTCGTCTGACACAGCCTCTTTTGGGCGTCCACTGTGTTCGCCGTCATCGTTGATCTTTTCACCACGTTTAAACTTAGCATACCAATCAATGATGGTTGATTTTTCTGGAGTGGACCCCGGAAACTTTTCATCACGCCGAGATTTTGCTTCTGTATTTTTTCCCTTCAAAAAACAATATTTCATCAGCACACGAAATTGTTCTCCTTTTTTTTTAAATAACAAAAGTAGCTACACTCACAACGCAATATCTCACAAACTAATGGTCGGACTGCTGTCAAATTTTGACACGTATCGTTTGAATGTTGGTACTAACTAAAAATCAAATGAATTTAATACTAGCACCGCCATCTGTGCATCGGACCGGAGACTTTTTAATTGGCCCAATATACTATTAGTTTGAATCAACTAATTTTTTTCAAAACAGCTCTTTTTCTGAAAAGGAATTAATGTCAGTACTATACCTTTTCAACTTCAAATTGAGACTAATCACATTCAATTTGAGATTAAACAACTTCAAAATGAGAATAAACAACTTCAAAGTGGTTAGCACAATCAAATTGGGAATAAACACCTTCAAAATGAGAATAAACAACTTCAAAATGGTTAACACAATCAAATTAGGAATAAACACATTCAAATTGGCACTAAACAATTTCATATTGGGAAATGACATAAAAATTTCAATTTGATACCTACTTCAAAAGTATTGTAGTATATATTATAGGTATTAAGAATGGAGATTGTAAACTTTTGTATTGAGATTAAATAACTCCAAATGAGTTGAATATTGTGGGTAGAACTCAAAGTTTATGTACATTAACTTAATCTTACGCAAATAATATGAAAAATTTTTTCGAAAAATATGGAAATCAGTACCGAAAATTTTTTCTCATATACATATATTTTATAATAAAAAAATTACACAACCATATCGACTAAGTTCAAAACATCCGGAAAATATCTCTGTATGTGCGCCACATATCTCGCACAGTTATTGATATTTATTATGTTTATATTATCACGCAAAATAATTTCCAATTCACGCAAGCGATACTGGTTTTGAGGAAGATTTGTCCTTTCTTCGCCAGCCAAAATCTGTTGTAACCTTAGAGACATCGCTCTTTTAACTGCAGCTTTGAAACTTGACCATGCAAATTCTATAGGGTTCAGCATTGGACTATAAGGACTGAGCCTGAGAAGAAGATGGTCTTGAAATTCTGGTTCCTGGAAGACCTCTTCTAAGCCTGCATGGCAAGGAGCATTATCAACTACTAATACAACACGAGTTTGATAAATATTATAAGCAGCTCGTAAGCAGTTTCGCATGAATTCTTTTGCTTCTTCCCTTCTGAATGCACCCCTTCTTATTTCATGATGTATCAATCCCATGTTTCCTATACATCCAATGACATGAACATTAGCCCCACGATTGCCTGCTGAAATGTATCGACATCTGGTCCCTTTCTTAGATCGCCCTTGCCGTCGTGATATAAACAAATTAAAATTTGTTTCATCAAGATATGTTACTGGTATATTTTCTGATTGATAATTTAGAAGCTGTTATACATATTCTTTTCTTCGTAGTTTTGTTTCACCACTATTCAATCTTTCAGGTTCTCTGCGTACATCTTTCAAAGTGTACAGCAATCCATCCAAATGTTTCCGCAAACACTCAGACGATACAATAATTTGGTGATCTGTTAGAAACTTTTGTCTGAGTTCTTTCAGCGTGATTTTATTATTTTCCTCCACATATTGCACTATAAATTCGCGATGTTCTTCTGTAATTTTTGTTCTCCTTTTTCCTCCACGTTGCATGGGTATTCTTTGTGTTTGATTGTCTCAGTCTTTACTTGTCGGAAATTCATCTTGATGATTAAAAAGTAAAATAACTTATTTCCGCTTTATATATTTATTTTCACAACAATTGTTTCGTCATGATAACATGACTTCGTCAGGTGAGCATGCTCACCTGACGAAGTCATGTTATCATGACGAAACAATTGTTGTGAAAATAAATATATAAAGCGGAAATAAGTTATTTTACTTTTTAATCATGGGTATTCTTTCCTGATTTTTCACCCAGCGGTAAGCCGTCGAACGCTTCACTCCAATATTATTGGCCAATTCTCTCCAATCTCCATTATTATTATAAACTGCACAAATCTGCTTTTTGATATTCGCTGCTTCTGTTTGTTTTATATAACTTGGCATATTGATATTATGTATATTAGAGCACTTATAAATTATCTGACCGGTACCTATATTATTTGACAATTCCTTTGAAGTATCAAATTTAAATATAAATGTCATTTCTCAATTTGAAATTGTTTAGTCCCAATTTGAATGTGTTTATTCCCAATTTGATTGTGTTAACCATTTTGAAGTTTTTTATTCTCATTTTGAATGTGTTTATTCCCAATTTAAATGTGATTAGTCCCAATTTGGAGTTGAAAAGGTATAGTTGTATAGTTCCCATCGAATGAGCATTTTTCGTAAAAACATCTGATTGAAGAAAACCAATGTATTTCGCCATATTGTGAGAACATTTCTAGAGAGATCAAGTCTTAATATACAGACTAATTCAGAAATTTTTATAACTTCAAAACTAAGTGCAAAAATAATTAATACACCAATGGATTTTGTTTGTTGTTTATAGCACCAGTAATGAAAAAGTTAGGAGAAATTCTCATTTCACGCCATTTTCCAATTTTCTCTTGAAGCTTGAAAAGAAAGATATGGCATTAATTTTTTTCCAGCTCAAAGGGATTCTGAGATCCCCTCACTGGACAACGAATTTTGGAAACCCGATATAAGATGAGTCAGGCATTTTGAAAAAAATTAGGAGATTCCAAAGAAGTGGGGCTTGGCTGGTGAATAGTGTTATTTTCAGCTTTTACCATATTGAGGTCGAGAAGGAGCATTGAAAAAGCCGTTATGTAAGTGTTACATCATCGTGTGCAGATGTTTCTGACAAGAAAACAGACAAGCCTGAGGTGCACAAGCCTTCAAAACGTGAGAGTTAGCCTTGGAACATCCTGCCTCAACTTTCATTCCTGGAAGCTGTTCAATTTTAGTTTTAAGATGCCGACCTACATTTGGGACCTGTTATCTCCAGGAAAAGTCATCTCTAGGGGGTCCAGCTAAGTGGAACCTCATGACGCAACACGAAATAGAGGAGTTAATAAAATCATCTGATTTCGGAGAACCTCATCAAACGAATTGGGAACAGTTTTCGCTTCATTTCGAGAAAACCGTAGAAATTCAATTTGACGAAGAGCTCCTTCAAAGTAACAGTAACCAAGTGATCCTCTGGGCTAATGGAATTGCTAATGTAAACCCGGAAAACACAATTTCGCATTGCTCTTTTTCTCGAGATTTCCTCACTTCTTCACAATGGAAATAGAATGCAATTCCTCAAAGGCATGGAAATCGCAAACACCGCTTGAAGATTCAACGATTGATTTACATTAGGATCAACGCGATAAATAAATTAATTTCGTCCAGATACCGATCTTGACTAAAGTTGCGTAACCTGATTTTATTGAAATATTCAGAGTTTTTTGCTTCCATTACGCACTCGTTTATCATTACGATAGAATGCCTGTAATTTTCGATTGCTTTTACATATGATCCTTATTCCTTACGATGTTTATGATGAATTAAATGTACAAGTGTGTCATTCGAAAATTACATGCGTTTATTTCAATATTTTGGCGAGGTGAAAGAGCCCAAGTCCGAAGGTCAAAAATATGAAAATATCTTATTGCAATTTTTATTACATAGGCGTAAAACTTTGCTTCCACGCCTTCCACCGTTTTTTTCGAAATTCGAAGCATCATTGTAAAAAACTGCTTATACATTTATGCTTTCGAGTATATTGTCCATCTCTGGGCGCTACTTTCACACATCTTTCGGGCAGCGTACGAATCTCGAGTTGAAAAAACTGGTCATCTTTTGAAGCAATCCACGAATCGATCGAATTTTTTACTTCTTCATAAAACCGGAAATACTGGTCAGACAGGCCGTGTGCAATTGATCTGAGCAACGTCTGGAGAATACGGCGGGTAGGG
This sequence comes from Harmonia axyridis, assembly GCF_914767665.1. Lineage (NCBI taxonomy): Eukaryota > Metazoa > Arthropoda > Insecta > Coleoptera > Coccinellidae > Harmonia > Harmonia axyridis. Next base: position 33,800,589 of record NC_059505.1, read on the forward strand.
TTGGACTTCCCATTTCAACGTGTCCAAGAATGCCTTGACCACTTTCGCAGCATGGGGTCGAGTATTGTCATTCACCATGCTTTAAAATTCTTTATCATGTCTCTCGTTTTATCGCGGCCGTTTGTCTTTCAATGCTAGTCTCAAACGCATCAATTGCGTTCGATAACGATCGCCTGTAGTTGTTTCAGTAAGTTTTAACAACTCATGATACACTCCGCCGAGCTGGTCCCACCAAATACTGGGCTTGTCCGAGGAACCGTGAATATTCAGTTTGGCCGTTGACGTGGAAGCTTGGTCGGAATATCTCTATGATTTTTTGCGCTCGAGATTATCGTAATGAACCCATTTTTCGTCTTCAGCCACAGTGCGATGTACAAATTCCTTCCGTCTTTGCCTTCTTTTGCGAACAAACGCTGTTCAACATCTCTCGGCTTCAACTTGTACGGCACCCAATTTTTTTTGTTACTGAATAATTGCCATGAATTTCAGGCGTTCTGAAATGGCTTTTTGCACCACTTCCAATGATCCTGCCAATGTTTGTTGCGTTTGACACTAGTTTTGATCGATAAATGCCTCCAATTCTGCATCTTTGAAAATCTTTTCTCTTCCACTGCCATGCTGGTCGTCGACGTCAAAATCACCCTTCTTGAAGCGTTGAGACCACTCTCGGCACGTTCTTCCACTAATAGCGGGCTCATCGTAGGTATTTGAGAGCATTCGATGAGTCTCAGCTGCAGATTCCTTCATATTGAAGCAGAAAATTAAAATCTCCCGCAAATGACGAGAATTTGGCTTGTAAGCCATGTTTAATCGAGAATAACTTTATGATGCTGACTCAACTCGACTAATATTTCGATGGCGTTCTGTTCACAAATACCTAAACCTATTGTATGACATCTACGATTTACTTATTCTGACTACCACTTACCACTACAGTCAACTATTGTAAAACGGAGGAAGCAAAGTTGTACACCTAATAGATAAATAGGCTTGAATGTAAAATTATTTGTTTATTTTCATACAAAAGTACAATTCATTGATGTAATATTTCACGAATATAGAAACTTCATAATACTGATGAAGATTTTGAATTGTGCTGGACACGTTTTCAAAGCAATTTAATTCCAAGACACAAATTAAAATAACAGGAATTACAGTTGAACACGCAGTTGATGAAGTTTTTGGTATTCTGACTGGCTGGACTATTATAAGTGCATTGACAGCTGCAGTTGATACATCATCGAAAATTAGTTGTGGTGAAACTTCATTCTAACATATTTCTTCAATTATTCTTTCATGGTGACCTTCATCTAACTGAAGATATGGTTTAACGGATTTAATGTTCCAGGGGTTTATGATTTTAATAAGCTGTTTCTCAACGACAACTTTTTTTGATGAACTTGAGAGGGCTGTAGATCGTACAGAATAATTATTCTGACTCCATGTGACCATGTCAGAGCTTTTTCCATTATATAAAGTACCAAATTACCTACAAATAAGTTACAATTCCATAATTTTTCTCATATTACATGAATTTGTAAAATATATTCGAAGCCATTAGCCAGATTATGCCAATTAGGGAACTATTTCCGTACGAAAGTTTACAATGTTCACAGATTTAGTTAAATCCTTTTTCCTGAAACGAGAATATACCTTTCAGATTAAGCCCACTCCGTGGGCAAAATTTTCAGCTTGAAATTGCATTCATTAGATGAAACTTACGCCTACGAGGCTTGTGTAGAACAAAAGTTGGTACAGAATATTGACGTATAGGATGAAGAGGAAATAATTCAACGACAAGCTGATGAAGTATCAAGATTGTTCATTAATTAACGGCATTTGATACCACTTTCCATCAAGTCATTACACTGAAAATGGGCCTGTGGCCAACGTGTTGAGTGGATTTCAGATTGGAAAGCGGAATTTAATTACTGAATATGCACGTCCCTTTGTCAACGGAGATTATGCATAATAGCTCTGAAAACGGATGCACATTTGTTTTGTTTTGTCATTTGTATGTTTCCAGAAACATAAGGTTGGAAGAAAAGTTCGTAGACCAATACAAAGATGACGCTACCAGTATTGAAAAAGGACTCATCCAGCCAAGTAGCTTGACATTTTAACCAACCACTTGATTTGAAAATCAAGCTCTTGAAAAATTACATACTTGAGCTTGACTTGACCTGATTTTAGTTATTGATTGCTTGACTTGATATCAAGCTACTTGATATTACTTGAGCTTGATATGCACGCGTCGCACGGCATATATTTCTGCAATATTGCGCGCTTAGACTGAATAAGGGGATTCCTCGAGCGCCTAGAGACTGAAGCATTCGCCAGTGTGACTTCATTAGTAGTTTTCTCACATTTCTATGAAATATATTGGTAGATTTTGGTGGTTTCAGAATGATATATTCTCGCACGATTTTGTTCTACCAGATGTGGAAGAATGAACGGAATAACCACAGAATTAGAGAATAGTTATTTATAATACAAGTGCAGAAGGCATTGATATTCTTCCACGAGTTCAAAATTCAAAAACGAGCCACGAAGTGGCGAGTTTTGGAATAAACGAGTGGTAGAATGAGCCTTCTGTACGAGTATTATACATTATTTTCTCTAATTCATTGCATTTTCATTGAAATTAATGAAATATTTCCATAAATATATTTTAGTGATTTTTGCATTGAAAAATGTTGGTTGGCAGAACTGATTTCTTTAAGGCAAATTGATGAATTGACAGATAAAGCCGTGGCAGAAAGTTCGGATAACCAACATAGAATAATAAAATATAACCATGAAAACTGTGCGTTTCTGATATATTCTCGCACGATTTTGTTCTACAAGATGTGGAAGAATGAACGGAATAACCACAGAATTAGAGAAATATCTTTCCAAACTTGGCCAAAATGGCCAACGAATTTTTATCAACGCCAGCATCTTCAGGTCCTGTTGAAAGACAATTTTCCAGAACTACTCTTACAGTTTCAAAAACCTACAATAGGTTAGGCGATAAATTTATAAGATACCTCATGTGTCTTAGATCCTGGATGGAAAATTATCAAATCAAACATAGCCTGAAGGTTTCTCAATATTGAGAAACTTTATTTCCTCATTATTTTTTATTTTGTTCTTAGTGATTTTATCTGTTTCTATTTCAAAGGAGTTGATATTTTCGGTTCATTTATACAATAAGTTCAATAAATAAAAGTTTTTTTTTGCCAGGTTCCTTCTCATTTCATCATTTTTTTATTGATGTGACAATACAAAATAAAACTGCTGAAACTCAAGTAGCTCGAAATCGAGTCAAGCTCAAGCCAAGTACCTTGAAAATCAAACTAAGCCGTGAATCCCTATCTTCCATTTTATTAGGTAAAGTGGCCTCCCATCAAATTGGCTGAATTTTTATATGTTATATTCCAAGTCATTCCAAAAAAAAAATCAATAGGCAAAAGTGTTTCTATAGGCTAGTTTTGACGCTAGAAGCCTCTAAAAACTTTCATCTGTTCTCTATTGTGAAACAATAAAAATTTTATCCTGGATAATTTTCTCTATTCTGAATAATCAAGATGTGAACTATCATTAATATGAGAAACTATTGAAGGAATTGTTCTTTGGTGCTGTTACATTTGGTCAATTATACAGTCTGTCCCAGCTACTTAATATTTTTAAAGTTCAATTATTCGAAAATGGTTTAGTGATCTACAATCAAAAAATGTTTATAGAGGTATAGAGTTTGCTAAAGTTACCTCCCCTCTTTTTATATGTGGAATTGTCTTAAATAATAAAAAATATAGGTTCGAATTTGAGAATCTTGAGTTTCGATGAATATGAGTTGATCAAGTTCATGATCTTCTGATAAACACCCTGTACACTTTTGGTCCAAAGCGCAAACAGTCTTATAATAGTACGTATTTGAAGAATCGTAAATAAAAAAGGTTGTTCAAAAATTTTTTCTGCAGAAATATTCGAAAAACTGTGAGTCCTCGTCGTCACCTTTTTTTCCACAAGAATCCTATTAACTCATGAACCGTTGAGTTTTTATACAAGGTATGGCATATTGCTGAAAGGGGAGAAAAAATATTGTCTCAAACCCCAACATGCAAATTTTCATAAACGTCTAATAGGACATCGCGGTGAATCACCCTGTATATTTTGAGTGAATATGATACTTCGATTCACTTTTATGGAACTATGTGTTCTTTGTGAAGAATTTACCTGTTAGACCCCTGATGTGTTCATTTCCTTCCTTATGTCAAATTTCAAAGTCAATGTTGGGGACAAAATTCGTTTACTGAAAATGACGTATACCTCTTTGTTTATTACTTTGAGGCGAAATCCAACTCATTACTCTTTCAACTGACGTTAGAGAATTTGACATTTTTGAGTGATTGAGAAATAAAGGAATATTGCATGTGTGAACAAACTTCCGTTCAATTAGCTTGAAAATAAGGAAAGCATTGGCGTGAAATTACAAGCGCAGTTATGTGACCTCTAAGGGTGTAATTTACGTATAAATGACCTAGTGCTTTCCCCATCTTTGTTTTGAAATTCTGTTGGGATTTTCTATGGTTCTGATATCGCTGTTGACACGAAATTTTGCACGTAGCTTGGAATCATAGAGTAAGAAACATAGAGTAAGTATACGTAATTTTTACATATCGCCAACATGGTTAGATTACGTTGTCAGATTGTGATATATTTTCAAATCCTGCACAATTTTACTGTATCATTATGAAAGTATGATATATTGAATGAAATATATTTATTTGAGTGATTCTCGATTAAATATGCAAATTTGAATATTTCGAATCCGATATTTTTCCTAATTGTCGAATTAATAATAAGCAAAATATTCAGTTTTCTGTATCTACCTGCAAAAATCCAAGGTTTGGCAACTTTTGCTCTCCTAGTGTCATCGGTTGTTTCACGTCGTTTGGTCCGCTTCAAATTTGTTTTCTGAATTTCTGATATATTTAGGTATTCATCTCAATATATTTTGAGTTGATATGAAACGTTGATTCACTATGGGACATAAGAAGTGCGTTCTTTGTGAAGAAACTCGCGTATTGAGTGAAATATTGTATCTCTGATATGTTTTCATTTCCGCGCGCTTCATGTCAAATTTGATAGTTCATGTTGGGGACACAATTTGCTTACTGAAAATGACATATGCTCCCTCTATCTATGTTCATTACTCTGAGTTGGAATTCAATTTCAAAACAATAAAGACTTTCAAAGAATCGAAATGAATTGGTACAATCACTCTCCAACCAATCTGAGTGGAAAATAAGCATTCGTGTTTTTTATATTGAGCCATTATCGGAATTACCGATACACGTATTATTTCAACACAACTCTGTGGACACTGAATAAATTCACACGGAGCAAGCTCTAAAAACAATGCGCAATGCTGATAAAAGCGTAGCGAAAATTATAACATCGTTAAAATTCATCGTTGGCAGGTAATTCACGCCTAAGGCTTCTATTTAGATGCGAATCAAGCGGCAAAATGAAAATGTTTCACAATATTCGATGTTCACTCGACACACTGAACGTTGGAAAAGGGTTCGCATAAAATCTATCTAGATTCTGCGAGGTTTTCCAATATTATTCCTGGTTAAATAACTCACGTCATGAGGTAAGTAACCTGAAAGGTATTATAATTTAATCGGTATTTGATATTTTAGGACTTTTAAGTTGATTAGAAAACATACATCGAGGTGCTGCTAATAAATTATGAAACAAGAGTTAGTTATCTTTGATGAGAGTTATTGAATATAACCATGAAAAATGAGCGCTCAAACGCTGCTGTATTTCTCTATTTCTATGAGTGTGATAACGTGAAAAATACGACATTTTTTGTGAAGCTTTAAATTGTTATTGTAATATAAACAGGCCACAGGATGGTTCAAAATTAAGTATCAAAATTTCAGGGACGTCGAAATAATATTTTTTTTCCATAAATATGTGTCCTTTACCGCTACAGAGCGTTTGAGTTCCGATATTGTTAGTTTTTTCTTCATAGATCTTTCAGTTTTTAAGATATTAAGATCAAATCTGAAATATAGTTTTTTTTAGGTTTCTTATTTTTAGTTAATGTCCAAGGAAACTTGTAATTGAGAACACAATCCGAATACGTAGAGTTTTTATTTTCATTCCTACCTTTAGTTACAAATTTTAATCAAATGTACCGAATTACAAAGAATGATTTCACTTTTTCCTCAATTACAATCGTAGATGCGTAAAAATTACAAGAAATGAGTCAGAAAAGGTAAATACCGTAGTCAAGTCACCAGAATTCTCTCAAACAAAATCTAATTTTTGGACACATCAGTATTTTTAGACATTTCAGTTCCAAACTAGATCTGAACTGAAAATCATTTGTCCATATCAGTATTTTCAATTTTTCGCCGAGCTAGATTTCGAGAACAGTAAATTTACCGTGAACAGTGCAACGTACTGTAGTGCAGTATTTGTGATTAGTGCACCCTATGTTTTCATCTCACAGTGACATTTAAAAATAATGACAAATCGTGAACATAGTTTGTGGCTGTGTGAAATGTGATTGGGTGATTTGAACGAGCAAATAAAAAGTGACAACATATTATGATCTATGGTAATGATTAATGCAAGTTATTACCTCATCGATATTATTGTAGACACAGCATGGTACATTTGGTTCTTTCTGCATTGTCAAGAACAAACATAAATATAGAAATTTAGTAGAGAAACTACAATAAGAAATTGTCAGTACCCAATACCTGTTTTGTTCAGAATTATTATTTGATCAATATATATCAGATGGAAATTCTTTTGAGATTTTATTCATTCTGAAGTGAATTTCATTCAGGATGTCTGGAGGAATATGATATTATAAAAGTTCGAAGGTTGATCAGAATACATGACTGGCAAAATCTGAGGATAGTGTTTATTTTCTGAAATATTACATGCTACACTACCCTTTGTCGGCATAATTGTTGACAATATTCCGCTATCATATTAATATCATACAGCGTTCGTATTGATTTGTACAATTGTTGTTCGACTAGAGAAGAGGTCAGGTTTTTTAGAACAAAACCAGTTCTTAAAACAAGGCAGACTTGTTTTGGACTCAATCAGAAATCATCATAAGGCTAGTTTTGAAATACTCCGAGTCATATCATGAAGATGGAAATGAAAACACTTCAAAATAGATTAAGAAAGAACAATCGGAAAAAACTGACAGAGATCTGTCATTTGTTTCCGATCTTTCTCGCTCAATGTATTGTGAAGTGACAGAACTGTCAGTTCTAAAATATAGTTTTTTTCTGCAATCATTATATTAGTTACTGACAATTTCCTATTGTTCGTATTGGAAGAAATGCTTGGAACTCATTGGAAAAAAATATGAACAAACAACTCACTTTTCTGATTCTGGAGGGGGTGTTTTAAGACTTTTGAAAGCCTTCAGCCATTTGGTTTTCATGCTACCCTGCGAAATCGTTGACATTTTACGATCACTAGACGTACTACTTCGTTCACCTTCCAATTTACTGCTGAACAGTTCTTTCTGCAACAGAAGGAAACAGCCCATTTATTTAAGTTCTTTAGACGTACGTGATACTCAGGAAGTCATTCACATATTCCAGAGAATTAAAAAATTCATAGAGATATTAGATATCAGGTGTGTGAATTAGTCTTTCCCGTTTTTTTTTCAAATTTTGAGCCTTTATTGTGAAAAAATGGTTACAAATGAATTATTGAAAGTATTGGCCATCGCTAGCTACAACTTTTCCCCATCTTTCTGGCAACATACGAATCCCGTTGCGAAAAAATTCGACCGGTTTGGCCTCTATCCAGTCATCCACCCATTTTTTGGCTTCCTCGTAGGAATGGAAGTGCTGGTCAGCCAGGCCATGCGCATCGATCTGAAGAGATGGTAATCAGACGGAGCAATGTCTGGACTATACGGCGGGTGGGGTAGGACTTCCCATTTGAGCGTTTCTAAGTATGTTTTCACCGGCTGTGCAACATGTGGGCGAGCATTGTCATGTTGCAAAATAACTTTGTCGTGCCTGTCGGAGTATTGTGGCCGTTTTTCTCGCAGTGCGCGGCTCAAACGCATCAATTGTCGTCGATAGACCTCGCCTGTGATCCTTTCATTCGGTTTCAGAAGCTCATAGTAAACCACACCTAGCTGGTCCCACCATATACAGAGCATGAGCTTGGCGCCATGAATATTTGGCTTGGCCGTCGATGATGATGCATGGCCGGGTAGTCCCCATGATTTTCTTCGCTTCTGATTATCGTAACGGATCCACTTTTCATCGTCAGTCACGATACGATGCAGAAAACCCTTTCTTTTATGTCGCTGAAGCAGCTGTTCGCAAGTGAAAAAACGCCGTTCGACGTCTCTCAGCTTCAGTTCGTACGGCACCCAATTTCCTTGCTTTTGGATCATTCCCATGGCTTTCAAACGCTTGGAAATGGTTGTTCGGTCAACTCCCAATGCTTCAGCAAGTTCTTCTTGCGTTTGACACGAATCTTCATCAAGCAAAGTCGCCAATTCTTGATCTTCAAAGATTTGCGGCCGCCCGGAACGCTCCTTGTCTTCCACGTCGAAATCGCCACTTTTGAAGCGTCGAAACCATCCGCGAACACTTGAATCATCGACACAACCTTCTCCATAAGCTTCCTGAAGCAACCGATGCGCCTCGGCAGCAGATTTCTTCAAATTGAACCAATAAAGTGAAACTTCCCGCAAATGACGTCGACTCGGCTCAAATTTCGACATTTTCACGATTTCAAATATTTATGATGCGAAAAAATTTCAACTAATGTGTTAGTGTGGAATTGTTGACAGATGAATAAGCTTTGATTATGACATATGTAACCATTAAATACTCGCACAGTATTGGTGGCGCCATCTCTTACAAAAAACGGGAAAGACTTATTCACACACCTTATATAAATAATGTTATTGTTTAGTTGCAAATTGGCGAACGCGCCACATATTTATATTTTCAACCATACTGGAAAGGGGTCAGAATTTTTTTTGTCGACGATAAGTTAACAATTTCAGAACAAATATACACGATTATACATAAAAGAGCTCATTACTAGTTCATCATTTCCACCCATCGTTTCCAAAACAATATTTTTGCGACGGTTGCAAAATGGCGAAGGAACTAGTTATTTATTTCCGACAATCCAGTTACTTTACCTCTTAAAAACAAGACTCCTAAAGTTGATGTGAAAACGAAATAAAAATTAAAATGAACTCCTTTAAGGAAATGACTTCCTGAACACGTTAAACACGTTAAAATTTTCGCAAAATTGAATGAATTACTCCGATGCAAATATCAATCTACTCAATGAGTTTCCGACTGAAACATCTCAGATAACATGTAATGACATGATAATGGACGTGTTCAATGTAAATCCTGAATAATTCATATCAGTAAACAACGTTTGTTTACATAAACTCAACTTCAAGACAAGTTACAATCTCTTGTGAACAAGGACATTGAACTGCGGAATATCCTTGGCGCATCGTCCTGGATTACGTTATGGTAGGTCAGTGAATTGTTTGGGGTCACATTAACCGTAAACCTAGATCTTTAATTGAACAATGTTCAAATTATAAAGTTGCTTTACACTTTCCGAAAACAACAAAAAGTTTAATGAGCATTCTATTCGGTAATATACTCACAACACTTTTGGGCAGCTGTGTCCACCCCATTATGAATATTTCCTTGCACCTTCGAAACACCCGACAACCACAAAAAACACACCGTAAAGTTCACGGGAAAAGTATCAGCTGACACTCGCTACGGAAATTTGAAACAGAGAATTTCAAACGGTGTTAATGTTTAACATCGCGGCAATATATGTCGTGGTATTGATATTCTCTGCGCAAACTTGATGCGCATTCAACTTCTCGGAACTGGAGCGTGGTACAGGGTCTTTCCAGAAAATAACAAACCATTTTTCCTAGACATGTGTCTTGAAATTCCAAGATGACTTTCCGGAAAATAACTAATCATTTTTCCTCGAAGTGTGACTTGAATTTCCCAGATGACCGGTCCCCCAAATAATTTTTCACCCCATCTGACTGTGTTCCTATATATTGTCATTCCGAATATCCTGTTATCTTACGGATCGAATTGGCGATGTTGCCAAACTCCGAAGATTATCTAAAACCGGATCTGGAAATTGCAAACAACCAAGTTTTGAGAAAGAAGTTCCTCAATGAGATTTGCTGTACGAGAAGCCGGCAGAATTCGTCACCTAAGGGCGATACGCTTAGAGGACCTTCCCTAAATTTCTTCAAGATTGACGAGAAAATAATTTCGTATTTCCTGCTTTATTTAAATTCTCTACGTAAAGTGTTCCAATGTTGCTAAAAAGCACCCAACATCATAATGCCCTTCCTGTATATCGCCAACCTATCGTTTCTGTGGCACCCTACGCTTCTATTGGTTTGTCTGTGTCTCCATATGGTTGTTCTATGAGCCCATCTATTTCCAGTCATTCTAGTCACATGACCAGTCCAATTCCACTTAATCACAGCCACCTCCTTGATTACGCTTCTAACCGTAGTTTGCTTTTACTGTTGCAAAATGGCGAAGGAACTAGTTATTTATTTCCGGAAATCCAGAAACTTACGCTTTTAAAAACAAGACTCCTCAAGATGATGTAAAGACAAACTAAGACTTATAATGAAATCCAAGATGACTTCTTGTACACCAACAAGGAATTAGAATATAAGGAAACAAACCAAGGTTAGCCCCCCCTGAATTACCAATCTTGGTTTGCTTCCTCATATTTATGAAGGAAGGAATGAGAATATAAGGAGGCGAATCAAGGTTAGGGATATTATTCAAAAGAAGCTGAGATGAAGTAATCATGTGTCTAGATAGACTGGAAATAAATAGGTCAATAGTTAACCGTAAGGAGATCCAAATAAATTAAAAGAAACGTAAGGCGTCCACAGAAACGATCGGTTGACGATAGAAAGAAGGCGGGTTAAAAATTGGGTGATCGAGGCACTAGATAAGGAAGCGTTGAAATATCTGAGAGACCTATTATGTCTAGGAGTGGATGGGTTGAGAAAGCAGAAAAAGACAGAAGACATGTGCATCCCCAAGCGCGTTGGTTATTGGCAGGAATATGTGATAGTCACTTGGCCCCAGCTCCAGGCTAAAAGGCTGGATGAAGAAGAACCTTTCATTCGAGCTCTTGGAACCTCAGGTGCTTTATCAAAGATGTGTGATGTCTGGCTTTGTCCTGATGAAACACAATTCCTTTCCTCTTCATCAGTGCGGCCGCTTTTGTTCGACTATCAGCTTTAAACGGTTGAAATATTGGAAGGACAGCGCAGAGTTGGGTCATTTGACCACAGAATAGCAACTCATAGAAGAATATTCCCTGCTAATCCCAACAAACACACAGCAACACCTTCCTGGTCATCAATCTTGGTTTGGTCACGGTCTAGGATGCTTCCTTGGCATTCGATCAAGACCTCTGTTGCTTGACATTGTCGCTGTTGACATGGGTCGATTTTATTGCGATTCAGCAGCGATTTTCAGATGGAAATTCGGTCTATGACTTTTTTTTGCGTCAGAACATGTGGTACCCAAACATCGAGCTTTTTCATCCAACTCTCTGCAAATGGCTTAAAACGGTTTTATGATAGATGTTCAGCTCCTGGGCGATGCTCCAACTGCTAACATGACAGTCTATTTCAATATTCACTATGTTTGATCTATATTTTCACGACAGACCTGCCCAGAGCGTAATGTATCATTCACCTCCACTATACCAAAAACGCAATCGAACAAACCACTGTTGTGCAACAAGAACCCAAAGAGTATCATCCCAATGTCCAAAAAGTTTCTTCGAAACTTTGACATTGCGAGATCCAAGAGGTATCTGGATTTAAGCAAGAATATGCTACACATCCTCACTGGATTCCTCACAGGGCATTGTCGCCTTAGGAAACACCTCATGAGAATGGGTCTAGCAGAAAATGACGAGTGCAGATTCTGTGGGGAGGAGGAAGAAACTTCGGATCACCTGGAGATGGAATGCCTCGCCATCATCATCTAACGCAAAATCTGCCCTGGACAAGAAACTTGTAGAAATGAGGAATTACCTCCTTGAAGCCATTCCATCTACTGGAGTTCATTAGAACTCTGGAACTGGAAGGCGAGCTGTAGATCACGTTATGGCGAGAATAGATATGATGGGAGGCTCAATAAACCATTAGGTCGCAGTGAAACGGAAACCTCCTCAATAAAATCTCAATCTTAATAATCCCAGTGTTTTAAGTCGCTTTCGACGCGTTTTTTCTTTGAGGTAGTAAACATTTAAATATGGCGAATTTCTAACTTCAAGACCTCCATGCTCAAATTAACTTAGTCTAAGAATTAAGGGCAAATAAGCATTAATAGTATACCACATCTTCACAATGCCATATCATATACAACTGATAGACCAATAACGAACGAGATAAAATTTCTCTCTTTATCTCATTTGTCATCATGGAGCTATCCCAGAAGGATCTATAGGGTGTATTATAAGCTAGTGATACTATTTGTTTGAAACTTACCTGCGCATTGATGGCACTTAAATGCATGTGAGCAACTCTAAGATCGAATCTCTTCATCGAGATATCTTCTTGCAATTCGTTGGCTTTGTTGTAGAGTGACGCTTCCACAGACCGTTGTTGAACCCTCACTAAAGTGTCCAAGGAATCCTTAATCTGACGAATTTGGATCTCTAGATCTGCAGCTTCCTTGCTGAGAGCATCATGTGATGGTTTTAGTTGAACAGCTGATAGTCTGTCTATGACCAATTCGTCTTTCAGTGGAGGAATATTATCCTAGGAAAAGAAATGAAAAAAAGAGATTAAATTTCAGCATTATACTAAAATTTTCAAGGGAAAATTATTCTGTTTTTGGGAAAACAAGATTTGGGAAACCCGTTTTATGTTTAGATATTCCCAGACCATTGTTTTGATGAGTAGTAATATTCGATTTTCAAGAACGAAGAAATGATTTACTAGTAGAATAATTCCATTTGTCAACACATTTATTTCTCAGACTTCACTTTGTACTGGGATATATTAATTCGATATTTCTCATTAAATATGGAATAACCTTGGGATAATTTGCACGAAATAGCTGGGTCAGAGTCGGATCATAATCAATAGACAGAAAAGTAATGTTTATGTTTGAAGTTGATGTTTTTATCTTGATTGGAATTGAATATAATTAAAAGTTTGAAAATAATACTGTACAATCTTTATATCTCTAAATGGTTTGATTCTTGAGAGAGTGAAAGTAGTTGAGTACTTGAAAACTGGAATCGAAGTTATCGTTTGAACACCATATAGATGATTGTTTCCAGAGGTTTTATTCTGAGAATTCCTACGGAATTCAGAAGTGAAAAGTTATTTATTTTTAACTGATTCAATGATTTGGAATCTCTTTCATTATTAATACATTAATCGGATTGAAAGAGTATAAAATGAATTCATTAGAGCCTTGTATTACAGATTCGGAAATAGGCACTTTGAGTTATTGAGAAAGATTAAGACATTATGCAATGACTACTCTAGATCGAAGAAGAGTTATATTCGATAGAACTTTCATGTATCGAATAATGAATGGCCAACAATTCATCACGTTTTCAACAGTGAAATCTATTTAATAACTTGCGTTTTTTACCGGACGTCGTAGAGAACTTCTTTATGTTCCAAGAGCACGCACATTGTTGTACTATAACTTCATTTTTCGCGTTTTTATAAATGGCACATTTTGTTTATTGATATTTTCAATATATTCCAAGTTGCTTTAGGAGAAGAATTGATTTGGATCTATACCATAAAATACTGAATTGTTTTCTTTTTGTAATTTGTTGATATTTTAGAACTGTTATCTAATTGTTTATCTTCAGAATCAACTGTATATTTCGTCTTTTATTTTTGGTTAACTTTTGTAATTTAATTCAAGATGTTTGTGTTAAGTAATTAATTAAAAAAATATTCAACTTTCAACTCAAAATATGTTTTTACGTGAGAATTCAAGACCTTTTCAATAGGTCTGAATACAATTTTGTCATTTTTCAACACAAACTCTGAAAAGCTCTTATTTTTTGTTCATCGTTTGAATGCCGATTGCGGAAAAAATGTTTCATTTGAAAATAATTGTCAGAATCATCCAAAGTAATTTGATGCAATGAGAAAACCATGACGATCAAACATTACTGAATATCAAATATGTGGAGCTAAAATTTCAATTGAAAAATCATAATGAAGGCTACTATAAAAAAATCAACGATTTTCATAAAGCATAAAAAAATACTCGACATCAATTTAGCCGACCTGGATAATTATATGAACGTTGGTGTGACAGAAATAAGGAAGTTGAGAAGTTAGGGGAAATTCTGTTTGCGAACTATTTCAACTTTGTAGGAAATTCTGTCGAATCGGCAAATAAATCACGCAGTGAATTGAATTTATGCGGAAAAATAATTGTAATTTAGCCATTGGTTATTATCCTTATTAAAGTTTGAAAGTTCGACTAATCTTTACTTTCCCTGCTGAATTTTGAACTGATTATTGTATATACACGTTGTTTAATTAAATATGTTCAATATCTGGATCGCGTCAAAATTTGATGATTCCGTCCAAAATATTTTGTATATACATAGATTGCTCGAAATACCGGGTGTTTAAAATTTAATATTTTGATTGTCACAATAATTTTTTTATGATTTTATAATTACCATTTGAAAATTTTCGATTAACATGTATTATTAGAGGATAAACCTCTCGCCTCAAGACAAAACATGTGGTTTTTGCAGGACTGGGCACTAACACTTTCTCCCTATACTATATTTTATTATATTCGTCAATACTTAACTGAACAGTTTCCGCATCCATGAATTGGTTGTGGGAAGTTAGTTTTCTTGGCCACCGATAAGTTCCTATTTCAATACTTTGGATTTTGTAATTTGATCGCAAATGAAGGAATTACATAGTTCACAAAGAAAAAATTAATTTTATATCGGAATTGCAACGTGAAATAAAAAAAGCTGCAAATGTGATTAAAAATGAGAGGTTTATTCGATATTGATTAATAGATCTTTGCGAAAGTGGATCACAAAGTTTATTAAGGTAAATGGTGGGCATTCTGAAGATTTTCAATGAAAAATCCTGTATAGATTCACTAGAGTCAATATCAAACAATTAAATTATTCTTATCTGAAAATATTAAGCTATATCTTCATGGAAAATACAAAGAAATATTACATTTTTGATTATCATATCATTTGTGATCAAGGTCATTTCTAACATTCTCAGCTTTGAAGTTTAGGTTAGATCTTGAATTCAAATGTTCAGACTTCAAATTTGGTAACTTTTCAAATTATAAGCCTTTGAGAAGGAAAAATGCGTATAGAACAATACAAGAATTCTAAACCTTCATTTATTTTATAGCCATTTATTTGAAACATGTGAAATTCTATTTCTAGGAAAATATGTATTTATCGAATTTGGGTTTGTATAGCATTATTCTGATATTCTCAATATTTTTTTATTGACTTTGTCTACATTTACTGATTTTGTCTGTTTGATATTCTTGAAATTGTTTCCCTGAACAAGCGCCAAAGCAATTGTTTTCATCACTACTTTCTCCTGTACAGGGTGTCTCAAATTCGATGCTCACTGAAAACATCTTGAGGACTATGAGACTTTGAGAAAAAATCTTCAATGCCCCTCGATCTTTTTTTTCGAAAGAATGAGATATCAGAAAGTGGTTTATAGATGATTCGTTCTCAAGTTAGAGGGCGTTTCTGAGAAATTACCGTTTCAAATATCTTGTGCTATATCTGGATTTCTTTTCGAGATATTCAAAAAATTCCTGAAAATTTTTTTAATGCGACACTATATTTTCAACGTTTTTTTGTTGCAGCTGATTTATCGAAAAGCATCCCATAATTTGTTGTTCAAAAATGTAATTTTTTTCAAAGATATTGAGTTTTTCGACTTAATTCTTTTGAAGGGACACCATATATAAAAACATTCTTCATTTATTTCGAGATTTGATTCATTTTGTGTCCATTGTGTAATTGTAATAAAGTTATATAAAGTGTTTCGAATATCTAGAACAGAAACCAAGCTAAAGCGAAATATTTGAAACAGTAATTTTTAAGAAACGTCCTGTAAGTCGAGTACGAATTAAGATATCCATGATCTGCTTTCTGATATCTCAGTACTTCGAAAAAAGAGATCGGGGATCCTCGAAGATTTTTTTTCTAAGTCTTATAGTTCTCGAAATGCTTTCAGTTAGTATCCAATTTGGGACATTCTGTACAGAGTCCTGATGTTCAAAAACTTACTGAATCTGTAAACTGAATCCTCAACAATCTATTTCCTTGAAGACTTTGGACTATAATGAAACGAGAGATGGCGTCAACACTGAAAATAACGAAAGACGCAACATCCAAACCAATAAAAATACAATTAATACCCCACCCATCGCAGAAAGCGCTGAATTTACAAACTGCATTTTTTAATCTTCTCCCATCGTATGCAGGCACTCTCTGCAAGCGACTTGCTATAATAACCTACACCATCTACTCCAAAACCTCATCATCTCAACCTTATTTCCTTCCAATCAACTACCGACTCTGACTCTGATGCATCAACCTCATTAAGCTACGACTACGCTCATTTATTAACTGGCAAGAACACACTTACGTTAGGCGTCTCGACGTACTCCCCTCCATTCGACGCCTCTGGCGGCGGTGGCTGCGGCGGAACGAACGGCCTCTTCATTATTAATCCACGTCCCTGAGGGGCAGGAAGTGACCTCGCCAGATGGGACAGATCCGAAGACCCGGAGACGGCTTTGCATTGGACCACCAAACTTTCGTACCTCTTGTGCTGCTCCATGGCCTGGAATGAGACGGGGGATTTTTGAGGTTGGAAGAACTGTGTGCATGCCTGACGTTTTAATAAAAACTCTAAATTGGATTTTTATGTAGGTTTCTGCGGTGGAAAGGTTCCGGTTTCCTCTGGAGATGGTGCTGGTGGCGCTTTAGTTGAATCATCTATGAGGAAAGTTTCTTTGAGGAGGTGAACTCGATAAAAATATCCGGGGTTTAACCAAACGGTATATTCGGAATTTGTTTGAGGAGGATTTGGACGAAAGAAGCACATAATAATTTTTATCTACTTCTCTTGAATTATATATTCATTATTCAACTGCTTTTGAGCGATTAATAGCATCTATTAACAAACAGCGTGAGTTATAATAACTCACTACTATAACTCACTATAATAAATCGGAAAAGATGGATCTGTGCTTCTATACTTCTCTGCTTCTATTCGATTGGCCGGAAGGGAACATTCCATTATTGTTATTGAGGGGAGGAATGTCCGAGGGAATGTCACTTTAATAATTTTGACGTTTTCAAATTAAGTTGATATCTAATTATTGTGAATTTTCTGCTGAAAACGATTAATTCAGACAGTGAAGATGATATATTATACATACATTTCCAAAAGAGAAACAGCTAATGTCACCATACAGAATTACTCGCCCGAAAAAAATATGAAGGAGAAATTTTCAAGACATGTGTAGCAGTAAGCAGTAAGTCATCGTTTACAGGGAACTATTGAGGGTTTTCAATGAAGTTCTATCTCTGTACTCTGTACTAGATTCGAGCTAACAGAAGCTAGATCGAGTGTGATTGGCGACACTAAGTTTCCATCTCTCTTGTATTCGGGATCGAGCACAAATGTTTACTTTCCGTTCCTTCTGTCTATATTCTAAGGCTGTATTTTTTTCTTAGTATTTATTGATGTAGTCGTAGATAAAGTATAGTATTCAACTTGCGGTAATGGTCATAACTCACTTGATGAATTACAGCACTCGCCTGCGGCTCGTGCTGCAAACTTCATCTGCGTGAGTTATGATCACATTACCGCTCGTTGAATAATATACTATTATCGAGACTTCTTCATTTTGAAGGTATTTGACCAATGAATTTGCGGCACTTGTTAGGTAGGTAATGAAACTCGTTGCACAACTCAATATTCATTGCGTGAAGCATTTTTTCGGAGAAGAATTCCAACGATAAATGAATTCGTACCTATCCAATAACCGACATTGCTTCTTCTATGTAGACTGGAAGTCTTTCTGAATCACTTATTTCCACAAAACACATCAAATACCAGCCGAAAATTCCACTTGGAAGGCATTGTTTACTATGAAACTTGATAGATACAAGTGGTTGTCAATGTATTTCGATGATCTCAAGGCAATTTATATCAACTATGATATTTTCAGTTAAGTTTCATAAAAGTTAATTACAACGTTGTGGTCAGTTTTTTTTTCATTATAGGCAGTCGTAGATGAAACGTTGTACTATATATGTTATGTGTGATAATGCATCATTACAATATTCGTGTGCTTACGAAATATAGTAATGATGCCTTTATCCTACTTGTATAGTGAATAACTATTATTTTTTTACCTTAAATCAGTACAGGTTCAGGTAACAAGGCCTAGACTATTAGCTGAGTCTCAATCAACAGATTTTACCAACAAAATATCATCAAATACAAAACTTGAGTTAACGAAGCTCTAGGTACACTTATCTCTGGTTACGCCATATTTTCTTCAGATCATTTGTGTCAGTCACAAAGACAGGGTTAAGAGACATTAAAACCCTGTATATATGGGCGTATTCTGAGATTTCATAGTTCTTCTGTATTTCGTTCTGTGTTGATTTTATATTCTAATGGGATAAGCGTGATATTGATTAACAACTTGCAATTTAGTTTGTTTCACAACCCTAACAACAAAAATTACATTTGTAATATACCTACATTATTTTACGCCATCGATTAAAAGTTGTTATGGGAGTGCTGAGCGAAAATCAATAAAATTAGTCACTTGGGAATCTAAGTAAACGGAGAGGCCTATACACATGCCAAAAATGGAGGCCCGAAACATTACTGTGGTATAGGAAAATGCACCTATTAGTAAGAATATCGGGATAATGAGGAAACCGAAAGAGAATCACTCTGGAAGAATCATCCAGGGATGGATCAATCTGAAAAGTTCCATTGGAACGTTAATAAAGTAAGTTCCTAAAAGTATCTGTATCTCAGTAAGAACATGCAGCACCTCCTCACTGGCTCCTTCACAGGGTATTTGAGAGCATCTTATGAAAATAGGCTTATCAGAAACTAATAACTGCAGATACTTTAAGAAGGATAAAGAAATTGGTCACAGAATACCTTGCATGCCAATTCAAAATTCATCGGGGTTACTTGAACCCTTAGGCCATTTATGGCAATCTTGAGTGGGGTAGCAACCCAGTCAGGGAGATGATCGTACATCTACGAATTTGCAATTACAAGATGATTTCCTCAGAACAAAAGATAATTTCTCGGTTTGGGCGATAATACTTGTATTTTAAGAAGGCATAAAATAACGTAGATACTATACAGCACAGGACTACATTCATTGGCAGAGTATTTCAGGGGTTGCTTTTATATTTAAAGAATTGGTCATCATGATGACCAAACGAGAAAACCAACGTTATCATTTTAACGTATGACATTTTTAGCATCAACGTACTCAGAACGTGCCTAATGATGAACTATAGATCATATGCATATAAAACCTAAAATACACAGCAATCGACCGTATCGGTCTTTCAAGATCAACCTGATTCAACTAAAATTGCTCATACTCATCTTTGAAGCAAATCGTCGTTTGTTTTTCGCAATAATCGCAACAATCGCAAGACATGTAATTATTGTACCATAAGAGCAGCGTACGTATCCCGCATTGACAAAACTGGTCATCTTT
Source organism: Harmonia axyridis (assembly GCF_914767665.1). Lineage (NCBI taxonomy): Eukaryota > Metazoa > Arthropoda > Insecta > Coleoptera > Coccinellidae > Harmonia > Harmonia axyridis. The sequence goes on from NC_059505.1 coordinate 33,820,466, forward strand.
TGAAGCTATTCACAAATCGATCCAATTTTTACTTTTTCTAAAAAACCGGAAACGCTATTTAGCCAGGTCGTGTGCCAATGATCGAAATTAGACATCTTCAATCACAATGGGATGCAAAACACCCTTCCGTTTATGCCTTGCAAGCAGCTGTTCACAAGCAACCAAACGCCTTTCAACATCTCTCGGCTTCAATTCGTACGGTACTCAATTTCCTTGTTTCTGAATCATTCCCATGACTTTCAGGCATTTTGAATTGGCTTGTTGCATCACTTCCAATTATTCTGCCAATTCTTGTTGCGTTTGACACGAGTCTTGATCAAGTAATGCCCCAATTCTGCATCTTCGAAAACCTTCTCTCTTCCACCGCCATGCTGGTCTGCGACGTCAAAATCACCGTTTTGGAAGCGCTGAAACAACTCTCGGCACGTTCTTCCGATAATAGCGGCCTCACCATAGGTATTTGAGAGCATTCGATGAGCCTCAGCCGCAGATTTCTGCATATTGAAGCTAACATGTTTAATCGAGAATAACTTCATAATGCAGACATAAATCGACTAATATTACGATGGCATTATGTTTACAAATACCTAAGCTTATATTATGACATCTGGGATCTATTTATTTCGACTACCACTTACCGCTACAGTTATCAATTGCAAAACGATGGAAGCAAAGTTCTACACTTACTTACTGTGTTTTACTATGCATTTCCGAAATATAAAAGACAATCAATGTACATACAAATCAAGCCAAAACACCAAAGATCCCCAAGGCTATTATAGCCTCTCAGATAACGAATCACCCTGTATACTAAAATGTAGAGTACGACCCCGATATAGCTCTATTTCACATCACGACTATAATCGGGATGTAAATTAATTGCTGTCGTTTTTGATAACCCTTGAATATGAACGGGAATCGACATCAAAGCCACACAATCAAAGGATGGCACTACATATCAGCCAGCAATATAATGCACAATAGAACCAAACCTGCATAATTTCGATAATAACTGCCGCGGTCTGCTGAACACAGTGGTCATAATATGTTTCAGATTTCGGAACGGGGTAGTTTGTGGCAGTCGTATTTCTGCGAGTGTTAAAACTTTGACTATTAATGGGGCTCTAGTTAGTGAAACATATATGATAGTTCCAAAGAATGATTTGAGTTTTATGAACTTGTAACGACTGTAAGGATGTTGATGTTAAATGGGACAACAGTACGAATGTGACTTAGATACCAATTGGTGAGGTTGAGATACAGGATTGCTCATATTACAGAGTCCCGTTTTTGCGAGGCTCATAACTTTGATAGGAGAACTATAGAGTGTTCAAACTTTGTGCATAATATTCGTTATATCAGTTATATTCTCAAGTTTCTTCTGAGATAGGAGATAAGCTTTATTTCCTAAGGAATCTATAAGAAAATTTGAATTTTCGACAAGAAAATGGATTTTCTTTATGTCCAAGAGGAGATAATAACCAGATAATATTTCTGTTGGATACTAGAGAAACATTAGTACCTAGGTATTGATTGTCTTACATGGGCGTACAACTTTGCTTTCGTCGTTTTTCCGAAATTCGAGGCTTTATTGTAAAAAAAGAGGTTATACATTTATGATACATAACTTTCACCCATCTTTCGGCAGCGTATGAATCCCGCGTTGAAACAACTGGTCATCTTCTGAAGCGAACCACAAATCGATCCATCTTTTTACTTCTTCATAAGTCCGGAAGTGATGGTCAGCCATTAATCCAAACAAGTGATAGTCCGACGGAGCAACGTCTGGAGAATACGGCGGGTGGGGTAGTACTTCTCATTTCAACGTTTCCAAGTATGTCTTGACCACTTTGGCAACATGGGTTCGAGCATTGTCATGCTGTGAAATCACTTCATCATGTCTCACGTTGTATTGCGGCAATTTTTTCTTCAATGCTCGACTCAAACGCATTAATTGCGTTCGATAACGATCGCCTGTGATTATTTTAGTCGGTTTCAAGAACTCATAATACACTACGTCGAGCTGGTCCCACCAAATACTGACCATGAACTTGGAACCGTGAATATTCGGTTTGGCAGTTGACGTGGATATACTTATGATTTTCTGCGCTTGGGGTTATCGTAAATAACCTCTTTTTCGTCCCCAGTCACAATGCGGCATGCAGAAATCCTTTCCGTTTTTGTTTTGCAAGCAGCTGTTCACAAGTAAACAAACGCCGTTCAATATCTCTCGGCTTCAACTCGTACAGCACCCAATTTCCTTGTTTCTGAACCATTCCCATGACTTTCAGGCGTTTTGAAATGGCTTGTTGCGTCACTTCCAATGATGCTGTCAATTTTTGTTGCGTTTGTCACGAGTCTTGATCAAGTAATACCTCACCGTTCTTGAAGCGTTGAAACCACTCTCGGCACGTTCTTTCACTAAAAGCGGACTCACCATAGGCATTTGAGAGCATTCGATGAGTCCCAGCCGTAGATTTCTTCATATTACAGCAGAAAATTAAAACCTTCCGCAAATGACGAGAATTTGACTCGTAAGCTGAGATGTTTAATCGAAAATAACCTTATGATGCAGACACAAATCGACTAATATTTCGATGGCGTTATGCTTACAAATACCTAAGCTTACATCTACGATCTATTTATTTCGACAATCACTTACCGCTACAGCCATCTATTGCAAAAAAGAAGGCGGAAGAAAAGTAGTACACCTAATATTTAGAGGTAAACATAATGTTGTGCAAATTTTTGTTTACCTACTGTCATCTGCTGGATGGCAACCCCCTCATTATCTTAAATGGCAAAAGAGGCCGAGTGATGAATAATTTCGAAGGTTTAAATATGCTCAAAAACTTGTTGAAAGTAATTAGAGAAGATCATGAATGGCTTCTCATATTCCCATTAGAAATGGCTTTCAGCCTTTGTAAATAAATTTATCCTAAACAACATGGAGTTGGAGCTCATTTCGATTCACAAATTCGAAGGAAATCACAAGAGGCTAGAAAGAGGCGAAGAGACTGCTTTTATCACTAACTGGAAGATATTTTCAACCCATCTTCCCTTGAAATACCAGGGTTATTTGTATATAAACGATCGTGTACAAATCCTGAAATGGAAATGTGAATCACCCAGCTTATAAAAATTCCTAAACGAACAGGACCAAAAAAATTGAAGCGTTCTCTAGCCAAATTATCTTCGTCCCACATACTACCTACTTGGAAAGTGGACGAATTTGAGCGACGTCTACTTTGAAGCAGAAATCGTCCAATTAGAACATTTCAGTTATTCCCTTTTCGATGCAGGAGACCGAAGCTAAGGTCCCCATACCTGGCAGGGCGTATTAAAAATAACTGAAGCTGAAATTCACGTCATGAATTATTGATAGTTTTCATTTTTCGCCCAACCCTCTTCTTCATGCTCGTGCTTGGTGTATACTCACGTCAATTCCAATTATTCTTCGTATGTCGAACTGTTTATATAATGTGAAAGGTGGGGAGGCTATGTGCCTTGGAAGCAGAAAAGACCATTAGTCGATGTCAGCCAGGGAATTTTAGAAGTTTCAGCAACGTAGAGAATATTCTAATATTCTAGTATCTTCTAGAGGAAAGAAGTTTGAGGGAATTCGAAGAAAAGTGTATCATTTTATATTTATGTAGGTAGAATCTATTTTTGGGCGTTCGTTTCAAGGTAAGAGGCTTTGAAGTTGTCCGAATGTCCGTTTTGTTTGTGAAATTTTGAACCGAGTTATACCTACATGGATATGAGGAAATGTATTCTGCTGGAAGCAATGAGAACTTCCCTTAATGGAAAGCTCCTACCTGGAAACTGAGTTGGACATATGAGGATACTGAATCGATTAGATTCAAACCTCTTGGCAAAACTGATGTTATGCCAACCACTTTCGATTTTGAAACGCCCTTTGAAACGGTTATAAATGACCGTCCTAGTGCAATAAGTTCCGTAAATCGTTTGGACAAAAGTCATCCATAGGTTTCACCGATGGATCAAAATCAGAGAGAGATACTGGCATTGGGATATATGGACCTAAACTGAGGATCTCTAAAGCTCTGGGAAGTGAGCCCTCGGTTCTACAGACGAACATACTGGCTGTTTATGTCTGCGCCCAGGAGTGTCTCAAAATGAACCTCAAGGGGGCGCATATCTACATCACCACGGACGGCCAAACCACGCTGAAATCCCTGGAATCGTGCTGCCAGGGATCTCTGTTGACTTGGGACTGCCGTAACACCATAAAGCAACTGGCCAGAGTCAATAAAGTGACTACTATGGGTATCAGGGCACTGTGGGGTTGAAGGAAATGGAAAAGCTGACGAACTTGCAAAAAGTGCATCAAGGTTAACACCTGCTGGACCTGAGCCTTTCTGTGGGCTAGGAAAAGACCAATATAAAGCTGCGGTGCAGCTATGGGAGTTGAAAAACAGGAAATTAACTGGACTAACACTCCCAAACTTGCTCAGGCTAAGAAATTCGTGACGATTTCACCTACCTACGCCAAAAAGCTCTTGAACCTGTCACGAGCCGAGCTTCGGGTGATGGTGGGGCTGCTGATGGGGTACTGTCAGTACAAAAATCATTTGTAACGTATGGGAAAGTCAGCAGATGAGACTTGCAGGCTCTGTGGATCAGAAGCAGAAAAAGCCGAACACATCGTATGCAAGTGTCCGGAGCTGGCTGGCTGAACCATTCATATGGGTAAGCCGGTCCTGGATACCAGAGAGGTAACGGCCAAGGCCCCTAAGGAGGTTGTCAGTTTTATTAACGCCATTGACGACCTCTCTGGGTTTCCATAAATGAGTAGGGTAGAGAACAAAATATCTACATGGTCGCAGTTCCCGGAAGGCTTACCGAACCAAAACGACCCTAGTTCAAATAATAATAATATACCTACATGGAATTTTGAACGACAGAATTGGATAATTCCAAGTGTTTTCGCAGTGGTAAGCATCTTCGAAGGCTTTTAGATCTTAGATTGTTACTCGGTGAGAGCATGTTCAGCGGGTGCGGGAATTAAGGCAGAAACATGTTAAGTCAACGCAGAGCAGACTGACGTTACACACGAAAATCTGAAACACTGGTTTCCCTATAAGCGAACATACTAGCACAACTTGACGCTAGTTGATGGCTACCGTCAACTACCGATCTGGATGATCCAGAATTTTGTCGATTTGTCGAGTTCATTCGCTCGTTACGATTATATAACGAATAATTTCAATAACTATAACCAAAGCACTGCATTTTGATAATTCAATTACATTTCACTGAGCTTGATTTTTATTTTTTGGCGAACGTCCAAGAATGTTTCTATGGAAATGATCACAATATGGCAGGAGGCGAAACACCAAAACGATTATACCACGTCGTCAAGGGTATATTTACTTATCAATAAGCAGTTACTATGGGAAATGCACGGATTTTATTGATTAATTTAAACATGATTTATATAAAATTGAAGCTATACAGAAAAAGTGAATTCGAGATCAAATTCTATTGCCAATTCATTAATGAATGACACCCCCATAAAATGATACAAAAAATACATATATTGATGTTTCACGGCTGTAGCTCAAAACCTATTGATACCTGAACGGAATCGTTCATGCGTAAAGTGGTTGAAGTCTGCTGTTTTCAATCAGACTAAAAGCAATGACACTCACCCTGGAGGCAACAATTTCAGCTCCTTGCTGTATACAATCCGTTAAACTGGAACACACGTCAGTATAAATCTCCTCCATTTCCTGTAAAGATAAAATAATGTTATTCAAGCCTCATAACTGTGTACGTAACGTTGAAAAACAAGAGGGAAAAAAATTCATTCAGCTATAAAGATAATTCAGTAGTTATGTTATCTTCTGTAACTTCGTGTTTATTTTTTTTTCGATTTTATTACTTTGTACATGAGTATGATATTTTTATGCAGAGTTGAAAAAACGAAACGGATTTTTTTGGTGGTTCCTATTGGAGATTATTGAGTCCTGGATTACTAAGTTGTTTACCAGAAAAGATCTCATAGTATATAGATAAACTAACTGATAGAGAAACTGCAACACCCAGAAGGAGCTGTTTAAGTTGAAAAAATTTCAATAAACTTCTTTTGATTTTTTTTACCTATTTCTATTTTTGTACAGGAAATCATATAAATGCTAACATTTAATAGAACCATAGGTTTTGAAGATAAAATTGAAATAAGTTCGAAACTGCGAGGGTATATGACGTGAACCTCATTTGTTGGTTTACAATTTTTGATAGTGAAAAAATAGAAACTATAAAACACTCCTTAGTTTTGAGACTTAATCCTAACATTTCCTGAGTATGACTCTGACGCCAGCAAAGCCTTCAAAACGTTCTTAAATAATTGCGGCAATAACTTGAGTGGCTATAACGCTTTTTTCCAATTCCCTCCACAATAAGAAAATACTGCCATGATATACTGCTGTGAAATAATTGAAACCAGCGTCGAAACCTTTATCATTCAACGTCCTGGAAACAGTCCTCATCCAGTATTTATAAGACCTCTGTCACGGCTGAGGCTACGTAATCGTTTGTCTTATCCCATCCCAGATAACGTAAGCGGAAGTTCTCAGTGATATATTTTCAGATCTGAAAGTACGATGTGAAGGTCCGAGTGTTTTTCAGGAAAATTTTGCCACCTGAATGAATGACGAAGGAAAACAAAGATAGATTACCTTGAAAGAAAATGAATGTGATATTCTGCTTCTTTTATTCCACTGTAAAAAGAATCGTCGTGTATGGCACTCTTTACATTTTAAGTACATTTTTTAGAGGTCGAATAACTTAAGACGGTTATTTGAATCTTGATTCCCTGAAGAAATCACTCCCCAATTTCGTCATGATGTTTGCAATTTTCGAATTTTGTGCCGACGTGAATTTTTGTTTGATTTACTGATGCTGACGATTTGACTCAAATTCAATTCTGACTGTACAACCCTCAGAGGGATAAACATAGATAGAGGGAGCATATTTCATTTTCAGTAGACAAATTTTGTCCCCAACATGAACTATCATGAAGTTCGTGGAAATGAAAACATATCAGTGATACGATATTTCACTCAATTCGCGAGTTTCTCCACAAAAACGCACCTCTTATGTCCCATAGTGAATCAAGTTCCATATCAACTCAAAATATATTGAAATAAATATCTAAATATATCAGATATTAAAAAAACAAACTTGAAGCGCGCCAAACGACGTGAATCAACCGATGACACTAGGAGAGCAAAAGTTGCCAAACCTTGGATTTCAGCAGGTAGCTACATAAAATAATAAATATTTTGCTTATTATAAACTCCACAATTAGGAAAATATCAGATTCCTAATATTCAAATTTGCTCATTTAATCGTTACTCCGTTAAAGTTTGTCATGGAGTTTATAAAACATCTTGTTATATAGAATAACAATTTCATAATTCGTAAAAATGTCATGTTGATAGCATCAAAGATTCAAGCAGAATATCGAAAAAAATTATCTAATTTATTCGTAAGAATTGATAGATGAGTTGAGATTCTGCTAGTAAATATAAAACAACAAAGTCAAGTGAAATTTTCTATCAATTTGGTTCTGATAATCGTAGAAAATTCAAGGGAAATATGGGAAGAATTAGGGAAGCAATATACAGGGTGATTCACCGCGATAGCCTATATAGATTTTATAGAAAACTGATTATAATTTTGTACTGAAAATTTGCATGTTGGGGTTTGAGACAATGATCTTTCTCCCTAAAATATTTTCAGAACCCTACAATTTCCGGTTATACCAGAAACAGACTACTGCTTCTTTATTTCAAATGGCCCACCCAGTATATTCGATATGCCATACCTTTGGTAAAAACTCAACGATTCATGAGTTAATACTTATGAAAAAAATTATGTTCTGCAGAAAAAGTTTTTGTCGAAGAAACCTTCATCATTTTCGATTCTGCAAATACGTAGTATTATAAACAGTGTCTATCAGAAGAAATAATTTGAACAACTCAAATTCATCAAAACTCAAGATTTTCAAAGTAGAACCTATATTTTTTGTTATTTCAGTCGATTCTACGTATAAAAAGAGTGGGGGTTACTTAAGCAAACCCTATATCTAAAATGAATAATTAAGAAGAACTTTTAATGAGGAAAAACCGCAATTTCTAATTAAGTGGAGTGACTTCCGGAAAACTCAGAATGAAACTAAAATTCGATGTTCCAAGCTGTGATAAACCTAGGGTGGGTTGATCATAAAATAGCATCGCTGTGTATTGGTTCAATTTTTCCCATTGACGTAATATTCTCCTACCATTTTGTATTATGATCATTTGAAACGGATAGTCCATTTCATAGATTTCCATAAGAAGAAAAACGAATATTTCTAAAGGGTTTTTTTTTAGAGCTATAGAACTTTAAATTGCAATAAAACAACGATGGATTATTCGATGGACATGAATTTTATTAATCCGCAAGATAATCTTGTGGCGTTATATTTTAAATATGATTTCTGGCATATGACCGCCACGGCTGGCTCGGATGTAGTCCAATCTGGACGTCCAATTTTCGATGACTTTTTCCAACATTTGTGGCCGTATATCGGCAATAACACGGCGAATGTTGTCTTCCAAATGGTCAAGGGTTTGTGGCTTATCCGCATAAACCAATGACTCTACATAGCCCCACAGAAAGTAGTCTAGCGGTGTTAATTCACAAGATCTTGGAGGCCAATTCACAGGTCCAAAACGTGAATTTAGTGTGCTTCATCGCTAAACAAAATTCGCTTATGAAAATCGGGAACAACGGCAATTTCATTTTCCAATAAAATTGCACTATTTGCAAGCGTTGTTCAGGCGTGAGTCTATTCATGAATTGCCGACCAAACTGAGAATAAATCCCTTAACAGCTGTTAAATCGGTCGCCATCTTGAACAGAAATGCCAACTTAAAGTTATATACCTCGAAAAAAAAACACCCTTTATAAATGAATCATTTCAATGAAAGAAAGAGAGAAAAATATCTCAAGAATCCATCGGATATTTGAGACACGTTTGGCCAACATGACATACAATAACCGAACCATAACCTGACATCCTTCCGGCCAATATGTCATCTGGAAAAAGATCAGTTTTCGAGAGCAAAAAAGGAAGGAGAAGAGAAATAGGAGACATCTGATTCTGGACAGAATCCGATACTTCAAGAACAACAGGAAGCTTAGGAAAACATGTCAAGTGAACATCAACTCTTATTGGTGGAAATGGGATTTCCGTGTAAGGAGGAAAAGCGTCAGGATGAATGTGGGTTCCACCCTGATAATACACTAGTTTATTTATAGCAGGTCCTGATTTTCATTGATCGGGAAGTGAGGTAGAGTAATCCGATTTAGTAGACAAAGCAATATTAATAAAATGGAAAAATGTCGAAAAAATGGCTAATAAAGGTTGTATCAATAAAAATAAGAGTGTAAGCTTCTATAAAATACGATCGCTTAATATTTATTGAGTTATAAAGTAGAAGGACATATGTTCAACGTTTTTGTGGGCTCGACCTTAATTGCGCCATATGTTAGTTTGAGGGTTGTCTTTTATATTTTGATGACTGATAGGAAAACACACTATAAGCTTTGATGTTTCTTCAAATAGTCTCTATGAAAATGAAGATACACTTTTCCATACGTTAAAATCAATTATCAACAAAAATTTGCACTTCGAATAAGGTAGCTCCAAAACATGAAATTTGAAGACATAAGCTGCCTCTTCTGTGATGGGAACCTACTAATTTATTATCGATTGATACTTTAATAATCGGTACCCTTCGCCGTATGGTTGTAACTAGGGTGAGATGAATAGAGGGTACCGAGTATTATTATTATTATTATAATCATAATTATACTCCCAAATATTTTGAACTTGAACTTGATTCTCCTTCGAATTTCAATGTTCATTTGAAAAATTCACGCATGAAATTGATGTCGAGCAATAATATTCTTAAAAAATTAGCTGGTTCTTCATGGGGTGCTGATGTCAGCACTCTTCGTACGGCAGCTTTTGTTTTGATTTTTTCTGCTGCTGAATCATGTTGTTCTGTTTGGTTCATGTTCATCAAATTGATGCACAGCTCAACGTTTCTTTGAGAATTATAAGTGGAAATATTAGATATACACCTTCATATTGGTTACCAGTGCTATCACTTATACTTACGCCTCATAGTCATAGACAATTTGCAGTCGAGAAATCTTGGGATAAATTCAATTTCTACCCGAAATTATTTTATTTTGTATCTTACATCCCAGATACTAGAATTGCCAGATTGAAGTCACGCAAACCTTTATGGATTAATACTTTCCCTCAATCTTATGAAAGTGACAAAGAAATTTGGCGTACGGAATGGAGTTCTTGTAATGTCTTCAACAAAGGTCCAATCGTTGATTCTTGAGAGAAAGATCCAGGTTTCAATCTTCCTAGGAAAATTTGGTGCATTTTAAATCGCCTCAGGACTGATCATGGTGGTTGCAATAGTATGCTCTTCAAATGGCATTCTATTGAAAGTCCACAATGTGGGTGTGGTGTAGAAGAAAGCATTGACCACTTGGTGAATACTGAGCTATCCATTCAATTTCATATTCTCTTTTGAATAGGTCGCTAATTTTAAATCAATATAAAGGAAACTATTACCTACATAATTTACTTCTTTCTAGTTATTTTGTTTCATTTTAGACGTAATAAAGATATATGTCGTCAACTTTTGGTGAAGAGGAAGTATGAAAAAGATTTTGTTTGGATGAAGAGCTCACTGGTAGCATCTCAAGAACTATAAGAGAAAGAAGAAGAGAAAAATCTTCAAGGACCCCTGATCTCTGTTTTCGAAAAAATAATAAGACATAAGAAATCAGTTTTCGACTGACAGGGCGTTCCTCAAAATAGTAATTTACGTAACAAGTCCGGAAAATAGGGTTTTTTTGGACGAATAGACAAAATTCGAGGACGAGCGTAAGCGAGTCCTAGAAGTGAGTCCTGTGAGTCCAAACAAAACATTTTCGGGTGTGTTGTGTACAATATTTTTTCGGCAACCGTGTACAATAACAAATCAATGAGACGAAACATATTTTATTGCGATTGCGATCAAAGAACATGCAAATTGTTTCATATGAACTTTCAGCCGTTTTCTCGGTTGCTATGGTAATGATCAACTGCATTTATTAAAAATACACCTACCAAGATTTTCATATTCACAATGACATAAACGACGTGATTTTTTTCCGGCCTAGTCCGGGAAGTACGTACTTTCCGGACTAGGCCGGGAAATGCTACTTTCTCAGAGAAAAAGCGCCCGGGAAGTGAGCACTTCCCGGACGGTTGCCGAAAAATGATTGTTTCAAATATTTCGGTATATTTTGGTTTCTGTTCCAGATATTCGGAAAATTTCACAAATTTTTTCTCAGTAATGGTTCATATGATACTCATAATGGATCATAGATGTTTTCTCATGAGAAATATTTAAAGAAATCACATTTGCCAACTTCCACAACCTCTATCTCGAAAACTAGACATAGTATTGAGTTAGACACAGATCTTCTTGTTCAGGAGGTCACATTTTACAAAATACGAAAAATCATTCAGAGAAAATTTTTCAATTAAGCTACTGACTGGTCCTTTCTGACAGGAATCAACTAGATATAGATTAATGTCAACATTTTTCGAGATGACTGAACTGAACGATGTGAAATTAGATCCCCGACTTCCCCTCATCACAACAAAGCATCTATTTCTATTCCATTCAAAATGTCTCATAATTTCGCAACATTATTCATTCAGAATACAACGCAGTTTCGAGAACCTTGTAACGAATACTGGTGAAATGAGGACAATGCCTCTGCCTGCACCTCCAATGGAGAGTTCAGCGCTGTCGAAATAATTAAGTCAGTCAAAATAAACCGAAACTCAACGTCAATTCCCGACGCAATTTAGATGAACCACAGACAACTTTTAACCACAAAGGAAAAACTTTTTCCTGAAAGGATATTGCGAGAGCGGTGAGTGCATAAGTTTCGAGTCTGTGGTGTATGAGCTTTATGTTCTCATTAACATGTGCCGGTTAATCACAGAGTATCATCAGAAGACACTCGGAATGAAAGTGGTCTGTACGAGTTGAATTAATCTTGCCCACTTTAATTTTGAACTTGGGTTTTAGCTTTAAAGACTGAAGAGGATTCTTGTGTTACTGTTGGAGTTGATTGAACGTGATATATTGGAAGTTCTTGCCGTTTTGCCTGTTTTACCTGAAGTGTTTAGGTTTCAGGATGTAAGGAGCTCGTGTTAGAGTATAGGAAAGTGATTTTATGGCACACTTTGTTTTTAAGTCCCTACATCATCTCAACTATTGGGTTTCCCTTTTTAAATGACATAAGTCATCCGAAGCATCATATGTTAGCCATTCAATAATATGGATCGTTTATCTACTACTGAACTTGTAAAAATTGTGAAAACTTGTGAAAATTTTTTAATAATTGTAAATAATGATTCTATAGTAGGAAAGTTTCGGAATTACGGAGAGATTATGGTCAATATAATCGTCTATCTGAGTGTACAATTGGTAAGACAGTGAAAAAATTCGAAAATACTGGATCTCTTACTGACGCCTCAAGGCAGTGGACGCCCAAAGAGGCTGTCACCGATGAAAAAATCAAAAAAATTCACAAAATAAATTGGAATGACCGTAAAGTGAAGTTGATCGAGATAGCAGACATTGTGAAGATATCATCTGAACGTCTACATCTTATCATTCACTTATATTTGTACATGAGAAAGCTGTGTGCAAAATGGTTGCCACGCAAGTACACAATCGATCAAAAGCAACAACGTGTTAATGATTCTGAGCTGTTTAAGTGCAATAAACCTGAATTTTTGAGTCGATATGTGAGAATGGATGAAACATGGCTCCTTCATTTCACTTCGGAGTCCAATTGACAGTCAGCGGAGTGAACTGCACACGATGAACCGAATCCTGGCAAGGTTATGGCATCAGTATTATGGGATGCGCAAGGTATAATATACATTGATTACCTCCAAACGGGCCAGACCATCAACAGCGATTATTATGTAGCGTTATTGGATCGTTTGAAAGATGAAATAAAGACAATACGTCGTGTCACAAATCAATGAAAACAATGACAAAATTGTATGAATTGGGCTTCGAATTCCACCGTATTCGCCAGATCTGGCCCTCAGCGACTTTTTCCTGTTCTAAGACCTCAAAAGAATGCTCGCTGGAAAGAAATTCAGCGAAGAAGTAATCGCTGAAACTGAGGCCTATTTTGAAGCGTAATACGAAAAAGGTATCGAAAAGTTGAAAGATCGCTATAATCACTGTATCGCCCTCGAAGGCAACTTATGTATGTATAATAAAATCGAATTTTGCCAAAAAAATGTTTTACTATGGTAGACCGGGGACTTTCCAATTGGCCTGGTATATCGAACAGAACTGTCATCCTATGCTTGTCATTCAACAATATGGATCGTTCATCTACTGCTGAACGTGTGAAAATTGTGGAAACTTACTACAAATTTCATGATTCTGTTGTGATAGTTGTAGTAAATAACGATTCTGTATCAAAAATATTGCATATATTTCACAAAAATTCAAAAAATTGTAAGATGCTTTGTGTATCTTATGCAAATAAATTGTATTGTAAGTACGTTTCGCGCATTACGGGCAGACATAATCGTCCATCATACCATACAATGGGTATGACAGTGATAAAATTCGAAAATAATGGATCTCTTACTGACTTCTTGAGGCCCATACATCATCGAAATGCATGCTCGACCGAAAATATTGCACCTGTATGTGAAAGTGTTGAAGAAGTTTCGAATATCAATTCGTCAGCGCGCACAACATTTGAGGCCCAAATGTTACTGCACGCTTTGGCGTATTTTGCATCTCCATCCTTAGAAGATTCTAGTGCTAGATCCCAGAGCCGTAAGACATAACTTATTTTCTGAAAGATAAAAACTTAAGCTCTGAGTAGAATCCCATGTACTTGTAATACCTTTGGATTCATGGAAAGCGTCTGTCGCTTTTGATATAACTTCGGAGTAATACTCTACAAAATATATACTAACTGACAAAGAAACTGCAACACACAGAAGGAGCTGTTTAAATTTCAATTTTTTTTTGTTAAAACATAGATAGTATAGCAAGGAGTAAATGATTGAAATTTGGAAAAAAAAACGAAGAGTATACATTTTTTTTCAATGAATTTGATGATAATGTGTTTGTCCACCGCGATTATCTATACACTCCCCAACACGTATCGGAATTGATGCAATAAGATGGTCTATTCCTCCTTGAGGTGTACTATCCCAAGCTACCTGTACTTCATGTCTCAGAGCCGCTAAAGTCTGGGGGGGCTGGGGTAAATTTCCAAGTCTTCTATCCATTATGTCCCAAAGATGCTCAATGGGCGAAAGATCGGGGGAACTGGGCGGCCATGGTGGAATATTCACATGGTTTGCTTCGAAAAAGTTCAAACTAACTCTGGCAACATGAGGTCGGGCATTATCTTGCTGAAATATTTGATTCTCGAGCCAGCTAATGTAAGGGAGAAAATATTGCTCCACTATTTCTTGACGGTAACGCAGCACTGTCATGCTAACTCGAATAAAGACTAAAGGTGACCTACTTGCATGTACGATAGCACCCCATATCATAGTGCCTACTGTACGGTGTACATGACGCTCAACATCAAACTGAGGTTCACGTCTTTCTCCCCGACGTCGTCTAACCCTTCTTCGGTCATCATGTGCACCCAAGAAGAATCGAGATTCATCAGAAAGGACGACCTGATGCCATTCCATATGCCAATGTTGACGTTCTCTGCACCCCTCTAATCGTTGCCGGCGATGCTCAAATGTCAGAGGTACCACAATATGAGGTCGATTATGCTGAAGTCCAAAAGACGGTAAACCGTTCGGACAGTTACAGGATTGCCTTGCTCACTTAACCAACCATTTGTGCCCCTTGAACGTCCGGTGCTTAATCTTTTTCGATTTTGGGCATTTTCAAACCAAGCTTGACATCTCATAACGGTAGTTGGATTTTTGTTCATACTGTTAGCGATTTCTCCAAATGACAACCCCGCCTCCCATTGACCAATAATTCGACCTCTTTCGAATTCATTTAGCTGGCGATAAATTCCGCGTACACGTGCTCTAGGCATTTTAACAACAACTAAACATCGACTTTGGATCTCCTCGGATAGTTGGTTTGTTGTGAAATTCGAAAAATTTGGAAAAAACGACTTCAATATTTAAGTAAAAAAATTGTTTACATGAAAAAACCTTCAATCATTTACTCCTTTTCTATACTATCTATGTTTCACCAAAAAAATATTAAAATTTAAACAGCTCCTTCTGGGTGTTGCAGTTTCTTTGTCAGTTAGAATATAAAATTGTATTCTATCGTAGGTAGCAAAATATATGGAAATCAGCCATTTGAAAATTAGTGATGTTCACGTATTTCCCGTTGAGCTCTAAAGCGTCTGACTAAAGTTTTGAACAATGGAAATCGACAAAATACATATAAAAATGAACAATTTAAAAATGAGTGAAATGGCTCGTATTTTGAATCATCTTTCTCACTTGGTATCTGCCCAGGTGCCAGTGAGCGAAGCTCAAAAACTTGCAGGTACAAGCACATATGACTCTACTCAGAGCCTAAGGTATTATCCTTTAGAAAATAAAGTACGTCTTACTGCTCTGGTATCTTGCACTTTTCAGTTGACACAAGAATCAAAGCCAGCTGACCATGGAATGCGTAGATCATATGCCAATTGGGAACTAGAAAACAATATTTGGAAGACGATTTTTCGCATTGCATTATTTTCAGCGATGAAGCACCTCGATGACTTTGTAAACAATCAAATTTGGAGAAGTGAATATCCTTAGTAACTGCTGAGACACCATAACATCATGAGATCAAATATTTGAATTGGAATATATATGCAAAATTCAAGTTGAATATCTTGTGAAGGGAAGGTGCTATGAGGAAGAAACTTTGAAAAAAATTAAACTAGCACCTTGTACCTCAAAAACAAGGAGTTTGCGGGCTCATTTATAGCTCTCTTTTTTCTCAAAATGATCCGAAGAATCATCATTTTTGTTTGTATCTCCAATTTAGGAACACCCTGTTGAGTAACAATTTTTTCGAATTTTTGAAGAACACCATATCAGACATCATGAACTCCTTCCATTCCAACCCAATAAACTACTACGAAAACCTAATTGAGAATTCTCCATCTCCGTCCCTCACAAGATTAAATCTTCGTAGATGCCCAAAATTCCCATTCGAATAAAAATATTCTACTCACTTGCAGAAGTGTCGGCAATGTTTCTCTGCCGTATGCTTCCAGCATCCCGTTCGTCGCGTGGAGCTGCTGTATGTAAGCGTTGTGACAGTTGAAATAACAACTCAGGCTTTCCGTTGTTGGGGTTGACAGGTACGCCACATAAGCATTCTTATAATCCTGACGGCACTGAAAGCAGAGAGAGAGTTAAACGAGTATGGCACCTGAGCGCCCTGAGTAGACAGGATTCGGGCTGAGGTTTTTTTTAGGTGAGAAAAAGATTATTTATTCATCACGTGTATGCGAGAAATATTTCCTCTACGGAGGTTCAGAGGTAGATTTTGAAGCTTTGGTTTCTTATATAATAATAATAAGGACTTTCAATGAATTTTTGATAATAAATCCTTGGAATCAGTCTAGGAATAGTTTGTTTTACTAGACAGCAAAGTAGTAGATTCATTAGGCCAATTGAAAAGTCCCTGTTCTGATGCACAAATGGCAGTGCTAGTATTAAATCCATATGATTTTTACTTAGTACCAACCTTCAAACGATACGTGTCAGAAGTTCAGTCCGACCATTAGTTCATGAAATATTGCGTCGTGAGTGTAGCTACTTTTATTTTGAAAAAAGAAGAAAACAACAAAATTTCGTGTGCTGATAAAATATTGCTTTTTGAAGGGAAAAAATACAGTTGAAGCAAAATCTTGGCAATACGTCCTACAAAAATACTATCTAAAGCCGATGACGTTGACGACGGATGTTGGGATTGTCATAAAAAATATACAATTATGCTATTCGAAAAAGGTTCAGAATCGATGGAAATATCTGGCTTCAGAATTTACAATTGCAACAAGGAATACAACGCTGGTATATGCGAGAATAATAAATTATGATACAGACGGTGATATGCCCTGGAACGATCTATGATCTGTTCCAACTGTGATCACGTCACGCTCTCTATTCGTTTTGCAGAACTGTGACTACCTGTGAAATTCTGATATCACTGTGATTTAACAGTTCATGAAATATCGCTCATCTCTAAAAACAACTTACTAATTCGATTGTTATTTTTGGATTTACTGTGAGTATTGGGTTCATAGGTTTAACCAACCTCATCCAACATTACGTATGAAATGAATAAATAAATATAGTAATTTACGTAACAAGTCCGGAAAATAGGGTTTTTTTGGACGAATAGACAAAATTCCAGGACTCGCTTACGCTCGTCCTGGAAGTCTGTGAGTCCAAAAAAACCATTTTCGGGCGTGTTGCGTACAATATTTTTTCGGCAACCATGTAAAATAATACTATCGCTGCTGCTTTCCATATTTTATTGCGATTGCAATCAAAAAACATGCAAATTTTTGACAACTAATTTCATATGAACTGTCAGCCGTTATCTCGGTTGCTATGGATTCTATGATTCTTTTCCGGCCTAGTCCGGGAAGTACTTACTTCCCGGACTAGGCCGCGAAATGCTACTTTCTCAGAGAAGAAGCGTCCGGGAAGTGACTCACAAGTCTGTGAGTCCAAAAAAACCATTTTCGGGCGTGTTGCGTACAATATTTTTTCGGCAACCATGTAAGATAACACTATCGCTGCTGCTTTCCATATTTTATTGCGATTGCGATAAAAAAACATGCAAATTTTTGACAACTAATTTCATATGAACTGTCAGCCGTTATCTCGGTTGCTATGGATTCTATGATACTTTTCCGGCCTAGTCCGGGAAGTACGTACTTTCCGGACTAGGCCGGGAAATGCTACTTTCTCAGAGAAAAAGCGTCCGGGAAGTGAGCACTTCCCGGACGGTTGCCGAAAAAATATATTCCCGGCTGCACGAAGTCCGAAGGTGAATGTACAATGACTAAAACAAGTATTATTGCTAGTAGCTTTTTGTCAGGGCGATCGAAAGTAACTATTGTTACTTTCGATCTTCTTCGGAATGTAATGTGGAGGAATAATATATTTATTATTTCTCCACATTACATTCCGAAGAAGAGTAGTAATAAAAAGAGTTTCTCGCAATGGTAAACCTTCATATAGAATGCATAGCATTATACTCCAGACGAATATTTTCTAGATAAGATTACTCACCTTTGCAAGCTTTTCCTCGGTTTTGGTGATGATGACGTCGTAGCTTTCCCGATGGGAAAACACTTTCCTGGATTGAATTTTCCTGTGGAAGGACCTCTCGAGCAACGGCCGCGATACTTGACGGCCCAGGATGGAACCAATCTCACCTAGGGCTTGGGAATCGATATCAACTTCTTGAAGGAGGGTTTCCCAAGTGTGAAAAAGGGAACTTGGGCAGGCTGCCCTGAGGAAAACAAGAAGTATGTTGAGTATTCGCAACGGCTTCGGTTCGGATATTCCCCGAGTAATATCGGATATTGACCGTAAGACCAATACCGAAATAAGGGTCTAGTTTTGGTAAGATGTAAGGGTTGAGTGGAGGATACCTGGTTGCATAGTTGAGATAATTATGTATTATGCGATTTGAGAGTGTTGGATATTCGACATTTTCGATATCTCTAACTTAGAACTTGGTGCATCGATTATATTTTACAGGGTGTCCGGATATGAAAACATAGATGCTATATCTTGACAATGGTAATTTCGAGATGAATTTAATGGATAAAAAATTGACGATGAATTAAAACTTTTCCTGGTAATATTCAATCTCTGATAGGGCGTTTCCAGAAAATTTCGATTTCTATTGAAATAGTGATGGTGGTCTCCACTAGTGAGATATTTCGCATAATTATCATGCACACGCAAACAACACATATAAATATATTGGGAATAACTTCTTGATTCTGAAAAAGGAAAAGGGGTGTTGCGATAACTAGTTTTGAAGATCATATTTAGTACTATCTAACCCCAAAATTCAGCTCAAAATATCCATCGATAATGAAGTAACAGCGAAAACAGTGGAATAGGTAATGTGGAATTTATTTCGAAAATATTATTCGTATCCGACACATTTCAAAGGTATTTAGTAGTTATGTTGTTGATATTCTTGTCCAAAACAAGTATTAATTTCTTGTCTAAAAAAGTATAGGACCATGTTTTTGATTCACCTCAGTCCATTGTGAATGTTCGAGAACGTTACAAGTGTGTCAAAGCGATTGTGAATTTGTAGTAGAATTGAAATGGTGTATTCCGTAGAAAATAGGCTGGAAACTTTATTTTTCAGGAATAACGACTCTGCGCGAACAACAGTGGCTTTATTCAACGAACGACATGCTGGAAAAAATGTATCCGCTGCTTACGTTGTGCAACGGGTTTCTAAATTTGACACTACTGGTTAAGTCGGAAACAAAAAGAGGGTGCATGAAAGAGACAAAGCGAGGGACGTGGCAGTCCTAGGTCATGTAGCAATGGATCCAACCTTGAGTACTAGGAAATTGTCCGGAGTATCTGGTGTTTCACGCACAACAATCATAAAAATCCTGAAACAAGATGAATTCCATCCATATAAGATTCCATTGGTTCAGGAACTAAATGAAGATGATCCCGATCGCCAACTCCAGTTCTGTGAAGTGATCAGTGAAATGATTAACATTAATCAGAACTATATGTTCGATATCTGTTTTTTTTGTAACGAGTGTTTTTACCGCATTGTAAACTGGCATAAATTTCTATACTGGTCATTTGCTTCGAGTACGAACAATTTTTATTGGATTTAATTAATCTTGGAAGATCCATTCAGTAGACTCTTGTTTAGTTTCGGGTTCATATTCAAATATCCAACATTCGTCACCAGTCATGATCTTATAAACGTCTTTTGAAGCACCGCTATTGAATTTTTCGAGCAGTTCTTTGCAGCACTGCGATTGACAAGACTATCTTGCATTATCAGTCTCTGCACAGCTTCGACATTTTTTAGCGCAATAACTGATTTTGAACTGCCTTCACGACATCCCGTCCTGAGCAAACGGTGACGATTGAACTCACTATACCCGCGATAACCAGTGGTTCCAGTTGATGCTTCATCCCCTAAAGTCCAGAAGAACTCCTCAAGTCACTGCTTATAAAATTTTGCTATCGCATGTCAAAACGTTCTGAGCAGGGGCGCCACCAGGAGCGGCATATCGGTCAATTTGCCGGGGCGCTAAATTTTAGGGGAGCAAAGTCAGTTAATAAAACAAGACTTTTTGCACCTTCCAGAACTACGTCCCCTTTTTACTATAGACGTATAAATAGAGCGTCGTACTTTCAAACAACGCAGGACGTTCTTTAATGAAATCGACAAAACGTCGTTTGATAAATTTGACAAGGAGATTTGAAGTTAAAAAATATGATTTCATATGAAATTGAAATGATGCCTGAGAAGAATAACAGAGGCTCCTTTGACGAAAATTCATATCAATTAGGTAAAGCAGGGCGGCAAAATTTTATTTTGCCGGGGCGCTAAAATATCTTAGTACGTTTACACTGAACATGTCATACTTCACGATAGTGACGTAGCTGTAGCTTTTGACGTTCAGTCATCAGAGTTGACAATTCCCGAAAGATAAAAGCAACTCACGTATTAAATAGTTGGACTTCATTTTCAGCACAAAGACCGAAAATGACTCAGAGTTAGTTAAAAAGAAAACGTCCCGTTACATTGTACAGGATGGCAAAAAAAAGTAGCACGTGAGCTCGTTATTTTTAATTCTAGGGTATCTTTCTCTTGCGAAGGATCACAATGAACTATAAAAGCAAGGAGTTGCAATTTCTGGTGTAACAACCCTGCTGAACTGTAATTTTCGTAACGTTGCTCTATTACGATATATCCCAGCCATTCAATTTCCTCCTCAGGTGAATCAGACATTCAATAAATGAAGAATACGTATCTTCAAGTAACAAAGACTTTTCAGATAATACCAGATTTATTTCCTTTGTTCCGGATATTTTCTCTTCGTCGAATGAGAATTTGTGATATTGGCTGAATCCTGGACTTATCTCTCAACGTTATTCGATTCTGATTCTGTATTGACTTTAATCCTTTCCTCTGATATCGTGAATCCTGAATTATCTCCGCAGTTCACGGTTGTTGGATAGACTGAATTTTGGATTGACTCGGTCTTGATGGAAATTCATTTAAATCAGATTGAATTTCGTTAGCAGCATGCATTCTTGTTGAAAACACTTATTTAATTAGTTTTCTGAATATTTGAGAATTGATATGAAAACAGTCATTTTATGAGGGTTTCAAACTGGCTTACCCAGAAATTTGCTTTTCCAGCTGACCAGTCCTTTAAAGTTCTAGTTCAACAATTCAACACAATTTGTGAGAGTTGAAGCAATTTCTACTTTCTTCTTCGACTAGCTTGAATCCCATAGCTGGACTGCTGACCTGAGGCTATATAAGCGTTGGCTCATCGAGTTTCTCAAGTAGGCTTCAATCAATTTTAACTTTGAAAAACTTCTCTCAGCAGGATCTGTAGTGACTAGAATTATGATTATTTTTTCCTGGCTATGGTGTATTACTTGAAACTTATTTTCTTAGATGTAATAAACAAGGTGTGTATTATACGAATACGAAGTTCTTCATACAGTTCAAAAGGTAGGTATGTCTCTGTTGTTACTTTCTGGAAGTATAGATGTTGTATCTGAATTATTACAATACTTGAGGAGATACTTTTTTGAAATAAAGGGTGTTTTTTCAGAGCTATTGAACTTTAAATTGCAATAAAACAACGATGGATTAGTCGATTGACATGAATTTTATTTATCGGCAAGATAATCTTGTGGCATTACATTTTGAATATAATTTCTGGCATATGACCGCCACGGCTTGCTCGGATGTAGTCCAATCTGGACGTCCAATTTTCGATGACTTTTTCCAACATTTGTGGCCGTATATCGGCAATAACACGGCGAATGTTGTCTTCCAAATGGTCAAGGGTTTGTGGCTTATCCGCATAGACCAATGACTTTACATAGCCCCACAGAATGTAGTCTAGCGGTGTTGAATCACAAGATCTTGGAGGCCAATTCACAGGTCCAAAACGTGAAATTAGGCGGTCACCAAACGTGTCTTTCAATAAGTCCATTGTGGCACGAGCTGTGTGACATGTTGCGCCGTCTTGTTGGAACCACAGCTCCTGGACATCATGGTTGTTCAATTCAGGAATGGAAAAGTTAGTAATCATGGCTCTATACCGATCACCATTGACTCTAACGTTCTGGCCATCATCGTTTTTGAAGAAGTACGGACCAATGATTCCACCAGCCCATAAAGCGCACCAAACAGTCAGTTTTTCTGGATGTAACGGTGTTTCGACATACACTTGAGGATTAGCTTCACTCCAAATGCGGCAGTTTTGTTTGTTGACGTAGCCATTCAACCAGAAGTGCGCTTCATCGCTAAACAAAATAAAATGGACGTAGTGCGCGATACGTATTCTGCACAGAACCATTATTTTCCAAATAAAATTGCACTATTTGCAAGCGTTGTTCAGGCGTGAGTCTATTCATGATGAATTGCCATACCAAACTAAGAAAAAATCACTTGACAGCTGTTAAATCGGTCGCCATCTTGAACAGTAATGCCAACTTAAAGTTATATACCTCGAAAAAAAAACACCCGTTACGTACGTTAAACCACTTTAGTTCCTATAACTGTAACTTCGCTGTATGGGAATTGGAGTACTATAGCTTCCTGATAAGATCTGTTGTTCAGAAGGCTGAAAATGATTTACAGAAGAGGTTCCATCCTAATAGCAGAGTAATTCAATAAAAACCGATTTAAGTTAAGTTTTTATTTAAATATAATTTGTTTAGAGTGAAAAGGATCGATCTTTGTATATTTTAATTTTGTTAAATTTGTAAAAACCTGGGTAGGAGTTTTGTTGCCAAATAAGCCAAACCACCCCTAGAAATTAGTCTTTAGAGTCTCATGGGCAATTGTAACGTTACAATCTTCAGCTTTTATATAATGATGAAAGCCTGGCCAACGTGGAGCCTAAGGCAAAGATAAAACAAAGGAGATGCACTTTAGTTGGAATGAGTCTTAAAGATAGATGCCATCCTGGAAACTCAAGATGCACTCGAATCTAACCTGGTAAAGGAATCAGTCAGATCATTACTCTCTATTTATAATCCATCTTTAATAATGACGATTTCAACTCAAAACCCAACAGACCGAAAATAACAAGAACAAACTTTTCATCCCCGATCGGCCTCAAATCTCAAGATCTCGAGATGAATTCATACCCCCGAGTTTCATTTCTTCGACGGACGTCCGTAACTGAATCCACACGGCGTGAAAATAAGACGCAAGGAGAGGGACGCTAACTGAATTTTCCCGGAACTCCCAGGCATCCTCCACAATTTTCCCGTCACTGAACTTTCCCCCGTAAAACTTGTCAAATTACGGTAAAACTTCCAGCCGTGATATCGAGCCATCGGATCGGGCAGAGGCGTGTGCGTCCAACCTACCTCTCCTTCCTGAGTTCGCCGTTCCGTTTTCGAAAGTTCGACACCAGCATGTGGAGCTCCTCGGCGTGCTGCTCGTACAGCTGGCCCAGCTGCTGACTGAAGTCTGAAACTGGAGGAGAATCGTGTTAAAGGTGTTGGAGATGTTATTCTGATGGTATAACTATACTATGATTACTCAGTGTTGAAAATGTAGGTGACCTTGAAAACATTGGGAAGGTCATTCTCACCCTGACCATCCGGTGGTAAATAATGGTGTATGACTTTGTATTTTCTTAAGAAAGGTCTATACCATTTCAGAGATCAGTTCAAAAATTACAACGTTTTCATTTGAGGGGTCTGCGGCAAATATTCTAGGAGATATACTAAATACTAACTGACAAAGAAACTGCAACACCCAGAAGAAGCTGTTTAAGTTTTAAATTTTGTGTGATTATGGTGCATTGCTAATACAAGCCAAGTATACTAGATATAATACCAATCTCATTGAAGGTTCTAGTAATAAAAACAAAACGGTTTGGAATTGGGTTGAAACTATTACTGGACGCAAAATTTTGAGTTAAAAAAAATTGATTTAAGTGTCAATGACGTTACCATATCGGGACCGCAAGAAGTCGCAAATGCTTTTGGCACTTTTGTTTTCATCAGTGGCAGTTTCTACGCTCGATGAATATTTTGGACCCGTTCGGTCATTGTCTTGCACATCTAATATGGTGTTGAACGGAACTTTTTTTTTCTATCCAGTTAGCGAGGAGGAGGTTATTTCGACAATTATGAACTTAAATGTACTGGACTGGATCACTTGTCTACGAGAGTGGTAAAAGCTATGAGTGCAAGTATCGCAAGACCACTCGCACATTTCGTGAATTTGTCAGTTGCTTCTGGTAGGTTCCCGACGAGGTTGAAGATCACAGCTGCAACGCCTATTCACAAGAAGAATGCTATAGATGATATAACATATTATAGACCGATTTCAGTACTGATCGTGTATTCTAAGATCATTGAAAGGATTGTTCATAACAGAATCATGAATTATTTGAATAAATTTGATATTATCTGTAAAAATCAACAATATTTCAGAGTAACACGCTCTACTCAGATGGCAGCAGGTGAATTTGTCCAGTGTGTCAATGAAAGTGTAGACGAGGGATTGAACATTGAGAAGTTCATTCTCACCCTGACCTTCCGGTGGTAAACAATGAAGTATGACTTTGCATTTTCTTAAGGTAGGTCTATGCCGTTTCAGCAGTCAGTTCAAAAATTAGAACGTTTTCATTTGAGGAGTCTGCGACAAATATTCTAGGAGATATACTAACTGACAAAGTGACTGCAACACCCAGAAGAAGCTGTTTAAATTTCAGATATTTTTGATAACGCATAGATAGTAAAGAAAGGAGTAAATGGTTGAAATTTGGAGAAAAAAATGAGGGGTTCAAAATTTTCATGTTGAATTTGTTAATAATGTGTTTGTCCACCGATTTGATTATCTTTGATTATCTTTACACTCCCCAACACGTCTCGCCATTGATGCAATGAGATGGCCTATTTATTCTTGAGGAATACTATCCCAAGCAACCTGTACTTCATGTCTCAGAGCCGCCAAAGTCCGTGGGTGCTGGGGTAAATTTCCAAGTCTTCTACTCATGATGTCCCAAACATGCTCTATGAGCGAAAGATCGGGGGATCTAGGCAGCCATGGCAAAAGATTCACTTGGATCGCTTCGAAAAAATTTAAACTTACTCTGGCAAGATGAGGTCGGGCATTATCTTGCTGAAATATTGGATTCTCGAGCCGGTTAAGGTAAGGGAGAACATATGGCTCCAATATTTCTGAAGGTAACGCAGCGCTGACATGTTACCTCGAAAGAAGACTGAAGGTGACCTACTTGCATGTGCAATAACACCCCATATCATAACGCCCACTGTTCGGTGTATATGACGCTCAACATCAAATTGAGGTTCACGTCTTTCTTCCCAACGTCGTCTAACCCTTCTTCGGCCATCAAGTGCACCCATGAATCGAGATTCATCAAAAAAGACGACCTGATGCCATTCCACATCCCAATTTTGACGTTCTCTGCACCACTGTAACCGTTGCCGGCGATGCTCAACCGTCAGAGGTAACACAAGATGGGGTCGATAATGCTGCAGTCCAAAAGACCTTATCCGGTGGAAAACCGTTCGGACAATCAAAGGATGGCCTTGTTCTCCTAACCACTCATCAGCCAAAGATCGAGTTGTCGCAAATCGGTCTCTAATGGCCATAAGTCTTAGACGTCGATCTTGAACTTCATTTGTGCCCCTTCGACGTCCAGTGCCTACTCTTCTTCGATTTTGGGCATTATCAAACCACGCTTGACAACATCTCATAAGAATAGTTGGATTTCTGTTCGTACGGTTAGCAATTTCTCGAAATGACAACCCCGCCTCCCGTAGACCAATTATTCGACTTCTTTCCAAATTCACTTAGCTGGCGATAAATTCCGCGTACTCGTGCTCCAGGCATTTTAACAACAACTAAGCATCGACTTTGGATCTCCTTGAACAGCTGGTTTGTTGTAAAATTTAAAATACTTGCAAAAAACGACTTCAATATTCAAGTAACAAAAATTGATTACATAAAAAAACTTTCACGGTTTTTTTCTCTTAATTCAATAATTCACTCCTTGCTATACTATCTATGTTTTACCAAAAAAATTAAAATTCAAACAGCTCCTTCTGGGTGTTGCAATTTCTTTGTGTCAGTATATTTATCTGGGCATATAGTTTTATATCAAAAATAATTGGAATCCTTCAACTTATATTGGATACTCCTATCTCAATGCCACTTCAAGTATGAAGATCATAAAATCACTATTTTATGACATAACCTTTCATATAGATTATCATTACGAATTCTTTCCGATCTATAACTCTTCGGTCGTTTTGTACCTCGACGTAATAATCGGAATTATAGCTATAAAACTGTTTATCGCTGAGGATTCCGGTTATAAAACTAAATTTCTGATAGAACAGACACGATATTTGTTGTCACGACATCATTCTTTCACATCAGAAGGAATGGAGGCATCATCTTCAAACACGCAATCGAAACCTGATCAAAAATAATATAAGATCCTTCCCAAAATTTTTCATTTGGCCCCTTAAATTCTTTCGGAGTTGTGGTTCTGATCCCAATTATTTTGCTGCTTCCGTTCGTCTGTAAAGAAGCCATTTCAAGATTGAGTTTAGTTCAGTCTGGAGAAGTCATGATTTGATATTGTTAGAATTATAACTGACAAACAAACTGCAACACCCAGAAGGAGCTGTTTAAATTTGACTATTTTTTTGGTAAAAGATGAAAAGTATAGCAAGGAGTAAATGATTGAATTATGAGACAAAAATCGTGAACGTTTTTTCATGTAAACAATTTTTGTTTATTGCAAGTTTTTTCAAACTTTACATCAAACCAACTGTTCTAGGAGATTCAAAGACGATGTTTAGTTGTTGTTAAAATGCCAAGAGCACGTGTACGCGGTATTTATCGCCAGCTAAGTCAATTTGAAAGACATCTCAAGGACAAGCTCCCCCGAGCTTTTTTGAGTTTCCCCAAGTTTATTTTTCCGAATTCTTCATACTTTAAGAATGTATCCGAATTATTGTCTATATTGTAGTTTTTTTTGAATTGGTTGATAAACATTATTTCGTCGATTATTATTATTATTATTATTGGTCTACGAGAGGCGGGGTTGTCATTTTGAGAAATCGCTAACCGTACGAACAGAAATCCAACCACTGTTATGAGATGTTGTCAAACGAGGTTTGATAATGCCCAAAATCGAAAAAAAAGAGGCACTGAACGTCGATGGGGCCCAAATGAAATTCAAGAACGACATCTAGGTCTTATGGCTATTAGATACCGATTTGCGACTACTCGATCTTTGGCTGATGAGTAGTGGTTAGGAGAACAAGGCTATCCTGTAACTGTCCGAACGGTTTACCGCCGGATAAGGTCTTTTGGAATGCACATGATGACTTTTGGGTGCACATGATGGCCGAAGAAGGGTTAGACAACGTCGGGGAGAAAGACGTGAACCTCAGTTTGATGTTGAGCGTCATGTACACCGGACAGTAGACACAATTCTTCGTGAACGATGGTCATTTGGCTTTAATTCTTGTTGGAGCTGTATCTTATAGGCACGTCAGCCAAGATCCACACTTATCCACTCAGTCGAAGGATAAAGGCCAACAAGTTGAAATCGGCGACGTATCGACATTTCAGCGTCTTCTTCAACACTTCTCACTACAGCAGCAATATTCTCCTCGGTACATTTCTCGTCTTGTAACTGGTATTGAATTGAGAAGAGTAAATTTAGTGCACAAACGATCAATGACTGCACGAATTGCTTGCTCACTAAGCCGATTATGCTGACCGTGAAATGAACGAAGGTCTATGACAGATTAATTTTTTCCACAATTTGAATGCGTTGTTATGAAGTTATAAGTTTAATGATGAATTTCCAAACCTTACTGAATAGAAACGTCAATGAAGATTGACATTCTCAATGTCAACATAACATAGTCAACGGAAACATAGACAACAACCATCGAAACATCTTAAGCAGCTAGAAAAACATCCGTTACTAGATTGTTCTCATTTTATCCCATTAAATTTCTGCAAATTTGCTCTTCAGGCAAAATCGTGGAACGTGTTCACTAGACATCTTGAGAAATGTTGGATTAGCTTTCTTTCATTGATATTATGCCATAACTATCTGAAACATAGCCAGAGATGAGGGAATGGCTGTAAAAAATCCAATTATGTGGCTGAAAATTCATATTTCATAATATTATCAAAAATTCTTCGACATTGGGGAACAGAGCTCATTTCCTTCTTGAATGTGACTCGAACAGAATCGATCTGTCGTACATATGCGAAACGCTTCTATATCGGCATCTAATGACGCGAAAGCGCCCTCTGATTACAACGGAGTATGATAAAAAGAGCCGGAACAATTTTTTTTTATCGCAAAGAGAATTTCCGCATCGGGATGAAGTCGAGCTGTAATACGAAAGCCACATAAAATCGTTATACGCGAAAAATAAATTTTCAAGAAGCATTTTGCTCCCTTCTTCCCTGCTCTGCCATTTAGGATATCGACGTGGTGGTTCAGCATTGAAGCGGTCGTTTTGTTGCACCGTAAACGGTAGAATGTATCTTCCATTTCGTTTTTGAACGAATTTATCGAACGGTGGAAAGAGTAAATACGCTGCAACATTCACACAAAGGTAAATTAGTTCCTAACAATGAATGGTATGTGTGAAACTTCATTTTGCGAGGGTGGTGGGAGTAGAATCGATTGGTGAGAATAGTTATTTGCTTTACTATGCAGCAAAAAAGTAGATTGACTGCTTCAGCTGATAGACATTCAGCTAACGTAGTCAATCTACTGTGGTGCCTAGTTGAACACATATTTCTTTCTACGATTGTTTATAATGATTGGTATACACTGTATCCGTAAAGTATGGAACAAATTCATTTTTAGCTAAACTGACCATTTTAAAAAATAATCCTGAAACACGTTGATTTTTGATTTTAATTTACCGTATTTTAAAATAATAGTCAAATATACAGGATGAATTACTTTCGAGTAATGACGTCACCGTCTTTTTTTTTTAATGGGACACCTTCATTTTGTCTCAATTTTCCGATTACTCTAGCTGAGCTGATTCCAAAAATGTATCACATGTTGATTCCAATTGGTACAGGGTGGACAAAAATACAGTAGTTTTTTGTGTGTTCGTAAAGTAACGCGTAACATTCTTCATTAGTTAAATTAACAATATTATCAAAAATACTTATTATCTAGCGGCCATTGGTTTGAATGGAACACCCTGTAGTTTGTTACATTTTTAGATTAATAAAAATGTATAAAATGAGAGATAATTTCTTTCATATTCTATCTGCTAGACCACAAGTACCAAACATGTTTAGAAACAGCTCATTTTTATTAATGTAAAAATGTATCAAACTACAGGATGTTACGTTCAAATCAATTGCCGCTAGACAATGAGTATTTTTGATAATATTGTTAATTCAACTAATAAAGAATGTTACGCGTTACTTTATTAGCACACACAAAACTATTGTATTTTGTCCACCCTGTACCCATTGGAATCAACATGTGATACATTTTTGGAATCAGCTCAGCTAAAGTAATCGGAAAATTGAGACAAAATGGGGTGTTCCATTTAAAAAAAAATTACTCGAAAGTGATTCACCCTGTATATTAGACTATTATTTTGAAATGCGGTAAATTAAAATCAAAACTCGACATGTTTCAGGATTATTTCTTAAAATGGTCTGTTTAGATAAAAATGAATTTGTTCCATACTTTACGAACACAGTGTATGTAGTATATGGTATTTGCAAATTAATACATAGGCGCAAAACTATACTTCCGCCGTTTTTTTCCCGAAATTCGAAGCTTTATTGTGTGTTATACATTTATGATTCAAAGTATTGTCTATCGCTGGCCACTTCTTTCAACCATCTTCCGAGCAGCGTACAAATCTTTCGTTGAAAACACTGGTCATCTTTTGAAGCGATCCACAGATCGATCCAATTTTTACTTCTTCATAAGACCAGAAGTGCAGGTCAGCCAAGCCGTGTGCCATTGATCGAAACATCACTTGTCTCTCATTTTATTGTGGCCGTTTGTTTTTCAATGCTTGGCTCGAACGCATTAATTGCGTTCGATAACGATCGCCTGTGATTCTTCCAGTCGGTTTTAAGAACTCATGATACACTACCTCGAGCTGTGTCCCACCAAATACGGAGCATGACCTTGGAACCGCGAATATTCGGTTTGGCCGTCGACGTGGAAGCATGGCCGTGATATCCTCATGATTTTCTGCGCTTGGGATTATCGTAATAATTCCATTTTTCTCCAGTTACAATGCGATGCAGAAATCCCTTCCTTCTTTGCCTTGCAAGCAGCTGTTCATAAGTAAACAAACGCCGTTCAACATATCTCGGCTTCAATTTGTATGTTACCCAATTTCCTTGTTCCTGAATCATTCCCATGACTTTTAGGCGTTTTCAAATAGCTTGTTGCATTACTCCCAATGTTCCTGCCAATTCTTGTTGCGTTTGACATGAGTCTTGATCCAGTTATGCCTTCATTTCTGCGTATTCGAAAACTTTCTCTCTTTGCCATGCTGGTCTTCGAAACCACTCTCGGCACGTTCTTTCAATAATAGTGGCCCCACCTTAAGTATTTTAGAGCATTCCCAAGAATGGGGTGCATTGCAAAAAACAAAGAACTGAGTCCTAAGGTAAAGAGAAGAATAATGGAAAAGGATATGGAATGATAATCAAGCTTCGAGCAAAATTCCAAGCTAATCACATCATCAGAATCCAAGAGAATGATCTAAAAGAAATACCCAAGCACTTCTGTGACAACAGATCCGATTGGGATGGTAATTGAAAATGATTTATTCAGTTTTCAATAAGAATTATGAATGGTTGTTCCAGTTTCCTTCATTCTATTCGAATGTTCGCATCGTTTATTGAAAACAATGTATCCTTCTCTCGGTCAGAAGACTCAAGAGCCTCTGATACGGACATCATGAAGCAATCCAGATGTTTTCCATAATATAAACAAATAATTGTTCATAAGCTATCTGGTCCAAGTAATCCCAGATGCCACAACAACAATTGCAACTGCAGGCAATGGGATTCTGGCTTATTGGCCTTCATCCTCAATGCAGGATAGCGTCGATTATTTTCATGCGAGAGTAGCCTGAAACTAACAGATGCATTGTTTGCTCTAAGATCCCTCTAGAGAATTCACTGTCTACTCCAACAATAATAACACTTCATCCCTTTGCAGTAGCTTGAAATGGTAGTGATAAATCTAGATATGTGGAAATCTCTTGTTGAATAACTTGTATAGAACGAAATTTATTCGGTTCCTTGGAAAAATCTAAAATATTCAATATTCTACTGAAATAAAAGAAACCTAGGTAGTGAATGCAAAGCAAAATACTATGATACTCGACAATCCAGAAATTACTGGGAAATTTGGGGTGCATTGATATTGATTCAGGCGAATTGACGAGGTTGTGAATAAGCTAATTAAAGTTGATCAAAGACTAACCCAAATTGGAACTAATGTCTAATTATTGGTCAACTATAAGGCTATGTTTAACCCAATTAAATTTTTCAATGACAACAATTATGAACTTTTAGCTGAGAAGTTAGGAAACAATAAAAACACATTGAATAAGCAACAAATTTATTTCAACCTAAATAAAATAAATAAGAGAATGTGACAGAAAAGTGGGCAAGGTAACAAAAATACATAATCATTTTGTTTTTGTTCAGCTTCGATCTACTCATGAACTATCACTTTTGGGATATAATGGAGGAAAGCTGAAAAATTCAAAATGAAATAAGCAATAGTGCTAAAATTGTTTCAATATCTGTATCTATCGAAAAATTCTGAGGCTGTGGGGGGCAGATGTCAAATCTAGGACAAACTATTTTTTTTTTGTCTTATGAATTCGCTGAGACAGAATTGTCTATCGATGGTCACTTCTTTCAACCATCTTTCGAGCAGCGTACAAATTCCTCTTTGAAGAAACTGGTCATCTTTTGAAGCGATCCACGAATCGATCAATTTTTTTTACTTCTTCATAAGACCGGAAGTGCTGGTCAGCCAGGCCAAGTGCCATTGATCGGATCAAGTGGTAGCTTGCGGGATTAACGTCTGGAGAATACGGCGGATGGGGTAGGACTTTCCATTTCAATGTTTCCAAGTATGTCTTGGCCATGAGGTCGAGCATTTTCATGCTGTAGAATCACTTCATCATGTCTTTCGTTGTATTGCGACCGTTTGTCTTTCAATGATCGCCTCAAACGCACTAATTACGTTCGATGACGATCAGTTGATTTCAACAACTCATAATACCCTACTTCGAGCTGGTCCCACCAAATACTGAGCATGACATTGGAACCGTGAATATTCGGTTTAGTCGTCGACGTAGAAGCGTGGCCGGTATATCCCTATGATTTTCTGCGTTTGGAATTATCGTAATGAACCAATCTTTCGTCTCCAGTCACAATACGATTTAGAAATCCCTACCGACTTTGTTTTGCAAGCAGCTGTTCACAAGCAAACAATTGCCGCTCAACATATCTTGGCTTGATCTCATACGGCACCCAATTTCCTTGTCTCTGAATCATTCCCATGACTTTCAGTCGTTTAGAAATAGCTTGTTGTGTCACTCTCAAAGTTCTCAATTCCAATTCTTGTTGCGTTTGACACTACTCTTCCACCGCCATGTTAATTTTCGATGTCAAAATCACCGTTCTTGAAGTGATGAAACTACTCTCGACATGTTTTTTCGCTAATAGCGGCCTCACTATAGGTATTTGGGAGCATTCGATAAGCCTCAGCCGCCGTTTTCTTCTAATTGAAGCAGAGAATTGAAACCTCCCGCAAATTACGAGAATTTGGCTCGTATGTTGACATGTTTAATCAGGAATAAGTTCATGATGCATACTCAAATCGACTAATATTTCGATGGCGTTATGTTTACAAATACCTTAGCTTATTGTATGATATCTAAGATCTATTTATTTCGACTATCACTTACCGCTATAGAAATCTAATGCAAAACGGGGGAAGCAAAGTTGTACACCTAATATATTATTTTCGAAAATCCAAAGTTGTCACTAATAATATCTAGATAGTTTCGCGGACAGAATACAAAGAAAATTCAATGAAAACATACAAGTAATAATTCTAAAGAAATCCATTGAATTTAGGACTTCTACTCACGCCGACCACTGACACTTTCATTTCTTTTGATAGTAGCCCGCAACCATAACATAATATGGTTTGATGACTAAACTCTTTCTAAAGAGCCCACACCCTTTCATATTTGTTCGTAAAACATTTATTCACTCAATAAATACCATTTTATGTAAATTGAACATCACAACCAAAAAGGTTCGCCTGACCAGTACTCAACGCGTTACAGTTCAATTGTCATATAGAAATGCAACTTAACGTATTTTAATGGACCATCCGGAATCAAACTAATGCTAGTTCCGGTAGAAAGTGCATAAATATGTCGTCATATATCCAAACCTATCCTATCTGTCGATGGAAAGCTGTTAGGTGTAATTCCGCCAGTTTTCATTAGTTGGGATATTCCAAACGTCAGTTTTCAGAGCGTGTTCGTTCCTAATCTAGGTAAGCGATGTCATGGGTGATTTCGCTATTCGTGGATGTTATATACCGAAAAGTCAAACATAATTTGGCATCTCACAACGTCGGAGATTGAATGAGGTAGCCGAGAAATGCGAAGTTTTGGTTTGCCGGAGTCGACTAGAATGTACAGAATCGTAAGATGATCTGACGTTATATGAAATTGAAAATTTCATTAGGGACAGGCTGAGTTCTCGAGGGGACTCGACCCTGAAAGTTGACTCAAAGAATAAGCAAAATATATGACGTTTAATCAATAACTAATTCAATCAGATTTTTGGTGGAATATTAATGTGAGTGGTCGCACGAAATCTTAACACCCCGATTTTCCGATTTCAAAATGGAAATGTAAAAAATCTCTTGGACCTGTCAATTTCTGATTCCAGGGGGGAAAACATTTCCGCTTTTTTCATCCATGTAACTTCAATCCCTTAACAGTGGTGAGCACAATCCCTTGATTTTGAATAGGGATGAGGGGTATTGCGATAACTAATTTTGAAGATCGTATCCAGTACTCTCTGACCCTTAAATTTCGCTTCAAAATATCTATCGGGGATGAAATAACAACGAAAATAGTGAAAGAGGCAATGTGGAATTTATATCGAGAATAGTATCCTACAAATTTCAAATGTAGGTATTTATTAGTTATGTTGTTGAAGTTTTTTGGAAAAATGTAATAATTTCTTGCCTAAAAAAGTAGACGGACCATGTTTTTGATTTACCCACCTTACAGTATCGTGAATTTTTTAGAACGTTACAAGGGTGTCAAAGCGATTGTAAATTTGTAGTATAATTAAAATGGGGTATTCCGTACAAGAAAGTGTGGAATTGATAAAATTATTTTTAGGTATAACGGCTCTGCGGCTTAATTTAACGAACGACATCCTGGAAAGAATGAATCGGCTGCTTACGTTGTGTAACTGGTTGCCAAAGTTGACGCTACTGGTTTAGTCGGAAACAAAAAGAGGGTGCAAGAAAGAGACGAAGCGAGGTACGTGGCTGTCTTAGTTCATGTAGCAATGCATTCGATCTTCAGTGCTAGAAAATTGTCCGATGTATCTGGTGTTTCACTCAAAAAAATCCTTAAACAACATAATTTCCATTCTTTGGTATAAGGTACGATCAGTTCAGGCACTGCATGACTATGATCCCGATCGCCGACTACAGTTCTGTGAAGTGGTCAGTGAAATGAGTAACGGTAATCAAAACTACATGTTCGATGTTTGTTTTTCGGACGAGTGTTCATTTTACCTTAACCGGCATAACTATCGGTGTTGGTCAGATCCCCAAAAATTAAAAGTTTTGGGCGGGTATTTATGGAAATCACATAATCGGTCCTTTTTTATACCTGGTAATCTCACTGGCCAAATTTATTTAGATCTATTGGAGATCACTCTTTATCCAGCCCTCGTGCATGAGTATTAGAGAATGCGAAAGATCATCAAACGATCATTTTCCAACAAGATGGTACACAACCTCATTTCTTTCAACCTGTCAGTTCTCAGATGAAACCTTTCCTAACGCTTAGATTGGAAGGGGGGGGGGGGGACATATTGGGAGGCCGCTCAGATCACCCGATCCGGCTCCACTAAACTTTTTTTATGAGGTACTGGATGATTTGCGAACTCGAATCATTAATGACTGCCGTCAAATTACCCTTGAGTAACGTACGTGAACGGTTTCAGTAAAACTCACATTACTGCATGGAAGTGAAAGGTGCCCATTTTCAGTATTTATAAAACCTATCACAAAAGTAAGTACTCTTCTACTATTTTACCTATCATTTCGTTATCGAAGGAAATTTTGAAATGCGATTTCAGGATCACATAGTACTCGATAAGATCTTTGAAATGAAGTATCGCAATATCTCTCATCCGTATTCAAAATCAAGGGGTAGTACTCACCCCCGTTAGGGGATTGCAGTTGCGAAGAGCAGAAAAATTGTTCCCTAGCAAGTCAAAAATTGGCAGTTCCGAGCGATTTTCCACATTTTCATTTTAAAGCCGGAAAATCGAGGTGTTAAGTTTTCGTTGGATGACACATGTCTTATTGAATTTCACCTCACGTAATTCAAGATATTTCAAGCATAATACAAACATAAAAATGCAACACCAAGAAGGCGTTGGACTATTTGACCAAATTTGTCAGAAATATTTAACTAAATGACGCTGTAATTGATTGGAATTTCATTCAAAATAATACGATAGCATGGAAACTTTGAACTTAGTATGTTGTTATAATCGAAATTAGTATATGTATAAGTATTGTTTTTAATTTCCCGTAGTCGATATCAATAAGTTGATTCAAGTATTGTTTTTGGTTGCAATTTTTTTATGTTCTTCTTTGATTATGCCCAGAGTGCGACAACGTGAAAATTATTGACAACTGAATGAATTCTACAGAAATCACATTATTGGATTACATCGAGGTGGTTTTTCATTCAGAGAAATGGCTAATCGTCTTAACCTTGACCAATCCTCTGTACTCTGTAGTACGGTCTTATCAAGGATTGTCTAG
Organism: Harmonia axyridis; assembly: GCF_914767665.1. Taxonomy (NCBI): domain Eukaryota; kingdom Metazoa; phylum Arthropoda; class Insecta; order Coleoptera; family Coccinellidae; genus Harmonia; species Harmonia axyridis. Next base: position 33,857,015 of record NC_059505.1, read on the forward strand.
AGAAGGCCAAGAACGTCGTAGACGAGTAAGTTGACACATGGATCCTCATCGATGATAGCACGTCATCAACAGCATGTGGGACATAATGAGTAGAAGACTGAAGCAATTAGCCAATCATCTCCAAACACTAAAGCTCTTCGGCAAAGATAACATATTTCCTGGGAGGCACTACTTCAGGAGGAAATAATCCATGCCAAGAAGAGTGAGAGAGTATCAAACTACTAGATTGTTCAATAAGTTTCGCGGCTCGTTCAATTTATGAATTCCATATCTGAAGTGAGAATATTGAAGGGTTGCAAAATACATTTCCACAGCTGTCATTACATCATCATTTGATGAAAAAAGCTTTCCCCGCAACAAATCTTTTTAGGTTTGGAAACAGATGGAAGTCGCTAGGGACCAAATCTGGTAAATACGGTCGATTCTCTAAGAATAAGAACTTAAATTCATGGATTTTAGCCATTGTCAAAATGCTCTGGTGACACGGTGCATTGTCCTGATGACAAAGATTTTTATTCTTGTGCAAACCAGGTCTTTTTGCTCAATTTTTTCTTTCAGCTAGTCTAAAAAGTTACAATAATATTCAGACTTTTTTGTTTTACCAGTTTTAAAGTGCTATACAAACAAAATTTCTTTCGCCACCCAAAAAACTGATGCTAGCACCTTCTTGGCCGATTTCTGGACACGAACTCGTTTCGGAGCCGAAGAACAAGGCTCACACCACTCTTCAGCCTCTTGTTTTCATTCAGAATCATGGTTATAGACCCAAGTCTTATCCATAGTGATGAATCAACACACAAAATTCACTTTATCCTCTCGAAAACGCTGAGTGTTGCTCAGAAAGTCCCATTCGAATGTGTTTTTGTTCTATTTGTAAGCCATTTTGCACACAGCTTTCTAAAATCCAATATTTCAGTCAAAATATAACTCACACTGCCCAGTGAGAAGCCTATAGGGATTTTACTCAGTCTCTTCCATTCACTGAACGATTTTCCAATACGATATCTTGTATTTTTTTTACAATTTTTGATGTTGTTGCTGTTTTTGGACGTCTTTGACGTGGATCATCTTCAAGGTTTGTACAACCACGTTCAAATTCAGCAACCCATCTTTCTACTGTACAAATTGAAGGCGAAGAGTCCTTAAACATTTTCAACATTCGTGCATAATTTCCTTTGCTTTTGAACCTTCCAAAAATAAAAATTCAACAACTGCAGCATAATTGATTCTCTCTATTGAAAAAAATACGGTGACTCGTAGATACTAAATGGCTGGTGAACAAAGGATGAATTAGCAGATTGAAATGAAACTTTCATATGAGGAATGTACCATCATAACAAAATCAAAAAAGAATAGTAGCAACGCTCTTATTACACACATCAATAATGAAAAATTCTTTTATCTTTTGTGTAATTTCTTTGAAATTCTGATTCTCTCTATTGCATTGTTTATGTCACTGAGTATATTTTGTTGATAAAGAGGTAAGCATCTTATTCTAATCATCACCAGACAATACGTACCTAGTCTCTTGTGTGTTCATAATCCATACAACTTCATAACCCTATTTATGGTTTACCAGGCTTCTAACAATATTTCCCAAACTAATCGGATTTTGAAAAGAGGTATTCAAGCTTCGCGAAAATCATACCAACATAAACGCCTCGAAAACCCCAGATAAATTGTCGTTCGTAGGTATAGTGAAGGTGAACGATTTCACTCTAATAATGGAAATGAATATTCATGGAAGGCTCGAAGTTTGATCGATCAGAAAACTTAATTAGCAAGTTGGTGCCTCGAATTTCTTCATCTATTGTAATACCATGGTTTTATGAACAGGCTAATTGAGGTGCTGTTGGAACCGGTTCGGTTTATTTAGAATTCTAAACACGTGCAGTATACTGGCCTATTTTGATTCTGATTTCCGCGGGAGGAGGTATCGAATAAATTTTCCCGCTAATTCTTGTAGAAATGAACCATTAGCGAGAAAATTACTTTTCCAGTTGGTGTTGAGAGGTAATGCTTCAGGATGTTTTCATTGGTCGGTATAAATAAGAGTACAACTTTGCTTTTGTTGTTTTTTTCCGAAATTCGACTTTTGTTTTGTAAAAACCTGGTTATACATTATACGATTATTATATTTTATTATGATTTTCCATCGCTGGCAAATATTTTTTCTATCTTTCGGCCAGCGTTCGAATCCCGCGTTGAAAAAACCGGTCATCTATTGAAGCGAATCACGAATCGATTCGATTTTTTTTATAATTTTTTTATCATGTCTCTCGTTGTATTGCCTCTGTTTGTTTTTCAATGCTCGGCTCAAAGGCATTAATTGCGTTCGATAACGATCGCCTGTGATTTTTTAAGTCGTATTTAACAACTCATGATACACTACGCTGAGCTGGTCCCATCAAATACTGAGCATGACCATGGAACCGTGAATATTCGATTTGGCCTTCGACGTGGAAGAATGGCCGGGATATCCCCATGATGTTCTGCGCTTGGGATTATCGTAATAAAACTATTTCTCGCCTCCAGTTTAAATGTGATGCAGAAATTCCTTTCGTCTTTGCCTTGTAAGCAGATTTTCACAAGCAAAAAAACGCCGTTCAACTTCTTTCGGCTTCAACTCGTACGACACCCAATTTACTTGTTTCTGAATCATTCCCAGGACTCTCAGGCTTTTTGAAATGGCTTGTTGAATCACTCACAATGATCCTGCCAAATCTTGTTGCGTTTCGAACCAGTCTTGATCTAGTATTGCCTTCAAATCTGCATCTTCGAAAACCTTCTCTCTTCCACTGCCATGCTAGTCTTCAATGTCAAAATCACCGTTCTTGAAGCTCTCGGCACTCTTGGCACGTTCTTTGACTAATAGTGGCCTTGCCATAAGTATTTCCCTGGAACACATTTTAACCGTTGTTGTCTATGGAGGAGAACCTGAATAGCACTCATGAAATCATTGCTTTGCTAGCCGAGTATATTCTCCACCAAAACTGTTTACCCATATCCTTTTTTTTTCAAATAACAACAAATCAATCGTCTCATAAGAGAAAAGAAGTGTTATGGCACTGGCAGTGCCTTCTGTGAGCTAGTCCAGTGACTTAATGAGTTAAACAGTTACGTAGTCTTCAAGGGCGCAATTGAAGCATAAATGATCGATTCATCCAAAGCTCCTGACGTCTTTACTTTCCTAATATTTGTTTATTGTGCAATGAATAAAATGTAAGCAAGAACAACAAGATTGAATCAATTTTAAAGGTAGGAGCTATGTAAAATACAAACGAGTATGAATCAAAATACGATAGATTTTCAGTTAATGAAGTTTTTTCTTTTAACATCCCTTTCCAACGTGTAAACCAAAGTCTCAACCTCTCATTCTATCGCCACCAAATCAATTCCCACCGTTAAAAAACCCTTTTCGACATTGAAATATAGATGACGCCACTTACAACCCAGCTAATTCCTCTTCTAGCTGTCGTCCTATATCAACCCTTACGGAAAAACATCCCAATAATACTCGGCGCACAATTGTCGACCCTGCATAAATCTTCGGCGGAAACAACTCGGAATCCTGGCTCGTGCTACTTGTTGCTCCGGCCAATCGATCGAAGTGTCGGACAATGGTTTATCGGAAAATAAAAGTATGTACATGCCCAGTTGACCTCCGTACGGGGAACTCGGTCACGCCAGCTTTTGTGTTGTTTTTTTCACGATATTCTTTTTCCGGGTAGATAATTCGAGCCCATTTGGGTGGAAAGGTCGATTAGGCTTTTCACCGGGTTGGATTTCAGGTAGGAAAACTTTGAAAGCGTTGGTAAATTAAACTAATTTTCGATGTAATTTGATTAGTTGTAGAATTGTTATAGGGGGTTTTACGGAAGTTTTGTTGTGGTGTTTGTCACGATTAAATGATTACTGTGTTTTTGAGTGTTCATTCACCGATCGAGAAAATATTACGTCATAGACCAAGAGCCTACGGCAGCAACACTTTCCTCATTCTATAGAAGCTGAAAGTTTTTCTGCACATGTCCCCTACATAGGTAAAGACGACTATAAAGTATGGGTTTGGCAAGGAACAAGTAGTAAAGGTTTCTCTTCCGAGGTCAGCACCTTGTCGAGGTGGGAGGGTTTGTAGTAACTAGTATCTAACCTGCTGTGAGGTGGACAGTGAAACTAAGTCTAACCAAAAAATGTGGCGTGGCTAATACCAGTCTGCTACATACCTTAACAATCCCAAGTTCCCCCAAAAACTACATTCCTGACAATACTCAGCCTACTCCTAAGAACATCCTTCAATCTCTACCCTTCCAAGCGACAGGTGATAGCAGAATGAGCGACACGAGACGAGAAGCAAAGCAGCCAGCCAGCAGAATCGACCAGACAGAAGTCATAAAGGTAGATAGAAATCATTGACAGGTCTAGCAGAATGAAACACGAGAGGTTGAGAGGGAAGCAAGAAGATGCCAACATTTGGCTGAGAGTATGAGGAAGAATAGGGGTTACTATGACTTTAATGCCCTAGAATCTTAAAAAACAAGGGTAACAAAAAACTATGTTAGATCTCTGCTCAACGCCGCTGCTCAAGGTCAAAATCACCTATTTCCTTAAAAAAACTGCCCTCCTGTAACTTCCTGGCACGAATTAAGGTGAATAATATGCTGTAGGGACTTAGAATTTGCTTTAGTCATGCCAGTTCGCAGATCAAATTTTTCAAAATTCCCTTTCCCTTTTTTTTCCCATTTTGAATAGAAAATTTAAATATTTGTACAGCAAAATAAATTATTTACAATTGCTGTACAACCGGAAGTACTTACGTTGCAGAATATTTCAAGTTAATGAAGGATTTCTAATATCATAATCTCAATTAACATAAATCAAAGAGTCTCAGTTCTACACAAACGTCTAATAGGTACATTTCCTGTATAACTAAAGTACTCAAGTTGCAGACTAATTCAACTTGATAAAGGATATTGAATATCATAATTTCAATCTTCAGAAATCAAAGAGTCTCAGTTCTCCAGAAACGTCTAATAGATGTAGTCTTGGTTAATCGATCGTCTAGAGGTATGATTCGATTACCTGGCCTTTCGTCTTTTTCTCCGTGACTTTGTTGGATTTGTAATAATTAAACTCTTTTCAATTATTTACATCTATTTACAAAGCTACACTTATACAGTACAAACTCAGTATTGAGAAGATCCTAATTACGTCTTAATTACAAGTTTCTCACTACGGTACTGAATTTCGTCTTTAACTTGTTTGTTGATTACTCGAAACGTCTTCGTTTATCACGTCTTCGTCGTACTTCAAGTTTTCGGTCATCTCGTCTTTGATTTGTTCGCGACTCGTCTTAATCTAGTCCGCGAACCGTCTTTACGTCTTAAGTTAAACTGTACGGTCTGTACCCGTCTTCGGTTTAGTTTGAACTGTGCTCTCTGCTGATTGGAACTACCCTCTCACGAGTATAGACCTTCCTTCTCTCGGTTTGACCACACCCTTAGGGGAAGGTACCATCCCCTAGTCCAATAAGGGCTTTTGCCCTACCGCCCACAAAAATCTTCGCGGATTCCTAGAAATCGAATATTCTAGAAGGACTAGAACCTGAGAAACAGATGTAACACATCTGGCACAACCGTCTTGTTCTCGAACTTTCCCAACCCCCGTAAATCTCTTAAGTTTTACAACCGACATGACACATTCTTCGACACCCCGAAGAATTACACATCCTTTTTACATTATGTACAATAACAATTCGTTCCCTGTAAATCGATTGAAACTGTCATGCCCTCGACACTAAAAGAAACTAATAGGTCTCCAAGCATCGGTTGACCATCTCAATTCGTTACAGGGAATAATAACTGGATCCTACATTGATACTCGAAATTTGGACACTCTGTATGTTGTAACACAGAATGTCAGCGTTATTCTTACAAGCATAATCTCAACAGCGTAATTCGTCGAAATGAAATTCTTTTATTTTCATTAAAACCAGTAGAAAAAGGTCGATGTTTGTTCCGGCCTCTTGCTCACCTCCAGTCAAGGCATTCATTCACTCAGTCCTTGAATGCAACAAAAAATTCCGAGAATTTTTCACCGAACTCCCTAAATAACGTAGAAGAATAAAATAGACTCGGATCTTCCCTTTTCACTGGAAAACTCCCATCGACTCTCCCCCAAATGCCACGTTATAAATTACGAAAGAAGCGAACGAGACACGGAATGTTCTTTCATTTATCACATTTTGAATAGAAAATTTAGCACGAAACATCAGAGTCGATGAAATCAGGGAATGTAGGAGGAATGCGCACGTTCATTTTCTATTATTTATTGGAAATCTATTGGAATTTCGGAGAGGAGCGCTTTTCCAGTAATTTTCAATTTCAGCGTGTTCCTATGTTACTCTGGAATTGGGATGAAATATGATAAACTTGTTCTAGGAGTCGGGGTGCATCGGTTTAGAATTTCTAGGTTAGGGAAAACACGGTAGGATTAATCGTAGAACAGTGGTGTGAGGTATTGAACAACGATGGAATTTCGTGGAAAATTCGACTTTATTCGTCGACATAATCGCCTTTTCTGCAAAAAGATTCGCTTTTGTTCTCAGAATAGACTTCAACTTCAGCAATCTATCACTTCTTCATTAGATCAAAATTTCTTTCCCTAGAGCATTCTTTTGAGGTCTGCATAAGATGCAGGTGTGTGCACTGATTAGATTTTCATAATTCAGGCGACTCGGCTCGGCATGAGTTACTTTTCACTCTTTTTTCTTGAGATGGCGCTATTCAAAAAATTGACCAATCAACGGCAGGGCCGGAGTTAGGGGCGAAACAGTAAATCGAACGTTTCAGGTGCCTCTATTTGAGGGGCGCCAATTCGACCCATTTTGCTGGCCGCCGTTTCATAATACATCCTTGATTCCGTGTTTTGAGGTTTTTTTTTAATACTGCACTCAATCGTTCTGAAACCATATGTAATATGTTGATTGATTGTTGATTATCTCACCTCTTTGTCAAGATAATCAATGACAGGGCGTTTATAAATGATTGTCGCATCGCAGTTACCTTTGAATTATTTTTTGTTACTCCTCATTAAAAGTTCCAACTGTATATCATATAATTTTGAATTGTCATGGAATTGACAGCCAAGATAATTGTATTGTTAATTCCAAAGATGTTGCTAACTCGCATTTGAAAAATTTGTGGTTATGTTTGTCATGAGCACAGATTCTGTGGCTTGAATCAAAAATGTGGCAAAACAAGGGACTAGTTTAGTGATGTTGATAATACTATATTTGATACGATAGAATTAAAATATAGAGCAAAACAGATAAATCTGTGAAAAAAATTTGAAAATCCATCAATAAATGACTGAGAAATAGATTATTTAAATTTACGTATTTTAGCGCGGAACGTCTTTGGTCTGTGACGTCACGGCTCTTGCCTGTGATCGCTACACCATAAATTACGTTTAAATACTTAGCCGCGCTAAGGCTCTCGCGCCGTTTGTAGTTGTACAGTGTAGTTTTAACTCGAGTTTTGTTTTGTATGTCACCATAATGGAAGAAGGCTTCGTGAAAGGACAAAGTGACAATTTGCCTAAAATAGATATATTCGCAGTGATGGAGTTTTTTCTTCAAATCAATCTTATGTCAGTGCAGAAATAAAAGGAGTTAAACTTTTCAAGTAAGTATCTACTTTTGAGTTTGCTTCATCATGGTTCAACTTATAACGATGATTTATTCAAAAAACGTTTCATAAACAGTTTGTAGTTGAGTACTGGTTGTTGAAGTGTATCAATGGCAAAACATATTTATGTGAGGAGTAAAAGGTAAAAAGAGAAAAAAGTAATTTATATGTATGTATATAGTAAGTTATTTCAGCCATCGTGTAACGAACAAAACACGACACGAACGGCACAAGTGATTGTACACCAATGAATTCGTAAGCACTCTGCGAATACCAGTCGTCTAGTGTGTGACGTCACGACACTTACACGTACTATGAAATTATTCTTCCAAGCGCAACTTCAAAGTACCATAACTTTTTCATTTCTAGAGATATTTCAATCATTCTTCCACATTTTTGTATCATTTTACTTAAATTTTTAGAATTAATCCTTAACAAAAAAATGAAAACTAGTCCATTCAAAGGAAACTCCGATGTTTCAATCATATACAGAGACCCTGTACCATGCACGTCCGAGAATGCGAATGCGATATTCTGTGGCCAGCTGATGTTTGCCATTTTGGTCGCTCTGGATGGCTTTCACCAACTGATTTCCATTCAGCTGACCCTCTCTTTGGATCAGAGTGTAGTGATGAAACGATGTTTCATTCACTGTCTCAGCATTGGGAGTCGACGATGCGTTATCGCTGTTGATCAGATGTGAGCAAGCGCGACAGCCATTTCGAGCAAAGCTTTGACATGGACAAATGTTCATGCAAAATAGTATAGATGCACTGCAATCTGATACCTTCAGCTTCACCGATATCTCTCGCTACTCCGATTTACTATCGCTCAAAACCAATTTGTGGGCTTTTTGATGTTTTCTGAAACAACTGCTGAATTCGGGTAACCAGAGAGTTTCACTATCGTCGTTTTAACCGTCGATAGAGCAGAGTCAGCAATATTATCAAACCATTGCTTTGCTGGCACAGTGCAATACACTTATCCATTTTTCAAACTACAACAATTGTAGCGTCACTTTACCTTCAATATTTCGATAGAGTTTGAAACGTTTGAGGTTTGTTTATGGTTCCAGGTGAGTGTAAGGCCTATTGAATAAGTTATCGTCAGATGGTTGTGACCAATTCGACAAAAATTTCAAGGGCACAGTAGACTTTAATTCGAATTCGAATTATTCTCCTATATTGCTGACATATCTATAACGGTCCCGTCTTTCTTTCTCATATTCATCTTTAAGTATCAACGTCAATTCTTCTGAGCTCTTATGTTCATTCAAATCGTATTCTCGTTCGCAGCAAAAATCCATAAATATTCCCCAAATATAATCGTGACTGTATGTTGTATTTTAGGAAATTTTGCTTTGATTGATTTGATTTATACATTGTTATACATACGCATTGCCAAAATGTGACGTTCTAAAATTTATTTGGAATGAAGTTGTCAAACTCAATCATGTTGTCATAGTCATAGTGATTGATAATTGCACTGAATGCAATTATCAGTGTGATGTTGACATGATTGGGTGAAATTGTTTCATACAACACAAAATGACAAAATTGTATTGGTTGTCAGAACTGTCAAAAATTTTTCATTAGAAAGTTAGTTGTGTTCCCCCAATCTCACACGCTAAATAAGTTAGTTGTTCCTAAAATTTAAAAATACGTATGTATGTAGGATCCAATTATTGTTCCCTGTAAATAATTGCGATGGTCAACCGGATGCTTGGAGACCTATTAGTTTCTTTTAGTGTCGAGGGCATGACAGTTTCAATTGATTTACAGGGAACGAATTGTTATTGTACATATAATGTAAAAAGTATATGTAATTCTTCGGGGTGTCGAAGAATGTGTCATGTCGGTTGTAAAACTTAAGGGATCTACTGGGGTTGGGAAAGTTCGAGAACAAGACGGTTGTACCAGATGTGTTACATCTGTTTATCAGGTTCTAGTCCTTCTAAGAATATTCGATTCCAGGAATCCGCGAAGATCTTTGGGGGCGGTACGGCAAAAGCTCTTATTGGACTAGGGGATGGTACCTTCCCCTAAGGGTGTGGTCGAACCGAGAGAAGGGAGGTCTATATTCGGGAGAGGGTAGTTCCAATCGGCAGAGAGCACAGTTCAAATTAAGCCGAAGACGAGTCAAGTTCGGGCGGTCAACTTAAGACGTAAGACGAAAAAACGTTTCGCGGACTAGATTAAGACGAGTCGCGAACAAGTTAAAGACGAGACGACCGAAAACTTGAAGTACGACGAAGACGTGATAATCCAAGACGTTTCGAGTAATCAACAAACGAGTTGAAGACGAAATTTAGTACCGTAGTGAGAAACTTGTAATTAAGACGTAATTAAGATCTTCTCAATACTGAGTTTGTACTGTATAATTGTGGCTTTGTAAATAGATGTAAATAATTCAAAAGAGTTTAATTATTATAAATCCAACAAAGTCACGGAGAAAAAGACGAAAGGCCAGGTAATCGAATCATACCTCTAGACGATCGATTAGCCAAGCCTACATGTATACGTAACATATGTAGTAAAATAATATGTAAATGGTCTTATTTCAAGAATAATCTGAATATTATATTATAGAAGAATTATTGTCGGATGGACGTGTGTGGATTGCTTTCCTGGAAATTACACGAATTACACAGTTTATAGTTCGAAATAAAACTTAAAAAATCGTACAGAAGAGGCTGATATCCCGGAGAGTGCAGTGTCGTCTGTTTTGTTTTTCGATCGTTGAGTTTTCGGGATTTATTTCCTTATTATTTGGACTGAAATAAGGAACGGTGAAGCGAATTCAGTTTTTTGTGACAATCGGAATATGTGTTGAATGCGATGTTCATACGGAGACTTAACGTGCGGTTGATGGCAGCCTAAAGCCCACCATGGAATGCACGAAGTGCAGCAAAGCGGGGACCGCGAGATCTCCTCTGGTTGCTTGTGATGGATGTCCTACAAAGTTCTGTAAGTCATGTTCGGGGTTGCACCCCTCTGAGATTGCAGTCCTGGAAATTAAGGGTAAGCGTCTTATGAAATTTTATTGCCCGGGATGCCTTAAGGGAGAAACGTTTGAATTGTTGAAAAATACCATTGAAGATAAAAACACCATTATAAAAAGCAAAGAAAAAGTAATAGAACTTCTGGAGCAAAACCTGGAGAAAACTAAACAAGAGTTGATGAACATGTCAGTTGACAACACAAGAAGATATTCAGAGGTTTTGACTTCCATCAAGCCTTTGGAAGAAATCAATAATAGGAGCAATGTTCCTCTGATAATTTGTAAACCAAAATCAGACCAAGATGTTATGAAAACTAAACAGGATCTCATAACAAAATTAAAAATCAATGCAAAACCAATCGGTATAAACTCGCTGAAAATAAAAAGTGGAGGAACGGTCTTGCTCAAATGTAACTCCGAAAAATCACACAAAGAATTGAGGAAGGAACTCGTAGAAAACATGAGTGATAAATATGATATAAAGGAAACAAAACTACGGCTACCTGAAGTATTTATTTCAAACATTGAAAACGACATAAAAGCTGATGAAGTCATAGAATCGATAAAGAATCAAAATGATTTCTTTAGCAAGGGTGATCAAATTGAGATAGCCGTGCTGAAACCAAATAAGAAAAAAACAGCTCAAAATTGTGTATTACGTTGCAATGGAACGGCCTTCAAGAAAATGATTCACATAGGCAAAGTTTATATAGGTCTGAGACGTTGCGAAATAAATGAGAATGTTACAGTCACTAGATGTTACAAGTGCCTCAAATTCAACCATAAGTCGAAGGACTGCAAATACACTGGACCAGACAAGTGTTCCTTTTGTGTCGATAGTCATCATTATACTAAATGCAAATCTCAGGAGAGGACATGTATTAATTGCGTCGAGAGCAATAGAAAATACGGAACTAGTTACCCGACATCACACTCTGCTCTAGATAAGGACTGCGAACTATTCAAGCAACAAATGGATAAACAGAAGGAACGTACGGACTACAAAACACTAAACATTACAGTTGAATAGTGGAGCGATATTTTCGAGAACATGAAAAGGAAGTAGAGAATTTCAGAACCCAATGCGTGCAGGATGTATATCAACTGAATCGTTTGAGTGATCAGATGGATGGCTCTATTTTCAAGGTTTTTCACTTGAATATACGCAGCGTAAATAAAAACTTAGATGAACTGAAAATTGTTCTTCGACAAATTGATAGGAGCTATGATGTGATAGTACTAACCGAGACTTGGCAGTTAATGAACCCCGAAATATTCAGTATGCCACAATACGATTTAATATATAATAGTGGAGAAATTAATCAAAACGATGGAGTTATAGTTTATATAAAATCATGTATACAATACAAGTTTATTTTGGAGGATGTAGGCGGTCTGAAATTCATTATTTTCGATATCTTATATCAACAGAAAAACATAAAATTAACAGCTGCATATAGACCGCATACAGTCTCCAAAGATGTTTTCAATGATTGTCTTGTTTCACTGTTCAATAAGCATAAACACGATAAGGATATAAACATATTTCTTGGCGACACAAACATAGATCTCCTGGCATATTCGATTGAGCATGAACATTACATGAATATACTGTGTGAGCAAGGTTTCGTCCCCACCATAGACGCGGTCACTAGACAAAAAAGCGGAAGCTGTTTGGACCATATATTCTTGAAAACACTAGGTATTAACGAAGTGAGGGTGACACCCATTGTTTTAGAAATTGATTTAACTGATCATTATCCAGTAATGCTATATGTAGAAACGGAAAAATCGGAACAACGCCCACGTTTGACTAAATCAAAAAAATATATCGATTACACAAATTTAGAAATGGATTTGACCAATGAATCTTGGGTGAATATTTATTCAGCACCGAACGTGAGCGAGGCTACGGGAAGATTTATCGAAACGTTTACATACTTGACAGACAAAAACTCAAGACGAATAATCAAAAAAAATATTAAACGAAAGGAATGGATAACTGAAGGCATAATAAAATCAATTAACGAGAAAAATAGTATGTATAAAAAAATCAAATCGGAAAAATTTATGGACGAGAATCTCAATGAGAAATATAAGAGATATAAAAAACATTTAGAAAAATTAATTAAAATCGCTAAAATAAATTATTATGAAAACGAAATACAAAAACATAAAAATGACCCCCAACAGTTGTGGAGGGTCATAACAGATAAAAAACTCAATCAGCAACAGATTTCCTCAATTATGCAAGATAATGTTACATTAACGGAAAGAACTAAAATAGCGGAAACTTTTAACACGTATTTTACTAGCATAGGCACACAACTGGCAAATGAAATAAAAAAGAAAAAAACAAAATTTAATAATTCAGAATCATCTAACCAACTCAAGTTAAATTTTGATCCTTGTGATGAGCAAGAGATATTGAAAGTAATAGAGTCACTAAAAGCGAATAAATCTCCAGGTATTGATGGTATCCAAGTGACACTACTTAAGAGAATTGCCAAAAGTATAGTCGCTCCCCTTAGGTTTCTAGTGAATTTCTCTATGCGGACGGGTATGTTTCCGGTTTCTTTAAAAACAACACTTATAAAACCAATACACAAAGCAGGAGATAAATCGTCCGTAAATAATTATCGCCCAATATCACTAGTATCAAATATCTCAAAAATATTTGAAAGAATAATACATAATAGAGTCACGAAGTTTCTGGAAGGGTGCAAAATTTTGAGTGAGAGGCAGTTCGGTTTTAGGGTCGGGAAATCCACACAGGATGCTATAGCGGCACTAACAGGTGAAATATATAGATGTCTGGATATGTCGAGACCATGTCTGGGTGTGTTCGTGGATTTAGCCAAAGCCTTCGACACGGTCAGTCATGACGGATTGCTTGACACTCTGGAGTGCATGGGTGTCGAGGGTAGTCCACTCAACTGGTTTAGAAGCTATCTGATAGGTAGAAAGCAATGTGTCCAAGTTGGAGAATCGATAAGCTCACTATCAGACATACATTATGGAGTGCCTCAAGGAACAGTATTGGGCCCTGTTCTTTTTAATATTTACATTAACTCGATGTTTTCATTGCGCACCAGAGGGAAACTATTTGCATTTGCGGACGATACTGCGGTATTTTATGAGGGAGATAGCTGGGAACAACTAAAGAGTATGGTAGAAATGGACTTCAAAGACATAATTCAGTTTCTTAATTATAGGGTTTTAACAATAAACAAGCAGAAAACAAAATTTATGCTATTTTCCAATAGCTCAACTGTGTTGCCTGAGTATAGAACGTTAAATGTTGAGGATGACTTCACAATTCATTCAGCAGATCATATAAAATATCTAGGTGTAATATTGGACCCATATTTGAGATGGAATTTTCAAGTCGATAACGTTGTGAAGAAAATTCGGAAAATGATACCTAGATTCAGGTTTTTTAGGGAATTCTGTAACCCTCAGTTGTTGAGAACATTGTACTTGGTTTTGGTTCAACCCCTTTTGGTATATGGCCTACTTGGATGGGGAGGGGTAGTGAAACATTATTTACTTAAGCTCGAGGTAACACAGAAATGGTTGTTAAAGATAATATACAATAAACCATATCGCTATCCGAGTGAAAAACTGTTCCAAGAATCTGCTGTTATGAATCTTCGACAGCTGTATATGCTCGTGCTTGCTGTGCATCAATTTAAAAACATTTCGTCCGCGGAATTTAACGAGCATTTGCATGGAACGCGACACAGAGGACGAATGATTTTAATACCTAGAACAATGAAAACCATAGGACAACGATCGCACACATTTTTATCCCCTCGAGTGTACAATTACATACCAGCGTGTATTAAAGCAAGTAATAGCTTAAAAATTTTCAAATTAAAATTGAAAACGTGGATAGGAAACTTAAGTTCTCAAGAAGTTACGAATTTGTTGGATATTAAGAACTCGTATGTCCATACCTGAAATGTTGGGGGGAACCTTGGTCACAACAGCGGATTAATTGCATATTGGGCTCCTGATGCCTTGTAATGTGGTGTTAATAAAATGTTGTGTATATAGTCTATTAGATATTTGAGTGTATATATATTGTGTACATGAAGAGTAGAACAAATAATTTCAATGTAGATGCCTCAAACAAGGTGCCTACGCACCTTCGAGGTAAAGAATAGTTTATTGATTTACCTTTGTATCCATATTTAGGTTGAATTGTACTCAAATATGTTTGATATAAGATACTGTACTCTGAAAAATGTTTTAATTTTGCTCAATAAACTTATAATAATACTAACCTGTCTTAACAAGCTTGAAGGTGACTGCATTGTGGGCTTTAAGATGTTCATTGTGACAGGGGTGGGTGAGATCCTTCAGGACTGAATCATTTGTTGCCATTTTTACCGGGTACGTTCACGTTAACCTTCTTGGTAGTTGGCGAATTGATTTTCTTGTCTTTATTCAGGTCAGGTCTCCTGAAAATGAAAAAGGTGAAAATTCCATTCGGCGAACAAAAAAAAACTTTGAATAAAAAAGGATACAAATATTTTTTTTCCTCGAAACAACATGAAAAAATTTCAATACAAAAATGTGCCAGTTATAAAACGCCTCATCATCAAAAAGATGTCAGAAATTCTCAGAATGAAACCCAGATTTCTGATACCTCTGGAAACAACTTCATTCATGTGATGTTCAAATAATAACTTATTCGAATCCAAATATATTCCCAGGTCCTATAGTACCTTACAATATTGACATTTTTAGTGAATGTTACGTATTTGCAATTATTGTCAACATTCAAAGGCATGTAGTGCAGAAAGCAAAATTCGTAAAATTTGTGTAAGTCATCATGAAACTTCCGGACATCATTTGAATTTCTCAAAGCAAAATATATTTAAATGCCATCCTCGTTTGCAAATCACGTGAAGGAAACAATTGCAGATATTATTGATATATAATGATGAAAAGAAGTGGTCCCAATTGAGAACCTTGAGGCACTCCGTATTCAATATTTCACGGTGAGAATCAATGATTTCTGTAGGTATTGAAAGAAGAAAGATATCGGTATATTTGAACTAGTCATAAAAGTTGAAATTGTTAAAACCAATCAAGAAGAAGAAACACCAGAAGTCTTAGGAATCATTTCGAGGGAACAAATAATCAAATCTTCCAGTATTTCGAAGGAAACACAAACAAACCTACACGCCTAATACCGAAGATCCTAACTTAACATAAGTTGAATAACTCGACGAAAATTTTCGGAAGTAACATTCCTGCAGACAATTCTCTAATAGCAGAAATGTGTAGCACTCGAAAGCTCCCTTTTTGTAAAAAAAAAGAAACGGGTACAATCCATCTCTCTCCAACAAAGCAAAGTGTTCATTCTGAGGAACGACTTCAATTCGAAGTCGTTTAACAAAGTATGACGAGGGAATTTGCAAATTTCAAATAACGAAAAATGGTAGTCGTCGCGGGAATTCCTTAATTACAATACACTCCCAATTTAATTAAAGAAACAGAAAAAAAATACCGAAAATTTGCTTCCGTTTCCGCTTTTATGATTGTATTTCACGAAGCGAATATTCCTCTCATGGGGGTTTGAAGAGATGAAGAGCAATAAACTTTAGGTATATTTGATATTTCAGTGGGTGTTTTAATTGAAATATTTCACTTCTGAAGTCTTCAATCCAATCCCTATTGCGCGTTCTTTCTATTTCCTTTTAATATTCGTTTTATTTGCTCAAAGGAAAAATGTGTAGTTGTTATTACTGATAAAATTATAAAATTTATACATTCTGTGGTGCTGGAAGGTAACATTGATGCTTCGAAGGAAAATATAGCTATCTGAAATTTCGTTTCAGTTATTAGTATTTGAGTGCTCGTTCATCATTCAACAATTGCACTTTTGGATACCACATAATTATATAGGTATAGGTACCTTGTGATCCCAAGGGTGCAATTGACTCATTTTTCTTGAAATTATTGTGATGCTATCAGCAAAAAATCTTGCAAGAGGCTTGATAGTGTTATTTCATTATACGTGCAAAATTTGAACTAGGTCGATCTGTTATCAGTGAAATGTTGTTTTTTGCAATGTTCTTCTAAATTTTTCATGGTTCTAATAACGCTGTAATGTAGGTCAAATTCCAATGTCAGGGGCGATATCTTCAGAAGGTATCAATTGGAATTCATTGTTGAATTGCCAATAATTTGTTATTATGTCGTTAATGATTATTTATAAACTACATTCCGTTATTAATAACTATGCATATGAGCTGATGCTGATGCAGGCAGATCAATTGAGAGCGTAAGAGAGTTCTAGATTTGGTTTTATGGTTCTTCACAAGATAACTTTTGTATCTGGTGTTAATGTACAATTTGGTGATTCTGTGGCTCATTTTTAGCCTTCATGTACTTATACGATTAGATTGGAATCTGGGTAGAACATCACAAGACTATCGACACATTTTCAATAAGAGGTTTCATTTTCATATAAAAAATAACGAGTAAATTTCAAAGAAAAATCAATGGATGTCCATTTAATTCAACGAAGGAAGGGATGCCATGAACGAAAGAAAACGATATCAGCCGAATGGCCACCACGGGATTTTTTTCATGAGATTTTCTGTAGCCGTGGGGGTCACGGCTACGGTTGCAGGACCATAACCTTTTCATGAAATTTTCCATGACCAATTCGCTCATTTGTGGATGTGTGTCCTTGAGCACTTTTTGAATTTCATCTTTGAGGTTTTGAATTGGGAAATAACAAGACCAGAAAAATTTTTCTGCAAAATTTCGATTGTTTCGTTGTGAAATGCCTAATTCCTAAGATCGACGAGGAATCGACCAACCTGTATTGTCGTCAACACTATAGTCAGCAGCAATATTCTTAGTTATTTTTGAGCGACGCGAACGGTTTCGATTCTTCCCATCACTTACTTGTCCCATCAGCACAAATTATATGTTTTACTATTAGTGTCCGAGGAGGTGCTTCACAACGACATAAAATGCTTTAGTTGTACGAACTGCGAATGCAGAATTCTCACCATTTTTGTAGTGAATTTTAAAAATTTCAATGCGGTGTTGAAGCGTGTATCTTTTCATTTTTGGTAATGACGTAGTTTTCACCTCGGTTTTTACTTGTCGAATGTCAACAGAAGACAGCTTCAGAAGTGACAGTTGCCTGGAAAGCGGACTAGAAAACACTTTACAAGCAAAATCTGAAATTAATCGGGTTTGTATAAACAAAAAATATTGAGTTTTGTTTTCCAATGTTAATCTTGAATTTTTAATGCTACTGATGACAAAGTAATACTTGAAATCTGAATTCCGTCGGTTTCATGTTCACGGAAATAATACATAGTATCTTTTCGATCTTCTCATGAAATTTTCATTGGTTCTGGTCATGCGATCAAAAGATCGCATAAATGAAAAAAATCTGCAATTTTGATTCGAATTCCATCTCAAGCAATGAATAGATAGGTACCTAACTTCAGTGACATCAAAATTGATGAACAAAAGTATTCGTAAAAGAATTTTCGAATCAGTTGTCAATTGTCTAATTTCCAATCGAATGAACGATCAGTCAAAATTTGAAATGATGATTTTTCGTCTGAAAATAATTAAGAGAATATATATAAATTGGCAATACACACAATTTTTAATTCCGGAAGTTGTTTCGGAAACAACTTTTTCCGGAAGTATTATAATGTCACGAGATCATAGACAATAATCGATTATATACCGATTCACGAGACGTAGTTCGCGAAACATCACGAGAGCGCAGTTCGAGTGGAATTTTGCGAACTACGTCGAGTGAAGTTCATATAATCGAAATATATTGTCTATCTCGAGTTGATATATAAAATTTGATTTTGAGAGAAGAGCTTCCTCAACTTTCAGCGTTCTTGGTAGCTCATTGATTAGAGTGCTGGACTCGTAATTTGGAGGTTGCGGGTTCGATTCCCGCTCGGGGAGTTAATTTTTTTCGATCATGCAAAAGTTTATGACTTGGGGTCCTTACTCTTCTGCAACTATTTTCAAGTGATATAATCCAGAAATACTCACAGCATTCACCTCCACAAATATCTCTACATTCCGTTCATTCCACCAGAAGTACCACAGAGCACAATAAGAGCCACATTACACGACGTAAACAGTTTTTAAACAAGAATGCGGGAATCTCTTCTGCGAATTTCTATTCCCGATAATTGAATTAGCAAGATCGCGTGAATCACAGCACCTAATCGTCGTCCATTAATGCAACAACTGGATTGAAATGAAACTAATCCGGGCACAGTTTGTGAGATTCTTCCGAATCCAATTTGTTGGGGAGTGAATGATTGGATTAATTCATACAGATGTTGAAGTTTCGGATAATCTTCATGTTATATGTGAAAATTTATAAGGCTTCACTAAAGTCGAGTGGTTCAAAATTGGGTGTACAGGGTGACCAGGAATGATAAACATACACTTCTCTGGTCTGCAAGGGTGTAATTGGTGCATGAAAGTCAAAGAAAGAAGAAGAAAAGTTATCAGCTACTCATCAGGCAGTTTGTTATTCCGTGGCATCTACTGAAAGTTTTATTGGTTGTTGATCGTGTTTTCTGTTTCGTGCTTTCTGTTCGTGTTTTTCTGTTGAGTAAATTGTACGGTTGCACAGTACTTAAATGGACAGTTACATAGTTGGCTAGTTCGTCATTTTCTGTACGGGGAGTAGAAATTTTGTTGTAACGAAAAACTAATGAGGGAGTTAGATTAGATTCTATGGAAAAATTTGCTTCAAAAATGTTTTGTTTCTATCAAGAAGGTGATGTTATGATGATCTACATAAGTATACCGTAGGTATATTTCATTTTCTTTACGAACATATGGTTTTCGTGGAACATTTTTTAATTTCGAATGTTAATCCCAATTATTCATTACTTTCGACAATTCAGTCTTTTTCGAAGATTCAACTACACAAATGACATTGAGAAGATTTCTTCAGCCTACAGCCTGAGCTGCAATAAATTGGTTCAAAATCTGAATAGTTATATGAACGTGTATCTCAGTGCTTATTCTGATTTTTCCAGTCTTTCCCGACTCCATCAAATCAATTAAATTACCATCAAACCAACACGTTTTAAACATAACATGGAAATAACATTCAACTTTGATCTTTCCGAATACCGCGAACCAACAAAATTTGTAACAGATATTAAACGACAGATTCGCTATGCGGTTGTTGGTTGTGATTAGCAATAAAACCAACTAAATTAGTACTCAAACAATGAACTCATCGGAAAACTGCCACTACAAACATCAACCATGATTAAATTGAATTAGTTGAACACTGGATTTATGAATTTGGCAGGAGAGCATACTCAACCCAATTTCATTACATTTGAAATTTATGATTTACTATTGAATCAATTAAACAGGGCAACAGATATTTTCAACTATTCCTGATGGTTAATTTTTGGCAACAGAATCTGACATAGCCCGCAGATGTTGCCTATCGAATATAGTTTTTTAGATTTGCTTTATTCTGTATTTTTTTCAACATATTTCACGTTATCATTGCCATAACTGTTATCAGATGAAAAAAAAACACATGTGGGTTCGAATATTCACTAAAAACTCATATAGTTACATAGGCATACAGTTCTGCTTCCGCTGTTTCTTCTGAAATTCGAGGCTTTATTGTAAAAAACTGGTTATACATTTATGATTTGAAGTATTGTCCATCGCTGGCCACTACTTTCTCCCATATTTCGGTAGCGTACGAATCTCATTGGAAAAACTGGTCATCTTATGAAGCGATCCACGAATCGATCCAATTTTTTACTTCTTCATAAGTCCGGAAGTGCTGGTCAGCTAGGCCGTGAGCCATTGACCGAAAGAAGTGATAGTCCGAGTGAGCAACGTCTGAAGAATACGGCGGGTGAGGTAGGACTTCCCATTTCAACGTTTCCAAGTATGTCTTGACCACTTTCGCAACATAGGGTCGAGAATTGTCATGTTGTTGAATCACTTTATCATGTCTCTCGTTGTATTGCAGCCATTTGTCTTTCAATGCTCAGCTCGAACGCATTAATTGCATTCGATAACCATCGCCTGTGATTGTTTCAATCAGTTTTGATAATTCATAATACACTACGTCGAGACAGTCCCACCAAATACTCAGCATGACCCTGGAACCGTGAGTATTCGGTTTGGCCTTCAACGTGGAAGCATGGCCGGGATATTCTCATGATATTCTGCGCTTGGGATTAACATTAAGTCACAATGCGATGCAGAAATCTCTACCGTATTTGCCCCTCAAGCCGCTGTTCACAAGAAAATAAACGTCATTCAACATCTCTTGTTTCAACTCGTACGGCACCCAATTTCGTTGTTTCTAAATCATGCCCATGACTTTCAGGCATTTTGAAATGGCTTTTTGCGTCACTCCCAATGATCCTGCCAATTCTTGTTGCGTTCGACACGAGTATTGATCAAGTAATGCCTCCAATTCGGCATCTTCGAAAACCTTCTCTCTTCCACTGCTGGTCTTCGACGTCAAAATCAACGGCTTTGGAGCGTTGAAACCACTCTCGGCACGTTCTTTCACTGATAGCGGACTTACCATAGGTATTTGAGAATATTCGATGAGACTCAGCCGCGAATTTCTTCATATTGAAGCAGAAAATTAAAATCTCCCGCATTATAATATGAAAACACGATAATTCACACAAAATGATGGCACAACTCCACTTACGAAAACTCAATAATGTTGAAATGAGTACGAAAAGTATAGATGTTGATTTTATAATTAATGCTCCTCCTACATGAATTGTTGGTCACGGTCATAGACAATTGTGTAAATAAAATAAGTATTTCAGAGCTTGGGATTGAGCAAGGTCAATTGACCTAGGACATGAAGACCGATTCAGATATAATTTCAGGTACTTATATATTTGGCTAATTAGGTCGTAATATTGATCATAAAATTTATATTTGGTCGTTTAGGATATAACAAGTTGTATTTTTTTTATTATAACTTACATCAATTAACCTGGAGTGATAAGGAAAATCTGGTGGTGTTCAGATTCAACACATTAAAAAATTGATTTGGAAAACAAATGTTCAAACACAAAAATATCTGAGATGAGACTCCATATCCTGTAGCTATTTCAGAAAGAAAACAACCATCTGTTATTCCTTTCAGAAAGTAATAATCGGTTATTAATTGAGTATGATGTTGTTATGAACAATGTTGTTATTAATAAAGTGCAATCCTTTTCGATATTTCAATAGCACATAAAGATGAGAGCAGCTGTGCTCTAAAATAAGGCAAAAAGCCAGTTAACCGTTGAGTCAGCCAACTTGTGTTGTTATGAAAATCTTTGTATCAAATATTTGAAAGAATATCTGCCAAAACTTGACGGTTTAAATTAGATACTTGCTAGTGTAATACTTCTAGCTTTCAATGTACGAACAAAAAACAGGTTAGTAAATTCAATCATCACACAATTCCTCAAAGCTCAAACAAACCTCGTTATACTGACAGTAACCGAAACCACACTGTGTGTGCTGGGGACTCATATAAAAGCAAAAACGCACTCTTTGGAGCCTTCACACACTGGCCACACTCTAACCTTGAACTATCGTCTTCAAACTTCGGCGCCAAATTCTTCAACGACACTTTCGCAGGACTAGTCTCTCTCCTGAACAAGGAATCGAAATCGACCGTCAAACTCTTAGACGATGGTGATTTTTTGCCAGGGGTTGGAGTGCTAGGGGTCTTAACCGGAGGGGGCGTTGTTATCTCTTTGAAGGATTTACTCAGTTGAAGCGGTTTCTTCAGAAGCTTCGCCGGCTTGTTGTACAAGGACTTACTGAGCTGTTTCTTGTCTTCTGGAACTTTACCAGGGGGTGATTTTTCCCTGCAGGAATTCGTAGGGGGTGTCACTTCGCGGTAGTCGCGATCGAAAGAGGCACTGAACTCTGCTTTATCCAAGAAGTACCTGGAGGAGTTGGGTTTCAAACTGAAGGATCTGGAAAGGATACCTCTACTGCTAGTGGAAGGAGTTTTCTCGCGTTGGTTCCTTTGCGGGGACTTATCACTCGTTATTTTGATCTGCGGGGATTTCTCAGAACTTATCTTACGCACCGGTTTGGCGTTCGCACTTTTAGAAGGACCCGGAACTGACACTTCACTCTTCGGCTTCAACTTGTTCGCCGGATCATCGCATCTGGAGGAGGATGGTCTCTCGAAATTGAACACGTCGGTTTCCCTGATCATAAGGCAAGGAGATCTGTTCGTCTTGTTCGTCACACACTTACCCGATTTCAAGATTGAAGGTCTGCAGGATTCTCCGTTCACCGGATTCGAGACCGCTTGGTCCTGCTTACTCCTGCGGGACACCTGGTACTCGAAGTCTGACGAACGGTTGATCACAGATTCTACCGACTTCTCGCGTCGCTCTTTGGCGAAGGTTTCGAAATCTGAGAACGATAGTTTTCTCTCGAGCACTGGAGTTTTCGGTTTCGACTTGGATAGCAACGAGGGGAGCTTGAAGAAGGAATCTTTCTTTCTTTTCGGTCTTACCGGAGGGGGGCCACTGTTAGACCCGTTAAGGGAGGACAAGGAACTTGTTTTGGCCGGATCCTGAGGTTTTCGAGGCTCGATAGGCCAGCTCTTGGTCGAATGGTGACTTCTGGTGGATGAGTTGGTGCTGGTGGAAGGTAGACTGGGATAGGAAACGTGACTTCCGCTGGAACAGGAAGCTCTGGCAGGTGGAGCGGTAAGGTTTTCACTTGGAGGGGAACTGGGGGGTATGTAGATGACGCGACCGTACGACAGATATACTACCTCATCTGCCGGGAATATTACATACATGCTCCCACATGAGTAGACATTGCGATACTGCTAGCAGCAGATCACAAAATGTTGCACACCACATGAATAACCTATAGTTGACGACTCTCTGGTGGAATTAACTGGTTCGATAGCTGAGGCCGTCTTCGAGTCGTGTTTAACACCAATAAGAGATCAGAGGCGAGTTACCTGCAACAAAGACGAACATCAGTTCTGATGGATCCACATGATACCAAGAGTTGAATTGAAAGGAGGATAATAATTCTATGGGGTTTTGAGAATAGCTTTCAAACTTAACTATCTATCTGTAATTGAAGTTTGTAGGTTTATTTAATAAAATTCTATAATTTTAATAGCCTTATTATGCCACTGGCATGGCACACCATTATACTGTAACTTTTTTTGGATGAAATAGTGATAGTTAAATGGTTTTCTTTCAAGGAATTTCACTTAGCGCCTTCCTGGTGAAACCAAATTGTTTCCAATGATATTTTGAATGCAATAATAGATTGATATTTACTCATAATGAAAGTGGATTCAGCATAGGGAGCCACAATATAAACATCGTCTGCTATGCTGATGATGCGCTTCTTTTGGCGGGTTGTGAGGATGACCTCCAGAGGCTGCTACATCTGTTCAATATTGCCAGCAAACAACACAACATGAAGATATCCAGTGACAAAACTAAATGCATGGTGATAAGTAAGGAACCTGTTCGATGTAAATTAGAACTAGAGGGTGTCGTCATTCAGCAGACAATGAGCTTCAAATATCTCGGAGTTGAAATCACCAGTCACAGACATCTCTATTCGGAAGTCCAACAGCAGGCCACGAAGGCGGCACAGATAACTGGATATCTGAACACAATGGTGTGGCAGAACAAGTACATGCTCCAGGAAACAAAGGTGAGGCTTTACAAAGCAATGGTGCGCCCAATTATGACCTACGCCGTAGAAACCCGTGCGGAAACAGAGAGAACCAAACAGAAGCTCAGAACGATAGAAATGAGGATCTTGAGAAGAATTTCAGGGGTGACATTGAGGGATAGACAGACCAACAAGTCAATAAGACAGAGAACTGGTGTACAGGATGTTGTCAAGTGGAGTAGACAGAGAAGGAGGGATTGGAGAGACCACGTTGATAGGATGGAGTCGGATAGAATAGCATACATCTGCAAGAATGAACAACCCAGAGGAAGAAGAAAGCCGGGTAGACCACCGAAAAGATGGGCTCAAAGCTGGTTTTCCTCATCTGCAGAATAGACCAAGTTTGAATGAATGAATAGAATAGACCAAGGCCAAGCAAACAGGGAACTCCCTAGCTAAAAGAAGAAGAAGAAGAAGAAGAAGAAAGTGGATGTGACTGTCAGGGATTTATCAAGCCAAGTAGTTTGACATTCAAACCAACTACTTGACTTGAAAATCAAGCTCGTGAAAAATTACATAGTTGAGCTTGACATAATTTTAAATATTTTCTTGACTAGATGTCAAGCTACTCGATATCACTTGAGCTTGATATGTACGCGTCGCACGGTATATATTTCTGCAATCTCGTGCGCACTCAGACTAGATAAGGGGATTCCTTGAGCGCCGAGAGACTGAAGCATTCACCATTGTAACTTTATCACATTTCTATGAAATCTATTGGTAGGTTTCGCTAGTTTCAGAAATATCTTTCCGAACTTGGCCAAAATGGCCAAGGATTTTTCATCAACGCCAGCATATTCAGCTCCTGTCGAAAGACAATTTTCCAGAGCTACTCATACAGTTACAAAAACCCGCAATAGGTTCGGCGACAAATCTATAAGATGCCTCATCCTGTCTTAGATCCTGGTTGGAAAATTATTAAATCAAACAAAGCCTGGAGGTTTCCCAATGTTAAAAAACTTTATTTTTCGTTATTTTTCATTTTGTTTTGATTTATAGTGATTTAATTTATCTTTCTATTTCAAAAAGTATATATTTTCGGTTCTTTTATACAATAATTTTAATGAATAAAAGTGTTTTTCGCAAGGTTCCCTCTCATTTTATCATTTTTTATTGATATGACACTACACAATAAAACTGCTGAAAATCAAGTAGCTTGATATGATTCAAGTACTTGAGCTTGAATTGAAATCAAGCTAAGCTCAAGCCAAGTAGCTTGAAAATCAAGCCAAGCCATGAATTCTTAGTGACAGTTTCTGATGATATCGAAAGAATGATTCTATGCCACTGGCAAAGATAGCACACCATACTCCAACCTTTTTCGGATGAAATAAATGAATGAAGATTGAAAGAATTCAATGAAAAAAAAAACTTCATTGGATCACCTTCTGATGGTCATTGATCGATGTCTTGCAACCTGTTACATTCCAACATATTAACAATAACTAAGGTACAATCGAATATCTAAAAAAAAGATATGCAAGATGAAAAATCATTTGGTTTTCAACTTCAGCCCAAAAAAAAATATAATTATTTCGCAGAATTTTTTTTCTAACCTGATCCTTTTTGAATTTTAAAAGTAATGAAGGAATAATTTTATTATAATGAGGTCTCTTCCATGAACTTCCTGATTCAAAACATAAATATCTCAAATATTATCGATGATGAGTAGAACGTTGATTAAGAGTGTTACACTTACACTTCCTTGTGGAACCCCTTTATGATTGGAAACGAGCTAGATTTCTCATGATACTGTTAATCTTAATGCTTAAAGCTTCGACAAACTAAACTATGAATGAGAAAAACATTCACGTTCATGGCTTTCCTGTTTCCCACATTGATTTAAGCCCGCCATACACGAAAATGAGAAATTATGTTCGCGAAACATGATGATATAAAACAACATTTCTGTCAAACCTCCAAAGAGGGGAAAAATGAACTGCCCTAAGTTCTTTACAAGACAAAAAGCCATAAATTATACCCTAGGACTAGAAAAGAATTACTATGACCAGAAAAACCACTTTATTTCTTTGTCCACTCGTTTCCTCTATATTTTTCAATTCTGCTCATGTAATCCAAGCGTTCTTTCTCGAATCCCTGGTATTTTCCAACGAATCCTTCTATTTCTCCGAATCCCCCAACGCTTCGTCCAAATCTCAGTAATATTACTCCTAGATCTCTCATCCTTTGAAACGTTCTCGTATTGGGAATAAAGGATGTTTGATGTTTGAAGATCGGATTCAAGAATATCTTTCGCTTCTGGCGACAATCAAAATGAAAGTGGGGTATATTTCTTCGATTGTCACGATGTAACTTACATACAGTAAGATGGGAGTTATTTATTTGAAGTCATATTCTTATATTTCAGCCAATCTTTAGATTTTTATCTATAACAAGAATTTCACTGTTAAATATTCATTGTGCGAACTTGATGGAGGTTTGTGAATTATTCTGATTTTCTATTCTGATAATTTCAATATTCTGAACTGTTATTCAGTTTCTCCCTACTCGAAGTAACTTCTTTGTTGAGTATTATACTAGGTGCAGTAAAAAGAAATCCATTATTTTTGCATAAAAACCAGGCTTTAATTATCATAGTTGGAATGATTCGATTTAGGTCAAACATGCGTCGTTTTGTTCGATAACATGATGCCATTTTAAGGTTAATATCATTTTGAGACAGTCGATTTTCTCAAGCCTCTATTGAAGCAAATTTTTCACCATCAAAATTATTTGCTTTGGACAAGAACAGATGGTAATCGCTTGGTGTCAGGTCCGGAGTAGGTATAAGGTGGATGCATGAAAACCTCCCAACCAAGCTCCAGGCGCTTCCGGGGACTCACTATCTATGTGTGTCCCCTGGCGTTGTCTTGATGGAACACAATTTATTCCTATTGGTCCAAAGTGGTCGCTTCTGGGTGATTGCTTTCTTCAAATGATACAATTGTTGACACTACAGTTTCGATGTAGCAGTTGTGCCGTAGGTAAGCAGCTCATGGCAGATAATTCCTTGCCAATCGCACCAAACACACAGCAAAACCTTTCTGGTCCTCAATTCTAGCTTGGCCACCTTTTTCGCCGGCTCACCCCGTTTCGACCACGATCGTTTTCGCTTGACGTTGTCGTAAGTCATCCACTTTTTATCAACAGTCGCCAATTGCTCCGAAAATTGGGCTGATTATTCAGCGATTTGCAGATGGAAATTCGGATCATAAGGTTTTTTTGCGTTTACTCGTGGGGTACCTATACATCGAGTTTTTTTTTGTCTTATGCAAATGATTCCAATCGGTTTTTGGTGCAATTTCAGCTCCTGGGCAATCGAAACAGTGCTTACATGACGGTCGGACTCGACAGTGCCCATGATTTTATCGACTTTTTGACAATTAGCCTTCAACTACGTGGTGCATCTTTGACATCGAAACTACTGGATGAGAATTGACGAAACAAACATTGCATATGGTTGGCTGTTACAGTATCAGAACCATAAACACTATCAACATTTTCAGCCACGTGTCCATCTTTGACACGCACTCAAACTTAACTGATTCAACTAATCATAAAACTGTCATTGAAGTATTTGTAGTACAAAATTTCATCTTTTTAACTCCATCTAATGGAACCTAATCGAACTTTTACAATACGAGATACAATTAACTGAAGCCATATATTGGAAAAAATGATAGATTTTTTTTACTACACCTTATATGTTAAAAGTTTAACCATGACTTCGTTATTAACCTTTGATTTCATCTGACTCATATAAATCTTCTCACATGAAAGATTTGTTGATGAATTCCGTTTCCATATTCAATAATGAAAAAGTTTTCATTCACTCCATTTTTCTTAGAAATTTCTGTTTGGTATCGAACATTTTCAGTTGCAGTATCAGAATTCTTTCGATACCGATTCACACTATGTCTGACACCAATTTGAGTTCAGGAAGTGAAATTATAAGACTTCATATAAATTCACAGTTGAGATGAAATGCATTGATGTGTAAATAACAAATTTCTGTGCGAAACTTCCAATTGCCATCGAAGATTAATCTTGATAAGCACTTTCGAATGTTCCTTATTGGGCGTATCAAACTAATATTTGGAATGCTATTTCAAGATCAGTGGTTCTCAACAAGTTATACGTGCACAACTAAATTCTCTGCAAGTAACCTAAGTACTCTGAAAACCCATCCAAATTGCATTCTTGATTTATTCATTCTAACTGTACACAGGGTGATTCACCGGAAAGGCCTGTTAGACGTTTAAGGAAAACTAATCATAATTTTGAGCTGAAAATTTACATATTGGGGTTTGAGACAATGATCGTTCTGCCTTAAATATTTTCAGATCTCTACAACTTCCGGTTTTACGGGAAACTGACTACTACTTCCTTGTTTCAAAGGGCACTCCCAGTATATTATTGCATTATAGATAGATTTTTTGACGACAATTTCGGCAATATGCCATACTTTGGGTAAAAACTCAACGGTTCATTAGTTGATGGGATTCTTATGGAAAGAATGGTAGCGATGAGGCCTCATATTTTTTTGAATTTTTCGGCAGAAAATGCTTTATTCGAAAAAATTTCTTTTTGTTTTTCGATTCTGGAAATACGTAGTATTATAAGACTGTTTGTGGTTTGGACCAAATATTTACAGAGTGTTCATAAGGAGATCATGAACAAGGAAACTCAAATTCATCAAAACTAAAGATTTTCAAATGAGAACTTATATTTTTTTATTATTTCAGTCGATTTTACGTTGGAAAATAGTGGGGGTTACTCAAGCAAACCCTATACCTGAAATGAATACTTCAAGAGTTTGAGACGATGATCTTTCTCCCTAAAATATTTTCAGATCTCTACTACTTCCGGTTATACCGGAAACAGGCTACTACTCCCTTATTTCAAATGGCAAACCCAGTATATTATTGCATCATTAGATAGCTTTTTTGACGACAATTTCATCAATATGCCAAACCTTGGGTAAAAAAAAACTCAACGGTTCATGAGTTATTGGGATTCTTATGAAACAAATGGTGGAGATGGGGACTCGAATTATTTTGAATTTTTCGGCAGAAAAAGCTTTTTTCGATCAAATTTTTTTTCTCATTTCGATTCTTCAAATACGTAGTATTATAAGACTGTTTGCGGTTTGGACTAAAAATGTACAGGGTGTTCATACGAAGATCATGAACTTTGACAACTCAAATCATCAAAACTCAAGATTTTCAAATTAGAACCTACATTTTTCATTATTTCAGTCGATTCTACGTACAAAAATAATAGATATTACTTAAGCAAACCCTATCCCTAAAGTGAATACTTTGAGAGTTATCGAGGAAGAACCTTAAATGAGAAAAAACTACTCACTGTGTGGAGTAGTCTGTGACTTCCGGAAATCACAGAAATAAATTAAAATTCGATTTTTGGATAACTAAATTTTACATTTCATGAATTTTTCGCTGGAATTGTTGATAAATCCATAAACCAATACAATTTTCAATTACGAATAATTCATTACAATTCTTGAAATGTGAAATTTAGTTATGGAATAATCGAATTTCATTTTCGTTCTGTGTTTTCCGGAAGTCACAGACTACTCCACACAGTCATAAATTGTGCCGAACGATCTCTCAACACTGAAATATTAAGAACCGCTGGTCGAGACTCGAGATACACTTAATTAGGAGTTATGGAATGATCTAGTTCCATTACTATAGAAACGCTACAATTCGTAATTATTCATGATGCAACATGTTTATCCGGAGATATTGCACCGTTTATACCAATCCTATCATAAACGATGCTCCTCTCTCTTCTTTATCTACCCCAACCTGTTTGCTC
This sequence comes from Harmonia axyridis, assembly GCF_914767665.1. Taxonomy (NCBI): domain Eukaryota; kingdom Metazoa; phylum Arthropoda; class Insecta; order Coleoptera; family Coccinellidae; genus Harmonia; species Harmonia axyridis. The sequence goes on from NC_059505.1 coordinate 33,887,302, forward strand.
TTGATAACTCATTAGCTCGAGCTCCGTATAAAGTTGACATAGCGATATCTGCCAGCTAATTGTAACATCGTTCCTCGTTCATTATTAGAATAATCCCTTAACGTTACAGTTATTGCAACCGTGGATTTGCTCTCAGCTTCAAAACCAATACGAATTTCATACGTTAATTAATAATTAATTTCCTATTTCCTTCGGTTCACGGATTATATGAATTAATTGGAAATATACAAAAAAATTATGAAGGTTTGATGAGTCTACTATATTCAATAGAAATATCCAAAATGGACAACTTTGCGGTACTGAACTATGATTAATGATTTTTTTATGGGCAGAATAGGCACATATTGATGTGGAGGATTTTTATTTCAAACAAGACGGTGTACCTCATATTTATTTACCCATGTTATTTAACATGTTCAGACTTTCTGTTTGGGGCCGAGTGAAAGATAAGATCATGTCAATCATGGGCGCCCGCAGGGGGGGGCCAGGGGGGGGCCATGGCCCCCCCTGAGATTTTGATTGCCTCATTTTTCAGCACAACGTCCTCAATATTACTTTCTCAATCCAAAGGGCATGGAAAAAAGGAAAGTAATGGATTCTGAACAATTTTCCGGTTTTCAATGACAATCATTGACGCCTTATCGTTTATCAATAATTTTCATTTTGCCCCCCCTGAGAAAAATTTCTGCGGGCGCCCATGATGTCAATGCTTCACAATCAATTCAAGACCTTAAAGATGAAATTCGTGGAGTTATCGAGGACATACAGCCGCGAATGTGCGAATTGTTCATGGAAAGTTTTATGAAAAAGATTGCCGTCACGGCTGTTTGACTGACATTGTTTCCCATCATTATCATTATTATCATTCTTTTTTAAAATGAAATAAACATCTTTGGATTTCTCTTGAAATATGCTTGTTTTTTTCATTTCAAAATGAATTTTTGATATGAGTAATGGAAATAACGAATGATAGCTACCCATTTGATTGGCTGTATTATTCATTTCATGGAAGTGAGAATTGCTCATTTCTCTATGATCTAGTTTCAAATGAATATTATCACTAACTAGTCAGACAATAGATCCTCACAGGATAGCTTGATGCTGCCGAATGAAATAAAGTGGTCCATAGGCCAGGATTCTGAACGAAATGTTCGGTATCATAATTCAATTAATGTTGATGTGTTCAGATTCCAAAGCTAAAGTAAACACAACATTCTTGTTGGATAAAGTAACCCATTGCATTGCAACCCACTGTGTTTTATTGATCACAAAAAATGTTTACCTATCGGCTGTTAAATACAACATGAAATCAATCCATTAGTCCTGTTTAATCGGATTACTGAAGCAATGTTTAGCAGTTTCTACTCTCCAAAGTTTCTATCAATATTTGTAATCTGCAGATTGATGAAAACAATGCAATTCTTCGCTTGGAACTTCTGATTATCCCATTGTGAACGTTTCAATTCCAGAGTTGTCTTTTGCAGCTTGATTGAATTCGAGATTACCTGTATGTCGAGCAGATAGGTTCCGTTGATTCTAGTTTTTCTGTTTCTGAAAGTTACTTTGATTTTGTGGAGGGATTGCTGATAATAGACGATCTTTCAGTAGTGATAAGTTCAAGATTCAATAAGTTTTTCATTATTTCGTGATTGGATATTTGAGAACGGAAAAGATTCGGAAAAAAATAATGAACATATTTTCTGAATTCTTTTCTTCAGTTCTTCAAGACAGTAACGTCAGACGTTATTCAGAGAGAAAAAAGAAATTTCTCAAACGGATATTTTAAAAACATAACTACTATAGTTGAACTATGATTTGGTCGTTACATTGACAATGATTTAACTTAGATTTTTATATTGGTTTATTATTTTTGGCATAGTTTTCGAGTTTCTCACTTGATTTGCGGAATAAGTTACGTGAGAGAAAAGCAAGCGTTATTCTCCTCAGTGGTACTTTCTCTCCCTCTTTATTTTCTTCAATAATAAGGGTGTGTGTATAAACTGATAGCATTGAATCAATTGACTTGTTCATCAATATCAAACATAAAAAACTTTATTTCAAGAAATCAATTAGTACAACTTTCATCAACAAAGAACACTTAAGAAATTAAAATTCCCCTATGTTCATCTTATCAATATTCGTTCGGAAAACACTAATCAGTAAGAATGTAATGTATTGTTATCGCAAATATTATCGAATTATCTCTAGGGAATTAGTCCTGGTGCGACTGAGCTACTAGAATTATTTTTGTTTCTTCATTTCATTCAATCCATCCAACAAGTATTAAAAACAAGAGCAATACATTCAATTAATAAAAGCATTAATATAAGTATTTGAAAAAAATATGAAGAAGACGAATAATAACATAATATAAGAAACATAACATCAAAAAGATAAAACTATAATAACACTGAGTAGACAGCACCAATTCATTACGTTCAAAGGATGAATTCATCGAAACAAAAAAATCGAAGGGGTTTACCATTCGATTGAATACTATCGAGGACTTCTCTTGAAAAAATTGGCATTTTTTTATAATACTAGCAAACATGAATTTAAACCTTTTCCTGGTAATATTCAATTTTTTATAGGGTGTTTCCAGAGCATTTCGATTCCTAGTGAAAAAGTGATGGTGGTCTGAACTAGTCAGATATTTTAGCAATATTACAAACAAACAACTTACAACACGTAAAAATATATTGTAAATTCCCGAAAATAGTCCCTGCATTATGTTCTACTACTTCTGGCGGCAATTATGTGTAAGTACTTGTTTCTATCCATCCAGATCAAACAACCATAGGACATTTCACTTTGGAAAATATAAGAACTGAGTATGATACATCCATTGGTAATTTTCTTCAGCTTGGCCATGAGAAATGACACTGACAACAATTTCCTCACTACGCTTCCCACTTAATAATAAAATCGGAAATTTTCTTGGGTGTATATTCCAGAAATTCCGCAATTTTCACCTCTCTCTAGTCTCTTATCTCTATCTAGTACCAATTGATAAAATTTCAGTTTTTGGTATTTTCAAAAACAGTCCATTCACCAAGAACCACTTCAACGTATCATTCAAAGCCACTTTAATTCTTGGCGTCAGCATCCTTATTGTTGTTCAAGAATGACGTAACGTCAGCGTAGCTGCAAGTCACATACCATAAAAGCAGGCAGATTATTGAAATAAACGATAAACAAAATTGGACCCAACATGGAACCCTGTGGAACTCATTTTAGTGAAAAAGTTCTAGTTTTCGGACAAAATTTGATGCACTACATTGACAATCGCTTTAGAGTTTATCGACAAATCTCATAATGTCAGTTATGTCTCTTCCACTCAGTCAAAACCTCCACCATTCTTTAAGCGATATCCAGCAGAGCTGAAATAGTTGGTTTATTACTTCTGTAAGTTGTGAATTCTTTGTTTGTAGTGTGAAATTCTACACGTACTGTTTTGGTAAATGCCGGAATGTTACCCCAAATTCTGTATGTCCGATTGGATCTCCTTCTCCTTCTTGTAGTCAATTAGCAAACATCGGTCGTCTCAAGTGGGTCATATCATTGGGGGCATAAATTATCGCTAAGCCTCCCTCATTTATGGTTTGCGTTGGGGCCTGATTTGAAAGCTATCAGTCTCGGATTTCCGCAGGAAATCGAATACTCCAAGGCGTTGTGTAGAATGAGAATGGAGGAGCCAATTCGGTAACCCAGAAACTTCTTGTCTGGCGGGAATTATTATCGAATCAAGGAGGATCAGTTGAAGTAATATTCTTGCCACATCTCCGAATTTTCTCATTCAACTAATTGGGTTTCTTGATGAATAACAGATTGGGCTAATAATCCTTGGACGGTAATAACTGTCTTAGATATAATTTGATAAAGTCACTACAATCAATTTTACTAATGATGATTGAGATGGGATTCGGAATAATAAAAATGGATTAGACGTTTGTTGATGATCATTTGTCTCATTGGAAAATGAACCAATCTGATATCACCAATGCTCGATCAAATTTTTCTCAAATAAGGAAATATACACATAGACTTGTATCATCTACTCTGATGTATAATTCTGACTATTTACGAAAAACATGAAATTTTTGTCATTCGAATTACAATACTTGAATTGATATTCACCTCGATGTATTCTACAAATAAAGGTTTTTCCAATAAGAGGTTTTGTTTCGAATAGCTCGCTATTTGAACAGCTGTCAATTTTGGGGCTATTATATGTAGATATTTGACAAGAAAATCAGCTCCATTACTAAAAATGAAATATAGACGCTTCAACAACTCATTGCAATTGATTAAATTCACTACAAAAATGGTTGGCAAAACTAAAGTACGTTTGGGTCGTCGAGACGCACCTTCTCAGCTGGCAATAGTCAAATTGGTGAAAAAATTTGAGCAGTTGGGACAAGTTGGTGAGGTGCAGAATCGAAACCGTGTGCGTCACTCGAATACAATTGAGAATAGATGCGGTTTTTGGGATTGTGGTGAGATTGAACCTTACTTTTGCCCGTCCGAGCTAAGAATGAAGATTTTTGGCCGGAATTAAAAGATATGGACATAAACGATGTTTATTTCCTACAAGACGTTATGTGCCACACAAGTAATAAAACAAACGCAATTTTGCAAGAATTTTTTATTATTATTGATTTTGACGTCAAAGAGCAGCATTGCGGTGGAAGTGAATAAGTTTTCGAAGATGCAGAATTGGAGGCATTACTTGATCAAGACTTGTGTCAAACGCAATAAGAATTGGAAGGATCATTGGAGTGACGCAACAAGCCATTTCAAAATGCCCGAAAGTCATTGGAATGATTCAGAAACAAGGCAATTGGGTGCCGTATGAGTTGAAGCCGAGATATGTTAAAAGGCATATTTTCTTTGCTTGTGAACAGCCGATTACAAGGCAAATAAGGAGGCGATTTCTTCATCGCATTGTGATTGTAGACGAAAAATGGATTTATTACGATGATCCCAAACGCAGAAATTATGGGAATATCATGGCCATGCTTCCACGTCGACGGCCAAACCAAATATTCATGGTTCCAAGGTCATGCTCAGTATTTGGTGAGACCAACTCGGCGTAGTGTATTGAGTTGTTGAAATCGAACGCAATTGATGCATTTCAGCCGAGCGTTGAAGGACAAACGGCCGCAATAGAACTAGATACATGATAGAGTGATAAATAGCATGAAAATGCTCGACCTCATGGCCAAGTCATACTTGGAAACGTAGAAATGTTCAGACGTTGCTCCCTTGGACTATCACTGGTTTCGATCAATAGTCCACGGCCTTGCTAACCAGCACTTCCATATGAAGAAGAAAAATTGGATTGATTCATGGATCGCTTCAAAAGATGACCAGTTTTTTCAACGCGGGATTCGTACGCTGCTCGAAAGATGGGAGAAAGTAGTGGTCAGCTACGGACAATTATTTCAATCATAAATGTAAAACCAGTTCTTTACAATAAAGTCTCGAATATCGGAAAAAGAGGGCGGAAGCAAAGTTGTACGCCAATGTATTTCGAAATGAAACCACTTATTGGAAAAACCCTTTATATCTTTATATCGAGATTAAAATGTGAAGACTGAATGACAGGATGAATAGAATCGCAAAAGCTTCTGATCCTTCTGAGGTTTTGAAATTAAGGAAAAAACACGTGGAGTCAAAAAATATCCTTTTAAAACTTCCCCACGATACTTGAGGAATTCAAACACCCCAAAGCATTCCTCCGACTTTTCCTTTCAGAAAACAACATCGCGAACTTCGAGAAATTTCTTCTCTCCATTCAGTGAATTACTTTCTCGTAAAAAAAACATTTTCGTTATGAACCTTAAGATTGGAACCAAGATAAACTTCCCGTTCAATAAACTTTCTTTCCATACAACGAAAAGGAAGCGTAGAAGTCTCCTTTCCACAGAAACTGAGGCCTCTTAGGAACCTTGCAGGACGATTCTATCTTCATGAGCGTCGCTTAGTGGGGGGCAGCTCCCTAGAGACTCGATTTTTTTTTTCAAAAACTTAAGAATAATTGAATAGAAAATAACTGAAGATCATATTTAGAAAGTACCGATATTGCACTAAGTTTTGAATCGGGAATTATGATCACACAGATTGATGTTTGAGAAATCTTTTATTCATTCGGAAATATTTAAGCCAGATGCTATTGATATTGATATAAACCAGAAAATATTGTTCTCTCTGGACAAGCTGTGAAGGTTTCCGCTAGTACTAGCTTCCTGACACTCTCTACACTCTCCGTGTTTTGGCATTGCAGTCCGACTCTGAGGTTATGAGGACAGTGTACTTCTCTAATTTTCATTCGATCATGTCCTATGGAATCATAGCTTGGGGTAACGGTTCGGATGTTGGGAGGATTTTTGTGGTCCAAAAAAGAGCACTCAGAACCATGCTTGGTTTCACTGCGAGATCATCTTGTCGCGGACATTTTAAAATTCAGGGAATACTTACTACTGCCGGAACTCATATTCTAAAATGCTTATTATTTTTTAAGAACAACCATGATCTGTTTTGGGAATATGAGAATTCCAATAGAACAAGGCGCATCCACCCGTTTCACTTTCCCAGATATTCACATTCACTGACGCAGAGAAATGTGGAATATATGTGCTTGAAGCTGTTTGATAAGCTCCCGAGGAGTTATCAAATATTAAAAGGAAACCTCATTTGAGTACTGGAGAAGGTCTATAATTATTCCTTACTTGGATTCCATCATCAGAAGGATTCCTGAAGAAAACACGCCAGCGTATACATTGAGCAGACCCTCCAATGTCCAATGATTGTGACACTTTTACCAAGTTTTATAATTTAAACTTCAGAAACGAACTCGAAGTGTGGCAAAGGATATGGCAGGACAAACCTGAACTCAATTTCAAGGAGCTGACCGTAATTCATTGAATGAAAGAAACACGGGACCTTTTTCCTGAGACGGAAAAGACTTTGGAGATTTCAGATTCAGCACCCTGCGAAGAATTGAGACTTGGCTGAGGAGTTCGATGGTTGAAAGTTGACTTGATGGTTTGGCGATGATGAGCAATCATCGTACAGCACTCAGTGAAAACTTCACAACAGGGTTGTTAACTAATTTTCAAAAAATCCGAGAAGGTTGTGAGAGAGAATGATTTTGATTTATTTACTCCCCCCCTCTTGCCCAACGGCTGGCGACGCCCTTGTCTGTCTTTACAGATTCTAGTCTCGCAAAGTTCAAAACTGAAACGTAGTTGATGAGTTGGATTGTCGAATAATTGAATTCATTAACGGTGCTCAAGATGTTTGCTCTAAGGACAAAGGACCCGGGAAACATTTCTATCTTCCACAATTGCTTTTGCGAATTCAAAGGATGTCTTGATGAATTGGAAAACTAGGAAAATGAGGAATAATTTTCAATAGATTTTTCTGGATCTGGAAATATGAAGTTCGAAGATACCGCCCGTTTTAAATATGGCAATTAGTGATCCACTACGAAAGTTCTATGAGAGAAGTTAGCAGGAACTTTAATTTGGCAAATTGGCGTTTTATATATTTGTGTCGATTGGAGAGGATCGAGCGAAGTTTTATTATTTCCTTTATTTTATAGAATTTTAAACTAATTAAAGGTAGGTAGTTCAGTTGATTTTAATTGGTAGTCCATAATGATTGGTATTCACATAGGCGTACAACTTTGCTTTCGTCGTTTTTTCCGGAATTCGAGGCTTTATTGTGAAAAACTGGTTATACATTTATGATTCAAAGTATTGTTCTTCGCTGGCCACAACTTTCTCCCATCTTTCGGGCAGCACACGAAGAAGCTTTGAGAAAACTGGTCATCTTTTGATGCGATACACGAATCGATCCAATTTTTTACTTCTTCATAAGACCGGAAGTGCTGGTCAGTCAGGCCGTGTGCCATTGATCGAAACAAGTGATAGTCTGAGGGAGCAACGTCTGGAGAAATACGGCGAGTGAGATAGGACTTCCCATTTCAAAGTTTCCAAGTTTGTCTTAACCACTTTCGCAACATGGGGACGAGCTTTATTATGCTGTAGAATCACACTATTATATCTATCGTTGTGTTGCGTGCGTTTGTCTCTCAATGATCGGCTCAAACGCATTAATTGCGTTGAATAACGATAGCCTGTGATTGTTTCAGTAGGTTTTAACCACTCATAATACACTACGCCGAGCTGGTCCCACCAAATACGGAGCATGCTCTTGGAACCGTGAATATTCGGTTTGGCTGTCGACGTGGAAGCATAGTCGGGATATCTTCAGGATTTTCTGGGTTTGGAGTTATCGTAATGAACTTATTTTTCGTCTGCAGTCACAATGCGATGCAGAAATCCCTTCCGTCTTTGCCTTGCAAGCAGCTGTTCGCAAACAAACAAACGCCGTTCAACATCTCTCGGCTTCAACTTATATGGCACCCAATTTCCCAGTTTTTGAATGATTCCCTTGACTTTGAGGCGTTTTGTGAATGCATCACTCGCAATGATCCTGCCAATTGCTATTGCGTTTGATACGAATCTTGATCAAGTAATGCCTCCAATTCTGCATTTTTGAAAAACTCGTCTCTTCGAAGTCAAAATCAGCGTTTTTGATGTGTTGGAAGCACTCTCGGCACGTTCACCCATTAATTGTGGCCTCACCATAGGTGGTTGAGAGCATTTGATGAGCATCAGCCGCAGATTTCTTCATATTAAAGCAGAAAACCAAAATCTTCTGCAAATGGCGAGAATTTGGCTCGAAAGCTGACAAGTTTCATCGAGAATAACGTTAAGATACTGATATAAATCGACTAATATTTCGATGGCATTATGTTCACGAATCCATAAGCTTCTTTTATGACATTTTCGATCTATTTATTTCGACTACCACTAATATCATCGAAATTTATTTTTGATATTACCTAACACTGCAATATTGGATAGACTTGGTCTTCATTTGATGGAAATTCATTTTAAATCAAAATTAAACTGACATTTATCGAAAATGTAAAATATGAATGAGTTACTGTATGGCGAATTAATTGTAACTTACAGTATTAAATAATAATAAGTCAAGCTGTAGTTGAAGCAGAGTGTAGCAACTGTCATAAGTGTCCGACAATGGATGACGAGATTTCTTAAGTTATCCCAAAGAATGTATGAAATTGAGCATAACATTATAGTTATTTATAATACAAGTGCAGAAGGCATTGATATTCTTCCACGAGTTCAAAATTCAAAAACGAGCCACGAAGTGGCGAGTTTTGGAATGAACGAGTGGTTGAATGAGCCTTCTGTACGAGTATTATACATTATTTTCTCTAATTCATTGCATTTTCATTGAAATTAATGAAATATTTCCATAAATATAATTTAGTGATTTTTGCATTGAAAAATGTTGGTTGGCAGAACTGATTTCTTTAAGGCGAATTGATGAATTGACAGATAAAGCCGTAGCGGAAAGTTTGGAGTGCCAACATAGAATAATAAAATATAACCATGAAAACTGTGCGTTTCTGATATATTCTCGCACGATTTTGTTCTACAAGATATGGAAGAATGAACAGAATAACCACAGAATTGGAGAAACGAAATTAAAGTATTATTTTATACACCTTAACGAATTTTTTCCTGCCAAAGTAACCACAACCCAAACTCTATAGTCGCTTGTGGTCTCTACCTGCGTAGGTGACATGCACAGAGAAACTTCTTTCATAAAATGACGGAGGTCTGGTTCTTGCCCTATTATGAGTTGTGCATAAATTTCCATCATATAAGAAAGGTATCTCCGAACAGTGGAAAATGGGGAAGCATTTCCGCATCACACGCCATTCCTAAGGCCTAGTCGCCGTTGTTTCCACCCACATTTTCATGCACGTTTCTAGAATTGATTTTCCACCTCTCTTGGTCTGCCCCAGAATATTATTATTTTATGCCGGGGCGACCTGCAAATTCGAAACAAAATGAAATCAAGACGTGGGTTACATTGACTTGCGAAATGCCTGTATAATTCAGATGAAGGGGCAATGTAACTGGATTATTTCGCTGCTACGAGGATATCCCGAGCTCCTTTCCGTTCCGGGATTTTCAGGTGAGTTCGTTCCTTAACTTATTCTTGATTATTCCGGCGAATTATCTGGAATTAGGAAGCAAATGGAAGCCATAATTGATAACGAGAGAATAAATCCGATTTTACGAAAGGTCAGAGCACTACCCAATGGGCACACGTGCATTGATTCAACGTTTATTCAAAGTTGTGTCGTTGAAATTCACGTTACCGGTTGAATTTTCAACGTTGTCTTTTTGGTTTCAAAATCATACGTGTTCATACAGTTATATTAACGTATTCTTTCAATGGTTGAAACTAGTTTTCTCTAATTCTGTGGTTATTCCGTTCATTCTTCCACATCATGTAGAACAAAATCGTGCGAGAATATATCAGAAACGCACAGTTTTCATGGTTATATTTCATTATTATATGTTGGTATTCCGAACTTTCCGCCACGGCTTTATCTGTCAATTCATCAATTTGCCTTAAAGAAATCAGTTCTGCCAACCAACATTTTTCAATGCAAAAATCACTAAATGATAATTATGGAAATATTTCATTAATTTCAATTAAAATGCAATGAATTCGAGAAAATAATGTATAATACTCGTACAGAAGGCTCATTCTACCACTCGTTCATTCCAAAACTCGCCACTTCGTGGCTCGTTTTTGAATTTTGAACTCGTGGAAGAATATCAATGCCTTCTGCACTTGTTTTATAAATAACTATTCTAACAACTATAGTACGTTATCTTGTTTATCTTATTAATATGCTGACATTGGACGTTATTTCAACATTGCATTGAAACCATTCAATAACCACCTATTTATAGAATACAATAATTTTACGTTTTCCAATAACTATATCATCACATTTCAACTTTGATATAACTATATCATTCATACTCTCTGTCGTTCATTTCGATAACATACATGTTTGTGTCCAACATTATATCGTCTTTCATGTTGAATATATCTTTATATCGAACTCTCAACCTTTATTTTTCGACTCAAATGATTGATAGTGATAATGGAATATCCGTTTCAAATCGATGATGAAACTACAATCTAATCATGTTATGATATCACGTTGTTATATGCGCTATTATACTTAGTTATTTGTACATTATCAAGTAACATTATTTCTCCATTTTCTCAGGAGCTTTCAACAAATTTTCCATTTATGAGAAAACCAGAAGTTCAAATGAAAAAAATTGGACAGAAGTTGTCTCTGAACCATTTGATTTTGAAAACAAGTAAATTTAGAAAAATTCGTTGTAAAAACTGATTTTCCTCAATAACTTCCCATGCCTGTGCTCTACAGTTTTTCCCCGAGAAATCATATTGATGGATAACTTTTAAATTTCGTTCAAAGATTCACGAAATCCAGTGACCCGTTCACGTGGAACATCTTGTACAAAATTTTAATTTCTGTTTTGTTTGTTATAAGGAAGAAGATCTATAATACAGAGAGCTTTTTTGAACAACCTTGACGTACAAGAATGATATTATTTCATATTGATCTGTGATAGTCGAACAAATTCACCCAACTGGTAGTTTAGTTTATTATATATATAGTTGTAAGTGACTCTTTGCTAGTCCAATAAAGTCACCCATAACACGCTGAAACTGTCAGTTCACATTATCATACTGAAATTGAGCAGTGCCGAGCTCAATAAGGACCAACCTTGAAATCTCTTAAACGTTAGGTGAAAAACTGACTAGACTACATCTATGAATTTTCGAATACTGTCGAAAAGAATTGTAGTCAAAAAAAAATTGGAATCAAGATATACCAGATAATTGTAACAACGAGTAAAACGTTAAATTTTTTATGGTTACTAGATTATTTTGAATGAATTTTCAATCAATTACAGCAAATTCAAATTCATTACAACAATTACATCTCAGAGTATAATTGCCTCAATCAAACGGCCTACACGTACAATCTCCATCCATTCTGATACAAATATCCAAACGAGGTGCATCAGCAACGACTTTCCTATCGATCATTTCTCTCCTCACTGATAATTTACGATAGATAACACGCCAAATACAGATCAAAAGTGCTTTGTTGTAGTTCTCTTCCATGTCGGAATAAACGATGTGATTTCAATATCCTACAGATAGGATATTGTTCTACAAAAGGGACTGAACTTTATCTATTGATATTTGTCACGAGCATAAGTTTTGTTTCTACGTTCCACTTTGGAAATAGCCTTCGGTTTCTTTACTGCTCGAATACATTTCTGTATTTGACACTATCCGAGCAGGCTGTAATACCAAAAGCAGAGCTGGAATGCCTTATAAAGAAAGACTGCAAAAAAATTGGACAGAAGTTATCTCTGAAACATTTGATTTTGAGAACCAGTCGAATTCACAAGAATTTGTTGTAAAAACTGATTTTCCTCAATAAATTCCAATGCTTGTTCCCTACAGTTTTTCCGCGAGAAATAATATTGTTGGGTAACCTTTGAATTGTGCTTGAAAAATCACAAAATCCAGTGACCCGTTCACGTGAAACATCTTGTACAAAATTTTAATTTCTGTTTTTTTGTTATAAGGAAGAAGATCTATAATACAGAGAGCTTTTTTGAACAACCTTGACGTACAAGAATGATATTATTTCATATTTATCTGTGATAGTCGAACAAATTCACCGAACTGGTAGTTTAGTTTATTATATATACAGTTATACGTGACTCTTTGCTAGTCCAGCAAAGTCGCCCATAACACGCTGAAATTGTCGGTTCACATTATAGTACTGAAATCAAGTAGCGCCGAGCGCAGTAAGGACTAACATTGAAATTTCTTAAACGTTAGGTGAAAAACTGACTAGACCACAGCTATGAATTTTCGTATACTGTCGAAAAGAATCGTAGTAAAAAAAAAATCGAAATCAAGATATACCAGATAATTGTAACAACAAGTAAAACGTTAAATTTTTTATGGTTACTAGATTATTTTCAATGAATTTTTAATCAATTACAGCAAATTCTAATCCATTACAACAATTACATCTCAGAGTATAATTGCCTCATTCAAACGGCCTACACGTACAATCTCCATCCATTCTGATACAAATATCCAAACGAGGTGCATCAGGAACGACTTTCCTATCGATCATTTCCCTCCTCACTGATAATTCACGATAGATAACACGCCAAATTCAGATCAAAAGTGCTTTGTTATAGTTCTCTTCCATGTCGGAATAAACGATGCGATTTCAATATACTGGCACGAAGAGAATAGAATAGAATATTGTGCCACAAAAGGAACTGGACTTCATCTATTGATATTTGTCACGAGCATAAGTTTTGTTTCTACGTTCCACTTTGGAAATAGCCTTCGGTTTCTTTACTGCTCGAATACATTTCTGTATTTGACACTATCTGAGCAGGCGCTAATACCAACTGCAGAACTGGAATGCCTTTTACAGAAAGACTGCATAGATAAGTTTATGACCATATTGTCTTGCATAAAAAGTTTGCATAGATTTGGAGATTTAAAAACAACATAATAATAACAAAACTGTACATTATTTTTTGACGTTACTTTTGTCATTTGTGGCCATTAGGTTATGCCACTTTGATTATGAATTTTTTATAATGTTTAGTACATACCTCTCTAATCCACTGATTGTTTTTGATGGTTAGATAAAGGAATCAATTGACCTATATTGAAAGCACTCTCAGAATTTTAATATAGCGACTACTTTTATCCTCGAGTAGTTGAATTGATTTTGTGTTCGAACTTGGGCCCCGTATATTTTCTGTTGTAGAATGAAAAAGAAAATATATTCATAATTTTCAATCTTCGAATGTTAGCAAATTGAGGTACGACCATCCATAGGAATCAGCCAGACATTTATCTGGAGCTCTATAAAGAATATTCCAAGCCTAAACTGCAAAAACTTTAGTATCGTCAGCGTATGAAATAATTTTACCAGTATAACAAATGCTTTGTTCTCGAGATAGATAGTGTTGAAATTTTATTTTTTTTTAGATTTTTTTCTCATAGCACCTTCCCTTCACAAGATGATTATTTCAAATTTGGCATAGATATTCCAATTTGAAGATTTCATAATGTGATATGTCAATTTTGAAATACAGGGTGATATTTTTTTGGTGGGCCACTTGTAATTTAGAAGAATGTAAGGAGAAACTAAAAGTGCACTTTTTGGTTTTTTAAGTTTTGTCGTATCTGGTATCGATTTCGAGAAAAATCTTTCAAACAATTCTCAAATAATTTTGAAGAAAATCGAAATTTTTGAAAAGATGCAGTTTGCTTTGATGAATAAAGAAATTGTAAGTTCTGGTACTCATTTACCCAATCTTTAGTGAAGATTGATGAAGATTCGATAAACTGCTATAATCATTACAAAAAGTAGGACTTAAAGAAACACTCTGTATCTCGAAAACGAAGCGTTTGAGGGCGCATGTTCCTAACTCTTATTTTTCAAAATTATTCAAGGAATCTGTCATTATCCTTTGTACCTCCAATTTAGGAACACCCTGTATATTGTTTGAAGTTCTCAATTGATACTAGATACTAGAACTGACAAAGTGTCACGCAAACCTTAATGGATTTATACTTCCCTTCAATCTAATGAAATTTAAAGAAAATTTAGCGTTCGGAATGAAGTTCTTGTAATGTTTTCAACAAAAGTCTAAACGTTGATCCTTCAGAGAAAGTTTCAGGTTTCAATCTCCCTAGAAAAATTTGATATATTAATTTGACTTAGGACTGGTCATGATTGTTGCAATAGTATGCTCTTTAAATGGCAATCTATTGAAAGCCCACTATGTGAGTGTGGTGTAGTAGAAACTATTGACCACTTGGTGAATAATTGCTCAATTCATAAATTTCATGGTGGTTTCCCAGCTATCCAATCAGTTTCAGATACTTTTTTAGTCTCTAACTTTGAATAGATATAATGGTAACTGTTACATTTATTACTTATTTTTGGTTCCCTTTTTTTTTTGTTTCAGATTTAATTATAATATACTTGTCGTCAACTTTTGGTGAGGAGGAAGGATGTAGAATATTTTGTTTGAATGAAGAGGAAGCCCTTCAATATAAACATGTCAGCTCATTCCGTAAACAAATACACAAACCAGTTACTGCACCTATACAGGGAGGCAGAGTTTTTGCTGAGGTGTATGATGACCCGTTCAGATTTCCTCTGCTAATACTGAGATTTCATCTACACAAGCTTTATTGTTTGAAGTTAAAAATTTGATGATTATCTCAAA
This sequence comes from Harmonia axyridis, assembly GCF_914767665.1. NCBI lineage: Eukaryota > Metazoa > Arthropoda > Insecta > Coleoptera > Coccinellidae > Harmonia > Harmonia axyridis. The sequence goes on from NC_059505.1 coordinate 33,902,598, forward strand.
AGAATATAAACATCAAAAAATAAAAATTATACTTGTATATAACTATACCAACAAGTGAAGAAGAAGAAGGAGAAAATATCAATGGGTACGTTAGAACTCGTGTTAGAAAAAAAAAGTTCTAGCATTACAAGATTGTGAGTTTGTCAGCTGAAATTGAATCACCGGGTATATTTAAAAAAAGTAAATTATATCAATAATTATTCTATAAACTCCACTCATACCTAACCAAACTGACACTCCTCCCTTCCAAACTCAATCTAGTAATCCAGACTGTCGACGCGTACAACTACCGTGAAACGAAAAAAAAAACACTTGTCATGCCGCCGTCTCACCATCGCAATTTACTCGATAACAACCTCAATACTCCTCGAAGGCCGGAGTAAATTGCCGAAAACGTTACATCAAAGACACATGCGATATATTCGCACACTATCCGAACTGTGTGTGCGTCCCTGATTTTACGCTCGGTATTATGTACGTCGCAAAAATAGATTGTCCACATGTTAATTTAAAACTTTAGGTAAACATACACGACGCAAAAATAGCACCGATAGGCATGTTCGCTCTTCAATTCAGCTCGACCACACCACACAACGCCTATAAGAATAAAATGATTGTCGTCATTTCGTATTTCGAGAACGGTTTCCTTGATTTTTAGTCTGATTTCTGCCAGGACACAATGATCGAGGTATCTGGTTGCTAATGTTTGGTGCAATTGTCTGACCCGTAGGGAAATGTCATGTTGTGCTATTTTTGATTCACTATCGAGGAGTTGCGGAGATTGAATTGAGGTGGAGATGTTAGAAGGAAGTTAGAATGCCTCGTGAGGCAATTGGGGGTAATTACATTGATAAGAGATGTCCTTCCACTGAACATGTGTCCATTCGTGACCGTATCCTGACTGGATAGAAATGCAGCGCACCATCGTCATCCAAAGGGATAACCTTCATTATGTACGAAAGTACAACAGATTTGAAAAGAGACTTAAAAATATGTAACTTGGCTCCATGTTTCAGGGATGTTGAAATTGGAGATGTAACCATAGGAAAATGCAGATCTCTATCGAAAACTATGAGGTTCAATGTATTGAAGGTTATAAAAGGCAGTAGCTCTTAGAAGAGTTTCAAGAAATTTTAGAAGTATACAAAGTTTTTCTTGTATATTTTGAGAATTAGTCAGTATATATGTAGGCTTGGGTAATCGATCGTCTAGATGTATGATTCGATTACCTAGCCTTTCGTCTTTTTCTCCGTGACTTTGTGGGATTTGTTATAATTGAATTATTTTGAATTATTTACATCTATTTACAAAGCTACACTTATACAGTACAAACAAAGTATGTACGGTACTGAATTTCGTCTTACTTGAGTGTTAATTACTCGAATCGTTTTCGATAATCACGTCTTTGTCATACATACAAGTTTTCGGTCGTCTCGTCTCTAACTTGTTCGCGACTCGTCTTAATCTAGTCCGCGAACCGTTTTATGTCGTACGTCTTAAGTCTTGACCGACCGAACTTGCTCTTAACTCGTCTTAGACTTGACTAGAACTTGAACTCTCTACCGACCGCATCTTACTGACCTCCCCTGAATATCTACTTCCCTTCTTCCGGCTTAACCCAATCCTTAGCACCACTCCGATATCGGGGGAAAGTACCAAGTACCTCGCCTAGTCCAATAAGAGTTTTGCCGTACCGCCCACAAAGCTCTTCGAGTATTCCTGGAAATCGAATATTCTCGAAGGACTAGAACCTGATACACAGATGTGACACATCTGGTACAACCGTCTTGTTTTCGATCCTTCCTAACCCCAGTAAATGTACTAAGATTTACAATCGAGTAATCGGTCCGACATGCCTTCGACATCCCGAAGAATTAACATTTCCTTTCTAAGTTATATACAAAATCAAGTCGTTCCCTGTAAATTTATTGAAACTGTCATGCCCTCGACACTTGAAGAAACTAATAGATCTCCAAGCATCCTGTTGACCATCTCAATTATTTACAAGGAACAATCACTGGATCCTACATATATGACATTTTTCAGCGAAAACGTACTGAGATTTTGTTGTTTGCAGTGATTGGAAATATTATCTAGCAATCCCAGTCATCAAAAAGAATACCGTATCATCTTGGAAGGAGTTGAAGGTTAGTTTTAAAAGGCCCAGACCAATACCCTTGCAAATACGAAGAATTTGAACATTTTCTGGAAGAATCTATGAGAAACAACGAGCCCCTATACAAATCTGAAAATATCCCAGAAGACACGCAATAATATTTACAATGGAAGACTTCTACCCAAACCTTTTTGATAAAACCCCTTCGTAGACAGGTCTCAGTCAAGAAATCTTGAAAAAAATTTCATTTCTACCCGAACTTATTTCCAATTGTATCTTACCTCCCAGATACTAGAACTGTCAGATTAAAGTCACGCAATCCTTTATAGATTAAGACCTTCCTTCAATCTAATGAAAGTAACATGTATATTTGGCGTTTGGAATGGAGTTCTCGTAATGTCTTCAACAGAAATCTAATCGTTGATCCTTCAGATAAAGTTCTAGGTTTCTATCTTCCTAGGAAAATTTGGTGTATTGTTAATCGACTTAGGACTGGTTATGGTAGTTGTAATAGTATGCTCTTCAAATGGCATTTTATTGAAAGTACACTATGAGTGTGTTGTAAAAGAAACCATTGACCACTTGGTGAATATTTGCCCAATTTATAAATTTCATGGTGGTTTCCAAGCTATCTATTCAGTTTCAGATTCTTTTTCAGAATGGGTCGCTAACTTCAAATCAATATAATGTAAACTAACATTTGTTATTCCTTTATGGTCCTTTTCTATTTGTTTTCAGATTTAATCATAAAGTCGTCAACAGTTGGTGAAGAGATATATGAAGATATGGAAGTTGCACGAACGAGGGGGTCAGTTAAGAGGACCACTACTGAAAATAAAGTTGTCATCAATATGATTGTGCAATGAATTGATGGTTAAACGCGCTGTATGCCAAGTTGCACCGTCCCTACGTAAAAATGTCCACAAAGTCTAAGGATAATGGCCAATTAGTTGAGAACGGCGACGTATCGACATTTTGGCGTCTTCTTCAACATTCGCGCTACAGCATCGAAGACGCTTGTTGATGGTTTGAAATCAAGAAGAGTGAAACTGATGCGAAAATGATCAATAACTGCACGAATTGCTAGCTCACTAGGCCGATTATATTGACCGTAGAATGGATGAAGAGGGAAGCCATAAAACAATAAAAAGAAACGAAGCCATCAACCCATTCATCCACAATTTAATCTGAAAAAAAAAAGATTTACAAAAGAATTCCCAACCTATGTATACTAACTTTATTCCAATCAAGTACGGATCCACTTTTCGAAGGGTCAATATTCCCACAGCCTGGTAGACGTAGACTGTTATCTCAGTTAATATCTTACAATCCCCAAGATGTTTAACTTGGTTACTCTATTTCAGATAGTGCAGACTGTTGGGTATATTCAGCCATCGTTTAATTAAAGTATCGTACTGGAGGCGGATGAAAATAAATCTTCTTTCTTCGCTTCATTTAGTAAATGAAAGTTCTTATTCAGATGGGATCAACGTGTAAAATTAGTCTTGATGTTGGCCACTTAAATTGGTACGAGTCATATGAATGAAGCTTTCATTCAACTTCGAATTCAGTGTGAGGAAAAATAATATGCTAGAAAAAAATTTGCGTGGTCAATTTGTCTAACTGTTTCACTACTTTCTCCCATCTTTCTGGTAGCTTATGAATTCCGCGTTGGAAAAACTGATCATCTTTTGAAGCGATCCACGAATCGCTCCAATTTTTTACTTCTTTATAACACCGGAAGTGCTGGTCAGCCATTGATCGAAACAAGTGATGGTCCGAGAGAGCAACATCTGGATAATACAGCAGGTGGGATAGGACTTTCCATTTCAACGTTTCCGAAAATGACTTGACCATTTTCACAAAATGGGGTCGCGCATTGTCCTGCTGTAAAATCTCTTGATCATATCTCTCGATGTATTGCGACCGTTTATCATTCAATGCTCGACTCAGACGAATTAATAGCGTTCGATAACGATCTCCTGTGATTGTTTTAGTCGGTTTTAACAATTCATAATACACTATGCCGAGCTTGTCCCACCAAATACTGAGCATGACTTTGGAACCGTGAGTTTTCGGTTTGGCCGTCGACAAGAAGCATGACAGGGATATCCCCATGATTTTTGGCGCTTGGGATTATTGTAATGAATCCATTTTTCGTATCCAGTCTCAATACGATGCAAAAATCCCTTACGTCTTTGCTTGCAAGCAGCTGTACGCAAGCAAACAAACGCTGTTCAACATCTCTCGGCTTTAGCTCGTACGGTTCCCAATTTCCTTGTTTCTGAATCATTCCCATGAATTTCAAGCTTTTTGAAATGGCTTGTTGCATCACACCCAATGATCACACCCAATGATCCTGCCAATTCTTGTTGCGTTTGTAACGATTCTTGATCAATTGATGCCTCCAATTCTGCATCTCCGCAAAACCTTCTCTCTTCCAACGTCATGCTGGTCTTGGACGTCGAAATCACCATTCTTGAGGAGTTGAAATAATTCTCGGCACGTTTTTTCACTGATAGCGGCCTCACCATAGGTATTTGAGAGAAGACGATGAGCATTCAGCCGCAGATTTCTTCATATCAAAGCAGATAATTAAAACCTCCCCCAAATGTCGAGAATTTGGCTCGTATGCTGATATGTTTAATCGAGAATAACTTTATGTTGCAGACACAAATCGACTAATATTGCGATGGCGTTATGTTTATAAATATATAAGCTTATTGTATCACATCTACGATCTATTTATTTCGACCACCACTTACCTCTACTACAGCCATCTATTGCAAACGGCGGTAGCAGAATCATAGAACCAATATTATCGAATTTCATTTTTGATATTACCTACCTACAATTGATATTGGATAGACTCGGTCTCTACTGGATGGAAATTAATTTTAAATCATATTTCTCTTTTCATTGACTATATTTCTCTGAAATGTTCGTATTTTTGTAGGAAAGGGGGCCCTGCAACCCTAAAGCCTCCTCTCTTTAGCTGCTCTATTGAACCTTCACTAGTCTACTGGCTGTACTACATTCAAGTTTCAGCGCATTCGCCAATTTGTATCCAACTCCAACAAATATTCTTCATACCTTGATCAAACGACAAATATCAATTGTATCAATGTAGGCTTGTCTTCGATTATCACGTCTTTGTCGTACTTCAAGTTTTCGGTCGTCTCGTCTTTGATTTGTTCGCGACTCGTCTTAATCTAGTCCGCGAACCGTCTTTACGTCGTACGTCTTAAGTTGACCAACCGAACTTTACTCGTCTTCGACTTAACTTGAACTTTTCCCGTCTTCGACTTAATTTGAACTCCTCTCTCTGCCGATTTGAACTTCCCTGTCTCGAATATCGACCTCCCTTCTTTCGGCTTGACCACACCCTTAGGGAAAGTACCATCCCCTAGTCCAATAAGAGCTTTGCCGTACCGCCCATAAAGATCTTCGCGGATTCCTGGAAATCGAATATTCTCGAAGGACTAGAACCTGATACACAGATGTGACACATCTGGTACGACCGTATTGTCTTCGAACTTTCACAACCCCCCAGTAAATCTCTTCAAGATTTACAACTCCATGACATATCTTCGACACCTCGAAGAATAACACATCCTTTTTACATTATATGTACAATAACAATTCGTTCCCTGTAAATTAATTGAAACTGTCATGCCCTCGACAATAGAAGAAACTAATAGGTCTCCAAGCATCCGGTTGACCATCGCAATTATTTACAAGGAACAATAACTGGATCCTACATCAATGTTTCTTTTTTCTCATGATTTAAACACGATTCATTTCAAGAATATTTCAGTTTGAAACCAGAAGTTAGTTCGATTTGATGATTTCACAATCCATTATATCCCTATATCTGTCGTCACAAAAATCACTCAAACGAAATTCAAAAGATTCTTCACGTCAGCACCTTCTTATTCCAACAAACACATCTGGAACACAAAATTCAAAAATAAACAAGCATCCGTTCATCCTGCCAGTGTGATATCTGAAATATGGCAGATTGGGGTAGGTAAGTTTCGGAAATACCGTTCTATTCAATCTGATAGTTTCATAGAAAAATTCCCCGACAATCAGAAATTTCACTTCGCACCTCCGACCAAAACATATGGCAGTGGTGCCAACTGGAAAGATTCCACTTTTTCCACTTCACTCGAGAAATTAGAGCGACATCATCAATAAGCACTCGTAACGCTCTCAGATATAAATCCGTGTTGTAACGCTACATTGTTGAGTTTTTAGTGCCAAGATAAATGGTTATTGAAAAACGATACTTCTGTGATTATCATATCGAAACAATACCATTGAAACGTTGCGATGTTATCTCGTCAAACGTATAGAATATTTCGAGCGAAGCCTACTTTCGAAATAGTACACTTTCAGCTCGAGTTTTATGATTCAATTTGTGAAACTCTGTTATTTGCATCAGCAACAAATTAGATTGGAATAAGTGTGGACAGAAAAGTTGTATATTACATCTACTTTCTGGTCCAACTTGGAAAAGTAACAAGTTTTTATTCTACTTCGTAAATAAATGTTTGTTCTGTATTTCAGGTTTTTCATCAGCTAGTGGTTTAACGTAGAAGATTGCCTGCTATCTGAGCAGCTGTCAATTTTGTAGCTATCATCCTGTGACATTCGACAAGAAAAAGCTACGCCATTACTTGCCCTACTTGGTTTCATATTGTCTATAATACGACAAATAATGAGTCATTGGTTAGAACATTTTTTTATCCTTCTTCAATAAGAGACCCTACCTCTACTTCAAACTAAATTTTTTCTGTCGATCTCAGCAAGAAACATACTTCGACTAACCTTCGTTTTGCTGTGTCATCTGAGAACGACCATGACGGTTTTTCGCATGTATAGAACTCAGATAAGTCAAGATTTCCCCATATCTAAATTATTTTTCTTATCCGTAAAAAATATATCGATTTAACCAACGCAGTGAGACGATAACTAAGAAAAGCATTGATTGAAAAATAAAACATCCTTATTCTAAGATGAGATCAGTTTACACAAGTTGCGATCGCTCTTTTGAATTTTAACGTATATTTTTTCTGAATGATAATCCCAATAATTTCAAGAGTTTCAATAATTTCCAAATTTCCGATTTACTATAACGTGAAGCGCACGGAAATGAAAACATATCAGTGGTACGATATTTCACTCAATTCGCGAGTTTCTCCACAAAGAAAGCACTTCTTATGTCCCATAGTGAATCAACGTTTCATATTAACTCAAAATATATTCAAATGAATACCTAAATATATCAGAAATTCAGAACACAAACTTCAAGCCCGCCAAACGACGTGAAACAACCGATGACACTAGGAGAGCAAAAGTTGTCAAACCTTGGATTTCAGCAGGTAGATACAGAAAATTATAAATATTCTGTTTATTATAAATTCGACAATTAGGAAAAATTTCGGATTCCGAATATTGAAATTTGCATATTTAATCGGGAATCACTCAAATAAATGTATTTCATTCAATATAATATACATTCATAACGATACCTTTAGTAAAATTGTGGATTAGAAAATATATCAAAATCCGACAACGTAATCCAACCATGTAAAAATTGCGTGTACTCCCTCTTTCTATGTTTATTACTTCTAAGCGTACACATAAACTCACTTGAATTATAATTATTTTGAAATCTAATACGTTCATATATGTTTTTATGCAGGGTGTCTGTTGACCAGTGAAACAACGCTCAGGTAAAAAAACAAGGGATATATGTTTGACATGGAAATGTCACCTCAGGACTCTCGTGTTCAAGAATGAGGTGTTTCCAAAAATTATGAAAAATTTCAAACGGCTCTAACTTTCGAAACTTTCAACCAATTCTGGTGACCTTTCGTTAAATCGGTAACATTAGAGAGTAGAGTTTACAACAAAAAATTGTGTTCGAAATGCCAGATGTGAAATTGGGAATTCCAGTTTTTTCGAGAGCAAAAAAAATTTCCAACGCAATGCAATGGAGATGCATACAGGGTGGCCACTTTTTCAATGGGATTGTATTGGTAACTTTTAAACCATAAGAGTTAGAAGGTCGGTCAAATGGAGAAAAAGTTGCATGCATAGAAGCATTATCAAGCAGTTCAAACAAATCGAGATTATCAGGGCCGGATTTCGAGATATCATAAGAAAAGTAAATTATGTCATTTTGATTTTTCTTTTTTTCCCACTTTATTTCAAATATAATCAAAAATGTTACAGGAACTTTTTATTCGACAGTAAATTATCCTTAATTTGACGTAATCAGATTTCGTATCCAACGTTTCATTCTCTCTGGGCCACCCTCAACCTCATTTTTTTCAATACGGACCTGCATATTTTATGACATTTTTCGAAATAACTTTTAACGCTGAATTCAACGATATATCATACAATGTCATTCAAAGTTGATTTTCAGGTGATTTTGACCCTCATCCAAATTTAATGGTGTTTATGTGAGAAAAAACGTCTATTAACGATGTTCTGACCCAAGTTCAATCGAACCCAGAAAAAAAATCGAGAACTTTGGCCAGTGAATGGAATTCTTCAAAAACTGCTGGTAATAAAATAGTCAAGAGACGTGAATACAATGATTTTAAATTTTAATACCAAGCCTTGCAAAAATTATATCGTAATGATCTCGAAATAAAGTTCGAATTTGTAATTTCAAATGACAAATACAACAATAGTGATACCTCGCGAGAAAATTGAGAATGTTTTGGAAGGTATTCAAGGAGACCAAACAAGCAAATGTATAAGAAGTATGGGTTCCAGAGCCGTAAAGTGCATTTTACAAAATGGTGGACTTTTCGAACACTTACTTCATTAATTTTCATTTACTTTCGAATAATCATTTGATTTTTCTTTCATTAAATGATACTTTCGTTTAATTATTATGAATTGAAATATTCAAATGATTATTATAAAAGAAGAACCAAGAAATCTGATACTGGTTTCTTGCTTTGATTCTAATATGTTCCATTTAGTTCAAGATGGGTAAGTTGATTTTCTTATCGAAATTTATTGCATATTGCATATTGTTAATTAAACTAAATGGAGGTAATACAGATCCGACCCGAAGAAAATCAAAAAATCACCTGAAAATCTACTTTGAATGACATTGTATGATATATCGTTGAATTCAGCGTTAAAAGTTATTTCGAAAAATGTCATAAAATAGGCAGGTCCGTATTGAAAAAAATGAGGTTGAGGGTGGCCCAGAGAGTACGAAACGTTGGATACGAAATCTGATTACGTCAAATTAAGGATAATTTACTGTCGAATAAAAAGTTTCTGTAACATTTTTTGATAATATTTGAAATAAAGTGGGAAAAAAAGAAAAATCAAAATGACATAATTTACTTTTCTCATGATATCTCGAAATCCGTCCCTGATAATCTCGATTTGTTTGAACTGCTTGATAATGCTTCTATGCATGCAACTTTTTCTCCATTTGACCGACCTTCTAACTCTTATGGTTTAAAAGTTACCAATACAATCCCATTGAAAAAGTGGCCACCCTGTATATCGGCAGAGCAGAAAAATGCTTCTAAATCCATCCATCAAATCGGGTAGCACAATTTTTCCATCGTAATTTTCCAACCATATGAATGCCAGCGAGTCAGTTCTGTTTTATTAAATAGCCTCATCTCATTCAGTCATTTTCGAATTATAAGCTAAAAATGGACTCGTGATTAGGTTAAAAACACTACTGATGGACTTGTGTTCTAATTCAATTCTGTAAATACGTTGAGAATCCATTGGAAGAATTGTTTATCGAATTATACATACGAGTTTGTGAAAAAACGTTCATTCTGGTCGGTAATCAGTGTTTACATTCTTTTGAAAAGTGAACAATTATTTAAATTCTCTGATCCTTTTGAAAAGTGGACAATTGTTTTCTTTTTCTGAATATCTGAATCAACATGACTGAAAAAGATCTTTAATGAAATGATGATATGAAAAAGTCTAAATAATACATTTGAAAACGTTATCAAAATGAAATTCTAATTCTGTTAAAATGTGTTCAAAATGTTCCCCTCAGCTTCTATACATTTTCGATTCTCCTGGTGCAATTTAAAACTGATTTTCAAATTACATTGGGGTTATTACGTATTCCTTTACAAATGCCTCGTTTATTCGTGAGATAAGATTATCTGTTAGTGATTGGCTCCTTATACCCCATCAACTTCAGATGACTCCAGAGAAAATATTCAAGTGGTGATTAGAAGATTGAGGTTGTCATGCAATTGGTCCACCACGCTCATTAAATCTATCAGGATATGCGCTATCCATCTTGAAAAATAACTTTTCATAGAAGGTAAGGAGAAAATTTTCCTCCAAAAATCATGGTGGACTTTTTCATAGTGAAGATCATTAGATTTTGCTCACTTCACATTTTTTGTTCTTTAGATATCTGTATTCGAGTATTAATAATACAGAGTGTGTTGTTTTATTGCTTCTAAAATGAATTCAATTCCCGACTTCTCATCTGGAATTCTGGAAACAATCCTTTATTTTACAAACGCGACTTCCTCATGTCACCAAACGTACCAAAAATCACCAACATCGGTTGACTGTTTCGAATGTTCGAGCCATTAGAAATTTTTTATAATTTTTGAAAAGACCACGTATTTCGAAACGAGAGTCCTGAATATCGTTTCACATTTCTCAATCTACACATATATCCACTATATTCATTGAGTTTTGTTCCACCTTCACCTTTAGTCCAAGTACTAATAAGGGTAAAATGTTTCAATTTGATCACATAGACGGAGACATTATTTCAACAACAGGCTTTTTGGATATTACGAATAAATTTCAAAATGATAATTTGGAATACTACTACTACAATTACTATCTTGGCTAGCTCAATGTTATTTGGTTTATTGCCAAATCCATAAGGCTCAGTATACTATTCGCTCTTCGGTTAGGTGAGGTTTTAAAATTTCTTTAGCACTTAATCTGTCCACCTTCAATCTATCATTTGGTCTGGTATATAATTTCATTGTTTTCTATGATTTAACATGCACATTCAATCTTCTAATATGTAAAATATTTACAATATCACGTAACTATTTTTCCTTGAGCTTCTTCTTATATATAAAGTTACTGTTCATTCTTTCTGAGGAGAATCAATTAAAACATATTAAAACGTAAGCCCACAAGACTACAAAACCCTTTAATCTGTATCCTCTCCAAGAATACTTCCTCAAACCAAGATATTAATCAAATATTTGCAATTCTCAGATATTTAATTTGCATTTCTCCGAAATTCAGAGCGCATGAGGTAGAAACCTCATTAAAGTCAAGGAACGATTGTATGCCAAGATGAGTTCTACTACAAACACGGAGAATAATATGTAGGAGAGGTCAAAATATTCCAAGCGCATTGGAGAAGCGTTTCGGTTGAACGCCTTTTTGACAGATGATATAAGATATAACAGACCAACAACAGAATTCACTTCAGCGTTACTAGGCAATACGTTTTCCTGACCTTGAGTCTCATTGAAGATCCGAAATTCCATCTCTACAAGATTCGAAAAATTGAAATTGTCAGATTGTTTGCATACTTGAAGGCTTCTATAGGATTCGTTCAAAATATTATGTTATATAGGCGTATCTACAGCTTTGCTTCCGCCGTTATTTTCCGAAATTAGAAGTTTTATTGTGAAAAACTGGTTATACTCTTATGATTCAAACTATTGTCCATCGCTGGCCACTACTACATCTTTCGGGCAGCGTAAAACTCCCGCGCTGAAAAAACTGCTGGTCAGCCAGGCCGAGTGTCATTGGTCGAAACAAGTGATAGTCCTAGGCAGCAACGTCTGGAGAATACGGTGGGTGGGGTAGAAATACCCATTTCAACGTTTCCAAGTATGTCTTGACCACTTTCGCAATATGGGGTCGAGCATTGTCATGCTGTAAAATCACTTTATCATGTCTCTCGTTGTATTGTGCATGTCGATTTTAATAATAAAGAAACCTCTCTGAACTCAATGAACTCCACGGTTTATATGATGATATCACTGCAACTGATCGAAAGAATCGAACTTGCATCCCAAGGTTTTCTGATGAACACGAGTAGATATGATTCAAGGTCATAAGGGTGATAGTCCTGATTGTCTTTCTTATATTAATACATTAAACAACTTTGGTTTAACGCAGATGGTGAGTCAGTCAACTCGAAGGGATGCTCTTCTTGATCATGTCGTTACCAACGTACCGGATATTGTGCACACGGTTGATGTTGTTGATTATCATTTTAGTGATCATGATTTGGTTAGATTCTCTGTTTCTATGGATGGTCATAGTAGCTGCCCCAAATTTGTGTCATATAGGAGTTTCAGAAAATTTTCATTGAATTCTTTTCAGAGAGATTTGGAGCTGTCTACCTTAGGTGATATTTTGAAAACTAATGATATAGATGAGAAGGTAAAAATCCTGAATGATGTTCTGGTTGACTTATTTGACAGACACGCCCCACTAGTTTCACGTCGCATAACGAAACCGCCGGCTCCTTGGCTATCTGCTGAGATCGAGGAACACATGAAGTCTAGAGACAGAGCTAAGGCAAAGTTTAGAAAGTCGAAACGGGAATCAGACTGGGTAAGGTATAAAGAACTGCGCAACGTGACTACTCTAAAAATTCGTAAAGCTAAAAGTGAATATTTTTCTACTATTTTTCGAACTCAGAATGGAAGAGATTTATGGAAGCAACTCAGATGTATGAATGTGGGTAGAAAGCCTAGTACTGATATTCCGTGTAGTCTCTCTGATCCTGATAAATTAAATAACTTTTTTGTTCATTCCATACCAGATAATCTAAATAATTCATCGGATAGATTTCTCAGGTACTACTCTTCTGACACTTTCTGCGAATTTGAGGAGAAAACATCTTTTTCATTGGTCGACGAGGCATTAATTGATAAATATTTGCATGATATCAGGTCGAATAATAATATAATAATAATAATAATAATAATGTTTATTCATTACGAAATACAAAAAAATAATAAACATCAATTCTACCTTAATTAATGAATGAATGAACAAACATAAATCTCCCACAAAAGTATGACACTTGTGCGTGGGTTGTGATTCAAATTAACAACAATTCTATGGACAGACGAACACACAACTAAACAAACTTATTCCTGCTCGTGAATGTATCCCAAAAGGACTTAGGTTTGCTCTTGATCCAGGTTTTAACTCTTCTATTGAACGTTCTGTTATTTTTTGTTTCTTTGATATCTACTGGAAGTTGATTATAAAGGAGTGGTGCGAGATATATGAATGATCTTTGTGCAACTGTTTTCTTTATTTTCGGTAATTTAATATGATTTCCTCTTATTTCCATATAATCCTTTGGAGGTATCCCTTGATTGTGTTGGTAACTTAATAAAGCACGTCCATGGAGCTGTCTTACGGAGCATACTCTAGATAGTTCATATAATTTTTCTGTTGGGTAGGTGATTGGCTTTCCGTAAATGATTTTTATTATCCATTTTTGTATTACTTCCACTTGTTTGTAGTAAAAATCCGCCATTCCGCCCCATACCAGTACACCATAGCTCAAGTGAGGTTCAACTAACGCATAATACACTTTCATCAATTCATCTACTTCGCATATGTTTTTCAAGGATTTAATTCTGCTTATAAGTGATCTTACTTTGTGTACTACTAATTTTGATTGTTCTTGCCATTTTAAATGTGAGTCTACCATTATTCCTAGATATTTAATTTTTTCTGCACTTTTTACTTGAAAAGGTAACCCATCACCATTTTTAACTGTGAGTACTTGAAACGTGGGCTTTCCGCTTTTTAAGCTAGTGAACGACACAAACTTGGTTTTATCCATATTGACAGTAAGTTTTCTGGAGTTGAGGAATTCTAGTATTTCTGTAAAATCTTCCTCGATTTTTAACTTCAATGAATTCCATGTGGGCGCTGTATAAAGGACTACCGTGTCGTCAGCGAAACTTACAATTTGATTCTGAGCACTTAAAGTAAATAGATCATCAATGTACAGTAAAAACAATACTGGCCCCAGGATCGTTCCCTGCGGAACTCCACATGTATTTACTTTTTCTTCACTGACAACCTTTCCTATTTTCACTCTTTGCTTTCTTCCTTTTAAGTAAGTCTCCATCAAACTATATGCCACTCCTCTCCAACCAATTTTTTCTAACGTGTCTAGTAGCTTTACGTGGTCCACGGTGTCGAAAGCCTTGGCCAAATCTACAAACACGCACACAGCTGGCATTTTATTGTCAATTGCTTCGGTGATCAAGCTTACAAGTTCAGCCATAGCTTCCTGAGATGATCTGCCCTTTTGAAATCCGTATTGTCTAGCTGCAATCAACTTATGCTTTTCAACAAAGGAAATAATGCGTTTATATAAAATTTTCTCAAACACCTTGGACATTGTTGACGTTAAAGAGATAGGTCTATAATTTTCCAGTTTTAAACGATCAGAGTTTTTATGAACTGGAATGACTGTAGCATTCTTCAGTATAGTCGGAAAAATACCTGTCTTGATGGATTGGTTTATAAGATATTTCAAGGGAGCGGTTACATACGTAGATATTTTCTTTAAAGTTTCAGCCTTGATGCCATCGGGTCCGGGCGCCTTATTATTTTTCAAGATTTTGATCACACTCTCAATTTCCTTTTCATCAGTGTCAAAGAACACAATGGAAGTGAAATGCTTATGGCGTGTACGTGAAATGCTTTTTTGATTTGGACTAATCTTATTTGCTAAATTACAGGCCACATTAATGAAATACCTGTTGAATTCATCTGCTATAGATTTATCTCCTTCTAACAGCTGGCCAGTTTCACTTTTAATCATTGCAATATTGTTCTTTTTCTTCTCATTCACTATTTTCCAAAGCCCTCTCGAATAGTTTTTGTTTCGGGTTCGGATAATTTGAGCATTTCATTGCTGAAGTTGTGTTGTCCTTTCATTCTGAAGTATCTTGTAAATATAATGAATAGCTGCATCTTAAGTAGATATTATCCTTTGGCTTGGAAAAATTCTATAGTTTTACCAATACCTAAGAGGCGGAATGTTGAACATTTTAGTGATCTACGTCCAATTAGCATTTTGCCTGCTGCCTCTAAAATATTCGAGAAGGTTTTGTATTACCAGATTATTGAACATCTAAATGAGTTTGAAGTACTTCCGGAATGTCAGTCAGGTTTTCGTAGTGGATTCAGTTGCATGACTGCTCTCCTCAAAATAAGTGATGATATTATAAAGAATTCTGATAATGGACTTGTAACAGCGTTAGTCTTATTAGATTATTCTAAGGCATTTGATACGATCTCTCATAAGTTATTACTTGCCGTGTTGTCTTTCGTAGGATTCTCTGATGATGCAGTAGCATTGTTTCGGAGTTATCTTTCTTTCAGAAGTCAGCGTGTCAAAATCAATGGTTCTCTGTCTGATCCTTTGCCTGTATCCATAGGGGTGCCACAGGGGTCCCTCCTGGGTCCTCTGCTTTTCATCATCTATACTCACATGTTTTGGAGGTTCCTTCAATTCTGTAATGCCCATTTTTATGCTGATGACACTCAGTTCTATCTCAGTTTTGATGCTGGTGATGTTGACGAAGGGGTCAGGAAGTTGAATCATGACCTCGCGACCATCCAGGAGATATCTGAATAACACAACCTTTCGATTAACCCCAGTAAATCTTGTGCAATACTTTTCGGCAATGAGGCTGTATGTGATAGGTTAAGTGAGAATATCCATTTTTTCATTGGTGGTGATGAGATTCCTATTGTAAAGAGTGTTCGTAACCTGGGTTTGATAATGGACAATTCTTTTCGTTTCAGGTTACATATCGCAGGATGTATTAGGCGCTCGTTGTATGCCTTGAAGCTCATCTAACCTCACCGCTCTATTTTGCCTGTTGAGGTAAAGAGGACAGTTTGTGATTCCTTGGTATTGTCCAACTTCAATTATTGCTCACAGGTTTTTTTTTCCTGTTTGGATCAAGTGACCTTGAACTCTATCCAGAGAATTCAAAATTCTTGCTTGAGGTTCATATATGGAATTCGAAAGTTTGATCATATAAGTCATAAATTCGTGGATGTCAGGTGGTTGAACATGCGTAACAGATTTCTGGTGGGAGCTTTAGTCTGTTACCACCGTATTCTATTGTCTAAAAAACCATCGTATCTGTATCGAAAGATAACATTCAGGTCTGATGTACAGGGTGGGCAAATAAGCGAGGTAAGCGGCTATATCTCAGGAACCACTCATCGTAGAGACTTGCGGTAAAAAATTTTACCACTAAAGTAAACAAAAGAAAACACTGGAAATTGTTTTGAAGTTCATACCTCCACCGCTAGGGGGCATAATAGCTATCGTCGAGTAGAAAAATGCATTTTACTCGAAAAATTTTCATATTAAGTTGGAAAAAGAATATCATCACTGTAAACCTTGGAAAATTCTCTATCTGTTTGAATTGTCACTTTCGATTTTGCAACATCAAATAAGGGTGGGGGAAAGATAGAAATCTGACTGATTGAAATGTCTGTAACTTCAGTTTGGCTCAACATTTTTGAGCAAATTGAATCTTATTTGAGAGACAACATCTTGTTGATTAAGGAAAAAATATACTCATGATGAATTTGATTCAGCTGCTTCCGATAGGGAGCGCTAAGTCAGAAGTTCATTGTTTTGTTCATTTTTCTCTGAAATTTTAAATGTAATGATAGGATTTTCTTAACAGAAACAAAAATTTCATTGAATTTGCATGAAAAAACCTAAGGGTCGCAAAGCGATAATTTCAGGCGCTCTGAAGTTATGGCCGAAAGAAGATATTCTTCAACTGATGCACTGCGAAAACCCAAATTGAGTCTTCAAGTTCTAACAGAAACAGAAATCCCATCAAATTTGTATGAAAAAACCAAAAGGTCGCAAAGCGATAGCTTCAGGCGTTCTGGAGCTATGGCCGAAAGAAGACACAATTTAGTTTTTCAGTGCATCAGTTGAAGAATATCTTTTTTCGTCCATAACTACAGAACCCCTGAAGCTATCGCTTTGTGACCTTTTGGTTTTTTCATACAAATTTGATGGGATTTCTGTTTCTGTTAGAACTTGAAGACTCAATTTGGGTTTTCGCAGTGCATCAGTTGAAGAATATCTTCTTTCGGCCATAACTTCAGAGCGCCTGAAATTATCGCTTTGCGACCCTTAGGTTTTTTCATGCAAATTCAATGAAATTTTTGTTTCTGTTAAGAAAATCCTATCATTACATTTGAAATTTCAGAGAAAAATGAACAAAACAATGAACTTCTGACTTAGCGCTCCCTATCGGAAGCAGCTGAATCAAATTCATCATGAGTATATTTTTTCCTTAATCAACAAGATGTTGTCTCTCAAATAAGATTCAATTTGCTCAAAAATGTTGAGCCAAACTGAAGTTACAGACATTTCAATCAGTCAGATTTCTATCTTTCCCCCACCCTTATTTGATGTCGCAAAATCGAAAGTGACAATTCAAACAGATAGAGAATTTTCCAAGGTTTACAGTGATGATATTTTTTTTCCAACTTAATATGAAAATTTTTCGAGTAAAATGCATTTTTCTACTCGACGATAGCTATTACGCCCCCTAGCGGTGGAGGTATGAACTTCAAAACAATTTCCAGTGTTTTTTTTTGTTTACTTTAGTGGTAAAATTTTTTATCACAAGTCTCTACGATGAGTGGATCCTGAGATATAGCCGCTTACCTCGCTTATTTGCCCACCCTGTACATAATCTTAACACACGTAGTAGAGGACTTATATCCCCTCCTCCTCATAGGCTGTCACTATTTGAAAGATCTTTTAGTTTTTCCATTTATAAATTTTATAACAGATATATTTGTAATTCATTTGTAGATTTGTCTGTGTCATCTTTCAGAGCTAAAGTCAGGGATGTAGTTTATAGGGATCAGTGCGGGCTCAGTAATCAGTCTTTCTCTCTTTTTTTTTTTTTGACACATATGACTCACTTATAATTAAATTTTGAAATCAGAAAGTTATTGAAATTTTTTCTTTGTGTTATGTCACTTTTTTTTTTCTTTTTCAATCATTATTGTCTCGAGATGTATAAAGCTTTTTTTCATATATTTTTCGTCAGGGTTTGAGTGGAAGAGCAGGGGTGTATGGCTTCATCACCATCTGAACTCCGCCCTGTGATTCATTTTTTCTGATGTTTTTTTTTGGAATTGTAATATTTTTTATTCTCTTCAATAAAGGCATTATTATTATTATTATTATTATAAAAACGTCTGCAACGATGTCCTTCGTAAATACAGTGAGTGAAGCATCTGTTTTTTATCTGTAATATAACGTTATGATGTTCCATCAGCTTCACTATCTGTCATGAACATGCCATATCCGCTAATATGTCAACTACATTTCGATATCGGCATGCAGAATTCGGAAATATCAAAGTCAGGCGGTACATCAAAGAGACCCCCATTATCTGTGATGAGTTTCAAGTGATTTGGTGGTGTTTAATAGTAAGCAATTTCCTAATTGTAATCTGACATTTGTCAGGATCGTTGAGCAATATACAGACAGAAAGATTTACAAGATATTCGATTTCTTTTTGAGAACACATCCCTGAACATATCGCTCTATCATTTCGTCACAATTTCTGTTATTTTGGAATTTTGAACCGGTTATAATCTCAAACAATGAGGTAGATATGATTCATTGGTGAGAAATCTGTCCTCAAATTCGATTCTGTCCGTCCTGCTGACCGTAAACCCGATAACTTCATACAAATTTGAATCTTTGAGCAATTTAAAGCTTTCGCAAAATTTCAACCTGATACGCTAAATTTCCGATAGATCCTTTCACAAATCACGATGAGATTTTGCGTCTATATTAAGAGGTTCAATTACAAGCTTCGTACAAAATTTCGTATTGATAGCAACATGAAAACCCCAAACGATTCGAAAAGTTTAGATTGAAACTCATAAACAAAATATGGTTATTATATTCTATTCAGTCAGAAATCCACCCACCAATTACTGCTTCGTTAACTATCGAAGAATTTTGGGTTGCAAATACATGCACCGTCGATTTTTATCATTTAATTCGACAATCTGAACTCGGCCATAGTCGATACAGTTGAATAACAACATTCATCGTCAGTGAAGCATTTTAGGGGCAAGACAAGCAGTGCCAAATTAACGTGAACTAGAACCTCATACAGTGAACGATTGTGATCTTGCATCCATTCAAGTGATCTATTGGAATAATTAAAAATAACATTAGCGACCTAGAAATTGGCGCGATACTAGTAAGTTATTAATAATTAGAAGGTACTTGTAATATGTCTTCAACTTAATTTTATGAGCTCGTAAAAATTTTCATACAGGGTAATTTAAAAGTCCAGGTCATAATTTTATGAATTGATTTTTAGAATTTCTCGAATATAAACCAAAATATAGTGAAAACTTTGAAATAGTAAATTTTCAAAAACGCCCTGTAACTGGAGAATGAATCAAGATATCTAAGATCTGCTTTGTGATATATTATTATTTCCGAAAAGGAGATCAGAGTTCTTTGAATATTTTTCCCTGAATCTTATAGTTCTGGACATGCTTTTAGTGAGCATCAAATTTGTGACACCCTGTACTTAGAGGATGTCGGATATTTTTATGAGATGTGACAATGACTCTGTGTCGTAGTTTTTGGGGGTATAGTGGCTTCAGTCGCCCCTAACTTTTACGCCAATGAGGATAAAGGTTATTTAGAATCATATCCTGATTTTCCAGACTTTTCATCACAAAAAAAGTAACCTTTTTAAAAGCCGCTAGGATATACCATTTTCGATAAAGATGAATTCAATATTATCGGGGCACCAGTAGTTGCAAAGCTAACATTTCATACCTTGCAAAAGAGAAGATCGAATAAAAAGTGAGCCAAATATTGGTGTCCCCATAACATTTTTCTCAAAATCGGTAATATCTAGAAGCTTTTAAGAAGGGTACCTTTTTTGTGAAGAAAAGTCAGGAAAACCTGACCCCTATTCTCATTGGCGTAGACGTTAGAGACACTGAAGTCTGAGGACACTATAACCCAGAAAACTACGCCACTTGATCATTAAAGGAACTCTATGGAAACATAGAAATATTGGAAATATTTATATTTTATATTTTTTTACATAAGTCAAATGCCTTTTATCCCAAAAATTGAATTCAACAACCTATATCTCCAAAAAGATTAGATATAGAATAAAATTCTAACGGGTGTTTTTTTTCGAGGTATATAACTTTAAGTTGGAATTACTGTTCAAGATGGCGACCGATTTAACAGCTGTCAAGTGATTTATTTTCAGTTTGGTTTGGCAATTCATCATGAATAGACTCACGCTTGAATAATGCTTGCAAATAGTGCAATTTCATTTCGAAAATAATGGTTCTGTGCGGAATACGTATCGCACACTACGTCCATTTTATTTTGTTTAGCGATGAAGCGCACTTCTGGTTAGATGGCTACGTCAACAAACGAAACTGCCGCATTTGTAGTGAAGCTTATCCTCAAATGTATGTCGAAACACCGTTACATCCAGAAAAACTGACTGTTTGGTGCGCTTTATGAGCTGGTGGAATCATTGGTCCGTACTTCTTCAAAAACGATGATGGCCAGAACGTTACAGTCAATGGTGATCGGTATAGAGCCATGATTACTAACTTTTTCATTCCTGAATTGAACAACCATGATGTCCAGGAGCTGTGGTTCCAACAAGACGGCGCAACATGTCACACAGCTCATGCCACAATCGATTTAAAAAATTGAATTGAAAAGACAATTGAAAGACAAGTTTGGTGACCGCCTAATTTCACGTTTTGGACCTGTGAATTGGCCTCCAAGATCTTGTGATTTAACACCGCTAGACAACTTTCTGTGGGGCAATGTAAAGTCATTGGTCTATGCGGATAAGCCACAAACCCTTGACCATTTGGAAGACAAAATTCGCCGTGTTATTGCCGATATACGGCCACAAATGTTGGAAAAAGTCATCGAAAATTGGACGTCCAGATTGGACTACATCCGAGCCAGCCGTGGCGGTCATATGCCAGAAATCATATTTGAAATGTAATACCACAAGATTATCTTGCGGATAAATAAAATTCACGTCAATCGAATAATCCATCGTTGTTTTATTCCAATTTAAAGTTATATAGCTCTTAAAAAAGCACCCTTTATTTCAACTAGAACTATTACTTGATAAAGTTATAACATAGACTTTCGAATTACCCTGTATACTGGACGTGACTCTTTTCAATCCATATCAGCGTCCCAATTCGACCTTCAATATGAATTTCATTCAGAGGTGTCTTCTTTCCTTCTTCTTAAAACCACCCACATATCTGATTTCTGATTTCGAACAAAGAACCATTCTTGAAACCGATTCCATCACAAATTGAGAAATCCGAGTAGGCCGCTTCAATTTGTCTTCCCTTCCTCTGCATTATGCATTCACCTTCTCCCCGCAGAACAATTAGTTTGGAACCCACTCAATTCGAATTGGATGCAATTTAAAACGATCTTTGCAAAACAACCAATCCCGTTCCTGATTGCATGTGGGTAACTTACAACTTCTCGAAGTTTGGCAACCCTGTCTTGGGTATCCCCCTATTGAACAACGGCAAAACGATGAACAAACACGTAAAATAAACTTCAATCAATGTGTGTCTATTCGTTACATCGAAAAAGTTGACGAAATTTGGAAAGATAAATATTTGGACATCTGACTGAAGCTATCGAAATCGAATTTATGGAAATGGAATTTGACAGATTCGATCAAAGCGTATTTGAGAAGTATCTTCAATCTGTTATCTTCGATACAAATGACACTGGGTTACCGATAGATGTTGAGCTATTAGAAATTAGGCCATCGTTAGAGCTGCAAATTAGTTGTTTTCAAAAATACTCCTCCTCCTTCCGTTTGAAAAGATGATGTCCTGTTTTTTAAGCCAACTAGGTCTCCTGTGACGGTTATGTCTGTCGTTCTCTCCATCTCTTCGGTGGTCAGGGAGAATTTGATGAGATATGGTTTTTTGCCCATTTGGAAATTCAGTCGAGACACACATGGTCGCCACGTGCTCATTCCGGTATCTCTCTCTTTTGACTTCTAACGACATCTTGGACTTCCAATTCTGGTCTATAGTCTTCACTCCTTATCCTATCGTACAAGATATCCTCCTCTCAATTGGTCCCAATGCTCTCATCTCTGCTTTTCTCATCATTTGCTGTATTCCACTCTCGTTTCTAGGACGTAGGTGAGAACCGGGTAGATGCAGGTTTTGTATATACGTATTAAATGTATAGCTTTGCTTCTGTCATTTTGCATTAGATGACTGTAGCGGTAAGAGGAAGTTGATAAATAGATCGTCGATGTCAAACAATTAGCTTAGGTATTAGTGAACATAACGGCATCGAAATATCATTCGATTTGTGTCTGCATCATAAAGTTATTCTCGATGAATAAACTTATTATTATTATAAAGTATTCCGACTTTTGCCTATACGCGTAGGATTTTTCCTCGCCGTCGGCTTCTCACTCCTCGCTAAGAGGAACATTCACTCAATCCCAGATATTTAAAATATCAGAAGGGCAGAGCTCGGTCGTGTCCGGTCCTTGTGGTCCCCCTGGTTCTCGTCGAACTTCTGGTCCTCTTACACGCGATCCTTGGACCTGTCCTTCGCTTCCTAGGAATTTTCTCACCGTCCTTGCAGTACCTAAAAGAACAGCTTTTTGCATTATATTACATATATACTCACTAAGTCCTAGTTGCTTGATATTTCTCTTGAGATTTTTGGGTACTATTCCTGTTGTTGAGATGATAATTGGAATAGTTCTCGTTGATATCATTCCCCACAGGCGCTTTATCTGAAATTCGAGGTCCCTATATTTTGAAATTTTTTCGACCTCTTTTTGACGCATGTTGTTGTTATTAGGTATTGCTACGTCGATGAGTATTGCTGCCTTTTGTTGTTTATCAACTAGCAATATATCTGGCCTGTTGTGAGGGACTGTTTTATCAGTCAAAACTGTACGATCCCAGTACAGTTTATAGCGTTCGTTTTCCAGGATGGTTTCCGGTCGGTACTTGTAGTATGGCACTTTTTCAGAATTAATTAGTGTTAATTTAGTTGCCATTTCTTGGTGTAGTATCTTTCCTACTGCATCGTGTCTCTCTTTATATTCATTTCCTGCAAACATTTGACATCCTCCCGTGATATGTTGGATTGTCTCGTTCGTTGGACACCCATAACGGCATCGATCGTCAGTAATAGTTCGATCCTTTATGATATGTTTGCAGTAATTTTTTGTTGAGATCACTTGATCTTGGATGGCTAAAAGAAATCCTTCCGTTTCTGGATACATCGCACCTGATGTGAGCCAATAGTTCGACGCTTCAATGTCGACATGATCCTGGTTCACCTCGTTGAAATGTCGTCCATGTAGGGGCTTTTCTCTCCATCTTTGCAGTTTTTCTTGGATTGTCTGGTGGTTGTATGACAATTGCTCCTTGTGCAGTTGTAAAGGTGTTGATTCGTCTGCTTCACACAGTACTTTGTAGATCTCTGACGTGCCTGATTTGTCTTTGAAGTATGTTCGTAGGCATTCAATTTGAGCATGGGCAAGTTCCATGAGGTCTAGCAGACCTCTGCCTCCTTTATTCCTCGGCAGTGTCGTCCTCTCAATGCTACTTTTCGGATGGTGCTTGTGTGCTTTCGTCATCAAGGTTCTCATTTTGCGTTGCAGGTTTTCCATATCTGTTTTGGTCCATGGAATGATACCGAAAGAGTATGTAAGAATTGAACATGCATATGTATTGATAGCTCTCGTCATGTTCTTGCTGTTGAGGTTTGTTTTCAAAATTTTGTTGATTCTCCTAATGAACTCAGTTGTTAAGTCTTCCTTCATTCTTTGATGGTTTATTCGTCGGTTTTGTTTCATTCCTAGGTATTTATAAAGATCGTCCGATTTCATTGCTTCTATCTCCTGTCCATTGGAGAGAGCTATCGGTTCATCTTGAATTTTTCCACGCACTACGCTAATAGTACGACACTTGTCCAATCCGAATTTCATCCCCACGTCTTCCGAAAAATTTTCCACCAGTTTGACCATAATTTGCAAGTGGTTTTTGTTGCCTGTTATAAGTTTGAGGTCATCCATGTATAGCAAATGATTGAGTGCAATATTATTTCTGTTTCCTTTCACATTGAAACCTTTTTCAGTAGCATTCAGTTGTTTAGAAAGGGGGTCCAGCGCCAAGCAGAACCATAAGGGACTCAACGAATCTCCTTGGAAAATTCCCCTTTTTATTGGAATATCTTTAGTAGTTATGTTCGCTGTAGAGAGTTCGATATTCGTTCTCCAGTTGCACATTGCATACTTCAGAAAGTTTATTGTAATTGGATCGATCTTGTATATTTCCAAAATTTTTGTCAGCCACCCATGTGGAATAGAGTCGAAGGCCTTCTTATAGTCAAAATATGTCATAAAAAGATTTCTGTGTTTTTTGAAGGCTTGGTTGCATATGATGGAATCTATTATCAGCAGTTCTTTCGATCCTAGTGCATTCTTGGAACATCCTTTCTGCTGTGCTGTCATTATATTATTTGTCTCGCAATGTTTGTAGATACGAGATGCTATACATGATGTGATGATTTTATATATTGTTGGTAGACATGTAATTGGTCTGTATTTTGATGGATCCGCTGTGTGTTGCATATCCTTCGGTAAGAGGTAAGTGGTCCCTGTTGTTAAAAATTTGGGCATTTCCGTTGGATTACTTATAACATCATTTATGGTTTCAACTAGCCTGCCGTGTATACACCAAAATTTTTTTAACCAAAAGTTGTGGATTCCATCTGGGCCGGGTGATTTCCAATTGTGTGTGTTTTTCAATACTTTATGGAATTCTTCTATAGAAACTGCGTTATGCGGCATTTGCTCCATTGTCTCTTCATTTCTTATCCAATCAGCCTGGGAGTTGTAGGGGGTTGGTGTAGCCAGTTGATCTGTCCAAAAATTCTCAATATCCTCTACGGTTGGATAACTTCCTGGTGTTGCTGACATATTATTGTTTAACATTCTATAGAATTTTCTTTCGGAATTTTCAAAAATCATATTATCCTGTTTTCTTCTATAGCTCTCATTGTATCTTCTGAGTCTTTCGGAGTACACACTAAGTTTTTGTTTCAGTGTGTCTAAAATTTGTTGAGCATTTTCATTGTTTGGATCATACGTTGTATGTTGCCGGTGACGATCCATTATTATATTCACCATTTTTTGTAATCTTCTAGACGGCGAACCTTTTGCAAATTGGGTGAGCCTCCCAATTTCTTGGCGGATGCTATGAACTTTGTCTTCTAGCCTTTTTTGCCAATGTGGTTTATTTTGTTGTTTTTCTCTGGCTGGTTGCTGACTTTTAGGTTTTGGCTTCACACCTAGCACCGTTGCTATTGAAAATGCTGCACAGTATATGATAAGGTGTAATGATTATTATTATTATTATTATTATTATTGAACATGTCAGCTTACGAGCCAAATTCTCGACATTTGCGGGAGGTTTTAACTTTCCTCTTTGATATAAAGAAATCTGCGGCTAAGGCTCATCAAATGCTCTCAAATACCTATCGTGAGGTCGCTATTAGTGAAAAAACGTGCCGAAAGTGGTTTCAACGCTTCAAGAACGGTGATTTTGACGTCGAAGAAGAGCATGGCAGCGGAAGAAAAAAGGTTTTCGAAGATGCAGAATTGGGGGCACTACTTGATCAAGACTCGTGCCAAACGCAACAAGAATTGGCAGGATCATTGGGAGTGACGCACCAAGTGATTTCTAAACGCCCGAAAGTCATGCGAATGATTCAGGAACAAGAAAATTGGGTGCCGTACGAGTTGAAGCCGAGAGAAGTTGCTTGCAAGGCAAAAAAGGAAGGTATTTCTGCATCGCATTGTGACTGGAGACGAAAAATGAGTTCATTACGTTATCCCCAAGCGCAGAAAATCATGGAGATATACCGGCCATGCTCCCACGTCGACGGCCAAACCAAATATTCACGGTTCCAAGGTCATGTTCAGTATTTGGTGGGACCAACTCGGCGTAATGTATTATAAAACAAGGAAAAAGAACAAGGACATACCCTCAAGGAGAAGCGCCAACCGCAGACACGTGCCCTGGGTTTCGGCCCTCATCAGTACGGTGAAAAACTGTTAGAATGAGCAATACTTAAAGAAAACAACAAACAGTATAAAGTGGTGTACGGAAAAATTATCAAAATCTGTTTTTCTCAAAAACTGTGCACCTGATTACTACTCAATATCTTATAATGCGATTCTTGAATTATAAGTATTCAAAGCGCTTTCTTCTTGGAGATAAACGAATTTCAAAATGAAGTCGAATGGAACCCAATAAAAAAATTGTTACAGTAAATAAAAGCGATGCCCAAATGTTGTGACTCAAAAATTATTTTATTTGAAGTTAGTCATCCTGAACTTTCTAATAATAATCCTCCTCCCATCAACTATATAAATTTCTTTTCATCAGACGATGAGGCGCTAAGGATAGCGGAAAATTCGAAATACATAAAAAGCTGCTGAACAACGAATAAATAATAACAGACGTCTGTGTGTAGAAGGAGAACAAGTTCATTGGCAAAGGGATAGAGATCGCTTTTCTTTATTGACGAGTCTAGATTTGGCCGTCTACCAAGATCTACTTTGATTACGTAGTTCTCAGATTGATGTTAACAGTTGGAATTGTGTGTCCTTACCCTTCAACAACGGGCATTTTTGATCGATATTGCAGGAAATTGCCTTCGAGAAATGATGAGAATAAGAGGCGAACTGGAGGTTTCGTAGGATTGACACGTCATTTATTTCATCTCAATATTTTTAATATTGGTTTCTGAATGAATGAAGAAAAGAGGAATGAGAAAAGGTATGACTTTGAATGATATTGATCTTTCAACGGTAGGTACGTACTTCTTTATGATATAATAATAATATTTTATTGCTTCTTTAAGACAGAATGAAGTATAGAAAACGCCAAAAAGTATATATCCATACAATAATATCAATATTGGAAAAAAGCAAATTAGTAACTGAAACAGAAAATTTGAGTATAAAAAAATTTCAGTGTCCTCAAACAAAACAGTAATCCAAGTTTTCGCTGACACAATAAAAAAAAATATCAATAACAATACCATAATATCTTTCTTAAATTTTCTGTACTCA
The DNA here is from genome assembly GCF_914767665.1 of Harmonia axyridis. NCBI lineage: Eukaryota > Metazoa > Arthropoda > Insecta > Coleoptera > Coccinellidae > Harmonia > Harmonia axyridis. The sequence continues at coordinate 33,930,006 of NC_059505.1, forward strand.
GTCTCTTCGGAAGATGATTGAACAATCTGATGCCATAGTACGTTGGCGAGTGCTGATATTTAGTTCTTCTATGTTTTGGAATACAGAGAATATCTTTACGCCTTGTATTGTAATCATGGTAATCAAAGCATGTTTTTAATGACTTCCAGTTCTTTTTGGTATACAACATACAATTCAGTATGAAAATGCATGAAAAACTTAACAATCTGTCGATACGATTAACGAAACCGACGACATCCTTAGGAGCCTCAGCTATTACTTTGTGAGTATCCAGAACAGACTTTCCCATGTAAGTGGTTATTAGGCCAGTCAGCCCTGGACATTCGGACACCATATGTTCGGTTGTTTCTACTTCCTTTCCACAGAGCCTGCAGATCTCATCTGTTGACTTACCCATGCGGTACAAAAGGTATTTGCACCGACAGTGCAAACCCATTACCCAAAGCTCAGCTCGCAGTAGCTTCAGGAGCTTCCTAGTCTAGGTGCACCACAAATTTCTTTGCCTGAGACAGACCTAGGGTGTTCATTCAGAGGGTTTTTCTAATGTCCCACTACCATTGTTGAACTGCTGCCTTATATTTGTCTTTTCGATTCCTACAGAAAGGCTCAGGACCAACAGGTGTTAACCTTGACGTACTTCTTGCAAGTTCATCTTCTTTTCCGTTCCCTTCAAAACCATACATACATACGGCAACGTTAATGTGTAAGTCTATACTACTATGGGTAAGAATGATAGGGTCTTTTCAGTTTAGGTAAGAATAACAGGGTCTTTTTACTCGGGAATCATGAGGAGGCCAACACACTTGCCAGAAAAGGAGCAGAAACTCCTTTCATCGGCCCGGAACCTTTATGTGGTGTAGAAGAAAGAGTTTCAGGAAAAAGAGGTAACCGAAAAAGAAAACTCTGGCGGAATCTTCCTGGTCTGGATCACTCCAAAAAATTTTTTTAAAACTTTGACTCTACAAGATCCAAGAAGTATCTGGATCTTAGTAAGAATATGCTATACCTCCTCACTGGATTCCTCACAGGGCATTGCCGCTTTAGGAAACACCTCATGAGAATGGGTCTAACAGAAAATTACCAGTGCAGATTCCGTGGGGAGGAGGAAGAAACTACGGATCACCTGGTGACGGAATGCCTCGCCATTGCTAGCCAACGCAAAACCTGCATTGTACAGGAAACTTATTGAATTGAGGAATTAGCCTCCTTGAAGTCATCCCAGATATTGGAGTTCATCAGAAACTGTGGAACTGGAAAGCGAGCTGTAGATCACGTTATTTGGAGAATAGCTCTGATGGAGGGCACAATAGACCATAAGGTCGCTGTTGCGTCAAGTGAATTTCACACAAACTTTACGGACAGTTGAATATTCAGAAAGACGCATTTAGGTCGAAAAACCAACCCGTGCAGGTACAGCGAGGGCTAAAAATAGAACTGGCACATCCTCGGCGTCAGGTTGGCGCTACATATGGTCATCGTGAAGTCACATCTTAGGGCAAGGAACAAAAACGTGGACCAATCAGGATCCTGGATTGCGGTTTGGTATGCAAAATCCAAAGCGGTACTTAACATCCCCAGGAAATCGGGGGTATTATACCAGTACGCTCTTAGCTGTTACCTTGTAAACATATAACTTGTACAGCCAAATTTAATATATTAGTTAAGAAATCCGGTTTTTCATTATACCAATTTAATAGAATTACAGTTGATCGATTCAACCAAAAACAGTCCTTAATCTTAATCTAAGTCTATACTACACATGTAGTGTGCAAGTCTTTCATGTCGCGCCAGTAGCTCTGGGAGCTCGAAGACAAAGTTCTTATGCATCTACGCTGTAGTACAAGTAACTACCACCTGTTTCTCAGTTTCTATCTATTGCCAACGCGCTTGGAGGTACAAATTTGGATTCAATAGAGGTATGTCAAAATTGGTTGTCAGAGTTTTTTGCCAGTAGGGAAAAAGGCTTCTGAAAAAGAGAAATTATTGAGTTCGATTTTGTTGGCAACAAGGTATCGAACAGAACAGCACATACTTGATTTGAGTTGGATGATTGTAACACTTTTTATAAGGCATTGGAATAAAGCGAAAATGCGTCATTACTTTATCACAAACTTAATATCATTAGGGATGATAATCGGATACCATAGATGATAACTAGCTTCTCAAACTTCCTCTAACAATCTCGTTAATATTTCTCTTGGTAATATGACTTCGTACGCTTCTAACATCGACGCCAACTAATGATAAAGGGGATTTAAAATTTTCAGGAGAAGTTTCAATCGAATGATTTCATAATCTAAAAGGTCAATTTGCTACCACCTCCACTCCAATTCTAAAATTTGATTTCCCCGAACATGAGTCATCGATCAATCTGAAATCCCCCATTCTCAAATCACATCCATGCTGACCAATCACTCACACCTCCAATCGCATAAAACCAAATCATTCGTTATAACCAACTGTACGCTTCCACATCTTCCGGATCAAATGAAACGCCTCCGTTGATGGATGCAGTACGCATTTACGCCAAACGCTTATTAAATTATGAAAGCGATATCCTCCAGTATTTACGGAACATCTGTTCCCTAACACGAAATTAGACCATTCGTCATTTCTCGTCCAGAAGCAGAACTCACTAGATTATATTGTTGCATTCGTTCGGACGTTAATTGATACTTGTCGTGGATTTATGAACCATTAGCAGGTAATATTAAGCCATGTTTGACAGAGAACATCATGGCGGAAATAGCAATTTTATGCTCACCAAATTAAAACGCTATTAGCGAAACTGTTGTCTGTTCCATTACGTTATCCGACAACGTTCATCATGGGATATCGAATGGAGCTACTGATTCAGGTCAGCAAAACACTAGGGGATTCATACAATGTTCGAAGTCTTGGAAGATACAGAAAGTAACAGTAAAATAGTATTTTGTACTAAAAGAGGGAAAGTTCAACGTTTCTCACGAGCCTGAAAGGCGAGTTCCGCAAACAAACAAGTGAGAAAAAGGCTTTTTCTACAACTGCTATGGAAAGCACCATATACCTCATAGCTTACTCAATTTCAAAACTATGTATTGGTCATACTGTCAAAAATATTATTCCACACGGCACTTAGCCCATACCTTGCTTGGTAGACCAATAAAATTGGGCTATTGAGAAGTCGTTTCTATGGAAATGCAAGAAATGGACAGATACTGTCAACGATGGCCATTTTGAATTGAATAAGGTACATTACTTAAATTAATAAAATTTTTGCAGTATGGAACATGTGGAGAAAGTCCTTTTCTCATTCGTGATAAAGTTGGACTTTCCTCACCTGTTTCACAATATACTATCCAACAATCCAAACAATATACTATTCTCCACAAGTTGCACACAGTACTTTTCCTACAACTGCACAAATTTAAACAATACAAGTAATTTACCTGATTCAATTCAAAATGGCTTTCGTAGACAGTACCTATGCATTTCTTGCGTTTCCATAGAAACGACTATTCAAAAGCACAATTTCATTGGTCTATCAAGCGTGATGGTGAGCAAAGTGCCGTAATATTTCTCACAGTATAAGCAATGCATAGCTTTGAAATTCAGTAAGCTATGAAATATCAAGTGTAGTAAAATAAATCTATTATTTTTTCAATAAGTAGATGGTTTATGACTCCTATTGAGTTTCACAAGATGGCGTTAGAAAAATGAGATTTCGTACTAAAGAAACTTTTCTGACAGTTTTGTGAGAAGTTGAACCAGTTTAGTATGAGCGTGCGTCAAAGATGGTCACTAGCAAAGAGAAAATACGCTATATTTTAGAGTTTTTTTGATACATGTGAAAATGCAATCCAGGCGGCTGAGAATCTAAATAGTGTTTATGGTCCAGATACTGTAACAGCCAATTATGCGCAATTTTGGTTTTGTCGATTCCGTTACAATAATTTCTATGTCAAAGATGCATCATGAACTGGAAGGCCAATTATCGAAAATGTCGATAAAATCAAGGAATTTCTCGCTTCCGACCGTCTTGGTAGTACTGTTTCCACTGCCCAAGAGCTAAAGATTGCAGAAAAACTCGTTTGCAACCATTTGCATAAGGCTGGTCTTAAAACGAAGCTCGATGTATGGCTACCAAATGAGTTAACGTAAAAAAAAACCTCATGGATCGAATTTCCATCTGCGAATCGCTGCTGAATCGTAACAAAATCGACCTTTTTTTGAAACCGTTGGGAGCTGGTGATAAAAAGTAGATCACTAACGACAACGTCAAGCAAAAACGGTCGTGGTCGAAACTCGGTGAGATAGGATTGGTCACCAGGAAGGTTTTGCTGTGTGATTGACTGGGGATAAGCTACTATTATCTGCTACTTTACGGCACAACTGTCATCTTGGAACTGTACTGTCAAAAATTGTGCTACTTTACGGCACAACTGTCATCTTGGAACTGTACTGTCAAAAATTGGACCGTCTGAAGGAAGCAATCGTCCAAAAGCGGCCAGCTTTGGCCAAAAGAAGAAGAATTGTGTTCGATCAGGACCAGGCCACACATACATAGTGACTCGCCAAAAGTTATGGGAGCTTGGTTGGGATGTTCTTATGCATTCATCGTATAGTTTGGACTTGGCTCCAAGTAATTACCTTTTGTTTCTGTCCATGGCGAACAATTTTGCTGGTATTCGACCTAAATCGGATCATTTCAACCATGGTATTTAAAACCTTGGTTTTCATGAAAAAATAATGGATTTCTTTCGACTACATCTATATCGGCTACTTTTATAACAGTTGTAGGAAAAGAAACTTCAAGAAATAACAAAAATTTTGTATAAAACATTTGTCAACCACACTGTTATGCACAAAATCTTAACCCCCGCTTAATGAATGTTACAGCAACGATATTGTTATCTTTAAAAACTGAAAGTTACTGTTTAACTTTCACAAGCTAAAATTTACTGGTAAAATTTCAGTTTATCAAATTTTTGGTTGAATGAATCATAATGAATTTCACAATGATTTCCACAATTATTTTGTTGAAATTACCTCGTTTTTATCTTATTTTCAATGAATTTCTGCCAAGTAAGGACCGAATCCAATAAATATTATCATTTTTCAGTTTTCTATTGAATCCATCCGATAATAAGTTATATAAAAGTTTGGAACTCCGTTTTTTTCCAATAAATTCAGAAGAACCATTGGAAATAATGTATTGGAACGGCAAATATACGAAACTGAAAACGTCCATTTCCTATGTGGTTCATTTATTTGATGTCGAAAGTTGTTTGAACTATAAATATATAAAACCCCATTCGATTTACTCTCCAGAAAAATGTTACGGAAGAGCAAACACCAAATATTATTGTAACTGAGTTGAAACGGCTGGGAAAACCACAATTTCACCCTCGATTTCGTTTACATTCAACAAAGATTCCATTTCACAAAAGAAAAAGTAATGACTTGATGTTCAGGGGGGAAAATTGTCTCCGTTTATGAGGTTTCCGCTCTTTGAAAGTGAGAAAACCGATGAAATATTTAAATTCATTTTTTCGACAAGAAATAAGATGCCTGAAAAGGTAAGAATTTCAATCTATCTTTCACATTCTTCTTCATCATTTTCATTTGAGCCTTAAGTTTTGCGAATCCAGCTCCAATCAATTCAAAAAATGAGAATTGTGTTTTGTGTTTATCAAAATTTGGTAAACTGTTATTTTTGGTATACTGTTATTTTCTTGCTCTTGAGATCTTATATTAATTATCAGTGTTGATTCTTGATGTGTCATGTATTGAGGCTAATTTAGATTATTGTGAATCGATATCATCGGTTCATTTCTGTATTCTTTTTTTTCATCTCATTTTGCGCTGTAGCTTGGTTTTTTATTGCTTGTTTAATTATTTTTTGTAATTGGGTGTTTACCTGTTGAAAATAAAGGTCTTATTATTATTATTATAAAATGTGAGGAATCAATGAAATTCGAGAAATATTTATTTTTCTCAGGTTAGTTTGGTACACTAATGATGAATATTCTTCAAATTCCATTCTGTTCGACTGTAAACTTGAAAATTACAGGAAATATCTGAGGAAGGTCTGATATCTCGACTAAGTCCTTTAATGGTCAATATCCGACTAGAGGTTTCGTAAATAGGACCGTTATAAATTTTGTTCTCCTTGAAATTTAAAAACTACCGATTTGAGTGAAGATACTAGGTCCACTAGTATCCCGACATTCCAGAGAATCCAAACACTACAAAAGCATAATTTGCAGATGGCATAGAAACACTCACAACCCATAAAAATACAGCTTCCGAAAAGCTCCAAGAACATCTTATTGAACTGGAGAAATGGCATCGAAAATGGCGCCTAACTATCTATCAATGAAACAAAATCAGTTGAAGTAACATTCACAAAAAATGAAACATATATGTCCACCAGTTGAAATAAATGTAAATCAAATCTCGGTTAAAACAGAAGCCAAATGCCTAGGATTCCACTCAGACGAACGCCTCACCTGGAAAAACACATTCCCTCCACAACAAAGTACTGATTTACAAAGCCATTATTGAATCAATATGGACATACTGCATTAAATTCTGGGGATTTGCTAAGGCCTCAAACATCTAAATAATACAGCGACTGCAATCCAGAATACTTCGTTCGTTAACAGATGCACCATGGTACGTTTTCAATTTGACCATACATAATGATTCGAAAATCCCCTTTATTATTGATGAAATCAAAAAACTATGAAGAAAATATCAACAAAATCTGAAAGGACATGAAAACAACTTCATAGACCAACTAGCAGAAAACCCGTTCAACAGAAGGAGATTACAGAAAACTTGGCCAATTGACTTCGATTCAAGTTTTTAGTATAAGAATTATCAAGTCAAGCTCAAGTCAAGTAGACGTTTTTCATTCTCAATTCAAGTCAAGTATTTATTTATCAAGTATTTAAATTATATCAAGATACTTGATTTTCAGCAGTAGTGTCACAAAAAAAAGAAGAAATGAGAAAGAACCTTGCAAAAACACTTGTATTTATTAAACTTATTGTATAAAAGAACCGTATATAAACTTTTCTGAAATAGAAACATAATCACTATAAATCATAACAAACAAAAATCATAAAAAAATTATATTGAGAAACTTCCAGGCTCTGTTTGATTCAATAATTTTCCATCCAGGATCTAAGACACATGAGGCATTTTATTGATTTGTCGCCTAACCTATTGCAGGTTTTCATAAAAGCAGCTTGATATCAAGTCAAGCAATTAATATCTAAATTCAAGTCAAGTCAAGCTCAAGAATGTAATTAGTCACGAGCTTGATTTTCAAGTCTAGAAGTTGGTTAAAATGTCAAACTACTTGACTTGATGAATCCCTAATTTTGCGCCATTGCAACCACCTGCAAAATTTCATAAATATGGTCCTTTTCCTTCAAAAGATATTTACATGGTTCCATATTTTATCCCAACCCTGTATAATCTTTTTTCAGTTTCGAAATGAATTCAACACATATTATGTTACTTTTTGTTGAAATGTTATATTTTGGTTCATAGAATGAAATTAATGAAATTCCTATCAATTATAAAGCCCTCAGCCTCCAATTTGCTGCAAAATAGATAATGAATTATAATTCACGAAAACTGGGTGTGTATTTTTTTCGGAGGTATTATTCATTTCGAATTAGTATCCAATTAGCTGATAATTAATTACCAGAGCGCATTCGTCAAATTAATTTCAAAACATACATAGTTTCGGATAATTCAAATATATATGCCAATATACAAGTAGGTAATTAGGGAGAGTGAACTAATTTACGAAGTCAGTGGTGGATCAACCAGTACGCTTAGTAGGCATAGGTCCCCGAGGTCACAGAGGTTCACGATCAAATCAACTCTCTTTCAGAACGAAAATTTGTCTTGAAAGTGAAAATGAAAAATAATGAAATAAGGAAGAAGAACGTGTAACCAGCAGCACAGTAAAAATTCAGCTGCCAGTAAAAAATTACATAGAATCAAAAAGGTACCGCTTCTGGAGACAATAATCTCCAATTATTTTTATCTGTCTGCAATAAATTCCCACAACAGTGGCAATAAAGTTGTCGGCATCTCTTTGAAATCTAGGTACAAGCCACCGTCGATATTGCGTGGAAGGATTGAAGTGTAAGACACATGTTTGGCATTTCTTAGTTTCTTAGTAAATATTTATCAACAGTGTTGTTCATGAGTTAATGGGATCCTTATGAAATAAATGGTGGTGACGAGGACTCACTTTTATCTTAATATTTCTGCAGAAAAAGATTTTTCCAAAAAAACTTTTTTCATTTTCGATCCTGCAAATACTCAGTATTATAAGACATTTTGCGGTTCGGACCAAAAATGTACATGTTTATCAGAAGATCATGAAGTTGGACAACTCAAATTCATCAAAACTCAAGATTTTAGATTAGAACCAATATTTTTAATTATTTCATTTATTCTACGGATAAAAAGGAAGGGTTACTCAAACATACCCTATACCTAAAATGAATAGGTACTTTAAAAGTTATCGAGGAAGAACTTTTAATGAGGAAAAACCGCAATTTCAAACTGTATGAAGTAGTCTGTGAATTGTAATGAATTATTACCATGCTCAAGTTTATGTTTTTTTGTAAAGAGATTAGCATTTTTACCTGATTTACTCCTGTGATCCTGTGAAGTTGTTTATATTCGTGTTGATTTAGATTCATTTGTTATATTTGAATTGATGTACCCCATATTTTATCAATTAAAATTATGTTTAGTCTATAAAACTAAATTCTGATTGGAAAATTGTTTCGAAATAAATTGTAAAAGTAGACGAGGCCCAGTAATTTTTAAAGCGTAGGGCCTAGAAAATTGTCGATGCGTCACTGTTCGAAGTGATATATATTGTGCCTCAATCACAAAATAATTCATTACATAATAACATTTGAGAAAAGTAAAAAAAAAATTTCAAAAAGACGGAATTATTCAGAATCGAAAAAATTTAAATATTCTCAACAGGTGATTGTTTCGACATCTCCGCAACATCAATTCTAACAAGATTAAAAAGATAACCGATAATCCAAACGCATCATCAGATGAGTTTGTTTTTCGATATCAAAGCCCTCGGTCCTAAAATTGAAACGAAAAATAAACCAAAAGTAAGTAAAGGAAAAGCGTAGGACTACATGTATCATTCTTTAAGGTGAATATGTTGACGAATAAAGTGTAATTTTTAGACCATTTTCCTTGTCTCAATTTTCACCAATTACAAACGCTCAATTTTGAATTAAAAATGGTTTCAAGATGGGGAAACTGTATGACAGCACCTGTCACCAGTTATTTCGAGTTTTATGTTTTTATGAAATAGTCTTGTCGAATACAATTCGGGTATTCCATTCTAAAAAAATTGAGAAAACATAATGCAATGTTTTTTAACAAAAAGGATTCGTGCAGGTGCAAAAATGTTCGTCCTGACTCGGATTTTGTTGCCAACAGCACTCATGATTTTTATTCAAAAATTACTTAGCAACGTGTTTTTTCGATTTTTTGGGAATAATTAGATGCCATTATGATATTACTCACGAAAAAATGTGTTTGACTGGTTGGGCTCTGGACTTATTGCTTGAAGTGTTGCTGTCACATGAATTTGATATTAATACCAATATTAAGACTTTAAACATTTAATCTATTTTTAGTTTTGAAATGAATTCAACACATAATATGGTACTTATTGACTGAAGTGTTATATTATGGTTCATAGAATAAAATAAATGAAATTCTGTTCAATTATAAATCCCCCGCCCCCTTTTCGCTGCAAAATAGATAATAAATAATAATTCACGAAAACTATGTAGGTTTTTCATTTATTTCGAATCGGAATCCATTGAGCTGGTAATTAATTTCCAGAGCACATTTGTCAAATTAATTTCAAAACATACGTTTGCTATTTCGAATTATTGGAATATATGCCAATATACAGGTGGGTAATTATGCAGAGTGAACTAATTTACAAAGTAATTAATATTGAGCCTCAATTAGAAAATAATTCATTACATAATAACGTTTGATAAAATTCCGAAATAGTAAAAAAAAAAGATAAAATTTTTTCGAATAAAAAAAAATTGAAATATTTTCAGCTGGTGATAGCATTTTCGCAACAAGATTAAAAAGATAACAGATAATCCAAACGGATCATCAGAAGCTTACGTTTTCAGATATTCAAGCCCTCACGGTCCTAAAATTGAAACGAAAAATAAACCAAAAATAAACTTCTGACACCTACCTAACAGTATAAGGCATCGCATAACTATCACACAGACTGATTCACACTCTCGCAGACCGCGTTCGGCACTATGGGATGTCGCGACGCGTTACTTACGCTTCGGCGTCGTTACTGCACTGACGTCTCGACGACGACGCTGGAGCGCGACAACGTCCGTCGGACCATGTTGGTTGACGTAAGGCAGGAATTTCGCCCGTTTTTCACCTGAAACACCTCGGCGCATGCGCACGCTCCCTGTATACGAATTGAATAAGTGTCTTTGTTGACGCCGGGCAAAGTTCAAGTGCAAAAGGGAACGATACCGCGGTTTGTCTAGGACGCGATGCGGTGTCGGTCGTTTTGGGACGACGCTGTATTTTTTCTGGCTTTTGTAATTGCTTGTTTGGTGGGGCAGAGGATGTTACTAAATGGGTGCGAACCTCAGAGTAATAAACGTAGATAGAGGGAGCTATGTCATTTTCAGTATGGAAATTTTTTCGCCAACATGAACTATCAAGTTGCGAGTTTCTCCACAAAGAACGCACTTATTATGTCCCATAGTAAATCAACGTTTCATATTAACTCAAAATATACTGAAATAAATACCTAAATATATGAAATTCAGAAAACAAACTTCAAGCGCGCCAAACGACGTGAAACATTCGATGACACTAGGAGAGCAAAAGTTGCCAAATCTTGGATTTCAGCAGGGAAGACAAAAAATAATGAATATTCTGCATACTATAAATTCGATAATCAGAAAAAATATCGGATTCCAAATATTCAAATTTGCATATTCAATCGAGAATCACTCCAATAAATATATTTCATTCAATATAGTATAAAGGGTGTTTTTTCGAGGATTATAACTTTAAGTTGGCATTACTGTTCAAGATGGTGCCCGATTCAATAGCTGTCAAGTGATTTATTCTCAGTTTGGTTTGGCGATTCATCATGAATAGACTCACGCCTGAACAACGCTTGCAAATAGTGCAATTTTATTTCGAAAATAATGGTTCTGTGCGGAATACGTATCGCGCACTTCGTCCATTTTATCGTCGACAAAATCGTCCATCAGAGAAGTTAATTCGATTATCCATGGAACGTTTTCACATCACGTTTACTCTTATTGATAACTCGCATCTCCAGTGACGCCGTACGGTGCGTACAGAAGAAGCTAATGCTGCCGTAGAGCGTAGCATTGAAGAAGATCCGAATGAGTCTATCCGCCATCGAGCACAGGAATTGGATCTGTGTCCATCCACTTTATGGAAGATTTTGCGGAAGGATCTTGGTTTGCGTGCTTACAATATCCAACTCTTGCAAGAATTGAAGCCAAACGATCATCAAGTAAGGAATAGATTCGTCGAATGGGCCCAAAATGTTTGTTCCCGATTTTCATAAGCGAATTTTGTTTAGCGATGAAGCGCACTTCTGGTTGAATGGCTACGTCAACCAACAAAACTACCGCATTTGGAGTGAAGCTAATCCTCAAGTGTTTGTCGAAACACCGTTACATCCAGAAAAACTGACTGTTTGGTGCGCTTTATGGGCTGGTGGAATCATTGGTCCGTACTTCTTCAAAAACGATGATGGCCAGAACGTTACAGTCGATGGTGATCGGTATAGAGCCATGATTACTTACTTTTTCATTCCTGAATTGAACAACCATGATGTCCAGCAGCTGTGGTTCCAACAAAACGGCGCAACATGTCACACAGCTCGTGCCACAATCGATTTATTGAAAAACACGTTTGGTGACCGCCTAATTTCACGTTTTGGACCTGTGAATTGGCCTCCAAGATCTTGTGATTTAACACCGCTAGACTACTTTCTGTGGGGCTATATAAAGTCATTGGTCTATGCGGATAAGCCACAAACCCTTGACCATTTGGAAGACAACATTCGCCGTGTTATTGCCGATATACGGCCACAAATGTTGGAAAAATTCATCGAAAATTGGACGTCCAGATTGGACTACATCCGAGCCAGCCGTGGCGGTCATATTCCAGAAATCATATTTAAAATGTAATGCCACAAGATTATCTTGCGGATAAATAAAATTCATGTCGATCGAATAATCCATCGTTGTTTTATTGCAATTTAAAGTTCTATAGCTCTAAAAAACACCCTTTACATTCATGGCGATATAGTAGAATTGGGGATTTGAAAATAGGTATATCACAATCCGACAACGTAATCTAACCATGTCTCTGTATCTATGTTTATTACTCTATGGTGTGAACGTTTTTGGGAGGTGAATCTTCGCTGATTTCCCTGGCAAGCAGGAAAAACGGACCACTTGATCATTACTGTTCAAATACCTTTCATACTTGAAATTATTATGAGAATCATAAACGAACCAGGCCGTAGCCTAATGAAAAAATTGTCATTGGCCTTTTTTTCAGAATTTTTCGTATTTTATAGATTATATGTCCTGATGAACCAATAGAATCCAAAAATTTCCCATAGCTACGTCGTATTGATAAGTGAATATACCCTTGACGACGTGGTAAAATCATTTTGGTGTTTCGCCTCCTTACATATTGGGATCATTTTCATAGTAACATTCTTGGACGTTCGCCAAAAAATAAAAGACAAACTCAGTGAAATGTCATTACATTATCGAAATGCAGTGCTTTTGTTATGGTTATCGAAATTAAACGTTATATAATCGTAACGAATACTAACTCGAGCATATACAATATATTTCGATTTTACGAATTTTATCACTCAACGTAGTTCGCGAAACACAACTCGAGCTGCGCTCTCGTGATGTTTCGCGAACTAGGTTTCGTGAATCGGTGTATAAACGAATATTGTTTATGATCTTGTGATATTATCCTCCTGAAAAAGAACGTTCTATGGGTCCAACTCAATCCTATGACTCGTTTTCGAGTTACAGGGTGTCGAAGTTGCAAAATGGCATAATAATGAATGCTATTTATTTCATAATCGAAAACTTCACGAGTGAAAGTATCGAATCGAAATATCGTGAAAATAAATTGTTAATTCATAATTTTTAAATGTTGCTACTGTATATGGTTTCAAAAGAAGGGAGAACTGCTGTTTCTTGAATTTCATATAATTTGTTACTCTTCTTAATAGTATAGGCAACTTGTTGAAGAACCTTATGCAGAAATAATGAACCTTTTTGCAGTGGATGAAAGATGATGTTTTGGGTTCGCTATTTCCAGATTTTAATATGATGTGATTTGGGTGTATCTTTCCCAATCTTGAATGTCATTCGCTGGGATTGTCAGAATCCAACTATCACTGAACCTCACTCTGCATGTCTGTCGCTAATGGCTTTATGTTCAGCATTATCCTAAAGATTCTTTTTGCATAACCATGACATCATACAGTTTTTATGAGTAACCATAGAATAAGATACTGTATCAAACTCTTGATTCGAAAACTCCATGATATATTGTTTTTATAGTGTAAAAATTCAAGTAACCTGCATTGAGAAACAAACCCTTGACAGTGGTTTGCATACCTCATCAGTATGCTTCATCCAGTTCAATGTTTCATCCAGATAAACACTAAGGAACTTAATGGATGAGCAAAGTTCTATTGGAGTCCCCTCCAAAATAATTTTGTCCGGTGTCATGAAACCGGAATTGCTACTTTTGAATGAAATTGACACAGTTTTGTCGTTGACAAGTAGACAATTTGTTCTGAACCTATTTCCAGCTTTGAACATGACCATTTCAGTCTTAGAAACTGCTTCAGGGTATGTTTTGGCTTTAACGATGATGTTCTTGTCATCAGCATATCTCACAATTTCCACATTGTCTAAATCCTCTTTCATGTCATCAAAATCATTTGAAAAAATTATAAAAGTATTGGACCTATAATACTCCCTTGAGGTATTCCTAAAGTGTCATTGATTATATCTGACATTTCAGTTGATGAACTAACTAACATAGCTCGAGAAAAAAAATTGCGTTGAAACGATTGTCGATCTGTTTGAATAAGATATATGAAATGAAACATTTCCCTACAAAATTGAACCTTAGTCCATTTCATCAAACTCTCCCTCAGTAGAAACCCTGGAACATAACCACAGAAAATAATTTTGACACAATCGAAAAAAAAAGGGCCACTCATGTTCGCTGAGTCGCAACAGTTGCTGAAAGATTCTTTTGTTCCTTTGGCCTCGTTCGTACAATACGCACCTTCCGGACTTTCACAGCCCATAATTCACTACGCCTGCCACTGTTTTTCCTTAATGACCTTACTTTTTCACTTCGCACACCAGTTTTCAACAGACTGCATACGCAGCGCGCCCTCTTTCGACACATCTATATCCTACTTTTATATTTTCAATTTTTGAGCCTTTGTTCTTCAAACCGATAGCGTGGACAAATTGCAACTATTCGCCCCGGTCTCGGCTGAAACGTTTTCATACAAAATGTTAATTAGGATAGTTAGAGGGATGATTTTTTCTACATAGGCGTAGAACTTTGCTTCCGCTGTTTTTTTTTCCGAAATTCGAGGCTTTATTGTAAAAACCTGGTTATACATTTATGATTCAAAGTATTGTTCATCGCTGGCCACTATTTTCTCCCATCTTTCGGGCAGCGTACGAATCCCGCGTTGAAAAAACTGGTCATCTTTCGAAGCGATCCACGAATCGATCCAATTTTTTACTTCTTCATAAGACCGGAAGTTGTAGTCAACCAGGCCATGTGCCATTGATCGAAACAAGTGATAGTCCGAGGAAGCAACGTTTGGAGAATACGGCTGGTGGGGTAGAATTTCCCATTTCAACGTTTCCATGTATGTCTTGACCCCTTCCACAACATGAAGTCGAGCATTTTCATTCTGTAAAATCACTTTATCAGGTCTCTCCTTGTATTGCGGCCGTTTGTCTTTCGATTCTCGGCTCGAACCCATTATTTGCGTTCGAAAACGTTGGTCAGTCGGTTTTAACAACTCATAGTATACTACGCCGAGCTGGTCCCATCAAATACTGAGCATGACATGGAACCGTGAATATTCGGTTTGGCCGTCGATGTGGAACCATCACCGGGATATCCCCATGATTTTCTGCGCTTGGGATTATTGAACCCATTTTTCGTCTCCAGTCACAATGCGATGCGGAAATCCCTTCCTTCTTTGCCTTGCAAGCAGCTGTTCACAAGCAAACAAATGCAGTTCAAAATATCTCGGCTTCAACTCATACGGCACCCAATTTCCTTGTTTCTGAAACATTCACATCACTTTCAGCTATTCTGAAATGGCTTGTTGCGTCACTCCTAATGATCCTGCCAATTCTTGTTGCGTTTGACACGAGTCTTGATAAGTAATGCCTGAATCTTCGAAAAACTTCTCTCTTCCATCGCCATGCTCGACTTCGACATCAAAATCATCGTTCTTGAAGCGTTGAAACCACTCTCGGCAGTTTTTTCACTAATAGTAGCCTCACCATAGGTATTTGAGAGCATTCGATGAGCTTGAGCTGCAGATTTCTTCATATCAAAGTAGAAAATTAAAACCTCCCGCAAATGACGAGAATTTGGATTCCTAAGCTGCCATGTTTAATCGAGAATAACTTTATGATGCAGACACAAATCGACTAATATTTCGATAGCGTTATGTTTACAAATACCTGAGCTTATTGTATGACTTCTACGATCTTTTTATTTCCACTTCCACATATTGCTACAACCATCTATTCATTGCAAAACAGGGAAAGCAAAGTTTTACACTTAATATTTCCGAGACCATAAGACCGATGGTGTTGGGATCTTGGGTGTATTTCCAGCTGAAAGTGTAATCAGAAACAGAGGAAATTCAAGAAAAACATTGTAAAAGAAATTGACCATTATTCCGTGACTACAAATAGGACTGGGTTGACATTTCGCGTGTTTCTAAAGAATAATCATTTCAAGCCTGGTGCTGATAGAGTAACCTGTATCACAAAATATTCAAAAAAAGTATAAGAAAATTAATGTTTTTGTTTTTTTTTATTTTCCGTTTGTTTTTTATTCCGACATTCCTAGTACTCTGGGAGACCTCTCAGAATCTTAGGACTTGTACGAGTTAGTAGAACTGGGTGTGTAGGCTTTGTTACTGTGTCCCATCGCCAAAGCACTCTTTTTTTTCCCTATAGGGAATGATAAGACGGTCCACCATAACCAGAAAATTTCTTTCCTCATCCGGGATTCGAACTCCCGACATTCGGCTAAGGACTGTGCGGTCCTCCACACTGGATCAACCGGAAAAAAATACCACTGTTTACATGATTGCTAACAGGTCAAATCGTGTTGAGATTGTGCGAACGCTTTGGGCTCCACGTATGCCTATATAAAGTTCTGTGGCAAAATTGGCACATGAATGAACGAGCGCCAAAAGCTCCTTCCAACTTCTGACGATGATTTTCGATTAATAAAATTGATGGATATCCTCGAACGATTCCTAAAGTATCTCATGGAAAAGTAATAAACCTACAGCTCAATTATTGCAATAAAAGCTGAGTAAACACCCGAAAGAATACACATCGATTGAAGTTCTTTAACGAGAGAAACTAGTAATCACCGGCTGTTTATTTATTATCGACGCTAGCAATCACCCCTTGCATAGGTGTAAATTCTCGGAATGGAATTTACAAATATTATTGAAGCTCGTATAACTGGGGAGTTATGGGTCGATGAACTCATGTCATCAAACGCATTCATATTTCTCCTCAAACAGGGATATTTATGGGCCAAAAGCACGATAATTTCGGTAGGTAAAACTTCGGAACCCGCAACGATAGATTTTTTCAGACATTCGTCTCTATGAAGACATTTAAACGTCTATTTAACTATGAATTATAATAGTTACAGGTTGAGAGGAAAACCTTTACAGTTTTCTTGGATTTACTTTGCAGTTCATGAATTGTTAATAGTTTTATGTAGCGATTCGTGCGTTACTGTTAATAATTAGACGAATACGACGATTATTCTATCGCTTATTTGCAGCATCTCAGATGTTCAGATCTTGTAATAGTTAGGAGAACTAGTTTTGTTCTGTGTTGGTTTTGTTACTGTACGTACCTTTCAGCTCCATCTTTAATCCTTTGTAGAGACACTATACATACCGAAGTATTCCAAATTTGCAGTAACAACATGCTTGGTTATGGTATTGATCTCCAAATATTTTACTTTTGCATCAGTTTTTTATTTTCTTGGAATTTTGCTATATGTTGCAACGATTTTGCACGCTTCAATTCATGTTAAGCTACTGGAATTTTGAAAGACGCGATAATTTGTCAATTCATTGTATGCCTTTGGTTGGGATGCGGATGCACGTATCCAGAGAGGGAAACGTATACAATTTTCTGAAAGATTTTCTATTATTATCGAGACTTCAGAAAGATACGTACCTTGTTATAGATTTCAGCCATTTCTAGTTTAATTTAAGATTCAGAATTTAATTTATCGGCGAGAATTGTGTCGGGATTCTCGCACCTCCCGTGAGATTGGAACAACAGAAACCTCTCTTGGGATTGAAAAATATCAAGAAGTACTTCCTTGAGATATAGAAGTTGGAATAGTACGTACGTAAACCACTTCAGTTTCAGAAACTGAGAGAATACCTGCGTAATATCTGGCGTTATTACATCAACTTCGCTGAGTGGGAATTGGAGTACTATAACTTCCTGCAAAGATCTGGTGATTAGAAGGCTGAAAATAATCTATAGAAGAGGTTCCATTCTAATAGCACAGTAATTCATTAAAAATGAATTACTATGCTATTAGGATGGAACCGATTTAAGTTATGTTTTTATTTCAATATTATTGATCTAGAGTGAAAAGGATCGATCTTTGTATATTCTGATTTTATTAAATTTGTTAAAACCTGGGTAGAAGTTTTTTTGCCAAATGAGCTAAACCACCCCTAGAAATCAGTATTTAGAGTCTCATGGGCAATTGTAACGTTTTAATGTGTACAGAAAGGTACTGGAATTTTGAAAAAAGATTAAAATTTTCACTAGCTCATGTATTTTGTTCCTTTTTTCTTAAAATACTCACAACTTTCTATTGACGAAATCAGTAATGGATTTGGTTAGTAAACTGAAGAAAATTGAATTGAATACTTCATGAGTCAATGCTGAAATTTAAATGATTATTTTACTGACTAGTTACCAAGCCTGCAACGATTTATGAACTAAAATTTGACCTTCAACGAAGCATTACAGTGATAATATTTTACATTTATAAAAGACAATGATCTGATAGATCCAACAGAACTGGATGAAAAAAGGAATATGAATTTTGAATTCATGAAAATGAAAGTTATATGTAGGAAAATGGAAAAAAGAAGTGACGAAATAAAGTGGAAATAACCAAAAAATTAGCATGAATTATTCAAAATTTATTATCATTTTGAGAAGTTATAGCTTCGAAACTTATCTCTGTTAGGCTTATGAAACTTTCAGATTGAACTGCAATTTATAATTATTATCATAACTATATGGCAGAATGAAAAAGGATCTGAAACTGAGAAACTGAGAGAAACCATTCATTCCTGCAATCACCACAATAAATAATAATATGGCAGGTAAACACTGTCTTGGTAACAATCCATCAATCACTAAATAACAGATTCATTGAATAGAACACTTCAAGCATGTAACGAATCCTCCTCACGTTTCAAGGAAGGAATTCCTTAGATTTCCTAAGACCTCAACTGAAGTTTCAGAACATTCCTGCAACTTATTTAGCTCTATTGGTCGGCAGTCCACTAGGTGGCAGCACCTGTTTGAAATCAGGAAAAACGCTACATATCAGAATAAACTGATTCACAGAATAATTATCGAA
This sequence comes from Harmonia axyridis, assembly GCF_914767665.1. Lineage (NCBI taxonomy): Eukaryota > Metazoa > Arthropoda > Insecta > Coleoptera > Coccinellidae > Harmonia > Harmonia axyridis. Next base: position 33,949,071 of record NC_059505.1, read on the forward strand.
ATATTTATATGATACCTGCAATTTAACCAATGAATATTCTAGTGTCATCAATATTATATCTACTTAGAAAGTTCTTTAGTTTTGAGAGCTCGTCTCTGAACTCAATCTAATCGGTTCCAAATACCTACTGAAGTACTTAAAATATTATTAAAAAAAATTAAATGCCTATATTATAGGCATTTAATTTTTTTAACTGATATTTTCAAAACTATATGTTCGTACGAGTTTTGAAATTTTGTATTTAGATATAAAAGCCTCAGGATGAATAAAAAACATTTTTACCGTTACAACAGATACGACAGTTCAAATTTTGCGAAATAAAAATTTCAAGCTTGATGGCTTCACCAAAACCATGGATAATTTAATTAAAATTTCAAAAAAAAAAGCAATATTCTCGAAATAGAAGATCAGTCTATTCTGAATTTCAGTTTGTTTATATGAAGGGTCACTCGAATGCCAAAAATTAGGATAATCATATAATTAAAGTCACAAAATTCTATTTTTTATTAACGAGCGCTCAAACGATAGAAAACTTTTAGAATTATTTCTCTAAGAATAATTTCAAGAACATTTTTAAATCGATTGATGGTTGCTGGTGAATTATTGTTGTTGAATGCCATTTCAAATGCAATGAGTAGCATAATCAATTATAGTATTAAACATTCAGTTGCAGTTTTTGCGTCTTTTCAAATGTTACTAATAAGGAAAATTTTCGAGTTTTATGTCCGGGCCTCTTTCAAGTCACCTTAAAGTAAATATTTATTAGTAAAACTAATAAGTTTTCGGATTCACTAATAAGTGAATCTACACTCAAAAGAAGGTGTCCATGTATTCAAGAATGGCAATCATCAACTTGATTTCATTGATACTATGTACTTTTTCATCAATATCATGAAATTTCATTCCTTAATATTATTCATTGATATTATGAACCCTTGCTCATCAATATCATGATTCTGAAATTGACGTTGAGTATTCATTGTTTTTATACAATGTTCATTGGATAGAAGAACTAATATTGTACATTGAATGTTTAGTACAATTTCATTGTAATACATTATTGATAATTGATATAAAGTACAACCGATCGAATAATGAACCAAACATTGTAATAATGATCATTTAATTTGTTTGATGGAAGTTTATCATTGATATAATGAACCAAATACATACATGTATATGATGAGCAACTTTTCATTGTAGATATTATTGTTTCTGCTCATCGTTTGAAACTTATGACTGAGTTCATTGATTTCAGAACCAAACATTGTAATATTGAACAAGTTATTGGTTTGATGGTAGTTGTTCCTTGATGCAATGAAAAAAATTCATCTATATGAACGACATTGTATTAATGTTTGTGTTCATCGGTACATCGGTATAAAAATCATGACTGTACTCATCGATACAATGAACGTTTTCAATGAATTTATGTACGCTTTTGGTTGAGTGGAATACTAGAAATTTCATTCGACAACTCACTTATTTACATTTATTCATTGGTATACTTCATTCCGTCTTGTCCGAAAGTTTGGGTTTATGTAAGAAGTCTAGAAAACTTTTCAAATACGAAAAAACGCGAAAAAAACTCTGGAACAGACATCAATAATTCGTCTCAACCTAAGTACACCTCGTTACCACCTCTGAATCGATAAAGCACATCGAGAAGAGCCACAGAGGTGATCAAGGTGAAACTTTGATCGTCGTAAAACAAACTTTTGAACCTCAACTCCTGCACATCTGTACGATCTATCTAGAGGCCCAAATAATAATCCCGAGGGTTCGGCGCAGGCCCAGTGGTCCCCAAACCGTTTTGTCCCCAGATCAACCACATTACCGAGCTAAATAAAACCTAAACGTCGAAGCGAAAAATTTCGAATCGCAGGTTTTCACGTCCTACAGATTTCAGAAGCGATTCGCGTGAATTTTCTGGACAAACGTTGCGTAGGGAAGGAGATAACGGTCCCGTTTATCGATCCTGGAGTTCTGGATAGCGGTTCTGTAGCTGAGTGTACTCATTCGATCGATTTTCCGAGTCTGTCGGCTGTACGGGGTCCTACCCACATTCTGTGTTACATTTTCCGATAGAAGTCCGCACAGTTGTTGTTTTTCACATCTAGACGTTGTGAATTTGAGGTGAGTTCAAATGGATTGTTGAAGGTTTACGTTTTGTAAGGCATGTAAGTGGATACTTGATTTTTACAAAGCGTTGTCACCTATATTGCACCTGTCACCGCGTATTTTGACAGGAACGCTGGTAATTATCTTTATTTATGGGAAAACATAGTGTTTGTGTTGGTTGGTTCGCATAAATTGGTGTTTTACTTAGAGTTTTTTAGGTTTGAGTGCTGTTGACGGTACGTTAAATACTTCTAATTTTGTGTAGGTACAACAAAATTATCTTGCAGCTTCTTTCATCCCCAAATCCCATCTAAAATCAAATCCAAAACCTCTTAACTCTTCAAAATTCACATTAATCTCTATTTCGTATTCGTAATTCCTCTTTTCAACCCCTAAATATTCCCAATTGAATCGAATATTCTTCCCAATTTCGATGAATCCATTAGGGAGATGAGAAATGTAAAACAAAGTCAAATATCCATCTTTACCAGATGAGATTGACCTAGATTTTGAACTCAACAGTCTGAAGCACCCTTAAAAATACTCTCCGCTACAAGTAATGACCTCTTAATATGAGGATAGGGAGTCTGATTTCATCGATTCAATTTCTGCTAGACCTGCATTTTATACCGATTTCATTTTATGTTTCGTGTGGCTGGATTTTTTTTTTGGAGTGGGTTTATTTTGAGGGGATGATTAGCGAGATTAGGAAATTGGGGATTTTCTTAATTAGGTCATATGTCTGGAGAGCTTGAACGAAGGGATTTATGAAAATTAAATTTTTTTTGTTTTACGTTTTTGTCCTTTATTCAGGTTGTGTCTTCAACTATTGCTCTCTCTTAAAAATACTAAATGCATAAAAAATCATCAGAAAATTAAAGTAATGATGAATAATGATACAAGAATTCATTTCACAAAATTTCATTTGTACCTAGAGTAGTGATCACAATAGAAAATCAACAGACTCAAAAAAAAAATTCAATCCTTAAATAGTTTTATTGGAGATATGGCAGAATTGTTTCAACTTATTATTCGATTTTTACATTTTTCACTCAATACGAGAAATATTCACAAATTTTCCATAACTAAGTTAACACTTCACTAAGTGACAGCCTAATCGGTGAGACCACATTTTTTCTTCAAAATTCGACTTTATTCGTCATCAAAGTCACCTTGAAGAGTGATACATGTACTCCAACACTGCTGTAATTTTTCATTACCTTTTCTGTGGAAAGATTTTTCTTTGCTTTCATTAGAGGTCATTAGTTCAGTTGGAACTCGAATTCCTTCAGTGTGATGATGATTTTCATTGCTATGTGTCAATACACGAAACTTTTTATCCATTTTTCAAAAAACAACAAAGGTAGCGTTACTTAACCTTCAATATCTCTATCCTGACTTAACTTTATGTTGACATGCATCTTTTGAAGCTTAGTAATAACAAGAAACAAAATGGTATAGTACTGGTGGTTCCATCTGTGCGGAATAATGAACAACGTGTAACAACCATAAAGAAAAAAATTATTGGTGGTGAAAATTCACAATTCTATTGATTTGTTTTGTAATCATCAACATTTTTGCCCTAAAAAATAATCTATTTCTATCATCATTTGAAATAGGTCACTAAATTGCACAATCAGAACTATAGAAGAAATAATTTCTCACATATCAAAAATATAGAAAACGGTACCTACATTCAGCTAACTTTTCACAATTGAGGTCTCAAAGGAAATGTCCTTTATTCAAGTTCATTCATTCATATATCACATCTTGGCTGCTTTTAAATGTACTGTACGACTCATGCATTCACCGCGTCTTGTAAGATTTGAAGCAGATTCGCTCTTCAATAGTTCAATTTTGAAAATCAAAACAAACTTAATTATAATAATATAAGTTGACCGAATAAAAAGCTCAGTAAATGAACTGAATAACAGATGACAAATTCTGCTTGCCATAACAAAATAAATGTTATCATTTTATTATTTTTAAGCCATCTTTTCAAAGTTTGGTACTAATGAATAATAAAATATTTTTAAACAACTATTTTAAAGGGATTTGCACTATGAGGGTTCATTTTGAAAAGCCCGCTATCTGGGCAGCTGTCACTTTTGACATTTGACAACTAAAAACTACGCCATTAATAAAAATTGAACGATACCTAATTGAAAAACGCATTGAAAGTGTTAAAATTCATTACAGAAATGGTAAAATTTTGCAGGCACAGTGCGCAAAACTAAAGCACTTTTGGGTTGTCGCTAAGCAACTTCTTGAAGAAGTGACCACAATTGGCCACCGAGATCTTGTGATTTATTACCTTTAGATAAGGTCTAGGTCAATGTTACACAATCGATTTGAGACCTTAAAGATGGAATTTATAATGGACATACAGCCGCAATTGTACGAATTGATCTTGGAAATTTGGATATTTGCATTCCTTCATCTTCACAAAGAAATAAACATCCATTGATTCTTTTAAAATATACCTATTTATTCTTTTTTCAACATTAAACTTCTTATTGGAGAACCTCGCCAGTTATTTTATAGATTCAAATTATTATCGAAATTGTGTCGAAGTGTGCTATGTATGACGTTCTGACATCCATCTAGAATACATCATATATAAAAACATTGCTTCGACCTTGAAAAGCGTTGAAAACACTCAAAACCAGCGTCATAGTTTACCACAGTCAACTTTTCGTTTTCCCTCAATCGAAATCGTAAAAACAAGTGTAGTTAAATTTTTACTGGATTATGGACTATAAAAACTGGTAGCTGGATTGATAACGGAAATTTATATGCTGTTAAAGCCCATTGTCCTGTGCCACTGACGGGTAGTAGCTAATTTTAGTTTTGTGGTCAAATCATTACATGGCCGTGATGTCCACAGACAGTGTTACAATTTTGAAATTGATGTGTAATGAAAAATCGAGAATACTGATATTACGGAGTGAAATATGAACATTTTGTCATCCTTTGATGGCGAATTCGAGAGTTTAGACTTGACTAGAGAAGGTAAATATTTTGTATAATTATACAATTTTTGGAAATTTCTACACAGAAAGCTCTCACAACCATTCATTAAACTCAAACTATCTTGCTTATGTTATAATTGAATGCTAGGCGAATGAAGAATAGAATACATTCGGTATTATTTGAATATTAAATCGACAAATAAGAAGAATCTGTCAAAGCTTTGAGAATTTTTTTGACGTGCTTAATAATGAGTAAGATGCCAAAATTCATGACGTCTATTTTAGTTAATTATTCATCTAGGGCATTAAGTACAGGGTTTGCGAATCACCCGAGGTCATCAAGAACTCTTAATACCCGTTTTGTAAAAACTTTTATGTCTTACCAGTTAGTTACGGCATTTTCAAAGGAACAGGCAGCAGCCCAATGGAAAAATTGTCACCGATTTATTTTTCTAAATTTTTCTTATGTTGTAGAATATAACCTCCTGATATCTGAATAACAGATATCTTGATTTGTTCTCAAATTACAGGGTGTTTCTTGAAAAATGACTTTCAAATATTTCGCTATATTGAAGATCCGCTATGGGTATCATATGAACCATAAAAATCACTGAAAAAAAGTTGGAACTTTACGAATTTCTCGAACAGAAACTAAGATATAGCGGAATATTGAAACAGTCATTTTTCAGAAACGCCCTGTAATTCGGGAACGAATCAAGATATCTATGATATGTTCTCTGATATATAATTATCTCGAAAAAAGAGATCGGGAGTCCTTGAAATTTTTATTCTGAGTCTTATAGTTCTTGAGAAGCTCCCCGTGAGCATCGAATTTGTATACAACTTTTTGACAACTTCTTGATATATTGCACGCATTGAATAGATATCTCAAAAACTGGTCAATATACAAAGTCAATACAAAATTGACATTATAATAGTATACTCGAACTAAGAGTAGGTAACGACAAAAAATTGTAAAGTTCTATGGATGACATTTTTAATTACTGGTTGAATTAAGAACAGACCGTATCTAACAATTATTTTTATTAAAAACCAGTCTAAAATTGATACTTTATGGGTGATCAATATTTGTCGCACAAAAGTGTTTCATTCAAGATGGTTTCCTACGAGAAATGTTACTTTAAAGAAATGCCAGTCATCAACTTCGATACTCTGCACCTCTAAAACTAATAAAAGGATTGAGTTGGGCCCATAGGCTTTCTTGTTCATCAGATTATATTCTATAACATACGAAAAATTCAGAAAAATTAACCGGTGACAAACTCTCCGTTAGGCTGCTGCCTGGTCCTTTGAAATTCAATCTATTTTCATTATAGGGAACGTATAATAATCACAGAATAATAATAATCACAGTATAATAATCACAGAACCCAAACCGAGCCTCGGAACACGACGGATTTACTGATGACGGACCAAGCGAGAGTAAGGAACACGAGAGGTAACACGAAGATGAGAAGGAAGAGGAAGAGGACACAACTGAGGATAGGATGCTGGAACGTAAGATCTTTTAGTGGAAGAGACCAGGAAATCATTCTAGAACTGCGAAACAAGAAAATAGACATCTGCGCAATCTCCGAGACGAAGAAGAGAGGGAAAGGAACCGAACAGTATGGCGACTACATCTTGATATACTCCGGGAGGCCAAAAGAAACTAGAGCGACGTCGGGAGTGGGAGTACTCATAGATTACAAATATCAGAACATCATCAGTGACATCGAATATCGGAGCGATCGAATACTAAAAATCAGTCTGAAACTGGAAAACCACTTCACACACATAATATCAGTTTATGCACCGGATACTGGAAGGCCAACACAGGAGGCCCTCGACTTCTATGAGCAATTGCAATTAACAGTTGACAAGATACCCAAGCAAGACCAAATTATTATCATGGGAGATATGAACGGGAGAGTGGGTAACGAGGTAATTCCAGGAATTAAGAACGTATTCAACGAAGAAATCATAAATGACCGGGGAGAGATGCTCATCGAATTCTGCACCTACAACGAGCTAAGAATCAACAACACATACTTTCGTCACAAACCTCAACATAAGATTACTTTCCGTGGGAGCAGGGGTGTAACTTCTACAATAGACTACATCCTTACGAATAGAGCAATTGTACCAGAACAAGTGTTAGATATTAGATCATTAACATCGGCAAACATAGGGTCTGACCACAATTTGGTGCTAGGTGTGATATCTGGAATGAGAAGACCAACAAAAGCGGACAAACAACACGATCCAGTAACAAAGTTCAACATCGAGTCCCTAAAAACAGAGAGCATACTCGACTTATATAGGAGACGTTTGACAAACAAAATAGAGGAAACAACAATCGGTGACCAACATACGGTGAACGAGGCGTGGAAAATACTCCTAAAGAACATAAATGAAGCAGCCGAAGAAGCGCTGGGGAAGAGAACAATCAAGGCAACCTCACATCAGCGGAGAGAGAAGCCCTGGTTCACATCGGAAGTAAAAGATCTGGCACAAGAAAAGAAGGAGGCACATCTAACCTACATAAATAACAAGACGCCGAGAAACTTTCTAAAGTATACTGAAATTAGGAACAGAGTCAATAAAAGAATTAGAGAGATAAAGAAAGAACACTGGGAGAACTTTAGTCGAGAGATGGAAAATGACCTATATGGAACTCAAAAACGCATATGGAAGATGCTCAGAGCCGCGAAAAAAGAGGTAAATGAGACAGTGCAAATACATAACATCACCGCGGATAAATGGAAAGAGTACTTCACAAATCTGCACTCCCAGGATAATGACCAGCCACTAGAAAGGAGACAAAAACTGCGGCGAGAATATGCAATAAGCTTGGAAGAGGACAAGCGGGTTACAACAGAAGAAGTGATGGACGAGATGAAACATCTCAAAAACGGAAAAGCTCCCGGTCCAGACAACATTCCTAATGAACTGTTGAAACAAGGAGGAGTAAGATTGGCTGAACAGCTCACCAAACTATTCAATAAGATTCTAGGGAGCGCAGTAATACCAGACGAATGGAAAGAGAGCATAACAATACCTTTATTCAAAAAGGGAAAAACATCAGATCCAGCAAACTACAGAGGAATATCATTGTTGAACACCTCCATGAAACTGTTCACTCGTATACTGGGACAACACATATTGCAACACACCAAGCTATGTGAAGAACAACAGGGCTTCCGCAAAAATCGTTCCACGGTCGACGCTGTATTCGTTGTTAGACAAGTAATAGAGAAATCCATTGAATATGACAAACATGCGTACTTGTGCTTCATAGACTTGAGTAAGGCATTCGACAGAATACAACTGACGGATGTTGTGGAAGAACTGAAGCACAGAGGAATACATCCAAACATTGTAGAGACGATAAAACAACTAAACACAGGCAACACTACCACAGTCAAGACAAGAGCAACCACAACCGATAAAGTAAAGATCAACCTAGGAGTGAGACAGGGAGATAGTCTTAGTCCACTGTTATTTAATCTGATAATGGACAGGATAATACACAAAGTACGAAGGGTGAACCAAGGATACAGAATGGGGAACGAACTATTGAAGATCTTGTGTTATGCAGATGACGCAGTACTATTTGCAGATAGTGAAGACGGGCTGCAATGGTTAATACAGGCATTTTACAGGGAGGCTCTAGAACTCAATATGGTAATATCAATCCCTAAAACTAAGAGCATGGTGATCGCCAGGGAACCCCGCCGATGTAAGCTGGAGATAAATAACAAAATCATCGAACAAGTATTCTCCTTTAACTATCTGGGCGTAACGATATCGCCATATGGAAGCTTAAAAGATAGTGTAAGACATCAGATGAATAAGGCAGCCAGAATATCGGGGGCCCTAAGGAATATCATCTGGAAGAACAATTGCATGACAACAACCAGTAAAGTGAGAATTTACAAAGCATGTGTCAGACCCATAATGACATACGCGGCGGAAACAAGAGCAGAAACAGCTGAAACTAAAAGAATGGCACGAACAAACGAGATGCGAGTTTTGAGGGCAATCACAGGAAACACATTGAGAGACCAGAGAAGAAGCGACGAGATCAGAAAAGAATGCCAGACGGAGGACGTAGTTAGATGGACCCGCGCGAGAAGAAGGTTCTGGAATGAACATGTCTCACGTATGTCAAGCGACAGAATAGCGAAAATCGCGAGAAACGGAAGACCAGCATCCAAAAGACCTGTAGGGAGACCCCCAAAAAGGTGGAAGGACAGCTGGACCTCAATATCTCAAGAACGAGAGGAGGAAAATGGGTGAAACAAGCTAGCAAGCTTTCGTAAAGTAGAAGAAGAAGTATAATAATTTTGTAGCATCAGACACACTGCTATGGTAAAATTGTCAAACTTCAAATGTAAAAATTGCAGAAATAGAAGAAAATTGTAAAATTCACGAAAAAGCACAGAAGGTAGTAAAAAATTTATTGCCAAAAAGGTCACGATACTCCTCAACAAAAGAGTACCAAGGTTCTATGAACTGGATGACAGAAAACTATAAGGACTGTATTAATAATGCTCGGATAATTACCCATCTCTCTTAAACATTTTCTGTGAGTTTCTTATGGTCCAAATATTCGCTTATAAATAACAAGACTTTGATGGTAAATAATGATAAATTAATATTGTTAATTACTCCAAGCTGGTCGATTATTTGGAACAAGGATCGAAAGGATTTTAGTCAAGAAAGTCCAAAGTTCTGTCTGGGGATGAGATTCTGGAATTTATTCATGAGGCACCGAAGGAGACGTTGTTAATGTACAAAGTTGCATTAATATTAGGTGTTTTTGGTGGATGACAACGACAACAACTTGTGAATATTGTAGTTACTCACGTATAACATTGTAGTCAGTTATTTTAGTACATGTACCAGTGACAAAACTAATAAAAAGCGTATTTTTGCAATTGATGATGACGACGAAATCAATAGTTTGAAGCAGATAAGATAATGTAGGTCATTGCACACTAACCCAAGGGATTTTCCTGAAAATAAGTTTTTTTTGGCCTAAAGATGAGACCGTTGTACTTTACAGGGTGGGGGTTTATTATTTGTCATAATTTTGTAAATCAAACTCATTTTATAGATATAAAATTAATTCCCTTTGTACATTATGTCCATGAATTATTTGAATTATGCATGTTGTACTCAATAATGACACTGCTAACTAAGAACTAAAATCAAAATGACAAACTGGTATAATATATTATACCAGTTTGTCAAACTTATAAAATGTTTAATCTTGTCAATTATTTCACATAAAAAATAATTGTCAATTATTTTATATATGAAATAATTGACGAGATTAAACATTTTATAAGTTTGCGTTTTGAAGTTGGTTAAATTCTACAAAAACCCGCAACTTTCATAAAATGGTTTATTATTCCTTCTGTTATCGCAGAATATCTCAATACTTATGAAATATAATGATAAAATATAAACGGTGCCTAGCCGAATATTTCTATGTTTCTATGCCGAAACAAGAATGATTTTTACAAAGAACTATAAAACTGTGAAGGCAAGGATTGCATTCAAAATCAACGAAACAATATGAGATCTTAAATTCATGATTATGTTTCCCAATTTTACGAGTATAATTTTTTTTGAATCCATGATGGTTTGATTTCGAAATTAATGGATTTTGTTCTCAACTTCAGATGATCAATGTCGTATAGTAATAGATTTTTTCTCCTAATTTCATGCAAATAAATATAGTTTTTGAGAGAAGTTCTGGATGGAGTAGTACGGAAGAATTTTTGTCATATTCTCATATAAAAAAACGCAGTTATCTGTGTTATGAAACATAACAACAAACAAAGTTTGTAGAATACCTTCCCACTGTACGTTTTATATACTAGGTGGTCCAACGAAAACTTAACATATCGATTTTTTTACTTTAAAATGAAAATGTGGGAAATCGCTCGGACTCGTCAATTTCTGATTCGAGGGGGAACAATTTTTCCGAATTTTCATCCTCGTAACTTCAAGCCCCCCAACGGGGGTGAGCACAACCCCGCTAATTTTGAATAGGGATGGGAGATGTTGCCATAACTAATTTTGAATATCGTATCGAGTACTATCTGACCCTAAAATTTCGCTTCAAAATTTCCATCGATAATGAAATAAAAGCGAAAATAGTAAAAGAGGCAATGTGGAATTTATCTCGAGAATATTATTCCTATCCGACACATTTCAAAGGTATTTAGTAGTAAGTATACTCTTTCATTATTCAACCCGTCATTTCGTTATCGATGGAAACTTTGAAACGAAATTTCAGGATCAAATTGTACTCGACCAGATCTTTAAAATGAGGTATCGCAACACCACTCATACCTATTTAAAATCAAGGGGTTGTACTCCCTCGTACTTACTCGTTGCAGTACCGGGGATGCGAAGAGCGAAAAAGTGGTTCCCCTCGAATCAGAAATGGACGGATCCCAGCAATTTTCCACATTTTCATTTTTAAACCTGAAAATCAAGTTTTCGTTGGACCACACTGTATAATATCACCAGTTGTATGCGTATATTCAATTTCATAATAAACAATGTTGGGCTAGGTTAGTATCTGGATAGCTAACCGCTCTTTTGCGTTTCATAAATTCATAAGTTGAAAATTCAGATTTTAAGTGAAAAAGATACATCATATGAGCAACCGAGGCAACAACCGTACAAAATCTTCAACTAAGTTTATTTCTTGATCATTTTCGATCCCTGAACGAAGGACCAACACAAAATCTCCATCAATTAAAATCCATCAAAACTAAAGCTGAACATACTCACTCATCCTCAATTTTTTTCCTAGCAAATTTCATAATCCAAGCAGAAAAAAATCATTTCGTGTCGTTTCCACAACATGAATAAACATGGAATGACATTATGCAATGATGTATACGAAATACTTTTACACGTTATCGAAGCACTGCGGCTTTGTTGTTGATAAAACGCCTTCAATTTAGTTCGAAAATTCGTGTGACGATAACTGAACGTATATGTGTGCCTCATAATCAAATTGACATGTCCAAAGCAGGTAGTTGTTTGTTCAAATTTGAGTTTTTTTTTCACGAATTTACTTTTTCATGATTTAAAATAAAGAAGGTTATTTTTGAATTTTACTTTAATCAGAATCGAGGTGCTTATCGAACTGTTAACCTTGCTAAATTGTGTGAAATCAGTATTATAGTTCAGTGGGCCATTTTTTTATTTCGGTTACGTCGTTTTATAGGAGGATCATTAAAGAGTTTATTGCTTCTAGATCGGGAAGTAGGTCGCTGATTTGATAGAATAATGAATGGACTGCGTGAAAGGTCATCTATGTGATTTCAGGAGAAACCTCAATTTTCAGGAGATAACCTCAAAGTCGAATGTCATGCGTGAAGCCAGCAATAATTCGAGAATAGTCTTTCAACTATCGAAAATCTATTTTCAATTTCAATTATCTACCTTATTAGGTTGCAAGATGAGTTCAAAGTGTTGAATAAGAACATGTAAATATTGAAATGGTTCAGTCGTTACTTATTGGATAGTTGATCGTGATTTTTCGAACGTACCATACTTTGATTGACAAGATCATCGAAAAGTTCTATTTCGCTCCGCAGTAGGGAAAAGTGTTGCTTAGTGATGATAACTGTTACACTTCATGTCTGTCAAAATTAATGAAGCATTACAACCGTAACTAGGTAAATTTTCCATTGATCAATCAATTATAATGATCGTTAATTTAAATCTTATTTGAAGTTATATATTTAGATTTTCATGAATTTCAGAATGTTTGAAAAAATAACATATTTTATATAGAGAAGGGACTTTTCATTGCTTTCATTACCTACTGAACTTATTGAAGTGGTACTTCTCCTCATGAAATATATACTATTTATACTTTTTATGTTTTAAATCCCAAAACTTCCATCATCGTAATACAATAATACATACAAATTTCAATTCACGCAACAATTACAGTGGTGTAGGTCGATGATGCTGCAGTCCAAAAGACCTTATCCAGCAATAAATTGTTCGAACAGTTACAGGATGGTCTTGTTCTCCTAACCACTCATCAGTCAAAGATCGAGTTTACGCAAATCTGTCTCTAATGGCCATGAGTCTTAGACGTCGATCTTGAACTTCATTTGTGGCCCTTCGACGTCCGGTGCCTATTCTTTTTCGATATTGGGCATTATCAAACCATGCTTGACAACATCTTATAACATTAGTTGGATTTATGTTCGTACGGTTAGCGATTTCTCGAAATGACAACCTCGCCTCCCGTAGACCAAGAATTCGCCCTCTTTCAAATTCACTTAGCTGGTGATAAATTCCGCGTACACGTGCTTTAGGCATTTCAACAACAACTAAACATCGATTTTGGATCTCCGCGACCAGCTGGTTTCTTGTAAAATTTAAAAAACTTGCAAAAAACGATTACAATATTCAAGTAACAAAAATTGTCAACATGAAAAAACTCTCACGTTTTTTTCTCCAAATTCAATCATTTACTTCTTGCTCTACTACCTATCATGTTCTTCAAAAAAATAAATGGATAAAATTTAAACACCTTCTTCTGGGTGTTGCAGTTTCTTTGTCAGTTAGTATATGTCGATTAACTGAATAATGTCTTCCAAGAATTCACCTTAAATTTCTCTCAGTGCATTAAGAACTGATTTTGATAAAACAATTCAACAATTTCCAATCGTTATTGAAGCGTGAATTTTTACATGATTATAAAGCCTAACCAACTGAACACAAATGACATAAGAAATGTCAATGAATTAGAACACAGTGTTGCCATTAAAACCATTTTAAAGGTTTCATTGATTACCTAAAATTTAAAATTTAAAATCCTTTAAAAAGTGATGTTTGTATTCGACAAATTGAGTACCTACTGTAGAGACGTGAATATGAACTGGTTTCTAATTGATGCTTTTTTCAATTTTTCATTTCAGAAAATTTGCAGAGAAGTACATACTCCCTAATTTCCCACAAAAATATAAATATCTTTTAACATTTTCTGAAAGATTCAAAATGGGAGCAAGGCATTCTTTCGAGGATCATAGATAAAACTGACGAAAAGATACGTGGTCTTAGGAGATCGAAATATATTTACTAGAATTTGGGATAAATTAATATACTCGTACCTACTCTGATATCGAAATCCATAAAATTCACGAATAAGTACCTATACCACTTAAGTATTTCCAGTAGAATAGATCACGAGATGAATATCGGAAACTATAAAATATCGAAGAACCTATATACGAACTTTATTGTTTCCTCATAGAACGCGAGTTTTGTTACACGAAAACCACAGTATTCCTGGAAAATAAGTGGTTTTCTTGCAACACAAGTTGTACTAAGCAAAAACTTGAACCTTTAACACAGCAAATAGTGTGAATATATTAGCGACGCACTCTTCAAAAGTTTGTTATGCATATGAACGTCATATATCGAACCTCATAAGAATATAAAACGTTCATTCAGTAACATTGAAATTGGGTTTTGAGGAAGTGTAGGCTTATCAAATGGGACAGGAAACAATTGAAATGTAGTCCGACTGTCATGGTAGAATTAATTGTTTTTATTCAGTCAGATGATACAGGTGTTCAAAAACAGTTCAAATGGGTAATCAACAATATATGATTTGAATATAAACTAGGTATGTGAGTTCCGAAGTTTTCGATTTGATTAAATTGTATCATTTGTATCTCATTAATTAATTGTATCATTTGTATCAATGGGATTAATTAAATATTTTGACTGAATTTTTTCTACTGCGTGTGCGTTAAAAAAGACCCGAATATTTTATCACCATATTTAAAAAGAACTATTTTTTTGCTACGTAATTATGGTATTTTGAATATTCGATGTGAATATTTTTAATGGTTGATTTTATTGATATCACGCAATCACCTGCTCTAGTTTCCTAGAAAACCAGCAGGAGGCGCAGATATCCTTTCGAATCGTTTTTCAAATTTATACTCACCACAAAAATTGAATAGTAATAATTCACGGAGAGGTTCAATTTTTTTGGAAAAACTTTTCAGATGTTCATTATTGAATAACAGATAAAAGTTATTTACATAAACTCGACATTTATTTACTTATCTCGGGATTGAACTTGCTACTATAAATGAAATAAATTCTTTCAGAAGGAAATACTATTCGCTAGTTTTCTTATTTGAATCGTGAGTGGAAATATGACTGGAAATATGACTAATTTTTTATTTTTGTTTCAGGTGATCACCCGTTTGAAATACGGGATCCTAGAGCCTCTAGACTTTTATCGTGGGTTGAAATCCCTGTGGGAATCTTTGGAGACGTAAGCACTTCATCTCATCTTCCCTCAAACATATACAGGGTGTTTTAGAATAATGGCATTCAGTAAAAAAATTTCACCACACTTCATGAGGAAAATTTTTTACTAACGTATGTCTGATGGACTGGCTCCGTTAGCGATTAAAAGAGTAATTCAATTTCCTGAAAAATATTATTAAACTTCAATATTTCCATATTCACTCGAGTTACTGAAATGAAATGTCCTCACACTTTGAGTTCGAATAGAAGAATGAGAAATAAAACAACAATTTTTACGAGAAAATATCAACATCTCATAGAAGCTTTTCCAACTATCATCATTCTGAAATACCCTGTATGCCTACATATACAGGGTGGCCATTTGAAAACGAAACAGACGAGATTACAGACGAAATAAAGTTTTTCGATAGAAATGCTCGGACAGGTCGATTTCTGTTTTGAGAGGGACAACTTAAGATGTAGGTTACGGACGCATAGCGCTTCAACCCTTGCTACTACAACCCTCACCCCCAATTTTTGAATAGGGAAGATGGAGTGAGTGATACCTCATTTGAAAGGTATTTTTATACTGATTTCAGCACAGTAATTGTTTTTTCATTTTATGCATTAGTTCTCGAAATATTCTTAACTAAGTATTTGATAATGAAGTGGTGTTTTCATGGCACTTGTAGTAATCGACATTTTGAGCTTCAAAACAACCATGACTGTGGCTTCCTTCCTAACTAACTAACGCATGAATATTTCGAGAACTAATGCATAAAATGAAAAAACAATTGCTGTGCTGAAATCAGTATAAAAATACCTTCAAATTGAGGTATCACTCACCCCATCTTCCCTATTCAAAAATTGGGGGTGGGGGTTGTAGCAGCAAGGGTTGAAGCGCTATGCGTCCGTAACCTACATCTTAAGTTGTCCCCCTCGAAACAGAAATCGACCTGTCCGAGCATTTCTATCGAAAAACTTTATTTCGTCTGTAATCTCGTCTGTTTCGTTTTCAAATGGCCACCCTGTATAATAAATAGTATAATTTAATATTTCAAAAATTTATCGATATTCGTTTGTATTATGACATATCACAACTACTGATTCTCAAAATATGTGTCTGTTCATTTGTACTCGCCAAGTCTTCGAAAAAAAATTATATAGAACTACCTTTAAACGTTAGAACAAATTCTGGACCAATCAATATCGATATACTAAAAATAGTATCAAAATTTTCCTCGTTGCACTCTGTGATTGGTGTTTAATCAGTTGAAGAAAATTTTATCGGTTATTTCCAGTATTACAACCACAAATTCGATATGATTGTAGAGGAAATGTTCTATTACATTTCTAGTTATAATTTGTTATGATTTGACTACAACATAATAAGAATAATGTCTTCGAGAAAAACATTTCCCAGATGTCTCAATCAGGTCAGTTCATAAAAAAAATCTGCAATTTGTTTGCTCTGAAATTACTGAAGTGCTTAATCGAATTGGCTGAAAACATTTTTATAGTGAACAGTTCATCTAAGTTTGTGAAAGGATTTTCGAATTTCTAGTTCCCTCAACAAAGGTATAATGATGTGTGCAATAAAGGAAAAATCAATTGTGAGAAATCAGCTAGATGTTATATCTCAATAATTTGATATACTGCGTATTATTCTACAATATGAGTCTATATCATGAGAAGGTGAAATAACAGGCCTTTCATTGAATTGAATCGATTTCCAACTTCAAGTTTAATATTAAGTTATCGAGGTCGAAGTTAAAGGTTTTACGAACGTGTGGTTTAGCTTAGGTGTATCATGCCAATATGTCATCTTATGTTTCCAGAGACACAGCTACCTAACCTGTAAGGCGATTTATAACATGAATTTTCGACGAATATGAAAGATGTCACGTTTGAAAAGTTTTCGTCATCGAGTTCAATGTGGAAAGAAGTTTTTTATATTCATAACAAAAGTTTTTCGTGTCTCCCGATCCTACAAAAGTTTTTAGGATTATCTACATATACTACATTCCTCAAAAAACACCATTAGAAAAGAACAGGGGAACATAAACGGTGTTAGTGGCGAATTAACACTTTTTTTTTAATTCCTACAATATCGATTCCACTTCTGTGTGACATATTGCACCGTCCTGTAGAATATTTTATTCTGAATTTCGCATATCATTGCTTCCAATACACCAAACAAAAACAATATAATATAGGCGATCTATCAATACATAACATGCTAAAAATCATCTTTCACGGAGTTGTCCTTCAGTGCCGTGTCACTATCTATGGCCAATGTTGACAAAAAATCAATCCTGTCCTCAAAAAGGCCTTCAATGATTCAAGTGAACAATACCAAATTTGCTCCGAAATCGGGAGGGTTTCTTCAACCAGAACCGATTCACCAAGCGATGATTTTTCGAATCCTCAGGTGTGCCAGGATCGCTACTGGACCCTTATATTGGGGGAACATCTCCCATAGATTTATACTGAATATATTCCATTGAATTCGTAAAGATTGGTAACACTATTTCGTTTCCATTTTCAGTGACGTCAGGTATTCCTCAGGGAAGTCACTGGGGGCCATTGTTGTTCTTGATTTTCATTAATTATATAAAACTCGTCGTCTGCTTTGTCCGATTTTTAATATTTGCAGATGATCTGAAGCTTTTTTACTTCAATTGAGTCGTTGGCTGACGTTGCGAGGCTGAAATCGGATCTGCCGGCTGTGGACAACTGGTGTGCAACCAATTGTATTAAAATTAACATCAATAAATGTCAGTTCGTGAACATTTTCTATTTACTATTTCATTGGAGGTAGAATCATTGAGAGAGCATTTGTTGTCAAGAACTTTGGTATGTCATATGACAGTGAGTTATCTTTCAGACCGCATGTCCGTGCCATTTCTACGGCATCTCTGAGGACTCTGGAATTTGTCCTGAGAAGCAACAGAGATTTCAGCAAGGAGACACTACAGTACCTCTATGTCGTTCTTGTGAGACCGATGTTAGAGTTCTCATCCGTCGTTTGGTCACTCTACACATCAGTGGACAACCTTCTTCTTGAGATAGTACAAAATAAGTTCCTCGGATATGTTTTAATTAGAGGTGGCTTATTTTCTTTTGAGTTTTTCTCTGCGAGTCGGTTGCGGGTCTAGCTTGAACTGCCTTTCTTGATAGTAAGAAGATTTCATGCAGATGTCATGTTAGCCCCTAAACTCTTTCGAGGACCATTGTATTCTCCTGAACTGTTATTCCAGTTCAATTTGTCTAATCCCCCAAGATTTGTCAGGAGATTATATCTGTTCAGGCCTGCCTTTTATCTAGAACGAATTATTGTTTTTTTTTCTCCGGTTTTGAGAATGATGCGGAGTACCAATGTCGTTGATTCCTTGAGTATCGATATATTTCTTCACTCTTTCTCGGGGATGAGAGGAGATTTGAGGCGTCTTAAAACACTGAATTCTTTTTCTTTGTACTCGTATAATTATATAATTTTTGTATGGTAGAAGATACTCCTGTATGATTGATGATTTAATAATAATATTTTTTTTTTGTAAAAAGGTTTTGTACCGTTTATTGAATAAAATATAAATGAATAAATAAAAAAAACATTTTAAAAATGCGATGACTCTGAACAAACCTTATCATATCAATCAAATTTCTAAAAATGTTTTTTTTTCAGATGGCAGGTGCCGATCCAAAATGGCAGAAGGACGCCGCCGACCAGAACTTCGACTACATGTTCAAACTGCTAATAATCGGAAACAGTTCAGTAGGGAAAACCTCTTTTCTATTCCGTTACGCGGATGACAGCTTCACGTCAGCATTTGTTAGCACCGTCGGTATCGATTTCAAAGTGAAAACCGTTTATCGTCACGAGAAACGGGTGAAATTACAGATTTGGGTGAGTTTCCCTTTGCGTAAGAACTGTTTACTTTGTCGCAACGTGATTTTATAAGATGGAAATTCCAGAAGGGTTATGACGTTGGATTACAAGCTGTTTGTGAGCTTTTTGGGTGGAAGTGTAATTGAAGGAGGGCCTTGAAATGTCACTCTGAATGAAATGTGTTATTGTATAATTCGAACGTTTGGAAATTCATGAAAATTTGGAGATTCGCCTTTAAATTAGGTTTATTTTTTCCTACGATCCTTATAATCGAGTGATCAATAGAAACTTTGTCTTGTTACGGTTGTCATGCTAAATTAATTTTGACAGACATGAAGTATAATAGTTGACAGTTATCATTGTTAGCTACATTTTTTCTCCGGCGGACAGAAAAGTGATTCATCGTTGACATAGCAACACTTTTCCCTTCAGCGGTGAAGAAGTGGAACTTTTCGATAATCTTGTCAGTCAAGATATAACGTTGTTATAGTACGTTTGAAAAAAATAGTTATTTGTTTTACTTGGTAGCAAAGTAGTAGATTGTCTGCCACGGCTGATATTTCATAGCCTAGGTTGGCGAGGCTAGGAATTCAGCTACTACTTTTCTACCGAATTGAACATTTAATTTTTTCTTCGATGGTTTATAATGATATATGTAGGATATTGTATTTGGAAATTATTACAATTTTTAGAATCCTTTTTTTTTCCTGTAATGATAAATTAAAACCAAATTTGATAGAAATCGCAATTGTTGGAAATTGTAGATGATAATTATAGTTTGACAGTTTTATTTCCATTGAGAATGATCATTTTGCTGCCTAGGCAAGAACAGTAATACTTTGATATGTGCCAAAAAAATTGATATTTGCTGTCAATCGGAGAGAATAGTCATTTGTTTTACTAAGCAGCAAAGTAGTAGATTGACTGCCGCTTAGAATGTTGTTTCAGATAGCTTTATCCATTTCTTATTTGAAGTAATCATTCGATTAATTGATCTGATTTGTTTTCCTCTACGATATCGCACTAACCGTGCCCAAGGTGAAAATTGTGGAAACTTTCAAGGCTCTAAGCAATTCTTTAAGAAAGCTTCTTTTATAAAGCAGAGTGGCCTTCTATCCAGATACTGGCAATCGTTGCTTATACTCATTATTGGGTTAAGTGTACAATCATATTTATGTGTCAATATTTCTCGGGCCTGGCATACGTAACGGGTCCTAGGATAGTTCATTTGAAAACATATTAGCTCTCCTTTTTATTTTTTAATTCCACTGATGATTTATTTCTCAATTTCAGGATACAGCCGGACAGGAAAGATATCGAACAATCACAACAGCCTACTACAGAGGAGCTATGGGATTCATTCTCATGTATGACATAACAAACGAAGATTCCTTCAATAGTGTGCAAGACTGGTGAGTTCTGGATGAATTGAGGATAGTACTGAACTGACGTGAATTTTCATACGATTATGATGCACAAAATTTTGCAAGAGACTTAAAATATTGTGTATTCTCTATACACTCTTAATTTCCACTAGGTTCGATCTATTTTCGCGAAATGTTGGCTTTTTGTCGTTATTCTGCTTGAATACGATGTCAACATACATTTTTGCACGAAGCTTGATTTATTTTATATATCTGAACACTGAATGTACGTATACGTTTTGAAAGATCACTTGTCGAGAATACGGTCCCAGATCCCGCCATCTTCGACCAAACGGTGAAGCCAGTTAGTACTCTCGAAAAGTTTCTAGGTCGTATCATTCGAAAGTTATCTATCGAACAGAATCTGATTTAAGGACGTATTCGTCATCAATGAGTCGAACTTTTTCGTTTGAGACCATTTCCGTCTCAAAATACGAAAATTATAGACATTGTGACGAAATGATGAGCGGACCCTTTCGAGAACCAACACTCAATAACTAAAAAACTATAATAATTGACTTCAATGTTTTTTTGTCTTCAATAACTAAATAACTACAATCATTGAAATCAATGTTTTTTTTGTCAAATTAATATAATGATTTTTTGCAGGGTCACTCAAATAAAAACTTACTCCTGGGACAACGCTCAGGTAATTCTAGTAGGGAACAAAAAAGACATGGAGGACGAAAGGGTTATTAGTTTTGAGAGGGGAAAACAGTTGGCTGACCAATTAGGGGTTGAATTTTTCGAAACAAGTGCGAAAGAAAACATTAACGTAAAGGTGAGTCACTTTTTTACCTCTCATATCTATATGCCTATTGATATTATGTAGTATGCAGTAACGGCTTTTCCAGTAAGAATGATTGAATTTGGAATTCTCATAATGGCAACACTGTGTGTTATTTTTTGACATTTTTTATGTCATTTGTGTTCAGTAGGTTATGTCGATTAATAATAAAATGTTTCATGTTTCAACAACGTTTGGAAATTGTTGAGTTGTTTTATAAATATCAGTGCTCATTTGAGGATATCATATTGCCGACCAATTTGAGAGTGAATTTTTTTGCACATTTTTTTGGGTACAAAAGTACCCAGAACAACAAATAAATGAACGCACACAAGGGGATATTGATATAATAATTTGGTAGTAGCAAGTAAAGAAGAAAATCTAAATATATCGGTTCCACACCATTCTCAATAATTAAATCTGTGTCAAACAACAGCTTTGGGGAATTCTGAGGAAAGATTTGGGTTTGAATTCTTACAAAATTCAACTAGATCAAGAACTGTAGCCATTAGACCACCATAAGTGTCGTTTATTTTCTTATTTTACTCTTAAACTACCTCAAAAAAGATTGAACAGTGTAAGACTTATGCCAATCTGATAGGGGCAAAATGGCGAGAAATGAGATGGCCTGTCTTCTTTCGTAGGTTTTAGAAAGAATATATTAGCTGAACAGGCATTTCAAGAGAAGATTAAGTAATAAAATGCCCGATTTATCGACGCTCACCGAAAGATTCGATTCGGAGTACAAGTTTTGGACGCTTAAATCTGGTATAAGATTCGTCGTAGTATTCTCTGACTAATCGTTGAGGTGTTTTTCCGTTATACCAATGATTTTGGGAGTGATTTCATCAAGAAATTTCTTCTTGATAGGTTCTCCTTAAGATGCGGTTCTAAAAATTTCATTTTGAATAATTTTTAAGTTGTTGAACTTTTCATCTCATCTCCGTGACAAAAGAAGAGCAGTAGTCTTTTTAGGGTACACTGTGATTAGTCATTGGCCATTTATTTAGGTATTTGATTGCCAATCGGGGGGTCCACAGTTTTATTTTAGTAGCAACTATATGAATACTTCTTACCTCAACTCTATATATTAATATTATCATATTTCTATTTCAGAATGTCTTCGAGAGACTGGTGGACATAATTTGTGACAAAATGTCCGACAGTTTAGACACAGATCCAACACTGATGAGTGGTGGGGGTAAAGTTCCACGTCTCACAGACGCCCCACAAGGACCACAAGCTGCCAACTGCAACTGCTAATAGATCGACTCTATATATATGTTAAAAATCAACTGTATCCAAGTTGACCAGAATTCATTGAATTACGTCTGATGTTCTCTTCATTCCAAATCGAGACTGACAATACGCATGTCTAGTATTCAAATAATATTCAATATTCTAAGCCTTCGAGATGTCATTTCATTTCTTCATGAGGATATTTTAATTTTTTCATTCAAATCAGGTGTAGAGGAATATTGAACCAAACTACACTGAACACACAATATATTCCACAGTTGAATATTTCAAATTGAGCTTGAAATTTGGACAAATACAATAAAGATGACTGAGGGTGGTTATATTTTCGAAATACTTTTATAAGAAAATAGGTAACTATTCTAATTGTTAAAATGTAATTGTCGCTATGAAACTCATTGAGTTTGATAATTAATTTATTTTTACTTCTTTGCTTTTTTTTGTTTTATATTTATATATTTTAATATGATTAAAATGGAGAGAATCCTAAAATGAGACATGAAATGATGTTCCTCTGAGAACTACTCTTCATTTTCGATAATCTGATACCACAAGCATTGAAACAATTTTAAATGTATGTATATTATGAATCTTATTCGATGTGGATATTTTGGGAATATTCAACTTCAATAATAGCTCGTTTTCACATCACATTACATCAAACAATTGTTCGAATTGTTTTACTGTTAACTCGACCTAAAACGAATAATTTGAGAGATCTGTTTCAGAATGAAATTCATCATATCGTAGTCATAAAAAGCATTCTTTTCAAGTTGAAGAGATGAAGATCACTTGATACCATACTCACATAGCACATATTCACTAGTTGAAGTATCACATGAAGAAGTTTATGTAAAATAAATATTCTTTTATATGCTTATAGTATCGAGTGGTCGAACAAACTCAAGGTATATAAGAAATGATAATGAAAATGATTTAGGAAGCTTGTAGAATGAAAATATGCAAAAATGTATTGATGAACGTGTAAATAGATATAATGAATATTTAAGTTTCAGTTGAATGTCAGGGATATGACCCAAATTTTCCGAAAAAAGGATACAATATCCAAATTCTCTTAAACTTATACAAAGTGTTCTACAAGCTCTATGACAAACTTTAATATATAGTTCATTCTGACCATTTTTTTCCTATGAACATAGGTTTCAACATGTTTGAACTCTAAGCATTGGATCAACTTTCAGCAACATTAAAAATTGTTCAAAATGTCCACTTTCTGCTTGAACGAAAGCCTTATATTTACGAACTTCTTCACTTGCATTGGTGAATCTTGAATTCTATCGAATAATTGTGGATGAGATGTTATTTAAACATCTCTAAGCTGTTTTATATATCCCAATAAGTAAAAATCTAACGTATTGAGATCCACTAAACGAGGTGGCCATGGTATTTGTCTTCCTTGACCTATCCATTTATACGAAAAATCTTCATATGACCAAGCGGCTACTTGCTGCTTGTGCTTGCATCATCGTGCTGATAACTTGGAGATCATAAATTAAGTAGTAAAAATTGTGCTCCAAAAATAAAATATAACTTTTGAACGAAAGCAGTTCTGACCTTTCCTCGTAGAAAAATGTTCAGAATCATCATAACTATCATCTGAAAGAGTTGTTCGATGAGCTTGTAGAATACCCTTTATGAATAAAACTGAATAACTTTTTCTGAATAAACTTAACAATATTTGAAAGCTTTACTGCCTCGATTTCCAAATCAATCATGTGATTCATATTTTCACAATCAATATCTGAAGTTATAATATTCGACATTAAACCTATATTTAACTTGAAGAGTTGAAAATATTGTATGTAAATTCACCTATATGTATTCGAGTCGAGAACTTACAGATATTAAAAATAAAATGTAGAAACAATCAAAACCAAATTCAACGAAAACATCTTGAATAAGGGTCATTTTGAAACGATGTACCTAAAAGAATTATGTAGGTACTTCCATTTTGTACCTCGCTGTGTGAATAGGTAATATAAATAAAGAATCGCACATCATGGAAGTAAACAGTCATTAAATGTTTATAGATTTATTGTTACAGTCGAAATTATTGTATATTAATATTACCTGATTTTATTAGTGTAAAATAAATAATGCGTAATGCCTGCTGTTAATTTCTCTTCTTCTTCATTGTGGGTTGCTCTGTTGTTGTTGATTTCTGTTTGATTTTCATAGTTTTATGCACTTTAGCCGTCGTTGTTGTAGTCTTTGGAAGAGGAGTTGTTTCCCCATATCGTTTTGGCTTTAGTTTTGGAACTATTTCGTAGGCTTTGAAAGTTCTGTAAACCCCGTTCGGTATCATATTTGATTCTCCACAAAAATCTGGTTTGAAGAGTGTTGTTGCAATTGATCCCCTTGAGAAAATAATAAAACGAAATGCAATGAAAAATAGAAACTCTCAACATTTATACAAATTGTTCCGAAAAACTTTTTTGAATTTCTAAACGAATCCTTATTGTTGAAATGATAAAAATTTGCTTTTTGGCAGTAATTAAATTTTTATTCAATGTTTAACAACATTTTACAGCCAACAGCTATGATCAAAGTATCAACAATAACAAATTTATCAACTCCAATAAATGTTTTTCTGTATCTAATCCGTAATAAGATCCATATTCTTATGGTTACTTCTCTTCAATTTAATTCAATACTCATTAGATATCGAAAGCATTTTCAATCATTCATTTGAATTTCAACATTTTCTGAACAATTCATCGTTTCAATCAGCTTAGTTCAATAGACCAATAATGAAAAAGCTAAGCTAAGGAAATTATGCCAATTGTAGATAGAAACAAATCAGATCAATAAATGAAGAATTTATTCAAACAAGAGTCAAATAAAAGCAGACAAGAGCAGAGAAAATTGAGAAAGAACACATTCATACATATACCCCAGAAGACATCTTTCACTCGCTCAAAGTAGCACAGAATATATGTGTATGGAGATCTACAACTCCTTGCCCAGAAACCTCCATGATATAAACAACATGAAAATATTTAAAAAAAAACTAGCCAAGCATCAAATATATATATATATATATATATATAGTGAACCATATGAAGTGCCGAAATATTATGATTTATTGATGTAGAATGAAATATATTTGACTTGTCATCTCTCCGCCAGGTACCTACCAAAAAGTTAGCAAAAACTTCAGCAATTCTACAAACAAGTAGTTAGAGAAAATCTAGAAACGTTGTTGAAACCTGTATCTTATCATATGAACCAATGACCTAATCTACTGAACATAAATGACATTAGAAATGTCAAAAAATACAGTGTTGCCATCATAACCATTTTGAATACTATAATTTGTATTGGATAACCCTAAATAAATATAGAGCAGGGTAGATCAGACCGCTTCTTAGATCTCCCTGCAGGTTATAACTCACCTTGTTATTGGTTCGAATTTTATTTTTTTAACAGGTATTCCATCTTTTCCCATCTTGAATTTTCCAATCAATGTATGCTTCTTGTTCCATTTGACTTTAGCTTCCTTCAGTCTTGATAACTTTGGATGTGATGCGTAGTACAAGTAAGTATTATCAGACTTTGGTTTGTAAGTACGATATTTATTTCTGTGAATTGAGAAAGAAATGATAAAAGTACTGACCTTGGAGACCAATATATATTGGTTCTGCTTAATATTCTATTATTCTGATGCTCCTTTAGTCATTCCCTATATACAGGCAAACTGACAACCAGATCAACAAAATCTCAATTCTATCGGTTACTTATTGACGAAAATATTGAAAGAGTCATTTATAATAAAGTGCAGAAGCAGAAGCCAATGATATTCTTCCACTTCTTCAGAATTCAAAAACGAGCCACAAACTGGCTACTTTTTGAATGAAGGAGTGTTAGAATGAGCCTCCTATCCTTAGTTTTATATTTGCTGTTTATTGAGTTATATTCTTACTTCGGGTCAGGGAACGACAAGTTAGCCACGTGATTATCTTCATCAGTCAAAAACATCTCGAAATATCCGGTGTAACTACTCTTGTCTGAATCCAGTTCCACTGATATAGCGTAAGTATACACTGAAAAACACTTAGATGTTTGAAAGCGACAAAAACTTGAGTTACTTACAGCAATAAGGACTATCAGCGGCTGTGTTCAAATAAAAAGAAGAATTCGATGTTATGTTATGTTTTGCAAGTAGCCCGAAGGTTATGCATAGATCCTCATCCTCGTCAGACATGCATGAGATACATTTCCCCTGAAAGGCATTATGATAACTTTATGTCTTGTAAGAATCAATAACAAAGGGCAATAAAAAAACATTTTTTTTGGTGCCTGGGATGTTAGAGCTGATTTCAACTTTATTTGGGACGCTGAATCTGTACATGCAATACGTTTTTCTCTATCAGGTCTACTTTTTCTGATACATCAACTGGGTTTCGTTCAGTATATTCATTTATGAGAGTTCTAAAATTATTATATATTCATTAATGTAGGTACAAAAAGAATGAATATATGTAGTTCAATACCACTAGCTCACTCAACGAAATTGGAAGAAGAATATAATACCGTAGCTTTGGTCTTGCAGAAGATAAAGTATCACGAACATCAATGGATGATTTGTGTAGACTAGAAATGGTCAACTTTCTTATTGGGCAGCGAAGTGAATATACGAAATATTCGTGTTTCTTGTGCCTCTGGGATAATAGGGACAAAATACACCATTGGGATAGAAAAGATTGGCCCCAGAGAGAAAACATGCACGTTGAGGAAAAGAAAGTCATTAACAACGCTTTGGAAAAAGAGAAAAAAAGAGGAAGAAAAAAAGAAAAAAGAAAGAGAAAAAATCATACTTCCTTCGGTACATATGAATTTGAATTCATGAAGCAATTCGTGAAGACTCTTGATAAGAATGGGTCATGTTTTGCATATTATTTAGGGGTAAAAATGCATCAGTGGAGCACAAAAAACTCAAAGCAGGGATATTTGAAATCTCACAAATAAGATAATTAATTAAGGAACCTGCCTTCATGAATTCAATGAATCAAGATGAACGAGAAGCTTGAACATCATTTGTTGCAGTTATAGAAAATTTTCGAGGCAATTATAAAGCTCAAAACTATGTTGAAATGGTTAAGAAGATGCTCATTAGTTTCAAATCCTTAGGATGCAATATGAGTATAAAAATACATATTTTACACAGCCAGTCAGACCGTTTTCCAGAAAATTTAGGAGACATGAGTGAGGAACAAGGTGGAAGATTTCACCAAGATATTAAAGTTATAAAATTGTGTATCTCCGAAATTTCAGCTCTTTGGTAAAAATGAATACGTTATTTGAATTCAGGATATCAAATTGATATAGAATCAGTTCAAAAAACCTCGACACCAAATCAGCTGTTTCCCATTGTAATTGCTCTACTCACATCCAGAAAGTTTTCATAATTTGCACAACGCACACCCACAAACACACAGTCTCTGTTTTCTATGGACTCTATGAAATACTTGAAAGCTCTTTTATGGCTGCAGCCGGGTAAAATTTGTCCAGGCAGAAGTTCTTGTCTTCCGAGTTTCAATATCGAATGGTGCTTAACTTCTTTACATCCTGGTTGTACATCTGCGTTGTTTATGAAGAAATCTGCATCACCCATGAATTGTCCTGCACCTTGACTCACACCTGTTTGGATCAAGTAGAAACATGATCAGGAATCAAATTCTAAGGCTTGAGGTGGTATTGAAATACTTATGGAATAGTCTGTGTGTAATACTTCGACGTATTTTGCACAACCTGCATGCAAACGAACAATCTCTGGCATGAATTCAAATCTGGGACCTGTTGGGTCCAATCCTGAAAAAAGAAGAGTGAAGTCATAGAGTCGAAGAGAATCGTTGAGCTAAGAGATGGGTACTACCTGAAATTTTCTTCAACCCGTTTATTTCTTGTCCGACATACCCTGCAATATGAGCTCCAACTCCATGTCCTATCAAGTGTATGTCATCCTTGCATGATCCTAATGTCTGAAAAACAGAAAAATTGAATACCATTCTAAATAAGATTATGATTGTTAGAAGAAATATGAAGTAAACAGTATATTGTTCAACTAGCAGAAGAACTACGTCCTCTTGAGTCTCTGGACTATACATGATAATGGAGCGCATCAAATGATCAGATAAAATCGAGAAAGACAAGAAATGTGTTGAAAATATTGAGAGTAGATTATTATTATTATTATTAATATTGAATCAGAGTAGTTATGGCTCTATTAGCCTTCCGGGAACTGCGACCAAATTGATCTTTTGTTCTCAACCCTACCAATTCAATTGAACCCAAGGAGACCGTCGATACTGTTAACGAAGCCGATGGCATCTTTAGGAGCCTTGGCTGTTACTTCATGAGTATCCAGGACTGACTTCCACATATGAGGGTTTCTTAGGCCTGTCAATCCCGAATATTTGCACACTTTGTGTTCGGCTGTTTCAACCTCCTCTTCACAGAGCCTGCTAATCTCATCTGCTGACGAACCTAGCAGTTCCACCAATACCCTAAGCTCAACTCCTGGCAGCTTCAAGAGCTTCCTGGTATAAGTCTGTGAAAGGACCAAGAATTTATTGCCTGGGAAAGACTAAGAGTATTCCTTCAGAGAGTTATTCTATTGCCTCACTTCTGTTATTGGACCACTGCCTCATATTGCTCTTTTCCAAGCAACAGAAAGGCTCAGGACCAATAGCTCCTTGTTGTTCTTTCCGTAAATTCATCGGCTTTTTAGTTTCCTTCGATACCGGAATGCACAATACCCAAGAACAATTACTTTATTGCTTCTTGCCAGTTGCCTCATGGCCTCACGGGAATACAATGTCAGCAGAGACCATCAGCGTAGCTCTGATAAGATTAAAAAATATGGGAGATAAATGAAGAAATATTTAGACCAATTTTCTTCTAAGAAATGATCGTATCGTTTTCAATACGATCATAATATTATTCTCCCAGTGAAAAAAATAGGGCTTTTTCAGTCTATGGACTCAAATAAACAAATCAAATGATCAGACAAAATCGAGACGAGAAAAGAGAAAGTGTTGAAAATGGTGAAAGAAGATTGAACAATATAAGAGATGAATGAAGAATATCTCAGACCAAACCTCTTAAAAATTACCAACTTACCAGCAGTATGTTTATGAAAACAATTATTTCCAGAGCAACTACCCTCGCATTCGCTATAGCCTGGTCGAAAGGAGGTTCAGCCCCTGCCTCCCAGTCTACAGAAATCACATTAACAGAATACTTTTCCAGAACAGCTGATGCAAGGTGCTGCAAACTGTTTTCAGATCAAACCGCCTCCCTAAGAGTGGATATCTTTACCTTGATCCATCCAGTATATCCGTTGCTGGTGAAATCATGTATGGCTATGAGAACATCAGAGCCTCTCTGAAAACCAGCGTTGTTGAGTGATTTTGCGTTTGCAGATGCTTTCTCGAAGACCAAAGTATCCTGTTTCAAATCAAATAATCAATATGATGAAGCAATAGATTGATAAGAGTTAGTCAGCCTCTGTTCTATCGATAACCACGGTTAAAATGTAGTATGGAAAGGACCAACGAAGATGCTGAATACCTTGTCGCCCATTTTGGGCACTTGTGTCAGAAAACATAAAAAATCTCCAAGTTATTGTTTTGAGCGATTGTAAATTGAAATTGCATGAGATCGCGGTGATGTTGAAGGTATCAGAAGGCAGGGTATTCACTCTTTTGCGTAGTCCTTCTCGTCCATATCGAACAAGCTTTGATTGTTATTGGTGCCTCGCTTGCTCACAGCTGATCAAAAGAAAAAGAGCATCGTCGATTTCGACCAAGTGGAATAAAATTAATTATTTGCGTCAAGATGTGACAGTGGTTGAAACATCGATTCATCACTACACTCCTGAGTCAAAGAGAACATCATCTGATTGAAAAGAAAAACAGTCTGTGAAAGCCGTCTGAAGCAACTAAAATCGTCTGGCTAGGTTGTTGCATTGGTATTTTGAGATATGCATGGTATATTGCAAGATCCTACACATTAATTCACAACTACTTATTAGCACTCCTGTTTGTCGAAGTGCTGAACGCCCACAGTTCCTAATCAACATTTCTTCCCATCGTTTCTTCGTTTTCTGAAGTGCTTGAGGACCTAAGAGAATTTTTCTACGATCCTGATTAGTTAATGCAAGATTTTCAATATTTCGCATTGTATTACAGCTTGAAACTGTTGAATTCGTAGTTTTATAATGGAGCCTTCACTAAGAATCTATGCTTTGCACGCAAACATGCAACGTTGCATGGTCCACTGTTCCATTGCTACTGAAATGTCTGGCCATCAGAACTCAAAGGCTCTACTGTTCCTTCAAAAAACGTGAGGCTCCCGTGGTTCATCATATATCAAGTATTCATTCAAAAAATATTTTCGAATATACTCACACTGTCATCAATGCCCAATACAAGGAACTCCGTTTTTATAACATGACGCTCTAAAGGTTTGTAATTGACAGGTCTATGTTTCTCATGATACCATTCTTTTGTGACTTCTATGCATCCTATATCTTCGAAACACTGACTGAATAGAACTATTCAAAAGAAACTGTAATTAACAAAAATCACTGAAATATGAATCGAATGAAATTGAAATACATCCCGTATATGAGTTTGGATTGTAATATTAATATCTGATGATGTTTGGTCCTTACCCATATCTACATTCTTATTTATTGTTCTGTCTTCAGTGTCAATGCTTGATATGATTCCCATATTTGTTAAAAAAATTATGTATCTTAAGTGAATATAGGAAAAACTGAATATGAAAAACATCTCTACATAGAGCATTTGAGTACTGACATTGAATGATAGCTTGACAGATTTGAAATTACAATCACCGAATTAAAAACATCAATATAATTTTTCTTCGATGTTCGTGGTTTTTATTCGTTTCGACTTAATATTTGTTTATTTGAATTTATTCTTATAACTTATATTGCAAATTAGAAATATTAGGTAATGCAAAAGAGGAGCTCAAAAATACTTCTTTAATAAACAAAGTATTGAATGACAATTGAATTCATGTTAATGTTCAGTGCTGTCTTGCACCGTTGTTGTCTTTGTGCTGTTTTCTATTGCTTCAGTTACCGTAGAATTCTTCGATGAACTTGAATAATTAACCTTTGAACCTCCATCAACTTGAACTGGAAGCTCATTCTGGACAGCAGGTTTAATCGTTACAATTTTTTTAGTACTGCTTTCGCCATTGTGCTGAATTGTTGAATTTTTCCCATTGACGTCCTTCTTCTCAAAGTATTTCCGGCTTCCTTGTAACTTCTGTCGACATTCGTTGGCTTCGTTTACTATAACGCATTCTACCAACTCATAAAGTTTGTCTAATTTGTTAACTTCTGAACTACCGTAGAACCAGTAAACAGGATTCAAATTCCTCAGGTTGAAGGTCTGGAAATACTTGCTTGAGTTAGGTGCAGTTGCATTGTTAACAATTTGTGTTTCATCCAGACTAGGAGTGGGGTTTGAAGATCCCCATGCTGGAAATAGATAATTTCCTGGAAATAAGATATTCATTAGTCTATTGCAATACTACATACGAATGGATAAAATTGTATAAAAAATCTAGTAAATGCAGTAGGATGTCAAGAGCTTCTGTTTCCTATTTTAACTTGAAATCTGTTCTTCGGTGCTTTACCTTGTAGTCACCCATTCACACAGTAACATATTAGAAACTGCTCAACCTCAAGATGATATTAGTAACCTTCATATTCAGTTTCATTTAAAATTACTTCAAAAATAGAATTGAAATTTGAAATGCCTAATAAGACGAATAATAATTTTTTCATAACAGATTTCGAAGACCTTAAATGCAAAATGTTAATAGAACAGGAAAAATTGGAACTGTTTCGGGATGAATCTCTAGGTATGATTCTCGAAAATAAACCAAGAAATAACATAGGTAATTTATATAAGAAAATATTCTCCCAATTCTATCATGTACGAATTTTCCTTTACGAAGAAAGGTCAAGTTGAAGCTAATGAAAGCGAAATAATATTATTTATAGAATACAACTCAAAACATCGATGATGCCTACAAAAAATCTTTCATACTTGACCCAATGAAGTCTTCGTGATAAGTGTTAGATAGACAATTATGTTGGATGTACATTATATTTACATAATGTGTGAATTCTTTATTTACATAATTTTTGAAAGAAAAACTCAAGGTTTTATTCGAAAAATGTTGTTTTATGCATATTTTCAATGTTAATTCCAACAAAAATTATTATAAAAACTTAATAAATTCGTTTATATCAACTTACCACTGACTCCTTGGAGAACCAACATACAACCAAACAATAAGGGATACATTTTGAAGTTTATGAAAGGTACTTACCTGTCTTGAAGCTTATATACGTTTTCGTTCAAACTGCTAATCATAATTACTTTATCTTTTCAACGATATTTCAAAGTAAAAATCAGAATTCCATGTAAAATGTTGAGATTAGCTATGAGAGAATGTTTTAGGTCCATCACAGGAAATACGTATCTGAAATGATAAAAACAATATGTGTACTTAGGTACCGATGTAACAAATATCTTGGTGTAGTGGAATATTCAAAGAATTTGTGAATCTTCATTTGGCAGATTGAACTGGATGATAATAATTATCTAATATGGGTTTCAGACTAGTAGTTAATTCAAAATTCAAAAAACAGAAGTACTTTTTCTACTTTAGTTAGCAAAATGATTTGGTACACGCAATTCAGATGAGATAACCTTTACAATTTTCATCTTAACCTATTTAGCCAATCTAATTCAATCTGATCCAGTTTATTTGATCCACTCTTCCAATAACATGCAAAGTATCTATTTGAAGATTAAAGAGAAAAATGATTCTACCCATCTTAATTTTTGTGATAGTTTTGATAGTCATCCATAAATATGTGTTTAGAGACATCGATGAATCAGAGAAAAATTTCCAGAAGATACCTGGTCCAAAAGGATTACCATTCTTAGGAAATATCCAGGATTTATTTTGCAATGGTGGTTAGTAAAATTATTTCTTTCTATTACAAAAAAAATGATTAGAGTGACATTATCTTATTGGAAAATAAAACGAAAATATTTTGGCTTTGGACAGCTATCCTCGTCATACATACCCACGTAATTAAAAGATACCCATAGCTTTTGATAATGCATGCTTTATTGAAAATTTTCTCTGAATACCATTGTACAAAATAAAAAAATTCTAAATGTATTTTATGAATCATTGTTCATCTTATTATTTCATTTATTATAATCTCAGTGAGAAATGAAAAAAAGTTTATTTTTTTATTATTATTTTTATTTTAGTCAATGTTTTCCCTTTATATTAGGTGTAGTAAAAAGAAATCCTTTATTTTTCCAACAGATGGCATTAGTTATTTGTCTCTAACTTTGCATGAGTCCGATCGGGTTCCACTAGATGACGTTAGGAAGATATTACTACAAAAACTTTTCTGACAGTTTTGTGATTCGCAAAGGAAAACTAGGCTATATTTTACATTTTTGCTTTGGTAAAGGCGAAAATGCACACCAGGCAGCTGAAGATGTAAATTGTGTTCATGGTCCTGATGGTGACTGCAATCACGCGCAATTTTGGTTTCGTCGATTCCGATTCGGTAATTCCTATCTCAAAAATGCATCATTACCTTCAAAATAGCAACAAAATATCGAACAAAACGGAGCATAGTTGACCTGAATTGAATCATTCTAAATATGGTAATTGAAGCCTTGGTTTTCATGCAAACTTAATAAATTTCTTTTTACTAACATTATATATGTTACTTGAAATCAACCTCTAATACAATCGTGATATTCCTGAGTAAGGTTTTTTCAAACTTATATTCACCTAACAAAGTACAAGAAGAAATCTTAAATAGAATAGGAAAAAAATATTTCCGAATTTGAGATGATAGAATATGCATTATTATTCCATTCCATAAATTTCAGAAGACAGATGGAAAAGATTAAGAGCTAGAGCTCTTGAATATTATCCCATATATAAAATGGAAGTTCTCAATATGAAGATGGTACACTTACTTGACCCATCAGACGTAGAGGTAAAATAATTAAATTTTATGGTCTATTCATTTCTAACCTTTGTACTTAAGGTCATCTTAGGTGATCCAAAATTTACTTCAAAAGGAAGACTTTATGAACCATCAAAATTCTGGTTAGGAGAGGGATTGTTAGTATCTGCAGGTGAATTTTCTCAATTTCTTTTTTTTTTGTGAAAAACCTTTTGTTCATTCTTGATTATATTTCAGGGGAAAAATGGAGGAAAGGCAGAAAGTTACTAACGAAAACTTTCCATTTTGGGGTTCTCAAAAATTACATGCATATTTTCAATGAACAACTGGAAATTTTAAATAAATCTTTTGAATCGAAACACGGAGAAC
Organism: Harmonia axyridis; assembly: GCF_914767665.1. Taxonomy (NCBI): domain Eukaryota; kingdom Metazoa; phylum Arthropoda; class Insecta; order Coleoptera; family Coccinellidae; genus Harmonia; species Harmonia axyridis. The sequence continues at coordinate 33,984,286 of NC_059505.1, forward strand.
CTGCTCAACTCACTTCTCTACTCCAATTTCACTCGTTGAGAATAATTTGCTGTGAGTAGTTGTTTGTTTTCAACAAATATATTTGATTTGATTTTGTTTGTTCTCTATTTTGCTTTGTTGAATAAGGATGATGAAGATATCATGTTTTCTGTTTCTACAGCCACCACAGTTGGGGGACAAGTCGAAATAAGCAAGAAATCCGGCGAATCATTATTGAATTCGTTAGAAACTCTGACCAAAATAGTTGGCATAAAAATGACAATACCACTCATGAATTTTCTGTATAAGTTCACTTATTTGCTAAGAGAGGAAAGAGAAGCCCTGCAAGATTACAATGACTTTGCATATCGCCTCATTGAGAAAAATGATGACTGCAAAGATATGGATGAAGATACGGATCATCCAAGGTTATTGAAAGTACTCTTACAAAATTGTGATTCGGAGGATGTAAAAGATCATATGAAAAATTTTCTTTTCGCGGTAAGTTATTAAAGTTCGTACTAATGTGGCGAAGTTTTTTCCTAATTTATTTTTATTTATTTTATTTCAAGGGACAAGATACAATGACAACAACGCTAACTTTTTATTTGTATGTACTGGCGAACAAACCAGAAATTCAGGTGAGACCTTCACGAAACTATTGAAAGAAAATATGAATTATTGTTAAGTATGTAGACCGGTTTTGAAAATGGTTATGTTTACATTTGTGTTTTCTTCACATTTGGAATACTAGTGGTCTGAAAGACTGCGTACTAGTGGTCTGAAAGACTGCGATCTTTAAGAAATGACCTTTCAAAAATGTCAATAAGTTTATTCATTCAAATTGCATGCTCGGTGGAAGCAAAGTATTTGAACTATCAGTCTAGCCCGGATATGTTGAATAATGTCATATTTTTTTCCCGAAGGATGAAATTCTCAATGAAATCCTGGCTATAAGCGTGAATGAAAATCCTACCTATGGAGAAATAACACAAATGGGTCTTCTAGATCGATTCATCAAAGAGTGCTTGAGATTGTACTCACCTGCTCCTTTCATTGGTAGAACAGTAGAAGAAGATGTAAGTCTTCCAAGTGGTTATACAATACCAGCCGGAACCTCTGTTTTCATAGATATCTTTGATATACATAGGCACCCGAAACTGTATCCTAACCCAGAATATTTCGACCCTAGTAGATTTCTTCCGGAAAATTGTGGAAAGAGACATCCATATTCATTCATACCATTCAGCGCAGGTCCTAGGAATTGTATTGGTAAGTAAAGAATACATAGCTGTGAGTTTTTATGAACTCTGAAGTTCACTTTGGAACTTTGGAATACAAATTCTTAATCAACCTGCGGAGTTAATTCAAAGAATTAACAAATAAGAAGGAAATTAATTTTCTCATTTCAGCACAGAAGGTTGCCATGCTAGGAATAAAAACAACTATATGCGGAATTTTGAAGAAATTCAGAATTGAACCAATAGGATCACTTGAAGATATAATCTTCGTTCCTCATTTACTCTTAAAGAGTAAACATCCCTTAGAGGTGAAGTTTATACCCAGAGTGTCATTATAGTACGAGTGAAATTTTCGAAAAAATTGTGATTATTATATATTTTAATGCCTTTTTTGTGTGTGTTCGATATACCTCATTCTGTCTAGAGCAGCCGACGGAAAAAAAAATTTTGGAATAAATTATTCAAGGAGTCTCAAAAAAAATTTTTGGTATAAATTATACAAGGAGTTTCAAATACTTAGTTTATATGCAAGAAAGCAATTGAAAAAAAAGTTTGTCGGAAAACTGTTTATTAATTATGGAAATACATTATTTGGAAATTTATTTCTTGAAACTTGGACCAAAATACAAACACTGAAAGATACCTACATTTTGAAATTTATAGTTGGTACTAACGTGTTTTCTCACTGAAGTATATAAGTTATTTTTTATATTTCTAGTCATTCTCAATATCCGAAAAATCACTGTTCAGAGCCTATATAGTAAAACTTCTTTTTCTTTTTAATTGGCTTGAGACTATCCGTCATTCAACCAGTTTATATATTTGTAGTAATATTCATTACCATAAAATTATTATATTCAATGAGAGAAGCACTATTTTTATTTTGACAAGACAAGCAACATTTAAAAGAGATAACCTATTTTTTAAGTGGAACTCTCCTTGATCTCTTCAGTCCATCATTTTTATTCGAATTCTATTTATTGTTATCTATTTTTGCTGATAATAAATGCAAAATGTGAAAAGGTTATTGAATTCTCTATTATGTTGTATTATGTGCTAATATCATTACAGTAATATCTGAAGTGTGAAGAGAAAGATGATTCTACCCATCATAATTTTAGTGATAGTTTTATTAGTCATCCTTAAATATGTGTTCAGGGATATCGAAGAGTCGGAGAAAAATTTCCAGAAGATACCTGGTCCGAAAGGAGTTCCATTTTTGGGAAATATTCAAGATTTATTCTGCAATGATGGTTAGTAAATGAAGTCCTTTTATAACAAGGACAAAAATGAAATATTTTTGTAGGTAAATACATATGACGTTTCGTAATATTTTGTTTGTTTCCTGGACGTGTTAAAACTCGTATCAAATTATATTTGAATCGATTTAGGAAAAAGTATAGATATCTTATACGAAATACCCTCTCAATATTTTCTATCCAGAATAAAGAAATGCAGTTGCTGTGAGTTGTTCATCTGATTGGGATAATTATTATTATAATAATTTCAGATTGATAACCAGAAACAGATAATATTCAAGAAAAAATTAATAATTCAGTGACGACGGATATGATCGAATAAAAGTTCACATATAAAAACAATTATGAACTAAAATTTCTTTATCTAAATGCCAGTGTTTTTCCCAATTTTTTCTTTCTGAATGTTTTTTTTTTTTAATATGTCCCTATTTAGAAATTAAACAGTAGGTTGTCCATGACTATTTTTTTTAATTGTAATCTGTGGTAGAGAAAAATCATGTTCCACTTCCATTATTTTGTAGAGGTCAGATGGAATAGATTAAGGGCTAGAGCTCTCAAATATTATCCCATATTCAAAATGAAGGTTCTCAATCAGAAGTTGGTACATTTATTTGATCCATCAGACATAGAGGTAACATTATATGATGAAATTATATTTATCATTTTATTAGTTTAACATCTTCATTCCTTAGGTCATTTTAAGTAATCCCAAATATATTTCGAAAGGAAAATTTTATGAACCAACCAGATATTGGTTGGGAGATGGATTATTAGTATCTGCAGGTGAGTTTTCCATATTTCTTTGTACTTCAATTCATGAAGAATTATAACTTTCTTAGTACCCTTTTAGGGTCAGTTTCAAAATCCATACGAAAAGGATCTGTTTGGTAAAGACCGCTTCATTAAAAAGTCTCTTTTATAGGGAGCTCTGAAATAGCTCTGGTTTCATAAACATCTTTCGAACTTCTTTCAGAGAAAGTTTTTTTTTATTCGTTAGTGTCAAATTTCCTTAGGTTGGCTATTCTGAGAACTAGTGTTTTATTGATTTATTTGGTAATATTTTATATAAATTGAAAATTTGTTGACAAAAAGATGAAAAATAAAAGTATTCTATGTACATACGAAGTGAAAGTAGATGACACAACAAACCAAGATTATGTTTTGTAGTTATAGAGCATGCGCGAACAAGAAATGATCCTTTATCATGAGATTTTTGCTGAAATCAAGACATGTATTATTATTATTAATTTCAAAGGCCCTTATCGAGATTTTATGGAAAACGATACCTCAAAATTAGTTTAAGATACACGTTTCATTTGTAGGTAAAGGAGACTTTTAAAGGAAAACGAGACTTAACTTTCGATTATGAAACTGGCCCTAATTCATGCAATGGGTGGAAGAGAAAATGCGATGTTTCATCTCTTGATTTAATTTTAGGGGAGAAGTGGAAGAAAAACAGAAGATTACTTACAAAAAGTTTCCATTTTGGTGTTCTGAAAAATTACATGCATATCTTCAATGAACAATTGGAAAATTTGAAGAGTTCCTTGAATTCGAACAATGGAGAACCTACTGAACTCATTTCTGTAATGAAATACCACTCTTTGAATATAATTTGCAGTGAGTAAAACAAGTTACACAAATGATAAGTCCCGGGTCTGGCGAACAAATGACACAGAATAGCATTCATGTAATTATAAAAAACTAAATGACGAATAAATACGAATCTATTTACAAAAAAGGTATTGAAAAGTGGAGAAACGTTAGATTACTTGTTTCATTTTTGAAGATGACTATGTTTCAACAAATAAAGATGAATTTTCGAGAAAAAAAATGTGTAATTGGTTGCGTCCGGGACTCACTGAGTAAATTATTATTTTCTTTTTTTGGTCTTTACTTTTCATATTTTTTTCATTCGATTATGCTGGTGGAGATTTCTCTAAACGATATTTCAATAGTTATGAATACTGCTTCATATAAATATCTAAAATCTTACTTTGTCTATCTATTTCTATAGCAACTTTAGCTGGAGATCAATCTGGTATAGAAAAAACATCAAAGAAGTTCTTGAGTTCTTTAGAAACTCTAACCAAGATGGTTTATATAAAAATGACTGTACCACTAATGAATTTCCTGTACAAGTTCACATACTTGCTCAAAGAAGAGACAGAAGCCATGAAGAGTTACAAAGACTTCGCACGTGCTCTCATTGCAAAAAATTGCGACTCGAATAATGTAGACGACGATACCGACCTTCCAAGGTTATTGAAAATACTTTCACAAAATTGTGATTCTCAGGGTGTGGAAGAGCAAATGAATACCTTTTTATTTGCTGTGAGTTAAAAATTCAAAATTCACTTCTTCTGATTTTGATCATAACCATGTTATTTTAAGGGACAAGATACAACAACAACATCGTTAACTTTCTTCCTTTACGTACTAGCGAACAAGCCAGATTTACAGGTGAGTTTAGAAATTGAGTTTTAGGGAACTATCAAATGATAATGCTTTGCAAGACAATAGGGTGTCGCCAAATATGGCCCAGGATAAACAGGGTGATTTACCGGAATGGCCTTTCAGACATTTATGGAAAACTAATCATAATTTTGAGCTTAAATTTTGCATATTGGTGTTTGGGACAATGATCTTACTCCCTAAAATACTTTCAGATCTCCTCAACTTCCGGTTACACCGGAAATAGACTACTACTTCCTTATTTCAAACTGCACACCCAGTATATTAATGCACCTTTAGATAGCATTTTGAATGACAATTTCAGCAATACCTATGCCATAACTTGGTAAAACTCAACGGTTCACGAGTTAAAGGGATTCTTATAAAAAAAAAGGTGACGATAAGGACTCACATTTTTTTTTAATATTTCGGCAGAAAAAACTTTTTTCGAATTTTTTTTTTTTTGAAAATACGTATAATAATTCAGTCGAAGCCTTCATTCAAAGTAAAAAAAAAATAAGACTTTTTACGGTTCGGACCAAAATTGTACCATGTGTTCATAAGAAGATCATGAACTTGGACAACTCAAATTCATCAAAACTCAAGATTTTCGAATTAGAACATATTTTTTATTATTTCAGTCGATTTTACGTACAAAAATAGTGGGGGTTACTTGAGCAAACCCTAAACCTAAATGAAATACTTTAAGAGTTATTGAGGAAGAACCTTTAATGAGGAAAAACCGCAATTTCGAACTGTGTGGAGTAGTCTGTGACAGAAAACATAGAAAAAAACTAAAAATCGATGTTTGGATAACTAAATTCTACATTCCATAAATTATAATTAATGATTTACCAAGGTATGACATATTGCTGAAATTCTCATCAAAAATGCTATCTAATGATGCAATAATATATAGGGTGTTTCATTTGAAATAAGGAAGTAATAGTCTTTTTTCGGTATAACCGGTAGTTTTAGAGATCTGAAAATATTTCAGGGAGAAAGATCATTGAAGATATAATCTTCGTTCCTCATTTACTCTTAAAGAGTAAACATCCCTTAGAGGTGAAGTTTATACCCAGAGTGTCATTATAGTACGAGTGAAATTTTCGAAAAAATTGTGATTATTATATATTTTAATGCCTTTTTTGTGTGTGTTCGATATACCTCATTCTGTCTAGAGCAGCCGACGGAAAAAAAAATTTTGGAATAAATTATTCAAGGAGTCTCAAAAAAAATTTTTGGTATAAATTATACAAGGAGTTTCAAATACTTAGTTTATATGCAAGAAAGCAATTGAAAAAAAAGTTTGTCGGAAAACTGTTTATTAATTATGGAAATACATTATTTGGAAATTTATTTCTTGAAACTTGGACCAAAATACAAACACTGAAAGATACCTACATTTTGAAATTTATAGTTGGTACTAACGTGTTTTCTCACTGAAGTATATAAGTTATTTTTTATATTTCTAGTCATTCTCAATATCCGAAAAATCACTGTTCAGAGCCTATATAGTAAAACTTCTTTTTCTTTTTAATTGGCTTGAGACTATCCGTCATTCAACCAGTTTATATATTTGTAGTAATATTCATTACCATAAAATTATTATATTCAATGAGAGAAGCACTATTTTTATTTTGACAAGACAAGCAACATTTAAAAGAGATAACCTATTTTTTAAGTGGAACTCTCCTTGATCTCTTCAGTCCATCATTTTTATTCGAATTCTATTTATTGTTATCTATTTTTGCTGATAATAAATGCAAAATGTGAAAAGGTTATTGAATTCTCTATTATGTTGTATTATGTGCTAATATCATTACAGTAATATCTGAAGTGTGAAGAGAAAGATGATTCTACCCATCATAATTTTAGTGATAGTTTTATTAGTCATCCTTAAATATGTGTTCAGGGATATCGAAGAGTCGGAGAAAAATTTCCAGAAGATACCTGGTCCGAAAGGAGTTCCATTTTTGGGAAATATTCAAGATTTATTCTGCAATGATGGTTAGTAAATGAAGTCCTTTTATAACAAGGACAAAAATGAAATATTTTTGTAGGTAAATACATATGACGTTTCGTAATATTTTGTTTGTTTCCTGGACGTGTTAAAACTCGTATCAAATTATATTTGAATCGATTTAGGAAAAAGTATAGATATCTTATACGAAATACCCTCTCAATATTTTCTATCCAGAATAAAGAAATGCAGTTGCTGTGAGTTGTTCATCTGATTGGGATAATTATTATTATAATAATTTCAGATTGATAACCAGAAACAGATAATATTCAAGAAAAAATTAATAATTCAGTGACGACGGATATGATCGAATAAAAGTTCACATATAAAAACAATTATGAACTAAAATTTCTTTATCTAAATGCCAGTGTTTTTCCCAATTTTTTCTTTCTGAATGTTTTTTTTTTTTAATATGTCCCTATTTAGAAATTAAACAGTAGGTTGTCCATGACTATTTTTTTTAATTGTAATCTGTGGTAGAGAAAAATCATGTTCCACTTCCATTATTTTGTAGAGGTCAGATGGAATAGATTAAGGGCTAGAGCTCTCAAATATTATCCCATATTCAAAATGAAGGTTCTCAATCAGAAGTTGGTACATTTATTTGATCCATCAGACATAGAGGTAACATTATATGATGAAATTATATTTATCATTTTATTAGTTTAACATCTTCATTCCTTAGGTCATTTTAAGTAATCCCAAATATATTTCGAAAGGAAAATTTTATGAACCAACCAGATATTGGTTGGGAGATGGATTATTAGTATCTGCAGGTGAGTTTTCCATATTTCTTTGTACTTCAATTCATGAAGAATTATAACTTTCTTAGTACCCTTTTAGGGTCAGTTTCAAAATCCATACGAAAAGGATCTGTTTGGTAAAGACCGCTTCATTAAAAAGTCTCTTTTATAGGGAGCTCTGAAATAGCTCTGGTTTCATAAACATCTTTCGAACTTCTTTCAGAGAAAGTTTTTTTTTATTCGTTAGTGTCAAATTTCCTTAGGTTGGCTATTCTGAGAACTAGTGTTTTATTGATTTATTTGGTAATATTTTATATAAATTGAAAATTTGTTGACAAAAAGATGAAAAATAAAAGTATTCTATGTACATACGAAGTGAAAGTAGATGACACAACAAACCAAGATTATGTTTTGTAGTTATAGAGCATGCGCGAACAAGAAATGATCCTTTATCATGAGATTTTTGCTGAAATCAAGACATGTATTATTATTATTAATTTCAAAGGCCCTTATCGAGATTTTATGGAAAACGATACCTCAAAATTAGTTTAAGATACACGTTTCATTTGTAGGTAAAGGAGACTTTTAAAGGAAAACGAGACTTAACTTTCGATTATGAAACTGGCCCTAATTCATGCAATGGGTGGAAGAGAAAATGCGATGTTTCATCTCTTGATTTAATTTTAGGGGAGAAGTGGAAGAAAAACAGAAGATTACTTACAAAAAGTTTCCATTTTGGTGTTCTGAAAAATTACATGCATATCTTCAATGAACAATTGGAAAATTTGAAGAGTTCCTTGAATTCGAACAATGGAGAACCTACTGAACTCATTTCTGTAATGAAATACCACTCTTTGAATATAATTTGCAGTGAGTAAAACAAGTTACACAAATGATAAGTCCCGGGTCTGGCGAACAAATGACACAGAATAGCATTCATGTAATTATAAAAAACTAAATGACGAATAAATACGAATCTATTTACAAAAAAGGTATTGAAAAGTGGAGAAACGTTAGATTACTTGTTTCATTTTTGAAGATGACTATGTTTCAACAAATAAAGATGAATTTTCGAGAAAAAAAATGTGTAATTGGTTGCGTCCGGGACTCACTGAGTAAATTATTATTTTCTTTTTTTGGTCTTTACTTTTCATATTTTTTTCATTCGATTATGCTGGTGGAGATTTCTCTAAACGATATTTCAATAGTTATGAATACTGCTTCATATAAATATCTAAAATCTTACTTTGTCTATCTATTTCTATAGCAACTTTAGCTGGAGATCAATCTGGTATAGAAAAAACATCAAAGAAGTTCTTGAGTTCTTTAGAAACTCTAACCAAGATGGTTTATATAAAAATGACTGTACCACTAATGAATTTCCTGTACAAGTTCACATACTTGCTCAAAGAAGAGACAGAAGCCATGAAGAGTTACAAAGACTTCGCACGTGCTCTCATTGCAAAAAATTGCGACTCGAATAATGTAGACGACGATACCGACCTTCCAAGGTTATTGAAAATACTTTCACAAAATTGTGATTCTCAGGGTGTGGAAGAGCAAATGAATACCTTTTTATTTGCTGTGAGTTAAAAATTCAAAATTCACTTCTTCTGATTTTGATCATAACCATGTTATTTTAAGGGACAAGATACAACAACAACATCGTTAACTTTCTTCCTTTACGTACTAGCGAACAAGCCAGATTTACAGGTGAGTTTAGAAATTGAGTTTTAGGGAACTATCAAATGATAATGCTTTGCAAGACAATAGGGTGTCGCCAAATATGGCCCAGGATAAACAGGGTGATTTACCGGAATGGCCTTTCAGACATTTATGGAAAACTAATCATAATTTTGAGCTTAAATTTTGCATATTGGTGTTTGGGACAATGATCTTACTCCCTAAAATACTTTCAGATCTCCTCAACTTCCGGTTACACCGGAAATAGACTACTACTTCCTTATTTCAAACTGCACACCCAGTATATTAATGCACCTTTAGATAGCATTTTGAATGACAATTTCAGCAATACCTATGCCATAACTTGGTAAAACTCAACGGTTCACGAGTTAAAGGGATTCTTATAAAAAAAAAGGTGACGATAAGGACTCACATTTTTTTTTAATATTTCGGCAGAAAAAACTTTTTTCGAATTTTTTTTTTTTTGAAAATACGTATAATAATTCAGTCGAAGCCTTCATTCAAAGTAAAAAAAAAATAAGACTTTTTACGGTTCGGACCAAAATTGTACCATGTGTTCATAAGAAGATCATGAACTTGGACAACTCAAATTCATCAAAACTCAAGATTTTCGAATTAGAACATATTTTTTATTATTTCAGTCGATTTTACGTACAAAAATAGTGGGGGTTACTTGAGCAAACCCTAAACCTAAATGAAATACTTTAAGAGTTATTGAGGAAGAACCTTTAATGAGGAAAAACCGCAATTTCGAACTGTGTGGAGTAGTCTGTGACAGAAAACATAGAAAAAAACTAAAAATCGATGTTTGGATAACTAAATTCTACATTCCATAAATTATAATTAATGATTTACCAAGGTATGACATATTGCTGAAATTCTCATCAAAAATGCTATCTAATGATGCAATAATATATAGGGTGTTTCATTTGAAATAAGGAAGTAATAGTCTTTTTTCGGTATAACCGGTAGTTTTAGAGATCTGAAAATATTTCAGGGAGAAAGATCATTGTCTCAAACCCCAATATGCAAATTTTAAGCTCAAAATTATGATTAGTATTCCATAAACGTCTAATTGGTCATCCCGGTGAATCTGTATAGCTACTCATAGACTGGAACTAGTGAGTAGCTTCACTGATGATTCCATCAATAGTGTTGGATTGAACAACGCAATCCTTCGACATACTTCACTATTATCATTTTATTCACCCAATTTCGAAATATTTCATTCAGTGCTGTAAAAAATCATGAATTTACAATCAGCTTTAGCTAATTATCCTAGAACTCCATGAAAATAAATAATATATAAATGAAAAAAAATTATTTTTTTTGCCGTAGGATGAAATTCTCAATGAAATCATGACTACAAGTGCAAATGAAAATCCAACCTATGGAGAAATAACACAAATGGGTCTTCTAGATCGATTTATCAAAGAGTGTTTGAGAATGTATCCACCTGCTCCTTTCATTGGTAGAACCATAGATGAAGATGTAGGTCTTCCAAGTGGTTATACAATACCAGCAGGAACCTTTATTTTTATGAGTATATTTGATATACATAGACACCCGAAACTGTACACTAACCCAGAAAATTTCGACCTGAATAGATTTTCTCCGGAAAATTGTAGAAAAAGACATTCATTTTCATTCATACCCTTCAGCGCTGGTCCTAGGAATTGCATTGGTAAGTGCCTTCCTACTACTCAATACTATTTAATGTATCAAGAAAGGCTGTAATCAATTACGAGAACGATAACTTTCTATATAGCTCTTGATCATTTATACTTCCAAGTGACGTCAATAACATCAACGTTAAATTGCAAATCAATAGCTGAATGTTTGAGCGAATTAAATATATTTACCTTCTGCTTTGTTTTGTACCTACTCAGTGAACATCGCAACAACATTAGAAAAGATTTGAAAATATTTCAAATTGTCGATCACTTAGACCCATTCAATATTTTCATATATACAGTGCTGTCAAGTCGGTATCTTGGGATGTTCTATATGAATGCGTATTAGAAAGAAACATAAAGAATGCCGAAGTTTAGAGGACAGCAATAAAATTTTTCTCCTTCCCTTCCACAATCAGTGAGAGTCCAATTAGAAAAAAGAGGGGAGTACATGTTTCTATCTATACACATTATTAGAATTCAAAAGAACTACAGGTCCCCCTTCGCTGAAAGTGATGATGATGTTGTTCAAATGACCGCATCATACTTACTTTCAAAAGAATTTAATATCAGTTTTTCACATTGGATATCTTCAGTTCGAGACGTATCGTTTCCAATTCTGTATGACATGAAGGATGAGAAAAATACTTAAGTAATAATAATAATAATTATTGAAATCATTAAATTATTCAAATTTCTTTCCCACCATATTTTTGTATCCTAAATTTATTTCTGTCTTTTCGATGCATTTCTAATTTCAGCCCAGAAGTTTGCCATTCTAGGAATAAAAACCATTATATGCGGAATTTTGAAGAACTTCAAACTAGAACCAATTGGATCACTCGAAGATATAATCTTTATTCCTGATATTCTATTGAAGACTAAACATCCCTTGAAGGTTAAGTTTATACCTAGAAAGTCATTATAGTGAAGTGTTCATAAATTATATTAGCTATTTTTAATGCAATTAATCTTTCCTTATGCATGTTTGGTATTCTTTAAGAATTAGTGATTTCATTTCTAAGGGGAAGCTGAAGAATAACATTTTCTGATCTAATTTATATTCTTCAACAATAAAATCTGGAAGAAAAATCAAAACATATAAACTTGAATCCTGATGTCAAATTTTTACATTATATACAGTTGAATATATATATTTATTTTTTCTCTCAAACGTATCTTAAAAGTATTTCAATAATAATCAAAAGGATTCATACATTTGACTCTAAAATATCCAACCATAATTATATTGTAATAAGAATAATATTTTTCAGTAGTTCGATTGTGTTTTCAGAAAATATAATATTCTATTGCATCACATCTCAAACCAAAGTCCACTTCAGTATGCACAACAATTATTTTGTTAAAAAGAGCATTTTTTGGAGTTCAATGTTGAGTATATAAAAAATTGTTATGAACATTTAGCTCAGCGGTTTATATAAAACCAGAGCAAACTACAGATGTCTCCCTTTTGTATTTAGGTGATTATTTGTAGGTATGTCTCATAGTGATAATTTCTTCAGTAGACCTTGTCTGAAATATCTATTTTATATTACACTATCCATTTCACAAAAAGTACTGTTCTTGAAATCATTTCTTTTGAATATAATACTAATAAAGAATTATTTTGATGAATTTAACAGCATATTTCTATAAATGTAACAGAATATATTGTTGATGTTATACAAAAGTATTGTCATGAATACCAATATTTTTGTAATGGATGCCACTTACACTATTAGCAGAACAACTTTTCTATTATAATGGTAACAGAAAATTCTTTGTATTTATCAAGTTTTTTTTCAATTGAGTTCTAACAAAAGCGCTTGTATTGATTCAACCGTAGATACCTACATTTCGAAATTTATGGTTGGTACTAACCTGTTTTCTCACTAGAGTATATAAGTTATTTTTAAGAATTCTAGTCATTCTCAATATTCGAAAAATCACTAAAACTTCACTGAGCATCACTATTCAGAGCCTAGATAGTGAAACTCCTTTTTTGTTTAAAATTGGCTTTAGACTATCCGTCATTCAACCAGTTTATATATTTGTATACAAATTCATTACCTAAAAATTATTATATTCGAAGAGAGAAGCACTATTTTTCTTTTGACGAAACAATCAACATTCAAAAAAGGTAACCTATGTTTTAAGTGGAACTCTCCTTTATCTCTTCAGTCAATCATTTTTATTCGAGTTCTTTTTATTGTTATCTATTTTTGCTGATAATAAATGCAAAATGTGAAAAGGTTAGTGAATTCTCTATTTTGTTGTATTACGTGCTAATATAATTGCAGTTATATCTGAAGTGTGAAGAGAAAGATGATTCTACCCATCTTAATTTTAGTGATATTTTTGTTAGTCATCCTTAAATATGTGTTCAAGGATATCGATGAGTCAGAGAAAATTTTCCAGAAGATTCCTGGTCCGAAAGGATTTCCATTTTTTGGAAATATCCAGGATTTATTCTGCAATGATGGTGAGTAAATTAATTCTTTTTGTTTGTTTCCTGGACGTGGAAAAATTCGTATCAAATCATTTTCAAATCAATGTACGAAAAAGTATACCTTATAGAAAATAATCTCTTAATATTTTCTATCCAGAATATAGAAATGTAGTTGCTGTGAGTTGTTCATCTTATTGAGATAATTATTATTATAACAATTTCAGATTGATTGAATAACCAGAAACAGATAATATTCAAGGAAAAATTTATATTTCAGTGACGACGGATATGATCGAGTAAAAATTCACATATGAAAACAATTTTGAACTAAAATTTCTATATCCAAATCCCAGTGTTTTTCCCAATTTTTTCTTACTAATTTCTTTTTTTAAATATGTCCCTATTTATAAATTATGGCTGAAGGACTCAGGTCGATGGCCACAAATACATTTATTATTATTATAAATTAAACATTAGGTTCTCCATGACTATTTTTTCAATTGTAATCTGTGATCAGGTTCCAATTCCATTCCATTATTTTGTAGAGGTCAGATGGAATAGATTAAGGGCTAGAGCTCTCAAATATTATCCCATATTCAAAATGGAGGTTCTCAATCAAAAGATGGTTCATTTATTTGATCCATCAGACATACAGGTAAAATAATATGATGAAACTATATTTTATCATGTTATTAATTTAACATCTTCATTCCTTAGGTCATTTTAAGTAATCCCAAATATATTTCGAAAGGAATATTTTATGAACCAATGAGATATTGGTTGGGAGATGGATTATTAGTATCTGCAGGTGAGTTTTCCATATTTCTTTGTACTTCAATTCATGAAGAATTATAACTTTCTTAGTATCCTTTTGGGGCCAGTTTCATAATCCATGCGAAAAGGATCAGTTTGGTAAAGACCGCTTCATTAGAAAGTCTCCTTTATAGGGAGCTCTAAAATAGCTCTGTTACATCTTCCGACCTTCTTTCAGAGAAAGCTTTCTTTTATTCGCTAGTGTCAAATTTCCTTAGGTTGGCTATTCTGAGAACTAGTGTTTTATTGGTTCATTTGGTAATATTTTGAAGAAACTGAAATTTTGTTGAAAAAAAGATGAAAAATAAAAGTATTCTATGTACATACGAAGTGGAAGTAAATGAACAACAGACCAAGATTATGTTTTGTAGTCATAGAGCATGCGCGAACAAAAAAGATCCTTTCTCATGAGAATTTTGCTGAAATAAAGACATGTATTATCATTATTAATTTTAAAGGACCCTTATCGAGATTTTATGGGAAACGATACCTTGAAATTAGTTTATGATACACGTTTCATTTGTAGGTAAAGGAGACTTTTAAAGGAAAACGAGACTTAACTTTCGATTATGAAACTGGCCCTAATTCATGCAATGGGTGGAAGAGAAAATGCGATGTCTTATCTCTTGATTGAATTTTAGGGGAAAAGTGGAAGAAAAACAGAAGATTACTTACAAAAAGTTTCCATTTTGGTGTTCTGAAAAATTACATGCATATCTTCAATGAACTATCGGAAAATTTGAAGAGTTGCTTGAATTCGAACAATGGAGAACCTACTGAACTCATTTCTGTTATGGAATACCACTCTTTGAATATAATTTGTAGTGAGTAAACCAAGTTACTCAAATAATAAGTCCAGGGTCTGGCGTACAAATTACACAGAATAGCATTCGTGTAATGATAAAAGTTTAAAAGACGAATAAATACGAATCTATTTACAAAAGAGGTATTGAAAAGTGGAGAAACGTTAGAATACTTGTTTCATCTTTGAAGATGACTATGTTTCGACAAATAAAAATGAATTTTCGAGAAAAAAACGTGTTATTGGCTGTGCCCGGGATTTGCTAAGTTAACTATTATGTTTTTTTAGTTCTTTACTTTTCATTTTTTTCATTCGATTATGTAGGTGCAGGAGATTTCTCTTAGCGATATTTCAATATTTCTAAATATTGCTTCATATAAATATCTCAAATCTTACTTTGTCTATCTATTTCTATAGCAACTTTAGCTGGAGATCAATTTGGTATAGAAAAAACATCAAAGAAGTTCTTGAGTTCTTTAGAAACTCTAACCAGGATGGTTTATATAAAAATGACTGTACCACTTATGAATTTCCTGTATAAGTTCACATATTTGCTCAAAGAAGAGACAGAAGCCATGAAGAGTTACAAAGACTTCGCACGTGCTCTCATTGAAAAAAATCGCGACTCGAATGATGTAGACGACGATACCGACCTTCCAAGGTTATTGAAAATACTTTCACGAAATTTTGATTCTCAGGGTGTGGAAGAGCAAATGAATACATTTTTATTTGCTGTGAGTGAAAAATTCAAAATTCACTCCTTCTGATTTTGATCATTAACATGTTATTTTAAGGGACAAGATACAACAACAACATCGTTAACTTTTTTTCTTTACGTACTAGCGAACAAGCCAGATTTACAGGTGAGTTTAGAAATTAAGTTTTAGGAAACTATCAAATGATAATGCTTTACAAGACAATAGGGTGTCGCCACATATGGCCCAGAATAAACAGGGTGATTTACCGGAATGTCCTATTAAACGTTTATGGAAAATTAATCATAATTTTGAGTGGAAAATTTGACAATGATCTTTCTCTCTAAAGTACTTTCAGATCTCTATAACTTCTGGTTACAAGGGAAATAGACTACTACTTCCTTATTTCAAATTGCACACCCAGTATATTAATGCATCTTTGGATAGCATTTCGAATTACAATTTCAGCAATATGCCGTACCTTGGTAAAAATTCAACGGTTCAGGTTGTTGGAATTTTTATAAACAAAAATGGTGGCGATGAGGACTCACATTTTTTCGAATATCTCGGCAGAGAAAACTTTTTTTGATTATGAAAATACTTATTATAAGACTGTTCACGGTTTGGACCAAAATTGTACCATGTGTTCATAAGAAGATCATGAACTTGGATAACTCAAATTCATCATCATATATTTTTTATTATTACAGTCGATTTTACGTACAAAAATAGTTGGGGTTACTTAAGCAAACCCTAAACCTAAATGGAATACTTTAAGAGTTATCGGGGAAGAACCTTCAATGAGGAAAAACCGCAATTTCTAACTGTGTGGAGTAGCCTGTGTCGGAAAACATAGAAAAAAAAATAAAAATCGATGTTTGGATAACTAAATTCTACATTGCATGAATTATAATGAATGATTTACCAAGGTATGGCATATTGCTGAAATTGTCATCAAAAATGATATCTAATGATGCAATAATATATAGGGTGTTCCATTTGAAATAAGGAAGTTATAGTCTGTTTCCGGTATAACTGGAAGTTGTAGAGATCTGAAAATATTTTAGGGAGAAAGATCATTGTCTCAAACCCCAATATGCAAGTTTTAATCTCAAAATTATGATCAGTTTTCCATAAACGTCTAATAGGTCATCCAGGTGAATCACCCTGTATAGCTACTTATAGACTTGAACTAGTGAGTAGCTTAACTGATGATTAAATCAATGGTGCTGGATTGAACAACTCAATTCTTCGACATACTTCACTATTATCATTTTACTCAAGTAACCCAATTTCGAAATATTTCATTCAGTGCTGTAGAAAATTATATATTCAATCAGCTTTAGCTAATTATCCTAGAACTCCATGAAAATAAATAATATATAAATGAAAAAAACCATTTTTTTTCTGCCGTAGGATGAAATTCTCAATGAAATCCTGGCTATAAGCGTGAATGAAAATCCTACCTATGGAGAAATAACACAAATGGGTCTTCTAGATCGATTTATCAAGGAGTGCTTGAGAATGTATCCACCTGCTCCTTTCATTGGTAGAACCATAAATGAAGATGTAGGTCTTCCAAGTGGTTATAAAATACCAGCAGGAACCTTTATTTTCATGAATATCTTTGATATACATAGACACCCGAAACTGTACCCTAACCCAGAAAATTTCGACCTGAATAGATTTTCTCCGGAAAATTGTAGAAAAAGACATCCATTTTCATTCATACCCTTCAGCGCTGGTCCTAGGAATTGCATTGGTAAGTGCCTTCCTACTACTCAATACTATTTAATGTATCAAGAAAGGCTGCAATCAATTACGAGAACGAAAACTTTTTTATATTGCACTTGATCGTCCTAGTAAAGTCAATAACATCAACGTAAAATTGCAAATCGCTAGCTGAATGTTTAAGCTAATTCAATATATTTTCCTTCTGCTTTGTTTTTTACCTACTCAGTGAACATCGAAAAATAATTAGAGAGGATTTGAAAATATTTCAAATTGTCGATCACTTATGCCCATTCAACATTTTTATATCTATATACAGTGCTGTCAAGTCAAGTTCTATATAAACGTATTAGAAGGAAACATAAAGAATGACGAAAGTTAGAGGAGTGCAATAAAAATTTTTCTCCTTCCCTTACACAATCAGTGAGAGACCAATTAGAAAAATGAGGGGAGTACATCTTTCTCTCTATACATATTAGAATTCAGAAGAACTACAGTTCCCCCTTCGCTGAAAGTGATGATGATGTTGTTCAAATGACCGCATCATACTTACTTTCAAAAGGATTTAATATCTGTTTTTCACATTGGATATCTTCAGATCGAGACGTATCATTTCCAATTCTGTATGACATGAAGGATGAGAAAAGGACTTAAGTAATACTAATTATTATTAATTTGTATTAAAATTATTAAATTATTCAAATTTCTTTCTCACCATATTTTTGTATCCTGAATTTATTTATGTTTTTTCGATGCATTTCTAATTTCAGCCCAGAAGTTTGCCATTCTAGGAATAAAAACCATTATATGCGGAATTCTGAAGAACTTCAAACTTGAACCAATTGGATCACTCGAAGATATGATCTTTATTCCTGATATTCTGTTGAAGACCAAACATCCCTTGAAGGTTAAGTTTATACCTAGAGAGTCATTATAGTGAAGTGTTCATAAATTATATTAGCTATCTTTAATGCAATTAATCTTTTTCTATGCGTGTTTGATATTCTTTATGAATTAGTGATTTCATTTCTAAGGGGAAGCTGAAGAATAACATTTTCTGATCTAATTTATATTCTTCAACAATAAAATCTGGAAGAAAAATCAAAACATATAAACTTGAATCTTGATGTCAAATTTTTACATTATATACAGTTGAATATATATATTTATTTTTTCTCTCAAACGAATCTTAAAAGTATTTCAATAATAATCAATAGGATTCATACATTTGACTCTAAAATATCCAACCATAATTATATTGTAATAAGAATAATATTTCTCAGTAGTTCGATTGTGTTTTCAGAAAATATAATATTCTATTGCATCACATCTCAAATTAAAGTCCACTTCAGTAAGCACAACAATTATTTTCTTAAAAAGAGTATTTTTTGGAGTTCAGTGTTGAGTATATTAAAAATTGTTATGAACATTTAGTTCAGCGGTTTATATAAAACCAGAGCAAACTACAGATGTATTCCTTTTGTATTTAGGTGCTTATTTGTAGGTATGTCTCATAGTGATAATTCCTTTAGTAGACCTTGTCTGAAATATCTTTTTTATACCATAAAATTCAGAGTGAAATATTTTTCTACCCTTTTCCTATATCTACAATATTAAAACGGCCATCTTTTGGCCTTTTTGATTTGCATAAGACTCCATTATCACCATCCTCAAGAGATTTACTTAGTTTAATTGGCAGTTCTTCCACTAAATAATGTCTTTTTTTATCATTGTTGTTAGTTAAAATAAATTTGTACTCAGTTGCTGACAGCTAGATATCAAATGAATGACAAATGTGTTAATAAGCAACTTGTTTGTGCGTTTTGTCTTAGACAAAATTCGTTTCGATCTATGAAGCTAAAAGTCAAAAACAATGTTATTTTGTTATTCTCATATCTGCCTTTGAGATTGTTCAAAATTTGCCTTTTTTTGTGATGGGCGGTTACATAATTGACCGACAGCTCTTCTTACACTAGATACTAACATTTAAAATCTAACAGTAACATAAATATCAGTAAGGCAAATTCTTCCGAAAATTCATTTCTCCAATTTTTAGTTGTTGGTATGATACACTCGATCATAATTTTTTTTAATTTATTAATATCAAGAGCTAATTTTAGCATAAATCAATTATTAGGAGTAGTTATTTAGAACTGTTTTTCACATCTTACAGGTGTAGAGAACCTATTTGTGGTGCAGGAATAAAGTTGAAGGTGATTATTAAAAATTGTTATAATTTTTTTAATTAATTTTAGATTAAATATCTCAAAGTATCTTCGTATCACCAACCTCATCCATGTATTGAGTCTATCTATCCCTTGCCAAATTATATTTTCGAAATCCATACAATCAATTACAAAATGAAATTCAGATAATGATTGAAAATGCAAATGGTGCATATTGAGATACCTGTTTTTTTTCTCGTATCAATTCTCATTCCAAAATACAACGAATGAATGGTATGAAGAAGTTCGCCATATTTTCTGTTGAATCATCTCTTTCAATGTAAAATTCATTAATTAATTATGAGCCAATTTCTGTCGTTGAAAATACTTGAAAAGTTGGTGATAGGAAACCGCACATGTAACTATATGAAAAATTATTCTAAAATCTATGACTCAAGGTTTCATTTCTACTTCGAATAAAAGTAGAATTGGACGTAGCTGATTCATTGGATCTGGCATAGGATAAATGAATTTTCTACATAAAATTATTTAGTTAATAACTTCATCAAATATCAATAGTTAAAATTCTAGTTTTCTTCATTTCCAGTTTTTCGAGTGCATCAATATAATACAATAAGTAAAAATTTCAGAAGAAATATAAGTACACCATCACACAATACATCATGTAAATCTTTGGAACTCGAGAAATTTTTTTAAGTAATGTTTAAAATTTCTTACAATTCGCAGCAGTATTGTACGATTTTCAACAGAAATACGTAAGTGGCTACAATCCACGAATAAAATACGTGGATAAAAACGATTTCGATGACACTTACTGGTCGCTTGTATCACTCTACACTTCTAAGGCCGTTTCATGAGTAGGCACACAATTTTTCGAATATTGTGTCGCGATTATACTGGAACCGTACAATGTGCATACTACTTTTCAGTACGAGAACAGCAGGTGCTCCAAAAATCAAAGCCGGGGAGTATCACCCTTCAATACTGGAGACTTCACTCAGGGAGGCTGAGCTGATTCCTCCTTGTCCCTTATTGCTTTCAGCAGATGGCTCCTAAGTTCTGACTCCGAGCTCCTCCAAAGCAACACCAACTCATCTTTGGACAACCTTTCGAGGGGTGACCTCCCGTTGGAATTCCTTGGGGAGCAGTTTGGAGGAGGTGGAGCTGGAGGAAGAGCGGAGTTGTCCTCCTTCTTCCTCAACCTAGTTGGCCTAGCAACCTTCAGATTAGTAGACTCGTTATCAAATGATTTGGAGTTCGCACTATTGCCATTATCTTCTTTCTTATTCCTATTTGATCGGCTCTTCTTCACTATTGGATGCGAATCTAAAGATTTCGAGGCTTCGGGCAAGGATTCATCTCTTCTCTTCAACTTAGGAGGTTTAACATCATTCGTACTCGGATTATTATCCAAAGACAACGAAGCTTCTTGCAGTTTTTTCTTAACCGGAGTTTCCACGTTCATTTGAATAACATCGCCCAAACTTTGGTGTCGTTTCTTCGGAAGTTTTGGTTTTTCTGTGTCTGTATCAGTAGTTGTGTCCTCCACGTGGATCTTTATAAGGGGATTCATCTGTTTGGGTGGAATGTTGTTGTCTTGCACTTTGACAGCTTCCAATCTCATGGATAGTTCTTTCGTTAGTTCGCCTATGTTCATCTTGTTTCTCCTAACGATCTCATCGTCTGTGAGATTACCATCGTTCTTCTGATCCGTTTCTGAAATGTTGGTGAAACTTTTAGCACTCAGTACGTTACGTTTGTCTATACTCGAAAGTGTTTCATCGCTTCTTCGTAGAGTCAAACTATGTTGAGGGTGCAAGAATTGTTTTTCTATAGCCTCCTTGTATTTGGGTAGTGTTGCCAACTTCCTTCCGATACTTTCAGAATCCGACAGTTTCCTCATAGGCTCCATGGACTTTGAGCTGCAATCAGATACGTTTTCAATGGACAGAACTGGACTTTTTGCTGACAATCTATTGGCCGACTCCAAGGTGTCAAGGTAACTACTTCTTCGACTGTTCATATCAGGTGGACTACTGGTAAGGAAAGAAGAAGCATCCCTACTCAACCTTCTGCCAACCAAATTGCTCCTTTCGTCCACAAGACTAGGCGAGTTGAAGATACTATCTGTACTGAACCTACGAACATTCAGATTAGTAGCAGATTTGGTCTTTTTCTTCGATCTCGGACTGAAGTGTCTGTTGAAGTAAGACGTGGGTGATCTTATCTTATGCGCGTCGAATTTAGGACTGGACCTCATGAAGGTTCTCTTGATAAGGCTGGGACTGATTTTCGACCTCTTTTCGTCTGGAGACGAGTGACCCTCAGAGTCTACTTCGGTTACAGATTCCAGTTGACTCTCCTCTTGTTGACGTCTGAGGGTACTGAAAACAGTTCGAGATTGAAATTTTTTGAGGAGGTGTTGTTTGGGTTATTTAAGAGTTGAAATGGTGCCACCTTACCTTCTAATCTCTTGAATCATTTCAAAAAATTGGGCCTTACTCTTTCTTCGTCGACGCTGTTCGTGTTCCTTCTGAAACAAGGAGGAATCAAGTTTATCTGTTCTAGGAATTTTGAAGGTGAACGATGATAAGCAGATAATGATAATAAGGCTCAATTTGAAATATCTCAAACACGTTATGAATACTGCTACTACTACAATGAAGGATTTAATAAGTAACAAGATGTTCTCAGGTTATGTTCAGAACTGAAAAGTTTCAGACATAATGTGTAAAGATCTCTTTATGGAAACAGATGGTCGGGTACGTTTTAGATGTGAACAACGAAGTAAACTCGAATAATTTTCATTCCTGTAGATAATTTAATAAACTCTTCAAATTAGTTTGAAAAAAGAAACGTTCTGCAAATGTTACGTGAATATGGTTGTATGCTATGGTAATTAATGTTCTGTTGGTGTAAGATTCAATGTGTCCAATAAAATAAAATATACAAACCCGCTTTATGCTCTTCTGGAATAAACTCGTAATTTGACCCTGACGAATGGTATGTACAAGCTCCCTCGCTGCGTGGTGAGGAGAAACTAGTTCTACACAGTTTATGAAGCGATAAAGTTTCTGAAACAAGCAATAGCATATATACTTATTCCAAACTTAATAAAGGTACATTAATGACAAGTCGTTTTATCAGAACGTGATAGAAATTCATAAAGAATGCCAAACAGTGTCCAGTTAGAAACAAGAAGAAAGTATATCACATTTCCATAAATGGTCGTGTGAACTACCCATTAAAAGCTTTTTATTTTTTACGTGTTGAAAGTTATAGTTCAATGAAAATAAATTTGAAACAACACGATATCGGATAACATAATTCAAGATTTTTTTCTTGAACTACCATTGTGTGGAAATATATAGTACAAACAAAGACTTCCGGTGGAAACCAAATTATTTCGATTATACTAGGGTTGTCCAAGTTTGCAGTAATTCTTTTGGAGTCAGGGCATTTATTCCCTAACACTACTTCCAAAGCCCGGTATTTAGGGAATCGTCTCTGGAATCAGAATGTGTCGAATTGGTTGATTCTATTGGCTAAAATAGTCAACGTTCCCATGGGTGCCGATTTGGTTACTTTCATTGGCTGTAACTATATTTTTCTTGATTCGCATAAACCAGTGCGGTCCGGAAGTGGATTAATGAAATGAGCATTTTTACTTGGTTTTAGTTCTTTGTGTGATGATTGTTTTTCTATATTCAAACTCACTTGAAGTAGGCCAGAATATTTCTAATATACAAGGGTTTTCCAAGTTCCTAGAAATTCATTTCGGAGCAGGGAATTTATTGTCCTACTAGTCCTTTTTAATAAATTCCAGTATGCTGTTGATCGTCTATCGAAATAATATGTGTCGATTTGGTCACTTTCATTGCTCGAAATAGTACACGTGCTATCTCGTGGCAATTTGATTATTGGTAGGAGTTCTCCCACATCTCATTAACAGAACTGGTTTGGGTAGATATTAAGAGCCCTTTAAAAAAGTACAATCAAACGCCGATGGATTCTAGAGAGAATCGAGAGAATGAGAGAGATTTTTAATGATTTAGACAATGACGTTTGGCAAAATTCTGAATTTGACATCCTAAGGATGAAGAAAAAATTTTTGGTGGAATATGAAAAGGACAAGGTGAGATTAACCAATATAATTTCAATGATCAATTTCGTCAATTTTATCACTAGTTTTCCTCATATTTAGACAGACATTTCCTAATTCTTCTAAAAGACTTTCTTGCACTTATCACTTCAGTTATCATAGCTAATATTGTTCCTTGGTAGTATTTTACAGGTCGAATATAAATTAATCAAATTAACACACAGTAGAATAACATAGTAGCATTAATGATGTGAAAACAAAAGCTCTTCACGCTATCTGAAAGACTCGACCTCAGTGTTCATTATAGCCGTGTAAACGTCATATTCAACTCTAGGGTTTGAAAAGCAGCATGATATAAAACAAACATCTACAAGCGTTTAAGTGGAGTAGGATTGAAAGAACTATAATTATGAACTGATCTGATAGAATTAGCTATTTCCAACAGTCTTGAAGCAAATTTGAATCTATGTTCAAAAGATTAATTCGTTGTTTATTCTGATGAAGCGAAAACATTCAAGCCAGGCAGCAATATTTCATCTTTATTCCACTTGAAATCCTGAGACAGTGTTTCAATGATCTCTTAAGACTGAAGGAATATCAACTCTTTCATTCGGATTCGAAAAACTTCTTTCCTTCTTCAATAAATATCTCGAAGATGAAAATTTTAATTATCGAACACTTTTACGGTCTTGGGTAATTTTTCTCACCTGGCTAAAGAACATTATGTTTCTGCTTCTCCATACGGAACCCTTTGGTTTCTCCCTGAGTGCAGGGAGGGTATACCGAAAAAACCAATGCTCAACAATTAGAATCAGTACACCCAGAAGTACACCGAAACCAAGAAGGATGAAGACTCCAGTAACAGCTCTTACGCCAAGTGGCCTCGGTTGTACAATGTCATTCACCAGCTTGAAACAAGGCAAACCTCCATACCATTTTTCCTGCAGGATATCCATATAACCGTTACTCGAATATTTGGCTATTACGCCAGAAATACTATCCTGCAATTTCATATAACAATTAATTAGTGAAGGCCAGAAATAAGATTCTAATGAGCCAAAGAAATATTAATAATACAATGTTGTTCTAGTGATATTTAGGTGTTCCCCAAGAGAATGTTTTTGGACTTCAAATATATAAAATATTCGAAACTATCCAAATAATAAACTATATGATCATTTATATCAATTTCCTTTGTTATATCGCTGTGAAACCCATTATTACTTGTAATATCTTATATTTATGAAGGTACTCACTTTTAACGGAAACCCTTTGGTCATACCAATAGCGTACGTATCTTCGTTTATCGTATCACCAATCTTTTGCAATTTACATCCGTGATCTGTTGCTCGGTAGTAATCCAGAATAGGTGTATCAGCAATAAGTATATCCAAAGATCTATTTCTCAATCTTTCCACGCCTTCTTCTATATTTTCAAGGGAATATCTGTGCATATGCTGCCATAGATGTTGATTCGCTTTCTGGACGTAGTATTCAGCAGCTGATGCTCTAGGTGCCCCGACTCTTTGACTGAGGAGCTGTATATAGGACCAAAACAATATATTAGAACGAATGTTGATGAAAAATTTCCTGGAAACTGGCAGCGTTGCCTGGTCGACCCAGAGTAACAAATGTTAGGGGAAATAAATAAATTTGGGGATAATTTCATTTATCAGGATGATAAAGCCCCGCCACACCGCACACGAAGGGTTCAAAACATTCTTTAAGAGAACAATATCCAGAGAATGAACTGGTCAGCAAACTCACCAGACTTGAATCCAGTTGAGAACGTATGGGATTACTTAGGCAGAGCAATATCCAATCGTCAAAACCTACTATCAACTTTACAGAAATTGAATTTAGTCGAGGAAGAATGGAATGATATGCCTGAAACTTTCATTAATAACTTGATTCGTGAGATACCTTGGCGTATTGGGCAGTTGATTGAAAGAAGAAGTGGTAATACGGTATTGAATTTGCATTCAGTTGTGGAATAACTATAATTTATCGAAAATAAATAATCGATAAATTTAAATTTTTTCTCATTCTTCCTATTTCGTCTCATCCTGCACAAGGTCAAGAGTAATACACAAAGATTTTCTATCAAACAGATTGCAGTTAAAATGTGGTTTCCAAAGATGCAACTGGCTCATGAACAATGGCGACGTCAGCCCTCAAAAACAGGGGTGGCCAAGGGGGACCGGTATTTTTTTGGGGGGCCAAAGTAAATCGAAATTATACACTGAGAGAAGTGACGTTAACATTGATCCTCTGTATAAATTACTCCAAGTTTATGTAGAATTGGATAGGTAGTTTCTAGATTTAATTCTGTAATTTTTGGTTTTTTCTATGTATACCCATATTGAGTATGACTATGTGTTGTTGTGTTTCTCATTGTAATTGAACATTTTTTTTCTTGTAATTGGGTTGTTAACCTGTTGGAGAATAAAGGCTTATTATCATTATAATATATATTATATTATTATTATTATTTGATATTATCGAAAATGCATTATAGTTAATAAATCAATTATTGGATATATGGACAAACAAATATTAGTTTCATGGAAATAAATAATTTATTTGAGATCCCACCAATAATCATAATTTAGTATTACACTCCAATTATTTTCGCATAACTTATATTAATAATGCTGAAGAAATATCCATTTGAAGGAAATAAATATAGTTGAGGTTAATATATCATTGAGTAATGATTAATAAACCTTATTTATATGTAATATGTATCCATGCTTAATAAAAAAAAATATTTCAATTCAGTATTGGTTAACGTATTTCTTAGATAATTATTCAGGTTGTTTCTATTATCTGATTGTTAGGGTCTGCGAAGAACCGTTTGCCAAATTGGATAATTTTTTAGAGTTCATATTGAGGGTTTTCGGGTTTGAATCCTAGTCATCTTGATTGCATCTATTCCGTCTTACCACTGTTCTGCCAACATCACTAATAACTAAGCAGGTACAAACGATCTAAACCCAAAATTCAGTACAGATCTGCTAAGCGGCGTTCAATAAGACCATAGTAACACAGATTTCATGTTTAAAAAGGAAATTCAAATCAAAGGAAAAGTTCAAGGACAGATCCTTCAAGGAGATGCGCTTCTCTTTGAGAGATGTGTCCTTAAACTTTTCCACAGATTGGATCGCTAGAATTATGTTAGTTTGTGAATTATTAATTAATCCTATATTCTGAGTGAATAAATTATTGAATTCTTATGAGAGTTTATTTATAAATAGCAAATGTTCGTTTACTACCAGTGGAAAATTTGTTGATAATGAATTCATGTTATTTGTGGAGATAACGTAGATTCATATAAATTTTATTTATAACCGAAATATATTAAATATTATCAAATACCTTGTAAACAAATATTTTATTCTCTATTAATAAACTTTTTTGAATGTATGCTCTAACTATTAATGAATATATTAAATATAAATCTGCTGTAATAGTTGTGAATAAATAACCTCCAAATAAGTGCTTTATTAATAAAAAAATATGGATTCCTCTCAGTGTATTTTAGGGCGGGCCAGTAGAATTTTAGGGGGGATCCGAGCCCCCTCTGCCCCCCTTAGCGTCACCACTGCTCATAAATTGAATTGATTGGCTCGAAATCTTTCGACTTCACGTCAGTGCTTTTCTCGTTTTTTTATGTGAGTTTTTTTCGTGAGTTAAGAACTCTCGGATCTCCTTTCAAAACCTTACAAATTACCATTGTCGAATAAATCCTATCAATCTCAGCAGAAATGTCTCGACATCAAGAACATGTCGCCACAAAATTACTCCATTTGTCAGAGCACGTAATCTTTCTGAGAATTCCTCTTTTGTCATCGTTATTCGCTGTAATCAGATTAGCGCTGGAGAGTGCAGTTAACGACTACATTATCTTTTTGTCGATAAACCAGTTATCATTACTCTTTTACTGTATTTCATTGTCGCGCTACTGGTTTCGTGGAACAAATTTATATTCAACATGGGTTCGACTCAATTTGGGTTTCATGAAACCGAATTTGAAATTTGTCGTAAATCTGGCTGGATTGTTTTATACGTATTTTACGATTTCGGGGATATCGCCTGTTTATTTCTTGGAGGGTGATGTCTTGAAGCGTGCTTGCTGTTTCTGCCTTCTTGAGTGTCTTCATCGAAAATCGTCACGTTTGAACATTTGGGAACAGTCTAGATAAATTTCTTGAATTCTGTACCTACTCGTTTTATTCTGACACATCTTGTAGAACAAAATATTGCAAGAATATCCCAGATTCGTACAGACATAATTATATTTTATTATTATATGTTTGTACTCAGAACTCTCTTGTCACTAATTAATCTATTTTCTGCCAAATTTGTGATACTGTAAACAGTTCTGCCATAATACACATTTCTCAATACGAAATATTCCAATAATTGGAGTGAAAATTCAGCGAATTACAGAAAATAATGTGTACCTACTCGTACAGAAGGCTCATTTCTGATACAAGTTCATACCAAATATGATTGAAATCGGATATGACTAGTAGAATTTGAAGTTGTTAAAAGGACCAAATTTATTTTTCTCTAATTCTGTGGTTATTCCGTTCATTCTTCCACATCTTGTAGAACAAAATCGTGCGAGAATATATCAGAAAAGCACAGTTTTCATGGTTATATTTTATTATTCTATGTTGGCACTCCGAACTTTCCGCTACGGCTTTATCTGTCAATTCATCAAATTGCCTTAAAGAAATTAGTTCTCCCAACCAACATTTTTCAATGCAAAAATCACTAAATTATATTTATGGAAATATGTCATTAATTTCAATGAAAATGCAATGAATTAGAGAAAATAATGTATAATACTCGTACAGAAGGCTCATTCTACCACTCGTTCATTCCAGAACTCGCCACTTCGTGGCTCGTTTTTGAATTTTGAACTCGTGGAAGAATATCAATGCCTTCTGCACTTGTATTATAAATAACTATTATCGAAAAAGTAATCATAAACCCAAGAAGAAGAGATCAAATTTTAAAGCATTCAAATATAGATCAAACCTTTTCAAAATGAATAATATGTTTCTGCAATTCGGTTTTATGTTGATAGACAAAGAATATTAAAGAGAGAAGAGCATTTCCTCCCAATTTACTTCAACAGTAATCACAGTAAATCTATTAGATTCAACCTCAGAGTAATGAACATAGATCGAGGGAGCATATGTCAATTTCAGAAAGCAAATTTTGTCCCCAACATGAACTAACAAATTTGACATGATGCGCGCGGAAATGAAAACATATCAGCTATACGATATTTCACGAGTTTCTCCACAAAGAACGCACTTCTTATGTCCCATAGTGAATCAACGTTTCATATTAACTCAAAATATATTGAGATGAAAACCTTAATTCGACAGTTAGGAAAAATATCGAATTCTAAATATTCAAATTTGCATATTCCATCGGGAATCACTCAAATAAATATATTTCATTGAATATAATATACATTCATAATGATATAGTAAAATTGTGGATTTGAAAATATATCACAATCCGACAACGTAATCTAACCAAGTTCGGGACATGTAAAAATTGCGTACTTCCTCTATCTATGTTTATTACTCTATAGATTCAACGTAACGTTTCAAAATTTTTGACACAAATTTCAAATGTACGAAAAAAAATTATAAATTATAAAGGTCTAGTAGGCTTAGAAAAAAACAATTCTCTTGTAATCCTCAAGAAACTCCAAATTATCAAAAAGATCCAGTAAGTAAGCTGGGATGAATAAATTAATTAAGAGTCTTGATACTCATTTACCCAATCTGTAGCGAAGATTAATGAAGATTTGAAAAACTGGTATAATCATCTCAAAAAAATTGAACTACAAGAAACACTGGTGTGTATCAAAAACAAAGCGTTTGTGGGATCATGTTTAAAGGACTTTTTTTTCTTTTAAAACTATCCAAGCAATCTCCAATTTTGTTTTGTACCTTCAGTTCAGGAACATCCTGTATATTGTAAAATAGCACAATGTGAGAAAGGTTGACCATAACTACATCTTCCAAAAATTGAATGATCTTGTTTGTTAACTTGACATAGAAAAAATCATTTTACCGAAAGTTTTAAAAGTGAAATGAGAAAAATAATAGAGGAAACTATCAAGGCGTTACGGTGTATCCAAACACATAGTTGCTCCAAGACGAATTCATTTTGCAAATAACAAAGTCATAGCAATAGGCAATGAGTGGTAAAAATGAAATTTTGTGGTTTATAAAGCTTTTTCGAACCCGCCCTAAAAATGTGCCATAAAAATGTTTTTTCTTTTTGGAATGAAATGAAAAAATTTGAGCCAAAACTAATGAGACTACTAAAATGGATAAATTTCAATTCCATGATGTCAGCTTTTTAAGAAATGAAGTGTAACTAAATAAATATACAAAAACTTACACTTCTGTCGTGGTAGTTGCTGACCGTGTCATGGAAGAAAAGACCAGCTATCAGCGCGGCGATATTGGCAGTATAGCTAGCTACGAATATCACAGAAAATCCACCCCAAACGTTGATCAGGAACTTATTGGGCCAACTCTTCGGCGCCTTGAATGCTACCAGATGCCCACAAAGCAAGCCCCACATAACCCAGAGGGCAGAACTCATGCTGAAGTTCTTGGAGCGTTGTCGACCCCAAGGGTTGAGCCCAAAAGGCGACAACCACTCGTAGATGGCCACTGCAACTGCTGTTATGTTCAAGCTGAGGAAGATCGCTATCCATAGCTCCGGAGAGAAAGGTAGAAGGAAGGCCAACAGCGGTATGTCAGATTTTTGCTGAGGTGCAGCTAGAAAGGACACTCCACTGAAGAAGTACGGCACACTGAAGTCAATAACCTCGCTTCTGGCACTAGACACGCTGAGCGCTGCAAAACTCATATGGGCAGCACCTGAAACTATATCTCCGACGATACCATTCCACTTTTTCTCTAACACTGCCTCCTCTTCGTCTCCATCGTAGCTATCGGTTATCCTTTCTAGTTCCCTGAATGTGTAACCAGCCCGTTTCTTTGCAACGTCCCTGCTCTTTCTCCATTTCTTCTTGACAAACGTCTGGGAACCAAACATTCCATCCGCCACTATGTATAACCTGAAATCGAACTCCAATTCTTGAGCTATATTTTCCAGCAAGTCCATAGCCAAACCGTAGCAGCAGTTGGTCTTGTACTTGAACTTTTGGAAGGGTAGGAATGGTTCTTTCTCTTCCTCGTATTCTACGTTGTAGTAGTCTGAGTTTTTGGACTCTTTCATGGATTCTTCCTTTTCTTCTTCTTCGTCTTCTAGTCTTCGCATTTCGTTGAAGACAAGGGTGAGGTTGTCTTTGTCGGATGTTAGGACACGGTGACAAGGAAGACCTGAATTTGAAAAAAAAGATAACCAAACAACTCATCGATGAGATTTTATAATAAAAAGTTTACCTCGAAGACACTGTCCATCCTCATCTAATTCACTCTCCATGACGAACGGTGGTGAAAGAGCTGTAACTACCCTAAAGGCAGTGCGAGCCCTGGACGAAATTGCAGATATTGAAAGATCACCACCTGGCCAAACTATAGTATCCAGACGAACCGACCTTCCAGATACTAAACCAACTCTTTTCCATCGAACATGATTCTGCTGAGTACTATTCCTACCTGAAAAATTTGAAATAATCATACAACCTTCATGTGGAATCAGCTTCTTTTGATATAGGTAGATCAGAGTTCAGCACGGACAACTCCCAGATTTCAAAAGTATCTTGAAGAATAAGTGTGAGAAATATTAGGTGCGCAACTAAGTTCCCGCTGTTTATGAATAGATGGCTCTAGCAGTAAGTGCTGGTCGATTTTGATTTGACATATCCAAAACGTCATTAACCTAGCTTAGACATATGGTAAACAAATGGTTTTTACACATTGGTGATTTTGTTTTGGCAGCATATACTTTTGGTTGTGTGAATAAGTCTGATTTTGTGCCAAATAATCGTTTTTTGCGGGGAGTGTTGGTTTTCTTTTTTCATTCGAAGAAAATGGTGGCTGAAGCGCCTCGAGAGCTTCAAAAAGTTTACGAAGATGCTGATCTCCACTTAGAGGACAACAAAAAATGCCTTGATTGGTGGATTTTTACGTCACTTTAACCTTGATGGTATTCGAGCTCCATCAAAAATATGGAGAAAAATTGTAGCTAACGATGAGAAATACTTTCAATGATTCATTTGTGAGCATTTATTCACAATAAAGTTGCATATTCATAAAAAAAAAACAGCGGGAACTATAGTTACGCACCTTATACAAGTTTCTTGAGATGTTTTGGTGTGTAGACGATATTTTTCAGTTTTCCTTACCTGTTTCGCCTTTGTTATTTATCGTCGAATTATTCGTTTCCTTTGTTGTTTTCTCAGAAATAAGGTTTAATATTTCGAAGTTTGCAACTAATGATTTGTCCACTTTGTCAACGCCAATTTCTTGTGTGAATTTTTTTCCTGCTAGAGCGTCAGTACAGGTTGTTCTGAGTATTCTGAAATAGAATTAGGATGTGTTAGAGGACTGAAAAAATTTTTTCAGAAAAATAGTCAGCAGAATTTGTGCCCTTACAGGATATATTACCGGTATTTGGGACAAGAAATGGCACAATTTATAAAAACAAACGCACAAAAAAGGTAATCCATCCAAAGGGGATAGAATGTCCTAACTGACATGGGAAGTTCTGGATGATAGGGAAACAGAAGATAATTAGACTTCCTCTTCCTTATGGACCTCTTATATGAGGCCATTCAGTGAACTATTCCACATTATTGGGTTTGCGAAAATAGAGACAACCCATACGGCGAAGGGTATGCCGAGCAACTCTACATTTAATGGCCTAGTTTAATCTAATAGTTCATCGAATAATCTTGTTGAAATGTTCCATTAATGCCAACAGAGTTGTGAAATTGGAAGTGGAGATATCATTCGTTCCTCGTCATTTGATTAATGTAAATCATGAAAAGAATATGGTTAGCTAAGCTACTTGGAAATTAGTATTTTGTTTTAATACATTTAGTGAAAATGTTACTCTTTCGAGAGGCTCTTTTTTGTTTTCTTTGGATGTGGTATTAATGCTGACTAGTGTAGTATCAAGAGCTCATACGAAAAAAGTAGAATTTCATTATGGCTCACACAGACATGACAAAGGGAGTTTTCCTAGAGATTTCATTTTGTTGATAAATAATGGTTTAATGTCTGTACATAAACATATTGAATTAATTTCACGGCCTTCAGACAATTTTTCAATTCACTGTGGAGAATCTTCAATTTCCTTGATAGCTCAAAGGCGAGAGTATTGGAGTAGTAATTCGGAGATGGCGGGTTCGAGTCCGGCTCGGGGAGGTACTTTTTTCTGAATTGAAAAATTGTTTGAATGCCATGAAATTTATTTAATATTTTATTTTTTGTTGATGAATCTGCAATTGGTAAACCCGCCATTCCATCAGTAGCAAAGTATGTAATGAACGAACTCATCCATTGACAATCTAGTATCAACTTTTTGTTTTCCATCGACGCATCCAGTTCACCATAGAATAAATAGAGAAATTGCCTTGGTTTTTCCAGACTTGTTATTCGAGATGATAGTGGATCTCTGTTGGCTAGTGGCCCTCTAATTTGGACGTTTGATGAATTATATATCAGACACGTCAAGATCTTACAAAGTTTGTACCATAAAAACTTGATTCACGTATCAAAATATGTCAGTTACAACCGAGTTCACGAAGAAAATTTTACAACAGTTAGAGAAATTTTGAGGATGAACAAAGTTATAATGGAAAACAAACAGTTTACCATTGACGATATAAATCGCCCAGAAGACCAGAGAGCTCGATACTTGGGAACGATGAAAGAGAAATCAAGAACAACAAATGGGCATTTTATAATATCGCTCTCTATTTTCCAAATCAAAAGAGTCATTCCCGCTGAATAACCAATCTAATGGGGTATATAAAAATCTAACCTGGGATGCTTAAAATGTTAAAAAGGGCATTCAAAACTACTCCTAAAACTTAAACACAACGAATATGATTGAAATCAGAAATTCAGGGATACGATAAGAATAATACTCTTTGCTGCTGGATCGTTCGAGAAGTAATGAAGCTTACTTCAGTTACTGTTAATAATTTATCATAAATGAAAAAAACTTATTACTCTTTTTGAATATTAACTCTTCTAACTTCTTGAAAGTCTCTAGAAAGCTCTTTTCTGGAAAAATTGTATCATTCCACAATAGAATAAAATAACAACCTTCCAAAATGAAGAGAAACATTTCTTTCCAGATCCTTTGTAGGTGTCCAGCAGTTCGAAGATCCAAATCGATGATTGAGATCCTCAAAGTTGAAACTGGAGTCATTGAAGGCTGTTTTTAGAGCAACAGCCAGCAATCTAACAGCGCCTTTGACCAGATGCCTATCCACTTTCACCGGAAGAGGTCTGAGGTAAAGCAGACCTGCAGGAAGCTCTAATTGGGAATCGGTTTCAACGTGGATTATCGATTTTATTTCTTCCGGGTGGGGTTTTCTCGATTTCGGGCCCCTGGTTTCGAAATCCCGATTGAGCAAGAGGTATCTATCGTTACGAAGGAGATAACTTAAGTGGGCATCATTCATCTCGTTTTTGGTGAGGCTGCGTTTGGTGCGTTCTTCGAGGTCTACATCTTTGCGGTTCTTGGAGGCTTCTTTTTCTTTGTCTTCCTCGGTGGTTTCTCTGAAAAATAAAAGAGAAGAGTTCGGTAAGTATCGCATCGATTGAGTTGATAACTTGTGTCTTCATACACTATTAGTACACCTAGCAGACATATATTCTATAACTTGACCTCTACTTTGACCTATACCCTGTCAGGGGCCCATAACCTATTGCCTCAAATATCATAAAAATGGATCTATCCGTTCTTGAGTTCGAAAATGACGAAACTAAGTAAACCCATATCACACTAGGCTTTTTGATGTCTCTTTTGACGTCCATTTCTGGGCTGATTTTGCTGACAGTTGTCTTGTACGATTAAACTATGCTTTTTTGACTATTTTTTCAGGTCTTCAAATGACATAGTTAACTTTTGACTTGACTCGATTTCAGATATTAATTGCTTGACTTGATATCAAGCTACATGATATTACTTCAGCTTGATAAGCAAGCATTGCAAGGCATATATTTCTGCAAGCTCGTGCGCGCTTAGTTAAAATAATCATCTACAAAGGATGAATAAGTACCTAATACTTCGAAAATTTGAAAAAATTTAAAGTTCCTTCATGAGAATTTTGTACCACTTTATCTCATTGATTCGATCACGAAGATCACGAGAATGCATACATTTGGGTGTCCATTATTTCAGAGATTATAGGTGATGAACTGAAATTTTCAAAGAGAATTTGATAATTTTCTCGAGGCTGCCACTTCACCTAGACGCAAGATACGGGATTTAAATCTCATAATATTGTAGATCAAAGCTCGATCTCTGAAAGACGTTTTTGAAAAAATTTAAAGTTCCTTCACGGGAATTTTGTACAACTTTATCTTATTGATTCGATCACGTAGATCACGAGAATGCATGCAGTTGACCGATTAGTCCATTATTTCAGAGATCATTTGTGATAAATTGAAATTTTCAAAAAAATTTTCACCATTTTCTCGAGGCTGCCACTTCTCCTGAACGCAAGATACGAGCTTGACATCTCATAAAATTGTAGTTCGAAGATCGATCTCAGAAAAACGTTTTCATTCGATGGGTCTGGACAAATATTTCAGAAGTTAAAACGATTTTTGTATACAGATTCAATTTTTACTGATTTCTTCCAAAATTCCGAATTCAAATTTGTTTGAACTGTGAGAGCTACGGAAAATCAGTGAGCGATGTTAGAATTGACGAACCCTAATTATCAGAATTTTGGACTCAACTGAAAATTTTTATGTCGAAAACTTTTTGTCAAATTTTCCATAACTAACCCTTAGAAAATTTGAAAAAGTTTACAGTTCCTTCATGGGAATTTTGTAGAACTTTATCTTATTGATTCGATCACGTAGATCCCAAGAATGCATGTTGTTGGCCGATTAGTCCATTATTTCAGAGATTATATGATACAAACTGAAATTTTTGAAGAAAGTTCGACAATTTTCTCGAAGCTGCCACTTCTCCTAGACGCAAGATACGGGCTTGGATTCTCTTAACATTGTAGGTCAAAGATCGATCTTAGAAAAACGTTTTTATTCTTTCATTCGATGGGTCTGGGACAAATATTTCAGGAGTTATAACGTTTTTGGTATAGAGATTCAATTTTTACTGATTCCTTTCAAAATTCCGAGTTCAAATTTCCTTGAACTGTGGGAGCTACGTGAAATCGGTGAGCGGTGTTAGAATTGACGATCCCTAATTATCATAGTTTTTGACTCGACCGAAAATTTTCATATCGAGAAATGTTTGATAAATTTTCCATGAGCAGGTGACCTTGATATCGATCTTCCAAGTTTATTCAAGAAATCTTCCATAAATCGAGCAAATGAAATGGCTTGGCTTTATGGAATAGACAAATTCCTGACGGGACCACGTGGTGAAAGTTCTGAAGATATTCACGAATGATGAAAGAAGCACGAAAATCTTTTCCCAAACAGGACTAAAATAGCCAAACATTTTTTATCTTCAGCTCCTGTTGCAAGACATTTTTCCAGAGCTGCCCTGACTGTCACAAAAACCCGCACCAAATCAAAAAAGACAAAAAATCCATAATATGCCTCATATGTCTTTAATTCTGGATGAAAATTAATGTGATCAAACAGTGCTAGCGGATGTTTGGCAATTTTATGAAACTATATTTTTCTTTTAATTCATATTTCGTTATGTTTCATAGTGATTTCATTTATGTTTTCATTTCAAAATAGTTGATATTTTTGGTTCTTTTAGACTATTAGTTTTATAAATAAAAGTGTTTTTTGCTAGGTTTCTTCAAGTACTTGATAGAGAAATATTTCAATAGACATTGAAAACCTATTTGACTTGAACTTGAAGTAGCTTGAATATCGAGTCAAACTCGGTAAAACCGTGAATATCTACTTTCATTACGTCTGTAAAAGATGTTAGTCACTTCTTATGAACAAATTTCTTATAACTGTCTTTATTTCAGTGTAATGTCTGAAGATAAGTGAGATTACGAAACTTATAAAGTCATCACACTCTTTAGCATCCAGTCACCGAATATAATATAATAACGAAACATAAGCTAAATTTCCGTCAGATACGTGAATGTAACATAAAATTGGACATCAATAATAATAGCAATAACTTATGGGCCCCTACCCCCCAGAAGTCGTAAGCCAGTAATATACCCTTTCAGATATACGGAATATATACGGCAACGTACCAGCCCTTTGGCGTCCTTTATGGCAATGATCGCCGTTTCCTCTCAGTTCTGGAATATATATGAGATGGGACCTACCTAAAACTAATATTGGCCGAAGTGTCAATCCATAACCAAACAAAATGTCCATCCATCATGTTGAGTCGTCTCGCGTCCTTCAGTATCCTCATTGCCGATGTTTTATCGCTCAACAGAACGACCACTCCCCTCGTAGAGCGTGAAATATCAGCCAGTTTTCTGGAAAAATAGAGGTGATAAGACAAGTGCACGCGAGATGATATTGTTCTTGTCAGGAGAATGGATGTTGGTCATATGTCGAGATTCGTTTCGGATAAAAATGAAGCGGTTGTGACGGTTCAATCTGTGGGTATGAGGGAAATATGTTGGATGGTATTTTTGAAGCCGTTACTTCTATAGAGTTTTGGCTGCGATATTTCTTGATATGGTGGACATCCAATGCGAGAAACATAGATGGAATGTCTTTAGTTAAATAAATATGAAATGATGGGGTCGTTTGAATATAGTTATTTATAATACAAATGCAGAAGGCATTGATATTCTTCCACGAGTTCAAAATTCAAAAACGAGCCACGAAGTGGCGAGTTTTGGAATGAACGAGTGGTAGAATGAGCCTTCTGTACGAGTATTGTACATTATTTTCTCTAATTCTGTGGTTATTCCGTTCATTCTTCCACATCTTGTAGAACAAAATCGTGCGAGAATATATCAGAAACGCACAGTTTTCATGGTTATATTTTATTATTCTATGTTGGTACTCCGAACTTTCCGCCACGGCTTCATCTGTCAATTCATCAATTTGCCTTGAAGAAATCAGTTCTGCCAACCAACATTTTTCAATGCAAAAATCACTAAAATATATTTATGGAAATATTTCATTAATTTCAATGAAAATGCAATGAATTAGAGAAAATAATGTATAATACTCGTACAGAAGGCTCATTCTACCACTCGTTCATTCCAAAACTCGCCACTTCGTGGCTCGTTTTTGAATTTTGAACTCGTGGAAGAATATCAATGCCTTCTGCACTTGTATTATAAATAACTATTCTCTAATTCATTGCATTTTCATTGAAATTAATGAAATATTTCCATAAATATAATTTAGTGATTTTTGCATTGAAAAATGTTGGTTGGCAGAACTGATTTCTTTAAGGCAATTTGATGAATTGACAGATAAAGCCGTAGCGGAAAGTTCGGAGTGCCAACATATAATAATAAAATATAACCATGAAAACTGTGCGTTTCTGATATATTCTCGCACGATTTTGTTCTACAATATGTGGAAGAATGAACGGAATAACCACAGAATTAGAGAAATTCCTTTCTCTAATTCTGTGGTTATTCCGTTCATTATGTTGGCACTCCGAACTTTCCGCTACGGCTTTATCTGTCAATTCATCAAATTGCCTTAAAGAAATCAGTTCTGCCAACCAACATTTTTCAATGCAAAAATCACTAAATTATATTTATGGAAATATTTCATTAATTTCAATGAAAATGCAATGAATTAGAGAAAAATAATGTATAATACTCGTACAGAAGGCTCATTCTACCACTCGTTCATTCCAAAACTCGCCACTTCGTGGCTCGTTTTTGAATTTTGAACTCGTGGAAGAATATCAATGCCTTCTGCACTTGTATTATAAATAACTATTCCAGCATTGCTTTGAGGAAAGGGAGGATCACGTAGGAGTGTGAAATGGTTCGTTCTATATATAGATATGTAGATATCTGAATTCTGAGTTAGCTTTTTGTAGAAAATGAGTGTGATGTAATTTTATTTTGTGATGATAGCAACGTTATTGCAATGTGATTTCCAAAATGATTCGAAATTTGTCGACCAAAATATCATTTTATATATTAAATTTTAGTTCACATGGAATGGCAATTCTTACTCCGCAGAAGGCTCGTAAGAAGGGCGAGAATGATGCTGACACCAAATATTCGCACAGGTAAGATATGTATTATCATCTCCTTTCTAGTTGGACTTCCATATTTCAAAATTTGCAACTTATGATTTGCCCACTTTGTCAACGTCAATGTCTTGTGTGAATTTTTTTTCTGTCAAAGCGTCAGTACAGGTTGTTCTGAGTATTCTGAGATCGAATTCAATCTGTGGGTATAAGGGAAATATGTTAGATGGTATTTTCGAAGCGATAACTTCTATACAATTTTGGCTGCGATATTTCTTTATATGGTGGACTTCCAATACGATGAGTACAGATGAAGTGGCTTTAGTTAAATAAATATAGAATGATGGGGTCATTTAAATAATTCCTTTCAAGATTTGCTTCTAGGAAAGGGAGGATCACGTAGGCGTTTTTGAAATGGTTCGGTCTAGATCATAGAGTAATAAGCATAGATTGAGGGAGTATATGCAATTTTTACATGTCCCCAACATGGTTAGATTACGTTGTCGGATTGTGATATATTTTCTAAATCCCAATTTTACTATATCGTTATGAATGTATATTGGATCAAATATAATTATCTGAGTGATTCCCAATCAAATATGCAAATTTAAATATTTGGAATCCGATTTTTTCCTAATTTTCGAATTTATAATGAGCAGAATATTTATCATTTTCTGTATCTACCTGCCGAAATCCAAGGTTTGTCAACTTTTGCTCTCCTAGTGTCATCGGTTGTTTCACGTCATTTGGCGCGCTTGAAGTTAGTTTTCTAAATTTCTGATAAATTAAGGTATTTATTCCAATATATTTTGAGTTAATATGAAACGTAGATTCGCTATGGGACATAAGAAGTGCGTTCTTTGTGGAGAAACTCGCGAATTGAGTGAAATATCGTATTACTGATATCTTTTCATTTCCGCGCATCATGTCAAATTTGATAGTTCATGCTGGGGACAGAATTTGCTCACTGAAAATGACATATGCTCCCTCTATCTATGTTTATTACTCTGAGGTCTAGATTATCTGAATTCTGAGTTAGTTTTCTGAAGGAAATAAGTGTGATGTAATTTTATTTTGTGATGATAGTGACGTTAATACAACGGGATTGTCACAATGATGAAAAATATTCGTAACTTGTCGACCAAGATTAAATTGTTCAACCTCATTGTAAGCTTTAAAACATCATTTAATAATATCAATTTTTAGTTCACACGAATACCTTTTTAGAATGGCAATTCTTACTCTGCATAAGGATCGTAAGAAAGGCTCAAGTACTAATGAAACTACGAGTATGATGCTGACACCAAAGATTTGAACAGGTAAGGTATGTACTATCTTCTCCTTTCTAGTTAAACTTTCTTTGTTTGTGGAAGCAATGAGATGAAAATGTTGCTGCTTTCAGTTTGACTGAATTTCTTTCATTCAGCACACCAAGCAACCTTCTTGCCAGCACTCTACATCATACAGGGTGATTCACGAAGACCGTTGGTTAAAATACAAACATTTAAAAAAAAGACTCTAGGTAAATACTTGGAATATAAGAGTTAAGCTTTGTTGGGTCAAGTAAAAACTCCAGATTCATTCGACGTTCGGTTTTACCGGAAATGATACCAACTTTCGTTTTTTAAATGTAACACCCAGTTTCTTATTGATAATCAGATTATTCATCGATTTTGACATTTGTAGAAGGTATTGTTTGCATTTTTCTCCCAGAAAATTGGTCATAAATCTGGAAAAATATTTCAAATTTTCACAAATAGGGCAAAATTTCAATGTTTCAAGATTTTTGCATGAAAATTTATAATTTTTCTGCTTCTATCGGAAGACAAGAGAAAATTCACTTCTCCACCGTTTATTGAAATTTCAATTGAACATACATGGTGTTTCGAATTCAGTGTCAAGGTCAGCTATGACAAAAACCTGAAAAATAATTTTTTTCATATGATTTTTTGTCCGACTAAACTCATAATGAAAAAACACTTCCTTCTTAACTTCCATGTGAATTCAGTACCATGCGCTCCCCCTTGAAGAACTCCTGGATCCGCCACTGGTTTAAGGTGCGATGTATGTGCTCCAATCTGAGAAGTTATTATCAGTTTCAGTTACAAATTACACCCTCCAGTTAGTTATAAACTTCACGATGCCTAATTTAGAAATTATCTACGTTATGACGTCACTAGCGTATACGCTAGGAAATCGTACGATCTACGAATCGAAGCCCTGAAGCGAACACACATTACACCAATCCAACTACAACCGTAGATTAAATGAACGAATCAACAATATTCCATGATATTCCCAACTTCTCCCATTCAATACTGGAAATTGAAGTACAGCCAATATACTAACTGACAAAGAAACTGCAACACCCAGAAGAGCTGTTCAAATTTCAAATTTATTTTGGTAAAACATAGATAGTATAGCAAGGAGTAAATGATTGAAATTTGGAAAAACAAACGAAGGGTTTACACTTTTTTTCAATTAATTTGTAAATAATGTGTTTGTCACCCGCGATTATCTATACACTCCCCAACACGTCTCGGCATTGATAGAATAAGATGGTATTTTTGTTCTTGAGGGATATTATCCTAAGCTACCTGTATTTCATGTCTCAGAGCCTCCTAAGTCCATGAGGGCTGGGGTAAATTTCCAAGACTTCTACCCATGATGTCCCAAACATGCTCTATGGGCGAAAGATCGGGGGATCTTAGCGGTCATGGCAAAAGGTTCACATGGGTCGCTCCGAAAAAGTTTAAACTAACTGTGGCAACAAGATGTCGGGCATTATCTTGCTGAACTATTGGAATCTCAAGTCGGTTAAGGTAAGGCAGCACATATGTCTCCATTATTTATTGAAGGTAACGCAGCGCTGTCATAATACTCGAATAAATACTAAAGGTGACCTACTTGCATGTGCAATAGCACCCCATACTATAACGCCTACTGTCTGTTGTACATAACGCTCAACATCAAACTGAGGTTCACGTCTTTCTTCCCGACGTTGTCTAACTCTTCTTCGGCCATCATGTGCACCCAGAAAGAA
Source organism: Harmonia axyridis (assembly GCF_914767665.1). NCBI lineage: Eukaryota > Metazoa > Arthropoda > Insecta > Coleoptera > Coccinellidae > Harmonia > Harmonia axyridis. The sequence continues at coordinate 34,026,507 of NC_059505.1, forward strand.
TCGAGATTCATCAGAAAAGACGATCTGATGTCATTCCACATTTCAATTTTAACGTTCTCTGCACCACTGTAATCGGTGCCGGCGATGCTCAACCGTCAGAGGTAACACAAGATGATGAATCGTTCGAACAATAACAGGATGGCTTTGTTCTCTTAACCACTCATCAGCCAAAGATCGAGTTGTCGAAAAACGGTCTCTAATGGCCATAAGTCTTAGACGTCGATCTTGAACTTCATTTGTGCCCCTTCGAGGTCCAGTGCATACTCTTCATCGATTTTGGGCATTATCAAACCACGCTTGACAATATCTCATAAAAGTAGTTGGATTTCTTTTCGTACGGTTAGCGATTTCTCGAAATGACAGCACCGTCTCCCGTAGGCAAATAATTCGATCTCTTTAAATTAAATTCACTCAGCTGGCGATAAATTCCGCGTACACGTGCTCTAGGCATTTCAACAACGAGTAAACATCGACTTTGGATCTCCTCGAACAGCTGGTTTGTTATGAAATTTGAAAGACTTCCAAAAAGGACTAAAATAATAAGTAACAAAAATTGTTTACATGAAAGGACCTTCACGATTTTTTTCTCTAAATTCAATCATTTACTCCTTGCTATACTATCTTTGTTTCACCAAAAAAAAAAAATTGTAATTTAAACAGCAACTTCTGGGTGTTGCAGTTTCTCTGTCAGTTAGTATATTCATTTCCAATTAGTGTTCCCTACCGGATAAAAAAACAACAGGAATCAATACGCAAACGAATGTAGGAAAATACGATAATTGGATCCTTGCCAAACATACTATATGCAAAGCTTTTCTTATCGCGCAAAAGAACTAAATCGATGTCCTTTCTACCTAATACACCATGAATGATGTATGACATTGTGTTTCCTGTTTCCTCCCTATACCGGAGCTTTTGTGTAGGGATTCTATTCCATTTTCCATGAAATTTCCCCTCCTTATTCCTCCCGCACAACAGATCTTTTGCAGCGAGATGCTCCTCACGTCTATTACCCCATTCAGCAAGAATTCCTTTGTTAATCTTGAAGGAAAATGCCCCTAATTTTTGTAGCATGGGAAATTTTACGAAGAAGTTGAATGCAGCGCTTTTGTGCGTTGTTCGGGAAAATATCTTCATAATTGAGGTTGGTATTTGTTGCCAGGGAACCTGATGAATTGGGTATTATCTACCCTGTAACTTTTTTAATGGTTGTTATTGACAAATTGCTTTGTTTGGAAAAGAAGCATCTTCATCGATTCCGGGAAATATTGTTGGGAAATTGATTTTCCTGTAACGGGTAGGCGTACAACTTTGGTTCTGCTGGTTTATTCTGAAATTTGAGACTTTATTGTGGAAAACTGGTTATACATTTATGATTCAAAGTATTGTCCATCGCTGGCCACTACTTTATCTCATCTTTAGGGCAGCGTACGAATCCTGCGTTGAAGAAACTGATCATTTTTTGAAGCGATTCACGGATCGATCCAATTTCCCATTCAACATTTACAAGTAAGTCTTGACCACTTTCGCAACATGGGGTCGAGTATTGTCATGCTGTAAAATCGTTTTCCTACAACTGCTATGAAAAGTAGCGTATTCTCCACAGCTTACTCAATTCCAAAACTATGTATTGCTCATACTGTGGGAAATATTATTACCCACGGCACTTTGCCAACACCTCGCTTGGTAGACCAATGAAATTGGGATTTGAGTCATTTCTGTAGAAACGCAATAAATTAGCACATACTGTCAACGAAGGCCATTCTGATTTGAATCAAGTCTATTACTTGAATTATTGAAATTTGTGCAGTTGTAGGAAAAGTATAGTGTGCAACATGTGGAGAAAGTCCTTTTCTCGCTCGTGTGTTTGCGGCACTCGCCTTTCAGGCTCGTGCCACAAACTTCCACACTCGCGAGAAAAGTTGGACTTTCCCCACTTGTTGCACAATATACTATTTATTATGTCTCCCGTGGTATTGCGGCGTTTGTTTTTCAATGATCGTCCTCAACGCATTAATTGTTTTAACTACTCATAATACACTACGCCGAGCTGATCCCACCTAATACTGAGCATGACCTTGGTACCGTGTATATTCGGTTTGGCAGTCATATTCCTATGATTTTCTGAGCTTGGGATTATCGTAATAAACCCATTTTTTGTCTCCAGTTACAATACGATGCAGAAATCCCTTTCGTCTTTGCCTTGCAAGCAGCTGTTCATAAGCAAACAAACTCCGATCAACATGTCTCGGCTTCAACTCGTACGGCTCCCAAATTCCTTGTTTCTGAATAATTCACATGACTTTCAGGCGTTTTGGAATGGCTTGTGCGTCACTCCAAAGGATCCTGCGAATTATTCATGCGTTTGACACGAGTCTTGATCAAGAAATGCCTCCAATTCTGCATCTTCGAAAACCTTCTCTCTTCCACTGGTCTTCATTCTCTAGTTTTGGAAACTGTGACATTTTACAATTTCAATGAGTTGTTGAAGCCTATTTTGTTCCATTTTCAGCAGTGGTGCAGTTTTTTCTTGACAAATGTCAAAAGGTAACAGTTTCGAAAGGGACAGCTTGGCTATTCAAAATGTAACATCTTATTGGAAAACCCCAAAGAGTAATGAAAATAGAGGGAGAATATGTAATTTTTACATGTCACCAACATGGTTAGATGACGTCGGATTGTGATATATTTTAAAATCCACAATTCTACTATATCGTTATGAATGTATATTATATTGAATGAAATATATTTATTTGAGTGATTCCCGATTAAATATGCATTTTTGAATATTTGGGATGCGATATTTTTCCCGATTATCGAATTTATAATAAGCAGAATATTAATTATTTTCTTTATCTTCCTGCTGAAATCCAAGGTTTGGCAACTTTTGCTTTCCTAGTGTCACCGGTTCTTTCATGTCGTTTGGCGCCCTTGAAGTTTGTTTTCTGAATTTCTAATATATTTAGGTATCTATTTCAATATATTTTGAGTTAATATGTAACGTTGATTCACTATGGGACATAAGAAGTACGTTCTTTGTGGAGAAACTAGCGAATTGAGTGAAATATCGTATCAGTGATATGTTCTCGTTTACGTTCGGTTCATGTCAAATATGAGAGTTCATGTTGGGGACAAAATTTGCTTTCTCTAATTATGTGGTTATTCCGTTCATTCTTCCACATCTTGTAGAACAAAATCGTGCGAGAATATATCAGAAACGCACAGTTTTCATGGTAATATTTTATTATTACATGTTGGTACTCCGAACTTTCCGCCACGGCTTTATCTGTCAATTCATCAATTTGCCTTAAAGAAATCAGTTCTGCCAATCAACATTTTTCAATGCAAAAATCACTAAATGATATTTATGCAAATATTTCATTAATTTCAATAAAAATGCAATGAATTAGAGAAAATAATGTATAATACTCGTACAGAAGGCTCATTCTACCACTCGTTCATTCAAAAACTCGCCACTTCGTGGCTCGTTTTTGAATTTTGAACTCGTGGAAGAATATCATTGCCTTCTGCACTTGTATTATAAATAACTATACTGAAATTGACATATGCTCCTTCTATCTATGTTTATTACTTTGAGGAAAATACTGTATTACAGCGTTAATATTGGGTAATTTTTTTTATCTTCTGAATAGTAAATGAGTTCACTCATAACTTTCGCTTCTATCAAACAATTTTTATTTCAAAAACACAAGTGAAAATTATCACCACACCCTAAACGAAACGTGGCAGACATAAATTCACGTTTCAACTAGAAATTATCAAATCGTTGCCGTTACTTCTTCCTGAAATCCCCTAACTTCCACATTAACTTAAAAGCAGACCTATATAGAAGCTCTTTCCTTTTCTTCTCAATACCGAGCAAATCTTCCAACTTCACTCAAGCTAATGGAAAACTGATATTTCCAATCGGAGCTTGCAGCTCGATAGAACATCCTTCCAACGCGTGATTGAATAGTTCGTATAAACCACTTCAGGATATGCAGATTTTCCAATTTATTCCACTTGATTCGAGTTGCATCCCCCTCGAATTCAGATTCAATTCGACCTCAATTGTCTCCAGTGACGACTCGTTGATGTTTATAGTGGATTATTTTAAGGGGATATAAATTATCAGTTTAGTTAGCGTATTTCTGGTGTATAGAAAGAGTTCACCCAGTATTTTTCGAGCACTCGATCACCGAACAACGATATTACACGATATTAGCATTCTTCGAATGGTCTTGTCATTCATGGTAAAATTCAATCCTAGCTATCCATATAAACACGATATTTTTAGACAGGAATAACCTACAAACTCAAAGCTTTGAGGATAGGTCGGAGGATATGCCGATTAAGATGAAATATTGTGGAATTAAAATGTTAAGCTTCAGGCATAATTTATTGTTATCAACCATATCACTAGAAGCATAGAAAATTCAAGAGTAATATGTTAACCGATGAAATATGGACGATCGAGAAGAAATTTTCTATCTATCGCATACAGGCTCTAAAGCCTCTGCGATTAATGTTTATGATAAAATAAACTACATTATTATTATTATTTATATACTTACTGACAAAGAAACTGCAACACCCAGAAGGAGCTTTTTAATTTTTCAATTTTGTTAAACATAGAAAGTATAGCAAGGAGTAAATAATTGAATTTGGAGGAAAAAATCGTGAAGGTTTTTTCATGTGAAAAATTTTTGTTACTTAAATATTACAGTCGTTCTTCGCAAGTTTTTTAAATTTCACAACAAACCAGCTGTTCAGGGAGATCCAAAGTCGATGTTTAGTTGATATTAAAATGCCTAGAGCACTTGTAGGCGGAATTTATCGCCAGGTAAGTGAATTTGAAATAGGTCACATTATTGATATACGAAAGCCGAGGTTGTCATTTCGAGAAATCGCTAACCGTACGAAAAGAAATCCGACTACTGTAATGAGATATTGTCAAGCGTAGTTTGATAATGCCAAAATTGAAAAAGTGTAGGCACCGGACGTTGAAGAGGCACAAATGAAGTTCAAGATTAACGCCTAAGACTTATGGCCATTAGAGACCGATTTGCAAAAACTCGATCTTTGCCTGATGAGTGATTAGGAGAACAAGACCATTCTGTAATTGTCCGAACAGTTAACCGCCGGATAAGGTATTTTGGACTGCAGCATTAACGTTCCCATCCTTTGTTGCCTCCGACGGTTGAGCATTACCGGCAACGATTATAATGGAGCAGAGAACGTCAACATTGGAATGTGGAATGGCATCAGGTCGTCTTTTTTGATGAATCGCTATTCTCTTTTGGTTCACATGATGGCCGAAGAAGGGTTAGATGACGTCGGAGAGAAAGACGTGAACGTCACTTTGATGTTGAGCGTCATGTACACCGCACAGTAAGCGTTATGGTATGGGGTGCTATTGCACATGGAAGTAAGTCTCCTTTAGTCTTTAGTCGAGGTAACGTGGCAGTGCTGCGTTACCTTAAAAAAATAGTGGAGCTATATGTTCTTCCTTACTTTAGCCGACTCAAAAATCCAATATTTCAGCAAGATAATGCCCGACCTCATGTTGCCAGAGTTATGTTTCAAAGCGACCCAAGTGAATATTTTGCCACGGTCGCTCAGATCCCCCGTTTTTTCGCCCATAGAGCATGTTTGGAACATCATGGGAAGAAAGCTAAGAAATTTACCCCAGCTCCCACGGACTCTGGCGGCTCTCAGACATGAACTACAGGTAGCTTGGGATAGTATCCTTCAAGAAGAAATTAGATCATCTTATTGCATCAATTCCGAGTCGTGTTACGGAGTGAATAGATAATCGTGGTGGACAAACACATTATTAACAAATTTAATAAAAAAAAAATTATAAACCCTACGTTCTTTCTCCAAATTTCAATAATTCACTTCTTGCTATACTATCTATGTTTTACCAAAAAATTATTTGAAATTTAAAAAGCTCCTCCTGGGTGTTGCAGTTCCTTCGTCAGTTTCAGTTAGTATATGTAGAACGATAATTTGAAGCATCGTATGAAATTATGTGACAATCGCGTCAACATCACAAGAAAAATTCAACAGAATATGAAAAAAATGAGGTCAGGATTAATGTGAAGTCAGGAACTTTTGGGTGTTCGAAGTTTCCTTAGGATCTGTTTACGCGATCAACAACATTTCCTCGAAACTTGATATCGGTACGATTATAATACATCTAGATACATACTTTCATCTAGATCGAATATACAGTTCTGAAATTTTGCAGAAATGCAAAATGTGAATTTCTTGACAAAGGTAAGAACATAAACCAGCGTTTCGCAAAGTGTTGGGCGCGCACCCAATGTTGGCGCATCTACATGATTTGGGGGAGGGGGGAGGGAGGTTTTGGTCACAAGAAATTGAAAAGAAAAAGCTAAATACAGAAAAGATATCGAAGACGAAAAGCTAGAGGAATGTAGGAGTGCCTGAATCACTCTTGAATAAAGTCGATTAAAAAAAAATCTATGATCCTCATAGTTCTCGAGAATCTTCCAAAGAGCATCGAATTTGGGACACCTCATACAATTGTTGAACTAAATTAAAAACTTGATCACTCAGTCACTTAAATGTTTGCCTATAGCAAAACAGAGAGTGGCTTTACTAATTAAAATATTCGATTATTTCAATTCCCGCCCCTCCCTTACGAGTCGCCCTCGACCTCCCCGGATTCTGGTTCAGTTTCAACGTTCGCCATTGTCTGGCAAATTTCGAACGGACCTACTTCAACGCCGCTCGTCTGGCATCCTTCCAAAAACATTTCCGGGTAATTAGATAACGAAGCCGTGGTGGAAAAAGAGGTCATGAAATGAATAATGGTCATCCCAAAACTGCCGGCTCGTAAATTGGGGCGAGATTTCGGAAGTTCGATTGTTAGTAACAATTTTTCTTCATCAGCCGGATAGCCAGTCCCATGGGTTTCGAATTAACGTGTTAGGAGGTCGATAGAAGCGGCATCCTTTCTTGTCCCATTATAATTTAACGTTTCATCTGCTAGATGGAGTGAAATGGACAGTGAAATGTTTGTTTGGAAATGGACGTGGAAAGAGAAAGAGGGAAAATGAGGAAATCTGTGGAGTCAATTATCTCAGGGCGCTATTAGAGCTTGCATTAACGAGCGCCCAAAATCTTTTTACTCCACGTCTGTGCTTTCTTTATTTTTCGATACTTTGCTTAATTTTTTTATGGTGCTGACGGTGCAACTGACAAACTTTTGCAAGAGGCTTGATATGGTTATTCCATACCTATATACACGTACAATTTCATCTCCATCGGATATTTTGTCACTGATAAATCTGATATTTGTTTGTCCATATTCTTATTGAATTTTCTATGGTTCTAAGAAAACTACAAACGAAATAATTTTCTGGATGATTGTTATGATTTTATTCTTTATATACACGCAATATTTCAACTCCGTCAGATCTATTGTCGTAAGTAATTGCACAAGTGCATCAAAATTACCGATAATTCTGCATGACAGCGTGTTGTCATAAAAACTGCATGAGTTCATTCTCATTTTTGGACCTTCGGTGTCGGGCTCTTTCTCCAAAAATGAAAATGACCGAATGCAGTTTTTCAAAGAAAACACGCTGGAATGCGAAATTATCCGGACATTTTGATGCACGACTGTAATTCGGGGGAATATTTCCCGAATAAACTGTTACATTACTTGTCAAACTGATTTAGAATGGAATTGCCATAGATTCGAACTGTGTAAGATGCATAGAAACTATGCATCTATGAACAGAACAATTATCGCAGTGCTGTTTGGCTTCCTACAATGCAATTATCGCTGTTATTTTCGACAGGAGGGAAATATTCACTAAAATATCATTTATTTGGTATTTCATTTACAATATTCTCCCTGAATTTTCTATGGTTCTGATGAAACTACAATCACATCATTCAGCAGGAAAATTTGAAATCCCATTCTATGAATACATGTGAAATATCAACTTCATCGGATCTATTCTCACTGAAATATCAGGGTTTTGTTTTTCGATATTCTGCTTGAATTTCCTATGGTTCTTCCAAAAACATTTCCGGGTAATTAGATAACGGAGCCGTGGTGAAAAAAGAGGTCATGAAATTAATAATGGTCATCCCAAAACTGCCGGCTCGTAAATTGGGGCGAAATTTCGGAAGTTCGATTGTTAGTAACAATTTTTCTTCATCAGCCGGATAGCCAGTCCCATGGGTTTCGAATTAACGTGTTAGGAGTTAGATAGAAGCAGCATCCTTTCTTGCCCCATTATAATTTAACGTTTCATCTGCTAGATGGAGTTAAATGGACAGTGAAATGTTTGTTTGGAAATGGACGTGGAAAGAGGAAGAGGGAAAATGAGGAAAGCTGTGGAGTCAATTATCCAACAGCGCTATTAGAGCTTGCATTAACGAGCGCCTAAAATCTTCTTAGTTTACGTCTGTGCTTTCTTTATTTTTTCGATACTTTGCTTGAATTTTTTATGGTGCTGACGCGGGTACTGACACAAACTTTTGCTGGAGGCGTGATATGGTTATTCCTTATATACACCCACAATTTCATCTCCATCGGATATTTTGTCACTGATAAATCTGATATTTGTTTATACATATTCTGCTTGAATTTTCTATGGTTCTAAAAATACTACAAACGAATAATTTTCTGGAGGATTGTTATGATTGTATTCTTTATATTCACAAAAAATGTCAACTCCGTTGGATCTATTGTCACTAATTTATCAGTTATTGGGTATTCAATTCACAATATTCTTACTGAATTTTCTGTGGTTCTGATGAAACTACAATCACATCATTCAGCAGGAGACTTTGAATTCCCATTCTATGAATACATGTAAAATATCAACCTCATCGGATCTATTCTCACTGAAATATAAGGGTTTTATTTTACGATATTCTGCTTGAATTTTCTATGGTTCTTGCAAAAACATTGCCGGGAAATTAGATGGTGGAAAAAGAGGTCATGAAATGAATAATGGTCATCCCAAAACTGCCGGCTCGTAAATTGGGGCGAGATTTCGGAAGTTCGATTGTTAGTAACAATTTTTCTTCATCACCCGGATTGCTAGTCCAATGGGTTTCGAATTAAAGTGTTAGGAGGTCGATAGAAGCGGCATCCTTTCTTGCCCCATTATAATTTAACGTTTCATCTGCTAGATGAGTTGAAATGGACAGTGAAATGTTTGTTTGGAAATGGACGTGGAAAGAGGAAGAGGGAAAATGAGGAAAGCTGTGGAGTCAATTATCCAACAGCGCTATTAGAGATGGCATAAACGAGCGCCCAAAATCTTCTTACTTCGTGTCTGTGCTTTCTTTATTTTTTCGATACTTTGCTTGAATTTTTTATGGTGCTGACGCGGGTACTGACACAAACTTTTGCAGGATGCTTGATATGGTTATTCCATATGGACACGCACAATTTCATCTCCATCGGATATTTTGTCACTGATAAATCTGATATTTTTATGTCTATATTCTGCTTGAATTTTCTATGGTTCTGAGAAAACTATAAACGAAATATTTTGCTGGAGGCTTGTTATGATTGTATTATTCATATACACGCAAAATTTCAATACCGTCAGATCTATTGTCACTAAATTATGTTATTGGGTACTCCATTCACAATATTCTTCCTGAATTTTCTATGGTTCTGATGAAACTACAATAACATTATTCAGCAGAAGACTTTGAATTTCCATTTTATGAATACATGTAATATATCAACTCCATCGGATCTATTGACACGGAAATATAAGGTTTTTGATTTTCGATATTCTGCTCGAATTTTCTATGGTTCTTCCAGAAACATTTCCGGGTAATTAGTTAACAGAGGCGTAGTGAAAAGAGGTTCTGCAGGAGGCTTGATATGATTATTCCATATATACTCGAAAAATTTCAATTCCGTCGGTTTTATCACTGATATATCTGGTATTTGTTTGTCCATATTCTGCTTGAATTTTCTATGGTTCTAAGAAAACTTCAAACGAAATATTTTGCTGGAGGCTCGTTATTATTGTATTCTTCATATACAAGCAAAATTTCAACTCCGTCAGATCTATTGTCACTAAATTATCAGTTATTGGGTATTCCATTCACAATATTCTTCCTAAATTTTCTATGGTTCTGATGATCATTATTCAGCAGGAGACTCTGAATTTCCATGCTATGAATACATGTAAAATATCAACTCCATCGGATCTATTAACACTGAAATAAAGGTTTTTGATTTTCGATATTCTGCTTGAATTTTCTATGGTTCTTCCAAAAACATTTCCGGGTGATTAGATAACGAAGCCGTGGTAGGAAAAGAGGTCACGAAATGAATATTGATCATTTCGAAACTTCCTTCTCGTGAATTCGGGAGAGATTTCGGAAGTTCGATTGTTAGTAACAATTTTTCTTCATCAGCCGGATAGCTAGTCTCATGGGTTTCGAATTAACGTGTTAGGAGGTCGATAGAAGCGGCATCCTTTTTTGCTCCATTATAATTTAACGTTTCATCTGCTAGATGAGGTGAAATGGACAGTGAAATGTTTGTTTGGAAATGAACATGGAAAGAGGAGAAAGGAAAATGAGGAAAGCTTTGTTAATTATCGTAGGGCGCTATTAGAGTTTGCATTAACGAGCGTCCAAAACCTTCTTTGCTTTCTTTATTTTTTCGATTCTCTGCTTGAATTTTTTATGGTTCTAAGAAAACTACAAACGAAAAATTTTGCAGGAGGCTTGTAATAATTGTATTCTTTATATACACGCAAAATTTCCACTCCGTCGGGTCTATTGTCACTAAAATATCAGTTATTGGGTATTCCATTCACAATATTCTTCCTGAATTTTCTAAGGTTCTGATTAAACTACAATCACATCATTCAGCAGGAGACTTTGAATTCCCATTCTATGAATACAAGTGAAATATCAACTTCATCGGATATATTTTCACTTTAATATAAGGTATTTGTTTTTCGATATTCTGCTTGAATTTTTTATGGTTCTAGGTTCAAATTAAGATACAAATGATAAATTTCAGCGTCAAATGAAAAAATTTGCAGGAGACTTGGAATGGTTATTCACTAAATACAAGCAATAGGTCTACGTCGTCGGATCTATTGTCACTAAAATCTTTGGCAACTTATTTATCATATTCTTCTTTAATTTTCTATGGTTCTTATGAATCTATGATTTCTAATGAATACCTAGATTTCTTGGTTGATACAGTGTCGGATTTTGGATGAAAATAATTTGATATAAAGAGCTATTATAGTTGTTGAATTTTTATTTTTCGATATTCTATTTAGATTTTCTATGGTTCTGATGAATATTCAGAAGAAAAATTCTGCAGTAGGCTTGTAAATATTATTTTATAATTACAAGCAATATTTCAACTCCTTCGAGTCTATTTCAACTAAAATATCAGGTTTTTGTTTTTCGATAAAATTTAAATCGCTACTCTTTCAGCTCTATGGTCACGGAATTACTGGGTGATATTTTTCGATATTCTTTTGAATTTTCTATAGCTCTGGTTATGCCACCAATATTAAATTTCATAAGAGGCTTTTATTTCCATTTTTCAAAACGACCCTTGCAAGATCCGAACCTACTGCAGGAATTACAATATTCTAGATCACTAGATCCTTCCGTTCTGAAATGATCGTGCATAAGGAGCGACGGACGGACAGAAAAGAATTTGCGGCTGGATTAGGATTCTTCATTAACCAATCGAACTATTTACGTCTACAAATTAGAAAGTTACAAACATTATGGCAAAATGATCTGTTCGGAAAACGTGTAGTCAAAAAGAAAAAGGAGGAAAATAACTTCTTTAATTTCAGCTTAAAGGTCCAATACACAAAATAATGTTTATCTCGTAATGAGGCAATATTCCACGTCCCTCTCCTTTGTTGATTAGTAGTATGTATTATTGTCCCGGCTGATACATTGGCGAGTAAGTAAATATTGACTGCGAACACGATACATACCTTAAAACGTCGCTAATCAATATTTGAACAACAAAAACCACATGCCAATTTCACACACCAATCATTTTCACTGATGAAGCTCAATTTCACCCTGTTAGCTTTGTTGACAGGAAGAGCTGCAGCATTTGAAGCTCCAGAGAACTCACGATGGATTAATGACAGAGTAATATAATATTCTAAATATATGTATAACTATTTAGTGTGCATTGTATTGTGAAAGAATTTGATTTAGATGCTGTGTTTTAGATTTTATCTTTCGAAAATTATACCTTATTATCATTAGACATAATAAATAGTAGTAATACCTACCTATTTTTAACTTTTTTTCATCTTTCACCCTATGGATGATCGAACAATTATTGTTGTATGTAGGAAGAAAGCAAATGCTTCATTTTTGGCTTGCATAGTCAATAGGTAATGAAAATGTTCATCTCAAAATGAAGAAATATTGCTGCATCGCTTTCCATTGTTCGTTAGTGGTATGTACCACTATGTTTGGCGAATCGATATATGCAAATTGATAAACATTGAGTACTGATACGAACACCACTTCTAATTGTATCCCTGCATAACAAAAACTTCATGCCAATTTCACATATATATCATTTGCACTGTTAAAAGTCAATTTTAACTCGTTGGTTCCATTAAAAGGATGAACTGCAGAATTTGGAGTTTAGCAAGCTAGTATTGTTTGATGAGGAATCAATATATCACTATTTGGTGTGAATTGTGACTGAAAGAATCGGTTTGATGCGATGTTCTGGATTTTCTCTTTCATAAGTTATAACTTATTTATGACTTATAACTTCTGATGTATTTTTAACATTCCTTAATCTTTATGCTTTATGGACAATGAAACATTTATTTGAAGTCGGAAATGGCGAGATAGAGAGATAGGGAGATAGAGATTTCATTTCAGCTCAAGGGGTCAACATATAATGATAATGTTCATCTCAAAATGAAAACATATTGTAGCATCCCTTTCATCATTGGTTATTGATATTTATTATTACGTCATGGTATAGATCCAAACGTTGTTTATGCGAATTAGTAAACAAAAAGTCTAAAAACAATTGAACAAGGAACCTAATTGTATCCTTGAACTGCAAGAGCTGGGAGCTGAATATAGATTTCACTAACAAGTGAAACCTTGTGTAAATAACATACTCCTAAGCTTGATTATATTAAAAAATCTCTGTGATTGACAAAGTAAATACTCCAATGATATCCATCGCTATTTCTGAGGATCAGAGGAAATATATGTGAGGTATCAGACAAAAATAAAACTATTCTCCAACAGAAAAGAAGACTAGAGATCAACTTCAATCTAAGGAGAGATGAAAACGAGGTAAAACAGAAATATGGAGTCAAGCGTCTTGATGTAATACTAGATACTAGACTCAGATGGAAAAACCATATACAATACACAGTAGATTAAACAAACTCAACAATGAAGAGAATTTAGTCACTTATAGGAAGAAGCCAAATCAACCAAAATACGAAACTGAGCATAATCAAATCAATTGCAAGACCTCAATCAACCTATAAATCGGCAGCATGGGGCCAAAAACTATATCGAGAAGATACAAGTGAAGGAAAAGAAACTATTAAAATCTACAATCGATTCACCATAGTTCGTAAGAAACCAGCAAACCCACAGAGACAGAATGGAAAACTTTCACAGATTCCCTGAAGAGAAAGAACGATAAAATTTTTGTAAAGACAAGTCAACATCCAAATGAAATCGAAGACCTATCACGAAACACCCAGGGATAAATTATGAAGGAACAGATATGTAGTAAAACTCAATTTCAAATAATAAAATGGAGGGAATCTCCCATGAAAGGTTTAGGTTTACACAAAAACTAAACGATAGAAATCTTGAACGAGTTAGCGATAAAACAAACAGAGTCAAGAGCTTAATACTCAAATAGATGCTAAGGACCTTCGAAAAACCGCAAATTTAGTGAGATAGGTCATGTTCTTCAAACACGAAGTCGAAATTTCATGAGATAGATCGTCAATGAGGAATGACAGTGCTTATGTATCCCTCATGAAGTATCCATTGAGTGATACCATTGCTGAAATGACACCTTCAAGAAAGATATCCTCTCAGACTGTTCTTTTTTCAGATTTTACCAATGAGCCTACCGGACTGCTTCTTCAATAGTGTTCTTCTTGCAACCCCATATATCAGTATATAATCCACTATACCCCAAAACCTCTCAAGAAATACCTTGAAACTCTGGACATCTCGTCCTTTCCAGAACCTGATCAGTTCACTGCTCGTCTTTTGAAAGACTTCGGGAGGGAACACCACCTCTTGGCTTCTCAGTTCAAAAGGAACTTAGGGATATTTCTTCTTATATGTATATCACTTATTTTTATGGAGTTTTCACATGATTTCCTTAAACAATAATCTATATTGTAGAATGGCAATATTTTCAATTTGCGGATGAAAGGAGAGATGATATATACAATGCACTGAAATATTTTTGAAATATTCGTGGTCAAAAGCCTACCAAAAATCATTAAAAAACAGGTTAAACTATAATTTTGTGAAAAAAGTAATCGACCGTCGTACAGTGCTGCTCTCTAATTATTTGCTTCGAAAAAATGAAGAAGATAAGGTGAATGTACAACTTGATTGATACTCGGAAAGCCACGTGGTGGTAATCCCTCTTAACCTACATAGGCACCTTCAGGGGGTCACTAGTTTGTTACGATAATCGACCTAGAAACCTCCAAATTCATCTTCCATAATTGTTTGTCGACTAGACTTTCTAGCAGTGCGAAAACCTTCAGCATTATATCAAACGATTAGTTGAAGGCTAAATTAATTCCTAAAGTCCGGACATCGATCCAGCAGCTTTTGTGCTGTAGAACTCGGTCGCAGGATAATTAATCGTTGAGATTAATTTGACACCACGATAAACTAATGAGGGTATGGTACACATATGCACGAATTAAAATGAAATGGGAAGCGGAGTGCAAAATTTAAAAAAAAATCGAGAAAAGCACTGACTCGAGAGCTTTTCAGCGCTCGTTCATTCATAGACTATTGGAGACCATAGAACTGGATATAATTACAAATGAGATGTGAGTTATTACTATGTCAGTTAGATCGGGAATTTTTGACTCAATAAAAAAAACTAAATTAATTAGAATAGTTCTATTGGTTCTATTTCCACGGAAATATTGGTAAATTTTTCTTCATTTTGCTTAAATTTTTTATGGAAATACTGATCTAAATGCAATGTTTAAATATCTATTTTTTTCTGAGAAATTTCATAATATTGAGAAGAGCTATAATTGAAATTGTACTAGAGAAACTTTCAAACATATTAATTTTCAACGCACAAAATAAAAGTCACAAAATTACAATTGAACATGTAGTTGTAAACGATTTTGGTTTTCTGACTGGATGGACCTAATACAGGCTCATTGACAGCTGCAAACGATACATTTATAGGAATTGGACATGAAACTTAGTTGTTGTGCTACTTTATTTTGTTCATTTCCACGTTTTTTTCGATTATTTCTACATGGGATCTTCATCTGAGGTGTACAACTTTTCTTCCGCCGTTTTGCAATAGATGGCTGTAGCGGTAAGTGGTTATCGGAAAAAATAGTACCTAGATGTTATACAATAAGCTCTGGTATTTGTGAAAATAACTCCATCGAAATATTAGTCGATTTCTGTCTGCATCATTAATTTATTCTCGTTTAAACATGTCAGCTTATATCCCAAATTCTCGTCATTTGCGGAAGGTTTAAATTTTCTGCTTTAATATGAAGCAATCTGCGACTGAGGCTCATCGAATGCTCTCAAATACCTATGGTGGGGCCGCTATTGGTAAAAGAACGTGCCAAGAGTGGTTTCAACGCTTCAAGAAAGGCGATTTTGACTTCGAAGACAAGCATGGCGGTGGAAGAGAGAAGGTGCAGAATTGGAGGCATTGTGTCGAACGCAACAAGAATTGGCAAAATCATTGGGATTGTCACAACAAGCCATTTCAATAGCCTGAAAGTCAAGGGAATGATTCAGAAATAAGGAAATTGGGTGCTGTACAAGTTGAAACCGAGAGATGTTGAACGGCGTTTGTTTTCTTGTGAGTAGCTGCTTACAAGGCAAAGACAGAAGAGATTTCTGCATTGCATCTTGTCTGGAGACCAAAATTGGAAACATTACGATAATCCCAAACGCAGAAAATCGGATATCCCGGCCATGCCTCCACGTCGACGGCCAAACCGAACATTCACGGTTTCAAGATCATGCTCGGTATTTGGTGGTACCACCTCAGCGTAGTGTATTATGAGTTATTAAAACCAACTTAAACAATCAGAGGCGATAGTTATCGATCTAAATCAATGCATTTGAGCCGAATATTGAAAGACAAAAGGCCGCAATACAACGAGAGACATGATAAAATGATTTTACAGCATGACAATGCTAGATCCCATGTTGCGAAAGTGGTCAAGACATACTTTGAAACGTTGATATGGGAAGTCCTATCCCACCTGTCGTTTTCTCCAGACGTTGCTCCCTCGGAATATCACTTGTTTCGGTCAATGGCACACGGCCTGGGTGAGCAGTACTTCCGGTCTTATGAAGAAGTAAAAAATTGGATCGATTCGTTAATCGCTTCAAAAGATGACCAGTTTTTTCAACGCGAGTTTCGTACGCTGTTCGAAAGATGGGAGAAATTAATGACCAGCGATGAACAATACTTTGAATGATAAATATTTAACCAGTTTTTCACAATAAAGCCCAGAATTTCGGAAAAAAACGGCGAAAGCCAAGTTATGATGTATGATAGCGTTCGAATGACCCGTAATTTCAATAAGCTGCTCCTCACTGACACCTTTCTTTGCTATACTTGAGGTAGATGTAGATTATGATTAATTATCGCTTTCTGTATTCAGGCAGGTTTTTGCTGCTTGTTGGGATGACCAAGAGCTCATTGTATTGCGTCCTACATATTCTTATACCATGCTCTGTCTGATTTCAAAAAGGATTTCAAAGTTATGAAGAGTCGATCTGACTCAATTCATTCCTGTTTTTCCTTGAATTTTTCGAATAATCCCATAGGACACAAAGCAAGATTGGTTTCATTTATAATCAACCCTTTTAATGGAACTAATGGTTTTTCCCCACCTTGTTTTGTTTTCGAGATAATGGGATTGTAAATTATTCTTCCCGTTTTATCACCTCTATTTTGCACTTCTTCCTTGAACAATGAGGTTAAACATCTGCTGCCTCCCCCACCGCGCCATGCTTATTCGAAAGCTTGAAATTGTAATTTTATATTCGCTCGCAAAATTACAACTCAATCGGATGTTCTTTCACTGAAATATCAAATGAAATTTATGTACATTTTCTGTACAATTAAGTATACATACATGGGCATACAACTTTGCTTCCGCCGTTTTTTTTACATCTTCATGAGACCGTGCTGGTCAGCAAGGCCGTGAGCCATTGATTGAAACAAGTAAGAGTCCGAGGAAGCAATGTCTGGAGAATACGCCGAGTGGGATAGGACTTCCTATTTCAACGTTTCTGACCACTCTCACAACATGGGATCGAGTATTCTCATGCTGTAAAATCACTTTATCATGTCTCTCGTTGTATTGCGGCCGTTTGTCTTTCAATGTTCGGTTCAAAAGCATTAATTACGTTCGATAACGATCGTCTGTGATTGTTACAGTCGTTTTCAAATACTTATAATACACTACGCTGAGCTGGTCCCACCAAATACTGAGCATAACCTTGGAACCGTGAATATTCGATTTGGCCGTCGACGTGGAAGCATGACCGGGATATCCCCATGATTTTCTGCACTTGGGATTATCGAAAGGAACCCATTTTTCGTCTTCAGTCACAATTCGATGCAGAAATCCCTTCCGTCTTTGCCTTGCAAGCAGCTGTTCGTAAGCAAACATCACTCGGCTTCAACTCGTACGGCACCCAATTTCCTTGTTTCTTAATCATTCCCTTGACTTTCATTGACTTGACTTTTCCCTTTTAAGTAATACATTTTATGGTGTTCAGATGGATTGAAGAAAAGCTACTCTAAAAACCTGACTGCCAACTGAATCATCCTATTGTATGGTATTGCAATAAGAATATGTATCAAAATGACACCTAAGATTCACAGATTGTTCGAATATTTATTCTGAAGGATCATTCATTAATCAGCCTTGTTTGTGTTTACCATTTGTATATATACAAATCATGCTGAATACGTCCCTTACACGAGTCTGGTTCCGAGCCTCCAAACTCATAAATCGACCAATTACGGGTCCGTCATAGAGCCACGGCTCAAAATATGATTTCCGTATTATTGGATTGTCCATTCCTGCAGATCAACGGTCTTCTATTGTCTATTATTTCAGGACTGAGTTATAGGATCGCTGCCATTGTAGATATCGATAGGAATACGGCCATAAATCGTTAAATCCAGCAATCTTCTCCCTCTTCCGTTCTTTCGGAGCAATCGAATTCTACAGTTCACGATCCGTGTATTGTTGAGCCAATGGTTTGGCAGAAAATAAATTTCGAAATACCGAATGATCAGGAACTGAAGCTCGTGCCGTTGGAACGTTAGTCAGATAACATAAAAGCAATTGAAGTTACGTCTCTTGGTGGAAGAAGAGGTGGATACGATGCCATCTTAACCCTCTTTTATGTCAGTCACAAGAACTCAAAGAGGAAGAGGCATTTGCTAGAGATTCCTTTCTCTTCGTGAGATGGATCAGTAAGGGCCATATTAGAGTTTTTTCGAATATGCTATACGGGGTGTTTCCAAATTAGACGTGAACGTTAAAGGAGGTGTTAGTATCACTGTCGATTGAGCCTTATTTATTGATAACTGAAAATCAACAGTTTTCGAGATATTTGATTTCTTGTGTTTTTTAAGAAATTTCTCATTTTTCGTCAATTTTTTCTACGTTGCTTGAGTGATTCAAATTTTGTATTATTTTCATTAGAGAAGATTATGATGTGTATGAAAAAAGCAAAACTATGCTGTATTAGATGTTGAATGAGAATTAGTATGATTTGAAAGTTGATATATAAAAAAAAATTTCATTTCCTGAAAAAGTTTCTGTTAAAATGCAGGACTTGTTTTGCTTCAGCAGATTTTGATTTGAAACGGAAAAGAATCAAAGAAAGGAAAGAAATGAATTCAATATTTTTTAATTTATTTTAATTAATTAAACTCAAAATTTTAGTAGAAAATGTATTAGTAAATTATGTTTGACATGACCTCTACCATTCCTTATTCAAGTAGGTACGTGCCCTCTTTCTTATAACTTCAATTGCTACTTTCGGCCTGAAATTTACTTTCAAGTTTCTCGTCTTTTCTAACGGTGTCAGCTCCGGACTTCTCGCTGGTAACGGAAATAATTAAAAATTATAATCAAATTTAGTCAACTTGAAAAAAATTCACGAAAAATTAAATAAGGTGAGAAAATCACAAGAACTCAAATATCTCCAAAAGTTTTGATTTCTGGTTATCACTTAATATGGCTCAAACGACAGAAAATCAGCCTCACCAACACGTCATCCAAGGATCACGTCTAATTTGGAAACACCGTGTATAAAAAATGCCAGGTGAGTTAGAAGTTTTTTGCGATCGTTCATTAAACAATCAATGAATTCTGTTGAAGCATCTATTGGTCTATCAATTCGAAAACGATTTGTTGGCTATTGGGAGACGCCGGCGGTAATTAAGGTTTAAAGTGAGCTGTCAGTGTCACCCTATTAGCCCGGCCAATATTGAGGCACGATTTCACCACCTGGTGATGTACCGTATATTTGAAGAATTATTCCCAAAGAGCATCGCAAATTGAATCACATGGGCATTACGTAGATTGAGGATTCACCATGCGAGCAATCGTATAGCTTCGTGCAAAATTTCGTGAGAATAGTGTCATTAGAAAAAATTGAATTCAGGAAGAATATGAAAAAGAAATGAAGACGCAATATTTCAGTAATGATTACTGAAATATTGCGTTTCGATGAAAATACTATGATGAATTATTGGTTATGATGAAGCTATTAACACAAAATTTGACACGAAGCTCAACATGGTTATTTTACAGATATATATAGAATAACCATTGTGAAGCTTCGTGTCAAAATTTGTGTTAATAGCTTCATCATAACCAATATTTCATCATAATATTTTGTGCTAATATCTTCATCATAGCCATAGAAAATTCAATCAGAATGTCAAACTGAAAATTGGGGAAAGCACTAACGTGAAGTAGGGAACTTTAGAGCGCTCATCATTGAAGGGGCCAATTAAGCCCTTAGAGAACACATCTACCTATATAGAGTTCTGTGGTTTACAATTGGTAAATGAGAGAACGAAGTCTCAAAAGCTCCAAACTTCACATCAGTGTTCATCATTCAAATCCTCATCAAAATGGGATAAAATTCACTTTGAGCCGCCGCAATTTCTATGATTTTATATATTAGGTACAGTAAAAAGAATCCATTATTTTTTCAATATATGATATAAGTTATCTGTATCTCGCGTTGTGTAGAAAGATAAGATTTCATACTACAAAAACTTTTTTGACATTTTTTGTGATTTGTTGACTCAGTTTATTTTGAGCGCGAGTCTTAGATGGACACTAGCAAGAAGAAAATAGCCTAAATTCTACAGTCTACTTAGATAAAGACGAAAATGCAAGCCAGAAGGCTGAAAATGTCAATACTGTTTATAGTTCTGATACTGTAACTGTCAATCGTGTGCAATTTTGATTTCGTCAATTCCGTTCCAGTAATTTAAATGTCACAGATGCACCACGCACTAGAAGGCCAATCGTCGAAAATGTCGATAAAATCATCGACATTGTCGAGTCCAACCCCCATGTAAGCATTGTTTCAATTGCCCAAGAGCTAAAGATTGCACAAAAAATATTTGGAACTATTTGCATGAGGCTAGTCTCAAAAAGAAGCTCGATGTATAGGTATCACATGAGTTAACGCACCTTATAGACTGAATTTCCATCTGGGAATTGCTGCTGAATCGCAACAAAATCGACCTATTTTCGAAGCGGTTGGTGATGAAAAAAGGATCACTTACGACAACGTCAAGCAAAAACGGTCGAGGTCGAAACGCGGTGAGCGGGCGGAAACGGCGGCTAAGCTAGGATTGATGACCAGGTAGGATTTGCTGTGTGTTTGATGGGATTGGAAGGGAATTATTATCTACTCTGAGCTGCTCCCCTATGGCACAACTGTTAACTCGGAACTTAACTGTCAAGAATTGAACCGTCTGAAGGGAGCAATCGCCCAAAAGCGGCCAGCTTTGGCCAATAAGAGAGGAATTGTGTTCGATCAGGCCACACACATCTATAGTGACTTGCCAGAAGCTCCGGGAGCATGGTTAGGAAGTTCTAATGCATCCACCTCATAGTCTGAACCTGGCATCAAGTGATTGCCATCTCTTCCTATCCATGGCGAACAATTTTGAAGGTGAAAAATTAACTTCAACAGAGGCTTGTAAAAATCGACTGTCTCAATTTTTGGCCAATAGGGACCCAAATCAGATCACTATAACAATTCTAATTGAAGCGTTGTTTTTCATGCAAAAATAATAGTTTTTTTTACAGAATGGAAAAAAATAACCGTTTTGGCGAAATACGCAGTGTTTTTCTTCGCCGACAGCCTGTTTTCTTACCGAACAATGTCCCCATAACCTCGTGATATTCGGCCAGTACGATCAGATAATGAACGATAATCGGATCACAGTCACACTTTAATTGTCCGACTCACCTAAACAAAGATTGGGCTCGCAGAGGCGAAGGTAATGCGATTAGTGTGGGGTGTAGTGGTTGGGCCCTCAGAATGGGCCAGAGCTCAGGCCCTCTCAATGCCGTGGCCGAGGCTTGGTCTGCCAGCAACGTAAAAGTGTGCCAGTGGGCATGGAGCAGCAATCCTCTTAGTGCGGACACCAGTTCTCTCCCAGTTGGTGTTAACTGGATTTCCAGTGGACTGACGGCCTGTAAATGAATAAGCTCACTATGGTGCCAACTTAATAGGCTATTTGACGACTTTTTTTTCAAATCTCTTGAAAGTGTTTATTGATGTTTATTGAGCATATGAAAAGTGGATGTTTTTAATTTGCATAAATATTTCTCAACGAAAATAGTAATCAAAACAGAGACATTCAAAGACACGCCAAATCGCAGTTTCACTCAACGTCATCAGTGACGTCATATTTCGATAACGCTACATAGTTTAGATTGTTCAAAGAATTCAGAGTCATAATCATTGATATTTAGAATCAATAAAAATAATTATCTTCCGAAGTAGAGGGTTTTCCATCAGGAATGTAGCAATTGAATATGTTTCTGATGACAACACTGGTCACTGTGTATTATTTTTTGATATTTTTGTCAGTAGGTTATACCATTCAAACCTGGAAAGATACAGGCGTCAACAACTATTAGAGATTATAAAATTGAATCAAGATATCTATGATCTGCTTACTGATATCTCATTATTTCGAAATTTTTTCTCTAAGTCTAAGTTTTATACAGGATGAGTCTTTGACTTGTACATATATTTTATTAGTAGATTCTGAGGTCAAAAAGAAATCTTTTTTTCTTTACCATTTTTCTGATTCGGATGAAAAGATATAGCTATACACTAACTGACAAAGAAACGGCAACACCCAGAAGGAACTTTTTCAAATTTCAATTTTTTTTTGTTGGAAAATAGATAGTATAACAAGGAGTAAAGTTTTCTTCATGTAAATAATTTTTGGTTCTCAAATATTGTAGTCGTTTTTTGCCAGTTTTTTATTTGATAACAGACCAGCTACTCGAGGAGATCCAAAGTCGATGTTTAGCACGTGTACGCGGAATTTATCGTAAGTGAATTTGAAAGAGGTCGAATTATTGGTCTACGGGAGGCGGGGTTGTCATTTCAAGAAATCACTAACACTACGACCAGAAATCCAACTACAGTTATGAGATGTTGTCAAGCGTGATTTGATAATGTCCAAAATCGTAGAAGAGTAGGCACCAGACGTCGAAGAGGTACATATTAAGTTCAAGATCGACGTCTAAGACTTATGACCATTACAGTGGTTAGCAGAAAAAGGCCCTCCTGTAACTGTCCGAACGGATAAGGTCTTTTGGACTGCAGCATTTTCGACCCCATCTTGTGTTACCTCTGACGGTTAAGCATCGTCGGTAACGATTACAGTGATGCAGAGAACGCCGACATTGGAATGTGGAATGGCATTAGGTCGTCTTTTCTGATGAATCTCGATTCTCCTTGGGTGCACATGATGGCCGAAGAAGGGTTAGATGACGTCGGGGAGAAAGACGTGAACCTCAGTTTGATGATGAGCGTCGTGTACACTGAACAGTAGGCGTTAAGGTATGGGGTGCTATTGCATATGCAAGTAGGACACCTTTAGTCTTCATCATGGGTAGATGCCTTGGATATTTACCCCAGCCCCCAGGGACTTTGGCGGCTCTGAGACATGAAATACAGGTAGCTTAGGATAGTATCTCTCAAGAAGTAATAGACCATCTTATTGCATCAATGCCGAGACTTGTTGGACAGTGTATAGATAATCGTGGTGGACAAACATATTATTAACTTTATTAAAAAAAATTGTAAACCCTTCAATCAATTTAAATCTTTTGCTCCTTGCCATACTATCTATGTTTTACCAAAAAATTTCTAAAATTTAAACAGCCCCTGCTGGGTGTAGCACTTTCTTTGTCAGCTAGTATATTCATTTCCGTGGGTACAATCATATGAGAGATATAACTGAAAAATATCGTTTTTTATGTACAGCCTGTATTTTTTAAACTGAGCAAAATCTGAAAAAAATGGTAAAGGAAAAAAGTGTTTCTTTCGACCTCAGGAATCTACTCTTAAAATATATGTACAAGTCAAAGATTCACCCTGTAGTTATCGAGGCGTTTTCTGCGCATCAAATTGAAGACACCCTCTACAAGCACAATGATCAGAACTCTTTTAATTTTAAGCAATCATCAAAAAAAGAACTTACCAAACTCCTAAACCCTGAAAGGAACTTCTCCTGACCCCTAGCCCACAACACCGGGATGCCAATGTGCGTGGCCGCCATACTAACAGTCGAAGCAGCCGGTGAATCCCCTATAACGAAGGAGGCCAAGACCCTCTTCTTCTCCAGCTTGGCGCAAAGTTCCTCCAAAAACTTAGCACTAAAACTGCCGTTCACTGGCAAATCAACGATAAGAGTGTCTAGTTCTATGTGGAATTTTTCTTTTGGGAACAAACTGCGCGTCAGATTTGTCAGGGTCTTATTGAATATCCTGCTGTATGTCATATTCGAGGAGGAGGCCACGACGAAATACATTTTCTCATCCTCTTGGCTCTGAGCCGACGGCTGGTTCAGACTGTAGACATGGGACGAAAATAGGGCTAGCAATTGTACTAATATAATGGTCTTGTAATATTCTCTTTGCCGAAAGTTCTGGGACATTTTCACTTGAGGATTTTAAAGGGTGGGGATGAATTTCGAATTCGTCATTTTTTCATAAATAATTCAGAATGTTTGCGAGGGTGGAAGGGGTATATGGTATCTAAATCGATTATAAGGATTAAAGTTTTAGACATTGTTATATGTTATTGCTTTTGGATTTCTATAAGGCTTTGTTTGAAACGGGTTTTTTTGAAATCTAGCTTGCTGCAGCCAGTGGTCATCCTTCATGGCATATACTCGGTTTCTTCTCCATTCTCTGAAAAAAACATTGTCTATTAGAACAAATATTGACAAAACTTTCCAAAACATTCAATAAAAATCACTAGGTTTTATATTCAACATAGGGTCTTTCACATTGAGTTTTCAAAACTACGCGCCTGTGTAACACACTTCAAACCCCGAAAGCACCCATACTATATGGTTGTCTGACACAAATCCAAAGAATCTCTCATTTTCCTTTGTACCTTCTATTTAGATCCCTAAAGCAATTTAAGATTCTTGATGCATACTACAAAAGATTGAGCAGTTTCCGATGGTTTTTTTCTGGTTTAGGACTAAAGATAGGAAATATAGATTCACTTTTGTAGGATAACAATCAACCTTATTCTTGTGTTTAGGAGACGAAAGTAGTTGGGAAATTTTCTGATAGCAGTTACAAAATGGTGTAGGCGCCGGTGCACCGTCTACCTCTTCAAATTGAAACTTATCCCCGGGGTGTTGCACTGCGAAACATTTTTTTCTCGTTAGAACCAAACTTCTGAAGTTGCTTCCTAAAATTTCAGAACATGTTCTTTCGATATTCTTCCTAAATTTTATCTGGTTCGGGTGAGGCAATCTGATTGCAGCTGTCTGGGACACTTTCTGATTGCAGCTGCAAAATGGTGTAGGCGCCGATGCACCATCTACCTCTTCAAATTGAAACGTATCCTCTCACTGGGCTGTAGCACTGCCAGCGCCTAACATTTTTTTCCCGTTATTACCAAGCTACTAAAGTAGCTGGTCAAAATTTCAGAACATTATCTTCCGATATTCTTCTTAAATTTTCTCTGGTTCTGGATACACAATCTTTTAGGTGTAAAACTTTGCTTCCTCCGTTTTGTAATAGACGACTGTAGATGTAGATGTGTAAATAGATCGTAGATGTCATACAATAAGCTTAGGTATTTGTTAACTTAACGCGATCGAAATATCAGTCGATTTGTGTCTGCATTATAAGATTATTCTCAATGAAACATGTCAGCTTACAATCCAAAGTTTCGTCATGATTTTGCGGGAGATTTTGAATTTCTGCTTCAACATGAAGACATCTGCGGCTGAGGCTCATTGAATGCTCTCAAATATCTATGGTGAGGCCACTATTAGTGAAAGAACGTGCCGAGAGTGGTTTCAACGCTTCAAGAACGGTGATTTTGACGCGGTGGAAGACAGCAGGTTTTCGGAGATGCAGAATCAAGGCTCGTGTGGAACTCAACAAGAATTTGCAGGATCTTTGGCAGTGACGCAACAAGCCATTTCCGTAATCTGAAATTCATGGAAATGATTCAGAAACAAGGAAATTGGGTGCTGTACGAGTTGAAGCCGAGAGATGTTGAACGACGTTTGTTTGCTCGTGAACAGATGCTTGCAAGGCAAAAACGAAAGAGATTTCTGTATCGCATTGTGACTGAAGACGAAAAATGTGTTCTTCACGATAATCCCAAACGCAGAAAATCATGGGAATATCCCGACCGTGCTTCCACGTCGACGGCCAAACCGAATATTCTCGGTTCCAAGGTCATTCTCAGTATTTGGTGGAACCAGCGCGGCATAAAGTATTATGAGTTGTTGAAACCGATTGAAACCATCACAGGTGATCATTATCGAACGCAATTAATGCGTTTGAGCCGATCATTGAAAGACAAACGGCCGCAATACAACGAGAGACATGATCAAGTGATATTACAGCATAACAATGCTCGACGAAAGTGGTGAATATTTACTTGAAAACGTTGAAATAGAAAGTCCTACCCCACCCGCCGCAGTCTCCAGACGTTGCTCCCTCGGACTATCATTTGTTTCGATAACTTGCAAACGATCTGGCTGACCAGCACCAGCAGTCTTATGAAGAAGTATAAAATTGAATCGATTCGTGGATCGCTGCAAAAAATGACCAGTTTTTTCAACGCTTGAGTCGTACGCTGCCCGAAAGATGGGAGAAAGTAGTGGCGAGCGTTAGACAATAACTTGAATAATAAAAAAATGAATAAACAGTTTTATACAATAAAGCCTTGAATTTCAAAAAAAAAACGGCGGAATCATAGTTGTACGCCTATGTAGAAGAGCATTTTACGCATAGCGCTTCAACCCTTGCTGCTACAACCCTCACCCCCAATTTTTGAATAGGGAAGATGGGGTGAGTGATACCTCAATTTAAAGGTATTTTTATACTGATTTCAGCACAGTAATTGTTTTTTCATTTTATGCATTAGTTCTCGAAATATTCATGCGTTAGTTAGTTAGGAAGGAAGCCACAGTCATGGTTGTTTTGAAGCTCAAAATGTCGATTTTTCACAAAACACTACAAGTGCCATGAAAACACTACTTCATTTTCAAATACTTAGTTAAGAATATTTCGAGAACTAATGCATAAAATGAAAAAACAATTACTGTGCTGAAATCAGTATAAAAATACCTTTAAATTGAGGTATCACTCACCCCATCTTCCCTATTCAAAAATTGGGGGTGGGGGTTGTAGCAGCAAGGGTTGAAGCGCTATGCGTCCGTAACCTACATCTTAAGTTGTCCCCCTCGAAACAGAAATCGACCTGTCCGAGCATTTCTATCGAAAAACTTTATTTCGTCTGTAATCTCGTCTGTTTCGTTTTCAAATGACCACCCTGTATGTATAACTCTTGAAGGTGATTCTTTGACCCTGAAAAGCAAATTGATATGTAGAATTACAAGAACCTTCCCTCGTCTCCTACTAATTTATAGTTAATCATCAGTTAACTGTCAGTTAATTAATAGGTAGGTATACTATGTATACTCCTAATCTCATTCGCGTAATTATATACATGAACGTGTCTATTGTTATGTGTGAATATGTACCTGACTTCCAATTAGTTTACGTTTTATTTGTATATTATCAACAATCGTTAAAATACAGTTATTGCAGAAATTATTATTACGTTTTTCAAGCACTTCGATTAACAAGGCAGGTACCTACAATTTTGAATGATGAATTGCAAGAAGCAATCCCTCATCTCCTACTAATGAAACCAAACCCGAAGAGAAATTTTCAATGAGTTGATATAATGGGACATATGGAAGTGCAGATGCGTTTTTAAGCCTCGAAGAGCACGGGTAGAACATAATGTATAAGTATAATGTTCGCGCTCAGCCCTTGAAAAGAATGGAACATTCATGATGCTTGCTATTTTTTCAATGGAAATATATTTCAAGATATGTCACCGCAAAAAAAACATTGCAGTTTATCTTTCGATCAGTATGAAGATTTTTGTAAATAGAATAGGAAATAAATGATTCATTTGATGTATAATAGAATAAGTTGCCATCAATTTCCGCAGTATACTATTTGCAATGAGTATTAAGTCTAATAGTTATGAATTTTTGAACATTTCGAAGTTCAATCTCAGATTCTGCTACGAGATCAAATAATTTTTTGCAAAGGATAAAATAATGAACAATTTGCTGAGATTTGGTTTTTGTTCAATGAATAGAAAAACTTCTGGAATATCACTTTTTGGCAAAGGTGAAAGCAATGGTAATGATATAAGTTTTACTCTTTGCTGGTTTTATTTAAGAGGTTTTAATCGCTCAAAACATTTATAGTTGGATAATAACATTCCCAGAATTGATTTTTGAAGAAATATTAGGCCAATTGAATTGCCCCCTTCTGATGCACAGGTTGGCAAGGTTATGACATCAGTATTCTGGAATACGCAAACTATAATATTCATTGGCCAAAAGGGCCAGAACTTCAACAGTGATTATTAAATAGTGTTATTGGATCGTTTAAAGGATAATACCGTTAAAAACAGGCCCCATTTGAAGAAGAAAAGGTGATGTTTCATCAAGACAATGCGCCTTGTCACAAAGCAAATGAAAACAATGGCCAAATTGCAATCCACCGTATTCACCAGATCTGGCCACCAGCGATTTTTTCCTGTTCTCAGACCTCAACAAAATGCTCACAAGGAAGAAATTCAGTACCAATGAAGAAGTAATCGCCAAAACTGAGGCCTATTTCGAATCGAAAGACAAATCGTACTCATACTTATCGAAAAGTTGGAAGATCGCTATAATCGCTGTATCGCCCTCGAAGGCACTATGTTGAATATTAAAATCGAATTTTGCCAAAAAAAGTGTTTTACTTTAGTAGACTGGGGACTTTTCAATTGGCCTGTTATTATAATCCTATAGAAACTTGAGGGATAGTTCAGTCTGAGCTCTTGTCAACTTTTCAGGGTAGCTGTAAATAAAATAAAATTAACCATGATGATTTTCAACCTCCGAAAGGAGAGGGAACGCAAAGAAGAAGAATGAATAATAAAAGTGGAAATACCAAAAAAAAAAAATGACCCAACTCAACATCATATAAATCAAACAAAGAATTTAATAATACAGTATATTCTGCTTCACATATCTGCCTTAATTAACTTCATGTTGAGACACGAAATATCCGTATCGACTTGAAGGAAATATCATTTAAAAAAAATGACTCAACTCTACATCCTATAAATCAAACAAAGAATTTAATAATACAGTATATTCTGCTTCACATATCAGCCTTAATTAACTTCATGTAGAGACACGAAATTATATACGTGTCGACTTGAACATGAAAACGGAGACACTACATTGACAGTTATAAAACTGGTCGTAGGAATTTTCTATGGAAATCTCACAAAGCGTTGTTTCAAATTGAATTTTATAGGGAGTTAAGAAGTGAACTGAAGCTTTTGTGCATTAAATGAGTTCATAAATCCTGGCTCTCTGTAGACTCGAATAGGGGAATTTCTGTTTAGGAGAAGTTGGATTAGGGCAATTTGTTTGGACTCCATCTAGTCAGTTGAAATATAAGACTACCTGAGCGCTTCTG
The DNA here is from genome assembly GCF_914767665.1 of Harmonia axyridis. Lineage (NCBI taxonomy): Eukaryota > Metazoa > Arthropoda > Insecta > Coleoptera > Coccinellidae > Harmonia > Harmonia axyridis. Next base: position 34,056,110 of record NC_059505.1, read on the forward strand.
TTTTGTTCTCTTACAGTCCGGAACTTTCGCTTGGAAAAATATACATTTCCATTTCACGCACCACGTAAGAATGGAAGAATTTAATCTACTATTTCAGTGGCTCTCTGATTAAAATTTATTCACGACTTGATTCATTTCGTTATTTCTTTGTTTTGTCTTGTTTTTTTTACGTCATTTCATTTACTTATATAACGAAATATTTCGAACCATTCATATCCTTTGGTTCAGTGTAATATACAGATTGTCCGTCTTTGAATTCTTTAGAACGAATTCTCATACACCAATGAACATTTAGTTCATCAATGTTATAAGAAGGCAAATGAAAAAAGAGACGGGTCCTTTAAGAACACTTATAATGGAATAGCTATTTCGGTTATACTGAAATTTGAAGTTTATATGGTGAAGGTTATTATAATTATGATAGAGGATGAAGGAACTCATTGTGGGGTAAAAACTCACGAAATAAATTTAGTTTCATCAGACCTACAATTCTTGCTCCATTGCCAAGCCTTCAAATTTTTCAATGAACTATGTGAACTAGGGATTCACGGCTTGGCTTGATTTTCAAGCTACTTGGCTTGAGCTTGACTTGAAATCAAGTCTAGTAGTAGTTTTTCAATGTCAAGGCGGGTATTTATTAATCAAATACTTGAATCATATCAAGCTATTTGATTTTCAGCAAATTTATTGTGTAGTATCACATCAATAAAAAAAAATGATGAAATGAGAAGGAACCTTGCAAAAAACACTTTTATTCATTAAAATTATTGTATAAAAGAACCGAAAGCATCAACTTTCTTCAAATGAAAACATAAATTAAATCACTATAAATTATAACAATATAAAAAATAATAAAAAAATAGAGTTTATTATTATTGAGAAACCTCCAGGCTTTGTTTGATTTAATAATTTTCCGTCCAGGATCTAAGACACATGAGACATCTTATAGATTTGTCGCCTAACCTATTGTGGATTTTTGTTACTGTAAGAGCAGCTCTGGAAAATTGTCTTTCAACAGGAGCTGGAGATGCTGGCGTTGATGAAAATCCTTGGCCGTTTTGGTCAAGTTTGTAAAGATATTACTGAAACTACCAAAATTTACCAATAGATTTCATAGAAGTGTGAGAAAACTACTGATAAAGTCACACTGGCGAATGTTTCAGTCTCTTGGCGCTCGAGGAATTCCCTTATTTAGTCTAAGCGCACACGAGATTGCTGAAATATATGCCGTGCGACGCGTGCATATCAAGCTCAAGTAGCTTGATATCGAATCAAGCAATAAATATCTAAAATCAAGTCAAGCTGAAGTATGTAATTTTTCACAAGCTTCATTTTCGAGCCAACTAGTTGGTTAAAATGTCAAGCTACTTGGCTCGATGGATCTCTAATTTGCACGAATGTCGCAATAGATATATTGAATATTAATGGCATCACTCCAAATAGAAACTGCATTTTGCATTTACTTTGATGCAAGAATCTCTGATTTCTCCGTGAAGATTCCTACCAGACCGAATATCTTTTCAATTTTGTCGATGAAAGGAAAAACTTTCCCTAATTTCCATACAACTGAAATCTTCAGAATCACCAATTAAATAACCTAAAACCCTCTACAGAATTCCAATTAAAACTTTGTTGTATGATTAAAAAGCATCTGAAGGAGTACTTGTTCCCTTCCTATGAGTTTAATTAGGCAAGATACTTTTCTAACTTCTTCAATGTTTCATGTGGAAATAAATAAACGAGACAAAATCAAAAATTGTCTATTTACTGTTTTCTATATATTTGTTAATCCTAATAGACTTCATTTTTCAATATCAAATCATTTTTTTCTTAATTAGAACTATAATAATGTCATAAAAATATTTGAGCGGCCAATCATTCAAATTATTATTACTATTTGATTTTTTAATTAGCAATGAATCGAGTAAATTACTTAATAATTCTTTGTAGTCAGGTTATCCTGAGGAAATATTTTTTGAAGACCATTTTCGAAACTGTAAATGTTGAATTATCTCAAATATACATTGATTCTTTTCTTTGTAAGAAAGTAGTATATAGTCAATAATCAGATAATAATTGTAGGCAGGTATTCAGATACAGATATTTTGTAATATGTGTTTATTGTTATGTGTAGATGGATATGGTATGTACATGTATGGTAAGGTGCACCTTAGTGCTAATGAGTCTGTGTATTAACAACAGTCGTTGAAATACGCTTTTTTTTAATTTTTTTTCAAGCTCTTCGATTGAAAACGTAGATAACTAAAATTTCGAATAATGAATTGTAAGAAGCGATCCCTCGCCTTCTACTAATGAGACCAAACCAGAAAAAAACTTTTCAATGAGTTGATATAATGGGACGTATGGAAGTGCGGATGCGTTTTGAAGCCTCGGAGAACATAGAAGAACATAATGTATAATGTTCGCTCTCAGTATTTGAAAAGAATGGAACATTCTGGATATTTTTCATAGTGGAAATATATTTCAAGATTTGACACAGCAAAAAAACATATTTCGATCACTATGGAGGCTTTCGTAGATAAAAAGCAAGTGATAAAGATACATTAAATACGTTTCTATACTCTCTTTCTGATGTAAGTAGTCTAGTATTTTTCACTGCAAAATATTGGGTTTTTGAGTGCAAGAGTTATGAATTCTTCGAACATTTCGAATTTCAGTTCAATGATAGAACGTGTAACGAGAATAAATAATATTTTGCACATAATGAGATAATAAACGATTTTGTAATTTTTTTTATTCGATAAACACAACAACCTCACTAAAAAGATCTATAGTTCGTGTAAAAATCCGATTGTTGAAAAAATTTAGTGATTTATAGCTGGATTTTTGAAGAGAGTTATTTTCATTCGATAGCCTACACCCAAAATTCCAGTTAAATCTGATGGAGATGTAGATATTCTACAAAAAAAATTTTTACCCGTTTCCTCATTTCTACATTTCTCACGAAATTTTGCAGGAACATTTGTTTCACTTTTTTTCAATTGACTTCCAAATTTCCCTTTCATCAAATAGGTTTATACAATGTAAAACAACAACTTGTACCTATATAACCAGAAATACATACTGGATATCACTAATTGAAAAATTCAACCGATAAATTCCGACCCTGAACCTATCCTGAAAAACTGTAACACATAATTTTGTCGATGTCAAAGAAAGAAAAACGCGAAAACGATATAAAATTTGGTATTGGTGTCAATTTATATACTTGAAAGGACTACATAGCTTTTAATCGAAAATAGTATAGAACCTTTATGACATAAAATCCCTCCAATCAGCCGTACGTCCTTTTACACAGGTTTAACAGAGTTTAACAGCTATTTGCATGTATGCGGCACAACAGCTAAATGCTTCAACGTATAGACCAAACTCAATTCAAATTCGCAGAATCGAATGGAAAGCAATTCAACATGAATCCATCTGATTTGCAACATATCTATTCGAATATTCAAATTTGAATTTTAAAAATAATATTTTCCGTATTCGAACAGCCTTAGTGCCACTGCAGAGAAATATTCGTTTTAAATTTTTTCGATTTACAAAAAATATTCAGTTATGTCAAAAAAAAATTAGTCATTGCTTGAAAGGACGCCACACACTTCATAAGAGTCAGTGGCATCATGTTAAATTGGCTGAATTTTTAATATAAAGGGTGTTTTTTTTCGAGGTATATAACTTTAAGTTGGCATTACTGTTCAAGATGGCGACCGATTTAACAGCTGTCAAGTGATTTATTCTCAGTTTGGTTCGGCAGTTCATCATGAATAGACTCTCGTCTAATCAACGCTTGCAAATAGTGCAATGATAGTTGAATGACTACGTCAACAAACAAAATTGCCGCATTTGGAGTAAAGCTAATCCTCAAGTGTATGTCGAAACACCGTTACATCCAGAAAAACTGACTGTTTGGTGCGCTTTATGGGCTGGTAGAATCATTGGGCGTACTTCTTCAGAAACGATGTTGGCCAGAACGTTACAGTCAATGGTGATCGGTATAGAGCCATGATAACTAACTTTTTCATTCCTGAATTGAACAACCATGATGTCCAGGAGCTGTGGTTCTAACAACACGGCGCAACATGTCACACAGCTCGTGCCACAATCGATTTATTGAAAGACACGTTTGGTGACCGCCTAATTTCACGTTTTGGACCTGTGAATTGGCCTCCAAGATCTTGTGATTCAACACCGCTAGACTACTTTCTGTGGGGCTATGTAAAGTCATTGGTCTATGCGGATAAGCCACAAACCCTTGACCATTTGGAAGACAACATTCGCCGTGTTATTGCCGATATACGGCCACAAATGATGGAAAAAGTCATCGAAAATTGGACTTCCAGATTGGACTACAGCCGAGCCAGCCGTGGCAGTCATATGCCAGAAATCATATTTAAAATGTAATGCCACAAGATTATCTTGCGGATGAATGAAATTCATGTCAATCGAATAATCCATCGTTGTTTTATTGAAATTTAAAGTTCTATAGCTCTAAAAAAACACCCTTTATATCAAAAAATTTAACCAATTTGAGAGGAGACTACTTTCCCAAATGAACTGTGCGTTTTGCCAAATTTTTCGATATCAATACATCAACCTGAATTTCCTGTGGAAATAAACCGTTTAATCCACTGCTTCTTCATCAAAAAATTCAAATAACTTTAAAATGGAAGAACACCCCGCCCCTACGTTCCACTTTCCTGAGTTATTCAGTGAAATGAAAATTACTCCGACAATATTCGAAAGATTACCTCTTTAGAGCCGTTGTGTCGCGTCCCAGCATCGTAGAATCTCTTCTTCAACATGCGACAAAACTCGCAAGATTACTTTTTCTCACGAAGTTTCTCATCACGTGAAAAACAAGCGAAATGAACGGGCAGAACAAGCGATGTTCGGGAAAATCAGGTCATAACACACTTGATTCCCGCGGTGTAGCTAAAAAGACACTCAAAAAATCTAATTATTTCCAGCTAGATCAATTCCGAAAGTCAAAACAGTTAACTTTTCAATAACGTAATCGCAAAAAAATAGAGTTGATAGGAGAGCTTTTGCTTGATATTCTGTGAATCGAAGGGTTATCAGATCATGAAAACTTAATTAACTTGCTCTGACGTATATAGCATAATTTCTGTATAACTCATTTTATCGATTTTCTTTTTACACACACACAAAAAAAAAATGCAGAGGAATCTGATTCTGAAATATCGCTTCGTGTCCTTTCACTGATTTCCAAATTATCCTATTTCAACTGATCTCCAAATTTCAGTTCATCGATGGGTATTTTTTGAGGGACAAAATTTCATATGGATTCAACTCATTATCAAACTCATTCAATATCTTCAAAAGTTAGGGAACTCAAGACTAATTGATACTTATACAGGGTGTTTCCTAAACATGCGGCAAAAATTCAGGGGGTTGTTCCTTGGACTATTCTAAGAATATTTTGTCCTTTGATGATTTTTGAAAAACCTATTTGTTTCGAAGATATAGGGGAAACAAAATTTCAGATAATAACATTTTATTATGAAAAATTACATGAAAATTCAACTCAACCTACAAAAACTGTTGAAAATGACCACCTCTAGCCAGCATACAAGCATCCAATCTTCTCCTCATTGACTGCCGAACCCTATCAAAAACACCAGGATCATTTCTTATTAAGTTACACCCAGCAAATGAAAACCGTGTTTAATCTGTATTCCTTTACCATCTGCGCTTATCAATTTTTAGTCGAAAAACTGGCCGTTTTTAGTAATTGGAATGTTGTTAAACAAATTTAAAAATAAATTGTACCTACTTAGTTAACACAGTGCGGTACGCATTTTTATTTAAACCATTATTAATTTTAAAAATATGAAAAATGTTGTTCGCCCTGTATCTTCGAAACAAAGAGGTTTTTCAAAAATCATCCAAGGACAAAACATGCTTAAAATAGTCCAAGGAACAACCCTCTGAATTTTTGCCGCATGTTTAGGAAACACCCTGTATATTTACTCTTTCGAGATCATTGTTTTCAGTAGTAGCAAAATATGAAAAAAACCACGAAAACTGCCTATGTGTTTTTATATAAGTAGTTAAGTGCACACATTTCAGAACATTATATACGTGTGTTGTTCGAAAACTTCCTAACTTCTGAAGAGGAGTATTTTTGTACCTTGAAAGTACCCTGAAAATTATAAATCTCTAGCACATTCCGTTCTCGAATTATCGTGTAAACGATGGCTGACCGGCCGGACAGAATTGATTTGACCTCGAGTTATTCATCAGTCAATTCAGCGCAATCGTTCATGACCCGACTCGGCTCAAAATTCGAAAGTTATAGACATTTATACGTACCTATTGCCAGTTATTTCTTCAGAAAAATCATATTCGACATGTTAAAATGTCTAGAAATCTTAGACCAAATCGAATTCAAAACTATTTCAATGTTGCTTTGAATTAATGCACGATATAATACAATTTATACCGTTGTAAAAAACAATGCATCTTTTTATCGATATCAAAGTAGGTAACAAAGGTGCCAAATTTAATATGTAGTTAATTCAGTGAATTTGTCTCCATAAAGGGGGTTTTCATTGAAAAAGTATAAAACAAAAAAATTTATATAAAGAGTTTATCAGATCTTTAAATGAATCCCAGCCAAACTATATTGTATCGATCCTCAAGTTCAAATTGAATTCAAATTCGAAGCATGAAATTTCAAACAATACTGCACAATTCATTCAGATTTGAAGCCTATATACGCATTGACATTATTAATTGAGTATTTTCACCGCAATATTTTCAGTTCAACCAACCTTACTTCTATATAACCCTGCAGAAAAATAAAAATTGTCAGATTTTTCAAATCAGTTGATAATTTCATAAAATACAAAAAAATAATAAACCATTGTGTAAAAGTGGCGAAATTCATTCGCATAAAAATTATGCCCTCTTAAAATACTCTCATCCTGCAACTGAAACTCAAAAAAGTTCAAAGAATATTCTTCGCAACTTTACTAAAGAATATAACCTCACCTCTTTTTTCCAAAATACCATCGCCAATCCCGGAAGTCACAAATTCAAACCCAATTACTCCGTTAGTTCATCCTTAACCCACAAAAAATTCGAAAAGTTACCCCTTCGTGCGCGTTTTACCGCCCTAACACCCAGGGAACATACCACAAAAGCCACCAGATCTTACTTTCCTTACGCGGCGTTTCTCACGTAAAAAAACAAGCGAAATCAACGGGCAGAACAAGCGACGTTCGGGAAAATTGGGCCATAACACACTTGATTCTCGCGGTCTGGTCCGAAGGTCCCTGTCTCGATGCGCTGCGCCTGCGCCCTCTAGGAATCGATGGGGGCACGTCCCCGTGCAAATCTTGCATAATTCCGATGCGTTTCTGTTTTGAAATTGCACATATCGGCGAAAATTAAGACAAGATTGATCAGCCAGGTTCGTTTGGAGATGTTGCCGGTGAGGATGCCGGGGTTCGGGGAACGTGCGTCAAATGTGACCTCCAAAGGTCCGGATCAGTAACCACCGCCCTTATGTTCGCGCATTTCTGTCAAACTTTTCCTCAGGAGCGAAACTTGGAAGTTATGCGGAACGTTTGGGAGTTCTAGGGCGAACGTGCAAGGGTTTCTTGATGTGGTCTGTTCCAGAGACCACCCGGTATGGTAATCGGGTTGGTATTTCGGATAACGAACCTTTGGGGTGGGTAGGGAACAATTATTTCAACCCTACTGACGCTCAAGACGCGAGGTAACTCCTTACTCTTGTTCAGGGAATTGTCGTTTGAGTTTAACACAGTTTCGACGTATTCTGAAGGTCGTGATGGCCTTGAAAAGTGAAAATACTATGGACAACTTAGTCGATTCAAGTCTTTGTTGAATTCACTTTTAGATTTAATGAGGTTCTACTGCACTGAGACCTAATGGTCTATTGTGCCTCTCATCAAAGCTACACTCGTCATTTCAAGATCTACAAGAGCTCTCCTTCCAGTTCCAGAGTTCTAATGAACTACACTAATGGGTTGTCAATAAGTTTTGCGGTTTGGCGTTGCTACTAACCTAAATTTTGCATGTTATGTTTATATACTCATCATATAAATGTGTCCTTCATTTCAATCTGCACCACATTCCCATTGCCTCTGAGCATCAGGGTACAAGTTTCACAACCATAGAGGATAACAGGCTATATATAACAGCCTAATATTCTCCTTCGTAGTTGCATGGACAAGGTTCAGTTATAAAGAACAGGTTTCCATGATTCGAATGCTCTGCAGGTTATTTCAATAAGAGCTATGATCTACTGATCGGAGTTTATGCACCGTTGAGCCAGCTACCAAGATACCTGAAGTATATCACGTGATCTAAGATGGGTTACTGAATTTAAACGTTATCGTACAAGTACAAACCTTGAAGATAATTCACATCAAGGACGTCCAAAAACAGCAACAACACCAGAAATCGTAGAAAACATATAGGATATCGTATAGGAAAATCATCGAGTGATTGAAAGATATTCATTAGAATCCATAGGCATCTCATTAGGCAATATAAGCAATATTTTGATTGAAGTATTGGATTTCAGAAAGCTGTGTGTAAAATGGAACAAAAACACATTCGAATGCGACTTTCTTAGCAACATTTAGAACGTTTTAGAAAAGTTATAGTGGATTTTGTGCGTGGATTGAACACCATAGAAGAGACTTGGGTCTATCCTGAATCAAAACAACAGGCTAGAGAGTGGTGGAAGCCTGGCTTTTAGGCTTCGAAATCGACCAAGAAGGTGTAAGCATCAGTTTTTTGGGGTGAAAAAGGAATTTTGTTTGTGTACTTTACTTCAGACCAGCTGAAGAAAAAAATCCGTGAAAAAGATCTGGTTTGCATCAGAAGAAAATGTTTCTCATCAGGAAAATGCACCAGGTCACAAGAGCATTTTGGCAATGGCTAAAATCCATGAATTAATGTTCGAATTGTTAGAGCATCCACTGGATTCACCAGATTTGGTTCTTAGCGACTTTCATCTGATTCCAAACCTAAAAAACTTAATGCGTGCAAAGCATGATGAGATCATAACAGGTGTAGAAGCTTATTTCGCAACCCTTCCAGATACTTACTTCAGGGATGGAATTCATAAATTGTAATCTTGTTAGAGCAAGAGTATTGATGTTCAGGGAGACTATAATACTTAATAATAAAGTGTAGTTTAAACCTTAAATTCTGTTTTTCTTATCGAACCGCAAAACTTATTGAACTACCTTGTATTTGGGAAGGTTCCAAGAAGGCGACTTGCTCATTTCTACAAGCACAGGGGAGAAAACTCTCCTTGCAGTCGGCCTTCTTACTCCCCGGTCAGGGGAATTCACTCAATCCCAGATATTTAAAATATCAAATGAGCTCCGTCGTGTCCGGTTCTTATAGCACCTCTGGCCCTCGTCCGCGTGATCCGCCTATCCTTGAGGCTACCCATTGCCTCCTCAGATTTTTCTCACCATCATTGCAGTATCTAATAGAACAGCTTTTTGCATCATATTGCATCTCCGACCTTAGAGGTAGAAAAAAAAATGCCAGATTCTTCGTATCATTTTAAGAAAAATAGTCCTATAAACATGAACCCCCGAGCGCTTTGTTTCTGAGATACAGGGCATCTCTTGTAGCCCTATATTTTTGTGATTAACAAGTTTATCAAAAATGTATAAACCTTTGCTACAGATTGGGTAAATAAGTATCAAATATTATATTAAATTTCTTAATCACAGGTTACTCACTGCATCTTCATAATGATTTGAATTTTCCTGAGGATTGCTAAAGAATTGTTTGAAATTTTAAAATAGGGGGCCTATTACCGATCCCTGTGGGTCACCTGATTTAATATTCCCTGATGTCCCCTTGTATGTTGACACTAAACTTCTCGATTGATAGTGTGATACTTCATAACAAGTAACTATATTCCTATCCAAGAAATATTCACCTACATTTTACACTGTTTAATTCATCATTGAGATTCCTTTCTTTGTCTTTGCTAAAAAAAACTAGTAGTGATTTTTTAAACATCGATATAGATATATGGTATTTTTATCGATATTAAGCTCGGATTTTATATGATTCTGGCCCACCTAAAACACAATTACTCTCGAATAGAAAAACCTAGATTTTAATTGGACAACTTCCTACTACAGGTTCTGTAAATATGGGCGTTGCAAATGTTGATTTCCTGATAATTTCAGTTTTTTTTATTCCATGTAGATGAAATTTTGCAGTTCGATGAAGAAAAACAATTTCAAACTTATCGCATCTCTAAAACACAGAATATTCAAAAGCACTAAAAAATACAATAGCACATAATATTCTATAAGAAATGAACATAAATGAGAATAAAAGACTACAATGATTGTAATTTTGCTTTTATGTAGAATACAAGTGGAAATTTTAACCAATATTTCTTGCTTATTGCGTCGCTAAAACCAGAGAAAATTTGAGAGGACTATACAGAGTGGCCATTTGAAAACGAAACAGACGAGATTACAGACGAAATAAAGTTTTTCGATAGAAATGCTCGGACAGGTCGATTTCTGTTTCGAGGGGGACAACTTAAGATTTAGGTTACGGACGCATAGCGTTCAACCCTTGCTGCTACAACCCCCACCCCCAATTTTTGAAGATGGGAAGATGGGGTGAGAATTGAGAAGTGATAGATATGTGTGTAGTTACAGCCAATGAAAGTAACCAAATCGGCACCCATGGGAACGTGGACTATTTTAGCCAATGGAATCAACCAACTCGACACATTCTGATTCCAGAGACGATTCCCTAAATACCGGGCTTTATCTGGAAGTAGTGTTAGGGAATAAATGCCCTGACTCCAAAAGAATTACTGCAAACTTGGACAACCCTAGTATAATCGAAATAATTTGGTTTCCACCGGAAGTCTTTGTTTATACTATATCTTTCCACACATTGGTAGTTCAAGAAAAAAACCTTGAATTATGTTATCCGATATCGTATTGTTTCAAATTTATTTTCATTGAACTATAACTTTCAACACGTAAAAAATAAAAAGCTTTTAATGGGTAGTTCACACGACCATTTATGGAAATGTGATATACTTTCTTCTTGTTTCTAACTGGACACTGTTTGGTATTCTTTATGAACTTCTATTACGTTCTGATATAACGACTTGCCATTGCTTTACCTTTATTGAGTGTGGAATAAGTATACAGGGTGGCCATTTGAAAACGAAGCAGACGAGATTACAGACGAAATAAAGTTTTTCGATAAAAATGCTCGGACAGGTCGATTTCTGTTTCGAGAGGGACAACTTAAGATGTAGGTTACGGACGCATAGCGCTTCAACCCTTGCTGCTACAACCCCCACCCCCAATTTCTGAATAGGGAAGATGGGGTGAGTGATACCTCAATTTAAAGGTATTCTTATACTGATTTCAGCACAGTAATTGTTTTTTCATTTTATGCATTAGTTCCCGAAATATTCATGCGTTAGTTAGTTAGGAAGGAAGCCACAGTCATGGTTGTTTTGAAGCTCAAAACGATTTTTCACAAAAAAACACTACAAGTGCCATGAAAACACCACTTCATTCTCAAATACTTAGTTAAGAATATTTCGAGAACTAATGCATAAAATGAAAAAACAATTACTGTGCTGAAATCAGTATAAAAATACCTTTCAAATGAGGTATCACTCACCCCATCTTCCCCATTCAAAATTTGGGGGTGAGGGTTGTAGTAGCTAGGGTTGAAGCGCTATGCGTCCGTAACCTACATCTTAAGTTGTCCCCCTCGAAACAGAAATCGATCTGTCCGAGCATTTCTATCGAAAAACTTTATTTCGTCTGTAATCTCGTCTGTTTCGTTTTCAAATGGCCACCCTGTATAATACAACAAATGACTAAGTTATAGTATTGTTCTATAAGAAATGAATATAAATGAAAATAAAATACTACACCGAAAGAGCAACAACAATGAAATCTTTACGAATAGCTGAAAAGAATATATACCTAATATACATCACCGTGGAAAAAAATTCTTTAAATCACAAAAAACCAATACCTACCCCAATCTTTTCAAATCGCGATAAATTATGTCGAAATTCGTCACCGCAAACACTGAAATAGTGTATTGCGAAAATTCCTAGTGTCTGTAATAAGTGATTTACAATAGTTTTATTCACTAAGAACCATCCAAGCGAGTTCATTCATATTGTATTCCAATTCAACATTTCTGAATGAGATGAAAAGGACTCATTCATGCTGCAAAAGTTGTAGGTGAGGATATCTACTAATCTAGGTGGGTGGCAGCACTGTTGAGTTATTTATGTACTTTCGGTAGAGTCTTCAATAAATATTTCGTTATGAGTTTTTATTGACCGGCGCGAATTTCCTAACAAAACGATTGGAACTTGAGTCCTTTTATCTATCTGAGAAAGTGAGTAGGTGAGATCTAAATTTGTCTGAGTTTGTACCTAAGAAATGCAATTATTGGGGGTCATAAAATTATTTCATCATGAATAACTCTTGGATGAAAAGCTTTTGGAAACTTCAACTTTTCTTCAGAGTTATTTGAAAGAAGTCATCCACGAAAAGTTGATAATTAGGCTTTGTTTAAAATACTTTCATTGTTGTGGAATCTCGGTTATACCAGAAGTTTGATATCACTTCCTTATTTATTCTGTGGTTCAGTGGTGTAGGTATCAGATATTGATTTCTTTTTCCATGTATAAGCAACATAACTGAATTCTTGAAAAATTCAGATATATACACACTCTTTAATTTTTGATGTTAATTATTTCATTGTTTTGGATTATCAGATTGCAGTTATTACTCAAATTGAACTCCAATCCGTGTTATCAAAGAACCATAATTCTATTCACCTAAACGAATAAATACATTTTACACGATTAAAAACAAATAATGATTCCAAAAAAATTATAATCGAAAGGAAAGAACAACTTTAATGAGTACAAAATATCAAACACCAAAAAAACAAACATATAAAACCTTTTAAAACAAATGGACAATGTGACATGTGATCTGATTGAATCATATTATAAAACAGATTATTCATTCACTTCTTGATATTTTGTTATAATTAAATTTGTTATTAAATTATTATAACATTTTCAGAACTTCAAGCTCGAGCTCTCCTTGCAATCATAGTCTGCCGTAAACAGAGGAGTCATTCATCAGTAAGACGAAAAAGATTTTTTGAATCTTTGAAATTTGATACCAAGCAACCCTTAGAACATTAATAGAAGCAACCAATAGACGTTTTTTTTAGAATCATGCTAGTATTCCAAGGAGTTTCATTTTTTATACATACTTTCACACTCAGTTATTTTAGTGTATTGTTAGAAGTGTGGTGTAATTTTTAATTCTTGAGGTGTACCTTTTTAAAGCTCTCAGAAATACTCTTGTTTTTTGAAAGTGTCTAAAATGAAATGTTAAGTATGTGCTTTTCATTTCTGAAAATTATGAGGAATCCATATTAGTTTTCATAAGATATATTACAATCTCTATCATTGATTTGATTGCAATATTTCAAATTAATTATCAATTGTGCAGTGTTCCTCATCAGAGTTAGTAGCAGGCTCAATGAAAATTGATACCAATTTGAATCAGTATCGAATAGAAATTGATTTTAATATGTTTAGTATCTAGTTGTTGATCTGTTGTGCATTTAGATATTGATTGAAAAATTCGATGAGCCTGAATGTGTTATGTATGTTTTCGAAAGAAATATTTGTCAAAAAAAAAATCATTAAATATGCTAAGAAATTCAACACTAATGAATGAATCCTATTTATTTGCTTTTTTTATTTGATACAATATTACAAGTATGTATATAGTTTTTACTGCTTCAGTTGTTCTTCTACTTCATTGATCAATTCAGTTGACACCATCTCTCATGAGCCATGAAACAAATAAAATATTGAGTGGAACAAGATATTGTTCAATATCACTTTCTAGTCGCCATTTGAGACTTCTGAATATAAAATTATTTAAACCAGTTCATTTCTGAATATTCTCTGTCATTCTTCTCAATGTAGATACTGATGGAAAATTATATATGGCAACCATTCTTTTATAAATTTTAGGCCGGAATAATATAATGAAAGGGCATGCTGTTTAAATTCCTTGGTATATCTTCTTCCTTTTAGATTTTTATCATTGAGATCACTGATTATTTTGGCTATATTTCCAAAACTATTTGGCAGATGAATATCACAAGCCTTTTTGAATCTGTCTTTAGATAGTTGTGTCTTGCAGGGGTCTATTTCCTGAATAGACTGTTCGAGGTTGAATGTCTTTGATTTCATTCTTTTAATTTCATTTTCCTTTGACTGAAAAATAAGGTTTTTTATTGACTATATATTCTCCAAATTTAACTATATTACCTCAATTAGATGCGTCAACTTTCTTTTTCTTGGTGTTTGGTGAGATAATTATTTAGTTGTTTGAGTTTCTATACGTGCAATTCGTTTTCCTTCGGTTCCCATTATATCTTTTGTTTGGGTTTGAACATCTATTCCTCTTGGTTTTTGGAACAGATTCAATGTTGGAATTGCATTTTTCGATAAATGGTGATTTTTCACTAGGTTGGCATCAAAGTGGATACTGCATATTTTGTTATTTGAATATAACAGCATCTTTGTTCATTATTATGTCATCACTACAAGCCAATTTCCATTGCATCACTCGGTCCTTATAAACTGGATTAGGAAATCTGAAGAATCTTATGGAATTCGTAGAAATCGATATTGATATCTTGCACTATTACAATTTTTAAAAGAACACTTCTTACATATTTCACCTTGACCGGCTTCCATATTTCTCTCTCTTAATCTAACCCTCGTAAGGGTGTAGTGACATCATGTCGCGAGTCTTTGAACGAGCTGCTTCCAGGACTCCCTATCTTGGGCATGATGAACGGCTTCGTGCATATTCTCCCCAGCTAGAGTTTTAAGTTGGTCTATCCATCGTGATGGTGAGCGTCCCCTAGGTCTTTTTCC
Organism: Harmonia axyridis; assembly: GCF_914767665.1. NCBI lineage: Eukaryota > Metazoa > Arthropoda > Insecta > Coleoptera > Coccinellidae > Harmonia > Harmonia axyridis. The sequence goes on from NC_059505.1 coordinate 34,071,144, forward strand.
CTCGATTTTTCCTTCGATGATCAACTTTTCCATTCCATCCGATCTCCTGGCAATGTGTCCAAAATATCTAAGGTACTGCTGACTAACCTTGGTCGACAATCTTGTTTGTATGCCCAGTTGTCTCAGAATCGACTCATTGGTGCGACGAGCAGTCCATGGTATTCTGAGGAGGCTTCTATAACACCACATTTCTAATGCATCAATTCTTCGTCGATCTGCCATCTTTAATGTCCAAGTCTCTGCTGCATATGTTGCGATAGGAAAAATGAGTGATTGGACTAGCCTAACCTTGGTTCTTGCAGTTATTGCGGTATCCCTCCAGATACGGGCCAATTTTGCTGTAGAGTTTCTCGCCATCGCTATGCGCTTTCGAATTTACTTTACATATTTACTAATTCCAAATATATTATAAATAATGAAATATTTAGTTCCTTTGTTGTTTTAATTCAAAGAAATATATTTAATGTTTTTAAAAAAACAGGTATTTTGAATACTTTGATAAATTTTGCTTGGTATTCAATATACAAAGAGACTAGGAGTTGAATATAAGCAGTCGGGTGAATTCAAAAATTGGAATGGGTTAATCTAACAAATCACATGCGTTTTGAATCTTTTAGAAAGAGTGGGAAGTTCGGTTATCTTTGTCATTTTTTACTACAGTAGTTCATAGTGAAACTCGAGGTCAACGAAACGCCGTGCCTCAAAACGGCAGAGTGAATTGTCTGGTTAGTCTGTGATATTACATCTGAAATTGATCTATTTGAGATATCTATTTTTAGTCCCAACAAATATTTTGAGGCTTTTTGAACTTGTCAACTTATCGCCTGTTCTTGTTCATTTTTTTTCTCTTTTTTTCTTCTCTTTTTTTCTTCTCTTTTCTTGTTCTTTTTTGTTTTTTTTTTGTTTCTAGGTTTAAACATTTTTTGTTTGTATTATATCTTTATAATTATATATTGTTATAAATCTTGGAAAATTGGCTGTGTCGTTTGTAATAACTAAATGTTTCACAGAAATGTTTGAATGAATATTATTATATCTAATTACCCATGATAGCATGTATAATAAGTTATACAATTCTTTGTTCACCAAGTGCTTTTCTTAGTTTCTTTAAGTTCGAAACTACGGAATCTTCGATGCAAATTAAAACCACACTACAAACGAATCCTCGTTAAACGTTAATCACTATCACCCCACAGTCCAACCAAGAATTAATCTTCATAACAGCTCTGGCCTTCATTTGAATTTCAAATTGTCGCGAGCAAATGCAACATTTCAGCATCGACCATCACACACATTTATGCAATAAAGATCGTAATATATTTATTGATGGATGACAGGGGTGACATTACTATGGCACCCTTGCGTAAATTGTAACTAATTCCAACTTCCTAACACAGCGTGAGGTCCTACCGTAGTTGTGATAGATATTTAGTATTTAACGACAGTAGCAGTGGCGTATCTGGATCTTGAGGAGCAAGTGAGGTTGTTCCGCCTTTTTTGCATCCAAATAATACTACTGACAAAGAAACTGTGAAATCCAGAAGGGGCTGTTTAAATTTTAATATTTTTTTTTGAAAAACATAGATAGTATAGCAAGGAGTAAATGATTGAGTTTGGGGAAAAAATCATGAAGGTTTTTTCATGTAAACAATTTCTGTCACTTAGATCTTTAGTTTTTTCAAATTCACAACAAACCAGCTGTTCGAAGAGCCCCAATGTCTATGTTTAGTTGTTGTTGAAATGCCTAGAGCACGTGTACGCGGAATTTATCGCCAGCTAAGTGGATTTGAAAGAGGGCTAGAGGAGGCGGGGTTCTCATTTCGAGAAATCGCTAACCGTACGAACAGAAATCCATCTACTAGTATGAGATGTTGTCAAGCGTGGTTTGATAATGCCCAAAATCAAAGAAGAGAAGGCACCAGACGTCGAAGGGGTACAAATGAAGTTCAAGATCGACCTCTAAGATTTATGGCCATTAGAGACCGATTTGAGACAACCCGATCTTTGGCTAATGAGTGGTTAGAAGAATAAGGTCATCCTGTAAATTTCCGAACGGTTTACCGCAGGGTAAGGTTTTTTGGACTACAGCATTATCGACCCCATCTTGTGTTACCTCTGAAGGTTGAACATGGCTGGCAACGATTACAGTGGTGCAGAGAACGTCAACGTCATTGGAATGTTTAATGCTAAGCGTCATGTACACCGGACAGTAGGCGTTAGGCCCGGTGCACACATCCGATTTTTGCAGTTACGACACCGTTGCTGTGTCGTACTTGCGGCCTGTGGTACAAAGAATCAAATGGGAGCATGCACACTACCCGCCGTGCCGTTGCGACGTCGTAACTGCCATCATGCGGGCTGTGGTACAAAGAATCAAATGGGAGCATGCACACTAGCGTACGACAACGCAACGGTGTCGCAACTGCAAATGTCGGATGTGTGCACCGGGGCTTATGGTATGGAGTGATATTGCACATGCAAGTAGGTGCAAGACTGCGCTGCGTTACCCCCAATATAAAGTGGTGATATATGTTCTCCTTTACCTTAACCGTCCTGATAATCCAATATTTCAGCAAGATAATGCCCGATCTCATGTTGCCAGAGTAATTTTGAAATTTTTCGTAGCGACCCATGTGAATTTTTTGTCATGGCCGCCCAGATCTCCAGATCTTTCACCCATAGAGCATGTTTAGGACAATATGGGTAAAAGGCTTGGAAATTTACTTCAGCCGGCACGGACTTCGGCGGCTCTGAGACATGAAATACAGGAAGCTTGGGATAGTATCTCCCAAGAAGAAATAGACCGTCTTATTGCATCAATGCCGAGACGTGTTGGGGAGTGAATAGATCATCGCAGTGAACAAACACATTATCACCGAATTTATTAGAAAAAATTGTAAACCCTTTCGTTTTTTTCCCCAAATTTCAATCATTTACCCCTAATCTATGTTTACCAAAAAAAATTTCAAATTTAAACAGCTCCTTATGGGTGCTTTAGTTTTTTTTCAGTTAGTATAGATATAACGTTCATTTGAGCATCTCGCGACTTTTTTCACTGGGTATCATGTTTTTTATAGCTACTTTTTTGCTCGATTTTTATACTATATTCTTTTTACCGAGAGTTTTGGCTTTCATTATGATTTCACATGAGATTTGCTAATTCTATTTTTTCTAATTATATGATATTTTTTTTATTGCACTGATCAGGAAAACCAATATGGTTTCGAAAGATATTTCCACTAGAAAAAATAAAAGGAACTTCAAATTTGCGTTGCTAGACTCGATATTTTTGCGGAGTTTGATACATTGTTGAATTCGTATTTTTTTTTTTTTGACACCTCATAAGGTGGGTCAATATGGCGTCCATAAGAAAAAAAATTGACAATCGCGTCTGTGAAACAATGGAAAACAGAAATTATCTGACGACACCATTAAAATCTCTATATTGGATAATGGTTACAAACCGAATTTCGTGGGAATTTTTTTGTAATTTAAGCCACCATGTATTTCTAACGGTTTTCGATATCTCTGTAGTGCCCCTCTAAATAGTTCTAACCCAATGTATAAATTCATTGGTTATTTTCGAATTTGTTATGAATACTGTAATTCCCTAACTTTCTTGGTTAACCCGCCACTGGTTCACAGTAGGATGCTCTCTCCTCCGTTCATTGTGCACAGACCGCAGACAGACAGAAAAACTCGATTTATCCCATTGTGGCAAACCACAATAAGGCGGACGAACACATTCGGGAGCTCTAGATTAAGTTGGAGATTCATCATACGTGAGACACTTTTTCTTTGCAAAGTTTGGATTATGTTGGATTCAGCTTGTAGATTGTTGTTGTAACCGAAGAAAAATGGATGTAGGGTGCTATTTCATTGGATTTCTGCAATTTTCTTGGGAGACGTGTGTTATTTAGAGACAAGGTAAGAGCTCCATCAATTCATGAACGAACATCATCCGAATATTATTATTTTGAGTAACATTTTCAGATGAAAGATACAAATAAATAGGGATTCACGGCTTGGCTTGATTTTCAAGCTAATTGACTTGACCTTGACTCGATTTCAAGTCAAGCTCAAGTAAAGTAGTAGTTTCTCAATCTTAAGTCAAAGCAAGTATTTATTTATCAAGTACTTGAATCATATCAAGCTACTTGGTTTCATTGTGTAGTGTCACATCAATAAAAAAATGAGAAGAAACCTTGCAAAAAACACTTGGATTTATTAAATTTATTCAATAAAAAAACCGAAAATATCAACATAAATTGAATCACAATGAATCATAACAAAATGAAGAATGAAAAAAACAAAATTTCTTAATATTGAGAAACCTCCAAGCTTTGTTTGATTTCATAATTCTCCATCCAGGATCTAAGACACATGAGGCATCCTATAGATTTGTCGCCTAATCTATTGCGGGTTTATGTAACTGTAAGAGTAGCTCTGGAAAATTGTTTTTCAACATGATTTGAAGATGCTGGAGTTGATAAAAAATCCTTGGCCATTTTGGCCAAGTTTGGAAAGATATTTATGAAAAAACTAAAATATTCCAATAGATTTCATAGAAATGTGAGAAAACTACTAATAAAGTCACAATGGCGAATGCTTCAGTCCCTCGGCGCTCAAGCAATCTTCTTATTTAGTCTAAGCGCGCACGAGATTGCAGAAATATATGCCGTGCGACACGTGCCTATCAAGCTCAAGTAATTTCAAGTAGCTTGATATCAAGTAAAGCAATAAATATCTAAAATCAATTCAAGTCAAGCTCAGCATATTGCTGAAATTGTCATTAAAAAAGCTATATAATGATGCAATAATATACCAGGTATGCCATTCAAAATAAATAGTTGTAGTCTGTTTTCGGTATAACAGGAAGTTGTAATGGTCTGGAAATATATCAGGAAGAAAGATCATTGTCACAAACTCCAACATGCAAATTTTCAGTTCAAAATTATGATTAGTTTTCCATAAACGATTAATAGGCCATCGTGGTGAATCACCCTGTATATTATAAACGTCCAGTTCCTGAAAAACCGAATCATCAGAGGTGCCATCAGCAGTAATATCGATCCACTTGACCTTTCCATTCTGCACATTATTTTGTTGGTAATTAATTCACTCCAGTATACTCAATTAAATCACTTTATGTGGACTTGCTAATGCAGGAAGCGTTTTTGGCACACGTCTCACGTGGTCAACAAATACAGCATGCGCTGAATTCACTCGGAATTTTAACAACGCTCGGAAGTTACCTCCTTAAAAAGTTTCTGATTCCAAATTACCCTGATTCCTATGACCTCTTAAATGTTCTTGTGTAGTCCACATCTCAGTATTTTTACTTAAAAGTTTTTTACGATTCTTTCCAGCAATCTTCATTTTATGGGAATTCATTTCAGTTACAAGAGATATGACACGTGTAACATCCCATATGTTGGTATATAGATATGAGGAAAGTTAGTGGAAAAATATATGTGATGAATTTGAACTAGCACGCACAAACTCTTATTTTTACGTTAGAGGTTTTTCATATTTGAGGGCTCGTTCCCACAACAGAGAGCTGGTATGTCGGTATGATGTCTGTAATTTCCGAATTTTGAGCTGGGAATGGTTTCAAGTGATGAAGTCATCGATGATTATCCAAGGGAATCCAACTAGGGATTCCCTAAACATGGCTGATCGACATTTTGATTTCTTGATAATTTCAAAATTACTAATTCGATCGAAATAGAATTTCACATTCAAATGAGAAATAACAATTTCAAGATTCGTGCAGAATTTCATATTAAATGCATAACCAGAACCTGAGAGAATTCAGGATATTCTCCCGAAAAAAATGTATCTACTCTTTCCGAGACCATCAACACCGAAGCAGCTGGAAATTTAGGTGAAGATTTCAAATAATAATTTCAAATTCTCTACAAAATTTCAAGCTGGTCACATTATAAGAACCAAGGAATATTCAAGATGTAAATTTAAAAAGGATATCAAATATTTTCTTGATAATCGAGCCAATCAGCTATCGATAAAGCGATAAAGAACATTTCAATTTTCAATTTTTATTGGTTCATTATTCACTTACAATCGTCAAAAACTATATAAAATTTATAACAATACCATAATCTAGAAGGATACAGTCACCTAAGTGCATGTGGCTTGTTTCGTGTCCTGTCCTCTCCCCGACATAGCCTGATGATATACAATACCAACCAAATCAGATGAACAATTGCAACTCATACTTATAATTTAGTAGAACAAATCATGGATACAAAAAAAAGAAAAAAATCCTTAAAAAAAAATTTTAGCAATGTTACAATTATTTATTAAAACCCTGAACACGATGTCCCAAATTCGATGCTCACTGAAAGCATTTCGAAATTTATAGACTTAGAGAAAAATTCTTCAAGGACCTCTAATTTCTTTTTTCGAAATAATAAGATGTCAGACAGTAGATCATAGCTAAGGATTCACGGCTTGGCTAGCAGTTTTTCAATCTCGAGTCAAGTATTTATTTACTTGAGTACTTGCAGTACTTGAGTACTTGAATCATATCAAGCTACTTGATTTTTAACAGTTTATTGTTTAGTGTCACATCAATAGAAGAATGATGAAATGAGAAGGAACCTTGCAAAAAACACTTTTATTTATTGAACTTATTGTATAAAAAACCGAAAATATCAAGTTTTTTGAAAGAGAAACATGAATAAATTATAACAAAATGAAAAATAATAAGAAAAAACAGTTTCTTGATATTGAGAAACATCCAGCAGGCTTTGTTTGATTCCATAATTTTTCATCCCGGTTCTAAGACACATGAGGCATCTTATAGATTTGTCGCCTAACCTATTGCGGGTTTTTTAACTGTAAGGACAGCTCTTGAAAGTTGTCTTTCAACAAGAGCTGAAGATGCTGGCGTTGATAAAAATTCTTGGCCATTTTGGTCAAGTTTGGAAAATATTTTTGAAACTACCAAAATCTACCAATAGATTTCATAGAAATGTGAGAAAACTACTAATAAAGTCACACTGGCGAATGCTTCAGTCTCTCGGCGCTCGAGGAATCCCCTCATTTAGTCTAAGCGACATTGCAGAAATATATGCCGTGCGACGCTTGCATATCAAGCTCAAGTTATATCAAGTAGCTTGATATCAAGTCAAGCAATAAATATCTAAAATCAAATCAATTCAAGTGAAGCTCAAGTATGTTATTTTTCTCGAACTTGATTTTAAAGTCAAGTAGTTGGTTAAAATGTCAAGCTACTTGGATTGATCAATTCCTTATTATAGATATCTTGATTCGTTCTCGAGGGGGTTTCTGATAAATGACTGTTTTTTGAAACAAACTTACCATTTATCAAGAAATTCATTTCGATATTGAACAAAATGAGCATATTTTCAGTAGTAATATCCCTAGGACATTGATTATATAAACGAGAAAATCTTATAACAATCGAAAGCTCGTTAAAATTTGTATTAACGAGCTTTCGATTGTCATAAAATTCTCTCGTCTATATTATCAATGTCCTAGGGATATTACTACTGAAAATATGCTCATTTAGCTCAATATCAAAATAAAACCTCTTATTTTAAAACCCTTTCTAACCCAGAATAATCAAGAAAATCTAACAGTATCTAGTTGTAGTAGGTTATGAAAATATAACGAAAACCAGGTCATGTAGAAAAATAAGCAACGTATAAAATTTTCATGACTGAACTCAACCGTACCTTAGAAATCCAAGTCGGTAAAGTCGACACAAATCGAAGCAAAACAGTAAATTATACACACAGACTGACCATCAACGTAGACTTCTCTGTTATTTCGGCACAGCTACTTGTTTGTTTGACCGTTTGTCCCAGCACAAAGGGGCAGTAAACGCCCCCACAAACGAGTACAATTCAGGAAGGTCAAGCACCTGTGCGAAAAGAAGAGTGGAATTCGTGAGAACCCGAAATTTCGGACCATGATCTCATGTAAAAATCCCGTAGGCCACGCTATAATCTGCCATTCTCCTTTTCGGTCGCCCGGTCAACAATAAAAAAGTCATTGATGCCGATGTTGAGGATTTTTTTTTCGACTTCTTTTCTCGTATATTGGGGGGCGTATAGAGGGTCTAGATCTCTTTTTATATTCCGCGTTCTGGAGTTTACAAAAGTTAAATCGAACTTGAATGGGAATTATGATTGATCGAATGATTTCAAGCACCTGAGCGTTATCTTGATAGATCTTTGTTATTCGCTGTTGTAACTTGTTGTTAATGACATGGAATGATATATCTGCAGGTTCATATCAAAAGATTGTTTTGATTCGATTTTTATTTCGATGGATTTCGAGGTATTGGCAGTTGGTTCTATTGAATTGGAACTTGTGAGAAATATGATAGTAGGCAGGAGATTTTTTTCTCGGAGTATACAATGGTTCCAAGTACATGCTCAGTATTTTATGGGACCAGCTCGGCTTAGTGAGTTGCTGAAACCGATTGAAACAATCACAGGCGATCGTTAACGAATGCAATTAATGCGTTTGAACTGAACAGTGAAAGACAAAAGACCGCAACAACGAGAGACATGATAAGGTGATTTTACAGCATGACAATGCTCGACCCAATATTGCGAAAGTGATCAAGACATACTTGGAAACGTTGAAATGGGAAATACTACCTCACCCGCCCGCCGTATTCTCCAAACGTTGCTTCCTCAGACTATCACTTATTTCGATCAATAGCACACGGTCTTACTGATCCGCACTTCCGGTCTCATGAAGAAGTAAAAATTGTATCGATTCGTGGATCGCTTCAATAGATGACCATTTTTCTCAATGCGTGATTCGTACGCTGCCCGAAAGATGGGAGAAAGTAGTGGCCAGCGGTGGACAATACTTTGAATCATAAATATATAACAAGTTATAATTTGCCATTCTCCTTTTCGGTCGCTCGGTCAACAATAAAAAAGTCATTGATGCCGATGTTGAGGATTTTTTTTTCGACTTCTTTTCTCGTATATTGGGGGGCGTATAGAGGGTCTAGATCTCTTTTTATATTCCGCGTTCTGGAGTTTACATAAGTTAAATCGAACTTGAATGGGAATTATGATTGATCGAATGATTTCAAGCACCTGAGCGTTATCTTGATAGATCTTTGTTATTCGCTGTTGTAACTTGTTGTTAATGACATGGAATGATATATCTGCAGGTTCATATCAAAAGATTGTTTTGATTCGCTTTTTATTTCGATGGATTTCGAGGTATTGGCAGTTGGTTCTATTGAATTGGAACTTGTGAGAAATATGATAGTAGGCAGGAGATTTTTTTCTCGGAGTATACAATGGTTCCAAGTACATGCTCAGTATTTTATGGGACCAGCTCGGCTTAGTGAGTTGCTGAAACCGATTGAAACAATCACAGGCGATCGTTAACGAATGCAATTAATGCGTTTGAACTGAACAGTGAAAGACAAAAGACCGCAACAACGAGAGACATGATAAGGTGATTTTACAGCATGACAATGCTCGACCCAATATTGCGAAAGTGATCAAGACATACTTGGAAACGTTGAAATGGGAAATACTACCTCACCCGCCCGCCGTATTCTCCAAACGTTGCTTCCTCAGACTATCACTTATTTCGATCAATAGCACACGGCCTTACTGATCCGCACTTCCGGTCTCATGAAGAAGTAAAAATTGTATCGATTCGTGGATCGCTTCAATAGATGACCATTTTTCTCAATGCGTGATTCGTACGCTGCCCGAAAGATGGGAGAAAGTAGTGGCCAGCGGTGGACAATACTTTGAATCATAAATATATAACAAGTTATAATTTGCCATTCTCCTTTTCGGTCGCTCGGTCAACAATAAAAAAGTCATTGATGCCGATGTTGAGGATTTTTTTTTCGACTTCTTTTCTCGTATATTGGGGGGCGTATAGAGGGTCTAGATCTCTTTTTATATTCCGCGTTCTGGAGTTTACATAAGTTAAATCGAACTTGAATGGGAATTATGATTGATCGAATGATTTCAAGCACCTGAGCGTTATCTTGATAGATCTTTGTTATTCGCTGTTGTAACTTGTTGTTAATGACATGGAATGATATATCTGCAGGTTCCTATCAAAAGAATGTTTTGATTCGATTTTTATTTCGATGGATTTCGGGGTATTGGCAGTTGGTTCTATTGAATTGGAACCTGTGAGAAATATGAGTGTAGCCAGGACATTTTTTTCTCGAAGGATACAAGAGTTTTTTATTGGAAATAACAGACAAATCAGTTGCCCCATCTCACTTTTTATACTGGCAAGTAACTGAAATCAATAATTTTTTGTGGTGTTTCTTATTTTTTGATTGACCCCGTGTTTTCATATTAGCATTTCAATTCCTACTTTTTAATTCTAACAAGTTACGCGACATTATTTATCTTTAATGGTGAATTCAATTTAATTCTACAGGGTTTTCCAAATTCGATGGTCACTGGAAGCATCTCGAAAATAAGTATAAGATTCAGAGGAAAAATCTTCAAGGACTTCCGATATTTTTTTCGAAACAATAGAATATCCGAAAGCAGATTATAGATATCTTGATTTGTTCTCGAGTTGCAGGGCATGCCTGTGAAATTACCGTTTCAAATATTTTGCTATATCTTGATTTGTTCGAGATTCTCTAAAACGTTTTTTTCGTGATTCTCATGGATTATCTATACTATATTAAACTCGTAAGCGCTCCTCCCACCGAAAATCGAACGATTTTGGACCGATTTTGCGGTCGAGTGTTCTCGGCTCTGGGAGAGATACGAGAAAAACTAAAAGTACGGGAAGAAAGAGAAAATGTCGAATTAACTCCCGCGGATATTCCCGTTTCCCGATTTTTCGGGATTACCTGGGAATGAACGGATAAAGTTTGGGAAATTTCCCGACGAATTTCCAGATTCACGTCGACGTGAACGACCAATAGGAAAATACTACGATGTCCTTGGGTAGCAACGGGCCTAGCAACGTCCGCGGCAATTGACGTTTCTAGAATATTTAGGTTTTATATTATTTTTACTGTGTCCATTAGAGGGCTCTTGATGAATAGAACTATTTGAAATATGAATAACTGTATAATAAAATCAAGGATCAATCTAATAATCTATTCAAAATATTCTGACGTTTTAACCAATTCTGTGCTCATTCATGAAATCGTCGAAATACAGAATGAAAATGGGAAACGTCACATGATATTTTAATGGAAATGTTGAAATTTGGACGAATCGAGAGGAAATATGCAAGAAAAGATGAATCAGATGCGATTTATATCCCTTTTTCCATGTATATTTTATGATATTTTCAAGCGGAATCGTTTTGTGTCGGTGGAAAGCTTGGTTTGCCAGAAGCCTCTACAGGAGTCATTTGGTTATTTGAAAAGTTTTTAACGAGAAATTTGAGGAAATAATAGACTACACCTGTATGTACCGCCCTTTTATGATGGTATTTTTGCGTTTTGTTGATATTTTCATGGAAATTGGTCAAATCTTGAAGCATTCCGTTTCATGTGAATTGTCAAGGTAAATATATCATTTTGGAAAGATATCAGCATTTGAGGCGAAGAAAACTGGTAGGTAGAGATATTTTAATTCGATTTCCTTTATATTTAACGATTTTTTAAACGAAATTCATGAAAATTCATCGATTTATAGAATCTCTGTCACCAGTTATTTTGACTTTATTCCTATAAGAAGCACAAATGCACCTAATTATGCAAAGGCATTGTGGCCGGGTCGTTAGGGATGCGGTCGTACAATTTGAGGTCTCTTTTGGGATGCGAGTTCAAATCTTGCAGCAGGTGATAATTTTTTTTTCTTAATTTTCCGCCAGTTATTAATTTTTATATTATTTGGCGGTGAATGCTTCGGATTATTGAAATGGATCAATTTTTTGTTTAGTCTATTGTGTGAATGATTTCGTAGTATACACATATAATTATGTTTTTCCGATTTTCAAAGTACATATAAGAATAACGATTATACATTGTTTTTTTTCAAGTTGCCTATTGGAGGTTTTTCGATAAATTGACCATATTATACAGGGTGTACAATTTTCGAGCGCCAATTATGCTTTTCTGTAAAATTGAAAACTTATGAAATCTGAAAATTGAAATTTCAAGTTAGATTTCTCTCACATAATTTGCGAAGATATACGTGCGATGAATAACGTTTATACAGAGTGTACAATTTCCGAAATGTCTCTGGAGAACTGAAAACTTTTCTTATAGTTGTCATGTTAGCTCTATAGGTTATCATTCAATTGCATAATTCTTGAAGGTATAATACAGGTGGGGATTGACGATTATATACAGGGTGTACAATTTTCAAGCGCCAATTATACATTTCTGGAAAATCGAGACCTTATGAAATCTGGAAATTGGAATAAGAGCTTTAGATTTGTTTTCTCTTGCATAATTTGCGAAGATATACGTGCGATGAATATTTTTTATACAGTGCGATATCGATTTTACAGGAGATATGGAAGTATTTATGAATGAATTAAAATATGGATCTATGGGCTATATTGATCAACCTAAAAGGTAGATCTATGGGCTATGATGATCTACCTACAAGGTAGATCTATGGACAACATAGATCTGTGGGCAACATTGATCTACCTACAAGGTAGATCTATGGACAACATTGATCTACCTATTAGGTAGATCTACAGGATATATTGATCTACCTACAAGCATGGGCGCCCGCAGGGGGGGGCCAGGGGGCCCCCCTGAGATTTTGATTGTCTCATTTTTCATTATTTATTTTCGTTTATTTCATTATTTTCATTTATCGTTTTTCAATAATTTTCATTTTGCCCCCCCTGAGAAAAATTTCTGCGGGCGCCCATGCCTACAAGGTAGATCTATGGGCGTACTAGTATATATGAAACTCAAAGCAGATCACAGAAATCAAGCCCCAAATATATTTGTGACTTTATGTTGTATTTCTGAAAATTCTTATTTGATTAGCGTATTTATACTTTGCACATATGCCTTGCCAAAACGTTCTGAAATTTATTTGGAATAAAGTTATCAAACTCAATCTTGTTGTCATGGGTATTATTTATTGCACTGAATGCAATTCTCAGTGTAATGTTGAGATGATTGGGTGAAATCTCAGAGTAATAAACATAGATAGAAGGAGCATTTCGTCATTTTTAGTAAGCAAAGTTTGTCCACAACATGAACTATCAAATTCGACATGAAGCGCGCGGAAATGAAAACATATCAGCAATACGATATTTCACTCAATTCGCGCGTTTCTCCACAAAGAACGCATTTCTTATGTCCTATAGTAAATCAATGTTTCATAGTAACTCAAAATATATTGAAATTAATACCTAAATATATCAGAAATTCAGAAAACAAACTTCAAGGTCGCCAAACGACGTGAAACAACCGATGACACTATGAGAGCCAAAGTTGCCAAACCTTGGATTTCAGCAACTATACATACAGAAAATAATGAATATTCTGCTTATTATAAATTCGACAATTAGGAAAAATATCGGATTTCAAATATTCAAATTTACATATTCAAAAGGGAATCACTCAAATAAATATATTTAATTCAATAAAATAAACATTCATAACGATATAGTAAAATTGTGGATTCGAAAATATATTACAATCAGATAACGTAATATAACCATGTTGGGACTTGTAGAAATCGCATATACTCCCTCTATTTAGGTTTATTACTCTATGGGTGAAATTATTTCATATGATACAAAATGACACAAATTTTTTGGTTGTTGGAAGTGTCAAAAATTTGCCCAGGTATATTTCATTTTCCTTCGTACCTTCACTTTAGGAAAAACCTATATTTGAGCACGATTGGTTTCAGGAAAAAATTTCCCCTGAACCAAACTGGCAAAAGCCATATTCCATTCCAAAATTAAATTCCGCGATTCATTCGAATCACCCCTGAAAAGGCAGAGAGATCGAACTGGATGCCCAATAATTGTATTTCCTGCTTCATAATAGACCTTCTGCATTGATCCGTTCCTGGCAATTTCCCTCGGATCGACTTTAAAACGGATGTTTTGATAAATAGGACTTTGGAGGAAAGACGCAACATTGAATAAACCAGTCAACACCCCTGCTTCCAGCTGAGAGGTAATGATAGCGGACATTGTGCCTAACTGCCCTGTGTCCGTTAGTATACGATGTGTCCATTCAAAGGGATGATTTGTGATCTTCGGACGTTTACGTCGATAACAGTAGGAAGCATAGGTGTTCGGATTTGTGGGAATAATGGTGCACCTCGAGGCTCATTTCGAGTGGTCATTTAGAATTGTTTGCTAATATGGATTTGTTATGGTGTAATCCTAATACGTATTTTTGAGTACTTGTCTCCGAATCAATCGCTTGAATACAGGGTGAGTCAAAATGGTCTATCGAGTTTTCTATGGGTAATAGTACATTGAAAAATGAGTATAGTTTGATGAATAAACTTATGGCCCAAAATGCATATTAAAGGAGATATATCCTTCCAAACTTACCTAATAAAATGAAAAAAAAATTCTCTGCATAACTTCTGAAAGGCGAATGTCACTAGATTGAAATTTGGTGCATAAATGTATGTTCTTAAAATAATTTTTTTCTATTACACTTCTTCTTCTTTCTGATATTGTAACAAAGGGTGGTTTAAGAGGTTATTGAGTCATGATTCTTCTGGAACAACTTTTATGGTTTCCGATAAATCTCCCGATGATTGAATCTGAATCTGAATATCTCGAAAACGGTTCAATTTTTTGTATTTGGATAAGAACACCTTTTTCCAACGAATGCTTCTATTTTTTCACCAAAACGAATACAATCAAAGAAGTTTTCTCAAAAAATCATGACTCACCCTTTGATATCGCCCTATATAATAACATCAGAAATTTAGAAGTGTAATGAAAGTATGTATTTTAACAACATATCTTTAAGCACGAAATTTCAATCTAGTGACATTTACCGTTTAGAAGTTATGCGGAAATTTGTTTTTGATTTTATCAACATTGCAAGGATATATCTCCCTTAATATGCATTTTGGGTCATAAGTTTGTTTATCCATCAAACTTATTTTTCAATGAACTTTCACCCCCCAGATAGCTCAGTACACATTTTTGACTCACCCTGTATAACATAAGATTCATTTCAACATCAAAAATTTGCTTCATCGTAATAAGTATTACAATTATTATTTATATTCTTGAATATTATACAGGATGTTCCATCATTGAAGCTACGCTCTATTACCGTTGAACCCTGAAATTTTCGACGCAATACCAGAGCTAAATTCTTAAATTGCTTATAAATTCTTTGGATGTACCAAAAAAGGGTGAATGGTCAAACATATGTATTTTCTTATGGAAACCCTCATTTTTTATTGAATTTTCAGATTGTATGGAATAAATGAGGATTGTTCGAAGTTTCATAGGCTTATTTACCGTTTTTGAGTTATTTGGATTTTGCATAAGTTGGAGGGACTTTTTAAGAACCTAATAACTTCAAAATAAACAAATGTATTTAAATAAGATTTTGGAAGTGAACATAAGAGGAATGGAAGTGAACACTGACTTTTTGATATTCATCGAAATCTCTACTGGGTGTTCAAAATAAGATGATTCATTGATGACTTAAAAAAGTAATTGCACAACTTTGCTTCCGCCGTTGAAGTAAATATGGTGAGGCCGCTGTTAGTGAAAAAACAAGCCGAGAGTGGTTTCAACGCTTCAATAACAGTGATTTTTACGTCGAAGACCAGCATGGCGGTAGAAGAGAGAAGGTTTTCGAAGATGCAGAATTGAAGGCATTACTTGATCAAGACTAGTGACAAACGCAGCAAGAATTGTCAGGATCATTTGGAGTGACGCAACAAGCCATTCCTAAACGCCTGAAAGTCATGGGAATGATTCAGAAACAAGGAAATTGTGTGCCTTACAAGTTGAAGCCCAAAGATGTTGAACGACGTTTGTTTGCTTGTGAACAGCTGCTTGCAAGGCAAAGACGAAAGAGATTTCTGCATCGTATTGTGACTAGATACGAAAACTGGGTTCATTACGATAATCCCAAGAGCAGAAAACCATAGGGATATCCCGACCATGCTTCCACGTTGACGTCCAAACCGAATATTCTCGGTTCCAAGATCATGCTCAGTATTTGGTGGAACCAGCTCGGCATAGTGTATTATGAGTTGTTAAAACCGACTGACACAATCACAGGCGATCGTTTTCGGATGGAATTAATGCGTTGAAAGACAAACGCCCGCAATACAAAAAGAGACATGATAAAGTGATTTTACAGTATGACAATGCTCGACCCCATGTTGCGAAAGTGATCAAGACATACTTGGAAACGTTGGAATGAGAAGTCCTATCCCACCCGCCGTAATCTCAAGACGTTGCTTCCTCGGACTATCACTTGTTTCGATCAATGACACACGGCCTGGCTGACCAGCACTTCTGGTCTAATGAAGAAGTAAAAAAATTGATCGATTCTTGGATCCATTCAAAAGATGACCATTTTTTCAACGCGGGATTCGTACGCTGCCCGAAAGATGGGAAAAATGAATGGCCAGCGATGGACATTACTTTGAATCATGAATGTATGAACAGTTTTTCACAATGAAGCGTCGAATTTCGTAAAAAAAACGGCGGATGCAAAGTTGTACGCCTATGAAATTTTCAGATAACAACAAATCCATACCTACTCAAATTCAAATTCCGAGTTTCAAAACACCGATTGATTTCCATACTTGGAACGGAAACGACCTGTGTCAGTTCTCAATCCTGTCGTAAATCCAGAAATTTGCACAATCGACTTCAATCAATAAATTCAGAAGCGTAAATACGGACAAAGCTATCTATTATTGTATCTTCAGGATGACAGTTTGGGAAACGAGACATCCATTCAAAATGAAGGTAATTTGTCTGCCTTATTGAAGCAAGGAGAAATCCTAAATAAGTCGTCTTTTCTTCGTTCCCAGCGAGGGGGGATAGTATGTCAACAAACTCGAGATGAATACACACAGATAATAAGGTTTCTCGCTCTTCTCTCACCGGTTTTATTAGGGGTAAAGCTATTCCGAATGTTTTCATTATCACAAATTTTATGAAGTACCGAATTTACCTAAGTAGGTACATACTTTCATTGAAACGGAAAATTGGAGAAACAAGATGATCCACATTTGTGTTCGGTGCCTTCTTTAGTCCAGTAATTATGTAGTTTTACCTGGAAAGTAGCGTTTTGACAAGTAGGTTATCAATATAAACCTTCAACCCCCCAATTGAACAAAGTGAATTTTAATTTGAATTAAGTCATTATGAGATAATTATCTCGCTCTTTATACCTTCTATTCAATTCAAAAACGGTTCTCTAGAAAATTTAAAGTAGTCGGTCAATTCGTGATGGTTCCCACCAAGTCAACTAAGAAAATAAATTCTAAATAAATAAATTCTATCAAGTCCTAGTGGTTCCATTAGAAAAGTTCTGGAACTGACCTAATTCCATCCCTGTATAATAGTAGAGGAACTGAGGACTATCCAAATGAGGAAAATCAAGAAATTTAACATCAAATGTGTCGCGTTATACTGAAAATTTTTTGACTGTTTCAAACAACAATTCAAATTTTGTCATTTTGTGTCATAGAAAACAATTTTACCCAATCAGGGCCGGCGCGAGCAATTTTGGCGCCTGAAGAAAATAATTTTTTGGCGCCCCTGCTGAAAAAGTATCAATAAACAACCCCCCCCCTTTTCTCAACAAAAAAAATCATCTGCCCCGATGATAATTGGCCAGTTTTGATTTCTCTAGCGTTTTTGCTAATCGTTTCTTTCTAAAGTCGCTTCCACTAAGTTTCTTTTTTTTTCAGACATCTTCACCTACAATAAATTCTTGGATTTCTTTGACGCTGATGAACAATGCGTAAGTAATATATCTGATTCTCACATTCACAAGACACTGCGTACGATCGATGAAAGATTACCTATCACACCACAAGATACAAAGGGCGGTAAGGCAAGCAAAGCTTCGAAAACTAAATGGGATTAAAAACATGTATTCCGCTGAAAACATTAAGCATTTATTACTAATAATAATTATTACTAGTTTTGAATGCAGAATCGTAGAAATTTTCCATATATTGAATATGTGAACAACTTCCACGTGATTCGAAGTGTTGTTTTTCGTCTTTGTGAAATATATTCCATCCCTCATTCAATTAGTTCAATCAGGGTAATAGGCAATGCTGCTCATATTGGTTGGGTTGCCATATGATATTTATTGAACAGGCGGCTTAGTAAAGACGGTTTGGGGATTTTTATTGCAGGGAATTTTGATAAACGCAGTGAAGCGGACCATCCTTATGTTGAATCAAGACTATATTTTTTGAGAAATATGAAAGGGCGGATACAAACTGGGCTAAATTGCCGCCCTTTGAAAAGAGGCGCCTGTAACAGTCGCTTCACTGTTTCACCCCTAACGCCGGCCCTGCACCCAATCATGTCAACATTACACTGATAATTGCATTCAATGCTATCGTTGTTTGTTAATGAATATTACCTCGATGTTAATTATTCAAATTTTTCAAAGATATGCCTTCAATTCTTTCATTCTCGATAGATTACCCAGATTACCCAATAGTAATTTTTTACATTTTGCAGAGTTGACTTCTTCTAGAGAGGCAAGCTGGGTCACACTTTTTTTTTTATGACGAACTGTTCAATCGTTTGAACATAAATCTCATTTCATGATTTTAGTTCTGTTTCATGAGATTTCAATTTTTTTATGATGTTCTGGTACTCTGAGGTTTGGATTAATTTTTTCATAATAAGAATATCCTCTGTGATAAGGCTGTACCCCCATCCAAATCTACAGAAAAAAAATCAAAATGTTAGGTGGCTATCGATGAACATGAACCCCACATCAATAACTATGGAGAAAAAAGTTTTTTTTTAGGTAAATCTCAAAAATTATGTGCTCAAGATTCAGGGTTACCAAACCCTCTACCTAAGGGGATTAAAATTCACAAATTTTCAAATAAAATATGGCTTCTTCCAAATGAAAGTTGACTGCTCAGTTCCGAGAATATTCATACAGAAATTGTCGGCGGACAGTTTTATATGGGCCTGCCTGTAAAACCCGAAAACATTTCCGAGCTCAATATTAATATTTACTATTTAATGATCTTTTAATAGACATCATTAAGTCTTCTGCGAATGGATTTAGACTTTAGGGGCAGGTGTTAATGACAAACATAAACCAAAATAATTTCCGAGTTAATAAATACTCGAGTAGTTTAATGCTGATGGTCAACAAAATCAAATAATTTTAATACCAGTCAAACCGAAAGGACCTAACTTAGCCTAACAACAGCTAATAAATAACATTTTTTGCTTAAGTTAGATAATTGCTGGCTTTTCAGCTGAAAATCTGTTTTATCAAAAGCGTCAGACGCTTTCCATGGACCAAAACTTTAGTCAGGCGCTTCAAAGCTCTAAAAAAACATGAACTTCAGAACATCCTATCTGATTTCATACATTTCGCTTGAGAAGCACATAATTTCTTATAGACACCTTCGTCAGTTATTCAACTCGGTGTAAACTTCCTAAGCTATCTAACTAACCACTCAAGATAGCTCAGGAAAAGTATGTACACCAAATTAACGTACATTGAGAAATACATATCTCTGAATATGCAATAAAATAGAAGGTTTCCTATTCAATTTGAAAAAATTGTAAGTATTTCCGATGAAATTACAATCCTGTATGTCTGAAAAAATTTTGGGTGGGGCTCCAGACCCCTCTGGCTAGGGCCTTGATAGCTATTGTTGGTTTTCCATGAATGAATCGAGGTATAAAAATAATAAATAACAGCCAAAAACTCACAAGTTGAATACATACATAAAATTTAATAACAGTCTTTTCCTCTAAAAAAATATATTGTGTCCGTTTTCTGAAATTCTATGTACAATTTGAACACTGGTCAATATTATAAAAATATACATTATACATTAGCAAATAATCCAATTTGGACATGAGTCTTCTTTAAAATTTATCTATATACAAATTATTTTATAATCCAGATGGAGGTAATAAAAATTCATACTAGCCCCCCAATTTATACTAGCCCCCCTAGCAAAGGTGGCATCAATGGATAACTACCGGACCAGGCTTCATACGGCAACATTACAGGCACAGCGTAATAACCCTTGGGCTGAAAGTGAGTGCGATAATGTTTTTTTAAGTGATCTTTTCTCCCAAAACATTTTCCGCATTGTGTACATGGAAAAGGCCTAAGACCACTGTGGATACGTTTGTGTCGTGTGAGTTCCTCATTCCTTGTGAAGGTTTTCCCGCAGTCTGGCTCATCGCATTTGAACGGCCTTTCTCCTTAAAAGAAAAAAAAATCATTAGATATTGTCTGGAAGGGTTGTTATTTTTTTGGATACAATACAATTAATTTCGCATATAGTTTGAGAATTACCAGTATTAGTGTAGTGTGTAAGGTGGCATAAGGACACAGTAATAAAGCCTACCAAAAATAACCGAAAATTGAGAAAATGCAAGTAAAGAAACCAAAATCTTAAAGTCAATTTCAATTATTGGTAGTGAAGAACAAAAGCCTTCCTGCCAAAAATTCTCATCGCAAGGGTTCCAACGAAGAATTCCTCTTTAAATTTGAGTGGAGATTTCAAATAAACTAACTAAATCTGAACCCAGTTCTATCTGTTGTTGAGTTGATTTCTTCGATATTTTGCTTGAATTTTCTATTGTTCTGGTGGAGCGATCTACATAAAATTCTGTTCAAAGCTCCAAAATATTATTCGACATCTCAATACTAAATTTCAACGCGATCAGAGATAAGGTTACTGAAATACTCATTTTTTCTATTATATTTTGCATGAGTTTTCTGTAGTTTTAATGAAGCTAATAACACGAAATTCTTCTTGGAGTTGTTATTCTATAAATAAATGTTATGTCAAGAAAATTTTAAGTATTTTCTCATATTTTTATTGAATTTTCTATGATGAAGAAGGCATCAGTAAGAGAATCAAATTCAGTATTGAGCTCTCATCAATCAACATAAAATCAGTTATAAGCATGGAATACACAAAATGTTTATTGTAGAATGTTTGTAGTCAAAATTTATTTTTACTGGTTGGGCCCGTTATCTATTGAGCGAAGTTTTAAAAGAGCATATATTCCAAACAAGTACGAAACTCAGCTTAAACAAACCCTGTTTCGGTTGCAAATCAAAATAATCCTGCCCTCAAACTAATCTGATTTCGGGGTGGTGAACCCAAAGGGCCGAATATTCTATATTCACTTATCTCAACCCCTCTTGCACACCAACGTTGAGTTAGTTGCTCCGCCCTATACGAAAATGCATTAGAGGGTTCATTTTGTGGTCTACAAAAACGATTTTCACGACAAGCACTGAATGGATGATACGGCATATTTTATCCATGTATATTTGTCACTAGGAGAATTTTCGATAAAGAGGAAATTTTGATCATCAATCATCTGGAGTACATCTTGAAATTGAAATTTCGTGTTATCTAGAAATCAAATGAGATATCTCAAATATGAAATGAAAAAGATGATGATATGATAAAATTACAATACTTTGAGGAAACTTTTCCCTAATTCTACTAGTGAATTAAGAAAAAAATCAATTGACTCACAGGTAGGGATTCACGGCTTGGTGTTCTTTTCAAGCTACTTGTCAAGTAGTAGTGTTTCAATCTCAAGTTAAGTATTTAATTATCAAGTACTTGAATATTATCAAGCTACTCGATTTTCAGCAGTTTTATTGTGTAGTGTCACATCATTAAAAAAATGATAAAATGAGAAGGAACCTTACAAAAAACACTTTCATTAATTAAACTTATTGTATGAAAGAACCGAAAATATCAACTTTTTGAAATTGAAACCTGAATTGAATCACTATAAATCATAACAAAATGAAAAATAATGAACAAGTTATGTATTGAGAAACCTCAAAGATTTGTTTGATCTCAGAATTTTCCATCCAGGATCTAAGACACATGAGGCATAGATTTGTCGCATAACCTATTGCGGTTTTTGTAACTGTAAGAGCAGCTCTGGAAAATTGTCTTTCAATAGGAGCTGAAGATTCTGGCGTTGATAAAAAATCCTTGGCCATTTTGGCCAAGTTTGGAAAGATATTTCTGAAACTACCAAAATCTACCGATAGATTTCATATAAATGTGATAAAACTACTAATAAAGTCACACTGGCGAATGCTTCAGTCTTTCGGCACTCGAGGAATCCATTTATTTAGTCTAAGCGCGCACGAGATTGCAGAAATATATGCCGTGCGACGCGTGCATATCAAGCTCAAGTAACATCTAGTAGATTGATATCTAGTCAAGCAATAAATATCTAAAATGAAGTCAAGTCAAGTTTGTAATTTTTCACAAGCTTGATTTTCAAGTCAAGTAGTTGATTGAAATGTCGAGCTATTTAGCTCGATGAATCCCTAGTATAGAAAGAAAATTTTCACAGAATTTTATGTTTGCTGAAAAATACCAAATTCAGTTTAATTTTTTTATAATCACTCAAATATTCCTGCCAAATTTCAGAAGGATCTTATCATTGGAAACCATTATCTAGTGAAATCATATCTTAAATACAAGGTGTTCTACATAACTGGCTCTATTTGAATTCTGAAAATTGCGAATATGATATTCTCTACTAGGCTACAATATTTTTGCGACCTGAGTACTTTCAGTTTATCAAGGAATAAAAAATATTGTTTTTCTGCCGATGTTCTGTTCCAATTGTTGCATTGTACCAAACAGTTTTCCTAATATAAATTCATTGAAAACAACTGAAAGAACTGAAATATGCCCAGGCAGTATTTTGATCATTAGGCTTATTTTAAATATACTAACTACTATAATACTAAAGAATGTGGAAATGTTGTGAAACATTGAAATTAAAAAAAATATAAGCACAGGGTGTTTCAATATTGATCATAATCATAATTTTATTCAACATAAATAAACATGGTGAGTTAAATAGGTTTTCAATTCTAGAATTACCCGTGCGTAACAATATCTATTGAATAAAAATTTTGAAAAAAAGCTCGACCGAATATTTGTTTTTCAAATAATAAATTTATCATTTTAAAAAAAAAACCAAATTGAGAAAGTTACCTGTATGAATTCTGATATGCCCTTTCAGTTGTCCATTATTAGAAAATCCCACGTCACAGTGTGGACACTTGTATTTCTTCGGCCTCTTCTTCTTGGCGTTCAACATCCTCTCCTGATTCTCCTGTTCAACTACTCTCGCGTAGTCTTGCCAATAAGATCCATAATTTAAAAAGTCACCCTGCATGTAAGGTGAGTAACATGCAGGGTTAAACTGCTGAGCGTTAGGTACATTAACATCACAAGAAGAGTCTAACAACTCCGCCCAATGTTTAAAACTTCCGTAGAGCAAAGGCTTTTCTTCATTTTCCTGGTCTGAGATACTCTCAGTCCTACTTTTTTTTTCACAGTATCCTTTCTCCTGTTTATGTTCTTCAGAATGATGAGTTTCGTCTTCACTACTGCTAGATGTGTGGGTGGAGTAGTCCCAAGGTCGGAAGATCCTCGCTTTGCACTTTTCCGCATCACTTTCCATGTTCATCTTCCTGAAGCACGTCCACTTGAGTCACAACCAAAAATGACTTCACGATATTCGAGAGGGTATATAAGTCAGGGCAGGGGGTTGGCTTTTGGCAAGTGGGGATAGCTGCTACAACAATACATAACAGCCCTCTGTATTTATTGAATGAAATGGATCCTTTTCGGGCACTATCGCCCTTATGTCGTTAGTATTGTGGATAAGGGTAGGTTTGGGGCTTTTATTTGGATGGATAAGTGTTACCATTTTTGCACGGTTGTCTTTTTTTAATGCGACCATTTGTGGTCGGATTTAGTTGTTATCTCTACCCTAAGTGAGTTTTCAACACAAGTAATCCCCTGTAAGGAGATTCTTGACGTTTCTGTTGACGTTGAAGCTGTCGTACGTACCTGAAGCGATTTTTCACGGTTATCCCTTTTTTAATTAAATCAGCAGATTGAATGGGTCTTAGAGGGATAGAGTGAAATTTGTAGGTTTCAAATGTGACAGGGTTGTTTCGATGATTGGTCTGGCTTAATTAAATATACAGGGTGCTTCAACGGAAACTTGCCTCTCGAGTACGAAAAAAAACGTTCGAATAACACATCAATTTGCAAGCGATTTCTAAAAATGGAACGATGCACGTAGGGATTCATCAAGCCAAGTAGCTTGACATTTTAACCAACTACACTGAGAGAAGTGTTTATTTGATATTATCAAAAATGCATTAATGTTAATAAATCATTTATTGGATATATGGACAAACAAATATTGATTGATGGAAATAAATAATTTATTTGAAATCCCACCAATAATCATGATTTATTATTACACTTCATTTATTTACGCATAACTTATATTAATAATGCTGAAGAAATATCCATTCGAAGGAAATAAATATAGTTGAGGTTAATATATCATTGAGTAACAATTAACAAACCTTATTTATATGTAATATGTATACATGCTGAATGAAAAAAAATATTTCAATTCAGTAATGGTTAACGTATTTCTTAGAAAATTATTTTGGTTGTTTCTATTATTTATCCGATTGTTAGGGTCTGAGAAGAACCGTTTGCCAAATTAAGTAATTTTTTAAAGTTCATATTGAGGGTATCAGTCATTACATATGTGCTAAGCGGCGTTCAATAAGCCCATAGTAACATAGGATTTATATTCAAAAAGGAAATTCAAATCGAAGGAAAAGTTCAAGGACAGATCCTTCAAGGAGATGCGCTTCTCTTTGAGGGATGTGTCCTTAAACTTTTCTACAGATTGGATCGCTAGAATAGTTATGTTAGTTTGTTAATTTTTAATAAATCCTATATTACGAGTGAATAAATTATTGAACTCTTGTGAGAGTTTATTTATAAATAGCAAATGTTCGTTAACTACCAGTTGAAAATTTGTTGATAATAAATTTATGTTTTTTGTGGAGATACCCTAAGTTCATATAAATTATTTATAACCGAAATATATTAAATATTATCAAATACCTTGTAAACTAATATTTCATTCTCTATTGATAAACTTTTTTGAATGCATAATTTAACTATTAATGAATATATCAAATGTAAATCTGCTGTAATAGTTGTGAATAAAGAACCTCCAAATAAGTGCTTTATTAATAAAAAAATATGGATTTCTCTCAGTGTACTGACTTGAAAATTAAGCTTGTGGAAAATTACATACTTGTCCTTGTCTTGACTTAATTTCAGATATTTTTTGCTTGACTTGATATCAAGCTACTTTATATTACTTGCGCTTGAAATGAACGCATCGCATGGCATATATTTCTGCAATCTAGTGCGCGCTTAGACTAAATAAGGGGATTCCTCGAGCGCCGAGAGATCGAAGCATTCGCCAGTGTGACTTTATTAGTAGTTTTCTCACTTTTCTATGAAATCTATTAGTAGTTTTTGGTTCCAGAAATCTAAAAGCTGGAGCCACATTGAAAATATAAGTTCAAAAAACCATTATCAATTAATTTTTTCATTCAATATGAAAAAAAAGAGATTAGAAACAAGAGAAATATATTGAATTCATTCAAAAAATAGTACACACTCACATATATGTATTTTATAAAAAAAAACTAAATAGAATGGAATTTTTTCTCAGGAAAAAACAAAACGAATTTCGCCGAAGCGGCAAATGTTAGGAGGCGGTATTTTCTACTTTTTCCGAAAAATCCAAATTCCTAAAAGTACCTACATATGTATCGAATAATTTCATTTAATTTCACATATGAGTTTTTATATCAAATTAACTAGGGTTGGGCGTGGGCGCATTCGAATTTAAAATAATGGTTCATCCGCATCATCCGATTGTTTTACTCAATCATCATAAAGAAAAAAAATTGTTCAAGCTTTTTATCAAATCGCAGAAGAGAAGCTGCACCAAGGCCCGCTCTAGAGGGGTCGCAATTATTGGAGGGTGGCATTTTCTACTTTTTCCAAGATATCGGAATTCCTAAAAGAATGGATTGGAAAAATGGCTAAACGTTTCACATATATGATTCATATTGATTTAATTTATGTTTCTATTTCAAAAAAGTTGGTATTTTCGATTCTTTCAAACAATAAGTTTAATAAATAAAAGTGTTTTTTGCAAGGTTGATCAACCCATCAACATTTAATTCAGCCAAATTCATCAAACTGAATAAACTTGGGATGTCATTTCAAGATAGGTTTGAATCCCAAATATGACAGCTCAGTTCCTTAATGTGCATAACTCTACTAGGAGTTCCCTGAATATGGCCGGTCGAATTTTATCTCCTATTAATTTCAAAACTGCCGATTTGATAAAAAAAACTACGCGTTTCCTAAAAATGGAACGATACACGCTTCAAACAACACATTGAATTTTTTAAAATTCATTACACAAATGGTGAAAATTCTGCAGTCCCAATTCGTAAAACTAAATCACTTTTCGATCTTCGTGAAGCTCTTTCTCGGCTGGTAGAACATTCTCGTACATTTCCGGGAATTCGACCCTCCAAATATGAATTATTTACACGAAGAGAGGTTCTGTGGTCTGGATAGGGTTCACTATATGTTCATGAAGCCAGCCGAGCATTTCCGTCACATAGCCCGTAAATATAATGCATTTCTGTATATTATCCAGAATTGTTAGACGCTAGAATTAGTAGAAAATGTTTCAATTAGGAACTCACCCCATGTACCACTAAGAAGAAAATTACTCCCTAACTTAGGAAGATGGATTCATCATTACCTGACGCTTTTGCTATTAATAATTATTATACACAGGAAACGTATTTTTCATTTTATTTTATTCATTTCACGAATTCAAAAGTACGGAAATTTTTTTTTGAAAATGTCCATTATACGTTTGAATTTCTTTGAGTTGTATTCGTCAAAAATCTCAAAAAAAAATTTATTCGGAATAAAAGGTTGATGATTTTGAGGTGGAAGTCCACTTATGCTAGAATCTTTTCCATTTACTTAACCTTTGTGCGAGAGGTGGTGAAGGTCCATTTTAGAATTTTAAATGGGAATTCCTGTTTTTTATTATAGATTCGTCTTCGACGCACTTTTTGGTGCGAAAGTAAACACCAGGGGTTTCATCAGTCCCAGTAGCTTGACATTTTAACCAACTACTTTACTTGAAAATCAAGCTAGTGAAAAATTACATACTTGATTTTGACTTGACTTGATTTAATATATTTATTGCTTGACTTGATATCAAACTACTTGAGCTTGATATGCACGCGTCGCACAGCATATATTTATGCAATTTCGTTCGCGTTTAGACTGAATAAGGGGATTCCTCAAGCGCCAAGAGCCTGAAGCATTCGCCAGTGTGACTTTATTAGTAGTTTTCTCACATTTCTATGGAATCTATTGGTAGATTTTGGTAGTTTTAGAAATAACTTTCCAAACTTGGCCAAAATGGTCAAGGATTTTTTATCAACGCCAGCATCTTCAGCTCCTGTTGAAAGACAATTTTCCAGAGCTGCTCTTACAGTTACAAAAACCCGCAATAGGTTAGGCGACAAATCTATAAGATGCCTCATGTGTCTTAGATCCTGTATAGAAAATTATGAAACCAAACAAAGCCTAGAGGTGGCTCAATATTAAGAACCTTCATTTTTTATAATTTTTCATTTTGTTATGATTTATAGTAATTCATTTTATGTTTCTGAAAAAATTGATAATTTCGGTTTTTTTATACAATAAGTCCAATAAATAAAAGTGTTTTTTGCAGGGTTCCTTCTCGTTTCATCATTTCTTTATTGATGTAACCCTACACAATAAAACAGGAAAAAATCAAGTAGCTTCATATGATTCAAGTACTTGATAAATAAATACTTGACTTGAGTTGAGATTGAAAAACTACTATTTGATTTGAGCTTGACTTGAAATCAAGTCAAACCAATCTTATAAATCAAGCCAAGCCCTGAATCCCTAACTACATACTTCAACAATATTTGGAAATTGTTAAATTGATTAATTCAATCAGTGCTCATTAGTGAATTTTGGGTAGATTTAGGAAGAATTCATGACCGATATTATTCACTGAATTGACTCACTTTTCATTGTATTATAGACAAATTTGAAACTTGAGTGTTCTTTCTTTATATTTCCGGAAAAATTCTTATATTGACCTAAAAACTACGCCTCTGAAATCTTGATACTTAATTTCAAAACACCCTATAGATACGAGAACAATATCAGCGCTTGCTTTTGAAGTGTAAGGTAACCAATACTGCGGAAATGATCGAAAAAACTTTTCCGATCCTTTCGAAATATATCGCGCAAGAAATCTCATACGAGACGCATTCTTCAGAAACTCCATAGAAAAGACGGATTCGATATAGACCATAAAATAAATGATGAAACACACCACGCCGTCTTTCTGTGGCTAAAATGGTGAAAACGCTTCAACTCTCGGGTCATATGTCCTCACTGAAAGGAAAGTCGTTCATATATCGGCATGTTTTCCCTGAGATTTTCTTCGGTAAAACGATATGGTGACCCAAATTGTGGAGACCAAATCGTTCTATATCTACTGTTCGGTCCAGTTCGACCTAGTTCGTGGATTTACCGTTCCCTTTGCCAATGACACTTTTTTTTCTATTTCATCTTCAGAAGAAGGATGGTATTATGTGGCCCCGGTGAAAAATGATCTTTTTTCCTGTTTGTCTTACGTAGGAAGTGTTTGGGATGGATAGAGAAAAAGAGTAATTGTTTCTTGGTGATTTTTAACAAGATGTGTTACTTTTCTAGCAGAAACATTCATCAGAGTAGGTATTGTTTAGCAGTGCGTTCATAAAAAGAAGAGTTTTATGAAGTCATAATACAGGGTGTCATAAATTACAGGTACAATCGAATATAAGAGATTTCTTACATTATTATATGAGTCCTGAACACATGGGCTCTCAAGATACAGGCTTTTTCTGGTAGTCTTCCTTTGTTCGTGATCAAGATGCTTATACGAGTTAATCGAATCTTCATACAATGCTGGTAAGTCAGTAGGTATAGTATATCCAAAGTCACTTGAACTAGTCTATAAAAACGCTTGGCCAGAGATAATTGCAAAACAGTCATAAACCATAGGCGCACACTTTTCAAACCCTTGAGTTGAAAATAATATTTTCTCGAATTCTGTGGTTATTCCGTTCATTCTTCCACATCTTGTAGAACAAAATCGTGCGAGAATATATCAGAAACGCACAGTTTTCATGGTTATATTTTATTATTATATGTTGGTACTCCGAACTTTCCGCCACGGCTTTATCTGTCAATTCATCAATTTGCCTTAAAGAAATCAGTTCTGCCAACCAACATTTTTCAATGCAAAAATCACTAAATGATATTTATGGAAATATTTCATTAATTTCAATAAAAATGCAATGAATTAGAAAAAATAATGTATAATACTTGTACAGAAGGCTCATTCTACCACTCGTTCATTCAAAAACTCGCCACTTCGTGGCTCGTTTTTGAATTTTGAACTCGTGGAAGAATAGCAATGCCTTCTGCACTTGTATTATAAATAACTATTTGCGTATGTATGGGACTCAGATAGATGTCGATCCTATCAGAAAATTTGTGACGTGAGTAGCTTTTGCTGTTACATCAAAAATGATGCTATATGTCATTCTACGGTGTTATAATTTGTTTATTCGTTATTCTCGACCTGTAATATACTATCAAGGAACGTTATTAACGATGATGAACTGATCGTTGCATAGAATTATAATAGCACGAAAAGACAAACTAGAGTAGAATAGGTGCATGACCAACGTTGCCGAATTGAATTTTATTTCTTCGTTATTGTAAGGCGAAATTTATGTCCCTCAGTGGAAGCAGAAGGCTAAATGATAATGATGTACAGGGTGATTCACCGCGATGGTCTATTTTTTATGGAAAACTAATAATAATTTTGTGCTGAAAATTTATACAATTTCCTTTTATACCGGAAACAGAGTACTACTTTTTCATTTCAAACGGCACACCCAGTATATTATTGCTTGGTTGATGATAATTTCAGCAATATGGCAATACCTGAGCATAAGCCCAACGGTTCATAAGTTAAAGAGATTCCTATAGATATCTTATGAAAAGTTTTTTGAGAAAAAGCTATATTTTTTTTTCCTTCAGTCAATTTTACGTAGGTTTAAAAAGAGAGGGGTCTCAAGCAAATCCTATATTTAAATAGTTATCGAGGAAAAACTTGAACTGAGGTAAACTGCAATTTCTCATTGAATGGAGTAGTCTATGACTTTCAGAAAACATAAAAAAAAACTAAAAAGTCGAAATTTCATGAATTGTAATAAATTTTTCGTTAAGATGGTTATAAAATCCATAAACCAATAAAATTTTCAATTACGAATAATTAATGACATTTCATGAAATGTCAAATTTAGTTATCCAAATTTCGATTTTATTTTCTATGTTTTCCGGAAGTAATAGACCGAGTCATAGACTACTCCACTCAGTTGAAAATTGTAGTATTTCCTCAGTTCAAGTTTTTCCTCGATAACTCTTAAATTTTTCGTATTCAGAATCAGAATAAATATTCAAAGATATATGTAACCTATTATTAAAACTGTCCCGACTGATGGCAGGAAATGGTGAAATATTTCTATTTTCTATAAAATACTT
This sequence comes from Harmonia axyridis, assembly GCF_914767665.1. NCBI lineage: Eukaryota > Metazoa > Arthropoda > Insecta > Coleoptera > Coccinellidae > Harmonia > Harmonia axyridis. The sequence goes on from NC_059505.1 coordinate 34,101,905, forward strand.
GATAGATTTTTCGATCCGGCTACGTAGCTGCTAATCTGACGTACTAAGAGCGTCAACATCATTTGCCTATTCTACATGATTTCTCAAACCAGTAATAACATTGCTAAAATCAGAGAATGTTATGAAAATTTTGTTGATTATTCTCATTTTAATCAATTCTTCCTTCAGTGGAATGAAGATATTTAGGATGCGAAATCATTTTCTTCAGAACCCGTCATATATCAATTCTGACTTTGAAAGTAAATGGAGGAATAGATTCGATTGCGAAATATTCATCTTTTTTTACATAAGCCATAGAATTGTGCCAAACATCATAGTCGAAATCATTAAAAGCATCAGTCACACAACGAACTGGAAAGGGGAATACGAGGGGAAATATTCAGCCAATAAGATCATCAAATTCCAAAGGAATTTCTGAAAACTTGGACAACCCTTGTATAATTGAAATATTCAGACTTCCTCCAAGTGACTTTGGATATACTATACCTTGGGATGTAATTTCACAGGATTAGAAATAAATTATAACGAATTTTCTAAGTTAAACGGTTATTGGCGTCACTAGAATTGACTCACTTTGTGAAAGCAAAATCTTTCAATTGTTTGTAAATTTTTTACTTACAATTTTTTTATTCCTTTCAGTCATTGGAGGGTTATGTCCCCAATAATCTCTTCGTTACGCTTATGCATTCCATTAACAGTGAAAGCCTAATTAGGGTAAGAAGCCCGGAAGAAACATTGGATATTATGGAAGCGCTTCTGGTAATATAAAAGTAGGTATATTATTTAATCCTTGAAATCATAAAATTTGTAGTAACTGATGGCATGCATCCTGAAAGTGCTTTTGTATTCCTCTTTCATCAGATAAATCAGTTATACTACTGATTGTGTGATTCCTTTTTCGACACTTCGACAAAGATTTTATTTTTCTTTGTTCTTCTTTTTTTTTGATTATATCAACCAATTTTTTTTGGAGACGAATAAGGCAAGATTTTCAATTTAACGAATTATCCGATACCTTCTCAATGACAATCTATTTGTAGAAACATGTGCATCTGAAAAATTGCAAAAAAATAACATTAATATTATGGAATTATGTTAGAAATAAATGCATTGGCTGATCAGAGCATTGAAAAAACAAATCACCGTGGACAAAATTAATTATTTCATTGAATAAAATGAAATCAATACCGGAATATACAAAAAAAAAATAATCATATTAATGATTTGGATAAAATTATATCAAAAATTATATATCGAAAATGTTGGTTTACTAGATGTATCTCGTTAATCACAATATGTATACACATTAACTGAAAATTAATAGAAAAATTGGAACATATTGAAACATATCGCTTATTTTATTAAATGGAAAATAACATGCAATCTTTGAAAATATTGACTACTTTATTAAATAACAAAACAACACCTGAATATGTATAAAAAAAAATGTTATTAATGCTTTGAAATAAACAGAATAGGTACTTGTTGATGAAAATATTTGAGTTCTAGAAGATGTAGGTACTCAGTTCATCGCAGTAGATAATCATCGCTGGAGTAGTCCAGATATTAGTTCAATAACTTTGGCGTCGGATAGAAAAACTTTTTTCATGAAAAAAATTCCTATAAACATATGTCTTCATTTTTCAGATACAGGATGTTGAAGTTTAAAAAAAATCAGTTTTTTACTTATGTAACTCTAGTATTGTTCAGATGTTGTTTTTTCTTCTAGCCTCATCTAGCAACATCTGCTCTAACTTTTTGAAGATTTTTGTGAAATGTTTTCTCATCAATCCTCGATCCTCTTGTAAAACATCCATTTCGATGCTCACTAAGTCGTGCCACTGGCACAAAAATGTTATTTATAATCTCGGAAATGGATGAACCATTAGATACTGATAATTGATTGACGGTTGTGCTCAAAATTATAATATTTTTCAAATCTGACATGTATATCAAAAAACAATAGATACCTATAAGATTAGGTAATCAGGTATTAATCATTTACAATAATTGATAATATTCAATCTATGACAATTGTAGAGCCGCCGCCAGGACCGGCATGCCGGACATTTTGCCGGGGCGCCAAATTTTAGAGGCGCAAATTCAATAAAAAAAAAACAATACTTTTTGACACAAAAATGTTTTCTTAGTGAAAAAACCTTTCTTGGAAGTATAATAATAAAACTTCCAAGCTTCAATTTGATTGAAATGGAATAGGCGCTCTTCTCAACCGCCTTTTTACTATACAGGGTCATACTTTCAAACAATTCGGGGCGATTTTGGATAAAATCAACAAAACGTACTTTGATAAAGGCGAGGTGATTTCAAGTTCAAAACTTCGATTCAATAAGAAATAGAAAATGTTCCAGTCAATGAAATAAAATCAGACAATTAGAGCGGCAATTTTTTAGGACGGCAAATTTTCAATTTGCCGGAGCGCCAAAATGTTTGGCAGCGGCAAATTGATAGGATTAAATTTAGTTGAAATGCTTACGAAACCAAATGTTGCAGTATTACTATTACATATCAATTGATGAAATACACGTTGTGAATGTTGCAATCAAGTAAGAAGAGCTATATTCTATAGAAGTCCTGGAGAATTATTGTCCCTAGTGACGATCTCTTGGGGCATACGGTCTAAGCTTGCTGGACAAATGGCGGTCAGTCCATTATCTTAGGCCGGCCGATAAGCAATGTAACGGCCCGCTGAGCCTTCCACAGATCGATTTCGTTTTCTACCCCATTACCCTCTGAAAGGAAACCAGCAGATACCCAGATTTGCTCTCCACAATTCAAAACCGATTTGATATGAAGCGTGCCCGCTGAATTCTCTTCGGCTCCTCAAATAACACAAACCGCATTTCGATTCAGACCGCCCAGGTATAAAGTTCGGACCTATTCAGCAGAAATATTTATATATTCTATTGTTAGCCCTTGTGCACTTTTCATTACACAGAAGGGATCAATTGAATGAAGATAGTGCGACATAATACGTTTGACTTTTATATGTCACCTTGAAGACGTGGGTTTTATTGTAGGGATGAACGATCTATCACTTTCAACATGGTCTAAGTTTTGCGGTTTGCACAATGGAAGCTTTCTTTCGCTATAGGTTTTTGTGGTTTGATCGTAAATTTGAGGTAATGAAGGTTTCGAGGGTTTTGGATATACTCAAATGTAAGTGGTCAGTTGCACCGCTTACCTAAACGTTGATAAGAATTTAACGTTTGTTGCTTTCTGATTTTTCTTGTACCGTCTTTTAAACGACGTTTTATGGAACATAACATAATAATCGTCGTTTACAATGAACATCCAAAGGAATGAATATATGAGAAATGGTTACAGGTTAATTTCAAATGTTAGTATTGTTTTTTGTAGACTTTTATGCCATCAATAAGAAAAGGCGATCAGAATACACTGGTCAACGCTGTTTCCCATGTTTAAAGTACACAAAGCGATAAAAGCTAAAGTTGTCATAACTTTTAAAACATGAAACATATTTTGATAGTTTGTTCGCCACTTTGCAGCTCAAATGGCTATAGCCGGATTGCCGGGGCGCCAAATTGTAGGGGCGCCAAGACAGTTAGTAGAACAAGATTTATTTTTTGACACAAAAATATTTTCCCAGTGAAAATCAATTCCTTTCAAATGGAATAGGAGCTCTAAACTAAATAAATAAAAAAACATATCAATTTAATACCCAACAAAATCCAATGAATAGGTAGGTACTATTGCCTATAATGAATTAACTCTGTATTAATTGAAACAGATAAATTAAGCAGAGCAGGGCGGCGAAATTTCATTCTGCCAGGGCGCCAAAATGTCTGGCGGCGAAATTTCACTTTGCCGGGTCGTCCAAATGTCTGGCGGTGAAATTTTATTTTGCCGGGGCGCCGAAATGTCTGGCGGCGAAATTTTATTTTGCTGGGTCGTTAAAATGTCTGGCGGTGGCATTGCATATGAGTTACATGACTACGCGTAAAATGTACGGTTCATATTTTCTGCACATATAATGTTTTATTTTTATTGTTCGTTTATTATTTGACTTTTTTCTTTGAAATATTGAAGGCAAAAAATATAATAACAGCATTCTTGAAGAGCACACTGTCCAGCAAGTCTCTCTTCAGCTCTGAAGAGGGATTCATTCTGCCAGTATCGTCGGCTCAATCCATTCAAATTCTTATGAAATCTCTATCGCCTCTAGAATTTCGACAGCATTTTGGCAACTCTATCAACGCCAAATAATAAAAGTTTCGATTTCGTATTTATGTTCACACTAGATCGAAGCTCGGATCGAAGTGAACACAGATTTGGATTACCAATTTGCAGATATAGTCCATTTGTTTTAGCAACGGCATGAGGCCAACGATCGAAGAAATATGTCGTTGCTAGACTCTCAAAACAATCGTTTCACTGCTTACAAAGCAAATTTGGAGATTAAATTCTGAAATTTTTATCATATTATACTGGATGATTAACTATGATTCATTCTAATTTTTATGATATCAATATCTTATATGAATACTGATGATCTAAAACCAAATCTTATTACGAATGAAATAAATACGTATAATCAGAATTCGGATATCGGCAGCATAGCTAAGGGTTGAAACTTGAAACACTCAGAAATTGAAATTATTCAATTGTTTATGAAATGAATCTGAATACAGACAAGGACATATATTGTTCATAACAATGCACAAAATCTTTATAAGGGTTATGACTTATTTAATATTTTTTTAGAACAGTTTTCAGTTCTACGATAAGAACTGTTCAAACAATAAAGTTCTCAACTGAAGCTTTCTTTTTAACGCATATTCGTATTAAAATATAATAAATATGAAGATGAAAATAAACAACAAAATAGGTACAATGGTTTTGGCGTTATCAATCTATCAAAATATTTCGAATTTAATTAATTTTTTAGAATTTCATTTTGATCATAATCAAAATATTTAGATAATTCCATCGATTAAATACATATGTTTTGTGAAATATCCAACTCAATGAGTTTTTTTTAATACCAAATATCAATTTTAAAAGAATTCAAGAAATTCTGAATAATTTTCATTGTGGAGATAATATATACGTGAAGAACAATTTTCTATTTCGTTGACAAACAAACAGAAAGTATCTCTCCCTTACATTTGAACACCCATACCCAAATAGAAATGGCCGCTGTAAGTGCCTACGGGGAAAACGAACCCTACCATTATAACTCAACCAGTTGAAGTAATTCTCCATGTCCGATGTTGTCAGTATTTCTTTCGTAGAATTGGATAGAATGAAATACTTTTTAATTTCTTCATCGTATTGAATGAAAATACCTAAATAAAAGTATTTGAAGCAATATGCACAAGATTGTAGCCAGGGCGGGTTCCGATGGTGTGAAATTTTTTCAGAAATACAGGATTCTAATTTCACCAAAAATAGTCCCAACTTTTTCTATTTCATTATTAAAATTCAATTTTATTTATTTTTTATCGCAAACTCCGCAATATCTCAAGTCAACGGAATTTTTCTTCTAGCTACAGCCTTGAATATACATATCTGATGAAAAATTATAAATAAATTCCGTCTCTATGGATCTTTTGCAAAGGCACCTCATCGATCCAATCTATTTTTCTTTTATTTCATCTATTTTGTAGTCAATCTGCATACTTTTATTTGTTTACTTCATTAGAATAATTAAGAGAAAATAAGAAGTATAAATTAATTAAACAGTGATATTTTTAATTGAATGAGAGGCCGATTTTTCAAATGAGCCTCTTATTTTAAAATACCCTTCAACCTTCTGAGAATTTAATATTATTTGGTTGAAAGGATTAAGGATGAAATCATCTACTAGGGATTAAGCAGATTTTCACAGTTTTAAGTATAACTGTTTAGGAAATCATTATTATATTCATTTTTTACTTGTTCATGCATTTCTACTGTATTATAAGCTTGTTATTGATCCACAAAATTTTCACCTGAATTTGGCATTAGTATTCTTAATTCACAATTCAGACAATTCAAAACTTCATTCGGAATAGGTTTTCGAGAAATTATTCCTAAAATATAGAAGGAAAACCATGGACATATTGGGATAATGAGTCTATGGGACAAACATTACAAATTTAAAAAAATGTATTTATCTGATGTCTTTATTTTTGTTAGTATATTGCTCAAAGGATCATCAGACTAAATGTTTGGCTTGGATGTAAAAAAATAAGTCTGTTTAATCTCGGTCCTGCAATAATCAATTCTTGTTATATCTTTGAACTCCCTGAATGAAAGATGGAGAGCAGAACACGTTGGTACTTAGGTGTGTCCATCCTCACATGAAGGGTAAATAATTTGCAGATTGTATGATTGAAATTGTTTTTATTTTTCGAAGGAATAAAATTTGATTTGATCCCATCACGCAAATATATATGTTCACATTGTTTACTTCCATATTTGTTCTTCAATAAATATTACACTGCACGGTTTGAGCTCGGGGTTCTTCATTCGAAATTCAGATTAAACAATCCCAAATTACTCAAAAAATTTTTGGCCCAAGCTGTACAATCCATCCTAAATCCTTTGAGTCCTCATTATTAAATTGAATGCAGTTCCAATCGAGGATACAACTCCCATTAGTGAACCTTCCATCATTTACTTTGGTTTAACAAAAAGAAAACTCTCAGATTGTTATCATTAAGTTTGGATTATTCACAGTCAATGTGCAGCAAGGTGTAAATTTGAATGAGGACGGAGAAGACTTTTCTCGATCATAATCGTATATAAAGCATTTGAAAGAGGCGCTATTATAAAACTTTTTCATAAGATTATCACTTTCTCTGGATATATAGGTATAGCTTTTTGTGAGTTGGTAACTGTTGTTTGTAAATAATTAACTGAAAAATTTAGCAATTAACCAATTCATTCTACTATATCTACAAATGAATGACTAATTATTAAACTCGTTTACCAACATATAGCTGTCACAAAAAATATTCTATTGCTTTATAACAATTTTATTGATTTCATATATAGGTATATTCGACGTAGGTATATAACTTTAAGTTGGCATTTCTGTTCAAGATGGCGACCGATTTAACAGCTGTCAAGTGATTTATTTTCAGTTTGGTTTGGCAATTCATCATGAATAGACTCACGCCTCAACAACGCTTGCAAATAGTGCAATTTTATTTCGAAAATAATAGTTCTGTGCGGAATACGTATCGCGCACTACGTCCATTTCATTTTGTTTAGCGATGAAGCGCACTTCTGGTTGAATGGCTACGTCAACAAACAAAACTGCCACATTTGGAGTGAAGCTAATCCTCAAGTGTATGTCGAAACACCGTTACATCCAGAAAAACTGACTGTTTGGTGCACTTTTTGGGCTGGTGGAATCATTGGTCCGTACTTCTTCAAAAACGATGATGGCCAGAACGTTACAGTCAATGGTAATCGGTATAGAGCCATGATTACTAACTTGTTCATTCATGAATTGAACAACCTCGATGTCTAGGAGCTGTGGTTCCAACAAGACGGCGCAACATGTCACACAGCTCGTGCCACAATCGATTTATTTAAAGACACGTTTGGTGACCGCCTAATTTCACGTTTTCACGCCTCCAAGATCTTGTGATTTAACACCGCTAGACTACTTTCTGTGGGGCTATGTAAAGTCATTGGTCTATGCGGATAAGCCACAAACCCTTGACCATTTGGAAGACAACATTCGCCGTGTTATTGCCGATATACGGCCACAAATGTTGGAAAAAGTCATCGAAAATTGGACGTCCAGATTGGATACATCCGAGCCAGCTGTGGTGGTCATATGCCAGAAATCATATTCAAAATGTAATTCCACAAGATCATCTTGCGGATAAATAAAATTCATGTCAATCAAATAATCCATCGTTGTTTTATTGCAATTTAAAGTTCTATTGCTCTAAAAAAAACACCCTTTAGGTATTAGTTACTGCATCTTCATTTAATTTTTATTTGTAGGAAAGAAAAACTGAATTCTTTCTTCGGAAGTTATTACAGATACTCTTTCAGAACTTATCTTGTAGGTAATTATAATTGTCAAAATATTTTTTCATTGATTTCATCTACCTACACTTTTGTGGTAAATTCATGATAGGTATGATTTTCAATGGGATATCAAATTATCCATCTCATATTGTAGTGTGAATTTTAACTATGCTTATACACTGTGTCCGTAAAGTATGGAACAAATTCATTTTTAGCTAAACAAACCATTTCAAGAAATAATCCTGAAACACGTTGATTTTTTATTTTAATTTACCGTATTTTGAAATAATAATCTAATATAAAGGGTGAATTACTTTCGAGTAATGAGGTCACCGTCATTTTTTTAAATGGTACACCGCCATTTTGTCTCAATTTTCCGATTACTCTAGCTGAGCTGATTCCAAAAATGTATCGCATTATGATTCCAATTGGTACAGGGTGGACAAAAATACAATAGTTTTGTGTGTGCTCATAAAGTAACGCGTAACATTCTTTATTAGTTAAATTAACAATATTATCAAAAATAATTATTGTCTAGCGACAATTGTTTTGAATGTAACACCCTACAAACAAACTACAGTTTGTTTCATTTTTAGATTAATAAAAATGAGCTGTTTCCAAACATGTTTGGTACTTGTGGTCTAGCAGACAGAAAATGAAAGAAATTATTTCTTATTTTTATACATTTTAATTGATCTAAAATGTAACAAACTACAGGGTGTTACATTCAAACCAATTGCCGCTAGACAATAAGTATTTTTGATATTATTGTTAATTTAACTAATAAAGAACGTTACGCGGCTAGAGTAATCGGAAAATTCGAGCAAAATGGGGGTGTCCCATTTAGAAAAAAATTACGGTGACGTCATTACTCGAAAGTGATTCACCCTGTAGGTATATCAGATTATTATTTTAAAATACGGTAACTTCAAATAAAAAATCGACGTGTTTCAGGATTATTTAAAAAATGGTCTGTTTAGCTAAAAATGATTTTGTTCCATACTTTACGGACACAGTATATGTCAATGACTCAACTGTAATGAATCTAAAATCTACAATGCGAAATTTAGTGAGAAATTTGTGTAGAATGATTTTTGTTGTAATTTTTATCGATTGAATTCTCCATTCCGTCAACATGTTTCTCACTGCATCCAAAGCCCTCGTATTCTTGAAATGCGCACCGTGTTATTTCTAGGATTGTTCTTCTCCCTCCGATTCTGTTGTCTCACGGTATACGAAATAGACAAATTACACCGTCCGTTCGACATGTCATTTAGAACCCCCAAGCAAAAACCCTTAATATATTTGCTGTCTGCAAACGCTCCCAACTGAACAGAAGTGGCAAGAAAGAAAATTAAACCAAAATGTAAATCGGTAGCCATCCTGCCAGTCATATCTCACCCTTTTAAATCTGTCACAGAAAACCACCATAAATATGAATAGGGGCTGGTTCCCTTACAGCCTTCTGCCTTGGGGCTAGCCGTAAACCAATTAAGTGTGCCCCCCCTCTACAACGATAGTTTCCCCGCCTGACCAACCCTCTGGTTTTGGAACTACCCCCGACCATTACTACTTCTCAGGGTGCGTCATGCTACCAGTGCGGTGATGCCAAATCTAATTATTTGGGGATGTACTGTGGCATGATGATTGTGTGATTTGTCCCAGCGGGGGTTTTTGTGAGGTCGTGGGAAATACCATGATTTTAAGCATGATATAATTGTTATTTCAGATGAAGAATCTCCATACGAATATACTAATATATTATTATCATCATCATCATCATTCAGCCCTATATATTATTATACCTAGTTGAAATTAAAATTTCAGTAGGTATAGGTATTCGTAGACAGGACTCAATCAAGAAATCTTGGGAAGGATTTCATTCGTACCCGAACTTATTTCCAATTATATATTACCTCTCAGATACTAGAACTGTCAGATAAAAGTCACGCAAACCTTTATCGATCAATACCTCCCTTCAATAGGTATAATGAAAATGACAAGTAAATTTGGCGTTCGGAATGGAGGTAATGTCTTCAACAAAAGTCTAATCGTTGATCCTTCAGAGAAAGATCTAGATTTCAATCTACCTAAGAAAACTTGGTGTATTTTGTATCGACTTAGGACTGGTCATGGTCGTTGCAATAGTATGCTCTTCAATTGGATTATATCGATAGTCCACGATGTGAGTGTGATGCAGAATAAATCATTGACCTCTTGGTGAATATAAATAAAGGAAAAATAAATAGAATGTGTCTATTTTATATATTTCTTGTCAATTTACATCTTAATAGTGATTTTCAGATATTTTATCAAAAACTATAATGGGTGTTAGTGAATAATTGCATAAAAAATAATGGCAGTTTGAAATATAACTTTTGTTTGCAACTACATAGGTAGGTAAGTATATAGTATTCTGAGATACGGAGGTTCAAAGTTTTCCTTGAAACTGACTATTTATCGTTTTGAAACCGTTTCAGATATTCCAATACAATTTGGTGGGTTTCAGGAGATAATAATTGAGCATTTATTGGATGTAATTAAGAATTGTATGTTCATCATTAGGCCGCATAAGGGTAATGATCATTTTTTTATAGAAAATAGTACAGAACTAAGATATTTCAAGCTATAAATAATCTTAAAAACAATTGTCTCAAATTAACTTTTGTTTTTAAGATGATTTGTTGATCAACAATTGTTGGTTGACAGGAAAAAAAAATCAGGTTTTCAGGACAACACCACGTTCTAGTTCGATTCTATTCAAGAATCATCTTCAGGGTTCTACAATGAAAAATACGAAATTTTGTTCAATCAGGTATAAATCGAAAAATTATATAGGGGACATTACAGGGAAATGCAAATATAATCTATTATTATGTTTTATAAACAGAAGAAAATTAAAAAAAGGATGGATATGGTCTAAAATTTGATTGTATCTATAGATCTTCAATTATATTTAAAATGAGGTAATAAACAATTTTACAAATTTCGGGAAATTACAGTTTTAAAATAGTCTGAGTCATCTCATGAAAAGATGGAAATATAAACACTTCACAATACATCTAGAAAGAACGATCAGAAACTTCTGACTTCTGATTCAATATTTTAAGTTTAAATATCATATACATGACAAATCATTTTTGAATTCCTCGTTATATTTAAGGCAAAAATCTCACATATTTATCATATGTGACATAAAAAAAACATCTTGACGTGTATTTGCATTCTTCAATTAATTAAAAAGATTGTTTTGAATAGATCTAAAATGAAGTCCTTGACACCATATATCTATTTTTCATAAACAATTTACAATTTGGCATTTTGTATGAAAATAATATACAAAAATAAAAGGTGATTATCAAGCATCATTATGAGGCAAGCGTTTCAATCCTTACCCAGTAATAATATTTACATCATCGTAAAGGTAATTGTTGTCTTGATATTGATGATGGACTATATGTTAGATAGTTATTTGGACTGTTTCCATCAAATTTATGATGATGGAAGCAGCCCAAATAACTATCTAACATATAGTCCATCATCAATATCAAGACATCAATTAGAAATTCGGTATGGGCCCGAATCGTAAAGGTAATTTCATGAAGACGAACACTGTCTCTCAAAATTTCTCATATGAACGCATCTTTGAGAGATTATGTGAAAAGAAGACATTACTCTGTACTATTCACGTCCATGTTTTAAAAATTAAGCAATTTGTCATAGTAATTTGGACAGAAATAAATAATCAATTATGATTTTGCCAACGTTTCTGAACGTCTTGTTCCTTTTTCAAGGCTGAAAATAAAACATTTATTAATCATAAATAGAAACATCAAAAACTTGATTTCATACCTCATCATACAATTAATAAAATAAATATTTAAAATAGTTAGTCAAAATGATGAATAATCAAACGGTTTCGACGTATGTCAGTCAATAGATTAAAAACAAAAATAGTTCTTCTTAGAATTGAATCACGTTTTGATTCAACCAATGTCTCCTCATCCCTTCTATTTCATCATTTATTTTCATAAAAATATAACACCTGAACATATAATAAGTACAGGGTGGGCAAATTTCGATGTTTTAGCACTACAACTTTCAAACCAGAGGACATAAACAAAATCTGATACCCCATTCTCTGTCTCTTTTTCTGAGAAACTAACAAGGGTAGTATTCATTTTTGGCCACCTTCTTTTGTTTTCGAGCTATAAGCGAAAATTGGAAAAATGGCGATATCGAAAAACATTCATATCTCCGCTAATACTGATGATAGAGCTCTGAAATCAAAACATTATACAGGCACTTTTTTACGTAGAAAACAAAAGAAGGTGGCCAAAAATGAATGCTACCCTTGTTAGTTTCTCAGAAAAAGAGACCGAGAATGGGGTATCAGATTTTGTCTATCTCCTTTGGTTTAAAAGTTGTAGTGCTAAAACATCGAAATTTGCCCACCCTGTACATATTCATGGCTTTCCGACTTATATAAAAAGTAATATTTTATTTAGTTTATTTTCCAATTCGGTTTTGTCCATTCATGCAATTTTTCAGAACGAGGTTGAAACCGCGGTCTTGTGCTAGTCAACAATAAATCAATTTTACAAACGTTCAAATGAGGAAATATGAAAATTTATAATTCATAAATATTTATGATACTATAATATAATATGAATGCAAATTTTCATGCTTCAAGAAAAGTGTATGAGCAGAATTGAGCTTATGAGATTTCGAATAACACAATTCAACATTATAGTAACAAAATCGTTCAAAGCCTAAAAAAGAATAAAGTCACATAAACATGTGCTCGCAAACGCTTTTTTTTCGAGATACATGGTGTTTCCTGTAGTCCTACTCATTTGTGATGACTTTACCAATTTATCGATCGAATTAATAAAAGTAAATAAGTTCGATAACTTATAATTCATTCATTCATCGCAGCTTACTAACTGAATCTTAATAATGATTTGGATTTTCCAGAGAATTGTTTGAAATGGTTTTCTCGAAATCGGTAACCGATACAAAAAAACTACAAGATACCAAATGTGTGGTACTGGATTAAAGTTTTTTTTTGCATTTCTCTAAACTATCAGCAGTTCACCAAACAAAAGTTCTGGAGAAAAAAGCTAGCACTGTTCCAAAAAAAATATCATTCTCAAAATCAGCATATATTATTATGACAAATTCAAATTGGAATAGGTATCTTGTGAAGGGAAGGTGCTATTGGAAAAAAACCCGAGGAATCTATCATTTTCGTTTGTATCTCCAATTCAGGAAGTGTATATACTTTTACCTCTTTAACTTTGAACTTCGACATTGTTAACTGACAAATAACAATGACAGTTTTCAACATTTGCAGAAGAATATTATCGTTATATCCATCCTATACTATCCTTTTTCAAACCTACATAAAATAACAACCCAAAACTCGACTCTTCGACCGAACTTTAGATCCTCCACAAAAACATCCACCCTAACAACAAAAATCAAATTTATAACCCCCGAAAAGACATTGTTTCCACCAAAAGCCCCGCCAATTCCATCCTATGCCTATCCCCAGCGTGAATGCCCAACAAACGCCCGAACAAAACCGCACCCGAATTGTCCTACCGCAAATCCACTCGTGTGTGAGGACATCAGGACGATGAAAGGACTCTTTCCTGTCACCGAGCCACATATACATATTTTATTTATCGCCGAATTGATGATGCAGCCAGCTGCTGCGTCTCGGGAAAGAAGAAACGATGTTAGCAGAAGAGCACGAGCGATTTCTGATGGTTTATGATTGATTACGACGCCTCTGCTTTGTTAGCCCGGGCACAAGACTCTGGATTTCCTTAGATTGAGGGCCTGTCTGTCTTGAGGAGCGTCGGAGTGTTAGCCCCTGATCCCGGAGGCCGCAAGGTCGACAGTTCGGGAATAATGGGACCCTTTTTGGGTAATGGGTGAGAGAGGAATAGAGAAATGGCGTGGAAATTACCAAGTGCTTGAAGGTCTGAGTTGGAGAATTGTTGTAAGTTGTATTTGCGGTGATTTTCAAGAAATGAATTTCTGGTAGTAAATGAGGGTGTTTTTTTTGTGAGGTTTCGCGTTTTTTTGAGTGATGAGGGAGGTACGAATGATGAAATTAAATTTAAGGAATAACTCTCGTTGTAGTTTTGAATTGTAGTAGGAATAGGTTATTTCATGTCTTTGAGTAAGCATGTTCTAGTTCAAATTACAGGGTTTTCGGACCATTGAAATCAGGCAACCAAGCTAAGCTGACGTTTCATCAGATGGTTTATATGCCATATCGGGAGCTATGAATCCTCATCAATTGTTTATGGTACAAATGTTGATTGCCATCAATCTTGGAAAATCAAACTGAAACAAACCGAACCTGAATATGAAACTAGGAGTATAAATACTTTTCATATCCCTACAGCCGAAAATCGCATAGGATAAAGATATTTCAAATACCTAGCACTACACATTTACAGAATATTCTCAAAGAACCTGAAAAATATAAAAAATATCAAGAAACAGAAATCATAATGGAATAGGTCATTGAGAAAGAAAGAGAATATTTCCGATTGCTGATCAATGAATGAGTGAATATTGTCTAATTTTGTATTTCTCTTTGGTGTTCTTACCTGTAATCAAGGTGTTCATATTGAATCGCTGATTTTCAACATTATGTCCACAGTCACCAGAACAATTATTTTGGTCTAGAAAGAATAAACTTCTGGAGTTTCATTGAAACAGAATGACTTGATTCTTTCTGTTCTAATGTGGATACTCGTACATGCGGTGTACAGTAGTTTAAGTATATTTGATTCTCTTTTGAATTTATTGGATTACATTTTTTTCTCTTCACTATATATATACTAGTGTTGGCTCCTGTGATAGAATTTATGTTCGAAAAATATTCATCATATCAATTAAAAACTATATTCCGAAAATCATTTCTTTAGATTCCATTCCATTTGCGAGATATAACTAATAATTACATTTTCTTATTGATTTTCAACAGCCTGTATCTATTCAACCGAGCCAAATCGGAAAAAATGGTAAAGGACAAAGTGTTTCCTTCGTTTGAAATATATATAGGAAAAATCAAAGACTTACCCTGTATACAAGCTGTTTCACAATTATTGATGCTACGCTCTATTACGATTAAACATTTTCGAATATTTTTTCCATAAGGCTCCATTAGAGCTACATTCTCTGAGTATTGAGAAGAACACAGTATATACCAAAACATATATTTATTATTGAATTTTTCAATTGCTTGGAATAAATAAACCCAAGTTTGTTCGAAGTTTCATATTCATATATGCTTAGAACTTTTACCGTCTTTAAGATATTTAAATTTTTCATAAATTGAAGAGGCTTTTAAAACCAAATAACTCAGGAATGAAAGAATAAAATTGAATGATTCCTGAAAATGAATACTAGAGAAGGTGAGTACTTACATTTTGATAACCATCGAGATTTTGACTGTGTTCAAAAGAGATGATTCATTGATGACTTTTCCAAACATTAACATATTTTGAGGAGCTTATTTCAAATGGCACACCCTGTATTCGTTCTTATTTGGTAGAGAATTTTTCGAATTTAATAAAATTTGTCATCTAATAAACAATTATACAGGGTATGCCATTCGGAATAAGTCCAAGATTTGAATGAGTAATCAATAAATTGTCTCATTTTGAAAACTGGAAGTCACTACTGACTTCTATTCTTCAAAATTTCATTCAAAAGAATCAATTTATATCGGAGTTATTAGGTTTTTCCAAAAATCCTTCAATTCATGAGAAATTGAATTATCCCAAAAACGGTAAATTGCAAGCATTTGAAACTTCTAACAAACTTTGGTTCATTTATTCCATGCAATCTGAAAAATCAGTTAAAAACAGGATGTTTCATAAGAAAAAACATATGTTAGGTCAATTACACTTTTTTCGTATACTCTGTGTATTTCAAAACAATTTGAGAATGTAGCAGGTACCTAATCGAAACTTCTTGAATAAAGTTAGTATTAATTTCCGTTTCTTTGTTTATTCTTTTTTGAACTACCTTAATTCATTACAAATGCTAATATTGTAAGCACAAAATAAACGCAATATACAGAATACAGAGCCGCCGCCAGGAGCGGCATACCGGACATTTTGCCGGGGCGCCAAATCGTAGGGGTGCAAATTCAGATAATAAAACAAGACTTTTTGTACCTTTAAGAACTACGTCGTTTTTTTGCTATAGATTTATAAATAGAGCCTAATGCTTTAAAACATTCAGGACGTTTTGATAAATTTGACCAGGTGATTTTGAGTTGAAAAATACGATTTCATATAAAATTGAAAAGATGCCTGAGAGGAATAACAGAGCCTCCTTCAAAGAAAATTCAGATGAATTAGCCAAAATAGGGCGGTGAAATTTTATTTCGCTGGGGCGCTAAAATATCTGGTGGCCGCCCTGCAGAAATTAGAGGTCCAAAGTAAAATTATATATTCCTCGGATAATTTGAAGCAGATAGCAGATACGACAAAAATAAAAGAAACCAAGAAGTGTAGCACTGGATCAAAGTATTTTTTTACATTTCAAACTACCAGTGGCCCACCAAAAAAGATGTCTGGAGAAAAGAAGTGGGCACTGTCCAGAAAAAAATATCGCCCTGTAGATTTGCATTCAAAATTAGCCTATCACATAATGAAAACTTTAAATTGGAATATCTATGCCAAATCCAAGTTGAATAACTTGTGAAGAGAAGGTGCAATGAGAAAAAACTTAAAAAAATCAAACATTCACACTCAGTATTTCGAAAACAAAGTTTTTGGAGGGGCCATGTTTTTCTTAAAATGATCCGAGAAATCTGTCATTTTTGTTGGTAGCTTATCAAATCCAATGGAGTATTATCAAAGTTTATGACTGAGTTCCTTTTGAGGATGTTCAATATTTGGCCGAATCGACAAACTCGCTTCTATCAAATCTGCAACTCCACTACTGCAAAACTCTCATACACCATTTATAACCCTAGAACATCAGATAAAAAAATTCTCCATAAAACTACGAAGATGCAGCTCTCCGAAACCATTGCAGTCCTTCAAACGCAAACACGAAAACCCCATTTGCAATCCGCATAATTTAATTTTCCCCATCTAGCACATCTGGACCGAAAAATACGCAAAATAACGTCAAGTCCTTCATCACCTAACAAAACACGCAACTTACCTGATCTTTAAATGCCTCTCATTCAACTTCGTACGGTATCCTATTAGACCAGCCATTCAAAAGGAGTCAAGTACCTCTCTGCAGTAACTCTCGGCACCTTTGTCGGAACAAATTAAGTGTAGTTGGCTGCTCTCATTCAGTCTAATGTGCAGCGGGGCCCTTTGGTGTGGTAGCTCCAGAAGTACCGCATCGGGCTCAAGCCATTCTTCGCCTGTCATCTGTATTTCACACTTGCGAAAAGACACAATGTCACTTTCACGCTGCTCTCGATGTTATTGTTTGTGTGTTTGTCGCTTCTAGGTTGACAATAGAAAACATGCGTCCGATTGTGCTTGGTGTGTTAAGTAGTTTGACTTTGCAAAGCCGACTATCAGATAGAGATGACTTGGTCTTTCATCGGGTATAAGGAGGTAGTGTGAAATATCTGTGAAATCCGAAGTGGGCACCTTTGAAATTGCCGATAAATCTAAAATGACTTGTCGGAAATTTTAACGCATAAAGTGAGATGTGAGTTTTCATGTTATTCTGAAGAAAATAAGCTGAAATTCAAAACACACTTCAACTCCTTTCAAGTATGTTCTTTCTGTATCTAAAATCGAATTCAAAACTTTGATGATCTTTACACAAAGATGGAGTTCACGAATTTAATATGTAATCATATTAACATCAGTCATATATACATATAAACAACAAATTTATGTCCTATAACAATACATCCCCTGTCCTCAATTTCGAGAAATTAGTGATGAAGTAAGCATTGGAAATAACAGATTTGAGAGGACAATGAAGTATGATGCTGAATTTGAATGAAAAAAATAACAGAAATTTTGAACGGATTGAAAAACAATTGGACTCACTCCCAAAAAAATGAGTATTGAACTATTCAATCGTGTGAATACAATGTTTTCCTGATATATTTTATGTTAATTTATTTCCTATGTTTATTAATTTATTGATTCTTTTAGATATTTATACTACTACCGTTCATTTGCATTGTTTTTATTTTGAAATTATTCGCAACTATTTTATCTATACATTTCACATAGTTGTGTTTATTCCTTCAATTTTATCTATTATTGTATTGTTTTATTTGTATTTCTGTGTTTCCGCCAATATTTATATTTTTTTACATCTCGTATGTGGTAAGGAACCGTAGAAAGAGAGATGCAGAATTGGAGGAATTACTTGATCAAGACTCATGTCAAACGCAACAAAAATTGGCAGGATCATTGAAAGTGACGCAACAAACCATTTCAAAACGCCTGAAAGTCATGGAAATGATTCAGAAACAAGGAAATTGGGTGCCGTACGAATTGAAGCCGAGAGATATTGAACGGCGTTTGTTTGCTTGTGTACAGCTGCTTGCAAAGCAAAGACGGGGGGTTTCTGCATCGCATTGTGACTGGAGACGAAAAATGGGTTCATTACGATAATCTCAAGCGCAGAAAATCATGGAGATATCCCGGCCATCCTTCCACGCCGACGGCCAAACCAAATATTCACGGTTCCAAGGTCGGGCTCAGTATTTGGTGGGATCAGCTCAGCGTAGTGTATTATGAGTTGTAAAAATCCACTGAAAAAATCACAAACGATCGTTATCGAACGCAATTAATGCGTTTAGACCGAGTTTTGACAGAAAAACGGCCGCAATACAACGAGAGTGGTCAAAACATAGTTGAAAACGTGAAAATGAGAAGTCCTACTCCACTCGCCTTATTCTCCAGACGTTGCTCCCTCTGACTATCACTTGTTTCGATCAATCACACACGGCCTGGCTGACCAGTACTTCCGCTCTTATGAAAAAGTAAACAACTGGATCGTTTCAAAAGATGACCCGTTTTTCCAACGCATAATTCCTACGCTGTCCGAAAGATAGAAGAAAGTAGTGGCCAGCGATGGACAGTACTTTGAATCATGAATGTATAACCAGTTTTTTTTTACAATAAAGCCTAGAGTTTCACGAAAAAAACGACAGAAGCAAAGTTTTACGCCTATGTATGTATGTTCCATTACGGCGCAATCGATTTCGTGAACTGAAATTTCATTGAAATGACATATCATTGATTGACTGTTTTTGTTAAAGCCGACTGGACTTAAAGAATTTCTGAAATTTTGTCATATACATAGTTCAAATTTGTGCCAAAACTTTCGAGATATACGTTATTATTAATTATTAAATTCCTTTTTTGTTTTATTAGCTCCAATGATTCTTGTAGCATATCTATCAATCTATTTTTCATAAATTCAATTCAATCATGAAATTAAAAACATACCTTCAATCGTATAATTACACTGAATAGAATATTTTTACAACAAAGCACTAGCTTTGAAGTTAGACGAGTTTCAGAATTTTCTGAAGATGAGATTTTCAATTGAATACTCTTAGCTTCAATTCCTCCAGTTCAATATTCATTAAAGAAGCACATCCTTGTATTGTGTATTTCCGATCAATAAATAAATTAATGAAATAAAACTGCTGCATTCAGGCCTCGAACGTAGCCTAGATCAAGAGACGGTTGTTACAAAAACACAGGGAATAATTTTGACCACGAATTGTTCATCAGTGATTCCAATATAAAATTCATAATAGTGTTGATTGCATCGCGAACTTACACAATTACATTATTGTACCAATGCATTATGAAACAATTAGGTTTCTTGTCCTCCGGCAACTAATCCACTGGACAATACAATTTTGATTCCGCATCAATCATCCACGAATGACGTGAAAGAATGGACCAAATCGGAATATTCCAATACAAAATAACTTTTTTTCCTAAAAATCGAATAAGATAGATACAATCTATCATTTACTCTGACATCCTGTGTTAATCCAATTGTGCAATATCAAATGTGGAATCTAGGGATGAGTCTGGCTTGGTTTTCGCCACAACATTTGTTACTTTCCCCAAAGTTCTTTATTAGGGGATCATTTGGGAATGTTATTATAGGAAGATGGAAGATAATAGAAGACGTATCAAGAATATAAATTGAAAATTCGACAAAGGCGCTGAGTTTAGGGATTCCTCATGCCAAATAGCTTGACATTTTAGCCAACTACTTGACTTAAAAATCAAGCTCGTGAAAAATTACATAAATGAGCTTGACTTGACATGATTTTAGATATTTATTGCTTGACTTGATATCAAGCTACTGGATATTACTTGAGATTTATACGCGTCGCACGGCATATATTTCTGCATTCTCGTGCGCGCTTAGACTAAATAAGGATTAAGGAGATTCCTCGAGCGCTGAGAGACTGAAACATACGCCAGTGTGACTTTAGTTTTCTCACATTTCTATGAAATTTATTGGTAGATTTTGGTAGTTTCAGAAATATCTTTCCAAACTTGGCCAAGAATTTTTTATCAACTCCAGCATCTTCAGCTCCTGTTGAAAGATAATTTTCCAGAGCTGCTCTTACAGTAACAAAAACCCGCAATAGGTTAGGCGACAAATCTATAAGATGCCTCAAGTGACTTGAATCCTGGATGGAAAATTATGAAATCAAACAAAGCATGGAGCTTTCTCATTATTAAGAAACTTTTTTTTCATTATTTTTCATTTTGTTATGACTTATAGTGATTTAATTTATGTTTCTATATAAAAAAAGTTAATATTTTCGGTTCCTCTTTGAAAAAAGTTCAATAAATAATTTTTTTTCAAGGTTCCTTCTCATTTTATCATATTTTATTGATGTGACACTATACAATAAAACTACTAAAAATCAAGTAGCTTCTAGCTTGATATGATTTAAGTACTTGATAAATAAATACTCCACTTGAGATTGAAAAACTACCACTTGAGCTTGACTTGAAAATCAAGCCAAGCCGTGAATCCCCAGCTGAGTTGGCGTCTGAGACACTAACTGTACCCTTGGAGACTACAAAAATTTTTAATTCTAAATAAACGTAACAATAAATCGAAACTCCAAAATATCATTCAAATATAATAATTTATTACATCTTATTCTTCATAATATTCACTTATAAATATTTGTACAAATATATTCGATTAAATATCAACAATAAATCGAGTATAGCTACTCGAAACAACGCTTCAATAAAGTTAGTATGAATTTCCGTTTCTTTGTTTATTCTTTTTTGAACTACCAAAATTGACAACAAATGCGAATATTGTAAGGACAAAGCAAGCAATATAAAAGATCGTTAAAGCCAATGGAGTGTTTTCGTAGTTTATGACTTCCTTTTGAGAATCTAGAAAGCCGTAATTGTGTAATATTTGGGTCCCGTTAGGTACTGGACATGGCAACTGGACAATTATATCTTGGTGCTGAATCTGAAAAAAAAATAATAGTTCAATTGATTATTCAACGGATAATTAATGAATCTTTGATTGATTGATAATTGAATATTTTCTCATTAATAATCAATTCAATTGTATTTTTTTCGCTTACAATTGAGGTTTTTTGTTTCCTGAATTTTGAAATTTTAGTTTCAAATTAGTTCCTAGAACTACATTTTTCCATTCCTTCAATTTTCACACAATAAAGTGAATTTTGAATGAATCATATTTTTAACATCGTATTATCTCATTAGAATAGAGATATATGGCATAATATCCCTATATTTTTGCCAATTGTGCATAATGTGAGTGTTGTACTAGTGAATTTTTGACTTTCAATCATCTTCTAGAGAATTAATACTCCTTATTCCTTCTTTTTCTCTCAAAAATTTTCAGATTGATAATTAATATAAAACAAACCTCAGAGTAGTAAACAAAGATAGGGGGAGCATATTTCATTTCAGTAAGTGAATTTTGTCCCCAACATGAACTATCAAATTTGACATGAAGCGCGCAGAAAGGAAAACATATCAGTGATACGATATTTCACTCAATTCGTGAGTTTCTCAACAAAGAACGCACTTCTTATGTCCCATAGTGAATCAACGTTTCATATTAACTCGAAATAATATATTGAAATTAATTCCTAAATATATCAGAAATTCAGAAAACAAACTTCAAGCTAAACGACGTGAAACAAAACCGATGACACTAGGAGAGCAAAAGTTGTCAAACCTTGGATTTCAGAAGTTAGATACAGAAAATAATAAATATTCAGCTTATTATAAATTTGATAATTAGGAAAAATATCGGATTCCAAATATTCAAATTTGCATATTTGATCGAGAATCACTAAATACCTATATTCCATTCAATATAGTATACAGTTATAACAATATAGTAAAATTGTGGATTTGAAAATATATCACAATCTGACAACGTAATCTAACCATGTTGGGGACATGTAAAAATTGCATATATTCCCTCTATGTATATTTATTTATTATGAAACAAACTAACTGAAAATCATCATTGGCAAATGCATAGTATTTCTCTATTTTTATTAAGATGAATAGAAATGAGAAGTTTTTTACTTGAAAATTTCCAGAAATTTTAAAACTAGCTGCAGCGAACTATGTAAACTTCAACGTATTTTATAATCGAAACAACGCAAACTCATGCAATGTTCTGCTGGCATATACCGACGGACTACATGTTTTCATACATTTTCTGTTTCATAAAAAACAAGAGATGTTCTGCTCGCATACCAACGGACTACATTTTTTTTTTCATACATATTCTGCTTCATAAAAAAAGGAAACGATTCTGGTTGTACCTCATGAAAAAAATTATAGAACTCACCTGCTTATTTCTACATAAGGGAGGCGATGAAAGAACAGTTGCTAGTGCCGTCGGTGTCAATTCTCGATTCAGCAAAAAAGGCAGCAACCATTCTGTGGGACTTGCAAACTTAAGATATTTAATATACACTGGCAGATCATTGAAATGAATGAAGTAACCAGATGAACTAAACAATAACGTCATGACCATAGACGCAAAGAAGACTGAAGCATTTGAAGCAGCAAACAGATATATGAATGCGGTTAGGAATATCTGAACGCAACTCAAGTATAAAAGCATAACACCTGAAAAAAAAAACGAACAATTAATTTCAAACTTTATTTTTGTATATTATACAATAACTGACAAAGAAACTGTAACACCCCAAAGGAGCTGTTTGAATTTTAATTTTTTTTTGGTAAAACATAAATAGTATAGCAAGGAGTAAATGATTGAATAAAAAAACCGTGAAGGTTGTTCCAAGTGAACAATTTTTGTTATTTAAATATTTGAGTTGTTTTTTGACACCATTTTAATCTCTATGTTGGATAATGGCTACAAACCGAATTTCGTGACGTTATCACCAGAATCAAATGAGTTATATAGAAAAAAGAAAACCTCGATTTTTAGTTTTTTTCGAGATATCTCGGGAACCATTGAAGATATTTTGGATCTGTTAACACCAATACACTAATCCCTAAATAAAGCAACTTTTTTGTTATTTAAGCCACCCTGTATGTCTAACGGTTCTCGATATCCCTGTAGTGCCCTTCTAAATAGTTTTTAAAGGTAAAAACTATTTAGAGTCTGCAAATTGTTATTCTTTTATTCAAGGGAATAAAAGAATAACAATTTGAAGACTCCTGCTGATGGCCTCATCCGAAACATTTTCGAATATAAATAAGAAAGCACTATCGGTAAGTCTGGAGCTTTCGAGAGCTCGACAATCATGCACCAATTGTTCCCTTGGACAAGAGATTAAATATTCCGTTCACGAACAAGTGTTAACTTTGCAGTACAATGCGGCTTATAATAGTTATTTATGCAACAAGTGCAAAAAGTGAATGTTTATTGCACTCGACGTGAAATTGTCGAACGTCGAGTGCAATAAGAATTTTTGTACGAGTTGCATACAACATTTTTTTCTACGTTCATGCAAAAAGCAAAAAATGATTTATTGAGGTGCGGCACTATGTGGAGGAAAATGAAAAGCGCATCTTGAATACTTTATTATTAATATCGATTTGCATTGAAACAGGAACTAATACGTTACGAACAATTTAACTCAAACTTTATTTTTACTCCCAATGTTGAAAGTGAATGAACAATTGGTGCAATTTTCAATATGGATATTTCGTAGTGAAGTACTTTTTAAATCCACTTCTTGATTTGTTACTGCAGTAAACTTACTAGTACTTGGTAACTGTACATCGTTATTTCCTTCAGGCTGAAATATTTGACAGATATGAGTGCAATAAAAACTTTATTGCACTAGTGCAATAAAGAACTCCTTTTTCCACTAAATATAGCTCAATAAAGTTTTGCTTTTTGCATGAATGTAGAAAAACATACAAAATTGCAAATCTTACCCAAATATACGTAGAATCCATCATAATCGTTGGGACTCTGCATATACAACCCGGACATCGAATAACTTGGCACAAGATAAATTATCCATATAAAAAGGGAAGGAAAAATGTTGAATACAGTCTGAAATAAAAAAAAAAACATCAAAATCAACATTCTTCATTATGACTTCAAATGAGTCACCTTGAAGAAGATATAAGTAAATCTCCCATAGAGTCCGTGTCTTATATCTCTCTCTACCACCTTCCTGTTTCGTCTTATTTCCGAATAGGTCAGCTGCAATAGAAGTGGCCAGCACATCAAACACATCACAGCATAATGGTAACCTGGTCTGTCGTTCAGACTCAAATTGTAATCTGTCTTTGGCACATCCCAGAATATTGCTCCTACTATCAGGGAAAGACTAGCTGAAGCTACCAATAACGTCAGCCAATACAAAAATGTATTGGTTTGGGTGTAAACTAACGATTTCCTGAAAAAAAGTATAAAACGTATACAAAATTGGTGGAAAATATCAAAACGCAGCAAATTTTAGACTAAGTTTAAATATTTCCTGAGAAGCTCTTTTAGTGGCATCTAACGGAAAAAATTAGAAACTATTAGAATGCGCCATCTAACGGAATAGCAACTAATAGTAGATAGCTTCTGACGCTACGCAGGGTGCTATTCAAAATGCAAGGGTGGGTTTGCAGGTTCAGTATATTTCGTGGAGAGGGCGCAGCCATTCTTAGTTTTCAAACAGGGAGATTTCACTTCCGATCTACTTTCAAAAAATGTTCACGATCGTTACATAATATAAAAAAGAAACAAAAAACATTCGAACAATAGAAGGTGAATGAAAGTAGTACCCTGCGTAAAGTCTAGAAGCTATTCAAAACAAGTTGCATGTACTTCCGTCAGGTGGCGTTCCTAAGAGTTGCAATAGTTACATATCTTTTCGTTAGATGGCTTTAAAAAAGATTTCTACCTTACCGTATCTATAGCTATAAAAGGTAGATTGATTCCGAAGGAAAAATAAGGATTTCTTCATCAACTTACGTGAATAAAACAGAGGCTTGTACTAGGAAATTCGAAGATTTAACAGTTGAAGGTAATGAAGAAGGCGGTCCAGGATCGCTCAAAGGTTCCTGTTTCTGTCTGAAAATTTCTGCTAATTGTTCTATGCGCTGTGAAGATTCAAGCATTGCTTCAGCGGATAAATCGTCTAAGGTCACTAGATCCACTAAAAAATTTCCATATTCGATATTTCATCTTGAAACTTCACCATCAACCTTTACTTACAATAGTAGTCTGAAGGGTTTTTGAACGAAGGACATGGATAATCTACTGAGGCAAAGTATGGCAACATATCTCTTCTCCTACCACTGAACATGATTCTTCCAGCAGATAGCAATAGTATCCTGGAGAGCATTGTGAATATTTCGTACGTAGGAGGATGAAGGGTCAATATAACTATTTTTCCTGGAAAAATAATAATGAATGTACCTAAGGACTTGAAATATTAGAATTTATATACAAAGTGTCCTAGGATAGGTGCAACAAACTGATAATGTAGATAGACTATAAGAACAACTTTCTTGTAAACATGGCTCCTGACTATTTTCACTTCCCATCCATGGGATGTTTATTATTATTCTTTTGAATCGGGGTCATTGAGGCGCTATCAGCCTTTTGGATCTTTTGTTCTTAACTCTACCTATTCAAAATGAACCTCAAAGGGGCGCATATCTACATCACCACGGACAGCCAAGCCACGCTGAGATCCCTGGAATCGTGCTGTCAGGGGTCTCTGCTGACTTGGGAGTGCCGTAACACCATAAAGCAACTGGCCAGAGGAAATAAGGTGACTCTACTATGGGTACCAGGGCACTGTGGTGTTGAAGGAAATGAGAGAGCGGACGAGCTTGCAAAAAGTGCATCTAGGTTAAGACCTGCTGGACCTGAGCCTTTCTGTGGGATAGGAAAAGACCAATACAAAGCTGCGGTCCAGCTATGGGTGTTGAACAGTAGGACAATCCACTGGACTAACACTCCTAGACTTGCTCAGGCAAAGAAATTCGTGAAGATTTCACCTACTTACACCAGAAAACTCCTGAAGCTGTCACGAGCGGAGCTTCGGGTGATGGTGGGACTGCTGACGGTACAAACATCATTTGTACCGTATGGGTAAGTCAGCAGACGAGATTTGCAGGCTCTGTGGATCGGAAGTAGAAACTTCTGAACACTTGATATGCAAGTGTCCAGAGCTGGCTGGCCTAAGAACCATTCACATGGGCAAGCCGGTCCTGGATACCAGAGAGGTAATGGCCAAGGCCCCTAGGGAGGTTGTCAATTTTATTAACGTCGTTGACGACCTCCCTGGGTTTCTATGAATGAGTAGGGTAGTGAACAAAAGATCTGCATGATCGCAGTTCCCGGAAGGCTCACCGAAGCAAAACGACCCCAGTTCAAATAATAATAATAATAATAATAATAATAATAACTCTACCTATTCCTACAAACTCAAGGAGGCCGTCAATAGGTACTGTTATCGCCTTGGCTATCACCTCATGAGTATCCAGGACTGACTTTTCCATATTAGTCGTTTTTAGGCCAGTAAAACCCGGACATTCGCTCACCAGATGCTCAGCCGTTTCTATCTCCGTTCCTCAGAGCCTGCAAATCTCATCATTTGCTAACTTTCCCATGTGGTACAAAAGATATTTGCACCGACAGTGGCCTGCCAACAGTCCCCCCATTACCCGAAACTAGGCTCATGGCAACTTCAACAGCTTTCTGGTGTAGGTCGGTGAAAGCACCACAAATTTCTTTGCCTGAGCAAGACCAGGAGGTTTACTCCGAAGGGTTATTCTATTATCCAACTCCCATTGTTGGACTGCTTCCTTCTATTAATCTTTTACAAGCCCACTCAAATTTCTTTTAACCTAGTTGATATTTACCTAAAGCATTACTCGTTCCACCACTGGCCCACTGCCTCAAGTATTCTACAAGGAAAAAAGTATCGAAAATATCCATTCCCTTAGTAGGCTGATCGAACAATACAATATCAGTATCTAGTAACAACTGGCACGCTACATTTAACCTCCTCTTCTCAGAAACAGTCATCGAGGCCACTTTGGTATGTCTCACTTGCTCCAGACCAAGATCCTCTATCAAAACATTTATCTGAAATAAAATAATCATTTAACATGCACTCTACACCGAAATAAAAGTGATGATATGAGTAATGGGACTCTTTATTTTGTTAAGTTGGTAGAAATATTGTGAACTGCTGTCATAAATTGACAACACTTCAATCATACAAGTTTTTAGTTATGTAATTCAATGATTTACCCTATCCATGGCATCCAATTTGAAATATCCTAATTTATCAGTGGGTTTCTTGAGATCATAATGAAATCTGAGAGTCTGCGCAACTGTCATGTCTTCACAAAGATTAAGGTCGTTTTGTACATACGCCACCCTTGATTTTAGGGCGTTGCTTCTAACACGTTGTCCGTTGAGGATGATGTCTCCTGCAAGAGCATCCCTTCTTCCTGCTAGGATGTCAAGCAAGGTGGTGCTCTCCTCTTCTGAGGTGGATATTAGGGCAAGCATTTCACCGCCTCTGACTTCGAAGGATATGTCGTTGAGGAGGAGATAGTGACTACCGCCACAGCAGGAGGTTCTTTCTGGACAGACACTAAGTCCTAACACCTAGAAATTTCCAGAGTATAATTATTTTTTCCAGGAACTTCTCAACATAAAACGACATCCAACGAGGTACTTACTTGAAGATGTGGATAGAGAAAAACTGTTCTACTTTCATCGTCTGAAGGAAGGAATTCAGGCCTTGGAGCCATAGGTTGTGATTTTCTTGTAGCGTATGAAAGGTGACTTTCTGGCTTAGGAAAAGGTCTGTTCATGTTGCCAACCGTTCTGAAAAGTAATATTATTTTGGAGTTTAGATATTCTAAGACTTAGCAACTATAACTGCAAACGCATCTATATTAATTTATAATTTTATTAATTTGGTCAAAAGTGATTTTGTAAGTAGTATACACTCACACCTTTATAATACCGTATCGTAGGATCCAATGTGACTAATAACAAATAGGACATACTTAGTTGAAAAAAGTGAGGGAAATACAAAATTAATTTTCCTCAACCTTATATTTAATCCTTTCTGGAACTGTACAGTTTAATCAAAGACACTTGACCTATGAATAAAAAGCTAAAATATCGGAATAAATTTTCAGTCATCTAAAAAATTTATCAAATTTGGGCAAACCTTGTATTTTTGATATATTTCCGTATTGGTCAAGTGATTGTGGAATTACAGTACCAGGTTGTTATTATAACTATATTTGAATCACAGTGAACATAGTTTGTAATCTCCTTCAACTCAAAAGTTGTATTTTGCATCTTCTTTAAGTAAATAACGTTAACAAAAATGTTCTTAACGTATAATCAACAAGCTTAAAATACCTTAAATTGAAATCCCCAAGTTGAGCAAACTTAAAATTTAGATACGAGGTTTTTACTAGGATCTACTCACCCATGGTCTACATAATCCCGCATACCAAAATCTGCAACACTGTTCCTCCTAGGATCCCTCATTTGGGGGTTATAACCGCCCTTCGAATATTCAGTCATGAGAAGATTAGCTTCGGAGATGCTTTTGTTACGATTGAACTGGCTTGGAGGAGGTTGGCTGACGCCATGCTGTTTCAATGCTGCCAAAGGTATTCCAGTCTGAGGGAAACATTATTATAATTCGGCTACAGTATTCAATTTGTAAAACCCTTATTAAGATTTATTTAATGATTACCAAGCATGAATATGTAATTGTACAATTTATCCTCAAGTCCTAAATTTTCCCGGCACGTCTTTTGATAATAATAATTTGAAGAAATTGATAAAGAAGTAATTTGGGTCTTTCAACAATGGAATTCCTCCAATTTAGTCATCAGTTAGTTCAAGTGTTTTCAGTGCCTACTTCTAGTAGGAAGTATTCTAGATTCAACTATGCATTCATTTTCAACCTTTTCAGTAAAAAGGATTCAATTCTATTTCATGAAAGATCTGAGGATTCTGATGCATACAATTACTAGCTTTATCCTATAACACCCTGACGTTTCCAGCAATTATTGGTCTAAGTATCGATGTATTTTGGGACGCAAAAACAACGTTTTACCACATTTTACTGAACTATGTAAATGTTACAGCTTTGAATGGATGTTAGGGGACATAAGATGTAGTAAAAAGATCTATTATTTATGCATGAAAAACATGGCTTTAATTACTATAGTTAAAATGATCCGATTTGGCCAAATATGCGCCGTTTTTTCGATAACTTGTTGTCATTTTGAAGGTAATATCATTGTCTCTCTCATAGAAGCCCTTGTCCCCATTGGCAAAAGATTGAGACAGTCGATTTTAACAAGTTTCTGTCGAAGCCAATTTTTCACCAGCAAAATTGTTCGCCATGGACAGGAATCAATGGTAATCACTTAGTGTTAGGTCCAGGCTATAAGGTGGATGCATAAGAACCTTCCAACTAAGCTCCCGGAGCTTCTGGAGAGTCACGACCGATGTTTGTGGCCTAGGGTTGTTCTGATGGAACACAATTCCTCTTCTATTTACCAAAGCTGACCGCTTCTGGGCGATTACTTCCTTCAGACGTTCCAATCGTTGACAGGACAGTTCCGAGTTAACAGTTGTGCCGTAAAGGCGCAGCTCGAAGTAGATAATTCCCTGCCAAATCCACCAAACACACAGCAAAACCTTCATGGCCGTCAATCTTAGCTTGGCCACCGTTTGCGCCGGCTCACCGCATTTCAACCACGACCGTTTTCGCTTGACGTTGTCGTAAGTGATCTACTTTTCATCACCAGTCATCAACCGCTTCAAAAATGGGACGATTTTGTTGCGATTCAGCAGCGATGCGCTGATAGATATTTGTTCCATGAAGTTTTTTTGCGTCAACTCCTGTGATACCCATACATCAAGCTTCTTCTTGAAACCAGCCTTATGCAAATGGTTCGAAACGGTTCTTTGTGCAATCTTCAGCTCTTGGGCAATCAAAACAGTGCTTATTTCACCGACATTTTCGACAATTGGCCTTCCAGTGCGTGGTGCATCTTTTACATCGAAATTATCGGAACGAAATCGACAAAACCAAAATTTCGAGTGATAGGCTATTACAGTATCAGGGCAATAAACACTGGTTACATTTTCAACCGCCTGGCTTGCAAATTCAGCGTATTTACTCTTTGCTAGTGTTCTTCTTTGACGTGCGCTCAAACTAAACTGAGTCAACTAATCACAAAACTGTCAGAGAAGTTTTTGTAGTACGAAATCTCATATTTCTAACGCCATCGAGTGAAACCCGAACAGACTCATGCAACGCTAGATGGATAATAGTTTTTAATAATAATAAGAGCTTTTGGATCGAAATGTGGAACATCAATGCAAAACTATCTTCTTTCCAATCAAATAATTTAATTTCTAGATCACCAATCCGTCGATCTCAGCGAAATGCGTTGATTAAACTAGTGATGCATATCGAGAACGCCACAAGTGAGAATTTCATCGATCTGCAGCAATAAAGAACCGACAAAAAAAACAAAATGATGTCTTAACCTGCGCCAGTTTCTATTGAAGCTTGGTGAACAACTGTTAAGCCCAGATGAGAATAGCATAATGTCGGTCGATCATTTCATACAACAATCGAAGCGTGACGTATCCTCCTTTTCTAAATTGTCCTGACAATTGCGATAATCAATTTTGTTCATTGGATTAAACGACCATAATGAATACCGGCGATTGACTCAAATCTATTCCTTTTGTGCCAAGGTGAAAAGAACAAACGTCAAGCCCTACCTCGTGTTGGTACGTCATATTGACGTTATGCATCCGGAAGTCGGGATCCGATCTGTATTTCCGGTTTTGTTTGTATTGATTCGCCGTTTCGTTGTCTGAGCTGTCGTAGCCTGAGCTGCCATCTCTGGGGATTCGGTGGCCTGATTTGGATGATCTGGAAAACGAGGAGATTAATTCTGTGATATTGGAAGTGTCACTCTCAGAATATTATGTTGATGAGTACGGATGGATATTAGGTTCCATAAGATTTTCAGATCTTCAAAATGTATTTTTTCTACTATTCCGATTTTGATCAAATCTGCTGTGAGTGTTCGGGTTAAAAGTTGCATAGGAATTTTAATGTTTTGGAATATACAGTACGCGTTTCGTAGGCTCAAATTATAACTTCTCGAGATATAATTGCGTAACAAGACTGAAAATGACATGCAGTGCTGACTTTTTAAGAACGATGGATGAGAAAAGATAAACACACTGTCAAAAGTCTTCACCTCTTAACTCGTTGAATGTAACAAGACAATTTTTTTTGTGTAGAATCTTCACTATCTTATCAATTAAATGAAAACTATAAACCAGCAGAAAATGTTTCTTGTTCGGGAGAATACAGGTGCATTCGAAGTTAATCAGTTTTCAGCGAATAAGGGAAGTTTTAATATTGAGAATATTCCATGAAAAATGCCGGGACATCCATTTACTCAGTTTGACCAGGCAAAAATATTTGCCCTATATCAAGAAGCTTTGTCGAACCACCAAATTGCGCAACGTTTGAATTGTCCACGGACTTCAGTAAGCGCATAGTGGTCCTTTTCCTGGAAACAGGCAGCGTTGCCCAGAGACCGGTGCCTGGTCAACCGAGTAACATTTGCAAGGGAAGACTATTATATCGTAAATTTTACTCGAAGAATCGAAAGGTATCTGTAACAGTTAGTACCATAAGGAGACAGTTTCATTCCTCAAATTTAGGGACAAGAAGACCTTTAAGAGTACCTTGGCTATCACCTGGACATAGAGCTACCCGTTGGCAATGAGCAGAACACCACCAAGACTGGCGTGTACTACAATGGCGTAACGTAATTTTTTTGGACGAGTCACGATTTGGTTTACAAAGGGATAGTCGGCAAGAAAGGATATGGAGAGATCCAGGTAGACTAGGGCTACTCAATTTCGCCCGGGAAGTTGTACCCTTTCAAGGCGAATCAATAATGTGCTAGGGGGGTATAATATTCAGTCCGAGTACCCCTCTTATTATCGTTGAACGAACAATGACTGGTGCCATCTACGTAGAAAACATCATCGAACTACTCATCGTTCCTCTGCGCAACAAATTTGAGGATAATTTCATTCAAAACATTCTTCAAAGGAACAATATCCAGAAAATGAGTTGGAGAGCAAACACACCAGACATGAATCCAATTGAGCACGTATGGGATTACTTAGGGAGAGCAATATCCAATCGCCAAAACCCACCTTCAACCTTTCAGGAATTGAGTTTAGCCCGAGGTTTAGCCCTTCAGCAAGAATGGAACGATATGACTGAAAATTTCAATAATGACTTGATTCGTGGAATGCCTAGGCGTATTGAGCAGTCGATTGAAAGAAGAGGTGGCAATACGGACTATTGAATTTGGATGCAGTTGTGAAATAACTAAAATTAATAAAAAAAAAATAACTTAATCGATAAATTTAGATTTTTCCTCATTCTTCCTATTTTGTCTCATCCTGCATAAAGCAAAGAGAAACAAACCAAGATTTTCCATTAAATATATTTCAGTTGAAAGAGAGGAGAATATTCATCTCATTTCCAGAACATAGATTGTTAATTTCTTGAGAAACCTTTTGGCGATGTGTGTATATCTCTAGAAATTCCATGTTGTAGTATCTAGATTAATTTTATTTTACTTTGACAGTCTTGGAGAAACTATAGTCTGTTACTCGACTAGGAGAATCCGATGCTTATGATTCCTCAAGCTCGCCCTCGGAATGATTCACTCGCATCAGATTTTCATTCTAACCTTGACACAGAATGTACTTTTCTTCTGAGTGTAACATATTTAATGACATGACACCTACTGTATTACGAGAGAAAGTTGGGGTTTAAACGTTTGCTGAAATCCTTCCTAATTACCACAAATACTCAGAAAAATACGAATCTAAACAACCAGATGAAAAGAAACGAAAAATTACAACAATGAAGTCATAAAGGTGACAATGTTGTGTGACCCAAACTCTAAAAATCTTTTCTTCCGGTAAAATTCAAAAATTTCTCACGGAACGTATAATTAACCCTTCATTTCATTCTGTTGCAAATTTGCAACACACATATTTAGAGCGTCTGCTATTACAGACGATATGCGTTAAAGCTTGAGTTCATGCTGTTGCATATTTGTAGCACTCCTATTAAGCACGTGCGCAATACCGATGTCGTTTACGGTTAGGTTTTTTATGGTGTTGTGGGTTTATGTGTCCACGTGTTTTGTGGAATCAGTTGACTCGTGAAGGGCCTTGTAGTTGAAGGGGTTAAAAAATTTAAAAAATAGTTGAGTGATAATAATACCTACCGTATACTATGGACAATACAGGTATGTTCAAAATTAATAAAAATGTTTCTTTGTTTGTTATATCTTTGGGGGTTATTTTAGCAAAATAATATCTATGTTGCTAATATGCAACATCATGAACTGTGGATAAAATTATTTATTTTCTTTGCAGAAGGTTCACGTCTTAGAAATAGACCAAATAAACTTCTATCTGATGCAGAACTGGAAGAGATTGCTGCACATTTGTGGGACGATAGTGAAGATGAGTTTGACTTTTCGGATACGGATAGTTTAGCTGATCCGGAATATTTTCCAGAAGAAATTGAAGATGGTGAAAATAATGAGTTGAACACCGATTTGCCGATCAATGATGATGATAATGACGGTAGAAATGAAGTTGGTGATTTGATAGAAAATGAGATGCTACCAAACGAAAATACATGCGACAATCCGGAGGCTCCAATATGTCAAAAGAACATTCGAGAAAAAATAACATGGCGAAAAAAACATTTAGCAATGAATGAAGATGCCTTAAACTTTTTAGGCAATTCTAGTCTCCCCAATAATATTCTGGAACTTGAGACCCCTTACGATTTTTTCAAGTACCTGTTCACTGATTCATTGCTCCAGACAATTGTTGACCAAACCAATTTGTACAGTGTTCAGAAGAACCCAAATAAGCCGGCGAACATATCGATGGGTGATATTCAAAAATTTTTCGGTATTGCATTATATATGTCGGTTATCAAGCTTCCCAGGACACGTTGTTATTGGAGACCAGATATTGGAAATGCAACAATTCGCAAATGTATGACAATAAATGAATTTGAGACTCTCAAAAGTGTTATACATTTCAATAACAACGAAAATCTCTTGCCTAGAGAACATCCCGATTACGACAATTTATTCAGAATTAGACCCCTTTTGACAGAATTGAATACAAGATGTTCTTCAGTGCCAATGGAAAACAAGCTTTCCATCGATGAGCAAATATGCGCAACAAAATCAAAGCACCATTTGAAACAGTATATTCCTATGAAACCCCACAAATGGGGTTTCAAACTATTCATGTTGTGTGATACATCAGGATTCACCTACAATTTTGAAATATACAACGGATCCACAAATACTTTCACAAAAGTGAAACCAAATGAGAAGGATTTAGGAGCCAGTGCTAATGTTGTTGTTCGACTTTCAAGAGTGATTCCGAGAAATGAGAATTTCCAGCTTTATTGCGACAATTACTATACCTCAATACCGCTGTTCTCGTATATGGCAAAAGATGGAATATTTATGCTGGGCACAATACGCCGCAACAGGATTTTGAACTCTAAACTTACTAATGAAAAAGAATTTACAAAAAAATCAAGGGGAACATCTGAAGAATACGTAGGCAATTTCGAAGGTATAGACCTGAGTACTGTTGCTTGGAAAGACAACAAGGTGGTAACAATGCTTTCATCTTGCTTTGGAGAGCTTCCGTTTCACGATGCTAAACGCTTTGACAGAAAAAATAAACAAGTAATTACAATCCCTTGTCCTAACGTAATCATCGAATACAACAAGCACATGGGTGGTGTTGACATGCTTGATAGCCATATAGGCCGCTATAAAATTCCTATTAGATCAAGGAAATGGTACCTCAGAATATTTTTTCATTTACTGGACATCGTTACTATCAACGCTTGGCTCTTATTCAAGCGGTCCAAAAAGGAAAAAAATATCGAAGATGATATGACCCAGTGGCAATTTCGTCTCCATCTTGCAGAAACGTTATGTTTGTTTCAATCGGCAAATGACAAAAAACGAGGAAGGCCTTCAACTAGTGAGGTGGAACTGGGTATAAACGCTAAAAGACACAAAGGACCAGCGGTACATGCACCCCCGAAAAACGTTCGAATGGATAACGTTGGTCACTGGACAAAATATGATACGGCAAGACAGAGATGTAAAATGCCCCTCTGCAAAGGAATAACGCATTTTAAATGTGAAAAGTGTGGTGTCCATCTTTGTTTGACAAAAGACAAAAACTGTTTTTATAATTTCCATATTCAATAAAAAATTATAATTCAGTTCTTTTTGTTCATAGTGTTGCAGATTAGCAACATACATTTTTTTTGTTATAATTCATTGCATATAAGAAAAGAGTTCATAATGTCGTTTACTAAGCCTAAATAAATATTCAAACCTATCAAAATATTTTTATTCCTAATTTTTCTTAATTCATGAAATGAAGGGTTAATTTTGAACATACCTGTATTGTCCATAGTATACGGTAGGTATTATTATCACTCAACTATTTTTTAAATTTTTTAACCCCTTCAACTACAAGGCCCTTCACGAGTCAACTGATTCCACAAAACACGTGGACACATAAACCCACAACACCATAAAAAACCTAACCGTAAACGACATCGGTATTGCGCACGTGCTTAATAGGAGTGCTACAAATATGCAACAGCATGAACTCAAGCTTTAACGCATATCGTCTGTAATAGCAGACGCTCTAAATATGTGTGTTGCAAATTTGCAACAGAATGAAATGAAGGGTTAATAAAAATGTTTCTTTGTTTGTTATATCTTTGGGGGTTATTTTAGCAAAATAATATCTATGTTGCTAATATGCAACATCATGAACTGTGGATAAAATTATTTATTTTCTTTGCAGAAGGTTCACGTCTTAGAAATAGACCAAATAAACTTCTATCTGATGCAGAACTGGAAGAGATTGCTGCACATTTGTGGGACGATAGTGAAGATGAGTTTGACTTTTCGGATACGGATAGTTTAGCTGATCCGGAATATTTTCCAGAAGAAATTGAAGATGGTGAAAATAATGAGTTGAACACCGATTTGCCGATCAATGATGATGATAATGACGGTAGAAATGAAGTTGGTGATTTGATAGAAAATGAGATGCTACCAAACGAAAATACATGCGACAATCCGGAGGCTCCAATATGTCAAAAGAACATTCGAGAAAAAATAACATGGCGAAAAAAACATTTAGCAATGAATGAAGATGCCTTAAACTTTTTAGGCAATTCTAGTCTCCCCAATAATATTCTGGAACTTGAGACCCCTTACGATTTTTTCAAGTACCTGTTCACTGATTCATTGCTCCAGACAATTGTTGACCAAACCAATTTGTACAGTGTTCAGAAGAACCCAAATAAGCCGGCGAACATATCGATGGGTGATATTCAAAAATTTTTCGGTATTGCATTATATATGTCGGTTATCAAGCTTCCCAGGACACGTTGTTATTGGAGACCAGATATTGGAAATGCAACAATTCGCAAATGTATGACAATAAATGAATTTGAGACTCTCAAAAGTGTTATACATTTCAATAACAACGAAAATCTCTTGCCTAGAGAACATCCCGATTACGACAATTTATTCAGAATTAGACCCCTTTTGACAGAATTGAATACAAGATGTTCTTCAGTGCCAATGGAAAACAAGCTTTCCATCGATGAGCAAATATGCGCAACAAAATCAAAGCACCATTTGAAACA
Organism: Harmonia axyridis; assembly: GCF_914767665.1. Classification (NCBI taxonomy): domain Eukaryota; kingdom Metazoa; phylum Arthropoda; class Insecta; order Coleoptera; family Coccinellidae; genus Harmonia; species Harmonia axyridis. The sequence continues at coordinate 34,139,277 of NC_059505.1, forward strand.
GTATATTCCTATGAAACCCCACAAATGGGGTTTCAAACTATTCATGTTGTGTGATACATCAGGATTCACCTACAATTTTGAAATATACAACGGATCCACAAATACTTTCACAAAAGTGAAACCAAATGAGAAGGATTTAGGAGCCAGTGCTAATGTTGTTGTTCGACTTTCAAGAGTGATTCCGAGAAATGAGAATTTCCAGCTTTATTGCGACAATTACTATACCTCAATACCGCTGTTCTCGTATATGGCAAAAGATGGAATATTTATGCTGGGCACAATACGCCGCAACAGGATTTTGAACTCTAAACTTACTAATGAAAAAGAATTTACAAAAAAATCAAGGGGAACATCTGAAGAATACGTAGGCAATTTCGAAGGTATAGACCTGAGTACTGTTGCTTGGAAAGACAACAAGGTGGTAACAATGCTTTCATCTTGCTTTGGAGAGCTTCCGTTTCACGATGCTAAACGCTTTGACAGAAAAAATAAACAAGTAATTACAATCCCTTGTCCTAACGTAATCATCGAATACAACAAGCACATGGGTGGTGTTGACATGCTTGATAGCCATATAGGCCGCTATAAAATTCCTATTAGATCAAGGAAATGGTACCTCAGAATATTTTTTCATTTACTGGACATCGTTACTATCAACGCTTGGCTCTTATTCAAGCGGTCCAAAAAGGAAAAAAATATCGAAGATGATATGACCCAGTGGCAATTTCGTCTCCATCTTGCAGAAACGTTATGTTTGTTTCAATCGGCAAATGACAAAAAACGAGGAAGGCCTTCAACTAGTGAGGTGGAACTGGGTATAAACGCTAAAAGACACAAAGGACCAGCGGTACATGCACCCCCGAAAAACGTTCGAATGGATAACGTTGGTCACTGGACAAAATATGATACGGCAAGACAGAGATGTAAAATGCCCCTCTGCAAAGGAATAACGCATTTTAAATGTGAAAAGTGTGGTGTCCATCTTTGTTTGACAAAAGACAAAAACTGTTTTTATAATTTCCATATTCAATAAAAAATTATAATTCAGTTCTTTTTGTTCATAGTGTTGCAGATTAGCAACATACATTTTTTTTGTTATAATTCATTGCATATAAGAAAAGAGTTCATAATGTCGTTTACTAAGCCTAAATAAATATTCAAACCTATCAAAATATTTTTATTCCTAATTTTTCTTAATTCATGAAATGAAGGGTTAATAGGTGAAACAAAAGAACAATATCCGATTCAAATTCAACTTACTTCTCTCTCGGTCTTGTTGATGAATTCCTAATGAAATGCTGAGGTGTGCCTGAACGATTTGGGTCATGGTTTGGCGGAAACACTCTAGGTAGTCCAAATTTCAAGTACGTGTACATGTTGGACCCCAACGCAGATCTGAAAATAGAATTTTTCGTCTATTCAGCAAAAAATTTTTTTTTCCAACCATAAAAAAATGTTGACATTTTTGTACTATTTTCAGGTACAAAAGCCATCAATTCCCTTACCGGACAAAAATTTGCTTGTTGCTTAGCAACACTTTTAATCCTAGGATTAAAAACGCTACTTTTAATCCTAGGACTAACAGTAATTGAATTTGAGCTCTCTAATTGAAATTTGAAAAAAAAAAAAACATTGTCTCTTACAATCTAAAAAAACAAACTAATTGCTAATCAATAGATAAATAATAATAATAATTGCCATCAATAGGTGTTTAAATTTATTACCAAATTATTAACGATTTTTGAATAAAACTAAATTTATTCTAATTTTGACTTGGTTGGAGAAAAAATAAAATAGTATATCATAAGGACTAAAAGTGCCTATTTTTAATCGTAATTTTGCGTTTTCTCGGCTGCGCTACGCTCCGCCTCGCAATTGCAAATATTGCTCGTGAAAAAAATATGCACTTTTAGTCCCCATAATATAATATACTATATCTTGATGTATTAGCATGAATTAGTTTAATGATTAATCTAAATTATCTTGATAATTGTTTTGACACACTTTATTTTCGAATATTAATAACTAGTTTAAATTATTCCTTGGGAATAAAAAATTTCTTAATATTCATCGATGAAAAATTCTATTAGTAATACTTTGTCTATTTATGTTAATTTCTGCAATCTGGTATACGGGTATATTCTCGAATGTCATAAAAACAAGTTCTGCATGATAAACAGATGTATTTTTAAACTACCTTCATCCATGTAGCTCCCAAATCGTATCTATGAATTTTAAATGGATTAGGTGAACGTAATATATTCAAAGTTTTCTATCCATAATGGAGGTAATAAAATATCAAATACTTCATGTACGTACGTAAAGAAAGATCTGCTGCTTTAATGAATATTGAACTGGAGGAATTGAACCTAAGAATATTCAATTGAAAATCTCATTTTCAGAAAATTCTAAAACTCATCTAACTATCAAGGCTAACGCTTTGTTGTAAAAATATTCTTTTCAGTGTAATTATAAGGTTGAAGGTATGTTTTTAATTTCATGATTGAATTGAATTTGTGAAAAATAGATTGATAGATATGCTACAACAATCAGTGGAGCTGATAAAACAAATTGCGTTCGATAACGATCGCGTGTGATTGTTTTAGTCGGTTTGAACAACTCATAATACGCTACGCCAAGCTGGTCCCACCAAATTCTAAGCATGACCTTGGAACAGTGAATATTCGTTTTGGCCGTCGAAGTGGAAGCATAGCCGGCGTATCCACATTATTTTCTGCGCTTGGGAATATCGTTATGAACACATTTTTCGTCTCCAGTCGCAATGCGATGCAGAAATTCCTTCTGTCTTTGTGAACAGCTGCTTGCAAAGATGTTCACAAGCAAACAAACGCCGTTCAACATCTCTCTGTACAACTCATACGCCACCCAATTTCCTTGTTTTTGAATCATTCCCATGACTTTCAGGTGTTTTGAAATGGCTTGTTGCGTCACTTCCAATGATCCTGCCAATTCTTGTTGCGTTTGACAAGAGTCTTGATCGAGTAATGCCTCCAATTCTGCATCTTCGAAAACCTTCTCTCTTCCATTGCCATGCTGGTCTTCGACGTAAAAATCATCTTCTTGGAGCGTTGAAACATCTCTCGGCAAGTTTTTTCACTAATAGTGGCCTCATCATAGATATTTGAGAGTTCTCGATGTGCTTCAGCCGCAGATTTATTCATATTAAAGCAGAAAAATTGAAACCTGCCGCAAATGACGATATTTTGTCTCGTTATCTGACATGTTTAATTGAGAATAACTTTTTGATGCAGACACAAATCGACTAATATTTCGATGGCGTTATGTTCACAAATAGCTAAGCTTATTGTATGACATCTACGATCTGTTTATTTCGACTTCCACTTACCGTTACAGCCATCTATTACAAAACGGCGGAACCAAAGTTGTACACCTAATAAATTTGAAGTTTTGTTATTAAAATTAATGTACACAAATAGCTATCTACTATCAAAATTCATTCGTTCGATATAAATATTTTCATCGCTTTCATTCTTCAAGAATAATGATATAATTGTTATTAAGAACTGGTTATTCAGTTTCGATTGTAACGTTTTGTAATACTTTCTGTATATGATATTTTCATTCGATTTATAACCCATGAAGCGATCGTTAGTTTTTATGAGTGTATTACGTAAAAACTAATCTGCTCTGAATTTTAAACCGAATGGATTAGAATTTATATTTGTTCGTTAATTTTTCTACTCACTTCGGTCCATATCTAGGATGAGAAAGAATGGATTGCACTGTTGTGTCCCTCAACTGAAAATTTCCATAAGGCAGTGGACTCTTGTCTTGTGATCCCAAAGCATTATCGGTAAAATCAGAATTCAGGTTTTGCCTGTAACATATCGCATTTGATTCGATGGCAAAATTAACATATTATGAACTTTTCCTGAAGAAATTTGAAATTTGCAATTCAATGAATCTTTTCGATATCTTAACGGCTTTCAGATATGTTACGAATTGAATTCAGACCAACTGGTAGAATATTAGTTCACAATTATTTAAATCTTCTTTTTATCGAAGAACACTAAATTATTTGAAAAATGTCTTGTTATATTCTTTGTATTTTTACTTACCGATATATGGACCATGCATGAAGATCTTCACTTGTTGTACCCGAGAAGGCTCTGGATTCTGGATTTGAAGGAACAGAGTATTTTCTCTGCATTTCAAACGTCATGGATCCATCGCATTGTGAAGGTGTTCTACTTCGTACCATCGTTGCTTGATAACCCTATCCCAAAGCTGAAATGAAATGATATTCTGCTTGAAAACAATTATTATATGATATAATCTGAGAGAACATGATTTTTTTTAACAGAGATGAAGAGAGTATTTCAGCGAATAACGAAAGCTGTAATATTGAAAATATTCCGTGGAAAATGCCGGGACATCCAATTTCTCTGTTTGACCGGGCAAGAATAGTAGCCCTACATCAAGAAGCTTTGTCAAACCACCAGATTGCGCAACGTTTGAATAGTCCACGGACTTCAGTAGGGCGCATAGTGGCCCTTTTCCTGAAAACCGGCAGCGTTACCCTGAGATCGACCCAGAGTAACATCTGCGAGGGAAGACCATTATATCGCAAATTTTACTCGAAGGAATCCAACGGTGTCTGTACCAGCCCTCAGAAGTCATTTTTAGGACCTATAGACGGGTAGTCTCAACGAGTACCATAAGGAGCAGTTGCATTCCTCAAATTTAAGGGCAAGAAGACCTTTAAGAGTTCCTCGGCTATCACCTGGACATAGAGCTACCCGACGTCTATGGGCAGAACACCACTAAGACTGGCTTTTACGAGTCACTATTCGGTTGACAAAGTGATAGTCGACGAGAAAGAGTTTGGAGAGGTCCAGAAAGATTAGTCCTTTCAAGACGGATCAATAATGTCCTGAGAGGTCTAATGTAGGTCGGTAATGTACTCCTCTTATTATCGTTGAACGGACAATGACTGGTGCCATCTACGTAGAAAACATCATTGAACCAATCATTGTGCCTCTGCGCCACGAATTTTGAGATAACTTCATTCATAAGGATGATAACGACCCACCACACTGCACACGAAGGGTTTGAAATATTCTACAAGAGAACAATACCCAAAGAATGAAGAGGCCAGCAAACTCACCAAACATGAATCTTATTGAGCACGTAACTTGAGTTGAGTAACTTAGGGAGAGCAATATCCAATCGCCAAAACCCACCTTCAACTTTTCAGGAATTGAGTTTAGCTCTTCAGAAAAAATGAAACGATATGACTGAAAATTTCACTAATGATTTGATTCGTGGGATGCCTAGGCGTATTGGGCAGTTGATTCAAAAAAGAAGTTGTAATACGGGCTATTGAATTTGGATTGGTTGTGGAATAACTATAATTAATCAAAAATAAATAATCAATAAATTCAGATTTTTTCTCAGTTTTCCTTTTTTGTCTCATCCTGCATAAAACGAAGAGTCATAAACAAATATTTTCTATCAAATATATTGCAGTTAAAATAAAGGAAAATATCCATCTCATATCCAGAACATAGATTGTTTATTTCTTGAGATATTGATGCTGAAGATAAATCTCTGAACGTTGTCGAGATCTCATTATGATTCAAAGTTAATCTGAAAGAATATATTCGTAATTATAGCATTTATAATTGCTCTTTTATCTTTCAGCTTTGCGTCAATAATTGCACTCACCGATTGAGTTGAATCTTCCCAATTCAACGACCACTCAAATACAGAACTTATATAATAACGTAACGGAAAAGTTCAATAAACTACTTGCAGAAAATCACAGACCGAAGAGAATAATAATGAATTAATTAATGCATACGATTAAAAGGCATGCTATTCCAGTAGTTGGATTGCATTGAAGGAGCAATTTCAATGTCAGTGCGAGGAATTCGAAGATTTGTTTCTTTGGTATAATAGAATAAAAGAGTTTAGGGATTGGACAATTAAATTTTATATTTTCGATATATATTGAAGAAAATCATGAATAATTTGTATTCAAATATTTTTATTTTTCAGGATGTTTTCGTGAGTAATTCAAAGTAACGAACAAACGAATGTGGGTTGTGGTCCTTATACTGTGACTAGTAGTTTACGGCCAATTACAATTCAGGGAAATAAAAGAACGGGGTAAAAACACTCATTCAATTTATTTCCAACCCACTAAAAATGTGTGAAGAAGATGATAATTTGTCTAATCGATTCTTAGGGTCGCTAGTCACTTGGGTCGTTGCAGGTACTTCTTCGTCAGTCTCGGGAACAGATGTGAAAATCTTTAATCTTCTCGTTGTCGGTGCGAGTGTTGAACATATGTTGTAGTTGTAGACTGGTCTGAACTCAATTGAATTATTCGCCCTGAAATGCCGAGTTTTATGGGCATTCGGAGTGTTTTCCATTCGACCGTTAGCAAAGCCTTTCTACGGATCCCTTAGGGGTGTGGCTTTGATAATCCTATGTATATTTTCTTTTGAGATAGAGCAATACAAAAAATTATCAACTTCAAACAACAAAGCATGTGTAGATCTAATCTTAGTATTAGCAGAAGAAATGTAGATGGGGCATCATACATATATATATATATATATATATATATATATATATATATATTGTTCATTGTTTATATATATATATATGTATATATATATTCTTTTGAGAAAGAGCAATACAAAATATTAATTTCAAACAATCAAGCATATGTGTCGATGAATCTCAGTATTAGCAGAGGAAATGTAACGGGGCATCATACATTTCAACGTATGATACAAGAGAACAGATAAAAACCTCAGCAAAAACTCTGTCTCCCCGTATCGGTGTAGTGACTGGTTTGTGTAAACGTTTACAGAATAAGCTGACATAATTTATATTGAAGGACTTCCTCTTCAACCAAAACAAAATTTCCTTTATCCTCTCTTTTCGGTTGACGACTCTATAATTTCCAATTGGATCCTAAAACAAAAAGAAAAGAAGCAGAAAGGAGTACTAAATATTAGTTTTCATTATATCGATTTGAAGCTAACTACCCATTCTAAAAAATAATCTGAAACTGAATGGATAGCTTGGAAACCATCATGAAATTTATAAATCGGACAATCATTCACCAAGTGGTCAATGGTCTCTTCTACACCACACTCACATAGTGGGCTATCAATAGAACGCCATTTGAAGAGGGTACTATTACAACGACCATGACCAGTTCTAAGTCTATTCAAAATACACCAAATTTTCCTAGGAAGATTGAAACCTAGAACTTTTTCTGAGGGATCAACAATAAGACTTCTGTTGAAAACGTTAGAAGAAGTCCATCCCGAACGCCAAATTTTCTTGTCGCTTTCATTGAATTCAAGGAAGGTGTTAGTCCATAAAGGTTTGCGTGATTTCAATCTAGCAGTTCTAGAATCTGGGAAATAGGATAAAATAGGAAATGAGTTCGGATAGAAATGAAATTTATCCCAAGATTTCTTGACTGCAACCTGTCTACGAATATGAGGTGGAACTATATGTGATAGCACCGGTAACCAAACTAGATCTAATAGTCCCACTAATAATTCTCATAGAAACATTAAGCTGTGCATACATTTCAACGTATGATACAAGAGATAATACACAGATGAAAAACTCAGAAAAACTATGTATCTGCTTATAGATGCAGTGACTGGTTTGTGTATTTGTTTACAGAATAAGCTGGCCTATATATATTAAAGGACTCCCTCTTTATCCAAACAAAATCTCTTCTATCCTTTCTCTTTACCAACGGTTGCCGACTTTATAATTAAATCTGAAAAACAAAAAAAAAGAACCAGAAAAGAGTGATAAATGTTAGTTTCCATTATATCTATTTGAAGTTAGCGACCCATTCTAAAGAAGAAACTGAATGGATATCATGGAAACCACCATGATTTTTATGAATTGGACAACTATTCACCAAGTGGTCAATGGTTTCTTCTACACCACACTCACATAGTCGACTTTCAATCAATAGAATGTCATTTGAAGACCATGCCAAGACCATGACCTGTCTCAAGTGGATTCAAAATACACCAAATTTTCCTAGGAAGATTGAAACCTAGAACTTTCTCTGAAGGATCAACGATTAAACTTTTGTTGAAGACATTTCAAGAACACTAAATTTCCTTGTCACTTTCATCAGATTGAAGGAAGGTATTAATCCATGAAGGTTTGCGTGACTTTAATCTGGCAGTTCTAGTATCTGGGAGGTAGGATACAATTGGAAATAAGTTCGGGTAGAAATGAAATTTTTCCCAAGATTTCTCTACTGAAACCTATCTACGAATATGAGGCGGAAGTATATGTAATAGCACTGGTAACCAATGTGAAGGTGTAGATCTAATAATTTCACTGACTATTTCCCTCGTCGTAATTTGTACCAATCAGAAACGCGCAATTTTGAATTACAAATGGTTTCTAGGTGGAAAAACTGTTTGGCAGGACCTGTCAGCAGTTTATTCGCGTTTACCCGCGGCAAAACTTGACAGTTGTTGTCACCAAAAATTACAATACCTTTGAAAACAAACGTAATTATAATCTCCAAGGACACCAGAAAACGACGCTCAATAATTTTTTCTGATTTTATTGTCAAGTGCTAGTTAGTCAGCTTATATCGTGAAAATGAGTCGCTTTGGAAGCGATTCTTTGTCTAATATTGATCTGGCGATTGAGAAAAGTATACCGTATAATACCCTCAGAACTCATACTTCAATATGGAAACAGTTCATGACATTCTGCAAAGCAAAGAACTATGAGCTTATGGAAAACACAACTTTAGAACAACTAAACCTAATTCTGAAAGATTGGGCGTGGAATATGAAGAAGGAAAACGGTGAAAATTACAAAGAACTAGTTGTGAAGATAATGTGGAACACCGTTGCAAAAAAATGCAATAAATGTATTTTGTGAAGTGGAAAATAATTTTTGACCCATTTAAAGACATTATCTTTAAGTCTAGTAGGGAAGCTCGTAATGCGAAAAGAAGGAATTTGCAGACGTGTGCAAATAAAAGGAAATGCAGCTCTGCTTCATTGAAATTGGAGGAGTATTATGCAATGGTTTCATTATGGGATGAAAACACTCCAGCAGGACTCCAACGGAAATTTTACCATATCGCTTCAGTGGAACTTGCCTGGAGAGGTGGAGAAGCAGTAAACTGCAAAGTTCATTACTTTAAAGAGGAAGTGAATAATTCTGGGATAAAAACAGGTAGAATACACATTTTTTTAAATAACTGATTTTCAAAAATCCAACTTTTTAGAAAGAGTAGAATATAATCATCTCTTCAATAAAACGACACAGGGTGGAGAAAAAAAATGGCCGAAAGGAAATGGCTGGTCCCTAACACGAAGAACCCAACCTTTTGTCCAGTCCGCCCATTTAAAATTCTGATGGTTAAACGTTCATCTAGAATAACAACTGATAGATTATTCTTAACGATTAACCCATCATGGAACAAAGAACTTTCAAGTGGATGGTACAAAAACACTCCAGTGGGAAAAAATGAACTTTCGAAATGGACTAAAGAAGCGGCAGAGAAGGCAGGATTTAATACAAAAGGAATAAAAATAACAAACCACTCTATGCGGTCGACAGCAGTCAGTAACTTAGCTAAAGCAGGGCTAGGTGAACAACAATCAATTAAAATTACTGGCCACAGTTCAGCCAACTCAATTAAACCTTATCTGCAAATGGATAATGAGCACTACTCCAACATCATAAACACCCTTAGAAGTGACGCCTCAGAACCTCCAGCTAAAAAGCAGAAAACAGAAGATCCTACATTCACTCCTCCCGCTTCTCACTCAACAGATTACATTAATGATGTACCTACACCCCACATCTTCAATGAATCAACAAAAGTTTCAAACAATACCCCTACCGTGTACCAAAATTGCAATTTATATTTTAATTGTACCATAAATAATTAAATTTGTAGTATTTTGGATGAAATAAAATTGAGTATATGTTTTTCAGTTTTCAAATTAATACCTATACATAGGTAATGCATGCAGAATAATCTGTTACTCAGGAAATAGTCTTGTCAAAAACCATTCGGGCATCTAATTTTTCCTGTGAAAAAAATCGAAAAAACACATTGCAAAGAAATATTTTTTGACAAAAAGCATTCGTGCAGGTGCAAAAATCCTCGTCTTCGACTCGGATTTTTGTTGCCACCAGCACTCATGCTTCTTGTCAAAATATTACTTAGCAACGTGTTTTTTCGATTCTTTTCGGAAAAATTAGATGCCCTTATGATATTACTTACGATAATTCTCCTAGAAACGTTAAGCTGTGCATCAATGTTATGAACATGAGTACTATTGAACCAAACAGAACAACAGTATTCAGCAGCAGAAAAACCCAAGGCCAAAGCTGTCGTACGAAGAGTCTTGGTAGTACTTTGAGGTTATCAATTGGATCTTAGTTTCTCTTATTTTTTTTAACTGAAATTGACTGATAGTTAGATATCTCAGTTAAGGTACAAAAAGTACTGTGTGTATCTAGCTTAAAAATTTCATGAAAAGGTATGGTGCTGCAACCGTAGCCGTGGCTGCCATTTCGTTGGTATCTTTTTCCAACGTTAATCCTTTCTCTTCACAATGAAATAAACTTCCATTGATTTTCCTTGAAAATACTTTCTATATAGAGTTCTATTATTGCAATTCTACTTGTTACTCGAAGTTTTGCTTATTAATTCAATAACCATACTTTGATAAACAAAGTTTGATATAACTACCAACTAATAGAATCATAAGAGAGAACACATTTCATTCCATAATTCTCAAATCGTGTTGAAGCAACCTACCTAACCTACACGTTTAAAAGGAAATACTTCTTGCGTAATTATAGGTCGATTATAGATTATAACATAGAACATGTAAACGTAGGACTATATTGCTGTAGGCGGTGTTACCAACAAAGGCGATCGATCACCATCCTATATCTGTAGTCACAGGCATGAATAATAGCTACACAAGGTCTAGTCAACAGGAATTCAATTTGAAAAAACCATAATTAGTTATCGATACTTCATTCCATCAGTGTATCTTTCCAGGGAATGTATTAAAATGTATATCAACTCTAATTTCATAACTGCTTAAATGTTCCACTAGTTCAGGTGGCTGCTCGATTCGATTTACATTTTAAATACCTTGTTTTTGTTATTATTGTAATTAACTACTGTTACGCAATTCTGCAGTACATTGGCTTCGATATGATGTTTTGTATATATTGAAATTCTACTTTCTATGAATCGCCAATATATTACCGATGGAAGAGTGAAACTTCGTAATTGATATGAATTCCTCAAAATCTTTCCTGGTAATAAAATAAACACTCCAGTTTATGGGTGAAAGCATAGCCTTAATGAAGGATCAATTATTTTGATCTGCATAAACTGACAATTACACAATATAACGGTTCAATCGTGTCCTCTTCATGTTCAAGCTTTCAGAATGTGCTATAATAGAATACCACAACTGTATTCGATACCTCATTCAATCAACTGTTTGTACTAGTACAAATTGTACATGACTGGAATTAACTCTTTTATTGTTTGACCTGGTAATGTCCAAATCCAGTTAGATACATTCTCAATTCAATTTTCGAGCAATAGAACACGTCTTGTTATATGTATTGGACTATTGGTTTTATGAATAAAGAAATACTGTTAAAACTGACAATGAAATATTTACAAATGAAATTAATTAATTATAGGAAATTTTCTTCCATCATACAATATTTGTGGAATATATTCAATCGTTCCTCAATTGTTTAGATCATTTTCAGATGAACAAGAGATCATCGAAAAAATCGAAAAATTTGAAATTTCAATTGATTTAATTTTATTATAATGAACTATAGAGTAATAAACATAGACAGAAGAAGGAATACGCAATTTTAACATGTCCCCAAAATGGTTGGATTATGTTATCGGATTGTGATATATTTTCAAATCCACAATTTTACTATATCGTTATGAATGTATATTATATTGGATGAAATATATTTATTTGAGTGATTCCCGATTGAATATGCAGAACTGAATATTTGGAATCCGATATTTTTCCTAATTGTCGAATTTATAGTATGCAGAATATTCATTATTTTCTGTATCTACCTGCTGAAATCCAAGGTTTGGCAACTTTTGCTCTCCTAGTGTCATCGGTTGTCGCGCTCGAAGTTTTTTTTCTGAATTTCTGCTATATTTAGGTATTTATTTAGATATATTTTGAGTTGATATGAAATATTGATTCACTATGGGACATAAGAAGTGCGTTATTTGTGGAGAACTCAAGAATGAAGTGAAATATCTTATTACTGATATGTTGTCATTTCCGTGCGCTTCATGTCAAATTTGATAGTTCATGTTGGGGACAAAATTTGCTTACTGAAAATGACATAATATGCTTCCTCTATCTATGTTCATTACTCTGAGTAATGAAAGTATATTAATTTCCTATGAGTAGCGGTATAGTTTCTATGGAAAAACTGTCAAATTTAAAATGGAAGCATAAAAGAAAATTGTAAAATTCTCGCAAAGTTCTGAAAAAACAAAAAAAAAAGGCAGTAGAAAACAAATTATCAGAAGGTAAACTTAGAAAAAGAGTAACAAAGTTCTTTGAAATAGATGTCAGAAAACTGTGTGGAATGTATTATTGAAACTGTGCTGCTCAAATATTATACCAATCTTTCTGAATCTCATCCTCCGAGTTCTTTATGATCCCAATAATTAATGGTAAAAATTTTCACACTGTCTGCATCGAACATCAGCATCTTTTCGAGTAGAAGCATCAGAATTGCCATTTTTATATCAATTAGAATGAAAAATGTTGGTATTTTTCATAATTTGATGAAATTTTGTTGATAATACTTATTAAGTAGATATAAAATTGTTTCTCTTTTTATTATGCTCAAGGGCCATGAAATACATAGATATTTAGGTTATGCACTAGGACATAATGAACTCGATAATGACATTTGTAACAGAAAGGAAATCAAAATAACCAACCGGTATAACAACAATCTTTTCAATACAAAATCCAAAGCAGTGCTAGACGCTAATCATTTCATTTGTTCTGTTTTTTCCTCCTAGTCATAAATAGGTATGCCAAAGTTTACTCCTATTAATCTTATTCTTACTAAATTCTACCACATGTAATTTCCACATATCTACCTTTCAAATTTAATCTACATAACACTCACAAAGTATTAAACATGAAATTATTATGAGATAAGAACAGACTTAACGAAACTATGGTGTTACTGTCCTAGATTTGGTATCATTACATCGATAAAGATATGAAGAATTCGCATACTTACATATATCATGTATCGATAAAATCAATCGACCAAATATTGCGCCTACACATAACCGTGAATCATTCCTTCAGAAGAATTTTTAAAGAATTCCAAGCACACCTTGGACGAATTATTGTTTTACCTTGAAGTTAATAGGAGAATGAACAAAAGAGAAGAAATAATGAAAACTATTAAAATCAGGATATTACAATAACCTGGATATGTAACAATGCTGCAACCGATGTTGCAACAACTGGACAAAGGAAGTGTAAATTATTGATGGATTGAGTTATTTAGAATGTTCTATGTATCCGTCGACAATATGAAATTTATTGACTTCATGGAACAATAATGTCAGTTTTTACTCATTTATGTTTTTGAGCGATCATTCTCGAAATAGATCATGTGGATGTATGTCCTCGATAACTTCACGAATTCCATCTTCAAGGTCTTGAATTGATCTAAAGGTGTTAAATCACAAGATCTCGGTGGCCAATTGTGATTCCTGATTGACATAGAATCGACAAACCTGGGTTTTCGTCAACACTACAGGCTACAGGAGCAATATTCTCAGTTTTTCTTGAGCGATACACACGGTTCCAATTCTTCAAATCACTAACTTGTCCCGATAGTTCAAAATTTTCCCTTCAGTTTCCTTATTGCGGACCTAGAAGATGCTCCACGAGGACCCAAATCTGCTTTAGTTTTGCAAACTCTGTTTCCCTAATTTATTATATCTTGTAATGTTCTTTCTTATCATCGTAATCTTTGTTTCTTGTGTTCTTTTAATCCAGATATTAAAACACGCATGTTTCATCTTGATTCGTAGCATTACGTTCTTATATTTTCAATAATAGGAAAATCTGCCAACTCCGATTCAAAATCCTTGAATTATTTTGAAATTGAGTTCTTCTTGATCCACTACCCTTTTGAAATCATCAGTCATTAACTGACAAATAAACTTGTTAACGAAAATTCAAAGAAACATTATTTTGATGTAAAATTCACTTCGACATTGTTATAATAGAAGTAATGATGCATGTATTACGGAAAATAGTATATCATATAAGTTTATAAGAGCTTTTAAAGAATTTTCACTGTAGGGGGAACTTTATTGCATGTCTTTTTCTGTAGGATTACACTTGTATCATAATATAATATTCTTTGCTAGTCTTTTCTTGATTTCTGAGTTTCCAAATATTTGAATCATTTTGAATAATGAGATACACAAGGTACTTGATCTATTTACTATCATGTTATCATTCACTATTCTACCAATTTTAGTCTAGATTTCAGATAAACTTTATTTGCATCAGAAAGACCACGTGTCATTTCGTAAGGTGCAATATGCTTGGCAATAGGTCTTCATCTTGTACCTACCCATAACTTGTTTCTGACATTTAACAAACAATATTATTATGCCAATTTCAACAGATATAAGGCTCTCAGTTAATAGATATTCTAGAACGTGATTTCTGGAGCACATATGCGCAGGGATGCATTACAAAGTATTCTTCAGCCGATCTTGATAAAATGAATTGCAACATGCAGAAATCATGGAATTCAAGCCATCATGTTATTTGCTTCATGTGCAATAATAATTGTAGACCAATAATTTTTAGAAAACATAAATGAATTTCTTCTTCTTTGAGGTTTAGTATATAGAAAGCTCATCGAAATCTGAATCACAATATGCTAATTCAAAGAAAGAAAATAAAAACCGGTAAAATTTAGCCTTAAAAAAGAAACCCAGTTTCGAGTGATAAGCTTCCCAGAATCAAATTAAAATAACAATAGCTGGTTCATTAAAATTCGGAAACAAACCAAACAACTTGCTTTATCACCAGTTGTACCGGTAGCATGTTAATTCCAGTATGTGGGACAAAACAAGATATTGTCTTTTTATAATTGAAACAGTTGTTTTATTATACTTTCGACACAAATTTCCAATGATATCGCTGAATGAACAGTTACAGGTCTCAAAGTGCCAGATGACATGCTTCGCACCGAAAATTAGACCAACAAGAATTCACAACATGAAGAGATCATGGAAGGTCAAACTTTCAGCGTCTTATCTTAATGCAAAAGTCTTAAGTACTCACCTAAATTCGATCTAAACGCCAGAAAAAGACCTTGTTACGCCTCAGAACCATCGCAGTCCACTAGAACCTTGACTCCTTTCATGGCTGTCAAAAGACTATTGTCTCACGCAATTTTGACACTTTCTGCAACGACTGGATACTTCCAAGAGCACAAACTATTGGCGATTAAGACGACGCGTAGAATCAAGTGATCAGTAGATTAGTCACCAATTTCACAACAACGTAGTGAGTCACTTTAACGTCTGTAGAACGAGAAGAATGCCAAACAGTTACTGAATATCGCGAGTTAACAACAATCACGAAATGTTATTACAAGAACCAAACAACGGAATCTCGTGCGTTTTCTATGATCACAGGTCACCGAATCGGTTCGAACGCAGTCTCGGGCGACGCTCTGTGTACTGAATTCACCTGTTGACTGGTGGCTTGGCGGAAAGTGATTTTGATGTTTTTCACGGTGGTAGAGGCGAGTTGTGGTACCGCAGAAGGATGGCTATTGCGATGAGCGATCAACAGACTGCTACTTGCCGATTTCCAATCTTTATTTTTGTTCCGTATGGCTGGTGGTCTTCGTTCTGGTTCATGCACGTATGGTTTTCGTGAAGATCGTAGGGAATCTGGTCGAGGAACCTGGATTTGCGTGGTTTGCGATGTAAATTGTTTCGCGGGGATAATAGATAGATAATTATTACGAAATCTGCTCAGAAATTGGAAGGAGTTTTTTTAAGAAAGGCCGATTGTCCAAGCGATTATTTTTCGAATCCTCCAGGTGTACCAGGATCGCTACAGGCCCCTTAATATTGGGGCATCATCTCCCATAGATTCATAGTTATTTTAGTCCATTAGAAAAAGAAGTCACAACAAAACAAAGTAAATAAGACAACTTCTTGACATGAGTCTACACTTATCGAAAACCGTTAGAAATACAAATACAGATATTTAGGGATTAGTGTGTTGGTGTTAACAGATCTAAAATATCTCCAATGGTTCCCGAGATATCTCGAATAAACTTAAAATCTAGATTTTCTTTTTTTTCTGTATAACTCATTTGTTCCTGGAGATAACTTCACGAAATTTGGTTTGTGGCCATTATCTAATATAGGAATTCTTATGATGTCTTCAGTTTTTTTCTGTTTTCCATTGTTTCAGAGACGCGATAGTCAATTTTTTTTATGCCACTTTATTAGTTCTCTTCATGAGATGATAATGAAAAAAATTAAGAATTCAACAATGTATCACACTTAGCCAAAATATCGGTCTAGTCACACAAATTTGAACTTTTTTTTTATTTTTTGTTTAAATAGTAGACTGGTGCCAGAATTTTCAAATAACTTGTTACTTTGTTCAGTTGATCTGTGAAATCATCACTTAATTTCTGTAAAAACCTGAATTCTGTTTGATAAGTAACGTTCTATTAATTACATAATCATGCTGATACAAACACTCTACATAGCTTACAACTGGCAATGTCTGTAGAAAATAATTGCATAATTAAAAAAAATCAAGTGATGGTTTCACAAAACAAGCCTACCACTTAAACAAAAAAATAAAAAGTTCAAATTTGCGTAGCTAGACTCGATAGTTTTGTAGAGTGTAAGTAGTAGGCTGGAGCCAAAATTCTCAAATAACTTTGTCGACACACATGTCACATTATCAATCTGAATATAAAAAAACATAATATTAACAATCCTAACAATAGATCTGACTAGACTGGAATTCAGTTCATATATGTATTATGTCAAATAATACTCTGAAGTTTCAAAGTTCAGAAGAATAGTATGTATAATCAAATCCCCTCTTATAAATAAAATTAATAAACGAGCACTCTAAGTTACCTTTTTTTTTAATGGAAGCACTGAATTCAAATGTGAATTTATAAAAAACAAAAATAAATAAAATTTCTACCTATGATTTTATTTCCCAACAGAGTATCACCAAACCTAGAAACGTGAACGGAATATGGTTATATAAAAGCATAAATGCAATAAAAACTGAATATTTTTGGATAGTTTTTGTGATCATTGTCAGTTTCAACATTCTTCATCATGGCATGTCATATCCTCATCTCAATATGCAAATTTCAATTTGTAATTTTTTTGTACTATATGATCCCAAGGAAAAACGTATAAAAATTTTTTTTTTCAGTATTTATGTTAATTTATTAATGAGCAATTTTCTCGATGTTTTTTTCAAATTTAATTATATCTTTCGGTTGATAAAATGATTTTGTTGTTAATGAAATCGTGTTTCTAGACAAACAAATAATTCAAAAGTATGCCATCGAGTCGATATAGAAACTTATCATTCTTTTTTGATGATGTATTCTTTCTGATGCGTCACTGTATAATTTCTTGTAAAAATCACTAGTAAAAAAAAAATAGACTTTCAGCCAACTATTCAAATATAGGTACTACAATATTAGTACCTAAATAATAAAAAGTGCAAAAAATTAAAATTTGAGCAATTTAATAGTAGATATAAATGATCAAACCATATCAGCACAATATCATTAATATTTTCAAGTTTAACTCATTCCTCATTATAAATTCAAACGGAGGTACATTAGTAGGTATTACTTAACTATTATCATAACATTTATCATCAGATTATGCATATAACTTATATGGATGCAATTAAAATAGCTCTACAAACGTGAACGATGTATTAACTAACTTCCATATTTCTTTATGGAAGATTCGCGCAAAATTTGTCCTTCATCACCAAACCAGAAAAAATAGAAATAATTGGATGAGTACCATGTCAACAAGATCGAATTTAGAGGATGATTCAGTCCACATATTCTGCAGTTTTCTTATTAGAAACGCACTTTCTCAATGATATCTTTGGAGACTTCAACGTCCGGTAAAGAATGAAACCTACATAAGTGAAATCAGATCGAGTGTAGTAGCCATGGGAACTTTGATGATTATTTCGGTGAAAATTATTCAAAGAGTAAAATTAGTGACTCAACAATTCCAGAAATCCGCCAAAGATATCGGGGAAATACAAAGCAGGATTTCAATTTGATACGTAAATGAGTTGCTCAATGATGATGAATACCTACCTACTTTCTTGACCTTGACTGAGTGATCTTAAGGGTAACCGTAGATTATTCTCATCACCCAAATAAAACACATTTTTGATTTTTTTCAAGATTCGGCTCAGGTAAAACAGGGTTGAAATTTCGAAAAAAAAGGTAGTTTTTCTTTGTGGCTTCAACATAATGAAATAAACTTCAGTGTGAAGTTTTCTATCACCAAGAGACATATTTTTCAATTATAATTTATTATTTTGGTTTCCTAATTTTAGCCCAGCCGATCCATATAACTGTAAGAAATCAACATAAAGAAAGCAAATGGAGATAATTCAAAGACCGTAATCGAATACTCAATCATTTCAAATAATAATATTTTTCCTTATCGTTCCCTTTTTAAGATATTCAATTCAAAATCAGTAAAAATGAAAAAAAATAATTTTCAATATTGTGTGCAAATCCTTCTGTATAACCTCAATGTGGATTTGGAACTGTGCACCCCCTCCCCTTGAAAAAATCCTGGATCCACCACTGATCTCTTGCCAAACAGGCTGATTTGAAAATTAAGCCTCGATACGGATCGATCATTCTATCATATTCTGAAAAAACTTTTCTTGAATCATCTTCATGTATACAAAGGTGTCCTATAAAGATTTCATACTGAATTCTTTATAATCTTATTATTTGTTGATTCTGCATTAATGATGAATGCTTACTTTGGAGACCCCTGTATAGCAAATTGGCATTATTTTATCATGCAGAATCGCGCAATAAAGTTTGTCGCACTTATTCAATAACACCCTGTATATTTAAAAAAGAAAAATCACTTGCATTGAACACTATTTCAAATACGGGAATAAGTTAATCAATTGCGGTACAATAACAAGTAATTATAAATTTACCCTTGATAATTACCATTTATAAATCAACTAATGTCAAATTTGAAGAGTTATCACTCTTAATATCTAGGCTTCCTTGTACGATCAGAAAAAAATGCAAAAAAAGGAAAATTTGATTCGTAAGTGGAATTTTATATCTACGCTCAGTTCCAATCATAGACTACTTATTTTAAAAAAAAATATCGCCGTTTTTCCAATTTTCGCTTGTAACTCGAAAACAAAAGAAGGTGGTCAAAAATGAATACTTCTCTTGTTAGTTTCTCAGAAAAAGAAAACTAAAATGGGGTATCAGATTTTGTCTATCTCCTCTGATTTAAAAGTTGTAGTGCTAAAACATCGTACATATTCTTAATTTCTATTCTTCTACATTTTGAGGCTGTTTTTTATACCCAACTGACTTTGAACGTCACCTGAGGAAATAATCTAAAGGAGTCAAGTCTGAGTATCGTGCTGGCTATTGAATCGGCCCTCTTCCATTTCTCTTGGAAATGATTTGTGAGACATTTCCCATTTTAAACTTTTTTTTGTTGACATTTTGGAGGTGCCAACCGAAAATGACCAAGTTGTCATCGAATTACCTTCTAAACAAGGTTTCACTCAACAAACCATTTTCTATTTAAGATTTTAATGATTGCTGTCTTCAAGCTCACAGATTGGGTACAAACTGATTGGAACCATAGAGTAATAAACATAGATAGAGGAAGTATACGCAATTTTTATATGTCCCCAACAGAGTTAGGTTACGTTGTCGGATTGTGATATATTTTCAAATCCACAATTTTACTATAGTATTATGAATGTATATTATATTGAATGAAATACATAATAATCTGAGTGATTCTCCATTAAAATGCAAATTTGAATATTTGGAATCAATCCGATATTTTTCCTAATTGTCGAATTTATAGTATGCAGAGTATTTATTATTTTCTGTATCTTCCTGCTGAAATCCAAAAGGTTTGGCAACTATTGCTCTCCTTGTGTCATCGGTTGTTTCACGTCGTTTATAATAATAATAATAAATTTATTTATACATGTTATAACTACAGAAACACATGTACAAATATTTGCCATTAAAATATTATATGGCCTGTCAAAAAAGATGATAAATATATACACAAATATATAGATATACTAACATAAAATGTAAAAGACTTGAACACAGCAATAAATATATAACACTCAATGACAAACAATCAGTTTAAAAATTCGGTCAAGTTATAAATCGTGTTTTCTAAAAGCAAATTCTTCACCTTTCTAATGAACGCAGAAAGATTCGACGTTTTTATATCATTGGGAAGCTTATTGTGAAGTTTTAAGCAGGTATGATTTGGACCTTGTTGCGTTTTCTTTATTCTCGAGTACGGAAGAGCATAATTATTTTTTTCCCGGGTATTGTAGTTATGATAGAAAGAATTTTTTGGGAATTTGTTCCCATTTGTTGTTTGTCGCGATTAAAGTGCGTTTTCTGAATTTCTGATATATTTAGGTATTTATTTCAATATATTTCGAGTTAATATGAAACGTTGAATCGCTAGGGGACATAAGAAGTGCGTTCTTTGTGGAGAAACTCGCGAATTGAGCGAAATATCCTATCACTGATATGTTTTCATTTTCGCGCTCTTCATGTCAAATTAGATAGTTCATGTTGGGGACAAAATTTGCTTACTGAAAATGACATATGCTCCCTCTATCTATGTTTATTACACTGAGACTGGAACCAACTTTATAAAATGTCCCAAAACCAAAGTTTACCTCTCTTTGCATTTTCCTGATTTCGAATGAGATGGTCCCTTCTCAAATTGACACACTGTATACATACGAATACACTCAGCATATCTCAACATTTTCGAAAAAAAATTCATCTTTCATTGCACCGCCAATAGAATTTCGCCACTGACCACTGCTCCATCTATGCGAGCGCCCACGGTACCCGCGTGGTGGTACCACATGGCAAGCACAATATCAAAACTTATTTCACCTCAAAGCACAGTTGCTTTTCGAAGTACCTACGTCGTTGACCGTATCTGCTGTCTTCTGCTGCTTTCTCTCACAACAGTTGGCTATGGTCTTCTGTGCAGGACACCAACCTGATGGTCGGCAAGAAAAATATCGGGTGTAGACGGTAAACAGGAATAATACAGCTACAGGATTCGGATGTGACAGTTCAAGATGATAGCCAACGACTACGTATTGGAACTGAACAGTGTTTTTTATTCTGGTCAAGTAAGTAGGATAACGTTCATGTATTTCACTAGAATGAAGAATTTTTATTGAGAATTACTATTCATTTGAAATGTATGCGGTTTTATTGAGAGTTTGACAGGGTTTGATTTGTTTTGATTGTAATAATGATATAATTTCAGTTCGTTTTAGATCCACAAAAGATTTCAATCAATATCAAAGTTGATCGGTCGATCGCAGTTTTGTTCGAGCCACAATTATAATTCTGTGACAGTTTCAGCTTATTCATTATATTCAAAAATACTATTCATCAGTACTCTTTTGGTACCAATTTTTCAGGGTTATTCACATAAGCTAAGTCCTTAGAATGGAATTCAGCGCGTTAAATTTATGTTGTACAGTTTCCGATTTTCAAATGAAACCTCTATATACATGCAATATAGACAATAAATCGAATTGTCTGATAACTTTATTGACTGCTTTGTTTGCAAAGCTATTTCGTAACATTGGTAGGTAATTCGTTAATTCCATTATTGGGTTTTTTCAAATTTTGACAGTTGTACTATAGTATTATTTCTCAGAGTAATAAACATAGATAGACGTCATTTCCAGCAAGCAAATTTAGTCCCCAACATGAACTATCAAATTTGACATAAGGTGCGCGGAAATGAAAACATACCAGTGATACGATATTCGCGAGTTTCTCCACAAAGAACGCACTTCTTATGTCCCATAGTGAATCAACGTGTTAAATTAACTCTAAATATATTGAAATAAATACCTAAATATATCAGAAATTCAGAAAACAAACTTCAAGCGCCCCAAACGACGTGAAACAACCGATGACACTAGGAGAGCAATAGTTGCCAAATCTTGGATTTCAGCAGGTAGATACAGAAAATAATAAATATTCTGCATACTAATTGGGAACAATATCGGATTCCAAATATTCAAATTTGTATATTCAATCGGAAATCACTCAAATAAATATATTTCATCCAATATAATATACATTCATGACAATATAGTAAAACTGTGAATTTGAAAATATATATCACAATCCGACAACGTAATCTAACCATGTTGGAGTCATGTAAAAATTTAGTATACTTCCTCTATCTATGTTTATTACTTTATGTATAATTCTAATAGCAACCCACTATATATCATTTGTGAGATAATACAAATACTTTTCCAATGGGACAAAAAGTTTTACGATTATCGAAAGGCATATACAGTACCTACTACCTTCACTGAGCGCACAATGTAGTAGACCAATCATTAAATATTCCATTCTGAACAATGATATAGGTAGGAAGGTAGGTACTGTGTATTACCACAGTTTTTCATGTTTCTGTTCAACTAGCGTAACTACATCAGTCATTGACAATTATCGATTACTCCATAGAATAGGGAAATGCATTTCCTTCGACCTTTCCTCAAATATCCGCCAATTGACAATTTCACACAAGCAATCAGCAACAAACAAAAATAACCAACAAAATTTGACAGTTCCAGAGATGAAGATGACATCAACTCGAAGACATGCTTCGATAATTTTTCACAAAGACAAGGAATAGCCATGAGATAAAATCATGTATTACACTTGAATATTTGAATGTCAATTCGTAACGGAAAATCATTAAAAAAAGTTGATCTTCGTGGTTTTTAGTTATATTTTTTATGTCCATTCCCTTGATTATTCAATGTCATAATTATGGAATAGATTTAGTTGGGAGGAGATAGGTTACTAGTTCTTATATTCTGTAGTAGTTGTCAGAGTTATTCAATAAATTTATTATTATTATTTATTCCTTTTTTTGAAATAGTTCACCCAAAAACTTCAAACACGATATCGATTTATTTTTTTCATTAGTATATCTTCGGATTAGTTTGATGTTTGGAATAAATATTCTAAGATCTTGTGTGTTGAAATTTCGAACCGTTCAAGATTCAAAATTAAATGAATCCAAAAATTTGATAAATAATAATTATCCCGAAGATTAGATTAGATTTAATTAAGGAGGTTTCGTTTCACTGCGACCTTATGGTCTATCGTGCCCACATCAGAGCTATTCTCTCCATATCGTGATCTACAGCTCGCCTTCCAGATTCAGAGTTCTAATGTATCTGGGATGGTTTCCAAGAGGCTAATTCCTCACTTCTATAAGTTTCTTGTCCAAAGCAGATTTTGCGTTGGATAGTGATGGCGAGGCATTCTCTCACCAGGTGATCCGGAGTTTCTTGCTCCTTCCCACAGAATCTGCACTTGTCATTTTCTGCTAGACCCATTCTCATGAGGTGTTTCCAAAGGCGACAATGCCCTGTGAGGAATCCAGTGAGAAGTTGTAGTAAATTTTTGTTAAGATCCAGATACTTCTTAGATCTCGCAGTGTCAAAGTTTCGAAGAAACTTTTTGGAATCATCCGAACCAGGAAGATTCCGCCAGAGTGATTCTCTTTCGGTTTTTTCCTTCTCCTGAAAATCTTTCTTTTAGAAACATTAGTCTATGCCACAAGATGGATCCAGGCTGATGAAAAGAGTTTGTGCTCCTTTTCTGGCAAGTGTGTTAACCTCTTCATTTCCTTTAATTCCCGAGTGGTCGGGAAACCAGAATAAAAAGACCTTAGATATTATTCTTGCCTATTTCACTGAGTTTTTTTTGTCACTCCAATATCATCTTGGAATCGATGATATGTGAGCTGAGTGCTTTGATTGCAGCCTAACTATCAGAGTGTATCGCTATATCACATTTCCGATAGTTTTGTGCCATGATAATGTCTACGCATCTTTCTATTGCATTTATTTCTGCCTGAAAAACACTTAGACAGCGAACTAACGATATTGAGCATTTGGTACCAGTCCCGAATACTCCAGCGCCAGCCCGCGTCGTTGTTTTGGAACCATCTGTGTACCATTTGATGGTATTCTTTTTGAGAACTGGGATTGTGGACTCTCCTTCCCAATCTCCTTTTCTACTTAGTATCGTAATGAAGGTTTTTATAATTATCCCGAAGGATAGATACTATGAAAATAATTATCCATTTGGCTAGTCTTTTTCAGCCGATCGGCGTAGTTTAATGTTATGAGCAACGTGTGGCGCCACCCTAAGTGCTTGTGGCGAGTCATCACAAACATAATAAACCTGGTCCATTTCACTACACCTATTTATGAAATTCAAATGATGCAATACCCTGTATTCATTTTTATACACAATTTCTTCTATTGAATTTCAAAAAACCCTGTGTTTCCCATTCTGAAATTTCATACATTTTTCAATAAAATAACATGATCTTTTCAGGGAAAGATATTCACGAAAAGCTGAACTTTAATGTCTCTGCCATACTTTTTATAGGTAGAACCTGCATCATGTGCTCAAAGATTGTTGGGGAGCGTAAAGACTGGAGTTATCCTGAAAGATGTCTCCATGACTGTTTACTCCGGAGAAGTTATAGCAATTCTAGGATCCAAAGGTAGTTTGAAATACAAAGATTCTTCTTCACAATCAACAAAAAATCATAAATCAATTTTTTTTTCAGGTAGCGGTAAGAAAGCTCTTCTGGATGTTATAGCCAGACGAGTTCAAGGCCCAACCAGAGGTCAAATTTTACTCAACAATCAACCTCTCAGCTTGAATGTCTTCAATCAAAGATGTGGTTATGTCACTCACAAATGCGACCTCATACCAGGATTAACTGTTGAGGAAAACTTATACTACGTGCCCACAAAGGTAATATGAGTCTAAAACATTGTTTCTGACTATTATTGTTTGGGGTATCGCGTTTTCGTGGGAATTATCAAAAGACTGATGAACGACAGACGAGAACTTTATTGTGGTACAGCACTTGGAAACATCCTTGAACACTCTACTAACTCAACTGGGCATCACCTCGTCACTTCCTCTACAGAACGCTCCTTTTCCCAGTTTTATACCTGGGTTACAAACATAAAATCATATTATACTCCGTGAATTTCTTCTTCCTTTTCTTATTCTCTCCAATCTTTCAATACCTTTTCTGTGGAGAGATTCATCTTTACTTTCGAAAAAAGCTTCAACCTATCCAATTACTTCTTCATAAGAGCCAATTTTCATTCTCTGGAATATATTTCATCCACCTGTGCCATATCTCTTTTTTCTCATTAGTATCAAGCTCAAAAAAATGAAAGAATTTCGAAACAGTAAATTCTGGATCGAGATATTGAAAGTTAAGTGACACTATATTTGTTGTTATTTGGAACGCTGTCTTTTATAAGAAAAACACTGTGCAAGCAAACCAATAGCTTGATAAGTATTATTCAGACTCTGCACCATCGACAACAATGGTTAAAAGGTGCTCCAATGGCTCTAATGAAGAGGTTAAAGCCTATTTCGTAAGCAAAGACGGATATTCCCACAGAAAAGGTATCAAAAAGTTAGAGAAAGGTTTGATTACATGTATCACTCTGATGACTGTGTTGACGATTAAAGTCGGAAGTGTTTTAGGTGTATGTGGTCTCTAGGGGTGCATTTGGCACATGAATAAACGAGCTCTCTAAAACGTTCACGTCAATTTTTCCTCATATTTCATATCATTGAAACAACAACATTCAATTCCTCTTATCATTACAGTTGTCAGGATACGTGAAGAAATCCAAGGTCAAACAAGTGATGGCTGATCTTGCCTTATCCCAGATAGCTGGAAGATGCACAGAAAACCTGAACCGTAGTGAATTCAGGAGGCTGATGATTGGAATGCAATTCGTGAAAGATCCAGGTAGGCGGTGTAATGATTGACTCACTCCAGTCGCAATTGTTTTGAAACGGAATTCTTGGTTTGTCGCTTGAGCAATTACTTAATGGTTTGTGATCTTCTCGCTATTTCCTGTGAATATCAAGATGAGGCAGCCTTCTTCCTATTGTTTCTGGAGGTTCTCCATAAAAGACCAAGGTTGAATATGTTGTAACGTTTTTAGGATTTCTTGGTAAATGACATGGCTCATCTTTCGTTGATATCATTTAACTCAACATTGAAACTAAAGAAGGCGGACGATATAAATCACTTTCTATAGCAAGAATTTCAATAGCAAGGCAATACTGTAACGCTAGAATCCTGGCTAGCACATATTTTTTATTCCAACTTATAATAATAAAAAAATTAAATAAAGAAACCAATCAACATTTCTTCTTTCCAACTTGTGAGATTGAGGGGATATTTGTATATTTTTATTTTTCTAATCCCCATCAAAATCATTCAATGAGTACAACCAATAAACTCAACTGTGTAAATAGTAGTAGCATTAGTAGTAATAGCGTTAGTATATGATATATCTTATTTTATGTAATCCAAATTCAATCATATAATTCAAATTCAAGTTCTATCATCAAATCCAGTTCTATTAGAATACACAAAAGATGGAGATATATGCAAATGCAGTTTAATCAGAAGGTTATACTTAGCAACTTGGACTCTAGGGTGGAAGGGTGAAAAAAGCCTTTGCTGAATAATAACGTCCAAGTGTATAGCTTGGATATTTGACTGGTACTTCCGATACAAATCCCATACTTGTGGTTGAGAAAAATTTACTATCAAGAACATCATCCAATATAGTAATGAATAGAAGAAGGATTTGATTCTGGTCAAGCTTAAATCACCAGACTCAGAAGAAAACACAACCAAAATGCTTTGTGTCATAATTTCGAAATATTTGCAAATCAAGAACTCCCAATCAATATTATAAAATATACCAAAAATGTGCTCGACCAAAATTGATACCAGAAAATTTTCAGTTGTTCTTCTGTTGGACGAGCCTACTTGGGATCTGGATCCCCTAAATACCTATCTGGTGATATCAATCCTCTCCAACGCAGCTAAGAAATACGGCTCTGCTATAATACTGACAATGGAAAAACCAAGATCAGACGTATTTCCATTTCTTGAGAGAGTACTATATCTATGCCTTGGAGATGTTGTCTATTCTGGTGGAACCAGACAAATGCTGGAATATTTCAATGAAATTGGATTTCCTTGTCCTCAACTGGAGAACCCACTCATGTACTACTGTAAGTATTACTTTTATTTTTTCAATATACAACTGTATACAAGACTATACATTTCAACAGAATTTATTTCAACCAATAAAATACGGCTATGGCACTGGTAACTGAGTAACTACCTCCTCCTGTCGCTCTGTTCTAAACTGACCCTCTAGAAAGAATTTGGTCAAGCCCAATCCTTTCAGACTGCAGTTTCAGACTTCTCTCGAAGGAAAGCATTGGCGTGGATTGCGTATTCGTTACAATTATGGCTAGGATGCAACCTTTGACAGAACTGTCACCAGTTTTTCCTTTGTTCTATACCATGCACAGCAATTACCAAGGAAATCGTCTAGTACATTGTTAAATGTGAAAAAAAGTGCTTGGTAGCCCTATTACTAAGGAAGACTTGTCTAGTTCCTTAGAGTGGATAGTTCAGAACATTTACGAAGTATGTGACCTTCTAGATCTATGTCCAATTTCCAGATAATTCTACCGTCAGCCCCATGTGGTACAGATGGTAGTTAACTCTTCACTTTAAGTCCAGAGTCTAACCAGTCAACACACATATTTCCTTAAAAATATGGTATTGGTCAACATTGTCACCTTTTAGAGTGATACTTCGAAGCTTCTTTAACTTGTCGATGCCTTTTCTCTTCGTCTTTGCTTTCGAAATAGACTTTAACCTTGGCCAACCACTTCGTCATTAGAACCAGTGGATGTTTTCTGAAACATACAGCATCTCTGAACAACAGTCATCAATCCATTGCTAGGCTTCCATAGGAATCCTAGAACTGTTGTCCCATAGTTTACTCTTTCAAGCCTACATACTGATTTTTCGATAACCCCTTTCCAAGTTCATCAAACTGTTCATTGCCTTAATGACTAGTATTATTATTATTATCATTATAATTAGATTTGAATCAAGGACATGGTCCTGTGAGATTCAATATACACAAAGAGCCCTGTATATTCAGTAACTTTGTTGCTTCATCGGCAAAGAAATTTGGCTCTACGATTCCATGTTCCTCAGCATGTCAGTAACTTCTAAAGGTCATCATACATAGCGGTTTGCATTTTGGTACATTGAATACCATTCAAAGTTCGATTTGTTTTTTACAGTATGCCTATCAACAGTAGATAGAAGATCTAGAGAGAGATTCGTAGAGAGCAATCATCAGATCGCTGCACTCGTTGAAAAATTCAAATTAGAGGGAGGAATATACAGAAAAGGTACTATGAATCATCCAATGGAGCACAGCCTAGGTTTAGGTAATAAGATGCCCTTGCTCTTGGAGAAGCCTGGTACCTTTCGTGTAGGTTGGACCCTTTACACGTAAGAAGAAATTAATATTGGATTTATTATGGTTTATGCGTCTTTGATTCATTTAAAAAACAATTTATACAATACCAAAAATGCTTGAAGACGGAGTCACAACTTGGCAATGAATTTCATCTTATTTATTAGATGTAAATTTATGTCTCGATCAAAAACGGCTAAATTCAACTGCTAACAACATGATGCTTCCAATTGAAGCAGCTCAAGGATTTAACTTGAAGACTGTGAGTGCATTATAAAGGGCGTTTCAGAAGGATCTGCTGGATCCTTGAAGTTGTGAATCCTAAGGTTCTTTTAAGATGGAAAGATTGTATGAACCTCCGTCCTAAAACTCTAAACGTTTGAGCTTAAGGGTGATAAATAAAAAAAAACTTGCTGAATGTTATTCTGAAGCTCGACTGTCAACATCTGGTGTAATCAAGAGCCTTTCTTATTATTTTCAGGCGTATCCTGGCCTCGACTTTGAGTTTACGTAAATGTGGAATGAAGAGTATGTTTTTGAGGTTATTCCTGCTTCCATTGTTCTTCTTCATGCTGTGGGGTATCTATAGAGAGATGAAGGTGAGTCCATTTGATCTTCTACGTCCACTAGAATGAATATAGTGAAGGAAATACATATTGCAGGAATATAATTGATATGAATCGTCTTAAGTTAGATAACTATGGTTTTTAACTTTTATATATTTTACAATTTCGTGTATATTTTCAGAACTACCAACACACATTTGTTACAAGGAATGGTCTCATACTGAACATCTTATGCGGATCTTACTTCATTGGAATCATCAATGCGATATCTTTATGTAAGTAAAGAGATCACCAATTCTTCAACCGTTTCTTCAAATCCAATTCCTTACAGTCTCAGTCTACAGAACGAGATATTTCCAAGAATCTCAAGAAGGTTTATACGGAGGAACGTTATTCTTGACAACTTATAATCTGGTTACGATTCCTTTCTCTTTCCTAACAACTGCTATGGCAACCGCAATCATCTACCCCTTGATTGGCAGCTTCGATGAACCTATGGAATATCTGTATCTCACTCTCATCTTATGGGCCTGTTATTTATTCTCTGAACAGCAAACCATGGCTATACTGATCATGGTGAAGGATAGGTTGACCGCTGCGATTTTCAGTACATATATCACCTGTATATGTATTGCAGTAGGCAGTGGCATATTAAGGTGAGTTAAAAGGTGTCCTTTATTCTTTTGGCATTCCAGAAATTCATCAATGCATTTAACTAGCAGCCGATGCACTAGTGACTGCTATCCAAAAAACTAGAAGGGTTTTCCAATAGGTGATTTCATTTTGAATATCCCACTATCTGGGCAGCTGTCATCTTTTGACATTTGACAAGTGAAACCAAGCAATAAAAATGTAACGCTATAAGCTTCAACAACGAAGTGAAATTGTTAAAATTCACGGCAAAAATTGTGAAAATACTGCAGTCACAACTGAAGCAGTTTTGAGTCGTTGTGACGCACCTACTCGGTCTGCAATAGTTGATTAGGGGGAAAAATTTGAGCTTTAGGAACAAGTTAATGATGTGACGATTCGAAACCGTGTGCGTCGCTCAAAAACAACTGAAAACATTTCTCCTGTAGACCGTAGTGTTGACGAAAACTCAGATTTGTCGTTCCATCGTCGATCTTGAGAATTAGGCATTCCTCGAACGATATTAAACCGTATTTTTCATAAAAACTCAGGGCTTAAGGATTTCAAAGTTCAGTTAATACAAGAACTACAGCTTGTCGATCACTAGCAACGTCATATCTTTGCTGATCAAAATGATCCGGATTTTCATCTAAAAATCATCTTCAGTGATGAGGGCCATTTTTACCTCGGAGGCTACGTTAATAAGCAGAATTGTCGCTTGACAAATCCAAGAATGATTGTTGAGAAGCCTTTCCATTGTCAACATATCACGGTTTGGTGAGGTTTTTTTTGGCCCGGTGGTGTGATTGAACCTTACTTATTCTAAAATACGGCTGGTGCAACTGTTTCTGGGTATGAATTGCGCTACTGATATAATTATCAATTTTTTATGCCCGCATATTGGAAGATATTGATGTGAACGAAGTATAATTTCAATGAGATGGCGCAACTTGCCACAAAAGCAACGAAACAATCGCAATTTTGCAAGTTTCCTGGCCGTTCTTGAAGAGATGACCACAATTGGCCACTGATATCTTCTGATTTTACACCTTCTTACTTTTTTCTTTGGGCCATGTGAAAGATAAGGTCTAGACTCTAGACAATTGCTCCAAAAGGCGTTGAAGATAGAATTCGTGAAGTTATCTAGGGCATACAGCGAATTGGTTTTGGGAAATTTTATGAAAAGGATGTGGTGCTGCAACCTAAGACGTGGCGGCCATTTGGTTGATATCATTTTCCATTTTTAATAACATACTCTTCACAATGAAATAAACATCCATTGTATTCTCTTGAAATATTTTTTCAATATAAAAATTAATAAACCTCTTTTGGCGAGTCTTTATCGAGCCAAGTTACAAATTGCGCCCTCTCCCAGGTGTTTGGTGTTTCGTCTCGAGATCGCTAGTGAACTTTTCAGTTGGACTATCCAGCAATGTTGCCCAAGACACACTCTCACACACCATCGTAAGAGGTAACCCTGTTGCAACGCAACGTCCCCTTTAAATACACCGGGGCCGAAGTAGTCTGGCGCGAACACCCATAGCTCCATCTGTGACCAAACAGAGTCACTACACTCTTATTGGAAAACCCTTTGTTAGAGAGTAAAAATTAGGTTTAAGAGATTTTCCTCACCAAAAACTGTTTTTCTAGGTCCATGAAAGGATTGCAAGACTGGTTGTACTACCTCACATATGGCATTCAAGCAAGATACGCATCATCTTTCCTTCACCGTCAAATTTTCTTAACACCTGAAATGCAGAGAGCTCTATCATTCGATGATTCAAAAAATTGTAGTGGAATGAATTTGATTGAAACCTCCAGTCTGCTTTCCAATAATCCTTATTGTCGATACGCAAGTGGCCAGGCCTATTTGACAGAAAGGTACAGCAGGGATGCAACAGATGTCATCTTCAATGGAGTTCTGGATTTCGATATAAATTTGGGAGTTACATTCGCTTTTGCTGTTGGAATGTTGGTGTTCAATTTGTTCTTGTACATTCTTCCTTTGCCGGCTTTTATAAAAGCTAAATTCAGAGAATAAGAATGCAGTCTTTACATTTGAGCAGGTACCTACTGAAGAGTTGGGTTGCTGTAAATCTGCAACGCATGCAATACAGTAGAGGATCAAGAAGGAATATTATCGTCAAATGAAGAACAACATGGTTTCTAAATGTAACAATGTAAATAGTGGTATTTAAGATATATGTTTATATGAATTTTTTATGAAAAAAGTTGTTTTATCCGACGCCAAAGTTATTGAACTGAAATCTTTACCACCCTGTAATTCGAAAATGTTTGTTTACAATGGCCATTTGAAATTCAAAAAAAAGTTATTTTTAGCATCCTACATAAACTACATGGTTGAATTTAGGGCGTTATTGCAATGAAGACATGAATGAATGAAGATCAGCATCACAAGTTTTACAACATAAAAAATTCAAGCACCTTCACCTTTAATAATCAATGCCATATTCAAATTCACCGAAAGCCAATTTTCTCCTCCATAATAAAATTGAAAACATCGATGAATACCAGTCCATTGAATTATCTATATTTATTTATGAAACGAAACAAAATTTTTTAACTTCATTTAGTCATCTATTGGAATCTCGGCGCACGATAGGTTGAATGAAGTAGAAATCTGTAATACAATAAACCAGGTCCCTGATCGTCGTGATAGAGGGCACTACCTATTCAATACATTAAAATTGTACTGTATCAATGTCGATTAGTGGTGATGAAAAATTGAAATGTCACTCAAAATTGGTGACTTATACTTATGATTATCAGTCATTTATTTTGAGAATAAAGTAAATAAAAAAGAATCGTAATACCATCGTACTAAGCATTTCGTATATGTACCTAAGTGGTTAATCCATAACGACTATCTTAGATGAAGATCCAATCTTATGGGGTATTCAAAATCAAAAACTTTCTGACATTTTCATAGATTTAAAACTATAATCAAGAAGTTGATCAATCAAAGTTTTATGAAACCCGGTGTAACAGGCCAATTGTCTACCATAGTAAAACACAAAATTGGCAAAATTCGATTTTTTTTACTCAACATAGTTGCCTTCGAGGGCGATACAGCGATTATAACGATCTTCCAACTTTTTAATACCATTTTTGTAGTAAGATTTGCCTTTCTATTCAAAATAGGTGATTACTCCTTCATTTCTTTCCAGCGAGCATTATTTTGAGGTCTGAGAACAAGAAAAAGTCGCTGGGGGCCAGATCTGGCGAATACGGTGGATGTAGAAGACTAGAAGCAATTCGAAGCCCAATTCATGCAATTTTGCCGTTGTTTTCATTGATTTGTGAAAAGACGCATTGTCTTGATGAAACAGCACCTTTTTTTTCTTCAAATGGGGTAGTTACACAACATGAGAATCGACTATATGAACATAAATATTTTAGGGAAATTTGTGGACATGAAATCATTAAATTGAAATCAAGTATTCTTTCAACGAAAACGAATACAACAATCTTCACCCCAAAGTCTTCGAGTAATGAATCATCAAAAATGTCACAATTCCATGAAAATCACGAAACGAAGGAAAAATGATCGTTTATTAAAAAAAGATATTGAAATAATATTAAATGAATGTGTCCCCACATATCTACAAGAACTCTTCACAATAGGTATAATGGCCACAAGAAATAATGAACATAGTGTTTCCATTACATTTTTTTTCATTTGATCAGCAGTCTGTTTTATTATTGAAAAGTTCATTAAAGAAATAGCTTTTGAAAAATATGTACCTATTTTCTTCATTTAGCGTCAATATTCTTTTGAAGATTATTACTCAGCTTCAGAAATAGGCGCATCTTTTATCCTGGAATATAACCTCATATTTTTCCTATCAATTAGTTTTCTTGAAAAGAAGTACGATAGTCAAATAAAAAAAATGATAAAGGAAGAAAATTCCGAACAAAGGATTCTTCAACAATAGTATGTACTTAATTTCTTGATATCATTAGCTGCAATTAAATTCGATAAACGAATATTGGTAATCGGTTTGTTCTTTATAAATTATTCATTGTATGAAGAATTTCATTGTTCTTGAAATGAAATCGAACCATTCGCTTTATCTTCTTTTCGATAGTATTATCTGAAATATTTTTTCCATAGGTTATGACTAGGACTCAAAAATTTCATCATTTTCTTCGAATCGTTTAATCAACTTAGAACAATAGGGTTTTCGCAATTATTATGCTTTAGTTCGATTAATTACTCAAACAAATGTGCAACGATGGTGAACATTCAATTGAATTAATAATCAAAGAGACTCTCATTTTGTTTCAAATATATCGAATACTGTCTCGATAGCAAAAAATATCAGAAGTACTAAAGAAACTACTGAAAAACTCAGAAAATACACATGAAAGCAAATCTTTCAATTTCAATACACTAGCTGACTGTAGCTGTAAAGGAATGAATAAAACGAAATTAGAAATAAATTTGAACGGCTAAATGAGAAAGAACATGATTCTTATTCTCTGCTTCTCTTGGAAAATTTTAAGTGCATTCACCAAAGCCTTTCATTTTTATTCATCACAACATTTTTAATCGTAAAAATAGAACA
Source organism: Harmonia axyridis (assembly GCF_914767665.1). Lineage (NCBI taxonomy): Eukaryota > Metazoa > Arthropoda > Insecta > Coleoptera > Coccinellidae > Harmonia > Harmonia axyridis. Next base: position 34,173,927 of record NC_059505.1, read on the forward strand.
ACATTGAATAAATTATTCAATAAAACTACAAGGTCTTATTGATAAAATACAAATGGTAGAGCTCCAAAAAATCCATAACTTCTTGCATAATTCAACCACAACCTTTGCTGCTTTTTGTACTCAGAAAACATTTCATTCGATGGTTACAAAATAATTTCTTGAAGTCTTTCCAACTACTGAAGGGAATAAGAAATCTAAAACTAAAGATATTATTCACAAAAAACGTTTAATTTTTAATTGATTAAATTTGAAGAATTGAATAATTTGAAGAAACAACACAAAAGCAACACAACGAAACAAAATTTAAACTGTTCCGCATTAGAGCTATCAAACTGAATGACTAGGAGGAGAGGTACTTTATTTTTAGCTTCTCTACTGGGACGGTATTCCAAGAGCATCCAATTAACAGGCTCAAAACTCGTAGAGTCCATGATCCATGATAATGACATCCAAAGCTGTCGTAGGCTTCAGCTGACTGTTGATGTCTTCAAGGAACCCACAGAAGTATTCACCAAAAACGTTTTATTTCCATTTGGTCAAAAAAGTGAATTCGTAATAAAAAAAATGAATAAATAAATGAATCATTTGATTCAACAACACGTAAGTAACACAACTAAACAATATTAAAACTTCACCGCGTTGAAGTTATCTGACCGAACGATTAGGAGGGGAGGAACTTGATCTTTTCTCAGTTTCTCTGTTAAAACCGTAATCCAACAGCATCAAATTGAGTTGGTCCCAATGCGTTATCCTACCATTTACAGGCAAATGTCTCGTAAAGTCCAAAGAATCCATGATGATGCCCTCCAAAACGATCGTAGGCTTCAACTGGCTGTCGATCGAAATGCTCGTCGATATCATCAACCCACTCTCAGGGGAAGACAACTGGTAGATCCAAACGATCAGCTGTCTCTCTCGTCATCCATCTGCAAACATCCAGCACCACCTTCAGCTGATTCTTGTAATCCTGTAGGAGGCTGAAAAATCGAAGATGAAGCTATCTCAGTTGGGAAGTATTGCCAAATAGCCAAAAGTCTAGAATAGTTCAAAGGATCCATGATAATGGCATCCAAAACAATCGTAGGCTTCAATTGACTGTCAATCGATATCCTCATCGATGTTTTGAAGGTATTGTTGAGGAATACAAATGGTAGAACTCCAAATTCTTGCATCATCCAATCACTATATTCTGCTGGTTTTTCTACTGAGAAAACCATTCATATGATTAAAAACCAGTAAAAACTAACCTTGCATAGGTTATAAAATCATACAGGATGATTTCAGCTTCTAGAGTGAATAAGAACTGTAAGCTTGTGGACAGATTCCAAAGAAGATCTTATGACTGAAGCCAAAAATTATCCACCAAAAACGTTTGATTTCCATTTGATCGAAACATTTGTATTCATAATAAAGAAAACAACAATAAATGAATCCTTTGATACAACAACACGTAAGTAACACAACTAAACAATATTAACACTAAACCGCGTTAAAGTTATCAGTCCGAACGATCAGGATGGGAGGAACTTGATCTTTATTCTCAGTTTCTCTGTTGCAACCATCATCCAACAGCATCAAATTGAGTTGGTCCCAATGCGTTATCCTACCATTTACAGGCAAATGTCTCGTAAAGTCCAAAGAATCCATGATGATGCCCTCCAAAACGATCGTAGGCTTCAACTGGCTGTCGATCGAAATGCTCGTCGATATCATCAACCCACTCTCAGGGGAAGACAACTGGTAGATCCAAACGATCAGCTGTCTCTCTCGTCATCCATCTGCAAACATCCAGCACCACCTTCAGCTGATTCTTGTAATCCTGTAGGAGGCTGAAAAAATCGAAGATGAAGCTGTCGCAGTTGGGAAGTATTGCCAAATCGCCAAAAGTCTCGAATCGACCAAAGGATCCATGATAATGGCATTCAAAACAATCGTAGGCTTCAACTGACTGTCAATCAATATCCTGATCGATGTTTTGAAGGTATTATTGAGGAATACAAATGGTAGAACTCCAAATTCTTGCATCATCCAATCACTATATTCTGCTAGTTTTTCTACTGAGAAAACCATTCATATGATTAAAAACCAGTAAAAACTAACCTTGCATAGGTTATAAAATCATACAGGATGATTTCAGCTTCTAGAGTGAATAAAAACTGCAAGCTTGTGGGCAGATTCTAAAGAAGATCTTGTGACTGAACCCAAAAAATATCCACCAAAAACGTTTGATTTCTATTTGATCAAAACATGTGTACTCGTAATAAAAAGAACAACAATAAATGAATCATTCGATACAACAACACGTAGGTAACACAACTAAACAATATTAAAACTAAACCGCGTTAAAGTTATCAGTCCGAACGATAAGGAGGGGATGAACTTCATCCTTATTCTCAGTTTCTCTGTTGAAACCGTAATCCAACAGCATCAAATTGAGTTGCTCCCAATGCGTCATCCTTCCATTAACAGGCACATGTCTCGTATAGTGCAAAGGATCCATGATGATGACCTCCAAAGGGGTCGTAGGCTTCAACTGGCTGTCGATCGAAATACTCGTCGATATCTTCAACCCACTCTCAGGGAAAGACAACTGGTAGAAATCCAAACGATCAGCTGTCTCTCTCGTCATCCATCTGCAAACATCCAGCACCACCTTAAGCTGATTCTTATAATCCTGTAGGAGGCTGAAAATATCGAAGATGAACCTGTAACAGTTGGGAAGAATTGACAAATCTCCAAAAATCTCTAATAGTCCAAAGGATCTATGATAATGGCATCCAAAGCGATCGTAGGCTTCAACTGACTCTCAATCCATTCACTCATCGATGTTTTGAAGGTATTATTGAAGAAACCAAATGATAGAACACCAAAAGATCTGCCACTTCTTGCATCATCCATCCACAACCTTTTGCTGTTTTTTTGTACTGAGAAAATATTTCATACGATTAAAAACCAGCACAAACTAACCTTACATAGGTTATGAAATCATACAGGATGATTTCTAGAGTGAATAAGAACTGTAAGCTTGTGGGCAGATTATAAAGAAGATCTTGTGACTGAAAAAATAATACACCAGAAACGTTTAATTTCCATTTGATGAAAACATGTGTATTCGTACTAAAAAGGACAACAATAAATGAATCATTTGATACAACCACACGTAGGTAACACAACTAAACAATATTAAAACTAAACCGCGTTAAAGTTATCAGTCCGAACGATTAGGAGAGGATGAACTTGATCCTTATTCTCAGTTTCTCTGTTAAAACCGTAATCCAACAGCATCAAATTGAGTTGGTCCCAATGCGTCATCCTTCCATTAACAGGCACATGTCTCGTATAGTGCAAAGGATCCATGATGATGACCTCCAAAGCGATCGTAGGCTTCAACTGGCTGTCGATCGAAATACTCGTCGATATCTTCAACCCACTCTCAGGGAAAGACAACTGGTAGAAATCCAAACGATCAGCTGTCTCTCTCGTCATCCATCTGCAAACATCCAGCACCACCTTCAGCTGATTCTTGTTTACCTGTAGGAGGCTGAAAAAATCGAAGATGAACCTGTAACAGTTGGGAAGAATTGACAAATCTCCAAAAATCTCTAATAGTCCAAAGGATCTATGATAATGGCATCCAAAGCGATCGTAGGCTTCAACTGACTCTCAATCCATTCACTCATCGAGGTTTTGAAGGTATTATTGAAGAAACCAAATGATAGAACTCCAAAAGATCTGCTACTTCTTGCATCATCCATCCACAAACTTTTGCTTTTTTTTTGTACTGAGAAAATATTTCATACGATTAAAAACCAGCACAAACTAACCTTACATATGTTATGAAATCATACAGGATGATTTCTAGAGTGAATAAGAACTGTAAGCTTGTGGGCAGATTATAAAGAAGATCTTGTGACTGAAAAAAAAATCCACCAGAAACGTTTAATTTCCATTTGATGAAAACATGTGTATTCGTAATAAAAAGAACAACAATAAATGAACCATTTGATACAACAACTCGTAAGTAACACAACTAAACAATATCAAAACTAAACCGCGTTAAAGTTATCAGTCCGAACGATTAGGAGGGGAGGAACTTGATCTTTATTCTCAGTTTCTCTGTTGAAATCATAATCCAACAGCATCAAATTGAGTTGGTCCCAATGCGTTATCCTACCATTTACAGGCACATGTCTCGTATAGTCCAAAGGATCCATGATAATGCCCTCCAAAGCGATCGTAGGCTTCAACTGGCTGTCGATCGAAATGCTCGTCGATATCTTCAACCCACTCTCAGGGAAAGACAACTGGTAGAAATCCAAACGATCAGCTGTCTCTCTCGTCATCCATCTGCAAACATCCAGCACCACCTTCAGCTGATTCTTGTAATCCTGTAGGAGGCTGAAAAATCGAAGATGAAGCTATCGCAGTTGGGAAGTATTGCCAAATAGCCAAAAGTCTAGAATAGTTCAAAGGATCCATGATAATGACATCCAAAACAATCGTAGGCTTCAATTGACTGTCAATCGATATCCTCATCGATGTTTTGAAGGTGTTATTGAGGAATACAAATGGTAGAACTTCAAATTCTTGCATCATCCAATCACTATATTATGCTGGTTTTTGTACTGAGAAAACCATTCATATGATTAAAAACCAGTAAAAACTAACCTTGCATAGGTTATAAAATCATACAGGATGATTTCAGCTTCTAGAGTGAATAAGAACTGTAAGCTTGTGGACGGATTCCAAAGAAGATCTTATGACTGAAGCCAAAAATTATCCACCAAAAACGTTTGATTTCCTTTTGATCGAAACATGTGTATTCATTACAAAGAAAACAACAATAAAAGAATACTTTGATACAACAACACGTGAGTAACTCAACTAAACAATATCAAAACTAAACCGCGTCAAAGTTATCAGTCCGAACGATTAGGAGAGGATGAACTTGATCCTTATTCTCAGTTTCTCTGTTAAAACCGTAATCCAACAGCATCAAATTGAGTTGGTCCCAATGCGTCATCCTTCCATTAACAGGCACATGTCTCGTATAGTGCAAAGGATCCATGATGATGACATCCAAAGCGATCGTAGGCTTCAACTGGCTGTCGATCGAAATACTCGTTGATATCTTCAACCCACTCTCAGGGAAAGACAACTGGTAGAAATCCAAACGATCAGCTGTCTCTCTCGTCATCCATCTGCAAACATCCAGCATCACCTTCAGCTGATTCTTGTTTACCTGTAGGAGGCTGAAAAAATCGAAGATGAACCTGTAACAGTTGGGAAGAATTGACAAATCTCCAAAAATCTCTAATAGTCCAAAGGATCTATGATAATGGCATCCAAAGCGATTGTAGGCCTCAACTGACTCTCAATCCATTCACTCATCGATGTTTTGAAGGTATTATTGAAGAAACCAAATGATAGAACTCCAAAAGATCTGCCACTTCTTGCATCATCCATCCACAACCTTTTGCTGTTTTTTTGTACTGAGAAAATATTTCATACGATTAAAAACCAGCACAAACTAACCTTACATAGGTTATGAAATCATACAGGATGATTTCTAGAGTGAATAAGAACTGTAAGCTTGTGGGCAGATTCTAGAGAAGATCTTGTGACTGAACCCAAAAATTATCCACCACAAACGTTTGATTTCCATTTGATCAAAACATGTGTACTCGTAATAAAAAGAACAACAATAAATGAATCATTCGATACAACAACACGTAAGTAACACAACTAAACAATATTAAAACTAAACCGCGTTAAAGTTATCAGTCCGAACGATTAGGAGGGGAGGAACTTGATCTTTATTCTCAGTTTCTCTGTTGAAACCGTAATCCAACAGCATCAAATTGAGTTGGTCCCAATGCGTTATCCTACCATTAACAGGCACATGCCTCGTATAGTCCAAAGGATCCATGACAATACCCTCCAAAGCGATCGTAGGCTTCAACTGGCTATCGATCGAAATACTCGTCGATATCTTCAACCCACTCTCAGGGGAAGACAACTGGTAAAAATCCAAACGATCAGCTGTCTCTCTCGTCATCCATCTGCAAACATCCAGCACCACCTTCAGCTGATTCTTATAATCCTGTAGGAGGCTGAAAAAATCGAAGATGAACCTGTCGCAGTTGGGAAGCATTGCCAAATCGCCAAAAGTCTCGGGCAATGCATAATTCGCGGAGATCTGGAACATCCCCTTATCGATTTTTCTATATTTGTTCTCCAGGTTCGTAGTCGCCGGCTTGGGAAATATCTTTGGGACGTCGGTTTCTGCTATGCGACCTTCGCTACCGTTGCTGACGAAATGGTTCTTGCAGATGCGGGTGTCGTGGCAGACGTACCAATTGCTCCTGGGGATGGCGTCCAACCAAGCCCGACGGAGGACGGAGTCGGAAGAAGGAAAGGCGATGAAAATCTCCGAAGGGCCGTAGGTCAGACAATTTGGGACGCAGCATCTTTGATATCGCTGAAAAAAAAATTATCAAAATATTTTTTTTATTCTTCGAAAATAAGAAATGACCTTGGATTTTCTCATTTTTCTCCATATCCTTAATGAAATCCCATGGTTTAATGACGGCATCGATGCTTAATTTTGCCAAACACTTGAGATTGTTGTTCTATATGAATACGCAAAATTGCAGCCCTTTTGGAGCAGTTTTCATGAAAAAGCTGTGTAATTCTTTTCCAATATTCTTCTTGAATTTCTATGATTCTGATAACGCCATCAACATTAAATTTTTCATATCCTACCAGTTTCTTATTTTGAATTTATTGCTTCGTTACCAATGTAGTGTGAACATTATGTCCTTTTAATATGTTTATACAAGCTTTGCTAAGGTCATACATTTCTGATTGGGTACTTATGTATTGAAGAATATTATTTATTTTATATTGTAATGAATTAATTCGAATTGAATTAATATGTTTTATCAACATAAATATAACAAATTATTAACACTATCGAAAAATCTTTGGATAAATTTCATTTCTACCCGAATTTCTTCAATTGTATCTATTTTACTTCCCAGATACTAGAACTGCCAGATCTAATAAAAGTGACAAGAGAATTTGGCGTTCGGAATGGAATTCTCATAATGTTTTCAGCTAAAGTCTAATTGTTGATCCTTCAGAGAAAGTTCCAGTTTTCAAAATTTGTTGTAGATACCTACTTTAAATCGACTAAATACTGATCAATAGTATGCTCTCCAAATGGCATTCTATTGAAAGCTAATGGATAAAAAAATATTTGGATGGAAAAGAATCCCTTCAATGTAAATATGTCAGCTTATTCTGTAAACAAAAACACAAACCAATCACTACATCTATATGGGGAGACAGAATTTTTGCGGGGGTTTTTATCTGTTCTCTTGTATCGAACGTTGAAATGTATGATGCCCCGTTCACATTTCCTCTGCTAATACTGATATTTACACATGCTTCATTGTTTGAAGTTAACAATTTTTTGTATTTCTCTTACTCGAAAGAATATACATATATCGGGTGTCCCAAGGTGAGTGGCCTATTAGATTATTATGGAAACTATTGATGGTGAAGATTTCAAATTTTGTGGATAGATATTTGGCCATGTAAGGTACATTTTTGAAATAATTTCACATTTCCAGTGTTGCCGGATGTACGACAATTTGGCAACAACTTTGTTATTTTAAATGGGACATCCGGTATTTCTATTTTTTTATGATACTCCATAAAATATTAAATCTATTCACTCTTACTTTTCCATCCCTATCTTTAACGGTTTTTGAGTTTTTAATTATTTTTTGAAATTTTAGATCAAATTGGCGTATTACAAAAATGACTCTAGTTCGCTCAATATTTGAGATTTAAGTCAGAAATTTTGCAAGTCGCTAGATATTGATCTGATCTGTTTTACTGCTTTTGAATTATGGTTGTCAATAATACAGGACGGACCAAAAAAAATCATCATTTGCCAAGTTACAAAATTGTAAAAAAGTCTATTTTTTCAAATTAGACACCTAGTATATTTTTCAATTTTAGGAATCAGTACAACACACTCTACAATTTTTCTATTCACGTCCCTATACCTATCTCAACTGGAGTCCGAGTTATTTGCGTTATATGTGTATATCTTTCTTGAGCCATTATTTATAGAAAAACCTCGGAACAATACACCTGTTAGTCAATAATTGTTTATTTTAACACTTATGGATTTAACTGATTCATTGATATATCCATCTATGAACGACATAGAGAAAATAACAATACAAAAGAAATTAACGCTTATTGAATCAATGTGAAATCTAATAAACGCATATAACTCGGAATCCAGTTGAGATAGGTATAGGGACGTGAATAGAAAAATTGTAGAGTGTGTTCTACTGATTCCAAAAATTGAAAAATATACTAGGTGTCTAATTTGAAAAAATAGACTTTTTTACAATTTTGTAACTTGGCAAATGATGATTTTTTTTGGTCCGTCCTGTATTATTGACAACCATAATTCGAAAGCAGTAACACAGATCAGATCAATATCTAGCGACTTGCAAAATTTCTGACTTAAATTTCAAATATTGAGCGAACTAGAGTCATTTTTGTAATACGCCAATTTGATCTAAAATTTCGAAAAATAATTAATAACTCAAAAACCGTTAAAGATAGGGATGGAAAAGTAAGAGTGAATAGATTTAATATTTTATGGAGTATCATAAAAAAATAGAAATACCGGATGTCCCATTTAAAATAACAAAGTTGTTGCCAAATTGTCGTACATCCGGCAACACTGGAAATGTGAAATTATTTCAAAAATATACCTTACATGGCCAAATATCTATCCACAAAATTTGAAATCTTCACCATCAATAGTTTCCATAATAATCTAATAGGCCACTCACCTTGGGACACCCGATATACAGGGTGTGTCATGATCGATGCTACCCTAGACTTTTACGCAGTATGGAAGGTACGATTTTATTGAAAATCTTTGATAGAAAGCATTGCACTACCGATCTAAAAAATTTTCAGCGCTGCTGTGTTGCCACTTATATGAAAAAGTTCTAACAACTTTCAAAATTTCGAACACCCTGTATATTATTACTTTTTTCGGTTTGCACTCATCACTTCGGTACTTGGAATCCTAGATAGAAAGCTGAAATTTCGGGTATGGATTACCAGAATCCCATTTATCTTTTACGTGTAATTAAGTACGTCCCTTGAAATTAGAGATTCGTGGCTTGACTCGATAATCAAGCTACTTGACTTGAAATCAACTCAAGTTGATGTCAAGTCAAGCCCATGTCATGTGGCTTGAATATTGAGTCGAGTAGCTTGAATATCAAGTCAAGTACTTGTAACCTCATTTTTTAATAATATTCTGTCCTCTCTATATCTTTTGTATTTTGTACATTAGAATCATTCGATGCCTCATGAAGAAGGTCCAGATAACACCCTAATGGAAAAATTGTCACCGTTTAATTTTTCTGACCTTTGTCCTTGTCCACCTGAACAAAAAATATCTTATCGAGCATCTAGAGAAGTAAAACCAGATAAGTATTCAAGTTCTTGTTTTGAAGAGTAACTATCTCGTTACTTCTTTAAACAAGAACCAGATATATGTTTTACATCCTCCATAAATTAACTTACAGAAAGTAGCTCCTTTAGTTCACATCAGAGCAATTCAAACAATTCGATCATTCTCTTTGATATGTTCGATATAATCAATAGAAAATCTAGCCAAAAAGTTAACAGATGGCATGTTTGAATATCACTCTACAACAACAATTGGCATGTCATAAAACTCAGTTGACAAAAAAAAGAAAGATTGCAAAATTTCTTGAATTCTAGCTGTTCACGCACCTTGCGAAGTGGTTTCACTTCCTTAATTTCCTCCTTGAATTCTTCCACCATTGGTTCCACCTTGCGAATATTATGACTTTTCTTTCGACGTCCAAGTATTCTTCTACGCCGGACCCTGTTAGCACGACGCAGCCCTTCTAAAGATCTTGAAACTTTTCGCTCGTAAATATTCTTTTGAGTTCTTGACATCTTATAATTTCTGACAACTGTCAGTTTTTCTATGACTGTAGCCCGCATAGAATTGTAAATAAATATTGGGCGGCAATCTGGAGATCGAACCATGCATGTGTTTAGAAACAATCATTTCTTTAATTCTTTGGTTAATCCGTTCATTCTGCCAAATTTTGTAGAACAAATTCGTTCGAGAATATGGCAGGTTCACACTGATTTCATAGATATATTTTGATATTATATATTCGTAAGCGAAGCCCTCCTTCCAAGGATTTATCTATTATCTGTCAAATTTGGAATACAGAAAACTGTTCTGCCAACCCCACATTTTTCAATGCGAAAATCACTACACGATATTTATGAAAATATTCCAAAATTCAGTGAATTAGAGAAAATAATGTATAATACTCATACAGAAGGCTCATTATACCACTCTGGCTTCTGGACTTGTATCATAAATAACTGTTCTACAAGGTATGGAAGAATGAAGTGATCTCGAGTGGTGATATAAAACAACAATATCTAGCTTCATTCAATATTTTGTGTTTCCTCTTCAGAACCATAAAAAATTCAAGTAGAAATAATATTTCAGTGCCAACTGTTATTTCAATTATAACAGATTGGATTGAGGAGGTACTACCAGAAGATACTCTGGAAGCAACTAATATACCTAGCCACTATGGATCTGTTATAGGTTTAGACACCTATGAGAAGCAATATGCTCATTTTTTGAACTGGCGCAAATATGAGGATGCGAACAGCTTCAAAGAGGAAATACTTCTGGCGTACTTGGTTAATTCCAATGAAATACTCGATTCTACTACACATTGGGTACGTTATTCGATGATTAAATCTTAAATAAACCGAGACATTTTTTCATACCAACTGACAAAGAAAATACAACACCCAGAACGAGTTTAAATTTTGATTTTTTTGTGGTAAAACATAGATAGTTTAGAAAGGATTACTTGACTTGATTTCAAATAAAACTCAAGTCAGTCAAGTAGTCGTTTTTCAATCTCAAGTCAAGACAAGTATTTATTCATCAAGTACTTGATATTTAGCATTTTTATTGTGTAGTGTCACATCAATAGAAAAATGATGAAATGAGAAGAAACCTTGCAAAAATTACTTTTATTTATTATTATATAAAAAACCGATTATAATAAATTTTTTCAAATAGAAATTAAATCACTATATGTATATCATATGTATATGATATATGTGGAACGTATAGCCATTTTTCCAATCTATTCTTCTGGGAATTCCGATTTCTTGGAAAAAGTAGAAAATGCTATCCTCCCATATTTGCCGCCCCTCTAGAGGGGGCCCTGCTGCTTCAAGTTCTTCTGCTGAGTTTCGATTTTATAAAACGCTTAAGCATTTTGTTTCTTCTTCAAGATGATTGAGTAAAACAATCGGATGATGCGGATGAACCATTATTTTAAATTCGAATGCGGCCACGCCCAACACTAATTAATTTGATATGAAAAATCATCTGGGAAATTAAATAAATTGATTCAATAAATAGGTACTTCTTGGATTTCGGATTTCTCGGAAAAAATAGAAAATGCCGTCTACCAATATTAGCCGCTTCGTCGAAATTCGTTTTATTTTTCCTGAGAAAAAATTCCATTCTTTTTAGTTTTTTATATAAATACATATTTGTAAGTATATAATAATTTTTGAATAAATTCGATATATTTTTCTTGTTTCTAATATTCTCTTTTTCCGAGTCTTTTTCATATTGAATAAAAACATTCATTAATTTCAATGGTTTTTTCATCCTTTATTTTCAATGTGGCTCCAGCCCTGAAACTACCAAAATCTACCAATAGATTTAATAGAAATGTGAGAAAAATACTAATAAAGTCACACTTGCGAATGCTTCAGTTTTTCGGCGCTCAAGGAATCCCCTTATTTAGCCCAAGCGCGCATGAGATTGCAGAAATATATTCCGTACGACGCGTAATATTAAGTAGTTTGATATCAAGTCAAGTAATAAATATTTAAATCAAGTCAAGTCAAGCTCAATTATGTATTTTTTCACGAGCTTGATTTTCAAGTGGAGTAGTTGGTTAAAATGTCAAGCTACTTGGCTTGATGAATCCCTAGCCTGTATCTACATTAGATTCCTTTCGACTTTTTTTGTTCTGGATGTCATATTCAAAAAATCAATTTCAAAATACGAAAAAAACATAAAAATTAATCGGTGAAAATTTTTCCATTAGGCTACTGCCTGGTCCTTTGTGTCAATCTGAGATATTCTGGTACGATTTAGTACTAACGGGTGTTTTTTTTTCAAGGTATATAACTTTAAGTTGGCATTACTGTTCGAGATGGCGACCGATTTAACAGCTGTCAAGTGATTTATTCTCAGTTTGGTTTGCCAATTCATCATGAATAGACTCACGCCTGAACAACGCTTGCAAATAGTGCAATTTTATTTCGAAAATAATGGTTCTGTGCGGAATACGTATCGCGCACTACGTCCATTTTATTTTGTTTAGTGATGAAGAGCTCTTCAGGTTGAATGGCTACGTCAACAAACAAAACTGCCGCATTTGGAGTGAAGCTAATCCTCAAGTGTATGTCGAAACACCGTTACATCCAGAAAAACTGACTGTTTGGTGCGCTTTATGCGCTGGTGGAATCAATGGTCCGTACTTCTTCAAAAACGATGATGGCCAGAACGTTACAGTCAATGGTGATCGGTATAGAGCCATGATTACCAACTTTTTCATTCCTGAATTGAACAACCATGATGTACAGGAGCTGTGGTTCCAACAAGACGGCGCAACATGTCACACAGCTCGTGCCACAATCGATTTACTGAAAGACACGTTTGGTGACCGCCTAATTTCACGTTTTGAACCTGTGAATTGGCCTCCAAGATCTTGTGATTTAACACCGCTAGACTACTTTCTGTGGGGCTATGTAAAGTCATTGGTCTATGCGGATAAGCCACAAACCCTTGACCATTTGGAAGACAACATTCGCCGTATTGTTGCCGATATACGGCCACAAATGTTGGAAAAAGTCATCGAAAATTGGACGTCCACATTGGACTTCATCCGAGCCAGCCGTGGCGGTCATATGCCAGAAATCATATTTAAAATGTAATGCCACAAGATTATCTCGCGGATAAATAAAATTCATGTCAATCGAATAATCCATCGTTGTTTTATTGCAATTTAAAGTTCTATAGCTCTAAAAAAACACCCTTTACAAGATGTGTCAGAATGAACGGATTAGCCACAGAATTAGAGAGAAGAACCATCCTGCTAATGTGGAAAGGCTCGTTATGGATCCACCTCGGAAGGTAATTTCGGGGTCTTTATGTGTGTGGTGAAGTTTTGAGGTTGAACAGCGGAAATGCCAACTCCGTACAAAGCGAGTTTCTGTAGCCACAGCTTGTCAAGGCTAATCGGTCCTGGGTTCTCAGAAGTGCAATCAACAATTTCTGGTCAGATTTTGACAGATTCGTTCTCGAGCAAATAAGAAAACGGGTTATTGTGTCTGTGTTATCTTTCTTTTCACATCGAGTTATCATTTCCAAGAAAAACTGTTGGAATATTTATTTCAACGAAGAAAATCTCTTTTGTCTGATGTCTCTTGTTCGGATACTGGTTTGACTCGGTTTTCACTCGATGGAAATTCATTTTAAATCGAAAACAAAATGAGAGTTATTATACAGGGTGATTCACCGGGATACCCTTTTTTACGTCTATGGAAAACTAATTATAATTTTGAGCTGAAAATTTGCATATTGGGGTTTGAGACAATGATCTTTCTCCCTAAGATATTTCCAGATCTCCACAACTTCCGGTTAAACCGGAAACTACTACTATTTCCTTATTTCAAATGGCACACCCAGTATTTTATTGCATCATAAGATAGCTTTTTTGTCGACAATTTCGGCAATATGGCAACCCTTGGGCAACAACTCAACGGTTCATGAGTTGATGGGATTCTCATGAAAAAAATTGTGACGATGAGGACATTTTTTGAATTTTTCCGCAGAAAAACCTTTTTTCGAAAAATTCTTCTCTTTTTCGATTTAGCAAATATCTAGTATTATAAGGCTGTTAGCGGTTTGGACCAGAAATGTACAGGGTGTTCAAGAAGATCATAAATTTGGACAACTCAAATTTATCAAAACTCAAGATTTTCAAGTTGAAACCTATATTTTTTATTATTTCAGTCCATTTTATGTACAAAAATGGTGGAAGTTACTTGAGCTAACCCTATACCTAAATTGATTTCTTCAAGAGTTATCGAGGAAGAAAGAAATAAGAAATTATGCTTAGTTTTCCATAAACGTCTAATAGGCCATCCCGGTGAATCACCCTGTATTTCCAATTTTTAACTCCATAAATTATAAATATTTTGGCTGCACACTAGCTTCTTCAGATTATTAAAAATGTGAAATCTTAAGAAGCGAATGTGTAGCAAAACAATGAGAATTAGTTATTTAATGAATTAAACAATGAAAAAAGAATACCTAACGATTATTGTTTTACAGTTTACGGTTAGAATGCGAATATGTATAGGAACTGCAAATTTAACACCATTTAGTTTATTTTATTTATTTATTTTTGCCACAAACTATTTTGGATGATTTTATGATGTTGTAGGAAGTGAATCTGGGTTTCAGAACAAATTAATTGTTCTATATTTCTCTCGAGACTGGGGATGACTTGATTTGAGATATTCATTGCTTGACTTGATATCAAGCTACTTGATATTACTTGAGCTTGATATGCACGCGTCGCACGGCATATATTTCTGCAATCTCGTGCGCGCTTAGACTAAATAAGGGGATTCCTCGAGAGCTGAGAGACTGAAGCATTTGCCAGTGTGACTTTATTAGTAGTTTTCTCTGCACATTTCTATGAAATCTATTGGTAGATTTGGGTAGTTTCAGAAATATCTTTCCAAACTTGACCAAAATGGCCAAGGATTTTAATCAACCCCAGTATCTTCACCTACTGCTTAGAGACAATTTTCCAGAGCTGTTCTTACAGTTACAAAAACTCGCAATAGCTTAGGCGACAAATCTATAATATGCCTCATGTGTCTTAGATCCTGAATGGAAATTATGAAATCGAACAGATTTATTTTTTAGAATGCTTTCAACATATACAGGGTGAAAATGTGATGTTAAGAAGAAAAAGTCCTATAAACACGGTCCCGCAAACCCTTTGTTTTCAAGATATAGGGTGTTAAAGTTTGATTATTCCTCAGAGCATCTGCAAAACACTAGATATTCACCTGAAATTTGGCATAGTTTTTTCTACTCAGAGTTTACATCACGTGAAATGCCTATTTCAATTGAAAATCGACAGGATGCTATTTTTTTTTACAGTACCTGTTCTTTTCCTCTTCTCTTTTTCTGTGGAACACTGGTAGTTCAAAAAAATTGAGAAGAAACTATAATCTAATATTAAACTTTCTGTTTTCTTGTAGATTTGTTATATCTGCTACAAATTTAAAGAACAAAAATTCAAACAATTAATTCAAAATCCTCGGGAAAATCAAAATTCAATAACTATGCTGTGATGAATAAAGTAATTTTAAGTTTTGGTTCTTACTTTCCCGATATGTAGCAATGATTTAAAAAGATTCGCTAAACTCGGATAAGCATCAGAAAAAGGTAGGACTAAAAGAAACATCCTGTATCTCAAAAACAAAGTGTTTTCGCCTATAAACCCATGTTTACAGGACTTTTTTTCCTTAAAATTAACCAAGGAATCTCTCATTTCCAATTGTACCTCCAATTTAGGAACACCCTGTATTAATTTTTTTAATATCGTCATCCAAGGGCCGAATCAGGGGAAATATAGTGGTCCCATTAAACTATTTCAACCGATTTTTTTTGGTTGCAGATCATAATAAATTAAAACTTATTTCACATTCTATACTACCAAAATATTCATGTTATGCAAGGTTTACATTGAACGTTCAAGGCTCGACAAATAATACATATAGAGATAAAGAGAGCTATAAAATTCGGAAGAGCAGTGAAAAAAAAAAGGTTAATCAATTATGCGGGTGTTGGCTAAAAAAAGGTACTTTGATATTTTCTTACATATTTTTACTGCTCCATGATTTGGTGGCGATAAGGGCAAATAGCGAAAGCATGCATTTGTAATTTTTATAATAATGCTTTTCTTGAAGAAAAATGAATAAAAAAGTTATAAATGACTTCACATTGAAAGTAGTAGATATGTATTTTAAGGTTTTCATAACATGTCAGTGTCACTTTCTTGGTTAATAAGTATTGATATTTCGTCGAATGGAAACGAATTTCAACCAACGCTCAAAAGCTTCTGAATTCAGTACATTCCTCATTCTTCAATTTTATTCATGATGTAGCATGCACCTACCCAAACTCTTCCTAAATTATATTTCAGTTCAAATTTCGCTGTCTACACTGTGTCTGTAAAGTATGGAACAAATTCATTTTTAGCTAAACAGACCGTTGGCCGTTTTCGTTTTTCGATGCGTAGGTACTTTATAAAGGGGGGGAAGGGGGGACATACGAATGATGTTTGTTTAGTTTTGGCATTGGAATAGTTGGAATATTTATTCCCCTTTTTTTTTTTTTGGAATAAACAAACGGTCTAAATTCTGGTTATAAAAATTCAATATTATAAAGCAAGAAAACAATTCAGATATCTGAAATAATGATTTTTCGTCTGAAAATAATTATTACCGGTTGAAAAATCATCATTATCCTGAATCCTACTGATGTTGTCATACACTGTGTCAAATATGGAACAATTTCATTTTTAGCTAAACAGACCATTTTAAGAAATAATCCTGAAACACGTCGATTTTTCATTTTAATTTACCGTATTTTAAAATAATAATCTAATATACACGGTGAATTACTTTCGAGTAATGACGTCACCGTCATTTTTTTTAAATGGAACACCCCCATTTTGCCTCAATTTTCCGATTACTCTAGCTGAGCTGATTCCAAAAATGTATCACATGTTGATTCCAATTCGTACAGGTGGACAAAAATAATAGATTGAATCTAAGCAATAATTAAAACATTCACGAATACCAAAAATATTGTAGTACTAAACTGTCATTGAACACCAATAAATCACTTAACGAATAATGACATTCCACAAAAAACTAGAAGACTATGTTTTTTTTAAATTGATAAGAAATAATTTCTTTCATATTCTGTCTGCAAGACCACAAGTACCAAACATGTTTGGATAGATACAGCTCCTTTTTATTGATCTAAAAATGTAACAAACTACAGGGTGCTACATTCGAACCAATTGTCGCTAGACTATAAGTATTTTTGATAATATTGTTAATTTAACTAATAAAGAATGTTACGCGTTACTTTATGAGCACACACAATACTATTGTATTTTTGTCCAGCCTGTACCAATTGGAATCAACATGTGATACACTTTTGGAATCAGCTCAGCTAGAGTAATCGAAAAATTGAGACAAAAGAGGGAATTCCATAAAAAAAGTCGGTGTCGCCATTACTCGAAAGTAATTCACCCTGTATTTTAGATTATTATTTAAAAATACGGTAAATTTAAATCAAAAATCGACGTGTTTCAGGATTATTCCTTAAAATGGTCTGTTTAGCTTAAAATGAATTTGTTCCATACTTAACGGAAACAGTGTATTTCAAAATTAGGGAATTGAACAACAATTAAAACAATATACTTCCGAATAAAATTTACCCCATCATTATTTTGGGACTTTCACAGTTGAGGACATTTCATTAAACTTTATAATTTATTTCCCAACAAGGTATTTCTAGGTTGATTGCAAATTTCTTCCGAATTTAGACATTCTTTTAGGACTCATATTGAAAGTTAAAGCTATGAATAGTGTGCCGAAGAATTCCTGACAATTAGTAGTTGGCCGAAGGTACAGATCCGGCTTGACAGATGTTTCTAGACCCGGATCTGAACCTAGATTATGCTTTCACTTTTTTTTTCGATATGTGGCAAAATAATTGGAAAGGTGTCCCGAATGGTTTCTCATGCATTATTTGCAATACCATTCAAAATAATTAGGCTCTATTCTTTGAAAAACGTGAACCATGAATATCGATATATTTATATATATACTCATACAACTTCGTCCACGCAACAAAATTTTTTTTATCCAATTTTAATGAAAAGAATTCTCAAATTTGCTTCAGGCTAAGCTTAGTCTACCGCAAGAAAATCTGTTTAATTTTCGTAGATAAGCATATAAAATAAAGGGCGTTCTAATAGAAATTATTCAATTTGAAATGAGTAAAATGGCAACAATGTATATAATTTTTTACATTTCTCATGTAATTTGTGTTCATTAGGTTATGTCCTTTAATCTTGGATACACGCTTCAACAACGTTTAGAAATTGTAAATGTTTGCGACAAAGATCTTTCTCCCTAAAATATTTTCAGATCTCTACAACTTCCGGTTATACCGGAAACAGACTACTACTTCCTTATTTCAAATGGCACACCCGGTATATTATTGCATCATTAGATGTCTTTTTTGACGGAAATTTCGGCAATATGCCACACCTTGGGTAAAAACTCAACGGTTCTTGAGTTAATGGGTTATAAAAATTATAGAAAAATGGTGGCGATGAGGACTCACATTTTTTAGCATGATTTTTTAGCAGAAAAATATTTTTTCGAAAAAAGAATGTTTGCGGTTTAGACCAATAATGTATAGGGTGTCCATAAGAAGATCTTGAACTTGAACAACTCAAATTCATCAAAACTCAAGATTTTCAAATTAGTACTTGGTATACTGGCAAGCTAGAAAGCTTATGCTTTAATATGTGCTTGTGTAGTGTAGTGTTAACTGGTTAATAGTATAATTCCAGCCACCATTTCTAGAAGTTTTTTATCGTGTAAAGAAATTTCATTTTCAAAGTTATCTATTATACATTTCGGTATTCAGACTAACAAAAGTCTTTATTTGATGAAAGAAACTCTCCCAATATTATAACATCAAAAACAGAACGATGTAGGGTTATATCGAAGACAGAATGAAATGTTATACTAAGAAGGTATACAATAAGGATTATCCTTGAAAGTGGCGTAATTCGCTCTGATTGGTGTTTCGAATAACATGTGCCGTATTTTATACTTCTATTCTATTAAGAATCTTATTAATCTGAACTTTTAAATTTAAACCATTTTTTAGAATGCTTCCAACATACACAGGATGTGCCTAAATTAGAGGAACTAATGAGAATGAGAGATTCCCCGGATGATGTTAAGAAGACAAAGTCCTATTAACATGGGCCCGCAAACGGTTTGTTTTCAAGATACAGGGTGTTAAAGTTTGATTTTTGTTTAGTTTTGTTCTCATAGCATCTGCAAAACACTAGATATTCAACTGAAATTTGGCATAGTTGTTCCTACTCAGATTTTACATCGAGTGATATGCCGATTCCAATTGCATATTGACAGGGTGATATTTTTTCTGTGACAATACCTGTTCTATTCCTCCAGAACTTCTTTTTGGTGGAACGCTAGTAGTTTGAAAAAATAAAAGAGAAACTGTATTCGAATACTAAACTTATTGTTTTCTTGTAGGATTAATCGTATCTGTTACCAATTTCGAGAGAAAAAATTTAATCAATTATCTCAAAATCCTAGTGAAAATTAAAATTATCATAAAAATTCAATCAGTAAGCTGTGATGAATAATTTAATTATTAGTTTTGGTGATTTTGTTCCCGATATATAGCAATGATTCAAAAAGATTCAATGAACTGGTATAATTATCACAAAAAATTTGGACTACAAGAAACATCCTGTATCTCAAAAACAAAGCGTTTTCGAGCTCATGTTTATATGACTTTTTATTCTTAAAATTAACCAAGGAATCTCGCATTTTCATTTGTACCTCCAATTTAGAAACATCCTGTATTATTCTCTTCAATAATATCATCCAGCACCGAATCAGGGGAAACATGGCGATCCTATTGCTATGCGTATAGTTTATTAATTTCAGCAATGTCATGACGGTGTGAGGGAGGCGAATCCAAAATAGCAACAAACCTTGAAAACATACACAAAAAGGTCAAATATTAAAGTTTCATTCGTAATGAGAATTGGTTTTAGTTGTTTTCCATTTAAATTTCGTATGTTTATCAGCATTTATATGAAATTGATCTCATAAGAATTTGAAGGGATCATTATCAATATAGAATCTGAAAATTTGTTTTGTGAGCAGTAAAAGGATTCGCTGACGTCATGAGTGCTAAAATAAATGGACTATATATGTTGTTATACGAAGCTGTAAATTTGTTTCCAA
Organism: Harmonia axyridis; assembly: GCF_914767665.1. Taxonomy (NCBI): domain Eukaryota; kingdom Metazoa; phylum Arthropoda; class Insecta; order Coleoptera; family Coccinellidae; genus Harmonia; species Harmonia axyridis. Next base: position 34,194,255 of record NC_059505.1, read on the forward strand.
ACCATCCTCATTTTGTGTCATATCTCACTCCTATAGTGACATAATCGACTAGCATAATGCCGAGAATTACAACAAAAAGTCCAAGAATGGAATGCAGCCTTAGGTGACTTATCCAGATTCTATTTATAGTTGAGAGATAAAGATGTTATGATCAATTTTCTATGGAAAAGTATGCACAGTGCAATTCAATTTTGGTATGGTTTGGGAAGTAGGTCCTTGATACAAGGCAATCCGATAGGCCATCATTAGTAATGACCTTATGAGTGAAGCAATCAATTTTCTTTTGGGGCCTGTCTTATTTCCGGATCTTACCCCCATTAACTATTTCTTGAGTATTAAGGATGCTGAATTACTCATTGTTTCTCCTCCACACCATGCGATTCAATAGATTTTTGTGATTAAGTAAATACTATCACCACACTACAAAATAAAATCGATCACCTTAGTGAATGTGCAAAGAGTGAACCATGCATTGGTGAATCTTCTATTCCGACTGATTACAAACATCCACCTATAGCATAAATGTGTACCAAATCTGATAAAATATTCCAGCTTTACAAGGTGTTCTTATATTCATTCATATCAAAGGCATTGATACTTGAATTGGTATTATTTGCTTGTTGTTTACGTTTTCAAATGGGTTGAATGTTCAGTATTTGATATTTGTGTGCTCAATGGTAATCTCAACATACATTTATAGTCGATTTTATGGAATTCCTGCCATTGGAGTCATTCAGGTTAAAATCCTGTTTGAAAACAGCTTACTTGCTGGATATAATTTGAAAAAGTCAACTCTAATAACCAGCTCCATATCGTACATAGCTATTTCTGAAGACATTCCATATTTAAAAAAAAAAACAGCAGAGCTAAATGTCGTGGAAAAGTAAAAGACTCCACTTATAACTTATGGATGAGTATTGATCTAGGAAATAATACAAACTCAAACTGTTTTCCCTTCATGCTATTATTATCAAGTCAATTCAGTTATAAGTTTTTCGATATGAATCATATTTACTTTCACTAATCGCCTCATACCAGTTTTCTCTTCATTTATATCTATTATCAAGAGTATTTAGTCATCATTTTGCCGATATGCATCAAAAGTACTTTCTCCAATCTAAACACTTCGTATCCTGTCAGTATCCAACCTTATTCCCTGTGTGATATTATCAATTATGACAGTAGAAAGTATTTTGGTTTGTGTGCAAAAATTTCAAACAACAGTAGAGTGTTGATTGTAAAGCGTAACAAAATCCTGAAGGCATCAAGAATTATGATATTTTGGCAGTTGAAGTATAACATAAAATAACATAAAAGGGTATTTAGTCATCATTTTGGCAATATGCATCAAAAGTGCTTCTTCAATCTAAACACTTCGTATTCTGTCAGTATCCATCCTTATACCCTGTGTGATATTAGCAATGGAGACAGAAGTATTTTTGGTTTGTGTGCAAAAATTTCAATTTCATTGTAGGGCGTAACAGAATCTTGAAGGCATCAAGAATTATGATATTTTGAAGTGTAACATAAAATTTCATCTATGATTCATACAACACATCTTCTGATAATGCAATAAGCAGCAAAAACAAATTCTATGCAAGCTTTCTGCTCAGAATCAACTCACGTATTCCGTAAAACCAATAACAACTAATAACTTCCATTCTTGAAATTCCACCTCCAATACTGCACTTTGCGAAAAACCATATCTAAAAGTTGATCAACGTCACATAATTAGTGTACTCCAACAGATGTCGGGAATCGAATACCAGAGCACCTGATGAAGTACAATAGACATGTGACAGATGGCGTACCGATCGTCGAAGTGGCTGACCAGACAGTGACGTAGCACTGCTTTCTCTAGAACGACTCGAGCGAAACGAGACTCCTTCAATCAAGCAGTGTTTTCGATCGTCGCCACTGAAGTTATTATTAATTTACCTACGGACAAGGAAATAAATTTTCAATGGTTTCACAATAAAAGGATATTTATAGACATAGGCGTCGGATCGATTTGTGCGAACTCATTGATGACACAAAAGGAAAACAAAGAATTTCAGTCTCATTGGTTAAGACAGTGTAAGATTAGATTGGATTAAGAATATTGTATGAAAGTAAAACATTACATTGAAATTTTAGGTACTAACCATTTTTCACAAATAGAATAGTTACATATTTAAAATTAAACAGCACTTATAACAGATGTACTTACATTGCAATAAATGGGAGCTTAACAAACATTAACAATAGGAATAAAATAACAATAACACCTCCTAAATATAACGATGACACTTCTTTAAAAACATGCGAGTTAAAATCTGTTAATTTAAACAGTCCAAATGTTCTCTTCTTGCTCACGCCACATTTACCAAATCAGCCTCCCAGACACTGTTCCAACATCTGCATTTTGCGACGCAGTTGGTTCCTCTCACATTCGGAGCTCCAAAAAGACAGCTGCAAGAACCCAAAGCTGCGCGCGCTACTTCAGGTACCTGACTCAGTACAAAAAAAAAGTGAGGCATCGAAGTAGCACTCGTAGCAATGAGATCAACCTTCGGAGATTGAAATTTCGTATACCTGCTGGTCCGGCTGCTTCTGTTAACAGGTAACGATTGGCAATTCCTACGCCGGAAGTTGCAATGACAAATCCTTATCTCGAAGGGGAGATACCAGGATGCTGAACAAAAGAAGGTATCCAGGAGCGAGGTCTCCCCACAACAATCGGCAAGTTGGCAACAAAGGAATTCGCACACACACTGCAACAAGTACCCGGCCAGACGACAAAGAAAAGAAAATTAAGCGACCGGCAGAACAAATCAAAACATATAAACGTATGTGCCGATATAACGAGTTTGAGATTCTTACCTTTCGGTAATGCGACAGAAGTACAAGTGGGCGATCGTCAAGTCCAAACAAGAAGAACCAAAATGAGAAAAAAAACCGTTCACCAATCGTTTCACAACATAACGCAACCGTCCTAAAATCTTGCGAAAAAACCAAACGTCGCCGAGTTCGCAGAAGTGGCACAGCTACGCAAGCGATAAAAAAAAACGAAATCACCTTCAAGGATCCGCGGATTTCTCGAAGACATTCCTCCTTTTGGACCGAGCTGCGGTGCCGGTACCAGAGACAATCGAAATGGGACCACAGTCGGCATTAGAGCTTTCCGAAACGAGTCCAAGGTTGATGACGTCAAGCAACCGTCTAGAACCTTGAATAATTCAGAAAGAACAGACGGAACAGTCACTGGCCAACCGTCTTTGCGAAATTCCGTCTCTGGCCGAGTGACAGCCTCGGGCTAAAAGAAAGAACATCAACCGGAACACTGTGAAACGTCTCCCGTAGCAACAATTTCGCCTTGCCATGTGTCTGGCGGATCCGATTGAGGTTAATCTACTCGTCCTAGGCGCAAATGGGCCAAGGTTCGGCTTGGGAATCCGGCGAGAAGTACAGAAACGCTGTACCCCCAAAAAGATCGGAGATATTAGCACTCACAATTGGGGAAACCCGAGTATTTGCACAACCCCGGAATGCAGCAATCTCTTGGATGTTGTAACGTAGCGGAGTAACTCCGACTGACCCGTACGAGCACCACACTCCAACTGACTAACGCTCAAGAAGGAAAGGAACACACATCAACTGATAAACTCCAACCGACGAAACTGGTGGGAGTGGTGGATTGCAGATCACGCCGAAGCAAACCGTTCCAGGATGAAATCTACATTCTACAGTCGCCACAATTCAACTCCACATCGCCAGTCAGAGTCAGTGTCGCACAGATCGTCTTGTGCCGATCTCATTCGTACACGTCCGACGTCTGGTAAAACCCAATCGAATTGACCAATTACGGGATCCGACTTTCCCGATATACCCCGATTGTGTCCGAGACTGTGCAAACTACTCGAAAATTCGACTTGTGAATGCGGCGTCTGTCTGGGTCCTTAACCTACAACTCCGAACGGGTGTAACTCCGACATATGTTTGCACCCGACGGTCTGTCGTCTCTCTCTGGCGCACAACGGGGGGCGCGCTCCGTCCTTGTCGGTTTCGTCTGCAAAAATATACACTGCAATGTGAAAACGTAGAGCGTCTGGATTCGAACTGAATTTTATTATTCGGTTCGTCGGGAAATCGTTGCGAAAAAAATTGGCGCATATTAATTGTTTCTGTGGATTGGGAAGGCCTCGTTTATCGTTTGATGGATCGGAAGTTGGTTTATTTCCAATTATTCGAAATTACAAAAAAAAAATCGATTCTCACGAAAGTTTTCTCATTTTTTTTGGGATATGTGAAAATCCAAAAATGTTATCCCTTTGTCAGTCTTCCTTGGAAACGATGAAAGTTATTCGTATCAAATTTGATATAAATTACGGTTTCTACATCCAATAATCCTGCAATCTAGAATTCCCGATTCGTAAATTTTTAAGAATAAGAGATCTATTATATTCAATTGTGGATATAAAGTTTGAAGTAGATCTACTGATATTGTATACAGCCTCTTGGACAGCCAAAATAAAAGTAAAATATTAAATCTATATTATTATTGAAACAAAAATTGTTGAAAAACCAATAGAATGAAAATAACTAACAAAATATGCATATATGTTCGAATATAAACTACAAGAAGTTCATTCTGAATGGAAACAACGTATAGCCAGATATAAAACAAATGTTTACATATTTTTTTCTTGAACATATTCCCGAAAAAACACCATCCAAAAATATTATGTTCAATATTCAACTATTCTGAAAAATTATGTATCATTCTAGTCGATCAAATACGTATTTTTCTGATCAATACTTTTGGAATATTCATTAAAGATGCACAATTTGTCATTCTGAAAGGTCTTCTTAAAAATTTCCTGAAAATATAAGTATTATTTGTATGATCCGCAGAGTAGATCATAGATTAGATTTCCTGAATTGGAGAAACGAATAAATATGAGAGATTCCTTGGATAAATTTAAGAAGTCCCTTCAAGCTGGGCCTGCAAAGGCGTTGTTTTCGAGATACAGAGTGTTTCTTGTAGTACTACTTATTGTGATAAATATAACACTTTATCAAATCTTCGCTATAGAATAGGTAAATAAGTACCGAAAAACATAATCCATTCATTCATTGCAACTTACTAACTGCATCTCTATACTAATTTGGATTTTCCTGAGAATTACTGAAAAATTGTTTGAAATTTCTTCTGGAAATCGGTAACAGATACGACAAAACTACAAGAAACCAAAAAGTGTAGCACTGGACCGAAGTCTCTCTTTACACTTCTCTAAACTACCAATGGCCCCCAAGAAAAAAGTTCTGGCGGAAAGAATCAAGCACTGTTTCAGAAAAAATATCACCCTGTAGATTTGCATTCAAAATTCACATAATGAAATCTTCAAATTGGAATATATATGCCAAATTCAAGTTAAATATCTTGAGAAGGGAAGGAGCTATGAGAAAAAAATACAACTTCAACACCCTGTATCTCGAAAACAAAGCGTTTTCGGGCCAATGTTTATAGTCCTTTTTTTTCTCAAAATGAACCGACTGATCCAAGGAATCTGTCATTTTTGTTTTTCACCTCCAATTTGATTCTAATTGTTTAACTTTCAAAAAATTGACAGTAATCAACCAATAGTTTTTAAGAAAAACTCCAGAATACAAAGCATTTGCTAACAAAAGTTATATAGCAAACTGTCCCAATTTTTTCGAGCAGAATCCCCCTCTGAAATTTGTCATACTCACTCACTAACGCCCTGTATACGCTCTTTGAAGGTTACTCACATTTTCTGAAAATATTGGAACAAGAAGTGAGTCTATCAACAAAATATAAAAAATTACTAAAAAGCCAACCTAGGTTAGGTTAGGTTAGAATGGAATTGCTGAGAAGGAAAGTTCAACAATATGTTTTTAGGAAAATTATAAGTTAATGTTCAATAAAAATAGAACTTTGCTATAAGCCCAATAAACTTATAGTATTCTAACAAAAAAAAAAAATTATTCATTCAATTCCAACCTGCTCAAGAAGCCTAACCTCGTTATTTTCCGAAATCATTCAGCAAAAGCGAAGTGAATCGACTCAATTGGAATAGTAAACTCTTATCTCACTACTTCCTGTTGAGATTGTAGGTATTTCCAGCTCTCTCTTATCAGCCTATAATAGAAGGATTTCAGTACATCATGATTCATAACTTCAAGAGATTTACTTTGAATCATTCTCACACTGAACTATGTACGAGGTAATATTCCAGTGTTATGAATAGAACATTTCGCAAATTTGTATTTATACATTCCGTTTTTATTCCAATTGAGATAAAGAGGATGCGAGATTTTATGCTTTATCATGCAAGGCTATCCTTGTAGGTATCCTGTAAGGAAAGTGTTTCTTTTGTCGGCATGGGAAAAACTGATAAGATTAATCGTTCCACTCTGTGTTTTCTCATCTTTGAAAGAAATTAAGCATCTTTCATATACAAGCAGAGACCTAGAGATGACACTGTAGATGATCTGACGGCATAGATATAGTTCAGGAAGATCAAAGATTGTTAAGAACAAGGAACTAACCTAATCTAACCTAACAAGCACATACATATTTCTTTGAATTAAATGCATGTTCTCAAACGATAAGTGAAACTGTATAATAGGTATATCGAAGCAAATGAAGAAAGATAAAAAAAGTAGCCCTTCGTCACAAAACAGACAGTTCTACTTTATCTCGAATAATATCTGATGCACTTAAGGACGCAGGTAAAATGGATGAGTTCTTCATTTTGAACAACATCAAAACGTTCGAACTTCACCAATAGAAATTTTGTAGAATCGATATAAGTCATCGATAAATCCAATGAAGCTTTACGTATATTGCTTCGATTTATAAAAGCTCTAAAATTTTATTGAATATAACGAAATAAATTGATGTCATCACCAAAAAATTTTTCGAAATGTTTTTAGTGAAACTTTTTACTGTTTATAACTGACAGTTGTTAAAAAGTAAGTATTTTTAGTCGAAGAAATTTGTTTCGTAGGAATATGAAATTTTCTTTAGCAATTTGCTGTAATTACCGAATATTTTCGACCTAAAGTTGGTGCGTGGTGAAGTTTTTTATAGAACTAATATCGTCAAGTAATTTTCCAATTTATACCGCAATAAAAATTCTTTTCCTTTGGCCGACACTTTACCTACACTTCACCTACTTGTTATAGGCTTATTGCGAATAGTCAAAATTTTTATATTTTCGTTCAAATCTATCAATGAGTTTTCATTTAATCTTTGATGTGAGAAAAAAACTCATTACTAGTTCTACGTACCTAAAATTTTAAAATTTATCGGAATTATGCGATTTCCAGATAATGTTATCCGTATAATATTTACTATTCGCAAAAAAAAAGTAATACAAATAAACTTGACATTGCTATACCGGGTGGTCCAAATTTTAGTGCAATAACTTTGGCGTCAAGTGGAACAACTCTTCTCATGAAAAAAAATTCCTATAAAAATATATCCTAACAAGCTTCGTTTTCGAGATACAGGGTGTTGAAGTTTGAAAAAAAAATCAGTTTTTTACCTATAACGCTAGTATTATTTGTATTCATTGTTTTAATTTTTTCTCTAATTCTGTGGTTCTTCCGTTCATTCTTCCACATCTTGTAGAACAAAATCGTGCGAGAATATATCAGAAACGCACAGTTTTCATGGTTATATTTTATTATTCTATATTGGTACTCCGAACTTTCCGCCACGGCTTTATCTGTCAATTCATCAATTTGCCTTAAAGAAATCAGTTCTGCCAACCAACATTTTTCAATGCAAAAATCACTAAAATATATTTATGGAAATATTTCATTAATTTCAATGAAAATGCAATGAATTAGAGAAAATAATGTATAATACTCGTACAGAAGGCTCATTCTACCACTCGTTCATTCCAAAACTCGCCACTTCGTGGCTCGTTTTTGAATTTTTAACTCATGGAAGAATATCAATGCCTTCTGCACTTGTATTATAAATAACTATTTTTTAATGGATTCGGTCCTTATTTGGCGGACATTCATTATAATGCTCACAATAAAATAATCCGGAGGAAATTATTTTATTTTATTTTAATTTTTAGGTATTGAAGTCTTGATAATGTAATTTCGAATTAGGTAAGTGTCTCCTGCCAAAGTTTTCCAGTGGCGTAGATATAGGGGTGCGATTATAGTTTTCTCATTGAAAATTTACGCTACTGTCTTCTTTTTGAAAAAATTATTTCATTTTTGAAATTAACACAGAAAAATGAGTTTTACTATCCTCAAAAATCTACAAAAATCAATTTTTCAAATATTCCCATTAGGAAAAAATGATAAATGAAAGTACAAAAAATGGCGTAATGGATATTATAATGATTTTAGATTTAGAATTGAATTGAATATTTGAGAAAGAAAATTCATCAGACACTTGAAAATAAAAAATATCCACAAAAATTTTGTATTGTTTGAATGTCTTTCAGAAATGTATAACTAAATGCCATCTGAAAGCGTAATAATACAATACGTCAATTTTTGTAATTCCATTCATCACTAATGGGAAAATTTGAAAAATTAATGTTTGTACCTACGTTTTTTTGGATAATATTTGTTTGTACTCGATTATCTCGAAAATGATACTTTCTATGGAAATATTTGAAGAGATCTTTTTTCAAGAAGATCTGATGATTTCAGAAATGAAACAAATTTTTCGAAAAGAAGACAGTGGTGTAGATTTTCAATAAGAAAACGATCATCGCACCCCTATATCTACACCACTGGATAAGTGGGATACACTTACCTCATTCGATACATTACATTATCAAGACTTTAATAACTAAAAATTGAAACAATGAATGTAATGATATTAGAGTTATAAGTAAAAGACTGATTTTTTCGAACTTTAACAACTTGTATCTCGAAAACGAAGCTTGTTAGGATTTATGTTTATGGGAATTTTTTTTTCATGAGAAGTGTTGTTTTATCCGATGCCAAAATTATTGCACTAAAATCTGGATAGATAGCTAGTTGTCTCCCCCAAATCGATAAATTCTTGAGTGTGGCTTTGATTTTTGAAATATTTGAACAATCAAAATAAAATTGGTTTTAGTTGTTATAGGGGTTCCTTAATACGTTTCCCATTAAGAATTAACGTTTGAAAGTTGCGTTATTGGTGTTATTACCGAAGAATACACGAGCGTTAAAAATGAGGGCCGTTACGTCTGAACCTAACCTAACCCAACCAAAAATGTGTAGCCCAACGCAGTCCCCCAATGAAACACTGTTGATATACTGCGTGCTTTAGGGTCGGATACTTGTAAAACCGACTTCCCCCAACAATATACATCCCCTTCAGAAATCTCTCAAATGATTTTAATTGCCCAGTCGACGAGGGATAGGCTCAGTTATTTGTCGACTCGATAAATGGAGCATAGAATAACTTTGTGGTGCAGGTTACCAAATTCCTTTGAAGAAATGAAAAATTGATTACGTGATTAGAAAACATATTGTTAATATTTTTCCGTGAATACATTACATTACATAATGGTTGAGTTTAATCAATAGAAAAAACAAGATGAAAATTGGAGGAATCTTAATTTCCCAGCTCGATATTTCAATTATTATTTTTGAGGAAAACTCCATAATCGTCTCATAATATTTACTGTTACTATCGCTACTCACTTTCGATGACAGCACATTTCCGTTACAGTGACTTAAAAAAACACAGTGGCAAATGCTAAATTCCTCGGGACATTTTAAGAAAAAATACCATAAACATGGACCCCCAAACGCTTTGTTTTCGAGATACAGGGTGTTGAAGTTTGATTTTTGTTCAAGTTTTTTCCTCATAGCACCTTACCTCTATCAGATATTTATCTTAAATTTGACATATATATTCCAATTGAAAGATTTCACCATATGATAGGCTAATTTTGAATGCAAATCTACAGGTTGATGAAGTTTTACTAAAAAAGTGGCTGCTTCTTTCCTCTAGAACTTTTGTTTTGATGGACCACTGGTAGTTTAGTAAAAGGTAAAAAGAACCTTGGTCCAGTTCAACACCTTTTGTCTTCTTGTAATTTTGTCGTTTTTTACTACCGATATCGAGAAAAAAAATTCTCTAGTAGTCCTCAGGAGAATCCAAATTGTTATAGAGATCCAGTTAGTAGGATGTGATGAGTATATAAATTATAAGTTTCGCTACTTATTCACCCAATCTATAGCAAAGATTAATGAAGATTTCATGGACTGGTATAACCATCACAAAAAAGTAGGACTATAAAAAACACCGTGTATCTCTAAAACAAAACGTTTGCGGTTAATTGGACTTTTATTCTTACAATTACATAAGGATCTCTCATTTTCCCATGTACCTCCAATTTAGGAACACCCTGTGTAATCGACTATCGAAATTTTAATCATGTATGATACTAACTTGGTATCATACATGATTAAAATTTTTATATGGACAATGCAAAATTCTAATCGAAACACAATTTGACTTACTTATTCTGAAGTCAATGGTTATGTTGAAAATATTCCACTGATATGGAGGAAAGAAATCACGTGAAATATCTCTTGTAATCGCCAACAACCATATATTGCACAATAGCATTGCCTAAAAAAATAAACAAAAATTCACGAATCCAAAATAATCCGAATAATAGTGAAAATAATCGAAATTTGATACGTACACGAAATGGAACGAACTTCGTTATTCTTCAAGATCTAACTAACAACTGCCAAGATGAACAAAATAATCTACCCAGGTACTAAACACATGAGTACACAATATCGCTCCTGATATTAAAAATGGTTTAAATGAATTGCCTTAGTATGTATTTATTATAATTTTTTTGATGATATTTTATGTTTCCCCAACAAAATTGTTCGGGAAAATTCAGAAACATTCAGCCCTATTCTATAACTTCAATTCGAATAGAAATAGAGATAGTATGCTATGGATCGAATAGAGATCACCCGAATCGTTTCAAATTGGTTTTCTGTGACTCAAGTTGAACTACTATATTAGAATTACGAATTAAATTTGGCAATAGAAGAAGAATTGGATGCAGAATACCAAATTTGAACGCGATAGAAGTAAAACATTCAAACCAGGGATATTTGACGGCCCACAAATAAAACAATTAATTAAGGATCCTGTCTTCATAAATTCAATGAATCAAGTTGAATGAGAAGCTTGGACAACATTTGTTGCAGTTGTAGAAAATTTTCTAGGCAAACATAAGGCTCAAATCTATATTGAAATGGTTAACAAGATGCTTAATAGTTTCAAATCCTTAGGGTGCAATATGAGTATTAAAATACACTATTTACACAGCCACTTAGACCATTTTCCAGAAAATTTAGGAGACATGAGGAACAAGGTGAAAGATATTGTTAATATGGAGGACCGCTACCAAGGAAGATGGCACATGCACATTATGGCAGATTACTGCTGGAGTTCAAAAAGGGACTGTTTGAAAAAACATTCAAGAATGTCGCGGAAAAGAAGCTTTCGAAGTGTTGAGTCACTATTTGATTTCTTCAATGTCCTTTTTTGTTTCTGAGTACGACATAATATTGTATTTCATATGACTAAAATAAAAATTTAATATCTACTTTTGTTTACTACACTTACGGATTTGATTCAAAATAACTTGACTTATATTTTTCTAAAATTGTATAACTTTGAATTTTGAAATAATGTATAATTTGGCATTGAACTCGTCAATTATGTCTGATGAAATAATTTCAACATCAATAGGATTAAGAGAAATTGCAAATAAAATGTCGCAAATCATTTCACTAAATCCAAATTACATTATATTGACAATTTGACGTGTGTTGAATTTTGATAGGATTGGAATTCTGTAAAGACAACCACAAAACGAAAGATGTAACTGAAAACAATGCTGTAATGAGTTCATCAAAGCACTGTTTTTAGAACTGTAATGAACTCATTACGATACTGAAATAGAAAAAATCACTTCCGACAGCCCTGACCACCGATCATCCCCGCAAATTTCTACCGGACCATAGAATCCGACCCTAAAGCGAACCACACACGTCCGCGCAAAACCGATCGGACAAATCGTTACGTCTAAAGGCTGGCAGAAATCTCCGTTGTGTCGAACCGGAGAATTCCTGCGTTGGATGTTTCCAACGCGGCGCGGCCCGAACATCCGTGCATAAAGCACAAATATGCATTTGGCCGGCCGATGCCGCGAATCTCCCAAGACCAAATCGGGCACAAGAACCGCTCTCCTTCGCGGGCACGGAATGCCGGTAAGTGGCAACGGCGAGTCCTTGTCGCGACCTTGCCTGGCCGTCTTGATCTCCGCTTTTGTGTACGTGTATTCCGCGCTCGCAAGAGAGCAGTCCTTAGCAACCGGCAATGGGGGCGTGATGACGTCAGGAACTGGTCGGCCGTATCGTTGCAGACTTGGTCTCCGTTCGTTCCACGTGAATATTCATCTTGGGTGTCGTTCGATCTCGAGAACCTACTTATTTTCGAGAAAACTACCCACAAAGTGGTCGGCGATGGGTCTAATCTGATCGTATTAGGAATTTTCAAGTTTTGTGTTGGCATCCGTGACATCTGTCATTAGTGTCAGTTGTCATTCTTCTCGAATATCCGTCAATTGCGCCTCGTACATTACTATGTCGGAATACCTATGCAATGAATGTTTCCATGTGAATTACCTCAAATTCGTGTTTTTCGAATTGTGTTGCAAATATTTCAGCCGTTTTTCGAAATCTATCAACGTAAACGTTCAGGCTGCTCAATCTTTCCTACTTTTTATTCACAAAACATTTCACAAATTGGCCTCCGATGGATTGATTCTAATCCCATTGGGAATTCTATTTGTTTCGTGTTGGCATCAGTGACATCTCTCATTAGTGTCAGTTGTCATTCTTCTCGAATATCCGTCATTTGCACCTCGGATATTACAACCTCGAAATGAGCAGTGAATGTTTCTAAGTGAATCCTTTCGGAAGATTTCAGCCGTGATTTCAAAATATTTCGACGTAAAAGTGTAAAATATTTAGGCTTCTAAACATTTCCATTAAAGTAATATTATTTTTCCGGAAACGTTCAAAAATATTAACTACATTAAAGTCAGTTTATAACGATAAAGTTTGATTTCACAAACATCACTCCAAAAGGAAAAATAAATACTAGTTGAACTTTCTAACTTTCATTATAATGATTATTATCAGTGTTTTTAGTAATTATATCGAACATACCCACATATTTTCGGAAAAACATTTCATAAGGTAACCTCCGATGGCTCTAATCTAAGCGTATTAAGAATTTTATTCGTTTTGTGTTGGCATCCGTGACATGTGTCATTAGTGTCAGTTGTCATTCGTCTCGAATATCCGTCATTTGCGCATATATTAATAACAGGCCAATTGAAAAGTCCCCGGTCTAACATAGTTAAGCACATTTTTCTGGCGAAATTCGATTTTATTATTCAACATAGTTGTCTTCGAGAGCGATACAGCGATTATAGCGATCTTCCAATTTTTCGATACAATTTTTGTACTACGATTTGTCTTTCGCATCAAAATAGGCCTCAGTTAAGGCGATTACTTCGTCATTGGCGCTAAATTTCTTTCCAGCGAGCATTCTTTCGAGGTCTGAGAACAGGAACCAGGAGGGCCAGATCTGGCGAATACGGTGGATGCAAAAGCAATTCGAAACCCAATTCATGCAATTTTGCCATTTTTTTCATTGATTTGTAACGCGGCGCATTGTCTTGATGAAACAGCATCTTTTTTTCTTCAAATGAGGCCGTTTTTCAACGATTTCATTCTTTAAACGATCTAATAATGCTATATGATAATCGCTGTTGATGGTCTGGCCATTTTGGAGGTAATCAATGAATATTATACCTTGCGCATCCCATAATACTGATGCCTTAACCTTGCCAGCTGACTGTTGTATTTTTCCTCACTTTGGATTCGGTTCATTGTGTGCAGTCCACTCAGCTGACTGTCAATTGGACTCCGGAGGAAATGATGGAGCCATGTTTCATCCCTTTTCACATATCGACGCAAAAATTCAGGTTTATTGCACTCAAACATTCAAACACTGCTCTGAATCATTAACAAGTTGTTGCTTTTGATCGATTGAGAGTTCGCGGGGCACCCATTTTGCACACAGCTATCTCATGTACAAATATTCGTGAATGATATGATATACACGTTCAGATGATATCTTCACAATGTCTGCTATCTCGATTTTTTAGAATTATTTTATATTACTTTCATATTGGGATCTAAAGACGTCAGCCATAATTTCAAAATGTTTCGACCTGAACAGATAAAAAGGATAAGCTATTCAATTTTATTCCGTTTCGAATAGACTATTTTTACTCAAACGTCGAAAGATGTCGATACTTTCGAACTTTACTAATGATGATTAGTATCAATGGCAATGGTAATGATTTCAAACCTATACTTATTTTCGAGTAAACATCCAACATCCAGTAAGTATCCACCGATGGATCTTATACGATTAGGAATTTCATTTTCAACTTGTTTTCTGTTGACATTCGTGACATCTGTCATTAGTGTCATTTGTGCGCAACAAATGTCAAAGATAGTAAATGAAATATTAAATATACCAATATACATGCATATCGATGCATCTGCATCTACTTGTAGATATGTTTTTGAAGATTGTTCACGGAATACTTCGTAATTTATATTAACTTTTGTTCGTTAACTCTTTTTTTGTCCAATGCTGAAATGGCAGGTGGTCTGTGGAAATGGTTCGTTATTTTGGATTTTTTCGTGCTCATTCAAAAAATTCTTCGCAGATATTCTCCATTTTGACATTGAATTGATCGATTTTGTACTAAATTCCTCTTCCCAATTTGGATGTCTGAATTAGTCTGTTAGTTACAGTTAAATTCATCGGTATAATAGAACAAGACATACGTATTCATTTTCTTCATTTTTCCTTAATCATTTATTATTCAATTATTGAAAAATGGTGCTTGCGAGTGAGGCTAATCATTTACCCATCCATGCTATCAAAGCATTTAGCTCACATATAATCAATTCTGATATGGTATAGGAGTGTCAAAGAAACCTCAACGAAATAGGCAACAATAACAAGGTCTTCTTAGTCTGGGTTCCTGACCACCCTGGAATTGAAGGGAATGAAGAGGCCAACACACTTGCCAGAAAAAAAAGTACAAACTCCTTTCATTGGCCCTGAACCTTTCTGTGGTACAGGAAAATATATTTACAAGAAAGAGTTTCAGGAGAAGGAAAAAATCGAAAGAGAAATCGGCGAAATCTTCTTGGGTTGGATCATTTGAAAAAGTTTCTTCGAAACTTTGTGTCCGCAAGATCTAAGAAGTATAAGTACGCACTGTTTTGATTGCTCAAGAGCTAAAGATTGCACAAGAAAACCGTTTGGAAGGCTGGTCTCAAGAATAAGATGTATGGGTACCACACGAGTTAATGCAAAAAAAAAAACGACATTTATCGAATTTCCATCTCCTAATCGCTGCTGAGTCGCAACAAAATTGACCCATTTTTGAAGCGATGGTGATGAAAAATGAATCACTTACGACAACGTCAAGCGAAAACGGTCGTGGTCGAAACGCGGTGAGCCGGCTGGAACGCTGACCAAGCTAGGATTGATTATCTACTTTGAGCTGCTCCGCTACGGCACAATTATTAACTCTAAACTGTACTGTAAACAATTGGACCATCTGTAGGAAACAATCGCCCAGAAGCGGCCAGCTTTGGCCAGATGGATGGCGTTGTCCAGATGAAACACAATTCCTCTACTATTCCTCTTCTATACAGGAGAGGAATTGTGCCCCGTCTGGACAACGCCAGGGCCAGGCAACACACATCGATAGTGAATCGCAAGAAGCTCCAGGTGCTTGATTTGGAGGTTCTTATCCATTCACCTCATAGTCCGGACCTGGCGAACAATTTTGCTGGTGAAAAATCCGTTCAACAGAGGCTTGTGAAAATCGACTGTGCCAATTATTTTCTCCAAAAGAGCCGAGGGATTCTATGAGAGAGGCTTAATAATAATGATATGGCAACAAGTTATTGAACAAAATATTCGACCTAAATCGGTTAATTTTATTATACTAAGGTAGTTGAAGGCTTGTTTTCCATGCAAAAATAATGATTTTTTTTACCACACCTTATAGTTATTTTCAAAAGTCGCATATGTCTCATGATTCAATATAAGTTTGAGATTACAACTCAAAATAAGCATGATGTGAAATTGTTAAAATGCGAATGTACTTAGGTGAGTCAATTTGGAATTAAATTAATCTCTTCGTGTGTCATAATCACAGCCACAATATAACTTGAGCAACAACAATAATATTCTGAACTGAGAAGGATTGCACCTCAAAAGTGATTTATTTTTCGCTTCGCGTCACCAAATTCTTTCATTCATTTCAAATTATCGGTATACTAAATTACGTTCCGAATATAGGTCCTCACCTTTCCAAAAATAGCAAAAATAAACTCATCACGCCATAAATATAGTCGCTGATGGTGAGCTACTCTACTCAATAATAAACCTAAAAACGATACCAAGGGCGTAGAAATGGGAGGGGTACTGGGAGTAATTACCCTCCCAAAGATTCTCAAAATATATAAAATCTCAGAAATCTCGCAAAGACGAAGAACGAAAATTTCTCCATAAAATGAACCGATAATAATCATTTTACTCTCCTTTGAAATCGACACGTCAGTAAAAAATCGGACCCCTTTACGGTTCATGAGTTTATTATCGCTTTCAAGATGAGTACTTTTATTGCACCACGAGCTCGTATTTGTCCGATGTTTATTATTTTCCTTAACTATCCGCTTTCTTGCCATCGCCCCTTATTTGCCATCTGTGATTTTTGCATTCGTCACCGGTATACACTTACCCGTTGTTTTCGGTTTTTTGTATCATTCTCGTCACAAAATTTCAATATGTAGTTATCAAAGAACTGAACTAAGTACATAATTCGCATCGAAAAATTGTCTCTTCATTGTGTTTCATTCAAATTGCAATTTATTTGTGAAGATATCAGTTTTGAATTGACCATATCTACAGGATTTCCCTAAATTGGAGATACAAATGAAAATGACAGATTTCTCGGATCATTTCAAGAAAAAAAATCCTATAACGTGAGTCCGCAAACGCTTTGTTTTTGAGATAAAGGTGTTAAAGTTCAAGTTTTTCTCTCATAGCACCTTCCCTTCACAAGATATTCAACTTGAATTGGCATAGATATTCCAATTCGAAGTTTTCATCATGTGATTTTGAATGCAAACCTACATTTTTCCTGGAAGGGTGTCCGCTTCTTTCTTCCAAAATTACTGCTGGTAGTTTAGAAAAACTTAAAAAGAAACTTCGGTTCAGTAATAAACTTTTGGCTTGTTGTAGTTTTGTCGTATCTGCAATCGATTTCGAGAAAAAAAACCTCTGTATAGTAATTCTCAGGAAAATTATTATAAAGATCCAGTTAGGTAGCTGTGATAAATTAATTAATTATAAGTTTTGGTACTTATTTACCAACTATGTAGCGAAGATTAATAAAGATTCAATAAACTGGTTAGTCATCATAAAAAAGATAATACTACAAGAAACACCATGTATCTCGAAAACAAAGCGTTTATGGGCTGATATTTATGGGCCAGTTTATTTTTGAAATTATCCAAGGAATCTCGCATTTTCCTACTTAACTCCAATTTAGGAACACTCAGTATAAGATAAGAACAACCGAATTGGTAATTAAAAAAAAAGAATTCGAGTGATTTGGTTCAAACTTCGATATTAAACCTCTTTTTGTCACATATAGATATGAGTAAACTATGTCGTCAAAAAATTTTTTTTTTATTAAAAAAGAAAAAAAGATCTACGCCCTTGAACGATACATAATCTGAAATTAATCAATGCCATTAAAAATACCACCGAGACAAAGGGTTCGATCGAAGCAATATAAAGTGATCCATGAAAATTACTCCTTCCACTCTACCATTAAATATTTTATTACCTCAAACGGCGCCATAGGGGGATAGTACTTCCGTATTCCCAACGAATATTAATTGATCAACTTAGTTTTGTAGCTGTATATATGAAGATGGAAAATCACCTTATATATATTTCTTACACACTCCGTTGAGCGTCGATAGGATGGCCGCGCCTATATAAAAACCACTTGAACCTCTTCGAATTGCATTAATTCAACGTTTTCATAGAAGGATGTTTTTGCAACTCATCCGTGAATTCCTAGAAAATTGTTTGGCGTGGACCGGATACTTAGAAGCTGCTGAAAAATGAGAGCCAAATGCTCAAACTTGAGGATGACTGTTAGTTCTTGTATATTTTTATCTACATATTATAACTATCAATCGATAATCAATGTACAAAGACTCAATTAAAAAATTTATATTTTAGTATAGAAATATACGAGACATCTTCTGAAAAAATAAATATATAAAAAAAAATCCTGCTATTTCATTTGTTTCTCCGCATAGTATGAAATGGAAGAATAATTTATGAAAATTACAAACTACGAGGTCCATCTCTTTCACTTTTGTTTTTGTTGCTTTTATCACTTCTGTTGCTTTTATTTGCCTTTGAAAAAATAAATATATCAAAAAAAAATCCTGCCATTTCATTTGTTTCTCCGCATAATATGAAATGGAAGAATAATTTATGAAAATTACAACTACGAGGTCCATCTCTCTCACTTTTGTTTTTGTTGCTTTTATCACTTTTGTTGCTTTTATCACTTTTGTTGCTTTTTATGAAAATTACAAACTACGAGGTCCATCCCTTTCACTTTTGTTTTTGTTGCTTTTATCACTTCTGTTGCTTTTATTTGCCTTTGAAAAAATAAATATATAAAAAAAAAATCCTGCCATTTAATTTGTTTCTCCGCATAATATGAAATGGAAGAATAATTTATGAAAATTACAAACTACGAGGTCCATCTCTCTCACTTTTGTTTTTGTTGCTTTTATCACTTTTGTTGCTTTTATCACTTTTGTTGCTTTTTATGAAAATTACAAACTACGAGGTCCATCCCTTTCACTTTTGTTTTTGTTGCTTTTATCACTTCTGTTGCTTTTATTTGCCTTTGAAAAAATAAATATATAAAAAAAAATCCTGCCATTTAATTTGTTTCTCCGCATAATATGAAATGGAAGAATAATTTATGAAAATTACAAACTACGAGGTCCATCTCTCTCACTTTTGTTTTTGTTGCTTTTATCACTTTTGTTGCTTTTATCACTTTTGTTGCTTTTTATGAAAATTACAAACTACGAGGTCCATCTCTTTCACTTTTGTTTTTGTTGCTTTTATCACTTCTGTTGCTTTTATTTGCCTTTGAAAAAATAAATATATCAAAAAAAAATCCTGCCATTTCATTTGTTTCTCCGCATAATATGAAATGGAAGAATAATTTATGAAAATTACAAACTACGAGGTCCATCTCTCTCACTTTTGTTTTTGTTGCTTTTATCACTTCTGTTGCTTTTATTTGCCTTTGAAAAAATAAATATATAAAAAAAAAATCCTGCCATTTAATTTGTTTCTCCGCATAATATGAAATGGAAGAATAATTTATGAAAATTACAACTACGAGGTCCATCTCTCTCACTTTTGTTTTTGTTGCTTTTATCACTTTTGTTGCTTTTATCACTTTTGTTGCTTTTTATGAAAATTACAAACTACGAGGTCCATCTCTTTCACTTTTGTTTTTGTTGCTTTTATCACTTCTGTTGCTTTTATTTGCCTTTGAAAAAATAAATATATCAAAAAAAAATCCTGCCATTTCATTTGTTTCTCCGCATAATATGAAATGGAAGAATAATTTATGAAAATTACAAACTACGAGGTCCATCTCTCTCACTTTTGTTTTTGTTGCTTTTATCACTTTTGTTGCTTTTATTTGCCTTTGTATTATGTTATGAGCGTCACATGCTGTGCTGCTGCTGATTCAGTAGGTTTATTTTACATTAAACTCAGCTCCAATCAGAGAGCAGATGACACCACAATACAAGCATACCAAATGCTTGGGTCAGCTGTTTTCTGAAGTGGAATCAAAAAAAGCGTATAATTTTAATTATTGTCTTACAACTCCTGAGACTCGCAGTTGAATTGCTTTTCTCAAATAAATTATATGTATTATGTATAAAATTATAATTATGTTTTATGTGAATAATAAAACATTATTATTGTTATTATTATTATATATTATGAAGCACACATGTATTTTACGATCACTATTGAAAACTACTAAAAACTACTACTATTCAATGAGTATATTATGGCTTCTCCCGAATGAATAATATACCAACTGACAAAGAAACTGCAACACCCAGAAGGAGCTGTTTAAATTTAATTTTTTTTTTTGTAAAACAAGGAGTAAATTATTGAAATTTGGAGAAAAAACGAAGGATTTACAATTTTTCTCAATAAATTTGTTAATAATGTGTTTGTCTACCGCGACTATCTATACACTCCCCAAAACGTCTCGGCATTGATGCAATAAGATGGTCTATTTCTTTTTGTGGTATAATATCCCAAGCTACCTGTACTTCATGTCTCAGAGCCGCCAAAGTCCGTGAGGGCTGAGGTAAATTTCCAAGCCTTCTACTCATGATGTCCCAAACATGCTCTATGGGAGAAAAATCGGGGAATCAGGGCGGCCATGGCCAAAGATTCACATTGGTCGCTTCGAAAAAGTTTAAACTAACTCTGGCAACATGAGGTCGGGCATTATCTTGCTGAAATATTGGATTCTCGAGCCGGTTAAGGTGAGGAAGAAAATATGGAATCAATATTTCTTGAAAGTAACGCAGCACCGTCATGTTACCTCGAATAAGGACTAAAGGTGACCTACTTGCATGTGCAATAGCACCCTATACCATAACGCCTACTGTCCGGTGTACATGACGCTCAACATCAAACTGATGTTCACATATTTCTCCGCTACGTCGTCTTACCCTTCTTCGGTCATCATGTGCACCCAAGGAGAATCGAGATTCATAAAAAATAGGACCTTATGCCATTCCACATTTCAATGTTGACGTTCTCTGGACTACTGTAATTATTGTTGCCGACGATGCTCAACCATCAGAGGTAACACAAGAAGGGTCGATAATGCTGCAGTCCAAAAGACTTTATCCGGTGGTAAACCGTTCAGACAGTTATAGGATGGCCTTGTTCTCCTAACCACTCATCAGCCAAAGATCGAGTAGTCCCAAATCGGTCTCTAATGGCCATAAGTTTTAGACGTCGATCTTGAACTTCATTTGAGCCCCTTCGACGACCGTTGCCTACTCTTCCTCGATTTTGGGCATTATCAAACCACGCTTGACAACATCTCATAACAGTAGTTGGATTTCTATTCGTACGGTAAGCTATTTCTCGAAATGACAACCCCGCCTCCCGTTGACCAATTCGACCTCTTTCAAATTCACTTAGCTGGCGATGAATTCCGCGTACAAGTGCTCTACGCATTTTAACAACAACTAAACATCGACTTTGGAACTCCTCGAACAGCTGGATTGTTGTAAAATTTGGAAAACTTGCAAAAAACGACTACAATATTCAAGTAACAAAAATTAATTATATGAAAAAACTTTCACGTTTTTTTTCTCCAAATTAAATCATTTACTCCTTGCTTTTGTCACCAAAAAAAATTAATATTTAAACAGCTTCTTCTGGGTGTTGCAGTTTCTTTGTCAGTTAGTATAATACAATCATTTTCATAATTTCTGCAGATTTTTTCCATCCCTACTAACGGTAGTGTATTTAGACATATATTCAAAAAAACTCACCAAATTCGTTAACTGGCGTCTGTACATTTATGAACTTCGTTGACTTTAAGTTGACACTAAACTAAATTCGATGGTTGAAGATGTCACACTCACTCTGATCACTGAAGTAGCATCCTAACCATAAAAATAATAGATTATTTCTTCTTCTCATAAAGAAGTATACAAATATTTAAAAATTAATATTATTGAACATTAACTTCAGTTCAATTCGATGAATTCAGTGTACACAAACCTATACATAAATATATCTAGGTTGTGGAAACATCTTAATCTTTCAAACCCCTTATGTAAACCGAAATAGATCCTCAGACCCTAACTCAGTAAAGAAGCTCCATTACCAAAAATAATGATAATAATAGATATTAACTCCTATTTGACATAATGATGAATTTCTACTTGATATTGTTTCGAGTTTAAGGTTTGATAAGGACCTGTGTTGATGTAGATAAGGAATGAAATCCCTTCTATGAGTAAATCAAATTTCCATCAATCATTGCCAAGAAATTCACGGAAATTTCCGAGAGTTCTCACGTATATACCAGTGAAGTCAGTGGACTTTCCAACTATTGGAAAATGTAACCTGGTCACGGTGGAAACCCAACTAAATGGGAAATGTCTGAATCAAAGCAACGCAATAAGTTTTTCAACTCATTGACATTTTTTTAAATGATAACTCATGCTGAAAATAAATATTTAAGTAGAGAAATTGAATGTTATCAATCAAATATTTAAAATAAGTATAAACAATTATATACGAACAAGTAAAAGATCTCAATGACAATTCTGAGAAATGTAACTAAGTATTATAAGTACTAGCTTTTGGTTTGAGGTGTTGTTGACTTTGCTTTTCACTAATTCTGATTGCATTTAGAGTGATTCAAGTGAAAATGACTAATAGTTTATGAATAAATGTGAACATCTTAGTAACAGGGATTAAACTGAAAATGTTACAAATTCGCCTTAAATTCATCAATATTCTTTATCATAGTAGATCTAGATTTAGTTATTCAACTCCTATTTACTCTGTCGGGGTATTTTTCCATTCTTCAAAATTCACCTGAATTTAATTGATACATTGTTTCAAGGACACACGTTTTCAGTCTAGAATCCATTACTCAATTGATTTCTTTATGCACTATATAATTTATTAGCTCTATTGATCTACCGGATCTGTTGGTCTGTCGGTTCAACTTTATGGATCCGTTGATTTTTTAAATCTAAATGATTCCAAAAGATTTTCTCCTGATTCATTCATCTAAATGGAATATTTATATTGTTTTCATGAAACGAAGAGTGTATCTAAATTCCAACTCAACTGAATCATTCCTTTCAACTTCTGATCTACAAATCCAAGATCTAATAATGAATTAGCTCTATTGGTCTATTCCGGCACTACTCATCTGACGGTCCAATTGATCTACCGACTCTAGGGCTCCATCGATAATTTAGATCTGTACGATCTAGATCATCTACTATGTCAAAAAACGGGATGTTTTCAATCTGAAATATTTTCCTACCAAAATATATCTAAATTCAATTAATATATAGGCATTGTTTCCATGAAAAGTAGGATGAATCTAGATTTAATAATTCAATTGGGTTAATCTATCAACTTCTACTCTACAAATCCATTTTCTAATGATGAATCAGCTTTATTGATCTACCGGCTCTCTTGATCTGTCAGTTCAATTGATCAACCGACTCTATAGATCCATAGATTGTTTAGATCTGTGTCAAATAGCGGGATGATTTCATTCTATAAGATTTCTCTACCATAATTCACTTGAATTTAATTAAGATATTATTTTCATGACATACTCGTTCGAGCTACATTTGAGTAATCAATTGAGGGGTTCTATCGATTTCTGTCTGCTTTACAAATCCATGATCTATTAATGTATTATACCAGAGCTATTGATCTGAAGTCTCTGTTGATCTGTCAATTCAATTGATCTACCTATTCTATGGATCCATCGATTGTTTAGATCTACTATGTCAAAAGGGGGATGATTTTATTCTAATTCTATTCTCATTCAATTAAGATATTGTTTTCATGACACATCCATTCGAGCTACATTTGATTAATCAATTGAGGGGTTCTATCGATTTCTGTCTGCTTTACAAATCCATGATCTAATAATATCAGCTCTATTGATCTAAAATCTCTGTTGATTTGTCGATTCAATTGATCTACCGACTCTATGGATCCATCGATTGTTCAGATCTACTATGTCAAAAAGTAGAACGATTTTATTCTAAAAGATTTATTTACTTTTCTACGATCATTCAGCTGAATTCAATTAAGATATTGTTTTCATGACACACTCGGTCGATCTAGATTTGATTATTCAATTGGGGGTTCTATTGATTTCTGTCTGCTTTACAAACCCATGATCAAATAACGTATCAGCTCCATTGATCTGAAGGCACTTAATAATCTGAATAGAGCTGATACATCATTAGATCATTGATCCATAGATCCATAGAAAAGTAAAGAAATCTTTAAGATGCTTTTTGACATAGTAGATTTGAACCATGAATCCATAGAGTCGGTAGATCAAAATGAATCAATAATTAAATAGATCTACCAACTCCATGGATCCATCGATTTTTCAAATCTACGATGTCAAAAAGCGGGATGATTTCATTCGAAAAGATTTTTTTACTTTTCAACCATCATTCACCTGAATTTTATTATTTCCATCTGTTCTACAAATCCAAGATCTAATAATGTATCAGTTCTATTGATCTACCAATTGAGGTATTCTATGGACTTCTATCTGCTCTACAAATCCATGATCTAATAATGTATCAGCTCTATTGATCTACCGAGTCTGTTGATCTGTCGATTCAGTTGATCTACCGACTCTATGAATACATCAACTGTTTAGATCTACTATGTCAGCAAGCGGGATGATTTTATTCTAGTAGATTTCTTTACTTTTCTGCCATCATTCACCTGAATTAAATTAAGATACTGTTTTCATAACACATACGGCCGATATAGATTGTATTATACAATTGACTTATTCTTTCGATTTCTATCTGCTTCACAAATCCAATAATGTGTCAGCTCTATTGATTTACGAATCTATCAATTGAGATATTTCTATCTGCTCTATAAAGCCATGATCTAATAATGTATCATTTCTATTGATCTACCAATTGAGGTATTCTATATATTTCTATATGCTCTACAAATTCATTATCTAATAGTATATCAGCTCTATTGATCTACCGGCTCTGTTGATCTGTCGGTTCAGTTGATCTACCCAACTCAGTGGGTCTACCAAAAATCTACATCTAGCAGCTAGTTAGCTCTACGAGCGTGCCAGTAACCGGCAACTAACCGACCAAAGACCCTACACATTCAGGAATTACTCACTTACCTCCCAATACCGGCAGTAAAGTCGTGCATACATTTTCGTCGGAACCGGAAACTTCTGTTGCGAAATTTCCGACGTGCCGAACCGAGCCTCACGCAAAATGCGCATAATGAAATCATTTTCGATGGGGTCGAAATTCGGCTTGCAAAATACACGTGCCAACCCCGAGAAAGGAGGTCAGGGGTCGTGCATGGGTTAATAAAACGGGGGTTGTTCCCGTCTACGGCCTGGACGCCGACATGCCGAACGGTCGATGAAGGGATAGGTTATGTCAAACTTCGGTCGCAGACAGCACTGACGGGAGCTGCAGACAAAAAGGGAAGAACGTAGGTCGCACAGGGTGGGACTCGCGCCATCGGCCGGTCGATCGCGACACGTGCGGGGGTCTTTCGGGGCGTAGCGGGGGTCGGCTAAGACAGGTGCGTGGTGTGGGTGGAACCTTTAGGGCGACGGATTTTTTTTTACAGGTGGGTGGTGTGGGTGATACCTTTAGGGTTATATGATTTTTGATGGGTGGTGATAAAATATAGGAGAGGCCTGGAATTAGCTTTTACGCGTTTTTAATCTTTTTTATTTGCAAGTAAAAAAAATTTAAATTTATAGGCTTCGTCTTATTTCTGCATAGTTTTTAGGAGTTCAATATTGATGAGATGAGGATAGAAAAAAAGAGATTGTTACAGATTTTATATACAGGATGTTCCTAAATTGGAGGTTCAAACGAAAATGGGAGTTTCCTCGGATTTAAAAAAAAATACTATTAACATGCCTGCCGCAAAAGCTTTATTTGCTGGTTTTGGGTAGGTGTTGTTAAAATTTGATTTTTTTTCAAGTTTATCTCATAATGCCTTCCCTCCACAAGATATTCATCTTGAATTTGGCATAGATATTATATATTCATCATGTGATATGCTAATTATGATTGAAAATCTACAGAGTGATATTTTTTTTGGAACAGTGCCCGTTTCTTTCCTCCAGAACTCTTTTTGATAACCACTGGTAGTTTAGAAAAATGTCAAAAGCAACTTCGGTTCAGCACTACACTTTTGGGTGTCTAGTATTATAGTTTTGTCGTATCTGCTACCGATTCCGAGAAAAAAATTTTCAAACAATTCTCTAGTAATCCTTAGAAAAATCCAAATTATTATAAATATGCAGTTAGTAAACTGTGATGAAAAAATTAATTATAAGTTTTGGTACTTATTTACCCAATCTGTAGACTGTATTGAATATTAATAAAGATTCGATAAACTGGTTTGATCATCACAAAAAATTGGATTACAAGAAACAACTTGTTTCTCGAAAAAAAGCGTTGGCGGGCCCGTGTATGGATCTTTGTTTTCTTAAAATTATCCAAGGAATCTCTTATTTTCTTTGTATAGTGCTACCATCTATCGTGCAAATCTCGAGAATATATCCAGTGACGCCATATTTGTTGTTAGGAAATTGATGATCATGTATCAGGATCTTCACTCAGGTACAAAGGATAACCTATACTCTTTCAAATTGTATCGTTTCTTCTCAGTAATCGCTTATTTCATATTTTATGGTGAATACTGTTATCCGGTAATTTATTGTTGTTTCAAGGGCGCAAATGGTTAACTTTCAAAAGATGCTGCAACGATGATATCATTGAAATCTATAAAGATATAAGGTATCCTTATCTTCATCTTTCTTTCCATAATATCAGCTTGAAATAACAGTCTCTTTTTATTTTATAACTCTGTTAGTTATAGGGCACATTATTAACTCTATAACGATATAATGTGCATTGAGCACGTTCAACGAGTTCGTTGCACGACACATCATGCTTTCAATTATGCAAGTGCGTTAAAGGCACATAGCTTGTACTATTTTCTTGCCTCACAATGCTAGAAATAAAGGATACTGTACACTTTATTAGGGGAAATGGCCTCCTATCAATATTTGGTATGTTATAGTGCAAGTCATTCCAAACAGAAAGTTCAATAGGCAATAGGAATACGGTCCTTTTCACAAATAAAAACCATATTCAAATTGGAAATTGGAATTGCGCTTCCAACTTTCTGACCACCCAGATTTTTCTACAGATCTGCCTCAAGTAATTTCTACCTTTTTTCAGACCTCAAAAGAATCTCCAGAAAGAGACTTGGCTCTGAAACGAAGTTATTGCCGAAGTTGAAGCCTTTTTCGAAAGCAAAAACGATTTTTTCTATTTCACAGAAGAGGTATTGAAAACTTAAAGGACCATTGAAGTAATGGGTGTTTTTTTTCGAGATATATAACTTTAAGTTGGCATTACTGTTCAAGATGGCGACCGATTTAACAGCTGTCAAGTGATTTATTCTCAGTTTGGTTTGGCAATTCATCATGAATAGACTCACGCCTGAAAAACGCTTGCAAATAGTGCAATTTTATTTCGAAAATAATGGTTCTGTGCGGAATACGTATCGCGCACTTCTGATTGAATGGCTACGTCAACAAACAAAACTGCCGCATTTGGAGTGAAGCTAATCCTCGAGTGTATGTCGAAACACCGTTACATCCAGAAAAACTGACTGTTTGGTGCACTTTATGGGCTGGTGGAATCATTGGTCCGTATTTCTTCAAAAACGATGATGGCCAGAACGTTACAGTCAATGGTGATCGGTATAGAGCCATGATTACTAACTTTTTCATTCAAGAATTGAACAACCATGATGTCCAGGAGCTGTGGTTCCAACAAGACGGCGCAACATGTCACACAGCTCGTGCCACAATCGATTTATTGAAAGACACGTTTGGTGACCGCCTAATTTCACGTTTTGGACCTGTGAATTGGCCTCCAAGATCTTGTGATTTAACACCGCCAGACTACTTTCTGTGGGGCTATGTTAAGTCATTGGTCTATGCGGATAAGCCACAAACCCTTGACCATTTGGAAGACAACATTCGCCGTGTTATTGCCGATATACGGCCACAAATGTTGGAAAAAGTCATCGAAAATTGGACTACATCCGAGCAAGCCGTATGGCGGTCGTATGCCAGAAATCATATTTAAAATGTAATGCCACAAGATTATCTTGCGGATAAATGAAATTCATGTCAATCGAATAATCCATCGTTGTTTTATTGCAATTTAAAGTTCTATAGCTCTGAAAAAACACCCTTTTTTACTATTGAAGGTGACTATATGTAAATGAATAAATTCGAATTTTCAAAAAAAAAGTGTTTTCAGTAGGGCAGACGCATATTGAGTGATGTGTTATAAATAGGTGACTCAGCCTGAACAATGTAAGCAGAATAGGGAAGACCCATTCAACTTCCAGACGAGACCATAGTCCAGATCCTGTCTATCGTCATTGATTCCGGAAGACAATGCTAATTCATTTCCACTATACATATGCATAAATTCTGATGACTAATCCATCCAACTCTGATGTCATCAATATTCATCATTGTTTCCAATGAAAACGATCCTCAAAATCAGTTTTTGACGGTCGGGTATTCCGACTCAACCCATGAATATGGAAAAGATTGGCATGAAATTAGATATCATCTTTTAACCACTTCATTCCTAGTTACTTCATGTTAATTTTACACTTTCGAGAAATCGTTCTCCATTCTCCATTTGATCATTGTATTTTTCAAATTTTGAACATGTAATGGTCTCAAATGATAAGGTTCGATTCGATGATGACGAATGCGTGGTCAAATTCAACTATGTTCGGCTGATCGGACGTAAACACGATAACTCGCGAACGGAGTTTGAGTTTATTATTGAGTAAAATTCGACTTAGTGTTTCGTTCATAGAGTAATAAACATAGATAGAGGGAGTATACGCAATTTTCACATGTCCCCAACATGGTTAGATTACGTTGTCGGATTGTGATATATTTTCAAATCCACAATTTTACTATATCGTTATGAATGTATATTATATTGAATGAAAATATTTATTTGAGTTATTCCCGATTAAATATGGGAATTTTAAAATTTTGAATCCGATATTTTTCCTAATTGTCGAATTTATAGTATGCAGGATATTTCTTATTTTCTGTATCCACCTGATGAAATCCAAGATTTGATTACTATTGCTCTCCTAGTGTCATCGGTTGTTCCACGTCGTTTGACGCGCTTGAAGTTTGTTTTCTGAATTTCTGATATATTTAGGTATTCATTTTAATATAATTTGAGTCAATAAGAAACGTTGATTAACTATGGGACATAAGAAGTGCGTTCTTTGTGGAGAAACTCGCGAATAGCGTGAAATATCGTATCACTGATATGTTTTCATTTCCGCGCGCTTCATGTCAAATTTGAAAGTTCATGTTGGAGACAAAAATTTTCTTACTGAAAATGGCATATGCTCCCTCTATCTATGTTTATTACTCTGAGGTTTCATACATCCTATTAATTTCTCAACTGCATATTCGATTCAGATGAAATTTTGCATTTGTATGTATTATAACAATATCAAGTCTCGTGCGAAAGTTTATGTAGATCCATAATAGAAATTTGAAGGAAAATATTGGAAGAAAATTAAACAATAAACTAAACTAACCAATATTTCGTGATCACAAAACCAACGGATTTCAGCATTTGGGTGTTGATATGAAATACCAATTTCAAGTTCCGTGGGAAATTTCAAGTTGAAAATATCATCAGAACCATCAAAAATTTGAGAAGAATATTGGGATAGAAAAGAAATACTCATTTTCCTGACTACATATACATTTGGATTAATATTGCAGAATAACCATTTCAGGCTTTCTGCAGAACGTGTTGGAAGCATAGCCAGAACCATAATAAATCAAATAGAATACCGAAAAAAATATTTTCCTGATAATAAACCGATGGATTTGAGATATTTGATTGAATAACAATCTCAAGCTATATGAGCTGATTACATCATCAGAACCTGTGATTAATCATCTTATTTTGTATCTATCATAATAATCATGAGATTTTGTGACTATATCTAGGTAAAATAACCATGTAAAGCTACGTGTAGAGTTTTTTGTTGATAGCCGCATCATAGTAAACTCCAGCCGAATAACGAAAAAAATTATACAATGATTCCATTACATCAGATCAGACCGAGTTAAGATTTCCCAAGTAAATATAAAATAATACTCTTGTTATCCGCGTCATCAGAATTAGATATAAAAATAGATAATTCAAGCATAGATAAAACCAGTGAATGAAGTCAGAAGCTTTTGAACGCCCATTCATTAACGGATAATAAGGTGTTCAAGATAGCAATTGGCACACGAATGAATTTACACTCAAAAGCTGATGAATTCCTCTTAAGTTAGCTCAACTCAAAAACTCCTGACTTCACGAAAGTGCCACTAGTATTTTTCTTAATCGTTGAAGTCAGAATTTGTTGTTGCTTAATAACTTAAGAGGAAGCAATGTCTCCCCTTGCTCCCAAAGACCCCACTCCCTAATATAAATCCGATTAGCAAATTTCATATACCAGGCGATTCAAATTTCCACAACCAGACAGAGCCAAAAAACTTCCTTGCAGCATCGTCTGCGTCTGGGGGTAATTAACTTGAAGAGTGATCCCGAAGGTCCCGAAATCCCTGTCTGGTCGTCTGCGATTCCTCTCCCCGTAGTCCGCGAAGAAAGCCGCCCCTTTCCCATATTCCAGGGTGTCTGTCGCGCCAGCGATGATGACGTAGTAGCCCTCCCGTCTAGACGGCTGGGAGGCCGTGGTGGGGGGAGGCAGACCGATGCAGCTTTGGGAGAGGCCATGGCGCATACACGGACATGCAAGCGGAAACTGCGAATTGCCAAACGCACACCGGAAAGGCAACGTCGCCTCGCCTCGCCCCTCAGCCACTTGCCCTGCGAATAACCCGCACTGATTGTTTTGTTTTTCCGGTCTCCGGATCAAGATATGTCTGGATCTCTCTCCTCTATCAATTCCCTGAAGGAGGAGATGCCATCAGTCTACGTCAGTTCGACTGGAAAATAGTCTGAACAAGTCGAGATTTAATCTTAAGAGCTGGAGGAAATATTCCATAAGTGTCACTTGTGTGGATTATTTCATATTTGATTGAAAAACAGTAATTTCATAAGCAGCATCTGAGATTATGGATTATATGAATTATTTCCAGTTCTCATTGAACTCTGTTTCATACTCTAAAAGGCTCAATAAGACGTATAACGAACAATAAAATCAATAAATTTGCTTCTGTTGTTCATGTTTTCACAACTGATCATAATATTTCTGATCAGTCATCAAATCTCATCGACCAGCCCCTAAACCACTTACCTTCTGACAGAAACCTTTACTGATTGTTTTTTTTCTGGTCTCCGGATCAAGATTTGTCTGGATCTCTCTCCTCTATCAATTCCCTGAAGGAGGAGATGCCATCAGTCTACGTCACTTCGACTGGAGAATAGTCTGCACAAGTCGAGATTCAATCTTAAGACCTGGAGGAAATATTCCATAAGTATCACTTGTGTGGATTATTTCATATTTGATTGAATGACAGTAATTTCATGAAGAGAATCTGTGATTATGAGTTATTTCAATTTCTCATAGCACTCTGTAATATACTCTAAAAGGCTTAATAAGACGTATAACGAACAATGAAATCGATAAATCTGCCTCTGTTGTTCATGTCTTCACAACTTATCGTAATATTTCAGATCAGTCATCAAAACTCCTCGTCTAGTCCCTAAACTACTTGCCTTCTGAGAGAAACCCGCACTGATTGTTTGGTTTTTCCGGTCTCCGGATCAAGATATGTCTGGATCTCTCTCCTCTATCAATTCCCTGAAGGAGGAGATGCCATCAGTCTTCGTCAGTTCGACTGGAAAATAGTCTGCACAAGTCGAGATTTAATCTTTAAGAACCTGGAGGAAATATTCCATAAGTGTCAATTGTGTGGATTATTTCATATTTGATGGAATGATAGTAATTTCATGAGGAGCATCTGTGATTATGAATTATTTCAAGCTCTCTTCGTGTCATAATCTTTCTAATAGGCTTAATGAGTCGTATAACGAACAATAAAATCGATAAATCTACTTCTGCTGTTTACGTCTTCACAACTGGTTACCCTATTTCTGATCAGCCATCAAAACTCATCGACAAACCCCTAAACCACTTGCCTTCTGAGAAAAACCCGCACTGATTGTTTGTTTTCCCGGTCTCCGGATCAAGATCCGTCTGGATCTCTCCTCTATCAATTCCCTGAAGGAGGAGATGCCATCAGTCTACGTCAGTTCGACTGGAAAATAGTCTGCACAAGTCGAGATTCAATCTTTAAGAACCTGGAGGAAATATTCCATAAGTGTCACTTGTGTGGATTATTTCATATTTGATTGAATGATAGTAATTTCATGAGGAGCATCTGTGATTATGAATTATTTCAAGTTCTCTACGTGTCATAATCTTTCAAATAGGCTTAATGAGTCGTATAACGAACAATAAAATCGATAAATCGGCTTCTGCAGCTTACGTCTTCCAAACTAGTTACACTATTTCTGAACAGTCATCAAAACTCGTCGTCTAGCCCTTAAACCACCTGCCTTCTGAGAAAAACCCGCACTGATTGTTTTGTTTTTCCGGTCTCCGGATCAAGATCTGTCTGGATCTCTCTTCTCTATCAATTCCCTGAAGGAGGAGATGCCATCAGTCTACGTCAGTTCGACTGGAAAATAGTCTGCACAAGTCGAGATTTAATCTTTAAGAACCTGGAGGAAATATTCCATAAGTGTCACTTGTGGGGATTATTTCATATTTGATTGAATAAGAGTAATTTTATAGCATCTGTGATTATGAATTATTTAAAGTTCATATTGAACTCTAAAAGATTAAATAAGACGTATAGCGAACAATAAAATCGATAAAACTGCTTCTGCTGTTCACGTCTCTCCAACTGGTTATATTATTTCTAATCAGTCATCAAAACTCATCATCTAGCCCCTAAACCACTTGCCTTCAGAAAAAAACTCGCACTGATTGTTTTGTTTTTCCGGTCTCCGAATCAAGATCTGTCTGTATCTCTCTCCTCTATCAATTCCCTGAAGGTGGAGATGTCATCAGTCTACGTCAGTTCGACTGGAAAATAGTCTGCACAAGTCGAGATTTCATCCTTAAGATCTGGAAGAAATATTCCATAAGTTCCATCAGTTTATTCAAGAAGTAGCTTATGCGATTGTGAATAATTTGAAGTTCTTATTGAACTCTGCGTTATACTCTTTCTAATAGGCTTAATAAGTATGTTGTTCATATCTTCACAACTGATCATGATATTTTTGATGGTCATCCAAACTCATGTCTAGCCCCTAAACCAAATACTTCAACCCGCACTGAATGTTTTGTTTCTTCAGTCTCCGTATCCTGATCTGTCTGGTTCTCCTTTACATCAGTTTTCTGAACGAGGAGATGCCATCAATCTACGTCAATTCGACTGCGCACAAGTCAAGATTCAATCTTGAGACTTGGGGAAGATTCTATAAGTGTCACTTGTGTGGGTTGTTTAATTTTGGATGTGCTTATTGTAATTTCATAATGGGCATCTATGACTACGAATTTTTTCGAATTCTCAATGAAGTCTGCGTTACACTGTATCTAATAGGACCACTAAGTGGTATAACGAACAATAAAATCAATAAATCTGCTTCTGCTTTTCATGTCTCAACAACTGGTCGTACTATTTGTGATAAGTTATCAAATCTCGTCGTCTAGCCTCTAAACCACTTGACTTCTGAGAAAATCTCACACTGATTGTTTTGATTTTCCATTCTCCTGATCAAGATCCGTCTGGATCTCTCCTCTATCAATTCCCTGAAGGAGGAGATACCATCAGACTACGTCAGTTCGACTGGAAAATAATCTGCTTAAGATTTATTCTTGGGAAATAAAGAAGATATTACATAAGTGTCACTTGTGTGAATTATTTCATATTTGATGTAATTGCAGTAATTCAACAAGGAGCATCTATGATTTTGAGACATGTTATCATTGGACTCTGTGTTGTACATACATATAGGATTTTGAATAATATTGAAGTTCTGATTGGACTATGTGTTGTATTCTCTCTAATAGGCCTAATAAATCGAATAGGCAACCATGAAATCGATAAGTTTGCTGCTGTAAATCATATGTGAACAACTGGCCAAACTATTCCTGACCTGTCATATCAACAATTGAAGCTTTGTAATGAAAAGTAATGATATCGATTGTAACAGTCACAATTGGTGATAAATTTTCTGGAATCGTCAGAATTACCGGGAAACATCTTACCTCCTCTATACTTTTCTAATTTTTAATTTTCGAACAACTGCCGGACCTACAGGTTTCAGTGGAAAAATAAGAAATAAGTACACTGTAAAATGAAGCGTTGGAAGAAAAAATAGATTCATAATCTATAAATATAATATGGATATAATGTTAGGGCAACACGTTCAAACTACTGCACCAAATTGGATAATTCTTTTTTCTTGTATTCATTACTGCCATGAGAAGGTTTGAAAAACGAAATATTTTCTAAAAAAAATACTCAAAAGAAAAAAAGGCTTTATTTTTTTCTTCCTACCGAGAGAACAATCATAGAGTATAATTTGACACTTCGAAGGATGTATTTTAGGTTGTCTTTCAGCAAATAAATGATTGAATTGAAAGGAAAATGATTCTTTTTTTATTTCATTATAAGGATTATTGATATACTGCATGTTCGAAGCCGGGGCGGACAGCTAGTAATAAAATAAAAGTTGAATTCGTTGTTTACTGGACTAGGATACAAAACAGTTAAAAATTTTTCGCTATATAGATCATCTAGAGCGAATATAATCAAATCAATCCAGATTGCTAAACTTGCATTGAGATATCCAGCAGACACTTCCATTTTTTTTCCTATAGTTTCCGGACTCTGAAAATAATTGTATATCAATTGAGGAGAAAAGTTAATGAACTTAGAAATGAGATCACTCAAGCATGAAGTTCCACGCCGTTGTTTCAATGCCATATCCTTCATCAAATTTTCGTCTGCTGTCGTTCAACTTTTTATCAAGGCTCTAAATTCTATTATAGTCTGTCTGTACGTATGTTTCATTTGAAATTCGCCACAGTCGAAAAGAAGTAAGTAGAAATAATGTGTACTCGATTAAAACGAAGGCAAAGCAAGTTGAAGACTTCTGAATGTATTCAAGATTGATTTTAAACATCATGAAAATATTTCGATCTATACAGGGTGGTTCAGATTTCAGTTCTATAACTTCAGCGTCGAATAGAACAACATTTTTCATGAAAAAAATTTCAAATTATCATATATCCTAACAAGCTTCGTTTTCGAGATACAGGATGTTGAAGTTTTTACTTATAACTCTAGTATTATTACATCCATTGTTTCAATTTTTAGGTATTGAAGTCTGGATAATGTCCAGTGGTGAAGATGTAGAGGTGCGATGATCCTTTTCCTATTGAAAATTTACACCATTGTCTTTTTTTTTTGAGAAAATCATTTCATTTCTTAAATCAACAGTGTTTCACTAAAAAAAATGGTCTCCTGGATGTTTTTCATGGAATGTACTGTTTTCGAGTGCAAAGCACTTTTCGCTATGAATATGGGACCGCAAACGCTTTGTTTTCGATATTTTTGACTTTTTTCAAGCTTCTTTCTCTATTCACCTTCCCTTCACAAGATATTTTACTTGAATTTGGTTTAGGTATTCCAATTTAAAGTTTTGATCATGTGATATGCTAACTTTGGATTTAAATCTGCAGGGTGATATTTTTTCTGGAACAGTGCCCGCTTCTTTCCTCATTTCTGGTAGACAACTGATAGTTCAAAAAAATGTAAACAGAAACTTTGGTCCAGTACTCTGAAATTTTCATTTTTATGTATTTTGTCGTATATGCTACCGAATTCAAGAAAAAAACTTAAAACAATTCTCTAGTAATCCAAATTATTAAAAAAATTCAGTTAGTAATCTGTGATGAATAAATTCATTATAAGTTTTGGTATTTATTTAAACATTTTGTAGCAGATATCAATAAATATTAAATAGGCAGGTATAATCATCACAAAAAAAGTAGGAATCTCTCATTATAATACTCTCAATTTGGGAACAGCATGTATGTGAAATAATCACTCACTGTTCATACCAACAAATCTCAGGGTGAAATCAAAATACCTCATCTAGATTAAAACCCCCAAAAGGTCAGTGCTTTCCTCAAATTTTCTTTACAACACATCTTATACTCTTCCATTTTGAACACATTGAATTGTGGGACTTAGCCATGGCACACTCTTTATAGTAATCCTCTTGGGTGTGACACTGGGTATATTACTCGGTATATTATGTATCTTGCATGGAGGTGAAAATAAAGCTTTCATACTTGGAAGAAAAAAAGGCAATGCCATAAATGCATCATTCATTATAGCGTGCAAATATGAGATTCAATTTTTCACAAAAAAGCTCATAATTGCACCATTATCACGTAGGCGGGGTCAACCGTTCAACACAATATTGTAGCATCAGATTTACGTGAATTCTCTGAATGTCTACATTTTTTCAGTGCATGTTCCGTTCAAGGTTCTGATAAGGTATAAAATCATGGAGTCACGGTCTATCGGAACAATGAATAGAAGAGACTGATATTCCTCCTCAGAATTTTTAATTGCCTCGTATTCCCATTACTTGCAATCTCCTTAATGGGCTGTTTAATCACATGAGCAGAAATTCTCATAATTATCATCCAGATACCGCGTTATATGGACTTAAATCGTTAGTCACCTAACAGTACCTTCTATTATTCAGTGAAATTTGGGTAAATCCCATCTGTGTGAACGAACTCTAGGTCAGGCTGAATCGCACTAGACTACAACTAATGTTTGTTAACTTTCAAAGGTGTCCTCGAAGTTTTTCCAATGTTTAAGCATTATGCAGAACCTTTAATGATATATTAGTTTGGCTGTTGAAAAGCAGGACTTAACATCAAATGAAATATATCCAGTTCAATTGGAAAATAATCTGCACAAGTCGAGATTCAATCTTGAGATCTGGAAAAGATATTCCATAAGTGTCACTTGTATGCAATATTCTATTTTTGATATTATTACAATAATTTCATCAGGAACATCTATGATTATGTTCTCATTGAACTTTGCGTTGCACTGTTTCTAATAGTCCTACTAATAAACAA
This sequence comes from Harmonia axyridis, assembly GCF_914767665.1. Lineage (NCBI taxonomy): Eukaryota > Metazoa > Arthropoda > Insecta > Coleoptera > Coccinellidae > Harmonia > Harmonia axyridis. Next base: position 34,231,603 of record NC_059505.1, read on the forward strand.
TAAAATTGATAAGTCTGCTTTTCCTGTTCATGTCTGGTCATACTATTTCTAATAAGTTATCAGATCTCTGAGGAAAACTTACACTGATTATTTTGTTTTTTCTGTCTCCGGATCAAGATCTGTCTGGATCTCTTCTCTACTAATTTTCTGAAGGAGGAGATGCCATCAGTCTACGTCAGAGCGACTGGAAAATAATCTGCACAAGTCAAGACCTGGAGAAGATATTCCATAAATGTCACTTGTGTGGATTATTTCATATTTGATGTTATTGCAGTAATTTAACGAAGAGAATCTATGATTTTGAATTATGTTAAGTTCTCATTGAACTCATTGTGTTTTACTCTCTTCAATAGGCATATAAAGTCGAATAGGCAACAATAAAAATTAGTTTGAGTTGGGTATAGAAATAAAAAATAATTTAATGACGAAATTTGGGTAAATTTTATATGTGTGAATGAACTCTAGGTCAGGCTAATCGCACTAGACTACAACTAATGTTTGTTAACTTTCAAGGGTGTCCTCGAAGTTTTTCCAATGATGGAGCATAATACTCAACATTTAATGATATATTAGCTGATGAAAAGCAGGACTTAACATTAAATGAAATTTATCCACCCAATTTGAAAATAATCAACACAAGTTGAGATTTAATCTTGATATCTGGAAAAGATATTCCATAAGTGTCACCTGTGCGAATTATTCTATTTTTGATGTTATTACAATAATTTCATCAGGAGCATCTATGATTTTGAATTATTTCGAGTTTTCATTAAACTTTGCGTTGCACTCTTTCTAATAGGCCTACTCATAAACAATAAAATTGATAAGTATGCTCCTGCTGTTCATGTTTCAACAACTGGTCATACTATTTCTGATAATTTATGAAATCTCGTCGTCTAGCCTCTAAACCACTAGCATTCTGAGAAAAACCTTCACTGATTATTTTGTTTTTCCTGTCTCCGGATCAAGATCTGTCTGGATCTCTCCTTTACCAATTTTCTGAAGGAGGAGATGCCATCGGTCTACGTCAGTGCGACTGGAAAATAAATTGCACAAGTCAAGACCTGGAGAAGATATTCCATTATATTAGATATTATTTCATATTTGATGTAATTGCAGTTATTCATCAAGAAGCATCTATGATTTTGAATAATGTTGAGTTCTCATTGGGCCCTGTGTTGTACTCTCTCTAATAGGCCTAATAAGTCGAATGGGCAACAATAAAATCGATAAGTTTGCTGCTGTGAATCCTGAGTGAACAACTGGTCAAGCTATTTCTGACCTGTAATAACAACAATTGTAACTTTGTCATGAAATATAATCATATCGATTGTCATAGTCACAATAGCTGATAAATTCTTAGGAATTATCGGAATTACCGGAAAACGTCGAACCTTCTCTATACTCTTCATTTTTTTAATTTTTGATCGACTGCTGAATTGAGTATAGAAATGAAAAATAATTTCATGACGAACTTTGGGTAAATCTCATCTGTGTGAACGAACTCTAGGTCAGGCTGAATCGTACTAGACTACAACTAATGTTTGTTGACTTTCAAAGGTGTCCTCGAAGTTTTTCCAATGTTGGAGCATAAAGCAGAACCTTTAATGATATATTAATTTGGCTCTTGAAAAGCAGGACTTAACATTAGATGAGATTTATCCACCAGTCTATACCCAATTGGAAAATAATCAACACAAGTTGAGATTTAATCTTGAGATCTGGAGAAGATATTCCATAAGTGTCACTTGTGAGAATTATTCTATTTTTGATGTTATTACAATAATTTCATCAGGAACATCTATGATTATGAATTATTTCGAGTTCTCATTGAACTTTGCGTTGCACTGTTTCTAATAGTCGTACTAATAAGCTAAGATGCATATTTCTACAGAAAAGGTTTTAAAAAGTAAGGGGACCGTTAGAGTACATTTACTATTCTTGAAGATTACTATGTTGACGAATGAAGTTGTTATTTGAAGAAAGTTTTTTTTTCTTTTGGTCAGACCAAGACCTTATTAAGTGAAGTGTTATTGTTTATTTTTTGAGAAATATTTAAGTTTAATGAAAACATCCACTTTTTATGTGCTGGATAATCATAACTGAATAGTCTGAGGAACTTTGAAAAATCAGTTAAATACGCATTTGTTTGTCCATATAACATAAAGTGAATTCTGTGAATTTCACAATGGATATATATCGAACGAAAATATGTTTTGCATTGCAAATGAAATGCAGTGTGCCGAAGCACTGAAAACATAACATAATTCGTCGAAAAAGATTATATTTTTGGAAAGAGAAATAATGAATTTCTGGTTACAAAATGTTCTTTTATTCTTATTAGATGGCATTATTTCGGTGTCTTCTACGACAAACTTGCATAGCTAATACGTAATTTCATTATCCTCGCATCATAATCCTTTTGTTATGGACTAAAAAATGTGTGAAATTCCAAGATTGTAACACATCGTGTTCCATAAGTTATTAGGAAACAAAAACAAGTCCAACTTACTTTCTCTATCTCACAATTTTTCTGTCAACAATTTGGGTTCAACATAATCGGTTAACTTCAAAATTTTCATTAGGCTATTCCATTGGCGATAATACAATTGAAAAATAAAAAAAGACATTTAAATTATTCAGTGGGGCAACAAATTTTTATTTGAAAGGTTACATTATATATGGAATATAAAAATTCAAATGACCAAATGACTTCGTACGCACTGCATCGTGTGAACATAATTTTTCATTAGTTTTTCACATAAATTTGGCTGTATTTCATCAATATCAAATCGCTGTTATTTCATTATCGATGGATATTTTGAAGCGAAATTTTAGGGTCAGATAGTACTCGATACCACGGGCGTAGCCAGGGGGGGGGGGTTTTGGGGGTTCAAACCCTCCCCGAAATGTTAAAGATGTCAAAAAAACTTATTTTTTTTTTTAAATTTTGAAAATATTTTTTAATGGAATTTGTAAAAAGTGAATGAAATTATCACTCTCAGTACAATTAATTTGTAATGTGAAATTTGAATTAAATAACCTCTACGTAATCCAGTCAATTTGTGCTCACATGTGCCCCTCAAAGGAAAGTTATGGGTTAGTTTTATTTTTTCGATCGTATGTAACGATCGTATGTTTTTTTTCGAAGTATATAACTTTAAGTTGGCATTACTGTTCGAGATGGCGACCGATTCAACAGCTGTCGAGTGATTTATTCTCAGTTTGGCTTAGCAATTCATCGTGAATAGACTCACGCCTGAACAACGCTTGAAAATAGTGCAATTTTATTTCGAAAATAATGGTTCTGTGCGGAATACGTATCGCGCACTACGTCCATTTGGAGTGAAGCTAATCCTCAAGTGTATGTCGAAACACCGTTACATCCAGAAAAACTGACTGTTTGGTGCGATTTATGGACTGGTGGAATCATTGGTCCGTACTTCTTCAAAAACGATGATGGCCAGAACGTTACAGTCAATGGTGATCGATATAGAGCCATGATTACTAACTTTTTCATTCCTGAATTGAACGACCATGAGGCTCAGGAGCTGTGGTTCCAACAAGACGGCGCAACATGTCACACAGCTCGTGCCACAATCGATTTATTGGAAGACACGTTTGGTGACCGCCTAATTTCACGTTTTGGACCTGTGAATTGGCCTCCAAGATCTTGTGATTTAACACCGCTAGACTACTTTCTGTGGGGCTATGTAAAGTCATTGGTCTATGCGGATAACCACAAACCCTTGACCATTTGGAAGATAACATTCGCCGTGTTATTGCCGATATACGGCCACAAATGTTGGAAAAGTCATCGAAAATTGGACGTCCAGATTGGACTACATCCGAGCCAGCCTTGTCGGTCATATGCCAGAAATCATATTCAAAATGTAATGCCACAAGATTATCTTGCGGATAAATAAAATTCATGTCAATCGAATAATCCATCGTTGTTTTATTGCAATTTAAAGTTCTATAGCTCTAAAAAAAACACCCTTTATTTTTTTGAGTTCTGAATCCGAATCTGAGGTTTAGCACTAAAATTCTGTGACGGAACATTAAAAAAAAATACAAAAAAAAATTAAATCTTCTGACGATTTCTTCGATTTATTATCTCTGTTTCTGGGGTACAGAATTCGAGTCAGAAGTTTGCCACCAAAATTTCATGATAAAACATTGAAAAAAATGCAAAAAAGTTGATAACTATCATTTTTTACCGGTTTTTTGCATATAAACTTTCTACTCATAAATTTGAATTTGAGTACTCTGTTATATAAATACTACGACGGTATTTTTTTCTTAAATATATTTATAGGAATTGATGTAAAGAAATAAACTAAATTTCAAAAAGTGATTTTGAAAATGCTTTTTTTCTCAAAACATACTTGAAAAATAAAACTAGTGAAAATAGACTGAATGGATTGGCTCTTTTAAAGTTGATATATTTAAAAAGCAAAACATAAGATTTTTTTTATAATATGTAAAACCCCCCCCCGAAACTAAAACCTGGTTACGCCCGGGCTCGATACGATCTTCAAAATTAATTATCGCAACACCCCTTATTCATCCCTTTTTAAAATCAAGGGGTTGTGCTTGTGCTAACCCCCGTTAAGGGGTTGAAGTTACGGGAATGAAAAAAGCGGAAAAGTTTTCCCCTCTCGAATCAGAAATTGAAGGTTCCAAGCGATTTTCCACATTCTCATTTTAAAGTCGGAGAATAGAGGTGTTAAATATGAAGTCTCCAAAAAACATTTTTCCTGATTTTTGAAAATCAAATCCAAGCAAGCAAATAAAATATCTTCTGAAAATAAATCACTAAAAACATTCAATGCAACACATAGGTAACAGGCCAACCCACACAAGATACCGAATCCAACTTATTGGCGCAATCATTAAAAATAAGAAATATTATCTGCATTAACGATAACCGATGATTAAAATTTTAAGAACCCCGTAGCGAAAAGTTCAAGTACACAAATAACTCGAGAAGAAGAATCTTTTTTTAGTCGGTCAAAGATGTATGTTTTCGTTGGGACCTGTCTCACGAAAGTTGATTTCAAATGTCACTAAATTTAGCCTTCGATTTCGTTTGGATTTCCAGCCACATCTGAGGATATTATACCTGAGCCAGGTAGAGGATTGTCAGTTCGCAGAATCCATGTCGATCTTGAAAGTTTGCTGGCTCAAACACAGCTGCTAATCTTGGAACGTCATTATAATGACGGGTTCGTTCTGCTTTGGACGATAGACTTTGACACTTTGGACGTATTAGACGTGTGTGTTGGGGTAGGCACATGTTGAAATTGAAATGTACGTGAGTTGACATTCATTACAAGTATTAATGCAGCTGCAGCTATTCAAAAACGCCACAGATCGATAATTTGATGATATTTGTGGTTCAGATCGAGATGAATGATGGGTAGGCTTCCAAAATATAAAATTTCAGTATTGTTGCCAAGATGAAGATCGAAAAATTTTCCGTGAAAATGAACCAATCATCATTTTACTTCTGTTTGAATTCGAAATAGCAGTAAAAAAAGGGATCCTTTTACGGTTTATGATTTTATTATCGCTTTCGCTGGAGTTCATCTATCCGCTTTGTCGTCCCTTGTTTTGCCATCTGTGATTTTTGCATTTGTCATCGGTATATACTTAATCCAGACTTCCAATGGTCATTGAATTAGAAAGGAAATATGATTTTGATTATAGGCAAAATTTAACTGAATTCGTATTATAATTCCAAAATAAATGATTTCCTTTCTAGTTCAATGGAAACAGAATTGAAGTTGTGGTACATAGGAGTACAACACTGTCGTTTCGAGGCTTTATTGTAAAAAACTAGTTATACATTTATGATCAAAAGTGTTATCAATCGCTGGCCACTACTCCCATCTTTCGGGAAGCGTTCGAATCCCGCGTTGAAAAAACTGGTTATCTTTTGAAGCGATCCACGATTCGATCCAATTTTTTACTTCTCATGCCATTGATCGAAACATGTGATAGTTCGAGGAAAAACGTCTTGAGAATACGGCGGGTGGGGTAGGACTTCCCATTTCAACGTTTCCAAGTATGTCTTGACCACTTTCGCAACATAGGGTCGAGCATTGTCAGGCTGTAAAATCACTTTATCATGTCTCTCGTTGTATTGCAGCCGTTTGTTTTTCAATGCTCGGCTCAAACGCATTAACTGCGTTCGATAACCATCGCCTGTAATTGTTTCAGTCGGTTTTAACAACTCATAATTCACTACACCGAGCTGGTCCCACCAAATACTGGTCATGACCTTGAATGAACCGTGAATATTCGATTTGGCCGTCGACGTGGAAGCATGGCCGGGATATCCCTATAATTTTTTGCGCTTGGGATGATCGTAATGAACCCATTTTTCGTCTCCAGTCCGAATGCGATACAGAAATCTCTCCCATCTTTTTCAAGCAGCTGTTCATAAGCAAAAAAACGCCGTTCAACATCTCTCGGCTTCACCTCGTACGACACTCAATTTCCTTCTTTCTGAATCATTCCCATGGCTTTCAGGCGTTTTGAAATGGCTCGTTGTCTCACTCCAAATGATCTTGCCAATTCTTGTTGCGTTTGACACAAGTCTTGATCAAGTAATGCCTTCAATGCTGCATCTTCGAAAACCTTCTTTCTTCCACCGCCATGCTGGTCTTCGACGTCAAATTCACCTATCTTGAAGCGTTGAAACCACTCTCGGCACGTTCTTTCCCTAATAGCGGCCATATGTATTTGAGAGCATTCGATGAGCCTCAGCCGCAGATTTCTCTCTCATATTAAAGCAGAATATTAAAACCTCCCGCAAATGACGAGAATTTGGCTCGTAAGCAGACATGTTCAATCGAGAATAACTTTATGATGCAGACACAAATTGACTAATATTCCGATGGCGTTATGTTTACAAATACCTGAGCTTATTGTATGACATCTATAATCTATTTATTTCGACTACCACTTCCGGCCACAGTCATCTATTGCAAAACGGCGGACGCAAAGTTGTAGACCTAATATAAAAAATGCACTAGTGAGACTAAAAATCTGCTAAATACAGAATCTAGTACACTTAAATTTTGCAATAAGCCAATATATCCTAATGTTTCCTTGGCACTATATTTGAGCTCTGTAATGCCTGTAAGTGAGGCGAGCTCAGAATAGTATATTCTAAAACAAGTTGCAGAATGGGCTTCTATTCTAACACGAATGCGAAATTCGAAAACGAGCGACGAAGGAGCAAGTTTTCGAACGCATGAGTGTTGGAATTGCCTTCTGCAACGAGTATTAGACGATATTTTCTGTATTTCAGTCAAGTTTTGTGAATTATTGTAGAAATTCATTGAAAAATTCAGATTATATATCCTAGTGACATTTGTATTGCATCATGGCAGTTGGTGTGACTGTTACGAACATTGACAGATTACGGAATTTGGATATGAATCGTACGTTTCGAATTTTGAAATAATTTATAATTACGCATTAAATTCGTTAATTATGTCTGACGAAATCGATTTAACACCACCAGAATTGAAAGAAATTGCGAATAATGTTGCAAATCAGCAAATCATTTCACTATATACGAATTATATTATTTTGACAAATATTGACGTTTGTTGAAATTTGATAGATAGATAGATAGATAGATTAACTGATAACGATGCTGTAATGAGTTCATTACAGCACTGTTTTTAGAACTGTAATGAACTTATTACGATACCGAAATAAAGAATAGTAATTTACGTAACAAGTCCGGAAAATAGGGTTTTTTTGGACGAATGGACAAAATTGGAAGTCTGTGAGTCCAAAAAAACCATTTTCGGGCGTGTTGCGTACAATATTTCTTCGGCAACCGTGTAGAATAACACTATCGCTGCTGCTTTCCATATTTTATTGCGATTGCGATCAAAAAACATGCAAATTTTTGACAACTAATTTCATATGAACTGTCAGCCGTTATCTCGGTTCCTATGGATTCTATGATGCTTACTTTCTGGACTAGGCCGGGAAATGCTACTTTCTTAGAGAAAAAGCGTCCGGGAAGTGAGCACTTCCCGGACGGTTGCCGAAACAGGAGTTTTTCAACATTGAAGAAATTGAAAACTTGGCTCAGATCAATAATAGACAAGGAAAGATTGGCAGGTTTGGCCTTATTATACATTCATACGGAAATTGAACTTGATATTAATTGTTTGCGAATATGAAAAAGATTCTTGAAATTGGTATTATAAAAAACACAAAGAACCAATCATATTACGAGTAAATTATTTTTCTTTTCTTTTTCACAACAACAGCATTTGAGTCATTAGTTTTCAGACATATTGTATTTATTCTTTCTGTTCATTATGGTCACAAATTCATCAAATGTTGTCTTGAGAAATATTTTGTTAAGGGGAGGTGGTTTGACAAAAAATCAAACTATAAAACACTGTATCTCGAAAGCAAAGCTTTCGTTTGTGATCCCATGTTTATAGATATATTTTTTTTTAATTAATCCGAGGAATCTGTTATTTTTTTTGTACCTCCAATTTCGGAACACCCTGTATCTAGACTTCAAACGAACCCTCAAAAGCTCCGTTCTTCACTTCAGTACATTCCCAATTAATTTAAAATATCAGTTCACTCATAAGCAAATGTTTTTCGAAAGAACTTGACCCCTTTCCAACGCGTCTTTTCCGTTGCGATCATTATTATTATAATACCAACATTACCGGATGAACGCCGAGATTGACGGTGAAAGTTGAGACACCCGATACACAGAAACCTCAATTCCAACCGTTCGAAGATGCCTAGCGAGCTCTGTTTCGCTCGAGATACGTCTCGTCGGTAGCGCTATTTAAGAAAACACGCCAGCCTCCTCAACCTCTATCCTTCTCCCTCCAACACCTCCCAGTGGAGAGAGACAGATGCCGCCAATCTCTCTTATACCTATGGCACCTGCATCTTGCGCAAAATTTTTCGAGACCATCCCCATCCTACGTCAAACAAAACGTCTTTATCGGTCGTTGTCTGGTGGGAGGACAGAGATTGGCCGTTCTCTCGCCAAATAATGGGAACAATATCACTTGATTAATTCATAAAGGAATGCGTAATCATTATCGCCTGTCGACGTAGTTAGAAGCATTGTTGATATTGAGTTTACGCAAAACGAGATAAAATGAGAGAGATGTGGTTTTTATGTAGCAGGATGGAAGGTTAAAATTGATCTCAATTCGCATATTGGCAACATTGAGTAATGACAGGTATCGATGTACTGTCAATTGAAAGTCAAATGTTACTGTTCCTGAACTCTTGATGCATTTTCTATTGAAAATAATGAATCATAGCAAAAACTTCTGATGAATTTCATAATTTACGAGGATTATTCATATAATAATACAGTTTGTAATCTTTATCAATCTACAAATAAAATATACAAAATATCTCAACATAAACTCTATCTCAACAAATATCCATAGACATTCTTTCTTACTCTTCTGTGAAATGGATATACAAATCATCAATTCATAATTGATATTCACATTCTATTGACTATTGCGAGTTCGATCCTGGATGGTTGTTTTAAGTAGGTTATACCATGTAATCATGGAAAGATACACGCTTCACTAATTTTCATAAATTTTAAATTGTTCTATCAAAGTAAATGCTCATTTATGTATACTGAGAGGAATGTAAGAAGAATTCATAGAAGATATTAATAGATTAACTATTCTTCATATTTTAGGCAAGTTTGAAAGTGGTAGCGAGTACGGCTCAGTACTTGGAACTGTAAACTTGTATAATGTGAAGAAAATTCCCGTTCAAATATGTCTATGTATAGTGAGTCGAAGAACTTAATAATGTCGTCCATGAATTCACTCAGTATTCACAAAATGACCACTGATTTTGATGAATTTAAAAATTTATCTATTTTATTGCTCACCGACGTAGTTAGAAGCATGGGCGCCCGCAGAAATTTTTCTCAGGGGGGGGCAAAATGAAAATTATTGAAAAACGATAAGGCGTCCATGATTGTCATTGAAAACCGCAAAATTGTTTTACTTTTTACTTTTCTTTTTTCCTTGTTCTTTGGATTGACAAAGATATATTGAGGGTGTTGTGCTGAAAAATGAGGCAATCAAAATGTCGTAAAATCGAAAGTGACCATTCAAACAGATAGAGAATTTTCCAAGGTTTACAGTAATGATATTTTTTTTCCAACTTAATATGAAAATTTTTCGAGTAAAATGCATTTTTCTACTCGACAATAGCTATTACGCCCCCTAGCGGTGGAGTTATGAACTTCAAAACAATTTCCGGTGTTTTCTTTTGTTTACTTTAGTGGTAAATTTTTTTACCGCAAGTCTCTACGATGAGTGGATCCTGAGATATAGCCGCTTACCTCGCTTATTTGCCCACCCTGTACTGTCAATTAAAATTCAGATGTTACTGTTCCTGCAACTTCTGATGAATTTCATTATTCCAAATCTACTGTAGTCTGTTCAAATTTAAGGAGGAGCAATATTAACAAGTTCCCGCTAAAATAGAAGGTTCTTCGAATAGTAAGAGGTACTGTTCGTCTAGAGTCGAATTTAGGATAATTTATGTAATCGTACAGTTTGTGATCTATATCAATCTACAAATGAAATATACAAAACATCTCAGCATACAATATATCTCAACAAATGAATCCATAGATTTTTTTACTCTTCTGTGAAATGGATATACAATTCATCAACTTACAATTGATATAATTATTCTGTTGCAAGTATGATCCTGAATGTTTGTTAGATGACGATGGAAGGATAGGATTTTTGACCGTTTGACTATTAACAGTTGCCCTTTGCGCAAACCATACGATTTACTTGGTTTATATTGCTCCGTTTTAAATTTGAAAGGACTAAAAAGTTTAAAATAGTGATTAACGTAGAAAATTCAACAAAAAAAGATATTTGTATGCAATTTCAAACTAAGTTCAAAATTGAAAAGGATTATTGAAAAAGAAATTCGTTCGCCAACGTAGTTAGAATTAATAATAAATTATTAATAAATCCATAAATTTTTTTTCTTACTCTTCTGTGAAATGGATATACAAATCATCAATTTATAATTTAAATCCACATTCTGTTACGAGTACGATCCTGGATGTTTGTTGAGGAAGGAGGAATACGATTAATAACCGTTCGACCAATAACAATTTCGCTATGCGCAAACCATGCAATTTACTCTGTTTATATTGCTCCGTCTAATAATTGAATGGACTCAGGTAGTGTTCAAGGTGAAAATTCAGAGATTTGCATGCAATTTCAAACTCTGTTCGAAATTTCAAGCTGATCACATCATCAAAACCATAGAAAATTGAAAAAGATTTACTAAAGAAGAAATACCCAATATTTCGTGATGTGGCGGCTTCTCATAAAGCCTCACTTAACAACAATAAACACAGCGCTCGGTGGCCTAGAGGTAAAGAGTGTAAACACCCTCACCGAGTTGCGATAATGTGCCGGGTTCGAGTCCCGGCGGCTCCCGATAATAATAAATTACCCAAGCGTCTGTGACACGGCACACACAATTATACCAAAGTCACACTGATGAGTCCGGTGTGTGTGCCAGGGACGAAACGCATAAGTAGGCATATGTGAAATCACTACAGTGACAACAGGTCCGATCATGATTTTGGGTGTATATTTAAAATAACATTCTCAAGCTTTATGTAGAATCTATTGGTAATCAAAATAATAGAAAATTCAAGCAGGATATCGAAAAGAAATGAGGCGAGCACTGACGTGAATTCAGGATTGTTGAGGGATCGTTTATTCGTGCGTCAATGCTTTGTTTTCGAGATACATGATGTTTTTTGTAGTCCTACTTCTTTGTGAGGATCATGAGCACCAAATATAATAATTAATTCATTCATCACAACTTACATACTAGGTTTTTACGATAATTTGGTTTTCGAGAGAATTGTTTGAATTTTTTCTTCGAAATCTGTAGCATATATAACGAAAACTAAAAGTTTAATACTAGATCAAAGTTTCTTGTTACATTCTTACAAACTACCAAAACAAAATTCTGAAGGAATCAAGCGAGCATTGTTTCAAAAAAAAATAAGATTGTAGATTTCCAATCGAGTTTGGCACTGAAGATAATGTAAGCATGGAATGGAATCTCTATGCCAATTCAATAGAATATATTGTGGAATGCAGATGCCATGAGAAAAAATCAACTTTAACACCGTGTATCTCAAAATTAAAGTGTTTGCTGGTCTATGTTTGAAAGACTTCTCCCTAAAAAATTATCCGAGAAATCTGTCCTCTCCGTTTGTACCTCCAACTTATGAACACCCTGTATTCGAAAAATTCTATTTTCGCTAAACACCAAAACCTCAAAATTCATTTTGGCTACCAAAAATTGTCATTCCGCCCCCTCTATTCATCGAAATATTTAAGGGATAGATGACCAGACGGACAATGAACTCGAATATAATAAATCCGCAAAATTCCCAACGTTTTTATCTATGTAAACAATGGATCCTGCCCCCCTATAAATAATGATGATCCTCCAGGAAAAACTCCAGGATAATTTTAATATTCCGAAACCAGAGCGGTAGACACGATAAAATAGCTTATCCTAAAATGCGAAACGGTAGAAACAAAGACCTCGAAGCCTTGATGATATCAGCCAGTGGCGGCGTATCGACACTGCCATTTCAAGAAATCATAATCGATCAAAAATGTAAACTTCATCTTCTGATCAAACTGATTTTTTTTTAATCTGCGAAATATGTACAGAATGTTTCTAAATTGGTGCTAAATTTGAAGGCAAGCTTTCATTCAATCCCCACATCGAATAAATTATTATGCTAATAGGTCTTTGAAGAGAATTTTCGAATATAACAGCTATTCACTGATTGAGACTTGTACCGATTGTGACTCGCCATTGCACCCCGGTTGTGGATCACCCTATACCGATGGCAAACTACCTCTGGCAGTGTGGATTGTTTATTTTTTTTTTCAAGTATTCAAGTTTTGTTAACATCGTTAACAGACAGAACCAATTCTGTCTCAACGATTAAATGTTTTTTCAGTAAAGATTGTAACTTTAAGTTTGTATCTAAATTTGCTGCTATTTCTGAATACACTATATTATTATTATTATTCAGTTAGTATATTTCAGTCGTATCTACGTTCAAACTTGAATAATATGGTTTAGTATGGAATTCCATTATGAAAAATTTACTAACTTATAAAAAACTGCAACACCCAAAAGGGACTGTTTAAATTTGATTTTTTTTTTTTGTAAAAAAGGTTTTTTTTATGTAAACAATTTTTGTTACTTAAATATTGTAGTCGGTTATTGCACGTTTTTTTAATTTTACAACGAACCAGCTATTCGAAGAAATCCAAAGTCGATGTTCAGTTGTTGTTGAAATGCCTAGAGCGCGTGTACGCCGAACTTAAAAGAGGTCGAATTATTGGTCTACGGAAGGCGGGGTTGTCATTACGAGAAATCACTAACCGTACAAACAGAAATCCAACTACTGTTATGAGATGTTGTCAAGCGTGGTTTGATAATGCCCAAAATCACAAAAATGATGTTCAAGATCGACGTCTAAGACTTATGGCCATTAGAGACCGATTTGCGACAACTCTATCTTTGGCTGAAAAGTGGTTAAGAGAACAAGGCCATCCTGTAACTGTCCGAACGGTTGGACTGCAGCATCATCAACACCATCTTGTGTTACCTCTGACGGTTGAGCATCGCCAGCAATGATTACAGTGATGCAGAGAACGTCAACATTGGAATGTGGAATGGCATCAGGTCATCTTTTCTGAAGAATCTCGATTCTCCATAGGTACACATGATGGCCGAAGAAGGGTTAGTCGACGTCGGGGAGAAAGAAGTGGACCTCAGTTTGATGTTGAGCATCATGTACAGCGGACAGTAGGCGTTATGGTATGGGGTGCTATTGCATGCAATTAAGTCACCTTTAGTCTTTATTCGAGAATGCAATATTTCAGCAAGATCATTCCCGACCTCATGTCTTTCGCCCATAGAGCATGTTTGGGACATCATGGGTAGGAGGCTTGGAAATTTACCCCAGCCCCCACGGACTTTGGCGGCTCTGAGACATGAAGTACAGGTAGCTAAGGATAGTATCCCTCAAAAAGAAATAGATCATATTATTGCATCAATGCCGAGACGTGTTGGGGAGTGTTTAGATAATCGCGGTAGACAAACACATCATTAACAAATTCATTAAAACAAATTGTAAACCCTTTTTTTTCTCCAAATTTCAATCATTTACTCCTTACTATTTTATCTATGTTTTACCACAAAAAAAATTGATATTTAAACAGCTCCTTCTGGGTGTTGCAGTTTCTTCTTCAATTAGTATACTTAAAAATGACGTAATTTTCTCCGATTGGTGTTTCAGATAAGATGGATCTTTCTTTCGAAACAGGTTTATTTGTTGAGGTGCTCAAAACCCCCCGATAATTTTAGTTCGAGACTTCTGGAAGGCGGTGTAGAAACCTGGATAATCTATCAGCCGACCTAAGATAAACATCCACGAGCCGCCACTGTTGTCAGCCTACCATTTTCGAGGCTATTTACCGAACTTCAGCTGTGTAGGTGTCGTGCGTCACTGGTGTCGACGAACGTATCCAAATGACTATTGTGACGTACGCATCTGCTCATTCATCATCATTGAATTCGGATGGTACGTAGGATCTGGATTGATATCGAATTTTATTTATTGTCGCAAACTATGTGGTCCGATAGAATAATAGTGTGCCGGTTCTGCTGCTTGTAATTGAAGATTTAGGAATATGAGAGAACCATAAAGTAGTAAACATAGATAGAGGGAGTATACCCAATTTTGACATGTCCCCAACATGGTTAGATTACGTTGTCGGATTGTGATATATTTTCAAATCCACAATTTTACTATATCTTTATGAATCGTATTATATTGAATGAAATATATTTATTTGAGTGATTCCCGATTAAATATACAAATTTGAATATTTGGAATCCGATATTTTGTCTAATTCTCGAATTTATTATAAGCAGCATATTTATTATTTTCTGTATCTACCTGCTGAAATCCAAGGTTTGGCAACTTTTGCTCTCCTACTGTCATCGGTTGTTTCACGTCGTTTGACGCGCTCAAAGTTTGTTTTCTGAATTTCTGATATATTTAGGAATTTATTTCCATATATTTTGAGTTGATATGAAACGTTGATTCACTATGGGACATAAGAAGTGCGTTCTTTGTGGAGAAACTCACGAATTGAGTAAAATATCGTGTCACTGATATGTTTTCATTTCCGCGCACCTTATGTCAAATTTGATAGTTCATGTTCGGAACAAAATTTTCTTACTGAAAATGTTCTATGTTTATTACTCTGAGGAGAGAACTGTTTTCCTGGAACGAGTTATTGGTAATATTCAACATTGACGTCGTTTTCAGGTCATTTCCTCCGTATCAAAATGGAATTTCTTTGGTAGGTTAGTCACAGATACGGATGGAGTCTTATTCTGAAAGCTGAAACAACTAAACTCTTTTCCACGAGATTTTTTAATTAGCGTTTGACGCACGTTTTGACGACAAAGATGTCATCATCACAAACTGTGACCTACGGATTACTAACTAAATGACGAAAATGAGAAATATCCTTGTACACCACAAAACTGCATGTCCCAAATGCGATGCTCATTGAAAGCATCTCAAGAACTATCAGAGTTAGAGAAAAAATTTCAAGGACCCCCTATCTCTTTTTGAGAAAAAATCAGTTAGCAGAAAGCAGATCATTGATATCTTGCTTCCCTCTCAAGTTACAGGGAATTTCTCGTTTTTTAGACTTTCCGTTCGTTAGTTAGTTAAGAACATAATAGTCACCTTTGAGACTATTCCCGACTAAAAATTCGAATCAACAGACATTTTGGCGAAATGCAAGAACTAGCAAAATGGTCATCGGAATATTAGTCAATTTGTGCCAGCATCATTGTTAAAGTTATTCTCGATTAAACATTTCAACTTACGAGCCAAATTCTAGTCGTTTGCGGGAGGTTTTAATTTTCTGCTTTAATATGAAGAAATCAGCGGCTGAGGCTCATCGAATGCTCTCAGATACTTATGGCGAGGCTGCTATTAGTGGAATAACGTGACGAGAGTGGTTTCAATGATTCAAGAACAGTGATTTTGACGCCGAAGACCAGCATAGCATTGGAAGTGAGAGAAGGTTTTCGAAGATGCAGAATCGAAGGCATTACTTGATCAAGACTCGTGTCAAACGCAATAAGAATTGGTAGGATCATTGGGAGTGACGCAACAAGCCATTTCAAAACGTCTGAAAGTCATGGGAATGATTCATAAACAAGGAAATTGGATACCGTACGAGTTGAACGGAGTTTGTTTGCTTGTGAACAGCTGCTTGCAAGGCAAAAACGGAAGGGATTTCTGCATCGCATTGTGACGAGAGACGGAGAATGGGTTTATTCCTATAATCCCAAACTCAGAAATCATGGGGTTATCCCGGCCATGCTTCCACGTCGACGGCCAAGCCGATTATCCACGGTTCCAAGATCATGTTCAGTATTTGGTGGCGTAGTGTATTATGAGTTGTTAAAACCGACTGATACAATCACAGGCGATCGTTATCGAACGCAATTAATGCGTTTGAGCCGAGCATTGAAAAACAAACGGCCGCAATACAACGAGAGTCATGATAAAGTGATTTAACATCATGACAATACTCGACCTCATGTTGCGAAAGTGGTCAAGACATACTTGGACACGTTGAAATGGGAAGTCCTACCCCACCTGCCTTATTCTCGAAACGTTGCTCCCTCGTACTATCATTTGTTTTAATCAATGGCACACGCCTGGCCGACTAGCACTTCCGATCTTATGAAGAATTGAAACTTGGATGGATTCGTGGATCGCTTCAAAATAGACCAATTTTTTCAACTCGAGATTCGTACGCTGCTCGAAAGATGGGAGAAAGTAGTGGCCAGCGATTGACAATACTTCAAATGATATAACCAATTTTTTACAATAAAACCTCGAATTTCGGAAAAAACGGCTGAAGAAAAGTTGTCCTATAGCCTGAATTCGTGTTGACTTTCTTAAAAATAAATCTCATGAACTCTCGTATGATAAGTAGAAGCTATAACACTATTGTCTTCATGTTCTCACTAAAATTACGTTATCCAGTAAAAGTTTGCTTGTAACTGTTTTATATATATAATCATTTGTAATTTGGACAATTCTGTTATTTTCTTTGAGACCATGTGTAAAGACCATGTGTAACTTTTGAATAGAATCATGTCGGTTTAGCTGTTGCTTTGATATTTTACTTGAAATAAACAATATTCCTCAAAATGCAAAAACCATCAACGTAATACCCACATTTTATTAGTCCTAGAAAAATTTTAAAAATCGTCGTATATCAAGCAAAACGAAAATGAAAAATGGTATATTCTGAAACGAGTTGCAAAATGGGCCCCTATTCCAAAACGAACGACGAAGGAGCATGAGTGTTGCGGAATTGCCTTCTGCAACGAGTATTAGACGATATTTTCTCTATTTCAGTCAAATTTTCCGAAATATTGGCGAAATCCAATGAAAAATTTAGATTATACATCCTAGTGACTTTTGTATTGTATCTTGGCAGTTGGTGTGACTGTTACAAAAATTGACAGATTACGGAATTTAAATCGTACGTATCGAATTTTGAAATAATTTATAATAACGCATTAAATTCGTGAATTATGTCTGACGAAATCGATTTATGATCATCAGAATTAAGAGAAATTGCGAATAATGTTGCAAATCATTTCACTATATCCAAATTATATTATATTGACAATTATTGACGTTTGTTAAAATTTGATAGGATAGGAAGTCAGTATAGACAACCACAAAACGAAAAATATAACTGAGAACAATGCTGTAATGAGTTCATTACAGCACTGTTTTTAGATCTGCAATGAACGATACTGAAAAAGAGAAAAATTTTTTTTCTTGTTTCCTACGTAGGATTGAAAACTTACGTACTCCATTTTTAGACGGACACTTAACGAGCTTTTTATTGTGATATCATTAACCGTTACTGACGCTAGTTGTGTTAGGGTAATGCCTCCTAATACAACGACGTTACAGAGGCCCTCTTCAGGGACACACAGTTAAGGTGGTTTTGCGCCTAATCCTCAATTTGGAGTCATTCTCTCTCTAATTAAATTAAATCAACACATAATAATCTCAATCTGAAACTCCTTTGACTGAATTCGAATAGTGGCACGATATAATTATAATCGAAACTGGTAAGCTGATATGAATAAAATACAGATTACGGTGATACAAGCCAGTTATTATATCATTTGGAATTTCAATCACAAATTAGATGAGGACGGGAATTATTTATGTTGAACTCGATGATTTTCGAGAATTCTATGAACTCCGTCACGGTTTTTCGTTTGAAGTTCCTTTCAAAGTAAAAATATGGTATCGAACGATGAGGTTCAAATTAATAATGATGAAGAATTCGTGGACAAATTCAATTCTGTCCGTCCTTTCATACAGTGCTGTAATGAACTCATTACAGTTACAGTTATATTTTTCGTTTCGTGGTTGTCTACCCAGATTTCCAATCCTATCAAAATTCAACAAACGTCAATTGTCAATGTAATATAACTAATATTCAGTGAAAAGATTTGCGACATTATTCGCAAAATCTCTTAATTCTGTTGATATAAAATCGATTTCGTCAGACATAATTCACGAATTTAATGAGGAACGTTCGATTCAATTTCAAATTCCATAATCTGTCAATTTTCGTAACAGTCACACCAACTGCCAAGATACAATACAAATGTCACTAGGATATATAATCTGAATTTTCATTTCACGAAACTTGACTGAAATAGAGGAAATATCATCTAATACTCGTTGCAGAAGGCAATTCCAACACCCATGCAGTCGAAAACTCGCTCATTCCTCGCTCGTTTTCGAATTTCACATTCGTGTTGGAATAGGTGTCCATTCTGCAACTTGTTTTAGAATATACTATTACGTACAGGGTAATCACCGGAAATATAGTCTTAAATTTTGCTAGTCCGGTTCTGGTTTTTCAATTTGATAAAAAGGCATTCGTGAAAACTGCAAAATTTATTAACTATTTTCACTCAAAAGAGAATGTTGTTTGATCACCGATTGGCATTTGTAAAAGGCAAAAAAACTGCAATTTTTGAAATGATGCTACCGATATATTCAAGATTTCTTCTACTATGAAATTTTTTTCACAATAGAATGTTTATTGATCACCCTGTATGACGGTGCCAAGCAAAGATTTAGAATTTTCATTATGAAATAATTCTTTATGGTTAAGGAAACGAAAAAAATCCATAATATTAACGTTCATGGTGATCCAATATTTATGAAAATAGAAAAAGTCTCAAATTTTCCTAGTCCGGATCTGATTTATTCAATTTCACAAATATTGATTGATTGATTGATGCAAAGAGATGGTCTTATTCTTTTTGAGGGTTTTTTCCCAAGCTACCTGTACTTCATGTCTAAGAGCCGCCAGAGTCCGTGGAGGCTGAAGTAAATTTCCAAGCTTTCTTTCCATGATGTTGCAAACATGCTCTATGGGAGAAATATCGGGGATCTGGTCGGCCATTGCGAAAGATTCACTTGGATCGCTCGAAAAATTCAAACTAACTCTAGCAACATGAGGTCGGGCATTACCCAGCTGGAATATTTGATTCTCGAGCTGGTTAAGGTATTGGAGAACATATGGCTCCACTATTTCTGTAGGTTACGCAGCGCAGTCATGTGAACCACGAATAAAGACGACCTACTTGCATGTGCGATGGCACCCCATACCATAACGCCTACTGTCCGGTGTAGATGACGCTCAACATCAAACTAAGGTTCACGTCTTTCTCCCCGACGTCGTCTAACCCTTCTTCGGCCATCATGTGCACCCAAGGAGAATCGAGATTCGTCAGAAAGGCGACCTGATGGCATTCCACATTCCAATGTTGACTTTCTCTGCACCACTGTAATCGTTGCCGGCGATGCTCAACCGTCAGAGTTAACACTAGATGGGGTCGATAATGCTGCAGACCAAAAGATCTTATCCGGCGGTAAACTGTTCGGACAGTTACAGGATGGCCTTGAACTCCTAAGCACTCATCCGCCAAAGATCGAGTTGTCGCAAATCGGTCTCTAATAGCCATAAGCCTTAGACGTCGATCTTGAACTTCATTTGTGCCCCTTCGACGTCCGGTACCTACTCTTCTTCGATTTTGGGTATTATCAAACCACGCTTGAGAACATATCATAACAGTAGTTGGATTTCTTTTCAAACGGTTAGCGATTTCTCGAAATGACAACCCCGCCTCCAGTAGACCAATAATTCGTCCTCTTTCAAATTCACTTAGCTGGCGATAAATTCCGCGTACACGTGCTCTAGACATTTTAACAACAACTAAACATCGAGTTTGGATCTCCTCGAACAGCTGGTTTGTTGTCAATTCAAAAAAAAACAAAAAAAGGGGGTGTTTTTTTCGAGGTATATAACTTTAAGTTGGCATTACTGTTCAAGATGGCGACCGATTTGACAGCTGTCAAGTGATTTATTCTCAGTTTGGTTTGGCAATTCATCATGAATAGACTCACGCCTAAACAACGCTTGCAAATAGTGCAATTTTATTTCGAAAATAATGGTTCTGTGCGGAATACGTATCGCGCACTACGTCCATTTTATTTTGTTTAGCGATGAGGCGCACTTCTGGTTGAATGGTTACGTCAACAAACAAAACTGCCGCATTTGGAGTGAAGCTAATCCTCAAGTGTATTTCCAAACACCGTTACATCCAGAAAAACTAACTGTTTGGTGCGCTTTATTTATGGGCTGGAGGAATCATTGGTCCGTACTTCTTGAAAAACGATGATGGCCAGAACGTTACAGTCAATGGTGATCGGTATAGAGCCATGATTACTAACTTTTTCATTCCTGAATTGAACAACCATGATGTCCAGGAGCTATGGTTCCAACAAGACGGCGCAACATGTCACACAGCTCGTGCCACAATCGATTTATTGAAAGACACGTTTGGTGACCGCTTAATTTCACGTTTTGGACCTGTGAATTGGTCTCCAAGATCTTGTGATTTAACACCGCTAGACTACTTTCTGTGGGACCATGTAAAATCATTGGTCTATGCGGATAAGCCACAAACCCTCGACCCTTTGGAAGAGAACATTCGCCGTGTTATTGCCGATATACGGCCACAAATGTTGGAAAAAGTCATCGGAAATTGGACGTCCAGATTGGACTACATCCGAGCCAGCTGAGGCGGTCATATGCTAGAAATCATATTAAAAATGTAATGCCACAAGATTATCTTGCAGATAAATATAATTCATGTCAATCGAATAATTCATCGTTGTTTTATTGCAATTTAAAGTTCTATAGCTCTAAAAAAAACATCCTTCACCAGAATACGTCTTGAAACGTTGGTAATTTCAAACGTTTTTCTAGAACTTGTAGCCGCCACTGATGTTTATTAAGAGTATTAAGACTATTCCAATTACAGGGTCTATTATATTACCTCTTAAAATATTTTACATCCCATATTAGACAGCCTCATTAACTATACGCTTGTGAATTTCGCAACTTGTACATCGATGTAAAACCAATAAATGGCACTGATTGTATCTATGAATAAAGTCGGTAGGCTATTTTAATCCAGCCTCAATTTCATCCGTTGATATCGACTTCCGGTGAAATGTGTAGAAGGCGCCACTTCTAAAAACAGAAGCGTATGTATCATTTTCACAAGGCTAACACTCCGTTGAGGTCTTCATTTCATGTATATAAGTACTTATTTATTTTTGTCGCCGTAACTATGAAGTTGACACAATGCACTTGGATCATTTGCTTCGCGTAGGACAAGAAGCGTGGATTTTAACAGAATTAATGCGATTTCTACAGAGTGTTCCAAATCAAGTCGGCACCATTGCCAACTGCGTTATTATTGATGCTACGATGTCGATTAAATGGGCAAACTGGTAGCATTTTTGGTGGCCTTCTCAATGCCGAAAACAAAACAAAAATTGACAGTCGCGTTGTCATATAATTTCATTAAATGATATTGTTTTCAATGGAACACCTTATATATTTTCATGCATTTCGATTCGTAATAAGATTCTCAACAACAAAGTTCATTTGACTTTTTTTCCTAAAGGTGAAAATAAGGCAGTTGTATTAATATGAAACATTTATAACAGACGGATTTGATAAAGCGCAATAAAATATCGAGTGAATGTTCAAAAACACCGCCTTCTTGTTGAACACATATTTGGGCCCTTCTATTGACGCTATTGTTTCACAAAATGAATGCAGCTAGCAAAATGGCTTTAAGATGGAAATTATCGCTTTGTATATTAATACCAAATAGCTTAGTGGTGTCAATTGAGTGGTGCGACATGATGATCACTGCTTTCACTAGTTCACATCCCAGCGCAATTTTTTCTTTTCACTGTCTTATTTTGCTATTAGTAGCGAAATATTGTCATTCGTACAAAAAATGGGTGTTATTCGCCGAAACAAGTAAATTGTACTAGTGAAAGAAATAAATATTTCAAAATAAGTCGCTCATTTTTCACTTTAGGAAGAAAGATGATATGAGAATGTTATAACGAATCGAAATGCATGAAAGAATATAGGGTGTTCCATTGAAAAAAAAAAATAATTTTATGAAATATTATGACAACGCAACGTCAATTTTTGTTTTGTTTTCGGCATGGAGAAGGCCACTAAAAATACTACCAGTTTGCCCATTCAACCGACATCGTAGCATCAATAATAACGTCTGTTATATCCGAACATAAGTTTTTTTTTCATAAAATTTCATTGAAATTTCAGAATGTCTAAAATAAATTAACTCAAAGATTCATATCATCAAAACTTGCCGTTTTTGAGATATTCAAATTTTATTAAGTGTACAACTTTGCTTCCGCCGTTTGGCGGGAAATGATAGTCGAAATAAATAGATCGTAGCATACTATAAGCTTAGGTATTTGTAAACATAACGTCATCGAAATATTTGTCGATTTGTGTCTGCATACTGAAGTTATTCTCGATTAAACATGTCAGCTTACGTGCCGAATTCTCGTCATTTGCGGAAGCTTTTAATTTTCTGCTTCAATATGAAGAAATCTGCGGCTGAGGCTCATCGAATGCTATCAAATGCCTATGGTGAGGCTGCTATTAGTGAAAGAACGTGCCGAAAGTGGTTTCAACGCTTCAAGAACGGTGATTTTTAAGTCGAAGACCAGCATGGCGGTGAAAGAGAGAAGGTTTTCATAGATGCAGAATTGTAGGAATTACTTGATGAAGACTAGACAAGAATTGGCAGGATCATTGGTAGTGACGCAACAAGCCATTTCAAAACGCCTGAAAGTCATGGGAATGATTCAGAAACAAGGAAATTAAGTGCCGTACGAGTTGAAGTCAAGAGATGTTGGACGGCGTTTGTTTGCTTGTGAACAGCTGCTTGCAAGGCAAAGACGGAAGGGATTTCTACATCGCATTATGACTGGAGATGAAAAATGGGTTCATTATGATAATCCCATGCGCAGAAAATCAAAGGGATATTCCACGTTGACGGCCAAACCGAAATTTCCAAGGTCATGCTCAGTATTTGGTGCGATCAGCTCGTCGTATGAGTTAGTGAAACCGACTAAAACAATCACAGGCGATCCTTTGAGCCGAGCATTGAAAGACAAACGGTCGCAATACAACGAGAGCCATGATAAAGTGATTTTACAGCATGACAATGCTCGACATCATTTTGCGAAAGTGGTCAAGAC
Source organism: Harmonia axyridis (assembly GCF_914767665.1). Classification (NCBI taxonomy): domain Eukaryota; kingdom Metazoa; phylum Arthropoda; class Insecta; order Coleoptera; family Coccinellidae; genus Harmonia; species Harmonia axyridis. The sequence continues at coordinate 34,255,481 of NC_059505.1, forward strand.
ATACTTGGAAACCCGGCGTATTCTCCAGACGTTGCTCCGTCGGACTATCACTTGTTTCGATCAATGGCACACGGCCTGGCTGACCAGCACTTCCGGTCTTATGAAGAAGTAGAAAATTCTATCGATTCGTGGATCGCTTCAAAAGATGGCAAATTTTTTCAACGCAGGATTCGTACGCTGTCCGAAAAATGGGAGGAAATAGTGGCCAGCGATGGACAATACTTTGAATCATAAATGTAAAACCAGTTCTTCACAATAAAGCCTCGAATATGTGAAAAAACGGCGGAAGCAAAGTTGTACGCCTATGTAGTATTGATTGAATTGAGAATATTTCCCGAAGCTTAACAACCCAAACCAGCTGGTTACTACCAGCAAGATCTCATTAAAAATTCTCTTCTGACCACCCCATGTCAAACGCTGCTTCATTTCTGCGTTCGCCAGCTGGTAGATGCGGACATATTGAAAAAAAAAACAGAGTACAATGGCTTCGTTTTTGGAACAGGTCAATATATACCGGAAATATTAAGCTCCGTTTAGCGGGAAACAATATTGCTCTAGCGTGAAATCGGCCACAACATGAAATACTCGAACTTTACACGAAATGAGTATGTACTCCGTTATTAAGTGAGCTCTGAGTATAGTCCGCAAGACGCTTGTTTGAAACTTTCGCAAATCGTGAAATAAGACCTCAATATCGATTTGTGGAATAAGGATTTCTTTTGAATTTCGGCTCTTTTAATTTGAGGCTCGATGATGAAAAATGCCAGAAATGATTGCGTAGGTACGTTCAAGATGTTTAGAAATACTGGTGGAGCCACTGATTATATTTTCTCAGATCTTTTTTTTCAAGGTCCGGAATTTACATTCCCTACGCCTTTAATTTAATTTCTCCTATTTTCTACTGTTGTCTGATCGATAGACTTCCTCCCTACTTCATGTCACTTTTTTCTTCTATTTAGTTCTTTGAAAGAGGTATTTTCTTTTATTTCTCATTCTTATTTTTATTTGTAGTATCTTTCTTAATTCCTTATTCTCGTGCTCTTTCAGCGTCTCTACTGTCTTCTTTCTTTGTTTGTTGACTATTTCCTCAAAAGTTTCAATTTTCAGTTCTTCTCTGATTTGTTGGTTGGTTATATACCATGGGGCGCCAACCGCTGTTCTGATTACTGATTTTTAAGTACTTTGCAACTGATCCTTATTTATTGTCTTTCGTATTGTACCAGGTAACTCCTGCATACGTAATGCTTGTTATTAGCACTATTTTTATTATCTTCAGCTTGTTTTCTAAAGAAAGTTTACTTTTAGCGTTGAGTAGAGGGTACAGTCTCCCGTGCAATTGCCTTGCCTTTTTTCTGATTATATTTTGATACTTGGTACTTTAAAGTTACCACACAGGGACGCCGCCATGGACATTTTGCCGAGGCACAAAGTCAGTTAACAAAAAAAAAGACATAAATGTTTTCTCGTATGTTATTGAATAAATCGAATAGACGCTCTCAACTAGTTTTGCAAATACAAATAAATACTAAAATGCACCTTCAAGAACTTCTTCGTCTTTTTACTATAGAGCGTCCTACTTTTGAACAATTAAGGGTGTTTTTGATGAACTCGACAAAACGTCCTTCGACAAGGTGATTTTAAATTCAAAAATACGTTTTCATATGAAACTGAAAAGATGCCTGAGAGAAATAATAAAGACTCTTTCGAATAAAATTCAAGAACCCGCAATCTGAAAGCGCTAAAGTATACAGGGTGCACCAGTATCAACTCGACGCCCCATTACGGGCTGAAATTTTCAAATTTTCATTTCGACACAGTACCAGGCTCCATTAGAGCTACATTATCAAATTTCTTATAAATACACAGATTGTACCAAAAAAGTGTAAATAATAAAAAATATAGGTTCTAAATAGAAAATCTAGATGAATTTGAGTTGTCATCTTCTGATAAACACCCTGTACATTTTTAATCCAAACTGCAAACAGTCTTATAAAACTACGTATTTGCAGAATCGAAAATAAGAAAGTTTTTTTCAAAAAAGAACTTTTTCTACCGAAATATTCAAAAAAATGTGAGTCCCCGTCGCCATCATTTTTTTCATGAGAATCCCATTAACTCATGAACCGTTGAGTTTTTACCGAAGGTATGCTGAAATTGTCATCAAAAAAGCTATTTAATGATACAATATTATACAGGGTGTGCCATTTGAAATAAGGAAGTAGTCGTATGTTTCCAGTATGACTGGAAGTTTTAGAGATCAGAAAATATTTCAGGTAGAAAGATCTTCATCTCAAACCCCAATATGCTGATTTTCAACACAAAATTTAAAAGTTATGCGGAGAATTTTTATTAATTTTATCAACTTTGGAAGGATATATCTCTCTTAATATGCATTTCGAGCCATAGGTTTATTCTCAAACTATACCTATTTCTCAATGTTCTAATGTACACATTTTTGACTCACCCTGTATAAAGGTAACCTGGAAATGTTAAAATATGTATCTTCTATCAATGTCCAATATCAACTTGATTTCTGCAAATCAAAATATAACTGAATGAGCCAATACCTCAGAGTTATAAACATAGATAGAGGAAGCATATGTCATTTTCAGTAAGCAAACTTTGTCCCCAAGATGAACTATCAAATTTGACAGGATGCGCGCGGAAATGAAAACATATCAGTGACACGATATTTCACTCAATTCGCGAGTTTCTCCACAAAGAACGTACTCGTTATGTCACATAGTGAATCAACGTTTCATATCAACTCATAATGTATTGAGATGAATACCTGAATATATCAGAAATTCAGAAAACAAACTTCAAGTGCGCCAAACGACGTGAAACAACGTTTGACACTAGGAGAGCAAGTGTTGCCAAACCTTGGATTTTTCAGCAGAAAGATACAGAAAATAATAAATATTCTGCATACTATGAATTCGACAATTATGAAAATATCGGTTTCCAAATATTCAAATTTGCATATTTAATTGAGAATCACTCAAATAAATATATTTCATTCAATATAATATACATTCATAACGATATACTAAAATTGGGGATTTGAAAATATATCACAATCCGACAACGTAATCTAACCATGTTGGGGGACATGTAAAAATTGCGTTTACTCCCTCTATCCATGTTTAATACTCTATGGCCATTACCAACTTAATCTCGATTTTCCACAGCCGCCCGAGATGTCAATAATTCCTGAACGGACTATACATAACTTATGAATAGTTCATTATTACATTCATCAGACTTGCAGTAAACCAGCGCATGTCTTTCATTCAAAATTCAAAATCCGATCAAGTGATCTGGCATTGCATCGAATCTAAAGTTTCGATGGCGATGGAATTGGACATCGTTCCAATAATTTCATGCCAAATAATGATGATTCATAGTCGGAATGTACTGTTAATGGAGATTCCATCCGGTGAGTCACACTTCTCGTGAGAATCGCTTCTCGAAAAGGAATTCTAAGAATTGCACTGTAGAATTGGCAACACGGTTTTGGCCTCCTGATCTATGATTCGATATTTTATATGAATATTATAAAAATTTAATAATGTGGACTTCCTTTTTTGGTACCACTGTTTGCTACTTTGTAGACTCGGTAAAATGTACCTAAAACGTTAGCCAATAAGTTCTGGTCCTGGAGCTCAGATGGCACCACCAGTAATATACCATTTTTCTTTGATTTTTAGTATCCAAAGCTCCATAAAATGCATGTCAACCATAAAGTAATAAACATAGATAGAGGAAGTATACGCAATTTTTACATGTCCCCAACATGGTAAGATTACGTTGTCAGATTGTGATATATTTTCAAATCCACAATTCTACTATATCGTTATGAATGTATTACATTGAATGAAACATATTTATTTGAGTGAATCCCGATTAAATATGCAAATTCGAATATTTGGAATCCAATATTTTTTTCAATTGTCGAATTTATAATTAGCAGAATATTTATTATTTTCTGTATCTACCTGCTGAAATCCAAGGTTTGGCAACTTTTGCTCTCCTAGTGTCATCGGTTGTTTCACGTCGTTTGGCGCGCTTTAAGTTTGTTTTCTGAATTTCTGATATATGTATTTAGGAATTTATTTCAATATATTTTGAGTTGATATGAAACGTTGATGACTAATGAAAAGAATAGTAAATTTCTAATATAAATTTGCCTACAACTTTCGAATGTCAGAATTAATGTATGGGAGAATTATTTTAAAAACTTGTCAAAATCCTTCTTTATTTCCTAGAAAAAGTTAGAATGCAGGCACTATTTTTATTCCAGTAGATTTTGATTAGAAAGGGGAAAGAAGCAAAGAAAGGAAAGTAATGAATTAAATATTTTTATGGCAATTAAACCAAAAATTTCAGTAGAAAATGTAGTCAAAAATTATGTTTGGAATGACCTCCACCATTCCTTATACAAGCACGTGCCCTCTTTATTTCTTCAGTTGTTACTTTTCGCCTCTAATTTACTCTCAATTCTCACTGCTTCGTCTTCTCTAACTGTGTTAGATCCGGACTTCTCGCTGGCCACGATAATATTTTAAAATTATAATCAAATTTGATGAACGTAGAAAAAATTGCCGAAAAATGAAGTAAGGTGAGAAATCTTTAAAAAATTACAAAATCTCAAATATCTCGTAAACTGTTGATTTTTGGTTATCACTAAATATAGCCCAAACGACAGCAAATGAGTCATACTAACATATCATATTCATACACAGTTCATTTTTGATCATTCGAAGTTCAAAGGACCTCAAAATTTCAAATTATCAAGAAATTTAAAATAATTTGAGGTTTGAACTATCAATGGTAGAAATGAAATATACTAAGTGACTAACACCAGGTCTAAAGGTAAAGATTTGAGTTTGGTTCCAATAAGATGAAAGTAAGCCAACGACTAGCTATTCAAAAAAATGTATAATCTTGAGCACTACGTGATTTTACTATATTTAACCTTATCTTATAGTGAATACCAAGTATCAATTCAGAATTGTATATTATAAATGAAAATCACACTCATTTTGTGATGAGCATGAGACTTTAATTGATACACAAAAATCACCAATACCTAGGTTTCTTTTCATATAGAATATGTTCAGAGTACCACATAATATTACAAATGTTAAAAGATTCACCCTATATATGCACGTACACAAACCAAACAAAAAGAGAAATACAAATAATTCTATGTATACAGTACTTTCTACTATTTTTATCTTTATTTATAAGATAAAAAAAGATGATTTCAAATTTCTTATTCAAAATTTAATCTGGTGGCGTTGTTGACATATGCGATCTCTACTACCTTCAAAGGAAATTGAATGAAAAAATCTTACCTTCAAATTTTTCTATTTCAGTTATGTGAATTTCCAAGATGTTCTTGAAGAAGTGGTTCCTAATTTCCAATCGTTCAAGGTTAACTGATCCAATTCCAAAAAAAAAGTATTTTCCATTCAAAATCCTCCTTACTAAGGTGTTGATACGGCATAGGCATATAAAAAACTATATAAAAATAGAAGAAGAGAAAGAAGAGCCTTCTGCAAAACGAAATAAAGATGTTATAAGAGAAAAATTATAGTTTTAAAACTTACATGTTGTGGAAGATCGGTGTTAAACTTTGTAGTCAAATCCAATAAATGGAAAGTAATTCCACTTCAAACTCAGGTAGAAGTGTAATTACCAATATTTGTAACAAAACTCAGAGAAAATTCAGAGAAAATAAATCGATAATGATATTGAGACAAAAGCAAGGTAAAATAAAATATATCTCCAAGCGGTGAATCTTCAGAATGATGATTTGAAACAGATGAAGTTTTTCGCGATATGAAAATTTTCATGTTCAATGTATGTATCATGCACCATCTAGCGCCATGTAATTTAACAAATTAAAATTTAATAAATCGAGAAGAAAACATTAATAATTTAGAATTAGAAAATAAATATCTCCAGGGAATAGGAAGTACTTTTAAAAATTAGTTTTGATAAAAAAAATTGAATTATAGGATTGAGCAGAATTAAACACGTAAAAATAGAACCGTTGGACCAAAAAAATGTGTTTATGACGGTGTATAAAAAATAAAGTGTTGTTATAAATTTATTATTACGATGGTCAATCTATGACCTAGAAACCTCGAAAGATGCTTACCGTAGCAGTAAGCGAGATCTCAGATGTCAGATGAAAATTTTCTAGTTCTGTTGTAATGAATGATATGATTCGTATGTATAATGAATTCTTTTCATATTAATTGGCATATAGGTACAAACTGAATTTAAACCTAGATGGATCTGTTGTCATGAAACTACGTCACGGTTATTTTTTTTACATTCAACTAAAATTTTTATGGTTATAGTGACGCGATCGATATGAAATATTGGCTAAAGCATGAAATTGTTATTTTATAGCAAGAATCACATAGAAGTATGGCATTCTTAATTTTCTTGAAGCTCCATTAACTTCGTAGACTTTTTGATGGCTGTAAAAGCTAATTGTTTTGGAGTAAATTGGTCATTAACTTTGTTCAAGTTGAAACTGATTCCAATTAACGGCCAATATATTTTTGGGGTTATTACCCTCATATTAGGCATCTTCTTTACATATTTTATTGCGGGATAGTCGACTACGCATTATACAGGGTGGTACGATTTTATTGAAAATTTGAGTTCTTGGGAATAAACATAGATAGAGGAAGTATACGAAATTTTTACATGTTTCCAATATGGTTAGATTACGTTGTCGGGTTGTGATATATATATATTTTCAAATCCACAATTTCACTATATCATTATGAATGTATATTATATTGAATGAAATATATTTATTTGATAATAATTCCCGATTGAATATGCAAATTTGAATATTTAGAATCCAATATTTTACCTAATTGTCGAATTTATAGTAAGCAGAATATTTATTATTTTCTGTATCTAACTACTGAAATCCAAGGTTTGGCAACTTTTGCTCTCCTAGTGTCATCGGTTATTTCTCGTCTTCGGTGCGCTTGAAGTTTGTTTTCTGAATTTCTGATATATTTAGGTATTTATTTCAATATATTTTGAGTTAATATGAAACGTTGATTCACTATGGGACATAAGCAATTCGTTCTTTGTGAAGAAACTCGCGAATTGAGTGAAATATCTTATCACTGATATATTTTCCTTTCTGCGCGCTTCATGTCATATTTGATGGTTCATGTTGAGGACAAAAATGAAAAATGGCATCTGCACCCCCTATCTATGTTTATCACTCTATGGAAGAAACCAATGTTCTATCGAATATTTTCAGTGCTGCGGTTAAAATAGAAAATAATGACCGTTCTAAAAGTATAGAGGAGAGTTAATGTTTTTTGAATGGGTCACCTATAACACTTGCTTACAATTATACAATAGACACAAAATTTATTAAATCTAAAAATAAATGAGAAATATTTATATAAACGGATAACTCTTTTGAAAAACCGAAAACAGAATGCTTTTCGACAAATCTGCGACTAAAAAAACTGTGTTGAAATATGGTCCAAATGAAAAAACTTCAACTGTCCTCTATATCTCTGAAACAGTTATTACTTTCCATGATCTGTACGAATAACATATAAACCATAAAAATCACCGAAAAAAACGTTCAGGAATTTTTCGAATATCTCGAACAGAAACTAAGATATAGCGAAATATTTAGAACAGTCATTTTTCAGAATCGCCCTGTAACTCGAGAGCGAATCAAGATATGTATGATCTTCATTCTGATATCTTATTATTTCGAAAAAAGAGATCGGGATTTCTTTAAAATTTTTCCTCCAAGTCTTTTAGTTCTCGAGATGCTTTCAGTGAGCATCTAATTTGGAACACCCTGTACTAGTAGATACAAAAATCAATCGTAATCAATTCTGATCTTCACATTTTTTTCATCAATAAACCTAACGAAAAAGATCTTAAAGAAGAAAATAGCCAAAGTGGCTTGTAACCTCTCACTCAATCGCACTCAAGTTTCTAATATGGAAACAAAAGAAGCGATGCCAAGGTATCCTACGATCTAGAAGTCTTCCGTTAATGAATTCTCCCCCATTCACTAATTTCAACGGAACAGGAAGTTGTAAATGGACTACAATGTATCATAAGATAGTTCCTACTTCAAAAACGAACCTTGATGAGTCCACTAACCGGTTTAGATACCTAGAAAACTTATAATTCGATGTTTGTACGTACGTCACTTAAAGAAGTCCATAATTTATCGAAGCAATGCGCTGTCATAAATGAAAAAGTGGAAGGTTAGCGGCACTCTTAAATGAATCATTCCAGAGAAGCGTGTTCATAGATTTCAATCTAAATTTAGATTGACACTGCATTCTGTATAGATATAATAGTCGTGGGTAACTGTGAATGGCATCATTGAAGTTGAATGTACGTGTACATTGAAATCGTTGAGCTATTTTTGAGTTTGTTGCTTTTTGAGCGCTCGTCAAATAATTTTTCGAATTTTGAACCGGAAATGATCTAAAATGATAAGGTACGTCTGACTGATGACTAGTCCTAGGACAAACTTAATTCTGTCCGTAAACTACATAACTCTCGAACGAAGAAACCTAGAAACTTGCGATTTCAATTGTGGATTCGTGAATCGAATGATAATTAATATTAGGAAAATTGAAAAGTCCCCGGTCTGATTCACAGATGGCGGTGCTTGTATTGAATTTATATGATTTTTAGTTAGTACCAACCTTAAAACGATACGTGTCAAAATTTGACAGCGGTTCGACCATTAGTTTGTGAGATATTGCGTTGTGCGTGTAGCTTCTTTTGTTATTTGATAAGAGATGAAAAAAAAAAGAATTTCGTGTGCTGATAAAATATAGCTTTTTGAAGGGAAAAAATTCAGTTGAAGCAAAATCTTGGCTTGATGAAGAGTTTCCAGAGTCTGCACAAGAAAAATCAACCATCATTGATTGGTATATTAAGTTTTAATGTGGTGAAATGAGCACCGAAGACGGCGAACGCAGTGGACGCACAAAAGGAGTTGTCACCGACGAAAAATTCAAAAAAGTTCGCACAATAATTTTGAATGACCGTAAAGTGAAGTTGATCGGGATAGCATACATTGTGAAGATATCATCTGAACGTATACATCATATCATTCACGCAAATTTCATTCATGTGGTGGCATCAAAACCATAGAAAAAAATTAGTTGATTTTGACACCAAATGACCTGAATCTCCTCAAGTATTCTTCCGATTGTGATGAAAATTTGCACTGAGGATCACAGTCCTTGAACGGAGACTTGTGCCAAATTTCATTTCTGTGTTTGCATCACCGCGCGAGCTCACAATCGATCAAAAGCAACAACGTGTTAATGATTCTGAGCAGTGTTTGAAGCTGTTTAAGTACAATAAACCTGAATTTTTGCTTCGATATGTGACAATGGATGGAACATGGCTCCATCATTGCACTCCGGAGTCCAATCGACACGATGAACCGAATCCAATACGAGTAAAAACATAACAGTCAGCTGGCAAGGTTATGGCATCAGTATTCTGGAATGAGCAAAATATAATATTCATTGATTACCTCCAAAAAGTCCAGACCATCAACAGCGATTATTATATAGCGTTATTGGATCGTTTAAAGGATGAAATCGTTAAAAAATGGTCCCATTTGAAGAAAAAAAAAGGTGCTGTTTCATCAAGACAATGCGCCGTGTCACAAATCAATAAAAACAATGGCAAAATTGCATGAATTGGGCTTCGAATTGCTTCTGCATCCACCGTATTCGCCAGATCTGGCCCACAGCGACTTTTTCCTGTTTCCAGACCACGCTGAAAAGTAATTTAGCGCCAATAAAGAAGTTATCGCCGAAACTGAGGCCTATTTTGAAGCGAAAAACAAATCTTACTACAAAAATGGTATCGAAAAGATGGAATATCGCTATAATCGCTGTATCGCCCTCGAAGACAACTATGTTGAATAATAATATCAACTTTTGCCAAAAATAGTATATTATTCAACGAGCGGTAATGTAGGTCATAACTCACGCAGATGAAGTTTGCAGCACGAGCCGCAGGCGAGTGCTGTAATTCATCAAGTGAGTTATGACCATTACCGCAAGTTGAATACTATACTTTATCTACGAATTTATCAATAAATACTAAGAAAAAAATACAGACTTAGAATACAGACAGAAGGAACGGGAAATAAACATATGTGCTCGATCCCGACTAAAAGAGAGATGGAAACTTAGTGTCACCAATCACAATCGAACTAGCTTCGGCTAGCTCGAATACAGTACAGAGTACAGACATAGAACTATATTGAAAACCCCCAATAGTTGCCTATAAAAATGCATTAAAATATACCAAAAAACATTCCCTGTAAACGACGACTTAATGACCTTACTGCTACAAACCCCTTTATATTTTTTTCGGCCAAGTAATTCTGTATGGTAACATTAGCTGTTTGTCTTTTCGAAATGTATACCTATATAATATTTCATCTTCACTATCTGAATTAATCGTTTTCTGCAAAACATTCACAATAATTAGATATCAACTTAATTTGAAAACGTCAAAATTATTAAAGTGACATTCACTCGGACATTTCTCCCCTCAATAACAATAATGGAATGTTCCTTTTCGGCCAATCGAATAGAAGCAGAGAAGTATAGAAGCACAGATCCATATTTTCCGATTTATTATAGTGAGTTATAGTAGTGAGTTGTTATAACTCACGATGTTTGTTAATAGATACTATTCACTTCTCAAAAGCAGTTGAATAATGAATATATAATTCAATAGGAGTAGATATAAATGTGTTTTACTATGGTAGACCGGGGACTTTTCAATTTGCCTGTTATTCATCTTCAAGTGGGATTCATCTTTTTCTAGGTCATATTAGATATTCAATATTTCGTATTGTTATCACCTCTAAAGAACGCAAAAACATTCCAGCTATGAGGGCAGCGGATGACGTCAAGTCTTTCATACGTTTCAATGCAGATAGATATAGTGTTAAGGATCATACGCCACCCTATCCATTTTGAGCAACTACGACGCTAAGTGGAAAATGACGTAAAGGCGCCCACGACTAAAACTTGTTTTATTTCGTATTGAGTTTTCCCTTCAACGCCCACTGGCTGAAACGTGGAGACGTGGTAAAAAAAATGTGTTTTCATCCAATCAGTCTTCATTAGAAAATGTGCTGGTACGATACAGAGACGGTATTTTTGACAAGTGATCTTTCAAGACGTACAGGGTGGGCAAATTTCGATGTTTTAGCTCTACAACTTTTGAACCAGAGGTGATAGACAAAATCTGATACCCCATTCTCGGTCTCTTTTTCTGAGAAACTAATAAGGGTGGTATTAATTTTTGACCACCTTCTTTTGTTTTCGAGTTATAGGCGAAAATTGGAAAAATGGTGATATCGAAAAACATTTATAGCTCTGAAATTAAAATATTATACAGGCACTTTTTTACGTAGAATCCAGTGGAGTGCTTGTTTTTTCGAAAGGTTCTTTAATTACGAAGCTACGACCCAAAGTTATGTTTTTCAAATGGAAACACTAGATTTATGTGCCATTTTTTGAAAGCTTAATTTTTCCTGATTTCAAAAATATATAACATCGTATGGTTTGTATTGATATAAATAATAGAAAATGGTTGAAACCCTTTTTTCATCTAAGAGTCCCAATATTGCTATGGTTTTAACTGTTAATGAGCACAGAAAAATTGAGCTTTCTATAACAAGAGCAGTGTCCTTCCATCAATCTGATTATTTCTATGCTTTTCACTAATTCCTACAAAATTCGAATCTAGATATTTTTTATAAATTTTTCATCTAAAAATTGATTTGGAAATAACGAGAAGATCCACAAGATCGAATGTTTCAATCGAAAAAGTTGTAATGAGATGGATGTATCAGAAGATTATTTTCATAGGTCTCCAGAATGAATACGCACCATTTCAAATAGAATATGAAACAACGCATATATGATTGAACTCAACAATATAATTACGAAGAAAACAAACAAGAAATAATATTTAACCTAATAATGACAACAACGCACAGTCGACACATCTTCTCGATATTTCGCACCGAATTCAATAGGTAATAAATAGATCGTAGATGTCATACAATAAGCTCAGTTATTCATAAACAAAACGCAATCGAAATTTTAATGGATTTTTGTCTACATCATAAAGTTATTCTTGATTGAACATGTCAGCTAATGAGCCAAATTCTCGTAATTTGGGGGAAGTTTTAATTTTCTGCTTTAATATGAGGAAATTTGCAGCTGAGGCTCATCGAATGCTCTCGAATACCTATGGTGAGGCCAATATTAGTGACAGAACGTGCTGAGAGTGGTTTCAACGCTTCAAGACTGGTGATTTTGACGTCGAAGACCAGCATGACTGTGGAAGAGAGAAGGTTTTCGAAGATGCAGAATTGGAGGCATTACTTGATCAACACTAGTATGGAACGCAACAAGAATTGGCAGGATAATTGCGAGTGACGCAACAAGCCATTTCAAAACGCCTGAAAGTCATGGGAATGATTCAGAAAAAGGAAATTGGGTGCCGTACGAGTTGAAGCCGAAATATGTTGAACGGCGTTTGTTTGCTTGTGAAGAGCTGCTTGCAAGGCGAAGATGGAAGGGATTTCTGCATCACATTGTTACTGGATACGAAAAATGGGTTCATTACTATAATCCCAAGCGCTGAAAATCATTGGGATATCCCGGCCATACTTCCACGACAACAAAACCGAATATTCACGGTTCCAAGGTCATGCTCAGTATTTGGTGGAACAAGCTCGGCGTAGTGTATTATGAGTTGTTAAAACCGACTGAAACAATCACAGGCGATCGTTATCGAACGCAATTAATGCGTTTGAGCAGAGCATTGAAAGACAAACGGCCTCAATACAACGAGTAACACAATGAATTGATTTTACAGCATGACAATGTTCGACTCCATATTGCGAAAGTGGTCAAGACATACTTGGAGACGTTAAAATGGGAAGTCCCATCTCACCCGCTGTATTCTTCAGACGTTGCTCCCTTGGACTATCACTTGTTTCGATCAATGGCACACGGCTTGGCTGACCGGCACTTCCGGTCTTATGAAGAAGTAAAAAATTGGATAGATTCGTGGATCGCTTGAAAAGATGAGCAGTTTTTTCAACTCGAGATTCGTACGCTGTCCGAAAGAAGGAAGGAAGTAGTGGCCAGCGATGTACAATACTTTAAATCATAAATGTATAACCAGTTTTTACAATAAGGCCTCGAATTTTGGGAGAAAACGGCGGATACAAAGTTGTACGCCTATGTAATTCGGAATTTCCTTAGATATCTGAAGAATAGTTTGACATTTATTTCTCGAAATCGGTAGCAGATCGACAAAACTACAAAAAACCAAAAATTGTAGTACTGAACTCTACAGTGGTCCATCAGAAAACGTTATGGATGAAAGAAGCGGACTCTGTTCCAAGAATAACCTCAAAATTAGCAGATCACATGATGAAAAACTTATATTGTATCAAGTTCTGCCCCGGGTAAACTGCTGTTTCTGCATCTAGAGGCCATGTGTTATTCAAAATTGCGCGTTTGTGATTGGTGGAAATTAAGACGCGGGAAAATTAACTGGCAGTTAATACAGTTTCCTATAGAACAACCTAAATCTTCCTCCTTACTTGATCGCATAAACAAAACACAGAAAAGTATGCATATATGTCCGTCTAGCTGCGTTTCCTCCTCGAAGAATTTCTAGCGAACCGATCTGCGTCACCATTTAGTTGGATATCGAGATTTCACGTCTATTAGTCGGTGAGTCACGCCGCCTTCCTGGAATACCTAGCGAGTCATCTCGTATACCGAGTCAGCAGATGCCTTTTTTTATTAGTCGGATTCTGTGGAAATGTAGCCAACCACCAGCCTCTACGTTGGAACCTTAGACTATACATAACTTATATAGTCTATATACTTATATATACTAGTGGAATAAATTAAAGGATCAAAATAAAATTCGAAATTTTTAGCGGTTTTTCAAATGGCTGTATTTTCGATAACAATGGTCGTATCTCAATTTGAAAAGAAGCTTTTTGAAGCTTGAAGTTTATAGTTTAGAGATTTCATGATGACAACATTTTTCAAGCAACGTGTACCGCTCAATCCTAATTAATACAGTATCTAAAATTTCTGCGAAATTTATTCAGTTTTTATTTTCGGCCCACAGACTTGAAAACTTTTTTTCCAACTCAACCACTATATGGATGAGAAAACTTGTTGATTCAGCTTCAATATCCTTCTTTCAAAATTTCGATACGAGCATTTCTCTCTGAAATATCGAACTTTGAATTGAAAAGGACCTTTTTGTCTTTAACCATCAATATCTCACCAATCAATGTTTGCACAGAAAATTTAGGGAATGTTTTGAAATCTTGAATGAATTCTGTACAAAAAGTAGCTATGGTATTTTCGGAAAAAAATTTCTTCGTTCTCTACATCAATTTGAAAGTTGATAAAAAAAGGGCTTTTGGAGGCTTTTTGGATAATGAAGCGCAGAATTGAAAATATCAAAAAAACCATCAACGTTGAGTGTGCGTTTTACAGTTCAATATCACCACAAAAATCCCAGAGAATTTCAATTCAATCCATATAGCGGTTTTTTTGTTTCATTCGATCGAATTTTCAAAAAATTCGAAAATCGTTATGAAGTCATTTTTCGTCTCCAGTCACAATGCGACGCAGAAATCCCTTCCGCCATCGCCTTGAAAGCAGCTGTTCATAAGCGAACAAAAGCCTTTCAACATTTCTCGGCTTCAACTCATACAGCACCCAATTTCCTTGTTTCTGAATCATTCCTATGACTTCCAGGCATTTTGAAATGGCTTATTGTGTCACTTCCAATGATCCTGCCCATTCTTGTTGCGTTTTGACTCCATAGGTATTTGAAAGCATTCGATGAGCCTCAGCTGCAGATTTGTCATATTAAAGCAGAAAATTAAAAACTCCCGCAAATGATGAGCATCTGGCTCATAAGCTGACATGATTAATCGAGATAAACTTTATGATGCAGATACAAATTGATATTTCGATGGCTACAGCTATTTATTGCAAAGCGACACCAATACATAAAAATCAGCCGTTTAAAAATCACTTAAGTTCATGTTTTTTAATTACCTTGGTCACCTGGTATCTGTAGATAGGTACTGTTTTTCCGATAGTCATCTTGAATTTTTTTTGGTTCTAGTTATGTCATTAATATAAAATTTGTCCTGAAGCTTAAAACTATGATTTTCAATATACATATTTAAATGCAAAATCTCATCACGATCATCAATAAGTCAAACGTTTGGGACCAATCTCTGCTCAAAATTCGAAAAATACAGGTATCCTGACGAAATGATATAGCGATGTTTGGGAAACGAGCGCTCAAAAATTGATAATTAATGATTAACTTTCCATTACATAATGGTAGTTTGTGGTTTTCTTCAAACTCACATTTTGCTCTCGTATTTCGTCCAGATGTTGAATATGCAACGTTGCCAAAACGGCAACCCGGAAAAAATCCGTAGACTAAAGATTTTTACTACCGATGTTCGTCAATTCGGCCAATCAATACCTTGCCAAATTTGGAAAATAACCGAGTATCATGGGCCTGTCGATCAAGTTGGCGTGTCGCATGGTACAGCCATGGAGGTGGGCCGATCCCGTACTGCATGTAATCAAAGTACAATCAATTAGCCAGGTGGAGGGGAGTCTCGGGCGTGGTGATTGTGACGTCACTCATTGACGCCGCCGCGACGGTCAGCGTACGATGCTCGTAACGGCGCCAGACGAGGAGAAGTTGGCTTGGGGGGCGCAACGTTGTCAAATTGTTTTCGTGGAAACTGGGAATCGATAAGTATCTAGCCCTTATCGCTAGTAGGCTGCTCGTGATGTTTGTTGGGGTATTTGTTTGATTCGTGGACTCGGCGAAGAAGAAGAAAGTATTTTCTTTGCTCTATGGTTCAATTCTGAAGTTTTTCACTTCATTATGGGTTCGATGTCAAATTAACATCTAAATTAAATATGGTTCTATGTAAAACGCATAGAAAACCTGGTGTGTCTACTTATACCTGAAAAACTTTCAGACAAAACGGGAGATTTTTCAGATTTATACCTACTTGATTTCGAGGGATCGCGTCTGTTTCAGATGGCGCATACATCGTTTATATTTGACATTTCTCTCGGCTCTCGTGATTTTCGAGTATAGAACAATAATATTTTATATTCTATGCTCGTAACAATCTTCTATACTCTGTCA
Organism: Harmonia axyridis; assembly: GCF_914767665.1. Classification (NCBI taxonomy): domain Eukaryota; kingdom Metazoa; phylum Arthropoda; class Insecta; order Coleoptera; family Coccinellidae; genus Harmonia; species Harmonia axyridis. The sequence goes on from NC_059505.1 coordinate 34,271,795, forward strand.
TTATATTCCATTAATTTCATTGAAAATTCTATAGGAACTGAATTGTAATTTATTGTGAAAGTTTGTAAAGTCTAAAACCAGAAATTCATTTTTAAACGATGACAGACATGTAGCGGGAACTCAAAAATTTCTGAAGAGCGCCACCTCACAGAACTCTGGTGAAGCAGAACACCAAAGCAACAGGTGGACATCTCAAAAAGTCTAAAACAAAATCGAATCAGTACACACACCAGGTGTTCTATGCATCTCAGTTAAATGTCAAAGTGATGTTTCATTCAATCATCGAAAAAGATGAGATGTTTAGGTTTTTTTACTCGGGAACAGAATTTTAACGTTACTTTCAAAGAATATAATTTTGCTCCATCCAGCTTTTTGGTTCGCCCTTTCAATGCTCGGCTCAAACGCATTAATTACGTTCGATAATGAGCGCTTGTGATTGTGAATACCTTGAATATTCGGTTTGGCCGTCGATGTGGAAGCATGGCCGGGATATCCCCTTGATTTTCTGTCCTTTGGATTATCGTAATGAACCCATGTTTCGTCTCCAGTTAGAATGCGATGCATCAATCTCTTCCATCTTTGCCATGCAAGCAGCTGTTCACAAGCAAACAAACGCCGTTCAACATCTCTCGGCTTCAACTCATACGGCACCCAATTTCCTTGTTTCGGAATCATTCCCATGACTTCCAGGCATTTTGAAATGGCTTGTTGCGTCACTCCCAATGATCCTGCCAATTCTCGTAGCGTTTGACACGAGTCTTGATCAAGTAATGCCTCCAATTCTGCATCTTCGAAAAACCTTCTCTTTTCCACCGACATATGCTGGTCTTCGACGTCAAATTCACCGTTCTTGAGACGTTGAAACCACTCTCGGCACGTTCTTTCACTAATAGCGGCTCCAGTATAGGTATTTGAGAGCATTCGATGAGCCTCAGCCCCAGATTTCTTCATATTAAAGCAGGAAATTAAAACCTTCCGCAAATGACGAGGATTTGGCTTGTAGGCTGACATGTTTAATCGAGAATAACTTCAAGATTCAGACACAAATCGACTAATTTTTTATGGCGTTATGTTCACGAATACCTAATCTTATTGTATGACATCTACGATCTATTTATTTCGACTACCACTTACCGCTACAGCCAAAACGGCGAAAGCAAATTTGTACACCTAATATCAACGTCAGTTCTTCTAAGGTCTTAAGTTCATTCAATTTGTATTCCCGTTTGCAGCAAAAATCAGAAAATATTCCCCAAATATATTTGAGACTGTATGTTGTTTTAGGAGCCTCTAGCGTTAAACTAGCCTATTGAACTTTTTGTTTGGAATGACTTGGACTATAACATATCAAAAATTCAGCCAATTCGACAGAAGGCCACTTTCCCTAATAAAGTGTGTGGTATATTTTTCTTTGAAACACTGAATATATACATAAACAAATTTTCTTATATCTATATATCTCTTGTAAATTTCAAGTTACCTGATCTTTTGTTTCGATGATCAAGGCTAGTGTAGTTTACTCATAATAATAATACTGTGTCAAAACTATAGGACAAGAACCAGTGCGCAAAAACAAATAAGTTAACGCAATCAAAATATATTAAACAGCTGATTCCACTGGATCTGGTGATGTTGATAATTTTCCAATTTAATTTTAGATAATATATCAAAAGTAGTGGTACAAATAGACGATAATATGTCATACCAAGTAATAACGAACTTGACCGCCTTATCGAATACAAAGCTGCGATAATATGCCTGATTTGTCAGTCATAATTTTCCACGTTCTATTTTTTGCTTATCGATTTGGCACTTTGTTATCATTTCCAACTTTGTACGACCGAAATTCTCATAATGTAATTGATTAATCATCAAGTTCAAGGTAATGATGAAATATTCAATTGTGTTGACGAAGTTTTTAGACTATATCCCTGAAAATTCATTCGAATGAACAATTTTATACAGGGTGAGTCAATAGTGCTCGATCGATTACTCTTGGACATTTTGGGCTAGGAGAATTATTCAGATTTTGACGGAATCGACAGTAACTCTATATAGGCTGATCCTAAAGTGCTAAAACACAACGATAAACCTTGTTGTTTTTTTTATGAGGAGCACCAATTTCTATATCATACAGCATGGAGATTATTAACCATTTAATTCTTGAAGAAATTTGTCGAAAAAGAGTGGCCTACGTCAAGAAGTACCACAGATAAAGTGGACAAGTGGGATATTTCGAAATCACTATTTCATGGAGATTATGAGAAGGTATGATATTGAAATTGGGCATTTTCATTAAGAAAAAACAGCGTTGTATCGTGTTTCACTACTTTCAGAGCAGCCGGTAGGGTCGAAAATGATTTAAGCTTATACGCTGTCAACTACTACAACTAAAGGGTGTTTTTTTAGAGCTATAGAACTTTAAATTGCAATAAAACAACGATGGATTATTCGATTGACATGAATTTTATTTATCCGAACACAATCTTGTGGCATTACATTTCAAATATGATGTCTGGCATATGACCGCCACGGCTGCCTCGGATGTAGTCCAATCTGGACGTCCAATTTTCGATGACTTTTTCCAACATTTGTGGCCGTATATCGGCAATAACACGGCGAATGTTGTCTTCCAAATGGTCAAGGGTTTGTGGCTTATCCGCATAGACCAATGACTTTACATAGCCCCACAGAAAGTAGTCTAGCGGTGTTAAATTACATTAAATTACAAGATCTTGGCGGCCAATTCACAGGTCCAAAACGTGAAATAAAGCGGTCACCACGAGCTGTGTGACATGTTGCGCCGTTTTGTTGGAACCACAGCTCCTGGACATCATGGTTGTTCAATTCAGGAATGAGAAAGTTAGTAATCATGGCTCTATACCGATCACCATTGAAGTAACGTTCTGGCCATCATCGTTTTTGAAGAAGTACGGACCAATGATTCCTCCAGCCCATAAATAAAGCGCACCAAACAGTTAGTTTTTCTGGATGTAACGGTGTTTGGAAATACACTTGAGGATTAGCTTCACTCCAAATGCGGCAGTACATCAGCAGCCCTGTATAATTAAAATTTTTCAACAAGTAAAAATTTACTCGATAGAGATGTCAAGTGTCCAATTACTTCAATCGGCTACTTCCTTCACTCAGAATTCAATTAAGGTATTGATACCTAATTCCATTCAATTTTTTTCAATGCCCACAATTTTTCCTTTACAAAAACCAAAAACGAAAAATCCGAAAAGATCAACAAAAAATATATAAATGAAAAGGATGAATTTCTCGCCAGAAATGTCTAGTTTTCCGAGGAGCATCTCTGTGGATGGCAGATGAAAATCGACAAGAAGATGCAGAGGAGGTTAGCCGAATCAAACCAGACGTCTGTATCGACCAGGTCCACAGGGCGCCTGTGCTAGGTCAATACGTTTCTGCGTGACTATTTTGCGCTAAATTCAATGATTGCCAATCTCGTCAGGAATTTTCCATGCACTCGACTATACATGGCGATTGAAGATATCATAACAATGTTTATCAGCCAATGTAGGTATAGTATATCCAAAGTCACTTGGAGGAAGATGAATATTTCAATTATACAAGGTTTGTCCAAGTTTCCAGAAATTCCTTTGGGCCCAGTGAATTTATTGCCTAACAATACTTTCAGATAAACCCCGGTATTTTGCAGATCGCGGTATCCACTTCAAAGGGACATCTATGGCCAAGAGTTTTAATGGAATAGTTCAAGTGACTTTGAATAAACTATACCATCAGCTGTTTATGAAAGATGTTATTAAGCTTACGAATTACTTTACTTATGTCAGTTTTCAGCGAATAAAGAGGGTTGTAGTATTGAGAATATTCCATGGAAAATTCCGGGACATCCAATTTCTCAGTTTGACCAGGCAAAAATAGTTTGCCTACATCAAGAAGCTTTATCGAACCACCAGATTGCACAACGTTTGAATATTCCACGGACTTCAGTAAGGCATATAAAGGATGTTCTTTTTAGAGCTATAGAACTTTAAATCGCAAGAAAACAACGATGGATTATTCTATTGACGTGAATTTTATTTATCCGCAAGGTAATCTTGTGACATTACATTTTAAATATGATTTCTGGCATACGACCGCCACGGCTTGCTCGGATGTAGTCCAATTTTCGATGACTTTTTCCAACATTTGTGGCCGTATATCGGCAATAACACGGCAAATGTTGTCTTCCAAATGGTCAAGGGTTTGTGGCTCATCCGCATAGACCAATGACTTTACATATCCCCACAGAAAGTAGTCTAGCGGTGTTAAATCACAAGATCTTGGAGGCCAATTCACAGGTCCAAAACGTGAAATTAGGCGGTCACCAAACGTGTCTTTCAATAAATCGATTGTGGCACGAGCTGTGTGACATGTTGCGCCGTCTTGTTGGAACCACAGCTCCTGGACATCATGGTTGTTCATTTCAGGAATGAAAAAGTTAGTAATCATGGCTCTATACCGATCACCATTGACTATAACGTTCTGGCCATCATCGTTTTGGAAGAAGTACGGACCAATGATTCCACCAGCCCATAAAGCGCACCAAAGAGTCAGTTTTTTTGGATGTAACGGTGTTTCGACATACACTTGAGGATTAGCTTCACTCCGAATGCGGCAGTTTTGTTTGTTGACGTAGCCATTCAACCAGAAGTGCGCTTCATCGCTAAACAAAATTCGTGGACGTAGTTCGCGATACGTATTCCGCACAGAACCATTATTTTCGAAATAAAATTTCACTATTTGCAAGCGTTGTTCAGGCGTGAGTCTATTCATGATGAATTGCCAAACCAAACTGAGAATAAATCACTTGACAGCTGTGAAATCGGTCAGCATCTTGAACAGTAATGCCAACTTAAAGTTATATACCTCGAAAAAAAACACCCTTTAGTTGCCCTTTTCCTGGAAACTGCAGCGTTGCCCGGAGACCGGTGCCTGGTCAACCCAGAGTAACATCTGCAAGGGAAGACAATATATACCAAATTTCACTCGAAGGAATCGAACGGTATCTGTAACAGCCCTTCGAAGTCATTTTTTGAGGACCAGTAGACGGGTAGTCTCAACCAGTACCATAGGGAGACGGTTGCATTCCTCAAATTTAAGGGCAATAAGACCTTTAACAGTACCTCGGCTATCACCAGGACATAGAGCTACCTGTCGGCAATGGGCAAGACTGGCTTTTACCCCAATGGCGCAACGTACTTTTTTTGGACGAGTCACGATTCGGTTCACAAAGTGATAGTCGTCAAAAAAAGGTTTGTAGAGGTCCAAGCAGACTAGAGCGAATCAATTTCGCCAGGGAAGTTGTGCCCTTCAAGGCAGATCAATAATGTTCTGGAGGGTATAATGTTCGGTCGCCGTACCCCTCTTATTATCCTTGAATGAACAATGACTGGTGCCGTATAAGTAGAAAACATCATAGAACCAATCATTGTTCCTCTGTGCAATGAATTTGGGGATAATTTCATTTATCAGAATGATAATGCCCCACAACACAGAACACGAAGGGTTCAAAACATTCTTTAAAAGAACAATATCTAGAGAATGAACTGACCAGCAACCTCACCAGACATTAATCCAATTGAGCACGTATGGGATTACTTAGGGAGAGAAATATCCAATCGCCAAAACCCACCTCCAACTTTTCAGGACTTGAGTTTAGCCCTTCAGGAACGATATGCCTGAAAATTTCATTAATGACTTGATTCGTGAGATGCTTAGGTGTATTGGGCAGTTGATTGGAAGAAGAGGTGGTCATTAAGACTATTGAATTTGGATTCAGTTGTGGAATAACTGAATTAATCAACAATAAATAATCGATAAATTTAGATTTTTCTCATTTGTCCTATTTCGTCTCATCCTGCATAAAGCAAAGAGTAACAAACAAAGATTTTCTATCAAATATTTTGCAGTCGAAATAGAGAACAATATTCATCTCATTTCCAGAACATAGATTGTTTATTTCTTTAGAAACCTAGGGGGGTCAAGAGTTTTGACGATGCGTGTATATCCAAATCAAATGTCAGCTTGCTATTTAACTAAAATGTCTGAAAATACTTCCAGACATCTTATATTATTTAATATATAAATTGCCAACCTCATTACAACTTAATCAGTGAAATTTATTCAACTACTTCAGCTCGAAAGCTTCAGACATTAAATATCCAGATTTTTTTTAACGTCCACTGCAATACGTCCTTATCGAAATATAGGTACCAATTTACGGTATAATCCTATTCAAAAGCTTGCGTGAACTCCCTCTAAATAGGTACATTAACGTCGAAACTTTCTATGATTCATGCAGACGTAAACTTCATCGACACAAGATTCACGAATTTTCAGCGAAGTGAACAGCGAAGTTTTTGCCGAATATTTCTTCGCAGAAAACAGCGCTGAAGGGTCCCACCCATCTCGTCTAGCCGGGTCAGGGCCCTTGCTTTGACTCTGCTGCTCCTTGCTCATCTCGTCTGCTAGTTCCGCTTCACACTGTTGCCAGGTAATAATACCTCTGTTTGCTCTACAAAAAAAAAAAAGAAGGGAGACCACATAGCTGTATATAGTTATTACTGTGGTCTCTATGGGCACAATTGGCGCATAATTCGAGCCCTCAAAAACTCCTCATGCTTTCCTCATTTTTTGTTAATATTTTGCTCGAATTTTCTATGATTCTGATGATGCTATTCAAACGAAATTTTCAAAGTTTGAAATAATTATCATATTATATAGATAGGCTTTATTGTAAAATTAGTTATTAGTTGATTGTTCAAAGTATTGTCCATCGCCGCACACGAATCCCGCCTTGAAAAAACTGGTCTTTTGAAGCGATCCACGATTCGATCCAATTTTTTACTTTTTCATAAGACCGGAAGTCAGCCAGGCCGTGTGCCATTGATCGAAACAAGTGATAGTCTGAGGGAGCAACGGACTTCCCAATACGTTTCCAAATATGTCTAGACCACTTTCTCAACATAGGGTAGAGCATTGTTATGCTGTAAAATCACTTTATCATGTCTCTCGTTGTATTGCGACCGTTTGTCTTCCAATGCTCGGCTCAAACGCATTAATTGCATTCGATAAAAATCGCCTGTGATTTCTTCAGTCGGTTTTAACAATTCATAATACACTGCGCCAAACTGGTCTCACCAAAGACTGAGCATGACCGAAAATATTGGGTTTGGTTGTCGTAGAAGCATAGCCGGGATATCCCCATGATTTTCTGCGCTTTCGATTATTCTAATGAGATCATTTTTCGTCTTCAGTCACAATTCGATACAGAAATCCCTTCCGTCTTTGCCTTGCAAGCAGCTGTTCACAAGCAAACAAACGCCGTTCAACATATCTCGGCTTCAACTCATACAGCACCCAATTTCCTTGTTTCTCAAACAAATACTATAATTCTTACCTCAAATGTAAAAGAAAATTAATGAACCCAGTTTGGTTGTAGTGCGCCAAGCATACAGCCAACCTGTAAGACACGTAAGATGTATTTTGGGTTGCCAGATAAAAAAAAAAATTTATTCGGAGGATAATATGCATACTTTTTATTTACTTTTATCAATATTTATCGATATACATATATAGATATGTCATTATCAAAGAACTGTAGATATTTAAATTGAACTAACTGTTGTTAGGATATACGAAAACGTTCTTGAGGCAGCACAGCATACAATCTATTCGTTTTACGGGTTGCCTGACTGGAAAAATATTATAATACAATTTTTTTAACTGTAAACAGACTGGAGCTCCTTTATTATCTTGTATTTTTGATAATTGTCATTAAGAATAGTGTTTAGACGGTGTATTTTCAACACGAATTTTCTTGTGCCAACCACTCAGAAGGAACTTAAATTGAAGTCTATTCAGATGTATGTTTTCCAAGCTATAAATCTTTGAACCGATCATATTTCATTAAAAACATGAGAAATTGAAATTGTTACTGAAAAAATTGATGCAGCGTGTTCCAGTTTACGTAATTAAAAGATTTGATGAAAACAGGTTGAAATTTCAAATCAATCAAAAAATAATCATTAATATGTTTCTACTATTAGTAATTAATTAATTCACCACCTATTCAATGAAGAGCCACTACTCCTTACATTCCTTACTGTTATTTTTAAAATGGTATTATCGATATAAATCGGAAAAATTTAGGATTACATTAAAAATGTACATAAGTGTCACTTATGGGATTTTACTAGTTCTCGAAAATTTCATAGCATACAGACTTGAATCGATGTAGGTAATTCCGATTTTCATTTTCAATATTCAATTCAATTTGTTCCATATGAGCAAAATTCTTACAAATTACATTTTTCTATAAAACCATAATCATAAATATCTATGGAATTTTTCAACTTCGCAATATGAATATTCAATTGTAGTATTAATCAGAAAATACTTCGAATCAAAACGAACCGATAAGCACATTATTTCAGCATATTGTAAACATAAGTCCTACAACCGGTCAAAGAACCAAAATTATTTTTCGAGAGAATTGGTCTAAACACCCACTAGAAATTCATAGAATATAATTTTTCTGCACAAACTTCTTCGAAAAACCATATAAATAAAAATGCATAGTACATAAACAATATATTATTTACTACATAAATAAAAAATTACAATATACATATGAACTAGTCAAACATAAATATAAGGAACAATTATTAAGTAAAGCCATTTAAAGTTTGAGGTCATAAGGAATTTGTATATATTGATCCATCTTTCTTGTACTCTTCCAGGATATTCATCAGACTTTATATAGCCACCAAGTATATTTTACGATACCTAAATCTAAAGACGTTCAATATAAAATAGTGAGCATATTCAGTGCAAGTCTTGTCCATAACCTCCAAAGTTATAATGTTGAGCCAAATTCTTCTTCTTCATTAAAAAGGTCTTTATCTCAGAGGGCAAATTTATTTCTGTCATCAGTAGCTACTCTACCATATCCCGACGTCCTTACTTCAATGTATGTTGAATATACAGAATAACCTATCTGCGCAAATCCTCTTAATGATTTCCATCTCCTGCTAAGCTGACCGCATCCAATACAGATCTAGATCAAACTGACGCTGGTTGGCTGGGATTCCACCTCAGACAAGCTCTATCTACCTCCTTCAGAGCGGTAGTCCGACGTTTCGTCCTTTCGACGTACTCATCAATCACGTCCTGTTTCTTGAGGATGATATGTTTTCCCTTCCAATATTTCATCATTCCGAGGGCTTGCAGAGTGGACACGATATCGTAAGAGGATATAGCCATTTCTTGACTGATATCCTTCACCGATAGCGCTGGATTTGAGTTTGCGCAAAGGTAACCTAGTAAGACATCTTTCCAATAGGAACGGTAAGATATTAGACCAAGGTCACTGAGAGGCTTTTCTGGAGATCCAATTTTACCCTCCACTCGCGTCAGAAGGTAGCCTGCAAAGAAAAAGGGGTATTAGGTGAAATTAATAGATGATATTCTTGCTAAAAATCTTCATACACACAAATATACATTAATCAGCCAGTGTTGAGCAAGAACACTGATGATCCCTGCTATACAAATACAGGTGGCATAATAAGCTCAAAATGTATCCACTTTTATAAAATTCCAGGCTTATGAAGAAGTAAATCTCAATTTACCGAGTCCTTATGAAAATAATTAGAAATACTCACTAAAATCTATCAACAATCTGCCATATCCTTGACGTTGATACGGTGGCAATGTAAGGATGCAGGATACGTTGTAGTTGAGGAAAGAATTCTTCTCCTGAAACAGAAAAGGTAGATGTATTAGGTGTAATCGTACAGGTGATCCATAAGGGTGCTTTCAATGTTATGTTACGTTATATGGGGTATCCAAAAGTGGATGTAACAAACTGATAGGGCAGATAATAATAATGAATATATCAACGGACTGGACGTTCAATATGCGCAAGCAGAATGGTGATGAATACAGGGTGGGCAACGGTCGATGGTACCCTAGACATTTACGGAAAACGGAAGATAAGATTTTATTGAAAATTTGTTTTTTTTTTTTTGGGAAGGAACCACTCCTCTATCGATCTGAAATATAATCAGCGCTACAGTGTTGCCGCTTATATCAAAAAATACTAACAACTTCGATATTTCATAAAGAACACCCTGTACATTATTACTTATTCGGTTTGCCGTAGCCTCTTGATTATTTATGTATAAACTTCTTTGTTCTTAACTGTAGCGGTTTTCCAGTAATCGATTGATTTAATTCTTTTTTTTTGTACAAAACGTAGCTTTAATTAATCATTGATCACTTCGGTACTTGGAATTCTATAAAGCTGAAATTTCTGTTATAGATTAACAATAAATTAAATTTCCTTTCAGACGATTCAACATATTCCAATACCTAAATTGTAAGCTTTCCTAATTAAAAATCAAGTTTTTATCCTAAATGGGACTACAAGATACACCCTGTATCTTGAAAACAAAGCGTTTGCGGGCCCATGTTTATAGGATTTTTTTGTAAATTATCTAAAGACCCTCCATTTTTCTTTGTACCTCCAATGTAAGGACACCCTGTATACAGGGTGATCCTCCGCGATGGCCTATTATACGTTTATAGAAAACTAATCATAATTTTGTGCTGAAAATTTACATGTTGGGGTTTGGGACAATGATCTTTCTCCCTAAAATATTTTCAGACCTCTACAACTTCCGGTTAAACCGGAAGCAGACTACTACTTCCTCATTTCAAATGGCACACCCAGTATATTATTGCATTATTAGATAGCTTTTTCGTGACAATTTTGGCAATATGCCTTACCTTGGGTAAAAACTCAACGGTTCATGAGTTAATGGGATTCTTATGAAAAAAATGGTGGCGACGAAGACTCACATTTTTTTAATATTTCTACAGAAAAATTTTTTTCGAAAAAATCTTCTTCATTTTCGATTCTGCAAGTACATACTATTAAAAGACTGGTTGCGGTTTGGACCAAAAATATACAGGGTGTTTATCAGTAGATCATGAACTTGGCAACTCAAATTCATCAAAACTCAAGATTTTCAAATTAGAACCTATTTTTTTTATTATTTCAGTCAATTCTACGTATAAAAAGAGGGGGGATTACTTAAGCAAATTCTGTACCTAAAATGAATACTTTGAGAGTTAACGAGAAAGAACTTTAAATGAGGAAAAACCGCAATTCCTAACTGTGTAGAGTATTTTGTGACTTCCGAAAAACACACAAAGAAACCAAAATTCGATGTTTCGATAACTTAATTTGACATTTCAAGAATTGTCATGAATTATTCATGAGTGAAAATTTTATTCGCTATTGGATTTCTCGACAATACCAATAAAAAATTGACTATAATTCATGAAATATGAAATTTTCTTGTCGAAACATCGAATTTTTTCTTTCTGCAAAGTTTTCCGGAAGTCACAGACTACTTTACACAGTTAGAAATTGCGTTTTTTCCTCATTTAAAGTTCTTCCTCGATAACTATTAAATTATCCGTTTTAGGAATAGAGTTTGCTTGAGTAACCCCCATTCTTTTTATATGTAGAATTGACTGAAACAATAAAAAGAAAATCAAAAAGTATAGGTTATAAATCGAAAATCTTGAGATTTGAGGAATTTGAGTTGTCCAAGTTCATTATCTTCTTATAAACACCATGTACATTTTTGGGCCAAGCCGCAAACTGGCTTATAATACTACGTATTTGCAGAATCGAAAATGATAACGATATTTTCGAAAATAACTTTTTCTGCAGAAATATTCAAAAAATGTAAGTCCTCGTCGCCACTATTTTTTTCATAAAAATCCCATGAACTCATGAACCGTTGAGTTTTCACCAAAGGTATGGCATATTGCTGAAATTTCATCAAAAAAGCTATCTAATGATGCAATGATACGCTGGGTGTGCCATTAGGAATAAGGAAGTAGTAGTATTTTTCCGGTATAACCGAAAATTGTAAAGATCTGAAAACATTTTAGGGAGAAAGATCATTATCTCCAACCCCAACATGCAAATTTTCAACAAAAAATTATGCTTAGTTTTCCATAAACGTCTAATAGGTCATCGCGGTGAATCACCCTGTATAACATCCGATCAGTTTAATCGTTTCGTCGATCATCCTTTCAAAAACCGGTCGCAAGTCTAGCACCCGGACGAAAACCGCAAAAGCACCCCCAGCCTCCATACCCGGAGGGAGCGAATCGCGAAACACGGGGACCTGGGGGACACCCCCGAGGAGGAAGTTTGCAGAACCGTTTCGGGGATGCCAGACGACCGACGCGCCCGCCCAGGCCGCCCCACCTGTCGGCCGGGCCAGACGCTGCCGCAGCTGAGGTCGTCGACCCATCGCGGCGCTCAGCCAGACGCCTGTAACGTCCCCCGCTGCATCTCCCTCTCGTTCGGGGGCCCTCCGGACCCAGATGTGACTGACCCATTCTTTCGGGCCAGACGCCGGCCGGACGCGTGAAAAAAAAAGGTCTTGGGTCCCCCGGGACCTGAAGGGGTCCGATGGGGCACGAAACGTGGACGTGTCGGATAAGATACGGTGAACCTAACCGGCAGGCCCGGTCTGGTCAGGTCGGCGATTGCCGGGAGACTCCGGCTCAAGGGAGCCTCCAGCCGAAATAAAACTAAAGTGGACAAATTGGTGAAAAATATGATTTTTTCCCGATTTACATCAATTATTAATTATGCAGACCTCAGAGTCACGTTCACTAATATCTGATCGATCATCTCGTCAATGTTCCGTATGTTCTCCTAAAAGTAGAAATTGATGAATCTCCCAAAAAGACTTCGCTGAAATATTTTTGGGAAGACATAAGAGAAGTTCTAACCAACTCAAGAAAACCCTTTCTTGGTCTGATAGCAGCCATGGCATGTAAATATATCGCCTATAAAATTGAAAGAGATGAAGATCCACGTTCAGTTGAACTAGGTATTGAAGATTTGGAAATATGGTCTAAGGAAAATGTTGAATGGAAACTGCTCATAGCTAAACTGGAAGATGTGGCGATCTTAAACATAATGACTGATAGGAAACATGTAGGTACGAAATATCATACTCTTCCCAAATTGAGCCATCAACAACTGGATGTTAGCCTGAAATTTACCAAGCGTCCAAAAATGATGAAGAGGTTAATTTGGAAAAACTTTGCCCCAAAGAAAAACGTGATTTCCTTGAAACAGATCAACTCTTTTCGTCATTCAATGCTATAAGGATACATTGGCCTTACAGTTTAAATGCTGGAATGATTTTGACCAATATGTGTTGGGAGTATGCCTTAAAATGGAAGGACAATATACGGGAATTGGATTACTTGAAAGCTAGCATATCATGTCTGAAGGCTATCCCAAATCTGTATGTCAAAATAGGCTTATTTAATTTGGTATGGAAAACATATTTAAATACCCCTTTTAAAAACACTATTAAATTGATAGATAGGGTTACAAGAGTTCCTAAGTTGAAATTGTGTATGCAAGATACAGGGTTGTCTGATGGGGAAATACGAATATTCATCAAGATTTGCACAGATTACTTAGACACGTTCACTGATATCGTTCAAGACATGTATAATCAAACACAAACACCTCTGCAGTTCGAACCTTTATGGGAGAATGGTGGACAACCTTTAGTTGAATTGGCCATTCAACAAACAGATATAAACTATGAACTTCTTCTCGTTCATTTTGTACTGAGTATGGTGTTTCACATGATGTGTCATTTCTTTTTAAAAGCCGCCAGACCCATGGCAAGTCTCTTCGACGAAGATGTTGTCAATGTGTTCTTCCTTGATTTCCAACAGAAACCTGAAGTTGATTTCAGCAAATCTACTAGTAACAACACAACAGCTAGATTAATACTTTTGAAAAAAGTAATTAGTTCAAGTATTGAAGCTATATCAACGAAAGATGGAGAGATTTATTGGAATGATCATCCTTACTGGATGGAGAAATCTTTGTTACTTGGGAGAATATGGCAGCTGGATCTAGAAATTTTGAGAGTGCAACGACTCGTTCAATTTTTCATTCATGGTCATGATACTATAGGACATGACTTGATTTCGCAGGTTAATGATAGGTATAGGTTAGGAAGGGAACTCTTGACTCTATTAGGAAAAATTATTAGGGCAAATCTCCAGATATCCCGACAATATTTACCTTTTTAACTCTAAACTAACTGAACTAACTAAATGAATATGGTATATTCTCTTTAGGTATGAAATGATGTCACATCTAGTGAGATTTTGTTACAGTCTAACCCTCAGAGTAATAAACATAGATAGAGGGAGCATGTCATTTTCAGTAAGCGAATTTTGTCCCCAACATGATGTATCAAATTTGACATGAAACGAGCGGAAATTAAACATATCAGTGATACGATATTCCACTGAATTCGCGAGTTTCTCCACAAAGGACGTACTCGTTATGTCCCATAGTGAATCAATGTTTCATATTAACTCAAAATATATTGAAATAAATACCTAAATATATCAGAAATTCAGAAAACAAACTTCAAGCGCGACAAACGACGTGAAACAACCGATGACACTATGAGAGTAAAAGTTGCCAAACCTTGGTTTTCAGCAGGTAGATACAGAAAATAATGAATATTTCGCTTATTATAAATTCGACAATTAGGAAAAATATCGGATTCCAAATATTCAAATCTGCATATTTAATCGGGAATCTCTTAAATAAATATATTTCATTCAATATAATATACATTCATAACGTTATAGTAAAATTGTGGATTTGAACATACCTATATCACAGTCCGACAACGTGATCTAACCATGTTGGGGACATGTAAAAATTGCGTATACTCCCTCTATCTATGTTAATTACTTTATGGAAGCAATGTAACGACTTTCCTGCCTAGGCAGCAAAATTATTATTCTCGATGAGAATGAAACATTCGACGTTTTCTGGATATCGATATTTTTTGCCACCTTCCTTATATCTGGAGGAGTAAGTACTTCTAAGTCGCTACCACTGTCCAAAATATGAATATATCCGATATTTTTCCAAAAAACTGTCAGGTATTTCATAACTTCTCAAACTATAATTATTATGGACATATATACATTTCCATATAGCTATTCCATTCCATTCCAACAATTTCGATTTCTATCAAATTTCGTTTTCATGTATCACTAAAGGAAAAAATTATGGGAATTTTTAATAATTTGTAAATAAAATATCCTGTATAAATCATTGTAAACAATTCCCCTCGCTGTTCCCTAATAAATTCTTAGATTTGTAGGAACCCTTTGAGAGGTTTTCGATTTCAAGACTCAAAAGTACGACGAAATCAGTTCTATAAACATTAACATGGGCGCCCGCAGGGGGGGGCCAGGGGGGGGGCCATGGCCCCCCCTTTGATTTTGATTACCTCAATTTTCAGCACAACACCCTTAATATCACTTTCTCAATACAAAAGGTAAGGAAAAAAGGAAAGTAATGGATTCCCAACAATTTTCCGGTTTTCAATTACTATACATATAATCCATAATCGGCAGAGGTAGCTTTTGAATTGAAAACTTTTTTTGGCGCTATGAGCACTTCTTAGGTGAAGAAAAATCATGGAACCGAACGCACTCCATGCGTGTCAATTTTTTTATAAATTCATCTTATATATACTCTTCTATTGTCTTTAATAGATGAAGGTAAGAAAAAAAGAGATGCAGAAAATAATAAAAAAATTTTACCGATTATAAATACAGTAGTTTTTTGCGGAACTCACGATATGCCTATACGAGAGAGCACCAAGAACTCTGGCAATTTAAGTGATCTTTTGAAATTCAGAGTAGAATCTGGTGATAAAGATTTAGAGATTTATTTATTCAACGCAGCTGGTAAGTCGAAATATACTTCTCACAGAATTCAAAATGAGATCATTTCGATAGCTGGGCATGTAATAATGACAAATGTTGTAGAAGAAGCAAATTCTTCGATGTATTTCAGTTTAATGGCTGACGAGTCTGCTGATATTTCTGGACATGAGCAGTTATCTATTGAAATACGATATGTACATGAGCAAAATGAAAATTTTACAGTGGAAGAAGAGTTTCTTGGATTCGTACAATTGAACAAATTGAATGCTGATTGCACAGCTGCATCAATCCTTGAGGTTTTAGAAAAATCTGGTTTGAATTTGGACAAACTTCTGGCACAAGGTTATGATGGATGCTCGACAATGGCCGGTGAAATTCACGGGGTTTAAAAGATCATAAGATATGAGTACAAAAAAGGAATTTAATTCCATTGCATCTCCCATAGGTTGAATTTAGTAAAAAATGACACCAGTAAAATTACTGAAATTCGTAATAGCATTGGCACCGTTAAAGGACATTATAGTCTTTTTTCGAGAGAGTACTTTAGGAAGAAATCTGATTCCAAATATTGCTTTGTTTTGTGAAACTCGTTGCTTAATATAAATCTTTGCGTTTTGGCTGAAAACATTAATACTATATTCAAAACATTTTTTTGCTATAAAATCTGGAAAAATTTCAATGAATTCTTCAACAACAAAAAGAGCTGCTCAGTTATGGGCTGCAATAAACTCTTTCACTTTTGTGGTTTGTTTGACGGTAGCTAGTAAATATTTAAATATATTGGAATCAATAGCAAATATACTATGATTTGTTTCGAAAAGAGTTACCGTTTTATTTTACATCACCTTATGTTGTTGACGTTATAAAAAAAATGTTGAATTGGAAAACTTCACATTCACGGACATACTGATGTCGCCTACGACAATAATGGTCGCCTTATCGTTTTTCAATAATTTTCATTTTGCCCCCCCTGAGAAAAATTTCTGCGGGCGCCCATGAACATTAATGATCGTTTCTGAGTAAACTTCGCAAATTATTATATGAGAAATATTCTGGCGGTGGCCGATCTTCATTCGAAAATGAAGCATTATACTTCCCTGTCCTTCCATTTTTTTTTCACAATTGGGCGATTAGAACGCGAAATATGGACATCACAAGTATTTCAGGTTATCATCACAAAATAAAACATTAAAGACTCAAACATCAATATCGGAAGTTTACTTTTACGCTTGCTCAACGCGCTACCTTCAACTGAAAAAACTAACTACACTGTGGAGTAATATCCACACCGAATTTCATCAAAATCGAATGAAAATTTTAGAAGTTATGGTTGTTACAAGGATGTGATGACCCACGAACTGACAGACATACACAGATTCAAAATTGTGCAGGATGGTCCGAAATGCATTTTGCGAATAGAAATCATGAAATCGATCACCAAAAAATTCGTTTCGTACCAAAAGTGATCACAATGCAATGAAGAAATAACTGTATTTGTTCAATAATAGAAAGTTTATAAATTGGAAATATGGAATTAAAAGTTTTAATCTGCTATTCAGATGATGCAGTTCTTATGGCAGAGAGTGAGGATGACTTTCAGAGGCTTCTACACATATTTAACCCAGTTAGTAAATCTCTTGGGATGATAATATCTACATCAAAGACTAAGTGAATGACCATGTCTAAAACAACTCTCAGATGTGAATAAGTCATAAATAGGACTATCATAAAACAAGTGATAAAGTTCAATTACTTGGGCCTAGAAATATCTAATTATGGTGACATAGAACCAGAAGTAAGAACACAAGTGGTTAAGGCAACAAGAATAGCCTCACAGCTCAATGATACCATATTCTGCAAAACATCTAACACGAGATCTAACAATTTCAAACTGCATACAATATTTCATGTTGATGGCTTCACCAGAACCATAGAAAATTTAAGCTGAATATTGAAAAAACTCAATATTTCTATGACAACATATCCGACTAGGTTGAAATTAAGATTGTAACGAGTGTCCATTTGAATTCATGGTCAAGAGTGCTGTGGAGAAATTAGACTTGATTTTCTGTGATTACAATTAAATATTACTATTATTTGTTTACAGACTTCGAATTTGGAAACTATATATGGTACAAGCTAAGAGCTACTTGAATTCACAGAAAATCAACTCTAATTTCTCCATAGCACTCTTGACCACGAATTTAAATGAACGCTCGTTATATGTAACATAATCATTCAAACACGAAAAAATAATCAACAAGCACGAAAAAAGTTCCTGAGGCCAAGTTAGTGCTTGATATAAATTAAGCTTACCTTGCTAAAATATCCCACCGTATGGCACCCTTCTGAATCATAGATCGTCATAACATAAAATAAGAAAGGCTCAACATCATAATACAATGTTTTATGGTCCAAGAAAAATTTGGCAAGTAAACACAAATTCTGACAGTACTGCTTATATTTTTTCCCGTCCACTTCCCATACACTTATTTTGTCTTTGCGATAAACTTCTTCACCAGGTGGATGTCTCCACACGCATTTCACTATGTGTCTCATTAAAACTGTCCGAGATTTCATGTACCGTAAACAAAATTCACAAATGTAAAGTTTTGGTAGTCTCGTATAATCTTCCGGATATGGACTCTGATACCAAACTTCCATCTCGTATTTGCCCATTTCTATATATTTGGTTGCCTTTGTGTGCGGTTGTGTTTTTAAATCTTCTTCAATTTTTTCTGCAGATATAGCTTGAGCGTCTTTGAAAAGTTTCAAATCATAATCAGGAACAAAACCATCAAGAATAGGTTCTCTACTTGTATCTGACGTTTTAGAACCATCTGGTACATATTCAAATTTTGCTCTTGCCTCTCTTATATGCTGCAAATTTTGCTTTTGTTCCTGTAAGATTGTGGTTTTTTGAGACTTTTTGAATACTTCCAATATTTTCTTTCTATTATCTTCTCTCTTTTTTCTTTCAAGGCATTCTTCTTTGCATTGATTTGGAGTTGTATTATGATAGATAGGGCAAGCTTCTAAAGTGAAATGTTTTGAAAATCTACCTGAAATATGACCTAAACTATTGCAACCCTCTAAGGGACATGTCCTTTCTTCAACAAGAATATCATTTCCTCTAGATTTATTCTCTATATTTTCGGCTTTTTTTTTTGCTTTGCCTTTACTACTCACTGGTGCTTTTTTTACTGGAGAGTGACTAGATGATCTCTTTGTACTTTCTGTATCAGAGTCTGTATCTGAATAAACATTCTTTCCAAGTACATGTTTTGATTTTCTAGTATTAGCCGACCTAGTTGATTTTCTCAGTGTTTTTTTGCAATCATTTGTTTCATTTTCAGAATCACTATTACTGTTATTCTTAGATGATGTTTTGGGTTTTGTATCATTCCTCTTAATTCTTTTTACTGATGGTGCACTACTATCGGTTTCACTTGTACTAGAATCAGAAGACGATTTATCCTCAGAACTCACAGAGTTACTTTCAACTTTAGAGACAGGAGACTTCTGTGTCTTCTTAACACTTTGTTCAACAACTTTTGTTGGGTATTTTTTAGGAGCTTTATTCGGTAGTTTTTGTGTAGTTTTCACTTTGGTGGTGCCCTCTGAATCTTCAGAACTATTTTCAGGGGAAAAGATACTTTTCTTTTTATCATCTTTATCAGATAATTTAGCAGAAGGTGGAATTTTACTACTAGCAGTTTTCGGTACCTCATTAGATTTTACAGATGTTTTACTTGAAGACTGTAGTGTTTTAGGAATAACTTTAGCAGATAATGGTTTTGAAGGCGCTGTTTTATTCACATTTCCCAAAGGTTTTTGTTTCGCATTGGTTTTCTTCTTAGTAGCTTGTTTTGTTACAGTATTCGATTTATTTGGTTCTTCTTCATCTGTTGAAGAAATCTCAATTTTGACAGTGGGTTTCAAAGTTTTGGAAGTGACAGGTTTTGGTTTGTTTACAGGCTGCTTAATTTCAGGTTTAATATTAGACTGCGGTTGTTTTGCTGTGTCAGAATTACGTTTAACATTTTTCTGTACTGGATTATTCTTCTTAGTTTCTGATACTCTAGTTGATCCTTGAGAAGAAGTTGAATCTGAATCTGAAGAAGACGAGCTCTCACTTCCACTACTAGAGGAGCTTGAACTAGATGAATCGCTTGTTGATCCCGAAGAAGATTCTGATGACGAGGCTTCCTAAAAATAATTGTAAATTATATAATTATTACTAAACTTAATTAGTTTATACATACTTTTTTATTTGGTTCCATATTAGTTTATAGTTATCCCAATCTTTTTGGTAACAATAATGATTTATTTTTGAAAATACCGTCTCTGGTTTATTTATTTTGATGCTGTCAAAGTGTCGAATACAAAACCACAGACTAGTAATCTGTAACAAAACATAGAATAGTTCATCCTTATGCCATAGACAAATAAATTCATTTCTCTATGCCTCAAGCATCTACTTCCACTTTCCACAGATAACAGCATAGATAAGTAATAATATATATATAATATATTACCATAAGTATAATATATAATAATAAGTGGATAACAGAGTAGAATTGTCCACTAGCTACTGTCTAAACAAAGAAAAAATGTTTCAGTTTTTTTGGTTCCTTGATTTTGTATCTGTGTGATCGGTCATAGATTAAATTCTATGGTCAATATTTATGTTTTTCAGCTAATGTTTTTATTCGTGAAAAAACTGGTAGATGATAAAGGATAAATAAAAAACAAAGTATATCAACTTTTCTGCTTAGCACTTTTGCCAAGATTTTTACATTGTCATCTTTTGCAATTGCAGTATTATAAAATGTCATGCCAAATTAATTTATTAGGAAATATTGCTGGTGTTCGTGAAATAAAAAAATTTTTGTTTCTGCCAGATTTTGAGGAAGATCCGGGTAAATAAAATATTACAATACGCCAAATATAAGAAACCTATATATTACATCCAATATTTTCATAGGCAATAATTCATGGTTACAAAAATGCATCTTATCTGTTAGTCCTATAGGAGATATTATCGTAATAGGCAGAGGAAAAAAAATGGTTATATTGACTTCAAAATGGGACTCAAATTCTTCTTCAAGTATATTTCAACAAACCTTTTCTGGTACTGTACATGAAAGTGATAATATAAAATCTGTGTTGTGTGTTCCGATAGTAACTCAAAGTAAAAGTTCAAATGTGAGTTGTAGACAGAATTGAGCCACAAAAATCTAGTAAAGTACAAACTCTTTCTAGATCTTGCCTGATTGGACTTGCATTTTACTTGGTTTTGACTCTGGATACGTTCGAGCTTATGTGGAAACCTGTGAACTTATTTATGAAGAGCAATTTCACAACGAGAAGATAATCTCTTTAAAATGTCGAAGCCAACATACTCCCCAATCAAGTATTTGTCTGTATCAGCGTACTGAGGAAATCTATGTTCAATATCAAACAAATTTTTGCATAATTAAGGGGAAACAACTCATTCCAATATTGAGGAGCAATAGATCTCAACTTGCTAGAGGTAATTTCCATCTGACTTGAAATTCATTAACATCATAAAAAGATCATATAAATTATTGAAGTCATTTCGTGGAAAAATTTCCTTCAAAAAACACTTTTAAAACTTCAATCCAGTTAAAAAGTGATTTTGTTTCAGTTCAAGCCAATAGTGAGCTTTTAGAATTTGATCAACCACCTCTGGAGGTTAAAAAATGGGAATTTCAAGATCAATCTGTCATTAAAGATATTGCAATAGTTCATTCACCATATTCAAATCTTTATGATCATTTACTTGCTGTATCAACAAGTAGAGGTTTTGATACAAATTTCAAATCTGTTCCCCCTAATGATATACTTGTGCTGGCTGTTGGTTGGAAACCCTTTTTGGGTTTTCATTTTGCTGCAGAGGCTTCTTACCAGCCTATGTTGAGTGATGTAGCTAAAATAGTAGCCTATAAGTTGAAATCAGCCCTCCCGTAAGTATTTTTTTTATAGCATGGATGAGGATTTCCGTTTAAATTTAGAGATATGGTCGCACCAGTAATGGTCCTCAGAATTTTTTTCATACTAATGCCTTTTTGTGTTTAAGAATATCGAATAATTCATCATAGTTAATGAATAGTATAAATGTGAACATAAAGATGGTTATCAATTTTCAATATTTATTTTCACTCATGTATCTCAAAACTTGAGAAGCAGACATTGATCATTTTTAGGTTCTTGTTCACTGAACAGATTGCTCTACCATTTTATCACAATGTCTGTAATTCTCAAATTTTGAGCGTGAAATGATTCCACTAATGACAAATCCTTGGTCAAATTCAATTATTTTCTTCCTGTCGTAAAAATAATAAATGCAGAAAGGAAAAAGTGAGAAACTTGAAATTTTCAGTCAGGATAGGTTTGGATCTCGAATACCACCGTTATGTTCAATAATGAGCAAAATCTGACTAAGAAATCCCTTAAAATGGCATTACAAAAATTGAAGCTTTATGCTAAATTTCTTGTTGATAACATCGGAGTCATATTAAATTCAAGTAAAGTTGGCACGAAATCGTGGAGGAAAAACTACTCTTATCAATTAATCTTCAAATTAATTTAAATGAGATATGATTACTTCAAAGTATCTGAAAAAAATGAGGAAAGCAGTCAGGAGCTTTCAAGAGCTTGTCATTCATGTTGCAATTTGGTTCGTGGATACCACATATACATACAGTTCTGTGGCCTTCAAGGGTGCAATTGGCTTGATGATCGCTCAGTACTTTCCTCATTGTTTTCTTTCATCATGTTAATGTCCAGAAAATCATCATTCAATTCTGAGGAGCTAATCATTCTTTATATCTAAGGAGCTGGTTGACTGGAGGTGAAAAACATGACTCAGTTATTATGGAGCCAACAGATCCAATGGTAATGCGATTCGGTTTATGTGATCTACATAGATCAGCGAATACTATCATCCTAACAGACGATCAAAGGATAGGTGCAATTTCCGACAATTTAGGCAGAATTATTATTATAGACATAGAAAAGGGTATTGCTCTGAAGATTCTCAAAGGTTACCGAGATGCTCAGTGTTCATTCATTCAAGTAGTAGATGTCAGACATACTGGTAAATCCAAGGTCAAGAAAGTTGCCCTTTTTCTAGTAATCTACTCTCCGAAGAAAGGAACATTAGAAATATTCACCACACAGCAATTTTTAAAAATAGCCACTTTTTCCGCTTCGAAAAATAGTAGACTTGTCTACATCAATTATAACATGATGGGGTTTTCCGAACCAACAGAATCTAACTACAATTGTCAGTTCACCACTCTCTTGATCGATAATGATGGTAAAATTAAAGAAATTATCATTCCTTTCCACTTTGCACTAAATGAAGAGAGTAGTAAGAAAGCTCGAGATATATACGTCTTTAAAATGTTGAAAGACATGATAAGGAGTGAGCAGCATAACAACGATTTCCTTATGTCCAAAGCGCTGAAAACTGTGAAGGATGTACATACTCTTGAAATGAAAAAACAATTAGTAGAATTACTTTCCAGCATAAAAAGTCTGCCAACAGAATTTTTGTTGGAATGTATGACATCTATTATGGAAAATCTAACTATGGAGAATGATTTCACACTCAGGACAAATAATATTATTTCCTTTCTAAGCTTCTATCACTTCATGAAGAGCAACATGGGAGACGAGGCGTATAATTCTTATGAACCAAATAAAGATATCTCTCTCTGCTATTGGGGATGTATAGATGTTAAGCATTTGAAACACCTTGTTGAACTTATCGATCCTGTTGAAGGTCTTGCTAATGAACCGAAAGTGAAAATTGCCGACGATCAGATATTTTCTTTAGCAGATTATTTAGCATTGTTTCTCATTGAGGGGCATTCTAAAATGAGATTATTGAAAAATTATGATGAATCTGTAGCTAACGTATTATGTGCGAGTCTTTTTGGCGATTACATTAAAAAATGCAAACACCTAGAGCATTTTAAAAATGAAGTTATCAAGAGCAATATACGGGCCAGAGACTTATTTTTGTTACTCATAATGTATTGGGTGAATCAGCCTCTCCATGATTTCTCAAATATAGAAAATCTGATCGATCATCTCGTCAATGTTCTGTATGTTCTCATAAAAGTAGAAATTGATGAATCTCCCAAAAAGACTTCGCTGAAATATTTTTGGGAAGACATAAGAGAAGTTCTGACCAACTCAAGAAAACCCTTTCTTGGTCTGATAGCAGCCATGGCATGTAAATATATCGCCTATAAAATTGAAAGAGATGAAGATCCACGTTCGGTTGAACTAGGTATTGAAGATTTGGAAATATGGTCTAAGGAAAATGTTGAATGGAAACTGCTCATAGCTAAACTGGAAGATGTGGCGATCTTAAACATAATGACTGATAGGAAACATGTAGGTACGAAATATCATACTCTTCCCAAACTAAGCCATCAACAACTGGATGTTAGCCTGAAATTTGTACTGCAACGAAAAGGCTCCGTTAGTGAACTAGTGGCAAGATGGCTTACAACTAGTGGAATTGATCCAGTACTAATTGTTTTAAATGATAAAATTTACCAAGCGTCCAAAAATGATGAAGAGGTTAATTTGGAAAAACTTTGCCCCAAAGAAAAACGTGATTTCCTTGAAACAGATCAACTCTTTTCGTCATTCAATGCTATAAGGATACATTGGCCTTACAGTTTAAATGCTGGAATGATTTTGACCAATATGTGTTGGGAGTATGCCTTAAAATGGAAGGACAATATACGGGAATTGGATTACTTGAAAGCTAGCATATCATGTCTGAAGGCTATCCCAAATCTGTATGTCAAAATAGGCTTATTTAATTTGGTATGGAAAACATATTTAAATACCCCTTTTAAAAACACAATTAAATTGATAGATAGGGTTA
Source organism: Harmonia axyridis (assembly GCF_914767665.1). Lineage (NCBI taxonomy): Eukaryota > Metazoa > Arthropoda > Insecta > Coleoptera > Coccinellidae > Harmonia > Harmonia axyridis. The sequence continues at coordinate 34,296,582 of NC_059505.1, forward strand.
CAAGAGTTCCTAAGTTGAAATTGTGTATGCAAGATACAGGATTGTCTGATGCGGAATTACGAATATTCATCAAGATTTGCACAGATTACTTAGACACGTTCACTGATATCGTTCAAGACATGTATAATCAAACACAAACACCTCTGCAGTTTGAACCTTTATGGGAGAATGGTGGACAACCTTTAGTTGAATTGGCCATTCAACAAACAGATATAAACTATGAACTTCTTCTCGTTCATTTTGTACTGAGTATGGTGTTCCACATGATGTGTCATTTCTTTTTAAAAGCCGCCAGACCCATGGCAAGCCTCTTCGACGAAGATGTTGTCAATGTGTTCTTCCTTGATTTCCAACAGAAACCTGAAGTTGATTTCAGCAAATCTACTAGTAACAACACAACAGCTAGATTAATACTTTTGAAAAAAGTAATTAGTTCAAGTATTGAAGCTATATCAACCAAAGATGGAGAGATTTATTGGAATGATCATCCTTACTGGATGGAGAAATCTTTGTTACTTGGGAGAATATGGCAGCTGGATCTAGAAATTTTGAGAGTGCAACGACTGGTTCAATTTTTCATTCATGGTCATGATACTATAGGACATGACTTGATTTCGCAGGTTAATGATAGGTATAGGTTAGGAAGGGAACTCTTGACTCTATTAGGGAAGAGACTCCGCAATTACATGGGCAAATCTCCAGACATGCCAACAATATATACCTTTTTAACTCCTCATGTCACTGGATGGATTGAAGGATTGGTGAGTAATACATTACTTATTCATAGTTTTAAAAGAATGAATATAGTCTATCCTCTTTAGAAATGAAATTACGTCACACCTAGTGAGATTTTGTTAGTCTAACCCTCAGAGTAATAAACATAGATAGAAGGAGCATATGTAATTTTCAGTAAGCAAATTTCGTCCCCAACATGAACTTTTAAATTCGACATGAAGCGCGCGGAAATGAAAACATATCAGTGATACGATATTTCACTCAATTCGCGAGTTTCTTCACAAAGAACGCACTTATGTCCCATAGTGAATAAAGGTCCATATTAACTCAAAATATATTGAGATCAATACCTAAATATGTCAGAAAGTCAGAAAACAAACTTCAAGGACGCCAAACGACGTGAAACAACCGTAACACTAGGAAAGCAAAAGTTGCCAAACCTTGCATTTCAGTAAGGAGATACAGAAAATAATAAAGTGAAATTTGATTTCAGGGTTTTGATTTCACCTTACAATAAAAAGTGAACAGGGCAAATAATTAAATCAGTAGAAAATAATAAATATTCTGCTTATTATGAATCCAACAATAAGGAAAAATATCGGATTCCAAATCATCAAATTTCCATATTTAATCGGGAATCATTCAAATAAATATATTTCATTCAATATAATATACATTCATAATGATATAAAATTGTGGATTTGAAAATATTTCACAATCCGAGAACATAATCTAACCATGTTGGGGACATGTGAAAATTGCCTATACTTCTTCTATCTATCTTTACTACTCTATGGCCTAATCAAAGTCTAACAAAATGATTAAAAAACTGTCACTTGTCTAAAACATGGAAACGTTAATATCTCCTCACTAAATAAGGCCCGGACTGGTACAGATGGCACTGCCAGTACCATAGCATTACAGTGACTATATTCTATATATATATATACATATCGTCAGAAAGGTTTGACTAAAAATGGCGGACTTTTGACAATTTTATGACCCCTTGTCGCCAAGGTTAGAATATAGTCACTGCAGCATAACCTAATGAACGCACTGTTATTCACTGGAATTGAAGTGGAATTATCAGTTGTATACAGGGTGTTCCTTTCATATGAACGTATGTCGTAAATGTGATAACTGTTGAGATACAGGGTGGTAGAGTTTCTAGGAAAAGATTTTTTTTATAACCGCAATAGTGCTATTGCTGATGATTTTATGAAATTTGGTACACGTTATCACTGCATCAAGATACATAGTTAATTTTTTTTCTGAAAACTTTACCAACCCATATCTCAAAAGTTGGCACATTTACGACATACGATCATATAATTTTTTTCTTAAAAGGGATACAAGAATCGGCCTCTTAAATATTAGCATATCCTTGAGGAATACCCTGTATAAACGTCACTTTTAACTTTCCAAGGTGAAAATTAATTTATTCGAATCAAGAAAAAAATGGGGATATGAGGAAACGCTATGAGCAGCAAGAAGGCTAGATCTCAGATAATAATTGTATTCAATAAATAAAATATGCTATTCGTTCTTGACACTTAATATTAAATTTCAGAATAAAGATTGGTGTGCAGATAGTACCTTTAGGAATATTAGACGATTGGCGAGACTTACTGTATATTTGTTAGATTCCAAAGAAGAAAAAGGTTCCGAACATAAATTAGCACATTTAATCTTTGAAGCAACTGAGGAGCTTGAGGGAATCATAGAGGATGATTGACTTTGATTAATTCCTAGCAAATCTTCATATCTTATCTACAAGAATTAATTTATACCAAAAGCCAATAATATGAAGACGAGAAATTGTTCGAGAAAAAATTCGATACAGAAATGTCTAATTGGGTGATAATGAATTAATGTGGTACAACCAGAATGGTTGCTTAATGAGAATGTTTGTTATTGTTATTTATTTTATTCACTTTTATTATATGAGCCGATAAATGCAGATTATAATTTTATTCAAATGTTGTTTGAATTATCACCAACTTTACCTAAAACGATTATTCAGTGTAAAATCATTAATAACCTAGTAATATGGAAATTGCATTTATTGATAATAAGCATGAAAAATCGAATATAGAAATTAAATGAATAAGCAATATCAAGTTCTGGACATAACATGCCTTAGTGATCATAACAAACACGTTTGCATATTATTTGAAGATACTGATCTTCAAAAAACAGCCTTTTATTTGGAAATTTTCCAAATGTTCATATTCTTTGAGAAGATTTTCACTTCAAAATTAAGTTCCTGAACCCAGTTAATCCACTGAATTTTCTACAGTCAAAAAAATGAAATAACTAAATTCAATCAATGTCACATCGTCTGGCATTTGCTGAGAAGATTAATAAAATATTATAAAGAATAATTATTTATTTTGGAGTTTTGTCCGTTCAAAATTTCTCTTTGAAAATGGCCAGTAAGTATATGAAGTTATCAGATATTTACACCCCCTAAACCAAATCTTTTCAGACGTGGACATAACAAGGAGCGAATACATAATAAAGCGTTTGATGTTGCTCCAAACTATGGAAGCACCAACTATATCAGATGCAAAAAAGAATTTCGGAGATGATTTCGCTCAGAAAATCTTCTGCAATTGCGATCCGAACTTCAAAGAAGATTTCGGATTGGAACCACCTTTAAAGGGGCCAATTGGTGGTGACTTGTGGACTTCTCCAAGTGATTTGTTGATAGGGAAGGTATGCCTCAAGCCACCTCTCACTTCCAAACATATCAGAGCGTTAACACATCAAGGAATTATGGGTAAGATTATCAAGAAAAGTTCAAAATTTTGAATTAACGAAATTAATATATGTATAATCTACATCCATTTCACCTTTCGGTGTTTGGAACGAAATTAATAACACATAAAATAATGAAAAAAGCACTGCAGTGATTGGGCCAACATATGTGGCTGAAAAAATTTCAATAACACCTTCCAGTAGGCCTTCAAATTACTAACTGACAAAGAAACTGCAACACCCAGAAGGAGCTCTTTAATTTTTTTTTAGTAAAACAGATAGTATGGCAAGTAGTAAATGATTGAAATTTGGAGAAAAAAACGAAGGGTTTACATTTTTTGTCAATAAATTTATTAATAATGTGTTTGTCTACCGCGATTATCTATACACTCCCCAACACGTCTCGGCATTAATGCAATAAGATGGTCTATTTCTTCTTGAGAGATACAAGCTACATGTACTTCATATCTCAGAAACACCAAAGTCTGTGGGGGCTCAGATAATTTTCCAAGCCTTTTACCCAAGATGTCGCAAATATTCTCTGGCAACATGACGTCGGGCATTATCTTGCTGAAATATTGGATTCTCGAGCCGGTTAAGGTAAGGGAGAATATATGGCACCACTATTTCTCTAAGGTAACGCAGCGCTGTCATGTTACCTCGAATAAAGACTAAAGGTGACCTACTTGCTTGTGCGATAGCACCCCATACCATAACTCCTAGGGTCCGGTGTACATGACACTCAACATCAAACTGAGGTTCACGTCTTTCTCCCCGACGTCGTCTAACCCTTCTTCGGCCATCATGTGCACCCAAGGATAATCGAGATTCATCAGAAAAGACGACCTGATGCCATTCCACATTCCAATGTTGAGGTCCAAAAGAACTTATCCGGCGGTAAATCGTTCAGACAGTTACAGGATGGCCTTGTTCTCCTAACCACTCATCAGCCAAAGATCGAGTTATTGCAAATCGGTCTCTAATGGCCATAAGTCTTAGACGTCGTTCTTGAACTTCATTTGTGCCCCTTCGACGTCCAGTGCCTACTCTTCTTTGATTTTGGGCATTATCAAACCACGCTTGACAACATCTCATAACAGTAGTTTAAATCTGTTCGTACGATTAGCGATTTCTCGAAATGACAACCCCGCCTCCCGTAGACCAATAATTCGACCTCTTTCAAATTCACTTAGCTGGCGATAAATTCCGCGTACATGTGCTCTAGGCATTTAGCAACAACTAAACATCGACTTTGGATCTCCTCGAACAGCTGATTTGTTGTAAAATTGAAAAAACTTCCAAAAAAGGACTACAATATTTAAGTAACAAAAATTGTTTACATGAAAAAACCTTCACGATTTTTTTCTCCTAATTCAATCTTTTACTCCTCCTATACTATATATCTATGTTTCACCAAAATTATTTATAATTAATTACCAGAATATCCTTTCCAGATATCGGATCCAAAATAGAGAAACTCTTTTGGAATCAAGTAGAAATCGAGAAGAGCAAGGAGATGGAGGAACAGGATAGAACCTTAAGATTGTTGTGTGAAACATCAAAGAAGGAAGCAATCGCTGAGGTACAAGCCCGCATGCTGGAGGTGTTCAAAAGACAAAGACTGGAGCTCATAAATGAAATGGACGACCTCTGCAAGAAGGAAATGAGTCATATGGAGATCAAATATCATCTGGACCTTCAGGAGGAATTGAAAGACCAAGCGTTATACCTCGAACAGCAGTTTCAGCTAAAGTTGGAAGAGGAAGTATCCAGGATCAGCGAAATTATGACAGTTCATTCTTCAGTGAACCTCGAAGAGTTGGAAATGTCAATGAAGAAACTCTTCCAAACTCAAATCCAGTAAGAAAGCTAAGATACTAATTTTGGAATAGGAATAACAAGCTCTCAAAAGCTCCTGACTTCACGTCGGTGCTTTTCTCATTTTTATTCATATCATATGAGATTTTTCGTACTTCCGGGCCTAAAGTGACAACTTCACTCCCTTGTGACAGGTACTAAAGTGTCACATTTAATCCCTCCGGGATTAAATATTGACGAAACTCCCGGAACGATTAAATCACAAACAAACGAATTTAAGAGATATTTTATTGAAAAATATAATTAATTAGAATGGTAATTAATGTTAATATTCAAATTAATATTGTGACAGTTCGTCATATTGACCAGTCTTTCCTGGGTTAATGCACCAGGTAACTGACGAGTAACAGATAGGTCCTTTTCATATTGAACTGGTGTTTGTTTCGAAGATCCTGCGGAAACAGGAAGCGAGAATGAGGACTGTGACATAACTATAGTGGACGAATCGGCGACTTGACCAAATATTTTATCTGAAATTTTTTGTTCATTTTTAATAGACGATTCAATATATCCCTCGGCCACGTTGGAGGATTTCCATCCTCCATGTCTCTTCAGCACGTCTATTGTTGCTCCCGAATCAGCTAACAAAGACGCAGATGTGCGTCTAAAACAATGTCCCGTATAAGACGTCGCATTTTCTAATTTCAAGAAAGCTGCTATTTGCCGTGGCAATGTACCAAACATGTTTTTTCCTACTACTCGCGTAGTACATTCTTTGTTGATGTATTGAACAAAAAATTTTGAATGAGGTGTCCCTGTCTTTCGCAATGCCACATATTTTCGAAATATCGCCACAAAACTGATGGCACTGTTTTCTGAATTTTTGATCACAAAATTTCGGTCAATTTTATTTTTGGTGTTTCTAATCGCAATTAGGAAGGAATCGCCCAAATCTCTCACATCGTCGATTTCTAAATCAACCAACTCTTTTCCACGACAAGCTCCCGCAACGCCCAAAATAAGTGCAACCTACAAAAAAATTGATTTCTTAAAATTTCTGAATATAAACAAATTTCCAAATTTGCCTTAAGCATTAAATATTTATCATCCGGAGCCTCCCGTAAGAACTGATCTACCTGCTCAGACGTGAGAATTCTTGACTTCTTTGGCTTAAATCCCTCATTTCTTCTCTTCAAAAAAGCTAATAATTTTGGAAATTTACTTATATCAATATCTTCTCTAATGTTAATAACCGATTTCAGCATTGAGTAATGTGCCCAGAGAGTTGAGGCACAAACCGCTTTTGATTTATCATTGAAGTAGACTAACAGCGCATTTTCAGTAGGTTGTCTCACATTTTTTAAGCGGCACCACTTTTTAAAAGCATCGTACTGCTGCTCGTATAGTTTTCTAGATTTCGGTGGTAACAATTCTTCACCTACTTCGGCTGCTCTTTTATCAATATCAGATACACCTTCTTCACTCATGATACCAATAATTATCAATAACAATGTTTCTTTACAATGACACTAGTAATGACAATGTTTCTAAATTATAATTGTCACAACGCAATGTTACTATGGTAACTTATTTTAAAGACAGTTTATTAAATGAGTTGAAGAGAGAAAAAACTGATTGAAATTATTGAAATAATTAATAAAATCATACCGGAAGTACGAAAAGTATCGTATATACCTTGCGACTGAAGTACATTTAATCCTTCAGGTAAATTATGGCCCTCCCTGCGGTCGAGCCATAAACTTTACCTTCAGGATTAAATGTACTACTTCAGTCCCGCGGTATATAATATACTATTTTTAGAAAATTCTTAAATGAAATTAAATTGCAGAAAAGCAGAAATCCATGCCCTTTTTGAGATTCAAAAGGAGCGATCGAACTGCAGAGAAAAACTGAGGGCCCTCCAACACGACCTAGAATGCAAAAATTTGGCGAATATGATGTATCTTATATGCATGGAAAGGAAAAAATGCTCCCACGAAAAAGCGTTTGCTGAGAATCAATTGACGCAAGAAATAAGCGAACTGAGCTCTATCCTTCGTAGCAAAGACGAAGAAATAGCGAGGATCACAGCGGAAAGAGACAAGCACAAGAAGGAGGTGGAACTGAGGGAGAAAGCACTGCTTGAAATGATCAGAGAATTCCAGAAGTTCATCAATTTCGCTCTCAAATCAGTTCCAAAGCAGGCCGAATATCTTTTGTGTGCCGAGAAACTTATGGTGTTCGAGCTAACCGAGGCTTTAGCGAAGGTGTTTTCCATCCCTATTTTCCTACCTTTTTTTAAGAGAAATATCATTTCGACAAATTATATCATTAATTTTTATGCAGGCTTCTCCAACAGTGGCGCAGTGCTCCCTCGTTCTAGTTGGGGAAGAGAAAGAAATCTCATATGTTCGGTCACACAGCGTGTTAACTTTTTTCTGGGAGGGTTTTTGATATAACGGGTGTTTTTTTTCGAGGTATATAACTTTAAGTTGGCATTACTGTTCAAGATGGCGACCGATTTAACAGCTGTCAAGTGATTTATTCTCAGTTTGGTTTGGCAATTCATCATGAATAGACTCACGCCTGAACAACGCTTGCAAATAGTGCAATTTCATTTCTAAAATAATGGTTCTGAGCGGAATACGTATCGCGCACTACGTCCATTTTATTTTGTTTAGCGATGATGAAGCGCACTTCTGGTTGAATGGCTACGTCAACAAACAAAACTGCCGCATTTGGAGTGAAGCTGATCCTCAAGTGTATGCCGAAACACCGTTACATCCAGAAAAACTGACTGTTTGGTGCGCTTTATGGGCTGGTGGTATCATTGGTCCGTACTTCTTCAAAAACGATGATGGCTAGAACGTTACAGTCAATGGTGATCGGTATAGAGCCATGATTACTAACTTTTTCATTCCTGAATTGAACAACCATGATGTCCAGGAGCTGTGGTTCCAACAAGACGGCGCAACATGTCACACAGCTCGTGCCACAATCGATTTATTGAAAGACACGTTTGGTGGCCTAATTTCACGTTTTGACCTGTGAATTGGCCTCCAAGATTGTGATTTAACACCGCTAGACTACTTTCTGTGGGGCTATGTAAAGTCATTGGTCTATGCGGATAAGCCACAAACCCTTGACCCTTTGGAAGACAACATTCGCCGTGTTATTGCCGATATACGGCCACAAATGTTGGAAAAAGTCATCGAAAATTGGATGTCCAGATTGGACTACATCCGAGCCAGCCGTGGCGGTCATATGCCAGAAATCATATTCAAAATGTAATGCCACAAGATTATCTTGCGGATAAATAAAATTCATGTCAATCGAATAATCCATCGTTGTTTTATTGCAATTTAAAGTTCTATAGCTCTAAAAAAAACACCCTTTACTTGGCATGATAGGTTTTTTTTTCAATATTGAAAAGTTATCATCCTATTGGAATTTATTTCTGCTCAAATATACATAAGTTACCCTCTTGAACAGTATACAGGGTGTCTCATTCAAAAGTGTCCACCCTCAACAACGATTCAGAATTTGGTCGATCAGGTCGATTTTTGATGACAGGGGGACACAAAGCTTGTTTCTACTAGGTCATCAGGAATTTCAAAAGGGGAAGTGGGTAGTTTTGTAGCACAAATGAATGCATGGATCAAATTTGTATAAACCTGCAGTTTGTGTTCTCAAAAGTATTCACAAAGTTACATGGTGTTTGTTATGGAATTATGGTACCGATAAAATTAAATGAAACAGAGATGTTTTAACTGATCGTATAATATCTATTGAAAAAAAAATATCTTTCACAAACAATGTTAGTAAAAATTTACCGCAAAGTGTTCTCCATTCTGATTCGTTGTTGAGTTATTGAGGATGGACACTTTGAAATGAGACACCCTGTATATGAAATGGACCTGATATATACAGGGTATGAAAAACAGCTTTCCAAATTTCGTAAATGAAAATTTGCAGAATCTTCTCCATTTCAAACTGAATTTGTCCATTATTGATCTTCAAGATGCGCAAACGAAAACTATAAATTTCAAATGAGCTCTTTTATTTAAACAGTATATTTTCACACATATTTCCCATTCTTTCAATGTACCACTCTTGAAAGCGAATTCCATTCAGGACAATTTTCATTTACAAAATTTTGTAAACTATTTTTCAAACTCTGTATATCATCCATTTCAGAAATATCGCTCGAAAGAGTAATTCATGAATAATATTTGATCATGAGGCTGAAGGACTTCGGTTGATGGCCAATAAAGAACTATTATTATTTGATCAGAAATAAATTCATAAATGTCTGCTTGGAAGAGCTGATATTCCTAAGGAAACCAAATATATTCCTACCAAATTTCATCAAAATTAGACTAGTAGTAGAACCTGAGATATGGAGAACGCAGGAATTTCATTAAAATTGAATAATAATTATAGAAGTAGCTACAATCTTAGATACAAAACCAAAGTTGTTCAGGATGGTCTGAAATGATGATCGGAAGTTTTGAAATCGGAGACCCAAAAATGATCACAATGCTTTTTCTAGACTCGAAAGCAATATATATTATGTAGAAGTAGTTGCCTACACAAATGTTTCTCACGTAATATACTAATAGTTAAATGGTATGCAAAAAATTGATTATCTGGAAATTATACTTCAAAATATTGATAAAATAAAAATTACCAAATGAATTTGAAACAATATCAAATATTCAATTATTACAGATAATAAATACTTGGTATTGGCATTGTTATTGAATTATTTCCCTACAGGTTGAAGTACCTAAAGGCAGAGAATATGACTACGATCGGAATTATCTATGGGACAAGACACCAGAACGGTCCGAGTCATCAGGGGGCTCCCTGAAGGTCAAGGACGGTCACGACTGCCTCAATCAACCAGAAATCAGCGAAAGCGAATTATCCCTAGAACAATTCCTGCCTGGTTTCTACTATAACGATCAACTATTTGTTAGAGAAGATTTCAGAGACATGATATCGCAAGGCTTAACGATTAAAGAGAACAACATGCTTTGGACCAAACATGTACAAGATGTTATGGATCACTTGAGTCAACCTTGCCAATCCTGCATGTTCAACGACAAAAAAGATAATGATCACGGGTATCTATGTATTATTTTTTACTATTATATCTATTTTTTTTTCTTTTTTTATTTATTACATAAAATCTACAAATCAACTAATGAGTTGTTACCGTAGATGTAAGTTTTTATCCATTTTACAAATTTTATATCAGTTGTAAAGTTCAATAGTATATTCTAGCTCATCATAAAAATTGACTATAATTCATTCATTTTAGAAATGGTATGACGTCAGGTATCAAAAGTTATGTCGTTGCCAGAATGTCAAAACAAACACCTTTTGAGATTCTATTCTGAAACTTTCCATTGTAACAGGTTGATTGAAAAGTCCCCTGTCTACCATAGGAAAACACTTTTTTTTTTGGCAAAATTCGATTTTATTATTCAACATAGTTGCCTTCGAGGGCGATACAGCAATTATAGCGATCTTCCAACTTTTCGATACCATTTTTGTAGTACAATTTGTTTTTCCCTTCAAAATAGGCTTCAGTTTCGGCGATTACTTCTTCATTGGCGCTAAATTTCTTTCCAGCAAGCATTTTTTAGATGTCTGAGAACAGGAAAAAGTCGCTGGGGGCCGGATCTGGCAAATACTGTGGATGCGGAAGCAATTCGAAGCTCAATTTATGCAATTATGCCATTGTTTTCATTGATTTGTGACATGGCGAATTGTCTTGATGAAATAGCATCATTTTTTCTTCAAATGGAACCGTTTTTTAACGATTTCATCGTTTAAACGATCCAATAACGCTATTTAATAATCGCTGTTGATGGTCTGGCCCTTCTGGAGGTAATCAATGAAAATTTTACCGTGCGCATCCCAGAATACTGATGATGCCATAACCTTGCCAGCTGAATCGGTTCATCGTGTTTAGTCCACTAAGCTGACTGTCGATTGGACTCCGGAGTGAAATGATGGAGCCATGTTTCACCCATTGTCACATATCTACCAAAAATTCAGGTTGATTGCACTTAAACAGCTTCAAACCAGCTCAGAATCATTAACACATTATTGTTTTTGATGGATTGTGAGCTCGCGCGGCACCCATTTTGCACACAGCTTTCTCATGTACAAATATTCGTGAATGATATGATGTAAACGTTCAGATGATATCTTCACAATGTCTGCTATCTCGATCAATTTCACTTTACGATTATTCAAAATTATTTTGGGAACTTTTTTGATTTTTTTCGTCGGTGACAGCCTCTTTTGGACGTCCACTGAGTTCGCCGTCTTCGGTGCTCATTTTACCACGTTTAAACTTAGCATACCAATCAATGATAGTTGATTATTTTCCTGGTGCAGACCCCGGAAACTCTTCATCAAGCCAAGATTTTGCTTCAACTATATTTTTTCCCTTCAAAAAGCAATATTTTATTAGCACACGAAATTCTTTTTTTTTTTTCAAATAACAAAAGTAGCTACACTCATAACGCAATATCTCACAAACTAATGGTCGGACTGCTGTCAAATTTTGAAATCGTTTGAAGGTTGGTACTAACTAAAAATCATATGGATTTAATACTAGCACCGCCATCTGTGCATCAGACCGGGGACTTTTCAATTGGCCTAATATACTGGAAGGTCAATAATGATTCATTAAAATTCTTATGGAATCAATAATTCATATAAATGCCGATATACATAAGTATAGCACAAGAAAATGAAAACAACCTAAACCTATTCTCATTAAGAATGAAATAAATACAATCAGAATAAGTACATCCGTAACATAGCAAAGGGTTGACAACACAAAATTAGGAAATTGCACGGTTTTTTGTGTGTTTTCAAGGTGGATACAATTAGAGTCCATTATTCTATATCTTGACATCAATGATAAATATACTTCAAGAAGCTTCATGTTCCTTTATTATCACTACTAGAAATTATTTAGTTCCAGAATTGTAGAAAAAAAGAAATCCCTGATTTCTTATCAATCAAGTGTCCATTTCTCAATGAAGGAAAAAGATAAGACCTCAATGCTCTCCGTAGAAAAAGATAAAAAGTACAAGAGGGCGTCTCTCAAACCTATAGAACCTGAGGAGATTCTTCAAACTATAAATTTCAGTCATATTGGCTCCGAAGAAAATAGAAAAACTCTGATAAGTGCGAAAAATTCCTTAGAAGTTCTCAAAGATAGTATCACAAGACGTAGGTCTTCAACAAAAAGCGATGATATCATTAGATCAAAACTACCAGAAATGGAAGTGTTAACAGTAGGTGAGGAAAATTATCGAATAATAAATATGCCATAACAATGAATGATATTAATTTTTGAATGGAACAATTCTTACCATATTTTTCAGATGATATATCCGAAGAAAAAGAAATTACTCAGGGTAACGAATCAAAGTTATATCTTGAAACGAGAGATTCAGTAATTAAAACCAAAATAGAGCAAATGATAGGATCTGGAACTGATGTTAAATCCTTAGTTGAGACTGTTGTTGAACCCAAAAAAATTACCTCAAAGTAAGTTCATGCATATCAAGACACATCAAAATTAGAAATAACTCACTTTATCAAGCAACCTCATATACACCAAAATTTCAGTGAAATCTGACAAATTCTGAGGTGTTACATTTTTATGTACAATAATGTGTCAACTCAGGAACTATCAGGTGATATTTTGCTCATTAACGAACAGTATCAAGATATTCAGATCCTGAAATATTTCAATTTTCAGAATTGATTTTGACCTCAAATTCTTCATCAGTGAGTCAAATCCAATCATTTAAGAGCACCATCTGGCAATATACTGAAATGAGGTTTGATTCGTTATTTCTTCTTAGAAATCATTTCTCTCATAGGCAAATATTTTGGAAAAAACTTTTTTGTAATGAGTTTTTTGTTGAGATTAGATACTAAGAAATGTTGTGTTATTTTTAGAATCACAATGACAACTGATTCAGTGGAAGTGATCAAAAAAAGGGAGTCAGTGTTACCCAAAAAAAAATTGCAAGAGGACACCCTATGTGAGATACAGAAGTGTGATGGATTGAAATTTGAGGACAGCACAGAAGAAACTATTACAAAAGTTTCTCGTCCACGTGATATGTTTGATACCGACATTGAAACTCCAAGAAGAATATCTATTGCTTTCACTGGTAGATCTGTAATTTATGAGAAAGATGAAGACGATGATGAGTCAGAAACTAAGGAAGCGATAAGAAAAGTGAAAAAGAGAAAACAGCATGTGAAATCCAAAAAAACTAAACCAACTAAACAACATGGACCAAAGAAAATAAGTAGTATTAAAGGTAGAGTTTTCAAAACATCTTAATCTATCCAAAATTGATTGAAACATTTTTTTGAATGAAATATTAACCAGTAATTCAAAAACCTCGATAATTCAATGTCTCTTGCTTTTAATCAATTAGACACTAATCAAAATATGCAAATTTTTTCAGATAAACCTGAAAACACTCAACTGACCAAAGTATCAACAGATTTAGAAGAAAAGCACAAAGAAACAGATACACTCAAGAAGGTAGTAATGGGCGATTCAAATATGGAATTTTTCAATCAGACAGACAAACAATTTACCTCAGATCGCATTCTTTCCTTTGTGAACATTTTGAAAAACCATCCAAATCTTATAAGATTATTTACCTCTGTAACAAGATGAATTATTTTTTAATAAACGTTGAAATATCATATTTCAATTTATTTACTATTATCAATCATTTCATACATTCATTATAAAGAAGTAATTGGGATTTTTGGTGAGTAATTCAAAGCTTCTTGATATTTCTCAATTCTGCTTTGTACATATTCTTCTGCTGAAAAATCTTCAGCTTGTTTACATTGTTGAATCAGCACCTCTTGGAATTCCTTTTCCTTCTTTAGTTCCCTTTTTTGACGAATCTACAAAAATATGTGTAGTATAATACAGAATCAAAAATATATTTATAATAAAATTGAATAAAAACAGAACAGGATGGCATTAGTTTTAGTAGAGATCATAGTAGGAATAAACTTATTGCATCAATTTACCTTAGCTCTTATAAACTTAAGTTTTTTCCTCAACTTTTTCAGTTTGTGATTTTTCATCTTCTGTCGCCTAATGACAACTAATCTTGCAGCTTCTATTCTATTATTATTATTATCTGGTGGTGTTTCAATTATAATATCATTTTTTATAGGATCTTCAATTATGGGAAGGTTGTAATTTCTTGGAATCTCAATTTTTTGTCCATAATTAAAAGGTGTTTTTATATCTTCATTTCGACGATATATCCAATTATTTTCTATTTTCGATAGTTGTGGTATGAATTTGATAGTAGAGGAAACTGATCCAGTTTCGAATGACAAAGTACGAAAAATACTCAAGGTTGAACCTACAAATCCGTTAAATAGAGGTCAGTTTATTATTAAAAAATGTAGCAAACCTATTTTCTTGGTTAGTGAAGGTTGAAAGATTCTACTAATAAAACCTGACATTGTCCAAGAATTCTCTGATGAGAAACCCTTTAGAATGAAAATATAAAAGACTCGTAAAATAGTTGTCGTAGAATTAGAATTGGATTCTTAATTTCAGTCTACAATTTTACATAACAAATTTTCATTCATCAATCTCAAGATAATAAGCACAGATAACAGAGTAGAAATAATAAGATTTAGACCTATACGATTTTAGGTTAGTTAGATATTAAGATCATAGACCTAATAATATATATATAATTAATGGATATTAGGTCTATGATTAAGATGCATCTTATTAGATATTCTGTCAATTCTGTGCCATAGAAATTGATTCTCTATAATAAAATAGAAAACTTTATGAAAATCATCATTATTCAACATATATATAAATACATTATATTTCATTTCATTTAACGAGTTCTGAGAAATACAATAAAATTAATGAATTTTGCTTCAACAAGTTTATAGGATTGGATTGATCTCTCCTTCTTTCTCAGCGTAACATCGGCCGTCGCACATCACATCACAGATAAATATCAAAGCCTAGTAATCTACAATGAATAAAATAAAGAATCATGATGATCGTCAACGTCAACCTTCGAAAGAAGACGACATACCGAAGAAGAGGAATATGTGTTGTTGTTATTGAAACCATAAAATATTGTATACTATACCATAGAAAATCAATAACTCAACTGAAACATGGATCATGGGATTTGGTCCTTGCTTGACGGAAATTCATTATAAATAAGATATCAGTCAGAAATGTAGACAAAAAAATATTTGTGGAAATTACTTGGTTTCATTTTATGAAACATCCTATCCGTTGAATAATCTTGAGAGACCTTACATTACAATAAAGAATTTGTTCTATGTTCTTAGATCAAAACATTCCATTTAGCCTAAAAATATTTGAAAAATAACGAATATAAATCGTTTTTTTTTCCGATTTTTTTTGGAACAGTGGAACAGTAAGATGTCAATGAATAGGTATATGCATCCAAGAAATATTTATAAAAACCCACCAAATTTCAAACAACTGGCCATTGATTACCCAGAATTTAGACAACATGTAAAGCAGGAACTTACTGGCAAAGTGACCCTTGACTTCAAAGATGTGAATGCTTTGAGAGCATTATCCCGTACCTTACTGAAGAAAGACTTCGACTTAAATGTGGATATACCTTGTAACAAACTGATTCCTACAATTCCTCTCAGACTGAATTATTTATTATGGTTGGAAGATCTGTTGAATATAGAAAAAAACACTGAACAGATACATGGGATTGATATTGGAACTGGCGCATCTTGTGTTTACCCTCTTATAGCTGCTAAAAAGTTCAATTGGAAAATTATTGGCACTGAAATTGACAAAGAAAGCATTATATATGCCAAACAAAACGTTCAGCAGAACTTATTAGAGCATTTTGTACTAATACATGAGGCTACATCAAATTCTATCCTTTTGGAATTGGTTACATCTAGCAATAGGAACTTTGATTTCTGTATGTGTAATCCTCCTTTTTTCTCATCAACTCAAGAACTTGACCCGTTTTTTAAATCAAGGAAATCTACAAGACCTCATCCCAAAAACGCATTTTGTGCATCTACTAATGAAGTTGTTGCAAATGGTGGAGAGATTGAATTTGTAACAAAGCTCATCAGGGAAAGTGAACAGTTACGAAACCAAATCAAAATTTATAGTACTATGTTAGGTCACAAATCTAGTCTTGTACCACTGAAGGCACTCTTACGTGAAATTGAAGTTTGCAGTTTTAAGCAAACAGAATTTTGTCAAGGTCATACCACTAGATGGGGTTTAGCTTGGACTTTTTGTGATATAGACTTAAGGAAGATACCTTCCACTCTGAGTAATATTAAGTCGAAATCTAAACCACCATTAAGCTATGTAATTCCTAGGTCAATAGATAAAAGTTACACATTAGAAAATATTAATGAATCTCTTAAAGAAAAATTTGTTGACCTGGAATTTGTAACTAATGAATTTAAGAAAACTAAAGCAATTATCATGTATGATGTCATAGCATATTCTAATACTTGGTCAAATCAAAGAAGAAAGAGGAGGCTAAAACTTAAATGCTCAGAATATGAATCAAATGTTGCATGTGATGACTCAATAGATTCGAAACTGAACAGTTCAAATGAAACTGTAAAAAGCCATAACTCTGAAGAAACAAATTTTGAAGCGCAAGGTGCTTTTGATAAGTTTGCAGGTTTAGAAATTGCCTCAACAACCCCAAAGAGGGAGCTTGAAGATGAAGATGAATATTACAATAACAAAAAGTTCAAAGGTTTTGAAAATAAAAACAATAATAATTTTTTAGCAAAATTCTTTATAACTTTGAAAAAACAAAATGACTCAATTGTTTTAGATTTATTTACTTCTGACAACAGTACTAAGCGGGAAACCATTCATCGAATACTTCAATATTTGAAAAATAATCTTAAATAAAGTTATAAATAAATAAATACTTCAATATAAAAAAATAATCTTGAATAAAGTTATTCTCACAAAGTTGGTTCTTTATTTGAAAAAATATTTTTATAAGGATCAATATTAACAAACTTTTTAATTATGGCTTGATTCTTTCATCAACATGGCCAATTTATTCATTTCATGTCTAGTACCCTTATGATTTCTTGCAAGAGGTTGTTTCTATTGGATCCATCAACCTAAAATATATATGCTATAGTTCTATCTGAATAAGTATTATGTACTTACATATATTATTTTCTTCGAATTCTTCTTGAGATTTCTTATAAATTCATCATTACTTTTCAATGGAATCGTAGCTACTATAGTTATTTCAGGATTAACTACTAAATTTGCAATAGAACTTTTGAATTTTTCACTAATTAGTTCCATTTTTCATCAATAATCATTATTGTTTTTGGCTGGAACAATGACCTCTTCAATTCCTGTTTTAACTTATAGCGTATTCGACTGGCTGCACCAGTTCGTATTAATTTCGAGCTAATTATGTCATTTAGCTACTACAAAAATTCGCACTGGTGCAGCCAGTCGAATACGCTATTATATTTAATTTAAACTCACATTACCAAGTACAGGAAGTATAAGTTGTTCGAATGAAGTAATATCCACAGAATAACTTCCTACTTTATATGGTGATTCAATTCCCCTGAAATTCAGATTTTTTTGGCAATAACAGTAAAAAACACAATAAACGTGTGTATATAGCAATTTAAAATTAACCTTTTTCTGGCGAAGATTTTCCTTTCATTTTGTAAGGTAAGAATATCAAATCCCAATCTGCAACCTTCAACATCCCTAACTTCTTCAGTTATGAATCCTTCAACATTCACATTTTTTTGCTTCAAATATTCAACTATTTTTTTTATTAATGTTGTTTTGCCGCTACCTGCAGGTTATGGAGCTCTTTAAATTCATACTATAATTATTTGTGTATAAGATGTAAATACCTGGCAAACCAGATAAGCAAATGAGCATTTTTCAACAAAAATTAATGAGATTTAGAGATAAAAAAACAAATTGTTACAGCACCTAACCTTACGTTGATGGATTTATTGTTCTATGAATAAACGACATCCTATATTTTCAACGAAAATGTTTAACTATGAAAAAGAAATTGAAGTCAAGAGTACTATGGAGAAATTAGAGATGATTATCTGTGATTGCGAGTAACGCTTAGTATGTTCCATATTCTTCTCAAAATCGAAGTATGTAAACAAATGTTAGTGATTTTGTACAAGCTAAGCGCTACTCGTAATCTCAGATAATCAACTCAAATCCGCAGCACTCTTGACCACGAATTTAAATGAACTCTCGTTATTTCTCCTTAGAATGCGCCATGAAATAAAGAACTTCTTAAAAATGAAATAAATTTTTATTTACAATTTCAATACATAAACATATTTTGATATGAAATTATTGAAAATGAACACATTTTGCAAAACTTTTTACATTACTTACAAAGTAAAAATGACTTTCACTAGTCATAATTGTCCTAAATTCAACACCAAGTACATTATCAAAAATTCCATTGATTTAGGGTATAACTCATAGTCTGCCAACTGTCTAGCAGACTATATAGACCAGTGGAATTTCTTTCTTCTCTCATAAAATTTAGTTCCCAAGAATCACACTCAAATTGGGTTTAAATTCAGGAGAACCATCTTTTATCACTGTACTACTGAGTAAAGACGGTCTTCTCTTTTTTGCAGGTGGCATAAAAGAATTATTTAAATCTAGTGAAGGAAATGATGCCTCAGAATCTCTACGCCTTTTTTTCTTTTTTCTTTCGTTCGGGGTAGATTCCAGATTTTCGTGATCAGACTGCAATTCCTTTTTTATATCTTTAGACATATTCTCCAAATATATGGAAGATTCAGTGAGAGAAGAATATTCATTTTTATGTTTTTTCTTCTTCTTCGTTTTTTCCTTTAAGCTGGATGCTAGGTTTTCCGCATCAGACTGAATTTCCTCTTTGATATCGACAGAAATATTTGAATATGCTCCTGTGTTTTCTGGTTGAATGGTAGCAGATTGTTCCGAAACTCTCTCCTGTTTTTTTTTCTTACCCTTAGAACTGGATTCTACGTAGGAAACTGTTTCTTCCTTCATATTCACAGAAATAATTCCATTTTCTCTTCTCCCATTCTTCTTCTTTTTTTTATTTGGAATGTTTTCCAAATTTTCTGCATCAGATTGCAGTTCTTTTTTGATATCTGCATAAATATTTTCTTGCACCTTTCTTGTCGATGGAATAAGAGACTCAACACTAGCAAAATCTTTCAGGTGACTGACATCATGAATCATAGACCCACTTTCAATATTTTTTTCTTGAAAACTATTTTCTTCACCATGTTTGCTATTTCTTTTCTTTTTCTTTCTATCTTTGTGAACCACATTATCTATTTCAAATTGCAAGTTACCCAAAAGTTCTTCAGTGTTTTCTACACTTTTATTATGTTTCTTTTTCTTCTTTTTGTTATTTGGAATGCCTTCGAAATTTTGTGCATCTAACTGTAGTTCTTTTTTAATGTCTTTATGAATATTTTCATGCTCCTTCTGCAATGGAATGGGGGATTCAACACTAGCAGAACCTTTCAGCTCACTAAAATCGTGCTCTTGAAAACTATTTTCTCCTTTATGTTTGCTATTCCTTTTTTTGCTCTTCTTTTTGTGCATCAGATTATTTATTTCACATTGGAAGTTACTCGATGTTGTAGGACATGAATCCAAGTCTTCTGTGTTTTCTACATTTGTTGATTTTTTACTTTTGAATTTTGTCTGTAATATTTGTGAAATCAGTAGACTTTTATCGTCATATTCTTCATTATCCACTACTTGCTTTTTCTTTCGTTTTGAGTTTTTTTCATTCTTGTCAAAGCTATGAATTGCTTCCATTAGTTTTTGTTTGATTTCATCTTGTAATTCAACCTTTGCTTTGTATTTATCTCCGAATAAAGGATGTCTTTTCTTAATCGAATCAATAGGAACAACAGTCTCCTTTTTATTTTCTCCTTCCAATTGCAGAAAGTGATTTAGACCTCCTTTTATGTTTTTTTTTGATACAGACTTTGTCAACAGTAAAACAGATGATGGTTCAACTTTTTTTAAACCATTTGGTCCTAGGAAGTATGTAGGTTCACACTTATCAGAAATAGGCTCTAAATGAAAAATTTCAGATTGTGCCTTCACTTTAGATTTTTTAGTAAGATCAAGCTTGGCATGCAGCAAAACATTTGGATCTATATCTTTTGGAATTTTTAATAAATGAATTTCTTCCTCATCGCTATCAAATTGAAGTTCTGCGAAATGTTTATATTCTTCCATTTTCAAATACTAACTAAGCAGAAAAACATTCTCCTGAAAAAAAAATTGTTTCAATTAATTAATTAATAATTACTTAAAAAATAAACAAATTTGATCATTTGGAATTTCCGCAAGAAAATTAATGAAACCAACTAATGTTATTGAAGATAATAAAAATATAAGATTGATATTTTTTCGTCCAGTGACTACTAAATTATTATCTATCTTAATTTCACACTGTATATTGCTTTGTTTCACCTGTGATACAAGCTGATTTGATTAGATTCACGGAATACTCCTTCCAATATAATAATAATAATAAGTTATAAGTGCCTCCATCCCATATAGCGGAGCATGAAATAAATTACTCGATCAGTACAATATTCAATGAACATTTCATTATTTGAAGAATTTATTATTCCTAACATACTGAATACCTACCATCCAAATTAATAACTCATTCTACTTTATATCTCACACATAACAAAACTGCTAACCGAATTTGGGTAACTGGATTAAATATCACGACAGAAGTAAAAATATACACATTATTTCTCTCCAAACTTTAGGGGTTATATCACAGACTAACAGATACACAATTAGAATGTGTTCCCAACGGAGAAATATTGAAAAATTCCACAATATAAAGTTTATAAGTGAAGTTTATGTGTACCTTTTCTGGCTGCTACGCCAGGTAGGCTTGTTTAGGACAATATTTCGCAAAAATTTCACCTTTTGTAAATAAAAACCTTAGGGAAAGGTGGTTTTATGAACAAATTAACTGCGGCCAAGTGTATAAATGAAGGCTTCGCTCCATTTTTGGAAGTAGTCAGTGGAAGAATAATCTCTATGGCTGATAGTATTTTTGATATAAGCGGTATTTTTCTAGTAAACTCAATATTTCTCCGGTGAGAACACTGGGTAGTTGATATTGTCGCACAATAATATGGCGACGGTGAATATGGTCAATTCTGTGGTTATTTCGTTCATTCTTCCACATCTTGTAGAACAAAATCGTGGGAGAATATATCAGAAACGCACAGTTTTCATGGTTATATTTTATTATTATATGTTGGTACTCCGAACTTTCCGCCACGGCTTTATCTGTCAATTGACCATATCCACCACAGAATACTCAATATTTCTCCGTTGGGAACACTGGGTAGTTGGTATTGTCGCATAACAATATGGCGACGGTCAATATGGTCAATTCATCGTTCAAATTTGAAATTTGCCTTAAAGAAATCAGTTCTGCCAACCAACATTTTTCAATGTCAAAATCACTAAATGATATTTATGGAAATATTTCATCAATTTCAATAAAAATACAATGAATTAGAGAATAACTATTTCATAATCTGTGGTTTAGAGATGCTGAAACCATAGAGAAAGAGAACTAAAATGGAAATAACAAATGTTGGTAATCTGTGATATATTAGAGAGTTATTGCAACAAACAAATGAGCGATCTTTTATTAAAGGATCCTCTATCGTGGACGTTAAAAGTGAACTAGTAATCTGTGATAATATAACCACAGATTACTGTTTCTACCATAGAATTAATAAAACCATTATTGTATTATTAGTTCGATGGTTTCCACTCTGTGATCTGTGTTACTGTTAGTCTGTGATATAACCCCTAAAGTTTGGAGAGAAATGTGTATATTTTTACTTCTGTCGTGATATTTAATCCAGTTACCCAAATTCGGTGAGCATTTTTGTTATGTGTGAGAAATAAAGTAGAATGAATTATTGATTTGGATGGTAGGTATTCAGTATGTTAGGAATAATAAATTCTTCAAATAATGAAATGTTCATTGAATATTGTACTGATCTAGTAATTAATTTCATGCTCCGCTATATGGGATGGAGGCACTTATAACTTATTATTATTATATTGGAAGGAGTATTCCGTGAATCTAATCAAATCAGCTTGTATCACAGGAGATACAAAGCAATATACAGTGTGAAATTAAGATAAATAATTTAATAGTCACTGGACGACAAAAATATCAATCTTATATTTTTCTTATCTTCAATAACATTAGTTGGTTTTATTAATTTTCTTGCGGAAATTTCAAATGATCAAATTTGTTTATTTTTTGAGTAATTATTAATTATCTAATTGAAACAATTTTTTTTTCAGGAGAATGTTTTTCTGCTTAGTTAGTTTTTGAAAATGGAAGAATATAAACATTTTGCAGAACTTCAATTTGATAGCGATGAGGAAGAAATTCATTTATTAAAAATTCCAAAAGATATAGATCCAAATGTTCTGCTGCATGCCAAGCTTGATCTTACTAAAAAATCTAAAGTGAAGGCACAATCTGAAATTTTTCATTTAGAGCCTATTTCTGATGAGTGTGAACCTACATACTTCCTAGGACCAAATGGTTTAAAAAAAGTTGAACCATCATCTGTTTTACTGTTGACAAAGTCTGTATCAAAAAAAAAAATAAAAGGAGGTCTGAATCACTTTCTGCAATTGGAAGGAGAAAATAAAAAGGAGAATGTTGTTCCTATTGATTCGATTAAGAAAAGACATCCTTTATTCGGAGATAAATACAAAGCAAAGGTTAAATTACAAGATGAAATCAAACAAAAACTAATGGAAGCAATTCATAGCTTTGACAAGAATGAAAAAAACTCAAAACGAAAGAAAAAGCAAGTAGTGGATAATGAGGAATATGACGATAAAAGTCTACTGATTTCACAAATATTACAGACAAAATTCAAAAGTAAAAAATCAACAAATGTAGAAAACACAGAAGACTTGGATTCATGTCCTACAACATCGAGTAACTTCCAATGTGAAATAAATAATCTGATGCACAAAAAGAAGAGCAAAAAAAGGAAAAGGAAACATTGATGGAACTATTAGAGAAACTTGTTGACAAAGTATCATCACTATGTAAAATATCAGTCTACTTTATGTACTTGTTTGAATGGAAGTCAATCAAGTATTTCTTTTCATGTAAAACCACCAGTATTGGAAGATTATATTGTTTAACAGAATTATGTTATGTATTTTTGTACCTTTTCCTACAAAAATTTTGAAAAAAGTGTACTTAACGTATAATTTTATAATAACATTACTGATAATTGATTAGGTTCTGCATTGTGATTTGCTTTTTTTATGCTATGTTGATCCAATATATAAAAAAGTACTTAGGTAACAAGTTTATTATTTTTCTTTCAAAACAATCCCATTGGTGTGTCCATATTACATAATAAATTACTTATATTCAATATAAAAAAATAATATTCAGTATGCAGTAGCATTCTGTAACAATACTACATTATACATATAGGTAAATTCTTATTTCTAATAAAATTCAGGATTTATCAGTATTATTTTTAATTCTTTTAGTAGGATCAAATTAAATATGATGTTTTGTTGAGAATCGTATAAGTTCTTGAAAAATTCATTATTGAGAGCACATTTTTTTCCTCGAATGAAATGGTTCCCACAGATGCCCAAAATCAAGAAATAAAATGCAAATTTCTCAAAAAGTTCACTTTGTTTACCTAAACAGCTACCAATATTTATAGGTTAGTTCTTGCTGAATAACGACGGCAAATATTCGGCATAAACAGATATCTGTCAAAATAAAGAATCCTTAAATAAAAGTTGGTCGCCTGTATTTTAGATTTAAACAATCCTTAATATCTGAGTTAATGCGCATGAGTACTTGTAAGAGATCCTGTAATAAAAGATCGCTTATTTGTGCGTTGCAATAACTCTCTAATATTGAATTGTGGTGAAAGCTTTTTACTGGAATTATAGAAGTAATAGATGGAAGAAATGATTGAATGAACAGAATTGTTCAATTATCAATTAATTATAGATATTGATGTATGTTATTTATTATTAATTGTTATTAAAAAAATATTTCCCGATCAAATATTATTGTATAAAAAAATATATTTTTCAGAAATTATGTATTTGCTTTTTGATGCAATAAATAAAGATATTTTTATGTGGGAAAATGAAATAGATTAACCTTATTATTCATTTGAACTGTCGTTGAAATAGCATAAGAAAATAACATCACGGCATGCAGACAATTATAGTTTTCTTATATTAATTCACAGGCATTGAAACCATTATCTCGTTGAAGAAGCGTTCTTAAACTCAACGTTAATCTATAATTCAGCACAAAATGCAGCGCTCTTTCTCCGGCATTGTGCTGGTACAGCGCATCTCTTTCAGCTCATTCAACAGCGCTGACTTTCTGAACTCGCTCATACAGGGATAAATCCCTAAACTTTTAAAATGTTATTTTTGATAAAACTGTCATCCACTAATGCAGCAAACTAGACCACTCCACATAACAGAAATAATACAATATATTCTCCAATTCATTCATGTCCTGTTTTAGTGTTTTGAATTTTATATTTTTTATTATAAATATATTATATCAATATTTTTATAATTATGTGAATATAATAAAAAATAATTATTATTATCTGATTTCTTAAATATTTTTAATTTTACAAAAATAAAATAATTTCCGGTACATTATTATTATCAATCCTCTTGAATAATGTTTGTTGCTCTCATCTTCAATAAAAAGCCTTCAATCTATATAGATCAATTATATCCAATTTTTCATTAAAATTGGAATTCTCCTGTAACATAAATGATAATTAAATGAAAATCTAATCTCTTCAATTTAAAATCGTTGAATAGTATTAAATCAAAATCCTAAAAAATGTTCATAGCAGATATTAGTAAAAGTATTTAATTTTTCAGAATTCCACAGTATATATATTTGACCAATGAATTTTTTGTGATTTTTATTGAAAGAATTATACAATTCTTGGGTCCACTTTACACTAACCTTTTATTTTAGTGCTTTATTCTGAATTTCATGCTTCAGATTGCATTCTTTTAAATTTTTATATTCCTTTCTCTCATCAACCACTGCATTTGAAGCTTCTCACAGGTATTCTATGCTATGAATTATAATCTTATTTTTCTTCCTTTTTTTGTGCATCACATTATCTATTGTCGTATTGGAAGTTGAAGCTGTATCAGATGAACCTAGTACTTTGGTATGTCCTATATTTATTGATACTTCACTTTTACTGTGGTTTTTTTTCCTCTTTTTTTTATTTGAAATATATTTTGAACTTTCAGCATCCAATTGCAACTCTTGGAAACTATTTTCTACTTTACGTTCCTTTTTCACATTAGGCACCACATTATCTATTTCTATTTTCAAATTCTCTTCAGCCAAATTAAATGAATTTAATTCTTTGGTGTTTTCTATGTTCAACAAGTTCTCATTTTTGCTATTTTGCGTTTTCTTTAAAATGCAATCTGAAACTCTCCCATCTGATTGCAACTCTTGGAAACTGTTTTTTGCTTTATGTTTTTTATTATTTTTCGCTTTGGGCACCACATTATCTATTTCTAATTTCAAGTTTTCTGAAAGTTCTTCAGTGTTTTCTTTACTTATAGATTTTTCACTTTTATTATGTTTCTTTTTCTTTTTTTTGTTATATTCTGAAGTATCACATGTATTTTGTTCACTTTTGGTATTTTGTATTTTCTTTGAAATGGATTCAGAAAGGTCTATGTCCAATTGCAACTCTTGCAAGCTATTTTTTGCTTTACGTTCCTTTTTCACATTAGGCACCACATTATCTATTTTCAAATTCTCTTCAGCCAAATTAAATGAATTTAATTCTTTGGTGCTTTCTATGTTCAACAAGTTCTCATTTTTGCTATTTTGCGTTTTCTTTAAAATGCAATCTGAAATTCTCCCATCTGATTGCAATTCTTGGAAACTGTTTTTTGCTTTATGTTTTTTATTATTGTTCGCTTTGGGCACCACATTATCTATTTCTAATTTCAAGTTTCCTGAAAGTTCTTCAGTGTTTTCTTTACTTATAGATTTTTCACTTTTATTATGTTTCTTTTTTTTTTTTTTGTTATATTCTGAAGTATCACATGTATTTTGTTCACTTTTGGTATTTTGTATTTTCTTTGAAATGGATTCAGAAAGGTCTATGTCCAATTGCAACTCTTGCAAGCTATTTTTTGCTTTACGTTTCTTTTTCATTTTGGGCACCACATTATCTATTTCCATTTTCAAGTTTTCTGAAGTTATATCATATGAATTTAATTCTTTGGTGTTTTCTATATTCAATGAGATTTCACTTTTATTATTTTGTATTTTCTTTGAAATGAATTCAGAAATGTCTGCATCCAATTGCAACTCTTTTTCAATTACTGGCCCCTTTTCCAAAGCAATGGGGGATGCAACAATAGCAGAATCTTTCAGGTGACTTTTATCTATGATGTTGAGTTCTTGAAAACTATTTGATTTGTAATTTTTTCTTTTTAATTTTTGATTGTCGTTCATGGTTTTTTCATTACTTTCCTTTATCTCTTTGGTGTTCTCTACATTTGTTGAATTTATGATTTTGCATGTTGTCTCTAGAAGTTGTGATATCAGTAGACTTTTTTTATGACTCAGTACTTGCTTCCCCTTTGGTTTTTCCTTACAATACCTTTGACGTGCTTGATCTATTTTTTGTTTGATATCTTTTTGTAATTCAATCACCGCTTTGTAATCATCTTTAATCCCATTAACAGAAAGAGGTTTCTTATTATTTTCTTCTTCAAATTGTTGAGGGTGACTTTGATCTATTTTCATGTTGTCAGGAACAGATTTTGTTAATTGTAAAATTGATAATGGTCGAATTTTTTCTGAATCATCTGATCCTTGGAAGTACTTAGGTCCAGATTCATCATAGATTGGCTTCAAATAAAAGACTTCAGATTGTGACTTTACTTCAGATTTCTTAGTAAGTTCAATCTTGGCATGTAGTAAAACATTCAGATCAATTCCTTTCGGAATTTTCAATAAGTAAATTTCTTCCTCATCACTATCATTTCGAAGATTCTTATAATTCCTCTGGTTCTCCATTTTCAGAAAGTTCTCATCCAAAACCTACGCTTTTCTATAAAAAAAAATTTATATATATTAATATCACTACAAAGAGAAAGACAAAAAATTATCACGCTGGATTAAATTGAAATAAAATCTGAATTACACGGATTTATAGTAAAAAACTACTTACCAAATATAGTCACCCAGGTAAAAAACTATAACCGACAATGTTGTAAAACACTAATATTATTATTTCTAAATGATTATTAGGGGTTATATCACAGACTACAGGTTTTTGGTTATAATCGAAAATTCTTTTTTGTATGTACTTGGCTACTACCATTGTAGCGAATCTTTATAAATGATCGTAACATCGAAGAGGCCTTTGAAAAATTTGTCACCACTTTTCACAACTATTTCATATAGAAACATATTGAAATTGTCAATCATAAATTTTGTACTATCAATTCCTATTTAGATTTTGTGAACCTCAGAGGAAAGAAATATGCTACTAATAGCCAGTTGCACCATTTGATCACTTTTTGATTTCTTAAGAGAAATCAGAAAGTGATCAATGTTTAAATTTTAAATCAATGTTTAGGCAAATGGTGAAACTGGCCATAAACCCGTGATTAGTGAATTAAACAAATTTAAAACTATCACTGTAAAGTGGTTTTTCTACTGTGCTATGTGGTGAACACAGAATAAAATTATTATGGGAAGTCTTCAATAATTTTGGATATTTTATGGTTTTCAATTGAATTATGGTGGATGTGCTGTCTTAAACGGTAAGTAAACATAGAACTTATCTTGTTGTTTAGTAAACATATATAAATAATGAAAGAAGGGTTAGGAATAAGTTTTCGTAATTATTGATTGTTTATTATGTATTTGCGCTTATTAAACTAAGCTGTTGTAGTTTATAGATAATGTTCAATAATTCTACTACCATGCTACGAAATGTGTTACTACAGGTTCCGTTTCAATCCAGCATTTTTGTGTATTCGGAGTTTCGGACAGATAATCGATTTAATATATTGGTAACTGTTAACGAAAGTGGAATATTTGCTATTTAAAATAATTTATGCAATTGAATGTATGTGCAGATGTGTTACTTTTTTTTAAAGGACTTTGAGAAATCATCAACCACAAATATCAAAGTCAATTTATCTCTCTGTATCTGTATCGTTCAAAATTGATTAATATTTACTTCAGAAAAGGAAATTTACAGATACTCTTTTTCAAACATATTATGACATGAACTCAGAAATTAATTTTTTCTAGATCTGTGCTGCAATGATTTGACAGGAAATACTTTTTGCTAACAATCTACATTACTATGAAAACAAAAATAGATCAGATATATTTTCAACCAACTGCAGCAAAAGTTTCAAGGCTCTAAGAAAAATAAGTAGAGAATAACAGAAATGATGTGTAAAACGCCTTTTTATTCTAGTGATTTTTTGAAATTGTTTGAATGGTTGAACTAGAACAGTTTATATATTTTAATAATATAACATTCATTTTGGATATGAATATTATTAGTAATAATAAGATCTTTTTACTATCATAAGTACAGATTCATTCAGTGTGGGTATGTGAAATAAATCATTACCCATAGATGTCTCCAGGTAATTGTGAATTGAGGTTCGAGTTGCCCTTCATTTTATTTATATTGTCTTTACATGTTATTTCTCTTGTAAATGTAGAATCATTTTTTGAAACTTCATTTTAAATCTTATTCATTGTTTAGCCCTGGAACCCCATTCATACAATTATTTTTTCATATAAAAGCCAGTTTCTCAAAGATCAAGAATGAGCTTAATAAAGTTTGAGGTGAAAGGAACGGTGCTTCTTGTGTAGCTTTGATTGTTCACAAATACCAATTTTATATCGATATAATATTGGCTAAATTCTTCTTTCAATTCAGGTTTTACCTGGCTATTTGTTTCTTTGGTTTTCAGAAAAATTATATAACTGATTGATGAAAGGTTTTTGAGTTCGAAATTTTTTGAAATGAAATAATAATGAAACACCAATCTCCTATTGATTTATCATTATCATTCAATCTATAGAATAATCTTTATTACAAACATAATTTTTATGATTTTAAATTTAAAGGATGTGAAAATGAGAATTTCGAAATAATTATGGAATCAGGATTAGGTTATCATAACGAAACCACTTCTTAAAACAGCATTTACTAGTTTCGATTTTATTCATTCTCTTCTGAGAATTCTAATTCCTAGGATAAGTGAATATTTCAACAAATTGATTTTATCTCCCAACTTTTTATCGGAAACGTTTGTTAAGTTTTATTATTGCTTCGAAAAAGTCGTTTATTGAAATATTTTTTGGATAAATATTTCAATTGATCAAAGCTTAGAATATGTAAAGAATTTTTGTACTATTATACAGGGTTAGAACTATTTAGAGGGGCACTACTACGAAAACCGTTAGAAATTCAGGGTGGTTTAAATTACAAAAAAGTTGCGTCCTTTAGGTATGAGTGTGTTGGTGTGGACAGATCTAAAATATCTCCAATGGTTCCCGAGATATCTCGAAAAAACTAAAAATAGAGATTTAATTTTTTCTGTATAACTCATTCGTTTCTGGAAATAACTTCAAGAAATTCGGTTTGTAACCATTATCCAATATGTATAGAGACTCTAATAGTGTCGTCAGTTTTTTCTGTTTTCCATTGTTTCAGAGACGCTATAGTTAATTTTTTTTCCTATGGACGCCATATTATATTCTCCTTATGAGGTGATGAAGACAAAAATTACGAATTCAACAATGCATCACACTCTACAAAAATATCGAGTCTGGCTACGCAAATTGAACTTTCTTTTTATTTTATTTTTTACGCTGGTGCCAGAATTGTCAAATAACTTGTCACTTCGTTCAGTTGTTATGTGAAACCATCACTTAATTTTTGTAAAAACCTTAATTTTGTTAGAGATGAGTAACGTCCTATTAATTACTGATATTAATTGCTGATAGCAACACTGTATATAGCGTATAACTGGCAATGTCTGTAGCATCTGTAGCAATTATTCTACATAACTTAAACACCTCAAGTGATGGTATCACATAACAACTGCCAACAACAAGTTATTTTACAATTCTGGCTCCAGCCTATACCTAAACAAAAAATAAAAAGGAAACCTAGATATTTATGTTAATGCACAGACAGAATTCTTCAAATGAAATGGTTATGGAAATACATTGTTATATCAACATGATGAATGATTTAGGGGTTGTCCATTAATCACGTGAGGCTTGAAAGGGGGGGGAGGGGTTTGATAAAAATCACGAAAATATCACAAGGGGGAGGGGGGGTGTAGTAAGATATCACGTGTATTTATTTTTTCGTCAAACGCGCGATTTTTTAACAAATATTAAGCGGCACGGCGCGGCGTGTAGTGACCTTGACTACATTAAATATATTCATGTACTAGTACAATACATGTTTTTCCTATGATTACACTTTTCGTTTATTATTATTGTTATGGCAATCAAAAAAAACTTGCAACCTGGTGTAGACATTTTTATTATGGTCCTTAATTTCAGAAGAAAGATTATAGTTTATACCTGTATTTAAATTGAGTTAATATTCAGAAAATTTTAAGATTCGTTGTAGGTACTAAAAATACAAGTGATGTTGAGAAGGGGGAGGGGGGGTGGTCTTAAACCTCACTAAGTATCACCAATGGGGGAGGGGGGTTTAAAAAATGCTAAAAAAAGATCACGTGATTAATGGACAACCCCTTACGTAGTAGGCTGGAGCCAGAATTATCAAATAACTCTGTTAACAGTTGGTTATGTGAAACATATCACTTGAGTTTTTTAAATTATGTAGAACAATAGGACGTTATTTATCGAACAGGATTTAGGTTTTTACAAAAATTAAGTGATGGTTTCACATAACGACTGAACGAAGTTACAAGTTATTTGACAGTTCTGGCACCAGCCTACTACTTAAATAAAAAAATAAAGTTCGAATTTGCCTAGCAGGACTAGATATTTTTGTAGAGTGTGATACATTGCTGAATTCGTAATTTTGTTCTTTATCACCTCATAAGGAGAACTAATCTGGCGTCCATAAGAAAAAAATTTGACTATAGCATCTATGAAACAATGGAAAACAAAAAAAAAATGATGACACTATTAGAATCTCTATATTGGATAATGGTTACAAACGGAATTTCGTGAAGTTATATCCAGAAAAAAATGAGTTATACAGAAAAAAAGAAAATCTCGATTTTTAGTTTTTTCGAGATATCTCAGGAACCATTGGAGATATTTTAGATCTGTTTACACCGCCACTCTCATCCCTAAATAACGCTACTTTTATGTGATTCATGCCACCCTGTATTTCTAAAGGTTTTCGATTTCCCTGTAGTGACCCTCTAAATAGTTCTAACCTTGTATAAATTGGACCAAATCAGAGTCTACTTTTTAGAGAATTCCGTTGAAAATAGAACATTGAACGTGACTAGCATCACGATGCTTTCCTTCATCGTTTGTTGTGAGAACCGGAGGAAATCACTCACTACATTCCAATAAGAGATAAGCTTCGAATTCATTGAGTTTGAGATCTGAAAACTTGCAGATGAGGATTTCGATTCATGGTTATCTATAATGAACTTTAAGAATCGTTACCCTCCTTTTGGTTTTTTTATATTTCGAAAAAATCGTACACTTCAAATTTCGCTTGATGGTTATTTTTTCCTGGGCACGTAAAAAGAAAAAAAAATACAGGGTGATTCACCGGGATGGCCTATTAGACGTTAATGGAAAACTAATCATAATTTTGAGCTGAAAATTTGCATATAGTGGTTTGAGACAATGATCTTTCTTCCTAAAATATTTACAGATCTCTACACTTTTCGGTTATGCCGGAAACTTACTACTACTTCCTCATTTCAAATGACACACCCAGTATATTATTATCATTAAATAGTTTTTTGATAACAATTTCGGCCATTAGCCAACCTTGGGTAAAAACTCAATGGTTCACGAGTGGGATTTTTTTTTCGAAAAAAACTTTTTCTGCACAAATATTAAAAAAAATGTGAATCGCCATCGCCACCATTTTTTTTTATAAGAATGCCATCAACTCATCAACCGTTGAGTTTTTACCCAACCCAAGGTATGGCATCTTGTTGAAATTGTCATCAAATAAACTATCTAATGATGCATTAAGAGGTATACTGGGTGTGCCATTTGAAATAAGGGGGTAGTAGTCTATTTCCGGTATAACCAGAAGTTGTAGAGATCTGGAAATATTTTAGGGAGAAAAATCATTGTCTCAAAACCCAACATGCAAATTTTCAGCTCAAAATTGTGATTAGTTTTCCATAAACGTCTAAAAGACCATCGCGATGAATCACCCTGTATAGAATGAGTTAATAGTATTAGATCGTACGATAACTCTTGTAAATTTTGGGTTAGGATAATTATTCAAATTTTGACGGAATCGACAGCACTCAGCGAATAAGCTTAAATTATTTTCGACTCTAGAGGCTGGCAAGCGCAGATCCATGCGGAGAACTGAGGGAGCGCCACCCCCCTCCAAATGACCCAGGCCCCCCTAAAGTTTTGCTGAACCCCCTATAGTATTTGACATATTGAGGCTAAAATTATTACAAGATCAGCAAAAATTTAATTTGATTGAATTTTTGATACAGAGATGTCTGAAAGTTCCCCCCACCCCTAAAATTCTCATAACTTCTCTATTATTGTCAAGGTTCTTCAGAATCACCTGGTATAACACTGATATATATTGTCTGTATCACATAATGCGTACTACCGATCTGCCACAGGTTCGGATCCGAATGAATGCTTCTTTTTCTTGCTTCTGTTTTTAAATTCTACACATTCCAAAACGTAAACCATTAAAACTTTAGCGTGGTTACTATTTATTTTTGCAGTTATTTGCACGAAATACGTTATTGAGAGTTTTTTTAACTGTAACAGTTATTTTCCCGAAATACGTTATAAAAATCGATTGCTATTCTACATTGAATTATCTTATTGGTTGGATATATTTTTCTACATTTTCGTTTGTTGGAATTTCGACAAAGAAAAAACAAAACAATTTGGCAATATCATTTCACTGAACCCTATTGAAATGGTCGTGTCTTATGAAATTCAATTATTTATTTCATAGTTGAAATTTCATCATTTATTTGATATTTTTAGTATTTTTATTATTCTGAATTTATCATTCAGAAACAGGATATTGATATCCTTCCGAAATCAAAATGCCAATAAGTCAACTGAAATGTATAAATGGAAATTGAATATTATAACAAATCCAATTTTAAATTCAATAATTATGTTATGGGTTTTGTTAATTGAATTTTAAAAGTGGCATGACTGGTTAGCCATTGGAGGTGCCATCTGTTAATCACAGAAATAGTATAATATTCTATTCTATGTCTATAATGTTATAACCATGGACATAGAATAATGTTATTTTTTTTAATATTTCCGCCGCAAAAGTTTTTTTTGGTAAAACCTTTGTTATTTTCGATTCTGCAACTATGTACGTAGTATTATAAGACTGTTTGCGGTTTGGACCAAAAATGTACAGGGTGCTTATCAGAAGATCATGAACCTGGACAACTCAAATTCATCAAAACTTTAGAACCAATATTTTTAATTATTTCTGTCAATTCTACGTATGTTACTTAGGTAAACCCTATACCTGAAATGAATACTTTGAGAGTTACTTGCATTTTCGCAGCATCGAAAACAAACTTTTGATGAAGTAGGGTTGATATCAATATCCATAGAAATACATTTTCATCTAATCTAATCTAAATCTGATAAATGTATATCGTTACAGAACTGTGATCTTTCTTATTGCAAAATTTATATTTTAACTACTGAGTAATGAAAATTCTGATTTGTGATCGGTTCGAAGAGGTAAGTTTTGTATCAATACTAACGTTTCGTTTTATACCTCTCATTTTTATCATCTGAAAAAACTCATTAGACACAGGACAGTAGTCATAAAATATTCGTAACCAATGAGATTTTTTATCAACTGAGATCGATGATATTTTATAATTAAAACAATTAAGGTGTCTAGAAACTCCGGTACACTGATTCAATTTTGTTTCGTACTTTTTGAGATAGTTCACCTGTCGCTTTGGCTCGAACTTACCAGTGTTCTGTAAGGTGGCGCTCTTCAGAATTGTTCGAATTCCCTCTATCTGTCTGTCGACCTATAAAAATTAAATAATTATTTGAGAAACTGCAAACTCACAAGCAATTACAAATCAGTTCATATCGAAATTATGATGAAATTATTTGAATATGACAGAAAGCTATTGGTCTATTCAGAGTATAGAAGATCATCACAGGCATAGAATATAAAATATCAGTATTCACGAGAATCGAGAATCACGAGAAATGTCAAATATAAACGATGTATGCGCCATCTGAAAATATAGTGATCTCTTAATATCAAGAAGTCATAAATCTCCCGTTTTGTCCGAAAGTTTCACAGGTATAAGTAGACAAATCAGGGTTTCTAAGCATCTTAGAAACAATCAAACAAAATTTTAGCACGATTTTCGTCCGGAAGTAATAGAATTGAAATGAAAAAATACCGTTTGGGGTGGATATCAAGGTCATCACCGAATTCATTTAGTTGTCGAGTGTGTAGCTAGGATGCCAAAGGGGCTGCGGTCCCCTACTGCTTTTTTTTATTGTTTGATGAAACGCGAGAGATTGAAGGGGAGAATGAATGGGAGGTAGATTGGAGGGTGACTTAACAGGAAGGGTTAGATTCATGCTAATTTTCTCTGTGCATCGAGGAAAATGTTTAGTACGTTGTTATGTTATAGTAACACGAGTATTGATTGTAATTGATGTTTGACAAATAAATAACTACTCTATAGCGGATTTATCTATAGTTTTTCATTACATTGTTCGATAAAACTGATTCGATAATTACCAAATG
Organism: Harmonia axyridis; assembly: GCF_914767665.1. Taxonomy (NCBI): domain Eukaryota; kingdom Metazoa; phylum Arthropoda; class Insecta; order Coleoptera; family Coccinellidae; genus Harmonia; species Harmonia axyridis. The sequence goes on from NC_059505.1 coordinate 34,332,129, forward strand.
AATTATTGTTGAACGAAATTCCATTAGAAGATTAAATAGTTATTTTTTACACAGGGGAACGCTCTTTTGGTGTTGGGGTTCTTTGAGCTGATTCTATATCAATTTGACGTCCTGAATTCAAATAACGTATTCATTTTTACATAGGAGTTCTAATTTTTAAGAAATACAGTTTTGGACAGATATAAGTTACATTATTTTAATCAATTTTTAATTAAGTTAAACAGAATGCAATATCATGTCGTAAAATAGAAGAAATCAAATAGTCACTCAACACTTCGGAAGCTTCTTTTCCGCGACATTCTTGAATGTTTTTTTAAACAGTCCCTTTTTAAACTCCATCAGTAATCTGCAATCATGTGCATGTCCCATCTTCCTTGGTAGCGGTCCTCCATAACTTTAATATCTTGGTGAAATCTTTCACCTTGTTCCTCACTCATGTCTCCTAAATTTTCTGGAAAACGGTTTGAGGGACTGTGTAAATAATGTATTTTAATACTCATATTGCACCCTGAGGATTTAAAACTATTAAACATCTTGTTAAGCATTTCAACATAGTTTTGAGCTTTATGTTTGCCTTTCTACAACTGCAACAAATATTGTCCAAGCTTCTCGTTCAACTTGATTCATTGAATTTATGAAGGCAGGATCCTTAATTAATTGTCTTATTTGTGGGCCGTCAAATATTCCTGCTTTGAGTTTTTCTGTGTCCAACTGATGCATTTTGACCCCTTTATATGCAAAACATGACCCATTCTTATCAAGAGCCTTCACAAAGTTATCCATCAAGCCCAACCTTATATGTGACGGAGGAAGTATGATTTTTTTTTCTCTTACTTACCCGAGTGAGGGGATTAAAAGGGTCAGTTCAGATACCTGGTAGGCAATGGTTCCACTATTTATAGATTTACCTGGCATTTACTCAATTACAGACTGACCATAAAACCATTGTACCTACATTAATGAATATATAATAATTTTAGAACTCTCATAAATGAATATGCTGAGTGTAACCTATATTGGTAGATAAGTTGATGTATCTAAAACAGTAGAGCTGATAGAGAAAAACGTATTGCATATACAGATTTAGCGTTCCAAATTATTAGATTTTAGATCGAGAAACTGAAGTTTTGGTCCATGTTAAACGTCTGATACTAAATCTCAGGTATTACTAGGACATGGGATTCTACTCGAAGCCTTTCCTTCTTTTTTATCCTTGAGAAAATACGTTATGTCTTACGGCTCAGGCATCTCGATACTTAAAATTAGAAATTCGTAACCTCTTATTGAGTGTTTTTTCGTTTACAGGTTCCAACGTTAAACCTCCAAAATTCGGTCATACAGAAGCCTATTCAAGATGGCTACAGAAGTCGCGGCCATCTCTAACCTCAGACCGTTGGTACTCTGTGGTCCATCCGGTTCCGGCAAAAGCACCCTCCTCCAGAGAGTCCTGAAGGAATATCCGAACAAATTCAGTTTGAGCGTTAGTCACACAACACGTAAACCCAGACCGGGCGAGGTTGACGGCCAACACTACCATTTCACAGACTTCGAAAGCATGCGGAAGGCCATAGAAGAGGGGAAATTCATAGAATCCGCGCAGTTCAGTGGGAACCTGTACGGTACCAGCAAGGAGTCGGTAAAGAAGATCGCTTTGGAGGGAAAAACGTGTATTTTGGACGTGGAGGTGAACGGAGTGCGCCAGATCAAGAAGACTGACCTCAACCCGTGGTACGTCTTCATCAGAACTCCGTCGTTGGCCGTTTTGGAAGGGCGTCTTCGCGCGAGGAAAACGGAAACCGAGGAGAGTCTGAGGAAACGTCTGGACACGGCGCACGTCGAAATGGAATACGGTATGCAACCGGGAAATTTCGACAAGATCATCGTGAACGACGTTTTGGATGAGGCGTACGAGGAGTTGAAGCAGTTCCTTTCTGTGAACGTACTCAAGAGTGATTAGGATTAGCGAGGATGTTTTATGTACCTTATTTGATGCTTCATAGTGTTTTATTGTACTTATATACTGCCTGTACTTGTTTCATTCCATGTTATTTTTTACCAAAAATGAAGTATGTATTTAGAAGCATAATACGGGTATATAGGGTATAGGAATACCATGTTATTGACCCGAGATTCGATTAAGAATAAAATTCTCGGATGACTGGATGTTTGTTTGACTTACTCTCCTTATGGCCAATTCCACCGTTTGCCTAAACATTGATTGAAAATTTAAACTTTGATTACTTAATGATTTCTCTTGCACCATATTTTGAATGATGCTTAATGTGATCTAATCACCGATTACCCTAAACAGGAAAATTTGGACGTTTATCTTCCCGTCTGAGAAATACTGGTGAACATCTCAACTCAGTTCACTCGGTGAAATTCCTAGGGCTGCGACTTGATGCTTCCCTCACCTGGGGTGCTCACGTTGATGACCTGTCGTCTACATTGAGTAGGAATATATTTGCTCTCAGATGTCTCTCATTCTCACTGTCCCGATCTGTACTCCGATCTGTATATTTCGCAATGATAGAATCAAGGCTAAAATATGGAGTATTAGTATGGGGCAACTGTGCTCAGAGGGAGACAGTGTTTAGATTGCAGAAGCGAGCAGTTAGAGTTTTGGGGGGTCTGGGCTACAGAGATTGCTGCAAGCAAACGTTTAAGGATCTCAAACTTCTAACGTTCCCTAGTATTTTCATTCTAGAAAATTTAACATATGTACACAACAATAAAAACTCCTTTCATCTACAATCTGATGTACATAATTACAATACTAGGAACAAAGATCACATTAGAAAGGATTTTCTAAGACTTAGTAGATCCCAGAACTCTCCCGCCTTCTGCGCAACATCAATGTATAATATTTTATCCTCCTCTTTCAAGAACTTAACATTTAAACATTTTAAGAATAAAATGAAGGAGGAATTAGTGAAGAATGTGTTCTATTCGGTAGAAGAGTTTTTTAAATGTAAATTTTAAGGTTGTCAGGCTCCTATGAAATGCAAATTTTATCTATTATTTATTATTTTTTATCCATTATTATTATTCATTATACTATTGTATATGTATAGTATTTTATAGTGTATTTTTGTGTGGATATATTGTTTATTGACTGCATTCATATCATTTATAATTTTGATGACTTTTGGCTGCTCTTGTGCTCTTCATATATATTTTGAATGTTTTCATCTCACCTATTAATTGTATTGTTTATGACTTGTGAAAGCAACTTTATTGTTATGCAATATCACCAATAAAGGCTATTCTATTCTATTCTATTCCGATTAGTCTTAAACTGGGTTCTGCGCATAGACCTAATGTCAATTTGATATTACGTCTATGGTTCTGCGCAACTCAAAACGTCGAAACATATGTCTTATGACATAACCATAAACATTATATCTCTATGGACATAACCTTATTGTGACGTATTGTGTGTTTCTGTGTTTGGTGTTCGTGAGGAATTTGAAATATTGATTCTGATTCAGATCGTGGATTATCATTTAATAATAATTTATAATTTATGTTAACTTTGTCACCTTAAGAGCAGAAAACATTATACTAGAACATTGAAATTCCTGATTTCTCTATGGTCACAGTCGGGATTTTCAATGTTGCCAAACATATCTCCTGTTTAGGTAAACATCGATAATTATCAAACGCTTCAATCGGTAGAAATTATAAACATCCGTTAATAGTAAACATTGATTTTGGAAACAATGTTTATTTTTTGAATGGGGCAATGGACCCTTATTATTTTATTTACAATATGTTAATTTGAAATGAATTTTTCATGCATAATTTTGGGAGTTCTATGATCTTCTGCATGCTCTGGAAGTCTGTGAATCATTGGAGCTTTAGAACGCTCGTCATTTTTGAGCCTATTGCTCGCTTGGAGACCACAAAACTCTACATAGGTATATACAGGGTGATTCACCTCGATGGCCCATTAGACGTTTATGAAAAACTCATCATAATTTTGTGCTGAAAATTGGTATACAGAGGTTTGAGACAATGACCTTTCTCCCAAAATATTTTCAAACCTCTACAACTTCCGGCGATACCGGAAAGAGACTGCTAATTTCCTATTTCAAATGGCACACCCAGTATATTATTGCGCCTTTAGCAGTGGGGACGCCAGCTTTCAAAAACAGGGGTGGCCAAGAGGGGGCCGGATTTTTTTTGGGAGGGTCAAAGTCATGCAAAATTACAGTTTTGTTTATCTTTTAGCCTTACTATGTCAAATTTTAGGGAGGGGGCAGCATACTTTTAGGGGGGGCCGGGACCCCCTAGCGTCGCCACTGGCCTTAAGATAGCTTATTTGATGACAATTTCATCAATAGACTATAACTTAGGTATAAACCGAATGGTTCATGAGTTAATAAGATTCTTATGAAGAAAATGGTTGCAACGAAGACTCACTTTTTTCGAAGATACCTGCAAAAAAAGTTTTTTTCGAAAAAACCTTGTTCATTTTCGATTCAGCCAATATGTAGTATTAGAAGACTGTTGTCCGTTTGGACCAAAAACGTACAGTGTGATTATGAGAATATCATGAACCTGGACAACTCAAATTCATCCAAACTCGAGATTTTCAAATCAGAACCTATATTTTTTATTAGTTCAGTCAATTCTACGTATAAAAAGAGGGGGGAGTCCTCATCGCAACCACTTTTTTTTATATGAATCTCATTAACTCATAAACTGTTGGGTTTACACCCAAGTAATGCCATATTGCTGAAATCTAATGATATGCAATAATACACTGGGTGTGCCATTTGAAATACGAAAGTAGCAGACTCTTTCCGGAATAACCGGAAGTTGTAGCGATCTGAAAATATTTCAGGAAGAAAGATCATTGTCTCGAACCCCAGAATGCAAATTTTCAGCACGAAATTATTATTGGTTTTCCATAAACTTCCAATAGATCATCGCGGTGAATCATCCTGTATATGACATGTGATTTATTAATAACATTATTTTGTTTGAAATTTCTACAATAGTTCTGACGATGTGATCAGCTCGAAATTTTGCGCATGGCTTGGAATTGTCATTTTAAATGAACTCGAAAATCTCAACGAAACATCGGGTAATTTTTTATTAATTCTGTGGTTTTGGTTAAGCTGTCAACACGAAATCTCGAACGAAGCTTGAAATAGTTGTTCATATTGTACGTTATACCAGCTGATTTTTTTAAGTTGAATTAGTTAAAAATCTTTTAAAAAATTTTTCGAATGAAAAGTTGATGGTTTTGAGAGAAAAGTTGAACTATTTTGGAATTTTAAATGGGAACATTGATTTTTATAGCAAATCTGTATCCTACTGCAATAAATACAAAAATTTGTACGAACAATTTTCAAAGATTACTTTTGAGGACCCATGGGAACTTTTTTCCTTAAAATTATCCAAAGTATCTCTCATTTTTTATTGTTCCTCCAATTTAGGAACAACCTGTATGGTTATTTTGTGTTTGCTTCCATCTTGATCAGTGGAGCACGCCACTGGCCATATTTTCGAAATTAATCAATTTTATCGAAATCAGGACATAAACGCTGCCAGTTGATAGTTGAACACATTTCCGCTAATTCCTGCCAAGCTCTAAATCGGTCTCTTAGTCGGAGACCATTTTTATTTATAATTTTACGGAAAATCCGTCGACCCTCGTTTCAAATTTAGACTCTCATCTTCGAGAAATGAAATGAGTATTGAGTTTTTGCCAGGTCACGAAGTACGGTTCGAGGAAATTCACTAACAGATAATTTTCTATTATAGAGAGTAATTCAACAGTGGACGGGTTTTCCATTGTGTTCAACTCTCGAATTATTCGAGAATATATTTTCAGCATCGCCGATTTTTTCATTGAACATTCAAATTGATTAAGAGTCGGCCAACTGAATTCAAATATCAAGATTTGTGGAAGATAGATAGATAGATAGATAGATATTTATTGGTGAGTTACAATAGAATTGTTTTCACAAGTCGAGAAATGAGTATAAATAGACAAAGTCATACAATACAGTGGGAATGTATATACAGGGTGTTTCCTAAACATGCGGCAAAAATTCAGGGGGTTGTTCCTTGGACTATTTTAAGCATGTTTTGTCCTTGGATGATTTTTGAAAAACCTCTTTGTTTCGAAGATACAGGGCGAACAACATTTTTCATATTTTTAAAATTAATAATAGTTTAAATAAAAATGCGTACTGCACTGTGTTTACTAAGTAGGTACAATTTATTTTTAAATTTGTTTAACAACATTCCAATCACTAAAAACGGCCAGTTTTTTGACTAAAAATTGATAAGTGCAGATGGTAAAGGAATACAGATTAAACACGGTTTTCATTTGAAGTCGCTGGGTGTAACTTAATAAGAAATGATCCTGGTGTTTTTGAAAGGGTTCGGCAGTCAATGAGGAGAAGATTGGATGCTTGTATGCTGGCTAGAGGTGGTCATTTTCAACAGTTTTTGTGGGTTGAGTTGAATTTTCATGTAATTTTTCATAATAAAATGTTATTATCTGAAATTTTGTTTCCCCTATATCTTCGAAACAAATAGGTTTTTCAAAAATCATCAAAGGACAAAATATTTTTAGAATAGTCCAAGGAACAACCCCCTGAATTTTTGCCGCATGTTTAGGAAACACCCTGTATAGGTTAAAAAGCAAACAAATATATATACAGGTAAAAAAAAGCAAATAAATATATAAATATATAGGTTAAAAGGCAAATAAACATACACACATATAAGGTACATGCCTACTAAATACACGATCAAAGTATCATGAAAAATCTTCGTTGTCCATTGTCATCTTATTAAATTCGTCAAGTGAATAAAAAGCTCTTGTCGTTAAAATCTTTATCAGCTTGAACTTTAGCTGCTTCGTTGGCAGGTTCTTGGCCCCACCCGGAAGTTGGTTATAAAGGGAAATTCCCCAGAACTCTGGCCCTTGCTGTGATCTTTTTAGTCTAAAAAAGTCTTTTCTAATAAGGGACTTACCTCTTGTGTCATGATCGTGTATATCCGATTGGACACGGAAATCATCTTTTTTTTTTGTGAATATACATTATATTTTCTAAAATGAAAATTGATGAAAAAGTTAGAAGATTCAATTTTCTGAAGGTATCCCTGCAGCAATCGCGATAGGAAAGACCGCCCAGAATCCTGACTGAAGAATATGCTATGACACTATTATCATTTTTCCAATAGATGGCTTCAGTTATTTCTATCTCGCGTTTTACGAGTCCGATCGGCGTTAGTAAGATGATATTGCGTACTACACAAACTTTTCTGACAGTTTTGTGATTAGTTGACTCAGTTTAGTTTGAGCGAGCATCAAAGATGGACCCTAGCAAAGAGAAAATACGATTAAATGATGGACATTGTCCAGTCCGACCGTCATGTAAGACCACTGTTTCAATTGTCCAAGAGCTAAAGATTGCACAAAAAACAGTTTGTAACGATTTTTATAAGGCTGGTTTGAAGGAGAAGCTCGATATGTGGGTACCATACGAGTTAATGCAAAAAAAACCCTCATCTGCGAATCGCTGTTTAATCGCAACAAAATCGGCCCATTTTTGAAGCGGAGATATTTTCTCTAACAGGCCAATTGAAAAGTCCCCGTTCTACCATTGTTAAACACATTTTTTTGTCAAAATTCGATTTTATTGTTCAACCTAGTTGCCTTCAACAGTGACTCAGCGATTATAGTGATTTTCAAACTTTTCGATACCATTTTTGAAGTACGATTTATCTTTCACTTCAAAATAGGCCTCAGTTTCGGCGATCACTTCTTCATTGGCGCTGAATTCCTTTCCAGCGAGCATTCTTTTGAGGTCTGAGAACAGGAAAAAGTCGCTGGGGGCCAGATCTGGCGGAAACGGTGGATGCAGAAGTAATTCGAAGCCCAATTCATGCAATTTTGCCATGTTTTCATTGATTTGTGACATGGCGCATTGCCTTGATGAAACAGCACCTTTTTTTCTTCAAATGGGGCCGTTTTTTAACGATTTAATCCTTTAAACGATACAATAACGCTATATAATAATCGCTGTTGATGTTCTGGCCCCTTTTGGAGGTAATCAATGAATAATATACCTTGCGCATCCCAGAATACTGATGCCATAACCTTGCCAGCTGACAGTTGTGTTTTTCCTCGCTTTGAATTCGGTTCATCGTGCAGTGCAGTCCACTCAGCTGACAGTTGATTGGACTCCGGAGTGAAATGATGGAGCCATGTTTCATCCATTGTCACATATCTACGCAAGAATTCAGGTTTATTGCACTTAAACAGCTTCAAACTCTGCTCAGAATCATTAACACATTGTTGCATTTGATCGATTGTGAGCTCGCGTGTGCGTTCACAATGTCTGCTATATCGATCGAATTCACTCTACGGAAATTCAAAATTATTTTGTGAACTTTTTTTATTTTTTTCGTCGGTGACAGCCTCTTTTGGGCATCCACTGCGTTTGCAGTCTTCGGTACTCATTTCACCACGTTTAAACTTAACATACAAACCAATGGTGGTTATTGATTTCCTGGTGCAGACCCCGGAAACTCTTCATCAAGCCAAGATTTTGCTGTCAAATTTTGACACGTATCGTTTGAAGGTTGGTGTTGGTACTAACTAAAAATCATATGGATTCAATAATAGCACCGCCATCTGTACATCAGGCCGGGAACTTTTCAATTGTTCTAATAAATCTAGTTCTCGAGATACTTTTAGTAAGCATCGAATTATGGATACTTCTATCACTTTTGAAGGTGACTATGCTGACAAATAAAGTTGTACTTTCAAGAAAAAATGTTTTTTACTGTTTAGGTTTGGGACTTATTGAGTGAAGTGTTACCTACTAACCATCACCATAAGAGCATTCTCTTTAACCGTTAAAAATGACTAATAGATTCTAGAACGTCGATTATAAAATCGGAGATATGTTGCCGATTCCAAAGTAAGAAATCACTCGATTCGCTCACCAAATATTGCAACATGAGTCACATTCAGGTTTCGATGAACAAGAGGTCTCAAACTGTTGTTTTCAATCGAATCCATGATTTTATGATTTTCTTACTTAACTGGAGTTCCAAATCTTCCAATATGATCGTAAAGAACACTGGTATAATAATAATTGACACAGTAAAATACTCATAGACAACTAGATGTTCTTTTTGGAAGTTTGTTCAGGTATCAACGGATATCGCTTTGATCACATGTTTGTAATTTACGAATTTTGGACAGAGAATAGTCTAGAATGATTATTCATTGATGAAAAATTCGAGATCAAAAGGGAATTTTCGTTGGGTTTCAAGTGAATGTAAGAAAATAATAATAATAAATAAATAAAAGTATTAGTCCAGTCGATATATAGATGGACAGAAAGTACTTCAATTCACTCATCAGAAACATAGTCTAAATTTTCTTAAGGAATTCGAAATGACTGAATATTTTCAGCTAAAAAAGTATTATGAATATTTAACACTCATATGATCTGCTTCTCAGAGTAATAAACATAGATATAGGAAGCATTTGTCATTTTCAGTAAGCAAATTTTGTCCTCAATATGAACTATCAAATTTGACATGAAGCGCGCGGAAATGAAAACATATCAGTGATACGATATTTCACTCAATTCGCGAGTTTCTCCACAAAGAACGCACTTCTTATGTCTCATAGTGAATCAACATTTCATATTAACTTAAAATATATTGAATTAAATAACTAAATATATCAGAAATTCAGAAAACAAACTTCAAGCGCACCAAACGACGTGAAACAACCGATGACACTAGGAGAGCAAAAGTTGCCAAAACTTGGATTTCAGCAGGTAAATACTGAAAATAATAAATATTCTGTATACTATAAATTCGAAAATTAGGAAAAATATCGCATTCCAAATATTCAAATTTGCATATTTAATCGGGAATCACTCAAATAAATATATTTCATTCAATATAATATACATTCAACGATAAAGTGAGATTGTGGATTTGAAAATATTTCACAATCCGACAACGTAATCTAACCATGTTTGGGACATGTAAAATTTCCGTATACCTTCTCTTTCTATGTGTATTACTCTATGATCTGCTCTGATGTCTGCCTATATCAAAAAGTACCACAGATACATGATGATAAGTGGGTTTTCGAAATCAGAATTCCATGGAGAATATGAGTATGATATAAAAATTGCTCATTTTCATTTGCGAAAACAGGGTGATATCGCATTTCACCACTTTCGGACCACCCTGTAGAGTCAAAAATAATCCAAGTTTATGCGCTCATTACTGTCGATTCCGTTAAAACTTGAATAATTCTCCTAGCCCAAAACTTACAGAATTATTATAAATCGATCGAGCACTATTGACTCACGCTATACACTGTGTCCGTAAAGTATGGAACAAAATCATTTTTAGCTAAACAGACCATTTTAAGAAATAAGCCTGAAACACGTTGATTTTTTATTTTAATTTACCGTATTTTAAAATAATAATCTAATATACAGGGTGAATCACTTTCGAGTAATGACGTCGCCGTCATTTTTTTTAAATGGAACACCCCCATTTTGTCTCAATTTTCCGATTGCTCTAGCTGAGCTGATTCCAAAAATGTATTACATGTTGATTCCAATTGATACAGGGTGGAAAAAAATACAATAGTTTTGTGTGTGCTCATGAATTGACGCGTAAGATTCTTTATTAGTTAAATTAACAATATTATCAAAAATACTTATTGTCTAGCGGCAATTGATTTGAATGTAACACCCTGTAGTTTGTTACATTTTTAGATTAATAAAAATGAGCTGTTTCCAAACATGTTTGGTACTTGTGGTCTAGCAGACAGAATATGAAAGAAATTACTTCTTATCAATTAAAAAAAAAACAAAAAATGTTACGCGTTACTTTATGAGCACACACAAAACTATTGTATTTTTGTCCACTCTGCACCAATTGGAAATAACATGTGATACATTTTTGGAGTCAGCTCAGCTACAGTAATCGGATAATTGAGACAAAATGGGAGTGTTCTATTTAAAAAAAAATGACGGTGACGTCATTACTCGAAAGTAATTCACCCTGCATATTAGATTATTATTTCAAAATACGGTAAATTAAAATGAAAAATCGACGTGCTTCAGGATTATTTCTTAAAATGGTCTGTTTAGCTTAAAATGAATTTGTTCCATACTTTACGGACACAGTGTATATTCATCTTATTCATTATTTTTGACCTCATTTATTTCACAAATTTTCCGTGAGTATATCTCAGACAATTTTCTCTCGAGAAAAATTCATTATCTCTATTCACAAATTGCTTTCATGTTTAACTTATCAATTAGAGTTCACTCCTATGATAGATATATTTTTCAACGTGAAGTTATCACTTCGATACAGCTCATTTTCACAAGCTAGTTCTATTTTTAGTTGAAAATTACAAATTCAAATGATGTTATTATTCAGTTGTGTAATTTCGCTAGTAATTCTTGACGATTGCACGGATTATTCAATCAATTATTCATTTGAATTTATGGAATGGAATACAATATCGGATCAATCAGGCGAAAACAAGATTTTTTATGGAATTTTCGAGAACAGATATCATAGATGTATTGATTGTTTCAGAATTTATAACTATACAGGCTGTTAGTGAATAAGTGCGCAAACCTCTGGGGTTGATTCTGTATGGAAAAATAATAACAGTTCAAAACGAAATAAAAGATATTTCTCCTTACAAATCACAGATTTTTATACAGTTTTCACATAATTTCTTCAAATAATAATCTACATTGTTTAAAGTAAATATTTATAATTTGCGACCAAAAAAAATTCTTGGCAACATTACTTTTCACGCATAAGAATTGATAATATGTACAATGTACAAAGCACTGTTATATTTTTCAAATATTCGTGAAAAAAAAAACACTCGAAAATCATTAAAGAAGAGAAAGAAGATAAAGTGAATGTACAACTTCGTAGACCGTACAAAGTTTGGTCATCGCAGGAGCGCCAGACAGGAAATGAATGGGTACCAATGTTTGACTCTTAAGGCAAATTGATGAATTGATAGATAAAGCCGTGGCGGAAAGTTCGGAGTACCAACATATAATAATAAAATATAACCACGAAAACTGTTCGTTTCTGATATATTCTCGCACGATTTTGTTCTACGAGATGTAGAAGAATGAACGGAACAACCACAGAATTAGTTATTTATTCTACAAGGGAAAAAGTATTAGATTTCAGCTCGAGGTTATGTTGTCTCCCGACGCGAAGCGGAGGGAGACAAAAAACCGAGAGCTAAAATCTAATATTTTTCGCGTGTATAATACACTATTTTTTCTGTGACAGGAAAAACGACAATTTAATAGTGAAAGAACATATTATTACAATATATTAAAGTCAGAATGTTAGCGATATGAATTTTGAATTTTTAAATTAGTATCTAAGCTGCAAATAGACCTGTATTGCTAAGGGAAACTTCAAAGTAATCAAATATCTGTCAATTTAATTTTGTGATTTGTTTCAAAAATTGCGAACTCAGTAATTATTGTTTAGTAGTCAATTTGGTGGATAATATGAAGTTAAAAAATGTCTGATTTCGAGTTTTCTCTGACTTCACTGGAGTTGATAGAAGCAGCGCAAGTAGCGTCAGGAAAATTATTGCCAGCTAAATCGCGGAAAATTTACGAAACCGCGTATTCAAGATTTATGGAATGGAAAATGAAAAAGACATGCAGTTCTTTCTCGGAGACAGTGTTATTGGCTTATTTTTCGGAATTGGCACAACAACAAAAGCCATCAATAGTGTGGTCGAATTATTATTATTCTTTTATCTATATGTAGATAAATATATATCCGGGAAAAAAGTACCCACTTTTTTCCCGGGGAAAAAAGTAATATCGTGAAAAGTCATATTTTGTTACCTGTCAACAGAGATAAAATGTCAAATTTTTTTCCCGTCACAGAAAAAAATTTTTTGTTGTTGTTGCCCTGTGAATTATTATCGAAAATGAATAGCAACAAGCAGTTGCGTTGTTCTGACGACAAACCCTCCGGAACAAACAGGAAGCGCAGCAGTCGACGCAAAACGAAAACCTGATTTGAAAAAAAATATGCCGCTCGCGATTTCGCAGCGGTGCAAAGAAAAGGAACAGAATGTATTCGAAGTTTGTAAACAACACGTTGGAAAGCAACTCTTGACAATCTAACCTTGGCCCCTTATGTAACGATTTGGCGACTTCTGACCTTGAACGTAACATTGAAATTTGGCAACGGCCGTCCAGACGAGGGATCGTCGTCTATCCTCTGCGGGCCTTGTCGACCAACAGTTGGTCCATTGCTCTTGGCGAAATGTTTCGCGTTTTTTGCGCATCAGATTCGCTAGCCGCTTCATTCTGTTTTATTATTCGCGAAACGATCGAATATGCCGGTTTTTTTGGCCGTTTTCGTTTTTCGATGCGTAGGTACTTTATGCAGGGAGGAGGGGGGGACTTACGAACGATGTTTGTTTAGTTTCGGCATTGGAATAGTTGGAATATTTATTCCCATTATTTTCTTGGGTTGAGATAAACAAACCGTCTAAATTCCGGTAATAAAATTTCAATATTATAAAGCAAGAAAACAATTCAGATATCTGAAATGATGATTTTTCGTCTGAAAATAATTATTTCCGGTTGAAAAATCATCATGAACCGGAATCCTACCGATGTCGCTATATATCGACGACTACTCGGATGAAAGGAGAATATAATCTTGATAATCACCGATAGTGAATTAGTTCCTTTTCAACATTAACTCCCTACTAACATTTGATTCTGGGAGAAGCGATGGAACTTTCAGCTTCCTCGGTAGCTCATTGGTGAGAGCGCTGGACAAGTGATTCGGATGTTGTGGGTTCAATTCCCGCTCGAGCAAGTACTTTTTTCGGAATTAAAAATTGTCTGTCATGCAAGAATCTTGCAGATTCTTTGGGTAATTGTAAGAAATAACAATTTAAATCTGATCACATTGTCAGAACCATAGAAAATCAAAAAAGTTCAATATTTCCTTAGCTACGAACCCGATCGAGCCGAGATTCTGCTTGTAACGGAATTCTAATAAAAAACATCTACGTTTTCAGTATATCAATTTTTTTTCTTTCGTTGAAAGCATCGACTGCTATGGTCATAAGCCTTTAACCTAACTATTACCAGACATGTACAACATCAATGACCTAGCCAGTATTCGAACCTGGTTCCTTCAGCATCACAGTTGACTTTTCAGTCCACTGCACTGCCGAGGCAGTAAAGTAGTATATCACTTAAAAGTTTTCTTTTTATATGTATTATAGAACCACTCGGAAATTCACAGTTCCTTTAAAGATACAGGATGAGTTATCTTTAAGATTTAATTAAGGAGGTTCCGTTTTACTGAGACTTAATGCTTCCCATCAGAGCTATTCACTCCATAACGTGATCTACAGCTCGCCTTCCAGTTCCAGAGTTCTAATGGACTCCAGTATCTGGGATGGCTTCAAGGAGGCTAATTCCTAACTTCTACAAGTTTCTTATCCCAAGCAGATTTTGAGTTGGCTAGTGATGGTGAGGCATTCCGTCACCAGGTGATCCGGAGTTTCTTCCTCCTTCCCAAAGAATCTGGACTCGTCTCATGAGGTGTTTCCTAAGGCGACAATGCCCTGTGAGGTACCCAGTGAGGAGGTGTAGTATATTTTTGCTAAAATTTAGATAATTCTTGGTTCTCGCAGTTTCAAAGCTTCGAAGAAACTTTTTGGAATGATCCAAATCAGGAAGATTCCGTCAGAGTGTTTCTCTTTGGGTGTTTTTTACTTCTCCTGAGACTCTTTCTTTCAGGTACATTTGTCTATGCCACAAAAAGGTTCTGGGCCGATGAAAGGAGTTTGTGTTCTTTTTCTAGCAAATGTGTTGGCCACTTCATTCCCTCTAATTCCCGAGTGGCCGGGAACCAAGACTAAAAAGACCTTGTTATTCTTGCCAATTTCATTGAGTTTTCTTCGGCATTCCAATACCACCTTAGAATCGATGATATGTGAGCTCAGTGCTTTGATTGCAGTCTGGCTATCAGAATGCATCGCTATATGACATTTCCGATGGTTTCTTGCTAGGTTAATTTCTACACATCTTTCTATTGCAAGTATCTCTGCCTGAAAGACACTTAGACAGCGTCCTAACGATATTGAGCATTTGGTACCAGTCCTGAATACTCCAGCGCCAGTCCCCGTCGTGGTTTTGGAACCATCTGTGTACCATTTGATGGTATTTTTTTCAAGAACTGGGATTGTGGACTTCCTTTCCCAATTTTTTTTCTACTTAAATAAGGTTTTTTCAATGTTAATTTTCTTTATCATCTCGGCACTGGGAAGATTCACTGATGGTATGTAGTCAGGTGGGACAAGGCTCTCTTATTTATAATTCCCTAGTACCTTCCCTAGATAGTCTTAGAGTGGCCTCATATGCAACTCTATCACTAGATGAAGAGGTGTAAGGTCTGTAATGATCTCCAATGCCCTAGTTGGGCACGTTCTCATAGCTCCAGTGATACAAACAAAGGCTATGTACGGAAGTTGGTTAAGTAGTTGGTTAGTAGGTTAAACCAGTTAAAAAAAAGACATAAGGATTGACGTGATGTGATAAGAATTGGTTTTGGTTGTTTCCGATTCAATTTTTATCTGCTTGACTCATATACAGTAATGTGTATGGATAATCCGATCAGAAAGTTGGCAGGACCCGTTTGGTTTATCAAATCATTCGGATTATAGGAATCATATTGAATGCTATTTCAAACTCATTTTCATAAAAAATGCTGTACTTTATATAAAAATATGTATTTCCGCCCATCAAAGACATGAATTGATGATATGATTGCCTCTTTAATGGACACTTTCTGAGCAGGTTCATCTTCGTTGTCAGAGCTTTCATTGTCCTCAGTGACATCAGAAATTATTTCATTATCTTTCTAAAACTCTGTGTCCCAATTTTCTTCATCACCTCGTTTCAATTTTTGATTTTCTGTTTGATCTATTGGATCATATTTTCTCTAATTCTGTGGTTATTCCGTTCATTCTTCCACATCTTGTAGAACAAAATCGTGCGAGAATATATCAGAAACGCACAGTTTTCATGGTTATATTTTATTATTCTATGTTGGTACTCCGAACTTTCCGCGGCTTTATTTATTTTTAATTCATCAATTTGCCTTAAAGAAATCAGTTCTGCCAACCAACATTTTTCAATGCAAAAATCACTAAAATATATTTATGGAAATATTTCATTAATTTCAATGAAAATGCAATGAATTAGAGAAAATAATGTATAATACTCGTACAGAAGGCTCATTCTACCGCTCGTTCATTACAAAACTCGCCACTTCGTGGCTCGTTTTTGAATTTTGAACTCGTGGAAGAATATCAATGCCTTCTGCACTTGTATTATAAATAACTATACTCTAATTCTGTGGTTATTCCGTTCATTCTTCCACATCTTGTAGAACAAAATCGTGCGAGAATATATCAGAAACGCACAGTTTTCATGGTTATATTTTATTATTCTATGTTGGTACTCCGAACTTTCCGCGGCTTTATCTGTCAATTCATCAATTTGCCTTAAAGAAATCAGTTCTGCCACCCAACATTTTTCAATGCAAAAATCACTAAAATATATTTATGGAAATATTTCATTAATTTCAATGAAAATGCAATGAATTAGAGAAAATAATGTATAATACTCGTACAGAAGGCTCATTCTACCGCTCGTTCATTCCAAAACTCGCCACTTCGTGGCTCGTTTTTGAATTTTGAACTCGTGGAAGAATATCACTGCCTTCTGCACTTGTATTATAAATAACTATTCCAACACTATTCGATAATTCTACACATCTACTAATGAGTCTATCACGCATAGAAGTGTAAATTTCGACGTTTCAGTGGTCACTTGTCATCAACCTTTGACGTACCAACCTATAAATCTATGTTGAAACATTTATGATGTAATAAAAAGTAATATAGGTTAGCCATGAATTAAATTTCCCGATGAAGATTCACGAAAAGAATCACCTCAATAACCAGACTGAAAAATGAGAACTGACGTTGATTAATTAATCCATCAATCAAGCAAAATTCCTACGTTTTTTTCGTTCTTCCGACTGACCATAGAATAAGCGATTATCTTCCTTCCACAATTGGTAATTAGTGGCCATTGTGAAATCGTCTCGATATCCATAGAGATGAATTTTCTATAGCACAGTGATGACGTTGTTCTGCTGTAAATTGAACTGGCAGGTGATCAGAATCAGAATCGCCTCAGTTGAACGAACTGCCGGCCCTGATGGTTGCGAATTCGTCTAGTTCCGGTCACCAGAGCGTGTAGGAGGAAGTAATGTTGAAATATTGAAGATTTATGGACAACGAGCCTGCACAAAGTTAGAATATTACAAAAGAAATGTGTTCGAAATAGCAAAGATCTACCGGTTTTTTCTAGATATCGGGATTCATGTTTTCGAAGTTTTACAATAAACATAGGCGTACAACTTTGCTTTCGCAAATTGCGAAATTCGAGGCTTTATTGTAAAAAACTGGTTTTACATTATTGTCCATTGCTGGCCAATACTTTCTCCCATCTTTCGGCCAGCATACGAATCCCGCGTTGAAAAAACTGGTCATCTTTTGAAGCGATCCACGAATCGATCCAATTTTTTACTTCTTTATAAGACCGGAAGTGCTGGTCAGCCAGACGGTGTGCCATTGATCGAAACAAGTGATAGTCCGAGGGAGTAACGTCTAATCTAGAGAATACGGCAGGTGGGGTAGGACTTCCCATTTCAACGTTTCAAAGTGTGTCTTGACAACTTTCGCAACATGGGGTCGAGCATTGCCATGTTGTAAAATTACTTTATCATGTCTCTCTATGTATTGCGGACGTTTGTCTTTCAACGCTCTGCTCAAACGCATTAATTGCGTTCGATAACGATCGCCTGTGATTGTTTCAGTCGGTTTAACAACTCATAACACACTACGCCGAATACTGAGCATGACCTTGCAACCGTGAATATTCGGTTTGGCCGTCGACGTGGAAGCATGGCCGGAATATCCCCATGATTTTCTGCGCTTGGGCTTATTGCAATGAACCCATTTTTCGTCTCCAGTCACAATGCGATGCAGAAATCCCTTCCGTTTTTGCCTTGCAAGCAGCTGTTCACAAGCAAACAGACGCTGTTCAATATACAGGGTGAGTCTTTGACTTGTACATATATTTTAACCGAAGGTTCTTGAGGTCAAAAGAAACACTTTTTTCATTTACCATTTTTTCCGATTCGGCCCTGTTAAAAAGATATAGCCATTTTAAATTTTCAAAATGAGCTAATTCACCCCTGAAAACCGGAACACTGAAGTTTTCTCAAGCATAAGATATACCTCTTGAACCTTGGAAATAAGCTACTAAATTAGAAAAACCATCATAAACTCACGTTTAACATTCCATTTGTTGAACAAAGTAGTGTTTATAATCAAATAAATGAGTTATTCCAATTTCGTTGACGCTAAAGATTAAATATTCTTCTCTTGATTTCTATTTCATTTTCGATAATTATAACGAATTGAGCTCGCTACCACCCATATTAGCTCTGATACTCATATTCATTCATTCATTATATTTCATTTATATGATATCGTTGTTTATTTTTCGTGCAAGAATTAACCTTAAAATCTCAAATAAATAATATTCATCTATGAAAGATCTAACACAGACTATAGTAATCTGTGGTTTTAAGTTTGAATTTCAAATTTCGAATGATGCCAAATATAAACACAGCAGTTCGGTTCGAATAATCTATGTTCTAAGTTCTAACCTAAAATCTTCATTTACAGTTTACACTGTTATTGTTATAAGATATTTGTTATGAAATGAAGCATTTGATTTGTTCCAACTATCTCATAAAAATATTGAAATGCATCAATATTTTTGAAACCATCAGTATGAAAATATGGAAATATGTAAAATATTCTGGCTCTGTAATCAATGGAAAATGTTAGACTCCACTTGTAATCAAATTTGTTGTTAATGTGTACCTACATTATAGCCAACTTTACTACTTAATTCATCTTGATTTTGGCATTGAAAATAAATGAGAAGTATTCAATGTAAATATCCACAATAGAATATTTGGTTTCTTTCAACTCGCCTAATTTGTTTTCACATTAAAACAATTATGGCCCTCTTGGAAGTATGTCAATCATAAGCTCTTAGGATGAATTTATGGAATAGCAAAAGAATAAAAGTATTCAATCTCAATCACATGAAAATTTGTCTAGTATGTACCTAGTCCTAGTGATATGTTTCGATGTGAGTTTGAATGAGCCGAAGAAGAATACAGTATTGTTCGATAGCAGCAGTCTTTAGTGAGATATTGATTGTTGTCATTATAATGGGACTATTTTGTGAAAACTTTTTTAAACATGGGTTTTATGAATAATCTGGACTTTTCAAAAAGAATGTTGATTTTAGTGAAGTATCTTCTTATTATCAGAGCTGTGCCAAAGCTCAGTGATTTTTAATCAAATCGAGGAGTTGAGGTGAGCTTATTCAAATAACTTCATTTTCAAACTAAGTTGGCTAGTACTTCAATTCTTAAATCTGAGACATGACTTCATACTAAATATTCATTTCTGTGGTTTTTTTTTCCACAATAGAACAGAGTTGCATTCAGCCAAAGTACCCAATTTTTTGAATTTCACAGATAATTTTTTTTTTTTAAGATCAAGTTATTCGAAAACGGCGCTTTGTACGAGAAAATATGAAGAATACTTTTATTTTTCAAATTAGCCAAATATTCTTCAATGAACGTTCAAATTACTATTAAGAGTTGGTTTCTTCGAATTTCTGGTATTTTTATGGTATGTTATGTTCATAACAAAGAAACAGAAGAATGTGTATGGAATCTGGTGTTCGGAGAAGATGTATCACATCAAAAAAAAGCTATATTTCAAAAATAATTTCCTTCGATACAACCATTTCCGAGATATAGCCGAAAATCACATTTTTTTAACGATTTTCAACAGCCTGTATCTTTTTAACCGGGCCGAATCGGAAAAAATGGTAAAGGAAAAAAGTGTTTCTTTTGACCTCAGGAATCTTGGGTTAAAATATATGTACAAGTCAAAGACTCACCCTGTATATCGGCTTCAACTGGTACGGTACCCAATTGCCCTGTTTTATGAATCATTTCCATGATTTTCAGTCGTTTTTAAATGGTTTTTTTCGTCAATCCCAATTATCCTGCCAATTTTTGTTGCGTTAGATCAAGTAATGCCTAAAATTCTGCATCTTCGAAAACCTTCTCTCTTTCAATTGTCAAAATCACCGTTCTTGAAGCTTTGAGGTTTCAGAAAACCTCCGACAGTGGTTACTGTCGTAGGTTTTTTCACTAATGGCGGCAAATATTATCAATATAATATCTATTAAATACCACTATATTTCCCCTAAATGGCACCGGCTGCCTTTTTTCTACTTAAATCCATCGAACGTAACTGTGCCAAACATATTAAGAAGCAGGTTTTTTCTATAATTCTCAATTTATTTTCGGTTCGCTTCACAGTCAGGATTTTTCACTTCAAGGTTTCAGATGTATAAAAAAAGTATTCTTTATCATGAGGTCATTCTTTAAATAGTTACTATCGTATTTTTAGATTAGACTTTTCAATGCCGTATACATAAATTTCTACTTTCGCATAGCTTGTTCGAAATATTTGATTTTTTAACAACCAAAAACAAATTTTTTATTTTTGTTACCACAATTTATGCTGATTGTTCAATGAAATATAGGTTTTCTAGTTACACCGAGACGAAAAGTCTCATTAAATTCAAGGTTACACAATTACAGTGCAATAGAAATAGAAACGCTATAGAACTGGCTTAAAGAATGCAGGAAATTTTAGATACCAGTAGTAATCGTGCAAATTAGGCTTGTTTCTGTCTGGTATTAACAATATATTTTTTTAATTTGATCAATCAATCGTATTTATTGGATTATTAAAAAACACTGCACATATTATTCGTTATTTCCCACTGAGATTCTCAAATCATAGAATAAAATCACGTGTTTAAAATGAGGAAAGCACTGATCAAAGTCAAAAGCTCCTGGCTTTTGATGCTGGTTCATTCATGCCACAATTGCACGCTTAGAGACCACATAACTATATATATGTGGTCTTCAAGATTGCAATGGTGGAACACCAAACACTTGACCTTCATTGGCATTTACAATTTTTGAGGGGGTTGCCACCCACCTTAAGGGGATGAACGTATTTTGAATCGCAAGATGTCTTCCCTTCAAATTAAAATTGTCAGAACTCTGCGTTTTTCGAAAAAATTAACGGATACTACTAACGGATATAAGCTTCAAGATTGTTTTATGTGGGCCATCCTGTATGTGTAAACATTTGTTTCCTGAACTTTATTAGGCGCATTATGCATTGTTTCAATAAGTTTTTTTCAAATAGAGCACAGACGCCACATGCTTATGCAGCGGATAAACTAACAATTTCAATCATTGTCTTATGTGATGTTGTTTCAACAAGCTGATCTCACATATTTATCGAATTTCATTTATGCCATCTAAAAATACCTGACTTTGAACCCGTAAAGGACGTACAACGTACAATACACGTTTTCATGGAAAACTGCAGCTTGCAGCTCGAATGAAATTCCATACCATGACGAGTTGCTTTTAAAATTTGGCTTTCATCATTTATACTAGTGGATCCAGTAGGCGTTGTCTCGCCAGAAATTCGGCTTTTGTTTCGGTGGCACAATTGATTTTAAAATATGAAAAGCATATAATTATCAATAGGACATTGATAATAGACGAGATAATTTTATGACAATCGAAAGGTCGTTACTTGGTAACCACTAGATGGCGTTAGAAAGATGAGATTTCGTACTACAAAAATTTTTGATATAGTTTTGTGATAGTGAGTTGACTCAGTTTAGTTAGAGCACGCAAAGAGAAAATACGCTATATTTTATAGTTTTTCTTCGATAAAGGTGAAAATGCAAGTCAGGTGGCTGAAAATGTAAATAGTGTTTATGGTTCTGATACTGTAACAGCCAATCACGCGCAATTTTGGTTTCGTCGATTCCGTTCTGGTAATTTTGATGTCAAAGATGCCCCACGCACTGGAAGGCCAATAATTGTCGAAAATGTCGATAAAATCATGGATATTGTCGAGTCCCACTATCATGTAAGCTCAGTTTCGATTGCTCAAGAGCTAACGATTGCACAAAAAAACCGTTTGGAATCATTTGCATAAGACTGATCTCGAAAATAAGTTCGATGTATGGTTACTACACGAATTAAACTAAAAGACCTCATGGACCGAATTTCCATCTGCGAATCGCAACAAAATCAACCCATTTTTGAAACGGTTGGTGACTGGTGATGAAAAGTGGATCTCTTACGACAACGTCAAGTTAAAACGGTCGTGGTCGAAAAGCTAAGATTGGCGACCAGGAAGGTGTTGCACTGTGTATTTGGTGGTATTGGCAAGGAATTATCTACTATGAGCTGTTCCTCTATGGCACAACTGTTAACTGTACTGACGGGACTGTACTGTCAACAATTAGACAGTCTGAAGGAAGTAATCGCCCAGAAGCGGTCAGCTTTGGCCCATAGGAGAGGAATTCTGTTCCTGACAAAGCCAGGCCACACATAGATTGTGACACGCCAGAAACTACGGGAGCTTGGTTGTGAGGTTCTTATGCATCCATCATATAGTCCGTAACTGGCACCAGAGGATTACAATCTGTTCCTGTCCATGGCGAAGAATTTTGCTAGTGAAAAATTCGCTCCAACAGAGGCTTGCGAAAATCGATTGTTACAATTTTTTGCCAATAGGGCCGAAGGCTTCTGTGAGAGAGCCATGAAGATATTACCTTCAAAATAGCAAAAAGTTATCGAACAAAAGAGCACATACTTGATCTGAATCGAATAATTCTAACTATGGTAATCGAAGCATTGTTTTTCATGCAGAAATAATGTTTTTTTTTCTACACCTTACATCAAAACATCGAATTGAAGAAATGGTTCATTTTGGGACTGGGTTCTGATATCATCGAGCGAAAAAAATCATTCTTGTTTTGCACCCGCCATCTTTTCATCTAAACGAATACATAATTGTTTGTTTTCAAACCGTCGAAACATGTCAGGTATTCGCCATGAATTTCTAATTGAATATATTCAGTGGAATATATTGTATCTTCGTTTTTGAATAAAACCGTTTTTAAAAAATCACGAGCCTGCCCAGAATAATATATGCGTATCTAATATATTGCCCGTTTATTGAATGAATATCGAGACATGTCTTTGAACTCTACGTGAAGTCACGCATAGAAGTTAATTCTCATTCATTTTGAGTTATTTCCTTGGCAGAAGCAACAAAACGAATGTTGATACCGAAACTTGCGACCAAAACAAAGAATGTCCCGAATAAAACTCGAGATGAAATTAGATCATGACTCGGCACTTGAATGTTTGAAATCAGGGGGAAAACCAAGAAGGAAATATATCTGGAATGATAAATGAGTAATATATTTAAATAACAATGCACAAATGGTAGGTAATAGTGGTGAGAATTATTTTCATTTATTCAGTGCTCGTTTACCGCAGATATGGCTTTATAATTAAGGCCTAATATCTGTATTTTTCGAATTTTCAGCCGGGTGGTTTCAAAGGTGAGGCTTAACCAGGACCGGAGTTAGGGGTTGAACAGTGAAGTGACCGCTTCAGGTGCCTCTATTTGAGGGGCGGCAATTCGGCCCAGTTTCTGCATTTTCTGCATTAAAAATTTCCGAACCGCCTTTACTAAATTGCGTGTATAATAAATAACACAAGGCAGTTCAATCAATAAAAACATATTTCCCTAATATCCTCATTGAAAGAGGGATAAAATCATTCTGTATTTCACACTAACGAAAGGCAACACTATACAGGGTGGCCATTTGAAAACGAAACAGACGAGATTACAGACGAAATAAAGTTTTTCGATAGAAATGCTCGGACAGGTCGATTTCTGTTTCGAGGGGGACAACTTAAGATGTAGGTTACGGACGCATATCGCTTCAACCCTTGCTGCTACAACCCCCACCCCCAATTTTTGAATAGGGAAGATGGGGTGAGGGATACCTCAATTTAAAGGTATTTTTATACTGATTTCAGCACAGTAATTGTTTTTTCATTTTATGCATTAGTTCTCGAAATATTCATGCGTTAGTTAGTTAGGAAGGAAGCCACAGTCATGGTTGTTTTGATGCTCAAAATGTCGATTTTTCACAGAACACTACAAGTGCCATGAAAACACCACTTCATTTTCAAATACTTAGTTAAGAATATTTCGAGAACTAATGCATAAAATGAAAAAACAATTACTGTGCTGAAATCAGTATAAAAATACCTTTCAAATGAGGTATCACTCACCCCATCTTCCCTATTCAAAATTTGGGAGTGAGGGTTGTAGTAGCAAGGGTTGAAGAGCTATGCGTCCGTAACCTACATCTTAAGTTGTCCCCCTCGAAACAGAAATCGACCTGTCCGAGCATTTCTATCGAAAAACTTTATTTCGTCTGTAATCTCGTCTGTTTCGTTTTCAAATGGCCACCCTGTATATCGCTATTACTATTCGAATTATTGGAAGCCAATGTTTACACATTCAAACTATGGAAACCTACGACTTTGCATTCAAAACTAGTTACTGTTAAATACGAAATGTTTTCAGCGAAACACATTTTGTAATCCCAATTAGATTTCCGAGCAATATTTGTCATTCAATAGAATTTAATTTTTTTACACACGATTGGAAGATTATTCATCATTCAAATATCAAATTTTAGTTACTTTCTGTGTATTCCGGAAGTCACAGACTACTCCACACAGTGAGGAATTGCGGTTTTTCCTCCATTTAAGGTTTTTCCTCGATAACTCTTAAAGTATTCCTTTTAGGTATTGGGTTTGCTTAAGTAACCCCCACTATTTCTGTACGTAGAATTGACTGTAATAAAAAAATTCTAATTTGAAAGTTTTGATGAATTTATAAGACGGTTTGCAGTTTGGACCAAAAATGTAGAGGGTGTTCATAAGAAGATAATAAACTTGGACAACTCAAATTCATCAAAACATAGTATGTATCAATACGTAGTAATAATAATAACACGTATTTGCAGAGTCAAAAAGAAAAACATTTTTTCGAAAAAAGCTTTTTCTGTCGAAATGTTCAAAAAAATTTGAGCGCTCGTCCCCACCATTTTTTTCAAAAGAATCCCATTAACCCATGAACCGTTGAGTTTTTACCCAAGATATGGCATATTGCCGAAATTTTCATCAAAAAAGCTATGCAATGATGCGATAATATACTGGGTGTGCCATTTGAAATAAGGAAGTAGAAGTCTGTTTCCGGTATAACTGGAAGTTGTAGAGATCTGAAAATATTTCAAGGAGAAAGATCATTGCCTCAAACTCCAACATGCAAATTTTCAGCTCAAAATTATAATTAGTTTTCCATAAACTTCTAATAGGTCATCCCGGTGAATCACCCTGTATACATATATTCCCAGCGAGCTTCAATTAAAGCATCATTTTTTTTTGCCCAATCTCCTCACAACAACATACGTAAACCTCTCATGGGATATCATGTTACTCGTAAATAAGATACAGTCACATGTTTTGTCGAAACAAAAACAATGATATGGGAAAAATGTACGGCGTAGAGCATTGCGAAATGGCTTAATATACATCGGCGTCCTATCGTTTGTTTTCAATATTTTTCAGCAGTAATCATCGTGGTTATTATATATTATTTATTTTCTTGATTCAATCTCGGATTCGATGGAACATATCTGTATTTGGTTTGATTGATCTGAAAATGTGTACGTAATTGAATCGTTTTTGATTTATACTAACTTACAACTGCAACATCCAGAAGGAGCTGTTTAAATTTAATTTTTTTTTGGTAGAACATAGATAGTATAGCAAGGAGGAATGATTGAAATTTGGAGAAAAAAACGAAGGGTTTACAATTTATTTTTAATAAATTTGTGTATAATGTGTTTGTCCGCCGCGATTATCTATACACTCCCCAACACGTCTTGACGTCTCGGCATTGGTGCAATAAGATGGTCTATTTCTTTTTGAGGGATACAAGCTACATGTACTTCATGTCTCAGGTACACCAATGTCCGTGGGGGCTAGGGTGAATTTCCAAGCCTTCTACCCATGATGTCCCAAACATGCTCTATGGGTGAAAGATCGGGGGATCTGGCGGCCATGGCAAAAGATTCCCATGGGTCGCTTCGATAAAGTTTAAACTAACTCTGGCTACATGAGGTCGGGCATTATCTTGTTGAAATATTGGATTCTCGAGCCGGTTAAGGTAAGGGAGAACATATGGCTCCACTATTTCTTGCAGTGCTGTCATGTTACCTCGAATAAAGACTAAAGAAGACCTACTTACATGTGCAATAGCACCCCATACCATAACGCCTACTGTCCGGTGTACATGAAGCTCAACATCAAACTGAGGTTCACGTATTTCTCCCCGACGTCGTCTAACCCTTCTTTGGCCATCATGAGCACCCAAG
The DNA here is from genome assembly GCF_914767665.1 of Harmonia axyridis. Classification (NCBI taxonomy): domain Eukaryota; kingdom Metazoa; phylum Arthropoda; class Insecta; order Coleoptera; family Coccinellidae; genus Harmonia; species Harmonia axyridis. The sequence continues at coordinate 34,358,765 of NC_059505.1, forward strand.
GATAATCGAGATTCATCAGAAAACACCATCTGATGCAATTCCACATTCCAATGTTGACGTTCTCTGCACCACTGTAATCGTTGCCGGCGATGCTCCACCATCAATATTTTCTAACTGAGGGCTGGTATCAAGTATCTTTCACTTTTCATTAATTGAACACCCTATGTGTTCACAACTGATGATATGTAACACCCTGTAGTTTGTTGCATTTTTAGATTAATAAAAATGTATAAAAATAAGAAATAATTTCTTCCATATTCTGTCTGCTAGACCACAAGTACCAAACATGTTTGGAAACAGCTCATTTTTATTAATCTTAAAATGTAACAAACTACCGGGTGTTACATTCAAACCAATGGCAGCTAGACAATAAGTATTTTTGATAATATTGTTAATTTAACTAATAAAGAATGTTACGAGTTACTTTATGAGCACACACAAAACTATTGTATTTTTGTCCATCCTGTACCAATTGGAATCAACATGTGATACATTTTTGGAATCAGCTCAGCTAGAGTAATCGGAAAATTGAGACAAAATGGGGGTGTTCCATTTAAAAAAAAATGACGGTGACGTCATTACTCGAAAGTAATTCACCATGTATATTAGATTATTATTTTAAAATACGGTAAATTAAAATAAAAAATCGACGTGTTTCAGGATTATTCCTTGAAATGGTCTGTTTAGCTAAAAATGAATTCGTTCCATACTTTACGGACACAGTGTATAAAAAGTTGATCAGAGAGACACCATGTAGTGTACCTACAATTATAATGAGTAAGGAAATCGTCTATGACCTGAGAACGTAGGAGGACCAAGCCCACTACCTGATGTGTTCCTACTTTTGTTAAGAAATCTACATACGTAGATATGTATTTAAAAATACATCAGAACGATTTCACGTCATTTCTAATTCGAGTATGTTATTATTTACGGACTTTGAGGAGGTTAATTGTATCAAAAATCGATTTCGAAATATTAGTTTGCGCTCGTAATCTTATCTGTATAACCACAAAGAAAATATTGTCTACTACATATATATCAAAAAGTAACCAAATAGATGCTAACCATAATTGAGGTGGAAGTTTTTCAGATGTATGTACGCACTAAAAATTCGCAAATCACCGCAATTCAACGCAATGTCTCTCAATAATCTCCAGAACTCGCTTGGTTTTGATTTTCATTTCGAAATTTCAAAGAAATGATTGCTTAGAAATTAGCGAAAAATATTATGCAGGGTGTCAGATTGTACATATATTCTTTCGAGATAAAGCAATACAAAATCATTGTTAACTTCAAACAATAAAGCATGTTTAGCTTAATCTCAGCATTAGTAGAGAAAATGAACGTGGGTATCATAAAATATGATACAAAAGCACAAATAAAAACTTCACCAAAAACTCTGTATGTGTATACACCATATAGGTGTAATTAGATACAGGTAAAAGTTTCTCTCAAAAACTGACTCTTTATTGCTCTCAATTTTTTGAAGAAAAAAATGGTACGCCACTGAGATATTTCAAATTAAATATCATTTTTGAAATGCTCCTTCGATTATTCACAAATAATCTGTCGGCGCCTCATAAGAGGCGCCTTTTAATGAAAAAAAAATCAACTTTGATACATAGAACTATCTTATAATAGATAATTTATTGAAGAAATCCCCTGAATTTTATCGTTTATCACTAACACCCTGTAAGCTCAATGATGTATATTCCGACTCTGCAGGCCTCTCCATCCCTGTAAATTTTTATACCCATCATCTAAGAAACTCAAGTTTAAAATTCATGATTGAATTTTTGCATAAACACTGAAATTCAAAAAACAAGTCGAATTACGAAATTTCAGTCAGTAACAGACAAAAGTATACTTCTGTGCTATTAAAATATCATCAATTATTCTCAAAACAAAACATTCTTATCGCCATCACTCATAGAAGTATTAAAATTTTTGTTGTTTAGTTAGAACGTGAGTGCTCATGTTTCAATCAACCATATTTTTTTAGACATAAATAAATAGAAGCATTGAAATGATTTCATGATAATGGCATCAACGCTGGTTGGTATTTATAAATATTTCTCTGCGATTATGTGTTATTGAATAACCGCAGTAACTTATAAGGTACTGCGATGTATTAATTGTTTTGATGGCGAATAAAACTGAATGGAATGTTCATTCATTGGATTTTCACATCACTGAACTTGAACAAGCTGAAATTAGTAACTGTTGTTCCTTTAGTAGAGGACAAATCCGACTAAATTTTGCGTGCAAAAGTAAATCGAATCTATGGTCTGCAAGAATGTATTGGACGAATGAACAAGGAGTGCATTCCTCCATTTTTTTAGAGGCATATTGAAGTTGGCTTTTCAAAATGGAAATTTAATTTTCGCAAACACGATTCGTCAATAAATTTTACGTTTTTGAAAAGAGTTTGTGAGTCCTGAATCAATTCCTATTCTCTATTGAATTTCTCAGAGGTTTGCTCGATCAAGCCACAAATATACAGGGTGGTCCAGATTTTATTGCAATAACATTGATGTCGGATAGAACCATTCTTTTCCTGAAAAAAATTCACATAAACATATATCCTAACAAGCTTCGTTTTCGAGACACAGCGTGTTAAGTTTTGAAAAAAAATCTGTTTTTTACTTATAACTCTAGTATTGTTACACCCTATATTTTTAACGGTTTTCGATATCTCTGTAGTGCCCATCTAAATAGTTCTAACTCTGTATAGTTATTCTGTTTTGAGGAACAAAAAATTCCAATGAAATTTTTGTCCCCTCCTTTAATCAGCACAATATAGAAATTCTAATTTAACAAGTTTCAACACATTTCCACATAAAAATTACCTGTTAATTAACAAAACATCATTCTTCCCACTAACCACACGAAAATATAAGTTTTGACAGACGACTCTGAGGCTCAGAGTTGTCTGTTATATTTTTGTGTAAGGGTTGTTCGAAACATATTAGAAGAAATGTAAAAAAATTGTAGGTTCAATTTTTAAAAAAGTTTTCATAAAAAATTTAAAGATTTTGCTTTTTCAAAGTGGGTAACACCCCCCATGAGTCAACTCTAGTTACGCCACTAGATACACCCTTCTGCTATATGTAGTTTCATTTGGAATTCAACTTTTTTTGGACGTCTATGAAACGTATAGAATTCCATCTTCTTCAATTGTGAATTTTTCAATAATAAACACTTGAAAACGATCCAGAAAATTATTGCAGTTGAGGTTGAATAAATATTTGGAACGCACAATATTTTTCATGGTATTATACAAAACATTTCAAACTCTAATGACAAAGAGCCAGATGTTCACGAGAGAAGACAGAGTTCATTGGCCCCATTAGATAGTGTCAATATACGGACATAATGTTTGATCTAAAAATAAATCATTTTCGTGAAAAGTAATTTGTATCAGTCGTTCAACGCACAAAGGAAAAATCTAGCATGCGCGTTGAGCAGGATCCTTATATAAGAACATAGAATAAGTATTGTATATTTTATGTAAAATTCCGCATTAATGAACTTTGAGATTGTTTATTTATTTTGCAAAGTAACAGTATAAAAACGTAATAGATATTACTGACAGTAACCATCGATAAAAAGAGGTTATGTTACAACCTATGCGTAGGTGAGCTTGTATGTAAAGTATTTCATTGGAAACTTCTCAATCTATTTGCGTAATCGTTCTATGATGTGATGGAAGTATCTCAAGAAGGTTGTGGTAAATGAATCCAAGGCAACCACACCCTCACTATGGAAAGTTTAGAGATGAACGAACGTAGGTGAACTATTCTAATATCCTAATCACTTACTTTCAAAAATTTCGGGGAATTGGATTGTAGGTACATAGGCGTTCAATTTTACTTCCACCATTTTTTCCCGAAATCCGAGGCTTTATTGTAAAACACTGGTTAGGTATACATTTATGATTCAAAGTATTGTCCATCGCTGGCCACTACTTTCTCCCATCTTTCGGGCAGCGTACGAATCCCGCGTTGAAAAAACTGTTCATATTTTGAAGCGATCCACAAATCGATTCAATTTTTTACTTTTTCCTAAGACCGGAAGTGCAGTTCAGCCAGGCCGTGTGCCATTGATAGAAACAAATGACAGTCCGAGGGAGCAACGTCTGGAGAATAAGGCGGGTTGGGCAGGACTTCCCATTTTAACGTTTTCAAGTATGTCTTGACTCTTGACCACTTTTGCAACATGAGGTCGAGCATTGTCTTGCTGTAGAATAACTTTTTTTTGTCTCTCGTTGTATTGCGGCCGATTGTCTTTCAATGTTTGGCTCAAATGCATTAATTGAGTTCGATAACGATCGCCTGTGATTGTTTCAGTTGGATTTAACAACTCTTAATACACTCCGCCGAGCTGGTCCCTCCAAATACCGAGCATGACTTTGGAACCGTGAATATTCGGTTTGGTCGTCGACGTGGAAGCATGACCGGGATATCCCCATGATTTATACGCTTGGGATTATCGTAATGAACCCATTTTTCGTCTCCAGTCACAATTCGATGCAAAAATACCTTCCGTCTCTGCCTTGCAAGCAACTGTTGGCAAGCAAACAAACGCCGTTCAACATCTCTCGGCTTCCACTCGTATGGCACCCTATTTCCTTGTTTCTGAATCATTCCTATGACTTTCAGGCGTTTTGAAATGGCTTGTTGCATCACTCTCAATGATCCTGCCAATTCTTGTTCGGTTTGACACGAGTCTTGATAAAGTAATGCTTTTAATTCTGCATCTTCGAAAACCTTCTCTATTCCACCGTCATGCTGGTCTTCGACATCAAAATCACTGTTTTTGAAACGTTGAAACCATTCTCGGCACGTTCTTCCACTAATAGCGGCCTCACTATAGGTATTTGAGAGCATTCGATGAGCCTCAGCCCGCAGCCGCAGATTTGTTCATATTAAAGCAGAAAATTAAAACCTACCGCAAATGATGAAAATTTGGCTCGTAAGCTGACATGTTTAATAGAGAATAACTTTATGATGCAGACACAAATCGATTAATTTTTCGATGGCATTATGTTTACCTACAAATACCTAAGCTTATTGTAAAATATCTACGATCTTTTTATTCCGACTACCATTTACCGCTACAGTCATCTACTTCAAAACGGCGTGAGCAAAGTTGTACACCTAATAGAATTGACTGAAAGAATAAAAAATATAGGTTGTAATATTCAAGATCTTTTTATAAAAATCCTGTACATTTTTGGACCAAACATATACTGGATGTGCCATTTGAAATAAGTAGTAGTCTGTTTACGGTATAACTGAAAATTTTAGAGATCTGAAAATATTTCAGGGAGATAGATCATTGCCTCAAATCCCAACATTATAAATTTCAGCTCAAAATTATGATTAGTTTTTCATAAACGTCTAAAAGACCGTCGCGGGGATTCACCCTGTATATGTTATCTCCAAATTAACGAGCTCTCAAAAACTATTGACTCCTCAGTGCATTCTTCATTTTTATCAGATTCGCTGGAATTTCTAAACAATCTAGTTACCATGAAAAATGAAGGTTTATCTAAAAAAAAACGCACTTTTGCTTTTACGTACGATAAAAATTGCTCAAATATTTTGCAACTCAATTTTGTCGAGTAAACACGCGAATCCCATATTCCCTCGTCGCTAAGCGGGAAAAGCTCCAAGAGCGGATTTTCCCGATTTCCCGCTACCCCAGCGTATATTTTGGGACGACCTTGTCCAAGGTCGTCATCCCCCCCTAACTCAGGAACCCCGTGGAAATAATGGTGGATGAATCTGTTGAATGGAGGCAACTAGAGGGATTGTTTGGGTCCATCGAAGTTTGGAAAGGGACGGAGATAGAGAGAGACGAATGGAAAATTCGAGAAAGCCACGTAATTCCTATCGCGGGAGGCTTGTCGGGCGGCGTTGCCACCTGTCTTGTTTGACATGATATATGATTCGAGAGATTCGAAGATTGGAAAGGTCTAGGTAGTCTGATCGGTAACGAAGAAAATGGTCAGTGTTTAACTCTGACGTTTCGAACACTTGGTGCTGTCATGAAATACGAAAAACCTTATTTTGGTTTATTATTTTTTTAAGTAATACCTATCATAAGGCACGGGCGTAGCCAGGTTTCAGTTTCGGGGGGGGTTTTACATATTATAAAAAAAATCTAATGTTTTTCTCTTTAAATATATCAACTTTAAAAGAGCCAACCCATTCAGTCTATTTTCACTAGTTTAATTTTTCAAGTATGTTTTGAGAAAAAAAAACATTTTCAAAATCACTTTTTGAAATTTAGTTTATTTCTTTATATCGATAAATATATTTAGGAAGAAAATACCGTCGTAGTATTTATACAACAGAGTACTCAAATTCAAATTTATGAGTAGAAAGTTTATATGCAAAAAACCGGTAAAAAATGATAGTAATCACCTTTTTTGCATTTTTTCAATGTTTTATCATGAAATTTTGGTGGCAAACTTCAGATACGAATTCTGTACCCCAGAAACAGAGATAATAAATCTAAGAAATTAAAACTACCCCATCAACTGAGTTTTAGCAGAGATAGATATAATACGCCAATTTTGAACTATCGTTTGAGCCAGGTTTTTCGGACAAAAAACTTTATGGAAGAAAACGTCACAAGATTAAAATTTTTTTGTATTTTCTTTTAATGTTCCGTCACAGAATTTTAGTGCTAAACCTCAGATTCGGATTCAGAACTCAAAAAAATAAAGGGTGTTTTTTTTAGAGCTATAGAACTTTAAATTGCAATAAAACAACGATAGATTATTCGATTGATATGAATTTTATTTATCCGCAAGATAATCTTGTGGCATTACATTTTGAATATGATTTCTGGCATATGACTGACAAGGCTGGCTCCGATGTAGTCCAATCTGGACGTCCAATTTTCGATGACTTTTCCAACAGTTGTAGCCTTATATCGGCAATAACACGGCGAATGTTGTCTTCCAAATGGTCAAGGGTTTGTGGCTTATCCGCATAGACCAATGACTTTACATAGCCCTACAGAAAGTAGTCTAGCGGTGTTAAATCACAAGATCTTGGAGGCCAATTGGTCCAAAACGTGAAATTAGGCGGTCACCAAACGTGTCTTTCAATAAATCGATTGTGGCAAGAGCTGTGTGACATGTTGCGCCGTCTTGTTGGAACCACAGCTCCTGGACATCATGGTTGTTCAATTCAGGAATGAAAAAGTTAGTAATCATGGCTCTATACCGATCACCATTGACTGTAACGTTCTGGCCATCATCGTTTTTGAAGAAGTACGGACCAATGATTCCACCAGCCCATAAAGCGCACCAAACAGTCAGTTTTTCTGGATGTAACGGTGTTTCTACATACACTTGTGGATTAGCTTCACTCCAAATGCGGCAGTTTTGTTTGTTGACGTAGGCATTCAACCAGAAGTGCGCTTCATCGCTAATGGACGTATAGTGCGCGATACGTATTCCGCACAGAACCATTATTTTCGAAATAAAATTGCACTATTTTCAAGCGTTGTTCAGGCGTGAGTCTATTCATGATGAATTGCCAAACCGAACTGGGAATAAATCAATAAATTCAAATTTCACATTACAAATTAATTGAACTGAGAGTGATAATTTCATTCACTTCTTACAAATTCCATTAAAAAATATTTTCGAGATTTTGAAAAAAAATAAGTTTTTTTGACATCTTCAACATTTCGGGGGGGGGGGGTTTGAACCCCCAAAACATCCCCCCTGGCTACGCCCGTGTCATAAGGGCATCAAATTTTTTCGAAAAAAATCGAAAAAACATGTTACTAAGTAATATAGAATGTTTTTTTCGAGCTATATAACTTTAAGTTGGCATTACTGTTCAAGATGGCGACCGATTTAACAGCTGTCAAGTGATTTATTCTTAGTTTGGTTTTGCAATTCATTATGAATAGATGCACGCCTGAACAACGCTTGCAAATACTGCAAATGGGCCCAAAATGAGATTGCCGTTGTTCCCGATTTCCATAAGCGAATTTTGTTTAGCGATGAAGCGCACTTCTGGTTGGATGGCTACGTCAACAAACAAAACTGCCGCATTTGGAGTGAAGCTAATCCTCAAGTGTATGTCGAAAGACCGTTAAATCCAGAAAAACTGACTGTTTGGTGCGCTTTATGGGCTGGTGGAATCACTGGTCCGTACTTCTTCAAAAACGACGATGACCAGAACGTAACAGTCAATGGTGATCGCTATAGAGCCATAATTACTAACTTTTTCATTCCTGAATTGAACAACCATGATGTCCAGGAGCTGTGGTTCCAACAAGACGGCGCAACATGTCACACAGCTCGTGCCACAATCGATTTATTGAAAGACACGTTTGGTGACCGCCTAATTTCACGTTTTGGACCTGTGAATTGGCCTCCAAGATCTTGTGATTTAACACCGCTAGACTACTTTCTGTGGGGATATATAAAGTCATTGGGGCTATGCTGATAAGCCACAAACCCTTGACCATTTGGAAGACAACATTCGCCGTGTTATTGCCGATATACGGCCACAAATGTTGGAAAAAGACGAAAAAGTCATCGAAAATTAGACGTCTAGATTGGACTACATCCGAGCCAGCCGTGGCGGTCATATGCCAGAAATCATATTTAAAATGTGATGCCACAAGATTATCTTGCGGATAAATAAAATTCATGTCAATCGAAAAATCCATCGTTGTTTTATTACAAGTTCTATAGCTCTAAAAAAACACCCTTTATTTTAACAAAAATCATGAATGCTGGTGGCAACAAAAATCCGAGTCGAAGACGAGGATTTTTGCACATGTACGAATGCTTTTCGTTAAAAATATATCAGGTACTTTCTTTCGATTTTTTCACAGGAAAAATTAAATGCCCGAATGGCATTCGACAAGACTATTTCATAAAACCATAATTACTTGTTTTCAAAGATATTGTAATTTTTTATGGCAAAAACTGTCGAGTTTAGCCGCAGGTAGACTCGAAAAAACTGCTGACAGGTGGTGTCATACAGTTTTCCCATCAAGAACCCATTTTTAATACAGAATTGAGCGTTTGTGATTGGTGGAAATTAAGACGAGAGAGATAGTCACTGATAAACCTTAGGAATCGTTCAAATCAAATTAAAAGAAAATGAAATTCCACCCATGAAATTTTCAGTTTACGTTTTGGAATGTCCCAACGACAATTTGACCCCCAGGACTCAGAAACGAAGAATTTTAGAAGATTAAAAAACCGGTCAATTTCTATTTTGAGGGGTAAGAATTTTCATAATGAGTTTATTCTCAAAATACCACCCTTATGAAGGTGGCATCAACCCCTAATATTTTTTGAATAGGGAAGATATGTCGAGTGTTGGTTAGTTTGAAAGTTATTTGATGTGTTGGTTAGTTTGAAAGTTATTTGATGTGTTCATTGCACAACCCAGTTAAAATTTTAAAAATCGGTTCAAAATTCGTTTTAGGCTTGGCCTCAACTCTTTACCTTATAATAATAATAAATCATAATAATAATTATTCACGAAATAATGTAATATTGGACTTATCGTCAAAACAGACAGTTGAACCGTCCAAACTCAAGAACCTCTTGATTTTCAAGCTACTTGGCTTGAGCTTGACTTGATTTCGAGTCAAACTCAAGTCAAGTAGTATCTAGTGGTTCAATCTCAAGTCTGGTCAAGTATTAATTTATTTGAATCATATCAAGCTACTCGATTTTTAGCAGTTTTATTGTGTGGTCTCACATCAATGAAAAAATGCTGAAATGAGAATAGAAGGAACCTTGCAAAAAACACTTTTATTTATTAAACTTATTGCATAAATGAACCGAAAATATCAACTCTTTTGAAATAGAAACATAAATTAAATCACTATAAATCATAACAAAATAATAAAAAATAAAGTTTCTTGATATTGGGAAACCTCCAGGCTTTGTTTGATTTTATAATTTTCCTTCCAGGATCTAAGACACATGAGGCATCTTATAGATTTGCCTATAACCTATTTTTGGAACTGTAAGAGCAGATCTGGAAAATTGTCTTTCAACAGAAGCTGAAGATGCTGGCGTTGATGAAAAATCCTTGGCCATTTTGGCCAAGTTTGAAGAGATATTTCTGAAACTACCAAAATCTACCAATAGATTTCATAAAAAAGTGAGATAACTACAAATAAAGTCACAATGGCGAATTCTTCAGTCTCTCCTTATTTAGTCTAAGCGCGCATGAGATAGCAGAAATATATGCCGTGCGACGCGTGCATATCAAGCTCAAGTAATAGCAAGCAGCTTGGTATCAAGACAAGCAATAAATATCTAAAATCAAGCTTGAGTATCTAATTTTTCACGAGCTTGATTTTCAAGTCAAATAGTTGGTTAAAATGTGAAGCTACTTGGCTTGATGAATCCCTACTTCTAAGATCCTTGAGTTTTAGAATTACATCTTTTAAACCAGAGGAGATAAACCAAATCTGATACCCCATTCTCATTCTCTTTTTCTGAGAAACTAAGAAGAGTAGTATCAATTTTTGACCACTGTCTTTTGTTTTCGGGATATAAGCGAAAATTGGAAAAACGGTGGTCAAAAATCGATACTACTCTTCTCAGTTTTTCAGAAAAAGAGAACGAGAATGGGGTATCAGATTTGGTCTATCTCCTCTGGTGTAAAATATGTAATTCTAAAACATCGAAATTTGCCCACCCTGTACAACTTCAGTAGAATTTTACATCAATTGCCAGCAAGAATTGCACATAGTATGGCTTTATTTGGATGTTAAGGTATCTCAATAGCTTCGTGTGGATTTTCAGCAATCAAAATTCTGCAAATTTGTTTGTTTATTCATAACCAGACAACCAGTTAATCGAAAATGAGTACTGATATCAATAAAACAATTCAATTGTAGAGTGCTAAAATATCGAAATTTGCCCACCCTGATGTACACGCTAATTCTTAAAATCTTTAAAAGCGTTCAACGAATGTTTCGACAACAACATTATCATCCTCAGAAACTGAAATAATGCTAGAATTTAGTATCATAAAGAATATAAATAGGTAATACTAAAAATATGGAAGAAACAATCATAATTCATAATAATAAGTTGGATATGTTTTTGTTCCTTAGCTCCTTTTAAAACACGTTGTTTTATGATACATACTAATATTTCAGATCTCTTTTATTCAATATAGAACAAGGATTATGACGCAGGGGGATAACAAAGGATGTAGGCTTTTAAAATGAGTAGTCCTATTAAAGGTGATCTAATCGATGACTCTGCATTCATTTCGAATGCTAGATTCTGACAAGTTATATCTCATTTGGAAGGTATTAAGAATACCTACTTAGACATAATAATATTAATAACTGATCTTTACTGATAACAAGTTATCAAAGGGCAATCGACCGAGGTCCTTCCCTTCAGTCCATAAAAATACCTACTTAGACATATTCATTTATGTTCAATGTATGTATCATATATAATGTGGAAACCACTAATGTGAAGTGCTTATTGTCAGCTCAAAATCATGATTAGTTTTCCATAAACATCTAATAGGCCATTCCGGTGAATCACCCTGTATATAGCAAAACGAATTTCGAACCCTAATTAAATTATAGTAATTATATCCGATAACAGAATCCGAAATCTGAATCTTTCAAGTTTCTAAGTCCTTCCATGCCTTATTCTTTTAGACCATTCGCGGCTAAAAAATTCGAAAATTACTGTTATAAAAAGTCGAAGTCCTACTTCCAATCTAAGACTAAGAGTAAATTTCACTTGAAGATCAGTTTCACAATATTATTATGTGATGGTTGTTGGTGAATCAGACAATGCAGAACCAGAGTCCAAAGTGACAAACCTTTTCGTCACAATCGCTACGTCTGAAACACGCCTAACAATACAGCGCGTGACATACTTAATCAAAATTCAGAAGTGCGTCAGAATGAAGGTGAATCCAGTAATTTTTAGCAGTTTCTGATAAATTCTGAGTAATCTCAGCTGACCTAATATTGGTTATTAGATTTATCAGTGTCGTAGATACCCAACAGTGTGATGATTGACAGCACGTAATTATCTAATTACAACTGTTTGAAAAGATCAAGATTTTCACTCCTCTAATCATAAGCAATGTGGTTGATACATTTAGGATTTATTGATCATAATCAATAACATCTTTGTATAACTGAAATGGAACCTTTAATGTTCTTTTTGATTATACATAATACCATACATGTAGTATCATCGAATATTCATGTATTGCTCTCAATTTTTTGAGAGGAAAAAAAGTGGTAAGCCACTGATATCTTACAAACCAAAAATCATTTTGAATAGCTCGTTCAAGTTGTTACAAAAAAACTCTCATGCCTTGTTTTCATATGGGATGCCGTTTATAGGAAAACAATAAAACATCTTCACTTCTTCAATAAATTATCTATGTTTATATTTATTATTCGATAGTTCTTGATAATGTTTTAATTTTTTTTGCATGAAAACGGCGCCTTATACAGAAAAAGGTAATAGCGATTTTTGGTCACCAAGCAATAAAAAAATGATGTTTGTATGAAATCTTTCAGTGGCGTACCATAATTTCCCTCAGAAAATTAAGAGCAATAAATAAATAGTCAGTTCACAGTAATAGGGAAATATATTGGAATATTTATGTGTAATAGTCAGAATTTGCATGATTTTTGTATACCATATAGTTACTCTGAAGTAGGGCTAGGAATCATGAATGAATGATTTGAATATTCGAATAATCATTGAATAATTATTCGAATAATTGCATTTTGCATTATTCGAATAATCATGAATATTCACTGAATAATCAATGACTACTTTTCTATTCATGAATAATCAGTGAATAGTCGAGTATTCACTGAATAGTTGAATAATCAATGACTACTTTTCTATTCATGAATAATCAGTGAATAGTTGAGTATTCACTGATTATTCAGTGAATAGTTTTCTATTCAGTGAGTAGTTAGATATTTATGAAGTTACGAATGAAAGTTTGAATGATCACTTAACTCACTATTCAGGAATGATTAATACAAGGTTTTGTGATTCACTACGGACAAATCGTTTCATTAATATTAAAATTACTGGAAATTACATAATATTGAAATTGATAGATACAATTGGATTAAAATTATTATTCATAATAGTAGTAGAAAAAGATATTCAGCCAAAGAAAAATTAATAAAATTTGGATTTCATCAATAAAAAATTTTAAAAATGGAATATAAGATTCTAACATATGAATTTACCAATAAAGAGTTCTAATAATAATAGTATAAGGTTCTACATTCGTAAATGTAACCTTGCCTTCCTATTCCGTATGCATTGACATTTCTAGACATTGCTCTATTTCAGTGGTCAAATATTGTTTTATGTATTCTGAATTGCGAACCGACGAATCTTTATATTCTTTTAAATCTATGGTCTTAAAATGTACACACATCGACTGAGACTGAAGTAACATCCTTCCCTAACAAAACTGAATCAGAAAACAAAGTTTTTTGAAAATTCCGTATAATTGATCAGTATGTGTATTCTTGAAGAATTCAATGTTCTCAGAATCCGCTCGATCATTCTTTTTGTACCTTTAGACCTGTAAAGGGTCTATGTAGAATGTAGATTGTACTGTCCCAGCGAAGGTTTTACTGCGTCTATTTAAGGATCTATTGTATTTTGTACGTTGTCATGTGATAAAAAAATCTCTGTATTTACCAAACGACAATTTGATTATAAAAACGAGACCGTACTAATTTGAATTATTTGTTTGGATTCCGAACACTGACAGGAGAACCAAAAATGGCGTTGTGTGACGTCTCACTAATAGAGAGTATATGGCGAGAGGCAAAACACCAAAACGATTATACCACGTCGCAAGGGGTATATTCACTCATCAAAACGCTCGGTTTATTGGTTCATTAAAACATGAGTTTAATCACTGAATATTGACTAAATATTCATTGAATAATCACTGAATAAGCACTGAATAATCATTGAATAATCATTGAATAATCACTGAATAATCATTGAATAATCAACGAATAGTTGAATATTCATGACTACTCGTGAATAATCAAGCATGAATATTTGTTTGAATGAATTATTCGAATAATCGAATAAATTTATGGATGACTATTCGAATACAAAAAGGCGAAAAAGTCCCAGCCCTACTCTGAAGTACATATCTGGTATCTCAGATTTTTGATTAGGTACCTATCTCTCAAAAGTTCCACTTCAAAGGAACTGAAAATGTATCATATCGAAAATCTAAAAATGTAGGTAAGTAGGTATAAGTTCAAGTTCCTCTTTCAAAAGATATCAAAAATAACATACCTATATTTTTTCAAAACGTAACTTATCTTGTAACTATAGATACTATTCTGAAGAAGATAGCTGTGATCACCTGATCAGAACAAACATTTCTAGTAGAGCTTTATTTTCATGTATTATTATTTCAACGTTGTGATGATTGGCCTGGTACCTACATTCGTCTTTTTAGAACAGGATCGCAGCATTGAGGACAGTATGTAGGTTTTCAGAAATTTGTTTCTTGCCATAGACGCCTTGATACAGGGTAGTCAAACTTCAATCATTCACATAATTATTAGGATATCTGTGTTGAAAGGGTCACGGGTGTCTCAAAAAGTCTATGTCTAGTGGAGATATTAAAGAAGAAATCCAAGCTCTACAGGGTGTATCTGAATAATACCAAAAAAAAAAACATAAGGAGTCATTCTAAGGTGGCTATTTGATATAAAATTTTTTGAAAAACCTCCACCTGGAAAAGTTACACCCCTCCCAAGATTAACAAAAAAAACTTTCAACCAATATTATATGTAATTGTATTGTCGATATTCTACAGGTATATTGTTCATTGTTTGTTCACTATTGTTATTTTCGTTGTAAAAGTCTTAGCCTAGTAGAATCATAATTTGGTTGGCTCTTGTTCAATTAAATGCTATTTAGGTATTTAACATGAGCTTGCAATACATTTATGTTTTTATCTTGAATGCTCAAGTTTTCGAAAAAACTTGTTGAGATAACAATTTTAGAGAATAAATTGGGCTTTTTAGTAATTTTTTTTAAAAGGAATATTTTGATTTAAAAAAAATGTAACAAAAATATTTTAGGGGTTGACTGACTATGTCAACTTCAGGGTTGAAAAATTCTGAAATGTGTAGTTTTATTGACAAATAATAATAATAAATTCAATTAAAATTTCAGGGCATCCATTTAATGTATAATTCATAATTTGGCAACCGTAATAATAATAACATGATTTTAAATTTGCATTTTATTCAAGTTCAATTAGAAATGTGAGACTATTTGGCTATTTTCTAAAATTTACCAAAAAGGAAGTGGATATTTTTCTTCTAAGGCCGGCCATCCACGTACAGTTGAAACTGTCAGTTTCGACTGAACAGTTAAAACTGTCAGTCGAAACTCTACGTGAGTGGGTATTTCAGTCTCAGTTCAACTCGAATTTTTCAACTGAACAGTTCAACTGAGAGAAATGAAATTGTTCATATTTTTAACTGAAAGGTTTAACTGAACTGACAGTGTGTGGGGGTTCAACTGTGGAGTTCTCAGTTGATTTCGTGTCGAGCAAGGGTGCGCATCACAATGTCGCGTAAACATAACCAGGTTATAGTCGATTTTATCGAACTATATAGGTCGGAACTTTGTTAATGGCAAGTGACATCGGCTGATTATCACGATCGCGCCAAAAAAGATGCGGCATACAGCAGACTGGCGAAAAAGTTGGAAGAAATGGAACCTGGTACGACCAAGAAATCGGTGCTGTCAAAAATAAACAGCTTGAGATCTGCTTCTCGCAAAGAAAAAAAAAAGTTGAGGCTTCGAAAAAATCTGGAGCATCTGTGGACAGCATTTACAAAGCTTTACAAGTTTCTGGTATTATTTTTCCGAGGGCTTGAGGGGATATTCTTGTAGAAAATTTCAGGCACTCATACGAGCGTCCTGTGGCTAAAGATCTCAGAGTAGCAGCTAATCTTTCATGTGGAGATACTGCAGTTCTCATGACTGTATATTTTTTCACAATTAAAGGAGAAACCAACAATAGTAATTTTTGGTACACTGTTTCAGTCATGCGCAAATAATTGAGAAAATCTAATGGTTCTTCTCCTAATTCTCTCAATAAATTTATGTGTGAAGATAAATTTTTTTTGTAGCCACTGCTTGCACCACTGTTTATGCTTTCTCTTCTTTATTCTTGGTAAAATTGCAAAAATTAAACCGAGGACCGCCAGATCGTCGGACCTTCTCGAATCCATCATGGAACAAACTGAAGCTTTGAACTGCACATGTGTGCACATCTCAGTTCACAGTTGAAACTGACAGTTTTAACTGTTCAGTCGAAACTGACAGTTTCAACTGTAAGTGGATGGCCGGCCTAAGAAAGACAAAGAACTAAAAAATTAAAATTCAAAACGCTCAATATGACGACAGTGACGTCACTTGGATATGTAAACAATCGAGTGTCATATATGAAAGCATTTATTTTCATTATTAAAATTAGTTCATTTTGTGGAGATTATTTGGATGTATCTTAGTAATAAGCTCATTATTATTCATTATAGTTAGGGATTCACGGCTTGGCTTGATTTTCAAGCTACTTGGCTTGAAGCTTGATTTCAAGTCAAGCTCAAGTCGAGTAGGTATTTATTCATCAAGCACTTAAATCGTAGCAAGCTACTTGATTTTCAGCAGTTTTATTGTGTAGTGCCACATCAATAAAAAATGATGGAATGAGAAGAAACCTACCAAAAAAGACATATATTCATTAAAATTATTGTATAAAAGAACCGAAAATATCAACTTGTTTGAAATAGAAACATAAATTTAATCACTATAAATCAGAACAAAATAAAAAATAACTAAAAAATACAGTTTCTTAATATTGAGAAACCTCCAGGTTTTGTTTGATTTCATAATTTTTCATCCAGGCTCAAAGACACATGAGGCATCTTATTGATTCGTCGCCTAACATATTGCGTGTTTTTGTAACTGTAAGAGCAGCTCTGGAAAATTGTCTTTCAACAGGAGCTGAAGATGCTGGCGTTGATAAAAAATCCTTGGCCATTTTGGCCAAGTTTGGAAAGATATTTCTGAAACTACCAAAATCTGCCAATAGATTCCATAGAAATGTGAGAAAACTACTTATAAAGTCACACTGACGAATGCCTCAGTCTGAACGCGCACGAGATTGAAGAAATATATGCCGTGCGACGCGTGCATATCAAGCTCAAGTAATATCAAATAACTTGATATCAAGTCAAGCAATAAATATCTAAAATCAAGTCAAGCTCAAGTGAGTAATTTTTCACGAGCTTGATTTTCAAGTCAAGTAGTTGGTTAAAATGTCAAGCTACTTGGCTTGATGAATCCCTAATTATAGTATTCGATTGTGAAGAATACTTTGAATTATTTCATCCTTTCAATATACATATATATGATTCCGTTTGAGGTTATCATCAATGTTGTTTCAAAGGCTTTCAAAGTTTTCAATGAATCTGTTCATATTGCCAAATAAACCAGCATATTATTTTATCGTTGAATCGATGAACTTAAATTAGCTAAAATAATTCCGGTCTATAAAGGAAAAGGAGACAAGACGAGCTGTGATAATTATAGACCCATATCAATACTTCCTTGTCTGTCAAAAATTTTCGAGTCCATTATAAAAAATAGAATGTTGAAATGGTTGCAAAAGCACAAATTATTGAACGAGAATCAACATGGATTCAGAAAAGGCCGGAGTACCACTACAGCCCTCATGAATGCTATAAATGAGGTCATAGACGGAATGGATAATGGCGAATATATGCAGATGCTCAACTTTGACTTGAGCAAAGCGTTTGATTCAGTCTCTCATACAATCCTGCTTAAAAAACTGTATGCTAATGGGTTTAGAGGAACTGTACTCAGATTGCTGGAGTCCTATTTGAAAAATAGGTCCCAAAAAGTATTTTTGAATAGTGTCTCGTCTGCGGAACATGCAGTGGAATATGGTGTACCCCAGGGATCCGTACTTGGACCGATACTTTTCATTATATACATCAATGACATCACAATCAAACATTGTAACTGCTTGTGCTTGTACTGTGATGACACATCCATCATCGTGAAATCTAAAAATAAAGATGAACTTTCCCATAGAACAGAACTAGCCATAGAAGAGGTGAAAACATGGTTTGCTGCCAATTCGCTCAAGCTGAATGCAGATAAAACTGTGAAGTTGGAATATGGTGGTAAACAGAGCCAAGCTAGTGCCAAATTCTTGGGTGTGGTCCTAGACAATAGATTGAATTGGGCTGCACATATAGACTATATTTGTGATAGACTTGCTAAATCTCTGTATTTGTTGCGTGAGCTGAGGAAATGTGGTACTTATGAGATGTGTAGAACAGCATACTTTGCCAATTTTCAGAGTGTCCTGCTGTATGGAATTCTACTGTGGGGAAATGCCTCAGATGCTGTGAGAGTTTTCATATTGCAAAAGAAAGCGATGCGTATCATGCATGAAATGGGTAGTAGAGATTCTTGTAGAACTGTTTTTAAAAAATATGGGATACTCACCTTTCCATCACTTTATATCAGAGAATGTCTGCTGTACATACAACGTGGTGGCGCCAACTTACGTAAAAATGGGACTTATCACATGATCAACACACGTCATAGAGATGATCTAAGAACTCCTTTGCATAGAAGGAAAAACACTCAGAATTCTGCTGCTTATTACTGGAGTGCTAAGATGTTCAACAAGATACCCAACGATATGAAGAATTTACCAGAGCGAGCATTCAGGAAGGTTATCAATCGGCTCTTGATTGCAAATGAATTTTATTCAGTGGAGGAATTTTTCAGTTTTCAATTTTAATATTGCTGTATTGACGAACCATGTAAAATTGATGGCAATAAATAAACATTATTATTATTATTATTATTATATGCCGAAATTCTCAGCTGAACACTAAACACCAAGTAACGAAAATGCAAATATGTATGTAACACATAACACATTGTTCACCTCAAATTCACGTCATCGTAGTGATTCGCCCAATCTAATTCATTTTACATCACATGATATGGGGTTTGAATTATTCAAGTTTTTATAGCATTTTTTACCCATCAAAAACATTTTTCTGTTTATCAAATCCATTCTTATTGTTCCTATATGTCTAATTTATGATGGGAATGTCGTCAATAAAGAGAACACAATATTTATTTTATCGAATAGCCTATTGAGGGATTATTGGAAGTAACAGGAGCGCATAAAGATAGATCAGAGGTCTAACGTTCTAAGTCAGACAGTATTGGTGGCTTGGACAAACGTGAATTAGGCAGAAGTGGGGATATATAATCCACAAGGGGCGTTATATTCTGGTTTGGAAAATGAGGGAATAATACCTCTTGTCCATCTTTTCGAAAACGGGTCCATTTTGAAAATTCCGATAGGTTTTGAGCCATTACATTTGTTAGGACACTACTAGCATACTCAAAAAAAAAAGTTTGAATGAAAAAAGAAATTGGAAGAATTGAACAGACTGGAATTTTGTTTGTTTCTTTACCAGATGTCTACTACAAGGGATATCTGATCTGACTTTTTAAACACACTTGAAATTAGCCAATTATCTATTAACAATTTTAATAGTTTACTTTTGATAATTGTAATCTCCAAAAATAGATAGATAGATAATCTTTATTTACTCAAAAAATAAATGCATAGCTGTATATTATTTCTACGTTGTTATAGGTTTCGAGCATGTTAAAAAGGAAAACAATCGTAAAATTTCATTTGTTGTGATACTATCAATATTAAGGGTTAATCTTACCCCATATCTGAATAGTTTTAGAGGAATAGGCTTGGAAGGGTATAGTTGATATTTTTTATCTGATCGATTATAGACTGCTTGATTTCCATATTAATTTGATATGGATCTGAATAAGTAGCTAATTATTTTCATATATTCCTCATGATTTTGTTTTTTCAAGTTTGTTAATCTCTCTTTCTCTTAAATTTACTCAGAAATTTATCTATTATTATATAAGATGTTTCATTTCTATATTAAAAAGGACGAGTATGTTTTTAACGATGGAAAATGTTATTTCTTCGTAACCCCAAAGAAAAAGTCTAAAGGTGTTGAATCACAAGATCTTGGTGGCCAATTGTGATCACCTCTTCGAGAACTAACACGGCCCGAAAACTTTTCTTGTAAAATTGAATTTGTTTCTTAGCTTGTGTGGAGTATAGCGTCGTCTTGTTGAAAATAATCGTCGTCCACATCAATATCATTAATAGTCTCAAAGTATCAAATCAAATTATATTATTCAAGCTATAATGTATGAAGTTGCTAAATACTTGAAGTACCTTCAAAAATTTTCCCGAACGTATTTGGATAAGAGAATAATTATAAAATGTCTTCAATTTATTTTCTCGCTTGTAATTAAGAATTATTTGATTATTAACATCTAGGAACTACATAATAAAAAATTTCCAAGTTCAGTTTTAAGTATCCATGTTAATTTGGAAAACATTTCAACGCTATTTGCCTATGTTGGATTCACAACAAACTTATTCCTTGTTTAATAGTTAGATACCTTGAGTTTAATGAAGGTTTTATAATAATCTTCTCAATTTTCGCAGCGAAAATAATTTTTTTTTCCCAATAATGGTGAGTCAAAATAGAAAGATTTTAAACTACGCTCTATCACTCTTTGAAGTGTTTTCAATGAAAGAGAATAATATCCTGAAATCGCATTTATTTGGTTAATTCAACCCTGTAAACACCAATGATATCTTATCGAACAATTTAAAATAGCGAGAAAATCATTGAAGCTATAAAATTAATTTCTGCATCGTTTATTTCTCTTGGAAAACTTGCAAAAATAATAATAATACCTAATAAAAGAAAAAATAAAATCAATTTTTTTTGAGGAATTTCCTAAAGTTTATTTATTCATTTTTTTACATCCAACAGGCAAATGTCCAATTACAGGTGTTAACAGGGTAACAAACATTTACAAAATGAAAAAAATAATAGTCTAAAAGTCTTTTTTCTTAGTTAGTAGTAAAAGTAGTAGTTGGTTAGTAACAATGATAATTACTTGGTGAACCAGGTACATGTCGACATTGAAGCGTCGAACTATTGGCTCACATCAGGTGCGATGTATCCGGAAACGGAAGGTTCTTTTTTAGGTATCCAAGATCAAGTGATCTTAACGAGAAATTACTGTAAGCATATCATAAAGGATCGAACTATTACTGACGATCGATGCCGATATGGGTGTCCAACGAATGAAACAATCCAACATATCACGGGAGAATGTCAAATGTTTGCAGGAAATGAATAAAAAGAGAGACACGATGCAGTAGGAACGATACTACACCATGAATTGGCAACCATATTAGATCTAATTCATTTTGAAAAAGTACCATAGTACAATAAGTACCGACCGGAGACCATCCTGGAAAACGAACGCTATAAACTGAACTGAGATCATATAGTTTTGAATGATAAAACAGTCCCTCACAACAGACCAGATATACTACTAGTCGATAAACATCAAAAGACGGCAATACTCATCGACGTAGCAATACCAAATAACAACAACATGCGTCAAAAGGAGGTCGAAAAAATTTCAAAATATATAGGGACCTCGAATTTCAGATAAAGCGCCAGTGGGGAATGATATCAACGAGAACTATTCCAATTATCATCTCAACAACTGGAATAGTACCCAAAAATCTCAAGAGAAATATCGAGCAACTAGGACTCAGTGAGTAAAATGTAATATAATGCGAAAAACTGTTCTTTTAAGTATTGCAAGGACGGTGAGAAAATTCCTATAGAAGGCGACGGACAGGTCCAAGGATCGGCGGGATCGCGTGGGAGAGGACCAGAGTTCGACGAGAACCAGAGGGATCACAAGGACCGGACACGACCGAGCTCTACCCTTCTGATATTTTTAAATATTTGGGATTGAGTAAATGTTCCTCTGAGAAGTGAGAAAGCCGACGGCGAGGGGAGTTTTTTCTCCTACGCATATAGAATGAAGTCGGGGATGGTCTGAAACCAATCACAGTATATCTAATTCTGTTATAATAATATTAATTAGGTAATATTTATGCAGTGGCGTTGGTAGGGCTCGGACCCCGACTAAATTTTTGCTGTTACTCCTCCTGAAATATTCTATGTAATTTAACATAAACTGGACAGATTTGGAAATATTTGCCCTCCCTTGAGAAATCCTGGACCCTCCTATTCTTGAAAGCTGGAATCGCCAATGTATTCTGTGGGTATTGTCAATTTTTATTTTGGGAAACATCCGAAAATGAAAATAGTTGCATTTAAAATCTTAGAATACCTTATTCCGCTTTATTTTAAACAAATCACATTCGCATTAATAATTTAAATTTTATTCAAGAAATTATATTACAAATACAATGTTTTTTCAACACAAAATCCAAGCATTATATTCCATCATCTCTTCGAGTGAAGATATGAAAAAGGCGAAATAAAGAATGAATAGGCTGGTATCAGCAGTCTTTTTTATAAAATCAGCAATAATTTCAGTCCAAGCTGCTCGGATAGCCTTTGTTTACTCCACAGATATATCAACAATGGGAACAAAATGGTTAAACACAGATTTTCCTGAAACATTCCATAGAACACTCCAAGTTCTTTTATTTTTCAAGCGGTCCTTGACAGTTTGACGTCCAGCACCGATCCAATTCTACCAAGTCATCGGATTTTTTTCGCCAATTCACCTGAATGCAACGCGACAACGTCAAAACTCGAAAACGAGTTCCGCGAATAGACCGTGACGGTCGCAAACTTTTTGGCAACCGGTATTATCTCCATTTCTCGGAATAAAGAGAAAATACTACAACACCGTACCGACGGGATTCCGTCAGCGGCGACGCTGCCTGCCTGCCGGCTTCGGATGTAAACAACTCGCCTTCTGCGTTCTTAAATTCTCCCTCTCTCTTTTCCGAGAGATGTAAACGAAAAATCATACGATATCCACGTAACCCCCAAGCGCTGCGCGTGCGCCGGTCTACGTGACTGCCGTAGCAGATGCGAGGCCTGACGGATAAAAACAATCAGTCGGAACATAACATCGTAAGCGAAAGGATCAAAATGGGAAGATAGTGTGTCGCAAACCTAATTAAATCTTTTCTTTGTGCCTGATTATAAATCATAGTGACCGGCCGTTTTCGTACAGTGACGTCTTCTGCAACACCTTCTAAAAAGCACACAAACGGCTTTTGTACTTTGCAATTGAACCAGAATTAGTCGAGATGGTCGAGAAAAAAATATTGGAGGAAACTGAGCATCATTACGAGTCGGGTAAGTTGTCACAGATATTCAAGTACTCCTTCCTGCCTCCCAACATCCTTGATTATTCTTCGCAGCAGTTGTCAATCGCATAAAACAGCATTCATATTTTATGAAATACCCACTTCGCATAGAATTGGAGCGTATTTGACGGTTCTCGCTCGCTCTGTGTTTTTGTTTATGTTTTGCAAAGTACGGACTAGTTGCTCCTGGTTGGGTTATTATCTAAACAAAGAAACATAAACAAACCCACGTTCAATACCTCGTCGTATATGGTAAAAACTTTGTACCGAGACGGATAATAAAAAAACAATAACAATTTCAACTTGGTTTTGTATTATGTTGGGTCGAATTCAACAATTGCCTTTACAATATATGTATGTATCAAACTTTTCTATGCTTTTCCGTGTATAAGAGGGTAAAGAGTCGTTTTTCATCGGATTCTTCAAATGCAAATTTCATTAGATCGTATTGTCTAGTTTATTTTTAGCGTGCTTCCACATAGCTTTGCAATTTTATTACATTTTGTGATTAGAATTCATCATAAGTTGCGCAACGTCTTCAGACTGATGCAACGTTCTAGCATAACCCTGCAATGAGGAGTAACTTGGATTAACCAATTAATACTAGGTATATTAAATTAACTCTTACTTGCTACTACAACTGATGTGTTGTTAAACACACCAGGATATGCATTAAATGAATATTGGTTTAGATTATAGTGTTTTAAAACACCGAGCTATTCAGTATTGTCGAGTACACGATATTAGCATAATCTTTGAATAATTCCTTCACAATAGAACAAAACGAAATTAGTCACAGAAAAGCCTTCGCTTTTCCAATCAATTACAATTAGGCTAGAAGAATTGTGTTAAGCCGGTTTCCTTGCTTTTTTTTAATTGATTTTATTGCTTTTTTTGAATTGAATGGTGGTCGTGTATGTGATCAATGAATGTGCTCTTAGGCGATGATTAACCTTTATTAACGGTAAACAACACGTCATCGATTCTAGAACATAATTTCACTTTTGTCAGCTAAAATAGTCATACATCACATGAGGAATATGAACCCGTTAACGAGTGATATTATATAGAGTACGCTTCGATTGATTTTCACACCATCTGTGTTTTATGCATTTGAATACTCTGTAAAAAATTACCCAATGAAGCAAATCTCTGTCACAATCATTTAGTTTTTTGATGGTGTTCTTTTTGAAACACGTTGGGACTTGAAGTTAGTTTTAAAATATTTTGAAGTGAGTTATACCCAGGTGTAACTAGCGACTATAACATATTTTTCTTGTCAAACTTTTCGTTCGTCGTATGTTGTAGTTGATACCAGGAAGAGGAAGTTGGACCCCTAAACATATGTGCTCGTTTGAGCGTTTCCTGGATTCAAATTGGGGTGAATTTGCATTTGAGAGATTATCAAACGGCTTTTTCGTGTGTTTGTTCACTTAATTACCTATATTTTCAATAAAATATTAATATAACGTTATTCTGTGCTGTGAACTGGGAATGTAATGAACAGGGATCTTACCTCTTCAGCATTATGCCGTCCTGTTCATCGTTCAAGCATATTAGCTGGGGTTCCAGTTTATCATTTTCTTTTTTTCATTTTTGTGGACCTCGATCATTTTGATTGAATTGATTTTGAATGAAGGAGCATTGTACCGATATTAATTAATTTTTAAATTAATTCATATCAACTCTAATTTGAGATGAGCGTCAGTCGCTGTCAAATATATGAAGCTGAAAGACAACAAGGAGATATATGAGCAAATAGGTGTTAATCGATTGTATTCAGAAGGTTTTATGATATTTTTTTTGACGCGAATAATGGTATTTACTCATCACTCGAATTTTTTCCTAAGCCTACCTAGTGCAGATCCGCGACATTGAATTGTTTGCAAACAAGCGAGTGGTTGAATAACAGATAAATATTATTAATTTATTGTTTTAGACAAGCTCTAAATGGTTGTACTTTCGTTTGTCCTTTGTTCCACTTAAATTCAATAAAACTGTCTATATAAAACACCATAAGTTCATTACGACAATTGACGTTTATTTTGAGCCCTTAGATGAGCACCGTTTTACAGTTAAAGTGTATAATGGTTTCCTTCAGGGTTCAGTTTTGGTGATAAAATTCTTCATATGTAATCGTCATAGCGTAGATGTAATAAAAAAGAACTGGTTAGAACTAGTTTGGATCGGTTATAACGGGTGTTCGTTCGATCTATACAAAAAATAGAATAATAATTTAGTTTTCTTTGAATAGAATGACCCATATTTTGGCTCATTTTCACCCCGTTCTTTCCATTGTAAAACTGCTTTGAAGCTTGAAGGGTTTGAGAGTTCGGGATACGCTATTATTATTGGTGGTCCTACCCCATTTGGGAGTAAGACCTGTTAATTGTCCAACTAGAAGTTGCCTGACGTTTCAACCCTCTGACTCACTGAACACTTTCACTGCTTTTATTGGGCACTTCTGTTCTCATTCGTTGGTAGGTACCTATATGCTGAAGCCTCGCGTAGGTATGGAACCCATTGAAATAAGGCTTTGTTAGAGGTTTATTATTTCTTTTTATATCCGCTTCTCGAACAGAGCGCTCTATCGTTGCGATATTTGTATTATTCTAATGTTTTGATCGATCGTAAATTAATGTTGCGTTATATAGCGGTGGACTTCAAGATATCGAAAGGCATCTTCGGTCCTGAACGCTTATTTATGTGGAATCAACAGGTTTTTTTGGTTTGATATGTGACAGTGTATGAAACATGGATTTATAACAACACTTCTGAGTCGAAGAATCGTCAGCTAACATAAAAAAAGCCGTTCAAAGCGACCATAATCTCAAATATCGGCTGACAAAGGAATAGCATCCATATTTTGGGACATGCATGGTATATCGATCATTGAATATCTTCACAAAGGTCAAACCATCAACAGTGAATAAAACATACCCTTATTGGATCGATTGAATGCTGAAATCAAGAAAAAAAGTTCTCAAATGCAACAGAAAACATTCTCTTCCACCAAGACAATGCTCCTTGTCACAAATCGATGAAAACCATAGAGTAATAAATATAACGAGTGTTCATTAAAATTCGTGGTCAAGAGTGCTGTGGAGAAATTAGAGTTGATTTTGGTGACAACGAGCAGCGCTTAGCTTGTACCATATCACTAACATTTAGTTTACATACTTCGAATCTGGGGAGAATATGGTACAAGCTAAGCGCTACTTGCAATCACTGGTTAGATTATGTTGTCGGATTGTGATACAGTTTCAAATCCAAATTTGAATACATACACATTTTGAATCCGATATTTTTCCTAATTTTCGAATTTATGAAAAGCAGAATATTTATTTTTTTCTGTATCTACCTGCTGAAATCCAAGATTTGGCAAGTTTTGCTCTCCTAAAATGTCATCGGTTGTTTCACGTCCTTTGGCGCGCTTGAAGTTTGTTTTCTGAATTTCAGATATATTTAGGTATTTATTTCAATATATTTTGAGTTGATATGAAACGTTGTTTCACTATGACATAAGAAGTGCGTTCTTTGTGGAGAAACTCGCGAATTGAGTGAAATATCGTATCACTGATATGTTTTCATTTCCGCGAGCTTCATGTCAAATTTGATAGTTCATGTTGGGGACATGCTTCCTTTATCTATGTTTATTACTTTGAGTTTTGACAACTTATGGAATATCTGATAGTTTTTTGGAAAAACATCTTATATTTTTATATTATCGACAGTTATAGCGACTTGGAAATACTTTACTCCTTCAGAAATAAGGAAGGTGGGAAAAAATATCGATTGTCCGAAAATGTCAAATGTCTTATTCGCATTGAGGGTAATCACTTTTCTGCCTAGGCAGAAGAAGTAATACTTTGCTGATTGATATATATTGTGTCTGCAAAGTCAATATTTTCTGTCAATCGGAGAAAAATAAGTTTTGGTTCTAATTATGAAGTTATAGCCGAGATTGAAGCCTATTTCGGAATCAAATTCGAATCTATCTACAGAAAAGGTTGTTGAAATATTTACCCAATAAACAAGTAATATAATTATTCCTGTAATATATCTATGTATTTTATTCTGTGTTAATTTGTAATGTAAGCCATGTGCAAGCAATGCTCGTTTTGTTTCGTTGTTGGCTGTGCAGTATAATATTGTTCATTAGTCAGTGTTTATTACACAGTCATTTCTTGACATTATATTAAAGACTTTTAATTTTTAAACAGTGCGTTTAATTTACAACAAAGGTATTGAAAACTGCAGGAGTGTTAGAGTACATATTTCACTTTTGAGGGTGACTATGTTGACGAATAAAGTTGAATTTTCAGGAATAAATGTGTTTTAACTGGATAGGCCTCTCTCAAAATACGCATATACGAACGGCATCTTATCTACACAAAGTTATCCGACCATACGGCGGAAATAACGAGCGTTCGCTTAAAATTTCAATAAATAATGGCGCGCAAAAGCCGCCTTGTCGATATTTTGGCAACGAGGAGATTACGTAGCAACCCAGTTCGCGATGTGCGTATATATGCGGGTATAAAAATACACAAAACCGCAATTCGCCTACCGGATAATAATATTCGACGGCAAGGCTTTTATCAACGCACCAGAGTCAGACCGACATTTGATATACACTGTGTCCGTAAAGTATGGAACAAATTCATTTTTAGCTAAACAGGCCATTTTAAGGAATAATCCTGAAACACGTCGATTTTTTATTTTAATTTACCGTATTTCAAAATAATCTAATATACAGGGTGAATTACTTTCGAGTAATGACGTCATCGTCATTTTTTTTTTAATGGAACACCCCATTTTGTCTCAATTTTCCGATTACTCTAGCTGTATCGGGTGTTGATTCCAATTGGTACAGGGTGGACAAAAATACAATAGTTTTGTGTGTGCTCATAAAGTAACGCGTAACATTCTTTATCAGTTAAATTAACAATATTGTCAAAAATACTTATTGTTTAGCGGCAATTGGTTTGAATGTAACACCATGTAGTTTGTTACATTTTTAGATTAATAAAAATGTATAAAAATAAGAAATTATTTCTTTCATATTCTGTTTGCTGGATCACAAGTACCAAACAGGTATGTAAACAGCTCATTTTTATTAATCTAAAAATGTAACAAACTACATGGTGTTACATTCAAACCAATTGCCGCTAGACAATAAGTATTTTTGACAATATTGTTAATTTAACTGATAAAGAATGTTACGCGTTACTTTATGAGCACACACAAAACTATTGTATTTTTGTCCACCCTGTACCAATTGGAATCAGCATGTGATACATTTTCGGAATCAGCTCAACTAGAGTAATCGGAAAATTGAGACAAAATGAGGGTGTTCCATTTAAAAAAAAATGACGGTGACTTCATTACTCGAAAGTAATTCACCCTGTATATTAGATTTTTATTTTCAAATACGGTAAATTAAAATAAAAAATCGACGTGTTTCAGGATTATTTCTTAAAATGGTCTGTTTAGCTAAAAATGAATTTGTTCCATACTTTACGGACACAGTGTGTGTATGCCGGACCGGCATATTATATGCCGCGCATAGCTTACTCCGTTTGCGTTTTGTCGACGAAACGCAAAACGCAATTTCTCTCTCTCTCTCTCTCTCCTCGAGCCGGGTTTGTTTTGTCAACAGTCGTTCGGGTTTCTACTTTCGAATTCAAGGATATCCAGAGACGTTGGCATATCCTCGCCGTCTCGCCAACGTTGTTGAACGTCGTCGGCAGTTTTGCGCTAAAGCGAGGAGAATTGCTGAATTCCATCGGCGAAAATATACGTATATCGAAAATTAGGAAAGCGCCGATGCGAAATTGGGAGCTTTTGAGCGCTCGCATTCGTTGGCCATTTGCGTCTCGCTTGGAGAACGCATATTAGTGAATAAATGCGACAAACTTCAGCTTCAGGAAATGATTCTGCATAAAAATTGAGAGTTAGATTACGATTTTTGTTTGCGAATGCTTCGTATTCCGATATACATACCTTGAAGTTTTTTTTAAGGGGGGTTTATACCCAACGGCGCAGAAATGGAGGAAGGTACTGGGGTAATTACCCCCACCCAAGATTTCCAAAATACCAAATTGCAGAATTCTCGCTAAGACGAACAACGAAAATTTTTCAAATAAAATGACCCAATAAACATTTTACTTTCTTTTGAAATCCACGCGGCGGTAAAAAATCGGACCCTTTTAAGGTTTATGAGTTTATTATCGCTCCCAAGATGAGTACTTTTATTGCACTACGAGCACGTCTATGTCCGAGGTTTATTATTTTCCTTTATCTATCCTCTTCGTTAGCCTCTTATTTGGCATCTGTGATTTTTGTATTGGTCATCGGTATACACTTACCCGTTGTTTTCGGTTTTTTGTATCATTCTCGTCACAAAATTTCAATACTGTAGATATAAAGGAACTGATTTATTCGCATAGAAACATTTTCTATGTGTGCTGTAGCATTTATTGTGTTTCATTCAAATTGCAATTTATTTGTGAAAAAAAATTTTAAGCAAAATGTTCTTTAACATGAGTCCCCCCCCCATACACTTTGTTTTTAGATACGAGTGTTAAAGTTCAAGTTTTTTTCTTATAGAACCTTCCCTCCACAGGATATTGAATTCGAATTGGCCATAGATATTCCAATTCAAAGTTTTCTTCATGTAATATGCTAATTTTGAATACAAATATACAGGGTGAATTTTCTGGTGAACCGCTGGTAGTTAAGAAAAATGTAAAAAGAACTCTAGTCTTGTACTACATTTTTTGGTTTAATATAGTTTTATCGTATCTGCAATCAATTTCGAGAAAAATAATGTTCAAACAGCTTTCTAATAATCCTCAGGAAAATCAAAATTAATTTGAAGATCCAGCTAGCCAGCTGTAATGAATGGAATGGGTACTTATTTACACACTCTGTAGCGAAAATTAATATAGATATGATGAACTGATACCTAAGCATCACTAAAAAGTACGACACACTAGAAACAATCTGTTTCTCGAAAACAAAGCGTGTGCAGGCTCATTCATGGGACATTTTATTCTAAAAATTATCCAAAGAATCTCTCATTTTTCCCAGTAACTCTAATTTAGGAACACCCAGAATAAGGTAGGAACAACCGTATTGGTAATAAAAAAAATTATTCCGAGTAATTTGGTTCAAACTTCTTTTTCATTGAAAATATACGTTTTTATGGAATGAACTAAGAATTTTTGGCTTCAGATTCGTGTTAAGACAAAGTTTCATTAAAAATTCAGTGGATTTAATTTCATTATCACGAAATTGAACAAGCGCGCACCACAATATTCGATCATCTCCAACATTGAAAACGAGTAATTTTTTAACTATCTAGCACGAATAAAGAGTATACTCAACTGAAACTACATGGACCGACCTAGACAACTCCTTATCGTCTAAAACGTAGGGGTCAACGATATTTACCCAAGATGTTCTCATTTCCACACGCTCTTGTAAAGACCGAGGGATACCGAGGCCAGGTAGATCACCTGATCTACTGTTAAGAACCCACAATAGATTAAATTCGGGGGTAGGGTATGTCCCTGCATCTATTAAAACGCCCTTCTTAAATACTCACTCCAACAGATGTGTATACTTTTTTATGGTATTTCAGGTTCAGTGCCCGATTGATTATATGATCACTTGAGTTTTTTCTTTGTGTTAATACTACTGCAGGTACCAGAATTGGTCAGTGAAACGTAAAATATGTATTATTCCTCTAAATCCATTACATAACCTTCCTTCCTGAAATAATACAGCGAAGAATCCATTTTTAAAACATTTTCTTATTCAAACATCGTCAGTCTATGAATGACTATGTCATATTTTCGGTGGGTTATACAGAATACTGTAATCGACTTATCAACTATTCGGTTTTATGTTGGAATCTATGGTTGTCATATTGGCAACATTGATCACAGAAAAGATTCGGATTTCTCGATCATCATAAAGAATGATTCATTCCAGTTTATTCTATGAAACGTCAATTTTGACCATTGAATTCTCGAAAGTGTGATGAATGAATCTGTTGAATTATTAATTGACCATTTG
Source organism: Harmonia axyridis (assembly GCF_914767665.1). Taxonomy (NCBI): domain Eukaryota; kingdom Metazoa; phylum Arthropoda; class Insecta; order Coleoptera; family Coccinellidae; genus Harmonia; species Harmonia axyridis. The sequence goes on from NC_059505.1 coordinate 34,390,255, forward strand.
GGTACTTAACACTTGAAAAGTAAATATAATGAGTTAATGGGTCGATTAAGAGATCTATTCTCACATAATAACTCCTAAACTATTCCGAACGCTGTATAAACAAAGCTCATACATATTTTATCTGGAAATTTTATCCTCAGTCTCATAAATTCACCGTTCGTTCACCCCTGTGCCCCATTCAAATGACGTCCTAAGCTCCCCTAGACAAAGCGACACTTATGCCTTGGAAAATATCGAGACAAATCTAAAGATCACATCTCAATAGCTGATAGGAACCACTCAGATCCGTAATGCAAACATTATGAGCGTAATTCCACCTTGAACAACCTGATAAGTCAGTCGGTATATCATTAAAAATTCGGAATAATATTATCTTAAAACTAAACAACATACCGTATCTATCCAACCAAAAATCACACCAAACCGCGTGATCTCGAAACCAAAATTAGCGATCTTTTCGGGTGTTCTTTTCCATAACATGTTCTGTGGCATGATGCAATTTTTTCACCTATTGGCTCATGTTCGGACTGGTTGTTTTATCGATTGTCGAAATAAACTGCTCTACAAGTGGCTAGGATGGTTTGTGGAAGGTTGATCACAGTAATAATTAACTTATCACACGTCAAATTAATTGTTAACTTGCAATTTGTAGCTGTCAGTTGACAATTTCAACCACAGAATTATATTTCGGGTACCATTTTGGATTTGAAACGATAGTTGCGATTTGATCATAGATTCAAGAAATGTCAAAACATCTGTTGACTAATCGATGCTTGTTGGGAATTAATTTAAACAATAGTTAATTATTAAAATCTGATCTATTGAGTATTCGATTGCTAGGAATAAAAAAAAATAGTTATTCATTATAGAACCTTCCAAGTACAAAAAAAGCACATATACAGGGTGCACATGGAGGGCGAATCTTCAAGTTTTACATTCAATTTAAACATAGATTCCTCTCATAAAATGAACCACTTTGTTTTTTCACCTTTTATCCAGATTACAAGAAGAAGTTTGTTTTTCCTTTGTAAACTGATCATTTCACAAAATATTTTAACCGTTTCTTGCAAAATTCACTATTTTGAAGATTTCGAGGTTGATTAATATTTAGAATAATAAATGTATTTGAATTTTGAAAAAAATCTAAAAAATTCTAACCCTTGGCAAAGAACTGACTTGAAGACAGTTGAAGCAACGTTGCCACACTTTCTTTTGTAAAATTAAGTCGTAGGTAATCCACTCCTTAACGAAAAAACATGCCAAATATATGATTTTTCATTACCTATGAGAGTTACATTTTATATTGAGCCTTATTTTAACAAATAGTATTGATGAAAAAAAATGTCTTCATTTTGAGACAGAAAATGTTTTCAAAATTACACAATTTCATAATGGTGCTCAGGGATAACAGCAAATCATTTTGCTTCCTCTGTGTTTGACAGTTGAGTTTGTCAAATCAAATTCGTGATAGGCTGAATTTTTCAGTGATATTCATTTCAAATACTAAACTAATTTGGCAATACTGTTAGCTCAACATAGAAATGTTTATGAAATGTGCTACAAAAATCGGACGTTTTGGATACTCGAAATCTCGATCTTGGATTTTTAAAGGCTAAGAGTTAAAATCCTAGTCAATCTCCAGCACATTACTGTTGATTTTTTAAGCTTCAATAACCTCTTAGGATTGAAGGTTTAAAATCTACAAGAAATACTTGATATTTTGATGCATATACTGTTTGTTCTAATGTCAATCTAGTATTTATCACCCTGTATACAATACAGTGCTTCTGGAACCTGCATGCTGTTCAATTTAATTCGTTTAATTATAAGTAATTGGCCTTTTCAACCCAAAACCATTGACCATAATTTTTGTCAGGCAGTATATCACCCAACGCTCGAAATAGCGGCTTAAATTTATGGTGAGTTTTTGCGATAACTGGATTTGTGCGTTACATTGAATATTCACTAGACACCTAATAAGAATTCATTCGATCGTTACTGTCGGTTACTGAATCAACTGGAGATTTTTTTTTGTTATCTGGAATTTAATAATAACGAAATTCTGCGAATGTTAAGTCACCAATTGATATCTTTGTTAATTCGTGATATGTTCGTGTTCTACTTTTTACGTTTTGTTTATTTGAGCGTAATCAAAACTTTTGGTGACTGTAGTAATCATTGTTGACTAACCTTTTAATGAAAGGAAGGATATGTGGAAACATTTAACCAATATTGTGTAGAAAAATAATTGCATTTAGATAAGGAAATGAGTTGATAGAAATATTCAGACTTTTTTCAATAATTTTTAATAAATATTTCAATTCGTGAAGAAAACATTAGGATATCAAAGCTGATATGATTTATTTCCCTTACAATTTTTCTTAAGAATTGGAGCAAATTCCAGCATTAGAATGAAAAATCTTTGCCGCTGAAAAAAATTCTTCTAATAAAAATAGATTTGGTACGTGTAATGGATTGTGCAAATTGTCGATGAACTGATCTAGTTCTAGTTTATTTAACATTGGCAAGTTCACCAGACTTCCTAGTTGATATGCCGCAATAGGCGGCTTTGTTTAACCTGCTTTAATTTGAACTACTCTGTCCTATTTTCTGTAGATACAGATCGTTTCGATTTCACTAAAAAGTTAAACTTAGATGATTCGGAATTTTCAGATGAATTTTTCCAATAATTTTATTTCAAATGCTAAGCATAACATAACACCGAATATTAAGAAGGGTGATCTGCCAATGTTTAAGTATTTCTCTTTCCTCAGCGTTTTTGACATTTCAACACTTTTCAGGATCAGTGAAGAAAATTCTATCATATGCAAGAATTCAATCAACGTTATTACGTATTCATTTTTAATTAAAAAAAAACCGTTTTTTCAGCCAGACATTTTGTATAATATATTCATATGAAAATTCATAAAAAAATGAATGTTTGTTGGGAAAGATATATCATGCATATATTTATTCTTCAATAAAAATTCATCTAATTTTTTTTTCTATTTCAAAAAAATGTATAAACAAGGACTTTCCGCAATGACTAACTCTTTAAAATGAATAATAGTGAAAACCTCATATAAATCGATGGTTTCTAGCGTAAAATAAAGCCTACTAATTTTTGAACTGATCGCTGAAACGGTATAGACCCCTCTTAAAGCCTCCTAAAAAATAAACCTACATAAATATCTGGGTAATTTTAAAATTCTCAGATATAATAATAATAATAATAATAAGTCCTTTATTTCCAACAGGGTTGACCCCCAATTACAGGAAAACACAACTTCAATAACATTATTTTAACAATATAACAATCATTACGAATGGCAATGTACATAATCATAAAAAAAAAGAGAGATACACCAACCCCACCCAAGATCAGCTCACAGAGCTGTGAAAATAATAGGCCTCCACGATGGACCGAGGAGAATCGTAATGTATGTCACATATACTTGCGAGCGAGTTGAACAACTTACATGAATAACAAATTGGTGATCTACGACTCGAATTTGTTCTCCCCGCTCCACAGTAGAACACCTCCTCACTCCTGGAACCCAAACGGGGAACCAGAAATGGCAAACTAGACAAAATCTCCGAACAATCAATTCCGCCATTAACTATTTTATAAAGAAACATCAATGCACACACGTTCACCCTATCTACAATGGACTGTGCACAGAATCTTGAAAGTAATAATTTATGATCACAACCTATAGGTGGGTAAACACCATCCTCCCTCCAAATTAAATATTTATAAAATTTTCTCTGAACTGACTCAATTCTTCTCCTGTGATATTCATATATAGGTCTCCAAACTATGTTACAATATTCCAACCTACTTCTAATTAAACTATTAAATAGAGCTATCAAAGTTTTTGAACAACAGAAGTATTTTGTGTTTCTAACTATAAATCCATAAGTTTTATTGGCAGCAAGTATTAACTGATTTATATGTGGTACAAAAGAACAGGTAGAGTCACATAAAATCCCCAGATCCCTAATTTCTGTTACACGAGCAAGTACTGAGCTGCTGATCCTATAATCATATTCAATCATTGTTTTCTTCTTTGTGTATGTCATAACGTAACATTTGGAGATATTCAAGCTTAATATATTACCAGCGCACCACATTGATAGCTGATCAAGAGCCGACTGTAGTCTGATACAATCATTAAGGCCGAGTATCCTGAGATATATCTTCAAATCATCCGCGAACAACAGTACTGGTACATCTATAATATCGACGATATCATTTATGAATAATAGAAAAAGCAAAGGCCCGAGGTTGGATCCCTGAGGAATTCCAGATAATGCACAGAACTCGATAGAGCAGCAATTCTCAACCTGAACAATACACATCCTATCTGCCAAATATGATTTTATCAGGTCAATCAATTTCGGTGCAAAACCAAACTTAGATCTTAATTTGTTCAACAAGATGTTATGATCGATCTTGTCAAAGGCTTTCTGAAAGTCGGTATAAATTACGTCCACCTGACCGGACTCATCCAAAGTTTGTAGTACATGTTCAAAGAAACAAATAAGATTAGTTTTAGTTGACCTTTTGGGCATGAAACCATGCTGATTCGGTTTTATTTGGTTCTTGAGTGCAGGAAATATTGAATTATAAAGAATGATCTCATAGATCTTTGAAAAATTTGACAGGATGGAAATCGGACGATAATTCGCAACAACTGATTTATCACCTTTCTTAAAAACTGGTATGATTTTTGACCGCTTCCAAACAGAAGGAAATGTGCCCGAAGAAGCTGACAGATTGAAAATATGTGTCAGAGGTGCAGACAGAACACCTATGCAGTCTTTAACAAGAAAACTTGGGACTTCATCAAGCCCAGCGGTAAACTTATTCGATAACTTTTTCGATGCTTTTATAACGTCAGTTTCTGTAATCCTAGCAATATTGATAATACTACTATCGCTATCATTCATATCAACCAAATCTTGACTGTTATAGGGCGCATCGTACACACTACAGAAGTGCTGGGCAAACGCATTAACAATATCCTGTGGTCTGTGCAACATTTTATGACCGTCGCTTAGTACACCGGGTATACGAGAATGACCTCTGCTCTCTTGCACAAAAGACCAAAAACTTGAAGGATCTGTCAGTAGTTTCTGTTCGGAGCTACTTAAATAATTTTTGTAAGCTTTGTTTATTTTTGATTTGAGTAAACCTCTTAGTTTTTTATAGCGGAGATGATTGAAGTCATTATTAAATTTCCTATAGTTCTTTAAGGCAGTTTCTTTAAGGTAAATAGTATCAATAATATCGGTTGTGTACCATGACGGAAAACGTCTCTTTCTCAAAACCTTAACTGGTACAGTGTTCAGAAAGATATGCTGTAGAAGTGAATAAAATTTGGCACAAGCCAAATCCGGATCACCTTCGTTCATGACAGGTGACCAGTCAGTTTCCCATATAAAGCGGTACATATCTACATAGTTTGCCTTTGAAAAATTAAACTTGGAACACGCGTAGACAGAGTCAGAAACTGAAAAATTTGAATTTCTTATGTTTTGTTCAGGAAACAAAAAAATCTCAACTGGTGGATGATGAGAGTCCACTGATACCAGTGAATAGTCTGAGCCGGAAACACTACACTTAAAATTAGAAAATACCAAATCTAACAATACATCTCTACAATTTCGTACTTCATTATATTGATGAAGTTCAAGTGACTCAGAAAACGTGTTGATTATTAAAGTACGGTTATCAGACAAAGAACTCTCAGTATATTTAGGACAATTAAAGTCTCCCAGAACAATCAATCTACTATCTAATAATGGACTGAATGAAGACAGTGAATCAAACAGTTGTTGATAAGTTGCAATATCTGTTCGCGGTGGAACATACAACAGTACTACAATGAAAGAATGAGGTCCATACATGATCTTACAAGCCACTGCATCAATGGAAGGGGTTAGAGTTTTAAGTCCTGATAAATCAACTTCAACCGCACATAACTCACTGCGAACTGCCACCAGTACACCTCCGCCCGTTGACAAACCAGTAGTACTCAAGTTTCTATCACATCTGAAAACACTGTACTCGGCGGGAAACAATTCACCATCATACACACCATCCTTCAGCCATGTTTCGGCAAGACATACAACATCAAAATCACCACTTGCTACAGCAGACCTGAGTTCATGAGTTTTAGAATTGAGGCCACGTACGTTTTGATAGTACATAACGTGCTTCCTCAAATTGTAATTGGGGGATTTTAGTTTAAAAGTCTAATAACGGGAATGCCCTTCATGAACTTCAATTCGACATTCTCACCCGAAGATTTCCGTTGCTCTAATTCAATTTTGATTTTATTGAAATAATCTCTCTGTCTCGGAGTTCTATCAGATGAGACGAATACATTGAAATCCTCCCTAAACATCTTGGATTTTCCTAACACTCTACGCACGTGTTGATTATTATTCATGGTCAGCTTAAGAGGTCTTGACTTATCATTATCCCTCGACGGCTTGCCCAAACGCTTAAACTGTGATGGCTCTAGTGTGGGAAAATTAGGTAATATGGTTCGGAACATCTCATTAACAGCCTTGCAATCACTAGTATCCCTCTCATCATCATTCATGGCATCGGTTCCTTCTGGCAGCCCATGTATAATCAAATTATTTTTGCGTAGTTGACGCTCCTCGAATTCCAACAAAACTTCTTCAAATTCTCCACCATCCAATTTCTTATCCTGTGGTTGTGAAGAGAGGGATTGAACTGAGACCTTAAGCTGTTGTATTTCCGCCTGTAGAGAAGCAATAACTGTCCTCAACGATGCAACATCGCCACCCAAATTTTCACACTTGGGGCAATTCCATGCAATCGACTTCTTTGAATTAATCATACGAACTTCGGAGTTCCCTATACCAACACATGCACCTCCAAAGGTGTTCTTGCATATGACACATGATAAGACCTGATGATTCACGTATTGTTTATTACAACAATAACATACCTTGTTAGTCATATTGGTTCCCGGTTATCAATTTCAATATTTAGGCAATATGGTCCAATCTTCTTTGTATGTATCTCCTTCGATTCTTATCGGAATTATGTGCTCGATTTGGAATTAATTATTAAGAAAATATACTTTTCCACCTCACAATTTCCCCTCGCACCAAACCGACAAGAATAAGGGTCAGTAATTCACTATCTTGAGAAAAATCAGTTAGTGCATCATTCGCTTTATGCAAAAAAAAATCAAAACTTTGATAACGCACACCACATTCGCATGCTATCACGACGACGTTCTTAGACTAACGGAGATGCTAAGCATACCTTATTCATACCATATGTGATAGGTACTCGTGTAATAAATGTCTTGATTTGTTCATCAGACAACATTTTTGACTATTTCGGTTTACATTTATCATTCTGGGGTTTCAAAAAAGCACGTAATTCAGATTATTCTGAAATATCTTCTTTTGAACTGACAACTGTTACTTTTAGCTTGGAGTAATTTGACTATAATGTGTTTTCAACTTTGAAACATTTTCAGATGATACGGTCATATGGTTTTTTCTTGCCAATAATCCATGAAGCGTATTCATATTTTTCCTCGAACTTATTTGGCAACAAATTCAAGATGACATTTCAGCAACGTTTACCTACTCTGGTGGTGACGAGCACATCTGAACATCGTCATTTTAAATATTTTTGGAATATAAGGATATGTTAAATCGAAACAAGTAATGATTAGGGATTCACTGCTTAGCTTGATTTTCAAGCTATTTGGCTTGAGTTTGACTTGATTTCAAGTCGAGCTCAAGTCAACTAGTAGTTTTTCAATATCAAGTCAAGTATTTATTTATCGAGTACTTGAATCATATCAAGCTACTTGATTTTCAGCAGTTTTATTGTGTATTGTGTAATAAAATGATGAAATGAGAAGGAACCTTGCAAAAAACACTTTTTTTATAAAACTTATTGTCCAAAAAAACCAAAGATATCAACTTTCTTGAATAAGAAACATAAATTAAATAACTATAAAATAAAATGTTAAATAAAACAAAATTACGAGATTGCAGAAATATATGCCATGCGACGCATGCATATCAAGCTCACGTAATATCAAGTCAAGCTAGAGTATCTAATTTTTCACGAGCTTGGTAGCAAGGTATGCTCTCAGGGAGCATCGAGTTTGGGACACCCTGTATACAGAATTGATTTCGTCCTTCAGTTCTTCGACAGTGAGTCAAATCCAATCATTTGCGTTCATCCTAAGCTCGAAATGAAAAAAAAACCATTTGGGCAAAATGAAATTTGAAAAATTCGCCAATCTTCTTGCAGTGTAAAAATACAATCGCTCTATCTGCGCTAGTTTTGTGTAGCAGTAATGTTGCATCGTAACCAGGGTCGTCGATCTTTGCCAACTACCTCTACTTAGATTATTTCGTAATAGAACACGCTGCACTTATTTCATTTGTTAGAGCGGTCTATTTCGTAAACGACATCAAGAAGCCCAGTTGGAAATATCCGATCGTTGCAATGTTCAACCATCAGGCAATTTCTGTCTGTGCGAAGATACATCGGCTACATATAAGGCAAAATAGGTGTTTTAACAAGATATACACTTCTATTTTCGGTCAAATAGCATCAATCTTTCGAATTAACCCATCGCATAAGGATCTCCAGTGACAGTTTTATCGTTCTTGCGTTGGCACCCGCGAATATCTGTCATTAGTGTCAATTGTCATTCGTTTAGAATGTCATCGCGTTGAAAATGTACGTTGAAGTTTTTATATATTTCTTTTTCATTATAGGTACTTATTTATTTTGATCGTTGTCTTCAATATAATAGAACATTGTGTCTATAGCACTAAAAGCAGACGATAATGTAAATAATAATGATTGTGCTTTTACTACGACACACATATAATATTTTTTCTGAAATGGCAATCAACATTATCATAAATTAAGGATGTTTCAAATGGATAACGATTTTCGATGAAAATTACATTATTTTTTAACAATCAAATTCGTTTATCGTCTTGACAAAAGTCGGATTATCATTACTAGGGATTCATCAAGCCAAGTAGCTTGACATTTCAACCAACTACTTGACTTGAAAATCAAGCTTGTGAAAAATTACATACTTGAGCTTGATATGCACGCGTCGCACGGCATATATTTCTGCAATCTCGTTCGCGCTTAGACTGAATAAGGGGATTCCTCGAGCGCCGGAGATGAAGCATTCGCCAGTGTGACTTTATCAGTAGTTTTCTCACATTTCTATGTAATCTATTGGTAGATTTTGGTAGTTTCAGAAATATCTTTCCAAACTTGGCCAAAATGGCCAAGGATTTTTTATCAACGCTAGCTTCCTCAACTCCTGTAGAAAGACAATTTTCCAGAGCTGCTTTTACAGTGATAAAAACCCGCAATAGGTTAGGCGACAAATCTATAAGATGCTTCATGTGTCTTGGATCCTGGATGGAAAATTATGAAATCAAACAAAGCCTGGAGGTTTCTCAATATTGAGAATCTTTATTTTTCATTTTGTTATGATTTATATTGATTTAATTTATATTTCTATTTCAAGAAAGTTGATATTTTCGATTTCTCCAAACAATAAATTTAATAAACAAAAGGGTTTTTTGGAAGGTTCCTTCTCATTTAATCATTTTTTATTGATGTGAACTACACAATAAAACTGCTAAAAATCAAGTAGCTTGATATGAGTCAAGAATTTGATGAATAAATACTTAACTTGACTTGAGATTGAAAAACTACTTCTTGACTTGAGCTCGTCTTGAAATCGAGTCAAGCTCAAGTCAAGTAGTTTGAAAATCAAGCCAAGCCGTGAATCCCTATTTTCAATATCCATCCGATCGAACTGAACATGAGAAATCAATTGCAAAATAGTGAAACGAATGTTCATGCAAAATGCATTTTTTTTTTATTAAACATTGAATAGTTTTCGAGAAAAAATGTCCGATTCCTTTGTAAACAGATGTTGTTAATAAATCTGATAAACATGAGGATGATCAACAAAGTTTTCGAGGTACGCCAATGAGTTATAAAAATAAAGATGAAAACATCTGACACTCCCAATATGTATATTACGCTTTACACTCATGACCTTTCATTAATATTATTGTTCATATGTTTACTTATTTAAAAATCATGCGTTAACGGAAATGATATGATTAGACCATTTAATTGAATGAAAGCAGTTAAAACTTCACGAATACGTCACTTTCGTTATCGTGAAAAAGAAATACAAACCGACATAAAAAACTAGGGGAAATGCTTATTATTTCCTTATTTCAGCATTTTCTTTCATGAAACTCAAATCTGAGTAACATTCAGTTGTAGTGAGTAGTAGCTAGAGGTGCCATCTGTTAGTCAAAGTAGAATTATATATCCATTTGAATTTTCAACGAAAACGTCAACTGCTAAACTAGATCAAGCAGTTTGAAGAATATTCACTGATCAGTGTTTTATATCAATTAATATTTCAAAAACTAAAAGAGCTTTTCAGGAAGAAACGTTTGGAGAAACGGTAACCAAGAGTTTGAGGACACTTATAAATGAACACAAAATTCTTATATCGACTGAATAAATATGCGTCTGTAGAGAAAATATGTCATAAGTTTATAACATCCAATATCTAAATTTTTCATGAATACTCCCAAATATAATTAAAAAAAAAACCGAAAAATCCCAAAATTTGATTTAAAAATTAATAGGTAAATCAGAACACTTGTGAATAATTTGAAGAATATTCTTTAAAACACAACCCTTGTGAATTGTTTGGAGAATATTCCTTAAAATAAGCTTGTTAAACATGATCCACTGAATTACCAAAACATGTTAGAGGCCATGAAAAAAAAATAGAGAAAACAAGAACATACACGTGGAATTTATCTTATCGAAGATATATTTTGTAGGTCGTTGGTGGAAATTCATATCGTTCATTTCCTGATTGATATATTTTGTATCTACGACGTACTCAAAAGTTTTCCACAGCTCTGCAACGATTTAAACTGGTGTGTATCTCTATTTTTCAAGATATTTTTAGTTTAATTTCAATTTTTCGAATTTGGGCGTTCGTTCAAGTATTTACCTTCATTTTCGCAATTTTTGTTTCTGATTCATTTCGTATAGGTAATATTTCATTCGATACTTGACCTGTATGCTTTATTAACACGCATATTCATAAGATAATTTTTTTTTTTAGGAAATGTGTTGCCCAACAAAGAATTAATTAATGACTTTATGTAGATAGGGATATCATAATTTATAATTAATCAGATTATCGCTAGATAGATCCGAATTGACAATAAGTGAAAGTATTCATTTGAGTAAACACGATAATTTTCGAAAGAAAAGACACGAACCCTTGAAAGTCCAAATGGGCAAAATTCGTCCAATTGTTTCAGTCATACCTCTCTGCAATTTACTCGAAAAATGCCTATATTCGATCGAATTGAAACATAGTGATTTTTCAATGGTAAATTTCTTATTCTAAAGTTCAATATTTCAGAAATTTTCACTGCAGTAAAAAATTAGGTATGTGAATTCAGCATCTCAACTGAGTCATCACAAAGAAAAATAAGATTTTTCTTCAACTTTCGTTAAAGTTCTGTGAATAAGTAATGAACAAATTCTCGTCTTTCTCTATGAATGATTCACTTTGACATAATATAACGTCATAGAAACTTTTTGTGCACCATAGAAAAATATATAAATCGATTTCATTCTGGCATAATGAAGTAAAAAACATCACAATTGAAACAGTTTTCTGGAAACCGTATATTTCTGATCCAGCAGGAAATAATAAACTTCAGTGGTATCTGACCTTCGAAGAAATTATTTTTATACTTGAAATTCGATATAATATTCTCTCCACTTCCGAAACTAAGAATTTCGTTAATCTTTTAATAGATAAACGTCGCTACGCAATCAAGTTTTTTATAAATTGGCAAAGACTTTCTGCTATAGTCCTTGAGAATTTCATACTAATAAAATAAGGCAGGTTAAAATAGAATCGAACACTGAAATAAATTATTCACTCATTAAGGCCACATGCTTCATATTATAAAAGCGTATAAAACGATGTGTTTATTTGTAATATATGAAAATTAAGCATTCAAACCGCTGACCGAACATAATACAATATTCTAAGTTAACGCTTCGGATAATTTCACCTTGAAAATTGTTGTTTCAGGAATGCTTATTCTATTTTATCTCGACGTATTTTATACAGGACTTCCTGATAACGAGCATTACTGCTGTTTGTGATCGTTATTTTTAATGTTTTAATAGAAAGTCTCCCAGACTCATTAGAAGGGGGAATCTGAATATAACAACGAAGTCCTAGAGCAAACAAACCTTGGAATCGGTTGAGGAAAAAATATTTAACCTCACTGAAAATTTTAGAGCTCATCTTACGGAATGTCTAAAATCCATATAATAAGTTCTATTTTAATTGAATTGGGAGTTAACTGCGTGTCTCTGCAATAAATGGGGGCTTTATTAACAATAACTACATTAATAATATAAAAACAAACCTGCAATAAATGAGGGAAACATCATTTAAAGCCTCTATCACAATTCTCAAATGAAATTATTTTTCTAACAATTCTAAAATTTCAATTATGGACATGCTAGGTAACTTGAATAAAAAAAAAACTAAAGGAAAGCACGCTAATGAAATGTGATTTTTTTTTACATCCATTCTATACAGCATGGATCCTCTTCACTTGAGACGTGACGTTCCTTATGTCATTTCTGTTCAGTAGGTTATATCCTCCGAGTAATAAACATAGATAGAGGGGGCATATGTAATTTTCAGTAAGCAAGTTTTGTCCCCAACATGAACTATCAAATTTGATATGAAGCGCGCGGAAATGAAAACATATCAGTGATACGATATTTCACTCAATTCGCGAGTTTCTCCACAAAGAACGCACTTCTTATGTCCCATAGTGAATCAACTTTTCATATTAACTCAAAATATATTGAAATAAATACCTAAATAAATAAGAAATTCAGAAAAAAAACTTCAAGCGCGCCAAACGACGTGAAACAACCGATGACACTGGGAGAACAAAAGTTGCCAAACCTTGGATTTCAGCAGGTAGATACAGAAAATAATAAATGTTCTGCTTATCATAAATTCGACAATTAGGAAAAATATCGGATTCCAAATATTCAAATTTGCATATTTAATCGGGAATCGCTCGAATAAATATATTTCATTCAATATAATATACATTCATAACGATACAGTAAAATTGTGGATTTGAAAATATATCACAATCCCACAACGTAATCTAACCATGTTGGGGACATGTAAAAAATTCTTATACTCCCTCTATCTATGTTTATCCTTCTATGGTTATATCTAAAATCATCAACAACGTTTGAAAATTGTTAAATCGTCTTTTCAAAATCACTGCTCATTTGTGAATACTGACAGAAATTTAAGAATAATTCATCAACGATATTATTCGGTGGATCATCAACTCACTATTCGTCGTATTGTAGACAAATTTGCTACCAAGTAACTGCAAGTTGCTACCATAACCTATTGAACACAAATGACATAAGAAATGTCAAAAAATATTACGCAGTGTTGCCATCATAATCATTTTAAATTTTATAATTCCTATTTAAAACCCTTCATAAGGATTTATTAATATTAATCCACATAAATCAAGTAGATCAAACGTCATGATCTCGAAAGATTTAAAAAATAAACTACTTGGCAACTTGTAACGTACGGATAGTGCAATCTTCAACTACACATTCAAATTATAATAAAATTTTAATAGTTCTCTATATAAGTATTGAAATATTAGATCTGCCGTATTAAATCTCATTCATATTTGTTACTTTTTTGCAGTTGAAATATTCTCCAAAATAAAAGAAGTGATAAACAGTTATTCTGCGCTATTTTTACATAACTAATTAATAATTATACAGGTATATCTCCTTGGAATCCCCTTTTTAGATATTCGCTCTTTTCCAAGTAGGTATATATATTTCCTTATCCGCTTCGAAGGACTATTAATCTTTGGAACAATACAACTCGAATTCCGTGCTCTTATTGACCCCTGATTTCATTAACGTAGTAGCATTTGAAAAATTTATTTTGATTAGCATGAATTCAAAGTTGTCTCGACATCAAGTGTGCCATATTGTAAAAAGGCACATACAGACTTTTTAGCTTTAATAGACGATAGTAAACCATCTCCACCTCGCTATCCTTATCCTTAGGACACAAAGCCAGACAGTGGCGTGCAATCAAAGACGCTGATAATTTACAACGATATAACACCGCAACACTTGTCAACTTCAGTCCGTATCAAATTACTAGTGCTCCAAACATCGCGAATCTCCTACTTAGACCAACCAGAACGTCTGTTACTAGCCGAGCCGATCGTGTCTCGCAATTCTAGAACAGACTATGGAGGTCGTTAGCCTTCAAGAGGACCTCTCCCTGATCTAGGAACACAATATGCATCAACTTGACAATCATAAACGCATTCAGATAAGCTCTCATTGCTTCTACTGCCGATCAAGCTAGAAACCGCAACTGCGAAGTTGTGCTGACAAACAATGTCATGTGATGCATAATAGCGTTTCTTATCTAGTCGTTCGACAGGATTCTAGAAAGGGTTTTATCGTTTTTCGGGCTATAAATAAGACGCGATGCAAACGAACTCGTACATATTATTATTAGCGTGGATATGCAGTTGGCATTCCTGTGAAATTCTTGCGGTTTTGATGTTTATGCTAATAGGCGGACCTAACTAAAATTTGGCTTTATCGAACAAAGGACCAGGCTAATGGAAAAATTGTCACCGGTCAATATTTTATATTTTGTAGAATATGACCTACTGATCAAGAAAGTCTATAACAGGCCAATTGAAAAATCCCCGGTCTACCATAGTAAAACACATTTTTTTGGCAAAATTCGATTTTATCATTCAACAAAGTTGCCTTCGAGGGCGATACAGCGATTATAGCGATCTTCCAACTTTTCGATACCATCTTTGTAGTACGATTTGTCTTTCGCTTTAAAATAGTCCTCAGTTTCGGCGATTACTTCTTCATTTGCGCTGAATTTCTTTCCAGCGATCATTCTTTTGAGGTCTGAGAACAGAAAAAAGTCGCTGGGTGCCAGATCTGGCGAATGCGGTGGTTGCAAAAGCAATTCGAAGCCCAATTCATGTAATTTTGCCATTGTTTTCATTGATTTGGTACACGATAGCGCATTGTCTTGATGAAACAGCACCTTTTTTTCTTCAAATGAGGCCGTTTTTTCATGATTTCATCCTTTAAACGATCCAATAACGATATATAATAATCGCTGTTGGTGGTTTGGCCCTTTTGGGAGTATTCAATGAATATTATACCTTGCGCATCCCAGAATACTGATGCCATATCCTTGCCAGCTGACTGTTGTGTTTTTCCTCGCTTTGGATTCGGTTCATCAAGTGAAATCCACTCAGCTGACTGTCGATTGGACTCCGGAGTGAAATGATGGAGCCATGTTTCCTCCATTGTCACATACCGAAGCAAAAATTCAGGTTTATTGCACTTAAACAGCTTCAAGCACTGCTCAGAATTATTAACACGTTGTTGCTTTTGATCGATTGTGAGCTCGCGCGACACCCATTTTGCGCACAGCTTTCTCATATACAAATATTCGTGAATGATATGATGTACACGTTTAGATGATATCTTCACAATGTCTGCTATCTCGATCAACTTCACTTTACGGCCATTCAAAATTATTTTGTGAACTTTTTTTATTTTTCCGTCGGTGAAAGCCTCTTTTGGGCGTCCACTACGTTCGCCGTATTCGGTGCTCATTTCGCCACTTTTAAACTTAGCATACCAATCAATGATGATTGATTTTTCTGGTGCAGACCCCGGAAACTCTTTATTAAGCCAAGATTTTGCTTCAACTGTATTTTTTCCCTTCAAAAATCAATATTTTATCAGCGCACGAAAAACTTTTTTTTCATATTTTGTCGAATAACAAAAGTAGCTACACTCACAACGCAATATCTCACAAACTAATGATCGGACTGTTGTCAAATTTTGACACGTATCGTTTGAAGGTTGTTACTAACTAAAAATCATATGGATTCAATACTAATACCGACATCTGTGCATCATACCGGGGGACTTTCCAATAGGCCTAATAGTTCATTATGTTATTAAAAAAGTTCTTCGTGTAATTTTCCATTATAATTTCGTAATTTCATTATAATGTCAAACAGTATTAGCTTTGCTATTACCAGGTTTTGAGATCCACAAACACAGGGTTATATAATTAGATTAATTAGATAATTAGGGGCGACCATTATCACAAAAGTTGTCTACAATGAAAATTACATACAGAGCAACGGTAAGAGACGCGTTGGCGTTTACATCTTGTTATTTGAAAATCTTACATAGTAAAAATTGTTTCATTATATTCATATTTAATTACAACTTTTGCTATAGTAAATATTATACTCTTTTATTTTTCGGAAGTATGTACCAACCTAAAAGGTCAAGCGTATGGCATTTTTGAAACACAACCCAGCAGTATGTACGTATATAGCTGTGGTAAGGGGTACTATGTCTGCATCATTATTAAAATATTTGAAAGGGTTTAATATTATTATTTTGCAATGCTGAATCCTTTCTATAGAGGAAATTACTAGCCAAATCTTCTGTAGTGTACCATTTGATAACAGTGGAAAGAATAGTAGCTACCTACAAAAACAATAGGTTAGAGATCAATAAGAAAAGGTTCAAGTTTGTTAGTCACAATGTTAACTTGTTCAATTGAACGAAATCACAAACTCGCGAATTGTTGACTAAATTTTTCAATATTGTTGCAGAGAGTGGCGGTGGCTGCATCAATGGAGGCAGCATGGGGGAAGGTTTGGGAGGTGGAAGCGCCTCCGATAGCGGGGACCAGATGGATCCTGATACCCGAGCTAGAGAACTTGAACGTAGGAAAGAAGAAGCGAAGAAGAAGAGGAGGAAGAAGAAGCGTACCGGTTCTTCTGTGGTGTCTTCGTGTTTTCAAGGTAAGAAGGGGTATTTTCAGGATTTTGAGCGCCTAAAAAGCAAGACATTACGTTAAAACGTCACATTTAAACCTTATATAAAAAGAAAAATCAATTATTTGAAAAAGGAAATTGAAAATAGGGATTCAAACTTGAAAGCGTTCCGTTACCATTCCACGATATGGCAACATCGACTGCAGATTATATGAATAAAAGAGGAAATCAAATCAAAATTATTTTGGGTAAATTTTAGATAAACAAATATATCTGATCAAGTTAGAATATAAGCCAACGACCAAGGAGTAAAAGAAAAAAGAGCCTAGATCATATTTTGCATTGAACAAGCTATGCTACTAAGCGCTGTTGTCACTTTGTGCAGCCGTAACGAAACGATTCCACCATTTTTGAGAACTTAACTTTAATAGTTTCTGCGGGTTATTTGAAAAAACCACATGAATGACATCCATAATAATCAAATTTGCATTAATAGTAATAACCCAAATTGAGGAGAATTCCCCAACTTGAGGACAAACTTGTTCATAAAGCGTTTCTTTCTGGTTTGAGGAGATTGAGTGCTATTTTAAAATCTCCTCGGTGTGAGGTGTTCTGCTATTTTGGTCGAAGCCGAATCAGCATAAAGAAGCTGATTCATTCAAGATAGCCATCTTAACTTAAATGGGTACATACATAATTTTCATCATACCTCCTTCAAAAACCTTGCTTGAATTAAAAACTCAACATTAAAACACCTCGTGAGTGAAAGATGGATTCATTACTACATTTAAAAATCGTCCAAAGAGATCAAAATCTCAAAACATCAGCTGGCAAGGTTATGCATCCGTATTTTGGGACGAGCAAGGTATTTTGATCATATATTGCTGTACAACTTTGCTTCCGTCGTTTTGCAATACATGGCTGTAGCCACACACACACATACTATAAGCTTAGGTATTTGTAAACATAACACCATCGAACTATTAGTCAATTTGTGTCTGCATCATAATTATTATCGATAAAACATGTCAGCTTACGAGCCAAATTCTCGTCATTTGCGGGAGGTTTTAATTTTCTGCTTTAATATGAAGAAAACGGCTGGGGCTCATAGAATGATCTCAAATACCTATGGTGAGGCCGCTATTAGTGAAAGAACGTGCCGAGAGTGGTTTCAAAGCTTCAAGAACGGTGATTTTGACGTCGAATTTCAGGTGAAAGAGAGAAGGTTTTCGAAGATACAGAATTGGAGGTATTTCTTAATCAAGACTCTTGTCAAACGCAACAAGAATTGGCAGGATCATTGACGCAACAAGCCCTTCAATACGCCTGAAAGTCATGGGAATGATTCAGAAACAAGAAAATTCGTACGAGTTGAAGCCGAGAGATGTTCAACGGCGTTTGTTTGCTTGTGAACATATGCTTGCAAAGCAAAGATGGAAGGGATTTCTGCATCGCATTGTGACGGGAGACGAAAATTGGGATTACGATAATCCCAAGCGCAGAAAGTCATGAGGATAATCCGGCCATGCTTCCAAGTCGACGGCCAAATCGAATATTCAAGCCCAGTATGTATTTGGTGGGAGCAGCTCGGCGTAGTGTATTATGAGTTGTTGAAACCGAATGAAACGCTGCCCGAAAGTAGTGGCCAGCGATGGACAAAACGTTGAATAATAAATGTTTAACCAGTTTTTTACAATAAAGCCTCGAATTTCGGAAAAAAATTGGCGGAAGCAAAGTTGTAAGTCCTATGTACTATCTTGGCACAGATAAAACCATCAACAGTAAATTTTGTTATCGGATCGAATGAGTGCACAAATAAAAATAAACGTCCTCAAATGCAAAAGAAAAAAATTCTCTTTCAATTCTCCCTATCACAAATCAGATGAAAATCATGGTCAAATCGAGTGAAGTGTTAAACTATTTTCCGTTTTATCTGCGCAGATGAAACTAAACATACCCAGCTTTTCTATTTACAAATCTTTCTTTCTTATCCATGCCTCAGATACACAATATAACATTAAGTGGATACACCAGTTCTAATTGAAAATCATTGTTGCGTGGGATAACTCGACTTGTTTTACGCTTGGAAAATCCTTCTTGTATATGCAAATTAAATTTCTCCTCCTTGGTTTATGATGAGTCATATAGGTAACATTGTAGCATGCGTATGCTATTATTGACTTTCGTTGGATTACATTGTGAAAACAATGATGAATATACAATGTGTTTTTCCGCTTGAAAAAAAAAAAGATTTCCAAGGAAACTAATTTTTCGGAATTTACCTTTGCTCTTATCTTCAAAATCAGAGTAAACATACAGAACAGGAACTCAATAAAACCTTGTTTGGTAATTATAATGATTATAAGCTTCATATTTTTGGGATTGTCATGCAATCGAATATTACATTAAATATTCCATATGAAACTCAAAATATCACGTCAAAAATTATTTGGATCGAGTGACTTTAAAGAATATATTCAATGATATTCCTTGAAATTTTTCATTTCCTTAATATTAAAAACGATTAAACGATAAAAAATCCATATACACTTCAAATGAGCACATCTAGAATAAATATTTATTGGATCATAAGATCAACAAACAGATATATCCATTTGTTGATAGTTACTGGAAGATCCACGTCAAATATTTTGTTAATAAAAACATGCAATAAATCTAAATACTACACTCAAAAGATAAGGATTACATAATCCCTTCAATTTTGTTGTAAAGATACTTTAATAAAGTACCTTTAGAGGATAGGGATCTTTTCATTTCATGGTTGTGACCAAGGTCTGGAATTTTTAAATATAATTCTCAAGTGGTGATGGAAATATTTTAGTTTCAAAACACTGATAAATTTTTATTGTGATAATGTTGGAAATTCTGAACAAGACAAATATGTTAAAACCTTTTTTTTTATTATCAAACGCAGTACATTGTTGGAATAGAAATGTTAATGAATAGACTAACAAATTTAAAGAAAATTTTCAAGAATGAACACCTACAAATTTAAACACTCCATTGACACTTATGACATAAATCTTATACAGACTTTTTTTTTCAGACCTTTACAGACTAACTGGTGAGGTATTGGGAGAAGGAGCTTATGCAAGTGTTCAAACTTGTATTAACATCTACACTGGTGTTGAGTGCGCAGTCAAGGTCATTGACAAAGTACCAGGTCATGCTCGAGCCAGAGTATTTCGCGAGGTTGAAACCTTCCATCATTGCCAAAGTCATCCGAATATTATACAGCTCACAGAATTCTTTGAGGACGAAGAAAAGTTTTACTTGGTTTTTGAAAAGGTAAATATTATATTTTGTGTATAACTCATAGAAACTTGTGTTTAACGGTTTAATTGCTTGTTGAATTGATAGTTTCAAGTATGTTTATTTCAAAATATTCGAGAATATTTAAGATAAATATGTTTCGTGGTTTTTTCAACAATTTATTTTGGTTTTAGGTCAATGGGGGGCAGCTCTTAAGGAGAATCCAAGAGCACAGGTACTTCAGTGAGGCAGCCGCTGCAGAAATTGTTAAGGAGATTGCATCTGCCCTGAGATTCATGCACGCAAAAGGAATTGCACATAGGGATCTCAAACCGGAGAACATCTTATGCGTGCACAAAGATCGACTTTGTCCGATCAAAATTTGCGATCTGGACTTGGGTTCCGGTATCCGATTTCAGTCCAGTGTTTCTAGTCCGTTGGCTACTCCACAACTGCTTACTCCGGTAACTATTACATCAATATATTGCATGAAATTACATTTCGCTAAGTTAGGTCATGATATACAGGGTCTTGCAAGAGTGTTACATTATTCCTTGAGCACTATGTAATGAAAATATTTTCTGATCACAGAGGGTGTCTAGTTTTTCTGGGCTGGTCTCATTTTTATTTTTAGATACCTATCTCTTTCCTTATCAGGAATATGAACTTCCAATCTTGTGGAACCCCCGTATTATTTCTCTTTTTTTTTTCTTTTTCATTTATTTTTTTCCTTTTTATTTATTTTTTTTTCTTTTTTAAATATTCTTTTTCTTTTTTATTATTCTTTTTCTTTTTTTTTCTCTACAAAGTCCACTGATTAATTTTGGATATTTCCAGGTTGGAAGTGCTGAATTCATGGCACCTGAGGTCGTGGAGGCATTTATAGGGGACAACGATTCAACTGTCTATGACAAACGCTGTGACCTATGGTCACTAGGTGTGATAACGTACATCTTGCTTTGTGGTTACCCTCCGTTTTCTGGGAAATGCGGACGGGACTGTGGTTGGGAGCGTGGTGAGAACTGTGGCGCTTGCCAAGAACTACTCTTCCATAGCATTCAGGAAGGGTACTATGATTTCCCAGAGAGCGATTGGAGAGATATTTCAGAAGAAGCGAAGGATCTTATTAGGTGAGTTTCGCTACCTTGAATACACAATTTTAATGCATTATTTTCGATATTGAAGCTTTAGGGGAAAAATTCATTTACTCCCCCTGAAATTTATGTTTTGGAAGGTGGAAAATCAAATAAAAAAATCCAGACAGTTTTAAATGGTAATAATGGCAGCACTGTACATTATTTTTTGACATTTCTCATGTAATTCATGTTCAGTAGGTTAGGTTAGATCTTAGAATAAAGAATATTCTATGTTCAGAACTGCAGGTTCTTCTCACATTTAAAATAATTTTTAGTAATTTGTAATTGCTCTAAGGAATTGCTATAAGCGCATACATAGTCTATTCGTTGTTTCTTCACGGGGCACATAAAATACTGTTGAAGAGAAATATTCTAATTCATCAACTCAGAAGTATTTTGTCGAACCCTGTAGCATTATTGCATGAATATAGTTGCCATTTGTCACTGATTGATATAAAAAAAACCAATTCAATATATTATCAAATATTTAACAACAACAGGTGTTAATTTTTCACATCGATTCTTCAATTTTTTTAGTGTCCTTTTCATCTCATATGCTCTCAGTTTTTTTGATGGATTTATTCTTTGACTGAATAAAGAATATCTATAATAATTTACACACTTTATTGAAATATACCATTTTCTTCCAGATCACTGTTGGTCAAGTGTGCCAACAAACGTATCAGCGCAGAGCGTGTTCTTGAACACCCTTGGTTAAGATGCGCAAGCGATGCTGCACCGTTGACCACGCCTGCAGTGATAAGAAGAAACAACTCCGCCCTTGAGCTATCTCATTTCGCGGAGTCCGCAATGGCTGTGAACAGAGTGGTGCAACAGCACTTCAGCATGAATTTGGGCTACTTGGAACGGCCGAGCATTTACAGAACAGATTCGAGGAACTGTTCATCCCAACTTTTCGGTCTGAGTCCACCGAGCGAAAGCCATCTGATGCAGAGAAGAAGACGTGGCGGTTCTTGTCAGTACCTGTCACGTTCCTCTGTGGTTACTCCTCAACCGATCTCCAGTCCAAGTGGTTGAAATTTTGTTGGTAAACGACGTCACCAGAATTTTTATTATCATATTATCATTCAATTTTTTCTTTTCTTTTTCGGAAGGAAATTCTAATTTGGAGTCTTTAAAGATATCTTTGGAGTTGTTAAATTATTTCATTTACTATGATTTTCTGTAAGTTTCGAATTGATGGAAATAGTTCGTTCGGGTTCTCCAACCATATCATCAAAAATTTGAAAAAAAATTAAAAAAAGAATAATCTTCAGTTTCATCGGTTTTTCGGATCTTTCGTTATCTGGAAAAATTTATTTGTCTAATTAATTAAAAAATCAAAAAAATATTTAGTATTTTGTATGAAACAAATTGTTGTGGTTTGAGAACCTCATGTCAGATCTACATTACGCAGGATAGCCCAGAGATGCTATTGGGGTGAATTTATTCCATTTCACATATAAACCAATTAAGTTTTCACAATCCCTTGTGAGTATTCTAAATCTTTAAGAGTAAATACAGATTAATACTGACCTCTGAAAGTGATAAAAACACTGCAGCATCTATTCCAGTGATGATAATGGCTTTTCTGTGGCACTTGATTGGATGGTTATTTGACAATCAAGTGACTCAGGTAGAGTAACATAGACGCTACTGTTGAGTTTCTTGTTGGAGGTGAAAGTTTGAGTAACAAATTCTAATTGTAGATCTGACACCCTCTAGGTCAGTCCCATTACACATTGAAAGGACTATAATTCACGCATTGATAATCATTTTCATAGTTATTTGGTTTGAAATCGATGCATAAAGAAGCAGATTGTTAACCTAAAATTTCGTAATACAGGTCTGAAGAAGAAGAAGAAAAATTACTCGAGTACTTCATTCCAAAGACCTTTGACCAAGATCTTTCACCCTGTTTTTCTCTGTAAATTATCGATTTGGTTTGACATTGCAAATTCGGAGTAAATTTAAATTTTGACGAATTAATAATTCTTTGGGACTGGCCTTAAGCAGTAGGATTATTTGGCCTAGGTTTATCATTGCGCTTCTATTTTTAATACTTTTGTATATGTTTAATAGATTGAGAAATAATCAGTCTACATTGTGATAATTAAAAATTAAGCATCTTGACTGTGCTGTTTAGAGCACAGATAGAGACTGTAGAAAAACCGTACCTGCTTAAATTTTGTAAGATACGGAGGGTTTATTTTAGGAACTTTGTTTCCGAACAATTGTACTGAGAGAGACAGTCCATATTTCTACTCTAAGAATCCTAAGATACATTTGGATATTTTTTTAACATTTTGTAATGCTCAAGTCATCTAGCTATGTTGGTTGACATGTCGGGGAATAAGTGTAGAGATAGTATCTATTTACAAACAGCTTCAGTCAGTTCAGACAATTCACTTACATTTAAAATTGCATCAAACACACCAACTTTTATGAGAGCTTTAATATTGTGGAAATTATTCGTACTATTTTACAATTGTTTTACTGTTGGAATACGTTGATTATTATTATAAGTGTTACAAAAAAAAAATAAAAAAAAATTATATAATTTTGAATATATTTATTTGTGAATAAAAAAATGTGATTCTGTAACTTTTTACTATTTGTATAGAACCACAAAAAAAAATAATTAAAAAGCAATAATTGAATTGGATATCATGAAATAAGATGGAGACATTTTTGCCCAAAAATAGATTTTGCATATCAGGATCTTACTCTGAAATGAATTTGGACTTTTACCTGTGATAAAAAACAAACAACCTCCTCTTACATAGAAAATTGTGTCAAATATATTTTTACATAGATTTAATTATATACTGTTAATTTTGAAATGTTTGTGTTTATTTATTTTCAAAAACAGATGTATCTTTTGAAAATTGTTTGAAAAAAGCGGTTTATTCTCATTCCACAAATAATGCGTTTTGACCATCTTTGAATAAACAATCTGAATTGAAATTTTCCTGATTGTTTAACTAGTCGCAGTTTCCAAAATCGTGATTTTAAATGATAGTGAATTGCTGTGAATTGACTGTTGAAAGTTTTCTTCCAATACCCAGTGTGATATGAAGAAAATTACATCTATCGGGTTTAAGAATTGTTGAGCTTTTGTTGCCAAGCATGTATGAGAACGAATGATTGATACCTTTTTGGATGATGAGTACCCTTGAAGATTTCTTTCAAGCATTTATTCTATCCAATCCGTATCATTTTTATACCAAAAAGAAAAAAAATCGAAAAAAGATATCAGTTTGTTATCTAAATTTATCATGGTTTTCCATGAGTGCCATCTGTACTGTTATTTTATATCGTTTTAAAAAAACGAATACATATTATAAGTTTAATTGAGAACAAGGTTCAGTTATAATTTGTATTTACAAAAAAAAGATATTGTTGATTATAATAATGTTTTTCCTTTTTCTTATTTTAAGCCTGCTAGCAGTGATCTTCTTGATCAGAAATCATAGTGATGGAAATTTATTTACCAAGTGTGCTTTAATTTCATATGATAATAAATAAAATTCAATTTTTATAATATTATTGTCTTTATTCAAGTACCTCTTTCCCTGTGGGTTTAATACCAGCAAAATACGATTATTTTGGATGTTATTTTATTTCAGCTGAGAGTTCATTTAAAGAATTCAACCAAGAAACTTTACTGTTTACTTTTAAAGCCTGAAGAAGCTTTGTGATCACTTTTTGGATGGAAAAAAAATTTAGTCTTCGATTTCAAAATGCATTTCAGATCATTCTGAACAAATTTGGTTTTGTATCATTGTCATTTTCCAGATATAGGGTGTACAGTGCATCCCATTTTGGGTGAGACAGCCAGGTTACTCGCTTGTTATTTAAGATAGAGCCTTGCGGTTTTCACGTTCCTGTCCTACTTTTTCTTGAAACTCAAGTTGGTCTAATCAGATTTTGCATAACTGTTTCCGTTCAAGAGATACAGGGTGATTTTGGAAATTGATACTTTTCGGACCCCTCCTTTATCTCCGAAGTTATTAGAAATAATGCTGAGGTAAAAACTACGTCTGAATCAGAAGTCTGCGTAGAATCCAGTGGCGTACTCAAATTTTTTTTTCGGGTTATGGTTTGGAAGATTCAACACAAACCTATATTTTTTTTAATGGAACACCATGTATATCATTACTTCTATGAATTCGTTATTTTTTTCCCTTCAAAATGATGTATGATACTATGTAGGTAGGATGTTCAAAAATGTAAAAAAAACACTAAAACATCAAATAATGACGATTTTTTGCTAATGGGCAATGGATTTCCCATATAAAAGAAGAATCAATAATAATAACAATAAAACATAGCGATGACAGCTAGATCAGATTGATTTTTTCCCTCTAATGCCTACTTGATAAAACAATAATGCTCCCAAATGCAGAGTAGCCATAATAACAACAAGGATGTTTGTATCATCAATGACCTACTACTAATCAAAAGTAATAATCCTCTTATTGAAACATAGGAACTTCATGGCCCATTAACAAAAAATCATCATTATTTGATGTTTTAGTGTTTTTTTTAACATTTTTGAACATCCTACCTACATAGTATCATACATCATTTTGAAGGGAAAAATATTACGAATTCATAGAAGTAATGATATACATGGTGTTCCATTAAAAAAAATACAGGTTTGTGTTGAATCTTCAAAACCATACCCCGAAAAAAAATTTTGAGTACGCCACTGGATTCTACGCAGAATTCTGATTCAGACATAGTTTTTACCTCAGCATTATTTCTAATAACTTCGGAGATAAAGGAGGGGTCCGAAAAGTATCAATTTCCAAAATCACCCTGTATCTCTTGAACGGAAACAGTTATGCAAAATCTGATTAGACCAACTTGAGTTTCACGAAAAAGTAGGACAGGAACGTGAAAACCGCAAAGCTCTATCTCAAATAACAAGCAGGAAACCTGGCTGTCTCGCCCAAAATGGGATGCACTGTACACTGAGTATGCCCAAACGTGGAATTGCCTGAATCCTGTTCTACTGTTCAGATTTTGATTAAATAAAACATCTTAGGAGATAATAGAGCTATAAGATCTAGATGTGAAGCACAAATAAGCACAGTGCCATACCAAATAGCAGAGTATTTTGAAAATTGCTTTTCACAAGATGAGAAGTTAGAACAATGCTCAGTTATTTCAGATTTCCTAGTGTGGTATCTGTTCATAGTTTTAGTATCATACTTTGAAACTTGTAAAACCATAATTACAGTAATCAAGGCAAAAATTGAGAATGACTCAAATAAAATCTCTACCATAATGAAACTTTAAAATATAGTTGATGCATAAAAACGTTTGAATTGTGTTTAACTAATTTCTGCATTCGCTATTGGACTTCTAGTTGGTGTGTATTCGTTTTTGAGAAAATTTCTCTGTGGCTGCGTTGAACCTGTTTCATATAATTGTTGTGGCGGCCAACATGGACCTTGCTCAATAGCATCAGTCTTTATCGAAGAGGTTTTATTCAGGGATTTCATGTGTCCTTCAAATATAGCATCGTTTATAATTTTTTTTACAAAAGGTATCATTTCAGATGGCATATTTCTTAATTCTGCCGCAACATAACTACCAAATGTTGCATATTCTCCTTCTGTAGTAGCTTTATTTTTAGTTAATTTGTCAGTTAATAATCGCAGAGGTTTTTTATTTGATATATATTTGAAACTGGATTTTCGTTTGAATCGTGGAGATTGAGATGTTTCGTTTTCTCTATTTTCATTTTTACGGGGTATGGATTCTGAAGAACTGGATAGATACGTTGATTCTTCTCCTATATCATCTTCTTCATCAAGTAAATTATGTGGAACATTTACTTGTGGATAATTCTAAAAAAAATGTTTAATCAGTTTCATCGAAACAAAAGTTTGAATGAATTGATTGCAATTCAACGATTTTCAACATATGGTATCAACCAAATTGGGAAATATGGGTAGAAGTTTTGAGATCAATTTCCAAATTGCCTCAAAGCTGTAGATAACACCACCACCGTATATTTTACTTAAAAAAAACTTCACATCATTGCATTGATAGCGGTTGTGAATACGAATTTATTTTGTCGGAAGGAATGGAAGAAACTCAAATGGAGTATTCACAAATGAAGGGAAGATCGACGGATAAGATGAAGTAGCCCGCACAAAGTATGGGCATAATTATATTCAATTGGATAAATTAATAAAAATTAAACTAAGCATTCTACGCGTATTAATTAGTTACCCCATCCTCAAAATCCTCCTCATCTTCATCATCTATTGTGTTATCCAAGGTTAGACCACGGACATCCTGTTGATCCTCAAGGAATTTAAATAAATCAAAGTACCACAACGATGGTTCATATATTTCAGAGGTTCCAATTCTACTTTTAGTGGATTCTTTAACCTTGTTCAATTCTTTTTTATATGCTGAACGTAAACTATTTATTTTTCTTTTCACCATTGCCATAGTCGCATTTACATCATATTCTTCACATTTTTTCAACAAGATATTATAAGCTGCTTCTCTTTTTCGATTATTGTGATAATGCGGATCTTTTTTGTTCCATAAGCAGGAATGCATTCTATATATTTCAATGAACTCTGTCACAAAGACGTGGTTAGACATTGCAATAATCTCTTTTTATATAAAAACTGAAACAGAAGCTGACTTAGTTTTTTAGATAAATGATAAGAAAAATGATGCGATAAATGATACGTCAAACCATCGAGCCACAGCTCCGTTGCAGTTTACCTATCATTTTTCTGGAGAAATATTTAGCTTCTATGACAGGTGAACAGACTGACGTGTTGTAGATATAATGAATTCGCAGTAGAAATCTTCCAAAATTGTGTTGAAAACTACAAATTACCTTTTTGAGTCATTCGGGGAAGTACTGAATACTCACTGATATCAGTGCCATCTGAAAACAGGGTAATATAAATTCGAAAATTACTAATATATACCAACAGATTTCTGTTCCATAGAAATGCTAGAAATAGTAGAAATCTACTGAAAATGTAGTTTTCTACTGAAGTTACAAATAAGTAGTTTTCTACTGAATTTACAAATAAGTAGTTTTCTACTCATTCTACATGCTCTTCTGTGATTAAAAGTTTTAAAACAGAGACCTGTTCCATACCACAGATATATCGTATCACATCACGGTATAAAAACTTGTATTGTATTGATTTAGGTCTATGGTTCCATACAACATATTATTAGCGAACATAGACAAAGAAAAATAAAACACATGTTAACTTAGGCATCCTAACCTAAATGAATTCAAACCTCAAATTCGGCACGATAAACAACGAATAATTTTATAAACATGGGAAGAAAGAAAATGAATTTTAAACATATAAACCCCAAAAAAGTAATAGAAGAAGTAGAAGCTTCTGATGTAGAGGAGATGGAAGGTAAACATTTATATCAAAATATACTATTTTTTCTTAATACTGCATCTGTTTTATTTTAGACAATTCCGGAGCTGAAGAGACTTGGAGAAACTCTGAATCAGGTAGGTTTAATACTTATATTAATCATTGAAATAATTTAATTATAATGTGCGAATTTTTCAGAAAGCAATAGTGAGGAAGAACAAAATGATGAATTGGATTCTGAACAAGGTTAGTACGACAATGTTAGTATATCTTATTAAATTTCCTAAATTTATCTAATTTTTAGAAAACGAAAGTGACAATGAAGATGTAGAAAATAATGAAATGGATTCAGAACAAGGTTAGTACATAAATTTCAGTATCTCGGAAGAAATTTCCTAAATTGATTTAAATTTTCAGAAAATGAGAGTGACAATGAAGATACCGAAGGCGATGAATCAGAACAAGGTTAGTTTGACAATGTCAATATCTCAGGTTAAATTACCTAAAACGATTTACTTTTCAGAAAAAGATAGTGAAGACGAAGATGATTCTGGTTTTGATGATGTCAATAAACATAAAGAATCCTTACAAAAACTTAAAGAAACAGATCCCGAGTTCTATAAATTTTTAGAAGAAAATGACAAAGATCTTCTAAATTTCAATTTATCGGATGATGAAAATGATGATGACGATCAACCTCAAATTCATGTTCCTGAACTAGGCAGTGATGAAAGTGATTATGAGGTAAACATCAAATTACTCTGTTTTATAGCTGTCATCTGTGAATTTATGTGATTATTTATGATTATTGAAACAATTAATTTTCTAGGATGAAAATACCAAAGAAGATGATAGAAATATTACCTTCAAATTACTGAAAAAATGGCAAGTGGATATCAAAACTGACAAGAGCAATAAAACACTTTATGAGCTTTCTCAAGCATTACATGCGGCTCTCTTATTAGTGTTACCAGAGGAAGAAGCAGGCACTCCCTCCAAATATAAAGTTGAAGGTAAATAAAAACCTACATTTCATTCGTAAAATAATAATATTAGTTACTAATATGTATTACATATATTCCTTATATATTTCCTGCTGTTGTAATATATTTTATTTGATATATTCTAGGATCTGCGATTTTTAATGGCGTTGTTCAGTTATGTGTCTTAGAATTTGGTCCTGCCATCAAGAGATTTTTAGGATTGGATAATAAATCAAAAGAGAAACCACATCAATGTAAAAAATTCAAAAAAGTAAAGACAATCCTGAAATGCTATTTTGAAGATCTTCTAAAGGTAAATGAATAAATTTTTTTATGATATTTCTTTAGAGCATTATTAACAATGTCTTTTTATTTCAGCTTCTAAAAGGAGTCGCATCTGCGAATATCCAGACAGTTTTACTAAAACATATGCACTATATGTCTTCAATGCTGACTTCATACCCAAATATTACAAAGGATTTACTTAAACAGCTCATAAAAATATGGGGTGTATCAGAAGAAGGTGTCAGAGTTATAGCATTCTTTTGTATTCTAAAAATCAGTCGTCATACACAGCCGCTCCTCGACTTGGCATTGAAGAGTATGTTTATAACATTTGTCAAAAATTCTAAATTTGTTAGTCCCTCTAGTTTGCCCTCCATAAATTTCATGAGGCGATCATTGGTGGAGATGTTTGCGTTGGATACAAACTTGGCTTATCAACATGTATTTCTGTATATTCGTCAACTCGCAATCCATCTGAGGAATGCTATGACTGTGAATAAGAAGGAAAACGTACAGGCTGTTTACAATTGGCAGTTCGTAAATTCTCTTCAATTGTGGGGGAATTTACTGAGTGTTACTTGTTCTAAGCCCCAAATGCAGCAGTTGATTTATCCGTTCATTCAAGTCTGTCTGGGAACTTTAAAATTAGTGCCTACAGCCCAATATTATCCACTTAGATTTCATGTCACACAGATTTTAATCAACCTGTCTCGAGATGCTGATGTATTCATTCCAGTTCTTCCTTTCATCGTAGATGTAAGTACAATACACGAATTATCAGTGAAATATTTGCAATTGAAGAGAGATTACTTTAAAATATATAAACCATCTTTTCAGATTTTAGATAATTATGATTTCAACAAGAAGCATCAAAAAATTTCGATGAAGCCATTGAAGTTCACTTTCATTTTGAGATTATCAAAGTCTCAATTACTCGAGAATGGTTTCAAAGATACTGTTATTGACACCATTTATGACCAGCTCATGGAGTATATGGCTATTCAATCTAGCAGTATATCTTTCGTTGAATTATCACTACTTACTACGATTCAGGTGAGAAAAATTTCAATATATTATATTTGATCAATTGAAAGTTGAACAGAATAGTTATTTATAATACAAGTGCAGAAGGCATTGATATTCTTCCACGAGTTCAAAATTCAAAAACGAGCCACGAAGTGGCGAGTTTTGGAATGAACGAGTGGTAGAATGAGCCTTCTGTACGAGTATTATACATTATTTTCTCTAATTCATTGCATTTTCATTGAAATTAATGAAATATTTCCATAAATATATCTTAGTGATTTTTGCATTGAAAAATGTTGGTTGGCAGAACTGATTTCTTTAAGGCAAATTGATGAATTGACAGATAAAGCAGTGGCGGAAAGTTCGGAGAACCAACATAGAATAATAAAATATAACCATGAAAACTGTGCGTTTCTGATATATTCTCGCACGATTTTGTTCTACAAGATGTGGAAGAATGAACGGAATAACCACAGAATTAGAGAAAATATGTTCTTAACTTAAACTTATTTCTCTATTTCAATATCGTAATGTGTTCATTACAGTTCTAAAAACAGTGCTGTAATAAACTCATTACAATAGCATCTTTTTCAGTTATATTTTTCGTTTTATAGTTGTCTATACTGACTTCCAATCCTATCAGATTTCAACAAACGTCAATAATTGTCAATACAATATAAGTTGGATATAATGGAATGATTCGCAACATTATTTGCAATTTCTCTTAATTCTGTTTGTGTTAAATCGATTTCGTCAGACATGAAAGATTTATTTTGTTTAGTTTAACTTTGTTGTTGTTTTGAATATTTTATAGTATTATTTTTTTGTATATTGTTAAATAGGCCTTGTCACCAGTAATTGTACTGTATTAGAGGTCAAGAATAAAGAAGTAAATAAATAAATAAATAATTCACGAATTTAATACGTAATTGTAAGTTATTTCAAAATTTGAAACGTACGATTCATATTCAAATTCCATAATCTGTCAATTTTCGTAATGGTCACACCAACTGCCAAGAAACAATACTTAAGTCACTAGGATATATAATCTGAATTTTGCATTGAATTTCGACAATATTTCACAAAACTTGACTGAAATAGAGAAAATATCATCTAATACTCGTTGCAGAAGGCAATTCCAACAATTATGTGTTCGAAAACGAGCGATGAAGGAGCGAGTTTTCGAATTTCGCATATGTGTTGGAAGAGGAGCCCATTCTGCAACTTGTTTTAGAATATACTATTATTCTACCAATGAATTCAGGTTGGCTAGATTGAATTATTTTTTTTAATTAATGAGTTCATTATCAAAGAATTCCTCTGAACAGAGGACTTTGCTGATTAGGTATAAAAAAGTAATGCGATTTTTCATTGGTATGAACATAAACAAGTAATAGTTTCGAATTCTTTGCAGATTAAGAAGTTCCTGAAAAAATGTAAAAATGGTAATTATGTGAAGAAGATGAAGCAAGCTCTCGAAAAAATAGAACAGAATAATAAATTCATTGAGAATGAGAGAAGGAAAATGACAATAAATCTCGCAGATTTGAAACAGGTGGAAGGTTTTGAAAACCAACTGAAATGTAAAGGAACTCCATTATCTATATATTATGAAAGTTGGATCAAAATTCGAAATCAAAAGAAGAGGAAAGAAGCAACAATGAATGATGAATTAGGTGATTATAATTTACCGACAAATAAGAAACGAAGAATAAAAAATATTGAAGTGAAGAGGCCGAAAAAAGATGTTGACTTTGTACTTAGTGAAAGTGAAGATGATGAAGAGAGTCAAATATTGAGAAAAAAAGTTGATATCGAATCTGATTGAAGAAAGGGTCAAAAATTGTTAAAATGTATTTATACTATTAAAAAGATATAGATGTTCATTTGTATTAATCAATAAAAAAAGTTATTTATTTCAAAGAATAATAAGTTAATAACACTTAGTGCCATACATATTAAAAAATCAACCTTAGATAAATATATTTCATATCTGAAGAAACGTATATTTTATTTGAAAAATCATGGAAAATTAAACAAAGTGAATCAATATAAGCTCAAAACAATTTAATACAAAATACTGTTCAAATTTTTTGGGCAGTCGGATATTTTAGATGACGAAAAATTTGTTGATAGAGAATAAATACATTCTATCATTGTATTCTCATCAGTGGGAAATTTGAAATTAACGTTTATTAATATCTTTTTTCTACATTCATGCAAAAAGCAAAACTTTATTGAACTATATTTAGTGGAAAAAGAAGTTCTTTATTGCACTAGTGCAATAAAGTTTTTATTGCACTCATATCTGTCAAATATTTCAGCCTGAAGGAAATAACGATGTACAGTTACCAAGTACTAGTACGTTTACAGCAGTAACAAATCAAGAAGTGGATTTAAAAAGTACTACACTACGAAATATTCATATTGAAAATTGCACCAATTGTTCATTCACTTTCAACATTGATGGTAAAAAAAAAAAAAAAAAAGTTTGAGTTAAATTGTTCATAACGTATTAGTTCCTGTTTCAATGCAAATCGATATTAATAATAAAGTATTCAAGTTGTGCTTTTCATTTTCCTACACCTAGTGCCGCACCTCAATAAATCATTTTTTGCTTTTTGCATGAACGTAGAAAAAATGTTGTATGCAACTCGTGCAAAAATTGTTTATTGCTATAGAGAAAGGAGGAAAAGAGTGACGACTCAACGGTAAAATAAATAAGCGTGATTGTGGCGACCTTATGGACAGGGAATGGACCTAATGATGTTGATTCTGCACATTTGACTCCTTATTATTTCATAATTCGAAACGACTAACAATTTGAATGAAAACCTGTACCGAAAATTGTGAAAAAACTGTAATATCAATTACAGTTTCAGTGAGGTTTTGCATCCAACTTAATTTCTACTTAAGTAATAATACTCAACAAATTTTGACATTCTCTTTATTGCACATAATTATACAAATTGATATTTGTGAACAGAATTTAATGAAATAATTGAATCAAATTATATATATCATATTGTACCACTTAACTATTAAAGAAGGAAACATTTCATTCGAAGATTGACAATAAAATAATTATTTTTGTGATTACTGACAAAAATCCAGGAAATCGAAGGATTGATTTAGAATTGGAATCTTCAATTCTTTGGCAGAACTCCAACATAAGCCTTTTGAAACCTGGAACAAAGTGAAAAATTATTGGTGATCCTGAAGAGACTTTTATTGAAAGTATATAAGGTGATAGCAATAGAACAATATGAAGTGAAAATATAGCTCCGTTTTCTTAAATCGACACCACTGCTCTCTTCGACATTTAGGTACTAATATAAAAAAAATTCTCTTTGTTAAATGACTCTCTTCCTTGATATTAATTTGATTTAAAATGCCTGGTTTTTTCTTCACAAAAACGGAAGAAGTATCAGTATTCGGTTGGTTATTTCTGATCCTATCTGAACTTGAATATGTTAAACTAGTACTCGGCACACAATTAATTAAATTATTCTCATCTGAAAGCAGTGCATAATTTGTAAAATCTGGCAGGGTTGAAGGTAAAAGTCTTGTTTTAGGTGTATTGAAAAAATTGTCCTCACTGATATGGTCCCAACATATTTTACTGTTCATATTAATATTTGCTGGAATGAACAGCTTCAATTGCTTTATCCCATTCAAAAATTCTAGTTGGAGGTCGAAAATAGTGCTTGTTCGTGGTTGAACCCCTGTAATATATACACAATTTTGGAGGCAACATGAATAATGATATGAGAAAATGCTGATCAGTTATGACGAAAGGTGCTTTATATTTATAATTATCATACTTATACGAAAAAACTAGAAGATATATGTCTGAGATTCTTCAATGCGTTGCCAGCAAATATTCATTCAAATGGAGGAAAATTTCAAAAAATATCAGGTGTGTGAATAAGTCTTTCCCGTTTTTTTTCAAATTTTGAGCCTTTATTGTGAAAAAATGGTTACAAATGAATTATTGAAAGTATTGGCCATCGCTAGCTACAACTTTTCCCCATCTTTCTGGCAACATACGAATCCCGTTGCGAAAAAATTCGACCGGTTTGGCCTCTATCCAGTCATCCACCCATTTTTTGGCTTCCTCGTAGGAATGGAAGTGCTGGTCAGCCAGGCCATGCGTCATCAATCTGAAGAGATAGTAATCAGACGGAGCAATGTCTGGACTATACGGCGGGTGGGGTAGGACTTCCCATTTGAGCGTTTCTAAGTATGTTTTCACCGGCTGTGCAACATGTGGGCGAGCATTGTCATGTTGCAAAATAACTTTGTCGTGCCTGTCGGAGTATTGTGGCCGTTTTTCTCGCAGTGCGCGACTCAAACGCATCAATTGCCGTCGATAGACCTCGCCTGTGATCCTTTCATTCGGTTTCAGAAGCTCATAGTAAACCACACCTAGCTGGTCCCACCATATACAGAGCATGAGCTTGGCGCCATGAATATTTGGCTGATTATCGTAACGAATCCACTTTTCATCGCCAGTCACGATACGATGCAGAAAACCCTTTCTTTTATGTCGCTGAAGCAGCTGTTCGCAAGTGAAAAAACGCCGTTTGACGTCTCTCAGCTTCAGTTCGTACGGCACCCAATTTCCTTGCTTTTGGATCATTCCCATGGCTTTCAAACGCTTGGAAATGGTTGTTCGGTCAACTCCCAATGCTTCAGCAAGTTCTTCTTGCGTTTGACACGAATCTTCATCAAGCAAAGTCGCCAATTCTTGATCTTCAAAGATTTGCGGCCGCCCGGAACGCTCCTTGTCTTCCACGTCGAAATCGCCACTTTTGAAGCGTCGAAACCATCCGCGAACACTTGAATCATCGACACAACCTTCTCCATAAGCTTCCTGAAGCAACCGATGCGCCTCGGCAGCAGATTTCTTCAAATTGAACCAATAAAGTGAAACTTCCCGCAAATGACGTCGACTCGGCTCAAATTTCGACATTTTCACGATTTCAAAAATTTATGATGCGAAAAAATTTCAACTAATGTGTTAGTGTGGAATTGTTGACAGATGAATAAGCTTTGATTATGACATATGTAACCATTAAATACTCGCACAGTATTGGTGGCGCCATCTCTTACAAAAAACGGGAAAGACTTATTCACACACCTGATACATACATGATCATTTTAATTCAATTGGAATCCTCTAAAATTTAGGAATTTTTAATGTAAAGAGTTTTTGACACTGTTTCATTTGTTCTTTTTTTGTAAATGAGAACCTTCTGAAATAAAGATTGTTTTTATTATTAACAAACTTGAACCTGCAAGATTTAAATTATTCTTGTTATGGGACACAGCAAACTTTTTATTTTCTATGTTCCTATACACCTGTTGCATCAGTATTCCGTAATCTGTGGACAATATTTACAATTCTGTGCATGTAACATATACATTTCAATTCTGTTGAATGAAAAGCCCTAAAATTTCAAATGGTTCCTATATTTATCTTCCTGAATAATAATCTCTTCTAGAATATCTGTAATATAATTTTGTATTGAATGAAAATGTCCTCTCATGGTGTTCTTTCACCAGTTGATGTAAATATTGATGAAGATAGATCTCCCGCCAGGTATGCCCATTTTTGTCATTAAAAATACTCATTTTAATTTTCCTGAATTGCTCAGCAAAAGGTTCAAGTACAGTAATGAAACTGAAAATTTGCCAAACTGGAGTTTGAGTAATGAATTGGAACTACATGAAGTAATTGATCAAGGAGTGAAGAAATTAGAACCAGAAACGGTAGAAACTCATGAAGATGATACTATATTTAAAAAGGATAGACCGGAATTTATAGATGTCTCATGTCATTCCATGAGCCCTCAAACTAAACAAAAACAAGTAATATTAATTAAATACCTTATTTCAGTATGCAAAACTGACAATCAACACTTTTTCATTCTAGATTGCTCTTCTTGAATCTACACTTACAAAAGGTACCCTAGAAAGATTAAATTTAGGAGAATGGTCAACTCAATCAGAACCATCTATGAGAACATCTCCAAAAATAAGTGAGTTCCATAATTTTTTCCTCTATTACAATTTCAACCGTATTTCATATTTATAGATTATTTCAATTCATTATCTGATGAAGTAATTTTACAAATATTGACGTGGATACCTAAAAATTATTTAGCAGACGTTAGTTTAACATGCAAAAGGTTTAATAGGCTAGCCCAAGATGAGAGCTTATGGACTAGAATGGATGTTTCAAATAGAAAAATAGGCAAAGGAAGATTGGGACAACTTCTGAGTAAACAAGTTCTAATACTGAGGTTAGCAAGATCAGAGGTAATCAAATTCCTCAATTGAAAGTACTTGAGATAATCTTAGAGAATTTTTAAAATTTTCCAGATTATTCATCCTCCTATTCTACCTACTCAGCCAGTATATTTCCCAGAATTTAAGTGTAGATTAACCTTCCTAGACTTGAGTATGGCAGAAATATCTAAAGAAAGCCTTATAGATCTCTTTAATAAATGTCAAAGACTGAAAAAATTGAGTTTGGAACATGTATCTGTTAATGATACAGTTTTAGAGGCCTTGGCTGGTAACAGAGATCTTGAAGTTATCAATTTTGCGATGGCTATAGGAATCGCTGTACCAGGATTACAGTATTTACTTAGAAATTGCAGGAAGTGAGTTTTTTATTTATTTATTTTATTTGTTTACTTCTTTATTCTTGACCTCTAATACAGTACAAGTACTGGTGACAAGGCCTATTTAACAATATACAAAAAAATAATATTATATAATATTCAAAACAACAACAAAGTTAAACTAAACAAAATAAATCTCTCAGGTGCAACTTTATATTTCAATGGTTTAGCTGAACGATTGTATGAAGTTGAACATTCCCACTAGTTTGTTGGTTTTTATATTAGTTTTAGGTTAATTTCTTCCAGTACTGAACCTAGAGTGTTTTGACGAAATATATTCAACCAGATCTCAGTGTGAGCCTTGATTTTAAGTTTTGTAATTTCATAATAAGAAATACATAATTCCCTGTTCGTTAAATTGCCATTATACTCAATTGCTACACTTTATTTCCACAGGATTAGAGAATTGAATATATCCTGGACCTATCTCGCTCAGTCTACTATTAAATTCCTTTGTGAAAATTTACCTTCAACTTTAGACAGGCTGAATCTATCAGGATGTAGGAAACTATTAAATGATGCAGGTTGGTATTCCCTCAATACTATTATTGCATGTTTGGTTTTCCGAATTTTTTATATACACAGATAAAGGCACTACTGTTCAGCATGAATATCTAAAAATATGTAGGCTTTACACCCTTGAAAGAGGGTGTAATAGATTCTATATTTCTTCAACATAATGCAATTGGTGAATTGCAATCATTTTTTCATTTTAATCTTATTTAATTGTGAACTTTACTTTTGACCAAGTTGGATAAGCTTTTTTTATGCTATGTACCTCTTATGTTTTCCATTAAGTAGATTCACTGTAGACCTTGTATAATACTTTCTCTTTATACTTGAGCTAACAAGATTTCATTTGCATTGAGAACTTTAAGATACTTTCTCTATTACAGTATCATAATGAGTTCATTAGAGTTCTAAAAACAGTGCTGTAATGAACTCATTACAGCATTCGTTTTGTGGTTGTCTATACTGACTTCCAATCCTATCAAATTTCAACAAACGCCGATAATTGTCAATATAATATGATTTGGATATAGTGAAATGATTTGCAACAGTATTCGCAATTTCTCTTGGTTCTGGTGGTGTTAAATAGATTTCGTCAGGCATAATTCACGAATTTAATACGTAATTGTAAGTTATTTCTAAATTTGAAATGTACGATTCATATTCAAATTCCGTAATCTGTCAATTTTCGTAACAGTCACAAACTGCCAAGATACAATACAATAGTCACTATGATGCATAATCTGAAATTTTCGTTGAATTTCAACAATATTTCACAAAACTCGACTGAAATAGAGAAAATATCGTCTAATACTCGTTGCAGAAGGCAATTCCAACACCCATGCATTCGAAAACTCGCTCATTCCTCGCTCGTTTTCGAATTTCACATTCGTGTTGGAATAGGTGTCCATTCTGCAACTTGTTTTAGAATATACCATTCACATTGTATGACAAAACTTAAATTTTGAATTGCAAAACATTTGAGACAGACTGAACGCTACAAACTCTTCCTGAGCACAAAAGGTTTTTATGTCAACTTAACAAAAGAACGAATTTTTTCAATTATCAATTTCCAATAGTTTTTAATTTAACGTCATGGATGAACCTTACTCTCAGGAATTTTTTATTTATATCATTTATGTTTAGTTGGTTATGCCATTTGATCAGGGGCAAGATAAACGCTTCAATAACGTTTGAAAATTGTTTTATAAAAATCAGTTCTCATTTGTTAATACTGAAAGAAATTTATGAAGATTTCATGGAAGATATTATTCAGTTGATCGACTCACTATTAGTGATATTGTAAGACAAATTTGAAAGTGGTAAAATGTACGGCTCAGTATTTCATACTGGTACTCTTGTATCGTGTGAAAAAATTCACTTAAAAAATTTGTCTTCAATAGGACAAATGATGAGTATCAACTGAATAATGTTATGTATGAATTTTTCTCAAATTTCTGTCATTATTTTCAAATAAGCTCTTATTTTGATAAAACAATTCAACAATTCATGAACGTTGATGAAGCATGTATCTTTCCATTGTTAAATGGTGTAACCTACTGAACCCAAATAAAATAAGAAATATCAACAAATAATCTACAGTGTTGCCATTATAATCATTTAAAATTGTATTATTCCTAGTGGAAAACCCTATATTTAACACATGTCATTATTATATTACTCCGCTTTTTCGAAGTTGCTACCATATTATGCACTGTTCTGCAGATTTAGCCTCTTTAGTTTGCTGCTGTCCTCGTTTAAGGGAATTGGACTTATCTGACTGCACTGCCATCACAGGGGAAGCTGTAAAACAGATCACTGCCTTAGAAGATCTCAATTTTCTCGCATTATCGAGATGCTATGCCATATGCCATCGATCTCTTTTGTGAGTAGCTTCATAGACTGCTTTAAAAAGATAATTTTAAAATTTTAGAAATATTTTTTATATTCTTTCTTGACATATATTTTTTCCAGAATTCTCAAAAAAATGCATTCTCTTTCATACCTAGATATTCATGGTGGTTATATTGATGAAGAAGAATTGAATCATGTTCAACAAGGATTGGGTGCAAGAGTACATATCAATAAATTTAAGTTTAGCTCTATAGCTAGGCCTACTGTTGGATTGAGAAGATCGAGTATTTGGAATATTCGCGTGAGAGAATAATTAATGATTTGTTAAAATGTGATTTAGATGTAATGAATAGAGAAAGAGTTAATAAAGTTTATATTTAAATAAAAAATTATTTTGTACTTAAAACTACATATGAATTATGTTAACCTTCTTGGAAGAAAAAGAACTCTTCTATAACATACTATGAATAGATATGTTCTGTGATCTAACCGTTGAAATTTCCCGGTTTTCCGTTAATTCAAAAAAAACAGTAATATTTCATCAAACTCTTCATGTTGAATTCATTTTTAGTACGGTGAGCACTATCAAATCCTTTGAAAATGGAGGAGAATCAGACAATGAAAATTCAAAGAATGCTATTACAGTTAGATGAACAACATAAAATCCTTGGTGATTCAATGAAAAAAAATAGGGAAGTAAAAAGAAATATTACTTTATACAAACATCTTAAGTCGTTCAAGGAAATGAACGAAGCTTACTATGTAGGGGTAGCAATTTCTCAAGATCCAATAGAAATTGAAAAAATGTTTGGCTTTAGAATTAATCCAAAAAAAACCCAAAATGGCTCATTTCTTTTAGTTTGTTTGATTTTACCAAAAATTTTACAGACTGCGATGGTTGAACTTGGCTTCCATATAAATGTGAGTGTTCAAATCTCTAGAAAAAGATTATGCAGAACACTGCCAGTCGATGGAAGTAGTCCTATTAAGGTGGTCTTGCCCTGGACAGAGTTCCCAATCAATTCTGAATTAGATATTTCTTTTTTTGGAAAAGTGGAGACTATAAATATTGTCTTTAGAACTCGAAAAATAGTATTGAATATGCCCCTATTTTTGAAGTCTGTAAAACATATGGAACAAAACCGCAAGTATAGAAACTACAAAGATGACCTAATGGAAATAAGCAGACAGTATATTATTCATAAAAAATGTCTTTACAATGAATATAACTCTAAATATGCAATAATTGTTCCTAAAAATTTTAAGTTAGTAGATGTTTTAAGGAGATCTTTTCCCCACCATCTTATAGGTATGTCAGATTCAATGATAGAAGAAGGAATCTTTCATATTTTGAGAGATACCAGTATGGTTTCGCAGGTTGCCATAGTTAAAGAGAATAGGTGGGTGGAAATTCATTCTGATATATATAATTTGTGGAAAATGAAGCAATATTACATTGATGAGAATTATAATAATGGGCCGCTTGAAGTATTGGCAATAAAAGTTAGTATTACTGGTGTAATATATATTACAAATTAAAAAGTCAAGCTTTGAACGGTAGATATAGATATTTCAACTTGATTAATATTTTCAGCAATTTCTTGGAACCACATATCCAAATCTCAATAGGGGTAATCCATTAGAAGTGTATTATTCCTTGCGTGACTTATGGAAAATTAATTTTGAAAGCTAATAATAGCAATAAGTCGAAATTTTCAATTGCTCAATTACTGTGTTGGATTGAAAATGGAAATACTGGTGATATTAATTGGAAAATTGAGTTATATTTATTAGTGATAAGTACATTTGAATTTATTTTCTCTTTTTCAAAGTTATTGTTATATTCATATTGAAATAAAAAATAAATTTCTGAAATGAATATTATTTATTGATATAATAATCGAAAATAATAGACATTATACATGTCTCCATTGTTTTATTTCTGCCGATGAGAAATTTTCCGATGATTGGTTGATCTAACATTGGTAGTTTTTTTTAGGTTTCTCTTGAAGTTAACCAGGGACTTGTCTCTATAATAGGAGTTCATATCAAAAGAAAAAAAAACTTAGTACATGATGTTTTTTCTATGATATCTGTTCATAACCAAACTAATAAACAAACAATAACCTAATTTAATGAAAAAAAGAATTAGCATAAACAAAAATATTCACAAATCTCTTCAATTTGAACAGAGAAATGAGGGTCCTTTTTAGATTTAATTCTATTATTCATGTGTGTATACAATCCAATGAAATCAG
Source organism: Harmonia axyridis (assembly GCF_914767665.1). NCBI lineage: Eukaryota > Metazoa > Arthropoda > Insecta > Coleoptera > Coccinellidae > Harmonia > Harmonia axyridis. Next base: position 34,432,709 of record NC_059505.1, read on the forward strand.
GTTCGAAATATCACCTCACTCTTTTTTAGAATGTCAAATCAAAACCAAGTACTGTGTTAAGGAACTTTTCAATAAAACCACCTAAAAATCCTAAAAGGAGTTTAAATGAAGGTATCGGCCCAGTATCTTGGAAGAATCTTGGAATTACTGCCGCATTAGGTGGTGGATTATATGCATTTATGTTGTATTTGAAGAATGAGAAAGATACTAGTGAGTTTGGAAAAATAAAAATCATCAATGAAAAAATTTGTAGATTACATTTCAATATTAGTGCGTAGACCATATCCAATTCATAAAAATAAGGGAAATTGTCCATATTCTTTCTATAATTGTTTTGTTGAGTATGAAAAAACTCCAGGACTCCCTTAATTTAATTATGATATATGGTACAAATGATTATGCGGCAAATCTACAAATTTGAATATGAGGAAAATTATCATATTCCTTCAAGAAAATATCTTGAAAGTGATTAAATTTTGCAGTTCTTGCCAAAGAAAGACAGAGAATGTTGGGCAAAGTATCAATAGGTGGAAAATTTGAATTGGTTGATGTTAACGGTAAATTGAGGAGCAGTGATGATTTTCTTGGACAATGGTTATTGATTTATTTTGGTTTTACTCATTGCCCAGACATATGTCCAGATGAATTGGAGAAGATGTCTGCCGTAATAGAGGAAATGGGTCAGTTTTCAAAGATTATAAATAAAAATATAAATATTTATTTTTACGAGTTAATTGAAATTTTTTTGACGTGATTGAATAATTAATATCTGATTATGTATATTGCTTTTGAATTTATAGATAAATCACCAGAATTCCCCCGAATTCAACCATTATTCATCACAGTAGATCCTTATAGAGATACAGCTGATGTTATAAAAAAGTACTGTGAAGAATTCAGTCCTAGATTATTGGGTCTTACAGGAACAGAAGAACAAATATCCAAAGCATGTAAAGCTTACAGGGTGTATTTTAGCGCAGGACCTAAAGATACCGACAGTGATTATATCGTAAGAAAAAATTTCAATTACTTATATATTCAAATTATGAATTCTTAATCATTTCCTTTTAGGTGGATCATACAATCATTATGTATTTAGTTAACCCAGATGGTCAATTTGTAGACTATTTCGGACAAAACAGAACTGCTGAGGAAATTTCCATTTCAGTTAAGTATAGTATGACAAAATTCAAACAACTCAAGAAGACTGGATGGATTTAATTACATTGAAATGATTTAAAAGTTCCATTCATTGTTTTTTGAAATATCCTATGTTTATTGTTGAAAGTATAGTCTTGAAATAAATAATTATTATACATACTGAGTTGTTGTTTCCTTAGATATTAACTAAATTGTATGCTAATTTTTCCTATAATTAGAGTGTCAACATCATATTTTCACAGGTGAGTGGTCATGATTGCAGCTGAATGAAATATCATTGATATATAAATGAATGAATTTTGATGTATCCGAAAGTCTGAGATAAACAATGAAAGTGTTTGTTTTACTAGTACTTAGTGTTTACATTCTCATTGAAAATGAGGCAGCTGTAAGTACTTCATTTATTTCATCTTTTTGCATTTGGAAGTATATATGTATAGTTGATTCATATTGATCATCTCTAAATTTGTTTTCATGAAAAATCCTGATAAAAGATTCATTTTGTTGAATCACCAAATTATCAAGACGTTTCATTTCATATAACTGTCCTATATATTAATATAGTGGAAGTGTAGTAGCTTGAACCTTGTATCAAATTGAATATGTCTCCGGAAAAGAGTTGTTTACAGTCCCAAATAATGATTTTATTTATCAATAATTGATCTAGATGACTGATGCTCAGTTGAAAGCTGCTCTCAAATTATTGAGGAATGTTTGCCAACCCAAGAATAAAGCAACAAATGGTGAGCATTTATAATAATTTAAATATATAATCATAATACCTAATTACTTTGTGGTGTACAGTATAGCGATTTTCCAAAACATTCGATGATATAGCGATACACTTCATACAATTTTCAGTCAAGAGCAATATCAAAGAGAAGAAATAATAATTTCATTATAATTAAATTTATGGAACAAATTAAGTCTTTGGAAAATGTACTATAAAACAGTTTATAGTGTGTTTCCTGATAATTTGATCTCAAGAGTAATCAAATCGTCATGATTTCAGAGCAAATTGAAGCTATGCATAAAGGAGACTGGAACCAAGACAAAAATGGGATGGTAAGTTAACATATTTGATTCTAGTTTGATGCTGTATAGTTCTAGCTCATTATTATCAATTTAAAATTACTAATTAGGTTATTTTGTTTTTCAGTGTTACATGCATTGTGTACTGAACATGTATAAATTGGTAATAAAAAAGATTTTTGTGTTTGTTCGAAATATAACAAAAATATTTACAGATCAAGAAAGACAACACATTGGATTATGAAGTTGGTATGAGCACTATAGAGGCACAGGCTCCTGATTCAATAAAAGCTACAGCTATACATTCGCTAAATTCCTGTAAAGATGCTGGTACGTCTATATCTATTTCTTTTTAGTAAATAGAAGAATGTTTTCCTCATGTCCAAGTAAATGTTATGCAGGGCCGGTGACAGGAATTGCAGGCTGGGGGGATATAAAAATGTGAGCTCAGGCGCTTCCGCCATTCTAATTCGAGCCCTTGCAAAATGGTGAAATAATTAATCATCGTCTTTGCATTTCTTACGCTTTTGGTAATGATCTATCGAAAAAAAAAATTGGATGGGTATAATTTTTTGGGAATTATCAAAAAATATTGTAATTACCGCAACTTCGGATAAAAATTCGAAATGAATCGAAAATTTCTCATTCAGAACCTCATCTCCCGGATCTGCATCGCTAATATTTACACAACTGGATAAAATTAAGGGATCAAAAAAATCCATATTTTGAGCGATTTTTTAAATGGCTGTATTTTCGTTGAAAATTGGCGTGTAGGAATAAAAAAACACTTTAAAACTTGTAGTTTTTATAATAGTTTCGAGATCTTAAGATGAAATTTTTTCTATTAGTTTGTTATTTACATTTTCAGCAAGAACCTGCTCTAAAAACGACTGCTTCTTATTGTTTTCGTTTTTGTCGTCCGAATCAAACACAAGAAAAACAGAACAAGAACCTCTCTTTCGACTTTTAATGAATTTTTACAATTTTCCCTAAGCCACACTATGTTTATTCCTTATCTTGATTCAAATTCGAGGTTAAGGTGTAAAATGTTCACCAAAAATAATAAGGTGCTTCTTGAGTTCATATCATAAACAAAGTGAATAAATTAGACCACCTTTCACACTTGAGAAATCCTATCTGATCAAATGATGGAAGCTATCCGAAAATGTTAAATGATTTAAAACTGTACTTTTTTGTTTAAAATAAATTCAGTTTGTTCCTAAATTGGAAGTACAAACGAAAACGACAGATTTCTTGTATCATTTTTGAGAAAAATGTTTTTGTTTTCGAGATTCAGGGTGTCAAAACTAGGGGGGGGGGTGTTCAAGCCATGGTCGTTCTGGTTTTGTAACATTCTATAAAATAATGATAAATTTTTTTTCATTCTAATTTATTGAATTTCAATAGTTTAGATATTTCTTTTATTATTAAGACAATTTTCAATTTCAAGAATTTTAATGAATTCCAGCAACAAAATTTGATAACGATTAATTTTTTTGCTTCCAAGGGGGAGGCAGCTGCCCCTTCCTGCCCCTCGCTGGGTACGCCCATGCAGGGTGTTAAAGTTTGATCTGTTTCAATTAATTTTCTCCTTTACAAGATATTCATCTTAAATTCGACATAGATATTCCAATTTGAAGTTTTCATCATGCCATATGATAATTTTGAATGCAAATCTACAGGATGATATTTTTCTGGGAAAGTGCCCGCTTCTTTCCTCCAGAACTTTTTTTTTGGTGGACCACTGGTATTTTAAAAAAATATATAATGAAACTTTGTTTTTAGTATTAACCTCAGAGGTATTAACCTTATTGGTGTCTTGTAGTTTTTTCGTATCTGCTACCGATTTCGAGAAAAAAAAAATTGAAACAATTCTCTAGCAATCCTCAGAAAAATCCAAATTATTCTAAAAATCCAGTTAGTTCTCTGTGATGAATAATTTAGTTATAAGTTTTGGTATTTATTTACCAAATATGTAGCGAAGTTAAAAAATATTCGATAAACTGGTAGGTATACCTAATCATCACAAACACGTAGGACAACAAGTAACACCCTGTATCTCGAAAACAAACGTTTGCTGGTATTATATGATAGTAAACTATTATAAAGGATTATGAAGACATGGATAATAAAAGGAAAGTAACAGTAATTTCAATTCATAAGATATAAAGGGATGTTAGTTTTTTTATTTATTAGGTAATGTCAGATATTCTATGTTTTGATATTCAGTTGTTTATATTTTTGTAATGATTAAGTTGGCAATGAGAAACAAAAGGAGGGATTGTTGTGAAACAATTTTAGGACGAATGTCGAATAATCAATAAATACTAGAAAAATGATTCAATAAGAGATAAACAATCGTTTGTCTCCCAGGCGCGGATCCAGGCCCCACTTTTGGGGGGGGAACTTTCAGATTTTCAGAATACTGAAAACGCTTCCGCCATTTTGGGACGTAATTTTTTTGCCGTTCATTAATATGGGTTTTCATAAAATGTATTGAAGGTACAATTTTGTCTGATCTTGTAATTATTTGAGCCTTAGTATGTCAAATTCTAGGAGGGACGGCAAAATTTAAGAGGTGCCCGAGCCATTTGGGGGGGGGGAACGTTCCCCCAGTCCCCCCCCCCCCCTGGATCCGCGCCTGTTGTCTCCTATGATTCTCCAACAAAGCTAAATAATTTTTGTGATAGCAAAACAAAATAGGAAATATTTTTGCAGATGTGTCTCATTGAAAACCAGGCTTTATTTTAACAAGCATTATATTTCATTCTTTCATAATTGTCTAGTTTTATTGCCTTGTTCGAGTCTGCATAATAAATATTGGTTTGGGTATCTGAATACATCATAAGACCCCAGAGACGGAACCAGGAGGGAAGCACAGAACCAAATTTTCATCAAAATGAAAAAAAGGAAGTCTTTTTCCATTTTTCAACACACATCATTCCTCAACATGCATTCGCCCCAGTAAGAACCAAAAAACAGAAATTTTTTATGTATACTTCTATTTGCAGGGACGGATCCAGGCGATGTTTGAGGGGGGGCCATAGAAAATCACGGCTCATATAGGTTAGCAAAATAGCGGAATTTTTGTTGGTACCTACTGGGTCGAGTTTTTTTTTTATGGAAAGATGGATTTCAGTAAATCATATCATAGTCAGATTCCGATATTTTTGCATGACAAAAACAAGTTTAATTAATTTCACATATTTCATAAATATATGTAAATTTTTGCTTATCTTGTAATTATTTGAGCCTTAGTATGTCAAATTCTAGGAGGGGCGGCAAAATTTAAGAGGTGTCTGGGCCATTTGGGGGAGAGGGGATGTTCCCCCAAAAAAACCTACCAAGCGTTTCAAAAATAGGGCGATTTTGTGGCGATTCTGCAGTAATTCGCAGTGAAAATTCAGTCCATGCGGTTTTTTACGTTAGCTCGTGTGGTACCCATACATCTAGCATCTTCTTGAGACCAGTCTCATGCAAATAGTGTTCCAAACGGTTTATTGTGCACTCTCAAGCTCTTGAGCAATCGAAACAGGACTCGACAATGTCCATGATTTTATCAATATATTCGACAATTGGTCTCTAGTGAGTAGTGCACCCTTGACATCGAAATTATTGGAACGGAATCGACGAAACCAAAATCACACGTGATTGGCTATTACAGTATCAGGTCCATAAACACAATTTATATTCTCAGCCGCCTATTTTTGCCTCTATCTAAAAAAAACATATAGCGTATTTTCTTTTTGCTAGTGTCCATCGTTGTGGCGCACACAAACTTAACTGAGTCAACTCATCACAAAACTGTCAGAATGTTTTCGTTGTGCGAAATCTCATCTTCCTAACGCCATATAGCGAAACTCAATTGACCATATTCACCGTCGCCATATTGTTGTGCGACAATACCAACTACCCAGTGTTTCCAACGGAGAAATTGAATTTACTAGAAAAATACCGCTAATATCAAAAATACTATCAGCCATAAAGATTATTCTTCCACTGACTATTTCCAAAAATGGAGCGAAGCCTTCATTTATACACTCGGCCACAGTTAATTTGTTCATAAAACCACCTTTCACTAATGTTTTCATTTCCAAAAGGTGAAATTTTTTCGAAATATTGTCCCAAACAAGCCTATCTGGCGTAGCAGCCAGAAAAGGTACTCCGGGATTTTCACGTAAACCACACTTATAAACTTTATATTGTGGAATTTTTCTAGTAAAGTCAATATTTCTCCGTTGGGAACACTGGGTAGTTGGTACTGTCGCACAACAATATGGCGACGGTGAATATGGTCAATCGGACTTGTACAACGCGAGATACAGATAACTAAAGCCATCTATTGGAAAAACAATGGATTCCTTTTTACTACACCTATTAAATAAAAACATATGATCCAATATTAAAAACTTAATAACAAATTCTAGTCTCGTATTTTTTTCATTAGCGTATCTTTGGATAATATTTTCAAAATACAGACTGCTGCAAATGGTCCTGTGTATATGCATTAATGCCAATCCATTCAACCTGTCTTCCAGCATTCCAGATCATATCCAATCTTCCACCCTTCTGAGTGTCCACGCATATTTTTCGATAATTCAGGATGAATTTTTATATTTACAAAGTCCGCGAGGGGGGGGGGGGCATGGCCCCTATGCCCCCCCCCCTGGATCCGCCCTTGTCTATTTGGGGGTTTCTGAAAATAAGGTAAATCACCACCATCCCCTCTCGACGGGTCTGATGTTACTTTATCTTTATGTTTTCTATCCCACTCTCCTAAGCTAAGACGCTTATTAGAGCTTGTGGGAGTAAAGAGAACCATCACTTTTCTTTATCAGCACTATTATTTCTGTTTCATTTCAGCTAAAACTACTAGCGATAAATGTATAGCAGCTTTCGAAATTGCCCACTGTTTATATTTGGATAATCCACCGGTAAGAGTTTTAAAGTCAGAGGAATAGTAGAGTATTTGTTGTTGTGAGGTCGTTCGAAAAAGTACTAATGTAATTGTTTTTTCAGGCCTACTTCTTGCCTTAAGAAATTACATGGATTTGGGACCAGATAGATGGAATCTAAAATTGACTAAAATTGATCAATAATAATTTATTATATTATGATGTTATACATTATATGATGAAATGAAATATGATTTTAACAGAAAATAGTTATTAGTTATTTTTAAATCACCACACAAAGGCATACTACCATATTTTTTCCTTCTTTTTGCGAAGTTTTTGATGAAAGACAGAGTAATAAATTTGACATAATCTCCTATAGTGTACTTTTTGATTTCAATTCTTTGCCTTAGTCATTTCGAATTGAATTGAAGACTTTGATGGCCGGCCAAAGCTTTTCTATTACTTCTCGACCACAATACACTTAGACGTAAGTGTAGAAATAAATTCGACAATCCCTTTGAGAGTAACGGCCGGTTTCTGAAAGGCCAATCAACTTAAAATTCAACTTTACAGCTGTCAATTCTACGGTCAAGCGTCATTTTTGGGTTGCTTAAGTTATTTTTTTGAACATTTTACCAGTTAACACAGTGGTCAAATGTTACACGTAAATTGTACGTCAAGCGTCATTTTGGGTTTATGAAACGAATTTTAATTTTCCTTTTCAAGTTGAAAGCTCCAGATAACATAGATTAGTTAATTTTACAGTGTACAACATTTCAGAAACCCAAATCGATTTGCCATCGATGTTAACTAGAATGTCGTATTAGTTTGTAAGGAATCTATCGATTCCTTCGAAAATATTCCGAGAGCTGAAGAATTCGGTGTACAAACTTAGGATTATCAAAGCCACAGCCCTAAGGTATCCGTAGAAAGGCGTTGCGAACGGTCGAATGGAAAACAGCCTGAATGCCCATAAAACTCGGCATTTCAGGGCGAATAATTCAATTGAGTTCAGACCAGACTATGAGAAACTAAATCTACAACATATGTGCAACACTTGCACCGACAACAAGAAGAGCTTTTCACATCTGTTCCTGAGACCGTCGAAAAAGTACCTGCAATGCAACGACCCAAGTGACAAGCGACCCTAAGAATCGATTAGATAAATTATCATCTTCTTCAAATTCTTTTAGTGGGTTGGTAATAAATTGAATAAGTGTTTTTATCCCTTTCTTTTATTTCCCTTATTTATCCTTGGCCGTGAACTACAGTAGTCACAGAATAAGGACCACAACCCACAAGTTGAACAAAAATTTAATCAGTTTTTCAGAAACCAGGAGTAAGTCTATTCAACGGCGATTTTCATAGCATTTCTGCAAGCAAATTTTTAATTGCCCAAACCGTTATTATATTATTGTAATAAACACTAAACAAAAATAACAAACAATGCCAATTTTAATTGTGTATTTTCTTCTGTAAAAACCTTTTTGAAAATTTCACAAATGCCAATCGATTCGACTTTGTCATGGATCAAGGTGCGGGCATAATAGGGGGGCATCCGGAAGACACTGCTGCCGAACCCGCCACTGGCTGCATCAGCCGAGCCGGAGGTGAAGACGTGGCGCTCAAGCTGGATAGATTGAACATGAGTCTCCTTCGGCTGGTCTGGAACTGTCGCAGGTCCCTTTGGATCTTCTCCAGTTCCGCCTGCTCCAACTGATCGATCATGAACATCAGTTCTCTGTGCGCTGAGGTCTCATTACCGCCCTGTAAATCGAAGAAGTAAAGAATAGGGTAGTGTCTTTTCTCTAATTCTGTGGTTATTCCGTTCATTCTTCCACATCTTGTAGAACAAAATCGTGCGAGAATATATCAGAAACGCACAGTTTTCATGGTTATATTTTATTATTCTATGTTGGTACTCCGAACTTTCCGCCACGGCTTTATCTGTCAATTCATCAATTTGCCTTAAAGAAATCAGTTCTGCCAACCAACATTTTTCAATGCAAAAATCACTAAATTATCTTTATGGAAATATTTCATTAATTTCAATGAAAATGCAATGAATTAGAGAAAATAATGTATAATACTCGTACAGAAGGCTCATTCTATCACTCGTTCATTCCAAAACTCGCCACTTCGTGGCTCGTTTTTGAATTTTGAACTCGTGGAAGAATATCAATGCCTTCTGCACTTGTATTATAAATAACTATACTGTTGGTACCCATGGTGCGATAAACTGCTAGGGGACATGTCACAACAAAAAAGCAGGATGCACCTAAACTAAAATGTCTGAAAATATGTGTGTTCACTGAATAGATAGAATTAGGGCCAGTTTTATAATCCATGCGAAAAGGCACAGTTTGGTAAAGACCGCTTCATTAGAAAATCGCCTAAAGAGAGAGCTTGAAAGAAGTTCGGTTTCATGAATATAATCCGACCGTCTTTTAGAGAAAGCTTTCTGTTATTCGCAAATGTCTAATTTTCTAGGGTTGTCTACTCTGAAAACTAGTAATTTATTGCTTGCATTTGGTAATATTCCATAGAACTTGGAATTTTGTCGAAAAAAAGAAGAAATATTGGTAAAGTATTCTGTGTACAAAATGAAAGTGAATGACACAAAAGACCAAGGTTATGTTTTGTAGTCATAGAGTATGCGAGAACAAAAAAAAAATACATTTTCTTGTCATAAAGGACTTTATGAGGAAGGACACTTCAACCCTTTTTCTAACCTCCAAATTGGATTATGAAACACGTTTCATTTACGAAGGAGCCTTCTCACGGAAAACTAGACTTTACTATGAAACTGACCCTAAGTGCCGTTATTCAATGAAAGTGCCATATATTCATGGAAATTATTGCGAAAAACTTCCATTTCTTTCCATAGGAGGCGCTTTTCAATGAAATGTCAAAATATCAATAGATGTGACAGCGAAATTTGATGTGAGCGCTATAGGAAACGTTGCGGAAATCAACTCAAGTAACAGTAACCACTTCAAAATCCAAGACGGTGGGCCCCTTTCAAAGTCGCTAATTTTTTTAATATTGAACGGACACACCAGAATTTTGAGACATATTGGTTTGACCTAATATATAATGACAATGATTAACACATTAAATGACACCTGATCAGATAACAGTCGGATGTCCTGCCACAGGCTGTTCTATAATGTCAGCTGACTTTATGCGAAATGAATATGAATTTACTTACAGCTCCACCACCTGCTGGGAGACGTTCTGGAACAGGTTTGCAGGGTGCTGACTGCATAGCTGCAGAATGTCCACCTCCTGAAGGAACAATCGTTTATAATGGTTTGTAGAAAACTTGAGAAGAAATGTTAAGGCAACATGACCGCATGTATTCTGGTCAAAAATGTATGAGCTTGAGTACCCTTTATTCATTTTTATAGATCAAATCAATTCGACGATCTTTCTTTGTCGCGAAGTCATCAATTATTTTCTCGAAAAAAACGTTTCCTCTGGCTAGTTCTTTAACTAAACCTCTTTCGATTGATATCAGTGCCAGGTTATTTAAACGGTCTTGAGACATCGTGTTCCTACTGAAAGATTTTATTCTTTTGAGCGCTGAAAAACTTTTTTCTACTGACGTGGATGTTGGTGGCAGGGACAAAATCATACAAAATAACTTATATAATTCAGGAACATCGGAAACAATATTATTTGAGAAAATGAATTCCGTAATACCATTCAGCGTATTTGAATTGCCGAAGATAGCATTGTCCGAGTACAAAATTTGTAATTCACGTTTGAGTTTATCCTTATCGAAAAAGTTTTTGTATTTATCGATCAAAGATTTGAAAGGTATTTCCGGAAAATTAAGAACGTATATATCAAATATCTCTTTCAAGTACAGTGGTTCAAATTTTGAACCACGCTTTTTTTGTACGGTGCAGGATGGTGGGGTAAAATTGAAACCACCATATATTCAGTCTTCTACCTAAAAGGGACACGGGTTTAAATCGTACACCACTATTGCGGACCGTTTATTGGGTTATACAGAGTATTATGACTAATTTTGTTTTGACTGGAAACGGTTGTTCATTCGAAAAATGCGTATGATTTGTATCATTCCGCCGCGGCCGGCTTACGCGATATTCTTTTAGTGTGAAAACGTTATTCTTTTGAAAGATACTTTAGAAAACTAGTGGAATATAGTCTACAGGACTTATTGAAGGTATGTGTATATTTTTTTTGGTTCTGTACCTTGATTTGGTGCGTTTTGAATCACAATTTTAGGTGTTCAAAAATTGTACCACCGTACTGCAGTGCATTATGAATAGAAGGAATGAACCTCCCTCATTCAATTTGGTCGGAATGTCAGTAGATGAGTTTTACGATGAAATTGAGCGAATTGAGAATGGTGACTGTGTTTCGATACCTTCCAATAATGTTTCGGACAACGACAGCGACTTGGAAGACGATACGGTCGAATTACTGGAAGAGGAGGATGGCAATGTAGAATTGAGCTTTCATTCAGATGAGGATGAATGGAACACAAGTGACAATTTGCCATGATGGGCATAAAAAAATATCGTCGGTGAGACTAACAGAAAGTACACATCAACCAATGAGGACAAGCCGCAGAAGATGTGCGTATTGCAGCACAAAAAAGTCAGATGTGAGAACAAACTGGCAATGCAGTGTATGCGAAGTTCCCCTGTGTCTAGGGAAAAATAAGAGCTGCTTTCAAACTTATCATAGAAAATTATTTTATGTACATGTTATTTGAAAAATAAAAAAAAGGCAGAATTCAGTTTTATTTTTTTTTCGAATGAAATCACTCACATAAGTATGCTGGTTCAAAAACTGCACCACCCTCTATTTTTTTGTCAATTGACTTCAGATTTTTTTTCAAGCTTGATTTACTGTCATTATGATGTAACGAATCAATATGTCCCATGAATCTTCGTTTTTTCGAATAAAAATTTTCTTGTACCGCTAGGGTTCTATTTTCACTGGAATTCCTGTACCGCAAAGAGATACAGTGAAACCTCCCAAGAGCGGACACCGTTGGTTCCAGCTTTTTTGTCCGGTCGTGGGAGGTGTACGCTTGTGGGAAGGTTCAAAATAAATACAAAGAGAAATAAAACGAAATGCATTTATTGAAATATAATATGTATATACTTTTTAAAGAAAAATGAATTGCAAAGTATGAAGCTGTTACAGAAACAGTTTATGTACATTATGAATTTCATTCAGAAAAAAAAAAGTAATCTTGGATTGTGTCATTTTTTTTTCTCTTTCAGAAAGTAGACGTGTTTGAAAGTGGGTCTCCAGATTTTTAACCAGTCGAAAAGCCACAAAATCTTCTTGGGCAAATATTTTCAATTCGCCAATCAATTTCAGTGCTTCGCTATTGGTTTTTATTTTGGTGCTTTCGGAAATAATGCAACCTTCTATGTTGCTCTCCTGTTCAATTCGATCTTCGTCATCTTTCTCTCCATTTTTATCGACAAAATCGGAATGCTCTTCAGTAGTAATTTCTTCGTCTAAATCAATAAATTCTCTATCATCCACTGTGTTGCACACTGCTTTACAGTTTTTGAAAAAGGTGGCTAGTACTGACAAGGGTACGCAGTCTTCTTCGTCATATGCCTCTTCAGAGAGATTCGAAGAAGGCCCATTTTTCTTGAATCCCGCTTTAGTGAAGCAATTTTGGATAGTTCTCTGAGCAACGTTGTCCCAAGCTGTTTTAATGAAATACAGTGCTTCCAGAATATTTATTGATTTCGATAATTCTGAAGCTGATGAAGCACTATCCATTTTTGATAGAACATGTTTCAGTATCAAGTCTCTGTAGAAAAATTTAACATTTTTTATTATGCCTTGGTCCAAAGGTTGACACACCGAAGTGCAGTTAGGTGGTAAGAAACATAGTTTTATATTAGTTAGATTCACATCCTTCGGATGTGAACCAGCATTATCCAGAAATAGCAATATTTTCCTCTTTTGGAACCTCATTCTTCGGTCCATATCTATGAGCCATTCCTTCATTATGACGCCAGTCATCCATGCTTTGGAATTTGATTTCCATGTAACTGGCAGGTCTTTGATTGAAACATTCTTAAGTGCGCGTGGACAGGCGGCTTTTCCGATTACTAATAATTTTTCTTTTTGACCAGTCATGTTAGCACAGAATAAAATAGTGAGCCTCTCTTTTGACATTTTACCGCCAACGCATTTTTCTTTTTTGAGTGCCATTGTTTTATCTGGTAGTGCCCGAAAGTACAAACCGCTTTCATCAGCGTTGAAAATATCTTCTGGTTTATATCCTAAAAGAAGAGATGGCAAATTTTGTAGAAATTCATTTACATTTTCTACATTAACATCCGCAGATTCGCCAGATATAGCTTTGAAACTTATATTATGCCTTGTCCTCCATTTTTGCAACCATCCATTTGAAGCACTGAATTTATCATAATTCAACATGCTTGCAATTTCTTTCGCTTTCGCTTTAATCAATGGTCCTGAAACCGGGATGTTCTGATTTCGCACTCGGGAAAACCAATCTAGACAATCTCTGTCAATTTTTTCTGGAATGTTTTTCAATCTACATAGTTTTTGCTGCAGACTATCACCAGATTGCCACATATCGCGAATTCTATCTTTCTGTTTCACAATTGCCGCCGCCTGAGTTTTACCTATGTTGAATCTGAAAAGATTCAAGAAAAAATTACACAACTTATCAAAATTTAAACTTTCTGGTTTGAACAATTGAACTTCTTATAACTTCGGAAGGAATGACTAACCTTTCTGCTAACTTGCGCACTGATGAATTCTCCTTTTCTGCAATATTTATCAGCTCCATTTTCTCTTTCAACGTCAGAAATCTTTTTCTAGGCGCCATGATTCTAATAACATGCGTTTCACTGCTAGCGGCACTGTGTAATACTGTGTATTGAAAACTAAGAACGTATTTGGGTTGTGACGATTATGAACGAAATGAAGGGGGTTCCCCGAAGTTCCTGTTTGCGCGGTTGGGTTAAAATAATACTACAAGATCGTCTTTGACTGGTGGGTACCAACATATTCATTTTTGGCCGCTCTTCAGAATTCCGTGTCCGTTAATGGGAGGTTTTTCGGCACCGCTGGGAAAATTGTGGTGTCCGTGTCCGTCCGATAGAGGTGTCCGCTTATGAGAATTCGTATAACAAGAAAATTGTCCCGAATTTCTCCGTTCCAGGGAATTTCTCCGTTTGTGGGGAGCGTCCGTTTATGGGGAGTGTCCGCCAAGGGAGGTTTCACTGTATATTAAAATTCACTAGTTCCAAAAAATGAAGTGATGAAATGTCTTTAAACCTTATTTCAATTTGAGTTATAATTAAATCCAGAATTTCACAAAAAAGCCGTTTCATTGAGCTGAATTTCGGAATCTATTTTACGTTTTCGACGTCAAGCACTCGGTGGCATTAGTTCTGGGAGTTTTTCTACTTCTGAATATAAGCGAATGTAATACTCATCTTCTGTGCGAAATTTTTTCAGAGTCGATAATAAAGAAGTGATTCTGGCGTTGCAATAAGTTAGATCTGATAACTTATGCTGGATTATAGAAAAAACGGGATCTGTGTATGTAAAAATCAAATTAAAAGAGTGGAGAATGAACAAAAATTCGAAATCATTCAACATTTTCTTCAGACCGGTAGCTTCACGTATTGTAATATCTTCCCATTCATCCAAATTGTCGCTGATATGATCAAAAACTTCAATAAATTCTTCTCTCTTATCGAATATTGTTTTTACAGCGCGAGATTTGAAATTCCAACGAGTTTCCGAGCTAGAGGGTAATCTTTTTTGGCAAATTTCGTCTAGAATATTAGTGCGTTTACATGATTTAGTGAAAAACGACGAAAATCCTGAAAGCTTCGAAAAAAACACGCGACACTCATTGATTTTCTTGGTCGAATCTTGTAACACTAAATTCAATTTATGTGCATAACAGTGCGTGAATAGTGCTTGAGGAGCAATTGTTTTTATTCGCGCTTGTAACCCATTAATTTCCCCCGCCATCACAGCTGCCCCGTCATATGTTTGACCTACTAATTTAGTCGCTAAATTGAAATCTTTAAAATTGTCCAACAAGGTATTGAAAATATCATTCGCGGTTCAACCTTTACTAACATCGAAAAAACCCCAAAATCGTTCGGATATTTTACCGTCTCGAACGAAGCGGAAAATTACTGACATCTGACAAAAACATTTAACATCCGTTGTCTCGTCTATTCCCCAAGAAAAGCACGCAGAATTATTTATTTCCTCGCGAATTTTCTCCCTCGAAATTTTGGTTATTGAATCTATTAAATCATTTTGCATGGTTTTTGACAAACCACAAAACACGGAAGACACGGAAGGGTCAATGAATTTTTTAAAATCTTGATCTAAAGTGGCGGCGAATGCAGCGAGCTGCCAAGGAGAAGCATGTGCGAAGGAGAACTGCGAAGCCATGTGCATGCAATTATCCCCCCTACTGAGGTACGGCAGGCCGATCTTACCGCGAGGCGCGAATGACAGAACCTTTGAAATCAGGATGTTTTCAAAGTTAGGAATATATTAATTATATTTTCATGATCAGAAAATCAATACCTAACTACTATCGAACGGCATAAATAAGTTTTTTTCTGATTAAGACGTAATATCCCATAATTAACCATTCATTTGAATATATTAATTATATTTTCATGATCTGAAAATCAATAGCTACTATCGAACGGTATAAATAAGTTTTTTTCTGATTAGGACATAATGTCTCATAATTAACCATCCATTTAATTATCAAATATTTGAAATAAACTGTGAAAAGTTGCTGCTTGACGCTCTGCAATAGGAGAACCGGCCTACCGACCCTGTGTATTGGGAAGCGACCTAACATCGAGTTGTGCCGTTCTACTGAGTGGTCGTATTCTGGGCGTTTTTCGTAGTATTTTTTCCTTTACGTAGCGCTGGTTCGGCCATCGGCTCTTGGCCGACCTAACGTGATGAGATGCTTTCAGTGACATTCCAGGAGTTGCAATTGTACCTATAATTGTAACATTTGTGTTACATTTCAGACCTAATGTAACGGTGTTACGTACAATTCTGGAATAACCTGTTTGGGGTGATGTTACGAAAAGTAACCATTTACGATTGTGGTTTGTTACAATTCATGAAAGGGAATAACAACGTTGGATGCTTTGGAAATCGAATATTAGGTGGGCCCGAAAGAAAATATTGGCCGGTATAAGTTATATTTTCCTGTTCTGAGTGGAAATATTCATTACCGAGGGAATTTGGATATCGAAATCGATAACTCCGATTGAGTTTGAATGAATTGAATATCTAGAATTATTTTCTATTTCCCGATAATTTTTGGGTCGGCCCGGCCGACCCTGCCGACCCTGACGAGCCGTCACTGTAAGGCAATGAAGTTATTTTCTTACCCAATATAGAATACTTATATCGGGTGTCCCAAGGTGAGTGGCCTATTAGATTATTATGGAAACTATTGATGGTAAAGATTTCAAATTTTGTGGATAGATATTTGGCCATGTGAGGTACATTTTTAAAATAATTTCACATTTCCAGTGTTGCCGGATGTACAACAATTTGGCAACAACTTTGTTATTTTAAATGGGACATCCGGTATTTCTATTTTTTTATGATACTCCATAAAATATTGAATCAATTCACTCTTACCTTTCCATCCCTATCTTTAACGGTTTTTGAGTTATTAATTATTTTTCGAAATTTTAGATCAAATTGGCGTATTACGAAAATGACTCTAGTTCGCTCAATATTTGAGATTTAAGTCTGAAATTTTGCAAGTCGTTAGATATTGATTTGATCTGTGTAACTGCTCTTGAATTATGGTTGTCAATAATACAGGATGGACCGAAAAAAATCATCATTTGCCAAGTTCCAAAATTGTAAAAAAGTCTATTTTTTCAAATTTGACACCTAGTTTATTTTTCAATTTTTGGAATCAGGACAACACACTCTACAATTTTTCTATTCACGTCCCTATACCTATCTCAACTGGATTCCGAGTTATATGCTTTTATTAGATTTCACATTGATTCAATAAGCGTTAATTTCTTTTGTATTGTTATTTTCTCTATGTCGTTCATAGATCGATATATCAATGAATCAGTTCAATCCATAAATGTCAAAATAAACAATTATTGCCTAACAGGTGTTTTGTTCCGAGGTTTTTCTATAAATAATGGCTCAAGAAAGATTTACACATATAACGCATATAACTCGGAATCCAGTGGAGATAGGTATAGGGACGTAAATAGAAAAATTGTAGAGTGTGTTGTACTGATTCCAAAAATTGAAAAATAAACTAGGTGTCTAATTTGAAAAAATAGACTTTTTTACAATTTTGTAACTTGGCAAATGATGATTTTTTTTGGTCCGTCCTGTATTATTGACAACCATAATTCAAAAGCAGTGACACAGATCAGATCATTATCTAACGACTTGCAAAATTTCTGACTTGAATCTCAAATATTGAGCGAACTAGAGTCATTTTCGTAATTCGCCAATTTGATCTAAAATTTCGAAAAATAATTAATAACTCAAAAACCGTTAAAGATAGGGAAGAAAAGTAGGAGTGAATAGATTTAATATTTTATGGAGTATCATAAAAAAAATAGAAATACTGGATGTCCCTTTTAAAATAACAAAGTTGTTGCCAAATTGTCATACATCCGGCAACACTGGAAATGTGAAATTATTTTAAAAACGTTCCTTACATGGCCAAATATCTATCCACAAAATTTGAAATCTTTACCATCAATAGTTTCCATAATAATCTAATAGGCCACTCACCTTGGGACACCCGATATATGTATCTGCCTTAGAACATATAATACGTTATTATTTATTTTGAGGTAACTACTGATTTCAAAAATTGGTTAATGTTTGAAATTAATTATAATAGCAAAATATTTGATGGCTAACAGACAATTTTATTGATTCCAGAAAAATTACCTTCTCGAGTGGGACTCGAACCCGCAACCTCCGAATCACTAGTCCAGCGCTCTCATCAAATGAGCCATCGAGAAGGTTGAACTTCATTGGAACTTTCAACATCCTAGTGATTTGGAAGTTGCGGGATCGAGCCCCGCACGAGGAGGTACTTTTTCCGAAATTGAAAAAAAATTTTCTGTTAGCCATCAAATATGGGGTGTTTTTTTTCGAGGTATATAAATTTAAGTTGGCATTAAAGTTCAAGATGGCGACCGATTTAACAGCTGTCAAGTGATTTATTCTCAGTTTGGTTTGGCAATTGCCAAACCAAATTGCGTTTTTCAGGCGCGAGTCTATTCACGATGATGAATTCATCATCGTGAATAGACTCACGCCTGAAAAACGCTTGCAAATAGTGCAATTTTATTTCGAAAATAATGGTTCTGAGCGGAATACGTATCGCGCACTACGTCCATTTTATTTTGTTTAGCGATGAAGCGCACTTCTGGTTGAATGGCTACGTCAACAAACAAAACTGCCGCATTTGGAGTGAAGCTAATCCTCAAGTGTATGTCGAAACAGCGTTACATCCAGAAAAACTGACTGTTTGGTGCGCTTTATGGGCTGGAGGAATCATTGGTCCGTACTTCTTCAAAAACGATGATGGCCAGAACGTTACAGTCAATGGTGATCGGTATAGAGCCATGATTACTAACTTTTTCAGTCCTGAATTGAACAACCATGATGTCCAGGAGCTGTGGTTCCAACAAGATGGCGCAACATGTCACACAGCTCGTGCCACAATCGATTTATTGAAAGACACGTTTGGTGACTAATTTCACGTTTGGACCTGTGAATTGGCCTCCAAGATCTTGTGATTTAACACCGCTAGACTACTTTCTGTGGGGCTATGCAAAGTCATTGGTCTACGCGGATAAGCCACAAACCCTTGACCATTTGGAAGACAACATTCTCCGTGTTATTGCTGATATACGGCCACAAATGTTGGAAAAAGTCATCGAAAATTGGACGTCCAGATTGGACTACATCCGAGCCAGCCGTGGCTGTCATATGCCAGAAATCATATTTCTCTAATTCTGTGGTTATTCCGTTCATTCTTCCACATTTTGTGGAACAAAATCGTGCGAGAATATATCAGTAACGCACAGTTTTCATGGTTATATTTTATTATTCTATGTTGGTTCTCTGAACTTTCCGCCACGGCTTTATCTGTCAATTCATCAATTTGCCTTAAAGAAATCAGTTCTGCCAACCAACATTTTTCAATACAAAAATCACTAAATTATATTTATGGAAATATTTCATTAATTTCAATGAAAATGCAATGAATTAGAGAAAATAATGTATAATACTCGTACAGAAGGCTCATTCTACCACTCGTTCATTCCAAAACTCGCCACTTCGTGGCTCGTTTTTGAATTTTGTACTCGTGGAAGAATATCAATGCCTTCTGCACTTGTATTATAAATAACTATTAAAATGTAATGCCACAAGATTATCTTGCGGATAAATAAAATTCATGCCAATCGAATAATCCATCGTTGTTTTATTGCATTTTAAAGTTCTATAGCTCTAAAAAAACACCCTTTATTATGCTATTATGTATCTACTGATTGCTAGTTTTAGATAAATGCTTAGTGCATTGAATGTTTTTTTAAGTTGCAGGTTCCATAACTCTTGATTGATATAAATAGTTGTCTGTAAAATATCTAAGTGTACACTTTAAGTATACAATAATATACAGTCTAAGTTATCTTATATCCGAAATAATATCAGTGTAGTGTCAATAAAAGATTCGAATTATCCCCAATGTTGGCTGTTCTCAGAACACATTGATTTTATGTCATAATAGTCACGATTATCTCACATGAAGGAGCTCAGAAGGTTTCAGCTTGGGAAGACAAAACCTAAGAGCGCATTTGATGAACTTTTTACGTGCAAAATTTATAAAGATATTCTCTGCTTTCTCGTCTTTCACTCCAAAAAAATAAGCTTACTACAGTGAGGTTATTACATTATTATAGGTCTTGTTACATTTGAATGCTTATTTGTGAATACCTCAGATTAATAAACATAGATATGTCATTTTCAGTAAGCAAATTTTGTCCCCGACATGAACTATCAAATTTGACAAGAAGTGCGCGGAAATGAAAACATATCAGTGATACGATATATCAATCAATTCGTGAGTTTCTCCACAAAGAACGCACTTCTTATGTCCCATTGTGAATCAAAGTTTCATATTTACTAAAAGTATATTGGAATAAATACCTATAAATATATCAGAAATTGAGAAAACAAACTTCAAGCGCGCCAAACGACGTTTAAAAACCGATGACACTCGGAGAGCAAAAGTTGCCAAATCTTAGATTTCAGCAGGTAGATACAGAAAATAATAAATATACTGCTTATTATAAATTCGACAATTAGGAAAAATATCGGATTCCAAATATTCAAATTTGCATATTTAATCGGGAATCACTCAAATAAATATATTTCATTCAATATAATCTACATTCATAATGAAATAGTAAAATTGTGGATATGAAAATATATCACAATCCGACAACGTAATCTAACCATGTTGGGGACATGTAAAAGTTGCGTATACTTCCTCTATCTATGTTTATTACTCTATGGTGAATACCGAAAGAAATTTATGAAGAATTCATGGACGATGGTACCAATTACGGCTCAGTACTGGTAGTCTTGTATCATGTAAAGAAAATTCACTTTCAAATGTGTCTACAATACGACGAATAGTGAGTCGATTAACTGAATCATCATGCAGTCTTTCAAAATTTTTCTCGGTATTCATGTATGCGCCTTGATATTTACAAAATATTTTAATAATTTCTGACCAAAAATTACCATACTCATATCATACTCATACTCATACTCTTATATAAAGATACTCATACTCATACTCTTATATAAAGATACTCATACTCATATATAAAGATACAGGGTGTTCTGATTTGTTTCCGACAAACTGAAATGGGTGATAGATCACATCATTTCAAGCAAAAAAGTTCCTATGAACATGGGTCGGGAAATGCTTCGTTTCCGAGATACAGGGTGTTAAAGTTGAAAAAATAATTCGCGTTTTCTTTAATATGTTTTGACTGCTTCGAAATCCTTTCATGAAATTATTCCTATTCAAATATTTAATTTAAATTCATTTTGAAAATTTCTAAGGCGAAATGCATGCGGATTTCTATTGCCCACTAATAAGTAGAAGTGGTATGCTATGTAATTGTTGTTTTTAAGTGTTCTGAATATTCTGTTTCCTGAAATATTGAGTTGTTGGGATGCTTTACGGATATTGAGTTTTTTATTTTCTTCCAAGGTCTGTAAAATCCTATTTCTCTGTAGATGATTTCATCTTTGTATGCTTCGTTCGGGCCTTTGGTAACCAATATCATTTTTCTGTATTTGTTGATAAGCTATTAACTTAGTTAACTATAATTATAATTAATGACATCTAAACCTAACACACTTTAAATCTGTCATTGTGTATAGCCAGTGTATAACCAGAATAATCATGTTAGATTTAGATGTCATTAATTATAATTATAGTTAACTCATAAGTTAATTTGAATTTCTCACCTCACAAAAACCTATGTACCAACTTTCATGCAATTATTTGGAATCAGTCGAAAGATATTAAAGAAAACGCGAATTATTTTTTCAACTTTAACACCCTGTATCTCGGAAACGAAGCAGTTCCGGACCCATGTTCATAGGAACTTTTTTGCTTAAAATGATGTGATCTATCACCCGTTTCATTTTTTCGGAAACAAATCAGAACACCCTGTATATTTGGCATGGATCACTGAGTCCCAAATTAAATCTATTCATTAACATCTTATAGTCAAGTTGCAACTCACCTCTTGCACTATATCTAGAATCGTCAGTCATACATTCACTCAAATTCGACATACTCGATGGATCGTATTGAGGAGGGGCAATTTGTGGACGCGATCCACAAAGGTAACCACCCTGAGGCAGACATTGCTGCCTCCCTTTGGACCTTCCATGGTGCATTCCCGTATATTCCTGTTCTTTCGCCAACCAATCCGACAAACCTCCTCTTACTCTGGATGGGGCAGTGTCGTAATAGCCTCGATCTGGTGAGACCTTCTTGAAAGTCTTGGATGACACCTTCCTACACCTTCTGACAGCTGGTCGTCTGAAGTACTTCTTAGTCGGATTTGGCATTGCTTTACTACACCGAAAATTTTGCTGTTGTTCGAATGATTATGGATGACAGACCAAAAAAAAAATGTTGATGTGTCATATTCGGGCCTAGATTTTCAATCAAGATGGCAGGAATTCATAGAGTAAATTCCACAACCTCAAAATTAACGTCAAATCAAATATTTGTTATTTAAAAACTAAATTCTAAGTTGCACGACACCATGACTCATCAGAACAAGGACAAAAATGTGAGGATACTGGCCACTCCATCGATTTTGAATAAGACCAATCCAGAAATATTTTCAACCAAGCCGAGACCTGGAGGTCTGATAGTGAGCCTCGATAGAGATGGTATAGAACGTGGAGACCACTCTGGATTGAGCGATATCGAGTAAGTTATAGCTTACTCACTGAATTGATCAGTGAGAACATTATTAAGAGCTCCAAACTGATCTTTCGGAATATGCTCTGTCTCTATTTGGTCTGTGGGTCTGTTTTTCTGAGACTGGGGTCAACATTATGCCAAAGCTTTTATATATGAACAGCTTCATTACCTGCATATGTCAGTAGGTTCTCAAGGATTCCATATTTTTAGGGAACAGTTCAAGTCAAATGGAGAGGTTTCATGTATTTTTTTGAAATTATTTACTCAATTTGAAATCTCTTCTCATGAAACCAAACACATCAGCCAAGATTTCATTACATCAGATAACATTCAGGAATTTAATCATTTATTCTCAACCCTGCTGAAAAATTTCGAAGAAGATCGTCTAGTGAAATAATCAATCTGATAATGTCCATGAGATATTGGCTATCAGTTCTCCAGGATTTAGAATTATCTTGTGCAGAAGAATGCTTATTTGACTGTCCAGTTTTGAACTTCTGCACAGTATGCGATCAGTTATGTCCTATTTGTGAAGACTGTAAATTACATCTGACGATAGGCCCATGAGGTACAGAAGGTGAATACGCTCTATTAGTGTGACGTTACATACCGCCATTTTTGGTTCTCCTGTCAGTATTTGGAATCCAAACAAATAAATTGTCATTTAAATTAGTACGGTGTCTTTGAAGGAATTGGCTTATTTTCATAAATAAGAGTATTTGAGGAACGATTTCGGTATTAACTGATAGACAGAAGGAACAAGGTTAATACCAGTAAGTTTGAATACTATATCATTCCCCAGATTTTGTAAAAAGCCGTGTTTATTAGTTGAACTTCAAGTTCGAACTTACTGGCATTAATCTCGTGCCTTCTGTCTATCAATTAATAGTGAAATTGTTCCTTAAATAATCTTATTTATCAAAATAAGCCAATTTCTTCAACGACAACGTACTAATTTGAATGACAATTTGTTTGTTTGGATTCCGAACACTGACAGAAGAACTAAAACGGCGGTGTGAGACGTCATTACTAATAGAGCGTATTACTGCCTTTAGGTGATGTTTTTTAAAGCCACTGAAGGATTCAAGTCCAGCAGGCATTGCCTCGATATCGTTTTTCGCAATTCGATGAGCTTTGAAGCTTATTCATTTCACTCAATAGCATGTTAGCATATTGCAGAATCCGTTGGTTTACTCTAATGAGATGTTTTATGGTATTATAACAAAAACAAGTAATATTGTATGTGCTTCCGTTTTGGGTTTTTTGAAGCACTCTTACAGACACCTAGTGGTTCTACAGGAATAGCTGAGATTTGGGCCCAAATAGAGTACTCTCCTTTGAACTTGATCCATGTATGTAGAGACTAGTATCTTAGACCAAACTTAGTTTATGCACTTGAACTATACTTTTTTTACTGCTTGATGTGTTCACCAATCTGGGGATATTTGCTCGCCAACCATTCACGAAGTTGCAATGCACTATTAGCGCCAATTAGCACTGTTAATATGAACAGACTATACATATCTCGAAGAACCCGCTAATCAATAAACCCTTCCAGTGTAACCTTGGACCTCTACAAGTCTACATCTAGAGAATACCGCCTCACAGCAGCTCTTGAAGAGAGTAACTGGTCGTTTGAAGATTCAGATGCAGAGGAAGACTCCTTGGCAGCACCTGATCCTCTGAGTGACTGTTTGGACATGTTGGCAGTCACCATAAGCACCGTTATGTTTTTAGCTGCTGACGCTGCAAATGAATTGAGCAGAGAGCAATTGAACTGGACCATACAGTACCTGAAATGCATCGAAGATGAGTTCGGTAATGTCCCACCGAACGCTAGGGGCATACTGAACCACTTGAAACATCTGTACAACGATGATTTGGACCAGTTTGCTGACAAACCAATACGCGTTGACGAACATGGAAGAGTTTTGGATGATGTTGATATGAACAAAACGGAAAGGACTACTACCAAAGTGACGCATGAGAATGAAGAAGAAGCTCCTCCTGCTGAGGAATGATTATGGGTTGTAGCCATGTTGTATATCTTTTGTTTAATACCACAACTTTTCATAATATGTTGTTTTAATTTTTTTATTGGTGTTTTGGAGCGTTTAATGCTTTGGTGGGAGTAGGGTTCTTGGTGTAAACCTATAACTCCAAATAATTTCTTCTTTTAATGCCTCTTCTAGTGAAGATTGGCGACAACTATGGCAAATTTTTCTCTTTTGGGTGGTGTGAACGAACAAAGTATATATAGCATTTAACTATCCGATCACGTAGTTTCATATAAAAGTATGCGTTACTTGGAGGTTATTTCATTATGTCAAAAGTTGGTTCAGCATACTCTATTCTTGATCTTATTTCAATGTCTGGGTCTACCCTGTTAGTTATCCAGTATCCCAAGTATTTGATTATGTTCACTTGTTCTAGGCAATAGCCTTCTAGAACCATATTGGCTGTTAAATAAGTGGTCTTCGAGATTACTTTCTTAAATTAGTTAATATGCCATATTATACCCAAGCCAGGCTATAGTCAAGAGTCCAAAGGTGTCTAATATCAAGATAGTGGCTACCACTCCTTATCATAAAAATATAAGATAACACGAGTATGAAAGAACTTGTGCAAATAATTGTTAGTTTATGGTGCAAGACCTATATAAGCTTACTGAAGTCATAACATGGTTTTGATTGGTTTTTCTACATTTTGAAGCAATTCTATTATTGGTTGAAATTCAAACTTCTCTATTCTCTCCTTTATGGTCTCGTGACAGGAGACTCAACGTTTCTCTGTGCTTGCCCGAGATATGGCATCGTGGGCTGTATGACACTCTCTATGCTCCACTATGGAGATGGAAGGTATATTTAGCAGAGATAACTGTGTTGCCAAACTGATGATTCCACCAGTGATTTCGGGATGAAACACTGCAAGCCTCAGAGAGAGGGCGCACCTTCCATATTGGCTCGAGAACACCTGGCCAAACTGTTGGAGTCAATGTTTTGCATTGACTATCGCCCTAGGCCGCATCTACGGTGCATGTTAAATTTTGATATTTTGGTCAGATACAGAAAACCATGTTCCATTGAACCTACTGGCCAGTTCCAACATTTGCCTAAACATTGATTGAAATTTAAACAATGATTATTTTCTAATTTTTCTTGAGAAATCAGAAAGTAATCAATGTTCAAATTCTTAATTAATGTTTAGGCAAATGGTTCAACTGGCCATTAGCATCTTGCATTCTAAAAAAATCGCACGAAAGCTTTTGAATATTGCAACTCTCTGGTCATAATTTTCAAAGAATATATGGCTCATCTTTGGTTTTACAATTTTGACAAGACTGTCAGAAGTGACAATTTCATAATAAATTTCAATTAAATTCCAGTACAAAAGAATACATTTACTCATTCAAAATGGCTGAAGGTACAAAAAATTTTAAACACATCATGTAACCTTCTAATATTTTTTTTTATTTCAGAAGGCGAAGCAGATGTAAGAATACATTTACGCTGACTAAAATAGAATGGCTCTCGTATCATTGTAGTTTCTAATCTTACTTTTTTAGAATTATTCTCTTTACTGTGATCATATGTCACATTAACACATTCCCTACTGCTTATTTGCATACCAAAGATAGATGAAGCCTTGTGATTACTTTTGGGTTAAAAATATTTTTAGTCTCCGATTTTGGAATTACCGTACGCAAAATGCATTTCGGACCATTCTTAACAACATTTGTTTTTTGTCCATCTATGTGTCCGCAAAACCTTGTAACAACCTTGATTTGAACAATTCTTATTCAGTTCGAATGGAATTTCAGAATTTCCGGATATAAGGTTTGCGATGAGCAGATGTAGATATAAAATTTCCTGGATCTCCATATCTAGTACTCTGATTGTGATGAAATTTGATATGAATATGTAGACTGCGACGTTACTAGTTATGTAAGAATTTAATCTTGTTGAGGAACTTTGGAAGCTGGTATTTAAGAGCTAGAAAGCATCCTCCTCCATTGAAATTTTTTTTTGTTCTCACGGAAAGGAAATATCCAGTAATATTCAGAGAAGAACGTGAGAATCGAGCGAAAGAAGGTAGGAATTGGTATTCTTCTTGAACTTCTGGAGGTTATATGCCTCTAGGTTCGTTGTATGAACAGGTCCTTGAAAAGAGATGTTTTGTTGTCTCCAAAGTGACTTCAGAGTGGTGTGAAGACTGAAATCTGAACGCCCATTCAATCTATAAAATAGATCCAGATCGACCAGTTTGTAAGCGAAGTTTTTGGAATGACTTTTAGCAATTGATCTCACGTGACTTTCACAAAAAAGGTTGCTGATAGTAATATCAAGCATTGAGATGGATGATTCAATGGTATAGTTACTCCTGACAAGCTTATGATGGGCACCGTTAGATCAGCTTTTCTAGAGAAAGGACATGCGTTGAACTCTATCAAGTTATTGGATCCCCATTTGAGAGTTTTTGCCAGTCTATATTTATGTTGTTGATATTTTTTTTCTTCTTCGTTTCTGATTTGGCGGGCTGGTATTGGAGCCGTAAAAGAAAAGAGGCTATGGAAGGTGCTATCATCCGCAAAGCTTCGATGATAAGTAGAAATGGTGTTGGAGCCAGAACTGACCCTTGCGGAACATCAGCAATCATAGGCAGATGAAACTCCATTGACCACTACATGGGTAGAGATGCTTGAGAAAAAACTAGTCAGCAGAGAACAAAGTGGCGAGGGAAGCCATAAAAATGAAGCTTGGCAAGGAGTCTCTGATGCCAGACTAGATCGAATACCCTGGAGATACCTAGTGCCAAGGCTAGGGTTTCACCATATTTTTCAATAGATAGCTGCAATATATGTGAGATGTTAGCATGTCAACAGCTGATCTCCTATGATGGAAAACACATTACTGAGTGCTTCATGAGCTCGATGTTGATAGTTTTCCATGATCTTTGAAATAATAGATAATGGAGCGATAGGTCTGTAGTTCTAGATAAGGTCTTTTTGCTTTTTTTAGGGACTGTTCGTACTCTGGAAATTTTTCAGTTGGACTAGAAACTTCCAATTTGACAAGTTCATACGTAAATTGAGTTGTTTATTGTATTCCAGCCGAATACAACCCCAGCTAATCCTTTTCAACCTGGGCAGGCATCAACACCAGTAAACAGTTCTTTCAATCCTGCTTATGCTTCGACTCCTAAGAAGAACATCCGTTTCATGGATGAAAGGTAAAGTAATATCCAATCATTCAGTGAAAATACATTATTCGATATCTTTTTGCTTTTCAATTATTTGTCAGGTTTCATAAAGTGACACCGTATTTTAATCAATTTTGATTGATTCTTCATTTTGGTGTGCCATCAGTTCAATTGCTACCATTTCTCTATCTTGTAACACTCTGTATTCACCATAAACCCTATTCAATCAATTATTCAATGATAACTGTTGTATTATAACAATTGTCATAATAACTAAAACACTGCGTGATTTAAATCTTCAACCTTCTCTGTATGATTCAGCGTGTAATAAACTGGCCTGTAGTTGGGTGTTAATGTTTAAAAAAGGGACTTATTAGAAGAGCGGCTTTCTATAGTTCCGGCCAGTACAGTTATTTTGAAATTAACACAATTTCTCTTTTATGAAAGAACCTTTCGTGCGTCCGGCTTATGCCCTAGGATAAGTCTTATATTTGATCTTTTTCTAGGAGGTGTTTCACTGAATGAGACCAAGTATTCTTGAATAACAAAGTTTAATAATTGATTGAAATAATTAATGAGAAAATACAGTCAATAAAATTTGCACATTACTAGCCTATGGCAAACACTCGACAATCTTGGACTATTTGGTAAATCTTTTCTAAGGAGAAAAATCAAACAACAATATATATAAGATTAAATTAAATATCCTTACCCTGGATATCACAATCACTGTTCAAATAAACCTTTCAACAAATTCCCTATTTGTACCTTTCCTGAAACCGTTCCCGAAAACCGACTTGAACTTTATTCAACTTAGAATCGAACTTTAACTCAGAACCGAATTCCCCTTTTGGTCCCACCTTCGAACCGAACCCCGAACTTTAACTCTAACTCTTAACTGTCTACCGAATTGAAAACTATTGTTTTTATAGTTGAATAATCGTCACCCTCCTTCTACCAAATTTTTCTAAGCGTCTATCTTTTTTCCTT
Source organism: Harmonia axyridis (assembly GCF_914767665.1). Taxonomy (NCBI): domain Eukaryota; kingdom Metazoa; phylum Arthropoda; class Insecta; order Coleoptera; family Coccinellidae; genus Harmonia; species Harmonia axyridis. Next base: position 34,461,563 of record NC_059505.1, read on the forward strand.
TTGTCCAATCAGAGTGATTGTCCTTATGTACCTAGATTATTGGTTCCACCCCATGTTATGTACTATTGACGTGGGGTTGTACCGTTAGCACCGCCTAAAATTAGGAACCATTTTGAACGCACCGTTGGTGGTCCCTCCGAATAAAACAGATTTTTATGTTCTAAGTTTTGGGCCATTTAATCCTCCCTAGAGTTTTTACGACTAAGTTTTTATTGCTTTGACATCCTGTACAAATCTCTTGAAATTGGAACCTAGTTGTTTTATCGTGGGATATCGACAGTGCCAACCACCCTGGGGTGTTTATCTTAAGCCAGGATGAAGGAATTGATGCCTAATAAATGTAAGGGGTGACAACGACTTCGTTTGCGTTCACTCTACTGAGATAGAAACGGGAATTTGTTGAATATCCTTTCAATGAGCCTGTACTTATTGTGAATTATTATTCACATTCATTACAAGCGTTCTTCATTAATTTAATTTCAGTATATCGAAGATTCACGTATATCCAAGCTTGCCTGCAACACCCTACTCTAAGAAGAATATCCAGAACTACGCAACAGCCCTTCCAGTTATTCCAGATGAGGCTGCACCCTTCAGTCCAATCCTGTACACATTTAGGATACCAGACAGATGGCCCAAAATGTTATCTCATCTGAAAGTTAAGAGCCCCCCGTTTTACTTGCAGCTGGATCACGCCATTGCTGTTGTGTGGTGTATGTTTTGTCCAACTGCCAAGAAAACTTTAGGTAACAACTTCATCTGCATTAAATTAGTGGTAAAGAGCCTGTTATTAAATTGGAGCCACGAAGGGAAGAAATGTGATAACTTGGATGATATTGAGGATGCAAGTTTCATAAACATAATCTTCCTTTTCATGTTGAAGGTTGATTTTTTTCGTAATAGCATCGGCATTGTCCAAGATATTCAACAACTGGTTGTGTAGCTACTTGCAAAGAGGAGTGTATCAAAGTTAAAACCTGAGGTTTGGAAGAGCCTAATTTTCACTAATTCTTATATCTGTATCTTGGTCATTTTTTCCTCGTTATCATCCAAGTAATCATCCCTCACATATATCCTATTTCAGAACATGTGAATTATTTTTTCTTCTAGGTATCGCTCAGATCCACTGGGCTCTAAGCTTCCTCAACTCTTTGAATAACAGGAAGCACGAACGTCCAAAGGACGTCATGTTGTGCATCGACGCAATGGAAGACTACTTGATCGAACTTTACGCAGACCTCAGCAATAAGCTGGATCCTCTAAAGAACATGGAGAAGTCACAGCGAGAAGAAGAAGAAGCGCCGGTAGCCACAGAACTCCCCTTTTCCATGAACTACAGCGAGATGTTGCCCATAGTGCAACACGTGACTGAATCAGAGCTGTCAGGAGGACCACTGTCTAACTTTGATGACGTCTTCAGAAGAGAAATGGAAGGTTTGAAGGAGGTTGCTGGTTCAGAATCTGTAGAGTTGATGACGTCGAAATCGAGAGAAGCTGCCATAGATTATCTGAACGATACGAGAAGCAGGCATCTGAGGAACGTTTCCAAGGAGATAGAGAGGATTAGGTCTCTGGATAATCTGCTCCATGTCATAAATCCGAATGATGAGGATGCTGATAGAACGAATAGTTTGTTGATGGCTCTTTTGAGACAAGATGAGTCTTCAGATGTCAACACCGCTAATTTTACCAATGCGAATGAGTCTTCCGATGTAGAAAATTCTGATGACATTGGAAAAAATGCAGAATGAACGTTGAGGTGACCTATGCTAACTTCGTATATGATCGTATGTAATACAATTCTATCGATTAAAATGGAATAAATGTTTGATTTGATTCTGATTTATTATTTCTGATAATTCACTTGATTATACTCATCATCATCATAAAGCTTATCCCGTCCACTGCTGAACGAAAGCCTTCCTTAACTATAGCCAACTTTTTCGGTTTTGTGCTGTCTGAATCCAGTTTCCAGCTACCCTTTTTATATCGTCTGTCCACTGTCTCTACTTCTTTTTGCCTCATGTCTAGGTCTCCACTCCGTAAGTCTCTTCGTCCACCTTCCATCACTCATTCTCGCCACATGTCCAGCCCAGCTCCACTTGAGCTGTATGATAGCTTCAACTGCGTCTCTTACTCCTGTTCGGTTTCTTATGGTTTGGTTAGGTATTCTATCTCTGAGGGTAACTTTCAGCATTGACCTTTCCATTCTCCTTTGCATCACTTGTATTCTGCAGATATTCCTTTTTGTTAAAGTAAGTATCTCAGCTCCATACGTGAGAACAGGCAAAATACACTGATTGAAGACTCTCCTCTTCAAGCACATTGGGATATCAGTTGTTTTCAATACATGTCGGAGTTTACCAAAGGAAGCCCACGTCAAACATATTCTTCTTTGGATTTCGTGAGTCGTGAGTGAATTTTGATTATACTGATTATTGTTAAATATATAAGATGCACCGCGACCTTAGGGTGTATTCTGTCCTGGAAGAAGCCAGAAACTTCAAATTTTCAGGATATGACCTTTGGAAATGTGTTAATTTAAAAACTGCAAATTCGATCGAGATGGAAATCTGCATTTCGATCTACAGTGACAATTTCAAGCCTTTCAAAATTTCATATTGATCGCCTAATCAGAAACAAAGAAAATTCAAAAACAAAAAACTGACCTAAGGATTCAAGGTGTTAATATAGAATATCAACACGCAAAAATTTTCTGGTTAAAGACGGAAATATGATCATTGTTTCAACCTTCCTTAACGATAACAAAATAAAAATTCACACTCAATTGAATGACGATTCCAGAAATCATTTTCATTCAATTTCAATTGAATGATTGATGTCAACAAACCGTTCATTTCCTGAAATGTATGGCCAGCATTTTCAATCTCACGCAATTAAAGAAAAATTAAACCTTATTAAAAATAATCATTGAATAGTTAATGTTTTTGTGAAAAGTGGAAAATTTATTCATGTAGAATATGATATGGTTTTTTTCCATACTTACGAAGGCATTGTTCAAAAAGCAAAATACTATCTCGAGCAATATTAACAGAGAGAATGTGAGATATAAAATCATTTCTCATTTCATTTCTGCATTTAGTTACACTTGTTTTCTTTTCGAATTGTATTTTAATTGGAAAAATAAATTTAGATGTACCCCAGGGAAGTTTGTGTTAAAAAGGGGTCTAGCCACTAAAAATTGCTCAAGAGCTGTAATCTGTTATAAGTATCAAATTAATCTTAAAATTACTGAAAAAAAATATTTTAGAATTTTTCGAATATCTCGAACAGAAATCAAGATGTAGCGAAAAATTTATAACATTCATTTTTTAGAAACACCCTGTAACTCTAGAACGAATCAAGATACCCATAATCTGCCTCCTGATATATTTTTATTTCGAAAATAGTGATAATGAGTCCTTGAACATTTTTTTCTCTTCTTATAGTTCTCGAGATGATTTCAGTGGGCATGGAATTTGGAACACCCTGTACGACTCATTTTTTCATAGTATAACATCTCCAATAATGAAAAAAAGATGGTTATTCTCTGCCATTGAATGTTCAAATCTCACGATTCGATTAAATATATTGATTTGAGTGTTTTTGAACTTGTGAATCATAAACTTTTTCAAAATTTTGATTTGTTTTCTTTTCGAATTCACAAAAGTGGAATATGTTAAATCTTATGCCAGAAACAGAGATACAATTCCATTAGCTAAATAAAGTTAGCATGATGGTCATTCAAACAATTCCCTTTCCAATATAGCTTTGTGAAAAGGATGGTACATGTAGGTTTGTTAAGTTTAAATTAGCTGAATTATGATCTGAGTTACTATTTTGTAGAAAATGATAATGATGTATTCTCATATTACATTTTCTAGTGACATCGTAATCGTAATTCTATCATGTTAATCAATGAAAATAAAAACAGAATATCGATAATGAAACTGATTTAGCTAAATTGAACTAATTATTTGACATGTCCGAAAAATCGAACCATCCAAAAGTGTATTCAAATTGAAACGCAATCAATTCAGAGATAATTCGAATTAAACTGAAAGATAAATGATATTAGACAACAAACTAGCACATTTTGTTCGCAGGTACTGTATTTTATGACTAAGTAATTAGATTGCTTGCGATAACTTGCGTACTTATACACCATTTTCATTGTTCAACTGATAAATTTGAATTCAATAATGAAATTATAATATGAATTATTTGAAGCACGTGAACAGTACTAACTAGAGCAAAGTACCTTACCTTGGCTACTGCAAGTGTCGCAAAACTTCTTTGCATAAAATTCTTTGTTTCATTCAGACACACGCATGTATTAAAGAACTTAGATGTAGGTACAAACAAGTACTTGAAGAGCCAACCAAAATTTTTTTCAACCTACTGGGGTAAGCGTTCAGTGTTGTGTTATTGTTTAAGCCTTTCTGTTAGTATTTTATGTACTTCTTTAGTTCTTTATTATTTTTCAGTTGAATTTATTGTGCGTATTTTTACTTTTAATTCTTTCACATCTCGGGTCTTTATCTTTTATACTACCGACTTTGAATCTCACCAGAGGAAAAAATCCAAAGGTTTTAAGTCTGGGGAGCGGGTTGGCCATTCCATCGGCACTCTCATACCAATCCATTTGTCTTGAAAATGATCATTGCAACTTTTGTTATCGTAACTATTTTTTTCTGTTTATTTTTCAGAAGTACTAACAAAAAAGATCAAGTGTACAGCATTTTTGAAAAGGCCATTAAATTACTTTCAAAACAAAGTGTCGCTCGAACCTCCTTCCTATTAAAAATTTTATGCGTCTGTCATTACGCTAACAGAGTTAACCAAATTGATTGGAACCAACCATATAAAATGACTTCCTATGATCCAAAAATTACTTTTTTTTTGATTTTTGGGATTTTAAGTTGAGGCCGAGATATTAAAAGGGAAACCCTTTCAAATGTATACACTGTATATTATCACAGAAAATATATCATCAATCGGCGGACAATGATGATTTAAAAATCTAAGAAAAGCATCAACTTGTCGACTGAAGCTTTCGGAAACCCGTTCATTCATGCGCCCTTGCAGACCACAAAATTGTATAGGTATATGATTCATTTTCCTGTTGTAGGTTAAAATACAGGGTAATTCACCGCGATGGACTATTAGAAGTTTATGGAAAACTAATCACAATTTTGGGTTGAATGTTGAATATAATCTTTCTCCCTGAAATATTTTCAGATCTCTACAACTTCTATATAATGATGCAATAATATATTGGGTGTGCCATTTGAAATAAGGAAGTAGTAGTCTGTTTCAGATATAACCGGAAGTTGTAGAGATCTCAAAATATTTTAGGGAGAAAGACCATTGTATCAAACCCTGACATGCAAATTTTCTGCACGAAATTATGATTGGTTTTCCATAAACGTCTAATGAGCCATCGCTATGATTCACCCTGTATATATGGATAAGAGGTTCTAAAGATAAATCTGAAATTAGGCCTAGATATTCGAGTTATTATTTTACATATTCAGGGTGTCCCAAATTCGATGCTCATTGAAAGCACTTCGAGAATTGTGAGAATCTTCAAGGAACTCTAATTTTTTTTTTTGGGAAAAAATAAGATATTAGAAAGCAGATCAGCCGATCATAGATATCTTGATTCGTTCTCGAGTTAATGAATAATCATTGCAATATGCAATGTATTATTCGCATATTTTTCCCAGAAAATTTGTTCGAAATCTAAATAAAATCTTCAAATTTTCACAAATATAGGCATTATTCAATATGCTAATAATTTTGAAATTTTTTTCATGAAATTTTTAATTTTCTAGCTTCTAACATAAGACATACGAAGGCTTTCTGCGTCAATCTTTAATTCAATTGAACATAAAGGGTGTTTCGATTTCAATGTCAAAGTCAGCCATGACAAAAACCTCAAAACTGTTTTTTTTTTCAAATGTGAACTCATGTTTTTATTGGTCAGGTAGAATTTAGGTTGAAAAATAGTGTTTTTGGGTTTTTTCATTCGTGAGTTATCATGTCATCAGTGAATCATCGAACCTTATGTTTTGTGAATATCCTGACTAAATAATATAATTGTGTGTGAGAGAGATAAGTGAATAAAAAAAACCACAAAATTATAAGAAAAAAATCAATACGCAAAAACAACATGAATAATAATAATAAGCATAACAACTTGGTAATTAAAAATTCTCAAGAGGTTCTATTCACCTCTGATAGATTCAGTCGTATTCATTCGATTGAATAATTGCTTTTTTTATGATTTGACATTTCATATAAATAAGATTTTATAGTTCTCAATGATTTTCAATTTACCGGAGAGTGTTGAAAATTGATATTTCGAAGTGGGAGTGGAAGGAAGGATATATACTCTTTCAGTGAATATTTTACTACATATACAATTTTTAATGTAAGTCCTAGTTTACTATTATATTATATGGCCTTTTGAGCATTGATACTAACAAATCCGGGATTCTATAAAAAAAACATTATAATGTAGCGATATATATTTTCTCTAACTCTGTTGCAAATCTGCCATACCTTTTTGAACAAAAAAAAATCGTGGCAATCAATGCCCTCTGCACTTGTATTATAAAAAACTATTCTGTTTCATTACTTTGAGTTGCCAAGTTTCTGAGAAATGAATATTTCGACATTTTGCCTTCGATATTCAAGGATCGTATTCTCGAAGAAGGAAGTTGATATTGTTGGATTTGTTAATAATTGTAGATTCACTAATCTGTTCGTTGAGGTGTTTATTTTATAAGGAGCGTTCATTTTCTGAACATATCATATTTATTTTCTATGAGGATGGTACATCTCATAGAAAACAAATATGATTATGAGAAAACAGAAAATTAGAAAATTAATAAACTCCCTTGTTTTGTTGATATCTCTGACATCATTTGTTTTACAGAGCTCGAACTACAAATCGTCGCCTAACTATAGGTCCTTACCCAAATGAAAATCGATATGCTAGAACCTGAAGGTCTTATTCAAAAATTCATACACTTATTGTTCACTGGCATTAATTTGTTGTCCCATTTTCCATTTACATATCCATTGTTTCATTTTAAACAGACTGTCTTGTGCACTGGTAGATGCTACAAGCTTTGGCTTGTATTAAGGTATAGGCATTTTGTTATCCAGCTATTACCAATTTTTATTTTTCTCTTGTTCGAATGGAATGTCTTTATTGAAAATAATTGTTTCTCCTTATCTCCGGACATAAATGGTTTCAAAATATATTATTAAGTTTGCAGTTTTTTTTTTGCGATACGATTTTTAATTTCTCTAAAATTTCTAGGTCCCTTTAGTCAACATGGCTGCTCTACTTGACAATTCCACCAGTTTCTACGATTACTTGTTTGAAGAAATTTCAGGTGAGTTCAAAAGTGCTTACCGTAATTCTGCTTATGGGATTTTTTTTAAATTTATTTGAAGTGTATTTGTTTTGTCCTTAGATCCCAGAGTGAAAGATTGGCTCTTGATGAAAAACCCTTCTGGAATATTGACAATAGTGGCAGCCTATCTATATTTCGTATTTATATTCGGACCAAAGTATATGAAAAACAGGGAACCTTTCAAGCTGACATACATCCTGGTTCCTTACAACTTCTTGCAAATGTTACTCAGTGCATATATTATGTTTGAAGTGAGTATTTATAAATTTTTTATTTCTCATTAGTGTTGTTTTCTTTGGTTTGTTATTCGCAACTTTTGGAATGATGATTTGAATGAAATTAACAAGGGGTAGGAATATGCTACTCCTACTTCTTAATTAAAATTGAATATTCTAATTTTGTGAATATTATCATAATTTAAAATTCCGATTTTTTGAATTAATTTTTAAAAAACAATTGATGTAGTTGATTATTTGAGGATTATTCCTCTCGAATACATCAGACTTGATCCTGATTCTGTTTTTGAGGATTTTAATTGGCAGTAGACATGATTATTTTTTCTAAGAAATTCAAATGATGCTCTGCTTATATTTAGTAGGGGTTACTGTTTTAATGACTGTTTTCTTTTGTCCATTAACTCCTTTTTTTGGCCATTTCTGAAATGGTAGAAGTTCTAAGGAAATGGCTCAATATTTTGAACTTTTTCTTACTCATTCCAATCTTTCGAAATTGAATTTATCCCTAGAGTTATGTTTTTGTACCGGATTCTTCTTTACCATTATGTAAGTATACGTATCTGATATTTGTTACATAGGAGTACAACTTTGTTTCCGCCGTTTTTTTTCCGAAATCCGAGGCTTTATTGTGAAAATCTGTTTATACATTTATGATTCAATGTACTATCCATCGCTGGCTACTACTTTCTCCAATCTTTCGTGCAGCGTACGAATCCCGAGTTGAAAAAACTGGTCATCTTTTGAAGCGATCCAGTTTTTTACTTCTTCCTTAGAACGGAAGTGCTGGTCAGCCAGGCCGTGTGCCATTGATCAAAACAAGTTATAGTCCGAGAGAGCAACGTCTACAGAATACGGCGGGTGGGTTAGGACTTTCTATTTCAACGTTTTCAAGTATGTCTTGACCAGTCACAATGCGATGCAGAAATCCCTCACGTCTTTCCCTTGAAAGCAGCTGTTCACAAGCAAACAAACGCAGTTTAACGAATCTCGGCTTCAACTCATACGGCACCCAATTTCCTTGTTTCTGAATCATTCCCATGACTTTCAGGCGTTTTGAAATGGCTTGTTGCATTACTCCCAATGAGCCTGCCTATTCTTGTTGCGTTTCAAACGACTCTTGATCATGTAATGCATCCAATTCTGCATCTTTGAAAACCTTCTCTCTTCCACCGCCATGATGGTCTCAAAATCAGAGTTCTTGAAGCATTGAAATCACTCTAGGAAAAAAATTGAAACATTCGATTTTCACAAGCCTCTGTTAAAGCGAATTTTTCACCAGCAATATTGTTCGGCATGGCAGGAATAGATGGTAATCACTTGGTACCAAGTTCGGACTATAAGGTGGATGCATAATAACCTCTTAACCAAGCTCCCGGAGCTGCTGGCGAGTCACTATTGATTTGTGTGGTCTGATGCGTTGTCCTGATGACAATTCCTTTCCTATTGGCCAAAGCTTGCCGCTTTTGGGCGATTGCTTCCTTCAGATAGCCCAATTGTTGACAGTACAGTTCCGAGTTAACAGTTGTGCCATAGGGGAGTACCTTATAGTAGATAATTCTCTTCCAATCCCACCAAACATACAGCAAAACCTTTCTAGCTTGGCCACCGTTTCCTCCAGCTCACCGCGTTTCGACCACGACCGTTTACACTTGACGTTGTCTTAAGTGATCCATTTTTCATCACCAGTCGCCAACCGCTCAATAATGTTGTAATTTAGCAGGGATTCGCTGATGGAAATCCGGTCCATGAGGATTTCTTGCGCTAACTTTTGTGGTACCCATACATTGAGCTTCTTCTCGAGATCAGCCTGGTGCAAATGGTTCAAAACAATTTTTTGTGCAATCTTTAGCTTTTGGTCAAAAGAGACAGTGCTTACATGATGGCCGGACTAGGCAATATCCATGATTGAGTGTCGGTATAGAAACTTTTTAACTGAGAATTAAAATAGTAATATAGTTAGGTGTACAAATTCACAAATATTCTATTTAAATCATCTCGATTTTTTCATAAAATCTTGACTTTTGACCATTTGCTCGTACGTGCGTCTATAAATTCTCAATAGATAATACTTTCGTAAATATTTGAGTCTTCCTTCATCTCTTAATCTTTAAGAAAAAAAATATAGAAATTTAAATATTCTTCAGATCAGTTGTTGATGTGTCTTTTATAACTCGTCTTATTTTATTACTTTTAATTACTCGAACAATAAGGGTATTTAAAAGAATGATTTCACATTGTATGTAAATATAATAATGAGTTACACAACAGAACTGACATGGGTATGGATACGTTGTATTGAAATTCGAATTAACCAAATTGCCAAAACTCAATTGTTGCTTGTTTTAGGTCATTGCCGGATAGAAAATCATTTTCCATATTACTTTGAATCAATATACTGATAACAATTTTAGGAAATTTATTGATCAAGACACTTTCAAGATTTTAAATTTGATTTGGTGTTATAAGAACGTTTTATACAATTATAAATGAAACGTTTCGTTTCAATCAACGGATTTGTAGAAAGAATGTCAAGTAGTGACCAGCTCGATCACATGATCGCATCCCTGTAGATCATAGTTTATGATGGATGTAAGAGAATGATTCCAAAATGATATACAGGCTTAGAACTATTTAGAGGGGCACTACAGGGATATCATAAATCGTTAGAGATACATGGTGGCTTAAATTACAAAAAAAGTTGAGGTATTTAGGGATTAGTGTGTTGTTGTTAACAGATCCAAAATATATCCAATGGTCTCCGAGATATCTCAAAAAAACTGAACATCAAGATTTTCTATAACTCATTTGTTTCTGAAGATAATTTCACGAAATTCGGTTTGTAATCTTTATCCAATATAAAGATTCTAATGGTGTCGTCAGATTTTTTCCTGTTTTTCTTTGTTTCAGAGACGCGATAGTAAAATTTTTCATATTTATGGATGCCATATTGGTTTTCCTTATGAGGTGATAAAGAAAAAAATTACGAATTCAACAATGTATCACACTCTACAAAAATATCTAGTCTGGGTACGAAAATTTGAAGAGTTGTTATGTGAAATCATGACTTGACTATCGCGTCTCTGAAATAATGAAAAACAGAAAAAATCTGAAGACACCATTAGTATCTCTATATTGGATAATGGCTACAAACCAAAATTTCGTAAAGTTAACTTCAAAAACAAAAGAGTTATACAGAAAAAAAGAAAATCTCGATTTTCAGTTTTTTCGAGATATCTCGGGAACCATTGGAGATATTTTGGATCTATTTACACCAACACTAAACAATGCAACTTTTTCGTTATTTAAGCTATCCTGTTTTTCTAACTGTTTTCGATATCTCTGTAGTAGCCCTCTTAATAGTTCTAACCCTGTATAGTTCCCTTAGCTTGAATGCTGCATTTAACCATTTTTTGTACATTTGTGTTTCAAAGGTTTAGCCTGAGATCTTCTTATAAAGTACTCTTATATAGTTTAGAAAGCTACGAAAGTATTATTTTTTAGATTATTCGATTCCAATTGGAAAAATTTCCAATTCTCAATTTGATGACATATGTAAAACACTCAAACAACTGAACAAATGAATAATTTCTAAAACATCTCAAATCTTTTCCAGCATGCTATACAGCATGGAGCCCACAGACGAGCATCTTAGCCGTCAACTTGACAAGTTGGCAACTTGGTTGGCGACTAAGTTGCTCGTCTGTGGGTCCCATAAGATTTGAGAAGTATATGTTCTTTCGACCGTAAAGTTCCTCTCGTTTTAATTTCAAGAACCTTATAAACCTTTTTCATGCAGCCTTTATTTCTAGATTGACAATAATAGCTACTAAATATTGTTTTGTGGGATCGAACCTACTCGTATTTCTAGCATTTTTTCCATGTATTAATTCATTTGTCAATTTCATCGTGGCGGAATTTCCAATTTCTAACAAGTGATTCAATATTCTCAAGGATATTCCCTTTCAGGGGCTATGAGAATTTTCACACGTATTTTTTTTTATCTTTAAATTTCCAAGAATTGAGATAATCGTTGATTTAAAGATTAGAAAAAAAATTGAGAAGTTTTCCGGAGTCATTCTGAAGAATTATGGAATTTTTTAGTATAGAATATACTTTTGTAGTACATAGTTTATATTCGCATTTAATAAGAATTAAAGGAAAATATAGAAAAAATAAATAATTTTCAGCATTTAGACAGTTCTTGGTTGAGGCATTACAGTTGGAAATGCCAACCTGTGGATTATTCCTGGACTCCTCATGCCATGAGGGTAAGTAAAAGCAGTATTAACTTACGAAAAAAAATCTTTAAATAGTAAACGAAAATTTTTTGAGCTCTCGTTCCATATAAAACTCAAGAAAAATATCGAAAAAAAATGTCTGCAATTTTTCTGTAACCACAAATCTGACCATGTTGAGATTTTGGGTGATGAGATTAAATAATGATTTCAAGCTCTATGTAAAATTTCAAGCTGATCACATCTTCACAACAATGAACATCGAGGAAGTAGAATATTAAAAAAGAAATACCCTATATCTTCGTGATTACAAAATGAAATTTAGTTTCAAGATTCATGAAATTTCGTGTGGATCAAGATCTTAGAAAATTCAAGCAGAATATTGTGAAAAAAACTAATATTTCTGTGACAACATCATCCGAACGAGTTGAAATTTTCTGTGTATATATCAAAATAGGAAAATTCAAGCAGAATATTGGAAAAAGAGGAAACGTTTGAGGGCTTTTTAATTAATACACTAATTGCGTCCATGGAGACCACATAATACAGTTCCGTGGTAGTCAAGGGAACAACTGGGATAGCAATGAACGAGCGTTTAAAATTTCCTGATTTTACGTCAGTGCTTCTTTTTGTTTGTTTTCCATATTCATTTCGATTAATTAATTGAGACATTTCTTAGAGCAATGCTCCAATATGAAAACAATTATTCATAAATCACTGATTCCTTTGTCGTTTTTTGATTTAGGTTTTTAAATATGGAAATAGTCAATTTACTGATTCAATTATTTATCCTGTTCACTTTTTTTGACAGTTCTATCGTAAACAATAAATATATTCAGTAACAACCCTGAAATCAAATTTCACCTTACAATAAGAAATAGTCAATTTTATTCCATGTTATTTGAGTTTAGTATTGCTTATTAACGTTGAGAATCCTTCGAGGAGAACAATTTCATTTTTTGCGAAATTGTTGACCAATAACGATACTTAGGTTGGTTTAGGTCAAGACATATCACATGATTGAGAAGATGAATAATAAAATAATATGTAGTTTACTCAGTGCCCGTCTTTATAAGATTATTTTCATAATATACCAAAAAATGATTTAATCTATAGAGTAATAGACATAGAGGGAGTATACGCAATTTTTACATGTCCCCAACATGGTTAGATTACGTTGTCGGATTGTGATATATTTTCAAATCCACAATTTCACTATATCGTTATGAATGTCGATTATATTGAATGAAATATATTTATTTGAGTGACTCTCGATCAAATATGCAAATTTGAATATTTGGAATCCGATATTTTTCCCGATTGTCGAATTTATAATAAGCGGAATATTTATTATTCTCTGTATCTAAAGGGTGTTTTTTTTAGAGCTATAGCACTTTAAATTGCAATAAAACAACGATGGATTATTCGATTGACATGAATTTTATTTATCCGCAAGATAATCTTGTGGCATTACATTTTAAATATGATTTCTGGCATATTACCGTCATGGCTGGCTCAGATGTAGTCCAATCAGGACTTCCAATTTTCGATGACTCTTTCCAACATTTGTGGCCGTATATCGGCAATAACACGGCGAATGTTGTCTTCCAAATGGTCCAGGGTTTGTGGCTTATCCGCATAGACCAATGACTTTACAATGCCCCACAGAAAGTAGTCTAGCGGTGTTATCACAAGATCTTGGAGGCCAATTCACAGGTCCAAAACGTGAAATTAGGCGGTCACCAAACGTGTCTTTCAATAAATCGATTGTGGCACGAGATGTGTGACATGTTGCGCCATCTTGTTGGAACCACAGCTCCTGGACATCATGGTTGTTCTATTCAAGAATGAAAAAGTTAGTAATTATGGCTCTATACCGATCACCATTGACTGTAACGTTCTGGCCATCATCGTTTTTGAAGAAGTACGGACCAATAATTCCACCAGCCCATAAAGCGCACCAAACAGTCATTTTTTCTGGATGTAACGGTGTTTCGACATACACTTGAGAATTAGCTTCACTCCAAATGCGGCAGTTTTTTTGTTGACGTAGCCATTCAACCAGAAGTGCGCTTCATCGCTAAACAAAATAAAATGGACGTAGTGCGCGATACGTATTCCGCACACAACCATTATTTTCGAAATAAAATTGTACTATTTGCAAGCGTTGTTCAGGCGTGAGTCTATTTGTGATGAATTGCCAAACCAAACTGAGCATAAATCACTTGACAGCTGTTGAATCTGTCGCCATCTTGAACAGAAATGACAACTTAAAGTTATATACCTCGAAAAAAAACACCCATTATTTATTTCAATATATTTTGAGTTAATATGAAACGTTGATTCACTCTGGGAGATAAGAAGTGCGTTATTTGTGGAGAAACTCATCGCGAATTGAGTGAAATATGGTATCACTGATATGTTTTAATTTCCGCGCTCTTCATGTCAAATTTGATGATGGTTCATGTTGGGAACAAAATTTGCTTACTGAAAATGACATATGCTCCCTCTATCTATGTTTATTACTCTGAGATTTAATATTGATACTGAACATAATTCGTAATTTCTTTCATTCTACAATAAAAATAATAGGAATCGGAACCTTATTTGATGTGAGCTAATGAAGAAGCACATTTCGTCTGTTCTGTTACTAATACTTGATAATATATCTTATTTTTTTAAGGTTGCTAGAGGGGTTCATCTGTACCATCTAGCGAAAGTCAGCGAATTGTTGGACACAGTATTCTTCGTTTTTAGGAAAAAAAATGAGCAAATTACATTCCTCCACGTCTACCACCACACCATGATGAGCCTTGTTACGTGGGGCATCACCAAGTACATTGCTGGAGGACAGATTACTCTCATTGCTGTCTTCAATTCTTTCGTCCACATCATAATGTATTTTTACTATATGGTAGCTGCTTGCGGGCCCCAATACCAAAAGTATTTGTGGTGGAAGAAATATATTACCACCATACAGTTGGTAAGTGAAAAATAGCAATACCTGATATATAGAGTGGTCCAGATTTTAGTGCAATTACTTTGGCATCAGATAAAACAACTCTTTTCATGAAAAAAATTCTATGAACATATATCCTAACAAGCTTTATTTTTGAGATACAGGGTGTTGAAGTTTGAAAAAAAGATCAGTTTTTTACTTATAACTCTAGTATTATTATATTTATTGTTTTAATTTTTAGTTATTGAAGTCTTGGTTATGTAATGTTTTGAATAAAGTAAGTGTCTTTTGCCAAACTTATCCAGTGGCGTAGATATATGGGTGCGATGATCCTTTTCCTATTGAAAATCTGCACCATTGTCTTTTTCTCGAAAAAATTGTTTCATTTCTGAAATTTACAGAGCATCATAAAAAAACTTGGGAATAACTTTCATAGAATTTACCAATATCGAGATAATCGAGTTAAAAAATTGACGTAGAGAATTATTACGCTTTCAATGGCATTTAATTGAACATTTCAAACAATTAAAATTTTTGTGAATATTTCCTATTGTTTAACTGTCTGATAATTTTTCATTCTGAAATGTTCCAATAAATGCGTTGTAATACATTGCGTCAATTTTTGTACTTTCATTTATCACTAATGGGAAAAGTTGAAAAATTTTTGTGGATAGTATTTGCTTTGTACTTAGGGATTCAGCTTGACATTTCAACCAACTACTTGACTTGAAAATCAAGCTCGTGAAAAATTCCATACTTCAGCTTGACTTGACTTGATTTTAGATATTTATTGCTTGAAAGCTACTTGATGTTACTTGAGCTTGATATGCTTGCATTGCACGGCATATATTTCTGCAATCTCGTGCGCGCTTATACCAAATGAGGAGATTCCTCGAGCGCCGAGAGACTGAAGCATTTGCCAGTGTGACTTTATTAGTAGTTTTCTCACATTTCTATGAAATCTATTGGTAGATTTTGGTAGTTTCCAAAATATCTTTCCAAACTTGGCCAAAATGACCAAAGTTTTTTTATCAACGCCAGCATCTTCAACTCCTGTTGAAAGACAATTTTCCAGAGCTGCTCTTACAGTTACAAAAACCCGCAATAGGTTAGGCGACAAATTTATAAGATGTCTCATGTGTCTTAGATCCTGAATGGAAAGTTATGAAATCAAAAAAGCCTGGAGGTTTCTCAATATTAAGAAACTCTGTAGCTCGAAAATCAAGCCAAGCCCTGGTATATTCTACAAAAACAATTCAAGAGACCTTTTTTTTCAATAAGCTTGATTACAGAAATTAAACAATTTTTCTGAAAAAAAGACAGTGGTAAAGATTTTCAATGAGAAAAGGATATTCGCACTCCTATATCTACGCCACTGGATAATTTAGGCAGTTAACACTTAACTAATTCGAAACATTACATTACCAAGACTTCGATATTTGAAATTTAAAACATTGAATGGAATAATACTAAAGTTATAAAAAAAAACGTTTTTTTTTTACTTTGACACCCTCTGTATCTCGAAAATGAAGTTTGTTAGGATATATGTTTATAGATTTTTTCTCATGAAAAGAGTTGTTCTATCAGACGCTAAACTTATTGCACTAAAATCTGGACGGCCCTGTATGATTAAAAGTGACTTATCGGAAAAGATTAATATCTTCAACTTGGATTTTCGATATACTTTTTCGAAGTTTTTCCAATATCATTGAAGAAACCCCGTTGATTTAAAGATTGCAACTGAGGAAAAATTGCCCAAGACATCGCTGAAACTTCTCTGTGATGAAATTTCCAAATCATAGTTTTGAACTGATATTTTTCTTTAAAAGCCCTTGAAATGAGGGAGCTAATCATGGAGCACCCTGTATATTATAAAAGATTCGTTTACTAATGGATGAATAGTTTTAATTTCGTAGAACTACAAATGATCACCAGTTAGCGAACTCTAATTGGCTCATTTGCATCATAAAAAATACAAAAAACTAGGAACTGAACTTATGTCATGAATAGAATAGAACAATGGCTATTCTATTGATAATATTCTTCCTTCAGATTAAAAAAAAACTTATTGGTTTTGAATTTCGATTTCAATGGAAATAGCTGCTGTTGTAGTTTTATGATATTCCTTGGTAAATTGCGAAGTAATATTTCGATTTTATTGCATAGTTATCAATAAGATTATTGATTATCTTCGTGCATAATCTTGTAAACAAGGAATTCCCTTAGAATTATTACCTCAGAAGGTATGCCGGCAAGCATTCTTGAAAACTCATTTTTTGAAGATATACTGTCCTCTATACACTTATACAGGGCGATTTAAAGTTCAGTATCATGAACTATAAAACCTTTCAGTTTCCTTTTGTTTCCTTTTTAGTTCTTTCAGTTTTTGAAATCACATTCGAGATATAAGTTACGTTTAAGGGATTGTAACAAGCTACAGGGAGATATTTTTTCTGGGGTCTAGCCCTTTTTCGCCCCATAAACTTTTTTTTTCTTCCAAAGAATAGGAAACCTACTGAATCTATATTTCAATATAATATCTATAATATACAGGGTGTTTCCTAAACATGCGGCAAAAATTCAGGGGGTTGTTCCTTGGACTATTTTAAGCATGTTTTATCCTTGGATGATTTTTGAAAAACCTCTTTGTTTCGAAGATACAGGGCGAACAACATTTTTCATATTTTTAAAATTAATAATAGTTTAAATAAAAATGCGTACCGCACTGTGTTTACTAAGTAGGTACAATTTATTTCTAAATTTGTTTAACAACATTCCAATTACTAAAAACGGCCAGTTTTTTGACTAAAAATTGATAAGTGCAGATGGTAAAGGAATACAGATTAAACACGGTTTTCATTTGAATTCGTTTTGTGATGTATTAGCAATTAACATTTTATCTTTGACTATTATGAATGACTATTATCAATGAGGAGAAGATTGGATGCTTGTATGCTGGCTAGAGGTGGTCATTTTCAACAGTTTTTGTAGGTTGAGTTGAATTTTCATGTAATTTTTCATAATAAAATGTTATTATCTGAAATTTTGTTTCCCCTATATCTTCGAAACAAATAGGTTTTTCAAAAATCATCAAAGGACAAAATATTCTTAGAATAGTCCAAGGAACAACCCCCTGAATTTTTGCCGCATGTTTAGGAAACACCCTGTATATAATTCTTAATATCTGACTGAGACTGCAAAATTTTCACCGTTTTGTGGGGAATTTCAACACTTTACACCCAGTTGCAGGGACGTTCATTAAAATTTAATGCCGTCATTAAAATTTTAATCCTCCGATACGAGAAGCCTATTGACTACCTGCGCCGTTTAATGGAGGATCAACATTTTAATGCGTCATTAAATTTAATGAATGTTCCTGCAACTGAATGTAAATGCGTATATCCTTCCATTTTTAGTGATGACAATGACGTAGTTTTTACTTGTCAAATGTCAAAAGCACAGCTTCAAAAGTGACAGCTGCCCAGATAGTGGGCGATTCAAAATGGAACCTCTCTTTTGAAACACCTTTTACACTCCTTACAATTTTTTTCCATTTCTTTAATGCTGAGATTACATTTGAAGCTTGACAGTTTTTGGGTAGCAACGAAATAAATTTAATATACTCTGATAAAATTGATTTAAATTGAATTTTCAAATTTGATTAACTTGATTATGTTTTTTTTCAGCTCCAGTTCGTTTTTACTTTCTTCCATTCGCTCCAAGTCCTCTTCTACGATTGCGGTTATCCAAAGTCAGCATTATTTATAACGATTCCAAATAGTCTTCTGTTCTACTTCCTATTTTCTGATTTCTATTTCAAAAAATACAACAAGAGTAGCAGTTCAAAGCAAAAATTACTTGCAAGTGAGTCAGAGTCAAGAATCAAAGCAAATGGTTTCAAGAAACATTGAAGATTTAATTTTCAAATCATCCATTACTTCAAAGTGATATTGAGACTGTGTATTAAAAGATGCTGTAGAGTTTCTAAGCTAGGCAATGTAGTGACTCAGGTTGTCACTAATTATAAATTTGCTAAGCCTTTCTCTATTTATAATTAAACTATAAACAATTTTTCAATTGTACAGTAAAAAGAAATTCTAAGTATAAACAGACACTGGACGTATTTGCATGTTTAAGATATTGAGTAATTGTGATAACAATTGAATGTTCAGAATCCAGAATGTATGTAGTTGAAGACCGGAATCTGTATTTGTAAATAAAAAATTATGTATTAATTTTTGTATGATTTTTGTTGATAACATAATGAATGAAGGTGTCCTTCATCTTCTATATCTTGACAGACGAATTTATTCTTTAATATTTGCGTGCGCGAAGGTGTCTCCTAGGGACCTAAAATGATTGCGGTAAAAAGGTTGAAAGCGCACGGTTGTAGAAAAAAATTTCATCATTTTCCTGTTACAAATATTAAATACATTCGAAATATTGAATTTTGTGTTAATGAGATGATTAACCTGAGAAATTTTGAGATCATAGAAGCAGAGAGAATAAAAACTGTTAACCCCTATATAATAATAATGATTTAGTGGTGAAATATAAATTAAGAAATATTTAAATTGTTGTTTATTTTGCAGTAATTTTTGTAATATCATATGTAATTTCAAAATGTATAATACCAAAATTATGCTTCAATTTTAAGATTGAACAAAAAATACTCACAACATTTTTATTCATTTTGCGTTTACCCAGACTCTCCAAATTAAACACATGGTCCAAAAGCGAAAAATAAGGAGGATACTGGTGACAATTGGCTGTTTAAATAAATAAATTACGAATAACTAGAGAAAAACAGATAAAACTTCATGCTGAACAAGGATATTTGGCATGTGTAGGAAGAGCATACTTTTCACTTAGAAACATGAAAGTAATTGTAAATATTTCAATCTCATTCAAATATTGAATAAGACATTCCTCTGCCTAGTTCATCTAAGAAATCTGTATTTCCAGTCTAGTAGGTAATGAGACACTTCATACATTCTTCACAGTATAAATGCAGGAATACAATATTGCTAATTTACACGTTAATGGTTCTGTTCCTATAGAAACCTGTCATAATCAGGTCAATGGGCTACACCAGTCTTTATTTCTGAATAACACTCAGTAGTACACTCGAGAGTTTCTCGACACTTATGAACCACAAACTCATAACTTTTTCTTTTCTTGAGTTATATTGTTTTCCTTATGTTCTTCTACTGTAGGAACAACTGTTTTCAAAAGTTTTCTCGGCCTCTTGTAAGCCTTGATGTAGAAGTCGCTGAATAGGTAAAGGAAGATGACCACATTTGTGAAGAAGAATAAGGTTAATCCTTTTGGTAACTTGCAGTCCATAACGATGATGAACACTAGGTAGGCCAGCATGATGCAGAATTGACTCTGGTGAAAAAAGTTGACTTTTATTATTTTTTGGAAAACCAATTTGATATACAGGGTGTTATCAAATTTGAGTTTAAAAAGAAAATGAGATTGCTAGGAGAATAGTAAAAAAATTCTTATAAACATAGGCCCGCAAGGCGCAAACGCTTTGTTTTCGAGATACAGGGTGTTTCTTTTAGTCTATATTTTTTGTGATGATTATATGAGTTTATCGAATATTTTTGAATCATTGCTACAGATCGAGGGAACAATTTATTTCAAACAGAAATAAAGGTCTCCTTCTGCATTTTTTATATTACCAGTGGTCTACCAAAAAAAAAGTTCTGAAATTAACGCAAATTCATTTTTCATAATCCCTAAAATACAGGATAATTCAAAAGTCAGTATGAAGATTGCAGGGGCGTATTTTTCATGTCAAAATGAGATTTTTTTTTCCATGAAAATGTATCCATAAATGATAAGTTACCGAATAACAGAGCTTTAAAGTTTCATGATTTTTTTAGTTTTTTCTTCATAGCTCTTTCAGTTTTTGAGATATTAAGATTAAATTTGGAATACATATAGGTTCGTTGAGTTTATTATTTTTAGGTAATGTTTACGTTGTTTTTATTGTGATAATACGTTCCTAGCCTTTGTTAAAAAATTTAATTGGATATAGCGAATTACAAAAAATGATTATACTTTTTTTCCATAATAATCGCAGATGCGTAAAAATTACAAGTGGCCAAAAATGTAAGAAGAGAATGAAGAATTCATTTCATATGTTAGAATCCACCAGCAGAACTACAAAACATTTATGAAGCGAAAAAGGCTTGACCCCCTGAAAAACATCTCGCTGTTGCTTGTTAAAATCATTCGGCATACTCGATGATGTAAATCCTGAAACCTAACCTATATTTCAATTTTGATCATGATATCTCTAAAACAGAATGAGCTATGAAGAAAAAACTTAAAAAATCTTGATTTTTAAAGCTCTAAACGATGTATGTCGTATGAAAAAATACGCCTCTGAAATATTGATACTGAGTTTTGAATCACCCTGTATATTAATCTCTAAGACCAATTAGTTGGATTATTCGATACAGTTGTCTATCTAGCCTATTATTATTATTATCGTCATTGAAATGAGCACGCCAAAAAATAAATTAATAGTGAAATTATTTTCATATGTTTTTTTTCATTATTTGTTACACATCCGTTAACTGCTTTTTCAGTTAACCCGTAAATGCCAGTAAATAATTAAAGGACTTCCAGTTAGATGAGTTAATAAAATTGCGGTTGCTTTTGCGAAACAATTTCTCTTCTTACGAGTTTGCAATAAAAACTTTATGGAAATAATAAATCTACATTTGAGATGGTCTTTCAGAATCTACTTACTAATTGTATCCAGGTCATATATTTCTTCCACCAAAGATATTTCTGGAATCTAGGGCCTAACGCTGCTATCAAGTAATAGGAGTACATAACAATGTGCACCAAGGAATTCAGAAAACCAATTACAACTCCTTGTTCACCTGAAATTAGAAGTGCAATTACTATTCTCTCGAAGCCTTACTGAGAATTTTACACAATGATTTATTACTCTTCATGAGTTAATTAAATAACATATGCTGTCTAGAAAGCAACGAAAATTACACTTGGAATGAAGGGAGTGTCAATTTTTTGTTGCTAAGTTGGCCGAAGTGTTCTTTATACTCTTGTGGAGTTTGAGTGTCATCTGTCATTTAGTTTGTTTACAGAGGTCTATTCTGTCCTTACATCTCAAGTGTGTTTAAGCTCCGGTTATTGTACTTTTCATATAAAATAAATGTAGTTTTCCATAATAAAATATTCTCAAGCTTAAGCTACATGTCTACATTCGCTATACTTCATATATATCCAGGACAAGGGGAGTCAAAGGAATAACTGACCTTTAATTTAAAAATACAATAATTTGCATCATGTAAAGACCGAGTCAAGACAATTTGAATCATAGAGTAATAAACAAAGATAGAGGAAGTATACGCAATTTTACATGTCCCCAACATGGTTAGATTACGTTGTTGGATTGTGATATATTTTCAAATCCACAATTTTACTATATCATTATGAATGTATATTATATTGAATAAAATATATTTAATCGAGTGATTCCCGATTAAATATGCAAATTTGAATATTTGGAATCCGATATTTTTCCTAATTGTCGAATTTATAATAAGCAAAATATTTATTATTTTTTCTATCTACCTGCTGAAATCCAAGGTTTGGCAACTTTTGCTCTCCTAGTGTCATCGGTTGTATAACGTTTTTTGGCGCCCTTGAAGTAAGTTTTCTGATTTTCTAATAAATTGAGGTATTTATTTCGATATATTTTGAGTTAATATGAAACTTTGATTCACTATTGGACATGAGAAGCATTTCGTTTACTGATATGCTTTCATTTCCGCCTGCTTCATGTCAAATTTCATAGTTCATGTTGGGGACAAAATTTGCTTACTGAAAATAACATGCTCTATCTATCTATGTTTATTACCTTGAGATATGAATCTACTTATTTTCTGAAAAAAAAAACTATTTCACTGTAAAACAGAGCTAACACGCTTTTCAGACAAGTTCTCAATGGTACTCAAATGTTCATGCTCTTCAAATATTCTTACAGAGAAGAGGACTAATGAGGAAAACTATAATTTACCTGGCAGAAATTTCAAATAGCCCCAAGATCCAACCATGGTTATTGAGTGGTGATAAACGTGTAAGAATGTAACTTGTGACTGCTTCTTCCTCAACACAAAAAATACAGTGTCAAGCAGCTCTGTTATTTTGGAGAAAAAATACCACCAAGCTCCTCTTGACAGCTGAAAAAATTCGAAATATTCAGTTTTCTATTCCTCGGTGAACAAAAGGTAATTCAACATTTTTTAGACAATCACCATCCTAATTCTACGATAAAAGTTTTTTAAGGAGTACACTAAAAAAATTTAAAAAGCCTCTAGCGCTCGTTCATTCGAAAAAAGATTCTTTGATTCTAATCAAATCTTGAAATTTGGCCTGGAAAATTAATTGGTTATTTCACATAAATATATGCACAAACTAAATTTCAACTTTTTCTGATTGTTCGATATTCTGCTTGAATTTTGATCGTAATTCTGCAAAAAGTTTGAAATTGTTATTTAATACAAAGAGTGACATTTTTTGTTGAAAATAACTTGTATGATCTTCTCTTGAAGTTTGGCCCTTTTAAAAGTAGACACCCTATATGGAAGGTGGTCCAGATTTCAGTTCAATAATTTTGGCGTCTTTTATAGGTTTCCTACCTCGACTCTTTTCTGTAAATAAATAAATTTGAACTTTTTTCATGAAAAAAGTTCTATCCGACGCCAAAGTTATTGAACTGAAATTGGGTGAATTTTTAATATGCTGTAGTCCATTTCTCATTTGTTCTCCATTGTTAAACAATACAAAACGTTATCCTGGATAATCATCATTCATCACTATTCTGAGTAATGAAGAAGTGAACAGTCAGCAGTATGAGATACTATCAAAAGCATTGTTCTTTGGTGTTATTACATTTGATCGAATATACAGTGTGGTCCAGCTACTTACTATTATTCGATAATGGTTACAAATCGCTTGAGCGATCTAGAATTAAAAATGTTTTCGATTCCTATTCTACACCTTATGCTACATCACATTCGAAAAAATATATAATAGTATCTCGAAATAATGTTTGTTTGGGTCTTGATTATTCAGAATAGTGAATATTATTCAGGATAACATTTTGTGCTGTTTAACAAAATAGAAAAAATGAGTTTTCAGCGGCTTCTTGCATCGAAACTAGCCTATAGGAAATGTAATGCCCATTGAACTTTTGGAATGACTTGAACTATAAAATATCAAAAATTCAGCCAATTTGACCACTTTCTCTATTAAAGTGTAGGGTATCCTTTTAGTTAAGGATAATCGTAAAATGGTTGTGAATCTAGAAGAGATTTCAGAGTTATCCAAGGTTGTTGAATCAATATTGATACCAGAAAAATCCAGAAATTTACCACATAAAATATGGAGTAAATGTAGGTAAAACTAGTGCTTTAAAGTTATAAAATTAATGCTGTGATCTTATACTCACTGCTTCTTGGAATTCCTTGTTAGGTGCAGGGTTTCTGCAGGTATGATTCAGTAGATATGGCACCGCATTTTTAACATAGAAAGCTTGACAACAAAGCCACACACTAAACACTACTTGATAGGCGTTGTAAGCAATCATCAAACCTTTCAATTCGAATGGTTTTCTGTTTCTCATATAATCTGGACCTATTTTCAATACAAAAACGAGGTATATTACTAGGAACGACAGTACTGGCAGGGGAGATTTCATAAACAACCAGGAGTCCACCAAAGGATCTGAAAAAAATAGGACATTTTTAATAAATTGTATACAGGGTGATTCATTGGTGAATGGACGGATGCTAAGGGTAGGTAGAGGACACTGAGACTAGTCAGAATTATCTATATTTGAAGGGTCTATCTCACTTTTTAATCAGGATACAGAGTGTTCTATTGATTTTGTCATTTTCTTCAATTACCCATAACTTTCGAACCACCCTATTCATTTTCATGATATTTGGAACGTTTATTCTCTGTAACAACTACTTCATACATACATAGCAACTGAATTTTATTTTCAGGTCCGCCCTAGAAAAATTGATTAATGTGATTCAACGCAAAAAATATAGATATAGATAGAATATTCGAATGAAGGAGAAAAAATACCCAAATGAAGCAAGGTATTTCTCGAAATTCCGCATGCGATTTCAATACTCAACAAATTGACACCTGAATAAAAAAATTGGAATTTCTTTCGGTATTTATTAATTTTACCAATTTTATTAAATTTTTTAGGTGTCGAAATTGAAATCCAGAGGTTTTGTTCGAATATATCTTAAATGACTCCAATTAATAAGAATAAAATTATTTATCGAATATCTAAATTGGAAATAAACGATGAGTTCTGAAAAACATAACATCATAATGAAAAACCTTAGTGCTATAAAAAAGCCTTTGAAACAGAAAAAAAAATTAACGAAAACTGCTCGAAAGGGCTACTATTCTACTCAATTTCTGTGGTCATTTAATTAGATAAGTTATTGATTTTCTCATCATTTATTGCTTATTTTTCAATTTGTTGAAAGCGTCCTTGTTTCTCTGAAGAAGCTGCATTCTATCGTTTATTCATGTCGAGTAAACTTCTGATTCTGAGTAACCCCAAACGAAAAAATTTATAGGAATCAAGTCGGGGCTCCTTGCAGGCCAGTTACGAGGTCCCTACCTATCCAACGATTAGTATAATTTTCGTTCAAGAAATTGGTCACAATGGCCTTAAAATGAAGTGTAGAACCATCGTGCTGAAATTAAATGCTTTCGACATCAACAGCTGCGTCAAGCAAAACAGGTAAAATATTTTGAAGAAAATCAAAGTAGACTTCGTCAGCTAAAAGTGGTAACACGTATGAGAAAACCAAGCTATTATTAGGTATAAACAACCAAGGCATTAAATGAAAACCTGCATTGGGAATGGGCCTGTTTTGTAGCAAAAAAAATTGGTTCCGCGCAGACATGTGATTTTTTAAAATTATTTATACCATCTCCAATAAATTGTGCTTCATCGCTAAATAAACATCTGTATGAAATTCTTTGATTTCGCAATATCCAATATCAATATCCACCTAAAAACTAGACGAGCGATTTGATCACCTTACTCTAACTTCTGAACATTTTCTATTACATACTACTAGATTTATTGAGCATTAAAATCGCATTCGGAAGTTCGAGCATTACCTTGCTAAGTTTTTTTCCCTTATTCTAATATCCTATCGAATTAATGAAATTTTGCGGTAGAGGGTGTTTTTTTCAGATTGAATCTTATTTATTAATTTTTCCTAGGCTGGACCTGAAATAAAAACTCAGTTGCTATGTCTGTATGAAGTCGTTGTTGCAGAGAATAAACGTACCAAATATCATGTATAGGGTGGTTTGAAAGTTATGAAGTAATAAAGTAATTGAAGAAATTGACAAAATCAATACAACACTATGTATCTCGATTATAAAGGGAGATAAACCTTAAATATAGGTTATTCTGAATAGTTACTGTGTTCTCTATCTACCCTCAGCTTCTTCCCATTCACCAATGAATCACCCTGTACCTAGTTTTTAACCTAAAACAATAAATTAACATTCGCTTTCATGTTTACAAATATAACTCTTCAAACTCACCTTTTTTAGCATCTAGTAGTTCATTATAATTCGATACGACCATATGCATCAGTCCAGACATTTTGAATTACCTAGAATGGAAACTGTCATCAAATAGAAATCGAAAACTCGGAAAAAGTACTTTCTTCAACCGGTGAAATTAAATGCACGCAAGATATCTGATTTATAATCGATACTTTTGCGTTTTTGATATAAATGCGGTTAGAATCATTTAAATCGGTTATTTTCTAAGATGGTGCACTCTTTCTTTAATATGGTACTATTAGGTGAGTTGTCGCAGTACTTTCTAATAGATCGTTTGATTCGTTGGCTGTAAAAGGCAGAAGATATTAGAAAAGGCGTTCAAAGGTTGTACTTATATTAGTTATTATCGAAGAATAATAACAACTGAAATTAAAATTTACATAATTAATTGATCAATTAATATTTTATCGTTTCTGGTATTCTGCTGTACTTTGTTCTGGTCCCATGATGTGATCAACACTAAATTTTACAATAATTTAGAAATTATTATTTTATATCTATACGCAAAAAGTCAACACGACTAAAACTGTTGCTACTGGGATATTGAATATCTTATTTTCGATATTATTCAAGATTTTGATCTGATTTTGGTGGAATTTTGCATGAAGCTTATATTTTACATCTAAATGCAAAATTTCATCGCCTTTGAATTCGTAGTCGAAAACCCTCAGCCAGATACGAGCTAGGGAAATGTGAGATATTCGGCCGAGAATTACATGACAAAAAAAATTATAACTTCATTAAAATTTAACTAAACATCAGATTCGTTGCTGTTCTCTACTATAGATGATCTATTACCATTGCATCGTGGGCATCTCGGGCTTATTTTAATACTATATTGTTAAACGGGTCAATCATAATGTTTTAGTCATTATAGTACTTTTTTGCAAAAGTTTGCACAAAACGTTCCACATTGTCTTCATCGTTGCTTCTTTATATTCGGTTCTGTCTTTCTTTTTCATATTGACCGCCCAATATTTTAGTATCAACGTCAATTCATTTGAGGTCCTTGTTCATTTAATTCATTTTCT
Organism: Harmonia axyridis; assembly: GCF_914767665.1. Taxonomy (NCBI): domain Eukaryota; kingdom Metazoa; phylum Arthropoda; class Insecta; order Coleoptera; family Coccinellidae; genus Harmonia; species Harmonia axyridis. The sequence goes on from NC_059505.1 coordinate 34,489,121, forward strand.
CGTATGCAGCAAAAATCCACAAATATTCCGCAAATATATTTGCAACTGTATGTTGTATTTCTTATTGTGTTAGCTCATTTATAAATTGTTATACTTTAAACATACGCATTGCCAAAACGTGAAATTCATTAGGAATGAAGTTGTCAAAAATTTTTCAGGGAAACAAAAATTACCCTATAAAGTATTTCGCTTATTATCGAAGTCTACAGCGTCATTTGATATTCGAAAATTCCCTGAATATTTTTTAGGATCTTAGTTATCGTGTTTCTGGCGGTTGGACGGACATAATTGAATTTGTCCAACTTTATTGTATGATAATAATAAAAAGAAATGATTTGTACTACAAGTATTTAATTCTAAAATTTGGTAAAACGTTTTCTGCTAAACAGCCATCTTCAGTACCACTCTAAAAAATACTTTGTTTCCACCATCAAAGCGAAGAGACATAATACAAGTTCTCGTAACTGTTGACAGCGATGGATGAAAAGCAATAACAACCTCACACATACTCAAGTACATAGCCAAAATACATACCAACTTATTGTTTGGGATCATAACTGGAACAAAATTCGGAAAATACGAATGTCCTGAAGCTCTACTTGGGGAACAAGCGTTCAAGAATAGGATTTCATCAAGCCAAGTAGCTTGACATTTTAACCAACTATTTGATTTGAAATTCAAGATTGTGAAAAATTACATACTTGAGCTAGACTTGACTTGATTTTAGATTTTTATTGCTTGACTTGATATTACTTGAGCTTGATATGCACGCGTCGCACGCCTTATATTTCTGCAATCTCGTTCGCGCTTAGACTGAATAGGGGATTTCTCGAGCGCCGAGAGACTCAAGCATTCGCCAGTGTAACTTTATTAGTAGTTTTCTCACATTTTTATGGAATCTATCAATAGATTTTTGTAGTTTCAGAAATATATTTCCAAACTCGGTCAAAATGGCCTAGGATGTTTTATCAACGCCAGCATATTCAACTCCTGTTGAAACACAATTTTTCAGAGCTGCTCTTACAGTTACAAAAACCCACAATAGGTAAGGCGACAAATCTATAAGATGCTCCATGAGTCTTAGGTCCTGGATGAAAAATTATAATATCAAACAAAGCCTGGAGGTTTTTCAATATTAAGAAACTTAATTTTTTTATTTTGATTTAATTTATGTAAATTAAGTAGCTTGATATGATTCAAGTACTTGACAAATAAATACTTGACTTGACTTGAGATTGAAAAACCACTAGAGCTGACTTGAGCTCGACTTGAAATCAAGTTAAGCTCAAGCCAAGTAGCTTGAAAATCAAGCCAAGCCGTGAATCCCTATTCAAGAAGACAATAAAATTTTCCATTGACGTTTTCCAGCAATTATTAAATGCACACCTATTCGGATTCAGCATGAAATATGTGGGTTGTTGAACTATATAGTAATTTGATGATCTTTCAGAACTCGTCATTTATCACGGAGTGTCCTATTTCATTGTTGACACACTTTTCTTGGAATTGATTGGTTCTCAGCGTTTTGAGGTAATTTCCTACTTGAACAGATGTGAACCTTTGACAAACGAACGATCCTGAATTTGCGATAACTCAACCAATTCCATATCCAAGGTCTTGAATCGATTGTGAGCATTGGCATAGACCTTATCTTTCACGTGGTCCCCAATAAAAATTTGTAAAGGTGTTAAATCACAAGATTTCGGTGGCCAATGCGTTGTTGAAGCATGTATCGCTCAATTTCATGACGTGGATTTACTTGTCAAATGTCAAAATATGACAGCTTTGAAAGAAAGAGCTGTCCAGATAACATATGAACTTCTTATTGGAAAATGTTGCACAGACTTCGTTGAGATTTAGTTCATTTCATTTTTTTGGGTGCTGTGTATATTTATCAACACACAATTTTAGAGATGGAATCTGTCAATTTTTTTTCAAATTTTGTTTCTATATTTTTATCTGTGGTTCTGAACAGCTATCGACATGAAATTTTGCTCGAAGTTTTGAATGACTATTCTATACAGGCTGTTCCAAAATCAGTATCAAGATTTCAGGGACAGATTTTTTAGGTCAAAATAAGACTTTTTTTAATAATCATTTGAGCGCATTTCGTTACCGAATTATAGAGCATGATCTTTTTTAGTTTTTTCTTCATAGCCCTTTCAGTTTTTGAAATATTAAGATCAAATTTGGAATATAGGTTAGGTCTCTCATTATTCAGGTAATATTCACGGAAACTTGTAACTTAGATCAAAAATCAAATACGTAGTTTTTCATTGTTATATGTTCCTACATTTCGTAAGAAATTTTGATTAAATGTAATTACAAAACATGATTTTACTTTTCCTCGATGATGATCGCAGATGCGCAAAAACTAAAAGAAACAAATATATAAGAAAAATATATTAACACAATCAAGAATTCATTTCATATGTTAGAATCCACCAGCTGCCTACTACAAAAAAGTTTATAGGACGAATAAGGGGTTGACCCCTAAAGAAATATCTCCCTGTAGCTCGTTACAATCATACTGCATGATGTAAACCATCAAACGTAACCAATATTTCAAATTTGATTTTAATATCTCAAAAACTGAAAGAACTATGAAGAAAAAACTAAAAAAATGTTGAAACTTCAATGCCCTGTCATCAGTAAGTCGAACCTTATCGTTTGAGACCAATCCTGACTCAAAATACAGGCATTATGACGAAGCGATCGAAAAAGCTCAAAAAATTCAAATTCTGTTATGAGAGTGCATTAAAATTAAATTTATGATGACACTTAAACGTTCATAATTATAATTTATTTCATAACATTAAGTTTTTTCGCTAAAACAATGCAATAGTAGGCGATGTACGTTTAGGTAATATATTATCTAGCATATAAAGACAAATTATATTTTATCGGTCCAAAGTACGAAAAATATCATTACAAATGAGGAAATAAAACTGCAAATATAAATATTGATTATATTTAAATTTTCCGTTTCTGAAGGAAGCTCCTCGCAGTATTTTTTTAAACTACATAATAGATAAACAACAAATCCATGTGATTTATTATACATCGGTGCATGACGTAGAAAGCATTTACGTCAGAAAACAATCGACACAGGTGGATAAGTAGATTATATTACCGAAGAAGAGATACGCAACGAAAATAGTCAAAAAATGTTTTCGACCCAGTATCATTAGGCTCCACAGAGATACATTCTCAAATCACTTGAAAACAGGGTGTTCCAAAAAAGTGTAAATAACCAAACATATATTTTCTCCTATGGAACACCCTGTTCTATTTGAATTTTCTGATTGCATGGAATAAAACCTAATAACTTCGAATTGAATGAGATTTTGAAAGTTTATACTGAAAGAACGTTGGTAAGTAGGTACTGATTTTTGATAATCATTGAGAAATCTCAAAATGAGATGATTCTTTGATGAGTTATCCAAAAATTATTATAGGGCATATTTCATTTTAGTTTCTTACTGTGTTTTCCGGAAGTAACAGACTACTCCACACAGCAAGGAATTGTGATTTTTCCTCATTTAAGGTTCTTCCTCGATAACCCTAACAGTATTCATTTTAAGTTTTACTTAAGAAACCTCCACTATTTTTGTACATAGAATTGACTGAAATAATGAAGAATATAGGTTCTGATTTGAAAATCTTGAGTTTTGATGAATTTGAGTAGTTCAAGTTGGAGTTCCAAAATGGTCGTCACGGTGAGAAGACTACTTTTCCTCACGTCCCATTTTGGAGCTCCTCAATTCGAAAGAGTCTTTTTGAAAATTATACTGAAGAGTTTGTGAAGTTGAAATTGTGAAAATAGTTTGTGATTGTTGAGATTTTTTGTGATTTGTGTTACAGATTGTTTAATGTGTCGATGGCGACTAGCCAAGTACATGGTTAAAGGAGAAGGAAGGAAGGAAGGAAGTTGTTCAAGTTTATGATCTTCTTAAGAACACCCTGTACATTTTACGTCCAAACCGCAAACAGTCTTTTAATACTACGTATTTGCAAAATTGAAAAAAGAAATTTCGAAAAAGGATTTTTTGCCGAAATATTCAAAAAAATGTGAGTCCTAATTGCCACAATTTTTTTCATAAGAATCCCTATAACTCATGAACTCTTGAGTTTTTACCCAAGGTATGGCATATTGCCGGAATTGTCTTCGAAAAAGCTATCTAATGATGCAATAAAATACTGGGTGTGCTATTTGAAATAAGGAAGTAGTAGTATGTTTCCGGTATAACCGGAAGTTGTAGAGAACTGAAAATATTTTAGGGAGAAAGATCATTGTCTCAAAGACCAATATGCAAATTTTCATCTCAAAATTATGATTAGTTTTCCATAAACGTCTAATAGGTCATCCAGGTGAATCAACTTGTATTATTCAAACAAACTTGGGTTTTTTATGCCAAGAATCCATGCAAAAAAATTAAATCAAAATCTTATAAAAAACCTATTTTGGTCATTTACATTTCTTTGGTACAACCTGTGTATTTCCAAACAATTTGAGAATGTAACTCTAGTGAAGCCTAATGATATTGTGTCGAAAAAAAATTTGAAAATTTCGGTGTTCAGCCATAATAGAGCGTGACCTTAATGGTGGAACATCCTGTATACAAACTAAATTTTAACGTAGTCTGATTTGTTTTCACTGAAATATGAGACATTTTTTCGATAGTTTGCTTGAATTTTCCATGATTCTGATGATGCTATCTACATGCAATTTGGTATGAACCTTGATATCTGCCTACTGGCAAAAAATGAAATAGGTACCTATCTAAGCGCCTTGTTTTGACAGTCTCAGGTTCCCGGCATATATTTTCGAGGAAAATGTGTTAACTAGTCTCCACACCTAATCTTTATTTTGAATTATGAACGAAATATGAAGATGAGGAATAATTCACTTTCTATAGTCACGTATTGTAAAAAATTAAAATGTGTTATGGTTGAGTTTATCAACCTCGTCATTCAGAAAAAATGCTTCAAACTCATATGAAACTCTTTACTATTTTTCCGCTCTTCTTACTAGACAACTATCAACCCCAAAATCCGAAAACAATTTTCCCATCCACCTAAATAGCTCCAATTCGAATCGGTTTAGCAGTTTCCGCGTTTCAAATCCGTAGCCAATTTTTCCTTCCTAAATATTCAATGATTACAGCAGAATTAAATTAATCCATTACCTCAACTTAAATCGCCTTAAAAATCGAAGCACTTCACAGTTCACAATTATCACCAATACTGCCTACTATGTGAAATGGCTGAGAGGCACAACACATCGGTTACTTCTTCGATTCTAATTGCGTACTGATACAAACGAGCTTATCGTAATGGTTTTCATAGCATGACATCGGCTCGTCACCTGGTGCTTTCTTCCCTTTCACTTCTTCACCGTATTAGATGCGATTATTCTGCCTTATTGGCAAAATCAAAAAACGCCCGTTGGATGTCATTTCATAACTCTAATTAATACTGAACTGATAGTTAATTTATGCCAAGGATATTAACCTGAGTTTAGAGAAATTGGAACCTAGACCAAATAGCTATTTTACCGACTATTTCATTCTTCCATTTTCAGTGAGAAAGTTCCCATACAAAAGCTATGCACAGCGTTATAACATGCAAGACGGCATTTCTCAAAATGAAGATAGCTTAGGAAATTAATATTTGTCGAATAGTCAATTGTAGATTGCATTATGAACGTATTTGTCGTTCATTCATTCGAAAAATAAGCCACCAAAAAAGGGATAGATTCGAAAATATTCCTTTGAAAGAAACTCCGAATGAAATTGCCAAACTGATGCCACTTGATACCAAGAAGACAAGAACGTCTGTGTGGAATCCTTTTACGGAATTTCTGCTTAAAAGAAACTACAACCTTAGTTTGGGAAACAAGAAATGACTTTACAAAAACATACAAAGTTTTTGCATCTGCAAGAAAGCACTTTTGAGATATTCTTAAAGACTCTCGTTTGTGCAATCCGCAGATTCAATTGATTTAACATGAAAAAGGAATGCATGTTAATTCAATGAAATCTGTGGAAGACACAAATGAAAGTTTTTAAAGTCAAATATCTCAAAAGTGTTTTTTGGCAGATAACATGCCAGTTTAGAAGAGTACGCATTTAATATGAAGAAGAAAAACGGCGAAGATTATAAAGAATCCAGTGTTAAATTTGTATGAAACAGCAATGCACAAATGATTCAACAAAAGTTATATTAAGTAGGTTGACAACCATCACTTTGACAGAAGATCATTGTTGTTTAGGATAATTCAGATCATATTCATAGTTTCCTCATTGTTATCAGTGATTTAGTGTTTTTTTGAATTGGAAAAGGCTAGCCAGAAAATGAAAAACAATCCAAATGTGATTCGGAAAGCAGTTCTTGATATTCTGAAACGAGCAAGAAAATGTTCAGATCAAAATGAAGGACATTTCGAGCCATTTTTGTAGTTATTTTTCTAGTTATTTTGTTATTATGTTTTTTGGTTCATAATTGTACTAAATATACGATATCAACCTTATGCAACTCAATTCTAAATAAATAGAAACTGAAATAGTATACAGCTATAAAAAGGAAAACCAACGTAAAAATCAATCACAAAGTAATGTTGAAATAATTATGGATTCAATAATTTTGATAATTCATTGTTAAAAGTCACTTCGAACCACTTTCAGGTATCCAAGTTCTTAAAAACTTCACTTAAACGTTGAAAATTTGTGCAGTAAAACTGTCTGCGCGAAAATTTGAAGTGAAGTCTCAGTTTAGTTTTTAGTGGTGTTTCCGAATATTGAAACAGATTTTCAAAATTCCGATGTACAGGGTGTTTTTTCGAGGATTCAAACGATTCATAATTTTTTGTTAACCCGGACCTGGATTTTCAAGGCAGTTATTGCATGATTCGTTTGGGCTCTCAATTAGGAACATTTTTGCCAAATATGAAGAAAATATACCGGGTGGTTCGTTTGATATGGCCTCAGAAAGAAACGGGCAAAATTCATAAAACGGCTACGAAAACAGTAAGACCCAATAAATGGGGTATCTCCAGAACCTCCTTGGTGCCACCTATGCACCTGTGAAGTATTTCCGTTTCCCAATGAAACACCCTGTATATTACTTGGGGGCCGAATTCTTTAGTCGCTGGACTTCTTTACCTGTGTAGGAGACATGCATAGAAAAACTTTTAGCTTTTATAAAATAACGAAGGTCTTGCTAACCATCTAAACCACGGCTTAGCGCAAAAAGCTACAAATTTCACCAGAAAAAAGAAAATCAAGTACCAAAGCTTTTTTGATCAAAGAGTATTTGAGAATGGTTACAATGAAGATGAGTCAGATGGTTTGCAAGAGAAAATTTTCCATATATGCTTCTTCGAATTGGCTTGGTGTGGTAATGAAGCAGCTTCCAAAAAGAATATATGATCTTCTGGAGAACTTCATTGAGCGGGTGAAATATAATCCAAAATTTTCTCTAACTTCCCAAGAAGATTCGAAAAACTTATCGAATAGAAAATGGTTATCGACAAAAAAAGAAAATGAAGGTTTATGTCCTGTTCGCTCATATCATATATATCTTTCAAAATCGTGGAAAAAAGTCGGCAAATCCATATATGACAGCTGACAGACTTTTTTTGACCACACAACATCTGAGAAAGATATAGAAATGAGCATGAATAAGTTCAAGATGCTGTTTCTCTGAAGCATCTGCTATTACATTGGTCAAAAAAGAGTTAGTGAACAATAATTAATAATTAATTAATATTATGGGACATTAGAGTGTACAGTTTTTGGAAAACCTATAACTATGTAGATGCAGAACTTGAAACTTGTTCAAAATCTTAGAGCGGACAGTCAATCAATCCTACATTTGCAGCCTACCCGATCTTGTAAAAATATCGCATGTAAGTGTATAATATCAATTTCAGAATTGACTTCAAATTTCATACGAATTTTATCACCAGAACCATAGAAAATTCCAGCAGACTATAGTTCAAAATTACCCAACATTTTCGTAACGTTACATTAGAATATAAAATATATTAAAATTTTTAAAATTCGATATAGCAGAAAGCATTCACCACATTCTCCTGAATTTTTGGCTCCTTTATGAGAAAAGAGAAAGCACATGTTTTCAATCGATAAGACACAAAAGTGAATTTGCAGCGGGTACTGAAATAGATAAATAAAAATGAGATTGAATCGATTAGAATTTAACAGTGAAATGAATCCTCCTAGTATCTGATTTTCCTTTCTGAAGGAATGAGTAATTTTCCTATCAAGATTCTGGAAACCATTGAGATGGATAGGGACTTTGGTCTAATAAGATATTGAGGAAGTTGTGTCAAAAGGATAAAAACGATTTACACATTATTCATTCTATTTTATAGTTTGGCGAAAGCGTTCTTAACCAATTTTTATGGTGCTCCCTATCTAAGAGAATTACGGTGTTTCATCCGGTATCACTGATGGAATCATCAGTATGGTATCAGTGATCCCTGCCATATACACCTTCCATATCCAAAATATTTCATGAATGCGTACTCAGAAAACTAACAACTGATAATTTCAATTTAGACATAAGTTAACAAATTCATTTTTCAAGGATATTCAATTCACTACAGCTATTTTCATACAATGTTTCTTGTTTCCTTCAAAAATATCTCTCAGCTGTCAGTATTAATTCTTGAGATTAGATATAGAAAATGGAAGTAAAGCGTACAATAATTATTCGATTATTGATTACGTCATAATAATTATCCGATGATTAATAATTTCATAAATATGTATAGGAAAAACTTCGACGACTGAGTTTAAAATGAAAAATCCAAGAAAACTTACGTTTCAATCAACCTAGTTAGATTTCTTTCTTCTAACTGTTCACCAAAACTGAAAGTGTTTTACAAGGAGGCCGTGGTAATTGAAAGAGATAAGAAATATATATGTTTCACTTTTAATAGCCGAAGATAATGAATATATGTCTGTCAAAAAAACTACCATCAATCTACATGGATTATTCATTGTCCATTCACGCTCAGTTGGTAGAGGTCTACTTTATCAATAAATATACATAATTTTTGCCATCTTTCTTTAAGAATTAATGGTGTATTTTTTTGAATTGAATTAAAAATGCATCTGTTGTGATTACGTACAGGCTTGAGGATATCAAGCTCCTCCCTTTTCAAATTTATTTATATAAGAAACGCCAATTTTTTTTAAAGTTTTGTCGACTTTTTTCTTCTGTTTGCGTCAATCGGGTCAATTACGATGAATTCGCGATAGGATTATACTTGCTGATGTTATTCAGATATTTTACGATGATTTCAGTTTTATCGTCATCCCTATAATTCATCCTACAGTGTGGCCCATTTATCTCAGTTATATCCGCAAGTAAACGGTTTCCGATCACAATTCATTAAAATTCAATGCAACATCAAAATTTTAATCCTCCATTTAACGGTACAGGTAGCCAAAAGGTTCCTCCTACAGGAGGATTAAAATTTTAATGTGGCATTAAATTTTGATGAACGTTTCTGCTACTGGGTCTATTAATGAAGTTAGCATTAGTTGGTAAAGAACCATAGTAATCATTCAACATTATTTTTTCAGGAGCCCATATCTCGAGAACGGCTCATCTTATAAAGAAACACAAGATACTTTCTTTATGTAAAATTCATCGGATTTCTAGAAAAATATGTCAAAATTTTTCTCGGATGTCTAAAATAATATGGTGTACAACTTTGCTTCCGCCGTTTTGCAATAGATGTTTGTAGCGGTAAGTGGTAGTCCAAATAAATAGATCGTAGATATCATACAATAAGCTTAGGTATTTGTAAACATAACGCCATCGAAATATTAGTCGATTTGTGTCTGCATCATAAATTTATTCTTTATAAAACATGTCAGCTTACGAGCCAAATTCACGTCATTTGCGGAAGGGTTTCAATTTTCTGTTTTAATATGAAGAATTCTGGAACTGAGGCTCATCGAATGCTCTCAAATACCTGTGGAGAGACCGGCATGGCGGTGGAAGAGAGAAGGGTTTCGAAGATGCAGAATTGGAGGAATTACTCGATCAAGACTCGTGTCAAACGCAACAAGAATTGGCAGGATCATAGGGAGTGACGCAACAAGCCATTTCAAAACGCCTGAATGTCATGAGAATTATTCAGAAACAAGGAAATTGGGTGCCGTACGAGTTGAAGCCGAGAGATGTTGAACGGCGTTTGTTTGCTTGTGGACAGCTGCTTGAGAGGCAAATACGGAAGGGATTTCTGCATCGCATTGTGACTGAAGACGAAAAATGGGTTCATTACGATAATCCCAAGCGCAGAAACTCATTAGGATATCCCGGCCATGCTTCGACGGCCAAACCGAATATTCCAGGATCATGCTCAGTATTTGGTGGGACAAGTTCGGCGTAGTGTATTATGAGTTGTTAAAACCGACTGAAACAATCATAGGTGGTCGTTATCCAACGCAATTAATGCGTTTGAGCCGAAGATTGAAAGGCAAACGGTCGCAATACAATGAGAGTCATGATAAAGTGATTTCACAGCATGACAATGCTCGACCCCATGTTGCGATAGTGGTCAAAACATACTTGGAAACGTTGAAATGAGATGTCCTACCCAAACCGCTGTATTCTCCAGACGTTGCTCCCTCGGACTATCACTTGTTTCGATTAATGGCACACGACCTGGCTGACCAGCACTTATGAAGAAGTAACAAATTGGATCGATTCGTGGATCGCTTCAAAAGATGACCAGTTTTTTTTAACGCGGGATTCGTTGTCCGAAAGATGGGAGAAAGCCAGCGATGGACAATACGTTGAATCATATTTTTAAAAGCACTTTTCACAATAAAGCCTCGAATTTCGGAAAAAAAAACAGCGGAAGCACAGTTGATCGCCTATGTAATAGCGGGAGTATTACACATCAAATTTTTTTTGTGTAGAAAATATCATCAGCATAAGATTTGCCGTAAGGAGTTGCGCCCATTAAAATCAATAGAAGCGTTCAAACGTTATCGCAAAAAATATACAATTAAAATGAAGTCTCTAGATGGTTATAATTAGAAGAGGAAGCATTTTCGTACAAAAGTTTGTGAACTTTTACTTTTTATGATGAGCACTATTACTTTCAGTTTTTCCCTACAATTAGGAAGCATCCTGTACAATCGCAAGATTCAGATTTTCAGAAAATTTCATCTCATAAAATTCTTAACGAATTTCTCCCAGCTTTCAGTCCTTCAAGGTAATCGTGATTTTCTGTAAAAGCTCACTTGATCTTCGTGATGCAAAGGTGGCTTATCTCTCAAGATCCATTGACATTCTAACCTGCATAACTAATGAAGAAAGTTCAATCGTAAAATTTGCAACAACAATAGGTACATGTACTCAATCCCATCTGTCCAACCTAAATGACGTTAACGGACTCAAGAAATTAATGCTTCTTTATCGAAGAACAATATTGTCTTTGAGGTGTGTGGTTGTCGGTAAAAATATGCTTCCTAGCAGTATTAATAGTAGACGTTTTTTTTTAAAAGACCTGTTCGTTTTCTCCAACTTACGCTACTGACGATTTGCTATGTCATTGGAGATATCTTCATTGATGGATATCTTCAGATATGGTGAGATACAGTTACAGCTGCTTCTCGTTGCCTTGCGCGCTTGTTTTATGTGATATCCATTTAATCCAGCTTTGAATAGGGATCAGCATATACAGGGTGTTCTGATTTGTTTCCGACAAACTGAAGTGGGTGGTAGATCACATCATTTTAAGCAAAAAAGTTCCCATGAACATTGTTCCGGAAATGCTTCGTTTCCGAGATACAGGGTGTTGAAGTTGAAAAAATAATTCGCGTTTTCTTTAATATGTTTTGACTGCTTCGAAATCCTTTCATGAAATTATTCCTATTCAAATATTAAATTTAAATTCATTTTGAAAATTTCTAAGGCGAAATGCATGCGGATTTTCTATTGCCCACTAATAAGTAGAAGTGGTATGCTATGTAATTGTTGTTTTTAAGTGTTATGAATATTCTGTTTCCTGAAATATTGCGTTGTTGGGATGCTTTACAAATACTGAGTTTTTATTTTCTTCGAAGGTCTGTAAAATCCTATTTCTCTGTAGATGATTTCCTCTTTGTATGCTTCGTTCGGGCCTTTGGTAACCAATACCATCTTCCTGTATTTGTTGATAAGCTATTAACTTAGTTAACTATAATTATAATTAATGACATCTGAACCTAACACACTTTAAATCTGTCATTGTGTATAGCCATTTCAAATCTATTGGCGCAACAATTGTTGAATGTAAAACAATCAATCATTCGAAGATGTCATTTGTGCATTCAACAGAACGGTGGACATTTCGAACACCTTCTTTAAAAATTATTATGGTATTTTGTTTTGTTCTAAATTGTTCTAAAAAATATTCAATTCAAAATTATTACAAATTTGTTTCTACATGTTTTAGAGATTACAAAAATATGGATTTGGCTTCAAATGCGTTTTTCTCTGGAACGGTTGCCCCTAGCAACTTAAATAAGGTATACCTTTTTTAACTAGAAAAATCAGGGGAATCGATTTTTTTAGTCCAGAATGACGTACAGGGTAGCACAGAAAAGTTGCAACGGTTTAAAGGGGACGAAATGATTGCCAGTCGCCCTCCAGAAAATACAACCAAATCGACCATAAATTTGAATTTCTCACCTCAAAAAACCCTATGTACCAACTTTCATGCAATTATTTGGAATCAGTCGAAAGATATTTAAGAAAACGCGAATTATTTTTTCAACTTTAACACCCTGTATCTAGGAAACGAAGCATTTCCGGACCCATGTTCATAGGAACTTTTTTGCTTAAAATGATGTGATCTATCACCCGTTTCAGTTTGTTGGAAACAAATCAGAACACCCTGTATGTCTTTGAGATAAATACGGCCGTCAAGTTAAACCATAAAACTCAAGAAGGGCTTGATTGATCATTGATTTTTGTTGATTCAGCTCTTTCCCGAATAGTAGAACAACTATCAAAACATTGATAAAATCCATTCAGAAAATTTAAAATGGAGAATCTATAGAAGAATTTTTCCGGAAATTCTGACAATTCCAGAAACCGTAATCTAGCAGTAAATATCAGAATTCAGAATATTACACCAATTGAAAATTCCTCGGTCTGATGGTGGTGCTAGTATTGAATCCATATGATTTTTTGTTAGTTCCAACCGTGTCAAAATTTGACAGCAGTCCGACCATTAGTTTGTGAGATATTTAGTTATTTGAAAAAAGATGGAAAAACATAATTTCGTGTGCTGATAAAATTTGATTTTTGAAGGAAAAAATACAGTTGAAGCAAAATCTTGGCTTGATGAAGAGTTTCCGGGGTCTGCACCAGGAAAAATCAACCATCATTGATTGGTATGCTAAGTTTAAACGAGGTGAAATGAGCACCGAAGACGGCGAACGAGGTGGACGACCAAAAGAGGCTGTCAACGACGAAATAATAAAAAAAGTTCACAAAATAATTTTGAATGACCATGAAGTGAAGTTGATCGAGATAGCAAACATTGTGAGGATATCATCTCAACGTGTAGGTACATCATATTATTCACGATTATTTGTACATGAAAAAGCTGTGTGCAAAATGGGTGCCGCGCGAGCTCACAATCGATCAAAAGCAACAACGTGTTAATGATTCTGAGCAGTGTTTGAATCTGTTTAAGTGCAATAAACCTGAATTTTTGCGTAGATATGTGACAATGAATGAAACATGGCTCCATCATTTCACTTCAGATTCCAATCGACAGTCAGCTGAGTGGATTGCACACGATGAACGGAATCCAATGCGAGGAAAACACAACAGTCAGCTGGCAAGGTTATGGCGTCAGTATTCTGGGATGCGCAAGGTATAAAGATTATTATTATAATACTCATTAATTACCTCCAAAAGGGCCAGACCATCAGCAGCAATTATTATATAGCGTTATTGGATCGTTTAAAGGATGAAATCGTTAAAAAACAGCCCCATTTGAAGAAAAAACAGGTGCTGTTTTATCAAGACAATGCGCCGTGTCACGAATCAATGAAAACAATCGCAAAATTGCATGAATTTGGCTTCGCATTGTTTCTGTATCCACCATAATAGCCAGATCTGGCCTTCAGCGACTTTTTCCTGTTCTCAGACCTCAAAAGAATGGTCGCTGGAAAGAAATTTAGGGCCAATGAAGAAGTAATCGCCGAAAGTGAGACCTATTTTGAAGCGAAAGACAAATCGTACTACAAAGATGGTATCGAAAAGTTGGAAGATCGCTATAATCGCTGTATCGCCCTCGAAGGCAACTATGTTGAATAATAAAATCGAATTTTGCCAAATAATGTGTTTTACAATGGTAGACCGGGGATTTTTCAATTGGCCTGTTAGTATATAGTTATATGGGAGCACGAATGACGAGTGCTCAAAAGCTGCTGACTTCACAACAGCTTTTTCCTAATTGTTCAATTTGAGAAATTAGAGACTTGATATTTTCAGGTTAGATAGTTAGGGAAAGTCAGCGATTTATTCTATTATTATATTAATCTCCTCGTATCATTTTATCCCTGAATTTTGCATTAGATTATCTTATCTAAGAACTCTGAGGAAATATTTTAATTTCGGTTGCGGTTCCAATTGAGTTATTCCTTTGAAACCTTCATATTTATAATTGCGTATGATATGAATGAAATTTTCAAGTAGAATGAAAACATTTAAATACTCATTTTTCTTTTACTTCCACATCAATTCAGCATAATTACATGGATTAGTAGGCTCAGATTTTTATAGATGAGTTTTTTCCAATTCGGTAGTTTTACTAAATCTCGATTTAGTTAATTGTGTGATCACCACTTTTAAATACTACTTTTATGTACTCTATTGGCTCAAGAACGCCTCGCCAAAATTCTGTTTGTCAATTTTCAAGTGTTAAAATCAATGAAATGTGTCAATTCAACTAGAAGTCTTAATGATGGATAGTAAATATTGAGATGTCTCAATTCAATTAGAAGTCTTAATGATGGATAAATTGTGAAATGTCTCAATTCCACTAGAAGTCTTAATGATGGATAGTAAATTGTGAGAAGTTCTGTTTTCTCTTAGATTATATGTATAAGTAAAGTTCAAACCTGCAAGAATTGTAAATGCATTCATTCTGTACGTGGAGTAAGCACCCACTTTTTTGAAAATTCTACACCTATTTTTCTTTTGCTAACATAAAAAATTTCATTGAGATCGGAAGCAAAAAGAAAAATAATGTTTTTGAAAATGAAGGCGCATTTCAGACCTGCTATTTTGCCATTACCTATAGGTCAGGCGACAAATGGAAATTTTTGTGTTACAAATAGTAACTAATGATTGAGGTTCAAACTGAAATATCGTGAAGTTAGTACCCCAGCGGAATGTGACGTTTTCTACCATCAGTATCTTTGAGGTAAAAACGAAAATTTTGGATTTATAGATAGTTACTAACGAATGCAAAAAAATTTCTTCATTTTCGAAAAAGATTGTGCTCACTTCGCGGATACGAGTTCATTGCATCTTGGATTTGCCGATAAATCTTGTTAAATGTATAGCATATTAATTGAACTAGTTCATTATAAATCAAGCTTAATTCCCATCTATTCTTCGAATTCATTCGAAAAATCAGATCATAATTTTATGATGAAATGCACTGGAAAAACAACTCCAATTAGAGGACCAATTAACCGTCAAAGGAAAAGCTAAACTTACCACTTTCTCACATGTTTACTTGATAGCAGTCTCATCAGCTTCAATTGCGATCTACTTACCTACATACTAGGCGATATACTCAGTAAAAAAAGCCAGTAATTCTTCTTATTTATCAAATGGCAATTAGTGAATTGCCCACTCGATGAGATACTTGTAGTTTTGAATACTAAGCCGGACAAGAAATAGTCACATATTCAAATACTCGAGATCACTTCACGAGCTTCCAAAAGCTTAACCAATATTTGTTCTGTGCAAACGGTGAATTTTTATTGTTGCGTCAAAAGTAATTTTATGATTCAATGTGATAAGTGAAAGTCATAAAATCTATCAAAGATTTACTCTCAATCAGAATATCGATCTTAATTTACAATTTTTAATTTCATTATGTACCTAGAACGAAAATTATGGTTTTATAGTAATTGGACAATCAGTGTGAAATTTTCTACATTCAATTGCTCCAAATATCTTGAATTGAATAATTATAGTGGATTATAGTGAAACTGAAATAATATTAAGATTTTCGGATCTCTCATTCGGTAAAGGATTAAATGAAAAAAAATACTGGAATCAAAATCGAAAAAAGAAAAAAAAATATATCGAGGATTGAATTGAATTTTTTGAGAAGCGCTGAAAAAGAAGAGTTTGCTTGTAATGGAATAACTTAAAACTATATGTATCTTAATACATTAGGGAAACTATTATTAAAAACAAGTTATTTGGTGAGTTTATCAGAATCAACTTAATAAATGTATGATGGATCTAATAGTTCATTAAAAAAAAATTATTGTACATTATCTAATAAAAAACTAAAAACAATAACTCGTTCCTAGAATTAATAAACAAGAAATGTAAGTGGAAAACGTATTTTCATATCATATGGAATATTTTACAAGACATTTATCGATAGGATTTATAAATGAGATCCTAAATGTAATAAAGCAGTGTAAAACATAAAATAGAGAAAGACTCACATTATTTTTTATCTTAAATACCTATCTAGTTTATAGGACAATTGTAATAATTTATCACTATGAGGAAAAATTTGTTGTCGTATATTCTCATCATTCTTTTTTCTCAGCTGGGGTCTTCTTGATGTATGTTTTATAGTAAAAATCACCGAAGAGTATCAGCATGAATATATTCTGCGATATGAATGCAACAGCTGGGAATTTGGGGAAATTACAGCTAGGTTGGAAAAGTAGACCCGTAAACATTACGAATAGAGCAGCAAATTGTAACTGGAAAAAAAAATCCTTTCAAATAAAACAACAAAAAATATAAAAATATAAATATAACAATAAAAGTGCAAGATTCTTGAGATCACCAAAACATTTTTTTTCTTAAAAATTTGATTTAATCCTTCAACATATTAACCTACAAGAGTGATACATGTAGTGTATGGGTGTTCCAAATTCAATGCTTACAGAAAGCATCTCGGGAACTATGAAGATCTCCAAGGACTCCCGATATCTTTTTTCTAAATAATTAGAAATCAGAAAACAGATAGTAGATAGATATCTTGATACGGTTTTGAGTTACAGGGTGTTTCTGAAGAATGACTATTTCAAATATTTCGCTATATCTTGGTTTCTGTTCGAGATATTTAGTTTTTCGTATTCATTTTTTTGATATACTAATACGTTTAATTTTTCTCGAAATTTAATTAACTTTGTGTCCATGGTATAATTGTAATAAATTCATATATAGGATGTCCCATTGTGTTCCCAGTGAAAAACATCAACTATCCCCTGTATTTCTAAGCCGGTAATTGATTCCTATTATCTGTTATGGTCTTATAAACCATAAAAATTCCAGAAAAAAAGATTTTTCGAATATCTCGAACAGAAACCAAGATATAGCGGAATATTTGGACAGTCATTTTTTAGAAACGCTCTATAAATCGAATCGTGATCGACTCGAAATATCTATGATCTGCTTTCTGATATCTTATATTAATTCAAAGAGATCGGGGATCCTTGAAGATTTTTTTCACCAAGACTTATAGTTCTTCAGTTGCTTTCAGTGAGCATCAAATTTGGGACACCCTGTACTAATCCGATTTTGATAAAATTTGAAAGGGCGAGGAAAAATAAAATGCCTCACTTTTTGACACAATTATTTTCATTTTGCAGTGTGATGAATTCGAAAATATCGCTTACCAATTGGAGCTGAGTGATATGTTTCTTCCACCACAAACTGTTCTTGTATTTAGGGTCCCAGGCACTTATTAGGTAATAAAAGTACATAACCATATGAACAATTATATTAAATAATCCAACGAAGAGGCTTTGTCCACCTGCGAGGAATTTAGTGCCAGCCCATGACAAGAAGATCATACCAAAGTGATGATAAACGTGTAGAAAAGTGATTTGTCTTTCTCTCTTACGAAGAATGAAGAATACCTAGAACACGAGAAATTAAATTAGCAAATACAGAAAAATTTGAAACTGAGGAACCCTCATAACTTGAAGAGAGGGATCAAGATTGAAGATTTAGCATTATATTCCTAATACTTTATGTCATATTGAGAAGTCCCCTAACCAAAAAATTGTTATGTTCACGAGGACGCAGAATAGAATGAAGACTATACTTATGTGTATATACAACATCCTATTTTATAATTGATTGACAACATTTGTAAATGTATAGTATCCAGATCCATGATGAATGTGAGAATTTTTCTATGAAATGTATTAAAAAAGTGCATCCTTTCGAAGATACAGACAGCAGAAATATTATATATTTTGAAAAAATTGTAATATAGGAACAATTTCCTTGTCAATTATTTCAATAATTGAACGTAAGTACAAATTATCGAGATAATTCCTACGAGTTTTTTAACATAGTAAAGTAATGCAAATATTATCTACAACAATTGTAGGGTTAAATTTGACAAATGACATTTTAGGCATAACAGCGCGAAGTTGATGTAAATAATAATTATACTAGTTGAAATTAAGATATCGTGTATTCTGTAAAAAATGACCTATTTCTTCCGTCTTCATTATACTTGCCTTTAGGAAATAAACATATAATGATATGTAGTATGTCCTAATGGTCTAATAAAGATTTATTATTTATTATTATTATGTATAAGAAAAAATAATGACCTTCTCAATAAATATCTCTTTCTTTTTTAAATTCTATACAACTCAAGGCATACTTACTGTGTCAAGAAGATCAGAAATCTTCAGTACGTAATAATAATAAGCCAATTCAAGACTCAATCTGGAATCGGGAGAATCAGAATAATCAACTGTTGCACATAACCAATTTATATTCAATGCCATGTGACAACCCTGAAAAAAGCAGTATGTCCATTAATAATTCTAATATTAAATAATACGAATAAGTCAGGAGCTTTTGAGCGCTCAACGTGAGATTTTGTAAGAGCATTCAAATTGTAATTCTATTTTTATCCATCCTCAATCGAATCTGCAGTTTCGAAATTAACAAGAAACAAAATTTCGCATGATCATATTCACGGAACCCCTAGATCTGAACTTACCCTGAAAATTTCAGGTTTCATGATCCTTCCATTCGAAAGATTTATCATGGATACGAACGGCCGAGCAGAATTGAATTTAAGGACGGAATCGTCATCAGTGACGTTCCAAAATATAGATATTGTGACGAAATGATTTTGTGTATGCTTTTCAGCATTTTTACCACGAAATAGTACACTTACCCTAATGAATATGTATCCATTGGCACAAATCTGGATTAAATTGAATAATATAAGTGTTTTCTTTAAGTCGTAGGGTGGTCTGTCTTTCATAAAATTTGGCCCTGTTTTGAAAACAAAATAAAGATATGTTAACATGATAGATGCTGGTATCCATGGTCCTGTTTTTCCCATAAGCAACCAATCATCTGTTCGATGATCTGAAAAAAACACAATTTTAAATTTTGTTTCAATATTTCCTTTTTTATATAAGGATTTCCAATAGGTTATAGGAATGATAATTTAATATGGTTATGATGGCAACACTGTATGTAATTTTTTCACATTCCTTATGTCATTTGTGTTCAATAGGTAATACCATTTAATCATGGAATGATACACGCTTCAACAAAGTTACATTTTAAGTAATGGCAAAGTTTTCAATTGCCAAATGTCAAAATATGACAGCTTCAATAGTGACAGCTATTATATATATGACAGCAGGCTATTCAAAATTAAACCTCTTATTGAAAATCCTTCTATTAGAAATTACTAGAAATTAATTGCAATAAGAATCACAATTACTATGTGATAACACTTCGAGTGAATGATATTGAAAAAAAAAACTGTCATGCTGAATATCTCGAAAACCATAACAATTTGCGAAGTGTTCATTATTATTTTTCATGTAGATACCAGAAAAGGGAAAAAAATAGATTTCCTATTGAAAAAACCAAGTTGGGACCCGTCCAGAAAAAACTAAACACCCTGTTTGCCCGAAAATATTTTTATTACGTATATAGTGCTCAAGCAATAAGGTAGCTTTATAAAAAGTTAGATTTTCATCTCTCCGCCAACTAGATTTATAGACCACTGTTGTACTACCCTGTATATCGTCAGTCGTAAGTTGTAGATAAAATCTGAAATCTTAACTAGTAAATAAAGAGTTGAGAAAAAATTGTTCATTAAAATTTTAATACGTTATTGTTGAGCTAGTCAATTGATAGCCTGAACATTATCTTTAAAATCAGAATTCAATGTTTTTCAAGTGTATTCCACGTCATTTGAATAAATCAATTTGATAAAATAAGTGATGGGAGATGTCACTATTCATTTGTACAATATTATTTTACCTTTGGGCAAGAAACATGTAACGGAAGCAATCTGGACGTATACCTATGCCATTGTAACAGCTTTTTTTGATTCGTCATGCAGTATGTCATTAATCATTTTCAACATCTTATAACGGGCGTTAATTTGATGATCCTCAACCTAAATTTGAATACCAAATGTGACTTATCATTTTTGATCGATCCTTTTGTTATTCTAGCTGTAGAAAAGTGTGTCTTTGACCTTGTTATTCGAAAATTCGCTTCATTTTTTGTTTCATTGTAAGCTCAACAATGATCATCCGTTAGGTGCTAGGTGAGATGCAATCCAGGAGGTAAACAAGAAGTGTTACAGTCAAGTGGAAGGAATAAGATGATTCAAGCGCTGTACCATTTGAGGTATATGTTCCAAGTTATTCATGCAGTGAAGAAAGTATCGGCAATTGGTAATCAAGAAAGCCACTCCAAGGGAATTTTTTTTCGTTTTACATTCATGCGGAGATTTAAGGTCACCTTTTTGTCTTTCAGTTTGTCCGCAGTGATTCTTTACTTTCTTAGTGCAGGAAAAAATGTTGGACAAAAAATTTGTCCCAAATTTAACACTTCATTTTGTTCCACTATATCAAATTTCTTGTCAAACAACCACCGTATTCCCCTGATGCGATTCCAGTTTACTTTTTTAAATTCCCCAAAACTTGAATTATCATTTCAACTCTTCTGTTCTCAGTCGTCAAACACATCAAAGATAATTTGCGATGAGTGATGAAAAAAATCAGTCTAAAAATGTTTTGATGACTGAATTATTCATTGGAATAATTATTTCATTACGTAGCAACCTTGAAGGAGTCATATATTTTTTTAAGAATATATGTTTTCTGTTTCATTGGCCAATTCTAGGTAAATAGATAGGTATATATTTATTACATCTAAATTAATTTATATGAACTACCAGCTCATGTAAGAAAGAAGAAGAAGAAGAAATTTATTACGGAAGAAAACCCAGGTTTGTCGATTCCCCGTTGATCTTGGAAATTAGGCATTTCGCTAAGGACATTACACCGTAACATCCTTAAAGACTGAGGTATTAAGGCTCTTAAAGACTGAGGTATTAAGGCTCTTAAAGATCAGTTAATATAAGAACGCAAGCCGGTCGGTCACCAGCAATGTCGTATCTTCACTGAATGGGGTCCTTAAAATGCAGAACAAAATGATCGAGATTTTCATCTAAAAAAGTTTTCAATGATAAGGCTCATTAACCTTGGAGGCTTCTTTAATGGGAAGAATTGTCGCATTTGTGATTTGGACCACGGAAAATTCAAGAATGGTTCAAGGCTGGTGTAACTGTTACGGTGAATTGATTGCGCTACCGAGTTATGATTAATGATTTTTTATTTTGATCACTACGTGCCACATACGCAAGGAAACAATCGCAATCTTACAAGAAAAGATTCCTGTCCGTGTTATTTCTCGTTCATCACAATTGGCCACCGAGATGTCGGGATTTAATACCAATACCCCACAATCAATTCAAGATCTTAAAGACAGAATTTGTGAAGTTATTGAGGACATACTGCCGCAAATATAGAGTGTTTTTTTTCGAGGTATATAACTTTAAGTTGGCATTACTGTTCAAGATGGCGACCGATTTAACAGCTGTCAAGTGATTTATTCGCAGTTTGGTTTGGCAATTCATCATGAATAGACTCACGCCTGAACAATACTTGCAAATAGTGCAATTTTATTTCGAAAATAATGGTTCTGTGCGGAATACGTATCGCGCACTACGTCCATTAGCGATGAAGCACACTTCTGGTTGAATGGCTACGTCAACAAACAAAACTGCCGCATTTGGAGTGAAGCTAATCCTCAAGTGTAAGTCGAAACACCGTTACATCCATAAAAACTGACTGTTTGGTGCGCTATATGGGCTGGAGGAATCATTAGTCCGTACTTCTTCAAAAACGATGATGGCCAGAACGTTACAGTCAATGGTGATCGGTATAGAGCCATGATTACTAACTTTTTCATTCCTGAATTGAACAACCATGATGTCCAGGAACTGTGGTTCCAACAAGACGGCGCAACATGTCACACAGCTCGTGCCACAATCGATTTATTGAAAGACACGTTTGGTGATCGCCTAATTTCACGTTTTGGACCTGTGAATTGACCTCCAAGATCTTGTGATTTAACACCGCTAGACTAATTTTTGTGGGGCTATGTAAAGTCATTGGTCTATGCGGATAAGCCACAAACCCTTGACCATTTGGAAGACAACATTCGGCGTGTTATTGCCGATATACGGCCACAAATATTGGAAAAAGTCATCGAAAATTGGACGTCCAGATTGGACTACATCTGAGTCAGCCGTGGTGGTCATATGCCAGAAATCATATTTAAAATGTAATGCCACAAGATTATCTTGCGGATAAATAGAATTTATGTCAATCGAATAATCCATCGTTGTTTTATTGCAATTTAAAGTTCTATAGCTCTAAAAACAACACCCTTTACATACAGCTGCAAATATGCGAATTGGTTATGAAAAATTTCATGAAAAGGATATAGAACCATATCCGTGGCGGACATTTGGATGAAAATTTTTGAACGTTAATGGCAAACCTTTTCCTTCACAATGAAATAAACATCCATGGATTTCTCTCGAAATGTACTCGTTTTTTTTTATCAAAATGAAATGTCTTATTGGAAAAACCTATAAACTAAGTTTCAACTCAGGGTAAGTTGCGAAAATATTGAGTAATTTTTTTGATAGTATTCTTAAATTTTCTGTTGCACAAATAACGTAATCAACAAAAATTTTGCACGAAGAAAAGAATTGAGATTTTGAGTTTTTTTTCCCGATATTCCCACCGAGTTTTCTCTGATTCTTGAGACGAGAACGACGAGAATTTTGATACTTTAAATAGAAAATTTCATCTCCATCGATTTCGTAAACCTGAAATTATAAATAAAAAAAAAAATTTGAACGGCCATATCCACGGAACGGCTTTCGAGATCTGAACCAACCCTAAAAATTTTAAGTTTCTGAGTTTTCCGTTCGAGAGTTATCGTGTTTACGGACAGAATGGGAATTGACTCTGTATTTGCAATCAATAAGTCGAACCAAATCGTTAGATATCATTCCCGGTTCAAAATTTGAAAAATGAAGAAATGATATGGAGTGTTTTTTTGGGAAACAACTCTCGAAAATATTTTTTTGGCGTTTCTTCTAAACTATTTTTAAACGTCTATCAAGTTTGCTACAAGGCGTTGTTTTACACTTGAATTTGGTCTAATTCAATGAAATATCCATACAGAGGAATATCCTTACAAAGGGACAATAAAGTAATTATGTACTAGTAATACTTTTCACATAAAAATATGTCTCTGTGTCTATGATATTTGTAATATTCAGAAAATCTCCGACGAAAAAGTCAGAAAAAAACAATTTTTGAGAGTCATCTTCTTGAAAGTATGGAATTGTCTATAGTAGGAATGAATTTTGAAAATAATTTTCAAAATAAAATAGGTGACTTACCAGCAAGATCATCGAATATCCAAAAATAGCTCTCATAGATTCTTTTGAGCAGTAACGCCATTTTAAGGGCTACTTCACTACACGACGTCAATTTGGTCAGTATTGAGTACAATTTCGTTTTTCTAGCCGACAATGGTTCAAAAATTAGCAATTTAGATTTCAGGGCACCATTGTGAGACGCTCAATAGAAAGTATTTTCGATACCTATGCATTCATTAAATGGGGAAGAATGATGTGATATATATTTCCGTTTCAGGTCCTTAACTCAAAAGGTTTGTCGAACTTGTAAAATATTCTAAATATTTAATTAGGTGTTTTTTTATGGATGCATGTGTCTTTTTAGTATTTTATTGTATTCATGGAGTAGTAAGGATTTTAACATACTGATTGAATTGCTTGGAAATCTTTTAGTAGGTAAGTCATGTTTCCAATGTTACCTAAATCTCGATCAATAAAAAAAAACAGATTCCCTTCAAAAATTTTGGATGTTCTTGATAAATTTCACACGATGGTATATGCTTTTCTTCAATTCCAATTAATATCCCAACATGTAGGTGTAGATAAATACGCGTGATAAATATCATGGGGTTCAGTTTGAAGCTTGCCTTTCTTTGAATTAGCTCTAAAAGTATAAAAATAATTGTTATTTCACTAGTTGTAACATGTTTTTCCCCATATTTTGTAGTTATAATATAAATTCTGATGAATTCATTTGCCTGAATTGGATCCCTGATTTTCAGCTTTTAAAATTCTTGGATTAAAATTTCAAGCTAGAAAAATCGATGTGGTTTACCTCTTTATAGTTGCTGACAAAACATTCAACAGAAAACATATTAAAATAATCGAACTAAACATAGCAGTCCATGTTTTCCATAAACATATTTCACTTTGATATTTGACTTGGTTTTAAGTCAAGCTATCAAGTACTTGATTCATATCAATCTACTAGATTTTCAGCAGTTTTATGTGTATAGTGCCACATCAATAAAAAAAATGATGGAATGAGGACGAAGCTTGCCAAAAACCCTTTTATTTATTGATCTTATTTTAAAAAAAGAATCGCAAATATCAACTTTTTTGGAATAGAAAAATAAATTAAATCAATATAAATCCTAACAAAATAAAAAATTATAAAATATAAAGTTTCTTAATATTGAGAAACCTCCAGGCTTTGTTTGATTTCATAATTTTCCATCCAGGATCTAAGACACATAAGGCTTCTTATAGATTTGTCGCCTAACCTATTGCGGGTTTTTATTACTGTAAAAGCAGCTCTGGAAAATTTTCTTTCAACAGGCGTTGAAGATGCTGGCGTTGATAAAAAATCCTTGGCCATTTTGGCCAAGTTTGGAAATATATTTCTGAAACTACCAAAATCTACCAATAGATTCCATAGAAATGTGAGAAAACTACTATTAAAGTCATACTGGCGAATGCTAAAGTCTCTCGGCGCTCGAGGAATGCCCTTATTAAGTCTAAGTGCGCATGAGATTTCAGAAATATATGCCGTGCGACGCGTGCATATCAAGCCCAAGTAATATCAAGTAGCTTGATATCAAGCCAAGCAATAAACATCTAAAACCAAGTCAAGCCAAGCTCAAATATGTAATTTTTCACGAGCCCTATTTTCAAGTCAAGTAGTTGGTTAAAATGTCAAGCTACTCGGCTTGGTGAATCCCTAATCATACTCTTTTCATGAAATTTTCCTTGACCAATCTCCGGCTGTATATTCTCGATAACTCCACGAATCCCATCTTCAATTCTTGAAGGTGGAGCATTGGTAAAGACCTCATCTTTCCTTTAACCCCAAAGAAAAAGTATAAAAGTGTTAAACCAAAAGATGTCGTTGTTCAATTGTGATTACCTCTTCGAAAAATAACACTTCCATTAAAATTATCTTGCAAAATTGGGACTGTTTCGTTGCTTAATGTGTGACACGTAGGGCTGTCTTGTTGAAAAAAGTCGTCCACATGAGTATCTTCCAATTCCAACCATGAAAATCATTAATCATAGCTCGGTAGTGCATTTCTGGAATGCCTAATCCCCAAGATCGATAAGAAATCGATATACTTAGGTTTTCGTCAACACTATGGGCTACAGCAGCAATATTCTCAGTTGTTCTTGAACGACGCATACGGTTTAGATTCTTCACATCACTAACTTGCCACAACAGCTCAAATTTTCCCACCAATTGCCGGCCTTAAAAGTACTTCACGATGACCCAAAAGTACTTCAGTTTCACGAATTGTGACTTCAAAATTTTCCTCATTTTAAAGTGAATTTAAATAATTTCGTTGTTGAAGCGTGTAACCTTCCATTTTTGCTAATGGCGTAGTTTTTCCTTGTCAAATGTCAAAAGATGATAGCTTCAAATAGATAGCTGCCCAGATAGCGAGCAAAATGAAACCTCTTATTGGAAAACCTTTAAAAACCTTGAGAAGGAAAGTTCATTCAATTATGTTATTTTTATATAAGATTTAATCCAATATAGATGGCGACATTATCACTGGTATCGTTTTAAATTCCGACAACGAAGAATTGAAAAGGTACAATGATATTGAACACAATACTTTCACCATAAGATATCATACTCAATATTGATTATTCCAAGGTCACAAAAAAAAATTCTAATTCCGTTAAAAGTTTAGTTAATACGCATCTCTAGTATCCTGATGCAGTAAGATGGCATCCACCATTTCAGTACATAAAGGATTACATGGTTGGGTAGGTTTGTTCATTTCACAGCATGTGTCGCCACCTATCTAAAAGAGTGCTAAGAATCCTTAAAATCAGGAGATATGGAAGAATTCGTCCATATACACCTCAAAACTTTTGGCGACTACAATTAATCGTATGCATATGTATGAAACTATGAAATTCGAAAAGTATATTGGTTGAATCAGATACATATGGATTCAGTAGAATAGAAAATTTACCTTTCAGGTCAAGGCCGTCAAAGTTTATCCCTATTGGCTTTTTATATAGGTACACTTTGGATAGTAGGTGAATTCACGACAGTGGCGGATTTACCACCAGGCTGAGAAGGCTGAAGCCTAGGGCCCCTAGGGGCGGCAGATTGAAACTTTTTTTTTATTTTGATTTACAGAATTAAAAGCAAAATATTATACAAACAAAGTAAAAAATTTGAAAATTACAGAAATCAAATCATTTATCTATACAGAGCCAAATACTCAATATTTCAAGATCTCACATAAACAGTTGCTAAACGCTCTGTGAAATATACATACACTGTGTTCGTAAAGTATGAAACAAATTCATTTTCAGCTAAACAGACAATTTTAAGAAATAATCCTGAAATACATCGTTTTTTGATTTTTACCTTATTTTGAAATAATAATCTAATATCCAGGGTGAATTACTTTCGAGTAATGATGTCACCGTAATTTTTTTTCCAATGGAACACCCCCATTTTGACTCAATTTTCCGATTACTCTAGCTGAGCTGATTCCAAAAATGTATCATATGTTGATTCCAATTGGTACAGGGTGGAAAAAAATACAATAGTTTTGTGTGTGCTCATAAAGTAACGCGTAACATTCTTAATTAGTTAAATTAACAATATTATCAAAAATAATTATTGTCTAGCGGCAATTGGTTTGAATGTAACACCCTGTAGTTTGTTACATTTTTAGATTGATAAAAATGTATAAAAAAAAGAAATAATTTCTTTCATATTCTGTCTGCTAAACCACAAGTACCAAACATGTTTGGAAACAGCTCATTTTTATTAATCTAAAAATATAACAAACTACAGGGTGTTACATTCAAACCAATTACCGCTAGACAATAATTATTTTTGATAATATTGTTCCATTTAAAAAAAATTACGGTAACGTCATTACTCGAAAGTAATTCACCCTGTATATTAGATTATTATTTTAAAATACGGTAAATTAAAATAAAAAATCAACGTGTTTCAGGATAGTCTGTTTAGCTACAAATGAATTTGTTCTAGACTTTACGGACACAGTGTATAGAGCAAGAACCTTTGACGGCTAGAACTTCGTTATTGTATAAATATTGAAGTTTTTCTATGCATGTCTCCTACACAGGTAACAACGACCAGCGAGATTTTGGGTTGTAGTTTCTTGGTGTATAAAATGGTATCTTAAATTCGTTGAAAGTATGAAGCTCAATTTTTTCATATTTTCTTCGGGGTAACTTAGAACTCGTCATCCATTGTCGGACAATTATGACAGTTGATACCCCTTGCAAGACTTCAAGGACTAGAAGGACCTGGAGATATTGGTCCCCTTTGAAAAATCCTGGCCCCTTTCTTGGCCCCCCTCTATTTTTGAAAATTTTTCGTAGTAGAAATCTCGTCCAACAATTGACATTGTCGCTTTTTCCTCAAAAATCGAAGAAATATTATGGAATCGTAAGAAAACGCTATTGCATTGCTTATGATAAGGATACCGAACTCAGACATAATAATCAAATTGGTGGCTACGCTATTGTTCTAAAAAACTGTCTTCAATCAGTAAAGTAGATATGCTTCTTAATACGTCGAGCATGTTGAAGCAGAAAAATAAAAACATTGAAGAAAAATGGTAGAACTTTCAATTTAATTCATTTCATTCTTCCTCACAGTGGAAATCACAAATTATAATTGCCCTTTGAGTGTATTTCAAACTCATATTATTCATTCCTCTCAAGCACATCCATTCTAGTCGTTAAACTCACTAATACAGTGAAGACATATATACAAAAGCAAATTGGAAAATTTCTACTAATAAAAAAAACATTCGAGGGAACCATACCAAATTAAATTCGAAGTGTATACTTCATGAAAGTCCCTACTTCTGGAGTTGAGCAAGTATTTAAGTTACATTATGTACATATTTGTATTTTTTTTGGCATGTCAGTTCCGACCATCGAATTATTCATAGAAAACCATGAGAAATATTGTGAATACTAATATAATGACATTTTAAATGACATGCAAACTGTTTTCTACCGTGTTACTTCGATATCATTGATCACAAAGTAATAAATTAACATTCAATCAAGGTTCAACAAAAAAACCCTGAGTAATATTTTCAAATATTCATGCATTCTTTTCTCACTCCCAGTCATTAAATTATTTAAAATCAACTAATTTTAATCACATCAGTTCAGTTTTGCTTTTCCATTCATAACAATTTCTTCCGTTTCTGCATTATTTGTTTCTGTAGTTCCTTTAAGTTTCTCAGCTTCTTTGTCTTCTTTTTCTTGTGCTGCTAATCTTGCTTGCTGTCTTTTTTGTCTTGCTTGTTCCCATTTTTTTGCCTGTACATAACTTCTGTGATAGAAGCTACCGAAAAGGTAAAGGAAGAAAAGAGCTTGGATAGCTAGGAGGAAAGCTATTGGTTTGGGGTAGTTGCAATCTCTGAATAGAATTTGTGAGTTGTGCACGAAGATCACGCAGAATTGAACCTGTAAAAGAAAATTATCAGATTGATGGATCTTCGATGAATGACTCAACAAAATAGGTGCTAATTGAAAATATTCAATTTGCAGAAATTATATTCTACTTGCTGAAACTTTGTATCGAGCCTGAGATATCAAAATAAGACCAATCAGACTTTATTTTACTGTATAATTAACATGTAAAAATGAGTTTTGAGTAGTGATAAAATAATTTCATAAAACATTTGAAGAGAAAATATTAGGTGTACAACTTTGCTTCTGCTGTTTTGAAATAGATGACTGTAGAGGTAAGTGGTAGTCGAAATAAATGGATCGTAGATGTCATACAATGAGCTTAGGTATTTGTAAACATAACGCCATCAAAATATTAGTCGTTTTGTGTCTGCATCATAAAGTTATTCTCGATTAAGCATGTCAGCTCACGAGCCAAATTCTCGTCATTTGCGGGAGGTTCTAATTTTCTGCTTTAATATGAAGGAATCTGCGGCTGATGCTCATCGAATGCTATCAAATGCCTATGGTGGGGCCACTATTTGTGAGAAAACGTACCGAGAGTGGTTTCAACGCTTTAAGAATGCATGGCGGTGGAAGAGAGAAGGTTTTCGAAGATACAGATGGAAGCACTACTTCGTCAAGACTCGTGTCAAACGCAACAAGAATTGGCAGGATCATTGGGAGAGACGCAACAAGCCATTTCAGAATGCTGAAAGTCATGGGAATAATTCAGAAACAAGGAAAATGGGTGTCGTACGAGAGATGTTGAATGGCGTTTGTTTTCTTGTGGAAAGATGCTTGCAAGGCAAAGACGGAAGGGATTTCTGCATCGCATTGTGACTGGAGACGAAAAATGGATCCATTACGATAATTTCATGCTCGGAAAATCATGAGGATATCCTGGCCATGCTTCCACGTCGACGGCCAAACACATTTGGAAACATTGAAATAGGAAGTCCCACCCAACCCACCGTATTCTCCAGACGTTGCTTCCTCGGATTATCACTTGTTTCGATCAATGACAGACGGCCTGGCACTTCCGGTCTTATGAAGAAGTAAAAAATTGGATCGATTCGTGGATCGTTTCAAATGATGACCAGTTATTTCAAAGCGGTATTCGTACGCCGCCCAAAATATAGAAAGTAGTGGCTAGCGATGGAAAATACTTTGAATCATAAATGTATGACCAGTTTTTACAATACAGCCTGGAATTTGGGAAAAATACGGCGGAAGCAAAGTTGTACGCCTATGTATGGTATGCTGACATGAAATGTGGTCGAATAACCACTGAGGGTGCTGAACGATCTTATTGCTCGAATTTGGCAGTTGTTTTAGAAAAGCTCAAAACAGTTCACGAAATGGTTCTATAAAAACCATGGAAAAATGAACGAATAGCGCTTCCATCTGCTTGATCATCCAGCGTATTATCCAGATCTAGCCCTCAGTAGTTACTGGCTCTTTGCAGATCTCAAAAGAATGCTCCAGGAAAAAAAATAGCTAAAGCAAGAAGTGACTGACGAGTTTGAAGTCTATTTCAAAAGCAAAGATCTAACTTCCTACAAAAAAGGCAATGAAAGGTTAGAGAAGTATTGGAGAACATTTATCACTCTTGAAAGAGAATTTTCCAACAAATATATTCAAAGTTTGAGAAAAAATGTGCTTTCACTTGTTAGACGAGACTTTTTGAGGTACTGTTACGAGAACGTTATTTCCAAAACAGAATTATTCAAAAATGTTTTTTATGGGATGTCATCAAACGCATTTTTTGTAGGAATTTGACCTTAAGCTTGAAACTGGTTTAGATCAATTCTTAACAGTTAATATATCCGGTATAAAATCAACAATTTTTGAACCTGGGAACCGTTATAGCTTGCCAATAATTTTTGAATTAATTTTGTATACTCACCATTTGCAAAGCAGTTACATGCTTTTTCCACCAAAGATATTTCTGATATTGGGGTCCCATGGAAGCCAATAAGTAATAGGTGTACATAATTATATGAATGAAGGAATTAATAACTCCCAGCAAAGTTCCATGGCCACCTGAGAATGAGAAAAATCAAGATGTTATTGCGTTCTAGCATTGGTTAATCGTCCATTTTACAACCACATTCTAGAAGGAGTTGATTTATTTAGTGGATTGGTTTGGACCAGCTTAAGAACTTTACTGCGTGCTTCATTCAGTTCTGGTTCTGAACGTTTATGTCTGAATTTTATATTTTTTGGTTAGGTACTTTCGAAAATTCAATTTGAAAGATTTTTTTCATTACAATAATGGATTCTGCACATTCCAGAACATAAACTCGAAATATGGAAATATTCAGTTTAAATGTTTTTATGGCCATCTGTATAAAGAATGGTGTATATCTATAATAGAGCTCCGTGTATATTTTTTCTCATGGATAGTTGTTCAATTTTATGTTCTCAGAATGAATCACGTACCTGGAAGAAATTTTGTTCCAATCCATCCACAGACAGGCATCATGGCATGGTGGTACAGATGGAGGAAAGATACTTGATTCATCTTTTTTCTTAAAACGAAAAATACCTGTGGAATGATATGTTACACAAAATTCATTAAACTTTCATTCTAGAATATTTCTTACCGTATCTACCAATTCAATTATTTTCGTCATGAAGTATAACCATACTGCTGTTGCCATCTGAAGAAAAAAATGATTTCAGTGTAATAAATTGCCAAATTTTGCTGCTATTTCAAATATGTATAGGTACCTACTCCTCACAATTGTAAACGACATTGAAACTTGAATTTCATTTTTGAATGTGGTCAATATATTGATAATTGACCTAAGGAAAATACATGACAACAACAAACTTGAACTTAAAACTTATTGAGTAGCAGAGGGATAGTACCATATCTTTAAAAAATGAAGTAGACCTGAACAGACTCATCAGGATTGAAGAAAAATAATAAATATAATGGTATTATTTCAAATAGGAGATCTCTGAGAATGAGACTCCTATGCCTCTGATGGACATCGAAGAAAATATCAAAATCTACAGACAAGTCTGAAGCATAAGATCATAATTAATCTTCAGCTTTAATGAATATTTTTGAAATGATTTACTAATTCATTATAAAGATCTGTTTCAGCAGGAATCATAGAAAACGAAGAGAATATCTACCTATAGCAAAAACTCCTATAAAAAGTTAAAACATAAAACCCAAGTATTGAACCATCCTCGTTACCGAAAATATTCGAAATGAATCAACCCTTAGTTCCCCGAAAGATACTCTGTGATCCTGAGATTTTTAAGATCAGATTAAAATTATCTTACAAAGAGAATACCTTCAAGAAAATATCCCATAAAAACTTGAGACATAAAACTCAAGTATTGGACCATCCTCATAAATAAACAAAGAAATTCAAAATAAATCAATCGGTCAGAGATTTACAAAAAAAGTGAAGCACTAATCTACAGCAAAACTCCGATAAGAAGTCAAGTTATAAAACTCAAGTATTTGATTCGAATGAACGTACACTCAAGATGATGAAGGTCAATAAGGACAAATTCCTACCCCACTTCCAAATGAATGTTTACATCTTAGGATTCGAAAATATTCGCAGGTAGCCTCATCCAGTTCATTCCAATAAAATCGTTTTACATTTTTCTTCTCTCGGATAATTTGGGTTGAGTAGGTACACCCTTTATTAAAAACTTACTTACTGTCATTGATGTTGGGTTGACAGTGTAATCAACCGGTTGACAGGCAAAACTGTATCCTCTAGCCCATCCTCCTTCTAAACCCTGCAAAAAAATTAGTTAGATCTTCAAAAATAAACATACATAGAATGGAAAAAATTGAGGGAAAAGACAACATCTCAACCCAGTGTTTAGTTCATTTCTCTTGAAACTTGAAACTATCGACCGATTGCAGCAATAATTATTTGTGTTAATTATGAGTAGTTTGATTCCTCTGGCACATAACTGTTAGTAGGGATTACCACCACGTGGCTTTCCGCTTATCAGTCAAACATTAGGTACCCATTCATTTCTCCTCTGGCGCTCCTGCGATCGCCAAGATTTGTAAGTTGTACATTCATTTCATCTTCTTTCTTTCTTCAAAGGAAATAAGTAAAGAGCAGTACTGTACGACAATTTTCACGAAATTATAGTTTTACCTCTTCCGTAATGATTTTCGGTAGGTTTTTTCATGAATATTTAAAAATAAAACATTTTTTGGTGAAATTAAATATCATCAATTTTTTTGCGAAAAACGAGAAATTAACAAAAATTCGCGAATTGAAAATATTTACTTTCACTTATGTATCGCCTCCTGAATTTGTCGCACTTATTCACTAACCCCCCGTATAAATTCTAAAGGCCAAAAAAACCATCTTGAAATACTATTATTGCATAGAATTTCAAATTTTATTTTTCATTAAAGCTAATTACCATCAAGTGTTATCACTAATTAAACTAATCATTCTTAAGTATCGCCTTTCATATCTAATTAAATATTTGTAAATAACTTGTCTGTTTTTTTCTAGTATGTATTACATTTTGCAATATGTAAAACGAAAGATTATAGACAGAACCATCAAGAAGTCCTCTTAATCTTTCACGATCTTTCTTATTGATGGATTTCACCAGTAAATAGCATCCTAAGATAGAAGACAGATTCTTCAGCATTACATTAACATTGCAGAACATGATGACCTAATCGATCAGTGGACTGTACCATTACATCAAACCCCATTTCTTGTGTGGAAGTGAATCTATGTTATCGAAGAATATCAACGTACATTATTCTTGAATGAATTGCAATTAACAAGATAGCGTATCCTGCTTATTAGGAAAACCTACTGATGTTAACATAATATTTAAAGAGTTCTTTTATTTCATGGTGATATATCTATATTCTCTCAAATCAGTTGCTCAATTACAGTAGTACCTACTAGTACTTACAGAGTAATAAACATAGATAAAGGGAGCATATTATGTCATTTTCAATAAGCAAATTTTGTCCCCAACATGAACTATCAAATTTGACATGAAGCACGCGGAAATGAAATCATATCAGTGTTACGATATTCGACTCAATTCGCGAGTTTCTCCACAAAGAACGCACTTCTTATGTCCCATAGTGAATCAACGTTTCATATTAACTCAACTCGCAGGTAGATACAGAAAATAATAAATATTCTGCTCATTATAAATTCGACAGTTAAGAAAAATATCGGATTCCAAATATTCAAATTTGCATATTCAATCAGGAATCACTCAAATAAATATATTTCATTCAATATAATATACATTCATAACGATATAGTAAAATTGTGGTTTTGAAAATATATCTCAATCCGACAACGTAATCTAACCATGTTGGGGACATGAAAAAATTGCGTATACTACCTCTATCTATGGTTAGCACCCAATTATAATAGATGCGTGTCAAAATTTTGGAACATAGAGTTATTGGATCGAGATATTAGAGGTTAAGTGACGTTACATTTGTACAAAAACTCCTGGCTTCACGACTTCAAAAAAGAAAACTGTAACCAATTGATCAAGAAGAAGAATTGATTTGGTATTATGCATTCATTAAAATTCAAATTACTCACCAAATAAACTAAATACACACTCAAAACTATCTGAAGTGCGTTGTAACATTGTATTACGAGCTTCAGGTCGTAGGGTTTTCTATCCCTCATATATCTCGGTCCAGCTGATATACAAAAATATAAATATGTGACTAGAATTGTGATTACTGGTCCTGGTGAGCTCATAAGCAGCCAGCTAGATGTTCTAGGATCTGAAAAAAATTTAATCATCAATAGGAGAGATGAAAGTACTCACTGAGAAAATCCAAAAAGTAATAGTATCAGAGGATAATTTATGTTGAAAGGTTTTCAAAAAATTTCTATTCAAACATTGAGATTATTTAGATTTTCAAAGAAAAAAAAGTATATTAAATCAGCCATGTTATCTGAAACATCAGTCACATCGATTTACATCAGTTCAGTGTAATCCATAGAGTTCATAGTATAACTTTCTATTATATCGTCGGCTAAGAGTGTAAATCTGCTATGTCCATAATGAGCAATTTTACAGGAGACCAAAAAAACCGGACGATATGTCTTATATATTGTTATTGTTAATACTGCTAGCGTTTCGATTGATTTTTGCAATATTCAATTGTTTTTCACTCATAATTTAATGAAAATGAAGGAGCATCCAGCATATTTTGTTGACTATCTTATCTTCGTTCAGCATAGATACAAAATACTCAATGAAAGGTTTACTTAGGGGTTACGTCATAAGCGGACGCCATGATACTTATTAGCGTTTAACCGCTAGATTAAAATTAGATGAAAAAATGACAAAATTTTCCAAATAGTAGATGTATTACTACATTACAGCAGGGGATTTCAAAGTCTAGCCTATTTCCGTGTTCCAGCAGACATTCAAATGTGACACCTAGATGTCAGCTCTGCATATATTTCATGCATAACTGAGTTATATGACCCTATTCAATTGAATCTATGCATCTTATTATGGAAACTGAGCTACAGTGACGAGAAAACATTCCATTGGTATAATTTAGACGAAGAAACTTTCAGACCAATTCAAAAATGAAGGAACTAAAAGTGCCAAATGCAATTTCAGTCTATATATCTCAGATAACCTCTAATTTTTTTTGTATTTTGAATATCAGGTCTTCTGCAGGTGATCAGAAAGAGAAATTCAATAAAATTTCATCGAAAGATTATTTTTCTTGTTTTCATTTATCTCAAACTTTGACCGCAAGTAACTATGGAAAAAAAATCATTATTGGTAATAAATATTCCACAACTCCCATAACAAAAGAGGTAGGTGTGTGTTAAATAATAATCACCTATCATAAAAACAAATATTCATAATAGCGCTCTTAGCTTTTACGCTACAGTTTTCTTAGGCATTCCATGTACATATTTGAAAAAATTCAAATCATTACCTTTTTTATATAATTGAATTTGTAGTGGTGGTTAGTCGATGTCTAGTCCAGTTTACAATTTTTTCAATATTTTCATATGTCAACTAGTATTTAATGACAAGATACAATTTATGCTGATTTATACTAGAAACAATACGCCTTAGAAATATTTCAAACATATTTCATTTATTCATGAAGGAAACATTTTTTTATTGAATTATGCAGAAAACTTTTCAATATCTCGAGTATTCGTCTAAAATATTAATAACAATTTAAGAAATAAATCAATTAAATTAAGCTCAATTTTTGAATGAATTTCATATTAATATCATTATTAATTATTTTTCAACAAAAAGCATTGTATGAAAATTATATTTTGTAGCACAGATAAAAATAAATAATACTGAACAACTTAATACGACTAGCCCTGAGACTAGCCTTATTAGACAACTTTAATTTTAAGATCTATTAATTATCCTTCGCACAAATGTGTTGACACTAAATTTTTTCTAAAAGCTTACTAATCTTTCAATTCGTAAATATTCCTCACATTGAGAAATTTCGCTCTTGGTTGTTTTGAAACTATTCTGGAAATCCCAAGGGGTCAATGTGAGGTCCAACATTATTCTTCTGTCCTTACAGAATGCTTCAACTATCTAAATATCTGACGATGTGCTAAAAATGATAGTGGGTCGCCAATAAATTATTTGAACAAAAAAACAAATTTATTTTGCAACGCAAAATGAACTGGGGTTTTCTGAATAACTCGAAAAATATTAATTAATTATGAATTGAGGCTTATTTTGACATCTCAGAAATTGTAAGGATACTATATAAATAGGGCATCTAATAGAATAGCAAAAAAAAATTCAGCTTTATATCTCCCCTACTATAGAACATAGAATATCTGAATGTTAATTTTATATAAAATACAAAAAAAACTGAAAAATCTACATTGCAAGGTCTGACAAAGAACCTCACCCAAGAGTGAATATTTAACAATGATGGCAACAACCTACCTTCAGAAAACGGATCGATATAAAGTAAAGAACCTGGGAGTCATCTTCAATAGAGAAAGAATGAAATTCAAGAAAGAATAACAAGAGTGAGAAAAACCATTTGAATACTTTGAGAAGAGAAAAGAAAGACAAAAAAGCCAATCTACAAATCGACAATTCAAAGCATTATGTTGTATAGCTCGGAAGTATTGAATGTAAGAAAAACTAATAGAAAAAGACTGATGGCTATAAAGATAGACTTTTCAAGAAGAAGATCAAGCTTAGAGAGAGTGAGGAATGCAGAAATCAGGAGGCAGATTAGATATTATTGACCTTGTAGATTGGCATGGCTGATGATTGTAGATTGGCAATGGATGAAACAAGATGGCCAAGAAAAGTGTTAGAGAGAAAGATGGAAGAGGGTAAGACCAAGACGCAGTTGGAGAGATCACTTTGGCGAAGCCATGAAGGTAAAAATCTTGTGAGAGGATATGTGTTTTGATAGAATAATTTGGAAACTGGTAACGGTGAGGCAGCGAGAGCTGCCTAACAGAAATACAGTGAAAAACATCACAATTTAGATTGAGAGTAACCATTTTTTCTGAAATTCATCGACTCAATTAGTGAAATCTATTTAGGTTTAGCTAAAATGCTAAAAATATCATCCTCTTCAAAAAAAAAACAGATGGCAGGTAAAAATGTAACAAATTGATGATGAAATCATCAGCCTTCAAACTCAAAATATCCTACCGAAAAAATCTAAGAAAAAAATAAATTTGAGAAGCTAATAAATTCCGATACTGACACACTACCATCACACCAATCAAGGTCCTGTCTATAATTAGCAATAAGTGAATTGATGGCTACCTAATAAATAATGATACACTTACCACTTTTTGTTTCCATGAAATTATTATATAAATCCATGATGGCGCGGAAGCCATTGCTGCTCGTGGCCATGTTGATTTTTCCTGTGTCTGAAACAAAAACGTTCAATGAACATTCATCTTCACAAATTATCAAATTACCCTTTAAACTAACGCGATACTCTCACTAGGAGTCAAATAATGCGGAACAAGATCGATCAAAACATATTTTTTTTTATGATTCTGTATCGGCGTTGTTTTGGGCAAGACTGGAGTGATGTGGCATAGAAGGTGGGTGGTCACAAACTGGAGACAGAGGATTAGTGACAATTCCTTATCAATTTCATATAATACTTCATCATTCAACCTCACAATAAAAACAATTAAAAATTTATAATATGGGTAGGTGTCTCAGATAATGGATCGTTTGCTATGAATGCGATTTTTCCATTAAATTTTATAACATAATTCGTGTATGCCTTTAATTTAAGATGCATTTCCATCTGATAGGATAGAGGAATTGAAGGAATAATTGAAACTTCCTTTTCAGCAATCCGGTTTTTCATCAAATTTGAAAACTTTTTACGATAATGGTCTTGAGTTGTTATAACTTATTACCAAATTCAATTCTATCCATCCAGTTGTGAACAATAACTTTCGGGAGAAAAGCACTGCAAATTTTACAATCATCAATTGAAATTGTTTTTTTTTCTATGAACGTAAAATGATGTAGATAAAATCAGAAACTTTTGAGCGCTGGTTCATTCATTCGCCCTTAGATTTCAGAAATTGTGAAGGAAGGCGATAGTGAAAGGTGACGAAACTTCAAAAATTGAAATTATTCAGTGGATTAATTGAAGAGTTATTGAACTCTTGAGGGAATGTTTATTGATCACCCTGTATGACCGTGCCAAACAGAGATTTAGAATTTTTATTATGAATTATTTCTTTGTGGTTACGAAAACGAAAAAAATCATAATGTTCACGTACAGGGTGATCCAATATTCACGAAATTAGGAAATGTTTGAAATTTTCCTAGTCCGGATTTGATTTACTCGATTTCAAAAATATTGAAGTAAGGCGATAGTGAAGGGTGACAAAACTTCAGAATTTGAAATTATTCGGTCGAATAGTTAAAGAGTTATTGATCTGTGAGATTTCACCCGTAAGATGAACATTACACTGTATATCGCCAACGAAGGCACTCTGGCGATTTAAACCTCTTGATACGAGTCCTCTATGATGTCTTGAATTCACAGTATCCGTTTGTTGCATTCTTTCCGGGACACCCTGTATAGGTAGGAATATGAGGAGGCAATTATCTCATGAATGAACGAGCGCTCTAAAGCTTCTGACTTCACTTAAGTGCTTTCCTCATTATTTTTCGATGTTCTGCGTGAATTTTCTATGGTTCTGAAGACGCAATCAACACTGTAGGTACATTGCACGAAGCTTGAAATTGATATTTCAAATATACAACGTTAAATCTCAATCAGATCGGATTTGTAGTCACTTAAACACTGGTTATTTACTTTCCTATGTTCTTCTTGAATTTTCTATGGTTTTAATGATGCTAGCAGATTGAACTTTGCATGGAGCTCATAATAAATTCCAATATAATTGTTTTTTATTGATTGTCTTGCTGCGGGATTATAACCCGGGTTGCCTAATAAAAATTCAAAAATCCAGGCACATAACTGTTAAGAGGGATTCCCACCACGTGGCTTTCCGCGTATCAGTCAAACATTAGGTACCCATTCATTTCCCCACTGGCGCTCCTGCGATGACCAAACTTTGTACGGTGTACGAAGCTGTACATTCACTTTACCTTTTTTCTCTGTACGGAACATATAAGTAGAGGGCAGCACTGTACGACGGTTGATAATTTTTTTCACAAAATTATAGTTTTACCTCTTTTGAAATGATTCATGATGATTTTTTGTGTAGGAATTTTTTCACGATTGGGTAATTAAAAACAGTGCTTTGTAGATTGAACATAGCATCAATTCTTTTGAGGAAAACGAAAAGTTACCTACATTTTTTTCTTGGCAAATTGAAAATATTGTCATTTTACAATATAGATTACTGTTTACGGAAATTATGTGAAAACACCATAAAAATCGGTGGTTGTAAGAGGAAAAATTTATAATTTCTTTTTGAACTGAGCAGTCACGTAGTGGTATTTCCTCTTGAGACTGTGGTAAAAAATATTATATTGAGTACAATCGTAGTAATAGATTCCTCAAATCTCATTAAAATGTGTATCCTAGTTTCTCAGAAATCATTTTTTTAAATAATTTAATTTTAATAATATACGATTAATATTTGAGGTATTGGAGGTAGAAACGAAAATGACAGATTTCTGGCATCATTTTAAGAAAAAAAGGTCTTATGAATATGGGCCCGCAAACGCTTTGTTTTCGAGATACAGGGTGTCAAAATTTGATGTTTTCAAATTTTTTTCTCATAGAACCTCCATTCACAAGATTTCGCATAGTTATCTCAATTTAAAGTGTTCATCATGTGATGTGCTAATTTTTAATGCAAATCTATAGGGTGATATATTTCTGGAACAGTACCAGATTCTTTTCTCCAGAACTTATCTTTATGGACCACTGGTAGTTTAGAAAGAAGTAAAAAGAAACAGTACTACAATTTTTAGTATCTTGTAGTTTTGTCGAATCTGCCATCCATTTCGAGAAAACATTTCAAACAATTCTTTGATAATCTTCAGGATAATTTGTCTAAAGATTTAGTTAGTTAGCTGTGATCAATAAATAATTATAAGTTTTGGTACTTATTTACCCAATCTATATTCGATAAACTGGTATAATCATCACAAAAAAGTAGGACTACAAGAAACACCCTGTATCTCGAAAACAATGCGTTTGGGTGCCAATGTTTTTGGACTTTTTTTCTTAAAATTACCGAGGAATCTCTCATTTTCCTTTATACCTCTCATTTAGGAAGTGCCAGTATAAGGCAAAAACAATAGAATCGGTAATCAAACTTCCTTTTCTTAGATAATATCACAGAGTGAACGTACTCGTCAAAATATTTTATATATTGAAACATACAGTTCTTTTTGAAAAGTATCTGAAATATTATTTACCATCTGCTGAATAATAAACACTAAGTAACTAAGCTGCTACAAAAAAAAATAACTGAGGTACTTTTTTCTGGCAGTTCTGCTTCAAAGTTGCAATTTCGATTCGTAATTTGGTACATCGCTTAATAGATGGCACCTTATGCTACACGTAACTAGTTGAAACTGCGAATTTAAAGGTTCAATCACATGAGACAATTCAATTGAACGTTCGTGTGCGAGTTTTTTTACAT
Source organism: Harmonia axyridis (assembly GCF_914767665.1). Lineage (NCBI taxonomy): Eukaryota > Metazoa > Arthropoda > Insecta > Coleoptera > Coccinellidae > Harmonia > Harmonia axyridis. Next base: position 34,530,770 of record NC_059505.1, read on the forward strand.
GAACCCAACGAAATCAAGTTCAGGATCTGCTACTGGTTTGATATCCAATTTCCAATCCTACGAGTTCCCCTGAAACCTGAAAGTGAGTAGTAGTTCTTGAAAAATAGGAAGTAAACAACAAATTTCAATATCACGTGAGCATTGAACTTAAACTTCTCAGGAACTGAAATTGAGTTACGATGTTCTTGACTTTCCTCAACGAATCGAGAGTTTAACACACTGAACTGTTTCAGGATCACCTTGGAGATGATTCAAGCTCGAAACTAAAGAGATTCTAGCTAATAGGTATCAAATCTAGTATGTCTACTGAAGATACACATGTATGTTAATTCGATAATCTTGTTCTGATGACGAAATCAAAGATTATGCTGGATATTTGATAGAACGGTGTTTATAGACGACGTATTTTATGTTAATCAAGTGGATCTGATGCTTTCCTGAGAGTAATCTTCATAAACAATTACTATTGTTGGGTTTTATTCGTCTCTCAATCATAATAAATCATTGATTGGTATTATTACGATACCGTCTTCAAGTAGAATCTTTTTGAATTCTCTATACGAGCAAGTAATCGATGATGATTCAAAAGAACATGATTATTTAATACATATTTAAATTTAATGATAATCGACAAGTACTTTTCTTCGAAGTATGTATTTTATAAATTTTTTGAGCGCTCAATAGAGATGAAACTTCGCATTTAGATGTAGAATGAAATGAAAAATAGCTGAATAATGATTATTTGGAGAACGTTAGATTGTAGGTATCATTAGATTTCTGAATTAATTCCAATTGAATATGTCATCTGACAAAGAAACTGCAACACCTAAAAGGAGCTGTTTAAATTTTTTCGGTAAAACATAGATAGCATAGCAAGGAGTAAATGATTGAATTTGGAGAAAAAATCGTGTAGGATTTTTCAATTTTTGTTACTTGAATGTTGTTATCGTTTTTTGCAAGATTTTTAGTCTTTATTCGAGGTAACATGACATCGCTGCGTTACCTTCAAGGAATAGTGGAGTAATATGTTCTCCCTTACCTTAACGTGCTGGAGAATCCAATATTTTAGCAAGATAATGCCCGACCTCACGATGCCAGATTTAGTTTAAACTTCTTTGAAGCGACCCATGTGAATCTTTTGCCATGGCCGCCCAGATCCCCCGATCTTTCGCCCATAGAACATGTTTGGGACATCATGGGTAGAAGAAATGGAAATTTACCCCAGCCCCCACGGACTTTGGAGGCTCTGAGACATGAAGTACAGGTAGCTTGGGATAGTATCCCTCAAGAAGAAATAGACCATCTTATTGCATCAATGCCGAGAGGTATTGATGGGGAGTGTATAGATAATCACGGTGGACAAACACATTATTAAGAATTTAATTCAAAAAAATTGTAAACCCTTCGTGTTTTTCTCCAAATTTCAATCATTTACTCCTTGCTATACTATCTATGTTTACCAAAAAAAAACCTTAAATTTCAAACAGCTCCTTTTGGGTGTAGCAATTTCTTCGACAGTTAGTATATATTGTGTCCTTCGATTTAGGAAGAATTCAATAGGAATTTAATTTTTTTATTGCTTTACAGACTCTAATTTCACTAATAATAAACCAAGACGTTGAATCAATAAATTCAGTATTCCTCAACAAAGAAAACTTTGTGATATGTGTAACAATCAGTTGAATCAGCATGAATGTATTTAAGGTCGTGTTTGGATACACTTTTTTACATCAGACAAATTAACTCATTACAACACAGATGCTTCAAAGTATAATGATCATTTTCGCGGGATAAAAATCAACAATTACTAATCGGAATTTTGACAAGTCATAGCGCAGGAATCTCCTTCGATCATAAAACCAGACAGATTGGTATTTAGCGGCGTTTTTTCAAGTTCAAGGAATTCCATACGAATTTAATATATAGAAATTATTTTCTGTCATGACCTTCAGTTTTTGGGAATTTCATTTCTATAAACTTATTCTGAAAATTTCATAATATTTTCTTCGTTTTATATTCGTCTTAACTTTGTCTAGGCGTTGCTACTGTGTCTCACTGTCAACTGAAACAATGTAAATTATGGGAACAACATCAAATAGTTGAACCAATCTGGAATGATTTGTAAAGATTTTTTTTCATGTCATACCTTGAATTTGAATACCTTTATATCTAAAATTCATCAACCTAATTCTTCCAAATGAATCATTGGTATATACTATATAGCAATCGATTTTCTACCAAAATGTTCTAGATCAGGAGACAATCTGCTATAGAATAAGCCTTTCACAACCTTTTATGAAACCGTATTCTATAAGGTATATATACTCAAGGTACATACATATTCCAACAGATAAAATAATTTAAATTTCCTCAAAAATGAGAAAGAAATCAATTTATTAACCTTCCGGAGAGAATGTCAACCTTGATTATTACAAGAAGTTCAAGTAAGTACATATGTGCTTCAAAAGGATGTAGATACTGGTGATTTCTGTCTTACTGCTTGATTGAATAAAATGAAATTGCAGTTTCCTATGTATTAATTAGGTTGATATTTTGAATCAAATTACGTTTCAGAAAACAAGAAAGATTAGTCTTATTCGTGAATTACTAAATTAATGAAAGAATATAGTAGGTACAGGGTGTCCCAAATTCGATGCTCACTGAAAGCATCTCGAGATCGATAAGACTTAGAGAAAAAATCTTCAAGGATCTTCGACCACTTTTTTCGAACTAATAAGATATCAGAAAGCAGATATCATGATTCGTTCTCAAGTTACAGTGCGTTTCTGAAGAGTGACTTACAAATATTTCGCTATATCTTGGTTTCTGTTCGAAAAATATAAAAATAATATATAACATAAAAATTAATTACCGTTTAAGAGATACAGAGTTGGCACGCCCTATAGCGCGCGTCAAAGATGGACACTAGCAAAGAGAAAATACGCTATATTCCACAGTTCTTTTTCGATAACGGCGAAAATGCAAGCCAAGAGGTTGAATTTGCAAATAGGGTTTATGGTTTCGAACCATTTGCATAAGAACTCAAGAAGAAGCTCAATGTATAGGTACCACACGGGTTAACGCAAAAAAAAACTCATGGACCGAATGCATAAATGACACCGTTTTATAAAATTACGATTCAATTTTCTTAAACTAATTTCCGATATGGTCCGGGCTGCGTCGAATAAGAAGCGAGGAAGAATTGCGTGAACGCGTATTCGACGCAGCCCGGACCATATCGGAAATTAGTTTAAGAAAATTGAATCGTAATTTTATAAAACGGTGTCATTTATGCATTAGAGTCCGAGGGAAACAGTCTGAACATTTACTGTAAGTTAGATTTAAGAATTAAATAAATAATCGAAAGTTAAGTCTGTTTTTAATTAATTTACTTTTTTTTTCAATAATATTCCTTTTTCGCTTCCCCTAATCCATCTTTTTCCCTATTGTGACTTTAACAAATAATAACAAAGCCCGGTATCAAATGTAATGTCATAGCAAGCGGCAAAATTACCTGATAGCAGGGTTCCTAGTTTCAACTTAGTTAAGTAGGGCATCGGTAAAATGATGAAAATACCTAGTTTTATGGGCATAAGATTCGTGTATTGTACCATTTCTAAATCTGTCTAAAATGCCCAATTTTTTGATGTTACTTGCTCGTTTTGTTTCAAGGATTTTTTTTCACAGCAGGTGTCCAAAGTCGAAGTTCTCGTTTTGCTAGCAATTGAAATCAAGATTTATCCATTAATTTACGGAAATCCACATAACTTTTTGACAGAATCATACTCATGTCATCTTAAATAACTATTTAAGATTCCATTACAACAAAAAAATAAGCTTCGAGAGCTTTCCAGCAGAATTCTGAGCCTGACAATGTTAAAAAAGGGGAAAATTCATTAAAAAACGTAATTTGGTAATAACTCGAAAACCATGCAACTTTTACTGGGGTCATGTTAGGCTGGTTAGGTCCCTCTTTAGGTGACCTACCTCCGGTGTCACTGTGACGTGCCACTTATGGGACACCCTGTATAATGATTCAATCATTATACATACTGTTTTCCATGCAAAAATTATGGATTTCTTTTCAGTACACCTTATATTTTGTTGTCAATTCTCTCTATCGTACAGCCAAAAAACTATTTTTTTCTGGCTTTCAAAGTTTATTGTTTGAATTAAGCTAGTTCGAAAATTTGATAGAATTTCAAAGAAAAAATAAAATAAAGCATAGTGATATTGAATATATAATGATATGGAATATTATTGTCCTAGCCATGATAGATTTGAAAGGATAACTTTTCAAGTAATGATTATTACATTATCTATGAAATATAAAGTAATTTGCTCTATTTTTGGAATATACGCATAATTTTAGAATAATAAAAAGATCAGGAGAAATTGAAAATTTTCCAAAGTTTCATTCAAATAATTAATTAATTGTAATTTCAAGAATTCAGGTGGGAAAATATTCTTCCGAATACTTCTTGTAGAGCATAATTAGGAGCTCATTAGCAATAATTATTATATTTTATGAGAAGGAAATCTCAAGAATTTCTCAAAGTAAGATCAATGCTTTTCGAATGCAAAGGTCGAATACCCACATAAAAATGATCAAAAAATCCCAAGAGTAGGCAGATTCAGTTATTTAATTGAGGAAAAGGTCGTGATTTGAAACTATAACGAGTGTTCAAAGAGGAAAAGTTGAGAAAGCAAGCAGACATGAAGGATTTATCTATAGGAAACCTTAACCTGCTCTATACAAGATAATTTGAACGCATTCGAATATATTTTAATATTTTCAATAACGAACATATTTCTGTTTTCAATGATGAGTGGAAATTTTGTTATTTGTGTTTCATTGTGGTATTATAGTGTTGTTTTAATCATTTTTAAGGTTAGAAATTAAGGTGTTAATTATACAGGGCGTTTTACCATTGGCTCTATTACGGTTAAGCGCAGAAATTTTCAATTTTTTTTCCGAAACAATATAATTAGGTTTTATAAGAGCTACATTTTCAAACTGTTTGGAAATACACAGGGTGTACCAAACAAATGTAAATGACCACACATATGTTTTTTCTCATGGAAAATCCTGCTTTTTAGTGAATTTTCAGATTGCATAGAATAAATGGACCCAAGTTCATTCGCAGTTTCATATACTTAAAACTTATCGTTTTTGAGATGCCCCAATTTTTCAGAAATTGAAGGAGCTTAGGAAAAACCTAATATGTAACTTCGAAATAAATGAATTGATCCTTGTAAGTACAGACGTTTTGATAATCAATGAGAATTATATGAAATGAGATAGAGTACATATTGGGTCAATTGAAAAGTCCCCGGTCTGATGCACAGATGGCAGTGCTGGTATTAAATCCATATGATTTTTAGTTAGTACCAACCTTCAAACGATACGTGTCAAAATTTGATAGCAGTCCGACCATTAGTTTGTGAGATATTGCGTTGTGAGTGTAGCTACTTTTGTTATTTGAAAAAAGATCGAAAAAAAAGAATTTCGTGTGTTGATAAAATATTGCTTTTTGAAGGGAAAAATATAGTTGAAGCAATATCTTGGCTTGATGAAGAGATTTCGGGGTCTACACCAGGAAAATCAACCATCATTGATGGGTATGCTGAGTTTAAACGTGGTGAAATAAGCACTGAAGACGGCGAACGCAGTGGACCCCCATAAAAAAGGGACACCGACAAAAAAATCAAAAAGTGCACAAAATAATTTTGAATAACCTTAAAGTGAAGTTGATCGAGATAGCAGATATTGTGAAGATATCATTTGAACGTGTACATCATATGATTCCCGAATATTTGTACGAGAGAGCTGTATGCAATAAATGGGTGCCACGTGAGCTCACAATCGATCAGAAGGATGAAATCTTCAGAAAACGGCCCCATTTGAAGAAAAAAAAAGGTGCTGTTTCATCAAGACAATGCGCCGTGTCCCAAATCAATGAAAACGATAGCAAAATGGCATGAATTGCTTCTGCATCCACCGTATTCGCTAGATCTGGCCCCCAGCGACTTTTTCCTGTTCTCAGACCTCAAAAGAATGCTCGCTGGAAATAAATTTAGCGCCAATGAAGAAGTAATCGCCGAAACTGAGGCCTATTTTGAAGTGAAAGAGAAATCTTACTACAACAATAGTATCGAAAAGTTGGAAGATCGCTATAATCGCTGTAACCGATTTTGGTATCAATTATGCGATATGATTTGAATTTTTGAAGAATTAACGTGAAATTATATTGAACTTTTATTGTTTTCGGATATTCTCCTCTCTGAAGAAGAATTCATCATGATGTGTGTCAAATACCACAATGATCAGCAATTTTCCAACGACTAAACCAAATGTCCTATTTAAAATTGCAAAATTGTTTACTCGTTTGACCTAGAACTCGATCTATGACAAACATCATGTCTATATTTTATATTATGGATATATTTTACGTAACACCAATTGGAAATCATTTTCCGATTGATATAAATTATAGTTTCCTGGTTTGTTCATTGGTTTTCTGAATATTTAACCAATATCTCAATGATTCTGTTATTTTAAACATCAAGTTGTATAGGAGTACCGGATGAAGAACACGGGTTCTCCTTCGTTTTTAAATCTTTCATAAAATATGTAAGAATCATTGAAATTTATGGTTGAATGCATGAATATTACTGAAAAACTAATTCTTTTCAACGACAATAATGTTTATCGATATTTCAATATGTTAACGTCAAAAGTTACAGATTTATCGCTTGCGAATTACGAAAATTATTATTATTTTCAGAAGATCATGTGACTTATGTTCAGGTCGGAATCCAAAATAGACAATGAGAAGAATAGATACACTAACACTATTCGATGATTGGCTACAAATTTATGAGCAATTTAAATTAATATGGAAAATGTTCATGGAATTATGTAGAAGTATTTGTTTTCGCAGAAAACCGCAGCAATTTTTACATAATTAACAAGTGTTATTTACGTCTATAAATGTTTTCTTCAACTGAATTATATCCTAGAATATTCGTGGTAATCTCAAGATTCATCAGAATTAGTTCTCAAGATTACCTTTGCTCCTTCCTTGGAGGACAAATTGTCACTTTTTTCTCTCAGAATATTTTAATAATAATATCAATCTGAACCTGTAGAACCAAATCATGCGAGAATATCTCAGTTTCATAGAGATTTCCTGGTTATATTTCATTATAATATGTTGGTATTCGGAACTTTATTAAATTTGTGTTCATAAAACAGATTTACCATCCAATATTTTTCAATGCAAAAATCACTGAACAAATAACCCCTAAATAAGAATAAAAGTGCAGTGAATCACAGAGAAAATAATTTATAGGTAATACCTGTAGAAAAGGCTCATTCTATCACTATTTCATTCAAAAATTCGTCTCCTCGTGGCTAGTTTTAAAATTTGAAATCGTGGAAGAATATCAATGCCTTCTACAATTATATTATGAATAACTATTATTTACAAGATAGATACGACAAAAACGTTTAAATGATTATTTTACATTAAATAGGTAGTTATTAAGTGAATTTCAATCTAGCCGGATCAGTTGCTACGGAAACATTTTTTTTCGATATTATGCTGAAAGAAGAAGTACAATTTCAAGTGTGTAATATCATACGATATTAATTATCTATCTGGTTAATGTATAAGCAAAAATGCCATCAACATAACCATTGTCACACAGAAGACTTCCACGTTATTACGTAGGAATCTAATCGAAAGTAACCCAAGGAGACTGCATGTCATCGAGGGAGAGTAGCGATATACCGGTTTCACCCATGTTAGGGATCATCAGTACAGCACATCGAGATAGAATATAGATTCTATTCTATCTATCTCTAGAATATAGATTCTATTCTATCTCGATGATACCGCATAACTCAACCCAAGATGACAAACAAACGAAGTAGGCACCTTATTGAACGCTGGAAGTGTACTTCTTCTTTCTGTATTTTCTTCATTAATTACCAAGTGCAGCTGTCAGCCATTTTTATATTATTTATTATGCTGAAAATTTGTATGTTTCTGGTTATGTGTGCAACAGGATATTTTTCATTAACCTTACCTAATATTGTTATTTTACATCCAAATGTATCGATATCCAAAGATATCGACTCGGCCAGATATGTTGCCACTGAAATATTAGGTTTTTTCTTGATATTCTGTTTTAATTTTCCGATGATGCGATCAAATCAAAATTCAACTCACAGCCTGCGATTGTTATTATACATTCACTTGCAATAGATCAGATCGATATTATGATAATATCAGCAATATTCGATTCGATTTGTTGTTGTTGTTTTTTTCTTAAGAATTCAAATTAGCTTTCATATAATTCTACACTCATTTACGAAAGAAATTTTAGGCATTGAACTATATTCGGATCTTGCATAATATTTTGCCGGGTAATAAAGACAAATCATAAATTTTACAATTCCGAAAGGTTGAACGTTTACCAGAAGATTTTTGCATCAACAACACCAACCCATATACTTAGTTGTTGAAACAGAATCTATTGAGAAATATGCAGATTGGCGATTTGATTCAAATGCAAGATACAACGAATCTACAATCTCCATCTCTTCAGATATTATGTACATTGCACTTTCATAATGATTCACATCATACCAGTATTTCATTCAGAATTAACTATCTGCATCGTATTTTAATTTCAAGATAATAACGATTAACTGAAAGGCGTTGCATAGTTATAAATCAGTTTCTGTTGTTCGAATTATGCATTTTATTGTCACATGATAATGTAGGTAAGGTATTTGATAAAAATGTACTTCCTATTACCGATGTAACGTTTAATCTATACGTAACTGGTTTCTTGTGATTTCATTGGTAGCAGCTCTGGCGAATCAAAAGATCTGGCGCAATGACGTAGTGAGATGAGACAAGACCTTAATTTATGTTGCTGATTATATATTGGGTGAATAAATCAAATGAAATTTTTCCTATAATTCGGAATAGAAATGTTTATTAGTGGATTATTCAAATGAATAGGTAAATGATTATCTATTCATAATTATAGTTTTATGGTTTGTGAAATGGTATTCTACAGATATTTGAAAATTTTCAATTCAACGAATTTTGTAGGAATCATTAATGAGTAATAGACTAGTTTTTGAATTGAAATTTCGAATTTTTGAAAACTTTTTTAATTTATTACCCATATTTCTTTCATTTTCGATAAAAAATGTTCAGAGATTTTTTTTTTGAGTAGAATAATAGAAATTAATACCTACTACAGCTATAAATGTAGTTTTCACTATTTCGAAATGTTACCATAAGAAAAATTGGAAAACAAACTTGAAATTGATTAATCAAATGTAGGCAAACAGACTGAATTAGCGAAAAAATTAATTTCGGCCAAATGTCTTCAAATTTTGAACAGAGAATGGTCTGCAATAATTTTGGCGTTAGAAAGAACAACTTTTTTTATGAAAAAAAAAGTTCATATGAACATATATTCTAACAAGATTCGTTTTCGAGATAGAGCGTGTTAAAGTTAAAAAAAAAAGTGTTTTACGTATAACTCTAGTACTATTAAATTCTTTGTTTTAATTTTTAGGTACTGAAGTCTATATGATGTAATTTCCTGAATTAGGTGAGTTTGTCCTGTCAAATTTATCCATTGGCCTAGATATATAATAGATATATAATATAGGGGTGCGATGATATTTTTCCTATTGAAAATCTACACCATTGTCTTTTTTTCGAGAAAATTATCTTATTTCTGAAATCAACTGAGTTTCACTAATAAAGAAATGGTCTCCTGAATTTTTTTCATAGAAAAAACCGTTTCCAAATTATGTTTTTTCTCATTTGTAGGGAGCTCAAAAAAGACCAAGATGAAAGAAGATACAACAAGGTTGGAATTTTCATGAGATATCGAGTTTACGGCAAGAAAACATTGACTATCAAATAATTTGAAAATTTCAATAACAATATCGATTTCAGGCAAAATACAAAATTAACTGCGGAATCCATTGTTTGGTGCTAATATAACGAAAATAGTAAAAATCGAACGTTCAAGCATGTTTTTATATGCATTTTCATTTACTTGATGAAAAAAAATTAATTGAATTTTGTTGAAAGTTTCATTCTGCTTTCGTAAAATCTCATTTTATATTGATTTGTGTTGAGAAGACGGAATAAAGTGAAAGGATAATAAGTTTCACGAAAAAAATGAACAGCCCACAAAAGTTCCTGACTTAACGTCAGTGCATTTTTTCCGAAACTGGTGTTGAAATCTACTATGAAACAAACGTCTTCTATGAATCGTGTTGGAAAAGTTGAGACAGATTTTGAGTCGTGACAATTCGGAAACAAACTATAGATTTCAGTTTGTATAGTGAAGTAATTCATATTGCAACAGTACGGTACAATAAAACCTATTATTGGCAGTAACTAGACACGCTCTCTAGTCAAACTATAATTATAGAACTTTTATTTGTATAACACTTTTTTTGGTAGTTTAATCTGGTCAAGTAATAACATTCTGCAACGTAGGTAATTAGAAGAAAGAGCGTTTAAAATAATTATAAAATGCATCAATTAATTTTAAACGGGTGTTTACAACTCGAAATATGCATTTTGAAGGATCTTCCTGTCTCAAATTGAGCGATGCAGGATGCAGTCACAAATTAAAATGAGAGATTCTTCGGATTATTAGAAGACAAAAAATCTATCTAACAATGGTCCCTAAATACTTTTTTTCGAGGTACAGGGTGTAAGATTTTGATTTTGTTTCTCACAGCATCTTCACTCCAAACGCTAATGTAACTGAAATTTGGCATAGACCTTTCAATTCAGAGTTTATATCGGTGATGTATCAATAAAAAAAATTCTATTGCAAATGTACAGGGTGATATTTTTTTCGAATAGTGGCCTTTTTCTTCCTTCAGAACTTTTTTTAGTGGACCATTATTAGTAGGAATTTTTTTTAGTACTAAACTTTTTGGTTTCCAGTGATTTTGTCGAATCTATTACCGATGTCTAGGAAAAATTTCTAACAATTCTCTTGATATCCCCTGGAAAATCCAATTATTAAGTGAATTAATTGTATTTGTTTCTTATTCTTTCGATCTGTATCAATGATTCATAAGGATTTTATAAATTCGTACAATTATCACAAAAAAACGGAGGACGAAAAGAAATCTCTCATTTTCATTTCAACCTCCACAGTACAAATAGCCGGTATATTTCACATTATTGTATTTTGAACTCTTTGGAGCAAATTTTGTTCTCAATAAGTATCATTAGAGTTAAAACTGAGGTTGGTGGAAAAGGAAGCTCTAACTTTCTGGGTTTTAAGCTACCATTATCTATTTTTTATTTTCTGAACATATTTTTACAATTTCCGAGAGATGATTATCCAATTTTTCACCGATTTTCCGACGCCTACACATCTGAGACGTGAATGATTGAACAAAAGAACTACTTTGTGTATATCTGCAGAAATTGTTAAAATTTAAGGAGCAATAGTTTTCCAACATCAGTAAAATCAGTAAAATCAACTGCAATTTATGGATCGAAGAAATAATGGAAACATAGATGAAAACTCATAAAATAACCCAGTTACGCTCCCAAAAACAGTTCAACATCATTCGAGACAGTAGTCGTAGAAAACTATCAACAGAAACCGCCGAATGGAAAACTCAAATTTTTTACCAATTTCCTGGCTCTTTTACCACTGATGCGTAAAAATTATGATTGGACAGAAAAGGGCACGTGTATTTGCGAAAATTTATGGATCAATGAATAATGCAAACATAGATAAAAACTCATAAATTATAGCAGAGTTTTGAAAAATAAGCTAGTTACTCTCCCAAAAACAGTTCGAAAAATTCGAAACAACCATCGCTCAAGACAGTACTCTTAAAAAACAGAATCCGCTGAAATTTTGGTACATGTCAATGAAAATAATCACAGACTTTCTAATGCAAGGAAAACTCTTATCCAATTTTCTACTGATTTCCCGGCAATTTTACATCTGATGCGTGAAAATTCTGATTACTTCTGATTACTACTTTGTATATATCTACGAGAAATTTCAAAAATTCAGTTTTGAATAGTGAATAAAGGACTCTACATTCAAACCTCCAGGAACAATGTTTTTTTTCAAATCAGTAGAATTTACTGCAATTTTGTATCAAAATGTTTGAAGAAATAATGGAAAAATCGTTGAAAACTCTTCAAAATATATTACAGCTTTCGCAAATAACCTACTTACGTTCCAAGAAAAGTTCGGCCAATATAAAACTACCCCTTTTCGGAACAGTAGTCATAGAAAATTTTCAACACAAACCACCGAACATTTCTCGTACATTTCAAAGAAAAAAAACTCACCAAAAAATAAAAATCACAGTCGTTGTCTTTCGAATGCAAGGAAAACTCTTATCCAATTTTTCACCGATTTCCCGGCGCTTTCACATCTGAGGCGTGAAAAATCTGATGCCGAGTTTGTGAATTCGCGCCTTCTACTTTGTTTATATCTGGCGAAAGAAGAACGTATCGGTAGAGGTGGTTCAAGCTGCACTGTTGCGGAATGTTTGTCGAGCACTGACAGTTCCTTCTCTGGTAGACAGATCAAGTACCTTCGGCAAATACTTCACCTATCACGGCCAACTTGGGTCATTACTCATTATAATGTAAGAAATTCAAAATCGGTTATGATGCTCAACCTAATTACTAACTAGTTTCCATTTCTTTGTTTGATCACCTTCGTATACGCGCGTTTTTGAAGCGAAATTGAAATTCTTCATTAGAATATTTGCCTTTCTTTCTAAAATCATGCAAGGTCGCGAAGTTTTGGAATTGTTAGATAACTCGAATTTTATGTGGGTTTTTGTACATTTCGTTCATTGCTAAATCTTTGGAATCTTCGGATCAGTTACGGTTAAGGGTCTTTTTAGGCCCTGGACACAGAAGATCGAAGGACCTCTTGGTGTCCTTGAGACTGATGAATCTCTTGGGATCGCTAGCCAAGCAATAAAAATGAAACTAATTTTAAATCTTCAATTTTTATTGTAAAAATTGATATCAAAAATGATTTTCTAAAACACACAAAAAAAAATTTCATACTCATAACATTCTTTTTCTCCATGTCCTTGTGATCTAGTACGAAAAAACATTTGAACCTACTGGAGTGCATCACCACTCAGGATTTTTTAAATTACTTACTTAGATTATCATATTTCTATAGTTTCTGGCCTCTTGAAATTTTACTCGATTTATTAAATTTTAACACAAATGCGGATATAAGCATAGAGAAGGGATTCCCAGAATATTTTAGCAAAATCATTTACTATTATTTTGAAGAATTTTCATCTTGAGCTATCGATAGTTATGAACAGAAATTCTGGTTGGGTACAGGACCTTTTGGGACCCTCTGGGTCCTGAGCCCCAAACGCCCAGTGGATAAACCTGCACTGGTTTGGTTAGCCTAATCTTTTTTTTTTTTCAAATAGAAAAAAATCCATCATATGGACATTCAACAAATCTCGACAAGTGTGAAACTCCTGTCGGCACCTGTTGGGTAGTTTGAGGCTTTCCTTAAGGGTAGAAGGAGGTGGAGCTATCCAGTAGGTAGCCTAAGAAGCATGAGGCGTCTACCTTCCTATGAGCTCCCTTGTTCCATGGCTTCCCCCATAGCTTTGAATACGGAACTTAAGCCTGATGTTGTTTCCCGCAAGGACTTGGTCGGCGAATCTCCTCCCCTAGAACTTAATCACAGTGAACGGAGACGCTTCTTGATTCTGATCTCGACCCAAGGGTCTTGCTACCTGAGAACTAGCAAACTAAAGCAAATGCTAAGTCTTCATAGCACAGGATTCACCTTAGTTCATGCCGAGAATTTATAAGAGGACAGTTTTTTGAAAGGATTCAGTGATTTCGACTGAGAGCAGTGTTATATTAACATACTTTTTGTTGACCTAATTTCCTAAGATTTGAAGGCATCAAAGTTATAGTTATTCCTCGAATATACCGAGAATTACACTCTAGGTCCTAAATTGACTCCCTCTGATAGTCAGGCTGCAATGAAAGCACTGAACTCGCATATCATCGATTCTAAGATGGTATTGGAGTGCCGAAGAAAACTCAATGACATAGAATAACAAGGTCTTTTTAATCTGGGTTCCCAGTCACTCAGGAATTAGAGGAAATGAAGAGGCCAACACATTTACCAAAAAAGGAGCAAAAACCCCTTTCATCGTCCCGGAACCTTTCTGTGGCATAGACAAATGTACCTATAAGAAAGAGTTTCAGGAGAAGGAAAAAACCGAAAGAGAAACACTCTGGCGGAATCTTCCTGGTTTGGATCATTCCAAAAAGTTTCTTAGAAACTGCGAGATCCGAGAAGTATCTGGATCTTAGCAAAAATATACTACACCTCCTCACTGAAATTCTCACAAGGTATTGTCGCTTAAGAAAACACATCATGAGAAATAGTCTAGCAGAAAATGACGAGTGTAGATTCTGTGGGTAGGAGGAAAAAACTCCGAATTACCTGGTTACGGAATGTCTAGCTATTACTAGCCAATGCAAAATCTGCTTGGACAAGAAACTTTTAGGATTGAGGAATCAGCCTCCTTGAAGGCATCCCAGATACTGAAGTTCATTAGAACTCTGCACATGGAAGGCGAGCTGGAGTTCATGTTATGGGGAGAATAGCTCTGATGGGGGGAACAGTAGACCAATAGGTCGCAATGAAACGGAACCTCCTCAATTAAATCTCTTAAACTGGCTCTGGCTGAAACATAAGTAGCCCCTATTCTACCACGTACTTACTGCTAAATGTTGGCATCTTTTTGCTTCCTTCTCGGATTTTGTGTATCGTTCTGCTAGACCTGTCGATAACTTTCACCTACCTTTATGGCCTCTGGTTGGTTCTGCGCCTCTAACTTCTTTTTGGTGGACCCAGTCAGTCGGCTGGCTGGCTGCTCTGCTTCTCTCCTCGTGTTGCTCGTTCTGCAAGAACCTTCCGCTTGGAGGGATAGAGATTTGAAGATGTTTTTAGGAGTTGGCTAGTTATTGGAAAGAATGTGGTGTTTTGGGGGAACATGGCATTGTTGAGGTAAGGGAAATGTAGCATGCTGGGATTAGACACGCCACATTTTCTAGTAACTTACTACAAGCCCTCGGGAGAGTGCTTCAGTTTACCTAACCTAAACTTACCTCTCCTGAGTACTTTTTGTATCAAATAAAGACTATGGTGTAAAGGGGTTTCCAAAAAGAATGAAACAATTTTAAATGTGTATTATTTTTTGACATTTTTTATCATATTTGTGTTAAGTTTGATCTGAAATTTAATAATGGAAATATCCACGTCCAACAACGTATAGAAATTGTTGAATTGTTTCATCAAAATCAGTTCTCATTTGTAAGTACTGAGAGTAATTTAGAAAGAATTCATTAACGACATTATTCAGTTAATCGATCAAGTACGGCTCAGTACCTATTTAGTACTGGTACTCTTGTATCGTGTAAAAAAATTCACTTTCAAATTTATCTTCAATACCACGAATAGTGAGTCGATTAACTGAATAATTGATAAACTCACAATAATTCACAATAATAATATGTATTTAATAATATTCACGAAAAACATTCATTGTATTCGATAAAAAAGAAGAAATATCGAAAAATATCACAGTGTTGCCATTAATACCATTTGAAATTACATAATTACTTTTGGTTTTCTGGTCAAATGTCCACAAATAAAATCATTCATTCCGTCGATTTCGACACTGACAAACTGCTGCTTTATTCAGAATGAAAACTTATTCTATGAGAACAGGATCCTTAGGGATTCCCATAACAATTTCAATGGAACCAACATAAAATACCAATACAAAAAATTCGGTTAAGCTCAAATTAGGAAATCATTCAAAATTTCAGTTAAAATTCAGGGACATTGAAATATTTTAAGGATAATAGATCTTAAATTAAAACTTATCTTATTATGCTAGTCGTATTGAATGAGATACATCCTCAGATGTGGAAGAAAACAATTGTTCTGTCTTTTTTATTTTTATCTGTGCTATAAAATATCATTTTTATATGTACCTCAGTAGGAGACATTGTTTGGATATAATTGATAAATCCATTAATTTCAGAACTTATATCTAATATTTAGACTTTTGGAAGATCATGATTGGGATTGAGCGACTAGAATTAAGTAATTCAAAACCATTTCGATCTTTGAGCGTTCGTTCCCCGAACAGAGAGATATATCATTTTGGCATGATTATATTTTTCGACAACAAAAAAACTTTAAATTTTGAAGGAAATACGGACGTTGCATAAAATAATTCTAACCCATTGAAAAAAAATTTCTAGTGATGCGAAAATCACAAAATTTTGTTTGAGGTTTCGTATGCTTATTTTTGAGCTAACGATATCACTGTCTAGTCGAAATACGAGTAATTCTGAAAATTATAGTGGATTCGTTCGATTGCTTCCACTATAATCTGACTATAATTAATAAACACTCAAAAATCATTCTTCTGGCTCCAACGATAATGAAATTGAATTTCATGTCTAAAACTTCAGAAGGTTAGCAAAATTTTGGGAATCTCAAGGTTGAGTAAATGAAACACGCATAACTTTCAAGACAATTTTTCTTATTTCGACATATAAAGTGACACACATTTTTTAAAACTCATTGATGGTTTGAAAAGTTTTACTTTACGAAATAAAATATTTCGAAACTGTTGATGGAAGAAATATTTGAACAGAAATTGCAAAAAATACATTATAATTGTGAGACTGAACTACTTTTTAAAGTTATTAAATTTGATGTAATACAAAGTATGCAGATTTATAAATTTATTCATTTGAACACATTTGAATAGAAAAAAGTATTTATATTTAATATAGACTCGGTCTTAACTTGATGGAAATTCATTCTAAATCGAAAATAAAATGACAGTTATTATTTTTCCACTTTTGGATTAATTAGTTATTATTATTGAAACTATTTAGCGAAACAATTGTAATTTATTGAACTAAAAAATGGAAAAAAGGGTTTTCGAATATGAGGTTCGATTTGGCATAAATAAAGACTATATTTTGAGAGAAATCAGGGCCGTCGCTAGAGGGTAAGCAGGGTAGGCGGTTGCCTAGGGCGCCAAAATTCAAGGGCAACATTTCAAGCTTGATCAAGAGAACACACATATTAAAAAATTCAAAGTACCGAATGAGATTTAATTGGATCAGAAACAACAGGAAGGAAAAATTTAATTAACATCAAAAACCATAAAAGGTGTCGCATTGCGTTATATCCATAAATATCCAGAAGACCTGTAATTCCCACATACTACTGTTTATGATTTATTGACGCTAAAAAACACATGACGTTCCCTTTGCTGAACGTTACCGAATGTTATTGCGTATTTTGGGCGGTTTCCGGATGTTTCAGGCATAATTTTTCTTTTCAATTCTCCAATCAGAATGTTGCTTCCTCAGAACAGAAAAAAACGGGTCACTTAATTATTACCTACGTACGTTCAAATACCTTTCTTACCCGAAATTTTTAAGAGAATCATGAATTTACTGAAATGGTAGAAAAAGGAGGTGTTAAATCACAAGATGTCGATGACCAATTGTGATCACTCTTCGAGAAATAACATATACATATATAATAAATAGCAATTTAAAGGAATCTACTTTTAATTTGAATTAAAATACTTCCATCCTATTCAAAATTTAAAAAAATATTATGTAAAATACGTTGAAAACCACTATTTTCCGTAATTCAGCGAAGCGAGCAGAAAATATACGCTCGAACGCTGCACACATAGATAACTGTTCTACAATTGAAAATATTCTCATTATCATCACATTGTCGGTGTTTAAGGATATATCTGATCTAAAGAAATATTCAGCACATTCATCCCTCGAAGCCATACTCATCATCGATACTATGAAAGTTTTAAAATGAAATCAATTTGCAAGTTATATACTCAATGAGTGAGGAATGGGCATGTTAGGAAGACAATGATAAATTTTAAATGCCAACAGCCAGTTAAAGAATTCAACCACAATCGAAGAAACTGCTACAACCTGTTGAGGAATTCTGCGGTAAAAATACAGTTTTGCAAATACAGGTTATGAGATCTGAATATTCCTAGAAATAAACGAATTCAAATCAGTTGATCATTTATTGAGAATTTGACAATCTATCCCTTCAAGACCCCCAATATTTTATCAATTTAGCCACAACATGAACCAACAAAAAAAATTACCTACTAGGTTCTAGGGTAGTGTCTCCCACACGTAAAAAAATTTTAAAAATGGACTCATTGACATTTTCTGAAAATCGCAGTGTCTTTCGGACGTGAAAACTGATCCGGAACTGATCCATTAAATAAATCATACAATTACCTCGAAGGGTGATCAAGATATGATTTCTCCTCTAAACCATTATAACTATGAAATTTTTCCAAGATAAAATTTCCACAGATAAATGATGACAAGTGGGATATTTCGAAATGAAGATTATGAGTATGATATAAAATTTCGGCATTCCCATTAAAATAAAACAGGGTGGTACAGTGCCTCATCACTTTCGTATACCAATCTATAGAAACAAAAAAAAACTTAAGCTTTTGCACTGAGGGCTGTCGATTCCGTCAAAATTTGAATCTTTATCCTACCACAAAATTCACAATATTTATCGACCGATCGAGCATTTTTGACTAACCCTGTATTTTCTAGGACCAGTAGTGCATACAAATTTCTGAAACAGTATTGTATTGGCCTGATGTATCTACGAATTTTGTGTTTGTCATGTGAAGTAAATATGTATGTGCATTTGCGATTTTTATCATTTCATTCTGGTATTTAAATTTCGTAACATTGAAAATATATAATTGCTGTATATACATTATCCAACTGAAAAATAACTGATGATCTATTGAAAATCTTGTTGTTTTTGAAATCGTTATCTTCAGAATCCACCTTTGTGTTAAAATCTTGGTTTTTATTACAGTGCAAAATACAAAATGTTCTTTCCGAAAATATGGGATTTCTACACGAATCCTACAACCTTTTTACCATTTCGAGTACTGCGAGCGAATCTCTAATTTGTGATGATAACATTCACCTCAAATTTGTTTGTTTTGAATATTGAAGCATTTTTATGAGTGTGGAAAAGTTCCGGTTGATTAATATTAAAATGATTATTTCGACACCGGTTTTAACGTGTCAATGATTTATACATAAATATCAATAATTATTATGTTATTCGAATGGTTGAAAAACTATTGTTTTTGACATTGAAAACGAAAATGATATTATATTTTCTGATGCATTTTTATCAAAGTGAATAATTTCATATAAAATGTCCATTTAGCATTCAAAATAATTCTACATTTTCTACCTGTTAATTTGTTAAAATTCTTTCAAACCTGAACAAATTGAATTGAATTTTTTACTCTACAGTTCCGGTTTACAGTTGCATGAGTCAGGAAGGAAATATTGACATTGAGACAACATGAAACGTTGTATTTTTCTAAAGATTTCAGGTTCATCGAGATAGTATGGTGCAGTCTGGACTCTCACCAAAAAATATCAATCAACTCGATACTGTCACCTTCAAAACTTAACCTTGGGGGTAGCGTCCTGTTCCTAGAAGGAACGCTTTCTATTTTCTTTACTTTTGTCAATTCGAAGAGATTGAATATATCGGTCCCTATTAAAAAAGTAAAATTATTAAAATTTTCACTATAGAAGATTTTTTCAAAATGTTGTCCATTTACGTTTTGGAAAATTTCAATTTGAAAAAAGACTAGTACTAACTTTTTGGTTTCTTGTCGGTTCTTGCCAAACAATTCTTCAGTAATTCTTAGGAAAATTCAAATTATTATAAGATCCAGTAAGCGATTATGAATTAAATTAATTATAATTTTTGACACTTATTTACCTAATCTACAAAGAAGATTAATGAAGATTTGATAAACTGTTAGTAAAGTAGGACTACAAGAAAAACCCTGTATTTCGAAAACAAAGCGTTTGCGGTCCCATGTATAGGACATTTTATCTTTAAAATTATTAAAGGAATCTAACATTTTCTTCGTACTTCCTACTCACCCTGAATAAGGTAAAAATAGTCGAATCGGTAATAAAAAAAAATTATTATTAATAAGAGAAGATAAAAAAAATTATATCATTCCGAGTAATTTTTGGTTCAAACTTCGTTCAAACCATTCCTTCTCACATTACAGATATGAATGAACGTTGTCAAAAAAAATTTTTCGATTTCTTGAAGACATAAACAAAAATCAAATTTTATTGAAATTAGATGCAGAACAACCTTTTTAGTCCAATTGTAATCTCATCGTGTTTTATAATTGGAAGCCATTCAATTCTGTCAGATTGAAGTCAACGTATATTCTGCAATTCTCAATATTATTCAGCGATTGTCAAAGTCTCAATCTTGGAAAAATTATTTCTTCTGAATTTTGTCAAATTATATTCTCATAGCAAAATACAGGATATAAGGAGTTACTCTAGTATAGATAAAATTTTATATTAAACATTAAGTATTACAAATTAAAATACACATCAAACAAAATTATCACAAATCAATACGACAATAAAATTCATCAAAAAATTTGAGAAATATTCATGAATGGATAACATATTTCTTATAACTCTTTCTACCTTGAAAATAACGAATTGCCTTATGGGTAACTTTGGACACATTGAAACCTGCTGATGAATTTTTTATTTTAGACACTTGAAAAAATTGATTTCAAAACAAATAATAAAACTCTTGAAAAATAAAATATAAGGTCTCATTATTTTCGTCCTGAAACATAAATAATTTGACTAGTCACCCCAAACAAAAATTTCAAACATCTCATTCACCTAATTGACACAATTTTTTCTGTTGGTTATATGTATCTAACCTAAAGTAAAATATTCGGTGCATATTGAATGAAATTATTATGATTATTAGGAATTATTGATGAAAATTGAGTTTTTTATATTATGTATTGTGTTATTTTATTAGCATTATCACATTTGATATTGAATATGAACGAAATTTCTAGGATTATTATCTACCAATGTATTCTTTATACCTAACTTTTTATCAAAACTCACAAATTTATGAATATTCAAATATATGCTTATTGCACAAAAGGAAATAATTATCTGTTGGTAAATTTTTATTGGACATAAGCCCTAACAGTTTTATATTTTGACTTATATTACAATTGATGTATGTAAAGCAAATAATTATTCAAGTAATTTCATAATAGAGAAATAGACCATAAACACAATATTATTTTTTGTAGTATTTAGGTCATCAAGTGAGATCTTGTAGATGAATCTGACAATCCAGGCATGTCTGTCATGTCAGGAACATATCCAATTCTTGCATGAACTTCTTGCTTAGTTATCGGATTCCATGCAACAAACCATCCTTTAAAGGGTGGTTTTGCCTTAAGTTTTTCTTCGTATTCCGCAATATCATCCATTTTTAACTGGATACTGGTAATAGGTCGTCTTAACATATTTTTTCTGAAAGCGGTATGATGAATTGTTTCTGATTAATTCTAAAACTGTATATTTCTCATTAAAGTATATGTATATGCCTAATAGGAGTTACTTATAATGACTTTATAAATTTTTTCTATTCTGGCAGATCTTGATATCCTAAAATATATTTTGAGGTTAAAATTAATGAAATCACAGAATATCGCATGATTTACATGTGGAGTCACAACATAGAAACTGCTTTTTCCTTCTTTGAGACCTTTGTTCTAAATTATTCTGTTTTTTTATTTATCTATAGGTAATGAATTTATGAATTTCTATCAGTAGGTAAGGACTAAATCCATTAAATATTTCTAAGGAATTTTCAATTTTATGCCTCCTCTTAAAATGTTATAATCCTCATGAAAGTCTGAAAGGGCATTGATTTCCTTATTTTGCAAAAGATATCAAATTCAATTTAATCGGATGGGTAGATATTTTATAAGGTATACAACTAAGTGTCAATGGCTCCAGCAGTAAGTACTGGTCAATTTTGACATATCGAAATTCTCATGAACCAATCTTAGACATATGGTTAGCAAACACAACAAACGTGATTAACACATTAGTGATTTTGTTTTGGTGTCATATACTTGTGTTTGTGTGAATCTGTCTGATTTTGTACCAAATAATCGTAATTTGTGAGTGTTGATTTTCTTATATTGATTCAAAGTTAGCGACCCATTCTTGAAAAAAAAACTGAAACTGAATGGATACTTCGGAAACCATCATGAAATTTATACACTGGATAAGTATTCACCAAGTGGTCAATGGTTTCTTCTACACCACACTCACATAGTGGAATTTCAATAGAATGCCATTTGAAGAGCATACTATTGCAACTACCATGACCAGTCCTAAGTCGATTTAAAATACACCGAATTTTCCAAAGTTTGAAACCTAGAACTTTCTTTGAAGGATCAACGATTAGACTTTTATTGAAGACATTATAAGAACTCCATTCCGAACGCCAAATTTCCTTGTCACTTTAATCAGATTGAAAGAAGTATTAATCCATAAAGTTTGCGTGACTTTAATCTAGCAGTTCTAGTTTCTGGAAGGTAAGATAGTGTTGGAAATAAGTTCGGGTAGAAATGAAATTTATCTTTAGATTTCTTGGCTGCAACCTGTTTACGAATATGAGGCGAAAGTATATGTGATAGCACTGGTAACCAATCTGAAGGTATAGATCTAATAGTTCTACTGATAATTCTCATAGAAACGTTAAGCTGTGCATCAATTTTATGAAGATTATCTCTATTGATTCAAACAGAACAACAGTATTCAGCAGCAGAATAAACATAAGTGAGATACAGGGTGCACAACGTCATTTCTGAGCAATCTTCTATTGAGTGTGGCTAGTTATTATATCACTAATCTCTGAATTCTCGATTTCTGGTCAAATCAAAGTATTTTTGGATGCTCAATTCAGGAAAGGTGAAGAACCCTGAAAAATATTTCAAAATGGCGGAAAAACTGCAATGTTCGTGATTTTTTTTTCTCGAATGCCAAATTGAATTTCATTTTCTCAATGAACTCAATTTTCTAAGTTTTTCTGTGAAAAAAAATGTTTAACCTAGACTCTTTCACTTTTATAGGATTGTGTCGAATGTTTGCTCACATCAGATGAAGTGCGTGTTGATGCTGACATGTAAAATTTGATGGTGAAATGAGGAACATTTTAAATGGACCTAGGTACTAGATTTGACTATATGAATGAGTAAATATTTGACAATTTTATGTAATAATACATAAATATTACTGAGATGCGCTGCATTTGGTAAGTGAATACACTTGCCAATGTAATTTATTAATTAAAGAAATGAAATACATGAATGAATTCTTTTTATATAGGTACACTGAATCAAAATTGCACAAGTGCAGCGCACACCAGTATTTCTAGACATCTTAGCATTAACCAATAATTATGTATTATTTTCTTTGTCTAGAAAACTTTTGGAATTTCTCAAGGAAAATAATTAACTTTTCAATTTCCCTCTGAAAGCTTCATAGTTTATATTTTTGATATAAATTATTACTATAAAATTTACCCATCAGAATTCTAACTTCCTCTTTTCACAAAATGACTTTAAACGTATGAATCAATCAAATAATTAATACCAATGTGAAAACATATTACCTATAGCAGACGTAGCAGATGTCCTCCGACTAGAATATGTATAATGCGTCTTTTCAGAGGCGAGAAAAGTTTTGATATCGTCGAGTTAGTGTGGAAAAATTTGAGATATTCAAGTTTTATTCATGCCTGCTTCTGAATCTTTGGATTTTTTTTCAATGTAAAAAGGAAAACATGAAAGTCAAAGAATTTCTCTTCCTTTCCAAATGAAACAAAATAATGCCAATATGTGTTAACTACAATCACCCTCTAAAAACACCCTTTATAACAATATCAGAAATGTAGAAGTGTAATAAACAATGTATTTTAACACATACATATACGCACGAAATTTCATTCATTTTATCAATTTTGAAAGGATATATGTATATCCCTTAATATGCATTTTGGGCCATAAGTTTATTCATCAAACTATACTTATTTTGTAATGTAGCATCACTCCATGAAAGCACAGTACAAATTTCTGACTCACCCTGTTAATTTTTATTTTAATGAAATTCAAGCATTTTGTGATCCTCTTATGAAGAACTTTGCCTTTTCTTTAGGCTTCCAACTGATCTTGATACAGGCAAGCTACGCTTCTGAGGAGAGATTGATTGAAAACAAATGTGATGAGTCTATTAAAGAAAATATTGATTTTATCGTTTGGTGTGAAATGTAAAATAATAACTCTATCGGGATCCTAATTACCTATATAGTTTATTCTTATATAACTGGGAATTACCTTTCTAAATATATACCTCCTAATATTTCTAAATACTATAACTACGCTCAAAATGTCTGTAAAATGATATATTATTAAAATATTCACAACAAAATGAGATATTATTTACCACGCTATATTTCCTACTACGTATTCTTTGTTGATACTTTAAAATCAAACAAGAACGAAATGTTTACATCCAGTATTTATAAATTAAAGAAATATGTATATGATTCATAAATGACGAAATCATTGACAAATTCAAATATACCTAATACAGCTGGGACAAACCCTGAAATATACTCGATGACATTATCAATGTTACACGAAGAAGAAATAAAAATTTCACTCAAATAACAAATTATTATTTTCACTTCAGTTCATGCGGGAATGGTCTCAAATAATTGATGACGAATCCTTGACCAAATTTTGTTATGTCTTATAACTTTCAAATGGTAAAAAATTTAAAAACTTGAATTTTTCTGGATAGGATCTCGAATGCCACAGTTAAATTAGATATAATCCAAGTAGGGGGTTCCGTATACATATATACTCATTCGGAATGTTGTTTTCGATAAAATTTCAAAAGTACGAATTCTATGAAGATGAGATTTTGCGTTCAAGCTTTATTCAAAATTTCAAGTGGATTGCGTCACTAGAACCAGAAAAATAAGATTTTGCCCTGCAAGAGCATGGGTGCACTCAACGAGGGGCAAGGGAGAACAGCTGCCCTTTCAATTGGAAGCAAAAAATTAATCGTTATTAAATTTCGAAATTCTTGAAATAACTATTTTAATAATAAAAAAATATCTACACTATTGAAAATTATGAAATTAGGATAATTTATCGTTATTTTATGAAATTTTATACAACCTGAACGACCCTGGTTTGCCCCCCCTATTTTTGATCCTGGGTACGCCCTTGATACAGCAGGTACTGAGAGTAATTACTATCGCAAAACTTCCAAAATATAAAATTCCAGAATTCTCGCCAAGATGAAGAACGAATTATGAAATAATTAATGCATACCTGACCAATTTTTTGTTATTAACCTTTCACCTCAAGAAAAAAAATATACAGGCTGTTCCTAAATCCCCAATTTAGGAAAATGAGGGATTCCTTAGATAATTTTGAGAGAAAAAAATCCTATAAATATGCAAACGCTTTGTTTTCGGGATACAGGGTATTCCTGTGAGGATTATACCAGTTTATCGAATCTTTATTAATCTTCGTTACAGATTGAGTACCTACCAAAACTTATTATTAATTTATTCATCACTACTTACCAATAATATGTTATTAGAATTTTCTTGAGGATTGTTTGAATTTTTTTTTTATTTTGAAAAAATCAAACTTTATGTTTGTAGGAATTTTGCTTAAAATGAATCTGTTACTTCAATTCAGGAACATCCTGTATACGCTCTTGTTGACTAGGTAGTGCTTTCCTGAAATTTTAAAGTAATTAGTTTGAAATTCAGGCAGTAATAGTAGGTCAACTTAATTGTTATAATCGGAATAATAAAATTGCCTACAATTCAGATTATAACATCAGCAAAGAGATGATAACATCATTTTACGATGCAACCATATTTTCTGCGTTTACTTGTAGACCTGGACTATAATTTCTTCTGAATGCGAACATGTTGTAAAGAAGCTTGTTAGCTAATTATGGCTATAAAAAATTGCAAGATGGCAACGACTTTTGGTTGAGTTCTCGTCTGCAATAATTAAAAGTTACTTTCAAGACAAATAGACCTTGAAGATATTTCCCCAGAAGAAATACGCACCCAATAAGTCCTGGGCCTGGCACACCGATGGCACCGCCACTAACTTAATACTTTTTTCCCTTTGAAGCCAAGCTTCAAAAGATGAGTATCTGAATTTAGGAACACATGATTATGTCTTAATCGAGATACTAAGGGTAGAGCTGCTCTACATTTTTCATTTTTTGAAAAATGAATAGGAACGAGTTTCTTATATTAATTAAACACTGTTTCATTTTGATGGAAAAAAAATTGCAAGCAAAGCAATGGTTTGGTATGTGTAATGCAATAAAAAGCATGACGAATTGAACGGATCGCGCTTCCACCTGTTTGACAACCCAGCTTTTTCTCCAGATCTGGCCCCTAGTGATTTTTTACAAACCTCAAAACAATGTTCGAGAAAAAGTAATTTGGCTCTTATAAAGAAGGTACTGAGGTAGGTTGAAGCCTATTTCGAGTCAAAGACGAGTCCTTCTATAGAAAAGGTATTGGACAGTTAATGCAGTGTTGGAGTAGGTAGGTACTTCAATTATTCTTGAAGTGTCTATGTTGAAAAAAAAAACCAATTTTCAAGAAAAATGTATTTGTATTAGACTCATTGAGTGAAGGATTAAGATCACATATCTACATACATAGTATTAGTATAGCAGCCAATATCTTAAATCCTGACAACTCACGCACAGGCAATCTGCCTTAGTGAGTTTTTTGCGGTTTATTGAAACAATATTTCAAATGTTATTGATTTTTTATACAAATTGTACTTTTTCAATAAACTATATATTATATTATTATTATTATTATATTATTATACATATATGTACAAGAGCGGACCTAAAATAGAACCTTGCAGAATAAAATACTCCTATCATTCAGCATCATATCAAAATATAAGAAAGTTTGTCTATGACTTTACATAGAAGACTGAAATAATATATTTTTCGCTTAGAAATAATATATAAGAATTCTCTAGCACCAAATAGTATGGGAGTTGTTAACTAACATCATATATTACCACTAAATTAATACAGAATAGACTACCAACAATACAATGTTTGATCAGATGGCAAGGAGCTTGGACTGTTCTAGGCTAGAAGTTTCAAATGTAAGCGCCGGCGCCGTTAGCGGTGGAGCAATAATAGATAACAATAATTCCTCATTCTCTTACAAAAATGGCACTCCTAATATTTAGGTTCGATCTGAACAGAGTGTTTTATAGCAGATGTTTCCCATCGAACAGATTCTCTATTATTCGATCACATTATATGTAATTATCGAATTTCGAGCCGATGATAGTTTAGAAATTAAACGATAAAGATCGACATACTGATGATGCATTCGTGGTCAAATGCAAGTCTGTCCTTCCCTACGTCTCATATATACAGCACTGTGGTCTCTAAGGGAAGCATTTTAACATGCATAAATGAGCGCTCAAAGCTCCTGGCCTCCAGACTTCACGTCACGTATTATTATTTCACTGAATCGGGATCGTTACGGCCCTGTTAACCTACCAGGAACTACGACCAAATTGATCTTTTGTTCTTAGTTAGTTATTTATACTTACCCAAGGATACAGTCGATGCTGTTAACGAAACCGATATCATCCTTAAGAGCCTTGCCTAATACTTCGTGAGTATCCAGAACTGATTTTCTCATGTGAGTGGTTCTTAGGCCATTCAGCCCCTGGCATTTGCACACTATGTGTTCTCAACAGCTGACTTCCCCTTGCTGTACAAAAGGTATTTGCATCGACAGTGTCCTATCAGCAGTCTCGCCATAACCCGAATCTCAGCTCGTGGTAGCTTCAGGGGCTTCCTAGTATAGGTCGGGAAAGCGCAAATTTATTTGCCTGAGCAAGATTCGGAGTATTCCTCCAGAGAGTTTTCCTATTGTCCCTCTCCCATTGTTGGACTGCTGCCTTGAATTGGTATTTTCCAAGGCCACAGAAGGGCTCAGGATCAACAGGTATCAACCTCGATGTCCTTTCTACAAGTTCATCTTCATTTCTTTCAATGCGACAATGAGGGTTCTTTTGAAGCAAACTTGGGCGCAATTGTAGACAGGATAGGTTTGAAGGATAGAGGGCTCACATTCTTGGGATCTTGAGATCCTCGTTTTAGGCCCATATACCCCAATACCTGTGCCATTTTCTGATTTTGATCTATCGGTATACCATTTGGAGGACTTTTTTTCCAAGAGATTTACGAAGTTTATGGCACTGAAACTGTCGTCGATGACCGTTTCGAAGGTAGTTGAAATAACATCTGAGGGTTTTGCTAAGAGTTTTGAGTCTAATTGATTCAGTTTCAGTATCCTTATGTTTCCCGGACGGAAATTCCCATTTGAGGATATTCTCATTGCTTCCAGCAAGCTACATTTTCTGACATCTAAGTGTAAGGGCGGTAGATCGAGTAGAAACTCAAGCTCTGCTGTGGGGATTGTATGTACAGCTCTCTTGGCACCAATACATACCAGCCTTTGATGCCGGCTGTGTGTTTTTGTCCACCAGGCAAGAGACGCTACACGCTTGAAGATTTGTTTAACCTCTTATTGATAAAAAGGGATAGTAGAGTATATGAAAAATTTTGAAGCTATGCCAATAATGCACTCATGCAGGTAGTCCTGGTTTTTGTCTGAGGATATTCTGATTATTTTGAGGTATAAGTAAGCACAGATTGATTTAAAATTTTTTAATATAAATTCAAAAATAAAATTCTTGACAGATCATTTCTGTCCCACATTGTATTTTGTATAACAAGGAAGATCAAGTTACTAACTTGGTGCGTGTATATTTATAATAGACCAGAACGGATGTGCCACGGAAAACTGATTTGAAGAAAAAAGGTAAGATTTCCAAAAAAACATAAAACACACAACGTCAGTCACAATATTTTTCTAAATTTGAAAACCAAAGTTTTATTCCAAAAAGAATACAATGACCCAACGAAAAAAAAACACTTGTGAAATAATAGCATATTGCACCTTAATACTTTGTTTTTCAGACTATAAATGATTAGCAAAGGACGACACAACGAAGATTTTGAGGACACAAGATTTTATTTAAATTCTTATTCATCCAAAATTGAAGTTTTCGTTTTGATAGATTTTTTCGATAATTCTAAACTTATGTTATATGTATCACATATTGGGAAGCACATAAAACATCAAAATAATTTCATTCAATAGTACAACATAAAAACATAAATCCTTAACAACAGTAAAATGATATTTCTGGGATAGACCTGAATTTCCGAGTCATCAATTCAAGAATAACAATTCTTCTTGTTTTCCTGACAAATTACCAATCATGAATATTCATTGTTCACATATCTCCTCATCAGAATTCCAATAGAATATTTGTAGGTGAGTAAAATGAAATTTTTTTTCAGAAACAATAAAGATAAACATCTGACAGCAATTAAAAAAACCATGGAATTGACTTAATTAGTTTACCAAATGTGAAACAAATCTTTTTGATGGAACTTTCCGTATTTTGAACATGATTCCCATTCATTCAGTGGTAAAAGCCTGAATGAAAAAAAATTCTATGAAAACCAATTTCATATTCAAGGCGATCATTCAGAAATATCATTAACAATCAATTATTCCTAGTTACTTCCGATTTAAATAATACACAATTAATTCACCTAGAAAAATCTCAATACACGTGATCCCTAAGACCCAAACTCCTCAGCTTGGTCTATAGGTTTATAGGTATAACTCCCCCTGCCGTCTAGATGCAGAACAAATTCGTGATGTTTCCACAGTGATTTTCGGTGCGATACAGTCAGTAATGTGATGCCTACATCCCTACAATAACTATACATACTACCCTCAACGTCAACAGATACAGCGCTGGTACACTCGTCCAAAATAGCGAATTGGGGTTTGTGATAGAACAGTCTTGCCATCGCAATCCTTTGTTTCTCCCCACCGCTCAGCACATCCAACCAATCGGCGACAGCGTCCAAACCTCCCTCCCTTTCGAGGAGGTACCCGAGGCACACGAGGTTCAGGTACTCTTCCAGCTGAGCGTCTGTAGTTCCACGCCTTAGAGCCTCAGCTCCCGAGTGGGGATAAGTCAACTGATCCCTCAGACATCCCAAGGTCATGTAAGGCCTTTGCGGGACGTAGAACAGCTTGCCTCGAGGTGGTTTTGTGAGTTCACCACCGAATAGAGGCCACAACTCTCCTAGAACCCTGAAGAGAGATGACTTTCCAGCTCCGTTAGGACCACATACTAGGACGTTCATCCCAGATTTGATCTCGAAGGATATCTCCTTGATCAAGATGTCACCGTTTGGGGTTATCAAAGGAACCTTGTCGAATTTGATCAGGTGGTTCTTGAAGACTATCTTTCCACCGTGTATGTTCAAGTTTTCGGAACCGGGCACCATGGTTCTCTGGTATTTACCTTCGTTCAAGTCCTTCAACACATCCCTCAACTGAGTCATCCTAGCTGTAAAGCCTGCCAGCCTAGACAGCTCACGTCCAGCCAATACCAACCTTCCTATGGCCTCAGCCAACTTGACCAACATCCTGCCGTAGGTGTAGTACAGCCTGGAACGTTCCCCGTGAGTGGAGGAGTAGAGGGGGTGGTTGCAATGGAAGAAGGGTAGGGAGACGGCGAGGAATCCCACAACGCTCGCGAAATACTTGGCTATAAAGTTGTCGGTCACGCCCATAATTATCTTGAACTTCAAGAACTGGTTCAGATGATTCAGCAGCTTGTTGTAACTAGCTATAAGGGTGGTTTTCTCCCTGGAGTTGCCGTTGTAGAAGGCGATCTCCTCAGAGTGGGTGATGAGACGAGAGTTTACGTGTCTAAACTCTCCTTCTAGCTTCTGTTCGCCCGCCGTCAGCTTGGCTGTGGGTTTTCTCAGGTGCGTCAAAAGTGCTCCGGACAGTAGCAGATACCCCAACATCAAACCTGGGGTGCCACCTCCCAGAGTCGTCGACAGCTTGTAAACGTAGATGCCGATGTCCAGGAGTGGCTTGGCGGTGTTGCAGTAGAGGTCTGCCACGCTCTCGCAGAATTTGTCCACGTCGTTGGTGAGGAGTTGGTCGACGTTGGCGATCCTGTTGTCCAAGTTGGCTATCCTGTAATAGGTGAAGTTGGTGAGATATTCATCGTAGAGCCTCTTGGTCATGTTGGTGCGGAGTCTTATCTTCAGGTCGCCGATGGAATATTTGAGTACGTTATTTACAACGGAGATGACTGGTATGGCGACTATCAGCTTCATCAGGCGTTTCTTGAATAGTTCGGCATCTCTCGACACGATGGCGCTGCAAGTATAAGTCAGATTAATATTTTACCTCAAAAATGAAGGATTAACAACAGCATATCAGAATTAAAGAAAATCACTAACAAAATAGGTCAGAAGCTCATTTATATAAGGGTGGGGAAAAAGTAATCTTGGTATTTAGCGCCTTTTTTTTCCAACAAAATATATATCGTTCGTTATTGGTCATATATGATCATACCCATACAATACGGCATTGTAAAGGTGCGAGTGTATACTACTAAGCATTTTTGGCATAGCGATTCATCGGTTCAGTCGAGAAGTATAGAGGTCAAATGAAGAAATTCGACATATTTTACATTTTACCCAAAATGTACCCAAAGGGAAAACGCGTCGAAAGCGACCAAATAAATTTTGGGAACGTCGAAGGACGCTACCACAGAAATTATTACAATATGGTAGGAAGCGAAACACCTAAACGATTATACCACGTCGTCAAGGGTATAGCCACTCAACAATGCGACGTAACTATGGGAAACTCACGGATTTTATTGGTTCATCAGAACGTGAGTTATAAAGGGTGTTTTTTTAAGAGCTATAGAACTTTAAATTGCAATAAAACAACGATGGATTATTCGCTTGACATGAATTTTATTTATCCGCAAGATAATCTTTCTGCATTACATTTTAAATATGATTTCTGGCATATGACTGCCACGTCTGGCTTGGATGTAGTCCAATCTGGAAATCCAATTTTCGATGACTTTTTCCAACATTTGTGGACGTATATCGGCAATAACACGGCGAATGTTGTCTTCCAAATGGTCAAGGGTTTGTGGCTTATCCGCATAGACCAATGACTTTACATAGCCCCACAGAAAGTAGTCTAGCTGTGTTAAATCACAAGATCTTGGAGGCCAATTCACAGGTCCAAAACGTGAAATTAGGCGGTCACCAAACGTGTCTTTCAATAAATCGATTGTGGCACGAGCTGTGTGACATGTTGCGCCGTCTTGTTGGAACCACAGCTCCTGGACATCATGGTTGTTCAATTCAGCAATGAAAAAGTTAGTAATCATGGCTTTATACCGATCACCATTGACTGTAACGTTCTGACCATCATCGTTTTTGAAGAAGTTCGGACCAATGATTCCACCAGCCCATAAAGCGCACCAGTCAGTTTTTCTGGATGTAACGGTGTTTCGACATACACTTGAGGATTAGCTTCACTCCAAATGCGGCAGTTTTGTTTGTTGACGTAGCCATTCAACCAGAAGTGCGCTTCATCGCTAAACAAAATAAAAAGGGACACAGTGCGCGATACGTATTCCGCACAGAACAATTATTTTCGAAATAAAATTGCACTATTTGCAAGCGTTGTTCAGGCGTGAGTCTATTCATGATAAATTGCCAAACCAAACTGAGAATAAATCACTTGACAGCTGTTAAATCGGTCGCCATCTTGAACAGTAATGCCAACTTAAAGTTATATACCTCGAAAAAAAACACCCTATATAATCAGTTATAATATCACAAGAGCAAAGACAATATTCGATTATACACCTATTCAAGAGAAGTAGTTCGCGAAACATCACGAGAGCGCAGCTCGAGTGGTGTTTCGCGAACTATGTCGAGTGAAGAGGTTCCTATAATAGTCTATATTGTCTATGCTCGAGTTGGTATTCGTAACGATTATATAACGAATAATATTAATAAACTGCATTTTGATAATTCAATGACATTTCACTGACTTTAATTTTTTTGGCGAAAGTCCAAGAATGTTACTATGGAAATTATCACAAATATGGCAGAAGGCACCAAAACGATTATACCACGTCGTCAAGGGTATATCCACTTATCAATAATTTTTTTTATAATTTTTTTTTTTTTTTTTGTTACAATGATAACCAAATTATACTACAATCTGTAAATCAAAGAACTTTTTTCCGAATAATGGAAATCCCATAGCTTCACAAGAGTATTGGAACAATACTCCTTAACTATGGGAAATGTACAGATTCTATTGGTTCATCAAAACATGAGTTATATAATATGTATTATATATTTTCAAAAAAAAGTTTTTAGAATTCAATAATTACAATTGAACCATTGTTCAATTTTGTTGTTTCGCACTCCATCCAAGAAAATCTTCGAATAACGGAATATTTCCACTGTTAACATAATGGTTAAGACTGCTTTAATTTCTCATCCAGTTTAATCTATAAAATTACAAAAGAAATCAAGAAATTAATATTCGACAATTTAGTGGCCGAAGGTTATGCAAACAAATACCATTAATTTCTCATTGACTATTTATTGCATGCTCATTATCGAAATACAAACATCATGTTACGTGATAGTCATTTAAGTATATTCATTAACAAAGCTCTAAGCATTGAAGAACTGAAATCGATGAGTCCCATGGATCGAAATAAAATGAAAAAATCATAAAAAACTTTTCAAAGATTTATGGACACAATTGAATAAAATAGATGAATCACCGGAAACATTACCAGATTGAAGTAACTAGTTTCAAAGGTGAAAAAATTATGTCCTTCAATAAATTAGAATAATTTCGATTTTCATGAAACAAAAGGAAAATTTGTATGATATGATTGTTTGTCTCTAATCAGTAATAACTGTACATACATCTGCATAATTATTAACGCGCCAACAATTCATCTACGATATGCCATAAATTCCAAGCAATTTAATATTTTAATCATTCGGTCTAACATCAAATTTCGCAGTTCCAAAACGTTTTGTAAAAATGTCACAGGGGGTTAAAATATTTTCTCATCAATTTTCCCTGTATAGGTAAAAACGTCCAGCGACTACAGTGTTTAAGTTGTGATTACTTCAGCAGGTAACAGATAGTAAAGGTGTATAAAATATGTAGTACCTTAAAGTATAAAGCTCAATTTTTGTTTATATTTTCTTCGAGATAACTTTAGAAATCTTGTCATCCATTGCCTCACACTTATGACAGTTGCTACCACCAGCCAGACACCCCTAAACTTGAATGAATTAGGTATAATTGTTATTTCGTTTCAGTATAAAAGCTAAATTTTGTAAATATTACTTGGGGACCTATAAAAAAATGTTACCACAATAGCCACACAGTTTTAGTGGTTTTTTCATCTTGCCAGATACATTGAAAGTCTGCTGGTTAGTCGATTGCTATCTTTTAAGGTATCCATTAAAGAAAAACAGCGGACTTTCAACGTGCCTGGCAAGATTTACAAATAATAAAACTGTATGGCTATTGAGGTAACATTTTGTTATAAATCCCCAAGAAACCTATATACAATTTGGCTTTTATAGAAATCCAACTACTCTTATGAGATGTTATCAAGCGTGGTTTGATAATGCCCAAAATCGAAGAAGAGTAGGCACCGGACCTCGAAGGGACACAAATGAAGTTCAAGATCGACGTCTAAGACTTTAGGCCATTAGAGATCGATTTGCGACAACTCGATCTTTGGCTGATGAGTGGTTAGGAGAACAAGGCCATCCTGTAACTGTCCGGATAAGGTCTTTTTTGGACTGCAGCATTATCGATCCCATCTTGAGTTACCTCTGACGGTTGGGTATCACCGGCAACAATTACAGTGGTGCAGAGAACGTCAACATTGGAATGTGTAATGGCATCAGGTCATTTTTTCTGATGAATCTCGATTCTCCATGGGTGCATATAATGGCCGAAAAAAAGTTAGACGACGTAGGAGAGAAAGACGTGAACCTCAGTTTGATGTTGAGCATCAGGTACACTGGACAGTAGGCGGTATGGTATGGGGTGCTAATGCACATGCAAGCAAGTCACCTTTAGTCTTTATTCCAGGTAATATGACAGCGTTGCGTTACCTTCAAGAAATAGTGGAGCCATATGTTCTCCCTTACCCCAACCGTCTCGAGAATTCAATATTTCAGCAAGGTCCGACCTCATGTTGCCAGAGTTTATATAAATTTTTTCGAAACGACCCATGTGAATCTTTTTCCATGGCCGCCCAGATCTCCCGATCTTTCGCCCATAGAGCATCTTTGGGACATCATGAGTAAAAGGTTTGGAAATTTACCCCAGCCCCCACGGACTTTGGCGGCTCTGAGACATGAAGTACTGGTAGCTTGGGATAGTATCCCTCAAGAAGAAATAGACCATCTTATTGCATCAATGCCGATACGTGTTGGGGAGTGTATGGATAATCGCGGTGGACAAACACATTATTAACAAATTCATTATAAAAAATTTTAAACCCTTAGTTTTTTCTCCAAATTACAATCATTTATTTCATGCTATTCTATATATATTTTACCAAAAAAATAAAATAAAATTTAAGCGGCTCCTTCTGGGTGTTGCAGTTTCTTTGTCAGTTAGTATATTTTACACACCTTTACTACCTGTTACTTACCGACATCCACATCCCAAACTCTATAGTCGCTGGTCATCTTAACCTTTGTAGTGTGTAGGGGACATGCACAGAAAAACTTTCAGCTTTTATAAAATAACGGGGTTTTGGCCTTGCCGTCATGGAATCTTGGGTTATTTCAACTATTATTGTAGATGGAGCAGAGTTTGAATAGCTCATAGCTCTTATCAAACGATTGCTTTGCTTGCATAGTGTTTTCTTAATCAAAAAAGCATCAACACATTAAATTCGTGGCTGTGCCATATGTGACGTGATATTTACTTTATTGAGGCTTATCCAAATCGCCAGATGAGTTCGCCTCATAATATGTTTGGAAGAATTGCAAGATTGCGTGATACCGATTCATTTATCAAACAATGCCATTCATTCGAAAGACCAAGGTCGGTTTCTACTCCTGAAAAAAATCTTCTACACCTCTGAAACCACACACATCGCCGAAATTCTAAGACCCCATACGTTTGTCAAAATGGATCACTAAAGATAAGTCAAGAAGAACAAAGTACATTTAATTAGTTTATGTAACCAATTCAATCTTAACTGAAAAAGAAAAATATTTACAAGATGGCGGTGCTAGTATTAAATCCATATGATTTTTAGTTAGTACCAACCTTCAAACGATACGTGTCAAAATTTGACAGCAGTCCGACCATTAGTTTATGAGATATTACGTTGTGAGTGTAGCTACTTTTGTTATTTGAAAAATAAGGAAAAAACAGAATTTTGCTGATAGAAGGAAAAAAATTCAGTTGAAGCAAAAAAGCTAAATCTTGGCTTGATGAAGAGTTTCCGGGGTCTGCACCAAAATCAACCATTATTGATTGGTATGCTAAGTTTAAATATGGTGAAATGAGCACCGAAGACGGCGAACGCAATGGACGCCCAAAATAGGCTGTCACCGACGAAAAAATCAAAAAAAGTTCACAAAATAATTTTGAATGACCGTAAAGTGTAGTTGATCGAGATAGCAGATATTGTGAAGATATCATCTGAACGTGTACATCATATTTCAATCACAAGTCAATCATGAATTGTACATCAGAAAGCTGTGTGCAAAATGGGTGCCGCGCGAGCTCACAATCGATCAAAAGCAACAACGTGTTAATGATTATGAGCAGTGTTTGAAGCTGTTTAAGTGCAATAAACCTGAATTTTTGCGTCGATATGTGATAATGTATGATACATGGCTCCATCATTTCTCTCCGGAGTCCAATCGACAGTCAGCTGAGTGGACTGCACACGATGAACCGAATCCAAAGCGAGGAAAAACACAGCAGTATGCTGGCAAGGTTATGGCAACAGTATTTTGGGATGGGCAAGGTATAATATTATTTATTGACTACCTCCAAAAGGGCCAGACCATCAACAGCGATGATTATATAGCGTTATTGGATCGTTTAAAGGATGAAATCGTTTAGAAACGGCCCCATTTGAAGAAAAAAGGTGCTGTTTCATCGAGACAATACGCCGTGTCACAAATCAATGAAAACAATGGCAAAATTGGATGAATTGGGCTGCGAATTGCTTCTGCATCCACCGTATTCGCCAGATCTGTCCCCAGCGACTTTTTCCTGTTATCAGACCTCAAAAGAATGCTCGCTAGAAAGAAATTTAGCGCCAATGAAGAAGTAATCGCCGAAACTTACGCCTATTTTGAAGCGAAAGACAAATCGTACAACAAAAATGGTATCGAAAAGTTGGAAGATCGCTATAATCGCTGTATCGCCCTCGAAGGCAACTATGTTGAATAATAAAATCGAATTTTGCCTAAAAAATGTGTTTTACTATGGTAGACCGAAGACTTTTCAATTGGCCTATTAGCACATGTGAAAAAAATAAAGATTAAATGGACAAAAACCATCCATGATGAATATTCGTTTTACAATTCACGACAGGCATCCAAGAATTTTGGCGGTATGTGTATTACTTGCTTGCCCATAATTATCGAGACAATTTTTTCAATTTATTCTGGTCCATAATATGTTTTTCACTCTTTTTTGATACTATGTATATCTTAATGCTGAGAAGAATTCGAAACGAGAAGTCTTTCAAGAGTTGCTTGATAACAAAAATAGATGTAGGAATTTTTATTTTCGCTAAGTTTTTATTCGAACTATCAAATTGAATTTTTATGTGGAAGGGTTATCGAGGGTCAAATTACAAAGCAAGGAAAAAGAATATTGGACATGCCCTCAGGAGAAGCGCTAACCGTAGACACATGTTTCGGGCTTTCTTGCTTTGTAATTTGACCCTCGATAACCTTTCCACATATCTTTACCAGGACTAGGTTTTCACGGGTTTTCGGGTTGTTGCCCGAAAACCCATTGGGTCTTCCTGCGGAAACCACAAATGGACGGCCGGCTTCTGTTGTGGACTCCGTTTGTTTGTTGTTTTTCTTCAAGTGTTGCTCATCTAACACTTTTTCACCGTACTGATGAGGGCCGAAAGCCCGAAACACGTGTCTACGGTTAGCGCTTCTCCTGAGGGCATGTCCAATATTCTTTTTCCTTGCTTTGAATTTCTATATTTTCCACAATACGAATTTCTGGATTTTTCTGGTGGGATTAGATGCCCTTATATTATATTACTCACGAAAATATACGCGATGCTTCTGCGATGAAAAAACAAGTCGATCAAATTATACATTGTGATTTCAATAATTCCAATGTCGTCCAGTAAACCAATAAATCAAGCTACAACGGAAAAATCCTAATTCCTCGCATTACGTCGAAAATATACTGCTAATACTCGTCTGACGTTTTTTAAACCTGTTTATGATGCGGAGAAATTAGAGAGAGGTACAAATCGCGACATTATTTTCCTGTGTTGATCAACAATTTTCAATCAACGCACTCCAATTAGGTACAAGGCACAGGTATACAATTCCGGTAATGGTAATGAGGACTGTTATCTTGTTCCTTATCCAGCAAATAAGGAACCGCACGAATTTTTTATCTCTTTCGTGATAATAGAGACGTGCTGGACGAAATAGAATCCATCGTAGTGCAACCAAATAGATTGCATTCGGAAATTCTGTTCGATATGGCCTCGACAAGAATTGGAATAAATGAGAAATAAGGAAAACACTGACGAGAAAGCAGGAGCTTTTTGAGAGCTCGATCATTAATGTGTCAATTGCGCCCTTGGAAACCATATAACTGTATATAAGGATATGTAGCCTCCAAGGGCGCAACAGGCGTATGAATGACCAGGGTTCGGAAGATTCTGACTTTCCTAATGTTCTTCTCGATATACTGTTCAATATATACAGGGTGGCCATTTGAAAACGAAACAGACGAGATTACAGACGAAATAAAGTTTTTCGATAGAAATGCTCGGACAGGTCGATTTCTGTTTCGAGGGGGACAACTCAAGATGTAGGTTACGGACGCATAGCGCTTCAACCCTTGCTACTACAACCCTCACCCCCAAATTTTGAATAGGGAAGATGGGGTGAGTGATACCTCATTTGAAAGGTATTTTTATACTGATTTCAGCACAGTAATTGTTTTTTCATTTTATGCATTAGTTCTCGAAATATTCTTAACTTAGTATTTGAAAATGAAGTAGTGTTTTCATGGCACTTGTAGTAATCGACATTTTGAGCTTCAAAACAACTATGACTATGGCTTCCTTCCTAACTAACTAACGCATGAATATTTCGAGAACTAATGCATAAAATGAAAAAACAATTACTGTGCTGAAATCAGTATAAAAATACCTTTAAATTGAGGTATCACTCACCCCATCTTCCCTATTCAAAAATTGGGGGTGGGGGTTGTAGCAGCAAGGGTTGAAGCGCTATGCGTCCGTAACCTACATCTTAAGTTGTCCCCCTCGAAACAGAAATCGACCTGTCTGAGCATTTCTATCGAAAAACTTTATTTCGTCTGTAATCTCTTCTGTTTCGTTTTCAAATGGCCACCTTGTATATATAAACAAAGGGTTTTCGAAAAGGACTGATACAATTCTAAATGGTATTAATGGCAACACTGTGTATTTTTTTTGACATACCTTATGTCATTTGTGTTCGGTAGGTTGAGCCATCGTGGAAAGATATACGTTGTAGCATTTCATTTACTACATAGGCGTACAACTTTGCTTTCGCCGTTTTTTTTTTCAAAAATTCGAGGCTTTATTGTAAAAACAAAAAAAACAAAAAACCCTTGATAGACATTTATGATTTCGGGCAGCGTACGAATCCCGCGTTGAAAAAACTGGTCAACTTTTGAAGCGATCCACAAATGGATACAATTTTTGACTTCTTCATAAGACTGGAAGTGTGCCATTGATCAAAACAAGTGATAGTTGCAACGTGAGGAGAATATGGCAAGTATGTCTTGTCTTTTCGCAGCATGGGGTCGAGCATTGTCATTCTGTAAAATCACTCTAGCATGTCTCTCGTTGTATTGCGGCCGTTTATAGTTCAATGCTCGGCTCAAACGCATTAATTGCGTTCGATAACGATCGCCTGGGATTGTTTCAGTCGGTGTTAACAACTCATAATACACTACGGCAAGCTGGTTCCATAATTTACCGAGCATGAGGTTGGAACCGTGAATATTCGGTTTGGTCGTCGACGTGGAAGCATGGCCGGGATATCCCCATGATTTTCTGCGGTTGGGATTATCGTAATGAGCCCATTCTTCAACTCCACTCACAATGCGATGCAGAAATATCTTCCGTTTTTACAAGCAGCTGCTCACAAGCGAACAAACGCCGTTCAACATCTATCGGCTAAATCATTCCCATGACTTTCAGGCGTTTTGAAATGACTTGTTGCGTCACTCCCAATGATCCAGCCTTTTCTTCTTTCGTTTGACATGATATTGATCAAGTAATGCCTCCAATTCTGCATTTTCTAAAACCTGCTCTCTTCCACCGTCATGTTAGGCTTCGACGTCAAAATCACCGTTCTTGAAGCGTTGAAACCACTCTCGGCACGTTCTTTCACTAATAGCGGTCTCATCATAGGTATTTTAGAGCATTAGATGAGCCTCGGCCGCAGATTTCTTCATATTAAAGCAGAAAATTGAAACCCATTCAAATGACGAGAATTTGGCTCGTAAGCTGACATGTTTAATGGAGAATAACTTTGTGTTGCAGACACAAATCGAGTAATATTTCGATGGCGTTATAATTAAAAATACCTGAGCTGCCTACAACCATCTATTGCCAAACGGCAAATCAGAATTTCATTAACAATATGAGCATGAAATAAAAATTGGGCATTAGAAATGAAAAAACTCCCCTCTATATAACTTTCATGTAAGTTCGGAAATGAGCGCCCCCTCCTTGAAGAAATCCTGGATCCACCCCTGGTTTAATGGAATTTTTTTTTTTATTTCTCGTTGAAATATTACGGTAATACACATGTATTAAAAAAAAAGGAATTCAATCGAAAAGTTATCGTATATTTGAAAACGAAATTGTAACGAAATGTCACACCAGGTGTTCAAAAAGTCGGAATAGTTATTTATAATACAAGTGCAAAAGGCATTGATATTCTTCCACGAGTTCAAAATTCAAAAACGAGCCACGAAGTGGCGAGTTTTGGAATGAACGAGTGGTAGAATGAGCCTTCTGTACGAGTATTATACATTATTTTCTCTAATTCATTGCCTTTTCATTGAAATTAATGAAATATTTCCATAAATATAATTTAGTGATTTTTGCATTGAAAAATGTTGGTTGGCAGAACTGATTTATTTAAGGCAATTTGATGAATTGACAGATAAAGCCGTAGCGGAAAGTTCGGAGTGCCAACATAGAATAATAAAATATAACCATGAAAACTGTGCGTTTCTGATATATTCTCGCACGATTTTGTTCTACAAGATG
Organism: Harmonia axyridis; assembly: GCF_914767665.1. Taxonomy (NCBI): domain Eukaryota; kingdom Metazoa; phylum Arthropoda; class Insecta; order Coleoptera; family Coccinellidae; genus Harmonia; species Harmonia axyridis. Next base: position 34,572,462 of record NC_059505.1, read on the forward strand.
TGGAAGAATGAACGGAATAACCACAGAATTAGAGAAAAACTATTATATGACATGTCTTATAGGAAATTAGGAGAAAAATCGATCTATGTCAGTTTTCCATTTCTTCTGAAAAATTCGTCGGGATCGATATCTGGATTGATGACCGCTATGTCATCCATAACAATACTTTTTAGGAGACATGAAATATATGAGACTGTTCGCAAAACCTATCAACTTGTGGCCAAGAAGGGCCGGATTTTTTTTGGGGGGGCCAAAATAAATCAAAATTATAGTTCTGCTAATCTTGTATTTATTTTAGTCTTAGCATGTCAAATTTTGGGGGGGCGGGGAAGGCAGAATTTTAGGATGGGCCCGGGCCCCATTCTGGCCCCCCTAGGGTCGCCACTGATTTTAATCTTATAATTTTTTTTTATTTACGTCGAAACTTTGCATGGATAAATAAATCGCAGCGTGATTGCATCACGAATCTGATGATCGTGTCAAAAGTACAAACTCCAAGTGTCTAATTCATTCAGACATGCATTTGCTCAATTAGAGTTATATATCTCATTCTTTCTCTTATACACCATTAATTTTTATTCGATCAATATTCCACATCATGAACAATGACCACTACGTCTATGGGGCTTCGATTCAATTTGCCACTATTAAAATTTAATCTTTACGGTTGTTGTAGTGCAAAAAGCGAATTTAACGATATTTTTTCGATTGATATAAGGCATTACCTAATCATATCATACGCCTACAACTAATTTTACATGCAACGAATTGTTTCTGATCATTTTTGACATATACCTCAACGAAAAAAAATTACACTGCACAGAAAATTATAGAAAATGCTCAATTCTTCGCTACACAAAAGGTTTCAAACAGAAATAATGCCAGATGCACCGTTTTAAGTGATTTTTTTCTCATACTATGACATTGCAAAGATAAATTAATCCTAAAAACATGAAAGATGAAAGTATTTCAAGATTAGGGATTCACGGCTTGGCTTGATTTTCAAGCTACTTGGCTTGAGCTTGACTCGATTTCAAGTCAAGTAATAGATTTTCAATCTCAACTCAAGTATTTATTTATCAAGAACTTGAATCATATCAAGCTACTTGAGTTGTAGCAATTTTATTGTGTAGTGTCACATAAATAAAAAATGATGAAATGAGAAGGAGCCTTGCAAAAAACACTTTTATTTATTTGAAAAACCGGAAATATCCAACTTTTTTGAAATAAAATATAAATTAAATCACTATAAATCATAACAAAATGAAAAATAATAAAAAAATAAAGTTTCTTAATATTGAGAAACCCACAGGCTTTGTTTTATTCCATAATTTTCCATCCAGGATCTAAGACACATGAGGCATCTTATAGATCTGTCGCCTAACCTATTGCGGGTTTTGTTACTATAAGAGCAGCTCGAGAAAATTCTCAGGAGCTGAAGATGCTGGGGTTGATAAAAATACTCGGCCATTTGGCCAAGTTTGGAAAGATATTTCTGAAACTACCAAAATCTACCAATATATTTCATATAAATGTGAGAAATCTACTGATAAAGTCACACTGGCGAATGCTTCAGTCTCTCGGCGCTCGAGGAATCCCCTTATTTAGTCTAAGCGCGCTTGAAATTGCAGAAATATATGCCGTGCGACGCGTGCATATCAAGCTCAAGTAATATCAAGTATCATGATATCAAGCCGAGCAATAGATATATAAAATCAAGTCAAATCAAGCTCAAGTATGTAATTTTTCACGAGCTTGATTTTCGAGTCAAGTAGTTGGTTGAAATGTCAAGTTACTTGGCTTGATTGGAACATAGAGACATGACATGACATGAATTTAATTTATTCTTCAATACTTGCGTGCGGGAAAATCCGCTGCTATTTCTTTTCCGCACGCATATGCGTGCGGGAAAGTGGTTTTTACCGCACTGAGAGGGAAAGTGACTCTTTTTGACTCAAAATGCGTGTGGGAAAAGAGTTGAAAGTGCACACATGTGGAAAAATATTTTTACGAAAAAATATAACATTCAATAGTTGTTCCTAGTTGAGACATTCTTGAATAACACAATTTTTGCTACAGAAAACTATGGTTTATTGACCCATCAAATCTTACACGATTGTTGAAAAACTACAACATTCTTATTAGTACGGAATAAAAAATAACACGGCTGTTTCAAAGTTCAATCACCGAGTTCATATTTTTTATGATTTACGAATCAGAGAACGGATAAACAATAAGGATATTAAAGGTCCCTTTATATGATATTATCGAACTTTCTCGAACTGAATGACCATTGTTAAGAATGAATAAATTTTTTTTGAATAAATTTTCCATTGAATTCGAAAAATTGATATAATCTATGCACTAAAATATATTTCAATTACAAATGGTTTATAGATAGAAAAATTGTATGAGAGCACCTGTCAGCAGTTTTTCCGAGTTTACTCGCGCCAGAACGTGACAGCTATGGTCACCAAGTACCTATGATAACAAGTAATTATGGCATCATGAAATAGTCTTGTCAAATACCATTCGGGCATTTAATTTTTCCAGTGCAAAATCGAAAAAACAATGCCAAGTAACATTTTTTTCAACAAAAAGAATTCATGCAGGTCTCAGAGAAATAAACATAGATAGAGGGAGTATATGTCATTTTCAGTAAGCAAATTTTGTTCCCAACATGAACTATCAAATTTGACATGAAGCGCGCGGAAATGGGAACATATTAGTGTTACGATATTTTACTCAATTCGCGAGTTTCTCCACAAAGAACGCATTTCTTATGTCCCATAGTGAATCAACGTTTCATATTACCTCAAAATATATTGAAATGAATACCTAAATATATCAGAAATTCAGAAAACAAACTTCGAGCGCACCAAATGACGTAAAACAACCGATGACACTAGGAGAGCAAAAGTTGCCAAACCTAGGATTTCAACAGGTAGATACAGAAAATAATGAATATTCCGCATACTATAAATTCGACAATTAGGAAATATATCGGATTCCAAATATTCAAATTTGCATATTTAATTGGGAATCACTCAAATAAATATATTTCATTCAATATAATATACATTCATAATGATATAGTAAAATTGTGAATTTGAAAACATATCACAATCCGACAAGGTATACTAACCATGTTGGGGACATAAATGTGTACACTTTTGTTTAGTTTTTCACAACATATTGTATAGAATATTCCAACGTATACGTTTTTGAATTTTTTCAAGCCATTAGTTATATTATTTTTAAAAGAAAAATTAAAGTTAAGATGAAGAATTTATCATGTTGAATATTTCTTAAGAGTGCATATATAGAATAACAATTACAAGCTTAGTGCAGTATTTAGTGTTAGTCGAAAAAAAATGTGGAAAGCCCTGATCAAGTCAGGAGCTTTTGAGCGTTCGTTCATTCATGATCCAATTGCTCCCCTTGGAGACCACATATACCAATGTGTATTCAGTATTTTCCCCATTTTTTTACGACGAGAGATTTTCCTACTTCTCGAAAATTAGGAGTCAAATTTCCACTCATTTCCCTTCAACTCACCTTTCAATTTTCGTGCCATTGTTGATCAGCCATATATCACACGCGGATCTTGCCACCAAACTCATAGCCACCAATACCATCAAAAACGATTCTTTGGTGGTTATTCCAGGTATCACAATTTTCAAAAGCTGCCCCAACTGTTTAAAAAATTTCCTATCGACCTGAACTTTCACAGTGGGACTCGTCTTTTCGGCAATGAGGTACTTCACGTCCTCTTCCTTGTTTTTCGTCTTCTTCTTGCTGTAAAATTTTACATTAATGTAGATTTGTCGAATAGACTTATATACAGGGTGGTAACCTAGACTATTAAGGTGAACGAAAGGTTCGATTTTATTGAAAATTCGGTTTCTAGGGTAGAAACCACTGCTCTATCGTTCTAAAATATTTTCAGCACTACAGTGTTGCCGCTTATATCAGAAAAACTTCGAGGTTTAAAAAAAAACAACCTGTACATTATTACTTTTTTCGGTTTGCAGTACCCTCTTGATTATTCATGTATAAACTTCTTTGTTCCTAACTGTAGCGGTTTTCGAGTAATCGATTGTTTTACTTCTTTTTTTTTTGGAAAAACATAGCTTCAATTGAACATTCATTGAAAGCCAGAATTTAGGGTATGAACTACCAATATCCAGTGTATCATTCAGGTGTAATAAAATAGGTCCCTAATCATACAGAGTTGTTGGAAATCACGGGCTTCAACGAGACATATTGAAATGGCAAAAAGTGTGTTTTTTCAAATGGAATTTCCTTTCAGAAGATATAACATGTTTTTATTCTAAATTATAAGTTTTCATCTCAATGGCAATATCAAACTAAATTTGTTTTATAACTGCTGGCAAAGTTATGACATCCGTATTTAGGACAAGCGTGGTATATTGTTCATTGACTACCTATTATACAAGAAGCACATGGCTCAATGTGGATAACCGCAAGATGAAGACTTTACAGAGTGCACTCAACAAAACAATGCCATGCCATAAAGATAATAAAGAAGCAGATGTTCATCCAAATGGCGAAATAAGAATAATATTGGAAGGACATTGTGAAGAATGTGAAGAAAGTGTTGCACAAAAGATACGCAGGAATTTTTGTCCAAATATATTCGGCCTTTTCGTGTGAAAACATTACAAAAACATTTACGGACTAAAAATTACCTGACTTTGACACTAAAAATGAAACAACTATAGATATATAATGAGTATAAATGCATATACAGAGTGTCCCGAAATCAAGGTGTATAATATAGGTACAATTTCAATATTCTCTAGTCTCCTAGTCTCCAGTATTCTTAAAATGACCTTTAGTGTATACTGCATAGCATTCTACAAGTGATCTGAAGATAGTGTTTCGTTTAGATCAAAATTTTTCTAAATTACACTGTCTGTCTTAAAGGCCTGAGACTATACCCAGAGGTGCATTTCAGAACCAATATTTACTTGAACAATTAACAATAGCTTTTCGTTTATTATTTCCAATAATAAAGCTTTGTGATCTTTCAAGGAATATAGAACATGAAGATACATATAATATTACATATATTTGATTTAAGGCTTTATAGATGGATTATTTTATCAATTATCTATTCATTGTCCCACAGAACAATAATGAATTGATAAACATTATAATTTCATTTCGAATATTTGTTTTCGCTTGAATGTGAATTCATCGTGTAAAATCATTATTTAAATGATTACAAATTGCTGAAATTCCTGCTCATCAACCGAGAAAATCAGCAAACACTTCTAATCAAACAAGATAAAACAGTGTTGTGTAATAGTTTGAGGTGAAAGTGGAAGTATTAGTTCTATAATACCTACATACTGCCACTTTAAACTTTTACTTTCATTCAAATCTAATGCGCTCTCATTTTTTTTCTATTTTCTCAAATTGGAATTTGTTCGTTTCTAACAAGAACACCGAGATCAATTGGTCTTATTCGCCAGGCGTGACTTGTATGTATAATTAATTATTTCCCTGATCCGAGACGAAGGACCAATAAATTGAAACAAAATTAAAACATTCCTAGATAATATAGGTGGGTAATTATTTTTCGACTAATAGTTACAACTTGAATCATGCTGAACAGGGGCAACCTTGAAGTTTTATGGATTTCCGACTTCCTTTTATCGAGTTACAATTATAAACAAATGGATCAACTGAGAGTGGGGCTATATCCCCTAATAATCCTATAGAAAATCTTCAAAATTTCCTCACATATCATTGCCAATTCGCTTCTTCCTTCTGTTTGCCAAAATCCACAATAGTGTTGAGACACCGGCTGCAGCAATGACACAATTTTTATTTGCATATTTACTCAAACTTGGTGCCATCACTAACACATTGTTTAGTTCAGATGAAGAGAACAGAGCACCGACTGCTGGTGTCGATTAATTATTGTTACCACAATGGGTTCAGCGTCTGCAGCAGGTAACACTCGACAACCAACACCAAACCAAGTAAACTAAAATACTGACAAGCGACAGCTGATCAGTAAATGTTTAGCTGTCAGGGACGACGCTGTACCATTTCTGCGCGACAATGAAATAGAATCTACACGCATGTTGACCAGAGGCGTAACTTGAGGAAGGTGAAATTTATTTTGAAATATTAAAAAGCATGTTTTGGTGGATTCTTCGCAATTTTGTTTCAAATGTATTTTATTGGAAGGAGTTGAGATAATCATAGAAATAGAATAGATTTAGAGATATGAAAGCAAACACAATTCGGACATATGACATTTGATATTTTCATTAATTTTGGGTCGAAATTCATGAAATTTATCGCATATTTTTCTATTTGAAATTCGACAACTTGAAGTAAAATGATATGTAATTATCACAGAAGTGATATCTATGAAAAATTCTGTGGTAAACTAAATTTACATAGAAATCAAGATCGAGATGCCCAGAATATATTCTATGCCTCTTGATAAGAATCATCGTAAACATCGAATCGACCTCATGAATTCCCTTTTATGTCTTCTATCAACTGAAGTTGCCTCTGGGTTTTTTCCACCAAACTGCTCCTTTGCGACAAATAATTTAACAACAATGCTCCGGATATACGAAATTTCATTAGAAAGCAAAATTCAAGTCACATCAAGAATGTTCATCTCGTTAGTCGGAAACTTGATGGAGAAAATGAACGATAATGAAGTTAGTAATGTACGCCACTGTTATTTCCAATAGATAATTCTTGCAAACTGTAGATTTCATCCAGAAAATGTACATGCTAATTTTTATTTTTGTTGCTCAACTACCGTGAAAAATGGGTATTCTAATAAAGTTATATTATTTTGATTGTCATATTCAATAGATTTCCAATTTTTTTCCTCTTGATTTATGAAATACATAGTCGGAAAAAATGTTAATGGTTTGAAAATATTTTATTCAACCGATGAAATCTAATATAATAATTAATAGCATGAGATTTATTTTCTTAAGGTGACTTAATTTCGGGATACCTACCTATATATATTTTATACCGAGGTTGAAATTTCAATCACTCACTGCACTTTCTGATAACCTACTCATAACTGTAGATTGTAGATATAGTATATATATATAATATACCTATATTATATCTCGTAGTAGAAATCCTTTCGTTCAGTCAAATAGGTACAATACATATAAAATACCTATAAAATCTTCCCGTTATGAAGTCACTTTCAATACTAATTTCAGGATATTCCGTTCGGGAGTTACCGTGTTTACGGTCGGTTGTAAATTCTCAAGTTGATCGTTTCTCTAAAACTAGAATCAATTCAATAAGAATATAAAGAAAGTTCTCAACATTTAAATGTTCAAAAAACAGACGGAGTTGAGATTCCAGGTGCAGATATGAAATAATAATTTCAATCTTTGTGCGAAATTTCAACTGACCACGTTATTAGAACCATAGAAAATTCAAGAAGAATATTGAAAATAAACATGCAATATTTCCGTGACAACAAATCTGATCGGGTTGAGATTCTGCGTGAAATTATGTGGTCCTCCTGGTCCATAAAAGCAGAGCTGCCGCCAGACATTTTAGCGTACCGCCAAAATAAAATATCGCCGCTCTGCTTTGCCTAATTTATACGAATTTTCTTCAAAGGAGCCTTTGTTATTCCTCTCAGGCATATTTTAAATTTGATATGAAATCGTATTTTTCAATTTAAAATCACCTCGTCAAATTTATCAAACGACGATTTGTCGATTTCTTCAAAGAACGTCCTGCATTGTTTAAAAGTACGATGCTCTATTTATGAGACTATAGTAAAGAGACAACGTGGTTCTTTAAAAGTGCAAAATGTCTTGTTTTACAAACTGACTTTGCACCCCCACAATTTGGTGCCCCGGCAAAATATCCGGTATGCCGGTCCTGGCGGCGACCCTGCATAAAAGAACAAGTCAGTGATTTTCTTGAATTTTTTTTCTTTGCTGGATCTGGCAACCGAAATAAGCACTTTCAGGATTGAAACTGGAATTTTTCAATCTAGAATCATTGTTTAAAGAAAGGATTCTTTCTTTCTATTATATTTCACCGAAGAATATTCTATTTACCCATTTGAGGAACTAATTATTTATTTATTGACACCGGTTTGGCTGGATCCTCTGAATCTAATAAGAAACCATATTACAGAAAATATCACGATTTCCTGCAGAAAAGATAAGGAATTATGGCTTTTATTTCGCTCTAATTTAGCTTTTATTGATGAAAGAATTTGATTGGCAACACTGAATTTTTCATTGGCCTTGATTTGCTTTTGCTTGAATTCGCATTTACTCCAGTGTTTTGATGTGTGAAGTACGAACAACGAAAGTTTACTTTTGACTGTCCGAACAACATTCGGTTTTAATTGTTCTGTCGCCAATCACAAAGACTTGCCAACCTGTTATCTGTATTTCAATTGAAACCCTAAACGAAGTATCGGGTGTTGATTTCTTAAAATAACTCTTGCCAGTTCTTGGATAAGGTAAGAATCTTGGATTTGATAGATTCATCTCAAAAATTATCAGTATTACCATTATTTAAGATTGTGTAATATTGTTTTTTTTAACATCTGTTGCTCGATTTGAATTGATAGATAGATTTTCCACTTTCTTTATTTTAATAGGTATTTTTAATCATTCTAATCTCTCATTGTTATTTTTATATTTCAGTATAGTGTCTCAAGAAAACAGTAAAAATGGTGTCAGCTGGAATGATGTGTGTGAAATATCTTCTATTTTGTTTTAATTTATTGTTCACAGTGAGTACCTGTAATATTCTACAACTCCTATAGATTTGAATTTAATTTGGAAAATCATTTGCTATTTGCTGAAAACACCTTCTGAGATATGATCACATTCTTAGTAATCAAGATAACAGGGCAAACAGTAAACAAATTAACTGCTGACAACTGTGACCTGTTAACTGTTATTAGCAAAGTAAATTGATAAATTAATGCTTGGACAGTCAAGATCTCAGCGGACATTTTTGAATCCTTTAATATTTCAATATAACTGAGAAACAGAAACATTGTGTGAATATATATTTGGAGAAAATAATTGATCAATTTTTCTCTTTTTAAGAGAAGAATTTAGGCAAATGATCTATATTTCAATTCAAAAAAGGACCTTAAAAATATTCATATTTATTTAAATTTTGACATTATCTATTCAGATAAGGACTTATCAAAGAAACAATATTATTTCAGTTCCAAATGTTGATAACATTCCAAGAAATTTTTCATATTGCAATTTTATTTATTCTTAACTCATGTTTCCACCCAAAACAGTGCCAACACCTTTGTAAATGATTTCAAAAAGTATAAAATAATGAACTGAACTAAACAAAAGGTCATTCTTGATGAGATTATCAGCTTGCAACATGAATAATTAATTATTCAGAAATACTATAATATTTGTTCATATACAATTTAGGTATTAACAAAAGGAGAAAGTAATACTTCGAATTCAGATTTACTCATCAATTGAAAGAAATATTCTATAAATATTCCAGTGCCAAAATTGAAATTTATTAAATTTTTCAGATTGCTGGAATAGGTATACTCACCATTGGAGTTATTTTCCATCTTGTTTATTCCAACTACTCCAACTTTGTCTATCCCAGTTTTCAAATAGCACCTCTTGTTCTCATAGCAGTAGGTGTTATTATTTTCATTGTTGCTTTCTTAGGATGCTGTGGAGCAGCAAAAGAAAGTCAGTGTATGATTTCAACCGTAAGTATTCATAATATTCACTTGATACTGATTTTTTTATTCTAATTATTCTCTTGTTTTTTTGCAGTTTGCGATTCTTTTAATTGTTATCTTTGTGCTTGAAATTGCTGCTGGAATTATTGGATACATTCACAGAAATGAAGTGGAGGTCATGTTAGAAGATAAACTGAATTCAACCATTTCTGATTATTATATAAATGAAGATATAAAACGTACCTGGGATGTAGCACAACACGAGGTAAATATGGGATATATTTAAAACAATCATTATTTGATGTTGGTTATTCAGTTTAACAAGGAATATGTTTCCCTTATGATTATAGGGAGAATGTTGTGGCATCAACGGTCCAACCGACTGGCAGAGTGTAACTAAAAATGACTCGTTGCCTCATACTTGTTGTCCTAATACAGCTGATGATGGATCTTGCACAATGAAAACTGAACATTATAATGCCTCTTGTTTTGATAAACTCAAGGAACTATTTTTGAAAAATGCAACTATCATCGAATCTGTAGGACTTGGAATTTCTTTATTACAGGTGGGTAATTTTTTTCTTATAGGCTATTTGACAGAAAAAAACAGAATTGTAATTGCCTCATATGTTATCCTTATCGTTCCATGCTGAATCCAACTCAATCGTTGAAAATAGTGTTCCTATATAAACAAAATTTTAAATATTTTTCACAACATTCTACAATGATATTTTTTGATCTTAAAAGTTGCATGCTATTTCCACATTCTTTTATCTACTTTGAAAATGTAAAGATAGTTCATGTTAAGAATATGTATTGACAATATGTCTACTGAAAAGGACAATTTTTTTATACTGTTGAATGGCCTATTCTTATAAATTGATTAACTATGCTTCCTTCTTCAACATATGTAATCTTTAATTGTATTGAAATTTCCAGGTTTTCGGAATCGTATTTGCCTGCTGTTTGAGACGCGCTATATGACACGAATATGAAACTGTTTAAGATGTTTACTTTTTTTTTATTTGCACTGAATAATGACTTGAATATCAATGAACCAAAAAATCCACAATCAAATATTCATGCTCATCAAATCTTCAGGCCAAATTTAGTCTATAAGTTTTATTGAATTTGTTTTTGTTTTTATTGTTTGTTTTTATATCGTTTTTGACTTTCTATTTACACATTTTGAGTATTAATTTATTAGTATCTAAGAATTCACAATGTGCAACTCTTTCACAGATAATAATTCCACTTATATTATTCCCAAATATATTAAAGTAACTGTTTCCTGTACAAGTATAATCTACGTTTGTTAGAATAAAATATATATTGTTCATCAAAAATATTTATATATCAATACAGGGTGTTGAAAATTACACATGTACCTACGTAAATTGTTGACTGAAAAGCTTTCCATGAAATAGATGAGGAATCGTTACGGAATTCTTTCCAACAGGAAAGATATGGATTTGTCCAGACCAGTAGCTCTAATGGGAGCGTTATTTAAGAAATGTGATTTTTGGGATTACCAAAATTTTTCGTGTGGAAACGGTATGGCGACTATAACATCCTGTATGTACAAAAATTTCATAGGGAACCGTGAAACTGTCTTGAATTTTTATGGACTGATAGTTTAAGTAGACAAACCTTTTTCAAAATGAGATTGTCATGTGATTCATATATCCTAAATGTCTGTAGAAAACAATTTTGTATAAAACTTGTCAATAATTTGTTTTCAAAATAAAAATTATAATATATTTTGTATTATTTCAATGATTTCCTAATTCCTGCAACTTTTTGCTTTCAAGATGTTTTATTTGTTTGCATATAAAAGGCATTAGAGATTTTTGTCATAAATAGAACGAGCAATTCGAAAATTATTTATAGCTTGAAATATCTCAGTGGCGTACCATTTTTTTTGCCAGAATAAAGTGATCATTTAATGTATGATAAATATATCTTAATTAATAACATGTCTCTAAATACCTCTTGAAACCCAACAAGTTTCATTTTAAAAACTGAACTGGTTTCGGAGAAATAAATATTTAGTATTTAAGAAAAATTCCATCACCCTGTATCTCGGAATACGAAGCAAAATTATATAGAAAACTAATTATTTTTTCAAACAGAATCATCTCCTGAAGTTTGTCGAGCTTATTCACGAACATCCTGTATAATTTAACCGCTTTGAACAGAATAATCTCTAATATTTTGTAAAATTCCAATAATAAATTCTATACGTTATCATTGGTTGATAAGTAGATGCACGCCACTGAATAATTTTTATAGATGGCCACTAATAAACATTGCTCTGATTACTATTCTATGTTATAACCAAAAATATTTTAATTATATTCTGTGTCATAACCTCTTCAATTGTCAAACAGTGTGTTCAATTTTTCTTATATAAAACTGTTAGTTTTATATTCATATTCAATTTAGCAGTCTTTGAATATTCAATTTCTAGTTTCCAAAATACAAATAAAATGTAAGTCCTTTCTGAAATATTTATCTATTTGTTTACATTTCATTCGTAAGACAATTTCATACTCTACAAATAACCATATTCATGCCCATAGCAACTTTTGTTTAATGTGAAATAATTAACTTGTAATTTTCTGACAATGCGATTAATGAATTCATTTTTTCTATAGATGGTCAAAGTAAGATCTACTACGGGTCCCCCCCGAAAACAGGGATTCAACCGATCAGGACACTCCATGAATCCTGAAAGGTCCACAGAAGGATTGAAAGGTGTTGGTAAAGTTCGTACAAAAGGAACAATCAAAAGGCTCCAGATGTATCGTAATTTCAAAGCTAAACGAGATAAAACTGGTAAAATTTTGACACCTGCCCCTTTTCAGGTGAGTTATTGTTTGAATTAACTAAAGCCTTGTATCTGTGGATTCAATTGTACTTGATATTTTTAAAAAATGCATGAAAGTAATGAACGAATATGTCCCTTTAGGGTTGGCTTAATTCAGGATCTATTGCAAGAGTTGAACCTAATCAAAAATGGTTCGGAAACAGCAGAATAATATCTCAGAATGCTCTGCAGAAATTTCAAACTGAAATGGGAGAAGTAATGAAAAATCCTTATAAAGTAATAATGAAGCCTACCAATTTGCCTGTTACACTCTTAAATGAAGTTGCTAAAAATGCTAGAACGCATTTGTTAGATACCGAACCATTTGAATATGTTTTTGGGCCAAAGAAACAGAGAAAACGACCAAAATTATCTGTTACTAGTGTTGAAGAATTGGTTGAGCTTGCAGATAAAAAACTATCTGAATATAAAAATGAAAAAGACACTAATATCAAGATAGATACTGGTGGAGTTAAGGATTTGCCTAGAGATTGGGTTATGGCCGCAGGACAATCAAGAAGAATTTGGAATGAGCTCCATAAAGTTGTGGACAGTTCAGATGTTTTGTTGCAAGTATTAGATGCTAGGGATCCCTTAGGAACAAGATCTTCTTACTTGGAGAAATATTTGAAAACCGAAAAACCCCACAAACATCTTATTTTCATATTGAATAAGGTCGACTTGGTACCTGTATGGGTGACACAAAGATGGGTTGCAATTTTGAGTGCCGAGTATCCCACAGTAGCCTTTCATGCTAGTATAACACATCCATTTGGTAAAGGCTCTTTGATTAATTTACTGAGGCAATTTGGTAAGTTACACTTCCCCATATCATCAATCAAAAAAATTTCAAAATTTTCATTTTTTTTTCAGCAAAATTACACATTGATAAGAAACAAATATCTGTAGGATTCATTGGTTATCCTAATGTGGGAAAATCTTCAATTATAAACACATTGAGGAAGAAGAAAGTATGTAAAGTAGCCCCTATAGCTGGTGAAACTAAAGTGTGGCAATACATAACTCTAATGAGACGGATATATCTTATTGATTGCCCTGGGGTTGTGTATCCCTCAGCAGAAACTGACTCTGAAAAAGTCTTAAAGGGTGTGGTAAGAGTAGAGTTAATCAATAATCCAGAAGATTATATTGAGGAAGTTTTGAAAAGGGTGAAAAAAGAGTATATACAAAAAACTTACAAAATCAATGAGTGGCCCGATCACATCAATTTCTTGGAACAACTGGCTCAAAAAACAGGTAAATTGTTGAAAAAAGGAGAACCAGACATTACAACTTCTGCAAAAATGATGTTGAATGATTGGCAAAGGGGTAAGCTTCCGTTTTATGTATCACCTCCTGGTTTCGAAGAACCCCTTCCAAATAACAAAGATGACAGTAACATTGGTGTTGCACAAGATTTTAGGCAGATCAAGGTGAACTTGGAATACGAAGGAGATGATGTTAAAGAGTTGGCACCAATGGAACTAGATGCCGATAGTTCTCAAATTGATACTTCTTCAGTAGCTGATCTTAGTGATTGTAATGATAGTATAGAATCTGAAGATGAAGATGTCAATAGTACGGTGGAATCTGAACAAATCGATACATCAGCATTAGATGAATCTAAATGTTCTGACGAAGATAACAAAATGTATGAGTCTGATTCCGATTTCAGTAACCCCTACTCAGATATGGAGGATGAACCAGAGAAAGTCGTTACCCAAAGCGGATCATTTTGTGTTGATGATTTTTCTGATAAAAAAAGAAAAAGAACTAATCATAAAGAAGAAGATCAAGTGGAACCAAAAAAGAAGACAAGTAAACAAAAGAGAGCAATTGAAAGAGCTAATAAAAGAAAGAAGATTGGAAGCAACTTTTATGAGGTTACAAATGTTAAGAACAGAAACAAAAATAAGAAAAAAATTACAAAGAAGTGAATTTCTTCCAGGGTTGGACTTATTTAATTATTTGAATAATTCTTTCATTCAATGTTGTAAATATTTTTTGTGTATGAATAAATGTTCACCTAAAAAATTATTCTTTTTTATTTACTTGTTCCTGAGGAATATCTTGAGTTGTGGGTAGACTTGTAGTCAAATTTTAACATTTTAACGGAATTTAAGCTATAGAAATGTTTTCTACTACTTTTTTAGTTCCTTCAAATATTCTGAATGATAAAAGAGCGTCCTGAATTGAATAAAAAAATTTCAAAAACAATTGTAATAAAATAATCAATTTCTCACATTGTAGTTTTTGCATTTCGAAAGAAACAAGTAGGTATTTTTTGTTTTTGGGATTGCATAAATCGGAAACTATAGTTCAAAAGTAAACTCTATGACTGTGACAATTATATTGACAGCTGTCGAAAGATCAGAAACATTTATTATCCGTGGGTTGTGGTTTAGTGTTAACTAGTTTGTTGGTCTTCATTTTCTAACAAGAAAGTTGATCAAAACCTTACCGGCTATTGTTAATACGAAATGAGAAACTATTAATAGTTAATTCCTGGTAGTGTTTGTTTATTCTGTATCACGAATACAAGATATTAGTAAGTAATCAATCTCCTTGTTCTCATGTTTCATGCTTCATTGTGATTTCGAATACATAACATTTGAGAGATGATAATCAAAAATTGAATTATATTACTTTTAAACTGTGGGATATAAGCTTTTTATGAAAATATTTTGAATTGTGGGACCATTCTTTACATATTCTTTCGATGCTTAAAATATCGGGTAGCAAGTCAAAATGGCCGTCTAGGCATATTTTTCTTTTCATTGGATTATACAGTTGCTAATTTTCAATACAAGGTTTATCCAGAAGCCAATTTCCAACTCTCATCTGAAATAATAATTGCATCATTGCGACAAATTTTGAGGTTTTTGTTTGTATCAATAGATTTGAGTTATTTAGGTCCAATTTTGGATAATGTGGGCTGTTGGATTGATTATTTCTACTTGCAAACTAGTTATTATTTTTAGGAATAAATTTTGAATAACGTCGTATCGACATTTCTATTTACTCAATAATTTTGAGTGAGTAATTATGCTGTAATTTTTTTAAGATTGGGATTTGTTTTGATTAAGATGAAAGATAGATGCTTGAATTGATATTGTGGAATTTTGTCAAAGTTAGGAGTATTGAATGCAATTGTTTGAGTTTCAGATTGAATCAGTTCATAGAGTAACACCAAATGATTATCTACCTTTAGAAATTGAGATTGATTTGCTCTTGGTTTGTTGCTTTTATTGACATAAAATCCTGAATTATTTTTTCACCATCATTAAAATTGATACAAACCTTTAATGAATATCTTATTCATGCTGAAATCTTCAGTTGTGAAGAGTAAGAATTAAGGGAACAGTAACAAATTTGATTATTTTTAGAAATGGCTTCAGCTGGATCAAGTGGATCAGGCAGAGGTCGAGGCCAAGCTGTAGGCGATCAAAAAGAGTCTAAAGAAACTAAACCCAACCCTAAAATGTCAAAAGCTTTGGGCACATCAGCAAGAAGGATCCAAAAAGAACTGGCAGAGATCACATTGGATCCACCTCCAAACTGCAGTGCAGGACCAAAAGGAGAAAATTTTTATGAATGGGTTTCAACAATTC
This sequence comes from Harmonia axyridis, assembly GCF_914767665.1. NCBI lineage: Eukaryota > Metazoa > Arthropoda > Insecta > Coleoptera > Coccinellidae > Harmonia > Harmonia axyridis. The sequence goes on from NC_059505.1 coordinate 34,588,678, forward strand.
TAGGACCTCCTGGTTCGGTTTATGAAGGAGGAGTTTTCTTCCTTGACATTCATTTCTCTCCAGAGTATCCTTTCAAGCCCCCAAAGGTTACTTTCAGGACAAGGATTTACCATTGTAACATCAATAGCCAAGGAGTGATATGTTTAGATATTTTGAAAGATAATTGGTCTCCTGCTTTAACTATTTCTAAGGTGCTGCTATCTATATGTTCCCTACTTACAGACTGCAATCCAGGTGAGAACTTGTTCTTCATTTCTATTGATAGTGATAAAATTTTTCCCACATATGAAATAAAATTACATCGTTTACAATAACTTCTAGAAAGATATCCTCAATTGAATTCAAAGTTGGTTTTGATAATAAGAATATAATGAAATATTAATATATCAATGAGAAACAATAAAAGGAATTATTGTATCTTGGCTCAAAATTACAGATAATAGTGCAAAATGATAGCTCCCTGAGTAGATGAGCTTATGAATACTTCTTCACTACAATTATCAAAAATAAAAACAATTTAAATGAAATAACTAAATTAACAAAAATTTCTGTTATGCAAGATAATTCACAATACAATAAGTACTCAAATCGCATTCATGTTGAATGACTAATATCTATATCAACTCCGACGATTGTGCATAGGACTGATAAGAAATGAATGGCTGTTTTGAAGAAATGATAAATTCCATTAATTTGATTTAATAAATCAATCTTCTGACGTGAGAAGAAATAGCTTATCACGTCATTTCACGTAATTGTTCATTGTAATTATCCTATTATACTGTAACTTGAAGCTATTATAAGCATTCAAATTTTGTTGATTGTAGTGTAGAAGACTATCTGAAAATGGTTCTAACTTTTTTCAATTCCATCTGATTTCAATGAAACAAAGCCTAAACGTTGCTCCAAACTAATCTTAATGTAAATGTTGAAACCACAATAAAATCCGGGAAGTAGTTTTGAAGATGAGCGTGTACAGGCAGACAAACAAGCTAAACTCATGTTTTTATGTATATAATTTTCACAAAATTCTGTATTGAAAGTATTGTCGAACTGCTCCTGTTTCTCTTGAATTTTGTTTGAGCAATTTTTGTTTTCAGCTGACCCGTTGGTTGGAAGTATAGCTACCCAATATCTACAGAATCGTGAAGAACATGATCGCATTGCAAGATTGTGGACAAAACGATATGCTACATGATTGGGCAATTTTTCTAATTTCTTCGATGTCGCTACCCTTCGCCATTTTGGCAAAGTATGGTATAATCACCTCCTATCATTTATTTTGTATTAGTCTACAAGGTTCATGTACTAATGGTAAATAGCATACTTAAATGTGATTTAACTACTGGATATTGACGATTCGTATCATCAAGAATCTTGTATCTTCATGGTCCTTTTGGTGAAACATTTATTTGAACTTTGTGTAATCCCCCATTATATTCAATAGAGTGGAACAATTAAATTTGAACTATCTTAAATGTGTTTGTGATTTCTGTTTGTAGACTTGACAATTTCGTTTCAGTTTTGTAATGGAAATGAACCAGTTTGAACTTACGCAATGGAAATTCATGTGACCCATATTTGATGTTTTTACAATGACAAATTATATTTTTTGTCATTTTTTTTTCAGATTTCTAAGTTGACTGCTAGATATTTAAAATTAAACTTTATTTTATACATTTTTTCATTTCTCCAACCTATTTCCACTGAACTTCATTGTGAAATGTCTAGATTATTTTCTTCTATTTATATAGGACCATTAAGAGTAGACTTTAGCCCTGAATTATTTATTTTTAGTGAATCAGAATATTTGGATATTTTTTTCGAATTGTAAGAAAAAGAATTGTGTTTTTTTTTTTTTAATGGAAAATATTGTATTATTTTTATTATATTTTAATGGCAGCTTTGCAAAATTTGTGATACTCTTATGTTTTTTTTTTCATCCAACTTTGCAATTTCACTGGACTTTTCTATACCTGTATAACCAAAAATTCCTTCGAGATACAAATATCCCACATCAATTACAATAGAATGAAGTTATCTTTCATTGAAAACGCCAATTTTCATATAAATTACAAAACTTTTAAACCTTGGTGTAGTGCTTTTTTCTGTTGGAATGTTAGGAGACTTCAAAAGATATTTTTCGATTTCATGAAAGCAAATGAAAATATTTCTTTCACAAGAAATAAGTCATTAGATGCTGAATAGAAACACCTTCTATCACCTCATTCTGTACATCTAACTGTTTTAGTGTTTTTACCAGGTAAGTTGATATTTTATGGAACATACAAGAAAGAAGGAACAAATCATTTATAATTTTAAGATAAATAGAAATAACAGATTTTTATAGTATCTATGATTATTACTCTTTAAATGTTCTTGCTTAGTGCAGATGCTTGAGAACCAAAATGAAAATATTTCAGTTTTCTGAAATGAGAAATTCCTGTTAAATTTCTTTGATTCTTTTAAATTTTTCTATCTCCATTCCAAATCTGCTTGCGATGTGGTGGTCCTCTTAAATATCTTGTTTGCTAGCATAGCATTTCAGGTTTATTATTTTCATTTATTTTTTTTACGAAAAAATAATATAAAAACAGTTCCACCACAGAATAGACTAGTACTTCTTTTTTGTTTAATGTTGAGGAAGGACAAAGTATCAAAGAGTAATATTAATCTGTGGAGGTTACATTATTTCTGTGACTTAACTAACATAACCAAAGATTTACAGCATCTCCATTTTCACGTGTGTTCGTTCTCAAATTATTTCTATAAGTATTTGAATAGTGTTAAAGTGAGTTTACAAAATGCCTAAATCAAAGAGAGATAAGAAGAGTAAGTTACATATCAAAATTATTTTGGTTTTAAGGTTTGATTTCTTAAATTTGATTTTGTTGAGATAGATCTAAAGCCTCTGCGATTAATGTTTATGATAAAAAAATAGATCCAAATCAATTTTTGTTCAATTTTAGTCATTCTCAAATTTAATAACAAAATGTAAATGACATCAACATAGTTAAGAAATGTAAACTCTTCAATACATTTGTTTAATACCGGCTTTTTATATTCAACTTGCAGTATCCCTTACCAAGACTGCCAAAAAAGGGGTGGCTCTAAAACAGAGAATTATTGAAGACATAAGAAGTTGCGTTGATGAATTCGACAATATTTATGTGTTCTCTTTTAATAACATAAGAAATAACACATTCAAAGAAATAAGAAACACTTGGAAACCTAGCAGATTCTTCTTTGGAAAGAACAGAGTAATTGGAGTTGGATTAGGTAGAACAGTGGAAGAAGAAGTCCAAGATGGCTTACATAAGGTAATTCTTGATTTCACTCTCGTTATAAATATTTTAACCTTACTTACAATCTTTCGATTGTGATTCCTTTATATAATGAAGCGATGTTAAAAATTAACCCTTGAATATTATTTTTTAGGTATCTGAATGTTTGAAAGGAGAGAGGGCACTTCTATTCACTAATAAGACTGAAGAAGAAGTTATTGCATATTTTGAGAGCCAGAATTTTGAGGAATTTGCCAGATCTGGTAATGTAGCACAGAGAACCGTTTCATTGGAAGAAGGGCCTTTGGAAAATTTTTCCCATGCCATGGAACCTTATCTAAGGAAACTTGGTCTGCCCACCAAATTAGACAAAGGTAACTAATGCTAATAATGGATTTTAGTGAATTATTTACACACTTTTGAGCGCTCATTATCGGAATAGACAGCTGTATCATTTAGCCATTATGTAATTTTTTAATGATCGGTTCAATAATGAGCAAAATTGGAATAGGGGTTCCGTAATAATAGACATTTGAAATTTTTTTTGTTAATTTTAAAACTGCAAATTTGCATTGAGATGTAGAATGATGAAATGAAGCCTCTTGTGAAGTTTCATAATAATTGCATTTAATAGAACCATAGCAAATTCATGAAGATAATATAATAAAATTACCCAATATTTCAATGACCACAGGTTTTGTGTAAAAATGTAAGATAATCACATAAGAATAAAAGAAAACTCAGAAAGATTAGTGGAAAAGATATACCTAGTATTTTTGTGATTACCTATCCGATCGGGTTGCCATTTTGCGTGTATATATAAATAACCATATTAAGCATCGTGCAAATTTCGTATTGATAGTCATGAGTATTGAAAAAAAAAAATATTTCAGTTACAACAGTTCTAACTGGGTTGAAATTTTGCGTGTGTTTAACAATTTCAAGTCTGTTGCAAAATTTTGTGCAGATATCATTGGAATTACATAAAATTGAAGGATTTCAAAACAAAAATTTGGAAAGCGCTGAGGTAAAGTCTGGAGCTTCTCTCATTCTTGTTTCACAATTTATGGATTCTTATGTTATTGTAAATCATTCAACAAATTCTAATTTTGTGTTAATTTTCAGGGATCGTAACCATGATTAAACCATATGAAGTATGCACTGAAGGTAGCATATTAACACCAGAACAAGCTAAAATATTGGAGCTACTTGATATTAGAATGGCTGCTTTTGAAATGAAATTGAAATGCTCATGGAACAAAAACACTGGGTTCAAAAAATATTTATAAATAACACTATTTAAGAACGAAAAGAAAATATGAATGAGTGAATGTGAATTGTTTTATAAATTAATTTGTATTTTGTATATAATATATGAAATCCATTTGTTAATTGGGTTTTTTTTTAAGAAATCATAGTTGTTTTTCTATACCTAATGTAAAATTGAGGAGACATGTATTAGAACTGCGTTCTCGAAATTAGAAACTGCACACGGTTGAATATTTTCAAATATTGCTTTGTTTTTGAACAATACTTGAAAACTTCATCCACAGCCACTTGTTGGAAAAATATCATCTATATCCACCAAGCCGAATATATCCGGAAATATTGCTCTCATTATGTTGGGGTAGCAAGAATTGCAATCAATATTCGGACTGATATACCCTTTACAATGCCTTGTACGTTTACGTAGGCTAATAAACGACCTACGTGAATATCGTAGGTGTAATAATAGCAGTACAGATTCAAAAATAACCTCATTTGTGAATCTATTCAATTTATATTCACCTGTCTAATGATTCCCCATAATTCTGAAGGGTTAAGCCTTTCAACAAGGTTTAGTTTGCCCTCCCTAAACATTTTTTCGCAAGACTTTGGATTTGAGGAGTTCGCCGAATATCGAAAATTGACAGAACAGAATGAGGTTATGTTTTGTAATCATAGAGTAGGCGCGAACAAAAACGGTCTCTTTTCTTACCATAAACGGCTAATATCGGGATTTTATGACGAACACTTCTTTAACTTTAAAATTGGTTCATGAAACATTTTATTTGTAAAAGAGACTTCACGGCAGACGAGACTTTACTTTCGATTAGGAAACTACCCTAATGTGATTATACAAAAATGATTTTTCAGGTATATATTTCATTATGTAGGGAAAGCCTTCATTTCTCTTATGCCTAGGATGTTTATCCTAATCTTATGTCAGATATTGCCAAAAATGTTAATCTTATCAGCACTGAGTGCGAAACAATACAAGGTGTTTCAGAAGGAAGTCCTTATGTTGAGAAGCGAAAAAATAAGTGGTCAGCAAAAAAATTTTTATGGATAATGAAAATGCACTATTCGAAAATTTATTTCTTGAAAATAATGTCGTTCAAATATCTAGGTAGGTATCCTTCCGTTTACGACACTCATTTAATCTGAAACTTGAATTCTGAGCAGATCATATGAGCGATAAATATTGATGAGATTTTTTCAGCTGCAGTAATTTATTTTGAACTCTTTAAGAGAATTCAGTATTTTCACGTGGTCTTCATTCAGGGGCGGTTCCAGGCGATGTTTGAGGGGGGGGACATAAAAAGTCACGGCTCATATAGGTTAGCAAAAAAGGGGAAATTTTTGTTGGTACCTATACCTACCTACTAGGTTAAGTGTTTATTTATAGAAAGATGGATTCTAGTAAATCATATCATATTCATTTTTCCAAAATTTTTGTAGAACAAAAACAAGTTAAAAAAAATTCACATATTTCATAAATATATGTAAATTTATTTCATGAGAAAACTAAGGCGCATGAAAGTATAAGGTGTAGTAAAAATAAATCCATTGTTTTGCATGAAGAACAAGGCTTCAATTACCATAGTTAGATTAGAATGAACCAATTTAGGTCAAATATGCGCTGTTCCCTGCCAATCTCACCAAACACACTGCAAAACCTTTCTGACCGTGTCCGATGGCTCAGGCTCACCGCGTTTCGACCACGACCGTTTTTGCTTGACGTTGTCGTAAATGATCCACTTTTCATCACCAGTTACCAAGCGTTTCAAAAATGGGGCGATTTTGTTGCGATTCTGCAGTGATTCGCAGTGGAAATTCGGTCAATGCGGTTTTTTGCTTTAACTCGTGTGGTACCCATACATCTAGCATCTTCTTGAGATCAGTCTTATGCAAACGGTGTATTGTGCACTCTCAATCTCTTGAGCAATCGAAACAGGACTCGACAATGTCCATGATTTTATTGATATTTACGATAATTGGCCTTCCAGTGCGTGGTGCATCTTTGACATCGAAACTACCGGAACGGAATCGACGAAACCGAAATTGCACCTGATTTACTATACGCTCTATTAGTGATGACGTCACACATCGCCATTTTAGTTCTCCTATCAGTGTTCGGAATCCAAACAAACAAATTGTCATTCAAATTAGTATGTTTTCGTTGAAGAAATACGCTCTATTAGTGATGACGTCACACACCGCCATTTTAGTTCTCCTATCAGTGTTCTGAACCCAAACAAACAAATTGTCATTCAAATTAGTACGCTGTTGAAGAAATTGGCTTATTTTGATGAATAAGATTATTTAAGGAACCATTTTACTATTAATTGATTGACAGAAGGCACGAAATCAATGCCAGTAAGTTCGAACTTGAAGTTCAACTAATAAACACGACTTTTTACAAAATCTGGGGAATGATACAGGATTCAAACTTACTGGTATTAACCTCGTTTCTTCTGTCTATCAAGTAATAGTGAAATCGTTCCTCAAATACTCTTATTTATGAAAATAAGCCAATTCCTCCAACGACACTGTACTAATTTGAATGACAATTTATTTGTTTGGATTCTGAACACTGATAGGAGAACCAAAAATGGCGGTGTGTGACGTCACACTAATAGAGCATATTACAGTATCAGGCCTATAAACACTATTTAGATTTCGATGATTTCTTCGATTTCAAGATATGCACCAAATAAATGATGACGAATGGGGTATTTCGAAATCAGAAATTCATGGAGATATATGGTATAAAAATTGGGCATTCTTATTTAAAAAACACAGGATATCGCATCGTATTTCACCACTTTCGGATAAGCCTGTAGATTCAAAAATAATTTAAGCTTATGCGCTGAGTACTATTCACTCTCCCTGTATAACTGAGTGGCAAAATGTACCCATATACATCCTATCCAGACAAACAAAATTGAAAAGTATGAGAGGAACTCCCTTCTGAATAAATACTTAATACGAAATAATGGGAAAACTTATTATCTCCATGGAACAGAAGCCTCAAAATATTGTTTTCATATAAAGTGAGTCACGATAACATCTTTATAAAACAAAATTTCCGAGAAAGACGTGGAAGTTTACCCTGTTAAATTTCATTTTCCTCATGTTTAGCTGGAAGCAGAGTGATGAGAATTGGACAGTCTTCAGTTTGTTGCATGTTTAAAATTTTTACCTTTTTTTCCATTGGCGTAGCAGAAGGATATTTTTAAGATTAAGGTATTAATTTCGGTGATTAATTCTTAAGGAATATTGAATATGATTTTGCTACTCTAGGAATTTTGTATGTATCTAATATTTCTGACATTTTCCTTCACTTTATCAAAAATAGATTCAGATTGGGTTTCACAATTATGTATTTGCTCCAAAATATTCTTTTTATAGATTCGATACAATCGATTGTCTTTGTTCACAGGGGCTGAGCTGAAGAAATTTTGAGACACGTAACTGTCCGCAATTGGCGTATGGAATGATAGAGCGTTCAAAAGCTTCTGACTTCACGTTAGTGCTTTCTTCATATTAAGATTTTTTGTAGACAACTACTCAATTTTCACCTTTTTCATCAAAAAATCTATAAGATTTGGAATAAATATTGAAATAGCTACCTATTGGATATTCTCGTTCTCGCTTATAGGAAATATACTGACAAATGGCAATGTTGCCTATCATGTTTTGAGAAGAAAGTTGGGTTATACCTGCTGCATAAGAATATATTTGCCACCTGATCAGATGTTAATTTATCTGGGAGTTTACCGACCACTTTAACCTATTCAACAACTGTGAAATATTAGGTGTACAACTTTGCTTCCGCAGTTTTGCAATAGATGGCTGTAGTGGTAAGTGGTAGTCGAAATAAATAGATCGTAGATGTCATACAATAAGCTTCGGTATTTGTAAACATAACGCCATCGAAATATTAGTCGATTTGTGTCTGCATCATAAAGTTATTCTCGATTAAACATGTCAGCTTACGAGCTGTCGTCATTTGCGAGAAGTTTTAATTTTCTGGTTTAATATAAAGAAATCTGCGGCTGAGGCTCATAGAATGCTCTCAAATATCTATGGTGAGGCCGCTATTAGTGAAAGAACGTGCCGAGAGTGGTTTCAACGCTTCAAAAACGGTGATTTTGTCGTCGAAGAGCAGCATGGCGCTGGAAAAGAGAAGGTTTTCGGAAATGCAGAATTGAAGGCATTACTTGATCAAGACTCGTATCAAACGCAATAGAATTGGCAGGATTATTAGGAGTAACGCGACTATTTCAAAACGCCTGAAAGTCATGGGAATAATTCAGAAAAAGGAAATTGGGTGCCATACGAGTTAAAGCTGAGATATGTTGAACGGTGTTTGTCAACTTGAGAACAAATGCTTGTAAGGCAAAGACGGAGAGAATTTTTGCATCGCATGGTGACTGGAGACGAAAAATGGGTTCATTACGATAATCCCAAGGTCATAAAATCATGGGGATATCCCGACCATGCTTCCACGGCTTCGACGGCCAAACCGAATATTCCAACGTCATGCTCAGTATTTGGTAGGACCAGCTCGGCGTAGTATATTATGAGTTGTTTAAACCGACTGAAACAATTAGAGATGATCGTTATCGAACGCAATTAATGCGTTTGAGCTGAACATTGACAGACAAACGGCCGCAATATAACGAGAGACATGATAATGTTATTTTACAGCATGACAATGCTCGACTCCATGTTGAAAAAATGGTCAAGACATACTTGGAAACGTTGAAATGGGAAGACCTAGCCCACTCGCCATATTCTCCAGACGTTGCTCCCTCGAAATATCATTTGTTTCGATCAATGGCACACGATCTTGCTGACCAGCACTTCCGGTCTTATGAAGAAGTAAAACATTGAATCGATTTGTGGATCGCTTCAAAAGATGACCACTTTTTTCAGCGTGGGATTCTTACGCTGCCCGAAAGATGGAAGAAAATAGTGGCCAGCGATGGACAATACTTCGAATTGTATAACCAGTTTTTTACAATGAAGCCTCGAATTTAGGAAAAAAAAAACGGCGGAAGCAAAGTTGTACGTCTTTGTATAATTAGATATATTAATTAGAGATATCTCTTGGATAAGTTATGAATCTAGGTGTTACAATTTTGCACCTAGATAGGGATTAGGGTTAGTTGAACAGACATTTGGGGTAGGAAATAATCAGAACGAACTGAACCTCGCCCTCTATAAATGTTAAAACAAGTGTAATCAAATTTCTTTTGAATATAGTCCTATATTATTATCATTATAGGTTGATGTGATTGATAAACTTCCGGATAATTGAACTGTTGAATTATCTGGAAGTTTACCAACTTGTTAAACACAATATTTAGAGATTTTTTGATGTATGAGTTATGGACCTAAGTGCTAAATTTTAATACCTAGATAGATTAGAGCAGTCATACTCAACCTTTTTTTACCTTGGGCCGCATAATTGCTACTGTTCATTCTTGCGGGCCGCAGTAATTTACCGACTTTTAAAACTAGCTTTAGCCCGCGCGGTTTTCGTTTATCGCGCATAATCAAAACCCTTTTTTTAAGTCGGTTATAAAGTAGCCTAAGTCCTTTCCTATGCTCTACTAGTTCCTGTCTGTGTACCAAATTTGATCAAAATCGATTCAGTGGTTTATGCGTCAAAGCGTAATAGACAGGCAGATTACGTTTTTTCGCATTTGTAATATTGGTAGGGAAGTGCGAAAATAAAAATATACAGGGTGTAAGGGAAACGCTTCCGAAAACGAAAACAGGGGATACTATTAACGATTTTAAGAAAATTGCAATAATTTTTTTTATCGCTATTTTTGTTTTGGTAAGTACCATGATTTCTAAACCCTTTTATTAGTATAATTCATGCAATAATGCTAGTAAGAGGTTTTAAAAATCATGGAACTGGGCAGAAAAAAAACTTACATAATAATATGACAATTTAACTATTATAATCAGTTAAAAAAAACGCACCCATGAATACATAGAAACAATAAGGCATTCTCGCTAAGAAGATTAGGTAATGGTAGTATCATGGTATGTATGAAGAATCCATTGTTTATAAATACTATGGTAATAATGTTCTGTGTGTACGCAATAAGGGAGAAAACAAAGGTAAATGAGTAAATATTGATACCGTTATTTTTGCGTAATTTCGAAAACTTATTTGTGATACTACTGTGAAAATTGTAATATTTGACTATGCCGTGGCTCGGGCCGCATATAAAGGGCCAAAGTGCCGCATGCGGCCCTCGGGCCGCACGTTGAGTATGGCTGGCTTAGAGTGACAGATAAACTGCCGAATAATTTAACTGTTAAATTATCTGACCACGTGTGAAACACAATTTTTGAGATATCTGTCGAATAAGTTACGAATTTAGGAGTTACATTTTATCTCATAGATATGTTGAAGTGACCAGTAAACTTCCAGATAATTCAACTCTTAAATTATCTGGAACTTGTGAAACACAATATTTAGAAGTATCTGTCGGATAACTTATGACTAGGCTATTAACAGAAAGTGGTGAAACAGGCTCTAAATCTCGCTGTATCGAATCCACACTCCCTCAAACGCATCACCCTGAGGAACACTTCGTTTTAATCATTGCCGAAACTCATTTAAAGCTCATCACGTTCGCCGTGCGGACGCCGACCGAGCCGTAACCCACACCGCTAACGAGGCGAGACGTGCGGGCTGCGCCGCGACGCGTGCCGTCGTTTAAAAGCAACAACTGTCGTCGGTCGCGTCAGTGCCGTGACCGACGCTGCGAAGGACGGGGACGTTTCACATCAGCGTAACGACGCGCGCTACTCGATACTCACGCGGAGTTTACGTGAGATTTTCCCGTTGGGTTGGTGTTTGGGGTTGTTGCGTTTTTGGGGGAATGGAGATGGGGCGTCGTAGGATTTTGGAGATGGAGAGAGGTTAGTTATTTTGTGGTTGTACAGGAGATTGATGAGACAAAAAATGAGGAACTTGGCGTTAGTTTAGGACTTAGGAAACGAGCGCTCGAGATTGTTATTTATGTGGAGGATGGGCCAAATTTGATACTTACGAACAGGGCCGGCGCTAGCGATTTTGGCGCCTGAAGCAATGAATTTTTTAGCGCCCCTGCTGAAAAAGTATCAATCAAACCGCCCCCCCCAACAAAAAACATCACCTGCTTCGATGATGTCTTGTAATCGTGCTACCAAAAAAATTTTAATTCTATTGAATAAAGAACATTGAATTATTTTGATATATAATACTGTTTTTTTTAAAGAATTTTGAATGGAACAACAGCAGAATTGAACAAATACATATACTATGTCAAAAAAAGACCTAAAAAAAACAAAAACATTAAATTTATTTAAAGGAAAGCACAAAAATATGAAACAAAATATCACATTTCATAAAAAGTAGAAACGGTAAAAAAATCATTTTACCTACAATAAATTCATAATAATAATACTTTACGTGCCTGCTTTTGGAGAAAAGTCAAATCGAATAAAACGAAATGTGTGTCTATTTACCTTATGTCTTTTTACGCTGTAGGTATCTTTGATTATCAAGGGCGTAGAAATGGGGGGTAATGGGGGTAATTACCTTATCCTTTGAAATCAACGCGTCAGTAAAAAATCGGACCCATTTGCGGTTTATGAGTTTATTATCGCTTTCAAGATGAGTATTTTATTGCACTCGTCTTAGTCCGAGGTTTATTATTTTCCTTTATCTATCCGCTTTCTCGGCTTATTTTCCATCTGTGATTTTTGCATTCGTCACCGGTATACACTTACCCATTATTTTCGGTTTTTTGTATAATTTTTGTCACAGAATTTCAATATGTAGTTATCGAAGAACTGAACTGCGTAATTCGCATCGAAAAATTGTCTGGGCTGTGTTGTACAATTTATTGTGTTTCATTCAAATTGCAATTTATTTGTGAAGACATCTGTTCTTAATTGATTATATCTACAGGGTTTTCCTAAATTGGAAGTTCAAATGAAAATGACAGATTTCTTGGATCATTTCAAGAAAAAAAGTCTTATAACATGAGTCCGCAAACGCTTTGTTTTTGAGATACAGGTGTTAAAGTTGAAGTTTTTCTCTCGTAGCATCTTTCCTTCACAAGATATTTAATGTAAATTGGCATAGATATTCCAATTCAAAATTTTCATCATGTGATATCAGAATTTTGAAATCAATTCTACAGAATGATATTTTTCCTGGAAGGGTTTCCGCTTATTTACTCTAGAACTATTTTCTTGTGAAACCGTTCTTGTTTAGAAAAATTCAAAAAGAAACTCTGTTTTAGAACTACACTTCTTGATTTGTTGTAGTTTTGTCGTATTTGCACTCGATTTCGAAAAAAAATTTCAAACATACCAATAGATCCTGATTCTCAGGAAAATCCAAATTATTATAAAGATCCAGTTAAGTAGCTGTGATGAATAAATTAATTATAAGTTTTGGTTCTTATTTACCAACTCTGTAGTGAAGATTAATAAAGATTCGATAAACTGGTTAAGCATCACAAAAAAGTAGGACTACAAGAAACACCCTGTATCTCGAAAACCAAGTCTGTGGGCTAATGTTTATGGAACATTTTATTCTTAAAATTATCCAAGGATATACTTATTTTCCTTTGTTACTCCATTCAAAATGAGCATATCACATGATGAAAAAATTGGAATATCTGTGCCAAATCAGTTGAAAATCTTGTGAAAGAAAGTGGCTCTGAAAAAAAGCTAGGAAAAAAAATTCAAATTTTAACACCCTGTACGTTCGCGAGTCCATGTTTATATGATTTTTTCCTCGATATGACCCGGGGAATAAACGTATATTGATTATCTATAAGACGCACTATCATTGCTTTAGAAAAATGTCAAAGTTCATATAATAAAAACAAACATTAGTAAATTTTTCTTCTAAAATTGAAAGAATCGATCAAGTGATTCAATCAAAATCAATCTGCACTGAAGAAACTAGTTGGAAAGCTTATAGTGTACACCCTTAAGAGGGAGCACCACTATGTGGCTTCGTTTCTTAAAAATCACCGATTGTTATGTGGTTTTCACATAATTTCTTTAAACAATAATCTACATGGGAGATGGTAAATATTTTCAATTTGCGAATGAAAAAAAAGAGTTAAAAGCTAAGAGCTAAAGTTTGACTGAAACGCGGAAAACCACGTGGTGGTAATCCCTCTTAAGATGATTACCTGTTCAAAATTCGAAAATTACAGCCAATTGGGCAAAACGATAACCTGCAGTTCCCGTGGATCAAGCGGGAAAACGCAGGACAGGAAAAATTATTTCCCAACATATTTTTATTCGCTAAATATATTGTTCATATCGGAAAAAAAATCAATGAACCACAAGTAGAGCAATTTTATACAGACCAGATTCCCTTGTTATGTGATAACTTTTTCGATAAATCCTGTAAACCTTCCCATATGCTTTCTGCGTTGAAAAGCAATCCGGAAAGAGGATTTTTCCTGTACACTCCGCGTTCCATCCCACTTCTCCCCAGAGTTCGGTAAATTGTTGTTTCCTCTGAGATGAGAGGTGTAGATTATACGGAGATTTCTGCTGGTAAGTGGGAAATATTTCTTTCGGATATACTGTTATTTTGAAGGGAATTGCAGCGCTGGGACGATGTAGATATTTATGTTGCACTATTTCATCATGAGGTTAGGGTTTTCTGTAGGCTAACTCAGTTTAGGAAGTGTGGAAAATTTCTGTTGGTTTGGTAATGGTTTACTGGATTTTTTTTTTAAAGAATACCTACTAATATTCTAAAGGGTGTTTTTTTTAGAGCTATAGAACTTTAAATTGCAATAAAACAACGATGGATTATTCGATTGACATGAATTTCATTTATCCGCAAGATAATCTTGTGGCATTACATTTTAAATATGATTTCTGGCATATGACCGCCACGGCTGGCTCGGATGTAGTCCAATCTGGACGTCGAATTTTCGATGACTTTTTCCAACATTTGTGGCCGTATATAGGCAATAACACGGCGAATGTTGTCTTCCAAATGGTCAAGGGTTTGTGGCTTATCCGCATAGACCAATGAGTTTACATAGCCCCACAGAAAGTAGTCTAGCGGTGTTAAATCACAAGATCTTGGAGGCCAATTCACAGGTCCAAAACGTGAAATACGTCGGTCACCAAACGTGTCTTTCAATAAATCGATTGTAGCACGAGCTGTGTGACATGTTGCGACGTCTTGTTGGAACCACAGCTCCTGGACATCATGGTTGTTGAATTAAGGAATGAAAAAGTTAGTAATCATGGCTCAATACTGATCACCATTGACTGTAACGTTCTGGCCATCATCGTTTTTGAAGAAGTACGGACCAATGATTCCACCAGCCCATAAAGTGCACCAAACAGTCAGTTTTTCTGGATGTAACGGTGTTTCGACATACACTTGAGGATTAGCTTCACTCCAAATGCGGCAATTTTGTTTGTTGGCCATCGCTAAACAAAATAAAATGGACGTAGTGCGCGATACGTATTCCGCACAGAACTATTATTTTCGAAATGAAATTGCACTATTTGCAAGCGTTGTTCAGGCATGAGTCTATTCATGATGAATTGCCAAACCAAACTGAAAATAAATAACTTGACAGCTGGTGAATCGGTAGCCATCTTGAACATTAATGCCAACTTAAAGTTATATAGCTCGAAAAAAAAAACACCCGTTATAACGTTCTTTATAATGGCAACACTGTATTATTTTTTGACATTTCTTATATCATTTTTGTTCATTAAGTTATGCCATTTAATCGTGAAAAGATATATGATTCACCACTGTCTAAAAATGGTTTTGTTGGGAATAACTCATGGACGACATTATTCAGTTTATAGACTTACTATTCGTCGTATTATAGACTACTTACAATAACACTACTTACATAGGCGTAAATTTTTTGAAGCGATCCAAGAAATCATACAATTTTTTACTTCTTAATATCGAAACGAGTGATAGTCCGATGGAGCAACATCTGGAGAATACAGCGGGTGGGGTAGGACTTTCCATTTCAACGTTTCCAGGTATGTCTTGACAACTTTCGAAACATGGGGTCGACCATTGTCATGCTGTAAAATCTGCACTTAATCATGTCTCTCGTTGTATTGCGGCCGTTTATCTATCAATGCTCGGCTCAAACGCATTGAGTGCATTCGATAACGATCGCCTGTGATTTTTTCAGTCGGTTTTAACAACTCATAATACACTACGCCGAGCATGACCTTGGAACCGTGAATATTCGGTTTGGTCGTCGACGTTGAAAAATGGCCGGGATATCAACATGATTTTCTGTGCTTGGTATCATCGTAATTAACCCAATTTTCGTCTCCAGTCACAATGCGATGCAGAAATCATTTCCGTCATTGCCTTGCAAGCAGCTGTTCACAAGCAAACAAACGCCGTTCAACATCTCTGGGCTACAACTCGTACGGCACCCAATTTCCTTAATTCTGAATCAATGCCATGATTTTCAGGCGTTTTGAAATCGGTGGTTGCGTTACTCCCAATTATCCTGCCAATTCTTGTTGCGTTTGACATGAATCTTGATCAAGTAATGCTTCCAATTCTGCATCTTCGAAAACTTTTTCTCTTCCACCGACATGCTAGTCTTTGAAGTCAAACTCACCGTTCTTGAAGCGTTGAAAACTGTATCGGCACGTTCTTTCACTAATAGTGGCATCACCATAGGTATTTGAGAGCATTCGATGAGCCTCTGCCGCAGAATTCTTCATATTGAAGCAGAAAATTAAAACCTCCCGCAAATGACGAGAATTTGTCTCGAAAGCTGACATGTTTAATGGACAATAACTTTATGATGCAGACACAAATCAATTGATATTTCGATGGCGTTATGTTTACAAATACCTAAGTTTATGAAATGACATCTACGATCTATTTATTTCGACTACCACTTACCACTCAGCTATCTATTGCAAAACGGCGAAAGCAATGTACACCTAATATATACAGTCGAAAGAAATAAAGTTGTTATCATTAAATGACATAACCTACTGAACATCAATTAAATAAGAAATTCCTAAAAAAAATAACACAGTGATTAATTGAATAATTCCTATTGGAAAACTCTATAGTAGAAATTTTTAGGTGGGTCAGGATGATTTGAATTTTTTCTAAATTTAAAACAAGAATGCGGATCTGACAAAAAGCTCTCTTGTAAATCTTCAACCAAACTACTCACTCATAAATTTGTATCTGTCTAATCGTATCCTCTCAGTTGTTATCCTGAAGTATTACGCTTGAGATCGTATTTTGTCTATTCTGACATCAAAGCGTGAGTTATAGGAGTATAAATTAAATTTTAGGTATACATTTTCAAAAGACCGTCTCTGTGCCCAAGAAGCGAATAAATATTTCGTCTTTTTCGACGTAATAATGACACTTTGAGATGTAACTAACATTTCTAGAAATACTGGTTTGCCGTCACTAATTAAATATTGTTTCGAACATTTTAGGCGATGTGGACTTGAGATTGACGAAACTTTCTCTTACTTCCATTGGTTAATTACTATGATTCCATTGAAACATTGAAACCGTGGCGAAGTCCTCAGAATTATCATATTTTAAACAAAATATTATCAGATGGACATATCAACAACACTTCAATCAATTTTTTTTATTCGCCAACATAGTCATCTTCAAGATCAAAACGCTCCTTCGATTGTAAATACCTGCTCTGTAAAAAGATTCATTTTTATTCACGAAATACTTTTACCTCAGCAATAACTTCTTCATTAGAACCAGGCTTCAAAAGAATGCTCCTTTCCAGGAGAATTCTTCACCTTTTGTGAGAGAGTCAAAGAACAATGCATTTCCCAAAATACGGATGCCATCACCTTGCCAGCTTTTGTTTGAGATTTTGGCCTCTTTTGAAGGCTTTCATCGGCTATTTTCCACTCAGCTGACATTCTCTTCGAACCAGAACTGTATGATGAATCCATGTTTTACCCACTATCATACAAAAAGAAAAAATCCGTTTATTCCGCTTAAACAGCTCAAACAAGGTTCGAAATTGACGATGCATTGTTGTTTTTGATCAGTGGTAAGCAAGCGCGGCATCCATTTCTAGCAAACTTTCCTATGGTCAAATATTCAGCAGGATATTGAGTACATTGCCTTCTGACATCTTCAACTCCACAGCTTCTCGTGTACTTTTTTGGTGTTTTCTGAAGCAACGGGTGATAGAGACTTCAGCATCATCGGTAGTTTTTGGACTGCGTTTTAAGTCAGGCCACTTCCCAATAAAAAAAGAAAGGAATTTCGTGAAGAATAAAATTTACATTGAACAATAAAACATTTGAATAATCATAAAACAGAAAGTAGCTATGAACATTATTTGCATTGATTAATAATAATAATACTGGACTGTGGATAAATCTTTTCAATCTTTATGCAACAAAAATTCGAAAATATTTTCATAATCAAGGAGGGGTATACGAATAGAAGAATATGTATGTCATTAGATACATTAATTTCAGGTCAGAGAATTGATGATATAATTCTGATTTAATAATTCATTCAATATTTCTCCAAAAACAAATCAGTTATAAATACTGGGTTATCGACAAAAAAATGTAAATATTCCTTGCGGCTGAACTCTAACTAAGAAGAAAATTAAATTTTCAGCGCTGTCAACGGTAATTTCTGTATAGGACTACACAATAAGTCTGCATCGAGGAAAAATGCTTGTATCGACATCGTAATTAGTTTCTTCATTAGTTACCAATCAAAAAACTCCCCCTGCGGCTAAACACTGAACTAAGAAAACAAGTAAATTTGCAGCTCTGTTAACGGTAATTTCTGTATAGGAGTAGAGTAGACAATATGTCTGCCTCGAAGAAAAATGCTTGTATCGACGTCATAATTAGTTTCTTCATTAGTTACCAATTAAAAAAAACTCAATTTTTATCCATTTTCTCATGAAAGGTGCTCTTGCGGTATAAAGTGATTTGAAGAAACTCATTATTATTTGAGCTTGCCATTACATTTCTGAATTTATACAGAGTGTATTAATTCGGTTACTTCGATCTATATATTTGTTTTCGAACCCCCTGTATATAAATAGAAATAATTTTGAATTTTGCTTCTGGTAGCCCAATACACAGTACAAAGAAGATTTTCAAAATATCTTTATTTACACCTTTAAAATGAGATCCTAAGGTATATTTTCAAATTATACGAGATGAGTAAGTGATATTGTTTTTCTTCGGAGGGTATCGATCATACTCCTGGGGGTAATATCCCCTCAGGAACCCCTGGACTGAACACTGTTAATTGATGTATTGAATTATGATTTTCTATATTTGCAGAAGTGGTTTATAATTTAGACCAGTCGTTAGATAGAATATTGCTGAGTTGGTCACTCAGCCGCACCTTTGAATATAACCAATTTGAAACTCAATTTCATCCCTTTTAACCATAAAAGACACATAATCGTCCAGCTTAAGGGTGTTGATGATCCTTATTAGGACGCGATATTAACCCATCGGCGTTTATGTGTTTTAATCGACATACTTTATGGAACTGCCTGTATTTACGGTTGTGCATTCAGGGTTGAGGGTTCCGTTCACCCCCACCTCCTCTTTCATACCCTCGTCTCCGACAATTAGTTTGCATCGTGATAAATGTGTTCCCAAGTTTGCTAATATGTGGAATATCTGGGATACGTTTCAAATTGCCTGTGCATACCCTTACGTGATCATTGTATACTCGGGGGTGTTGTTTTGGGGGTTGCATTGCTCTCGGTGAACTTCTCGAAATAATTGCGGTCGGATATATTGTAGTTTGCGTTTCTGTGGTGAAACGGATGAAGTTAAAGAATGGGGAAAGGAGATTTTGAGCATTGTTTCATTCACGTATTAGGCCAATTGATACGTCCCCGATCTGATGCACAGATGGCGGTGCTAGTATTAAATCCATATGATTTTCAGTTACTACCAACCTTCAAACGATACGTGTCAAAATTTGACAGCAGCCTGATCATTAGTTTATAAGATATTGCGTTGTGAGCACTTTTGTTATTTGAAAAAAGATGGAGAAAAAAGAATTTCGTGTGCTGATAAAATAATGATTTTTCAAGGGAAAACATACAGTTGAAACGAAATTTTGGCTTGATGAAGAGTTTCCGGGGTCTGCACCAGGAAAATCAACCATCATTGATTGCTATGCTCAGTTTAAACGTGGTGTAATGAGCACCGAAGACGGCGAACGCAGTGGACGCCCAAAAAAGGGTGTCATCGACGAAAAAATCAAAAAATAGAAAATAATTTTTAATTACCGTGTAGCTATTAGATGAGAACATCCATACATAAATTGGACTGTAAGGTACTGGGTTATGAATTTCGAAGGACCATGAAATTTTCCACACTATTTATTGAAGTAGGTTTATATATACAATTACACAATGTACACTTTACAAGATTCGCTTAACTAGTTATCGAGAACTATGAATCAGTTCCACGCACTTATCCAATAACAATTTACCGACTGGGGTACTAACGAAGATGACCGACTGAAGGGTCTTTTTTAACCACGTGGCGACTAGGCCAATATTTAACTAACTTGAAATGTGCAAGCTGAACACTGTGTCTCAAGGGGCGAGAGCAACGACGAACTATACTAAACTGTACTTGACTTGTACTTACTAGACTGTGTGTTGAATATACTGAACTGACTTGAACTGGAATTAATTGAAGTGACGGTTCGATCTCTTACCCCACCTCGACCTTTTTGTCGAACCATCGAAAAGGGTTTAGAACATAGAAGTGCTACAGATAAAACGGACATAGTTAAATTATCATTATAGCCAGCCGTCATTATAAGGACGACTGCGTGCAGCGCACTCATAAAGTGCGCGGAATTATCTATAACTAACTTCAGGGGTGAATCTTTGGACAATGGCGGCGCTGAGTTCTACGAACCTTGATCAAAACTTAACATACCGTGAAGTGAAGTTGATCGAGATAGTAGACATTGTGAAGATATCATCAAAACGTGTACATAATATATTTGTACGAATATTTGTACATGGAAAAGCTGTGTGCAAAATGGGTGCCGCGTGATCTCACAATCGATAAAAAGCAACAATGTTTTAAAGATTCTGATCAGTGTTTGAAGCTGTTTAAGTGCAATAAACCTGAATTTTTGCATCGATATGTGACAATGAATGAAACATGGCTCCATCATTTCACTCCGGAGTCCAATCGACAGTCAGCAGGGTGGACTGCACCCGATGAACCGAATCCAGAGCGAGGAAAACACAACAGTCAGCTGGCAAGGTTATGGCAACAGTATTCTGGGATGCGCAAGGTATAACATTCATCGATTACCCCCAAAAGGGCCAGACCATCAACAGCGATTATTAAATAGCGTTATTGGATCGTTTAAAGGATAAAATCGTTGAAAAACGGCCCCATTTGAAAAGAAAAAAAAGGTGCTGCTTCATCACGACAATGCGCTGTGTCACAAATCAATGAAAACAATAGCAAAATTGCATGAACTGGGCTTCTATTTGCTTCTGCATCCACCATATTCGCCAGATCTGGCCTCCAGCGACTTTTTCCTGTTCTCAGACCTCAAAAGAATGCTCGCTGGAAAGAAATTTAGCGCCAATGAAGAAGTAATCACTGAAACTGAGGCCTATTTCGAAGCGAAAGACAAATCGAACTAGAAAAATGGTATCGAAAAGTTGGAAGATCGCTATAATCGCTGTTACGCCCTCGAAGGCAACTATGTTGAATAATTAAATCGAATTTTGCCAAAAAAAAATGTTTCACTATGGTAGACCGGGGACTTTTCAATTGGCCTTTTACAATTCGAAAAGGTGTAGTTATTTTAAAAAATGTTATCAATCTATAAAAAATTTTTAATAAAATTTTTATGAAATTTAGCTTACAAACTTTTGGGGCCCCTGTAGCCTGCAAGCCCAATATTAACGGCAATAGCTACGCCTCTGCCGAACAGTCGACGTAAAAAATCACCGGGTCATTTTTACCAGATATACGTCCTGTCAATTCGGTATGTCAAATTTCATCCAGAGAATTATCGATGGCAGAATTAGCACATAACGAAAGTCTAGTATTGAAAACTGGAGTACAACGACACATGTCGTTGTCGTTAATAGCAGGCAGGTTTGATTAGTGGTTTATTGGGTTTCGCAAAAAGCTAATTATCGAACGTTTCCGGTTCGTATTTTCACGTACCGATGGTGGAATGTTTTCGGAAACACAAAACCGTTGATTTGTCCACTAATTTGTCGTGTGGTTTGCGCATACGGTAGCCGGACGTCAGATTGACTGCTGTTAGCAATTATACGGCATCCCGAGAGGAATCCGCACTTCATTGGGATGTATATGCTACGCTCGTAGCTTCTTTGTGGCGAGTGTATCAATAGGAGTGCAAGATTAGAAGATTCGTATCCTTTGCGGAGGTTTACTTTAATTTATCAGCGAGACCCTAATTGTAATTAGGATTGAATGTTGTTACTTATTCAAATGAGTTGTTTCTGCAGCAAGTTGTAAGAGTGTGGAGTTTGATTGGGTGATACTTTTTGCTGGAATTGCATTAGAACATCTTCGTTTCATTTAGGTTTATCGGTATCATAATTCCATACAAAACACCCTGTAACTTTGTGAATAATTTATAGAACACAAACTGCATGTTCATACATACAGCGATGGACAATACGTGAAGGTTGTTTTTTTTTAGAGCTAAAGAACTTTAAATTGCAATAAAACAACTATGGATTATTCGATTGTCATGAATTTTATTGATCCGCATGATAATCTTGTGGCATTACATTTTAAATATGATTTCTGGCAAATGACCGCCACGGCTGGCTCGGATGTAGTCCAATCTGGACGTCCAATTTTCGATGACTTTTTCCAACATTTGTGGCCGTATATCGGCAATAACACGGCGAATGTTGTCTTCCAAATGGTCAAGGGTTTGTGGCTTATCCGCATAGACCAATGACTTTACATAGCCCCACAGAAAGTAGTCTAGCGGTGTTAAATCACAAGATTTTGGAGGCCAATTCACAGGTCGAAAACGTGAAATTAGGCGGTCACCAAACGTGTCTTTCAATAAATCGATTGTGGCACGAGCTGTGTGGAATGTTGCGCCGTCTTGTTGGAACCACAGCTCCTGGACATCATGGTTGTTCAATTCAGGAATGAAAAAGTTAGTAATCATGGCTCTATACCGATCACAATTGACTGTAACGTTCTGGCCATTATCGTTCTTGAAGAAGTACTGACCAATGATTCCACCAGCCCATTAAGCGCACCAAACAGTCAGTTTTCTGGATGTAACGGTGTTTCGACATACACTTGAGGATCAGCTTCACTCCAAATGCGGCAGTTTTGTTTGTTGACGTAGCCATTCAACCAGAAGTGCGCTTCATCGCTAAACAAAATGAAATGGACGTAGTGCGCGATACGTATTCCGCACAGAACCATTATTTTCGAAATGAAATTGCACTATTTGCAAGCGTTGTTCAGGCGTGAGTCTATTCATGATGAATTGCCAAACCAAACTGAGAATGAATCAGTTGACAACTTTGAAATCGGTCGCCATTTTGAACAGTAATGCCAACTTAAAGTTATATTCCTCGAAAAAAAACACCCGTTAGTATATCCACATTCCCCAATTCATATTGTCACCCGGGAAAGTATTGATTCTACTGCTAGATACTATTTTCGACCAGTGTAAACTTTTTTATTTATGGGGAAATAATCCCAAAGCTCTTCATTCAATGTTGCTAATTCTCATTCCCTCTAAACTGAAGGAAACACTTTCAGGGGTCTGCGGCAAATCCCTTACAACCATTTTGATCGAGATTTCGACAAGCTGCTCCTTCGAATGATCCATCAGGAAAACCATCGACAACCGAAGACATATTGAGTTAACCTGGAAACTCTCTGATCGTAATGGAATAGAAAATAAGCCAAACTGTGGAGCACCTTAGATTTCGTGCGAAGTTACAAACTCAATAATGCGAAATAACACCATCATAATGGATCACATCCTGCTATCTTGAATTTCCAGAGCAGAATCCGGTAAACTTTCATTAAGTTCTGATAGTTTCCAGAAATTGGCTGGTTTGACGTATGTGTATACATCGGAGACTTAATCGATTGATTAAATATGATATGGCAGTATCGATATGTGCTCGCGTATCTATTTCAGGCATTTATTATCCTACTGGATAACAAAAATACACAATTTAATCTCCAGTAATGCATTATATGTAGTCTGTAATGTTGGGGATTAATATAAAACCCAATGCAGATAAGGTTATTATCGGACCACGTGGTATATATTTACGATGGCGATGGTGGAATGTATAATGAAGGAGCTGCTTTCTACTGTATTTATCCTGGATTAGGGATTCAACATAATAATCCTGGTGTCGAACCTTTGGGTAAACATAGTTCCGATTAGATCTGCACTTGGTGACGGCACGTTTTGATTTATTATTTCTGATGATCGACCTTTGGATTTCAGAGAAGCTTTCGGGTTTTACTATACGTAATAAGTGCAAAAAATAACATGACTACTATTTGGTGTTGATACAACGGAAATACTAAATAGTATACTTACTGACAAAGAAACTGCAACACCCAGAAGATGCTATTTAAATTTAATTTTTTTTTCGGTAAAACATAGATAGTATAGCAAGAAGTCAATGATTGAATTTGAAGGAAAAAATCGTGAAGGTATTTTCATGTGAACAATTGTTCTTAATTGAATATTGTAGTCGTTTTTTTCAAGTTATTTATATTTTACAACAAACCAGCTGTTCCAAGAGATCCAAAGTCGATGTTCAGTTGTTGTTAAAATGCCTAGAGCACGTGTACTCGGAATTTATTGCCAGCTCAGTGAATTTGAAAGAGGTAGAATTATTGGTCTAAGGGAGGCGGGGTTGTCATTTCGAGAAATCGGTAACCACACGAACAGAAATCCAACTACTTTTATGAGATATTATCAAGCGTGGTTTGATAATGCCCAAAATTGAAGAAGAGTAGGCACCGGATTTGAAGGGGAACAAATGAAGTTCAAGATCGACATATTGATTAGAGACCGATTTGCGACAACTCGAACTTTGGCTGATGAATGGTTAGGAGAATAAGGCCATTCTGTAACTGTCCGAACGGTTTACCGCCGGATAAGGTCTTTTGGACTGTAGTATTATCAACCCCATCTTTTACCTCTGACGGTTGAGCATCGCCGGCAACGATTACAGTGGTGCAGAGAACGTCAACATTGGAATGTGGAATGGCATCAGTTCGTCTTTTCTGATGAATCTCGAGTCCCCTTGGGTGCATATAATGGTCGAAGAAGGTTTGGACGATGTCGGGGAGAAAGACGTGAATCTCAGTTTGATGTTGAGCGTCATGTACACCGGACAGTAGGCGTTATGGTATGAGGTGTTATTGCACATGCAAGTAGGTCAGCTTTAGTCTTCATTCGAGATAAAATGATAGCGCTGCATTACCTTCAAGAAATAGTGGAGCCATATGTTCTTCCTTACCTTAACCGGTTCGAGAAGATAATGTCCGACCTCATGTTGCCAGATTTAGTTTAAACTTTTTCGAAGCGACTCATGTGAATCTTTTGCCATGGCCGTCCAGATCCCCCGATCTTTCGCCCATAGAGCATGTTTGGGACATCATGGCACAAATAAACATTTGTGCTCGATCCCGAATACAAGAGAGATGGAAATTTAGTGTCACCAATCACAATCGAGCTGGCCGATTGTGTGTGCGAGCCATAGGCGTGGAAAATCCTGATTTGATTGTTGAATGCTTTTTCAGGAAAGTAAACACTTTTTGTTCCTTTTACCTATATTCTGTGGAAAATAGTGAGGTTAACAGAGGATGTGCAATTTTTTAAAATCGATCGATGCGGATTTTCTATGTCTTTTCGCTCATGAAACTAGCTCAAAATTTCTTCTGCATTGTAGCATTTTTCGTAAAACGATTAAAACAGGAGTAGGTTATTTTGTATGAATTGGCGAATTTCCAATACAGCGGCTTCGAGCGCATTCAAGTTCTTTATTTATGAATGGTTTCGGGTAAATAAACACACATGCCAGTTCCCTCGTAAATATGGCTAAGTACTTTGCTGTGCGAGAACAGCTGATGCAGCATTTTTAATATTTCAGGAATATTGAGAGTTGCGACTAACATTCTAATAATACCAATTTTCAGCGCTTGATTAACATAACGAAAAGTTTACTTATATATGTCAGGGTAGTAGTGAAAGATTTGACAGATTTTTAAGTCCTCTCCTCAGAGTAATAAACATTGATATGTCATTTTCATTAAGTAAATTTTATCCCCAACATAAACTATCAAAGTTGACATGAAGCGCGCGGAAATGAAAACATATCAGTGATACGATATTTCACTCAATTCGCGAGTTTCTCCGGAAAGAACGAACTTCTTATGTCCCATAGTGAATCAACGTTTCATATTAACTCATAATATATTGAAATAAATACCTGAATAAATAAATTCAGAAAACAAACTTCAAGCTCGCCAAACGACGTGAAACAACCCATGACACTAGGAGAGCAAAAGTTGCCAAACCTTGGATTTCAGCAGGTAGATACAGAAAATAATAAATATTCTGCTTATTATAAATTCGACAATAAGGAAAAATATCGAACTCCAAATATTCAAATTTGCATATTTAATCGGGAATCACTCGAACACATATATTTCATTCAATATAATATACATTTATAAAGATATAGTAAAATTGTGGATTTGAAAATATATCAAAATCCGACAACGTAATCAAACCATGTTGGGGACATATATGAAAATTGTGTATACTTCCTCTATCTATGTTTATTTCTTTATGGTCCTCTCTAATTATTCCGTGATGTTTATTGATCACATAAAATGTGGAGATTATAAGGGTTAAATGAGTGAAATAATTTTGATATTTATATTAAATTGCCTTCATCAGGTAAACTCATTTGATCTTCATATTTTGAGTCAACGACAACCAAAAGACTAAATTCTACTCTCTAATATTGTTATTTCAATTGTAAATGTTGATTTGTATACTCATTTCACAGAAGAGTAAGAGAGAAGATCATAAGGTTCCAAAAATGCAAGTTTATGAAATGAATTTATAAGTTAAAAGTTTGTAAATTCATTAAGTTCTTTGAACTATAATATATTGATAAAGAAAAATCATATTAACAAAATATAAAAATAATGCAACGTACGGCTGTCTTTATGTTAATTTAGTTATTCAATTAATTAATTGTTCACTCAATTTGTGCAGTTTTGGACAATTCATTGATTTTGGTTGGTTTTAATATTCAGTCAATTTGGAATTATATTTCTAGACAAAAGTATACTATATGAAATAGTGAATGCTTTGGCAAAACACAAGACACAAATGAACGAAAATACAAATGACGAGTTTACTTCAAATTGCAAGTTCGCCGAATCTAGTTCGATTCTTTTCTTATCATGTGATAATAGATAGGAATTTTTCGAATTTTTGGGGCTTTCTTATACATATTCTATATACTGTTTTTATATAGGGACATGATTAATATAATATTGTAATATTAGGCTTTTTATTTTGCACATTAAACCTATGTATCCATCTTTCATCTCTCTTCTAAATATAAAGCGTTTTATGAACGTTGGGTTAGCTTTCACTTGTTTCAGCATTTCTTTACTTACACCAGATGGTGATTTTAGAGATCATTACGTCTTGTAGGTCTTTTGGACAGTTAATATAAAAGATATTCGGATTCAAAAGGACAAAACAACTGCTCAAATTTCAATGATATCAATGGCTGTTTTTAGTGACCACTTTGCTGTCTAGATTTACCACCATGCCAATATTCTGAGCCAAGGAACATATTGTATTTTTACCTTGTTTTTGTAGCAATCGATTAACTCGAACATTTCCAAAGGAATCAAGGAAAATAAATATTCTTTGTCCCATATATGAAGGCAACTTTCAGAAAATTTGCAATGAACAAACTAAACATAAAACTCTACTTTCGTTTCACAATGAAGCTAGTTGGAAATTTAAAGCGCTCTATTATTCCAGAACATGCTGATGCTTTCAGTATTTTCCTCCAATATACAAAGCATAACAGTTCATTAAATGCAAATAGGGATATTTACAGTTTACGACGGTAATCTGAACGAATATTCTGTATAGTTTCTTTAAATGTTGGTAAGAGTAATAAAGCGCATTTTTATCTATTCGGTATCGATTTTCGAAACGAATTTACAACGTATTTATCCTGATGTGTTTCGTGAAATAGTGGCATAATTTTGACTTATCACCTTTTCTTCAATAAGAAAAGTATAACTCTTTTTCTCTAAAAACTAATGTGGAAAAAGTTCAACTGGGCATATTCTGTGTTTTATCTGGATTCAACTGGAAATATTCTCCTCTTTTTGAATTTCTATTTTAGCCAAAGAGAGAAGTGAAAATCATAAAGGATATGGATATGTTGAAATGAGCGTAGGAGCCTTTTGATCCAGGATTTCATTATTCAAGTATCGGATGAATATCCAATTAAATTCAATATTTACCGGAACGATGATTATTTTGAAGGACTTCAAACAGTTTTGAAATTATGAATTCAGGTGAAGGTGTACGTCGTTATTTTTTTTATTTTTGGTTTGCGAAGAGACCTAACCTAAAAAGCGTTGTGATGTAGGCGAAGATAATTCAATTTGATCTTCTTAGGAAGTTAAGGAAGAAAATAAATTAATAGGAAAATATTCGGATATTAGAGTGAAGTTCTTTATGAAGAATATATCCAGTTTTACCTTGAATCGACTTCATCAAAAATCATATCATATCATATACCGGGTGATTTTTTTGAGTTGAATCTGTCGAAAATTCGAGAAGGAAACATATTACGGAAAAATGTTTCAAATAAAAGATTTTAAATGTGTTGATCTTGGGCTCTTGATTTCGATATGGACAATTTTGAAGTTGTTATCAAAGGTGTAGTCTCAATTTTTCAAATGATTCGTATATGTTGAACTTGAACTACCAAATGTAGATATAACTCTTTTGGTGTTCGTTTACACTTTTTTTGAAAGATGAATTCCTGTCTGTCCATTATAAACCATAGGGCAATCATTACGAGTTAACTTGAAGACATCGCATTGGTTTTCTTTATTCATTTTGTCTTTGATAAAAATTTCTAAATTGTTCCTCCCAAAGACAAAATAAATGGAAAAAATAATACCAGTGACTACCAGTTAACTTGTAATGCTAGCCCTGATTTATATTAGACACATAAATGAACACCAAAAGAGTAATAATTGAGATATTTGAAAAAAAATAGTGAAACATTTTTTTTTAATTCGAAAATTTTTGAATCTCTTGCAATTCTTCTGAATTTGCTATCGTTTTTAAAACATTTTCCTCAAGATTTTCCTGAGAATTCCGGCATATTTGGATAAATGTAGGTTCAATCACTGCCTCATAAGAATATCATGAGGAATGCAGAAGCTACTATGAAAAAACATTCAAGTAATCCCCTCCCTTCGTTTGTGTCTTCAATTTATTCAAACGGGTATAAAATTGAGATTAATAAAACAGAAAAAAACTTAAACCATACTGGTATAAATTTTCAATTTTATTTTTCTGTATTTTATGCTCCATTTATGCTCGATTTATCGCTCCAAACTTGCGCCAAACCGACCAATCAAGCCTCCTAAGAGGAAACCTCGTGAAATAATAGTCAATTTTCGTTCATTCTACAACATTTATTACAAAAATACTATTAACCAGCTCACTTCCTTTTCATTTCGCCTTATAGACATATTAAACTAGGCAATCCAGAGGACTGATTGAATTATTAAAGCTCAGTCTTCACCGATCTCAGATTGCCATCCCTGTCGTAATTCTTGAGTTCAGACGAAGAATGCTTAGCGATAAACCTGATGAAGTCCTCTATCGTGCGATCTCCCTGAAAAATAATTCAATAGATCAGATTTACGATCGTCATAACTCACTCATAATGAAGCATTTTGTCATTGAATTCAATTGGCTGACAGATTGATCTGTCTTCTAAATACCATGTAGAACCGGCAGATTTCGAATCGACGAGTATGCGCACTTCTAACGGGTGTTTTTTTCGAGGGTTATAATTTTAAGTTGGCATTACTGTTCAAGATGGCGACCGATTTAACAGCTGTCAAGTGATTTATTCTCAGTTTGCTTTGGCAATTCATCATACATAGACTCACGCCTGAACAACGCTTACAAATAGTGCAATTTTATTTCGAAACTAATGGTTCTGTGTGGAATACGTATCGCGCACTACGTCCATTTTATTTTATTTAGCGATGAAGCGCAGCTTCTGGTTAAATGGCTACGTCAACAAACAAAACTGCTGCATTTGGAGTGAAGCTAATCCTCGAGTGTATGTCGAAACACCGTTACATCCAGAAAAACTGACTGTTTGGTGCGCTTTATGGGCTGGTGGAATCATTGGTCCGTACTTCTTCAAAAACGATGATGGCCAGAACGTTACAGTAAATTGTGATCGGTATAAAGCCATGATTACTAACTTTTTCATTCCTGAATTGAACAACCATGATGTCCAGGAGCTGTGATTCCAACAAGACGGCGCAACATGTCACACAGCTCGTGCCACAATCGATTTATTGAAAGACACGTTTGGTGACCGCCTAATTTCACGTTTCGGACCTGTGAATTGGCCTCCAAGATCTTGTGATTTAACACCGCTAGACTAATTTCTGTGGGGCTATGTAAATTCATTGGTCTATGCGGATGAGCCACAAACCCTTGACTATTTGGAAGACAACATTCGCCGTGTATTGCCGATATACGGCCACAAATGTTGGAAAAAGTCATCGAAAATTGGACGTCCAGATTGGACTACATCCGAGCCGAGGTCATATGCCAGAAATCATATTTAAAATCCACAAGATTATATTGCAGATAAATAAAATCCATTTCAATCGAGTAATCCATCGTTGTTTAATTGCAATTCAAAGTTCTTAGCTTTAAAAAAAACACCTCTATATGTCTCCATGATTTTTAGGAGCTCGATCAAGCTCTCGGCTGATGGTTTAATTTAAAGACTCTGAAGATATAGTGTTAATACACATTATCGTCAAAAGTCTTGGCCCCCCTATCAAGTCCCAACTTGCTGAGTATAACATGATAATTTTTTGTGTGTGGAATCTTCACTATCTCATTACTTAAAAAAAAATAATAAACCAACAAAAAATGTTTCTCGTTCGGGAAAATATAGGTGTATTCGAAGTTAATCAGGTATCAGCAAATAACGAGAGTTGTTAAATTTAGAATATTCTGTGGAAAATGCCGGAACAACCAATTTCTCAGAAGGTTTGTCGAACCACCTGATTGCGCAACGTTTGAATATTCCATGGACTTCAGTAAGGAGCATAGAGGTCCTTTTCCTGGAAACCGGCAACTGGTGCCTGGTCGATCCAGAGTAACATCTGCAAGGGAAGACCATTATATCGCAAATTTTATTCGAAGGAATCAAACAATATTTCTAACAGCCCTTCAAAGTCATTTTTTGAGGATCTATAGACGGGTTGTCTCAACCAGTACCATGAGGAGACGGTTGCATTCCTGAAATTTAAGGGCAAGAAGACCTTTAAGAGTACCTCAGCTATCACCTGGACAGAGAGCTACCCGTCGGCAATGGACAGAACACCACCAAGACTGGCTTTTAACACAACTGTGCAACGTACCTTTTTCGGACGTGTCACGATTCGGTTTACACAGTGATAGCCGACAAGAAAGGGTTTGGAGAGGTCCAGACAGACTAGAGCGACTCAATTTCGCCCAGGAAGTTGTGCCCCTTCAAGGCGGATCAATAATGTGTGGGGGTTTAATGTTTGGTCGCCGTAGCCCTCTTATTATCTTTGAACGAACAATGACTGGTGCCATCCACGTAGAAAACATCATTGAATCAACCATTGTTCCTCTGCGTAACAAATTTGGGAAAAATTTCATTTATCAGCATAATAACGCCCCACCACACCGCACACGAAGGGTTCCAAA
The DNA here is from genome assembly GCF_914767665.1 of Harmonia axyridis. NCBI lineage: Eukaryota > Metazoa > Arthropoda > Insecta > Coleoptera > Coccinellidae > Harmonia > Harmonia axyridis. Next base: position 34,620,364 of record NC_059505.1, read on the forward strand.
CATTCTTCAAGAGAACAATATCCAGAGAATGAATTAGCCAACAAACGGACCAGACATGCATCCAATTGAGCAAGTATGAGTAGGTTAAATTACCCGAAATTTGGTTGATGATAAGTCCACGAAGGACATATGCCATGAATATCCCAAGAAGTGAAATGAACTTACAAATTCACCACGAATAAAAGTTTTAGGTCAAATCCATTACTTACTTTATAAAGAATGGGATTCATACGATAATTCTTGGTAGACCAGTAGATTGTGGGATATCCAGTTGGAGTGTAAGCTACAGGAACGTCATTTTCCGTACCGTCTATCTCAACGAAGGTGATTGCTTCATCCCGCATCTGAAAAAAAATAGTAATCTTATAATTAAACTTCAAAAAATGATTTTTTTTAGGTTCTTAGACGCACTAATCAATATCAGTGAAGTTTGATACGGTCCTTGGTGCAGAACAATAACAGAGGACCTTTCCCTTTCAATATTTTCTGTTCAGAGGCCAACACACTTGCCAGAACAGGAGCAAAATCTCCTTTCTTTGGCCCATAATCTAAGACAGAGAGTTTCAAGAGAAGGAAAAAACCGAAAGAGAAACACTCTGGCGAAATCTTCCTGGGTTGGATCATTCCAGTTTTTTCGAAATTTCGAAGCTGCGAGATGAAAGAAGTGTTTGGATCTTAGCAAAAATATGCTACACCTCTTCACTGGATTCCTCACAGGGCATTGTCGCCTCAGGAAACACCTCATGAGAATGGGTCTAGCAGAAAATGATGAGTACAGATTCTGTGAGGAGGAGGAAGAAACTCCGGATAACCTGGTAACGGAATGCCTCGTCATCATTAGCCACAGCAAAATCTGCTTTGGACAAGAAACTTGTAGAAGTGAGGAGGTAGCCTCCTTGAAGCCTTCCTAGATTCTGGAGTTTATTAGAACTCTGGAACTGGAAGGCGAGCTGTAAATCACGTAATGGTGAAAATAATTCTGATGAGAGGCAAAATAGAACACTAGGTCACAGTGCAATGGAACCCCCTCAAATACAAAATTATAAAATCTAACATTTTTTATTTATTATATTCAATGCTTTGCTTGATCACCTCTACAAGTTGTACACCAGAATTCTTACAAATAGATTAGAATCGAAATTTGAGCTCTACCAACCAAGAGAGCAGGCTGGATTTCGAGCTCGTTATGGCACCAACGACCACCTACAGTCCTTGAAAACCTTAATAGAAAAAACTATTGAATATAATAGACCTTTAGTCCTGACATTTGTTGATTTCCACAAAGCGTTTGATACAGTAGAATTAACGTCAATTATAAAAGCATTAAATGAATGCCGAATCGACCATCGATACACAAATGTCATCAAAAATATATACAACAATGCCACAACAACTATCAACCTTCACTCCCAGACAAAGAAAATTAAAATAGGAAGAGGCGTAAGACAAGGTGATACTTTATCACCTAAACTATTCATCACTGTACTAGAGTATGCGCTCAAAAGGTTGGAATGGGAGAACAAGGGCATCAGTATCGATGGGGAAAGACTCAATCATCTTAGATTCGCCGACGATATCGTACTCATCTCTGACAATCTGAGAGAAGCCGCTATTATGATCCAAGAACTAAAAAACGCAATACAGGTGGTCGGACTGAGGATAAATCTCGAAAAAACAAAGATGATGACCAATCTAGTCCCTAATAAACTATTAAGTGTAGACAACAATCAGATAGAAATGGTCCATAGCTACATATATCTGGGGCATGAAGTGAGGATTGGTAGAGACAACCAAACAGCAGAACTGCTCAGAAGAACAACTTTAGGATGGGCAGCATATGGCAAACTTCGTGATGTCTTCAAGAGCGATATTCCAACCAAGCGGAAGAGAGAGGCTTTCAACATGTGTGTTCTACCCGTTCTAACCTACGGTGCAGAGACCTTAACCCTGACCAAAGCATCGGCACGAAAACTGCAGAAAACGCAGCGCAGGATGGAACGATCGATGCTGGGAATAAGTCTAAGAGACAGAATTAGAAACGAGGAGATTCGCAGGAGGACGGGTGTGGATGATGTTTTGGAGAGAGTGACGAGAGCTAAGTGGAGGTGGGCAGGACATGTTGCAAGATCTAACGATGGAAGGTGGACGAGGAAAATTCTGGAATGGCGACCAAGAGCAGACAAGCGAAGCCGAATGGACCGATGACTTGAAAAGAATCCACACCAATTGGATGGAAGCCGCACAGAATAGAGAAAGATGGAAATGCCTTGGGGAGGCCTATGTCCAGCAGTGGACGGTTTAGGGCTGAATGATGATATTCAATACTAAAGAAAATATAAATCGTTGTGTAAAATTGGTAGTGATGAATACCAATACCAAGCTTCTCCATCCGTCATTGTCTGCAGGTGAAACTTCTTTAGAGCCTCTTAATCTAGAGGTTTGATAGTACGTTCAAACAAACGAGAGAAAATATTCTCTTCTTGTTTGTTCCGCTATACATTGCTGCTTCTATTCTTGATGTTTGCAGTAATATTTATGATAATTAAAAAAAATATATAAGAGGAAATACAAATTTTCTCACCAATTTAGCCAACTTCTTGTAGGTCGGTTGTACCTTCTTGCAGTGACCGCACCACTCAGCATGTATTTTCACCATGGTGTCATTTGGACTCCTCATCACGATATCATAGAACGTGGAACCAACAGCAGTAACTACGTACGAGTCGTTCTTCTCAGGAGGTTTCTGCGATTTAAGATACGGGTTCAGAGTCTTACGTTCAATGTTACGCAGGAAAACATCAAAAGTATCGACAGAAAAATTGTCACTCAATATATACTTTTCGTTCGTCTCCAAGACCACAACAACTATTGGTTTATCAGATGAATAGTCCACACCCAGCTCTCTGAGTTCATCGTTAAAATCATTCTTAGAACTGATCGCGAAGTTGAACTTGTTTTTGTATTTCGCAGCTATTTTGAGGATTCTGTTCCTCCAGTAGTTGGTCAATTTAGGGTTGTTCTCATAGTCGATATCGTAATAGGCTGTTACTAAAGGAAAGTTGAATTCGTTCCTATTGGCGTAAGTCCTGATGCCAACCAGACCATGGTAGTTTTTCAATATGAAATTCTCTATAGAAGAGACAGATTCATTGCCTGTATATTCTGAGAAATTATCCTCCAGCTTGTTCCAAAGTTTAGGGTGACGGTAGACCTTGATCCAAGGGTCTCCTTCTTCGATGGGTCGGTACAAGAAGCAGATCTTTCTCCTCATCTTATCAGCTAATTCCAAGAAGATGGTTTCCATGTTGGACCCTTCTAAGAGGTTGGCTACTACGCACACCCTTTTCTCACCTTTCAACAGACTCTCAAGCTCAATGAAATCCTGGATTTTTGTAGCCACAGGCGAGGATTCTATCCTCATGAAATCCACGATGTTGGAGACTTCTCTGCTATCTTCGAATCTACCATACTCTTTGCCATTTAGGAATGACTTGAGTATGGGAAAACCCCCTATATGATACTGATCACAGGTGGCTTTACCTTCGTTTTCGCAGTCAACTGTGTAAATAGCCACTGGTTCAGGAAATTCCTGCAGTTTTTTGTCTATATCTGGCAGTATCTTCATCAGTTTCTTGCATTGTCCACACCAGGGAGCATGGAAAACTACCAGAGCAATTCTCACCTTGTATATTTCCGTATCGAAGTTGTCTGAGTTCAATTCTATGATGACTGCTTCAAAAGTATGCATCATTGCAAAATATAACACCAAATAAACTGGTACCCTGATCATTTTCAAAACTTTTGAAGTTTTCATTGTCAGTCAAATTTCATTCTGAAAAATAAAACAGTTTGAATATTATTCTGTGATATCATGTCAATCAATAAGTCCTGGGTTTGGCTCACAGATGGCACAGACAGATATAGAACTATAGTGACTTAATGAAGTCACTGTATATAGAACTAGAAAAGATCAATTTGGTTGCAGTTCCCGGTAGGCTAACAGAGCCTCAACTTTCACAATCTGATATTATAAATAATTCATGAAGAATTGTACTACAAAAAGTTACAAATTGAAATATGTTTTTTCCATGAAGTATATGTCAGAAGAAACACAAATTTGAAGATCTTCAACGGAAATACAATACTTCTATGCTGTGAAATTAATGATAAACAATGTTATATTATCAGAACAAATTTAGGACTAGCAGTTTTTTTTTGGTTATTTGTTGGGTGAATAAAGAGACAGCATTAATATTTTCAAACAAAATAATACCAATTATACTTTCGAGAAAGATTCAAGGAATGAAAATATAAAAAATTCACGAAAATTGAGTTGAATATTAACAAAATAGTAATTTACGTAACAAGTCCGGAAAATAGGTTTTTTTTGGACGAATAGACAAAATTCCAGGACGAGCGTAAGCGAGTCCTGGAAGTCTGTGAGTCCAAAAAAACCATTTTCGGGCGTGTTGCGTACAATATTTTTTCGGCAACCATGTAAAATAACACTATCGCTGCTGCTTTCCATATTTTATTGCGATTGCGATCAAAAAACATGCAAATTATTGACAACTAATTTCATATGAACTGTCAGCCGTTATCTCGGTTGCTATGGATTCTATGATTCTTTTCCGGCCTAGTCCGGGAAGTACGTACTTTCTGGACTAGGCCGGGAAATGCTATTTTCTCAGAGAAAAAGCGTCCGGGAAGTGAGCACTTCCCGGACGGTTGCCGAAAAAAATAAATAATCATACAAAGCAACGAACTAGAAAAACAAAGATACTTGATGCTGTTACGAAAAATGTACAAAAGGTGGCAGTGAAGATAAAGTACATATATCGTGACTTAATTAAATCACTGTAAGTACAGAACAGAAACCATAATTTTCAATTCAGGTAAAAACTTGAACCTTGATGTCAACGAGAGTAAACAAAATGAATACAAATAAGAGAATACAACTATAAAAATGAAATGAGAAGATTCGGCAAGGAAAATACTGACTGATTTGATGAAGCAACCTACAGGAAATTCAATATTTGAAAGAAACTTTGAAAAAGGAGAAGAAAGCAATGTTTTCACAGTTCTGGAGTGAAAAGTATTTAAACAACTAAAATTTATTATTGATCAATAACTACTACATACTAACTAATAATACAAGAGAATAAATAACAATTTTGTTATTTCATATTTTCAATGATATATGTACGTCAGTATTTGTAAGTTTTATTGTTATTTTGGTGTATATAACCAATATAATTTTTTGTCATTCAATAACTTGTAGTTTGAAGCAATTGAATAGGAATATATCGAGAGAAATATCGATTTAAAAATGTATGCTGAAATTCTGCATATTTGGATACATTTGTGAAAGAAACAGCATTAGAAGTTCTTATAAAGGCATTTCTGTTACTTTTCGTCTGGAGTATGAATGCATGCTATGTTATTGAAAAGTTGCGAAAAAAGTGAAAAAAAACTTACTGCGTAGAAATAAAATTCCATCTCTATTGAATCGAATAATTCGAATCTGATATATGCAACGTCGAATTCATTCACTTGAAAAAAGTCTATTCCTTTTTATATCGAGTTTAGAGACACACAGGGCTTCTGGCATTCACCATTCTCCACTTGAAAGCTTCTCCATTAGTAACTACTCAAAATAAAAAATTCAATATATTCCAATTTGCACGTGTATGTATTGAAATTGTAGATATGGCCGAGATATATGCAAAATAGAATAAACTTCCACCTTTTTCCTCTATTTGAGAAGACTTTATGCACTTTCAATCTACAATTGAAACTTGGTGAAAGAGTTTCAGGCTACACCCATTTATTTTCAACGAGGTGAAAACTTGCTGCTCTCCTTCCCGTAAATCTGCGTGTTTGAAACTTCGGCAGGCCCAATTTTTCCAATTGGAAATCGATTTGTTTGTGGTTTCGTGAGGGTGAAATTGAATATAGAACGTACAGTCGGATTGGGTTTCAGAATAGTTATTTATAATACAAGTGCAGAAGGCATTGATTTTCTTCCACGAGTTCAAAATTCAAAAACGAGCCACGAAGTGGCGAGTTTTGGAATGAACGAGTGGTAGAATGAGCCTTCTGTACGAGTATTATACATTATTTTCTCTAATTCATTGCATTTTCATTGAAATTAATGAAATATTTCCATAAATATATTTTAGTGATTTTTGCATTGAAAATTGTTGGTTGGCAGAACTGATTTCTTTAAGGCAATTTGATGAATTGACAGATAAAGCCGTAGCGGAAAGTTCGGAGTGCCAACATAGAATAATAAAATATAACCATGAAAACTGTGCGTTTCTGATATATTCTCGCACGATTTTGTTCTACAAGATGTGGAAGAATGAACGGAATAACCACAGAATTAGAGAAAGTGTATTTTGCACGTTTTGAGTGTAGATACGAAAACATAGAGGGTATTATTGATCGGAGCATGAATTATTATCTTGGGTTATTGGTTTTATGATTAATTTTCGGAGTTTCAATACTCGGTATCATGTTTCACGTCATTATGCAAATTTATTCGAAACTTTCGTAAATTTCGTTTCGTTCAACTTCTTCTGTATATTATCTATCTTAGACAGGTTCGGGTATAAATTTGAGAATTCATAATACTATGTCAAAACAGTATTGGGAATTGGTAATTGATGTATAAAATATGTCTCATTCATGCTTCATATTGGTCGATATTCAAAATGAAGACATTTTCAGGGAAGGCTTGGATCTCGAATGGCGCAGTTGAGTCCTTTAAGAGGAAACACTTTTTCGTGATATTTGCCCAGAGGTGGAGAGACAAAAAAATGTGCGGTGTTGTTCGAACGATTGAATGATCAGTAGAAGTCAGAATTAAAATAAAACGAAGTAATTCCACTATATTATTTAATTGTTAGCAACAATTGTTTCGCCACATTGTGGCTTCATCCATTAAATATTTATTAGAAGCAGATTGATGAAGCCACAGTGTGGCGAAACAATTGTTGCTAACAATTAAATAATATAGTGGAATTACTTCGTTCTATTTTAGTTATAATGAATTTCCGCAAAGTAAGGACCGAATCCATTGAATAAAAAAAAGGTCAGAATTATTTCAATAGTTTCAACTTTCCTCGAAAAGAAGTACTTTATGAGCTTTTTAAATTTTCATAAAATTAGAGTTTTCCTTTTTTTGCAAATTTTCTTAGCTGGTAATTTCAAACTTGCAGATTCAATCGAAAGGAAAGAATAAAAAAAACGTGTTGAGTCATTTTTTTTATTTGAAAAAAAATGTATTGAGTCATTTTTAAAATTTTTTCCTTTCGATCGAATCTGCAAGTTTGGAATTTGCAGCTAAGAAGATTTGGAAACTACAAAACCGACGGAGCATACATTTTTGGTGTTGGTAATGGCTTGAAAATTTACACAAGCTTCGATTGTTGTTTTTGTATTGATTCCCTTAGCAATGCATCTCTATAAAAATATTAAAATATATACCTACCATAGCTATTTTGAACAGCAAGATATAGGTATTCAGATATAGAAACATACTGTAGAGCAGAACATGTTCGGCTTCATAAAACAACTCTGAAGTGGACTTAAGGAACTGTTCAACTAATTCGAGTTTCATTATTCTAAGCTATTTCCTTGTGATATATTACTTTAGGAGATTGGTTCCAAATCATGTAAGAACAATGAACAATATCGGTAGGTGACAATGGTTGAGATAAGACCTCTCACAATTAATTCACGTAGGATACAAAAAGTTTGACCTATTAAGTTGTTGAAAATCATTGCCGAGTATACTGGGTGATGGCAAAACGCTTTACATGAATTATATGACTAGTTTTGAACGAAAATCTTGTACAATTCATGAACCTCCTTAAAATATCATGGTGAAGAGTTGTCCAAAAAGAGGTTTCATTTCGATAAAAAGATAAAACTATTAGCCAAATGACACCACGGTTTACGGTTGCAGCACCATACCATTTTTATAAAACTTTCCATGACCAATTCACACATTTTCGACTGTATGTTCTCGATAAATTCAAGAATTCTATCTTTAAGGTCTTGAATCGATCGTGGAGCATTGTAATAGACTTCATTTTTTACGTGGCTCCAAAGAAAAAATTCTGAAGGTTTTAAATTAGAAGATTTCAGTGGCCAATTGTGATGACTCCTTCGAGAAATATCATGGCCAGAAAAACTTCTCTTGCTTTTGTGGCACGTCTAGTTGAAGATAACCACGTCTACATAAATATCTATCAATTCATGGATCATAGCTCGGTCATAATCGGGAATGAAAACTTTGATAATTTGACAACCAAATATTCATCGAAACAAAAAAACACATGGATATATTTTCCGAATATAAAATCTGAATTTCCTCAGGTTGATTTTGAATGGAATTGCTTGAAATAAATATAAAACTACCATTATATTTAAATATTCGGATGCAGAATCGAATGAGCATTCAGAAAATATGGGAAAATATTATTAAATATGTTTTGCAAGTTCAAATCGAGAAACAATCGTGAAAAAATAATCTCTAGACCTTCTCATTTTGAAATTTTTTTTTTGGAAAAACGATTTTTCCTCAATAATATTCCATGCCTTGGATATATAGTTTTTCCGATTACATATTTGGATAGCCCGTGAAAATACTATCATTGTGACGGGTCACTTATCAATATTGTTTAAAGGATAACCCACAAAATCCAGTGACCCGCTTACGTGAAACACCCTGTACAATGTCAAAAGATGACAGCTGGCTGGATAGTGACTATTTAAAATTAATCCACTTAATAATAATAATAATAAGTTCAAATAGTTTTCCTCATATACAGGATTGCCCACATAAAACAGACCAGGTGGATCTTTCCATGAATATAAATTTTACCGGTAAACTTCGAGATTTAGAACTAACGGAAATTTCCAGCAGGAATGTTTTATGTTCATAAAAAAATGTGCTGGAGAGTACCTACAGAGGGAAAATGAGAGAAACCACTAATTCACGTTGAAAAATAGTGGTATGTTTAAAACTAGATGAGTAAATCAGGTGCTGTCTGTGGATTATATTCTTTTCCAGTTTGAAAATAAGGGAAAATATATAAAAAATTGAAATGGGTAGAATTCTAAACAAATAATGCTGCTCACGTATCCTCATTTATGATTCATGAGCTTTGCCATTTTTTTCCGATAAAATTAATTTGTACAGAAACAGAAAATGTAAATAAAGTTATATATCATGTAAAAACATAATTGCTAATGGTCGTTTAATACCAAGTCATCAAATATAAAAACTTCTCTTATAGCGATTTGTCAAACCTAGAAAACTCAAGGAAAACCCTTATGTCTTCATTTTCTGTAGAAAAATCTACCGGTGAAGCCATTTCGTTCCGTTAAAACCCCAATAAATCATTTCACTTTCAGTTCTCCTTCCTATTTTCGCTTTTCCGACCATGTTCAATATTTCATAGTCGACCCTTCTGCAGATCCCCAATTTTTTTTTCGTTTCATTCCAGATTTATTCCAGGATATGCTGTTTCGCCTCATTCCAGAACGAAAATTACAAAGCCGATTCATCTGGCTGGCATTATGGCAAATCAGAGAAAAAAAGATGGAAACTCGGAGATTTACATCTATCTGATGGAGGTATCTCCTCATTTTTCCGCCGATCTTGTAATAATAGCTCAGTTTAACGTACACGAAATCCTCCAATAATGACCTCTTTTAAAGGCATGATTTCTCATTAATACATGGTCGTCATGGGCAACCAAATATATAAAAGTATTCGGCAGCAATTCGAATAAAGCCACAACTTCACTCAAAGGAAGTATGGAATTGAAGTCGAGGAATAATGTTCTTCAAAAACTAGCTGGTTTTTAATGGGTTGCTGATGCCATCAGCACTCTTCGTACGTCAGCTTTGTCCATGGTTTTTCGTGCTGCTGAATACTATTGTTCTGTTTGGTTCAATAGTGCTCATGTTCATAAAATTGATGCACAGCTTAAGGTTTCTATGGCCAACTAAAATGAACAAAATCAATATTTTGCTCAATGAATGTGACCTGCTTATGTGAAAAGTTCCGCTACGTCTGTTTTGATTTTTTTTTATTATTCCACGGAATAATATCTTGAATCGAATAAATTTTTGTAAGAATGAAGGAATCTGATTAAATTTAGCATATAAATTTTTTCCCGAACCCATCTGATAATAGTCGATCCTAACTGATATTTCTCACACTGGGCGCGTTCAGCAGAAAGATCGTTAGCGTGTGTAGCTCCGCTACTTTTTGGTAAAGTTAGTATTCTCTGCTGGACGGGTTGCTCCTTTTATTGACAGCAAAAGGTTCTGTGGGTCTTTCTTGAAGGTTACGTTATGATGAGAGACAATTTTCTGTAATAATATCGATTTTTATTTTTTTTATTACTTTTTTATTCTTCAATATATGGGGAATTTATTCAGAGTAACATTTTAGAATGTTAATAAACGTATATGTTTCATTTTCAATATTGCTGTATTTAAAATTTAAATTTCGTCCCAAAATTAATTAATAAAATCAATAAATTTATGTATTCATTTATTATTGAAATCACTGTCGCAACTGTCACTAATCTCAGTTACTCAACATGTTACCAAAAAGTAGCATACTAGTATATTATTCAACTTGCGGTAATGTAGGTCATAACTCACGCAGATGAAGTTTGCAGCACTCGCCTGCAGCTCGTGCTGTGAATCATCAAGTGAGTTATGACCATTACCGCAAGTTGAATACTATACTTTATCTAAGACTATTACAATAAATACTGAAATACAAGAATAGAGAAAGAACTTTATTGTCAAACTCCAAAACTTACCTTTAAACGTCAACATTATCAAAGTGACATTCCTCCCCTCAATAACAATAATGGAATGTTCCCTTTCGGCCAATCGAATAGAAGCAGAGAAGTAAAGAAGCACAGATCCATATTTTCTGATTTATAATAGTGAGTTATAGTAGTGAGTTATTATAACTCACGCTATTTGTTAATAGATACTATTGATTGCTCAAAAGCAGTTGAATAATGAATATATAATTCAATAGGATAAAAATTTAAATTATTATTATTATTATTAAATCCCAAAATCACTGTCACAACTATCACTTATGTGAATTACTCAACATGTTACCAAAAAGTAGCATAAAATAAATTCGCTACCAAAGATGGCGACCGCTCCGTAGCATACGCTCCTTAGCGGAAACAGATAGAATGCGTTCAGCAGAAAATTCATAGAATATTGACAACTGTTTGACAACTTTTGAGTCTGCTGAACGCGCCCATTGCGTATACTTGCTCTACCTATGTGTATTACTCTATGATATCTTACAATTTGTTCATTTGATAAAACTCTATGTGCACATACTGAATTCCTGTGTTTAGATTTTTTGTGGGTGTTCTGTCATGAATTTTATCTTATGACGTGTAAAACTCGAAGAACCAAAAATCCAGAATTATGTGGTGAACAGTGCAGTTTCGTTCAATTCATTATAGTTGTCATCTTATTAGCAGCTTTGGTGTATTACGTGAAGTGTAAGAATCGATGAAACAACACCAAGATGTAGCAAAATTTTGAAAACATTCCTGATGGTCAATATGAAGCTTTGAGAGCGAATAACTAAAATTCAATGTGAAAATGTCTTGTGGTCTGACTCTTCTTTATAATTTTGGAATGGTAACATTGTCTGTATTATTGATCGTCGCTTTTTATGCATACCTGACTGGAATATGTGATGATTCTGATTGAGAATAAATCTCACCACAAATTTGTGATATTTATATCTAGTTTTGATTATAATGATAATTATTTAATTCTGATCATTCTAGACATTGGAGCAAATTGAAATTTGCCTATATGGTATTTGAAATATTTTACAGATCTGAAAAAAATTAAATCTTTTTCTAGAAACATTGCTGAACATGAGAAAGAGTACCTGCAAATCTATCGAAAATACTCATTTTTTTGCACCTAATCAATCTAGTAAAATATGTAAGAATCCCCAATTTTTGAACAATTCGTCTAAATTTATATATACACTATAACTTTCAGACGGAAGGATCTGCAAATTTTCCTAAATTAAGAAAACATCTTAGAATATGGAAAAATATAATATTTCAGTGACAATATATTATGAAAATAAATACTTAATATTTTCGTGGTGGATCATTTTCACTATCCTGAATGATCAAGATTTGAACAATCATTAAAATGAGATACTATTGAAAGCCTTGTTTAATGGTTTTGTTACATTTGGTCAATAATTGCAAAATGGTTACAAATCACCTTAGCAATCTACAATAAAAAAATGTTTATGAATCCTATTCTACATCATATTCGAAAAAATATACGGAGTTTTCAAAAGAAAGCGAAAGTTATATTCGAAATTGTTCCGTACTAAAAAACCACTCATTTTCAGATTCATACCGTAAAAATCCCTGACATAAAAGGAAAGGAATTTTGAAATATGATTCATAATTATTTTTTTAGTGTAGATCGCTGAGGCGATTTGTAACCATTTTCGGAAAATATTCGACTGAAAAATAGTAAAAGTAGCTGGAACGAACTCTAAAATTAAACAAATGTAACCAAAGAACAATTCTTTTGATAGTATATTATATTAATGACTGTTTACATCTTGATTGATTAGAATAGTGATGATAAGCCAGTATTGCTTTCTGTGTTGTTAACAGTGGAGAACAAATGAGAGTTTTCAAGGGCCTCTAGCGTCAAAACTGGCCTATAGAAAAACGTTTGCCTATTGAACTTTTTGTTTGAAATGACTTGGTCTATAAAATATCAAAAACTGAGCTAATTTGACAATAGGCCTCTTTCTCTAATAAAGTATGCAGTGTCCTCTTAAAGAAAAATGAGGGATGGATGAAAGTCAGGAACATATTAAGTTATTTTATTTTCAAAATTGAGATTTTCCTAAGATTATACAATTTCAACTCATCTTTGTGAATATATAGAAATTAACTGATATATATCACTATGAAGATAATACAAAAAAAAAGAAGAAGAAGTACAATTTCCAAGTGTGTAATATCATACGATATTAATTATCTATCTGGTTAATGTATCAACAAAAATGCAATCAACATAACCATTGTCAAACAGAAGATATCCACGCTATTTCATAGGAATCACAATCGAATGTAAACCAAGTCATCATGGGAGAGTAGCGATATACCGGTTTCGCCCTTATTAGGGATCATCAGTACCGCATAACTCAACCCAAGATGACGAACAAACGAAATAGCAGGCACCTTATTGAACCAGATAGATAATTAATATCGTATGATATTACACACTTGGAAATAGTACTTCTTTTTATTTCTTTTTGTATTATCTTCATTCATTACCAAGTGCAAGTGTTAGCCATTTTTTTATTATTTATTATATATTACTATGGTAAACGTCTTCCGCGTATAAAATTCGAGAAATACAGACATTGTGACTAAAGAATCTATTTAAAGAACGAGAGCTCAAGAAAGATTTAATCGATATACCTAAAAAAAGAGCAATATTTCGTTTGCGTCAAGGTGATGCTCAAACCATCTGCTATCCCATGATAAATTTTCACGAGCCGCCACTGCTGACGCGAATACGTCAATCACTCCATTGTCATCCCTTGTAATATAAATAATGTGTACCTACACACCCCTTCAATTCAATGAATCCCAACTTCGGGAATAAACAACTTCAATATCCCAACAAATATTGAATGACTGCCAGGCGACACTTCAAAGGAGTGTTGCTCCCTTTGATATTATATATTGGACCTTCCTGGAGCTCGTTTTAATATGGGACCATCGACGAAATGAAGAGATGAAAATTCCCCGTAGTGTCAGAGATGCTGGGGGACCAATCTAACGGGAATTCTGAAATTGATGACGTCGATTTGTCACTTTGCATGGAAAGGATAGTTGTAAGGCTGTTCAGGGTGGACAAAAATGGTGATACCTGATCTACAACTTTTCAACCATGAGACATGAAGGAAAATGAATTGAAAATTGTGTTTTTCGAGGAACTCAATCATAGATTTTGACCTTTAACTTAAATTTCACATTGTCTGGACGATTTTTTATTTTGTCGTTTTGTTGTTCAATTTCGGAATTACTCAGGATAAATTAGGTACTATCATCATTCACGATACAATCGATTTCGTGAACTTAACTGTCATTATAATGACAAATCATTGAATATCTGTTCTTTTCAATGCTGACTCGACGTTTTAAATTCTGAAATTTGCGCCTAAACTTTTGAGACATACGTAACTTTTTCTAAGGGGTTCTATTGCTGGCTATAACATAAAGTTATTCTTTCTCATGGAAACAATAGTCTAAAAACTCAGAAAGAATCACCATGTCATCAATAAGAAATACAAATGAAAGTGGTCCTAGATTTGATCCCTGAGGAATTCCCGAGGTCGCTGTGAACGAAAATGGTTTCAACATTCATAAGTGCGCTTTATTAGTTAGATAACACTATGCACTCAATATTCAATAATTCAAATTTTACATAAAAGGTTTTTTTTTTTCATGATTTCTGAACGAATCTGCGGGCGATATATTAGGTATACCTAGTGAAATATTTATTTTTCAAATAGATGGCTTAGTTATCTGAGTCTCGCGTTGTATGAGTCCCATTGAGTTGAACTAGATGACGTTAGAAATATGAAATTTCGCACTACAAAAACTTCTCTGGAAGTTTTGTGATTAATTTACTCAGTTTAGTTTGAACGCGCGTCAAAGATGGACACTAGCAAAGGCGAAACTGCAAGCCAGGCGGCTGAAAATATGAATAGTGCTTATGGTCCTGAAACTGTAACATCCAATCACGCGCTTTGGTTTCGTCGATTCCGTTCCGGTAATTTCAATGTCAAAGATGCAACACGAACTGGAAGACCAATTGTCGTGAATATTGATAAAATCATGGACATTGTCGAGTCCTACCGTCATGTAAGCTCTGTTCCTTTTGCCCAAAGCTAAAAACTGCGCTTAAAATAGTTTGGAACCATTTGTATAAGGCCGATCTCAAAAAGAAGCTCGATGTATGGGTACCACACCAGTTAACGCAAAAAAATCTCAAAGATCTAATTTCCATCTGCAAATCGTTGCTGAATCAAGCTATTTTTGAAGCGGTTGGTGACTGGTGATGAAAAGTGTATCAATTACGACAACGTCAAGCGAAAACGGTCTTGGTTGAAAGGATATAGGATTAGCGGTTAGGAAGGTTTTGATGTGTGTTTGGTGAGATTAGCAGGGAATTATCTGCTATGAGCCGCCCCCCTACGGCAAAACTGTTAACTCGGAACTGTACTGTCAACAATTGGACTGTCTGAAGAAAGCAATCGTCCAAAAGCGGAGAGGAATTATGTTCCATCATGTCTTGTCCAAAGACTTGTGAAAATCGACTGATCAATTTTTTCCAATAGGGATGAGGGCTTCTATGAGAGAGGCTCATTATATTATCTTCAAATTGGAAACTAGTTATCGAAAAAAATGGTGCATATTTGACCTAAATCGGATCATTGTAACTATGGTAATTAACGCCTTGTTTTTCATGCAATAATTATGAATATTTTTCACTAGACCCTATATTTTTGAAACGGAAAAATAAGGGGATTCTTTCTAAGTTATTATGAGCTATTGTTTTCATAAAAAAAAACACAGCTTGCTGTCATAGAGCAGCAAGAAAACCCCTTTGGAAAAAGTGACAACAGTGTCTGTATGATCTTTATATTTCAAGAACAAGCACAAACAGGAACAGAGGTAATGGACCAATGTTGAAATGGCAAAATTTCTATTTTAGTCTATAACTCAAAAGCAGAAGAATATAGAGATATGTAGATAACCGCAATGTGCAACCATTTTCCTCTATCTTTTGGGATGAAAAAATTGAAGTTCAGGTATCACCAATTTGGCCAATCCTGTAGAGGACATCAGGATGGTCCGTAGCTTGGAGCTCTTTGTGAACGTGTCTGTGGAATGTGTTGAGCATGGATGATTAATGTAATGAAGCTGGGAATATGAGAATTCAGGATACATCTGGTGTTATTGGATGCGACGTTGAAAGTTTGTGATTATGTGAAGTGCCCTACAGGGTGCAGATCAATAACTGGGAAAAGATTTACTGCTTGTTGAGAAATTTTGCATATTTTACACTAAGGTCTATTATTTCCTAGTAAAATGATTTCTGATCATTGTAAGAAGCGATTGGTAAAATGAAAAAAAGATTTGTGAACTTGAACCTAGCTCAACACCTAGCACACTGAAGGTCCCTTGAAAATGAAAAGATAAAGATGAAATGATAAAGAGAGATTTAGAGAAATGAAGAGTGTTTTTTTTTAGAACTATTGAACTTTGAATTGCAATAAAACAACTATAGATTATTCGATCGACATGAATTTTATTTATCCGCAAGATAATCTTATGGCATTACATTTTAAATATGATTTCTGGCATATGATCACCACGGCTGGCTCGGATGTAGTCCAATCTGGACGTCCAATTTTCGATGACTTTTTCCAACATTTGTGGCCGTATATCGGCAATAACACGGCAAATGTTGTCTTCCATATGGTCAAGGGTTTGTGGCTTATCCGCTTAGACCAATGACTTTACATAGCTCCACAGAAAGTAGTGAAGCGGTGTTAAATCACAATATGTTGTAGGCCAATTCACCGGTCCAAAACGTGAAATTAGGCGGTCACCAAACGTGTCTTTCAATAAATCGATTGTGGCACGAGCTGTGTGACATGTTGCGCCGTCTTGTTAGAACCACAGCTGCTGGACATCATGGTTCAATTCAGGAATGAAAAAGTTAGTAATCATGGCTCTATACCGATCACCATTGACTGTAACGTTCTGGCCATAATCGTTTTTGAAGAAGTACGGACCAATGATTCCACCAGCCCATAAAGCGCACCGAACAGTCAGTTTTTCTGGATATAACGGTGTTTCGACATACACTTGAGGATTAGCTTCACTCCAAATGCGGCAGTTGTGTTTGTTGACGTAGCCATTCAACCAAACAAAATAAAGTGGACGTAGTGCACGATTCGTATTCCGCACAGAACCATTATTTTCGAAATAAAATTGCACTATTTGCAAGCGTTGTTCAGGCGTGAGTCTATTCATGATGAATTGCCAAACCAAATTGTGAATAAATCACTTGACAGCTCTTAAATCAGTCGCCATTTTGAACAGTAATGCTAACTTAAAGTTATATACCTCGAAAAAAAACACCTGTTATTTATTGAAATTTCATTCAACAATGACAAAAAAAGTCTTTAAGGACAAACTAATGGCTAACATGTGATAGTTTTAAGGCTCACAATTTCTCTAAATTTCGTTCCATGTTAGAGATGGCCACTCATTTCTATTTGAAGTTTATTTCTGTATTTGGATTTCCAGTTAGCAAGTGCAGAAAAACCAATTTCACAAAGCTAAGACGGTGGAAAATACAAGAGCATCATAAGCGTTTTGGCTTTTGTAACAAAATAGTCTTTCGGAAGCTCAGTCCAGAAGTTTTTAAGAGGTTTATTAACAAAGTTCAATTTTTGAAAGGTACTTGATGAAACATCTACTGTTTTTCTTCTTGTATAGGGTGTTTTTTTTCGAGGTATATAACTTTAAGTTGGCATTACTGTTCAAGATGGCGACCGATTTAACAGCTGTCAAGTGATTTATTCTAAGTTTGGTATGGCAATTCATCATGAATAGACTAATGCCTGAACAACACTTGCAAATAGTGCAATTTTATTTCGAAAATAATGGTTCTGTGCGGAATACGTATCGCGCACTACGGGCATTTTATTTTGTTTAGCGATAAAGCGCACTTTTGGTTGAATGGCTACGTCAAAAAACAAAACTGCCGCATTTGGAGTGAAGCTAATCCTCAAGTGTATGTCGAAACACCGGTACATCCAGAAAAACTGACTGTTTGGTGCGCTTTATGGGCTGGTGGAATCATTGGTCCGTACTTCTTCAAAAACGATGATGACCAGAACGTTACAGTCAATGGTGATCGGTATAGAGCCATGATTACTAACTTTTTCATTCCTGAATTGAACAACCATGATGTCCAGGAGCTGTGGTCCCAACAAGACGACGCAACATGTCACACAGCTCGTGCCACAATCGATTTATTGAAAGACACGTTTGGTGACAGCCTAATTTCACGTTTCGGACCTGTGAACTGGCCTCCAAGATCTTGTGATTTAACACCGCTAGACTACTTTCTGTGGTGCTATGTAAAGTTATTGGTCTATGCGGATAAGCCACGAACCCTTGACCATTTGGAAGACAACATTCGCCGTGTTACGTGTTACGTCGATATACGGCCACAAATGTTGGAAAAAGTCATCGAAAATTGGACGTCCAGATTGGACTACATCCGAGCCAGCCGTGGCGGTCATATGCCAGAAATCATATTTAAAATGTAATGCCACAAGATTATCTTGCGGATAAATAAAATTCATGTCAATCGAATAATCCATCGTTGTTTTATTGCAATTTAAAGTTCTATAGCTCTGAAAAAAACAACCTTTAGTTATAGTCCAACAGGTCTATTTTCAAATGGAATATGATTGTGTAATTTGAATTTCTTCATCTACAGGTAGGGGGAGCAAAATTTTTCGAATTTCAACAGGGCGAGAGGTGCAAAAGTTTGAGAACCGCTGCCCTAATTCAAAAGCTAACGTTTTAATTTTTGGACCGGATCCAACGTGTTCAGAATTCCTGTATTAGGTTCATTTATAGAATTAAGAAGTATGATCATGTGTCTCATAAGTTGGGAGAATTGGGTTGGCTTCCGATGAGGATTTCCTTTAAATTTTTTTCTTTATGTGTATTTCACAATATCATTCTAAAGAGAAGCCCACCATATCTCTTTAATAGATTGGTATACAGAACAGACGTACATAACATCAACATACGTCGAAGAAATATTTTGTCGTGCCCCCGTCACAGAACATCTACTTTTAAAAGAAGTTTCAGTTATAATATATGTAAGCTGTACAATGGTGTTCCTGATCATTTGAAACTATTGAATCAAAATATGTTCAAGAAAAAAATTAAAACTTATCTTCTCGATCCCGCTTCAGTGTAGTTTCTCTGTCATCTCTGTAGGTTGTTTGTATCTTGAAATGCTAATATTTATATATATTGCTTCTGCTGACTATTTAAAATTTTCTCTTTGTTTTTAATTTTAGATTAAGATGTTCAAATGTGCATTTTGTATATAACAAGGGTTAAGTGGTAGAGCACCTTCGGGTGAACTTCCCCTTGAGATTTCTTGTGAAATAAAGACCTTATTATTATTATTATTATTAATTTGTAGCTAAAAGCGTGCTTATGATATCCGAATATAATTTATTGCAAAATTCATAACTCCTAAAATATAAATAGTGGGATTCGCGGTAAAATCATTATTGAAAATAATAAGCCATAATGGAATAGGTCGTCCAATGAGATACAAAACAGTAATTGGAGTAGAGGAAAAAGTTACAGAATACAAACTTAGTACATAACATGCAGAATGTTCAGAGATTAATTCTGAAAATAATTTTTAACAAAAACAATCGGACAACAGAGAAGTGGTTTGAACAATATTCCTGGGATATTGAGCTGAAATAAACATTGAAGTGTGTAAGCGAAATCTGTGATAAAGTGGATTTTTTGAAGCACTCTTTGCTAGAGGGGAATGCTCATCATCACTGCTATTATTATCTCACTTGTGTTTACTCTTAAAAGTTATATTTCCAGGTTATTAGGTGTTGTTTATGATTTCGTAATTTCTCCTTATTCTTAAGGAACTCTTATATTTGGTTTTTTTTGTTCATGAGATACTTACACCAAGTTCAATCGATATAAAGTCTTAATTCATAATTTCAGTTGATCTGTAGACGTTGTTCAAAACGAAATACCAGAAGAAGTAAACCATACTTTGTTACAACGAGAACTGCGCATTTGGTTGAGAAATAAAAGCTAGAGAGGATGAAACTCAAGAAGTTTATTCACTGAAATGAAATTGCCCTCTAGGCACTTAGGTAATCCACTTTTATTGTGACGAAAGGACATTAAGTGGCCACAATTCACCACCATCGCCACTTGACTACATTGTATTACGCCAAAATATCCAGATTAAGGTTAACATTGTAGATTTAAATCGATGGAAACGAACCCAAAAAGCAATTAATATTTTTCATTTTGCAAAACTTAAAGAATTTGTATGAAGTCTGGGCAAAATAATTTTCATTGATGTGGTAGTTTTGAGGTTAGGTTTAAGCTAATAAAAATAAGAAGAGCACAGACATGAATTCCGTAGCTTTTGAGCCCTTATTCATTAACGCACCAATTGCACTGTAGAATATCAACAGGGTGTTTCATTGGGAAACGGAAATACTTCACAGGTGCATAGGTGGCACCAAGACGGTTCTGGAGATACCCCATTTATTGGGTCTTACTGTCTTCGTAGCCGAGATACAGGGTGTTTTATGAATTTTACCCGTTTCTTTCTGAGGCCATATCAAACGAACCACCCGGTATATTTTCTTCATATTCGGCAAATATGTTCCTAATTGAGAGCCCAAACATATCATGCAATAACCGTCTTGAAAATCCAGGTCCGGGTTAACAAAAAAATTATGAATCGTTAGAATCCTCGAAACAACACCCTGTACATCGGAATTTTGAAAATCTGTTTTAATATTCGGAAACACCACTAAAAACTAAACTGAGACGTGTACTTCAAATTTCCGCTCAGACAGTTTTACTGCACAAATTTTCAACGTAAAAGTGAAGTTTTTAAGAACTTGGATACCTAAAAGTGGTTTGAAGTGACTTTCAACAATGAATTATCAAAAATATTAAATTCATAATTATTTCAAGATTACTTTGTAATTCATTTTCTCATTGGTTTTCCTTTTTATAGCTGTATACCATTTCAGTTTTTATTTTTGAGTTACTCTCTCGTCGTTTTTCATTAATGCACAAATTTTCAACCTAAACGTGTAGTTTTTAAGAATTTGGTTTGCTGGAAATCATTAGTTTATTTCTAAGCTAATCAGAAAAATAGAAGAGGCTAGCCAGAAAATAAAAAACAATCCAAATGTGATTAGGAAAGCAGTTCTAGATATTCCGAAACGAGCAAGAAAATGTTCAGATCAAAATGGAGGACATTTCGAGCCGTTTTTGTAGTTATTTTTCTAATTATTTTGTTATTATGTTTTTTGTTCATAATTGTTTCAAAATATACGATATCAACCTAATGCAACTCAATTTTCAATGAATAGAAACTGAAATAGTATACAGATATAAAAAGGAAAACCAATGTAAAATGAATTACGAAGTAATGTTGAAATAATTATGAATTTAATATTTTTGATAATTCATTGTTAAAAGTCACTTCAAACCACTTTCAGGTATCCAAATTCTCAAAAACTTCACTTTTACGTTGAAAATTTGTGCAGTAAAACTGTCTGCGCGAAAATTTGAATTACACGTCTCAGTTTAGTTTTTAGCGGTGTTTCCGAATATCACAACAGATTTTCAAAATTCCTATGTACAGGGTGTTGTTTCGAGGATTCAAAAGATTCATGATTTTTTTGTCAACCCAGGAATGGATTTTCAAGGCGGTTATTGCATGATATGTTTGGGCTCTCAATTAGGAACATATTTGCCGAATATGAAGAAAATATACCGGGTGGTTCGTTTGATATGGCCTCAGAAAGAAACGGGCAAAATTCATAAAACACCCTGTATGTCGGCTACGAAGACAGTAAGACCCAATGAATGGGGTATCTTCAGAACCGCCTTGGTGCCACCTATGCACCTGTGAAGTTTTTCCGTTTCCCAATGAAACACCCTGTATAAATAGTTAAGTAAATAGAAAGCTATTATCCCAGATATTTTCGTGGGTTTTATAAATACGGTGAGTACTATACTTGTCATTAATGAACGGCGCTCTTTTATCCTAGAAAACAAAGCTTCAACCAAAGCTTTACTCAAGGTCGAGTTATAATGACTTTTCAATTTGCTGATCATGAATCGTAGTGTAGTTTCAGCAGTAACTAGTGTTGCTTCTTCGTCCGTAACTTATAAGTGGTTTATTGCTTTCTGGAACCTTTCAAAAGAAGTTTGTGCTTTTATTGCCTAATATGCTATTTTAATATTGATTCCCGCAGTTCCCGCATGGAAAATCCAAGACTTTCAGAGGAATCCCGCATTTGCGGGATTGGATTTTCTATTTGCGACCATTTGCGGCTCAAAATCCTAAAATTACAGTCATTCTGACGAAATGATGGAGCAATCTGTTGAGTGAACAAGCGCTCAATAACAGTCCTCATTCCATTCTCATTCCAGATAAATACAACAAAAAACCAAATGGTTGAAAAGATAACATGCGAATTCTGTTCGAGATTCCAACGTGTATAGGATGGCAATGAATCTAAACGAATGCCCACTTGAGCAAATACCTTATTTAAGATTAGGAACATCCTGCGAATCCTACGAGAGCAGAGTGTTCTTCTAAAGCTTTATGACAACATGTAAAGCTTATTTGTACGATCCTCTTATTTCCTCAGATCGAATCTTCAGTATTAGGATTTCAGGGAGAGCAAATGGAGGTACGTGATTTTGTTATTCCCGATGTTGCCAGACTTTTCAGGATGCCCATTTAAAGAGAAATAGTTTAGATGGCTGGGTAATTACAGTTTAAGAACACGTGTAGAATAGAAGATTATACCATTTTAGCATACTTGTATTCATAAATAGAGTTACAATAATTGCAACGTTCAAAAATATGTGTTATTTTACCCCTGTCACCAATTAACTTTTATAGAATACTACCTTCCTTCAATCTAATGAAAACAACACCCAGAAGGAGCTGTTTAAATTTTAATTTTTGTTTTGATAAAACATAGATAGTATAGCAAGGAGTAAATGATTGGAATTTGAAGAAAAAAATCGTCAAGGTTTTTTTCGTATAAACAATTTTTGTTATCTAAATATGGTAATCGTTTTTTGCAAGTTTTTTCAATTTTTCAAAAAACCAGCTGATCGAGGATATCCAAAGTCGATGTTTAGTTGTTGTTAAAATTCCTAGAGCACGAGTACGCGGAATTTATCGCCAGCTAAGTAAATTTGAGAGAGGTCGAATTATTGGTTTTCATTTCGAGAAATCGCTAATCGTACGAACAGAAATCCAACTACTGTTGTGAGATGTAGTCAAGCGTGGTTTGATAATGCCCAAAATCAAAGAAGAGTAGACACCGGACGTCGAAGAGGCACACAAGATCGACGTCTAAGACTTAAGGCCGATTTGCAACAACTCGATCTTTGGCTGATGAATGGTCAGAGAACAAGGCCATCCTGTAACTGTCTGAACGGTTTACCGCCGGATAAGGTCTATTGGACTGCAGCACTATCCACCCCATCTTGTGTAACCTCTGACGGTTGAGCATCGCTGGCAACGATTACAGTTGTGAGGAGAACGTCAACATTGGAGTGTGGAATGGCATCAGGTCGTCTTTTCTGATGAATCTCGAT
The DNA here is from genome assembly GCF_914767665.1 of Harmonia axyridis. Lineage (NCBI taxonomy): Eukaryota > Metazoa > Arthropoda > Insecta > Coleoptera > Coccinellidae > Harmonia > Harmonia axyridis. Next base: position 34,643,952 of record NC_059505.1, read on the forward strand.
TCTCCTTGGGTGCACATGAAGGCCTAAAAAGGGTAAGATGAAGTCGGGGAGAAAGACGTGGACCTCAGTTTGATGTTGAGCGTCATATACACCGGACAGTAGGTGTTATGGTATGGGGTGCTATTGCACATGCAAGTAGGTCACCTTTAGTCTTTATTTGAGGTAACATGACAGCGCTGCGTTAACTTCAAGAAATAGTGGAGCCATATTGTTCGAGAATCCAATATTTCAGCAAGGTAATGCCCGACCTCATGTTGTCAGAGATAGTTTATACTTTTTCGAAGCGAGCCATGTGAATCTTTTGCCATGGCCGCCCAGATCCCCTGATCTTTCGCCCATAGAGCATGTTTTGGGACATCATGGGTAGAATGCTTGGAAATTTACCCCAGCCCCCACGGGCTTTGGCGGCTCTGAGATATGAAGTACAGGTAGCTTGGGATAGTATCTCTCAAGAAGAAATGGACTATCTTATTGCATCAATGCCGAGACGTGTTGAGGAGTGTATAAATAAAAATCGCTGTGGACAAATTCATTAAAAAGAAAAGTAAACCCTTCGTTTTTTCTCCAAATTTCAATCATTTACTCCTTGTATTACTATCTATGTTTTACCAAAAATTCAAAATTTAAACAGCTTGTTCTTGGTTTTGTAGTTTCTTTGTCTTGTCCTTATGTTTGGGGTTGAATCTTTTGCATCGAATAAAAACGATTATATTTCATTAATTGGTTTGAAGGTTTTATTCAGGTTTAATTTGGAACGAGAATTATCTACTTTTTCAATTATATCACCGAAGTACGAGAGAGAAATTGATTTTTTGGTTTCTTTGGTTTTTATGAAGGAGTATATTCGATTTATGGCTATTTGTGATATTTTCTCCTGTATATTTAACTCCTGAAATAGTTCCATAGTAAAAAAATCCTGTGATATTTACTTGTAAATCTGATGGTGCCACTAAAATGAATCGACATCGAGGTGCAACCATTGTGCAATCTTGTTACAGAAGTGCTGCCTTAGCTACCAGCATAATAGAGGGAAAGAAACACGTTTCACGTGAGGACATGACGAAGCGATTCTGCAGCACAAAAAGCCTAGCCAGATGGCGCTAATGACGATAAAAACGGAAATCAAGGATCGCAGATGATCAAACTATGAAATTATAAGATCGTTACTAGGAGAATCGTGGGAATTCGACAAAGGTGTGGAAGATTCCATTTCACATTGGTTTTCGTTTTGAGGTTTCGCCTTTGAGGGTGAATCTGAAGTCAAATCCGAAATTTAATGTTATTATAATCTTGCTGAATCAAAATTGGTATTGGAAAAAATAAAAAAAATCGTCTTAGAGAATATTTTTCTTATGCACAGACTTTCTCATGACAGGTATGTTATCATCGATGAATTACAGGTGCAATTGACCTGCAGAGCGAAAAATGCATCGCGAAAACATAACATTGCCAATGATCCACAAACAATACTGAGGATCAACTTTGATGTTATTTTATGTTCGAAAACAATTAATCTCATCAATAAAAATTTATATCCCTAAAATAATTTCCTTCGATTTCATTCCATTTGCGATATATAACTGAAAACTACATTTTTTTTTATGGATTCTTTACAGCCGGTAATTTCTTAACCGAGCCGAGTTAGAAAAAAGAGTAAAGGAAAACGTGTTTCCTTTGACATCAGGAACCTTCGGTTGAAATATATTTACAAGTCAAAGACTCACCGTGTATACAGGGTGTTTCCGAATTAGACGTGAACCATGGAGAATTTGTTAGTATCGCTCATTTGCTGTAATTTGAGCCATATTTAGTGATAACCAAAAATCAACAGTTTACGAGATATTTGATTTTGAAAAGATTTCTCACCTTACTTAATTTTTCGTCAATTTTTTTCTACGTTGACCAAATTTGATTATAATTTTGGATTATTTTCGTGGCCAGCAAAAATTCGGATCTAATACCATTAGAATAGACGAAGTGGCGAGATTATTGAGAGTAACAACTGAAGAAATATGAAAGAGGGCACGTGCTTGGATGAAGAATGGTGTAGGTATTTTCAAACATAATTTATGAATACATTTTCTACTGATTTATTGAGTTTAATTGAATTTAAAAAAAATTTGGCAAGTTTTCTGAATGATTTCGTCATACATAAATTGTGAAATAAGAAAGTTGCAGGCGAATTTATATCAGAAATTTATTATTCTTCTCTTCTTACACCAACTAACAAAAACATAATAATTCTTATTCAACACTGAAACAGCATAGTTTTGCTTTTTTCATACATGTCATATCCTTTTCTGATGAAAATAATCCGACATTTAAATCAAACATTATCAACCAAAAAAAAATTAAGTAAGATGAGATACTTGAAAAAAAACAAGAACTCCAATATCTCGGAAACTGTTGATTTTTGGTTTTCAATGAATATGGCTCAATCGACAGCAAATAAGTGATACTAACACTTCTATCAAGGTTCACCTCTAATTTGAAAACACCCTGTATACATTCAGATACAGTTAGTTGAATTTACAGGAAATATATTATTCAGTAATCCATATTTTAGTTTCACTTTTTTTTTGGTTATAGTTCATTTAATGAAGGTCAAAATGTTTTGCTATAGATTGCTGTAGCGTTAAGTGGTAGTCGAAATAAATAGATCGAAGATGTCATACAATAAGCTTGAGTAGTTCTAGTAGTCAAGCTTCGGTAAACTAATCTCGGAGTTACCGCTCTTTGTAGAGTTTTGTTTGTAAAGTTTCCGAGAAATTAATTTCAATATTTTTTACTTGTTTTTTTTGTTTTCAAAATTCATGGATCTTATTCTTATAAGCTAAGGCGATCAATACAAATTTCCATCCAAAAAGGATCCTACACATTCCATCGCAAAACTTCCAGGATGGGGTCAAAATTTTTTTCTCGTGAAATTCCAGGAATATGACTTCATAACTTCCTGTCCAGAATAGCAGAATTAATATTCACGAAATGCATTATCTAACCCCAAACCGCATTTCCGGGTTCATCGAAAGATCACGTTCTATTTCATAGTTCCCTGGAAGAATGCAGATGACCTTCAATTCCGGGTTCTTGAGTGGAATTCCTCCTCCATGAGATATTCGATTCCATTCCTTAAAAGCAGTGGAGTGCTCACTAATGGCGGAAGCATCTAATTTACGATTTCATTCCTTTATTTACCTATACAGGATTTTGGGAGCGAGGACAGATGACATTTCCCGCTCTGGAAATATTTTTTTCAAGGAGAAAAAGGTCCATTCAATGCCAGTTTCGATGTCGGTTAATGGTTCCCGAAGTCCTGGGTCTATGAAAGGAGATTTCACGGTTGTCATAACATGTAATATCGGTAAATCTTATTTTATTACTTCAAACGGATCTCTCCATTTATACGTGAAAGTTCAGCGATCGCATTTATCTGGACCCTAGTCAGTATCTCTCCACACTTTGGGGTAGATTTGACACTCGAATTAGGTTGATTTATCTTTGATACGGTTTTTATCCTATGAAAAACGGTAGGGAAAGTTTTGAGGTTAATTCTGGAGAGGCTGTATTTTATCAACAATCGATATTTCAGTTTCAGTTTTGGTTACAGCTCATTTTATAATGGTGTCCAACTTTGCTTCCGCCATTTTGGAATAGATTGTTGTAGCGGTAAGTGGTAGTCGAAATGAATAGATCGTATATATCATACAATGAGCTTAGGTACTTACTTGTCAACATAACTCCATCGAAATATAAGTAGATTTGTGTCTGCATCCTGAGGTTATTGTCGATTAAACATGTCAGCATACCAGCCAAATACTTTTCATTTGGGGGAGGTTTCAATTTTCATCTTTAATATGAAGAAATCTGCGGCTGGGGCTCATGGAATTCTCTCAAATACCTATGGTAAGGTCGTTATTAGTGAATGAACGTGCCGAGAGTGTTTTCAACTCTTCAAGAATGGTGATTTTGACGTCGAAGAACAGCATGGCGTTGGAAGTGAGAAGGTTTTCGAAGATGCAGAACTGGAAGCATCACTTGATCAAGACTCGTGACAAACGCAACAAGAATTAGTAGGATCATTGTGAGTGACGCAACAATCCATTTCAAAACGCCTGAAAGTCATGTGAATGATACAGAAACAAGGGAATTGGGTGCGGTAAGAGTTTAAGCCCTGATATGTTGAACGGGGTTTGTTTACTTGTGAACAGCTGCTTGCAAGGCAAAGACGGAAGCATTACAATCACTATCTTCTTCTATTTTTGCTGTTTCACGCTCACATACGATCATTTATGAAAATTTTCTTTCAAATTAAAGATGTCATGACATAAGAAATTTGTAAAAAAGATACACAGCCTTGCCGTTTGAAAAAAGTAAAAAAACCTCTTACTTTCTTCATTCTTTAGATTGAATTGAGAATTCATCAATAGCATTCTCATCTTTCATTTTCGGTGGAAATTACATAGTGCAAACTCACATTGTCAATCTATTCTCTTTTATGAATAGGTTTTCAAGCTCAAAATAAAAATGTTCAAGACTGATTACAATACGGAATGTTCCTATTCCAAGGCAATTTCTGTTGTTAAAATCATTTTCCAAGCAGAGCAATACGAGATGTTTGGGAATGTATCCAGTCGGTAAATAGTGAAAGAAAACAGCAGAGCTCTTGAAATATTCAGTTACTGAAAGCTTTTCCTTCTCTCTTGGGTTTCCGCAGGAAGTGATATACAATTTCTGACATATGTCAATTTCAGAACAAGAACCAAGTGTTTCTCAATCGGTGTCTCCAACCGAATTCTACGAGGGTGATCGGATAAGTACTTAACCTCACCGCCAGATGGTGTAACTATCGCAAAACAAATTTACTGTCGTGTAGTCGTGTAGACGGCTACTGTTAAAATTTCAGCCGAATCGGACTTTTGGTTTTGTTTGTTTTGATGGAAAAAAGTCAATACCCTAATAATAGAATTAGTTCTAATATGAATGCCAATTCTTGGTGTATTGTGTATGTATATATTGGTGTATCTTTCCTATCGCATCGTGTCTCTCTTTATATTCATTTCCTGCAAACATTTGACATCCTCCCCTGGTATGTTGGATTGTCTCATTCGTTGGACATCCATCATATCGGCATCGATCGTCAGTAATAGTTCGATCCTTAATGATATGCTTGCAGTAATTTCTCGTTGAGATCACTTGATCTTGGATGGCTAAAAGAAAACCTTCTGTTTCTGGATACATCGCACCTGATGTGAGCCAATAGTTCGACGCTTCAATGTCGACATGATCCTGGTTCACCTTGTTGAAATATTGTCCATGTAGGGGTTTCTCTCTCCATCTTTGTAGTTTTCTTGGATTGTCTGGTGGTTGTATGAGAATTGCTCCTTGTGCAGTTGTAAAGGTGTTGATTTGTCTGCTTCACACATTATTTTGTGGACCTCTGATGTACATGCTTGATCTCTGAAGTATTCACGTAAAGACCTTATTATTATCAAATTAGGATAGAATGACTGGGATATACTTTGCAGACCTCTCAAAAATTCATTTTTCAGTCGGGTTAAAGAAGTTGGAGAATCGCTGGGTTCAATATATCGAGCGAAAAGGAGACTATGTTGAAAAATGAATAGCCACTTTCCCAAAAGTTTTGTTTTCCTCTCTAAGCTGGTTACTTATCAAACCCCCTCGTATGTTTCTTTAGAAATCACCCAAAGCAAAATGATTGATTGTCTCGAAACAACAGCAATTAACATATTACTGAACTATCGTTTAATTAAGCTTGTAACCAATTAGTTTTGGGCGCAGTGTACTCCGGGAGTAATCACAGCAATCTGCTCATTTTGTGTTGACAGAGTTATTATCACGTCAGAACGTAGTGAGAAATGAGATAGGATCTGCAAGATTACTCTCTCGACATGGTCTGTGGACCAAAGTCTGATACAATTAATTTTGTGGGGTGATATTTGTAGATAGAAAATCATATTTGTCGTGGGTACGCTTGTTGACTCAATTTTCTTCAATTCCGATTCTGAACGATCTCATCTCAAATATTTTTGCGTTACATTTTTGATGAGAATTTAAGTTTGCTGATTATTTTTATGGTAATCGAAATTATTTTTGGAATGTTTGGGAGGATAACTCAAGTCCGTAAATCCTGAATGCTGAATTGAACTATAGCAGCAATTTCATCTGATTTCTTCATTATTTGTTTTAATAGGCAGCAAAGTAATAGATTGACTGCAGCGGCTGATAGTTCATAGCCGACCAAAGCGAGGCTAGGAATTCAGCTAAGGCAGTCAATCTTTTTTGGTTGAACCCTTCCAGGTCAGAAAATTAAAAAAATATTCTAATTAAACTAATGTGATTACTGAAGCATTTTCTGGGGATATAAATACTTTTTTTATTATTTTTGTTGTTTGAAAAATGAATCTACTTACGAGGTATTGACTTATAAAGGGTGTTTTTTTTTAGGGCTATAGAACTTCAATTGCAATAAAACAGCGATGGATTATTCGATTGACATGAATTTCATTTATCCGCAAGATAATCTTGTGGCATTACATTTTAAATATGATTTCTGGCATATGACCGCCACGGCTGGCTCGAATGTAGTCCAATCTGGACGTCCAATTTTCGATGACTTTTTCCAACATTTGTGCCTAGACCAATGACTTTACATAGCCCCACAGAAAGTAGTCTAGCGGGTGTTAAATCACAATATCTTGGAGGCCAATTCACAGGCCCAAAACGTGAAATGAGGCGGTCACCAAACGTGTCTTTCAATAAATCGATTGTGGCACGAGCTGTGTGACATGTTGCGCCGTCTTGTTGGAACCATAGTTCCTGGACATCATGGTTGTTCAATTCAGGAATGAAAAAGTTAGTAATCATGGCTCTATAACGATCACCATTGACTGTAACGTTCTGGCCATCATCGTTTTTGAAGGAGTACGGACCAATGATTCCACCAGCCCATAAAGCGCACCAAACAGTCAGTTTTTTTGGATGTAACGGTGCTTCGACATACACTTGAGGATTAGCTTCACTCCAAATGCGGCAGTTTTGTTTGTTGACGTAGCCATTCAACCAGAAGTGCGCTTCATCGCTAAACAAAATAAAATGGACTTAGTGCGCGATACGTATTCCGCACAGAACCATTATTTTCGAAATGAAATTGCACTATATATTTTTACATAATTATGTAAAAGATAATTATAGTTTGACATCTTATGAAATATCTGACAGTTTTTTGGAAAAATATCGGATATATTTATAATATGGACAGTGATAGCGACTTAGAAGTCTTTACTCCTCCACAAATAAGGAAGTTGGCAAAAAGTATTAAATGTCAGAAAATGTTGAATGTTTAATTTGCATTGAGAATAAACACTTTGCTGCCTAGGCTGGAAAAGTAATAATTTGCTGACTGCTCAGTGTCTACAATATCAATTTTTGCTGTTAATCCGAGAAAAATATATTTTAAAAGAATGTTTCTTTGATTCTTAAGAGCCATATCCTTCTCATGAAATTTTCCATGATTAATTCGTACTTTTGCTAATGTATGTTCTCGATAACTTCTCGAAACTCATCTTCACGATCTTGAATCGATTGTGTAGCGTTGACTTAGACCTTATATTACAAGTGGCCCTAAAGAAAAAAAGGCAAGAGGTGCAAAATCACAAGATTACGGTGGCCATTATTACATGGAGCTTAAGCAATGAGCTGAGTCTATGAAAAGTTAGATTTGTCTCTCTTCCCAACTAGAGACAAGGAGCACCAGAATACTGTTGAACAACCCTGTATAATTATAAATCAAGAAGACTCATTAAACTTTTATATAATTATAATATATTTAATAAAATGATGTTATTTTTTTCAGATTCATTCCGAACGCCCCATAGTTTATTGTGAAGTTAAACATTTTCAATGAACACTATTCCTACAAAAACATGACGTCCCATGTACTTGTAAGCCAAATGAAGTTCCAACAGTCAACCAAGTATAGCACCATGTCAAACGACAGTTACTCCTATTATAAAGAACTGGAGGAGATAAATGCAGACAGGATTGTAAACGAGAGCAAACTCCTACTGGAGAAATATGTGAGAAATAGGGCGATAGATGAACCAGCTTACACAACACTCATTGTTATGTATGGCATCCTTATTGTGGTAGGAGCTCTTGGCAATACTTTGGTGGTGAGTAAATTCCACATTTTAACTATCTCTCCAATTGAGTTTACAATAATGAGAGTGTTTAATTCGAATTGAAAGTTATTTTGACTTTCCTTATGACCATCAGTGAACATAGAGTGTTACACAATAGAATAAGTGCATGCTTTTTCAGTGATGTGTAGGGATTCATCAAGTCAAGTAGCTTGACATTTTAACCAACTACTTGACTTGAACATCGAGCTTGTGAAAAATTACATACTTGAGCTTGACTTGATTTGAGATATTTATTGCTTGACTTGATATCAAGCTACTTGATATTACTTGAGCTTGATAAGTACGCGTCGCACGGCATATATTTCTGCAATTTTGTGCGCGCTCAGGCTGAATAAGGGGATTCCTCGAGCACTGAGAGACTGAAGCATTCGCCAGTGTGACTTTATCAGTAGTTTTCCCACATTTCTATGAAATCTATTGGTAGATTTTGGTAGTTTCAGAAATATCTTTCCAAACTTGGCCAAAATGGCCTAAGATTTTTTATCAACGCCAGCATCTTCAGCTCCTGTTGAAACACAATTTTCCAGAGCTACTCTTACAGTTACAAAAACCCGCAATAGGTAAGGCGACAAATCTATAAAATGCCTCATGTGCCTTAGATCCTGGATGGAAAATTATGAAATCAAACAAAGTTTGGAGGTTTCTCAATATTAGGAAATTTTTTTTTTTAATTCGATGGTGAGGAATATCAGTCACAAGGAACAGTTGTATACAATTTATTCAATGGCAACGTTTCTGAGCATTTAGCTCCTTCATCAGGCTAAAAACAAAAACCAATTTATAAACAACGGCATGGATCGTACAATTGGTGTAGCAATAAAGATAAAAAATACATAAAATGATGTCGCTATATAATAATAAATATGAAATATAAACTAGATGACAAATAACAATGAATAAAAATATAAAGCAAAACAACATGAAACAATTTTTTTTTTATTTTTTATTTTATCATTGTTATGATTTACAGTGATTCAATGTATGTTTCTATTGATGTTACATAAGTTGAAAATAATGGATTATAGCGTCTGTCTTCGGTTCTTTCATCTGAAAAGTTTAAAAAATAAAAGTGTTTTTTGCAAATTATCAATTTTTTATTGATGTGACACTACACAATGAAACTGATAAAAATCAAGTAGCTGATATGATTCAAGTGATGAATAAATACTTGACTTGAATCGAGATTGAAAAACGACTGACTTGAATTCAAGTCAAGCTCAAGCCAAGTAGCTTGAAAATCAAGCCAAGCCGTGAATCCATAGTGATGAGATCCAATTTCACCTCGATGACTTCGAAACATTCAAAACTGCCACATTACGGCTTTGAAAATTTATGAATGATATATAAAAAAACTAACATGGACGTGAATAGTACAGAATAAAAAAAAAACTAATTCCAGTATCTGTTTATGTAATTTAAGGCGAATCTACAATTCAGAGAGCATCAACCTAAGTTCATGAGTTGAACCTGACAATATTGAAACGCTTTCTGGTATCAACAACATTCCCTTTACGATAAAGGTCTGATGAAAATAAATTCATTTTTTATTATTGAAGTCATATATACGTTGCAATCGAAATAATCATGACTATCCATCATCACTTTGACAATATCATATGTACCTATCACTCTTATAAGCCCACTCCTAGCACATATCGTCGGCTAAGAGTGTAAATCTGCTAAGTCCATTTTGAACAATTTCACAGGAGACCAAAAAAACCGTACAGTACAGTGTTATAATAATAATAATAAGAGAGTTTATTCATGAAAATACATTCAATAGAGTTTATTGAATGTATTTTCATGAATAAACTCTCTTATTATTATTATTATAACACTGTACTGTACGGTTTTTTTGGTCTCCTGTGAAATTGTTCAAAATGGACTTAGCAGATTTACACTCTTAGCCGACGATATGGGACAATGAAATCTAATAAGGTTGGGAAAATTCGAAAAATGATTGGATTCCATTATACTTGATTGAGTTCGATAATACAAAACAAAATTGCACACATGATGAAATTCCTTGGTAATGTTGAACATTCAATGACGATTGCATAGATATAATTTAGGAGAATTTTTCCCTCCTGTCAAAGATCATATGTAATTGGAATGCAATTATCGAAAATTACAGCGAAAATTGCATTGTAGGAAGCGAAACAACACTGCGATAATTGTTTTGTTCATAGATGCATAGTTTCTATGAACCTTACACAGATCGAATCTATGGCATCTATGGAATCTATGTCACTTTGAAAAGTTAACAGTTTATTCGGGAAATATTCCCCCGAATTACACTCGTGCATCAAAATGACCGGATAATTTCGCATTCCAGTGTGTTTTCTTTGAAAAACTGCATTCTGTCATTTTCATTTTTGGAAAAAGAGCCCGTCACCGAAGGTGGAGAGATGAACTCATGCAGTTTTTATGACAACACGAAGTCATGCAAAATTATCGGTAATTTTGATGCACTTGTACAATTATTTACGAAAACAGTACTGACTATCCGTTTCAATTCCAAACGCTTGTATATACTGAGTATATTCATTATATCCAGCTGCGTCCATATACCGTAATTTATATTCGCAGAATATCTCATTACCATTATTCCCTCTTTTTTATCAATTAGTCTGCATTACACATGACTACAACTAGGGGTGAAACAACTGTAGAAAATTACGACCCTTTGTCAGATATACACTCCCAGTTTTCTTCGTGAGTGATAGTGATATATATACGCGACACAAGCAAATGACAAAGGTTAGGTTGAACGACGTGCATTGTATCATGCGAGTTCCAATTTTCATCCTGTTTATTGAATTTTCGACTAGAACACGACATCTGCCGTGAAATAATTTGCATTCGATGAACACGAACGTGTGCTCATTAGAGAAAAACCATTTCGAAAATGATATAGTTGAAAGGCAGTTTGTCACATGAATTTATTGGAATTAATGTTAAGTGCCGCCCACGCTTCTGCGAATTAATATTCAAAAAACGAATTAAATTGGGTATTTTGGTTTTGATTTATTGTTTTTTATAATGCATCCTCGAAATTACTACATAATGTTGAATTTCGTGAAAGAGTAATTTGTTGGAGTGAAGGTATGGATGAAAGATAAAAGGTTGGAACTAAATTCATTGATATCATTCCTCTCATGAAGGTGAACGTTTTAATACTCTACTGAATAATGAAATTTATTGATGATAGTGTTATTATATTCTAACGTGAGTTCATTTTAATTCGTGGCCAAAAGCGCTATGAAGAAATTAGAGATTTTCTGAGATTACAAGTAGCGCTTTTTCAACCATATATACTTTAACTGACAATGGAACTGCAACACCCAAAAGGAGCTGTATAAATTTTGAAATTTTTGGGTGAAATATAGAACTATGGCAAGGAGTAAATTATTGAAACTTGGAGAAAACAATCGTGAAGGTTTTTCCATGTAAACAATGTTTGTTACTTGAATAATGTAGTCGTTTTTTGAATTTCACAATGAACCAGCTGTTCAAGGAGATCCAAAGTCGATGTTTAGTAGTTGCTAAAATGCCTGAAGCACGTGTACGCGGAATTTATCGCCAGATAAGTTTGATAGAGGTCGAATTATTGGTCTACAGGCGGCGGGGTTGTCATTTTGTGAAATCGCTAACCGTATGAACAGAAATCCAAGTACTGTTATGAGAAGTTGTCAAGAGTGGTTTGATAATGCCCAAAATCAAAGAAGAGTAGGCACCGGACGTCGAAGCAGCACAAATGAAGTTCAGGACTCAAGGCCATTAGAGACCGATTTGCGACAACTCGATCTTTTGCTGATGAGTGGTTAGGAGAACAAGGTCATCCTGTAACTTTCCGAACGGTTTACCGCCGGATAAGGTCTTTTGGACTGCAGCATTATCGATCCCATCTTGTTCTACCTGTGACGGTTGAGCATCGCCGGCAACGATTACAGTGGTGCAGGGAACGTCAACATTGTAATGTGGAATGGCATCAGGTCGTCTTTTCTGATGAAACTCGATTCTCCTTGGGTTCACATCATGGCCGAAGAAGGGTTAAACGACGTCGGGGAGAAAGACATGAATCTCAGGTTGATGTTGAGCGTCATGTACACCGGACCGTAGGTGTTATGGTATGGGGTGTTATTGCACATGCAAGTTGGTCACCTTTAGTCTTTATTTGGGGTAACATGAAAGCGCTTCGTTACCTTCAAGAAATAGTGGAGCCATAAGTTTTCCCTTAACTTAACCGGCTCGAGAATTCAATATTTCAGCAAGATAATGCCCGACCTCATCTTGCCAGAGTTAGTTTAAACTTTTTCGAAACGACCCATGTGAATCTTTTGCCATGGCCGACCAGATTCCCTGATCTTTCGCTCATAGAGCATGATTGGGACATCATGGGTAGAAGGCTTGGAAATTTACCACAGCCTCCGAGGAATTTGGCGGTTCTGAGACATGAAGTACAGAAAGCTTGGGATTGTATCCCTTAAGAAGAACTAGATAATGTTATTGCTTCAATGCCGAGACGTGTTGGGGAGTGTATAGATAATCGCGGAGGACAAATACATTATTAACAAATACATTCAGGTATTGTTATTCAGTTGGCGTAATTCGTTCCTACTTTCGTCATATAAGAAATAGTATATTGTGCAACAAGTGAGGAAAGTCCAACTTTTCTCGAAAGTGTGGATGAAGTGTGGCACGAGCCTGAATGGCGAGTGACTCAAACACACGAGCGAGAAAAGGACTTTCTCCACATGTTGCACACTATACTTTTCCTACAACTGCTATGAAAAGTAACGTATTCTTCATAGCTTACTCAATTTCGAAACTATGTATTGCTCATACTGTGGGAAATATTATTTCTCGCGGCACTTTGCCCACACCTCGCTTGGTAGACCAATGAAATTGGGCTTTTGAGTCGTTTCTGTGGAAACGCAATGAAATAGCACATACTGTCAACGAAGGCCATTTTGATTTGAATCAAGTCCATTACTTGAATTATTGAAATTTGTGCAGTTGTAGGAAAAGTATAGTGTGCAACATGTGGAGAAAGTCCTTTTCTCGCTCGTTGTTTGCTAAACTTCCACACATGCGAGAAAAGTTGGACAGCTCTCTGAGAATAGATGCATCAATAAAACAATGTTGTACCTACAATTTCAATTACAACATCGAGGCATTAGTTCCAATCTGCAAATAGCAAGTTATAATCCCACATCAACTATGAAATCCTGTTCCATCATCAACTATGCTGATACCGGCTACAAACTCATACATGGAAATCGGCTTTACATTTGCTTCATCACTTTAACATGAACGCGTTTGAGAGCTATTGTCGAATGTATCGGACTATCAGAGATTCCGGAAATTTATAGCTCGTTGTTGCATCAGAACTTTCAAACAGGAATCAAACAGTATTGGACTGCTCTTATCGCTTTTGAAATATGAAAAATGCCTTTGACGTTATCCAATAGATTTATTGCAGTTGCTTTCATTACTCAGCATATCGTTTTTATTGTCATTTTCCTAGTAGTGTGAATTTATTGAAAATTATTTTAAACGGATGCCATCGGAATTTATTGACCCGATTGCATCGGAATGCAACAGTTAGTTTCGATCGAATTGGTAGTTTGGAAATTATCAGCAACGCAATATATCGGACAGCCATAGTTGCGGAACCCCTAGTGCGATTTTGTCCATTAACGACTTAAGCGTTGTAGCTTCAGAGTAATAAACATAGATAGAGGGAGCATACGTTTTATTTTCTTTGAGCAGATTTTGTCCCCAACATGAACTATCAAATTTGACATGAAGCGCGTGGAAATGAAAATATATCAGTGATATGATATTTCACTCAGTTTGCGAGTTTTTCCACAAAGAACGCACTTCTTATGTACCATAGTGAATCAACGTTTCATATTATTTACTCAAAATATATTGAAATAATTACCTAAATATTTCAGAAATTCAGAAAACAAACTTCAAGCGTGCCAAACGACGTGAAACAACCGATGACACTAGGAGAGCAAAACTTGCCGAACCTTGGATTTCAGCAGGTAGATACAAAAAAATAATGAATATTCTGCTCATTATAAATTCGACATTTAGGAAAAAATATAGGATTCCAAATATTCAAATATGCATATTTAATCAGGAATCACTCAAATAAATATATTTCATTGAATATAATATACATTCAGAAAGATATAGTAAAATTGTGGTTTGAAAATATATCACAATCCGACAACGTAATCTAACCATGTTGGGGACATGAAAACATTGCGTATACTTCCTCTATCTATGGATATTACTCTACGGTTGTAGCATTCAGTTTTCGAACCTATCCTGATAATTTCAAATTTGTAGGTATAAGGCTAGACTGAAACGAACGGACAGAATTGAACTTCACTATGGATTAGTCATCATTGATTCAAACTTTATCTTGAAAAAATTCCGAAAACTTTGAAATCATTGTGAACTACATAATAAAAAACGGAATAGAATGACTCTCGAGTCTGGCGTACATACGGCACCGCCAGTGCCATACCACTTTTTTTCTTTAGTAGGTACTGGGTGTCCCAAATTCGATACTCAATGAAAACAACTCGAGAACTATTAGATTTTGGGAAAAAAACTTCGAGGACCCCAGATTGATAATGAGACATCAGAGAGCAGATTGTAAATATCTTGATTCTTTCTCAAGTTACAGGGCGTTTCGTAAAAATTACTGTTTCAAATATTTTGCTTTATTTTGGTTTCAGTTCTAGATAATCGAAAAATTCTAAAATGTATAAATATTTTAAATTTATTTCGAGATTTGTTCAAATTTGTGTCGATTTTATAATTGTAATCAAATTTTATATTGGGTGGCCCATTTTATTAGAAATTAATCATCCTTTTACATATATAGAGAAGAGCTGGTGTTTTTTGGGGGCACACTATATGCCTTGATTATAATTATAAAATGGGCACAAAATGAATCAAATCTCAATTTCCAAAAAAAAAAAGAATATAATTTTCCCGAGGCTGCCACTTCTTCTAGACTCAAGCTACGTACTTGAAACCTCACTATGTTGTAGATCAGACTAGATCTCTGAAAAACGTTTCAATTTGAGGGAGTCTATGACAAATATGTAAGGAGATATAACGATCATTGGATGAAGGTTATTTTTTTTTTGTTTTTTTCCCGAGTTTCAAGTTGAAATTTCCTCCAGTTCGTTTTCAAGATCTGTCTCTCATTGATAACTGGCTTTTTGCACAACTGAAAATAATACCACAGGGAAAAAATTTGGCCCTAATGAAGAAGAGATTGCCGAAGTTGAAGCCTATTTCGAAAAGAAAAACGAATCCTTCTACAAAAATGATATTGATAAGTTAGCGTGGAGTACATTTATCACTCTTGATATTCACTATGTTGACGAATAAAGTTGACTTTTCAAGAAAAAAAATGTGGTTTTACTGGTTATTGAGTGAAATGTAAAAATAGCGATCTGTTCGAGCAAAAAATGTCAAAATAACAGATACAACTAATAAAAGGAAGACAAACAGGTAACTTTTTAGTTATGTGAAGAAAATAAACATTAAATTTTATCTAACAGCCTTCATTTTTGTCGTTCATTGCTCTTTCAATGAACAATTCTGATATCTGGAATCTCATTTCAACCAACGTCACGATTGGTTGGACAAGACATCACGACACTGCTCATTTGCATACCTGTGTAAATGAAAATTCGTTTCAGCCAGAATACAAAGTGCGAAAACTTCGAAACTCGACCAACAATTTCCAGCAAGAATGGGATTGAGTTGAAACTTTGTGAGAAATAAAGTTGAATCTTCTCTAACGATGAAACTTCATGTTTGTATAATACGTTTTTCTTTGTGCTGAACGACTGTTCAAGAAAGGTGGCATTCTTTTTCCTGTAACGTTTCCAGAGATGATGCGTATTCCGTGAGGTGTTTACATATTTTCATGCGTTGAGGAAATAACACCGAGAATTTCATACAATGTATTATTATTGCCTCTATGTTGCGTAATATACCGACCCATCAAAATAAAAATAAGAAAAGCACTGGATAGGAGCTTTTGCGAGATTGTTTAAATTTGTAATCATGTAAATTTTTCCCAAATACTCAAATGATCATAATGAAATATAATAATAATAATAATAATAATATATTCATCATCAAAGTTTACATATACATAAACATACATATGAGGGACTAATGAATATTCAAAAAATGGAGAAAACCAAAGTAAAATGGTTTTCTGTGAGTAAAATCACAAATATTACAAAATTTTACATTAGCCTTAATGTGTAGGTAAGTAGATGCAGAGTATCATTCCATTTTCGGTCTTTTCTCAATCCAGTGTGAATAGTC
Source organism: Harmonia axyridis (assembly GCF_914767665.1). NCBI lineage: Eukaryota > Metazoa > Arthropoda > Insecta > Coleoptera > Coccinellidae > Harmonia > Harmonia axyridis. Next base: position 34,660,553 of record NC_059505.1, read on the forward strand.
CAATTCAGGTTCAGTGTCGCAATTCGGTGATCCATATCCATATCCGTGTATTATGTCACAGTTCGGGTAAATTCTCAGTTATCGAGTAGTTGGTCAAGATTCGGGTAAGTAATATATACACACATATACATATATATATATACATACATATATACACACATTTATTTTATTATTTATTTAGAGTTTATAATATGATTATGTATATAACATGTAGAATGGCTTGCTATGAAATAAATAGAATAAAATGTCCTTTTATCTTTCTTTCCAAAAACCATTAATAGTTATTAAATCGTGCATCAATTTAAATTCGAGGAAAAAGTACTGTGGAGGTTTTAAAATTTTTTGCTTAATATGAAGAAATCTGCGTCCGAGGCTCATCGAATGCTCTCAGATACCTATGGTGAGGCCGCTTTTAGTGAAAAAACGTGCCAGATGAGTGGTTTCAATGCTTCAAGAACGGTAGTTTTGACGTCGAAGACCAGCATGGCAGTGGAAGAGAGAATGTCTTCGAAGATTCAGAATTGGAGGCATTACTCGATCAAGACTCGTGTCAAACGCAATAAGAATTTGTAGGATCATTGGGAGTGACGCAACGAGCGATTTCAAAACTCTTGAAAGTCATGGGAATGATTCAGAAACAAGGAAATTGGGTGCTGTACGAGTTGAAGCCGAGAAATGTTGAACGGCGTTTGTTTCCTTGTGTGTCAAGACATATTTGGAAACGTTGAAATGGAAAGTCCTACCCCACCCGCCGTATTCTCCAGACGGTGTATCACTTGTTTCTATCAATGGTACACGGCCTGCCTGACCAGCACTTCCGGTCTTATGAAGAAGTAAAAAATTTGATCGATTCGTGGATCGTTTCCAAGATCAATGCGGGATTCGTATGCTGCCCGAAAGATGGAAGAAAGTAACGGCCAGCGATGGACAATACCTTGAATCATGAATGAAGAACCAGTTTTTTACAATAAAGCTTCGAATTCGGAAAAAAATCGTGGTAGCAAAGTTGTACTCTTATGTACCAATACTTTTCTCACAGTTTCGAAAATAAAAATTCTAAAATATGACAGTTCCAACAGGAATAGAACAATAACCAGGTACTTAACGATGATATTTGATGAATCAAAATTTCGTATGGATCTAGCACCGAAGCCATCAAACGAATTGTATTGACAAATTCAACCGAGAAATTCGAACCAGAAGATTTATTGAACATTTCAAGTCTGTAGCTTATTACGATTAGGAGTTATCGTGTACAATTTTTTTGTCAGTTTGTCGACCCCAATCTTTCAATATCACCCCCGCTTCAAAATTGCAAATTGAAGACAATTGAACAAAATTATAGCCCGCTGTTCTCCTGGAACAATCACAAAAAATAGCGATGAAATTTTTTCCCCTCTATTTCACAACCAGTGTAATCCTAAGAAAGAACTGTTGAATAAAGCAGTCACCGAAATGGAAATTAATGATTCAATTCTACGAAGAGACAAATCCAGATGGAGTTCATGTGTGGTACGGAGCTGAATGAACTTTTCCGCAGCAAGTTTAGAGATTTTCCGCTTCGGATGTAGGGATTTCCGATTGCTCATCCATTTGGAAAATTCAGCGGAGTAAAATTCCGATGTCTAGAACCGAGCTGATTCCCAATCAATCATGTCTACCATAAATTGGTTGGCAGAGAGTGATAAATTCGATTTGAATGGGGAAGAAATGTTGTTTATCTAGCCTTGGGTGAAGGACTCATTAATGTTGTCGGTTGAAATTTGAGTTTTCCAAACGATAATACATTTGCGTTTTATCTTTCTTCAATAGAGCTTGTTTGCTGATAGAACAACAAATTTTCATTCTAGAGTAATAATAATACACGTCAAAAAATTTCAATTGCTCAACTGAAAAGCACGTTTCAAGATTTGGTTGAAATTCATTTTGTCGTTAAAAGTTGCCATAACTCTCTTATAACAGGCCAATTAAAAAGTCTCCGGTCTGCCATAGTAAAACACATTTTTTTTGGCAAAATTCGATTTTATTATTCAACATAGTTGCCTTCGAGGGCGATACAGCGATTATAGCGATCTTCCAACTTTTCGATACCATTGTTGTAGTACGATTTGTCATTCGCTTCAAAATAGGCCTCAGTTTCGGCGATTACTCCTTCATTGGCGCTAAATTTCTTTCCAGCGAGCATTCTTTTGAGGGTCTGAGAACAAGAAAAAGTCGCTGGGTGCCAGATCTGGCGAATACGATGGATGCAGAAGCAATTCGAAGCCCAACTCATGCAATTTTGCCATTGTTTTTATTGATTTGTAACACGGCGCATTGTCTTGATGAAACCGCACCTTTTTTTTCTTCAAATGGGGCCGTTTTTTAACAATTTCATAATTTTAAACGATCCACTAACGCTATATGATAATCGCTTTTGATGGTCTGGCCCTTTTGGAGGTAAACAATGAACCTTGCGTATCCCAGAATACTGATGCCATTATCTTGCCAGCTGACTGATGTGTTTTTCCTCGCTTTGGATTGGTTCATCGTATGCAGTCCACTCAGCTGACTGACGATTGGACTCCGGAGTGAAATGATGGAACCGTCTTTCATTTATTGTCACAAATCGACGCAAAAATTCAGGTTTATTGCACTTAAACAGCTCCAAACACTGCTCAGAATCATTAACACGTTGTTGCTTTTGATCGATTGTGAGCTCACGCGGCACTCATTTTGCACACAGCTTTCTCATGTACAAATTTTCGTGAATGATATGATGTACTCGATCAGATGATATCTTCACAATGTCTTCTAGCTCGATCAACTTCACTTTACGGTCATTGAAAATCATTTTGTGAACTTTTTCGATTTTTTCGTTGGTGACAGCCTCTTTTGGGCGACCACTGCGTTCGCCGTTTTCGGTGCTCATTTCACCACGTTTAAACTTAGCATTTCAATCAATGATGGTTGATTTTCCTGGTGCAGACCCCGGAAACTCTTCATCAAGCTAAGATTTTGCTTCAACTGTATTTTTTACCTTCAAAAATCAATATTTCATCAGCACCCGGAATTCTTTTTTCTCTATCTTTTTTCAAAAAACAATAGCACTCACAACGCAATATTTCACAAACTTGACTGGGACTGCTGTCAAATTTGGACACTGCCTTGGCTGAATTCGGCTAATTGAACTATCAGCCGCGGCAGTTAACTATACTCTGCTGCCTAGTAAAACAAATAAGTATTTTTTACCGATGAATCCTCATTTTATTTCCATTGTCAACACAATTCTCTAGTTGATACATGGGATTTTATTCTGATATGAATACCTGGGGAAAATGAAAATATTATTATGACAGTCCAATGCTGAATGCACTTCAAATTTTCGCAATGAATTCGTGGATAAATCCTGCTGTTGGTTCACCAGTAATATATATTTATGTTTCATCAAACAAATCCACATATTTTTTCGACGGAATTACTCTATTTTCCAACTGCATCTTCATTAGGGAACGTTCAAACATGATGTTTTTACTCTAGTCCCAATTATTTCCATTTGCTTACACTATACGTTCATGGCCGTAAGCGTAAATACAAAAAAGCAGTGAATTCCAGTAATATGCCATACGAAATGAGTAGAATCTCTGTGCATATAACAATCTTCCTGTGGAATTTAAAAATGGAACACGTTGCAAAAAGGAAATTAGAGGTTTTTGGGATATTACACTCCGCTCAGGAATTCCTCTTTAATGGTTTCCAGTGGAATTTATGAGTTTTTTTATGAAAATGGAATTTTTTTATTTTATTCTGAATTTTTCATTTATGAGCTCTCGTTTGATAATAATTCATGAACAAATTTGAATTATACTTTGACTTTGGCTTCATGGGTGCTTTAAACTAGCGGAATATGGGAGTTAAATATTCATTAGATAAGAGTAAACAGTGCAGTTTTCCCTTTGGGCAGTTACTATATTAGTTGCTCTATTTGCTCATTTTTAATAATTCTCGCACAGGGCCGGCGCGAATAATTTTGGCGCCTGAAGCAAATAATTTTTTGGCTCTCTTACTGAAAAAGTAGCAATAACTACCTGACCTCCTGACCTGCTCCGATGATAGTACAGAACTTTCTACTTCCGATGAAGAATCTTGTAATCGTGCTTAAAAAAAATTGAATTCTAGTGAATGAAGAACATTGAAATATTTTAATATACAGGGTGGCCATTTGAAAACGAAACAGACGAGATTACAGACGAAATAAAGTTTTTCGATAGAAATGCTCGGACAGGTCGATTTCTGTTTCGAGGGGGACAACTTAAGATGTAGGTTACGGACGCATAGCGCTTCAACCCTTGCTGCTACAACCCCCACCCCCAATTTTTGAATAGGGAAGATGGGGTTAGTGATACCTCAATTTAAAGGTATTTTTATACTGATTTCAGCACAGTAATATTTTTTTCATTTTATGCATTAGTTCTCGAAATATTCATGCGTTAGTTAGTTAGGAAGGAAGCCACAGTCATGGTTGTTTTGAAGCTCAAAATGTCGATTTTTCACAAAACACTACAAGTGCCATGAAAACACCACTTCATTTTCAAATACTTAGTTAAGAATATTTTGAGAACTAATGCATAAAATGAAAAAACAATTACTGTGCTGAAATCAGTATAAAAATACCTTTCAAATGAGGCATCACTCACCCCATCTTCCCTATTCAAAATTTGGGGGTGAGGGTTGTAGTAGCAAGGGTTGAAGCTTTATGCGTCCGTAACCTACATCTTAAGTTGTCCCCCTCGAAACAGAAATCGACCTGTCCGAGCATTTCTATCGAAAAACTTTATTTCGTCTGTAATCTCATCTGTTTCGTTTTCAAATGGCCACCCTGTATAATATTGTACCGGGTTTTTAAAGGTTTTTTAATTTAATAAAACAGCTAGTTACGCTGTCGGTATCTTGATTTATTCCTGGATTTCTTCGACGCGGATGACCAATGCGTAAGTATTATATCTGATTTTCTCATTCACAAGACACAGCATACGACCGATGAAAGATTACCTATCACAATACAAGATACAAAGGGCGGTAGGGCATGCAAAGCTTCGAAAACTAAATGGAATTAAAAACATGTGAAAATATTTAGCATTTAACAGTAACTAATTTCGAATGCGAAATCGTAAGAATTTTCCACATGATATAAATGTGTAAACAACTTCCACATAATTCGAAAGAGAATATTATTTTCTATCATCCATTCAAGTAATATTCCAATTCTGTATTATTGAGGAGCTTCCACGAATTATAATCAATTTCGTAGAATATGTGTAAATACAAAATCGGCCATTGCAGTGTAAGGCTTGCAGTGTGTACCTATTCGGTGGTATTGATAATATTCCAGTCAATTTACCAAGCACTTTGAAGGGTTTGGCTCACACAACTGCTACGTTATTCAATATTGGATGAAATTACCTCAAATGGAACTGTATTTGGTTTGAAATCGATTTTAATCAATATGAAAATTTACCATAACAGTAAACACTTCACTGATTTCCTCTTTGATTATTCGAGCAAATAATTGATCATCCCAAAGCAATGTCGTCAATTTATGATACACCGAAATGAAATCTAGAAATGATTCTGGTTGGTTGAGTATCATACATGCGAATTTAAATTTTTATGACTCGAACATAACTTAAAGACGCTTCTGAACGTGAGAGTTAACTGGATTTGATATAGGACAGTTTAAACTACATTGTATTTAATTCCAAGGTATATAAATTTAGTGGCAAGAATTGTTTGGGTACCTACATGTTTTTCAATATTTGAAGAATAAGGTAGAGAACGACTGTAAAATATACAGTTTAGATATAATTTTAACTCTTCAACCGACATATTCATTCGTGGTGAGATTGTAGAGCTCCATGATCTTCAAGGCGAAAGATTCTTCAAATCATTTGAACAAAAAGGTTCCTGAAACCTGAGTCTGCATACGCTACGTATTCCAAGTACAGGGTATTTCTTGTTGTCCTACTTTTTTGTGATAATTATACCAGTTATAGAAGCTTTATTTATTTTTATTGCTAAAAAATTGGGGAACTAACAACCACAAATAATAAATGATTCTTCATCATAGCTAACTCAAATGATTTTTATGATAATTAAGATTTTCCGGAATATTTCAATAGAATCATTTGAGTTTTTCCTCGAAATCTATAGAAGATATGATAAAATTACAAAAACAAAACTTTTTCTACATTTTTTCAACTGGTGGTTCAAGAAAAATCTTCTGGAGGATAAAAACTGGCACTGTTCCAGAAAAAATATCACCCAGTAGCTTTGCAATCGAAATTTCCATATCACGCAGAAATATCAAACTTTAACCACCTGTATCTTCAAAACGAAATGTTAAAGGTCGCATATTCATGAAACTTTTTTTTCAACTATCTGATGAATATCTCATTTTCGTATATATTCTTATTTAGGAAAACTCTGTATACATCTGGATCATCAGTTTTTTAATAATTGAAAAAACTGGGTCGCTTTATGAGTGAAATAAATAGTTCCTAAAGAATTTATGTCTTCCAATTTCCTTTGTACTGACACATTCAATCTTGCTGAGATTGTAAAGCTCAATAAGCTTGGGAACCAGAACTGCATTCAGACACCTTACCACCAAGACTTGACTATACTTCTGAACGTGAGATTTGGATTCAATTCATGGGGTATGGAAAGAAATACATACATACAGTGGATAACAAGTTATTGAAATTTGAATATTTGACTGCAAAATTGATCAGTTCCGATAAAGTTTAGTTCTTCTAACTGACCCCAGTACTGCTACATTAATTCTTGGCGTAAGTTTAAAGCTCTTTATGAGCTTGTAAGAAGTGATTAAGCATAACATAAAGACACTTCTGAATATAGAAAAGATATATATTTGAAATTTATGAATAATTTTTTGATGTCGAAGTGGACACATTCACACACAAAAAATTGTCTTGTTTCATTCAACAAATTGATAGTTGATTGGGGCGGCCAAGACTTTTGACTATGTGTGCAGATAATTTTGGTATTTCCAACTTACCCCATCATTGACAAATTAATTCCTGGTGATATTGAGGAGCCCGATAAGCTTGGGAAATCGATTCCAGCCCCTTTTTCATTTGAGTAACCCTCGTGAACTTTTATCGAAGAAACGTGGAGAACCTTCTGTCTCGCGCCAGTGCTTCTATGGAATTTTTTTCAACGCAATATTGATATCCCCTCTATATGAGCTGAACTTCGAGTAGCTTTGAGTGCGGTCAGTGTCTGGATGGGTGGTGCAGGTCAAGGATTTCAAGTAAAAATGAGGAGATGGGAAAGCGCGCCTAGTACCCGACTCCACGTCTGTAATTTATTGGGCCAATTGAAAAGTCCCCGGTATGATGCACAGATGGCGGTGCTAGTATTAAATCCATATGATTTTTAATTAGTTCCAACCCTCAAACGATACGTGTCAAAATTTGACAGCAGTCCGACCATTAGTTTGTGAGATATTGCGTTGTGAGTGTAGCTACTTTTGTTATTTGAAAGAAAATAATTTCGGGTGCTGCTAAAATATTGCTTTTTGAAGGGACAGTTGAAGCACAATCTTGGCTTGATGCAGAGTTTCCGGGGTCTGTACCAGGAAAATCAATCAGCATTGATTGGTATGCTAAATTTATACGTGGTAAAATGAGCACCGAAGACGGCGAACGCAGTGGACGCCCAAAAAAGGCTGTCACCGACGAAAAAATCAAAAAAGTTCACAAAATAATTTTGAATGATCGTAAAGTGAAGTTTATCGAGATAGCAGACATTGTGAAGATATCATCTGAATGTGTACATCGTATCATTCACGAATCTTTGTACATGAGAAAGCTGTGTGCAAAATGGGTGCCGCGCGAGCTCAAAATCGATCAAAAGCAACAACGTGTTAATGATTCTGAGCAGTGTTTGAAGCTGCTTAAGTGCAATAAACTTGAGTTTTTGCGTCGATGGCTGCATCATATTACTCTTGAGTCAAATCGACAGTCAGCTGAGTTGACTGCACACGATGAACCGAATCCAAAGCGAGGAAAAATACAACTGTCAGCTGGCAAAGTTATGACATCAGATTCTGGTATGCGCAAGGTATAATATACTTTGATTATCTCCAAAGAGATCAGAACATCAACATCGATTATTATAAAATAGCGTAATTGGATCGTTTAAAGGATGAAATCGTTAAAAAACGGCCCCATTTAAAGAAAAAAAGGTGCTGTTTCAGCAAGACAATGCGCTGTGCCATAAATCAATGAAGACAATGGCAAAATTGCATTAATTGGGCTTCGAATTGCTTCTGCATCCACTGTATTCGCCAGATCTGGCCCCAAGTGACTTTTTTCTGTTCTCAGACCTTAAAAGAATGGTCATTGGAAAAAAAACTTAACGCCATTGAAGAAGTAATCGCCGGAACTGATATCTATTTTGAAGCGAAGGACAAATCGTACTACAAAAAAGGTAGCGAAAAGTTGGAAAAAAAATTTATTCCATACTATTTCTTAGAGGGAGCAGCTTTTACACCCTGTTGGGCTTTCATAACTTTCACTACATTTTTTTGTTCTTCAAGAAGGAAAGCTCTGACGATCTTTTCCTTCACGCACTTGTGGCACAACACACCACCATAAGCCCTCTTGACCATCTTCTTACGTCTGCAGAGCCTGGACCTTTCATAGGATCTGGCTGGCACAATACCCCTCAATTTATCTTTGCATTGACCACAGTTTGGTACACTCTTTGCTTTTTTGAGGTACAAGTAGTTCAATCTACCACCAGGAGTACGAACTATTCGCCTCCTGTTGGATTTTTATTGTATGACAACCTCCTTCTGAAAACTAACCGTTGAACCATTTTGATGATCTCCAATCAACGAAATGGGAAAGGAAGATCGCTATAATCGCTGTATCGCCCTCGAAGGCAACTATGTTGAATAATAAAATCGAATTTTGCCAAAAAAATGTGTTTTACTATGGTAGATCGTGGATTTTTCAATTGACCTGTTATAAGGTGATATGCGTAAACTATTATCGAACGAGTGTGGAGAACCATCTGTCTCGCGCCAGTGCTTCTATGGAATTTTTTCAAAGCAATGTTGATATCCCCTTGATATGAGGTGAAGTTCGAGCACGGTCAGTGTCTAGATGGGTAGAGCAGGTCAAGGATTTCAACTGAAAATGAGGAAATAAAAAAGCGTGCAAGGTTCCCGACTCCACATCAGTGCTCTACACCATTTTTTTCGATTTGGGACTGAAAAACCTTCCAGGTAGGGACCCAGACAAGGGTTGGGTTTCAACGAATCGTAAAGAAATCTTTTCTGCGAGCGACTCCGGAATCTGGGATCGTTCAATGCGATAGCGGAGCGAATTTCACTTAATTCAATTTTCCAATTTCACGCTTCTCCAACCAGATAGGTAATTTTCGGGTATATTATCTTGTCGCCTCCAACTCCAGAACCTAAATTATCGGGCATCTCTAGGCATCCAGATTTTATGCAGATTGTTCGGAATATTTCTCGCGTCATTTCCTCCTGATCGAGTCGGCTATGGAACGCGGGAATCATCGTTAGGATCTTTCTCAATCCTGAGATTGGTTGGCGGGTTTACACTCTATTTAGTTAATCCAGTCATCTAAGTGAAAACTAGGTGAGTATCTCGGAATTTGAGGTATCCAGCTAAGCTATAAACTAGTATAAACTTTTATTTTGACAATTTGATGAAATAAAATGAAACAAAATAATTTTCACTGGATTGTTTTATTGTTAGCAACAATTGTTTCTCCACACTGTGGCTTCATCAGGCTACATTCCTGACTGATAAGGGTACAGAGATTTTCGGAAACTTATATAGGAACAAAAATTCGACAAAAATATTCGATAGGATATCATAAACTGATAAGTTATATTGCACAATTTTTCGCCTAGGATTTCCCAACTATCGCAAGGAATCCATATATAAACCATAGGGCAATCATTACAGGTCAACTTGTAGACACCGGATTTATTTTCTTTCTCAGTTTTATCTCCATTGTTTTTCAGGAACATCTTTTTTTTATGAACATCTCCAGAATAAAAAATCAAGAATTGATTACATTGCAAATTGTTACCTTTCAAAATACATTTTCAACTATATCTACCAAAAAAAGTACCTATAGGGCGACAAAGTAATTTATTTATGGCATCCCTAATAGGCATGGGATATGTTGGGCCTAAGGTAACATATCAATTCATCTACTGCAATCACGAATTTTCAAAGATCTATTCGAAGGTGTTCAAAAGAGGAGACCTATTTATATATATTTTGATTCTTCAACAAAATCAGTCTATAATTATACATCTTTGCTCCAGGGAAAGAAATTTGGCTGTTATGAAGAAGTAATAGCCGAGGTTGAAGCTTATTCCGAAAGCAATTTTAATAACTCATAATACACTACGCCGAGCTGGTCCCACCAAATACTGAGCATGACCTTAGAACCGTGAATATTCGGTTTGGCCATCGACGTGGAAGCATGATTTTCTGCGATTGTGATTATCATAATGATCCAATTTTTCTTCTCCAGTCATAATGCGATGCAGAAATCTCTTTCGTCTTTCGTCTTTGCCTTGCAAGCAACTGTTCACAAGGAAACAAAAGCCGTTCAACATCTGTCGGCTTCAACTCGTACGGCACCCAGTCTCCTTGTTTCTGAATCATTCCCATGACTTTCAGGCGTTTTGAAATGGCTTGTTGCGTCACTCCCAATAATCCTGCCAATTCTTATTGCGTTCAACACGAGTCTTGACTTGATCAAGTAATGCCTCCAATTCTGCATCTTCGAAAACCTTCTCTCTTCCACCGCCATACTGGTCTTCGACGTCGAAATCACCGTTCTTGAAGCGTTGAAACCAATCTCAGCACATTCTTCACTAATGGCGCCCCACCATAGGTATTTGAGGACATGCGATGAGCCTCAACCGCAGATTGCTTCATATTAAAGCAGAAAATTGAAACCTCCGGCAAATGACGAGAATTCGGCTCGTAAGCTGACATGTTTAATCGAGAATAATTTTATGATGCAGACCCAAATCGACTAATATTTCGATGGCGTTATCTTCACAAATACCTAAGCTTATTGTTAGACATCTAAGATCTATTTATTTCGACTACCAGTTACCACTACAGCCATCTATTGCAAAACTGCTTAAGCAAAGTTGTTCACCTAAGTAATAATTGTCGAGGTTGAAGCCAATTTCGAAAGTAAATACGAATCATTCTACAAAAAAGCATTGAAAAGTTAAAGAGTACATGTATCTCTCTTTTTAAGAAAACATATGTGTTTTCATTGATTATTTCTGAGACTTATTCAGTAGAGTATAGAGCAAATGCACATGTCCCAATGTGGCTAGAACATTTGTCTATAACAAAGGTTTTCTCTAATTGGTTGCTTCGCTTGCGTATGTCTGATCAAAAGCATCAGCTGTCAAGGTTATGGCACCTGTTTTATTGGACAAGTATGGTATGAAATTCATTGACTCTCTTGACAAAGGTAACACCACATCAACAGAAAATATTGTATAACGTTATTGGATCGATTGAGTGCAGAAATTTAGAAAAAACTTCCTCAAATTCAAATGAAAAGAATTATATTTTACCAGGATAACGCCCCTTGTCACAAATCATGTCATTTCTGGCTCTATGCAGACCTCAAAAGATTACTCCAGGGAAAGAAATTTGGCACTAATGAAGTTCCCTACAAAAAAGTTATTGAACAGTAAGAGGAGCGTTGTATCAATCTTGAAGGTTAGATTAGGTTAGGTAGGTATTGAACAGTAAGAGAAGCGTTGTATTCCTCTTGAAGGTTACTATGTCAACATATAAAGTCAAATCTTCAAGAGTTTCAACTGGTTAGGCCCAGACTTAGTGAAGTGTTGAAATAGCGCTGATTGAGGAACATTAAAAAGCATTAGATCAACTAATAAGAGGAAGACAAAATGTGTTTCAAGTGGTAAGGCCCGAGATTCATTAAGTGAGGAGTTACAAACATAACTACAAACCTACAAAAAAGTTATTGAACAGTAAGAGGAGCGTTGTATCAATCTTGAAGGTTAGATTAGGTTAGGTAGGTATTGAACAGTAAGAGAAGCGTTGTATTCCTCTTGAAGGTTACTATGTCAACATATAAAGTCAAATCTTCAAGAGTTTCAACTGGTTAGGCCCAGACTTAGTGAAGTGTTGAAATAGCGCTGATTGAGGAACATTAAAAAGCATTAGATCAACTAATAAGAGGAAGACAAAATGTGTTTCAAGTGGTAAGGCCCGAGATTCATTAAGTGAGGAGTTACAAACATAACTACAAAATGATAGAACCATTCGTTCATAGAACAACCTCTTGAAAATGCACTACTCTTTCCTCTCGATACCTCTCAGAAATCTTCTTCCATTGCTCCTTGTTCGAGAGCTTGTTGATTCCGTCCAAAACTGAATTATTGATCGAAAATAAAACGAAAATGAAGACAAGAATAGGAGGCAGACGATTGCTTTTTACCAGTTATCGAATAAAAAATTTCAAAGTGCGTTTTTCTCGAGCTGCATCGTAGGTGGCGAAAATATCCAATCTCCACCTCCGAATCAATTCTTCTGTAAGATACCACCCTCGAGTTGAGGCCCACTTTTATTATGTCGATAAGCGTGGAGTCGGAAATTCTTTTGTTCAACGTTCTGTATCCTTCACCATACTGAAATTATTGGCTTTCTCCGAAGAAAGTTTTATCCCTCGAAGATCAATAGGGAAGATTGGGATTTCAAAGGGCTCCGACTTCGGAGGGATGGAATGGAAGTTCTTCATAATTTCAAGTTGGATTGTTGGGGCTCATTCATTACTGAAATGTCAAATGGGCGCTCAAAGTTTATCGGAAGGTGTTTAACCAGTTTGGTTTTTTTTGGAAGTTTTTTATTGAGTTGAACTACGATTGGGATATGTGCAAAATTGTAATTTTATTCTACAATTTTGGATAAGTATATTGTGCAAGTGGGGAAAGTCCAACTTTTCTCGCGAGTGTGAAAGTTTGTGACACGAGCCTGAAAGGCGAGTGCCGCAAACACACGAGCGAGAAAAGGACTTTCTCCACATGTTGCACACTATACTTTTCCAGCAACTGTACAAATTTCAATAATTCAAGTAATGGACTTGATTCAAATCAAAATGGCCTTCGTTGACAGTATGGGCTAATTTCATTGGTCTACCAAGCGGGGTGTGGGCAAAGTGCTCTGAGAAATAATATTTCCCACAGCGCAATACATAGTTTTGAAATTGAGTAAACTATGAAGAATACGCTACTTTTCATAGCAGTTGTAGGAAAAAGTATCTTATTTTAGCGTTTTCAACCTTCAGACCAAACCTGCCGAGTGCTTTCTTAGAGGGTTCAATAAAATCCCAGTAAAACTAGTCTCTTGAAACTTTTTATAAACCTTCTTATTGTTGGTTTATATTATTTATTGTCTTGGCGTCAGGCTTATGGCTCCATCATTTCACTCCGGAGTCCAATCAACAGTCAGCTGAATGAACTGCACACGATGAACTGAATCGAAAGCGAGGAAAAACACAGCAGTCAGCTGGCAAGGTTATGGCATGAGTATTCTGGGATGCGCAAGGTATAATATTCATTGATTACCTCCAAAAGGGCCAGACCATCAACAACGATTATTATATAGCGTAATTGGATCATTTAAAGGATGAAATCGTTAAAAAACGTCCCCATTTGAAGAAAAAAAAGGTGCTGTTCCATCAAGAACGTGTCACAAATCAATGAAAACTATGGAAAATTGCATGAATTGGGCTTCGAATTGCTTCTGCATCCACCGTATTCGCCAGATCTGGCCCCCAGCGACTTTTTCCTGTTCTCAGACCTCAAAAGAATGGTTGCTGGAAAGAAATTTAGCGCCAATGAAGAAGTAATCGCCAAAACTGAGGACTATTCTGAAGCGAAAGAAAATCGTACTACAAAAATGGTATCTAAACGTTGGAAGATCGCTATAATCGCTGTATCGTCCTTGAAGACAACTATGTTGAATAATAAAATTGAATTCTACCAAAAAAATGTGTTTTACTATCGTAGACTATAGTGACTTTTCAATTGGCCTGTTAGGTTACTCGGCGATAGTGTAACTTTTCGACAGGTGGACGAATTCTTGAAATTGTTTCAGTAGTTATTGACGCTATCCACAACAAATACACAAACAAAATATACCTCTTCTTTTTAAATAATATTAGTATAGATAACATTCCGTATGATATATACAAAACGCTATATCAGGACTCACATAACCTACTCATTATTCATACATTGCCTGAAGTTGGGCAACAATTATAATGCGCAGATTGGAAACTATTCAGAATTTGAATTAATCGCTTCAGCGAATAAATGCAAATTCGAATTATATTCGGAGCATTTCAGCACAAAGAGAATCATTTAACATTGATTTTGAGCATTAATTGACCTGTCATAAGCATCGTTCAGATTTGTAAACCTGGAAATGGTATCTTTTATGTGATTATTTCGCATATTTAAGTTGAATACTTTATTCGAATTGGGTATAATTCAATCATTATATATAATATAGAACCAGAAACAAGATTCTCAATATTTCCTAGCTCTATTTCCAATTATTTCATCTGATAAGTAAAATTAATTGTTTAGGAATTTTTAAATTGGCTTTGGAAATTGAAATATTTTTATATTATGGTACCTGCATGAATATCTTCATACAGGAATCCGAACTTGATTGACATAATTTAGAGAGGTATTTTTTTTTAAGTCGAATCATATGGGTATTTGGTTTGATTGCAATAACATCAATATTCAATAAGATTCCAGAATTCAGATCCATTGAAAATGAAAATATCGGTAGAATGTTGAAGTTCAACCCTGTAAATTGAATTTTAACACATTTACTCAAGAACGTGAAAACACCGAATCTATTGGTGCAATAGTATATTGTATACCGGGTGTTACAAAAATTCAAGAGGTAATTCCTTGACAACATATGCGTACAACTTTGCTTCCACCGTTTTTTCCGGAATTCGAGGCTTTATTGTGAACATCTGGTTTTACCTTCATGATTCAAAGTCTTTTCCATCGCTGGCCAATACTTTCTCCCATCTTTCGAGCAGCGAACGAATTCCGCGTTGAAAAACTGGTTAACTTTTGAAGCGATTCACGAATCGATCCAATTTTTAACTTCTTCATAAGACCGACAGTGCTGGTCAGCCAGGCCCTGTGCCATTGATCGAAACAAGTGATAGTCCGAGTGAGCATCGTCTGAAATATACGGCGAGTTGGGTAGGATTTCTCATTTCAACGTTTCCAAAGCAAACAAACGTCGTTCAACATCTCTCGGCTTCAACTAGCACGGCACCCAATTTTCTTGTTTCTGAATTATTCCCATTACTTTCAGGCCTTTAGAAATGGCTTGCTGCGTCATTTCCAATGGTCCTGCCAATTCTTGTCGTGTTGGACACGAGTTTTGTTCAAGTAATGCCTCCAATTCTGCATCTTCGAAAACCTTCTCTCTTCCAACTCAATACTGGTCTTCGAAGTCGAAATCACTGTTCTTGAAGCTCTGAAACCACTCTCGACATGTTCTTTCACTAATTGCGACCTCACGATAGGTATTTGAGAGCATTCGATTAGCTTTAGCCGCAGATTTATTCTTATTTAAGCAGAAAATTACAACCTCCTGCAAATGACGACAATTTGGTTCAAGCTGACATGTTTAATCGAGAATAACTTCATGATGCAGACACAAATCGACTAATATTTCGATGGCGTTATGTTTACAAATACCTAAGCTTATTGTATGACCTCTATGATCTCTTCATTTCGACTACCACGTTCCGATACAGACATCTATTGCAAAACGGCAGAAGCTAAGTTGTACATCTAATACTTTAAGGATATTTTATCCTCAGATCATTTTGGAGGAGCGCTTTGTTGCGAAGATATAAGGCGAAACAAATTCTCAACAAATAACGAATTATGACTAAAAATTACATGTAACATTTCTCAATCTACAACAATTGTTGAAAATGGTTACCTCCAGCTTGGATACAAGCATTTAATCTTCTCCTCATTGACTGTCGAACTATTTCAAGAATACCAAGGTCGTTTCCTATTGAGTTACGCCAGTAATTATACGATCTCTTAAATCGTCCACATCTTCCTCGGGATAAGTAAATGGGGTTTTTTTAGAGCTATAGATCTTTGAATTGCAATTAAACAACGATAGATTATTCCATTGACATGAATTTTATTTATCCGCAAGATAGTTTTGTGGCACTACAGTTTAAATATGATTTCTGGCATATGACCGCCACGGCTGGCTCGGATGTAGTCCAATCTGGACGTCCAATTTTCGATGACTTTTTTCCAACATTTGTGGACGTATATCGGCAATAACACGGCGAATGTTGTCTTCCAAATGGTCAGGGATTTGTGGCTTATCCGCATAGACCAATGACTTTACATATCCCCACAGAAATTAGTCTAGCGGTGTTAAATCACAAGATCTTGGAGGCCAATTCACAGGTCCAAAACGTGAAATTATAGGCGGTCACCAAATGTGTCTCTCAATAAATCGATTGTGGCACGAACTGTGTGACATGTTGAGTAGTCTTGTGGGAACCACAGCTCCTGGACATCATGGTTGTTCAATTCAGGAATGAAAAAGTTAGTAATCATGGCTCTATACCGATCACCATTGACTGTAACGTTCTGGCCATCATCGTTTTTGAAGAAGTACGGACCAATGATTCCACCAGCCCATAAAGCTCACCAAACAGTCAGTTTTTCTGGATGTAACGGTGTTTCGACATAGACTTGAGGATTAGCTTCACTCCAAATGCGGCAGTTTTGTTTGTTGACGTAGCCATTCAACCAGAAGTGCGCTTCATCGCTAATGGACGTAGTGCGCGATACGTATTCCGCACAGAACCATTATTTTCGAAATGAAATTACACTATTTGCAAGCGTTGTTCAGGCGTGAGTCTATTCATGATGAATTGCCAAACCACACTGAGAATACATCACTTGACAGCTGTTAAATCGGTCGTCACCTTGAACAGTAATGCCAACTTAAAGTTATATACCTCGAAAAAAAATACCCGTTATGGACCTGATGACTTTGGATGGCTCCATAGGAAATAATCCAGGGGGTTTGAGTCCGGGAATCGAGCAGGTCATACGGGAGATCCACTTCCATAAATCCAGCGATCTCCGTAATAATAATTTGAAAATACCAAAATTGGATTCGTTGAAAATTTTTCTCAACCTATAACTTTGCAACGAAGCGGTTTTTCAAAAATCATCAAGGGATAAAATATCCTTTGAATAATCTAAATAACAACCTCTTGAATTTTTTCCTCATGTTTACTGAACACCTTGTATGTAGATATCACACCTAGAGATCAATATCAAGATTGTTACGTATTCAAGACATTATTTGACGAAAAAGCATGATTTATTTTGGAAGCGGAGCTTGCGTTATGGAAAGTCGCACTTCTCTGATATACTAATTCTCTTCCAAAATTCCCTTTGGACACACTCCATTCGAAATTACGGAAAAACCGGATACCGTGGAATTGTGGCTTATTCGAATGATATGGATTAACAATTTATATGCAGATTCGGTCTCATTAGATTTTTGGTTATCGAATATTTATGCAAATTGTCAGCGCAAATTCAAATTCAAGTGTCCATTCCGCACATGTCGATGCCTGGACAGAATGCAAGGGTAATTTGGTCACATGTTTCCATGATTGCCTATGTTGCAATGGAGAGCTGGACTCTTTGGAGGTTTACTGAACTTGGACTGAATATCTAAAGAATAATTTTCTTTGGTATTCATGGAATTGAATTCCCTGCGAAAACTGGGCTTGGCAGACAAGTTGAATCATAATTATTTTAGAGGGGAATGGAAATATCGATGTCTGTCCATTTGCTGAACACAAATTAGCGGAACTATTCTTTAAAGTTGAAAGTTGTCTCTCTGAATAGAAAACAACCCTGTCTCTCTATTCAGAGAGACAGGGTTGTTTTCTTTCACCACTCCTGTTTAACATCCCTACACTTAATAGTGTTGTAATGTCCTAATGGACATTTTCAAGGAAGCACTGAAGCACATCGAGAAGGGTTTCAAGGTTAACGGAGTGAAGTATCACCCCGTCTTATGTTGTTCAGTAGAACAACATAAGACATGCTGACAACACAGTCATCTTTAAGACAATAGGGAACCCTTACAGAAAATAAAATATGGTGTCCGGGATAGAGGCCGAGAACATGGGATATTGATTTATTTAGAAAAAGACAAAGGTCAATGTAATCTTCAAGACCAATAAGTTATCAACCAACATGGCTCTTGACAAGTTAGTGCATAGAATGAGTGAACAAAATCAAATACTTGGGATGCTGGATAACTTACACTGTAGACCCAGACATTGAAATAAGATCAAGCATAGGGTATGCTTGATCAGCATTTGATCGGAAGACACTTTGAAATAACGCATTCTTTGACATGAAACTAGGACATCGAATGGTTGAGCTAGATATACTCTGTTCTTTTAATAGAAAGGAAGCATGGATACTCAAGTGAGCAAATCTCAGGCGAATCGAAGCATTTGATGATCTTTCTCAGAATGCTCAAAATTATTTGGAAAGATAAAGCCTGGAATTAGAGGATGCTTGACAGTGTAGAGGGGTATTAATTTGTGTTTTGGAAAGCTGATGGAAATGTCGATGTCTGTTCATTTGCTGAATAAAAATTAGCTGAACTATTCCTTGGAGTTGAAAGTTGAAATTCAGAGAGTCATGGTTACTTTCTTCCAGCACTCCTGTTCAATATCCTTACACTATTAGGACATTTTCAAGGAAATATTGAAGAACATAACCAAGGGTTTCAAGATTAACCAGGTGATACTGAACAACATTTGACATGCTGACAACACAGTCATATTTACAGACAGTGAGAAACCTTTATAGAAAATATTATAGGTGTCTGAGATAGAGGATGAAACAAGGGTTATTAATTAGTTTAGAAAGAGACAAATGTCATGGGTAACTCCAAGACCAATAAGTTAACAACCAACATGGTCCCAGACAGGTTAGTGCATGGAATGGGTGAACAAAATTAAATACTTGGGATGATGGACAATGACAGTAAAATAAGATCAAGCATATAGTATGCTTGATCAGTCTTTGAGCGAATGAAGACACTTTAAAGTAACGCATTCTTAGACATGAAACTAGGTCAACGAATGGTTGGATGCTAGATATACTCTGTTCTTTTAATGGAAAAAAAAGCATGAACACTGAACTGGGCAAATCTCAGGTGAATCGAAGCATTTGATATGTTGGTCTCCCGCAGAATGTTCAAAATTTTTTGGACAGATAAAGGATCGAATGAGAGGATGCTAGACAGTGCTAATACACATAGAGGGGTATTAACATCTAGTGAAAGGCGATCAGTATCAATTGCTTTATTAGATCATAAAGAGACTAATAGAGGGAAAACCGAGGATCAGGATGGTGACAACACTCCTAGATGAAGAATATTAGATAGTAGACAGGGATGAATGTCTAAACTTTGGTTCACACCACCCAAAAGAGAGCAGAATCTTAATTAGAAGAGACACTAAAATGATGAAAGATAAACGATAAAAGAGCAGCCAACCATACAGATACTAAAACTATCCAGGGGGGTCTTATCCTATGAAGCAGGTGAGACAGTGCCTCACCAAATGAATTATGAAAATTACACGTATTAATTGAATTAATCGAATATTTTATTGATCCATTCCATCCTCAATTTCACTTCAAAGGTTACGACACTGGTTTATTTAAATTTTCATCTGCCAAACTCAGAAAATGGAAAATGGAAGAAGTAAACAGTTTACAGGCAAAAATCAGATCTACAGATAACAATAATTTCTCTTCTGATGTGCCTAAGCATTTTTAACTGTCACTAGCCGCCACTTATACTATCCTGAGCTGAAATTTTGGACTCACTGTAAACGATACTGGCGCATTCACCATTTTGTAGATATATTATTAAATGTTATATTAATTTTGAAAACATTCACGGCTCATTGGAATCCAAAATTTATCCATACGTTAGGTGTATTTTTTCAATACTTCAATTATTGATGAATTCTCAAAAGTGTTGACCCTAATTTTGCCTTCATATCTCATTAGAGTTTTATAATCTAAAGGCAATTTTTTTTACAGATCATTTCAGTGGTAAGAAAAGCCGCCATGAGAACCCCAAGAAACATGTTCATATTGAACTTGGCAATCTCTGATCTGCTGTTGTGTACCATTACGATGCCACTAACACTGATGGAGATTTTGACGAAGTATTTTCCGCTTGGTGACAACGAATTTGTCTGTAAGATAATTGGCACTCTTCAAGCAATGAGTACTTTCGTCTCAACGATTTCCATAACTGCAATAGCCCTCGATAGATATCAGGTAAGTGAAGATCTAGAGATTTGTTATAATTTTGTGTCAATGTGTGTAATTTTCGAATTTTGAACCGAGAATGGACTCAAACGATAAGATTCGTCTTACTGATGGTGAATCCATCCTCAAATTTGATTTTGTTCGTCCATACAGCCGTACACGTTAAAAATTCAGAACAGAAAGAAATTTAAGGAGAACGATTATTGTTTCAAACCCCAATATGCAAATTTTCAGCTCAAAATGATGATTAGTTTTTCATAGTCTAATAGGCCATCCCGGTGAATCACCCTGTATACAGGGTGTTTCAACTTAAGTCGGCACCATTGCTAACCCCTTTATTATTGATGCTACGATGTCGGTTGAATGGGCAAACTAGTAGCATTTTTAGTGGTCTTCTCGATGCCGAAAACAAAAAAAAAATTGACAGTCGCGTTATCATAATATTTCATAAAATTATATTTTTTTCAATGGAACACCCTATATTTTTTCATGCATTTCGATTCGTAATAACAATCTCAGCAACAAAGCTTATATCACCTTTCTTCCTTAAGTGGAAAATGAGCGACTTATTTTGAAATATTTATTTCTTTCACTAGTACAAAAATTTATTTGTTTTTTCGAATAAACCTCATGATTTTCCAAACAACCATTTTTTGTACTTATACGAATGACAATATTTTGTTACTAATAGCAAAATGAGACAGTAAAAAGAAAAAAGTACGCTGGGATGTGAACTCGTGATACCCGTGATCATCATGATTGTAGCACCACTCAATCGACTCCACTAGCTATTTGATATTAATAGACAAAACGATAATTTCCATCTTAAAGCCATTCCGCTAGCCGCATTCATTTTGTGAATCAATAGTGTCAATAGAAGGGCCCAAATATGTGTTCAACAAGAAGGCGGTGTTTTTGACCATTTACTCGATATTTTATAGTGCTTTATCAAATCAGTTTGTTATAAATGGTTTCTATTGATACAACTGTCTTACCTTTACGAAAAAAAGTCAAATGAGCTTTGTTGTTGAGAATGTTATTACCAATCAAAATTCATGCAAAAATATAAGGTGTTCTATTGAAAAAAATATCTTCTTCTTCCTCTTTTATTTAGGTCGTAACCTGTTCTTCTTCACGGTGTCTCTACCGTCCATCATTTTATGAAATATTATGACAACGCGACTGTCAATTTTTTGTTTGTTTTCGGCATCGAGAGGATGACTGAAAATGCTACTAGTTGGCCCATTCAACCGATATCGTAGCATCAATAATGACGGAGTTAGCAATGGTGCCACTCAACTTGAAACACCCTGTATATGTGTGTTTGAGATTGCAGTGAATCCATTATCGTTTGCGACAGTTCAACGAAAATAGATGCCTTCTGTGACTCAGAATGATATAAGACTCGGAAGACCCTTGTTAAACCCTTGCAGTCAAGATGAAAATCAAGGGTTTACGGGACTATTAATCTTGTCCCCATAAATACAAAACGATAAGACTGAAGGTTCCTAACGTAAACGTTATCCCCAATCAGGTTCAGGCCAGTGCTCAAATCAATTCCTCCAGTTTGGAGCCCAATTTGTTCCAATTAAGGTGAGAATATACGATCCGATGAATTTCAATCGATAATCTATTCGTCTGAGTAGGCAATTACATTATGTTTGCCCATATTAGATTATTATAATAGGGGTAAATGATTGATAGATATACATTTTGTTATTCAAATAGGGTGGATTAGCTTGTAATACAGCTTTATGGTGTATGCGAAGATAAGATGGTTGTTGTCTAAGATTTGACAGTTGAGAATGTCAAACTGTGTTGACATTTCAGTTTAGTATCATTATTATTCCACTGAATTGGGGTCGTTATGGCCCTGTTAGCCTGCTGGGAACTGCGACTAAATTGTAAATCTTTTGTTCCACCTATTATTTGTGTAAATAGGTGGAACAAAAGATTTACAAATCCAGGGAGGCCGTCGATGCAGTTAACGAAACCGACGACATACTTAAGCCTTGGCTATTACTTCGTGAGTATCCTGAAGTGACTTTGCCATATGAGTGGATCTTAGGCCAGTCAGCTCCGGGCCTTAGCAGACTACGTGTTTGGCTGTTTCTACCTCGTTTCCACAGAGTCGTGCAGATCTCATCTGCTGACTTACCCATGCGGTACAAAAGGTATTTGCACCGACAGTGTCCTGTCAGCAGTCCCACCATTACCCGAAGCTCAGGTCGTGGTAGCTTCAAGAGCTTTCTGGTATAGGTCGGTGAAAGCACAACAAATTTCTTTGCCTGAGCAATACCTGAAGTATTCCTCCATAGGGTTTTCCTATCATTCCTCTCCCACTGTTGGACCGCTGTCTTGTATTGTTCTTTTCCAAGGCCACAGAAGGGCTCAGGACAAACAGGTGTCAACCTTGATGCCCTTTTTGCAAGTTCTTCTGCTTTTTCATTTCCTTCAAACCATAATGCCTCAGTACTCATAATAGAGTTACTTTATTCTCTTTGGACATTTGTTTTATGGTATCACGGCACTCCCATGACAGTAGAGATCCCTGGCCTTATGAATTCAGGGACCTCAGCATGGCCTGGCTGTCCTTAGTGATGTGAATACGTCCTCTTTTGAGGTTTCTTCTGGGACATTCTTGGGCGCAAGTGTAGACAGCAAGTGTCTCGGTTTGTAGGATAAAGGGCTCACTTTCCACGGATCTAGAGATCCTCGTTTCAGACCCATATACCCCAATACCTGTGCTTTTTTTATTTTGATCCATCGGTATACCACATGGAGGACTTTTTGTCCAAGTGATTTACTAAGTTTATTACACTGAGATGGTTGTCAATGAGCGTTTCAAAAGGTGCTTCGAAATCGAAGATAGTTGGCATCATATCTGAGGATTTTGCCAGGAGTTTTGAGTCTAATTGATTCAGTATCCCCTTGTGTCCAAACCAGTTTCCTGGAGGGAGATTTTCATTGTGGGATATTCTTATTGCTTCCAGCAGGCTACATTTCCTCGTATGTAAGTGTAAGGGAGGTAGATCGAGTATAACACAAGCGCTGCTGTGGGAGTTGTGTTTATAGTTCCTGTGACACCAATACAGGCCAGCCTCTGCAGCCGGCTGCGTGTGGTGATTTCTTTGGTTTTTGTCTACCATGATATTCTGTTCAGTAAGGCTTGGAAATTCATCATGAATCGTTTAAAGTCCGTACAACGAAAATATATTTGTTTGAGAACGACGGAAATGAAGATACTGAGAACCATATCTGGGTACACGCTGAGAGATAGGAAGAGGAACACAGCCATCCGAGAGGAATGGCAGACTCTGGACATAGTTAATGATGTTGATGACGATGTTGAAACGACCACGTCAGCCGAATGGACGCAGGCAGAATTGCTAGGATTGCCCGATACGGAATCCCAGGTTCCAGAAGACCAGTCGGCAGACCTCCTAAGCGCTGGAAAGACTCCTGGATATCTACATCCACCGAGGACTAAAGTGGAATATACAAGGCCTAGGCTTAAGAAGAAGAGAAGTTCATGGAGCACTTCGTCCATTTGACGATCAACATGATCGGCCTAGTGAGCAACCAATTCGTTTAGTTATTGATTGTATACAACCACAATTTTCCTCTTCTCGATTCAAAACTATCAACAAGAAAAAGAAATTTGCGAACCAAAGAGAATATTGCTGATGTAGCGCGAAGTGTTGAAAAAGACGCCAAAATGACGATACGTCGCTGTTCTGAACTTGTTGACTTTTGTCTTTTGACTACGTCAAAAATTTAACGTAAGGAACTTAGCTTATGTGTTGAAGCTTGAAGCCAAATGATCATCGTTTACGTCGCATTTTCGATGATTGGGCTAGTTTGAAACTTGCGTGATCAGCATATTTACTGAAGGATTATGTTAATTGATAGTTTGTTCATTTCTGGTTGAATGGCTTCGTCAATGAGAAAAATTACCGTTTATGGAGCAAAGACCATCCTCAAGCAATTACATAACATGATCGTTGTTTTATGAACATATTTTTGAATTGAGAAATTTTGTTGCGTCAAAAAGTTCTGATGAAATTGCAAATGAGTTTTATGGTTCACCCCTCTTGATGGGTGGAAAAAGTAGCCTTTTATTAGTGAAACTTTACTGCAATTCCAAGAAAATATTAAACCCAATTTTTCTCATTTTTGTAGGCATGTAACGTTTCAAGAAAAGATACTAATTACTCTTCTTTATATGAAAGAGCCTCGACAATAATTCATCCCTCAATATCATTCACACTCAGTCGGAAACACCCTGTATATAATCTGAAAGTCAAACAGCTTTGGGCGTGTTCGACGTCTGGATACGCAACAGCTCGATGAAAGCCAAGTAACAGGGCAACAATTTTAATTGTAAATGAGTAGCTAATTTAGCACGCTAAAGCACTTGATTCCACATCGTTTCTTCAGGCAATGTCCCTTATTTCCAGACGATATATCCTCAACACTCGTATAATATATATGTTCGTAGAACGTGAAAACTATTAAGTTTGATCTTTTCCCTCCCATCTGAAACAACAGTCTCACACGAGCCGGTCAGTAAAAGCTTCTGCGTTAGCATGAAATAGAGAAGTTATGACGGAATAAAGTTTTTATGTGTAGTTCTTTCATCGTGCGATAAATCCAACTGAATGCACCCTTTCCTTTTCAGGTCATCGTCTATCCCACCAAAGTCAGCCTTCAGATATATGGCGCTGGCATCGTTCTCCTCGTTATTTGGCTGGTGGCACTTATTTTGGCATTGCCCCTTTTCATCTACAAGAAGCTGGAACACCAGAACATAACACTAACGGACGAAATTGATGGTCTGAACTTCTGCATCGAGAATTGGCCGGACGAGCATGGAAGGGCTTATTACTCCTTATTTTCTTTGACGTTCCTGTATATATTGCCCATCACTATAATAACGGTAAGGCTGTTTTAGTGGTAGCTATGTCGTTTTAGATCTGAATGGGAAAAGTTTAGGGTTAGACTCACTGTAGGAAATTCATTTAATAACAGGTTTGTGGCTTGAGGACTGGGTGAATCAAACAAATTATTATTGAATTGTCGAGATTTCGATCCCAACTTGGATCTTTTTATAAACTGAAGCATTATTACTTTATTATAAACATTGGATTTGACACATTCATCACGAAAAATACAATAGAGTATAAGAACTTGCTTTATCAATACAAACTATAATGTACCTAAAATATAACTATGAAATAAAATAATTGAAATCTACTATACATTAAAATATTCCCCAGAAACAGCAAGAAAGGTCAAGACGAGATATTACTGAATTTCGTTCTTGAATTGGATTTGCCTTTTCAACTGGATTTATAAGGTAGCACTATATTAGACCAATTGAAAAGTCCCCAGTCTGATGCCCAGATGACGGTGCTAGTATTAAATCCATAAGGTTTTTAGCTAGTACGATACGTGTCAAAATTTGACACCAAGCTGACCATTAGTTTCGGAGATATTGCGTTGTGAGTGTAGCTACTTTGTTATTTGAGAAAAAGATGGAAAAAAAAAATTTCGTGTTGTAATAAATATATTGCTTTTTGAAGAGAAAAAAACAGTTGGCTTGATGAAGAGTTTCCGGGGTCTGCACCAGGGTTATCAAACATCATTGATTGGTATGCTAAGTTTAAACGTGGCGAAAGGAGCACCGAAGATGGCGAACGCAGTGGACGCCCAAAAGAGGCTATCACCGACGAAAAAATCAAAAAAGTTCACAAACTAATTTTGAATGAAGTTGATCGAGAAGTTAAGTTGATCGAGATAGCAGACATTGTGAAGATATCATCTGAACGTGTACATCATATCATTCACGAATATTTGTACATGAGAAAGCTGTGTGCAAAATGGGTGCTGCGCGAGCTCACAATCGAACAAAAGAGAAAACGTTTTAATGATTCTGAGCAGTGTTTAAAATTGTTTACGTGCAATAAACCTGAATTTTTGCATTGATATGTGGCAATGGATGCAACATGGCTCCATAATTTCAATCCGGAGTCCAATCGACAGTCAGCTGAGTGGACTGCACACGATGAACCGAATCCAAAGCGAGGAAAAACACAACAGTCAGCTGTCAAGGTTATGGAATCAGTATTTTGGGATGCGCGAGGTATAATATTCTTTGATTCCCTCCAAAAGGGCCAGACCATCAACAGCGATTATTATATAGCGTTAGTGGATCGTTTAAAGGATGAAATTGTTGAAAAACGGCCATATTCGAAGAAAAAGAAGTGCTGTTTCATCAAGACAATGCGCCATGTCACAAATCAATAAAAACAATGGCAAATTTTCATGAATTGGGTTTCGAATTGCTTCTGAATCCACTGTATTCGCCAGATCTGACCCCAGCGACTTTTTCCTATTTTCAGACCTCAAAAGAATGCTCGCTGGAAAGAAATTCAAAGCCAATGAAGAAGTAATCGTCGAAAGTGAGGCCTATTTTGAACCGAAAGACAAAATCGTACTACAAAAATCGTATCGAATAGTTGGAAGATCGCTATAACCGCTGTATCGCCCTAGAAGGCAACAATGTTGAATGATAAAACCGAATTTGGCCAAAAAAATGGTAGACCGGGAACTTTTCAATCGGCCTGTTACGAAGATGCTTACCGCTGCAGTAAGCGAACATTCGGATGAAGAACCGACTAGACCACTGCTAGAAAACCCGCAATTCCTCAAACTCCCCTCATTTCGAACCGCACACCGCCCAAAACGTAATCACATTCGCTCGACGAAAGGCCCTACAAGCCAACGAACGAGTTCCGGGAACGAAATCCGGACTCGAAGGACCAGGCGTCCTTTTTACTTCCGGCACCGGCAACGCGGAAATCTATTATTTTCATTTCGCGAATGTTGACAATGAGAGCAAAAATGTGAAGAGCGTACTCAAGAGGCGCACACTACGAATTTTCATAACTTCATTATGGGCTGGCAGACGTCGCGGTGGTTACGACTTGGCGGTAGAAGGGCCAAGGCTCGGGCCAAGGTGTTGCTTTCAAGAAGTCGAAACGGGCAGAATTCCGCTCGAGAATGAATCAACGAGTGGCAGAACGACGAGGGAATAATACTCGAGGAGAGGAAATAAAACAGAATTAGACGCCTCGGGGGATTGGAATGGTGGTAGAAATAGACGTGATTTTAAAAATGTACATCGGAAGTGTTTCAGGTAGTGGGGGTTATGGGGAAAGAGATATGATCTTTATATTTTCATTACGTTGGAATACCTACTATGCAAGTATTGTGTGATGGCGTGAGTTCTGGAATGAGCACGATGATTTTAGGAGAAAAAGACTTGGAGGCTGCTGGGATTTTCAGGGTTTTCTTGATGATTCGGAAAAGTTTTCCGAACGAACTGAAACTTCATAGTTTTGGAATAACTACGCCAAATTTAGTTAGGATTGTGCTCAGAGTAATAAACATAGATAGAGGGAGCGTATGTTATTTTCAGTAAACGAATTTTGTCCCCAACATGAACATGAATCGCATTTGACATGAAGCGCGCGGAAATGAAAACATATCAATTATACGATATTTCAATCAATTCGCGAGTTTCTCCACAAAGAACGAACTTCTTATGTCCCATAGTGCATTAACGTCCCATATTCATTTAAAATATATTGAAATGAATAAATATATCAGAGATTCAGAAATCAAACTTCAAGCACACCAAACGACGTGAAACAACCGATGACACCAGAAGAGCAAAAGTTTCCAAACCTTTCAGTAGGTAGATACAGAAAATAATAAAAATTCTGCTTATTATAAATTGGACAATTAGTAAAAATAACGGATTCCAAATATTCAAATTTGCATATTTAATCACTCAAATGAATATATTTCATTCAATATAATTTACATCCATAAAGATATTGTAAAATTGTGAATTTGAAAATATATCATAATCCGACAACGTAATCTAATCATGTTGGGGACATTCAAAAATTGCGTATACTCCCTCTAACTATGTTAGAACGATTGGGGTTGTGTCTCTAGAAGATTATAAACAATGTTTTTGAAAAGTCTAATATTTCCGAAATTATTCTTCCTGAATATGAATGAATTTTCTTCAAAGATCTCCCTTTAAATTTTAGAGTAATATTCCTGGATTTGCTGGCGTGTTGACGCTTTCCGTCTTCTATGAGAGGGTTTTTGTTGAGTCTATTCGCTGATGATGTTTCGGTATTTTTTTTCGGCCCCAACATTCGAAGCTGAAGTTCTTCGATTGTTGGGGAGACCACTACCGAAGCTCTGTGAGATTCTGTTTCAAAGCTTTGTGAACTGGTGGCATCAATATCGATAAAACCGAAAGTATCTACTTCACAATTATGCATATTGATCGTGATCTGGTGATTCGCCGTTCGGAAAGTGCTATTCTATCTAGGAGTGGTTCTAAATTTCAGGGCATTCACCTAAATAATAATTTAGAATGGGATGTGTACATTTATTCTGTTTACAAAAAACTGAATAGTTTTTATTTTGCCATAAATAGGATGAAAACCTTACTTCCCTTGGAGTCACTAATAAATATTTATTATAGTACGGTCCATAGCCACCTGACGTATAATATTCTACTATGGAAAAACTCTTAGGATGTTGGAAGGGCTTTCATAATACAAAAATGTATTTTACGTGATATTCAGCATACCTGAACGTTCGTCCTCTAGACCCATATCTGTAGAAAACAAAACGATATTATGACCTTATCATCCATTTTCATTTTGAAATGTATACTATTATGTGAGGAAAATGAGAAAAAAGTTGTACAGTTGTCTAGTTTTCATAACTATGGATAGTTCCATAGTTATGAAAACTAGACAACTGTACAACTTTTTTGAGTGAGAGAACATTGTATATTCCCAAGCACAGATCAACAAAGTTGGAGATGTCTCCTATGTATCAATTTGTTAGAATTTATAATCATTTTCCACACAATATTCGATTCGTTGTTTTAAATAAATTGAAAAAATTTTCAATTATTAATTATACAACTACAGAAAATTATGTATCGAATATTTGGGAAAGAACAAAATTTTTCCGAGGCTTAAAACCGGAGGACTTGAGATTCAGAATGTTCGAGAAGAAATACCCAATATTTCCGTATTATGGGAATCATAAAAAAAAGAATTCAAGCATAATATCGAGAACAAATTGAGAGTAAAATAGTGAGCTTCTGGACGTCCAGTTATTTATATGCCAACCGTAACCTTGGAGACTTTAGAACTGTATACAGGGTGTACCTAAAATGTAGGTACAAAGGAAAATGAAAGATTTCTCGGATTAGTATAAGAAAAAACTCTTTGTTTTCGAAACACCATTTTTGTCCTAATTTTTGTGATGATTTTATCGAATTTTTATCAATCTTCGTTACAAATTGGATAAATGAGTATAAGTAATTCATTTATTACAGCTTATTAACTTTATAATCATTCGGATTTTCCTGAGGATTACTAGAGAATTGTTGAAAAAAAAAACTCAAAATTGGTAGCAGATACGACAAAACTACAAGTTACCAAAAAGTATAGCACTGGACCAATGTTTCGTTTTACATTTTTCTAAACTACCATTGGTTCACCAAAAAAAAAGTTCTGGAGGAATTATGCGGACATTTTTCCTGTAAAAATATGACCCTGTGGATTCGCATTCCAAATCATCATAGCACATGATGAAAACTTTCAACTGAAATATCTATTCCAAATTTGAGTTGAATATCTTGTAAAGGGAAGGTGCTATTGGAAACAACTTGAAAAAGATCAAACTTTAACACCCTGTATCTGAGAAAGAAGCATTCATAGGACCATCAGGGAGATCCTAGGAATCTGCCTTTTTTGTTTGTAACTCCAATTTAGGAACACCCAGTATTTCAAAGCGCATTCGCCATTTTGCAACCACAAAGCTAATCCAACTTCCTAGTCTCTAAAGTGATCTGAAGTGATCTAAGCGAGTTTAACTCAACGAGGGGACAAATAAAAATGATGATGCCATCTGGGTGGAGAAGAAAAAGCACACTAGGGATCCATTGTTCGATTTCAGGACTCCAGACGAATCCTTATAAACCATTAAATGAGGGAGATGTTGAAGCGTATAAATATCGGATAGAGGTAATAAAAATTGACTCCAGTATCGTAAAGAAATTCATGGACCAGTTCACTTGAAGATGTTCAATAATATCGAATTCAGTCGGTTTATGATCTGGTTGTTGAACGGCTGAATGGTCCTGAGAAGATAGTGACTTAATGCTATTTCTGATTTTATCGATAGGTTATGTCGATAAAAGAAGAAATTCTTGATTCGGTCATTTCAGAATCTCATCTACGAAGGCAATTTTTTTCTCTCCTTCTTTCACAATGGTAAATGTGTACAACTTTGCAATTCGATCGATTAACCCTGCTTTCATATGTAATTTATTTATGTTAGTCGGAAAAGTATAGGTACTCACACTGAATTTCCTGGAACATTTGACAAAGAATATCTTATTGTAAATAGGCGTACAACTTTTCTTCCGCCGTTTTTTCAAAATTCGAGGATTTATTGTAAAAAACTGGTTTTATATTTATATATTTATCATTTAAAGTATTGTCTATCGCTGGCCACTACTCTCTCCCATCTTTCGGGCAGCGTACGAGTCCCGCGTTGAAAAAACTGGTCATCTTTTGAAACGATCCACGAATCGATCCAATTTTTTACTTCTTCATAAGACCGGAAGTGCTGGTCGACCAGGCCATTTGCCATTGATCGAAACAGGTGATAGTTCGAAGGAGCAACGTCTGGAGAATATGGCGGGTGGGTAGGACTTTCCATTTCAACGTTTCCAAGAATATCTTGACCACTTTTGCTTCATGAGGTCGAGTATTGCCATGCTGTAAAATCACTTTATCATGACTCTCGTTGTATTGAGGCCGTTTGTTTTTGAATGCTCTGCTCAAACGCATTAATTGCGTTCGATAACGATATCCTGTGATTGTTTCAGTCGGCTTCAACCACTCATAATAGACCACGCCGAGCTGGTCCCACCAAATACTGAGCATGACCATGAAACCGCGAATATTTGGTTTGTCCGTTGACGTAGAAGCATGGACGAGATATCCCCATGATTTTCTGCTCTTGGGATTATCATAATGAACCCATTTTTTGTCTTCATTCACAATGCGATGCAGAAATCCCTTCCGTCTTTGCCTTGCAAGCAGCTGTTCGCAAGCAAATGAATGCCGTTCAACATCTCACGGCTTCAACTCGTACGGCACCCAATTTCTTTGTTCCTGAATCATTCCCATGACTTTCAGGCAAGTTGAAATGGCTTGTTGCGTCATTTCCAATGATCCTGTCCATTCTTGTTGCGTTTGACAAGAGTCTTGATCAAAAACCTTCTTTGGTCTTTGACGTTAAAATCCCCGTTCTTGAAGCGTTGAAACCACTTTCGCCACGTTCGTAGCGGCCTCGTCATAGCTATTTAAGATCATTCGATGAGCCTCAGCCGCAGATTTCTCCAAATCAAAGCAGAAAATTAAAACCTCCCGCAAATGACGAGAATTTGGCTCGTAAGCTGACATGTTTAATAGAGAATAACTATTATGATGCAGACACAAATCGACTTATATTTCGATGGTATTATGTTTACAAATACTTAAGCTTATTGTATGACATCTACGATCTTTTTATTTCGACTACCGCTTACCGCTACAGCCGTCTATTGCAGAACGACGTTAGCAAAGTTGTACACTTAAGATTTCCTTTTCTTCATTTCGCAATGTTTCCTTGTTTAAGTCGTTATTCTATCAGGTTGGTCACTGGGGTATTCAAGGGTATTTCAAGGAAATAAAGATTGTTATTGTGAAAAGTCATACATCCTAAGCCCCTGACTCTTCAACACGTAAACCATCTACGCATCTTCCAAAACACCTATCACCTCAATACCCAACATACGAAATTCCGAACATCTCCATCGAACGACGATCAAAGGCGATAACGTTGCGATCGAAAATCTGGGTAAGCGTAGCAATAAACCGCACACCCTGAGCACCTCAGAACGGCACCCTGCATACCAAAATTCCTGCCGATACAAAAAAAAACCGATCCTATCTCGAATTACAAGGGGACATAAGAGACAAATGATTAAATTTCGATTCTGACCCGTTTTGTTTCCCGATCGTCGCGTCTTCTAGCCTCCCTTCATAATGCATTCAGCTTCACTCGACGAAATAAGGTCATCCTTATTGAGTTACTGGCCGGTATTTACCGAAGGGCAGGAAGGAGACGAGAAGGATGTCAACAGGATGTCCTAGTGATATATTTGTTCTCGAATTGGACTATGAGGAGTTCTGGAGTGGATGTTGCTTGAGGGGGGTTGAAGGAACCGCTGATTACCCTTGACCGGAGTATTGATTAATTGTGTTCTGGAATTGTTTTCGGCTTCGGATGGTGTCCACGTCGTTATCTTCGTATTAATCGAATAGTGGAGGAAATTGGGGGTGAAGGATTAGAAAATCTGTCCAAGATGTTGTCATAACCCTTTGGGGGGGTTACATGTAGTGATTGATTTTGTTTTTGAGAGCACATTCTCCGAACTGATCGCTTTATTATCTTTCTCTTCAATCGTTGAATTGAAGTACAAGTTGCAGCAGAAACATATAGAACCTTAGGTATTACTGCTTTAGTTTGATTGAGAGCAACTGGAGTTAACCGTACAAAGACTCCAAGTACAGGAGCACAAAGTGCTCTTAGGGGATTTGGCTAGATCTTACATGAAAATTGGAAGAATTGAAAATATGACCCCAATCCCATCAGATTTCACTCGTAGGAAGGGTGGTCGTCATGGTAGGAGATTGTAAGTAGCGCGTTGACGAGATGCAGTTGGGGATGAAGAAAAATTGGAACAAAGGTTCATTATATAAAGTCAGCAACAATAATAATAATCTTTATTTCAGAAGATATTGCCACACTTTTGAAACAAACAGTTACATTAAATGAAATAAATAAAATAAACAACAAACGAAAAAACATTTATCACTTTCTTTCAATGTCATCCATGGTAAAGGGTTCTAGTTTCCAGAGTTTTTTGAATTTATGCTTCTTGAAAGTATTTGTGCCATTCACACTTTTGAAATTGCATGGAAAACAACTTCAAGCATCTAATTGTTCTTTGAAATTTTGCTATCAATTTCAAATGAGGTAGTGTTAGATACATTTGACAATATCCTCATACACTGCATTTCCTATTAATCTTACAATTTTGCCATCGAAATATTAGTCCATTTGTGTCTGCATCATGAAGTAATTTTCGATTAAACATGTCAGCATACGATCGCAATTTTCCTCATTTGCGAGGGGTTTTAGTTTTCTACTTTAATATTTAAAAATCTGCGGATGAGGCTGAGCCAATGCTCACAATGAAGCTTCGTGACAATATAATTCTTCATGCAGAATTTCGAGCCGATCGTACATTATGAATACCATGGAAAATAGATTGTTCAAAAATTCAAGAAGAATATCGTTGAATAAAACCTGATATTTTGGTGACAACAGATCCGACTGAGTTGAAACTTTGTGGGTATATAAATAACAACTATTCCAAGCTTCATGCAGAATTTGCTGTCGACAACAGTGTCAGAACATTAAAATATTCAAATAAAATATAAAAAAAAAATGAGAAAGCACTTATGCGATCTCCGATGTAGCCTATGGTTCAGGTAGCGATGATAATTGAAGGGATTATTCTTTGTGGAATGTGCGTTTATTATCTGAAGACAGAGGAGAAATGATACTAGATAACCTTGGAACTTTCCATTTTCCCAACAATATTTTTCCAACAGAGCGAAAAATGACAACGTGCAGAATCTCCTAGTAGAACGAAACGAAACATCTCATTCTAGAGCCACTCACCTCCAACAGATAATCCCGTGAAGCTCAAAAACACTCCAAATTCCAATCTATTCCATTTCAAGCCAGTCAAGTCCCTAAACCAATCCTCCCGAATGTATTTCATGTGTGCTTTTGAAATCCCCCGTTTATGAAATCGTTAGAAGCAATATGTCTAACACAGCAATTGAGGATAATGAATACTTAGGAGCAAAACCTGATATTTCAGTTACAACAGATATGACAAAGTTGAAATTTCATGTGCATTAAAGAACAGTTATTCCAAGCTTCGTGCAAAATTTCCTGTCGATAATTGCATCAGAACTATAGGAATTTCAAACAGAATATCAAAAAAAAGAAATGAGAAAGCAATCTAGTCTCTGGTTAAGGTAGCGATGATCTCCCTAGTCACGACTGAAAAATTGAGATACAAAATTTGAACAATGTGAATTGAAGGGATTTTTCTTTTTGAAAAGTGCGTTGATTGTCTACACCAGAGAAGAAATGATACTAGATGTTCTTGGCACTTTCGGATTTTCCATTTCTTTAACAAAATTTTTCCACCAGAGCGAAAAATGACAATCTGCTGAAACTCCTAATAAAACGAAATGGAACATCTCATTCTACAGGCACTCACCTCCAACAGAATCATCCCGTAAACCTTAAAAACACCCCAAATTCCAACCTATTCCGTTTCAAGCCAGTCAAGTCCCTTAAACCAATGCTCCCGAATGTATTTCATGTGTGCTTTTGAAATCCCCCGTTTATAAAATCGTTAGAAGCAATAAGTAGAACTTGGCCATTAAGGATAATGAATACTTGGGCGCAAAACCTGATATTTCAGTGACAACAGATCTGACAAAGTTGAAATTTCATGTGCATTAAAGAACTGTTATTCCAAGCTTCGTGCAAAATTTCCTGTCGATAATTGCATCAGAACTATAGGAATTTCAAACAGAATATCAAAAAAAGAAATGAGACAGCAATCTAGTCTCTGGTTTAGCTATCGACGATCTCCTTAGTCACGACTGAAATATTGAGATAGAATCCTTGAACGATGATAATTGAAGGGATTATTCTTTTTGAAAAGTGCGTTGATTGTCTACGATAGAAAAGAAATTATACTAAATGCCCTTGGCATTTTCGGATGTCTCGTTTTCCCAACAAAATTTTTTCACCAGAGCGAAAAATGACAATCTGCTGAAACTGCTAATATAACGAAACGAAACATCTCATTCTAAAGCACTCACCTCCAACAGATTATCCCGTAAACCTCAAAAACACCCCAAATTCCAACCTATTTCATTCCAAGCCAGTCAAGTCCCTAAAACCAATCCCCCCGAATGTATTTCATGTGTGCTTTTGAAATCCCCCGTCTATGAAATCGTTAGAAGCAATAAGTCGAACACAGCAATTGAGGACAAAGAATACTTAGGCGCAAAAACTGATATTTCACTGACAACAGATCTGACAAAGTTGAAATTTCATGTGCACTAAAGAACAGTTATTCCAAGCTTCATGCAAAATTTCCTGTCGATAATTGTATCAGAACTATAAGAATTTCAAACAGAATATCAAAAAAAGAAATGAGAAAGCAATCTAGTCTCTGGTTTAGGTAGCGATGATCTCCCTAGTCACGACTGAAAAATCGAGATACAAAATTTGAACGATGATAATTGAAGGGATTATTCTTTTTGAAAAGTGCGTTGATTGTCTACGACAGAGAAAAAATGATACTAAATGCCCTTGGCATTTTCGGATCTCTCGTTTCCCCAACAAAATTTTTTCACCAGAGCGAAAAATGACAATCTGCTGAAACTCCTAATAAAACGAAATGAAACATCTCATTCTACAGGCACTCACCTCCAACAGAATTATCCCGTAAACCTCAAAAACACCCCAAATTCCAACCTATTCCGTTTCAAGCCAGTCAAGTCCCTTAAACCAATGCTCCCGAATGTATTTCATGTGTGCTTTTGAAATCCCCCGTCTATGAAATCGTTAGAAGCAATAAGTCGAACACAGCCATTAAGGATAATGAATACTTAGGCTCAAAACCTGATATTTCTCTGACAACAGATCTGACAAAGTTGAAATTTCATGTGCACTAAAGAACAGTTATTCCAAGCTTCCTGCAAAATTTCCTGTCGATAATTGCATCAGAACTATAGGAATTTCAAACAGAATATCAAAAAAAGAAATGAGAAAGCAATTTAGTCTCTGGTTTAGGTAGCGATGATCTCCCTAGTCACGATTGAAAAATTGAGATACAAAATTTGAACGATGATAATTGAAGGGATTTTTCTTTTTAAAAAGTGCGTTGATTGTCTATGACAGAAAAGAAATGATACTAGATGACCTTGGCATTTTCGGATCTCTCGTTTTCCCAACAAAATTTTTTCACCAGAGCGAAAAATGACCATCTCCTGAAGCTGCTAATATAACGAAACGAAACATCTCATTCTAGAGCCACTCACCTCCAACAGATTATCCCGTAAACCTCAAAAACACCCCAAATTCCAACCTATTTCATCCCAAGCCAGTCAAGTCCCTAAAACCAATCCTCCCGAATGTATTTCATGTGTGCTTTTGAAATCCCCCGTTTATGAAATCGTTAGAAGCAAGAAGCCGAACACAGCCATTAAGAATGATGAATACTTAGGCGCAAAACCTGCTATTTCAGTGACAACAGATCTGACAAAGTTGAGATTTCATGTGCATTAAAGAACAGTTATTCCAAGCTTCGTGCAAAATTTCGTGTCGATAATTGTATCAGAACCATAGGAATTTAAAACAGAATATAAAAAAAGAGAAAATAAAGGGTTTTTTCTAGAGCTAGAAATTTAAATTGCAATAAAACAACGATGGATTATTCGATTGACATGCCGTATACCGGCAATAACACGGCGAATGTTGTCTTCCAAATTGTGAAGGGTTTGTGGCTTATCCGCATAGACCAATGACTTTACATAGCCCCACAGAAAGTAGTCTAGCGGTGTTGAATCACAAGATCTTGGAGGCCAATTCACAGGTCCGAAACGTGAAATTAGGCGGTCATCAAACGTGTTTTTCAATAAATCGATGGTGGCATGAGCTGTGTGACATGTTGTGCCGTCTTGTTGGAACCACAGCTCCTGGACATCATGGTTGTTCAATTCAGGGATGAAATCATGGCTCTTTACCGATCACCATTGACTGTAACGTTCTGGCCATCATCGTTTTTGAAGAAGTACGGACCAATGATTTCACCAACCCATAAAGCGCAGCAAACAGTCAGTTTTTCTGGATGTAACGGTGTTTCGACATACATTTGAGGATTAGCTTCACTCCAAATACGGCAGTTTTGTTTGTTGACGTAGCCATTCAATCAGAAGAGCGCTTCATCGCTAAACAAAATAAAATGGACGTAGTGCGCGATACGTATTCCGCACAGAACGATTATTTTCGAAATAAAATTGCACTATTTGCAAGCGTTGTTCAGGAGTGAGTCTATTCATGATGAATTGCCAAACCAAACTGGGAATAAATCAAATGACAGCTATTAAATCGGTTGCCATCTTGAACAGTAATGCCAACTTAAAGTTATATAACTCGAAAAAAACACCCGTTACTTATGCGAACTCCAATCTAGTCTCTGGTTCAGGTAGCGACGATCTCCCTAGTCTCGAATGAAATATTGTGATACAAAATTTGAACGATGATAATCGAAAGGATCATTCATTTTGGAGTGCGTGTTGATTACTGATGACAGAGGAGAAATGATACTAGATGACCTTCGAATTTTTCGTTTTCCCAACAGAGTGACAAATGAAAATGTACTGAAAATCCTAATAGAACGAAACGGAATATCTCATTCTGAAGGCACTCACCCCCAACAGTTCATCCCGTAAACCTCAAAAACACCCCAAATTCCAACCTATTTCATCCCAAGCCAGTCAAGTCCCTAAAACCAATCCTCCCGAATGTATTTCATGTGTGCTTTTGAAATCCCCCGTTTATGAAATCGTTAGAAGCAATAAGTCGAACACAGCCATTAAGGATAATGAATACTTGGGCTCTCTCGATTGGCCGGAATTCCATCAGTTCTGACACAAATGTTCGACTTCCAAGCTTCAGCACGTAACTCATGAAAGGGGTGGAAAATCTCCTTTATCCTTATCCAGCTTATTAGGGACTCGGCATTTCGGGAATTATCGGTTGTGGTAAACTCGCTATGCAGTGAGCTGCTTTATTTTTTATTACCTTCGGTTTAATTGGGAGAGATTTTGATGAGCTTGTTATACAGTGCTTGATGTAAGAGCATTGTACGGTAATGGTACGCCCGGACGAGTAGATATTGGTTTTCTCTAATTCTGTGGTTATTCCGTTCATTCTTCCACATCTTGTAGAACAAAATCGTGCGAGAATATATCAGAAACGCACAGTTTTCATGGTTATATTTTATTATTCTATGTTGGTACTCCGAACTTTC
Organism: Harmonia axyridis; assembly: GCF_914767665.1. Lineage (NCBI taxonomy): Eukaryota > Metazoa > Arthropoda > Insecta > Coleoptera > Coccinellidae > Harmonia > Harmonia axyridis. The sequence goes on from NC_059505.1 coordinate 34,699,429, forward strand.
TGCCACGGCTTTATCTGTCAATTCATCAATTTGCCTTAAAGAAATCAGTTCTGCCAACCAACATTTTTCAATGCAAAAATCACTAAAATATATTTATGGAAATATTTCATTAATTTCAATGAAAATGCAATGAAATAGAGAAAATAATGTATAATACTCGTACAGAAGGCTCATTCTACCACTCGTTCATTCCAAAACTCGCCACTTCGTGGCTCGTTTTTGAATTTTGAACTCGTGGAAGAATATCAATGCCTTCTGCACTTGTATTATAAATTACTATTCTTAACCATTATAACTCCACTATTATTGATTATTAAGTTACCCTCGATGTTGTCGAACTCACCGAATTTTGGACGGATCCAATGAAATGCCGAATTCTGAAAAGTCTACTCGCTTTATTATCATTTGTTCGATCGATCTAAAAATGTACAGAAGGCATTGATATTCTTCCACGAATTGAAAATTCAAAGAGGACTCAAGGAGTTTTTGAATGAACGAGTGTCACAATGAACGGGTACTGTAATGATACTAATATGTACACATATACTTATTGACAAAAAAACTGCAACATCCAGAAGAAGCTGTTTGAATTTCAATTTTTTTTTGGCTAAACATAGATAGTATAGCAAGGAGTGAATGATTGAAATTTGGAGGAAAAAACGGAGGGTGTACAAAGGTTTTTGATGATTTGTTAATAATGTGTTTGTGTGCCGTGATTATCTACTCACTTATCGGCATTGATGCAATCAAATGGTCTATTTCTTCTTGAGGGATACTATCCCAAGCTACCTGTACTTCATATCTCAGAGTCGCCATGATGTCCCATGCCCACCCATCTGGGTAACCATTGCAAAAGATTCACATGGGATGCTTTGAAAAAGGTTAAACTAACTCTGGCAACATGAGGTCTGGCATTATCTTGCTGAAATATTGGATTCTCGAGCCGGTTAAGGGAGAACATCCACTTTTCTTGAAAGTAACGCAGTGCTGTAATGTTACCCCGAATAAAGACTAAAGGTGAACTACTTACATGTGCAATACTATTACTCCTACAGCCCGGCACATGACGTTCAACATCAAACTGAGGTTCACATTTTTCTCACTGACGTCGTCTTACCCTTCTTCGGCCATCATGTGCACCCAAGGAGAAACGGAAAAGATGCCATTTCACATTCCAATGTGGACGTTCTCTGCACCACTGTAATCGTTGGTGGCGATGCTCAACAGTCAGAGGTAACACAAGATGGGGTCGATAATGCTGCAGTCCAAAAGACCTTAACCAGTGGAAAACCCGTCCGGACAGTTACAGGATGGCCTTGTTCTCCTAACCACTCATCAGCCAAATGGGTCTCTAATGACCATTAGTCTTAGACGCCGATCTTGAACTTTATTTGTGCCCCTTCGACGTCCGGTGTACACTCTTCTCCGATTTTGGGCATAATCAAACCACGCTTAACAACATCTCATAACAGATGTTATTTATATTTAAGTAACAAAAATTGTTCACATCAAAAAACCTTCACGATTTTTTCTTCAAATTCAATCATTCAGTCCTTGCTATACTGTTTGTTTTACAAAAAAAAGAATAACATTTAAACAGCTCCTTCTGGGTATTGCAGTTTCTTTGTCAGTAAGTATATATACGTATAGTTCGTAGTAGATTGCTGCCCAAAAAATGAAATGTTGTTTGAACAAAGTAATTTGAAAAAAGTCCAGAAAAACAATTGAAACATACAAAGATTTCATTAAGATTAAACTTAACTGAACTAAAGGGCGTCATGAAGTTCCTTAAAATTATTTCTCTGCCTTCTCAATTCTTCAACTCCACTACTATCTCACGCAACAACAATATGATGTTTTTTGAAACAGGGTGATTTGGGTGATCAGATCGTTCTGCATCGGTTGGTGGTTCTTAGACCGCGTTTAAATTCAGGATTGCACCTTTCAACTGTTGTTGCTGATGGAGCCAAATTTCAGAGAATTTGCTTTTCGAGATATCAACCCAAAGAGTTGAAGGTGAAACATAATGTATCAAGTGTAGTAACCTCAAAACTCAAACAAGACCTAATGTCAGTACTACCTGCAGACTATCAAAATAAGAGTAAGTTAACTCAAAAACAAAACCAACAGAATACTAATAAACCAAGTTGGTCTCTTCAGAATTCCATATATGCAACATTATAATTCAAATATTCTCAAGAAATTCCGGTTAATTGACAACGCTGACATCAGTTCATTTTTAGATGAGAGAATCAACGAATAAACTATTCGTATCATGAAAGCTGAGACCTACTTTGAGAAACCCATGGTCTCCTTGATTTCGTTTTTTTTGCCAATCCTCGATATTTCGCTTTGCATAGAAATGAGGAACTCGAGAAAGAGATTGGAATATGAACCTATTTGCGAAATCTACGTTCCTCTTTGATGTAGGAGTTGCTGCAGATTTCTGGTCCATATGATATCTCAGCCAACATTCTTTGCGAATAGGGTTTTCAGAATTCTTCTCATGTACTGCAGTTGTGCCTCAATGAGTTGAATTTAAACATATTACACTGCACATCCAAGTTCGAGAGATAAATTGGTGGAAAATGACGGCCATTCCTACATTCATGCATATTTCGTTTTAGGATTTGAGTCAACATTGTTAACTTTTAACCTCGTTAGCTTTCATCGTATTTTATGAGATGCTTCTTTTGCTTGCATTTCAATTCATTTCACTTGATGAAGCACAAACCTCTGGAACAGGGTAAAATTCTGTCTTTCCTGACTTTTCGATTGCCTGATGATCTGATTATTAATTTTTCTTTTCCAATAGAATGAGAAGATCAAATAAGATAAATCCTGTTTACACAATGGAAATCAGAGAATTTCAAATAGATCTTAGAGGCAAGTAAATCTGTTGGCTAGATAGATTCAATTTCAATTCAATTTATTCAATCAGATCTCCATACAATCTTTCCTACAATTAACAATATTTGTGAATCTCGCATGACCAGGCAAGACCCACCTAGGCAAGCATGCCTGTATTGCATAATCTTGCCAGGTCAAAGCGGTGTTAATAAAAAAAATCACAGTTCATGTAAGATAAACAAAACAAAAAAAGACAAGCAAATCAAAAATCTGCTAAATCAAGCACGGCGAGGAGGATGCGTGACGAAGAAGTGTATCCAGGGAATGACAAGAACAAAAACAAAAAAATAACAAAAGAAACCGTGATGAGTCGACTAACTATGTAGTACACTTCATTGATAATCTAGAGTTCAACATTGTTGGGAATATAGTAGTTGCTTGGTTGAACGAAAATTTCTTTATGCTCTATGGACGAAAGATCGGGGTATCTGGGCAGTCATGGCAAAAGATTCACATGGGTCACTTCGAAAAAGTTTAAACTAACTCTGGCAACATGAGGTAGGGCATTATCTTGCTGAAATATTGGATTCTCGAGCCAGTTAAGGTGAGGGAGAACATATGGCTCCACTATTTCTTGAAGGTAATGCAGCGCTATCATGTTACCTCAAATAAATATTAAAGGTGACCTACTTGCATGTACAATAAAACCCCATCCGTTGTACATGACGCTCAACATCAAACTGAGGTTCACGTCTTTCTCCCCGACGTCGTCCTACCCTTCTTCGGCCATCATGTGCACCCAAGGAGAATCGAGATGCATCAGAAAGACGACCTGATGCCATTCCTCATTCCATTGTTGACGTTCTCTGCACCACTGCAATCGTTACCAGCGATGCTCAACCGTCAGAGGTAACACAAGGTGGGGTCGATAATGCTGCAGTCCAAAAGACCTTATCCGGCGGTAAACCGTTCGGACAGTTACAGAATGGCCTTGTTCTCCTAACCACTCATCAGCCAATAAAGATCGGGTTGTGGTAAATCGCTCTCTAATAGTCTTAGACGTCGATTTTGGCCATTATCAAGCCACGCTTGACAACATCTCATAACAGTAGTTGGATTTCTGTTCGTAAGGTTAGCGATTTGTCGAAATGATGACCCCGCCTCCTGTAGACCAATAATTGGATCTCTTTCAAATTCAGTTAGCTGGAGATAAATTCCTCGTACACGTCATTTTGGCAAATCCTAAACATTAGTTTTGGATCTCCTCCAATAGCTGAATTGTTGTGAAATTTAAAAAACTTGCAAAAAGCTATTACAATATTCATGTTACAAAAATTCTTTACATGATAAGACCTTTTTTTTCTTCAAATTCAATCATTCACTCCTTGCTATACTATCTATGTTTTACCAAACAACAATTTAAAATTTAAACAGCTCCTTCTGGGTTTTGCAGTTTCTTTGTCAGTTAGTCATCATCCTCATCATCATTCTCAGCTAACAACCAATTGTCGGTGTAAGCCTACCTTAGTTTCCAAAAATTGCCTAACAGAGACTACTAATGTAATGTAGATACATATAACGTTAGGTAGATACAGTCGAAAAAAATCATTGTGAATCTCCTGATTTCAAGGTTATTTATATCAGAAGAGAAATGTACAATAGCGAAGTGTTTCCTTGCAAAATGTGATCAATCTTGTGAATGTCTTCCTGAAACGATTTTTTATCCTGAAGCGTCATAAATATGAGGAAACTCATAGAATTTATTTATCCAATTCTCCTTTTAGTTGCTTTCTTGATGAAAGCTTTCTTGTGAGAAGAGAGATATATCGTTCTTGTAGAATATAAGTCATTGCGAGTTTTATGAAGCAAATGTCACGTGGTCGCTTGTTGACGTTTGGTCGAGAGATTGATTCTTCGTGTAATTTTGGTGCGTTTCTGAGCAAGGCCGAATTTTATTATCTCGATGTATCATTTTATGGTTTCTGATATGGAAAGTTAACAAACGTATATTTGGTTAACTAACTACAGCCGGCCCAAAGGAACAGTGATTCACGAAATTGACTGCAGAGATATATAAAGAATTATTTCAAGTTTCTAGGGAACTAATTGATGAGGTTGACTTCTATTTAGAAAGTAATAGCGATTCTTTTTACAGAAAAGTATTCAAATATTAGACCAGCGTTGGAGTATATATATTATTTTTGTTGGCGAATAAAGTCAAATTTTTAAGAAAAAAGTGAAGTTAGTGAAGTGTTACATGTACACACATCGTCAAAAATCTTGCCCCCCCCTAGGTTTCTCAAGAAATAAACAATCTATGTTCTGAAAACGAGATAACTAGTTTTCTCCATTTCAACTGCAACATATTTGATAGAAAATCTTTGTTGCTCTCTGCTTTATGCAGGATGAGACAAGATAGTAAAAATGAGAAAAAAAACTTACTTCATCGATTATTTATTTTTGATTGATTATAGTTATTCCACAACTGAATCCAAATTCAATAGTCCGTATTAGCACTTCTCCTTCCAATAAACTGCCCAATACACCTAGGGATTCCACGAATCAAGTCATTAATGAAAATTTTAGGCATATCCTTCCATTCTTCCTGAAGTGCTAAATTCAATGTCTGAAAAGTTGAAGGTGGGTTTTGGCGATTGGATATTGCTCTCCCTAAGTTATCCCATACGTGCTCATTTGGATTCATATCTGGTGAGTTTGTTGGCCAGTTCATTCTCTGGATATTTTTTTTCTTGAAGGATGTTTTGATACTTTCGTGTGCGGTGTGGTGGGGCTTTATCGTCCTGAATGAAATTATCCCCAAATTCGTTGCGCGGAGGAAGAATGATTGGTTCAATGATGTTTTCTACGTAGATGGCACCAGTCATTGTTCTCAAATGATAATGAGAGGGGTACGGCTACCGAAAATTATACCCCCCCAGCACATTATAGATCCGCCTTGAAAGGGCACAACTTCCTGGGTGAAATTGATCTGCTCTAGTCTGCCTAGACCTCTCCAAACCCTTTCTTGTTGACTATCACTTTATAAACCGAATCGTGACTCGTCCGAAAAAAGTATATTGCGCCATTGTGGTAAAAGCCAGTCTTGGTGGTGTTCTACCCATTGCCGACGGGTAGCTCTATGTCCAGACGATAGCTGAGGCACTCTTGAAGATCTTGTTGTCCCTAAATTTGAGGAATGGAATCTTCTTCTTATGGTACAGGTTGAGACGACACGTCTAAAGGTCCTCAAAAAATGACTTTGATGGGCTGTTAGAGATACCGTTCGATTCCTTCGAGTGAAATTTGCGATATATTGGTCTTCTCTTACAGATGTTACTCTAGGTCGACCAGGCAACTCCGTCAGTTTCCAGAAAAAGGGTCACTCTGCGCCTTACTGAAGTCCGTGGAAAATTCAAACGTTGCCCAAACTGGTGGTTCCACAAAGCTTCTTGATGTATGGCTTCTATGCTTGCTCGGTTAAATTGAGAAATTGTATGTCCCGGCATTTTCCACGGAATATTCTCAATATAACAACTCTCGTTATTCGCTGAAAAATGATCAACTTCGAATACACCAATACTCTCCCGAACAAGAAGCATTTTTTGCTGGTGTATTATTTTCATTTAAGTGATGGGATAGTGAAGATTCCATATACAAAAAATTATCATGTTACATTCAAGAAGTTGAGAGTTTATAGGAGCTCCAAGACTTTTGACGATGTGTGTATAGTTGGAAAGCAGAATCTCTTATGCAACTTAAGGGTTACAGAATAATAATAACTTCCGGAAGCAAACAGGCCTTAATCCGTTTGACTGAAATTGAAATTTGCGAATTTGATATTTGAAACAAATTTTTTCTGTTTTAAATTTTCATTGAGCATCAGGGTGATATTAAATGCATTGATCGTTCCAAGGGTAAACCTTATTTTATATTTACCATATTCGAAAGTTGTGCTATGCTATGTGCGTTTCAACAGCATACAAAAAACCAACCTCAAATCTAAAAAAATACCTTCTTTTCCAGGTCGTATACGCAAGGATATCCTACAAGCTCCGATACCGCTTCGATCGCGGCTTCACCAGCGAGGAAAACACCCAGAACAACCGGCGTCAACTTCGAGGTAGAAGACTCCACAAAACGAACCTACTCCTCACAGCCATCTCCCTAGTTTTCTGCATCAGCTGGATGCCTCTCAACCTCTTCAACCTGATCGCCGACCTCCACTACAACTCCCAGGAGGTCAACTTCACCTCCCAGAAGATGATAGTGGCCTACGCCATGTGTCATCTGATGGGCATGTCATCAGCCTGTTCCAACCCTGTTCTGTACGGTTGTCTGAACGATAACTTCATGAAGGAGTTTAAGGACATCTTAGGGATAACGGCTTGTTGTAAGGCAAAGGAAGGAGAAGGACAAAAGCGGCTCTCCAGGAAATCCTTGAAGAAAGATGGGAGAGCAGAGCTGGTAACTGCAGCTACGGATTATCAGCAATGCAACACTGTAAGCACTGAAATGAGTGTATTGACGAAATGCTAGCTAACCGGTAGACTTAAGAGAAAACTTCGTGAGAATGAAGTCATGTTGTGAATAGTGAACCGAGGGATTTTATAATTTTTTGAAACTTTACGCGCAGATGTTATATTTTTTATATCGTTTGTTCTATAGTTATGGATATTTATTGTTTATACTTAAATAGAGTTTATAGCTTTTGTTGATGAATGTTTAGAGTTTAGTGTATAGATTGCTTCATCATCGAATATATGCACAAAGTGAAACAATAAAACTGAATGTTTGCAAAGGAAATTCATACATGAAGATATCGATTTGTTTACCTATTTTATAAGATCTTAATTTGCTCTTCTTGGTACTGAAGGGCAGGATTTAACTCCTTCCCATTCATAGCTTAATGAATTCTCTGTTGATATCCTATTCCTTCTTCATGAGGAACTGTAAGGTCTGTTTGAACATTCGAAATTGCTTCTATTTCACTACTACTCATATATTGGTTTAGAATGTATCAATTCATTCCATCAGGAAAGATCTTTTGTTAGGTTGTTGCCTATGTCATTTAGCTCCAGATCTTTCCATTTATCTTTAGTTTAACTAACTGGTCTTCAACTTGATTGATGCGTTTTATATAAATCATCTATATTTTTGTGTTTTATGATTTCCTCATACATATTTCTGTCTTCTTCTCTCTCTTCTTCAGCTGAGTTGTTGAAGTATTGAACAAAGAGGCAATGTTTTTTGGATTAAATAGATATGATGAGATATGCAGATGATATTGCTGTACCAGCAGACCCAAAACGAAAACGATTAAAAAATGAATTTATAGGAACAAACTGAAAGTTATGCATGTGAAGAAAAATGATATAGTTTTGTGGAGGTGCGATTTGATTATACAGCTCTTCAATATGTGAGAAAATTAAATTATTTTGGAGCTTTGGAATTGAGACATTGCATAATAACGTTGGGAAAATGGCTCTAGGTGAATTTTCCAGATTTTTTTTGTAGAACTTGTCATGCTGAACAAATGTCTTCATTCTATCACCGCTCTTAATTTAACAGTTTAGATTATATAGAGTGCTAAATATAACTTTTCAAAAATTTCAAATGGCCACTGTGAATGAACTTTTTCGAATATATAAACCAAATCAAATATATGCATCGAGTCTTCATATAGCTGATTGAAGTCCATTATAGAAAAAAAAATGATTCCTGAACGCACAAGGTGAGTCCAAAGATATCAAGTTCTTCAGTGATTTCCTAAAAATAAAGAGCGGTTGGATTTAATTCATTTTCAGATATTTTGTGGGATAAATTGATGATGTTAACATTTCCTAAATTACACTGACATATCTATTTATGTATTTATTTCTTATTAAAATGCATTTATCTAGATACTTTAAATTCCGAAATAGTCTATTACCAACTCGATTGTTCACTCGGCAGATAGGAAATAAAATATATAGGGTGGACCAAAAAATGGTGGTGATAATTTTCTCGATGAAAATACATTTGATTTCATTGAAACATTTCAGCAAATGTGTGTTCGACACAAATCTGTTGAGAGATTCTCTGAAATATTATATCTACTTAATTGCCTAGTGATCTTTCAACGTGAACCATCGAGTTGGTAATCGACTATTCTAGAATTTCAGGCATTTCGAAAATGTGTTAACTCTATATGTATATCGTCCATGGAACAACGGGCAGATAATTGTATTAATTCTAGGAATGCAAGCGCCATGCAGAGAATCAATCAACAGAATAATCAATGTGTTGAATAATTCAAAGAACTAATTGGTACGAATTAGCTGATTCCACTTATTGGAAATATGTGGTATATTTGGGAAATATTGATAATTATTCCAAACAGCTGCTCTGATTTATTCCTACATATGTTGAATTCACTCTTGCATTCATTTCTTAATTATCATTTCGGCTTTGGAAAAGAGACGAACTAATGAAAATTCATGTTTCGTTTTGTTGATATTCGATAGAATATAAAAACGCAAAACGCAATGTGAAAACTGAAGATCTCAATCTTCTTCAATTTAATTTTTAAATCAAGACGAACCTGCACATGCAGTAAACAGCAACTAATGGTTATGACATTTTTGATAATATGTTCTTCATTAAGTTTATTATTCTTGAATATAGTAAACCAATTGTTCGACATAGGTAAAAACAGTTGTTTTGACATTTGAACAAATGTTGAAGGACTAGGTAGTAGCCTCATGGAAAAATTGTCACAGTTTGATTTTCAGATTTTTCCATATGTTGTAAAATATGACCTCCTGAATAAAAAATGTCAATGGGTCCAACTTAATCCCTACTTTATGGTTCAGCAATATTTGTCGAGCAAAAGTGTTTCATTTAAGATGTTTCCCTACGAGAAATGTTACTTTGTAGAAATACCACTGTCCAACTTCGACTCCCTGTATTTCGAAAACTAGTCATAGGATTAAGTTGGACCTATTAACATTTTTTATAGAGGAGGTCACATTGTACAACATAGAAAAATCTGAAAAATCAACCTGTGACAATTTTTCCATTAGGCTTCTGTCTGATCCTTCGGAAACACCCTGTACCGTCATCATGAGCAAATTAGTTCCCCGAAACGCCTTTAGAAGTTTCCACCACTTTTCACACTTTTCAAAGAGCCACATGTTTTCAAAGAACCCCAAATGACCCTATTTCATTCTCGATTCTTCCATCTCTAGATTTTCTGGATGAAAAATCTAACTACCTCGCTTGTTCTCTTTACCCATTCAAGTTACATCGTGTGTTGCACACTAGACCAAAGGATAATCGCCTCTAGTCCACATGTAGCAAATGCATATCCCATCAGAGTGAAGACAGTGAAGATGTTAATAACCCATCATGAGCAGAAACTCCCAACCACTTTACTGAAGTCCGCTAAGAATAGACGTATATAAACGTATGAAATGGAATTAGGAACTTTAAGGGATAAGGTGGCTGCTCTTCCTTGCAGACTCTTGTTAGGATGATATCATAAACGATTATGGAGAAGTCTTGTTTGAGGTTTATGAGCCTCATAAAGGAATTATCAGGTGTTATTTGCATTTTTATACAGGACTTATGGATATCCTGATTTTAAATAGCTTGGAAAATATCATTTTATTGATTTTTCATAGAAATGTACAAACCAATATGGAATCGGGAATTCTTAATGTATTCTGTGAATAAAAGATGCTTGTATCAAACATGGATTTGTTTCAATGCCTGGTTATTAACTTTTTGTAAAGATAAACCAGACTCATATGGTATGCTTGTAAGCATTCTTGAAACCTCATTTTTTGAAGATATACTGCCTTCCATATATCCTTCAGCAAAAGAAGTTCTCTTTCGAACACCGCGTTTCAGTGTAGTCATATTTGTTCCAGATTCTGCTAGAAGAGTTGCTGATGTTCGACGCAGATGTGATTGTACAGTGCATCCCATTTTGAGTGAGACAGCCAGGTTTCTCGCTTGTTATTTAAGAGAGAGCCTTGCGGTTTTCACGTTCCTGTCCTACTTTTTCGTGAAACTCAAGTTGGTCTAATCAGATTCTGCATAACTTTTTCCGTTCAGGAGATACAGGGTGATTTTGGAAATTGATACTTTTCGGACCCCTTCTTTATCTCCGAAGTTATTAGAAATAATGCTGAGATGAAAACTACGTCTGAATCAGAATTCTGCGTAGAATCCAGTGGCGTACTCAATTTTTTTTTTCGGGGTATGGTTTTGAAGATTCAACACAAACTTATGTTTTTTTTAATGGAACACCATGTGTATCATTACTTTGTTGAATTCGTTATTTTTTTCCCTTCAAAATGATATATGACACTATGTAGCTAGGATGTTCAGAAATGTTAAAATAACACCAAAACAACAAATAATGATGATTTTTTGTTAATGGGCAATGGATTTTCCATAGAAAAAAAGAATCAATAATGATAACAATAATTTATAGCGATGACAATTAGATTAGATTGGTTTTTTCCCTCCAATGCCTACTTGATGAAACAATGCTCCCAAATGCATAGTAGCCAAAATAACAACAAGGATGTTTGTGTCATCAATGACCTACTACTTTTAAAAATCGAAAGTAATAATCCTCTTATTGAAACATAGAAAATTCATGGCCCATTTACAAAAAATCATCATTATTTGACGTTTTAGTGTTTTTTTTACATTTCTGAACATCCTACCTACATAGTATCATGTATCATTTTGAAGGGAAAAAAATTACGAATTCAACGAAGTAATGATATATAGGGTGTTCCATTGAAAAAATATAGGTTTGTGTTGAATCTTCAAAACCATACCCCGAAAAAAAATATTGAGTGCGCCACTGGATTCTACGCAGAATTCTGATTCAGACGTAGTTTTCAGCTCAGCATTATTTCTAATAATTTCAGAGATAAAGGAGGGGTCCGAAAAGTATCTATTTCCAAAATCACCCTGTATCTTTTGAACGGAAAAAGTTATGCAGAATCTGATTAGACCAACTTGAGTTTCACGAAAAAGTAGGACAGGAACGTGAAAACCGCAAGGCTCTATCTAAAATAACAAGCGAGAAACCTGGCTGTCTCACCCAAAATGGGATGCACTGTACAGTAAATCGGCCTAGTCCATAGTCCGAAAATACCTTTTCTTCTGGATAATCTTCTGAGCGTGAAGACATCTTCAAACTGTTTATTTCGTCTTTAATAGCTGTTGAAACATACGTTTTATGGGTTTTTGTCTCTGGTATATTTACCAAAAGAACAGACTCTTATCTTATATGTGCGAAACTAGCCTATCAACTAGTTCTCGCAGTCGGTATCCAATAAACAAACTGGATATTAATGCAACTTTGTATATTTAAGACCTCCATTCAAGACCATCCTTCTCAACCAGAACGTTGGACTTTTTCGCCGATATCTATTCAATTCTTGGTTCAAATATTCGATCAATTTATAGTAATTAACGATGTTAATATTCCTTTCCGAGCATCAACTGACAATTTTCTTCTCTTCGCATCGTTTAACTTTTAATGTGAATCATTTCAACGCTTCGAGAATCTTCTCTACGTGACGCTTCGCCCAAATGCGTGTTAACTTAAATCGAAATGAACCTTATTCTGTGTTGTGTTTTTATCAAGAACATAATTTACTCACAGCGTTGAGATTGTTTGCTCCTGCATTGAATGAAGATACGCGCAATTAGGCGACGCAAAAAGAATGGATGCGTCAATTGACGCTCGGATGCTCGACAGGTCAAGTAAGAGTTGACATAGCCTGCCGATGATTCAGGAAAACAAAACAAGAGGCGAAGGGAAGATTGTATTGTTGCTAACCCATACCAGATGCTACAGATTCTTCGAAGTCTGGTAAGGTATGACCAAACAATCGATTCTCAACACGATGCTAGTCTTGATGTGCAGACTTCGATAAAACGATGTTTTGTCAATCCTTATTGTTGGTTTAATCATCATCATGTAGACGCTATTATCCATTGCTGGACTTGGGCCTCCTTCAGGTTCTTCCATGTCCTACAGTATGAGCCTTCTTCATCCAATTCCTAGCAACTCTCTTCATATCAACGGTCCAGAGTATTGGCCTTCTGAAGTCGCCATTCCAATATTCGCCTGGTCCATCTTTCGTTTGATGGTCTAGCTATATGATCTGCCCATCTCTACTTCATTCTAGTCATGTGTTCAATTATGTCTTCAACTTTGGTTTTCACTCTGATGGCACTGTTAGGAATTGTCTTACTTTCTTCTTTTTTCTCTTTTTAAAATGTATTCTCGGTTTATTAGGTACTGATCGAGTTGATTCACTTTGTGCATATCTTTGACAACCAATACAGGGGATAGTTTAACTCATTTATATACATTTGTAGTCTTAAATATATCTGTGAAATACGACATATCTTCCATTCATTCTTCCATAAGAAATTTGTGCACTCTATAGTCTATAGCGATGTTCTCATAACTTGAAATTGAAAATTCGAATTGTGATAAATTTGGAAAGTTAGGGCCATGCATGGTTTTGTATATATCGGGTGTGAACTGAGCCTATATACAGTGTGTTATTTTCAGCACAAACCCAACGCGAACTGCTTGTCAATTCCCCGTCAATACATCGAAGAGTCCCCGATGTTATGACCAATCACGGGATGCCTTGAGTTCGTGCTGACTGACAGATTTTTATTACCTATCCAAACTTTGCTCGTTTAGTGGATTTTATGTAAGTGAAATTGTGTCACATATTTTGTAAAAATTGAAGACTTGTTTCGTGTTGTAATTTTAAGAATAAATGCAGAAAATATAGGGAATTAAGAAAGTAGTTTCGATTCACATTTTTATAATGTTGGTATTCTGTATAGTATGAATGAAGAAAAGGTTGCCAACGATCTTTCTGAACTCTTTTTGAACGGAAGGGCTTCAAATTCATAAACTTCTACAAACTATTTAAATTATTCTGAAGTGTTCATGTGAATTTGATGCCATTTCATCATTGAATAATCTGGGTAGTATACATTGTGAATTTATGTACTTTATGCATCAAATATAATGTTTTTATAAGTATGTGTTTTATTTGACCTTGGTATTGAATCCGCTCTTTGTGGCTAGACTGAATTATTGACAAAGAGTTGAGCTAAAAAAGTCCTTCTCTACTATCAGGAAATGTTATTTTTTTCCCTAACAAACGAAATGAAATAAATATTTAAAGAAAATGATTTGCAGAGTATTTGATAGATTTAGAAAAAAGATCAGAAGTTTCAATAGTGATTGAGTGCTTCAAATACACCAAAGTCTAAACAAATTTCAAATTAGTACTTACCAGAAGTAAGAATGGAATAGTGAGGATAGTAAAGAAACACTGAAAATAAGGAACGAAGAACGGTAGAAACAGAATATTCCTTCTGAATAACGATTGTGTTTTCCTATGATGAGGGTGACTATGTTGAGGAATAAAACCGAATTAAAAAAAAAATGTGTTTTTACTCCACCTTTACCAATTATAGTTCAGGAAATTATATAGCAGGTTTAGAGCACTCAAACCTCTTCAAACATTGCTCAGAATCATTAACACGTTGTTGCTATTGATCGATTGTGAGCTCGCGAGGCACCCATTTCGCACATAGCTTTCTCATGTACAAATATTCGTTAATTATAAGAGGTACACGTTCAGATGATTTCTTCACAACTTGTACTATCTCGATCAACTTCACTTTACGGTCATTCAAAATTATTTTGTGAACTTTATTGATTTTTCGTCGGTGACAGCCTCTTTTGGGATTCCACTGCGTTCGCTGTCTTCGGTGCTCATTTCACTACTTTTAAACTCAGCATACCAATCAATGATGGTTAGTTTTCCTGGTGCAGACCCCTGAAACTCTTCATCAAGCTAAGATTTTGCTTCAAGTGTATTTTTTCCTTCAAAAAGCAATATTTCATTAGCACATGAAATTTTTTTTCCCATCTTTTTTCAATAACAAAAAAGCTACACTCACAACGTAATATCTCACAGACTGCTGTCAAATTTTGACACGTATCGTTGAAAGGTTGGTACCAACTCAAAATCATATGGATTCAATACTAGCACCGCTATCTGTGCATCAGACCAGGGACTTTTCAATTGGCCTAATATTGAACTTTTATCCAAACTCCAACAGTTTGTACCTAAATAAATTTAATTGTGATTCTTCGAAATTGATGAATGTTGAAAACAGAGAGAAACTGTTTACTTTTCACGTATTCCCTCAAGCGCTTCATCACCAATTCGAATTCATGAAATATTCAGCATATTCATTTCCAAGAAAATTCTCACTGATCAATTAACAACTGGAGTGGAATCGCTCGTTGAATATTTCAGAAAAATTGTCCCGGAATTTCATAATGAAAAGAGCTGCTTTTCAGAATTGAATTGCGAGAGGTCTTTATTCAACAGAGTGAAGATAAAAATATGCAGATACGATTGGAAATGGGAGTTTTCACGTTCTTTGTTTTTTTTTCTCGACCAAATATTGAAAAGCCCATTAATTTAATGAATTTTACGCATTTTTCCTTCAGTTTCTTAAAATCATCATGGGAGAGCAAGCAGAATTTCAGGGTTTCTTAACAGTTATCAAAGTCGGTACTATCTCCTGTGCTGTTCCTGTGGGTCTATGGAAGATGGTAGTTTTCGAGCATCAGAAAATCTGCAAATACCTAGCGTTGTTCACGTCGATATTCTTCATATTCTGTTTTTTTGTAACTATTTACGTCGATGTAAAGATATACGGCTCATTGAATTTGTATCTCATACTTTACAAGTACTCACATGATACGACATCGATTGCTTTTTCGCTATACTCTTTCTACGCTATTCTATGGTTTTTTATTTTGCTTAATCAGGAACAATGGAGGAAATTGTATCAGATTTTCAGCTTCAATTTGAGAGGTTCGTCTAGACTCTCAACTATAGGTAAGATATATGTAGATATTTGGCATCGAATAGAAATTTTGCAATCTGAAATGGTTATAAAGACAATGATGTGTATAGTTTTTCGAAATTTCTCACGCCATTTTTGTTCGCAGTAGGTTATGGCCATTTGATCATAAAATGATAACGCTTCAACAACTTTCAGAAATTTTTGAATTGTTTTATCAAAATCAGTGCTCAGTGAATACTGAGCGAAATTTGAAAATTTATAACGGTCTTATTCAATTAAGCGACTTACTATTCGTCGTATTGTAGACAAATTTGAAAATAGTATAAAATGCGGCTTAAACCGTGGAACGTGTACTTTTGTATATCGTTAGAGAATTCATTTTGATATTTGTCTATAATACTACGAAAAGTGAGTCGATCAACTAAAATCAATATCAATATCGTCCATCAATTTCTCATTAACAGTGATTTTTATAAACAAAATGCAACAATTTCTGAACGTTTCTGAAGCTTGTATCTTTCCATGATTAAATGGCTTAATCTACTGAACACAAATAACATAAGAAGTGTCAAAAAATAATACACAGTGTTGCCGTTTTAATTGTATTATTTCTATAGGGGAGCCCTTTATAATGATGATTTTCAATTTTCACAATACTAAAATATTCTATTAGGTGTACAACTTTCCTACCGCCGTTTTACAATAGATGGCTCTAGCGGTAGTTGGTAGTCGAAATAAATACATCGTAGATGTCATATTTGAAAACATAACGTCATCGAAATATTAGTCGATTTGTGTTTGCATCATGAAGTTTTTCTCGATTGAACATGTCAGCTTACGACCCAAATTTTCGTCATTTGCGAGAGGCTTTGATTTCTGCTTTAATACGGAGCTGCGGCTGAGGCTCATCAAATGCTCCCAAATACCTATGGTGAGGCCACTATTGGTGAAAGAACGTGCCGAGAACGGTTTCAACGCTTCAAGAAGGGTTATTTTGACGTCGAGGACCGGCATGGCGGTGGAAGAGAGAAGGTTTCTGAAGATGCAGAATTGTAGGCATTACTTAATCAAGACTCATGTCAAACGCAACAAGAATTGGCAGGATCACTGGGAGTGATGCAACAAGCCATTTCAAAAAGCCTGAAAGTCATGGGAATGATTCAGAAACAAGGAAATTGGGTACCGTACGCGTTGAAGCCGAAATATGTTGAACGGCGTTTGTTTGCTTGTGAACAGCTGCTTGCAAGGCAAAGACGAAAAGGATTTCTGCATAACATTAGGACTAAAGACGAAAAATGGGTCCATGACGATAATAACAAGCGCAGAAAATCATGGGGATATCCCTGCTATGCTTCCACGTTGACGACCAAACCGAATATTCACGGTTCCAAGTTCATGCTCAGTATTTGGTGAGACCAGCTCAGCGTTGTGTATTATGAGTTGTTAAAACCGATCACAAGCGATCATTATCGAGCGCAATTGAGGTGTTTGTACCGAGAATTGAAAGACAAACGGACGCAATACAACGAGAGACATGATAAAGTGATTTTACAGCAATACAATGCTCGAAACCATGTTGCGAATGTGTTCCAGACATACTTGGAAACGTTTAAGTGGGAAGTCCTACCCCACCCGCCAAATTCTCCAGACGTTTCTCCCTCGGATATTCACTTGTTTCGATCAATGGAACACGGCCTGGTTAACCAGCATTTCAGGTCTTATGAAGAAGTAAAAAAAATAATCGATTCGTGGAACGCTTCAAAAGATGTTTTTTCAACGCGGGATTCGTACGTTGCCCGAAGGATAGGAGAAAGTAGTGGCAAGTGATGGACAATACTTTGAATCATAAATGTATAACAATTTTTTTCACAATAAAGCCTCGAATTTCGGAAAAAACGGGAGAAGCAAAGTTGTACGCTTATGTATATACCTACTTCTGAGAAATTGGCGCATGAATGGACGAACGCTCATAAGCTCATGTGGATTCAGTAGAGTATCGTAGTGTATCGCAACAAAAATTGTGAAAATTGAAAATTTATCATTACCTGTCATCTTAAAATAAATTTCCAACAAGTTCATACCGAATCATCCTCAAAATAGGTAAGATATTCATATGCACATTTCCACTGAAAATCCTGTTGGAAGTCATCGATATCTACATCCAATATAAATGGAGGATGAGAAGATTTCTGCACGCCGTTGAAAGCGACAGCCTCATCCTTCTGCGGCAGATCTTCAAGTTTAGCGTCAGCTGGAACAAATTCGTCCTGGCCTTCATAATTTTAACAGGGTTGAACATTTTCCGTAGCCACCTGAGATCGTTGAACAGGATGGTGGGTAACATTAGAAGGAACCACGTAAATGGAGCCTGTTCAATGTATAGCTTACCGAATAAGAGACAGATTAAAAAATTGCAGTTGATCGAAGAGCATTACAAGATGCTTTGTGATGGTGTCGCATGTTTCAACGAAATATTCGCCAAGTCTCTGTTTCTGTTCACGACTTCCACAAGTTTGATAATGGTTACTACAGTTCATTGCCTGATTATAAAGTCTTATTCCATTTACAGAAACATTTTCTTCTTGTCTTTGCCGTTAGTCGATTATGTGGTGAGTATATGTAACATTTATTGAATTTTTATATTCTGACTTGTCGCATTGACTTGATTAGAAATGATTGAATCTCCCAATCTTTATTTTAATACGCATTATTTCTGATGTATTAGGTGTAGTAAGAAAAAAAGAATTATTTTTCCAATAGATGGCTCAAGTTATCTGTATCTCGCGCTGTACGAGTCCTATCGGTTTCCACTAGATGACGTTAGACAGCTGAGATTTCGTACTACAAAAACTTAGCTGACAGTATTGTGATTAGTTGACTCAGTTTAGTCTGAGCGCGCGTCAAAGATGGACATTTGAAAAGAGAATATATGCTATATTTTACAAATTTTTCTTTGATAAAAGGGAAAATGCAAGCCAGGCGGATGAAAATGAAAATTGTGTTTATTGTCCTGATACTATAGTACCCAATCACCCCAAGCACCCAATTTTGGCTTTGTCCATTTCGTTCCGGTAATTTCGATGTCAAAGATGCAGCCTTCACTGGGAGGCCAATTTAGGGATTCACGACTTGGCTTGATTTTCAAGCTACTTGGCTTCAGCTTGACTCGACATCAAATCAAGCTCAAGTCAAGTACTAGTTTTTCAATCTCAAGTCAAGTAGGTATTTATTTATGAAGTATTTGAATCATATCAAGCTACTTGATTTTTAGTAGTTTTATTGTGTTATAGTGTCACATCAATAAAAAAATGATGAAATGAAAAGGAACTTTGCAAAAAACACTTTCATTCATCCGACTTATTGTTCAAAAGAACCGAAAATATCAACTTTTTTGAAATAGAAACATAAATTAAATCACTATAAATCATAACTCAATAAAAAATAAATAAAAAACTCAGTTCCTCAATATTAAGAATTTCCAGGCTTAGCTTGATTTCATAATTTTCCATCCAGGATCTAAGACACATGAGGCATCTTATAGATTTGTGGCCTAACATATTGAGGGTTTTCGTAACTGTAAGAGTAGCTCTGGAAAATTGTCTTTCAACAGGAGCTGAAAATGCTGGCGTTGATGAAAAATCTTTGGCCATTTTGGCCAACCTTGGAAAGATATTTCTGAAACTACCAAAATCTACCAATAGATTTCATAGAAATGTGAGAAAACTACTAATAAAGTCAGACTGGCGAATGCTTCGGTCTCTCGGCGCTCTAGGAATCCGTTTATACAGTCTAAGCGCACGAGATTGCAGAAATATATACCATGCTATGCATGCATATCAAGCTCAAGTAATATCAAGTAGCTTGATATTGAGTCAAGCAATAAATATCTAAAATCAAGTCGAGCCAAGCTTAAGTAGGTAATTTTCAGGAGCTTGATTTTCAAGTCAAGTAGTTGGTTGAAATGTCAAGCTAATTGGCTTGATGAAAGCCTTGGCCAATTGTCGAATTTGTCGATAAAATCATGGACATTGTCGAGTTCCACCGTCATATAAGTACTTTCATTGTCCAAGAGCTAAGAATTGCCAAAAAATCGTTTTAAATCATTTGCATAAGGCTGGTCTACAAAAGAAACTCGAAGTATGGGTACCACACGAGTTAAACGCAAAAAAACCTCATGGACCGAATTTCCATCTACGATTCACTGCAAAATCGACTGAGTTTTGAAACGGTTGGTGACCGGTGATGAAAAAAAAAGTGGATCACTTGCGACAACGTTAAGCAAAAACGTTAGTGGTCGAAACGCGGTGAGTCGGCGGAAACGTTGGCCAAGCTAGGGCATTCACGTTTCCAAAGGAATATCTATAAAATAATGCATCGTGACTCGTGAGATATAAAAAATCGTTTTTCTCAGTCTTAGACCCAATGTTACAGATCTTATGCTTTTACACAGTAGCCACCACTGTTTCCACGATCAAATATCCAAACTATATAAAATTGAAATATGAATTTGAACAAATCAAATGCTCTCTTAAATTTCCTTTTATATGACTGTAACTATAGAATAGCATAAAATCACAATGAGTGTAATTTTCCATCACAATTTCTACCAATTCCAGATCCTGATTTTCATAATACTGACCTGCGATTACCTCAGCGAGGAGAATTCTGAATTTCTCCACTCCTGTTGGAAGTTACAAGAATTGCAGGTATTCTATTATAGAAGCGAAAACCCAATCTTACGCAGATTGATTAGGGAAACGAAGAGGAACAAAATTCGAATAAGCGTTGGTGGTTTCTTCTGGATCGATAGGAGTTTGATACTCAGAATTTGGAGTGCTGTCACTACGTATCTGATATTGCTGCTGCAACTCAAACGAGAAGCGTAATCCTTTTCATCTCCTGACATTTCAATGTTTCTTTGATCATTGAATCATGTGTTTTGTGTTTAAGCATAATGAAGGAATAAAACACTGCAACTTTTGCGTTTTAGTTTTTTTTCACCGACAAATAGCTCAAATGCTTCAAAAGACCGGTTAACAGGATTGAATAAAAATATTGACTTGAAGGCAGATCATTAGCACCATAGATTCTAGAGCTAACCTCTGCGCCAAGAAGGGATTCACGGCTTGGCTTGATATTCAAGCTACTTGACTCAAGCTCAAGTAGCTTGAGCTTGACTTGAAATCAACTCAAGCTCGAGTCAAGTAGTAGTTTTTCAATGTCAAATCAAGTATTTATTTATTAACTACTTGACCCAACATGGACAAACTACTACTTGACTTGAACTTGAGTGAAGTAGCTCGAATATCAAGCCAAGTCGTGAATCCCTAATGCCAAGGCTAGTCGTAGGTAAGTGCGTGATTATAACTATTATATTGAATATATATCTAAGATTTCATTACTCCGAAACAATGAGTGCTAGGAGGTTGCAGTGGATAATATTGTATTTAGTACCATCTTAGCAGAAGATCTTTTCAATTTCCGTATCATCTATTGTTTAGTGAAAACTCGACTGGGTCTGGTAGTATGTATCTGTTTTTAATATCATGTGTAGATGGACAATGCTGGTATTCAGTAGTAGGTATATCAGTTTAGATCTAAAGGGTGTTTTTTTAGAGCTATAGAACTTTAAATTGCAATAAAACAACGATGGATTATTCGATTGACATGAATGTTATTTATCCGCAAGATAATCTTGTGGCATTAAATTTGAATATGATTTCTGGCATATGACCGCCACGGCTGGCTCGGATGTAGTCCAATCTGGACGTCCAATTTTCGATGACTGTTTCCAACATTTGTGGCAATAACACGGCTAATGTTGTCTTCCAAATGGTCAAGGGTTTGTGTCTTATCCACATAGACCAATGACTTTACATAGCCCCACAGAAAGTAGTCTAGCGGTGTTAAATCACAAGATCTTGGAGGCCAATTCACAGGTCCAAAACGTGAAATTAGGCGGAAACCAAACGAGTCTTTCAATAAATCGATTGTGGCACGAGCTGTGTGACATGTTGCGCCGTCTTGTTGGAACCACAGCTTCTGGACATCATGGTTGTTCAATTCAGGAATGAAGAAGTTAGTAATCATGGCTCTATACCGATCACCATCGACTGGAACGTTCTGGCCATCATCGTTTTTGAAGAAGTACGGACCAATGATTCCACCAGCCCATAAAGCGCACCAAACACTCAAACAGTCAGTTTTTCTGGATGTTACGGTGTTTCGACATACATTTGAAGATTAGCTTCACTCCAAATGCGGCAGTTTTGTTTGTTGACGTAGCCATTCAACCAGAAGTGCGCTTCATCGCTAAACAAAATAAAATGGACGTAGTGCGCGATACGTATTCCGCACAGAACCATTATTTTCGAAATAAAATTGCACTATTTGCAAGCATTGTTCAGGCGTGAGTCTATTCATGATGAATTGCCGAACCAAACTGAGAATAAATCACTTAACAGCTGTTAAATCGGTTGCCATCTTGGACAGTAATGCCAAGTTAAAGTTATATACCTCGAAAAAAAAACACCCGTTATTTCCAAA
This sequence comes from Harmonia axyridis, assembly GCF_914767665.1. NCBI lineage: Eukaryota > Metazoa > Arthropoda > Insecta > Coleoptera > Coccinellidae > Harmonia > Harmonia axyridis. The sequence continues at coordinate 34,721,755 of NC_059505.1, forward strand.
ATCTTCAACATAACTCTTCAAGATCTCCAGAGACGGACTGATTACAAGATTCATACAGTGAAATCTATTGACCATAGTGAAAAACTCTTTCAATTCATCCCAAGCAGGAAGAGGGCTCAGTAAAGCTTGTTCGTATAATAAGATGGGACTTGCTTATAACTCAATCTTTGGCATTTTATTATTAAGAAAAATTCAGGACTATTTAACATGGTTGAATTTTTTTATTGTACTCGATTATATGTGAAAATATATAGGCCGAGTTGGACAACTCGTCGAGTGCAATAAACAATTTTTGCACGAGTTGCATACAACATTTTTTCTACGTTCATGCAAAAAGCAAAAAATGATTTATTGAGGTGCGGCACTGGGTGTAGGAAAATGAAAAGCGCAATTTGAATACTTTATTATTAATATCGATTTGCATTGAAACAGAAACTAATACGTTACGAACAATTTAACTCAAAATTTATTTTTACCCTCAATGTTGAAAGTGAATGAACAATTGGTGCAATTTTCAATATGAATATTTCGTAGTGAAGTAGTTTTTAAATCCACTTCTTGATTTGTTACTGCTGTAAACGTACTAGTACTTGGTAACTATACATCGTTATTTCCTTCAGGCTGAAAAATTTGTTTTGCAACACTGAGTTTGTTTGCATGTGATTCCTCTACGTATCCCTCCGCTACTGTCGACGATTACCATCAGCACGTTGAAGTAGAATGACAGATGAGTGCAATAAAAACTTTATTGCACTAGTGCAATAAAGAACTTCTTTTTCCACTAAATATAGTTCAATAATGTTTTGCTTTTTGCATGAATGTAGAGAAACAGTTTAATTGAATTTGATGGTGTGTGGATATCATCTTGTTATAAAACCTTCTCGAGAAGAAGGAGGAAATATTAATTGGTTCCTTTCATTTTCTATTGTTTTAGGTTAGAATGAAGAATTTTTGCTAGCCTGGATTCTAGCGTTATAAAGCTTCATTATAGAAATTAAATGAATCTAAATGAATAAAACATTTACCTATTCATGATATGCACAAATTCTCCTCATAAATATTCAAGATACAAGCAATTGAATACGATCAGCGGATTAAAAACGCAATAAAATAGTTTTTCGCAATGAAATAACCAACAGCTAGATACCCAAATTTCAAATTAGCATTATGATTGAACAGATATAGGAATCGGTAATCCAAATTTCCTGGAATAATTTGGATATAACTCTGCCAATATGTAGAACCGTTATTATGCAAATGAATATACATTGTTGGACAGTTGTTTTATTGCTTTTGGTCTATTATTTCCGATAATGAACTTCTGTTATAATTTCAATCTATGGGTCAGCATTATCATTTTGGTCGAATGAAGATTGAGCTATGTAGAACAAAATTCTGTTTGATATTTATTTGATTATATAATGTAAATAGTATATTTTGCTAATAAAGGGTGTTATTATTATTATTATTTGACACTAACGCATTCTGTTAATTTGTTCATCGAATATTTACCAGTGGGTGGGGTTCTGAAGGAAATAGAAACTGCAAAAATATTTTCTTTCGATAAGACGCTTCAACAAGTCAATTATTTCGTCCCCCAGGCTTGAACTGACAAGCATCACAATCAATTTAAGGAAAATGCGGTGAGCTATCGTTTGTCCTTGAAGGAAGAGAAAATCCCTAAACATGGTATGCGGTAGATCTCACTGTTGTCAATTTTATATTGTATTTTTCCCATTGGATCACAAGATGTTATAACGCTGTATAGAGGATGTAAATTGAAATATTTTCTTTTTCTACACAGATTTTGAGAATTAAATCAAAAGGGATTCTAATCTCCAATTCTGCCAAGTGTAAGAATATAAATCAAAAAGGAATTTTAGCAGAGATTGAATATTAAATGAGTTCTATCAATCTGATATCAATCTCCTCCATTTGGAAAAAATCTCTAACAGCAGTACTATTCGGTAGGTATTGTCTTTGTAGGGTAGTTTATTCATTACATATCACCTTCATCGGGTAATATTTGGTACGCAACTAATTCCCCACTATTTGTAAATAGAGGGCTTCAGAGCATTAAGCACTGGTCGACTTTGACATATTCAAAACGTCATTAACCAAGCTTTAACATTAGATTTAGATTAAGGGTAAGAGTAAGTATATTCATGTTAGCATACAAAAAGTATATACATTTGTTAAAGTTCCAAAATGATTCAGAGGAAAAAACACATTACATAGATATTCAAATTCAAAGAGTGTTTTTTTTAGAGCTGTAGAACTTTAAATTGCAATAAAACGACGATGGATTATTGGATTGACATGAATTTTATTTATCCGCAAGATGATCTTGTGACATTACATTTTGAATATGATTTCTGGCATATGACCGCCACGGCTGGCTCGGATGTAGTCCAAACTGGACGTCCAATTTTCGATGACTTTTTCCAGCATTTGTGGCCGTATATCGGCAATAACACGGCGAATGTTGTCTTCCAAATGATCAAGGGTTTGTGGCTTATCCGCATAGACCAGTGACTTTACATAGCCCCACAGAAAGTAGTCTAGCGGTGTCAAATCACAAGATCTTGGAGGCCAATTCACAGGTCCAAAACGTGAAATTAGCCGGTCACCAAACGTGTCTTTCAATAGATCGATGGTGGCACGAGCTGTGTGACATGTTGCGCCGTCTTGTTGGAACCACAGCTCCTGGACATCATGGTTGTTCAATTCAGGAATGAAAAAGTTAGTAATCATGGCTCTATACCGATCACCATTGACTGTAACGTTTTGGCTACATCGTTTTTGAAGAAGTACGGACCAATGATTCCACCAGCCCATAAAGCGCACCAAACAGTCAGTTTTTCTGGATGTAACCGTGTTTTGACATACACTTGAGGATTAGCTTCAATCCAAATGCGGCAGTTTTGTTTGTTGACGTAGCCATTAAACCAGAAGTGCGCTTCATCGTTAAACAAAATAAAATGGACGTAGTGCGCGATATGTATTCCGCACAGAACCATTATTTTCGAAATGAAATTGCAAGCGTTGTTCAGACGTGAGTCTATTCATGATGAATTGCCAAATCAAACTGAATAAATCACTTGACAGCTGTCAAATCGGTTGCCATCTTGAACAGTAATGCCAACTTAAAGTTATATACCTCGAAAAAAAAACACCCGTTAGAATAGGATACACCTAAATGTTGGAAAATCACAGTTGAGAAATTCATTTATATCAGTTGTAACAAAATCTTATCTTATCTTTGAAAGAAATTTGTAAAAGCCTTTTCAAATGTGAAGGCAGGAAATTGTAAAATTTAGGTGATAAATAATCAGGTGAACTCTGTGACTTCTTCAACCTGTTAAATGAGAAACAGAAATCATCTCTATTTCTAGTGAAATAAGGCTGGCGACTACTTTCAACACAAAAAATGCCAAATTTTACGATGTTAATATCAGATTCCACCTGGCAATATAAGTGTTACCAATTCTCAATAAATAAATAGTAGCCCTCGTATAAAAAACTTTTCTGACACGTATTTTCTCTTTCACATCAAACGTGATAACACATAATTCTTATCTTTATCCCAATTATTGCACGTTGCAGCGGATCTTCATAAAGCTAAATGAACAGCGATGAGTCCGGTCGATTCCAAGATAAAGAGAAAGTTGCCAAGGTCAACATTCATCTCAATATTACCTCCAGATATTATGGAAATACCAGCGACTGATTTTTGTGGACCGAATAACCGTTACAGACATACTTTCCTTATGGTCCTTGCAGACTCGATTCAAAAGTTCTTCAATTATCGAATAGCCAGCAAATATCAGACACCTGAAGGTAGGTCAATTACTTTCTTTCGCAGAAGAGATACATCGATATCATTTGAATTCATTAACAGTTTTTTCTGCGTAGGGAATGCCACAGGGGACTATTTCTGGGCTTTGCAAGTAATATGAGTCATTCCTACTCATTGATTAAATATAGATGAGGCTTTCATGCGTCGAGACAACAAAAGAAAACATGAAATCCCACTTTGATGAAAAGTGAACGAGAGAGTTTTTGCGAAAATAATTGCTTTCAATTATTTCCTCATCTTGGAAAGTTTCGGCTTATTAGGAGTTCAGATTTAACTTCCTAATTATATTAATTTTCGGGGACAGTGAACATCATAGAGTTCCAAATCATATTAAGTATATTGCGGCCAGAGCTGTAGAGTGTGAATTTAACGACGAAATTAGGGAATTTCCAACAATTGTTTTTCTGGTAACAGTTTGTCCGATGAATGAAAGCCATCTATTCAAAAGAGAAATGTCGATTGAAGATATTTTGAGATGAATATAATGGGAGAGCGGAAGGAATAACACAAATTTGTTATGTTAATATCATATTGTTCTTTTATTCAACTGATAATTGGTATATTTTATATTTTAAGAGTCAACTTTCAGTCTGAGTATGAATGTATACTTTTTCGAAGACTACAAGGAAAAGGTACATTAAATCTGGAGTTAATTTCAGTTGATATTCCCAAATTATTTTCTATTCTGATATTCTGATTACTCAACAAGTGACTGAATAATTCCCAGGCCTGCTATACCACTTTTTTCTCGTTAGTGTCAAATTTAAAAAAATGTGTATCAAAATTTCGGAACATACAGCTAAGTCTGGATCGAGATATTGAATGTTAAGTGACGCTACATTTGCGGTTGTTTAGGAAATGGATAAAAACGAGTTTCGTGTATTGGTGAAACACAATTTTTTGATGGGAGAAAATTTTTGCAAGCAGAGCCATGTCTTGATGAGTGTTATTACCAGTTAACACTCTAATTTATCGACAACAGTGATCAAAAGATGATCCAGAAAAAGAATTTAGGCTGCGATGAAGCAGTGATTGCCGAGGTTTTATTACAATTTTACTATTTTTCTGATAAAGAACTTCTAGAGTATTACATCTTTTTTCAAATGACCCCCCAACAAAAGTCCACAGGTGCTGATGCCAGCACTTTTCGAACGGCAACTTTAGCCTTGGTTATTCTGTTGCTGAATACTGTTGTTCTGTTTGGTTCAATAGTGCTCATGTTCATAAAATTGATGCCTAGCTTAACGTTTCTATGAGAATTATCAGTGGAACTATTAGATCTACACCTTTACATTGGTTACCAGTGCTATCACATATACTTCCGCTTCATATTCGTAGACAGGTTGTATTCAAGAAATCTTTGGATGAATTTCATTTCTACCTGAACTTATTTCCACTTGTATCTTACCTCCCAGATACTAGAACTGCCTGATTAAAGTCAAGCAAACCTTTATGGATATATAATTTCCTTCAATCTAATGAATGTGACAAGGAAATTTGGTATGTCTTCAACTAAAGTCTAATAGTTCATTCTTCAAAGAAAGTTCTAGACTTAAGTCTTGATAGGAAAATTTGAAGTATTTAAATGGACTTAAGACTGGTCATGGTCGTTGCAATAGCATGCTCTTCAAATGGGATTTTACTGAAAGCCTCCTATGTGAGTGTGGTATAGAAGAAACCATCGACCACTTGGTGAATACTTGTTCAATTTATAAATTTCATGCTGGTTTCCAAGCTATCTATTCAGTTCCAGTTTTTTTTCTAGAATGGGTCGCTTACTTCAAATCAATATAATGAAAACTAACATTTATTATTCCTGTCTGCCTCTTTAATTTTTTGTTTTCAGACTTAAATATAAAATCGTCAACCGTTGGTAAAGAGGAAGGATGAGAAAGATTTTGTTTGGCTGAAGAGGAAGCCTATCAATATAAATATGTCAGCTTATTCTGTAAACAAATATACAAACCAGTCACTGCACCTATACGGGGAGACAGAGTTTTTGCTGTGATTTTGCTTGTGCTTTTGTATCATACGTTGAAATGTATGATACCCCGTTTACATTTCTTCTGCTAATACTGAGATTTCATCAACACAAGCTCTGCTGTTCCAAGTTGATAATTTCTCGTGTTGCTCTATCTCAAAAGAATATATATGAAGGGTGTTTTTTTTTAGAGCTATAGAACTTGAAATTGTAATAAAACAACGATGGATTATTCGATTGACATGAATTTCATTCATCTGCAAGATAATCTCGTGGCATTACATTTTAAATATGATTTCTGGCATATGACTGCCACGGCTGGCTCGGATGTAGTCCAATCTGGACGTCCAATTTTCGATGACTTTTTCCAACATTTGTGGCCGTATATCGGCAATAATACGGCGAATGTTGTCTTTCAAATGGTCAAGGGTTTGTGGCTTATCCGCATAGACCAATGAATTTACATAGCCCCACGCCCCCACAGAAAGTAGTCTAGCGGTGTAAAATCACAAGATGTTGGAGGCCAATCCACAGGTCCAAAACGTGAAATTAGGCGGTCACCAAACGTGTCTTTCAATAAATCGATTGTGGCACCAGCTGTGTGACATGTTGCGCCGTCTTGTTGGAACCACAGCTCCTGGACATCATGGTTGTTCAATTCAGGAATGAAAAAGTTAGTAATCATGGCTCTTTACCGATCACCATTGACTGTAACGTTCTGGCCATCATCGTTTTTGGAAAAGTACGGACCAATGATTCCACCAGCTCATGAAGCGCACCAAACAGTCAGTTTTTCTCGATGTTTCGACATACACTTGAGGATTAGCTTCACCTCAAATGCGACAGTTTTGTTTGTTGACGTAGCCATTCAACCAGAAGTGCGCTTCATCGCTAAACAAAATGAAATGGACGTAGTGCGCGATACGTATTCCGCACAGAACCATTATTTTCGAAATGAAATTGCACTATTTGCAAGCGTTGTTCAGGCGTGAGACTATTCATGATAAATTGTCAAAACAAACTGATAATAAATCACTTGACAGCTGTTAAATCGGTCGCCATCTTGAAAGTATTCCCAACTTAAAGTTATATACCTCGAAAAAAAAACACCCTTCATAATATATCCGTAATCTTGGAGGTCAGCTTCTTCATTCAATTAATAATGCATAATTCAGCCCCTCTTAGACTACAGTGTGAGCATGTAATGGAATAACAACTGAAATATTACAGAATTAAATTGAAAGCGTGGGCAAAAAAGCTGATCAAATAATTTTTTCAACAAAGAACCACAAAGCCCAAATTTATTGGCACTCATTGACCTACACCCTGTATCCTAACGAAGATATCGTTCGAACAGTCGACAATATTTCATCCTCGCTGAAGAAACCTTCCACTCCATCCTCACCAACTAGATTCATCACCATTTCTTAAAAAATTCACTTTCCAAACCCATCTCATTTTTTCTCCATCGCCGATAGGTCGGGCTATGTACACGGCCGTTTGTGGAGCGGCGTAAAGAGGTGAACCAATAAAGCAATAACTTACTCGGTGTTATGTTGACGACGATCAGCTCCTATCAAGAAAGACTGGGCAGCGTCACTGATGCGGACCAGTGACCTGTTGGCCTGAATACCCGGTGCCCGTGCAAGAACACACAGTATTTCCTCGTAGCCGATATCAGCTCGAAGCCGCCTCTAGGAGTCAGTGTACTCCGCCGAAAGAAACGTGAAAGTCGTCCTCAAGTTCGGTTATTGACGACTAACAGTGCACGTGCTGCAGTAGTTTTTTTTGGATCTTCCGGTGTATGTGTTGATTCTCATAGGAGAGGCAGTTATGGTGGTTATTTCTGGAGTGCAGATTGCAAGCGAGCGAGGGTATCAATTTGTGCAAGGTTAGTGAGAAAATAAGGCGTTAGACAGGGTTTAAGAGCGGTGACCTTGGAGTAGGTTGAGGTAATATGAGCATGGTCAATGTCGAGAGGCGAAATAGAGATTGTTATCTTGGACCAGTTGATAATTGCTCTATTAGTATATGTTTTGATGATCGTTTTTCGTATGTATCATCATAAGGGCATCTAATTTTTCCGAAATAAATCGACAACAAAAGTTTCAAAGTAATATTTTAACAAAAATCATGAGTGCTGATGGCAACAAAAATCCGAGTCGAAGACTAGGATTTTTGCCCCTGCACGAATGCTTTGCGTTGAAAAAATATTACTTTGTCTTATGTTTTGAAAGCCCGAATGGTATTTGACAAGACTATTTCATGAGACCATAATCACTTGTTTTCGAAGATACTGTTATCTTTCATGACAATAGCTGTCAAGTTTTGCCGCGGGTACACTCGAAAAAACTGCTGATAGGTGCTGTCATACAGTTTTTCCATCTAGAACCCATTTTTAATTCAAAATTGAGTGTTTGTTATTGGTGGAAATTAAGGCGAAGGAAAGAGTCAATGTTAAAAGGCTGATTTCGGATTTTTAAGTTGTTGATTAGGAATGCAGCATATTGACAGTTTATTCACTGAATTGATGATGCTGTTCTCAATATATTGAGACAGAATGTGAGCAATTACATACTTGTTTGAGACGTCTCTATTTGATATTATCTTTTGATAGATTTGTAGATAGTACTTTGAGAATGAGAAATGTGAAATTGATTCAACTTAAGATTACACTTTAACAGAATTGATTTGACAATTCACATTATACAGGGAACGACCAATAATATACAGGGTGTTTCCTAAACATGCGGCAAAAATTCAGGGGGTTGTTCCTTGGACTATTCTAAGAATATTTTGTCCTTTGATGATTTTTGAAAAACCTATTTGTTTCGAAGATATAGGGGAAACAAAATTTCAGATAATAACATTTTATTATGAAAAATTACATGAAAATTCAACTCAACCCACAAAAACTGTTGAAAATGACCACCTCTAGCCAGCATACAAGCATCCAGTCTTCTCCTCATTGACTGCCGAACCCTTTCAAAAAAAAAAAAAAAAAAGAGGTTTTTCAAAAATCATCCAAGGACAAAACATGCTTAAAATAGTCCAAGGAACAACCCCCTGAATTTTTGCCGCATGTTTAGGAAACACCCTGTATATCCAAACAATTTAATCGAGTGAATGTCTAATTCCAACATCTTTTTTCTCGTGAATAAACTTTTTTTATAAGTAAACCTCAATATCCATTTCTGAAATTGAGTTATTTCTTGCATGATTCAGCTTAGGGCTGGCTTTTTAACATACGACTAAATTGTTGAATTTATGATAATTTATTCATCAAGAACCAATAATGGCATAGTAGAAAACACGCTATAATCATCACGAACATTAAAAACTACTCATCTCAGACTATGAATGTAGTCATCGTTGAGCTGCATCTCCAAACAATTATTATCTTCCATCGATAAAACGTTCTCAAATTTCCATAATTTCTCTACTCAAGCTTTTTGAATGATTCATTTACGGCATTTATCTCTTCCAGAATGTATGTAGTGCTAGGGTTTTCAATATTAAAAAAAAATGGGAGCAATGCATAAAAAGTAAGTTTAAAAAAAATTCAACGCTCTATATCTCGGAATACGAATCATTTTAGAACAAGTTATGAAGCAAACTGTAATTAGTTTTCTGTGCAAAAACACCTCCCGAAGTTTGTCGCACTTCTTTACTAACACCCTGTAGAAAGACCAATGTCTATCACTGATTGCTATGTTGAATTTTGTTTTTCAAATGAAGAGACTTTTAATCACTTAAGTCATTCTCAATAAGACGGCGCTATGTGTCCTACAGAAAACTTAACAATTTTGAAAAAAAAAAAATTCAGCCGCGTGACGACAATTGATCATCGAAATCTTGTGATTTAACACTTTCAGATTTTTTTTCTGGTGATGAGGTCTATGCCAAGACCTTAAACATAGAATTCGTGAAGTTATCGAGGACCTACTGCTGAAAATGTGCGAACTGGTCATGGAAAATTTCATGAAAAGATTATGGTGCTGCAAGCGTAGCCATGACGGTCATTTGGCTGATATCATTCTCCATCGTTAACGAACCTATTCCGATCCTAAAAGTGTTGTACAAATTTTGAAGCATAATGAAAATGGAAGAATCTAATTTCTCAACTCTCCTCTTCCAAAAACCTGGTTGTCAGGATATAATTCAATGATAGAAACTGTTTCTCAATTCATGATCTGTTATCCTCTTGTTTTAAGAAAAAGAAGCTTCTCCTTATTCTCTCACAGATAGGTCATATTACAACACTGTCAGGTGTTAACATGTGGGTTGCAAATAAATGTCCTTTACTTTGAAACAAACTTCCTTTGAAATAAGTTCTTCGTATCTTTCGCTGAAAGATATTTGGCATCGTTTTGTTGAACCACATATTGTCCTGGTCAAGTTTTATTATTTCAAGCTACATCTTGTGTAATAACTTCAGGAGTATAGCGTAAGAAACAACTCTGACCATAAAATGCATCCAAGCAGCGATATATTGAAAAGACATCACATATTTTTATTCATGTCTATATCCATCTGAATTAAGTGGGTATTGTGTTACCTTAGATATAGTTGGCCGAAATTGAAACTTTCTATAACAAAACCGTTCCATGTTTTTACCGTTGAGAATGATTCTTGCAGAAATAATCGATGATTATTGTGTATTATTTCCAGTATTGGGACTTTGGAATAGTTCGAGAATAGTATATTCTTAAAGAAGTTGCAGAATGGGCTTCTATTCTAACACGAAGGCGAAATTCGAACTCATGAGTGTTGGAATTGCCTTCTGCAACGAGTATTAGACGATATTTTCTCTATTTCAGTCAAGTTTTGTGAAATATTGTCGAAATTCAATGAAAAATTTGGATTATATATCCTAGTGACATTTGTATTGTATCATGGCAGTTGGTGTGACTGTTACGAACATTGACAGATTACGGAATTTGGATATGAATATTACGTTTCGAATTTTGAAATAATATACAATTATTCATTAAATTCGTTAGTTATGTCTGACGAAATCGATTTAACACCACTAGAATCAAGAGAAATTACGAATAAAGTTGCAAATCATTTCACTATATCCGAATTATATTATTTTGACAATTATTGAAATTTGATAGGATTGAAAGTCACTATAGACAACCACAAACCGAAAAATATAACTGAAAACGATGCTGTAATGAGTTCATTACAGCACTGTTTTTAGAACTGTAATGAACTTATTACGATACTGAAATAGAGAAGGATATGTTCGAGTTTGGAAATGAGTAAAATCAATAAATAGATTCGATGAATAAATGAGTTGGAGTTCTGACGGTAATTGCAAATTTATAATAGACGTATGTCGTTTTTCTCTGTTTTTATACATTCATCAAAGTGTTCCAACTGTTAATTTTCAATATTCTCTATTCTCAATCTAATCATCTTTATTCGACTGGATGAACTTGCTTTGATAAAGTCTAAATACTTCTATAGACGAAACGTTGGCATTGTTCAAATTAATCGCTTAATTTCATTGATCCTAGACTTATAAATCGAACTGAAAAATAACAAGAGATATAGAATGATATAATATAATTGGTGTTTCTTGTACCTCATTCATTCTGTACCCTTTTGATTCTTTGAAATCTATTGAACTTCATGCTGATAGCATCATCAAAATCATGGAAATTCAGGAAGGATATAGAACAAAAAAATAGGAAAGCCGTGGCGTGGAGTTCATTTGCCAATTGCTCAATTGAAAACTACAGAGCTCAATGTATGTACACATCTGTGGTCTTCATGAGTGCAATTGGCAAATGACGAGCGCTCTAAAACTCCTATGGACATCAGTGCTTCCCTAATTTTTTTATTCATAGATGTTTCGAGGAACTTTCATCTTAACTTCCTATTTCACTTTTTTTTTTGCTTTCTCAAATACTTTTTTGTATAGGGTGAATTAATAGGTTGTCATAGTGAAATTACCATCAAATTAGTCGATGTGGCTTCAAACTACTGTATGATGAAGATGGAAATGAGATGTTGTGGGTAACGCTGCATACAAAAAAAAACTCCTTCATTAAAATTTTCATTATGTGAAGTTGATAGTTAAATATTGCCAGTAATCGAACATACAGAAGTGAGTTCGCATTTCTGCAAGGAGCTGGAAATAGTTATTCTATAAAATACACACAAAATCTCAACCCGATCGAACAAATATGTATTCACGGAAATATTGGAAATTTCTTTTCCAATAATCCTTTTCGGATTTTTATGCTTCCAAAGATATGATCAGATCGAAGTTCTGCATGAAGTTTTGAATTTCATTTTAAATAGACACCAATAATTTTAAATCTGTCGGTTTTGTGGTCACAAAAATATTGGCTAGTTTTTTCGATAGATTTATTGGATTTTCTGAATTCTGGTTATAAGTGATCAATATACACATATCGCCGAAATTTTTGCACACCTCTCATCAATTGTAAAACCAATATTTATCATGGATGGTTTTTTGTACATTTAATCTTTATATCTATCACATGTGCTAGACATACAGAAATGTATACAATAACAATTTCCATTAATTTAACATACCAATGTTTTGGAAGTGGTTCAAAGAGATTTAGCGTGTTTAAGTGATTATTGAGTTTTTATTTGCAATTATGGCTGGAAACAGATTTTCAATGATCATTTTAGCATGAATAGTGGCTTTGCATAATGAGGGTCTGTCGAATCCTCAAATCACCGATCGACTAAGGATTCCCCGCTCTTCAGTTATCTGAATTTGGAGAGGGTCAAGACAACATGAAAGATTACCTTTTCCCAGAGAAGTCGTTTCTTACAAGGAGTTACAGTCATGTTTTGAGGAGGCATAATGCATGGTTGTCGTACGCAGCTTATTCCCATTCTAGACATTATGATAGGGGATAGATATGTTGAAACATTATTGAACCCAATATTTATCCTCTCTGACATGAAATTGAAGCCAATTTCATTTTTATGGAAGACAATGCTAGGCCCTGCACGGGAAGAGTACAAAATGCACTAGACAGATTACCGTGGCCAGCAAATTCGCCAGCCATGAATTCCATTTACCACATATGGGATTTTGTTGGATGAGCAATCTCCAACAGAGTTAATCCTCCTAGATCCCTCCAAGGAGTCACAATCGCGGTCCAAGAAGAATAGAACAATATCCCAATGGATACCATAAGCTTCCTTATTCTTTCCATGCAAATAGCACAGTTGCTATATTACTTTAGAACAGGGGAGGAAGAACTGATTATAAATGTATTTTTTATTGCACTCTAAAATGGTATTCTTCTTTATTTCAGTTTCTGGTAATCATAGTATTATGCCCTATTTTATCGTTTGGAATTTTGTTCTTGTTCAGTTAAGATAAAATTCAGCGATTGGATTGTTCACATGAATTAATCAAATGTACTTTGTAATACTCTTCTTCACTTATATTAATAGTATCTCATTTCGACAAACATAAGGAGGTCCAAAAATTTCGGAGATGTGTGTATAATTCAACAAAAAGCTTGAAATTGTCATTTAACAAAGAAATTTAAATTTTTATTTGGATCGAATATGCAGTTTTGAAAAAATTTTGAACCTCTGGACGGATCTTGCCCACTAACGAAATCAAACACAGTATTTGAGAGTTGAATCTACCCTCATTCGATAGTTATAGTATGTAGGGACGGACAGACATAATTGAATTTTCGGATGAAATCATCATCATTGATTCAAACCTAATCGTTTGTGGTCATTTCCGGCCAAAACTCAAAATTGTGGTAATTGTGAGGAAACGATAGAACGATTTTTCTCTAAATCTCTTCGAGTTATTTCTTACAAGAGCAACATATTTAGAACAAAGAGGTCACTATCTAGATACTGAGCCCACCCAATGTTGGCCTAAAATCATATGATATTTCTCTTTATCCAAAATTGAAATTTTTCTGGAATTATTCCGGTTTTTTTTTGGAAAGGAAAATCACACGCTGAGAAATGCGTGCTACTAGGTCGTGATCCCTATAAGTGTTATTTTGGGTGGTCAATTCGTTAATCAACAGCTTCAAACAAAAGGTAATTCAAATGATTTGTCCAAAATTTCAATTAGGTTACCGTGTTAATTCTGAATGGCCAATTAGAAACTGGAATGTGCTTTGTTTTGAGTTTCTCATCACTTTTTCTATTCACTCAGAGATCCTAGTATAATATATATTCATGGCGTCAAATGCTAATTGAGTAAAAGTAGGGAAGATGCATTTTGTTTTTGATGAGGAACTACACCTCCTTCTTATACAAGGATGGTAAGTTGGACAAAGTTTCTCAGCATTAAAATTCAGTGCAGTGGTATGATATAAATACGGCATGTTTCACTCATGCTCTAATTTTTCAGAAAAACTAGAATAAAAATATTTTTCACGGTGTGTTGAATGCAGACTGCCACAGCCAACTTCTAAACTGTGTGATTTGCCAGAATGCAGCGTAGAATATTCAATGAACAATATTGTTAATTCAAGTTTGTCGTGCATGTTAAAATATTTCCTGAGCTTTACTTCCCTAATTCTAGATAATTTGATCAAATCACATCTTGGACTAAATTATTTCGGAGTATTAATCTAATAAAAAGTAGTGTATGCGGAAAATAATGGTCATTAATTATATTCCTGATGGAGATAAGAATGATAACATATACAGGGTATTGCACCATTGACTACGCTCTATTTAGGTCAAGCGCTGAAATTTCCGAATTTTTTTCGACACAGTATCATTAGGCTCCATTAAAGCTATATTCTCAAATTCTTGGGGAGTACACAGGGTGTACCTGAAAGTGTGAATGGCCAAACATATATTTTTTCTTATACACAATTTCCCAGTTTCATTAAATTTTCAGATTGTAGGGAATAAGTGAACCCAAGTTTGTTCGGAGTTTTGAGATATTTCGCTTTTTCATGAATTGAAATGAATCAATTGATTTGAGTGATATTTTGAGAGTGAATTTCAGAAGAATAGAGGTGAATTTCGACTTTTTGATAATCATTGAGAACTTTGCTGAGTGCTCCAAAAAAGATTCATTGATGACTGATTTAAACCTCAATATTTGACTCATTCCAAAAAGCATACCCTTTATTTTATTCTCTAATTTGTTACAGAATTTTTCGAAAATAATGAAATTTGCGACCTTTCAAACTCTGTTGTCGTCGATGGAACAAAGTTTGATGAAGATTTATCGAGCCATTGCTTTGCTTGCACAGAATTTCTGCCAACTAAGAGACTGTTTTTTGAAAACTCGTTCTCATCTGTGAAGGCCCGTAATTTATTAAGAGGCGTGGTACAAAATATCAAACTACGCTGAGCAAGAAGTGTGGAAGAAATGTAGAGATATTCTTTACTATACTCAAATTTTAGTCATTTCCCAACTAGACCAGATATCGAAACCGTTCATAAACAGTAACAATAATGATAGATGACCGATTTTTTCACAGATAGGACTAAGCGAGAAACAATTTTCTACGCTAAGCTCATACCGTGAATATCAGGGACAAGGTGTATTGTACTTCTGGCAAATTGTACCAATAATCTACACTTTCTTCATATTGAAAATTGTTTCGGATATGTCATTTAAATGTTTGGTTAATCTTCGTTACCGTGAGGAACAAACCGAAATTATATTTTAAGGTCTTATGAAGGGTGTTTTTTTTTTAGAGCTATAGAACTTTAGATTGCAATGAAACAACGATGGATTATTCGATTGACATGAATTTCATTTATCCACAAGATAATCTTGTGGCATTACATTTTGAATATGACTTCTGGCATATGACCGCCACGGCTGTCTCGGATGTAGTCCAACCTGGACGTCCAATTTTCGATGACTTTTTCCAACATTTGTGGCCATATATCGGCAATAACACGGTGAATGTTGTCTTCCAAATGGTCAAAGGTTTGTGGCTTATCCGCATAGACCCATGACTTTACATAGCCCCACAGAAAGTAGTCTAGCGATGTTAAATCAAAAGATCTTGGAGGTCAATTCACGGGTCTAAAACGTGAAATTAGGCGGTCACCAAACGTGTCTTTCAATAAATCGATTGTGGCACGAACTGTGTGACATGTTGCACCGTCTTGTTGGAACCACAGCTCCTGGAGATCATGGTTGTTCAATTCAGGAATGAAAAAGTTAGTAATCATGGCTCTATACCGATCACCATTGACTGTAACGTTCTGGCCATCATCGTTTTTGAAGAAGTACGGACCAATGATTCCACCAGCCCATAAAGCACACTGAACAGTCAGTTTTTCTGGATGTAACGGTGTTTAGACATACACTTGAGGATTAGCTTCACTCCAAATGCGGCAGTTTTGTTTGTTGACGTAGCCATTCAACCAGAAGTGCGCTTCATCTCTAAACAAAATAAAATGGACTTAGTACGCGATACGTATTCCGCACAGAACCATTATTTTCGAAATGAAATTGCACTATTTGCAAGCGTTGTTCAGGCGTGAGTCTATTCATGATGAATTGCCAAATCAAACTGAGAATAAATCACTTGACATCTGTTAGAACTGTTAAAATGATATATAGTCTAAGATATTATATCATGGATCAGTATTTCAGATTTATTTCTGTCAGCCCTTTAAATTCATTGATCATAATTCAGAACTTTGAATGGTACAGCATAATTCATGCAAATAAGTCGAAGGTAATGAATTCCAGTGAAGTTTTCAACTTTTCAACGATTTTAAAGGCTCATTATTTGATATAGCAATCCAATATTGAATCCGTCTACCATGAAACGCTTCATTTAAACAATTCAATTGGTTAACAAACACGAAATATAAATAACTGTATATAGCCAGCCACTTTTGAATAAATTGGAATCTTTTATATCTTTGTGGTTTTCTTTCATTTGTTACATTTGGAAAGTTGACCAAATTCGAAGTGTGAAATTCAATGCTTTTGGTGGATTTATTGAATAAGTGAATAGGCACGTATTTTCTACAACAAAATGCTTTCTTCTATATAAATTTTCCTACAAGAATGTCACAACACAAAAAAGTAGCAAAATATTTTTTTTTTATCGATTAGAAAGATTATTCAGATTGAAAAATTGAAAAGAGAGCAGAGACTTAGCTAAATGAGAAATTTCCCCAATTCATTACGAAACTTGTACCTCAACGAAAAGAAAATTTAATCAATATACTCTGGTTTGAATGCTCATTAAACGAGTAGACTAGGCTGCGAAGTAATTTGTATAAATACTCATTTTATGAGTTTCAGATTAAACAGTTCTGTGGAAATATGCAGCCCACTGACTTTCTCCTCATCTCATCTAACGAGTACCTACGCCAAACCATCAATTCAGTAGTTTTTTTCATTACTTACAATTATACGAAGTAGTAATAAACATAAAGATTCGTTTTCTACCTTGGTCTCATACAATTTGTAATGCATGATGTTTATTCAGTGGATTGTTTAGCTGGAGTGCTTAGGGGGGAAAGTATATGTCTAGATGAGATGGTATGAAATCCTCCTTGTAAGAATCTGAACCCTCACAACGATTCATTTAGTGAATAAAAGGTGTATCAATAACAGCGCAAGATCTAAACAAATCTCGACAACAAATGATTTGTGTTGTGATATTTGAAAGTATACTTACTGACAAAGTAACTAAAACTCCTTAAATTCAATTTTTTTTTTGTAAAACTTAGATGGTATAGCAAGGAGTACATGATTGAATTTGGAGAAAAAAATCGTGAAGGTTTTTTCATGTAAACAATTTTCGTTACTTAAATACTGTAGTCGTTTTTTTCAAGTTTTTTTAAATTTTACAACAAACCAGCTGTTCGATAAGATCCAAAGTCGATGTTTACTTGTTGTCAAAATGCCTAGAGCACGTGTACGCGGAATTTATCGCCAGCTAAGAGGTCGAATAATTGGTCTACGGGAGGCGGGGTTGTCATTCCGAGAAATCGCCAACCGTACGAACAGAAATCCAACTACTGTTATGAGATGTTGTCAAGCGTGGTTTGATAAAGCCCAAAATCGAAGAAGACTAGGCAACGGACGTCGAAGGGGAACGAATGAAGTTCAAGATCGACGTCCAAGACTTATGGCCATTAGAGACCGATTTGCGACAACTGAATCTTTGGCCGATGAGTGGTTAGGAGAACAAGGCCATTCTGTCCGAACGGTTAACCGCCGGATAAGGTCTTTCGGACTGCAACATTATCGACCTTATCTTGTGTTACCTCTGACGGTTGAGCAACGCCGGCAACGATAACAGTGGTGCAGAGAACGTCAGCATTGGAATTTGGAATGGCATCAGGGCGTCTTTTCTGATGAATCTCGATTCTTCTTGGGTGCACATGATGGCCAAAGAAGGGTTAGACGACGTAGGGGAGAAAGACGTGAACCTCAGTTTGATATTGAACGTCATGTACACCGGACAGTAGGCGTTATGGTTGAGGTGCTTTTGCACATGCAAGTAGTTAACCGTGAGTCTTTATTCGAGGTAATATGACAATGCTGTGTTACCTTCAAGAAATAGTAGAGCCATATATTTTCCCTTACCTCAACTGGATCGAGAATCCAATATTTCAGCAAGGTAATGCCTGACCTCATGTTGCCAGAGTTAGTTTAAACTTTTTCCATGTGACCCATGTCAATCTTTTGCCATGGCCGCCCAGATCCCCCGATCTTTCTCCCACGGACTTTGGCGCCTCTGAGACATGAATTACAGGTAGCTTGGGATAGAATCCCTCGAGAAGAAATAGACCATCTCATTGTATCAATGCCGAGACGTGTTGGGAAGTGTATAAATAATAATATCATCAACGAATTTATTCAAAAAAATTGGGAACCATTCGTTTTTTTCTCTAAATTTTAATCATTCACTCCTTGCTATACTATCTATGTTTTACCAGAAAAAAATTAAAATTTTAACAGCTCCTTCTGTGTGTAGCAGTTTCTTTGTAAGTTATTATATTTCAGTGATTTCAAATTTTCTTATGTTGGGATTTGACGTGTATATGTGTATAGAATAACCATTCGAAGCTTCGTATGAAATTTCATTTGAATAGCATAACCAGAACTTTTAAAAATCCAAGACGAACATAAAAATATTTATCTGATTTTTTCATGAGAAAAATGTTTGGTGACTCAAAGAAAAAACAATTCAAAGCTACGTGCAAAATTTCAAGCTGATCACGTCATCAGAAGCAGAGAATATTGGAGAAATACTAGATAAATACTGAATATCCCTGGCTTTTTTAGAGATAAACTAACTCAAAAGGTCCCATTTATAATTCAACCTTATAAAAATTTAATGAAAACTTGAATCAGACCTAACAAAGCAACTGTATTTAGAAGGAGTCTCATTATTTTTCTTACTCGATTCAATTAGCACTTCAAATAGTCACCGCTCTGCACTTTTCTCTCTCTCTCCCATTCCTCAACATCAGAAATTGACTGATAGGATTATTAAATGAGCAGCCAACAAATTATGAAAATATAATTATCCGAATGGAAAGTTTTGAGGTCCTGACTTTCAACTTCATTTCCTCTGAAAACTTTGTTTCGTCAGTTGAAAGAACTTTTTCAATTAGCGTCTCATTTTTCTTTCCTCTTGAGTCCTAATCCAACTTAGCATTTGTTATTCTGTTGCGGAGGAAAAGAGAAAGAATTACTTGATCTGGGAAGTTTGTGTAGGAGGTCAGATCGGTTGATTTGCCATTCACAATATTGATTTTTATTTGAACCTTCCGGTTTTGTGTCGAATTTTTATGAGGAATTGCGTACTGAATATATTAGTATTGGTCCTTGGAAAGAAGAGAAGCTGCTCTACCTTCTTCTCGATCTACATAACAGGCCAATTGAGAAGTCTCCGGTCTACCATAGTAAAATACATTTTTTTAGCAAAATTCGATTGTATTATTATAGTTGCCTTCGAGGGCGATACAGCGATCTTCCATTTTCATAGTTTGATTTGTTTTTCGTTTCAAAATAGGCCTCAGTTTCGGCAATTACTTCTTCATTGGCGCTAAATTTCTTTCTAGCGAGCATTCTTTTAAGGTCTCAGAACAGAAAAAAGTCGCTGGGGCCGGATCTGGCGAATACGGTGGATGCAGGAGCAATTCAAAGCCGAATTCATGCAATTTTGCATTTCTTTCATTGATTTGTGACACGGTGAATTTTCTTAATGAAACATTAATTTTTTTCTTCAAATAGGACTGTTTTTCAACGATTTCATCCTTCAAACGATCCAATAACGCTATATAATGATCACTGTTGATGGTCTGGCCCTTTTAGAGGTAATCAATGAATATTATACCTTGCGCATCCTAGAATACTGATGTCATAACCTTGCAAGCTAATTGTTGTTTTTCCTCGTTTTGGATTCGGTTCATCGTGTGCAGTCCACTCAGCTGACTGTCGATTGCAGTCCGGAGTGAAATGATAAAGCCATATTTCAAAATTCAGGTTTATTGCACTCAAATAGGTTCAAACACTGCTCAGAATCATTACCACGTTGTTGCTTTTGACCGATTGTGAGCTCGCGCGGCACCCTTTTTGCACATAGCTTTCTCCTGTAAAAATATTCGTGAATGATATGATGTACACGTTCAGATGATATCTTTACAATGTCTGCTATCTCGATCAACTTCACTTTACGGTCATTCAAAATTATTTTGTGAACTTTTTTTATTTTTTCGTCGGTGACAACATCTTTTGGGCATCCACTGCGTTCGCCGTCTTCATGCTCATTTCGCCACGTTTAAACTTAGCATACCATTCAATGATGGTTGATTCTTCTGTTGCAGACCTCGGAAACTCTTCATAAAGCCAAGATTGTGCTTCAATTGTATTTTTCCCTTCAAAAAGCAAAATTTTATCAGCACACGAAATTTTGTTTTCTCTATTTTTTTAAATAACAAAAGTAACTACACTCACAACGCAATATCTCACAAACGAATGGTCGGACTGCTGTCAAATTTTGACACGTATCTTTTGAAGGTTGGTACTAACTAAATATCATATGGATTCAATACTAGCACCGCCATCTGTGCATCAGACCAGGGACTTCTCTGGTTAATTTCAATAAAACATCGCAAAATTTCACCTCTGGTGAATTTCAAGCCAATTTTACGTAATGAATCCTAGACACGCGTAGGTCGAACAGTTCCATATGAATATTTGTTAAGGTAGGCAATATAAGCTGAGAAATCACAGCGTAAACTCATCCTGACATGGACAAATTAAAATAATTGCACATCCAACTGTTCGACCATCAATCTTATTCTCCAGATGTGGCTCCTAGTCATAACTGGCTATTTGCAGAATTCATGAAAATTCTGAAGAAAAAGAAATCGTATCAAGAGGTGATTGCCTAGGTTGAAGGTTATTTGGAAAGCAAAGACGAATCTTTCTATACAGAAGGTATTGAAAAGTTAGAGAAGCATTGAAGGAGGCTATATTGACGAATAAAGTTGAATTAAAAAAATACCTGGATCTTATTGATTGAGTGAATCTTTATGTTCTGGTCCTATTCCTAATGAGGTGAAGTCTAAAAAATTTCGTTCATTCTCATCGTAAATTATACTGACCGCGGCCAGTGCTCAACAAAAATAATGTTGTAATACGCAGACAGTTATGTGAACGTATTTGTGGTTATCTTCACCAGGCCAGAACTATATACTTAGTTACACATATATGACTTCATAAAACAGTACCTTATGACTTTGTCGGATAGACAGGAAATCGAGAAGATAATTTAAATCAACATGCAAAGTAGCTGAGGTGAATAATTTCTGTTCGTGTTTCAAGAATGTGGAAAATGTTTTTCACGATTATCCGCATGAAGAGTTTTGGAAGGATTTGAGGAAAGTATTGGTTTGGTTAATGGGAAATATTGGATCAGTTCTGATAGAAAATCGAACGGATATAATAATATTCAGATAACAGGCCAATTGAAAAGTCCCCGGTCTCCCATAGTAAAACATATTTTTTTGGCAAAATTCGATTTTATTATTCACCATAGTTGCCTTCGAGGGCGATACAGCGATTATACCGATCTTCCAACTTTTCGATACCATTTTTGTACTACGATTTATTTTTCACTCCAAAATAGGCCTCAGTTTCGGCGATTACTTCTTGATTGGCGCTAAATTTCTTTCCAGCGAGCATTCTTTTGAGGTCTGAGAACAAAAAAAGTTGCTGGGGGCCAGATCTGGTGAATTCGGTGGATGCAGAAGCAAATCGAAGCCCAATTCATTCAATGTTGCCATTGTTCTCATTGATATGTTATACGGTGCATTGTCTTGATGAAACAGCAACTTTTTTTTCTTCAAATGGGGCCGTTTCTCTACGAATTCATCCTTTAAACGATCCAATTACGCAATATGATAATCACTGTTGATGATCTGGCCTTTCTAGAGGTAATCAATGAATATTATACCTTGCGCATCCCAGAATACTGATGGCATAACCTTGCCAGCTGACTGTCGATTGGAGTCCGGAGTGAAATGGTGGAACCATGTTTCATTCATTGTCACATATCGACGCAAAAATTCAGGTTTATTGCACTTAAACAGCTTCAAAAACTGCTCAGAATTATTAAGACGTTGTTGCTTTTGATCGATTGTGAGCTCGCACGGCACCCATTTTGCACAAAGCTTCCACATGTACAAATATTCGTGAATGATATGATCTACACGTTCGAATGATATCTTCACAATATCTGCTATCTCGATCAACTTCACTTTACGGTCATTCAAAATTATTTTGTGAACTTTTTCGATTATTTCGGCGGTGACAGCCTTTTTTGGACGTCCACTGCAATCGCCGTCTTCGGTGCTCATTTAATCACGTTTAAACTTAGCATACCAATCATGGTGGTTGATTTTCCTGGTGCAGACCCCAGAAACTCTTCATCAAGCCAAGATTTTGCTTCAACTGAATTTTTTCCCTTCAAAAATCAATATTTTATAAGCACACGAAATTTTTCCCCATCTTTTTTCAAATAACAAAAGTAGCTGCACTCAGAACGCAATATCTCACAAACTAATGGCCTGACTGCTGTCAAATTTTGACACGTATCGTTTGAAATTTGGCAATAACTAAAAATCATATGGATTTAATACTAGCACCGCCATATGTGCATCAGACCGAGGACTTTTCAATTGGCTTAATATGTTCTCGATAAATTCAGGAATACCATCTTTAATCTTAGAAATAAAAAAAAATTTAGTGGCCGAAGGTGATCCTCTCACATACTGAATAACAGTCAGAAAACTCTCCTTGCAAAATTCTGAGGTACGAGTAATGAATTTTTTCCCTTATTACATCCACGCACTGTAGAGTGTAGATGAAATACGAAAGATCCAGCGTCTATGTAAACTACGCGCTATAGATAGAATCCGCTCAAAATTGATATAATTTTATTGCTACAGAAGTCTTATTCAAATCTCATTATCTCTGTTGAATGAAGATATTTGTAAATAATGAATGGAGTATGACAAGATGAATGAAACAAATGAAGACGTCTGATGAAATTCTGTTGGAGACATCTAATTCAATTTGGGTTATTTTGTTCTTATCACTGGATTTCGACATCTATATAAAAAACTTCATATTCAGATACTTCATAATCAGATTCATGTTCATCTCGAATATTGAGGATATTTTCTCATGAAAATAATGTTTTTTGGGATATAAAAACTTCCAAGACTTCCAAGGATCCTTTTGAAATTAAAATTCTCATTTTATCGAGAGAAATTGGGTTGGGGGCATAATTGAAATTTTGAAGTCTATGTGGGTTTGAAATTATTCACGAATGATCGAGAGTTTTTATCTCGAGAAGAATTCCTTTTCTTTTTATATCAGAGTTTAGGCTTGTTCTTGTTGCTACAATTCAAGTTGATTTCATACAAATACATGTTTCCTATCCTATATGATTTTTGCAGAATAATATACAGGATTCTCTTGGATATATCAGTTAGATATACAAGCAGGTCTTTGAGTGCTACCTTTGAAAGTTTAATGGTTGTTACGTGAATTTTATATCCAGATCATATATACTAACTGACAAAGAAACTGCAACACAAAGGTGAAACATAGATAATATAGCAAGAAGTAAATGATTGAAATTTGGAAAAAACAAAGGGTTTACAATTTTTTCTTCTTGAATTTGTTAATAATGTGTTTGTCCATCACGATTATTTATACACCTCCCAACACTTCTCGGTATTGATGCAATAAGATGGTCTATTTCTTTTTGAGTGATATTATCCCAAGCTACCTGTACTTCATGACTAAGAGCTGCCAAAGTCCGTCGGGGCTGTGGTAAATTTCCATACCTTCTACCCATGATATCCCAAACATGCTCTAGTGGCGAACAATCGGGGGATCTGGGCAGCCATGGCAAAAGATTCACATGGGTCGCTTCGAAAAAGTTTACTCTAATTCTGGCAACATGAGGTCAGGCATTATCTTGCTGAAATATTGGATTCTCGAGCCGGTTAAGGTAAGGGAGAACATATGGTCCAAATCTCTTGAATGTAACGCAGCGCTGTCATGTTACCTCGAATGCAAACTAAAGGCGACCTACTTGTATGTGCAATAGCACCCAATACCCTATCGCCTACTGTTCGGTGTACATGACACTCAACATCAAACTGATGTTCACGTCTTTGTCCCCGACGACGTTTAACCCTTCTTCACCCATCATGTGCACCAAAGGAGAATAGAGATTCATCAGAAAAGACGACCTGATGCTATTCCACATTCCAATGTTGACGTTCTCTGCACCACTGTAATCGTTGCCGGCGATGCTCAACCGTCAGAGGTAACACAAGATGGGGTCGATAATGCTCCAGTCCAAAAGCCCTTATCCGCCTCTAAACCGTTCGGACAGGATGGCCTTGTTCTCCTAACCACTCATCAGCCAAAGATCGAGTTGTCGCAAATCGATCTCTAATGACCATAAGTGTTAAACGTCGATCTTGAACTTCATTTGTGCCCCTTCAACGTCCAGTTCCTACTCTTCTTCGATTTTGGGCATTATCAAATCACGCTTGACAACATCTCATATAACAATAGTTGGATTTCTGTTCGTACGGTTAGTGATTTCTCGAAATGACAACCCCGCCTCCCGTAAAACAATTATTCTACCTCTTTCAAATTTACTTAGCTGGCGATAAATTCCATGTACACGTGGTCAAGGCATTTCAACAAAAACTAAACATCGAGTTTGAAACTCCTCGAACAACTGGTTTGTTGTAAAATTCAAAAAAATTGCAAAAAACGACTACAATATTTAAGTAACAAAAATTGTTCACATGAAAAAACCTTCACGAATTTTTCTCCAAATTCAATCATTTACTACTCCTTGCTATTCTATCTATGTTTTCAAAACAAAAATTAAAATTTAAGCATCTCCTTCTGGGTGTTGCAGGTTCCTACAGTTGGTATACATGTTTCGTTTACTTCATATTTTTGGATT
This sequence comes from Harmonia axyridis, assembly GCF_914767665.1. Lineage (NCBI taxonomy): Eukaryota > Metazoa > Arthropoda > Insecta > Coleoptera > Coccinellidae > Harmonia > Harmonia axyridis. The sequence goes on from NC_059505.1 coordinate 34,747,088, forward strand.
TTTTGTATAAATCAGATAGAGGTACAAGCAGGACTTTGAATTTCAACCTTTAATGTTCTTGAATTTATTTGTATATTTACATGAGATATATATCCAGATCATACAGATCTTTTGTAAAATTCAACACCTTTAATTTTAAATCTTTTTTTCAGCAATCTAATGGCATGTTCCTCCTAACATGGAAGATATCTTCAAACCAATTCGATGTGTGTTTCTTACGATATGCGTGATGTGCTGCTTCACGCATATAAGAACCTGCACGCCTGGAGGTGATCTCCAAGAATCCACGCTACAGAGGGACCTGAAGTCATACATCGACAAAGTATTCAGCATAGACGATTATGACATAATGCCTGGAGTAAGCATAGAAAAAGTATCGAACAACACAGAAAGACTAGACAAAAATGAAGATGTGTCATGTGAAACCAAACGAACAAGACGCTCCTTACAAGACTACCTCGAAGAGAGACTAGACCAATACACCAAGACGCACGTCCTCTCTGTGAGGATGCCCCAAACTGCACGTCTATTTTTTGCACGTAAGTTATTCAGATAATCTGGTTTGGTTGTAGACGAGTGTGGGGAGATTATACGTTTAAAGGTGACCTGGATGAGCAATCAGCTCTGACACCAATTCGTCGACGATTTTGTTGAAATTAATTCTCACTCGAGCAAGTTGTAAACACACTTTCATATCAATTAAACATTTAGATGTAGGCTTCTACATCAATTGTCTCGAGACTAATTTGATTAACCTTGAACTCTTCTCTTTCGTGAGGTTGGGGGAATTTGGTTAAATATATACAGGGTATTCTACAAGCTCTGTTACTCTTTGACGAAGGATGGCGGTGCTCATTCTGAACATTTTTTTGTATGAACATAGTTTTGATTCGTTTTGGTTTAGAAGATAAAAGAATTTAAAAAGAAACATATTTTTATGTTCGAACCGAAATTAGGATGGCAAATAAAAACACCATTTGAGGTAACTAGGGTTATTTTAATTATTCATTCAACACTTGCTGTAAGTTCTGAATAAAAATGCTTTCACAAATTTGAACTTCAGAAGAGCAGCTCGAGATAACAGAAAAAAGTAACCAAATAGATATCAACCTACTCCTTCAGTATTTAGTGCATCATTCTGAAGACTTCGTGAATTAGGCATTACTGCCCCAAAGAAAGCCATTCAGCCATATGAAGAGAAACTAATAAATGTTATAGAACCTGTCCTTAACCTTAGCAAATCTTTTATAAGATATCAGAGTGTACTAGGTACTTATATCCATTCATCACCAAATTTCGTATGGCGTGTCTTGACAAGAGAATTGTTGAATTCATTTCATGGGCAAAATGTAGAAGTTCTACATGCTGGTGATGCCCCCAAGGCTACAATTTTGTATGATCACTTCAAAATCCATATGCCATTAGACCAAAACGATTTTAGCAACGTTAAAGTATCATCGTTTGGGGTTGGATTTTCAGCAATTATTAGGTGACAGTAGATGTTATAAATGATTGTTCAAATGCAAATTGGATGGAAATTTTTCTTGAGTACAACTTTTTTTACTTCATTGTTAGATCTGGAGTTCAATATTGTTGAAAATAACGGGTGTTTTTTTTCGAGGTATATAACTTCAAGTTGGCATTTCTGTTCAAAATGGCGACCGATTTGACAGCTGTCAAGTGATTTATTCTCAGTTTGGTTTGGCAATTCATCATGAATAGACTCACGCCTGAACAACGCTTGCAAATAATGCAATTTCATTTCAAAAATGATGGTTCTGTGCGGAATACGTATCGCGCACTACGTCCATTTTATTTTGTTTAGCGATGAAGCGCAGTTCTGGTTGAATGGCTACGTCAACAAACAAAATTACCGCATTGGGAGTGGAGCTAATGCTTAAGTGTATGTCGAAACACCGTTACATCCAGAAAAACTGACTGGTGCGCTTTATGGGCTGGTGGAATCATTGGTCCGTACTTCTTCAAAAACGATGATGGCCAGAAAGTTACAGTCAATGGTGATCGGTATAGAGCCATGATTACTAACTTTTTCATTCCTGAATTGAACAACCATGATGTCTAGGAGATGTGGTTCCAACAAGATGGCGGAACATGTCACACAGCTCGTGCCACAATCGATTTATTGAAAAACACGTTTGGTGATCGCCTAATTTCACGTTTTGGACCTGTGAATTGGCCTCCAAGATCTTGTGATTTAACGCCGTTAGACTACTTTCTGTGGGGCTATGTAGAGTCATTGGTCTATGAGGATAAGCCACAAACCCTTGACCATTTGGAAGACAACATTGGCCTTGTTATTACCGATAAACGGCCACAAATGTTGGAAAAAGTCATCGAAAATTGAACGTCCAGATTGGACTACATCAGAGCCAGCCTTGGCGGTCATATGCCATAAATTATATTCGAAATGTAATGCCACAAGATTATCTTGCGGATAAATAAAATTTATGTCAATCGAATAATTCATCGTTGTTTTATTGAAATTTAAAGTTCTATAGCTCCAAAAAAAAACACCCTTTATATGGAATGAGCACAATCACATAGAGGCAGACATGTGGTTGCTTGGTCACATAAAAATTTCTCGGATAAATGGATAGGTCAAAGAGAACCAATGTAATGACCACCTCGATGGTCTGATTTCAATCATATGAAGCAGCTTGTATATCATGTTGAAATGACTATATTCCTAATATGATTCCATCTCACTATCATGTGGTAAATCAATTGATTAAAAAAGCTTGATGTTCATCGACTATTCCAACTCTTCCAATAAAAAGTTGCTCAAAGCTTTAGAAGTCCATTTTTGTGTGGAGAAAATAAATATGTTTTAGAAGAGTCTAGAGGTCATTGGAGTGTCGTGATAGCATAAAGAAACTGACCAGAGACAATTAAGTAATTTTACTATGAGTACCGAGGCATTGTGGTATTGAAGTAAATGAAAAAGCTGAAGAACTTGAGAAAAGAGCATCAAGGTTAACACCTGTTGGTCCTGAGCTTTTTTTGGGTTTGGAAAAAAGTCTGTATGGGGCACCGGTCTAACAATGTTAGTTGAACAAAAGAAAAACCCTTTGGAGGAACACTTTTGGTTTGCTCAAGCAAATAAATTTGTGATGCTTTCGCCGACCTAAGCTTAGGGTAATGGTGGGACTGCTAACAGGACGTTGTCGATATAAATATCTTTTGTACCGCATGGTTAAGTAATCATATCAGATTTGCAGGCTCTGTAGAACGAAGGTAGTAACAGGTGAATATATGGTGTGCAAATGCCTGGCCTTGACTGGCCTAAGACCCTCTCATGTAGGAAAGTCAGTCCTGGATACTCACGAGATAATAGTCAAGGCTCTTATGGATGTTAATAGTATCAACGGCCTCCTTGGGTTCGTATGAATAGGTAGGGTTAATAATAAATTATCTATGTGGTCGCAGTTCTCAGAAGGCTAACCTAGCCACAAACACCTGGGTTCATATAATAATAAGGTTTATAGGTTCGTTGCAAAAAATTCAACTTATGAAAAGGAGAAATTTCGAATTATTTCGAAAAGCCACAGGGGAAAAGACCACTGAATTTGTCACACACAAAATGATGAAATTGGAAAATTTGCTCCGATTTTCTTGCAGAAAAATACTCAAATGCGAGTTGAAAGGACTCGAAAATGGAAATTTAGGCTATGTGGTTGAGCAGTAGATTTACGCATACTCTAAACTCTAAACATTTATGCTTCAATTTATGTGTAGGTGACTGCTGAAAAAATTCCTGGTTTATGTTGGGGCTTTTCTGAATTTTTTTTCACGAGAAAAAAACAGCCGCTGGCTAATTGTGATCCAAATTAATCTTAATCCCCGCCTGGAAAAGTCCAGTATGAAGATTGATGAGACGTATTCAGATTCTAATTAGTCGCAAATATTGTGAGATGGCTTACCCTCCAAAGGGTGCGTGAATACATTTGATAAAACAAATATAACATCCGGCACTATGAATACGGAGGATGCCTCCGAAATTCCTGCCGTTGGTAATATGATTTTCATTGGTTTACGTAGGCCCCGACTTATCCGAACAAAAACAACAGGTCGTCCTGGATTCTGGAAAAATAAAAATGAAGATAATGGAAAGTTATTTCCGGCATGAAATTCTGATTCAGAGTAGAAGTACGAAATAGGATAATGCTGTTCTTGGGTTCAAATACAGGTTGTCTCTCCGAATATCACAAAAATTTTACTTTGAATACGTTCTATTAGTGATGACGTCACACACCGCCATTTTTGGTTCTCCTGTCAGTGTTCGGAATCCAAACGAATAAATTGTCATTCAAATTAGTACGGTGTCGTTGAAGGAATTGGCTTATTTTCATAAATAAGAGTATTTGAGGAACGATTTCGGTATTAATTGATAGACAGAAGGAACGAGGTTAATACCAGTAAGTTTGAATCCTGTATCATTCCCCAGATTCTGTAAAAAGCCGTGTTTATTAGTTGAACTTCAAGTTCGAACTTACTGGCATTAATCTCGTGCCTTCTGTCCATCAATTAATAGTAAAATTGTTCCTTGAATAATCTTATTTAGCAAAATAAGCCAATTTCTTCAACGACAACGTACTAATTTGAATGACAATTTGTTTGTTTGGATTCCGAATACTGACAGGAGAACTAAAATGGCGGTGTGTGACGTCATCACTAATAGAGCGTATTGGGTAGTCTTATAGATTTCAATGTACTTTATGGTCGAAAGTTTTTGGGATTTACCTATGGAACAACAAATCTTGTGCATGGATTCCAATATTCTGCTGGTGTCTGACGATTTTGAAACTGATGGAAGCGGCGAAATCACGAAATCTGAAGAAAGGAGTACCACAGGGATCTATTCCGGGAGCTTTCTTGATTATTGTAATAAACCAATTGAAAAGTCACCGGTCTATCATAATGAAACATATTTTTTTGGCAATAATTCGATTTTGTTATTCAACATATTTGCTTTCGAGGGCGATATAACCATCTTCCAACTTTTCAATACCATTTTTCTAGTACGATTTATCTTTCGCTTCAAAATAGGCCTCAGTTTCAGCGATTACTTCTTCATTGGTTCTAAATTTCTTTCCAGCGAGCATTCTTTTGAAGTTCTGAGAACAGGAAAAAGTCGCTGTGGGCCATATATGGCGAATATAGTGGATGCAAAAGCAATTCGAAGACAAACTCATGTAATTTTGCCATTGTTATCATTGATTTGTGACACGACGCATTGTCTTGATGAAACAGCACCTTTTTGTTTTCTTAAAATAGAGCTGTTTTTTAACGATATCATCATTTAAACGATCCGATAACGCTATATAATAATCGCTGTTGATGGTCTGGTCCTTTTGGAGGTAATCAATGAATTAATGAATATTATACCTTGAGCATCTCAGACTACTGATGCCAGAACCTTGCAAGCTGGATGTTGTGTTTTTCTTCGCTTTGGATTCGGTTCATCATGTGCAGTCCACTCAGACTGTCGATTGGACTCCGGAGTGAAATGATGGAGCCATGTTTCATCTATTGTTACATATCGATGCAAAAATTCAGGTTTATTGTACTCAAACAGCTTCAACCACTGCTCAGAATCATTAACACGTTGTAGCTTTTAATCGCGCGGCACCCATTTTGCACACAGCTTTCTCATGTACAAATATTCGTTAATGATATGATGCACACGTTCAAATGATATCTTCACAATGTCTGCTATCTCGATCAACTCCACTTTACGGTCATTCAAAATTATTTTGTGAACTTTTGGATTACTTCGTCGGTGAAATCCTTTTTTGGGCGTCCACTGCGTTCGCCGTCTTCGGTGCTCAGATTCACCACGTTAAACTTAGCATAGCAATCAATGAGGGTTGATTATCCTTGTGCACACCCCGGAAACTCTTTATCAAGCCAAGATTTCGCTTCAACCATATTTTTTCCCTTCAAAAAGCAATATTTTATCATCACACGAAATTCTTCTTTCATCTTTTTTCAAATAACAAAAGTATCTACACGTATAATGCAATATCTCATAAACTAATGGTTGGAATGCTATCAAATTTTGGCACGTATCGTTTGAAGGTTGGTACTAACTAAAAATCATATGGATTTAATACTAGCTTCGCCATCTGTGCATCAGACCAGGGACTTTTCAATTGGCCAAATAAATTTGGCTCAATCAACAGCAAATGAGTGATACTAACACGTCCTCCAATGTTCACGTTTAATTTGAAAACACCTTGTATATCTCGAAGAATTTTAATGTATAAACAATTGTTGGTCGCACCTGGTATATCCAAGACGAAACCGAAAAATTGGGTAGGTCGAAAGGTAATATCCTCCAGAGGAAAGATCAAAAATTTTCATATCCGTCATTTTAGTAAACCGGTCTACCCAAAATACAGAATGCTGGGCACGTGTACAGCCCGAGGCCATAAATTTCCCTAGTGCATACCGCAATATTTATTTCTGTGTCATCAAACACATAGGATTCTGCTACGGATATTGGTTCCATACTGATTTATTCGGTTTTGGAGAAAGTATCGATAGGTCGTAATAAATTATGTGTTGGATATAGGTGAGATACTATTCCTGATTTGAATATAGTGCCGAGTCACAGAGGACGATTAGTTTTCAATCGAACAAATTGAATTTCTATCTGAGGGATTCGGAGGAAGAAATTTATTTTGTGTATTTCTATGAACCATAGATCTGTGAAATCGTATCTTCCATTCCTTCTGGTTGATAGTTGAATGAATTTTTTATGCAGATTGAAAACTTTTTTGAATGAATAAACTTTTCTATAGAGGGGATGTGTCAATTTTTTTCTGTAAAGTCTTACAAGAACCTCCTACATATACTAACTGACAAAGGAACTGCAACACCCAGAAGGAACTGTTTAAATTTTAATTTTCTTTTGGTGAAACATAGATAGTATAGCAAGAAGTAAATGATTGAATTTGGGGAGAAAAATCGTTAGGGTTTTCTCAGGTAAACAATTTTTGTAACTTAAATATTGTAGTCGTTTCTTGCAAGTTCTTTTAATTCTACAACAAACCAGCTGTTAGAGGAGAACCAAAGTTTATGTTTAATTGCTATTGAAATGCCTAGAGCACGTGTACGCGGAATTTATCGCCAGCTAAGTGAATTTGAAAGAGGTCGAATTATTGGTCTACGGGAGGCGGGGTTGTCATTTCGAGGAATCGGTAACCGTACGAACAGATTTAAACTATTGTTATGACATGTTGTAGAGCATGGTTTGATAATGACCCAAATCGAAGAAGAGTAGGCACCGGTCGTCGAAGAGGCACAAATGAAGTTCAAGATCGAACGTCTAAAACTTATGGCCATTAGAGACTGATTTGAGACAACTCGATCTTTGGCTGATGAGTGGTTAGGAGAACAAGGCAATCCTGTAACTGTCCCAATGGTTTACTGCTGGATAAAGTCTTTTGGGCTGCAGCATTATCGACCCCATCTTGTGTAACCTCTGACAGTTGAGCATCGCCGGCAACGCTTACAGTGGTGCAGAGAACGTCAACATTGGAATGTGGAAAGGCATCTGGTCCTCTTTTCTGATGAATCTCAATTTTCCTCAGGTGCACGTGATGGTCGAAGAAGGGTAAGACAAGTCGGGGAGAAAGACGTGAACCTCAATTTGATGTTGAGCGTCATGTACACCGGACACTTGTCGTTATGTTATGGGGTGCTATTGCACATGCAAGTAGGCCACCCTCATTCTCTTTTCGAGGTAACATGACAGCGCTGCGGTTCCTTCAAAGAATAGTGGAGCCATATGTTCTCCCTTACCTTAACCGGCTCGAGAATCTCATATTTCAGAAAGATAATGCCCGACCTCAAGTTGCCAGAGTTAGTTTAACCTTTTTCGAAGCGTCTCATGTGAATCTTTTGCCATGACCGCCCAGATCCCTCGATCTTTCGCCCATAGAGCATGTTTGGGACATCATGGGTAGAAGGCTTGGAAATTCATCCCAGACCCCACGGACTTTGGCGGCTATGAGATATGAAGTACAGGTAGCTTGAGATAGTATCCCTCAAAAAGGAATAGACCATTTTATCGCATTAACGCCGAGACGTGTTGGGAGTGTATAGATAATCGCGGTGGACAAACACATTGATAACAAATTTATTAGAAAAAATTGTCAACCCTTCGCTTTTTTTCCCAAATTTCAATCATATACTCGTTGCTATACTATCTATGTTTCACCAAAAAAATTAAAATCAAACAGCTCTTTCTGGGTGTTGCAGTTTCTTTGTCAGTTAGTATATAAATGATTCACGACTAAACTAATGAAAATTTTCATTGGAGAACTTCAAGCTGATTAAAAAATAACGGCATAATATGGGTATTTTAAGTCACTTAGATTTCGATATACCTACAGGGGTTTATCCGAAATTTGTGAGAATTTTTTTACTGCATAACTTTTCGGATTATACACTCAAGTGCAAAACAAAGAAGTTTGTCAAAATTTGAAGTTTCATAGTTTTCTTATTTTCAGCTCGATTTTCAAGATCATTTCAGTATATGTAGGTAAAATTGTATAAATATACAAAAATCCCGAAACATACCTCAGTGTTAATTTATGAATTCGATTAATTAGTTATTTTCTAGAACTCGTAATTTCAAATAAATAGTTCAGATATAAAATAATTTCAACAATAACGAAATTATCATAGCAAACAGAATAAAAAAATAAAAGCGATATAGGTATAACAAAAAGTAGAAGCATTTGTACACAGAGTAATAATTTAATATCCATTTGATATTATAATGGTCCATGTTTGTACATTAGCTGTAAAATCATTAATAGGATCATCAGTTCTCTACTCAACCCACCCCTCGACAACTCCATTAGTGGAATTTCCTCTCAAATAGCTCATGTTTGCTGAGCGCCATATTCATTCATCTTGTTTTGATGAATCGTTCGGAAAATAGAATTGTCGCTAATAGGACAGGTATCGTCTTAATCTAATGAGAAACTACTCTCTACCATCAATTAGTGTTTCCGTTTGAAGATGAAACATTCTCTTTATATTAAATAGATAATGGATATACAATTAGAGCATAGATTTGGTTATTGTTGAATTATTTTAGTTTTCGCTGGATCTGGTTGGGTATTTGCAATATAATCATCATTTAAAGATAACAAAGAAGATAGATAAATAATCTTTATTCTTTCAAAAATAAATATATCACTGCATATTATTCCTACTTAAAGGATTCGAGTATGTCAAAAAGAAAAAATCGAAAATAATGTATAACATAACAACTAAAATAACTGAAAGAAAGAAAAAAATACTCAAGTCGTACACATTCTGAAATTTTTAAAATTGTGTTTCAATTTTGAATATCGATTTGTATTCGTATATCACGAAAGCAAGAAAGAAACCAATAACATCTTGTCCTAATTGTTTTCTGTGTGAAATAGAACTAGAGAAACATTTATTGTCGGTTAGTTTTGAGATTCCTCAATACGCTCTATTAGTGATGACGTCACACACCGCCATTTTAGTTCTCCTGTCAGTGTTCGGAATCCAAACAAACAAATTGTCATTCAAATTAGTTCGTTGTCGTTGAAGAAATTGGCTTATTTTGATAAAAAAGATTATTTAAGGAACGATTTTACTGTATATTGATTGACAGAAGGAACGAGATTAATGGCAGTATGTTCGAACTTGAAGTTCACTAATAAACACGGCTTCTTACAAAATCTGGGGAATGATACAGGATTCAAACTTACTGGTATCAACCTCGTTCCTTCTGTCTATCAATTAATACTGAAATCGTTCCTCAAATACTCTTATTTATGAAAATAATCCAATTCCTGCAACGACACCGTACTTATTTCAATGACAATTTAGTTGTTTGGATTCCGAACACTGACAGGATAACCAAAAATGGCGGTGTGTGACGTCACACTAATAGAGCGTATTGCAATTCTTGTGAAGTTGGTATGTTGGTAAAAAAGTTGTTAGTTCATAAATTCAGTAAGTTTTTAATCTATATGGCACTAATGAGGAAATATTGTATTAGTGATTACAAAAATTCCGAAACGTACGTGTCTGTCTTTAGTCTTTATGTTAGTTTAGTTATTCAATTTGTTAACTGTTTACTCAATTTGTATAGTTATGGTTATTTTGAATTTTCCTTTGATTGGTTATTAATATTTCTTCATGAAGATATATTGAATTTTGAAGGAAAAATGACAAGATGTTGTCAATTTTTCATAATCATATTGAAAAACCTTCATCAAGTACACTCAATTTACTTTTATAAAAATTTACTGATTGATTGAACCATTCATTATGTCTTATCAGTGTTTGTATTATATTTTCTTCAACTTTTTGGAATTGCTGTCTGAGATCATCATTTGTATATACAATAACCTAAGATCCCAGGATAGATCTCTGAGGTACTCCTTCTTGTAATTTTTCTTCAGATTTCCGGATTTCGCCGCTTTCAAGAATAACGTAGTTGAAATACGATTGATACGTCTCTTGATTCTACAATTTATTTGTCAAATTCAATTTCCATCCTTCTGTCCGTAAACTTTCTAACGGAAAATTTAGAAAGTTTTCAAGTTAGGTTCGTTAACAAAAAAAAAAACGACAAAAAATTCCTGAATATTTGCCGATTCCGAAAATGTGTGTTCCTAAAAATTCAGTGAAATGTCACTGACAAAACTTGAATTTTTCCATGATATTGAATCCGACCTAGTGAAAATTTTTGCGTGGAGATGTAATTAACAATACTCAGCCTGATGCAAATTTAAAAAAAAAAACAATATTTCAAGAAAAAAAATCCAACCAATTCAAAATTCAGTTTGTTTTTGTGAAAAATGTTCATTCAAAACGATACCAGAGAATTTCATTTCTTTGTCAGAGCTTTCTATAATTTTTTCATTCACTATATCTCCTTCTGGAAAGAACAACACTTTGTTAATCAAGAAAAAAATCCATAAGAATTCCTACTTTGATAAATATCGAAGTGATTTTTTTCGGTTTCGGCTTAGCTAGAAGGAGCTTTCCGAAAATACTCATTAGTCGATGTTTTTGGTAGGAACTTGGGTCTTTTTGAAGGGCTATATTTTAAGAAACTACAAATGCATGTTTTCTCTAAAATTTTCTCGCTAAAATAAATTCTTGTGTTTTGTTAACTCTTCAAATTCCTTCAGCTCCTGACGCGGGGAAGAGCTCCTTCCTCGCTGGTTTTGGAATGGGATTCTTAGCATTTGCACTCAAGAAGTTGCTACTGCCAGTATTCATAGGCGCCCAATTGCTCAAGTCGGTGATGATAGCCATGTTCCTCCCATCCATCATTGGAGGTCTCGGAAAATTCCTCGGGAAAGGCCTATCCACCTTCTCAGGCATCTCGACGGCTTCCACAGGGTTCAGTCCTCACAACCAACCTGCAGAAGAGTTCGAATTCAAGGACACTAACCCGTACAACACCAACAGCGAAGATGGTCTAGAGGACTTCATGCCTGCTGGAGAAGCTACCAACACTAACGTCATGAGTATAAACGTTGTTTCACCATCTACGGAGGCTGTACCCAGTCCAAACAGCAGGTAATGACATTGATCTAGATATTTTTATATAACACGAAGATGATGGCATGTTGTTGTAGGATAAGAGTAGCTTTATACGGAAATAGCCAAAGAAGGTTGGAACAAGTCTTGTTACATTATTCGAATAGCATGTTTAATAGTAGGATTCAATACTCAATGCCATTCTTATAACATTGCTTACGTCAGCAGTATGAGTTCACGCTGATGAATAATCAGTGTTGCTATGATAATATTTTTATTTTCGGATTATAATTACCATATAAAGAATGTCATGAATAGAAAACACAAAGATGAAAAGATTTCGTTGAATTGAAGCTTAAAACTTGAATATATGGTTGTTGAAAATTTTATTTTTTTCCTCGCAATAGAAGCTCTGCATTGCATCCATGAGCCGATCGGAGGCCAGTTCGATGTTATGACAACATTCGCATTCTCAGTATTCTGACTAATATCATCGTTGGAATTGTATAATATCCCAATCGGATATCCTCTGGGTAGTTGCTGGGGTAACTAAGCTCCGATTTCAGGTATTATATTTCCGTATGTTTACTGAAAATGAGAGAAAATAAGCCTGTACAATCTGTAAACTGTTGCCTGATAAACAGGTATCTTATCGCAATATATACTCACTGACATAAGAAATGTTATACACAGCAGGAATTGTTTCTTCAATTGAATGCTCTGGGATTGTGGTAGTCTAAGTTCGTCAACTCCGTCTCAAACTAGGTCATTTTTGGGTCTGTCTGACGGTGTGATGATTTCACCTACCTACGCCAGAAAGCCCTTGAAGCTGTCACGAGTCGAGCTTCGGGTGATGGTGGGACTGCTGACGGGGCACTGTCGGTACAAACATCATTTGTACCGTATGGAAAATACAGCAGATGAGATTTGCAGGCTCTGTGGATCAGAAGCAGAAACAGCTGAACACATAGTATGCAAGTGTCCAGAGCTGGCTGGCCTAAGAACCATTCATATGGGGAAGCTGGTCCTGGATACACAAGGTGTAACGGCCAAGGACCCTAAGGAGGATGTCGGATTTATCAACGCCATTGACGACCTCCTTGGGTTTCCATGAATGAGTAGGGTAGAGAACAAAAGATATACATTTTCGCAGTTTTCGGAAGGCTCACCGAACCTCGACGAGACCCCAGTTCAAATATAATAATGATAAGGCAACAATGCCCTGTGAGTGATCCAGTGGGGAGCTGTAGCATATTTGTAGCATACTAAGATCCAGATACTTCTTGGATCTCGCAGATTCAAAGTTTCGAAGAAACTCTTTGGAGTGATCTGAACCAGAAAGATCCCGCCAAAGTGTTTTTCTTTTGGTTTCTTCATTTTCCTGAAACTCATTCTTGTACTTACGTTTGTCTAAGCCACAGAAAGGTTTCGGACCCTTGAAAGGAGTTTGTGCTCCTTTTCTGGCAAGTGTATAGGCCTCTTCATTCCCTCTAATTCCCGAGTAGCCGGGAACCCAGATTAAAAAGACCTTGTTATTCTTGCCTATTTCATTGAGTTTTCTTCGGCACTTCAATACCTTCTTCAGGAATTGACATTCAAATAAACATCAAAATACACACAAAAAAGGCCATGCTGACAGCTCAATCTGACAGTGAATGGATAGCTTGGAAATAACCATGAAATTTATAGAATGAACCACTATTCACCAAGTGGTTAATGCTTTCTTCTACGCGACACTCACATACAGGGTTCAAATAAGAAAGACATTTGAAGAGCATACAATAGTATGTCGTGGATTTAAAGTACACTAAGTTTTCCTAAGACGATTGAAACGTCTTTCTTTGAAGGACCAACGATTAGACTTTTGTTGAAGACATGGAGAAATTATTAATCTATAAATTCATCTGGTAGTGCTAGTATCTCGAAGGTCAGAAACAATTGGATATGATATTTATCCCAAGAATTCTTGACTTGTCTACCAACATGAATTGTTAACATTGTATCCAAACTATTGACACCAACATATTTGTTTTGTTGCTAAATAATATCAGTTGAAGAAATTATTCCTTAAGGTGCTAACAATTTTAATGTCACCGAGTATAGTATCGATATTCTGTATACAAGATGCATCGTATCATCCGTGCCCTGATATTCTATCTTCTTCCATCTCACTTCACCCACAGCATCAATAAAAACACCCAGGATTCGAATATAATCACCGAGGAAAAACACCTACACAAATACTGAAATAATGATCCCTCGATAGCACAGTTTGGCAACAACGCCGACCGATAAAAAACATAGCCTACCCGTTCCACGACTGAAAAGCGAGTTATCTGATATGGCGGAAATAAACCATGCAGCTCTATCTGAGTTTGGACGAACCGCAAAAGGGAGGTCCAATAAAACTGATTCAATCTTTCACTGAGAAATAGTGGAATATTCCGCATTCGCCATCGTTGAGGACAATTGAAAATAAATCGGGGAATTATACGGGACGATCTATGTGACCAGCCTTTTTGTACGAAGGAAAATATATATTTTCCGATGCAGGTAGCCTTTTTCTCGATTTATGACTCGAAAATCTGAAAATCATGGCTTTGTACAACCCAAGGATGTTTGAGTGGGTTCAGTGCTCCTAAAAGTGCGCGCCACAGTGCGCTATTGCTAATGGTAACTTTTATTCCCTCATAATTTGAGGGAATTCCTCCAAAAAGTTTTGATTTTGTTGCACCACTAGGTAATATCGGCTGTAGATTTCGTAGACATCATATAAGACCGATTCAGAATTAAGAAAATTCGTCTATGAGTGAAAATTTCGGATGTTGTCTCCCAGGGATATTTAGCTGAATCCGGTGTACCACAGGGTTCACCTCTGTGGCCGTTGTTTTTTTATGTACCATTAACTACCTAAAAGGTTTTATAAAATTTAGCTGTTTACTTCTGTTTGCCGGCAAGTCATAGTTATCCCTCATTCCATATTCAGGAATGTAAACTACTGCAAGAAACTTCACGGGTATGAAGATATTTATCGATGCTTACACAGAACCATGTGGATGCCCAATGTTTTTACAACGTGCAACTTCTACTTGAGTTTTACGTAGCCTTTAGTGGTTCGAGTACGCGCCACAGTGCGCTATTGCTAAGGGTAACTTTCATTCCCTTATAATTTGAGGGAATTCCTCCAAAAGTTTCGATTTCGTTGCACCACTAGGTAAGATCAGCTGTAGATTTCGCAGGAACTATAAGACCCATTCTGAATTCAAAGAATCCGGTTATGACTGAAAATTTTGGATGTTGTCCTCTAGGAATATTTGGCTGGATCGGGTCTATCACCAGGGTTCACCTTTGTCGCCATAGCTCTTTTCATTAGGACTTCAATTACTCCTTATAAGAAAACATCAAATCTAATGTTTGTTTACAAAATCTTGAATAATTTCACAGATTTCACTTATGTTCTTGATTGAATTGGCTTTAATGCCAATACATTCTTGCCTTAAAAAAATTACCCTTTTTTTTATTTTTTATCGGACTAACTAGTTTCCAAAATTCTATAGATAGAGCCTTGAGAGAAGCTATTAGCCCAGATATAGACTTTTGGCAATGACAATATTCATTTTGAAGAAACAGTTTTCATATTGAGCTCAATTTTATGTTCTAGTCTTACATTATTTTGTTTCGCTGATACAAATTGAACTGGCTTATATTTTAACAAAATAGCTTTCGTGTAGATTTAGTTTTCTCCTGGTGATATCAAATTATAAATTGGCTAGTTTTGTAATGCAAATTCATTGCATCACCAAAGAGTAAACTTCACGAATATAAAGAAAATTTTCGATCCTCACACAGAACCATGAAGAACACCAATGTTGTTACAACAAGCAACTTCTACTTGAGTTTTACGTAGCCTATCAGTCTTGAAACCTCTGTTATGAAACTTTCATTCACCAAATGTCATATTTCAGGTTTGGTATGTCCAATAAACGTATACACTACGTAGCTCCTCAACCTAACGACCACTACTACATGAGGAAACCCAGCAAGAAGACTGATTACAAAGTCTTCCACAAAATTCCTTCCTCCTCGCTGCTTCTCACCAGTTACGACCCCTTCTACAGCCCTCTTTTGTCTAGGCTTGATGCTGTTTTTCAACAGTTGGGCTTAGGAAACGAGAAATCTCCAAAGACAGAATTGTGTCGAGAACGTTTGGTGTGTATGATGTATGCCAATCCTGTCAAATATGCACCATACAGTAACCTGGTGTCGGCACAACTTAGTAGGTGAGTATATACGGACATACATTGTGTATTCAATTCAAAACGCTGCGATACTTGAAGAAACAGAATTTGTTGGGAAGTTGGAGGTTAAATAAATAATACTGCTCCAATATAATAGAAGAAAAAAATATTTTTACGTGTATCTCTTGGTACTTTTCTATAAAGAGAATTAAAATTTTGTAGCAAACCGAATGCATAGTAATCACGTCACTCAATAAGTGCTGGTCCTGAGGCACATATTGCACAGCTAGTGCCATACCACTGTTTTCTCTCATTAGTACTTTGGCGAGACGTTCTCAAGCCAAATTTACACCCTCTCCCTCGGGATTATGCGTGCTTCGTCCCGAGATTACTGGTGGACTCTTCACCAATATGAAGAGGTGACTCTGCTGCAACGCGCTTCCGAATATTGTTTGGAGCTGCTTAAGCGGAATAAACAGGCGTCGATAAGTGATATTGGATGAAACATGGATTCAATACTAACAGTTACATTTGGCTCTAATGTAGAAGTACTGAGTTTGAGAGCAAGTCAGCTGAGTGGAAAGCAGTCTGTGAAAGCCGTCCAAAGCGACCAAAATCTCAAACATTAACTGGCAAGGTTAAGACATACGTATTCTGGAATGTACATGATATATTGTTCATTGACTAACATACCATCAACAGTGAATATTGTCAACATAACGTTATTGGGTTATTTGAGTGCCAAAATTAGGAAATAAGGTTCCTTCTCCAATCCAAATAAAAAATTCATTCTCTCACCAAGACAATACTCCTTACCGCAAGTTGCTCTCAGTGATTACTGCATTTTTGAATACCTCAAAATGAGAATGCTTCAAGGAAATAAATTTGGGTCTAATGAAGAAATGATTGGTGGTGAGACTGAAGCCTATTTCAAATGCAAAGACGAATATTTCTATGGAAAAAGTACTGGAAGCCTTGGAGTACAAGTATAACTCTTGGAAGTGGATATGTTGATGAAAATAATCGAATTTTCAAGAACAAATGACTTAAGTCAAGAATTCATAATATACATATCATACTAGGTGTACTGAAAAATAAATCAAAATTACTTGGATCACCATGGGTTTCTAACTTCACATTTGGTTCGTTTTTTAAGCTACGCGATGTAAAATGGAATTTATAGCTCGGGTGCTCTTTTTTGAAGTACCACAAAGAAAGGAAATAAGTTGAAATTTTAAAGCTCGTTTATCGCTATTGTATTTCTACAGCGAGAATGATAATTATTTCATTAATCCTTATTGGAAACTTTTCTAGGGAGCTGAACGAACTTAGGAAGCCTTCTTCAGACAATCCCGAAATCTTGAGGTTCTTCAGGTACATGAAAGCAGCCAAAGATGGTCAAGATGGAGAAGAATGTTTAGCACATGGTGGATGTCCTTCTCTTGTATCAAATCAAGCTAGTCCAGCTATTTTAACAACATTCAACGATATTAATAAATTAGTGCAAGCGAGAAATTTAAAATGAAGTTTTTGACAGAGTTCTTTAAGAAGAGATGTTTTGATTTATCGAAGGATTAGTTGATTATATTTTTAGTGGACCAGAGACTAAATAGACCTTTTCCAGATATAATTTGCTTATGTGCAAGTATACTTTTTATATGAGTATATAATTGAATTCACTCATCCTTCGAATTGTAGTCATTCTTCGTCTTATATGGAAGTTTCTATATTTTATTAGAATAAATACCACCATAGTCAATGTAAATTTTAACACCTAACCAAAAAAACATACCTTGATATGTTTTAGAAGCCATTTTAGCGAAATTATTTCTAATAAATAGGGATCTTGGGTATGTGGGCAAACCTTTTTGTAAATACGTTTATTTCATTGAAATTTTTTTCTGTATCTCTTTTTTTTTTAACTGATCTTAACAAAAATTGGGAAATCTTTCATTTGGAACGGTGTATCTATCTATTTATTTATTTATTTATGGACTCTTATTTATGAACTATTTATTTATTACATATTTATTTAATTTATTTTGATTTTTCTACTTTTCTTGGTTTCTTATATTGGAAACCAATAACTTTAAGGAATTAAATGATTTCTGAGGAATTGAATGAATTATAATTCATTTATATTTATTGTTCAGGTGAATAAAATGATTGTATGACAATATCTTCAATTCTTTATTTTATAATAATAAGTATCTATGATTTTGATAATGACAAAAAAATATTATAATTCTTAGGAAAAACATATTGGTGGAAGATAATCCTAGTGCTATCAAAATGTTGAGTTGACATCTTTTATGAATAAAAAAACCTCTGATTAATGAATAGAATCTCTGAAAAAGAAATAATTAGAGAAGTTTTTCGCTATAATATTTAAAAAAATCATTTCAACCTTCACTTACACGTGAACATTGGTTGAATGTAGTATCATATCCAGCAGAAATTCATCTCCTTGAGGTGCTGTGAAATTTCCTTTATATTCCTTGAAATTCTGAGAATTTAATGATATGTATTATATAACTAATCAGTTCCAAAAATGTATTTTTCGGCAACCGTCCGGGAAGTGCTCCCTTCCCAGACGCTTTCTCTCTGAGAAAGTAGCATTTCCCGGCCTAGTCCGGAAAGTACGTACTTCCCGGACTAGGCCGGAAAAGAATCACGTCGTTCGTGTCATTGTGAATATAAAAATCTTGGTAGGTATATTTTTAATGAATGCAGTTGATCATTACCATAGCAACTGAGACAGTTCATATGAAATAAGTTGTCAAAAATTTGTATGTTTGTTGATCGCAATCGCAATAAAACATGGAAAGAAGCAGCGATAAAGTTATTCTACACGGTTGCCGAAAAACTTTTGGACGCAACACGCCCGAAAATGGTTTATTTGGACTCGCAGACTTCCAGGACGAGCGTAAGCGAGTCTATTCGTCCTAAAAACCCTATTTTCCGGACTTGTTATGTAAGTTACTATTATTTCATACATTCAAGTATTTCCTACCATAGCTGATTTTCTAATTCGAAGGTACAATAAAATAGTGACCACTCAAAGTATATCAATTGAAGAAACGATTGAGAATTTTTGGATCTCCGGAACAATTTATTTGAAAAAGCACGAAAATATATTCAAAATACGACCTGAATCATTGATATCTGCCTATAGGCAACCAACCCAAGGCTTTCTACTGGGATTAAATCAGAACAACTAAATAATTGGTTTTAACATTTAATGGATATGACATTAAATACTTGTACAAGCCATTTTAGATCTACCTCTTGTAGGTTATTCAACTTTTAGCCGCCTCTGAATTTGAATGGCTTAGTTCACAATCACATCAAATACATTTTATATCAATACAATTTTAATTTTAGGTTTTGTGGTCCTTCTTTTTTGTTCAATATTTCAAATTTGTTCCTATTCTTGAAATTCGTACTTTGTGAGTGTATACTAAACATTTTTCAATTTCTGTAAATCAGAATGAAAAATTGATAAGCTCAGTCTGCCTTCCCTAAAAATTTGCCGCCATAAGCCTACTGAGACTGCTGGTTTTTCCACCACTGTCTATTGCTTTTGTGTTTAGCTATATCTGTAGAATAGTGACCGACATAAAATTGTGTGTGTATACAAATAGAATAGTAATTCCACGCTTCGTGCTGAATTTCATATCAATAGTTAGAACAGAAAATTCAAACGGAATATTATAAAAACAAATTCCAAATGCACTGACGCGATATCAGGAGGAATGATCAATAGAAAAAAGGAATATTACATTAGTTCCAACTTTTTATTACTTTTGGCAAAATTAGAGTTTTGCCTCTTTTGTGATTATTTATGTAGGAATTTATTCACGAATATTTTTAAAATACATTAGTGTTTTGTAGGGATACAATATCATCAATTCTTCCTACGAAAAATAAGAAGTTAATACATTATTATTTGTTTTTCATTTGCAAATGAAAAATATTGGAATACTAAAATGAGGATTACTGTTTGAAGAAATTATGTGAATAACTCATACAAATCGTAATTTCTAAAAAAAAATATCTCCTATTTCGTTTTGAAATGAGCAGTCACGTGATGGTGTTCCCTCTTAAAGACCTATATACATTTCTGTGTTTCCAAGGGCGCAATTTGAGCATGGATTAACGAGCGCTTTCGACATCATGAAGGATCTGTCCTAATTTTGAAATATTGAATATTCGAAACAACTATTTTAATGTATTTCACGAAATTTAGCATCATCGTAATGAATGGACTACGAATATTTCATGTTGGGTGAACCTAGCCTAATTATTTGAGTCCATATTCCCTCGAAAATTTGGAAATTCAGAATTCAGGTAAACTGACAGCACCCTGTTCTACAGAATGAACGCGCAACAATATTAAAGTTCAGTTTATCACCGTACTAGAATTCCAGGAAAACGTTGCGAACTGTAACTCATGAATATTTCATCTGGTTAGAATGAGTGGGTGTATTCCTTTGTAGGACAGCCGGATCCTCTACTTTCACCCAACGAAATGAATTAATTCGTTGGGCAAGTTTCAGACACGTGAGTCATCTCGTTGTCCATTGTTATGAGAATGTTTATTGATCAGTGGCAGCACCATTTGGAAATCAAAACCGCGATTAATAATTTGAATTGATTTTTTCTACATTCATGCAAAAAGCAAAACTTTATTGAACTATATTTAGTGGAAAAAGAGGTTCTTTATTGCACTAGTGCAATAAAGTTTTTATTGCACTCATCTGTCATTCTACTTCAACGTGCTGTCATCATGACAAACAAATATTTCAGCCTGAAGGAAATAACGATGTACAGTTACCAAGTACTAGTACGTTTACAGCAGTAACAAATCAAGAAGTGGATTTAAAAAGTACTTCACTACGAAATATTCATATTGAAAATTGCACCAATTGTTCATTTACTTTCAACATTGAGGGTAAAAATAAAGTTTGAGTTAAATTGTTCCTGTTTCAATGCAAATCGATATTAATAATAAAGTATTCAAGTTGCGCTTTTCATTTTCCTACACCTACTGCCGCACCTCAATAAATCATTTTTTGCTTTTTGCATGAACGTAAAAAAAGTCTTGTATGCAACTCGTGCAAAAATTGTTTATTGCACTCGACGTGAAATTTTCCGACGAGGCCGTTAGGCCGAGTTGGACAACACGCACTTTTTGCACTTGTTGCATAAATAACTATTTTATCTCTCATATGAGTAATTGTTGAATTCTGTAGAATTTGCCACGTTGTATTATTTCAAATAGTTTTCGAACTATCAATAAAAATATCCTAAAAAAAACATACGCGTACAACTCTGCTTCTACCCTTTTTTCAAAATTCGAGCCCTTATTGTGAAAAACTGGTTTGAAGTATTGTCCATTGCTGGCCACTACTTTCTCCCATTTTTCGAGCAGCGTACGTATCCCGCGTGGAAAAAATTGGTCATTTTTTGAAGCGATGCACGAATCGAACCAATTTTTTACTTTTTCATAAGACAGGAAGTGCAGGTCAGCCAGGCCGTGTGCCATTATGATCGAAACAAGTGATAGTCCGAGGGTGCAACGTCTGGAGAATACGGTGGGTGGGGTAGGACTTCCCATTTCAACATTTCCAAGTATGTCTTGACCACTTTTGCAACATGGCTTCGAGCATTGTCATGCTTTAAAATCCCTTATAATGTCTCTCGTTGCATTGCGGCCGTTTGTCTTTCAATGCTCGGCTCAAACGCATTAATTGCGTTCGATAACGATCCAGTTATTTCTTAGCGCTTATGCAAAAGCGATTTTCAGACCCTTTTCGAAGGGTTTTTCAATTACTGTAGAATGTCCGTGAATTCATTCAAGAGGTGTTAGCTATCTTGAATACTCAATAAGCGTATCAAAATTCTAATATGAGGAAGTGGGTTTCCCTGGAAGAGAAATTATCGTACTGCATTTTAACCGACAAAAAAGTCAGACACCGATTGTGGGTCGTGTGCGTAAGGCCTTATTCTCAATATCTTAATCGTGAACAGTCTTTACATTTTCAAATAAAAGGCTTAATTTTGAAAAAACGATTATGTTTCCAGAGAAATCAATGTTCATTGTGAAGAAGAAGTTATGTGATAAACGATGGAAAACGATATCAGCCAAAAAGTCGGCACAGCTACGATTGCAGCACCTTCTTATGAAATTTTACATTTGCGGCTGTATGTCCTCAATAATTTTACGAATTCCATCTTCAAGGTCTTGAATTGATTGTGGCATTGACCTTATCTTACAAGCGAAACCAAAGAAAATAGTCTGAAGGTGTTGAATCGATAGAGCTTGGTGGCAATTGTGATCATCTCTTCGAGAACTGACACGACCAGAAAACATTCTCTGAAAACTCGAAATTGTAGGCTGTCTTGTTGGGAATTGAAGTCGTCCACATCAATATCATTCAATTTCGGCCATAAAAAATCATTAATCATTGTTCGGTAGCGCAATCCATTCACCTTCCTCATTTTCGAAAAACTAAGGTCTAATACCAACACCAGGCCGAAAACCACATCAACCAGTGACACGTTGAATGTGGAATTTGTATGTTAACCGAACTTTAAAAGTCTAAGTCTTTATGCAAAATACGGTGTAATGTCGTTTTTGGATTGCCTAAACCTGTTGCGTCAAGCGAATTTCACGCAAACTTTAGGGGCAGTTGAATATTCAGAGAGACGCATTTAGGTCGGAAAACCAACCCCAGCAGGTACAGCGAGGGCTAAAAATTGAACAAGAACATCCTTGGTGCCACATTGTCGCTACATATGGTCATCCTGAAGTCACATCGAAGGGCAAGGAACGAAGACGTGGACCAATCAAGGACCTGGATTGCGCTTTGGTATGCAGAATCCAAGGCGACGATTAACATCCCCAGGAAATTTGGGGTACCATAGACCAGTACGCTCGTAGCTGTTACCTTGTAAACACATAACTTGTACAGCCAAATTGAATATATTAGTTAAGAAATCCGGTGTTTCATTATCCCAATTTAATAGAATTCAAGTCGACTCAATTTACCAAAACAAAACCCATGATCGATAAGGAATCAACAAACCTGTGTTTTCATCAACACTACTGGCTACAACAGCAATATTCTCAGTTTTTCTCGAGCGACGTACACGGTTTCTATTCTTCAATTGACTGAATTGTCCAAACAGCTCAATTTCTTTCACCAGTGTCAGTATTGCCGACCGAAAATAGAAAATTTTCAGTATTTTAATAATGAAAATACCTGAAGATGGTATGCCTGTATAAACTTTCTGCCGACCCATTATAAATGTTCACGAGCCGCCACTGTTATTGATCTTCCTCATTTCATATTACATCACTTCGACTCATTACGGATACAGATATTCAAAAGGGGATAATTATTATTTCCATTAATTTAAGGAACTAAGATTACGTGATATTTGTTGTTCATATTTCACCTGTCCTTGAATCCAAATATTGAAGAAGACCTATAAGAATCTAATTAGCTGCTATATTTCTTATGGCTGCTGAGGCTGCTTGGGTGAAATTAGTTTGAGAATGAGAACTCGAATAAGTCTTGTTCCTTTGTTTTAAAGTCTATACCTATGTGATTAGGTTTATTTCGTCTGGAACAGAAATCTCACAGGAGAAGATGAATTTTTTTTAAATTCAATTAATAACACAAATAATTCAGAGCCCCTGAGTTTTCAATATTAATTTTTGAATAGCATACTCGGGTATTGTTACCATCAGATCTTCTCATAAGATATGCTACATTTTACATTTTTTTTCAACTTGTGTATATGTATTTCACGTTACATGTAACTATGACCTACTATTGACGTTAAAAAAAAAATGTGTTAAAGAATTTATTAACATGAGCACATTCAAGTGTTCATAACCAAATTTACATATATCACTCACTATTTACTCAAAATTTCCTTTATATGACTTTCTAGTAAGGTGTTTAGTAGGGAAGTTTCGCTGAAGGCTCCAAAACTAGTCGACCATCAAATGGATATTCCATGGTCCTTGATATAGATCTTTCATAAAGTTTATATCCTTATTGAATATCTCTCCCTGTTCTTCACCAACCTGACCCAAGTTTTCTGTAAAACGATCAAGGAGGTTATATATATATAGGTAGTGAAGTTTCATGCTCATTAATTTTACAACCAAGAATTTTGAAAGCAAAGTTTCCGATAATTCTTCGTTACCCTCTGCTTTATGATTCTCAAGAAACGCTAGATTCAGTATCATTCATTTATGTGGTGAATTGTGGACCTTCAAGAGGTTCTCCTATTTGAGGACCATCAATATACCGGCTTTCAGTTTTTTCATTCTAATCCTTAAAGAATTACCTGACTAGTACCCTAAACAACTTCTATCTAGAGTTAAAGCTTTCGTAAATTGCTTCATCATCCTCAACTCGATATGGAAAGGTGCGTGTAATATTTTTCTCTCATAACCAAAGCTTCGTTGATAACATTTTGTTCTCCTAGAATCATGACATCTCTTGAAGACCTGTTCTCATTTTAAGTTTTGCTGTCTCAAAAGCATTGAAAAACAAATATATTTGGTATAGCCACTCTGCTGTTCAAAGAGGAAATTAACCAGTTTTAAAGCAACACAAATAACCCAAAAAGGGAAATTTACACTGTGCCTTCACCTTTAACAGCTAATGAAGTATCGAATCCACAAACAGAATTTAAATACACTGACAATACAAGACTCTCTGGCAAGTCTTCGATGAAAAATATAAAAAGTATTAGCCCGAAAACTGATCCTTGGGGGACGCCTCACTTATTATAATATTTCTTGAAAACGCTGTCGCTATTTTGAAAGAATATGGAGTGACCAGAATGGTAGCTCATAATCCACTCTAGAAATATACGCCTGATACAGTTAATCAATTGAAAATGTGTGCTGAAGGCAGGCAAATGAACAGGAAATATGAAAAAAGACATCCTTTACAAATATTTTGGATTTCCAGCATCAGTTTTTGTTTTATTTCATATGCTTGTGTAATGAGCTCAATTGATTTATTGTATGTTTTTGTAACCCTAACTTATCTATCTTTTTGTCTTCGATTCGGCAGAAGAAATTGCTCTGAATTTCAGAATATAAGTGGAAAAAATTCATCGGTTTCCATCAATATCACTAGATATTGACTGGATATCATTCCTCTCTTTCATTTTCCAATAAAGTAGACATTCTGAAGCAAGCTGCTACCATTCATCATCGGATGACAATACTCGTAGTCTCAAAAATGCTGATAGATTGCTTTCATCTGTTGAGGCATCAGCATTCCGTGATATCGAAAGGCATTGCTGAAAAGAAAATGTGAATAGGGAATATTTCAATCTAGATTCTGAACGTCGTAAATAATATGTGATTATTGAATGGTATGTACCTTTGGAAAGTTAATGAAAACTGAGAAGCTCGAGAAAAACAACTAATCGATATTTTCATCGCATTCTTTGATAGTCTGAGATGCCGCTTCTGTTGAAACTCGATAGAATATTGAAGAATTGTTTTCTCACTGAGTTAGGATTTTCGGGAAAGTGTAATAATAGTTCGAGGAAACTATGTTCAGGGTGGGCAAATAAGCGAGGTAAGCGGCTATATCTCAGGATCCACTCATCGTAGAGACTTGCGGTAAAAATTTTTACCACTAAAGTGTACAAGAAAACATACTGAAAATTGTTTTGAAATTCATACCTCTACCGCCAGGGGGCGTAATAGCTACCATCAAGTAGAAAAATGAATTTTACTCTAAAATGTTTCATATGAAGTTGAAGAAAAAATATCATCACTTGGAAAATTCTCTATGTTTTTGAATTGTCACTTTCTATTTTACGACATCAAATAAGGGTAGGTGAAAGGGAGAAATCTGACTGTAACTTCAGTTTGGCTCAACATTTTCGAGCAAACTAGATCTCGTCTGAAAGATAATATCTTGTTGATTGAGGACAAAATATACTCATGATAAATTCGTTTTTGCTGGTTTCGATAGAAGGCACTAAGTCAGAAGTTCATTGTTCTGTCAATTTTATTCCGAAATTTCAAATGTAATGATAAGATTTTCTTAACAGCAACAGAAACAATTACAATTTTCCAAGATAAGTTTTCTGGACGTATTATTTTTCGAAGATTCATGTGATCACAATTGGCCATCGCCAAGTTTATCACATAGCTTGTGATTTGAGCTTTCAGACTTTTTTTTTATTGAGTATATGCAAATGTTCACAATCGATTTAAGATCTTGATCTTGGTACGAGAAGGTTTTTTTCACGAGAAATAAAACGCTTCAAAACGAGAATTATTTTCGAAAGGTTTCACTTTATAATGTGACAGGATCCACGTTAGACTAATTTGGTGTCAATGTGAGTAATGTAGATTTCCAATATAACATGATTGATTCTTCTTTTTATAAAATCACATGGAGAATCATGTAGCTACGTCAATTTTTCATTGTGTAGTGTGAGCGAAAGTCACATAAGAGACTTTTAAATTGATTTTTCGTCAATAAGCAGATGTTGAGAGGCTAGATTATTGTTTCTACTAAATATTTTCACAATTCTCGTTTAGGTTTTGTAATGAAAATAGTGAAATTTCTCTATCAACTTCGTTGAACAATTGCTCTGAAAGATAACCTAAATCCAGTGTAAATGAAGCATCAATAATAATTATTTTGAAAAAAAATCTGAAATCAGCAACGATTTGGAGCTAAGGACATCCAATTGATGACTGAAGGAATTTCCTGTGTTGGAATCATCCCCCATAGATCATCCCTCTTGGGACCTCTGGGGCAATATACCGTTGAGTATCCTTCCTCAATATTGAATTACGCGCTCTAATTACCCATATTTGTTATCAGTTGCAATATCTTTAGGGCATTGATAATAGACGAGATGATTTTATGACAATCGAAAGCTCGTTACTTGGTAACAGCCCGAAGCCAAAGACTGAGGGTTGTTACCAAGAAACGAGCTTGAGAAATTTGTGATAAAATTATGAGGCATTTGTCAATGCCAGAGGGATATTCGGCGGAAAATTTTTCGACAAAATAATTTATGACTTTATTAAAATTGAGCTAATCATCAGATTCGTTGCAGTGCTCTAATATACAGGGTGTTTCCTAAACATGCGGCAAAAATTCAGGGGGTTGTTCCTTGGACTATTTTAAGCATGTTTTGTCCTTGGATGATTTTTGAAAAACCTCTTTGTTTCGAAGATACAGGGCGAACAACATTTTTCATATTTTTAAAATTAATAATAGTTTAAATAAAAATGCGTACCGCACTGTATTTACTAAGTAGGTACAATTTATTTTTAAATTTGTTTAACAACATTAAATTAAATTAAAAATTAAATCCAATTACTAAAAACGGCCAGTTTTTTGACTAAAAATTGATAAGTGCAGATGGTAAAGGAATACAGATTAAACACTGTTTTCATTTGAATTCGTTTTGTGATGTATTCTTAATAAGAAATGATCCTGGTGTTTTTGAAAGGGTTCGGCAGTCAATGAGGAGAAGATTGGATGCTTGTATGCTGGCTAGAGGTGGTCATTTTCAACAGTTTTTGTAGGTTGAGTTGAATTTTCATGTAATTTTTCATAATAAAATGTTATTATCTGAAATTTTGTTTCCCCTATATCTTCGAAACAAATAGGTTTTTCAAAAATCATCAAAGGACAAAATATTCTTAGAATAGTCCAAGGAACAACCCCCTGAATTTTTGCCGCATGTTTAGGAAGCACCCTGTATATGATCTATTACGATTGCATCATTGGCATGTTGAGCTGATTCAAATACTATATTGTTAAACTGATCAATCATGATGTTTTAGTCATTATATTCCCTTTTTGCAAGAGTTTGCTCAAAACCTTACATATTGTCCTAACATTTGCTTCTTTATATTATATATTATAAAAATCCATAAATATTCCCCAAATAAATTCGTGAATGTATGTTCTATTTCTGGGAATTTTCCTTTGATTACCGCATTTACAATTCGTTATACTTTGAACATACGCTTTGCAAAAACGTGACGTTTTGAAATTTATTTGGAATGAAGTTGTCAAACTCAATCGTTTTATAATTCCACTGAATGCAATTATCGAAGGTAATACCACGAGTGCTTCAAATATTATCGATAGTTTTTTTTCCACGAAAACGTGTTTATTTGATGAATATTCAATGATTCAATGACCTGAATCTCCACAAGTACTCATCCGATTGTGATGAAACATTGCACTAATGATCACAGTCCCTCATCGGAGATTTGTGCGAAATTTTATTTCTGTGGTTGCCACAAGCATAGAAAAAATTACTCGATTTTGACCCAAAATAGCCTGAATCTCCGCAAGTACTAATCCGATTGTGATGAAACTTTGCACTAATGATCATGGTTCCTCAACAAAAAATTGTGCGAAATTTTATTTCTGTGGCTGCAGCATCGCAACCATAGAAAAAAATTACTCGATTTTGACACTTGAATCTCCGCAAGTACTCATCCGATTGTGATGAAACTCTGCACTAGTGATCACAGTCCCTCAACGGAGAATTGTGCGAAATTTCATTTCTGTGGTTGCAGCACCACAACCATAAAAAAAAAATTTTAAAAATTGCTCGATTTTGACACACAATGGCCTAAATCTCCGAAAATACTCCTCCGATTGTAATGAAACTTTGCACTAATGGTCACAGTCCCTCAACGGAGAATTGTGCAAAATTTCATTTCTGTGGTTGCAGCACCACAACCATAGAAAAAAATTACTCGATTTTGACACAAAATGGCCTGAATCTCCGTAAGTACTCATCCTATGGTGATGAAACTTTGCACTAATGATCACAGGTTCTCAACGGAGAATTGTGCGAAATTTCATTTCTGTGGTTGCATCACATTGAATTTGATATATGAAAACAAAAAAAAACTATATTCGTTTTGTTTGAATGATCTGATAAAATTTGAAGAACGGGTAGTATTTGAGAAAATTATTTTTTTCAACAATTTGAATGTTCGATATTCTTTTGAGTGATGGCACTGAATCGGTTAGTATATTCGATAAAGCCCTTTAAGATGTCAATATTGGCGAATTCAAAGTAAAATTATCGATGAGGAATTGATATATCCCGAATGATTGACTGGAATAATTCATTGCTATTAGTTGAAACCGCCAAAATGTTAAATTTTTACATGTGAAAAAAATAATCAATGTAATTTTGACGTGATTGGGTGAAATTGTTTTGGAATGATACAAAGCTAGATTGATTATTAGAACTTTCAAAAATTTACTACCAAATATGTACTACTAAATTTGTACAGAAAAGCCCGTCAGGCTCCTGGCTCAGTAGAATTTTTCATTCAGATCAATATTTGAAAACTCTTCATTTAGTTATTATGTCTTTGAATATCTAATTTCGATAGCTTGACACCGATGACATCTAATTTTCAAGGGCTCCAATGGTTTTCGAAATCACCTGGAACCCCAATACTTTTTTCAAACTCACACCCTTCTTCACTGCAGCGAAGCAATTCATTATTGATCCGTTTGTGTTACAATTTCAGGGATATTCATTTGAGTAGCAATTCGTCAAAATAAGATTTCATTGAACTCCAATGATTCAAATAATTTTCCAAACTCTTCAACTAAATGTCGACATAAAGGATTCCATCACAGATCGACCAACTTTCCACAAAAAAACCCTGGAACACATAAAATCAGTTGGAACTAAGCAACACACGTATTTTCCATCGAGTTCGTTCACCAATCGCGATTTACATAACACACAGATGCAGTTCAGACGCTAATAACAAGAATTGCGAAACTTTCACCGAAAAGACTGTCTTGAATAGGATCTTAAAAAGTTACTTCACAGTCAACATGGAAACTCCAGTGTTACAGCACCCTGTTATGCATTCATTACAGTATAAAACATAACAACAACACCCCAAACATGTGCAGTACTTTGAGGTGTCTCGAGCAGCCAAGAAATGCTAAACGGATTACGTGTGTGAGATAACCAAGTTGCCTTCCTCATATCCGGACTCTTTAACGGTCAATTTACTGTTAGCTGAAAGCCACTCTTCGACATCTCATAACCTCGAAATAATCCGATCGAGTCTAGAATTGCGTGCCAGGGAAATTGGTTTAGGAGTTTCCTTTTTGATTCGATTTACCTGTGATAATGTTCGAGTTTTCTAAGTGGATATGTCTGACGTCGATTGTGTCTCTTGTGGTCCTCGGGTCCAGAGGTCAGAGGCAATACAGAGATGTGATGCCGATTGAAGAGAAGAGGATATTCGAAGGCGCTGAAGATAGACAAGGTAAGAGGAATTGGATTGAAGGGAGAGATGGAGATAGGTTGGGTGGTTGAGTTTTTCCTTGTTTAGCTTGTGTAGGTTGGTGGTTTAGAGAGAAAACAAGCAAACTTTTCTATATTCTGAAATTTGTGAATTTTATAGTTCGTTTATTTTGTCCGCGACTTTTTCCAATAAGGTTAGTTTTGTTTACCTTCATTCGATTTCGATTGGACGAAACTTAAATGTTACTTGCTCCAAGCTGAGCTTGTCTTGCCTGGGAAAACAGCAAAAAATGCGATCAATGAAAACGAAGATTAGCTTTGCATATACAGACACACTAAAGTTGAAAACCATGTTGGACATGTCTACATACAAATTTTATTTCCAATAAACTGCTCGAAAACATGAAGTTTTTAGCAAGAAAGCAGATCTTTGCATACTTCATGTGCAAAATACTTTTATGACGAAATTTTGTTATCCTGGTAATTTCCAAACTACGTACTAGATCGATATGAAATTCTTCACTTAGATGTGGAATAACAATTTCAAAGTTTATCGAATATTCTATGAAGAAAGAAGAACAGCCAAAATATCCAATATTTTCTATAGATAACGGATCCGATTGAGTTGAAATTCTGCGTGTGAATATGATATAATAATTTAACAGTTGGTGAAAATTTTTCGTTTCAATTTATAACTTTAGAATTCGTCTAATACACGTATTTTTATTCAAACGGTACAACAACAAAAAAAAAGAATCGAATAAACCTGCAATTGCATTTTCTGCTTTTTCTTCCTTACTTGTGAGGGAATGTTTTTTTTTATATTCTAATCATCATCAAAACAACTGATAAGTTTGACCAATGAAAATGAATTGAACTGTAAGTAAGTGTTATGATAAGCTATGCCTCATATAATTCAATCTCAATAATGTTCAATTATTGAATTCAATCAATTCAGGTCACTTCCAAGATTATAATATATAAAATGCTTCTAAATTTTTTATAATAGAATACACAAAAGATATATGCAGATCTCAGTCATTTGAGATGAACCGGGGGACTGTACTGCAAGAAAAATAATTCTCAAGTGGGCTTGGTCATGGTCAATTCTTCGTATTTCTATATTAATTTTCATTCTATCGAAAAAAATCAAACAAATGTTATACCTGAATCAGAAACGACTGAATAGAGAGATTACTATTAATTCTACTCAGTCAGATGCTTTCTGTTCATAGAATATCAGATGAAACGGATTAATTCCATTTAATAATCAAACTAAAGTTTACATACATCGGCAGTGTATATCCATTATTTTCCTGCAATACACTCCATCCAATAGAGCACACTTTGCTTTGCTTGTATGAATTCAATCCACACAACAGAGCATACATAATGGAAATGCTGATCAAAAGTCCCATCATACTTTAAGCTTTATCCAGCTGAAACAACAGTGAACAACGATAAGACTTGAGAGGTGTTACAGTTTTTAAAACTACATATGATGATTGGAAATGTAGCTGAGTATGTATGACGTGCAGGACTGTATTATATAATATTATGGAGCTTTATTAACTCTGTCTCATCATCAGGAACGATGAGAATTGGCTTATTTAATTACAAAATCCTCTGATTGAATTGTATCGTGATACTGTCACATCAGTTATCCATAAACCCTTTCGATTTTCGTACATGGCCAAGGTCATCGTAGGTCATGACATTAGAGTAGTCATAATTAACAATTTGCAGAAGGTGCTGGATCAGCATGAATTTCGAAACAGGAAAAAAACATAGAACACGTTTCAAGGCTTTTGGTGTTTCAAAAATTGTCCTATTCCTTTATATTTTTCTTAAATATTTTTTGATATCCTGGGACAAAATTTTCTATCAATATATTTGACATTAGTTTAAATACCCATCGTAAGTGGAAGCAAAACAGATAATTTGATTGTTCTGATGAGGTCTAAGGCCTTTCAGATGTTTAGAGATGAGGTGATTCATTATCATTATCTTGAGGAGAATCTAGTTTATGGATGGTTTACAGGTAGAAATCTTCTAGACTGGATTGGTCTAGGCACAGGACCAAATACTGATCCTTACCAAGCGAGGACGAACGCAAATTGTCTGAATGGAGACCTTGCAGAATGTTTCAAATCCAGGGCTCTTTCAACATTTGAAGAGTTCTTCAGTAATGTGAGTATAGCAACAGTAAAACATTCACGTTCAGTCAATGAAGTTATTTGTGATAGAAGAGAATAGCTTCCATCATGATGAAATATTCAAGTGTTTGAAACAAGATCCACAAATTTTTATGTTCATGATCTATTTATTTTATTTTCTCTCTTTCATTTTCTTACATTTTGTTTCTGAATTTTAACTTCTTCCTATTGAGTCCATACCCTCATTTAGTTTTGTTTTGAATCAAACATCTATATCTGTTAATATTCTTGAATAAACAAAAATATGAACCGCTAATTTACTACCAAAAAGGTAAATCTGCTCGCTTACTATAGTCTAACCTACTTCCACTGAACATTTCTCTAATCTTCTTTATCTTTTTTCTCTCGATATCAGCACAATAAACTTTTTGCAATAATCGGAATTAAGATCTTATATCTTTCCACAGAATCTGTACGACCTGAGTGACAATGCTAGAGTGAAAAAAATGCCTGTCTCACAACTGAGACAGCTCTCAGAAGAACGCTTCGAATTTTCAGAAGAACCAAGGTCAGAGGATTCTGAATGGGATCAACTAGTCAAATTTGCTTCAAGAAAGGTAACTATGGGATTACAAACACCTAGATATATTATGGTGAGATTGCAACATTGAAAGGTCTTCGAGATGCGTTTTGTTATAACTGTATCATAACTCCGAAGACCATCATAAATGATAAATGCTTGTTTGATAAAAAAGCTTTTGCATGATGAAAGTTTTTTTCACAAACCAATTGTACAATGCAAGGTGTTCTACAAGCTTCATTATAATCTTCGACAGATGATAGTTATGCTCATTCACGACATTTTTTTCCTATGAACATAAGATTGGTTTGTTTTCAGTTTCATGTTTGAATTAGAAGTCGATAGGATAACTAGAATTGTGTTGATGTTGAGTTGAACAATATGGAAAAAATAATAGATTTATTTCGCTTGTTATGTGATCTGAAGAGAGACGGTATCAACAACAATCATAATGAGTGGGCACTGCAAAAATCATAAGCTATTAAACCAAGACCATTTCAGCAACGTTTAAGAATCGTCAACGATTGGGGTTGGTTATTCAAAAATCATTTGATCCCAGTAGATATTAGAGCACAACGCTTTTGACTTCATTGATGATCTAGAGCTCAACATTGTTTGAAATACGTGGTATCAGCATGACATTGCACTACCACACAGAGAAAGATAAGTAGTTGTTTGGTTAAATTAAAATTTCTCAAATAAATGGATTTTCTAAGGGAGACTAATGCCATGTCCACCTTGTTCATAGGACGAAAGATTTAGAATAAGAACAGTTATCATCTGTAAAAGTTTGTCATAGCGCTTGCAGAACATCCTGTATAATGAGAATGCGTAGTCACTCGCATTTCTTTGAGTTGAAAAACTTCCTTCCTGACAAATCTTCAATGATTTTATGACATATTCGTATCCCAGAGCCAGATCTCTACAATTGAAATTATGCCCCACATTCAATTAAAACTTAGAAGAGTACAAAAGAAAACAACCATTATTATATCACGGTAATCACATTCGATGAAACAAAAACCTTTAAAATGCAAATAACATTGTCAAGGAAACTCAAAGAGAGTCAACCCTCCCTAATAAAATAAACTTGGCGAAGAATAATAAATACGTTTAAAACCCAACTTAAGATATACGAAACCGCCATCTTTGTGCAAGGGAAAACAGAATTTCGAAAAGTTCGACAACATAATGTTTCTTTTGGCCGAGAAAAGTTTTGCTCGCATAAACATGGAATTTTCATCGAAAAACTGTCCTGTTCGATTCGAGCGTAGCCCATATTATTTTCGCTATGTGCCTTTTTCGAGATCCTTCATCATTTGTCTTGTTATACATGCCAGAAAATGAGACGGTACATAAATCACCTTAGGCAATGCACATCTCAAATTCATAGCTCTTGAATTATTCGTTTCATGGGATGTAACAAGCAGTTTTATTGATGATTGGAAGCTGCGGAGATATATGGAGAAGGTGCAATAGTGTAGTATTTCATATTTCGTGGAATTATCAGTGCAGCACAATTTATGATATTTCAGGAATTTGTATCTCATACGGACTACTACAGAAAATATGGTTTCGTGCCAAACAATTTGAGCTCAGAAATGTCTTCGTTGCAAAAGTACCCCTCGGTTACTGCATTTTTTTATAGTTATCTCCTAAGAGAGTCAAATATCTGAAATGGAACAGATTAATGCGTATTGATAATGGTGCATCGGAATTTGTGGATTTTGTAAAAGACTCATTTGAAATTCTCTTTGCATGCTCTTTCGAATTGTGGACAAAAAATTCGCCAATTCATCTCACTCAAGTGCAAAGACTCGTTTTTCAAACCCATGACATTTTGTACACTGGTTTAGCTTGAAATTATACCCTCAATTCATATCGTACTATGCAATGACCATTCTACCGATTTTAATAATGGATTGTAGAAATTTTTAGAACGTATAGTAATACTCCACTCACTATATCAAATAAGTATTTTATCGAATAATCTAATTACCTACTTTTGTCATTTGAAAAAAGATGAAAAAAAAATAGAATTTCGTGTGCTGATAAAAAGGGATGACGGGAAAAATACAATTGAAGCAAAATCTTGGCTTCATGAAGAGTTTCCGGGGTCTGCACCAGGAAAATGGAAAATCAACAATCATTGATTGATATGCTGAGTTTAAACGTGGTGAAATGAGCACCGAAGACAGCGAACGCAGTGGACACCCAGAAGAGGCTGTCACTGACGAAAAAATTAAAAAAATTCACAAATTAATTTTGAATGACCGTAAAGTGAAGTTGATCAAGATAGCAGACATTGTGAAGATATCATCTGAACGTGTATATCATATCATTCACGAATATTTGTACATGAGAAAGCTGTGTGCAAAATGGGTGCCGCGCGAGCTCACAATCGATCAAAAGCAACAATGTGTTAATGATTCTGAGCAGTGTTTGAAGCTGTTTATGCGTAATAAACCTGAATTTTTGCGTCGATATGTGGCAATGGATGAAACATGGCTCCATAATTTGACTCCGGAGTCCAATCCACAGTCAGCTGAGTGGACTGCGCACGATGAACCGAATCCAAATCGAGGAAAAACACATCAGTCAGCTGGCAAGGTTATGGCACTCTTATTCTAGGATGCGCAAGGATTAAGGGCCAGACCATCAACAGCGTTCATTATATTGCGTTATTGGATCGTTTAAAGGATGAAATCGTTGAAAAACGACCCCATTGTTTCAACAAGACAATGCGCCGTGTCACAGATCAATGAAAGCAATGGCAAAATTGCTTGAATTGGGCTTCGAATTGCTTCTGCATCCACCGTATTTGCCAGATCTAGCCCCCAGCGACTTTTTCCTGTTTTCAGACCTCAAAAGAATGCTCGCTGGAAAGAAATTTAGCTACAATGAAGAAGTAATCGCCGAAACTAAGACAAATTTTGTAGCGAAAGACAAATCGTACAACAAAAATGGTATCGAAGGCAACTATGTTGAATAATAAAATCTAATTCTGCCAAAAAAAATTCACTATGGTAAACCAGGAACTTTTCAATTGGCCTGTTAACGTATGAAGGACAAATAAACATATTCACATCAATTTATACAAAAACACAAATATAATCACATTTGACTCATTTCAGCCCACAGAAAAGTACGTTCACTCACCAAAAACTCTTTCAATATTGCCGAGTTCATAACACAACCATAAAAATAAATGTTATTTCCTAAACATCGAAATATTCTGAAACCCATTAGGTAAACAGCATACCCGCCGTCTCTCAAGACCATCAGCATTGATCTCTTTTTCGATGCTACATTATAAAAAAAAAATCCTCCGATCTGTACCCGAAAAAAGCACGTTTCCATTACAGTTTTCCCATTCCAGGTGGAGAAGTTCGTGAAATCCACTGGACTTGAATTGGATTTCGACAGCGAAGTTACAGAGCAAGGACGGTACTCGCCTCGTTTTGTCGATGAAATTGTGGACGAGATAGATGTGATTGAAGACAAGAAGGATTCCATTTTCAGTGAGTATTGAAAACGCGGTATTTGTTCTCAGACATCCTCCATTGTAAGATCAACAAAGCCAGACGGTCTCGGTTCCAAACTACAATCTGAAACAATATCGCATATCTTTTCGCATCAGTAGATACATCTTTTATTGCTGCTGCATGAATTTCGGGAATATCATTCTGAAATTTTTACTTGGCAATCAGAATCTGGATGGAAAATTCTTTTCAAGTAATAATTATGCTAAGTT
This sequence comes from Harmonia axyridis, assembly GCF_914767665.1. NCBI lineage: Eukaryota > Metazoa > Arthropoda > Insecta > Coleoptera > Coccinellidae > Harmonia > Harmonia axyridis. The sequence continues at coordinate 34,783,703 of NC_059505.1, forward strand.
TATAGACGGAATGTGGGTACGATTGACCGCCTCGTTGATAATTCAAAAATATATCCCTCAGAGTGATGAACATAGATAGAGGAAGCAAACGTCATTTTCAGTAAGCAAATTTTGTCCCCAACATGAACTATCAAATTTGACAGGAAACGCTCGGTATGAAAACATATCAGTGATACGATATTTCACTCAATTCGCGAGTTTCTCCACAAAGAACGTACTTCTCATATCCTATAGTGAATCAACGTTTCATATTAACTCAAAATATATTGAAATGAATACCTTAATATATCAGAAATTCAGAAAACAAATTTCAAGCGCGCCAAACGGCGTGAAACAACCGATGATACTACGAGATCAAAAGTTGCCAAACCTTGGATTTCAGTAGGTAGATAGGTACAGAAAATAATGAATATTCTGCTTATTATAAATTCGACAATAAAAAAAAATATCGGATTCCAAATATTCAAATTTGCATATTTAATCAAGAATCACTGGAATAAATATATTTCATTCAATATAATATACATTCATAATGATATAGTAAAATTGTGAATTTGAAAATATATCACAATCCGACAACGTAATCTAACCATGTTGGAGACAGTAAAAATTGCGTATACTTCCTTTTTCTACGTATGTTTTCTACTCTAAGATAAATCCATTATATGTGAATACCAAAATTATTACATCAATGTGTTGAACAATTCACTATTTTATATTTCGTATCGGTAAACATATACTTCTTTAGTCTTAAAAAAAGTATATATAAAGAAGATATATTGAATAGTGAAGGTTTTGGCAATTTGATGTCATCAATTCGCTTTCACCAAGTAGGTAGAATCATTCAACTTTTATAATGTATCTATAATCATTCAATGATTAGAGTCAACATTTACCAAAAGATAAAATTTAAATCCCTTAAATTATTATTTTAAATGTAAATGTTGATTAGTATACCTATTTCACAGAAGAGTAAGAAACAATATTTATGAATATGAAGTTTGTAAATTCAGTAAGTTTTTTTGAGCTATAAGACACTGATGGGAACGAATTGTATTCAAACATATAGAAACGTACGTCTGTTTTTATGTTATTTCAGTTATTCAATTTATTGACCCTTTACTTAATTTTGTACAGTTTTGGATAATTTTTCTTCTGGTTGATTCTAATATTTTGTCAAATTGGAATTGTATTTCTAGACAAAAAGTATATCAAAAAGATGAATCTATATACTACTAGATCATACCACTAGTCGATAATATTATTTGTGAAGGATAGTAGGTATTTATTATCAAAATTGTGTCTTTCTGTTAATTTCAAAACTACAAATTTGATGAAAATCCGCATTTGATTGTGTATCTATTTCGGGAAAAATTTCATATTGATCAGATAACCAGAATCTTCTAAAATTCAAAAAGAATATGGCAAAAATTTTACCGAATATTTCCGTGACTACCAAACGGATTGAATTGATTATGGATTTTGACAAATAATTCCCAACTTTGCAAAATTTCAAGCTGAACACATAATCAGGATCATAGAAAAAACAAGAGGACTATTGGAAAAATAATTCCTGATATTTCACAGAAAGTGCTTGAGAAAATGAAAGTATACCTAACTCCATATATTTAATAGTAGTGGACAAAATATAATATAATTTTTGGGGATATAATTCTCAGAAAAAAATAAAAAGATAATGAACTAAAATGTATCATTATTCAATGTACATAGAATCATTTTTTTATGATTATAATGGTACAAAAAATAACAATTAATTTGATGATGTCCCACACCAAGTGCTAACTTCATCAGCCTGTCCTGTCAAATTCCATATGATGTAGACCTTTTAGTTTTTCGGCTAATTCATCCGGATGGGCAAAGAGTAGCCAGGCAATTTATCTATGACTTTTTCCGGATTAAGGGTGACATAGAAATATTTCGGCTTTGTCTGGATTGAACTCTCTAATGAAAGGACATCAATTTAGATCCAACATCTGAGTCCTTTCTATTCCTCTCGATCTATATATTTAATGAATCGATAAGGAAAGTAAGGATTGATGAGGGAATTTCCAGTTAATATAGTTTCCTTAGTTTATACAACTTTTTAAGATGAACATAACTCGACAGATCCTCAATTCTTTATTAAATATAATATGTTCAATAGCATGTTGAACTTCAAGATGATAAATGAGTTCTTTCTTTAATTTTGTCTCAAACAATAAGTACTATAAGTACACTGCATCCATTTGGATGAGAAATAAGCTATCTTAAAGAGCTTTATTTGATTCTAGTTTTAGTTCTCTAAGCATTGACCTCAATACCTCAATTATTTACTTGTATGATTTTCCAGGACGCAAACAATTGAAGAAACTCTTCATCCCTCTCCTGTTAGTGCTGAAGATATTCAAGCTGAAACTGCTCCTCTTCTTGCCCCTCATCCTAGGATTGGCCTCATTCAAGAAATTCCTCGGATTCCTTGCTATCCTCGTTCCTGGTGCCATAGCCTTCTTCAAATTCTGCAAACCCAACATTCATTCCAACTTCGGTGGACCTGGAAACTTCTACAGCGGTCCTCAGTACTCTCCTGCAGGCATAGCCTTCCAGTCGCACCAATCTGAATACCCTGGATCGTTTTACGGAGGCCATAATGGTGGAGGAGTTCACTTCAGAGATGACAACCAAGCTCAGCAACTGGCTTACAATGGTTGGAATCAGTATAGAAGCGGGAGTTCTGATATAGAGGCTGAGACTACTTCTAAGAAATCGATTCTTCCTGATTCTTAATCATGGAGGTCGAAAATAGACTGTACATACTCATTTTATATGCTGTATATATTTATTTTGTATTTAAGTCAATTTGTGTCATGATGTGTCTTTCATTATTTCGTCTTGAGATTATTGAACTAGTTATAATATAATTACTTTAAAGTGAATTTCGTTTCGAATTAGCCTACCTATGTGAAAAATTGATTGAGCTATTAAGATAAATATAGTCGGTAAATTCATAGGTCTGATAAATCAACATAGTACATAGATCCATAGAGTTGGTGGATGCTTTGCAATGCGAATCTTGAGAATTTGCTTTTCGGCAATTAAGTTATGATTTCGAACCCTAACAAATGAATTCTTAAGGAAGGATAAAATTGTATCGTTTTTTTAAGATGGCCATCTTGAAGAAATAAGTAATCTATGAAGTTATTTATATTTGTTACTGCTTATTTTAAGCTACCATATTATCATTCTAAGCAAAGATATCATTACTTCACATTTTCCAGAGTTTAACTAATGCAACTACCATTTGGCGTCAATGATGTTTTTGGGACATTTTTTGCTGCAAAATTTGAAACAGATTTTTATCTAGTGTTTGAAATCAGTTATTTTTATCGTTTTATTCTATAAACTTTTATGCACTTATCAGGTTATCACGATTTTTGTTCAACATTTAGTCAAGTTAGAAAAAATGGGGAATTGTTCAACATTTAGTCAAGTTAGAAAAAATGGGGAATTCTCCATGAAAAACAAAACGATAAATCAAACTACTACTCTGGAAAGATTTGGGAATTTTTTACATCTTCCTGATTCATGAAGAACTATTTCTGATAAACTAAATCTATTTCATGGTACCAAATTATTAACCTATGCACATTTTTAGAGTTCGTTCTCCATACTGATGATGTCATTCAGCAGATGAATTGCGTCATGTATTCCATAATAATTTAATTTCGGGGATAAATTTTGAAAATGAAGAGACCAGCAAGTTCATACTTCCAACCTGTGTCCCAGAAAACTGAATACAATATATTGAAGCGAAATTCTACAATATTCGAAAACGTAGATTGACTTCAATTGAAGTCAATTGGCCAAGTTTTCTGTAATCTCCTTCTGTTCAAAAGGTTTTCTGCTAGTTGATTTATGAAGCTGTTTTCATGCCCTTTCAGTTTTTGTTGATAATAATAATAATAACAACAGTACTTTATTGCATATGCAATTGGCCATCGACCAAGGGTCCTTCAGCCTGTATTCCAACAATTTCTGGTACATTCAATTTTTTTAAGGTAAGAGGTTATTAAGTTATTAATTTCATGTTTTCATATCGAACTTTTGATTTTTTGCTATTAGTGGGAGTTCTGGATGTTTCCTCTTAGATATTTTCCTTCTGCCTTCCTGGTATTGGGAAATCACTTCATCCAACTGAAGTAACCTATTAAGGAATGCCTTATTCACTCTGTTCATTCTTATCTCAATAGGTTCTATTCTGGTATCTGGTAAGTAGACTGTTTGGAGGATTATGAAGTGGATATTTTTCTGATCGTCTTTTGATTTTATCATTAATGAAGGGGAGTTTCAAATCATTATGTATGGTCAAATTGGAAACGTATCATTTTGGATTGCAATATCTGTATTATTTGAATTTTTGTGGTCTTGGCACATCCCTAGAATTCAATGTCATATGTCCATATTGGTTTAACTATGGTTTTATAAATCAGTACCTTGTTTTGGAGGGATAGCTTGAATTTTCTGTCTATTAGCCAGTACATCGTTCGGAATTTGATATTTATTTGGTCCTTTTTAGCTTGAATGTGCTGCTTCCAGTTGAGGCGTTGGTTTGAGGGGATTCCTAGGTATTTGGCTTCCGTTTTAACCAGGATTTGATTTTCATTTATTTTAACTGGTGGACATGTGTTCTGTTTGTTGGTAAAATTTACTTAGACTGATTTTGTTTCATTGATGGTTAGACGTCATTTTCGATCCCATTTCTCCAGTTTATTCAGATGTTCTTGGAGCTTTTCGAATGCTATAGGCTTATAAGCATCTGCATCATCTGCAAATGATGCTATTGTAGTGTTCTGATTCTCTAGAATGTCGGATGTATACACTGTGTCCGTAAAGTATGGAACAAAATCATTTCTTGCTAAACAGACCATTTTAAGAAATAATCCTGAAACACGTTGATTTTTTATTTTAATTTACCGTATTTCAAAATAATAATCTAATATATAGGGTGAATTACTTTCGAGAAATGGCGTCACCTTAATTTTTTTTGGAAGGAACACCTCCATTTTGTCTCAATTTTCCGATTACTCTAGCTGAGCTGGTTCCAAAAATGTAACTCATGTTGATTCCAATTGGTGCAGGGTGCACAAAAATACAATAGTTTTGTGTGTGCTCAAAAAGTAACACGTAACATTCTTTATTAGTTAAATTAACAATATTATCAAAAATACTTATTGTCTAGCGGCAATTGGTTTGAATGTAACACCCTGTAGTTTGTTACATTCTTAGATCAATAAAAATCAGCTTTTTTAAACATGTTTGGTACTTATGGTCTAGCGGACAGAATATGAAAGAAATTATTTTTTATCAATTTAAAAAAAACATACTAGTCTAGTTTTTTGTGAAATGTCATTATTTGTTTATTGCCGCTGGACAATAAGTATTTTTCATAATATTGTTAATTTAACTAATAAAGAATGTTACGCGTTACTTTATGAGCACACAAAAAACTATTGTAATTTTGTCCACCCTGTATACCAATTGGAATCAACATGTCATCAATTTTTGGAATCAGCTCAGCTAGAGTAATCGGAAAATTGAGACAAAATGGGGGTGTTCCATTTAAAAAAAATGACGGTGACGTCATTACTCGAAAGTAATTCACCCTATATATTAGATTCTTATTTTAAAATGCGGTAAATTAAAATAAAAAATCGACGTGTTTCAGGATTATTTCTAAAAATGATCTGTTCAGCTAAAAATGAATTTGTTTCATACTTTGCGGACACAGTGTATATGAGATAAAACAGTGGACCAGTATATTTTCCTGTGGTACTCCTGATTTTATTTCAGTTGGTTCAGTTGTTTCACAGCAAAATATCGATTGGTGATATATGATTTTAGAATTGAGTCGTATGGTAGAGGAAGAAGATTTTTCAAATTGTAGAGTAGGCCATTTATGCCAAACCTTGACGAACGCTTGGGATGAATCCAGGAATATATCAGAAACGTAGATTTTACAAGATTCTTATTTGATCATAAGAATCAGAATAAATTATGCTATGGACTACATTTCGTTGACGATCTTCTCCAGTGGAAATCTCGATAACCAACCGCCTGTTGCATATTTTCCCCCGAGTACGTAGCCTAGAAAAAAAAATGCTAAAAACCACATCCCGATTCTTGAATTATGACTTTTATCCATCTTCGGAGCCGACACGAGTTCGCCAAAAACCATCACGGGGTTTTATGGTATTATAAACGTTTTATTGCCGAATTCGGTTAGGATAAAAGCCTTTTACACCTGTACTCAGTAGTGTAGGTTTGAATTATCAACCTTCATCTGGACCATTTGCCGAACGCCTAGAGGCCAACAAACGATAAGCGGGAAACGCTGCTTTCCATTTACGATATTTTCGAAATTCCCTTTTCATACGATTTTTCTCCGTGTCGTAAAGTGATATTACTGGCTTCATAATATGAATACTTGGGTTTTATGAGCGCGTTGTTCAACAGTAGAAATAACGTGGAATCCCATATTATTGGAGTATTTTCAACGTTGCTTTGTGGCGGCTTATGTGTCATTAGATCATGTTGAGTATCGAACTGAATTTTAAGCGCATGTTTTAAATGAGAGGGTGGTAATTTAGAATTTATAATATTTTACCCGAATCCTATTTTGAATCGAATGAAATTTGAAATCAAATGTATCTCCAGAATTTGTAATCTGAGAGTAAATAATGTGTTGTGGCTCTTTGCTAGGCCGACAGATGGCGTCGAAGGTTAAGCAATTCTAGGAAGAACAACACCGCTTAGGACATAAACCTAACCGTTCTACGCCAAACTCATGCTAAGGAGTTGAAGATGTATATGGCAGGGACCATTTAGTTGCTTACTACGATAGAAGTTGGTCGAGACTGCTCCACCAATCACAGTGGAACAGCTGTTTTGGTGTCAAAGTTTTTTGAGCTGAATCTATATCACTTTGATGTCCTCAAATTTTTGTCCATGTTTTCTCTCTGAGGTCAATCTTTACTAACCCAGTTGTGCGTTTTTCCCTACTATCCCAGAGGCACAAGAAACACGGATATTTCGTATAACCACTTTGCTGCCCAAGAAGTTTACCATTTCTAAGTTTACACAAATCATCCATTGATGATCGTGATACTTTATCTTCTGCTACTCCAAAGCTATAGTATTAATAAATATATAACAATATTAGAACTCTCATAAATGAATATACTGAATGAAACACTTGCAAATTTGTCCACAATGCAAAGAATAATAAATCGATTACTTGAAAACAGTTGTCTATGATTTATGAATTCTTCTTGAATGGCATATTGTTGAAAGTAGGTATCTCCCCATTCTATGTTCCATGTTGATTATATTGCAGCAAAAATCCATATTAAAAATTCCGTGAACGAAAACCAAGTTCACCAAACTCCCAAAATCTCTCCTAATCTTTAGCTAGGTGTCGAAAATATTCTTAAAATGAAGTTATTACTAATACTGGGTGGTCTTCTTTCTATGTCACCCGGCATACAAAAACCCCAATTAGAAATTCCATCAACAAGTGAAAGCCTGTTGAATATTCACGAAGAAATTGAAGATACACCGTGATCGTCACGGATACATCCCAACATGTGTCGAAGTTGGTGACCAACTCGATACATTATGTAAAATAATTTGAATAAATTTTAGTTTCGCATGGATTTGATATCCGATAGACAGTGAACATGTTCTCGTGAGGGAAGTTGTACGCATCAAATTATGTGTTTCAATTTGAATTTCAAATCAGGGATTGATTTGTGTTGGTATGTTATGCCGAAATTTATTATATTTGGGAATTCATAGTATTATCTAGGGAGACGTGGGATATAACCCGAATAAATGTGGTTAATTAGGCTTGAAACAAATAAGGGTAAATAACTCATGAATTAAATGATAGGGTTTGAATACAGAGTGAGTAGCTAACTCGGAAACTCGATAGTTTAAGGTTATATTGATTGTGATGCAAGTCGACACCAATAAAATAGCATTATCACGTGATTCTATGTTTTTATGACCACTTCGAACGCAATATCATTCATCACTTCTTTTCAAATAAATTTCTCAATTAAATAAAATAACAGTCAAAAATAATAACTTCAAGATGAAAAGGAATCCATTACTTTTCCAATATATGATTTTAGTTACCTGTATCTCAAGTTATATGATTCCGATCGTGTTCCACTAAATGGCGTAAGAAAGCTACAAAAACTTTTGTGACAGTTTTGTGATTAATTGACTCAGTTTAGTTTGAGCGACCAAGATGGGTACCAGCAAAGAGAAAATACCATATATTTTACAGTTTTTCTTCGATAAAGGCGAAAATGCAAGCCAGGCGGCTGAAAATGTAAATAATATAAATAATAATAATAATGTAAACTCAAAAAACCCTCATGGACCGAATTTCCATCAGCGAATCGCTGCTGAATTGCAACAAAATCATATTTCTGAAGCGGTTGGTGACTGATGAGGAAAGTGGATCATTTACGACAACGTCAAGCGAAAACGGTTCAAGTCGAAACGCGGTGAGCCGGCGAAAACAGAGGCCGAGCTAGAACTGGCCTAGGAAGATTTTGCCGTGTGTTTGGTAGGATTGGCAGGGAATTACCTACTATAAGGTGCTCGCACAATTCTTAATTCTGAATTGAATTGTCAACAATTGTACCGTCTGAGGGAAGCAATCGCTCAGAAGCGGCCAGCTTTGGCCAATAGGAGAGGAATTGTGTTCCATCAGCAACACGCCAGGCTACAAACACTGATAGTGACTTACCAGTAGCTCCGGAAGTTTGGTTGGAAGGTTCTTATGCATCCACATCATAATCTGGACTTGACACCAAGTGATTACCATCTATTTCCTGTGCATAGCAAATAATTTTGCTGGTGAGAAAATCGCTTGAACAGAAGCTAAAAGTGCTAGAAATCCAAAATCGCCACAACCTAATATATCAGAATAGTTTATGTTTGTCTGTCCGTCCCTAAGACTTCATGATAACTTTCTAAAGGAAATACCCAGGAACAGTAGAAACATGAAATTTCCAGGATAGGTTCGGATCCCAAATACCAAGGATAAGTTTGTTAATGATAGAATACCGACTAGGGGTTCCGTAAATATGGTAGTCCAAAATTTTGTGTTAATTTCAAAACTGAATATTCAATTAAGGTTAAAACTTGCATTCAGTTCTGCGTTCAGTGTATTTAAACCTGAAACGTATCTACTATGATATTCCCAATTTCTTGTTATTGCGTTGAAGCTAGTCGGCACCACAGAACACAAAAAATTATGAAGAAATTATAGGAACTTAGTTAAAGCATGAAAAAATTCAAGTAATTTCCCTATTTGAATCATATTAGGAAAACTTTCATGATTTTATTATGGTCCTACAGGAATATCGAAAACCGGTAGAAAGACAGGGTGGCTTAAATTACAAAAAAGTTATTTAGGAATGAGTGTGTTGGTATGAACAGATCCGAAACATCTCCATTGGTTCCCGAGATATCTCAAAAAAACTAAAAATCGAGATTTTCTTCTTTTTCTGTTTTATTTGTTCTGGAGATAACTTCACGAGATTTGGTTTATAGCCATTATCCAATATGATATTAGTAGTGTCTTCAGATTTTTTCTGTTTTCCATTGTTTCAAAGAGGTCATAGTCAAGTGATGAATTCACATAACAACTGTGATACATTGTTGAATTCGTTATTTTTTTCTTTATCACCTCATAGTGAGAACCAATATGAGGTCCATAGGAAAAAAAAAATTGACTATCGAGTCTCTGAAATAATGGAAAACAGAAAAAATTTGACAACACCATTAGAATCTCTATATTAGATTATGTCTATAAACCGAATTTCTTAAAGTTATCTCCAGAAACAAATGAGTTATACAGAAAAAAAGAAAATCTAGATTTTCAGAGTTTTTGAAAAATCTCGGGAATCATTGGAGATATTTTGGATCTGTTAACACCAAGACACAAATCCCTAAATAACACAACTTTTTTGTAATTCTAGCCACCCTCTGTAGCTCTAACGGTTTTCGATTTCCCTGTAGTGACCCTCTAAATAGTTCAAACCCTTTATTTGTAACTATTGGACCACAAAAATAAACGTGTTTCATTCGAATGAGAAATAAGAAGAAGAAGATCCGAATAGTTAGGTATATGAGATGAATGATACAGCTTGCAACCTCTTGAATTTTTTCTTCTATTTTAAGACAAAATAGGACGTGAGATTCGATGTTTGTAGGTGAATGAAACTAGTAAATTTTCGGAACACCGTTAGTTCTGAAGCATTGTAGAGGCATTAATTACATTTTAATTTAATACCTTCCATAGCATAATTATTAATTGGTCAAGTTCAGATGTGTATCGGAAATACGAAATAGTGAGGTTCATATAATTATTATCGAAACTCCATTCCATGTATAATTTCGCTCTCTATATTTTAGAGTATCATTATGGCTTCGATTTTCTTGTCCGTATCCATTCCATTCCAGGAAGTGGAAATCCAGTGTTTATTTGATCTCAAAAATGTTTTGAGTGCATTTTTAACAATTCGCATTTTATGTAAATTGAATCTCAGATTTTTTTGTGGAATAACGAGGTGAAATTTTATCAAAATTACTAACTAATTTTATTATTTACTAATACTTCAGAGGTGAGAATTGAGCTAGAAATGGCTATAGTAAAAATACAACTCAAATATACAGCGGAAATCACAATTCAAATTATAGCACCATTATGTACTCTGATGACAAATAATAATATTTTTTATTCGATAAAGTCAGCTTCAAGAATGATTCCTCCTCTAACTCTCAATATCATTTGAATAGGAAGTTTCATGTCTTCATGATCTTTATTAGAGCCAAATTTCTTTCCTTGTAGCTCAAAAAATCATTAATCACTGGTGATCAGATCAGGAGAATCAGCTGGGTGGCCAAGCATGGTTTTCATCTATTTGTGAAAAGGAGCATTGTAAAATTACAAGATGGCCACATTTGCTCAGACAAATTCAAAATTATGAATTGTAATCCTCAATTTTTTGGGAGGTATTTTTTCAATGCTACATAGGCGTACAACTTCGATTCTGCGTTTTTTCAGAAATTCTAGGCTTTATTGTAGAAAACTGTAAAAACCTTCACTTTTCTCCAAATTCAGTCTTTTACTACTTGCTATACTATCTCTATGTTTTATAAAAAAAATTGAAATTCAAACAGCTCCTTCTGGGTGTTGCAGTTTCTTTGTCAGTTAGTATAAGTCAGATAAATCTGCTTTGGTGAATTTTGGAGCAACAATACGTGAGGCGAACTATTGATTCATAGAATTCATATCATCCATAAATATCATTCCAGGAAATAAATTCTATTCCTATTGTTGAAGAGTTATATGTGACGGTTTGTAAGGGTGAATACAAAAGATTGTCGAAATGCTCAAAACTTTCATATGGATGTGAAAAGTGCTGAACACTATGCAGAAATAACAGTATTCCGAATAACAATAGACTGAAATTCCATGCTTTTTCTCGTAGGAAAGTTTATGTTTCGAACATTTCCATACACTAATTCAATTCAACAGATCTCCTAATCCTTTCATTCTAATCATAATGCGAAACAAAAATGATAATAATCAAACTGATTAAAATAGATAGGTAGGTATAGTTCTATGTAAACATTTATTAGTCATGGAGTAGAATCTGCTACAGTTATGCCAAAATGGACATGGAGGTGAAACAGAATCTAACTTTGTAGATTTTTCTTTACCTCTCGCTGAGCGCAGAATAAATTGGTAGAAATTAAAGGCCTAAATTTTAAGTGGACAAACGAAGAGATATGCTTGACATCACATGGATGAATACGATAATCACGTTCTCCCATTTAATAAATAAAGTACGACCAGTGTGAATTAGAACTGAATATTTGTTCGAGAAGTGATATCTAATCAGAGCTAAAACAAATAGACTGTAGAATTTAAATGATTCAGATATTCCAGCTTTCAGTTTCTATTCCATGAATAGAAGTATACCTAATTCTATTTGAAAACTAAACAAATCATATTGAACAACCACTGTATTCACCTGATATAGCACTGGTTGGCATTTTGGAACGAATTTTTTCAACTAGATTTACTGCATTAGTAAACCCTGTAGAAATCATCACGTATGTGAAAGAACAATATGCTCTTCTAGGCATTTTTTATCTTGTGTAGAAAATATGGCAAACTCAATACAGGGTTATAGTCTAGCAATGTCTAAAAAAGCTGCTACTTGATTTCAAGTAGAAAGTTATTTTTCAGTTGAAACCCATTTTCTGGATTACTTATTTTGTCCAGAAGTTCCAGTAAAATATCAATTCATCTAATATTCGAGGAATCACCAAAAACCATTCGTATAGGCCAGAGTTATCAGAAAACTAGTTCTTGTAAAAATACATATCACTAATATGAATAGGTATTCTATGAAATCACGTTCAGATTTGACTTGATGAACATCGTTTCTATACTATATGATTTTTTTCCAACCCAAAACTTAAATGACCAATTTAAGTAATCTTTTTTCAGATATAAAATATAATTTCATTAATTCAGACTTTAGAAAACAAATTACCAATTTCCGGTTGAGTCTACAAAGATTCTCAAGACACAACACGAAAATCTACTCTTCCTATGTATGCTGAACAAGTGCATCTGAGTTGTTCAAACAAACTAGTTGAAGTTATGTTGTATGGGAAGTTCCTGAAAGGCCAGCATGGTATTCAATTGACCTACCTAGTTGTTGTTTCACTACGTCTATCTTGTTTTGTTCAAGTTTGACTGCTCATCTCATTCTGTTACCAACAAAAGCTGGGAGTTGATATTTGTTGTTCAAAGTTTCAGAGTATGGGAAGGAGATAGGGAGACGAAGATCAATATATTTGGGAAAATTTGCAGAGTTTAGGATTAATTAATAATATTTCAGAGTATTATAATAGTTCCTTGGATTTAATTCAAGAATGGTAATTCTATCTACTCACTTATATCTACTATTTCATATTATAAAGTGTTTTCCAATGAAAATAATACAATTAAAAATGCTTATAATGGCAACATTGTGCATTATTTTTTGACATTCCTTTGTATAGCAGACAAATTTGGAAGTATATAGAGCTCAGTATTTGGTAATGGTTTTCTTGTATCGTCTGAAAATCACTTTCAAATCTTCGTCAATCGTGAATTTCTCTCAGTATTCACAAATAATCACCGATTTTGATGAAATAAGTCACAAATTGCTGAACGTTAGTGAATCATGATTAAATGACATAACATACTCACCAATGTCATAACAAATGTCAAAAATGTATACACAATGTTGCCATTATAATGCTGTCATATTTTGAAATTTGGCGAATATAAACTAGGTTATTCCTACTGAAAATGAAACGATACACGTTTCAACATTGTATTGATCTTTGGAAATTCATTTGCAGTCACAGTTTGCAGAACTGAAGCAGTTTTAGTCATGAAGCTCCTTCTCGGCCAACAATAGTGAATCTGGTAAAAAAATTACAGCTGTTGGGAGAAGTTACTGATGGGAAGAAACGAAACCGTGTGCATCACTCAAGAACAACTGAGAATATCGCTGCTGTAACACATGATAATACAGAATTTCCTTCTTCCGATGAATGATCTTGCAATCGTGTGTAGGGAAAATTGAATTATAGAAAATGAAGAATATTGAAGGCCGATGAATATTGCACCAGTATTATATCTTATTTTTACATCCACATGACACTGATCAAAGAATGATTATCTATCACACCACAAGATACAAAGAGCGGTAGAGCATACAAAGTTTCAGTATTGCTTCGAAAACTAATTGGAATCACAAACATGTATTCCGCTGAAAATATTTGGCATTTAACACAAACTAGTTTCCTCAAGGTAATAAACATAGATAGAGGAAGCATGTGTCATTTTCATTAAGCAGATTTTCTCCCGAACATGAACTAATTTGAGATGAAGCGAGCAGAAATGGAAATATATCAATGATACGATATTTCACTCAATTCGCGAGTTTCTCCACAAAGAACGCTCTTCTTATGTCTATTGAAATCAATACCTAAATATATAAGAAATTCAGAAAACAAACTTCAAGAGCGCCAAACGACGTGACACAACCGATGACATTAGGAGAGCAAAAATTACCAAACCTTGGATTTCAGCAGGTAGATACAGAAAATAATAAATGTTCTGCTTATTATAAATTCGACAATAAGGAAAAATATCGGATTTCAAATATTCAAATTTGCATATTCAATGGGGAATCACTCAAATAAATATATTTCATTCAATATAATATACATTCATAACAATATAGTCCAATTATGGATTTGAAAATATATCACAACTCGGCAACGTAATCCAACCATGTTGGAGACAAATACAAATTGCACATACTCCCTCTATGTATGTTTATTACTTTATGCAAAATCGTTGGAATTTTCCATATGTTGAATTGTATAAACATCCGCTTCCAAAAAATCGAAAGTGAAGGTAGTGCTGTTCTCCTCTTCATGAAATAAAAAATGATTTTATCCCTCTTTCAATGAGGGTAATAGAGAATTATATTTATACTGGTTGTGCTGTCATGTGTGTACAGTCGGTTTGGAGATTTTTATTGCAGAGAATTTTGACAAACGTAGCGAAGCGAAACAACCTTATGTTATGTTGTTTTTAAGAAACAAGATTGAAAAATGAAAAGGTGGCCATCTAACTCGGCCGAATTGCCGCCCCCTCAAATAGAGGCGCCTAAAACGGTTGATTGACTGTTTCACCATGAGGTATAAATTATAATTCTGATAAGAAATTCCAACTTTCTGGCTAAGCAAGCTATATTGGATCAACTAGTTCAAAATGAAAGCAATATTATATCCATCTTACGATTTGTTGATCAAAGTTTTACAGCAACCAGCCAGGGTGCAAAACTTTCTATGAATCCCTTGAAACTTGCACAGCTTGATAAAATATTGATGACTTATCAAGTTTTCATGGAATTATTCCATATTTCGAGCGAATAATCTTGCTTTGAAGTTGTTCGCCAAATTAAATTAACATCCTGTATAAAAAAAAACCGAATTAATTACCAAGGCTCGGATTGTAACTTCATTAGGATACAATGAGAAGCGACTAACCTCATTCTCTTTCGTAAAATATTCGCATGATGCACAAAGCGGAATTTCCGCTTTCAGTTGTTTTGTTTCCTGTCGACTCTTTTGAATGTCAACTTCCTATCATACTTGAGGGCCTTAGGGGTTTATGAATAACAAAAAAGGGTTGATTTTTAACTGGGAAAAAGACGACGAAGACATTTTTGAGCTTCTTTATTTGTTATTTATTTTTCTGTTCATTGAGTGCTCGTTTTCCAAACAGTATCCTTCATTATTTCATCACAATAACATTACTAGAACCATGGAAAATTCAAGAAGGATATTGGAAAGATATACCCAATATTTTTGTGATTCTAGAAGTGTGTTGAGATTTTGCGTATATATTAGATGTACAACTTTTCTTCCGCCGTTTTGCAATAGATGGTTGAAGCGTTAAGTGCTAGTCGAAATAAATAGATCGTAGATGTCATACAATAAACTTAGATATTTGTCAACATAACGCTTTCGAATTATTATTCGATTTGTGTCGGCATCATAAAGTTATTCTCGATTAAACATCAGCTTGTGACTCTTGTGAGCCAAATTCTCGTTATTTGCTGGGGATTTAATTTTCTTCTTGAATATGAAGAAATCTGCGTCTGAGGCTCATCGAATGCTCTCAAATACCTGTAGTGAGGCTGCTTTTAGTGAAAGAACGTGCCAAGGGTGGTTTCAACGCATCAAGAACGTTGATTTTGACGTCGAAGACCAGCATGGCGGTGGAGAAGAGAAGGTTTTCGAAGATGCAGAATTGGTGGCACTACTTGATCAAGACTCGTGTCAAACGCAACAAGAATTGGCAGGGTCATTGGGAGTGATGCAACAAGCCATTTCAAAATGCTTGAAAGTCATAGGAATGATTCAGAAACAAGAAAATTGGGTGCCGTACGAGTAGAATCCGAGAGATTTTGAACGGCGTTTGTTTGCTTGTGAACAGCTGCTTGCAAGCCAAAGACGAAAGGAATTTCTGCATCGCATTGTGACTGGAGACGAAAATGAGTTCATTTCGATAATCTCAAGTGCAGAAAAACATGTGAATATTCCAGCCATGCTTCCACGTCGACGGCCAAACCGAATGTTCACGGTTCCAAGGTCATGCTCAGTATTTGATGGGACCAGCTCAGCGTAGTGTATTATGAGTTGTTGAAAATTTGTTTTCATCATCATTGGTACTGTCAGCTTGTTACAACTACTGTAGGAGTCTAGGACACCCTGTATAGATTATATGCAAGTTCCCAAGTCAGGTTATTTTATTAGCTATTTAGCTATATCGATTCAAATTTTGTACTTTTATGGATACACTTTCTACAATTTGAATAACTCAAAAAGTTCGTGTTGAATATGCTTCATTATAAACAAAAAAAAAATAGCCTTGAAACATTCAGGAGTTAAATTCCAATTATACTGAAGAAGATTAAGGTGTTCATGATTTATTACACGATTACAAATGGATGTAAACAATTTCCATCGCAATTCAGATTTGGCGTCTGTTATATGGAAATTGAAACACGAAGATGGTTTAGGATTTAACGAAAATTAGAACATAATTATACGAAGTTTCTCTCTGAGATGTTCACTCATTCTATTATACTATGCCCGTACTAGTTACATATTTTTTTCACATTGTAAGTAGCTATAATTGCTTATCATGAAGTGAAAGATGTTGGGAACTTTTCTCATAGAAATTGAAATGGAAATGTAAGATTTTTTCTAGATTAATTAAACACTGCTGGTACCAGATAATTGTTCTGTCATTTTATTGAAATAATTCATTAAATAGCATCTGATAAAAAGTGCTCATTCCATCAAAAGTATGTATATCCTTCTCCATTACCTAATTCCAATTGAATTAGACTTACCATAACTTTGTGATGTCAAATATTCTAAGTAAATATTATTAAAAAAGCTGTCATGCTGAATACCTCGAAGAAGCTTGACTTTATTTAAAGTCAAGCTCAAGTCAAGTAGTAGTTTTCCAATCTCAAGTCAACTCAAGTATTTATTTATCAAATACTTGAATCATATAAAGCTACTTGATTTTTGGCAGTTTTAATGTGTATAGTGTCATTAATAAAAAAATGATGAAATGAGAAGGAACCTTGCTAAAGGAACTTAGATAAATCCCTTCAAATCATAACAAAATAAATAACAATAAAAAAATTTATTTTCTTTGTATTTAGAAACCTCTAGGCTTTGTTTGATTTCATAATTTTCCATTCTAAGACACATTATAGATTTATCGCCTAACCTATTGCAGATTTTTGTAACTGTAAAAGCATCTCTGGAAAATTGTCTTTCAACAGGAGCTGAAGATGCTGGCATTGATAAAAAATCCTTGATCATTTTGGCCAAGTTTCGAAAGATATTTCTGAGACTCCACATTCTACCAATAAAGTTCATAGAAATGTGAGAAAACTATTACTAAAATCACACTGTCGAATGCTTCAATCTCTCGGCACTGGAGGAATCCCCTTATTTAGCGCACGAGATTGCAGAATTATATGCCGTGCGACGCGTGCACATCAAGCTCAAGTAATATCAAGTAGCTTGATATCAAGTCAAGCAATAAATATCTGAAATCAAGTCAAGTCAAGCTCAAGTATGTAATTTTTCACGAGCTTGATTTTCAAGTCAAGTAAGTGGTTAAAATGTCAAGATACTTGGCTTGATGAATCCCTAACACCCACACTAACAGCATATGTTTCCAGCGTGATATTTAGGTAAACCATCATAATTCAAGAAACCACACGAAATGAAACAAAAGGATCATTGCATGTGGAACCCTTAATCTCGTTTTCCAACCCCCAAAATGACTCACCTCATCCCTAACATCAGACGAAGAAAGACGGCCCTTCAACTTCAGTAATACCCCCAAACGTGAAAAGATTCACAAACAGGAATATTGCAAGTAAGGAAATATATCTCCCCATATCACGTTTATATAAGATTTATTCCTCAACAGCCCGTAATTACCCATCTTTCTGTTGTTATGAGGATTTCTAAGGGATAAAGATATTGAATTGTTTCTCGAGGGAATTGCCAAGGTAACAACGTTTTCTTCAATTTCACGAATATGCCACAACGATTTTAATAACTCCGTATCTCAGAGAAGCGTCGATGTGTTTTTTTTTTGTTTTTCTCCCCCACGTTAGTCATGGGATTGAAGGCTCCCACAGAGTCTGCTCTGAAATTGGGAGATTATATTTTCTATCGGGGAATATGAGAGTACAGGTTTATGTATGGCTTTTCGTAATTTTTATTTGATTATATATTCGAGGATATTTTTTTTCGAAAAACTGTTTTTCATAGAAGAGAGACGCGTAGGTTCTGAAGCATCATTGATTATTAGGATCCTTTTATGCTTCTACTTCATTCATAATCAGGAGGAACATAAATTTGAAGCAAATAGAAAAGTTCTTTATTTTCTGATAAAACATTAGTTAGCAATTCATAAGTTAATAACATAAATTTCAATCTTCTGACAATTTCCAAGATTGAAGGTGATTATTCATTGACTAGCGCAGCTAGGTCGAAAAGTCCCCATAATAATCATAATAAACAAAATAAACGTACCATATTTTTCAATTTCCACTTTTTTCAATTATATAAGCAAGCTATCAAAAGCTACAGCTGACCAGTTAGCGGGCTATCCAAACGAATCCTCTTATTGGAAAACCCTTTATATGAGCTACTATAATATCTGAATATTCGAATTTTAAAACTCCACACTTCACAGTATACCTACTCCATTTTCTGAAGTCAAATTAGTATGAAACACCTTTCGGAACATGTTTATTTCATGAACTTTAGATTTGAGAGGGCACAGCTAAAATATGGTAATTTATGTATAACCGACCCTTAATTTTATGACTTTATAAGATTTCCATTCTCCGGATTAAATCAAAAGCCTTTACGAATTTATAGAAAGTTCTCAGGAAATCTTGCAACATTTTTCATCGGTCATTTATGTTTTAAAAGTATGCTGAAATGCGTGCTTAAAAAATTCAGTTGTTTGCGTATCTATCAGAAGCTTCATAAATTGAAGGTGAACGTGATCCAACTTCTCTTATTGGAGTTATAAGTATAAGTATTAAGGAGAAGAAAAAAAATCTCTATGTCTACTCAAAGTCTCTTATTATATGATTGCTCTGTTTGTTTTCTTTTGAATTAGCAGTGCCTCAAGATGATCTCTTGAAGATCGAATCATATGTAACCATTTTAATAAAATACTTGGAATCGACATAGAGAGTTTTTTTCTTTCTCCTTCATATATAATCGTTATAAAATTATACACATGTCAATTATGTTTGGGAAAACTAGTAAAAATTCTCAAAAGCTCTACTTAATTTCTGTGTGGTGGTATTCTTGATGCAGTTCTCAATTTAGATCCTTGTGACTTCTAAGCCTGAAAACAAAATCAGGAAAGAAATACTGAAAGTTGCTTCGTCCTTGCGAAAAATATCCTTCAACTGAGGTTTATCATAGCACAATAACATTTTTCAGTCACTGTAACTGTATAGCCTGGATCATTTTAGATCATTAATGTGTTATCAAAATAATCACAGACAAAATACTACAGAAAGAATACATATATGATATAACATAATCAAAAGATTAATTGAAAATTATTCCTATAACACTCTATTTCTTTTATTGAGTCATTTATCTGTCTGAATACCTATTTAGCCAATTTAAAAACACTTCAAACACTAATGACAATAAACATGAATTCCTGATAATTGAAAGAACAAACACAAGAGCAACTCGAGCAGAGAAGTGTGAAAAATTGATGCCTATTGCGATTATAACAGTTACACACGCTATAGGAGAATAGTAAATAAATCGTTTCAGTGGATATTCCATCTGAAGGCAGACAAATCTGAATGAAGCGAAACATTCTCACTATATCAGTTTATCATGCAATTCAAATAGCTCTTTTATAAAAAAAATTATTACATTCAAAAATATATCTCAGTAGCTATCTCATCATCGAAGTTTTCGTAGGTACTAGGTTTTTTCTTCAATTTACTGAATTCGAGCATCTGAACAAACTTAAAGCTTTTTGATTTGCTTTGTATTCAAAATACACACATCGTCAAAAGTTTTGGCCCTCCCTTACAACTCTCAACTTGTTTAAAGTAACATGACAATTTTTTGTGTGTGGATTCTTGTCTATCTTATCACTTGAATGTTTCTTGTTCGGGAGCTGAGGGGTATAATGTTCGGTTGCCGTACCCCTCTTATTATTGTTGAACTAACAATGACTGGTGCCATCTACGTAGCAAAAATCATTGAACCAATAATTGTTCCTCTGCGCAAGGAATTTTGGGATAATTTCATTTATCAGGATGATAACGCCCCATCACACTGCACACGAAGGGTTCAAAACATTCTTCAAGAGAACAATATCTAGAGAATGAACTGGCCAACAAGCCCACCAGACATGAATCCTATTGAGCACGTATGGGATTAATTGAGGAGAGCAATATCCAATCGCCAAAACCCACCTTCAAATTTTCAGCAATTGATTTTAGCGCTCCAGGAAGAATGGAAGGATATGCCTGAAAATTTCATTAATGACTTGATTCGTGGGATTCCTAGGCGTATTGGGCAGTCGATTGAAAGAAGAGCTGGTAATATGGACTATTGAATTTGGATTCAGTTGTGGAATAACTAAAGGGTGTATTTTTTAGAGCTATAGAACTTTAAATTGCAATAAAACAACGATAGATTATTCGATTGACATGAATTTTATTTATTCCCAAGATAATCTTGTGGCATTACATTTCAAATATGATTTCTGGCATATGACCGCCACGGCTGGCTCGGATGTAGTCCAATCTGGACGTCAAATTTTCGATGACTTTTTCCAATATTTGTGGCCGTATATCGGCAATTACACTGCAAATGTTGTCTTCCAAATGGTCAAGGGTTTGTAGCTTATCCTCATAGACCAATGACTTTACATAGCCCCACAGTAGGTAGTCTAGCGGTGCTAAATCACAAGATCTTGGAGGCCAATTCACAGGTCCAAAACGTGAAATTAGGCGGTCACCAAACGTGTCTTTCAATAAATCGATTGCGGCACGAGCTGTGTGACATGTTGCGCCGTCTTGTTGGAACCACAGCTCCTGGACATCATGGTTGTTCAATTCAGGAATGAAAAAGTTAGTAATCATGACTCTATACCGATCACCATTGACTGTAACGTTCTGGCCATCATCGTTTTTGAAGAAGTACGGACCAATGATTCCACCAGCCCATAAAGCCCACCAAACAGTCAGTTTTTCTGGATGTAACGGTGTTTCGACATACACTTGAGGATTAGCTTCACTCCAAATGCGGCAGTTTTGTTTGTTGACGTAGCCATTCAACCAGAAGTGCGCTTCATCGCTAAACAAAATGAAATGGACGCAGTGCGCGATACGTACCATGAATATTGCGTGTATGAAGGACCACCCTTTCGGGAACGAGAAATAGACTGTATCGGGTTTACGTGTAGATTTTGCTTGGTTACAAGGTTTACAACTGTGGTGGGCTGCGCGTGGTTACTTACGAGAACGTGTTGATTACTTGACGGTTGGGACCAAAAAGAACGATTATTTTCGAATTAAAATTGCACTATTTGCACACGTTGTTCAGGCGTGAGTCTACTGCCAAACCAAACTGAGAATAAATCACTTGACAGCTGTTAAATCGGTCGCCATCTTGAACAGTAATGCCAACTCAAAATTATATACCTCGAAAAAAATTATTATTAATCAAATAATAAATAATCGATAAATTTATATTTTTTCTTATTTTTCCTATTTTGTCTAATCTTGCATAAAGCATAGAGTAACACACAAAAATTTTCTATCAAATATATTGCAGTTGCAATAGAGAAAAATATGCATCTCATTTCTAGAACATAGATTGTTTATTTCTTGAGAAACCTAGGGGGGCCAAAACTTTTGACGATGTGTGTATATCTGTCCTGTATCATTATAGTATGCAGTATACAATTTCACTCAATAAACCTACGAGAATGACGTACCTACAAAACATTTAATAACGTTATAAACAGAGACATTCATAATTTTCTTGAGAAAATATTCTTTAGAAAACGAGAAAGCATATGTTAAAAATATTATTTTTAAAAATATCATTCATGGTTGAAAGTTTTGATTCTGTTTTTTTGACAAATAGCATTTCTACGACCATCCCTGAATGATATTCTGTATTTCAATGGGTTATACGATCATGAAAGAAAAAAATGTTCATGAGAACTCTCATATAACTACGAAAAAAAAATTTCAAGCTCTTTATGCATCGTTCAAATGTACAAATAGATTCAGAATAATTCGCGATCGAAGAGATTCGCCTCTAACCGGACTCGCAGCTTCATACCATTGCGGAGATCCGAGAAAGCTTTATCTTTTTTTTTATCGACAAAATCTCGAGTAGAAAGTGGAATAACTGCACAGAGATATGTTTGAGATACGCTCCGAACATTATTATCTGTGGATATGCGTTAATTATATAGTCGAAAAAAAAGAGAATTCTGGCGTTCGAATTGTATGAATGAACAGTGTTTTTCATTCATAGTGGGTAACCTTAAGTAGATGGGTTGTGGTTTCACTTTAGGAATCGCAGTTGGATCTACGAATGGTGTTGGTACTCGTGTACCTAGAATAATTAGGGTCTAGACCACTCTTTTCTCGATCTCTGGTATCTATGGGTGGAACTATGTAAATTCTACTTATTTTGTTCAATATTTCTATATGTAAACACCAAATAAAATCACATTAATTTTATTTCTTTCTTCATTCAATTCTCCTGAACAATAATTCTGCATTCGTTTAGTGGAAGAGCATAAATGGTTATTTATAGTGGCGACACTAACAGGCCAATTGAAAAGTCCCTGGTCTACCATTTTTAAACACATTTTTTTGGCAGAATTCGATTTTATTATTCAACATACTTGCTTTCGAGGGCTATACAGCGATTATAGCGATCTTCCAACTTTTCGATACCATTTTGTAGTACGATTTGTCTTTCGCTCAAAAATAGGCCTCAGTTTCGGCGATGACTTCTTCATTGGTGCTAAACTCTTTCCAGCGAGCATTCTTTTGAGGTCTGAGAACAGAAAAAAGTCGCTGAGGGCCAGATCTGGCGAATATGGTGAATGCAGAAACAATTCGAAGCCCAATTCATGTAATTTTGCCATTGTTTTCCTTGATTTGTGACACGCCGCATTGTCTCGATGAAACAGCACCTTTTTCTCTTGAAATTAGGCCGTTTTTTATCGATTTCATCCTTTAAACCATCCAATAACGCTATATAATAATTGCTGTTGACGGTCTGGCCTTTTTGGAGGTAATCAGTGAAGATTTTACCTTACGCATCCCAGAATAATGATGCCATAATCTTGCCAGCTGACTGTTGTGTGAATCCTCGCTTTGGATTCAGTTCATCGTTTGCAGTCCACTCAGCTGACTGTCGATTGGACTTCAAAGTGAAATGATGGAGCCATGTTTCATTCACTGTCACATATCAACGCAAAAATTCAGGTTTATTGCACTTAAACAGCTTTAAACAATGCTCAGAATCATTAACATTTATTTGCTTTTGATTGATTGTGAGCTCACGCGGCACCAATTTTGCACACAGCTTGCACATGTACAAATATTTGTGAATGATGTACACGTACAGATGATATCTTCACAATGTCTGCTTTCTCGATCAACTCCACTTTACGGTCATTCAAAATTATTTTGTGAACATTTTGAATTTTTCGTTGGTCTTCGCTGCTCATTTCATCACGTTCAAACTGAGCATACCAATCAATGATGGTGAATTTTCATGGTGCAGACCCCGGAAACTCTTCATTAAGCCAAGCACTCGCTTCAACTGTATTTTTTCCTTCAATAGGTAATATTTTATCAGCACACGAAATTATATTTTTTCCATCTTTTTTCAAATAACTAAAGTAGCTACACTCACAACGCAAAATCTCACAAACTAATGGTCAGACTGCTGTCAAATTTTGACATGTATCGTTTGAAGATTGGTACTAACTAAAAATCTTTTGGATTTAATACTAGCGCCGCCATCTGTGCATCAGATCATGTTCAATTGACCTAATATGTATTATTTTCTGTCATTTCTTATGTCATTTGTGTTTAGTAGGTTATTTCATTCAATAATGGAAAGATAGATGCACGCTTCAACAACTTTGTTAATTGTTAAATTCTTTTATCAAAATCAGTGCTCATTTGTGAATAGGTACTAAGGATATTTTTAGAAAAAATGGTATTTTCAAATTATTATTGTAGGTGTACGGAGATCGCTGGATTGGTCGTGGTGGACCTCACGTATGGCCTGCTCGATCCGTGGACTGAAACCCCCTGGATTATTTTTTATGGGGCCACCTAAAGACATTAGTTCATACTAGGCCCGTGGAAGATGTGGACGATTTGAGAGATCGGATAATTACTGAGTGTAACTCAATAAGATTGGATGGTTGCATCCATTTCCAACAATTCTTGTAAGTTAATGTGTATATTGAGTCATACATGCATCTTATTTGGTATTTACATGTAATTTTCAGTACTGAATTTTTATTTGTTGGAAATTTGTTTCGTTCTTTATCTTCGCAACAAAGCGCTTTTTCAAAAATAATCAAAGCATGAAATATCCTTAAAATAGTTCAAGGATTAACCTCTTGAAGTTTTGCCCCATGTTTACCTGACATCCTGTATAATACAACTTTATTTCTATGCAGACTCCCTAGGTTGCATTATTTTCTGGTTATCCCTCTTACCCTAAAACACAAATTACGGACCACAAATATTGAATCAGATTGTGGAATTTCAATTATTTCCAATTGAATTCTAGAGTTGAGCACATTCATTTCACGGTAATTCTATTACAATTTAATCGACAATCGAACCTGAACCAACCTGAAATCCTGAATAATAGGGGCTATTAACCCTTCGGCATGCAGAATGAAAAGGTTTGAGTAAATTGTTTTTGTCAAGTGGAGCACTTTATACGGTGAAGAGCTTAAAAGTATAAAAAGGTCCCCCTTATGTGCCTCAGGGGCGTCCAAAGTAACGGTATAAAAGTCAGCGATAAATACAACGCTTTTTTTGTAGAAAGTGTTCTTTCGGAGTTCTATTGTTAATTTATTTATGAGTTTCATTTACATTTGTAGTGATTCTATAGTAAATTGTGTATATCTAGTAATAGAAGCGATATTTTTCTGGGCGACAATGTAAATGAAGTTTGGGAATGGGATTTTACTACGAGGTGAACATAAATTTTTTTCTGAATTCGCCATGAATTTTATCATGAATTGAGAAATTTTTTGAATGAATGGTGATTGTCAATCATAATCTCATTTTCTATGGAATCGTCTCCTTGTGATATGAATCAGATATTCATTATTCATATCGGTTCAAAATCTACTTATCTTCCAAAAATATTCGAAAAGTTCGTAATGTGATGATGTTCAAATGTGCTGAAAATGATATCTTGAATTTGTTCCCCTATAAATCTAAGGGAATATATGAAAACTCTTACCCACTTCTTAAAGATTATTATCAAGACATATCCACTATCTGAAAAAGTAATGATTGTATACTTCTCCCATTTGTTACAGTTGAGGGCATCTATGGCTAAATTACTTCATCGCGATAGTTACACTCAGTATAAAAGAAGATGATATTTCAGAAAATGTATTTCAAATTACGTGATTTTTGAAATGCTAAAATCATTAATATAAACCGAAAAAAATCGAAATTTTGTCTAATGAACAAATCAAGGCATTTAGATTTACATTTCTGTAAAAGAAGTTAGGTCAGGCGACCTAGCCGACCACCTGTTGGGACATCGGAAAATATCCACCTACTACTTTTTTGAAATAGTCATTTCCAGCTCATGGAATTCTACGTAAAATGTTGCTATAGGAATGTTTTACAGAAATGGAAAATTTCCAACAAAAGAAAAGTAAGAGCAATATCGAAAATGAATATTTTCGAAAAACACCCTGTAACTAACGGTAGTAGCTATGGAGTTGCGGTTTTCGCCAATGAGTTTCTCATGAAAATTGATTCTTAGAGACACCGACATCAGTTTTCGTCTATCTAGTATGGAAATAGGACTTCTCATTCGAAAGTTTTCAATTTGGCCCACCCTGTACAAATATTTCAAAAGTAGATTCTTGAATTCAAAGGCAAGACTTTTCTATTTTCATTCTCTGATTAGGCCTAGATGGGAATTTTCATAATGAGCTATGCCCCCTTGAAATCTGCACAATGAAGTTTTTCTAGGCGAAAGAAATATAATATTTCAACACTGCCGTCCGAAAAATTCTGAAAACTGCCATATTTTCTTTAAATATTCAAACAGGAAAGGTTGTAGACATATAGTAGTAATACATCAGTATGTCAAAATTCCGCAAATTGTTGGAAATTTATTAAATTTGTTTATTACAACAGAATTTGCTCAAGAAAATAGGAATTCTTGAACGATTTCAGAAAAACAATTTTCCAATTACCACGTTCCAAGAGAAGTAAATACTATCCTTTTCAATAATCTTTTTTCCATTGAAGAAAAGGAACTGCTCATAAAAATGATAAATGCATGCTTGAAAAGTTTGATTTTTCCAGTTATTATTCAAGATGCCATATATCGACATAAAATCATGGGAGAAGAAAATTTTGCAGTCGATTTTTTTCCTATGGAAATGAACTTCTTATGAAAAATATTTTTTTTTTGAATATGCAGAGTCATTATCTTGAACTAAATAACTGTATCTTTTAGCATCTCATCTTGAACCTTCTCTGCAAACAACCAAAGTTCGTTCTCAAAAAGATATTCTTTGCTACGATGGGTTATCAGAACAGAAAAACAGAAATTTTTTTCAGTTCAAAAGCTATATATCTGAATTTTCGAAAAACTTATTTTATCGATGAAATTTATATACACATAAAATTCCGTTGTAATCTGAATAATAGGTAATGAGATTTTTCGTCCACATCAGGACATTCTACAATTTTGCTGAAAAGTCCAATGACAAATATTTATCACATTTCATAACGACTCAAAGTAAGTTAATCCAAATAGTCATACATTGAGGATAAAAAACCCTCCAACTCAAACTTAATCAACTCATACGATCTAATTTATCGATAAGAAATAAACCAATCATATCTCAAGCCGTTCGACATAAGTGTGAACTCAAATTATAACGAACTTGACTTGTAGTGATATTAATTATTAACGCAATCCAAACATGAACTATACGAAGCAATTATCAACTTCCTTGAAGGTAGTCAACTATATTTATTCATCTTTGAGCAATTAAAGCAAAAAGGTACACGATATTCTCGTTCACCAATCGAAAGTTGTTCAATAATGATTATATGTTGGATTACGTATATTTGAAGAAGCAAAAAATAAGATTTACTTTCTATCCAATAAAACCATAGGATATCACATTAATAAAACTTAAAATTCGGATTTTTATGACAAATGCAGGCAAGTTTTTATGTAGGTGAAGTTTTAATAAATAAACATAATTCTTAATCTTGATTTGAGAACTGAATTTGCAATTTTTGAAATGAAAAATGCGAAATTTTGGTGTTGAGCGACAAAAATTATTATATCACTAAATTGCTGACCTTCATGAATGTGAATTGAGTGATGTTTGGGCTGAATTGGTTGACATTATGTTGAGGTTTTCATTTTATTATTTTTCAGTCATGAACTATGATTCAATTGAGATTGATTGATGAAAGTGCCAAATTTATACAGAGGAATAATCTAACAATTTTAAAGATATAAAAAGAGGAAAATTGTTTCAATCACTCTATTCGTTTTATAATCCTGATCCTCTGTAAAAATTCGGAGTCAATCTAACACCACTTCACAACTCAATCACAGTCACAAAATTTTACGATTATTGAAAAAACAAACACAGAAGCACCTGCTAAAAAAAGGTGTGAAAAATATTAACCAATTGTGAGTACTTTAAAACACAATCGTAAACCAATCGTTTAAGATAATTTACCATCCTACAGCCAGTGGATTCTGAATGAACTGACTCGTCTTCACTGCTGTAACCAAATACAACCTCAATGCGGTATTCCTATGAGAACGTTAGAGTGTATCAAATGAGAAGATATTCGGTATTGGCGACTGAATATTTTCACTGTCGATGGAACAAGTGTTGGGAGATTGTTTTGCACCAAACAAAGAAGGTTGTACTTCTATTTCCCTCCTTCTTAAACAGATTCTATAACCCTAATTCCTGAGAGAACTAGTCCAACTGACATACATAGAAAAGAAGATATAAAATCTTCCTACTTTCCTGTGATCTTCATTCGATTTGCAACCTCGGACATGTACAAAGTTTTTTAAAACCGTTGGTCATCTGTTGTTCAGTTTGTACATCCACGATTGTGATAATGAACTCTAAAGTGATCTGTGCTGTGCTTGCACTTGGCCTTGTGGCCTTGGCCCAGGCTGGACCAGTGGTTGACAATAACAAAGGCCACGTGGATAACTTAGTAAGACTGCAATACTTCTATTAGTACAATCGAATTTTTTCTATGAATGAAAATTCTCAACTTTTTTATCACAGTCAAAAATAATCGTAATAATTGTGGGATGAGAAATAACGTTTGAATATTGCAATTAATATTTTATCACTTTAATATTCATTCATGAATTACCTTCACAACCATCAAAAATTCATCTGGCAGATATAATTTGAATTCTGAAAAAAATCCGGTGAAATAAAATGCAAAAATTTATTCAAATTTTCAACAGTATCTGAAAGTTTCTCAAGATTCAATGAAGTTTCGTAAATAACCATAAGGTCGTTCATTAAATGTTGAATATTTTTATGAAATGGCACAATTATTTATTTCGAAAATTTCCACAAAAACGTTCTAGCTAGATAAAACAAAACTGAAACACAGTTTTACCAATTATAAACGAAACAAAATTTTTTTTGCATCTTTTCGTTTCAAATGTAGTGAAAAAGAAATTATTAATTTCTTAACATCATCATTCATAGCACTTAAAGTATCTCAAACATAACCCATAAAATGATTGTAGTCATTTTAAAAACCATATTTGTTCTTCAGGTCAACACCAACGAATACAGTACTGTAGAGGCATCCCTACTGAAAAAACTGAACACAAAATGCTCCACCAGAGACATCAGCGCGTGCATGATGCTCAAACTAGTCACCTATTTCAATAAGATGCTGAAAAAATCATCAATTGAATATGGTGACGTAGAAATCACCCAAACATCAACAGAAAAAATTCCAGAAGACACTTCAAGGAGTCTGAACGATGTTGATAACATGTCTGAAGAAGAACAAATCAGTGAAGTCATCACAGACAAACTGTCCAGTTTCATCAGGACCAGGTCTTTGAAATGGAAGGTAGGTGGAAGATCAAACAAGAATTAATTTGATTTTAGTCGAAGTCGAAATTTATGTACACAGACGATTAGTTGCCTGAAATACACTAATAACTTGAATTGTTTCCAAACAAGCTTTTATTTGCATAAATTGCTATGCTAATAGCAGTTCTAGATATTCAATTGTTCGCACGAGCTTGTTAAGGTTGGTAGTATTTGCAGAAGATATTTGAGGTAACTTGCAATATAACATCTGAATCACGTGCAATTTTGCTTGACAAAAATAATCTTCTCTTTCCTAATTTGCAGAAGAACTTCTGAATATCAGATCGACTTTGATTTATTTTATATCTCCATATCCTACAATTTGAAGGAAAAAATAACAAAAAATCTTCCATTTATTTTGCAATACGTAATTCATTCTTAAAGGTATTTTTCCAATTCTTCTTCGTCTCATTTTCTTTTCCCAAAAAGTTCAAAAAACTAGAAATGAAACAATAAACATAGAAGGAAATGTCAAAACAGTCTTCTTAGTTACTTCATATCAATTCAGCTTTTGGCAGAATATAAATAGATACTCAGATACTCTTCGAAAAGTTCTAAATCTTCTAAGAATCTTAGATAGCAAAAGGTATATTAGACAAAAGACTTATAAAAAAATTATAAAAAAGGAACTGAAAAAGTTCGACCATTTGAAAAAAAACTTGAGTAAAACTTTTCCAACACCCATTCAAAAATACTTTGTGAGAGCACTGACTAAAGATAAAGAAATTTAAATATTTCTGTGATCTTCACCCGTCAAATCAAAATTTCGCACTTAACCTCAATTTCAATACCAACACCTCGAGGAATTTGGCTCGATGGTCATGAGAAGTAGTTATTGACCTCAAAATGCCGAACTCTACAGCAATTATAGGAACACTTCTTCCTGGGTCGCTTCTAACACGCTTGAACTTTCACATAATTCAGAATAATGCGGATTAAGAGATTCTCTAACGAAGATCACGGTCGAGATGCTGTACAAGTCGTCTGGAGGAGTGTAACCCTTTTTTACCGAGATCGTTACTTTCTTACAACCTTTCATTTTCTCTTCGAAACAGATGCACAATCGTTGCAGGTGCATATCAGTTTCATATGTTGACCTTTATTCCGGTAATTAGTTGACTTTCCAAGAATCATCATTATTATGCTGAATTTTCTCCTCGAGTTAAGTTTGTCCCATAGTCATTACTGGAGGAGTTGTGCTGAAGATGTTGATCTAATGACATTGAATTTTTCACGACTTATTACTACCTTGGGAATGTCATTATTGTTTCCTTATGGAGAAAGTAATGCTACATTTATTATCTTGGTTTTCCAGGAAGAAGGAAATTTATATTAAGTATGGTCTTCATGGGAAGTTCTTCGTGAATATGTCTTTCATTTTACCTTTAAATAACTTCAACTTTTAATCTTATTCAATGTTTCTTTCATTTTTCTTTCTTGTTTCGTTTTTTCATTTAATTTTATTAATCACTTATGATTATTTAATCTTTTGACATTTGTCAAAAGTATCCTACTACAAGATAAGTTGCTTTGTTGAAGAGGATCTGTATGAAGTATGCACACATTTAGATATATTATTTTCTTTTAAGATGCTCAATAAAAAACTTTTCACGTTCTTCTATAAATTGAGTAAGAACTTTATAATAGCTAAAGTATTTGAGTTATGTAAAAATACTTTTTGTGTTGGAGACAGCTTCTTTTAAAAAAGTTTCTGAGATACTAGTAACCTTTTGCTCCAAAACGAAAGGAAGTAAGATAAAGTAATTTTGATACTAGGAAGGAACAACTTTTTTTTTTCGAACGACTTTGCATGTGTTCAATGGATTATTAGATCTGAAAAGTAGAATTGAGGTTTTTATCTCAGAAATTTAATGTTTCTATCAATATTTTCACCTGAAAAAACGGTGACATTGATTACATAGGGTGCTTCAAAATTAGATGCTTTAATGATGATAATACTAAGGCCACTTTAAGAGGTGAAGTTTGTATAAACCTACGTCCTAAACTTGAATTATGTGCTTCAAGATGTTAAAAATCCAAAGAATTTTTTTTATCATATCTTCTACATCTTTAAAAATGTTTGTCGTAGTCACTTTCAATATCTTAATCCCTTTATTTTTGATTTTGTCAAGTTATTCGGAGGTATTTCTTCAATTAAGTGGTGAAATCGTTCATTTTAATTTTAATTTTTCCATCCGATACCATTCATCGCAGAAGAAAATAAAAGAGATTTTGAAAAATATCAAATTTTCACAAAAATCAGTGGCGTGCATATTTTCGATTGAAAGTTGAAGTAGTATAAGCTATGATAATAAACTTCTTGAAACCTTAATAACATGTATCTCAAAAGTTAAGAGTGAAGAGAATTATAGGATTCAAACCATTAAGGATCAGATTCTCATTCTTGGACTCCCTGTAGAATGTAGATATATTCCTTTATGGTGTCTTCTATGGGAATTGCAAAAATAACAACCAGAGTCGATCCAACACTATTCAATACTTCAATACGATCGAACCGTTATATTCTCGAAATCAACACCAGAAGCAATAATTTGTCATAAATATTACTCTTTAAGATCAATTGTTCCGGCAAAATCTAAATACCGTATCACGGTATTCAAAATTGTCCTTAAACATTCTAAATTATAACGCCTATTCACCATAACATAATAATTCAACGTCCACAAACAGTCCACTGATCCAAATCACCTGAAATGGTTAATATATCTTGGGTCAATTGTGAATTTGTAGTCCGTATCCATTATTAGTACTTGTATCTGTTCTTTCAATAAACAGCTGGGAGATTAGAGGAGAGAATGATGTCGACTGTCAACTTCTATCGGATGAGGAAAATATAATTTTAATTAATAGAAGTGCATACCGTTAGGTTCTGCTTGTGACCTTTTAATCTTGGAGGAGTCAATAGCTTGAAGAAGGTGCGACAATAGATATATGTTGATTGCTAGTGGATTGGAGATGAATCTCAACTTTCTACTGCAATATCTAGAGATTATAAGTTAGGTTAAAATGCATCGTGAACTTGAATTCTATGTCTTATATCTATAGCAACTTTTTTTGAGAAATAATTACGCATTAGATTCAGTTTATTCAATCAAATATTCACACTATAACGATTTATAATCTAAGGGACATTTCAAACGATGATTTTAGTTCATATATGTCTCATTCTGCAATGTTATTTCATGACCTTGACTAAATCTATCAAAAAATATTTTAGTTGGTTAGTTTCTGATCATTAATTCAGTTCTTCCCATTTTTATGGAAAATAGCTTATATACCTTTCGAAGGAATTTGATTCTTGCAACTTGAAGAAGTATCTTAGATATCTTACCCCCTGCCAAATATGTTACAAAAGCCCCACTTAATTCAAAAGGGAATTACAACTAAAGAAGTATCTCAAGATAAGTAATTACCTGATTTCCTTTTGGATTATTATTTTAAATAATGAATTGGAATCGGTCGAGTAAAAAAACTACCCCAATTGAAATTTCATAGTTTATATTTTAGAATATCGCACCCCGGCAAGAACAGTGACGCAACTCAAAAATGCAGTATTTGAGAAATAACAAATGAAAGAAAACTACAAAACTCATATTAAAATAGTATAAGCTCCTTTTAAATTTCAAGTAGTTATTTTTGGTAGTGAATTCAATTATAATCTATAGAATAATATCATGGACCTGTAAATCAGTTTTTGTTAAATATGTGGTTTTACCAGGTCAGGTTAGGTCAGGTCTCTGAGTTTTGTCACTTTTCTTGCTTTTCTAAAATCAGTTGTTTTGTGTTGTGACCCCTTGAGTAATACTTATGTCACTTTCCAAGCCCACTTAATTAGAATAAAAAAGGAAGTTTAAATTAAGTGCTTTATTAGCTTATTCAAAATACAAAAAAATTACATGAAAATAGAGTAGTATACAATTCATGCAAACATCGAGTCATAAATGGGCTTATACAACGTGGGAATACTTTTTGCTGAGATAAGTGATTTGATATGAGCTTTCTTTATGGCAGAAATCTCCATTTTTTTCTTATATGCCGGAACGCACTTTATTGTAGAGATGCCCTCTTGCCTTCTCCTGGTATTATTGACATTGATCTGCCCATAATCTTTTTGTTCGTATGTAGTTTTCACAAAAATAATGCCAGGATCAGTCTTCTGCACTTTGAATACTTTTAGTTCGCTAGTTTTTATTTGTTCGTTGTTTGATGTTTTGTTAAAATTTGATCCTATCTGTTCAGAGAGTTTTTTTAAGTCGACAAAATCCTCGTAACTCAATTCTGTTACTTTATACGGATTTCCAGTTTTCCTTGCAGACCGAATTAATCTGACGTAATCAGTAGGAATATAGATGGGACCCGATTTAAGAGCTCTTTTAATTGACTTCTCTATGACAGAGTGCACATTGTCTCCTTCATTTTGTGTGTGTCCCCTGATCAAAAATTTATGTGTGATCGATTTGATTTTAAATTTTTGCACAGCATACAGGTACATGCCCATTATGAATTTGTTCTTTTGCTGGCCACAACAATTATCGGAGTAGAAAACAATTTCAAGGTTATCGTCATTTCTGGTTTTAGCTTTTTCTTCTAAGTATTTCAGAATGCAAGTGCCGATTTCTATGGCACCTCGATTTCCTTGACCCTCATGCCAAAAAAAACACTCGACTTTATCTGACTGAAGTTCATTTATAGTTAAGTTGTAGCTGTTGATTTTGCTTTTATAATAAAAGGTAGACGTATCTCCTCTTGGTGCTGGTAGCACCGCTTGGAGATCGTAAGTGGCGACTATAATTTTTCCTTCGCTTTCTTTTGCCTTCTTTTTATCCTCTTCTTTTTCTGTTCTTGACAAAACTTTCTCCTTCAAATGTTTATCATATTTCTCTTGTATCGCTTCTCTTTCTTCTACCCTTGCGTTGTTATACGAGCTGCATAAGTCGCACTGATCTTTTTTGGGGGTGAAAAAAGAGATGTTAAAATTGGTATTGAAAATTCGGGAATACATCGTCAGATTTGCAAACGGAAGGTTTTTTCCAATGCACTCGTTTTTGTAGTCACGGTGTAAATCAGCCAGGCTTTTTCCACCCTCTATGAACTCCCGAGAAGTTTGCGCGCGCAGGTAATGACTGTCAATTCTTGGGATAGTATTAATATGAGCAACAACACCATCTTTTATTGCAGAATCTACTTTGAAGTGGTGTCCGTGTTTACCCCTTAGATCTTCTTGAAGAAATCCTTCGTTTAATTTGGTTACTACAGTTCTAATAACTCGGTTGTTGATGTCCAGCGTGGCCATAAAGAAAAATTTGCAAACACGTACGTTTACTTCGTTGATTACGAAATGGAATGCATGGTTACATTGGCGCCTACTTCCTTCTTTCTTGTACTGATACTGAGGTCTGACGGCGGTCATACTTCTACAGATAAATTCTCGTTGGGATTTCAGACTTTCGAGTGACCAGTAGTTTTCAAATATTTCGAGCCTTTTATTTTCTTCAATTTTTCTTGAACATTTTAGCTTACATTTTTCACCACACGCTGGCCGTACCTTTCTTGCCTGCATTTCTGTTTTGCGAATTGATGATGATGTATAAGGTTTTCCAGCATTTCGGAGAAATTTTGCTTTAGTCTTCTTCCACTCAACTGGATTGGCTTTCCTTTTCTTACCTTTTCGCTTATTATCTGTTTGGGTATTGTCTGATTCGGCACCTTCTTTCTTGTTAGTAATAATATTTTCATTCTCTTCCAATCCTGATGACTCGGACGTGTTTTCAGAATTAGGAGATGATGTATAATGAAAATCTGGATCTATGTCTGAATCATCTGCACTTTCATCTAATGATTCTTTTTGTTGTGGACTTGGTTTGACCCGTTGGAGCCTCAATCGCATTGTATGCAGATTTTCAACACACTGCCATTTCGAATGTGATCCTTGATCTTCTGGTACTGTGTCGTTGTTCAATTCCGTCTCTTTCGTGGCACTTTCTTGTTCTGTGGTTTCTTCTGCACCATACTTTGGTCTAAAATGTGTCGTTTGATCTTCCTGTACTATCACTTTGGAAAAATCCGGCACTTCAATCACATTTTCTTGTCCTTCGCTTTCTTCTATATTATTATTCTCTTCATAAATCTGACTTTCGTCGTCGTTTGACTCAGTTTGCAGCCTTTTTTCGCCGAGGTCTCTGTTAGGTTTCACGCTTTCTAAAGTGTTCTCCACTTCACCAATCAAGCAGGTTTCTACGACTTCCATGTCAGAAGTTTTAAGTTTTTTGCTTCCTTCCTCGTTTTTTAATTCACAACTCTGCCCACTCTTCGGGATTTTCGTGGAGATTCCAGACACTAGACACGTATGTTTTAATTGCTGAAATTCCCCATTTAGTCCTTTTTCAATTTCAGCAGCAGCAGCAATAGCAGCTGCTAGAATTTTTCTACCTCGGTATCCTTGCTCTGGGTTCATAACGAATCTACAACAAATAAATTTCAAGCTACATTATTGATGTTCATTTCGTAGAGTAATATTATTCGCAATCACAAGGTTAGGTGACTACAATGTGAGACGTACTTTTGAATTAAGGAAAGTGACAACACAAAATACCGATATTCTAAGTCAGGAAGAGTGAGACAAGTCGAAATAAAACAATACAATAACATCCATTTAGAGATAATTCATTCAAGAAAAGCGATACAACACCAAACACTGACCGTCTCCATCAGGAAAAGTGGCACAAATCGAAATAAAACGGTACAAATCAATAGATATAGTGATAATTGATTCAAGAAAAGTGACATAACACAAAACACTAACACTTTCAATCAAGAAAAGTGGCACAAATCGAAATACAACGGAACAAGAAAATAGATTTAGGGATAATTGATTCAAGAAAACTGACACTTTTATGCTTATGACAATATCAAAAATTATATTTCACTTACCTTACTGCACGAAAACTGTCACAACTCGAAATGTTACGCTTTTCTTGACCGACAACATGCACACCTTCCTGTAACAATACTGAAGTGACACTGTTCTTGCAGTGATGAACGTGAATTAGCTTGAGAGTAAAACTGGCACAACTGCCCCCTAGCGGATGGATTGGGACTTAGAGATGTGTCGTTTTTCGTGCACGTGAGGATACAAAATACGCATTCATTGCTGTTATAAGCTCAGAATTCGTATTTTTTGAGTTGGGACACTGTTCTCGCCGGAGTGCGATATGTTGAATCGAAAAATCGAACAATAAGAGATATTTGCATAAAAAATTATTGTTAGTTATACTGTATTCATCCTCCTGGATCATGGATACGATTCACTCATTTTTAGAGCAGAAAATCAAGTTATCGAAAACCTAAGGAAACAGTTTTGGAATAAATTTTTTTCAATAGTGAACACATGCTATTGACTCAAAGCTCTGTGATTAGTGCCAGAACTTTGATGTGAAAGACCTGGTTTCGAGACACCGTATTACCTTTTTTTTCCATCGAAAAAAGAGGTCAATAGAAGAAAAAAAAATCATTATTTGAGATATTCTAAGAAAAAAAAATGAACTGTAGAATAAAATTCAGAGTATTTTTCGATAGTCTTGAAAATACTTCGGAATGATATATTTTTCGCAACTAGATACATACTCCAAGCTTTAGAGTACCATAAATCATATAAATTTGCTATAAGAATACACAATAATGTAATAACGACAATGGCATAGGATTAACACTTAGAAGTGACCAGTTTGAACATGATTATTCTTTTCATTTCAAATAATATAGTATTTTTATTTCCTCCAAAACCCTGGATAACAATCTCAATCTCTAACCTACAATTTTTGTTGAAGGCTTTCGATGGAACTGACGTTGTTGTCACTGGAAACACCGACAAAGATGGCGCTATGACTCTAGGTTTCTCCCTGAAACCAGATGAAACTTCAGGCAATGGCGATGCTAGGAAGAAGAAGAACAATGGAATGGGAATGATGATTGCAGCTGCTGCCATGAAAATTGGTCTGCTCAAGGCTTTGGCCTTCAAGGCTCTGGTATTACTCGTAGGAAAGGCTCTGTTGGTCAGCAAGGTGAGTAGTAGTTGCTAGGCTTGAAAAAATGAAATTAAATGAATTATTTCGTGTTATGATCGCCAAAATATTCAATTCTCATTAGAAGATCTCAGAAGAATAAGTAATGATAAATTTCGTATTCAAAATACAACAGAGCGAGTTTCCATAAATTTAAAACTCACAATTTATTGAAATCATATTCACTTCAAGCGCCATAATTATAACTTCTGAGATGATGCTCTATCAACAATATGAGACGGAGTTTTATTAGTTGCCTCTTTATGAAGTCATCAAAACAACATCTGGCTGCAACTTTAAATACATGATTCAATATTCAGTCAGTCTGCTAGGTACTAAGGGAGCGAATACATTGCAAGATTTCAGTATGGAAGTTTGCTCCACTTCTTAATGAATTCAATCCTATTTCCTTGTGTTTGTTAGGTTTGTCCTTGTTTCGAAAGACTTCGTTATTAAATTTTTCTTCATTGTTTTGATGAGATATAACTTTTATCATGGTTATTCTAGCCACTTTTCCCAGCATCAATAAATATTATTATTTCTTCCATCTGCATATACCTATATTCTGACGAAATAATTTCAATATGTCTAAGTGTAATCGATGTGTTTTACTTGTTTCCTTCCAACTTTAAAAAATCTCCAAATAGCAACTGAAACAAGATATTTCTTCATTCAGAGGAAAGGATAATTCAATATTTCAGAATATTTATACATCAAAGGTTGGGAGAGATGCGAAACATGAGTGAATCCACATTGAAGATTCCTATCATGTTTCCATTTGCGAGATATTCCATAACGATATATGGGCCACTACACATCACAGAAATGTGTAAAGCACATATTGCATTTCTCGGAACTATGTAGATCCAAATTAAAAAATGACCACTTCGTTCGTAATAATCTTCGAACAGAATTCACAGAATATGAATTATGAAATACCAGACTTCAATATCAAATTCTACGGTCATATGTTTCCAAGAAATATGTTCATTCGAGCAGAATATTGCCTTTTGACCGAATATGAATTTGCAGTATACGAGAAATTCTTACTTAGAAAGCCGTCCACTTTAGAATTGTCTGGTTTATCTAGAGAAACTCATTCAATCAAACAGGATGATCTGACCTGGTTGTAGAAAACTGATCTCAAATGTCTGTGGACATGTAGGCATGTTAGTGGGATAACTATTTTTCATCTTGAACAGGTTAGGTTGTTCTCATTTTGAACTCGTGAGAATTATGAACAGAATGGAGAATTCGTAGCTATCTATATGTTTGATTACTTAGGAAAAATGATTAATGAATGTCATAGTTCGTATTTATCAGGTTGTAGTTTTTTACTACCTCTTCAATCATTCTTTCGGATATCTTTCTCCTTTGTGACATAACCTAATATAACCTCCATTATTATGACAGCAAATGTCATGTCACTTGTCACGTTGGCATATCCATCTAATTTGTTTATTTTTTCAGCTCGCCCTGGTGTTAGCTGTCGTAATAGGCTTGAAGAAACTGTTCAGTCAGGAAAAACACGTTACTTACGAAGTTGTTGCTCATCCACACCATGAACATGCCTCAGTCAGCAGTGGAGGTGGCCACGATTCTTATGGAGGTGGTGGTGGATGGGGCAGGACCTTCGATGCCCAAAGTGCCCAAAACTTGGCATACAAGGCTCACGTACCAACGAACTAAATGAGAGAAAAGATTTTATAAGCCATATTGGTGGATATTATTTATTTTGTATTTATTTAATTTATGTAAATTTCTGAATTCTATGCCGTTCAATAAATCTAGTTTTGTAAATTTTTGTTCATTTATCTTTTGCATTTTCAATGCGAAAAAATTGAATTTTTGGCATTCTTGCCGTGTAAATGGAAAAAACAGAGAATAAGCCTGACTGCTTCAGATAAAAACTAGGAGAGATGAATAATTTATAACATACCGAATTTTTTACGGCTGAAATTCACAAAACGTATCTTTTAGAATTCAACAATTATTCTAATTTTTAGGAAAGTAAAATTTCGAACAGCTGTTTTGCCCAATGACGAACTTAAGAGGGGGCTATACTATAACAGGCCAGTCGAAAAGTCTCCGGTCTATTATAGTAAAACACATTTTTTTGCAAACAGTTTATTATACAGTAGTTGCCTTTGAGGGCGATACAGCGATTATAGCGATCTTCCAACTTTTCGATACTAATTTTGTAGAACGATTTGTCTTTCGCTTCAAAATAGGCCTCAGTTTCGGCGATTACTTCTTCATTGGCGCTAAATTTCTTTCCAGCGAGCATTCTTTTGAGGTCTGACAAAAAGAAAAAGTCGCAGGGGGCCAGATCTGGCGAAAACGGTGGATCAAGAAGCGATTCGAAGCCCAATTCATGCAATTTTGCTATTGTTTTCATTCATTTGTGACACAGCGCATTGTCTTGATGAAACCGCACCTTTTTTTCTTCAAACGGGACCGTTTTTAACGATTTCATCCTTCAAACGATCCAATAACGCTATATAATACTCATGCCATAACCTTGCCAGCTGACTGTTGTGTTTTTCCTCGCTTTGGATTCAGTTCATCGTGTGCAGTTCACTCAGCTGACTGTCGATTGGATTCCGGACTCCGGAGTGAAATGATGGAGTCATGTTACATCTATTGTCACAATAATTCAGATTTATTGCACATAAACAGTTTTAAACACTGCTTAGGATCATTTACACGTTGTTGCTTTTGATCGATTGTGAGCTGGCGGTGCACCCTTGCACACAGCTTCCTCATGTCAAATATTCGTGAATGATATGATGTACACGTTCTGATGATATATTCTGATGATGTCTGCTATCTCGATCAACTTCACTTTGGTCATTCAAAATTATTTTGTGAACTTTTTTGATTTTTCGTCGGTGACAACATCCACTGCGTTAGCCGTCTCCGGTGCTCATTTCACCACGTTTAAACTTTGTATACCAATCAATGATGATTAATTGTCTTGGTGCAGACCCCGGAAACTCTTCATCAAGCCAAAATTTAGCTTCAACTGTATTTTTTACCTTCGAAAAGCAATATTTTATCACCACACGAAATCCTTCTTTTATCTTTTTTCAAATAGCAAAAGTAGCTACACTCACAACGCAATATCTCACAAACGAATGGTCGGAATACTGTCAAATTCTGACACGTATCGTTTGAAGTTTGGTACTAACTAAAAATCATATGGATTTAATACTAACACCGCCATCTGTGCATCAGACTGGGGACTTTTCAAATGGGCTATAAGTAATACCCTATTGGAGACATTATGTACAAAAACTTTCAGCTTTTATACTGTGACTTGAATCTGGCTTCCACAGACTCTCAGACTAAAAGCATTCGAACAAGGAGGATTATTGAATAAGTTTCAGTATGCTGATATAAAGTTATAACAAATAAGCTAAAATCTAGCTTTCAACATCGGATCAATCAACTTCCGAAGCACCATTATCCCCCCTTCCATTTTATCACGCTGTCAAGTTCATTCGCGCTCACGGGCTTCATTTAATGCCTTGTAACATTTTTATCGTTGAGCATACACGAAAAAATCGCAATAAAATCCCGTTCTCTGCATAGACACACACACACACCATGGGACATGCGATAAACGAAACAAGAGTCAAATCTTCATCATCTGCTCCCGAGACTATCACAGCTCGTTGGGCTGTTTTGACACAATGTTCAGAAATAATGAAGAACCTTAGAAGAAGCACCTCCGTTCCATCAATTATGGAGTTATGGCTACATTTTACTGCTGAATTATATCGATAAAAGCAGTCAGGCTCTTATTGGAAATGGAGGCAGTAAACCGAGGATTTATGGGACGTCTGGATATCCTTCGTCGAGCAATTTGAGTAATGTCAATGCCTACGTATTTCGTCAGTGAGAATACGTGTGGATATTGAAGAAATAATCTTGTGAAGGCAGTTTGATATTCTGCTTCAATCTCAATCTATGCTTGGGAACGAGCTTGGGAATGATACAAAGTATTCAATTTGACATAGTTGTCTTTTCTTCACCTGATAGTTAACCTAGGAAATACTGGGTACATCATGGCAAGCTCCTACATTTCAAAAAATCACTGGGGGTGAACGGATTACCTCAGAGGAGTGTGTTTGGTCTCTTTCATAAAGTTGTGTAGTATAATTCTCAGTTCTCAGCATGGTCAGGAGAGCATCATAATAACAATGAAAAAGAAGCGTTTTCTAAAAGATCATACTAAGTAGAAAATGGGATTAGGAAAGGGAGTTCACAATTCAAGTTCTCA
Organism: Harmonia axyridis; assembly: GCF_914767665.1. NCBI lineage: Eukaryota > Metazoa > Arthropoda > Insecta > Coleoptera > Coccinellidae > Harmonia > Harmonia axyridis. Next base: position 34,825,755 of record NC_059505.1, read on the forward strand.
AAAAAAATAATACCATTAAATGGTACCAAGATGGTTCTAAAACCACGACGGGGACTGGTGCTATCCTTATGCCTCTGTCTAAGTATCTTTCAGAAAGAGATACTTGCAATTAAAATATGTGTGGCAATTAACCTGGTAACAAACTATCAAAAATTCAGCGATACATTCTGACAGTCAGCTTACATATCACCGATTCTAAGATGGTTTTGAGTGTCGAAGAAAACTCAACAAAGTATTCAAAAATAACAAGGTCTTTTTAGTCTGATTTCACTGTCACTCGGGAATTGAAGTAAATGAAGAGGCCAACACCCTTGTCAGAAAAGGAGCACAAACTGCTTTCACTGTCCATTCTGTGGTATAGGAAATTTTATCTACAAGAGAGAGTTTCAGGAGAAGGAAAAAACCGAAAGAGAAACACTATGGCGGAATCTTCATTCAAAAAAATTTCTTCAAAACTACGTTGATACTGCGAGATCTAAGAAGCATCTGGATCTTAGCAAGAATATACTACACCTCCTCACTGGATTCCTCACAGGGCATTGTCGCCTCCATTTTAGTCTAGCAGAAAACGACGAGTGCAGATTCTGTGGGGAGAAGGAGAAAACTCCGAAATACCTGGTGACGGAATGTCTCGACATTACTAGCCAACAGGCCATCTACTTTGGTCATAAACTTGTAGAAATGAGGAAGTAGCCTCCTTGAAACCATCCCAGAAACTAGAGTTCATTAAAACTCTGGAACTGGAGGGTAAGCTGTAGATCATGTAATGGCGAGAAGAGCTCTAATGAGAGGCACAATAGACCATTAGGTCGCAGGGTAATGGAACCCCTTCAAATCTAATGGCTAGCTCCTACATTTCAAGGTGATTCCAGAGGAATGGACTAGTTATTAAGAAGATTGTGTAGTATAGTTTGCAATTCTCGTTATGCCCTGATCGGGATACAGTATACTTTTGTCATAATATCAATGGACAAGGATCGTTTTGTGAATGACATACAGAGGATGGTAAAATTTATATGCAGTTGTGTGCAAGAGTTACTGAGCAGAAAATCCTTTTTTTGGGTGCACAAACTCGAAAAAATAGATTCTGTGATAAATAGGAAACTATAGGTCCCATTTTTCACCGCCAAAACCTAGGAAAATATAACTAGAATGAGTGCGCCTTCATCTCAATTTGCTCTTTGGTTTTTAGGCTCTACATTGAGGTAATTGTGCAGGCTGGCCTCAAGATCGCCAATAATATACGGTTGTCAGAAACAAGTTACAGTTGAAGCACTTTGGTAGAAGATCATGTAATTGATATTATGTTGCTTGTGTAGCAGCATACACTTTTTTGGTTAACGTTATTATAGTCGTACAAATATCTACAAGAATAGTTTGAGAAAAAAACATCTACTCGTACTTTATTTTCAACTAGTCACTTCTTAAACAGGAAAAACACTGGATCAAACCAAAAACTACAATAAGGGATAGTAGGAAAATCACATAAATAAATAATAAATAAAGAATAAATTCTGGTACTAATATAGCACTCCTGTCTTCAATATCTTCTGGTGTTCACTAATGGTTCCAAGTAATCTTGCGAATCAGCATACATAGCTATAACCTGCAAGAAGTCAACTTTTAAGCCTAAATACTTTTCGCTGTGTATTTCCTGATGGTGTACAGTGGTAGCTTTGGTAATCTCTTGCTATCAGCTCTTTTAGCAGCAATTGGTACAATAATCTGCTGCTGACCAGTGCCAGAGTAATTTGCTACTGGTGCTTCGACAGCGTAGTTCACCACTTGTGTTTGGGCTGCTGCACTTGGTACGTAGTTGGCGTAGGCTAGGTAATTTGTGGTTCCATGGCCTTCGTTTCCACCTGAAAAACCACGACTTGATTAATTATCAGGTTTTCATAATATTCAATGATTCTGAGAGTTTGAGGAATGGAGAAGATAAATAATATGAATGGATATATGATATAACTACTTCTACATACTATGATAATTCTAGAGATGCTGCATGACATATAATTTCTTTGAAAGCTTATTATTCTCACCAGAAATACCGTACACATAAGATTTCAAAATGATATTGTGTTTTTCTGAAAATAAAACCTATCCTCAATTTTCCAACATTTCAAATGAGATCACAACAAGAAAAAGAAGAAAACCAGTTCCCATCGAAGATGGTCACGTTCTCAGCAGAGTCGTTCAGTATAGAGACCTTGGCCTTCTGTTCGACCAGAATTTTTGCTTCACTTCCTATTGCGTTCTATTGTTTCGAATGGCTTCAAGACTCTAGGTTTCATCATGAGAAATTCAGGATGGTTCAGGGATACACGGACATATTTTATTTTATTCAATACTCTTGTGAGATCAAAGTTTGAGTATGGATGCGTAGTCTGGAGCCCTGGGTATAATGTTCACATCATAGAGTTAGAAAATATACAGAGGCGATACTTGAAGTACATTAGTTTTAGATTCGATGATGTTCATCCAAACCGTGGTATACCACAAGATCAGTTGTTGAGTAGATTGATTTTCTAGAGCGGCGTCGTCTTACTTAAGTATCTATATATAGGAATATATTTCACTAGTTGATCTTCATGTTCCTAGACTGCCTGTACGCAACCTAACTACATTTCATCTACCTTTTCCACGCTCTAACGTCCTTCTTTTTTCGCCTCTGTATCTTATATGTTATGACTACATGACCATCCAGGATATTGTTGATATTTTTCTTTGTAATCAATCTGATATAAGCTGTTCTGGGATCACGGCTTCACGGTGGGTAGTTAGGCGTAAGTTTTTTTTTGCTCAAGCCTAGCTCCATTTTTTTTATTATGTTCTTTGTTTTCAGTCTATTACGTTTCATTTCTTGTATATTTATTTTCTCATTCTGAAATTCTCCTAGGCTGTAGAATATTGTAAATATCAAATAAAAAAATTGAATAGAAAAAATTAATAAATTTCACTCACCCTCATGGCCGAGGAATATCGGATGAGTTTCTGGCTCGTGATGTTCAATCTCCACGTACGTCGGCTCGTGGTGGTGCTCGTGGAAGAAGAACTTCTTGACAAAAATAGCCGATGAAATCAGTAGCGCGAATTTGGCCACCATAAACGCCTTAATCACCAGCACTTTCATCGTAAACAATATGGCGGAAGTAATCCCAGCCGCCTTGAATCCAATTACTGCCGGAAGTATCATATTGCCCATCTTTTGGGCTCTCCCTGCAATGATAAGTGATCGTTAACACGCGAAAGTGAGAGAGAGAAATATTCGAGATAAAAAATTCCACCGGGTGAAGATACAAATTAATTTATCACAGCCTCCTTAGTTTTCTTTCGCCCTCGTACGTTACTCCTATACAGAGTGTTCCCAAATTGGTGGGACAAAATAAAATAAGAGATTCCTTGGATAAATTTAAACAAAAAAGGTATACGCCCTTGGAACCATTGAAAATTTTGTTTTCTTGTTAATTGGAAAATTGGATATTTGAACGGAAAAAAATGTTGATCGCTTAACCAGCACGATAGAAAATTCAGGATATCGAAAAAACTTGCCCAATATATTTTCCTGTCCACAAAACTGATGGGTTTCAGATTTAAGCCGATCAAATCATCAGAACTCATAAAGAATATTGGAAAGCAATACCAAAAATTTTTATGACAACCAATCGGATTGGGTTGTGATTTTGCATGTATCCCTCAAATAATCATTTAGCTTCATGCAAAACAGAAAATTCTGTCGAAATCATGGAAAATCTAAGCAGAATACCCAAAAATATTGTCCACCATTTCTGTAACAACATATCAGGCTAGGTTGTTATTTTATACCTATGTAAATTTAATCAACTCGAGTATTCATATCAATTTCAGGAGAATTGTAAGAGAATCCCTCATCTAGATAAACTAGCAGACGATAATGACTTCATGGTAAATCACGTCTCATACTTAGGTTGTTCATTAAATATCTAATATTGATTAGGTAATTCATCCTAGATAAAGTTAAGTATACTTTATGCAATATTCTTTAACTTAATCAGCACACATCATTTAGTTATTAAGGTAGGTAATGCGTAGTACCTTACCAACAATATAACGTGGAAAATCACTTGAAAGGGTCCTATAGTTTTTTTCAAATCTCTTCCAGTTTGCAAAAAAAAAAATCAATTTCAAAGATTAGACAGATTTTATATATTGTTACCTCTTTGGCCCCACGTTGGGCGCCAAACTTATGTGTAACCTCTTTGTTACAACTCAAAATGCCCGAGAACAGTCGTTTGTTTGAGTCGTGGTTCAGATCTCTGAATTTACCAAATGGAAGGGACAAAAACCCAGGACGATCAAACACCTCTTATATTTCAAGTATTTCACAATCCGAATCTTTAAAATATCTGGTACCAGAAAAATTGACATACAATATTTCACAAAATAAAAAAATATATAAGTGAATCCGAAATTTGTAAATGTACAAAAATAAAGAATGAAATTTTCTAAATTCACAAATTACTTCCCTTAAGAGGTAAAAGTCCTAGCTCAATACTGAGCCAATCTTCCTCCACCGAAGTTGATAAGAACTTAGGTCTGACAGTTCTTCAATGGTAAGGAGAGTAAATACTTCGGCTTGTAAGCTGACAATTGACAATTATGGGCTGTCTTTTGACGAAGGACTCTCAATGTAATCATCAAACTTTCAACGTTTTCAAGAACACCAATCAGGAATTTAGTAAAGAAAATATACCCAAAAAAAAACCTTTTTTCAGGGTTTTATGAATAAAATAGAGAAAAACAATTATAATAATTTCGCAGCGATAATTATCGACATACATTCAAAGAAACCAGAAAAAAAAATTATATCACAGTTTCAAAGTATCGGGTACATATGCACGCATTGGCGTACGCCCAGATTTTCATCAACTTTCCTGTTTCGTTGAATACATTGAATTTGCAATGTAGCATGCTACAATGTCGAACGAAATAATACTGAATCCGCCCCTTGACACCCCTCTTTATACGTCAAAACGGTGTTCTAAAAAGGCAGAACACGATCGATGAAAAAAATGACGACATGAAAGCGCTAGGAGTTTTTTCGGTGGCCGAAAAAAAGGAAATATAAATATTTGTCGTTAACCATTGAGTCGATGAACTCCGAAAATGATGGAATTCTGACGTGAAGATCCCAGCAATAAAAACCAATTCCATTTGAGCCCCACAGGCTGAAATGGAAAGCAGATTGAACGGGCTTCATTCCCTTGGTGAGGTTTGTTTTCATAAGGCAACTGAATAATCTTCGAAATTCTCAAACATTACGGAAAAAAAAGGGGTCTCGAACTGAATAGCAAACAGTCTAGACTCTCGCGTTTTTCTCTCTTAATTAGTAAAACAATGACCGTGCTGAAAAATGAATTTTTCGTCGAGTTTTCTGCATCATTGAAGTTGTCAACTGCAGATGCGGCAAGATAAAGTGCAGATTTGTTAGATTTTAATCAAACTAGACGGAAAAATAGACCGCTCTTTAATTGCGGATCTGCGTCGAAATCAGTTTTGCGCAGAGAAGATAATATAGTTATTATGACAGAATAGACTAGAAAACTCTAGAATGAATAATTTCACTCAGCGTTCAACATTCATAATCATTTCATTCAACTAGAAAAAAATCATATCTTCCGAACACTAGCATCTTTCAAACATTGATATATGTATATATTCTTTGGAGAAAAATAACCTCAAAAAATACACACCGATAACTCCGATACATTTCAACGTATGATATGAAAGTACAGATAAAAACCTCAGCAAAAAAACTGTCTCTCCGTATTTGAATTTTTAAATTTAAATTTTATTAGTGTAGTGTATAGGTGTAGTGATTGGTTTGTGTATTTGTTTACAGGATAGGCTGACATGTTTATATTGCAGGGCTTCCTCGTCATCCAAACAAAATTTTTTACATCCTTCCTCTTCGCCTAAAGTTGACGACATATATATATATTATAATTAAATCTGAAATCAAAAAAGAAAAGAACCAGAAAGGAGTAATGAATGTAATAGTTTCCATTATATTGACTTAAAGTTAGCGACCCATTCTAAAAAAGAATCTGAAACTGAATGGGTGGTTTGGAAACCATCATGAAATTTTTGGATTGGACAAGTATTCACCAAATGGTCAATGATTCCTTTTAAACCACACGCACATAGTGGGCTTTCAATAAAATACCATTTGAAGAGCATACTATTGCAACGACCATGACCAGTCCTAGGTCGATTTAAAATACAGTAAATTATCCTGGAAAGATTGAAACCTGGAACTTCCTCTGAAGGATCAATAATTAGACCTTTGTTGAAAACATTACAAGAACTCCATTACGAACGCCAAATTTCTTTGTCACTTTCATTTGATACCTATCTACGAATATAATATAATGAAGTTTTTATGACAGAATAGACAATAAAACTCTAGAATAGATAACTTCACTCGGGGTTCAATATTCATAATCATCCTATTTAACTAAGAAAATCATATTATCTTCCAAACATTAGCATCTTTCGAACACTAGTTGAACTATATCTCAAATGAATCTCATCCATAATATTAATTTCAATATGCTGTGCTGAATGAAAATTTCTGCGGGAATGATGTTATTTTTATATATATATATATTTTATTTTTTTACAAGTCGAAACAACTATCAATTTTTGAAAGAAGTTCTATTATTATATTTGAGAAATCTTGGGAAGAGAACACATTTTTGATGCACATACACTTACAACCTTCACAACTGTCTATTAATATTCTTGACAATACAATAGATCACTAAAATTTCAAAATAATAAATTAATCGAAGATGAAGTAAATTTTTTACTCCTTGATTTTCTGAAATAATTCTTATGTCCATTTTCTATTCCTCAAATGACACTTATTGTAATTTAGAGTGTATTTATATCAACAATGAAAGGAAAGACTATCCAAACAATTCTCTAACTTCTCACAAAACAAATTCTAAGGGAACATTTCAGTGTGTACTGAAAGATTGATAACGATTCATTCAAATCCTTATGAAATCAATATTTCATACAAATGAAGTATAGCAAATGAGTGTAGCAGATAAAAATTAAATCGAAAACGTTCAGAACCATCTCTTATGAGATGCATACGCACTTTCAGAATAATGATGAATACACACTTTCAGAATAAGCATGTCAGCAACATAGCAATGGGTTAAAAATTCAAATTGCCCGGTTTTGTATTAGTTTTCAAGGTGGATACAGTTGGAATCTCAGATACGTCATCAGTGACGTCATACCATTCAATTTCAAACGACTTAATTGCTGATGGCAGTTTTAAGATCTGAAATAACCACAATTTCATCCTTCAAATCTTCAATGTTCAAACATTCCACATAGCACTGATATTATAACAAACCGAACAACCTGAATTTCCGAAAATACAGAAATATTGTGCATTTTTGTGCTGAAGGTTAAAACTCCCCAGGTTCTAAAACATTCAGTAGCTCACCCGAAAGAATCGTAGCGAAAAATGCGGAAATTCCTAAGCCTCTTATAAAATCCGACCGTGAAAGCTTTCAGCCTTATAATTCCTAGAGTATTTCCTTCATTCCGGGAATATTCACAGATTCTCACCTTTTCCAGGATCCTGCCGCAACAAATCCAACTCTATAAAATTCTTATCCACGTCCTTGGCTATCGACAATCCATAGTTGGCGAAACTCATCTTCACCGTGTTTTTCTCCAAGAACGACGCTTTGTCAGACGCGTTGTGATTTTCCAGCTGGATGGAAAAACCACCCCCTAAGTCCAAACCCCTGGAAGAGTACAAATCATCCACCCATTCTGCTCGTACGGCAGATGCAACAACACCCAAACACATCACTAAACGAAGACACATCTTGATGGAAATGACTGAGAAAATAGCCATCGGCAGTTTTTATCTTTTGTAATATTTATCGAAGCTTAACTGAATCGCGTGCATAAGGTGTTGGTGAGGAGAGATTCACGATTGAAAAAATGCAACTCGCGGAGAAGAGTAATAATTATTTTCGATAAATGCCATAATGAGGTTAGAATCTGGTTATTTTGGTGTCCAGCCAGTCGAGATGTTATTTGATCAGGGGTTTTCCTACACTTTCCAAGGTTGAGCGATGATTTTGGTACATTATGAGAGTGTTTAAGAAAACTTGAGTTGAATTGTTTCGAATATTACAAGTTTTGAGGGAAAAACGTATTCACACATGAAGGATTGAATTAAAATGTCAAGTTATAGGTATTACTTGAAAGGCGTCCAGATGAATCATATTTATCACACTTTATATTGTGCGATTTGTTGAGTCATACACATCGTCAAATATCTTGGACCCCCTCTCAAGTTGTTGAATGTAACTTGACAATTTTTTGTTTGTGGAATCTTCACTATTTTATCACTTAAATGAAAATAACAAACCGGCAAAAAATGTTTCTTTTTCGGGAGAACACAGTTGTATTCGATGTTAATCAGTTTTCAGCAATTAACGAGAGTTGTAATATTGAGAATATTCCATGGAAAATGCCGGGACATCCAATTTCTTGGTTTGACCGGGCAGGAATAGTAGCCCTACATCAAGAAGCTTTGTTGAACCACCAGATTGCGCAACGTTTGAATACTTCAGACTTCAGTAAGGCGCATAGTGGGCCTTATATCGCAAATTTTACTCGAAGGAATCGAACAGTACCAGTAACAGCCCTTTGAAGTTATTTTTTGAGGACCTATAGACGGGTAGTCTCAACCAGTACCATAAGGATACGGTTGCATTCCTCAAATTAAAGGGCAAGAAGGCCTTTAAGAGTACCTGGGCTATCACCTGGACATAGAGCTATCCGTCGGCAATGGGCAGAACACCACCAAGACTGGCTTTTACCAAATGGCGCAACGTACTTTTTTCGGACGAGTCACGATTAGGTTTACAAAGTGTTGGTCGAAGAGAAAGGGTTTGGAGAGGTCCAGACAGACTAGAGTGATCCAATTTCACCAGGGAAATTGTGCCCTTTAGAGGCGGATCAATGATGGGGTGTTATGTTCGGTTACTGTACCCCTCTTTGTATCGTTGAACGAACATTGACCGGTACCATCTACGTAGAAAACATCATTGAACCAATCATTATTCCTCTGTGTAACGAATTTGGGGATAATTTCATTTATCAAGATGATAACTCCCCACCACACCGCACACGAAGGGTTCAAAACATTCTTCAAAAGAACATTATCCAGATGATGAACTGGCCAGCGAACTCACCAGACATGAATTCAATTGAGCACGTATGGGATTACTTAGGGAGATCAATGTCCAATCGCCAAAACCCACCTTTAATTTTTCAGGAATTGAGTTTAGCCCTTCAGACTGAATGGAAAGATATGCCAAGAAATTTCATTATTGACTTGAATCGTGGGATGGCTAGGCTTATTGGGCAGTTAATTGAAAGAAGGGGTGGTAATACGGACTATAGAATTTGGATTCTGTTGTGAAGAAACTATAATCAATCAAAAATAAATAATCGGTAAATTCAGATTTTTTTCTCATTTCTCCTATTCTGTCTCATTCTGTATAAAGCAAATCAAAAAGTATTCACATCTTCGATATTTGAAATAGAACACCCTGTATATTTTTGCTTTTATCAGTTTGTCGTTTCCCCTTGATTTTTTATATATCAACTTTCCTGTCCCTATCTCTAGCGATTTTGAGAAATTGATTGATTCACTTTTTTTTTTGTGCAAAAAATAGCTTCAATCAAACTTTCATCATTTCGGTACTTGGAATCCAAAAGAGCTTAAATTTCGGATATGTATTATCAATATCTATAGTATAATTAACGTGTAATAAAATACGTCCCTTATAATACAGGGCTGTTCAAAATCCCAGGTATCAAGGAGACATATTAAAATAATATAAAGTGCGTTTTTTCAAATGGAGTGACCTGATTAATTCAAATATTATGAAATTTCCTGTCAGACGTTTGATATGTTTCTATATCTAAATTGTAATTGTTTCTAATTATAAGCAATTTTTAATCTCGATGGCAATATTACGATACCTTTCTTTCAGATCTATGAACTTGTGAATTTTGATAATTTGACTATCGGCATCGCTTCTGGATAAGTGCTGTAAATTCTCTTAAAATCAACGAAAAAAAAAATTTCAGAAATGATGAGGCAATATCTGAATGTTCCTTAAAATTCTTGTCTGTCAACGATTCACTGCACAGGAAGTTCTGAATATAACCTTACATTCAATTTTTTTTTGTCACAATGCAAAGAAATAATTGCTAAAATCAACAGAAGGATTAAAGAGAAAATGAACAAAAAACTTCGTTGACAATTTGACTTTTCCTTAATTTTGCTTGTATATATATTTTGTTCGAAATATTAAAGGTTGCTAAAATTAGTCTGGTAGATAGATCCTTCACCCTGAAAATAATTAAATCAAATCTTCCTCAATTCTGGCATTATTGATCGTATCAAAAGAAACCGCTGGATGTGACAGATGCAACGATTTTCTACCAAGTTATTGGTATCCGTATTTTCTAGAGAAAACAAGTCTGACTTAAATATTGCGGATGTGAGTGTTACACTTAACATACCCAGTATAATTTCTCCTAGTTCAACTACGCTCGAGAATTCCATTCAATTAATTAAAATTGGTAATCTGAATGCGAAACCCAGATAATTATCCACAGCATTCGCATCTGGAGAAAACTGAAACTGCGATGGAACACGATACCAAGTCCCTGGTGACTGATCATTCATGTATTTCACTGGTGGAATAGGAAGAGAATATTATATTATCTCTGTTACAAGCGCTTCGAATTTCACACAATAGTTCATTTCTCCAGTTCTCCTCTCGCGCGGGATGAATCTTGTTCAATAAAGCAATAAAGAATATTTCAAAAATGAGGAAAGTGCAGACGCAAGGTCTGGAGCTCTTGATCTTCTTCGACAATTACGCCTTCGGAGGTCTCATATACCTATACACTGTGTCCGTAAAGTATGAAACAAATTCATTTTTAGCTAAACAGACCATTTCAAGAAATAATCCTGAAACACGTCGATTTTTTATTTTAATTTACCCTTATTTAAAATAATAATCTAATATACAGGGTGAATTACTTTCGAATAATGACTTCACCGTAATTTTTTTTAAATAGAACATCCCCATTTTGTCTCAATTTTCCGATTACTTTAGCTGAGCTGATTCCAAAAATGTATCACATGTTGATTCCAATTGATACAGGGTGGACAAAAATACAATGGATTTGTGTTTGCTCATAAAGTAACGCGTAACATTCTTTATTAGTTAAATTAACAATATTATCAAAAATACTTATTGTCTATCATTTCACAAAAAACTAGACGACTTTGATTTTTTTTTAAATTGATGAGAAATAATTTATGAATCTAAAAATGTAACAAACTACAGGGTGTTGCATTCAAACCAATTACCGCTAGACTATAAGTACTTTTGATAATATTGTTAATATAACTAATAAAGAATGTAACGCGTTACTTTATGAGCACACACAAAACTATTGTATTCTTTTTCACCAATTGGTACCAATACCAATACCAATTGGAATCAAAATGAGATAAATTTTTGAAATCAGCTCAGCTGATCTCTGTTACAAGCGCTTCGAATTTCACACAATAGTTCATTTCTCCAGTTCTTCTTTAGCGCGAGATAAATCTTGTTCAATAAAGAATATTTCAAAAATGAGGAAAGTGCTAACGGGAGGTCTAGAGCTCTTGAGCGCTCGCTCATTCTTTCGACAATTCTGCCCTCGGAGGCCACATATACCTATGTACAAATATCTCCAAGGGCACAATTGGCGAATGAATGAACTAGCGATCAAAAGCTTCTGACTTCACGTCAGTGTTTTCTCAGATTTTTTCGATATATTGTAATGATCATGTATATTGTATAATATAACTGACAAATAAACTGCAACACCCAAAAGGTTTAATTTTCATTTTTTTTTTGTAAAATATAGATAATATAGCAAGGAGTAAATAATTCAATTTGAGGAAAAAAATCGTGATGGTTTTTTCATGTAAACAATTTTTGTAACTTGAATATATTGTAGTCGTTTTTTGCAAGCTTTTGAATGTTACAAAAAATCAGCTGTACGAGGACATCCAAAGTCGATGTTCAGTTGTTGTTAAAATGCCTAGAGCACGTACGCGGAATTTATCGCCTAGAATTTGAAAGAGGTCGAATTATTGGTCTACGGGAGGCAGGGTTGTCATTTTGAGAAATCGCTAACGGTACGAACAGAAATCCAACTACTGTTATGAGATGTTGTCAAGCGGGGTTTGATAATGCCCAAAATCGAAGGATCGGACGTCAAAGGGGCACAAATGAAGTTCAAAATCGACGTCTGAGACTTATGGCCATTAAAGACCGATTTGCGACAACTCGATCTTTGGCTGATGAGTGGGTAGGAGAACAAGGCCATCCTGTAACTGTCCGAACGGTTTACTGCCATATAAGGTCTTTTGGACTGCAGCATTATCGACCCCATCTTGTGTTACCTCTTATAGTAGTGCAGAGAACCTCAACATTGGAATGTGGAATGGCATCAGGTCGTCTTTTCTGATGAATCTCGATTCTCCTTAGGTGCACACTGCACATGATGGGTGAAGAAGGTTTAGACGACGTCGGGGAGAAAGACGTGAACTTCAGTTTGATGTTAAGCGTCATGTACACTGGACAGTAGACGTTATGGTATGTGGTGCTATTGCACATGCAAGTAGGTCACCTTTAGTCTTCATTCGAGGTAACATGACAGCGCTGTGTTACCTTCAAGAAATAGTGGAGCCATATGTTCTACCTTACCTTAACAGGCTCGAGAATCCAATGTTTCAGAAAGATGTTGCCAGAGTTAGTTTAAACTTTTTGGAAGCGGCCCATGTGAATCTTTTGCCATGGCCGTCCAGATCCCCGATCTTTCGCCTATAGAGCGTGTTAGGGACATCATGGGTAGAAGGATTGGAGATTTACCCCAGCCCCCACGGACTTTGGCGGCTCTGAGACATGAAGTACTGGTTGCTTGGGATAGTATCCCTCAAGAAGAAATAGACCATCTTATTGCATCAATGCCGAGACGTGTTGGGGAGTGTATAGATAATTTCGGTGGACACACACTTTATCAACAAATATATTGAAAAAAATTCTAAACCTCCGTTTTTTTCTCCACATTTCAATCATTTACTCCTTGCTATACTATCTATGTTTTACCAACAGAAAAAATTAAAATTTAAATAGCTCCTTCTGGATGTTGCAGTTTCTTCGTCAGTTGGCAGATATACATTGCATATAGCGAGAAGTATTATTGGATATTCATGTGTAATATGGTCACCTTATTACGCAGTACATGAACAATCCATTGAAAGGTTCCAAAATAAATTTTCGAATAGGATTAAAACGGGGATGAACCTCTGAATTAGTCCAATACGAAGTCATTCGAAACAAATTGCCTCTTATATTCCTTGAAACGAGACGATAAAATTTTGATATAATGCTGGTATAAAAAACATGAATTTGAATTGAAATAAAGTTTTTGAATTTTCCGAACAAAATACAAGATATAGCGAAATATTTGAAGCAGTCATTTTTTTCAGAAACGCCCTGTAACTCGACCACTAACTAAGATATTCACGATAAGATATGCTTCCTGACATAATATTATTTCTGAAAGAGAGATCGAGTGACTCTGAAGATTTTTTCTCTAAATATTATAGTTCTCGAGATGCTCTCTGTGAGCATCGAATTTGGTACACTCTGTACACTTCACGCAATGATGACTTTTACTACCAACTCATTATATCATTATTGACTAGTGAAATCACCCATTATAAGGTGCTAAATGTCTCAATTTTTTATATGAAAGAGAAACAATAAATGTGAAAACTTCCAAGGTGATACAAATTCAATTTCTGCAACTTTGTAATGACTTGTATCGATATCGCTAATTTTGAGCAGGATACATAGAAACGGCAATGAAAAACATTTGTGGTGAGATCCCTACCAGCTTGTAAGTGACCGAGAACTTGTTATCTAGAGTTATCTGGGCGGAGCTCCACTAAATCAAGCATATTTGTCTATTCCTTGCGTACCTCAATTAAACTAATAACATTCTTCTATCTACTGACCGAGTTAGTTTTCCGATATGATGAAAAAGAGTGTTATCGACTTGTCATTCCGGGATTATCGATACAGCATCGGACTCGGCCCTCTGAAGGGTTAAGATAACCCTTATATATCAATATTAATTGATATAAACGTAGACCTAAATAACTCTAGAATTATGATAAAATCATTTGAACAATCGATTAGAAACAAAAATAAATTCAAGATTTCTTCTATTATTACGTCAAACTGGTGACGTATCCGTCTTCAAATTCGATTCTGTCCGTCCGTCCAACTACTCGAACACTTCAAGCTACTTGGCATGAGCTTGACTTGATTTCAAGTCGAGTAGTAGTTTTTCAATCTCAAATCAAGTCAAGTATTTATTTATCAAGTACTTGAATCATATCAAGCTACTTGATTTTTAGCAGTTTTATTGTGTACTGTTATATCAATAAAACAATGATGAAATGAGAAGGAACCTTGCGAAAAATACTTTATTCATCAAACTTATTGTATAAAAGAACCGAAAATATCAACTTTTTCGAAAAAAAAAACATGAATTAAATCACTATAAATCATAACAAAATAAAAAATAAAGTTTCATAATATTGAGAAACCTCCAGGCTTTGTTGGATTTTATAATTTTCCATCCAGGATCTAAGACACATGACGCATCTTATAGATTTGTCGCCTAACCTATTGCAGGTTTTTGTTACTGTAAGAGCAGCTCTGGAAAATTTTCTTTCAACAAGAGCTGAAGATGCTGGTGTTGATAAAGAACCCTTGGCCATTTTGGCCAAGTTTGGAAAGATATTTCTGGAACTACCAAAATCTACCAATAGCTTTCATAGGAATGTGAGAAAACTACAAATAAAGTCACACTGGCGAATGCTTCAAACTCTCGGCGCTCGAGGAATCCCCTTATTTAGTCTAAGCGAGCACGATATATGCCGTGCGACGTATGCATATCAAGTTCAAGTAACATCAAGTAGATTGATTTCAAGTCAAGCAATTAATATCTGAAATCAAGTCAAGTCAAGCTCAAGTATGTAATTTTTCACGAGCTTGATTTTCAAGTAAAGTAGTTGGTTCAAATGTCAAGCTACTTGACTCGATGAATCCCTAGATGGAAAGGACCTAGAAACTTGAAATTTTTAGGGTACATTGATACATTCAGTTCTTGCATTCCTCGAAATTTTGTGTTCCTCA
Organism: Harmonia axyridis; assembly: GCF_914767665.1. Taxonomy (NCBI): domain Eukaryota; kingdom Metazoa; phylum Arthropoda; class Insecta; order Coleoptera; family Coccinellidae; genus Harmonia; species Harmonia axyridis. The sequence goes on from NC_059505.1 coordinate 34,841,126, forward strand.
TAATTTCCAAAGTGCATATTCGATCGAGCATTTGGATCTAGGAGGACAATTTGAAGCCTCGTGCAAAATTCCTTGATGATCGCAACAGCCGCAGAAAATCCAACAAAAAAAATTTTAAAAAAATTCTAAATATTTCGTGCTGATAACGAGTCCATTCCCGGCTAAATAATAGGATTGGGAACGAGTACCCTACAAAAATTAATCAGTGAAAATATTTGCCCATCATACCTAGCCAGCTTTTCAATATTGATAATTGAAATAATTAATCATTATTTTATTCAACACACAAATATCCGACTGCTGAAATTGAAAGCAAACAAATCCCTGATAACGGATTAACCAAATGGGGAATAATTAAAATATATGGATGAAGTGTTTTCCGACTGATAAATATTTCACATGCATTATAGAAATATCAATAGAATATAATCTAGACTATTCTATTCGAATTATGTGGGTGATGAACTAAAAGGGAAGCACTGACTTTGCGTTTAGAACTTTCGACCACTCGTTCATTCATACGTCTGTTGGGACGCCCTGAGGTGTCTTCGAATATATGTAATTTTCCAACTAACACAGATCTCCTATATCTTCAACTGAGCGTTATTGTTCCACTGTGATCCTGTATATATAAATGTGATTTTTGTGCAAGTGAATTCTATATAAATTTGTGGAAAACTATAGGGAGTAAATGTATCATAATAATTGATTTAGTGGATTCTGTCCTCCCTTGATGAAAATTGGTTTTCAATAATTTGCTTTGGTTCACATTAGACATAAAGGAAGATAATTCAAGAAGAAATCAACCTGAAGGAGCCACAGTGTTGGCAAGACAATTGTTGGATATAATGAAATATTTTCATAATTCCATTTCATTTGTACCATAATTTCATGATCAATGGTATAAAATCATACAATGATTCACAAGATTGAATACTATGCATTTATTAATGTTCTCACTAGTTAATTTCACAATACATAATATAAAGTTTATTCAAATTATAAGGTTTCGAGCTGCATCAAAGGTTTTATTACTTCCTCAACGATTTTATTCAAAGCCCAACGAGGTATCAGAACTGGAGCCAACCCTGAAACGTGAATGGACGCACTTCTTGTGCATATCTTAGCTGAAGGTAGACATTCAGGTCATATCTGAGCTCACACTTGATCTGGTTACTTATTCTTTTATTTGAAGGTAGTATGCTCCACTAAGTAGCAATAATGAAAAGTCACGCCAATTTTTTCCCTTTTGATCAATATATATAACAGATTACTAACGCTTATCTATTTGATGTATCTCCCTTGATGAGCCAGCATCATGACGTCCCATCTTGTTCTCCTAGTGCCCTTGTGTGTTCTTTCAACAGTTTCGGTGAAAGGTGCTTCTGAAGGTTTGGATTTCGGCAAAGGGACCCATGTCCTTGGGAAGTTTTTCATACACTACTTGAACACGCAGCCTGAAGACATAAAGTTGAGTGAAGGGGTTCATTTGGTGTCTATCAAGAGTGACCACAATGCGAGGTCATTGAATAAGGATAAAACTGTGTTGGGTGCTATTGAGAACTATCTGCAGAGCCATGAAATAAGGATTAAGCTGCCTGAGCTGATGCCTGGAGAGGAGTTTGGAAGGTCTTTCAAGGAAGCCATCGAGGATATTGATGAGAGTAATGAAGGTCAGTAGGGTCACCGAATAGTCACCGAAAATTAACATTTGAGTTTACTTTTCTTCCTTTTTATAATCGTTTTGCTACTAAGTTCTTTTTGCTCGCTTAGTGTTTCAGTTATAACTGTCATTTAGCCTACTCAGTTCATCTCAAGATATACCTAATCAGTTCATCTCAAGTACGTTTTGCAAGTTTCGTAATTTAAGAATCCTTCTTGAAATATATAAATTTTCCAAAAATATCATATTGGTGAAGAAAAAATTACTTCATATTTTATCATTAAGAGGGAATACCACCGCGTGATTGCTTAGTTAAACAAAAGATTTTTATGGGGTTTTCACGAAATTTTTCTAAAAATTACTCTACTTAGGCGTACAACTTTGTTTCCGCCGTTTTTTTTTCCGAAATTCGAGGCTTTATTGTCAAAAACTGGTTCTACATTTATGATTCATAGTATTGTCCATCGCTGGCCACTACTTTTTCCCATCTTTCGAGCAGCGTACGAATCCAGCGTTGAAAAAAAATTGGTCTTGTATTGAAACGATCCACGAGTCGATCCAAGTTTTTACTTCTTCATGAAACTGGAAGTGATGTTCAGCCAGGCCGTGTACTATTGATCGAAAGAAGTGATAGTCCGAGGGAACATCGTCTGAAGAATACGGCGGGTAGGGAAGGAACTTCCCATTTCAACGTTTCCAAGTATGTCTTGAGCATCACTTTATCATGACTCTCGTTGTATTGCAGCAGTTTGCCTTTCAATGCTCGGTTCAAACGCATTAATTGTGTTCGAGACCGGTTGCCTATGATTATTTCACTCGGTTTTAACAACTCATAATACGATACGCCGAGCTGGTCCCACCAAATACCTGAGCATGACCTTGGAACCGAGAATATTCGGTTTGGCCGTCCACGTGGAAGCAATGCCGGTGTATCCCCAGAATTTTATGCGCTTGGGCTTAACGTCAAGTAGCCATTTTATTTTCTCCAGTTGAACATCTCTCGACTTCAACTCGCACAGCACCAATTTTCTTCTTTCTGAATCATTCCCATGACTTTCAGGCGTTATGAAATGGCTTGTTGCGTTACTTCCAATTATCCTGCCAATTATTGATGCGTTTGGCCCGAGTCTTGATCAAGTAATGCTCCGATGCTGCATATTGAAAAACAATCTCTCTACCATCCCCATGTTGGTCTTCGACGTCAAAATCACCGTTCTTGAAGAGCTGAAACCAATCTCGTCACGTTCTTTCACTAATAGCAACCTCCCAAGTATTTGAGAGCATTCTATGAGCCTAAGTCGCAGATTTCTTCATATCAAAGCAGAATATTCAAAACTCTTGCAAATGACGAAAATTTGGGTCATAAGCTGACGAGAAGAACTTTATATATAATATTTCAATGGCGTTATGTTTACAAATACCTAAGCTTATTGTATAACATCTATTTATTTCGACTACCACTTATCGTTACAGCCATCTATTGCAAAACGGCGGAAGCAAAGTTGGTAATCTATACATCGTAAAATGGCAATATTTTTAATTTGCGATTGGAAAAAAATGTTGGCAACTTTGTTTTTCGCAAAAGAATTGATGATATGTTCAACGTGAAGAGCATTGATATACATATTAGAAAAACCGAGAGAAAAATCTACAAAAATCATTACATAAGAGGTAAAACTATTATTTTGTGAAACAAATAATCGACCATCATGAAAAGCTGCGCTCTAGTTATATGCTCCGTTAAAAGAAAGAAGATAAAGTGAATGTTCAACTTCGTACTGGAGCGCCAGAGAAGAAATGACCTAATGTTTGACTGATACGCGGAAAGGCACGTGGTGATAATCCCTCTCAAATTGAATTTCTGTTCTGAAACTCAACTTACCAATAAAAAACCACTGTATTCCTCTGATATGACTCCGGTCAAATTTCCTCCTTGTTATTTCATGTGAAAAGATTATGAGATGTTCTGGTGATGAATTAGAAGCAATCCTTATGTTCTCTTTCGAAATAAAAATAAGTGTCAGCTTTCTCATCTTGAATTTTTCAAAATGCATTGAATACTTTTGTAGTTTTATGACTGTTTGTCATGCAATGTTCCGATTTCAATGAAATTTGGTTATTGAGATGAACTTCCATCAGTTCTTTGAATGTTTCAAAAATGTTGGAATGTGGATGCACTTGTCCATGAAGGAAATGAAAAGCACCAAGGAACTCTGGCTATATCTAAATTGAAATCACGCACACAATTCCAAATTCATTTACAGCAACCGCTATACAATTCACCTGTCAAAGGAAAGCTCATTCTGAGAGTCCCTTGATTGAAATTGTGTCGCATAGAATTGAACATAATTTTAGGCAATTTCAAACTAATTACTTCCAGCTTTGAAATTGCAACTAACTTCGTTTCAACGATCAACACTAATAAAACATGACAGAGTGATGTCTAGTTGAGATATTTACTATTTGTTTACTTAGGTTGATGATAAGCATCGTAAAATCAACAAAACTGTATCAAGTTTGGCTGAGGATCCTGCAAAAGTTTACCTAGTTTATTGGTAGCTTTTGGTACCTCATAAAAATTTACCGGATTCGAGTTATATCCGCATTTGACTTCAGTAGAATGTTTGTTTATATAATCCCTGAGTATCATCCGGGTTCATTTGGACTATCCGATAGATGTCGTTTGCTTTTATATATTCTCATATGATTATGCAAATTGGAATTCATGAATAACTTTTGGTACGAATAAGACCATAACCCTAGTGATAGTTATTTATGTCTAATAATCTAGATTTGAAGTCAGTTAGATACAATTATTTCGTGAAAACGAAAATTTTTTCAAGTATTATTGGTTGATGTTGATTTAATGATTCACTTAGTACAATTGACTTAAAATATATGAAGAGCCTGTAATCATCAGAAATTTTGAGTTGATAGGAAACGTCGATTCACTATGGGACATAATTGATTGAACTATCTCTGATATGTTTTCATTCCCGCACGCTTTATGTCAAATTTGATAGTTAATGTTTGGGACAAAATTTGCTTACTGGAAATGATATTTTCTCCCTCTATATATGTTCATTACTCTGAGTTATCAGCCAATATAATTTTTGTCAAATCAACGACAACCTAAGTTTTTCAACTTGACATCAGTTGTCAAAGTCATAATCTTCGAAAAATTACATATCCTGACATACCGACAAAAAAGAATTTCAGAGGAAGGAAAAACCCGAAAGAGAACAAATCTGGTAAAATCTCCCTGGATTGGATCATTCCAAAAAGCCTCTTCGAAACTTTGATACTGAAAGATCTAAGAAGTATCTTGATCTAGACTTCCTCATTGGATTCCTTGCAGGTCATTGCCGCCTTAGGAAGCAACTCATGAGAATAGGTCTAGCAGAAAACGACTAGTGCAGATTCTGTAGGGAGGAGGAAGAAACCCCTGATCAACTGGTGACGGAATGCCTCACCATCACTATTCAAGTGAAGAAATAGCCTCCTTGAAGCCATCCCAGATATTGGAGTTATTAGATCTCTGGAATTGGAAGGCGAGCTATAGATCACGTAGTGGCAACAATAGCTCTGATGAGGGGCAGAATAGTCCATTAATACGCAGTGCAATTAAACCACATTGAATTAGATCTCAATCTCAATCTGATCCAGACGTCTACTGAAAAATAATGTTCTGGAATTGCCATAATTGCTAGAAAATAGCAGGCCTCTATTCTTTTCTTCTTTTCAATTGGCAATGTATTCAGGAGTGAATGCAAACAGGCTGTAATAGAAGAATATCATATTCAACTAAAAAAGTTGAATGATGAAGGTTTACAATTCCTATAAAATGGGTTTTCTAATAGCTATTCAGTGAGACACATTCATTTTCATTTGGAAGACTACATTCTTCCATTAGGTATAGAATATAACATTCAAATGAGTATGACGATTTTCTTGTACGTAAATGTTGCATTCTGTCAACCCCATTTTTACATAAATTTAGCTGCATTTCATCAGAAATACATTCACTGTTGATTTTTAATTGCCCAATTGTTGTTTTATTATCGACATAAACTTTTGATCCAACATATCCCCAATGAAAAAATCACAAGTTGTCATATAGCATGACCTGGAAAGATGACTAGATAACTGGACCATTTCATGAAATATTTTCATCACCAATTTTCAATTTCAATAAATCGATTGTGAGATGGCTGTGTGGCAGGTCACACCGTCTTGTTGAAACCACATTTCGTCCAGATTATTATTCCAATAGCATAAAAAAGCTATTTCATATGATGCTGTACGTTCTCCATCGATAATTATTCTTCGACCTTTTTCCTCAAAGAAATATGGACCAGATGAATTGCACACTACACAGAGCTTTATCTGAAAGTTATGATGTCTAAACAGTTTCGTGCAGATTTTCATTTCTGAATTCTGCAATTCTATTTGTTTACATCACCATTCAACTAAAAATGAGCTCCATCAGCGAATAAACTTATTCGATGAAAACTTTTCACCATTTTCAAGTTGTTCAAGAGCACAATTGAAAGATAAACGACGTTAACGGTGGACTAATGGCTTCAGTTTTTGAACCAGTTGAATTTTGTGAGAATGTCGAGTTAAATATTTCCATAAAGGTTTCATGTTGTTGTTTGAAAAAATTTAATTGCCGAGAACGAAGTGGAACCAACTAATTCGGATATTCTCTTTCACTTGATGCTACCAAATCAATATCTTCTTGTATGAATTTGCATTTATTTGTCCAACTGGTGCTCTCGTATGCACTTATGAAGTGAAGAAAATTCATTTTCAAATTTGTCTACAATTCGAAGCTCTGACATTAACTTGATGATGTCGTCCAAGAATTCTTAAAATTCTCTCCGTCTGTATTCACCTCAGAGTAATAAACATTGATAGAGGGAACATATTATATAATTTTCAGTAAGCAAATTTCATCCCAAACATGATCTATCAAATTCAAAATGAAGTGCGCGAAAATGAAAACATATCAGTGATCCGATATTTCACTCAATTCGCGAGTTTCTCCACAAAGAACGCACTTCTTATGTCCCATAGTGAATCAACGTTCCATATTGACTCAAAATAGATTGAAATAAATCCTCGAAAATATCAGAAATTCAGAAAACAAATTTCAAGTGCTCCAAACGACGTGAAACAAACGATGACACTGGAAGAGCATAAGTTACATAAGTTTACATAGGTTTCCCTCAAAACAGAAGTAGGTAATTTGAAAATTTCAGAGTTCAATAAAGAAATAACTCTTTTACCTATTTCTACATTTAAGGACACCAATATAAATTACAATATAATACTGAAGAAGTTAACATCTAATTGTCATGAATAAATACCGCAGAATTAAACATGAAATGAAGATTTCTACTCCTATCGCTTCAAACATCAACTAAACTTCACAACCTTTCTTCTCTCTTTCAGTTGTCACCGGCAGAAGGAGGGGAGGCAACGGAGGAGGTGGAGGAGGTGGAATGGGCGGTGGAGTGATGGTAATGGGGGTAATGATGGGTAAACTCCTAGCAACTCTTGGTCTTGGTGGGGTGGCTCTTATAGCGAAGAAAGCTCTCTTCGTCTCCGTCCTAGCCTTGACACTGTCTGCTATTATCGGCATCAAGAAGCTTGTCCACTCGGATGATCATCACGAGGGCCACACAGTCATCCATGCGGCACACCATGGTCATGGTCATGATCTGCATGACTACAGAAGGAAAAGAGATGTTGATCAGTTGGCTTACAGGGCTTGGAAAGAGTTCAAGTAGTGTGAGTCAGTTGATACAATGTGGTTGATTCCGAAAATGACTTTGGTTTTGTTGACGGGACCAAAAATACCGGAACTGTCGAAAAATTTGATCAAAATTTAATTATTATTCGTTTAACATCTGCATATTGCTGATGGTTTCTTCTAACTCATAATTGGTAGATATTCTCCCAATTATTGGAAGAAGTTCAAAATTAAATCGTATTGACTCAATGCTTAATCATTTTAATTTGCGTTAGAATTTTGTGATTTCGATTAGGTTATAGAAAAAAAAATTTTTGAGGTGTTGATTGAGTTTTATAAACCTCTCAAGACAATTTGAGTACCTACGCATTGTAGGAACGCTAGCTCCAAATAGTAATTTCTCAATATTATATTCAAACGTTATTGAGGACGACAAAACCACTGTCAATTTCAGTTATTATTTATTTTATTTATTGTTTGTTTGTACTCTCATATCATGTTCTGTATATATCATTCATCAAAAATAAATTTCTTTGTTCAATTTTTGTAGTTTCGTTGGAAATAATAACATTTCAGATACTGAAGTCCAGATAACTGTGACTGTAGAAAGTAGTTTTTCAGAAATTATGTCAGTGTCTACTTTTGTAACTATGAAATAGGGTAGTTATCAACAAAATACTTTTGAATAAGAAACCCTAGCACTTTTTAGGTTTTTGTAGAGCCTTTTCAAATATTATCTCATTAGATGGTGAACCTAAGATGATATGCTTTATATAGTGTGTTTCAAAAACATTGAGAACAAACTCACGATATTTATCTCTGAGTTATTTGGAGTCGAAAAGGTACTGTAAGCCTCTGTCCTAGATACAGGGTGTTACATGATTTCCAAATAAATATATAGCCATCAATATGAGGTGAGTCAATAGTGTTCGATCAGTCGATAACTTTTAGATATTTTGGGCTAGCAGATTGATTCAAATTTTGACAGAATTGACAGTACTCAGCGCATCAGCTCAAATCATTTTTGATCCTACAGGCTGGGCCGAAATTGGTGAAACACAATACCCAACCTGTTTTTTTTTTTAATTGAATTTAACAATTTTATATCATACGCATAATCTTCATGAAATTCTTTTCAAATTTCGAAATACCCCACTTGTCGTTACTTATCTCTGGGACTTTTTGACGTAAGCAATTTTTTTCGACAAATTTCAAGGGTATAATGCTTCAAACTAGAGACCATGTCTTAAAAACTGTTCTAGAATATTGTATGATTTTTTTATTGAATTCCTGAAAAGTCTTCTGCAAATATATCTACGGATCACTCTACAGGGGATCTGAAAGAAAATGCAATTTTTCCAAAATGACCTCTGAAAAATGTCAATGAATCTATATATTCAAATGGCATGCCATGAATTTTTTTCTGTCTGTCTTCATTTTTTCGAAGCATGTTGCGTCTGAAATAAATAGTTTTCAAAATCCTTCGCATTTCATTTCCACGCAAATAATTCTAAAGGAATTTCAAGGATAAAATTTTGATGAACTCATTTGATCATCACAAAAAGGATAGGACTATCAAAAACACCTCGACAAACACTCTGTATCCTGAAAACAAAGCATTTGCGGTCCCATGTTTATCGGAAATTTTTCTCAAAAGTATCCAAGGAACATCCTGTATCTATTTATTTCAAAATTCAAATATTGAGAAACTTGCCAAAATATGAAAATATGCAGATAAATTAATTCAATCAGAAAACATGACGAGGACCTCCGACTATGTTATGAATGTAACAAATGAAAATCTGAATGAACAATCTAAAATTTCTTCCATGAGAAATCGACCGAGCATTTCCTCCTTGTCTTTCTACTTCCACAATTTCTCTCCAGCCAAGAGCCACCAAGAAAGCCGGCAGGTACTTATATCCGTCTTTTTATAACATTGACCTGAATTCCACTCGCTCAAACAAATTTCTCCAACCTTGCTTTTCTCACATGTCTTCTCCCAAGTTCAATGAATCAATTTCACCTAGTTATACACTGACCCCGTTGGAGCGCCAGACTGGTTTTCTTGGAGGTGGTGGTACAGGATAGAGAGAGACAAGCTGAGATCTCCACTTACCTTCCGGCTGCTTATACAGGATGTCAGAACTCTCGGAAATTTGTAGGTAGTTATCAAAACCGAAATTTGAATAATTGAATTATCGTTGTGATTTCTGAATATATGTAGATTCTAGTTTCATTATGTAGGTAAACGTCTCTTCTAAATTTTATAATTGTTGTTGTTGTTATTGTTTGATTGATTCACTTAATTACAATTGTACCTTACATGATTCTCCACTTACTCGGTAGAATTGGAATAAAGAATACTTCGAATGCTCTTCTGAAAAATTGAATACACAAAATCGCAATAAAGATGACTGATTTTGAGGACATAATTTTAAGAAAAACCTTCTAAATTGATAAGAAAAAACTTTATACTCTTAGGGTTTAGGCACATATTTCGAAAGAAAGTTAGAGTTCTCATCTCGAATAATATACCAATTCAGACTCTTATTTCGGAAAATTGAACACAAAATTGTTTGAATTTTTTTCCTAAAATTGGTCGATATATGAGATATTGATAATTCTACTTTTTTTAACATATTATGCATAATACCATAACTTGAGTGCATAAAATCAGTCTGATATTTACAATAACACTTGAAAAAGCCTTTTGATTCAGAAATTTTTTCAGTAGAATGTACATAAAATAGTATGGATGGACTAGGCTTATAATGTTTAATGAGAAATTATAGGGATGTTATCCTGTATTTGAAAAGTGGTAGGTATCTACTCCCCTTTTTTCAAAGCTGAGTGAAATAATCCTTTTCTGCATTGAAACTTATGGAAAGTAACAAATTTTTGATATAAATATCGAAAAAAACGAATTATAGCATACATTATCTAGTATCGAAAAGGCCTTTAAAAATGTAAGAAAATACCAGAACAACTAAAATGAACAAGAAAATATTTTTAGGGCTAAAATTGCAACCATAACAAAAAAACTTGTCATAAGTGTCAATAATGTGAGCATGATTTTTTTTTCTCTCTGGATGACCCTTCTTAGCAGCCAACATAAAAGGCACAATTACTAATTTGAACCTCGTGTAAGAGTTTCCGATATCACACCGGAGAATCTTATCACGAATGGAGTGACTTCAGGAACTCCTTTATATATAAATTCTCAAGATCAAGACAAGTGTTTGGCCTTCATTCAAGATCGGTCATTTCTATGTGTGGGAAATTAGAAAGTGTTCTCTTTTAGGAGAGACGTCCTCTCTGGGTCAATCAGACAAGGATGTGGATAGAAGTTGAGATCCAGTGACTGGTTGAAAAGTACAAATATAAATTTCTGAAATGAGCGTACACCATTTGTTTGGGGCTATCGAACAGATGGCTGGACGATGGCATTCTGACATTGGGTTCGAACTTTCACTTTAACGTTGTTGTAGAAGGCATTGTAGGACTGCGGAGAGATATTTTTTTAAATGAGAAAAATTTATGAAAGATTATGGGAGATTTAGTTTATTAGTTTCAATAATGTACCTTGGGAATCGAATATTTTTTTTTTGGTAGGTAGGTTAGGTTAGGGTTTAAATACTACAAATGGTAACGTTCATTAATGTATACAAACCAATGTTAATTGAAAAATTCGTGCATTATTTGGAGATATTTTTTTCTTTTTAATTTCGGTATAAATTTTACTGAAATTTGTGGAAATTTTGATATTCAGCATGAGAAAAAGATTAACTTCTTCTATTCTAATATCCCTCAAAGAAATTCTTAGAACAGACTAGTTAGTTTCATACTTTTGAGTTTCATTGTAATTCAACAAACTGCCAAGATTCAAGAAAAAATAACAAAGATTGAATCATCGTCCGATACTTACCCAGTTCATGACAAGAGTAAAAGATTTTCGTTATTTTGAAATTTGTACCGGGCTTTTCACCATAATTTGACCCTCCCCTTTAACTTTGAAACTAGAAAAGGTACAAAAAAAAATGTTTTTTACAAAAGTTTCACGAAATCGACTATTGTTATTGAAAATGATTTCACAAAACGAAATATATACACAGTGGGCAACATATTGATTGCAACTTCATTTTTTCAAATGGAACACCCTGTATATTTTTCTATATTTGACTAGTTCATTTTCCCCTGATTTCGAATATATAACATATGTTTGGTCTATCTCTCTTATTCTGAGTACCACAGAGTTTCAAATTTTCAAGAACCACCTGGCAGTTTTCAAGTGGTAGGCTGCGATAACTCAAAATGCCTTTTTTTGAGTTATCTCGTTGGCAATGATATGATATAAGTTTTTTCACTATAAATTGATATTCGATGTTTTGGATGCAACTCCATGCATTCTCTCCTTGTAGCTTTATTATTTTTTTGTTCTTCACATAAAGTGAAAATATTTCAAATTTTGCCGCTTCTGTGCAGTGTATATTCGATGAATATTTTCATTCAATGACAAACGTATATCATATTTCGTTGACAACGAGATAACTCAAAAAAAGACACTTTGAATTATCGCAGCCTTCCACTTGAAAACTGATTACTTAGCTTGCCAGGTGGTTCTTGAAATTTGAAACTCTGTGGCACTCAGAATAAGAAAGATAGGCCAAACATATGTTATATATTCGAAATCAGGGGAAAAAGAACTAATCATATATGGAGAAATATACAGGGTGTTCCATTTGAAAAAATGAAGTTGCAATCAATATGTTGCCCACTCTGTATAAATTTCATTTTCTGAAATCATTTTAAAAAACATTCGTCGATTACGTGAAACTTTTGAAGAAAACATTTTTTTGTACCTCTTTCAGTGACAGAATTGAAGGGAGGGTCAAATTATGGTGAAAAACCCGGTACATTTTTCTTAAATGATCGATTTCGTCAGAACCAGACAAATAATGATTGTGATTTTTGCATGATATAAAATAGCATGTATCGAAATGGGGAAAATCAAATCTTCCAAGAATGTATTTATTATTATTACAGTGGACTATCGTTAATTCGAAACACCACGGGACCAAGATTTTTCGTCTAGTACTAGTTACGTATAGTTCGACATAGGCGTAGTTCGAGTTATACAGGTCATTCTTGATTTAATTTGACTTACATGTCATGAGATATAGACGTACACCAAATGAAAATTCAATTTATTGAGATGAAGAATAGTGATATTGGTTCCCTATAGTAGGCGTAGATCCTATACATATTTGATGAATTCACTGAAAAATGAATTGACAATAGAAAATTTCATAATTACATAGACCAACGACTCTTAGTGTTGACTAATGCCAATTGACGAATTCTGAATATTTTAAAAGTTTGTCTGATGAAGAAGTCTGATTTAGACTCCAAAATGTCGAAAAAGGTATTCAATTCAAAGTGTTAAAGTTCGTTTCTTTTCAGGCAACATTTCTTCAACCTGACAAAGTATTGCAATTACATGCAGAGAGGCATTTTGTTCAAATTTTTTAACCTTGTTTCAACAATTGAGAGTGACAACTCTAAATAAATTGTTCGTAAAAATCACAATATATTGAGAGGTCTCTCAGAGGCTTAAGAGAGTCAGGATGAAAACATTAAACGTAAAATGTGTTTCCTTCAGCTTTTACAAAACTGAAAAATGAACAAAACTCTATAAAACCTCACGTCTTCGACATATAGAGGTAAAAAGGGTAAAATATACCCGTAAAATCACTTCCTGTTATGCATGGAAATTTTTTAGGCTTAGACAGGTTTTTCCAAGGATTAAAACAAATGAATTAAGTTTATTTATAAGAAAAAACACGTCCAAAAATCACAGAAATACAAATTTTGAATAGAATGCCATTTGAAGAACATACCATAGCAACGGCCATGATCAGTCCTAAGTCGATTTGAAATACACCAAATTTTCTTAGGGAGATTGAAACCTGGAACTTTCTCAATGGATCAACGATTAGACTTTTGTTGAAGACATTACAAGAACTCCATTCTGAACGCCAAATTTCCTTGTCACTTTCATTGAATTGAAGGAAAGTATTAACCCATATAAAGGTTTGCGTGACTTCATTCAGACAGTTCTAATATCTAATATAAAATACAATTGGAAATAAGTTTGGGTAGAAATTAAATTTACCCCAAAATTTGTTGACTGCATGCTCATGCTGTCTACGAATATGAGGCGGAAGTAACGGGTGTTTTTTTTCGAGGTATATAACTTTAAGTTGGCATTACTGTTCAAGATGGAGACCGATTTAACAGCTGTCAAGTGATTTATTCTCAGTTAGGTTTGGCAATTGATGAATAGACTCAAGCCTGAAAAACGCTTGCAAATAGTGCAATTTCATTTCGAAAATAATGGCTCTGTGCGGAATACGTATCGCGCACTACGTCCATTGTATTTTGTTTAGCGATGAAGCGCACTTCTGGTTGAATGGCTACGTCAACAAACAAAACTGCCCCATTTGGAGTGGAGATAATCCTCAAGTGTATGTCGAAACACCGTTACATCCAGAAAAACTGACTGTTTGGTGCGCTTTATGGGCTGGTGGAATCATTGGCCCGTACTTCTTCAAAAACGATGATGGCCAGAACATTAGAGTCAATGGTGATCGGTATAGAGCAATGATTACTAACTTTTTCATTCCTGAATTGAACAACCATAATGTCCAGGAGCTGTGGTTCCAACAAGACGGCGCAACATGTCACACAGCTCATGCCACAATCGATTTATTGAAAGACACGTTTGGTGACCGCCTAATTTCACGTTTTGGACCTGTGAATTGGCCTCCAAGATCTTGTGATTTAACACCGCTAGACACTTTTCTGTGGGGCTATGTAAAGTCATTGGTCAATGCGGATAAGCCACAAACCCTTGACCATTTGGAAGACAACATTCGCCGTGTTATTGCCGATATACGGCCACAAATATTGGAAAAAGTTATCGAAAATTGGACGTCCAGATTGGACTACATCCGAACCAGCCGTGGCGGTCATATGCCAGAAATCATATTTAAAATGTAATGCCACATGATTATCTTGCGGATAAATGAAATTCATGTCAATCGAATAATCCATCGTTGTTTTATTGCAATTTAAAGTTCTATAGCTTTAAAAAAAACACCCTTCACAAATGTAGAAAAATTTCAAGTACCTGATGAAACGATGAAACCAGTTTGTAGTTCATTGGAAATTTGGGTGAATTTCAGTTAATTCGAGTTTGAGAATTATATTGCAGTATTTCCTCATAGCCCCAATCTGTTTTCCACTAGAACACGAAAACAATCTGTTATTATCAATTCCCTTCAACTTCTACCATGCGAAAGACCTACCAAACCCTCTATTTCTGGCAAAAACACACCCCATCAATATTCTGCACCCTTCTTACGGTAACTCAATGAAAAATCGCCCAACCTTCGTGACAAAACTTCAGGGAAACTTTTAGGACCTTTCGCAGTGAAAGTAAAGTCAGTATTTCCAACCTGTGCAGAAATGGACAACGAAAAAATTCACGTTAACGCTTTACTTTCACTTGAAGATAGTATTCTCGTGAATTGTGCAAGGGTTAACGGGATCTCTTGTTACTTTCACTTGGGTCCTTCGAGAAAAGTAAATATTTGAGAAGGTGGCCTCACCAAATCTGATAATAGGTAATGTTAATGCTCCTTAGAGAATTAGAGACACTTCTATGAGAGTTTAGCATGTGAGGAAATTGTGTTGTTATGAGGAAAAGTTGATGGAAGTTTGCTGTTGATTTCTTAACTTTTGCAATCTGAAAAGTTATCGAAAAGTTTTTCAATGAAAATTTTCATTTAAATTAAATTTCTATTTTATTCCTGAAAGGAGATGATCGGAAAATGCTGCACTAGAGGAACAATTTTAATAATGTTCTTTCATATCTATTTGTATCTGAGAGAATTTAGATAATTTATATTTAAAATCTTTTCGATTCATGACAATTTCCCAAGACTTTTTCCTTCGTTTTAATTTCCACCAATCACAAACCCTCAATTTTGAATTAAAATTTAGATGGAAAAACTGTATGACAGCACCTGTAAGCAGTTTTTTCGAGTCTATCCGCGGCAAAACTGACAGTTATTGTCATGAAAAATTACAATATATTTGAAAACAAGTAATTATATGGTCTCATGAAATAGTCTTGTCAAATACCATTCGGGCATTCAATTTTTCCGGTGAAAGCAATCGAAAGAACGCAATGCGAAGTAATATTTTTTCAACAAAAAGCATTCGTGCAAATGCAAAAATCTTTGGCTTCGATTCGGATTTTTGTAGCCACCAGCACTCATGATTTTTGTTGAAATATTACTTAGCGACGAGTTTTTTCGATTTTTTTCGGAAAAATTAGATGCCCTTTTGATATTACTTATGAGAATTTGGCAATTTTGAATATCTCATATAACCAGAATTCCCCAAATATTTTCCAATTCAATTATATCATTTCTTACTGAAAGTAGGTTAAAAAGTTTGTCTGAATGTTTTTTCAGGGAATATATAAAACAAAACTAGTAATGTTTTCTTTCTTCATCCCTATCCTGCATTATCTTCTAAAAAAGAGGAAGAAACATTCGCTATAATATAATAATTTTGCCTTTTTTGATTGCTATTGAATTCAAAAATTACTGAAATTGACTGAATTGAGGAGAAAAAAATAAATTATTGTGTAAAATTTTTAGCCATCATCCTTCTCACCAAAGTATCCAATTAAAGCACAAAAGTATAAGCTCTTTAAATTTGTACAGCGCATCCACCAGAAAAATGAAATCAAATAGAGTATATCACATTCAGATCTTAAAATTTTGCTATGAAGAATGAATTCAACATACTCCCAATCTAATTTTTCGATATATATTGAGCCATGAAATAGAATTTTGAATTCCTCATACAGAAATTCTCGAAAAACTACACAGCTTTAAGAGTTTCAAGGAACTACATAAATTTTCATTGCAAAATATCCATTTAATCAGAGATACCATCTATGATCAGAAAATGAGATTAGTGAATAACAAAAATTTTGATCGGCGTTAATTTTTTTCTTTCAAATTGTATCAATTAAGGGCGGACGCTGGATAAAATAACAATTTGAACACAGGCGCTTTCGAGAACACAAAAGCTCCTGAGTACTGCAACATTAGTTTTTTTTCAGGAAAATATTGGATGATTATTTTCAATATTCTCATTAAATGTTTTATGGATCTAGTAATATGATCAACATACAATTCTGCAAGGGGCTTCAAGTTGTCATTATTCATTCATATCCAGGTTCTTATCTCGATAGAATATGCAACTTTGAAATCAACAAAAAATAAAATTTAGTACGGCTATATTTACGGAACCCACTAGTTAGATCTTTTTCCATCAACAAACCTATTCGAGGCATTCAGGATCAAAACCAATCCTGCAAGTTTTAAGTTTTTAGGTCCATCCGTTCGAAAGTTATCCTGTCTACGGACGAACAGACTTGAATTTGATGTAATCAGTAAGTCGAACCTTATCGTTTGAGACTTCCCGGCTCAAAATTCAAGAATTACAGGCAAATAATAGCGATATCTCAAAAATATAATGTGTAGACAAAAAAGTACATATTTATTATACCAAAAAAATGGGTATGGTTTGAAGACAAGGATCATGGTTCCAAAAATCAAGTGTATAACATCAGATCGAATAAATTATATCAGATGCTCTCGACTAGGTATTCGACACACCCAATATTGATAATCATTAATTTCGGAACACGTTCTTCAAAACTTTCAGACTCCGAATTATTTTTTAATTAATTCAGAAGTATCGAGAACCAGTCCAGAATTTCGTGGGAAAGCATCCAAAGTTCTGAGAATCGAATTTTTCCGGATTTGTATATTGCAGATAGTTTCTTAGTTCTTCGATTTCATTGTGGTGAAGGAAGTACCAAAATTGTGGAGTGAAATTATTCTCTATGCTAGATAAGCGTATCTTTGGTTGCCAGCAACTAAGGAGTTAGAGTTAGATATTCTCATGATTTAAATAGTGTTAAGACAGAGTCGACTTAGCAGATAGAACAATGATGAGTTTATGTTATTTTGTCGTTTCGATTCATGATATCATGGGGCTATCCTTCTGCCAATTCGCGAATTTTGCGCCGAGAGTGGTCTCAAATAATTGGGCTCGACTGACTGGATTATGTCTATCTGTTCGGTCGCTGTGCACACGACAACTCTTGAACGGAGTAAGCTGGAGTCTTGAGAAATATTAAAATAAAAAAATTGACAACTTTGTGTCCATTCCCTTCACAATAATATTCCTTTATGATATATTTGCTTAATTTTTGTCTTGAAATACATTTCCAATTCTAAAAATGGCAGAATTGATAACCAACTAAAAGAAAATTCAAAATAACTGAAACTTACAAATTGAGTAAACGGTTAACAAACTGAATAACTAAATTAACATGAAGACAGACGTACGTTACGGAATTTTTGTATTTATTAATACAATTTGTCATCATCATTCAAAAAAATTTACTAAATTTACCAATTCACCACTTGTATATCTACTTCACAAAAATTGCAATTTAGGAACTTCAAACTGACTTAATGTATATGTATAACTGTTTCTCTAGGAAGGAATTAAATAGAAAGCAACTATACATATACAAATCGACATTTACAATTGAAATAACAATTTTAGAAATTTTAAATGTATCCTTTGGTAGATAATGACTCTTTAATCAATAAATAATTACTTCAAATTACAAAAATTTATTTTATAACTTGAGAAATATATTTACATATCTACAATTTGTAAACAAATACATAAACACACAAGGGCGGCCCTAGCCTTAAATTTTGAGGGTCACCCTTATGGAGTTCAAGTTTTTGATGGGACCATTTCGTAACTTGTTTGCTTGAAACGCATATTAAGTGTTAGGTAGTTCCATTTTGGGGAGGGTCATGACCCCCTTGGGCTTTGACCCCCCCTGGGACCTCGCTTACAAACACACAGGTATAGGGTATTTTTCGACAAAAAGAAGTAAGCATACACACTAATTAATTTTTATCAAATACACATATGTGTGAATTGAATATTAGGTACACACCGTTCGAAGATAATTTTTTGTAACATCGAATTGTACTAAGCCAAGTTATGTTTGAAAAGAGCAATGAAACATGTTGTTATGTTTGCTATCTTAAGATGTCGTTGATGTTAAATATTCACCCATAAATGCGATCCAAATGAGAATATTTGAAATAGCGAGACTTAAATACTACAAAAATGCGGTGTAACGTAGAGGTTTGTGATATACGTGTCTATCATGTTATTAATATTATTATACATGGTTGCACGTATATAAGCACCACTATCTTGCCTAGCATTTTTAAATCAAATAAACACAATTATTATTAACCCAGCAAAAATTTTAGGTCTTGAATCTTTGACGAAAATAGTAAACCGATTCCAAAAATGGGGAGCAATTTTTTTTTGAAATCGAAGAAGAATTGCAGAAATACATTTTGTGAGTATGAAAAGGCTTGTTACGGATATATTTGAAATCGTTTTTATATTTTAAAAGGACGCAACATGCAAAACTTATTGCATTCTGTATCAGAACTTTTTAACAAACCAAATTTTTCGTTTCAAAATAGGTGTTGAAAATAAGGATTCATTGCAAAAAATGTTTTTAATCATATTGTGTTCCTAGAATTAATAATATTTGAATAACAAAAAAATAAAATGCAACATTGTGAGTACATGAACAGATCTTCTGTAAACAGAATCGTAAAATCTAGTAGGTAGCTGCCCCGTTTTTTTATTGGTGAAGCAAAATCAAGAAAATAAAATCAGAATAATATTTTCTAACTTTTGGGAGCATTTAACTTTTCAAGGAACGGTCCTACTACGGTGCTGATACTATGAACTCTCATATCTTTGTCAAATAGCAAATTTTCACTGATATTTTACAGTATTGTTACTATACGCATTCTCCATTATCTACCTAATTGAAAAAAATGAATAAAACGGCTGGTCCGTATCAAAAATTACATTTAAAAAAAAATTCCTATTGAAAAATTCAATTTACGAGTCAGGAAAAAATACCACTGTAAATAAGATAAAAAAAAATTAAATAGGAATTTGAGAAGAGCGAAGAATATTGATTGAAGATCAGGTTTTTGTATTAATAGCCAAATTTTGTATGGTTTTCATGATATTTTGAAAACGGAACATCTCAAAATTTACATATCTACTTGATGAAATAATAATGATGATTTTCTGGACGGTCAAACTTGAAAAAAACAACATCATTTCCTTCCAACAAAAATTTCTTCGATATTCTGTTGTTTGCATTGAAGAAATTCTCATTGGGATACAATCATATTATTTCATTTTTCACAGCTCATAAAGAAGAACTCATGTCACCACCTCAGTACCTGTACAAATCAAAGACCTGTAGAAATTGAGTAAACGGTTAACAAATTGAAAAACTAAGTCAACGTAAAGACGTTTCGGAATTTTTGTATTTATTAATATTTTTTCTCATCAGTGCCTTATGGTCCAGAAAAATTTTCTGAATTTACCAATTCACCACTTGTATACCTATCAACTTCACAAAAATTGCAATTGAGAAACTTCAAACTAACTAAACGTAAATGTTTCTAGTGAGGATTCACAGATAAAGCAGTTACAGTTTCTTTCTTGTTTAACTCATGAACTACATATACAAATCGACAATTGAAACTGAAATGAACATTTTAGAAATTTTATTTCTAAATAATAATAATAATGAAAATTTGATAATGAATCTTAATCAATAAATTATTTCTTCAAATTACAAAAATTTATTTTATAACTTGAAAAATATATTTATATATCTACAATTTGTAAACAGATACATAAACACACAAGGGCGGCCCAAGCCTTAAATTTTGAGGGTAACCCTTATGGAGTTCAAGTTTTTGATGGGACCATTTCGTAACTTGTTTGCTTGAAACGCATATTAAGTGTTAGGTGGTTCCATTTTGGGGAGGTTCATGACCCCCTTGAGCTTTGACCCCCCCTGGGACATCGCTTACAAACACACAGGTATAGGGTATTTTTCGACAAAAAGAAGTAAGCATACACACTAATTAATTTTTATCAAATACACATAAGTGTAAATTGAATATTACACACCGTTCGAAGGTAATTTCTTGTAACATCGAATTGTACTAAGCCAAGTTATGTTTAAAAAGAGCAACAAAACATATTGTTATGTTTGCTATCGTAAGATGTCGTTGATGTTAAATATTCACCCAAAAATGCGATCCAAATGAGAATATTTTAAATAGCGAGACTTAAACACAACAAAAATACGGTGTAACGTAGTGGTTCGCAATATACGGTGGATCATGTTATTAATATTATTATACATGGTTGCACGTATATATGCACCACTACCTTGCCTAGCATTTTTAATCAAATAAACACAATTATTATTAACCCAGCAAAAATTTTAGGTCTTGAATCTTTGACGAAAATAGTAAACCGATTCCAAAAATGGGGAGCAATTTTTTTTTTTGAAATCGAAGAAGAATTGCAGAAATACATTTTGTGAGTATAAAAAGGCTTGTTACGAATATATTTGAAATCGTTTTTAAATTTTAAAAGGACGCAACATGCAAAACTTATTGCATTCTTCATCAGAACTTTTCAACAAACAAAATTTTTCGTTTTAAAAATAGGTGTTGAAAATAACGATTCATTGCAAAAAATGTTTTCAATCATATTGCGTTCCTAGAATCAATAATATTTGAATAACAAAAAAAATAAAATGCAACATTGTGAGTACATGAACAGATCTTCTGTAAACAGAATCGTAAAATCTAGTAGGTAGCTGCTCCGTTTTTTTTTGGTGAAGCAAAATCAAGAAAATAAAATTAGAATAATATTTTCTAACTTTTGGAAGCGTTTTACTTTTCAAGGAACGGTCCTACTACGGTGCTGATACTATGAACTCTCATATCTTTGTCAAATAGCAAATTTTCCCTGATATTTTACAGTATTGTTACTATACGCATTCTCTATTATCTAAATGAAAAAAATGAATACAATGGCTGGTCCGTATATAAAATTAGATTAAAAAACAAAAAAATTCTTATTGAAAAATTCAATTTACGTGTCAGGAAAAAATACCAATCGGTAAATAAGATAGAAAAAAATTAAATAGGAATTTGAGAAAAGCGGAAAATATTGAGTGAAGATCAGGTTTTCGTATAAATAGCCAAATTTTGTGTGGTATTCATGATATTTTGAAAACGGAACATCTCAAAATTTACATATCTACTTGATGAAATAATAATAATAATTTTCTGGACGGTCAAACTTGAAAAAAACGAAATCATTTCCTAAAATAAAACGAAGTAATTTCCACAATATCATTGAAAATTACTTCGTTTTATTTTATTTATAATGAATTTCCGCCAAGTAAGGACCGAATTCATTAAATAAAGATCATTTCCTTCCAACAAAAATTTCTTCGATATTCTGTTGTTTGCATTGAAGAAATTCTTATTGGGATACAATAATATTTTTTCATTTTTCACAGCTCAAACAAGAAGAACTCATGTCACCACCTCAGTACTACCTCAGTACTACCTGTACATACAAAACAAATACCTGTAGAAATTGAGTAAACGGTTAACAAATTGAAAAACTAAATCAACGTAAAGACGTTTCGGAATTTTTGTATTTGTTAATATTTTTTCTCATCAGTGCCTTATGGTCCAGAAAAATTTTCTGAATTTACCAATTCACCACTTGTATACCTATCTACTTCACAAAAATTGCAATTGAGGAACTTCAAACTAACTAAACGTAATTGTTTCTAGTGAGGATTCACAGAGAAAGCAGTTACAGTTTCTTTCTTGTTTTACTCATGAACTACATATACAAATCGACATTTAGAATTGAAATGAACATTTTAGAAATTTTATTTCTAAATAATAATAATAATAAAAATTTGATAATGAATCTTAATCAATAAATTATTACTTCAAATTGCAAAAATTTATTTTATAACTTGAGAAATATATTTATATATCTATAATTTGTAAACAGATACATAAACACACAAGGGCGGCCCAAGACTTAAATTTTGAGGGTAACCCTTATGGTGTTCAAGTTTTTGATGGGACCATTTCGTAACTTGTTTGCTTGAAACGCATATTAAGTGTTAGGTGGTTCCATTTTGGGGAGGGTCATAACCCCCTTGGGCTTTGACCCCCCCTAGGACCTCGCTTAAAAACACACAGGTATAGGGTATTTTTCGACAAAAAGAAGTAAGCATACACACTAATTAATTTTTATCAAATACACATATGTGTAAATTGAATATTACACACCGTTCGAAGGTAATTTCTTGTAACATCGAATTGTACTAAGCCAAGTTATGTTTAAAAAGAGCAAAGAAACATGTTGTTATGTTTGCTATCGTAAGATGTCGTTGATGTTAAATATTCACCCAAAAATGCGATTCAAATGGGAATATTTTAAATAGCGAGACTTAAATACAACAAAAATGCGGTGTAACGTAGAAGTTCAAGATATACTTGACAATATGTTATTAATATTATTATACATAGTGGCACGTATATCGGCACCACTACCTTGCCTAGCATTTTTAAATCAAATAAACACAATTATTATTAACCCAGCAAAAATTTTAGGTCTTGAATCTTTGACGAAAATAGTAAACCGATTCCAACAATAGGGAGCAATTTTTTTTTTAAATCGAAGAAGAATTGCAGAAATACATTTTGTGAGTATGAAAAGGCTTGTTACGAATATATTTGAAATCGTTTCTATATTTTAAAAGGACGCAACATGCAAAACTTATTGCATTCTTTATCAGAACTTTTCAACAAACCAAATTTTTCGTTTTAAAAATAGGTGTTGAAAATAACCATTCATTGCAAAAAATGTCCTTAATCGTATTGTGTTCCTAGAATCAATAATATTTGAATAACAAAAAAATAAAATGCAACATTGTGAGTACATGAACAGATCTTCAGTAAACAGAATCGTAAAATCTAGTAGGTAGCAGCCCCGTTTTTTTTTTGGTGGAGCAAAATCAAGAAAATAAAATCAGAATAATATTTTCTAACTTTTGGGAACGTTTAACTTTTCAAGGAACGGTCCTACTACGGTGCTGATACTATGAGCTCTCATATCTTTGTCAAATAGCAAATTTTCACTGATATTTTACAGTATTTTTACTATACGCATTCTCCATTATCTAATTGAGAAAAATTAATAAAATGGCTGGCCCGTATCAAGAATAAGATTAAAAAAATAATTCTTATTGATAAATTCAATTTACGTGTCAGGAAAAAATACCAATCGGTGAATAAGTTAAAAAAAATTAAATAGGAATTTGAGAAGAGCGAAAAATATTGAGTGAAGATCAGGTTTTCGTATGAATAGCCAAATTTTGTGTGGTTTTCATGATATTTTGAAAACGAAACATTACAAAATTCACATATCTACCTACTTGATGAAATAATAATAATAATTTTCTGGACGGTCAAACTTGAAAAAACAACATCATTTCCTTCCAACAAAAATTTCCTCGATATTCTGTTGTTTGCATTGCAGAAATTCTTGTTGGAATACAATAATATTTTTTCATTTTTGACAGCTCAAAAAAAGAAGAATTCATGTCACCACCTCAGTACCTGTACAAATCAAATACCTGTATAAATTGAGTAAACGGTTAACAAATTGAAAAACTAAATCAACGTAAAGACAGACGTACGTTTCAGAATTTTTGTATTTATTAATATTTTTCTAATCAGTGCCTTATAGTCCAAAGAAATTTTCTGAATTTACCAATTCACCACTTGTATACCTATCTACTTCACAAAAATTGCAATTGAGGAACTTCAAACTAATTGAACCTAATTGTTTCTAGTGAGGATTCACAAAGAAAGCAGTTACAGTTTCTTTTTTGTTATTGTCATGAACTACATATACAAATCGACATTTAGAATTGAAATGACAATTTTAGAAATTTTATTTCTAAATAATGATAATAAAATTTGATAATGAATCTTAATCAATAAATGATTACTTCAAATTATAAAAGTTTATTTTATAACTTGAGAAATATATTTACATATCTATATTTTGTAGACAAATACATAAACACACCGGTATATGGTATTTTTCGACAAGAAGTAGTAAGCATACACCTTTACTAATTTTTACCAAATACACATACATATGTATAAATAATAAACATATCTACAATTTGAAAAATAATACATAAACACACAAGGGCGGCCATAGCCTTAAATTTTGGGGGTCACTCGTATGGAGTTCGAGTTTTTTGATGGGACCATTTCGTAACTTGTTTGCTTGAAACGCATATTAAGTGTTAGGTGGTTCCATTTTGGGGAGGGTCATGACCCCCTTGGGCTTTGACCCCCCCTGGGACCTCGCTTGTAAACACACAGGTATAGGGTACTTTTCGACAAAAAGAAGTAAGCATACACACTAATTAATTTTTATCAAATACACATATGTGTAAATTGAATATTACACACCATTCGAAGATAATTTTTGTAATATCGTATTGTACTGAGCGAAATTATGTTTGAAAAGAGCAACGAAAGATGTTGTTATGTTTGCTATCATAAGATGTCGTTGATGTTAAATATTCACTCACGAATGCGATCCAAATTAGAATATTTTAAATAGCGAGACTTAAATACAACAAAAATGCGGTGTAACGTAGAGGTTCGTAATGTACGTTTTAATCGTGTTATTGATATTATTATACATGGTTGCACGTACATTGGCACCACTACCTTGCCTAGCATTTTTAAATCAAATAAACACAATTATTATTAATCAACCCAGGAAAAATTTTAGGTGTTGAATCTTTGAGGAAAATAGTAACCCGATTCCTAAAATGGGGAACAATTTTTCTCTTGAAATTGAAGAAAAATTGCAGAAATGCATTTTGTGAGCATGACAAGGCTTGTTACGAATATATTTGAAATCATTTTTATATTTTGAAGGGGGGAAACATGCAAATCTTATTGCATTCTGTATCAGAACCTTTCAAAAAACCAATTTTTTCGATTTAAAAATATGTGTTGAAAATAACCATTCATTGCAAAATATGTTTTTAATCATATTGTATTATATATATAAGCATATAAGGAGATTCATGAAAAATTGCTGAAACTATGCACTCTCATATCTTTGGCAAATAGCATATTTTCCATTGATATTTCACAGGATTGTTACTATACGTATACGAATTCTTCATTAGCTAATAAAAAAAAATTGTAAATATCTGGCCCGCATTGAACAATTCAATTTACGTATCAGGTGGAAAATATCACTCGGTATATGAGATACTTGACACCTGACACGAAAGGTGATTTATTTCAATACCGGGAAGCAATTTTTTTGAATTTTTGTTTTATTGGCTGATGGAGAATGCGTATACTAAATATTCTATACAATACCAGTTGAAAATTTTCCATTTTACCACTTTTTCAACCCTGTATATAATAAAAATAATAAATTAATCAATGTGTTGAATGTTGAAAAATTAGAGGTCACAAACATTTATTTTGGTTCGTCCGCTAAGACGAACGATATCAAACGAAGAAAATCATCCAAACAAATATAATACAAAATATTATTATTTACGTCAAAATTAATGAATGTTGGTGAATATCTGCATGAAAAAATGATTAGAGTGCTATAGATGGTGATTCACTGCGATGGTCTATTAGGAGTTTATGGAAAACTGATCACAATTTTGTGCTGAAATTTGCATGTTGGGGTTTGAGACAAAAATCTTTCTTCCGGTTATACCGGAAACAGCTAATACTTCCTTATTTCAAATAGCACACCCAGTATATTATTGCATCATTAGATAGCTTTTTTGATAACAATTTTAGCAAGATGCCATAGCTTGGGTAAAAACTCAACGTTTCATGGCTGAATTGGAATCTTATGAAAAAAATGATCGCGACGAGAATTCACATTTTTTTAAAATATTTCTCAGGAATTTTTTTTTTCCAAAAACCTTCATCTTTCTCGATTCTGCATATATGTAGTATTATAAACCTGTTCGCGGTTTGGACAAAAATACAGTGTGCTCATTAGAAGATCATCTTGGTGTGCCATTTCAACACCGTATTTTTGATGATAAAAACATAAATATCAAAACTTGTTTTTATCAGTTTTAAACTAATTCTTTTAGACCACTCATACATTTTAAATTGAATGGGTAGTAAAATGGGTTCTTATGAATATCTTCAACCTATAAATAATTGTGTTTATTTACTTTAAAAAATGCGAGTGATGCAGTGGATTACCTAGGTGAGAGTATGCACACGAAATTCTGTCTCCATAATCTCACTAGGGGTCCTCTACGTAACAACGCATTTTTGAGGTATTTCTGTCATGGCATTCAACTTAACCACATTCGAATCGTAATCATGGGTAAAAATTCAATGTGAATGACATCTAGTAGCAAGGGAAGTCGTTAATCCACAACTGAAGAGATTTCCAACAGGAATGATACAAATTAAAATTATATTTTAATCAATATATATTTTGGTTTGAAATCTTATTGAAGCAACTCATTTCCACGTCTGCAAATTATAATTATTTCTTCGTCAAACTGATCGTATCCATTGTTACGTCGTTGAAAACATTAAAATGGTTAGAACAATCTTAATTCAAAGACATCTGGTGTTTTCGCGATAATACCAGCTGTCTTAGGCTAGTGATTGGGTCAGATAGAGTGAAAACGATGATATGAGCGAAATAGTACAATCGTGTATAGTAACTCCTCGTGTGTTGGTGGAATTGATTTTCACTCGAACAGAAGAAGCATTTTTATACAGGGTGGTCCAACGAAAACTTAACACATCGATTTACCGACTTGAAAATCGCAAAATTTTTTTTAGAGTCAGATAGAAGTAGTTCAATATTAGTTACCGCAACACCCCTTATCTCTATTAAAAATCAAGGGATTGTACTCTCCCCCGTTAGGGGGTGTAAGTTACGGGGTGAAAAGGGCAGAAAAGCTGCTCCCCCTCGAATCAGAAATTGATAGGTCCGAGCGATTTTCCACATTTTCATTTTGGAGCCGGAAAATCGAGGTGTCGAGTTTTCGTTGGACCACACCGTATAAACGTCATTTTTCAGTAATTAGGTAGATTAAATAGATCATGCAAAAGACAAAAATTAGAAGATTATCACAGGGGAAGAGCTGTTATGGTGTCAAGGTTTTTTGAGCGGATTCTCACAATTTAGTTTTTCAGTGCATCAGTTGAAGAATATCTTTTTTCGTCCATAACTCCAGAACACCTGAAGCTATCGCTTTGCGACCTTTTGGTTTTTTCATACAAATTTGATGGCATTTCTGTTTCTCTTAGCACTTAAAGACACAATTTGGATTTTCGCAGTGCATCAGTTGAAGAATATCTTCTTTCGGCCATAACTTCCGAACGCCTGAAATTATCGCTTTGCGACCTTCAGGTTTTTTCATGCAAATTTGATGGAATTTCTGTTTCTGTTAAAGAAATCCTATCATTACATTTGAAATTTCGGAGTAAAATGAAGAAAACAATGAACTTCTGACTTAGCGCCCCCTACCGAAAGCAGCAAAAACAATTTTATCATGACTATATTTTGTCCTCAATCAACAAGATATTATCTTTCAGACGAGATCTAATTTGCTCAAAAATGTTGAGCCAAACTGAAGTTACAGGTGTTTCAATCAGTCAGATTTCTCCCTTTCACCTACCCTTATTCGATGTCGTAAAATCGAAAGTGACAATTCGAAAAGATAGAGAATTTTCCAAGGATTACAGTGATGATATTTTTTCTTCAACTTCATATGAAACATTTTCGAGTGAAATTCATTTCTCTACTCGACGGTAGCTATTACGCCCCCTAGCGGTAGAGGTATACACTTCAAAACAATTTCCAGTGTGTTCTCTTTATCACTTTAATGGTGATTTTTTACCGCAAGTCTGTACGATGAGTGGATCGTGAGATATAGCCGCTTACCTCGCTTATTTGCCCACCCTGTACAAGCTTCTCGTTCAACTTGATTCATTGAATTCATGAGGGCAGGATTCTTATTTAATTGTTTTATTTGTGGCCGGTCAAATATCCCTTTGATTACGTTTTTCTCTGTTCAACTGATGCATTTTTACCCCCACAAATGCAAAACATGACCCATTCTTATCAAGAGCGTTTCAAATTGCCTCATTAAGCCCAACTTTATATGTAACAGAGGAAGTATGATTTTTTTCTGTTTCAACCAAAGCGTTAATGACATTCTTTTTCCCAACGTTCATGTTTTCTCTGTGAGGCCAATCTTTTCTAACCCAGTGGTGTGTTTTGTCCCTACTATCCCAGAGGCACAAGAAACATGGATATTTCGTAGAACCACTTTGCTGCCCAAGAAGAAAGATTACCATTTTCAAGTTTACACAAATCATCCATTGTAGTTCGTGATACTTCATATTCTGCAGGACCAAAGCTATGGTATTAAATTCTTTTTTCAGGTTCGTTGAGTGAGCTAGTGGTAATGAACTATATTTACTCAAATACAGACTAACAATAAAACCATTGTACCTACATTAATTAATATATAATAATGTTAGAACTCTCATAAATGAATAATGAATGAAACCCACATTGGTAGATGAGTTGATGTATATAAAAATGTAGAGCTGAAAGAGAAAAACGGATTACATGTACAGATTAAGCGATCCAAATGTAGTTAACCCATTAGTGCATAAGGTTTACCGAACATATTAGAAGCAATCTAGGATTGGTACAGGACCTTAAAATATATTCAAAACACAAAAAACTAAAATCTCAATGTGAAGGAAAAAATAGACCGTCCATTTTAGGGGACGTTATGCATACAAGTCATTAGAGTAAATGATATGCCCTAAACAGTTTTTCGGGTGTAATCCCACATTGCATTTAGTACAAACGAAATTGGATTTTTTTCCACATGTGGCACATCTTCTGACCGTTGGGCAGTAATCAACGATGTAATTTCGTTCATCAAATCTGTCCTGCTGTAGAGACTTCGGGGGCATTTTACCTTTCATTGATATGACACCATAACTTTGCAATAAAATCAGACACAAATTACTTCTGAAAGTCAACAAACATCTGCAAACAGAATCATTGGGATGCTATTTTCCCATCAACAACCAGGTGTTTACAACGCTCACGTCAAACAGATAAACAAAGATAGGCCACCACCACTTAAAAACAGCTTTAAAATCCTAGGAACCATTTGTTTGTTGTTCTGTGATCCAAAACACTCTATGATGAGAACGTTCAAATCTGACATAAATTACCATCCATACAAGCCCTAGTGAGGATAAATCGGGAGACCTTGTGTGCCGGGTCGAACAATTGAGCCCAAGGCTACTTTCGCTTATACAGAACAACCAAAACGTTTTTTAATATGACTGGACATCCTAATCCCAATTCCGGAAATATCAAACTGCAATCGTACGGTATTCGGATGTTCTGGCACGGTTCCTATAAGCTAATGAGCAGAAGTCGAAAATCTCAATTCACAAAATAATTTTGAATGACCGTAAAGTGAAGTTGATCGAGATAGCAGACATTATGAAGACATCATCTGAACGTATGCAAAATAGGTGCCGCGCGAGCTCACAATCGATAAAAAGCAACAACATGTTAATGATTCTGAGCAGTGTTTGAAGCTGTTTAAGTGCAATAAACCTGAATTTTTGCGTCGATATTTGATAATGGATGGAATATGGCTCCATCATTTCACTCCGGAGTCCAATCGGCTATCAGCTGAGTGGACTGCACACGATGAACCGAATCCAAAGCGAGGAAAAACACAGCAGTCAGCTGGTAAGGTTATGGCATCAGTATTCTAGGATGCGCAAGGTATAATATTCATTGATTACCTCCAAAAGGGCCAGACCATCAACAGCGATTATTGAATAGTTCTAAAGATGAAATCGTTAAAAAACGGCCCCATTTGAAGAAAAAATAGGTGCTGTTTCATCGAGACAATGTGCCGTGTCACAAATCAATGAACACAATGGCAAACTTGCATGAATTGGGCTTCAAATTGCTTCTGTATCCAACGTATTCGCTAGATCTGGCTGCCAGCGAAATTTAGCGCCAATGTAGAAGTAATCGCCGAAATTGAAGCCTATTTTGGAGGGAAAGACAAATCGTACTACAAAAATGGTATCGACAAGTTGAATGATCGCTATAATCGCTGTATCGCCCTCGAAGACAACTATGTTGAATAATAGAATCGAATTTTGCCAAAAAAATGAGTTTAACAATGATAGACCGGGGACTTTTCAATTGGCCTGCTACATGCCCTAGTGAGGATAAATCTGGAGACCCTACTTTCGCTTAAAAACAACCAAAACGATTATTAATAAGACTGGACAACCTAATCCCAATTCCGGAAATATCAAACTGCGATCGTACGGTATTCGGATGTTCTGACACGGTTCCTATAAGCTAATGAGCAGAAGACGAAAATCTCAGATAATAAAATTAATTCAAAACCAGCCGCTGACCTGATAGTTGCCGACCACCAGACATAGTTACACACTTTTTCTCCATACTCATTCAAATTTCATGAATATCAATGAAATGAAGATCATACATCGGTGTCGATTTTAAACCAGTGGAATCTACATAACTGGGTGAGAGATGTACTATTGGGTGTAGCTGGTTCTAGAATATTTGATCGGTTACTCATGGTAGTAGCTGAGTGTGCTCGATGGACGCTTTGGCGCGTGTTCAACAAGCCTATAAAAGTGATATTTATCTAAATTCCGGTAGTAATGGAATGGAATTCGACTTATTTGATCATCAACTTGGGTTTGATTACTTTTTTTGATGTGCGAGTTGCATTTGGTGTCGTAAATTGTATAGTAAACATTTTGAGAATGTTAGGTTAAGTTAGGTTAGGTTCGAGAAGGTATTCAACTATTTCAGCTGTTAAGACTTTGTAGTTAATCATAATTGGAACAAGTACTTCGGTGATATATGTGAGAAAATAGTATTTCCAAATTACAGCCAAATATTCCTTTCAAACCAATAAATAGAATATCATCGCTGACCGCTATTATTTAAAAGATTCAAACCTATTATTTGAAAGATTCAAAACAAAATACAAGTCAACATAACGCCATCAAAACATTAGTCGATTTGTGTCTGCATCATAAAGTTATTATCGCAAGTAATTGCACAAGTGCATCAAAATTACCGATAATTTTGCATGACAGCGTGTTGTCATAAAAACTGCATGAGTTCATTTTCATTTTTGGAGAAAGAGCCCGACACCGAAGGTGGAGGGCTCTTTCCCCAAAAATGAAAATGACCGAATGCAGTTTTTCAAAGACAACACGCTGGAATGCGAAATTATCCGGTCATTTTGATGCACGAGTGTAATTCGGGGGAATATTTCCCGAATAAACTGTTACATTACCTGTCAAACTGATTTAGAATGGAATTGCCATAGATTCGAACTGTGTAAGATGCATAGAAACTAAGCATCTATGAACAGAACAATTATCGCAGTGCAGTTTCGCTTCCTACAATGCAATTATCGCTGTAATTTTCGATAATTGTTCTCCATATACATAGAATTTTTGACAGGAGGGAAATATTCGTAAGTAATTGCACAAGTGCATCAAAATTACCGATAATTTTGCATGACAGCGTGTTGTCATAAAAACTGCATGAGTTCATTTTCATTTTTGGAGAAAGAGCCCGACACCGAAGGTGGAGGGCTCTTTCTCCAAAAATGAAAATGACCGAATGCAGTTTTTCAAGGAAAACACGCTGGAATGCAAAATTATCCGGTCATTTTGATGCACGAGTGTAATTCGGGGGAATATTTCCCGAATAAACTGTTACATCACTTGTCAAACTGATGTAGAATGGAATTGCCATAGATTCGAACTGTGTAAGATGCATAGAAACTATGCATCTATGAACAGAACAATTATCGCAGTGCAGTTTCGCTTCCTACAATGCAATTATCGCTGTAATTTTCGATAATTGTTCTCCAGATACATAGAATTTTTGACAGGAGGGAAATATTCGATTAAACATGTCAGCTTACGAGCCAAATTCTCGTCATTTGCTGAAAGTTTCAATTTTCTGGTTTAATATGAAAAAAATCTGCGGCTGAGGCTCATCGAATGCTCTCAATTACCTAAAGTGAGGCCGCTATTCGTGAAAGAACGTGCCGAGAGTGGTTTCAAGGCTTCAAGAACGGTGATTTTGACGTCGAAGTCCAGCATGGCGTGGAAGTGAGAAGGTATTCGAAGATGCAGAATTCAGGAATTACTTGATCAAGACTCGTGTCAAATGCTACAAGAATTGGCAGGATAATTGGAATTGACGCGAAAGTCATTTCAAAACGCTTGAAAGTCATGGGAATGATTCAGAAACAAAGAAATTGGGTGACGTACGAGTTGAAGCCGAAGGCTTTTGTTTGCTTGTGAACAGCTGCTTGCAAGCCAAAGACGAAGGATTTCTGTATCGTATTGTGACTGGAGACGAAAAATGTGTTCATTACGATAATCCCAAGCGCAGAAAGTGATATCCTGACCATGCTTCCACGTCGACGGCCAAACCGAGTATTCACGGTTCCAAGGTCATGCTCAGTATTTGATGGGACCAGCTCAGCGTAGTGTACTATGAGCTCTTAAAACCAACTGAAACAATCACAGGCGATCGTTATCAAAAGCAACAATGCGTTGGAGCCGAGCGTTGAAAGACAAACGGCCGCAATACAACGAGATACATGATATAGTGATTTTACAGCATGATATAGAGATTTTACAGCATGATATAGTGATTTTACAGCATGATATAGTGATTTTACAGCATGACAATGCTCTACCTCATTTTGCGAAAGTCATAGGCATTCTATAAACGACACTACACCGTATGTTGCATAAGGACTCACATCTCAAAGTTCAGTTAACACAAGAACTCAAGTCGATTGATCACTAGCTGTTTGAGTCCTTGAAATAAAAATGATCCGGATTTTCATCGAAACATCATATTCAGTGATGAGGCCCATTTCCCGTTCGGACACTACGTGAATAGGAATGATTGATGAAAATCCTCTGCATCCTCATTGTGGCACTGTTTGATGCGTTTTTTGGGATAATGGTCTGATTGGACCGAAAATGAAACTGTTGCAATTGTTACAGTGAATGGATTGCGGTATCGAACTATAATTAATGATTTTTATGGCCGGAACTGAAAGATATCGATGTGAACGACGGTGCTACGTGCCATACAAGCAACGAAACAACCGCACTTTTGCAAGAAAATTCTCCTTGCTGTGTTAATTCTTGAAGAAAGATTTTGTGATTTGGTACTTTAAGACTGTTGCAAATGCCCCACAATTGACTTAAAGATGGATTTCGTGAAATTATCAAGGACATATAGCCGCAAATGTGCGAATTAGTCATAGAAAACTTCATAAGAAGAATATGGTGCTGCAACCATAACTGTGTCAGCCATTTGACTCTTTGCATGGAAATAAACATCCATTTTGTCAATACATATATTTTTTTTTCAATATTAAAATGAAACCTCTTATTGGAAAACCCTTCACCTCGAATATCACGTTTGTGAAAATTTTATGCTATATCCGAAAAAGCTGAAATTTGTATGGGAGGATCTCAGTACTAATAAGACATCCAGACGGAATTTTATTGAATTCGGATTGAAATTGTAGAAGTTGGGGCTGGTTAAAAGGGTTTCGGACATACAGACCGACAGACAGACCAGATAGTCGTTACAATCCTACCTCTACCTATAGAAACTTGAGCTGTGTAAATGTCAGAGAATGTTGACGTCAATTCAAAATCGCCTACACCCTAAACGTGCTGAAATCTGTGACCTACACCCAACTTAATGGTTTCTGCCAAAGTAAAACTACTAAAAAAAAACTACGACAACAAATAAGCCATTGAAATTCCAGTTCACAATACGAATAAATTCATCGTCCTAAGACAATGACGTGTGTGGCCAATAAAACCTCTAATCGACTGCTTTTACCATGCAAACCACACTCTGAACGTCTGAAACGGCAATTTCCGATACCATTGTGCTGCTCACTAATCACGTTTCTCTGTTTGTCCATTTGTTTTGTTGACAAGATGCAGAACAATGAGTAGGCTCTCGAATGTTTGACCGACAAATGGGCCATCTGCTCCGGACCTGAGTAGGTCGTCGAACATAGTCGAATTGAACTACCTTCGGACTCACTTTTACTTAATCACTGCCGGATATATAATATCGAATGGAGGTAAAAGTTGGTTTACTTTCTTTCTGAATCGTCCGATGAATCGAGACAATCACGGCTTTTTTAATTGGCCGACGTTTCTGCCAAGCCGAAAGGAAGATGTAATAAGCAATTTTGTTGCTGTATGTCTGTTGGAGATGTGTTGGTTCGGAGGTTCTCACGCTCTGAGAGTTTTTGCGGAAGTAGGCGATGTTCGGGTGTCTGGATAGGTCAGGGTTATTCTACAGCCTGCACTTATTACCGATTTAGATCCTCTAGTTTTTGCTTACGAAGGTAGTGGAAGCATTGCAATCACTTTTGCGATTCCTAAATTTCCTTTATCTGAATACATTTCAGACCATCATCAACAAGTTAGATTTTGTTTATGTCTGTCTGTCAGTCTGTGTGTCTTCACACTCTTGTAACAGCTATAACTTCTTCAATTCTTATCCGATTTCAATGGAATTTTGCAGGTCTCCGGCAAGGGTCACGGATGGTCCTATAAAACATTGGCATTTCCAGGGTAGGCGTTGAATATGTGCAAAGATTAAATTACAGAAAACTCCATATCTCGCATTCCACTTGGTCGATGTTAATCAAAATTGATATAAATATTGAAATCGGGCAGTAAATTATTCTATGAAAATTGCAATTCTTACGAATGTATTGCTCAACTGTTGACATAAATTTCTATTCGATTCATTCATAAAAATTGTTACTTGTACAGGGTGGGCAAATTTAGATGTTTTAGCACTACAACTTTTAAACCGGAGGAGATAGACGAAATCTGATACTCCCTCTCGGTCTCTTCTTCTGAGAAACTAACAAGGTAGTATTCATTTTAGGCCAACTTCTTTTGTTTTCGAGTTATAAGCGAAAATTGGAAAAATGGCGATATCGAAAAACATTTATATCTCCGCTAATACTGATGATAAAGCTCTGAAATTGAAACATTACAGGTACTTTTTTACGTAGAATCCAGTGGCGTGCTCGACTTTTCGAAAGGATTTTTAAATACGAAGCTATGAACTAAAGTTATGTTTTTTTCAATTGGCACAGAAATATAGTGTTCCCATTTGAGAAAACATGAACTTTTAAGTTCTACGGCTTCGACTACCAGGGCCATTAGCCGTGTGAATTAAAGCTCAATGTGAGATCACTTTCTTCTTCTGCTGTATATGGGCAAAAGTAAATATTTCATTTCGACTAACATAATAAGACATGAATGTGTAGATATAAAATGAATAAATATATAAATAAATAGTAAAATATAAACAATATTTACAACATATACAATATAGGGATAACTCTGGTAAAATAATTTAGATGAAAGTATATATAAAATAAATAAATATATAAATAAAATTATAAAATATAAACACTATGTACAATATATTCATAGCTTCGTATTTAAAAACCCTTTTGAAAAGTCGAGCACGCCACTGGATTCTACGTAAAAAAGTGCCTATATGATGTTTTAATTTCAGAGCTTTATCATCAGTATTAGCGGAGATATAAATGCTTCTCGATATCGTCATTTTTCCAACTTTCGCTTATAACTCGAAAACAAAAGGTGACCAAAAATGAATACTACCCTTGCTAGTTTCTCAGAAAAAGAGACCGAGAAGGGGGTATCAGGTTTTATCTATCTTCTCTGGTTTAAAAGTTGTAGTGCTAAAACATCAAAATTTGCCCACCCTGTACAATAGTTATAATAAATTTGGCAGGAAGCTGGCTAAGCAAGCTTACACATATCCTGCAAAAATTAAAAGAAAACAATCCACTATCAAAAGAGGAAATTCAACATAATATGTCCTATACAACTGCTCTAATTCTTCAGTTTATTTCTATGTTTCTCACTTCTAAAATTGAATGTCTCCTTTATTTCAGTAGTAAGTACGTTATTAATAAATTAACCGTAATGAATTAGACTTCTTTGTTTTTTTCTGTTTAATTTTAGAACTAGAATGTCTCCATTTGGAACTTGGACAGCATGCTTGACAATATTCTCTTCTCTCTTAATTTAATAGAAAACATCTAATGGTGTTAAATCACAAGAACTCGGTGGCCAATTGTAATCACGTCTTCGAGAAATAACACGACTAGAAAACTTTTTTTGCAAAATTTCAATTGTTTCGTTGTTTGTGTGACATGTAACGCCGTCTTGTTGAAAATGAACATTCATCGTAACAGTTATACCAGCCTCATTTTCGAATAAGTAAGGTCCAATCCCTCACCTGTCCAAAAACCGGACCAAACAGTGACATTTTGAGGATAGAGAGGCTTTTCAACAATCATTCAAGACCATAGCCTTGAGGTGAAAATGGGTTCCATCACTGAAGATGATTTTTCGATGAAAATCATGATCATTTTGATGCATTTCAAAGACTCGATCAGCGAAGTTACAATGTTATTGGTGATCGACTGGCTTGAGTTCTTGTTCTTGCATTAACTGAAATAAGGGTTAGGAAATAAGTTTTTATGCAAAACACGGTGTCATTTCATTGATGGACAAGGAATCAGCAAACCTAGGTTTTCGTCAACACTAAGACCTACAGCAGTAATGCTCTTGGGTGACGCCCATTGTTTTGGTTCTTGAAAGCTCAATTTATTGCAACAGTTACATTATTTAAAATTTTGAATTTGAAATTTTGAATAACCTACCAAGAAAGTGCTTCACGATGACCCAAAATTGCTTCAGTCTTGAAGCGGTGACTGAAAAGTTTTCACCATTTTGGAAGTGAATTATAACAATTCCATTGCGTTGATGGAGCGTGTTTCATTCCATTTTTGATAATGGCGTAGTTTTTACTTATCAAATATCAGAAGATCACAACTTCAAAAGTGACAGCTGCCCAGAAAACAGGCTATTCAAAATAAAACTTTTCATTGGAATACTCTTTACTTTCAAATGAAGTCGCTGATGCATAAACGAATGAGGCGTTCAAAATGGTCTCCAAGGGCGGAATTGTCGCATGAATGAAGAACCGCTAAAAATCTCCGGACGCTAAGTCAGACATCTTTTCGAATTTCCTACTTGAAGTTCTAACTATCTTAAAAAAATATACTTCTCATTTTTCGGTCTGTTACTGTAGTTTGAGGGAAGTTTGAAACTGTAGCAAAATATGAGCTCGAAATGTGATAATAACTACATAAATACTAAATAGATCGATTTTTTCCGATTATGATAACTTTCATTAGGGAATAAAACAAGAAAAAGATGATATAACATAGTTAAAATATTTCGACGAGCTATGTCATATTTAATCGATTCTGGAAGGAGCTCAACAACCTGCGTGATGCACTGAAATCAAATGACAATTACATGGCGGTATGAAATGTAATTCATACACGAAAAACATTATGAAGAACTATTATAATTCACTTCAGGCAAGCGTCTGTTATTACGCGTACACGCGCACACAAAATTACGTGACATCACAGCTTAAAAAAAATCCATCGAATTGAACGCATTGATATGGGTCTCTTCACTTTGGGTAGGTATTCAAAGACTTGTCGTTGTCATAACCATGGCGAGGATAGAAATTTGAAGAATGGAGTTATAAATTTTAATTTTATAGCTTTAATATGATAATAATTCAATGTATTTGTGGACAGGTTTGAAATATGTGTGTAGATGAGCACTGCAGATATTCTTGTTATTTTCGCCTTTCTATTATACTGTTGCTTGGATTATTCTTTTTATTATTAAGATTTATCTCTTTTGATAATTAATCCTCAAAGACTAAATGTATCCTGCAATTACGATACCAGATATTTCAAAATGTCAGTACAATCCAAAAATAGAATGAATACAAATACATTCGACTTCCAGAACATTTCTTAGGAAATTTAAGAGCTGTTTGGATGAAAACCCGTAAAAAAACAACAGGTACACTCCACATTGATGGTTCCTTCTTGAGTAACCGACCAGTTAAACCGACCAAAAATCATGATATAAACTTGTAACAATAATATTTAACCCAATTTTTCTTCTTCTTAAATAAATTTTAATATGAAATTCTGTGTTAGTTTAATTATAACCAATTCTTTGAAATGTTTAGGTTTTGTGATGCACGTCGTTCTTCATAACGAAGTTATTTACGTTATTTTATGGAAATTATTGGCACTAAATTCATTTTTCATTATATCCTGAACTTCTCTCTGAGAACTAAAATTCCTATGAAATTTTGGAATTATGACGCGATATGTTTCAAGATTTCTAGCAGTAGGCAACGAAATTTCAACTATTTGTATTTACTGAACCATAGCAATAAACTTCTCATATTCTCTTCAATAATTTTCTGTAATCAATTTTGATTCATCATTTGTGGACAAATTCGAAATTTTCACTTGATTCGCAAATATTTCGAAATTATCTAGGTTTACTATTAGGGTTTACAATTTTTTTAATTAATTTGTTAATGATGTGTTTGTCCACCGCGATTATCTATACACTCCCCAACACGTCTCGGCATTGATGCAATAAGATGGTCTATTTCTTCTTGAGGAATACTATTCCAAGCTACCTATACTTCATGTCTCAGAGCCGCCAAAATCCGTGGGGGCTGGGGTAAATTTCCAAGCCTTCTACCCATGATATCCCAAACATGCTCTATGGGCGATATATCGGGGGATCTGGGCGGCCATGGCAAAATATTCACATGGGTCGCTTCGAAAAAGTTTAAAATAACTCTAGCAACATGAGGTCGGCCATTATCTTGATTAAATATTAGATTCTCGAGCTGGTTAAGGTAAGGGAAAACATATGGCACCTCTTTTTCTTGAAGGTAACGAAGTGCTGTCATGTTACCTCAAATAAGGTGACCTACTCGCATGTGAAATAGCACCCCATACCACAACGCCTCTGTCCAGTGTACATGACGCTCAACATCAAACTGAGATTCACGTCTTTCTCCCGACGTCGTCTAACCCTTCTTCGACCTTCATGGGCACCCAAGGAAAATCGAGATTCATCATAAAAGACGACCTAATGCCATTCCATGATGACGGAGATGCTCAACCGTCAGAAGTAACACAAGATGGGGTCGATAATGCTGCAGTCCAAAAGACATTATCTGGCGGTAAATCGTTCGGACAGTTACAGGATGGCCTTGCTCTCCTAGCCACTCATCAGCCAAAGATCGAGTTGTCGCAAATCGGTCTCTAATGGCCATAAGTCGATCTTGCACTTCGACGTCCGGTACCTACTCTTCTTCGATTTTGGGCATTATCAAACCACGCTTGACAACATCTGATAACAGTAGTTGGATTTTTGTTCTTCTCTCGTAGACCAATGATTTTACTTCTTTCAAATTCTCTTAACTGGCGATAAATTCCGCGTACACGTGCTCTAGGCATTTTAACAACAACTGAATATCGGCTTTGGATCTCCTCGAACAGCTGGTTTGTTGTAAAAAAACTTTCAAAAAACGACTACAATATCTAAGTGACAAAAATTGTTTACCTTCACGATTTTTTCCTCCAAATTCAATCATTTACTATCTATATATATATATACTATCTATGTTTTACAAAAAAAAAAAAATTAATTGAAACAGCTCCTTCTGGGTGTTGCAGTTTCTTTGTCAGTTAACATAAAACAAAAAATTTAAGTTGGAACTGCTTCTTTCTCCCCATTAATAATATCAAATTCCCAGTTGCAATTATTCAAGATAGTCCTCGTTAAAAAAATAATCTAGATAATATAATGTGATAATCACGTGAAACTCAATAATGTCCAATTCAAATATAATATAATAAAGTGCCTCGTTACGATCTACGCCTATTTGAAGCAATTTCTCTTGTTACTCCACAAACTGCCTTATTATTTTTTTTTATTTTTCCATCTGATTTGAATAAAGTACGTAACGCTTCGTTGATAACATAACCTCAAACACCGCAACACTGTAATTAATTTGTGACGGTCTGAAAACTATAATTTTACTATACTTCATGATCTTCCCGATGGTTGTCTGTTTTGGAGGTCATTTTTCTTTTCGGTTGGTTGAACGTCGGACTTGAGATATTTGATCATGATAATTGGATTCAATTGTTGAATTATTTCATTCAGATTAGAATCGAGTTTTAGTATTTGTACTGCTTTATTTGAAACGATTAATACCTTTGTATTATATTTAAGCGGTTTTACTTATTTGCAACTTTCATCATTTCTTTTCGATATTTGTTTGAATTTTGATGATTTGATTGTGATGACGCGATCAATACGTAATTTTGCATAACTTAGAATTGTTACTTTATACAGGCTGGTCCAGATTTTAGTTCAATAACTTTGGCGTCGGATAGAACAACCCTTTTCATGAAAAAAACTTCATATAAAGAGCTTCGTTTTCGTTTTCGAGTTATTGAACGACATTTGTTTGCTTGTGAACAGCTGCTTGCAAGGCAAAGACGAAAGAGATGTCTGCATTGACTGGAGACGAAAAATGGGTTCATTACGATAATACCAAGCCCATATGATCATGGGGATATC
The DNA here is from genome assembly GCF_914767665.1 of Harmonia axyridis. Lineage (NCBI taxonomy): Eukaryota > Metazoa > Arthropoda > Insecta > Coleoptera > Coccinellidae > Harmonia > Harmonia axyridis. Next base: position 34,882,428 of record NC_059505.1, read on the forward strand.
CCGCCCATGCTTGCACGTCGACGAATAAACAGAATATTCACGGTTTCAAGGTCAAGTTCAGTATTTGGTGGAATCAGCTCGGCCTAGTGTATTATGAGTTTTCAAAACCGACTGAAAAAATCGCAGACGATCGTTATCAAACGCAATTAATGCGTTTGAACCGAGCATTGAAAGACAATCAGCTGCAATACAACGAGAGACATGATAAAGTGATTTTCCAGCATGACAATGCTGGACCCCATGTTGCGAAAGTGGTCAAGACATACTTGGAAACGTTGAAATGGGAAGTTCTACCTTACCCGCCGTATTCTTCAGACGTTGCACCCTCGGACTATCACTTGTTTTTATCAATGTCACACGTCCTCGCTGACCAGCACTTCCGGTCTTATGAAGAAGTAAAAAATTGTATTCGTTGATCACTTCAAAATATGATCAGTTTTTCAACGCGGATTCGTACGCAGCCCAAAAGATGGAAGAAAGTAGTGGCCAGCGATTGACAATACTTTGAATCATAAATGTAAAACCAGTTTTTTACAATAATGCCTCGATTTTCTGAAAAAAAAACGGCGGAAGCAAAGTTGTACGTTTATGTTCATATTCGTGTTTTTTTTATATCAAAATGAAACCTCTTATTTGGTAACCCTTTACAAATAAATGATCAATAAAACTTGATGAAATTTAATCTTTTGTATGTGTAATAATGGATCTCAATACCTGTTTTAACCGCCCCTGTTATGAGGACGATTGAAACAATGTTGTTTTTTTTTCTAATTTCATTTTACTTAAATTCTCTACTCCAATGTGACAACCAATTGGTTAGTCAAAACATAATCTTGCATTAAACATATCTAATTATGTGTTCGATTAGATCAGAACGACAATGCTGTGGCCGATAAAAGAAAATTATTTCAACCTACACTATTCATTACCATGAGGATCAACTAAGAGATTTCGAACGATAGATTTACCGGCGTTCAAGTGCCTCCAACTTTTTTACATCGCCAGACATGACGATCCTAGCTCTAGCATTGAATTATTCCACCTAGACTAGCATCAGTTAGTTAAAGTTGTGAAAGGAGTCCGAATATATCCCTAGTCATTAGCAAAATAACAGACACTCATCCAATTACCCCAAATTAGACATATCAACTTCATCAAGAATCACAAAACATTTGGCAGACTGCAAAACTCAACTCGCCAGTTCATCGACACCAAACAGCAAAGAACCCTATCATCTGAAGCAATAAAGCCATGAGAAACAGATTAGATAGCTAGACGTTTTATTGTTCAAAATCCGTTTCACCGATTTAATGCGACGGTTTTCGAAAAATATGGGATGAGAATATCGAACTGATAATGAATAAAGAGTAGAGAAAATTTCTATTCGTTTGGTCAGTGAAAGATGAACCGTACCCACGTTATAGAAAGTGAAATACTTATGTTAATTTGCCACTGTCTCCGTTATATCCTGAATCGAACATTTGTCAGTGGTGATTCAAGATTGGAGCGGGTTACAGCAGCCTCATACACGATCGGTTAATTTTTTTCTTCGCCATTCAACGAGAAATCCTAGTTGTTGGTAATGAGAGATTGAAGTTATCCAATAATGTGTGATAAGCTGACGATGTAATTTGATGTTGTTAGACGAGTTGTTAGCAGTGAATTTTATGATGAAAATAGAGATATTAATTGTTAACAACTGAGTGTGAATTCATTCAGTTTCGTTTGAAGAATATTCCATACTAAATGGTGGTTGAATTTTGATATTGAAAAAAAAGAGTATATTGTAAAATAAATCAAAGGATGTTGATTTTTTTCTAAAGAAGATGGTATGCCATTAATGATGGTCAGCCAAATGGTCGCCATGGCTACGGTTGCAGCACCATATCCTTCTCATGACCAATACGCTCTATTAGTGATGACGTCACACACCACCATTTTAGTTCTCCTGTCAGTGTTCGGAATCCAAACAAACAAATTGTCATTCAAATAAGTACGTTGTCGTTGAAAAAATTGGCTTATTTTGATGAATAAGATTATTTAAGGAACGATTTTACTATTAATTGATAGACAGAATGCACGAGATTAATGCCAGTAAGTTCGAACTTGAAGTTCAACTAATAAACACGGCTTTTTACAAAATCTGGAGAATGATACAGGATTCAAACTTACTGGTATTAACCTCGTTCCTTTTGTCTATCAATTAATACTGAAATCGTTCCTCAAATACTCTTATTTATGAAAATAACCCAATTTTAATGACAATTTATTTGTTTGGATTCCGAACACTGACAGGAGAACCAAAATGGCGGTGTGTGACGTCACACTAATAGAGCGTGTTGGCAGAGAAAAAAGTATGAAAACATCAAATCACAAGATCTGGGTGACCAATTGTCATCACCTCATTGAGAAATAACACTACCAGAAAACTTTTCCTGCAAAATTGCGATTGTTTCGTTGCTTGTGTGACGTAACGCTGTCTTGTTGACAATAAACCTTAAGACGTTTAGTATGCAGAATAGTCGTTTGTGGAAAGCTATATTTTCTAGATCGACGAGGAATCGACAAATCTGAGTTTTCTTCAATACTACGGACTATACAGCATCAAAAATCATCTAAGTTCTTAGTTGTTCTTGAGTGACGCACACGGTTTCTATTCTTCACAATGCTTCGTGTTTCGAGATACGTGGTATTAAAGTTGCTGAAGTTTTTGAAAGAAAGAATTGTACGCCACTGAGATATTTCAATTCAGAAATCATATTTGTGTTGCTCGTTCGATTTGTGACGTAAAATCTCTTATGCCTATCTAAAAATATATAATTTATTCAACAAATTGAAAATAGGCGTCAAGTTATTTAATATATATTTTTTCTTCAAATAAACGTATGGAAAGTTCTTTACCACAAATTGAAATTAAAATTCGAAAATTTGATTTGTGACGAAAAATCTCTTATGCCTATCTAAAAAAAGATAAATTATTCAACAAATTGAAAATAGGCGTCAAGTTATTTAATATATATGTTTTTTTTCAAATAAACGTATGGAAAGTTCTTGACCACAAACTGAAATTAAAATTCGAAAATGATTTTCAGATTGAAATATTTCAATGGCGTACCATTTTTCCTCCAAAAAATAAAAGATAGATACCCGTATACAATTCCTGATTGATGTTTGCAAATTCGCAAGAAATACTTCTTGAAACCCATCAGTTTCAGATCAATAATTAAATAATCAGTTTTCAAGAAAAACTTTAACAAAAAAATGTAGGGGTCTATTCCTTGTCAAAAAATAGGGTGGGTCATTAAAAAAAAATTTTTTGGAGCCTCCCCTTGCTGAGTTATAGCCCCCAAAGCTGGTGCCCGAAAAGAAGTTTTCAATTTGTGAAAAGTTTGAATTTTTTTTTTTTTACATTTATTTTATATTTGTACCAGTTCTCAATATAAATATCGTTTTGATATCTGCTTATTGGATGAATTTGAAGTCGAATATAATTCCTGCCTCCACAACTCAGGCGTAATATCTTTTGATATTTTCTTTTTCTCATAAACCGTGAATTTTAGCAGAAAATTACAAAAGAACTTATTTGTAAAGAATGGGTCAGTAAATTAATTATCTTATTGTAACATAAGAATAGATAAAAAGTTATTGCAAAACAAGTTTGAGGGGTGGCTTTTTCTACCACTTGGAATCATCAGAACACAAACAAAAATTTTCTTGAATGTCTTCTCGCCCGCATAAAATCGCAGCTTAATTTCATTTTTGTGTTTTTTTTTATTTTTAAGGCAAAAATTGAGAACTACTTTTCGGGCGCTATCCTTAGAGGGCTGTAACTAAAGAGGGGGACTTAAAAATTATATGAAAAACCCGCCCTTTTTTTGACAAGGAATCTTCCCCAAATTTTTTACGCAACTATCTATATTCACCCTGTAAAGTAAACTATGATTACTTTAACATGAATGATCTATTGAAGTTTGTCGCACTTAATCACTAAGGCCCAGTTTCACCAAACAGCACTTGATCCCAGATTGATTAAACTCCGCTTGTTACTAAAGCAGGCTTAACAGTGTTTTCTGTTTCACCATGCATCAACCCGTCCGAAGATGATCGCGATTAACCAAATCGCGTTTAAATAGTCAAACCATTTGGCAACGTTGTGAACAAAAAGTTATATAGTGTTCTGTCTCGTAATAGCAGTGATGACCAACATTGGCGCTAGGTGTCAGGTGTCATTTATTCATAACTCATAACATTTCAAATCATTTGTCATCTTGTAAACAAAAAACAAAGTTAATTTTTGCCGAAAATGTCGAGTGATGTGCTTCGAAATGTCGGAAACTTGCAGAAGTTAAAAAGAAATTATCCCATTTCTCAAAACCACACATTCTGGAAAAAAAATATATAAGTAATTTTATTAACTTATTTATTTTTATTAACAAGTTTAACTGCTTCTTGAATAATATTTCAATCAACCATATCAATAAATTATTCTTTGCAATAAATTTCATAAAACACAAAAACAAAGTTTACGTGTATTTTAAATGGGAAATATTGAGCCTATACATATAGTCATATTTTGATAAAATTGACCCAAAAATTAGAAATTTCCTGAAAAATAATTACATAGACAAGAGTTCCATACTGATAAATAATTATTAATCTCAACTTGAAAGGTTATAATCCTCCGAAAATGGCCGATTAGTGCTAAATCGCGATTGGTCGATTAAATGGCGCTTTGGAGTGTGGTGAAACGCTACATTACATTAATCGTGATCTAAGGCCTCACTTAAGAGCCAAGTCAAGATTAAAGCATTTGGTGAAACTGGGCCTAAGACTCTGTATTACAATATACAGTTATGTGGTATTGAACGACATATAGGCGCAAAAACAGATGAGCGCTCTAAATTTCCTGATTCCAAGTCGCTCGAATTTTCAATTGAAAATGTATCATCAAATACTTGAGTAAAACACCAAAAAAGAATCTGCAATAGTACCACCTGAAACTTTCACCATATGGCTGTGTCAAACTGACCAAGAGACTGGCAGGCAATTCCAGGCATAATCTTGAAAATATTAACCATGCATAAATCAGTAAAATATTCGGACCTATGTGCTCCTTTCTTGCGCTTCAAAAACATCATACCTCATTCCGAAATACCTATGTTAATTAAATGCCTACCACTCCCAACAGAAGGAAATTTATATATGAAGATGGTACGAAATATCTTCAGGTGAGAATGTTAACCTCGAAAACATTATGTCTCCGTTATCACTAAAACGATTGAAAAGTCGATTCGTTTTGTTTTTGTATTTCCAACTTTGGGTTTTTGCTATCAATGAATTGCAATTGACTGGTGGAAATGTTAATTGTTAATCTTTTTTTTTTGTGAGAGAGGATCATAACTTCAGAACACAAAAAAACGTTGCAATTGTCACTAGAAGTTTTTTCAGTTACTGCATTCTATGAATCTTTGAAAATTATAAATGTGATCTCTATTATTCAGTTTTTATTTGCATTATTTTGTCAATCTTCAAATTTTCTGCTGGAAATGACCTTAAATAATTAAAATCCACTCAAATATGAAAATTCGTAATCAAAATAAATTCTGTCCGTCCGGCAGTCTGCTGTTGAATGATAACTCTCGAACGAAATGTACTAGAGACTTGAAGGTTCCGAATTTTTCCGTTGAGTATGTAAATGTGTAAAATCTGTTCAGTGGTTCCGGAGTTTTTATGTTTCAATAACTGAAGAAATGCGTATCTGATTGAACGGAAATAAAATCAGTTCCAAAATAATCATTTTGTGGGATAAGTGTTGATGGAAATATAAAAATGTTTCTAAAATTTCGATATCTCAGCCTATCCAAAACATTTCACTGAAATTTCGTGTGAATCTAATTCTAACAAGGATTATTCATTCATAAAGTCAGTTTTGTAGCTGACGAACTGAAAAAACAGAAATGATCAATCAGAAATCTACTATTTAATTGAAAAATAATGGTTTGAAGATTCCTGCAAAGTGAATGGAAATAATGTGAATAAGCATTTATACTCATGAGGTTGAAAAAAAAAAACAAATGAAGGAAAATTGTGCAAAAACAATCTAATTTGATGTGTTACGAGGAACTTAAAAACAATTAATTTCTGAGGATATAACTGCTGCTTGGAGTGCTTCTCCCCTTCCTTAATGTTTCACCCTCAAGATTTCTTGACTTGAGATTCATTAATTAAGATAATGAATAATGATTATCAATTAATGTCAAATAAGTTGTTGAATGTGGATAAAGAGCTGTTAATCAACGTTAAAGTAACCATATTTCAAAATTAATGGATATGAATGGTGTTAAAAACGTAAATAATGATTTTACTGGAAAAATATTTCATTCCGCAAACGATAAATAAGTTTTAACTTCAGTTCATATTATATCTACCAACCTGCTGATCACATCATGGAATATTGAGACCAGCTTCTCAATTTTATATTATATTATTTTATTTGCCCATGTACAAAACAAAGATACTAGCATTTTTCCAGTATATGTACCCTGTAATATATTCTTATTATACCCCAAATACGAATCAAGGCAAGCGTATGTTCTAGTCATATCAGATTATTCGGAAAATCCAGTTAAAATGTTTAGTAAATAACATACATTATTCATAAAGAGAATCTTACTCATTTTTTTTTGAAGGAATGAAAAATTGTGGCTTTTGTATGTAAACAGATATATAGATTTTTTTTTGGTGCTTCATATAATGTTGACACAAGTTCTAATAGAACAATAGAATATTTAAACAAGACATCATGAAAACATTCATATGACTTCAGATATATTATTATTATTATCTTTTTCGTTTCAAACTTAAATCCTTTAAGAGAACAATCCTTTTGTTAACTTAACCGAGCTCTTCTCTATGATTCTTAGTTTAAATTATATATATTTTTTGTTTTTCACGGTTCATGGTCAACCACTCCAAAACTATCGCAACAGCTGCATGTACATCACTTTTACATGAGCTGGATCATCTAATGAGACAAAAATAGGTTGTTGAATCATCCGCGAACAGAAATCAGCCTATTTTGCCGAAGTATTTTGCAAGTTCATTGATATAAATAAAAGCAAAGGACCCCTAATGGATCCTTGAAGAACTCCCATTTAAACGTTGATCTTCCCAGAAAATCTGCCATACAAATAGACTTACTAAGACCACCCAAATAAGATGTTAAAGGCTTCGTACGACTGATTTTTTTGTAAAAAGCACATTATTTTGGAAATATATAATTATCTGTTTAGCCATCAACTTCTCCATTACCTTTAAAAAAATTAGTAGTAGCAATATTGGCCTATAATAACGTGCATCTTCTATATAGTTGGGGTCTTATTCTTTAATTCCCTAATTATTTGATTGAAAAAGACTTCTAGCATTTCAAAACCAAAAGACATAACCTCTGTCTTAACCCTATTAAATATTGAATTCCTTTCAGAGTTTATATCTTAAAATCGAGAATAAGTTAGTAAATGTGCAAAAGATAAATCAATTACGCTTTCATCGATTAAAGTTATATCTGCGAAGAAAGCATGTATCCAGCATCAGCTTTTATGTCTATAATCTTACACGAGAAAGTGATCATACTTTATTCAAGAACGATGTGCATCTGCAAATACGGCAACATTGCGTGATATTGCGCTAGACGTATTATTCTGGAATTTTCATTCATCCTAACACTTTTACGTAATTGTTTCATTGAACCTGACTTTGAAAAACCCGTCTTTGAATTGCTGTATGCAAACGCGAATCGGCGATGCAAGGACTATTACGTTAACGAACGATCTGAAGATGATCTGCATTATAGTTATGTAGCTATTGTTTTGTTTTGCTCTTTTGTTTCAGGGGATACGTTGACTCTTGAATGAAATATAGTAAAAATTTTCAAGGTAGGTTCAGAGTCGTAATAATTTAGTTAGGTAAATTTTATAAATTGTATTATTTGGAGATACAAAAATTATAGACAGGGTGGTCCAGATTTTAGTGCAATAACTTCGGCGTCGGATAGAACAAATCTTTTCATGAAAAACAATCCTAAAAACATATGTCTTAACGAGCTTCGTTTTCAAGATAGAGGGTATTAAAGTATAACAAGAAAATTTAAAATCTACACCACTGTATATTTTCGAAAAATTATATAAATATAAATAAATATAATATAAATTATATTATATTTCTAATCAATAGAGCTTCATTAAAAAAAATGATTTCTTGATTTTTGTGATAAAATTTACCATTTCCAATATAATCGAGTTCAAAGCAAACACTGTCCAGAAAAATCTACAAAATTAATTTTTCGAATTTTCCCATTAGTGATAAATGAAAGTACAAAAATTTAGTAGTGTAGTGCATTATACCGCTTTCATATTGCATTTAGTTGTACATTTCTGAAAATTGATTACACTTAAACAAAAAGAAATGTTTGTTAATATTTTTTATGGTTTCAGTGTTTGATAAATTTTAATTGAATTGAATTTTTTCATAAAATGTGCCATTTTCGAGATAATCGAATACAAAGCTATCCACAAAAATCTAGAGAAATAAGTTCCTCAAATTTTTCACTTAGTGATAAATGAGAGTACAAAAATTGATGTAGTGTATCATAAAACTTTCAGATGGCATTCAATTGAATATTTCAGAATGAAAATTTATCAAACACTGATATGATCTTTTTTTCAATGAAGAACTGTTGATTTCCGAAATGAAACATTTTTTTCGAAAAGAAGATAGTGGTGGTAATTGTTGCCAACCTTCATTGAGATGGATATGGCACTTCAAGAAGAAGGTGTAGATTTTCAATAAGAAAAGAATCATCGCAACCCTATATCTAACGCCACTGGTAATTTTGGAAGGAGACATCTTATTCCAAACATCACATTATCAAGACTTGAATACCTAAAAATTAAAATAATGAATGTGATAATACTAGAGTTATAAGTAAAATACTGATTTTTTTTCAAACTTTAATCCTTTGTATCTCGAAAACGAAGCTTGTTAGGATATAAGTTTACAGGATTTTTTTAATGAAAAGAGTTGTTCTATCCGACTCCAAATTTATTGCACTAAAATCTGGACCACCCTGTATTGAAGTCTTTTTCAATATTTTTTAAATCTCCTTCAGTAAGATGATGAAACAATTCTAGATTCACAACCATGTCGAAATTTTTTTAGGTTGATTGGGTTTCATCTCAATTCGAAGCTCTGCAGTGATTTCTTGAAATTAAGATTAAAGATTTTCAAATATTTGAGAATGAAGAGATTAAAAATTCATTAATCTCATAATGCCAACATTTCAATGGCTCGATAAAAATTGTATCTAAAAAATTTCTAGTTGGCCATCATATATCAACAAAAACAAATCTCCAACACTCTTTATCATTAAAATCTACAATAATTTCGTCTCTCATTCATTACCACAGCTCAAATCGAATCTTGACCTAGGATATTTGCTGTTTCCTGAGGCAATTTCGAGTACTCCAACGATTTTAACACCTCACGAATTGTTTTATCACTCGAATAATTCAATAACAAGTGGTTGAAGCCGAACGCCAACTGGTTCATTTAGCATGATAGTAAACAGAGATCATCACGAATATTATTCAGTTATAAATTCATCATATACAGAGTAATTTGCAGAGTAATCTGCACAAACCGTCAATTTAGAAGTTATGTCTTCCATTAAGGGGAATAATTTTGGTATTGTTTCCTTTTTTACTATGAGAAATGGCAGGGAATGTATTGTTTTTTCAGAACTAGGTATATCGTAAAATATTCTAGAATAATATTCGATACTAGTATTGACGTCCCATGATAAATGTTGACGGTTTAAAATTATTGACTTGTATATTTTTCGTAAATAAATAAATGAAAGATGAGTAAAGGAATTCTACACGATGCTTATGAAATAATATTGTCCAACCTACTCCAAGAAGAAATTTTATTTGAGTCAAGTATATACTCCGCTAGATCCAAAATTAGACTGATTCTTCCGAAAATATACGTGCTGATCAAATTCAAAGCGATAAAACTTCAATAATTTAAAATAATAATAATAATTTCGGGTATTGCGCACTTGTTTGATTGGATATTCTTGTAATCTCTCAACAAAATTCTACAAATTAACTTGTAACGAGGAATGCAATCAAATATTTAAATACGTATTAGTTTCTTATATCCTAAGTATCATTTTTTGATTTCTTGAGGATAAAAATGAAAAATTTATTCTTGAAAGGTTCGATTTCGATTCAGACTTTTTTTATGGCGCAAATTAGAAAGAATCAGTACATGGTTGCATAGTTTTTGATTTAGGCATTTCTCAGCTGAAACTCCAGAAAGATTTCTGAGAAATTTCCATAAAAGGTAAAATATGAACTGAATACTCTTTCTATTTCCCACTGAAAATTTTATTGTGATTATGATATTTGATCCTTTCGAAATTTTAGGTGAATATACATTCCTAATTTTAGTACTGTTCGTTAAATTTCAGTTGGATCCAATGAATATTTTTTAAATTTTCGAAAAAAAAAATTTGGTCACAACTACGAAGCCATCGAACTCAATCCAGATACTGTAAATCACGCAGATTCTATTCTTGAGTTAGCATTAACATTTTTATTCCATATAATCAACGTAATCCTTCATTCCACAGATTTTTCCAGGCCAAAAACCGTTGTTAACAATCTTCTTCGAATATCTTTAAAAAACCGTCCAATAATCCAACGATTTAACACCTCAGTACGTAATTGTTTCATTACACGTATAATTCAATAACAAGGTGGTTGAAGCAGAACACTAACTGATTCATTCAACACGATTGTAAACAGAGATCATCACGAATATTACCCAGTTATAAATTTATCTTATACAGGAATAACGTGGAGAAATCTGAACAAAATGCCAATTTAAACCTCATGTCTAGCATTCAGTTGTAATTTTGTTCATTTATTAGGTAATATGAGAAATGTCCGGGAATAGATTATTACATTCTCTCAGTTTTGTTAGAATTATTAGCAATTTTACCCAATAAATGGATATACATTGACGACAAGCACATTTTGATGAAATAAATTCTCGATAATTGTTGTCTAATGGACTTATATTTGGGAGAATCACTCAAGGTATTCGTATACAACTAATTAGCAGCGAAAAGATTGAGTAAAATTTGTAGCAAGTTCACAAATTTAAAGAGATTATGATAACTTTTTGTCCAAGAAAACTTCCAAGATTTGTATAAAACAAACGACTAATTCTCGACCCGCCGACCATGACTTTGAAATCACCGATAGAATTCACAAGTCACCGACTTATAACCCGAAAATTCTTCAATTTACTCACGGTTTTTATCAACTAAGAAAACCACGGAACTATCTCAATTTCATCGATCGAAACGAATATGAGGAAGGTCATATACGAAATGACAACTTAACGTTTTGCGCTGATGGACATCGAGAACACATATTGTAAAACCGTGACATGCAAAATAAAAGGTAGGAGCCATTGTCGATGCGTATAGTACTTGCATATCGCACAGGGTTAAAACGAGGTTACACCGCGACTTTTCAGTGAGAAAGCGGTCCAAGATATAGCCCCCCCGGCCGTTATTATGGTTATCTGGACCCAAATTGTGCTGAGACCAGTCGACTTAGGTAGGGAGCCCCCTTCATATATATACCGGTGGAACATCTTCACCAGTATCAAACAACGATCAACTTCCTTCACACAGTGAAAACAACAGTAGTTATGGCATCTCTGAAATTAGCCGTTTTAGTTTTTTGTGTCGCGTCAGTGGCGGCGGTACCAGCTCAGAACGAGGCTCGCGGCAACTCGATCCAAACGGAAAACGACCTCCTCGACTCGATTTACCATGATTGTTTACGCAAAGATTCGTACTCATGTCTCAAGGTCAAACTTTTCAACTTTGTGGATAAAATGCTCGGTCACAAGGACAGTATCACCATCGCCGACGGAGTACAGTTGGTAAAAACCAGTGACGAGAAGGATGGTGCACCACGTTCCATCGGAGCCGATGATTCCCTGGAGAGCATGCTATGGAACCGCGTCAGTGGCTTCTTGGAAACCCACGAGATCAAGATCAACCTTAAGGGTAGTGAAATCGTAAACACGGTAGCCAACACCGCTCGTTCATTCAGTGACGTAGTTGATAGCTTGTCCGAAGAAGAAAACTCTGTAGAAACCGACGAAGCCAGAGGCAAGAAGAAGAAGGCTGCCAAAATCTTGGGACCACTCCTAGCTGCTGCTGCCCTCAAAGCTGCCGTTCTTGGTAAACTCGCCTTAGCTGGTATTGCTCTTATCGCTGGTAAAGCTTTGATCATCGGTAAAATCGCTTTGGTTCTCTCCGCCATCATTGGACTTAAGAAACTTCTTGGAGGACAAGGCAAACATGTCACCTACGAAGTTGTATCTCACCCTCAACATTCTACCAGCCATGTAACATCCCACGAAACTGTATATGGTGGCGCTACCGGTGGTGGATACGGTGGATCATCTGACAGTGGATACAGCTCCTCCGGACACGGTGGTGGATGGGGAAGGTCCTTTGAAGGTCAACAGCTCGCCTACAGGGGTTACAAACAAGCCAACCAGCAGTAGGATAGCTCAGCATGACCGGAAGAGTACCTGCCAAACCTCAGAGAGCATAACTAGTTGTTTTGTTTGTCGGAATCTTTCCCTTTCTAATTTAATTTATATTATTTATTTTTCCTTAAATTTTTATCGATTTCCGCACAAACAAAAGTCAAGATACCATTTATATCTAACTATGTTAGGTATTTATATTTAAGGAACATTGTTACTTTTGTAAAATAAACGTTTTTTTCAAAATAATCCATATCTTTGCATTCCACACCAAATCACCCATAAATCCAACTTTTACCTCATATTCTGAAACTTATATCAAGCTAAAATATTATGAAACTGATAGCAAAATATGTAATGAATACAATTAACAGATCATGAAACGTTTCGAGTACTTTTGATTTCAAATAAATCAATCAATAGACCATTTACAACTTGAGAACAATCTCAAACAAAAAACAATTAAAGGAAACAGTGAAAGTTAATCTGATTCTTTTCCACTTTCGATTTCGAGTCGAAATTTTCGAAAGGTTTCAGTTGAAGAAGAAAGTCAATTCGAAAGTGGCAAAGAGTGTTGGTCTTGCTAATGTACGAAATTGGTAGATATCGCCTGTAGTGTCATTAAATGATAATGAGCATTTTTAAGCGAGTGAAAATTATGCGTAGCACCTTTCTTCATAAAAAGTGTGTCAAAGATGGAAGTGATAGGCCGAAAAGAGTTTGGCTGAGAGGTTATTATAGCGTCCGATTTAAATTTCTCTTCACCTTGACCAAGTACACGGTCAATGTTTACTTTTGTGTGGGGTTCCGATGCGGAAGGTTGATCTTTCCAAGACTGGTTCAATGTTGGACGTAGGATTTTGGTGGTGTGCATTCCTACGGTTTCATTCAACTCGCTTGTGTTCTCAGAATCGATGTAAAAAGTCATTACTCTTCACGTTGTCTCATTATAATGGAGATGATTAGGAGGTATTGAAGAAAGATTGATGATTCTGGTTTCTTATTTCCCTCTTGAATTTCCGTTTGGTAAATTAAATCTGTGAATTTTGATCGTTGATATCGAGGAGTGAGTTTTGAATAAAAAATGGAAACATACGTAGAGATTATGTATTAAAATTTGTGTAATCATAGATAATTCATCCTTTGATTGCAATTCACAAGTTTTTAAAGAAACTAATGCTGAGTCTCCACACTCGACACATCACGAATATTTGATTTTTATGTCTCCTTAGGTATTTCTTATTATTTTTTTCTCCAAAATATATGTGATTCGGAGGGATAACAGGTCAGAAAACTGTGATTTTTTCCGATGTAAAATTTTACACTTCACTCAAAAAGTCCTGGGCATCAACACTAAAAACATATTTTTTCTTGAAAATTTGACTTGAGAGGGATTACCATCACATGGCTTTCCACGTATCAGTCAAACATTAGGTACCTACCTATTAATTTCCCCTCTGGCGCTTCTGCGATTACCAAACTTTGTACGGTGTACGAATTTGTTCATTAACTTCATCTTCTTTCTGTTTACGAAGCATATGAATAGAAGGTAGTACTGTACGACGGTCGATTATATTTTTCGAAAAATTTTAGTTTTAACTGTTTTGTGATGGTTTTCTTCACGAATATTTTAAAAATATATCAGTGCTTTGTACATTGAATCATCAATTCTTTCACGAAAAACGAATTATCGAAAAATATTGTCATTCTACAATGTAGTAGATTATTGCTCGAAGCAATTATGTGAAAATCCTATAAAAATCGATAGTTGTTAGAGGAGAAATCTCTAATTTAGTTTCAAACTGAGCAATCACGTGGCGGTTTTTCCTGTTGAATAATAATAATAATCGGTAATTATAATAAACCTTTATTTGATATTGTAACATAATGTACATGAGCTACCAAATAAAGAATTGCAAACAAATGATGCCCAAATGGAACCTAAGTCTATCCAATTATTCATTCAAAGAATGTTCTTATTGTAACAAAAATTCTTTGATATTTTGGGAATACACCCTGTAAGTTCCAAAAACCCTCAAATGTTGAGGTTACTTATTGAATAATTTTTTGCATTTATATTCTGGGTGTTTTTCTCTTAATGTAAGACGTTGTAAAGAGTAATAAAAGTTTGTGGATCTCACATGGTAACTATTTCTCACCTGTACATTATCAAATCTATCACAATTTGCAAACAAAAATTTCAATGATTCAAAACTATAAATTCCAGCAACAGTTAATATTTAATTTTTTCTTAATAGTCGTTAACATAGTCACCATCAGAAGTGATATAGATGTACTCCAATACTTCCCTAAATTCCCGATAGCTCTTCTGCAGAAATATTCTTTCATGCCTTGAAGCATTCTTTTGAAGTCTGCAAAACGTTTGTAATCACTAGAAGCCAGATCTACAGAAAAGGAGCTATGAGGTCAAGCAGTTGGAAGCGCAATTACTTCAATTGACCATGGTTTTCATCGATTTGAGACAACTAGCAATTTTGATAGACTTAAATCGTTTTTATCCATTTTTCAAACAACAATAACTCCATTCAGACAAAACTTTGACACTTAAATTTTGGAGCTAGGAACCAATAAGCGTCTTTATTTCAGTTATAAGAAATAGAATAATATCAAAAATAACAAACACCTTCAGAAAGTGCGCTCTGCACTGTACACTGTTCAATCTAACCTGAGAAAACTATTGACGAGCAAAAAAATTTAACTATAAATTTTTTTAAATTTTCCGATGATTCGATCATCTTAAATTTTGTATGAATATTCGTGTATATGTTAAATGAGTAAAAAGAGCCAAAAAAATATAATTCCGGAACCGTTAGATCGAATGTTTCCGGACCTACCCTATATCTGTCTCAAATGTTGAAAACAATATTTTTTCTTTGTAAGCTCCGACCCACACACTATTAATATTCAAATTAATAATTAAACCATCATTCCTATAACGTCATGCTCAAAATAACTATTCCAATATTAATATAATTTCGAATATCAATTGAATTCAAGCTGGCATAAATCAATATTTCCATGGACGTCAAAATCCGCCAAATTCTATTCAACAGGCCATAAAATGTGTGAATTCACAACTATTTGACTTGTGTGAGGAGCTAAGTACGCCATAAATTATATGGAATCTCTGGCTTTAGTGCCCGAATGCATTAGATCAATAAATAATTCAGTTCCATCATTTCAACACGTTGTGATTCGTGAGATGATGATAGCGCCATGTTTAGTCAATTCAAATTGCCTTAATCTAGTTGAAATATGAACGCTTCAAATATCTATTATTCACACTTACCATTTCGTGATTTCAGGTTGTATAAATACTATAAATTGCCACATTAATTTTTTACAATTTGATTCGTTGACTTATTCGTTCGATTATTAGTCGATGTTTAGTCAAATAATTTTTGGAAACAAAAATCAATCTGCATGCCGTGCCCCTGTTATGAATCAAACTTTGTACGATAAACGAAGTTGTACATTCACTCTATCTTCTTTCTTTTTTCGGGGAAAATAAGTAGAGGGCAGAACTGTATAACGATATCACGAAATTATAGTTTTACCTCTTTCGTAATAATGACGGTTAGGTTACTTCTCACGAATATTTAATAAATATACCAGTGATTTGCACAAAGTATCATCCGTTTTTTGCGAAAAAAGAAAATTTACCAATTTTTTTTTTCATTCGTAAATTACACATTCACTTTCTTCCATGTAGATAAGGGAAGACTATGGAAGGTTGATATAAGGGGAGGTTGGATACACGTTCAAATTTCCCGCCTCAGAATGGAGTGCCATTCAGCCTGTGCAAGTGTCAGTAGTAAAATAAAAATGTTTACTTGCGAATTAGATAGGAATTAGGTTGTGTTATGAGAATAAAAGATTGCTTTCTTCTTATTGCTTTTACCTTATTTCTTATTGTATCAAACCTCCCTTTTACTGTATCAAGCCTTCCATGTATAGGGAGGTTTGAGACACTTTGGACCGACAATTTCAAGAACTCATAATCAGGGTTGAAATTTCCATTTTCAGTTATTAAATATAAGGTACTAAACGTTTGATAGAAGTCCTTAACTTTCACTCTGACATAAATGGATTGGTAAATGTTAAAAACAAATTTTTTATTAACAATTTTGTTAACCCTCTCTAGTCTCCCTTAGGTACTGTACAAGAAAATGATGTGAAAATCATATAAAAATCGGTAATCTGTAAGTAGAAATATCTCTAATTTTGTTTTGAACTGAGCAGCCACGTGGTGGCGTTCCCTCTAAAGACTCATCCTGTATATATAGCGCGATTCAATCGACTTCATTCGATTTGTTGAGTCCCAATAACAATCTGCGTAATTGCTAGGTATAGGATTGTTCGGTTGACTACCGATATATGTACACAACTCATTGTTTACCTTCGTCAAGCACATCGGAGCACATTCTATTTGCTTTTCAAATTACTGTCTACTTGAATGAAAAGCGGAACACTTGTCAATAACTTTGGACATGTGAGCGTTTTTCAGAGCGAAAATACAGGGAAAATGTTAAAGGAATTTCATCAGCGGGAGATTTGAAAATATTATTTTTTTCACTGTTCTCCGAATTGGGGTTTGTAGATTTTTTTCAATTACTATTTGAACTTCAATATTGAAGAATATTGAGAATGTCGAACTGTGTTGACATTTCAGTTCAGTAAGATTTGGCATTTCATCATGAATCGTTTAGCATCAAAACAACGCATCTGAATTGTGGAAATTTACATCGAAAAAAATTAATTTGTACGCAAAGTTCAAAGAGCTCTTCTTCCATTTTACAGTTAACATAAGCGGCTCAGTGAGCAAGCAATTCGTGCAGTTTATGATCGATTTTTTACTAATTTTACTCTGCTTGATTCAATTCACCATCAAAATGTTAAAGAAATGTAAAGAAGTGTTGAAGAAGATGAAAAGTCGATACGTCGCCTTTCTCAACTTGTTGGCCGTTGTTTTCCGATTATGTGAAAAATTTTACGTAAAATATCTGAAGAAGCTAGAGTGTAGCGAAACAATTGTTATATTAAATAATTAAAACTGGAAATATCATTCAATTTCTATTGTAATTGGAGAATGAAATTTAATTTAATTTCATTCTGAATTATCAAGTTGAAGCTACAAAAGAAAAATAAAATTTTCATAATAACATAATTCATGGCATTTCATAGGTACCTCGTTAAAAAATGTGACCGTGTCTGCAAAATGTTCACTATTTATGTAGTGAATTATTCTTCCATTTTTATCGAATATATTATGTGTAATCTGTGGTTATAGTTGTCAAAAATGACAGCTTCGAAAGTCACAACTGCCCAGATAGGGGGCTATTCAAAATGAAACTTCTTGTGAAAGCAGTTTATAATAATAATAATAATAATTATAAATCCTTTTATTGTTAAGTCTCACATTCGTTTGAGACAACAAAAGACCTCGATTATCAGAGTTCCAGTAAGCTGGACTCTGCTTAGGCCTCATATCAAATTACAAAAAAAAAAGGGTCAAGAGCAACCAATAACAAAATATTCTTGTTAAATAACAAGAAGAATTGAATTCAAAACATTCCAAATTCCAGATAAAGTCGTGAAAAGTTACATTAGTTTTGAAAATTTTTAAGGAAAAAAAACAAATTAAACATTCTGATGAAAAAACATCACAATTACTTCAAAATTTACTTGAATTTGAGATAACAGAGATGAAACTAAGGAATAAGGGATAAGGAGGCAAAGGAGATAACTGTTGAAAAATGGTATTTGTCCATTGATAAGATTTCGCTTATACTTGTTTTTGAAAGATCGAACTGAACAAGTCATATTAAGATTGTTAAAAGCATTAATAGTGTTTGCTATAATATAAGAAAAAGATCTCTTAAAAATTTCTTTTCTATGCTTAGGAACTGATAAAATACCTCTCCTCCTAAGATTCCATCTTATGTGTCATTTTATAAAGGAAAACTTAAATTCAAAACTTAATATTGTTTAATATGATTAAAGTTTAAATAGAATATTGTAAAAAATTTGTCAGTTTTTGATTACAAAGGATCTAATCGCAGCAAGATAAAGATATTAATATTATAATTAGTGCATGATGGTCGATTTGACTGATTCGTGTGCGTTCTATTCTGTACTTCCACATAATCAGTCCTAAGTATTGTCTTTTTCCTGAAGGCTGATTTGTTCACTCTGAACGCTCTGATTAATGATTTCAGTTCTCGAATACTCCACCACTTATCCATCCTATAATTCATTAAAATTAATAATTTCGATGCACGAACTTGCCTGTTCAAATTTTGTGTAGAATAATAAAGCTTATTATGGCATCGGACTCATGCTAGCGTTACTACAATTGCAATCATTATGTGGAACGTGGTCGTAGTCATATTTCTGATGAGAATTGTTCAGTATAATTGCAGAATAAAATACAGATTGAATGTGAATATTATCATATTTTGGATATAGTGCTTTTATGGGTGATACATTCAATTTCACAGATACTTATTCAAATTCGTATTCTCATATAGTGTTTTCCAATAAGAGCTTTCATTTTGATATGAAAAAAGAGTATATTTTGATATCTTAAATATTCGAATTTTGAGCGAGAAATGATCTCAAAGAATGGGGTTCAAAATGAGCATGAACAATTCAAGCAAAATATCGAAAAAAATTATGAAAGCTCTGAAGCAAAACGAGGAGATATTGAGTGCTCTTTCTTTCGTACGCCAATTACACCTCCAGAGATCACAGAACTGTGTGAAGAAAATTCTTCATACTATTCTATAGCTATACCCATGTCTCCAAGGGGACAATTGGCGAATTAATGAACGACCGCTCAAAAGCTCCTGTCTGACTCATGACAGTGCTTCTTATTCGTGTCTATGATACGAGTAGTTTGAAATTGAAGCTAGTAGCTTTTGTGCACTCTTGATTAGATTCGAAATTGCGTATGAATATTCACAATACAGTTGTAGATTCTCATTTTGATTGAAGGTAACTATTATTTTGGGGGTATTCGAAAAAATTCCTACGTTATCATTGATTGGTTTGGAATCTGTTCTATAAATTTTATGTTTCTAAGTTGTTTTTTCTATGTGTTTACGATAGTTGATTCCGGTTTTCCAATATTTTCATTAATCTCTTTCAAAAGTATTGTAGCTTTTCGCTTCAACATGATTCAAATCAGTCTTTCAAACAAATATTAAACAAAACCTTCTGCTCCGTCTTAGTTATAATATATGTGCATCTAAACTCCTCTTCGTAACCATTTTACAATTACTCAATTAACCTGTAAAGTAACGAAGCATGAAAGCATAGAATTACGTGATACCTTCAACACGATGTCATTTGTCACTTTTTTGGAACAATTTTCTTGGGGCAACGAAAAAACCATATAAAAATAATAAATGAATGCTTGAAAAGAAAACTTTTTGTCCTTTTATTAGGTGTACAATTTTGCTTCCGCCGTTTTTCAATAGATGGCTGTAGCGGTAAGTTTTAGTCGAAATAAATAGATCGTTTATGTCATACAATAAGCTTACGTATTTGTAAACATAACGCCATGGGAATATTAGTCGATTTGTGTCTGCATCATAAAGTTATTCTCGATTAAACATGTCAGCTTACGAGCCAAATTCTCGTCATTTGCTTGTTTTTATTTCTGTAATATCATATTTGTAAACTGTAACTGAAGGAATAAAGACCTTTATTATTATTATTATTATTATTATATGAATCTGCGGCTGAGGCTCATCGAATGGTCTCAAATACCTATGGTGAGGCCGCTATAGTGGAAGAACGTGCCGAGAGTGGTTTAAACCCTTCAAGAACGGAGATTTTGACGTCTGAGACCAGCATGGCAGTGGAAGAGAGAAGGTTTACGAAGATGCAGAATTGGAAGCATTACTTGATCAACACTTGTGTCAAACGCAACAAGAATTGACATATTATTGAGAGTCACGCAAAAAGCCTTTTCACAACGCCTGAAAATCATTTGAATGATTCAGAAACAAGGAAATTTGGTGCCGTATGAGTTGAAGCCGAGATATGTTGAACGGAGTTTGTTTCCTTGTGAACAGCAGCTTGCAAGGCAAAGACAAAAGGGATTTCTGCATCGCATTCTTCAGACGTTGCTGCTTCGGACTAATACTTGTTTCGAGCAATGGCACACGGTCAGCTGACCAGCAATTCCGGTCTCATGAAGATGTAAAAAATTGGATTGAATCGTGGATGGCTTCAGAATAGGAGCAGTTTTTTCAACGCGGGATTTGTACGCTGCCCGAAAGATGGGAGAAAGTAGTGGACAATACTTTGAATCATAAATGTATAACCAGATTTTTACAATAAAGACTCGAATTTTGGATGAAAACGGCGGAAGCAAAGTTTTACGCCTATGTACTAAGCTTCAATATTAGATTTTCTCCATAGGGAGGGGTTTGTAACACGTGACTTCTTCGTGATCTGCCAAAGTTCAACTACTCCTGTCTCCTCAGGATTTATGTGAGGTGATCTTTTCTACCACATGCAAGAATTCAAAATACGTCTTTATTTTCAATTTTAGAAAAAATGCATTTTCGACAAGACTTTTTGTATGATATTGTTATGTGAAAATTCATCAAAAAATTCATTTTTGTTGCATATATTCATTAAAAAAAATATATCATCTAATTTCTTTCTTTTTCTTCCAAAAGAATTTTCAAAAAAGGACTTTTCGCAATGACGAACTTTTCACAATGAATAATAGTGAAAACCACATATAAATCGATGGTCTTTAGCGTAAAATAAAGCGTACTAATTTTTGAACTGATCGCTGAAACCTCTAAATGTGAATGTTGAATCTATTCTCTATTCTCACCTTAAATTTGGCAAACCCAGCCACATTTGTGTTCACGGCCAACGCGGATATTCGCGCAGCTAGTGTAAACCCGGCATCAAGATTCGATTGAATCGAAATGGTCAGCTCAAGTAGTTTTTACGTTGTTATCGGTTGAGTAGCTGTTCCTGCATCCTGCACTTTTACGGAAACAAGCTACGTACGTTTGGAAAAATTTATTTGTAGCGAAACAGAGGTACGCACCGTTTCGTACGGTATTTTTCAATGAAGCGATAGACGCATCTGTTGCAAAACAACTTGACGTAAACAGTAAATGCTTTCGTGGATAGTCGTTTACCTGAGCTAGGTGCATGTCCTGTAAAGAATATTACACTTGCGGTACTGTGATCATATAAATTACTTTATTATAGTTGTTACTTATGAGGTTATGATATTATCCGCTTAGATAAAACAATGTATCATTACGGAATACGAGGTGTCTCAAAAGAGACTTTAAATTTTGTACAGCGATCGAAACTATCAGCTGTTGAAAAATGTTATCAGCCATTGAGGAACACCATTCGGGAAATTATTGCATCAAATTACCATCCTAGTGATCATTTGAGCAGGGAAAATGTAATTCAATGTATTTAACATGGACCTCTTGGATCTTTGGCAATGTGTTCTCAGCCAATTTTCATAGTCCGTTCTCTCTGAACGAATTGATGTATGTCATCCCAGAACCCCAAATGGAATCATGAGTAATAATAATAAGGAAACTCCTATCATATACACCTCTCATCTAAATAGCGGTGCGTTGTGGGCAACCCTCATGGACTAACTTCCCTATGTCTTTAAAAGGAGATTCTTTCCTTTTTCATTTGAAACTCTGAATTTTACCCAGTTTATGTTCTTTTATAGTTCAT
Source organism: Harmonia axyridis (assembly GCF_914767665.1). Lineage (NCBI taxonomy): Eukaryota > Metazoa > Arthropoda > Insecta > Coleoptera > Coccinellidae > Harmonia > Harmonia axyridis. The sequence continues at coordinate 34,904,829 of NC_059505.1, forward strand.
TTCTGGGTTTTTCCTGATCAGTTGCATTCCCATTCACATTTTCCACAGGATTATGCTCGTCATTCAGATGTTGACTCACTTCTTCAAAAACCTTCTCGGCTTTTTTTTCGCGAAATCTGTTACAATTTCCCATTCAAGGCCTCTGTTGATTTTTGATTTTCTGGTTTCTCACGAACAACGGCATATTTACTTCAGTTCTTTCCATTGAGTAGATCATTCTGTTTCGTATTTTGGTTCATTTGCCTATTTTTTCCAATAAGCGTTTAAAGTCTGAGGCATTGCTGCCTCTATTCTATCCACTGTGTATTTTAAATGGTTTTTCCATTTATCTATTTATAGTCAATCATCTTGTAGAACCCAGATACTAAATAAAATAATTTTTTTCATTTTATCTCTTCTCAATCTATTCTTAGATTTGTTTCGATCTCTATAGTATTTTTTCTATAGGAAAATAGCCTCATTCTTCTTGACATTCATTTGAATCTTCTAATAATGAACCTTACGTTTATATTTTCTAGTGCTTCTTGTAGTCTCCTGTATATGACATATGTTGTTCTATGTCTGATTGCTATTTATGTATCATCTTCATATTGAGGGATGTTATATGTATATACGTTGTAGAGCAGCGGTCCTTGGTCTGAACCTTGAGGCATTCCTGATTCTACTTGCATAATCTATTTTGACGAAGAAGTTCCTGTCGCTCTAGTAATTTATCATTTTTCTGCAGGTTTCGGAGGTATAGCCTGCCATCTTAATCTTGTATGTTTGTCCTTCTTGCCAGACTCCGTCAAAGTCTGTCTTAACATCTAATAGGCTAAAAGCACTAGTCTTGTGGCTTCCTTATTCTGAAATCCTTTATTAACATTTTCGGTAAGCCTCAATTTTGTGCAATGATCTTTTCTAAATCCGAATTGTTCGGGTGGCAACTGTTTCAGTGCTTCTCTTTCTTCAGCAGACCAAATATTCTTTTTGCAAATGCTATCGTTGCTAACGAAAGTTTGGGCTTATGTATGAAGCAGTGGGTTCTTTTGAGAACTACAAACCCTTCAACTACATTTCTTGGGCTAGCTCCAACACAATTCTATTCATACCCAAAAATTTTCTATGGAAATTTCAGCAGACTACAAATAGAATTTTTTGTGGAAATATGTCAAAAATTTATGATTAGAAAAATGGATCAAAAAATCAAAAACTTTCGAATGAATTAAGCTATTCGTTATCTAGAAGCTATAGCAAAATAGATACGATATCATCCAAACCAAAACTTTCTAGTTATTTTTATTCATACAGCCATTGTCTGTGTTTCAAAATACTGCTACCTCGAGTGAGCTTTATCAGATATTCAAATATTCAAGAGAATAAAATCTTGCCGAAGCGCTCAAAACACTTATCTTTACATTTCCAATCTCTTAATGTCTGAAGGACTGCTCACATTTCATATAAGCTGCTTTGTTGGTTGACTAACCTCTCGAGTGTTTTTAAATGATTGAATATGATGGAATCATTTTCTTTCCACTGGTTTCAATTTCGTACCATTGAATTGCCTCAATTTAGATTTGAAGATATCAAAGGTTATTTCTCTTTGGAAGAAATAGTATCTGAATTCAATACGTAACTAACTATTTTTTATCATTGAAATTTTTCATTGATCAAAATTTTTCTCAATTAGATAGCTAAAAACATTGAGTGGACTCAACTGCTGCTTTTTATATTCATTTAGATATTTAGATAAGATTTCCAAAGGAAATATCGTAAAATTTTTGAGTTTCATCAATTAAATTGTCCGTATCCACATACAAGTAACTATTACTTTTTTTCTGAGAGCATCAAGAAACTACTTCAGAGCTCTTTTATAAAGTTATTCCACCATATTGTTGACCGAATATCGTTTGTCAATGAAGAATCATATACAAGTAGCTTCATTTTCATATTTTTCTTCAAGAATTTTTGCTCCTACATCTCATCTCTCGATTATTGTATTTATTCATGAGTGGAAACACTGTTTATTTATTTGACAATATTTTTCATTGTTAGCGCATCCACCACTTTAATTGTTATGAATAATCATAATGTTGTATTAGGTGCTCAAATTCTACAATGAAATCTTAATTTTCACTAAAAAAGAAAACAATATGAAAGCATTCCTGTCGATATAAAGAAGGCAGTTATGTTACTTCATAGAATATTCATAATATTTTTTTTAAATTGAAAGTTCGATCCATACTTCAGTCGAATATAAATCTGGAAAATTAGATTATATCTGAAAGTTACATTGAAGTAGCAGATTATAAAATATGTTGAAGCTTCTTAAAGTTATTCCTTGTTTGATGTGGAGATCTTGAATATGATCAACTTCCATTTTTATGATTGAGCGCATCCGCCTTATTAATTCACAATTGGGTTAGCATATATCATTTGTCGGTAGCAAACATTTATCGACAATTATTAACGGTTACATTTCTTATAAATCATATCTCAATTTCAACTTTTTTGCTCCATCTCTATGGAAACTGCTCTAACGTAGTAGAATGTGAATTTTCTTGTTGAAATCATTGAGTATTGAAATAGAGTCAGGACCGGCATATCGGACATTTTGCCGGGGCACCAAATTGTAGGGGCACAGAGTCAGTTAATAAAACAAGATAATCTTTTTGGTACAAATATGTTTTTTCGCCACTATATAAAAATTGCCAAGCGCCAATTTCATTAAAACTGAACATGCGATTGCAACTAGTTATGATAATAGAAATAAATTCTAAAGTGCACCTTTAAGAACTGCGTAGCCTATTAAGAGTGTCAACTTTCAAACAATTCAGGGCGTTTGTCTATGAAATCGACAAAACGTGCATCGATAAACCTTGATTTTAAGTTCAAAAATACGATTTCATATGAAAATGAAAAGATGATAGAGCAATAACAGATCTTTCTTCAAATAAAACTCAAGAGCAGGCAGTTTGAAAGTTCGAACAAAAAATCGAATTAAGGTGCTCAAATATATATACAGAGTGATTCACAACGATGGCCTATTATACGTTTATAGAAAAATAATTTTTTGCTGAAAATTTGCATGTTGGGATTTGAGGCAAGGATCTTTCTCCCTAAAATATTTTCAGATCTCTACAACTTCCGGTTATACCGAAAAAAAGGCTATTATTTCCTTATTTCGAGTGGCATACGAGTATATTATTGTATAATTGGATAGCTTATTTGATGACTATTTCATTAATATACCATACTTTGCTTGAAAACTCAACGGTTTATGAGTCAATGTGATTCTTATGAAAAAATGGTGGTGACAAGGACTCACATTTTTTTAAATATTTTTGCAGAAAAAGGTTTTTTTCGAATACACCGATTTTCGATTTTGAAAACACGTATAATTATTAGTCAGTTTGCGGTTTCGACCAAAAATGTACAGGGTGTTTATCAGATGATCATGAACTTGGACAACTCAAATTCATCAAAACTCAAGATTTTGAAATTAGAACCTATATTTTTTATTACTTCAGTCAGTTCTACGTATGAAAATTATATGAATGACAATTCATGAAATACCAAATTTACTTATCGAAACGTCGAATTTCAGTTTTTTTCTTTGTTATCCAGAAGTCACAGACTCGGTCACAGAATACTCCACATAGTTAGAAATTGCGGTTTTACCTCATTTAAAGTTCTTTCTGTTAACTTTTGAAGTATTCATTTTAGGTATAGGTTTTGCGCAAGTAACCCTTCTCTCATTATACCTACGTAGAATTGACTGAAATAATAAAAGATTTAGGTTCCAATTTGAAAATCTTGAGTTTCGATGGAAATGAGTTGTCCAAGATCATGATCTTCTGGTAAACACCATGTACATTTTTTATCCAAATCGCAAACAGTCTTATAATACTACTCATTTGCAGGATGGAATATAAAAAAGTTTTCACCCAAGATAAGGCATATTGCTGAAATAACCATCAAAAAAGCTATTTTTACTGGGTGTGCTATTTGAAATAAGAAAGTAGTATGTAGTATGTTTCCAGTACAACCGGAAAGTGTAGAAGACTAAAAATATTTAAGGGGGAAAGATCATTCTCTCAAACACCAACATGCAAATTTTCAGCACATTATTATGATTAGTTTTCCATTAACTCCAAATAGGCCATTGCGGTGAATCACCCTGTATAAGTATACCTATGTGGCTTCCAAGAGTAGTTTCCTCATTTCTTTCAACATTCTACTCGAATTTTTTTGCGTTCATTTTTTATTCATTATACAGGTGGTTCTTTCATATACATATTTTGATAAGAGGAAATGATAATGAGCGCTGATTGAATAATTCACATCCTTTCTCTCAAGTGCCGACTGAGGAAAGTTGTCGTTTTGGACCAGACAGTCTGGTCCATAAACGTGATCGAAAAATTTCATTCATAACTTCAGATGCACAAGGTTAGCCGGATTATTAATTTCACCTTTCTCTTATATCTACGCAACTGAACTCAAGTTCAGGACCATCGGTGTTAACAAACTCTGGTCTCTCGAGAACGAATCCAGGATCAATAACTCGATCTGTTCTTGAACTCAACCAAAATCCGGCCAAGGTTTCTTAGAAAAAATTTCGGCCTCTAGATTGGTGAAACTGAATTTTCGTTTAGGATTCCATTTGGATGAGAATGAGAATATGAATAGATAGGTGCCTTTTTGGGACGTTATTGCCTATTGAAAATCCTACTGAGGTATTTCGAACTGAAAATAATTTTTCAGTCTCCTATTATTATTATTATCATCCATTAGTAGATAATGATGTTCTTAATGATGTATTAAAGTTAAGATATTTTATTTTATTTTTTCATAAAAAAAGATGCCCCATACGGAAAAAAAAGCATTAGAGATTCTGTCACTAATTGAACGAGCAATTCGAAAATGATTTTTAGTTTGAAATATCTCAGTGGCGTACCAAATATGTTTCTTTGAGAGATTGAGAACGATAAAAAGTCAATTCTTACAAAAAACTTCAAGACCTCGTGTCTCGTAACAAGAAGAAATTTCAAACGCAAGTTATTTAACAAATTATCATTACTTTGTCATGCATAATCAGTGTTTGTCGCACTTATTCACTAGTACACTGAATGCTGTTATTCTCGATGAAACATGTCAGCTCACGAGCCAAATTCTCGCCATTTGCGTTAGGTTTTAATTTTCTGCTTTAATATGAACAAATCTGCGGCTGCAGTTCATCGAATGCTCTAAAATACCTATTGTGAGGCCACTATTGGAGAAAAAACGTGCTGAGAGTGATTTCAATGCTCCAAGAACGGTGATTTTTACGGTGAAGACCATCATGGCAGAGAGAAGGTTTTCAAAGATGCATAATTGGAAGCATTACTTGTTCGAGACTCGTGTCAAACGCAAAAAGAATTGGCAGCTTGATTGGGAGTGAAGCAACAAGCCATTTCAAAAAGCCTGAAAGTCATGAGAATTATTCAAAAACAAGGAAATTGGGTGACGTACGAATTGATGCCGAGAGATGTTGAACGGCGTTTGTTTGCTTGTGAACAACTTCTTGCAAAGCAAAGACTTGAGGGATTTCTGCATCGCATTGTGACTGGAGACGGAAAAAGGTTCATTACGATGATCCCAAGCGCAGAAAATCATGGGGATATCCCGGCCATGTTTCCATGTCGACGGCAAAACCGAATATTCACGGTTCCAAGGTCATGCTCAGTATTTGGTGGGACTAGTTTGGCGTAGTGTATTATGAATTGTTGAAATCGACTGAAACAATCACAGGCAATCGTTATCTAATGCAATTAATGCGTTATGTATATTGGACTATTCCCCTCAAAAAATTTCAACCAATCAAATAAACGCATATGACACAAATCACTCAGCAACGAACCAATATTTTTGACTATTTCCCTCAAAAAATATCAATCAGTCATATCAACGCAAATTATACAAATCAGCAAAAGTCCTTCATATACACCTTGCGCTTGACAAGAAACTCGGGATATAACTACTGAGTATTCCTAAAATTAATCGCAAATGATCACTAACACCCTGTATATAGAATAACAAGTACAGTTACGCTGATATAAAGTCAAGAAAAATTGTGCGTTCGTTCAAATTTTCATATTAGTTAATTCGTTGCGAAATTTTGCATGGTATGAATCTTTGAACTGTTATTTTACAACCAAGCATCAGTTGAAAATTTCTGCATGATCGTTTTTATAGTTTGGAAGATAAAATTTTCCTACTAATCGATGCTTCACTATACTTCAGTCTTATCGATTCAACGGACGTACATACATAGGTGTACAAAAAATCATTTTGTTCATAAATATTCGATTGTCAACACAAACGTCATACCTATCGCAGCATCTGCTCTCTCGATCAAAGATTCAGTGGAGCAGCATCCGAATGACAATTACTTTCCAAAGTACCACACAACTGACGCACCATCAGAGAAAGTAGTCGGCTTTCTTCACAAAGGTGAGAGAGCAATGTTCCCTTGAAATTTTTCGTTGATTATTCAATATAATTGAGTCACCGACTATACAAAACAAGTAGGTTGAAGTGCTAGAAAAAGAGATATTGAGATCTTTGTATTGGATATAATTAGTGGTTTCAATTGTCACTTACTCGCAAATCTTTATATTGTCAGGTGTGTCACATACCGTTTGCTGGTCACTCCACAATCGGATGAATAGAGGTTCCGCTACGATTGTTTGTATGGGCTATTGTTTACAGATTCATATTGATCTTTTGCGAAGGAGATTTTATATTAATATAACACTTCGAAGTTAACTGCTACTTTTTCAAGAATGAAAATGGAATTTTTCTCCTGATGTTGACTTGTCCTATACATTGAATTGAATCATACAGGGTAATAGTGCTAAGAGATTTTTAGATGATGAATTTCTTTAAAATGATGGAGGAATGTTGTTTATTTTGACTTATCCTATATTGTATTATACAATCGTTGGATCAATAAATTTTACTAAATTTACTATTGTCTTCGCTAGACGGTGGCCTAGGGCGCCAAAAGATTGGGTGACATTTTAAGGTTGATCAGCAAAAATTCTTTGGATGTTTCAGGAATAATTTTCTTTTTCAATTTTCCAATCAGAATGTTGATTCCTCAGGGGAATGCAAAAAATTGGAGAAACAAATATTAATTTCTTAATTTCCGTCTTATTATTCTAAATAAGAAATATATGAAGTGTATAATTGTCGTATGAATAACAAACGCTTTCCTCATTCAATATTTAGGTCCATACATAGAGTACTAAACATAGATAGAGGGAATATACGCAATTTTTACATATCTCCAACGTGGTTAGATTACGTTGTCGGATTGTGATCTATTTTCAAATCCACAATTCTACTATATTATGAATTTATATTATATTGAATGAAATATATTTATTTGAGTGATTCCCGATTAAATATGCAAATTTGAATATTTGGAATCCGATATTTTTCCTAATTGTCAAATTTATAATAAGCAGAATATTTATTATTTTCTGTATCTACTACTGAAATCCAAGGTTTGGCAAATTTTGCTCTCCTAGTGTCATCGGTTGTTTCACGTCATTTGACACGCTTGAAGTTTGTTTTCTGAATTTCTGATATATTTAGGTATTTATTTCAATATATTTTGAGCTTATATGAAACGTTAATTCACTATGGGACATAAGAAGTGCGTTCTTTGTTGAGAAACTCGCGAATTGAGTGAAATATCGTATCACTGATATGTTTTCATTTCCGCGCGCTTCATGTCAAATTTGATAGTTCATTTGCTTACTGAAAATGATATATGCTGTCTCTATCTATGTTTATTACTCTGAAGGTCCATATCATCGCAAAGAAACATGCAAAGTTTCATTAAAATCAGTGTTCACTTAATTGATGAAAGAAATAACCAGAAAATCACTGATGAGATGTCAAAAGTTTTGTTTGATGCCTCGTTAGTCATATACAGTCTTGTGGTTTCCAAGGGTTGTACTTGGCGCATGAATGACGAGCGCTTGATCTTCCAATCGTTCGAACCGTGTTAGTTAAATTTTTTCTTAGAAATTCGGCTGTCCTCGGCAATAGCCACCTTTAAGATGTGATTCATGTACTCTAACACTTCTTTAACAATGCCTTTTCTCTGAAAATATTCATCTTGGCTTTCGAAATAGGCTTCAATTCTTCATTAGGGCAAATTTTTTTTACTCGGGGCATTTTTTTGAGGTTTGCAAGAAGTCAGTAATCGGTGATCTGAAAAAAAATCTTGGTGGTCAAGCAATGGATAGCTCAATTTGGCCAAGAATTTCAGCGATTTTTGGCAAGGAAATTTTGGTGAAAGAATTTTGTTTTGTTTTGCATTTAAGGACGTTTTTTCTTAATTTCTACACTCAATCGATCCAATAACGATATATTGTATAATTAATTGTTGATAGTTTTATTTTTGCCGAGATAGTAATTGAACTATATACCATACAAGTCCCAAACTACGGATACCATAATATTGCCAGTAGATTTAGATTTTGATCGCTTTGGAAGGCTTTCACAGACTATTTTCCTTTTAGATGACGCTATCTTTGACTCAGGAGTATAGTGATGAATCCATGATTCATACACTAGCACATATCGATGCACTAGCACATATCGACGAAGCTTTGCTGCTTTTGATAAGCGTTGAGCAAGTACTGCACCCATTTCGAGACAAATTTTCACGCAAAATAGTGAATACACTGATCTCTGATATCTTCAGCTCCTCCTCTGTCTCGGGGAACTGTAATTTACGATCAGTCAAAAATATTTCGTCGACTTTTTTGTTTTCTGAAAAAACTGGGAAATAAGGGTGAACATAGCGATCAGCATCGTCGGTGGTTTTTCTACCAAGTTTGAAATTAGCATATTACCTTTTAACCGTTGTTAATAAGATGAATTGAACACTTATCAAGCAATTTCTTCGTTTCTGACGTTTTTCTCCAATCCAAAAATAGTATTTTATCAATGAATAAAACCCGTTTTTATCCATTTTTCAAACAACAATTAATGTATCTACATTCATCCTTCAATATTACGATCCAGACTTTTGAATTTCAACAAGCACCCCTTAAGTTAGAAACTAACGAGAAAAAAATTGGTATAAGTTTGGCATAGCTATGTGGGCGCTAGGCCTGGGACTTATTGAGTGACATTATACGCCTCACCACCTATGCATAAATGACCATTTCAGATATCAAATATACTTCAAAAACTGAATAAATAAAACCTTTCAGAAAACCATCCAAAGTTTTTTCAGGTGACACAGTTCACAACCTAATTCCCCAAGGTACATTACAAAGCTATAAGCTCGTATGAGTAATATTCAGATAAGATGATGCAAGCCTCAAGTCCAGAGATCCGGTTTCACTTTCTTTGCATCATCGCACCGCTTTCACCGGACTTTTTCTTACCATTACACTTGTTAACAAGTTCGGGTTCATTATCACGAAGCGTCCAACAGTTCTTCTTGGGAGATATTCATTCCGTCTTGCTGAGAACCTATCCATCAGAATTTCTTCTCTATATCGAACGGAAATGGTATGTTGGAGTTTTCTTCGTCTTCTTAGGAAATAGTGGAAGTCGTCACATAAATTCGCTGCTTTTCTTTTTTACCGGTTTGGTTTTCTTTTTATTAATATTGTAGAAATGGTCGAAACTTATTCCTCGTTTGGTGAAATATAATTTCAATATTAATAAAGAAAAAGAAATAAGAGACATGACTATGTATACGTTTCACAATTTTAACTGAATATAAAATAATATACCTACACAAGTACATACGCTGTGTCCGTAAAGTATGGAACAAATTCATTTTCAGCTAAACAGAACATTTTAAGAAATAATCCTGAAACACGTCGAATTTTGATTTCAATTTTCAATTATTTTAAAATAATAATCTAATATACAGGGTGAATAATTTTCGAGTAATGACGTCACCGTCATTTGTTTTAAATGGAACACCCCCATTTCGTCTAAATTTTCCGATTACTCTAGCTGAGCTGATTCCAAAAATGTATCACATGTTGATTCCGATTGGTACAGGGTGGACGAAAATAATAAATTAAATCCAAGCAACAATTAAAACATTCACGAATGCTATGAATATTGTAGTACTAAACTGTCATTGAACACCAATAAATTACTAAACAAATAATGGCATTTCACAAAAAACTAGACGACTATGTTTTTTCTGAATTGATAAGAAATAATTTCTTTCATAATCTGTCTGCTAGACCACAAGTACCAAACATATTTGGAAACAGCTCATTTTTGTTAATCAAAAAATTTAACAAACTACAGGGTGTTACATTCAAACCAATTACCGCTAGACAATAAGTAGTTTTGATAATATTGTTAATTTAACTAATGAAGAATGTTACGCGTTACTTTATGAGCACACACAAAACTATTGTATTTTTGTCCAATTGGAATCAACATGTAATACATTTTTGGAATCAGTTCAGCTAGAGTAATCGGAAAATTGAGACACAATGGGGGTGTTCCATTTAAAAAACAATGACAGTGACGTCATTACTCGAAAGTAATTCACCCTGTATATTAGATTATATTTTTGAAATACGGTAAATTAAAATCAAAAATCGACGTTTTTCAGGATTATTTCTTAAAATGATCTGTTTAACTAAAAATGAATTTGTTCCATACTTTACGGACACAGTGTATAGATTACTGAGTGACAGATGTGAAACAGGCAAAAATCTAATTGAATATTTATTGGGAGATTTTGTTAATGAGCTGTGGATATTTCCAAAAACTCCTAGAGGTCTAAACGTTAAACTTCAATACCTTTGTGTAAAATTTCTGTTTTATCAAAATTATGGGTATAGTATATCCAAAGTCACTTGAAATAGTCCATAAAAAAGCCTGCCCAGTTGAAGCGAAATCTTGGCTTGATGAAGAGGTTCCGGGGTCTGCACCAGAAAAATTAACTAAAATGATTGTAATGCTGAGTTTAAACGTGGTGAAATAAGCACCGAAGCCAGCGAACGCAGTGGACGCCCAGAAGATGCTGTCACCGACGAAAAATTCAAAAAAGTTCACAAGATTATTTTGAATGCGTTATTGGATCGTTTAAAGGATAAAATAGTTAAAAACGGCCCCATTTGAAAGAAAAAGGTGCTATTTCATCAAGACAATGCGCCGTGTCACAAATCAATGAAAACAATGGCAAAATTACATGAATTGGGCTTCGAATTGCTTCTGCATCCACCGTATTCGCCAGATCTGGCCCCCAGCGACTTTTTCCTGTTCTCAGACCTCAAAAGAATGCTCGCTGGAAATGAAATGAAAATTTAGCACCAATAAAGAAGTAATCGACGAAACTGAGGCCTACTTTGAAGGGAAATACAAATCATACTACAAAAATGGCATTGAAAAGTTGGAATATCGCTTTAATCGCTGTATCGCCCTCGAAGGCAACTATATTGAATAATAAAATCGAATTTTGCCAGAAAAAATGTGTTTTACTATAGTAGATGGGGGACTATTCAATTGACCTGTTATGATTTTATAGATCTGTAGCCTCCAAAACTCTCAGTTTTTTTCAAACGCGCTCCTAAACACAGAAAATAAAGAGCTATAAAAAAGGAACCGCTATGTAACATTACTACGTGAATGTGACAAAATTTTGCAAGTTGGAAGTCTTTTTTCAGGTGCGTAATGATTTCAAATCTCGGATTTTACAGCTGTTCATAAGCATTTTGCATTCAATTGACTCACTTATTGTTAAACAGACTGTAAATTAGAAATTATCCTAGGCGTGAATTGATCTCTAGATTGTTAGATGTTGGAATAATAGACTTATAGTGAATGATATTTGATTAGTTTGTTCGTAGGAATGAGATATAAGATTCAGTTGTTTTCTTTCTTCATTACTGAAGTCTGAAATACATTTATTTTTTTCAGTAATTATAATACCTCATTATAAAGGGTTTCAATAAAACGTTTCATTTCGATATTGAAAAAAACGAGTATATTTTAAGAGAAATGAATGGATGTTAATATCATTGTAAAGATGAAGGTATACCATAAACGATATTAGCCAAATGACTGCCATAGCTACAGTTGCAGCACTATATCCATTTCTTGAAATTTTTCATGACCAATTCGCTTGCGAATGTATGTCCTCGATAACTTCACCAATTCCATATTTAAGGCCTTGATTCGATTGTGGAGCATTAGCATAGACCTTATATTTCACCTGGCCCCGAAGAAAATATTCAAACGGTGTCAAATCCAAAGATCTCGATGGCCAATTGTTATCACCTAACTCGGCCAGGCAACTCTTTTTGCAAAATTGCTATTGTTTCATTGCTTATGAGGTAGGTAGAGATGTATTGTTGAAAATAAACGTCATCCACAATTTTGGCCATAAAAAATTATCAATCATACCTACCTAGTAGCGCAACACATTGGACATTTAAGGTCAAATCGGACCATCAGCTCAAAAATAGCTCCGAACAGTGATAATGAGGATTAAGAGGCTTCTCAACAATCGTTCTTGGATTTTCCGAGCTCCAATTTCGACAATTCTGCTTATTAACATAGCCTCCGAGAAGAAAATGGACCTTATCACTGAATATAATTTTACCATGAGAATCCGGATCATTTTGAAGCATTTGAGACTTGAGAAGGATCTACAAACCTGGGTTTTCGTCAATATAACGGGCTAAAACAGCGAATTTCCCAGTTGTCCTTGAGTGACATACACGGTTTCGATTCTTCACATCGCTAACTTGTCCCAACAGCTCAAATTTTTCCATTAGTTTCACTATTGCTGGCCGACAAGGTGCTCCACGATGACCCTAAAGAGCTTCAGTTCTGCAAACTTTGACTCCAAAATTTTACCATTTTTGTAGTGAATTTTAATCATTTCAATGCGATAGCGAAAGGCTCAACTTTCCATTTTTAGTAATGGTGTAATTTCTACTTGTCAAATATGAAAAGATGACAGCTTCAAAAGTGGCAGCTGCCTGAATGCTGGCTATTCAAAATGAAACCAATTATTGGAAAATCCTTTAGTTAAAAATTGGTTTTCAGCTAAATTTCTTCGATCAGAATATTTATTGGCGATTTGACTATTATTTTTCATTCAGCGATTTCATTAATTCAAGACGTTTTCATTCATTCATTTTTCTTATACATATTCAATATAGGAAATAATGAACCGAAATGGATTTTCACATTATTTAAACAAATTTTATGTATACTACTCGCTTTCTTCGATTCACATATGGAGCATTCATATATCTCGAGGTACCTATTTTATACTTTCATTTAATTTATAATTAGAGGTTTCCAGATGATTACTGTAATCGAATCAAACGGTGTGTAATTGTTGATATCCACTGGGTAAATAACATTTTCAAGCTCGTTGATTTTTCGTTTAGAAATTTAAATTGCTGGTTGCCTCGTATGTAACTTCAAAAACTTCGATAAAAACGCACCGGCTAGCTGTCAGGAGCTTGTGAGCGCTCGTTTATTCATGCGCCGGAGATCACAGCATTTTATGAGGAACTTGTATGAGATTTGATTTATATTGAAGTCATTGTTTTCAAAATCTGGTGTTCTGATCATAAAATCAACTTGAAATTTGACATGAACAATCTAGTTGACAAATCTGCCTTGAACTTCAACCAAGCTTAAATTGTTCTTGTACACGAAAAATTTTAACTCGTTCTGATATATTGTGACTGAAAGTATTGAATTATTTCTCCGAAATTCTTTTTGAATTTTCTCTGATTCTAGTAACACAATCAACGTGATATTCTCTATAATGTTTAAACTTGTTATTTTACATATAAATGCAGAATTTCATCTAATTTGGAAATCTTGAGTTTTGATGAATTAGAGTTGTCCAAGTTCATGATCTTGTTATGAACACCCTGTACATTTTTGGTCCAAACCGCAAACAGTCTGATAATACTACGTATTTGCAGAATGAAAAAGGAAGAACATTTTTTCAAAGGAAGCTTTTTCTACCGAAATATAAAAAAAATGTGAGTCCTCATCGCCACCATTTTTTTCATAGGAATTCCATTAACTCATGAAACGTTGAATTTTTAGGTTTTTAGGTATGGCATATTGTCGAAATTGTCATAAAAAAGCTATCTACTGGTGTGATTATATACTGGGTGTGCCATTTGAAATAAGGAAGTAGTATTCTGTTTCCGGTATAATTGGAAGTTATAGAGATCTGGAAATATTTTAGAGAGAAAAATCATTGTCTCAAATCCCAATATGCAAATTTTCAGCTCAAAATTATGCTCAGTTTCTTATAAACGTCTAATAGGCCATCCCGGTGAATCACCCTGTATATTATATTATAAACGATATAGCGCTCTGTTTGGTGAACGAGCACTTAAAAAAACTAAACCTTATTCATACTGAAGAGAAATTGATGATTAGAACACGTTGCAGCTTATCTCCTGATGGTCAAGGACCTTTTGGGGTTGATGAACAAAATATAATTCGGTCAATAGGTCACTCAACGACCCAGAGGCTCGAACTCAGGTACCATCTTCGACAGGTAGCACGCCTGCAGATGATTTTAGTAAAATTTCACGTCCTATCTATCATCCTCAGTGACGTAGGAGACTTTTGATTCATATTTATTTCGAAAGAATGAAAAGCACATTCAATACCGATAGACTTTCATAGTTAGATTTCCCTTTCTGTATAAATTTACATTATGTTCATTTTCCCCAGAATTTCATATCAAAATTATAATTTTTAGCTTATTTAGAATGCAGAACTTTTTGAACCAATCGTTATCCCTGTTCTATAATCGACGATGTCTATCAAAATTATATTCATTCTCAAAGTTTCATAACCTTTGAAACATTATTTATCCTTAGTCTACTGTCAAATAATATTACGAAATCCTCCTCGTCCATTTCATTGATCAATTTTCTTGTTTTGGAATTGTCAGAATTTCCGGAAAATGTACTTCCTTTATTGCCTCATTATTGTTTTGATTTTGCCTGAATTTCCGTGGAATTTTTCGATGATTTGATTGTTATTTTGTTATTTGAATGCAACAAATCAAAGATCAATAAAATCGAACTGTTATAACTGTGTAACTAATATTGAATTATTTAACCTATCATCACTTATTTTGGTTCGTTTATGTTTTTACTCTATTCATAGTTATGAGAAACAATAATAATAACAAAGCGAATGGAAAAATTCTCTCGTACATTATTTACCAATTCATAAGACCATAGTTACCTACGTATCAATGCAAATTATTTTAGATTAATAACTTGAATTTCAATTTTATACAATTTCCAAAATTGAAAGTGATTTCTTCATTATTAATTACCAGGTATTCTATTGCTACTGATCTGTTATCAACACACTAATATTTGGAAAATTTCTTATCAAAAGGTCTTCCATCTGGATCTTCTATGCAATTGCAATTTTTTTTGTAATATTTTCTTCTGGATATTCTCTGGAAACCTCACCTGATTCCCATCTACCTTGCTCTTGCAGATCTAAGGAACCTCTACCAGAGTTGACGATCTCCTGTACCTACATACATACAATGGCCAGTATACTAGCTTGGATTTTTGAGATTAAAATATCTAACAATTTTCTCAGATATTTCAGAAGGGCATTTAAGGCTGAAGTGTACTTTTTGTAAGATAAAATATTAATATGAGATGGACCTCACTAACAGGATCTTTATATCCAATAATTTGGATTTTCCTGACGATTATGAAAGAATTGTTTTAAAAATTAACTGTCTCTTTTAAATTTCTTCAAACTACCAGTGGTCCGCCAAAATAAGTCTGGAAGAAAGAAGCGGGCACTCTGTTTCCGAGAAAAATCACCCTGTAGATTAGCTTTCAAGATTAGCATATCACATGATGAAATCTTTAAATAGAATTATCTATACCAAATTCAAGGGAAATATCTTGTGAAGGGAAGATGCTGAGAAAGAAAAGCAAACTTCAAAACCCTGTATCTCTACAACAAAGCGTTTGTAGCACATGTTTATAGGACTTTTTGTTCCTAAAATGATCCGAGGAATCTGTCATCTCCAATTTAGGAACACCCTGCAATAACATTTAGTATAATCTGGAACTCTAGTACATAATTTGAATTATTCCAATTTTTGTAAAGGATACACTTTCACCGATTTTGTTCAATCCAACTTCTTTCTTTCCATCATGTAACTCTCGATGGTACATACCTCACAGTCGATCTTAATTACGTCATCAGCAGTCTTTTATGTTAATGAACTTGGTAAAATAAATGAATGAGAGTCGATGTCATGCTCAATTAGTTGTGGTATAAATAGACAGAGTGTGTAGAAATAGAAGCTTAGCATTAATTGATTTCCTAAACGGAATAGAAATGAGTTCACTTGTTTAGTAGAGAGCTGGCAAATCCTTTGTGGAGTGGATTTTATGTGGATTTGCAAGAGAATCGGATCCGGAAATGGATAAACAAACTAGCTGTGACCCATTAGATTAGCAACTCTCAATTAGGGTTTGTTCAGAATGCAAAGCTAATTTGATATAGAATTCAAATATCTTAATTTTGGAATTCGAAATTCAAGTGTTCTCGAGTTAGATTCATTTCCGGGTTAATTTTCGAATGGCAGAACCTGGAAACTTGAAATTTGCAGGGTAGGTTTGGATCTTGAATTCGTAAATGGGAAAATTCCGTCTAGGGATTCCATAAATATGGACGTTTGAAGTTTTGTTGAAATTCCAGAACCTCATGTTCGATCGATATAAAAACTTTATATATATATATATATATATATATATATATATATATATATATATATATATATATATAATGATAACCTAAAACATCATCAAAAATTTCATATCGATCACATAACCAGAACCATAATAAAGAAGAATATCAATAAAAAAAATTGCCCAATATTTCTGTGACCACAAAATGAGTGCAATTGGAATTGCAATATCAAGATCAATGCATAATTCCAGCTGATCACATCCTCAAAAACAAAATTGAATACTATTAGTTGTACAACCTTGCTTCCGCCGTTTTGCAAAATATGGCTGTATCGTAGTGGATAGTCGAAATAAATAGATCGTAGATATCAAAAAATGAGCTTAGGTATTTGTAAACATAACGGCATCGAAATATTAGTAGATTTGTGTGTGCATCATCGAGTTATTTTCGAATTAACATGTCAGCTTACGAGCCAAATTCTTGTCATTTGCGAGAGGTTTTAATTTTCTTTAATATGAAGAAATCTGCGGCTGAGGCTCATCGAATGCTCTCAAATATCTATGGTGAAGCCGCTATTAGTAAGAAGAGAGCGTGCCGAGAGTGATTTTAACGCTTCAAGAATGTGATTTCGACGTCGATGACCAGCATGGCGGTGGAAGAGAGAAGACTTTCGAAAATGTAGAATTGGAAGCATTACTTGATCAAGACTCGTGTCAAACACAACCAGAATTGGCAGAATCATTGAGAGTGAGGCAACAAATCATTTAAAAACACCTGAAGTAATGTCAATGATTCAGAAACAAGGAAATTGGGTGTCGTACGAGTTGAAACCGAGAGCTATTGGACGGCGTTTGTTTGCTTGTGAACAGCTGCTTGCAAGGCAAAGACGGGAGGAGTTTCTGCATCGCATTGTGACTGGAGACGAAAAATGAGTTCATTACGTTAATCTCAAGCGTAGAAAATCATAGGGATTTCTCAAACGTCCACGGCCAAACCGAATATTCACGGTTTCAAGATCGTGCTCAGTATTTGGTGAGACCAGCTCGGCGTAGTGTATTATGAGTTGTTGAAACAGGCTGAAATAATCACAGGTGGTCCTTATCGAACGCAATTAATGTGTTTGAGCCGAGCATTGAAAGACAAACGGCCATGATGAACAAGAGACATGATGAAGTAATTTTTCAGCATGCCAGTGCTCAACTCCATGTTGCGAAACTGGTCAAGACATACTTGGAAACGTTGAAATGGGGAGTCCTACCCCAACCGCCGCATTCTCCAGACGTTGCTCCCTCAGACTATCACTTGTTTCGATCAATGGTACACGGCCTGATCAACCAGCACTTTCCTGAAGAAGTAAAATCTGGATCGATTCGTGGATCCCTTCAAGAGATGACCAGTTTTTTTATTGCGGATTTTGTACGCTGCCCGAAAGATGAGAGGAAGTAGTGGCCAGCGATGGACAATTCTTTGAATCATAAATGTAAAACCAGTTTTTTACAATAAAGCCTCGAATTTCTGAAAAAACGTAAAACGCCTATGTTATATTGGAAAGGAAATAATAAACTAATAGAGTGATTAAACTATTACAAACTATTAGTTACTCCTTTGAATGAAACATAAAAATTCCAATTAAATTGTACCGACTATTATATTCTTCTTTTATGGATCCAATCAAAGCAAAGACCATGAATTAGATCGAACAAATTTAATATTTAATGGATTAGGTCCTTACTTGATGGAAATTCATTATAAATGAAATAAAACAAAGTAATTTCCACGAATAAACTTTTGGAAAAATTTTTTCTCAATGTCGGGAGAAAATTGAATATTTTTTTCTGATCTATTTCAAATATTCACTACGCTGAACCAAAAGAGTACATAAATTCGATGGAAAAATTCATTGTATTGATGAATTTTGACAATTCAGTTCTTTTTTCCAATGATGAACTGAAACATTAATAGAATAAAAAGACGTTGATCATATTGATGAATGTTTCCATTAACATCAAAGAACAACTTCCATTAAACCTTTGAAATGTTTTTTATAACAATTTTTGGTTCATTCCTCTATCAGTTGTACCTACCTACTTTGTATCTTGTATCAATTAGGAGTAATACTATTCATTGAAAATATCCCAATTACTCCTACCTACTCCTTTATAGATTCAATGAAGAAAAATTGTACTATTTCATTTCATTTATTCATCCATACTAGCAAAAAATTGTTACAAGTAAATTTCTTATTCAATGAATATTCAATCGAAACAACGAACAATCAACATCAATTTCAGAATCGTTATATTGATGAACAGTGATCCATAATATCAATGAATAAGAAAGGAATTAATAAGTTAAGGAATAGAATAAAGGATAAAGGAATAAACTGAATTTCATTGGATTGATGAAAAAGTACATTCTATAAATGAAATCAAGATGATAATGATTGCCATTCGTCAATATAATGACATTATTTTTCTTTTAGTGTACAATCGTTAATAAACCAATTCAAACCGTTCATCCGTGATCCCTAATCACCTAAATCTCTCACCAAAAGATCTCTTTTCACAAACAATAAGCTCTGTTCAACCACCCATTCAATTGTTTGTTTCACGCCGATTACCTTAAAAATCGAACGATTCCAATTGAACGTTATGGATCGAAGAAAACCGTTCAAAACCGGCTTCATTCTTTTCGCCATATGTCAACTGGCTATGATAGACTATGAGAGAATTAATGGAATGAAAATTTCACTACTCGATGAATAATATTCACATTCAACAGTTTAACGATGGCGCGGCAGCCTATGAAAAAAGAGTACAAATCGTCACAGATGTGGCAACATGCAAATGACGTCCGAGAATAATAGCAAGGAAAGTGAAGAATTTATAGATATCGAGAATTCCGGAAATTATAACCCAGAAATTATAGAATTAAAAGTGGAATTCTTACCTACATTCTTAGCTTATGATTATTCAGGCAGAATGGGTTGCTTACTTTAAATAACTGATTTAATGAACTCTGAACTACGTTTCTCTTATTTTTTTTGAAGTGGAGGACTTGAGTCGACAAAGTCTTGCGAAAATATATTTCATTTTCACAGTTTTCAATTCAGGAGTTCCACAGGGAAGCTTACTAGGTGCATTATTGATTTTGATGAATAATCTTCCCCTGCATTCCAAATTGTCTGATTCTCGAAGAATAGTATGATTTATGAATTTTATCATTCACCAAGGTCTTACCCTCAAGTGGAGTATTTCAAAACTTCAAGGGTACGCAAAATTAAAGCATAAAATAAAAAAGAAAATATTAATGCCAGTCAATTCCAAATATTTGAAAAATTTGTTGTGGATAACCATACTAGGAATTGTACTAAGGTCCTCATTTTTAATTATTATTTATATTTTTGTTCTGCAGGTAGTTGCCTGAAATACCTATAGATAAAAATTGAATTGATAAATGAATTTCAAATTTATTATTGGTGACGTCCATGTTTTCAATAGTTAAATAAAAATTACAGAAATTTGGACAAGTTGTTCAAAATCCTGTAATTTTTATTCAACTATTGAATTTCAAATCTTTCATTTTCGCGCCAGAAATTCGCAACAAAAGTAACTGCTTTCAGGTCTGTAATCAATTAATTCAAAAATTTCCAATAAACTTAATAAATTTGCGAAGTATGCTCTGACACATCGATAAACATTGAAAATTTTGTGATTAGAATTGAAAATACGACTATCAAATTTTCTAGTTGATTTTTTTTCAATGGAAAATGAAATTGAAAATTATCTTACTCTGGCTAATGAATACTATGTCATTTCTCTTCTCCAATATTTCTCGAGATCAAAATTTAAAAAAGTAATCTGGTAACATCAAAATTTAAAAAAGGGATCTGGTAAAAAATCAGAAAATTGGATGTACTAACATTTATCATTCTATCAAATTTCACAACTGATTTGCCTTTAAAATTTGAATGGAAAATTCTTTATGAATTGAACAATAATTGAAAAAAATGAAATCTTGATAGTTCAAAACAATTACTACAACATTTCAAATGATTCACAAAAAATTTTATCCTCAGAAAAAACCTTACAACAAAACAATATTCATTTCCATTGAGAATGCGAAATGTTTCAACTCCCGTGTATTTATTTCTTGGAAAAAATAACTCACTTCTTAAGCTTTGATTTTGTGCTTTCCATATTACCAGCATGAAATAAAAAAACAACTAATTTTTTTATGGAAATGTGAACATACAAATATCTGACTTTTTCAGGTAGTCATGGAAATATTGAAATCATGTAGATAGGTACAAATAATCCATTCATGTCTATTCCAGTTCAAAATAAAAGTTGTCATTCGAAAAAATGTATGTGCATTCACTGATTTTCTTTGTGTTTTTGAAATATATCGCAATGATATTCAAAAATATATAATTAAAATAATAATCTCAGAATATCAAGGAAACTAGTTTTCTACTACGTGAAGGAGTAGAAATTTCAACGATATCAACATCAACTCAAAATTTAGAAAGTATGTATTATGAAGCAAAAAATTAAACGACAACAAATTTTTTTATCCGAATAATTTGAGTATCACTAAAATAAAAATAATGGGAAAAACTAAAGACTTGACAGTTTGAACCACATTGTCCCATTTTTGGATGATTCACGAAAAATTCAAATTATCTTCTCAAAAAAAAGTTGTTAATAGAAAACAATATTTATTTCCATGGATAATGGATAATTTTATAATATTTCAAGTATTTATTTCTGAGAATGAATAGATCGACTTTTCAGTTTTTTAAACACAACGAAGACATTTTCATGTGAAGAAGATTAAGTAAATGGACAACTAATTTTGTATTGAAAATGTAAATATACAAATATTTACTTTTTTCAGATAATTTCAGAAAAAATCGTAAAATTATGTACGAATTGTCAATTTTTTTATCCCGGTTCAGGACGAATTATTTGTATTTAAAAAATACGTACATTTATAGATTCTCTTTGTAATTTCGAAATATATCGGAATCATATCGAAAGATTGAAATATAAATTTCAGAATAACGAAGTGTTTCTCTTGTCGACAAAGAAAATTCAACGATATCAAGATCAAATCCTCAAATTTCAGACGTTGTTAAAATTATCAAACAAAAAAAAATGATACGACAACATATATCATAGTTTTACCCAAATAATTTGAGCGTCACTAAAACGAAAAATCATAAAAAACGTAATGAAATCGACAACTACTCTAATTCAAAAGAATCAACCACAACACTCTTCAAAACACAATAGGAAATGAACCCAACGCACTCTACATCTAACCAATCTCCAGCCATGAAAAATGAACAGTGAAGATGAAAGCTATTATGTCAACAAATCCCGGCCGGCACACGTTTTTCGAATAGAAACTAGACGTCCTTGAGAGAAATAGCCGAAGAGAATAGCTCCGACTTGCCCCAGATAATCTATCTCATTATCGAATGCAACAAGACGTGGTCTTATTTGCACTTTTATTCCTTGGCATGTTAATCGGTCGAATGCCCCTAGAAAAAATCCCGGATTCTAGTCTGTAAAGACACGCACAAACTCTGTAAGAAACATCCGTAGAAATCTCATCCGTTTTTTGTCTCGGTCAATGTCACACGCCACTGGTGGGGGCCTTAGAGAAGGGGTACCAACCATAATACACCGAAAGAATTTCTCGGGTGGGTGCCAACTGGGTATATAAACATTATACTGGATCTTTAATCGTAACAGTTAGTTAATAATGTTCGTAAAGTGTGTTGTCTTCGCTTTGGTAGCCTCCGTGGTCTACGGACGTTCTACGACGTCCCATCAAAACTCCATACAGGATGATCACAAGGCAAGGGCTAGTGACAGTACCTCGTACTACGGTGATATCAGATACCTCTACAAAGTGTACCAGGAATGCTCAGCCACTGATTTCTCGTCTTGCCTCAAATTGAAACTTGTTGCTGCTTTGGATCGTGTTGCCAGATCTGCAGACTTCACCCTCTTCGATGCTGTTACCTTCGTTAAGGACCCTGCTGCTCCAGCTGAGCAACCAAAATCTGAGGCCGAAATCGAAGCCAATCTACCTCGTTCTCTCGATGAGAAAGACAGCGCGCTCAACAACATGCTCACATCTAAAGTCTCGAGCTTCTTCGACACCCACTCTGTCCAGGTAAGCCTTCATTCCTTTATTGAAAACCATCAACTCTTCCAGTTCTCAAAAATAATTTCCTCAACCACAAAAGGCTAGACATACTTCTTACCTTTATTTTTATTCTTCCAGCTCAAATTCCCAAGCATGAGCGATCTCCAAAGGTCTCTCAGCGATGAAGGAAGGAAGAAGAGCGGCAAAGGAGGTAAAGGAGGTTTGATGATCCTTCCTTTGATCCTTGGAGGAACTTTGGTCCCATTGGCGCTTGGTGCTTTGGCTCTGCTCGCTGGTAAAGCCCTCATCGTCTCAAAATTGGCTTTGGTACTTGCTGCTATCATCGGTTTGAAGAAACTTCTTGGAGGAGGTGGTAGAGACGGTCATGAATCTGGACATGAAGTTGTTGTAAGTGGAGGACACGGTGGACATTCTGGCTGGGGAAGGTCGTACGAAAAGGAGGAAGCTCAGAATCTTGCATACAACGCATACGTACAGAAGACGCGATAAAAATAGACTGCTCAAATAGGGTTATAAGACTTAATTTATTTAAATTATTTAATTTAAATGTAACTGTAATAAATAAAATTTTTATTGTTTTTTAATTTAGGTCGTTTTCTTTTCGATAGTCCTCTGAGTTGAATATCCTTCAGAGGAGCAAATCCATTCGATTTTCAGAAAACATAAAATAAAATGATTGAATTCGCCAACCAATAAAAAAAAAATAATTTCAAACTTCAAACTAGATTGAAATCACAATTAGCTTTTTTATTGTTTCTCTTGAATATTGGTTCACTTGATAGAGAATCTCATATCAATAATTATATAATACTTTTGAAGTCAAGTTCATTGAAGATAAGGGTTTTCTTATTTCTTGAAATAAAAATCACAAGTTTTTTAAGTTTTTTTCATTCGGAGGGTCTTTGGGCTTTTGAAAAAAAGAGGCATATGTTTAACAAATTCCACAATGGCTTATTTTTTTCAATAGGTAGGTGATTACAATTACACACGCACAATGATATATACTTATAGCTACACAAATTTAAAATTTTGCCTGAAATGGTTATTTTCGGTTTCACCAATATATTTTTTCAAGGATTAAATGATATTTTCAACGTTTCATACAACAAAATTCGAAAATATATTCTTTGTTCGATATTTCAATTCATTGCCAAAAAGATGAGAATCTTTGTAGATTCACTAACAAAATGAAGCACTCTGAAAAAAACCGAATGATTGAGAATCACAAAATTCGTGTGAGTATAGAAAAAAACGGAATTTTTGAATGATCAATTGTAGATACTTTCATGATAGAATTCTATGAATTGCATTAAATTTGGTGCAACAATTAAGGGAACAAAATTTTAAGAATTCAGTTCTTGGAAATTCATGAAATTAAGAATATGTCTACAGGGTGTTTTCGAATAATACCTGATACTATTTCAAGAAAAAAGGTTCCCATGGACGTTAAGTCCGTAAAAGCTTTCTTACCAAAATACAGGGTGTCGAAGTTTAAGAAAATCAATATCTTGGAAACCACAGAATATATCAATATACCCATTCTGTGTAAAGAAGCTGCTTTGAGCTGTTTTCTTCATTCGAACTATAGGCAAGATGCATATCTGACATTTCAATTTTGCTGTAAACCATTTTACCTTTGGTAAGAAACAGGAGGAAACAAACACTTCAATTGGAACTTGAAAGACTCAGCCAAATCAATTTTTGTATTTAAAAAATAAAGCATTTCGAAAAACTAAGGCAGCCTCAATTTAATTATTGAAATCTCTTTTTATAAAAACGTTCTCAAAAAAATTTTTGAAAAAATTGATATGTTATTCATAGAGGAGAAAAAAAGTGAATACATTTCAACTTCAAATTTATTTTTATTCAATTCTTATCGACTTACTATATCCCCATTCAAAGATGGGGATAAATAAATATCAGACTACTCCTGAATTCTCTGACCCAGACCATTTTCTGGATGAATTTCAACACCAGTTCTTACAGTTGGAAAAGTTCTAACATTGCTTCAAACGTCAATGAGATAAATTTTGTGGTTTACAAGATCTTGAGAAAGAACCTTTTATTTTCAAATTTCAACAGCCTGTATATCATTGCTACCAAAATACTGAGTACAATAAATTTAACCGCGAATGATTATTCGTATTACTGAATGAGTGAACCCGGGTTCGAGTCCCGCCGCTGATATCCATTAATTTTTTTCAGATAAGTATATTCATATATTATTATTTACTCGTCAAATATTTTTTCTTTGAAAGAAGAATTGATGAACCATAGAGTAACATTGTCAGAGATTTTATTTCTTGAATATGTCCTGGATTTTTTGTCACATTTCCGATGAATTGGATGTATTGGAAATCTTTAATTTCACGGTTATTCGTGAGACGGATCCTGTGAGCCATAAATCTTGCAATATTGGCCTCTTCAACATTACTTAGCGTACGCAGTTAGTGCTTATTATAAGAGGCATAACAATTTAAATAAAAGTGATTTCTCGAAACGGTGAACAACATAAACGCACATTTTTCACTGCTCCGGTTTACTTTATCCATAATTTCACGAGAAAACGATATGAACCGATGTATTTATAAAATTGAAAGCGTCTGCTCAAGTTAGAGATCGATTCTTATTACATAGCCAATCAATCCACTCGCGACTCGCGTGTTTAGTTAATGATTACTTGTTAACTAATTGGATACGGAAATATCGAAAGTTTCCATATGACCATCAAAAAAGTTGTACAAAAATTTGCAAAAGTTTTGGGCTCGTCCGGGATTTGAACCCGGGACCTCCCGCACCCTAAGCGGAAATCATACCCCTAGACCAACGAGCCAGTTGAAAGAATTGGATAATAATCCTTTGTTCAGGTGTCACTTTCTTTTGAACAAAATACATGATTCGAGTTAAATTTAAGTACAAACAAGAAAATTGTTTTTACCGTCGGAAGTGAATAAATATCACAAATGTTTCCATTTTATACTAGCCAAAAGCTATGTAAATACTATTAATTATTATCTTGATGATTTAACTATACTATCGATTAAAATCTTGAACTTGTAGGTAATGGAAATTTTGTTATGTATACGTTTGCCATCAAATTAATTGCTATACTCTCAGTTTCGGCAAATTTATCAAAATATTCTTAATTATTTTTTTGAAGTGTGGAAGCGGCAACACAAAATACCTTACTGGATATTTATAAATTGCATAGTCATGAAAGGATAGACTTTTCCTAAATGTAAATAGTGTAAATACCTCTTTGTCATGAATATCTAAGAAAAAAAGATTCAGAGAATACAGAGAAGTTTTTTATACATACAATTTTTGTGAAGAAAGATAATCTTGAAAAAAATCCTACAATATCCTAGAAAATCTCTGGAGAATTGTTGTCATTCTTTATAGGCAACCCTAAAATAAGTGAAGTGTATCATAAGTTGCTTATAATAAAAATAATTAACAGCTCAGTATTTGATCAATTCGGTATGGGTACTGGATGGAAATTGATATAATATTCAAAGAATGAGAATTTCCAAAGTGATTCAATATCACTTGCTTCGGCGTACTAGGACTTCATCATTTGAAATGTAGGAGTACAATCCAATCATTGTTGCAGGACGATTGTTGTTTTGTTAGGAAAATATTCAGTGTATCATTATGTTTTGAATATAACTTTCATTTCGGAAGCACTTATCTTCCAAGAAAGTTTTTTTATATTGTGAGAAATTGGTGGAAGTACCAAGGATTCAGAACAATTGTTTCAAGAAAAGAAAGCTGCATTTAATAAGGAAGGTTTCAGGATGCAACTGACAGATGGCGCTGATGTTGAATGATCGATTAAACTGTTGAATCTCTTTATTAGCGGTTTCTTTTGGTGGCTTGAAGAATTGAAGACACTACCAGTATTGAATCCAGATTATTTTCTCTAGGGGAATTCGAGCATCTAGGAGGGAAGTTGATTTTGTGAGATAATCTTTTTCTTCGGGGGAGTATCGGTCATACTCCCTGTGAAATATTCTACAGGGCGTGAGGATGGTAGATAGAATGCTTCCGAATCTACCGAAGAATTGTAGGTTCTTTATACTAAACCTAAAGGTAGTGGAAGCATTGTGATCACTTTTGGAATGAAAAAAAAAAAAAAATTTGGTCTCTTATTTGAAAGTTTCCACTTGCAAAATGCATTTCAGACCATCTTGAACAACTGTTGTTTCATGCCTGTCTAACTTATTTGTCAAAGATTTGAATTTTATTAGACATGTAAGTGAAAATAAACCATAGTTTAAAATTTTCAGTGTCTTTTTTCGGGGAATTTTGAAATTGTAACTATACTCTCATTCCATGATAAGTTAATTTGCAAAAGTTATTGATAGGAAACCAAATTTTACATCTTTTCAGCATTATTTAAACTAATTGTTATAGAGTTCCATCTTATCTACCGTTAATCATAACAATTTGAAAAAAGCCATACGTATACAGGGGATTCACCGGGATAGCCTATTAGACGTTTATGGAAAACTAATCATAATTTTGAGCTGAAAATTCACGTGTTTTCCGGAAGTCACAGATTACTCCACATAGTTTTATATTGCGGTTTTTCCTCATTTAAAGTTCTTTCTCGATAACCCTTAAAGTATTAATTTTAGGTATAGGGTTTGCTTACGTAACCCCCACTATTTTGTACGTAGAATCGACTGAAATAATAAAAAATATAGGTTCTAATTCGAAAATCTTGACTTTTGATGAATTTGAGTTGTACAAGTTCATGATCTTATTATAAACACCCTGTACATTTCTGGCCAAAGAGCCTTATAATACTACGTATTCGCAGAATCGAAAAAAAAATATTCGACAAAAGGTTTTTCTGCCGAAATTTCCAAAGAAATGTGAGTCCTCGTCGCCACCATTTTCTTTATAAGAATCCCATTAACTCATAAACCGTTGAGTTCTCACCCAAGATATGACATATTGCCGAAATTTTCATCAAAAAAGCTATCTAATGATGTAATAATATACCGGGTGTGCCATTTGAAATAAGGATGCAGCAGTCTGTTTCCGGTATAACCAGAAGTTGTAGAGATCTGAAAATATTTTAGGGAGAAAGATCATTGTCTCAAACCCTAATATGTGAATTTTCAGTATACAATTATGATTAGTTTTCCATAAACGTCTAATAGGCCATCCCGGTGAATCAACCTGTATACTCAGATACACCTATTAATCCTATTTGAAATATTAGGTTGACTCGGTCTTTACTTGATAGAAATTTATTTAAAATCGAAATCTGATGATAGTTATTCTATTTCCACTTATCAATTCTGAAAATTACTGTTTTTCCGCTGAACCTTCAAGTTCATTTTTAACAATGAATGATAGAATTAAGAAACATGTGACATCTGAAATAGCTTCTGTGTAGCGAAACAATTAAAATTTATTGATTTTAGAAGTAAAAATAGAATAACTCTTATTTTATTTCGATTCATCTGAAATAATCGAACAAATCAGAACGCCCAAACGAAACAAATGATGGAATCTGTGTGAACTTCCTCTTCTAACCTACATAGAGTAGGTTTTCTTCCTCGAACTGGATGGCCTTTGGCCTTATCTAATGTTTCTGAACGCATAAAAGTTATTTGTGAGTCGTGATGCACTTCTCCCACTGAAGGTTCAATGAGAGATAATAATGAGTGAGGTGAATGTTGATCATGAACTTTTTTTGGTTACTTTCTCTTTATTGTGTTCGAAGATATACCTACCTACGGGTATTCTGTCATAGCATAATATGTTTTCGATATCTTTCTTACATATCGTTGCAATTCTGTTGGGATAGTGTCTCTAAAACAATTAAGTAAATCATATTGTATTATCAGGAATTTCAAAAACTATGCAGTTCACAATATTTCATTACAGTATTCTATCATACAAAATATAAGGGTAACGGAGTGGGAGTAACTGTCTTTCAAAGAAACGAACCGTAAAATGTATTTTACATATTTTCTCCGAAACTAAAGCAGAAAAAAATCATAAAATTTAGTATAACTCTTATTACTTAGGAGCTCAAACTTCTAGATGATTAAGGATTCATCAAATCAAGTAGCTTAATATTTTCTACTTGACTCGAAAATCAAGCTCGTGACGAATCATATGCTTGAACTTGATTTAACTTGATTTGAGATCTTTATTGCTTGACCATATTTCAAACTACTCGATGTGAGCTGGAGTCGCACGGCATATACAGGGTGATTCACCGAGATGACCTATTAGACGTTTTGGAAATATGGAAAACTAATCATAATTTTGTGCTGAAAATTTGCATGGTGAGGTTTGAGATGATGATCTTTCTCCCTAAAATATTTAAGATGTCTACAGATTTCGGTTATACCGGAAATAGACTACAACTTACTCATTTCAAATGACACACCCAGTATATTATTGCATCATTGGATAGCTTTTTCGATGACAATTTCGGCAATATGCCATACCTTGGGTAAAAACTCAACGATTCATGAGTTAATGGAATATTTCTGCAGAAAAAGCTTATTTCCAATTTTTTTTCGATTCAGCAAATACGCAGTATTCCGTGACTGTTTGCGGTTTGGTCCAAAAATGTACAGGGTGTTTCAAGACCATCAATTTGGACAATTCAAATCCATCAAAAATCAAGATTTTAAAATTAGGAGCTATATTATTTATTATTTCAGTCGATTCTACGTACAAAAATAGTGGGGTTACTTAAGCAAACCCTATACCTAAAATGAATACTTTAATAGTTATCGTCGAAGAACTATAAATGAGAAAAAACCGCAATTTATAACTGTGTGGAGTGATCTGTGACTTCCGGAAAACACAGAAGAACGCACTTCTTATGTCCCATAGTGAATCAACGTTCCATATTTACTAAAAATATATTGAGATGAATACCTAAATATATCAGAAATTCAGAAAACAAACTTTGAGCGCGCCAAACGACGTGAAACAACCGATGACACTAGAAGAGCAAAAGTTGTCAAACCTTAGATTTCAGCAGGTAGATACAGAAAATAATAAATATTCTGCATATTATAAATTCGACAATTAGGAAAAAAATCTGATTCCAAATACTCAATTTTGCATATTCAATCGGAAATCACTCAAATAAACATATTTCATTCAATATAATATACATTCATAATGATATAGTGAAATTGTGGATTTGAAAATATATCACAATCTGACAACGTAATCTAACCATGTTGGGGACATGTAAAAATTGCGTATACTTCCTCTATCTATGTTTATTACTCTATGATATATTCATTATACGTAAATATCGAAATTATGTGCAAAAACTTTCACTATTTGCTATTTTTTCCCGTAAACATATACTTCTTCTGTCTAGAAAAAGTATAGGTATATAAAGATATCAAATAGTAAGGTTCTGGCAATTTGATGTCATCAATTTGCTTTCATCAAGTAGGTAGAATCATTCAACTTTTATAATCATTCATTCACTAGAGTCAACATCAACCAAAAGAAAAAATCAAACTCCCTAAAATTATTATTTCAATTGAAAATATTGATTTGTATACCTGATTCACAGAAGAGTAAGAGAAAAGATCTATGAATATGAAGTTTGTAGTTTCAGTTAGTTCATTGTAAAACACTGATGAGGAAAAATTGTACAGAAAAATGCAAAAATTTCGAAACGTACGTCTGTCTTCATATCAATTCATTGATAGTTCACTTAATTTGTACAGTTTTTTATAACTTTCTTGTTGGTTTTATAATTTATAGTCATTAGTTGATTACAGTCAAAATCAAACGAATTGCGTATACTTCCTCTGTCTATTATTTATGTTGGCCACAAAATATGGAACACCTTGTATTCCCATATATATTACTAAGAATCAATCGAAGATTACCCTAAAAGAAATTGATCAAATTCCGACAGATTGTGTTATCAGAATTATAGAATTTAATTTCCATTAACTAAGGATCAAAATCATCTGCACAAGTACCTATCCTTTTTATGATTTTCAGGAAATTCCGCTAATAAAATTCACAAGGAAATATAAATTCAAGAAATTAGGACAATATTTCCTAAAACCCTTCCGATCATACGACATTACTAGTAAACAAGATCCGAGACGCAATAACATTTTGCATGACCTTATCGAAACAAATTCAAGTTCAAGATCTCGGTACTTTCTAGTTTACACTATAATGGAGATAGAGATTCGCGACTTAGCAATTTCACGTTTTGCATCTTTGGTGTAGCTGATTTCTTTCAGCGGAAAGAGGTCGAGTACTGCGAAGAACAGAGTTGAATTCTTGCTTTTATACTTTTATGGATATCTACCGGTTGATATTATTTCACTTTGATTGTTTTTGATGTCTTATCGTCACATTCTTGAAATGAAAGAATTTGAGGCGAATCAGTGTTTCAAAATGAATTTGTGTATGAAATCAAGGAAACAATTATTCCACTTTTATGACTAATTTTTTTTATTTCAAATTATTCTTCCTCCCTTGACTAATTTTTCAATTTAAAAGGAGAATAACTGTTTCCATGATTTCATACTTAAATTAATTCTGAAACGCTGAATTTCCACGAATTGTTTTCCGCTATTCGGTGTATATTTCACATTATATTAAGTCAAGAGATTAACACGAATGGTCCTTTTAGAAGCTCGCTCAGAGATATTATTGCAATTACCTTTGTCGTAGGTAATTGGTAAAATTTTTCTCTTTTTACATGCGGAGTTTGGGTGAAGTATTTTGCCAATTGAAAACTCCCCGGTCTGATGCACAGAAGCATTGCTAGTATCAAATCCATATGATTTTTAATTAGTATACCAACTTTCAAACGATACGTGTCAAAATTTAACAGCAGCCCGATCATTAGTTTGGGAGATATGCGTTGTGAGTGGAGCTACTTTTGTTTTTCGAAAAAAGTTGGAAAAAAAGAATTTCGTGTGCTGATAAAATATTGCTTTTTGAAGGGAAAAATTACAGTTGAAGCAAAATTTTGGCTTGGTGAACAGTTTCCGGGGTCTGCACCAGAAAAATCAAACATCATTGATTGGTATGCTAAGTTTAAACGTGGTGAAATGAGCACCGAAGACGGCGAACGAAGTGGACGCCCAAAAGAGGCTGTCACCGACGAAAAAATTAAAAAAAAATTCACAAAATAATTTTGAATGACCGTAAACTGTAGTTGATCGAGATAGCAGACATTGTGAAGATATCATCTGAACGTGTACATTATATTTTATCATTCATGAATATTTGTACATGAGAAAACTGTGTGCAAAATGGGTGCCGAGCGAGCTCACAATCGATCGAAAGCAACAACGTATTAATGATTCTGACAATGTTTGAAGCTGTTTAAGTGCAATAAACCTGAATTTTTGTGTCGATATTTGACAATGAATGAAACATGGCTCCATCATTCTACTCCGGAGTCCAATCGATAATCAGCTGAGTGGACTGCACACAATGAACCGAATCCAAAGCGAGGAGAAACACAACAGTCAGCTGGCAAGGTTATGGCATCAGTATTCTGGGATGCGCAAGGTATAATATTCATTGATTACCTCCAAAAGGGCCAGAACATCAATAGCAATTCTTATATAGCATTATTGGATCGTTTAAAGGACGAAATCGTTAAAAAACGGCCCCAATTGAAGAAAAAAAGGTGCTGTTTCATCATGCCAATGCGCCGTGTCACAAATCAATGAAAACAATGGTAAAATCAGATGAATTGGGCTTCGAATTGCTTCTGCATCCACCGTATTCACCAGATCTGACCCCCAGCGACTTTTTCCTGTTCTCAGATCTCAAAAGAATGCTCGTTGGAAAGAAATTAAGCGTCAATGAAGAAGTAATTGCCGAAACTGAGTCCTATTTCGAATCGAAAGACAAATCGTACTACAAAAATGGTATCGAAAAGATGGAAGATCGCTATAATCGCTATATCGCCCTCGAAGACTATGTTGAATAATAAATTAGAATTTGGCCAAAAAAATGTGTTTTACTATGATAGACTGGAGACTTTTCATTCGGCCCGTTATAGTAGCGTAAAAAGACTATATCAATTTCTTAGCTTAATAAGTTCAATTTATTCGCAAGACCTTTTTTCAACGTTATCCTAATTTCTTATTTTCATTTCAGTTCATTTTCAAACATTTCAGTTTCTAATCCAATCACCCAAGTCATGGCTAACCAAAGTCAGATTCGTGAATCCCAAAAAATGAGACCGATGCTGCGCTCTCCAAAACGTCAAATAAAACTTTTCCCATCCCAAAAACCGTTAGACTACACCTTTGTCTACTCAAGATCATAAAAGTATAATCCAAGCAATTGTTGATCGGATCTCACGACACGAAAAAAAAAGCAATAGAGAAATTAATTGGTCAATTCGTTAACAGCATGGATTTCAATAACTGTAAATAACACAATACGCTTTTCTTTTCTCATATACAAAGTGTGACGCGCTCATATTCGAGTTATTACATAGAATAAGATGGTATTTTTTATGGCCAGAAAAATCTCGAGAACGCAAACATAGATGAGAGCAATTAGCATATGTAAACAGTCTTTTACTTTCACGGTCAGAGGAACACAATGAGTGGTACCTTGGAAATAACAGCTTTAGTATTCTTTGTTGGTACTAAACGGTAGGGTACCGCAGGATTGAAATTCATTATTATGCTGGCATTGTCTTTGGATATTCTCGGTTTATTGTGAAAAATTAAAATTGGATTGCATTGGTTCATCTCTGGAAACGAAGCTAACGATTTGTATCAGATTTGAAAAAGTGAAAATTTTGGTTGCAAAACTTTTGTCCTTCTGCTCAACGTATTACCCAAAACTGCCTAGGATTTATCAAAAAAAAAAAAATTATCTTAGCAAAGCTATCCGTATAAAAAAAGTGCTTTCCAAATAAATCGGTACTCCAAATCTCTATTTGGGGAAAATATAGAAATCTAACTGTTTATCCAACTACTTTATTGCTTGAGAACTAAGTTATTCGAATATTTTCGGTTACAAAGAAATTTCAGTTTTTCCTGGACGGGTGCCAACTTTGTTATCTCTAAGTAAAATATATTTTTTTCCATTTTTTCAGTCTCTATGAAGAATAAAAGATACTTCATGCCCACTCTTAACCCTTAATATTAATGATTTTCGAGATATTTAGCATGTCAGATACTCGGAGTATTCGATATTACAAAGTTATGGTGAATTGTATTGTAATTCATTTTTGGTCATGTATTGAACATGGATTACTCTCTCAAACGGTATATTTAAAATTGACCAGTGATATATATTATACGAAATTGTCAAATTTTGAAAATGAAAATTTACACAATTTTCCTAATTTCAACAGCTGTTTTCACGAAAGGGAGTTATTCGAGGAAAACTATACAACTTATACTTACATCATCTGAAAAAGATATCTTTTGTTAAATAACATCAGTCGTCTCGATAGCAATTTATTTTCGAATGTGGTTTCATTGGAATTAGAGGGGAGAAATATGAATTTTTGAAAATTTTCTAGCAAAGAGCTTTTTTTAAGGAAAATAAGTGAATTTTGCCAGATGAAACGCGTCGAAATTCATAGCATAGCATTTGTTTGCGTAACTTAAGAATCGATAATATTCAGGGTGTTCAATTTTAAGTGAGGAAAATACTGCAAATTTTCATTTAAAAAATAGGCAATTTGTTATCATACCCAGTACATCTCTGGTCCACAGATAAACTGTTTGAGACTCAGAAATGAATTCCACTTACATTGACCAAAACTTGGTAATATCAAATATACGAAGTGACTATTACTATTTAAAAAAAAAAAAATAGCTATCATATAAAGGGTGATTCACCGTGATGATGGCCTTATTATTTTGTGCTGAAAATTTGCATGTTGGTGTTTGAGACGATGATCATTCTCCCTAAAATATTTTCAGATCTCTACAACTTCCAGTTATACCTGAAACAAACTACTAGTTCCTTATTTCAAATGACACACCCAGTATATTAGATAGCTTTTTTGATGACAATTTCAGCAATATGCCACACCTTGGGTAAAAACCTAAAGGTTCATTAGTTAATGGGATTCTTATGGAAAAAATGTTGGTGACGAGGACTCACATTTTTCTGAATATTTCTGCAGAAAAATTTCTTCGAAAAACCTTTTTCATATTTGATTCTGCCAATACGTAGTATTATGAGACTGTTTGAGGTTTGGAGCAAAAATGTACAAGGTGTTTATCAGAAGATCATGAACTTGGACAACTCAAATTTATCAAAAATCAAGATTTTCAAATTGAAATCTACATTTTTCATTATTTCAGTCAATTCTACGTATAAAAAAAGTGATAAACCACATTGTGCTGAAATTATCAAATACCACTAGTTGATACTCAAAAAATCGATGATTTATTGATAACAATATATGCCCCAAAGCGCTCAAGTTAAAATGATATAAAATCTACAAAGTGTTCCTAAATCAAAGGTATCGACGAAAATGAGAGATTTCTCAGATAATTTTATGGAATAAAGGTCCCCTAAGAATAGCATTTGGATTTGGATTAGATATTCAAATTAATTATTTACATCAATTTCGATTGCAAATCTACAGTGTGATATATTTCTTGAAACAGTGTCTGCTTTTCCCCCAAAACCTGTTTTTGGTGCACCACTGGTGTGCAACGATTTTGCAACGATTGTTTTAAAAATAACTAAAAGAGACTTTAATCGGGTACAAAACTTTTTAGTTTCTTGTAGTTTCCGTATCTTCTAATGAGTCTAAATTTTAAACAATTCTTTGGGTATCCCCAAGAAAATTCAAATTATTATGAAAATCCAGTAAGTAAGTTGTGAAGAATTAATAATTAATATGTAGCCATGTTTCATAAAAATGCGATAAACTAATATAATGATCACAAAAAAGTAGGACTACAAGAATCATCCCTTGTCTCCGCGTTTGCAGGCCCATGTATATAGGACTTTTTTCTTAACATTATCCTAGGAATCTCTCATTTCATTTTTAGAACAGGTATGTTTTTATGACATGCCACAAACCAGGAAGTCTTGAATTCAGATTTAAGTTCAGAATACTGAATTGATAACTTTGAAGCAAAATTCTATAAGGGAAACTTCTTGAAAATTTGAATGAGTGGACTTCCCGTCACTGCTTCTTTCATTTTTTTCATATATCCCTAAATTTTTTATGATCCAAAATGAAAACAATAAAATTTTCTCTTTCTTTCAGAACGATTCAAAAAATTTTCTTCCCTTCAAAGTAGGATTGTTCCAAGTCAAGATTTCTTCTTAAGACCAAGTGACAAGATCGAATTCCGTTAAAACGAGAGTTTTACACCCGCAGGCAAAAGTCTAACCAATAAGTATCGGTGGCAAACTTGGCCACAATAAAAACACTCATTGAGATATGTAGCACATACATAGACACTATACTCCTTTCTTGAATCTAGTACAGAATAGCACACATTTTTATTTTGGTCCTCCTCTTCGCGGATTCTCCTTCTTGGGCATAAAACCGGGACGTTCGAACTATTATTCACCAGTGCTTGATCAGATCTTAGTGAATTAACATCATGAAAGTATTGTTCCTCGTGTTACTTGGTCTTTATGGCCTGGCCGAAGTGAGGTGTGAAGATGATCACTTTGAGGATGGTGTTTACAAGGAGGCTATCGCCTTTGTGATGGAGTGCTCGTCGCAGGATGTCGGTCTGTGCTTGAAGGTACGAGAAAACAGTTTTTTTTAACGAAAGAAAAAAATTTTAAATTTTTTTGACGAACGAAAAATTTTTTTTCAACTGGCGCAAAAAACGAGTTTTTTTTCACTAATGTTAGGAGAATAGAATATAATTTTTTCAATACCTTATGCACAGCCTCGATTCTGTAACTAAAAAAAAAAATATTGAATATTTCAAATATTCATGAAGAAAAAAATTGCAAAAAATTCCTCAATTCATTATCATTTATTTATTGTGAAAAATTTCCCTCAATTTTATTATCTGTCACGGTTATTTCAGAAATGATTATGCTTTGTTTAGATTTTACTAAAACCTACTTCTATTTCAGTTCCATCTTATGAAAATCTAATGAATAAAATGAATCTAATAAAAATACTAAAACGTAGATTTATATAGTCTTATAATCATAGTTATAGAAGAAAAATCTTTACGGTGTAAAAACGTATTTTGATTTACTATTTTAAGCAATAAAAATGTCTTTTCAACCATACCTGAAACTTTTACAGTTCACTTTTTACAATATTCAAAATTCGAAAATAGCAAAATGAAAGTAAGCCCTGAGGTTCAGAGCTTCTGCGCACTTGTTCGAATTAATATTCATGTATTTCACTCATAAAATTTAGCATTGATTTTCAGTGATCTGAACACAAATCTGATACCAATAGTTCAAAATTTAACGAACCTGCAAAGTACATACCAAATCAGTAATACACTTCTTAAAATAGTTTTTGAGGAAAGGAAATATTATAGCAAATAAAAATTATAGAAGCTTGCTGGTGTGGTTCGTTTTTCCTATTCGATATATTCCAAAATACATCGGCACCAAATCTTCGAAAACAATGATTATGTATTCAAATTAGTATTTTACAGAAAAAATTTGAAATTGTTTTTTAAGAGTTTTGAAGAAAAAACTTCGCCTTTTCCTTCAATGAATTCGATATCGCACGAATAATAATAACCAAAAATATTCGAAACAAATCAGTATGGCTTCAACTCCGAATAACACAGAAAAATTAATATATTTTGAATATTCAAAATTTACGAAATCTGAAGAAGCTACTATGTAGCGAAACAATTGTTATATACATACTATGTATAACAGTGGAAATTAAAACTCCTATTTGAGATTAATTTAATGATTTTCTCAGGAGTAAAGACCAAGTCAATCAAATATTTGTAATAAGTAGTGCTTTTTACATTTTAACTTCGATAAAAGACCATATTATTGATATTAATTAAATTTATGGAATCGAAACAAGAT
Organism: Harmonia axyridis; assembly: GCF_914767665.1. Taxonomy (NCBI): domain Eukaryota; kingdom Metazoa; phylum Arthropoda; class Insecta; order Coleoptera; family Coccinellidae; genus Harmonia; species Harmonia axyridis. The sequence continues at coordinate 34,942,776 of NC_059505.1, forward strand.
ATAAATATACTTAATCTTACAGGATAAATTCTCCTTCATTCAATCTACGCATAAAAAAAAACCGTTAAAGGATTATCCTCAAATTCAAAATCTCATCTAATCAAATCCATCTAATTGGAAAATTTCAATAGTATTTGGATCGAACTAATGAAAAAATTTTTTTTATTATTTCCGTTGTCATACATAATGAATATTCACCCCAAAAATTCATGAATGAGCTAATTTGAATGAGAAGCTCCTATTCTTATACACATAGATAAATATTGCAGTATCTTCATTTGAATTGCATAAAGTTTTCACATACATTCCTCGTCCACCTCATAGTTTTCATCAATATTCCAATATCAAACACGAGAATAATTAACAAAAAAAAACAGAAATTCAATATTGAGCATGTACATATAGGTGTAAGATAAACGATGAGTGAAGTTGAGCAAACACCTCATTTTCTTCAACGACTAATTATCAATCAATGCGATAATTTAATGGAGACTAATAGCTAGTTGAGCATTAATTAAATTTGATAACTTGTTTGCTGTATAACTCAAGAAGATGTCAGTTGAAAGTAAACTCAGGAAGTTATTGAGAACTATGCGTGTTAAGTGTTATAGTTATAATGCATATAAACGGAATATAGAGTATCACTTCATTTTTTTCTTTATTGATCAAATATTGACGGTATTCAGTGGGTCACTCGAAATAATAGAAGAATTGACGTTATTTATGAATGCCTACTTATTCCTAAGGTTCATATTCCAATGACTATTTAACAGAAAAATGGAGATATAGGTATGGCTTTGGGAAAGAAACATGCCAAAAATATTTACAAAAATCAGAGAAGTAAGAAAACAAGCAACAAAACCTCTCAATCACCCATAATAAATTCATCAAAATATATGTAATACGAAAAAAAAATAAAAAATATACAAGGAAATACGGTAATAAACAGAAAAAACAGCTGGAATATAATACTTTGATCGAGAATTTCCGGGTCTTATCAAGTAAAAATTCATTTTTTCTCAAAAATTCAGCTTTATTCATCATCAAAGTCACCTTTAAGAGCGATACATGTACTACAACGTTCCTCTAACCTTTTATTATATAATCCAAAAAGAACTCAATACCGAAAATCATTTTTAACATATTGAATCCATCGGAGACGAAAATCCTATGACAAAGTAGGTCTACCAGCATACCTAACCTCAATGATGTCATTCCAACTAAACGGGATTATGTTTTGGGAAAGTGCAGATTCCTACATAGAAAAATCCATGTTGCGAATGTCACCCAACAAGACAATTAGTTGTATATGGCTGTACCAACAATTTCTCTTCATGATCACCTCTAAGTGATATTCGGGTGACACTGACCTACAGACACAACAAGTAAGACGTTGTGAATCAATCGAACATCTATGTTCGTCTGCCATCAGACAAGAATTTCAAGAAACGTTCCTAGGCCTCTCAGAAATGGTGTCAGTAAGTTGTCTCCGTACTGCAGCTCTTCAACGTACCTCCAGGCATCTATCCATTCAATTTATGGTTATTATTAACAGCATTATCTGCATTAACGGGCTCTTTCGCTTGCAAGATGTTGAATCGAAGGATAATTCATTGATGTTCTTGTTGATCGACAACTGCATTCTACTGCAAAAACCTTAATCAAGATCTTGTGCTATGAAAATTACTTCTGTACTTGATGGATGTCGTTTTCAATTATCGATTTCATCTTGAAGATTGATATATGTTACTTTGAATGGTTTATGAACGGTTAATACATTTTTTTGTGTGTTCCTGTTGGAGGAACTGAAATGAGTGCGGAATCTGAAGGTTAAAACACGCAGTGTTTGAAAGGTTGCTAGATAACTCACAAAAAATAAATTTTCAGTTTGAATACTACCTTTCTAATCTATACTCTAAAGTTTTTTTTTTAAATTGAGGTGTACTGAAGCCATACACTAAATGAATAACTTTTTTTTATGAATGTTCACTTCCTCGGAGCAAATTCAGACCACAAAATACGGTTTTCCAGCATTCTGATCTATCTCTATGCAGCGAACTTTCCCTGAATGTTTTGGGCAACTTTTCTGGCCTAGGCCTTCCAAATGTATGTCTTCTGGTTTTTTATATAGGACCACTCTGGATAATAAATAAATTCTTGCTTAAAACCAACTCATAACAAGAACATAATTCACTCAGTTGAGAGTTAACAGATTTTTTCTCGACACATAGACCTCCAAATATTTTTCTGCTGAATCCACTCTATTCTGGAAAATTTCTCAATATATTATTTGGCAATCGTTTAGGATTTTCATGTGTATTCGACAAATTCGATTCAAAAACATTTCAAAATTATTCATTATTATTATTCAAGCTTTCAGATAAGCTTGTGAATAACAATAAAAAGGAAAGTTATTCTAATTCGAAAATCATTTCCAGCATTTGTTTGCAGTCATGATTTGGGTATGATAAAAATAGCTTATTATACTTCAAAACAGTTGTAACGTTGAAGGCATTTAAATTTTCATGAAATTCTGTTTTGAAGAATAAAAAAAATCAGATTCACCATTCATGAAACGGATGGAACCACCTAGTAGAACCCACACTGATGAAATCAGTTCAAAAACAAATAGCATTCTGGCACAGCCAGAACCAGTCCACCGAAAAACAAATATCAGCCAAAATTGACATCCTGTCATAGATATTGATTGATATGGGTAGAAAGTCGATTGCAAATTATACTAGGATCAATTTTATCTAAGATATAATTGTTGACTACCCACTGATTTTCGTATCATAAACCCAACTTCTAATAATGTAATTATTCATGAATTAAGACTGAAGAGGAAATGAATGACTACTTCTAATAGACTTGAACTCTGGTTTTGACCTCAAATACGCGCTCGACACTCATAAAAAGAAGTTTGAGAGTTTATTGGTTTGAAATAGACATGTATTATTATGGAAATAATGAGGTTAGTCGATGATTTTATTGATAGTAATTAGGAAATCTGATCTCACTATGTGGATAACTCTTGATTTTATGATGCTCTTGTCATAGATTTTTTCCTGAGTGATGTGTCGGTTTATCTGCTTTGTTCTCCAAGGGAATTCGGTTTCTTGATTGTTTTATCGAAAACTTGTTTTGAAGTTCCCTGAAAGATTTTACTGCATTTGACTGACAAAAAATCAAGTCAAACTCAGATCAATCTTTTTGATGTATGATTCAAGTTAAATCAAAATATGGTTACAGGTTTGAAAATTCAAACTGTTTGTCGAACTAGTTTGAAAAATAATTTATGTAGTAGATATACCTTCAATAGGTAAAATATTTATATCAAATATAGTAATTAGCTACAACAAATACCAACATTAATTTGAAGCAAAAAAATACATTATTCTTATATTTTTTTAATCAACTCCAACTTGTTACCTCAAAATTCTTCGTGAAAAGTAAAGTTCTTACTTCAGTACATCTTATAAATTAAGTGAAAGTTGTGAACAAGACACTAGAGCGCCCTGCTAATAAAAATTACAAGTATAATAAAAGAAACCACAAAGAAACTTAAAGAATAAGGGAGCTGCCGTCCAAAAACCATTGTAACAATTCTGGATCTAACGTTTTATGTTGCTTCTACCACAAATACTACTTGATCCAGAAAGTGTTGCTTCCTGTGGAAATACTTTTTCGTACAATTTTTCGTGGCTCTTCATCAATTGTTGTTGAATAACTAGTTCCACTATTGGCATTTTATAACGTTGTTCTTTATTTTTACATAATTGGCACTTTGCAATTCTCATTGTTTTGGAATCGCCTACTGCAACATCAAAAAAATGTGTATTTCTTTTACTTGTTAATTTGTGAGTGAAATAAAACTAGTTTGACTTGAATGCATCTCGAATTTTGCATAAAGACTTAGGTCTTAGAGTTTATTTTTAACAAACACCACATCCTGGCACACAAACAATCAAACAATAGCAATTTTGTAAGAAAGGTTTTCTAACCGTGTTATTGCTTGAACAGGTGATCACAATTGGCCACCGAGATCTTGCAATTTCACTTTTTCTTTGGAGCCACGTGAAAGATAAGATATTCTCCACAATCGATCCAAGAATTTTAAGATGAAATTCGTGAAGTTATCGATTACATACAGTTACAAATATGCGAATTGTTCATGGGAAGGATATTTTTGAAATCTTTCCAAGGATTTTTCGATTGAAAATGCAATCAGATCATCAGTTCCAAAATCAGCAGTTATTTTCCAAAAAATACCAAAAGAAAAAGTCAATAGCTTTGAAAAGTGATATAATAATACATTGAACAAGTTGAATTGTGAGAACAATTCTTCGTTAATTCGTTCCAGACCAACAAAGCTGCAATTTTCTGCTCAATTACAATTCTAGTACATGGCGCATTCGCCAATTTGCAACCAAACCTCAAAACCTCTCTGAGGACGATCCAAGTCCAACTCAACCAGTCGAATCCACGTTTCTCCACCAATTAAGATTCCATTCAAACTTCGGAATCTCAAATACGCCGCAAAGTTCCAAATTAATTAGAAGATACGAACTTGAACTTGGGTCAGCACAGACATTGTTTATATTCCATTCATTTTCCAGGAGAGGGCCTTGAAATACATCGACAGATTGCCGGCAAATATGGACATAGGAGGCGCAATCAAAATTAAACAGTTGGATGCAGAGCGTTCTGGAAAACACTTCAACCCATTGGTCCTACCCGAAGAGCCAAGAGCTAGAGAGGAAGCTGTCGATAATGCACTCTTCGACAAGATTGCGGAGTACTTGAGTTCACATACCGTCGAATTTAGGTTACCTTCCGAATCTGTTAAGGATATGCAGAGGTCTATGATGGTTGATGAAGGTAAATTAATTTCAAATACGTTAGAACTTTGAATAACTAGTTTATTTTGGTTAGAGATCAGAGTAATAAACATAGATAGAGGGAGCAAATGTCATTTTCAGTGCGCAAATATTGTCCCCAACATGAACTATCAAATTCGACATGAAGCGCGCGGAAATGAAAACATATCAGTGATACGATATTTCACTCAATTCGCGAGTTTCTCCACGAAGAACGCACTTCTTATGTCACATAGTGAATCAACGTTTCATATTAACTCAAAATATATTCAAATAAATACCTAAATATATCAGAAATTTAGAAACTTCAAGCGCGACAAACGACGTGAAACAACCGAAGACACTAGGAGAGCAAAAGTTGCCAAACCTTGGATTTCAGCAGTTAGATACAGAAAATAATAAATATTCTGCTTATTATAAATTCGACAATTAGGAAAAAATCGGATTCCAAATATTCAAATTTGCATATTCATTCGGGAATCACTCAAATAAATATAATATAATAAACATTCATAACGATATAGTAAATCTATAAACGACAACGTAATCTAACCATGTTGGGGACATGTAAAAATTGCGTATACTTCCTCTATCTATGTTTATTACTGTATGATTTCAACATAGAGTCATTTATCACTTTGTTGAACTATTTTGAGCACAAGCTATTAAGATCACTCACAAAATGTTAGCATGCAGCTCCTCTGGACCAAAAATATGCCATAATAAAGGATTATAATCCATAATCCTCGTACAAACTCGATATCTAATGATGGACTTTACAGATTTAAAGAAAAATTCTTTCTTCGAGAACTGAAAGAAACTGAGAACTTCATTTCGATATCTCCTTTAATTTTCAAGATATGAACTAGAATTAAAAATTTTCATTTAAGTCAAACCATCACAACGTTCTTGACGCTTCTTAATAGTATCGCTGTTAAACATAAGTATTATTGAAGTGAAATCTTCCAAAGAATATGGTCAATTCTTCACAAGTGTTGTGATTCTATTGAAATAGCTCATGTGAGAATAGATTTCTGGATAACATCCCGAACCTATACTATGTAGAATATTGACATCTTGTTTCTACTACCTTATCCTAAAATATTCTTTAGGCAAAATCTGGACTAATTTTATTGCAATCATCAACTGAATAAAGCTCTATTACTTTCTGCCAAGTGTTTCTGCACCAGAAAATGGGGTACTAAATTTAGCTTCAGCAGATCAACAGAAGAAAAATTCTTCTTCTTCTTTCAATGCCTCTTCTATTGAAGATTGGCGCCAACTGTCGCAAATTCGTCACTCTTTTGGGAGGTGGGATCCACACATTGGACATTCATCCAGAAGTGTTGTCTTTGATGGTCTAATATTCTCTCTATTTTGCCCTTTATGATCAACTGGATCAATTGATACTGATCAACCTTCAACATATGGCCAAAGTAGGAGGTTTTCTGCTTTTTAATAAATGTTTATAGCTCTCTATCTGCGCTAACACTGTCTAGTAAACACTCCCTGTCCAAGAAATGCATTCTGTTGAAGTCCAACACTTAAAATGCTTCGATTCTCCTCAAAGTTGTCATCTTGACGGTACAAGCTTTCATCCCATATAAAAGAACTGAGTATATATGTAGATATAGCATGTCATGTCCAAGGATGCGTTACTTAGAAGTCTCTTCATTCGCTCAAATGCTAATGTAGCATAATCTATTCTTGATCTTATTTCAATGTATGGGTCTAGAGTCTAGACTGTCAGTTATCCAGCATCCCAAGTACTTGATTTTGTTCACTTGTTCGATGCAACTGCCTTTTACGATAATATTGGCTATTATATTTATTGATCTTCGAGATTATCATGACCTTTGTCTTTTTTGAATATGCCGTATTCTAAATATTTTTTTTTCCCGATAGCATATGTTATTTCATGTAGAGATTTCTCACTGTCTGTAAATATGATTATGTCACCCTATCTTATGTTGTTCAGTATCACCTTCTCAACCTTGACAGCATCTTTGATGAAGAAAATACAAAAAGAAAGAAAAAGAAGTACGATTTCCAAGTGTGTAATATCATACGATATTAATTATCTATCTGGTTAATGCACCAACAAAACTGCCATCAACATAACCATTGTCAATCAGAAGATTTCCACCACATCATAATCGAAAGTATACCAAGGAGAATGCATGTTATCAAGGGAGAGTAGCGATATACCGCATAACTCAACCCAAGATGAAAAACAAACGAAATAGCAGGCACCTTATTGAACATGTTTGATGTTCATCAGTGCTCAATTTAAAATTTACGCAAAGTGAATTCCTATTTATTTCAATATATTTTCTTATTTCCAGGCAGGAAGAAGCAAGGAGGAGGAGGTGGGGGTAAGAAAGGAGGCGGTGGCATGAAGATGATGATGATGCTAGGTATGAAAGGAGCCCTCCTCGGAGCCTTAGCCCTCAAATTCATCGCTCTCATCGCCTTCAAAGCCCTAGTGATCGCCAAGATAGCCTTTACGATATCCGCCATTATCGCTCTCAAGAAACTGCTGGGTGGTAAACAACAAAGCTCCACCTATGAAGTTGTTGCACATCCACACTACGAAGAACACGGAGGTGGTCACTACGATAGATCCTTTGGACCAGAGCTGGCTTACAGAGGACACGTTGATCCTAAAAACAGCCATATTTCGTACTAATCTAGTTGCCTGATAGGCAAGGTGATTTGACTGGAAGTGGTTATGTTTATTTCTTTTTAGTTTTGACTAGAATGGTTTTATTTATTGTACATTTTTTATGTACCTGTTGCAGTGGATTAATTTATTTATTTATTACCTGTATTTTATATTGAATAGATTATATTTTTCGAATTAATTTTGTTGTTTATTGGTTTTCTTGGATTGAAATGATTTTATGTTAGGAGACATGTGGTAGTACAGAATCATTGATGCTTGAAAGGCTTTCCTAAATGTGAAGAATTGGATCGAAAGAGAATTAGGTACCCTAACTCATGAATATAATTGAGGAGCCAATATGTCTGACCCAATTTCACTTAATTTGACCCGTCAAAAATTTGCAAATTTCTTGATTAGGGTTTATCAATTTTCAACTGTTTTCGACATGATAATCCTCTGATACTTCTAATTCAGAAAAATTGCAAGTCTTGTCATTTTCATTTTAACTAGGAAATAGACAGCCTTTCATTGTTTGAAAACTCATTTCGATTTGAATTCAAACTCCAAAGTAATTATTCAAATGTTGTTTATCCCTTAGGCCTGCTTAAGAGAACAGCAAATTTGTTTCGAAATACTAATGGTTGGTGTAGTTGAATTAGAAGCGGGCAATGAGGATTGGCATTTGAACTTCTAAAAGTACGATAGTATTCCAAGAAGAGAGAAGAGATAAAGAGATAATAATTGAAATAATCGATTCTTCAGATATTATAAACTTTCTGAACAAAGTTTTATGTATCACTTCAAAAAATATATACATTTTTGATCCTTCGAATAACTTAATGTCTTAATAAGTCCTATAGGTTAGTGTCTAGTGACCTTATAGAACAGCAAGTAGGGAGACATACAATGGTATAATATTATAAAACAAGTTGCAGAATGGGCTCCCATTTCAACACGAATGCGAAATTCAAAAACGAGCGACAAACGAACGAGTTTTCGAAAGCATGAGTGTTGGAATTGCCTTCTGCAACGAGTATTAGACGATATTTTCTCTATTTCAGTCAAGTTTTGTGAAATATTGTCGAAATTCAATGAAAAATTCAGATTATACATCCTAGTGACTTTTGGATTGTATCTTGGCAGTTGGTGTGATTGTTATGAGCATTGACAAATTACGGAATTTGAATTTGAATCGTACGTTTCGCATTTTGATATAATTTACAATTACCTACGCATTAAATTCGTGAATTATGTCTGACGAAATCGATTTAACACAACCAGAATTGAGATAAATTACGAATAATGTTGCAAATCATTTCATTATATCCAAATTATATTATATTGACAATTGACGTTTGTTGAAATTTGCTATAGGATGGGGAGTCAGTGTAGACAACCACAAAACGAAAAATATAACTGAAAACAATGCTGTAATGAGCTCATTATAGCACTGTTTTTAGGGCTGTAATGAACTTATTACGATACTGAAATAGATAAAGGTATTTCATAACTCCTCTTGTCAATCAAATTCATAAAATTGATAGAACGTATGCTCACTTTTCCTCTAATTGAGATATTATTCGAGATAGCAAGAAAATAATGAATTTTAATCTAATTTTAAATTTGCATTGTTCTTCCATTCAAATCCTCTACAACTCAACAAATACGATTTCCAATTGAACTGATAGATAGACAAAGTTTTGGGTGCTGAAGCGCCTTCCCTGTGCGTAATTCCCAAACTGGAATTTCCTACATTTGAATGCGAAAAGTTCGAAGCAAATGGAAGAAAAAATCCACAGATCCAAGGGTTGAACTCATCCCAGTTTGTCCTCGATTCTGCACGATACAGATGATAGAGAAAGTTTTGCCATTGTTTGGGATTCTCAAGGAAGTGTAGAATTACATTCAACGGAGGAAGAGAACGTAAAATCGAATAAATTATCTGTACTTGTATAGATTTATCAACTGGATATGGTCTTGTCATAATGGAAACAAATTGGGGGATATAATATTAGAAAAATGCTGCTTATATTATCATGAAATATGAAATTCTTTTAGCTTTTTCTTCTATTAGAGCTGAAGGAATAAAACAGACAGATTCATTCAAATTGCTCTCCACGCTGATTGTGTATAAGGTAGAATAATTTATTGTTTTATTTGGACTCAGGAGTACCCAGGTAAAGATCTAACTTTTTTGGGAGATTGAATAATGTTATTTTTCGACAAACGGCTTCAAAAAGTAGAATATTTGAAAAAAAATAAAAGAAAAACTGTTAGCTTATGATAATCATCACTTTTGTCTTTTGAGTAATTAATTCAAAATTAATTAATCCAAATCAAGAAAAAATAAGGGAATCATAAAAAAAGCATCACGTACATTAAGAATTACCGATCTAAGACAAATAATGACTTCTTCACTCTGCTACTGCTCCAAAATAATAGGCTAGATGACAGAATTAAGAAATCCAAATCCAAAAATTGAGGATCTTAGAGAATAATAAATGTCGGATAAGGATTCTAAAAAAATTAGTCTATCCTGATTTGAACTTGATTAATGAGATTTTCAAGGAAATAAAAGTTAAAAATCAGCCAAGTTAACTGAAGCACAAATCATAGCGAATTGAATCATTGTTTAGACAGATATATATGGTATAATATTCTATTATTTTTATATGATAACGTTTGTTTCAAAAATTTTGGCACAAATTCCATCATACAAATTCAGAAAGAGAATATGGTTTCAATTGTAAGTTTTTAAAACAACAAATTTTTATTTTAAATTAAATGTGAAGGTCTATTGTCTTCAACAATACACAATTTTCTGGGTGCCTTTGATCGTTGTTATTCGTTTTCGGCATCCCAGCCTCTATTATTACTTGAATAGCTCAGGAGGTTGTTTTTGGGTACAAAAGGTATGTTGTAAGCATTCAACCAATTTTATCCAAACATCGAATTTTAGTTTCTTTCTGTGTTTTCCGGAAATCACAGACTACTCCACACAATTATAAATTGCGGTTTTTCCTCATTTGAAGTTTTTCGCCGATAACTCTTGAAGTATTCATTTTAGGTTTAGGGTTTGCTCAAGTAACTTTCACTACTTTTGTACGTAAAATCGATTGAAATAATAAAAATATGGGTTCTAATCTGAAAATCTTGAGTTATGATGAATTTGAATTGTCCGTGTTCATGATCTCCTTAAAAACACACTTTACATTTTTGATCCAAACCGCAAACAATCCTATAATACTACGTAGTCGCAGAATCGAAAAAAAAAATTTCGAAAAAAGCTTTTTCTGCAGTATAATTCAAAAAAATGTGAGTCCTCATCGCCAATATTATCTTCATAAGAATCCCATTAACTCATGAACCGTTGAGTTTTTTCCCAAGGTGAGGCATATTGCCGAAATTGTCATCGAAAAAGCTATCCAATGATGCAGTAATTTACTGGGTGTGCCATTTGAAATAAGGAAGTAGTAGTTTGTTTCCTGTTTAACCGGCAGTTGTAGAGATTGGACAATATTTTAGGGAAAAATATCAATATCTCACTCCCCAGTAGGGAAATTTTCAGCTTAAAATTATGATTAGTTTTCCATAAACGTCTAATAGGACATCCCGGTGAATCACCTTGTATAAGTTTTATAAAGGAACCTCCACGTCGAGATATCAGTAATCTTGAGAGTTTTTCCGAGCCAGTATACCATTTGTTTTGTTCTTGCTGTTATATGGTAAGAACAGCTCAGATCAGAATCGATGGTAACTCTCAGATCGATCTAACGTCGTCATTTAATTCAGCTCACAACTGTAGATCCAATAAAGCAATCTCGGGTTGTTTTTACCAATATGAAGCACACAACACCTCTTGACGTTCAATGGTAATATCCAGTTTTGACACCAGTTGAAGATGACTTGAAGGATATTCTGGAGAACGTCACGTTGCAGAAGAGGAAGGCGGAAAATTTTAGAGTCGTCAGCAAATGGAGAGATCATAGATTGGATCAGTGGAGGTGTGTCAGATATGTAATGAAGAAAAGAATAGGTCCCAACACTGAGCCTTGGGAAACACCCGATGTAACAGGCCTCTCAACGAACAAATAGACATTACCCACTCTTATACGAAACCTGCGATCAGAAACAAAGAGTTGATCGAACGTTAGAGCCCTCCTGTGACTCCCAGGTGTTCCAACTTAGTAAGAAAACACCTGTGAGATATCCAATCAAATTAATTCATGTCATTAATATGACAAATCACTGAAGGACTGTTATTTTCGAAGCTGACTAACATTTTGAGTTGTTGAAATTTTTACATACGTTGAAATGTTAGCCTAAAACTTTCAAGACGTACTTTGATGTTCCACCCTGTATCTACCCACCTCACAAGAACAGCTATTTTTCCATTCGAACTCTCACCGCGTGACCGTTAAAATTCGCAACAAACAAAGAAAATCACCAATGCGATCGAGCCCTCCTAATTACATCCTGGCAGAAAAGACAATGAACACTTTCACTGCTTCACAGACCTGCCAAATTAGCTCGCAATAACGTCAAACGAGCTACATATAAAATGAAGCGTGGGAGTTTCCCTGATTTTATTTCCGCAAAATGTGTCGATCGAAAACGTCGACGTTCGCAGTGCTGTTCCTGTTGGTTTTTTGCGCGGAGTGTACCTTGGTTCCTCAGCCCTCGGTGGAGGAGACTTTCAGGCAATGTCTTCTGGCCACCCCTGTGGGGTCGGGGAGCATGGGGCAGTGCTTGGGGGTGGGGGTGTTGGGAAGGCTGCAGAGTTTGGACAACGAGCCAGAATTCGATTTGGTTGATGGAGTTACGTTGACCAAGGACCCGAAGGATTACAGGGAAGCGTATAGTCTTGCCGACAGCGATCCTTCGAGCTTGAGGTAAAGTGGGCGTTAGAGAATACCGGATGTAAGTTATGTAATCGATGAATTCGTTAACTCGACTAGGAAAAGCTTGCCAGATCAGATAATAATAATAAATAAAAAAGTTCAAGAATAAACAACTTGAATCATATAACATATCATACACTGTGTCCGTAAAATATGGAACAAATTCATTTTTAGCTAAACAGACCATTTTAAGAAATAATCCTGAAACACGTCGATATTCTATTTTAATTTAGCGTATTTTAATATAATAATATAATATACAGGGTGAATTACTTTCGAATAATGACGTCACCGTCTTTTTTTTTAAATGGAACACCCTCATTTTGTCTCAATTTTCTGATTACCCTAGCTGAGCTGATTCCAAAAATGTATCACATGTTGATTCCAATTGGTACAGGTTGGACAAAAATACAATAGTTTTGTGTGTTAAATTAACAATATTATCAAAACCACTTATTGTTTAGCGGCAATTGGTTTGAATGTAACACCCTGTAGTTTGTTACATTTTTAGATTAATAAAAATGAGCTGTTTCCAAACATGTTTGGTACTTGTGGTCTAGCAGACAGAGTATGAAAAAGATTATTTCTTATTTTTATACATTTTTATTAATCTAAAAATGTAACGAAATATAGGGTGTTACATTCAAATCCATTACCGCGAGACAATAAGTATTTTTGATAATATTGTTGATCTAACTGATAAAGAATGTTACGCGTTACTTTATGAGCACACACAAAACTATTGTATTTTTGTCCACCTAGTACCAATTGGAATCAACAAGTGATACATTTTTGGAATCAGCTCAGCTAGAGTAATCGGAAAATTGAGACAAAATGGGGTGTTGCATTTAAAAAAAATTAAGGTCACGTCATTACTCGAAAGTAATTCACCCTGTATATTAGATTATTATTTTAAGATATGGTTAATTAAAATGAAAAATCGACGTGTTTCAGGATTATTTCTTAAAATGGTCTATTTAGCTAACAATGAATTTTTTCCATACTTTACGGACACAGTGTATAGTTAGAGAGGAATCTACTGATGTGGAAACTTCATACAACTAATTTGTGATGAAATTGTGGCTTCTATGGTTGTAGCTGGGCAATGTTCGAAATTTTAATGTTCACCGATGAATATCCTTTATTTTTCATATGAAAATGGACAGTTAAATAGGTAATTATTATACGAAATGAAATAAACAATACTTACTAATTGGAGATGAATATCAGAGCTGATATGGATAGTTACCAGCAGAATTCCTTTTTATTATCGAAAATTACATAGAAATCAAGAAAAGAATATTCAATAATTAATAGGTAATGAAATGGTGGTATCTATCTCATTTTTTGTGTTATAACTTTATTCTCCTAATTGACCTAATTGAATGGAAAAAGTGAAATTGTGCTGACCAAGCCAAGCCGGTGCCTTCCTTCAATTTTTTGAAATAAAATATTCATTAACCCATAACATAGGAAACACCAATTTCCATGCTAATTTTTTCTAATATTTGGGAGTGCTGACAATTCAGCTATTTTAGATTTTTGAAACCATGAGAGCCTGTTTTGTTTTTCATTGAGTTTGCCTCTAATATTCGATAAAATCACTTCAACATCGCATAAAGATTTCGGGATTTGTTTGTTTTATTATACCTGGGGGAAATCAAGAAAAAACCTTGTTCAAATTAAAATTTTATTCTTGTATACGAAGAGAATATTGAATTAACAGGAGTCATTTCAGTTACAAACTTTGAATAAGCGTTGTGGTTCTCCAATAAAAATGAACAACTGAGGAATATCTGAAAGAAAGTTTTTTTCGGATTACAATTTTTTTCATTGCAAGTTTGAATTGAAACATGATTTAAACCTTTCCTTCGATGAAGTTTTTTGGGATAGTTCATAATATATTTATAAAAGAGTATTACTTTTCTCGGATGATAAACATTTGAGCTCGAGAATATGCTCTTACTTCGAGGTACACATATAAGTACTATTTTTTCTGAAATCACAATCAACATTATCATGAATTAAAGATTCTTTTGAATGATAAATATTTCGATAATAATCTTATTAAGATAATCGTTCCCTCGACAATCGATTCATTTTATATTGGTGACTGAAGTCTGATATCGAAAATATTTTAAATCGAGAGTGCAGGACACCACTATAGTTGGTGAATGCTGCTGAAAATGTCATCTTGAATAATTTGTTTCCGAATGAGTCCAAGGAAAAATACGAATACGCTCACAAACGTATCAATGGTTTCAAAAAAATTATACTCATATGAAATATTTTTCTATCAATATTTGAAAAAATACCTATCCGATTGAACTGAAATTAGGAGAATAATCTTAAAATAGGGAAATGAGTCTTCTTACAGAATTTTGTGAGGATCGTATGATCGAGAGATAAACTTTTTTTTCAATTTCTGATCACTACATGGACATTTGTTTTCAGATCAATTATTGATTCTGTGGGCCAAGTCTTCTCCAGAAAAATGAGATGGGACATGAGTTCTATTTATCCTGGCCTCATTATGCACATAACGCCATCTCCTGGTTCAGCAGGATTTCTGGAATTCGCTTTAGATCCTCACATGGAAGCTGCAAACAGACATAAGTTAAAAGAGTTCCGCACACGTAAGTCTGATCATTATTCTGTTATTTTTTTCCCATAATTAGTACGTGAAGAGGATTCCTACTTCTTCGTTTCGGCCTAGCGACATCTATTCAATATACTCTAGGCTCGTAGAATAGCGGTTGTAGCACGGAATGAAGAAAGTATTCTTCATTCAATGGTTTTAGAATGGGATAGAGTATTCATTCAAGAGAACTATAAGATGTGAACAGAAATGTTTGAAAATATCGCTAGATGGCTAGAGTACTGTGTTTTGATCTATTCCATTTTTTTTTGTGTAACTTTGGTAGTGTTCAGATAGATCCGATAGTGGTTTTGGATTCATCACAGTTTCAATATGATAGTCATATTTTGCTTCCGAGTTCACCAAAGGTAAAGAAAATATTATGATGAACAAAAGTTTCGGGACTCCAATTCCAAATTTCCCGGTTCCAAAACGCATTGCAGACCAATCTGAACAACCTTTTGTTCATGTCAGTCTGTCGTTCTTTGTGTCCTTACATCCTTGTAACCACCTTACCTTTTCTAAGTCTTATTTGATATAAATGAACTTATTTCGTATCCTTTACGGTTAGGAACGTATATGACCAAATATAACATATATACATATTCTTTTGAGATAGAGCAATATTAGTATATTATTCAACGGGCGGTAATTTAGATCATAACTCACGCAGATGAAGTTTGCAGCACGAGCCGCAGACGAGTGCTGTAATTCATCAAGTGAGGTATGTTGAAATAACTATGTTGAATACTATACTTCATCTACGACTATATTGATAAATACTAAGAAACAAATACAGACTTAGAATATAGACAGACGGAACGCAAAGTACCTAATCATTTGTGCTCGATCCCGAGTAAAAGAGAGATGGAAACTTAGTGTCGCCAATCACAATCGAAATAGCTTCGGCTAGCTCGAATCCAGTACAGAGTACAGCGATAGAACTTTATTGAAAAACCTTAATAGTTGCCTATAAAAATGCATTAAAATATACCAAAAAACATTCCCTGTAAACGATGACTTAATGATCTTACTGCTACACTAATCTTGAAATTTTTTTCAAACTCCTTCATATTTTTTTCGGGCAAGTATTTCTGTATGGTTACATCAGCCGATTGTCTTTTTGAAATATATACCTATATAATATTTCATCTTCACTATCTGAATTAATCTTTTTCAGCAAAACATTCACAATAATTAGATATCAACTTAATTTGAAAACGTCAAAATTATTGAAGTGACATTCCCTCGGACAAAGGAACAATAATGGAATGTTCCTTTTTGGCCAATCGAATAGAAGCAGAGAAATATAGAAGCACAAATCCATATTTTCCGATTTATTATAGTGAGTTATAGTAGTGAGATATTATAACTCACGCTGTTTGTTAATAGATATTATCAATTGCTCAAAAGCGGTTGAATAATGAATACAAAATTCAATAGGAGTAGTTGAAAAAAATTATCAACTTCAAACAACAAAGCATATGTAGATGTATTATAATATCTCAGAATTAGTAGGGACATTATACATTTCAACGTATGATACAAGAGCACAGATGAAAACCTCAGCAAAAACTCTGTCCCCCTGCATAGGTGCATTGATTGGTTTGGGTATTTGTTTACAGAATAAACTGACATATTGATATTGAAGCGCTTTCTCTTCGTCCAAAACAAAAATCTTCTCTGTCCTTTCTCTTCACCAACGGTTGACAACTTCATAATTAAATCTGAAAACAAAAAAGAAAAGAACCAGAAAGGAGTAATACATTTTAGTTTCCATTATATTGATTAGGGGACCCATTCAAAAGAAAATCTGAAAATGAATGGATAGCTTGAAAACCATTATGAAATTTATAAATTGGACAAGTTTTCATCAAGAAGTCAATAGTTTCTTCTACACCACACTCAGATAGTGGGCTATTAATAGAATGCCATTTGAGAGCATTTTATTACAACGACCATGGCCAGTCCTAAGTCGATTAAAAATAAACCAAACTTTCCTAGAAAAATTAAAACCTATAAGGATCTTTTGTTGAAGACATTACAAGAACTTCATTTCGAACGCCAAATTTTCTTGTCACTGTCATTAGCAGGAAGGTATTAATCCATGAAGGTTTGCGTGACTTCAATCTGTCAATTCTAATATCTGGGAAGTAAGATACAATTGGAAATAAGTTCGGATAGAAACGAAATTTTTCCCAAGATTTCTTGACTGAGATCTGCCTACGAATATGAGGCAGAAGTATATGTGATAGCACTTGTAACCAATATAAAATATAAATATGGTAGGCAGCTTTTTTGAGGATATTTCTATTTCCCAATGATATTATCAATTCTGGTCTATCTCCTACAAGCTTTCGTATTTGTTGCTAGGTCAAATCTTAATTATTATCGTCTTTCGATTCCTACTTTTTCTCCTTCTTTTCTACTTCCTGTAATTTTCCCTTCAAGTTAAAAAGGACGGAATCTTATTTTGAGGCTTATATTTATCTTTTTCCATAGACCGGCATTGTTCATTCATACAAATTTTAAGAATAATCAAATTGCCAAGGTTACCCAAAAAAAACCGAAAGTAAAACAGTTATTTATGTGGTAATATACTTTTGGCTATAAAGTTTTTTTTTCATTGCCACATTAATGTCATTTTTGTAAATTTCATACCAGATAGAGATTTGAAAAATGTTTGATGATAAACTGTAATAGTGCATTTTTCGAATGCGAGGGGAACTCCAAAAACTTTTCAATATCAGATACTTAAAACAGAGTCAGGAGTTGTTACAGAAAAAAATCGGAGAAATGTTTGGTAAGTTAATATAGGAGATAATGTTTTGACATATTTATTTAATATTTCTCCATTTGATTATATACATTCAAAATGATATAGTATGTTCTTATTTCTGTTCTACCTATACCAAATGCTAATTATTTGAGATGTATATGTATAATATTCTAATTCTCGAACAACATTTCAATTCGAAATAAGATTAAGTACTTTCTTTTTCTTCAAATTTAGTCAGTTGTACGTTGGTTTTCATTCTAGCTTATATCATCTATTGAATGACGAATTAGATTTTTTTTTTCAGCGCACCTAATACTGGCTAATAGTTTTTTGGTACCAATGCTGCTGGGACTCAAGTTCAAGGTCATAGCCTTGATGCCTATCATCTTCGGATTAGTAGCACTGGCTGCAAAGAAAGCAATAGTGCTAAGCAAGTTGGCACTTGTTATCTCTACTGCATTAGGTTTAGGGTCTCTTCTCTTTGGTTTCGTAGGTTCAAATGTCAATCATCAAGGAACAGGACCCCAAGTGTTCCACCAACCATTTGCTCCACCGTATCATATTAATCGGTAGGTTGTTGTACCAAAATTGAATATATTTTAGTTTGTTGAAGATGTTAAGTTACTAGATTTTGAATTTTACTACATTTGGAATTTTATTGTTTTATCGTGAAATACACTGTACACTGAATTCATATTTTCCATTATTAAAGTGACAATAAAGTTGCTGATAAATACTAAAAACTACGAATTTAAAATTTTGGATGATATTTGAATTCTGTGAGTTATGAATTACAACCCAATGATAAATGTAATTGAATTAAATCTTAATCTTAAATAGTTTTATACCTCATTGTTTTTATTCCTTCATGAAATCGCGTATTGAATTAATAATGTAAATAAAAAAACTTGACACTTACACTTACTTTGCATGTTTTCATTTGAAATCTCAAAATATAAACTAACAAATTGAATTGTTTGAAACGTATTCATTCATTCATTCAGACATAAATGAATAGGTAGAACATAGCACTTGAAATTCTCTTCTGAAAACACATCTTTAGGTCATTTAAAGGTGCTACTAAACTCTTTTTAGATTTATTCTGATCAAATCATTAAAAATTTCCAAACCTAGAAATCTCTCAAGGAAAAATATCTCACCTGAGTTAATTTTAATTTTTTTCAAACAAAAATATTCAAAGAATGATTTTTCGTGGGAGAATCATGATGATCTACATATTATCTAAGGTCTTGCTGATAATATTACCGCTAGAGAAAACTTCTGGTGAAACATTTTTATGTTTTAATCTTTTCATATCATATGTTCCGAAAATTTCAACGAATATTACTTAATCGCATGAAGGATGCTGTTTTTGTTCAATTATAAATTATGAATTTTTCAATAGGCATTGTATATCTACCGAAGGCCAAAGCGTAGGTATGACAAGCTGTTTTCCTATAGAAAAATGAGAAATATTTAAAAGAAATTCCTAATCCCGAAAACTGATACTTTGCAAAAGCTTGAGACTTACCTATATTTTTAGTTCGAAATATATTTTGGTCAATATTCAACATTTTTCCTTGAAGCTCTACATTTCAAAAGTTATAAGGAAAACTTTTATAAACCCCGTCATAGGAACTATTTAGAAATACCTATTCCTCAATTAAATTTAAATAAATTTATTATATTAAAAAAATATATTTTTAAATTTTAACTCATTCCTTCACATCAACCCATTTTTTAGGTATCCAGAACACCATTATGAAGATTCCAGCTATAGATCTAACAACTTAGCAGATGGTGTTGTAAATAACGTAGGAGCTACAAATGATCAAATTAAACTTCCTGAAAATCTGCAAGAGATATTTTCAACTGGCATCGCCAAAAGTGACAGAGAGAGTAAAAGGAACTTTGCTTGGAATGAAGAAGAAAAATTTAAGAAGGCCACATGATGCTTTCCTACCTGTACTTTGGACCAAAGTGAACATTTTCAATAGTGATATTATGATACCTAAGAAAATCAGAACATATGATAGAAGTAATGTAAAATAAAACTCAGAACAATGCTTTTATACGATATTACAAAGATGTTAGAAAGACTGAATTAAATAGCTACTATTTTCATTAATTTCCTATTTTTTCCTTTTTTGTATGGTTAGGATCATTGAAATCAAGGCTTCCGAAAAAACCAACAAAATGGGCATTAAGTTGAAGTAATGATAGATATGAATAAATAAAAAGTAACAAAGTTTAAAAAAGTTTAAAATCTTTGTTTGCCAAATTGATTTAGTCGAATAAAGATAATTTTTTCATGGGTAGAGAAAATATTGGGAATTAAAATTAACACTTTCTTCAATAAAAAATCTAAGAAAGAACAAAATACCCATTGAAATGTCTATTATTAAATTGCACTGTCAGAACAAACTGTGGAAGGAATACTTTTTTGAAATTGATACAGATGTGTTAACATCTTATTTATGGATTATGAAATTCCTTATTTCTTTGTGATAAATAAATAAGCATATAGCTACTTGACTTGATCTTGGGTATCTATTATATGATGTAATTGATTCAGTTTCTTGAAAATAATTTCTCTGATGTTCCTTTTTTTTCCATTTCTTTCATAATCCAATAGCTTTGTGTTGTGGAAGTCGAACTCGTGATTCTATGTAAAATGATTGACCTATGTATATTTTGAGCATTAAAAATATACCAAATTGGATTGGTCACTCAGAGGTTCAGAAAGATACATCTATACATACGCAACTTGAGGTTCTTATAGAGTCGTATCAGAAGAAGTAAGGGATGGATATATCTTGGACTCTGAAAAATAAAATTAATTATTGAATAATGAATCTAATAATGGTTAAAATTTTTCACACTTGAACTCCATTACTGGTAAACAGAAAAAATAATTCGATATTGAAGGTCTATAATTTTGTTATCCTACATATGAAAGGAAAATAGTGATCCCTAATGAGAACCTTGGGGTACACCACAATATTCAATCGTTCCTGAGTGCTCTATTGATTGAAAAGTTGTTGCTCACCGTTGAAAAGGCATATTCAAAAAATTCTGTCAGTTAGTCCCTATAATTCTTTCGTTTATGGTCAATCTATCATTCCTTTCTATCCTGCCTCCAGCTTCAATCCCTTGGACGAGAAGTTCCCTAACTTTTCCATAGATGTCATATTCGGGTTGGCACGCAATTCCCATGAGAATATAGTTCGTTCCTTATTACGATCAGTACTGAAATCTCTGAAGAAAAAAAATTTTTCTATATTGTCGCTTAATTTATTTCTGATTTCGTTCTTTCTGCCACCTCCGAAACAAGAGCACGAAGATAATATGCTGCAGATATTTCAATGAAGAGCATTTTATTTGTATATTTTTTTTTGCTTTAGTTTTCAGTTTAATTAATGAAACACCTTGGTTCTTGATTCTGATGAAGAGACTCTTGGATATGTTTGCTTGAGCAAGAGGTTTTTTCTTCTGGTGTCTCTTGAAAGTGATTTACCCCTATCTGCTCAATCTGCTCATCTCAATCTAGAATAATTAGTTGAGAAACATACATATTTGATATTCTTGTATTGTTATCAGTGTCCGAATATGGAACCATTGCAAACTACGTCTTAAAAATGCAACCATAAGGAGTTGCAGCTTTTTTTATCACCCTTACAAACTGAAATTTTCGAATACTTCGCTGGAATGACTGCGTAATTCTTATTCTTGTGAAATACAAATGAAAAGCACCAACCATTCCATCCAAAGAAATGTTCACTCTCTTCAAGACTATTGAAAAAATGATGCTGACTTAATATATAAATCTCGATACTCGCTGTTGAATATTGAGAAAATGAAACAGTTAAACTATTATTTTTTCGCGAACCATTTACTGTTCAAAATTTAACTGTTGTTTCATTTATGAAGTTATCAGATCATGGACATGGGAGCCGTTGGGTCTGATGTTCATACTTCATCTTTCGGATACTGTAATTTTTCTCGTCCGAAGATACCAATTTATCTCATGTAATTTTCATGTAATATCGACTGGGAAACATGTATTTAGCAAGGCTATGAAGGGAACCGTGTAATAATAGAGGTTTGGTTGAATATTGAATCCTAAGTGGGGCATATCTACGAATTTCGTACGTTCTGAGTAAAATTATAAATTCTTAATCGTTTATCGTGTTAAACTGATGTTTGACGAAAGCATTTCTATTAATAATTCATGAAACAATTACTGATAATTTAAGCGTGATTGGTGAATGGAATCGAATTTTGGAGAAATATGAATTAGCGCCGCAATTCAACGAAAATAAAAAAATTAAGGAAAATCGAGAAAATTACTACTATCACTAAACAAAAAATACCTACTAAATAATAAAACTTTCTAACGTAAATATACGAATAAATTATATCACAAATTCTCTTTTTTTTATTGGGTTAAGTACAGTAGCTACCATTTTTCTAATATTCAAAATTTTCCCTTTTGACTTAAATGAATGGGTAATGGTACCAAATGCATCTGCAATTATGGGTTCACAGTTTATGAGTATATGGTAGTGAAAGTAGTCATACCAAAATCTAACGATCCATGAATTGGTACACATGTTGATTTAGTATATGTCTCATCTAAATGTTTGTATATCTAACACTTGACCTTGTTTTCGATTTGTCTATAACCTCTAGGACAAAAAGAAGCACAGCACTGCCAAAAAAATGGCAGAACATTTTCAAAACAGTTTCCACCTATTTCAATGCATTTTCATAAGGTTGGCGACCGATCTTTCGATAAGATTACGTATCTCATCGCAAGCCATATTTATGCGCTCAATTGAATGTTGGCTTTGTTTGAATATCTACTCAATGAATTTATTAAACGAGCAAAAAAAAGCATTGAAAAGGGTGAAATTTTTTTTGAATATTCTTCGACAATTTTTTGTAGGCAAGCTGTATAATACATAGAATATATACATATATATACAAAACAAAAAAAAATTAATAATTTTGAGGAAAAAAGGTGTGCAAAATCTGAAAAGATGGCAATTATAGCGAAAAATAGTATACAGGGTGTTTTCTTTAAGGTTAAACTGCAATATGGCCTTATTCAGTCTGAACCGGATTTTGGCCAATTTTTTTCTTTGATGCTGTACTGAGGCAAATTTGTTTACTATTGTGCGTTTCTGAAAATATCAAATATATAGTTTTTTTTACAAAATTTATGGTATTCACTTAAAACAAGATGATTTATAGACATTAGCACTAGCGTGAAATTATATCATTTTGTAGCTTAGAGCAAAAGAAATGTTAGAGGCATACATACAGGGTGAGTCTTTGACTTGTACATATATTTTAACCGAAGCTTCCTGAGGTCAAAAGAAATAATTTTTTCATTTACCATTTTTTCCGATTCGGCCCTGTTAAAAAGATATAACCATTTTAAATTTTCAAAATGAGCTAATTCACCCCTGAAAACCGGAACACTGAAGTTTTCTCAAGCATAAGATATACCTTTTGAACCTTGGAAATAAGCTACTAAATTAGAAAAACCATCATAAACGCACGTTTAACATTCCATTTGTTGAACAAAGTAGTGTTTATAATAAAATAAATGAGTTATTCCAATTTCGTTGACGCTAAAGATTAAATATTCTCTTCTTGATTTCTATTTCATTTTCGATAATTATAACGAATTGAGCTCGCTACCACCCATATTAGCTCTGATACTCATATCCATTCATTCATTATATTTCATTTATATGATATCGTTGTTTACAAGAATTGCCATTTAACCTTAAAATCTCAAATAAATAATATTCATCTATGAGAGTTCTAACACAGACTATAGTAATCTGTGGTTTTAAGTTTGAATTTCAAATTTCGAGTGATGCCAAATATAAACACAGCAGTTCGGTTCGAATAATCTATGTTCTAACAGAATCGTTAAATAAATTTAACATTCTCAATTTAAATCAACACCTTGTTCAACCCTAAAAGCAAAAAAAAGAACGAAAATTCAATAAAATAAAGATTTATATGAAAGCCCTGAGCAGAGGATTCATTGAGCTGATTCTTTCTGTTTTTTCTCCAGAAGTCACAGACTACTCCACACAGTTAGGAATTGTGGTTTTTACTCATTTAAGGTTTTTCCTCGATAACTCTTGAAGTATTCTTTTTATGTATAAGGTTTGCTTAAGTAGCCCTTACTATTTTCGTACTTAGAATCGACTGAGATAATGAAAAATATAGGTTCTAAATCGAAAATCTTGAGTTTTGAAGAATTTGATTCGTCCAAGTTCATGATCTTCTTATAAACACCCTGTACATTTTTAATCCAAACTGCAAACAGTCTCATATTACTACGTATTTGCAGAATCGAAAATGAAAAAGGTTTTCTGGAAAACATTTTTTCTGCAGAAATATTCGAAAAAATGTGAGTCCGCGTCGACACCATTTTCTTCATAAGAATCCCATAAACTCTTGAACCGTTGAGTTCTTACCCAAGGTATGGTATATTGCTGAAATCATCATCAAAAAAGCTTTTTAATGATGCAATAATATACTAGGTGTGCCATTTGAAATAAGGAAGTAGTAATATGTTTCCGGTATAACCGTAAGTTGTAGAGATCTGAAAATATTTTAGGGAGAAAGATCATTCTCTCGAACCCCAACATGCAAATTTTCAGCATAATTATGATCAGTTTTCCATAAACTCCTAATAGGCCATCGCGGTGAATCACCCTGTATAGTGTTAAATTATCTGAGGAAATAAAAATTCAAATTTCTATAACTTCGAAAGTTGTATTTTGCGAACGCAATTGCAGCATTTACGATCCGAACAAACACTGAAATATTCAAGTTCCGAGAGTTATCGTGTTTACGGACGGCCAACCTTGAATTCTTCATCAATAAGTCAAATCTCATTTTTTAAGCCAAACTTCGACTCAAATTTCGAGAAACACACGAAAAAAATAATAAATAAAAATGTTCTAGTAATTATTTTTATCCAGCTTCCGAATCATCGAAAGCCCTCATTAAATTTCTTCTCATTAATTACCCAAAAAGCAGCGATGAGTTGCCCAATTTGTCAGGGCATACGTCGATCTGTATTTTAAATGCTCGATATAATTTCGACATTAGGAACACGAGTCAAAGAGACCATAAAATTTACCATTAGAATGCATCTAAAAACATTTGCTACTGCCATCATTAACGTTTCGCGTTCATGATTTGATGATGGACACGGTCTGCTGTACCTCCTCTTATATAAGACAATATGCTCGACTGTTAGCCTCAGTTATCAAAACATCGTCGAACAGCAACAAACACCAGCATCTCAAGATGGGTTTGATCATCAAGAACTTGCTAGCAGTGACCGTTTTGTCAACCCTTTTGGTTGACTGCAGTGCGGCAATCCACCCTAAAGTATACAGGACTATAAATTTGTTCAGGAAATGTCTGATAAGTGGATACCCTCTTTTGTGTGTTAAGGAAGCCAGTCTGGACATCGTCAATGAAACTTTAGTGAATGATAAGCCGATGTTGTTCTACGATATGGTGGAGATTGGGAGAAATCCGAACTATAATCTCAACAATTCTATTATGGAAGATCTGCCCAGGGATTTGGAAGCTAGAAGCCTGAAGATAGACGAGATTTTGCATGACAAAATCGAGGATTACTTCAAATCTAGGACCATCAAGTTTATCATGGCACCAGCAGTTGAGGGTGATGTGGGTGAGTTTAAACGAAATATTTTAATTTTTTATTAATTTTTTTGGTAGTCGAAAGCTCCGCTAGAAGATTTTTGGGACTTTCCTAGAATATTACAATTTTTCCATATAAAATCATCGTTTTATGATGCTCAATTCGGCAGTATCTTTTAGTTTAATGCTTCATTTACGTTCTTAAATGAGAGACAAATGAATACAACAACAAATACATATTTGAAACGCCATGAATGTATTTACAAAAATAATTTTCACATACCGTTTTTATTTATACAAAGAGACATTCAACATTTTCAATTTGAAAATCTTGAATGTCTCATCGTATAAATAAAAACGGTATGTGAAAATTATTTCAATTTGAAAATCTTCAGATTCAGACAATGAACTTTCAAATGGTAGAATTCTTTATAAAACTTCGAAAGTATTTTGGAAGCTAGCGGAGCAGTCAGAAGATAGTATAGTATCTTATACTAACGTGATTACTTTTAAATATCTGTTACTGTTTCTTAGTTGCTTTTGATTCTTATCAAAAATTAACTTGTTTCTTGAATACATTGAAAAAAATGTATTCCGTAACTCAAAAAGTACCTACTATAGAAACTGAATACTGAAAGTAATAAGGGATCTAGTAGAGCTGCCAGAAAATATATTTCAGCTTTTTCATAGTGACTTAGTTACTTGGAATGATCTCTGTTACTGTATCCGTTGAACTTTTATTTTTCAGCAGAAAGATATCATAAATGTTTGAGTACCGATATCTTGGATACCGAAAAGTATCTCACATACCAAAAAGCAATTCAAAAATCTAATATGTTGAAAAATTTATTAAATGTGAAAAAAGTAGATAACGAAATTTAAAAAAGTAACTAGATACATAAAATAACTTTAACGATCGCTTTCAGAAAGTATATTATCTTGTTTCTAGGTACTTTTTGAAAATATCCTTGATAGCTCTGAATGCTTGAATTTAATTCTTTCGAACATTCTGTATAGTACAAAATGATTTGGACTTTATCATATAACAACAAAGTGGCACTTTTCATGAACATATCAAACATAATAAGTGGATGAAATATAGAAAAAACTTAATTTTACATTCCTGACACACTATCTGACATCTACAAATTGGCGTTACCGTCATAAAATCCACCAAGAAGGACCAAAAATACCAAATACCTTTTTCCTCTCAATCTGAATCAATTCGACAATTAATTGTCAAATTTTTCAACTTAAATTGAAAAACATGAAAACTTCAATTTGAAATAAAAAAAAACAGATAAAACAAGGATAACTTTTTCCCATTCCATCTCCACTTTTTCTTTGCGTTTTTAAAACACCAGCACATCTTCGATCTCCGAATTGACAAAAAAATATTTTTCTCCAGAAGAAGAATCAGGCCGTTCGATGAAAGAAGTAAAAAAGTTACCACGTAATGGTAAAGATGGTTGGGAAGGTGGTTATGGAGGCAGTGGATATGGTGGTGTTGTTTCCGGCGGAAGCGGAGGCGGCTGCAACTGTATGTCAGAACTGTAGCATTGTAGCCAAAATAGATGACAATAGAATAGCTCTTAGAGATCTATGTGGCTTGGGTAGATGAACTAGATAGTTTTTCAAAAATCCTACTTCTTTCATAAAGGATTCTGCAACGATTATAAGATCTTTTTTTTTTGTTCAGAACATACAATGGTGCCTTAAGTATATACATTTTATGTGTTCTCCTTTTTATAACTTTTCTCTCTCTTGAATATCTTAGGTCATATCAAAAACTTCTCGGTTCACTTCGAAGAAACATTTCTCTTCAACTTAATTTCTTCATGTACATTCTGTAAGAAATCTGTGGAAAGTCCTTCAAGTTCTACTGAGATTGAAATATTTTATAGATGGACTTTTCTGATCCAGATTTATCAGTACTCTTCAATCAAAACATTCCATTCGTATGTTAGGTCATATCAAAAACTTCTTGATTCTCTTCGAAGAAACATTTCTATTTAACTTAATCTCTTCATGTACATTTTGTAAGAACTCTTTGGAAAGTTCTTGAAGTTTCACTGAAAAATATTTTGTAGATGCATTTTCAAAGGATCTTTTTTACTGCAGTTTTTTAGTACTTTTTCATCAACAATTCAATACCATTCAATTAGTTTTCTCCCAAATAGAAGAAGATGACAGTTTGCGAAAAGAATTTAGCACTCCTAACTCAGACAGCTAAAGCACTCAAATTGTTTATGTGGTTCCTCTTCACTTCAATCCATAACATGTTGATGAGAATTGACCATTGAAGGGATTGTAGAACATTCAATTAGCTTAACCCCAAATACAAGAAGATAACAGTTTGCAAAATAATTCAGCACTAATAGCTCAAGCAGTTAAAGCACTAAAGTTAGTGCTGTGGTTCCTCTTCAGTTCAATCTCTAAAATATTGATGAGAATTGATCTTTGAAGGGATTGTAGAAATGAATTCTCTCAGCTGGCAGTTGAGGTTAAGTCCTGAAATAAAAAAAATTGTGATTATTGGATTTAGGTATCGTAGTGGTGAGCCTACATCACTCTTAGTACTTTTGCTTCCAATTCTACCAAAGGTGGTGGAAGCAAGGAAACTTTGGTTTACGATTTCAACATCTCCATTCGCAAAATGAGATTCAGACAATCCTGAACAACTTTGGTTTCCTGTCTATCGATCTGTGTGTCCAAATATTCTTTTAACAGCCTCAACTTCAACAATTCTCCTAGGATTTCAATAAAATTGTGTGAGGGCTTTCAGTTTGAGCCTTAGATGGTCCCATACAAATTTCAGCTTTTCCAGATAGAGGGTGGGCGTTGAGCATGGACAAATGTGAAATGTCTGGTATTCCGATATATCACATTCTGTTAGTCTGAATTCGTGGAAAGCTGGTATGGATTTTTAGATCGGGTTGTGAGTGGTTCAATTGAAATTTTAGCCCTTTTTATGTTCCAAATGGTATTGTTCCAATATTTCTCATTTTACTCTCCAGATTTTGATGAAATTTGGGGAAATATTGATATTCAGATTGGTGCATTGAATGTTTCATAAGAATATAAGCTTATTTCCTTTTGATGTGTACAAAGTGCATGGATAGTTAGTGTGGAGTTCTTATAAAACAACACAAATTGGCAGAGGCTATGACAAGAATTTGACTCGTCCAGAAAACGTGAAACATCTTGCCTCTCTAAAAACATATTTGCCTTTTCATCGGCATACATATGATCAAATATTCTATATGTAGAACAAGCTCAACATATCCCACAAGTAAATAATCCACGGAACTCTCTTACAGACCTACATTTCAATTCCATTCACAGTATTATCTAAAGTGACAAAGCAACTAAATAATGCATTTCTCAGGAAATCAAATCAAGTCTAACTGCACTATCCACAATATGAATTCCATTTCTCACAAGCAATTCATTCAATACGAATGATATTAAAAAAAAACGTCACGAGAGCTGAAGCTTTTCCCATCATTAACCTGCTCGTTCCAATATTCCTAGAATGACAAGAAAACGACCCATCTGCCCTTAATATGCCATGCACTCTAATCAAGACTGCAACGTCGAAAACTGCGGAGAAAGAACTGGGTGAAACTTATTGTTCCATATTTTCACTGGGTTATTCAGCGCGGTGAGATTAAAAACAAATTAATAAACATCTTAATCGACTTGATCCGAATAAAATTGTCAAGCTTGAGGATCAAGTGAGCGTGACGTGTCTTCTGCTAGGCTTTTGGCATGAAGATGTGCATCATAAATCGTTTTAAATTGCTTGGAAAACCGGAACATTTGAAACTGATAGTGAACAAGTAAACTAAGCCATTACCTAATGAATTGCTTTGAGGTGACATTGATGTTCAGATGACAACGCGGGGAGATTAGAAGACTCAACAGTGCATGACAGCAATGATTTTTAAGATGACATTAATATTTAATCGAGGATTTTATAGATTATCTCAATAACGATTTTTAAGTTTTTCAAAAAAAAATTTCCAATGGTTGTTCATATTTAATACTCCAGACAATAGGTGCCGGGCCCAATCAGTCAAACCCATTTTTTCTAAAAATTCGACTTTATTCCTCAACGCAGTCACCTTCAAGAGCGTTACATGTACTCAGCGCTCCTCTCACTTTTCAATGCCTTTTCTGCAGAAACAATTGTCTTTGCTTTCAAAATAGGCTCCATCCTAGGCAATCACCTCTTCATTCGAACAAAATTTCATTTCCTGGAGTACCTTTTTACCGTTGTTTTCTATAAGACAGAGTCTGTGTAGTACTTATCAAGTCATTGCTTGAAACTCGTTTTTATCCATTTCTCAAACAACAACAAATGGACACACCAATATCTCGATCCAGAACCGACTTTTTATTCCGAAATTTCGAAAATCTTTCAAAGCTTGGTGTTAATTGAAAAAAAATGATGTGACACTGGTCGGTTTTTTATAAGCTTCCATTAAATCCCCTCTTAGAAAAGTCCAAAAAATTTGTGTATTCTTTTCATTTTTATTTGCGGAATTTGACATTGAAAAAATTTCATAAATATTTTGAATTTATGACAAATCAGTGTAAAAAATTTTCAATTCATAGTACCTATTTGTTTTCTAATCGACAATCAACAAAACTATTCAAAAATATTGTATTTCACACGGTTCCTGCCAATATGCCTTCGAACTGTATTTGAAATATTAAGATTTGTGATTTTTAGGAAAATATCATGATATATTTCTTGAATTCAGTAAAAAATTACAACGAGATCATAACAAAGTTGAGCAACTTAACGACTTAAAAAATTTGAAAAAAACGCTAATTTCAAATGATGATGAAATATACATGTTTTTAGGTAGAAGTTTACGAACAAGATCAATATTTTTGGTGTTTACGAAAAATCGCAGAAAATGAAAATTCTCCAAATTTTCAACATCTTCTCTTTTATTCTTAAACATTTTCTCTGAAAAATTAGCAAATATTCAATCAAAAAGAGAAATTCCAATCATTCACAATGCGATATTTGTAATTTTTTTTCCAGAAAATTTTTCCAATTTCCTCTAATTTTTTTTATGATTACAGGCAGAAAGAAGGGAGGTGGCGGTGGAGGCGGCGGCGGTAAGAAAGGTGGCATGATGATGATGGGCATGATTGGTATGGCTTGTATGATGGGACAAATGATGATGGGCAAAGTTGCTTTCATGGCAGGTATGTAGTGTGATGATAGTATATTCTACTAGTTGCAGAATGGGCTCCTATTCCAACAAAAACTAGTTTTTCAACGTAGATATGAGTGTTGGAATTGCCTTCTACAACGATTATTAGACGATGTTTTTTTTTTCGGTCAAGTTTTGTCAAATATTGTCAAATTCAATGAAAAATTCAGATTATACATCGTAGTGACTTTTGTATTGTATCTTGGCAGTTGGTGTGACTGTTACGAAAATTGACAGATTACAGAATTTGAATCGTACGTTTCGAATTTTGAAATGATTTACAATTACGCATTTATTTCGTGAATTATGTCTGACAAAATCGATTTAACAACACCAGAATTGAGAAAAAATGCGAATAATATTGCAAATCTTTTCACTTTTTCCAAATTATATTTATTATTTTGACAATTGACGTGTATTGAAATATGATAGGATCGGAAGTCAGTATACACAACCACAAAACATAAAATATAACTGGAGACAATGCTCTCATGAGTTCATTATAGCACTTTTAATGAACTCATCACTATATTGAAATAGAGAAACAATTTATTATATCGTCACTTCAAATTTTGGCTTATTGAGTTGATTTATTCGACAGTATTAGCTCAGCTTCTAGCCAAATCTGTTAAGTGCTTTCAGAGTTACAGAAGTCTGAATTTTTGTTCTTAATTTCCCTTTTCCAAGAATGAAATCGAAAAACGCAATATCTTTGAAACGGGTAACTTTTTTGAAAAACGGAATGCTTTTCGAAAAATCTGCAGCTAAGAATCTTGAAAAATATAGACTGTCCTATCAAAAAACATACATTCCTCTTCAGCTCTAAACCGATAGCTGATTTTCATGATCTGTTTTTAGCTTCATAATATAAACCATAAAAATTACTGAAAAAAAAAACGTTATAGAAGTTTTCGAATATCTCGATCAGAAACCAAGATATAGTGAAATATTTGAAACAGTAATTTTTCAGAAAATCGAGAACAAATCTATGATCTGCTGTTTTATTATTTCAAAAGAAGGGATCAGGGGTCCTTGAAGATTTTTTCTCTGAATCTTTTAGTTCTCGAGATACTTTCAGAGAGCATCAAATTTTGGACATCTTGTACAGTTGAAGTTATATAATTAAGAATATCAGGATAGGAATCTTCATAGTTGTTGGAGAAATGTAGGGATAATGTTAATAGTTAATAATCGTATATGTTTTCATTAATATATTAATAATTGGAATTGTTGCAGTGAAAAACTTTTCAACCATAATCAAATTTTCACAATACAGAAGTTTTCCTCATAAAATTTGTTATGAAAATCAATTGGTTTACCGCATTGATCTTCTAAGATCTTGAATACCATCCATGAATATTTGAAGCAAAAATCAAGGAAAAAACATGAAAAAAATCGAAAACATAAGCATTAAATTGAGAATGTGTATTGCTACGATGATACTGAATACGAAATTTTTTCACCTCTCAGTCCGATCAGTTATAATTAGGTTGTGCTAAAACGGTAGTTTGGGATTTCAATACGTAAAAAACCTGGGTTCAAATCCCATCGTCAAGCCATTTTTTTTTCATTTTTTAAACCGCTCTTCCACGAGAAAGAAAATTTTCAGTCTGTTTTTTGCAATTATAACTTTGTTCTCAATTACTTCTCTTTTCAAGGTACCGCTATGATAATCGCCAAAGTGGCCCTGTTCATGTCCGCCATGATGGGAATGAAGAAGATGGGAGGTGGAGGAGGTGGTGGAGGTGAATCCCACGTGGTTTACGCTGCACCAGCTGAGCACAGCCACGGTGGTGGTGGTGGTGGCTGGCACAGAAGCATGGGAGAAGACTCCTACAGAGCCCCCTACCCTGAGAGTTCTGGTGGTTACTAAAAACCCCCAAAAGTAGTAGCAATGAAGTACCGAATCTGAAATTGGACCTGAAGAATTCGAATCACGTGATCTCACGTATCAATGCGAGCCAGTATAGTCGTCCGATGGATCATTCGGTGTTTCCAAATTAGCTTTTTTTTAATTTATTAAGTTCCAATTCGACCTCGTTTCAGAATTAATTTATGAAATATTTATTTATTTATTTATTTATTTTCTTATATTAGCTGTTTGAACTTGCCATAATTCAATAAGTAATATACGAAACCTCAGTGAAAATATTGATTCAGTGTAATATTTAATTTCAAACAGAAATGTAAGTTCCGAAGGCATTTTCAGGTGCTACTAGTGTATTCGCCTGGCATGTTTTATAGTGAAATAGTTTTGTAGTGTATTGTCGAGTTCAATATTTGATTATTTATTGTAAACGAGATTGTAGTTTGCAATGATTGCTTTAATAAAAAATTTGATGAATATTTTATGGTTTGAATTTTTCCACCCTAGATCCAATTTTTTTTATACAAAGATGTCTCGAAAGATATTGAATTAATATTCATGAAATCTATCAAATTTTACGAGCAAAAAATGCTTTCATAGAAAATATCAACAAAATTATATAGATACCTAGTTCTTTCATATTTTCTGTATAATTCTTATAGCATTTCTTATGAATTTGGTACAAGTTTGCCTAAAATAGGTATTAGTGAACCTATACAATACAAGAAAAGTCACAAAGAGATTATATAGAAGACACAAAGGAGGACATAGCTATCTTGATCCCTTTAGGTTAGTCCTGGTAGATACTCATTGATTATAACGTGCTATAAAAAGTTCAGTTATGGCATTGGAGATCGAAATCATATCTCTTCAAAGTGAAATCTCTCGAAAATGGCTAATTTTTCGATCAGTCATGAAATGAGTCACGATTTCCAAGAAAATATTCCTGTCAATATTTTTTTCATGAAAAAAATTCATCATGATTTGCTAAGATGATGACTACACATTTTTTTTTCAAATCGAAATTTCAATTATATTGAAATTATTAAAAATTTTTGCAGACATCTGAGCAGAGCATAAGAGCGATAAATATTGTTGAGACTTTTTCAGCTGAAAATATGCAGTCATTTAAAACTTTGTTTGTTCACTTGGTTTCCATTTAATTCTGTCAAAATTCTGGTTTCCAAATATTTTGATGGTTTCTTTGATTTGGCTCACCTATCTTCAAATGATATTATTAGTAGGTATGTTAAAAATAATTTGAAACTGTACGCGTGGAAAGTAGACTATCAGCAGTATCAAAACAAAACATGCCATGGAAAGCATTTTGAAAACTATCCATTTTAGGTACAATTGTCTCAACAAATGAAAACAAAATATACAGGGTGTTTCCTAAACATGCGGCAAAAATTCAGGGGGTTGTTCCTTGGACTATTTTAAGCATGTTTTGTCCTTGGATGATTTTTGAAAAACCTCTTTGTTTCGAAGATACAGGGCGAACAACATTTTTCATATTTTTAAAATTAATAATAGTTTAAATAAAAATGCGTACCGCACTGTGTTTACTAAGTAGGTACAATTTATTTTTAAATTTGTTTAACAACATTCCAATTACTAAAAACGGCCAGTTTTTTGACTAAAAATTGATAAGTGCAGATGGTAAAGGAATACAGATTAAACACGGTTTTCATTTGAATTCGTTTTGTGATGTATTATTATTATTATTTGTTTTTGAAAGGGTTCGGCAGTCAATGAGGAGAAGATTGAATGCTTGTATGCTGGCTAGAGGTGGTCATTTTCAACAGTTTTTGTAGGTTGAGTTGAATTTTCATGTAATTTTTCATAATAAAATGTTATTATCTGAAATTTTGTTTCCCCTATATCTTCGAAACAAATAGGTTTTTCAAAAATCATCAAAGGACAAAATATTCTTAGAATAGTCCAAGGAACAACCCCCTGAATTTTTGCCGCATGTTTAGGAAACACTCTGTATAAGTACCCAACAGGCAAAAAAAATTCAGGGCATGCCATATGAATAAGTGGAGTTTTTGACATTTTTAAAGGTAATTTTTTTAAAATTGTAGTTTCTTTGGGACCAGTGTAGAATGCAGAAGATTTTTAAACATTTCGGGAATTCAATAAAAATCTAAAAATTATCTCGAACGATTTTCAAGATATGATCTCGAGCTTAAACCATTATATCCATGAAATTTTTCAGCTATTCTCGAAGGTTTGTCGCCTAATCAATCGTTGAAGTCTCCAAATAAACTTCCATCCCAAAGCTGTGCTGTAAAGATTTTCTATATGTTCATCTGTGATAGATACTCATGTTTTGAATGGATCAAAACTAATTCCATAACATAAGAAATAAATACACCAAAACATACATTAGTTTATTATTTTGAAGTCAATTTTCCAATATATTGAATCGTACCAGCTTTACAACAAACTTTCTTCAGTTAAAATTAGTGGAGAACAGTATTTCATAGGAGTATCTCTATTGCAATAAAGTATTTCGTTTCAAAAGCATATCAGCATATAAATTTTGCCCATAAAAGAATTCGAACAAGTGCTGCCATCTTTACTGTAACCTCAGAAACTATAACTCACAATTTTACTTGATGGAGAATCCTTCAAAGTAACGGACAACAATGCTTACCGCTACAGAATACTACTACATATATTTCAGATATCTTCATACACAATAGGTAACCATATCATTATCTCAATTAGTGTACTATTGCAGCAAAAGAGGGTACTATTGTAAGAAAGAAGATTAATCTGTAATTTCTACTTTGTCATATCCGATTATGAAAATTAAAATTTCCTACAGAATTCCATAGAAAGCAATATTCTCATTTTAAAATATCATGAATTCAGTTGGAATCTCTGATTTTCAAAAAAATGTTCAATTTATGTATTACAAAAGTTGTGACTTTTGATATCTTCCCAGTGAATTCAAAAGGATTTTGAGTTGTTTTCTTTTTAATTTTAGAAAAGCTAAATTTTGTTAACCTCTGTTATACCTCTCACGAATATTATTCGAGGATAGTATTCTGGATCTTGTACCTACCAATGAGTCATTTGAATAAACGTGTCATCAGATCAGAAGAACCGTTAGAATCGATGAACTAAGTTTTTATAAAAATCTTGTATTGTACGTAAGTATACAAAGATGCAATCGATGAAAGTAGTCAGTTGAATTGTTGTAGGTTTATTTTCTATCGACCACATAAAATCGCAGAGATAATGGTCAGTTCTAAGAGTGTCGAGGACTTTCTATTTGAGCTATAATTTAGCATCTGGGAAATGTACAGGGTGGGCCAAATTGGACTCTTTTGAATGAGAAGAAGTATTCTATACTAGATAGACGAAAACTTATGTTGGTGTCTGAGGGCCAATTTTCATGAAAAACTCATTGGCGAAAACCTCAACAATATAGCTATTACCGTAACATAGTAACAGGGTGTTTTTCAAAAATAATCATTTTTGGAATATTGCTGTAACTTTTGTTTTGTTGTTTTTTTGTAATTTTTTTTTCTTCGAAAACATTCTCGTGGCAACTTTTTACGTAGAATTCAATGAATAAATTGAAAAAACTCATATTTCATCAGATATCCCTATGAAATTTGTTTTTCAAATGGGACACCCCGTATAGTTCTACATATTTCGATAGAGTTGAAAACTACCATTCCAAAAATATAGTACACTTGATATTTCTCATATTCGAAGTTCCAACAGGTGTCCGGCTAGGGTGCCGGACCTAACTTCTATGGACATTTACATATGGGGAAGATTAAAAGATATCATCTTCCCCATAGAGGTTAGGTCAGGCGACTTAGCTGGCCACTTGTTGGAACATCGTCATCGAACATGACATGACATGATTTTCATAGCGATATCTCACGAAATATGAGTTTGCAGAAAAGTCTATTAACGTCATTGAATTCTACGTAAAAAGTTGCTACAAGACGGTTTAAAAAAAAACGCAAACTTTTCAACAGAAAAAAAAGTTACAGCAATATTTCGAAAATGAATATTTTCGAAAAATACCCTGTAACAATGTAACGGTGATAGCTATGGATTTGCGATTTTCGTCAGTGAGATTCTCATGAAAATTGGTCCTCAGACACACATTAGTTTTCGTCTATTTAGTATAGAAATAGGACTTTCCATTAAAAAGTGCTCAATTTGGCCACCCTGTACAATTTTGCGAAGAAGTCATTGTCGTATCTCTGCCGCAAGTTCAAGGTGCTCGTAGCATGCGACCTCACCTCAGAGT
Source organism: Harmonia axyridis (assembly GCF_914767665.1). Taxonomy (NCBI): domain Eukaryota; kingdom Metazoa; phylum Arthropoda; class Insecta; order Coleoptera; family Coccinellidae; genus Harmonia; species Harmonia axyridis. Next base: position 34,979,729 of record NC_059505.1, read on the forward strand.
AATAAACATAGATACAGGGTGCATATGTTATTTTCAGTAAGCAAATGTCCCCAACATAAACTATCAAATTTTACATGAAGCGTGCGGATATGAAAACATATAAGTGATACAATATTTCACTCAATTCGCGAGTTTCTCCACAAAGAACGCACTTCTTATGTCCCATAGTGAATCAACGTTTAATATTAACTCAAAATATATTGAAATAAATACCTAAATATATCAGAAATTCAGAAAACAAACTACATGCGCGCCAACCGACGTGAAACAACCGATGACATTAGGAGAGCAAAAGTTGCCAAACCTTGGAATTCAGCAGGTGGATGAAGAAAATAAAAAATATTCTGCTTATTATAAATTCGACAATTAGGAAAAATACTGGATTCCAAATATTCAAATTTGCATATTTAATCGGGAATCACTCAAATAAATATATTTCATTCAATATATTAATATACATTCATAACGATATAGTATAATTGTGGATTTGAAAATATATCACAATCCGAAAAAGTAATCTAACCATTTTGGGGACATGTGAAAATTGCGTAGGATACTTCCTCTATCTACGTTTATTACTCTATGCATGCGACTCAATCGTTTCGCGAATGTTTCCTTGAAAATATTATGCTGTTATTGCAATGATGACTTTCAGCCCAAATTCTTCACCAGCCAAACTTTACCAATAGTAGATAACTTTGCATCAGAAAAGAAATCGAAAGTGACTCGACCAGTCTCAAATCCCTCCAAAAACACCAAGAAATCAAACGAAAGTACCAGCTGATCCAACAGACTATTGCGAAATTTTTTATACGCCACTGTATCGATCAGCCACATCGGTTTTAGAGAGACAAGTTCAATCTTTTGATCTTGACCGTCGTCGAATAACTCTAGGTCGCATTGTTCCCACAGCCTCCAACTTTCACTCGATCTTCCGATACTCTCCAACAAAACATTTAACCCTGATTTTTAACGTTGAATTCGCTCGTTCCCAACAATCTGCTGAAAATTTCGCAGAAAGAGAAAGTCAATGCTGGAACAAAGCCTGCGAAGACAGGTGAGAGTTATTTTAGTCGATAAATAAATATTGACCGCTTAAATTTGAACGTTTAGAGGAGATGCCAACCGAAAGGTTTCACTTTCACGTATTGACGGATAGATTGGTGGATGTTGATTGATTCTTTGAGTATGTAGTCACGTTTTTATGGATCTGATTGCGCGTTGTTGACGTCTAGGGGTCAATATCACCGGTACGTGTTGAAATAGCGACGAAAAAAGTGAAATTGGTTATTTAAATTTGGGATTTCATTTCTGAAGTTGGATATCACCGCCTCATTCAATAAGTTACGGGCCCCGGTAGATCTAACCAAGTTTGAATTTTACGTGTAAAAGTTTAGTAACAATTTCAAGCTTGATGCACAATTTGATATGAAATCTTTTTTCTAGTTAGTACCAAGCTACAAAAGTTTCGTGTCAAAATTTTGATATATACAAGGGGATTTACCTGGATGGCCTATTAGACGTTTATGGAAAACTTATCATAATTTTGAGCTGAAAATTTGAATATTGGATTCTGAGACAATGAACTTTCTCCCTAAAATATTTTCAGATCTTTACAACCTCCGGTTATACCGGAAACAGACTACTACTTCCTTATTTCGAATAACACACCCAGTATATTATTGCATCAATAGATAGCTTTTTTGACGACCATTTCGGCAATATGCCATACCTTGGCTGAAAATTCAACGATTTATGAGTTAATGGGATTCTTATGGAAAAAATGGTGGACTCACTTTATTTAGAATTTTTTTTTCGAGAAATATTTTTCTTTGTAGATTTTGCAAATAGCAGACATTGTGAAGATATCATCTGAACGTGTACATCATATCATTCAAGAATATTTGTACATGAGAAAGCTGTGTGCAAAATGGGTGCCGAGCGAGCTCACAACCGATCAAAAGTAACAACGTGTTAATGATTCTGAGCAGTGTTTGAAGCTGTTTAAGTGCAATAAACCTGAATTTCTGCGTCGATATGTGACAATGGAGGAAATATGGCTCCATCATTTCACTCCGGAGTACAATAGACAGTCAGCAGAATGGACTGCACACGATAAACCGAATCCAAAACACAGCAGTCAACTGGCAAGGTTAAAGCATCAGTATTCTGGAATGCACTCGGTATAATATTCATTGATTACCTCCAGAAGGGACTGACCATCAACAGCGATTATTGAATAGCGTTATTGGATCGTTTAAAGGATGAAATCTTTAAAAAAACGGACCATTTCTAGAAAAAAGAGGTGCTGTTTCATCAAGACAATGTGCCGTGTCACAAATCAATGAATGCAATGTCAAAATTGCATGAATTCGGATCGAATTGCTTCTGCATCCACCGTGTCCGCCAGATCTGGCCTCCATCGACTTTTTCCTGTTCTCAAACCTTGAAAGAATGCTCGCTGGAAAGGAACTTAGCGCCAATGAAGGAGTAATCGCCGAAACTAAGGCCTATTTTGAAGCGAAAGACAAATTGCACTACAAAAATGGTATCGAAAAGTTGCTCTCGAGGCAACTATGTTAAATAATAAAATCGAATTTTGACAAAAAAAAATGTGTATAACTATGGTAGATCGGGGACTTTTCAATTGGACTATTAGGTACATTCATGAAGAATGCTGAATGGTTAGTATTTGTCTCATATTTGTCTCTCTTTGATAAGGTTGCTCACGTACAAAAATTAGCTAGTAGCACATTTTCTATATGGTTCTAGGGCTAGGCTTTGCATGATGATAAGTTATTTTGTCAAATTGTCCAATTTTTTCACCTTGACAACTGTGAAACAACCGATCATATAAGTGTTGTATCACATTGTTTTGAAATATATTAATATCTGCAATTTTCTCAAAATATATATTTGGCTGATTCCATACTGTTCGTTGGAGAAAATTGCATATTTCATTCGACTTGAATTATCAAATATTCAGTCCAATTACAAGAAGTCACACTATTACTGCTAATGAACCAATATTGTATTATTTGTATTTATCCAATAAAAAACCGAAAACCAGATTAACAAGTAACAAAATGAGAATTGAGAACCTTCCATCTAAATGATAAATCATATTAACGAATTTATTTATTGAAACACAAATAAACGAAATAAATAAATTAAATAAATAAATAACTGCCAGAACCTCAGTTCACGTAACTCATTCTTAAAGGTAAACCTTCAGAATACCTCAGAAGAAGTACGTTCAACCCAAAACAAATGCCACATCAGTCTCTTCACTTCGTTGTATAAAATTTGTAAGTTGTTGTTTGAGGTGACGGTTCTTCCAAGTAGGCCCTTCTGTGGTGGTAATACCCATCATCTTCGTAAGACGTTGAGTGGCTGTGGCTCTCAGAGTATTTGGGGTGTTTAACAATCTCAAAGGTGGTTTTCTCACCGCCTCCTACAAGCTTCTTAAGACCCAATATGGCACTCAGCATCAACGCCATCTTACCTACAAGAAGGGCAGTTCCAGACATGATGGCAATTCCTTTGTAAGCCATAGCGAGGAAGGTTCCTTTGATGGCCAAGGCTCCAAGGAGGACTCCAATGTTGCCACCTCCTCCTCCTTTGTTTCCTCCACCACCACCTCCTCCTCCTGTTCTTCTACCTTCATCGATGAGGTTTGGCAGCTTCACCTCCAACTTGTGAGATTCAAAGAATTTCGAAGCTGTGTCCATCAGCATTTCATCTATGGCTTCACTCTTCAGTTCTTCCAGTTTTGAGTCGTTTTTGGTCAACCTACTGTTGAAGCTCCTACCAACATCGCTGACTACCAATTGCACATAATCATTGAGGTACAGTTTTTTGGAGTGAAGAGCCCTATCAAGCACCTTAAGGGCGTGGATCTTGAAGCACTTTATCACCTCTTCCTTCTTAACACATTCATTAAACAACTTCGATAACTTTTCGTGGACATTGACTTCGGCACTGACGTTAACAGCTAGGAGGTATATAGAAAAAAGGTAAAAGAGATGTTTGAGGTACATTGTATCTGTGAGCAACGCTGTGATGCACTGTACCCTGATGCTGGCGAGGCGTATTTTTATACGATATTGCAGTTTGCGTGGTGCATCTGAAGCGTTAAAAATGTATAATTTTTGCACTTCACTTAAGATGGAATGCACATTGCACTCGATTTCATCTCCGGATCTGAAATGAAACTTATGCAGTGCTGGGCTTGATTTTTGCTTAATTTTTATATGGAAAAATTGTGATTGAGTGTTGAGTTCACAATACATCGATTTGTTTATAGTTGTGACAAAAATCAGATAATAATTACTTTTTTGGGCTTAGTATCTACCTATCTTCCAAAAAACAGTGAAATGGACAGTGATGTTGATGATTAGATGTGAGGAATACCACCAGAGTTAGTGAATACTACTTAAATTTGTAGTTGATTAGATATGTTCTTTCGAGATACAAAAAATTATTAACTTAAAAAAATCAAGCATGTGTAGATGTAATCTCAATATTAGCAGAGGAAATGTTAACGAGGCATCATACATTTCAACTTATGATACAAGAGTACAGATAAAAACCTTAGCAAAGACTCAGTCTCTACGTATAGGTGTAGTGATTAGTTTGTGTATTTTTTTACAGAATAAGCTGACATATTTATATTGAAGGGCATCCTCTTCATCCAAACAAAATCTTCTCCATCCTTCCTCTTCACTAAAAGATAACGAACTGTAATTATAATTAAATCTGGAATCAAAACAGAAAAGAACCATAAAGAAGTGATAAAAGAAATAATTTTCTAGGGAAATTGAAACCCGGAACTTTCTCTGAAAGATCAACGATTAAACTTTTGTTGAAAACATTGCAAGAACTCCATTCCGAACGCCAAATTTCCTTGTAACTTTCATTATATTGAAGGAAAGTATTAATCCATAAAGGTTTGCGTGACTTTAATCTGGCAAATCTAGTATCTGGGAGGTAAGATACAATTGGTAATAAGTTCGGGTAAAAATGAAATTCATCCCAAGATTTCTTGACTGCAATCTGTCTACGAATATGAGGTGGAACAATATGAGATATCACTGGTAACCAATGTAAAGGTGTAGATCTAATAGTTCCACTGATAATTCTCATGGAAACGTTGTGCTGTGCATCAATTTCATGAACATGAGCACTATTGAACCAAACAGAACAACAGTATTCAACAGCAAAAAAGAAACAAAACCAAAGCTGCCATACGAAGAGTGCTGACATCAGCACCCCATGAAGAATCAGCTAATTTTGGGAGAAAATCGTTCTTCGGCTTAAATTTAATACGTAAATTTTTTAAGTGAACCTTGAGATGCAGAGAAGAATCAAGTTTAATTCCAAGATATTTGGGAGTATAATTATGATTCGAGACGAAATTATTGAAAGTTACTTTCAATTTTCTATATTTTTGTTGGTTCTTCTTCTTCTTCTTCCTCAGCCATTCTTCATCCACTCCTGGATGTAGGCCTCCTTCAAATGACTCCACTCCGATCTGTTTTTGTTGGTTATTCAAATGAAAATAGGAAACTTCATTTTCATTTGAATTAGGTCATAAACGCCACTCAAGAAAATATTTATCCATAATTTTCAATTCTTGAGGGTTGTCACACAAGTATAAATTGAAAAGTTTGGGATACAAAACTTATAACTGCAGAAGTCCATTATTCAACGTTTGGAATCTACTACTCTTGTCATCAACAACAAAACGAAGTCTTCTATCAGATAACATATTTTGCAACAAACGAATAATTTTTCCACATTTCAAATGATTATGTAGTTCATTTGTCAAACCATCTTTCCACATTGTATCTTAAGCTGCAGATAAATCCACAAAGGCAGCTGCTGTTTTCACCTTGTTATTGAAAACTGATTCAATAGAAGTAGTAAGACTTTCAGAGAAAATAAATAATACGCCTACTAATGTTTCATGGATTATTGCTAAAAAATGACAACCTTCCAATCTGAATATGAAATGATAACATACTTCTCCCATTTGTCCATGAGGTTGAAAGCATCTACATTATGGTCAAATCACATACAAAGTACGTTTAGTTCGTAAGAATTTTGAAGTTAAAGTTGGGCTACTACAGCCTTAATTAATCTTATCTTCTGCCCGTTTAGAGAAGTTACAATAATTGCAATCAAGGTTAATGTTGATAATTTTATTTTTAATAATCTCAGTAGCTTTTAGGTGTGCCTAGTGTTATGAAGAAAGATTTCAGATTCAGATTTTGAGGTGGAGCTCCCATTACTTTTATATGAGTGTACAGTTACTTTGCCATAAATATATGTACCTATCTCTATTTAGGGAAATATGTAGGATTCAATGTTATATTTAGCGACCCAATTCTTTCATGTGGTCAACATCTCATTTTTAGATAGATATGATTCAGAACTGAAGAAATTGAAACAAGTACATGAAATGATGCTATTGTGTTTTTCATTGACATGAAAACAATATTTTTGGCTAAATCATAACGTTACAGTTTACTCAACCTATAAAATAAATTATTTTCTCATTTAGAAAAATTTTCGATGAAATTTACGAAATGTTTTTCATTAAAGAGGTATCGAATTTTGAGAATTATTTCAGTAAAAGGAGAATATGATAGTTGTAGAAAGTACAGCACTGAAAGGCTTGAAAATCAAAATATGTGTATATGTATATCAATTTATATCTTTTCAGAACGGAAGATATTTTTTTTGGTACTCAGAAGACTATATCCAAATTCCTAATTGAAATATATGCAGTAGGAAAAAGCATTGAACTGCTCCTTAAAAACTTGCTGCTTCTCTCTCTACTTATTTTGAGCACTATTACACAATGAACAAGAGATTTTTTTTTCAAATGTTGTACGTAAAAGTACGATCCTGTTTCATCTGCTCAACTCTAATCAGCTAATAATCTCTGTAAGTTTAAAAATATATACTTAGTCGCACTCGAGATTAATAGTTTCTAGCAGACGATATGCTCAAACAATCAAATGGGTAAGTAAGACAAATCATACATGCGATTCAAAAATACCATAATTTAAATCGAGGAATTGACTGATTTTCTACTTTTCCTGCATAATATTTAGGAATATAATATAAAAAGTGTGTCGATATGTTTATTCGAATAGATAGACAGCTCTGTAGTCGGACGCAAATTAGTTAATAGTGAAAAATATTAAGCTATAGGTATTTTCTCATGGAAATGTATATAACTTTATATACTAATTGAAATATAAAAAAAACACCCAGTCGACGTGGTGAAATCAATTTCTGATGGAAAATCACACTGTTGGAAGTATGGTATGGAGATATTGCTCATGAAACAACATCACATTTGGTGTTTATCAGGTGATGGAATCACTTGTAATGCCTTATATACGGACGTACACGAACCCACTTTGTAAACAAGATAAAGGGTGACTACCTACATATTGGAAGATTTATGATGTCCAATTTTGAAGAAAATTAAGTCTATTTATTGCCTTGGTACCCTAGATCTCCGGATTTTTCACCCATCGGCACATCTGGAACAAAATAGGAAGGAGATTACTCCGTTGACTCCATACTCAAAAAACTCTGACGGCATGGAGTGTAAGTTTCCTGGGATGGGATACCTCAATCGGGCATCTCATTAGGAGGATACCCTGGCCCCTGACGTCTTTCTGAGTCCAAAAGAAAACGAGAAGAACCAACAAATTGATAATTTACATTTGGACTCTTCTCAAATTTTGATCAATCTCAAAGTAATTCCTAAGAGATATGTATACAAAAAATTGTTATGGAAAGTTCATTTTACTGGGTATTAGGTTTTTTTACACCTATACATCATAATCTTATAGATGTTCATTAATTAGGAATGTTTTTTTTTATGAGAGACATCTATGTATAGTTAACTCAATGTAGAACTTTATGTCTCACCTTACATCCTGTATACAGGTTGTTAGTGAATAAGTGCAATAAACTCCAGGAGTTGATCCTGCATGTAAAAATCATTACAAATCGTTGAATAATTTTTGTTAGCGATAACTTCGTGTTCCGAGATGGAGTTTTTTTTTAAAACTCTTATTGCTCTAACACCAGACAAGATATTGAAATAACATTTTGTGGGTTTCAAAAAATAGTTGGCGCATTTATTGACAGACTATTAAAAATTGTATGTCATCATTGGCGCGCATACGGGCAATTATCTTTTTTTAAATGAAAGAATGGTTCGCCACTGAAAATTATTTTTGAATTCCTTCTTTAGTTGATGGCTAAAATCTCTATTGCCTTTTTTGTGAGGGTTGCCGAAAAAAAATGCAGAAAAATAAAACATCTTATTCTTCTTGTCTTCAATAAATTAATCATTATTTCATAATTCTTGATTGAATATGGAAGTAAAGATGTTTTTCGCATAAAAATGGCACCCACATACAGAAAGAAAGGCTTTTTAGATTTTTTAGTCACAAATTGAATGAGTATTTCAAATATCTCAGTGGCGTACCATTTTTTTTTTCAAATTGAAAACAGTGAATTAATAGTCAGTTTTTCAGAAAAACTTTGACACTCCGAATCTCGGATTACAAACCATACATACAGAATCACCACCTGAAGTTTGTAATATCCTGTATAAGGTTTTACATACGCGTACATCTTTGTTTCCGTCGTTTTTTCAGAAATTCGAGGCTTTATTGTGAAAAACGGTTTGGCCTTCGACATGGAAACATGGTCGGGATATCCCCATGATTTTCTGTGCTTGGGATTGTGGTATGAACCCATTTTTCGTTTCCAGTCACAATGCGATGCAGAAATCCCTTTCCGTCTTTGCCTTGCAAGCTTCTGTTCACAAGCCAACAAGTCTTTCAATCATTCCCATACTTTCAGGCGTTTTGAAATGGCTTGTTGCGTCACTCCCAATGATCCTGCCAATTCTTGTTGCGTTTGACACGAGTGTTGATCAAGTAATGCCTCCAATTCTTCATCTTTGAAAACCTTCTCTCTTCCACTGTCATGCTGGTATTCGACGTCAAAATCACCGTTCTTGAAGCGTTAAAACCACTCTCAGCACGTTCTTTCATCAATCGCGGCCTGACCATAGGTATTTGAGAGCATTCGATGAGCCTCAGCCGCAGATTTCATCAAACTGAAGCAGAAAATTAAAACCACCCGCAATTGACGAGAATTTGGCTCATAAGCTGACATGTTTATTCGAGAATAACTTAATGATGCAGACACAAATCGACTAACATTTCGATGGCTTTATATCTACAAATACCTAAGCTTATTGTATGACATTTAGGATCTATTTATTACGACTATCACTTACCGCTAAAGCCATCAAAACGGAGGAAGCAAGTTTGACGTACAGTTGATTTAAAACGATGATAAAATCATCTACCTCAAATCTGAATTTTTATTTAATTAGCTTTTCAGAAACCAATGAAACAATAGTAGATATTTCGATTTCCCGGATATTGATTCGATTTCCTGTAGTTAGTTCAACATCCGACTACGTAGTTGCTGTGTCAAACTTCGCTTTCATCATTTCAACAACGAGAACCGACTCTGGCCGTCTTTATTGCCATAGTTGACCTCGCTAGAGAACCAGCATTTCTATTGAAAGTGCCATTCAAAGTGCAATTTTGAAGCACATACAGGATACACTCTGCTACAAAAGGAATTTACTAGCGTACGTGCTGTCGCGTAACAACAGTTTTCTCTAAGAGGTTTACAAGAGAAAATTGAGGTACACAGACGACGATTCGACCGAGTGAAAAGTTTCGGTGCGCCAGACATTTATAATTGTGCACTTCGTAATCAATACCGACCGTCTTGTTGAGTGCATTTTGGTAATTAATTATTCAATTAGAGTTGCGAAGAACATATGTTTGAATAATAAACATTTCCGTTGGCGGATCTCGATTTGTTATTTATGTTCATACAGATACGAGTATATGAGTTAAGTATCACGGTTTCAGGCAAGTACTTAATTATTTCCAGTTGAAAACGTTTGGTATTGGAATTGTTAAATTCACTTAGAAATGTACAGGGTGATTCCATAAAAATCCCTCATACAAATAATGTTGGTTTCCGTGATACTGTGTGTTCAAAAATTTTTCGTGTTTTTACAATTGATTTATGAGAATAGACAATTATATATTTTAGGCATAAAGATTGCCAATTTGAACTCCAAATCAAAGTCATCGGGTCGAGCATCGTCGTGCTGTAAAATCACTTTATCATGTCCCTCGTTGTATTGCGGCCCTTTGTCTTTCAATGCTCGGCTCAAACGCATTAATTCCGTTCGATAACGAACGCCTGTTATTGTTTCAATAGGTTTCAACAACTAATAATACACTAAGCCTAGCTGGTTCTACCAAATACTAAGCATGACCTTGGAGCCGTGAATATTCGGTTTGGCTGTCGGCTTGGAAGCATGACCGGGATATCCCCATGATTTTATGCGCTTGGGATTATTGTAATGTACCCATTTTTCGTCTCCAGTTACAAAGCAATGCAGAAATCTTTTCCATCTTTGCCTTGCAAGCAGCTGTTCACAAGCAAACAAACGCCGTTCAACATCTCTCGGTTTCAACTCGTACGGCAACCTATTTCCCTGTTTCTGAATCATTCCTATGACTTTCAGGTGTTTCGCAATGGCTTGTTGAGTCACTCCATATAATCCTACCAATTCTTGTTGCGTTTGACACGAGTCTTAATCAAGTAATGTCTCCAATTCTGCCTCTGTGAAAAACCTTCTCTCTTCTTCCACCGCCATTCTGTATGTCAAAATCTTCGTTCTTGAAGCTTTGAAACCACTTTCGGCACGTTCTCTCTTAATAGCGGCCTCACCAAAGGTATTTGAGAGCATTCGATGAGCCTCAGCTGTAGATTTCTTCATATTAAAGCAGAATATTAAAACCTTCCTCAAATGACGAGAATTTGGCTCGTGAGCTGACATATTTAATCAAGAATAATTTCAAGATGCAGACACAAATCTTTAATATTTCGCTGGCGTTATGTTTACAAATACCTAAGATTGTTGTATGCCATCTACGATCTATTTATTTCGACTACCACTTACCGCTACAGCTATCTATTGTAAACGGCGGAAGCAAAGTTGTAGGTACACCTAATAATATTAAAATTGAACTTGAAAGATCATTTTGAACAGACAGTTGAACCACCCAAATTCAAGAACCTAAGAGTTTTGAAGAATCCAAAAATAATTCTCCAGTTCTGCATTAGAGAGAAAGAATTCCTATAAGGTTTTTCAAAAATCTTCGAAAATTCTTTGTTCCTAAGTAGTGGGAGGATCAAATTTTCGTTGAAAGACCTTATTATATTTCCTTATATCTAGTCTAAGTTGATATACAGTTTAATAATTTCGACATGGAATATTGATACCCTATTTGGTTTTGTTGCTAATTCACAAAAATAACCTGATAGTCCATTTTAGAAGAGTTTATAATATTTTTCTCATCGCACCTATAACATTTCTGACTGAAATAGTCATTCAGTTTTGACAGAATCATACTTTTACTCCTGAAAAAAGAATGAACTCTAGATCCCAACACCCATATATTCTCTTTCAAACTTCTGTGCTACTATAATTTAATCTTATACCCTGGAGGCAACTTCACTGAATATTACTACTAATGAGAAGTACTCTATTTTTTTAAATTTGTGCCACTAGATGTATTCAGAGAGTAATTATATTTTTTGTCATTCATGATCGTTACTAGCTATACAAGGTATACTCTAATCAGTATCCAATTTGTTCCGAATTGGTGCGCTTGAAGAGCTATACAATATGGTTATTTAGTTTTGGTTGTTTTATTGTGTGGCTGGTGTGGAATTGAAAATAACGTTTCATTACTACTTACTGCAAATTGAATTACAAAGTGAATAATTTTAATGATTGGAAAAAAGTTTAACCGATGTTCTTTCAGATCCTTAGCTAACCTATCATGAAGTTATGGAGAATGTCTATGAACTACTGTCGTTTGGCTATCGTCATTAAAGGTGACATTTTCATTGAATGATTGAGTTGGAAAGAGATAAATAAAAAGCTTTCTGGTAGTAATGATTGGATTTCAAATGGTTATAATGACAAAAAAATGCAAGCACACAAGATAATAATGATTTGATAGCGGCAAGTGTGAAAGAAAATTCAAATTTGTAGATTCCACGTTAATCTCAACAAATAAATCTTAAAATGAATATACAGAATTTTGAAAGAAGATTTGAGTATAAATCCTTATAAAATTTAACTGGTTCAAGAACCGAAGTCATCAGACTATACATTGAACCTCGTATTAGTGAAAGAACTTGCCAAGAATGGTGATTTTGATGTCAAAGACCAGCATGGCGGTGGAAGAGAGAAGGTTTTTGAAGATGCAGAATTGGTGGCATAACTTGATCGAGACACGTGTCAAACGCAACAAGAATTGGCAGGATCATTGGGAGTGACGCAACAAGTCATTTCAAAACGCCTGAAAGTCATGGGAATGATTCAGAAACAAGGAAATTGGGTGCCTTACAAGTTGAAGCCGAGAGATGTTGAACGGTGTTTTTTTGCTTGTGAACAGCTGCTTGCAAGGCAAGGACGGAAGAGATTTCTGTATCGCGTTGCGACTGGAGACGAAAAATGGGTTCATTACGATAATCCCTAGCGCAGAAAATCATGGGGATATCTCGGTCATGCTTCCACGTCGACGGACAAAACGAATATTCACGGTTCCATGCTCAGTATTTGGTGTACCAGTTCGGCTAAGTGTTATAAAACTGATTGAAACAATCATAGGCGATCCTAATCGAACGCAATTAATGCGTTTGAGCCGAGCATGGAAAGACAAAACGGCCGTAATACCACGTAGACATAAAGAAGTGATTTTACAGCATGACAATACCCGACCTCATGTTGCGAAAGTCGTCATGGCATTACCCTCCGTATATTCTCTAGACGTTGTGCCCTCGGACTATCACTTGTTTCGATAAATGGCACACGGCCTGTCTGACCAGCACTTCCGGTCTTATAACGAAGTAAAAAATTGAATCGATTCTTGTATCGCTTCTAAAAATGACCAGCTTATTCAATGCGGGATTCGTACGCTGCCTGAAAGATGGAAGAAAGTAGTGACCAGCGATGGACAATACTTTGAATCATAAATGTATAACCAGTTTTTTACAATAAAGCCTCGAATTTCCTATGTATTTTCCATACATAATGGCATAATGTAATCCTTAATTGAAATAAAGAAATTGTGTCACTGAATAATTATGATTTTTTTTAATTTTATTGCTATTGGTGAACCCATTACAAGCATTTTTGTCTCATCAGTCATCCTCCTGAAAGTTCTCCTTTCCTAATATCTGACCCTATCTCCAACACATTCAACAATTTTGTGGGACACATTGTATAACATCGGAGAAGAAAATACCTACGCACCTATAAGACGGCATTCCTGAGAATAATCCGTTAATCTTGATTAACTGCGAAACATTTCAGATGGTAAAACACAGAAAGGACCTATCCGACCTTGATTTCTTCGACCTAGACCTAGAACAATAACCTGAAAATGCGAAATAAAGCAAGCGCTAGATTTTCAAAGTGATGTTCTGGTAGGTCCATCGCTTCTTTTTCCTGTACCTACCTTTTTGCAGCGCTGGAATGCGGATGGACAGGTAAAGTGAATCATAAGAATAAGATTCGTTCTGAATTACTTGCTATGTTGAAATTTTATTCAACGTTACTTTACATTTGGTCTCGAGCACTGGATGTGCCCCCGCATTCAATTTTTTTGCCAGCACCTAGATCAGTTCCGTTTTGGCGTTCTACTGTTCTCACTTCTGAAGAAAAAAAGGTTGCTTTATTATTGCATTAGATGTTTTTGTTTTTTTAATTTTGAATCTGAAATGTTCTCAAATGATATGATTCGACTCGTGGATATCGAATTTATCCTCAATCGACTTGGACATCTATCTAAAAAGCCGTCCCTAAAAACAGTAACTCCCAAAAAAAAGATCTAGAATCTTCAAGTTTAGATCCCAATTGTGCCGTTATATTCATTAATGTGTATCATTCACTCTAAATTTGTTTTTCCTGTTAATTTCATAACTACACACTTGCATTGGGTATAATTCTTGAAATATCAAATTCAGTTATCGAAACATCGAATTTTAGTTTCTTTCTGTGTTTTCCGGAAGTCACTGACTAGGGGAGACTGGGTACGAATAAAACAGGTGGCGGTTGAAACAAGGTGAATATCTCAAGAACTGTATGTTAATGTCAATATCCCGCCAATCTTCGCGAATTGCAGTTCCTTGTAGTAAGCCCTATTGTTATTTGGTGAGCAAAAGTAAGTATTTGTGTACGCATATTTTTTCAATTAGTTCATTTTTGTTAACAGTGACAGTAGTGATAAGTGAATTTGTGTTTAGACTAATGCTTTCAGAACATGATTGAGTAAATAGTATTTCTCAGAAATTGTTGTTGCTATTACTGTAAAGTATTTTGTGTCAAATGGGGTCTTGGGGACAGTTGAAACACTTTTTGTGGGTACGATTGAAACAATTACATTTGTTTCAAATTCATGAACATGTTTCAACTGTCTCCATTCGAAACGAAATCGGATAATTATTAAATTTTCTTGTTGTAGATGCCAAAGGAATATGCAAGAAAAACTTCGCTGGGACAAGTGGACTAGTCGGTATATATAACATCGTAAAAGCCATAATTGTGATTCTGAAAAAAAAAATTTATTATTCTTTATTTTAGAATCCTCAAGATTTCTAGAAGAAAAATATTGATTTTCATTCAGTTAGAAATTGCGGTTTTTCCTCATTTAAAATTCTTCCTCGATAACTCTTAGTGTATTCATTTTAGGAATAGGGTTTGCTCAAGTAAGCTCCACTCTTTTGTACGTAGAATCGACTGAAATAATGAAAAATATAGGTTCCAATTTGAAAATGATGAGTTTTGATGAATTTGTATTGTCCAAGTTCATGATCTTCTTATAAACACCCTGTCTAATTTCGGTCCAAACCGCAAACAGTCTTATAGTACTACGTATTTGCAGAATCGAAAAATCTGAGGGTTATTTCTAAAAAACTTTTTCTGCAGAAATATTTGAAAAATTTGAGTCCATGTCGCCACAATTTTTTTCATAAGAATCCAATTAACTCAAAAACCGTTGAGTTTTGACCCAAGGTATGTGAAATTGCTGAAATTGTCATCAAAAAAGCTATCTAACGATGCAATAGTAAACTGGGTGTGCCATTTGAAATAGGGAAGTAATAGTCTGTTTCCGGTAAAACCGGAAGTAGTAGAAATCTGAAAATATTTTAGGGAGAAAGATCATTGTCTCAAACCCCAACATGCAAACTCCTAATAGGCCATTGCGGTGAATCACCCTGTATACACAAGCTGGAAGTAAAACATGCTAAATGTAGCATATCTAAAAATAAGATCTATTTCGGCTTCTGCATCCCAAAAATTTACCAGCACCATTTAAAATCACGGGCACCTAAATGTATGTCGGCCTGTCTAATAATCCTTATACTGTTGAAGTAATTTACATGATGAACTGACTTTAATTAAGTAGACATTTTTCTTCCTTTTCAAAACAAGTAATCATTATGTATTGAGCTCATAAGTCATAAATTTCATCGGATGACTTCAAGTTTGAAAAACCATAAAACAATATAATCCATCATGAAAATTTATAACCTGAGAAAATGTTCAATCAAATAATTATAATTTCTTTTAGTTCCTCTTGTTCTTCGAATCGAACCGGAATAATAAGACTTAATTTTTCACACGTAAGTATTTTCCTTATTATTATAATAGGTAGAGCTTTCACAGAACACCCGCAAATATATATACCTCATTGTTCTCTACGGTTCAAAGGAACTAATTTTTATTCTTGGACAAATTTGTGGGACTACTTTGCTCTATTAACACAGTTCCGAATTTTTTTATAATCATTTTAACGTAATCAGGTGGGTACAATAGTTCTCATGTCCCTTGAAACTGGTACATCCGTTTCAGATTAGCAAGTTCTCATTGATTGGGACTAAAATATAATTCATGGTATTAAGTTTGGAGATCAGATTGATCCTGTCATCTAATTATAAGTTGGATTAGATCTTTCGATAATTAAATATTGTGTGAAATAATTATTAATAGTGGACTTTTTATTATTGGCTCAGATAAAACAGTGTGGCCGAATATTTTCGTAATTGAAAGTTTTTCCGGAACACGCAAAGAGTTCAATTTTTATTTGGATGATGACATCTAGTGGTAGCATCCCTTAAAGCTCACAATATTCTTTGGATATCCGTTTTGAATCAATAAGTGATAGTGAAAATTGATATCCCTTTCTAACAATGTGGATGTCCACTGTTGAAAATGTTCAATGATCTAATATATTAGGTGTACAACTTTTCTTCCGCCGTTTTGCAGTTTTGTTTTTTACTGTAGCGGTAGTCGAAATAAATAGATCGTGAAAGAAGATTAATAAGGTATTTGTTAACATAACTCCATCGAAAAATTAGTCGATTTGTATCTGTATCATAAAGTTATTCTCGATTGAACATTACAGCTTACGAGCCAAATTCTCGTCATTTGTAGGAGGTTTCAATTGCCTGTTTTGATATGAAGAAATCTGCGACTGAGGCTCATCGAATGCTCTCGAATAACTATGGTGAGGGCGCTATTAGTGAAAGAACGTGCCGAGAGTGGTTTCAACGCTTCAAGAACGGTGATGTTGACGTCGAAGACCAGCATGGCGGTGTAAGAGAGAAGGTGTTCGAAGATGCAGAATTGGAGGCATTACTTGATCAAGACTCGTATCAAACGCAACAATAATTGGCAGGCTCATTCGGAGTGACGCAACAAGCCATTTCAAAATGCTTGAAAGTCATGGGAATGATTCAGAAATGAAGAAATTGGGTGCCTAACGAGTTGAAGCCGAGAGGTGTTGAACGGCATTTGTTTGCTTGTGTACAGCTGTTTGCGAAGCAAAGACGAAAGGAATTTCTGCATCGCGTTGATACCGGAGACGAAAAATGGGTTCATTACGATAATCCCAAGCGCAGAAAATCATGGAGATATCCCAGTCATAGTTCCACGTCGACAGCCAAACCGATTATTCAATGTTCCAAGGTCATGCTCAGTATTTGGTGGGACCAGCTCGACGTAGTGTATTATGAATGGTTAAAACCGACTGAAACAATTACAGGCGATGGCTATCGAACTAAATTAATGCGTTTGAGCCGAGCATTAAAAGTCAAATGCATGCTGAAAATCATTTTTGAATCCCCCGTTTAATTTGTGACAGAAAACTGCATGACTTCTTTTCGTACGGAGTTCAAATATAATGCAAGAGAATAAAACACCTTTACGCGTATTTTTCTGCAATCAATTTCATTTCTTTAATAATTCATTCCTCAGATAGTTCTTGATGATGTATTAAAGTATAAAGGTTTTATTGTTTTTTCATTAAAACAGCGGAAAATGTTATCGCATACATCCGTTAATGGATATGCATTAGAAGAAGACGAAGATAAAAACAGCGTCCCGTGCGAAAAAAGTCACAAATTGAACGAGCAATTCAAAAATGATTATAGTTCAAAATATCCCAGTGGCGTACCATTTCTTCTCTGAAAAAATTGGGGGCACTAAATAGTCAATTTAAAAACAAAACCTCTACAAAAGTTTGTCGCACTTATTCACTAATACCCTGTATATTCTGTTCGAAAAGATTTATCATGGAAATGTAAAATTATTTCAGATATATATTCTGATAATATCTTACACTTTATAGATATTCATTAGACATCAATAATACAAATATGTACCTGATGGAGTTATCTGCGAAAGTATAGTAACTTAATCTCTGAACTGAAGTAAAGATTTGACAAAAGTTGAAGTAACAACTTGTAACTCTAATCCACCGAATCTTTGTTTGCGGTTAACTGAAATTGAAAAAAACATGCAACGAAAAATATTTAGTTTCTGATCATGATAATATTGCTATCGACCTGGCGAAACAACTATCAACTCGAAATATTTCATATTTAACATATGTTAAAAAATTCCTCGCAAATACGTATAATACAATCTTCCAAAATTGACCCCGAAAAGGGGAACCAAGACGGAACTTTCTAAATTCACGCATTTCATATTAATTTCATCTCTAGATGAAAATGGAAGTCGATACTACGTCCTCGGGCTCTAATAATTGATTTGGAATTCGACAACAGGTTGTCCGAATATCGGAGACGTTTAACCTGGATACCTGACGTCGGCTAAGGTTATATCTCGTGTAAAGGCGCCCACAAACCAACACGGCAAATTCGCATTGATTAAGAATACTCGCAGTGCATTTTAAGAGGGAACACGACCACGTGACTGCTCAGTTCAAAGCGAAATTAGAAATAATACTTCTTACAAATCACCGATTTTTATGGGATTATCACATGATTTCCTTAAATAATAATCTACATATAAAGAAATGAATAGAAAATTTCGGTAACTTTTCGTTTTTCACAGAAAAACTGATAACATATATTACTTTGTACGAAGCAGTGATATATTTTCAAAATATTCGACAACAAAAACCTACCAAAAATTATTACAGAAAAGATAAAACTTTAATTTCGGGAAAGTCGTAGTACAGTGCTGCCCTCTACTTATTTGCTTCGAAAAAAGAAAAAAGATGGAGTGAATGTACAACTACCTACACCGTACAAAGTTTGGTCATCGTAGGAGAGCCAGAGGGGAAATGAATGGGTACCAGAGCCACGTGGTGGTAATCCCTCTTAACAGCAAAACCTGATTTTCTGAGACAATCGTAAAAAAAAGGTATTCTTACATGTAACATGTAACTTCATGTAACATGTAATATGTAACATGTACGACTGCCCCAGAACATAAGGTTTTGGGCACATACATGTAAACTTAACTTTTTTGGGAACAGTCAACTGTTACGATGAAGAAATGCCAGATGGGTATAGCGATTTTTCCTATATGTTCCTTAGAATTGGCTTGGCATGGCAATGAGACAGCTAATTGCTCAATTTTTCACTTCCAAAAAGTGTATAATCTTCTGAAGAACTTCACTGGGCGATTGGAATCTAACTTGGAAATGGTTAGGTTAAGTTACAATTAAGATAAGCCAAATAGGTATTACAATGTTTCGTATATGCTCCTTAGAATTAGCTTAGCATGCCAATGAGACAGCTAATTGCTCAATTTTCTACTTCCAAAAAGTGTATAATCTTCTTAAGAACTTCACTGGGCGGTTGGAATCTTACTAGTAAATGATTAGTGAAAAATGAAGATTTGTTTTTCTTTTTTATTATACCTTTCAATTATAGAAAGAAGATCAGATAATCCAAATGTAACATAATCCAGAATTTTTTTTATTGCACACCCAAACTGAGAAAGAGGGGTTTATGGTATAAAAACATCATATTCTAATTGAATACTTCAAAACTTGTTTTTTCCAAAGAACTGTTGTTTTCTTAGATTTCTGAAACAATTGGAGGGATTTAATGTTCGGTCGCCTTACCTCTCTTATTATCGTTGAACGAACAATGATAACATCTACATAGAAAAATCATTGTTTCTCTGCGCGACGAATTTGGGAAGAGTTTCATTTATCAGGAGGATAACGCCCCACCACACTGAACATGAAGGGTTCAAAACATCATTCAAGAGAAAATTTTCTAGAGAATGAACTGGCCTGCAAACTCACCCGACATGATCCCAATTTAACACGTATTGGATTACTTAAAGAGAGCAATATCCAATCGCTAAAACCCACCTTCAATTTTCAGGAATATGCCTAAAAAGTTTAGTTATTGCGTATTGGGCAGTTGATGGAAAGAAGAGGTGATAATATGGACTATTGAATTTTGATTCAGTTGTGGAATAACTATAATTTTCTCATTTTTCCTATTTTGTCTCATCCTGCATGAAGCAAAGAAAAACAAATAATGATTTTCTCAAATATATTGCAGTTGAAATAGAGAAAAATATTGATCTCATTTCCAGATTGTTTATTTCTTGAGAAGCCTTTTGACGATGTGTGTAGTCATATTGAATATACCATTCGATATTCTATTGAAATGAAGTTTTTGAGTTAAGAAAGAAGCTGATAACCATATTATAACTATAAGGAAATATCCCCTTCCAATTTCTATCATATTGTGTCCGGTAAGAATAAATCGTATTGTGTGTGAGAGCCTTTACCGTCTACGATTCTTCTTTCTTCGACACACCCATATAACGACAGAGTTATCGTCTGCATCACCGCGTTGAATGCATCATTCTGAAGATGTAATCACGTAGCTGGTGCGAAAATTATGAGGTATGGTTTCGGAGAAAAGCGAACGAATAGATTCTAATGACAATTATCATGGGATATTATTGAGATGGAGGCATCACTTGAATAAGAATAGGTACGGAGATTTCCGTTTCCAATGCAGGAAAGAAGACCTCATTCTCATTTATCTGTTGATCATATTTGGATCAGTTTTTTTTTTTCATATCGAGACTCGAGAGGTTGCTATGCTAACAACATGAAATAGTAGGTAATCAATTGAGTATGTGACTTTTATTTTGAATAGATTGTCTGGTCTTTCATGGCATTTGATGACGTTTTATACATGTGGAACAAATTTTAGCGAGTAATTCTTCATGAAAATATAATAACAGTTTGTAATAAAACTTTTATGAAGGGTTGAAGATTTTCTTAAAAACTGACTATTTATTGCTCTCAATTTTGAAACAAGAAATGGGACGCCACTGAGATATAATAAATTATTTTACACCACTGTGATATTCAAAAAAAAAATTTTTTTGAATTGCTCGTTCAATTTGTGACTAAAAGTCATAACTTTCTTTCAAATGGGAAGTCCTTTTATGAATAAAACATATTAACCAGGAATTGACTTAAAATCAAGTCAAGCTCAAGTCAAGCAGTAGTTTTTCATTCTCAAGTCAAGTCAAGCATTTATTTATCAAGTACTTGAATCATATCAAGCTAATTGATTTTTAGCAGTTTTATTGTGTATTGTCACATCAATAGAAAAAATGATGAAATGAGAAGAAACCTAGCAAAAAACACTTTTATTCATTAAACTTATTGTTTGAAAGAACCGAAAATATCAACGTTTTTTAAATAGAAACATAAATTAAATCACTATAAATCATAACAAAATGAAAAATGATAAAAACATTAAGTTTCTTAATATTGAGAAACCTCCAGGCTTAGTTTTAATTCATAGTTTTTTATCCAGGATTTAATACACATGAAGCATCTAATAGATTTGTCGCCTAACCTATTGCGGGTTTTTGTAACTGTAAGAGCAGCTCTGGAAAATTGTCTTCCAACAGGAGCTGAAGATGCTGGCGTTGATAAAAAATCTTTGGGTATTTTGGCCAAGTTTGGAAAAATTTTTCACAAACTAACATAATCTACTAATAGATTCCATAGAAATTTGAGAAAACTACCAATAAAGTTACACTGGCGAATGGCTGAGTCTCTCGGCGCTCGAGGAATCCCCTTATTCAGTCTAAGCGCACGAGATTACAGAAATATATGCCGTGCGACGCGTGCATATCAAGCTCAAGTAATACCAAGTAGCTCGATATCAAGTCAAGCAATAAATATCTAAAATAAAGTCAAGCCACGCTCACTTATGTAATTTTTCACAAGCTTGATTTTCAAGTCAAGTAGTTGGTTGAAATGTCAAGTAACTTGGCTTGATGAATTCTTAATATTATAACTTCAATACATTATCAAGAACTGTTTAAAAATAGATAATTTATTGAAGAAAGGAAAAATACTGAAATGCTTTCTACTTATTTCTACAAAATCCGAGTCTAGATATATATCTAGACTCGGATTTTCAATAAATTTCATAAATTTTTATTTCAAAATGGATTCGAAAATAACGAAAATATCCACTCAACAATTTAATTAGGAAAGGAACAAACAAAAAGTAATATTCAACCTAAAAGTGATAACAATTGGTCAGTAATAACTTTGAATGAGAATCAAGTTTTTACAGATCAAATCGTTGGCCATCCTTGCAGCAATCCACAGTCGACACCTCTTCCAATCCTTCGCACCGAATTCAGTAGATGATTATTTGAAACTGTGTTCAAGCAACCTAGGAAATTTTCCCTGAGTTCATTTATATTTTCCTTACTATTTTTATAAAGTTTGTCCTTAATATGTCCCCAGACAACAAAACCTTATAATATACATTAGTATCATCAACACTTTTTGGATTATTCGAAAACAGATGAAAGTGGCAAAAACTGAAATTCTACTAGTTATGGTGCTAAAACATCGAAATTTGCCCAGCCTGATCAGTTATTCCTGGGTACCCTGTATAAATCGACCACCTTCAAAGGTAGCAATGATTGGATAATGCATAATAATTGACACTCCTTGGATTATCCTCAAATAAGATAGGATTGGACATTCGAAAATGTACTATGAGAATCAGAGAATTACCCGAGAAAGTGTATCTGACGACAAATCGATTGATACCCGAGAAGTCTCTCAAGAGTATCGGCATGCCACAGAAGATAGAAAGTGGTAGAATATCAACGATTTCATAATTGAATATACACACACTGTATTCCAAATTATGTTGATATCTCCTTGTAATGGATAGAAACGTTATGAATGGACCGAAAAAATCGTTTTACATATTACATTATTCATATTTCCGAGTTCTGATGGGTTCATCAATCTGGGTCGTCGTCTATACCATTTGGAACCAACCTCTTGTCATGTTGCTGAAACAAGTCCTAAGTAGGTACCAATATCCACCTGAATTCACCACTCATTGTTAATGGCCAAATCGACCTCATATTTGTGGTGTCGATCCATGGTTTTGCTTCATTCGACTAGAGGATGAAGATACATTGAAGGTAATTTCTATTATACTTTGTCACTTTCCACTTTCTTTGATTGTGCACGATTTAATAGAGATTTCACTCATGATTTATTGGATGTAAGTTGGATGAATTCTGATTATTTTGTTTCTTCTTTGTTGCAGCGTTAGAATATTTCGATTTTGTTCTCATGGAAGACGAGATGAACTTTCGTTTTCACCTGAAGATGGTGTTCAGAGGTTCAGACGTCTCTCAATAACAATCTTCGTGGTCACCAGCTGAAATTGTACCACGAAAACTATCGGACATCTCAAAGGCAACATTTCCTCTGCAACAGGGTGTTTGATAGGTGGAATTCACTACCAGGCTGGATAGCGGACGCCCCAAGTGTGAATACTTTTAAAAATCTGTTGGATGCACTTTAATGTCGTTTTAGCATTTTCTTTATTTTTAGGGTATTGGTGTTATGTAAACTTTTCTGTATTTTTTTCCTGAGAGTTATAGGCTTCTATGCCTCCTCTCTTATCCATTTTGTAATAATAATAATAATAATATTTGAGTGATGCCGATTAAATGTGCAAATTTGAATATGATGAAGAAGATGAATACCAAATTGAACGAACTGAACTTCTCAATCGGAGACTTTTTCTCTAGATCTGGCCCCCTGGCTCTTTGCAGACCTCAAAAGAATGCTCCAGGGAAAGAAATTTGGCTCTAATGAAGGCAAATATAAATCTTTCTACAGAAAAGATATGGAAAAGTAAGAGAAGTGTTGAAGTACATTTAGCATTCTTGAAGGCAACTATGATGACGAATAAAGTCCAATTTTCGAGAAAAAATGTGTTTTTTCTTATTGAAATCGGGACTTATTCAGTGAAGTGTTTGTGGTATACAAGGTGATGGCCTATTGGAAGTTCAAGGAAAACTTTATAATTTTGTGTTAAAATTTTGCAAATTGTGGTTTGAGACAATGATCTTTCTCCCTGAAATATTTTCAGACCTCTACAACTTCCGGTTACACCGGAAACAGACTACTACTTTCTTATTTCAAGAGTCACACCCAGTATATTATTGCAATATTAGATAGCTTATTTGATGATAATTTCAACAATATGTCATAACTCGGGTAAAAACTCAACGGTTCATGATTTGATGAGATTCCTATAAAAAAAATGATTGCGACAAGGACTCAATTTTTTTTTAAATATTTCTGCAGAGAAAGTTTTGTCGAAAAAACTTTTTCATTTTCGATTCTTCCAAAACGTAGTATTATAACATGAATAACTCAATCTCATTAAAACTGAAGATTCTCAAATATGTATATCGAAAAGTAGAATCGAACCTTCCAAGTATGAATTATTATGAATGCTTTTTTATCTCCGCAAGAATATTGTTTCAAGATATGATAAATATGTGTTGAGGGTATGGCTTTTTTCATGGTATTTTCACTTTACAGGTTAATTATCAATTGAATAATTGTAGCTGATCTGAATTTGTGATTTCAGACTGAACAGAGTACAAGGTTCATACAAAATTTGAACTCATTTCTCATATCGGAAAATTTTTTGAGTAGTGAAATTTTTTTACAAATAAATTTTAGATGCTTCATTATTTTTAAACCAAGCATCATTTCTCTCATAAAGTTTTTTATCTAAATTAATATCGAGAGATAACGAAGACATCATTATTGTTTTATAGTTTTAAATTCATTCTGTCCAGCTTCTCTACGTTCTAAAAATGTATTTCAATTAAACCCAACTAAATACAGTGAGACCTACAAATTAATTTCCCATTTCGTTTGATCAAAGAGTAACAACAGATGGGAGAAATTCTTATACGATAATGAACAGCATAAATGAATAAATGAGTTGTTTTCTACATTAATTTAGATTTTATGAATTTTCAACTCCATAGCCTGTCGAGTTTCTTCTGTTTAGAATTGGTGATTTTCAAGAAACAAGATTTAGATGAAAACTTTTTAATTTAATCCTACTTCACGCTGAATTGTAGATCATCTAACGAGATTTGAACGGAGATAAGATAACGGAAGTCTCAAAGTATAGCCGAGAGTATAGCTTATTAGTATTACATTATAGGTGCCTTAAAATATTGAATGACGAGAACAAGTCAAAATTAATCAACTCAACAACTAAAAATGTTATTATTAGCGATAAATAGAAAATAATAAAACAAACTTGAAACTATCAAAATATCATAGATTAGATTAGATTTAGATTTAATTTAGGGGGTTACGTTTCACTGCGACCTAATGGTCTATTGTGCCCCCCATCAGAGATATCTCAAAATATCATAAGGGAATAAGAATTAATTTTAGAATGAGCAATAGATTGGAATTGAAAGTTATATTTTCAAGGAAGTTTGGTAGGTATTCAAAAGTAATTCTAATCATGTTTATTGCTATCTAATATTTTCTATCAGAAATCCATGAAATTGAGTTGAGAATAAACTTCACTATTTTCATTGAAGTTTCGAATTTTTCTATTCAATTTCAATAGTATAATACTGGATATATTACAGAGGCCATAAGTTTAGGAATTAATTCTTATATTACGTATGGCAAATTAAACACCCAGTATTATGCTTCTTCGTTCAATTTGAAGTAGCCTGATAGTCGTTGTTGCAACAAGAAAAAAATTGACTGAAATATTTTGAAAAACGAGAAACACTTAGAAAGTGACTCTATATCGGTTCGAGTATTTCATACTCACAAATGGGGAAAGAACAAAAAAATGAGTACCTAGTCGTTGACAAGCCCATCAGCAAGTAGCATAAACCAGTCCCATAATAAATGAACCATTCAATAAGCAAGGCGTTGTTCCAAAGAATAGTTTTATCACCTAACAACAATTAGAGAGTCATTAAACTGCAAAGAACAAAGAATGTGAGATGAAGTCAATTGCTTTGTTTATAAACAATATTACGATTTCGGTTGAAGCCACTGCTACTGTGGTTTTAACGATAAAATGATTTATCAATTAATATCATTCATCGACATATTACTTCATTTTCTATATATTAATTTGGTTTCAAATATTTGGAATTTTTACAATCAAGGTTTTCGGAAGTTTACTTGAGTATTGTTTAGAAATCATTTTGTATTTCAATCAACAATTTGTTTTTTGTTGTATCCCCCATAGAACTACTTAGTTCTCTTAAAAAATGTCAGCTCTTAATGTTTGACGTTTTCTCATTGCAAAACAAAAACTCTACCACTTAAGAAAGAGTCGAAATCTTCTTATAAGTACAATTTTCTTCGCATCAACTGTACCCTTAACTATCATGAATAGAGTTCAAGAATTTTATATTGGATATTCAGCCACAATTTTTTCAATTCAGTTACAAGCTATTCGACTTTGATTCCTTCAAATTCAAGATAGTGATTTTCTTTTTTTGGACTGATTAAAATCAGGAGTCCAAATTGAAAATATGTAATTCTATCAGGTTTTAAGAATTTACATCATCATTGAGCTCAATTCTGGAGCTTTCATTTAAAAACAATGAATCAGTTGATTGACATAAATGAGAACTGATTCGCAGAATATTTCATCAAATCATAAACTTCTCAATTACAACAGGAATAGTTTTTACAAAAGTGAATGTTCATTCTTAGTTGGAAAGCCATTTAAACTGTCATGAAACAATCCTTACAATTTCTTCATTGTTTTGATTTCCATGAATTAAGACGCCTAAGTAATTCGATTTATGTCAAAAATGTTTTGAATTCAATAAAGAACACCATATAAACGTACTATGCATTGAATTGATAACAGATTTTCTGAATTCGAAACATTTCTCGAATAACATTCCAATAGTAACATCAATAAAAAAAATTACTTAAATTTCACTTCAAATGAAGCATAAAATCACTGAAATTATGGAATTCAACTGTGTTTGATTGTAAGACCGACCACAATAAATTTATGATTCTTTGTCATTTATAACTATTCTTCCGATCACGAATTGAAAAGTTGATTATTCGATTGAAATAAACTAAAAATCACCTCATTATCCATTTAATCATATAGTCCATGAAAAAAATCGAAACTTAATTATCCAATAACACTGTAAACATCCTTAAAAATTGTCGAAGACTCTAAAATCACAAAAAAACAAGGCGACACATGCAATAAGTACCAAAATATACTCGGAACAATTTCGATTTCAAGACTTTTTCGGTCCATTCACCGTCCTATCATATTCACTCTCTTTCAGTAAATAATTATTACGAAAGCCAAGCTCCATCGCGTCCAAAAAAAACCAGGTGGGAAACATCACAGACGGCGTGGTGCGCAATTGACAAGCGCAACGGTTGGAGACCACGCGAGATAACCGTATGTGTGTCAAGTTTAGCCAATGGCTGTTGTGGGGTTGTCGGCAAATATGTCAATGAAGCAACGAAGATCTGGTAGCTGCACTCCTTGCTCCTTACCACCTCTCTCTTTTCTTCTCGTTTAAAATTTCTCGCCGGGTCACTGGTAGGAAAGGTCACAGTCGTGTGGTATAAAACCACAATCAAACCATTGATTATCATCAGTTCTTCCACGTTCGTCTTCAGTGCAGTGAAAAAAAAATGGCAGTGTTGAAAAATACGTGTGTGTTTGTGCTTTTGGCTGTCACAATCGCAAGCGTCACAGCCAACGAGGATACTTTTGAAAATGCTGGTGTACGTGTGGCTCTCAAGCTCTATGAGGACTGTACCAAATCCGATGGGTTCTCTCCTTGTTTGAAGAAGAAGGCTTTGACATTCTTGGACCGATTGGGACGTATGCAGAAGCTCAGTTTGGCTGATGGAGTTACTGTGACTCGTGTACAAAACGACACCTTGGAACCACCAATCAGTGAAGAACAGCTGGAGAAATCCTTGCCAAGAGGTGCTGACGCTCAAGACCAAATACTCAACTCCATGCTCCTGGACAAGGTATCCAGAGTATTGAGCTCCAGGTCCGTACAAGTCACTCTGCCCAAATTCACAGCGTCAGACTTCACATTGGAAGAAGGTAAGCATCCTTGAAATCCTAAACCTTCATAAACTCAAACTTTTTTCTTCCTCAGGACGTGGCAAGAAGATGAAGGGAATGATGGGAGGTATGATGATGGGAATTGTCGCCAAAATGGCTGCTTTGATCCCTGTGGCCATCGCTGGTCTGTTCTTGCTCGCTGGAAAGGCTTTGATCACCGCTAAGATCGCCTTGTTGCTCTCTGGTATCATCGCCCTCAAGAAACTCGTAGCTGCCAAACAAGGAGGTGGTGGAGGACATGGACACAGCGGTGGACACTCCGGTGGATGGCAATCAAGCGGAGGTGGATGGGACAAGAGATCCATCGACGATGTCAACGAATCCCAAAAATACGCATACAACGCTTATGCGCCCAAATGAATTGAACTTGATTAGACGGTTTTATTGAATTTAACAATGGGATCTAGAATCCCATTGACAGTTGTACAAATATCGACCGATTTTTTGGTCATTCACAATCTTATTCTTACCAGATTCTCTTTCAGTCCAGCACTCCGTTGATTATTTATTTAATTTATGTATTTATTTTTCGATTATTTATGAAAATGTCTATCTCTTGTTCAATCGAAAATCTACGAATCTTTGTTGCATTAAAAGAATAAAAGTTGTTTTCCTATACTGTGGTTCATTCGAGCTATCCTCCTCAGTATCAAAATGACTCTTCATTCAGAGAATCATTTGATATTTCACCAATATCATTCGAATGATGATTTTTAACACAAGAATTAGCGATTTTGACTTGGTTCAGATGAGATATTCTTAGAGTAACAAGATTAAGTTTTCCTCTCATAGATTTGAGGGAATTCTAGTCATGAATGGTATGATAGAGTCACAGCTAGGAAATTGGTTGACCTGAGTGAAAATTTTCTCCAGGATCCTAATTAGACATATAACTTATCGTCTAATTGACCCAATTGTTCAGGTGGTATACGGAATCATCGAATGCTTTCAATGTTAACGCAAGAAATAAAACGCAGATGACTGTGTTTAGCATGCAAGTGGAGAACGATAAGGTTAAAATGGCAATTAAGAAGTTTTCACTCTTTCAGTAAGGCACCTTATGCTTAGCGTACACTAGGTATTGAGAGATGGTTTGCTTCCGCTTTCTCCTCGTTCCCAAGAATGGAGATGAGTTGAGTTCTTTCTCTCACGACGTCTTTGGATGATCAGTGGGTCGATGGTAAGTTGGTAAACCTGATTGTTTCGCTTAAGGTGTTCGGTGAGATGGACGACCTTAATCGTGATCTTCGACGTTTTGTATGGTTTGATTGATGTTTTGGGAATGTTTGCCTTTGAGATGGGTATAGAGGAAGTGTTCGAGTTTTACTGCTGAGTATCCGGGTCGTTGAAAAGTATACTAGGGGATATTCAATTCGAGAGATAAAATTTGTAGGATGAGATTTTATTGTTTCTTAAATGAAGATTCCTTCACAGATTCAGTACAAGGTGAGGCTACTTAAGTTTTCAAATGATCATAAGAAATAAAACCTCATCCATGTGTTATCGAAAAGTAACATATAAGAATTGGGTTAGACTGGTTAGAAATATTCATAGAGTAATAAACATAAATAGAGGGATGTATATGCAATTTTTATAGGTCTCCAACATGGTTAGATTACGTTGTCGGTTAGTGATATATTTTCAAATCCACAATTTTACTATATCGTTATGAATATATATTATTTTGAATGAAATATATTCATTTGAGTAATTCCAATTTAAATATGCAAATTTGAATATTTGGAATCCGATATTTTTCCTGGTTGTCGAATTTATAATGAGCAGAATATTTATTATTTTCTGTATCTATCTGCTGGAATCCAAGGTTTGGCAACTTTTGCTCTCCTAGTGTCATCGGTTGTTTAACGTCGTTTGGCGCGCTTGAAGTTTGTTTTCTGAATTTCTGATATATTTAGGTATTTTTTCCAATATAATTTGAGTTAATATGAAACGTTGATTCACTATGGAACATAAGAAGTGCATTTTTCGTGAAGGTACTCGCAAATTGAGTGCTGTATAGTATCACTGATATGTTTTCATTTCTGTTTCATGTCAAATTTGATAGTTCATGTTGGGAACAAAATTTGCTTACTATATGAATGACATAATATGCTCTCTCTTTTATGTTTATTACTCTGAGGAAATATTCGACTACAATATTATTTAAATGTGAATCTTTTGGACAAGCGCTTAAGCAGGGCATATAGGCTGTTGTTTTACACCTCATTCATTATAAATAATTAGTTTTGAACAAAATATTACCACGTTTTCTTGGGAATATGCCACAACTTATACAGGATGGTCCAACGAAAACGGACCGTCAATTTCTTATTCGAGGGGGAACAACTTTTCTGCTTTTTTCATCCCTCGGACATCAAACCCCTAACGGGGGTGAGTATAACACCTTGATTTTGACCAGGGGTGTTGCGATAACTAATTTTGAATACCGTATCGAGTACTATCTGACCCTAAATTTCGCTTCAAAATATCTATCGATAATGGAATAACAGGGAAAATAGTAAAAGAGGTAATGTCAAATTTATCTCGAGAATATTATTCGTATCCGACACATTTCAAAGGTATTTAGTAGTAAGTGGTTTTCCACTATTTTTTCATTTCGTTATAAATGGAAATTTTGGAGCGAAATTTCAGGATAAGATCTTCAAATGTCAAATTTAGTTATGGAAACATCTAATTTTAGTTTCTTTCTGTGTTTTCCGGGAGTTACAGACAACTTCACAGTTGTAATTTGCGGGTTTTCATCATTTAAAGTTCTTCCTCGATAACTCTTAAAGTATTCATTTTAAGTATAGGGTTTATTTAAATAACAAACCCACTATTTCTGTACGCAGAATTGACTGAAATAATAAAAATCAAGGTTCTAATTTCAAAATCTTGAGTTTTGTTGAATTTGAGTTGTCCAAGTTTATGATCTTTTTATGAACACCCTGTACATTTTTGGTGCAAACCGGAAACAGTCTTATATTTCAACGTTTTTGTGGAATCAAAAAAAAAAAGAATTTTTTTCGAAAAATGCTTTTTCTACCGAAAAATTAAAAAAATGTGAGTCCTAATCGCCACAATTTTTTTCAAAAAAATTCCATTAACTCATGAACCGTTGAGTTTCCTACCAAGGTATGGCATATTGCGGAAATTGTTGTCAAAAAAGTTATCTAATGATGCAATAATAAACTGGGTGTGTCATTCGTAATAAGGAAGTAGTAGTCTGTTTCTGCTATAACCGGAAGTTGTAGAGATCTGAAAATATTTTAGAGAGAAAGATGATTATCTCAAATCCTAATATACAAATTCTCAGCTCAAAATTATGATTAGTTTTCCATAAACGTCTAATAGGCCATCCCATTGAATCACCCTGTATATAGTAGTCGGAAACTGTTGATCTTCGGATCAGTACCCCATTGTCATCACTTCTTCATATAAAAGGAACTTCGAGTTTCGAGCACTTTCAGCAGAAAATTATTCCTGACAATAAAGTCATTTTCAATGAAAAAAAGTACATAATGATCTCGTTGAAATAAACGAAATTTAACCGTTTTGACCTTCGAGAGTATTGAGAATGAGACAATACCCAGGGATTGAGTGGGTTATTGACAGTAAAGTCAAGCAGAATCGAAAGACATGAAGTGAGTGCACGCTTTGTCCACCGTTAGACTCACGCAAATGATAGGTTGGAATGATGACAATTTTCCTTTCCACTATAGCATGCATAATGACAGGTTCGAAAGCCATCTTCTCAAAAAAATCGGTAGCAGTCAGAGGCGTCTCGATAACAAGAGTTTTTTCATTCGGATTACGTTGTTTACGTAAGGCTGAAGGCGAGTGTTTTAAATTATATTATGTTGTAGATTTTGTTGTTCCATTCATGCGATATTGAATGAATATTTGATTGATTCGGTCTTCACTTGATGGAAATTCATTTTAAATAAATAATAATACACTGCTGATTTCCACAAAATTTATTGATGTTTAAATGACGACAATTGTTTCGTTCAGCACCCGACTTGAAAAAGCTACAGTGTAGCGAAACAATTGTCGTCATTTAAACATCAATAAATTTTGTGGAAATCAGCAGGATATTGAATGAGTTTGTCTGATTAACGCTCAATTTGCAGGGTATAGAATATATTTCGAACTTAAAATATACCGGGAATTAGTTAATGAAACACTTGAATATAAGATGGATAAGTAATTATCTATTCATAAAAACATTTCAACGCATGAATGTAGGCTTGGTTAATCGATCGTCTAGAGGTATGATTCGATTACCTGGCCTTTCGTCTTTTTCTCCGTGAATTTGTTGCATTTGTAATAATTAAACTCTTCTCAATTATTTACATCTATTTACAAAGCCACACTTCTACAGTACAAACTCCGTATTGAGAAGATCCTAATTACGTCTTAATTACAAGTTTCTCACAACGGTACTGAATTTCGTCTTTAACTCTAGTTTTCATTACTCGAAACGTCTTCGATTATCACGTCTTTGTCGTACTTCAAGTTTTCGGTCGTCTCGTCTTTGATTTGTTCGCGACTCGTCTTAATCTAGTCCGCGAACCGTCTTTTCGTTTTACGTCTTAAGTTGACCGACCGAACTTACTCTTACTTCGACTTAAGTTGAACTGTACCGGCTGTACCCGTCTTCGGTTTAATTTGAACTGTGCTCTCTGTCGATTGGAACTACCCTCTCTCGAATATAGACCTCCCTTCTCTCGGTTTGACCACACCCTTAGGGGAAGGTACCATCCCCTAGTCCAATAAAAGCTTTTGCCGTACCGCCCCCAAAGATCTTCGCGGATCCTGGAAATCGAATATTCTAGAAGGACTAGAACCTGAGAAACAGATGTAACACATCTGCTACAACCGTCTTGTTCTGGAACTTTCCCAACCCCAGTAAATCTCTTAAGTTTTACAACCGACATGACACATTCTTCGACACCCCGAAGAATAACACATCCTTTCTACATTATGTACAATAACAATTCGTTCCCTGTAAATCGATTGAAACTGTCATGCCCTCGACACTAAAAGAAACTAATAGGTCTCCAAGCATCCGGTTGACCATCCCACTTCGTTACAGGGAATAATAACTGGATCCCACATGTATAGAAGTCAAATCCATGGCTTCGAAACAATCATTTCAAAAATCACTCGCTTCCAGTGAAATTTCGTACTACCCAAAACTGGGCGCAATTTAGCACGAAATTTTGCGCGAGTGAGGCAGGCCCTCAAGTTAAACGTTCTAGTTACACAGTTTTCACAGTTTGGTTCATCAAACCCTGTTTTCGGTCGAATCAATGATATTTTTGAGCAAGGAAGGGAAAAAAAATAGGTAGAACAGAAAAATTATTCCTTGGAATAGAAATTTATTTTTCCTGTTACTTTCCAAATTGTCTGTTCATTCGAAATCAAAATTGGTATTTAGACGTGAGATGACAATTTTTTGCTTCCTGTAGAATTTAATGATGATCACTTAACTAGGACCATACAAAATTCAAGAAGAATATCGAATTTCGAATTGGGTAGTGATTTGAAATAGTAACTTCAAGCTTTGTGTAGAATGTTGATAACATAACGATAGAGAATTCAAGAATATTGTCGAAAAAGAAATCCCCAATATTTTCGTAAATATCGATGCAAATTTCGTGCAAAATATTGAGTGGGTATCTTCATCAGTGCCATTGACAATTCGAACAGAATATTAATAAAAAAACTAAGTTGATATTTCATTGAGAATAGATCCAATCGTGTAGAAATTTTGTGAGAATATATAGATAAGGGATTCATCAACCAACTACCTTGACATTTTAACCAACTACTCGACTTGAAAATCAAGCTCGTAAAGAATTACATAGTTGAGCTTGACTTGACTTATTTCAGATATTTTTTGCTTGACTTGATATCAAGCTACTTGATATTACTTGAGCTTGATGTGCACGCGTCGCACGGCCTTTATTTCTGCAATCTCGTGCGCGCTTAGACTAAATAAGGGGATTCCTCGAGCGCCGAGAGACTGAAGTATTCGCCAGTTTGACTTTATTGGTAGTTTTCTCACATTTCTATGAAATCTATTGGTAGATTTTGATCGTTTCAGAAATATCTTTCCAAACTTGGCCAAAATAACCAAGGATTTTTTATCAACTCCAGCATCTTCAGCTCCTGTTGAAAGACAATTTTCCAGAGCTATTCTTACAGTAACAAAAATCCGCAATAGGTAAGGCAACAAATCTATAAGATGACTCATGTGTTTTAGATTCTGGATGGAAAATTATGAAATCAAACAAAGCCTGTTGGTTTCTCAATATTGGGAAACTTTATATTTTCATTTTTTATGATTTATAGTAATTCAATTCATATTTCTATTTCAAAAAAGTTGTTCTAATCTAATCCTTAATATAGATTAACAATTCCAACTTCGTGAAAATTTTTCACGATAACCATAAAAAATCGAGTAAAATATGGGAAAGCACTAACTTGAAATCAGGAGCTCATTCATTTATGTGCCCTTGAAGACCACATATACAGTATTATCATCTCCAAGGGTACAATTTGCGCATGAATGAACAAATATGAAACTTTTCAACAATATCCATAGCTTAGAGTACCAAAGTACCACACCCAACTAAAATACAAAGAACAATCGATACTTTCGTAAAATCTGATTTGCAATTCCATAGATCTACAGGTAGGTACGTGATATTATAGTTTCACTTCCATTCGAAAATTTCAATTCGGATAACTGCAACCTCATTGTGGTTTGAGGCTTGAGATAGTTCTCGAAGATCGTTATCTATTCATCGAAAGAATGAAAGATCCAGAAATACATCAATAATTTCCAGTGGCTCGACTGTACTTCATCCTGAATATTTGTACAGTACGAAAAAAGTACCATTTTCTTCGAAGAACATACCTACAAAGAAGAAAAATCCATAAAATCCATTAAAATATATTAAAACTAATAGACTTAATTTAGAAAAACATCTTTCATTCCTAGTGCGAATAATATAACATACTTGATTGTCGCTATTATAAACGCATTTATTACACCTCTGTTGAATATGATAGTCAATGATAATGTCTTCGAGAGTTACGAGAAATTAGATTAACATATTCTAGAGGATATTGGCAGTGGAGTACAGTTATGTCTTCCTATCCATTCATAATATGTTAATACACTATTTTCTTTTGTACCCAAGGTGTCAAAAAGAAACAGATTACCAAGTTTGTACGTGATTGTTCAAAAACGATGGCATGGTTGATATAACAAACCACAGATATGAATTTATCATATAGACATTCTAGAACATGTTCTGCATTGTGAACCCAATTACCTATAGGTTAAAAAATTCCTAATTTATAATTATGGGTTAACTCAATTGTTTTTCCATAACTCATTTCAGTTAACCCATAAAATAGG
Organism: Harmonia axyridis; assembly: GCF_914767665.1. Lineage (NCBI taxonomy): Eukaryota > Metazoa > Arthropoda > Insecta > Coleoptera > Coccinellidae > Harmonia > Harmonia axyridis. Next base: position 35,015,139 of record NC_059505.1, read on the forward strand.
AATATTGTGGATTTACTAATGAATGAAATCTACTAAGATAAATATTTGGAATTGTTATCTCAATACATACCTACCTTCTCATGATTCTTTGGATTTTGAGAACTTGAAGCATGGGCATGAAAAAATATGAAGGTCTTGCAAAAGATATATAAAGGTTCTAATAATTATCTTCCAACTTAAAAAAATGTTATCATTGAAGAAGTGAATTTTTTATAAAATAGAGAAAATGTTTATTAACTATACGAACCTATTGATATGAATTTCATGAACTTCATAATATATCCAGATAATTCATAACACAATATCGTTCAAACAATATTTTCTGCAGTTATTTGACATCAGTATCGAAGAAAAAATTAATATAAAATAATTTTATATTCTTCTTTATTTTTTCAAAAAATTACTACTGAAAATAAGAAAGCTTTGGAATCGTTTAAGGAAAAAAAAATTGAACACCCTCTGAAATTTGCAGTTTTGGATTGTATAGAATCCAAAATAGAATAAAAACAAATCCATCTTTGCGCTGTACACCTTCTTAAGCTTTTGTCGGGAACTATTGAAGTTTTTTCATTGAATTTGGTCAATCAATATTGAATATATTCACCTAGCTACATAATACAATCCATAAATTGTCGAAGTGAAAAATCAAAGAAACAACATTCAAAAAACTCATTGCTCGAAAATTCAACAACATATAAATTTGAAATTTAACGTATCGTCATGTATTGCTACGATGATACTGAATGAAATATGCCTTGAAGTCGTAAGCTCATAGTTTGGGAATTGAGAATTGAAAAAAATTTTTGTTTTCGTTATGATCATTAAAAACACGTAATTTTATAAGATTCGTTGCTCTGAAGCCTGGTTAACAACTTGGGACTGCTTAGGACCTAGATTCAACTCCACCTTGAATGCATCTTTTTAAAAAAAGTTGTTCACCACTTTTTTCATAATTTAATATTTAATGAGGAATTAATGAACCATAGTGTATATTTTGCTGTGTTTCCTGTAACAATTTCATCTCCTAAGGAGTTCCCAATACGCGACACCATGTCTAAAAAGGTTGAAATCACTATGAAATAATTTATTTGACAACCCAAATCACCATTTGAAATGTTATCACAATCAAAACTGTAGAACGCGAAATTTTGAGGTTCAGAAACTTTACTTTGCATTGCATTTCGATCAAATCGAAATATTCATAGCAAACTTCATCAAAACCAGACTAGTAGCATAGTATATAGCTTATACTATGCTAGTAGAGCTCGAGATACAGGAATTTCACGTATACTTACGAATTCTCAACGTGCACTACATATCTAGATAAGTTGAAATTTGAACCATCTACGACTGGATCAATTTTCATTAAAATCTGAGAAGAATTGCAGATATCGAAGCTGTTATAAGGATATGCAGACACACAGACAGACAGAAAGGTCAGAAATGCATTTTGCGTACGTAAATCTTCAAATCGAAGGACAAAAATTGTTTTCTTCCCAAAAGTAATCAAAAACCCCTCCCTCCATTGTAGAAGGAAAATAAGAATCTAACAGTTTCTCCTCTGATGGTCTTTCCACAGAATTGTGGCGAAGCAAGACCCACGTCTACGCCACTGCCGGCTCCGAATAGTACGGTGTCTTTTTGTCAGAAGGTAATTCATGCGGAAACTTAGATAATCTTTAACATTAGACTGGAATCATTACACGGTTCTGTGAAAACAGTAAATGACAAACTGAGTTATCTTTTTACGCGTTACAGTTTCAACGTAGAAGCACTGTGGTCCTGCTACGAAAACCACTCCTGCAGTTTCCGATTTTGACGACGAACATGGGGCTCAGACCCATAATCTGACCGTTTTTTGATTTCGATAGTGTCTAAGATGAACTTGTGCAAAATCCTGCAAGTGCTTGTGTTGATTCTTACATTTGTCTTGGTGCAGGATGCCCTATGTGGTGAAGGAGTTGGTGAAAAAACGGAGATTAGGACATCTTGGGAGAGCCGGCAGGATTCTGCCACGTGGTCTTTGGCAGCCAGGATTCCTATGACACCTGGTAAGGATTTGACTTCTGAAGAAGTCCGTTATTCCAAACTGAGCATAACTGTAATCTTCTAGTACTCTACTTATTTGCTTTAGTGCGTATAAAGTTTAATTTTCCATACTCTAGCTACGCATCGTTTAAGAAGAAAAATAATTAGCCTCTAGCCCAAAAAATGCACAATTTTTATTTACACCTGCTTCTCAAATAGCTTCAAGGATCTTTCCATTCAACAAATCCATTAAATATATTCGTATACAGAAGAAATTTTCTACAAATACAGAATGAAAATCTTCTTTAACTTTCCCTTCATCAGGTTATCCTTTTTTATTCTTTTTACTATACTGTACAAAATGTGTTCACTGTATTGAAGTATGGCAATCATCAACATGATGTCATTGATACCATGTAATTTTGAATCATTTGAATGAAATTTCATTCTTTAACGTATACCCTTATTCATTGATATTATGAATCCCTGTAAATTAATAGCAGGATTCTGGAACAAATGTTGAGTGTTCATTGTTTCGATTAGATATTCATTGGATAGAAAAACTTCTTTTATTAGATGTATATGAAGTCGTACATCATCATAACTAACAAAGTACATATCGAATAATGAACCAAACATTGTAATGATAAACATTTCATTGGTTAAATGGAAGTTATTCCTTGATACAATAAAAAAAATTCATCAATATGCTGAACGACTTTTCATTGCAATAAGATTTATGCTCATCGTTAAAAAAGGATGACTGAGTTCATTGATATGATGCACTTTTTCATTGAATTAATTAATGTACAGGGTGGGCAAATTTCGATGTTTTAGCACTACAACTTTTGAACCAGAGGAGATAGACAAAATCTGATACCCACTTCTCGATCTCTTTTTCTGAGAAACTAACAAGGGTAGTATTCATTTTTGGCCACCTTCTTTTGTTTTCGAGTTATAAGCGAAAATTGGAAAAATGGCGAAATCGAAAAATAGTTATATCTCCGTTAATACTCATGATAGAGCTCTGAATTTAAAACATTATACAGGCACTTTTTTACGTAGAATCCAGTGGCGTGCTCGTATTTTCAAAAGGGTTTTTAATTACGAAGCTATGACCCAAAGTTTTGTTTTTTTAAATGGGAACACTAGATTTTTGTGCCATTTTCTGAAAGCCTAATTTTTCCTGATTTCAAAAATATATAACATCGTATGATTCGGATCAATATAAATAATAGAAAATGGCCAAAAACCTCTTTTCACCTAAGAGTCTCAATATTTCTATGGTTTCAACTGTTGATGAACACAGAAAAATTGAGCTTCCTATAACAAGAGCAGTGTCATTCCGTCAATCTGATTATTTCTATGCTTTTCACTTATTTCTACGAAATTCGAATCTAGATATGTTTTATAAATTTTTTATCTAAAAATTGATTTGGAAATAACGGAGAAACCACAAGATCGAATTTTTCAATCGAAAGAGTTGTAATAAGATGCATGTATCAGGAGATTATTTACATAGGTCTCCAGAATCAATACGCACAAGTACCAATCCATTTTAAACAGCATATGAAACAATGCATATCTGATTGAACTCAACATTTTAATTACGAAGGGACAAACAAGAAATAATATTTTACCTAATAATGAGAACAATTGCACAATGCACAGTCGACACCTCTTCTCGATATTTCAATAGATGAATATTTGAAACTGTGTTCAAGCTACCTAGGAACCTTTTTCCAAGTTCGTTTATCTTTTCGAAACTATTTGAATAAAATAAATATAGATTCGAATTTTGTAGAAATAAGTGAAAAGCATAGAAATATTCAGATTGACGGAAGGACACTGCTCTTGTTATAGGAAGGCTCATCAACAGTTGAAACCATAGAAATATTGAGACTCTTAAGGAAAAAAAGGTTTTTGACCATTTTCTGTTATTCATTTTGATACGAATCATACGATGTTATATATTTTTGAAATCAGGAAAAATTAAGCTTTCAGAAAATGGCACAAAAATTTAGTGTTCCCATTTAAAAAAACATAACTTTGGGTCATAGCTTCGTAATTAAAAACCCTTTTGAAAATACGAGTACACCACTGGATTCTACGTAAAAAAGTGCCTGTATAATGTTTTAATTTCAGAGCTCTATCATCAGTATTAGCGGAGATATAAATGTTTTTCGATATCGCCATTTTTCCAATTTTCGCTTATAACTCGAAAACAAAAGAAGGTGGCCAAAAATGAATACTACCCTTGTTAGTTTCTCAGAAAAAGAGATCGAGAAGTGGGTATCAGATTTTGTCTATCTCCTCTGGTTCAAAAGTTGTAGTGCTAAAACATCGAAATTTGCCCACCCTGTACACTATTGGTTCAGTGTTGAAGAGCAAATATACCAATATATGCACAGCAAAACAGTAATATATTATTACTGACACAAAGGTACATCCTATCGAATAATGAACTGAACATTGTTTCAATGATCATTTCAATGGTTTAATGCAAGTTGTTTCTTGGCCACTGGAAGAATCTCATAAAAAAAACGACTTTTCATTATATTGATGTTTCTGAACAACGGTTGGAAAATGAGGACTAAATTCATCACTAAAATGAACTAAATGTATTCTGCTTTCTTATTTTCATTAATAGATTTTTGTAAAATTAATGAATACGTCAGTGGGTAATTTGAAAGTAAGTAAAATCCGGTGCTCGACAACCTTCTGATTCTAGTCCTCTTGAGGTAAATGATCGTCTAGCTTGTCCATTCCTTCAAATGTCTCATGTGAATTACTATTTCTTGGTTCAATTCAGGTGTGAAGGTGTTGAATCAACAGCATCATTACCTTTACGATTACTATCATTCAGTTTATGATTATTACCTACAATTAATTAATCTTCCATTGAATTTAATCAAAGAAACAGTAATCATTTATATTGTACGTGAGGAGGATAATCAAAATAAAGTGATTGAAATGAAACATTTAACATCGGTGTAGTTCTGCATAGTTGGAGATTGAATCTGTTGTTTTAACGCTTGATCATGACGTTCATCATATTCCCATCGACTCAATCAGCTGTAGGTCCAACGATAATTACAAATGATCCATGAAAACCACGCGATTTCACGATTCTCAACTTTTAGAACCGTGAAAACTAACAGAATCCGAACTGATGAAGATATCGACCTGAAATTGACAAATGGCTACGTTTGATTTCATGGTCTTACCACTATTCAAATATTTGCTACGTTAAAAAATAGGAGAATAAAGAAGACATCATTAAACTTAAACCTCTTTATTACCATATAGGGATTCACGGCTTGGCTTGATTTTCAAACTACTTGGCTTGAGCTTTACTTGATTTCAAGTCAAGTAGTAGTTTTTCAATCTCAAATCAAGTGTAATATTTATTTATCAAGTACTTGAATCATATCAAGCTACTTGATTTGAGCAACTTTATTGTTTAGTGTCACATCAATAAAAAAATGATGAAATGAGAAGAAACCTTGCAAAAAACACTTTCATTTATTGAACTTAATGAATAGAGGAACTGTAAATATCAATTTTTTTCAAATAGAAACATAAATTAAATCACTATAAATCATAACAAAATGAAAAATAATTAAAAAATAAAGTTTCTTGATATTGAGAAACCTCTAGGCTTGTTTGCTTTCATAATTTTCCATCCAGGATCTAAGACACATGTGGCATCTTATAGATTTGTCGCCAAACCTATTGCGGGTTTTTGTAGCAGTAAGAGCAGTTCTGGCAAATGGTCTTTCAACAGAAGCTGAAGATGCAGGCGTTGATAAAAAATCCTTGGGCATTTTGAGGAAATATATGGAAGCCCTACCAATGTAAAGCCAAACTGTTCTGCTTGCACCTTTGAAAACACCCTCACTATCTACTTTTGCTGTTCCTTGATTTTGATTTGATGGAAAAGCTTCAATATCAAATGGAAAAAAGAACTGAGGAACAGAAGTTATTGATAAATTTCTAGCTACAAGACATAACATAATATTTTTTTCATTCCTTTTTTCATTTCAGAATTCGACCCTCTAAAAGATGAAGGAAGGGGAAGGAAAAAAAGGCTGAGGAAAAAACTCGAGAAATTTTTGCTACCATTACTTCTAGCGTATAAGTTGAAATTTTTCACCCTCATTCCTGTTATGATTGGGGGACTGCTGCTGCTTACTGGAGCAACAGGATTGGCTGGATTTTTCTTTGCTCTGTTTGCAGCAGTGATGGGTCTCAAGAGTCATCATGACCACTAAAAAGATAAATTTCCGGTAATTGACAATATGTAGTTAGAATGATCACGGAATCTACCTCAATACATAATATTTGTGTATTTTTGATGGTATTCATTTCGCGAAAACTTTCAACGAATTTCAAACAGTTCAATTGTAATATCATACATCATAATTGAGTTGGAAGTTTCATAATGAAGAGCAGAATTTGTATAATTTCATTAAAGAGGATAATAATTATTAATATATCAAATTGTTGTCAGGATAAAATACATTAAAATTTTTGGTAATGAATAATAATAATGATGACAATTACAATACATTTCTCAATCTGTTTCAGTCATAATTTACCATATGAATGTGAATCTAATATTTCATCGAATTCCATGTAATAATATTATTTATGTATTTATTCTAGATATTAATTTTTTACTTATATAGAATAGATTTTATCTTTTATTTCATTGTATTGTACAATTTAAAACATCTGCAAGAAATTTAAACCAATAAGTGTGTTTATTTCATTGATTATTTTCGAGGAAGTTGTTCTGTATAGAATTGAATAGTTATGGATCGAAGAGCAAAGTCTTAATCACTCCACTTTCAAATTCACAAAATTCTATTTTTCGATGAGCAATGAAATGTCCATGAAAATAATAGTTTATTTAGTGATTTAGTTTTCATTTCATCAATTGATTTTTGTCCCGTCGAATAGTGGCACCTTTCTATTGAATATTCATTCATAAATGTTGGAATTTTTGAAGACAACATGTTTATAAATTTATTGTTTTATGCAAGATATTTCGAGTTGTTTGGACGCGAACTACCTGAAATCCAATTAAAAAAAAGTGAATAAATGAAAATAAGGTATATAATTAAACATGATTGGAAAATTAGAATTTTTCACTATGTCAGACACAAAGTTTTGTTTTATTTTCTAATAATTTCTACACTAATGGTTTTAATATGGCATCGTCATTTTATCAATCGGAGTCAGTCATTGTTGACTTTCATCAACTTCATCCACTGGAGGTAAACTTGGGTACCACCACCACCTATATTCTTCATATTCTGTCTCAAGACTAGGATTAGTTTCTTGCATATTTTCAATTGTTTCATTCGGTAATAATTCTTTCTGAGATGACTGAGAAGAGTTGCTTGGGTACCACCTAAATTCTTCACATTCTGTCTCAAGACTAGGATTAGTTTCTTGCTTATTTTCAATTGTTTCATTCGGTAATGATTTTTCCTGAGATGACTTAGAGTCACTTTCAGCTTGCCTTTTAGCTTTGCATTTTTCCCTAAATTTTTTAAGACGCTCAGCATTACGCTTTCTCCTGAAAAATTAATGGAAATTAATCATAACAATTTATATATTAGTAAAAATTTTACAATAATAAGAATTGATATAACTTTCTATTATTATTAGTTAATAACCAAAACGGGAAAAAGTATTCAGGTAATCTTTGTAACTACCTGATACTATGTATTTCTTCGTTCGTGAGTTCTTTCTCTTGCCTCGTTCGATCATCTTTTTGACGTTGAGCATTTGATCTTCTTTTTGTCTTTCTGTAATGCATGTGAATAGTAAACAGAAAACACTGGAATCACATGTAGGTAAGTATTCAAAACTTTTGTAAACAGTAAGATACTTATATTAAATTATATAACTAATATAATAACCATATATATTTATATAACTCACTTCTCTGCATTTGCATCACTGGTACCTGCTACAGGTTTTGTTTCTTTACTTTCCATATTAAAATAGCAATAAGGACAAAATAGTATAAATTCAAACAAAAAACGAATTAAAATAACATTTACACTCGTTTGAAGCTCAAGTCTCACAAAAAACACTAAGAACTACTTTCTATTTTGATTATTCTCTAAATGCTTAATACATCTAGCACTAATTAATTCGATATGAAAATAATAATTGAATAGAAATAATGATTTGAAAATCACTTTGATTTCAATTCCAGGATATTTGAGAGTAATGAAAAACGAAAACAAGAGATAAAAGTATTCTATTGATATCCTACATAAAGACAACTCATCACATACTTAGCAGCACAAGCAATACCTAGAAATGATGGAAAAACCGTTTCAATGACAACGTTTTCAGTGTCATACGATAATACCAGCGTTGCCAAATGTAAATATCACATCATAACTATTTTCCACTACAATAATTGTATTTCAATTATTTCAAAACAAACCATATATATATTATTTATTTTTATAATTTAATTATGAGTCATTTGGAATCGTAACTTATATGAAAGAGCCATAAATTAGAATAGCACAAAAATCTAATTTTACGTGAATTTTAATCAGTAGTTACAGAGAAGAAATATTGTTTCTCTATTTCAGTAACGTAATGAGTTCATTACAGTTCTAAGAACAGTGCTGTAATGAACTTATTACAGCATCGTTTTCAGGTATATTTGTGTTTTGTGGTTGTCTATATATACTGACTGACCAATCCTATCAAATTTCAACAAACGTCAATAATTGTCAATATAATATACATAATTTGGATATAGTGAAATGATTTGCAACATTATTCGGAATTTCTCTTAGTTCTGGTGGTGTTTAATCGATTTCGTCAGACATTATTCACGAATTTAAAGCGTATTTGTAAATTATTTCAAAATTCGAAACGTACGATTCATATTCAAATTCCGTAATCTGTCAATTTTCATAACAGTCACAGCAACTGCCAAGATACAATATAAAAGTCACTAGGATATATAATCTGAATTTTTCATTGAATTTCGACAATATTTCACAAAACTTGACTGAAATAGAGAAAATATCGTCTAATACTCGTTGCAGAAGGCAATTCCAACACTCATTTCGCATTCGTGTCGGAATAGGAGACCATTCTGCAACTTGTTTTAGAATATATTATTATTTCATTTATTATTAAAAGAAAATCGTAGTTATGGATCGAAGAGCAAGGTCTTAATCACTTCACTTTCAAATTCACAAAATTCTATTTTTCGATGAGCAACGAAATGTCGATGAAAATAATAGTTTATTTAGTGATTTAGTTCTCATTTCAATAATTGTTTTTTGTCTCGTCGAATAGTGGCACCTTTTAATTAAATATTCATTGATAAATGTTGGAATTTTTGAAGATAACATGTTTATAAATTTCTTATTTTATGCAAGATATTTCGAATGGTTTGGACGCAAACTACCTGAAATCCAATTAAAAAAAAGTGAATAAATGAAAATAAGGTATATAATTAAACATGAATGGAAAATTAGAATTTTCACTATGTCAGACACAAAGTTTTGTTTTATTTTCTAATAATTTCTACACTAATGGTTTTAATATGGCATCATCATTTTATCAATCGGAGTCAGTCATTGTTGACCATTCATCATCTTCATCCATTGAAGGTAAACTTGGGCAACACGTTAATTATTCGCATTCTCTCTCAAGACTAGGATTAGTTTCTTGCATATTATCAATTGTTTCATTCGGTAATAATTCTTCCTGAGATGACTGAGATGACTGAGATTCAGCTTGCCCTCTAGCTAATTTGCGTTTTTCCCTAAATTTTCTAACACGCTCAGCATTGAGCTTTTTCCTGAAAAATTAATAAAAATTAATCATAACAATTTATATATTGGTAAAAATGAATATATCGCTTTTACAATAATGAGAATTCATATAACTTTATATTATTATCAGGTAATAACCAAAACAGGAAAAAAAGAATTCAGATAATCTTTGTAATTTTCATCTACCTGTTACTAATTATTTCTTCGTTCGTGAGTTCTTTCTTTTGTCTCGTTCGGTAGTCTTTTTGACGTTGAGCATTTGATCTTCTTTTTTTCTTTCTGTAATGCATGTAAATACATCACATGTAGGTATTTCAAACTTTTTTAAATATTAAAATACTTGTACTGAACTCATATATGATTCATTAACTCACTTCTCTGCATTTGCATCACTTGTACCTGCTACAGGTTCTGTTTCTTTACTTTCCATATTGAAATAGGAGAAAGGACAAAATAATATAAATTCAAACAAAAAATGAATTAAAATAACATTTACACTCGTTCAAAGCCCAAGTCTCACAAAAAAACACAAACACAAAAAACTACTTTCTATTTATCTATATTCTTCTCTAAATCCTAAATAAATCTAACACTAATTAATTTGATATGGAAATAATAATTTGATATGAAAAATAATTGTTTAAAAATCACTTTGATTTCGATTCCAGGATATTTAAAAGTGATAAAAAACGCAAACAAGGGTTAAAAGTATTCTATTGATATCCTACATAAAGACAAATCATCACATACATAGCAGCACAAACAATACCTAGAAATGATGGAAAAACCGTTTCAATGACAACGTTTTTAGTGTCATACGATAATACCAGCGTTGCCAAATGTAAATATCACATCATAACTATTTTCCACTACAATAATTGTATTTCAATTATTTCAATACAAATCAAGAATAATTTTATAATTATATTTTTGGATTTATTTATATAATTTAATTATGAGTCATCTGGAATCGCAGGTTATGTAAAAGAGTTATATATTAGTAGTACAAACATCTAATTTTAAAGAAACACTACAGGAATCTTAATCAGTAGTTACAAAAAAAAATTTTTTGTTTTCTTTATTGTTGTGCTAGAATCCCGATTCTTGCGTAAACACACAGGATGGGTATCTGATATAACGCTTTTTCTTACGTGATTATTTCTGACAATTTACTTCTTCCACAATCCGCGTTAAGAAAATTCCAAAAATTGAGTAATAAGTATTACAAATAGATTTATAATAATATTAACCGTCGTTAGTTTAGCTAAAGCTATTGTTACACTTTTACCTAATGTTTTACATGTAATGTTACTTATATTACAGTAAATATAATTCGAATAGTATATTATGCATTCTGCAAGTCATGGCCTTTAAAAATAGTTTTAGAGATTCAAGGTATCCCTGAAGAAGCCGTCATTCACTTCTATTCCTTGAATTAGACTTTCATTGCATTCATCGTACTAGAAAATTGGCTACTAGATAGTAATAACTGATTGCCCTTGTTTTCCTGTTAAATACAAAGTTGTTTTCAATGTTATGCCTGAGCTATATCAGAACAACCTCAATTGAGCAAATGATTGGATAAAATACTTCAGTTTCAATTGCATCCCTTTTATTGAATTGTCAGTAGAGTGACTACACTTTAGCATGAAGCACATTGTGTTAATTTCTAGTGTTTTTATTTTTTTCATTTTGGTCGCGCCTAGTTTTTCATTTGTTTTATTGGATCATGTCAGGATGGAAAATCAGACCTATGGATTTCAGGGAAGATGTGAGTATGGTTTATACATTTATTATTTTATTTTGATCCTTCGAATTCGAATTTATCTGCAGAAAACGAATGAAAAACATTGATTGTCGAATATTGGTTTGATTTGGTCTTTATCTACTTAGTGAAAATTTATTTTAAATAGTAAATTAAATGACAGTTATTCCATTTTCACTTTGATGTTTTTGATTAATTCTTCAAGAACAACAACGATGCCTATCAAAAAATCAAATCAAAAAATAAAAAAATCTGAAATCTGCTAACTGATATTAATTCATAGATATAAAAAGGGAAAATAGAATAACTGTCATATATCATAATTTCGATTCGATTTTCGATATTAGAATTTAAAAGAGCTTCTGAGAGCTTGATCATTGTCCATCCTTAAAATTTCAAATTTCTAATTTTTAATTTTGAGAAACTGAAAATGCATAACGGTGTGACCACCCATCCACATGATGAACCCGTCCGATGCTGCTTCAACTTCAAACCTTTTTTTTTTAGCTTTTGGTGATCCTCGAGAGAAAAAGCACAAACTTCATCTCATGCTCCCCCTCATAATCACTGCTTTGATGATAAAATCCATTATATTTCCAATGATTATCAAAGCAATGGCTGTAATGACTAGTGTAGCTGTTTTACTAAGTCTCAAGAGTTTGATCATATCTTCAATCATAGGATATGCCAAACTAGCACAGAGCTACACAGCACCAAATGTGAAAATCGTATATGTCGACAAAAAACCATTGGTTAAACAAGGTTGGTCACCGCCTGAGGAATACATAGTTCCACCCATTTTCAGATCAAAGTTTTCGTACGTTCCACGAACTGAAGGTGTAGACTTGGATTATGATGGACCAAAAGTTATTGATCACTATCATAGTTTTGTAGATAAGTAATTGAGTTTTTTCATTATTGTTCAAGTTCTAAAATAGATTTGCTTATAGTTACTCAATAAATCTATACCTATATCATGAGTATCTTATACGATAATATCTGCTGTTTTTTTGAGGTATATGAATATGACATTTTATCACGATTGCAGATTGTTTTTTTTTCCTGGTTTGGTGAGGCATATATTGAAAAGGAGTTCAAATATATTTTAATCTCAGAGTAATAAACATAGATAGAGGAAGCATATGTCATTTTCAGTAAACAAATTTTGTCCCCCACATGAACAATCAAATTTGAAATGAAGCGCGCGGAAATAAAAACATATTAGTGATACGATATTTCACTCAATTCGCGAGTTTCTCCACAAAGAAGGTACTTCTTATGTCTCATAGTAAATGAACGTTTCATATTGACTCGAAATATATTGAAATAAATACCTAAATATATCAGAAATTCAGAAAACAAACTTCAAGCGAGCCAAACGACGTGAAACAACCGATGACACTAGGAGAGCAAAAGTTCCCAAACCTTAGATTTCAGCAGGTAGATACAGAAAATAATAAATATTCTGCATACTATAAATTCGACAATTAGGAAAAACATCGGATTCCAAATATTCAAATTTGCATATTTAATCGGAAATCACTCAAATAAATATATTTCATATATAAAAATTGCATATACTCGCTGTATCTTTGTTTATTACTCTATGATTATAATATAGGTTATAGAAGTAGAGTTATATTTTAAGAAGCAAATAATCCATCCGTTTAGGGGGATAAGTTTAATCGGGTATTAGTTAATTTGATGTGCATTGCAACAGAAACGGAAGATTTAACTCGAGTTAAAAAAAATCTTCCAATGAAGAATCTTTCAATCGTGCGTAAAAAAATTAATCGTTTTTTTCTAAAATCGATGCCACTTCACAAAGGGCGGTAGGGCATGTAAAGTTTCAATATTGCTTCGAAAACTAATTGGGATTACAAATATGTGTTCCACTGAAAACGTTTGGCATTTAACAGTAATTAGTTTAGAATGCAAAATCGTAGGAATTTTCTGAGTGTAAACATAGGCTTCCAAATCAGTCGAAAGCGTTTTTCGTCTTTGTGAAATACATCATGATTTTATCCCTCTTCAATGGGGGTAATAGGAAATTCTGTTTATACTGGTTGGGCTGCCATGTGTTATTTATTATACAGGCAGATTAGTGAAGGTGGTTTGGGGATGTTTATAGCAGGGAGTGTTGACATACGCAGCGGGGCAGAACAACCTAATGTTGTTTTTAAGAATCGAAGATGAAATATGAGAAGGCGGTCAGCAAACTGGACTAAATTACCGCACCTCAAATAGAGGCGCCTAAAACGGTTGCTTCATACTGTTTCACCCCTAGCATTGGCCTTGACTACAAAAATACTTAAGTAATGGGCTTCGAGTTGATGGAGCTTAACTGCCGTACCTAACTTTAACTTTTCTGACATAATATGCTAATATCCCATCCCACTTTAAATCTCAATACCATAGGTCTCTTCCAATAACAAATAAATCATTTTCGAATTTGACCAATAGGCGCTTTAACACCCAAAATCTCAAGTTTACGGTTTTCGAACCTTTCGAAGTATCGATATCTGTCTTCAATTTTCCATAGTTCTGGTTGCACTATCAACATGAAATTTCACACAACGCTTGAGATTTTCATTTTAAATCTTGACTCAAATTTTCATCACGATTGAATCGGTAGTTTTGAAATAAACAGGAGCACATTTCGAACTACCATCGATACTAAATATTTTTCGTTTTTTGGTATTTTAGTTGAAGAGTTATTGTGTTTAGATACAGCCGGCCGAACAGAATAGAATTCAAGAACTATCTTTACATGTAATCAAAAAAATTGTATGTTCATCATTGGAGCGCATACGGGTAAAGATCTCTTTTGAAAAGAAGGCACGTCACTGAAATATTTCGAACTAAACACATTTTTGAATTTCTCATTCAACTTGTGACAAAAATCTGTCATACCTCTTTTCCGTATGGATGCTGTTTGTATGTAAAAATAAATCACAACAAATTGTCTAATTTCAAAAATTCATATAAAATGAATGTAACAAGTTTGAGTGATACCGTATTTAAGCAGAACAATAGTTATTTATTCACATATAAAAAAAAAATACAAATTATAAATAAAATACAGTATTTATGCAAGTCTTGGAAATCTAAATTTTAAATTCGAAATACAAAGTGATATTTTTAACCTGAACACTTCAAATTCATTAATATCTCTCTGACAGGACACCCACCTAAGTCAATAATATCCCAAGTTTCAATAAATTCCGCCGTTCCATGAATATGAGAACTCACCCTGTAGCTTCCTGAGTAAACGCAGAAATTAATTTTCTCTAATTCTGTGGTTATTCCGTTCATTCTTCCACATCTTGTAGAACAAAATCGTGCGAGAATATATCAGAAATGCACAGTTTTCATGGTTATATTTTATTATTCTATGTTGGTACTCCGAACTTTCCGCCACGGCTTTATCTGTCAATTCATCAATTTGCCTCAAAGAAATCAGTTCTGCCAACCAACATTTTTCAATGCAAAAATCACTAAAATATATTTATGGAAATATTTCATTAATTTCAATGAAAATGCAATGAATAAGAGAAAATAATGTATAATACTTGTACAGAAGGCTCATTCTACCACTCGTTCATTCCAAAACTCGCCACTTCGTGGCTCGTTTTTGAATTTTGAACTCGTGGAAGAATATCAATGCCTTCTGCACTTGTATTATAAATAACTATTTTATAGCAATTTTTTATAGTCAATACGTACTTCCCTAGTCTTAATCTACCTCTGATTAGTGTCCCAGGACACCCTCTATAGCACAGTGTAATTATTTTTTTATTCAGAATCACAACCTGACGCACTTATCAACTAACACCCAGTATTCACAAATGAAATGGAGTTTATTCAATTTATTCATGTGAAATTATCGTAGTACTGTGAAAAATGAAGTAACTCAAGATCGGAGTACCTGCTATCAGGAAGAAGTTGGCCTTACTTCCTGTAATCCTCCTACAACCTAGAGTAACGATCGGTCCAAAACACAAAAATGAGTAACATTTCCTGAAAATGGTACCTGTTATGCGTGAGTAACTTTTATTTTCAGTAGGTCAGGTGCCAATAATATGGGCTAAATCAATGTTTCTTGTATATTCTTCAAATAAAGCACCTCCCTTTCATTGTTTGACTCATAAAATTCCGTCTTATGTTTGTCTTCGTATAGTATAAAAGTTTCTGTAGATGTTTTGAGAAAATAGTTATAGGAATCTTTCGAAGGTGCCACAGTCTCAAGATGCAGTTCAAGTGTTTTAGTGTTTTGGTGATTTTGATCGCTATTGGATCGATTAAGGTAAGCTTTGTACTGATTTCAATTGAAAAACCAACAGTTTCTCAGAATTCTAGAACTTCATAAGAAATTGAGACATTTTTCAATTCAATTTATTCATCAAAAATTGTGTACAATACTTATAATCAATTTGGCAGAAGTATGCAGACTAAGCAGTATTGTATACCACACTCTGCAAAACCTAAAAAATAAAATTCTCCCTGAAATTTTACATTATCCTACTCTAAATTCAATATCCACAATCAAAAGAAGGATAAGTATCGACATTTGTTATGTAAAACTGCTCTAAACTTATGCCAAATAAGGATTCACGGCTTGGCTTGATATCAAGCTCCCTCGCTCAAGTTTGACTTGAAATCAACTCAAGTTGTAGTTTTTCAATGTCAAGTATTTATTATTATTATATATTAAGTACTTGACATTGAAAAATTAATGCTCGACTTGAAATTGAGTTGATTTTATGTCAAACTCAAGCTATAAGTAGCTTGAATATCAAGTCAAGCCGTGAATCCCTGATACGAAATCAGTGCGATGTATGATTTCAGATTAAATCAATGTTTCTTCTTCTTCTCCAATTGATTGTATCGGTTATTTCACTTGTGAGTGATTTATAAAATTTAGGGCCGTAATAAAAATAGACTTTTTTGTGTCTTTGAATTCAAGAACAACAATGTTTCTGTTTTAAACCTGTCATGTCAAGATAGCATGCTCGACTATATTATAATAATCAAACTATTTTTCTCATTGAAATATTGTCTTTGGATATAGTTGTTGTTTGATTATAAAGAAATGCAAGAGATTATTCATACAAGGTGTTTCTTAACTACAATACGAAACTTCAATTGAAAAATACAAAAAAGTCAATGGCGTTCTTATTTTCTCTATTGTTGAGTCTGGTGCCTAATGAGACGACACTGGACTCAAAAATTTCAATCTAGTTATGGTTAAATAGAAGATATTTTATAAATACCGTTTTTTTTCAAACTTCAAGTCCTGTATCTCAGAAATTAAGCAACTCCGGACAGATGTTCTGATGGCACGTTCTTTTTTAACTTCCCAATGAATCACACTCTCAAATTCCTCACCGTAGTTAAACCTCAACTCTATCTCAGAAACGAAGCAACATCGGAATTATATTCATAGGAAAAAATTTTTAACGGTCTTAACAAATCACCCTTTGAAGATTCATACTGTAGTTAGGAAACAACCTGTATATCAAATACTATCGTGGGAATATTTTGTCAAAACAAAAATTATTTCAATCTCAAACTCAATATCAATCATTTTCAATTCCTGACTTTCACTTATTCGTGAATGTCCAAATAAACTTCATGTATATTTTGTATACAGGCTGAGTTTCCTATCAGAAGTGTCCTAAAGAGTTTTCAAAAATGTTTCGACAAAGGAGGATTCAACGGTGTAGTCAATTGTGCTGGACTCAGAACACTGAACATGATGAGAAGTTTATCTCATAAAAACACTCTGGAGGTTCTACCAGGGATAGTTCTTCAAAGGTAATAAAAAACCATAATTATATATAATTTTCTAACTAAGTATTATGAGTGCTATGAAATTTGAAACGAGAACTAGTTTTTATTTAATGGCATAGTTCAAAAAAGCACAATAGAAATATTTATCATATCAATTATTATAAGCGCTTCCACCATTTTGTATCAACCAATAATGTCGAAAATGAAGTCAAACTTGAAATCTATTCAAAGTCCAAAAAGTTTTGTACTTTCTTGATGAAATCTTCATTAGATTACAATTCCACAGTTTTCATAACAAAATGATTTTTTCATATCTAAAAGAGATGGACCGACTGATATCCCCAATAAAATAATGGATGAAGATTTACCCATAAATCCTGTGAATCGTTCTGAGAAAATCCTGGAACTCCTTGGAGATGAAACGATGAAATTAATCTCACAAAGGACTCTCACAGTCAAACTACCTAAAATAAATTCGGAGGAAATATCTAGAGCATTGAAAGAAGGAGAAGAAGGTAAGAAAAAATAAAAAATAATTGATTATAATCATCAGAATAAATTCATTTGAAGGAAGAGGAAGAAAGAAAAATCGTTTTGGTAATTTTGGTGGAATGATTGGTCCAATTATGATCAGCATGGCTGCAAAGCTGTTTGCATTGATTGGAGGTGTTGGTCTTTTGTCTGCTAAGGCTATAGTTGTTGCCAAGTTGGCTCTACTGATCTCTGTAATCCTGTTGGCCCAAAACTACTTGTCGAATAGGGTGAGTTGATGAATTAATGGAAAACTCGAATTAGCATTCATTTAAACAAATAAAAATAGGTAGACTAAATTATAAAGGGTATAATAAAAAATGTTATGGATATTGAGGATGTAATTTCTGTTATTTTCTTCAGGGCACAAATTATCTGCCATACTACGGTGGAAATTCCTACTACCCATCTGTTACATATGGAACAAATAATCTAGGAGGTTGGAATCCCCAGTATCCTTATGCTAGATCTCTTGAAGTGAATGGTGGTAGCACTGAAAGTTATGAAGGAGAACAATTGGCTTATAAAGGATACACTTCAATCCCACAATAGGATACGAAGATATTATATTTTCAACATGACATTTTAAGGTCTCTGTGAGACCTTATTATTCCACGAATTATTTATTTATTTATTCTTGTAGGTACTTCTGTTATTGAAAATTCAATATAATTTTATATGTTTTTATTTGTGTTTCTTTTTGTTCTGTATGTGATTCGAAAGCGAAGGAATCATTTGAATCATTCACATTTTTTTACTTTTACTATTTTGTTTTTTCAAACTCAGTTCAGCTTTTCAATTTTTTTTCTTAACTTACATAACTTCACAAATAATGTACCTAGTAGTCGATAATTCGGTTATTAGGATAAATATCAGGTGAATTAAAGTAAAGCTTATATCATCCACACAAGTACCAATTTCATATTGCGAAAAAAAATTGTAAATTAAATATCTCGTTAGCTTATTAAATTTTCATCGGTGAAAATTCTCTATACCTACCGATAAATGAAGTGTTCAGCATAATGAACTGAGAATATTCAAAGAATTTCAATGGCATTTCCTATCTTCCTTGATGGTTATCTGAATTTGAATACGTAATGGACTGAAGTGGGAATGTAACAATCTAGTTACCTACTTACATTCCGAACTGTATTATTTATCACCTCCTGCTGTAATTCTAGTCTTCTAACGATAGGTGGCAATGATGGTTCAGTTTGAGTACCTAGTCTGCAGAAACTAGAGTGAACCGATTCTTTGAATACCAGTTCAAGGTCATAGCGTTTACATTCCGAAGAAAGTTTTAACACTTATTGATGGGCAATAATATTATGTCTAAAAAGGACGAGGAATCGATTAATGAAATGCAAAATATAGATACTAATAATCTTATTATAAAAATAGAATTTCAGGAATTACTTCAAGTCTCGCAAATTCTCTAATATTTCTCTTTTCGAATAAAAAAAAAACCTCGGGATGGTAATTTGGAATTTGGAAAGATAAAAAGTCAGCCGGTGTCATATCAGGATAATACAGTGGCTGTTCGATAATATTTGTTGAATTCTTTGGACGAAAATTCTTCGTGATATGTCCGAGCACTAAAAATGAATGGATCTGAACATGAAAGCGTATGAGAAGGAAGAAACGTTCTATGAAAGAATTCGTCTGGTAGTCTTCGAAAATTTTCCTGGATGAGAATAATCTAAAAGAATTTCAAAGGAAAATTATTGAAAGAAATCAATACTTATGCCAACAATATTCCATCACCAAAATCACCAAATAGATTCCGACCAATTGAAATCCTAATAAGTATCGAATGAGAACTCTTTGTTGATCAATTTTGGTTGATTATTTCTTATGATAAACCTTTGGAATGGTTCGAAAAAAATTAATTTTAACAACCCCTTGAATTTTAACTTTTTAGGTTTTTAAAAATGAAAAATTCAAAAATTAAATAAAAAATATTGTCGGTACGTCATCCAAAACTATTCTCAGAAAACTTGAGAGCTTCTGGCACGAAATTCGGTACAAAATCGTATACTATACCACATTGATCCTTCTAGCTCTAGTACACGATACATGATTTTTAAAAGTAGAAAACCATGGGAACCAATTAAAAAATAAATTATTTTTCAGGATTTTGAGAAAACATAATGACAAAATGGATATTTTACATTACTACAAAGATACTGCAAAAAATATTTTTCAATGCAGTCCTAGCACTGAATTTTAGAAAATTTCATTCGGACCCAATTTTTTCTACAATTTCACATTGAAATTTTTTTCATCACGTGTCGCGATACTCTGCGTTGAATGAAAAGAAATAAACCATAGTGTGAAAGAAGCATTGTTTTTTTTCTTTTTTGACATCTGGTATACTTTTAATTTTACAATACATTCCATGTCATTTTACTTGTCAGCTCAAGAAAGTTTTTACATAAATATACAATTATTTATTTTGAACAAGAGATTTTTTCAGGAAAAATAATGATAAATTCAGATATACAGGCTATTCCAATGCATAAGAGGTTTCATTTTGAATAGTTCGCCATCTGGGCAGCTGTCACTCTTGGAACTGTCATCTTTTGACATTTGACAAGTGAAAATATTAAAATATACCTACTTGTTTTTTTTATATCAAAATGAAACCCCTTATTGGAAAATCCTTTATAAGAAAACAAATAAGAAGAAAAACAAATTAATAAGAATATGGAGTAAGGCAGATTTCACAGTTAGACGAAAATCATTAACAAAAAAAAAACAGAAATAAGGTAGGTAATAATAACAATGAAGAGAAAATCAAAAGAACATGCAGAAAAATATCAATATCAAGAAAAAATGTTAAACAAGATATAGGAGATTGGATATATGTGTGTACAATATAAATAATTGTTTGTTAACTTGCGTCTTCAGTCTTCATTGCCTACTTCAAAATTCATTTTTGCCAAAAATTTAACTTACGTCTTCATAACTAAGAAATTCTATTTCTCTATAATCGCACTACTACGAAAAAACCCTAACGACTTTGAGGTCTTGATTTCAACAACGTATTCGTATATACTACAGAGTAATCCATGTTAAACTAAAGGACATCTTCTCCAAAAATAATCAAACGAAATCAAATACGAGAAAGTTTGAGCTTCAAGATTCATCGATCGAAAACATCAAATAATCCGGCCACTATCGTAAAGAATCTCAAGCACACGTCTAGAATATTCAGAGAAATACCATTGTCGATACATGCTTTACATACAATCAATACAGGCACATCGATGGATACTCCTGAATTTCGAAGAAGACCAACTTGTTGTTCTGCAAAACACGATCTGACCCTACATATTATTTATTCATGTTACAAATGTTATTTTCATTCACACCACCCCACTCGTCGGGCTCAGTTTGAGAAAAACATAAAAGCAGAGGTTTCCAAGAAAGACCCTGTATTTTCCATCAGTTGCTCACACAGTAGAAAAAAAGATGTCTGCCAAGATTTTGGTATTTTTGGTCTTCGTTGTTGGTGCTTGTGTTTGTGAAGATGTCTATAGTTCTTGTGGCGACAGTTACCATTGTGTAGAGAAGAGGTTGGTCAAGTTGGTGGATGGTCTAGATGGTCAATCTAATGTATCGGTTTTGGGTGATATGGTGTCTCTTAGAAAGAATGATGAGCAGTTTGAGGCTCCAAGGGCTGAGGAGGATTTGTTGGAGAGATGTGCCAGGTTCTTGGCTAACCACGAGATCCGCTTGAAGCTGCCTTCTGATGTTTCGAAGAGTTTGATTCAAGGTAAGAGAAAACGCAATATTTACAAAAATTGAATTCTTAAATCCTTCTCAAAATATCATTCAGTATCTTTCTGGCTCAAATTGGGACGCATTCATGAAAGGCCAAAATGAATACTCTTTTTTCCTTGGACAGACTTCTTGTCCATTGTTATAAATTTGAAGATTATTAGTTATTTATAAATGACAATCGACAAAGCAACATAATTAGAAAGCCTTCAATATTATACACGTATAGTATGTTTAGCAAAAGTCCAAAGAGGTTATTAAAAACATTCAAAGATAATATTATAATACTATGACTGTTAAAACAATTAAAATTCTACGTTTAGTTGAAAACGTAAATAGTATACTTATGTTATGGGGACTGGACCTCTTATTGAAATAATTTCATCACCAAATTTTGTTTTCAATAAATTTATTGTTGAGATTGTTGTGTGGCAGATGGCACTGTCCTGTTAAAACCATATATTCTCAACAACAACAGAAAAAATTCTTCTTACATTGTCCTGTACCTAAATTTAACTCCATTGACTGTTACTCTCCGACCATCCTATCCAAAAAATATGTACCTATGAGTCCACCAGCATGAATTGTACATCACATAATTACTTTATCTGGATATAATGGTGTCTCAACAGTATCGTGAGGATTTTCGTCTCAATGAATTCTGCAATTCTCTTTGTTTACATAATCATTTTTCAATAAAAGAATTTAAATTTCTCTGAGTATTCTCAAATGGGCATTGATTCCGATAATACAATTCAACAATCTCTAAACATTGTTGTTTGCGTTTGCAAGGTGGGTGCAATTTGATTCTCGAATACGTCATCAATGACGTCATACCATTGCTGAAATAAATATACTTCAGCAACCAAATTCAAACTTCTTGATGCTGTCAGTTTTAAGATCTGAAGCAACCACAATTTCGTCCATCGAATCTTGATCTGCGTTCAAAGTTTCGACTTCAAATGAGAATCTGAAAGTGTCAATGGCGTTAAACGAACAAAATTCATATTGGTAAATCAATTTTGATGTGGCAAAAACACTGTTGTTTCCCTTTTAGAAAAGTCATACTTCGAAGTTCATCAATATTTTCATTCAAGAATATCTCGTTGTTGGGCCAGTGATACCAACCACAGGTGGTAGACGATCGGGACATTTGAGCCTTACTTTCACTTTCCAATTTCTCTATAAGAAATCCAACCGCTATGCGTTGAGTTAGATTGTTGCGAATCAGTTCATCGAACAAAAAAAAAGGATCTTGGAGAAATAATGACGAATCCACTCGTGTGGCAAGCGTGTGTCTCACATTTCTTTGCACTTTCACTCGCGCAGCCATAACGGATCTTTGGAAAACGCTCATTCCATTCAGATCTGATCGAGGTTGATAATTGTTTGAATGTGCATTCCTTCGTTATTTTAACATTTTGCTTGATTTGAGGCTGAAGAATTTGAATTTATCGAAAAAAAATCAGCAGACACCTTTATTGTCACCAGGGGTGATTTTGAAAGTTAATTTTTCGAAGTGTATTTCGTCATATTCACAAACAATAAAAATATAGAACAGTGCTAGACAAACTAGATTTGAGTGAAGAAAGCTTTTTGATTTAGCACCACGACAACAAATTTCTGCCTAAAACTCAACTGAATGATGAAAAGAATAAAGTAATCTTAACAAAAAAGCTTTTAGTATTTTGATCTATTAAGATATATCATTATTAGATATAAGACATTAAGATATATTGTTTCAAATTAATTCTGCAGTTTATAGATGGTTCTGATGACCATTTTCCGATTAAAATTCTTTTTCAGCACGTCCAGTTTCCATCAACGTAAGCTACTACAAAGGTGCCCTCAAAAGTGTTACATGCACTCTAACGCTTCTTTAACTTTTCAACGCCTTTTCCATTAAAAGATTCGTCTTGGCTTTCTGAATATGATTTAACCTCGGCATTCACTTCTTCATTAGAAATTTTTTTCCCTGCAGTACCTTTTAACCGTTTATGTTGATGGAACAGAGTCTGAATAACACTTATCGACCCTTTGATTTGCTGATAGTGCGTTTTCCCATAAAAAAAGTGTTTTTTCTGTGACGGGAAAAAAATTTGACATTTTATCTCTGTTGACAGGTAACAAAATATGACTTTTCACGAAATTACTTTTTTCCCCGGGAAAAAAGTGAGTACTTTTTTCCCGGATATATATTTATCTACATATAGATAAAGGAATAATAATAATTCGACCACATTATTGATGGCTTTTGTTGTTGTGCCAATTCCGAAAAATAAGCCAATAACACTGTCTCCGAGAAAGAACTGCATGTCTTTTTCATTTTCCATTCCATAAATCTTGAATACGCGTTTTCGTAAATTTTCTGCTTCTATCAACTCTAGTGGAGTCAGAGAAAACTCGGAATCTGACATTTTTTAACTTTATATTATTCAACAAAATAACTACTGAACAATTATTACTGAGTTTTGAAACAAATCACAAAATTAAATTGACAGATATTTGATTACTTTGAAGTTTCCCTTAGCAACGCATCAGGTCTATTTGCAGCTTACTAGTTTAAAAATTCAAAATTTATATCAATAACATTCTGACTTTAATATATTGTAATAATATGTTCTTTCATTATCAAATTGTGGTTTTTCCTGTCACAGAAAAAAATAGTGTATTATACACGGGAAAAATATTAGATTTTAGCTCTCGGTTTTTTGTCTCCCTCCGCTTCGCGTCGGGAGACAACATAACCTCGAGCTAAAATCTGATACTTTTTTCCCTTGTATAATAAATAACTATTTATCCATACACGAAACTCCTTTTTATCCATTTTTCAAACATTAACTAATGACCCGTCACTTAACCGTCAATATCTAGATCAAGAGTTAACTCTATATTCTGAATTTTTTACACGTATCTTTTGAAGCTTGGCACTAACAAGAAAAAAAAGAGTATGGCATTGAGCATTGACAGTGCGCCAAGTCTAGGACTTATTGAGTGACTTGTTATATCTGTTTCTTTTATTTTTTCTGAAAAAATACTCTTGATATGACCTTGTCAAGGACTCGACAAGTTCAACGTATCTATAAGCGGATGGTGACTCTTGACTATAGATATAAACTTAATAGCTCAATTCTAACAATTCGCATCGCTCTTTATCTGTATCCATCCATGAAAAGATGAATACCACAGGAATTCTAAAGATATGGCCTCGATATTTTCCTTTCTGAAGCTTCAAACTCATTTATAACCTCATTTCAGTGAAAATGACAATTCTCTTCAACAAATATTCAAAGAATGACTAGCACTAGAATTTCTTCAGTTAAGAATGGACTCGAACAACATTCCTGAAATTTTGGGTAAACCTAAAACGAAAAGAACCAATGACTTTTTTTTAAATTCCACCCGATATCTATTCCAAGCTGAAATAAATCAAAATATTTAAATTGATTACGTCGATAATGATACAAAATTTGATCAATGAATTGCTGCTAAAATATTCCAGTTTCTAATGGATCGAAAATTTATCAGTATTTTCAGATTTTCCAGCCATTCAATGAATCTCAAAGGCTAAAAGTCAAATGATCAATATGAGCGTAGATTCTTGCATTTAAATTGCATAGTATAATTTTCATATAAAATTTAATAACGATTTTGATGGTTCACCACAAAAATAAATAAAAAGAATAGAATTATAAAAACAAAATGGGTCATATTCAATAAAAGTGAAAATTTAAATCAAAACTTCAAAATCACATTTTTCCGATGAAAACTTGAATCTTCCATGAGTTAACCTACCACTTTCATAGCTTCCTCTTCATCATTCTACCTCACATCATGGGACTAAAATGAAGACGATCCCTGACGTCTATTCTGTTAACCTGAGAACTGAAACCAAGGTGAGGTAAAAGCGCAGAGAATGCGACAAGTGCTATGCACTAACGCCCATGGCAATGAAGAGAAATGCGGCCTTCAAGTAGGCCATGGACAGGAAGTGGCTTTACGGCACTAGGTCAGTAAGACGATGAACGAGATCAATAGAATCAGGAGAGGTGAACAACTTGTGTGGTGGTCACGGTTGCTATCTATTGGTAGTTGGTAGGCTTGGTGGGGTCTGGGATTGTTGTAGGCAGTATTGATTGATGTTTTAGCACTTCAGTTGTCTGTTGGACGCAGCAGAACACGTTGTCTTCCGGATTCCAACCATTTTCGACTTGGTTTTTTGGAAAACAAGAAAAAATTTCAACAGAACATTTTTTCTTACAACAGTGTGTACCTACTACATTTTTGCAATAGCGTGACAAAAATGAGAAAAGCCTCTGATGTGATATCGTGGGATATTAAGCGCTCCATCATTCATGCACCAATTACACCCTTGTAGGTCTCATACTGTTTATAGGAATATATTTGGTCTCCAAAGGTGCAATAATGCTTAAAATGAGGGCTCAAAATCTTCTGACTCCACGCCAGTGGTTTACTCATTTTTTTTTTCAAATTCTTCTTGGATTTCTTATGATACTGATAAAGATATCATTGCAAAATGTTGCAAGAAGCTCGAAATTTTTTTTCTATAGATACAACAAAATTTTCAACGGATCTGTTGTCATTGAATTATTAGTTTTTTTCAATATCTTCCTTGAATTTTCAATGATTCTAATGGAACTATCCACACCAAATTCTGTACTAAGCTTGAATGATTATTCTTTATTGAATCTCAACCCCAGAACTGTAATCCCGAAAATATTGAATATTCAATATCTTCCTCTTTTCTCAATTTTTTTATGATTATAAGTAAATAATTATCTTAAAACTTCGCACAGAGATATAAAGTATTTATAAAATCCAAAATCGGTTTTTTGGTCACAGAGATATTGGGAGATTTTTTTCGATATTCTTCTTGAATTTACTTCGGATCTGATTTTGCAATGAACATGAAATTCTGCACAAGGCTTCAAATTGACATTTAACATCCTATTGAAAATTTGCAACTCTATCAATTCTGCAGTTTTGTAATGAACAAAAAAATCTTCTTCTCCTTCTTCAGCCTTCACTCATCCAGCGTCGGTAGGGATTCATCAAGCCAAGTAGCTTGACATTTTAACCAACCACTGGACTTGAAAATCAAGCTCGTGAAAAATTACATACTTGAGCTTGAATTGACTTGAGTTTAGATATTCATTGCTTGACTTGATATCAAGCAACTTGATATTACTTGAGCTTGATATGCACACGTCTCACTGCATATATTTCTGCAATCTCGTACGCGCTTAGACTAAATAGGGGGATTCCTCGAGCGCCGAGAGACTGAAGCATTCGCCAGTGTGACCTTATTAGTAGTTTTCTCACATTTCTATGAAATCTATTGATAGATTTTGGTAGTTTCAGAAATATCTTTCCAAACTTGGCCAAAATGGCCAAGGATTTTTTATCGACGCCAGAATCTTCAGCTCCTGTTGAAAGACAATTTTCCAGAGCTGCTCTTACAGTTACAAAAACCCGCAATAGGTTAGGCGACAAATCTATAAGATGCCTCATGTGTCTTAGATCCTGGATGGAAAATTATAAAATCAAACAAAGCCTGGAGGTTTCTCAATATTACGAAACTTTATTTTTTTATTATTTTTATTTTGTTATTATTTATAGTGATTTAATTTATGTTTCTATTTGATTTGAAATCAAGTGAAGCTTAAGCCAAGTAGCTGTGAAGCTGTGAATCCCTACATTCAAAATTATCATTAAGAGGCAAGTTTCTATATACGGCAATTTCAATTTTTTTCTCTTTTTGCAGAATCCCGAAGCAGCAAAATCAAAAAAATCCTCCTGCCTCTTCTCGTCCTTCTGAAACTCAAGGGAGCAATAGTTATCACAGTTGTACTAGCAGTGATCGCTCTAGTCTCCTTCAAGGGTCTTGGAGCTAGTCTTATTGCCCTTGCAATCTCTGGAGCAACTGGATTCAAGAGCTTACTGGAGAACCACGCTGCTGGAAGCAAAGTGTACGAAGTTCTGCCATCTCTTGCTGCATCCCACTGGAGCAGAGTTGGAGTAGATCCCATGTCTTCAGTCTACCCATCTGCATTCGCATGATAAAGTGATTTATTTATTGTTATTTATTTTATTTATCTTCAAAGAAATATGAATTTTTTATTTATGTTTTATTTCGATCTGAAAAATATCCTGAACGTCTCCGGAACAAAACTCTCAACACCATAGAGTAATAATCATGAATAGAGGGAGTACACGCATGTCCCCAACATGGTTAGATTACGTTGTCGGATCGTGATATATTTTCAAATCCACAATTTTACTGTATCATTATGAATGTATATTATATTGAATGAAATAGATGCATTTGAGTGATTCCTGATTAAATATGCAAATTTGAATAATTGGAATCCGATATTTTTTCTAATTGTCGAAATAATAATAAGCAGATATCTTCATTATTTTCTGTATCTATCTGCTGAAATCCAAGGTTTGACAACGTTTAGTCTCCTAGTGTCATCGGTTGTTTCACGTCTTTTGCACTATGAGACATAAGAAGTGCATTCTTTGTGGAGAAACTCGCGAATTTAGTGAAATATCATAACACTAATATGTTTTCATTTCCGCGCGCTTATTGTCAAATTTGATAGTTCATGTTGGGGACAAAATTTGCTCACTGAAATTGACATATGCCCTCTCTATCTATGTTCATTACTCTGAACTCTCAACACTTATTGAATTTGAAAAGTTCTATACCCCTCTATAGACTGCAGTCTATTGAGTCTCTACATGTAGAAATACAGCGTAAAGAAGTAGAAAATCTTATATGAATAGACATAGGTATCAGTGGCTTTTATTTTTTTGATAGGAAGAAAATATATAATTCATACACATTATTGATTTTTGGTAGGTAAGAGAACATAGATACTGAGTAAATTCACTCAAAGTCAAGCTTTCTTGGCCTCATTTCAATTTTAACATTCGCAGAATTTCTATCTTAAGAGTAGGTACTGTAGGTAAAACGATTCTTTTCGGTCACGTAATTCTAAGAAAAAGGGTGAAATGAATGTGTTTCAGAGAATACAAGGCGGCTTAGCACGATTATTCTGTGTTACTTTCTACTGCTGTATCCGTCTAGATACTCGAGTTTTTTCATCTTATACCGAACATTCTTTGTTAGGCGCTTCAGTAAAATGCAAGTCTGATGCAGGTCCGTAATGAGTCACGTGGAAGATAAACAAATTAATTTGACAGAGGAGTAACAGTTGAATAAAATTCACTTGAAACTGAAACGATAAAAATGTGAGAAAATGGAGATTTTTTAGCTTTGTATCCAACATTTTTCTTCTTGATAAACATTATTCAACTTGTTGGCATTTGTCCTTTGACTAGATGGAAAATTTTTAAGGATCTTGGTTTAGGTGCCTATAAAATACAGATCTTGCAAGTTTTGAAGCCAAATGATCATCGTTCACGTCACATTTTTGCTGATTAGGCTAATTTGAAACTGGCAGAAGATGAGCATTTTTTATCGAAGAATTGTGTTTGGCTCATTTCTGGTCAAATGGCTTCGTTAATGAACCAAATACAATCCTCAAGCCATGACATTTATTAAAATTGACTGTTTGGTGACATCATCGGTCCTTATCCTTATTTCTTTCGAGATGAGGAATGAGGAAATTTTCTGTTGCCAGAATTGATCAGCTAAGCATCAACGACATTGGATCCCAACAAGACGACACAACTTGCCATACAGCGCGTTTAACCTTCAATTTATTACAAAATCAATTTGGTGACAACTTTATTTCCAGAAATGGTTTTGTCAATTGGCCTCCTCGTTCGTGAAACAACTACGCCTCTCGATTACTTTTTATGTGGCTATATTAAGTCATTGGTTTATTTCTAAGAGTAATAAACATAGATAGAGGGAGCATATTATGTCATTTTCAGTAAGCAAATTTTGTTCCTAACATGAAAACATATCAGTGATACGATATTTCACACAATGGACTAGTTTAGTGATGTTGATAATACTATATTTGACAAGATAGAATTAAAATATAGAACAAAACTGATAAATCAGTGGAAAATTTTTGAAAATCCATCAATAAATGACTGAGAAATAGATTATGCAAATTTACGTATTTTAGCGCGGAACGTCTTTGGTCTCCGACTCGTCTGTGACGTCACGCCACTTGCCTGTGATCGCTACACCATAAATTACGCGCCAAGGCTCTCGCGCCGTTTGTAGTTGTACAGTGTAGTTTTAACTCGAGTTTTGTTTTTATGTCACCATAATGGAAGAAGGCTTCGTGAAAGGACAAAGTTATTTTCACTCAATAACTTATTTCAAACCAACTTACACCTTAGTATTTTTATTATCAGAAATAGACAGCTAGTACTGATAGGTACCTACATCAAAATGATCTTCACACACATATGAAGTAGTTTTAGGTCCAATTAAGTCACGCCTCATTAATTTGCACCACTTCTTCCTTTGATTCATGTCATTTGGTACATGAAAAAACAATTTATTGGGGTTTTTAATTGTCGTGCTTGCACACATAGGCACAATACAATATTTGTAGGATTTTTTTATTTCATCCATCGTGTAACGAACAAAACACGACACGAACGGCACAAGTGATTGTACACCAATGAATTCGTAAGCACTCTGCGAATACCAGTCGCCTCGTGTAAGTGGCGTGACGTCACACACTAGACTATGAAATTATTCTTTCAAGCGCAACTTCAAAGCCCCATAACTTTTTCATTTCTAGAGATATTTCTTCCACATTTTTGTTTCATTTCACTTAAATTTTTAGAATTAATCCTTAACAAAAAAATGAAAACTAGTCCATTCGCGAGTTTCTCCACCAAGAACGCACTTCTTATGTCCCATATTGAATCAAAGTTTCATATCAACTCAAAATATATTGAGATGAATACCTAAATATATCAGAAATTCAGAAAACAAACATCAAGCGCCAAACGACGTGAAACAACAGATGACACTAGGAGACCAATATTTGCCAAACCTTGAATTTTAGCAGGTAGATACAGAAAATAATGAATATTCTGCTTATAATAAATTCGCCAATTAGGAAAAACATAGGATTCCAAATATTCAAACTTGAATATTTAATTGGGAATCACTCAAATAAATATATTTCAATCAATGTAATATACATTCATAACGATATAGTAAAATTGTGGATTTGAAAATATATCACAATCCGACAACGTGATCTAACCATGTTGGGGACATGTAAAAATTGCGTATACTCCCTCTACCTGTTTATTACTCTATGGTTTATGCCGACAAACCAGCAAGTTTTGAAGCAATGGAAGCAAATATTCGCGATCGACGTTTCTATTGAATTCAAAGAGCTTTTATCGTAAAACCGTGGTATGCCATGCCACAACACTCCACCTTTATAACACTTTCAATAGAACCCTCTCTTTTTCAATTACAGCGATCAATGCCAGCAAGATACCGTATTCCCTATTGAAAACCGAGCAAGATACATAATTATCGATGTCCAATAAGCCTGAAGCTTCTCAATTAGCTTCGTAACAGATAATAAATAGATTACTGTCACTGCTTAATATGGTCCAGTCTGAACTGCAGCCAATGCAGAATTGCATTTGATCTCGTTACCGACTCGAAAAAAAATCACCACTGGAGGATGTGAAATCAACACACCCGACATGAAAAAAAGTATCTAGTGCAGTGATAGTAAATTTCTCATCTTTCCAACGCTAGGAAAACCTGTTCCCGCATATTATTTCATATTTTCTTTTTGTCCCGATACGCAGGCATAATTACTGAAGGGAAAGATCCCGATTTTTCGAACTACTTGTTAAGCGTAGGTATATAAGTAACATCGGAGATAGAAGGCCTTAGTTGCAACTTTGTAGCCGTCTAGCTGAAGATGTCAAACCTACAGCTAGTGGTGTTCACCGTTTTTTCGGTTCTACTTGCGGTTAAATGTGATGATGGTCCTTCGAGTGGTGATTCTAAGAAAACCCTTCACAAGGACTGTGTGAACTCTTATACGCCCACGTGTCTGAAGTTGGATATTGTGTCTTGGGTCGACAGGTTGAACGAAAACGACGATGTGGACGTGGTGCCAGGAGTATCAGTGGTGCGCGAAAACGGAAGTGAGCGAGTGAACACAGCGGATATAGTTGCGGAACTAGCCAGGGACTTCCCCAACGACGCGGACGCACGTTTGGACGCGTTTTTGATGAAAAAAGTTACGGGGTACCTGAACAGTCATTCTGTGCGTTTGAACCTTTGGAACCAGAACCAGATGGTGGAGACTGGCAGACAAAAGAACGGGGGAGGAGGAGGTGGCAATAAGAATGGTGGAGGTGGTGGTGGTAACGGAGGGATGATGTTGGCTGCAGGAGCGATGATGAAGGGTACCCTGCTGGCGTTAGCTCTGGGTGGATTGGCGGCCATAGCTGGGAAGGCGTTGATGACTGGTATGATTTCGTTGTTGTTGTCTGCGATTATTGGGCTGAAGTCGTTGACGCATGGACATAAGTCTACGACGTATGAGATTGTGGCGAAGCCTATCTATAGTCATTCCAATACACACTCAGTTTCGCATGATGAAGGTCATGGAAGTTATGGTCATTCTGGATACAGTAGGAGTTATGACATGCCACTGCCTTTAGGGCTGCAAACGGATTATCAACCAAAATGAGGACGCCTGCTTAGATCTACCAAATATTAATTTATTGTAACTTATTGTACCAAGCATTACTTTTTATTTAAAATATAGATTTTCACCTTGTCGATATTATTTTTTCAGCGTATTATTTCTCCATTGTCTCACAGTTCTTACCTTCAAAATGAATGACTTGAAGTAATCAATCTAATACTTTTTTTTTGTTAGTCCCGAGACTAACTTTTCTGCAGGAAGATTCGTCTGATAACGAAATAGTCTTAAACCTCTACAATTACTTCTTCATTAGAGTCAAATTTATTCTTCTGGAATACTTTTTAACCATTGTTGTTTATTGAGTAGACTAGTAGAGTCTGAATAAATTTTTGATTGATTCGGTCTTCACTTGATGGAAATTCATTTTAAATAAATGATAATACACTGCTGATTTCCACAAAATTCTGAATAAACTTATCAAGCCTTGGCTTCGCCTGCACAGTTTTTTCCATTAAAAAGCAGTGTTTTATCAATATGAAATTCTATTTTATTCATTTTCCGAAAAAAACAAATGTAGAGTCACTTACCTAACTAGCCATATCTCGATCCAGACTTAACTTAATGTTTCGAAATTTTGACACCCATCTTTTGAAGCAAGATACTAACAGAAAAAAGTGGTATAGCACTAGCGTTGCTATATGTGCCTCAGACCCTGGACTTGGGTGTTAGACGTCTTTTGACATTGCATCAGCAGCAGTTTCTAAGAGAAATTAGGAACAGTTATGCCTTCAACGCCAATTTTGAAAACAATAGCAAAATTCAAACTGAAAGTGAATTAATCACAAAAGAAATGAACAATTACTGTTGTGGTGACTATGTTCTAGTCGAGAGATGGCGCTGCACGCTGCTAAATTTTCGGTAGAAAGCCACCGCTTGGGAGATAAACTCAACCACGCTCCGTTATGGAGGTGAGGTGTATACGGCAGGGACCTTTGTTGCTATACTGATTATTTTGTCGGTGGTTTCTGGATGAGATAGGATGAACCAAAAATATTGGAGGGGGTAACTGTAATGTGAAAAATTCCTGATCTAACTAACAATAGGCTCCACATAATTTGATTTCAATATTCCTTTCCTGAATATGGAAAACTACATCAGCTCACCACGATCTTTATATTTTCCTTAAAGGATTTTCCTTTAACGGTAGGGTTCAGTTCGTTAACCTCCAAAATCCAGAAGAAGTTCCGAAGTTATATACATTTGCGATCTATTTCTACAACAATAGATTCGACAGAGCTTTAATTTTGGTTTTGAGATTGAAATAACACTTTCAATTTCCTTGCATAATTTCGTGTTGATCACGTGATTATAACCATGGAAAAAACAAATAACAATATTTCTGCATCACAACGTCCGAATTGAAATTTTGCGTTAGTAGAGGTAGATATAAAATTACATTTTCAAGCTCAATGCAAATTCTGAGTTTGATACGATACCAGAATCATAATAAATTCAAGTTAAAATATCGAGAAAATATTCAATATTTTCGTAACAACAGGTCCAACTGTAGTGAAATTTAGTTTGTAGGCATAAGCAGAATAACCACCTTGATGTTCATTCCAAATTTCAGGAGAATTGTGCCTTCAGAACCATAGAATTTTAAATTCAATGAAAGAGTAACTCAAATTTTACTCTCAGATACTCTGGTCTATAAATGAATGAACAAGAGACACCCGTACATCTAATCTTCTGTATAATTGCCAGATGGGAGTTCCTACGAAGTGAAAATGAGCTCGACAACGCCTCGAATCAAAAAAAAATGGTCACGAAACAATCGAATTAATCGGATCTGCTCTTCATGCTCTCTAGGTTACAACCGCAAAAAATTGTTTTGCGTTTTCGTCGTTCACCAACGGCGGTTATTTCTGATATTCAAAATTACAGTTTTGTCTCGGGCTATTACATACCTTCAAGTGTGAATAACTGACTAAGTATTACATCTAACTGAAAATAACTAGTCCACTAGAGATGATAAGCCGGCAATTATTCTTATATTTTGTTTCACTTTGGTTATTGGTTGTCCTGTCACTCGCATTTACTTCTTGCTCCATTAAATTTCACGTCGACGTCGGTTGGGACCATAAAACGGACTTTTTTTCAAACAAATTCTCTTACTATATAAACTGGGGATTGGAGACTATCAGGTATCAGTTTGAAAAAGTCCTTTCAACCTTTCAACATGTACAAGTTTGCGCTCCCGATCACGTGCTTGGCGATTGTTATGTTTGTGAGTGTCCGGTGTGATGATGGTGTTAAGAAAGATAAACTGTCTAGAGATTGTGGAAATGCCTATAGTATGACGTGCCTCAAGTTAGACATAGTTTCGTTCGTTGACAAGTTGAATGAAGAGGAGCAGTTTTCAGTTTTTCCCGGAATTAGTTTGGTTAAGGAAAACTCAACATCTCAACCTGATACTGCCAACATGGTTTCGGAGTTGGCTAGAGAGTTTCCCACAGACGCTGAAGCAAGACTTGATGCTTTTCTCATGAGGAAAATCGGTGGATACCTTAGCAGCCACTCCATAAGACTTAACCTTTGGAACCCATCTACTTCTGAAGGCGACGTAGCTCAAGGCAGAGGCAAAGACAAGAAGAACGGCATGGCTTACATCCTTGCAGCTGCTGCCATGATGAAGGGTACCTTGATGGCATTGGCAATGGGAGGTCTTGCAGCCCTTGCTGGTAAAGCGCTTATGACTGGTATGATTTCCTTGTTGCTGTCTGCAATTATTGGTTTGAAATCGTTGACCAGTCATGGTGGAAAACAGACGACTTATGAGATTGTGTCTAAGCCAGTTTATTCTCATACAAATAGTCATTCAACTGAGGTGGAACATGGAGGACACTACAGTGGATATGGCAGGAGTATGGATGTTCCTTTGCCTCTTGGTTTACAAAGGGCTTACACCAGTTCTTGAAGATTTTCTACCATTTTGTTGTCCTATTATTTATTATATAGTATTTATGACTAGTTACCAATAAAGTACTGAATATTCTTCATTTTTTCACTTTATTTTTTCGAACAGATTGAAGGCATTTACGTTTATTCAAATCAAAAGGATTTGTTTCTAAGGAAAAAATGGTTCTCATACAAAATAAATATGAGAAATTCTCATCTAAAGCTATGTACTTAAATGGTCTTCATATAAACGATCTACTCTTAATAAAATACTTTCTCCGATTTTCTCCAACATTTTGACATGAGAAATTAGGAGGAGAAGTTTTCAGTTTTTCCTAGAATTGGTTTGGTTAAGGAAAGCTCAACGTCTCTACCTGATACTGCCAACATGGTGTCGGAGTTGGCTAGAGAGTTTCCTACAGACGCTAAAGTAAGACTTGATGCTTTTCTCATGAGGAAAATCGGTGGATACCTTAGCAGCCACTCCATAAGGCTCAACCTTTGGAACCCTTCTACTTCTGAAGGCGACGTAGCTCAAGGAAGAGGCAAAGACAAGAAGAATGGCATGGCTTACATCCTTGCAGCTGCTGCCATGATGAAAGGTACCTTGATGGCCTTGGCGATGGGGGGTCTTGCAGCCCTTGCTGGTAAAGCGCTTATGACTGGTATGATTTCCTTGTTGCTGTCTGCAATTATTGGTTTGAAATCATTGACCAGTCATGGTGGAAAACAGACGACTTATGAGATTGTGTCCAAGCCAGTTTATTCTCATACAAATAGTCATTCAACTGAGGTGGAACATGCTGGACATTACAGTGGATATGGCAGGAGTATGGATGTTCCTTTGCCTCTTGGTTTGCAAAGGGCTTACACCAGTTCGTGAAGATTTTGTTTCATTTTATTGTCCCATTATTTATTATATAGTATTTATGACTAGTTACCAATAAAGTACTGAATATTCTTCATTTTTTCACTTTATTTTTTCGAACAGAATGAAGGCATTTACGTTTATTCAAATCAAAAGGATTTGTTTTCAAGGAAAAAATGGTTCTCATACTAAATAAATATGAGAAATTCTCATCCAAAGCTATGTACTTAAATGCTCCTCATATAAACGATCTACTTCTAATAAAATACTTTCTCCGATGTTCTCCAACAGTTGACATGATAAATTAGGACGAGCAGTTTTAGTTTTTTCCAGAATTAGTTTGGTTAAGGAAAACTCAACGTCTCAACCTGATACTGCCAACATGGTGTCGGAGTTGGCTAGAGAGATTCCTACAGACGCTGAGGCAAGACTTGATGGTTTTCTCATGAGGAAAATTGTTGGTTACCTTAGCAGCCACTCCATAAGACTCAACCTTTGGAACCCTTCTACTTCTGAAGGCGTCGTAGCTCAAGGCAGAGGCAAGGACAAGAAGAACGGCATGGCTTACATACTTGCAGCTACTGCCATGATGAAAGGTACCTTGATGGCCTTGTCGATGGGAGGTCTTGCAGCCCTTGCTGGTAAAGCACTCATGACTGGTATGATTTCCTTGTTGCTGTCTGCAATTATTGGTTTGAAATCGTTGACCAGTCATGGTGGAAAACATACGACTTATGAGATTGTGTCTAAGCCTGTTTATTCTCATACAAAAAGTCATTCAACTGAGGTGGAACATGCTGGACAATACGGTGGATATGGCAGGAGTATGGATGTTCCTTTGCCTCTTGGTCTGCAAAGGGCTCACACCTGTTCGTGAAGATTTTGTTTAATTTCATTGTCTTATTATTTATTATATAGTATTTATGACTAGTTACCAATAAAGTACTGAATATTCTTCATTTTTTACTTTATTTTTGTGTATAGATTGAAGTCAATTACTTCATTTTCAATCGAAAGCAATTGTTTCTAATGAAAAAATGGTTCTCATACAAAATAAATATGAGATATTCTGATCTTAAGCTATGTACTTGAATGCTCTTCATATAAACAAGCTACTTCTAATGAAATACTTTCTTCGACTGTCTTCAAAATTTTGACATGATGAATTAGGAGGAGCAGTTTTCAGTTTATCGCGGAATTACTTTGGTTGAGGAAAACTCAAAGCCTCAACCTGATAGAGAAACATGCTATCGGAGTTATCTAGGGAATTTCCCACAGACTGAGGCAAGACTTGATTCTTTCCTCGTGAGGAAAATCGGTGGATACCCTAGCAGCCATTCAATAAGACTCAAACTTTGGAACTCTTATGGTGGAAAACAGACGACTTATGAGATTGTGTCTAAGCCAGTTTATTCTCATACAAATAGCCATTCAACTGAAGTGGAACATGCTGGACACTACATTGGATATGGCGGGAGTATGGATGTTCCTTTGCCTCTTGGTCTGCAAAGGGCTTACACCAGGTCGTGAAGATGTTGTACTATTTTATTGTTCATTATTTATTATATAGTAATTATGACTCAACAATTTTGACATGTTGAATGGAGTAGCAGTAGTTTTCAGTTTTCCCGGAATTAGTTTGGTTAAGAAAAACTCTACGTCTCAACCCAGCATGGTGTCAGAGCTGGCTAGAGAGTTTCCCACAGACGCTGAGGCAAGACTTGATGCTTTTCTAATGAGGAAAATCGGGATACCTTAGTAGCCACTCCATAAGGCTCAACCTTTGGAACCCGTCTACTTCTGAAGGAGATGTAGCTCACGGCAGAGATAAAGACAAGAAGAATGGCATGGCTTACATCCTTGCAGCTGCTGCCATGATGAAAGGTACCTTGATGGCCTTGGCAATGGAGGGTCTTGCAGCCCTTGCTGCACAGACGACTTATGAGATTGTGTCTAAGCCAGTTTATTCTCATACAAGTAGTCATTCAACTGAAGTGGAAAATCTGGACACTACAGTGGATATGGCAGGAGTATGGATGCAGCCTTTGGTCTGCAAAGGGCTTACACCAGTTCCAGAATATGTTTCATTTTATTACTCCATTATTACTATATAATATTTATGATTAGTTACACTACCTGAGCTATCAGATAGCTTAGGACAGGACAGCTTGGAGGAATATGAAAGAGGCCTACATCCAGGAGTGGATAAGGGAAGGCTAACGAAGAACAAAAAGATGATTAGTTACGAATAAAGTACCGAACATTTTTTCATTTACTTTATTATTTTGAATAGATTGGGGCATATACATCATCTAAAGCTTTCTACCTTCTACTTCTGAAGGCGACGAGCTCAAGGCCGAGGCAAAGACAAGAAGAACGGCATGGCTTACATCCTTGCAGCTGCTGCTTTGATGAGAAGTACTTTGATAGCCTTGGCGTCTGGAGATAGAAGGTCTTGCGCATTAACGGTAAAGCGCTCATGACTGATATGATTTCTATGTTGCTGTCTGCAATTATTGGTTTTGAATCGTTGACCAGTCATAGTGGAAAATAGACAACTTATGAGATTATTCTCAAAGGAAGACATTGGAACTGGATACTAAAGCAGATATGAAGGGAGTCTGGATGTTCTTTTGCATTTTGATCTCTAAAGGGCTTACACCAGTTTATATAGTTTTTGTACAATTTTTTTATAATATATATTTTATTGTATATTTTTCTTTAGTTTCCAATAGAATGAATGTTCTTTATTGTTTTTTTTTACTTTGGTATTCTGAAGAGATGGAGGTATTTACATTGAATTTAAAACGCCTTGTTCATAGAAAATAAAAGTTTTTTTTTAGATAATTGAGAAATTTTCGCTTGTGAAGCAATGTACCTAATTCCTAAACATAAATAAACAAAATATTCTACACAACAAATGGTTTTCAAATACATACCTAAGACTCTTTTCTATAACAGATTTCAAAGTTCAGCAGGCAATTGCTCTAAGTTTGCCTCACTTTTTGTTTTCCAGGAATAAATTTGTCTTCAGAACAAATTTTAGTTCCTCTGGTAACTTTTCTCTTGAGAAAATTCAAAATTGCATTGAAAAATCCCACAAACTCATCAAATTTTCATTGTCATCTCAACAGATATGTAAGTAACGAATCCATGACTAAAATTTTGATATACGTTTTGAAATAATAGGGACTAATCACCGAACTTCTTGGATAGTATTCACAAATTGAGGACAGCCAGGTGAGGGACAAGTGAATAAAAATGAATCATCTTGTCAAATAATTTATAGAACTGAGTAAATAATACATTCACCTTTTTCATTTTTCATTGTTATACTTTATTTACAAATAATATTCTTTACAGTATACATTAAATTATAACAAAACACATATTTATTGACAGCACCAAAGGAGTTTACATTTGCTACTCTATTCACAAAGCTTTCCTTCTATGTACAGAACATTACAGTAATTCACTAAATCTAGAAAATGGGCAATCGAAAATATTCCGGCACTAGTAAAAAAAAAGACAGATATAGACAACATTAATCAGTTTTCACGTTTTAAATTTTTGAATCAATGAATAAAAATCATCTCAAAATAAATATATATCCTCAGTTGCCAATATCTCAAAACAATGTGAAGGAATATTTCCAAATATTCCGAAAACTGTTGCAGATCAAAGAATAAATCACATAAAATACCTCATACAACCTAATCGAATAGCTACTCGTACTATCAAATATTCAGAAAAATGAAAAATACTACTTAAGAATATCACAAAAGAAGCCGCATTCTTGGGAATATATAATGAATAATGACACAATAGGTTATCGTTTTTAAAAATAGCACGACAGAGAAATGCTTCTCTTGGTATAGTGATCCAATAATGTAATAACAGAATAATAAATGGAATGGTATCCTTAATTTCTCACGAATATGTTACTTGGAGGCAGGAGTAATTTTAATCTTGATGTAAATGCTTGTTTATTTGAATTTTTTTATTGGTTATTATCATTTCAAAAAACGCTTCCATAGGAAGAAGAAAGTTGTTAGGTCACCTACTTACAATAAGATAATAAACGTGAATTGAGAAAATGAAAAGATGAACACCGAATTTAGGAAATAAATGCATAAATATAAGTCATTTATGATTCATTTCGATTTATAACGTAAAAAAAAATGTTTTCTTTCAATAACAAAGAAAATTTCAAAACCAGATGTTATGTACCTCTGTCTGATATTTCCATTGTTGTTTTTAGGTTAGTTTCAACCAACTTACCACCTCAAGTGGTAAGTTGAATGATTTCCTTGTCTATTAGACTCCAAGCAAAGCATTTCTATATTCAGACCGATTTTCTCGAAAAAAATAATAATAGTAAAATATAAATAGTTATTGCATGTGACCAGTTACTCCTTCAAAAATATACGATGACATACTAATCAGACACGGCAACGCTGTACAAATACTGATTCATTTTGTATTCCCACAGGCACCTACCAAAAGGGGTCTTCTAGTTTTCTCATAAAAAACTTGTATGTGTGTGCTAATGCTCAACTGGTGCGTATAGGACTCCGTTATTGTCGCTGTTCAAAATAAACCGCCTTTACGACCAAACAACAGTGAACTCAACGTACCCAACGTCGAACATCCACCTGGCGGGGTTTGTTCTTCTGGAGTTTTCGAAGTGGACACGGTACCCAGATCCGGCCTTGTGACTCCGTTGGCTCTTCGCTGCTTCCGGGAATTCAGTTGTTCCAAGCGTCTGCTCAGGGCTCCGCTACCAGGACGTCCTGGCACGCCCATTCCACTGTCGCCTGGAAAAAATTCAGTGTCAATCGAAAATGTAGATTGCGTAATGTTCAAAGAACCTAGTGAACGAACAATATAATCACTATATTCGAACTTTCTTAAAAGAATAGAACTTAATGCATAGACAGGTGTGCCCCAAGGTTATTTTTCGAGCCCGATTTTTTTATTTCTAACATTAAATTTTCTCTCAAATTGAAGTTGAACAAAATATAATAGTTACAAGGCTAAAAATAACAAATGATAGAGATTTGAATTTTGAGGGGAAACGACCATTGAGTATAAGGGCAAAGATTCTACATCTAACGGGTGTTTTTTTCGAGGTATATAACTTTAAGTTGGCCTTACTGTTCAAGATGGCGATCGATATAATAGCTGTCAAGTGATTTATTCTCAGTTTGGTTTGGCAATCCATCATGAATAGACTCACGCCTGAACAACGCTTGCAAATAGTGCAATTTTATTTCGAAAATAATGGTTCTGTGCGGAATACGTATCGCGCACTACGTCCATTAGCGATGAAGCGCACTTCTGGTTGAATGGTTACGTCAACAAACAAAACTGGCTCATTTGGAGTGAAGCTAATACTCAAGTGTATGTCGAAACACCGTTACATCCAGAAAAACTGGCTGTTTGGTGCGCTTTATGGGCTGGTGGAATCATTGGTCCGTACTTCTTCAAAAACGATGATGGCCAAAACGTTACAGTCAATGGTGATCGGTATAGAGCCAAGATTACTAACTTTTTCATTCCTGAATTGAAGAACCATGATGTCCAGGAGCTGTGGTTCCAACA
Source organism: Harmonia axyridis (assembly GCF_914767665.1). Classification (NCBI taxonomy): domain Eukaryota; kingdom Metazoa; phylum Arthropoda; class Insecta; order Coleoptera; family Coccinellidae; genus Harmonia; species Harmonia axyridis. The sequence continues at coordinate 35,056,950 of NC_059505.1, forward strand.
AGACGGCGCGACATGTCACACAGCTCGTGACACAATCGATTTATTGAAAGACACATTTGGTGACCGCCTAATTTCACGTTTTGGACCTGTGAATTGGCCCCCAAGATCTTGTGATTCAAGACCGCTAGACTACTTTCGGTGGGGCTATGTAAAGTCATTGGTCTATGCCGATAAGCCACAAACCCTTGATCATTTGGAAGACAACATTCGCCGTGTTATTGCCGATATACGGCCACAAATGTTGGAAAAAGTCATCGAAAATTGGACGTCCAGATTGGACTACATCCGAGCCAGCCGTGGCGGTCATATGCCAGAAATCATATTTAAAATGTAATGCCACAAGATTATCTTGCGGATAAATAAAATTCATGTCAATCGAATAATCCATCGTTGTTTTATTGCAATTTAAAGTTCTATAGCTCTAAACAAACACCCTTTATTATACTAAAATGAATACTTTTATCACAAACGACTACCAGATAGTAAATCTGCCATGTAGAACCTAAAGGACAGAACATCAGTTCCCCAGAATTCTGACAGATTCACCAAAAGAGGAGCTTGTTCTTGACAGTTCATAGCGGTCATGTTGACAGAGCTTCATTTGTCAAAATTGGAACATGTTTTCAAATTCCCCCACATTTGAACAAAAACTCTATGTAATATATGTCAATAACTGAACCTTTAGTTCAATCCATCGTTGCAAAATAAGAGAACTGATCAGGATTAATTGAAGAAATGTCAACATAGCCTTCATTGACTTTTTCAAAGACAAACAAAGAGAAATCTTATACTTACTTGGGGCAGGTGCCGGCGCCGAATGTACACTAGGAGGAACCTTATTGCCAATATGAGATAGATTTTCAGTACTTTTACTTGGCAAGAGACAAGTTAGTTGGGCCATTGGACTATTGAGGCCGGGTCTGGCGTACATTCCAGCTGTTATGGACAGGGATCCGGGATTTCCCATCAGGTTGGAAATGCCGATTCTCTCTATCCTACCTACGATGCTCTGTAGAAAAAAAAAAAACACAAATTTATCTTTAATTAGGGAAGAATAAGAACATTATTTACCTACACAAATGTCTTAATAAGCCCCTCCAGGTGAAAAAATTTGACTCTAATGAAGAAGTGATTGAAAAGATTGAAGCCAATTTTGAGAGCCGAGACAAATCTTTCTACACAAAGGGTATTGAAGAGTTAGAGGAGCGTTGGAGTAACAATATTGGAGGCGACTAGATCGAATTTTTTAGAAAAATGCGTTTTTACTGCTTAATCTGGGACTTATTGATTCTAGTATTACTCAAGTTCTTAAAGACATCAGATTCAAACTCACCTCAGCTTTTTTGCCTCTCCTGCTGGCTCGGAAGGAAGTCTTCTTCTTCACCCCACCGCCCATAGAATCCCTGAGGAATTGCGGCACAGAGCTCAGTATCAGCTGAGGTAAACTGAAGGCTTCCGGTTGTCGTTCGGGTGAGCTGCTTCTAGAATGATCAGGACTAGCATCTGGACTATTGCAAGGCGTCGCTGTTGGTGTGAAACTATTGGGGCCACTTGGACTGTTGATAGCAGACGGGGTGACGGCTTTTATACCTGTAAAAACAAAGATATTGTTGGGAACGCAAAAATGAGAAAAGCAGCTCCTAGTGCAAAATAGGATACAATTGCAATAACTAAAAGTATCTATCGAAGGTATTAAAAGTATGATTGTTCACCTCTTTCATTCAGCATCTTCGCAAGGCCAAAGGTGGTGGAAAAGGTGCTGCAGGAGTTCCTTCTGCTGAGCATGGGAGTTTGCGGGGGCGAATTCTGGATGCTCGAACAGACGGAAGTGACTCTGCTCGTCCTGTTACTGGGCGTTATGAAAGTCCCGTCGTCGGGGTGCATCACCATGCTCGTGGTCATCGTGTAGGTGGGCGCGGAGGAATCGAATATCTTTCCTGGATTCGAATATTCCTCGTCCTCCTCCAGATCTTCCAGACCGTACGATTCCAGCCCGAGTTCTTCCAATTCTTTACCACCCCTGTAATAGAAAATCCCGCTTGAATAACTACATTTTTTTAAAGGAAAACACCACCGCATATTTGTCGATAGGAGGAGGGACAAAAATAATGTGCAGTGTTGCCAGAACGATTGAATGAGCAGTAGACGTTAGGATTATTATAATAGTTCCAACTTTCATCGGAAGGAAGTACTTTACAACCAAATACTTTTTTCTGAAGGATATGCTTATACTATATGTATAAGTATAAGGTTTAACTCGGCATATTAAGAATGAAAGCTGAAGGATTTCCTCAAACCTTTTTTTATGACTACGGCTCATTGTTTCTTTTCAAATTTGAGTGTCTACCTTAGATTAGATAAAGATGCCGACGGTCTTACCTGACTTTAACTCCGGGTCTCTCTTCCAAGAGACCGGCAAAGCTGGGTTGGGCCAACTGGGACCAGTGGTGTAGGGTCAAAGATCCCTCCATCGGTTTCACGATCTGCAGCTTCTCAGGCAACTTCCATCCACGGTAGTGACCAGAGCCAGTCGACATCAGGCTGTCCGGTGTTCGACAGCCGAAAGGCACACTTGTTTCTCCATCGTATCTGAAAAAATTAGGAATATTAGATACTCAAAATGTTGTTTGTTCGCTTCAGTACATACAATATAATTCCGAAATTATGGCATTTAGGTATAGGGAATTTTACATGAGAAATATGAATTATGGACAAACTTCCATTGAATTTGAGAACAGAAATAATATCAATGAAATGTATATTCAATAGTTATTTATGCAACAAGTGCAAAAAGTGAATGTTTATTGCACTCGACGTGAAATTGTCCGACAAGGCCGATAGGCCGAGTTGGACAACACATCGAGTGCAATAAACAATTTTTGCACGAATTGCATACAAAATTTTTTCTACGTTCATGCAAAAAGCAAAAAAAGATTTATTGAGGTGCAGCACTAGGTGTAGGAAAATGAAAAGCACAACTTGAATACTTTATTATTAATATCGATTTGCATTGAAACAGGAACTAATACGTTATGAACAATTCAACTCAAACTTTATTTTTACCCTCAATGTTGAAAGTGAATGAACAATTGGTGCAATTTTTAATATGAATATTTCGTAGTGAAGTACTTTTTAAATCCACTTCTTGATTTGTTACTGCTGTAAACGTACTAGTACTTGGTAACTGTACATCATTATTTCCTTCAGGCTGAAATATTTGTTTTGCAACACTGAGTTTGTTTGCATGTGATTCCTCTACGTATCCCTCCGCTACTGTCGACGATTTCCATCAGCACGTTGAAGTAGAATGACAGATGAGTGCAATAAAAACTTTATTGCACTAGTGCAATAAAGAACTTCTTTTTCCACTAAATATAGTTCAATAAAGTTTTGCTTTTTGCATGAATGTAGAAAAACTATATGAGTTACATAGTTGATTATATCCCAGATCTTGCATCTTGCTGATGCATCTTAAACAAAGGCGAGAAGCGCTTGCAACTTTTAATGCCATAACAAAGAAGGACAGTGGAAACAAGTTTTACTTTTTGGTGTGGTAAAGCGCAGTGTGAGACCTAGCTGTGCGCCTTTTTGAATTCCTACTAAGATAGGATACCTACCCTCCAAAGGCGGGTCCGAACTGCAGGTTCGACCTCCTGGCCAACACCTCTCCGGGCGTCAACCTCTTCAAAGCCGCCTCTATGTCAGTGGCGCCCGGTATTCCGGGGATCCCCTTGGACTGGCCGGCCGGATATCCTTCGTCAGAATCCGACACCAGGCCGAACTCCGTGTCAGACTGGCTGGTCACCGAGGACTCCAGGCTGGGGTAGCCGAGCGAGCTGTTGTTGTAGATAGAACCGGAGGACCGTCTAAGGTCGGACGCAGTCTGGGTCTTGAAGCTCATCCTGGGACCTGAACCGCCGTAGCCTGCGGCCACGCTGGAGCTGCTTATGGTGCCGCCCAGAGTTGGGTGGATGATGGCGCTGCCGGTGCCGCTGTCCTGGCTGCTCAGGGAGCTCCTGGAGGCGCATCGCACCGTCTCGAAGACCTTCTTGTATTGGGGACTGGAATGTGATGATAACAGTTTAGTTTTGAACTATTATGAAATTATAATATAAGTGTTCAACGGAATTAGAAAAGTCTAGACTCTCTTGGTAAGCATCTTGTTTCGAATAAAAGGTTGATGGTTTTGAGGTGGAGGTCCACCCATGCTAAAACCTCTTCCATTTACTAAGAGCCGGTATTATGAAGGATAACCGACGGTTCAACCGTTGCGTCAACTACCAAATTTCTCACAAGAAATACGGAATTTGGTAGTTGACGCATGGTTCAACCGTCAGTTAACCTTTATAATACCGTCCATAAGCCTTTGTGGGAGATTCAAACTTAGAATTTTGAATAGTTATTCCCATTTTTTATTTCAGATCTGTATTCTACAGAGAAAAATACAACCATTCTGTACGAACAATTTGTCACAGATAGCTCTGCAATCGAATTTAAAATTTCCACCTGAACTACCTTAACATATCCGTTTCATTAATCAATCAAATAAAATTCTTGTTTCCTACTGAACTATTTGTTTTCAGCACTTGTACTGTCATTGATCATTTGGAAATGGAGAAATTATTCGTTTTTGGTGTTTCTGGTTCAAAATACTTCTCATCAATTAAAAATGATGTATCACCCCAAACAAGGCTGGAGTAAATGGAAGAGGTTTTAGCATAAGTACACCCCATAGAGTAATGAACATAGATAGGGGAAGTGTACGCAATTTTAACATGTCCCCAACATGGTTAGATTACGTTGTCGGATTGTGATATATTTTCAAATCAACAATTTTGCTATATCGTTATGAATGTATATTATATTGAATGGAATATATTTATTTGAGTGATTCCCGATTAAATATGCAAATTTGAATTTTTGGAATTCGATATTTTTCCTGATTGTCGAATTTATAAGCAGAAGATCTATTATTTTCGGTATCTACCTGCTAAAATTAAGGTTTGGCAACTTTTGCTCTCCTAGTGTCATCGGTTGTTTCACGTCGTTTGGAGCACTTTAAGTTTGTTTTCTGAATTCCTGATATATTTAGGTATTCATTTCAATATATTTTGAGTTGATATAAAACGTTGATTCACTATGGGACATAAGAAGTGCGTTCTTTGAGGAGAAACTAGCGAATTGAGTGAAATATCGTATTGTGGTTATGCAATAACATGAAATCGAATTTGATCATCATCAGTAACCATTCCTTTGTTAAAATTCCCAAAATGCAGACACCCATCTTCGGATACTCACACCGACTCAGATATTCCCGAGTCTGCGCTCAGCTCCGAATGCAGCGACATCTCCAGCTCGTTGTGCAAACTATCGAACGGCGCGACGCCAGAAGCAGCGCCCAGCGACGAGAAGAACGAGATCCTCGCGCCGGGCTGTTGCTTCTTGCGCAGCTTCCTGATCTGCTCTTGTGCGTCCTGCAGGAGGTTGTGGACCTCGTAGTAGCGCGCCTTGAACTCGGACAGCTCGATGGCCAGGGAGCCCTGGTTGTCTTTCGTGATCTGCAGCAGGCTGCTCAGTTCTTCGTTGTCGCCCAGACACTGCGGAGAGAAAACAAGATGGTTTGAGATGTTGGCAATGTTTGGCGTTTGAAGAGGTCATCTCAGTTTTCTGAGAAAATTCATTAGGTATAAGGTAGGTATAGGAACAATCTGCAAACAGGTAGCGCCTAGACCAGAGAACGGATCAAAGTTGGCAATGAAAATGAAGAAACAAAGGGTTTTCCAATAAGAGGTTTCATTTTCATATAAAAAAAAACAAGTATATTTTAAAGGAACTCAATGGCTGCACATTTCATTGTAGAAAGGAAGGTGCGCCATTAACGATAGAAAACTATATCAACCAAATGGTCTCCACTGCTATGGTTGCAGCGTCATATCCTTTTCATGGAATATTCTATGACCACTTCGCACATTTGAAGCTGTATGTCCTCGATAATTTCACGAACGCCATCCTCAAGGTATTGAATCGATTGTGGAGCATTGGTATAGACCTCATCTTTCACGTGGCCCCAAAAAAAAAGTCTAAAGGTGTTGAATCACAAGATCTCTGTAGCAAATTCTGATCACCTCTGCTAGAAGTAACACGGACAGGAAACGTCTCTTGCAAAATTGTGATTATTCCGTTGCTTGTGTGGTACGTAGTACCGTCTCGTTGAAAATTAACGGCGTTCACATCAATATCTTACAATTCCGGCCATGAAAAATCATGAATAATAGCTTGGTAGCGCCATCTATTCACTATAACTGTTACACCAGCCTCATTTTCGAATAAGTAAGGTCCAATGCCACCACAAGCCCAAAAACCGCACAAAAAGGTGATACAGTGAGGATAAAGAGGCTTTTCAACAATCAATCTTCGATTTTCCAAGACCCAAAGTCAACAATTCTGCTTCACTGTAGATGAAGAGGCCGTGAAAAGGCTTCACAACTACCCAGAAGTGCTTTATAGTTTTTCGAACTGTGTATATTCATATTTTTGTTAGTAATTTGTAACAACTGTCTATCGATCCATTTTCAGTAAGACGCATAGAAAACCTGCTGTGTCTACTTATAGCTATAAAACTCTCAGACAAAACGGGGGATTATTCAGAATTATACCTACTTGATTTCGAAAGATCGCGTCTGTTTCAGATGGCACATCCATCGTTTGACATTTCTCTCAATTCTCGGCTTTCGTGACCTTTGAGTATAGAACAAAAATATTTTATAATCTATGCTCGTAACAATCTTCTTTACCCTGCCATTATTTTTAAACGGTGCCAGGAAGGTAGCGGGAATTCGAAAATTTTTGAAGAGCGCCACCTAAGAGAACTTTGGTGAAGCAGAACACCACAGCAACAGGTGGATATCTCAAAAAGTGTGAAACAAAATCGAATCAGTACACACCAGGGATTCTATGCATCTTATATGGCAGCTTTAAAAGTGACAGCTCCCCAGATAGCGGGCTATTCAAAATGAAACTTCTTATTGCAAAACCCTTTACAGTGAGACCAATCTGAATAGGATAAGAAAGCTCCAAGTGAAATTGTACAGTAATAAATCTCATCTCGTGCGCTCGTTACCGGTAGAAGTATAGTGTGGCTGAACCTAAAAACTAAAAAACTTAGTTTTACAACTCGATACAAAAGTTCAATCCATAATTCAGAGAAAGAAAAGCAATTAACCCAGCAAATTCATGACCCACTACTCGAATGGAAAACTTCCTAGAGCGGGACATAAATTTGGCATAAACACGCTCAGAATCAATTGATGGATTATTGGGATAGGCCATATTGTAGAGACGGCATAATTTGCGCGTTGTTTTTCATTGAATCTTATTGACTCTTTATTGATAGAATCCATGACACTATTAATACAATGGTTTGGTACGTAGCTAAACTGCTTCGCCACAACAGTTAAACCAATATTGAAATGTTTTGTTGCGTTGGGAACAAAACAACGGAAAAAACCGACAATCGAATTGTGTTCCCCAGTTAGAAAACCCCGATAACTGTCGATAACACTAACACTTATTCCTCGATAAGGTTCAATAAACGACATAAGTGGGTAATAAGAGTTATAACCAATACAGCATCACGATCACCTATAAATTCGTTATGATCGAGAGAGGAGTGTTCGGAGATCTATTACAGGCTTTCCCTGAAATGATCCAAATGAACTCGGTTCCTTTCGAAGATGGCCTGCTTTCGAACATCATTGTTCGAAGAAAAAGAGTCGAACAAAACGAAATCAGAAAACTATAATTGCAACACGTCGATGAATTAATATATAAGTTATCGAGTATAAAACATCGAAATTGCTGATAATAATTGAGATTATATGGAGAAGAAACTACTCGATGTTATTATCATCGCATTAATATGAAACTATGTTATCGTAAATGACCCGAAAAGAAATTGTTTTCGCCGTGTTGATTGAATAATTATTCCATCTTCTGATATTGAAAAAAGATAAATAAAGCTTAACCGATGACAGGGACCTCCTTTCTGGAGATGTAATCCACAAAACATAAGCGGAATTGTTCATTGTAAGAAGCATAAATAAATTACGAAGAAAAAGTGTAGGATTTGAATAGGAACAAAGAAAATGAAAGGTTTGAAAAGCTGGAGAGAGCTAGAAGTTAAGTGAAAGAATAGAAGAAAAATAATAATGAAAATTAAAAAGTGGTAAACATAATAGAACGATTCAATAGAAGTCCCAATGCATTCGTCTTCGATTATACAGATTATCATTTTTATGAGCTATTCTTGCATATGGTGCAGATTTTCAAACGATTATATGAAAAACAAATCAATAACATTTCAGAATAAGCTTTTGGGCAAAGTATAAAGATGGTTAAGGTATATATTGGTAAACTCAAAAGCATTCGTTATGACTATTCAGCTATGATAGAGAATAAGAAATCTGATGACAGCAACATGGAGAATTTATGGAAAACCATAGGGAAGAAGACAAGTCAATAGACCAAAACAAAGATATAAGTTAAAATGCTGAAAGGAAGATATGAATAAAATATTGAGCATGACTTCTCTGTGGAGAAGACGCAAAATGTAAAACAGGAAATAGCAGGTGAAAATTACGGAGAAAGAAATAAAAAATCATCAGCAAGAAATCGAGTCACTTCAACTTCTTACAATGAATTGGGAAAAACTTAGATATTCACAGGAAAAGAAAGAAAATGTAATATAGGGTGGAGCATGAGAACGGTATGAAGGATTAGAAAATCCTACAGGAATAAGTAGTAGAAAATTACGCAGAAATGAATATAGAATCATCAGCAAGAAATCAGAATTACCCTAACTTCTTTCTATTAATGGAGTTACCATGAATTGGGAAAGACTTGCGACATTCTGAGGAAAAGGAAGAAAATATAATACCGGATGGAACAGGAGAAAGACAAGAAGTAGAAAATCCCACAGAAAGAATTATGACAAAGTTACGGAGCAAGGAATTTAAAATCCTCAGCAAGAACTCAAAAGTGACCCTGACTTCTCAATTATCATTAATGAAAATATGTATCATGTATTGGAAAGGAGTTAGACAATCTAAAGAAAAAAAAATAATACTTACCGGGCGTAGGATTAGAAAATCATGAAGAAAGAAGAAGTAAGAGAAAGTAACGAAGCGAGGAATGTTAAATCCTCAGCAAGATATCAGTGAATTTTTTGTAATAATGAAGATATCATTAATTAGGAAGGACTTCACACTCTGAGGTGAAGAGAGAAAATGTGAAATAGGAAGAAGCAGAGGAAGGAATATAAAATTCTCAGCGAAGATCACAGTTGCCTTAACTTCTTTCTATGAATGGAGTTAGCATGAATTGGGTAGTACTTGCAACATTCTGAGGAAAAGGAAGAAAATATAATACATGGCAGAGCAGGAGAAAGGAAAGAGGGATTAGAATATCCTACAGGGTATGGAGCAAGGAATATAAAATCCTCAGCAAGAACTCAAGAGTGACCCTGACTTCTTTCTTTTAATGAAGTTAACATGTTTTAGGAAGGCCTTCGACATTCTAAGGAGAAGAAAGAATATGTAATACCTACAGGGTGAATCAGGAGAAAGGTAAGCAGAATTAGGAAAATCTTAAGGGAAAAATAAGTAGGAGAGAGTTACGGAGCAAGGAATATAAAATCCTCAGCTAGAAATCAGTGACTTCTTTCTGATACTGAAGATACCATGAATTGGGAAGACTTGGACATTCTAAGGCGAAGGATGAAGCAGCAGAAAGTTACCTAGGAAGTAACATACAATCAAGAAATCATAAGATAACAACATCAAAACACGATCTAGCTAAAGAGGACACCACCCCTCCGAACACTAACCTTCACAAACCTCTCCTCGTTGATCTTCAGCTGGTCCTGCAGCGACTGTATGAGGTCCTGCTGCACCCTCGTCTCGTCCTTCAGACGGTCGATCTCGCCCTCCAGGTACCCCATGCTGGAATTGGCACAGGCTGGAAAATCAAGGTAACTCTTAGTGCCACTTATGGTAGGTACGATCGCGTTTCTTGAACCTATCCGAACATTCCTGCTACTACTAGTACGTAGGGAACTTGGCGTTTGCCCTAGGTCCAAAGAACGCGTGCCGAGTGTATTGTCCTGCTGGGCCGTCGCAGCGAGTATGTATGGCCAATTATCATAGACGTCCGTTCGACGATCGCTAAATATATTTGATGAGCGGTTATGCAACAACTTCGTTCGGTCGCGTACGGGAATAGAAAAGATTGATTGCTGAGGAGAAAAAAAAAGGTCGCTGCTATCTTTGTTGACTTACTGGTGTCGCTATCGGCTTCCGAGATAAACGGTACGAGCGTACGGGGCGCGCCGGAAAAGTCAAAATGCGTGAAATGTGTGCCGGCGAAGGTGGTTTTGCAAGGTGCTTAGTTGCATGTGAATGGGGCATCTTTGACGGAGGTTATTCTATGTGAGAAATATTATATATTTTTTTTATTTTAAGTGAAATAAGTAATTAGTAATTTTTATGGTTGGGATGTTACTTCTTCGAGAAACAAGATACAGCTACTTTGGACAGAAACTGAGATACGTACTAGGAACTTTTGACCAAAAATGAAATAAACAAAGGAACTTGAAAAGTTCTATTTGTTGAATTGTGAATTGTTTTTACACAGCCATTTTTTAAATTTGCAAAATATGTAATATCATCAGAAATACATAGGCGTACAACTTTGCTTTCGTCGTTTTTTTTTTTCGAAAATGAAGGCTTTATTGTAAAAACTGCTTCTACATTTATGATTATGAGTATTGTCCATCGCTGGCCACTACTTTCTCCCATCTTTCGGGCAGCGTACGAATCCCGCTTTGAAAAAACTGGTCATCTTTTGAAGCGATCCACAAATTGATCTAATTTTTTACTTCTTCATAAGACCGGAATTGCTGGTTAGCCAGGCCGTGAGTCATTTATCGAAACAAGTGATAGTACGAAGGAGCAACGTTTGGAAAATAGGGTGAGTGGGGTAGGACTTCCCATTTCAACGTTTCCAAGTATGTCTTGACCACTTCGCAACATAGGATCGCGCAATGCCTTGCTGTAAAATCACTTTATCATGTCTATCGTTGTATTGGGACCGTTTGTCTTTTAATGTTCGGCTCAAACGCATTAATTGCGTTCGATAACGATCGCCTGTGATTGTTTCAGTCGGTTTTAACAATTCATAATACACTACGCCGAGTTGGTCCCACCAAATACTGAGTATGATCTTGGAACCGTGAATATTCGGTTTGACCGTCGTCTTGGAAGTAAAACCGAGATATCCCTATGACTTTCTGCGCTTGGGATTATCATAATGAACCCATTTTTTGTTTTCAGTCACAATGCCATGCAGAAATCCCTTCCGTCTTTACCCAATTTCCTTGTTTCTGAATCATTCTCATGACTTTCAGGCGTTTTGAAATGGCTTGTTGAGTCACTCTCAATGATCCTGCCAATTCTTGTTGCGTTTGATACGAGTCTTGACCAAGTAATGCCTCTGATTCTTCACCGTTCTTGAAGTGTTTAAACCACTGTTGGCACGTCCTTTCACTAAAATCGGCCTCACCATAGGTATTTGAGAGCATTCGATGAGCCTCCGCCGCAGATTTATCCATATTAAAGCAGAAAATTAAAATCTCCCGCAAATGACGAAAATATGGCTTGTAAGCTGACATTTTTAATCGAGAATAACTTTATGATACAGACACAAATCGACTAATATTTCGATGGCGTTATGTTTACAAACAGCTAAGCTTATTGTAAGACATCTACGATCTATTTATTTCGAGTACCACTTCCGTTACAGCCATCTATTTCAAAACGGCGTAAGCAAAATTGTATACCCAATAAATAATTAATTTCACTTTTTTCTTCCTATTCGTTCCTACAGCCAAGTAATACGGAAATTACTGTACGTTTTCAAACGAAGAAAACGAAACTAATTGAACGAGTTCATTGCCATGACACCTGTCTACCTGTCTTTATCTCGAACCAACGTAATCCGAATATTATCTACACGTCATGTGAATGTCTTGAATTAACAATTCGGACATATGGACAGCGCTGCTCTGACCAACGTAGTAGCAGCAGATGAGGATAAAAAGCCAATGTTGTGCGTTCGCTGAATTCATTATCAACTTTAATTACTTCCCAGGCAGACGTAATTAGAACCTTCATCTCGATTATAGACATGGTGACGAAGGAAAACATCGAATGCATGAAGACGTATCATTGATTGATGGAGTATTAACTGTTTTGTTGAGTTTATAGAATATAGATGTTACAACTCACGGAAAATCTCGACTCAGAAATATTAAGTTCTTCCAATATTCTTCTTGAATTATCTACGCTTCGTGTTATGTGATCAACATTTGGGTTTGATTCTAGAGAGAGTGAATTTTTTTTTGAAAATCACTGGCAGATTTTTTTCATTGATATCTTCAACTTTTACCATTCGTTAGTACCGATTCAGAACTTCCAAATGTACTCATAATTATCCATACACCTTTTCCAATTGTAGTTCAGAAAAAAGAAAATGTATTTCAGAATAGGAAAGTAGAATTCAGACAATAAAAATTGAATTTCAGAATAGTTAATTCAATTCGAAAAAAAGGGATTTTGAAATTCAAATTACGAAGTTGTAAATCAGAATAGTGAATTGAATTTCATAAACAGCAAATTATCAATTATCAAATCAGAAAAGAAAAATTGTATTCGAGAGGTTATCAATTCAATTTCAGATAATGTAATATATTAAGAACAGTACTGAATGTGAGGCACCAATAAAATATGCAACACAGGTATAACATAGACAAGGCTATTCATTTTTTAAATTCTGAAGCACATGTAATTGATTCTGAATAACGATCTCGAATTTCTGAATTCTAAATTAGCAAATCCCAATTCCAATTCATATTTTCCGAAATTCATTTTGCTTTTCTCAATTACATTTTACGTTTTCTGTAATACAATCTGACTTGGTGTAATTGAAATCCAATCAAAAACTGTTACAATTATTCATACCTTAAAAAAAAATAATAAAGTCGTGAATATTGTCCTTGTTAATAGCTTATCTGTGAACAGAATCTAACTTTCCATCTTAGCACAATGTGCAAGGACTTAAAATTCGAAAACAAATAGTCTTCTTCAAACACGGTATAGCAAACATCTCGACTATGTAAATATCAATTGTAGTGCAGTATTTTGTTGCATAAAAAAAAAACCTTGAAAAAAAAAACTGCCAGTATTAACACGAAATAAAATGTAAATACATGAGTCAACTCTACAAATGAATCTTGAAATCCTACACTTCTGGAGCAACGTAAAACTGAGGCCAAAAACAATTATCATCACTCAAAAAAGAAACTACATTACAAACTTACGAAACAAACACGACATTCCTGATAATCAATTCCACTAAAAAAGCATCGAGGACAACCGATATTCAAAAGTAACTGCCTAAACGAGGCATCTGAAAGCTCAGCACGAACCGAGCACGTCGCGGCTCAGCACCGCTTAATAAAATCCAGTTCATACTCACACAACTGTCCCGTTAGATCGCTTAGCAACCTCCTCTCCTGATTCTCCACGTCCCTGGTATCCTGAGCTAACCGGTGGAATTCCACCTTCAACTGCTTATTCTCGTCCTGCAGATTTGCTGCAACAACGTCTTCCGGTCATTATACTGTTATTATGTTAGAAACGGTACAAACAAAATATTCGGCAAACTTTGAAACCGTCAATGATGATATCAACGACGCGGCACGGATATAAATAACAATATTGAAAAGTAATTACAAATAGCAACGTGTTTCCAGGATGTATTTAGTTGGTCTTATCGACAATCAATAACCTTGCGTGTCCTGTGTTGTTGATAGAGGTTCGGGCTGGATTTAGGTTAGACGTTGTTATCTTGACGAAATTTCTAATAGGAAAGGTGCACTTTATCCAACGTTGGGGTCTTGGAAAACTACATTACAAAAATGCCGATTTGCACAGGTGTATTTTTAGAATACTCATCCTGAGGAAGTGAATCCTTGGGTACTTTTAAGAAGAAAATCTCCTACAAAACTATATCCTGCGGGTCACCACTAAGCCAGACAACTAGCTTTACGAGACTTGGTCGATAATTAGATCTCGAATGATTATACGATAGATACCAAGTAAAGGCGAAAGTTTTCAGGTGTTGAATCCTTGTCAAAAATTGAAGGGGTCATTTGTGCAAGGAAAAACTCGTTGGTCTTTCCTAATTCCTTGGAGAGTTGAAGGAATGACATTTTGTGCTTATGTTCTATCAAAAAGAAAACAAACAAAAAAATCACAGCTACCTACTAGATTTTTCGATTCGATCTACAGAAGATCCGTTAATGCACAATGATGTATAATATTTTTTCGTTAGGAAACTGTTGTTTGTACGAACAAAACAAATTGAAAATGTTTTGTAGGATTTAAGATTTACCCCCAAAACACTTTCACACTCATTTGGTAACACGATTGTGTCCATTAAAAAAAAGTCACCCGGGCAAAATAAAAACTATAATAATGATTATGAGAAAAAAAGGAGGCAGAAGTCATTTAGGAACTTCATGGAACTTGCTCATGGACAAATAGAAAACCAATAAATATACTTCAGAGGCCTACTACACATTGTGTGAAACAGCAGACGAATCAAAACATTTGAAACCTTCACCTATACAAAGAGCATGTTCATACAACCACCAGAAAATCCCATAAAACTTCAAAGGTAAGGAGGAGAAGCTTCTACATGGAAGACATTTCAACGAGGTGAACCAGGATCATGTCGACATTGATGAATCGAACTATTGGCTCACATCAGGTAGACTGTATCCAGAAACTGATAATTTTCTCCAATCTTTCCAAGATCAAGTGATCTCATCGAGAAACTGCTGCAAACATAACATGAAGGATCGAACTATCAATGACGATCGATGCCGATATGAATGTCCAACGAACAAAACAACCCAATATATAACAAGTGGATGTCAAATGTATGCAGGTACATGAAGAAAGACACGAAGCAGCAGGAAACATTCTTCAGCATGAATTGGCAGCCTTTTAGGAGTAAAACAGTGAGAAAAAGTGCCATACTACAAGTACAAACCGGAAACCATCCTGGAGAATGAACGCTTTAAAACAGACCAGACAACAGACCAGATGCATTATTAATCGATAAACATAAAAAAAAACAAAATTAATTGACGTAGCAAGGTCATATTATAACAATATGCGCCAAAAGGAGGTCGAAAGTACATCAAAATATGCGGACCTCGAGTCTGTATATGATTTCAACGAGAATTGTTGCAATAAGTATCATAACAACTGGAAAAGTACCAAAAAATCTTAAGGGAAAGGACCTCAGACTTAGTGAGAAAGTATGTAATATAATGCAAAAAGCTGTTTTTTAAGGTACAGCAAGGACGGTGAGAAAATTCCTTAGAGGCGAAGGAAAGACCCAAGGATCGGCGGGATCACGTGAACGAGAACCAGAGGATCTAAAAAAAACCGGGTAGAGTAGGCTAAAGTTAGATAATGATGATAATCGAAAAACTCACATATTTTCTTGTTGAGCAGTTCCAGGTTCACTTTCCCAGTATTCGACGCCATCTCGTAGCAGGCATCGTCCATGTCATTGGTGAGTATTTGGATGAGTTCGGTCTTCTTTTGACACTCATGTGTTAGCTGGGTGATTTTCTCTAGAGCGGCCCTGTGATCGTTCTCCAAGTAGGCGATAGTATTTTCTAATTTGTTGTTGCTCTGCAAAAGCTCTTTGCCTATGCGGGCGGTCAGTTCTAGGTCTTTTTCTTTCTGAAAATATAAAAATAAAATCAATAATAAATGCGTATATCTGGATCGAACTGATTTTCAACTGAAATCGAACTGGTTCGAGTCTGGTTTTCAATTAGGTATGAACTATTTTTGCCTAGAAGTGGTAGTATAATTTTCAATACATTACATACTTATTTATAAATTCAATTACTTCATTATGATCTTTTCTAGATTAGTCCTGAAATATTATCGAACGTATTGTCAACAAAACAATACATGGCCCCATTTAAGGGATTTGATTCATTGAAACACCGAATTGTGATCAGTTCGAAAATAATCTATTACAAAAAATTCATCGATTTCATCATCCAAGATGTTCTATTCCAATTGAAATTGCTGAATAGTCTCCCTCGATAAACCTCTGTTGCTAATCAATAAAATGCCGTAAAGAATAATTTTCGATAAAGATGATCTAATTATATTTACGTTTCGAAAATGTCAAAGTTCAATGAAAATAATATCATGAGTAGAACTGAATAAAATTTTACGTCCATAAGTGTCACTGATGAGTTTACACAATTCATAATTTTTATATACTTTTAATGAAGTTACTTATACAAAAGTGTTACTTATGTGTTTGTACAATTCATAATTTTTATATAATGCATTTTCACACAGGTATTAACAGGCCATAATAGTTATTTTTTAATGAGAGCAAATTGTGTTCTAGGAATTTTGGCACACTATAAATATGAACTTGAATATCTACCAGTGATTTTTGAGCTGGTTGTGCTTCCCTGAAATTTTAGGTCCATAAGTGTCACTTATGTGTTTTCGCGAGTCATAGTTTTTATATACTGTATTAAAAGGCCACAATACTTATTTTTGAATAGACAACTTGTAAGTTTACTGGTGATACCTGTGTGTTGGTTGTTCTCTCGTTTACTATTTTGGCAAAATAAAAACTCACCTCTTCCAGAAGCCTTGTCACCGCTTCTATATCATCGTAAGTCTTGGTCATTTGGCTCACACGGTCGCTACATAGAACTGAAAATATAACATAAACATAGAGGACTTTGGTTACTTCAACTGGCAAACTTGGAACACAAATAGCGAAAGTATGAATCTTGGGCGAAACGTAGCTGATAAGATTGATGTTATCTGGTGCAATTTTTCGAGATCTAGGTGTCGCTATTATGAATTTAGATCGCGAGGATAAACAGTTCTCCTGAATTTGCGGTCAACCGAGGTTAGTATTTGGAGTAACTTTTGATATAAACAGATAAGGTTAAATGAACACTTGATGTCCATTGTTTGGGCTTCAGGATTAGACAGGATTATCTCCGGAAAAAATAACAGAACAGAGACTTTTTCCTGTTGAATATTTCGAAATGATTTTCAACATGCTAGTTTAAAGCATCAAAGCTCAATGACATACCAATAAAGTATAAGATTTTTGCTTCAATCCAAATGATATTCACAGAACAAAGTTGTTGAATCAATAATGACAATAATCGCTAGTGTTATAACACGTTATTGTTTATACTTCCTAATGACGTCACTGACGCAACGTTACTTACAATAATCGCATTTCGGCGGCTTAGTTGATACTTTTTTGATTGTTTCCTCTACAAATATACTAACTGACAAAGAAACTGCAACACCTCGACGGAGCTGTTTGAATTTTGATTTTTTTTTCTTTTAAACATAGATAGTATAGCAAAGAGTAAATGATTGAATTTGGAGAAAAAAATCGTGAATTCATGTAATCAATTTTAGTTACTTAAATATTGTAATCGTTTTTTGCAAGTTTTTTAAATTTTATAACAAACCAGCTGTTCGAGGAGACCCAAAGTCGATGCTTAGTTGTTGTTGAGATGCCTGGAGCACGTGTACGCGGAATTTATCGCCAGCTAATTGAAATTGAAAGAGGTCAAATTTTTGATCAATGGGAGGCGGGGTTGTCATTTCGAGAAATCGCTAACCGTACGAACAGAAATCCATCTACTGTTATGAGATGTTGTCAAGCGTAGTTTGATAATGGCCAAAATCGAAGAAGAATAGGCACCGGACGTCGAAAGAGCACAAATTAAGTTCAAAATCGACGTCTATGACTTATGGTGACAACTCGATCATTGGCTGATGAGTGGTTAGGAGAACAAAGCCATCCTGTAGATTTCCGAACGCTTTACCGCCGAATAAGGTCTTTTCGACTACAGCATTATCGACCCCATCCTGTGTTACCTCTGATGGTTGAGCATCGCCGGCAACGATTACAGTGGTGCAGAGAACGTCAACCTTGGAATGTGGAATGGCATCAGGGGGTCTCTTCTGATGAATTTCGATTCTCCTTGGATGCACACGATGGCCGAAGAAGGGTTAGACGACATCGAGGAGAAAGACGTGAATCCCAGTTTGATGTTGAGCGTCATGTACACCGGACAGTAGGCGTTATGGTATGGGGTGCTATTGTACATATAAGTAGATCACCTTTAGTCTTTATTAGAGGTAACATAACAGCGCTGCGTTACTTCCAAGAAATATTGGAACCATATGTTCTCCCCTACCTTTACCGGCTCGAGAATCCAATATTTCAGCGAGATAATGCCCGACCTCATGTTGCCCGAGTTAGTTTAAACTTTTTCGAAGCGACCCATGTGAATCTTTAGCCATGGTCGACAAGATCCCTCGATCTTTCGCCCATAGAGCATGTTTGGGACTTCATGGGTAGAAGGCTTGGAAATTTACCCCAGCCCCCACGGACTTTGGTGGTTCTGAGACATGAAGTACAGGTAGCTTGGGATAGTATCCCCCAAGAAGAAATAGACCATCTTATTGCATCAATGCCGAGACGTGTTGGGGAGTGTATAGATAATAGCGGTGGACAAACACATTATTAACAAATTTATTAAAAAAAATTGTAAACCCTTCGTTTTTTTCTCCAAATTTCAATAATTTACTCCTTGCTATACTATCTATGTTTTACAAAAATAATTTCAAATTTAAACAGCATCTTCTGGATGTTGCAGTTTCTTTATCAGTAAGTATATTTTAGTCAAATTAACTATTAGTGTAAATAAATAAATACTCACGGAAATAGTTTAAGGTTTCCCGGATCTGATCCGGTGATAGTTTGAGATCGGCCTCGTCCACTTGCAAGGCCGGAGATGGAATGAACCAGTCCTGATTCTCGTATCCTGAAAAAAGAAAATTACATAACGTTAGTTTGTGTATTCAGCGAATGGAAAATATTTCTGAGTAAGCGATATGTGGTATTTTAAGTAACAATGAGAAATAAAATGAATCGGCAGGAGAGTGGCAGATGCAATAAAAATATAAATAAACAGTAAGTGAATAATCAAAACATAATAAACATATTTACAGAAGGGAACATTAAAGAACTTGTATTTAGTGGAAATCACGAGAACACAATTACGTTCTTGGTTAAAGCGGTTTGTTTTACAGTGTTAAAATTATGTAATTACTGTCATAGTTGCAAAGAATTCGACACTTGACAAACATCCATAGAAGTCAAATTAAGCTTGATAATTATAGGCGGGCGATTCTATACTTTTCAAGAGGACAGGTAGCAAGTGATAAAAAAGTCGATTAGAAAACTTTATGGAGATGGCTGAAATATTATGTTGCAAGGAAGTGAGAATTTACAGGGTGATCCAACGAAAACTTCACACCCCTTAATTTTGAATAGGGATGAGGGGTGTTGCAATAACTGATTTTGAAGATAGTATCGATTACTATCTGACCCTAAAATTTCGCTTCAAAAAATAGTGAAAGAGGCAATATGTAATTTATCTCGAGAATATCATTCGTATTCGACTCATTTCAAAGGTATTCAGTAGTTGTTCTCTTTCACTATGTTACCTCTCGTTCCGTTATCGATTGAAATTTCGAAGCGAAATTTTAGGTTCAGATAGTACTAAATAAGATCTTCAAAATGAGGTATCACAATACCCTTCATCCCTATTCAAAATAAAGGAGTTGCGCTCACCCCCGTTAGGGGGTTGCAGTGACGGGGATGCGAAGAGCGGAAAAGTTGTTCCCTCTCGCATCAGAAATTGACGGGTACGAGCGATTTTCCACATTTTCATATGAGTTTTCGTAGGACCACACTGTATAATTTTTCCTTTGATAATTTCTGATTCGAACAGGATCTTTACTCTGATACAGAACGATTATTTCTGCAATTACGAAAGCTTTTTGTTCTTTATTTTCAATAATAATCTTTAGGTTATGGTTACCCTCTCACCTTAAATTTTCAGTTTGCGTTGTAGTGTATAGGATCCAAAAATTGAATGAAGAAATCAGTCTGTCCGCCGTATAACGTCCAGGATTTTTCTCCAAAACTTGAGAGTTATTCGCATAAAAATTTGTACAAAAATGATATCGCATTGATCTCCCAATTTTGTGATCAAGATCAATTAATTTTCAAGGCAAAAAATTACTCACTGAAATATTGAAAAATTCATATGTACAAGAATCATAGAATTTATAATATTTTATACAATATGAAGCTTTTTTATTCGAAAAATCAGAAAGAAGGCTATGCCAATTAAAATTCAAGGAAACGAAAAACATGACAAAAACTCTTTGAATCAAATTCTCCGTCGCTAAACCTGAATGCAGCTTCTGATGATAAGTAAGGAAGAAAGTAGTTAGTTGGGCTAACTATTTCACCTTGTGTGCAAAATTTGATCGGTCCAAATAAAGTAATTGCAGTTTTATCATAGATTAATAAACATAAATGTATGGAATATACGCAATTTTCACATGTCCCCAACATGGTTAGATTACGTTGTCGGATTATGATATATTTTCAAATCCACAATTTTACTATATCGATGTAATGTATATTATATCGAATGAAATATATTTATTTGAGTGATTCCCGATTAAATATGTAAATTTCAATATTTGGAATCCGATATTTTTCCTAAATGTCAAATTTCTAATAAGCAGAATATTTATCATTTTCTGTATCTATCTACCTGCTGAAATCCAAGGTTTGGCAACTTTTGCTCTCCTAGTGTTATCGGTTGTTTCACGTCGTTTGGCGCGCTTGAAGTTTGTTTTCAGAATTTCTGGTATATTTAGGTAGTTATTTCAATATATTTTGAGTTACTATTTAAGATTGATTCACTATGGGACATAAGAAGTGCGTTTTTTGTGTAGAAACTCGTGATTTGAGTGAAATATCGTATCACTGATATGTTTTCATTTCCGCGCGCTTCATGTCAAATTTGATAGTTCATGTTGGAGACAAAATTTGCTTACTGAAAATGACATGTGCTCCCTTTATCTATATTTAATACTCTGAGAGTTTTATAGATGATAATTATTGTTCATGAAATTAGAAAGTTTGGCCAATTTTCAATTTTCCCATGAATTTCTACAGTGTTACTTTTTTGACCGGCCGTGGGCGGGCAAAAAGTACTGTTTTTGTACGCTTACGGTCAGATGGCGCAGTAACGCCTGTGAAATCCAACTTGCAACATTACGAACTGATTTAAATAGATAATGAAATCTGCATTTTCGTTTGCGTGAAAATTTTTTTTTCCTGCACCTTGATAACTTTTTCTATACGTAATTATAAAATTGAAAATAATATACCTATGAGTAAAACGAGTGGAATTTCCTCCACAGCATCGGCTGAGTCATCTTCAACGAAAACAATAAAAAACAAATTCCTGGTAAC
This sequence comes from Harmonia axyridis, assembly GCF_914767665.1. Classification (NCBI taxonomy): domain Eukaryota; kingdom Metazoa; phylum Arthropoda; class Insecta; order Coleoptera; family Coccinellidae; genus Harmonia; species Harmonia axyridis. The sequence continues at coordinate 35,078,499 of NC_059505.1, forward strand.
ATCCCACAACTTATCACATCACTTCTCAAAAACACCAGTAGTATTTTTCAAATAAAAACACTGCTAACAATACCTATAGTTCAAGAAAACTTAAAATTTTCCACATCCCCGTGAAAAACATCGCGTAACGTTTTTCCGCACCGGCAAAAATCAGCGATCTGCGAAACTTCGGACGAATTTTTTTTTCGCCTGACCGCAGCATGTGACTCCGTCTCGAAAGTTGTCGAACCACCGGCCGAGAACACACCACACCTGCAACGGCACGAGTTCGGGCCCAACCTTCACTATATAGATCCGTGCACCTCGAGAACCTGCTACATCGTTAAATTGGATTATCAATTCGCTGATAAAAACGACGCCTTTCCATTGTGTGCGCTAGTTGCAAAGTTAAACATCGTAAAAACGTTGTAAAACGCCCCCTATAATGGTTTCTTACTTTTGCGTCGTTGCGTTGTCTAGAAATCGTCGCGTCGGTGGTCACCCTTACATTTTGTGCGGGCGTAGAAATAACATTCTGGGAATAACTCTTCTGACTCAGCGAGTATGTTTATATTCACGAAAACGATTGATGATCTTTGGATATGGAAAATAATTTAAACAACCTCTGGAACTTTAATATTTTCACAATTAAAGAAAATATGTCTATTCACTATCCAGATCTGTTCTTGAGAAATTTTGGAATTTTAAGCCTTATTTTTGATGAAAAAAAAACAGTTATTGAACTGTTTCATCCTTCTACTTCTAGAAAACGATCAATAAATCTTTTGCAAAATAAATCAGGATTAAGATTTTCAAAATTTCGAAACAATCATGGAATTCCAAATGTGTAATGATGTTTTTGCTAATTATAATAATTTTCTCTTATGAATGTTGAAGAATAAGTGCAACAAATTCATTCAGAAAATAATTCTGTATGAAAAAAAATTGAGTTTACAATATAACTTTTGCAAATACTTCATATTCCGAGAGTGAGAGAAAAAATAATATGCCACTGAAATATTAACAACTGAAAAACATTTTAAATTGCTCCATCAATAAATCACTCATACGTTTTCTTCGAATAGGGCGCTCTTTTTAAAACAAAAAAATAATAACTTAAAGCCATTATCAAAAACTATCCAATAATAGATAATGCATTAAACTGCAAAATGCTAAAAAATTTGTTGCATGAAAATGATGCCCCATAAGAAAAAAACATAAGGAAATTTGTATCATAAATTGAACGAGGAATTGAAAAAATGATTTTAGTATGAAATAACTCAGTGGCGTACCCTCATTACTTACAATGATAAATATAAAATTCTTGATTGCAGGTACAGGATGGTCCAAATTGGACACTTTAGCATGGGAAGTCATATTTCTATACTAGATAGATGAAAACTGATGTCGGTGTCTGAGGCCCAATTTTCAAGAGAAACTCATTGGAAAAACCGCAACTCCATAGCTATCGCCGTTACATAGTTACATGGTGTTTTCCGAAAATGTTCATTTTCTAAATATTGCGATAATTTTTTTTCTGATGAAAATTTTTCATTTCTGTGAAAACCGTCTTGTGGAAACTTTTAATGTAGAATTCAATTCGATAAAGCTGAAAATTACAATTCCGAAAATTTAGCATATTTGTTATTTTTCTGAAGTCATGTTCGATGTCCCAAAAGGTGGCCGGTTAGGTTGCCTGACCTAACGTCTATGGTCAGGTTGGGACTTCGAACATGACTTCAGAAAAATATCAAGTATGCTATATTATTCAAATAGTAATTTTCAGCTCTATCGGAATATCTAGAAATATACGATATCTCATGAAATATCAGTTTGCGGAAAATTAATTAACGTCATTGAATTCAACATAAAAAGTTGCTACCGGTTTTAACAAAAATTAAAAATTTTCAACAGAAAAAAAGGAAGAGCAATATTTCGAAAATGAACGTTTTCGGAAAAACACCCTGTAACTATGTAACGGTGATATCTATGGAGTTTCGCTTTTCGCCAATAAGTTTCTCGTGAAAATTGGCCCTGTGACACCGACATCAGTTTTTGTCTATCTAGTATAGAAATAGGACTTCACATTCAAAAATTTTTTGACCCACCCTGTACATATGCAGCAATACACAAATAGTCCGTTTTTAAGAAAAACTTCAACACCCCACCACATATATTGGAAACGAAACATTTTCGAACAAAAATTATATAGCAAACTGTCATTATTTGCAGAATCACCTCCCCAAGTCTTTCGCACTCATTTACCAACATCCTGTATGTATATACGTTACAACCTCGTTCCTCCAACAAGGTCTAGTAGTTTGGTTTTTAAAACGCTTAGCCAATCCTGATAGCCCTGGGTTCAATTCCGAATAAGTTGAATATTTTTTTCATTTAATAATTTTTTTTCGGCAACCGTCCGGGAAGTGCTCACTTTCCGGACGCTTTTTCTCTGAGAAAGTAGCATTTCCCGGCCTAGTCCGGAAAGTACGTACTTCCCGGACTAGGCCGGAAAAGAATCATAGAATCCATAGCAACCGAGATAACGGCTGACAGTTCATATGAAATTAGTTGTCAAAAATTTGCATGTTTTTTTATCGCAATCGCAATAAAATATGGAAAGCAGCAGCGATAGTGTTATTTTACATGGTTGCCGAAAAAATATTGTACGCAACACGCCCGAAAATGGTTTTTTTGGACTCACAGACTTCCAGGACTCGCTTACGCTCGTCCTGGAATTTTGACTATTCGTCCAAAAAAACCCTATTTTCCGGACTTGTTACGTAAATTACTATTTTTATCCAGAAAATCGCAGTTTTGTTTTTTCGACTTTTAGGTTCTAAAAATTCCAAAAAGTAAACTGGGAAAGTTTCAAAAGGGAGATTGAATGTCTTGGAAAGATTCCAAATATTGTTTACCAAACATCAACAAGAAGCAATTTCTGTTCTGCAATTTTGACTTGATTTCTAATTTCGACAATAATCAACAAAATTTGAGTCAATTTTCTCCAATCGTTAATATAATCGTTTCGACATAATAACTTGTATCATATCTGGAACTCTATAGGAACGGAGTTGTAACATTACCAGTTACAATTACTCAATTATATTTTTTACTCAATGACGGACGACAATAAAATTGCTCGACTCTGAAAACCGACAACTATTATCTAGTGGCAAGGTTGTTTCTTGACTGTTCCCATTGAAGAAAAACACAATCTAGTTGATATTCGCAGAAGACAATAGCTACCAGAGTCATAGATATGGTTGATTAATCCCAAAAGAAGAAATAATTGTACCTACAGAATTGACCTTGTTGACGTTAAAATTTGTACAAATTTCCTAATGAGTATATCATCAAAACGGAATTCATTTATCTAATGATTCTATTGAAAATAAAACAAAAAACATCAACGTGAGCTATGAATCAAAGAGCATAAACCATCATCAATTTATATTTCTTTAAATTAATTTTTTCACTGAAGCTACTCCAATATCATATCAAAACGAGTAGGCTAAGCAGTGTTTACCTATTGGGTGTACAACTTTGCTTCCGTCGTTTTGCAATAGATGGCTGTAGCGATAAGTGGTAGTCGAGATAAATAGATCGTAGATGTCATACAATAAGTTAAGGTATTTGTAAACATAACGCCATCGAAATATTAGTCGATTTGTGTCTGCATCATGAAGTTAGTCTCGATTGAACAAGTCAGCTTACGAGCCAAATTCTACTCATTTGCTGGAGGTTTTAATTTTCTGCTTCAATCTGAAGCAATTTGCGGCTGAGGCTCATCGAATGCTCTCAAATACCTATGGTGAGGCCGCTCTTAGTGAAAGAACGTGCCGAGAGTGGTTTCAACACTTCAAGAACGGTAATTTTGAAGTTAGGTCAGCATGGCGGTGGAAGAGAGAATGTTTTCGAAGATGCAGAATTGGAGGCATTACTTGATCAAGACTCGTGTCAAATGCAACAAGAATAGGCAGAATCTTTAGGAGTGACGCAACAAGCTATTTCAAAACGCTTGAAAGTCATGGGAATGATTTAGAAACAAGGAAATTGGGTGACGTATGAGTTGAAGCCGAGAGATATTGAACGGCGTTTGTTGCTTGTGAACAGCTGCTTGCAAGGCAAAGACGGAAAGGATTTCTGCATCGTATTGAGACTGGAGACAAGAATTAGCCCATTGCGATAATCCCAATCGCAGAAAATCATGAGCATATCCCGGTCATGCTTCCATATTCACGGTTCCAAGGTCATGCTCAGTAAGGTGGGTCCAGCTCGACGTAGTGTATTATGACATTATGAGTTGTTGAAACCGAATGAAACACAGGCCATCGTTATCGAACACAATTGATGCGTTTGAACTGAGCATCGAAAGACAAACGGCCGCAATACAACGACATGATAAATCAATTTCACGAAAATTTTCAATATGTATTTAAAAAAAAATTACGAAAAAATTAAAAGTTCCTACATGGGAAGTTCATACCATACTTCCGATTGTTACGATGACGTAGATAGCGAGAAAGGCTGTAGTTAACCGATAGTCCATTATTTCAGGATTTATAGGCTATAAACTGAAATTTTCGAAGAATAGTATATTTTAGATCACATCTCGATCTATAAAAAACGTTATTGTTTGAGGATGCTATGACCAATATTTCAAGAGATATTACGGTTTTTGTGTAGAAATTCATTTTTTACGGTTTTTTTCCAAATTTCGAATTCGAAATTCTTATAAACTGTTATCTTTCGAACAATCAGTGAGCGATGTTAGAATAAAACCATCCCCAATGAGCCGAATTTCGTACTCACTCGAAAATTTTCACGAAAATTTACAATGCCTAACTCTTAAAAAAAAAACAAAGATTGAAAGTTCCTACATGGGAAGTTTACACCATTCTTCCAATTGATACAATGACGTAGATCTCGAAAAAGGCTGTAATTAACCGATAGGTCCATTATTTCAGGATTTATAGGCTCTATACTGGAATTTTCAAAGAAAATTAATTACAGTATTCAGTAGGTTATTCGATTCAATCATGGTAAGTTACACGCTTCAACAACGTTCAGAAATTGTGAATATTGACTTAGAGCCGATGTAAAAGTCAAAATATTACTGTAACTTCTTGAACTTGTTAAGTATTTTTTCCATAAGCAAAAAAAAATACTGCATAAAAGTTAAGAGCTCAAAATTTCAAAATCAAAATTATCACCTCACTCAACGATCCGGTGGATGAATTACTAAGCTCTCAAATAGTTCAAACCATTTTAAAGGTCGAACCAAGAAATTTCATACCACGCGTATCTCCTTACAAAGATAATACATAATTCTAAAATAAACCAGCAGATGGCTGTCCTCAGTCAAGAGTCAAGACTCATTCTTCTCCGCGAAACCGAAAACGCTCTCTTATCGATCCCGCCTTAAAAATAGCACACGCCCAACTCCATTCACGCCGGCCGGCACACAACACGATGATTCATTAATAAACACGAAACAACGCAAATCGAAAACATACTCACCACCAAACTTCGTCAACGTGTCCGCTCTCAGTTTATACTTGGGAATCTGTTCCTCCAGGAGACTGATGATCTCGACTTCCGGAAGTGCCTCCCGACTACAAAGCTCTGAAACAAAACGAAGAGATGTTTTAGATATATTTCCTCTAGTCGTAGATCGAAAATAACAACGCTGTCTACGTTAGAAAGAGGAGGAAGAAGACGCCCTATTTTTAAGAAAGACTAATGTTCGCTTTAGAGGGAATTTGCTCACCTCCATATGCCCAAAGTTATAATTTGAAAAATTGTTATGGTCGGAGTTCCCCAGGGTTCCCTATTTGGCACCGTAATATTATTGGTAACTCTCGTATCCCGTTAGGGCTAATTTGAAAAACTCCTACTAATTAATTAACTGGCAGTAACTATTAATAACTAGTGGTTAATTGAAGGTGGAGAAATTAGTTCGATGCAAAAGGAATATTTTAAGAGAACCTCCTAGCTGTTATATTTGTCGAATTTGAAAGAGAATGAAAAGTCGATGGAAGGGTTTTCCGAAATAAACATTTCGCATAGGTTATTTGCTTCAGTGATTTCCTTCTATACGTCTCGAGTTAGAATATTCTAAAAACTATTATGATTGGAGTTACACAGGGTTCTCTACTTGGTACCGTAATATAACTGGTATCGTTCCAATAGCCATTAGATTTCCGCTAGACCTATACGCGTAATGTTAGAATAATTGAAAAAACTATTATAGTCTGAGTACCCCAGGGCTCCTTACTGGGTACCGTAATATTATTAGTAACTCTCCTATTCTGTTGTAAACCGTTCTGTTGTGTTCATTTGGATCATTAGACGAATCGATGTAATGTCATTTCTGCATTTCTCATCAGAAATTCGTTTAGTTCTATAGGTTTATGATTGGAAATAAATCAAGGGTGTACACTACCTTCCTCACTAGGTTCTCCAGTGGAGATTCGTTTCGATTCTGTGCGGAAATGGCTTAATCAATTCTTCCAATTTTCGAAGGAAGCACGTATGGCAATTAAGAATAAATTTCACAAAAAATTATTATTGTTGTTTTATATCTCTTTGAAAATTTCAAGGTTTCAATGGTTCATATCTCAAATATTTCAATAATGAATTTTAACATTTTTTCATTATCATAGAATCACTAATTTCTCTGAAATACTAATTTAAGCCAATTGCCAATTATCGCTACCTTATTTGGTAATACATATTCCCATTTATTGATATTCTGAATTTTCAATATCGAAATAGTCGAGAACGTACAATTTTTTTAAACTCTAAATAGGATGTATGTATTTTTTCATCAGAATTAAAAAATTCCGAGAATTTTAAATATACATTGCAATTATAGAGAGACGACTGAAAAACCTTTCAATTTTCAAAGTGGTTGAAGCAAAAACTAAATTTTTGTTGTAACAAAAACAGTGGCTTCATTCTAAACTGCAATAAGAAGGTTCTTCTGCACTGAAGAACCTAGTAATAAAAGTAGTGTACACCCTTAAGCAATTAATTTAAAATAATGAACTTCTAGAATCGATCAAAGAAAAAAATTACAACCCCTAAAATTTTTGCAGTTTATGTTTTGAAATGAACAGAACTCTAGAAACCGTACAGAAATTATGAAAGCTATAAGCAATAAATTTGGCAAAATCAGTTGTTGTGAACATATACAGTATTGATTCAAAGCAAGGTCACGAAATTCAAAATGTGTTCTCTATGACTATTCTCAAGATATGGATTTTTGAAATGAACCAACCCTGCTTCATGTAAATCTCCACTGCATTTCACTTATACCTTATACTTTCCAACGGTCGAGTAGGTAAGTCTTTAGATCGGTTGTCGAAAGGTCGAAGTTCGAATCCCGAGAGGATTTTGTTTCAAATCTCAGTAACTTAGATAGCAGCATTGGAGAAATTCTATGAGAGAGGAAATGATGGAACATAAAGGGTGTTTTTTTTAGATCTATAGAACTTAAAATTACAATAAAACAACGATGGATTATTCGATTGACATGAATTTTATTTATCCGCAAGATAATCTTGTGGCATTACATTTTAAATATGATTTCTGGCATATGACCGCCACCGCTGACTCGGATGTAGTCCAATCTGGACGTCTAATTTTCTATGACTTTTTCCAACATTTGTGGCCGTAAATCGGCAATAACACGGCGAATGTTGTCTTCCAAATGGTCAAGGGTTTGTGGCTTATCCGCATAGACCAATGACTTTACATAGCCCCACAGAAAGTAGTCTAGCGGTGTTAAATCACAAGATATTGAAGGCCAATTCACAGGTCCAAAACGTGAAATTAGGCGGTCACCAAACGTGTCTTTCAATAAATCGATTGTGGCACGAGCTATGTGGCATGTTGCGCCGTCTTGTTGGAACCACAGCTCCTGGACATCATGGTTGTTCAATTCAGGAATGAAAAAGTCAGTAATCATGGCTCTATACCGATCACCATTGACTGTTCTGACCATCATCGTTTTTGAAGAAGTACGGACCAATGATTCCACCAGCCCATAAAGCGCACCAAACAGTCAGTTTTTCTGGATGTAACGGTGTTTCGACATACACTTGAGGATAAGCTTCACTCCAAATGCGGCAGTTTTGTTTGTTGACGTAGCCATTCAACCAGAAGTGCGCTTCATCGCTAAACAAAATAAAATGGACGTAGTGCGCGATACGTATTCCGCACAGAACCATTATTTTCGAAATAAAATTAATTGCACTATTTGCAAGCGTTGTTCAGGCGTGAGTCTATTCATGATGAATTGCCAAGCCAAACTGAGAATAAATCAGTTGACAGCTGTTAAATCGGTCGCCATCTTGAACAGTGATGCCAACTTAAAGTTATATACCTCGAAAAAAACACCCGTTATATAATATTGCTGTACCTATCTGATTCGATATTCGTTCATTGCTTTCAGTCACAATCCTTCGAATTTTCTCAAAAAAAAGTTAAATTAAAAATTATACCTTTCAAAAAATTACTGACAAATCTCCTGATGCTTCTGATGTTCTATAACAACATCGACATCGACCCAATGTATACCATCTAATCAAACGTACACAAAAAAACCACCAGCTAAGACTACCTCCAGCCTTTGAGCTCTGGAAACCAATAAAGCTAACCACCCACTACGCGAAATAAACGTTCGCATAAATTCACAGTCACACACACGAAACGACCGATAAAAACCAAGATGCGAACTTTACTGCAAGCAGTATCCCCGTCATTGAATGGGGATTCTCTCCCACGTGTACTAATCGGATCCTCCGTGTCTTCTTATGCCGACTAGAAACGTGACTGAAACGGGCATGAGATGAATCTCGTGGCATTTGATCAATCTTCGGTGAGTTCACCTCGCCAGATTCTGTCAGAGTCACCGAAGAGAGTGCCTTGGTATTCCATTTCGAATGTGAGGCAATTGTCGAATAAGACCTCGAAGGCGATGGTTTATGCATGCACTGTGTGCAGAGATTGGTATGGGTAAACGCCAATGAACGAAGGTTGGCATTACTTACAGACGCGAATACGAAACGTCAATTTATAGATGATGGTCTCAGAGTTATAAACATAGATAGAGGAAGCATATTTCATTTTCAGAAAGCAAATTTTGTCCCCAACATGAACTATCAAATTTGACATGAAGCGCGCGGAAATGAAAACATATCAGTGGTCCGATATTTCAATCAATTCGCGAGTTTCTCCAATAAGAACGCAATTCTTTTGTACCATAGTGAATCAACGTTTCATATTAACTATGAATATATTGAAATAAATACCTAAATATATCAGAAATTCAGAAAAATAACTTCAAGCGCGCCAAACGATGTGAAACAATCGATGACACTAGGAGAGCAAAAGTTGCCAAACCTTGGATTTCAGCAGGTAGATACAGAAAATAATAAATATTCTGCTTATTATAAATTCGACAATTAGGAGAAATATCGGATTCTAAATATTCAAATTAGCATATTTAATCGGGAATCACTCAAATAAATATATTTCATTCAATATAATAGATTTTTAATGATATAGTAAAATTGTGGATTTGAAAATATATCAAAATCCAACAGCGTAATCTAACCATGTTGGGGACATGTAAAAATTGCGTGTACTTCCTCTATCTATGTTTATTACACTATGAAGACGGTGTTTTGAATTGAATAAACTTGAAAATGTATCTGTTGCGATTACCTCAGAGTTATTATGTATACAATATTCGATTGTATCGGTCCCACACGAATGTTCAAAAGGTTTCAATATTAGTTAGGTTATCCTAAACTAAAACACTAGTGTGCTCAGTTACTCTTGAAAATCCTTAATATTAAAGTGGCGACTTTTGAAGGGGTCAGCCTTTTGGAGTTCCTTTTCACTTTATTTTCGCATCGTTTCTTATGGCGGCGCTCAAGTCGTCTTCATGTCAATGTCGTTTTGAGGTTATATCAACAAAAAACTTCTTTTGACAGAACGAAACAAAATTCTTTGTATAGCTCCACCTCAAGAAAAAAACGAGACATAAACATTATCTAATCAGTGAACAAACCAGTATTTTAGGCATCTTGGGTTAGTCATGTGGTACGGATTTCACAGCTTCGTTTCAATGAGCTATGTCAAAAAGAACTGTCATCTGAAGTGTCATATTTTAAGTTGGAGATTAGCCATTTAACAAAACGGTTAGTTCATCTACTGCTGAGCGTGAGGACATTGTGAAAACTTACTACAAGAATAAATATTCTGTACGTTACGGGCAGATTATGGTCGACATCATCGTCCATCTTAGCCTAAAATTGGTATGGAAATGAAAAAAATGGAAGAGACTGATGTCTTGAGATCTATACTTAATTGAAATGCACGCACGAATCAAAATATTGCTGCTGTTGGTGAAAATGATGAAGAAGATTCAAATTTATTCATTCCTCAGCGCGCACTACATTTGGGCCTTTCTAACGACACGCTATTGCATTTGGTTTGCATCTCTATCGTTAAAGTTCAGATGATCTAAATGAAAGAGTGTTTTATTCACGTTTATTTTCGGAATCACAAAATATAACCCTTGATATTTGATATTTTGGTGCGGGATTGGATTCCCTAATAGTAAAGTTTTTTCATGCTTACTTTGGTAATCACTTCGTCTCAACCTAGATTCAAGTTTTCACGAGATGGAAATGTTGAAAAGAATTATTCCACTTTTCTGACAGTCCAATGATCGATTGTGAGAACCTTCCCATTCAAATCAACCTTTTTCATCAAATTGAATATGTACGACTATTACCCCTCCATCAAGTTTTCCATAGATTCTCACATACACCAGGAAAAACGGAAGTTTCCTCCTCAACGTCCCCATATATGTATACAAACAAGACGCATTGTATTCACACCTCACGCACGTCTAACTATGGAAAAAAAAGTAAACAAACAAAATTAACATGTCGAAATCCCAGGCGCTATCGAGAGCGCAATCATTTTCGACCGTTACCTTCGCGACGGTAAGTTCCCAAGCTTCCTATATGGACCCGGGAAACTTTCTTCATTGTTCTTTCGAGATGATTTACTCGTCGACGTAATTTCGATTCGATGAGAGATGCTTATAGATCTTATCCCTAAGATTTAGTAACGTCGTAATTTGCACGGAGGTAATTATAGCGGGTTCTCTAAGATCTATATAGATGGCGATGATGATGATGATGAAAAAAAAAAGGTTGAGGAGGTGTTGAGGATAATAGAATTCGACGAATCGGATATCAGATAATGGTGATTAAATATATTGTTTTCGCAACGTCGTCGATGGATAAGCGGATGAAAGACAGACAGCTCTGTGAATTTTATACGAAGGTTATTATTTCGAAATGTGAATTATCTAAATATCTGATGGAAAAACATTTTGGATTTCACACGATTTTCTCCTTTTCCAAGGAACAACTATAATGCACACAATCCGATCAGGCATTTCGTGAATATGGTCTTTCGAATTTTTTTTTGTCAATTTGTAAACCTCATAATTGATCAAAATTAAAAATTGCATTTGGATACAACGGGTGTTTCTTCTAGCTGCATGAAAAGTTTGGATGGTCGTTGTCTCATGGTTTGACGGTTGAGAATGTCAAACTGTGTTGACATTTCTGTTCAGTAAGGTTTGACCTCGGAGAAATAAACATATATATGGGGAGCATATGTCATTTTCAGTAAGCAAATTTTGTCCCCAACATGAACTATCAAATTTGACATGAAGCGCGGAAATGAAAACATATCAGTGAAACGATATTTCGAACAATTCGCGAGTTTCTCCAATGAGAACGCACTTCTTTTGTCCCATAGTGAATCACGTTTCAAGTTAACTCAAAATATATTGAAATAAATACCTGAATATATCAGAAATTCAGAAAACAAACTTTAAGCGCTAAACGACTTGAAACAATTGATGACACTAGGAGAGCAAAAGTTGCCAAACCTTGGATTTCAGCAGGTAGGTACAGAAATTATTAATATTCTGGTTATTATAAATTCGAAAATAAGGAAAAATATCGAATTCCAGATATTCAAATCTACATCATCTACGGGAATCTCTCGAATAAATATATTTCATTCAATATAATATACATTTATAATGATATAGTAAAAATTGTGGATTTAAAAATATATCATTATCAGACAACGTAATCTAACCATATTGGGGACATGTAAAAATTGCGTATACCTCCTGTATCTATGTTTATTACTCTACAGACATGATAAGCCGGAAATCATATTTGAAGAATGAATACCACGAAATTAACTACCAGATTATAATAATAAAAAAAGCATTCCAAAAATATTTCTGTCTTGTATTATCATTTAAAGTTCTCGAACTCTTAAAAAAACAGTCCTTACTTTTTATATGAAGAATGTCAAGCAGCGTTTAGATAGTGTCACCAGAATCATAAAAAATCAAAAGGAATATCGACAAAAAATGTGGAAAGCACCGACATGAAGTCAAAAGTTTTTGGTGTTCTTTGAGAGCCTTTGTTATACCGGGTGGCCTACCACAGACGCCCATCTTATTTTAAGGGAATGAATGAAGAATTTTTTTTTTGAAATGTTTAGTTATACGATAATCCTCAAGATAATCTGAAGAACAATTCAATATTATTTTCATATATAGATACAGGATGTCCGAAAACGAAGATACAGGCCATTTGAAATAAAATTTGGCCGTTATTTGTAGTTAATGTTTGAATTTTAATAGTGATCATTCTTCATGAATTAAGTTTTTTTTTTTTTGTTTAGGAGTAGTGAATACTGCTCGAAAAAATATTGTCTGTATCGGCGGCGTAACTGGTTTCTTCTTTAAACACCAATTAGAAAAAAAAATTCATGTTCTCAAAGTTTCGGCATTTTCTCGTAAATTGTGCTTCTGAGGTGTGAAGTGATCTGAAGAAACTCATCGTTATTTGAGCTGGTCACATAGGACGTTACATAGAAAAAAAATGCAATACAAACATCAATTTGACAACAAACTCCTCAACCGGCATGATTCTTCTATGCGTTTTTCGTCACAAAACTGAAATAGTACAAAGTCTCCCTTCCCTAAAACAAGTGCGCAATAAACACGAATGTTCAAAAAATCTTAACCTCAACAATCCCAAAACAAACACATCAAACATACAAAAACCAAAAACCCAACGTGCAACAATCTCTCTTTTTACCTTTCGATCCAGATCCAGAACGTTGACAATGAACTACAAACGGTATAACCGGCACGATTTCTTTTCGTCTTTCCTCTATTTCGGGAACGTCGAACCTCTCCGCGGGCCACAGAAATAGAAAAGCGTTTACGATCTGTGGCCGGTATGAACCCACCTATGTGTACGACCGAAGGAGCGTGCCAAATCGAGATCTGGATGACTGTTCACATCAGAATCCCGAGAGGATCGCGGCCCAGCACCAGATAAGATCGTCGGATCTGCGTTTTCTTTGGGCCGCGAACTAGACCAAGAAGTTTATCTCTTAATTTCACAGATCGTATAGTTTGGAGATAGAGCGGGTCTTGTTCTCGATGACATAGATCTTTGAGGGGCAAAAAAAAAGTACAACGGTGTTGAATCGTGACCGTAGGAAGGCCAAGGGACGATGCCAATGCGACTGATGAAGGTGTAACCCAATGTGTAAGATAGATAAATACAAATATATAGATTGGAAACATTATTGGTGAGTCATCTCTTGGCTTGAGGCGAAGATGATTTAAGGTAAATAGATAACATTGTATGAAGCTTGTAACACAAAAAACAGACAATTTCCTCTATTTATTCATCTTCAACCAAAATAAAGTGCTAGGGTCAGTCCGTTTCTGGCGGTCTTGAAGGATTATAGGTGAGGTATTGGAAATTTGGGTTATGGCGTTTTCGTAGGGATTAAAAACACTGATGGACGACTGACGAGAACTTTATTGTGGTACAGCACTTGAAAACTCTACTAATTAAACTGATCATCACCTCGTAACTTTCCTTTTCCCAGTTTTATACCTGGGTTACAAACGTAAAATTATATTGTACACCGTGAATTTCTTCCTCCTTTTCTTATTCTCTAAGTTGTATGCCGCGCAATGGTATCATGGTGCCTGCACACTAATAAGGGCAGGGGAAAAGATATTCTCTATTGTATCTTTCTGAGAACCCTATAAATGAGAAAGTTGTATGCACAAGTATCACAAAAGACCATTGTTACACTAATGCAGGTACATTTATATTGAGTATGGTGACGACAACTTCGGCTAGACATAGGCATTATGTCTTACTGCTTTTTCTCGCCGCAGAAACTAATCATAACTGATATAGGCTTTTCCCAGTTTTAAACCTGGGTTACAAACGTAAAATCATATTGTACACCGTGAATATCTTCTTCCTTTTCTTATTCTCTAAGTTGTATACCTGCGCAATGGTATCATGGTGCCCGCACACTAATAAGGGCAGGGGAAAAGATATTCTCTATTGTATCTTTCTGAGAACCCTATAAATGAGAAAGTTGTATGCACAAGTATCACAAAAGACCATTGTTACACTAATGCAGGTACATTTATATTGAGTATGGTGACGACAAATTCGGCTAAACATAGGAATTATGTCTTACTGCTTTTTCTCGCCGCTGAAACTAATCATAACTGATATAGGTTTTTTCCAGTTTTATACCTGGGTTACAAACATAAAATCATATTGTACACCGTGAATTTCCTCTTCCTTTTTTTATTCTCTAAGTTGTATGCCTAAGCAATGGTATCATGGTGCCCGCACACTAATAAGGGGAGGGGAAAGGTATTCTCTATTGTATCTTTCTGAGAACCCTGTGAGTGAGGAAGTTGTATGCACAAGTACCACGAAAGACCATTGTTACACTTATCCTGGAACATTTATGTCTTATTGTTTTTTGTCGCCACAGGAACTAATCATAATTGATTTGACATTGGCTCAAATTAAAAAAAAAAAATAACATGATATCAAAAACAAAATCCTACTGCCTGACCCTAGAGCGAGAATTTCCGATCTACACGGCCTTAATCTATGATTTCCGAACACCTAGACGCTGATGTTAAGCAGTATAAACTAGACAGGGTGGCGAAGTTTCGGGTATAGCACAACACGAGATGCCATCTACAGACCACAGACTACAACACCCGATGTAGAGACCGCTACAAGCGAGAACCTCTTCAGAAATTGCGGATTAACAGCTTATTTCCTGAAAACACATGAACCGGACAGTGGTAATATTGGTCATACCGACTTTCGTTCGAAATTCTAATGAGCCGAATAATCGACAAGTCGTCGTATTCCTGGCTACTGCATCGGTTATCGACATTCTCCGGGTGAAAACGTTTTGTTGATTCATCGATAGCCTTATACGGTCCATTGGGGAAAGACCGCGAAAGACGTATAGGGAGAAAGAGAGAGAGAGAAAGAAAAGTTGTTCGTTTGCAAAGATGACCAAACACGGCGATCGATTTTTCAATCGAGTCTTTAAAGCGAAAAAGTCGTACCGAGAGGTTATGAAATACGTCGTAGCAATTTATCACCCTGACGTTTTTGACAGTGACAGTTACCGCTTGGCGATGGCGACATCGGGTAGATAAGAACTAGTCGCTGGAATTAATACTGCACTAATCGGTTAGACGCAGAGACTGGAATGTGGATTGTTATAACGTGTTTTCATTGAAAAAAATTGTAAATAAATGTTGCACTATGATTCATAATTGCCTCTCGTGTCATAAGATATTTGAAATCATCTTAGAGAGCAGTTAACAAGGAAAAAAAATTCTCGGACATTGGAAGATTCGAACCCGGGTCTTCCGTGTCAAACTCACCGGCCAAAAGCTTCTGAGGATAAAATGGTAATTAAGATGTTTATATTGGAACAAGAGCGTTCAGAAACTCCGAAACTAAAAGGTCTAAGACTTTGCGGTTAAAATAATTGTTTTTTGTATCATCATACAATTAACTACATGTTGCCAATTTCCCGATGACTCATTGAAGAATTTGAATGATTTTGGATCTGAGATCCAAATACCCGATAACAAAACGAACAATGTTGAGGTTTTTTCTGTAATTATTCGATTGGGACAAATTGTAGGAAAGTGGTGAGAATAAGTCAGTTTGAAAAAAACCCGCAAATTTTTACAACAATTTTGCATTATACACATTATCATGCAGCATATTCTTTCCATCAGCCATCTGCCACAATTTCGGTCAATTCTGGGTTGAATGTTTGAAGGGAAATCTGAGTACTATTATTCCCGAATAAAACAGCAATTTTGTTGACTATTCAGGTTCCTGAATTGGAGGTACAGAGGAAAATGAGAGATCTCTTGGATAATTTTAAGGAAACAAAGTCCTATAAACGCAAACGCTTTGTCTTCGAGATACAGGGTGTTTCTTGTACTTCTACTTTTGTAATGCTTATACCAGTTTTTCAAATCTTTATAAATATTTCCAGGCTAGTATCTTTGTTTGAGGATCAAATTCTGCTTGAGACCCAAAGCTATATTATTTCTATTCAGAGTAGAACACATCAGATTACAATCTTCAAAGACAAAAAACGCATATCTCATGTATGTTATATCTAGAATAAACAAGTCTCAATTTAAATTTAAGCTACATTGCGGTAAAACATGAATTCACTACTCACCACACTTCGCATTCATTTTGACCTTAGATCCCATCCAATTCATTTTTGAACGAAGAAAAGAACATTTATTCGCGATCAGTCTCCGACATATTGTAACTGCACATATTTCAACATAGCATATCCAAGAATTCAACCACGTGAACGTTCAATATGGAAATGTTAATGGTAGAAGAACAACTTCTTTTATTTCTTCGAAATAGTTCTTCGACGATATTGTCTTTTTCACCGTTCGAGAAACTCAAATTTGGAGCAAATATCTCAGGTCACCTTGACATTGATGAACAATTTCTGTCCTTAATATTAAAATAAGCGTTCAAGTCGTGGACTAAACAACATCAACAAAAGTCCTGCTACTCCCTAGATCCAACTCAAAATTCACCAAAGCACAAACAAAATCAAATTTTCCCAATCGACACACCACGTAAAAAAAGCTCATTCAACATTAGGACAAACGCTCTAGTCTAGTCAATGTAACGGCGATAACTGAAAAAATTTTCAGTTGCCAACCAGCTTCCCTGTTCATCTGTCAACCTAAAATCACATCCGACAAACCTATTCCCAAAATCTCTCACTTCCTGACGAGAGAAGACTCAAAATTACCTGACAGGTCCATTAGGAATTGACCACCCAATCACTGACCCGGTCAAGTTTTCCCAGTTGGTAGGCCTGTCCTTAATTCTTTTTGGGCGCTGATCTCATAGCCGAGGAAGACGAAGGTTGTTCATCAAACGGTTTACGCAACTATTCTAATAATATTCAACAGACCAAGCGACAAATTCACATGACCTGAAAATCCTGGCAAGAGATCGATCTTTCGGTCTAGCAGGCCGAGAGCAGTATTTCTTGACGGTAACAAGTTGATAACGACCGGAGTTGACAAATTTCTAGGTTGGTATCGTTTGTAAACAATAGGACAGATGAATGGAAGGATACCCGAATCAGCTGATCAAATTAGAGAGAATTGGAATTTGTTAGACTAAGATTATTATCTGGGAAGTACATAAATCAGAAACTCTTACTGCGTTTCAACCATGACTTAGAATGAACGCCAAGCTGTAATTTTTTTGTACATTCATGGAGTGAATTGCAAAACCTTCCAAGTTGAATTAAATGACAGTAATTCTATTTCCACCTTTTAACTTCAAATAACAAATTGTTTGGCTGTACCTTTCTCAAATTTTTAATTTTGAATAACTGAAATTTTTCAAATGAAACTCACCTACAAGAGTAAATATGGGGTAGGTACATGTATCAACAAGGAGTCCTGGGAACTCCAGCAATGAATAGTTCACAGAAGATATATTTAAAATCGTCAAGCTGTTAACTTCCCCTTGTTCGTTCAATAAGATTCCAATTTTGAAGAGTATGTTTATTTCTCTAATTCTGTGGTTATTCCGTTCATTCTTCCACATCCTGTAGAACAAAATCGTGCGAGAATATATCAGAAACGCACAGTTTTCATGGTTATATTTTATCATTATATGTTGGTACTCCGAACTTTCCGCCACGGCTTTATCTGTCAATTCATTTGAAATTTGCCTTAAATAAATCAGTTCTGCCAACCAACATTTTTCAATGTAAAAATCACTAAATGATATTTATGAAAATATTTCATTAATTTCAATAAAAATGCAATGGATTAGAGAAAATAATGTATAATACTCGTACAGAAGGCTCATTCTACCACTCGTTCATTCAAAAACTCGCCACTTCGTGGCTCATTTTTGAATTTTGAACTCGTGGAAGAATATCAATGCCTTTTGCACTTGTATTATAAATAACTATTCTAGCTTTTAGGAATTATGCCTGAGAGTAGATACCATAGAGTCATAACCATAGAAGAAGTATAAGCAATTTTTACATGTCCCCAACATGGTTAGATTACCATGTCGGATTGTGATACATTTTCAAATCCACAATTTTACTATATCATTATGAATGTCTATTATATTGAATGAAATATATTTATTTGAGTGATTCCCGATTAAATATGCAGATTTCAATATTTGGAATCCGATATTTTTCCTAATTGTCGAATTTAGAATAAGTAGAATATTTATTATTTTCTGTAACTACCTGCTGGAATCCAAGGATTGGCAACTTTTGCTCTCCTAGTGTCATCGGTTGTTTCAGGTCGTTTGGCGCGCTTGAAGTTTGTTTCCTGAATTTCTGATATACTTAGGTATTTATTTCAATATATTTTTAGTTAATATGAAACGTTGATTCACTATGGAACATAAAAAGAGCGTTCTTTGTGGAAAAACTCGTGAATTGAGTGAAATATCTTATCTCTGATGTTTTCATTTCAGCGCGCTTCATGTCAAATTTGATAAATCATGTTGGGGACAAAATTTGCTAACTGAAAATGACATATGCTCCCTCTACTATATTTATTACTCTGAGGTATGTACCCATTCATTTCCCCTCTGGCGCTCCTGCAATGACCAAAATATCAGTACTTTGTACATCGAAAAACCAAAGTAACCAACTTATTTAACATTCTCAAAAAAATATAGTGTTATTCTTTTCTACAATTCAGATGATCGTTCAAAAAATGTATGTGAAAACCTCATAAAATCGGTGGTTGAAAGTGGAAAAATATTTAATTTCTGAGCAAAGTGGTATTCCCTCTCAACAGTTATACAGTTGAACAACAATTTCAGCGAACTGAAAGTGAGTGTCACAAATGAATCGTTCTACCAAATACAAGCAGCGATCATCAAAACATTATAATTGACCCCTCAAAACTAACCCACAGACCCAGCGATTCGAAGAAAAATGTGCAACGTAATTATAGTCGTTAAGCTAACGAAAAAAGTAAACGAACAATTACCTACTACTCTTTTAATGGACTACAAATTGAGGCGTGCGTAGCACTCTATGTTGTTAGGAATTACTTGTGGTTCTTACGTAATGAAAGAGTTGGGTCTATTTCGATCTTTATTATCTTCGCACCTTGTTGTCAATGCAAATGGACAATGGGCAAGGTCAAGGTGACTTTCGAACGTTTATTTTCTTTCTATTAGCGCGTTATCGATTTATTGTTGGGACGATAATCTTCAAAAATGCAGGGGAAATTGATATACTGGGTTATTCATATCGTGATCCATGTTTCGTGTTTTACAAGCAGAGTATGGTCGACACAATCGTCTATCTGAGCGTACAATAGGTGAGAAAGTAAAAAATCGAAGGGTCTGGATTTATTTCTGATATCTTAAGGCCCATACATCATTGAAATGATTGCAGCTGAAAGTGAAAATGTAGAAGAAGATCCAAATTCATCCATTACGCGACGCGCACAACATTTGGTCCTCTTTTACGGCACGATATGGCGTATTTTGCATCTGCATCTATATAATTGTAAGATTCAGTAAAGCCATCTGACCATGGAATACGCAGAACATATGCAGAGGTGGTGCTTGAACAACAACGTTTGGATGACGATTTATTAAATAGAATTTTTTCAGTAGTGAAGCACATTTCTTTCATTCAGTGGTTATGTAGCGTCATGTGACTGTTGAAAGACTATTACATCCACAACCTATTTTTTTGACCTGAAATTGGTGGTATTAGTGATATGGAATTGGAAGAGATGTGGTTTTAGCAAGATGTTGCAACAAGCTACACAAGACGACCCGTTTTGGCTAAACTGCGAGAGACATTCCCAGGACGCGTAATTTCTCGTTTCGGGATGTGAATTGGCCACCAAAATCTTGTGATTTATCTCCTTTGGATTTTTTTTTTGTGAGAATATGCGAAGGATCGTGTTTTTGCCGAAAATCCTTTTTATTGTCAATTTTTGACAGCATATCTCAACTCTGAACAATTATGGAGTGGTTGTTGTTGTTAGTGTTTTAATGAGAAAAGATTCCTTGTTTTCAAGATAGTAGAGCTTTCCATTGTCACCAGGAATTGATATGCCAGTGCTAGGTTCAGTTACAACATGATATCTGGACTGTTATTTTGTACTCGTTACAATTTGGCTGATCCTCAAGGCCTCAAGTTGTTGGCTCACAAATTTGTGGTACACGCAAGTGCTTCAATAAGATTCCCAAAGGACTATTTGAATTTTGTTGATAGGTCGTGGTTGGAATTTGATACGAGTAATTGAAGCCTCTGAGAGATATATATGTGATTCTGTGTTATGCATTATTTTTTAATTATTCGAGTCATTTTCATTAGGCCAGCTCCGGTGAACTCTCTTACAGCTTCTCATCATTAATTTCAAATAAATTCTCTCTCGGATACAACCTATCGCTCAAAAAAATTACGAGCATTCCTGGTATGCATTTTTTTCGTTACGCAACCCATTGTATATGGATCGACGAGATATTAATCAGTCATAACAAGACAAGATATGTGTAGGATGTCGACAGAGAAAGCTCATACAGTTCGATTCTTAACGAGAGAAGGCAGATTAACGATGTATATAAAACGAGTTTGTTTAATGAGAACGTTTAGTCGTTCATAGCTTGAAGGAATTACGAACAATTGACTATCAAATCTGGCTGAACGGTTGGATGAATCTCAGGCAAGTTCAATTAGGGTTTGACACCTTGATTTTTCGCTCTTAAGATTAATAGATCGGATTCTGGATTTGAAAGACACTATGTCAAGAAACAGCCCAAGAAGTCATGTTCGTAACCTGCCAACTCCAAACAGTTGAGAATAACACGTGATGACTTTTTTTTTTTTGAATCATTAAACGAAAACTGTCATCAAAGATCAAGAATTCCGACAAATCAATTTGGCTTTTGAGGTGAAAGAATGGGTTCAATACGGTCTCAACTAATTTGGACTACCAATTTATGACAACAAGATTAAGATATCATGAATAGAGAAGATGTAGGAATCTCATTCATAATTCATGAGTTCTTCGAGAACATTAGCATTGACCAAATAAACCCGCATCCTTGCATAATGCAATGGATAAGATCAAGTTGATGTCATAAAAAATATTTTAAGAACTTTGACGACAATGCAACATAACGATTATTCCTATAATACAAAATTTTATCAATTGATTATTAACGGCATTGCAAATTCGGACAATTATTAAAAACTTTCTCCTATTTCACAAAATGTATTAATTCATGGAAACAAATTCGGAAGATTTCATATTTTTGAAAATAACTAAAATTCAGAATTACACACAATCAAATTTCACACAATGTTAAAATATTCCTTATGTCTTACTATCGACTCACAAACAATATAAAAGGTGCTTAGTATCGGGTGATGAGAATCTCTTTATTTCATGAGTCCAAGCTTTCGGCTATTTATCACAGGCATCTTCAGGGATCTGTAATTTGTTATATAAAACAATGAACAACATTTCCATTAAGGTTTCCATAAAAAGTTCAAAGAAACGCGCGTTTAACTTGGCTGTCAGTTCGCGCGACGCTCCTGCCCTCTGTCCTTCCAATCAAATAGGTAACAAACGAGTAAATAAGGTCATGTCCGATGGAATCTGACATAAAGTTGACATTGTTATGAAAATAGTGATTTCGAGCTCTCACAATTGTGATAACAATGTTAACAATGTTTTGAATGCGATGCTACAGGGTGATATTTTTTCTGGAACAGTGCCATCTTTTCTCCTCCACACCCTCGTCCACACCTTCTTTTTGGTGGACCACTGGTAGTTCATAAAAGTGTATAAAGAAACTTTGGTCCAGTACTACACTGTCTGGTTTATTGTAGTTTTTGTCATATCTGTTTATCCTTGCGAGAAAAGTCATTTCACTAAGCAGCAAAGTTGTAGATGCCGTGGCTCATCAATTCAATCTAGAATTTAGCTAAGAAAGTCAATCTACTTTGCTGCCAAGTTGAACATATAATTTTTTCTCTGATTGTTTATAATGATATGATATATGTAGGATATTGTATTTGCAAATTATTACAATTCCTATAATTTTTTATTTTTCTTGTAGTGATAAATCAAAACGAAATTTGATAGAAATCGCAATTGTTGGAATGGTGGAAATATTGATTGTCAGAAAATGTCGAATGTTTAATTCTCATTGACAATCATTTTGCTGCCTAAGCAGGAAAAGAAGTACTTTGCTGATTAATATGTATCTGCAAAATTAATATTAATCGGAGAAAAAAAATAACAATCTCTAGTTATCCTCTGTAGAATTCAAATTATTATGAAGATCCAATCAGTAAGCTGTGATGGATAAATTAATTATAAGTTTTGGTACTGGTTACTGGCATCATAAAAAAAAGTAGGACTAAAGATACACCTTGTATCTCGAAAACAAAGCGTTTTCATATCCATGTTTTTAGGACTTTTTTGACTTAAAATTATCCATACAATAAAATTATCTTATCGGTGCAAGTCTTGTTGCAAGATATACCTAGAAGACTATTTTGAAGACCAAGGATCATTACATTCAATTTAAAATTAAAATTTCGTTTTTTACGAAACTTTCATTCGAACCAGTTTCAAAAAATTGTCGTGAAACCATGTTGTCTTTTGAAATTGTATAAAGAAATTGGTACCAAATCTTTTGAGATATAAGTGTTATATACACATCTACACTAAAACTGAAATTCCAGTCCATTGAACTCCCAACTAAAACATTAGGTAAAAAAAATTGAACAACAAACGAAAAGAAACTGAAGATTGAAAACGAGGAATCCACCGACCGTCAATTCTAGTCAACCGAGAAAATTTCAGTATCAAACATGATAAAATTTTCGACTGATTTTTCGAATTTACTGAAACTGAAGAAACTTTCTATACTGGTTGCAAGGATATTGAAAATTTTACGACCATGATAGAAAACACACCTCTGTGCGCCTCTTTTTTCAAAGGATGGTACACTTAAATATGAATTCTCATTTTTTTTTTTTTTCATAATCCTAACCTTTCAAATCTCACCTCTTCTGTGCCGGCTCAACACCAGCCGACCTTGAACAATCCAGCGGCCGTAAATGGGTGAAGAAAGGTGACTCGGAGGCCGTACCAAGGGACGCACCACTGCGTACACGCGACGGTACCAGAAACGCATCGAAGTGTACAGCGAGGTGAGCGCAACAGTACTAGAGCTCGATGGGGAAGTACGGTCTTGATAACAAACACCTTCCAGTTTCCGAGAGGACGAGGCATCTCGCCGAGTCTATTGCCCCGCTAGGTGTCGAGATGCCTTCGTCGATGGCGCCATCGGGAGGAAGAAGAAGAAAAGGTAATTTTCTGTGCGCCGGTACATATATCGCAGGATGGTAGTCGATTGAGTTAGTAATTTCGGTTTTATGTCGATTCAAAAAGGTAACTGAAAATAGAGGTACTATACTACCTCTATTTTCAACTCTACAACCCACTCTATAGAGTACAGAGCAGGTACCAACGTACCGTCGCTCTAACTGGGACACATTTCGATTCTTCCCTCTCTGGTATCACTTCGACTTAGATCCTGTATAGTAAGTTAGTTCTGCTGTGTTTGTTATAATGAACTCTGCATCCTGAGTGATAGTATTATTTCTTACATTAGAATCTTTAGATAATTTAACATATATTGTGTTTATCTGGTCACCACGCCCGCAGTAAGGAATTTTTGGCACAAAATTCTTGGTTTATAAAGGATGTTTTTTTTAGAGTGTGACGTGTCGACCTTGAGTAAGCCGGTCACAAGGCTAAATTCGGCTCGCGACTACACTCAGGGAAGATGGGAGTGAGTTCTTCGAAATTAGATGGAAGGTAATAATGGGCGCCAGGTAGAGATATGCCTGTCTTAAGAATAAATTGCGTACTCCTCTACCAGAGTAGCAGTAAAACAAATCACTCAAGTCAAACGTTTAATGAAATTAAAATTTATGCAGTGGTTGATAATAAAAAAAAATAATGAAAAAGAATTCTCTAAATTACCAAGAGCCAGAAGGGCTTCCCAAAAACTTTACCTAACACTAACAAATGCCAGAAGGGCTTCCTATAAACTATAATCAACAACAAATGCCAGAAGGGCTTCCTACAACCTAAAATGCCTAAACTAATCCTTAAAACAGAATACTTATATCAGCCACACTTGGCTTAGGCTAAACCTAAAACTTCAATACCAAAACTAAACGTAAACGGAGTTCAACAAACTCCAAATATACCAGATACTAAACAAGTCAAATAACCAAGTAAACAAGAAGATTGACCTAAACCACAGATCCAGAAGGAATATACAAATACAGTGGTTGTAATAACTGGCTGGTATAAAATAGTAGGTTGAATAAAGTAATAATAAATTCCAGTCACAAATCCTGAAGGGATACACAAGTATTAAAGTTGTTAAATTAAATGGCCAGTTAATGAAGTGCACCTCACCGCAAACTGTTTACAATTTCCACAGTATATAATAAGCAACAAACAACCTTTATTCAATATATTTCAGTATAACTGTCAATGGACAGAAAATTAATAATAAAAATCGTTAACTTCTATTCAAATGACTGATTTACCATCAGTACACTAAATCGTTACTTCTAAAACTAAATCTCAATAGAATACCCAGTGCAAGCACCGGTTACCTGATACAAAATCAATATTGAAGGTTGACACCAAATCTAACGGTGAGATCTCTATACGTAGAATATACCATCTACTCGAGGTACACCATATGCCAGCAATATACTATGTACTCGAACTGTACCATCTATCAGAAAATACCATCCACCAGAACTGCACCAGAAATTTACCATCTACCAGAAAATAAGTACCATAAACTTTAACCGTACTATACACCAGACTCCAGAACTCCTGAACGTAATCAGTCACTAGGACTCTTCAAATTCAACCAGACACCAGGATTCTCAATAATATCCAGGCACTAGGATTGTCAATCCAACCAGGCACTAGGATTCCCAAAAATATCCAGGCACTAGGATTCTTAGACTCAACCCAGGCACTAGGACCCTCTCAGTTCTTGTTCGAGGGAAAAGGATCTTCTTGATAATCTTCGTGTAAGTTCCACAGTTGTTCGAACTAATCGCCGGGAAGCGAATCCTCTCAGATCTTCAGAGTAAATTTCAATACCAGAGATGGGCCTTGTGGAAGAAAATTTTATAATCACGTATAAAACGTATTCCCCAGAAATATTCACAATACCATAAACCATACAGGGAATTACCCAAATTGAAGAAATAATCGCCTCTAACAAGGATGATTCTAGATCATATATTCTTCAATCAGGCAAACTTTCTTTCCAAAAAAACTTCTCTCCAAAAATTATCTCAAATCGCCGATAACCTCCATTTTGACAATCCATAACCACAGAATCTAGCAGTTGTCAAACGAAACCTCCCACACAGAAGAAAAGTAACACAAGAAATCCAGAAACTATAAAATATTTCCCAACGGTAATGATATTCGACCTCACTAATCCGGAAATAACTGTTCCATAATAAATTCAAATTTATATTAATACGGAATATTCCGAGTTGAATTCACAATCAACTTCCAGAGGGCGCAGTAACAACCGAAATCTAAATGGTGTAAAATATAACCGTTACAAATCCCCCCTTACTTTAAAAAAAAAAATTTACCAGAAGGGTCAAATTTTTTTCTGCCAGTAACTTCAAAAAGCCAAATACGATAAACCAAATAACGACAATACTTCAATGAATCCTAACGAAAACGACACCGGCAAAAACTCCAATACCGACACAACCAAAACCAGAATTGTCACACTTCAATTAACTTCAAAAGTCCAATCTCAGCAAATTGAAACGGAGATGGATATTATAGCATGTTGCTACCGTGGTTCTGACGATACAAAAGATGTTAAGCATATGTCAGCCACTAGATGGGGGTAGTGACCACCCTAGTAAATTTATGCTCAAGGCAAGGGTTAACCATCCTTTAACCCAAGCAAAAACGAAACAGCCAAAATCAGTCCGACAAGTGTTCATCAGTCAATTGATCCGGTGGATGAGCTTTTAAGTCCTTTATATGCCAAACTCCCTGGTATTTACCGTCCTCACTCTGCAGTTCATAAGTCCAAGGGGATACCCGCGCGGAAATCAAAAATGGTCCAACATATTTCGGTGCCAGCTTAGCTGTAAAATATTTAGCTGCGTCCGAAAGTACCTGATTTCTCCTCCATACTAACTGGTTAACAGTGTATTGGACATCCCGACGTCGAAGGTTGTAAGTTCGACTATTAGCCTCGTACGCTCTCGCTAACTTAATCTTAACGTCACCATATATTCTCTCGAAAGCTTTTTCCCGGTCCTTAGTCAAGGCAGACCTGTCGAAACTGATCTGATCAGGGCAGGTATTTTCACCCTTACACGAAACTTCCCTTCCAAAAACAATAAAACTTGGAGAGTAACCGGTGACTTCGTGCTTTGAGGAACGAATAGCTAACCCAACCTGGTTTAACTGTCTATCCCAACCTCTCTGATCTTCTGACAGGTAGGACCTCAACATGGTTTTTATAACCCTATTAATTCTTTCGACCGGATTAGCTTGAGGATGATATAGCGCGGTATACTGAATGTTAACATTATAAGATTCTAAAAATTTAACGAATTCTTTAGACCGGAACTGTACGCCATTATCGACAATGATGGAATTGGGACACCCAAAGACAGGAAAGACATGTGTATCCAGTATTTTTACAATGGCTGACGCGGTAGCCGTACGCAGTGGGAAAAGAAGAGGGAACTTGCTGAAACAATCCGCGACAACGAAAATATACTGGTTACCGGAGCGAGACCGAGGTAAAGGACCAACCAAATCCGCAGACAGAAGCTCGAATGGTCGAGAAATTGAGACCTGTTTGGAGAGCATGAGGCCAGAAGGCTTCTCCTGGCTTGGTTTGATGGCATGACAGGTTCTGCAGCAGCGAATAAACGAAGCCACGTCATATCGCATCTTTGGCCAGTAATAACTTTGTGCCAACTTACTATATGTTTTGAAAACTCCCACATGAAGTAAAGACTCATGGACCTGCCTAATTAGAGATTTTCTTTGAGGACGAGGAACAACTTCTCTCCAGTAATCAGAATCAGAGGCTAGTTCGGGAATTCGAGGTGTTACATTTTTGAAAAGCTTACCCTGAATAATTTGCCAGGATGGAAACCGGTGAGGGGCATGAGTCACTTTTCCTAGAAGTTTGTCATACCACAAATCCGAGGAATGACTCTGAGGAGTATCAACAGTATCGATGATAGGTACCGCCCTAGACAAGGTATCAGGTACGATGTTATCTTTACCTTTACGGTGGACAATGGTATAGTCATACTGTTGAAGTCTGATAGCCCACCGGGCTAATCTACCAGAAGGTGAATTCAGTCGATCCAGCCAGAGCAAACTAGCGTGATCGGTGATAACAGAGAAATGTGACCCTTCAATATACGGTCGCAGTTTCTCAATCGCCCATAGAACGGCAAGGCATTCACGTTCCGTGGTGGTGTAATTGCGTTCTAACCGGGTTAAAGACCTAGAAAGATAGCATATCACCTTTTCTCCATCCTCTTGTTGCTGAGTCAAGACAGCACCAATCCCATAACCGGAAGCATCACACTGAATGGTGAATGATCTCGAAAAATCCGGGCAAGACAAAACAGGGGCACTAATCAAACATTCCTTCAACTTAATCAAAGCCTCATCGCATTGGTAACTCCATCTGAAGGACCGATTTTTCTTGAGTAGCTCCGTTAAGGGAGCAGTCAGATCCGCAAAGTTTGGTACGAATCTCCGGTACCATGAAGCCAAACCCAGTATACGTCGAACCTCCGAAACACAAGTGGGGACTGGTATGTTCAAAATGGCTTGAACCTTCGCTGGATCCATTCTTAGACCTTTTGAATCCACTACATAACCTAGATACAAGAGTTCCGGTCGACAAAAATGACACTTCTTCTTTGAAACCGTTAAATTAGCTGCTTGGAGGCGGTTAAAGACCTCCTTTAGTACCTCTACATGCTTCTCAAAGGTATCAGTAATTATTATTATGTCATCTAAATAGACAAACACATATGGTTCCAAATCCGGACCAAGAACTCTGTCAACCAAACGCTGGAAGGTAGCCGGACTATTAGACAGTCCCATAGGCAGACGGAGGAATTGAAACAGACCTCTATTGGGTACTGTAAAAGCAGTCAGAGGGCGAGAGGATGCTTCCAAGGGCACTTGAAAATAAGCCGACTTAATGTCCATAGAGGACAAGAACTTGGCGTTGCGGAGACGATCCAAGGTGGAATTTATATAGGGGAGAGGGTACGCATCTTTTTCTGTGACGGCATTCAATTTCCTATAATCAACGCAGAATCGGTACGAGCCATCCTTCTTTTTAACAAGAAGAATCGGGGATGACCAGGGGCTGGTCGAAGGTTCGACAATGCCCTGCTCCAGTAAGTTGTCTAACTCTGCATCAATATGACCTTGCATTACCGGACTCACAGGATAATACCTCTGCTTAATTGGACGACACGAGGTTTTTATCTCATGTTCCACCAGATTAGTACACCCTAATTCGTCACCCATGTTCTGAAAAGCTTCCTGCACAACCTCATTCAAAATCCTAGATTGCTCAGGGGTAAGGTGTTCCTCTGATGCAATCGCATCCACAGAGACATCAGCATCTCGTTGAAATACCCATCTCCCACAACGAAGATCCGGTACGATACCAAACTTCCTCCAAAAATCAATGCCTAGGATTAAAGAGTGCGGCAACTCAGGAACTACTAAGGCTGAAATCATCTTAACTTTATTTTCAAGCTTAATCGGTAAATCCACCGAACCGATACTCGAACAACTTTGCCCATTAGCGACTCTACAAGAAACAACATTATCGACATTAATACTAAGATTCAATTTCTTCAACATCGCCCATCCAGGGCCTCCTATAATCGTGCATGAAGCACCAGAATCCAAAAGACCTAATAACTCAACATCAAAAACAGAAACCGATAAATATGGACGTTCATCATTTTGCGCATGCGCCAACACATAATCTAACAAAGCTTTCTGGTGTAAAGGTAAACGATCACGGGCAGAGAAATGAGGGAAGGCACACATACTGCCATTAGAGGTCTTCCCCCTCAGTTTTCCGACGGCTTACACTTAGGACAGGTCCGAACAGTGGAACCTGGACGACCACACTTGAAACAGTACTTATTTTTGGTCATCTTACAATCCCTAGCAGCATGACCAGGTTGCTTACAATTCCAGCAAGTCAATACTGCACTTACCCCAGCCGCAGAGGTACCTACATCAACAGACGAGGTACTCACATCAACAGAAGAGGCAGAGGGTTGTTCGGCATATACATATGCTAAATCAGGTTCCATCAATGAGCTCCTATTTCGTGGAGGAGGTACAAAGGATTCGATGGATTCTTTGCGAGCCTCGAGTTGTCTTCCGATATCCAACAGTTGCGAAATCGAGGTTATGTTAGTCAAACCTAACTGACTCTGGTAAAAGGGTGAGATATTACGAAGAAGGATTCTCAGTCGAGCATCCTCATTGACAGGTACAGTAAGACGTTTGAACATAGTGTCCATCATTGCCAGATACAAACCGATGCTTTCATCAGGGCCCTGTGTTCGGCGTTTAATCTCATCGAAAAGTTTCTCGTTATAATTGGGAGGGAGAAACTGTTTTCTCAGTTCATCAACCAGCTGAGACCACGTTGACAAGGTGGACCGGACAGATCGGAACCAGATAAGAGCCTTACCCACAAATAGATCACTAGCAGACAAGAACAACTGCTCCTCTGTAACGTTCCGGGAAATACATAATTCCTCAACATTTTCAAGGAAAGAACTCAGGGAACATTTAGAATTATCTCCACTAAATTTGGTAATATTCCATTTTGCTACTGATACTGAAGGTGCCTTACATTGAGGAGCCGAAGCTGTAGCAGTGGTCCGGTGAACTATATCACTAACTGTGACATCATCCGATTCAGATTCCGAATCAGATATACCAGCTGTATCCATCAGCCTGCTCAACTCCAGAGGTGACTGAGTTTGCAGCGATAATCTCCGATATTTCCTAGCTCGTGATTCTAATTCCGCCTGTAATTCAATTATTTTCGCTAAATATCCCGACCGGAGAACCTGTTCATCTTCTGAGAGCGCTTGAGATCTTTCCGCTCGCTTAAACAAATGTACCAAGCGTGTAGACGTCTTCAGAAAAGATGGACTTTTCTCATCACCCGAAAAGTCTAATAATTCTCTTTGAAAGAATGCAATTGAGCTTTCTATCGCCTTTGAGTCATCTTCGAACCGATATGGATATGGTGGATATTTGGTTGTAATTCCAGATTTTTCTAACCTCAAATAACCTCTAAGACTCTTTCTCATCTCAACAACCGTATTCACGTTACCTACACCTCTAACAGCTAATTCATAACTTAATTCATCTTTATCAAGACGATTCACGTCCATTCGACCCTCCATACTTAACAAAATACCAAAAGCACAATCTTACCTAACCTCAAAAATACAAAATATTGGCAGCGCCAATAAATACAACGGAAATCGACACTACAGAAAAAATTGAGAACAAGGTAGATTCGAAAACTAACGGAATACGAAAAATATCAATAATAACAACAAGATCGATCAACCACTGCAAGTCAGATAGAATAGACTTTTGGGCCCCACGTTGGGCGCCAATTTGTGACGTGTCGACCTTGAGTAAGCCGGTCACAAGGCTAAATTCGGCTCGCGACTACACTCAGGGAAGATGGGAGTGAGTTCTTCGAAATTAGATGGAAGGTAATAATGGGCGCCAGGTAGAGATATGCCTGTCTTAAGAATAAATTGCGTACTCCTCTACCAGAGTAGCAGTAAAACAAATCACTCAAGTCAAACGTTTAATGAAATTAAAATTTATGCAGTGGTTGATAATAAAAAAAAATAATGAAAAAGAATTCTCTAAATTACCAAGAGCCAGAAGGGCTTCCCAAAAACTTTACCTAACACTAACAAATGCCAGAAGGGCTTCCTATAAACTATAATCAACAACAAATGCCAGAAGGGCTTCCTACAACCTAAAATGCCTAAACTAATCCTTAAAACAGAATACTTATATCAGCCACACTTGGCTTAGGCTAAACCTAAAACTTCAATACCAAAACTAAACGTAAACGGAGTTCAACAAACTCCAAATATACCAGATACTAAACAAGTCAAATAACCAAGTAAACAAGAAGATTGACCTAAACCACAGATCCAGAAGGAATATACAAATACAGTGGTTGTAATAACTGGCTGGTATAAAATAGTAGGTTGAATAAAGTAATAATAAATTCCAGTCACAAATCCTGAAGGGATACACAAGTATTAAAGTTGTTAAATTAAATGGCCAGTTAATGAAGTGCACCTCACCGCAAACTGTTTACAATTTCCACAGTATATAATAAGCAACAAACAACCTTTATTCAATATATTTCAGTATAACTGTCAATGGACAGAAAATTAATAATAAAAATCGTTAACTTCTATTCAAATGACTGATTTACCATCAGTACACTAAATCGTTACTTCTAAAACTAAATCTCAATAGAATACCCAGTGCAAGCACCGGTTACCTGATACAAAATCAATATTGAAGGTTGACACCAAATCTAACGGTGAGATCTCTATACGTAGAATATACCATCTACTCGAGGTACACCATATGCCAGCAATATACTATGTACTCGAACTGTACCATCTATCAGAAAATACCATCCACCAGAACTGCACCAGAAATTTACCATCTACCAGAAAATAAGTACCATAAACTTTAACCGTACTATACACCAGACTCCAGAACTCCTGAACGTAATCAGTCACTAGGACTCTTCAAATTCAACCAGACACCAGGATTCTCAATAATATCCAGGCACTAGGATTGTCAATCCAACCAGGCACTAGGATTCCCAAAAATATCCAGGCACTAGGATTCTTAGACTCAACCCAGGCACTAGGACCCTCTCAGTTCTTGTTCGAGGGAAAAGGATCTTCTTGATAATCTTCGTGTAAGTTCCACAGTTGTTCGAACTAATCGCCGGGAAGCGAATCCTCTCAGATCTTCAGAGTAAATTTCAATACCAGAGATGGGCCTTGTGGAAGAAAATTTTATAATCACGTATAAAACGTATTCCCCAGAAATATTCACAATACCATAAACCATACAGGGAATTACCCAAATTGAAGAAATAATCGCCTCTAACAAGGATGATTCTAGATCATATATTCTTCAATCAGGCAAACTTTCTTTCCAAAAAAACTTCTCTCCAAAAATTATCTCAAATCGCCGATAACCTCCATTTTGACAATCCATAACCACAGAATCTAGCAGTTGTCAAACGAAACCTCCCACACAGAAGAAAAGTAACACAAGAAATCCAGAAACTATAAAATATTTCCCAACGGTAATGATATTCGACCTCACTAATCCGGAAATAACTGTTCCATAATAAATTCAAATTTATATTAATACGGAATATTCCGAGTTGAATTCACAATCAACTTCCAGAGGGCGCAGTAACAACCGAAATCTAAATGGTGTAAAATATAACCGTTACAAGAGCTATAGAACTTTAAATAAATTTCAATAAAACAACGATGGATCATTCGATCGACATGAATTTTATTTATCCGCAAAATAATCTTGTGGCATTACATTTTAAATATGATCTCTGGCATATGACCGGCTGGATCGGATGTAGTCCAATCTGGACGTCCAATTTTCGATGACTTTTTCCAACATTTGTGGCCGTATATCGGCAATAACACGGCGAATGTTGTCTTCCAAATGGTCAAGGGTTTGTGGCTTATCCGCATAGACCAATGACTTTACATAGCCCCACAGAAAGTAGTCTAGCGGTGTTAAATCACAAGATATTGGAGGCCAATTCACAGGTCCAAAACGTGAAATTAGGCGGTCACCAAACGTGTCTTTCAATAAATCGATTGTGGCACGAGCTGTGTGACATGTTGCGCCGTCTTGTTGGAACCACAGCTCCTGGACATCATGGCTTTTCAATTCAGGAATGAAAAAGTTAGTAATCATGGCTCTATACCGATCACCATTGACTGTAACGTTCTGGTCATCATCGTTTTTGAAGAAGTACGGACCAATGATTCCACCAGCCCATAAAGCGCACCAAACAGTCAGTTTTTCTGGATGTAACGGTGTTTCGGCATACACTTGAGGATTAGCTTCACTCCAAATGCGGCAGTTTTGTTTGTTGACGTAGCCATTCAACCAGAAGTGCGCTTCATCGCTAAACAAAATTCTTCTTCTTCTTCGTATTTTAAGCCTTGGGCTTGTGTTTTCCATTTAAATTCGCTTATGAAAATCGGGAACAACGGCAA
Organism: Harmonia axyridis; assembly: GCF_914767665.1. Lineage (NCBI taxonomy): Eukaryota > Metazoa > Arthropoda > Insecta > Coleoptera > Coccinellidae > Harmonia > Harmonia axyridis. The sequence goes on from NC_059505.1 coordinate 35,112,477, forward strand.
TATCATTTTGGGCCCATTCGACGAATCTACGCCTTACTTGATGATCGTTTGGCTTCAATTCTTTCACGAGTTGGATTTTGTAAGCACGCAAACCAAGATCCTTCCGCAAAATCTTCCATGAAGTGGATGGACACAGATCCAATTCCTGTGCTCGATGGTGGATAGACTCATTCGGGTCTTCCTCAATGCTACGCTCCACAGCAGCAATAGCTTCTTCTGTAAGCACCGTACGGCGTCTCTGGGGATGCGAGTTATCAATAAGAGTAAACGTGGTGCGAAAACGTTCCATGTTTGATCGAATTAACTGCTCTGATGGACGATTTTGTCGACGATAAAATGGACGTAGTGCGCGATACGTATTCCGCACAGAACCATTATTTTCGAAATAAAATTGCACTATTTGCAAGCGTTCTTCAGGCGTGAGTCTATTCATGATGAATTGCCAAACCAAACTGAGAATAAATCACTTGACAGCTGTTAAATTGGTCGCCATCTTGAACAATAATGCCAACTTAAAGTTATATACCTCGAAAAAAAAACACCCTTTAGCCAATTTCATCCGGCTACAAAGATAACTGGGGTGTGATTGATTTCATAAAAAAAAATTAGATATTTCGCAAAAACACAAAATGTTGAATTGAAAAATTACCGTCAATATTTTTACCATGTGTTATATGACATTTTACGTTGAAAATGACATGTAGAATCTCGCCTTGAAAGTAGACCCCCCTATACTATCACAATTCAATGAGTACTTAGAAATACCTACATTCAACTGAAATTCTCAACAAACACCCGTGCGGTAAATAAAGCCATCACATTTGCACATAAAAAGCGACATTCCTTTCATCACAATAAACTAACATTTCGCTTCCCATGGAAGCATCAATCAAAATCGTGTACGCGCAAAACGCGTCTTCAGATTAGCATCTTCTGCCTCCGAGGCGACTTTCCATCGAGCCCAAAACTACAGGAAGATCGCAGATCAGATTATACTCACGACACAGGCGTAAAACATTGTCAAATGGTGGCACTCACCTGAAACAAAAGAGGAGTTATTTAAAAACTATGTAATCTATATTATGTATTCGCATGCTCAAAATTCGAAAGTACATCTTGTATGTTTCCCATATAATAGTTCCGTTACCTAGGACGAATTTCTGCGAGAACTTCATCAAGGAGAAATGGATTTTAGTGCTTATTGGCTACAACTTATTGAAGCTCTCATCCTGCCTTACAGAAAAAAAAAGATGATACATGTGCATGTTGTTGAATTGGCAATCGACAAATTAGTTGTTCCATTCTTTCAATTGATATGGTGACATTACTGCATATACCTGCAGTTGGGCAATTAGTCCATTATTTCAGAAATTATAGCTTGTAAACTGAATTTTCAAAAAAAAATTGATAATTTTTTCGAGGCTGCTACAATGTTTCAGATCAGTTTGATCTTCAAAAAATGTTTTCAATTGAGGGGTCTGTGGCAAATATTCGAACGAATTTTGTATAAATTTTCAATTTTTACTGCCTAAATTTCGGGTTCAGTTTTTTTTTTAAACTGTGAGGTCTACCGAAAATTGGTAAGCAGTGAATTGGCGATCCCTACTCTGCCAAATTAAGTTCTCGCCCGAGAAATTTTAAATCTAAAAATTTCACTCGAATTTGCAATACTGGACCTTGAAAATTTTGGTAAAAATGAAAGTTGGATGGGAAGTTCATATCATTCTTTCAATTGATATTGTAACTATTAGATGTAGAACATCCATACATAAATTGGACTGTAAGGTACTGGGTTATGAAGTTCGAAGGACCATAAGATTTTCCACACTATTTATTGAAGTAGGTCTATATATACAATTACACAATGTACACTTAACAAGATTCGCTTAACTAGTTATCGAAAACTATGAATCAGTTCCACGCACTTATCCAATAACAATTTACCGACTTGGGTACTAACGAAGATTTTGGTGACTGAGACCGACAACCGACTGTAGGGTCTTTTCTAACCACGTGGCGACTAGGCCAATATTTAACTAACTTGAAATGTGCAAGCTGAACACTGTGTCTCAAGGGGCGAGAGCAACTGATGGCTGCCATATCTCCTGGACGCAAGCTACGGACTTGAAACCTCATCATGTTTCAGATCAGAGTTCCATCTTTAAAAAACATTCAAATTTGAGGGGTCTGTGACAAATATTTCAGGAGATATAATGATTTCTGTATAGAAATTCAATTTTTATGTTTTTTTCCACAAACTTCGAATTCAGTTTCTTCTTAATCTGTAAGGTCTACGAAAAATTGGTGAGCGGTGTTCGAATTGGCGATCCCTAGTAGTAGTAGTAGAGTGTCTCATCAAAAAAAGTTGCAGGAAAAACCACGCATTGAAGGGTCATAATCAAAAATAATTTTTCACTTTTTATTTTTCAAAGGAAAATATAATCTGATATTAACCGAAAGTTAGGTTAATTAAAACCATGTTTGCCCCTCGCGAAACCCTTGGTCGAATTTTGCCCATTAACAGTAATATTGAACGACATCATGTGTGCGACCAATAACGTTCTTGGACAACATCACCAAGTTTTGATACAGAAATGTAAAAAAGTTAAAATGATATCTTCTCCAACTCATCTCATTGAAACTAATGAGACCCATACCATCTCATACAGTACTCCAACACACTGCAACCGAAACGCAATAATCCACTATCAAATTACCTCACTCGGTACCAACACAAAAAACCTCGGCTAATATCCCTTAAAAAAAACAAACAAAAACCACTAAGACCAAGCAGTACCTCACGATACCACTCAATGTTTTTCTATGACTCCTGTGCGGAAACCGAGGCTTCATTAGGAGCTCCGATGATTGACGGCTCTTCTTCGACAGAACCGTCGAGATGGGCAAATAAGGGGTCATTACATCATCTTCATTAGTCGTCATTTCTATTCCATCACCGAGCCCGCTAACGCATGATCGATCGTTTGAAATTTGACGTGACACATTCGCGCTTTTTCTATGGGCGCTCGTGCACCGACCGGTCCATCCGGTATTACACCGTGATCTCGCGCGCACAGACGACCGTCCAAAGAAATATCATTTTCGATGCTTCGCGTTTCTTCACAAGAGCGTATCGAATTATCGTAGAGAGAGAAACGGAATAGGGTTTTTTGTCGTAGATTTAGATAGGATAGAGGAGCTTCGGAGATGAACAGGGTGGTCTTTAGAAATTTTCACGTAGAAAGCGGTAGAAAATTGATCTTGATCTTCTTTGTGATTCGACATATTTTTGACCGCTTTGAAATTTGTAAAACACTATGCGGATGATGCAGTTCTCGTGGTAGATAGTGAGGATGACTCGCAGGAGCTTCTACAAGTGTTCAACACAGTTGCTCAATCTCTTCCGAGACTAAATGCATGACCACATGCAAAACAGCTCTCAGATGTGAATTATTAATCATCATACAACAAGTGTTGGAGTTCAATCACTCGGGCCCAGAAATCTCTAGTTTTGGTGACAGAACCAGAAGCAAGAACACAAGTGATTAAGGCTACAAAAACAGCCTTTCAAACAGATATCTGAGAATTGACACCAAAAGTCGTATTTATAAAAGTACACCTATTTTAACGAATGCAGCAAAAACAAGACCTGAAACATCGAAGACACATCAGATAATGGAGGCAGCAGAGATATAAATAGTCTGAAGAATAACATCAAATACTTCATCTATGGGATAGCTGCTGCGAAGGGGTAGAAGTCCCTACATGGAAGACATTTCAACAAGGTGAACCAGGATCACGTTGACATTGAAGCGTCGAACTATTGGCTCACAAGAGGTGGAATGTATCCAGAAACGGAAGATTTTCTTCAAGCTATCCAAGATCAAGTGATGATTGAACTATAACTGACGATCGATGCCGATATGAGTGTCCAACGAAGGAAACAATCCAACATATCACGCGCGGATGTCAAATGTTTGCAGGTAACGAATATAAAGAAGGACACGATGCGGTAGGGAAGATACTTCACCAAGAATTGGCAACCATATTAGGAGTAATGCAGTATGAAAAAGTGCCATATATAACACGTACAAACCCGGAAACCATCCTAGAGAATAAACGCCTGAAAGAAAAGTTCTTCATACGAGACCTACATAATATATTATTATGTCGATAAACATCAGAAGGCAGAAATACTCATCGACGTAGAAATACTAAATAACAACAACATGCGTCAAGAGGGGATCGAAAATTTTCGAAATATCGAAAGCTCGATTCATGAATAGACTCACGCCTGGACAACGCTTGCAAATAGTGCAATTTTATTTCGAAAATAATGGTTCTGTGCGGAATACGTATCGTGCACTACGATGAAGCGCATTTCTGGTTGAATGGCTACGTCAACAAACAAAACTGCCGCATTTGGAGTGAAGCTAATCCTCAAGTGTATGTCGAAACACCGTTACATCCAGAAAAACTGACTGTTTGGTGCGCTTTATAGGCTGGTGGAATCATTGGTACTTACTTCTTCAAAAACGATGATGGCCAGAACGTTACAGTCAATGGTGATCGGTTTAGAGCCATGATTACTAACTTTTTCATTCCTGAATTGAACAACCATGATGTCCAGGAGCTGTGGTTCCAACAAGACGGCGCAACATGTCACACAGCTCGTGCCACAATCGATTTATTGCGGATAAGCCACAAACCCTTGACCATTTGGAAGACAACAATCGCCGTGTTATTGCCGATATACGGCCACAAATGTTGGAAAACGTCATCGAAAATTGGACGTCCAGATTGGACTACATCCGAGCCAGCCGTGGCGGTCATATGCCAGAAATCATATTTAAAATGTAATGCCACAAAATTATCTTGCGGATAAATAAAATTCATGTCAATCGAATAATCCATCGTTGTTTTATTGCAATCTGAAAAAAACATCCTTTATAAAGCAAAAAGCTGTTTGCTCAGGTACAGGAGGGTGAGAACATTCCTAGGAAGAGACGAACAGGCCAAGGGATAGGCGGGATCGCGTTGACGAAAAGCAGAGAGTTAACAAGGACCATTCTTAATAAATTCTTTAATATCGAATATGACAATACATAACATAACATTAATTTTATTTCATTATAATGTATAAAAAAAAATCAACTTGATTCGTCTCAACTCTTCTGTAGTAATTATAACCATTGTAACATCAACAGTAATCTCCAGAAAGACCTGTTCAATACCGACACATTTCCCACATCGAAACCAGCAAGTTTTCCTGATCACGCAACTCCAATAAATCTCCCAACATCCACAGTCAACAACAATCGTTGGAAAACGAAGAGAATAATCGACATATATTTCCACGAAATGCAATCGAGATGCAATCGACGTGCACACAATCGAAACGCGAGAAGAATATTTCCCAATAACTCCTCGCGTTCACACTTCGCTTCATATCCGAGTCGCACCCTACTGAACTCTTTTTTTTTTCTCTCGTGCCTCGACGGCTCGGGATGGTCGATGAACCGAGGAGAAGACGAAGCCTCCATGTTGGATAATACACCTCGAGACGAGATGATTTGTGGAATCACTCTCGATCTGTTATAATGCCGGATGATTGATATCTAATCGAGGCTTAATTGAGAGTTCTCACATGAATCTACTAGTCCTGGTGGCAAGAAACTGCTAGGACGTCAAACGGTTGATGTGTTTTAAGACACGCGCACCTTAGAACATTGATAAGAAGAATGGAAATCGCCTTGTAACTGATGCATTTGTTTTGATGCCAACATTCGTCACACCTGATCTGACGGGACACTATAGCAGTAGCGTAACATAATTTGATTAATTTAGAAATGATCAATTCATGCTCAAAAATAGTTTACAATGTGATTTATTCATCAAAATTCTTTTGTGTTCCAAAAGGGTCAGTGTTTTTCTCAGTTTAATGAATTAGCTATTGTGAAGTTATGAAAAAGGGATTCCTAATAAAGCATTCAACAATCAAATCAGGATTCTCCACGCCTTTGGCTCGCACTCACAATCGGCTAGCTCGATTGTGATTGTCGACACTAAACTTTCATATCTCTTGTATTCGGGATCGAGCACAAATGTTTACTTTCCGTTCCTTCTATCTATATTCTAAGGCTAAAACCTAAAACGGATATGCAGAATGACTATATGACAATAGGCTAAATGGTAGTATTGAAGAATGTCTTAGACTTAGAGGGTAATTTTACGTTAATATGTTCCGGGCCCAAGTATTAGGTGTACAACTTTGCTTCCGCCGTTTTACAATAGACGGCTGTAGCGGTAAGTGGTAGTCAAAATAAATAGATCGTAGATGTCATACAATAAGTTTAGGTATTTGTAAACATAACGCCATCGAATCATTAGTCGATTTGTGTCTGCATCATAAGATTATTCTCGATTAAGCATCTCAGCATAAGAGCCAAATTCACGTCATTTGCGGGAAGTTTTAATTTCGTCCTCTAATATGAAGAAATCTGCAGCTGAGGCTCATCGAATGCTATCAAGTATCTATGGTGAGGCTGCTATTACTGGAACAAAGAGCTGAGAGTGGTTCAAAAACGGTCAATTTGACGTCGAAGCATGGAGGTGGATGAGAGAAGGTTTTCGGAGATGCAGAATTGAAGGCATGACTTGATCAAGACGCGACAACAACAAAATCAAACGCAACAATAATTGGCAGGATCATTGGGAGTGACTTAACAAGCCAATTAAAAACGCCTGAATCATGGGGATGATTCAGAAACAAGAAAATTGGGTGCCGTACGAGTTGAAGCCGAGATATGTTGAACGGCGTTTGTTTTTTAGTGAACATCTGCTTGCAAGGCAAAGACGGAAGGGATTTTTGCATCGCATTGTGACTGGAGACGAAAAATGGGTTCATTACGATAATACCAAGCGCAGAAGATCATGGGATATCCCGTCCATGCTTCCAAGTCGACGGCCCGACCGAATTTTCACGGTTCCAAGGTCATGCTCAGTATTTGGTGGGATCAGCTGGGCGTAATGTATTATGAGTTCTAAAAACCGACTGAAACAATCACAAACGATCGTTATCGAACGCAGTTAATATATTTGAGCCGAGCATTCAAAGACAAACGACCGCAATACAACGAGAGACACGATAAAGTGATTTTACAGCATGACAATGCTCGACCACATGTTGCGAAAGTGGTCAAGACATACTTGGAAACGTTGAAATGGGAAGTCCTACCCTACACTCCGTATTCTCCAGACGTTGCTCCCTCGGACTATCACTTGTTTCGATGGCACACGGCCTGGCTGACCAGTACTTCCGGTCTTATGTAGAAGTAAAAATTGTATGGATTCGTGGATCGCTTCAAAAAATTTGGAAATATGGAAGAAAGCAGTCGCCAGCAATGGACAAAATCTGCCATCTAGCTTATTGATTTATTCAGATTATTGTGGTTTATATCCAGTTCCGATAGAAATATACTCTTTTACAGTTGCTAAACAATGACTTCACACTAAGAATTGAACATGATGAAATCACCCTGGACATGGAATTACATTTTGAATTTCTAATAAATTTTTATGTCATGTGTTCTAACTCACGGAAAATGTCGTCTGAGCGGCTACATTCGTATTTACATGAAAATTTACAATATATTCTCCGAATTCTTCACAAAACATATGTGTTCATTAGTTATTAGTTGTCATTAATGGATAGTTTAAGGGGCGAGAACATCAATGAATGGAGGCTAAAAAGGAACAAGAAATGGAATGAAACATATCAACCGCATGGATGAGAACAGGCTGGTAAGAATAACGAGAGACAGATCTCCGATTGGACTCATGAGCACCGGAAAACCCCGCAAACGTTGAAGGGATTACCTCCATATTTAACGATTACAGGCAGAGAAACGAAAATAAGCAATTTGCTTGAGCATAAAGAAGATGTTGCCATCTTCAAAAACAGAAAGTTACGAACCAGTCACTTCAATTTCAGAAGGTAGTATACCACCACCAAGTCCATCGTGAACTTCGAACAAATCTTCTCCGGAAACGTCCCAATTGTTATCCACACATCCAGGACCAGCCACGCCACAGGCCTCCCTCTCCACGACCTACACCCACTTCCGTCCACAAACCACCCGCACAACCTAGACGACAATCGGGCAAACTAGAGAACAAAACAGACTGGCACCGAGATCTACGGCACATCCGGCTATAATAAAGCCGCAAACCGAGACATCGAATCCATCATGAAATATTTATTAAATATACCCAAATTGGCGTTCCGTGCCCCAAATCGCTTCTGACACGACCCGTCGACGGTAATTTTTTACATTAGGATCGGAGCTATGGAGGTATGACAGCGAAAAAAATCACGATATAAAAGGATGTAATGAGGCGATTTTTACATTTCGGAGAAAGTACGAAGGCTTAGAGATCTACGTCGGTCGAATTAAGAGCTATTTGGATAATTAGATAATTAGGAGGTTTTAATTGGCATTTTAATATAAATACCGTTTTAACGTTTCGGCTGACGCTTATGGAATATTGTGTTTGCAACGTTGGAAATCCAAACGTGTGTGCACGAACACCAAATGTGATTGCATCAATAAGCAAATAGTAAATGATGATAAAGCCGTCTACTACAAATGGATTAGAAGCCTGTCTTGCTCTCGTCAACAAACAGACTCCAGATAGATCGAAATTGGAATTGTGACAAACTCCTTCGAGAAATATATATGAAGTCGTATGTGCTGTTAGACCAACAAGCAGCCATACATCTGAAATATGAACAACCAAAATTCGAGTATAGAATGTAAAGCGAGGATATACAAAAGATGTGTATGTCCAGATTTGACATAAGCACAGAAAACTCTGTGGTAAAAATAATCTTAAGAACAACCAAGATGAAGAATTTTGGGGCAACAATAACAGGAGATACACTGAACGACAGGCAGAGGAAAAAGCAATACATATATGTATATGTATAAGAGAGAGAAGAAGGTAATGGAACCAGCACAATGTTAAAATGAGTCCAGACAAAATGGCTAAGATTGCAAGAGGCATAGGAAAGGAGACTCCTAAGGCACCTACCAAAACGATGGCACCAAATACATAAAAGAGCCTGGACCGAACAGTAAATATTCCTCCTAAAAGAGGAAGAAGTCAATACTGTGCATTCCACCTTCTGATATCGACAGATATCGGGATCAATGTAAGCAGCCTCATCAAAAGTTTGTGGTTTGTTTTCCCTTCCTATGTCGTCTGTTATAATACTCCCTCAAGGAATCTGAGGCCTAACCAGTAAAACACCATTTATTTCTTGAAAGTTGGGCTTTATTCGTCAACCCTACCTTACCCAGTTATCCTCTATTAACATTTCAAAACCCTTCCTGGGAAAAGAATCGTCTTTTTCTTGAAATAGGTTTCTATGTTGGCAATCACTTCCTCATAAGAGCCAAATTTCAATTCCTGGGGGTCTGCAAAATGCCACTAATCTCTGGGGGCCTGATATGGAGAATCGATTTATGACAAGGAGTATTGTCTTGGTAAAAGATTATTTCCTTCTTTTGAAATTCAGAACGTTTTTCTTAATATCTGCAATCGATTCAATAACGTTATGGGATTTCCTATGACAAGATAGTCGATGAGGAATATTTCTTGCAGGTCTCAAAATTCGAATCTCATAACTTTAACAACTAAGAGTTTGAGACTTTGACCAGACTAGCATTGCCATATGGGACGTACTGAGTGAGGAGGTATGATGTACACAGGTCCAATTGGGAGATATGAAAGATGGAAAGTAAATAAATGAAATTCTTGAGAAAGTTAAAATTTTTACCAGTTATGTAGTTGGATATGACTCAACCTTACCGACTTTAGTTTCAACCTCAAACAGCTGTCTTCACTCTTTTGGTCTTCAGCTTCTCATCCCTATTCTAACTACCCTCTACACTAGTATAATCTTCGAAGTCTTAACTTTAACCCACTGCGTATACTTCGAATAAAAACTCTACAATCAACTCACCAGGTACAGCCATGACCAGCTGTACTCTCCAACAGGTGAGAAAATTTCTCTTCCTCACGAAGAAAAACATGTATCACTTTTTTTCTGACCACAAACTAAACGACTTAACGTCCTCGAAAAGTATAGGTTTACAAGAAAAATCGGCTTATAACGTCCCCAATCCTTCGAAACCCGAGTTTCAACTGAAATTATAGGTCGATTCGCTGGCCTCAATTGAAGGGGTGACAGCCGAAGGGTTTCCTGATGCAATCGTGACATAACTCGGTGCTAGTATTATTAGAAATCGCCGATGGAATTGGCGATGTTCGATTACGGATTGGAAAGTGTTAGATAATTAGTCGAATGCGTTGATCAAAAATCAGCTCGTCTATCAGATACATAGATGGCACTTATGACATATCATTTTAGATTGGAGAGATTTCTTGAATTGGGTCATGAATGTAGTTTCAAATTGGAAGCTAAGGGCCAGTTGCACCATTTGCCTAAACATTGATTAAAAATTTAAACGTTGATTACTCTATGATTTCTCAAGAGAAATCAGAAATTAATCGATGTTTAAATTTTAATCAATGTTTAGGCAAATGGTGCAACTGGCCCTAAGAGATATTCTACTTATATAAAAAGCTGTGCAATATGTAGAAAGATACCCAACAATATTCCTATTTGGATGATTGTCAAGATCAAGTGATTTTCTTCATTGATTCAATATTCACTTTATTTCTACAAATTTTAATGAACACCGAGCTTCATGGCATAGATCAAAGATCAAATCATTTCAGTTAATTTTTGCTTCCACCATATATTTCATGCTGAAATAGACAAGTTTCGTGAGAAATAAGTAATCTGTGGTAATAACAGCAAAACAAATATTCTGATAATTTTTCCTACTCCAGTTTATAATAACAATAACTCGTCTAAAAGTAAACTAATATAAATCAGATGTGAGTCACGTAACACATATATAAACAAATCGTGACAGTGTTCCGATTCGTACACGCCTCTAAATCTACTTTTGAAAGATAATTGTATAACCTAGACTAAAGTTATTGGGTTGAAATGCATCGAATGAAGGAAACAACTAATATGTTCAGAATAATTTCAATCTGATTTGATTAAACGGTTGTAATTCGAGGAAATCAGATCAGATCGGCGTAATCTATCTCATCAAGAGTAACGGGTCTGGGCCTATACTAAAAACCAGTAAACTGTACTAAATGACGGTTGAACTGTACCACTAATCTATCAAGAATGGAGTATAACAACTTAATTTTTTTTTTTCAAATTTCAAATGAACCAATTCAATCGATTCAAAAATATTACAAGGAAAGCATATATCCTGAGTAATTTTTAACGAAATTTTGTGAATAGCATTTGGTAAATGACCAGTACCAGCACACCAATGGAAATGTGACAAATTTTTCCCGCATATCGGCTTTCAGATGAAGAATAATTAATAGAAAATCGCTTTTGTGAGGAAAGGAGCGTTTGAGCGCTTGTTGATTCATGCGTCAATTGCAATCGAGATCACATATCTATTATCTATAAAGAGTAGATTGAAATTGGTGCATTAAGGACCAAGCCTGCAAAGGCTTCTAACTCCAAATAAGTGTTTTTCTCTTGATCTATTTCAGATATTACATTTGAATTTTTTATTTTTCACTGATGACGCGATCAAAACGAAATTTAACATAAAACTTTATTCATATTTAGTAAGAAAATCTTTTGTAACGTCCATATTTACGGAACTTCTAGTCGGATTTTTTTTATCAACGAACTTGACTGCTGAAGTCTAAATATGAACATCTCCTGAAAATTTAAAGTTTCTGGGTCCTTCCCAACGAAAGATAACATGTATCATCATCATCAGTGAGTGGAACCTTATCGTTTTAATCCATTTCCCGTTCAAAATTCGAAAATTACAGGCATTGTACCGGAATTACAGAGCTATCTGTTTAGAGACGTGAGCATTGTTTATAGGATACAGGGGACAATTTGGAGTAGCCAGCTCCCTCTACCTTTTAGACATTATGCATTTTTCACTTAATTCAGTCAAAACAATCCTTCAAAAACCTCAACAAGTATTCAAAATAACAATTGCTTGGACCATCGAACACCACGAACTTCGGGAAGAACTTGTGGATATTTTTCCTAATTGTCGAATTTGTAATAAGCAGACTATTTATTATTTTCTGTAACTACCTGCTGAAATCCAAGGTTTGGCAACTTTTGCTCTCCTAGTGTCATCGGTTGTTTCACGTCGTTTGGCGCGCTTGAAGTTTGTTTTCTGAATTTCTGATATATTTAGGTATTGATTTCAATATATTTTGAGTTGATATTAAACGTTGATTAACTATGGGACGTAAAAAGTGCGTTCTTTGTGGCGAAATTCGAGAATTGAGTGAAATATCGTATCATTGATAAGTTTTCATTTCCGCGCGCTTCATGTCACATTTGTTAGTTCATACTGAAAATAACATATGCTCCCTCTATCAATGTTTATTACTCTGACAATCTTAGAGATTAATTCTTCTAACAATCCCACAGCTGTATCATCATTGGAAACAATAAACGGACAAGCAATTATTTCATTCGAAAGGAATGGGACTGATATCGAGAAGACCGTTCGACGCCTTGTGAGCAATCGAATACCCTTCACAACACTCGATGGACTTTCTAAGCCGATCGCTCAGGTGCATTGCTCGAAACCTAGGCGATAAATCGAACAACCTCGCCCTGCGTTCGCTTCGCCTAGAAAACGAACGGAGAATGCGTCGGACAGGTAGGTCAGCGGCGATTCGCATCGCAAAAATGGGAAACGAGATGCACTGGCCAGAGCCGGGTACGGAGCAGCGGCGGCTCGTCGAAAGGTTTTCAAGTTTCGAATTTGGTCATTTTTTGCTGGATCAGTTTTCCGGATTACTTGGGGTAGCTGATGCCAAGGCGGGAAGCCTTGTTTACCGATTGCGTGGCTAAATGTACAGTGACTTAATAAACCACAGTGGCGACAAGCGTGGTCTCGTTTTTGATTGGCTGAGTCTAAATATGGCGGCTTGTTGTTTACATTTTCCGTTTACCTGATATTTGTAATTTATTCAAAATGTAAGGCCCATTTAGTCACTGCAGTATTCTGCAGTTGAATAAATTTGTTCTATATACCAACAAAAACTATCAAGTCCAATAATTTTAATTTCGACAAAGTGTCAGTTCAGTTCAGACAAGTTCTATGTCCACATTCCCCATTCGTAGGCTCAATTCGAAAGGAATTGTCACCACTGTGTTTTATTAAGTCACTGTAGCTAAATGCTCTATAGGAAATTAAAGACAGAAAATAAGATATATTCAATATATTTAATAACATTGACCTCATAGTAATCAACATAGATAGAAGGAGCATATGTTAGTTTCAGTAAGCAAATTTTGTCCCCATCATGAACTATCAAATTTGACATAAAGCGCGCGGAAATGAAAACATATCAGTGATACGATATTTCACTCAATTCACGAGTTTCTCAATAAACAACGCACTTCTTATGTTCCTTAGAGAATCAACGTTTCATATCAACTTAAAATATATTGAAATAAATACCTAAATATATCAGAAATTCAGAAAACAAACTTCAAGTGCGCCAAACGACGTGAAACAACCGATGACACTAGAAAAACAAAAGTTGCCAAACCTTGAATTTCAGATAAATATTCTGTTTATTACAAATTCAACAATTAGGAAAAAAATCGGATTCCAAATATTCAAATTTCCATATTTAATCAAGAATCACTTAAATAAACATATTTCATTGAATATAATACACATTCATAACGATATAGTAAAATTGTGGATTTGAAAATATATCACAATCCGACAACCTAACCTAACCACGTTGAAGACATGTAAAAATTGATAACCGTCGACGAGTCGACGCTGGTAGAGAGGGTCAGTTAGAATTCCACGCATACCGCGATCGGAAACGTTCTCGCAGACGCCTCAGGCGGGAGCTTTTGGCTTTTCTCGGTGAAAAACGTCAAAGTCCCGTGTTGCGGTCTTGCCCAGATTGCCGCCGCGAGATTCGCACTTTCCGATTGCCGAGTTGACCGACATCCCCCCCGGGGAACCGGGAACGGTTGTTCGGAATTCCTATAGCGCCTCCAACGGCTTTTTTCAGAGGAATTCCAACGGCAGGTCGCCAGTTTCCCGATGGCGATTAGAAGAAAAATTCGAAAAAAGCGCCGATGCATGATTATAAGTTTTTTGCGCGTTCGTTTCCAGAAAATATGTTTACTACATGCTTGACGTGTTTCTCTGTATTTATGAGTTAGAGATGTCACATTGAATCTTATACAGGGTGTTTCCTAAACATGCGGCAAAAATTCAGGGGGTTGTTCCTTGGACTATTCTAAGAATATTTTGTCCTTTGATGATTTTTGAAAAACCTATTTGTTTCGAAGATATAGGGGAAACAAAATTTCAGATAATAACATTTTATTATGAAAAATTACATGAAAATTCAACTCAACCTACAAAAACTGTTGAAAATGACCACCTCTAGCCAGCATACAAGCATCCAATCTTCTCCTCATTGACTGCCGAACCCTTTCAAAAACACCAGGATCATTTCTTATTAAGTTACACCCAGCAATGATCGGATTTCGCAAGTCTTCCACATTTTCTACTGGAGTGGTATAAACTAATGATTTTAGATGGCCCCATAGGAAATAATCTGGCCGCTTTTAGTAATTGGAATGTTGTTAAACAAATTGAAAAATAAATTGTACCTACTTAGTAAACACAGTGCGGTACGCATTTTTATTTAAACTATTATTAATTTTAAAAATATGAAAAATGTTGTTCGCCCTGTATCTTCGAAACAAAGAGGTTTTTCAAAAATCATCCAAGGACAAAACATGCTTAAAATAGTCCAAGGAACAACCCCCTGAATTTTTGCCGCATGTTTAGGAAACACCCTGTATAATGGTGAAGGTTTTCTTCACTGTTGGTTGTTCGAAAGATTTGGAAAATTCCGGGCTTATTAGACGTGGTCTATTGTCAATTTTTCACCTGAAGTTTCGCTTACTACTGCGGTAAACATCTTCAGTGGTTTCCAGGTGTAACTCAGCGGAAGACCTCTTTAATTTTCGACAAAGATTTACCCTCTAAAAACTCTCGCACTCAAGAGGGAATAACACCACGTGACAGTTCAGTTCAAAAATCGGAATTATAGATTTTTCCTCTTACAATCACCGATTTTTATGGGTTTTTCACATAATTTCTTCCAACAATAATCTACAATGTAGAATGACAATATTTTTGATATGAGAAAGAAAAAAAAAGGTTGGTGACTCCGTTTTTCTCAAAAGATTTGATGAAATGTTCAATGTACAAAGTATTTTTCAAATATTCGTGAAAAAAAACCTAAAAAAAATCCTTACAAAAGAGGTAAAACTACTGAAGTGAATGTACAACTTCGTACACCGTACAAAGTTTGACTAATACGCGGAAAGCCCTATGGTAATAATCCCTCTTAATTGATTACATGCTAAGTTTGGAAAACCATTGAAAAACGAATGACATGAGTTTTTTTATAAATGGTGAGTCAATAATGCTCGATCGGTAAACTGTTGAAATTCTTGATTCAAATGTTTACGGAATCGACAGTACTCAGCGCATAAGATCAAATAATTTTTGACTATACAGGCTGGACCGAAGTCCGAAAGTGATGAAACACTAGACCACTTTTTTTTTTCAAATGAAAATGATAGAATGAAAGGAATGACATTGTGGCGCCGCCAAGAAATAAAACTAATATTTTCAATTTGGTCATTCCATTCAAAAATTGACGAGTTTATTCACCATGTTTTCAGACATCTTAGCCGCAGGTAAACTCTAAAAAATTGCTGACAGGTGCTGTCATACAATTTTTCCATCTAGAATCCATTCGTCATTCAAAATTGAGGGGTTTGTGATTGGTTTTAATTGAAACGAGGGACATAGTTGGCTCAAATTTCGAAAATTACAATCTTACGACGAGAACGTCGCCCAAAAAGAACGTAATGTTTACATTCACCATAAATTCTGAAAAAGCTCACCCCGTATACACCCAGCTGAACGACTCAAGAGCACCGGAACACCCCGATTCACAACACCAACCACCAAAATCACCAAAAAAAATGTCAAAAAAAAATTATTTTTTTTCGAATAACAAAATTTCATACCATCATTCCAATTCTCCACAATCTCGCTCTGCTTCTCCCAGTCGCTGATGTTCACCGAGCGTCCGGACCTCACGCGGGGCCTGCCCTGGAAACGTTGCATACTGAACAAGAAGACACCAGACGACGTCGCCGACGACGCTGCTGCTGACCCGAGACCAGTGGCGGGGGATACGGGGCTTCCTCGTTAACCCCTGGTACACTCATTGTCTTCAGGCATCACACGCGCCAAGACTTCTTTGTCAATTGAAACGTTCTATAAATGGCGCCACTCTTAAGACGCGTCGGTTTCAAGAATCCACGTCGACGTCAACTTTTGCGTTTTGCACTAAATACAGATATTTGTGTGGAGTTGCTGCTTTGTGTGAAAAACTGAAAGACGCGATGTGATAGGGAGACATTAAAACGGAAGTAGAAACGAATTTGACAGTTGTCAAAATCTATGCTTGAAAGCGGGGATGTCACAGAAGAGCAGAAGTAATGTGTCGATGTTATTCATAGAGTAATAAAGATGGATAGAAGGAGTATACACAATTTATACATGTCCCCCAACATGGTTAGATTACGTTGTCGGATTGTGAAACATTTTCAAAACCACAATTTTTCTATATCATTATAAATGTATATTATATTGAATGAAATATATTTATTTGAGTGATTCCCGATTAAATATGCAAATTTGAATATTTGGGATCTTATATTTTTCCTAATTGTCGAATTTATAACAAGCAAAATATTTATAATTTTTTGTATCCACCTGCTGAACACCAAGGTTTGTCAACTTTAGCTCTCCTAGTGTCATCGGTTGATTCACGTCGATTGGCGCGCTTTAAGTTTGTTCTCTCAATTTCTGATATATTTAGGTATTTATTTCAGTAATTTTTGAGTGAATATGAAACCTTGATTCACTATCGCACATAAGAAGTGCGTTCATTGTGGATAAACTCGCGAATTGAGTGAAATATCGTATCACTGATATGTTTTCAATTCCGCGCGCTTCATGTTAAATTTGATAGTTCATGTTGGGTACGAAATTTGCTTACTGCAAATGACATATGGTCCCTGTCTATGTTTATTACTCTGACATGATATTTGTGTGGGAACCACAGAGTTCGTAATATTTTCTTTTGCAAACTATGAAAGTAAGTATTCAAAATAGCACTAAATTCTCTTTCGGCCAATGTAAAATCAACATTCGTATGTTAAACCTATCATTCAAGTAATTTTCAAAAGGACCAGGCATCACCTCAATGGAAAAATTGTTACCAGTTATTTATTTTTCTGAATTTTGTAGAATATCTTAAACTTTTGGTCACAGGTACTGTTTGACATAACAATAGTGCTCTTGAATCAAGAGCACGAAATATTGGAAAATTCCAAGCTTGACTTCTTCAATTATAGGGTGAATTATGAACTGAACGAATTTCATTTCGAATAATGTTTGACTCACCCCGTATATAACAATAATTTTAATTAAAAACAGGTCTTAAATTATTACTTTATGGTTAAGATCGCGCTAAACTGTTTCATTCAAGATCTTTTCTAGGAGATATTTTACTTTAAAGAAATCCCATTTTCAAACTTCGACACCCTGTATCTCGAAAACTAGTCATAGGGTTGAGTTCGAAAAATGAACCGGTGACAATTTTTCCATTAGGCTACTGCCTGGTCCTTTGTCAAAATTATACTATTGATAACCACAACGTTCGTTATATTTTCAATGGCAAACTTTCTCTTCAATGATCTCCTCGAGTTTTCAATGATTCTGGTTACGCGATCATCCTCGAAATTATTATTTTCTTCTGAACGTAAATATTTCGATGGAATCTGCAGTTTTGAAATTGACAGAAACTCGAATGGCAACCGTGGCATTCAAGAGCCAAACCTATCCTGAAATTTTCAAGATGTTTCTGTTTTCTGTTTGGGAGTTACTGTGTTTACGGCAGGTCAGACTTGAATTTGACGGATTCGTCATCAGTCAATCGAACCTAATCGTTTCATACCATCCTCGGCACAAAATTCGAAAAATACAGACATTGTGACGAAAAAATGAAGCGATCTGTTAATGTATTGGATGCACACGTCAAAAAGTGTCAATTTAATTACCGTTCATAATGTTGAACCTTGATTTCACAAACGTAATTTTTTCATCATCTTATCGATTTCGAACCACAAGGTCAAATGAGAGTGACCTTGTCGGGCGGTACTTCTCAACGATTTATGGTGAAGAATATGAATTTAATAATTAATAAACATTCACTATTTCCATTGGAAAATCGTACATCCTGAAATCTGATATCGTTCAGAACGCATATTGCTTTCATTGATGACCGTTAATATGAATAAAAGATCGACTTTCAGGCCGAACCTGCCGGTTATCAATCAAACTCTTATTGGGCTTCTTTCGCAATGAATACGCGTAGAGCTTGATGAACTTTCCACGGAAATCCTATAGGACATATGGCGTTTTGGATGACACGAATATCATTCCAGAGCAGAGCATAATATATTTGATGACCCGAGCAATAACTCAAATATTAGGTGTTTCCTGAACTGAATTTCACAGAATATCATTTGAAAATAAAAGGAGAAAAGAACTGAGAATTATAAGATTTAGGGAAAAAATCTTGAAGGTGTCTTTTTTCAAAATAATCAGATATCAGAATTCAAATCGTAAATCTCTTGCTTCGTTCGTTATTAGGCCAATTGAAAAGTCCTCGGTCTGATGCACAGATGGCGGTGCTAGTATTAAATCCATATGATTGTTAGTTAGTACCAACCTTCAAACGATACGTGTCAAAATTTGACAGCAGTCCGACCATTAGTTTGTGAGATATTGCGTTCTGAGTGTAGCTACTTTTGTTATTTGAAAAAAAAAAGGAGGAAAAAAAATTTCGTGTGCTGATAAAATATAGCTTTTTGAAGGGAAAAAATACAGTTGAAGCGAAATGTTGGCTTGATGAAGAGTTTCCGGGGTCTGCACCAGGAAAATCACCCATAATTGATTGGTATGTTGAGTTCGAACGTGGTGAAATGAGCACCGAAGACGACGAACGCAGTGGACGCCCAAAAGAGGCTGTCACCGACGAAAAAATCAAAAAAGTTAACAAAATAATTTGAAATGACCGTAAAGTGAAAGTGATCGAGATAGCAGACAT
Source organism: Harmonia axyridis (assembly GCF_914767665.1). Classification (NCBI taxonomy): domain Eukaryota; kingdom Metazoa; phylum Arthropoda; class Insecta; order Coleoptera; family Coccinellidae; genus Harmonia; species Harmonia axyridis. The sequence goes on from NC_059505.1 coordinate 35,131,866, forward strand.
TGTGAAGATATCATCTGAACGTGTACATCATATTCTTCACGAATATTTGTACATGAGAAAGCTGTGTGCAAAATAGGAGCCGCACGAGCTCACAATCGATCAAAAGCAACAACGTGTTAATGATTCTGAGCAGTGTTTGAAGACAAATCGTACAACAAAATGGTATCGAAAAGTTGAAAGATCGCTATAATCGCTGTATCGCTCTCGAAGGCAACTATGTTGAATAATACAATCGAATTTTGCCAAAAAAATGTGTTTTACCTACTATGGTAGACCGAGGACTTTTCAATTGTCCTTGAAAATTGCGAAATATTTGAGACAGTTATTTTTCGGAAACGCCCTGTAACTCGAGAACAAATCAATATATCTATGATCTGCTTTCTGATATCTCATTAATTCGAAAAAAGAGATCGGAAGTCCTTGAAGATAAGGTTTCTTTCAACCTTATAGTTCTCGAGACGCTTTCGATTTTGAGACAGTCTGTACTGAAATAATGTCTGCACTCTCGTACAGCTTGTTATCTGAGCATACCAAAAGTGACACAAAGATAACTTCTTATCTACCGATATGATACCTAATCGATTTCAGGGTTCAGTATTAGAGAAAATTTACCAGAAAGAAGTATAATTCTGAATAAATATGGATTGAACTATCCTTGATATTCGAAATCGACATTATGCATAATATTAGCTATTAACACGTATTTGCTTTTGTTTCAGTGAGTTTGAACAATAAGGAACAAATAACCCATGAAATGATTAATTTATGGACAAGATAATATGTAAAATCTTGAAATATTTCAATAAATGAACTGAAAAATGCACGCAATGCATTTTCTTACTTTCCTTCTCGTGAGAATATTCCATAGAACAAATCAACTTGGTTGAAGTCCAATCCCAAATTGAAAAAAATCGATCGAACTGAGGCGAAATGTTGTCAGTCAATATTTCACGTCCAGAAATAGCCAGCATAGAATGACGTAAGCATTATGAATACATTTTCTGCGAATTAACATTTAGCCTCATTCTCATCTTACTATGAGGTTTGTACGTGGTTGTATGTTTAGTGCCAATTTTACATACATCAACATCACGAAAGAAGCTGAGTATTCATCGATTTGTTGAATCATTCATTATTCATTTTCATATCGAAAGATTAAAAAAAATTGAACTGGTTCAGCCGTTACTGATTGGTAGTTTATCACGATTAAAAGAAGAGCTATAATTTCTATGGTTACTACCAAAAATATTGTGTTAACAATTTGGGTATTACCTATATTGTGTAATAATAGGGGCAGTTTTGATCTTATTTCAGGTTTATCATAACACACTGTAGTTTCTAAAAATAGAACAGAGTATTTATAAGGATTCAAGTAAAGGGTGTTTTTTTTAGAGCTATAGAACTTTAAATTGCAATAAAACAACGATGGATTCTTCGATTGACATGAATTTTATTTATCCGCAAGATAATCTCGTGTCATTACATTTTAAATATGATTTCTGGCATATGACCGCCACCGCTAGCTCGGATGTAGTCCAATCTGGACGTCGAATTTTAGATGACTTTTTCCAAAATTTGTGGGCGTATATCGGCAATAATACGGCGAATGTTGTCTTCCAAATGGTCAAGGTTTGTGGCTTATCCGCATAGACCAATGACTTTACATAGCCCCACAGAAAGTAGTCTAGCGGTGTTAAATCACAAGATCTTGGAGGCCAATTCACAGGTCCAAAACGTGAAATTAGGTGGTCACCAAACGTGCCTTTCAATAAATCGATTGTGGCACGAGCTGTGTGACATGTTGCGCCGTCTTGTTGGAACCACAGCTCCTGGACATCATGGTTGTTCAATTCAGGAATGAAAAAGTTAGTAATCATGGCTCTATACCGATCACCATTGACTGTTACGTTCTGGCCATCATCGTTTTTGAAGAAGTACGGACCAATGATTCCTCCAGCCCATAAAGCGCACCAAACAGTCAGTTTTTCTAGATGTAACAGTCTTTCGACATACACTTGAGGATAAGCAGTTTTGTTTGTTGACGTAGCCATTCAACCAGAAGTGCACTTCATCGCTAAACAAAATGAAATGGACGTAGTGCGCGATACGTACACAGAACCATTATTTTCGAAATAAAATTGCACTATTTGCAAGCGTTGTTCAGGCGTGTGTCTAATCATGATGAATTGCCAAACCAAACTGAGAATAAATCACTTGACAGCTGTTAAATCGGTCGCCATCTTGAACAGTAATGCCAACTTAAAGTTATATACCTCGAAAAAAACACCCGTTACAATAAAGGTATCAAGAAAACTGAAAAAGACAATCAGATCTCGGCATAAAAACCAAAATTGCTCATATTGTTAGACTCAGTACTGACTGCTTCTTTTAGTAGTTTGGAAATTTCAAGTCAAAAATTATTCAAATGGTTGAATTGAATTATGATACAAAATTACAACTTTTGAAAAAACTATTCAGCAATTCGAAATTAAGAAGAAATACGATGAAAATTCACAGATCCATCCATAGCTTACCATATTGGTCTCACGATAACTGAAAACAGTCCGCCTCTCTCTAACAGATCATAAAAGCCATTAAAATGTGCAAATTTACAAGTGTATGACTTGAAGAATTAATTGAGTCATAAATTATTTCCCATGTTCTCACCGAAATGAATTAATTCATGAGGGAATTAATGAATTTTATTGATTCCTTGGTGTGTTCTGGCATATAATGAAAGCAAAACTCATTATCCAATTTAAATTATTTCTAATCGAGTTGCAAATTTTAGGGAGAGGCTTTCCCGTTTCCATAGGAAAATATGGTCAATTGAACTCTAAAAATGAATATCAACCTCACGAGACTTTGTATCGAGCATACTTCGTAGAGTTCTGAGTGAAATGAATACTTAAAATTCCAGAACTCAAAATTTGAAGGATCCTAGGATAATGACTGTCTTATGTTGAAATAATATTGTGAGTTATAAATTGGCTACTCGTGCCGATATTGATTCGGCTCATAGAGTAATAAACATAGATATAGGGAGTATCCGCAATTTTTACATGTCCCCAACATGGTTAGATTACGTTGTCGGATTGTGATATATTTTCAAATCCACAATTTTACTATATCGTTATGAATGTATATTATATTGAATGAAATATATTTATTTGAGTGATTCCCGATTAAATATGCAACTTTGAATATTTGGAATCCGATATTTTTCCTAATTGTCGAATATATAATAAGTAGAATATTTATTACTTTCTGTATCTACCTGCTGAAATCCAAGGTTTGGCAACTTTTGCTCTCCTTGTGTCATCGGTTGTTTCACGTCTTTTGACGCGTTTGAAGTTTGTTTTCTGAATTTCTGATAAATTTAGGTATTTATTTCAATATATTTTGAGTTGATATGAAACGTTGATTCACTATTGGACATAAAAAGTGCGTCTTTGTGGAGAATCTCACGAATTGAGTGAAATATCGTACCACTGATATGTTTTCATTTCCGCGCGCTTGATGTCAGATTTGATAGTTCATGTTGGGGACAAAATTTGCTTACTGAAAATGACATATGCTCTCTCTATCTATGTTTATTACTCTGAGTTTCAGCTCAGCGTCTCAACTATCAAGTCATCCCAAAAAAATTTGAAATTATAAATCTTAAAATTCTACCTACCATTGTTCAAATCCTGAGAAACCATAAAAGTATAGGTTTTTTTAGTAATATATTCCTCGACATGGAAAAAATTAGCCACATCCAATTCCAAGAAACTACATTTCAACTTCATTCGCTAAACCTCAATGTAGAATTGAATAAACACCCGGTAAATTTAATCAAATAATAATAATTCATTTGTATAGTAATTATGACGCATCAAACTACATCATACTCATTTTAATCCTTATGATTTTATTGTCGCATTTTCAACGAAACGCTTTAGAATTACGCAGTAAATAAATGTGATTCAACACGCCATCTGTTCATTCAATCCTATCCGAAATTATTTACAAATTGTTTTAAAACAATAGTAAACAACATTCAGGTAGGTATGGTTCATTTTTTTTTAAGCAAAAACATGAAGTCAACGATCAAAGGATAATGGCGTTGCCAGAATTTTAAGACAATCCTTTTACTGTTCAGAAGACAAAATTTGAGTATATTCCGAACTTTTCATTGTAAAGGGTTTTTCGTTAGGAACCATTTGAAATGATTATAATGAAAGAAATTTAAGAATTCATTGACGACATTATTCAGTAATCGACTCACTACTAGTCGCGTTGTAAACAAATTTGAATTATTCTTAAGTGTCTTTCACTTTTAACAAATGCAAACTGAATTTTAAAAAAACAGTCTTACAATTTCTACGTTTTTAAAAAGTATCTTTCCATGATTAATTGGCATGAACAACTGAACAGAAATGACATAACAAATGTCAGAAAATAACTCAGAGTAATAAACATAGATAGAGGGAACATATGTCACTTTCAGTAAGCAAATTTTGTCCCCAAGATGAACTATCAAATTTGACATGAAGCGCGCGGAAATGAAAACATATCAGTGATACGATATTTCACTCAATTCGCGAGTTTCTCCACAAAGAACTCACTTCTTATGTACCTTAGTGAATCTACGTTTCATATTAACTCGAAATATATTGAAATAAATACCTAAATATATCAAAAATTCAGAAAACAAACTTCAAGCGCGCCAAACGACGTGAAACAACCGATGACAATAGGAGAGCAAAAATTGCAAAACCTTGTATTTCTGCAGGTAGATACAGAAAATAATGAATATACTGCTTATTATAAATTCGACAATTAGGAAAAATATCGGATTCCAAATATTCGAATTTGCATATTTAATTGGGAACCCTAACATGAAAACTAGTTATTGAAGAGAAACATGAATTAAGGAAAAACCGCAATTTTTAACTGGATGAAGTAGTCTGTGACTTCCAGAAAACAGTTGGCATCTCACAGCGTTTTGCCATTTCTACAATGAATATACTAAGGAATTCACGGTTTCACTTGATATTCAAGCTACTCGACTTGAACTTGACTTGAAATCAACTAAAGTTCAAGTCAAGTAGTAGTTTTTCAGTGTCAAGTCAAGTATTTATTCGTTAAGTACTTGACTTAACATTGAAAACCTACTAGTTGACTTGAACTTTAGTTGTAGTCAGTAGTAGTAGTTTATTATTAGGGATTCACGGTTTCACTTGATATTCAAGCTACTCGACTTCAACTTGACTTGAAATCAACTAAAGTTCAAGTCAAGTAGTAGTTTTTCAGTGTCAAGTCAAGTTTTTATTCGTTAAGTACTTGACTTAACATTGAAAAACTACTAGTTGACTTGAACTTTAGTTGTAGTCAGTAGTCGTAGTTTAGTATTAGTCTTGACTTGATATTCTAGTTACTTGACTTGAGCTTGACTTGAAATCAACTAAAGTTCAAGTCAAGTAGTAGTTTTTCAGTGTCAAGTCAAGTATTTATTTGTTAGGTACTTGACTTAACATTGAAAAACTACTACTTGACTTGAACTTGAGTTGATTCCAAGTCGAGCTCAAGTCAAGTAACTAGAATATCAAGTCAAGACCGTGAATCCCTAATACTAAGGGTATGTTCCGTATATCACCTTGGTTACTATGGTCAGTAAGTAGGGGTCCCGTATATATTATATTTTTTATCCTTGTAATGAGACCTTTGTGGTCTGTTGGGATATAAATAAATAAATAAATATATCAAATTCCTCAAAAACCTGTGACTATTTCCTCAAACATCGGTGAGTAATCTGTCACCAGAGCAACCGTACTTTTATTCTGGTGAGGTTCGATAACCACGCCCACTATCTTGTCATTTTAATTTTCATATTATTGTTTATGAACATTTCCCATGACATCTCACACTCAAAGACTCTCAATTATTTCAATCATAAAACAAATACACTTCAGAGCAACCAAAAACTTTTAAGTTGTTTGCAAATTATGAGAGATTAACCATTTATAACCTCCAAAATCCTGTCAAAGAAAATGACAAGTGTCAAACGGTGCGTATATAGTATACTTGAAATATTGAAAACCGCGCTACTAACCGCTCAGAAATTATCTGCGATATACGGACCAGAACCTAAAATAATATCACAATGAACGACAAGGAAAGTCGACGTGAAATAATTTGAGACACTCTGTAAACAAGTCATCCGATCACCCAACAAACATCACCACCTCCCAGATCACCGCGAAAAACGTCGCTCAAGCACCGACTCCACACAAATTCGCTTCGCCCTACCTTCGCTATTTCCGACCGTCCAAAAAAAAATAAAAAATTGGCGCACACAGTCACCACACTAGCACCTTCACTCTCAGCGTACACCGCGGCAGTAAAAACTCTAGGAAAACTACACAGGAGGCGTCTAAATTACGTGCGAAGTCTCTTGGAAGCGCTCCAAGTCTCCGTTGATTAGCTACGCGGTCACGTGGACCTTCTGTCGCTTCCTGTCTTGGCCGCTGCGCCGACCCGACCCTACTCCTGCACACCTAACGGACGCCGGAACTGCACGTCCGATTTTGACGCGTCTCGGGCTGTTTTGAGACGCCCGCTTGCCGAAAATGAGATATGGAGAGAGTATGGGTGTATTGTTTGACGTGTGAACTGCGTATGAATGGTACCGGAGTGAATGCGAAATTAGAGAAGGTGATAATGGTTGGAAATTAAGTTTTTGTTCGGTTAATTGGCTTCGATTCTTTTCTAATGCAATTGATTTTTTGTGGAGGCCTAATGAGGCGAGGATATTGATTGTAGACTGGGCTTAATTGGAACCGATACTGGTCTTGGTTAGTTTTTAACACTCAACTCAATAAGTTCCGGGCCCAGAGCACAAGTGGAGCTGTCAGAGCTCTACTACTTTTTTCTTGTGAATGCCAAAATTCAAAAGAATGGTGTGTAAATTTCGGAAAATAGAGGTTAGGTGATCCTGCGTTCACTGTTGTTTGAAAAATGGATAAAAACGAGTTTCGAGTAGCACACTGTTTCTTTTTTTGATTAAATAAATACTGTGCAAGCAAAGCAATGGCTTGATGAATTTTATTCAGATTCTGATCAAACGATCAAAAGGTGCTCCAAGAAAAGACATTTTCTGATGAAGAAGTGATTGCCGAAGTTGGAGCAGACGTATCTTTCTACTGGTATATGTACAGGGTCTCCCAAATTCGATGCTCAATGAAAGCATCTCGAGAATTATAAGACTTAGAGAAAAAATCTTCAAGGACTTCCAATCTCTTTTTTCGAAATAATAAGATATCAAAAAGAAGATCATACAGTAATGTATATTGATTCCCTCTCGACTTACAGGGCGTTTCTGTTAAAAATATTTCGCTATCCGGTTTTTCAAAAATGTATTTCGTTTGGAAGATATGTAATTTTCAGCGTCATTTTTTCATGGGACACCTTATATTTAATTATTTTTTCATTTATTTATGAGGTGTCCCTTAAAAAAATCAAGAAGAAAAATCAATATCTTCAAAATTGATTGCATTTTTGAAAAACCAGTAACGAATCTGCGGCTAAATAACTGCGTAGAAAAATATAGTATGTACCATTTATTCCTAAAACTATAATTAATTTCCATGATCTATTATGAGTATCATATAAACTAAAAATTACTGGAAAAACATTCTGAAATTTTTTGAATCTCTCGAACAGAAACCAAGAGAAAGCGAAATATTTGAAACAGCAATTTTTCAGAAACGCCATGTAACTCGACGACGAATCAAGATATCTATGATCAAGGAGGGCCAAATCTGGAGAATCAGATGGGTGGTCAAGCAATTGGAAACGCAATTGATTCAATTTCAACGTGGTTTTCATCGATTAGTGACAAGGAGCATTGTCAATACACGATACTAATTCTTATCAAATTATCAAACAATAAGGAATGTAGCATCAGTCAACCTTCGATATCTTGATCCAGACTTGACTTTATGTTCCAAAATTTTGACACGTACCTATATTTTGGAGCTTAGTTCCTCAGAGTAATTAACATAGATAGAGGGAGCATATGTCATTTTCAGTAAACAAATTTTGTCGACAACATGAACTATCAAATTTGACATGAAGCGCGCGGAAATGAAAATATATCAGTGATACGATATTTCACTCAACTCGCAAGTTTCTCCTCAAAGAAGGCACTTCTTAGGTCCCATTTTGAATCAACGTTTCATATCAACTCAAAATATATTGAGTTGAATACCTAAATATATCAGAAATTCAGAAAATAAACTTCAAGCTTTCCAAACGACGTGAAACAAACCGATGAAACTAGGAGAGCAAAAGTTGCCAAACCTTGGATTTCAGCAGGTAGATACAGAAAATAATAAATAATCTGCTGATTATAAATTCGACAATTAGGAAAAATATCGGATTCCAAATATTCAAATTTGCATATTCAATCGCGAATCACTAAAATAAATATATTTCATTCAATATAATATATATTCATAACGATATACCTAGTAAAATTGTGGATTTGAAAATATATCACAATCCGACAATGTAATCTAACCATGTTGGGGACATGAAAAATTGCGCCTCCCTCTATCTCTGTTTATTACTCTATGCTTGGTTCTAACGAGAAAAAAATGATATGGCCCTGGCAGTGCAATACGTGGCCAAAAACTAGTTCTGCACCAGATTTAATTTCTTGCGTCTAATGAACAGAATTTTTTCTTGAGTTATTTCAAACGTTTATTTTAGAAATTTGGTATATTAAAAATTTGAGAAAAAAATTTTTTATTGCTTTATCTGCTGTCCTTTCACACTCTAAATCTACCCTCGAAAGTTTTACAAGTAGAAAACCCAGATTTTCATATCAATATTTATAACCTATGAAAAGTACCTACGAATCGAATAGGTCATCACTTATCCACCAAACAAAACTCCTTCAACAATTTAAGAAAACTCTCATAATACAAATCTCAACATATGCGAATAAAATCTACACAAACACCATAACAGTATCAATCGAAAAACCAAACTAAATAAATACTAAACGGCGATTCAAAGCTGAAGAATCTTATTCCCCCTTCTTCAATACCATTTACCAGTAAATTTCAACTGCAATTCTCCAATATAATGATAGAAATTAAGAATTAATAGTAATCTCGAATAAATCTCTTAATCGCTGCTTTTTTTTCAATTTCGCAGCAAAAATACTGCCCTACGAAGCTAGTAAGGCATGGAAATCGGAAGCAACTTCCCGGAAACAGTCTTCCGTGGTAGCGAATTGAACTAAACACTTAATGAAGATGATGAGATACTGCATATCAATTAGTATTCGAAGATTTCTGAGAAAAAGATGCAGTGCTTAATGCATATTTATCTATCACTTATAATGTTAATGATAAGCCTCACAGAAAGATAAAAAGCAATTATATTTTTCAATGCAATTGCAAGAGGGATATACAGGGTGTCTGACCTCTCGAGCATCCTTATATTATAGTTTAATAATACCAATGTTAAGTAGATTCTTTGAGTGCACCGACTTTAAACATTCTCATACTGAGTAACAAGTATAACTAGTAAAATACTATACCTTTTCAACTTCAAATTGGGACTTAACTAATACAAATTGAGAAGAATCAAATTCAAATTGGGACGAAACACGTTCAAATTGGGAATATTCAAATTCGTATTTCAAAACTGACGAACCAATAACAATATTTCAACTAGGATGCCCCCTTTTTATTATAAACTGTTCATGATCTTATTTGGAAATAAGGTAGGTAATGAATTCGAATCAATACCTCGCAAGCTTCAGTTGTGATCTTCAAATTAATTGAATTCAACCAGCGTTATATACTTATTATTACGTCAAATATAGTTATTGAAACGGTTGAGTAAACATTAAACAAGGAAGTGTTTCAATCACTGGGGAATAGACATAAAAATTCTTAACATTTCGCGTGTAACAATACCTGACCTAAACCACAAATGGCTACAGGAACAAGATTGTTAAAAACAAAAATGAAAATCGGCATACCAAAAATATTCAAACATGACAAATGAAGATTAAAACAATTGGAGACAGGCGACTACTTTCTACATAAAGGAGTAGCAAACAAATCATTTCAGAAGACAAAGGACATTATGGTGAAGGAAAACTATTTATCACCTTATAATTTCTACTCATTGTATACTATTGTACGTGTACAATGGTTGTCTTCCTCAATTACATTAACCTTAGTGATTCTTGTTAACATTCTTCAAACTTTAGTAAGAAAGACGATAGGGTTTCTAATAGGAATTATACAATTTGGTTATAATGCATGATTGTGTATTATTATTTATATTTCTTCCATGTCAATTGTGTTCAGTATGTTATGCCATTCAAACATGGAAATATACAAGCTTCAAAAACGTTAAGAAATTGTTTTATCAAAACCAATGCTCATTTGTGAATCCTGAGAGAAATTTAAGAAGAATGAATCATTCTGTTGATCGACTTACTATTCGACGTATTGTAGACAAATTTAGTGATTTTTTTTCGAACGATACAAGAGTATGAATACCAATACCAAGTTCTGAGCCATACGTGGTACCACTTTCAAATTTGTCAATCATACGACGAATGGTTTGGTGTCGAAGATTTTTAAACCCATTCTATATCAATTTGATGTCCTGAATTCAAATATCGTATTCATTTTCACTTTGGAGCTCAAATTTTAGAGAAATACAATTACATTATTTTAACTCAAATCCGTAAGTGTAGTAATTAAAAGTATATACGAAATTTTTATTTCAGTTATACAAAATACAATATTATGTCGTACTTACAAACAAAAACAAACTTTGAAAAAATCAAATAGTCACTCGACACTTTTTTTCCGCGACTTTCTTGAATGCTTTTTTGAACAGTCCCTTTTTAAACTCCAGCAGTAACCTGCCATCATGTGCATGTCCCATCTTCCTTGGTAGAGGTCCTCCATATTTTTAAGATCTTTGTGAAATCTTTCACTTTGTTTCTCACTCATGTCTCCTAAATTTTCTGGAAAACAGTCAAAGTGGCTGTGTAAATAGAGTATTTTAATACTCATATTGCACCCTAAGGATTTGGAACTATTAAACATCTTGTTAACCATTTCAACATAGTTTTGAGCTTCATGTTTAACTAGAAAAGTTTCTACAACTGCAACAAATGATGTCCAAGCTTGGTCTTCATTTTCTTTCAATATTCACAAATGATCATTGATTTTGATGAAACAATTGAAGAATTTCTAAACGCTGTTGTAGCGTGTATCTTTCCATGATTGAATGGCAACTACTCAGCACAAATGACATAAGAACTGTCAAAAAATAATACACATCGTTGTCATTATAACCATTTTAAATTCTATGATTCAAATGTCTTCATAAAAAATTATTAAATTAAAATCTTCATCAAAATTTCAACGTATAGGTTTGCAACGAGATAGAAAATAGATTTAACAACTTCACTTTCGTCAATTAAATTCAAATACGCCTGTATCAAGGCGTAAATGCATTATAGCAATTAAGGTATTACATATTTCCATACCTGGCGTATGGATATAAATTGACATTAATCCACTTCTAATTAAACTTTCTGTGAAAACAATATGATGACGAACTAAAATAATTACAATGCAAATATGGGATTTGTAATCATTCAAGGTTTTGTTGGGAGAAAGATAAGATTATTGATTTATTATCATATTATCTATTTATTAATATGATTATTTCGAATGTAGACATTTTATATATAGGAAGAGGTTATAGGCAAACTACACGGAATAATAAACAGAATCGAGGAAATTTGGTTGATCGAAAAATTGATTTTATTATGATCCTCCTAATTTCACTCATTATTAGTTGATCTAAACTATAGCCACTTCTAGAAGCAATTTTTCGATATTCCCTTTCAATTTTCTATGGTTCTGAAGCCGCTATGGATACAAAATTGTGCACGAGGTTTGCTAATGGTATTCTATATTCACAAGCAAAATTTGCCGAATCGTTTATCAATAAAATATCGTAATGTTTTCGATGTTCTGCTTGAATTTTTTATGGCACTGACCATAGAGTGATAAACATAGATAGAGGAAGTATACGCAATTTTTACATGTCCCCAACATGGTTAGATAACGTTGTCGGATTGTGATATATTTTCAAATCCACAATTTTGCTCTATATCCTTATGAATGTATATTATATTGAATGAAATATATTTATTTGAGTGATTTCCGATTAAATATGCAAATTTGAATATTTGGAATATTATAATTTTCCTAATTGTCGAATTCATAATGAGCAGAATATTTATTATTTTCTGTATCTACCTGCTGAAATCCAAGGTTTGGCAACTTTTGCTCTCCTAGTGTCATCGGTTGTTTTACGTCGCTTGGCGCGCTTGATGTTTGTTTTCGGAAATTCTGATATATTTAGGTATGAATTTCGATATATTTTGAGTCAATATGAAATGGAAATTCACTATTGAATTCAAGAATCGCGTTCTTCGTTGAGAAACTCGCGAATTGAGTGAAATATTGTACCACTGATATGTTTTCATTTTCGCGCGCTTCATGCCAAATTTGATAGTTCATGTTGGGGACAAAATTTGCTTACTGAAAATGACATATGCTCCCTCTATCTATGTTTATAACTCTGAGGTTCTGACATACCTATCCACATGAACTTTCGCATGAAGTTTGAATCTTCAATCACGGAAATATTGGGAAGTTCCTTTCCAATATTCTTCTTGAATTTTCTATGGTTACGGAAATATTGGTTAATTTTCATTCATAGAAATTCAAAGAAGAATATTCTTCTTCAAATTTCTATGGTTCTGTGATGCGATCAACATGAAATTTTGCAAGAGGCTTTAGATCCAAATGCAAATTTTCATCTCTATCGAATCTACAGTTTTGTCATCAATTTCAAAAGGCCATATATGAGAAACCGGTAGTTCTGGAAGAACTGTCAATTCACGTCGAATTTGACAATTGAATGACAGAAAATCTCTGAATCACCAAACAAACAAAATTACCGATCTCTACACCCACTCTATGAACTGTTCTTCACCACAACCAGTCAAAATACACTCCGAAATACATTTTCACATCTCATTCCGTCAGTTTGACGTCCCAAAAACCGTCTAAGATCCTTGCGGCGATGCCACATCGTCGAAAATTCCTGGCAAACCACTACAACAACTATCCGTCACCGTAGCACATCGAAAACTGCGGAAAACGACTTTTCGCGTAGCAAATAAACGTTAAAACGAAACGATCGACCCGATGCTCTGTTGAAAACTGACAAAAATCGGACGGTAAAAGTGGTGCTCGGTCGAATAATTTCTATCGAGGTGAATAGAGCAATAACGAAACGTCTTGGTGTTTGGCCGCCAATTAAAGCGGAATTGCTGCCATTATTTAATATACGGGTGTATCGGTATCACCGTAAGATCGGCGGTAAGTAGCGGGAAATACAATACATCTCTACAATTATGCAATTTATTGGGCTAGGATCGATTTCGTCGATATACTGAGATTTCGAAACAGAACGCTATGTGAGAATGGGCAAGATGTCAGGTTTAGAAATTCGTTCCTATAATATACCTACGTATATAATTTCCGAGAGAAAAAACAACGTATTTCGGCTATAAACACAAGTTTTAAAGTGAATTAAGGCTCTTTTTCTGTCTAATTTGACACTAGCACGAAAACGCTCCCATAAGCGTATGCTCATGACGTAATATTTAAGTAAACACTCCCATAACCTTTAATTGTGCATTTCAAGTCACAAAATCTAGTGTACCCATTTGAAAAAACATAACTTTGGGTCATAGCTTCTTAATTGAAGACCCTTTTGATGAGCACGCCACTGGATTCTACGTAAAAAAGTGCCTGTATAATGTTTTAATTTTAAAACTCTATCATCAATATTAGCGGAGATATAAATGTTTTTCGATATCGTCATTTTTCCAATTTTCGCTTATAACTCGAAAACAAAAGAAGGTGGCCAAAAAAAAAAACTACCCTTGTTAGTTTCTCAGAAAAAGAGACCGAGAATGGGTTATCAGATTTTGTCTATCTCCTCTGGTTTAAAAGTTGTAGTGCTAAAACATCGAAATGTACAGGACAAAACTAATTTTTTACGACCTGAAGCGTATATACAAGATTCACGAAGTAAACAAACATCCTACATGATTTATCCCGAAACATCTAAAAACAAAAAAAACGAAAACTAATAATCATGGTAAATTGCCAACACGTTCGAACCGAAAGTACGATTCCTGAAGTCGGAAATAAAACAAGATCGAGCCACAAAGCGTCTGGCCGCCCTGCTCCATATCCAAGAAATTCCTACAAGGCGTCGTCGGCCGTCGACGAAGTTCTATATTTGAATGGTCGGAAACACATTAAATTATTTGACAGGTTGACGCTAATGCTGCTTCCAACGGAAATATGCACTACCATAACATGCCGACTATAATTCTTCTTAATTTACCTAAAAATATCGAGCACGCGAAAACTCCACGACTGAGAGCTCAGAATCCTCAGAATTAGAAGAATAGATAAATTATTGTAGGAAAAGATCAATTTAGAAAAAATAAATAAATTCACTGCCAATAGGTGTGGCCTCAGAGTAATAAACATAGATAGAGGGAGCATATGTCATTTTCAGTAAGCTAATTTTGTCCCCAACATCAACTATCGAATTTGACATGAAGCTCGCGGAAATGAAAACATATCAGTGATACGATATTTCACTCATTTCTCCACAAAGAACGTACTTCTTATGTTCTATAGTAAATCAACGTTTCATATTAACTCAAAATATATTTAACTAAATACCTAAATATATCAGAATTTCAGAAAACGAACTTCAAGCGCGCCAAACTACGTGAAACAACCGATGACACTAGGAGAGCAAAAGTTGCCAAACCTTGAATTTCAGCAGGTAGATACAGAAAATAATAAATATACTGCTCATTATAAATTCGACAATTAGGAAAAATATCGGAATCCAAATATTCAAATTTGCATATTTAATTGGGAATCACGGAAATAAGTATATTTCATTCAATATAATATACATTCATAATGAAATTGTGTATCTGAAAATATATCACAATCCGAAAAAATAATCTAACCATGTTGGGGACATGTAAAAATTGCGTATACTTCCTCTATCTATGTTTATTACTCTATGAGTGTGGCACTCTTTCTCAGTTTCACAGCTCCCAAAAATCATCCCTTCCCTTGTAACACTCTTTGGCCCCGATAAGATCTTATGCACGCATGCGCAACACAGACGTTCAAAATAGCTAACATTTCCTTGAAACCACTTACCACACGACCAGTGCTGCCAACCCTACCTAAATTTAGGTAGATCTACCTAAATCAAAAAATGAGGAATGCATTAACCAGAACAGATCTCAGTCTACATCTTAAAATCAGAATGCTTAAATGCTATGTATTTCCAGTACTGCTATATGGGATGGAGGCCTGGCCCCTAAAGAAATGCGACACCGATAAGCTGGAAGCATTCGAGATGTGGACATATCGAAGAATCCTCAGAATAAGCTGGGTGAGCAGAACAACGAACAAGGAGGTGTTGAGAAGAATGGGAAAGGAGAAGGAAATAGTCGACACAGTCAAGATCAGAAAATTGCAGTATCTGGGCCACGTGATGAGAGGGGAGAGGTATACGCTGTTGCAAACCATTGTACAGGGGAAAATACAGGGTAAAAGAAGTATAGGAAGAAGACGCATCTCCTGGTTGAACAACCTAAGGCAGTGGTACAACAGTAGCTCTGTTGAATTGTTCAAATCCGCAACTTCAAGTGTAAAAATCGCCATGATGATAGCCAACCTTCTTAAAGGAGACGGCACATAAAGAAGAAGACCTAAATTCGAACTATTCTACCTATCTACCTTTTTTGAGCTCGATCTACCTTAATTCAGCTCCGCGCGAACTTTACGGTTTTAGATCAACGACAAAGCGTTTTACCAGTAACGTGACTATTAAAAAAATTTATTCCTTATTAACGCTTTCACATCTTAATTTTTACGCACGCCATTGGATACGAAGATCTCCGGATATCAGCGGCGGAGTTTCAGAAACATACAGATGCAAAGAAAGGACCGAAATGGGCAATAAACTAATAAATAACGATGGCTGCGCCTCAATACGCACTTGCTTGATAGAAAAATAGCGATAGAAAATATGGTTGCATGTACGTAGGAAAAATAGATAGGTTCGTATTGCTCGCAGATTAATTGAATTGAATCGATCCAGTGCCAGTGATAGTGGAGGCGAAGAAACAAGTCGTGGTCCATTACCGAAGAAAAGCAACCAGACCTTTAAGAGTGATTGCGAAAAATTATCATTATTTTATATATATTTAAATTTTAAATTATTACATAAATATATTTCTTTGTTTTTCAAATTTTTTTTATTATGTAAATCCTTATATTTTTTATTAATTCATCAATATTTATCATTAATAAAGTATAATTCTATGGACTCAGTTCTTTCAAAACTCCTAAAAAAAGGAAAAAATAATCTACCTAAATTTGGCAACATCTACCTAAATTTCGAACCTCTATCTACCTTTATTTGAGCTCAGTCGGTTGGCAGCACTGCACACGACTTTCGTCGTAGAACGCTAGATTTGAAAATACCGAGAATTTCATGTATGCGCATGTTCTTAGTTGTATGGGACCATCTACGGCACAAACTGGACCCCCCTACCAAATTTCATTGAAATTAGATGAGAATTGTAAAAGTTGAGGCTATAACAAGTATGTGTGGACACACAGACCGACAGACAGACGCGAAACCAAATATGTTTTGGTGGCTACCTTCGGTGGACTCAGAATCAAGTTCCAAAAAATGTAAAACAAATAAAAATAGTCCGAAGTTCTTTCTTTCAATTTCCATTGTGCGATCTATTTTCCACTCGGAAAAAATTGTCATTCAATGGCGTAAGGACACAGTACAGAAGCTTGGCTTCAGAGACCCCTCACTCGTACTAGATCCACCAAATTTTCCGCAAAACTTAAGATTCCTACTGAAAAGTGGAGAAAGTACCAAACATAACCTCACTTACCAGTTATCGTTTCTTGATCTTTGGTTTGAGGAGAGGGGAAGCGCGGCGCGCCACGCGTGTCTTCTAGGTCTGCCAGCTTGGACGATCACGTTTATCACAACACCTGCAACAAAAAAAACGAAAATTTGCTAAATTTCCTGATTTAGCTACATGTTAGATGAAGCTGCACCCGAATACAAAATCGATTCTGTGGGCTTATTATTACCTTGATTAATCTATGGGTTCTGGGGATCACCGAATCTAAAAATATACCCGCTATGTTGATCTTATTAGCTATTTATTCTTAATTAAAAAAACCCCTTAGATCATCATATCGGCATTCTCAACGGAGTCTTCTAGTTTCTCTTTCAGATTCCAGCAAGCTGAGGATATATCCTTCCCTATTGATCTATTAGCTTGGTATAGCAGCTGGCTTCCTAGTTATTTATTTTATTGGCTGCAACGTCAAATGCTTCAATTTTTTTGAAACAATCAGAATGTCTGCGATGCTTGATAGTAACACCATTGTTTCGTCATAATTTTGGTTCTTTTTTTAGGAAATCAATGAAATGAACAAAGTAAATTTACTGAGTAATACCTAAATTAGACAGTCACACTTGCTGAAGAGAACAGTCATTAAGAAACTCATTATTTTTGAAAAAATAATGAAGAATTTCCACCATGATTCAAATAGATTTCCACCAAGTAAATCAAGTAGGTAGGTACTTGAAAACTATTCAAATTCTAACCTAAAAACGTAAACGTCAAGTCATTTCAGTCAGCTGTTCAGCTGTTGACAATAAACAAAGGAACCTACCAAATAAACATACACGTCCCAAATTCAAGCCTTCGTATTTTTGATATGAAAAGCCTGCGATTAGTTTTAGTCATGGTTTCAAATAACTTCATGAATAAATTTGTTGGTAGACAAACAAACAACACTGCTGTGCTTGAAGCTGCAATAGGACACAGTAACAAAGACTACACTGGACATAACTGGTTGTCGCAAAGCCCTTAGATTTTGAAAATCAGGAAGAAAACAAATATAAAATGCTAGCAAGGCTGGATAATCCAAAATCAACAAAGCAGATGACGTTATCTTTTCGATTAAAAAGATGGTCCTTCCTTTTTCATTGTAATCCTACCTTAGACATAAATTGCACTTGAAAATTTAAAGACAGAGATATTATCTCTCCTCTTCATTAAAATAGCATTGTTGTGAATTGCACAGGGACACAATTTTTACACAGATGTAAATTCACAAGTCCAAAAAATTGATAAAAGATAATGAATAAACAAGTAGGGGAGATATCATGAGCTTATCAATTCAATGCATTTGAATAGGAGAAATCCAATAATTCAATATCATACAATCAAATTCACGTCATATTCACAATATACAGCAATGAAAAATGAAACGAATAGGATTTTTTAAGGAAAAACTCCAGACTTATGTATATTCATTAGATCAATTAGGTATTCAAATTTCAGAGAGAACCAACTTAAAGTGCCTATGAAGAAGCTAAAATAAAAATAACACCAATATTAAATGGGGCACTAATAATAGAAAGATAAACACCGCCATCTATCCCCTAGACACTCAAACTATAAAAAAGGGATGAGAACAAGAAACAGGTTTCTGCAAGAATAAATCTGATCAAATAATCATTTTTGAGGAACAAGTTATGCAAATTCAATTAATAAAAATGAATATTCTGATCTGTTAGGAACAAATGCTCTCATAAAACAATACATCGCTAATAATCTTCCACAATTCAATCTGATCAAAATCAAAATTACTACAACATACACAAGAATTTCGGTCATTTAACTGGAGGTAAATTTCTCTTAGAAATTGCAGTAGATGAAGATGCTCTGGAATTTCTAATTTTCTCTTCATTGAAATTAGTATATTAAAGTTGCATATGCCAATATAAAATTATGATTAAAATCTATCGTATAATAACATGTCTATGCAATTCGTTGATACATGAGATACATTTACAAAAGTAAGGAATGGTTCTTAAATTTCCCTGCACATTAGAGATGAGAATGAAGATCTTTTGAGATCATATGAAACTTGTTTTCTTGGAGATCCCAATACAAGGTCTTCTCTATTCATTGGATCATGTCAATACATAATCGAGCATCAAATACCTGATCTTTAGAATATATGAGATAAAATCAAGGTTGAAATGATTCTTATTCCAATATGAGCTTCATATAAGGGCATAATATTAGATAAGTATTGAATGTAATTGAACACCTAATCCTGCTTAACAATTTCCAATACTTTACTGATCAACTGTTAAAAAAATTTGTTTGCTATAATATCTTAAAAATATATCGTAAAAAAAAAACATTAATAAACAATCATCCAAACAACAAATGCAAAAAGTTGAAACCATATAATTCTCTTAATGAAACATGGTATAGCACTAATACAATTCGCAATTAAGTTCCCCACACAAAAGCAATGAATTTGGCATTGATATCAAGTTTAATGAAATATTAGTCATCACATATATGGGAACAACCCATGCTAAGTAACCACCCTGAAGATAGGTTATGTCTTTAATTCACTATTGATTTTTTATGCTTTCAAGAAATAATATCCATGAAACTATCCAAATAAACTTACGTTTAGACATTTCATACTCGTGTAGACGGTAAAATCTAATAATTAACTTTTATAACGAAAACGACAGAAATTACACAACACACTTGAACAGAAGGAAGCAGATTAATTATCACAACTTTAATAGCACACAAAGAGCACAAAGCACCATTATAACAAAAAAATACTAATCAGGACCATTAGAATGACTAGAACAGATCGTATTTGTTATTTGCGAAATAGATTCACATAAGTACGAAATTGACATAATACTCCTATCAGTTTGACAAGAGACATGACGGTTAAAACTAATATTAACAAGGTTGCCAGCTCATCATGACATTTGAATCGGGTAAAAAATAAACGATTTTCCCGGATAAATGCGGAATGAAACAGTTTTACGTATAACAGGCAAGTTTATTATTTCATAAATTGAAAAGGATTTATGGACTCAAATGTCTTTTTAAAATAAAAAATTGAATATTAGATTTCAGATAAATTCCTTCATTTTCTGATAGTACTAGGATGGGGCAACATTGTCTAGGGATATTTCTTGAGAATTTCACTAATAATTTTAAATAATATTAATTGTCTATCGATTATTTTGAATTTATTTGATGTTTAATTAAGGTTTTTACTATAGCTCATAAGATCTTCCAGTGATAACAGCTGTATCAGCTCAATTCTGAGAAATAAATAAAACAAATATCCCTAGACTGCCATGACGTCATGATTTATTTTGGTTGTGAATGTCAATATTACTAACATTACCAATGTTTAAATAAAAAAATCTCTAACAATCAATAACATAATGAACAAATTGAATTTGAACATTTTTTATTCATCTCAAAATCAAGATCTAAAGTTTTTCTGGTTCTTTTTATAACTGGCAGACATGTAGAATAGAAGCGTTAAGCTATTTCTTTTCGAGTTTTTCAACAGAAATAAATCTTGTATCGTCATTATAACAACATTTTCAAAAAGTAGAATTATTGAAATATTTTTTCGAGGGTTGAAAGAGAAGCTTTCGAATGACGAATATTTCCGAGACATTCATAGGGAAACTACTTTTCCTTGGTTGGCCAAAAGAAGTAGACATATATTGATTAAAATTAAAGGTAGTTTATTTTTGTCTGAGACTGAGATGGTCTTCCCACAATCTTCATATCGTCTGCTCTATTTTTGTACTTTTTCCCATAAAGTGTGAGTTTCTTTTCGTTTCTATAGGATATGGCTGTTATTGAAGATCAGCAATTTTGTCTGAGATGGAATAATTTTCAAGCAAATTTCACATCGCAATTCGAAACCTTAAGGGACGATGAAGATTTCACAGACGTCACGATTGCCTGTGAAGGTCAAAAACTACAAGCACATAAAGTTGTTCTTTCAGCATGCAGCCCTTATTTCAAGGAATTATTCAAAGTGAGTAGAGTGGATTTTCTTAATTTTGCATTTTCCGATATTAACCTTCGCAAATAACTCGTAATAGAGGGTAAATAGTCGTGTTCATTTGTAGGAGCAGGGACTTTTGGTAGAGGTATATGGCGGCATTGGAAATAATATTCAAAATTTGAAATCATATTTTTGGAGATTTTTCCTTTAATATCGATTGAATTGATTTTATGCATGATTGAGGACGAGTGACATATAGCTACAATAATAAGATCTCTTTTTATTGGTGAATAGTTATGTTATTTAGAAGAGTTGAGTTCTCAAAAATTTGTTTTCTATCTTCTACATATTATTATTCTTTTCAAAAATTGATTAATCTTGTCACTGAAAGAAGTGAAATTTATCTGAAGGGGAAATATTTTCACTTGTATACAGATATGGAAAATGTATCAATCAACTTTTATTGAATATTTGTGAAGACTTAAATACTTACAATTTTATTCTCCTATTAAAGAAGAAAATTTTCATTATTCAATTCACATTATCTGAGCGAAACTAACGAATACAGGCGCCAAATTTCACAACAGTCTTAACCTAATTCCAGGTATAAAATAAACTACCCTTATTATTCTTCTTTCTCTTCTTGAAATACCAATTTCATCCCTGTACTTACAGCTTATGACTTTCAACAATAGATGGAATTTGAATATTGATGAAGTAAGGGTATGTCTTAGGCAACCCATTGTACCTTTGGATGTATCTTTTATAACCAGCATAAGTTGTTGTTGGACTGTTGGGAGAATCTGATTCGTATGGGCTAAAATCTGGATCTTGAATGCGTTTGTTTCCTTTTAAGTCTAATTTTTTCGAATATAACATTGAATAAGATCTAAGAGCCAATTTGAAATAATTTCAAAATATCCATACTTGGAATTATATTCGCCCATCTTTATCGAAGGGTATTTTACAACGAAATAAACACTAAACAGATATTATTTAGCTCATTCATAAATAGAATTGCAGAATGCAAAGTTATGTGTCACTCTGTAGCCATTTAATATACTTGTAGAGAACGCGGAGTTCCTTATCTCTAAGTTGTAAAAAAGATAGGAATCCTACTTTTCATGAAGAAATTTTATTGTTGGAGCATTGCACAATAAAAAATACACACAGGGTGTTCAGTTTTTCCTTTGCGGGTGGCAATCTTGTTGTTTTTCAATGGTTTACTTATTTTTCTTTCATTCTTTTGGTTTCTAGATGAAAAACAAAAAATAATTCATTACAATCCTAGCAATATTGATGGTTTTTGAGATATTTAACATGACAAGTGTTATAGTCACTCAGATTATTTGTTATAACAAAATTAAGGTGAGTTGTATTGTAATTTATATCTGGTTAAATATGAATTACCTGTATTGGAAATTACTTACCTATATGATTGATTATATTGATTACATAATGAACATTCGAAATAGGGAAGATTGGTATGAAATATCTCTCAGTTTTCACGTAGAAGCTAAAAAAAAATCCCATTGGAAAAACAAAGTTGAGACCCGTCCAGGGAACACCCTGTGTGATCGAGAATATTTTATCACATACTGCTCAACAAAGATGCTTCGCTATGTGTGAAATATCTTTGGTGCTCAAGAAATAAGATAATATAATATAGAAAAAAGTTTATATCCCTTCCCCAAATAGAGTTATTACGAAGCACAGCGCCACTCTAGTTCCCTATACATTGGTGTCGCCATCTATATTGGTGATATAGCGTATGAGAATAAGTTTATGGATTCAACATTATTCCACAAACTCACATCCCCAATTGCACCTAAATCTCAACTAAAACTAATTTTTTCTCCAGACCAACCCATGTTCACACCCAATCATCTTCATGAAAGACGTGGAGGCTCAACACATAGTAGCCTTAATGGAATTCATGTACGCCGGAGAGGTGAACGTAGCTCAAGCCAACCTCTCGGCCTTCTTGAAGACCGCAGAGTCCTTAAAAATCAGGGGACTGACGGACACAAGTACTTCCTACGACAATGAACCTCCCAAAGAAGAAGACACCCTGTATCTCAACCCACAGTCCTCCAAACACTCGATAAGCAGGCAGAAGAGCAGCAAGCCCCATATATCTTCCTCTAGTACCGTTACCTCTAGTCAAGACGTACCAAAAGAGATGTCGCCTAGTCCTAGTCCACCTCCCAAGAGGCAGTGCAAGTCTGTGTCTGACGTGTCTCGTCCAAGACCTGTGAAGGAGGAAGTAATCAGCGGCGTCAACCCGTTTGCCATACAGACTGAAGTGAGAAGTCAATTAGAGATAATTAGTAAGAGTCCTTTAGAGCCAAAGATAGAGCTGCCTGATTATTCTAGTGACGATGAGACCAGAGAGGATATTTCCAACTATTATGGAGGGTCGGAGTTAACTGAACTTCCAGGTGAGTTGGGAATTTTCACCTCTTCGTTTTATTTTAAAGTACATTGGGGTGTAGAAAGTCTTGGATATTCAGAGAACAACACGAGAAGAACAGTGATCTTGTATAATTCTTCTTGATGTTAATATCCACCTTTAAAACTTACACTATTGTTCCCAAGCTTTGAATGGAACTGGAAAAAGGCGAACCCTATTGTCCTAATTCCTTTCGTTGTACAACCTTTTCCAAGGAACTAGGGGTAGAAGCTAACTCTACAGTTCTTGCTTCTGCTTCTCTTCGACGAGGGTCAGTGCATAACATAGTCCAAATAAATACCTATACACAGAAGTACATTGAAAAGAAAACAAAGGTCTTTTCAAGAAGAAAAACATGAAATAAGGCTACACAAAGAATATCCAAAAACGTGAGTTCTGAAGACTTTGATACATTTCATAATACCCAAGAATTACTGTCTCAGTGCTTGATTTAGTTGGAAGTCTCAAATTCTCTCGGTATCTCTGTAATGATCAAGGAATTCAAGAGATTAAAGAGGAAACTTTTCGGGTAGAATAGAATTCGTAAAATTGCTCGGACCAATCAATTTTGTTCTTGAGGTGGACATTAATCAAATAAAAAGCATCATCACCATATTGCGATGATGGTTTTATGCAAAAAATGTCCCCTTCAAGAACAAAGTTGTTGATGGTTCAGAGTAATTTTCCAAAGACTTTTCTAGCTGAAAACACCTCTCTTTTCTCTTCAGTGTCTCTAATAACGTGATTGTGGTAGAGATACCGAGAGAATTTGAGAACTGAATCAAGCACTGACATATTCATTCTTGACAATTATAGAATGCACGAAAATCTTTGAAACTCATGTTTCTGGATCTTTTTTGAGTTTGTTGTTTGTTCATTTGGACACTTGATTTACCTTGATAGTTGGCATCAATCTGTATGTGCATCTTTTACCGCAACTAATACGTAATTTGCTTTTTTCAGGTGGAACAGAAATCATACCACAAAACCTAAAAGGGGCAACACCTGAACTGACTTTACAGAGTGAGTAGTAGAGCTTGACATTTAGTTGCTTCAGTATATCAAGTTTGTCGTTAATTAGAATTACTTACGTCTTAATCTAATCTCGAAATATTTTCTATAAGAAGTTGTAAATCGAGTTATAATGGTTTTCGGTAGATTCCTTCGTCCCCGGAAATGAACAATAGGCATACATGTTCCAGAAATACTTGGATATAAATGTCCAAGTCTTCAAAAACATAGCATATACATTCCTTGAGTACACAATAATATTGACACAATAAAAAAGCCATACATTTATGTCGGTGTTAATTCCTCTCTTCTAGTATTCACAAATCCCTTTACCAGAGATTATTTACAATTTCTAGAAGTTATACACAATTGCTAAGGCGTATGTTTGATCTTAAATTTTCGTGTTTTGCATTACTGCTTGAAACATAATAAAAATTCTGATATTTTGTACATTTCTTCAATCCTTTGGATATTATTCACATTCACCTACTAATTATACAAAATCACTTTATGTTGCGTTCCGTATGTTATCATCGATATCCATTCAAAATTTTCGATTTAGTGCATGCATAGTCGGACCCCTAGGCCTGGGACCAATAAATATAGTAATCTAGGCGTGCTTGCAACTATCTATGTTGATTGATGACTTGGTTTGTTGCAGGCGCTGACTCTAGAAAGCTACATTCATTGGATCCCAGGCCATGCGAGGAGTGTGGACGAGTGTACAGCAACCTGTCAAACTTAAGACAACACATGAAACTGATACACTATCCTACCTACGTGAATTGTGATATCTGCAGTAAGTCGTTCAAGACCGACCTATATCTTCGCAGACACATGATAGGTGCTCACAACAACGTGCAAAACCGGAGTTTTACAGACACCAAGCCAGTGCTTTCCCTGAACAGGGTCAAGATGGAATTGACAGGTTTTCGTTGATACGTTGACACGTATAGGAACTTCGAGAGAGTTTAATTTTTTTATAATCGTATTTATATGAGCTACACTAGCAGATATAGTGCAGATACCGGAGAGAATAGCGAAATGAAGAAAGGAAGATCCGTTCTTCTTTTATATATTCATACATAACGTATTTATTCCATTGTTAGTCTCCATAAAAATAAATAAAATTGAAGAAGATGACTTGTTTTATTGGTACATTCACTTACTTGGCTAGGTTAGGTTCAGTTTTTCTTACATTTGAATTTTATTAAACATGAGAGAATATTGAAATCCAAACTAAAAACAAACGATTAGGCCTTTGTAGATGACAATTTTGCTCGTCGTGAATTTTCTGATAAATAATTATAATATTCAGATTTGCTCAGATTCAGAAGGAGACCTCCTGAGTCCTGGCTGGATTTTGCTGAATCCGAACTCTGCAGCTCATGGAAAAAAGAAGAAAAGAGTAACAGACTGGTGAGTATCTCCACTATAATACTCTCGACAAAAAAAAATCATTACATTATATAAATAAGCTTTGTGGGTGGAACTGTTTAGTGTTGGGTTGTGTAAAGCGCCATCTATTGAATGCTTGAACTTGAATCTGTCACAAATGGTCATTATGTTACAGATAAAATTAGGAGATGGTATAGAAATATACGAGGACCAATTGAGAAGTGTGAAATGGAATGATTACAGGAAGTTAACCAGGGGTTTAGCAACAATTTTATTCAGCCCAGCAGAGCTGGCTACTTGCTCAGTCACTGGCCAGAGATGGAGTAGAGCTGGTAGCGTAGAACGGCCAGTGAAACCAGCCTTAGATAGAACAAAAGTTCAAGCAATAATATGTGGGTATAACAGTTATATTTGCCACTAGTATTTTTCCCTTTCCTTTTATTTTTTGTCATTGTTTTATTCGAATATCTAATTTTTTCAGCATATGTAGCAACTCGTTTTCCAATGATAGAAGTTAGTAGAATAAAGCAAGTGCTTGCTTACAAATGTAAAGAAAATTCAACAGCATTGAGAATGAAAGCTGTTAGATATTATGGGTAAGTGAAGAGTTGAATGAATTATTGAAATATCGATTAATATTTGTTTTTCAGGAACCAAGTGCCAAAATAGGTTTAAAAAACCCCAAATAGGATTTTTCACATATCAGAGTTATCGATAATTTGTTTTTTACCTTGCATATATCTATTAGAGAATGTTAGGAAGGCAAGAATTTTTAATTATTTCGTTTGTTGAAGTTTGAAATTGGAATAGTTGAGTTTTTACAATTAAGTCAAAGTGTTTTTGCAATATCATCATGTCTTTGGTGAAAAGTTTATTTCTAGTCTTTTTCAGTTGAAAATATTAATGTATTACATATATCTATTTACATTGTTTTATCATATGGTATTTTTAATTTTTTGTTGGATGTTGACGGATGAAACAGGGAAAAGAAGAGATAAGTAAAATTTGTATAGATAAGAAATAATTATGAATATTATCCAACTGTTGAGTATTGAGCATTTTATTTATATTCAAAGGAATAAATACATGATAAGTTCTCTACTCTCATTGCTTTGAAAAACACACCATGTTTTCCACGAATTTATACGATTTATAGTTTGGGAAATTTGAAGATGAGCACGAATTTTCCATTCTCCAGAAAAGCAATTTGAATCAAACTTATTAAGATTTGATAATTAATATCGAAAAGCTGTACAAATCTGATCAGAAAACTTCCTGAGACTTTTATATCAAACAATCTTGAATTACGTTGACAAATGAATAAAAGTAGTAAAGACATAAAAAATATAAAAACACATGTATACAATAAAACTTAAAGACTAAATAAAAATTAATGAGGTATAAAAAACACATGAATCAATTCACTTCAATTTGTTGCATCGTCTTCAACTGATCAGATACAGCGAAATCACATCCTGTTGAAGCTTTGAGATCATCTACACTCAATCCTTCAGCTATTTCTATCAAGGTAAGTCCTTTTTCTTTATCAACATTGAACACACCCTTTTCTGTGATTATGAGGTCGACACATTGTTTTCCTGTTAGTGGTAAGCTGCAGCTGTCCAAGATTTTAGGATCGCCTTTCTTGGAGTTGTGTTCCATGCAGACGACCACCTTGGTGCCTGGTGCTGCTACCAGGTCCATAGCTCCTCCCATTCCTTTAACTAGCTTTCCCTGAAAAAGGAGATTAGTTTGGTTTCAGATAAGCTAAGTATGTTTTGAATGGTATTTCCTAATGAAATAAAAAAAATAAGTTAATATAAAGTTGGCTAACACCTGCACTTGGTAATGAATGAAGAAAATACAAAAAGAAAGAAAAAGGAGTACGATTTCCAAGTGTCTAATATCATACGATATTAATTATCTATCTGGTTAATGTATCAACAAATAACAACAACAAATAATAAGGTGCCTGCTATTTCGTTTGTTCGTCATCTTGGGTTGAGTTATGCGGTAATGATGATCCATAATAAGGGTGAAACCGGTATATCGCTACTCTCCCTTGATGACATGCATTCTCCTTGGTTTACTTTCGATTATGATTTCTATGAAATAACGTCGAAGTGGTTATGTTGATGGCATTTTTGTTTATACATTAACCAGATAAATAATTTATATCGTATGATATTACACACTTGGAAATTGTACTTCTTTTTTTTTTTTTTTAAATAAAAAAATATTTGTGGGAAATTCTTTCTGAGCTTTGAGAAGAAGTAAAGATAGTTTGTTACATTGGCTGTAAGATGAAGCAACAAAGTCTGCACATTATATAACCAGTATTTCAGATTGATAGCTTCTTATAGCTATCCCAGAGCTCTTGAAGGATCGGCATAAGTATAATTTTTACTTACAGGAATCATCCAATTGGCCAGATCACCATACTTGGACACTTCCATCGCTCCAAGCATAGTAAGGTCTACATGTCCTCTGAAAAAAATTGCAATGAATAATTGATTTGGAGTGAATATTTTCAAGAAGTCAATTCACCCCCTTATCATAGCAAAACTGTCATCGCTAGTGAAGAATGAAGCTCCTGGTAAAACTGTTACTGTTTCTTTGCCAGCGTTTATAAGATCTGGATCGACTTCTGAAAAGACTGGAAAAGGTCCTAAACCTAAGATACCGTTTTCGGATTGAAGAGATAGCCTTAAGTTTTTGGGTATATAGTTGGAGGCCAGCATTGGCATTCCAATTCCTAAGTTTGCTGTGAATTTGTTAAGGAAAACATGGAGAAAAATAATAATTATTCAAATGATTGGAGATATCATAGGTGTTCTTCAGAACACCCTAAAATATTGGCTTCTAATTTCAGTAAAAATATACTTTTGAATTTCTTAGTTGTTTTGATTCTATTGGTGTACAATTTTGATTCCGCCGTTTTGCAATATATGTCTATAGCGGTAAGTGGTAGTCAAAATAAATAGGTCATAGATGTCATGCAATAAGCTTAAGTATTTGTGAACATAACGCCATCGAAATATAAGTCGATTTGTGTCTGCATCATAAAGTTATTTTCTATTAAACATCTCAGCTTACGAGTCAAATTCTTGTCATTTGCAGGAGGTTTTAATTTTCTGCTTTAACATGAATAAATCTGCGACTGACCCTTATCGAATGTTCTCAAATACCTATGGTGAGGCCGCTAATTGTGATAGAACGTGCCAAGAGTGGTTTCAAAACCACCAGCATGGAGGTGGAAAAGAGAAGGTTTTCGAAGATGCAGAATTGAAAGCATTATCTTATCAAGACTCGTGTCAAACGCAACAAAAATTGGCAAGATCATTGGCAGTGACGCAACAAGCCATTTCAAAACGCCTGAAAGTCATGGGAATGATTTAGAAACAGGAAAATTGGGTGCTGTATGAATTGAAGCCGAGAGATGTTGAACAGCGTTTTCTGCTTGTGAAAAGCTGCTTGTAAGGCAAATACAGAAGGGATTTCTGCATCGCATTGTGTCTGGAGACGAAAAATGGGATCATTACGATAATTCCAATCGCAGATATTCATGGGGATATCCCGACCATGTTTAGACGTCGACGGCTAAAACAAATATTCATGATTCCAAGGTCATGCTCAGTATTTGGTGGGACCATCTCATGCGTTTGAGCCGATCATTGAAAGTCAAACGGCGAAAAAACAACGAGAGACATAAAAAAGTGATTTTACAGCATGATAGTGGTCGACCCCATGTTACGAAAGTGGTCAAGACATACTTGGAAACGTTGAAATGGGAAGTCCTATCCCACCCACCGTATTCTACAGATATTGCTTTCTCGGACTATCACTTGTTTCGATCAATGACTCACGGCCTGGCTTACCAGGACTTCCGGTCTTATAAAGAAGTAAAAAAATTGGATCGATCTGTGTATCGCTTCGAAATATGACCAATTTTTTCAACGCGGGATTTGTACGATGCCCGAAAAATGGGAGAAAGTAGTGGCCAGCGATGGACAATACTTTGAATCATAAATGTATAACCAGTTTTTCACATTAAAACCTCCAATTTCGGGAAAAATCGGAGGAAGCAAAGTTGTACGCCTATGTAACATTCCATCATCTTTCCAAATAAACACATTAAGGAACCGATTTAAATAATGAAGTTTCCACTAATAGCCAAATATCGAACCAAAAAGGATACCATACATGCCATCTTTGAATTCTAAAGCTGCTCTTCTAATGATTCTTTCTCTCAACAGATCAGACTTTCCTTTGTCTACTTTAGAATGACTACTATCATGGTTTGTTGTTTTCAGCCTCTGTAAATGTATAAGAATTTAACATAAATTTTGATCCTGAGCATAGGAACAGTGATTCAATTAATTCAGGGCAATTTTGATTGAATTAGATACAACAGATTATCTTATACCACTTTCCTTATTTGAAAAAAATTAAATTTTTTTAATGGTTGCAAAACTTCTCTAATTGATAATTTAGAATATTGGAAGCCTTACCTCTATTCTTTTTTCGAATGAATCTCCCTTAACAATTCTGTCAACGAATATTCCAGGCAGATGCACTTGATCTGGACCAATTTCACCAACATCAACGATTTCTTCAACTTCAGCTATTGTAGTCCTAGCTGCTTTGGCCATCGTCGGATTGAAGTTCCTCGCAGACTTACTATAAATAAATTGTACAACGATCTATATATCGGACCTATGTCTCGACATCTGAATACTTATTTCATTCATGCAATGCTTTCGTTGATCTATATCTGAATGTAGATAGTTAAATTATCCAATTAGATAACTCATTTTCACAATAAGATTTTCAATTGATATGAAATACAATGATGTACATTATTGAAAAAAGAAAGGATAACTTTTTGTCAATTTATGGAGCAAATTATGGAAATCTTTTTCCCTAACAATGAGGATTGTTACAAGATTACCCGAAAAAATTTGAAGAAAATGCCACTGTCCTTTCTGTTCTTTCCAACTTGTAGGAAATTTCATCAGAATCGGACAATATTGAGGTCCCGAGATTTTCACGTATTTGCAATAAAAAAAAAGATTTCACCAATACCGGAAAGAATATTACAGAACTGTTAAAAGAATATGCATTCATACAGGCAGGCAGGTAAGCACGAACTAGTAATGTCCACAATTTTAGCCAACCAGAGAAACCCTACCCTCGTAAATCAGTTCAAGATTCCATTGGCGTTTATGCTGCAAAAAGGCGTAAACCTTTGAGAGACGTTCCAAAAAGCATAATTCTATTTGAAAATCATTAATAACTAGAGCAAATCAAGCAATCTTTAAAAAATGTTTGCACCAATTCAAAACTCATAATATCACTGAACATTTAACGATGAGTTACTTGAAATGATTAGACTCTCTAAAGCTGAATAGTCATTTAAAGAATTTGTTTAATTTCAAAGTTCAATTTGCGGAATACTATCGATTTTTTTTTTTGAAAATCGAGACGATACGTTCAAGTTCACTATCACGTCATTGTTCACTCAAAAAATGAAATGAATCCGACCTGTATTTTGGAATTCAAAAATAAAGTTGATTAGCACTGAAATAGCAGTGTACCTAATGAACAAGGTATTGATCACCCTCAAGTTGCTCAAATTGGCCTGAAATGAATATCAAATCATTTTCACCTAAACACTGATCACAACGCGTGCTCTACCTTCAGTACACTAGAAAGCAAAATATATACCTAAACCTACTTAAAAATTAAGTTTCCATGAGGATCTGCTTTGTAGGCTTTTATAAGAGCGTAGTCTCCAACAATTGCTTCTTCCATTATGTACGGCTTACCATTGAACGCTTCTGATCTTCTTGGATTACTGGATATGTCTACTTTACCATCTTTCGTGTATTTTATTGGTACCCCCCCTTCATGAATCATAGTACCATAAGCTGTAGGTGTGAAGAAAGCTGGTATTCCAGCTCCTCCAGCTCTAATCCTTTCTGCAAGTGTGCCCTTAAATGAAAAAAAAATCAAAATGATATTCAAATAAGTTGATAGACAAAGGCTTTATTAAAATGAAATGAATCTTAACATGATCTAATGTAACCAATCTCTTGTCTAACATACCTGTGGTGTGAGCTCCAATTCTAATTCTCCTGTTAAATATTGTCGTTCGAATTCTGCGTTCTCTCCAACATACGAAGCTATCATCCTTTTGATTTTGCGCTGCGATAGGAGCAGACCCAATCCAAAGTTGTCTACGCCTGCATTATTGGATACTACTGTTAACTGTTTCACATGATGTTTCAATAAACCCTTAATCAGATTTTCTGGGATGCCACATAAACCAAACCCTGAAAATAGTACGCATGGGGAGATTTCAAAGATATCCATCAGAGATTTGAAGAAGCAGAAAAATGAAAGACTTTTGAAATATCTGCTTTTAAAGTACCAAGTGGCCCAATAAGACCCGGGCTTCAAAAGATGGGTGTCAAATTTTCGTTGTTTCAGAAAAAAAGTCTATGAGCGTTATCAGAAGGCAGTATATTCACTACTTTGTATGAGAATTTGTCCACGAAATAGTTTGATCGAGTTGGCTGCCGCGCTTGCTCACTGCTGATCAAAAACAACAACTCCTCACGGTTTCGAAGATCGCTTGGGACAATTTAAGCTGAATAAACAGGATTTTTTGCGTCAATATGTGGAAGTAGATAAAAGATGGATGCATCACTACACTTCTGAATAGAAGAGTGCATAAACTGAGTGGAAAGCATTCAGTAAAATCCCACCAAAGCAACCAGAATCTCAAACATCAGCTGGCAAGGTTATCGCATCCGTATTTTGGGACATGCATCGACAATAAATATCACATAACGTTATTGGATCGATTGAGTGCAGAAATTAAGAAAAAACGTCCTCAAATGCTAAAGAAAAAATGATCTTCCGCCATGAAAAAAGTCCTGGTCACAAATAGATAAAAACCATTCTCAAATTTAACGAATTGCGCTTGCAACTGTTTGACCATCCTGCTTATTTTCCAGATCTGCCCCCTGGTGAATATTAGCTTTTTGCAGACCCTAAAAGAATGCTCCAGGCATAGAAATTTAGTACTCTAATGAAGAGGTGATTGCCGAAGGTGAAGCCTTTTTTTTCAAAGAAAAGGGGAATCTCTGTTCATAAAAGATATTGAAAAGTTACATGAGAATTGGAGTAAATGTAACACTCTTGAAAGTGACTATGTTTACGAAATTGATGAATTTTCAAGAAATAATGTGATTTTACTGGTTAGACTCGGGACTCATTGGGATAGATACTCGCTTTAGCTATGTACTTACCTCCAACTAAAAGTGTGGATCCATCTTGTATATCTCTTAACGCTTCTTCTACATTACTGCATATTTTATTTGTATTATTATTTGGAGTTAAGGCAGTTGAAAATCTACAAGCTGCTATCTGAAAATTTCACTCATTCATAACTATTGATTCAACTTTTTTCATGACAAAGCTTCGTTTTCGAAATAGGTACAGCGTGTTAAAGTTTGAAAAAAAAATCAGTTTTTTATTTATAACTCTTATTATTACATTCGTTGTTTTTATTTTTATATATTGAAGTCTAATAATGTAATATTTCAAATTAGGTAGGTGTCTCTTGCCAAAATTATCCAGTGGCGTAGATATAGGGTAATGATGATACTTTTTCCATTTTCGCGAGAAAATTATTCCATATCAGAAATCGATAGAGTTTTACTAAAAGAAAGATCTCTTGAATTTTTTTTCGAGAAAATCGAGAACCTACAAAGAGACTACAACTTTGAATCATTCAGTTTAGCGTCGATGCGAGGTTTGTTTTAAAAGAAATGGCTTACATTTTGAACAATTTTCTTTCTGAAATATTCAATTAAATGCCAACTGAAAGCGTTATAATAAACTATGCCAATTTTTTTACTTTCATTCCACTCATTTGGAAAATTTGAAAAATTTATTTTTGTAGACTTTTATGTATAGTGTTTGCTTTATACTCGATTATCTCGAAAACGGTACATTATTTGAAAAAAATTCAAGAGACATTGTTTTAGTGAAACTGTTGATGTCAGAAATGGAATAATTTTGTCGAAAAAAGAACAATGTCGTAGATTTTCAATAGGAAAAGGATTATCACATCCCTGTATCTACGCCACTGGATAATTAAGACAGGAATTTTTTTATCTGATTCGAAACACTGTATTATCTAGACTCAAATACCTAAAATTTAGAACAATGAATGTGATAATACTAAAGTTATAAGTAAAAGACTGTTCAAACTTTATTCTCCAGTATCTCAAAAACCAAGCATGTTTATTTTTTATATTATTATATATTATATTTAATGAAAAATTCATTCTATCCCACGCCAAAGTTATGGAACTAAAAACTAGAACACCCTGTATTGAATTAAAAATAACTTTTCATTCCAACAAAGTGAGAACTTATGAAGTAAATGAAAATCGTATCGTTGATTGTGTTTAGTTTCAATTTATTCCATAGTATTATCAGGTACAACTCAAAAAATGATTATATTGGTATTAATCATACCTCTTTGATATTAAGCTATCAACAATAAGCTAAGCTGATTGTTGATTACTCATACATTCAAAATGAATGAAACTGATTTAACGGTTTTTGTTGTACAACTTCGTTGCCAGGTGATATTTATTTTTGAGTTTTAAACATAGGGATTTAAAAAACAAAGTGATATGAATGAGGAACATAATATTCTATCACCACTTCTGAAAAAGAATATCAATTTCGCTCAATTCGATTCCGATAATAAAGTTGAACTACAAAAATTCCTGGAGCACTGAACTTCAAAATAAATATGTCAACACCGCACTTCCCAACTGTTGACATCAGTCGATAAGAGCGAAAGTAAATAACTAATTATTTCAAATAATTTTACCTTAAATGAACACCTCTGTAATAAATCCAATTTTTTTAACACAACTCTCATCTTTCTATCACAGGTCAAGTTCATCAATTTTGACATTTTTCTAAATTTCCTATAATTACACTTTCCGAGAGAGTATAACCTCAAATCACTAGCTTGTCGGAGATGATCACCACCGTTGGCGTTAAACTGAATTATAGAAGTAGGGTCGATCCATCATCGAGCAAGGTTATCGGGTTTCAATAAAATTATGTTTCGACACAGGACAATATTTGAAAGATACACCGGTCAGAAACAAATATTTTGAGAATAATTTCGGTAATTGTTTATGCCGATAATCTATTTATAACGTCAGCGAACGCAACAATATTTTATTTCTTCATTATACACGTATTTCACAAAATGCATAAAACTTACGTCATTTATTCACTTTTGAGTATATTCACTTCGCAATCTAGGTCTTTTGCTGTATTATTTCTATAATAATAACATTTCGAATTCATTCAAGGAAAAATAATTTTAAATTCCCGCTAAAATTTTTATAGGTCGAGTTTTCGGATTGAAAAATTCAAAAATTGTACCTACCTATAGAAAAATTCTGAAAGAAAAAAAACAAAGAAACAAAAAATTTTATTTTTATTTCGTTCGCATTGTTTTTCATTTTTTTATGGTTTTGTAACTTTTCAAATAAATATTAGGATCATTAA
This sequence comes from Harmonia axyridis, assembly GCF_914767665.1. Taxonomy (NCBI): domain Eukaryota; kingdom Metazoa; phylum Arthropoda; class Insecta; order Coleoptera; family Coccinellidae; genus Harmonia; species Harmonia axyridis. Next base: position 35,167,461 of record NC_059505.1, read on the forward strand.
AAAGCCTAGCCATTTCTCATTGAGCATTCATATAGGGAGATATTTCTGTGACCTAAATTGGCGTATGGATTTTAAATGGTCCCTTTTTTTCATAAACATTTTTTTTCGGAGATCACACTATGTTTTTATCCCGAATAATTTAATAATAAAAACAAAGTATAGATCAAAATGGACTGCTCTTATTTTTTATGAATGCTCTAAGCTCTGCAATTTTGAATTCTTCACTGAATAATATTGAAATATTCAAATCTGTCAAAAGAAGGAAGCCACTGGTATTTACCTTGACGATGAGTGTAGACAGGGCCGCCGCCAGGAGCGGCATACCGGATATTTTGCCGGGACGACAAATCTTAGGGACTCAAAGTCAATTATTAAAAAAAGACTTTTTGTACCTTTACGAACTAGATCGTCTTTTTGCTAAAGACTATTAAATAGAGCGTCATGCTTTCAAACAATGCTGGACGTTTTGATAAATTTGACATGGTGATTTTGAGTTGAAATATACGGTTTCATATGAAAGTGAGAGGATGCCTGAGAGGAACAACAGAGGCTCCTTCAAAGAAAATTCAGATGAATTAGCCAAAACAAGGAGGTGATATTTTATTTTGCCGGGGCGCTAAAATGTCTGGTGGCCGCTTTGAATGTGTACCGAATGATTCTTGAAAAATCTCCAATACTTTCAATATTTATTCAAGTGTTGATACATTCACTCCGAGCCCGAAAGTGAGAAACCCTTCAACCATTGGAAGTACAATGATTACCAACATTTCTCATGTCGAACATACTTAAAATATTCTTGGAGATCATACTCATACACCAAGAGAATAAGTTTATAAAAAATGTCGGACATATATGGGAAGTAAACAAGTTGGTTTCAGGAGAGACTTGGCTACACGTTTTGACTTGTGTAGTCTCAATATCTTGCTACAAAAATATCGATATCAGAGGAATACATGCTTCATTGACTTTGACTACGAAAAGGCGTTCGATAACGTGCAACACTCAAAATTATTAGAATGTCTAAGGACAATAACGAAATCAACATCGTCAGAAATCTATATTGGAACCAAAAAGCAAACATATCGGAGTAAGTTGAAATTCAGGGTTGTATTATCTAATCACTCCTCTTCAATAAGTATATATTTTGAGGAAATTTTCGAGGAAGTCCAGAGAGCATCGAAGAGGGTATCAAGGTGATACTGGACAACATGAGATATGCTTACGCTAACGACATGGTTATATTAACAGACAGTGTATGAGGAATCTTTACAAAATATAATTATTGATGTCTGGGAACAGACAAAGGTTATGATAATCTCGAAGACCACAAATATATCATCCAACAAGTTCAGGTCCAGTGAATAGAACAAGTGACCAAAATCAAGAACTTGATGGGATGTTGGATAACTGGTAGTCTAGCTCAAAACATTGAAATGAGATCAAAAATACAGTATGCTAGATTAGTATTTGAGCGAATGGAGAAACTTCTAATAAAGGAACCTTATACATGAAACTAAACATCGAATGTTTGAATGCTATCAGTATACAACTTTGCTTCCGCAGTTTTGCAATAGATGGCTGTAGTGGTACCTAAGTGGTAGTCGAAATAAATAAATCGTAGATGTCTTACAATAAGCTTAGGTATTAGTATATTTAACGCCATCGAAATATAAGTCGATTTTTGTCTGCATCATTAAGTCATTCTCGATTAAACATGCCAGCTTACGAGCCAAATACTCGTCATTTGCAGAAGGTTTTAATTTTCTGTTTTAATATGAAGAAATCTTCGGATGAGGCTCATCGAATGCTCTCGAATATCTATGGTAATGCCGATATTAGTGAAAGAACATGCCGAGAGTGCTTCAACGATTCAAGAACGGTGATTTTGACGTCGAAGACCAGTATGGCGGTGGAAGAGAGGAGATTTTCGAAGATGCAGAATTGGATGCATTACTTGATCAAAACTCGTGTCAAATGCAACAAGAATTGGCAGCATCATTGCGAGTGATGCAACAAGCCATTTCAAAACGCCTGAGAGTAATCAGAATGATTTAGAAACAAGGAAATTGCCTGTGATTTTCACCATAATCAACTAAAACTGAACGTTCCGTTCTTTATTAACATTGTGATTCAATTGTATAGTTTCTTAACTCTTTTTCTATTGTGTCTAAAACTGTGGAAGGACACAGTAACAAAGCCTATACATAGATCAAAAATGGTTGCCTACTAGGAAAGCTCTTTGAATGCTTTCCAACTAATCAACAAGGTTCTCACATAAGCTATAGGAGTACTGTGTAGGGATAAAAACATCTTAATTGTACAAAAACATAATCCATACATTAACATACCTATATTGACACTGGATACATTTTTTATTCATCGAAAATATTTACAATATTTTTGATCCTACATCTCAAATGAATAACAAAAGATACAATTGTCATTATCCATTGATTAAACAAAAAAAAATCAACTGAATTCAGTAGAAAAAAACTCTGAAAATATAAACAAACAAATTCGCAGACAGTGTCATCACGTAAGAGGTACACCTCTTCATAAACTTATATTCAATATCAAATATAAATGTTTTTTTGACGACCGAAGTCCAATATTATCCACTATCACTTCTTTTTTTCTCATGTTGGCACTTCTTTTATGACAGTCTGCCGTCTCTGGCATCAGTGACAGCGCCCCAAAGTTCGATTATGAGGTCATCTGAGAAACCGAATGCCTCCAAGTCAGAATTATCGATGGCCTCGGCGAAGTCCATAGAATTTGATTTGTCGATTGCACATTCCCAAATTTGCGTGGCCAACTCTGAATCGTTTATGCCCAGGAAGCTCTCCAATATGGAATTGATCTTTTCGATACCCGCATCCATCATGTCATCCTGAAAATGAAAGATGTGGGTTGAAAAAAAAGAATCATATTCTAGATGACAAGAAGAATGTAGAACTTCGTACACCGTATAAAGTTTGGTCATCGCAGGAGCGCCATTGGGGGAAATGAATGGGTTTTATTAATACGCGGAAACCACGTCGTGGTTATCCCTCTTAACGGGTATTTTTCATTCCTTTAATAAATTATCTAGTGGCGAAGCTAGCATGAGAGATTTTTAGTGACAAATTGAACGAATAATTCAAAAATTATGTTCAGTTCGAAATATCCTAGGAAGGAATCATTTTGTTTTTTCAAGAAAGTGAGAGCAATAAATAAATGGTCAATTTTTGAAAAACACCCCGTATATTGGAATACGAAGAATTTGCGAACTTAAGTTAAACAGCAACCATTCCCTAAAGCTTGTCGCACTTATTCACACCCTTTATATTGGAGAAGCAATTCTCAATATTTATATCATAAATGATTCTATCAAGTAGATATTTATAAATAGGTAGAATAATCATTTAAAGCTCAGTGCAAAATTTCGTGTTGATAGCGTCATCAAAAACATAAAAAAAGATTTTCAATATTTCCGTAACATCATATCGCATAGAGTTGTCATTTTGTAAGAAAATATGAAATAACAATTTTCAGCTTATTAAAATTTCATGTTAACCAGGGGTTCAATTATAAAAATTGTAAACTTAAGAATATAGAAAAAAAATTGATGTAAAGTGAAGTCAGAAGCATTCATATGACAACTGCAAAATAAGCTGTCCCTTAGGATTCAACTGGCATATGTAGTACCTATACAGGGTGTTCCTAAATGGGGGGTACAAATGAAAATGAGAGATTCAAGATAGAAGGTGTTTCTTGTAGTTCCCCTTTTCTTGTGATAAATATAACAGTTTATGAAATATTTATGAATTGGTACCGATCAGGGAAATGAGCACCAAAGTTAATAACTAATTTATTCATCACAGCTTACTAACTGAATTTCTTTAATAACTCAGTTCTTCAGAGAAAGAAGATATGATAAAACAACAAGATATCAAAAAGTTCAAGATCATAATTTCTTTTCATATTTTTTAAACCACTAGTGGTCCATTAAAAAAAGTTCTATCACCCTGTAGATTTTCAACTTAAATTGGCATATCACGCGATGGAAATTCAAATTTGGTATAACTAGCCAAGTTTCAGATGAATATCTTGTGAAGTGCAGATCCTATAAGGAAAAACCTAGAAAAAATCAAACTATACCACAATGTATATCGAAAACAAAACGTTTTTGAGCCCATGTTTATAGGACTTTTTCTTAAAATTATACGGGAAATCTCTCATTTTTGTTTGTAGGTACCTCCAATTTAGGAAAAGCCTGTATACCTATGTAGTCACATATTATGTACTTTCATACAGTTATGTAGTCCCCAAAGAGGCTCCTGGCGTCATTGCTCTTCTCTCAACTCCATAACCGATATCTTCAAAGATTTTTTTCAACTGAATAAACTGTTAAGTTCAACACTCTGTATACTCTGTACGTATAATAAAGCGATAATTCTATATCCATAATTGTTTTCTCCAACACCTGAATCACTGAACCATTCAATACGATAATAAGGTGATAAGATAAACAACGAATTATTGCAATTATACTGGTATAAAATATACAGTACGGGCTTATTACTGAATAATTACCTGTTCTTGTATTTCAGCTTTGCCACCTGCTTTGAACCTGAGGGTACCCTTGCCATTACCTATGCCTTTTTTGTTCGATCTCACGCTACTTTTTGGGGCTATACTGCTGAAACCCGTCTTCATAGGTTCCACCAATCGAATTGTGAATGTTGAGCCTTTGGGAATCTCCTTCAGGACCTTGGCTACTTCGAAATGACGCTTGCCTACCATGTTGATGCCGTCTAGTTTTTCTATGTGATCTCCAACCTGAGGAAGGAAGAACATTTATTGAAAATGCTACCATAAATACTATACTTTCTTATCATTCAGCTTCTTATTTTTTCTATTATCTGGAATTTCCTCAAGATTTCAGCACAAACCTAATTGTTGTGGTTACACTACTGTTTGCAAGCGTTAAGAGCTTCTTACAGGGTGCGCCACGGCTCACGTTAAGCTCCCATATCAAAAAAATGGTGAGGGTGAGAAAACGAATGGTCCGAAAGAGTGAGATTATTGTTATTTGGAAGAATGATAATGAAGTTTTCAGTACTCATTACGCAGTAGCCGATAGAGCAATACGATTCTGTTGTTATGGCTTTTATTGAAGAGGGTTGTTGTGTAACTGCCATACAGGGAGCCTATCATTCACTCTACGATGCTGACAGCACTGATGATTTCCAAAAGTCCCTACACAGCTTGAAAGTCACAGTTTGATATGCAGTCATAGAAATAGCGACTCTTTTTTCCTAAGAAGACAGCGTCACAATTTCAGTCAACTTTGACCTGTTGTAACATACCTACTGAAGAATTGTTTACCCTCAAAAGGTGCTCCAGAGAGCTTCTGTCCAAGCCTTATTCTCCAAGAGATGTTTCCCGAGAAAGTGATCTTTTTGTCCGAGCTTCAATGGCTCGCGAGATCTCCAGAATCTTATCTGTGGGTATATGCCAAGCATGAGAAAATACACCAATAAGAAACAGTTTCTATAGAAGGAAGGAGAAAACCGAAAGAAAATTCATCTGGCGCGATCTTCTAAGGATGTATCACTCCTACAAGTCTCTTCGGAACATCGATACTGTGAGATCAAAAAATATTTGGATCTCAATAAGAAGATGCTACACTTCCTTACTGGGCACAGCCGCCACAGAAAACACCTAAAGGGATAGGGTTATCAGAATCTGAGGAGTGCAGATTCTGTGAGGAGGAGGAAGAAACTCCTGATCACCTGATCACTGGTCATATCATACCTCGTCAGTGGAAACCAACGTAAAAATATATTTTGGACTAGAAATTTGTAACAGTGTGGATGTAACTCCCTAGAAGCTACTATTTCAGATTAGTTTACTGTGCACAGTTTATATTTTTATAAAACTCTACAGTATTATAGAGTTTATTGAATGTATTTTCGAACTCTCTTATTATTGGTATCTGGGATGGCTTCTAGCTCTGCTGAGGTTTTCAAATATCTCCAAGGAGCCTGGACAACTTAAAGATTGTAATCGAGGAAGGAATAGTTCAAATAACCAACGTTTCTCGTGAAAATCATTCAAAACTTCTAAGAAAGGCAGAATATGTGAGGATATCATTTGGACGATGTAATTTTGAAACAACCACATTATCTACCATAGGTACCCCGAAAAAAAATATTGAGTAGCCTTTCTGACAGATCTCATGTATTCATCTTTTTCAGAGTGATTTAAAATGTGGGGTATAGCCAAGGTGCACCCTATACAATAAAAGAATAAGTACAGTGCATCCCATTTTGGGTGAGACAGCCAGGTTCCTCGCTTGTTATTTAAGATAGAGCCTTGTGGTTTTCACGTTCCTGTCCTACTTTTTCGTGAAACTCAAGTTGGTCTAATCAGATTCTGCATAACTGTTTCCGTTCAAAAGATACAGGGTGATTTTGGAAATTGATACTTTTCGGAGCCCACCTTTATCTCCGAAATTATTAGAAATAATGCTGAGCTGAAAACTACGTCTGAATCAGAATTCTGCGTAGAATCCAGTGGCGTACTCAATATTTTTTTTCGGGGTATGGTTTTGAAGATTCAACACAAACTTATGTTTTTTTTTAATGGAACACCATGTGTATCATTACTTCGTTGAATTCGTTATTTTTTTCCCTTCAAAATGATATATGACACTATGTAGGTAGGATGTTCAGAAATGTTAAAAAAACACTAAAACATCAAATAATGATGATTTTTTGTTAATGGGCAATGGATTTCCCATAGAAAAGAAGAATCAATAATGATAACAATAATTTAGATCAGCTAGATCAGATTGGTTTTTTCCCTCCAATGCCTACTTGATAAAACAATGCTCCCAAATGCATAGTAGCCATAATAACAACAAGGATGTGTGTGTCATCAATGACCTACTACTTTTAAAAATCGAAAGTAATACTCCTCTTATTGAAACATAAAAAATTCATGGCCCATTTACAAAAAATCATCATTATTTGACGTTTTAGTGTTTCTCTAACATTTCTGAACATCCTACCTACATAGTGTCATACATCATTTTGAAGGGAAAAAAATAACGAATTCAACGAAGTAATGATACACATGATGTTCCATTAAAAAAAAAATAAGTTTGTGTTGAATCTTCAAAACCATACCCCGAAAAAAAATATTGAGTACGCCACTGGATTCTACGCAGAATTATGATTCAGACGTAGTTTTCAGCTCAGCATTATTTCTAATAATTTCGGAGATAAAGGAGGGGTCCGAAAAGTATCAATTTCCAAAATCACCCTGTATCTTTTGAACGGAAACAGTTATGCAGAATCTGATTAGACCAACTTGAGTTTCACGAAAAAGTAGGACAGGAACGTGAAAACTGCAAGGCTCTATCTTAAATAACAAGCGAGAAACCTGGCTGTCTCACCCAAAATGGGATGCACTGTACAGTGTGTCTATATATTGAAGAAATTCATTGAAAATATAATGTAAAAAGAGGAACATCACGCAAAAAAACATTTCAGATCAGTTTCCGCTCAAAATTAGGAAATCAAAGACATTCGAATTAATGATAGCATATCCTATACGCTAAAACAAGTGCGCAAAAAAAAGACCATATCGAACTATAATTAAAACCGGTAATAATCACTATATACGACAAAAACATGTACTATTATTCAGAACTTCGGTTCTCAGAAGTGTTGAATCCATCAGCTACTGAGTAACGATTAGTCACAGTTGATCGAATGAATTATAACAAACTTCGAGCGAGATATAAAATTTGTACCGTAAAATTCGTCCAACTATGAATTATATTGATCGATTTCAATATTGACCTTGTTGTTAAACCTGAAGTGAATTATCGATGAACTGAAACGTCATTCGAAGAAATTAATAGACAATTCGATCGATTTTTTAGAGCCAGTTCTATTTCAAGAGTTACAATTTTTTGCCTTGACATAGACCTGATATTAAACTCGTTTTATGGTCTCACGATGATGAGGCAATGGTTGATATAAAATGCAATTGAACAAAAAATTCACTGATCAGCATTCTCAGCTCATATTTTTAAATTTCATCGATTTATCAATTCGTCACATTGTCTGAATTTTGAAATTTCGAGCCAGATATGGTCATAAATGATAAGGTTCGAGTCACTCATGGCGAATCCTTCCTCGAATTAGTCAGTTTGTAATTGGTGAAAAATTCAACTAGACTTTCCGTAAATATATTTGTAGTTCGACATTTTTTTCTGTTGTTTTCAAAACTGCATATTCGATCGAGATGAGAATTTGTATTCAAAAGTCCCCGGTCTGATGGCGGTGCTAGAATTAAATCCATATGATGACCTTCAAACGATACGTGTCAAAATTTGACAGCAGTCCGACCATTAGTTTGTGAGATATTGCGTTGTGAGTGTAGCTGCTTTTGTTATTTGAAAAAAGATGGAAAAAAAGAATTTCGTGTGTGGATAAAATATTGCTTTTTGAAGGAAAAAAAATACAGTTGAAGCAAAATCTTGGCTTGATGAAGAGTTTCCGGGGTCTGCATCAGTATAATCAACCATCATTGATTGGTATGCTAAGTTTAAACGTGGTGAAATGAGCACCGAAGATGGCGAACGCAGTGGACACCCTAAAGAGGCTGTCACCGACGAAAAAATCAAAAAATCAAAAAAATTTTGAATGGCAGTAAAGTTGATCGAGATAGCAGACATTGTGAAGATATCATCTGAACGTGTACATCATCATTCACGAATATTTGTACATGAGAAAGCTGTGTGCAAAATGGTTTCCGCGCGAGCTCACAATCGATCAAAATCAACAATGTTATTGATTTTGAGCAGTGATTGAAACTGTTTAAGTGCGATAAACCTGAATTTTTGCGTCGATATGTGACAATGACTCCATCATTTCACTCCGGAGTCCAATCGACAGTGAGCTGAGTGGACTGCGCAGCTGGCAAGGTTATGGCATCAGTATTCTGGGAAGCGCAAGGAATGATATTCATTGATTACCTCCAAAAGAGCCAGACCATCAATAGCGATTATTATATAGCGTTATTGGATCGTTTAAAAGATGAAATGGTTTAAAAACGGCCCCATTGGAAGGAAAAAGAAGATGCTGTTTCATCAAGACAATGCGTCATGTCCCAAATCAATGAAAATAATGGCAAAATTGCATGAATTGCGCTTCGTATTGTTCCTGCATCCTGGCCCCCAGCGACTTTTTCCTGTTCTCAGACCTCAAAAGAATGCTCGCTAGAAAGAAATTTAGCGCCAATCAAGAAGTTATCGCCAAAACTGAGGCCTATTTTGTAGCGAAAGACACAAAATACTACAAAAATGTTATCGAAAAGCTGGAAGATCGCGATAACCGCTGTATCGCCCTCGAAGGCAAATATGTTGAATAATAAAATCGAATTTTGCCAATTTCAATTGGCCTGTTATCATCAGAACCAAACTACGTGCAAGATTTTGTGTTGATAGCGTCTTCATATCCATAGAAAATTAAAGTGAATATCGAAAACAAATCTTAACATTTCATTGACAACCGTTTTGAAAGAGTTCAAATTTTGCGTGTAGCTATATTAAAATAACAATTCTATGGCTCTTGCAAAATTTTGTGCTGATTCTTTATCAGTTCAATCATGTGGTCTACAAAGTTGCAATATTTCGTTACAATATTTGTTGGATCCTCTAAAGGAGTTTTCCCCAAAAACCAGGATTTTTCACAAATGGCAACATCGCATAAGCAGATTCTTCTGCACAATCTGGGAACAAACAAGGCGAATAATCCCAGCATCGCGATTCATCAGATCCGCAGCAAAACTTTTCGACTTCCCCCCATACTACCATGAACTGACACCGTTTCATCGAAATGCAAAAGTCACGGCTGGGTGCATACGTTGTCGCCGACGTCGATGAGACGCTGTTAATTGGACCTGACACTGATGAAGTTACGACGCTGGGAACGAAACTGGTCGAGGGACTTTTTTGGTCCGTCGATCGTGGATCTGAAAAGTCACGACATGATCTTCGGTCGTTGGAACCGCAGGTTTCCTTCTCACCTGTATGTGAGGTATGTTGTGGATAACGGAACCATCCTTTATCCTCTTTATGAACGCGTAGCCGGCACCATTGTCTGTGATGGTGAGACCGAGAGCTTCTTCTGTCTTCTGCAGTTCCACCTCTTTCGCCCTGCCTGAAAGAACGCCACTGGTTAATTTTCGTGATTTCAAATCACTATGCTAAATATTATGAGATATATTGTAGAGTTCAAGGTTCAAAATATATTTGTATACAGGGTGTCCGTAAATGAGAAATTCCCTGGATAATTTTAAGAAGGAAAAGTCCTATAAACATGAGGTTTTTCGTAATATCAGGCAATTTATTATCTGATAGTAGATGTCAGGATAGGTTATTCCTAAGATTTCTAAAATACTGCTGTATTCACTGATTAGATTTTGTTTAAGATAATTCTGGCGACTCGGCTCGGCATGGGTCCCTTTTCCCTTTTATTCCTTAACGTGGCGCTGTACAAAGGATTGACCAATCAACGACATAATTTTCATTTGTTCTGTCAAAAGTCGTTGATCTCGTTATTTTTGTTGATTTAACCTCAAAACACGACATTGACAGAAAGACGATGTGAGTGCCACAGGAAACGATGCGGAAATCAAGTGAAAAAGGGACCAATACCATCAAAATTCAACAAGGCTGGTCCCTTCAATATTCGCCACTTTAATCTTAAGGTTTTTTTAGAGTAAGTGAGCACACTAGTGTTTTAGACATCTTAGTTATTCCTCAAAGTTTATGACAATCGATGTCAAGTTGCAGAATACAAGCGACGACCATAGAACTCAGTGAGATTCAAATTGGTCTACAAGGTTGAACCGCATTCGAAAGAGATGACAATTATAATTTTGATATAAAATACTGTTGTTTCGACATTCAAAAATGTTAGTCTATACCAGGAATGTTGAATAATGGATCTTTTTTTCCTTGATACAAAATTTAAAATAACTTTTAAAATCAGTTCATTGTCCCCTTAAGTCGGAAACGGCTGTCCTGATACCTTCCTCTTCATCAACGTACATTACTTTCTCAACTCTGCCTATCTCATTAGTTCTAAACACCGCATGATGGTAAATTGGTTTTAGTTAAAGCGATTTGCAATTACTTTGGCTGTAAAACCACCTCGAAGCAAATTAACAGCACGACCTTCCTTTACTTAATTGATGATAATTCACACACTGGCTGACACAAAGCCTGATAGCCCTAGACAACGTTTCCGGAATTTTTCTTTACATATGAAAATAAGAACATAAGAAAGAATCTCTATTTTTGTTTATTAGTTTCATTAATGAACATTAAAGTTGTTAAAACAATCAGTTGCGATACCGCATTGATTCTCCAAGATCATTATTTCGATCCATGAATTTTAAAGGCAAAAAATCATGGAATCAAATTTTGAAAAATTAATATTTTCAGAAACTGACTACGCAGAACAATGAAAATTGAAAGTTGTATTGCTATCGCAATACTGAATGAAATAATATTCATCTCTTTCAATATAACAGCCAATCACATTAAACTTTCCTATTACACTAGATAAATTTAAGAAGAATTCATTGACGACATTAATACAGTAATCGGCTCCCTATTTGTCGAATTGTAGACAAATTTGATAGTGAATTTTCTTCACTTGTTACAAGATTACAAGTACCAAAGGGAGGTAGATCATCGTGTGTTTATATCTCAAAGGGAGTACCACAGGGTTCGATTCTAGGTCCATTCTCGTTTCTAATTTATACTGCAATGTTGTCTAAGATTGTTAAATTTTGTCAATATTTTGCTTTTGCATAATTATAGCCTACTAAAGCATGGATTTGGAATATCTTTCGAGCATGAATGAATAACAAACCATCGTGTAAAATTCACTGTTTTTCTTCCAGGAAGCAATTCTAAACAACTGATGCATATAAAGTCATCATAAACTTGAAATAACATTGAACATTCCTATTCCATATACGTAAAAGACATTCTACCTACTAATGCACTCAGCCTCTCAAAAGACCTTGTGGAGAAAGGAACCCTGAAGGAACCCAAGGAAATGAAGACAACGAAATGAACGTGAAATACTGAAAGTAGCTGTTACTCTCGAACATTCCATTTTCCATAGCAATGCAGAATCCATAATTGCGTATACATTTTACTTCGCATAATGGAGAATTCCTGAATTCTCCACATTGAGCGATAAAACAAACGTGTAAGAATGTGCAACCAGATATTTCACTGGTTGCACGTTGAGGTCATCTGCGTACAATGATCACTGATTGAATATTCCACAGCGCTTCTGCTTCATCTCCATATTGTCTATCTGTGTCTGGTTGTTTCTTTCATTCGCTTCGTAGTTTTAGCATTTTTTGTCAATGTGTAAAGGACCAGTGGATTGGTGGGATCCTATTGATTTATTATCGATTGATACGTTAATAATTGGGACTCCTCCGGTACAAAAAATGGTAACCGGTTTATTCAAATGTTAGTATTGTTTTTTGTAGACCTTTATGCCCTGACAAAAAACTGATCAGAAGACTGGTAAACGTTGGTTCCCAAATTACATATTATCATATTTTTTGAATCAGGGAACAGTTTGAAGAGGTTTTCCGCTACTTGCTACTAAAAGGGAAAAAGAAAATATGAGCCCAGGTTCCCAACGTTCTGGCTACTGTTCTACACTCGGTTTCATCAGGTGTACAATTTACTTCCGACGGTTTGCAATAGATGGCTGCAGCGGTAAGTAGTAGTCGAAATAAATAGATCATAAATGTCATAAAATAAGTTTAGGTATTCGTAAACATAACGCCATCGAAATATTAGTCGATTTGTGGCTGCATCATAAAGTTATTTTCTATTAATCATGTCAGCTAACGATCCAAATTCTCGTCATTTGCGAGAGGTTTTAATTTTCTACTTTACTATGAATAAATCTGCGACTGAGGCTCATCGAATGCTCTCAAATACCTATGGTGAGGTTGCTATTAGTGAAAGAACGGGCCGAGAGTGGTTTCAACGCTTGAAGAACGGTGGTATTACTGATATTTGATTTTGGAAGATGCAGAATTGGAAGCATTACTTGACTCGTGTCAAACGCAACAAGAATTGGCAGGATCATTTGGAGTGACGCAACAAGTCATTTCAAAACGTCTGAAAGTCATGGGAATGATTCAGAAACAAGGAAATTGGGTGCCGTACGAGTTGAAGCCGTGAGATGTTGAACGTCATCTGTTTGCTTGTGAACAGCTGCTTGCAAGGCAAAGACGGAAGGAAGTTTTGCATCGCATTGTGATTGGAGACGAAAAATAGGTTCATTACGATAATCCCAAGTGCAGAAAATCATAGGGATATCCCGGCCATGCTTTCACGTCGACGACCAAACCGATCATTCATGCTCAGTATTTGGTGGGACCAGCTCGGCGTAGTGTATTATGAGTTGTCAAAACCGACTGAAACAATCACAAGCGAATGTTACCGAACGCAATTAATGCGTTTGAGCCGAGCATTAAAAGACAAACGGCTGCAATACAATGAGAATGATAATGTATTTTACAGCATGACATTGTTCGATCCCATGCTGCGAAAGTGGTCAAAATATACTTGGAAATGTTGAAAAAAATTGTCCTACCCATCCCGCCGTATTCTCCAGACGTTACTCCCTCGGACTGTCACTTGGTTCAATCAATGGCAGCTATAAGCAGATTCTTATGAAGGTCTACAAAAAAGTTCTACAATTTCTAACATTTGAAATTAATCGGTGACCATTTTTCATAAATTCAGGTGTCTGGTACTTTTTCAATTTTGTGGGAAAACATTAAATTCTGAATAAATTCAATTTTAATTATAAGGACGAAGTGGAATTCTACCATTGTGAGATATAAATGAAGTTGAGGGGAGAGTTAATGTTGTATTGTGGTTTTTATGGGAACTAGTACGCACTACGCATCAATGATTTCTTGAGTTTTATCTCCCAAGATTCCTGCAACGGAAGATCTGATGCTTTTCTTTCTGTATAATTGTAGTTAATTATTGCTTCTAATGAATGTGGAGATCTTGCGTAGATATGTGATTAAATTGGGATTATACGAGATTTTCACCAGATTTATTCTTTTGTCAGAAGATATGAGAGAATTTGACAAGATTAATTATTCTTAAATCAATCGAACTATTATTTTGAATTTTCAGGATCTTTTCATCTTTTCACTTTGTTGGGCATTCTTTTAAAATTGAATGTTTGAGCTCCATTCTAAACAGAAAGAGATTTTTCACCAAATTTCATCTGATTAGTCAACTTAGTTGAATGGATACAGTACAGGGTACCACATATTTCTCTTTTCGTTATTTTGTAGCTCCTAAACCTACAATTATAAACGAAAGAAATGAAAATGTAAATCTTCATGTGTGATTTGGAGAATCAATAAAATATAAATATAAAAAAAATATTGGAATAAATTATGTATGAAACTGAAGAATATGAATTTTCTCTTACCTTTTCTATGTGCAAATATGAAATCTTCCAATCCTATTTGTCCTCCTAACAGTTTTCGCATGTCTATCTTGTGTGTGTTTAGGGTACAGAAAAGTATCTAAAAAAAAATTTTCAATTATTTCTAGATTCACTAAATATAAAAAAAATTTATATTTCATTACGATTCTCTTTATAAAATGAGATGAAAACACGATAGAGTTTGACTAGAAAAAAATATGCTTCCCAAAATAATATTCCTCACAAAAAATTAATTAGCTAACAAAAAAGTTCAAAAAACCTGCCAAAAATTCAATACCCAACTTGGCCTCTGTGGCGTTTCATGGAAGTATAAACAATAAAGTGCCATATGTTTTCTATTTTGATTCAAATGTTTTCTCTTATGAATATCATTTTGATGTAAGTAATAAACTTATTATTATTTAATAGTATTGTCAAAGAACTTTTTTGAAAGTTATTAGGTGAAACTATCACTTGAGTTTTTTTAAAATGTGTAGTACAATTTTTACAGACATTGCCAGTTGTACGTAGTAGTTGTAGAGTGTTGGTATCAGCATGATTACCTATGTAATTAATGTAATTAATTATGTAATTAATGTAATGTAAAAATAGAAAACAGAAAAAATCTAACAACACCATTAGATTCCCTATATTGGATAATGGCTACAAACCGAATGAGTTATACAGAAAAAAATAAAATCTCGATTTTAAGTTCTTTCGAGATATCTCCGGAACCATTGGAGTTGTTTTGGATCTGTTCACACGAACACATTTTTCCCTAAATAACGAAACTTTTTTTAATTCAAGCCACCCTGTACTACTAATGGTTTTCGATATCCCTGTGGTGCCCCTCTTAATAGTTCCTACCCTGTATAACCGTAAAATAATTTAGAATTATGCATGGTTATTTTTTCAAGTGGATTGAAAATATTTTGAGTTATCGAGGATTTCGAATCAACGTGGTTCGAGTTAACGAGAATCGACAGTATTTAGTTCAATATCTATCGATAGACTATGGAAGGAAGTTGGAGTTCAAAAATTTTCCCTGAACAAATCGAATTATATCTCCGATAAAATTATTCGCCATATCTCTATCTATACAGTTGTAATATTCGATAACGCTGTCCTAAAACTTGCAGCCAAGCTAGATAAATGTTAAATTATCATTGAAACCAATCCCGCCGACAACTCTCAATGTCGACAGACGAAATAGCTTCTAACGAAGTCAAACAAGCGCACTTTACAGTTGTTCATTAGTTCATAACGTTGTAATTTGAATAACAGTTGCATGTAAATGAAGAGCCCGCATAATGGAATGAATATAGCTTATAGAGCTTCCTTATTTATCTCCGAGTCAAGCTGCCTTAGCAATTCATAATGGCTGTATTAGGTTATGAAAAGATAACCTCATTTGTACTTGACAAAACTGTTTTGCCAAATAATAGAATGTTGAATTGGGTGAATAATTTAAATGATATTCTAATCAGATGGGGAATGGTGCAATAAACTTTATAAGGACATAAAACTGGTTGGAGTAGGTTCCTGCAGACGACAAAATATTGAACATACTTAATGTTACAATAAGGAGTTATTCCTCGAATTTGTTTTTTTTTGTCGATATATTAGTCTCTTATGAACAAATTTCATCTATAATATATATAGAGAAGTAATAGTTGGCATATGAAATAGAGTAAAACATTCTGAGAATTTCCAACATTTGGAGATGTACCATTTTGGATGAAGACTCATCCTGCGTTTGTTTTTTTTTGAATAATCAAAGTAATTCACTTCCTTTCAGGAACAAGCAAAATGAGATTTTCTCGACCTCTATTGCATAATTGTTAATTCTAAATTGGAATTCGATCACAAAATGTTAGCTACCAAATAAAAATAAGGATAACAAATCTAGAGATAAGGAGATAAAAGTAAATCAGACAAGGTAAAAGGTGAGAAAGAACATAGATCAGTTAAAGATATGTAAAAAATATGATAATGATAGAAAATCAAAACATTCTTCAGTCAGAGATAATTCCATTAGCGATAAAAGTAAAATAGAGAGAAGTGAAAGAAGAGATAAAGATGACAAGCGAAATGAAAAAGAATCTTCAAAGAGTGAAACGAGTATAAGTAATAAACAAAGCTCATCTTCAAGAACGAGTAACTGAAAAGACAATAGCAAAATTAAACGAAAAATACGTACAAAAAGCAAGTAGAGAGAGCGAAGGCATACAAGAATGAAGAAGATTCCCAGAGAATGACAAGTGCTGGACGCCTACACGTTACACCAAAATATATTGTTTTTTCAACACGTTCGCTCAAAAATTTATATAATTGAAATTGTTAAGGGGGAGAAAATTGTAATATGCAAGAAAGGCGGATAAAAATGTAAATAGTGCTTATGGTCCTGATACTGCAGCAGCCAATCACGCGCAATTTTGGTTTCGTCGATTCCGTTCCGGTATTTCGATGTCAATGACGTACTGGACGGCCAAATGTCGATAAGATTTTGGACATTGTTGAGACCGATCTACCACAAGACTTAACGCAAAAAACCGAATTTCCATCTTCTAATCGCTGCTGAATCGCAGCAAAATCGACCCAATTTTGAAGCGGTTGGCGACTGGTTATGAAAAGTGTCTCACTTACGACAACGTCAAGCGAAAACGGTCGTGGTCAAAACGCGGTGAGCCGGCGGAAACGGTGGCCAAGTAAGGATTGACATCCGGGAAGGTTTTGCAGCGTGTTTGATGAGATTGGCAGGGAATTATCAACTATGAGCTGCTCCCCTACGGCACAACTGTTGACTCGGAACTGAACTGTCAATAATTGGACTGTATGAAGGAAGCAATCGCTCAGAAACGGCCAGCTTTGGCCAATAGGAGAGGAATTGTGATCCATCATAATAACGTCAGGCCATCATTGATAGTTACTTGACAGAAGCTCTTGGTTGGGAGGTTCTTCTTAATCTACCTTGTAGTTCGGACCTGGCACCATCTGTTCCTATCCATGGCGTACAATTTTGCTGGTGAAAAATTCGCTTCAACAGATGCTTGTGAAAATCGATTGTCTCAATTTTGTGCCAATGGGGACGAGAGCTTCTATGAGAGAGGCATAACGATATTACCCTCCAAACTGACAACAGGTTATCGAACAAAACGGAGCATATTTGACCTAACTAGGATCATCCCAACTATGTCGATTGAAGGCTTAATTTTCATGCAAAAATAATAGCTCAATAATATCAGAAGTCTTTTATGACTTCGGTTCGTCAACAGAGAAATAGTACTTCAGCAAATCAATATTCTCCATGAAAATATGCATAGATTTATTCTTCTGATCTTTCAATGTGTGATTTTATCGAATAATATCCGCATTCGATGAGAATTACGAATTATTTCAATGGAAGAACCTTTCATTTGATATACGACTATCGAAACTTTCATCAGTGACAACAGAGAATCCAATATTTATTACGCATTTGTATTCAAATCTCTGAAGCGGTATCACGGTATCTGAATCCCGGAAGTAGAACACGGTGCTTTATCCGCTAAGGGCAAAGAAGAATTGCACAATGTCATATCAGATTACCCATTGAAATTTTTATCATTGGGGATATTAGACACATAGGTATTGAATATTCAAACTTCTAGTTCGTATAGGCAGCTTCAAAAAAGTCAGATTGGTATCTAAAGTTATGAATGCTTTATGTGATTTTTATGTAGATGATGTTTAGTAAGCATGAAAATTCTATGTTACTAACCTAAATTCAGTTTCGTTTTAAATTATCGCCATCAAATCATGTCTAAAAAAATTAACTTTCAATTTTCAGATATCTAGAAATCGTAGAGTAATGAGAAGATTACTCATCAAACAAAATTATTTTAATTGCTTCAACTCGATGCTCTCATTTTGTCACCACTCTATCTGAAAACTGAAAGTGTTTCTTGACGAATTCTTGGATAGAAAACCAAGTCTATAGGAAGTTGAATCTTAGCATCTCCAAAGACGATAAATCTAATTTCATAATCGTCGCTGCAACAACAATTCAACTATCCTAGATGTCAATCGAAAAGTGAAATTATTCTTACAGTTCTGTGTCATTGAACTATTGTGATCGAAACCAGAGAAGAAACACTTCTGTTTTGCAACAATTCAGCTTGCTGGCAATTTCATTCGATTCTCATGAAAGTTTTGTTTGCTAAGTGGAAAAAAAATGGATTCGAGTCCGTAATTCAAATTGAAGAATGTCGATATTTGAAACTAACGACCTTTAATATTATACCTACTCGGAAATTGTCGATACCATTTGAACCATCTTCTCTGACCTTTCGTGTACAGAGGTCAACGTGAGCGATACCATTTCGACATTTTAAAACCATTGTTCTGAATGATGATATTTTGATGACGAAATAAAATGATATTTCAGAACCAGTTTCATAGAAAGTATTCCTCATGCCTTATTTTTTAAGCAAAGTCAAATTGTTCACGATTTTCTGATCTTAGAAACTAAATTCAAATCACATTGGATTATAATGATCTATTATTAGATTCTATGGCCTATTTATGTTTTCTTCTATATCTTTAATTCTTATTATTCAACTATGTGCATTGCTAGAACTGCAACAATCTCCTTCGTTGAATCAATAAATACAGGATTAACAATCAATTTCCGCAAAGATATTAATTATATACAAGATAAGCTAATAATTAATGAAACAAATTCAACTAGTAAACCTTGCAGAACTTCTATCACCAAAATACCTCAACGAGAAGTGAAACTGGTAGTAGAAATATTCGAATGATAATTTAACTGCATAAATATGAAAGGTTCATTCCTGAGAAGCGAGAGTAAAAAAATTTTCGACTTTTAATGAGTAACGGAATGAAGTTATGTTGATTGAATTCTAATGCAGCACCTTCATGCATAATTCGAATATATTTGTAGGAATTTTGTGTTACTACGTAATTTTCTGGAAGTGTCATAACCTAGCAAATCATTATAAAGGAATGAAACAAAATTAATTTTAACAAACATATATTTATGGAAATTATTTTTGTTGTAAGGAACAAATAAACTAAATATTCGGTATGAACGGTTCTCCAACTAAAATTATTCAATTGAACAAAGTTATGATAGCAAAGCTATGACATTTAACCATGAAAAAATATACGCTTCAACAGTGTTTGTAAATTGTTGAATTGTTCCATCGAAATCAGTGCTAATTTGAGAATATTGTGGAAAACTTGTGAAGAATTCAGAAGGACATTCTTCAGTTAGAGTATAGGTACCAGTTCAAAGTATTAAGCCGTTTTTTCAAATTTGTCTACAATACGATGAATAATGAGTCGATTAACTAAATAATGTCGTCCATGAATTCTTCTCTTGGTACCAAGTACTGAGCTGTAGTTGTCATTTTTCAGATTAATTGATTAACGGTAATAACGGTTAATAAGATTAATGGTATTAACATTCTTCCCTGTTCTCGTCATCTTTCTGCAATGATTAAGTGAAAATTTGAAAATATTTGAAATCAATCATCAATTTCACAAAAATTTCTCTTGTACTTAACTCAGTTTAACTGCCTTTTTTAGGTTTTTTTCAACTGAAACTTATTTTAAAGGGTGTTTTTTTTTAGAGCTATAGAACTTAAAATTGCAATAAAACAACTATGGATTATTCGATTGATATGAATTTTATTTATCCGCAAGATAATCTTGTGGTATTACATTTTGAATATGATTTCTGGCATATGACCGCCACGGCTGGCTCGGATGTAGTCCAATCTGGACATCCAATTTTCAATTACTTTTTCCAACATTTGTGGCCGTATATCGGCAATAACACGGCGAATGTTGTCTTCCAAATGGTCAAGGGTTTGTGGCTTATCCGCATAGACCAATGACTTTACATAGTCATAAATCACAAGATCTTGGAGGCCAATTCACAGGTCCAAAACGTGAAATTATGCGGTCACCAAACGTGCCTTTCAATAAATCGATTGTGGCACGAGCTGTGTAACATGTTGCGCCGTCTTGTTGGAACCACAGCTCCTGGACATCATGGTTGTTCAATTCAGGAATGAAAAAGTTAGTAATCATGGCTCTATACCGATCACCATTGACTGTAACGGACCAATGATTCCACCAGCTCATAAAGCGTACCAAACAGTCAGTTTTTCTGGATGTAAAGGTGTTTCGACATACACTTGAGGATTAGCTTCACTCCAAATGCGGCAGTTTTGTTTGTTGACGTAGCCATTCAACCAGAAGTGCGCTTCATCGCTAAACAAAATTCGCTCATGAAAATCGGGAACAACGGCAATCTCATTTTGGGCCAAATTGCACTATTTGCAAGCGTTGTTCAGATGTGAGTCTATTCATGACGAATTGCCAAACCAAACTAAATCACTTGACAGCTGTTAAATCGGTCGCCATCTTGAACAGTAATGCCAACTTAAAGTTATATACTTCGAAAAAAAACACCCTATATAGATTCAAACACTTTTTGGCTTAGATAATTGCAAAGATACCTTACTCAGATGAGAGTAGTGAATTTTATTTGCTATTTTAGCATATCCATCAAAAATCAAGCTTATTCGGTAATACCCTAACGGTAAACACTCTGAAAAGAGATAGAGTATATAAGAATTAGGGTTCCAATAAGTATATCTCGTAAATTAGTGTTTACACTATTAAGTTCGTGTTCTATAAGCTTAATTTCTTATGGAAGGTCGCCTCTAGCTAAAATTCAGGTTTATACACATCTAAATGTCCTAATATAAATATTCGCACGAAATAAAAATGGTTCAGACGCTTATGAGTGAGATGGTTACAGTTACAGTCATAAAAATTACACACACATTAAAATAATATTACAGTTAACCAATAAGGAGATTTGATATTTATCAAACAGCATGGGAAGCCATAGGATAATGGACATCCCTTATTAGGAATGGCCGCTGACTAATGTTTTATGAAAGAAGAAGTTATTGAGTGGGCAAACTAGCAGAACCTTCGAAAAGTCATTATAGGTTATTATTTCTGTGCGCAAAGAGTACCAGTATAAATTGAGCAAGAGTTTTTTCACATCAGGACATAATAATAATTTAAATCTATTGTGTGAATGAATATTTCAAATAATAATGAGAAAAGCACTGACGTCAAATATGGAGATTTTGAAGGCTTGTTCAATTTCGTGTTCAATGTACCATGTCACCCGCAATAAGTTCTGGGCCTGGCGCATCATGGATGACATCGTCAGTGCCATATAACTTTTTTTATTATTAGTACCAATCTTCAAACTAGAATACATGTCAAAATTTCGGGAAAAAGAGAGAAACATGGATTGCAATAGTGAAGGTTTTGTGGCGATATATTTGTTGTTCTTGAAAAAAGGATGAAAACGATTTCTGATAGGGAAATTACTGTGCAAGCAAAGTAATTAGTATTACTCAGACTGCTACTACCTACAAGGAAGAGTTTCAGGTGAAGGAAAAAACCGAAAGAGAAACACTCTGGCGGAATCTTCTTGGTTTGGATCATTCCAAAAAGTTTCTTTGAAACTTTGACACTGCGAGATTCAAGAAGTATCTGGATCTTAGCAAAAATATACTACACCTCCTCACTGGATTCCTCACAGGGCATTGCCGCCTTAGGAAACACCTCATGAGAATGGGTCTAGCAGAAAATGAGGAGAAGGAAGAAACTCTGGATCACCTGGTAATGGAATGCCTCACGCAAAATCTGCTTTGGACAAGAAACTTGTAAAGGGTGTTTTTTAAGAGCTATAGAACTTTAAATTGCAATAAAACAACGATGGATTATCCGATTGACATGAATTTTATTTATCCGCAAGATAATCTTGTGGCATTACATTTTAAATATGATTTCTGGCATATGACCGCCACGGCTGGCTCGGATATAGTCCAATCTGGACGTCCAATTTTCGATGACTTTTTCCAACATTTGTGGCCGTAACACGGCGAATGTTGTCTTCCAAATGGTCAAGGGTTTGTGGCTTATCCGCATAGACCAATGACTTTACATAGCCCCACAGAAAGTAGTCTAGCGGTGTTAAATCACAAGATCTTGGAGGCCAATTCACAGGTCCAAAACGTCAAATTATGCGGTCACCAGACGTGTCTTTCAATAAATCGATTGTGGCACGAGCTTTTTCTGGATGTAACGGTGTTTCGACATACACTTGAGGATTAGCTTCACTCCAAATGCGGCAGTTTTGTTTGTTGACGTAGCCATTCAACCAGAAGTGCGCTTCATCGCTAAACAAAATAAAATGGACGTAGTGCGCGATACGTATTTCGCACAGAACCATTATTTTCGAAATAAA
Source organism: Harmonia axyridis (assembly GCF_914767665.1). Classification (NCBI taxonomy): domain Eukaryota; kingdom Metazoa; phylum Arthropoda; class Insecta; order Coleoptera; family Coccinellidae; genus Harmonia; species Harmonia axyridis. The sequence continues at coordinate 35,190,369 of NC_059505.1, forward strand.
ATTGCACTATTTGCAAGCGTTGTTCAAGCGTGAGTCTGTTCATGATGAATTGCCAAACGAAACTGAGAATAAATCATTTGACAGCTGTTAAATCGGTCGCCATCTTGAACAGTTATGCCAACTTAAAGTTATATACCTCAACAAAAAACACCCTATAGAAGTGAAGAAGTAGCCTCTTTGAGGCCATCCCAGATACTGGAGTTCATTAGAACTCTAGAACTGAAAGGCGAGCTGTAGATCACGTTATAGCAAGAATACATCTGATAGTTGGAGAAGCATTGAAGTACATAGATCATCCTTGATGGAGACTATATTCTTGAATAAAATCGATTTTTTTGAGAACAACTTTTTATTTACTTGTTCGACTGATTGAGTGTAGTGTTAAAGTTGGTGGAATTGAGGTGCCATAACGGACATCATCTACCAAATAATCATATTGAAGAGATTATTCCTTCTAGGTGTGATACCTCTAATGCCACTGAATATAACAATCCAACGTAAAACACACTAACTTTATTGTCAGCTTGAAGTACGTATGTTGCTAGTAATAGAGTATTTTCATTGAACAAAAATATCGAATAAATAAATATAAATGATTTCCTACTTTAACGATCTATTAGATATTTATTGTATATTGTGAATAACAATAGAAAATGGGAAGCGTATATAAAGATGGCTTAGAGTACCTACTCTGAGTAAATGCTGACATAATTTCGTGAAGAATACTGAATATTTTTGAAATTTGTAATTGTTTTTCCGATATTTGAAGTTATATATAATTACATATTTACAACGTTCTAGGAAAATAAAATGGTTAGGTTCATACAAAATTAAATTAATTATAGAAGTCTAGGAGAATATTTATTCCACGAAGTTACTTATGCCAACATTATTCACTTCAACAACACGTATTAAATAAACTTGTTGCACAACCAAATATCTTAATTTCAATAACAAATTTGAAGATCACATCCGAAAAAAAGTTGCGGAACTGTTAAAAATTCTCCCGAGAAAAAAGAAGGTCTGATCCAAAAGATAACATCCGTTATGATGATTACAATGAACAACAAAGCAATTAAACTTAACCTAATAATGAAATGTAGGTGAGGTAATGACTATGTATGTTTTCTTTCCTGATTACAACATGACGACAAATAAAACTATAATTAAACTTGTGCGGCAATGAAAACGGTCAAATTTAATAAAATACCTATCAAAAAACAGTAATGAAACGATAAATGAAGGTCGCGTGGTAAATGTGTGGGATATGAATTAAACAAAATTGGGAAAAGGTTTGTGTTAGGAATTCCAGAAGACTTCAAATGAGATAAGAGAGCGATATAATTATGTGAGAAATTCCCTGATAAACGATGACATAATTTAGTCTTTTCATAAGAATAATCGAGCAGAAGTGCAATTTAGAATCGTCAATTATAATATCAAATGTATGTGCATGTCTGAAAGGAATTTTGCAATACATAATTTTAGCCCAGTTTGCGTGATTTGCAATTCTACACGCCGAAGGTCTTTGCCATAGTTTTGATCATTTTGAAAGAGTTTAATGACCTCGAAAAGTTTAAATTAATTTTTTTCAATAGCGTGATACAGAATAATATGTGGTACACTTTCAATTTATTTATATCATGATCTGATTCAGGTATACAGTGATTCATTTTGAATTAGGTTACTACCTTTAACCCGCAGCTACGCACACAATACTCGTGAATATCAAATTAAAAATATGCACTGTGTCCGTAAAGTATGGACAAATTCATTTTCAGCTATTTTTAATAAATAATCCTGAAACACGTCGATTTTTATTTCAATTTACCGTATTTTAAAATGATAATCTATTATACCGGGTGAATTACTTTCGAGTAATGATGTCACCGTCATTTTTTTTAAATGGAACACCCCATTTTGTCTCAATTGTCCGATTACTCTAGCTGAGTTGATTCCAAAATGTATCACATGTTGATTCCAATTGGTACAGGGTGGACAAAAGTACAATAGTTTTGTGTGTGCTTATAAAGAAACATTCTTCATCAGTTAAATTAACAAATTTATCAAAAATACTTATTGTCTAGCGGCAATTGGTTTGAATGTAACACCCTGTAGTTTGTTACATTTTTAGATTAATGTTACGCGTTACTTTATGAGCACACACAAAACTATTGTATTTTTGTCCACCATGTACCAATTGGAATGAACATGAGATACATTTTTGGAATCAACTCAGCTAGAGTAATCGGAATATTGAGACAAAATGGGAGTGTTCCATTTAAAAAAAATGACGGTGTTGTCATTACTCGAAAGTAATTCACCCTGTATATTAGATTTTTATTTTAAAATACGGTAAATTAAAATAAAAAATCGACGTGTTTCAGGATTATTTCTTAGAATGGTCTGTTTAGCTAAAAATGAATATTTTACGGACACAGTGTATATTGCTACAATCATATAGAATTCAGCCCAAATTCCTTGACTAATTAGTTTTGCAGTTATGAATTTTTTACTTGTTTATTCGTATTTCGAACAAATAACTCCAAAACATGATATTTTCATCTTTTATGCTAATCGACATATTTTGTGATGAAGAACGAAAAAATTCATAATAATATAATGAAATTTCCATTTTTTTCACTAGATCTCAAGCAATTCATTTTTCAAACTTTGATTAATGAACAAACGAACACTTATAAATTTAGAATATCTCCTAAAACTATTCAAGAATTTTTTTAATTTGGATTTAACCAAAACTTGTTTGGCACAACTGCTTTCGTTCAGTTCATAAATTTATATCTTGCTTAATGTCTTCGACATATTGAAAAACGTGAGTTTGTTACAATGTTTGACGTCTTAAGACTAGGAGGAATTCCAATAAAAGAGATCGTACCAAGGTTGCTAACTGTTTCTTAGAAGAGGAGAGTATATGGAAATATTTAAAAGAGAACATTCTAATATTGATTTAGGTCTTTCCAATAGGAATGATAGAATTAAGAATTTAAAATAGTTATAATGGCAGCACTGTGTATTATTTTCTGACATTCCTTATGTAATTTATGTGCAGGAGGTCATATCATGGAAATATACTAGCTTCAAGAACGTTTCAGAATTTGTTGAATCACTTTATCAAATTCAATGCCCATTTGCGAATACTGAGAGAAATTTAAGAAGAATTTATGGATGACAGATGACATTCAGTTAATTGAATCCCCATACGCAGAATTGTAGACAAATTTGAAAGTGAATTTGGTTTACACATTACAAGAGTGTAGTACCAAATATCAACTCGGCTTCAACTCGTACGGCACTCAATTTCCTTTATTCTGAATCATTCCCATGACTTTCAGGCATTTTGAAATGCCTTGTTGCTTTACTTCCAATGATCCTGCCAATTCTTGTTGCGTTTGACACGAGTCTCGATCAAGTGATGCCTCCAATTCTGCATCTTCAAAAACATTCTCTCTTCCACCGACATGCTGGTCTTCGACGTCAAAATCACCGTTCTTGAAGCGTTGAAACCTCTCCCGGCACATTTTTTTATTAATAGTGGCCTCACCATAGGTATTTGGGAGCATTCGATGAGCCTCAGTCGCAAATTTCTTCATATTAAAGCATAACATTAGAACTCCCCGCGAATTTGGATCGTGAGCTGACATGTCGAATCGAGAATAACTTCATGATGTGGATACACATCGACCAATATTCCGATGGCGTTAAATTTACAAATACCTAAGCTTATTTATTTCTACTACCACTTACCGCTACAGCCATTTATTGCAAAACGTACACCTAATAGTTACAAATTCATAACAATTAACAGCAAAACTAATTAGTCAAGGAATTTGAGGAGAAAAAATTTCGCATTCCATATTATGATTGTTGCAATATATATATTTCAAATTCAATATTTATGTAATATCAACAAGAAAATTATTTATTCCTTGATCTTCGGTTAGTTATGATCACAAACAAACTAATAACACGAAATCGTGGAAGTTATTTTAAGTAGTTACATAATTATATTTGCAATTCAATGAAATCTTCTCAATTGAAGACTCGATTGAAGATAACTTAATTGGTGTAATGAAGATGCTCGAGATTCATTGACTTGAAAGCATATTCCTCTTCATAATAATTGGTCATGCTAGTTAATGAAGTCTAATAATAGTATTGATTTCGTATGAAGCCTATACAATACCTGCTTATATGCAGAAGGATTTAAAATATCCTTTTTCATCCACTCCCAGCATTAAAAAGTCAAACTTGCCTAATTCTGTTTTAGTACCAAATTTAACATATCGCCACTTTTTTCAGAACATTTGTTGACATATGATAAAATTATGAATTAATCTGATAAACACTTCAAGCATTGAAGGAATTTATAGATAGAAATGGTATAAATATACCTATAGAAATATTACCGAGTTGGTGTGAAAATAAGATAACGGAACTAACTGAATTCCTTTGATGATTGCAATCATTACTTGTACCTGTATCGATAATTGGAATAATATACAATGTAGTGACGTAATCCATTGTTTTCCCGTCATTCTGAACTGGTAATAAGATTGATATTTCATTTCAAGAATGAAAGAAATAAATATTTCTTCTGTTTTGTTCGTATATTTTTCTTTATGCTGGAATTTAATATTTCGTATTTTCTACTACAGTTTCACACTTTTTGAAAGTAATTTCTATATGATCGAAGTGATTGCTTGAATTAAAATAGATTTATTGTTTTACTCTCGATTATTACTATACTACCTATATATACTAACACTATGAAGTTTTTGAAGCAGAAGAAGTTGCATTTCCAATTCTTCTAATCTGATATTATGATCATGATTATTTAAATTTAAAATCTCTAGAACTGAAAATCAATCTCATATACAGGGTGTTAGTGAAAAAAATGGCAATTTGCTATATAATTCTTGTTGGCAAATGATTAGTATCGCTATTAGAGGTTTCAAAGATTTCCTTTGCAACTGATTATTAATTTATTGCTGTGAAACTGACTGAGATTGAATAGTCTTTAAATTGTTTAATTTGTGACAAAAATCTTTCATGCCGTTTTCTCGTTCGGGGCTCCGTTTTTATGCAAAAAAAAAAACATTTTAACGAGTAATTTTCATTTCTTCATTAAATTACCTATTTTTATATTCTTGATAATGTATTGAAGTTAAGATGTCTTATTTTCTGCATAATAGCGGCGCCTCATAGAAATTAAAGGCACGAGAGTTTTTTGTCACAAATTATTAAACGAACAACATTCAGAAATGATTTCTAATTTGAAATATCTCAGTAGCATACAATTTTTTCCTTTCAAAAAAATTGAGAGCAATAAATAAATACACAGTTCATAAATCAGCATCTCGTATCTCAGTTTACAAAGCGTTTGCGAACAAAATTTATACAAAACTGTCCTCATTTTTTGCAGAATCACCTTCTGAAGTTTATATAATTTATTCATTGAGATTCTGTGTAATAATACGTCGGAATTGTTGAATTATGGAAGGGAATTGACGTTATACAAAATAATTCTTCAGGAATTCATATATTTCAAGAAATATGTTTGGTGAAAAAAGGATAAATCTACAAATGTAGGTACCCCTTACTTTGCAAACTAAATGCTTCCTTATTGTATCGAATTTACTGGTTGAGTTACTGCCAAAAACGGTTGTCAATTGTCTATTAGATTCGATACCGTGAGACTTATTTTTTTGGGGTCAAGACGTCAAGATGAAGATCCAGTCTATGGGACAAGTCACAATAGATTCGTGAAATGTAGAACGCAATAATTCATTTTATTGGAGAGATGGAATCAAAATTATTATGACGTATCAATGTTTGATCGCGAAGTTAACATTCATAGATCAAGAAGATTATGATCATGATTTATTTAAATGATTAGATCATCGTGGATATTCATTTCTATTTTGATTTAAAAAAGAATCAATTGCTTCGCCAGACTGTAGCTTTAACGAGATCTTCAATATACAGAGTGTTACATGGTAAGTGCGATAAACTTCAAGGGTGATTCGGCAAAAGTAATGAAGTAAAATAATAAAGTGTTAAAGTTTATTTATTGCTCGCAAGTTTTTTTTTCAATAGAAAATAGTTCACCACTGAAATATTCCGACGTGAACATCATTTTTAAATTCATAGTTCAATTTGTGACAAAAAAATCTCTCATCCTTTTTTTCCTATCAGGGCAAAAAAAAATATAATTTTTAATGCGCATTTTTCCGTTCATAAATAAATTATCTTAATCTTGAAGCCAAGCATCGTTGGGCAGGAACAATGTTTGGATAGGTAATCCTTAATCATTATTGAGAGTAACTAACTTGGCAATATTGGGCAAAAGTCTTACGCAACATCGCCTCGGTAATATGGATAATTTCAAAAATGACCTGTGGAAGGGTTTGTTGAAAATGTTTAAGTCACTATAAGTTGACACAACTTTTATACTCACGCGGTGTTTGAAGGTCATTGGTCTTTCAGTCATTGAAATAGATAACAATATTGAATAAATAATATTGCATTGCAAATTTCTTTAGATAGCACAAAAATTAACATTTCGAGGCAATGACTTACAATCGATAAAATACATAAAATAAAATACGAGGCAAATACTGCTTTAAAAAAATGATAAACCCTGAAGAGAATATAATAAATTCAGATGAATAATACATATTATTTCCTATTTCCATTTAATATTCTGATGAACCATAAACACATTCTGGCAATATTACTTTTTTACCTCAAACGAATCTTGAACCTATTGTTATGTTTTCGTTCATATTGTCATTTGTTTTCCAAATCTTTCGTATAACCTATCTACGACTATCATAGATCGATAACATCGCTTTATCAACAAATCTTCAAGCTTATCTAAGCCTTAAAGTTCCAAAGTGACAAGGTGAAATCAAATCATCTTTGAACTGATCGGATGAAATTCGAAAGATTTTGCATTACAAAAGATATTTGGGGTTGAGAAGCTGTATGATGTTTCGCGTCACGGCTCTGGTCAAGAACTAAACAAATCTCAACGCACAACCACCGTTATCCCCTGATACGACTCCTATTGACAGGAATAACAATTTGGGTAAACTTGTATCAAACAATCCACTTGTTACTCCTAAAACTACTCACATCACTTGGTGGAAACTCGAAACATTCCGCAATCTTCTGATACAGCTCCCTCACATTGGAAAAACCAGAAACAAAAGCTGTAGGGCTACCATGGGCTAGCTGACAGTGGAACTGCAGCAAGGACTTGGTAACTGGCGTAGGGGGACTAACAGGATTCTGATAATTGGCAGCATTGACATGATTGTGGTCGTTGTTGTTGTTGAAAGGCTCCAGGGTGGGCTTGTTCTTGTACTTCTTGAACATCTCGACGATTTGAGAACCGAACCTCGCGACACACGTCTATCTAGAACTGGTGAAAAGTGTCGGTTACCGATACCATGATCCGACGATCTCTTATCAACTGATACGCGTTGTCGCGATTGCATTCATGCCGATGAGAGATGTGGTGAACGCAGCCGATGTGAAACACAGAGTCGCGCTACGAACACTGAAACAGGTGGGTACCTATGTCGTGAAACGAGTTTTATATTGAGATTATCCAACGTTACGTTGCTGCGGCTCGGTGTTCACTGTCCTTTTCTATGGGTTTGCGTGCAGTTGGTTTTGGCGGAAGTGGGGCACTGGTTTTTCAACAGTTCGGCGGTTGGGTATATACAGGGCGATGCGGGTTTGGTGGCGGAGATGTGGCGGAGTTTTCAGAAAAATAATAATTTTAATATAATAATAAATAATAATAATAATAATAACAGTAGGAAAGATACTACACCAAGAAATGGCAACTAAATTAACACTAATTAATTCTGAAAAAGTGCCATACTACAAGTACCGACCGGAAACCATCCTGGAAAACGAACGCTATAAACTGTACTGGGATCGTACAGTTTTGACTGATAAAACAGTCCCTCACAACAGGCCAGATATATTGCAAGTTGATAAACAACAAAAGGCAGCAATACTCATCGACGTAGCAATACCTAATAACAACAACATGCGTCAAAAAGAGGTCGAAAAAATTTCAAAATATAGGGACCTCGAATTTCAGATAAAGCGCCAGTGGGGAATGATATCAACGAGAACTATTCCAATTATCATCTCAACAACAGGAATAGTACCCAAAAATCTCAAGAGAAATATCAAGCAACTAGGACTTAGTGAGTATATATGTAATATAATGCAAAAAGCTGTTCTTTTAGGTACTGCAAGGACGGTGAGAAAATTCCTAGGAAGCGAAGGACAGGTCCAAGGATCGCGTGTAGGAGGACCAGAAGTTCGACGAGAACCAGGGGGACCACAAGGACCGGACACGACCGAGCTCTGCCCTTCTGATATTTTAAATATCTGGGATTGAGTGAATGTTCCTCTTAGCGAGGAGTGAGAAGCCGACGGCGAGGAAAAATCCTACGCGTATAGGCAAAAGTCGGATAATAATAAAAAAAAAAAGGGGGAAGGATCGACGCGAAGTCTTGAGCTGTTGAGCGCTCGTTTGTCCATGCGCCGATAGAGACCTTTTAACTAATGCATGTCTTTTTCAAGTGCTTGAGAATTGAAAATACAAGGAATATTGTTGGAATGATTTCTTCATTATTAGATGATTAGATGGTAGATAATTTCATGGCATTTATTTTTTAAATATAACTTCCGGCTTATGCAGGGACGGCGTTAGGGTTGAAAAAGTGCAGATACCGTTTCAAGCGCCTCTACTTGAGGGGGCGGTAATTCGGCCCAGTTTGCTAGCCGCCTTTCAATATTTCAACCCTGATTCTTCGAAACAGCATAAGGTTGTTCCACTCCGCAGCGTTTTTCACATTCTCTGCAATAATATCTCCAAACCGCCTCCACTTAGCCACCGGTATTTACAAACATGTCAGCTTAACTAATATAAACAGAATTCCCTATTACCCTCATTGAAAGATGAATAAAATAATTATGTATTAGGTGTACAAGAAATCTGCGACTGATGAGGCGCATCGAATCCTCTCGAATAGAGGCCGCTATTAAAGAAAGATTAAGTGGTTTCAACGCTTCAAGAACGGTGATTTTGACAATCAGCATCGCGGTAGAAAAGATAGGGTTTTCGAAGATGTAGAATTGGAGGCATCACTTGATCAAGACGCTAACAAGAATAAGCAGAATCATTGGGAGTGATGTAACAAGCCATTTCAAAACGCCTGAAAGTCATGGGAATGATTCAGAAACAAGCGTACTGTACGAGTTGAAGCCGAGAGATGTTTGTTTGCTTGTGTACAGCTGATTGCAAGGAAAAAACGGAAGGGATTTCTGCATCGCATTGTGACTGGTGACGAAAAATGGATTCATTACTATAATCCCAAGGGCAGAAAATCATGAGGATATCCCGGCCATGCTTCCACGTCGACGGTCAAATCGAATATTCACGGTTCCAAGGTCATGCTCAGTATTTGGTGAGACCAGCTCGGCATAGTATATTATGAGTTGTTAAAATCAACTGAAACAATCACAGGCGATCATGATCCGACCATTGAAAGTAAAACGGCCGCAATACAACGAGAGATATGATAAAGTGATTCACAGCATGACATTGCTCGACCCCATGTTGCAAAAGTGGTCAAAACATACTTGGAAAATTTGAAATGGGAAGACCTACCCCACCCGCCGTATTCACCAGACGTTGCTCCCTCGGACCATCACTTGTTTCGATCAATTACACATGGCCTGTCTAACCAACACTTCCGGATTTATGAAGAAGAAAAAATTGGATCGATTAGTGGATCGCTTCAAAAGATGACCAGTTTTTTCAACGCGGGATTCGTACGCTGTCCGAAAGATGAGAGAAAGTAGTGGCTAGTGATGGACAACACTTTGAATCATAAATATATAACCAGTTTTTGACAATAAAGCCTCGAATTTCGGAAAAAAACGGCGGAAGTCAAGTTATACGCCTATGTATTCCACAAAAATCAAAAGAAACACTTCCTTTGCATCTTCAAGGTTTTGAATCAATTGTGGAGCAGTGACATAGATCTTATCTTTCACGAGGTCCCAAAGAAAAAAGTCTAAAGGTATTAAATCACAAGATATCGGTGAGCGACGCACACTGTTTCGATTCTCCACATCACTAACTTGTCTCAACAGCTCAAATTTTTCAAGCGAAACATAGAAAAAAAATACAATATTTCCGTAAAAATGAGTAAAATGACCAATCGGATGTTCATGCGAAATAATTTCAAAACTTTCGGGGCTAGGCTTAACAGTAAAAATAGGGTATTAAGTATTTATCATCATAGCAAAACACTCCTGTGTTTTCGTGATTTTTGGTAGTGAATTTTCGAAAATACAATGATTTTTCCAAAACTTTTTTCCTTGATTTTGCGCCTTCAAAACTTATGGATTTTATTCTCGAGCTGGTAAGATCAATGCGGTATAGCAATGATTTTCGTACCAAATTTCATTCAAATAGCTTTTACAGTTTCTGTAAAAGCTTTATACGCCAGACGAAATTCTTTCATTCTTTTTTTGGAAATGTGAAAATTTTAGGGGGAACAACATTTTTTTAAACTCAATCGATTGCAGAGGTCTATTATTGGAAATAATAAACCAAAAGGATCAACCAATACTCGCATCAAATAGGTGCTAATGAATAATTTGTAACATTCGATGCCTCTAATACCTGGTGCATAGAATTTTCACTCCTTTCTTGGTTAGAAAGTGAAAATCTCGAATAGTTTTTGTGTTTTGAGACAATCCCCTAAACATTTCGAATTCATTGTTGAAGTATAAAATATAGACAAAATTTCCCAAATATCAAGGTAGGGTACAAAGAGAGAAAAACATGGTTTCCTATGTCCAACATACTGGGAACAATTTGGTGCGAAATTTAAAATCATGAGCTGGTAAGCATACTGTATCTTTCACTAACAAATTGAAACATGTGTACCTTTCAGTTGACATAAATAAACATGACACTGTTGTAAATTCACGATCGATTAAAATCAAATGAATACCTTATCGATATTAATTAACACATTGCCATGGAAACAGCAGAAAGTTAAAAATCTGACAGAACAGGGGTGGTTAATTTTTGAGTAATAATTTTGACAATAAAAAGTCACTCAAATGTTAGATAAAGATCTATTAAGTGTCCAGATTGAATAAATTTCGGTTGAAACAGTTAAGAGTGAGATTGAATACTGAGTGTACTCCTTTTAAGTGAGAAAGAACAACTGTCGAAATGGCAGCGATGAAATTTAGAACAGGGCTTTGTTCAGCAGAGGTGACATGAAAAAAAAATATTTTTTCTATTACTGGTTGTTGTGTTTGCAGAAATCTTCCCAGAAATATTTGAAGACGATTGGATTTACGATAGGGAAAACTATAGGTAAAGGGACTTACAGTAAAGTTTGCATCGCAACCAACGAAAATCAAAAACTGGCCTGTAAAATAATAAATAGGAAGAAAGCTGGACAAGATTTTATCGAGAAATTTTTACCGAGAGAACTAAAGTATTTCTCCTACGACGTATGAGCGCTGTCAAAAATTACACTCTATTTTTTTTCAGGATATTAAGCAGTATCAAGCACCCTCATATTGTTACAATTTACCATATTCTAGATATAAATAATATTGTTCATATTTTCATGGATTTTTGTAAGAATGGTGATTTGCTGGAGTATATTAAAAATTATGGTCCTCTGACTGAAACTCGTGCTAAGATGTATTTTAGGTAATTATACCATATTGAACAGCTGATTGAGGTAGTTACAAATTCGTTGGTGAAAGATCATCTTCTTAAAAATCTTGAATGGCAATTGAGGAGATTGTCACAAAAGCTTTTAAAGATTTTGCAATTTTATTTATGAATACACTAAAAAAGATTCTGTTTTGTAAAAAAATCGTTGGAAGTGATACATTTATGATGAGTTTCATAAAACTCTTAACATGGTGATTTGCTCGATCAAATCTTTTCTGTACTCAATTTCAGTTAATTTTTGACACTTACATAGATTTCAAACTACAATCAACATTCAATATGCTTACCGTTGATTTTTAAATCAAGTAAAGGAATACGACAGTGTTAGGTTTATTATGAAAAAGATTTCTTGCAGGTGCTTAGTTGTACCTAATGTTGTAGTAATTTTTGATACTTTGATTATAACTTTGTGCTAGAAAATGTTGAAATTTGAAAATATTTAATTACTACCTAGAAGCAAATGATAAACAATTTCGGCATCCCAATATTTAGGATTCTTTCATAAGCTCAATCAATATCAGTCTTCAGAGTTTTTACCCATCAATTCAAACGGTTTTTCAACACTGAAACCAACGCCAAATAGAAATTTTTTAATATTTGATAGAATTGCCTTCAAAATTCTGTGGAGCTTGATCTCTTTTCCGAAAAAGCCATATTAGACTAGACCGTTTTATGTGGACCACCCTGTATACATCAATTTCATCCACCAATAATTATCCTTCTCTATCTACAGGCAGATAACGTCAGCAGTAGAATACCTACATAAGCATAATTTAGCGCACAGAGATTTGAAATGCGAGAATATCCTACTCACGTCTGCCAACAAAATAAAACTAGCGGATTTTGGATTCGCGAGGTTCACAGTGAATGAAAAGAAGGAACCAGTGATGTCCGAGACTTTTTGCGGATCTGCAGCATACGCAGCCCCAGAAATTTTACAGGTCAGATTCTTTTTCAGAGATAAGGTTGATTTGAAATAGATAAGTATCTATGTGTATTTTGCTCGAATCTTTTCTTCTTTGGAAATTGATTTCGTTCACCTTTTTTCCTTTCAAGTAATTCCATAAAGTTTCATTCATAATTGAAGTTCACCAGTTCATCTGAGAACTTGAAGATACGTCATCGATGACGTCATGCAGTCGCTAACATAAATATATTTATAGGATATATTAGATCGTTATTGAATATCGGATCTTTCAGGGAATCGAATACGATCCGAAAAAAATCGACATATGGGCCCTTGGTTGTATCCTGTACATTATGATAACAGCATCGATGCCTTTCGACGATTCTAATATCAAGAAAATGGTCAAGGACCAACAGAATCGAATCGTTAATACTTTCATGAAGTTCAATTGGAAAACTTCTCACTCGTTGAAGGAGATGATGGGGTAAGATATGATTGTGTCTTAGCTTTTTTCTTCCATTTTATTCAGAAAAACATGGTATGAAGTGTGCGCCATGGCTAGCTCCATATTTCAAAAAGCCATGCTGGAAGAAGGGGATCGTAGTCCTAAATGTGTTAGTTTGGTCTCGTTAGATAGTGTAGTTTTTTTTTTACATTTCCCATTAAGTAGTAGTCAGAGGACCAGCATAGTTCTTTCGTGCAACATTTCATTGAAAAGCGTCTGTAACGCTAGAATCCCAACACTTCAAGTTTTGGAGCTAGCCGAGGCTATTTTCACCCAATCGTTTTGAAAAATATCGACTCACTTGTTTTTGAATGACCTATTTCAAGGAACATCCTAGAACCCGAGGTGTCAGAGAGGGCCGATATCGAAGATATCAGGTATTCAGCCTGGCTACTGAAAGAGAGTATCCCAGGAGAGAAAGAGTCTACAAAACAGAAATCTTTGTCAATGCTACAAGTAATGATGTAATATTGATAGCTCCGTATTTGTTTTCGGATCAACATAATACAATTTTTCAATTATAGTCGTTTTGTTCATATTTTGTTGTGATGAAATTCAAACAGAGCCTAATTCCGGTTATATGATTATAACTTCCTTTGATGAATAAACAGAATGGGCGTCTTTTCCATTGTGTGTTTCTTTTTGTATCAATACTTGTGACTGTTATCTGTAGGAATTAATAAACCAAGAATACTTGGTTTTGAAGATATATTCAGGAATATTTTTTTACAAGCATACACATGCCTATTTTTTTTAATGATTCAGACCGTTCTATAAAAAGCTGGTTGAAATGATCTGAAGACATAAAGAATATATAGAAGATAAAAAATCAGTGACAGATCGAATGCAAGCCTAGCCTGACTAAAAACAATCAAGCTTGTATACTAGCAGTATTTTTATCTTTATGGTCTGACACCAACTTAACACGTAGGTAATCCTTAAATGCGAAAAAAAATAAACAAATCGACAAACAATTCAAAACACCTTTAATGTAAACAAAGTTGAGTGGTAACAATTCAATTCTAGTAGAAAATTAAGTAAATCTCAACAGTCTTTCTGCCTGTATTTCAAACCAAATACTGTATTGCTTAGCCTATTAAGTAGATATTGTATATGTATTAATATAATTCGAGAATCTTTCACCCGCATTCTTGACGTTCAGTGACGGTCTAAGTAACTGGAGATGACAGAGGCTTCGATGACAGTCCATCCTGGCAAAGAAGAGCTACCTGAGCCACATCCTTTCCTCTTGTTTCCGGTAAATATATCCTGAAGAAAAAAAAACATCAGGCTTTCAAACAATTTGTACAATGAAATTACCAACTCACCTAACTAGGAAAAAGAGGAAGACCATCCAAACAGCAAATATCACAAAAGATACAGCTCCAAGATGCCTGTTCATCAGAGGAAAGAAGAGCCCGATGAAGAAGTTCCCTCCCCAATTAGCCATGCTCCCTAAGGCCATAGCAGGTGGTCTAGGTCCAACTTCGAATAGTTCTGAAGCTATAAAATATGGTATAGGGCCTAAACCAAGACCGTAGCTAAGTACAAAACCAAGCACACCCACAATACTCAAGTAAGGCATCCATGTAGCAACTTTCTGGAAGGAAGTAATACCAACAAAAATAAATGTCACAGTCCCTTTTTGATCTTTTTAACCGACCATTTAAGTACTTTCTTGACATAATCTGTCTACTTTTCAAGCCAATACTTACTAGAAATTGTACGGCTACCGCTAATAAGAAGAGAAAAAAGGCAGTGGAAGCTAAACTGAGCTGAATTATCCATCTTCGATTGCATTTCTCCATTATACGAATAGATATTGCCGCCATGAAGAGATTGCACACTCCTGCAGCAATAGTACCAAGCATTTGACCAGATTCTGATAAACCAGCAGTTTTGTAGATGGTTACAGAATAATAAAATACCTAAAACAAAAAAACTTCCTATAACCTAGTAAAAAAAAGATGTTGTATAATACAAAATACAACTAAATGCCCAACTAAATTGAGATAGCTTCTTATTGATTATAGAATTTGAATAATTGAACTCACAGCGTTGATACCGCTGAACTGTTGGCCAGATTGAAGGGCGCATACCAACATTAAAGGGAGAAATAGTTTTCGATCTCTCAGCACTCTGCCTATAGACCAATCATCATTTTTTAACGTTTCTCTAGCTTGCTGCTCGTCTCTCAATTCTTGAATTTCATCTTCAAGCTCGCTCAGAGGTACATTTCTTATGCGCGCGAGACCTAAAAAAAATATAAATCTTACTAAGCCCAGGTTCCTTCATCGAAATGTTGTGAAGTGTTCCATAGTGCTACCTCAAAAGTTTTAAATAAGATGAATGTTTTCCGTTGTGTTCGTGGATTACTGTTATAATTGATTACAAGACTTCTTTTTTGCAAGTGTTGAATTCCTTCAGAGAAATTAACTTGTTCTATATTATGGACCAAATTTCTATATTGGTGTCAAGATTCGGGCTTTGTATTTTATTCATTATATTATGCTTTAGCTCTGAATATATTTCATTGTTTTTTTGTTTTCCTTCATTATTTCCAAATTTTAAAAGTTGTTACTATATTATGAACTAAGTGTTGAGCTTGGTGTTGTTGTTTTATGTGAAAGGCTACTCACCTTTTGATGCACCCTGGTAATTCTTCCTTATTAGGAATAAATACTTCGGACTTTCCGGTAAAAACGGAAAAATTAAGCTACATAGGACAAGTGGAAGCAGGAAGAATGAAAGACATAAGTTCCAGTAACGTTCGTTCCCTGAAAAACTTCAATTGGAAAAATGTCATTTTGAAATAGTGACTCCTCTCACCTAATATTCCTGGAAGTGATATTATTTGTCCGAGTAGAACACCCGTACATACTCCAAGGGGGCACAAAACACCCATGGACCCCCTTAGGTGTAAAGGAGATAGCTCCATCAAGTACATTGGCATAATTCCAGTGATCATACCTGCAAAAAAACTTTTCGAAATTCATTTGAAAGGAGAGCATTCAAATTCGAGACAGACCATTGAGGCTAAGTCAACAGTAGATAATAGACTGCATATAATTCATGATAGGGCCTGCATATTGGACCTAGCGCCTGTTTTTTATGTGAACAGTAAATGTAAATGGAGTGATTACAAATAGATGATAGACTTTTTTGTCATAGTTATTTATAGAAATAACAAATATTCTTCACAGCCAGTAGGTAAATTTGGGAAATTGCCAAACAAAAAGCTCGATAACGCAGATCATATGGGCCACTGCTTTCGAGGCACATCAACATTTTTGCTGGCCGATACAAGTGCTCATATTAGCGTTTTAAAACGTCATGATGCCTGGAAATCTATTGGTGTATAACTTCCATATAATCTATTGGATGTAGCGTTTTCGAAATAAATAGATCGTAGATATCATACAATAAGCTTAGGTATTTGTAAACATATCGCCATCGAAATACTTATCGACTTTTTTCTGCATCATAAAGTTATTCTCGATTGAACATGTCAGCTTACGAGCCAAATTCTCGTCATTTTTAATTTTCTGCTTTAATATGAAGAAATCTGCGGCTGAGGTTCATCGACTGCTCTCAAATACTGATGACAAGGCCACTATTAGTGAAAGAACGTGCCGAGAGTGGCTTCAACGCTTCAAGAATGGTCGAAGATCAGCATGACGGTGGACGAGAGAAGGTTTTCGAAGATGAAGAATTGGATGCATTTCTTGATCAAGACTCGTGTCAAACGCAACAAGAATAGGCAGGATCATTAGGAGTGGCGCAATATGTCATTTTGAAACGCCTGTGAGTCATGGGAATGATTCATAAACAAGGAAATTGTGTGCCGTACGAGATAAAACCGAGAGACGTTGAACGGCGTTTGTTTGCTTGTGAACAGCTGTTTTCAAGGCAAAGACGGAATGGAGATCTGCATTGTATTGTAACTGGAGACGAAAAATGAGATTATTACGATTATCCCAAGTAAAATATTGGATCGATTCGTACGCTGCCCGAAAGATGGGAGAAAGAAGTGGCCAGCGATGGACAATACTTTGAATCATAAATGTATAACCAATTTTTTACAATAAAGCCTCGAATTTCGTAGAAAAACGGCGGAAGCAAAGTTGTACGCCTATGTAGTATTGTTGCAGGTAGTTCTATTGAAAATTCATTGACAGAAGAAAATATGGGGAAAAATTCGGAAAAGGAAAACCAAACTTCGATCGAGTTGAAAGGATTTCTATAAAACAAATAATGCAATTAATTCATTAACATATTTGTTTAGTATAAGCAGTGCTTACAATATCAATGTGAGTAAATGTTAATATTGAGTAAATATGTTAAAATAATCTTGAATTGAGTAAGCTATTCTTTTTTTATCCAAGGTATTGAAACTCTACTGAGGGAGTCAAATAACTCATTATACATCGGTCGTGCAAAAAATATTTTCTATTGAATTTTAGTGGCTTTGACTAAGCAGAATCTCATTATATTCTTCACTCATAAATATTCACTTTAATATGGGTTTCACCCAAGAATAAATCAAAGCAGTGCTTCTCACTGTGAATATATCACCATTGACTTCATAAACAAGCCTCGGATATTTTCTTCTCACCTGCAGAAAGTCCCACTAGTAGCCTTCCTAAACACAGCGTCTCTACGGATCTCAAAACTTCACTGAAAAGGAAGAGGAGTCCGCCCACTAAACCCAGAAGCTGGCTTATCATCAGGCCTCCTCTCCTGCCCAGTGAATCTGCAATGCAAGATCCTCCCAAAGATCCAACAGCTCCCCCAATCAAAAATATCGACACTATGGAAGACCATAATAAATCTAACTGACTCACTGATAATACTACGCCATATCTATCGTAGATACTTTGATTACAAAACGGTTTGATAACCTGAAAATAGAATATAATGGAAATGAAGAAACTCTAGTGTTCTTTAGTAGGCAAATATAGTGGGTAGACTAGATCTAACGGGTGTATTTTTTCGAAGTATATAACTTTTTTAGTTGGCATTTCTGTTCAAGATGGCGACCGATTTGAGAGCTGTTAAGTGATTTATTCTCAGTTTGGTTTGGCAATTCATCATGAATAGACTCACGCCTGAACAACGCTTGTAAATAGTGCAATTTTATTTCAAAAATAATGGTTCTGTGCAGAATACGTATCGCGCACTACGTCCATTTTATTTTGTTTAGCGATGAAGCGCACTTCTGGTTGAATGGCTACGTCAACAAACAAAACTGCCGCATTTGGAGTGAAGCTAATCCTCAAGTGTATGTCGAAACACCGTTACATCCATTGACTGTTTGTTGCGCTTTATGGGCTGGTGGAATCATTGGTCCGTACTTCTTCAAAAACGATGATGGCCAAAACGTTACAGTCAATGGTGATCGGTATAGAGCCATGATTACTAACTTTTTCATTCCTGAATTTAACAACCATGATGTCCAGGATCTGTGGTTCCAACAAGACGCCGCAACATGTCACACAGCTCGTGCCACAATCGATTTATTGAAAGACACGTTTGGTGACCGCCTAATTTCACGTTTTGGACCTGTGAATTGGCCTCCAAGATCTTGTGATTTAACACCGCTAGACTACTTTCTGTGGGGCTATGTAAAGACATTGGTCTATGCGGATAAGCCACAAACCCTTGACCCTTTGGAAGATAACAGTCGCCGTGTTATTGCTGATATACGGCCACAAATGTTGGAATAAGTCATCGAAAATTGGACGTCCAGATTGGACTACATCCGAGCCAGCAGTGGCGGTCATATGCCAGAAATCATATTCAAAATGTAATGCCACAAGATTATCTTGCGGATAAATAAAATTCATGTTAATCGAATAATCCATCGTTGTTTTATTGCAATTTAAAGTTCTATAGCTTTAAAAAAAACACCCTTTAGTGGGTAGACTCAGAAGGAATAATAGACGATACGTTGTTACTTTTGATTAGCGATTAGCAATTCTGGCAAAATTTCGAGCAAAGCTTTCTCTTAGACATATGTTCATGCAAAATATACTGCCTTCTAATATCTTCAACTCCATTGCTATCTCATGCAACTTCATTTTACCATCGCCCAAAACCTTTTCTAGGACTTTTTTGTTATATTTTGAAGCAACTGGCGAATTCTAGCTACAAGAGCGTTCAGCATAGTCGCTGGTTTTTAAAAGTCAGCATCTTTCAACCGTAGTTGTGCATAGCCTTAATAATACTTATCAACCCATTGCGATTGCTTTGCTAGTACCTACAGTATTTTTTCCCACTCGAAAACAGTATTTTTTCAATACACGAAACTCGTTTTTTCGAACAACAACAAATGTAGTGTCAGTAAATCTTCAATATCTCGATCCAGACTAACTCTGCGAAATTTTAATAACATCTTTTGAAGCTTAGTACTGACGAGAAAAAAATGGTATGGTACTGATGGTGCCACCTTGGCGCCAGTCACGTCACTTATTGAATGACGTGTTATTTGTCCACTTTGCAGCATAACTCGTACACAGTAAATCTACAAGAGTAACTTTTTTTGATTTATTCATTAATATTTTAGCAACGCCCTTATTTGAGAGATTTTGTTGCAGTATTTCGTACTTCATTGAATAATTATTATTTTCTGTATCTACCTGCTGAAATTCAAGGTTTAGCAACTATTGGTCTCCTAGTGTCATCCGTTGTTTCACGCGACGTTTGGAGTTTGTTTTCTGAATTTCTGATATATTTAGATATTCATCTGAATATATTTTGAGTTGATATGAAACGTTGATTCACTATGGGACATAAGAATTGCGTTTTTTGTGAAGAAATTCGCGAATTGAGTGAAATATCGTATCACTGATATGTTTTCATTTTCGCGCGCTTCATGTCAAATTTGATAGTTCATATTGTGGACCAAATTTGTCTACTGAAAATGACCTATGCTCCTTCAATCTATGTTTAATACTTTGAGGATGTAGCTTACGCCAGGACCACTTTGTCGGCACAATGTCAAACATTTCGGTAAATAGAGTTGTGCGGGATAGCTTGCATGGTAGGTTAATACAGAGCCGCATCAGACAGCGATGAACATAACACGTTGGTAACAATAAATCGAAATTGGAATTTTTTTCTTATTCTCAGAACCATTGCAGCAGATTTTACACACCAGCCGACATAGGTGTAACACTTCTAATTCTACTGAATATTTGTATGATAAGTATAAAATTTCCCTAAATTAATGGAGTCCAAAAAAAAAAATTCTTACAACAGCCGGTGCATTTACTACACCTATATTATATCCCACTGCCAGGGAACCTCCAACTGTTGTGGAAAAACCAGCTAATAACAATATTTTTGTCCATCCCGCTGTAGGTTTCTGAAAATAAAAAACAAGAAATCACAACACTAGCTTCTTCTTTTTTATTGACTTATTCTTGATTTTCCTTCTAAAATAACCTCACTCCAACCAAAAAATTAAAAAGTACCAATTTCCCGCTTTCTTTCATGATCAATTTGACAGTAATAAAAACTGAGAAGTTCTATTTATTGATATCCTTGAAGATGATACACATCAATTTAAAAAAAACCATGTGTTATTGAATGTACGAAAATTTCGAATAGTTCATACATAAAGGTTTTCTGAAAGGAATTATACAATTTAAAATGGTTATGTATCATCTCTATATTACCACGCGATGGGAAACTAAAGGGATTGGCAAACTTACGATGACGTCATTTTAAAGTAAACACGTGTTTGTCACATGCATTTGCATTCCATTGAGTTAAGTTTTTTGAGACGAATTTCGACATTTTCTACAATCAATTATTAGTTGCTTGGAGTATCTGCACAGATTAAACAATAAATTCCAACCTCAAACAAATTGCTATGTAAAAGAGTAAGGAATCAAAGCTTACAATGAAATAGAATTATGATTATAGAATCAATTATGAAAATATACGCTTCTGAATACCTACTAGATTGTTTATAATCTCTATAGTGACGTTACAAATGTCACGTTTGGCAAATTTGCATTTGTTTCGTTCAAATATTTATGCGGATTTTGATATCACTTAATAATTTTAAAAAATCTGTGAAATAAGCTAAAGGAACTTGAAAATCAATAAACTTGCAGATCAAAGTATGTTAAATTAAGTCAAAGTTGATTCCGGTATTTTTTATTGATTATCATAAAATAAACACCATTCTTCCTATATGTTTGATACAGAGATCACATTTAAATATTCTCTCTTAAGGAATTCGCACTGTAAAACAAATAAAAGACAAATTTTCAATCAAACATTTTATTACAAACGATATAAAATGACTAGAAATTCCAGTAAATGGACGGATAGCATTTAAAGCTTGGATAGCATTTCATGCTTTATATATCGGAAAACTAGAATCATGATGCATCAACGTAATCAATAACGTTAATACTTCCTCCTGAACAAAACATCACAAACGACAAAACAATCGTAAACAATTGGTAGCGCTCCGATACTAAAAATCCACCAGAACCACCCACATTGCCATCCATCAAAAATGAAGTAACTCAATAGGATTGACGCAGCTAAATGTGAAGCCACAGCTGATAACTGACTTAAGGAAAATTCGGAAAAATAGAATAAGGTTTCAAAGTTGAATGTTTTGTTGTCGTTCAACTAATTTTCCTTCTTTCCTAATATTCACAAAGAGCGCAAAAAAATACGATCATTTCTCAATTAAAGAAAGTTATTAACAACCTAAACAAACTCAAATTCCTTTTTTTTTTCTGATTGAAAACGATATAGTCGATTTTATTGAGAGTTGAAAAGTTTAAACTCACACTTTTTCCGTCAATAGAAACTTGCAATTGCTTGCCATCACTAACTTTCATTTCAGTTCCTGACGATTTGAATTGTTGCTTGAATAGTGTAATCCACAACTTATTATCGGGATCCGAAGATAATGTCACAAAAACTCAAACACGTTGCCAAACCGCGAATAAATCCGAAACTACCATTAATAATGACCAACAGTAACTAGACTAAAATGCACACAATAAATTTCCAATGTTATCAGTAATAACATACAGGTGTTCAAATACTCACAAATACCAGGTGTCCCAAATTAAACTAATTTTAAAGTTTTTTATCATCTATCAAATATATGCAATTACTTCCATCAAGAATATTCTTTATTCACAATAATCAGGCAGTTCAGATCACTTGACTTTTTAATGGCATCGGTTGGCATAACAATTTGTTATCCTCATATAAAAAGCATTTTTGTTTAGTTTAGGCTCAAATTAGAAACCGAACTATGTAGAAGAAGTCACAATAGAAACATAAATACAAAATGTGCTCTTTATGAAGACACAACAATTTACCAACAGCCAACACACTAAATTTCATTTTTGTCAGTCCTATGGATTGCCTAAATAAGAAAAACTAACTGTGATACAATGCCATTTTTTTGGTGTACTGAATTTTTCAGCCTTTTTTTGGTTTTTCCAATCACCTTTTTGTACCTGGACTCACATAATTACCCTATTCTATTCACATAAATACTCTCTGTACCATTTGTAGAACCTTCAGTGACTGAAGATGAACTTGAAATGAATTCAAAATTGAGTGGTTACACAATAAAATTGTCAATATCCAATTTCAAACTTATTTCAAATGTGATCATCTATCAAATACAACTAGTAACGGCTGAAGCAGTTCATTATTAGAAAACCTAATCCTACATATTCAAAATACAAAACTTAATCGTAAAACTTAGTATTTTGTTATTAAAAGAGAAATATTCAGGAGTAAAATTGCATAATTCATTTGAAAAATAGTTGAATGATGATAAAAAAATTTAAAATTGATTTGATTTCTCAAATAAATTCAGATAAACTGCTCAATATTGTCATCATAGAATATTTACAATAAATGATAATAATAGATTTTGTAATACCTGTTTCGACGATGTTCACTCAGAAATTCCTCAATATTTTCTGGTTCAATAATTTAAATAAGATATCGCAAAAGGAACCGATCAGTCAACTATCTCTTTGAAATATCTGACCAATATTTTGATCTTTTTAATATAAAGAAAACGCAGTTTATCTGACAAATTTCAAATACCTATTTGACGATAAGCTCATAACATCACAATAGTAAGAAATACTATTATTGTTATTGTTTCATAGGTTTGCAAACAGATCACCAAGGAATTTCACACCTACATCGTAACTGAATTAAGTGGATAACTTCTAGAATAATAGAGTATTCTTGTCTATACACATTACTTACCTTTTAGAAAACAACATAACAAAAGGAAGGTGTTAATTCTAAAAATTATTAATATAGGTATGATTGCGAAGGTCAAGATTTAAATATTGAAAAGGATACACAATAAGGATGATGTTGAATTGAACATAGTTAGTCCAAACAAAAAGGCTAAGAGCTCAATGCAAATTATTCCAACAGAAATACTCAAGCCAAGCACAAACCTGAAATATTTTGTAATAAATAACGAAATATATAAATATTCCTCTGACAGATGAGGGTATCTATAAGCCGCAAGGCTTCAATTTTTCCAAGACTGATCCCCAAAAATTTTTAAAGAGTTTTTCCAAGTCATTTTGTATGATCTAATAAAAAAATGAACTTACTCTGTTTGCTGTTTCATCTGATGATGAACTTGATTGTCTATTACTTCCATGGAGAAGCATTGATGCTGGTAATTTTTCTGACTCCATAATAAATTAACACAAATAATGAAATGAGCAATCAAAATCAAAAACCGACTGGGTATTAATCCTGCAGAATTATACATCACATCTGATCAAAGAGGCTGAAATGCTTATATCTTAACCACTCAGAGAATCAATAATAAATATTTAATATACACAATTAACAGAATGTTGTTGTAAATGGTCGGGGAAAGGATAAACTCATCAATTATTCAGTGGAAATTGAAATTCATCATCATGTTTTGATGTTTTGTTTGTAAAGCATCTCCAGGTCAATAATAGAATTCTATGAATCCTAGGTTATATTATTGTTCTGTGGTTATCAAATTAGGAAGATATAGAAAATGAATAAGTAGATGCATTGTTATTCCCTAGTAGATTGTTTGCATTATTATCAATTTGAAAGGAGAAACACAGAAATTTATTTGAATTCCAAAGTAATACTTTTTTCCTGTTCATCTCAAAAAAATAAAGATTTTTTATGGACTTTGGGTTAGTCAAGTCAGATTTATATTCTTCAAAAATTTATGAATCAGCAGAAAAGAAAACGAATTTTCAACACTTATATAGAAAATATTTTATTTACATCAATTCGAACTCAATATTCTTAACAATATTTTTACTCATCCTCAACTTCAACTTCCTTTATTTTCACATCTTCATCCTCACCAAATTGAATAGCATTATCGATGGTTATCAAAGCATTTGTAAGACTCTCTTCTTCATTCAAGTTGATGGGTACAAAGGAAATTAAAGAAAAATCGTTGATTATTTCTGCAATAGCCTGTGTTAGTTTCATATACTTTGAATTGAATCCTAAGATACTCTCTGCTTCAACATCTTCCAAAAGTGCACATGTATCTGGATCTAGGAATCTATCTATTCTTTTTCTTGTGGCTTTACTCAGCAGATCCATTTTGGATAATACATTTACATGTGGTATTCCCATCTTCATCATTACGCTCAAGGCAGCCATTGTTCCTTGAAAAAAATGGATAATATTAAGTTTAAACCTTTGAAAATTTAATTCTTCACTTAATATATTCAGAAGCCGATTATACCTGATATAAATTTGGCACCATTAGTCATGAATTGTACATCCATCAAAAAAACACCACATACATGAAAATTCCATTTCTGAAGTGTTTCAACAAATTTTGTAATAGATGGAATATGTGTAAATAATTCAATCTGGCCGGGACAATCAAATAATATGTAATCATCTCTGTCTCCCAATTTGTCTTCTAGCCAGTCTAGGTTTTCAAACAAATATTCCATACAATAAATTAACCCCCCATTTGGACCTAAATTTAGTTCTTCATTTTGCATTGTGATGTCAACATTAATCAATTCTCTTATATCTACAAGTGGTTCATATTCGAAATGTTCAGCACCTGGGTCCAAATTGACTACTTCGGCACTTCTGTTCATGAGCATTATATGGTCCTGCATTGCTTTGCAATATGTAGACTGAAATAAATATGCTATTATAAATAGTTTCCAGAATATTTGGTCAGGCAACATGCACTCCCAAATTTCGATATCCATGAGATTATCTGTTTAATGTTAGAAAGTTTTTACCTTTCCACATCCAGCAGGACCAATAACCAATTGAGCATATCTCATTGTTATAAGAATATATCAACGTTTTGCTTTATAGAGGGATTATTAAATTCACATACTACTCTTAGATTCAAATTCAAGCATAAACATGTAAACACAAAGTGTTTATATATTGAGGTTATGAAATAAATTTAACCTTAGACTATAGAATAACATGTTTTTGTACACAGAAAACTATATATTACTTATTCTTACTTGGAATGGCCCACGCATATCATATTTTAATTATCTGTAGTTGATCAAAACTGTGGAATTAATAAATTGATTATGCTAATGTTAGAAAGAATTTTTATTCAACAATTTTTTTTAATCGTTCCTTTTTTAAATTTCTTCTAATCAATGGGGGTGGTTATATCACCAATAACCCCCACAAAACAATAATTAACATGTAGCTTTCCGACTTCAGTATTAAGTTTATCAATCAACTGTCTTTTTGCTAGTATAACTTCAGGAGAAAAATCATAAACAGAAATATACAGTGAATTCAAACTTTTATTATAATTGTTATAATATAAAAAAATAGTCCTATATAACGTATAATTTCGAACTGTTCCAAAAGCTGACATAAATGAATGATTTCAGCAAATTACCTAAAACTCACCATCATGGTTTTTCTATAAACCTCGCATTCGTTTTGTTAATTACAAAGAATATCAAACTCCTTCACAAAAATACATTATTACTATACGTTAGATTTTGACGCAAAAAGGTATTCATTAAATAGTTCAACTAAATATCAAACGTCTATTTTTACAATATATTAGTTAAGTACACTTTTCGATAATCAAAATACAAACATGCAATAATCTACACTATTCTTCAATAGCGGCATGACACAATTGACAGGTTTCAATTAATATTAGTAGTAGTATGGAAATTGAAAAAAATTATAACTTTTCTAAGGACCTCCAACTATTTTTCTGGTAAATATCCAATATTTATGGTGATTGACCATTCTGAATCTAGTTTGTTTACATCTGTTCTTCTATGAGATGTAAAAGCATGAATTTCAAGTTGAAGCAATAAAATCTATTTGCTACATTGGTTAAATTTCCGTGTTATGTGAATAATCTTTCGAACAAAAAACAATTCAAAGGTTTTACATTGGGGTCCATAGAATTACAAATCCAAATAAATATCGCTATAGAATCATTTTAACATGATGTTTCAAAAATATGTTTTATTTTTCTTATTGTGAATAGTTTTCTTAACCATCAGGACTGATTCGTTTAACTCGATTTGTCATTTAGATACCCTTATCTCTAGAAAATATTTTTTTTTATTTTCAAGATACAATAATGGAAGTTACATCATTTTTATTGTTGAAAGTTAGAGATTTGCGGAAAACGTGATAGATTAGAAGAAGGGATGAAGAATTCATCGGTAGAAGGAGAAAAGTAGTCAACACTCATCGATACTCAGAATTTCTCAAAAGTGAGCCAAATAGATCCATATATTGTAACAGCAAGTAGTGCTCCTCTCAAAAATAGTAAGCCTTTGGTTTTTCAGAACCAATTTTTCAACAGCAATGAATACAAAAATCCTTTCCAACAACTATCTGATGAGTAAACGAGTATTTTTAATTTATCGCTCTGATGAAGGTTTCCTATAAAATTGATTTGAAGCTGTGAGCAAATTTCACGATTTACCCTTGTTTCTCAGTTATTAAAGCTCGCTCAGAAAATAATCGAACACCACAAAGAATACGCAGAATGGGACTATAAGATTACTAATATGTCTAAATCACTGGTGTGCTCACTTACTCTTGAAAAACCTTCAGATTAAAGTGGCGACTTTCGAAGGGACCAGCCTCCTTGGATTTTAATGGTATTGCCCCCTTTTCACTTGATTTCCGCATAGTTTTTTATGGCGGCGCCCACGTCGTCCTTCTGTCAACTGTCAACGTTGTTTTGAGGTTAAATCGACAATAAATCACCTTTTATAGAACAAATGAAAATTTTGAAATGATGCCGTTGATTGGTTAAATCCTTGTATAGCGTTAAATTTTTGTATACCCGTCTCACTAGCATCTAAGATGCCTAAAATACTGGTGTATTCACTGATTAGATTTTGTTCAAGATAATTCTGGCGACATGCTCGTCATGGGTCCCTTTTCCCTTTTATTTCTTAACTTGGCGCTGTACAAGGGATTGACCAATCAACAGCATCATTTTAAAATTTCCATTTGTTCTGTCAAATGCGTTGATCTGGTTATTATTGGTAATTTAACCTTAAAACACGACATTGACAGAAAGACGATGTGAGAGCGCCACAGGAAAGGATGCGGAAATCAAGTGAAAAGGGAGCAATACCATTAAAATCCAAGAAGGCTGGCCTCTTTTGAAGTCGCCACTTGAGGTTTTTCAAGAGTAAGTCAGCACACCAGTGTTTCAAACATCTTACCAGCAACATAACAAGATGAATACCTGACTATGTTTTACGAGTATTGATTTCTGAAGTCTTACATCTTCTGGAGCAGCAAAATTATCTAGAATATTAAATAATTAAGATTAGTTGATAACTTGTTTCACCACCAAGCATCTAAGTCTTAAATCATAAAACTGAAATGTACGATCTCATAAATTGACACCTGGTTGTGACCTGATTGCAAAAATTTTTTTTCACAGCTGTATCCATTTCTATAGCTTACTTCATCTTTTTATCACTAATTTGTACCTTAATCTACTTTAAATCATCTGTACCATTCGTCGAGCCTTCGTAGAAGATTCACAATGATTACAAAACTGTCAACGAAGCTAAATATGTAGTTCGATTATTTTCTGAATGGAGTGCATCAATCGAGAAACTCAATAAATCTGTTACTTGGAAGAATTTCGGTATATTTCTCCAGAATTGTGTCTCCTAAAAAACGACTGCCTCAATTCCACGGCACTATTTAACGTCACTCTTATAAGCCCACCATCTACTGTCACTATTCAACAGCATATCTTAAAATAGTAGCGTTTTGGCAACTAATTACCTGGAACTCGTTGAAAGATTAAAAGAAGACAAAGAGACCCAGTTAGGAGTTTTGACCACGGTTCGTTTCTTCCTCCGACTCATCCCTCTCCCTTAACAAAGGACTATCGTCTTCCATCCTACTCCTGTTCTTCTGGCTGTTAGAAGCGTTGCGCTTATGACTAGGGAAACTAGGGACAAAGTTACCGCAAGGGGTAGTAGGTGCTGATTTGGATAGCCAACCTTTGGAGAAGAGCTTAGAACTATTCGGCGAAACTTTACATTTAGAATTTGGGTTAGGCCCCTCTTGCAAAGGCATGTACATAGTCTTGGCCTTGATCCTATGCAGGTAGGACCTGCTCCTGCCTTCCTGCTTGGAGAAGTGCACCGGAGGGCTTTTCTGTTGCGGCAGCTGCTGGCTTCTGTGCAGCCCCTCCAAGGCTCTTGGGGGCGAGTCAGGCGTTCTAAAGTTACTAGCGTCTGGCAACCCGCCAAACTGAAGGGAACCGTATCTAACCGAGCTGTTGCTCGCCAGAGGAGGCTGCTGCTGCTCACGTAGAGACGCTTCGTCGACGGTAGCGCCACCTCCTTCCGGCAGCGTTAAGGCCCTACGTGACAGCATGCTCCTCTGAACTCTAGCTGGCGTTGGGTCACTGCTGTTTCTCTCGGCTTCTTCGGGCAGCTGATTGGCTGAAGGCTGAACGTTCGTTGTGGTATGGGTGAAACAAGGGTTGTCCCTGATGGAAACTACGGAGTGGGGTCTCGAGTGAGGTCTGGAAGGAGGTCGGTGAGACGGTGTGTTCTGGAGAGAGACGGAGGGGTTTTGGAGTTGGTTGAAGTCCGAACTGGGGCTGGTAGAGGCGGAGTATGGTATCGTGAATCCTTCGTGATTGTTCGTTGACGTGACCTCTTCCAAACTGCTGATTCCCGAATATGGAGGCGGTACTATTATGTTGGCCTGGAATTGGAGAGATTACAGAGTATAATAAAGCATTAGAAATATGGATTAAGAGGGAACACCTATATGTGATCTGTCAATATTTATCTAGAGGAGGAGAGACAAAATAATATCTGGTGTTGCCAGAATGATTGAATGATCTGTAGAAGTTAGGAAGATTACAATAGTTCCAACTCTCGCCGAAAGGAATTATTAAACGAGTATTTTCGAAAATTCCCACAAAATTAGAGTTTCGCTTTATTTGTAATTATTTTTTGTAAGATTCTTTTTGAAATTCTAAAATACAGTGCTCTGAAGGGATACCATATCATCAATTTTTACCAAAATTTTTATTTTTTTTCATGGCAAACATGAAAATATTGAAATACTTCAATGTAGGTTATTGTTTGAAAAAATCAGATAAAAATTGGTGATTCTTAAGAAGAAATATCTCTAATTTCGTTTTGAACTGAGCAGTCACGTGGTGGTATTATGTTGAAATGCAGTGATTAGATAACACTCGCTACCATATTTCAAAAAATCACGGTGTGGTTTCAAGTAGTCATAGAAGGGAGGGTGTCTCATTCGTAGTAGTATATAATGTAGTTTTCAGTACTCTCAATGCAGTGGTCCGGAAAGTAGCGTGGTTCTTTCGTTTCAATGAACTTCGCTGCATTGCTGTTCAATTTAAAGAGTTAGGACCATTGAAATCAGGAAACTAATTTAGACTAAGCCAACGTTTTGTCTAAATATTCAGACTTTATCAAGGCTACAGAGAAAAAGAGTTGAACTTTAACTTTAAAACTTTAACGTATTTTAATTGTTTATCTCTGTAACCTTGATGAAGTCTTAATACACAGGTGTTCCTAAATTGGAGGTACAAACGAAAACGACAGATTCCTCGGATCATTCAAAGAAGAGAAGTCCTATAAAAATAGGCACGCAAACGCTTTGTTTGATTTTTTTTCAAGTTTTAAAATATTCAACTAAATTTGCTACAGATATTCCAATTTAAATTTTTCACCATGTGATATGCTTATTCAGAATGCAAATCTACAGGTTGCAATTTTTTTCTGGAACAATGCCCGCTTCTTCCCTCTAGAACTTTTTTGAGGGACCACTGGTCCCTTTGAACTCTTCAGAGCAAACTCAATTCACCTAAACCCACTCACCTCATTTGTAGCGTTGCAAATATAACTAGAACTCAACGAATCCAAAGTGCTCGTGGCAGAAATAGACCCTGGAAAAAAACGCATCATTAAAATCCTCCACATCAGATTCAAGAGTCACAGTTCCTTACCGACAGGTCTAACGATAAAATTCCGAAAATATTGCACCATAAAATAGCCCGAAGCACCATTATTAGTTTTGATTACAGGATCTCCATTGAAACTTATCACCAGGGGGTACAAATCTGGTTTTGAAGTCACCTAGGAAAAGGCAGAGAGGTCTGTTTATACACTAGAATCAATTGGAAGCATTGATGAGGTTGAATATTCATATTATAACAGTGAAAAACTGGAATATTTGGAATATCAAATTGGAAATGCCATTGTGCAATTTGATATTACATTTAGATTTAGATTTGATTAAGGAGGTTCCGTTTCACTGCGACCTAATGGTCTATTGTGCCCCTATCCTCTCCATAACGTGATCTACAGCTCGCTTTCCAATTCCAGATTTCTAATGAACTCCAATATCTGGGATGGCTTCAAGGAGGCAAATCCCTCACTTCTACAAGTTTCATGTCCAGAACAGGTTTTGCGTTGGCTAGCGATGGCGAGGCATTGCATCACTAGGAGATCCGGAGTTTCTTCCTCCTCCCCACATAATCTGCACTCGTCATTTTCTGTTAGACCCATTCTCATGGGGTATTTCCTAAAGCGACAATGCCCTGTGAGGAATCCAGTGAGGAGGTATACCATATTTTTCCTTGAATCCACATACTTCTTGGATCTTGCAGAGTTAGAGTTCCGAAGGAACTTTTTGGAGTGATAGAAACCAAGAATATTCCACCAGAGTTTTTCTCTTTCGGATTCTTCTTTCTCCTGAAACTCTTTCTTTGTAGGTACTGCAGTCTGATATGCAACCCATGTGCTATCCAGAAATTGAAACTTCCATATTATTATTATCGTTATGAAGACATTCGAAATTTTCTTTTTCCTCTTTCATTTGAATGTTTTGGATATTTGTTTTATGATAATCGATGATCGTATCAACAAAATATACCTATTGCTCCTATATACCGTAATCTCACGAAACTCTCATTAAAAATAATAAACTTGGACATGAAATAAAAGATTCTTCAGAAAAACAACGTCTTTATGTTTTATGATCATCATTTGAACTCTCAAATAACTTAATGCTTGTGTTATGTACCTCTGCATAAGGTGGTGGTGGTTGGTAAAAACTGTTACATCTGCTGTACTGAGGAGGTGCATAAAAAGATCCATTGGACTCAGGTTCGGAGGCTCTATCGTCTCGGCCTGAGTTTCGACAACAGATTCCACCTTGGTGATGACGTTTCCAGAGTGAGCAGGCACAAAGAATGCCTGCTACGGTGGCTGTGACGGCTAACCAAAAGTACCTGGAAGCAGATCAACTGTCATTATCGAAGTAGTATCAAAAAACCCTTTGTCATTTAAATATATGAACCAGGAACCTTTGAAGATGCCTACCGCACCTGTAAGTGAAACTTTAAGAAAAGAACTGACTAAATCACGAATAGAAAATGGGATCGAGGAAGCATCCAGCATTATCTTAAGTAGTGAACTTTTTTAAGCCAAACTAGCCTTCAATAAAAGATCTGAGTGTTTCTAATCTGATAAAATTAACATTGAAATCATGTAAACAGGATTGAAACAATGGGAAAGAGCAAAATAAACATCTGAAGGGCTTTCCAATAATAGGTTTCATTTTGAAAAGCTTGCTACCTGGGCAGCTTTTGAAGCTGAACATCTGAAGAGCTTTTCAATAATAGGTTTCATTTTGAAAAGCTTGCTACCTGGGCAGCTTTTGAAGCTGCCATCTTTCGACATTCACAGTTTGCAAAACTAAAGCAATTTTGTTGATAGTTTGGCAACTTCTCGGACGGCAATAGTGAACCTGGTGGAAAAATTTGACCTGTTGGGACAAGTTGGTGATTTGAAGATTCGAAGCCGTGTGCATCTCTCAAAAACAACTGAGAATATTGCTGCTGTAGCACCTAGTGTTTACGATAACCCAGGTTTATCGTTTCCTCGTCGATCTTGGGAATAAGGCATCCTACGAACAACATTACACAGAATTCTGCATAAAGACTCAGCTCTTAAGGCTTTTTAAAGTTTAGTTGACTTAAGAACTTCAGCCAGTCGATCACCAGCAACATTGAACCTTCGCTGATTGGGGTCTTTGAAATGCATTGAAATGATCCAGATTATCGCAGAAAAATCATCTTAATGGATGAGGCACATTTTCACCTCGAAGGCTACGTTAATAGGCAGAATTTTCACATCTGGGGCTCGGAAAATCCAAGAATGATTGTTGAAAAGCCTCTCCATCCTCAACCTTACTGTGTGGTGCAGCTTTTGGGCTGGTGGTGTGATGGTATGTGAATTGGTCATGGAAAATTTCATGAGAGGGATATGGTTTTTTGCAACCGTAGCCGTGGCGGCCATTTGGCTGATAACGTTTTCCATCGTTAATTAATATCCATTGATTCCTCTTAAAATATACTTTTTTTTTCAATACCAAAATGAAAACTCTTATTGAAAACCTCTTTAGAAGTGTTGGTGAAAGGTCTAAATAGAATGAAGCAATGAAAGAGTAAAGAAAAAGCAAAAAAAGGGATATAATACAAGAGAAAATAAAAAAACAAATCCTGACTTCCTATGGTTATTGATTATTTTTGTATAGTCTGTAAGTAGGTCTAAATATGCATGTATAAAATACTCACCAATGACCTATGAAAAGGGGGTTGATTATATTTCCAGATTGAAAGACAGGTGAACGGATTGAGTTAACGAAACAACAGCCTTGTTTGCAACATTCCTTTGGGGCTGTGCAGGTATAGTGCCCCCCGTCACATTGCCTGCCTTGTTGCTGAAACGAAACAAGAAAAATTAGTCCACATAGAGCTCCATCCTTACATCACTTACGAATAACAATACTATTCTAACTAATGCAGGATCTCTGCAATTTCAACAGAGTTAGATAGTTCCAAGATTTCAAGCCGTGATATCATCGGGTTTTAGCTCAACGTTTCGCCTACAATTGCGGTGGACGTCTTCAGAGGTTTCTCGGTGGTAGTATGTAGCTCGTTATTGGATTATTTTCGAAGTAGCTGTTGGTAATCGTCTGGACATGGAGAATAAGGCGGAGTGGGGATATATTATTTATCTTCTCCTCATTTGGTCGGTTTGATAAAGTTGCGGTCCAGCAAAGGAATGGAACAATAGAAAATCACTCCGGAAGAGTATTGCGGGTCTTGCTCAGGCACAGAAATTTGTGATGCTTTCAGGACACTGTCGGTGCAAATACTTTTTTTTGCACGGCATGGGTAAGTCAGCAGATGAGATCTGCAGACTCTGTGGAAAGAAAGTAGGAACAACCGAACACATAGTGTGCAAATGCCCGGGGTTGACTGGCCTAAGAACCACTCACATGGGAAATTCAGTTCTGAATACTCATGAAGTAATAGCCAAGGCTCCCAAGGATGTCGTCAGTTTCGTTAACAGCATCGACGGCCTCCCTGGGTTTCTATAAATAGGTAGGGTTAAGAACAAAAGATGAATTTGGTCGCAGTTCCCGGTAGGCTAACAGACCCGTAACGACCTCGATTCAGTACAATAATAATAATACTGCTGATAACCAGGCGTTATGAATGAATGGTGTCTCTTCTCCAGTTGATTTTTGGAACGCTTAATCTTCTTCTTCTACTTCTTCTTAGTTCGCTGTCTCCTAACGAAGGTTGGAGATCCATCTGGCAATCTAAATTCTAGATGTAGCAGCCCTAAAACTGTCGGTGGCGGTGAGAACGAACCATCTTCTTAAATCCTTCAGCCAAGAATTTTGTCTTCTGTCCACCGATCTTCAGCTTATTACCTCGATAGTGTTGGTCAAGAAACCTCTGAAGATACCTACTGCTTTGCTTTAGGAGAAAAATCGATTAGATTATGGCTAGGAACACGAAAAAAACAAATAACATGAACTTTAGATTGAAGTATCGCTACGTATTTCGAATATAGTACGTTATGACGTCACAAGCGTAGGTATACGTTATCGAGAACAGAGGCAATGTCGATTTAAGAGAACGTTTGAATTGTAAATTTCAGGGGCGGACCGCTGTTTTGATTATTCGGTTCCAATTGTCCTCTGTTATCTTTCGGAACGTCGTCCAGAAACCCTTATGTGTAAAAAGTTCAACTTACCGTAGTCATAAGTATGGGAAAAACTGAAGAGTTTGCGTGGACGTAACATAAAACTGTCGCATTGCACTTTCCCCGTCGTACTTCTAACCCAGGAGCCAGCGGAATGGAATTATATGGACTGGAAGAAAAAAAAATCTCAGATTCACTTCAAACAATCAGTGGCGGCGTTTGGTTCAGCGATTTCGGTGACCGCCGACGGTTCCGCGCATTGGTGGCCTTGCAGAAATGTTGAAAAATGTCGAATACGTGGATAGGTCAAGCATGGTCACCTCGTTCACCGGATCTCAAGTCAATAGATTTTTATTTATGACATATGAAGCAACTTGTCTATCATGTTGAAATCATATCTCATCAACAATTACTTGATAGAGGTCAAGATACATCAAACCCAATAAGATGAGTGTTGGAATTGACTTCTGCAACGAGTATTAGACGATATTTTTTGTACTTCTGTCAAGTTTTGTGAAATATTATCGAAATTCAATGAAAAATTCAGATTTTACATCGTTGTGACTTTTGTATTGTATCTTGGCAGTTGGTGTGACTGTTACGAAAATTGACAGATTACGGAATATGAATCGTACGTTTCGAATTTTGAAATAATTTATAATTACGCTTCAAATTCCTGAATTATATCTGACGAAATGGATTTAACACCATCAGAATCAAGAGAAATTGCGAATAAAATTGCAAATCATTTCACTATATCCAAATTTCATTATATTGACAATTGTGTATTGACATTTCAAAGGATCGGGAGTCAGTGTAGACAACTATAAAACGAAGAATATAACTGAAAACAATGCTGTAATGAGTTCATTATAGCACTGTTTGTAGTGATGTAATGAACTTCTTACAATATCTACTGAAATCGAAAAATCTCAATTAAAGTTGGATCTCCATGTTTTTAAGAATTTCAAAACGCTCGAAAAAAAAAAACATATTTTATTCGGAGGATTGCCTTCAAACCATGAAAAGTGACACTTCTCCTCCTCATGAAATAATATACTTTTTTCGAATTCTTATAACTTTCAAACGAAAACGAATATGATCCATGTCCGTAGGAAAAAATGTATAGAATAAGTGCATTAAATTATAAATATCCTAAACGTAAATAAAAAAAGTTAGAAAAGACATCAGTCTTACAGGAAAAATTGCTTATAAGTTAGTTATAAACTTTTCAAAAAATAGTTTAGAGGGGAAAAGCACCACGTGAACACTCAGTTCAAAATAAAATTATTGATTTTTACTCTTACAACTCACAACAACCGATTTTTATGAGGTTTTCACATTTTTTTTTCAAACAATAATTTACATTGTAGAATAACAATATTTTCAATTTGCGAATGATAAATGAATGTTGGTAACTTCTCGTTGTTCGTAAAAGAATTGATGATATGTTCAATGTACAAAGGAGTGATATATTTTTAAAATATTCGTGAAACAAAACCTACAACAAATCATAACGAAAGAGGTAAAACTACAATTTTGTGAAAAAAATTGACCGTCGTACAGTGCTGCCCTCTACTTATATGTTTCGTAATGAGAAAAAAGATATAGTGAATGTACAACTTCGTACACCGTACAATACTTGGTCTTCGCAGGAGTGCCAGAGAGAAAATGAATAGTTTGATGTTTGACTGATACGCGGAAAGCCAAGTGGTGGTAATCCCTCTTAGGTAAGAGTTTTATAATACATTCCATTCTTCTGTTGTAAAACGTTTTCGCGATAAATTCTTGAGTGATCTATCCTTCATGTAGCTTGAATATTTTGGCGTGGCGTTCTCAGCAAATTTTTAAGGTGGCCCCTCTCTTAGAGAATTGCGGTGTTTCATCCCGGAACCCTTCATTCAATCATCAGTATGGAGACTTAGTGTTCCCTGCCATATACACCTCTACCCCCATAGTGGAACGTAGTGACATTTCCGTAGAATCACAAAATAATAATTTTATCATTTGAACGCACCTATAAGATTCTTATAAAATACAATAGTTACGAAACATCGTACTCTAAGACAGCTTTTCTGGAAGGAACTAATCATTGGCGGAGAAAGAGACAAACGAGGAGACAAAAGAACCACATTGTCGGTCAAACACGTGTAAGTTTTTTTTGCTGGAAAATCCCAGGACTTAACGACGAGACATGACACCATTTTCTAAGGATCTTCAATCAAGGCTGGTGCAGTGCTCCTTCTCAAGGATATCACAAATCGACCGGTGTATCAGAATGAAAAGGATCTCCATCAAGGCGGTCCTTAGGAAGGATCAATTTTCTCCCATTCACCTCCAAATTGCTTATTCATCGACAGCCTCCATAATTATGCACAGCATAACTAGCGCATTGTTCACGAAAATACTGGAAAAACAAAGTAGTTTTTGAACGCTCATCAAAAACGTATTCGTGTAATTTTATCACGAATTTTCGCATGTAGCTTTTTGCTTCAATGTAAGTAGTTAATTTACTCTAGTGAACACTTATCTGGAGTCAAAAC
This sequence comes from Harmonia axyridis, assembly GCF_914767665.1. Classification (NCBI taxonomy): domain Eukaryota; kingdom Metazoa; phylum Arthropoda; class Insecta; order Coleoptera; family Coccinellidae; genus Harmonia; species Harmonia axyridis. The sequence continues at coordinate 35,227,738 of NC_059505.1, forward strand.
TTTTTAGTCTGTGACATGCCATGAAAATACAGGATGACGTGATACTTGAACATAATGCCATTCATGACAAAAAAGGAACAATTTTGTTGAAGTGCAGACGGAGGGGAATATGAAATTAATAAATGCATGCTTGAAAGATTCGAATTTTCCCTTTCGTTGTATGCCTGTCTAGTGTCTATAGGGTGTTTCAGAATACAGTATCAAGATTTTTGGGGCGTGTTTTCGATGTGTTCACAGAGCGTTGAAGAATCTTTATTTTTTTCTTGTTAGCTAATTCAGTTTTTGAGAAATTAAGATCATATGAAATACATATGTTACGTTTTACGATGTACATCAGCCAGTATCCTGAGTGATCGTAAGAATTTGCAGGGAGATATTTTTCAATGGTACCTAAAAAGCCTCACATAAACTTTAGTGTAGTGCGCCGTATTTTTGTTTTATTTATGAACTTGTTTGGCTCTTGTAATTGTACGCATCTTTGATCATCAGTGATTCTTTCAATTCAAAGTTTCAGGAGGGCAAAATATCGGAAAAATATCAAATAAAATAAATTGCTTTCTCTTTCGGAACTTTCATTTTGAACAATTTTTCTCCGGGGAACAAACGAATAATCGATAAAACCAGTAAAATATTCGAAGGGAAATATAAAAATAACTCCGAAACTGATTGATCCAGAATCTTGAGAAGAAGAATATTTTCTTCAGTAGAACGACATGATGATCTTGCATTGTCAATATCTGCATATACGAATTTTTTATGATTTTTCATAACCAGTCACCAATAGCTTCAAAAATGATCGATTTTGTTACTATTCAGTAGCCATTCGCAGACGGAAATTCGGTACATGAGTTTTTTTTGGGTAAACTCGTGTGGTACCCATACATCGAGCTTCTCCCTGAGACCAGCCTTATGCAAATGGTTCCAAACAGTTTTTTGGGTTATTTTTAGCTCTTGGCTAATCGAAGCAATAATTACATGACTTTCGAACTCAACAATGTTCATGATTTTATCGGTATTTTCAACAATTGGCCCTACAGTGCGTCCTTGACATCGAAATTACTGGAACGGAATCGACCTCAGAGTAATAAACATAGATAGAAGGAGCATATGTCATATTCAGTAAGCAAATTTTGTCTCCAACATGAACTATCAAATTTGACATTCATGTCAAATTTGATAGTTCATGTTGGAGACATTCCTGCGCGCTTCAGCGCGCAGGAATGAAAACATATCAGTGAAACCTTATTTCACTCAATACGCGAATTTCTCCACAAAGAACGCACTTCTTATATTCCATAGTGAATCAACGTTTCATATAATAATGAAGGTCTTTATTCAATTAATTTCATGAAAAATAATAACAAAACTCTTACAACTATAGAAATAATTGAAAGGGTGAGTTCCAGCACATATCAACTCAAAATATTTTGAAATTAATACCTAAATATATCAGACATTCAAAAAAAAAAACTTCAAGCACGCCAAACGACGTAAAACAACCGATGACACTAGGAGAGCAAAATTTGCCAAACCTTGGATCTCAGCAGGTATCGGATTTCAAATATGTATTCAAATTTGCATATTTAATCAGTGATCACTCAAATAAATATATTTCATTCAATATAATATACATTCATAACGATATAATAAAATTGTGGATTTGAAAATATATCACAATCCGACAACGTAATCTAACCATGTTGGGGACATGTAAAAATTGCTCAAACTCCCTCTTTGTTTTTTTGCCCTATGGAATCGACTAAACAAGAATTGGGCTTAATTGGTTGTTACAGTATCAGAACCATAAACACTACTTACATTTTCAGCCGCCTGGCTTTCATTTTCGCCTTTTTCGAAGAAAAACTGTAAATATAGCGTATTTTTTCTTTGCTAGTGTCCATCTTTTGCGCGCGCTCAAACTAAACTGAGTAAACTACTCACAAAACTGTCAGGAAAGTTTTTGTTGTACGAAATCTCAACTTTCCAACTTCATACAATTGAATCCGATCAGACTTAAAACCAAAATTGCGCGTCATTGTCTGTTACAGTATCAGAACCATAAACACTACTTACATTTTCAGCCGCCTGGCTTTCATTTTCGCCTTTTTAGAAGAAAAACTGTAAATATAGCGTATTTTCTCTTTGCTAGTGTCCATATTCGACGCGCGCTCAAACTAAACTGAGTAAACTAATCACAAAACTGTCAAGAAAGTTTTTGTAGCACGAAATCTCATCTTTCTAACGCCATCTAATGGAAACCGATCTGATTTATACAACGCGAGATGCAGATACCTAAAAAGCCATCTATTAGAAAAATAATGGATTTCTTCTCACTACATCTAGTATTGGAGTTAAGAGGCTTTATTTTTTTGCATAAAAACGTCGCCCCATACGGAAAAAAAAAGGCATGAGAAATTTTTGTCACAAATTGAATGGGCAAATATCTTAAATTTTTTTCCAGAAAATTGAGAACAATTAATCAATAGCAAGCCTTTAAGAAAAACTTTAGAGAACCGTAATTTTTTTATGTAGAATCAGAAGTTTGCCGCACTTATCCACTAATACCCTGTATAAATTCCAAAACATAAACTGCGAAAATTCCAGCCGAAAGGGGTTGAATTCTTCTTTCATTAACGAAAATAATAAACCAAAAACGTAGTCGTAGGAAGACGCCAGAGGAGCGGCGAAACGGGGTCAGAATAAAATCGAGTTATATATCCACCGGTGTTGTTCGGAGGCTGGGGTGGAACTGGCGCCAAACTGGAGATGAACTGGCGCCACGTGTCTGAAGGACGGTCTCCGGGGCTCTGGTGGAAATTCTAAAATCGCGGAAACCAGCCCGCTTTTGGCTCTCGTATTACTGGCAAAAAGTTCTGGCCGAGATCGTGCTCGATTTTCGAAACCTTTCAGATGTTTATTGTCCCAGTTGACTTTGGGATGAAAGGGGACTTTTAGTTCATCAAGTCGGGGGTTGATGGGAAAAATTTAAAAAAAATTTATAAATGCCGAAACTTCTGCGTGATTAAATGTCACTTATTGTTAAGGAAACCGATTCGTTTGAATTATAAAGTTATTAGGAAACTTGGTTACTATAAGTTTCAATTGAGATGGTTTTCACTTCATTTATATGTCAGATGTCAAATTTACGTAATATGAATTTTCAGAGTAATAAACATAAACTATCAAATTTGAGATGGAGCGCGCGGAAATGAAAACATGGCAGTGATACGATATTTCAGTCAATTCTCGAGTTTCTTCACAAAGAACGCACGTTTTATGCCCCATAGTGAATCAACATTTCCTATCAACTCAAAATATATTGAAATAAATACCTAATTATATCAGAAAATCAGAAAACAAACTTCAAGCGCGCCAAACGACGTGAAACAACCGATGACACTAGGAGAGCAAAAGTTGCCAAACCTTGGATTTCAGCAGAAAATAATAAATATTCCGCTTATTATAAATTCTACAATTAAGAAAAATATCGTATTCCAAATATTCAAATTTGCATATTTAATCCGGAACCACTCAAAGAAATATATTTCATTCAATATAATATACATTCATAACGATATAGTAAAATTGTAGATCTGAAAATATATCACAATCCGACAACGTAATCTAACCATGTTGGGGAAATGTAAAAATTGCGTATACTCCCTCTATGTTTTGTCTATGGAATCGACTAATCCAAAATTGCGCGTTGCAGAGATACAAGGTGCTGAATATGAAATATTAAAAGTAATTTTTATTCATAACTTCAACAGTTTCCAATATTTTCCAATTGAATTGTTTGTGTTCAATAGGTGCTCCATTTCGAAAAAAAGTCATATTTTCAGTTGCAATCAGTGGCGCCTACAAGAAGGGCATCATAGTCCCTTTTCTCACCTATTTTTTAAGCCGCTAGTAAAATCATAAAAATTATGCATTTTTTTGCATTTCCATTTAATTTTGACACTTTCAAATGCAATTGATTTTGTTTTTCAAAATAGATTGAGAACTCTTTGCAAGGTTTCAACACCAAGTACCTCTGCAGGAATCAAGCTTTGGTGAAAAAATGCATGTGTCATTATTTTTTCTTTTTTGGTTGAATATTTAGTTGTTATTTGGGTAAGTAATTGGGAATATGAAATGATTTCTCTTTTTCAACTCAAAATTGGATGAGAAATGCGAAAAATGATGACCTCTTCGAGTAATAACAAGGCCAGGAAACGATTATTGCAAAATATCGAAAAAAATAATGGGAAAAGCACTGACGTAAAGAAAAGAGCTTTTGAGCGCTTGTTCATTCATTCCTCAATTGCACCCTTGGAGACCAGATGTAAACCTAGTGAAGTGGATTCCAAAAGCGCAATAGGGATGTTGCGTCATATAATAAAATCAATCAATACTGAAATAGCATTTTCATTATCTTATTTCTCGAATTCAATTTGATAAAATTGATTTCAATTGTGATAATTCTTATCGACTAGCACTTGACTGCGAACGCCAATCAGGACAATTCGACGTCATAGCACTAAAACGTTTAGAACATGGAAAAACTAATCTTATCAAGAACTAGTTTATCTATAGTTCAGAACGTCAGATGATATAATCAAACCGACTTGACTATCAATATCAGATGATTTCGGTTCTGTTTGACAGACCCTTAGCACGTGGTGATCATAGATGGACTAGTCAGTTTTTCTATGGTGGTGACTCTATTATGCAGTGACGTCACCATAATACATTGACAGAATGGAGCGTTTCAGCGGGTAATTTGAAAACTTTTTTTATTTACGTTTTTTTTTTGGTACTTTCACTCTAGTTTTCCATGAAAATATTTTTTTCGTGTTTATATAGGGCTTAGCTACAAATTGAAAGCAATTTTAAAATAAAGACAACATCCCTATTGGCGTATGCACGAACGATCGTTCAAAAGCTTTCCACATTTTCTAATGACATTCACAAAATGCTCATCGTGATGAAAGACCGCTCAAGAAAGAAGAATCAAACCATGATACGGCAACATGTATTTTATAAAGATAAAATCATCCCCCCCCAAACCGCAATATCCTTCTTTATATCACAGTAACCTAAGCCGTGACAAACTGACCCCAAACATAAAAAATGCCCTTTCAGTAAGCGATTCATGTTACCTCCAGAACCGTTAAACTTGAAGCTTCCATCATCAATTAACAGCTTCTGTCATGCTGTCACCCTAGACGGCGAATCGTATAGGCTTCTCAGATATGAAATTTCTCGTCGGAGTATCGATATTATACGCAGGAAGGATGATAGCAGGACCCTTCGCGGTTATCCGAGCAGGATTAAGACAATAAACCGTTATCCTGTACTGGCTAATCGAACAACTTGCTCATCTCGGCATCCAGGCCCTCGCAGATATTTTATTCAGGGTGAAGTGATGGCTATAGAGATGTGTGTGTGGGTTCATTTGCCAAACATGAAAAGGGAGTTGCCTTTTGTTCGATTTGGGGAAGTTCCCATACTGTTTTCGGAGAGAGGTCTTTTGGAGGATGAAATGATTGGGATATGGGAGAAGATGCATGCTTTATCTGGCTGGTTAAGAGGGGAATCTCATTTTAATCCTTTGGGTGTATGGATGAACAAAAGCATAAAGACTTAACGGAAAAAACGACCAGCAATAAATCTGAGGATCTCCACAAAAGTATTGATGTACAACTCTGCTTTCGCCGTTTTGCAAATTTGCAATAGATGGATGTAGCGCTCAGAAGTAGTCGAAATAAATAGTTCGTAGATTTCATACAACAAGAAATAAGGTACATACATAACGCCATCGAAATTTTAGTCGATTTATATCTGCATCATAAAGTTATTCTCCATTAAACATGCCAGCTTACGAGCCAAATTCTCGTCATTTGCGGGAGGTTTTAATTTTCTGCTTCAATATGAAAAAATCTGGTGTTGAGGCTCATCGAATGCTCTCAAATACTTATTGAGAGGCCGCTTTTAGTGAAAGAACGTGCCGAGAGTGGTTTTAACGCTTCAAGAACGGTGATTTTGATGTCGAAGACCAGTAAGTGGAAGAAAGAAAATTTTCGAACATGCATAATTGGAGGCATTACTTCATCAAAACTCGTGTCAAACCCGACAAAATTGGCAGGATCATTGGTGGTGGCACAATAAGCTATTTCAAAACGCCTGAAGGTCATGGAAATGATTCAGAAACAAGGAAATTGGGTGCCGTAAGAGTTGAAGCCGAGATATGTTGAACGTCGTTTGTTTGCTCGTGAACAGCTGCTTGCAAGAAAAATACAGAATGGATTTCTGCATCGTATTGTGACTGGAGCCGAAACATAGGTTCATTACGATTATCCGAAGCGCAGAAAATCATGGGGATATCCCGGCCATGCTTCCACATTGACGGCCAAACCGGATATTCACGGTTTCAAGGTCATGCTCAGTATTTGATGGGACGAGATCGGCGTATTGTATTATGAGTTGGTAAAACTGACTGAAACAATCACAGGCGATCGTTATCGAACGCAATTAATGCGTTTGAGCCGAGCAGTTCGAGACAAGCGGCCACAATACAACGACAAATATGATGAAGTGGTCAAGACATACTCGGAAACGTGAATGAGAAGTTCCTTCCCCATTCGATTGATTCGTGGATCGCTTCAAAAGCTGAACAGTTTTTTCAATGCGGTACTCGTACGCAATGTAATGTTCACTGTTGATGGTTCTACCTTTGTCCAAATAGTCAATGAACAATATACCATGAACTTCCGAAAATATACGGATGCCGGATATTTAGTGACAACTTTTAACATTGTTTCATAAAATCCAATTAAACGATTAAAATAATAAATTACTTCAATGTACAGGTTCATTTGACTCTCAAATTAATTTCAGGGCTTCATAATGAAATTTCAATTTACCTACCACTATCTGAAAACGCAACATCGACCTATTTCATCCATGACTGAAAATTGATATGCAAATAATTCCATTTTATTCTCGTATCAATCCTTCGATAATTTATTTACCCTTCAAAGGCAACATGAAATATATGCGCAAATACATTTATCAATCGATAACTAACAAAAGTAACGCAACAAAACGCATGAAACTGTTTCCTTTACAGAAAAAGTGATTATTATCTTTTTCAATTACATATTTCTGAACAATGAAAATTCTGCCGTTTGTTGAGGCATAATCTAGTTTTTCATTTCTGAAATTAGCACTGCACAGTATTATATTTAGGGATTCATCAAGCCAAGTAGCTTGATATTTTAACCAACTACTTGACTTGAATATCAAGCTCGTGAAAAATTACATACTTAAGCTTGACTTGACTTGTTTTTAGATATTTAGAGCTTGACTTGATATCAAGCTACTTGATATAACTTGAGCTTGATATGCATGCGTCGTACGGTATATATTTCTGCAATCTCGTGTGTGCTTAGACTAAATAAGGGGATTCCTCGAGCGACGAGATACTGAAGCATTCGCCAGTGTGACTTCATTAGTAGAATTCTCACATTTCTATGGAATCTTTTGGTAGTTAGGGAGATATCTTTCCAAACTTGCGGAAGGTTTTAATTATCTGCTTCAATATGAAGAAATCTGCGGCTTATCGAATGTTCTCAAATATCTATGATGAGGCCGCTATTATTGAAAGAACGTGCCGAGAGAACGCTTCAAGAACGGTGATTTTTACGTCGAAGACACGGTGGTAAAGAGAAGGTTTTCGAAAATGCAGAATTGAAGGCATTATCTGATCAAGACTCGTGTCAAATGTAACAAGAATTGGCAGGATCATTGGGAGTGACGCAAAAGTCACTTCAAAACGCCTGAAAGTCATAGGAATGATTCAGAAACAAGGAAATTGGGTGCCGTACAAGTTGAAGCCGAGAGATGTTGAACGGCGTTTCTTTGCTTGTGAACAGCTGCTTGTAAGGCAAAGACGGAGGGGACTTCTACATCGCATTGCAACTGGAGACGAAAAATGGATTCATTACGATAATCCCAAGCGCAGAATACCATGGAGATATCTAGGCTATGTTTCCACGACGACGGCCAAACCGAATATTCACGGTTCCAAGGTCATTCTCAGTAATTGGTGGGACCAGTTCGGCGTAGTGTATTATGAGTTGCTAAAACCGACTGAAACAATCACAGGCGATCGTTATCGAACGCAATTAATGTATTTGAGCCTAGCATTGAGAGACAAACGGCCTCAATACAACGAGAGACATGAAAAAGTGCATGACCTCATGTTGCGAAGGTGGTCAAGACATACTTGGAAACGTTGAAATGGGAAATCCTACCCCAATCGCCGTATTCTCCAGACGTTGCTCCATCGGACTATCACTTTTTCGGTCAATGGCCCACGGCCTGGCTGACCAGCACTTCAGGGACCGTATTCTCGACCAGTGATTTTTCAAAACGTATACGTTCATTCAGTGTTCAGAGCACTAAAAGATCGTATACGTTTTGAAAGATCACTTGTCGAGAATACAGTCCCTGGTCTCATGAAGAACTAAAAAATTGGATCGATTAATGGATCGCTTCAAAAGATGACCAGTTTTTCAACGCAGGATTCGTACGCTGCCCGAAAGATGGGAGAAAGTAGTGGCCAGCGATGGACAATACTTTGAATCATGAATGAATAACCAGTTTTTAACAATAAAGCTTCAAATTTCGGAAAAAAATGTCCTATATAGTTTTTCTTAAGGATTCGAAATATTCTGCGTAGAAAGAGGATTCAATAAACTATAGTTTGAAATTTTCAGTGTCTGTTTATACAATAGACTGAGCTTTCAGTCCCTTCAATTGCTGACGTTTCAGAAACAGATGCGTTTTTCGAACCATAGGGATACTAGCGAGAAAAGTCCAACAAAGTCCTTGATCTATTTTCAGTTGATGCGACGAATATGAAAAAGATCTCTGTCGTCCTTGACAAGGATAATGCAAGCTGTCACGCGGTTATCATTGCTGGAAATATATGTATTAGACATACATCCGCTGTATATGAACACTATACTATACTCTTCATAATACATATTATGTGATATTCGAAATGTAACCTAGTTCCTGGTTTCCTTTACAGATATCTAGTACGCAATAATAATTGTAAACGTGAATAATACCAATACCAGAACTCTTTCAATATACAGGGTTTTTTCGACAGGAATAATAGAATTTGAAAGGGTCATAATGGCAACACTGTGTATTACTTTTTGACATTTCTTACGCCATTAGGTTTTCAGAAGTTTATGCCATTTGATCTTGGAAGGATACAGGCTTCAACGACGTTTAAAAATTGTTAAATTGTTTCACCAGTTTTTTTATCAGTGTTCGTTTATGAATACTGAGAGAAATTTTAAGAATCATTATTTTTGGACGATATTATTGAGTTAATAGACTCATTAGTCCTCGTTTCGTAGACAAATTTGCAAGTGAGTTTTCTTTACATGATACAAGAATACCAGTACCAAGTACTGAGCCGTACTTGGTACCACTTTCAAATTTGAAAACAATACGACGAGTCGATTCACTGAATAATTTCCAAGAATTCTTATAAAATTTCTCTCAATGTACACAAATGAGCTTTGATATTGATAAAACAATTCAACAACAATAAAACAATTTCTAAACGTTGTTGCAGCTGGTATCTTTCCATGATCAAATGGCATAACCTACTGAATACAAATGTTATAATGAAAGTCCAAAAATAATACACAGTGTTGCCATTAGAACTATTTTAAATTGCATCATTCCTATTGGAAAACTCTGAACTAGATATCGGCGCATTCGCCAATTTGTAGCATTGATATTGATATACAGGTGTTCCTGAATTGGAGGAACAAAGAAAATGAGAGATTCTTTGGATAATTTGGCATAAGAAGAAAAAGTCCTATAAACATGAGCCTTGTTTTCGAGATACAGGGTGTTTCTTGTAGTTCTACTTTTTATGATGATTATACTAGCTTATCTAATTTTATTAATCTTTGCTACAGATTAGGTGAATAAGTACCAACAATTATAATTAATTCAATCATCACAGCTTGCTAACTGGATCTTCAAAATAATTTGGATTTCCCTACTGAGCATTACTAGGGAATTGTTTGACATTTTTTTCTCGACATCGATAGCAGATACGACAACACTATAAAAAACCAAAGAGTGTGGCACTGGATTAAAGTTTATTTTACATTTTTCCAAACTAATCAATGGTCCACCAAAAACAGTTCTGAAAGGAAAATATCACCCTGTAGTTTTATATTGAGAATTTAGCATATCCCATTATGAAAACTCCAAATATTTTAAGTTGAATATCTTGTGAAGGGAAAGAGCTTTGAGAAAAAACTTGTTTATAAATGTTTATAAGACATTTCTTTTTTAAAATGATCCAAGGAATCTGTCATTTTTGTTTGTACCTGCAATTAAGGAACATCCTGTATTTACCAATTATTAGGAGTTATTCGAGAAAATTTTTTTCATTAAATCGAAAAAGATTATCTCATTCAGAATAAATATTCACATGGAATATTGACGGATTTTCTGAATATACATGAACAGCATAGCATTCATTTATATTTTCCTTTTACAGCGTAATTATTTCCTCATATTATTTTATATGGAAAATAAAGGTTAAATCCACAGCAACCGTTCATCATTATTTTCGTCTAAAAAAAAATAATTCCAATCGAAAACCTGATCCGTCCAGTTTGCAAGGCTGAAATTGAAGGAACCAAACAGAAAAGATATTTGTTGAGAGATAATAGTTAAATCTTTATTATTTTTGTACAAGAAATTATAATTCCCAGGAAAAACCTGATCTGTGCAGTTTAAGGGTTAAAATTGAAGGAATAATGAATAAATAAGTTTATTGAAAGATTATTCAAAATTATTCAAAGATAAAACAATATTTGTCGAGGAATTGACAACATATAACCATTAAATTGAGAGCATGTGATGCTACGATGGTAATGAAAATAATAAGTATTCACTAACCTCAATAGTTTCGGAGTAATATGTTTATATAAATTTTTTTTTATTTCGGAACGAGTAACCCAGGCTTCGACATTTATTATAATTTTTTTTTTGTTTTTCACAATGATAACCAAATTATATTACAATCTGTAAATCAAAGAACTTTTTTCCAAATAATATGAATACATATGAATCTTATGTTATTTTTAGATGAGACATTCTAAAATGTAAATTCCAAAAGCATTGGACTTTTATCAATATAAACATCAAAGAACCCAATGAATTTTTCATGAAAAACAAACCATTCACGACGCATCATTCAAACCATTTAAAGCGCTGAAAAAAAACATAATTCAGGAACTAAAATCATTCCGTTCACGATTTCCCTCGCTCTTGAAAATAATTCATATTAATATTCAAACCCAGTCACGCGAAACAGATCCACTATAACAACTTTCAATTCCAATGTCTTCCAAGCAGTTCCTGCAGGGTAAACAGAAAGTGAAAGCCCATTACAGATTTGGCCCAATTTCATTCTGACGTAAACTTATCCTTGAGCCAATGCAGTTGGATTTTTCGCGATAGATACAGAATTTTCGGAAAGCCGAACGTGGCATTTCGACGAAATAATCAACTGATGGAAAGACAACGCAAGGGTTTGATCTATTGGGGATAAATCCACTTAGTTTATTGCTTTCCGATGGAGAACCAGATACGATACACTACGTGTAAATTAAAAAAAATAAATGCGTTCACGTGAACCACTGCCGCGGGTTCCTTTGATGTGCCGGCTTACAAGAGACGTCGACAAGACTCACCTGTATGTCTATATAGATAGATGGATAAACAAGTTTAATTCTTGTTTATAACAAGTAGGTGCATGTCAGAGTGACAACTAGTTACGTGGCCCACTTGGACGCGTTCACAGACGTGCGTAGACTGACGCCATCGCGAGGGAGAGAGAATGAAGCAGAGCGCCGCGACGACGACGTCGCGTTTCATCCTTTTTGTGCAGCTTCAGGCATCTGCAGATCGACGGGGTTTTACGGTGGTGGGAGAGGTGGGGATAGGTTGTTGGGGCAATCGACACAGCGATTTGTACAAAGGCAAGGGATGATATGAGAGGGTGGAAGGTTATAAAAATATTTTTTGCGTTAAAAATGATGTGAAGTCGGGAGTTTTTGCGAGGTTGTTTAAATTGGTTTCGTGTGATTTTTTCATAATATTTGGTAGGAGCTTTCAAATAGTTCAGATAGAACAAAGCTGTGGGGGTCTGTGAAATGATCCAAAAGAAAGTTCGCTCTCGCAAAACAAAAACATGAATTATGATAAAATTGGTACGCTTCTAACATAATTTAACGTGGAAAATCTGATTTTTTTGGTCTATCGGTCAAATGGTAATGAGAAACAATTGAAAATATCAGGAGGCAAACCTCGATTCGTCTGTTATAATAATTGAATTCTCTCTTTTCAATTCCATTGATTGCGTGTTCGTACCTTTCTGTACTTTGTACCTAAATTTTAGTCCAGTCTTCTTAGTATATATTCTTTTGAGCTAAAGCAATACAAAAAATTATGAACTTCAAACAACAAAGCATGTTTAGATGTAATCTTAGTATTAGCAGAGGAAATTTAAACGGGGTATCATACGTTTCAGAGTATGATATGAGAGAACACATAAAACCCTCAGCAAAAACTCTGTATCCCCGTATAGGTGTAGTGAGTGGTTTGTTCGTATGTTTACAAAATAAGCTGAATTTATATTGAAGGGTTTCTTCTTCATCCAAAACAAAATCTTCTCTATACTTTCTCTTCACCAGCGATTGACGACTTTATAATTAAATCCTAAAATAAAAAAAATCCCGGAAAAGAGTACTAAATATTAGTTTCCATTATATTGATTTTAAGTTAGCGACCAATTCTGAAATAGAATCTGAAACTGAATGGATAGCTTAGAAACCACTATAAAATTCATAAATTGGATAAGTATTCACCGAGTGGTCAATGGTTTCTTCAACACCACTCTCACATAGTGGGCTATGAATAGGATGCCATTTGAAGAGCATACTATTACAACGATCATGACCAGTCCTAAATCGATTTAAAAAACACCAAATTTTCCTAGGAAGATTGAAACCTAGAACTTTCTCTGAAGGATCAACGATAAGACTTTTGTTGAAGACATTACAAGAACTCCATTCCGAACGCCAAATTTCCTTGTCACTTTCATTAGATTGATGGAAGGAATCAATCCATAAAGGTTTGCGTAACTTTAATCTAGCAGTTCTAGTATCTGGGAGGTAAGATACAATTGGAAATAAGTTCGGGTAGAAATGAAATTTATCCCAAGATTTCTTGACTGCAACCTGTCTACGAATATGAGGCGGACTATATGTGATAGCACCGGTAACCAATGTAAAGGAGTAGATCTAATAGTTCCACTAATAATACTTCAAGATGTGCATCATTTTTATGAACATGAGCACTATTGAACCAAACAGAACCACAGTATTCATCAAAAGAAAAAAACTAATGCCAAGGCTGCCGTACGAAGAGTGCTGGCAGGTACTAAGTACCAATCTCGGAATTTGAGATACCCAGCTATAAACTCGTATAAACTTGTATTTTGACACCCTAAAAGTTGTTTCAAACTTATATATAGCAAGATATCAGTGACTATCAAAATTTAATCCTCCACTGTGAAGCTTGGCCTCCTGGAGAGGAGAATGCCGACGACCTAGTGGTTACTATGAGAGGTATGCATGAGGGTTCACTAAGTGACCGAATGCAGCATGCCCTCAGTATCATCGAGAAGTTGTGCGAAGAAGAAGGACTAACTGTCAATTTCTCTAAGATAACAGTGATTCCAATCACTAGAAGAAGGAACTTCAGAGCTCCGGTTCTGAAGTGACAAACTCTGAACTTTTATAGGGAGTGCAAATATCTGAGTGTAACTCTGGATAGTAAACTCAACTGGAGGAAACATCTAGACAAGACTGTTTCCAGAGCCTCTGCAGCCATGCGGACCTGCAAAAGACTTTTTGGAAAGGCATGGGACATTAGACCGGATATGGTACTATAGTTACTATAGTTATACACATCAGTAGTACACCCCATTCTCACCTAAGCGTCTTTAGCATGATGGACAAAAGTCGAAGAGGTCGCCACACGCAGATGGCAACAGAAATTGCTACCTTTGGTATTGTGGGATTGAAGGAAACGAAAAAGTGATGAACTTCCGAAAAGAGCATAAAGGTTAACACCTGTTGGTCCTCAGCCTTTTTGTGGGCTTGAAAAAGACCAATATAAGGCAGCGGTCCAACAATGGGAGTAGTGGTGTAGTATTTACTTGTCTAATCTCAACAGAAGACAGCATCAAAATGACAGCTATTCAGAGTGCGGGCTATGAAATTAAATCACTTTTTGGAAAACCCTTCATTATTACATAATACTAATAGCTCCTGCCCAGACTTCACACGTTCTGTAAGGCAACCCAAAATACATCCTTCGAAGGGTCCAACTATACTCTATGATTGTTCACTCAGTTCGAGGAAAAAGGAAACTATTTTTCAGAAAATATTCAATTAGCAATTATTAATTCACCCAAAGTAGTTGGTGAGAGGGATGTTGGTCAAGTTAACTCATACAATTGTGAAAACTGTAATATCGCAATTAATGACCTGTAGCGAGTCTGCGAAATGTTGAATTAAAAATATAAATGAAATTCATTATTCCTGTAGAGAAAGGAAAACATTTTATATCAGCTCCTTCTGATATATTCAACTATTCGGATGAGAATTCAAATATCATCAATACTAAACTTATTCAACGTAATAAAATGTTATTGACCCTTTTCTTCGATATAATTTGCAATTGTATAGTATTTTTATGAATATAAGCATTTACATGTTTTTGTTGACATATGGCGCAACCAACAAGTGAATCGCTGATCAACAATTATTATATAAATTTATTGCTCTTTATTTTGACACAGTCCGACAAATGAAGGTCTACAACATATAAATCCCCTAAATAGTCCTGCTAAATATTTCTAACGTTATTCTAGAAAACTATGTATATCTAACTTCTGGACTAACGGTTCATTGTATGTAGCTGTATTAAATAAAGAACAAAACTACCTAGCATTCAGATATAAGCGATATTAAAATCTGGGTCGATCTGAAATACAGATAATGGTTTACATATAGTTTATTTATTTTAGCAATGGTATATAGCGTCAGCGATCACATATAAATATTGTTGCCAGACTATCACAACAATCCTTTAATTGATTACAAGATATATTCTTAAAATTTATTCAGAACGTTTCAGTGTATATTGGCAACATAAAGGGATTCTAATCAACACTGTATTATTTTCTGACATATCTTATGTCATTTGTGTTCAATAGATTATGCCATTTAATCAGGGAAAGATACACACTTCAACAACGTTTAGAAATTGTTTTATCAAAATCAGTACTCATTTTTGAATACTCAGCAGTCAGAGAACATTTAGAAGAATTCATGGACGACATTATTCGGTTAATGGACTGGCTATATTGTAGACAAATTTGGAAGTGGTACCAAGTACGGCTCAGTACTTGATTATGGTACTCATGTATTTTGTAGTGTATAAAGACAATTTACTTTGAAATAAATTGATCTACATATCTACAATATGACGAATAGAGAATCCATTAATTTTATTTTGATAAAACAATTTTTAAACGTTGTTGAAGCGTGTGTATCCTTCCAAGGTCAAATAACATAACATATTTAACATTAATGACATAAGAAATGTCAAATAATATTACTTTTATAACTACTTCAAATTAGATTATTCTTATTGGAAATATTTTTACATCATTGTCGACAACTCCGTGACGTCATGCCACTGCTAAATTAAATATATATACCTACTATAACCACAGTATAGGAACTATAGTTCCTATATACTGTGCTATAACTAGAAAATAGTCATGGAAAATTTATTTAATTGGCGAAACTGACAAAACACAAAAAAACTTGACCACATGTTGTCCTTGCTGCAATCTGAATTATTGAATTCAAATATTGAAGATTTTGTAAAAAAAACTGAATTTAATAAGTTTACCATTCCCAAAGGAAAACATTGAAATCGCGTTCTAAATTCGTAAAATATAAATAATATAATAAAACATTTTCTTAGTTGTCTTTTAAAATCAAACAGATTAATACCATAAAACCTAATGGAACCATTGGACAATAATATAAATAATCTCACGCAAGATGGTAATATCAGACATGTTGAAATTAATTTAGACGCTCTAGCATTATGTTTGAATCATGCATTTTCATCGGAAAGTGAGGAAGTTTTAGGATTGTTGATCGGACAGGTATCTGAATTACACATTCCACTGAATTACACATTCCAAAATATTAATTCCAATATAATATATATTCTCAGATAGATGAAAGTCAGAGAAAAGCAATTATCAAATCAACCCTGCCATTAACTAGAAGCAATACAAACTCAGAATGTGTGGAGTTTTTATCCGACCACTTCATCGTAGGAGGTATCCACACAGCAAAACTGAGCAAAAAATCGGGAGAGTCCATGTTAGTCATAGGATGGTATCACTCCCATCCTCGTAAGGCCGTTTGGCCTACAACAGCTGGCAAGTTAATTGTTTCAACTGATCCATGTTTTTTCATAATTTTTTTCATTTAGATGTTGAAAGACAAGCTCAATACCAATGCGTTGAACCGTCTTTTTTTGGTTTAATCTTTTCAGTCTATAATGGTTCATGTACAATTGATACTATGAATATTTGTTGCTTTCAAACTTTTAAACAAAACCCAGATACTGTTAAGAGGAGATGTATAGACGTAACAATTCAACCAACAAAATTCAATTTCTATAATTTGGAAGGTATGTACGAAGTATAACCATATTCTACACCTTATAATGCAAGTAGGCTATTGATTCGGAATATACACCACATAAACTATGTAGATCTGTATATTCTGACTTTGAACATGTATATCTAATATCACAAAATGCCCTTTCATGTTTTAGGATATATTTATCTACCTCAATTGTTATGGGAAGAGAGACTTAAGGCTTATATAGAGCCATCCAATGAAGAACTAGATACTTTTGAAATATTAGAAAAGGATTCTTCAACAACTGTGGAACTTATTAATATTATGAATGCTATAACAAGACCTCTTTTATGGTCTTTGGAGGAGAGACTCAAAATCACTAAAATGAGGGTTAGACAATTAAGAGGTCTCAGAAATTTTTTGGAACAAATTTAGATTAGATAATAAATGAAAAGTATTATATATTGTACTATTAGGTTTTTTTTCATTGAAATATTAGCTGCATTTGTGTATGATTTGAGTTTTTAAATAATTTTATTGTTATTCAATATTAGAAAAGTATTATATTTGAAACCAGATAATCTCATATTGTTGTATTCAATTTTATGGGATTTATCGTGTAAGTTACTTTTTATTCTGCTTCTGTACCACATTTTTTCAATAACACCATTTACAAGGAAAACGTAGATTTTTTCAATAAAAATCTTCAAAAATAATGAATGAAATGCTTTAGACAAAAATTTTTAGCTAATCACACATCTGGAGAGAATGAAAATGGAAATATATCGAACATAAACAACAACTTATTCAGATAATAAAATATGAAAGGATATATAATTGACAAACCCAAAAATGATTATTTACATATAATTCATTAATTCAAAATAAAATTAACATTTTCAAGGATAACAAATATAGAAATATGTATAGTAGAGAAAATAGGTTCAATATTAACTTAGTTAAATTAAATGTGACAACAGATGATGAATGTGATCTTAGTCAAAATTTGAAACCTAGCTACAACAATAAGAACACTGTTTTATCTTCTTAAATTGAAAGCTCAATCACACTGTATCCTACTTTCTAACCCTCAACAATATACAATAAATACATTGATATATTACAGGTCCCTCAATGTACAATACAAATTCCATTATGTATATTTCTGTATGAATTAAGTAAATTATTTGAACAATTATCCACATCCAATATTCCTAATAATGATCAAAAATGTCAGAATTGAAGAACTAGCTTCTTCATGATATAAGTTTTTTCCTATTGCTATCGATTACATACACACTTGGAATTTCAAAAATTGCACATAACCTATATTTAAAACTGTACCCAGTTGCTGTTTGAAGGAGAAGGTTGATTCGCAGAAGTTGTACTGAAAGTGAATTTGCTTTAAATAAGAAGACAAATATTTATTTGTTTTGCTGTAAAATTCTAATATTGTAGTAGTAACCATTTCAGTTATTAAGAAGTTAAACGGTATATATTAAGTTATTACACTAGGTCTTTTTGTGTTCATTTTCATGTTTATTTCTGGGTTGATTTTGGACAGTTTTAATCTTTGAAGTTATTTCAGAAATTATGTTTGTTTTGTTCATAAATATTTAAAAATTAATATCACATTTCCTTAATTTATACACTCAACAAAACATGAAGCAGAATTGAAAAAAGGTGTTGTAGAGTGTACTTCCTGATTTGAGTTATTCCAAATCAAACGGATAAAAATGGAGTTGGTTGACCTGCATTTAGAAATTCGAGGGCCAGAGTTCAGTTGAATTCCACGCTTCACTCAAGTGTCAAAAATACAACAGAAGGCAAGTTGGACCATCAGACCCAGAAATGGATGCGAAAAAGACTTAGTGTAATAAGGGATTTATGCTATGAACAGAATTCGATAACTCTATTGACCTTTTCAAGAATAAAAGAATAAAAAAATCAAAATTTTTTTCTTACTTGGCTTGAGCTGAGGCGAAGTCACCCCAATCATTACTTCCAATAGGAGTTTTAGCAGCATGTGCTGGTGATCCAGCTGGTGAACTACCTGGTGGTGCAGGTAATCTATTGGTACTGGTACTACCTCCTGGTGGTGGAGGCAAGAAACCTGAAGCTCCACCTGCTTGTCTTTGTTTGGTTCTTGACGAACCCTCACTACCATCTTTTTTCTATCAATATAAAAAATCCTACATTGAAATCGAAGTTTTTTACTTTTTTAACATCCAATATCAAATCAATTGATCCAGACAAAAGTAATAAATGTAGAAGTATGTTAACATATAATGAAATAAATGACCCACTCACACTGATTTTCATATTAATTTTGATTGTTTCTCCCTCTTTGAAACCTAAATCTAATGATGGACCACTAGGTTCTTCACTGATTTGTTTTTCCTTCTTAAGCCATTTGAAATGATCCTGTAAGGCAACATTCAAGTCGAAAGAATCTGATCTATCTCCAAACCCAATGCCAATGAAGGCTGTTCTCCCTATAAATAGAAGAAAATTTTCAATGTAGAACACGGGCCAGCAAGGTAATTTACACACCATTGTCATCTTGAATTCTCAAGACAAAATATCTTGAAGAGTCTGACACAGCTTCAATTGCAACGCCAGGATAATTCTCAATTGGACACTTTGCAAATAATTCTCCACTGTTTTTGTCTTCAAGTTTTATGGAGCATTGGTCTCCTTGAGAAACTAATCGCATTCTACCAGTCCATGAAGGTTCAGCAAGGTTCCAATCGGCAGCTCTATAAATATTAATTTATGTTTGTTAGTACACATTATTATAAGCAGGAAGTGGGTGGATTTGTATGATATACAAAAAATTTCTGAAAGTATAATTACCTATAACTTCTATTTGACGCTCTTGGCGGTATGTTGAAAACGAAAACTTCTGGCTTAACTAATATTACACTTTCATAAGATTCCATATTTAAAACGTTGAATGTTTTCTGTCCCTATTAGCAAATTGAAAAACAGAGAAAACACTTTTTAAAACGTTTGACAACAAACTGACAATCATCTGACAAAAATGACAATCAATGACTTACAAGGTTGCCAACATCAAATTACAATTAATTCGGCATACTGGCATACACACTGTAAATTTTTGAATGTGTACTGTACTGCATGTACTGCAAATTTTCCTTACATTCTTGAACTAGCGCAGCTAGAGGGGGGACTTTGGGGTTGCAGCCTCCCCAAAAATACCAACAATTCAGAGAAAGTTTGTTAATATAGGGAACAATTATGTCTGTAATGGATTTTCGTTTATTATTTTTGAACCAGCATCATCAGCTTCGATCGCCAACTATATAACAATATAGAAAGAATTTATTTGGGGGTTGACGCTGACATCTATATGTTCAGCCCTCCCAAAGCAAAATCCTGGTTGTGCCATTGCCTTATTCTGAATAACCTTTATTGCAAATGAATGTTTAAAAAAACTATGTGTTACTTAAATGTGAAATTTGGAGTGTTCTTTCATTTTAAATATGATATTACTGTCAAAAACCCAGTAGGTATATTGGCAGGCATTTGCAATGATAATAGTGGATTGATGAATTATAATTATGTAACTAGAGGTAAAGGGTGAAGTAACGAAACACTTATAGATGTTTGAAATATTCTCTAATTCTTCAAAAAGGAATGCATTGTTGATAAGTGTTCTTATAATATAACTCCCATTATTGTCCTCGTTGGTTCCTATGACAGGAATTTCTGAAAAATATATTGGTATTGGTATTTCATGGTTCCTATAAAGATGCCTAAAAATACCGATGAGTCTACTTTACTGGTAAGATTTTGTTCAAATAATATTGGCAACTCGGACTGGGTTTCCCGGTACTTCCCCCTTCCTCCGTAGGTGGCGCTCTATTTTCATGAAAAGGACTGCGCAAATTTTCCATTTCTTTTTGTAGGTGGAAGTGTATAATGAATTATCTATATTTTCTTGGAAACAATAGAGAAGTTAGATGTGATTTTCACAGAAAACGATGCGTAAATCCAATGAAGTACCGGCAATCAACTTAAAATACAAAAGTCACCCTTTTCAAGAGTAAGTAGACCCACCAGTATTTCTAGAAATCTTAGATCCTATATTTTACCCTCATACTGTCGCTATTCTCATAGAAGCATTTTCCAATTTCCATTGCAGAGACACATTTATCATCGAGGGTTTTTGCTGAAAATTATGATTATATTTTAAATTGAACTGTACGAAACATATTCGATAATTCGAATATAAATCAGATCAATGAAATATCGAGACTTAACGGTCATTGCCTATTTTGGAGGCGATAAAATGAATTTGAATGAATAATGCATATTTTATATTGATCATTGATCATTTTCCGATAGTTTTTGACATATTATAGTAGAATGGTTGTTGTTGAGTGCTGATGAAGTCTTTTAATCATTTTTACCTGCATCCTTGCAAGTTTCTATAACTCGATCTCCTTCGGCGTGGTATTCTTCTGGTAACATCTTCATTGTAGCTGACGCTCCAGCCATATTGAAAGTATTATCCTTATTTTGCTGTGGCGAAATTGCATTAATATAAAATTAATTTAATTGTTTGTTGATAACATATGAAATGAGCAGTTTTTGTTATTTTTTTAATGCAATGTATGAACGAAATAATAAAAAAAAAACGTAAATTCACCTTTTCTTAACATCAAATATTGATCGTTTTGAACTCGATGCAAAAATCATTAAAAATAGAATTAAACCATTGGAAATAATGAACTTTAATCAAATGTATGTTACACACTAAAGTGATGAACTTACCCATTTATTACTGACCAGTACGCAGTTGATGAAACACTACAAAAAAAAAAGAATTCGATCAAAAGATTATTTTTATTCCTAGCTACATATAGGGCGTTCTTCGAGCTCTATGACAGATGAAAGCTGAACTCATTCTGAACATTTTTTCCCTATGAACATTATTCCGATTCGTTTTCGTTTTGAAGTTTGAACTTCAAACTTGGTATGTAGTGACTCTGTCTGTCCGAGAGGTGGCGTTATGGACTTCGCGCCACATTATAGTGCGGTCCTGGTGGGTTTATAGGGACCCCTCCACGATGAGTGGGAAGGTGTATAAGGCAGAGATCACTGGTTTGTCAAACTGATGATTCCACCAGTGATCTCGGGATGAAACACCGCAATCTCCAGAGACAGAGGGTGCACCTTCGAATTTAGCTCGAGAAAGTATCAACAATGCAAGCCTCACATCGACGAACTGAAGATTTCATGACTCGGCGCATCACATATGCTTCTTTTCTTATTTGGTTTGCTGCATCTTGAATTCTATCAAGTATTTTTTGATGAGATGTGATTTAAACGTGATAGACAAGCAGCTTCATATGTTCCTATAAATAAAAACCTAACGGATTGAGATCCGGTGAACGTGGTGGCCATGGCATTATTCCCACTTGGCCTATCCAATTATTCTTGAAATTTTCATTTAAACAAGCAGGTACTTTTCTCCCTCTGTGTGTTGGCGAATCATCGTGCTGATACCACATATTTCCATCAATGTTGGACTCTATAGATCATTAATGAAGTCAAAAAGATTGTGCTCCAAAAACTTTTCATCACTTTTCAATTCTGAATTCAAACGATCATTTATAACACCTACTGGCATTAAATGAAAAGGAATTATAGGAAAAAAGTTCAGAAGAAGCACAACTATCGTCTGTCAAAGTTTGTCGTAGAGCTTGGATGCCTACTGCGAAAATTTTCAAGGATAATTGAATTTTAGAATTGAATGATTATTACCGAAAACAAAATAATTAAAAGATAAAAATCAGGATTTTATGAAAAACCATCATTGTTATTTCCTAAAGATCTAAACTTGAGACAACTCACCATAGCAGGCCTGGAGAATAACCCACTTCTCATTCCCTCTAGGTCCTCTGAAGGAAAACATATTTAAAAAGTTGATACAGTAAATGAGTTACTCCTAGACATAATAAAATTTTGATAAATTTTTACTCACCATCGGTAGCATTCGCTCTAGGTTTACAAATATTTGTTATCATTTTCTTCGCAGATGCCAACTGTTTTTCAGAAAACTGAAACGAAAAATAAGTTAAAATTCTCTGATTTGATTTTTTCATCTCAACAATGGAACAATAAAGCATTAGGTACTTACGGCTGCGTTAGAATAATACAAAACGAAACAAATAGAAAATATCAAAAAGATGAACTTATGGGACAACATAATGTTGAGGAATAACTCTCAATGATAGAAGTGGTTGAATCCAAATGTCTCAATTCTCCAGAATTTTCAATTTATCGAGATGAATCTAAACTATCATATTAATGTTGCATAATAACATACCTATTACTTTTCTTCTTAGCTATTTCAAGGAACAACCTACTTTATATTTCTACAAGCTAAATCAGTTTTTAATTGTACATAATGGAGAATTAATATATGATCAAAGAATGTTGGTTTGGAAATTGCTACCCAAGTCGAAAAATGAAATATATTAGTGATCATGAAGTGAACAATTTGAATTGAATCAGAGATTTATGTTTGTTACATAATATGAGGAAATTTGATTTTGAGGGCAGAAATTTCGATTTTTCCTTGAAATACTACAAGGCAAGGAATCTAATATCGTGAAAATATAAAGACATTTCTACGAAAAGTATTTATTGTTTCAATTCAATGAAAATCACAACATGTGATCAATTTTATTCGTATAATCAAGTATATTTGGCTTAGTTTGAGCATTCTAAATCAGAATCATTACTACACAAAAGCCCAGGTGGACAATTCTGTAACTCTCCAGTTATAAGTCCTGGCTTCTCTTTGCCATTATAGACACATTGGTAAAATCTGGTATCATCATAACACACGAAACCTTTATCAGTGTTACATGTTATTTCTGCAGTGTAACAGGCATGAATCTGGAAGAGAAAAATCTTAGGTTTGAATCATATCCATTTTTGTGCGAATATTCTCAAGTTAAGAAGTAAGAAAGGCATTGAAGTCAAGTTTTTTGCATGCTATAACACTTCAAAAGATGTATTAGGCCAATTGAAAAGTCCCGGTCTGATGCACAGATTGCGGTGCTAGTATTAAATCCATATTATTTTTTGTTAGTACCAACCTTCAAACGATACGTATCAAAATTTGACAGCAGTATGACCATTAGTTTATGAGATATTGAGTTGTGAGTGTAGCTACTTTTGTTATTTGAAAAATGATGGAAAAAAAGAATTTCATGTGCTGATAAAATATCGCTTTTTGAAGGAAAAAATACAGTTGAAGCAAAATCTTGGCTTGATGAACAGTTTCCGGGATCTGCACCAGAAAAAGCAACCATCACCGACAGAAAAATAAAAAAAAAATAATAAAATAATTTTGAATGACCGTAAAGTGAAGTTGATCGAGATAGCAGACATTATGAAGATATCATCTAAACGTGTACATCATATCATTCACGAATAGAGAAAGCTGTGTGCAAAATGGGTACCGTGCGAGCTCACAATCGATCAAAAGCAACAACGTGTTAATGATTCTGAGCAGTGTTTGAAGCTGTTTAAGTGCAAAAAACCTGAATTTTTGTGTCGGTATGTGACAATGGATGAAACATGGCTCCATCATTTCACTCCGGAGTCAAATCGACAATCAGCTGAGTGGACTGCACACGATGAACCGAATCCAAAGCGAAGAAAAACACAACAATCAGCTGGCAAGGTTATGGAATCAGTACTCTGGGATGCGCAAGGTATAATATTCATTGATTACCTCCAAAAGGGCCAGACCATCAACAACGATTATAATATAGCATTATTGGATCGGATGACATCGTTAAAAAACGGCCCTATTTGAAGAAAAAAGGGTTGCTGTTTCATCAAGACAATGCGTCGTGTCACAAATAAATGAAAACAATGGCAAAATTGCATGAATTGTGCTTCGAATTGCTTCTGCATCCACCGTTTCCGCCAGATCTGGTCTCCAACGACTTTTTCCTGTTCTCAGACCTCAAAAGAATGCTCGCTGGTAAGAATTTTAGCCCCAATGAAGAAGTAATCGCCGAAACTGAGGCCTATTTTGGAGCGAAAGACAAATCGTACTACAAAAATGGTATCGAGAAGTTGAAAGATAGCTATAATTGCTGTATCGCCCTCGAAGGCAGCTATGTTGAATAATAAAATCGAATTTTGCCAAAAAAATGTGTTTTACTATGGTAGATCGAGGTTTTTTCAATTGGCCTGTTATGTCAGTATGTCAACATTTTAGAACATAAAGTTAAGTCTGGATCGAGATATTGAAGGTTAAGTGACGTTATTAGTGTTGTTGTTCGGAAGATGGATAAAAACGAATTTATTGTATTACTAAAACACTGTTTTTTGATGGGAAGAATAATGTGAAAGTGAAGCAATGAGTTTATAAGCCTTCTTCAGGCTCTGCTTCATCTACAACAACGGTCAAAAGGTAGTGACTTTAAATTTGGCTCTAATGAAGAAAGTGATTGCCAAGGTTGAAGTCTATTTCGGAAGCAAAGATTAATCATTCTACAGAAAAGTTATTGACAAGTGCATGGGCGCCCGCAGAGGGGGGGCAAGGGGGGCCATGGCCCCCCTGAGATTTTGATTGTCTCATTTTTCAACACAACACCCTCAATATAACTTTCTCATTCCGAAGGCAAGGAACAAAGGAAAGTGATGGATTCACAACAATTTTTCGGTTTTCAATGGCAATCATGGACGCCTTATCGTTTTTCAATAATTTTCATTTTGCCCCCCCTGAGAAAAATTTCTGCGGGCGCCCATGGACAAGTGACATGTCATGAAAACAATTCAAATAGTTTGAGATCACTCTCGACTCATAATACGAAAATTACAGACAAACAACTCAAATAGCTAAAATGAAAACTCGACCAATTACTTACGAAGAACAATAAAGCACTCAAAAAAAGAAACAACTTCATGATTCTGCTTTTCAAATGTAACCCTAGGTCGAACACAACTTAACAACTGAAATAATCTTCGATACTAACCTTTTATACGATCATCTTTGTATATAATTTAGCAGGGCGATTTTATGGTTTAACATGAATAATAATAAATATATTTCATCTGAGATATTCCCGATGTATATTTATTCATTTGGTGTTATTTATAGCCCGGAATTGAATCAACGTCGTAAAATTTGTTTTTAAATTTATAATTCATTGCTGAAACGACAATTCCAATGATTTTTCCCAACTAGTGATTCTCAAACATTATTATCAAAGCCTTGCAAAAAATTCCATTGGTTTTATCGCAACTGCCGTATCAGCTTTAATGAATTCTGAGAACGATGAACTCAATTGACGTTTTGATAGTGATTCAGATTTTGTGGAAGTGCCTCTTAGATAATTTAGTATCTCGCTGAAGGAGTTACTACGTATTGAATGTTCAAAATGATCTCTCATTCGTCAAGCACAATTTTTCTTGTAATTCAATAATGTTAAGCGTATGAAATTAGGCTAAACAATGATCGATACCTAGTTTTAGGGCCTGTAAGTTGGTAGGTATGAAATGAACTTTTTGAGAAAAAAAATGTTTCCAAAAAATCATTCCTGGATGTCGAGTAAGAAGCTTTTGCACTTTGGATCAGGTGACTAATTATTTTAATTTTAAGGTTTCCGATGAACATGGTTAGATACTCTATGATCAATTCCGATGAGATCTATACAGGGTGGCCATTTGAAAACGAAACAGACGAGATTACAGACGAAATAAAGTTTTTCGATAGAAATGCTCGGACAGGTCGATTTCTGTTTCGAGGGGGACAACTTAAGATGTAGGTTACGAACGCATAGCGCTTCAACCCTTGCTGCTACAACCCCCACCCCCAATTTTTGAATAGGGAAGATGGGGTGAGTGATACCTCAATTTAAAGGTATTTTTATACTGATTTCAGCACAGTAATGGTTTTTTCATTTTATGCATTAGTTCTCGAAATATTTATGCGTTAGTTAGTTAGGAAGGAAGCCACAGTCATGGTTGTTTTGAAGCTCAAAATGTCGATTTTTCACAAAACACTACAAGTGCCATGAAAACACTACTTCATTTTCAAATACTTAGTTAAGAATATTTCGAGAACTAATGCATAAAATGAAAAAACAATTACTGTGCTGAAATCAGTATAAAAATACCTTTCAAATGAGGTATCACTCACCCCATCTTTCCTATTCAAAATTTGGGGGTGAGGGTTGTAGTAGCAAGGGTTGAAGCGCTATGCGTCCGTAACCTACATCTCAAGTTGTCCCCCTCGAAACAGAAATCGACCTGTCCAAGCATTTCTATCGAAAAACTTTATTTCGTCTGTAATCTCGTCTGTTTCGTTTTCAAATGGCCACCCTGTATATAGTTGTATGGCTCGATGAACAGGGGGAACTAGTGACTAAAAAGAAGGGGAGTTAATGCAAAGATCATCGCATATCGATAACAAATTCTTTATTATTTACATGTCTTAAAATACGTTAGATGTCTTATTCAGAGATCACAATTGTAAATATTAGATTGCAGACAATTCTATAAAAATAAAGGAAATCTAGAACAGATAGAAGTACAACTGAGTATAGAACTTGTAAAGAGAGTATATGTCTTTAAGGTTTTTGAGGAAATTGATCGTAGGAATCGCTTTGTCACAACACACAACAGAATTTCGTCTTGTTCCTCTTGATTTTCGATTCAACATATTGGCCACCCTGATTGCTGGCAACGGTGTTGAAGGTTTGCACAGTGAATTCAATATCCTTCGTTTCTTCTGCATCTGTAAAATAAAAAACAGTCAGCTATATTTGTCTATATTAAGTTGCTTTATTCAAGTTGTTTTCAAATTTACATATTTACCAATTCACTAAATTCAATGTTGCCAATATTGTTGACGATAAATGTGGATTTCTTTATATTGAAATCTCATTACCTTTGAATGCTTCATTGATAGTGTCGTGATCAATCCAGGTAAGACCCATTTCAACTTTCTCGGCCAAGTCTTGCCAATTTTTTCTGTTCTCCAACGTCCCTTGATACAAAGGTTGCACCCAAGGAAAGGTATCGGATAAAACTTTGTATAAAGGAAGGCATATAACATCTATAAAACCGACTTGCATCTGTGGTAGTTCATCTTTTCTTTCCCTGTCCATCATCGCCTGAAAAATATTTCGAACCAATAAACAAAAGGGTAGTCTCATTTTCAAAGAAAAAGAAGAAATTCAGTTCGAATCTATGCACGATGTGGATTAGTCTATGACCCAAATAACTGATGTAACTGTTGATGTGAAAAGATGTTGAAACGTAATAAATGAAGTGATGAGATGGGGTTTCTTAGGTCGCTAAAGGTGCTTGTTAATACCCATAATTCTTTGGTGAATCTTCTAGCCTTAAATTCATACTCACTATGGGTTGTTCCTTCAATTGCATCTTCTCCAAATCGCCTTGATCGAAGAACTCATCTGCCACTAGTTTGGCCACTCTGTGTTGGACTTCCCAAGGTTTTGCAATAGCACTAACATCACAGGCTGTCATCATCATACCAGAGAGAACTGGAAATACTTCAGTATTTAACATCAGGGAGGGGGAAAGAGCAAGAACACTTACGCTCTTTTTTGTCGTCGCTCTGCCAATCAAATTCTCCATTGTCTATTAATTCTAAAAATTTATTCCTCTTTTTAAAGTACATTGCTAAATCAGTCGATAAGATTGCAGTTTCCACCAATTTCATTACCTTCCGGTAATCGTATGGTGATAATGCCTGCAGAAATGATAGATAGATAGCAATTAATATTAATGTTAATATTAATTATTAATATTTATGCCAGAATTACCTTATTCTTAATATTAATGAAAGAAAAATTGATTGATATTATTGTCGTCAAAATCACAGATAAATATTGATGTAAGAATAAAATAAATAGATTAACACATAATAACGCAAGAATTAATAACTAATACTGAATCATATACTTTTGCAGAAGTGGAACGAAAATTGCATAAAGATATGAAAAGAGAGGCCTTCTAACACAATTGGAAGATACAATGTTCCCAATAAGAGAATTTGAGTTAAAATTAATATTAATTTTGCAATTGGTCCTAATTATTATATTAATGTTGATATACTCACTGACAAAGAAACTGCAACAGCCAGAAGGAGCTGTTTAAATTTAAATTTTTTTTAGGTAAAACATAGATAGTATAGCAAGGAGTAAATTGTTTGTAATTTTTGTTACTTGAATATTGTAGTCATTTTTTGCAAGTTTTTTAAAGTTTACAACAAACCAGCTGTTCGAGGAGATCCGAATTTGATGTTTAGGGTTGTTGAAATTCTTAGCGCACGTGTACGCGGAATTTATCGCCAGCTAAGTGAATCTGAAAGAGGTCGAATTATTGTTCTACGGGAGGCGGGGTTCTCATTTCGAAAAATCGCTAACAGCAAGAACAGAAATTCAACTACTGTTATGAGATGTTGTTAAGCGTGGTTTGATAATACCCAAAATCGAAGAAGAGTAGGCACCGGACGCCGAAGAGACACAAATGAAGTTCAAGATCGACGTCTAAGACTTATGGCCATTAGAGATCGATTTGCGACAACTCGATCTTTGGGTGATGAGTCATTAGGAGAACCAGGCCATCCTGTAACTCTCCGAACGGTTTACCACCGAATAAGGTCTTTTGGACTGCAGCATTATCGACCTCATCTTGTGTTACCTATGACGATTGAGCATCGCCGGCTACAGAGTTGCAGAGGACGTCAACATTGGAATGTGGAATGGCATCAGGTCATCTTTTCTGATGAATCTCGATTCTCCTTGGGTGCATATGATGGCCGAAGAAGGGTTAAACGTCGGAGAGAAAGACGTGAACCTTAGTTTTATGTTGAACGTCATGTACACCGGACAGTAGGCGTTATGGTATGGGATGCTATTGTACATGTAAATAGGTCACCTTTAGTCTTTATTCGAGATATCACGACAGCGTTGCGTTACCTTCAAGAACAAGTGGAGCCATTTGTTCTCTCTTACCTTAACCGGCTCGAGAATCCAATATTTCAGCAAGATAATGCCCGACATCAGGTGGCCAGAGTTAGTTAAAACTTTTTCGAAGCGACTCATGTTAATCTTTTGCCATGGTCGCCAAGATCCCCGGATCTTTCGCCCATAGAGCATGTTTGGGACATCATGGGTAGGAGGCATGAAAATTTATCCCAGCCCCCAGGGACTTTGGCGGCTCTCAGACATGATGTACAGGTAGCATGGGATAGTATCCCTCAAGAAGAAATAGACCATCTTATTGCATCAATGCCGAGATGTGTTGCGGAGTCTAAAGATAATCGCGGTGGACAAACACATTATTAAAAAATTTATTAAAAAAATTGCAAACCCTTCGTTTTTTTTACTGCAAGTTTCAATTATATACTCCTTGCTATACTATCTATGTTTCACCAAAAAAAAATCAAAATTTGAACAGCTCCTTCTGGGTATTGCAGTTTCTTTGTCAGTCAGTATAATAAATCTCATTGATTAATACATTTTTGTCAATTTCGACTAGACCTCCGCACTCCAAAGAAAAACCCACCTACTTGGAATATATTATTGCTGTCGGTATTCAAGATCATGACGCACTGGTCAAAATGATGGTGCTCCATGGTACTTGTGGAGTAGAGTATTGCCAGTGGAGACTCCGTTTTTGTCTGGAATGCGTTGTTCGTCCCTCTGTGATCCAAGTCGTGACAAAGACAGGCGACTAAGAGACCCAGTATCTCCAGATCTGTCATGAACCTTTCCATCTTTCCAGTCTTAAACATTGCGAACATTGTTTGAGTGACATTGAGTGCGTGTCTCCAATTGTGATACTTGACAGGTCGATAGTTCTTCTTCACGCTCAGCACCCAACGGCAGAGGACCTGTAAAAAGGTTGGCACTCAATTAAACTTGCTCTGTTCACCATGACTAGGGATTCATCAAGCCAAGTAGCTTTACATTTTAACCAACTAATTGACTTGAAAAACAGGCTCGTAAAAAATTACAAACTTGAGCTTGACTTGATTTTGGATATTTATTGTTTGACTTGATATCAAGCTACTTGATATTATTTGAGCTTGATATACACGCGCCGCACGTCATATAAACTTTAAATTGCAACAAAACAACGATGGATTATTCGATTGACATGAATTTTATTGATCCGCAAGATAATCTTGTGGCATTACATTTTAAATATGATTTCTGGCATACGACCGTCACGGCTGGCTCGGATGTAGTCCAATATGGACGTCCAATTTTCGATGACTTTTTCCAACATTTGTGGCCGTATATCGGCAATAACACGGCGAATGTTGTCTTCCAAATTGTCAAGGTTTTGTGGCTTATCCGCATAGACCAATGACTTTACATAGCCCCACAGAAAGTAGTCTAGCGGTGTTAAATCACAAGATCTTGGAGGCCAATTCACAGGTCCAAAACGTGAAATTAGGCGGTCACCAAACGTGTTCTTCAATAAATCGATTGTGACACGAGCTGTGTGACATGTTGCGCCGTCTGTTGGAACCACACCTCCTGGCTATCATGGTTGTTCAATTCAGGAATGAAAAAGTTGGTAATCATGGCTCTATACCGATCACCATTGACTGTAACGTTCTGGCCATCATCGTTTTTGAAGAAGTACGGACCAATGATTCCACCAGCCCATAAAGCGCACGAAACAGTCAGTTTTTCTGGATGTAACGGTGTTTCGACATACACTTGAGGATTAGCTTCACTCCAAATGCGGCAGCTTTGTTTGTTGACGTAGCCATTCAACCAGAAGTGCGCTTCATCGCTAAACAAAATAAAATGGAAGGAGTACGCGATACGTATTCCGCACAGAACCATTATTTTCGAAATAAAATTGCACTATTTGCAAACGTACTTCGTTGTTCAGGCGTGAGTTTGTTCGTGATAAATTGCCAAACCAAACTGAGTATAAATAACTTGACAGCTGTTAAATCGGTCGCCATCTTGAACAGTAATGCCAACTCAAAGTTATATACCTCGAAAAAAAACACCCGTTATTTCTGCAATCTCGGGCGCGCTTAGACTAAACAAGGGGATTTCTCGAGCGCCGAGAGACTGAAGCATTCACCAGTGTGACATTATTAGCAGTTTTCTCACATTTATATGAAATCTATTGGTAGATCTTTTCAATTTCAGAAATATCTTTCCTAACTGGGCCAAAATGACCAAAACATTTTTATCAACGCCAGCATCTTCAGCTCCTGTTGAAAGACAATTTTTCAGAGCTGCTCGTAGAGTTACAAAAACCCGCAATAGGTTAAGCGATAAATCTATAAGATGCCTCATGTGTCTTAGATCCTGGATGGAAAATTATGATATTAAACAAAGTCTGGAGGTTTTTCAATATTAGGAAGGTTTTTTAATACAATAAGTTCAATACATAAAAGTGTTTTTCGTGTTTTTCCTTCTCATTTCATCATTTTTTTATTGATGTGACACTACACAATAAAACTGCTAAAAATCAATTAGCTTGATATGATTCAAGTACTTGATTAACTTGACTTGACTTGAGATTGAAAAACTACTACCTGACTTGATCATGACTTGAAATCAAGTGAAGCTCAAGCTAAGCCTTGAATCCCTATCCATGACCATTGCGCGGTGAACAACGTTGCTGTTGTTGTTATACCTATCAGTATAGGTTTCATTATGAATTCGATCTATACTCACATCGTAAGGTATGAGGAACTGCTGCACCAAGTTACATTCGAGGAACATTCTTATGGTGGCTTTACACGTGTCTTCGTCCGACAACTCAAAGTCGATGAAGGTGAAACTGTACAGGTTGAATTTGTTCGCTGATGGTATTTCCACCTTCGACAATTTTTCCGTATCATCGTTTCCTGCAGTGGCGTGGTAAGAGAGACATTCTAGAGCTACCTTCTGCTTAGCCATCAACTTGCAGGCGTTCTCGTACATCTGGGTGTTATGTATGCCTAGACCACAGAATATGGCGAAGGCCTCGAAGAGAGAAACGTCGCACTCTGTGAAAGCTACTCCATTGTTCTTGTTTATGAGCTGGGCGACACCTGAAAGAATTTTTTCATCGGTTAAAATAGATTATGTGTGTAATGCTTTGGTTTTTATTTAGGGTCCATTTACAAATGGGAATTTCACATTGAATCAACATTATTTAGGTGAACTAATAAACTTCTGAGAGCTCAGATCATCATAAGAAATAGATTGAATACAAGAAATACAAAGAATACAATGTTTTATTGACAAATCGTAATACGAATAGGGATAAAGAGTTGTTTTATTATTATGTTAAGTGGCATCACGAGTATTACAATTTTTGAACATTTTCAAAACATGTTTTTATCTCTCACAACCTGATTCTTAATCTACTCGTCAAGGCAACGATGGAGATCTAGACTAGCACATTCCTATAAAGACCAAAAATTTAGGCACCTACAAGAGTTGTTCACAATATGACAAATCTCATCAAAAACCACGAAGATTATCTTTAAATCTCAAACAGTTCCTGTAAGTTTGAAAATCTAATTATAAGGCAATGAAAAGAGTATCAATAGAATATTGCTACAGTAAGCAGTGAGTTTTGAATAAACTTAAAAGCCTCAAGTTAAAAACTTTAGGCACTTCTAGAAGTTCTTTGTTGCATGGAGAATCTCGTCAATGATCATGCAGAGTAGCTTAGCCTTTGGAACAATGCCTCTAGTCTAGCCCTGGCAAGAAATTAACAATAGCAATTTGCTATAGAGAGCAGTGTATTTGGAAAAACTCAGAGGGCGCAAATCGAATAAATTAGGCACCTAACAAATTTTCTTTATGGAATTACCTATGTTACCTATGTATGTATGTGTTAGAGACAATGCTTAAGATATCTGTTTACCACGTAAAAGGACATGAAGAATGGGGATTCATATTGTTATGACCAGTCAGTGAAAGTAGAAGCAATTGTAGAAAACCTCTGTTTCATGTTGAATAACTATTTTAGTTTATATTCTTACTCGCAAAATGTGGAACAACATCTTTTAGACCTGAATGATGGTCAAGAATACTGGCATATCAAGTGGAGAAGGGGGAATAAGGAAAGATAAAATGGGAGTATTAACTGAGACAATGTGCTTAAATAAAAAGGTAGCGAAACAGTTATATTAGGAAATTCAGCCAATGGGCTATGTTAAAAAACTTCATGGCTTGATTTAAACTTGTTTCTATCAAATCTCAGTACATCCAAACATCTTTGTGTCCTCCTTACCTATCAGCCTCTTTTGTCCGTTAATAATTGGCATGCACAGGATCGTCTTAGCCGATTCAGCATCACCTTCGGTATGCTGCATGTTAAGCCAGGCTCCCACGTCGCCGATATTGAGGATTTGGCCTGTGGTAGCTGCGTAACCGGCGATTTGGGCTAATGTTGAGGTCTTCAAGTCGAAGCATGAAGGTCTAGAGACAAGAGTGTTGTTACCACCGTCGCGCAGCTCGAAGACAGTAGTGAAGGTGCAGGGTTTCTTGAGGCCACACTCTCTCATGTCTTCTGCTGTGATTGTTCCACTCTCCACCCGGTTCAGAGGTCCTTGGCGCTCTATAACTCTTCCAGGACGTTCCAGGATTCTTTCCAGATGACTCTTCGGATTGAAAAATATTTTTCAATAAGAATGGGTGATTTTCTCAGAAAGTTCTTCATCTTTTCTCGAGAAACACCTCAAGATGCATGCTTTAATGGACAGAAATGGCTTTTTCATACAGAGTGATCCTAAACTGGAGGTACAAACAAAAATGAGAGATTCCTCGGAAAGTTGTGAGAAAACAAAGTTCTATAAATACAGGCTCTCAACACGTTTTGTGTTCGAGATATTAATTATATACTTGAAACTTAATTTTTTTCTCAAGTTTTTTCACATTGTATCTGTACTCCACAAGTAATTGTATGGAGACATGTTTATAGGACATTTTATTTGATTATCTCACATTTTTGTTTGTATCTCCAATTTAATAACATGCTGTCTCTTATCGATGCAGTTGAAATAGGTATAATATCAAAACTTTATGAGATCGATTATCAATTACTGGTTCTTTTCGAGGAGGTGTTCAAGAAAATTTTTAACTGCTAGGCTGGTGCTATTTCAGTACTTACTGCTTCTCCCAAGTCCAAATCCATCAAATATACAGCACATTTCTCACAGTTAAGAAGATCTTGGGCTTGTTTCATTATTTTAGTGACTAGACATTCTAAATTGTTCTGTTCTTCGAAAATACTTCTAGCGAGGTTCAGAAGGATCTGAAACAAAAAATATCTTTTTTAGGAACTCATTCAATAGAAAATTTCTTTCCCTATATCATCACATAATTTGTTCAAATCGAGTTAAAGGTAAGTTCAATTCAATCGAGTGCTTTAGGTTTTCTAATAGGAATTATACAATTGAAAATTGTTATAATGGCAACACTGTGTGGGTATTGTTTTTTGATATTCTTCATAACATTTGTGTTATGTCATTTAATCCTGGAAAGATACATGCTTCAACTTTTAGAAATTGTTAAAACGTTTTAGCAAAATCAGTGCTTTATTGAAAATACTGAATGGAAGACATTATTCAGTTAATCGACTCACTATTGGTGGAATTGTAGAGAATTTAGAAAATGGTACTAAGTATGGCTGAGCACATGGTACTGGTACTTCCTATCGTGTGAAGTAAATTGATTTTCAAATTTGTTTGCAATACGAAGAATATTGAGTAGATTAAATGAATAATTTTTCTATGAATTTTTCTTAAATTTCTATCATCAGGATTCACAAATGAGCACCTATTTTCAAAAAACAGTTCAACAATTTCGTTTAAGCGTATATCTTTCCATGATTGAATGGTATACCTACCCTACAAATAACATTAAGAATTTCTATTCCATTATTACCATTTCAAATTGTTTCCTTCCTTTTGGAAAATCCTTTATATGTTCATCACTCGAGTGATAACTCACGAAGTTCAATATAGTATTTATTCTCAAGTTTATTTCTCATATTCTTTCAAAAACTGAAAGTGATTAACTACAAGTTTCCCACTTCAGTAGAAAAGTTAACGCAGAAATTTGTAAGACGCAGATTTCTCGAATTATACGAAGAATTTTCAATACTCGAAGATAACACGATGTTCCCATAATTCCCGAGGGAAAACCTCAAGTTTCCTCCATCCCGGTTGAATATAAAAGAGAGCTAGTTCCAGAAATCTGAGAGTGCTTTCTATTTACCGATGAATGCTTGCTAAAAGGATACCCTTTCAGAACTTCTTTTATACGCCTTTCAGAAGAGGTCCTACGCTCTCGTCTATAGAATTCTCGCAGACATAGGGAACAGCGATATGAAGAAATTATGAAAGATACTTCAGACAAGATCTTGCTGAATTCTATAATACATATTCATGAGGCAAAATATGTCTGCTCTCTCTAACCCGAAAGGTTATTATCATTTTGGGGCTTGACAAGGCCAGATATCCATTCAAATTGAGAAGCTTTCGCCTTACAGAGTGCCTTGATTTAATTTCATCTTCTGCAAACACATTTAGGAATTATTTCTATACAGTAGAGGAGAAATTTTCATCATTTGAGGCACTAGCGCAGAGGGGCTGGTGCTTTAGGGCTGTAGACCTCTCCAACATTACCAATAATTCAGAGAAAGTTTGTCAATAGAAACGACATTATGTTTCTAATTGATTTTAGTTTATTATTTATAACCCAGCATCATTCACTGCTTCTATCTGCAACTTCAATTTACATAGGCGTACAGCTATGCTTCCGCCGTTTTTTTTAAGAAATTCGATCCAATTTTTTACTTTTTTATAGGACCGGGAGTGCTGGTCAGCCAAGCCGTGTGCTATTGATCGAATCAAGTGATAGTTCGAGAAAGCAACGTCTGGAGAATACGGCGGGTGGGGTAAGACTTCCCATTTCAACGTTTCCAAGTATGTCTTGATCACTTTCGCAACATGGGGTCGAGCATTGTCACGCTGTAAAATCACTTTATCATATCTCTCGTTGTAATGAGGCCGTTTGTATTTCAATGCTCGGTTCAAACGCATTAATTGCATTTGATTAAGATCGTCTGTGATTGTTTCAGTCGGTTATAACAAGTCATAATACACTACGCCGAGCTGGTCCTACCAAATACTAAGCATGACCTTGGAACCTTGATTATTCGGTGGCCGTCGATGTGGGAGCATGGCCGGAATATCCCCCTGATTTTCTGCGCTTGGGATTATCGTTATGAACCCATTTTCCGTCTTCAGTCACAAAGCGATGCAGAAATCCCTTCCATCTTTGCCTTGCAAGCAGCTGTTCACAATCAAACAAATGCCGTTCAACATCTCTCGACTTCAACTCGTACGGCACTCAATTTCCTTGTTTCTGAATAATTCCCATGATTTTCAGGCGTTTTGAAATGGCTTGTTGCGTCACTCCTAATGATTCTGTCAATTCAGTGTTGTTTGTGGTATAGTATATCCAAAGTCACTTGAACTATTCCATAAAAACGTTTGGCGATAGATGCCCCTTTGAAGTGGATACCGCGATCTGCTAAATTTCGGGTTTTATTAAAAAATATTATTAAGCAATAAATTCACTGGCCCCAAAAGAATTTCTGGAAACTTGGACAACCCTTCTATAATCGAAATATTCAGCTTCCTCCAAGAATAGCTCAAATGGGGGGCACAATAGACCATTAGGTCTCAGTGCAACGAAACTCTCTTAGATTGAATCTGATCTAATCTAAATGTCCATATAAGGAACTGAATAAAAATAATCACACAACATCAAAGAACAACTTTAAATTAATTTTTTTTTCAACATTTGAGTTGATTACCTGATTTCGCTTGTACTCCAGGACGGATACTTCAAAAAGCTGAGCATTCTGCAATCCAATACCACAAAAAGTTAAGTACCTTTGGAACACCTCAACATCATGCTTGGTGAACTCTTGAGAGTCGTTTGTTTTGTTTATTATCTGAGCCACGCCGATGACGTCACCGTCGTAGTTGCAAATTGGCATACAGAGGATAGAATTCGTTTTGTAGCCGGTGCGCATGTCGATTTGGTTGTTGAAACGGTTGTCCTGTAACAAAAAAAAAATCGATTGAGAAAAAATTTAACTTTTTGATTTCAACTGTATAGAAGATTGAATATCTTTGGTTCGTTTCGAATTACGATCGTAAATTTCATTTCAGTCTATTCTGAAGAATTTGGTATTGCGTCTGTCTGTCTGTGTGTCCGCAGATCTTTGTAATAGCCTTAATTTCTACTATCTTTATCGGATGTCATTGAGATTTGGTATGGATATTTTCTTTATATTTTTTTAACGTTTTTTTGATGGAATACCTACTATCAGCATGAATTTATGGGAGATGATTCCCCAATATAAGGGGCCTGTAGCGATCCTGGTACACCTGAGGATTCGAAAAATCATCACTTGGAGAATAGGTCATGGTTGAAAAAACCCTAACGAGTTTGGAGCAGATTTGGTATTATTCAATTGAATATTGAAAGACAGGATTAATTCATTTTGTCGACATTGTCCATAGACAGTGACGCGGTGGTGCTTCTTCTTCAAGAAACCCGCGAGGCAACTGATGAACAACTCCGTGAAAAAAAATTTTAGCAGGTTATGAATTGAAAGATAGCCTATTGAGTTCTATTTGAGGTCTGGTTTGTTGTATTGAAAAATCATTAGTTAGTGGTGTTAAATTG
Organism: Harmonia axyridis; assembly: GCF_914767665.1. Classification (NCBI taxonomy): domain Eukaryota; kingdom Metazoa; phylum Arthropoda; class Insecta; order Coleoptera; family Coccinellidae; genus Harmonia; species Harmonia axyridis. Next base: position 35,266,340 of record NC_059505.1, read on the forward strand.
GTCCGAAAAGGTGAAGTTGATGGAGTATTTTTTATTACTTTGAAATTTTGTAATATTTTCGTTATTATTTGTTGAAACTTATTTATTCCAATACATCACATTTTTGTTATTAATAGGTACAAATCCCCTAATAGTCTTTGGCCTATACATTTCGATATGATTATTTCTTATCCTTCAATTTATTGTGGTGATTTCAATTGTCATCATTTAATGTGGTATATAATGGAAACTATAACCTCAATTACTCCTTTCTGGTGCTTTTCTGCTTTGTTTTCAGATTTAATTATCATATTTGCGTCGTCGACTTTTGGTGAAAAGGAAGGATGAAAGGATTTTGTTTGGATGAAGAAGTTACGAAAACATACGAAACTTCTTGTTGTGAAATAAGATTATATAGTGTTACAAGACCGAAAACAACAAACTGTGTAGTGTTGACTTTTCTGGAGCGAAGAACGACGAAAAATAGAGCCACAACTACTAGTACAGTTTTTTTTTTACAATGGTAATATAGCAAAGTAAAAATTTCAGATGGAATCAACAAACATAACGATATGAATAACTCGATGAATAACAAAAGTTTTCATTGAAGAACCTGATGTTATTGGAAATGTTGGGATAAACATATAGGTAAACGTAAACAAACGTATAATGATGACGTGAAACGTGGGTTTGATATAAAGCTTCTACGAAAGCTAACAGAAAATTTGAACTGCTTTCATCTTTCTTCATAGACTACGTTTCAACTTTATAAGTGTGGGTTTCTGTGTGTTGTTCAATTTTTGCAAATCAATACCTCGATACTTACATTTTTGGTTTATGATTTTTTCAAACGATAAAAACTGATATTTTACTTCCGCATTGAATATTACATAGTAACAAATGAAACGTAAGTTTGTCCTAGAACTATAATAATGTACCATCAACCTCATGAGTAAATGGGTAAATTCATGATGTAGGTAGTAAGTAACATGGTACTAATGAACAATTACTATGCTAATCATGGTTGACTGATGAACGATACTGGTCAAGAATTTGAATTTCAAATTTATTTCAATAACCTCAATTCTCACCAAGAACATTGGATACAAATGACATTTCCCTTTATTTGCTGATCTTTATACATTATCTGTATGGTTTGATTTTAGTATGGACTATCTGTAGTTTGTCCAACAGTTTTTTCCATTCTCTTTTCGTTGTGGAAAAAGAGATCTGTTTTGGAGAACGAGTGCTCAAAAAGACGAATTACTTTTATTTCGTCTTTAAATTTAAATCTGCCTATCTCTCCGACGGCCGTAAACACGATAACTATCGAAAGGAAAGACCTGGAAACTTCGGATCTCAATTAACTCAGTCAAAGTGGTACGTGGTCAAAATCTGACTAGGGGTTCCGTGAATATGGCCATTCGAAATGTTGTTTTTCTAATTATTTCAGATCTATGTCTTCAATGTAGGTAAATTCTCCATATTGCTGTAAAACACTTTGAAGTTCCATACAAAATTCTATATTGATATTTAAAAAAAATACCTAATATTTTCGTAACCACGAAACCTTAGGAGTTGAAATTTCAAGTACATATATACAGAGTGAGTAAATAATGCTCTATCGGTTGATAACTCTTGCAAATTTTGGGCTAGGGAAATGATTCAAATTTTGACGGAATCGACAGTACTCAGCGCATAAGCTTAAATTATTTTTGACTCTACAGGCTGATTCGAAAGTGGTGAAACGTGAAACAGGATACCGCCCTGTTCTTTCAAATGGAAATGCCCAAGTTTTCCACTATACCTACTAATAATTTTTGGAAATTCTGATTTCGAAATACCCCACTTGTCATCATTTGATGGTAAAGTTAGACGTAGATCACTTCTTTAGATGAATTTCGTGGATATATAATGATTTAAACTGAAGATCATATCTTGAAAACCCTTCGAAATGATTGTACGATTTTTGTTATCGAATTCCAGAAAAGTTTTCAAGTCTTTTACAAATTTACGGATTACTCTACAGGTGGCCCGAATGACACTACAATTTTTCAAGAATGACCTTCAAAAATTGTCAATAAGTCTATTAATTCAAATGGCATGATCTGATTTTTTTTGACTGTGGTATAGCCTACTGAGTAGTTTTCATTTTTTGTTGTGCCTAAAATAAATAGTTTTCAAAATGGTAAGGTACGGAGACTGGCAGTAATATTTCCAGAGATAAAGTTTCAAAGGGACAACTTTCCTTCAATACTCTATCTACTAATATCAATTTAGGATAAGCCAAATCAAAGAAAACATCAAAATATTTGAAAACATTCATTTTGGAAAAATGAAATGGAGACCACGTGAACAAACAGAAACATAGTCTGAATTCTCTTGAAGAGTTTGAACTGATTGCATCTTTTCAGCTGAAAAAGTCTCACCAATTTGACGTCAGAAGCTTTTGAGCTCTTATTTATTCATGCGCCAATTGCAGGTAAAGTTATGTAGGTAGAAGTGAGTGCTCTGAGAGTGCAATTGGGGCAATAAAAACGAGCGCTTAAAAGCTGCACATTAGCGCTTTCCCTATTTTTATTTCTTTTTCCTAGAAAGAATATTCGAGTGAAACATATTCAGACAGCTTTAAAAAGTCAGGTGGAATCCTTGTTTCGGATTGTGAAGGATCGTAAGAGGTTTGCTGAGATTTTGTTCAACCTTCACTGAGTGGAAAAGGCACTTGGAGGAGAAGGAAGAATATTGTATCAAACTTAAACTTGGTTCTTTGAAAATTTTTGGACAGTTCTTACAACCAATCGAATTTTGTCATTTTGTGTCATAGGAAACAATTTCACCCAATCATGTCAATATTACACTGATAATTGCATTCAGTGCAATGAAAACTTCATTCCAAATAAATTTCAAAACGTCACGTTTTGGCAATGCGTATGTTCAAAGTATAACAAAATATAAATGAGCTAATCAAATACAAATTCTCAGAAATCCAACATACAGTCACAAATATATTTGGAGAATATTTATGGATTTTTGCTGCGAAAGAGAATATGATATAAATGAACATAGGAGCTTAGAAGAAAAGACGTTGATACTAAAATATTGGGCAGTCAATATGGGAAAGAAAGACGGGATCGAATATAAAGAAGCAACGGTGAAGACAATGTGGGACGTTTTGTGCAAACTCTTGCAAAAATGTACTATAACATTATGATTGACCCGTTTAACAATATAGTATTAAAATCAGCTCGAGATGACCTCGATGCAATGGTTATAGATCATCAAAAGTTGAGAACAGCAACGAATCTAATGTTCAGTTAAATTTTAATAAAGTCATAATTTTTTTGTCAAAAAATTTTCCGCCGAATATCCATTGAGCATTGATGAATGATTCATAATTCAATGAAAAACTCTTCAATCTCGTATATTGGTAACAGCTCTCAGCCTTCGACTTCTTCAGATTTTCATAAAATTATCTCTTCTATCATCAATTTCCTAGGGATATTACTACTGACAATTGATATTTTTTCGGAGATACTATCAATATTTGGCAGAAAAATCTAGAAAAACACATATCATATTTCTTTAGCACGAAGTCACTCGTACAAAATAAGTAAAATAACTTTTTCCCTGGCAACTCCTATAGTTGAACCAAATTACGAACCTCAATCTCAGCATCAAAGTGTAATACCAAAGCAAACCGGAAATTCATCTTGGAACTCGATGTAGTCTAGATTATCCAAAGGAAATCGAATTGCTGATCTGTGTGCTGAATTAAAATAGCCAAACCAATCAGAGATTTTGTAACATAAAAACAATTTTAGATTTCGTTGATACGTATTACTTTGGTTTTGAGAGGAACTTTCAGCATCCTAGTAGTAGTATTAAATTAAATCTATTATTTGTCAAACGATGTATAGGGTTTTGCAACAGAAATAATACAAATTGATGTTATAATGGAAACACTGTCTTATTTTTTGGTATTTGCTTATGCCACTTGTGTTCAGTAGGTTATGCCACTTGTGTTCAGTAGGTTATGCCACTTAATTCATAAAAACGTTAAGATATTGTCAAAGATTTTTGAATAAAATCAATGGCAATTTGTGAATACTGACAGAAATTTGAGAATAATTTAGGAATTCATTATTCGTCATATTGTAAATAATTTATATGGCATAACCTCAGAGTAATGAACATAGTTAGAGGGAGCATATGTCATCTTCAGTAAGGAAATTTCGTCCCCAACATGAACTATCAAACTTGACATGAAGCGCGCGGAAATGAAAACATATCAGTGATACCATATTTCACTCAATTTGCGAGTTTCTCCACAAAGAATGCACTTTTTATGCCCCATAGTGGATCAACGTTTCATATGAACTCAAAATAATATTGAAATATATACCTAAATATATAAGAAATTCAGAAAACAAACTTCAAGTGCCCAAACGACGTGAAACAACCGATGACACTGGGAGAGCAAAAGTTGTTAAACCTTGGATTTCAGCAGGTAGATACAGAAAATAATAAATATTTTGCTTATTAATTCGACAATTAGGAAAAATATCGGATTCCAAATATTCAAATTTGCATATTTAATCGGGAATCACTCAAATAAACATATTTCATTCAATATAATATACATTCAAAACGATATAGTAAAATTGTGGATTTGAAAATATATCACAATCCGACAACGTAATCTAACCATGTTGGGGACATGTAAAAATTGCGTATACTCCCTCTATTTATGTTTATTACTCTATGGGCATAACCTACTGAACACAAATGACATAAGGAATGTCAACAAATAACATATACAGTGTTGTCACTATAACAATTTCAAATTGTATACTTTCCATTGGAAAACCCTAAACATTATCGTTTGACAATTAATAGATTCAATAATACTAGGATGCTGAAAGGTCCTATCAATACCAAAGTAATACATACGTTTCGACTAAATCTAAAATCGTTTTGATGTTACAAAATCCCTGATTAATATATTGACGCGCATGCTTAGGCTATTTTAATTCAGCGCAACGATCAGTAATTCTGTTTTATTCGATTTCCATTAGGTAATGTAAACTACACCGGAATGCAGGATGAATTTTCCGGTTTGATTAAATTACACTTTGATGTTCAAAGTGAGGTTCCTAACTTTGTTACAACTGGGCGTTGTCAGAGGAAAATTCAATTTGTACGAGTCTTTGTGCCATGGAAATATGGCAATTACCAGGTGTAATTCCAAATTTTTGTCGGTTAATATTATTGATAGTTATTCTGGAAAACTATCGACATTCAAGGAAATCAACTTCAAAAATAACATTATATTTAACCGGAACTTGTTAAAACTGTGATTCACCGCGATGGCCTATAGGAAGTTCATGGAAAACTAATCGAAATTTTGTGCTGAAAATTTGCATGTTGGGGGAATATTTGAAAATTCTAGGAAAAAAGAAATAAAACTGGGTAAAGCAATAACGTGAACCTTTCAAGCGTTCGTTCAAACATCAAACAATTGCATCCCTGAAGATCACATATTAATATATAAATGAGGTAAGCATATAGACTCTTCCTATTATCCAGTTTTAATTGAAACATGTCTTCAAAAAAACCTATAATTACCGGAATTCTCAGGCATTGTTGAGGATTCGTGTACACTCTTCTTAAGACAAGGCAAACACAGCCCCATTCTTTTCAAATGGCTTGAAGATTTTTAATTTGCTTTTGTTGCTGGGAAATAAAGCTCTTTCACAAGCAGTCGGCATATGGATGAGGGCTCTTGAATAATACCTTAAGGCTTAAGGCCTTGAATTACCTGGATGAGGAGTCTGTTGAAGGAGATAATGTTGAGGGGCAGTGGGAAAATAGGTTCTCTATTTGTTTTTGTAATTAATCAAGTTATCTTCTGTTTATTGACATTGAAGTTTGATGATCTATTTTGATAAGAAAGTGAATTTTTGAACTCTCAATCTACGAAAAGATCACCTTATCATTTCATCAAAATATCTGCAATTTTCAAATTTTGACATCTTCTTCAATTACACCCTTGGATACTACATTGAATTGTATATACAGTTATGTAGTCTTTAAGACGCAACGAGCGCTCAAAAGCTCCTGACGCAAGTGAGTGCTTTCTTCACAATTGCAGATATTTTGATGAAATGATAAGGTGATCTTTTCGTAGATTGAGAGTTCAAAAATTCACTTTCTTATCAAAATAGATCATCAAATTTCAATGTCAATAAACAGAAGATAACTTGATTAATTACAAAAACAAACTTCCAAATTTTCTGGATAATTTCAGTTATAGCTGAAGCATTCCTTTGAAAAACTTTATTTGCAGAATAGAGTGGTTATACATCCAAGCAAAGGCCTCAGTAAACGCTTCTTGTCTTCCAGATTTAGAAAATATTGGAGAACTCATTTTACCTATTCATATAATTATTAGTTTTTTTCTAGTTGAACAACTGGTGTAAAATTCACTCAAACATGGTTCTCTGTAGCGAAACATTATGATTTTAAATGGGTTTTGAAGTGATATGAACATGGGAGAATTGTGTAAGTTTGGAACGACATAACTATTGAACTCAGATAAAAATATCATTGATATGGATCATAATATCTTGCACTATAAAGTAGGTAGGCATGCCATTATCAACCAACCAATGGCAAACGCATCGGAGATAAGATAAATGTTTGTAATTGGCTAAACAAGGGTTGAAATTTATCGCTCTTGCGGATTTCATGCATAGAACGCTGAATTATCTCAAAATATAAAAATTATACTCAAATCCAAAAAAACGCAGCAAGTTGATATTTGGTAAAATTTGAAGACTTCTAGTTTTCTTATTTTTAGCTCTATTTTCAAAATTCTCTCAGTAACCTGCAGATAAAATTATCAATTTCAACTTGCATATTCAATATTTTGTTAAATGCTGGCTTATTAGTCACTATACAGGGTTAATCAGAAGGTTGTTGTTAAATCCTAATTCTGAAACATCCTGTGGAATAATTTCGTGATAGATTTTTTTCAAATTATTAATTTTCATCGAGAACCATTCCTTCCCAACATTTTGTTTTTTGATTCATGGCTTTTAGTGCACTTTTTCAGGGACAAATTAACAGTTTATTCAATTTAAAGAAATAAAGAAATTTTTACGATTTGGCTTTGCTCATTGTGCCACAATTTTTTTCAGTTATAATGATATAATCAGTTCAAAATTTAATTATGCAAACTGTAACGTGAATAACCTGAAGAAATGATTTTTTTTAATTCAGATTAATATTCATACTTTCAATTAGGTTTCGAATAGCATCTTGAAGAACATAACATGTAAATTTTGATGTTGAATAAACTTTACTATTACTACTATTACTATTACTACTTCTCAAAGTAATCCGTTGATGACAATTTCATTTCTCTCTTAAAAATGAACTAGAGCACTTAAAGCCCTGAAGTAAAAACAAAATGTTTAAGAGGAATGGTTCTCGATGACAATTGGTAATTTGAAATAATTTGACCACGAAATTATTTTACGTTCAAAATTGATTTTAACAATAAACTTCTGAATAACGCTGTTTAGTGACTAATAAGCCTTCATTCAACAAATTAATAATTTTATCTACAGTTTACTGAAAAAATTCTAAAAATTGAGCTCAAGAAAGAAGAAAACCATGGAACTTGAAATTTTAGCAAATATCAACTTGTTGCGTTTTTTCTGCACCTAAGTGTACAATAAAACGTACTTCCAAACTTTGACTTTCGCCAATCCCTTTAAAAGTGATCAAATTTAAAGATGACTAGTAGCAATAAGGTTTTATAATAAATTGACAGTATATAACCTCTTAGAGACCACTCCCAAATTCGCAAAATTAGAACAAATTAGCATCTTTATCAATAACGCCCCGGATGAAGCACGCAAAAACATTTTTCTCTCCAATATTTCACATTTAATTCAATTTGAAAAACATATCATCCCTCTGGGAAAACCAATTACATTCTTGTAATGTTTCGAAAGCAATAACTCATGGAAAAAGGATATGCGTGTACTGTCCAAATTAATTCCATTAGTCTTGAACACGTTTTGACCTCGTATTTCTATATAAAAACGGATATACAACAATACAGCGAGTCGATTAAACCGATGGAATGGTGTTTGTGATAAAATTCCGATACAAAAGTTCCAATTTGTATCGCCCCTCTAGGATTTTCCACTATACGCTGCAAATCGGCACAGCTTGATTCGCTGTTAAAGCACTAGTCTCTTATAGAAGGGGGAAAAACAATATTGTTTTATTATTTTTGACATGAAGCATTTGGAATTTTTTTTATGTTCAATGAAATTTTCAGTTCTGAAATATATCGAATGAATTTTTCTGAAAATCTGCAAAAATGCCAATTTTCTCGAGGTAAATTCAGACCACGAAATGCTTCAATCTAACAGGTGTTTTTTTCGAGGTATATAACTTTAAGTTGGCGTTTCTGTTCGAATTGGCGAGCGAATTAGCAGCTGTCAAGTGATTTATTCTCAGTTTGGTTTGGCAATTCATCATGAATAGACTCACGCCTGAAAAACGCTTGCAAATAGTGCAATTTCATTTCGAAAATAATCGTTCTGTGCGGAATACGTATCGCGCACTACGTCCATTTTATTTTGTTTAGCGATGAACCGCACTTCTGGTTGAATGGCTACGTCAACAAAACTGTCGCATTTGGAGTGAAGCTAATCCTCAAGTGTATGTCGAAACACCGTTACATCCAGAAAAACTGACTGTTTGGTGCGTTTTATGGGCTGGTGGAATCATTGGTCCTTACTTCTTCAAAAACGATGATGGCCAGAACGTTACAGTCAATGGTGATCGGTATAGAGCCATGATTACTAAATTTTTCATTCCTGAATTGAACAACCATGATGTCCAGGAGCTGTGGTTCCAACAAGACGGCGCAACATGTCACACAGCTCGTGCCTCAATCGATTTATTGAAAGACACGTTTGGTGACCGCCTAATTTCACGTTTTGGACCTGTGAATTGGCCTCCAAGATCTTGTGATTTAACACCGCTAGACTACTTTCTGTGGCTATGTAAAGTCCCCGGATAAGCCACAAACCCTTGACCATTTGGAAGACAACATTCGCCGTGTTATTGCCGATATACGGCCACAAATGTTGGAAAAAGTCATCGAAAATTGGACGTCTAGATTGGACTACATCTGAGCCAGCTGTGGCGGTATATGCCAGAAATCATATTTAAAATGATTGCCACAAGATTATCTTGCGGATCAATAAAATTAATGTCAATCGAATAATCCATCGTTGGTTTATTGCAATTTAAAGTTCTATAGCTCTAAAAAAAACACTCTCTATATGACCTGGTCCTGAACAAGAAAATCTATGGGCAAGTGGTCTAACTCGCATTCCTATGACTAGTTTTTGAGATACAGGGTGTCGAAGTTGGAAAATAGCATTTCTTTAAAGTAATATTTCTCTTAGGAAAACATCTTGAATGAGCAGTTTTTGAGATACACAGGAATATATTGAGAGGGGCGACCATTATTACAAAAGTTGTCAAAAATTTGTACCTATACAATTAAAATTTCATACAAAATAACAGTAAGAAAAAAGTATGGGTTCACTTATTGTTATTTTGTCATTATACAATGAAAGACAGTATACAGGGTGCTTCAAATTCGATGCTCAAGAACTATAATATTAAGAGAAAAAATCTTCAAGGATCCCCGATATCTTTTTTCTGAATACATAATTAGATTCATCAGAAAGCAGGATTTAATAGATATCTTGAATCGTTCCCAAGTTAGGTACAGGTTAAAGGGATAATAAACCATAGTGGTGGATATAATTAATTAAAATTTTCTCGTTAACGTAACAATTCAGTTTTAAAAAATTGTCAATCTATATAGATGATAAAATTTTAAAGATAATGGTCAATTTAATCATCCTACAATTTGAAGTTATATCGCAATAACCTTGATTCAATATAGTTTCAGATTTCCTAATTAACTTTCAACGATATTGGATAGTTGACAATTTCACGGATATCTCCGGTTATGAAGCCTTTCAGAAAAAATCCAATTTCGTTGTCGAAACGGCGTTAAACACAAATGAAGATTAATTGAAGAAGATTGTAAGTCCTTTAACCACACTGTGAGTTCTAAATATTTCATATTATATCATCATCGTTGCGATAATGACTACTATAAATAATGACATTTTCGTTGGATATTAGTATAACCTCTAAGGAAACGCTAATTTTGAAACGTGTCCTGAATGATTCGTTAATGAATTGATTTCCCTATAAGATTGTTTACTCTTCCTATTAAGATCGAAAAGCAATTAACAATGTAATAAAATGACAAGGTTCTTCTATAAGGAAAACACTGATGCATTTCGCAGAAGATTGAAAGAACTTTCGTTTTTTCTTTGGTTTTGACTAAGCTATCAACACGAAATTTTGCACAAAGCTCAAAAAGGTCGTTTTTGAATGAAAGAGTGTTAGAATGAGCCTTCTGTACAAGTTTTATAAATTATTTTCTCTAATCCACTGAATATTTATTGAAATTAATGGAATATTTCCATGAATATCGTTATTCATTTATGAATCAAAGTTTTGTCCATTGGTGGCCACTACTTTCTTCCATCTTTCAGGCAGCGTATGAATTCCGTGTTGAAAAAACTGGTCATCTTTTGAAGCGATACTCGAATCGATCCAACTTTTTACTTCTTCATGAGACCGGAAGTGCTGGTCAGCCAGGCCGTGTGCCATTGATCGAAACAAGTGATAGACCTAGGAAGCAACGCCTGAAGAATACGGCGGGTGGGGTAGGACTTCCCATTTCAACGTTTTTAAGTATGTCTTGCCACTTCCTCAAATGAGGTCGAGCATTGTCATGCAGTAAAATCACTTTATCATATCTCTCGTTGTATTGCGGCCGTTTGTCTTTCAATGCTTGGCCCAAACGTATTAATTGCTTTCGATAACGATTCGCCTGTGATTGTTTCAGTCGGTTTCGAAAACTCATTATACACTACGCCGAGCTGATCCCGCCAAATACTCAGCATGACCTTGAAACCGTGAATATTTGGTTTAGCCGTCGACGTGGAAGCTTGGCCGGGATATCCCCATGAATTTCTGCGCTTTGGATTATCGTAATGAACACATGTTTTGTCTTCAGTCACAATGCGAAGCAGAAATACCTTACGTCTTTGTCTTGCAAGCAGCTGTTCACAAGCAATCAAACGCCGTTTAACATATCTCGGCTTCGACTCGTACGGCACCCAATTTCTTTGTTTCTGAATCATTCTCATGACTTTCAGGCGTTTTGAATTTGTTTGTTGAGCCACTACTAATGATCCTGCTAATTCTTATTGCGTTAGACAAGAGTCTTGATCAAGTAATGCCTCCAATTCTGCATCTTCGAAAACCTTCTCTCTTCCACCGCTATGCTGGTCTTCGACACAAAAATTACCGTTCTTGAAGCGTTGAAACACCTCTCGGCACGTTTTATCACTAATAGCGGCATCACCATAGGTATTTGAGATGAGTCGATGAGCCTCAACAGCAGATTCCTTTATATTAAAGCAGAAAATTAAAACCTCCCGCAAATGACGAGAGTATGGCTCGTAAGCTGACATGTTTAATGGAGAATAACTTTATGATGCAGACACAAATCGACTAATATTTCAATGGCGTTATGTTTACAAATACCAAAGCTAATTGTATGACATCTACGATCTATTTATTTCGACTACCACTTACCGCTACAACCATCTTTTGCAAATCGGTGGAAGCAAAGTTTTACACCTAATATAATAACAAAATATAACCATGAAATCTGTGTGAATTTGCTATATTCTCGCACAATTTTGTTCTACAAAATGTGGGCAGAATGTACGGATTAGCCACAGAATTACACAAATTGTTATTCTCGAATGATTCCAAAGTTTTATAACCACAATGAACCAATGTACAAACCTCTACTCAACATCATCGTATGACCCAGTGGGATGAACATTCTACCATGTTCCCGAAAGCATCCCTTTCCTGTTTCACACATTACGAGAATTGCCTTCGGCAGGATCGATATCTCTAACTAGCTATCCCTAATTTCTACCCATTTTCCACTCCGTTTAGTAATTTCATTACGTTTCCCAAGCTCAAATGTTCTGAGAATACATTAATGTCGCATTATGAATGTCGGCATACGGAGTAGCTAGATTAAACCCAAATTCTATTTGAATATGAAGAGGTACTATACAGGGTGTTTCACGTGAGCGGGTCACTGGATTTTGTGGCTTATGCTTTGAGCAATATTGAAAAGTGACCCATCACAATGATAGTATTTTCCGACTAGCGTTTCGAAAGTATTACTTTCCACACTCATTGACGTTTGGAAAGTAGTACTTTTCCAAATTCGTGCGGAAAAACTTCACTTTCCGCACGCATATGCGTGCGGAAAGCAAGGGTGTTTTCCGCAGGCAAATATCAAGATGAAAACTCTCCGTGAAAGTGATTCATTTAGGCTAGTAGGAAAAATATTGTTCCTAACTCATGTTGAATGTGCCTTTTCCGCACTCAAGAGCTTGACCGAACTTGCAGTCAACTGCAGTCTCTTGCGGAAAGTTTCACTTTCCACACTTGTTAGGAAAATAACTATTTTCGCAACAAGTCTTGATACCGACTAACGTTATAAAAAATTATATTTTTGTGCGCTCACCCGCATAGACAAACTTCTGAAGTTTATGAGTGGCGCATAAAGACATGCCAAAATTTTATGATTGATGCGACTCTTTAATATTTGCGTGCGGAAAAAACCCTTGCTATTCACTTTCAGCACGCATATGCGTGCTGATAGCTGATAGCAGGGCTTTTTTCAGGATGAATTTGGAAAAGTTCTACTTTCCAAACGTCAATGCGTGTGGAAAGTAATCCTTTCGAAACGCTTGTAGGAAAGGGCTATCCAAATATTTTGTCAGAAAAACTATAGAACTAAGGCATGGAAAGTTATTGAGATAAAACAGAGATGTGAACAGCTTTGGGAAGTCATTGCACATTTTATGGGAAGTCCTGTGAAGTCATAGGAAGTCACGTGAAGTCCTGGCAATTTGTATATGATTTATGTAACTTTTCTTTTTTTATATCACCTGGATGGAAGATACGGATATGAAACCTCATCATGTTTTAGATCAAGGTTTGATCTTCAACAAACGTTTGTATTTGAGGGGTCTGTGACGAGTATTTTTTACGGTTCTTTTCCCAATCTTCGAACTCAGTTTTTTCCTAAACTGTGAAGTCTACGAGAAAACGGTGTGAGATTTGGGGACCCCTTCTTGACCAAATTTCGTTTTCGCCTGAAAATTTTTATATCGAAAAATTTCACTCGAATTTGCATACCTTAAAAAATTTGAAATAATTGAAAGTTCCTTTATGGGATGTTTATAGCATTCTTTTAATTGATACGATTACGTAGATCACAAAAATGCTTGCACTTGGGCGATCACTTCATTATTTTCGAAATTATAGGTCATAAACTGAAATTTTCAAAAAAAAATTGATAGTTTTCTCACATCTCCTGGACGCAAGATACGGACTTGAAATCTCATCTTGTTTCAAATTAAATCTCGATATTTAAAAAACGTTTGTATTCGACGGATCTGTGACAAATATTTTACGAGATATAACGATTTTTGCGTAGAGATTCAATTTTTACGGTTTGAATTCAATTTTTTCTTAAACTGTGAGGTCTACGAAAAATCGGTGAACTGTGTGAGAATTGGCAATCCCTATAGTAGTAGTAGTAGTAGAGTGTCCATTCAAAAAAAGTTCCAGGAAACACCACGCATTAAAGGGTTATTTCTAAAAATAATTTTTGATGATAATGTTTGAGAAGAAACCTGAAAAAAACAATAGAACGAGTGGGGACCGAGCCTGTAATATAAAAAATTCATTCTGAATTTTTCTGAAGTTTCTAAATTTTCTTCTTCTCTTTGTACCTACATAAATTAACTTTTTGATGAGGGTGAAAAATTTCTTAAGAAATACATACATCGAAAAGTCGATTTCAAGTCAATTGTATCAGGCTTACAATTTTCTTATAAACTTGTAGAATATCCCATCTCTCATTGAAAATATCTTATAATGAATATTATACTGCGAGATTTGATTCATAACATTCAAACTGATAGTACTAGCTAAAATAAATATTTATTCAATATCTTTTTTGGTCATTATGTCCTGTTTTATGTCTAGTTTTGCAAATTATTTGAGATTTCAATTGCTTGCTTTTAAGGGTTGTTGAGTTTTAGGCGAACCAATGCGGTATACTTAGAATATTGTACCGAATTTTATACCAATAGATTTATAGTTTACGCGAAAAACTCTGAACCGTGGGAAGATAGTTTTACTCTATTTTTAGATTCAACACATTTCGAAAGGTGATCTGTAAACTTTCAAATGGGGTCGTAAATTTTTTTCTCGAACGAATCCAAACCCTATATCATAAAGTATTATATCCTGAAAATTGGGGTTATTACTATTTTAGTATGTCTTTTGGATAACATTCTATTTTTTATGGACTCTGTTGTGTTTCTACAATTTTTGCACTCATTTTTGTTTATAATTCATATGAATGTTTCTCTGCCACATATGTTGAGAAGAATAACATATAGAATAATTATGAAAGTCTTCTTCTAAGCGCGTGAATTAAACTAGGTAAACCTTCAAAATGAGATGAGTTATCGATTATCTTGACCTGCAAGAAATTCACAAACAACACACCGACTTCTTGTATGTAAACAATCGGTGTTGTCTTGCTACATTAAAATATTCCCTAAGCTCTATAGTAAAAGAGAAAGGTGCTTATATCGTGGTTGCTTTGGACCACACTACTCAACTTAGAAAAACTGTTAAACTGATTATTTTCGAGAGATGTCATGATGTGCATTTATTAGATATACTCACGTTGTAAGCATCTTTGATGTTGATCAGCGTCTTACTCTGAGCCACGCTCCCAGCAATACCTACACCAAAAGGTATCCTGATCTCCTCAGCCCTTGCCATCTTGATCGCCTCTTCCAGAGAGGTATCATGCCTAACATCAAACAACTTAGCTATCAGATACTTATCGCTACCAATCCCTCTAGCTAAAAACAACGACCCCCTATCAGCATGAGTCAAAATACTGACGTTCTTCAGAATCTTATGGCACAGCACGTCGATATCAAGCTCATTGGCCACATCTCTGATCAGCTCCATGAAAAGCTCCGATTCCTCCATCGACTCGAAATCTCTGTTGGGACGGACGTTTTGCGATGCATTGTAATCGTTTCTGGACGGCGAGGCGGCCAGCCAGAGCTGGAACAGGTCGGGGGTCATGGTTGAGTTCTTGGGCGAGTTCTGCAAGGCCTGGTGGACCCTCTGCCGCAGACCAGGGGAGGCATGGTGCTTGAGCCAGCGCTCCACCAGGGCCGGATTGGCCTCCAGGAAGCTGCCGGTGGACTCGAGGTCATCCTCTGCGTCGGAAGTGGATGTCATCGTTGTTCCACATGTTTTGTTACGGCGCCCGTTGGGACAGCGCGTTGCTGCAGCGCCTCATGTCGACTGCCGGCACATGCACGTTGCCCAGACGAGCCACGGAGAAGGTTGCGTGGATCTTATTGATTATTTTGGTTGCCGCGCATTCTGTCAGGTCAGTGGAGGATCCGCGGTGTACGCGACGCTATTTGCAATTGTTTTGGCAGAGCGGTGCGGAGCGTTGGGACGCTTTGCGTCGGTCGATTTGAAGCTTCCGAGTCTTCTGATGGAGGTGGAGGAAGAATTTTTGACGTTCGATTTCAAAGTTTTCACTTAAAAAAATACACGCTTCATAAAAAATCCGCGGTCTTCCATAGTAAAACACATTTTTTTGGCAAAATTCGATTTTATTATTCAACAATTGTCTTCGAGGGCGATACACCGATTATAGCGATCTTCCCACTTTTCGATACCATTTTTGTAGTACGATTTGTCTTTCGCTTCAAAATAGGCCTCATCAGTTTCGGCGATTACTTCTTATTGGCGCTAAATTTCTTTCCAGCGAACATTCTTCTGAGGTCTGAGAACAGGAAAAAGTCGCTGGGGACCAGATCTGGCGAATACGGTGAAAGCACAAGCAATTCGAAGCCCAATTCATAAAATTTGGCCATTGTTTTCATTGATTTGTGACACGGCGCATTGTCTTAATGAAACAGCACCTGGCTTTCTTCAAATGGGGTCGATTTTATTTATTCATTTATTCATTTCCAGTATGTAGCACATACAGGTAATTTAATACCCATAATAATGTTTTCACAAAGTTACAAAAATAAATTTAGCAGATGTGTATAACAAAATAAGTTTTTAATTTGTATTCACAATTCACCCAAGTTCAGTCAATACACTATAATAAAAAAAAAGAAAATTAGAACTATGGAAAACATCGGAGATAAAATATGCTAAATGTAAGGGAGATACAAACCAAATGATAAACATCAACCAAACGATTAAACGATTTCATCCTTTAAACGATCCAATAACGCTATATAATAGTCGCTGTTGATGGTCTGACCCTTTTAGAGGTAATCAATGAATATTATGCCTTGCGCATCTCAGAATACTGCTGCCACAACCTTGCCAGCTTACTGTTTCTCCTCGCTTTGGTTTCGGCTCATCGTGTGCAGTCCACTCAGTTGACTGTCGATTGGACTTCGGAGTGAAATGATGGAGCCATGTTTCATCCATTGTCACATATTCAATTCAGGTTTATTGCACTTAAACAGGTTCAAACACTGCTCAGAATCATTAACACGTTGTTGCTTTTGATCGATTGAGAGCTAGCGCGGCACCCATTTTGCACACAGCTTTCTCATGTACAAATATTCGTGAATGATATGATGTACACGTTCAGATGATATCTTCACAATGTCTGCTATCTCGATCAACTTCACTTTACGGTCATTCAAAATTATTTTGTGAACTTTTTTTATTTTTTCGTCGGTGATAGCCTCTTTTGGGCGTCCACTGCTTTCGCCGTCTTCGGTGCTCATTTCACCACGTTTAAACTTAACATACCAATCAATGATGATAGATTTTCCTGGTGCAGACCCCGAAAACTCTTCATCAAGTCAAGAATCTCATTAACTCATGAAGCGTTGAGTTTTTACCCAAGGTATGGTATATTGACGAAATTGTCATCAAAAAAGCAATAATATACTATGTGTGCCTTTGAAATAAGGAAGTAGTATTCTGTTTCTGGTATAACCGGAAGTTGAAGAGGTCTGAGAATATTTCAGGAAGAAAAACATTGTCTCAAACCGCAATATGCAAATTTTCACCACAGTTTTCTAAAAACATCCAATTGGCCATCGCGGTGAATCACCCTATATAGTATAAAAAAATTCACAAATCCAGAACGAAACAGGGCTAACAACATGTTTTCCAATTTCCAGGATAATGATTGATATTCTTAATGGATTTGAAGTCTAAAGAATATTGACAATGATAAAAGCATCAATAGATAAAAAGCTAATATCCGTGCTTTCTACGTTTTTAAGAAATTGAAACTTGGAATAATGTAGAGTTTCATTCAAGTGGAAGTCATTGTATTGTACCATCAATGTCAAGGGGATAATTTATCTAAACGGTTGGCAGTCACGCTTCGGTGTCACATAAATTCAAGAATATAGGTGTACAATAAAAGATGACAGGCTCACGATAGTTTGTAATTAATTTTAGGTTTTCAGAAGAGAAATTGTATCAACCTCTAAAGAACGAATTGCATGTTTATCAATGTGGAATATGAGGTGAGCAACTAGGTTTTTTTTTATGAAAATGCAACTTTATTGTGAAAAAATGGTTACAAATGAAGCATTCAAAGTAACAGGCCAATTGAAAAATCTCCGGTCTACCATAGTAAAACACATTTTTTTGACGAAATCGATTTTGTTATTCAACATAGTTGCTTTCGAGGGCGATACAGCGATTATAGCGATCTTCCAACTTTTCAATACCATTTTTGTAGTAAGATTTGTCTTTCGCTTCAAAATAGGCCTCAGTTTCGGCGATTACTTCTTCATTGGCGCTAAATTTCTTTCCAGTGAGCATTCTTTTGAGGTCTGATAACAGGAAAAGGTTGCTGGGGGCCAGATCTGGCGAATACGGGGGATGCAGAAGCAATTCGAAGCCCAATTCATGCAATTTTGCCTTTGTTTTCATTGATTTGTGACACGCCGCATTTTCTTGATGAAACAGCACTTTTTTTCTTCAAATGGGGGCGTTTTCCAACGATTTCATCCTTTAAACGATCAAATAACGCTATATAATAATCGCTGTTGATGGTCTGACCCTTTGGAGGTAATAAATGAATATTATACCTTGCGCATCCTAGAATACTGATGCCATAACCTTGCCAGCTGATTGTTGTGTTTTTCCTCGCTTTGGATCAGGTTCATCGTGTGCAGTCCACTCAGCTGACTGTCGATTGGACTCCGGAGTGGAATGATGGAGCCATGTTTCATCCATTGCCACTTATCGACGAAAAAGTTCATTGCACTTAAAGCTTCAAACACTGCGCAGATTCATTAACACGTTGTTGCTTTTGATCGATTGTGTGCTCGCACGGCACTCATTATGCACACAGCTTTCTCATGTACTTCGTGAATGACATGATGTACATGTTCAGATGATATCTTCAGAATGTCTGCTATCTCGATCAACTCCACTGCTTACGGTCATTCAATATTTTGTTAACTTTTTTCGATTTTTTCGTCGGAGACAGCCTCTCTTGGTCGTCCACTGCGTTCGCCGTCTTCGGTGGTCATTTCACCACGTTTAATCTTAGCATATCAATCAATAATGTTTGATTTTCCTGGTGCAGACCCCGGAAACTCTTCATCAAGCCAAGATTTTGCTTCAAAAAGCAATATTTTTATCAGCACATGAAATTCTTTTTTTCCATATTTTCTTCAAATAACAAAAGTAGCTACACTCATAATGCAATATCTCACAAACTAAAGGTTGGACTGCTGTCAAATTTTGCCGCGTATCGTTTGAAGGTTGGTACTAACTAAAAATCATATAGATTTAATTCTAGCACCGCCATCTGTGCATCAGACCGGGGACTTTTCAATTGGCTTAATATTGACATTGTTAACTACAACTTTCTCCCATCTCTCTGGTAGATCTCGAAACCGTTACGGTAAAAGTGTTTATCTTTTGAGGTTATCCACGAATCAAGCCATTTTTTGATGTCTTCCTATGAGTGGAACAACTGATGACTCAAACAATGTGCCATCGACCGGAACAAGTAATAATCCAAGTGCGTAATATCTGGAGAATACGGCGGGTGAGGTAGGACGTCCCATTTGAGCATTTCTAGATAGTCTTATCAACATGGGGCTTTTCAAATGGTAAACAATTACCATTTTTTTTATGGTTCTAGTGGTATAAAATTGGAATAATCAGCTGAAATCATCTAGCTCATGAACAATAATAATATAGACAGAAATAAAACTAGTGAAATTGAAAAATAGGTTTTATTAATCATGTACTATATAATATTTAACATTGTATCATTAAATACATAAATCAACAATTAAAAAAATTATTATTGCTAAGCGAATATCTAAGTATAAAAAATCTTTAAAGCATCGATTTGAATAATACTCATATTCATAATACAACAAGAAATATATAGTTTTGAGAAAATATTAAATATAAAACGGGAATTTCTAAACTTCAATCAAATTAAATTACTATAATATCATAAAACAACTTAAGTTAACAATTTGAACTGAAATGAAATATGTACATATAAAATAGCTTTTCATGAACGTAAGGACGAAGTATATTATCAAAAATAGATACATATATACATAGGAAAATGTTATTTTTATGAAAAATACAAACATTTAGTGAATTTTCGTTTTTAAAGGTAATTTATATCATTAATTTACCCTTTATAATTTCAGAAATTTTTCTTCCGCTTTGAAATGTTATACAATAAATCAGTCTTTCATTACAGTGTCTACAAGATTTACTTTCTTACCAAAAATGGCACTAGATGCAAATAAAATAAAGTTTATGACTGTCCTTTAAATTCTTCAATTGGTTTTACACAGTTTCGTCTTTAGGAACCTTAAGCAAAAGAAGAGGAGGAAACACTCATATCTCGCAACGTAACTGGATTCCATGAGTCAAAAAAAAAAAGTAAATATAACACCTCATCACTTTCTAGAGAAAAATAATCGAGACTACGAGTGCTATGTACAAGGTGTTTCAAAATCAATGCTCACTGAAAGCACTTCGAGGACTACTATAAGAGAAAAAATCTATTCTAAAACAAAAGATCTTCAAAGACCCGATCTCTTTTTTCGAAATAATAAGATATGAGAAAGCACGTCATATATATCTTGATTCATTTTTGAGCTACAGGGCCTCTCTGAAAATATTTTGCTTTATCTTGGTTTCTGTTCAAGATATTCGAAAATTTATAAAACTTTTTTCCAGTAATTTTGGTGATATGCATGACAGATCCTAGAAATACATTACTCTTTTAAAGATATAAAGGACAGTTTTAGAATTTTTTAATCTAGAACATAAACCAAAATATAGCGAGATATTGGGAAATCATTTTTCAGAAACGCCCTGTAACTCGAGAACGAATCAAGATATCTGTGATCCGCTTTCTGATATTTTGATATTTCGAAAGATCGTTCCTTGAAGATTTTTTCTCTCCAAGTCTTATGGTTCTCGAGATTCTATCAGTGAGCATTGAATTTGGGACACCTTGTACCTTTTAAAATGAAAATCTTTCTTCCCTGGCGTCATTCCATCTTTATTCATGCAATTTTGCCCATCTCTATTCCTCACAATCACTAACCTTGCAGCCACTTCATTTTTCTCACACTAAAACTCAACTCATACTCTCAACAACATTCTTCTTGAAATCAGCATATGCAGAAGTTGCTTGCGGATAGGCATCCACATACAATACAGCAGATTTCATCTGGTTCTCCGGCAAATCCAAGAATTTCCTCAACTTACCAACTGTACACGTGCCCGAATTGTTAACCTTCAACAAAGGATAAGTTAGATACAACTTGAGCAACCTGTAAGTCTCTTTGTACACGTCCGCCAATTCGTTATCGTACAAATAACAAAAGAGCGCGTAGGGATTCAACCTCTTTTGCGCATCGGCGTAAATCTTCATCAACTCCTCTTCCAAGCGACTCGAATCGAAGAAAGTCTTGTAGAAATCCATGCAGTCTGCAAATAGAGTCTTCGGGAATCTATTCCAGTAGCTGGTGAATTTGGTTTCGTCTAAAAGTCGAACGAACTTGAGGTGTTTGAGGTCGAAGAAGATTTCAGATATCTGCACGACGATGAGACCCAGGATGTTAGGTGCGCAGCTCTTGAACACCTTCGTCTTTTCGGCAGCGCCTTCAGAAGACATCATGGCCTTGTTTTCTTCGATACACAGAGTTATGGTGACGGATGTCTTCAAGTTGGTTATGCTCTTGATTACCTGCAGCACCTCTTGGATGAGGTCGTCTTCGCCTAGTTTTTTTTGGAACGTGTTAGACAAGTGGCTGATGTATATGTAGACCTTAGCGTAGAGTGAACAGAACATGGCAAACAAGGGACAATTGAGGATTTTCTGGACGCAATAAGCAGAGTTCACCATGTCCAAATCGCCCACGTTAGGATCCAGAAAGATACTGTTTACTACCTTAAGAATGCGGTATCTATGCACCCTCAAATTAAGGATAGCATTGGAGTGGAAACGCCACAAAGTCTCAGTTTCCAGTGGAGCGGCCATGTTACTCTTCTTCAGGTAGTAACTTCGCCTCGGACTCTTGAAAAAATTACATACGTAAGATACGTTTCTTACAAACGTTCGGAACTCATCGATACTCTCCAAATTCTGTAGGACTAGCGCGCTGAGTGCGTGTAGATGACTGGGTAGGTATAGCAGTTTGGGCATGATGCTTTTGATGCCAAGACGTAGAGGTTTCATGGCGGAGCAACCGTCGTAGCTGTGGCATACAGCTTTTCGGACATCCCCGGTAACTTGGTTGAAAATCTGGGCCAGGTCGAATATCTGGACGATTTTGTAGAACCCGACGAAGCGCTCCTTGACCTTGCCTCCGTGGATGTACCTGTCAGAAATTACAGTCAATACTGTATTAGAGTTATACACTAATAGAGCGTATTACGCTCTATTAGTGTGACGTCACACACCGCCATTTTTGGTAGTCCTGTCAGTGTTCGGAATCGAAACAAATAAATTGTCATTCAGATTAGTACGGTGTCGTTGAAGGAATTGGCTTATTTTCATAAATAAGAGTATTTGAGGAACGATTTCAGTATTAATTGATAGACAAAAGGAACGAGGTTAATATCAGTAAGTTTGAATCCTGTATCATTCCCCAGATTTTGTAAAAAGCCGTGTTTATTAGTTGAACTTCAAGTTCGAACTTACTGGCATTAATCTCGTTCCTTCTGTACTTCTGTCTATCAATTAATAGTGAAATTGTTCCTTAAATAATCTTATTTATCAAAATAAGCCAATTTCTTCAACGACACCGTACTAATTTGAATGACAATTTGTTTGTTTGGATTCTGAACACTAACAGGAGAACTAAAATGGCGGTGTGTGACGTGATCAGTAATAGAGCGTATTGTTTAGTTAGATTTAAGAGGGAACACCATCACGTGACTGCTCAGTTCAAAACGATATTAGAGATACATATTTCTCCTTATAAATCGCCAATTTTGGCCTGTGGGTTTTTTTTATAATTTCTGTACTAATCTTCAATGCAGTATTTCAAATTTTTTCTATATGCAAATGAAAAAAAATATAATTTTGGTAACTTCGTTCGTCATAAAAGAATTAATGATATGTTACCCCTACTAAGCATGGGTGTATTCCACCAAAATTATTCGTGAAGAAATCCTACAAAAAATCATTACTATAGAGGCAAACCCTAATTATTGAAAATTTTCAAAAGGACTCGTGAAGAACTTCCCTTAGACGAAAGTTGGAATTATTGTATTAGGTGTACAACTTTGCTTCCGTCGTTTTGCAACCGGTGAGTGGTAGTCGAAATAAATAGATCGTAGATGTCATACAATAAGCTCAGGTATTTGTAAACATAACGCCATCGAAATATTAGTCGATTTTTGTCTTCATCATACAGTTATTGTCGATTGACATGTCAGCTTACGAGCCAAATTCTCATCATTTGCGACAGGTTTTAATTTTCTCCTTTAGTATGAAGAAATCTGGGGCTTAGGATTATCGAATGATCTCAAATAACTACGGTGTGTTTCAGTGCTTCAAAAACGGCGATTTTGACGTCTAAGACAAGCTGGCGGTAGAAGAGAGAAGGTTTTCGAAGATGCAGAATTAGAGGCATTACTTGATCAACACTCATGTCAAGAATTGGCAGAATCTTTGGTGATAACGCAACAAGCATTTCAAAACGCCTGAAAGTTATGGAAATGATTCAGAAACAAAGAAATTGGGTGCCATACAAGTTGAAGCCGAGACATAATAAACGGCGTTTATTTGCTTGTGAAAATCTGCTTGCAAGGCAAAGACGGAAGTGATTTGTGCATCGCATAGTGACTGGAGACGAAAAATGGGTTTATTATGATAATCCCAAGCGCAGAAAATCATGGGGATATACCGGCCATGCTTCAACTTCGACGGCCAAACCGAATATTCACGGTTCCAAGATCATTCTCAGTATTTGGTGGAGCCAACTTGGCGTAGTGTATTATGAGTTGTTTAACCTACTGAAATATTCATAGGCGATCGTTATGGAACGCAAATAATGCGTTTGAGCCGAGAGTTGAAAGACAAATGGCCGCAATACAACGAGAGACATGACAATGCTCAACCCCATATTGCGAAACTAGTCAAGATATACTTGGAAACGTTGGAATGGGAAGTCTTAACATTACCTGCCGTATTCTCCAGACGTTGCTCTCTCGGACTATCTGACAGCACTTCCGGTCTAATGAAGTGAACAATTGGATCGATTTGTGGAGCGCTTCAAAAGAAGACCAGTTTTTTCAACGCGGGATTTGTACGCTGCCCGAAGTATGGGAGAAAGTAGTAGCCAGCGATGAACAATACATAAATGTATAACCAGTTTTTTAAAATAAAGCCTCGGATTTCGGAAGTGGAAGCAAAGTTGTACGCCTTTGTATAAAAAGACTCGTGCAGTACTTCCTTTCGACGAAAGTTGGAACTATTGTTATATTCCTAACTTCTGCTGATCATTCAACCCTTCTGACAATACCGCACATTATTTGGTCTCTCAGAAATACTGACGGATCACGAGAATGTCACGTGATGGTGTTTCGAATGGCAGAATGAAAAAGGTTTGTTCCTGGAAAAAAACTGACAGTGGCGCGACGCCTGGCGTCTTATTTTTTTGGCGAATTTTACGCGCATCTCAAGTCAACCATTGACAATTACAAAACGCCGTTCACAGAATGATAAAATATTCTGAATCACCCTGTACATGTCCATCGAATGTGTAGAAGAGATGGTGAATTAATTAAGTAATTGTCAATGGGAAATTAATTAGCAAGTGGGCTCTGCCAGCTCAACCATAAGCTAGCAGAACTCACAATTGAAGAGCAAAAAAATTGTAGCCCAAAATTATAGCTGAAAAATTCCAGAAAAGTTCTGGTGCGGGAGCACCGACAGTGCCATCTTTCGGCAGGCCCAGGACTTATTGAGTAACTTATGTAAAAACCTCGATTGTTGTAAACTTTCTCTTACCTCACCATTACACTATACTCTTTATCTCTGGTAGGAATTTCGTCTATCAGCAAAGAGCAGAATTCTGTTTGGGATAGTTCCTTCTTGATATCCGCGAACATCCTAGATTCCATAGTTTTGATCAGCGTTTCATTCACTTCCATGTAAATTTGCCTGTACAGTGAGATATCGCAGAGATATTTTCTCAACATCATTTGTCCTACTGAATTTTCACCAAAAATATCACCGCATCTTCCGTATCTGTTGACAGCTATGATTAAATCGATTAATCTCGATAAAATTTCCTTGCGCTGCATCTGGCCCATCTCCTTTTTTTTCTCATCATCACTTCCACGAACTTTGCGTGCTCTACCTGCTAAAACGTATTGTTCCATGTTTGTACAGTGGATTTTTGTTGTCTGATGTTTATTGGCCCGTTCATGAAATTTTCTTATGACTTCTATGCCTAAAACGAACAAAATTTACCATTACGATGATTTATCAATCATGCTTCTTCGTTTCTTAGCGCGAAAACAGCTATTTTGAAATATAGAATGACATGTTTCGCCATCTAACGCGTAGTCGCCGAACTGCAAGTTGTGAATAATTTACAACCCCTAATCAGCAGAACGGAACAGAGGTTTCCAATGAATAGTAAAACAAGATTAGCATTCGCGGCTACCTACGTTTCCAACTATATTTTATTGAATTTTCTACCAAAATAAAGATTACTTATACTTTCATTTTTCTAAATACATCTTTTCTCTACTAGAGGGCGAGAAGGTACTCGTCGGACGAAATGCAGTTTTCTTCTGTCATATGAATTCAACAGTTATGATTTTTGTACCAAATGTATCAATTTTAAAGGGGTACTACCTGTGGGAAGATGTTATGTTATGCTTTTCAATTCCATTCGAGTTAATTGATTGATTATTAATTCAATCTCGAGATTCACAAAAGTTGAACAGACAAAAAAAGGAATCAAAAAACTTGAAAAAAGCTAAAACCCTTCATTATATTAGTTTATCTTCAAATTCAAAAGCATATTGTCTAATTTTTTTGTGAAAATTGGAATGAAAAAAAACCATACTATTCTCCGAAACAACAATTGTTGTCTCTGCAATTCTCTAATATTTGAAGTAAGTATAACCTCCAAATTCTACCGATGAAATCATTGAATATGGAAATTCTTCAATGTCAAAAATACTAAGAAGACTAATCGATAAATATTCAAGGTCCAAACCAAACCATATGAGTTTAAATTTCATAAACTTGAAACACGCTTAGGACTTTTCGAAATAAGCCACAGAGAAAGGCCCACAGAATACTAATAGACAGGATGTAAATGTCAAACTTCTAATTTCAATTCTGCGCATGCGTGACACGTGTTGTTCGTCAAAATATGAAATTCCCAACTTACCATCGAAACCCCAGGCTTGATCACCACCGTACAAAGCACAAGCAATACAAAACAATCTGTTGAAAGTCTTAGATCCACAGAGCCATGGATAATCATCATACCACTGGGTGTTAAATTTCTTGGCAGTACCACCATCATGATGTTGAAGATCTAAATCAGGTTTGTTTCTATTCTCCTTTATTAGTAGTTGTTCACTTGCCGAAAAAGTGTCGTACGCCAATTTCTTCTTTCTTATTTCGCATAAGATGTCGTTTATCGCGAAACCGGTATTCATTTTTCGACATAGATGTTCACTGTTATTAAAAACACGTTGAAATGACAAACGACTTAACCAAAATGGCCATCAACAAAGAGCCAGTGCATCTGCGCGAAGCTATGGCATTTGTGTCCGATGCGTCGAGACAATGCGCAACCTCCAGTTAACAACTTATTTTCAACTCCCAAGGTTGCCCCGTGGTTTGAGATTATGCGCCACGCTCGTTTTTTCTTCATTAGGTTCATAGATTTTCATATATATATATATATATATATATATATATATATATATATATAGTCAATAGTATTTTCTTTATTTGGAAGTGTCAGGTTTTTTAATAAAATACTATTGACTATTTAAAAGCAGGTAAATAACATGATCAAAATATATATATATATATATATATATCCGCCATATAATTTCATTGGGAATTGGACATAGTGAGAGCACTTTCAAAAATAAAACTTCTTTCGAATTTGTTTTCCTCCGAAAGTTCATTATTACGGATGATGTATGTTGAAATTGTCCGATTGCTGCATAGATCTATTACTTCATAAAAATGAAACACTTGCATTGACTTTGATAAAAAATAAAACAATCACAGATTACTATGTCTAATTTTTTTTTATCACAGATTACCAAGTCATTGATATGATAAATTTTAGGTTAATTGTTCTATCTGTTATTTTGAAGATCAAAATCAGGGAATCTAATTCAGAAAATAATCATTACTACAAATTAAAAATCCGTAGGCAATAATAAAAATAAATATGAAGTGTGACATAATTTTGGTTTTATTTCAAAAAATAAAAACAAGTTGAATGTCTAGAAATAATCACAGAACATTCGTCGTTTTGATTAGTTTTGTTATTATTCTTTTAAATGATGAATTTTTAAAATAGTATAATCCATAAACATTGAATGAATCTCAATATATAGAAAGAATAACAACCAAAGATTTTTATTTTCTCTTTAAAATGGGATGTCTCAATATCAGGCTCATATACAAAATATATGTATTTTATTTAAACTTAAGTAGTCTTGAAATATTCTTTGGATCCTTCTGGATCTGGTTTGATAGTTTTACCACCCTTCTGCCAATTGGCTGGACAAACTGAAAAAATAATTTGATAAGTAGGAATGAAGTTAGCGGTGAGAATTGGAATAACATTAAAACATTAACATCATTTTTCATTAAGAATCAATAGACTGTAAAGTCTTACCCTCGCCATGTTCATCGTGGAATCGAATAGCTTCGATAACTCTTAATGCTTCATCAATCGATCTACCTATGGGCAAATCATTGACCGTCATTTGTCTGAGAATTCCATTAGGGTCTATTATGAAAGTTCCTCTCAACGCAATACCCTCTTTTTCAATTAAAACATCATAATCTCTTGCTATTGTTTTGTTAATATCTGACAACAAAGGATAAGAAATTGGACCTAAACCACCTTCCTACAAAAAAGACTCATGTTATAGGTAGGAAATAAGGCAGTTCAAGTAATTGTTTCCACTTCTTGTTAGCTCATATTGATTCATCTTAAAATCAATTATTATACAACAAAAAAACTTACTTTAGTGGGCATTTTGATCCAACCTAAATGAGAATAATGGGAATCTATAGAGCATCCAATAACTTCTGCGTTTAATTTCTTAAACTGATCATATTTCTCCTGGAGTGCTCTTAATTCAGTTGGACAAACGAATGTGCTGTAAAAGATTTTCGATGAGCGATATAAGAAGAATACGGCTATTTAAAATGACTACTCACAAATCTAGTGGATAAAAAACTAAAACTACGTATTTTCCCTTATAGTCCGAAAGTTGGATTTCTTTGAAACTGTCTCCTATAACTGCAGTTCCTTTGAAATTAGGTGCCGGTTGTTGGACTCTTGGAGCATAAGCAGATGAAGCTAAAATGCATATGACTTTTCATCAAGTTCAAAACATTGTTCCTTTCGTATTCAATCAATAAATACCTAATGAAAAACTCACTACAGAGTTCTGAATCTTGGTTACATTTGAAGTGGCCCTGAACAATTGAGGAAGCTGAAATGAATAGTGTTTTATGAATCTGAATATTTTATCTGTTTTATTGCCAAGAATAAATTAATGTGCATTTAAAACAGAATGCTTGATACTCACTGTTCGGCCCAATTTATTGAAAAATGCCGACATTTTCTGAAATGATGCTGATGATTATTTAGAAATGTAAAACCGGATTCTGATATTCCATAAATAGAACCGTTGATAAAATTGGAGTAAAGATAAAAATTTTCATCTTATTTTGTTGTCAAAGTTTGACATTACAGATGACTGCCAATTTTTACAGGTTCCTTTAATTTGTTCATGGTCTTTCTCCTGATTCTAATAGATGGGGCGATTACAGAAAACAGAAACAAATACTGAAAAAAAATCTTTTGGAAATGCATAAGGCTAAAATTTTTCAATACTCATTCAATTTTTGAATATATATGTGATTAGTACCACTTATTGTATTTATTTTGGGGGTAAGTCGAAGTTGTTTCCTCATTTTTAGCCGATAGATGTCGCTCTAGTTCCAATTCTCGTAGTTACCAACGAAAATCGGAAGTAATTACATATTTCCTTATTCCTTGGGGATTTCTTAATTATTAATAAGCTGTCTTTTAAAAGTTTTATTTTGGGCAATAAATGAATACAAAATATTAATAATAACAAAAAATCGACTTTATTCAACAAATGTATCTACATACATTTGCCCTGAACAGGCGAAGATTAATTAAAGCTACTCTTAATATAATTAATATTAATGTTTGGTCTTTTATTCACTTGAATCCAGATTCCCTTTCAGGTAGTTTGTGAAAGGAATAAAAATATTTGAACAATTTGTTTGTGTGGTTTATTGACTTGACTTTATTGGACTTTTTGTTACTCTTTGAATAGGTGTCTACACGAAGATGTTTCATTTTTGGAACACCTCTTTTTTTTAACATTCTGCTAATGTTATATAAAGCTTTCTTGAAGCTATCAACACAGATATTTTCAGTAAGCTTGAATTTGTTAGACAAAATTTTATTTCAATTGAATCTGTTTTTTACCGAAAATAGATATTAGGTATCTACTGCATTTTCGAAATTCTTCTCGGATTTTTTATGGTTCTGATGGGGTGATCAGATTGAAGTTGTTATAGGTAGGTTATATTACTCACAAAATCTCAACTCTGTCGACTTTTGATCGCGGCAATATCAATTAATTATTTTTAATACCTATTTATAATTTGTAATTTTCGGCTCTATCTCGTAAAAATTCTATTGAAAGGAATGATTTTTGAAATATAGCATTTCTTTGATGTGATACATCTTCTCTGAACACAAAATTCCATCCACATCTTTCAATTTCTTTGTTATGAACATTACATTCCATAAAAATACCAGAAAACTGTTGAATATAACTGGAATGCTTAGAAAAAATTCATTGTGCCGGTTGTCAGGGATGGCTATATCTTTTCACCTAGGTCGAATCGGAAAAAAAGGTAAAGGTAAAAAGGGTTCATCGCTTGAACCTCAAGAATCTATTGTTAAAATATATGTACCAGTCAAAGACTCACCCAGTTGAAAAATAAATGAAAATATCAATGAGAAAACTAAGGACCCAAGTATACGAACTCATGTTCATTTGGTACCCAAATTTTCACGAAAGCATCTATATTTCGTTCTAATTTTAGCATGGACAGTTAGCAACGTTCGAATTTGAATCTCTATTCATTATTATATTGGATGTTGCTCTTGATTCTTGAAGTGAAATATTGATAGGAAATTTACTTAAAACCAAGTGTGGGATTTGATTTTATTTATAAGACCTTACTCAGTAGTTACTTATCCTTCACAATTAAAAAAGAAAACCATGCGGAAACATCCCTAACTATTAGGCATTCACGGCTTGGCTCGATTTTCAAGCTACTTGGCTTCAGCTTGACTTGATTTCAAGTCGAGCTCAAGACAAGTAGTAGTTTTTCAATCTCAAGTCAAGTCAAGTATTTATTTATCACAAACTTAATCTTATCCAGCTACTTGATGTTTAGCAGTTTTATTGTGAAGTGTCCCCTCAATAAAAAATGATGAAATGAGAAGGAACTTTGCAAAAAACACTTTCATTTTTAAACTCATTGTATAAAAGAACCGAAAATATCAAATTTTTTTGGATAGAAACATAAATTAAATCACTATAAATCGTAACAAAATGAGAAATAATAAAAAAGTAAAGTTTCTTAATATTGAGAAACCTCCATACTGTTTGATTTCGTAATTTTCCATCCAGAATCTGAGGCACATGAGGCATCTTATAGATTTGTCGCCTAACCAATTGCGGGATTTTGAAACTGTAAGAGCAGCTCTGGACAATTGTCTTTCAACAGGAGCTGAAGATGCTGGCTTTGATAAGAAATCCTTGGCCATTTTAGCCAAGTTTGGAAAGATATTTCTGAAACTACCAAAATCTACCAATAGATTTCATAGAAATGTGTGAAAACTACTAATAAAGTCCCTTTGGCGAATGCTTCAATCTCTCGGCGTCCGAGGAATCCCCTTATTTAGTGTAAGGGCGCACGAGATTGCAGAAATATATGCCGTGCGACTTGTGCGAATCAAGCTCAAGCAAAATCAAGTACGAAGTATCAAGTCAAGCAATAAACATCTGAAATCAAGTCAAGTCAAGCTCAAGTATGTAAGTTTTCACGAGCCTGATTCTTAAGTCAAGTAGTTGGTTAAAATGTCAAGCTACTTGGCTTGATGAATCCCTACCAACTATGCACGGTAGTACGAAAACCATTAGTCGATATCAAATACCACTAACTTCATTCACACTCACCGAAAACCTAAATCACAATAAAAACACCTGAGAAACTCTATATAGACGCCAGCATCCCTCCAGAACGCATCTATTCCCCCAGCAATTTATCTAAGAGATATAGAGAAGATATAGGAGTAGAGCTGTCAGCCGAGGCGATATCAAATATTTTCGCCATTTTGGCATAGTCGAGCGAAACGATAGACATAATAAAAAACGCTATATAAGGAAAATTCATTACGATTCCGGGGCACAAATGGGCCCCTGGGGATGCCCCTTCCACCACCGACTAGACTGTATTAAGTCAAATAGTAATTTTTCAATCTCAAGTCAAGTCAAGTATTTATTAATCAAGTACTTGAATCATATCAAGCTTCTTGATTTTTCGCAGTTTTATTATGTAGTGTCACATCAATAAAGAAATGAGAAGGAACTTTGCGAAAAAACACTACTGATTAAACTTATTGTAGAAAAGAACCGAAAATATCAAAATTTTTTGAATAGAAACATAAATTGAATCACTATAAATCGTAACAAAATGAGAAATAATAAAAAAGTAAAGTTTCTTAATATTGAGAAACCTCCATACTGTTTGATTTCGTAATTTTCCATCCAGAATCTGAGACACATGAGGCATCTTATAGATTTGTCGCCTAACCAATTGCGGGATTTTGAGACTGTAAGAGCAGCTCTGGACAATTCTTTTCAACAGGAGCTGAATATGCTGGCGTTGATAAAAAATCCTTGGCCATTTTGGCCAAGTTTGGAAAGATATTTCTGAAACTACCAAAATTCACCAATAGATTTCATAGAAATTTGAGAAATCTACTAATAAAGTCACACTGGCGAATGTTTCAGTATCTCGGCGCTCGAGCAATCCCCTTATTCAGTCTTAGCTCGCACGAGAATGCAGAAATATAAGTCGTGCAATGCGTGAATATCAAGCTCAAGTAAAATCAAGTAGCTTGATATCAAGTCAAGCAATGAATATCTAAAATTAAGTCAACTCAAGCTCAATTGTGTAAGGTTTCACGAGCTTGATTTTCAAGTTAAGTTGTTAAAATGTCAAGCTACCTGGCTTGATGAATCCCTACTAACTATGCACGGTAATACGAAAAACATTAGTCGATATCAAATACCATTCACACTCACCGAAAACCTAAATCACAATAAAAACACCTGAGAAACGCTATATAGACGACATCTTCCACGCCAGCATCCCTCCAGAGCGCATCTATTCCCCCAGCAATTTATCTAAGAGATATAGAGAAGATATAGGAGTAGAGCTGTCAGCCGAGGCGATATCAAATATTGTCGCCATTTTGGCATAGTCGAGCGAAACGATAGACATAATAAAAAACGCTATATAAGGAAAATGCATTACGATTCCGGGGCACAAATGGGCCCCTGGGGAAGCCTCTCCCACCACCGACTAGAACGTATTATTTCGCGGTTCGGTTTCCAGGCGGCGTTTTAACGTTAATAACTTCTCACATCCACAGCTGGCTCTGCCTCTCCGTGTGTTGGAATGTAAAATCCGGGCTAGGAGCAATTTTGCGCCCTTCCGTTCGAGCTGAGACGCCATTTCGTCTAAGCAGCC
Organism: Harmonia axyridis; assembly: GCF_914767665.1. Classification (NCBI taxonomy): domain Eukaryota; kingdom Metazoa; phylum Arthropoda; class Insecta; order Coleoptera; family Coccinellidae; genus Harmonia; species Harmonia axyridis. The sequence continues at coordinate 35,299,236 of NC_059505.1, forward strand.
GGAGAAAAATCAACGCCTTCCATCTCCTAACAGCCGCACTTTAGGAGTTCCTGAATGGTGCTGGGATTTTGAGACGGGGAGTGATATCGAGTAGATAATTAGATCGGCTGCTCTAAACTTCTTGATGTTTCGGTATTTCTTAGGGGTGGGTGTGGTGTTGGTACACTGCTCGACAGGTTTGTTGGGTGTTATTACGTCTACGAGCTGGAATTTCATATCTTTTTTGAGTATTGTGTCATGGAGAAGTTGATATTCAATAGAATGTTCAATATGTTTCAAGTTTTCATAAATTACTGAAAACCAGCATTATTTCTGACTTAACTGATCGACCAACTTATACGGCCAGTCTCTGAAAGGCCAATAAACGTAAAATTCGACTTAACTGTTGCCAATTCTATGGTTAAACGTCAATTGGGTGGCTGAAAGTGAGGTTAACTCCACTTATTAGAACATTCTGCCAGTTAACACAGTGGTCAAATATTACACGTAAATTGTACGTCAAGCGTCATTTTGGGCTTCAAAAATGCAGTTTAATTTTTCTTTTCTAGTTAAAAGCTCCAGATAATATAGATTAGTTAATTTTACACTGTACAGTGCATCCCATTTTGGGTGAGACAGCCAGGTTTCTCGCTTGTTATTTAAGATAGAGCCTTGCGGTTTTCACGTTCCTGTCCTACTTTTTCGTGAAACTCGAGTTGGTCTAATCAGATTCTGCATAACTGTTTCCGTTCAAAAGATACAGGGTGATTTTGGAAATTTATACTTTTCGGATCCCTCCTTTATCTCCGAAATTATTAGAAATAATGCTGAGCTGAAAACTACGTCTGAATCAGAATTCTGCGTAGAATCCAGTGGCGTACTCAATATTTTTTTTCGGGGTATGGTTTTGAAGATTCAACACAAACCTATATTTTTTTTAATGGAACACCCTATATATAATTACTTCGTTGAATTCGTTATTTTTTTCCCTTCAAAATGATATATGATACTATGTAGGTAGGATGTTCAGACATGTTAAAAAAACACTAAAACGTCAAATAATGATGATTTTTTTGTAAATGGGCCATGAATTTTCTATGTTTCAATAAGAGGATTATTACTTTCGATTTTTAAAAGCAGAAGGTCATTGATGACACAAACATCCTTGTTGTTATTATGGCTACTATGCATTTGGGAGCATTGTCTTATCAAGTAGGCATTGGAGGGAAAAAACCAATCTGATCTAGCTGTCATCGCTATAAATTATTGTTATCATTATTGATTCTTCTTTTCTATGGGAAATCCATTGCCCATTAACAAAAAATCATCATTATTTGATGTTTTAGTGTTTTTTTAACATTTCTGAACATCCTACCTATATAGTGTAATATATCATTTTGAAGGGAAAAAAATAACGAATTCACCGAAGTAATGATACACATGGTGTTCCATTAAAAAAAACATAAGTTTGTGTTGAATCTTCAAAAGCATACCCCGAAAAAAAATATTGAGTACGCCACTGGAGTCTACGCAGAATTCTGATTCAGACGTAGTTTTTACCTCAGCATTATTTCTAATAACTTCGGAGATAAAGAAGGGGTCCGAAAAGTATCAATTTCCAAAATCACCCTGTATCTTTTGAACGGAAACAGTTATGCACAATCTGATTAGACAAACTTGAGTTTCACGAAAAAGTAAGACAGGAACGTGAAAACCGCAAGGCTCTATCTTAAATAACAAGCGAGAAACCTGGCTGTTTCACCCAAAATGGGATGCACTGTACAACATTTCAGAAACCCAAATGGATATGATATCGCTGTTAAATGTTGTATTAGTTGAACAAAGATTTGATCAGTCTTTCAGAAACTGGGGGTTAATTTTGATTACGATTGCCTTGATGGCAGATATGTTGTACCCCCAAAATACCAACTATTCAGAGAAAGTTTGTCAATGCAAAGAACATTATGTCTCTAACGAATTTTCGTTCATTATTTTTAATCCAACATCAATTATTGCTTCAATCGCCAACTACAATATAGAAAACATTTCTTAGGGGTTGCTTCTCAAAGACAACAATATTTTATTGCCAACAAGTACCTAGTAGATGAGTAGTTGAACACCATGATACAAAGGAATATTATTATTTCTTTGTATCAAGTAGGTATCATGGTTGAATAAATCCTACAGAAATACACTCTAAAGATGACGAAGTTGCTTACAGATTCTGTTGTGCTATTCGAATAAGGTTCCGAAGCAATAGTAGAAATATCTGGCGTCAAAATTTCCGATTAAGTAACAGATTTATCGACATCTTTGACGTGTTTGATTGGTCGGAGTAATGACTCTTCGATTGATTTCAAACAATGAACAAAATTACATGAAATGGAGCAACGAAATAACCCTTGAATGTGAGTTCAACTTTTCTGCTGTCGTTTTTTTCCAAAATTCGAGATTTTATTTTGAAAAACTGGTTATGAATTTATGATTCAAAGTTTAGTCCATCGCTGGCAATTACCTTATCCCATCTTTCGGACAGCCTACGAATCCCGTGTTGAAAAAACTGGTCATCTCTTGAAGCGATCCACGAATCGACCAAACTTTTAATTCTTCATAAGTAAGACCAGAAGTGATGGTCAGCCAGGCCGTGTATCATTGATTGAAACAAATGAAAGTCTGAGGGATCAATTTCTTGAGAATAGGGCTAGTGTGGTAGGATTTCCTATTCCAAGTTTACAAGTATGTCTTGACTACTTTCGCAACATTAGGTCGAGCATTGTAATACTGTAAAATTACTTCACCATGTCTTTCGTTGTATTGCGGCCGTTTGTCTTTCAATGCTCGGCTCATACGCATTAATTGCGTTAGATAACGATCGTCTATGATTGTTGCAGTTGGTTTTAACAACTCATAATACACTACACCGAGCTGATCCCACTGAGCATGACCTTGGAACCGTGAATATTCGATTTGGCCGTCGACGTGGAAGTATGACCGGGATCTGCCCTTGATTTTCTGCGCTTGGGCTTATCGTAATGAACACATTTTTCGTCCCAGTCACAATGCGATGCACCCTTCCGTCTTTGCCTTGCAAGCAGCTGTTCACAAGCAAACAAACGCCGTTCAACATCTCCCGGCTGCAACTCGTACGGCACCCAATTTCCTTTTTCTGAATAATTTCCATGACTTTAAGACGTACTGAATTAGCTTGTTGCGTCACTCTTAATGATTCTGTCAATTCTTGTTTCATTTGACACGAGTTTTGATCAAGGAATCCCTCAAATTCTGCATCTTCGAAAACCTTCTCTCTTCCATCGCCATGCTGTTTTCCGCGTCTAAATCACCGTTTTTGAAGCGTTGACATCACTCTCGGCACGTTCTTTCACTAATAGCAGCCTTTCCATAGGTATTTGAGAACATTCGATGGACCTCAGCCGCAAATTTCTATATTAAAGCAGAAAAATAAAACCTCCCGCAAATGTCTATAATTTAATTCTCAAGCTGACATGTAAAATCGAGACTAACTTTATGATGCAGACACAATTCTACTAATACTTCGATGGCGTTAGTTTTACAAATATCTAAGCTCATTGTATGACATCTACGATCTATTTATTTCGACTACCACTCACCGCTACATCGATCTATTGCAAAACGGCGGAAGCAAAGTTTTGCGTCTAATATATTCGCATATAAAAATTTTGATAATCTAAATCATAGATATTCTTATGTATGGTCACTAGTTTACTTTCGGAACCATAAAATGGATAACCATTTATTATTCAACTGATATCTCATTTCAGTTGGATCGATTGGGTATTTTTTCGAATTTAACCGAAATATTTATAACTTGAACCTGCCCCGAAAATTTCAACCCTCCAGCACAATTCCTTTTAGACTTATTATATACACGGTGGCTCCAAATCCTTCAATCTTCATCAGTGAGTTGAATAAAATCGTTAGAGACCACTCCCGCTTCGAAATTCGCTTTAAAAGTCCAACCAAACCCTGATGTGCAAAATTCGCCTCATCACATAGATAGAAGTTAATAACAAAAATTAATATACTCGCATCTCCATAAATAAGTCATTTATTTCACACTGTCAAACCCCGGACGCAAACCCTCGCCCCAATTTTTCGAGTTTACATCTCACCCCTTAACCGAAGCATCCGCTCTGCGTCCACCAAACGCGGCCACGTGACCACATTTAACACTCATTTATATTTTATCTGATTCGGCCGGTATCTCGGTACCATCTACATGGCAACATTTTATTATGGCGAGGCGAGGATATTATGGAACCTACCATTTATTTCATATACTGCCAGGTGCTTGGTATAATTGATTTTAGGCTCGCCCTGTAGATTACGTTGAGGTGTAACGGGCGCGCGCTCTCTGAATATTCAGTGTCCGATTGGGTTTTTTTTTTGTAGTGTTGTCGAAATGTTGGTTTAGGTTTGAACGATGGATTGATACAATGAAAATTGTGAAATATGTTTCACAATTTATGTGTTTATATGTCAACATATTAAAATATGTTGACTTGATTTCTTTGAATATTTTGATATATTTTATCTAATCTACAGTTATTTGGAAATGACTGAACTTTCTCAATGTGAAAAGTTGTAACATAGGAGTACCTACAACTTTGTTAACGCAGTTTTTTTTTTTTAATTCGAGGCTTCAATGTAAACAACTGGTTATTATTTATGATTCAAAGTATTGTCCATTGCTGGCCACTACATTCTCCCAACTTTCAGGCAGCGTACGAATCCCGCGTTGAAAAAACTGGTCACCTTTTGAAGCGATCCAATTTTTTACTTCTTCATAAGACCGGAGGTGCTGGTCAGCCAGGCCGTGTGCCATTGATCGAAACAAGTTATATTCCGAGGAAGCAACGCCTGGAGAATAGGGGGTGGGGTAGGACTTCCCATTTCAACGTTTCAAAGTATGTCTTGACTACTTTCGCAACATGGAGTCGAGCATTGTCATGTTGTAAAATCACTTTATCTCGTCGTAGTGCGGCCTTTTATCCGTCAATACTCGGCTAAAATGCATTGATTGCGTTCGGTAATGATCGCCTATGATCGTTTCAGTCGATTTTAAAAACTCATAATACACTACACCGAGCTGGTCCCCCCAAATACTGAGCATGACCTTGGAACCGTGAATATCCGGTTTGGCCCTCGACGTGGAAGCATGGCTGGGATATCCTTATGATTTTCTGCGCTTGGGATTATCGTAAGGAACCCATTATTCGTCTCCAGCAGCTGTTGACAAGCAAACAAACGCCTTTCAACATCTCTCGGCTACAACTCATACGGCATGGCTTATTGCGTCACTACCAATGATCTTGCCAATTCTTGTTGCGTTTGACACGAGTCTTCATCGAGTGATGCCTCCAATTCTGCATCTTCGAAAACTTTCTCTCTTCCACCGCCATGCTGGTCTTCGAAGTCAAAATCACCGTTCTTGAATCGTTGAAACTACTCTCGGCACGTTTTTCCACTGATAGCGGCCTCACCATAGGTATTTGGGAGCATTCGATGAGCCTCAGCCAAAGATTTCTTCATATTGAAGCAGAACATTAGAACCTTCCGCAAATGACTCGTAAGCTGACTTGTTTAATCGAGAATAACTTTATGATGCAGACACAAATTGACTTATATTTCGATGGCGTTATAATACAACAAACATTTTTCGAAAACATGATTGATAGTGGGTTATGCATATCATGGTCTGGATTTCACACAAAGTGATAAAAATAGGTAGAGGGATTTCACAATCCTGTTTCATTGACATAGGTCAAACAGACTGTCATCCGAAGCGTCATATGTTTAGTTGAAGGTTAGCCATTTAACAAAAAGGATCGTTTATTTACTGCTGAAAACGTGAAAATGGTACAACAATAATGATTCTGTAGTTTCCCAAGTAGTTTTCGTGAATTACAGGCAGATCATGGTCGACATAATCGTCTATCTGAGCATACAATGAGTAAGACATTAAAAATTCGAAGATACTGAATTTGTTACTGATGTCTTAAGAACCATACATCATTGAAATGCTCGCTCAACCGAAAATATTGCTGCTGTAAGTGAGAGTGTTCAAAAAGATACAAATTCATTTATTGCTCGGCGCGCTCAACATTTGGACCTCTCTTACGGCACGCAATGGCGTATCTTGAGTTTGGATTGGTCTGTAGCCATGATTCACCTTAAGAATCCCTTCTATTATCCTGACCATGATGAGGTTGAACAGAAGTGGACTCAATCTGTCGCCTTGTCTCACACCCGAGATTTTGTTATTATTTCCTTTACCCGAAATCCGAAAAGTACAATTATTGTGTTGAAAATATGATAAAAAAGGGGAAATGTGATTTCACAACATCTTCGGCTCGGAATTCGCAGATTTAACAAACATCTAACGAAAATTACATAGCCCTGATTCACAAAACTCATCCCTCAAAAACCCCACATCACCAAAACCGAAATCCAACCCTGTCCCATTTCTTCATACGTCTGGTAACTTGAACACAAAGACGGATGCAATGAGAGCATGCAAACATGTATATAGCAATTTTAATCATAATTCCGCGAACTCTCTACTTCACAGTCATTTGAACAGGAACAAATCGTCAACAGACATCAGAGGAACGGTGGGAGACAAAAAACCATTCCGGCAGCAGAGAGTCTCGCTCTGTATGCGCTTACTGATCTGGCGTTGCACAAAAGTAAGAAACCTTACGGTGAAAAATTTCCCTGAAAATTAAACCTTCTTTGACACATTTAATCTATATGTCGGGGACATTAGGAGTGTGCCGTTTGTCAGGGGAGGGGGAGAGAGAGGTGGTTGACGGGACTTCAAAAGCTTTCAAGCTTCAATGGGATATGGGAATGATTATGATTTTTGCATGGGTTCTGGATGCACCTAAGTGATTACTGACGTAAGGACGATGTTATGTTCACTTCATTTGGTGAATGGACGCGGAGTATGATCATCGGATGGAAATTTTTGGGTTTTGTCTACTTTTTTAGCAATCTTATTCAATAATGATTGTAATTCTGCTTATCTATTATATTTTTTATATTTGTAGAATTGACAAGTTATTACAGAGGAGAAGAACAATTTTTGATGGAAATTCTATGGTTTAACCCCTATAATTGACTATTTGATTGACTCATTCCTTTTTTCTTTTCTCATATCAATACACAGTTAGTTCAAATCTAGTTAAACTCAAGTTCACTTCAATCGAGTGTTTAGTGTTTTCCAATAGAAATGATTTAAATTGAATTAAAATTAGTTATAATGACAACACTCAGCCTCAGAATATTAAATACGCCTCTCAAATTCATCCCTATAATTGTCTAAAAAATAATACTTATGAGAAAACCTAAGGAAGTAGTACCATGACACTCTTCAACGCTGTCAAGTTAGCCTTGAACCATGCGATGTGGATTTTCTCTTTGAACGAATTGATCCCTTTTGAAAAAGTGGAAAACATATTCATCTTTGAGAAATGCCAATGCATGTGGATGTTGGAAGCAAAATTCCGAAATGACATTCATAATAATACATATATATTTGTGTTTTCTAGGTTATTCATTTTAATCATGTGAAAGATGCACACTTCAATAACGTTTAGAAATAGTTGAATTGATTTATCAAATCCAGTGCTCATTTGTGAATAGTGAGGAATTCAAGAAGAATTCATAGTATTTTCGATATATAATTGAATTATGCATGCTTGAAGGTTTTCACTTATTTATTAGGATTTTTTGATATTCATATAAGAATTGCCAAGATATTACGGAAACACAGAACAATTTTCAATGGAAACTCTATATATCGCTTAACCTCTACAACCGAATATGTGATTGACTCATAGAAATGGAATATAAGGACAACACTGTATTATTTTTTGATATTTTTCATGTCAATCATGTCATTTGTCTGCAGTGGGCTGTCATTTCATAGTGGAAAGATACAGGATTTTCCAAAAAGAGGTGTCATTTTGAATAGCGCTCTATCTGGACAGCTGTCACTTTTGAAACTGTCATATTTTGTCGAATGACAAGTAAAAACTACGCTATTACTAAAAATGAAACAATACATGCTCAAACCACACAATGAAATTGTTAAAATTCACTACAAAATGGAGAGAATTTGCAGTTCGCAAAACTAAAGTACTTTTGGGTTTTCGTAAAACACCTTTTCGGCAGGCAATAGTGCAACTGGTGGAAGAATTTGAGCTGTGGGAACTAGTTAGTGATTGGGCTGAAGAACTTAGGTCAATTGCCTTAAATACAGTTATTTATTTATCTATTATTTTCTGTATCTACCTGCTGAAATTCAAGGTTTAGCAATTTTTGCTCTCCTAGTGTCTTCGGTTGTTTCACGCCGTTTGGCGCGCTTGAAGTTTGTTTTCTAAATGTCTGATATATTTAGGTATTTATATCAATATATGCACAACTATGCAAATTTGAATATTTGGGATCCGATATTTTTCCTAATCGTCGAATTGATAATGAGCTGAATATTTATCATATTCTGTATCTACTTGCTGAAATCCAAGGTTTGCCAACTTTAGCTCTCCTAGTGTCATCGGTTGTTTCACGCCGTTTGGCGCGCTTGAAGTTTGTTTTCTAAATGTCTGATATATTTAGGTATTTATTTTAATATATTTTGAGTTAATATGAAACGTTGATTCACTATGGGACATAAGAAGTGTGTTCTTTGTGGAGAAACTCGCGAATTGAGTGAAATATCGTATCACTGATATGTTTTCATTTCCGCGCGCTTCATGTCAAATTTGATAGTTCATGTTGGGGACAAAATTTGCTTATTGAAAATGACATATGCTCCCTTTATCCATGTTTATCACTCTGAGATACAATCTAATACGAACTGAATCAATATTACGAACTGGCATTAGTAAAGTCGACATTCTTCAACAGTTGCGGATGATGTCAATATTTCCATCTTTCGAGAAGATTTTGACTCCTAGGTCCTACAAATTCACCCTGAATCCTTCATTTCAATAAGATAAAACCATAGAGAATAAACATAGATAGAGTAACATGCCCCCAACATGGTTAGATTACGTTAACGGATTGTGATATATTTTCAAATCCACAATTTTACTATTTCATTATGAATGTATATTATATTGAATGAAATATATTTATTTTAGTGATTCCCGATTAAATATGCAAATTTGAATATTTGGATCCGATATTTTTCATAATTGTCGAATTTATCATAAGCCGAATATTCATTATTTTCTGTAACTACCTGCTGAAATCCAAGGTTTGGCAACTTTTGCTCTTCTAGTGTCAGCTGTTGTTTCACGTAGTTTGGCACGCTTGAAGTTTGTTTGCTGAATTTTTGATATATTGAGGGTTCTTCTCAATATATTTTGAGTTGATATGAAACGTTCATTTACTATGGGACATAAAAAGTGCGTTCTTTGTGGAGAAACTCGCGAATTGAGTGAAATATCGTATCACTGATATGTTTTCATTTCCGCGAGCTTCATGTCAAATTTGATAGTTCATATTGGGGACAAAATTTGTTCACTGAAAATGAGATATGATCCCTCGATCTATATTCACTACTCTGAGATATATTCAATATTTCACCTATCGAGATGATTTTGACTCCTTAGGTCCTACATATTCACCCAGACTAGACCCCAAAACCTTCAACTCCATAAGATGAAACGAGAATAAGGATTCCCTCCCACCCTCGACTTCGATAAAGATTGATCGACGTTAAATCGGGCTGGTTTTAATTTTCATGTTTCACATACCACATGCGGTCTCTGTTTGATAGACAAAAGCCGTCAGAACGGCAGAGGCCCCCTGTTCAGATGTTTTTATCCGAATACAAAAAGATTCATCATCGTCCTCCGCTGCAAATGATCAAGGGATTTCCCATTCAGGAATTAAGTAATAAAAAGTCATACATAAATGGTCGGTAGATAGGGGAGGCGAATATCCGAATAAATGGCTTCTTTCATCTCCGTCATGGGATGGAAATCATTTGGGACGATGGGTTCTTGAGTGCAGAAGTGCGTTTTGGTTTATTATTTTTCGATGGTAAATATTCGGGAACGTTCAAGGACAAAACTTTTTTCGCTATCTAATATTCACGCTGTTTATGTTTTGGAATATAATACTTCAGTCCATAAGTTACGGGCCCAAACAGTAAAAACAAATTTTTCCTACAACTGCTATGAAAAGTAGCGTATTCTTCATAGCTTACTCAATTTCTAAACTATGTATTGCTCATAATGTGGGAAATATTATTTCTCACGGCACTATGCCCACACCTCGCTTGGTAGACCAATGTAATTGTGCTTTTGAGTCGTTTCTATGGAAACGCAATAAATTAGCACATACTGTCAACGAAGTTCATTGTGATTGTTTCAGTTGGTTTAAACAACTCATAATAGACTATGCCGAGCTTGCCCTACCTAATACTGAGCATGACCTTGGAACAGTGAATATTCGGTTTGGCCGTCGACGTGGAAGCATGGCCGAGATATCCACATGATTTTCTGCGCTGAGGATTATTGTAATGAACCCATTTTTCGTCTCCAGTCACAATGCGATACAGAAATCCCTGTTGCTGTTCACAAGCAAACAGATGCCGTTCAACATCTTTCGGCTTCAACTCGTTCGGCACCCAATTTCCTCGTTTGTGAATCATTCCCATGACTTTCAAGCGTTTTGAAATGGCTTGTTGCGGTACTCCCATTGATCCTGCCAATTCTTGTTGCGTTTGACACGAGAGATCAAGCAATGCATCTTTGAAAACCTTGTCTCCAAAATCCATAATCACCGTTCTTGAAGCGCTGAAACCACTCTCGGCAAGTTCTTTCACTAATAGCTTCCTCACCATAGGTATTTGAGAGCATTCGATGAGTCTCCGCCGCAGATTTCTTCATATTAAAGCAGAAAACTAAAACCTTTAGTAAATGATGAGAATTTGGCTCGTAAGCTGATATGTTTGACCGAGAATAACTTCATGATGCAGACACAAATTGATCAATATTACATAATTAAAAATCTACAACATTTCGACTACCACTTACCGCTACAGCCTTTTATTGCAAAACGGCAGAATAAAAGTCGAACACCTAATATAATAGATCATTGACCATTTTCAACTGTGGAGATTCACATTATTAGGAAAGAATATCAATTTTCATAGTCGGGATATCCCCATGATTTTCTGCGCTTAGCATTATCGTGATGAACCCATTTTTCGGCTTTTATTTGAATATGTGTATCTTCAGATGAAATCAAGATATCAAGGTGAAAAAAAACTGAAAGATGGCAAAAAGGATGATATTTGTAATAAACTGACCGTGAACTCTACAAATTTCCCGAACTGTTCCACAGGATGTTAGGAAACTGTACTACAAATACCTACATTTTTCAACCTGTATAAATAAGCTATCAAGATTTTTGGAAAACTTTTCTGGAATATGTTTTAATAGCAAAGAATTTATCTTCAATTGGGCGTAAAAACAATTGAAATCGATAAAAAATTTCTTGGTCAACGAACTTCAGCAAAATTTTAGGTGGCCAAATTTTTTTGTCGTTGAGTGTAGTTTTTATTTTTTAATATGTTCATACAGATACAAAAACGAATGACTCAATGAGAAATTTATTTTATGGAAAAACCGAAGCAGATAATTTTTCTGTTGTTAATCACGAAGATTAATATTCTGCGAAAAAAAAAATTATATTTCCTATGGAAAATATCAACTGGACCTTGAAATCAAACTCCAAGGTCATATCGAATGTCTGCATTCCATGTGCCCCTGAAGACTAAGAAACTTTCATCTGAAACATTTTTTGATTCAGCCAGAGTTGACTCAGTGGATCTTTCAAAATGTGTCACCCTGTATATCTCAATACCGTTACCACAAAATCATTCACTTGTAAATAATTCAAACCCAATCATTCAAGACGATTTTCGTTTCAAAAACCGAAATTACCCAAGCACACAAGAATCCATATGGGACTCAGTTAAATCGAATCAATCGAACTGTAATACAGTCATCATCGATTCGAAATACACCACCATGTAATAGAGTAATAACCAGGGATAGATTTACTTCTGGACTTGGGGTTGGCAGCTTCTAATCCCCTGTGACTGAAGAGTCATTTATAATGGACATGATGCACTCACTAAAAGAAAGATCACTAAGGTCTGTAGATTAATCTGTGCTCCCCATTAAAAGCTTCAATAGGCACCCTTCATGTCTATGCTCTCTCTCCCCTAAACAAACAGGGGACCAAGCACCTGCTGTTCGAAACTTGAGATGTACTCTAGATCTCTGAAGCTGATAAAAAGGCAAATGAAAACGGATTGGGCTGGTAATTGATTGACTAATCACGTTTATTGCCCATCATTAACGAATACTTTTAACAACTTTGCTGTCATTTTTTAAGCATAAACCGTTTAAAGGTGCAGGATTAGATTTTAGGATGGATGAATTTTAATCTTCGAAGCAGTTAGTAGGTAAGTTGTTGAATATTAGGCCAATTGAAAAGTCCCCTGATGCACAGATGGCGGTGCTAGTATTAAATCCTATGATTTTTAGTTAGTACCAACCTCCAAACGATACGTGTCAAAATTTGACAGCAGTCCGACCATTAGTTTGTGAGATATTGCGTTGTAAGTGTAGCTACTTTTGTTATTTCAAGAAAGATGGAAAAAAAATGGTGTAGTGATAAAATACAGTTGAAGCAAAATCTTGGATTGATGAAGAGTTTCCGGGGTCTGCACCAGGAAAATCAACCATCATTGATCAGTATGCAAAGTTTAAATGTGGTGAAATGAGAATCGAAGACGGTGAACGCAGTGGATGCCCAAACGAGGCTGTCACCGACGAAAAAATCAAAAAAGTTCACTTAATAATTTTGAATGACCGCAAAGTGAAGTTGATCGAGATAGCAGACATTGTGAAGATATCATCTGAACGTGTCATATCATTCACGAATATTTAAACATGAGAAAGCTGTGTGCGAAATGGATGCCGCACGAGCTCACACACACACGTTGTTGATCAAAAGCAACAACGTGTTAATGATTCTGAAGCTATTTAAGTATAATAAACCTGAATTTTTGCATCGATATGTGACAGTGAATGAAACGTGGCTCCATCATTTCACTCTGGAGTCCAATCGATAGTCAGCTGAGTGGACTACACACGATGAACCTAATCAAAAGAGAGGAAAATCACAAGAGTCAACTGGCAAGGTTATGGCATCAGTATTCTGGGATGTGCAAGGTATAATATTCATTGATTACCTCCAAAAGGGCCAGACCATCAACAGCGATTATTATATAGCGTTATTGGATCGTTTAAAGGATGAAATGGTTTAAAAACGGCCCCATTTGAAGAAAAAAGAAGATGCTGTTTCATCAAGACAATGCGCCGTGTCACAAATCAAAAAAACAATGACAAAATTGCATGAATTGGGCTTCGAATTGCTTGTGCATTAACCGTATTAGCCAGACCTGTCCCCCAGCAACTTTTTCCTTGTCTCAGACCCCAAAAGAATGCTCACTGGGAAGAAATTTAGCGCCAATGAAGAAGTAATCGCCGCAACTGAAGCCTATTTTGAAGCGATAGACAAATATTACTACAAAAATGCTATAGAAAAGTTGGAAGATCGCTATAATCGCAGTATCGCCCTAGGAGGCAACTATATTGAATAATGAAATCGAATTTTGCAAAAAAAAATGTGTTTTACTATGGTAGACCGGGGACTTTTCAATTGGCCTATTATTTGCATTCAGGAAACGGTTCATGTGATGACAATAACAATTTTTGTTAATCGTTCGATTATCAATGGGAATTTCGTGAATTGGTAACATTTCCGAGGAAAATATATCACAAATTCACTAGTTTTATTTGTATCGGAAGCAGTTTTTCCGATTGATAAGGTTTTCCTGTTAAGTAGAAATTCAATTATTCTTCAATGGTTTTAGCATTTATATTTGCGTACTTTTACATTGGAAAACAAATTTTGAAACTACTCCTTTCAAAACAATTTTTCTTAGAAAACAGGAAACAGAGAATGAAAATAGAAATAAAACCATATATTATAATATGCAGTATTTTATTCATTCAAATGATTGTTTTCATGAATTGAGAAAGAGAAACTGATAAAATTTGCACAATATCACGTAACAATTTCAGTTTTTGGGTTAGAAATTGTGTAAGTTGAAGTTCACTATTGATTCTTTTTGTTTAAAAGTAGGTATATTACGTTCTATTGCCTTCTGTTCTATTATAAGGTAAACAGGATCCAAGAATTCGATTGAATTAGATGTTTCAAATATTCAAGTCCTCCCAATCTTCTTGTTCTTCCGATGGTGGAGAATGTATAAAAGTTATTCCTGTTTTTGGCAAATTCTCAATACATCTTTTTGTGAGAGGGTTTTCCGTCAAATCAACACTGGATAAACAAGCAGCATTTTTGAGGTCGTCGTTGTCAATATCTGTAAACAATTACAAACGAGTAACTATAAAGAATAGTCTTGAGAGAGTTAAATATTGATGCAGAGTAAGAAAAACCAGTAGAAACACTTTTTCTCTTAAAAATTCTACTTTATTTGCCACTATTCCAATCAAAAACAGTGTTTTATCAATACACGAAATTCGTTTTTAATCATCATTCAAACAACAATAAATGTAGAATCATGGATTCCATATCTCCATCCAAACCGAAATTTTGACACGCATATTTCGAATCTTGGTATTGAAGAGGAAGAAAAGTGGTATGGCACTGTCAATTCCATTCGTGCTGAGGGCCCAAGACTTATTGATTGACGTGGTATTTCATAATAAAGATGAAATATGACATAAACTCTCACCTGTTATTCTATTTTTACTAGCATCGAGTTCTCTTAGAGCCGGTAACCTAAAAACACATTCAGGTATTTCTGTGAAACAGTTACTAGAAATATTCAATCTTTCCAGATGAAGGAGAAATGCCAAATCGTTTGGTAGTGTTCCAATCTGGTTCCTGGATATGTCGAGATCCCGAAGTAGACTGAATTTGACGACCAATCTGGGTGATACTTTGGTGAGTACGTTTCCACTTACATTCAATGTCTTCACTTCCGTATCTTTCATGATATGATACACACCCTCAGCTATATGGACCATTTGGCAATCTGAGAGATCTGAAATGAAGTCATCAATGAAATTTGTGGATTTGGGGAGTCTCAAACTTGTATTTTCAAAGATTTCATTATATCAAACTCATTTAACCAAACATAACCTATATATAAAGTATTTAGCATCCATTAGTTGGTAAGCCTGAACCTCAAATGTCAGAACTAAGAAACGATGTAGCTTGGAGAAAAAAAATTTATGTTATGTGGACGGACTCTTTCAATTTCATCAACAATCATCTTTCGTGTGAATATGAAAATATCTTGTATATATTGTATATTTCACTTCTGTCAGGAGTCCTCAATGACAGCTCATTAAAATGTTTCTATATTCCCCGAAACTTTGATTAAACAATTCAATAATAATCAAATCACAAAAATCTCTCTCTAAAAACGCTGATTATACTGCTTATGGGCCACTACGTGCCTGATCAACAAGCGCTGTCGATAAGGAAGGAAACGAAATCCCGCTGTAGCATCATTATAGATGGCAGGATCGGCAGGTTAGATGCGTCAACTGGCAGAGCAGCAAGAGTTCGATTAGAGAATGTTAATGCATAGAACAGTGGAAAGATACCTAAGTTTTGTGTTTGCATAGCCTCCTCACACCGAAAAATGATTCGTGCAACTCCACTAGCCATTTCTGCATCAATCTAAACTCACTGCCAGGCTTCCACAGTCACAAATGTGTTTCTACTATTAATAAACTTACCTAGGGAAAACGATGCAATTCAACGGAACTGAAGTAGGACAGGGACGGACTTGGCACGGAATGTTTTCTCAACAATCATGTCGAGTAGGACTGCAAGTTTTGCCTTTGAAATATGACAAAGTGTTTGATTGAAGATTGAACTGAGGAATCCTGCATCCTGTTTATGACAAAGACAAACTGGAATCATCGTTGCTTTCGACATTTTTTTTTTCAAATTTCTTTCAGGCTTACTCCTACAACTAAAATTAATTAGTCAGGTTTGACGTTATGAGACTTTTGTAATTGTGAATTGAAGTGGAATTTCAGAAAATTGTGTAGGCAATTCAAATTAACCTTTATATTCAAGGAAATAAAGATAACTGGGAAATTAAAAATGAAATAGATGAATATTATGTTGTAACTGGATAATGGAATACGTTTTATTAGGAGTAAAAGTCTGAACCATATAAGTTATGAACCATGCTATTGTTTTCGTAAACGACATGCAAGCAATTGCTAGATCTGAGGGATTATTTTCAAAAAAATAATTGAAGGGGAGTGCCAGTGCCATAGATTAATAAACATAAATAGAGGAAGTATACGCAATTTTTACATGTCCCCAACATGGTTAGATTACGTTGTAGGATTGTGATATATTTTCACATCCACAATTTTACTATAACGTTATGAATCTTTATTTGAGTAATTACCGATTAAATATGAAGATTTGAATATTTGGAATCTGATATTTTTTCTAATTGTCAAATTCATAATAAGCAGAATATTTATTATTTTCTGTATCTACCTGCTTAAATCCAAGGTTTGGCAACTTTTGCTCTGCTAGTGTCATCGGTTGTTTCACGTCGTTTGGCGAGCTTGAAGTTTGTCTTCTGAATTTCTGATATATTTAGGTATTTATTTCAATATATTTTGAATTGATATGAAACGTTGATTTACTATGGGACATAAGAAGTGCGTTCTTTGTGGAGAAACTCGCGAATTGAGTGAAGTATCGTATCACTGATATGCTTTCATTTCCGCGCACTTCTTGTCAAATTTGATAGTTCATGTTGGAGACAAAATTTGCTTGCTGAAAATGACATATTCTCCCTCTATCTGTGTTTATTACTATGAGGCCTATGCACAATGAGAAATGACCGTTTTGAGGAAAACAATATAAACTATTCTGAAAATGTGCTACTAGCTTATTTTTGTGACTTGGTGGAGAAATTAAGGAAAACAAAGGTTCAACAATGTGGTCTTAAGATTTATATGAAATCCATACTACATAAATTTTCAATTAACAATTATGTGAAGCTAATATCTCACTTGAACAAGCAGAATGAAGGCTACACCATCAAAAAGTTAAAGGTATTTACAAAGGAACATCAACAGCAGGTTCAATCAGTGGCGTCGCTAGGAAGGAACCAGGGGGGCCCGGTCCCCCTAAATTTTCTGGACAC
This sequence comes from Harmonia axyridis, assembly GCF_914767665.1. Taxonomy (NCBI): domain Eukaryota; kingdom Metazoa; phylum Arthropoda; class Insecta; order Coleoptera; family Coccinellidae; genus Harmonia; species Harmonia axyridis. The sequence continues at coordinate 35,316,568 of NC_059505.1, forward strand.
TCCTCAAATACTGCATGAGCAACAAAAAATACAACAAGAATTTAACATAAATTAGGAGCACCTGGAAATCTTGGTGCCTCTTAAACTTGAAGGTGACTATATTGACGCATGAGGTTGAATTTTAAGGAAAAATGTGTGTTTACTGGCTGAGCCCGAGACTTATCGAGTGAATGATAACAAGTGTTTATCGTATCAAACACACCTGTATTTATATAATGAATGATTCAATTGTTAGATTGGTTTTTGGTATGAAGAAAATAATTAGTGTATGAAAATGTTATAAAAGTGACAAAAAACTACAGAAAAAACCTAGGAATGATAAAATACAAGTGCAAATGAGAAAAAGGGTACAGGTAAGTGGTAAGCTTCATTTTTTATATCAAAAAACTTCTTGAGTTATGAAATTTTCTCATAAATGCATTTTGGGGCTACATTTTTTTATCCGTGAACCTATTCCTATTTTTGAGTTGAATAGCATCATTTCAAAAAGATCTCAATTGTCCAGTTGTTTTTCAATGCCAACTTCATACACCACGACCCATAACACCGCCGGACGCCACTGACCATAGCGCGCGGTTGCCACCCCCAAATCCCAGGACAATCTTTAACCGATAATTAAAACAAAAGTCGACGCAGGAAGCTGCTATACTCCACCGCCGGACATCGGCCATTACCGACAACCGGCAGGTTAGGCGTCGACTCTGCCGCCGCGGCGGCGTCCCCAGCGACTAATAAATTAATCAGCGTTGCCAGAAACCGCCATCGAATCGCCGCCGCTTCTACGAAGCGAATACTTTCAACATAAATCGACCGGAAAAGCCTTTCTGAGTGTTACTCCCCATAAATATTGATGTATCGAACATTTGCTTGAATCGAAATGTTTAGAGGGACCGTGTTTGAGGGGCCCGTGTGGCCCGCACCAAATTGATGGACGAGAAAAAGATACGACGTCGAAGTGGGTTTTCGTTTCACTTAAATTCGGTTCGGTAGGCGTTGAAGAGTATTTAAAGCGAGAAAATCCGTTGTCGACTGAAGAAAGTGTTTTCCTTTGAAAACAGTTACATTTACTACCGCGTCAGGCGATAGGTTCCGGGCCCTGGGCACATATCGAAGTGATAGTGCCAACCACTTTTTCACGTCACTATCAAGCTTCAAAAGATGCATAAACATTAGGGTTTACGGATCTAAACTGACAATCTCTAAAGCAGGGGAAGCCCTGGGTAGTGTGAGCCCTCTATTTTATAAACCGTGACAGGAGCTGTATGTACGTCAGCCCAAGATTATGTTGAAACTTCGCAGGGGTGGACATTCATATCACTAGTGTCACCTATGCGGCCTTAGGATGGTGGACAATAACTGAAGAGGTCATCGCACGCAGCCCTTGAACACATAGCACGCTTGAGGCTTGAGGCTTTACTTGATTTGCCTCGCTTAGATTTGCATTTGAGGAAATGTAGCTTGTTGGAAGCAATAAGAATATCCCGCAATGGGAATATCCATCCGGGAAATTGGATTGGACATATGAGGATATTGAATTTGATTCAAACCTCTCGGCAAAACTGTCCGATGTGATGCTAACTATCTTCGATTTAGAAGCACCCTTTAAACGGCCATTGATGACCGTCTCATTGCAATGAACTTCGTAAATCGCTTTTACAAAAAGTGTTCCAAATGGTATATCGATGGATCAAAATCAGAGAGAGGCACCGGGATATTGGAGTATATAAATGAGGATCTATAGATCCCTTGGGAATTAACACTCTATCTTGCAAACTGAGACTAGCTACGTGCGCTCAAGAGTGTTTTGGAAGAACCTCAGAAAGCTAGTCAAACCAGGGGTTTCTGCTGGGATGAGAGTGTCGTGATACCATGAAACCAAAGGACCAGAGGCTCTGAGCCTTTCTGTGGGCTTAAAACAGACCAATTTTAGGTAGCGGTTTCACTGACCTTTACCAGAAGCTCTTGAAGCTATCACGAGTTGCGCTTCGGGTTATGGCGGAACTGCTGACCAGCCATTGTCATTGTTGTAACTCAGCAGATGAGATTTGTGTGGAACGGAGGTATAAACAGCTTAACACATTATGAGCAACAGTCCGGGGAAGACTGGCCTAAGAATAACTCATATGAGAAAGTCAGTTCGTTGACGACTATAAAATGTGTTACATCTATTACCACGTCACTCAATAAGTTCCTTGACCCAGAACACAGATAGAACTGCCAGAGTTATATTACTTTTTCTCAGTAGTACCAGTGGCAAAATATTGGAACATAGAGTCGAGTTGATAAAAATCCGTTTCGTATATTGATAAAACACTGTTTTTTGATGATAAAAACCTGTGCAAGTGCTCCATCGACAACAACAGTTGTGATGTAGAATGCTGACCTTTAGAAGAACCATAGACATTGCTGAACGTTCTGATCGCAGGTTTTTCAGAATACATAGAAAAAGCCCAAGATATGGTTTTGAGCGATCTCAAATTGAAGTTGCCTGAGATAGCGTTGTAGTTGAAGATATTGAAATATCGTGAATGTTATGTGAACTTGACGTTGAAGACCTGTATGGCGGTGAAAGAGAGAAGGTTTTCGAAGATGCAGAATTGGACGCATTACATGATCAAGACTCGTGTCAAATTCAACAAGAATTGTCAGGATCATTGGGATTGAAGCAACAAGCCATTTCGAAACGACTAAAAGTCCTCAGAAAGATTCAGAAATAAGGAAATTGGGTACCGTACGAGATGAAGCCGAGAGATGTTAAACAGTGTTTGTTTGCTTGTGAATAGCTGCTTGCAAGGCACAAACGGAACGGATTTCTGCATCGCATTGTGACTAGAGACGAAAAATGGGTTCATTTCGTTAATCCCAAGTGCAGAAAATCATTAGGATATCTCGGCCATGCTTCCACCTCGACGGCCAAACCGAATTTCCACGGTTCCAAGGTAATGCTTAGTATTTGGTGGTACCAGCTCGGCTTAGTGTATTATGAGTTGTTAAAACCGACTGAAACAATTACAGGTGATCGTTATCGAACGCAACTAATGCCTTTGAGCCGAGCATTGAAAGACAAACGGCCGCAATACAACGAGAGACATGATGAAGTGATTTTACAGCATGACAAAAAAGTTGAAATGTGAGGAAGTCCTACCTCACCCACCGTATTCTCCAGACGTTGGACCCTCGGCTTGTTTCAATCAATGGCACAAAGCCTGGCTGACCAGCACTTTCGGTGTTATGAAGAAGCAAAAGATTGGATCGATTCGTGGATCGCTTCAAAAGATGATCAGTTTTCTCAACGCGGTATCCTTACGCTGTCCGATAGATGGAAGAAAGAAGTGGCCAGTGATGGACAATACTTTGAATAATAAAAGTATAACCAGTTTGTCACAATAAACCCTCGAATTTCGAAAAAAAAAACGGTAGAAGCAAAGTTGTACGCCTATGTATATCTTATTTATTATTTTGAGTTTTTTCATTTATCGTCACCATGTGGAAGAAAAAGTCTATCAATCGTTGTTGATCGACTTTACGTCTCATTGTTAAATTGGCGATACTCCTTTGACAAAACAGCAAGAAAACGTCCAAAATCTACAACACAAAACAACTCATCAAACCCGCACAACCATCAAGGGCTATAATTCAACATCACCACCCTCATCCCTTACGTGCCATGTGCTACACTACATGTATCTTCCTTTTTTGCCAGAAGGGCCGTAGGTAATCCATCGTCTGTATGACTCTGTTTTACACCGGCTAGATGTAGTTGCAGAAATATCAGCGGGATTTAGGCGGTGGTGGCATAGGCGGCAACGTCAATGTTTTAGGGCCGATGCACGGCTTGTAGGCAGGTCCGCCTGACATCCCGGATAATCCATCACGATTTACGGCACATCCGGGACGATTTACAGCATCCATAGACATCTCTGGACCGTCGCGTTTCAAATCATAAACCACGTTTTACTGGCTGACACCGGCTGCGGTGTTCCACGACGCGCAACGAATATCCGATACCTACATTGATATATTTACGGTTTTTGATAACAATATTACACGGCCGAGCTATTATTTTCGCCGATAACGGCTTGTTGTTTTTTTTTTGTGCTGCGCGGAGGCGCAGACTGAACATCAGCGGGTTTTTTTTCGACTTTTCACCATCACGATCAATTAGCCATCGGAACTGCAAATTGTGATTGGTTACTAGAAAAAATGGAATTGTTGTTATTTACGATATGAGGATGTATGGGCTTTTTCTCAAACTGAAATATACGGGGTGCGTTATTTGTCATTGCTGTAAAAATAACAGTTTTGATAGTGAGGAGCTGCGTATGTATTATTCATTCAAATTTATTGTGTCTTACATGGCCGAGCTATTATTTGCGTTGATGTCAACTGTTATTTTTGTTGTTGCGTAAAAGCGCCGAATGTATAACTAGTTTTTTCGACTTCTCTCCATCATGATCAATTGGCAATCAGGAATGCAAATTGTGATTGGTTACTAGAAAAAATGGAATTGTTGTTATTTCCGATATGAGGATGTATGGGCTTTTTCTCAAACTGAAATATACGGGGTGCGTTATTTGTCATTGCTGTAAAAATAACAGTTTTGATAGTGAGGAGCTGCGTATGTATTATTCATTCAAATTTATTGTGTCTTACATGGCCGAGCTATTATTTGCGTTGATGTCAACTGTTATTTTTGTTGTTGCGTAAAAGCGCCGAATGTATAACTAGTTTTTTCGACTTCTCTCCATCATGATCAATTGGCAATCAGGAGTGCAAATTGTGATTGGTTACTAGAAAAAATGGAATTGTTGTTATTTACGATATGAGGATGTATGGGCTTTTTCTCAAACTGAAATATACGGGGTGCGTTATTTGTCATTGCTGTAAAAATAACAGTTTTGATAGTGAGGAGCTGCGTATGTATTATTCATTCAAATTTATTGTGTCTTACATGGCCGAGCTATTATTTGCGTTGATGTCAACTGTTATTTTTGTTGTTGCGTAAAAGCGCCGAATGTATAACTAGTTTTTTCGACTTCTCTCCATCATGATCAATTGGCAATCAGGAGTGCAAATTGTGATTGGTTACTAGAAAAAATGGAATTGTTGTTATTTCCGATATGAGGATGTATGGGCTTTTTCTCAAACTGAAATATACGGGGTGCGTTATTTGTCATTGCTGTAAAAATAACAGTTTTGATAGTGAGGAGCTGCGTATGTATTATTCATTCAAATTTATTGTGTCTTACATGGCCGAGCTATTATTTGCGTTGATGTCAACTGTTATTTTTGTTGTTGCGTAAAAGCGCCGAATGTATAACTAGTTTTTTCGACTTCTCTCCATCATGATCAATTGGCAATCAGGAATGCAAATTGTGATTGGTTACTAGAAAAAATGGAATTGTTGTTATTTCCGATATGAGGATGTATGGGCTTTTTCTCAAACTGAAATATACGGGGTGCGTTATTTGTCATTGCTGTAAAAATAACAGTTTTGATAGTGAGGAGCTGCGTATGTATTATTCATTCAAATTTATTGTGTCTTACATGGCCGAGCTATTATTTGCGTTGATGTCAACTGTTATTTTTGTTGTTGCGTAAAAGCGCCGAATGTATAACTAGTTTTTTCGACTTCTCTCCATCATGATCAATTGGCAATCAGGAATGCAAATTGTGATTGGTTACTAGAAAAAATGGAATCGCTGTTATTTCCGATATGAGGATGTATGGGCTTTTTCTCAAACTGAAATATACGGAGTGGGTTGTTTGTCATTGCTGTAAAAATAGCAGTTTTGATAGTGAGAAGCTGCGTATGTATTATTTATTCAAATTTATTGTGTCTTACATGGTCGAGCTATTATTTGCGTTGATGTCAACTGTTATTTTTGTTGTTGCGTAAAGGCGCCGAATGTATAACTAGTTTTTTCGACTTCTCTCCATCATGATCAATCGGCAATCAGGAGTGCAAATTGTGATTGGTTACTAGAAAAAATGGAATCGCTGTTATTTCCGATATGAGGATGTATGGGCTTTTTCTCAAACTGAAATATACTGGGTGCGTTGTTTTCAACGTTTTAAAAATAGGCTTTAAATGTGCGATCTGTCGAGAGAAGGTACGAGTACATTTGTTTTAATTATTCAAATTTATTGGGTCTTACATTGTTCTTGTCGGCCAAATTTCTGAATAATTGGATTGATGCTAGTCCAAACCATTTTCGTGAGTTGTGGAGCCATAAATGTCTTCTTCTTCCAGGGCCGCGTTTACTCTCTACCTGTCCTTGGACTATGACTTGTATTAGTCGATATTCATTTTGTCTTATTAGATGGCCGAGCTAATCTTTTTTCCTTTTTTTATCATAATAGTGAATGATATTTCTTTTTTTTCCCATTCGGCGTAGTAATTCCACGTTGGTAATGTATTATTCATTCAAATTTATTGTGTCTTACATGGCCGAGATATTGTTTTTGCCGATAATGGCTTGTTTTTTTTTGGGTTGCGCGGAGGCGCAGACTGAACATCAGCGGGTTTTTTTTCGACTTTTCACCATCACGATCAATAAGCTATCGGGAATGCAAATTGTGATTGTATGAGCTTTCTGAAATATACGGGGTGCGTTATTAGTCATTGCTGTAAAAATGAGCGCATTGAATATGCGATATGTTGAGAGAAGTTGCGTATGTATTATTTATTCAAATTCATTTTGTCTTACATGGCCGAGTTATTATTTGCGCAAATGTCGCCTGTTTCTTTTTTGTTGTTGCGTCTAGGCGCCGAATATATCGCTGGTTTTTTCGGATTTTCACCATCACGATCAATTAGCCATCGGAAACTGGACTTGCCGATAAGAGGATGTACGACCTTTCTTTCAAACTGAAATATGTGTTTTGAGAGAAAGAGAGAAAGAAAAAGGAACTTAAGAACATACTCGCTTTCTGATACAGAAAGCTCATTATAGCAAGGAAGAATTCTCAAAATGCAAATACACTGCTCAACAATTGATAGGGATCACTTACTTGTTCTAAATTTATTTCTGAAATATTCGCTCCAAGATTATAAATTTAGTCAGATATCAGAGTATTTTCAGTTGATAATATGGTTCACTTGAGAAAAGAATGAAAAAATGGAAAGTTGGAGAGAAAAAAAGACTTTATTAGGAACACTCAAAATTCTGTGTTTGAATAACATAAAAATTTTATGATGAAACTAGAAGAAGGCTGAAGTTTCGGTCCTCTAGGTTATTGATCGGTTGTTCTAAGGTTGACAATTGTCTAGACATCTCAGACCAGACATGTTCGATGCAATTCATGTCTGGAGAGCGAGCTGGCCAGTACATCCTATCAATAGCATGAGTTTCTAGCGCTTCATTAACCAGACGACTACGGTGTGGACGGACATTATCGTCAATTAAAATGAAATTCTCGCCCACGGCAGCCGCAAACGGAACAATTATGGGTTCAATAATCATATCGTGATATCTCTGGCTGGTCATGGTGGTGTTCTGCAGAACAACCAACTTTGTGCGTTGGTTCAAACAAATGCCTCCCCATACACATATAGAACCTCCGCCAAAAGCTGTTGTGGGTACCATAAACTGTTCTGCATACCTTCGACCTCTTTCCCTCCAAGCAAGAATACGTCCATCGGAGTTGACCAAACAAAATCTAGACTCATCCGTAAATAAACATCGGCTCCAATCTTCAAGTGTCCAATTGCGGTGCTCCTCAGCCCATTGCCGTCGATGAACCCGGTGTTCCCTATTCAAACGGGGATGTTGTACCCTCCTACGTGCTCTCAAACCACGAACATGTAGTCGTCGTCTTACAGTCTGGTTCGAAATAAGAACTCCTGTTGCAACTCTCAGTGATCTATTGAGCCGCGACGCCGGGTAAGTGGGATTTCTCCTAGCATTGCGGATCAAAAGACGATCTTGGGCAGCTGTTGTACTGCGCTGCCGACCTCCCCCTTGAACATAAGCTACTGAGTCGTTTTGGATGAACCTATTCCAAGCCCGACTCACGACACTTTGCGAAACATTCAACCGCCGGGACACTTCTCGCTGGGACGAACCTTCCTGTATCCACCGTATGATTTGGTCCAGTTGCACAGGAGCCAAACGTCTTCTCGGCATGACTGATAAGCTGATATTGTTCTCATTTCTTCAATTATTGTCACCTTATGTGTTTGAAAGAGAGAAAAAAAACAGATTTAATAACAAATACCAAATGGCTTTTCACTCCACCTGTAACAGCCTACAGATATAATAATCGATTTTGTGAACAAGAGCCGATGAAGTGAGGAAGACTTTGATATAATCAACTCAAAACATCTTACTTTTTCCTTAGAGAACATATAATGTACAGATATTCACGAGATAACTTGAAAAAAATACAAATGAAGAGAAGTTCATAAGTGATCCCTAGCAATTGTTGATCAGTGTATGCTCGCTCATAATGTTCGTCTGAATTGTTTAAGTTGAATTGTCCATATATCTTAATACCTTCCATGTATATGTTGTATTTAATGACACACCATGTAATACTTGATGTATCATTCATTATGTTAATAGTATCTCAATAAATCAAGTTAGAAGCGTTTATTTAGTCATACGCCGATTGCACACTTGTAGATCATGAAACTGTTTATAGGTATAATATGTAGTTTCAAAGGACGTAATTAACGCATTTTTATTTTCTTCCTATATTTATTATGATTGTGATTATTATTATGTTAATAGTATGTCAATAAATCAACTCATAAGCGTTCATTTAGTCGTAAGCCAATGGCACACTTGTAGATCATGAAACTGTTCATAGCTATAATATGTAGTTTCAAAGAACGTAATTAACGCTTTTTTAATTTCTTCCCATATCAATTATGAATGTGATCACGCAATTAGCAATTATTTTTGCAAGAGTCTTGAAATTGTTATTCCAAATATTCACGAAAAATATATTTTTCTGGTCGCATCTGTTATCATGCAAATATTCTTTTCACATATAGGGTGTTTTCTCGAGGTATATAACTTTAAGTTGGCATTACTGTTCAAGATGGCGACCGATTTAACAGCTGTCAAGTGATTTATTCTCAGTTCACGCCTGAACAACGCTTGCAAATAGTGCAATTTTATTTCGAAAATAATGGTTCTGTGCGGACTACGTATCGCGCACTACGTCCATTAGCGATGAAACGCACTTCTGGTTGAATGGCTACGTCAAAAAACAGAACTGCCGCATTTTAATTGAAGCTCATCCTCAAGTGTATGTCGAAACACCGTTCCATCCAGAAAAACTGACTGTTTGGTGCGCTTTATGGGCTGGTGGAATCATTGGTCTGTACTTCTTCAAAAACGATGATGGCCAAAACGTTACAGTCAATGGTGATCGGTATAGAGCCATGATCACTTACTTTTTCATTCCTGAATTGAACAACCATAATGTCCAGGAGCTGTGGTTCCAACAAGACGGCGCAACATGTCACAGCTCGTGCCACAATCGATTTATTGAAAGACACGTTTGGTGACCGCCTAATTTCACGTTTTGGACCTGTGAATTGGCCTCCAAGATCTTGTGATTTAACACCGCTAGACTACTTTCTGTGGGGCTATGTAGAGTCATTGGTCTATGCGGATAATCCACAAACCTTTGACCATTTGGAAGAAAACATTCGCCGTGTTATTGCCGATATACGGCCACAAATGTTGGAAAAAGTCATCGAAAATTGGACGTCCAGATTGGACTACATCCGAGCCAGCCGTGGCGGTCATATGTCAGAAATCATATTTAAAATGTAATGCCACAAGATTATCTTGCGGATACATAAAATTCATGTCAATCGAATAATCCATCGTTGTTTTATTCCAATTTAAAGTTCTATAGCTCTAAAAAAACATCCTTCACTTTCTTGGCTTTTGAATAATTCTGTTCTGATTGTTATTTTATATTTACTTACAAATTCGACATACGAATAGCGACGGAGTTAATTTTTTTGTAGGCTTAATTTTTCTGAAAGATTTCAGAAAACAAATGTTATGGGTAAATTTCTGAGCCATATGAAACGGTTAGACAACGCGTAAAAGATATTCAAGCCCCTGGCGATCCCACACCAGTTGATGTATCGCCGAAACGTTCCCAAATTGGACTGACCCCTTGTGTGGTCCTAATTCATTCATTTAAATGGATTCGCCATAGATGCTATCGGTTATTTCCGAATTTTCGGTGGACTCCCTGATTGATTACTTTCGTTACGGCTCCGTTGGCTTTCGAGAGGCTGAAAAATTAGTGCGTTTTCTGTTTAATTAGGATTAATTGCAACCTGCCACGCGTCATCGTTTATTGGGCCACGGGGTTGGTTCGGATCGGACATATGAAGTCTTGGAAGGTCCTAAGAAGGTCGACTGTCAAACCTTTTGATTATCCTCAATCAACAACTCGTTCAATGAAGCAAAAAATACTTTCTCTATTTCAGTATCTTAATGAGTTCATTACAGTACTCAAAACAGTGCTATAATGAACTCATTACAGCATTGTTTTCAGTTATATTTTTCGTTTTGTGGTTGTCTATACTAACTTCCTATCAAATTTCATCACACGTCAATTGTCAATATAATATAATTTGGATATAGTGAAATGATTTGCAACATTATTAGCAATTTCTCTTAATTCTGGTGGTGTTAAATCGATTTCGTCAGACATAACTCACAAATTTAATGCGTAGTTATAAATTATTTCGAAATGCGAGACGTATGATTCAAATTCAAATTCTGTAATCTGTCAATTTTCGTAACAGTCACAGCAACTTCCAAGATACAATACAAAAGTCACTAGTATATATAAATTGAATTTTTCATTTAATTTCGAAAATATTTCCCAAAACTTGACTGTATAGACAAAATATCGTCTAATACTTCATGCAGAAAGCAATTCTAACACTCATGTGTTCGAATTTCGCATTCGTGTTGGAATAGGAGCCCATTCTGCAATTTGTTTTGAAATATACTATTATCACTTTCCCTTTTCTGTTATTGCCTAGAAATTTTCGAATATCTCCTTACGAGGTCATATTTTTTTTCGAAAATTGTTGTGCATTAAGTATACTTTTGCGCGACAAATATTGTTTACCCTTAAGGTAAAAATGTAACACTGGTTCTTAATGAAAATTATTGTCAGATATGGGATGAATCAAACATAATTCGAAAAGAATTCGTTAAGTTCATAACTCACCCTGTAATTAATGCGGTCATTCATATAATTGTCAAATTTTTTGTTATTATACCTAGTTCTAGTACACTATTATTTAGTCAAACAGTCAGAGATACACAGGGTAATATACATATACTAACTGACAAAAAACTGCAACACCTAGAAGGAGCTGTTTAAATTTTAAAGTTTTTTTGGTAAAACATAGATAGTATAGCAAGGAGCAAATTATTACTTAATTAAATGTTGTAGTCTAAGACTCATGGCCATTAGAGACCGATTTGCGACATTTCGATCTTTGGCTGATGAGTAGAACAAGGCCATCCGAAGGGTTAACGCCGGATAAGGTCTTTTGGACTGCAGCATTATCGACCTCATCTTGTGTTACCGCTGACGGTTGAGCATTGCCGGGAACGATTACAGCAGTGCAGAGAACGTCAACATTGGAATGTGGAATGGCATCAGGTCTTCTTTTCTGATGAATCTTGATTCTCCTTGGGTGCACATGATGGCTGGAGAAGGGTTAGACGACGTCGGACAGGAAGACGTGAACCTCAGTTTGATGTTGAGCGTCATGTACACCGGACAGTAGGTATGGGGTGCTATTACTGCTATTGCACATGCAAATAGGTCCCTTTAGTCTTCATTCGAGGTAACATGACAGCGCTGCGTTACCTTCATGAAACAGTGGAGCCATATATTCTCCCTCACCGTAACCGGCTCGAGAATCTCATATTTCAGCAAGATAATGCCCGATTTCATGTTGCCAGGGTTTAAACTTTTTCGAAGCGAACCATGTGCATATTTTGCCATGGCTACCTAGATCCCCCGATCTTTTGCTCATAGAGCATGTTTGGGACATCATGGTTAAAATGCTTGGAAATTCACCCCAGCCCCCATGGACTTTGGGGGCTCTGAGACTTGAAGCTTAGGATAGTATTCCTCAAGAAGAAATAGAACATTTTATTGCATTAATGCCGTGTTGGGGAGTGTATAGATAGTCGCGGTGGACAAACACATTATTAACAATTTTTTTTTTTTTAATTGTAAACCTTTCTTTCTTTCTCCAAATTTCAATCATTTACTCCTTCCTATACTATCTTTGTTTTATAAAAAAAAAATTAAATTTAAACAACTGCTTCTGGGTGTTGCAGTTTCTTTGTCAGTTGGTATATTAATAGAAGCGACCGTTATTACAAAAGTTGTCAAAAATTTGTATATAATGAAAATTTCATATAGAGTAACGGTAGGACACACGTTGGCGATTACTTATTGTTATATTGTCATTGAAAGACATTTTATAAGGTGTCCCAAATTTGATGCTTACTGAAAGCATCTCAAAAACTATAAGATCCAGACAAAAGATCTTCGAAATAATTAGATATCAGGAAGCAGATCATTTGAGGAGCAGACTGTTTATCCAAAATTGTAAATTTTCAGGGAAGGCAAAAAACTGATGCTCAAAAACAGCCTTAGTTACCGAGTTGCGATTTGTACCATAAAACAAGAAATAATAACATGAGTAATTACATACTCAATTTATAGACTGGAAAAAGCGAAAATAATACCTATTATTTAAAAAATATTAGAGCTGGACAAAATGCTATTTACATGTCTCAATTGGACAAAAAGCATTTTGATAGTCACTTAAACAGGTTTTTAGGTGAATAATTATAAAAAAACAAACAAAACATGTTTTTCCTGAACATTGCATTTTGTTTTTTGTACTTTTTAAAACAAATTAATTTCCTCCAAATGATCACACTCGCATTCTTCATTTTCTTCAAGGACCGTTTCTCCATCTACATAGGAAAAAAATTGTTGCAGTTATCATTTGTCGAATCAGTTCTCCAAGGTCGATTTTTTCTTACCACCAATAAATCGTTTTATTTAGAAAATAAATAAGGAAATATTGGGAATATTGGACAAAATTTTATTCTATTGTATAAATTGTAACAACGACGACGTTTCGAAACAGTTCGTTTCTTTTTCAAGGCTAAAAAATAAATAAATATATAAGGCATACAATATGACATAACATGATAACACATTACCTAGTTACGACAAACAATATTGTACGTTTATTGAAATCATTAAGACAATCTTCAAGGAATCGAAATTCTTATACACCTCAGATAATCAACATCAACATTCATTAAGTTATTTTCAATAAGACAAAGACATAAACATACGATTACGATAAAAATATTAAACGGACTTAACACTATTGACGTGGCCAGCACTCATCTTCTAATAATATTTTTATAAATCGTGCTTAGGAGTTGTACATCTTCTCTATGATTAACTGTGTTATTTACTTTTATATTAATCATTTCGCTTATATTTCTTTTATAACCAACCTCTTCCCTATCAAGAATCTGTACATTATCAAAATCAAATTTATAGCCCGTAGTCATTTGATGTAAAGTTAAAGCTGTTTTATTAAAATTTATAACACTCTTACTATCATATTTATGTTGTTTAATTCTATGTCGTAAATATTGTTTTGTTTGGCCAATATAACACTTGTTACAGTCAGCGCAAGGTATCTAAGTATATATAAAACCGCTTGCACATATACGTCAAACTTTAAACGTAAAATCACAGCCCAAACGGGACCATCTAGAGCAAAAATGACAAGAATAAGACCCCCCTCAAAATTGTCTGGAGATCCCGGGAAAAATCCCAAACCTTCGATTCTCCTCGCGGTTTTCGAGTATACGGGGTGTTTCGGATCATTTTGACATTTCAAGTCCCATATTTCTGTGGTATCTGTGGACAATTTGACTGTCAGTGTCATGTTAATAATAAATATTAAATTTCCATATATGAAAGTTCTTGAAAAAGTTTGCAGTTTCCAAAATTGTTATTCAATATTTAAATAAATGCCGACAGATAAAATGCAAAGTCTTCGGCAAATCGAAAATTCGATAGATATTTGTCAAAATTTAGAAATGAACATTTATATCATCGAATGCATTTTCCTCAATTCAGGTTTGTTTTAAGTGTTTGTATCATTCAATTGGATATGAATGTTACTTTATTTCAGGAATTTTTCGTTTATTTTCCACAAACTATAAAACTACATTCTCTTTCGTGAGAATTTGAATTTATTGCGACAGAAGATGGAACTACCAAAGAGAACAGAAGCTTCATCTGATCATGTATTAAACAGATAGAAAAACTCCTTATAGATAATTCACAATTGGCTTTATTACTGGAAAAAGAGCCAAGTTAGTCAGATGACATTCAAAAATTTCCATGTGTTTTTGGAATATCTAAAATATACACTTTTACGACTGAAGAGTGCAAAAATATAAGTGACCTATCAGTTTTTGAAGAATTTGAGTGCAGTGCTGTTGAATTTATAATGAAGAAATCAAATCGTTGTGAAATCTTTCATACGAATAATTTCAACCATATATACCCTGTTATATTATCATAATATTATTTGTCGTTCAACTGAAACCTTGGAAATTAAGAGACTCTCAAACTTATAACCTGATTTCTCAAAAAGGTTCTACCTAGATATTAAATTTGCTTATGAGGTAACATAAGCCATGGGTATTCGAAAGGCAAGTCTATTCATTCTGTCTCTTTTCAGGTTGTTCATTTATAGCTATACTATATACATATATAAAATCAGTTCAAATTTTTCACTTGAATTACTAGTCAAAATGTTACAACAGAAATAAAATTTGAAGGATCATTCAGTATATGAAGAATTTTGACATGGCAGTTACTTTCGAAATTGGTATAAATTTTCCAGCAATTCAATGTAGGTATAAAATACTTTATACTTGCATCTTGAAATGAATTTTGCACTTTTTCAGTGTTCAATAATGAGATAATTATTAAATTGACTCAAGAGATTAACAGAGTATGCTTTATCAGGATTAGTTAATACTGCTAAAGACGTTAATAAACCTATTAATTTCTTATATGGTTCATCATTACAACTCTCTTTTGTTGAATCAAATTTCAATTAAGTTTTCAAAGGAGTTTTCATATGTTTACAATTAGACATGCTGAATTAACATACTTGAAGAATATAAACAATTACTATACTACCTTTTTCATAATTTCTAGTGATATTCATCCCTAAACATTTTTAGCTTTCCCTGAATTCTTTATGATGAAATTATCACTTAAATTTTCTATCAGATATATTCATTCAGAATTAACATTTGTTAAAACAAAAAAGTCATCCACGTACAATGCAACAACAGTTAGCAAGTTATTTTTTGATTTTATGTAAATACAATGCTCAATTGTTGATCTTTTTTAACTAATATCTGTCAAAATTTCATTTACTATATATATTGCCCTGTTCAATTTACTTCTGAGTAAAACCCAGAGCTACAAGCTTGCTCTATAACGTAACGAACCATCACGATTAAGCTTTAATTCAGCTGTCCTCCACTGAATCAGAATTATCTAGTGAAATTTCTATATCATCTCTTATCTATGGTAACTACATCTCGACTGGTATTAATGAAATTGTTACCTGTATCCCTTTGATCATTCACCAGAACCCACAAAAATCATTTTTGTCCATATACCTTCAAGAAATATGGAACAGAAGAGTATGCAAAATTCATCGATACAATTTTCAGATTCTAAAAACGCCTTAGTTCTTCAGGAATGTCCAATTGGTCTTTCAATATTATAAATTATGGAAAATAACCTACTATTAACCAAATTTTTAGATTTCAAAAGGTGTCCTTCCTTGTATTTCTTAATAAATTATGAAATAGAAGAATAATTTGTTGCTCAACTGAAAAAAGTATTATTGATGAACCTCGGAAATGAGGGACTTCTTATAACCTGATTTCTCAAAGATGTTACTGATATTATTACGACTGCTTGTAAGGCAACATTAGCCATGGGTTTTTGAAAGGTAGATCTATTCATTCTGCCCCTTTTTAGTTTATTATAGCTATACTGAATATTCCTAAAACAAAATTTCACTGTAGGTCTTTTCATAGATCTTATCGAATGATTATGTAAATTCAATATTTGTCAAAACTGAAAATAAACATTGAATGCAGTTTCTTTTTCAGGTAGTATTTCTATTGACTGATAATAACTCTCACATTTTGATTATGCATTTTTCCCAAATTTTTCAAAGAAGAAAGGAATTGCCATTTCTAGAGAAATGAGAATTTCAGATTTCAAAATGTCTAATTACTACTTCAAATATATACACCCTATATAATAGTTGATCAAATATTGTGTATTTCTTTACAAATTAGTTAATAATTTGAAGCTTTAATCTCAAATGTCAGACTTGAATTGGTCCAACATCTCTAGATACTTCTAATTGATATTCGACAAATAAATATCCTGTATAATTATTCATCCAAACGAAAATAATCCATCTTCTGAAAAGAAAAACAATGTTTACTATATAGAATTAATTTTAATAATGATTCAAAAGTGATGAAATTTTGCAGACTTACTTATTTTGGATCTTAGATCACGAATTCCCCTTTCATAAATTCCTTAATCAAGCTAGTTTTTTGTTTTAATTGTGAAATTGGCCTAATGAAGGTGAGGTTATCCACATTAATAGCTAGTTTTCTTGTATTTTATTAACTGATTCTCGTTAGAAATGATTAATTAATCACATTTTAAGCTTTCCCTGAAATAAAAATGCCTTTTTTTCGTCAAAATCGATGGTTTTATCGATTGTTTATATATGGCGGCGGCCATCATGTTTAATACGTAAAGTCTGTCAGATGCAGCGTTGCCAGGTCGACAAGCCTAAAATATCGTACCGCGTGTTTAAAATCATCGTATTTTATCGTACATATTATCGTATCCCACTGGTTTTTATCGTACACATTCGAAATAAAGGAAATTTTTGCGAGAATATGACAATTTGTGGAAAAGGATGGAAAAACAAGCAATGTATCGATTAAGTAATATATTTTTTATTTAGACAAAACGGTTAATGAATAATTAATTAATTATCAGAGAACCTGTATTTTCCTATTCACAGATTGTCGGTATTTTCACTTTATTCAGAATACACCTTATTCTAATGTCTCTTATGGTTAAATTTTACTTCATGAATAGGATAGATAGTAGAGATGCGTACAGATTCGAAAATAAAACAAGAAATTTTTTAAGGAAATCGTGAAAGAATGGATCGAATTTTACTTATAACATCGTGAAAATTGTTTCTGTTATTTTTGTTTTTTTTTTTTTAAAAAATTACTCATTTTCATACAAGTTCTTTTCCCAAATAACTTAGAATATTGCAAAAAACATGCAATCGTCGACAAAGATGTAAAGGAAACCGAATAAAAAATACCAAAATACAAAATTCTTCGAATATGGGTGTTCGAGGTACTAGATACGTTTCGAAATTGAATCTGAAATACTAATGAAAAATACGTTTTTCGGAAATAATTCAAGGATCCTATTATTTAATGATACCCATACATATATTTAGGGTTGAAGTTTGTAAGTACGATTTCAAGTATGTAACAAATTTATTTTGATAATTATATTTGACTTCAATAGTCTTTCTGAATTAAAATTAATGAATTTTTTAACATGCATTGTCATGTATTTCTTTTTCATATTAATTCAATTAAATATCTCTAGTGTGCTTTTTTGCAGATACGCCCTTTTCAATTGAAATAGCAGTATATTTTTGATGGTCTTTGTTATGTGCTTTCAACAATTCAACATTTGCTCCCATATCCACATATTATAAAATAATATGAATCTAAATACTTGAATTGATTGGAAATACGAAGAAATATCTTCGTAAAAATTCTCTATAAAATAAGGGTCATCAAAAAAACGATTTTGTTGTGTGAAATGAATATATTCAAATCTGAAATATTCAGCCACTCAAATATGTCAATGAAATACCTGTTACAACAATTTTTTTTCACTTAATAGAATACCAAATATGAGATAATGGTATATTTTCAACTGAAGTTTGAACACCATCTGTTTTTAATGAGGCACCTACCCTTCGGATATTCCATGATTCTTTGTATTTATTTTCAACCGACAGCCAGAAAAGAAGTTTTATGATTTTATTATGTTTAAGTAGGTTCGTTCTTCTAGATCCACGTAGAACGTAGAACCCCAATGAACTATGAATTGATTCATCGGAACATTCTAAAGTCTAGACATTCCCAACCGTTTCGGTTAGATTTTTTAAAACTACTAAAATCTACCAAATGATTTCTTCCTACTAAAAACTTCATGAAAATGCGAAAAATCTACTGAAAAAGAAAATTTCTACTAAATCTGGCCATACTCAGTTTCATTATATTTTTAGTATCTATGGAAATTTCAACTCAAATGATAGGTACACTGAAATTATCGTACAAAACGCTATTATCGTACATGCGGTATCGTACATAGTACCGATCAGCAAATTATCGTACAAAACGATAATTATCGTACGAACGGCAACGCTGGTCAGATGCGAAATAATCTGCAACGGTTGCCTGTATGCCAGATCTTCTTGATGGGATCGGTTTTTTACTTGGTGGAAATTCATATTAATAGATTGTTTGAGATTATGACGTATTATAAAACTGTATGGAAATTCATAATTTTCGCACAGCTATTCGAGCAGAAAATTCGGCAAGTTTATTTTCGAAATGAATAAATGGTAGTTCATATGGTGTTATTCTGGTTTTTTCGATATTGACATCGGATTCAGTTTAGTCCTCCTGAACATATACAGGGACATTGATGATGACGAGGACGCTGTGATTACAAGGTTTTCAAGGGGTTCACAGACCAAATTAGATTTTGTGTTATACTTGCCAATTGTCTTCTTTTTTTTTCATATGAAACAATAGATTTACTATTTTTTTTTTAATTTCTACCTGAATGGCTAAAACCGTGATAAGTAAATAAATATATTATAATATAACAAATACATAAGCGTACACATTTTTTTACCGAAATTTGAGGCTTTATTGTAAAACACTGGTTATACATTTATGATTCGAAATATTGCCCATCGCTGGTCACTATACTTTCTCACATCTTTCGGGCAGCGTACGAATTGAAAAAACTGGTCATCTTTTGAAGCGATCCACGAATCGATCCAAGTTTTCAATTCTTCATAAGATAGGAAGTGCTGGTCAGCCAGGCTGTGTGCTATTGATCGAAACAAGTGATAATCCGAGGGAGCAACGTCTGGAGAATACGTCAGGTGGGGTAGGAATTCCCATTTCAACTTTTTCAAGTATATCTTGACTTTCGCAACATGGAGTCGAGCATTGTCATGCAGTAAAATCCATTCATCTACTCTCTCGTCGTATTGCGGCGGTTTGTCTCTCAATGCTCGACACAAACGCATTGATTGCGTTCGATAACGATCGCCTGTGATCGTTTCAGTCGGTTTTAACAACTCATAATACACTACACCGAGCTGGCCCCACCAAATACTGAGCATGACCCTAGAACCGAGAATATTCGGTCTAGCCGTCGACGTGGAAGCATGGCCGGGATATCCACATGATTTTATGTGCTTGGGATTATCGTAATGAACCCGTTTTTCGTCTCCAGTCCCAATCCGATGCAGAAATTCCTTCCGTCTTTGCCTCGAAAGCAGCTGTTCACACACAAACAAACTCCGTTCAAACACCTCCCGGCTTCAACTCGTACGGCACCCACTTTTCTTGTTTCTGAATCATTCCTATGACTTTCAGGCGTTTTGAAATGGCTTGTAGTCCTAATGATCCTGTCAATTATTGTTGCGTTTGAAATGAGTCTTGATCAAGTATTGCCTCCAATTCTGCATCTTCAAAAACCTTCTCTCTTCCACCGCGATGCTGGTCTTCGACATCAAAATCACCATTCTTGAAGCGTTGAAACCACTCTCGGCACGTTCTTTCACTAATAGCGGCCTCACCATAGGTATTTGAGAGCATTCGATGAGCCTCAGCCGCAGATTTATTCATATTTCAGTAGAAAATTAAAACCTCCCTCAAATGACGAGAATTTGACTCGTAAGCTGACATGGATAATCGTGAATAACTTTATGATGCAGACACAAATCGACTAACATGTCGATGGCGTTATGTTCACAAATAACTAAACTTATTGTATGACATCTACGATATATTTATTTCGACTATCACTTACCGTTACAGCCAGCTATTGCACAACGGCAGGAGCAAAGTTGTACGCCTAAATCTAATATTTCGGAATATGACATTGTTCAGCTAAAATATTTTCGAAGTTCAGGCGCTTCCGGTTATATAAGAATTAAAAAAATTTTTTTCAAAACAAACTTTTTTTTCATTTTATGTCTCAGATATTATCGAGATTTCCATTCTCAATTACTCTCTGCTAAAATTATTGTGTTAGTCCTCATAGTTTTCAAAATATCAAGGAAAAACCGTGAAAAAGAGAGAATTTCCTTAGTCACAATTACCTGAATTATTTTTACTGTGAATATCCTATGCCTATTTCAATTCACTTTCTCAAACTAAAATGATGTTGGAACATCGTGCATATCTTGAATTTGAGAAATATCATCACAGGGTACCAAAAATTGTGAACAAAATTTAACCATAACTTTCGATTTTCAAATCAGAACCCTATTTTTTTTGTGATTTCGCTGGATTCTACGGTAAAAAATAAGGGTAGTGTCCAAACGTGATTATGTTCTCAAATTCAATAATTCAAGAGTTATTTGAGATTTTATGAATTTGTTATACGTAGGGTCAATTTTATTCGATCTGTTTCCAGACAGACTAGCAATAATACTCTATGACCATAGAAATTTAAATATCTAATTACTTTACATGTGACAGGTATTTTCATTATCAAAGCTTCACTAATTTGATTTCACGAATTGAATTTCCGATATTCAAATGACAAAATTCTGGATATACTTTTCTCTAATTATGTGGCAAATCAGTTCTTTCCGGCACATTTTGTGGAACAAAATAGACGGGAACGGATTTATCTATTATTTGTCAAATTTGTGATACAGAAAACTGTTCTACCAACCAACATTTTTCAATGCAAAAATCACTAATAGATATTTATGGAAATTTCCGTCAATTTCAAAAAAAGGCAGTGAATTCGGGAACATAATGTTTAAAACTCGTACAGAAGGCTCATTCTACCACTCGGTCATTTTGAACTCTTGGAAGAATATCAATAAGTTCTGCACTTGTATTATAAATATCTTATTCCATATTCACGATGAATGCATTAGAATTATTGGTAGAACTCATCAAATTTTAAATCAGAAATTTCCTCATCTTCTTGAAAGGATGTTGCATACTTCATGAATATCCATTATACTGGATGGAGTACCTACCTAGAAGAAAAAAACCTCTACCTACCAAATGAAATAAAATCATGCAGGACTCCTGTGTGCCAATTCTATTGATATGAAAAAGCGGTAGAATACATTTTATGAATTCAGGAAAAAATCAGCGTGGTGATGAAAAGGGAGTAACAGAAAGTTTGAAACATCCTTCCGAATTGTCTTCTCGTCAATTGGTGATAAATGTGGATATTTCTGATTGAATGCTCGACAAGTTCTCGAAACAATTCTGTTGCATTCACCGTGGATATGGAATAGATCCAGAATTTCATTATTTGAATAACGGGGATTCATATCATCAAATTATAATCTACTAGATTCAATAATGAGTACACCTGTCACTTTGAAATAATTGAATATTTGAAACGCACTCTAGAAACAGATTGAATGAAATTGACCCTACGTATAACATAAATTCATAAAATCTGGAATAACTCTTGAATTATTGAATTTGAGAGCATAATCATGTTTGAACACTACCCTTATTTTTACCGTAGAATTCAACGAAATCACAAAAAAATAGGGTTCTGATTTGAAAATCGAAAGTTATGATCAAATTTTGTTCACAATTTTTGGCACAATATTTGAAACACCCTGTGATGATATTTTTCAAATTCAAGATATGCACGATATTCCAACATCATTCTAGTTTGTGAAAGTGAATTGAGTATACGCATAGGATATTCACAGTGAAAATAATTCACGTGATAGTGACTATGGAAATTCTCTCTTTTTTACGGTTTTTTCTTAATATTTTGAAAACTATGAGAACTAACGCAATAATTTTAGCAGACAGTAATTGAAAATAGAAATCAAATATTTTCATGTGAGCAAGGGCGAAATGGTGTGTTCTAGGAAAGAAGTCATATAGAATTCTACCCTAGAATCAGCATAGGATACCGAGTGAATCGTCTAAAATCAGCTAACGATACAAGGTTTCCGAAAAAAATCTTTCATTTTCTAGAGGGATACCCAGTGAAGGATCTACCGGCATAGTGACGGGGTCCAAGGGGCGGAGCCCCTTCGGCGAGCAGAGCGAGTCTTATATAATAATCCCGATTCTAAGCTATGAGGAGTTTTATATTTTAAATAGGTGAAAAAATTTTTTGTGGTGAGTATATTATAGAAAGCACACTTGACATTTAATTCCCTCAACACTAAATTTACTTTATGAGAAAGGCCAGGTAAGTACGGAAACTTGATATTATACTTAATGAATAGAACAATAAGTAAACACACTTCTAATGTTGGATATACATATAAGATACCTTGCGCTGACTGCAACAAGTGTTATATCGGCCAAACGAAACAATATTTACGAGATAGAATTAAACAACATGAATATGATAGTAAGAGTGTTATAAATTTTAATAAAACAGCTTTAACTTTACATCAAATGACTACGGGCCATAAATTTGATTTTGAAAATGTACAGATTCTTGATAGGGAAGAGGTTGGTTATAAAAGAAATATAAGCGAAATGATTAATATAAAAGTAAATAACACAGTTAATCATAGAGAAGATGTACAACTCCTAAGCACGATTTATAACAATATAATTAGAAGATGAGTGCTGGCCACGTCAATAGTGTTAAGTCCATTTAATATTTTTATCGTAATCGTATGTTTATGTCATTGTCATATTGAAAATAACTTAATGGATGTTGATGTTGATTATCTGCGGTGTAAAAGAATTTCGATTCCTTGAAGATTGTCTTAATGATTTTAATAAACGTACAATATTGTTTGTCGTAACTAGGTAATGTGTTATCATGTTATGTCATATTGTATGCCTTATATATTTATTTATTTTTTAGCCTTGAAAAAGAAACGAACTGTTTCGAAACGTCGGCGTTGTTACAATTTAAATAATAGAATAAAATTGTGTCCACTATGCCCAATATTTTATTATTTATTAAATAACAATGGATGATAACCAAGTAATAGTTTTATTTAGATTTTCTTTAAGTTTCACTTCAAAGTGCATCCTGAACCGTTACACTAATCCTTTATGGTTTCCGCAACAACCAAAAATGGCTAATTCACTCGCCTAATTACAAAATTGGACGTATCCTGCCGATTTCGCGAAATCATCCCCTTCGGGCAAGATAAGATTCATGTATATTCAATTCACATCCAGAGCGGCCTGTCCGCCACCCGAAATTAAAAAAAAAAATGGCTTTGGTCGTACCACCCAGCGGCATATGGCTGGGTCATAGATTATTGCGATTCCTATCAAATTTCCTTTTAATTTATCACTACAAGAAAAATAAAGAGATTGTAGGAATTGCAAATACAATATCCCACAAATATCATTATAGACAATCGAAGAAAACATTATATGTTCAACTCGGCAGTAAAGTAGATTGACTGCTTTGGCTGAACTATCAGCCGCGACAGTTTATCTACTACTTTGCTGTATAGTAAAACGAATTACTATTTCCTGAAATCTGATCATTTCGAAAAAAGTGATCAGAGATCTTGGAAGATTTCTTCTTTAAGTCTTATAATTCTTGAAATGGTCTCAGTCAGCTTCGTTTTTTTTCCTACGTTGATAGGAAAAGAGTTGGTACAGTTATCATTTGTCAAGGTTGATCAATAGATAACACCCTGCAAATCAGTCCTTTTCCTCCTACGGCGATTTTTTCTTACCACCATTAAATCATTATGTTTAGATTTTCTTTAAGTTTCACTTTTAACTGTACCCTCATGTGTAAATACATCATGAACCCTGAACCTAGAGTTGCACAGGTTTGACTTGAATGTTTGAGATTGACTTGAAATTAAGTCAAACTCAAGTCAATCTTACTTGAAAATAATTCAAGTCAAATCAAACTGGAAAATGATTACAGGTTTGAAAATTCAAACTGTTTGTCAAACTATATGAAAAAGTTCAGGTTCAGACATTTCGTGTTGATACACAACGCACAACACATGAAATATGAACTATAACTAATTTGCGGAATGGCAGAGTATAGGTTCACACGTTGCTCAATGTGATATTCAAACTTCAAACTGTTTGATCTCAAGTCAAACCTAAAGACAGAAATCTAGTCAAGTCAAATTTTTTTACACTAAAAATTTGATTTTCAAGTCAAGTCAAGTTTGTGAATAAAATCAAATTAGTTTGACTTGAATGCATCTCTACCAGGGACCGTATTCTCGACAAGTGATCTTTCAAAACGTATACGTTCTTTCAGTGCTCTGAACACTGAATGAACGTATACGTTTTGAAAGACCATCAGCATTTCAAGAATTATAAGACTTAGAGAAAAAATCTTCCAAGATCTTTGATTTCTTTTTTCGTAATAATCAGATTTCAGGAAATAGTAATTTGTTTTACTATACAGCAAAGTAGTGGATAAACTGCCGCGGCTGATAGTTCAGCCAAGGCAGTCAATCTACTTTACTGCCGAGTTGAACATATAATGTTTTCTTCGATTGTTTATAATGATATATGTGGGATATTGTATTTGCAATTCCTACAATCTTTTTATTTTTCTTGTAGTGATAAATTAAAAGGAAATTTGATAGAAATCGCAATTGTTGAAATAGTTGGTTGCTATGGAAATGTATTAGGACAATTGAAAAGTCCTCGATCTGATGCACAGATAGCGGTGCTAGTATCTATATGATTTTCTATTTTCTATATCTATATGATTTTCAGTTACTACCAACCTTCAAATGATACGTGGCAAAATTTGACAGCAATCCGACCATTAGTTTGTGTAATATTGCGTTGTGAGTGGAGCTCACTTTTGTTATTTGAAAAAGATGGAAAAAACATGTTTCGTGTGCTGATAAAATATTGTTGTTTGAAGGGAAAAATACAGTTGAAGCTTAATCTTGGCTTGATAAAGGGTTTCCGATGTCTTCACCAGGAAAATTGACCATCATTGATTGGTATGCTAAGTTTAAACGTGGTGAACCGTTACAGAAATCCTTGATGATTTTTGCAACAACCAAAAATGGCTAATTCACTCGCCTAATTACAAAATTGGACGTATCCTGCCGATTTCGCGAAATCATCCCCTTCGGGCAAGATAAGATTCATGTATATTCAATTCACATCCAGAGCGGCCTGTCCGCCACCCGAAATTAAAAAAAAAAATGGCTTTGGTCGTACCACCCAGCGGCATATGGTTGGGTCATAGATTATTACGTCCCATACAACATTTGGCGATATCAGATACACGTAATTAGGACCTTTTTCCCGGCTTAACATTAATTAAATCGCCCCAACCAATAATTTTTATCTATTTGCACTTTACGAAATGAAAACCAATTAAAGAATCGGACCTCATAATTTGATCACGGGACGAGATTAGGCTTTTATTTGTCTTTCTTTTTTGGGACTACCACCTGTCCTTGTTCCGAGGGGATGGTAGGATAAGAAGTGCGAAGAGTGAATTTGGAAATGGTGCTATTTTCACAATTTGTAGCGGTAGCCGAATTTGCATTTCAGGTGTTGGCTTTGGCTGACGAGATACCGACAGTTGATAAAATACGGTTATAAATCCTTCGGTTGCTTTGTAATCAGGATTTGGATGAAGAGGGTCTGTTGAATGACGTTAGCATTTTTGGAATGTGAAGAAGTTCTGCATGTTTATATAATGTTCCTCTGCAAGAAAGCAGCTTTGGCGAAAAAATGCATGTGAAAGTGTCACTATTTTTTTTGGTTGAATATCAAGTTGTTATTCAGACCAGTTATTAATTTCTATCGAACAAATTTTTCATAACTAGTTATGCTCAAGAACAACTGAGAATATGGCTACTGTAAAATATAGAGTTTAGACTTTTATTTGTCTTTCTTTTTTGGGACTGCCACCTTTCCTTGTTTCGAGGGGATGGTAGGATAAGAAGTGCGAAGAGTGAATTTGGAAATGGTGCTATTTTCACAATTTGTAGCGGTAGCCGAATTTGCATTTCAGGTGTTGGCTTTGGCTGACGAGATACCGACAGTTGATAAAATACGGTTATAAATCCTTCGGTTGCTTTGTAATCAGGATTTGGATGAAGAGGGTCTGTTGAATGACGTTAGCATTTTTGGAATGTGAAGAAGTTCTGCATGTTTATATAATGTTCCTCTGCAAGAAAGCAGCTTTGGCGAAAAAATGCATGTGAAAGTGTCACTATTTTTTTTGGTTGAATATCAAGTTGTTATTCAGACCAGTTATTAATTTCTATCGAACAAATTTTTCATAACTAGTTATGCTCAAGAACAACTGAGAATATGGCTACTGTAAAATATAGAGTTTAGACTTTTATTTGTCTCTCTTTTTTGGGACTGCCACCTGTCCTTGTTTCGAGGGGTTGGTAGGATAAGAAGTGCGAAGAGTGAATTTGGAAATGGTGCTATTTTCACAATTTGTAGCGGTAGCTGAATTTGCATTTCAGGTGTTGGCTTTGGCTGACGAGATACCGACAGTTGATAAGATACGGTAATAAATCTTTCGGTTGCTTTGTAATCAGGATTTGGATGAAGAGGGTCTGTTGAACGACGTGAGCATTTTTGGAATGTGAAGAAGTTCTGCATGTTTATATAATGTACCTCTGCAAGAAAGCAGCTTTGGCGAAAAAATGCATATGAAAGTGTCACTATTTTTTTGGTTGAATACTAAGTTGTTATTCAGACCAGTTATAAATTTCTATCGAACAAATTTTTCATAACTAGTTATGCTCAAGAACAACTGAGAATATGGCTACTGTAAAACATAGAGTTTAGACTTTTATTTGTCTTTCTTTTTTGGGACTACCACCTGTCCTTGTTCCGAGGGGATGGTTGGATAAGAAGTGCGAAGAGTGAATTTGGAAATGGTGCTATTTTCACAATTTGTAGCGGTAGCTGAATTTGCATTTCAGGTGTTGGCTTTGGCTGACGAGATACCGACAGTTGATAAAATACGGTAATAAATCTTTCGGTTGCTTTGTAATCAGGATTTGGATGAAGAGGGTCTGTTGAATGACGTGAGCATTTTTGGAATGTGATGAAGTTCTGCATGTATATATAATGTACCTCTGCAAGAAAGCAGCTTTGGCGAAAAAATGCATGTGAAAGTGTCACTATTTTTTTTTGGTTGAATATCAAGTTGTTATTCAGACCAGTTATTAATTTCTATCGAACAAATTTTTCATAACTAGTTATGCTCAAGAACAACTGAGAATATGGCTACTGTAAAATATAGAGTTTAGACTTTTATTTGTCTTTCTTTTTTGGGACTACCACCTGTCCTTGTTCCGAGGGGATGGTAGGATAAGAAGTGCGAAGAGTGAATTTGGAAATGGTGCTATTTTCACAATTTGTATAGCGGTAGCCGAATTTGCATTTCAGGTGTTGCCTTTGGCTGACGAGATACCGACGGATGATAAGTTAAGGTAATAAATCTTTTGGTTGCTTTGTAATCAGGATTTGGATGAAGAGGGTCTGTTGAACGACGTGAGCATTTTCGGAATGTGAAGAAGTTCTGCATGTTTATATAATGTACCTCTGCAAGAAAGCAGCTTTGGCGAAAAAATGCATTTGAAAGTGTCACTATTTTTTTTGGTTGAATATCAAGTTGTTATTCAGATCAGTTATTAATTTCTATCGAACAAATTTTACATAACTAGTTATGCTCAAGAACAACTGAGAATATGGCTACTGTAAAACATAGAGTTTAGACTTTTATTTGTCTTTCTTTTTTGGGACTACCACCTGTCCTTGTTCCGAGGGGATGGTAGGATAAGAAGTGCGAAGAGTGAATTTGGAAATGGTGCTATTTTCACAATTTGTAGCGGTAGCTGAATTTGCATTTCAGGTGTTGCCTTTGGCTGACGAGATACCGACAGATGATAAGTTAAGGTTATAAATCTTTCGGTTGCTTTGTAATCAGGATTTGGATGAAGAGGGTCTGTTGAACGACGTGAGCATTTTTGGAATGTGAAGAAGTTCTGCATGTTCATATAATGTACCTCTGCAAGAAAGCAGCTTTGGCGAAAAAATGCATGTGAAAGTGTCTCTATTTTTTTTGGTTGAATATCAAGTTGTTATTCAGACCAGTTATTAATTTCTATCGAACAAATTGTTCATAACTAGTTATGCTCAAGAACAACTGAGAATATGGCTACTGTAAAACATAGAGTTTAGACTTTTATTTGTCTTTCTTTTTTGGGACTACCACCTGTCCTTGTTTCGAGGGGATGGTAGGATAAGAAGTGCGAAGAGTGAATTTGGAAATGGTGCTATTTTCACAATTTGTAGCGGTAGCTGAATTTGCATTTCAGGTGTTGGCTTTGGCTGACGAGATACCGACAGATGATAAGTTAAGGTTATAAATCCTTCGGTTGCTTTGTGATCAGGATTTGGATGAAGAGGGTCTGTTGAACGACTTGAGCATTTTCGGAATGTGAAGAAGTTCTGCATGTTTATATAATGTACCTCTGCAAGAAAACAGCTTTGGCGAAAAAATGCATCTGAAAGTGTCACTATTTTTTTTGGTTGAATATCAAGTTGTTATTCAGACCAGTTATTAATTTCTATCGAACAAATTTTTCATAACTAGTTATGCTCAAGAACAACTGAGAATATGGCTACTGTAAAACATAGAGTTTAGACTTTTATTTGTCTTTCTTTTTTGGGACTGCCACCTTTCCTTGTTTCGAGGGGATGGTAGGATAAGAAGTGCGAAGAGTGAATTTGGAAATGGTGCTATTTTCACAATTTGTAGCGGTAGCCGAATTTGCATTTCAGGTGTTGCCTTTGGCTGACGAGATACCGACAGATGATAAGTTAAGGTTATAAATCCTTCGGTTGCTTTGTGATCAGGATTTGGATGAAGAGGGTCTGTTGAACGACTTGAGCATTTTCGGAATGTGAAGAAGTTCTGCATGTTTATATAATGTACCTCTGCAAGAAAACAGCTTTGGCGAAAAAATGCATCTGAAAGTGTCACTATTTTTTTTGGTTGAATATCAAGTTGTTATTCAGACCAGTTATTAATTTCTATCGAACAAATTTTTCATAACTAGTTATGCTCAAGAACAACTGAGAATATGGCTACTGTAAAACATAGAGTTTAGACTTTTATTTGTCTTTCTTTTTTGGGACTGCCACCTTTCCTTGTTTCGAGGGGATGGTAGGATAAGAAGTGCGAAGAGTGAATTTGGAAATGGTGCTATTTTCACAATTTGTAGCGGTAGCCGAATTTGCATTTCAGGTGTTGCCTTTGGCTGACGAGATACCGACAGATGATAAGTTAAGGTTATAAATCCTTCGGTTGCTTTGTAATCAGGATTTGGATGAAGAGGGTCTGTTGAATGACGTGAGCAATTTTGGAATGTGAAGAAGTTCTGCATGTTTATATAATGTACCTCTGCAAGAAAACAGCTTTGGCGAAAAAATGCATGTGAAAGTGTCTCTATTTTTTTTGGTTGAATATCAAGTTGTTATTCAGACCAGTTATTAATTTCTATCGAACAAATTGTTCATAACTAGTTATGCTCAAGAACAACTGAGAATATGGCTACTGTAAAACATAGAGTTTAGACTTTTATTTGTCTTTCTTTTTTGGGACTACCACCTGTTCTTGTTTCGAGGGGATGGTAGGATAAGAAGTGCGAAGAGTGAATTTGGAAATGGTGCTATTTTCAAAATTTGTAGCGGTAGCCGAATTTGCATTTCAGGTGTTGCCTTTGGCTGACGAGATACCGACAGATGATAAGTTAAGGTTATAAATCCTTCGGTTGCTTTGTGATCAGGATTTGGATGAAGAGGGTCTGTTGAACGACTTGAGCATTTTCGGAATGTGAAGAAGTTCTGCATGTTTATATAATGTACCTCTGCAAGAAAACAGCTTTGGCGAAAAAATGCATCTGAAAGTGTCACTATTTTTTTTGGTTGAATATCAAGTTGTTATTCAGACCAGTTATTAATTTCTATCGAACAAATTTTTCATAACTAGTTATGCTCAAGAACAACTGAGAATATGGCTACTGTAAAACATAGAGTTTAGACTTTTATTTGTCTTTCTTTTTTGGGACTGCCACCTTTCCTTGTTTCGAGGGGATGGTAGGATAAGAAGTGCGAAGAGTGAATTTGGAAATGGTGCTATTTTCACAATTTGTAGCGGTAGCCGAATTTGCATTTCAGGTGTTGCCTTTGGCTGACGAGATACCGACAGATGATAAGTTAAGGTTATAAATCCTTCGGTTGCTTTGTGATCAGGATTTGGATGAAGAGGGTCTGTTGAACGACTTGAGCATTTTCGGAATGTGAAGAAGTTCTGCATGTTTATATAATGTACCTCTGCAAGAAAACAGCTTTGGCGAAAAAATGCATCTGAAAGTGTCACTATTTTTTTTGGTTGAATATCAAGTTGTTATTCAGACCAGTTATTAATTTCTATCGAACAAATTTTTCATAACTAGTTATGCTCAAGAACAACTGAGAATATGGCTACTGTAAAACATAGAGTTTAGACTTTTATTTGTCTTTCTTTTTTGGGACTGCCACCTTTCCTTGTTTCGAGGGGATGGTAGGATAAGAAGTGCGAAGAGTGAATTTGGAAATGGTGCTATTTTCACAATTTGTAGCGGTAGCCGAATTTGCATTTCAGGTGTTGCCTTTGGCTGACGAGATACCGACAGATGATAAGTTAAGGTTATAAATCCTTCGGTTGCTTTGTGATCAGGATTTGGATGAAGAGGGTCTGTTGAACGACTTGAGCATTTTCGGAATGTGAAGAAGTTCTGCATGTTTATATAATGTACCTCTGCAAGAAAACAGCTTTGGCGAAAAAATGCATCTGAAAGTGTCACTATTTTTTTTGGTTGAATATCAAGTTGTTATTCAGACCAGTTATTAATTTCTATCGAACAAATTTTTCATAACTAGTTATGCTCAAGAACAACTGAGAATATGGCTACTGTAAAACATAGAGTTTAGACTTTTATTTGTCTTTCTTTTTTGGGACTGCCACCTTTCCTTGTTTCGAGGGGATGGTAGGATAAGAAGTGCGAAGAGTGAATTTGGAAATGGTGCTATTTTCACAATTTGTAGCGGTAGCCGAATTTGCATTTCAGGTGTTGCCTTTGGCTGACGAGATACCGACAGATGATAAGTTAAGGTTATAAATCCTTCGGTTGCTTTGTGATCAGGATTTGGATGAAGAGGGTCTGTTGAACGACTTGAGCATTTTCGGAATGTGAAGAAGTTCTGCATGTTTATATAATGTACCTCTGCAAGAAAACAGCTTTGGCGAAAAAATGCATCTGAAAGTGTCACTATTTTTTTTGGTTGAATATCAAGTTGTTATTCAGACCAGTTATTAATTTCTATCGAACAAATTGTTCATAACTAGTTATGCTCAAGAACAACTGAGAATATGGCTACTGTAAAACATAGAGTTTAGACTTTTATTTGTCTTTCTTTTTTGGGACTACCACCTGTTCTTGTTTCGAGGGGATGGTAGGATAAGAAGTGCGAAGAGTGAATTTGGAAATGGTGCTATTTTCACAATTTGTAGCGGTAGCTGAATTGCATTTCAGGTGTTGGCTTTGGCTGACGAGATACCGACAGATGATAAGTTAAGGTTATAAATCCTTCGGTTGCTTTATGATCAGGATTTGGATGAAGAGGGTCTGTTGAACGACGTGAGCATTTTTGGAATGTTAAGAAGTTCTGCATGTTTATATAATGTACCTCTGCAAGAAAGCAGTTTTGGCGAAAAAATGCATGTGAAAGTGTCACTATTATTTTTGGTTGAATATCAAGTTGTTATTCAGACCAGTTATTAATTTCTATCGAACAAATTTTTCATAACTAGTTATGCTCAAGAACAACTGAGAATATGGCTACTGCAAAACATAGAGTTTAGACTTTTGTCTTTCTTTTTTGGGACTACCACCTGTCCTTGTTTCGAGGGGATGGTAGGATGAGAAGTGCGAAGAGTGAATTTGGAAATGGTGCTATTTTCACAATTTGTAGCGGTAGCCAAATTTGCATTTCAGGTGTTGCCTTTGGCTGACGAGATACCGACAGATGATAAGTTAAGGTAATAAATCCTTCGGTTGCTTTGTAATCAGGATTTGGATGAAGAGGGTCTGTTGAACGACGTGAGCATTTTTGGAATGTGAAGAAGTTCTGCATGTTTATATAATTAGATTTTCACCTGAAGCAAATCAGGATAATTGAAATATTATTTAGTCTCATTATACAAGGTGTCCGAAACTATAGGCCAAATTAAAACAAAACATTCCCCTTGAAAAATAATTAAGACTTTTCTAATTTTTTCCCCTTGAAAAATAAATAAGACTTTTCTAATTTTTTGCTTCTCAAAAATCGTTCGTTGCAGAGGATCCTTTCAAATCTAATTGAAAAACATCGATGTTTGTGTTCGATAGGTGCTTTATTTCAGTTGCCACCAGAGGCGTATAAGTAGGGAAACATGGTCCCTCTTTTGTACCCTATTATCTACGCCAGTGGTAAAATTAGAAAAATCATACATTCTTCGTATTCCTCATTCAGTTCAGTTAATACAAGAACTCAAGACGATCGCATCTTCGCTGATTTGGTCTTTGAAATGAATTAAAATGATTCTCATTAGAAAATCATCTTCAGGCTAGGTATTCATCAAGCCCAGTAGCTTGACATTTTAACCAACCACATGAATCGAAAATGAAGCTCGTGAAAAATTACATTCTTAAGCTTGACTTGACATGATATTAGATATTTATTGCTCGACTCGATATCAAGCTAATTGTTATTACTTGCGCTTGATATGCACGCGTCGCACGGCATATATTTCTGCAATCTCGTGCACGCTAAGACTACATAAGGAGATTCCTCGAGCGCCGAGATACTGAAGCATTCGCCAGTGTGACTTTATCAGTAGTTTTCTCACATTTCTATGAAAATATTGGTAGATTTTTTCAGAAATATCTTTCCAAACATGGCCAAAATGGCCAAGGATCTTTCATCAACGCCAGCATCTTCGCAATAGGTTAGGCGACAAATCTAACGGGTGTTTTTTTTCGAGGTATATAACTTTAAGTTGGCATTACTGTTCAAGATGGCGACCGATTGAACAGCTGTTAAGTGATTTATTCTCAGTTTGGTTTGGCAATTCATCATGAATAGACTCACGCCTGAACAACGCTTGCAAATAGTTCAATTTTATTTCGAAAATAATGGTTCTGTACGGAATACGTATCGCGCAGTACGTCCATTAGCGATGAAGCGCACTTCTGGTTGAATGGCTACGTCAACAAACAAAACTGCCGCATTTGGAGTGAAGCTAATCCTCAAGTGTATGTCGAAACACCGTTACATCCAGAAAAACTGACTGTTTGGTGCGCTTCATGAACTGGTGGAATCATTGGTCCGTACTTCTTCAAGAACGATGATGGCCAGAACGTTATAGTCAATGGTGATCGGTATAGAGCCATGATTACTAACTTTTTCATTCCTGAATTGAACAACCATGATGTACAGGAGCTGTGGTTCCAACAAGAAGGCGCAACATGTCACACAGCTCGTGCCTCAATCGATTTATTGAAAGAGACGTTTGGTGACCACCTAATTTCACGTTTTGGACCTGTGAATTTGCCTCCAAGATCTTGTGATTTAACACCGCTAGATTACTTTCTTGGGGCTATTTAAAGTCATTGGTTTATGCGGATAAGCCACAAACCCTTGACCATTTCGAAGACAACATTCGCCGTGTTATTGCCAATATACGGCCACAAAAGTTGGAAAAAGTCATCGAAAATTGGACGTCCAAGATTGGACTACATCCGAGCCAGCCGTGGCGGTCATATACCAGAAATCATATTTAAAATGTAATGCCAGAAGATTATCTTGCGGATAAATAAAATTCATGCCAATCGAATAATCCATCAATTATTGCAATTTAAAGTTTTATAGCTCTGAAAAAAACACCCTTTATTCATATGATTAATAAGTAAAAATCTGAAATTCATATGGTGGTTGTAAATAAAGTACAGTAGGTATACTACACGCAATAATGGCTATTATTATTACCTCGAAATGTTAACAGCTCACCTCCTACGCGGCTAAGTTTGTAAATATTTCTCGCAAATTTCAGTTCCACATTTTTTCATACAATAAAATTGAAGAAGGGAAATACTTCCACCTATTCCTAATTGAATTCGGGATAATAAATAGGTAGGGAAAAAACTTTTCACAGTCGATAACGATACATGAAAGTTGAGTTATAATTGCTACCATCAAACGTGATATGGATATTATCCATATATGAAATTGGATATTTCTGTGCTGAGACAAATAACAAGCAGGCTCCTATTAGCGAATTACTCAATTTTAATTATGTTCCGACCTTAATGTTACTGGAAATAACTTGGAAACTTGGTAACATAAAATTGAACAAATTTTAATTTTTAAATTTTGATATCTCCATAAAACTTTCGACAATTTTGGAGAATTTCATGATTCTGATCTAGTTGTGTTAGGTAAAGGGTGTTTTTTTAGAGCTATAGAACTTTAAATTGCAATAAAAATGGATCATTCGATTGACATGAATTTTATTTATTCGCAAGATAATCTTGTGGCATTACATTTTAAATATGATTTCTCTAATTCTGTGGTTATTCCGTTCATTCTTCCACATCTTGTAGAACAAAATTGTGCGAGAATATATCAGAAACGCACAGTTTTCATGGTTATATTTCATTATTATATGTTGGTACTCCGAACTTTCCGCCATGGCTTTATCTGTCAATTCATCAATTTGCCTTTAAGAAATCAGTTCTGCCAACCAACATTTTTCAGTGCAAAAATCACTAAATGATATTTATGGAAATATTTCATTAATTTTAATAAAAATGCAATGAATTAGAGGAAATAATGTATGATACTCGTACAGAAGGCTCATTCTACCACTCGTTCATTCCAAAACTCGCCACTTCGTGGCTCGTTTTTGAATTTTGAACTCGTGGAAGAATATCAATGCCTTCTGCACTTGTATTATAAATAACTATTCTGGTATATGACCGCCACGGCTGGCTCGGATGTAGTCCAATCTGGACGTCCAATTTTCGATGACTTTTTCCAACATTTGTGGCCGTATATCGGCAATAACACGGCGAATGTTGTCTTCCAAATGGTCAAGGGTTTGTGACTTATACGCATAGACCAATGACTTTACATACCCCCACAGAAAGTAGTCTAGCGGTGTTAAATCACAAGATCTTGGAGGCCAATTCACAGGTCCAAAACGTGAAATTAGGCGGTCAC
Source organism: Harmonia axyridis (assembly GCF_914767665.1). Lineage (NCBI taxonomy): Eukaryota > Metazoa > Arthropoda > Insecta > Coleoptera > Coccinellidae > Harmonia > Harmonia axyridis. Next base: position 35,352,345 of record NC_059505.1, read on the forward strand.
CAAACGTGTCTTTCAATAAATCGATTGTGGCACGAGCTGTGTGACATGTTGCGCCGTCTTGTTGGAACCACAGCTCCTGGACATCATGGTTGTTCAATTCAAGAATGAAAAAATTAGTATATGTACCGATCACCATTTACTGTAACGTTCTGGCCATCGTCGTTTTTGAAGAATTACGGACCAATGATTCCACCAGCCCATAAAACGCACCAAACAGTCAGTTTTTCTAGATGTAACGGTGTTTCGATATACACTTGAGGATTAGCTTCACTACAAATGCGGCAGTTTTGTTTGTTGACGTAGCTATTCAACCAGAAGTGCGCTTCATCGCTAAACAAAATAAAATGGACGTAGTGCGCGATACGTATTCCGCACAGAACCATTATTTTCGAAATGAACTTGCACTATTTGCAAGCGTTGTTCAGGCGTGAGTCTATTCATGATGAATTGCAAAACCAAACTGAGATTAAATCACTTGACAGCTGTTGAATCTTTCCCCACCTTCAACAAAAATGCCAACTTAAAGTTATATACCTCTAAAAAAACACCCGTTATAAGAGAAAGGTCAAATTCATCGATTACACGTCGTTCTCAACAACATGAAAAATTTTAGGGAAAGATTTGGATGAGCATCTTTACAAAATTCAACTGGTTAAAAAATTGAAGCCAATATTAGATCACCATAAAAGTCGTTTATTTTTTCATTCTGCTGTCGAATAACAACGATGAAGAATTTCATCGAAAAATTTTATTCAGTGACGAAACTCATTTTTGGTTGTTATGTGAACAAACAGAATTGCAGAAATTTGAGTGAGAAACATTTTGACATTCCATTACACCCAGATAAAGTCATTGTGATGGCTGAGTGATTGTTTCATATCTCTATGAAAAAAATGGCCAAAGAGTAACAGACGATACATAACAAAGTCAACAACAATTGAGCAATTAAAAATTCATCGTACCAATCAAATTCATGTGAAAAGTGATGAGTCATTGGGCTGACAGAATGCCAACGTGAGAAAAAATCATAGTGGTCATTTGGATGACGGTATTTTTCCTACATTATAGCACAATTCAACCTTCCAAATAAAAAAAAACCAGTGTCTCACTAAATAATTCATGCTTTTTTCAATTATTTCATCGCTACTGGACGACCCATTATAAATGTATTCCATTAAGTGACTTTTTTTGTTCAACACATAAGAAATACATAGTATCAAGTTTTTTGGAGACCTACATCAAAGAATTTTAGGCCAATAAAACCTATTTGATATTCAATTTTACCTAAGTACCACCTTTTAACAGTCCCTCCGGTGATAAATGGTTGAAATATACATACCCAACAGTTACCCCATCAACCCTAAGGGCAAGGGAGACATTTGAATAAAAAACGTGTTAAATTGCAAAGAAGAACGTGAAGAATTTTAAGTTGACACCGAGCTTAGTTGATGACCAACCCTTAACTATGTAAATGGGGGTTATCTATTGTAATTAATTAAAGAAACAAAACTATTATTTAATCTTTCGAACGACAGAGTCCGTTAGTCCACGTGAGTTTCGGTTCAGGGATTTTTTTTTAGATTTTATCGAAAGTACGGCCAGCTGGTAGGTATTGACTAGAATGGATTTTTTTCGAAAATTAACTGAAAATATTTGGAAGAGTATTTGTAATACAAACTCGTAACATTTTTGAGAATAACCAACTTGCTCTGAAGAAGTGAGGATAGAGACGAAACTTCGGAATAGTTTTAGCAAAAATATAATTTGGATTCCACAACAAATTTAATTTTGAAAATAATGAACGAGAATCGGTCACTAAATCATTGTTTGTACCTGAGCTGACATAAACAAACAACCTATCTAATAGAATATTTCCCTCCTGTCAAAAATTCTATGTATCTGGAGAACAATTATCGAAAATTACAGCGATAATTGCATTGTAGGAAGCGAAACTGCACTGCGATAATTGTTCTGTTCATAGATGCATAGTTTCTATGCATCTTACACAGTTCGAATCTGTGGCAATTCCATTCTAAATCAGTTTGACAGGTAATGTAACAGTTTATTCGGGAAATATTCCCCCGAATTACACTCGTGCATCAAAATTACCGGATAATTTCGCATTCCAGCGTGTTTTCTTTGAAAAACTGCATTCGGTCATTTTCATTTTTGGAGAAAGAGCCCTCCACCTTCGGTGTCGGGCTCTTTCTCCAAAAATGAAAATGAACTCATGCAGTTTTTATGACAACACGCTGTCATGCAAAATTATCGGTAATTTTGATGCACTTGTGCAATTACTTACGAATATTTCCGAATATTTCCCTCCTGTCAAAAATTCTATGTATCTGGAGAACAATTATCGAAAATTACAGCGATAATTGCATTGTAGGAAGCGAAACTGCACTGCGATAATTGTTCTGTTCATAGATGCATAGTTTCTATGCATCTTACACAGTTCGAATCTATGGCAATTCCATTCTACATCAGTTTGACAAGTGTTGTAACAGTTTATTCGGGAAAATGACCGGATAATTTCGCATTCCAGCGTGTTTTCTTTGAAAAACTGCATTCGGTCATTTTCATTTTTGGAGAAAGAGCCCTCCACCTTCGGTGTCGGGCTCTTTCTCCAAAAATGAAAATGAACTCATGCAGTTTTTATGACAACACGCTGTCATGCAAAATTATCGGTAATTTTGATGCACTTGTGCAATTACTTACGATAATTTGTTGAAGTGAAAAACAAAAAATTACGATCATTCCATGGAAAACCAGGAATACGTATTTATTTGTTTTTTTATCAATAAACACTGCTTTTCAATAACAATTAATCGTAAGAAGAAACAAATAGACTTACGATGTTGACAATTCCATCAGTGAATAACACATTATTTGAAATTGGTAACAACTTGGTAGGTACCTATATACTGGTACTCTTGTACGTGTACCTTTCCATGATTGAATGGCATAACCTACTGAACACGAATGACATAAGAAATGTCAAAAACTTATACTCAGTGTGGCCATTACAACCATTCTAAATTATATCATCCCGTTATAACCCACTCTGAATGGATACCTATTTTTTTTGATCGATCTAGTCTTTCTGTTATGAGGCAATTGATTATTTATACTTCCAAGTGACCCCACGTTAGATGAAATTTGAATTTGGCCGCTTTTTTGAATTTTACTTTTCTACTTTTTCGAGAAATATCATTTTATGACAATCAAAAGCTTGTCACTTGGTAACAGCCCAAAGCCGAAGGCTGAGGGCTACTTTTTTCGCAAGAGTTTGCACAAAACGCTCGACTTTGTCTTCACCGTTGCTTCTTTATATTCGGTTCCGTCTTTCTTTCTCATATTGACCGCCCAATCTTTCATTATCAAAGTCAATTCTTCTATAATAATAATCTTTATTTAGCACTCGGCTATTGAAAACAATACAAATGTAATCCACTAACTTAATTAAATTCTTCATAAATATAACTGATTAAACATTTTTTAAATACTCTATAATTATTACAATATTTGATCTTTTCAGGTAGTTTGTGAAGATAACTAATCCCCTGCTAAATGTGGATTCTAAGTTCCTATGTCCATTCAATTCATAGTCTTGTTCGCAGAAAAATTCATAAATATTCCCCAAATATATTAACTGACAAAGGAAATGCAACACCCTGAAGGAGGTGTTTAAATTTTATTTTTTTTCGGTGAAACATAGATAGTATAGCAAGTAGTAAATGATTGAATTTATAGAAAGAAATCGTGAAGGTTTTTTCATGTGAACAATTTTTGTTAGTGAAATTTTGTAGTAGTTTTTTGCAAGTTTTTTTAAATTTTACAACAAACCAGCTGTTGGAGGAGATCTAAAGTCGATGTTTAGTTATTGTTAAAATGCCTAGAGCACGTGTACGCGGAATTTATCCCCAGCTAAGTGAATTTGAAAGAGGCCGACTTATTGGTTTATGGGAGGCAGGGTTGTCATTTCGAAAAATCGCTAACCGTACGAACAGAAATGCAACTACTGTTATGAGATGTTGTCAAGCGTGGTTTGATAATGCCTAAAATCGAAGAAGAGTAGGCATCGGACGTCGAAGGGGCACAAATGTAGTTCAAGATCGACGTCTAAGACTTATAGTTATTAGAGACCGATTTGCGACAACTCGATCTTTGGCTGATGTCGGGGAGAAAGACGTGAACCTCAGTTTGACGTTGAGCGTCATGTACTGTCATGGACAGTAGGCGTTATGGTATGAGGTGATATTGCAAATGCAAGTAGGCACCTTTAGTCTTTATTCGAGGTAACATGACAGCGCTGCGTTACCTTCAAGAAAAAGTAGAACCATATGTTCTCCCTTGCCTTAACCGGCTCGAGAATCCAATATTTCAGCAAGATAATGCCTGACCTCATGTTGCCAGAGTTAGTTCAAACTTTTTCGAAGCGACCCATGTGAATCTTTAGCCATGGCCGCCCAGATCCTCCGATCTTTCGCCAATAGAGCATGTTTGGGACACCATGGGTAGAAGATTTGGAAATTTACCCCTGCCCCCACGGACTTTAGCGGTTCTGAGACATGAAGTACAGGTAGCTTGGGATAGTTTATCTCAAGAAGAAATAGACCATCTAATTACATCAATACCTAGACGAGTTGGGGAGAGTATAGATAATATTGCGGTGGACAAACACATTATTAACAAACAAAAATTGTGAACCCTTTGTTTTTTTCTCCAAAATTCAATCAGTTAAACCTTGCTATTTTATCTATGTTTCACCAAAAAAAAAATTCAAAATTTAAACAGTTCCTCCAGGGTATTGCAGTTTCTTTGTCAGTTATTAGGTATATATTTGTAACTGTATGTTGTATTTCATTTGATTAGCTCATTTATACTCTGTTATACTACTCAGAATATACGCACTGCTAAAACGTGACGTTTTGAAATTTATGTGATGTTGACATGATTGGGTGAAATTTTTCCTATGACACAAAATATCAAAATTTAATCGGTTGTTAGAACTATCAAAAAGTTTTCATATAAATTGGATATTGCTAATTTAAATGTGCTCACTAAACACAAACAAACTCCAAAAATAAATAGTAACGTTAGAACACCGATAGAACAACTCAAAGGTACCACCCGTGTCGAATATTGACCCCACAACGACTCCCCCGTCGGTCCGCCAGAGGGCAGCAGAGTCGAAAACCCCATAATTTGGTAACATCCGCTAAACAGCCAACTATTTAAATGTGCATTAGTTGCATTTCATCCACGCGACCAAATTTCCGGTCTCGAGCCCTTCTAATTAAGTAGATGATTTTTGTTTGCTTAGATAATCATTTAATAGACCCCTCGAGCCATGCCTAGTTGGCCTCCCTCTTATCGTAGATGGCATCTCGATCGTATCGGAAGGGGGTTCGGTTCGGACGGCACTGGGCTCTTTCTCGAACTGTTCGAGTCGTTCTGTTCGATCGGATCCGACAGGAATCGGGTTTTTTGAGGGGTCTGAGGGTTGTTGAGACGTCAAATTATAAATCATTTTGCGACATAATCTGATGGGTGGGATGGAGAAATTATACTTGTTGGTTTGGTGGAAGGGTGGAATAACGGTTTATGTATAGACTTGTACTGTTTATTTGATAATATAAGGGCTGCTTCAGAGTAATAAAATACGTAAAGATATCTTTTACACCTCATTTCTGAATACTAATTTTTTTTATCACTCTATAAAGAAAATGGAAATTATTTGGGTTATCGATCTGTATTGATTTCATAATTAATTAATATAAATTAACATATTGCTCGATTCTTTCCTGGATTCTCCATTTGAGCCCCTTCCAAGCAGTTTCTCACTTTTGGTTGCTTTGTGCTTTTTTTCATAACATTTCCTTCACTGAAGATGCACTGTTCAAAGTTTTTATCATTTGTGCAGAAGTCTTATAGACTTAAGTCCTCCTCTTTATCACCTTTCTTTATTAAAAGGTTACAATAAGTATTTTTGATAATATTGTTAATTTAACTAATAAAGAATGTTACGCGTTACTTTATGAGCACACACAAATCTATTGTATTTTTTTGTCCACCCTGTACCAATTGGAATCAACATGTGATACATTTTTGGAATCAGCTCAGCTAGAGCAATCGGAAAATTGAGACAAAATAGGGGTGTTCCATTTAAAAAAAATGACGGTGACGTCATTACTCGAAAGTAATTCACCCTGTTTATTAGATTATTATTTTAAAATAGGGTAAATTAAAATAAAAAATCGACGTGTTTCAGGATTATTTCTTAAAATGGACTGTTTAGCTGAAAATGAATTCGTTCCATACTTTACGGACACAGTGTATAATTGTCGAAGTAAGGAGAAGTTGAAGATAAACGGTTATCAGAAGGCCTTCTGGAGCAGAAATTTTTAAATCGAGATTAGGTATTTGTTTCCAAAAGTGATCACACTCAACCTCATTTAAACTCGGAAGCAATAATTCATAACGAAGAACCATAACATAAGGCTCGCTATATTTCGCCAATAACTCAAAAGCTGATTTACAGCATGCTCAGTTAGTAGTCCAAACGACTCCACACACATTTATTGAACCTTATCGGCCAAGCCGATGAGTTAAGTAACCTATCTCAACATCTCATGTCACGTGCCAAATGTAAAAATGATTTAAAACCATGACCACAGCCCTCTAGCCAACCGTTATTAAAAAAATATATAAAACAAATAACACAACCTAAACCGGCAATTATAGGGATGTTAAGGGCGTACATAAATTATTATTTTATCAGCGAGTCTGATTTACATCGGGAAGAGAATAGCTCCAACTGGAAGCAGCTGATGGACTGAAATTTTAATTAATATTAATAGCGTCATTATATGGTTTCGAAAATTAAAAAGCTCTCCGAATTTAACGTGAAAATTGAGGTGTTAGTTCACAAATTACGGCATATGATAGGTCTGCTCGGATACGCTCTACTTGGCTGTGTAGCGTCAAATTTTGTATATTTCGTTGGATACCGATAAGGGTTTTCCATTGGGGAGGATGGTTTTAACGTAGTGGCAGCCATATTGTAGAAATGCAATTAGCTTTATTTGGGTTGAATTCATACGACCTTAAAAACGATTGGTTATTACTAAAGAACATACTGAATTCTTCTTTGATGTCTTTTTGAAGGATATCTTAAGTTATAGCCTACATAATTGTACTTGTATATGTTTTTTGTTTTTGTTTTATTTCTGAAGAATTCAAAACAAATTTTTGTACAACTGCCATTAGAAGCGACACTTTAATGACTTCCAATAGTGTAAAAAGTAGGGCTTGGTTTGATTTTCAAGTTAGTTTTCCAATCTCAAGTCAAGTATTTATTTATCAAGTACTTGAATCATATGAAGCTACTTGATTTTTAGCAGTTTTATTGTGTAGTGTCACATAAATGAAAAAATGATGAAATGAAAAGAAACCTTGCAAAAAACACTTTCATTTATTAAACTTATTGTATAAAAGAACCGACAATATCAAATTTTGATTGATTATTATTATTATTCCATCCAGGATCTAAGATACATAAGGCATCTTAAGAATTTGTCGCCAATCCTATTGTGGGTTATTGTAACTTAAGAGCAGCTTTGGAAAATTGTCTTTCAACAGGAGCTGAAGATGCTGGCGTTGATAAAAAATTCTTGAATATTGATAAAAGAAATAAAACACTTGGCTATATGTGAAACGTTCAGCCATTTTTCCAATTCATTCTCTAGGAATTCCCATTTCTTGGAAAAAGTAGAAAATGACACCCTCCAATATTTGCCGCCCCTCTAGAGCGGCTTCAAGTTTTTCTGCTGAGTTATAAAACGCTTGAACATCATTTTTTTTTATGATTGAGTAAAACAATCGGATGATGCGGATGAACCATTATTTTAAATTCGAATGCGTCCATGCCCAACCCTAGTTTATTTGTTATAAAATCTGTGAAACTAGATAAATTTATTCAATATATAGGTAATTCCGAATTCTCGGAAAAAGTAGAAAATGCCGCCCACCACTATTTGCCGCTTCGGCGAAATTAATTTTGTTTTTTCCTGAGAAAAAATTACATTCTTTTTCGTTTTTCATATAATTTCATAAATGTAAGTGTGTTATATTTTTTGAATGAATTCTATATCTTTTTCTTGTTTCTAATATTCTCTTTCTCGAGTCTTTTCCATATTGAATGGAAACATTAATCAATTTCAATGGTTTTTCAAATCTTTATTTTCAATGTGGCTCCATCTCTCAGATTTCTGAAACTACCAAAATCTACCAATAGATTTCATAGAAATGTGAGAAAATTACTACTAAAGTAACACTGGCGAATGCTTCATTCTCTCGGCGCTCGAGGAATCCCCGTATTTAGTCTAAGCGCGCACGAGATTGCAGAAATATATGCCGTGCGAGAAGTAATATCAAGTAGCTTGATATCAAGTCAAGCGAAAAAAATCTAAAATCATGTCATTCTTAATTAGCCCATTTTATCATCAAAAGAGGGCAGTAAGGCAAAAAACATTGTATGTATTCGTGTTAAAATTCATTTTATTTTGTTCGTGGAATTGTTCGAATAGCTTTGCTCATTTCACAAACTATTTCACATAAATATAAAACATCACTTTTAACAGTCATATCATAAATGACTATTTGCTATAGGATGAGAATCAGAAAAGTAATAACGTGAATTCCAAGGCCTTGCACTTGTTATTGTACTCAATTATTATTATTCAATTGTTCATATGCAGTTTCTTGACGAAATTATTCACATATTGTTTTCAATATACTCAATTCAGTCTTTTGAATACCAAATCATGAAAGAAAAACATTCTGCATTTCAGATTGTCTAAATTGATTTTTATTGCAATTTACAAATTGAAAAAAATCGTCTACATTATTTCTGATAGATTCCTTGATATATTCTTAGGCAACAGTTGAGGATGCTATGCCCCCAGAAATTAAATATGTCCCAGCATTCACCAAAATTGTTGCAGATCAAGAAAAATTAACTATGATCATAATACATGCTAAGATACCCATCAACAAAAAATAACTCTGAACAATTAATAAATACTCTTGTAACGGGTGTTTTTTTTCCAGGTATACAACTTTAAGTTGTCATTACTGTTCAAGATAGCGACCGATTTAACAGCTGTCAAGTGATTTATTCTCAATTTGGTTTGGCAATTCCTCATGCATAGACTCACACCTGAAAAACGCTTGCAAATAGTGCAATTTTATTTCGAAAATAATGGTTCTGTGCGGAATAAGTATCGCGCACTACGTCCATTTTATTTTGTTTAGCGATGAAGCGCACTTCTGGTTGACTAGCTACGTCAACAAACAAAACTGCTGCATTTGGAGTAAAGCTAATCCTCAAGTGTATGTCGAAACACCGTTACATCCATAAAAACTGACTGTTTGGTGCGCTTTATGGGCTGGTGGAATCATTGGTCCGTACTTCTTCAAAAACGATGATGGCCATAAGGTTATAGTCAATGGTGATCGGTATAGAGCCATGATTACTAACTTTTTCATTCCTGAATTGAACAACCATGATGTCCAGGAGCTGTGGTTCCAACAAGAAGGCGCAACATGTCACACAGCTCGTGCCTCAATCGATTTATTGAAAGACACGTTTGGTGACTGCCTAATTTCACGTTTTGGACCTGTGAATTGGCCTCCAAGATCTTGTGATTTAAGACCGCTAGACTTCTTTCTTGGGGCTATGTGAAGTCATTGGTCTGCGGATAAGCCTCAAACCCTTGACCATTTGGAAGACAACATTCGCCGTGTTATTGCCGATATACGGCCACAAATGTTGGAAAAAGTCATCGAAAATTGGACGTCCAGATTGGACTACATCCGAGCCAGCCGTGGCGGTCATATGCCAGAAATCATATTCAAAATGTGATGCCAGAAGATTATTTTGCGGATTAATAAAATTCATGTCCATCGTTGTTTTATTGCAATTAAAAGTTCTATAGCTCTAAAAAACATCCTTTAGAATTCAATTCATTTTTGTTCTCGACACCCTGCATCAGTTCTATTCAACCTCCAAATAAACCGTTTTAAAAAGACTTTCCTTTCAATTCACGACTATTGACAGAAAATTATGTCACTTAATAATATGAGAATGGGGACATCTCCCTTAACACATACAAGAATAGAATTAAAACTTAACTTGAATGGATAGAAACTCAACACTCCTGTTTATCACAAACACCGGATAAAATGGATAAGTGTCATATTTAATTCGGAAAAAACTTCTGCTTTATGTCATTCGACCTCAGTAACACTTGGTTGGACCCCTCTGTATCATCTTTCGTCCCCCTACGGCCCTTCATAACAATGAAAACTGAATGTGCAATCTTTCTGGTATGTTTAAACCGAAGAGAATTACTGCGATGAATACAAAAAACCGATGTAATTCGGGTATTTGAAGAATAACAGTCAGCCATTCTTCGATTGTTTATGAAAATATAGAAAATGAAGTTATCGAATGTCAAATCGATTTATATAATTTTAGGTTTTGTTAGGTCTTTGTGTTATAAGGAGTTTATTTTCATTTTGAGAGCTTTCAATCCTGAAGTTTATTGGCAATAATAATAATAGTCTATAGATTTTTTTAGGACACTAAGTATAAAAGAAGAGACAGAAAATGAAAAAAATGAAACTGAAAACGAAAATGAATAAGATTATGACTTATTATTTTATCATAATTCTGAACTGTTTCATTTCATTATATCTATTTATGTTATTTCTATGTGAATTACTATGAGAATTCATTAAATACATTTTTATTTTGAACTCAGTGAATATTCAACGGTTTCATTTGATATATGGATAAATAGATAGATAGAATTGATAAATGAAATTAAGTAAAGTCCTTAAGTGCTTCACAATTATATTAAATAATCCCCTGAATTATACGGTTCAAGATTTATTGAAAATGTCTTGGTTTTTGATTTGAGAAGTCTGCAATTTTGTATAATTTTAAGATCATTCCGCAAACTGTTGAAGATTTTAATGCACATATAGGATGGATTTTTTCTGTTAGAGATAAATTAAGATATGGAAACTTTATATTGGCCGTTCTCGTATTGTAAGTGAAATTGGTGTTATTTCTTAGAAATTCTATTTTGTTTTTATGTAGGTAGAGAAGGCGCTCATGCAGATGAAGACCATAGACTGATGTTAGTAATCCCAATCACCTGAAATTGCCCCTGTAGAAATCACAGGAACCTATATTAAAAAATATTAAGTATTCTTTTCCGACTCATGAATACTGATTAGGGATTCATCGAGTCAAGTAGCTTGACATTTTAACCAACTACTTGACTTGAGAATCAAGCTTGTGAAAAATTACATACTTGAGCTTAACTTGACTTGATTTTAGATATTTATTGCTTGACTTGATATCAAGCTACTTGATATTACTTGAGCTTGATATGCACGCGTTGCACGGCACATATTTCTGCAATATCGTGCGCGCTTAGACTAAATAAGGGGATTCCTCGAGCGCCAAGAGACTGAAGCATTCGTCAGTGTAACTTTATCAGTAGTTTTCTCACATTTCTAATCTATTGGTAGATTCAGAAAAATCTTTCCAAACTTGGCCAAAATGGCCAAGGATTTTTTATCAACGTCAACATCTTCAGCTCCGATTGAAAGACAATTTTCCACAGCTGCTCTAACAGTTACAAAAACTCGCAATAGGTTAGGCGACAAATCTATAAGATGCCCCATATGTCTTAGATCCTGGATGGAAAAATAATAATAATCAAGTTTTATTGATCCATCATTCACAAATTCAATTGCATTGAACATGTCAAAGGAAAAAGAATATTACAAATTTACAAACTGAAACAACAATCCTTTTGGAGAGAATTGTAAAAATAACATACACAAATCCAGAGAGCCAAAATATTATGAGATCAAACAAAGCCTGGAGGTTTCTCAATATTAAGAAACATTATTTTTTTATTATTTTTCATTTTGTTATGATTTATAGTGATTTAATTTATGTTTCTATTTCAAACATGTTGATAGTTTCGGTTATTTTATAAAGGGTGTTTGTTTTAGAGTTATAGAACTTTAAATTGCAATGAAACAACGATGGATTATTCGATTGACATGAATTTCATTTATCTGCAAGATAATTTTGTGGCGTTACATTTTACATATGATTTCTGGCATATGACCGTTACGGATGGCTCGGATGTAGTCTAATCTGGACGTCCAATTTCCGATGACTTTTTCCAACATTTGTGGCCGTATATCGGCAATAACACGGCGAATGTTGTCTTCCAAATGGTCAAGGGTTTGTGGCTTATCCGCATAGACCAATGACTTTACATAGTCCCACAGAAAGAAGTCTAGCGGTGTTAAATCACAAGATTTTGGAGGCCAATTCACAGGTCCAAAACGTGAAATTAGGCGGTCACCACACGTGTCTTTCAATAAATCGATTGTGGCACGAACTGTGTGACATGTTGCGCCGTCTTGTTGGAGCCACAGCTCCTGGACATCATGGTTGTTAGTAATCATGGCTCTATACCGATCACCATTGACTGTAACGTTCTGGCCATCATCGTATGTCTTAGATCCTGGATGGAAAATTTTGAAATCAAACAAAGCCTGTAGGTTTCTCAATATTAAGAAACTTTATTTTTTTATTACTTTTAATTGTATGGTTTGTAGTGATTCAATTAATGGTTCTATTTCAAAAAATTCGATATTTCCTTTCTTTTATACATTAAGTTTATTAAATAAAAGTGTTTTGCAAGGTTCCTCCTCATTTTTTCATTGATGTGACACTACACAATAAAATTGCTGAAAATCAAGTAGCTTGATATGATTCAAGTACCTACTTGATAAATAAATACTTGACTTGACTTGAGATTGAAAAACTACTAGTTGACTCGAGCTTGACTTGAAATCTAGTCAAGCTCAAGTCAAGTACCTTGAAAATCAAGCCAAGCCGTGAATTCTTATTACAGATATACTCATACCCCAAAATATTATACCATATCCCAATAAAGATTCATATTTAGCATACTGTTGAACTTTTTTTACATTTTCATTCATATATTTGAGCACCACTTTGAAGGCAAAGATCATTCAGTTTTTTAACAGATTGTCAATATGTGTATTCCACTTCAGAAATTCGTGAATTATTATTCCTAAAAATTCATTATTCTCAACTGTGTTATTGACTTGGTTGTTGAGACTTACTTCTAAAGATGTTTCTTTCAAATTGCTCGCTCTGAATACGATGAGATGAACAAATCATTGAGTGACTGTTATTTTCAAAACATTTTTGAATCAGGAAATAGTTTTATGGCATACAGACTATTTCCTTATATTATCTCACAGACGTTGAAATCACTTTCGTACATTTTTGAATGTTTAAAATTTTTAACATACAATTGAAATTTGCGCCATTACTTCTGAGACGCACGTTATCATCCATTATAATCGAAGAACTTTTCAAAACCTAACTGCCAATCCTATTTATTCTTTCAGATTTGAAAGCCGAAGGAAAGAACTCAATTCAATCGAGCAACATCGAATTTGAATTCTGCTCCCTATGAATAACAGAAAATAGGGAGGGGTCGAAGGAAAATTTCAGGGAAATTGGTTCCCTTTTCCAATCTGATCTCTGGTGAATACATGTCAAGCATGATAGTATTGAATTCAATGACCTTAAAGTTGGCTGTAGGTGAGATAATCGGAGAAGTGATTTCCTACTGAATTGGGAATTTAGAATAATCCAACATCGAGTGATAGCTCTAACTGAATGTTATAAGTTATTATTTTTTCCAGTTTGCTCCATTCACTACTGGGTTATTCGTGGTCCTGAATTCACAGCGCTGTTTCAATGACGTATGTCAAACAGAACTGTCATGTTTAGTTGAAGGTTAGTTATTTGACAATATCTATCATTCATCTGCTCCTGAACCTAAGGAAATTGTGAAAACTTACTACGAAAATAATGATTCTGTAGTGAGTATGTTTAGTGAATTATCAGAAGATTATGGTCGATATAATGGTCCATCTGAGCGGTAAGACAGTGAACAAATTCGAAGAGACTGGATCTGTTACTGTTGTCTTAAGACTCATGCATCATCGAAATGCATGCTCGATAGAAAATATTGCTGCTGTAAGTGTTGAAGAAGATACCAAATTTCTCGACGCGCACAACGTTTGGGCCTCTCTTACGGCACGCTATGGGGTATTTTTGCATCTATATTCGTATCTCCATACACACAAGAACTAAATCCAGATTGCGTAGAGCATATGTCGATTGATTGCTTGAACAACAACGTTTGGATGACGATTTTTTTCTATCGTACTTTTTTCAGAACATTTTTCACTCGGGCGCTATGTGAACAAGCAAAATTATCGAATATGGAGCATTGAAAATCCTCAGGTAACTACTGAGAGATCATAACATCCACGAAAAAAAGACTGGGTGAAATACAATTTGTCACACAAAGTAGCATTTCTCATCGCTAAATGATTATTTGATATGTTTGAAATTGGGCACAATAGACCATTAGGTCGCAGTGAAACGTAACCTCCTTAATTAAATCTATGTTTGAAATTTCTTAACATTATGTAAAGCTGTTCACAAATAAAATTATGCGAGTCCATTAGAAATTATAGTATATTCTAAAACAAGTTGCAGAATTGGCTCCTATTCCAACATGAATGCGAAATTCGAACGCATGAGTGTTGGAATTGTCTTTTGCAACGAGTATTGGACGATATTTTCTCTATTTCAGTCGAGTTTTATGAAATATTGACGAAATTCAATGAAAAATTAAGATTTTATGTCTTTGTGACTTTTGTATTGTATCTTGCTAGTTGGTGTGACTGTCACGAAAATTGACAGACTACGGAATTTGAATCGTACATTTTAAATTTTTGAATAATTTAAAATAACGCATTAAATTCATGAATTATGTCTGAATAAATCGATGTAACACCACCAGAATTAAGAGAAATTATGAATAATGCTGGAAATCATTCCACTATATCCAAATTATACAGTATATTGACAATTACTGACGTTTGTTGAAATTTAATAGGATTGGAAGGCAGAAGAGACAACCACAAAATGAAAAATATAACTGCAAACGATGCTGTAATGAGTTCATTACAGCACTGTTTTTAGAACTGTAATGAACTCATTACGATACTGAAATAGAGAATAGTAATTTACGTAAGTCCGGAAAATAGGGTTTTTTTGGACGAATAGACAAAATTCCAGGACTCGCTTACGCTCGTCCCGGAGTCCAAAAAAACCATTTTCGGGCGTGTTGCGTACAATATTTTTTCGGCAACCATGTAGAATAACACTATCGCTGCTGCTTTCCATATTTTATTACGATTGAGATAAAAAACATTCAAATTTTTGACAACTAATTTCACATGAACTGTCAGCCGTTATCTCGGTTGCTATGGATTCTATGATTCTTTTCCGGCCTAGTCCGGGAAGTACGTACTTTCCGGACTAGGCCGGGAAATGCTACTTTCTCAGAGAAAAAGCGTCCGGGAAGTGAGCACTTTCCGGACGGTTGCCGAAAAATTTCTTTATAGTCACATTTATTTTTTCGATATGAATTGTGCGAACCTAACCGAATCTCAGGAAACAAAATGCTGGTTCCTCCAGTAACTAAATAAAACAGCGCAACATGTGAGCTCTCGCACTACGTCAACCACCCATAACCTCATTGTTCTCAATTACATTCGTCAACTGAAACATGAAAAGAATAGAATGACACAATAAAAAGTTCGCAAAAAAAGAAGTGTTAACGCCTTTCGCCAATTTCCAAACGGACTAGGAGGAAGTGTGTAATTTAAGGATTTATTTTATTCGTAAAGAACCACCCTGCCGTAGGCGAGCAGGCGTACCACCCCTAAACGAATAGAAAAACACTTCAATACAATAAAACCATTCAGGGGCCACACACACAACATGAGGAGATCCGGATCTGTAACTTATAATTTTCCAGTTTGTGAAGTGTGTTAATTATATGGAGGAGTGGACTTTGGAACGGAGGGGGTCTAATATACCGAATAAATCTTGCATTGGGGCTGAAGAGTTATTAAAATTTAGCACAATAGTAATGATTCCATACGGTTTAGTTTTGTATTGGCTACGGTTATGAGAACCGAAGCTGATGTGAGTTTTTAAAGGGGAATGAGGATAGGTTAGGTTAGAGGTTCTCTCGAAGCACTCTTCGTAATTTACTGAAAATACAAGCACACTCATAAATTATTTTGAATATTCATCGAGTATTAGATGGGAAGATAAAAGTTCCAAGCCTTAGAGTTAAAAACAACATTTTTTTCTTGAAAATTCGACTTTATTTGATACATGTTCCTACTTCAACGCTCCTCTAACATTCCTAGACCTTTTCTGTAATAATATTCTTCTTTGCTTCTGAAATATATTCTAACCTCGGCAGTGTACTCTTCATTGAAGCTGAATTTATTTATTTGGAGCTTTTTTTGAGGTGTACGAAAAGCCAGTAAGAGCTGGGGGCCAGATCCGGAGAATAAGGTGTGTGTCCAATCAATTGGAAGCGCAATTTGACCATTTCAACTATTTGTGGAAGTGGCACGTTCAATATCTTGATCCAGAATCAAATGTATGTTCTGATAAATTTAATAATCAACCAAAAGAAAATTCAAAATGACTAAAAATGTATCAATTAAGTAAACGGTTAACTAATTGAACAACTACATCAACATAAAGATAGACTTACGTTTCGGAATTTTTGTATTTAATAATACAATTTTTCCTCATCAGTGCCTTATAGTTCAACGAAAATTATTAAATTTGCAAACTCACCACGTGTATATTACTCCATCAAAACTGCAAGCTAGAAACTACAGACTAAATAAACGTACCGGTTACTCTAGTGGGGATTCACGGAGAAAACCATTACTGAAGGTAGTCATAGATTTCTTTCTTGTTATTTTTTTGAAATATATATACAAATCGACATTTACCATTGAATAAACAATTTCAGGAATTTTAAATTTATCAATTGGTTGGTAATGACTCTCTAATCAATATATGATTACATCAAATTATAAAAGTTTAATGAGTCTACTTGTTGAAGGCTATTTAATATAAATCAAATAATTTGACAACTTTGTGTCTAACCCTTCACAATAATATATCTATATGATATATTTAGTTTATTTTTGTCTTTATGTTGATGTAGTTGTTCAATTAGTTAACCGTTTACTCAATTGATACATTTTTAGTCATGTTGAATTTTCTTTTGGTTGATTATTAAATTTGTCATTTTTAGAATTGGAATATATTCCAAGACAAAAATAAACTAAATATATCATATAGATATATTATTGTGGAGGGTCAGACACAAAGTTGTCAAATTATTTGATTTATATTAAATAGCCTTCAACAAGTAGACTCATTAAACTTTTATAGTATGTTCTGATGTTCTAACGAGGAAAAAAAATTAAATGTCATATATGCACCAAGCCCGGGAATTTTTGAGTTATGTGTACTGCACCTGGCAGATGTGGTCCTGATAGGAACCTAGCTTTTGTTTGTGTATCATAGTTGATTTGAAAGATATAATCAAAAATGAGTATGTATGTCCAAAGTCACTTAGAAGAATCCAGAATATTTAGATTATACAATGGTTGTCCAAATTTCCAGCAATGCATTTTGGGACAGGGCGTTTATTGTTTAAAAATACTTCAAAAATGAACCCCGGTATTTAACGGATCATGTGGAACCAGAATGTGTCAATTTAATTGTTTCTATTGGCTAAAATAGTCCACGTTCCGATAGGTGCCGATTTGGTTACTTTCATTGGCACATCTATCACTTCATAATTATCTTTCTTATGATTCGCATATGTGATATACCATATTGTTAAGCCCAGAATATATATATATATATATATATATATATATATATATATATATATATATATATATATATATATATATATATATATATATATATATATATATATATATGATTCGCATAGGACTAGGAGATAAATAAATAATAAATAAGTTCATTGAAGCAAAAAATATAACGAAAAATGAAATGAGCATTTTACTCGATTTTAGATCGTTGTGCGACTTTTTATTTGGATAAAATCTATTGAAAGTAACTTGGAGTAGGCCAGAATATTTTCAATATACAAAGGATTTCCTAAATATATATTAGGTAGCAGGGAATGTGTTATCTTACCAGTATTTGTACGTTTGTATGCTAATTGAATTGAATTGAAATTCAAGATAGTATGTGTCGATTTGGTCACTTTCATTGCTCGAAATACTACACGTGCTGTCGCGTAGCAATATGACCACTCTTATTAGTGGGAGTTCTGCTCATCTTCCACATTTCATCTATAGAACTGGCTTGGGGAGTTTATGAGTGCCGTTTAAGACAATTCAATCAAACATAAACGAACGATTCTAGAGTCATCGAGAAAATGTGAAAGGTATTTAATGATTATTATTATTATTATTTCGACGATAATGTTTGGTAAAATTCTATGACACATTTTACTGAATATGATTTCTGGAATATTACTGTCACGGCTGGCTCGGATGTAGTCCAATCTGGACGTCCAATTTTCGATGACTTTTCCAACATTTTTGGCCGTATATCGGCAATAACACGGCGAATGTTGTCTTTCAAATGGTCAAGGGTTTGTGGCTTATCCGCATAGACCAATGACTTTACATAGCCCCACAGAAAGTAGTCTAGCGCTGTTAAATCACAAAATCTTCGAGGCCAATTTACAGGCCCAAAACGTGAAATTAGGCGGTCACCAAACGTGTCTTTCAATAAATCGATTGTGGCACGAGCTGTGTGACATGTTGCTCCGTCTTGTTGGAACCACAGCTCCTGGAGATCATGGTTGTTCAATTCAGGAATGAAAAAGTTAGTAATCATGGCTCTATACCGACCACCATTGACTGTAACGTTCTGTCCATCATCGTTTTTGGAGAAGTACGGACCAATGATTCCACCAGCCCATAAAGCGCACCAAACAGTCAGTTTTTCTGGATGTAACGGTGTTTCGACATACACTTGAGGATCAGCTTCACTCTAAATGCGGCAGTTTTGTTTGTTGACGTAGCCATTCAACCAGACGTGCGCTTCATCGCTAAACAAAATAAAATGGACGTAGTGCGCGATACGTATTCCGCACAGAACCATTATTTTCGAAATAAAATTGCACCATTCGCAAGCGTTGTCCAGGCGTGCGTCTATTCATGATGAATTGCCAAACCAAACTGAGAATAAATCACTTGACAGCTGTTAAATCGGTCGCCATCTTGAACAGTAATGCCAACTTGAAGTTATATACCTCGAAAAAAAACACCCTATACTTGAAAAATAAATACTTGACTTGACTTGATATTGAAAAACTACTACTTGACTTGAACTTGACTTGATTTCATGTCAAGTTCAAGCCAACATACAAAAAGTGCGGAAAAATTAAGCTATGACAATTTTTCCATCAGGCTGCATCCTGGTACAAATTTGTAGCGTTTTTCGACATAGTTTGAAGCGGGTATCCTTCAAAAGCAATCGAACCCCCTCCGGCACTGTCGATAAGAATCAAATTTGCTTTTCCGCAAGGGGAAAAACATCACTCCGAAATTGAACTTATCTGTCACAATCGGAGGATCTTGGTTGTAGACCGAGCGATTGCTTTTAATTCCAGTTTAACTTTAATCATGTCCCTGTGAACATCTGGTCTCGCTGCACAATAGGACCGGGGCCTAACATTCATCGCTGTTGAATCGTTTTGAATCATTTCGATAGGGTAGAAACGGATTCGGATTACATACCACTCGGTAGTTTTATTCAAATCGAATTTTGTTCACATTTCATGGCTTCCAGGCCTCTCTCTGCACGCTCTATTCGTTCAGAAAGGCTTCTATCGTGCTTATGTCTGACTTTTCGTTTATTTTTTTCGATTATAAACCTTTCAAATTTTTCCACGAATGTAATTTGGGGTCTTATGGATATTCGAATTAGGTTTGGTCAGTTTGGAATCCAGAAATGAGAAAATTAGGGGAAATGCGGACAAAATGACACACTGTTTTGTTTTACAATAATATATTTCTAGTTTTTGCAATAGTACTCCCATTTTGGTGCTGAATACTAACTTGGGTTAATTGTTTTTAAGTAAAGGGTGTTTTTTTTAGAACTATAGAACTTTAAATTGTATATAATTATTCGATTGACATGAATTTTATTTATCCGCAAGATAATCTTGTGGCATTACATTTTAAATATGATTTATGGCATATGACCGCCACGGCTGGCTGGGATGTAGTCCAATCTGGACGTCCAATTTTCGATGACTTTCCAACATTTGTGGCCGTATATCGGCAATAACACGGCGAATGTTGTCTTCCAAATGATCAAGGGTTTGTGGCTTATCCGCATAGAACAATGACTTTATATAGCCCCACAGAAAGTAGTCCAGCGGTGTTAAATAACAAGATCTTGGAGGCCAATTCACGGTCCGAAACGTGAAATTAGGCGGTCACCAAACGTGTCTTTCAATAAATCGATTGTGGCACGAGCTGTGTGACATGTTGCGCCGTCTTTTTGGAACCACAGCTCCTGGACATCATGGTTGTTCAATTCAGGAATGAAAAAGTTAGTAATCATTGCTCTATATCGATCACCAGTGACTGTAACGTTCTGGTCATCATCGTTTTTGAAGAAGTACAGACCAATGATTCCACCAGCCCATAAAGTGCACCAAACAGTCAGTTTTTCTAGATGTAACGGTGTTTCAACATACACTTGAGGATTAGCTTCACTCCAAATGCTGCAGTTTTGTTTTTTGACGTAGCCATTCAACCAGAAGTGATAAAAGATAAAATGGACGTAGTGCGCGATACGCACAGAACCATTATTATTCGAAATGAAATTGCACTATTTACAAGCGTTGTTCAGGCTCGAGTCTATTCATGATGAATTGCCAAACCAAACGGAGAATAAATCACTTGATAGCTGTTAAATCGGTCGCCATCTTGAACAGTAATGCCAACTTAAAGTTATATACCTCGAAAAAAAACACCCCAGATTATAAGCTGAAATTTGAATTAAACTACGAAAATAAAAGATATAAGAAATTATTTTGACTTCTAACAAAATCAATTTGGTCCGAACACTTAGGACAAAATGACGTATCAGTAATAGACATATTGAAAAACATAATATTTTAATGCAAAGTTCGAAAATATGAAGGTTTTGGTTCTCGAGACAGTAGCATACGATGTATAAGCCCAGTGAAAACACCGCATGCAACGCAGCAACTGTTCACCAGGTACGAAACGAAAAAAAACGTCATTGCAATAAATGCAGGTGCAGTCATTGACATCTTCATTTTTATTATTAATTTGAAACGGTTCAGTGTCGAATTTTTCATCGTCAACGACTTTTTTATTTTTCAACGGCCTTGTTTTTTTTAGCAAAGGGTTTTTTTATCATTGAAAAATGTTTCAGTAATTTCTTCTTTCTTTTTGGGTGGATTGGTCGCAGCAGATTTAGCCTTGGTTTTGTCAAAATAAGGCGTTAACGTGCATTGGCTTTCTTATGCCTTGTCACTGAGGAAGTGGTGAAAGAATTTCATTAGGAAAGGATATCGTATTTTATACATACCATACGTAGAAGAAACATACCAGAATTTCACGTTATATCGCGTATGGTCCGAGCAAAATGGGTACAAAACAACATGAAAATGAGCTCATTAGTTTCAATTGAAAATCAATCAACAAAATTTCATATTATTCACAAAAATATACTTTCTTGTATCGGACAAAGTGACATACTATGTCATTTTGTCCATCAGGATAGTATGTCATTTTGTCCGATACATATCTTTTATGATATTGAAGCATAATTTCAAAATAAAACTAATATTCATCTTAAAACTTATACATATTATTACGTCATAACAGTACCAACAAGAAAACATTAAAAAAACAAAGATAATTGTAATGACACTCTCCAGAAGCAATTCAGAAACAAAGTGAACAAAAAAAATTCAACCGACCTAAAGATATTTGAAGCTAATGCACCAGTGAAACAGACAGTAGGATGTCAATTTCTTCGCAGGATTGCCATCATCACTAGCAGAAACTTAATCACTGTGAAACTCCGAACTATACTACTTTTGAAAAAATCTAAAAGTTCATTTTGTCCGCATATGTCCTTTTGTCTGCATTTCCCTTACTGCGTTGTTCATATTTTTTTTTTGATTAAATCTTCTATGATTCTGATAACGCAATCATCACAAAATTTTGCCTAAATCTGGAAATTCATAGTTCTTCAAATCTTTCTTGAACTACTCCATGGAATATAATAAAATATACATTTATTTATCAATAATAATTATATACATAATGAAAATGGGAAAAGTCAGACAAGAGACTATAATACAATATAAGATAAATATTCAATATTATTCCTCAAAAATTCGTTAACAGAGTATGGTTCTAGACGTAGCAATAACGAGCTATATACAGGGTGTTTCCTGAACATGAGGCAAAAATTCAGGGGGTTGTTCCTTGGACTATTCTAAGAATATTTTGTCCTTTGATGATTTTTGAAAAACCTATTTGTTTCGAAGATATAGGGGAAACAAAATTTCAGATAATAACATTTTATTATGAAAAATTACATGAAAATTCAACTCAACCTACAAAAACTGTTGAAAATGACCACCTCTAGCCAGCATACAAGCATCCATAATAGTCAAAGATAAAATGTTAATTGCTAATACATCAGAAAACGAAATTTTAGTTTAGTTTTTAGTAATTGGAATGTTGTTAAACAAATTTAAAAATAAATTGTACCTACTTAGTAAACACAGTGCGGTACGCATTTTTATTTAAACTATTATTAATTTTAAAAATATGAAAAATGTTGTTCGCCCTGTATCTTCGAAACAAAGAGGTTTTTCAAAAATCATCCTAGGACAAAACATGCTTAAAATAGTCCAAGGAACAACCCCCTGAATTTTTGCCGCATGTTTAGGAAACACCCTGTATAAAAGTTTCCCTTTGTTGTAATTTGGTTGGAAGTTTGTTATATAGTTTCAAGCACATATAAAAGGTCAATTGAAAAGTCCCCGGTCTACCATAGTAAAACACATTTTTTGGCAAAATTCGATTTTATCATTCAACATAGTTGCCTTCGAGGGCGATATAGCGATTATAGCTATCTTCCAACTTTTCGATACCATTTGTGTAGTACGATTTGTCTTTCGCTTCCAAATAGGCCTCAATTTCGAATTTCGGCGATTACAAAATTGTATGAATTGGGCTTCGAATTGCTTCTGCATCCACCGTATTCGTCAGATATTTCCCCAATGACTTTTTCCTTTTCTCAGACCTCAAAAGAATGCTCGCTGGAAAGAAATTTAACGCCAATGAAGAAGTAATCGCTGAAACTGAGGCTTATTCCGAAGCGAAAGACAAATCGTACTACAAAAATGATATCGAAAAGTTGAAAGATCGCTATAATGGCTGTATCGCCCTCGAAGGCAACTATGTTGATTAATAAAATCAAATTTAGCCAAAAAATGTGTTTTACTATGATAGACCGTGGACTTTTTAATTGGCCTGTTACGTAGTATAAAATAACTGCATAATACAAATATTGAGTATTGGGTTCATTCATATCAAATGAAATTTATGAATGAAGTGTTTGTAGAGAAATTGAGCAATCATTGAACTCCATGATTATGTTTTTTATTTGATAACTTCATTACACGATCCAATTAATTCATTATAATTCTTTTATTTTACATAAGCAATAAGATGTTTTGATTTTATCAATTAATTGTTGTAATCATTAATTAATTATAGGTTATTTGGTTGATTATAAGTGGATCATTTGGGTATATTTTATGGCAGATTTTTTATTCTCTTTTTCATCGTATTCTCCACAAAGTAGGACCAGGCAGCAGCCTAATAGAAAAATTGTCACCTGTTGATTTTTCTGCATTTTTCGTTTATTGTAGAATATGACCTTCTGAATCTGAACAAGGAAGTCTATGGAACGAACTCAATTCTATGACTAGTTTTCGAGATACACGGGTTGAAAATGAAAAATATCATTTCTGTAAAGTAACATTTCTCGTAGAAAATAATCTTGAATGAGACACTTTTGCGCGAAAAATATAGTTTATTCATAAGGTAATAAGTACAGACTGGTTTTTAATAAAAATTATTGTTAGCTACGGGGTGAGTCAAACATTATTCAAAATGAAATTCGTTTAGTTAATAATGCACCCTGTAACTGAAAAAATCATCAGTGGAATTTTTCAATTCAGCTCTCAGCTTGAGTACACTATTATTATACCAAACAGCATTGGCTTTTCTATGACCAGTTTTTGAAATACACAAGGTAATATATCAAGAGGAGCGCCCGTAATTACAAAAGTTGTCTGTGTATACAATGAAAATTTCATACAGAGTAACGGTAAGAGACACGTTGGCGTTTAATTATTATTATTATTACAATTTAGGTTGAGTAGAACAGGAGATGTACTTAGGTGCATTACTGGACTCCGCCTTTTCTCACATTGAATTTTCGAGGTTATTTTTTTTCTTTGTGAAATTATTTGTATTGATCTTGTATTATGGGAATAAAGTCAATTATTATTATTATTATTTAACAACATCTAAAGGTTGTTGAAGCATGTCTATTTCCATGATTGAATGACATAACTGTACAAGGTGGGCAAATTTCGATGTTTTATATAGCACTACAACTTTTAAACCAGAGGAGATAGACAAAATCTGATACCCTATTCTCGGTCTCTTTTTCTGAGAAACTAACAAGAGTAGTATTCATTTTTGACCACCCTCTTTTGTTTTCGAGTTATAGGCGAAAATTGGAAAAATGGCGATATCGATAAAACATTTATATCTCCGCTAATACTGATAATAGAGCTCTGAAATTAAAACATTATAGAGGCACTTTTTTACGTAGAATCCAGTGGCGTGCTCGTCTTTTCAAAAGGGTTTTTCATTACGGAGCTATGACCCAAAGTTATATTTTTTTGAATGGAACACTAGATTTCTGTGCCATTTTTTAAAAGCTTAATTTTTCCTGATTTCAAAAATACATAACATTGTATGGTTTGTATTGATTCAAATTCAATGTATCAGAAATTGTTAAAATACAGGCTGAAGGACCCTTGGTCGATGACCAATTGCATATGCAATAAAGTACTGATATTATTATTATTATTACGATTTAGGTTGAGCTGAACAGGAGATGTACTTAGGTGCATTACTTGACTCCGCCTATTCTCACATTGAATTTTCGAGGTTATTTTTTTCTTTGTAAAATTATCTGTATTGATCTTGTAGGAATGAGATCATTTATTATTATTATTTAACAATATCTAAAGGTTGTTGAAGCATGTTTATTTCCATGATTGAATGACATAACCTACTGTACACAAATGACATAAGAAATGTCAAAAAATAATGCACAGTGCTGCCATTATAACCATTTCAAATCATTCCTATCATCGGAAAAACCTTCATAATGTAACTTATTTGTCAATGCAAAATAAAGACTGATGTGCTATAAAATAAACAATTGGTTTTAACGATTACACTCCCATTAGACAACACTAAAAGGCGAAAAGCTGTTATTATTTTTAACTTTTGATTTCGAACGGAGTATAATGGAATTATCATAGTAATACTAATTCAAAGGTTAATTTGATACCACTGCAGTTCATTCTTTAGGCACAGCCAATCATCATTCAATGGAACTTGTCAGAAACGTGACTATTGCATTGCAATTTCATTGTGAGGTCTATCGATTGGACTGATAGTTTGGTGTGAAGAGTGATTAAGTTTAAGGGATATTCTTTATACACTTCAGGGGGTAAGTGCCAAGAATTTATGACTTAATTTATGTAGGGTGTGATATTAATCCACAAATGTATAGAGGGTTCGATTTAATTTTAATTTGAGCTAAAATCTACCATATTTTATTTCATTAGCAAGCAATTTATGCAAGAGATTTTAAGAGGATATGTTACATTGAAAATCATGAAGAGTTCATCCTGAAATATATTTTCCAGTTGTAGCCTTTATAGTCAAGTAGACAAATACAAAAAGGGTGGGTCTGCTGGAAAAAATTCCGAACTTAATGAAACTTCTACACAGGGCCGTCGCTAGGGAGTAGGCAGGGTAGGCGGTCGCGTAGGGCGGCAAAATTCAAGGGCGGAATTTCAAGCTTGATCAACAAAAATTACATTTGTAGCCATTCGAAGTACCAAATGAGATTCAATTTAGTCAGCAACAACAGGAAGGAATATTAAAAAATTTAATTAACATTAAAAATCATCAAAGGTGTTGCATTATACTTAATACCTACTCATAAATATCCATCCAGAATTGGCGTGATCCTCTAATAGTGCTGTTCAAGAGTTATTGACGCCAAAAAAAAAACATATGCACCCATCAGGCTTGTCGGCGTTCCCTTTACCTTGCCGAATTGTATTGCCACTTGGGCTTCTGGATTATCTTCTTTTCAATTCTCTAATCAGAATGTTGATTCCTCAGAATAGAATGCAAAATATAAGAAAACAATTCCATTTCATCACTTTCAACAGATCCTTTTTAAGAAATATAAGAAGTTTCATTATTTCATACCACATTCCGTTATTTTATAATTTTCTTCATTTTTCATATCAAATTATCTAATGTTGAGAATGGGCGCATTCGAATTAAATCATTCATCCGCATCATCCGATTGTTTTACTCGATAATCTCATACAAAAAAAAAACAAATTTACAAGCTTTTTCTGAAATCGAAACGGAGCTAGGAACATGAAATTGCAGGGTGCACTCTAGAGGGGCAGCAAATAATGGAGGGCGGCATTATCTACTTTTTCTGGGAAATCTGGATAACTGGAAGAACGAATTGAATATTTTTTTCTTATGTAAACGAATTTCACTTTTGATTTTTTTTATCTAATTCACTAATATTCGAGCATTATATGTAGTCAAAACACAGCAGAAGAATCTGAAACTTGAATTCAATTCATATATTTTATCATTTATTCATTAGAATTCAGTTGAGCACGTTTATTGTTTATTGCATTTCACTTATCCTAAATAATCTATTGGATTAAAATTTGAATCAATAAAAAATAATTACACTTATCTAAAATACATTTTTTCATTCCAGTGATACTTTCTATAAAAAAGTATTCCTCAGTTTTTCTCACTGATTTAAAAAAAAAGTTCCTCCCCCCCTCTCGCTCTTTTGCTCAGTACAAAATATTGTTGCCCTGAACCCCGATTATCCAATATTAATTTTTATCATTCTGCAAAGTAAGCTGTTAGGGCGGCAGTTTGGCTAGCGACGTCCCTGCTTCTACAGGTTGTTCGGGGATGTTGTGGGATGACTCTGTCAAGTGATCCAACAGGAAAACCCTGTGCTAACTTGAGGAGGGTCGAAGAACCTCAACATTTCCGGACTTTTTTCAGTTTTTGCTCATAACCTCCGAACTAAGTGTTTTCGATGAAAACGTTCATTTTTAAAGTTGAAGAGCATTAAATCCTCTAAAATTTTGTACTCACAAACTTTTTCGTAAACCTAATATCAATTGAGATACAGCCGATCAAAATTATAGTAAATATATAAATTATATAATATAGACAAAGCAAAAAAAAGTTGGTTCTGCTGGAAAAAATTGCGAAATTAATAAAACTTCTACAGATTGTTCGGGGGTGTTGTGGAAGGACTGTCGAGTTATCCAAAACGAAGATCCTGTGCTAACTCGAGGATGGCTGAAGAACCCCAACATTTTCAGACTTTTTTCGGTTATATACAATCATTAGTTTCCATTAATTCTTGGTTATTATTTATTGATTTCAGCTAGTTGATTTGATTATTGAGGGTTGATATTATTTATGGGTTAATAGGAATTTACAGTACGGTGAAAATATGCCACTATAACATTGAAATATCTACTCTTCACATAAACATAGGCTTTTGGTCGAAGCCTCTTGTTGGTTTTGATGAGAAATCACTATAATTACCATAGAACTGCTGGTAATTGTTAGTTAGAAGATCAAAACCTTAGTTTTTTACCAATTTTTGACATTTTGAGAAAATTTCTCTAATTTTGATTGGCTGCATCTCGATTGAGAAAATATTTAGATGAAATTTTCTGGAAACTGAATTATGGGGAATTCAATTATCTACAACATTGTATCGTTTTGTCCGAAAATGTTGAGGTTTTTCGGCCCTCCTCAAACTAGCACAGGATCCTTATGTTGGATAAGTTGACAGGATCATCCCACAGCATCCCCAAACCACCTGTGGAAGTTTAATTAAGTTTGGAATTTTTTCCACGTGAAATGTACAGGGTGGGCAAATTTCGATGTTTTAGCACTACAACTTTTAAACCAGGGGAGATGTTTTAATTTCAGAGCTCTATCATCAGTATTAGCGGAGATATAAATATTTTTTGATATCGCCATTTTTACAATTTTCGCTTACAACGCGAAAACAAAAGAAGGTGGCCAAAAATGAATACTAACCTTGTTAGTTTCTCAGAAAAAGAGATCGAGAATGGGGTATCATATCTTCTTATTTATTGAACTTGAACTCTAGGAAACATTTTCAATCCCTGAAATATGGCGGAAAAGTCATGCTGCCATGGTGACAATTCTTGACATTAGACCTAGAATGTTACTGCAAAAGATATAGTTTTTGTCTTTTGAAGTCCTTAGGAAATTCGGAATATTTTTCATGAGAGTTTTCTTAACCTAAATGCCAAAATTTCGGAGTTATATTTACATTTACATTGTAATAATAAGTTATTCAATAAGTTATAATAACGGGTGTTTTATTTCGAGGTATATAACAATTTTATTTCGAAAATAATGGTTCTGTGCGGAATACTTATCTCGCACTACGTCCATTTTATTTTGTTTAGCGATGAAGCGCACTTGTGGTTGAATGGCTACGTTAACAAACAAAACTGCCGCATTTCGAGCGAAGCTAATCCTCAAGTGTATGTCGAAACACCGTTACATCCAGAAAAACTGACTGTTTGGTGCGCTTTATGGGCTGGTGGAATCATTGGTCCGTACTTGTTCAAAAACGATGATGGCCAGAACGTTACAGTCAATGGTGATCGGTATAGAGCCATGATTACTAACTTTTTCATTCCTGAATTGAACAACCATGATGTCCACGAGCTGTGTTTCCAACAAGACGGCGCAACATGTCACACAGCTCGTGCCACAATCGATTTATTGAAAAACACGTTTGGTGACCGCCTAATTTCACGTTTTGGACCTGTGAATTGGCCTCCAAGATCTTGTGATTTAACACCTATAGACTACTTTCTGTGGGGCTATGTAAAGTCATTGGTCTATGCGGATAAACCACAAA
Source organism: Harmonia axyridis (assembly GCF_914767665.1). Classification (NCBI taxonomy): domain Eukaryota; kingdom Metazoa; phylum Arthropoda; class Insecta; order Coleoptera; family Coccinellidae; genus Harmonia; species Harmonia axyridis. The sequence goes on from NC_059505.1 coordinate 35,381,842, forward strand.
CCCTTGACCATTTGGAAGACAACATTCGCCGTGTTATGGCCGATATACGGCCACAAATGTTGGAACAAGTCATCGAAAATGGTGGGACGTCGAGATTGGACTATGCCAGAAATCATATTTGAAATGTAATGCCACAAGATTATCTTGCGGATTAATAAAATTCATGTCAATCGAATAATCCATCGTTGTGTTATTACATTTTAAAGTTCTATAGCAATAAAACAACACCCTTTACATTCAGATGGCTGTGATTCCACTTTGGCATATCTTCCATTTTATAGCAAAGGCAAAGCACAAAGCAATTCTTTCAATGATACACACAAAAATTGTCAACATTCAATATCTCATTTGTGTGTCATGAAATGCATACGATTCAAAATGTACGTCCATTGTATCAAAAACATTTTGTTCAATCACATTTTCAATGCTGGCTATTTTCTTACTGATCGATCAGAATGTTTCAAATGAAGAAGAACATAAAGAATTTTTGGAGATACTCAAATCTTTCCATACTCACATTACACTAGATACTATATCGAGAGGTTAAGAAAGGGTTCAACCTAGAGTAATGCGGGGAGTTAATGAAATAAACACACAGATATTTCGATATTATAAAAAAAAAGAATTTTTTTTGAATTAGCTAATCAGTATTGAAGATAGGAAATCTTTTTACTTTTCAAGCACTTACTTCAAAATGAAGTGGCCTTGGAAATAACAATATCAAATCAACAAGATTTCAGTTATTGAGTTAAAGTTGGCTCACAAAATAATTATTGGTTTCAATTTCCAACATCGTAAATATTTGTATTTAATTACTTTCGAAAGTACCTAATTATTTTCCTACCCATTTTATAGCTTAATTATGGCTGATTTTGAGAAGATCATTAAGATCCCTTGGACAATACTTTGCATCATTTTCACCGAACTAAAAAAAATTGTTGCTTGGAAACGTATGAATTCAAAGCCAGGAATATCTAACACTTTTGCTTGTTTAAATGGAAAAACTGCCATCATAACTGGTGGAAATTCAGGTGATGTATAATGAACGATTTGTTAAAGTTGAAACATGTAGGTATACCTTTGTTTTTTGTTCGAATATCTCTTCAAACTTTTTTTACTTGTTTTTTTAATGGAAGTAGGTTCTAGTAATTATCATTAATCATTTGCTATATCGAAAGATCAGTGGAACTGTTCGATTCCTTTATTGAAATTTGATTATTTTTATAAAAGCATTAAATTCAAAATTACTTGAAAGAAATAGTCATGAGTAGATAATAATTGATACTACTCATTCGAGTCATTCTGAATAAGCGAAAAAAGTTTGCACCGACTTATTTCATTGAAAAAATTACTTACTTTAGGCTTCATAGTTTTTTCAACCGTAGAGTACAGTACATGATAGTGATTAAAACTTGTGTCATACCTTTTATGTTTTACAACCAAAAATTGGAAATTAACAATCAGGGCCGGCGTTCGGGGTGAAACAGTGAAGTCACTCAAACTTGTATATTTATTGGTTGCAGGTATTGGTTACACAACATCCCTCTTGCTAGCTTCCAGAGGCTGCAGAGTCATCATAGCATGTAGAAGGAACGCTGTGAAAGAAAGGGATGAAATAATGAAACAGACAAACAATCCTAATGTAATAATAAAACATTTGGATTTGAGTAAATTCGCATCAGTTCGAAAATTTGCAGAAGAGATTAAAGCAGAGGAGCCAAAGATAGACTTTCTGATCAACAATGCAGGTGTTGGTCACGTTCATCAGAATAGGACAAGTGATGATGGTCAAGACATTATCTTGCAGACCAATAGTTTTGGACATTTCTTGCTCACACATCTGCTGATAGGTGAGGTAACTAAGAAATTCTGGGTACTTTTGAATATAAGTAATCTTAATGTTTACACAATTGTCTAACTCATTTTTTCCGACCATTTTTTTATACGTTTTACAGTTTTAGGCCAATTTTAAATTTCAGTATTTGTTGTACAAAATTAATCAAAATAAAAAAATTTAAAAATAAAGTTCAGTAAAGAAGCCTCATAGAATATCGACCACATCCTGAAAACGCCTTTGCATACTTTGGATCAGATTATTCAAATTGATCAAGGCTACTACCTTGATCAAGTTCTCACCAAAGTTGTTGTAAAAGCCGTCTGAGTTCTTGAAGTGTGTGCGGAGATAGTTGATGAGTATCCAAAGCTCTTTGTAGCTGGTCCCAAGCGTGTTCAATGGAATTGAGGTCTGGTGACCAAGGAGACAGGCAAACAGCCAAAAAGCATGGATTTCCAGAGCTTCATCGCCAATTTTCGCACGTTGGTGTAGCACATTATCGTCTTAAAATGAGGCTCAATAGCACCATGAAACAAAGGAATAATATTGACACACTCACTCTATGTAAATTTGCGCATTCATGGTAGCATCAAGCAGCAACAGTTCTGTAATTTTCTATCGAAAAATTGCCTCCCCAAACAGACTAATACCTAAACTGATCTACATCAGAGGACTATCCGAAAACCGTCCATATCTCGATTAATTTATGAACAATGCTGACCTTCATTGATCGTTTGAATTCACGAGCTCATTGGCCCATCCCAAATAAAGTCGCATATGATTTTGAGTTAGTGACATCCATCTCAACAGTCTTTGAGAATGTGGACTAACGCCTCGATGCTTTCGACGAACTGTTTCAATTGAAACCAAAACACAAGTTACGTCCAAAAGAAGCTGTTGCATGATTCGACAAGTACTCAAAGGATCTCTACGAGTAGATGACCCAGTCAGAAACCTTCTGGAGTAGTGGTAGAACTTGAGCGTCCACTTATCTGTCTTTGTCACGTTTTCAGTTTTTCGATTTCGATGAACCAGCCAGCAAACTACGTTTTCACTAAATTGAAAGAAATTCGAAACATAACTCCTAATAGGTCAACAGTGCTATCACATTTACTTCCGCCTCATATTCATAGACAAGTTGCAGTCAAGAAATCTTGGCATAAATTTAATTTCTACCCGAACTTATTTCCAATTGTATCTTACCTCCCAGATACTAGAACTGCCAGATTAAAATCACGCAAACCTTAACATTAATGCTTTCATGGGCGCCCGCAGAAATTTTTCTCAGGGGGGGCAAAATGAAAATTATTGAAAAACGATAAGGCGTCCATTATTGTCGTAGGCGACATCAGTATTCCGTTTTTTCTATTTCTATATTCATAAGAGGGGGCAGGGCTGTGTAGAATTAAAAAAAAGATTCAATATCTAGTAATTTTGAATTCTTTGGCAGAAAATTGAACAAAGAAAAAAGCATTACATGTTCTTTCGAGAATTTCGTTTCAAGGGCAGAAATCAAATGATCTAAATATGGAATGAATATAGATTATTTGAAGTGATCTTCAGCTGAATCTGCTTCATAATTAGATCTGTACATTTGTCTACCGCAAATTCGTGGTTTTCCAATCTCTATATCGAGACTGAGCAATAGATGATGCTTTGGAAAAATTTCTGTGAAGCATACATCATCGGAGCGATGTTTTCCACATATTTCAATAATTATATTCATATCAAGGTGAACATCCACAAAATTAATAGGAACACCTTGTAGTGTATTTGCTATTGGTTTCAATATTTACTTGCTACCGTCAAACAAACCACAAAAGTGAAAGAGTTTATTGCAGCCCATAACTGAGCAGCTCCTTTTGTTGTTGAAGAATTCATTGAAATTTCTCCAGATTTTATAGCAGGAAGAGTTTTGAATGTAGTTTTCAGAGAAAACTCGCAAAGATTCATATTCAGCTGACCAACAAGTTTCACAAAACAAAGGAATATTTGGAATCAGATTTCTTCTTAAAGTACTCTCTCGAGAAAAGACTATAATGTCCTTAACGGTGCCAATGATATTACGAATTTCAGTAATTTTACAGATGTCATTTATTACTAAATTCAACCTATGGGAGGCACAATGGAAATAAATTACTTTCTTCTTCTTTTGTCTTATGATCTTTTGAACCCCGTGAATTCCACCAGCCATTGTTGAGCATCCATCATAACCTTGTGCTACAAGTTTGTCCAAATTCAAACCAAATTTTTCTATAAACTCAAGGATTGAAGCAGCTATGCAATCAGCATTCAATTTGTTCAATTGTACGAATTCAAGAAACTCTTCATTATTCACTGTAAAATTTTCATTTTGCTCTTGTACATATCGTATTCCAATAGATAACTGCTCATGTCCAGAAATATCAGCAGACTCGTCATCCATTACATTGAAATATTTCGAAGAATTTGCTTCTTCTACAATATTATTACATGCCCAGCTATTGAAATGATCTCAGTTTGAATTTTGTGAGAAGTATATTTCGAGTTACCAGCTGCGTTGAATAAATGGATCTCTAACTCTTTGTCATCAGCGTCTACTCCGAATTTCGAAAGATCACTAAAATTGCCAGAGTTTGGTTTCTCTCTCGTATAGGCATATCGTGAGTTCCGCAAAAAACTATTGTTGTTATAATCAGTTATTTTTTTTTCTATTTTCTCCAACACTTTTTTCTTACTTTCATATATTAAAGACAATATGAGAGCATATATAAGATGAAGTTATGAAAAAATTGACACGCATGGAGTGCGTTCGATTCCATGATTTTTCTTCCCCAAAAAGTGCTCAATTCAAAAAATACCTCTGCCGATTATGGATTACATATATGTAAAGTAATTCCATTCAAAATCGGAAAATTGTTGTGAATCCATCACTTTCCTTTTTTCCTTGCCCTTTGGATTGAGAAAGTAATATTGAGGGAGTTGTGCTGAAAAATGAGGCATACAAAATCTCAGGGGGGGCCATGGCCCCCCCTGGCCCCCCCCTGCGGGCGCCCATGAATGCTTTCCTTCAATCTAATGAAAGTGACTAGGAAATTTTGGCCTTCCGAATGTAGTTCTTGTAATGTCTTCAAAAAGGTCTAATCGTTGATCCTCTAGAGAAAGTTCCAGGTTTCAATTCTCCTGGTATAATTCGACGTATTTTAAATCCACTTAAGACTAGCCATGTTCGTTGCAATAGTATGCTCTTCAAATGGTATTCTATTGAAAGAAATTGAAATCATTGACCATTTGGTTAATACTTGTCCAATTTATAAATGTCATGGTGGTTTCTAAGCTACCCATTCAGTTTCAGATTATATTTTCAGAATGGGTCGCTTACTTCAAATCAATATAATGGAAACTTATATTTATTACTCCTTTCTGGTACTTTTTCTTATTTCAGATTGATATTATTATTTTTTTTATATTGTCGTCAGGAGGAAAGATGAAAGGATTTGGTTTGAATGAAGAGGAGGCCCTTCAATATAAATATGTCAGCTTATTCAGTGCACAAATACACAAACCAATCACTACATCTATACGGGGAGACAGTTCTTGCTGAGGTTTTCATCTGTAGATACTCTTGTATCATACGTTGAAATGTATTATTTTACATTTACGTTTACATTTCCTCTGCTAATACTGAGATTTCATTTACATATGCTTTCTTATTTAGAGTTAATAATATTTTTGTATTGCTCTCAAATGTATACGCATCGATCATACCAAGAGAATAGACTTATTGGTTTCATTCCCACTAAGTTTATGTCTAGGCATTGCATTGCTGCAGAACAAATTTTCAGAGTGTGATTGAAAATTGATTGTCAAGAAAGTAACTGAAACAATAACAGATCCAAAAATCTTAGAAACACAAACGACAAGAACTAGCCTGGAACTGAAAAAGTTATCAAAGGAGGAGCAAACCATTCAGATCCAAGAGAGTAAATATTCAATTTCTCGTAAATAAACATTTGGCGAAAAACAATTGACAACTTTTGAAACAGTCACAAAATTTCTGATTTTCCTTAACTTTCTGTATGAATGAAGAGAAGTTCATAATTCATCCACTGGTGATCTGATCAATTTTCCACTTTGAAACGTTATTAAAGGCCCTCAGACCCTCATTCTTGTTCAGTACCTTTTCTCATATATTATATGAAGAATATCTATGTATATTTCTTTACCATGAGATTTTTTTTAGCAAAATTAATGTTTTTTTTTTCTATACAGATCTCTTGAAGAAATCCGATGGTGCAAGAATTGTTTTCTTGACCTCATTTCTAGCATACTTCAACTGCTTGAGTTTTTCCGGTTTAAAACCGTGGAAAAAAGTGTATTTTGGAAGTCGTTTATTGGTCTATGCCAATTCTAAGGCATTGAACACAATGGCTGCTCAAGAGATGAACAAAAAATTGGAAAAATTTGGAATCAAAGTTTTTTCAATCGATCCAGGTGTAGTCCAAACACCTATTTTTGACAGCCTTGATGTACCAGGGGCAGAAGAAGCTTTCTTTAGGAGATTATTTGGGATATTGACAAATATTTTTTCTACGGTGAGTTCTATTCAGTTTGATAGGTTCCAAGCGAAACTCCAATTGGTTGAAAACTTGAACAACTTCCATTGGATTTGGACATCTACGCATTCTTGTATTAGAGAAATTTTATTCAATTCTTCTATTATTTGAACTTTCCTCTCAGTTTCTGAATCTGATGATATGTTCTTTGCACAATTTCTCTACCTTTTTATTCATATGGATCTTCATGTTTCATTTTATCTTTATACCTCCAATTTCAATTTCTGCTATGTATCTAAGCTATCTTGAAATTTATCACACTATTCTTTAGTTTTCATAAAAACTGTTTCATTTTCTTCGATAACTTCAAAATATTGTTATACTATGAAGATATGCATTAAGAGTACCAAGCTGACAGTGTACACTGGAAAGCCTCTGTTCTGAAAGTATAACATAAAATATAACAACAACGTAGGTATATCATTGTTGATGTGTTATTTGTCTTATAATGCCTTTGGTATCATTTCACATGCTTCTTTATCTATTTATATCTGAATACATGTCTTGAAACAGTAACATCAACATCCCTTACCCATTGGGCATACAAACTCTTATGCCATACCAGTTGATTACTACATCCACAAATTTTGTATTTCGATTTAATTCAATTTTATTATAGTGAAAAAATGCTTAAATTTAAAATTTGAACATTGAAGAATTATATTACTGTATTATCCTTGATTTTTAGGATTCAAGACTGGCAGCAGAATCTATCCTTCACGCTATATCGAGTAAGACTATAGAAGGTGGCCTTAATATCTTCCGATGCAAACCATTTCATAAGCCTAGAAACTGCGATAACATAGGATTCTGTGAAGATATTTGGAATAAAACTGAACGAATAGTTGGACTACAACCCGAAGAGAAGCTGTGAACACAAAACATTTCGCTCAATTTGTATATATTTCTTTCGATAATGAGAGATTTTAGTTGTGTGTGTTTGTGACTTGAATTTGAAAACGTTGGATGAGTTTCATTGATGCCTTCCTTTCAAATATTAGAAGAAAAAAAGATGTTCGAATCATAATATTTGAAGAATAGAGTGCCATCTCCTATAATGAGAATAAATATAAAAAAATTCGCTGGTTGAAATCTCAATGATGAGTAATATGTATTCTGTTCAAATCCATTGGAGCAGAGGTTATTTCAATTTTTATGAATGCATATCGTTAACGAAACATGATTTTTATTAATTAAAATTGTCGATTTTTCCCGCAAAAACCTATTATTACCAGAACTAAACAAGAATAATATAGAAAAACTCGATATTTCAATCATAACAGATCCGAATATGTTGATATTTTCCAGTTGATAAAGAATAGCACTTTTCTAGCGTGCTGCAAAATTTGATGACCCCATCATCAGAACAATAGAGAACTGATTAAGATGAAAGTAGCAGATACAACAAATAGAAGACACCAAGAAGTTTGTCACTATAGATCAAAGGGTCTTTTAAATTTTTTTTAACTTCCAGAGTTTCACCAAACAGACTTCTGGAGGAAAAAAGCGGACACAAAAATATCAAACTTGAAAAATGTATCTAAAAATGCTTATGTTATTTAAATATCTTGTGAAGTGCAGGTGGTATGAGGAGAAAATCAAATTTTAACTCCCTATAAATCGATAACAAATCGTTTGCGAACCCACGTTTATGAAACTTTCTTTCTTAAAATCATCAAGGAAATCTTTAATTTTCGTCTTCTTCCATCCAGTATAAGAAAAATAACTATTCGAATGTTCAAATCAAATTTTAAGAGGATCTGATCATCAGAACTCTCCATCTTGATAAGTAAACAGTCAACAATGACATGATTTTATTTATATTACTTTTAAACTACACATATACAGGGTGAATCTTTCAACCAAAGATTGATGGGGTCAAATGAAACACTTTTTTCCTTTACTATTTTTTTTCTATTTCACTATCGTGATGAGTTCATTACAGTTCTAAAAAGAGTGCTGTAATGAACTCATTACAGCATTTTTTCAGTTATATTTTTCGTTTTGTGTCTATCTATGACTTCCAATCCTATCAAAATTAAACACACGTCAATTGTCAAGATAATATAATTTGGATATAGTGAAATGATTTGCAACATTATTCACAATTTCTCTTGATTCTGGTTGTGTTAAATCGATTTCGTCAGACATAATTCACGAATTTAATGCGTATTTGTAAATTATTTCAAAATTCGTACGATTCACGTACAATTTACATTCAAATTCCGTAATCTGTCAATTTCCACAACAGTCACACCAACTGCCAAGATACAATACAAAAGTCACTAGGACATAAAATCTGAATTTTTCATTGTATTTCGACAATATTTCACAAAACTTGACTGAAATAGAGAAAATATTGTCTAATACTCATTGCAGAAGGCAATTCCAACACTCTTGCGTTCGAAAACTCGCTCCTTCGTCGCTCGTTATCGGATTTCGAATTCGTGTTGGAATAGGAGCGCATTCTGCAACTTGTTTTAGAATATACTATTCTGATTCTATTTTCTTTCTCTCTTAGTATAGCGGGCTTTTTGGAGTTGACCGGACTTTGACGGAATTTTATGTTTAGAAAAAATTCATCACATCAATGAAAACTATACTCATTCTCTTCGGTTCCATTCCATTTCCGAGTTTTAACTAAAAATTCAATTTTTCATGGATTTTGAACAGCCTGTATATTTTCTCAAAAGAGTCGAAACCGAAAAATGTTAAAGGAAAAATGTGTTTCTCTTGACCTCAGGAATCTTCGGTTGAATTATATGTACAAGTCAAAGACTCATCCTGTATATACGGTTCTGTAGTTTCCAATGGCACATGAATGAACGAACGCTCAAAAGGTTGTGTACGTGCTTTATTTTATTGAATTGTTTTATTTCGTAGGGTCGTGTAGTCGTAGGGGTGACATTTATTTATAGGTTTTTTATTGAAGATATTCTATGATGTCGAGGATCTTTCGGCTTATTATTGAATTATTCATAGAAAAAATAATGCTATTCATCAAGGTGAATTCAGGAAATTCAAGGAAAACTAGTTCGGTAACTTATATTTTACATTTAGGTAATAAAAAAATAAAAAAATGGGTTCATTATGATGATCCCAAGCTCGGATGGGGATATCTTGGTTATGCTTCCAAGACTACGGCCTAACCGAATATTCACGGTTCCAAGGTCATGCTCAGTATTTGATGGGACGAGCTCATCGTAGTGTATTATGAGTTGCTAAAACTGATTGAAACAATCACAGGCGATCATAATCAATCGCAATTGATGCGTTTGAGCCGAGCATTGAAAAACAAACTGCAGCAATACAATGAGAGATATGATAAAGTGATTTTACATCATGACAATGCTCGACCCCATGTTGCGAAAGTGGTCAAGACATACATGGAAACGGGAATGTCCTACCCCACCCGCTATATTCTCGAGACGTTGCTCTCTCGGACTATCACTTGTTTCGATTAATGGCACACGGCCTGGCTGATCAGCACTTCCGATCTTATGAAGAAGAAAATTGGACCGATTCGTGGATCGCTTTAAAAGATGACCAGTTTTTTCAACGCGGGATTCATACGCTGCGCGAAAGATGGGAGAAAGTAGTGGCCAGCGATGGACGATACTTTGAATCATGAGTGTAGTACCAGTTTTTCACATTAAAGCCTCGAATTTCGGAAAAAAAAATGGCGGAAGCATAATTGTACGCTTATGTAACTTGCTCATAAAAACAGTTGAGGAAAGTTCAGATATATTTATTTTCAATTGAAAACCTAAATATCCATATTTCCATATTTTATTTTTATTTTACGAATCAAAAATCTAGATAGGTAGGTTTGTCCTGCCGTTCACTTAGATATGGAGTTAACTAGGGGTTCCGTAAATACCGGGTGTTTCATTTAGAGTGATAGAACTTTATATAGGGATAACTGTGATTTGACAGAAAGTAGAAACCATATTGTTTCGACATTTCTGTTCAGTAAGCATTGACAAATTATCATGGAAAGACTCACACTTCATCTCGGTTCATCTTTTTCATCGTATTTTCCACAAAGAAGGAACAGGCAGCAGCCTAATAGCAAAATTGTCATCATCATTGTTAATTTTTCTGCATTTTTCCTTCTGAAACTGAACAAGGAAGTCTATGGGACCAACTCAATCCTATGACTAGTTTTCGAGACAGGGGTCGAAAATAAAAAATATCATTTCTTTGAAGTAAAATTTCTCGTAGTAAAAAATCTTGAATGAAACACTTTTGCAGGACAAATATGGTTTATTCATAAGGTAATAAGTTCAGACTGGTTTTTAATAAAAATTATTGTTAGCTACGGGGTGAGTCAAACATTATTCAAAATGAAAGTCGTTGGTAATTCTTTACTTTAACGCCCCCTCGTATTTTTCACTTTTTTATTATTTTTCATTGAAAATGTGCATTTTACAATGATTCTTGATGGTTTTCGATCGTCAACGTGTCTCTTACTTCTTGACAACGCCCCTCTTGATATATTTCCTTGTGTATTTCAAAAACTGGTCACAGAAAAGCCAATGCTGTTCAACATTATAATAGTGTACTCAAACTAAGAGTAAAATTTAAAAATTCCACGGATGAATTTTTCAGTTACGGGCTGCATTGTTAACTAAACTAGTTGTTAATATTATTATCATCCGAGAAAACAAGAATTCCCTTTACATTTTGCAATTTGCAGACGACACAACTCTGGTATCCCATGCAAAAACATTAAAAACTTGCATACAGAAGCTTCAAGAACTCCTTGATGAACTCTCCAACTGGTTCAGGAAGTGGAGAATGAAGATGAATCCAGACAAGTCGCAGTTTATAATTTTCGACCACAAAATCTCTCCTCCATCGCCAACTATAAAGATCAATCGAAAAAGCATAAAACCTGTACCTGCAATCAAAAACCTTAGAATGAACATTGATAATAAATTGAACTTCAACCTACACGCCAAGTTGATGAAGAGACTAACCATATCAAGAGCCAAATATTTTTCCAAATTAGTTTACAGAAAGCAAGGCATTAACATCAAAAGTGCATCAATAATATATAAAACAATCTGTAGACCTTTATTAGAATACGCACACCCAGTGTTTTCCAACTGCAAGCCTCCAGCAATTAAAAATCTCACAGTAGCAGAAAGGACCGCATTGAGAACCATAACCCGAATGAGACATCCTAGAAATCCACTTCATAATCCTTCAAACAGTCTACTTTATCTTGATACCAGAATAGAACCTATTGAGATAAGAATGAACAGACTGAATAAGGGATTCCTTAATAGGTTACTTCAGTTGGATGAAGTGATTTCCCAATACCAGGAAGACAGAAGGAGAACATCTAAGACTAAGAGGAAACATCCAGAATTCCCACTTATAGCAACAATCAAAAGTTTGATATGAAAAAATGAAATATATAACTTAATAACCTTTTACCTTAAACGAAAAGCTCATAAATGAAAATTCACTTCTGAAAAAATTAATATCAGAGATGGAAGACAAGAACAAGTTACTTATATTCAAACTAAATGTGCTAGAGAAAGACAACAATAATGAGGTATGTCGAGGTATATTGGAGCCAAATCACAATAACAAAAAAAAACGAGAAATAACAACAACGTTAAAGGAATATTCCAATCTCAGTTCGATCAGATGGTGAATTTGAAACTGATAAGGTAAAGGTGTCAACGCCGGAAAACAGCTGTAGGGGTCAACAACTTCTTCACACGCAAGTGAAAACAAATAACAACAAATCTGCATGTAACGTTTTAAATAAATATAGCGATATTTTGAAGCAGGGTTTACACTCTGAACAAAAAAGAAAAACAAGAATTCATCGAGAAAAAATCATAAAGGGCACGCGAACAATTAATAACGAAAACAGTTTTGTTGGTGTTAAACCGAAGGTATGGATTCACCTTGGGAAGGTGAAATTAAAAACTTCCGAAGAAGAAATAAAAAGTCACCTGAAACTCATTTTTCCTGGACGATCCTTTATTGTCGAAGCAATGCAAACTCGAAATGGGGCACATAGCATGGCCTTCAAAATAGGAGGGGATATGGACTTGAAAGATGAACTTTATAATAGTGAGAATTGGCCAAGTGGGGTGACTATTCGTCGATTTACATTTTTTCGAAAAAATCCAGTCTCTGAAACCCCAGAAAGGTAAAATAAATTACCTTACTTTGTCAAACCTGAACATCCAGTCCCTAGCAAATAAAATAGATATGTTTAGCAACTTTCTGAATGAACGACAAGTTGATATAGCTAGCCTGACGGAACACTGGTTATCATATGATATTCTCCAAAAAATAAATTTAAATAATTACAAAGTAGTAAACGCCTACTGCAGAGAAACGTCACGGCATGGGGGTGCTGCAGTCATCATAAAAAAAGGATTTATCAGGTGTAGGGCTCGATGAGCTACGTAATCTATCTGTTGAGAGAGTAATTGAACTCGCAGCGGTAAGAATTAAAAAATATAACCTTGTTGCTGTCTCGTTATATAGACCACCATCGGCTGATCCGGTGGTATTTATGGCGGTATTGAATGATCTGCTCGAGAGATGCTATGATACATACAGGAATGATAAAATAGTGATATCAGGATTCAGGAGACTTCAATATTGATTTCGCAAAGCCATCGAAATTAAGAGACGAGTTACTTGAACTCTTTTATTCATACAACTTGGACTATACATTCCATGAATCATCTCGCCAGGGTACATACACGGACACATGCATTGATAATGTAGTTACAAATATATGCCAGGATACTCTCCGCAACATAACCTACGAACCACATCTATCAGATGATCACGCACAGATTGTAAAGATTCCACTATCCCATACAATAACTGGAAGAAGAAGATTTAAATTTATAAGGAAAATTAACGAAAAGAATTCTAATCAATTTATAAAACATTTAAAAGCTGAAAACTGGAGCAGACTGTATGCTGAAAATGCTGAGGTACAATTTAAAAATTTCCATGATAGGTTGGTTGAAATATTTGGATACTGCTTCCCTGGGGAGAAAATTGAAATAAAACAGAAGGAAAATGTGAAGAGCAGTAAACATATCGAATTGTTGAAGAACAAAGTTGATGCTGCACACGCGATTGCTAGGGTGAAAAAAGACGAGGCTAGTGCAAGACTTTACGCTAGACTGAAAAAATTATTGAAGGAAAGTATTGTTCAATCGATAAAAGAAAAAAATGCTGAAAAAATAAACAGAGGGGCCAATAAAATACAAGCGATGTGGAAGATCATCAATCAGGAATCAAGAAAGAAAGGAGACATATCCACTTCATCAGAGGAGACTGATCTCACGGCGGATTGTTTCGGTAGCCATTTCATTGCTGCTGCACATAGTCAGGCTAGACCGTCACCTCGAGCATCGCTGGATCTACTGAACAACAGTAAGTTGCATGTTTCTGAATCATTGTATGTGTTTCCTGTCACCGAAGATGAAATATTGAAACTTGCAGATAATTTAAAAAATTAAGATTCCAAGGATATTTATGGCATGTCCACCTCTTTGTTAAAAAGAATTGTACCCTACATTGAAGAGCCTTTGAGTAGGGTCTTCAATGATTGCATTGATCAGGGCATTTTTCCAAGTGAGCTTAAGTTGGCACTTATTACACCTGTTTTTAAAAAAGGTGACATCCGAATGTGTTCTAGCTATAGGCCAATATCTGTCTTGCCCACAATTTCGAAACTTTTTGAGATGGCCTTGAAAAATCGGCTGCTGAACTTTCTAGAACGAAATTCTCTTCTAAATAATACTCAACATGGCTATCGGCAGAATAAATCAACTATCACAGCTATGATTGATGTGCTTGAGACTATAACCGAAGCATATAACAGCGGTAGTGATGTGGAAATGACTTGCGTTGATCTAAGTAGGGCATTTGATACAGTTTGCCATGAAGTCCTTTTGAATAAACTGAATTTTTATGGTGTTAGAGGAAAGGTACATGATCCGTTCTCCTCTTATTTGAAGGACAGATATCAGGTCGTGAAGTGGAATGAAAAATCATCTAGTCAGAAAAAACTTGAAGCTGGAGTTCCACAGGGTTCAATTTTGGACCCCCTGTTGTTTATCATATTCATGAATGATCTGTCTGAAAATATAGCAGCTGGAAAAATTTGCAGTTATGGTAAAGATACTGCATTTCTCAACATCTCAAGAAATGAAAACATATTGCAGAGGCTGGCTCGTCAGAGTGAAGAGAGCGCTGGATACTGGTTTTCGGTGAACGGTCTTCTGATGAATCCTGAGAAGACACAAACCATCTTGTTCACAAATCGAAAGCAAACAAAAGAATATGGTCGAATCATATCCATCTCTTATGAAAGAAGCTGTCAAGTGCCATTTTCATGATAAAGAGAATGAAAGAAATTTCCACAATAGAAGTGGCGAAGTTAACTTACTACTCAGCATTTCATGCACCGGCCGCCTTAGGTATCATTCTCTGGGGACAGTCTAGAGAGGCCCAGAGAGTTCTTCTGCAGCAAAAAAAAGCACTCAGAGTTTTATTCAATGTGAGACCGACTGAGAGCTGTAGAGGTGTTTTTAAAAACGAGAGGATACTTACCATCTCTTCAATATTCATTCTGACTTGTGTGGTATATGCCCATCAGCATCAGGGTAGATTCCAGAAAAATAAAGACTAATGTGCTATAAAATAAAAAATTGGTTTTAACGATTTTACTCCTATTAGACAACACTAAAAGGCGAAAAGGTGTTATTATTTACTTTCGATTCCGAACGAAGTATAGATAATGGATTTATCATATTAACACTAATCCAAAGGTTAATTTGATACCACTGCAGTTCATTCTTTAGGCACAGCCAATCATCATTCAATGGAAATTGTCAGAAACGTGACTATTGCATTGGAATTTCATTGTGAGGTCTATCGAATGGACTGATAGTTTGGTGTGAAGAGTGATTAAGTTTAAGGGATATTCTTTATCTACTTCAGGGGGTAAGTGCCAAGAATTAATGACTTAATTAATGTGAGATGTGATATTAAGCCACGAATGTATAGAGGGTTCGATTTAATTTTAATTTGAGCTAAAATCTAACATATTTTATTTCATAAGCAAGCAATTTATCCAAGAGATTTTAGGAGGATATGTTACATTGAAAATCATGAAGAGTTCATCCTGAAATATATTTTCCAGTTGTAGCCTTTATAGTCCAGTAGAAAAAATACAAAAAGGGTGGGTCTGCTGAAAAAAATTCCGAACTTAATGAAACTTTTACACAGGGCCGTCGCTAGGGAGTAGGCAGGGTAGGCGGTCGCGTAGGGAGGCAAATTTCAAGGGCGGCATTTCAAGCTTGATCAACAAAAATTACATTTGTAGCCATTCGAAGTACCAAATGAGATTTAATTTAGTCAGCAACAACAGGAAGGAATACCGACAAATTTAATTAACATAAAAAATCATCACAGGTGCCGCATTATACATAATACCTACTCATAAATATCCAGATTTGGCGTGATCCTCTCATAGTGCTGTTTACGAGTTATTGACGCCAAAAAAAAAACATATGCACCCATCAGGCTTGTCGGCGTTCCCTTTATCTTGCCGAATTGTATTGCCACTTGGGCTTCTGGATTATCTTCTTTTCAATTCTCTAATCAGAATGTTGATTCCTCAGAATAGAATGCAAAATATAAGAAAACAATTCCATTTCACCACTTCCAACTGATCCTTCCTAAGAAATATAAGAAGTTTCATTGTTTCATACCACATTCCGTTATTTTATAATTTTCTTCATTTTTCATATCAAATTATCTAATGTTGAGAATGGGCGCATTCGAATTAAATCATTCATCCGCATCATCCGATTGTTTTACTCGATAATCTCATACAAAAAAAAAACAAATTTTCAAGCTTTTTCTGAAATCGCAACTGAGCTAGGAACATGAAATTGCAGGGCCTACTCTAGAGGGGCAGCAAATAATGGAGGGCGGCATTATCTACTTTTTCTGGGTAATCTGGATTACTGGAAGAACGAATTAAATATTTTTTTCTTATGTAAACGAATTTCACTTTTAATTTTTTTTTATCTAATTCAGTAATGTTCGAGCATTATATGTAGTCATAACACAGCAGAAGAATCTGAAACTTGAATTCAATTCATATATTTTATCATTTATTCATTAGAATTCAGTTGAGCACGTTTATTGTTTATTGCATTTCACTCATCCTAAATAATCTATTGGATTAAAATTTGAATCCATAAAAAATAATTACACTTATCTAAGATACATTTTTTCATTCCAGTGATACTTTTTATAAAAAAGTATTGCTTAGTTTTTCTCACTGATTTAAGAAAAAAAGTTCTTCCCCCCTCCTCGCTCTTTTGCTTAGTACAAAATATTTTTGCCCTGGACCCCGATTATCCAATATTAATTTTTATCATTCTGCAAAGTAAGCTGTTATGGCGGCAGTTTGGCTAGCGACGTCCCTGCTTCTACAGGTTGTTCGGGGGTGTTGTGGGATGACTCTGTCAAGTGATCCAACACGAAAACCCTGTGCTAACTTGACGAGGGTCGAAGAACCTCAACATTTCCGGACTTTTTTCAGTTTTTTGCTCATAACCTCCGAACTAAGTAGTTTTCGATGAAAACGTTCATTTTTAGAGTTGAAGAGCATTAAATCCTCTACAATTTTGTACTCACAAACTTTTTCGTAAACCTAATATCAATTGAGATACAGCCGATCAAAATTATAGTCCAGTGGACAAAGCAAAAAAAAGTTGGTTCTGCTGGAAAAAAATTGCGAAATTAATAAAACTTCTACAGATTGTGGAATGACTGTCGAGTTATCCAAAACGAACATCCTGTGCTAACTTGAGGATGGCTGAAGAACCCCAACATTTTCAGACTTTTTTCGGTTATATACAATCATTAGTTTCCATTAATTCTTGGTTATTATTTATTGATTTCAGCTAGTTGATTTGATTATTGAGGGTTGATATTATTTATGGGTTAATAGGAATTTACAGTACGGTGATAATATGCCACTATAACATTGAAATATCTACTCTTCACATCAATATAGGTTTTTTATAATTACCATAGAACTGCTGGTAATTGTTAGTTAGACGATCAAAACCTTTGTTTTTTGCCAATTTTTGACATGTTGAGAAAATTCCTCTAATTTTGATTGGCTGTATCTCGATTGAGAAAAGATTTAGGTGAAATTTTCTGGAAACTGAATTATAGGGAATTCAATTATCTACAACATTGTATCGTTCTGGTCGAAAACTAGGCAAGTTGAATGTTTTAAGCAAAAAATCGAAAAAAGTCCGGAAATGTTGAGGTTCTTCGACCCTCCTCAAGTTAGCACAGGGTCCTCGTGTTGGATAACTTGACAGAGTCATCCCACAACACCCCCGAACAACCTGTAGAAGCAGGGACGTCGCTAACCAAACTGTCGCCCTAACAGATCCAACTCTTTTTTGCTTTGTCTACTGGAGTATTATTTTGATCGAATGTATCTACATTAATACTGGGTTTACGAAAGAGTTTGTGAATACAAAATTGTAGAGAATTTAATGCTCTACAACTTTAAAATTGAACGTTCTGGTAGAAAACTCATTAGGTTAGAAGTTATGAGCAACAAACTAAAAAAAGTTCGAAAATGTTGAGGTTCTTCGGCCCTCCTCAAGTAAGCACAGGATCCTTATGTTGGATAAGTTGACAGGACCTTCCCACAGCATCCCCAAACAACCTGTGTATTACTGTATTAGATTTAGTTTTTGTCTATTGAAGTCCTTAGGAAATTCCGAATATTTTTCATGGGAGTTTTCTTAACCTAAATGACAAAATTTCGGAGTTATATTTACATTTTAATTGTTATAATAAGTTATAATAACGGGTGTTTTTTTTCGAGGTATATACGTTTAAGTTGGCATTTCTGTTCAAGATGGCGACCGATTTAACAGCTGTCAAGTGATTTATTCTCAGTATGGTTTGGCAATTTATCGTGAATAGACTAACGCCTGAATAATGGTTCTGTGCGGAATACGTATCGCGCACTACGCCCATTTTATTTTGTTTAGCGATGAAGCGCACTTCTGGTTGAATAGCTAAGTCAACAAACAAAACTGCCGCATTTGGAGTGAAGCTAATCTTCAAGTGTATGTCGAAACACCGGTACATCCAGAAAAACTGACTGTTTGGTGCGCTTTATGGGCTGGTGGAATCATTGGTCCGAACTTCTTCAAAAACGATGATGGCCAGAACGTAACAGTCAATGGTGATCGGTATAGAGCCATGATTACTAACTTTTTCTTTTCTGAATTGAACAACCATTATGTCCACGAGCTGTGGTTCAAACAAGACGGCGCAACATGTCACACAGCTCGTGCCACAATCGATTTATTGAAAGACACGTTTGGTGACCGCCTAATTTCACGTTTTGGACCTGTGAATTGGCCTCCAAGATCTTGTGATTTAACACCGCTACACTACTTTCTGTAGGGCTATGTAAAGTCATTGGTCTATGCGGATAAGCCACAAACCCTTGACCATTTGGAAGACAACATTCGCCGTGTTATTGCCGATATACGGCCACAAATGTTGGAAAAAGTCATCGAAAATTGGACGTCCAGATTGGACTACATCCGAGCCAGCCGTATCGGTCATATGCCAGAAATCATATTTAAAATGTAATTCCACAAGATTATCTTGCGGATTAATAAAATTCATGTCAATTGAAAAATCCCTCGTTGTTTTATTGCAATTTAAAGTTCTGTAGCTCTAAAAAAACACCCTCTACATTGAGATGGCTGTGATTCCACTTTCGCATATCTTCCATTTTCTAGCAAAGGGCAAAGCACAAAGCAATTCTTTCAATAATGCATCCAAAAATTGTCAACATTCAATATCTCATTTGTGTGTCTAGAAATGTATACGATTCAAAATGTACGTCCATTTTATTAAAAACATTTTGTTCAATCACATTTTCAATGCCGGCCCTTTTCTTACTGATCGATCAGATTGTTTTAAATGAAGAAGAACATGAAGATTCAATATTACTCGTATTTCCTATAATCCGATAACTCGAAGTTTTGTATTTCAAATTTTGGAGATACTCTAATCTTTCCATACCCACATTACACTACTATATTGAGAGGTTAAGAAAGGGTTCAACCCAGAGTAATACAGGGAGTTAATGAAATAAACACACAGATATTTCGATAATATAAAAAAAAAGAATTTTTTTTGAATTAGCTAATCAGTATTGAAGATAGGAAATCTTTTTACTTTTCAAGCACTTACTTCAAAATGAAGTGGCCTTGGAAATAAAAATATCAAATCAACAAGATTTCAGTTATTCAGTTAAAGTTGGCTCACAAAATAATTATTGGTTTCAATTTCCAACATCGTAAATATTTGTATTTAATTACTTTCGAAAGTACCTAATTATTTTCCTACCCATTTTATAGCTTAATTATGGCTGATTTTGAGAAGATCATTAAGATCCCTTGGACAATACTTTGCATCATTTTCACCGGCTTGAAAATATTAGTTGCTTGGATACGTATGAATTCAAAGCCAGGAATATCTAACACTTTTGCTTGTTTGAATGGAAAAACTGCCATCATAACTGGCGGAAATTCAGGTGATGTATAATGAACGATTTTTTAATGGTTAAAACATGTAGGTACCTTTCTTTTTTGTTCGAATACCTTGTTTTTTAATGGAAGTAGGTTCTAGCAAATATCATTAATCCTTTGCTATATCAAACGATCAGGGGAACTGTTCGATTCCTTAATTGCAATCTGATTATTTTTATTGAAGCATTACATTCAAAATTACTTGAAAGAAATGGTCATGAGTAGATAATAATTGATACTACTCATTCGAGTCATTCTGAATAAGCGAAAAAAGTTTGCACTGACTCATTTCATTGAAAAAATTACTTACTTTAGGCTTCATAGTTTTTTCAACCGTAGAGTACAGTACATGATAGTGATTAAAACTTGTGTCATACTTTTTATGTTTTACTACCAAAAATTGGAAATCAACAATCAGGGCCGGCGTTCGGGGTGAAACAGTGAAGTCACTCAAACTTGTATATTTATTGGTTGCAGGTATTGGTTACACAACATCCCTCTTGCTAGCTTCCAGAGGGTGCAGAGTCATCATAGCATGTAGGAGGAACGCTGTGAAAGAAAGGGATGAAATAATGAAACAGACAAACAATCCTAATGTAATAATAAAACATTTGGATTTGAGTAAATTCGCATCAGTTCGAAAATTTGCAGAAGAGATTAAAGCAGAGGAGCCAAAGATAGACTTTCTGATCAACAATGCAGGTGTTGGTCACGTTGATCAGAATAGGACAAGTGATGATGGTCAAGACATTATCTTGCAGACCAATAATTTTGGACATTTCTTGCTCACACATCTGCTGATAGGTGAGGTAACTAAGAAATTCTGGGTACTTTTGAATATGAGCAATCTAAATGTTTACACAATTGTCTAACTCATTTTTTCCGACCATTTTTTTATTCGTTCTACAGTTTTAGGTCAATTTTGAATTTCAGTATTTGTTGTACAAAATTAATCGAAATAAAAAAATTCAAAAATAAAGTTCAGTAAAGAAGCCTCATCGAATATCGACCACATCCTAAAAACGCCTTTGCATACTTTGGATCAGATTATTCAAATTGATCAAGGCTACTACCTTGATCAAGTTCTCACCAAAGTTGTTGTAAAAGCCGTCTGAGTTCTTGAAGTGTGTGCGGAGATAGTTGATGAGTATCCAAAGCTCTTTGTAGCTGGTCCCAAGCGTGTTCAATGGAATTGAGGTCTGGTGACCAAGGAGACGGAAAACTGCCAAATAGCATAGATTTCCAGAGCTTCATCGACAATTTTCGCACGATGGTGTAGCACATTATCGTCTTAAAATGAGGCTCAATAGCACCATGAAACAAAGGAATAATATTGACTCACTCACTCTATGTATATTTGCACATTGAAGGTAGCATCAAGCAGCAACAGTTCTGTAATTTTCTATCGAAAAATTGCCTCCCCAAACAGACTGATACCTAAACTGATCTTCATCAGAAGACTATTCGAAAACCGTCCATATCTCGATTCATTTATGAACAATGCTGACCTTCATTGATCGTTCCAATTCACGAGCTCATTGGCCCATTCCAAATAAAGTCGCATATGATTTTGAGTTAGTGATATCCATCTCAACAGTCTTTGAGAATGTGGACTAACGCCTCGATGCCTTCGACGAACTATTTCAATTGAAACCAAAACACAAGTTACGTTCAAAAGAAGCTGTTGCATGATCCGACAAGTACTCAAAGGATCTCTACGAGTAGATGACCCAGTCATAAACCTTCTGGAGTAGTGGTAGAACTTGAGCGTCCACTTATCTGTCTTTGTCACGTTTTCGATTTCGATGAACCAGCCAGCAAACTACGATTTTACTAAATTGAAAGAAATTCGAAACATAACTCCTAATAGGTCAACAGTGCTATCACATTTACTTCCGCCTCATATTCATAGACAAGTTGCAGTCAAGAAATCTTGGGATAAATTTAATTTCTACCCGAACTTATTTCCAATTGTATCTTACCTCCTAGGTACTAGAACTGCCAGATTAAAGTCACGCAAACCTTAAGATTAATGCTTTCCTTCAATCTAATGAAAGTGACTAGGAAATTTGGCCTTCCGAATGTAGTTCTTGTAATGTCTTCAAAAAGGTCTAATCGTTGATCCTCTAGAGAAAGTTCCAGGTTTCAATTCTCCTGGTATAATTCGACATAATTTAAATCCACTTAAGACTAGCCATGTTCGTTGCAATAGTATGCTCCTCAAATTGTATTCTATTGAAAGAAATTGAAATCATTGACCATTTGGTTAATACTTGTCCAATTTATAAATGTCATGGTGGTTTCTGAGCTACATATTCAGTTTCAGATTATATTTTCAGAATGGGTCACTTACTTCAAATCAATATAATGGAAACTCTTATATTTATTACTCATTTCTGGTACTTTTTCTTGTTTCAGATTGATATTATTATTTTTTTTATATTGTCGTCAGCAGGAAAGATGAAAGGATTTGGTTTGAATGGAGAGGAGGCCCTTCAATATAAATATGTCAGCTTATTCAGTGCACAAATACACAAACCAATCACTACATCTGTAGATACTCTTGTATCATACGTTGAAATGTATTATGTATGATGCTCCGTTTACATTTCCTCTGCTAATACCGAGATTTCATTTACATATGCTTTCTTATTTAAAGTTAATAATATTTTTGTATTGCTCTCAAATGTATACGCATCGATCATACCAATAGAATAGACTTATTGGTTTCATTCCCACTAAGTTTATGTCTAGGCATTGCTGCAGAACAAATTTTCAGAGTGTGATTGAAAATTGATTGTCAAGAAAGTAACTGAAACAATAACAGATCCAAAAATCTTAGAAACACAAACGACAAGAACTAGCCTGGAACTGAAAAAGTTATCAAACGAGGAGCAAACCATTCAGATCCAAGAGAGTAAATATTCAATTTCTCGTAAATAAACATTTGGCGAAAAACAATTGACAACTTTTGAAACGGTCACAAAATTTCTGAATTTCCTTAACTTTTTGTATGGATGAAGAGAAGTTCATAAGTCATTCACTGGTGATCTGATCAATTTTCCACTTTGAAACGTTATTAAAGGCCCTCAGACCCTCATTCTTGTTCAGTACCTTTTCTCATATATTATATGAAGAATATCTATGTATATTTCTTTACCATTAGATTACTTTTAGCAAAATTACTGTTTTTTTTTCTATACAGATCTCTTGAAGAAATCCGATGGTGCAAGAATTGTTTTCTTGAATTCATTTCTAGCATACCTCAACTGCTTGTGTTTTTCCGGTTTAAAACCGTGGAAAAAATTGTATTTTGGAAGTCGTATATTGAGTTATGCCAATTCTAAGGCATTGAACACAATGGCTGCTCAAGAGATGAACAAAAAATTGGAAAAATTTGGAATTAAAGTTTTTTCAGTCGATCCAGGTTTAGTCCAAACACCTATTTTTGACGTCTATGAGGAACCAGGGGCAGAAGAAGCTTTCTTTAGGAGATTCTTTGGGATATTGACGAATATTTTTTCTACGGTGAGTTCTATTCAGATTGATAGGTTCTAAGCGAAACTCCAATTGGTTGAAAACTTGAACAACTTTCATTGGATTTGGACCTCTACGCATTCTTGTATTAGAGAAATTTTATTCAATTCTTCTATTACTTGAACTTTATCTCAGTTTCTGAATCTGATGATATGTTCTTTGCACAATTTCTCTACCTTCTTATTCATATGGATCTTCATGTTTCATTTTATCTTTATACCTCCAATTTCAATTTCTGCTACGTATCTAAGCTATCTTGAAATTTATTACACTATTTTTTAGTTTTCATAAAAACGGTTTCATTTTCTTCGATAACTTTAAAATATTGTTATACTATGAAGATATGCATTAAGAGTACCAAGCTGACAGTGTACACTTGAAAGCCTCTGTTCTGAAAGTATAACATAAAATATAACAACAACGTAGGTATATCATTGTTGATGTGTTATTTGTCTTATAATGCCTTTGGTATCATTTCACATGCTTCTTTATTTATTTATATCTGAAAACATGTCTTGAAACAGTGACATCAACATCCCTTACCCATTGGGCATACAAACTCTTACTAGTTGATTACTACATCCACAAATTTTAAATTTCGATTTAATTCAATTTTATTATAGTCAAAAAATGCTTATATTTAAAATTTGAACATTGAAGAATTATATTACTGTATTATCCTTGATTTTTAGGATTCAAGAATGGCAGCAGAATCTATCCTACACGCTATATCGAGTAAGACTATAGAAGGTGGCCTCAATATCTTCCGATGCAAACCATTTCATAAGCCTAGAAACTGCGATAACATAGGATTCTGTGAAGATATTTGGAATAAAACTGAACGAATAGTTGGACTACAACCCGAAGAGAAGCTGTGAACACAAAACATTTCGCTCAATTTGTATATATTTCTTTCGATAATGAGAGATTTTAGTTGTGTGTGTTTGTGACTTGAATTTGAAAACGTTGGATGAGTTTCATTGATGCCTTCCTTTTAAATATTAGAAGAAAAAAAGATGTTCGAATCATAATATTTGAAGAATAGAGTGCCATCTCCTATAATGAGAATAAATATAAAAAAATTCGCTGGTTGAAATCTCAATGATGAGTAATATGTATTCTGTTCAAATCCATTGGAGCAGAGGATATTTCAATTTTTATGAATGCATATCGTCAAGTTAACGAAACATGATTTTTATTAAGATATATAGATCAAAGGTTCTTTTCAATTTTTTTAAACTTCCAGAGTTTCACCAAACAGAGTTCTGGAGGAAAAGAGCGGACACAAAAATATCAAACTTGAAAAATGTGTCTAAAAATGCTTATGTTATTTGAATATCTTGTGAAGTGCAGTTGGTATGAGGAGAAAATCAAATTTTAACTCCCTATAAATCGATAACAAATCGTTTGCGAACCCACGTTTATGAAACTTTCTTTCTTAAAATCATCAAGGAAATCTTTAATTTTCGTCTTCTTCCATCCAGTATAAGAAAAATAACTATTCGAATGTTCAAATCGAATTTTAAGAGGATCTGATCATCAGAACTCTCCATCTTGATAAGTAAACAGTCAACAATGACATAATTTTATTTATATTACTTTGAAACTACACCTATAATACAGGGTGAATCTTTCAACCGAAGATTGATGGGGTCGAATGAAACACTTTTTTCCTTTACTATTTTTTCTCTATTTCAGTGCTGTAATGAACTCATTACATCATTGTTTTCAGTTATATTTTTCGTTTTGTGGTTGTCTATCTATGACTTCCAATCCTATCAAAATTCAACACACATTAATTATCAAGATAATATAATTTGGATATAGTGAAATGATTCGCAACATCATTCGCAATTTCTCTTGATTCTGGTTGTGTTAAATCGATTTCGTCAGACATAATTCACGAATTTAATGCGTATTTGTAAATTATTTCAGAATTCGAAACGTACGATTTACATTCAAATTCCGTAATCTGACAATTTTCACAACAGTCACACCAACTGCCAAGATACAATACAAAAGTCACTAAGACATAAAATCTTAATTTTTCATTGTATTTCGACAATATTTCTCAAAACTTGACTGAAATAGAGAATAGTTATTTATAATACAAGTGCAGAAGGCATTGATATTCTTCCACGAGTTCAAAATTCGAAAACGAGCCACGAAGTGGCGAGTTTTCGAATGAACGAGTGGTAGAATGAGCCTTCTGTACGAGTATTATACATTATTTTCTCTAATTCGTCGCATTTTTATTGAAATTAATGAAATATTTCCATAAATATATTTTAGTGATTTTTGCATTGAAAAATGTTGGTTGGCAGAACTGATTTCTTTAAGGCAAATTGATGAATTGACAGATAAAGCCGTGGCGGAAAGTTCGGAGTACCAACATAGAATAATAAAATATAACCATGAAAACTTTGCGTTTCTGATATATTCTCGCACGATTTTGTTCTACAAGATGTGGAAGAATGAACGGAATAACCACAGAATTAGAGAAAATATCGTCTAATACTCGTTGCAGAAGGCAATTCCAACACTCTTGCGTTCGGAAACTCGCTCCTTCTTCGCTCGTTATCGAATTTCGCATTCGTGTTGGAATAGGAGCGCATTCTGCAACTTGTTCTAGAATTTACTATTCTGATTCTATTGTCTTTCTCTCTTAGTATAGCGGGCTTTTTGGAGTTGACCGGACTTTGACGGAATTTTATGTTTAGAAAAAATTCATCACATCAATGAAAACTATACTCATTCTCTTCGGTTCCATTCCATTTCCGAGTTTTAACTAAAAATTCAATTTTTCATGGATTTTGAACAGCCTGTATATATTTTCAAAAGAGCCGAATCCGAAAAATGCTAAAGGAAAAATGTGTTTCTCTTGACCTCAGGAATCTTCGGTTGAATTATATGTACAAGTCAAAGACTCATCCTGTATATACGGTTCTGCAGTTTCCAATGGCACATGAATGAACGAGCGCTTAAAAGCTCGTGTACGTGCTTTATTTTATTGAATTGTTTTATTTCGTAGGGTCGTTTAGTCGTAGGGGTGACATTTATTTATAGGTTTTTTATTAAAGATATTCTATGATGTCGAGGATCTTTCGGCTTATTATTGAATTATTCATAGAAAAAATAATGCTATTCATCAAGGTGAATTCAGGAAATTCAAGGAAAACAAGTTCGGTAACTTATATTTTACATGTAGGTAATAAAGTTCACTAATTCAGATTAGTTGAGGATTTATTATTGTCAATAATAATTTACATATTTGTTACAAGGCTACCCATTACCATGTAATTTTCTTTGTTGATGTTGATTTCCTTTAATGTGACATCGGAAAGCAAGGTATATTTGTACGAGAAATAAGAAGTTTTTTAACCATTATTGATATAATCTCAAATTTTTAGCTCTAAAAATGAGTCAACCTAAGTCATGCGTAGCAAAGTTTTTCTTCTAAATTGATAAAGGCTTGTAAGGTATGGTATCCTTTATTGAAGGATATTTGATCGTTTTTTTCACTTTATTGTTTCACACTGAAAAACACTGCGAATTTTAATCTATGGTTCATATTTTCCTCGTAAAATCATTTCATCATATTGAAAAAAAAGGTTACTAGAAGTGATGAAAAGATGAGTTCAAGGTTAATTTGAACCAAGATCCTCCACTTTGAAGGTTGGAACTTTGGTAACCCAGAAAGTATGATTATGTGAAAAATAATATCATCAAACATTTATTACTCGGAACTTTATAACCAGGACTTTTCGGTAAAAATATTGTAGTCAGTGTAATCATAGCAATTCACGTTTTTAATACGTAGTTAAGTTTTAGCAGAATAAATTTTTGAAATTTTATTTCCTATATTTTTTGCTCGAAAAATTCTTTCATGGCAATGATGGAATTCGGACAAGTGATTGATTTTCGTACTAAATTTTATGCTTTCGTTGAATTCCTTAGAAATCCGATTTTCCTCAAAAAGTGAAAGTTTATTCGATAAAGAAGAGGTATCCGTGAAATTCTCATTTTTTTTATTTTAGAATGTGGAAAAATTATATAGAAAACCCGTTACCCCTCAAGCTTTCATGAGAAAAATAATAATTAATAATTATATCGATATGAATTGATACCACAAGATTGAATTGGAATCCAATTTATCACTTTGAAGACTGAGAATTGACGTACTGATATAAGTATTTAATTCACTGCTTCTCTATTCCTTTCCTCCCGGAATCATGTTGCCAGGGGTCTCTGCTGACTTAAGAGTGCCGTAACACCATAAAGCAACTGACCAGAGGCAATAAGGTGACTGTACTATGGGTACCAGGGCACTGTGGGGTTGAAGGAAATGAAAAAGCTGATGAACTTGCAAAAAGTGCATTAAGGTTAACAACTTCTGGACCTGAGCCTTTCTGTGGGCTAGAAAAAGACCAATATAAAACAGCAATCTAGCTATGGGAGTTGAACAACAGGATAATCCACTCGATTAACACTCCTAGACTTGTTCAGGCAAAGAAATTCGTGACGATTTCACCTACCTACGCCAAAAAGCTCTTGAAGCTGACACGAGCCGAGCTTCGGAAGATGGTGGGACTGCTGACGGGACACTGCCGGTACAAACATCATTTGTACCGTATGGGGAAATCAGTAGATGAGATTTGCAGGCTCTGTGTATCAGAAGCAGAAACAGCTGAACACATGGTATGCAAGTGTCTAGAGCTAGCTGTCCTAAGAACAATTCAGATGGATTATCCGGTCCTGGATACCAGAGAGGTAACGGCCAAGACCTCTAAGGAGGTTGTCAGTTTTATTAACGTCATTGATGACCTCCTTGGGTTTCTATGAATGAGAATGAGTAGGGTAGAGAACAAAAGATCTACATGGTCGCAGTTCCCGGAAGGCTTACCGAACCGACTTCGGCAATCACTTCTTCATTAGAACCAAATTTCTTTCCATGCAGCATTATTTGGAGATCTGCAAGAAGTCAATGATTACTAGGGGTCAGATCTGGAGAACAAGCTGGGTGATCAGGCAACTGGAAGTATAATTCGTATTTTTATAGTAGAAATTTATTAGTACAATTTATTATTGACTTTTTCATCACAGTAATTTTAACATGTAGAGTTGACTATTGAGTATTGACTTTTGTTCTGCGATGCATTGTTAAATAAATGATTGATTGATTGATTGATGATCGTTCAATTCGAACATGGTGATTATAGATTTGTGACCACAAGCGTTGTCTTGGTGAAAGAGAATTTTTCTTAATTTCTAATCGATATGCAATAATTACAGTTCATGATTTTACCTCTGCCATGATTGTCAATAAAGAATAGGCCTTGCTTGCCCCAAAAAACGTGTTATTACTTTGACAGCTGATCGTCAGTGGTTCTTCAACTATATTTAAAGCCAGCACATCACCTTTAAACTATTGTTGTCGATAGAGCAGAGTCTGATTAACACTTACCAATTTTTTCGATACATAAAACTCGTTTTTATCCATTTTTCAAAACAACAAAAACAGAAGTGTCACCTACCTACAATATCTCGGTCCATACTTAGCTCTAATTGGTATTGCAGTGGCTGTACTAACGGGTGCTTTTTTCGAGGTATATAACTTTAAGTTTGTATTACTGTTCAAGATGGGACCGATTCAACAGCTCTCGAGTGATTTATTCTCAGTTTGGTTTGGCAATTCATCATGAATAGACTCGTGCCTGAACAACGCTTGCAAATAGTGCAATTTCATTTCGAAAATAATGGTTCTGTGCGGAATACGCATCGCACACTACGTCCATTTTATTTTATATAGCGATGAAGCGCACTTCTGGTTGAATGGCTACGTCAACAAACAAAACTGCTGCATTTGGAGTGAAGCGAATCCTAAAGTGTTAGTCGAAACACCGTTACATCCAGAAAAACTGACTGTTTGGTGCGCTTTATGGGCTGGTGGAATCATTGGTCCGTACTTCTTCAAAAACGATGATGGCCAGAACGTTACAGTCAATGGTGATCGGTATATAGCCATGATTACTAACTTTTTCATTCCTGAATGGAACAACCATGATGTCCAAGAGCTGTGGTTCCAACAAGACGGCGCAACATGTCACACAGCTCGTACCACAATCGATTTATTGAAAGACACGTTTGGTGACCGCCTAATTTCACGTTTTGGACCTGTGAATTGGCCTCCAAGATCTTGTGATTTAACACCGCTAGATTACTTTCTTTGGGGCTATGTAAAGTCATTGATCTATGCGGATAGGCCACAAACCCTTGACCATTTGGAAGACAACATTCGCCGTGTTATTGCCGATATACGGCCACAAATGTTGGAAAAAGTCATCGAAAATTGGACGTCCAGATTGGACTACATCCGAGCCAGTCGTGGCGGTCATATGCCAGAAATCATATTTAAAATGTAATGCCACAAGATTATCTTGCGGATAAATGAAATTCATTTCAATCGAATAATCCATCGTTGTTTTCTTGTAATTTAAAGTTCTATAGCTCTAAGAAAACAATCTTCACCTTTATGTCAGGCTGGGACTTGATTGACGTTGTTTGGGTTCACCTTACCTGTCCAGATGCTTTCGATAAGCCCGACAATTATGCACGATGTTTCTGATTTTTCAACTATTTCAATGATATATTCCAGTAAACTACTTAACCAGTAAAAGCAAAGTTTTGTGTCTTTCTAGCAAGTTTGATAAATGGAAATTAATTATTTTGAATACAACAAGGAAGTAGTTGAGATTTGGTTTAATAACGATGACCTACGAGGTTATTCATTTATATGTTCTGCTGTAATGAGGTGAGGTTCCCCTCTACTTCAAATTCATCGAAATTATAATAGTAGCAAGAATTGAAGAGAATCAGTTGAAATCTATAAGAAAGTTGCCGGTTAGATTTTTATCTCGAGTGATCTTGGATTGAAATTGTTGATAATTACCTCACGTAAGTAATTAATTGAAAACTGTAAACATATAATTGAAAAATTGTAAGTGCAAATGGCAAATATGATAATAAAAATATTCTAAATTTGGATTTATGATCAGAGATGCGGTTCAACTTTTGATTAAATAAAAGATACTGTAAACAGATTTGCTCCGGATATTATATGTAATTCTATACAGGGTGTTAATGAATGAACATCGCTAAGTTCAGGGGGAGATTTTGCATGGAAAAATAATGCCAGTTTTCTACAGAACTTATGTTCGCAAATGATTCATATTTCGAGATACAGGGTGTTGAAATTTTTCTTAAAAACTGCCTATTTATTGCTATGAAACCGGTCGAAATATTGAAATTAAATTTGGTTGGTTTCAAGATAAACTTATTGCGCATTGATCGATATGCAATTAAGAATTTTATCTTCTTCTTTAGCTTGTATACGTGTAATGGTCTTTTGTTTTTTTTTTTTTACAACAAATCGCTCATCTTTTTTTGTATGGGGCGCCTATTTTATGCAAAAGAATGAAACATCTTAAAGCGTAATTTTTTTTTCTACAATAAACTATCTCTTTTGAAATATTTCTTGATGATGTGTTAAAGTTAGGACGTTTTATATTTTTGCATAAATCGACTCACATACAAATCTACATCTTATGATATGTAGATCATTTCAATTGAAAAACGCACTTTTTATCATTTTAGTATGTCTCGTTGAAGCTTGTGATTTTGAACAACCCTGTTTGATCAAGGACGTATTTATTACACGTAATTGATACACGGGATATTGATGGTAATCCATACTCGAAATTTCAGCTTTCTAGGATTCCTAGTACCAAATAATGAATGTTTTATTGAGGCTATGTTCTGCGCAAAAAAAAGTAAAACAATCAATACTCGAAAACCACTAGAGATAGGGACAGGGAAGTTAATACAAAAATAATCAGGCGGCAAAATAAAAAAAGTAATAATACACAGGGTGTTCTATTTGAAATATCGATGTTTTTAGTACTTTTTAATATAAGCAGCAACTCTACAGCGCTAAAAATATTTCAGATCGATAGAGAAATGATTTTCACCCAAAAAACCAAATTTTCAATAAAATCGTATCTTCCGTTCTCTGTAAAAGTCCAGGGTAGGAGAGACTGGGGAGGGTTGATAGAAGGGGAGGGTTGATACACGTTCAAATTTCCCGCCTTGGTTCTTCAAAGAAAAACGTGCAGTGCCTCTATAAATGTGGAAACAGTGTCTGTTGAAATCTAGCAACGATCGCGTCACCTACAAGAGTTTAAAGTGTGTTTTCTACATATTCGAAGTAAGAATTTGCATAACAAACGCAAGGCTTTATCTCTTTATCAACAAAAACTAACGAAATTCATTACTTCATTCTTGACGCTCATTTCCATTGTACATAGTAGCCAGTAGTACAGATTTTCACTCGAATATCATAATATGTTCACGTCTTATACACTGATCAACAATTGCTAGGGATCACTTACGAACTTCTCTTCATTTGTATTTTTTTCAAGTTATCTCGTGAATATCTGTACATTATATGTTCTCTAAGGAAAAAGTAAGATGTTTTGAGTTGATTAGATCAGAGTCTTCCTCACTTCATCGGCTCTTGTTCACAAAATCGATTATTATCTGTAGGCTGTTACAGGTGGAGTGAAAAGCAATGTGGTATTTGTTATTAAATCTGTTTTTTCTCTCGTTCAAACACATAAGGTGACAATAATTGAAGAAATGAGAACAATATCAGCTTATCAGTCATGCCGAGAAGACGTTTGGCTCCTGTGCAACTGGACCAAATCATACGGTGGATACAGGAAGGTTTGTCCCAGCGAGAAGTGTCCCGGCGGTTGAATGTTTCGCAGTGTCGTGAGTCGGGCTTGGAATAGGTTCATCCAAAACGACTCAGTAGCTTATGTTGATGGGGGAGGTCGACAGCGCAGTACAACAGCTGCCCAAGATCGTCTTTTTATCCTCAATGCTAGGAGAAATCCCACTTACCCGGCGTCGCGGCTCAATAGATCACTGAGAGTTGCAACAGGAGTTCTAATTTCGAACCAGACTGTAAGACGACGACTACATGTTCGTAGAGAGCACGTAGGAGGGTACAACATCCCCGTTTGAATAGGGAACACCCGGTTCATCGACGGCAATGGGCTGAGGAGCACCGCAATTGGACACTTGAAGATTGGAGCCGATGTTTATTTACGGATGAGTCTAGATTTCGTTTGGTCAACTCCGATGGACGTATTCTTGCTTGGAGGGAAAGAGGTCGAAGGTATGCAGAACAGTTTATGGTACCCACAACAGCTTTTGGCGGAGGTTCTATATGTGTATGGGGAGGCATTTGTTTGAACCAACGCACAGAGTTGGTTGTTCTGCAGAACACCACCATGACCATCCAGAGATATCACGATATGATTATTGAACCCATAATTGTTCCGTTTGCGGCTGCCGTGAGCGATAATTTCATTTCAATTGACGATAATGCCCGTCCACACCGTAGTTGTCTGGTTAATGAAGCGCTAGAAACTCATGCTATTGATAGGATGGACTGGCCAGCTCGCTCTCCAGACATGAATTGCATCGAACATGTCTGGTCTGAGATGTCTAGACAATTGTCAACCTTAGAATAACCGATCAATAACCTGGAGGACCTTTCTAACGCTTTACGGGATATTTGGACGAATTTGCCCCAAAATTTTATAAATCGTTTGATCGAAAGTATGCCTCGTAGGGTAGAATGCTTGAGACGAGCTCGTGGGGGACCAACTAGGTACTAGCTTAACAGAAACTTCAGCCTTTTTGTGGTTTCATCATAAAATTTTTATGTTATTCAAACACAGAATTTTGAGTAATCCTAATAAAGTCTTTTTTTCTCTCCAACTTTCCATTTTTTCATTTTTTTCTCAGGTGAACCATATTATCAACTGAAAATACTCTGATATCTGACTAAATTTATAACCTTGGAGCGAATATTTCAGAAATAAATTTAGAACAAGTAAGTGATCCCTATCAATTGTTGAGCAGTGTATTTTCTTAATTCGTCTTCTAGGGAGATTTGATACAGTAAATCTCACCTCAAGTTTCAAACAGAAATGCAAAAACAAAAAAATGTGTGTTTGATGACTTGGATCCAGAGGACGAAAATGAAAAAGATCAATTTTCCCATGAACGCGGAAAATAATGAATTGCAATAGAAGCAAGCTGGATCGCCATCTTCATCATGAAATAGAGTGCCATTCAGCCTGTGCAAGTGTCAGTAGAATAATAAAAATATTTACTTGCGAATTATGAAGGAATTAGGTAGTGTTATGATAATAAAAAATTGATTTCTTCTTATTGCTTGTACCTTATTTTTTTTGTATCAAACCTTTTTTGCACCGACAATTTCAAGAACTCATAATCAAGGTTGAAATTTCCGTCTTCAGTTATTAAATATTCCTGAACGTTTGAGCGAAGTCCTTAAATTTTACTCGGACAAAAAGGGATTGGTAAATGTTAAACACAAAATTTTTATTAAAAATTTTGTAAAAAATGTATCAACCCTTCCCAGTCTCCCATAATATCGATTATTTTAGAATATATTGGAAGACTTACACCACACATGTTTATTTTTACTAATAATTCAGTGGTGTAATAATTTTTTCTTGGTGTCACAGTTTTTGGGATATTGATATGACCTTATTCAATTCAACAAGAATTTTTTAGGGAAACTATGGCAAGCTACATGGATTTCATTTGGAAAAAAATCAGTTTATACATTTATTTATTTATAAAATTTGTTCAGTGTCTATACAGAAATTCCAAGGAAGAAATATCAAACAGTCTTCTTTGTTTAAATGGAAAAACAGCTATTGTAACAGGTGGAAATTCAGGTAATTTTTTCAATTGTCAAAACCTGTGAAACTTGTAAAATATGTAGATTAATGTCGGTCGTTCATATTTTTTCCCTTCACAATAAGAGTGCAATTTCTACAAGTTGTTTTATTTAATCGGTGAGAACGAATGCACATTCATCATGAAAAAAGGCCAAACAACTTTCATCTAAGACTGCATATATTTCTATTGACCCAGCGACATATGGTCATGTGAATTGCATCTTGAATATTGTTCATAGAAGCATTGTGATGAAACATTCAACATCTATGTGTTCGTTCACCTCTTACTGGCTGTGATTTCATTTTTCATCATTACGTAACAATGGTTTACTGCTAGTTATGGTAAATTTCCTAATTAGTACGCAAAATGCGCGACATAAATGAAAAATGAAATTTCTTAAACAACCTTCAGTGTAAATAGGTAGATACCAAACAAATTATTATGAAATCGAGAAATATTTCACATTTTTCACAAAGAGAAAGAGCTGAAATTTCCTTGGAACCAAATCCCAATATACCTATCAAAAGTCATCAACATTGGACCAGTAGAGCATGAGATATACAGGGTGTCCCGCGAAGAATGCGACAAACGGATACCATGAATGGAGGTCATCATGGAGGACTCGTATCGAGAGGTTTTGAATCGCATGAGAGCCTGCGTTTTGGATATACAGGGTGATATTCATCTTATTAGTGAAATTTCACAGTTCAATAACTCTTTAACTAATCGACCCAATATTTTCAAATTTTGAAGTTTTGTCACCCTTTACTAGCGCCTTCCTTCAATATTCCATAATATCACATTTTCTGTATGAATACGGTTATGCAGTCAACAAAGCAACAAGTGATATATAAAATGCTGATGTATATAGTTGTAGATTAGATTCAATTTTATAGGGGAGGTTCCGTTTCACCGCGACCTAATGGTCTCAGAGCTATTCTGGCCTTAACGTGATCTACAGCTCATCTTTCCATTCCAGAGTTCTATGAACTCTGGGATGGCTTCAAAGAGGCTACTTCCTAACTTCTATAAGTTTCTTGTCCAAAGCAGATTTTGTGTTGGCTAGTGATGGCGAGGCATTCCCTCACCAGGTGATCCGGAGTTTTCTCGTCCTCCCCACAGAATCTGCTTTCATCATTTTCTGCCAGACCCATTCTCATGAGGTGTTTCCTAAGGCGACAATGTTCTGTGAGGAATCCAGTCAGGAGGTGCAGTTCTTGCTTAGATCTCGAAGTGTCAAAGTTTCGTAGAAACTTTTTGGAATGATCCAACCCAGGAAGATTCCTCTAGAGTGTTTCTCTTTCGGTTATTTCCTTCTCCTGAAAGTCTTTCTTTGCATGTACCTTTGCCTACACCACAGGTTCCAGGGCAATGAAAGGAGCTAGTGCTCCTTTTCTGGAGAGTATTTTGGCCTCTTAGTGGAGTTTCATAGATAACAACTGAATTTTCAATACAAAAAAGTTTTCAGCTAACGTTTGATCTTGTTTCCAATTAGTAACACATCTTATTTGAGATTCAAGGTTAGAACTTCCAAATTACCTCATATTAGGGTAATTTTAAATGAAATGAAGAAACAATTTAACTAATAGAGTTATGTATCACCTACTTGTGAATTACAGGTATTGGATATGCAACATCGATGTTATTAGCTTCCAGAGGTTGCAGAGTCATCATAGCATGTAGAAGGAACGCTGTGAAAGAAAGGGATGAAATAATAAAACGTACAAACAATCCCAACATTGAGATCAAATATTTAGACTTGAACCGATTTGCATCGGTTCGAAAGTTTGCTGAAGAGATCAAAACCGAGGAGTCGAAGATAGACTATTTGGTCAACAATGCAGGTATTGGCTACACTGAGGATAAGACAACTGATGATGGCCTTGATCCTGTGATGCAGTGCAATTATTTTGGACATTTTCTGTTGACACATCTGCTCATAGGTGAGGACTAACACAAGTAGCAAATCTTCATTAAACCACTGAAAATTAGTGGGTTATAATAATGTCTTTTGATGAGATTTTCCCTTGAACTTCTAATCTGACGTGTTTTCTATCCGGACTAATAATGCTATCAGCTCAAAATCTCAATAATAATAATATTTCTTTATTTCAAATAAGATTCGCCAAGATGACAGTCTGAAATGAAATGGCTTCCTTTTTTGGAAGAACCTTGATGTGATTTTGCTTGTTTATATGTATATATAAACACATAATATGGTCTCATTTTAATCTTACGACGTATTTTCGAATCTCCATTTGTTATTATATACTTAACATTATGAACAAATTATTAGCCCCATTGTAATTAAAAAACGTAATTTCAAGCCTTTGTTCAGATACAATAAATTTTTGCTATATCAGCTATTTTACAGGTGATGCCTACGATCACACTACATGTTCTATTAGAGATAAGACAATATTATAATTACCGAGTGTTGTTTTTAAGTCAGTTCGAATAGATAGTCAATCTTAATTAGATAGCGAGCTTTTGACATACCTTGAAATAAAGTTTTTTGGTTTACATCAACTCCATCGCTTCGTACAATGATGACCCAAAAAAGTTGTATTGATTTATGTGTCAATAATAAACACTTTCTTTCTATACAGATCTCTTGAAGGCATCAGAAGGAGCAAGAATCGTTTTCTTGAGCTCAACTGCGGCGTTCATAAACAATTTGACCGTAGAACGTTTACATCCATGGAAAAACCAAGTTTTGGGATGCCACGTTAGCAGTTACGTCCATTCTAAGGCATGCAACATAGCGGTTGCCGAACAAATGCATAAGAAATTGGAAAAATTTGGAATCGTAACCACTGTTGTTGATCCAGGGTCAGTCAATACTCCAATTTTCGATACCTTTTTGAAAGGATCCGATACAGAAGCCACTCTTCTAAGGTTTTTGTTTCATCCATTAGGAATATTTCTGTATAAGGTGAGAATGGTGAGATATAGGTACTCTTAAGGTCCAGTGTGGCTAAAGCCAAGGTATGCAACGCAACGCGTTAGTTCGATTATTAGGTCACCTATTCAGAGTCAAGTAGAAAAGGCTACCAAAAATTTAGATCACGAATTACATAAGTATAAAACCTGAAATTTATTTTTACTTGAACTTCTACAAGAACGAATTTAATAAGATGCTATATCAATTTGAAAAAACTTTGTATAGTAGTAACCCTTCGCCAGACATTGTAGAGGGTAATTTTTTTTTTTTTTGGAGCGCGTATATAACACTTCAAAGTGTCAATAAGTCCAAGCCAAATAAGAAAAACACATATTTTGTTAAAAATCCTACATCATTCGTTAATATCAACATTTTCAAGAGTGATAAAGGCACTCCAACGCTGCTCTAACTTTTCAATACTTTGCCATGATGTTTGAGGTTTTGTACGCTTTGTAAGGCCTTCACCGACTGTTTTCTACTCAACTGACGCTGACTTTGACTCTGAAATGTAGATATAAATTCATGTTTCATCCACTGTAACATATCGACGCAAAAAATCTTGCTTATTCCTCTTAAACAGCTTCACAGCACTTTGAATGATATTTATACTTGATTGATCCCTATAGTATCAACAGAAACAACTGTGTTATTTTTTTTCAAATTATAGGACCCTAGAATAGCTGCTGAATCAATTCTTCATGTCCTAACTAGTGAAGATGTTAAAGGGGGAGACCTTTACTTCCGATGTAAACCCTTCCACAAGCCAAGGAACCTCGATAACAAAATTTTAATGGAAGATATCTGGAAGGAAACAGAAAAATTAGTTGGGTTACGACCTGATGAGAAACTTTGACTAGAAACAGAAAACATTGAACTGGTTACTTATGTAGGTATATATTATGCCTTCCGATAACAAAATTTCCATATGTAGTTTCATTATTTTTACATGAATAAAAGATATTGAAACTACAAATATGCATCTTTTGTCGATTTTCCTTTTCCAGATAATATTCAAATGAATGCTAAACTTAATTTGAACCAATAGTAAATACACTTCTATGAAAATTGTGACAATAATATACACTGTGTCCGTAAAGTATGGAACAAATTCAGTTTTAGCTAAACAGAAGCATTTTAAGAAATAATCCTGAAACACGTCGATTTTTTAATTTAGTTAACCGTATTTTAAAATAATAATCTAATATATAGGGTGAATTACTTTCGAGTAATGACGTCACTGTCTTTTTTTTTTAATAGAACACTCAATTTTCGGATTACTCTAGCTGAGCTGATTCCAAAAATATATCACATGTTGATTCCAATTGGTACAGGGTGGACAAAAATACAATAGTTTTGTGTGTGCTCATAAAGTAATGCTTAACATTCTTTATTAGTTAAATTAACAATATTATCAAAAATACTTATTGCCTAGCGACAATAAACAAATTTAACAAATAATGACACTTCACAAAGAACTAGATGACTATGTTTCTTTTAAATTGATAAGAAATAATTTCTTTCATATTCTGTCTGCTAGACCACAAGTACCAAACATGTTTAGAAACAGCTCATTTTTAT
This sequence comes from Harmonia axyridis, assembly GCF_914767665.1. NCBI lineage: Eukaryota > Metazoa > Arthropoda > Insecta > Coleoptera > Coccinellidae > Harmonia > Harmonia axyridis. The sequence goes on from NC_059505.1 coordinate 35,420,827, forward strand.
TAATCACTGTAACAAACTACAGGGTGTTACATTCAAAGCAATTGCTGCTAGGCAATAAGGATTTTTAATAATATTGTTAATTCAACTAATAAAGAATGTTACACGTTACTTTATGAGCACACACAAAACTATTGTATTTTGTCCACCCTGTACCAATTGGAATCATTATGGGATACATTTTTGAAATCAGCTCAGCTAGAGTAATCCGAAAATTGAAAAAATATGGGGGTGTTCAATTTAAAAAAAAAACGACGGTGACGTCATAACTCTAAAGTAATTCACCCTGTATATTAGATTATTATTTTAAAATACGGTAAATTAAAATAAAAAATCGACGTGTTTCAGGATTATTTCTTAAAAAGGTCTGTTTAGCTAAAAATGAATTTGTTCCATACTTTAAGGACACAGTGTATAAGGTTTTTGCTTCTGCCGTTTTGCAATGTAATGTAATAAGTTATTAATCTAAAAATGTAACAAACTACAGGGTGTTACATCCAAACCAACTGCCGCTAGACAATAAGTATTTTTGATAATATTGTTAATTTAACTAATTAAGAATGTTACGCGTTACTTTATGAGCACACACAAAAGTATTGTATTTTTGTCCACCCTTACCAATTGGAATCAACATGTGATACATTTTTGGAATCAGCTCAGCTAGAGTAATTGGAAAATTGAGACAAAACGGGGGTGTTCCATTAAAAAAAAATGACGATGACGTCATTACTCGAAAGTAATTCACCCTGTATATTAGATTATTATTTCAAAATAGCTAAAAATGAAATTGTTCCATACTTTACGGTAACAGTGTATATTCCAAGCTTCCAATTCCAATTTCTTGTTGATCGTGTGAATAAATTACACCAATATTCTATTGAATTTGTCTACTTTGATATTATTTTGACTAAGCAATATGTACGTAATTTCTAATTATTTATTGGGAGCAATTTAGTTACTTCTGTCAAAAAGAAAATATTCTAATTACGGTAATCAAATTTTATCCTGTATCATTTATCCTTAAAAATAGAGTGCTTGTAAATGCAAAACACACATATAATATATTTATACAATTACGTGTTGAAGGTGAGTGTAGTATAGTACCTAATGGATTATTTATTATATTATCAGAGCTGTCTGAAAAATATCTCAATAACTTATGATAACTTTGAAACACATATTTAAGTTTCTTGTATTTTTGCAAACAAGGAATGGAATCAGTTTTCAGATATGTACCTTATTGAATAAATATAAATTTTACTTTAAAATTATAACCCAAGATATGAATATTTTAAATCTCTCCTATATTTGAATATTGCCTTTTCATTGATAAGCATAAATGAAAAAATTTCTTCTGAAGAATAATCAATATGATCCAACTTAAAGCAAATCAGTTCTTATCGCCAATACAACGCATGAACTTGCATAGAGTTCCAATAGAGTTGCCAGTTGCATTTGCCAGTATTTTTTAACCCTGAATTTTATGAGCAGCCCACTCGACATTGGATAAATTAATTCAGTTCCAAGTTAATGAATAATAAGGTACATATTGATTAATTAAGACGATTGATTGGAAATTGTTCATCAACAAATTATACTCCCCTTTAATTGAAACATCATGTTTCAAATTCCCAATGAAAATACAATGTATTATGACATTGTTTTTTAGTTTCCTTGAAGATACATTGCAAATAAGGTGTTAATTTTGTTCTGTCAATATTGAGGTAATTTTAGCTGATTTTTTTCGGAATTTGATCAAATTTTTGATTCAAATATTGAATTCAAGAGGAAATTGTCTTTTTATGGATTCGGTTGATTGATATCTCCTCTGAAAAAGTTTACATGTTGAATTTGACTTCAGTAAATTTTTAGGTTGTGTTTTATTGACAATAAGTTTTTTCTTGGGCTATATAAAGCTTCAGATTTCTTTCTTTTTCTTTATATTTTTCGTTACTCAGTATAAAAAAAGAGGTTTGAAGGTATGATAAGTTGTTACAGTTACATTTTATAAACCTTGGGTGGGAGACACATTGCGCAAATAGCACTCAAAAACACATTTTACTGATGAAATTGAAAATCGAAACTGCCATTCATAATATTTCCAGTGAATGAGTATATTCAAAGGAATTGTTTTATAGTCCATAAACTTGAAAACAAAGAACTGATATTTATTATTGAATTCGTACAGTAGAAATGATATTATGTATTGAATTTCTTGTTGCCAATTGAATGCACGTGATTGTTTAACATTTGTTTTTAGTGTAAATGAAATTCTGACAGAGTTCCAACTAATACAATAAGGCCTATAATGTGAATAGATATCATTGTTCAATAACTATAAGGTTAGGTTCTGTTAGCTTTGATTTTATTCGCAGAAAAACTTTTTTGCTGGAAATCCTATCTACAATATCTATTCAATAATTGCTACACAAACTTGTTGGGATAATCATCTCGTTTAGAAGTGCAAGTCAAGAATATAACCAACAAAACGCTTTTTTTTGTAATTATTCAAGTAATATACGGGGTGAGTAGTCGAAAAGTTGGCCATTAAATTTAACCATAGATTTCTGTCATAAACCATAATACTTTTTTTCATTTACAATTTTCTCAGATTCGTCACAGGTTTAAAAAATGCAGTTTTTGAAGTTCCAAAAAAAAGTCTTTCCTTTGTTTCTTCAACATGTCAATTCATGAAGCAATTAATTTCAGTGTAAAGTTTTTTATGATTCAATTATAATTTTTTCCCACACCTAATAGTTTCCACGTTATTCAAAAACTCGTTTTTAAATGAATGATGGTCTCGATATAGTGATGCAGACCAATTTTTTTGGACACTTTTTGCTGACACACCTCTTGATAGGTAAGAATGAACCTTCTGTACGACTAGCACACCGAATTTTTATTTGAATCAATGAAATACATATATCCATAAATATCGTTTAATTATTTTTGCAATGCACAATGTCGGTTGGCAGAACTGTTTTCTGTATCACGAATTTCACAAATTCAAGACAGGAGTGCATTAGCCTAATGTAAAACAATTAAATGCTTATAACTTTTTACCCAAGTCGAATCTGGCAAAATGGTAAATGAAAAAATGTTTCATTTAAGGAGAAAAATTTGTAGTTAAATTCAATGTAAAATTCCAAGCCTGATCTTATATATGTATTCAATTATTGTCCCCATTAATTTTTGGTTTGCATCTATTACATATCTAGAAAATGATGGATGTACTAAAGAAGCTCATCGAAAACATTTGGACTATCATCAGCATCCTCATTTATTTATTTGAATGGAGCATAAGGTGGCTCTGCAGAAATTGGAGAGGGGGAATATCGAAAAGTGCTATTTGTTTGAGTGGAAAAACAGCTATTATCACTGGTGGAAACTCAGGTAATACTTGCATGCTTCGAAAAATACAGCAAATTAATATAACGATTTATTATTTGTCTCTATATCACATGGAATACAATTTTTTTCTGCCATACATTCATCCATCGGAATTCCAACACGATCAATGTATTTCAAAAGCTAAAATCAAGGAATTGAATTTCAAATTAATTATTCCTCCTGGATTTTATGTCATAGTCATGAAACTGAGCCTTGTAGGGGATACTTAATACTGCATTCCGTAAAGTCCTAGTTCTAGATAGTTTATATGCGAGTTATTCCACATGAACCGAAACTAATGAAATAATTTTTATTACAGGTATTGGTTATGCAACATCGATGTTGTTGGCTTCCAGAGGTTGCAGAGTCATTATAGCATGTAGGAGAAAAGCTGAGAAAGAAAGAGATGAAATAATAAAACAAACAAACAATCCAAATATAACAGTGAAATATTTGGACCTTAGTCGATTCACATCAGTAAGAAAATTTGCGGAAGAGATAAAAAACGAGGAGACAAAAATAGATATTTTGATCAACAATGCTGGTATCGGCTACAGTCAAAATATGACCAGTGATGATGGTCTCGATATAGTGATGCAGACCAATTTTTTTGGACACTTTTTGCTGACACACCTCTTGATAGGTAAGAAAATATGATTTGAAAACTTCTAGAGAATTAATATGTTACCTTAGTTTCATATTGAAAATATGTATATTTTTTTACCATATTATACACTCCTAATAGTTTCAAAGTTAAAATTTCTGAAGATTTATAGTTCTCCCAAAACTATGGTATCAAATTGAACAGAAAATTTGTCTTGATTAAAGAATAAGACTTTCCTAATATTTCTTTTCTAGTATGTCGTTCGTTGCACAGGTACAAGGTGTTGAACACGAAAATTTGAAAGTAATTCTTATTCATAACTAGCAGAATTTTCGAAATCTTTCAATTAAATTTAAAAGAATCTTTGTGTTCAATAGATGCTTCATTTAGAAAAAAAAAATCACATTTTCAGTTGCCACCAGTGGCGTACCAGAAGGGCATCAAGGTCTCTTTTTCTCATATTCAACACCCCGAATCTCTGCAACGAACGACATTTGAGAAAAAAAATATTAGTCTTATTCATTTTCAGGACGAATCTTCTGTTTTAATTTGGCATCATAGTTTCGGGACACCTGTGTGTATTATTGGAAAGAAAATTTTATACTGATGAGTTCCTTTTTGGAAGAGTAACTTATCTAAAAGTAGAAGTTTCCACCGAGATGATGATCCACGTGAAAGATAAGGTCTTTGCCAAAGATCCACAATCGGATCAAGATCTTAAAGATGGAATTCGTAAAGTTAAAGAGGACATACAGCTACAAATGTGCGAATAGGCCATGGAAAGTTTCATAAAGGATGTTTTTTTTAGAGCTATAGAACTTTAAATTGTAATAAAACAACGATGGATTATTCGATTGACATGAATTTCATTTATCCGCAAGATAATCTTCTGGCATTACATTTTGAATATGATTTCTGGCATATGACCACCACGGCTGGCTCGGATGTAGTCCAATCTGGACGTCCAATTTTCGATGACTTTTTCCAACATTTGTGGCCGTATATCGGCAATAACACGGCGAATGTTGTCTTCCAAATGGTCAAGGGTTTGTGGCTTACTGGCTCATCCGCATAGACCAATGACTTTGCATAGCCCCACAGAAAGTAGTCTAGCGGTGTTAAATCACAAGATCTTGGAGGCCAATTCACAGGTCCAAAACGTGGAATTAGGCGGTCACCAAACGTGTCTTTCAATAAATCGATTGTGACACTAGCTGTGTGACATATTGCGCCGTCTTGTTGGAACCACAGCTCCTGGACATCATGGTTGTTAAATTCAGGAATGAAAAAGTTAGTAATCTCTCTATACCGATCACCATTGACTGTAACGTTCTGGCCATCATCGTTTTTGAAGAAGTACGGACCTATGATTCCACCAGCCCATAAAGCGCACCAAACAGTCAGTTTTTCTGGATGTAACGGTGTTTCGACATACATTTGAGGATTAGCTTTACTCCAAATGCGGCAGTTTTGTTTGTTGACGTAGCCATTTAACCAGCAGTGAGCTTCATCGCTAAACAAAATAAAATGGACGTAGTGCGCGATACGTATCCCGCACAGAACTATTATTTTCGAAATGAAATTGCACTAAATGCAAGCGGTTTTCAGGCGTGATTCTATTCATGATGAATTGCCAAACCAAACTGAGAATAAATCACCTGACAGCTGTTAAATCGGTCGCCATCTTGAACAGTAATGCCAACATAAAGTTATATACCTCGAAAAAAAAAACACCCGATAGAAGGGATATCAGATCAATGACTGATATTCTTTTCCATTGTTAACAGCATATCTTTCTCTTTACAATGAAATAAACATTCATTGATTCCTCTCACAATATACTCGCTTTCTTCAAATATCAAAATGAAACCTTTTATTGGAGACCACTTTATAAACAAAGATAGCTTTAAAATCATCAACGGTTTAATAAACTAGCTTATTTTTTCGAGTATTTCGTGATAGAAATGACCTAAAATGATTTTTTTTATAGATCTCTTGAAGGCATCAGATGTTGGTGGCAGAATCATGTTCATAATATCAGGTATATCAATATTACACAATTTGAGTGTAGAGGCACTACATGCTTCGAAAAACCCTTCTTTTAAAAGCCTAGTAATGAGCTATGCCAATTCTAAGGCGTGTAACGTATTGTTTGCCGAAAAAATGAACAGAAAACTGACGAAATATGGAATCAAAGTCAATTCTATTGATCCGGGACTAGTTCGTACACCAATATTCGACACTCTTGAAGGAGCAGAGGGTGGAAAGTCACTCATCAGGACAATCTTCCGGATAGGAAATGTTGTGATTTCAAGGGTGAGTAGATTCTTCTCATAACTAACGGGCCATTTGAAAAGTCCTCGGTCTACTATAGTAAAACACATATTTTTGGAATAATTCGATTATATTATTCAACATAGTTGCCTCCGAGGGCCATACAGCGATTATAGTGATCTTTCAACTTTTCGATACTATTTTTGTAGAACGATTTGTCTGTCGCTTCAAAATAGGCAGTTTCGGCGATTACTTGTTCATTGGCGCTGAATTTCTTTCTAGCGAGCATTATTTTGAAGTCTGAAAACAGGAAAAAGTCGCTGAGGGCCATATCTGACGAATACGGTGGATGCAGAACCAATTCGAAGCAAAATTCATGCGAATTTGCCTTTGTTTTCATTGATTTGTGACACGGCGCATTGTCTTGATGAAACCGCACCTTTTTTCTTTAACTTTTTTTCAACGATTTCATCCTTTAAACGATCCAATAACGCTATATAATAATCTCTGTTGATGATCTGGCCCTTTTGGAGGTAATCAATGAATATTATACTGTAGTATGTATCAGTATGAAGAACCTGTATATTTTCATACTTGAGACGACAAGGTCCGTAAAACCAAACACAATCTTAAAAAAAAAATTAATTTACTACTACTTGCGCATCTCAGAATACTTATGCCATAACCTTGCCAGCTGACTGTTGTTTTTTCTTGCTTTGGATTCGGTTCATCGTGTGCAGTCCACTCAGCTGACTGTCGATTGGACTCCGGAGTGTAATGATGAAGCCATGTTTCATCTATTGTCACATATCGTCGCAAAAATTCAGTTTTATTGCACTTAAACAGCTTCAAACACTGCTCAGAATCATTAACACGTTGTTGCTTTTGATCGATTGTAAGCTCGTGGGGCACCCATTTTGCACACAGTTTTCTCATGAATATTCGTGAATGATATGATGTACACGTTCAGATGATATCTTCACGATGTCTGCTATTTCGATCAACTTCACTTTACTGTCATTCAAAATTATTTTGTGAACTTTTTTTATTTTTTCGTCGGTGGCAGCCTCTTTTGGGCGTCCACTGAGTTGGCCGTCTTCGGTGCTCATTTCACCATATTTAAACTTAGCATACTAATCAATGATGGTTGATTTTCCTGGTGCAAACCCCGGAAACTCTTCATCCAGCCAAGATTTTGCTTCAACTGTATTTTTTCCATTCAAGAAGCAATATTTGATCAACACACGAAATCCTTTTTTTTTTCATCATTTTTCAAATAACAAAAGTAGCTACACTCACAACGCAATATCTTAGAAACTCTTGGTCGGACTGCTGTCAAATTTTGACACGTATCGTTTAAAGGTTGGTATTAACTAAAAATCATATACACCGCCATGTGTGCATCAGACTGGGGACTTTTCAATTGGCCTAATATGAGTTACGAAAACCAGTTTCTTCACTTTGTGGTTCGATTTTGCAGTTGTAGTTAAATTAAACTTAATTGTATTGGTATTATGGTCATTCAGTGTTAAAAACGTAAGCGTGTTTAACCTGAATTAACTTAATTAAATTAAATTAAACATCGACACAGTCATTCTTGTCATAGGCAAATTGTTATTCGAGCTCAAAACTATTATTATCAATTTACGGTTAATTCCACAGACAATGCTGATTGCCTTGGAATGGTCATGGATCATTGTTAAATGTTAATGTACTATGTAGACTTTTTCATTGTTTCCTATAGCACCTCAGGCAAAGCATCACTGTTAATTTTTCGCCCAACAAAGAATGTTTTGTTTCAGAAAATTCATTTTCCGTATTCTCCCGATATTCCCAGGAGTATACATCTGAACATATGTCAATATGATTTCTTTCGTTTTTTAGGAACCCAGAATAGCAGCAGAAGGCATCTTACACGTTGCTGCAAGCACAGATATTGAAGGTGGTCTCACTTACTTTAGATGTTCACCCTTCCCAAAGCCAAGACATCTCGACAACGAAATTGTATGTGAAGAGCTATGGAATGAAAGTGAAAAAATAGTTAAACTAAGTCCGGAGGAAAAACTTGCAAGAAATGAACAAATTGATTGAATGTAGTGAAATGTATATATTTGTTATGACATCGGAACTATTTATTTTTTTGTATACTTAAGTCGAGATTTTGGTTTGATCTTTTATATTCTTGATGATTTTGTACATAAAGAAAAGTAAAGAAAAGCCTATAGTCTTCAGCGTCTACAAATACTAATTTTCTATTAATTTCCACTTATCAAGTTGAAAACATAGGGAAATTGACGTGAAGTGCTTTTGAAAGCTCGTTGCCCATGCGTCAATTCCAACTATAGATTCTACATTCATATGAAATTCCACACGAAGTTTGAAATGATTATTTCTTATATTCATGTAAAACTTCAACCCAATCGAATCTGTTGGAATCTTGGTAATTCTGCATCTGTGAGTTTGGGATCATTCTCTGCTCAAGATTCAAAAATACAGACTTTGTAACGAAATGATGAGCTATCGCTGAAAAATTACTTCAGTAGTTGGTAGGAAGTGAATAACAGTGATCATATTTCATCAAATACCATTTATTTACCGTAACAACAACAGTCTGCTACTAATTACAACGAACATAGATACTTAAGTTAGTTTTTGGCTTGAAGGTAACTGCGGTAGCATTCGAAAATTATGCCTCTATTTACAATTTACTACGTACAATTAAAATAAATATATAAATACAAATATGCACTATTTACAAAATCCGTGTCTATGCTTTGCACGTCCAAGTTTTTTCATAGGTAAACGAAGCATTGGGGCTTCTTCGTTTCTAGAATTCACCAATAAATCCTGAGATGTACAACACGAAAGCCCATTTTGCACAAAACCCGAGAACTTACACTGAAAATCTTCAAACCAGACCTGACATCGGTGGTCTGACTGGACTAGAAGGTAAATTGTGAACTGCAGCTGCCACTGCTTGGTGGTGGTAGTAAAGAGAACTGGGATAGCCTCCAGTACTGCCAACTGAAGTTGCTCCAGAGCTACCACCTTCCCTAGAAGGGTCCAGAGGGTGATGCAATGATAAGGGATGCGTTTGGTCGAAAGGATGCCTGATAGACGAATTGGCTGACTCATGGTATAAAATTGGAACTCTGACTAGTCTCTGAGCTGCATGCGCCATGTTTGCAGCTTCCAACTCAGCAGCTAGCTGCCTCTTCCACTTGTTTCTCCTGTTTTGGAACCAGATCTTCACCTGGGTCTCTGTTAGGTGTAAACTAGCAGCCAATCCTGCTCTCTCTGATGACGAAAGATACCTCTTCATATCGAACGTTGATTCCAGTTGAAACACTTGCGACCTGGAGAAGACTGTACGCGTCTTCTTCTTCCTTTTGTTGGCCATGGAGCCTCCAGGGCTGAGACTAGAGTTTTGAACTTTTTTATCTTTGTCGTTATCGTAGTCACTTTCTTCTTCTTCCATCTCCTCGTCTATGGTCATGTTATCGGTTTCTCTGTAGGGGCTTTTGGATCTCATATTTACATAACTCTGGTCTAGGAAGGCTGGGTGAGGAGTTGGCATCACGTTTTGATGTGGACTAGAGGGGGGTGACCTGTGGTTGTCTGAAGGAGTTGATGCTCTAGGTGACCTGCTTGTTTCTGTGTTATTTCTTCCGTTGTTGTCTTCTTCTCGTCTTGGTGAAGTGGGTGGGGTTTGTTCGTCATTGATAGATCCACCTGAAACCAAAATAAGGTCGATTATAAGAGAACTTTGCTGAAGAATTAGGTTGATGTATGAGTTTTTCAATGGATAGGAGAGTTTCTCATGAAGTGATGAGGAATAGTCATTTTGTTTCAACAGAAAAAGTATTGCCATTTCCTATGAGTAACTCTGGAATGTTTGTTTGTTCACACTGGCCTGAATATAGTGATAAGTGTAGACAGGATTATGAAATAGATCTGACTAATCCTCAGGAACTTAGTGTTAGTTCACATATGCATTTATTTGGCCCTTCGATACCACATAACTGTATGTAGGTAAATATATGAAGCATTATTTATTAAAATGTCATTTTTGTCGATTAGTTAATCTGAAAGAGGGGTTACAATCCAACAAAATATCGTCTATTTTTTTCGAAATTCTTTGCAAATTACCTCTGATTTTGTTAAAGCAGTCAATATGGAATTTTGAATGGAGCTCAAAATTATTATTCCATATACAAATTCAGAATCGCATCACGATCAAAATATTAGTTTGAAAACATCAGTTATAATATCACTAGAGCTATAGTCAATATTCGATTATACATCGATTCACGAGACGTAGTTCGCGAAACATCACGAGAGCAATTTCAATAACTATAACCAAAGCACTGCATTTTGATAATTCAATGACATTTCACTGAGTTAAATTTAGTTTTTTTAGCGAATGTCCAAGAATGTTACTATGGAAAACCCAATATGGCAGGAGGCAAAATATCAAAACGATTATACCACGTCGTCAAGGGTATATCCACTTGTCAATGTAACTATGAGGAAGTTGTGGATTCTATTGGTTCATCAAAATATGAGTTATATAATTAGAAAAACAAAGTTGAGATTCAAATTTATTATTGCTCGCTTTGAAAGGGATAAAGAATTTTTTGTTAGAATCGGTAATTCGTTTTCTTGGTGTAAAATCCATGAGCTTTTTTCGTACAATTTTTTTTCTAGGTATTTGCTTTTCCTAATGCCGCATAAAATAAAGATCAGATATCCTCGGGCCAACTGAGGTTGAAATTTGTTCGTTCTAGCATGTTTTTGAATACCTTTGCATTTTGACAATTATTAAAAAAGGTATGAATTGATTCTTAAAACGAAATCAACAACGTCTCTGTCGCTTTTGAATGCTGAACTATTTCTAGGCACTGATTTTTCTCGAAGAAGGTTCCACGTAACACAAATTTTCAGTTCAATAAAAATTTTCAGTTGCAATGCAAAATTTCAAGTAGGTTCTTCATATGAGCGCTGTATGGGAACCAACGCTCAAAATCTATAGGAAAAGAGAGGATAGTTGTGCCAACTAAGTGACTGAAAAAAGTTCTTTAACCTCAACTTTCCAATCCACACTTTCTCAGCACATTGTTTATCAAAATCTCAGAGTAATAAACATAGATAGAAGGCGCATATGTCATTTTCAGTAAGCAAATTTTGTCTCTAACATGAACTATCAAATTTGACATTAGGCGCGCGGAAATGAAAACATATCAGTGATACGATATTTCACTCAATTCGCGAGTTTCTCCACAAAGAACGCACTTCTTATGTCTGCTAGTGAATCAACGTTCCATATTAAGCCAAAATATATTGAGATGAATACCTGAATATATCAGAAATTCAGAAAACAAACTTCAAGCGCGCCAAACGACGTAAAACAACCGATGAAACTAGGAGAGCAAAAGTTGCCAATCCTTGGATTTCAGCAGGTAGATATAGAAAATAATGAATATTCGGCTTATTATAAATTCGACAATTATGAAAAATATCGGATTCCAAATATTCAGATTTGCATATTTAGTCGGGAATCACTCAAATAAATATATTTCATTCAATATAATATACACTCATAACGATGTAGTAAAATTGTGGATTTGAAAATATATCACAATCCGACAACGTAATCTAACCATGTTTGGGACATGTAAAAATTGCATAATACTTCCTCTATCTATGTTTATTACTCTATGATAAAAAAAAAGCTTATTCCATGGTAAGGCTGCATTTCTCAGTTTTAACATTATCTTGTGAAGCCAGACTAATGAAGAACACATTTCAATAAAAAAAAATACTTCTTTTGTTGCAATTACCAGCGAAATTAATCCCAAGATAAACTGACTACACCGAAATTACCGCCGAAGTAATTCTTCCCAATTGCACCATAAAATTTTTTATCTTGATCTTCTTACGTACGATTTAATCCTCCTGACAGCTGGTGGGTGGGGACCGAACTCATTAAATTGTGCGGTCAGTGGTTTTCAATTACCCGAAACGAAAAAATAGTTGAAACGATAGTTATCGACCGATTGCTAACGCAACAACCCCATTTATGTTGAAGTTCCAATTTCTTTCATTTCGAAAGATAATCCTCTTCGTTGGCAGGTCTAAAATAGCGGCCCGAAAGCTTCTTCGCTTCAATGGGGGAAAGCGGAGTGGTTCAGGGGCGTAGGCAAGCGGGGTTTTCCGGAGAAGGAAAATTTTCAAGAGATCTATGATTTATTTTACTAACACTTTCTCCAGAAACGCATTTTCCATATGTTGAAGCACGAGAGCTTTTCTTCAACGAATGAACATTAATTTTTCAGGAAAAGTAAGTCATCACAAATTGAATTGAGATGGATTTTCATAGGGTTTTCCAATAGGAATGACATATTTTAAAATTGTCTTTTTGGCAACAATATATATTATTTTTTACATTTCTTATGTCTTTTGTATTCAGTAGGTAATGCCATGTGATTATGCAAACGTACAGGCTTCAACAAAGTATAGAAATTATGAAATTGTTTTGACGAAATCCATTATTTATTGCATGAAAAACAAGGCTGGAATTACCATAGTTGGAATGATCCGATTTAGGTCAAATATATGTTGTTTCGTTCAATAACTTGTTGCATTTTGAAAAGGAATTCCATTTTGCCTCTCTCATGAAAGCCCTAGTCCCTATTGGCAAAAATTTGAGACAGTGGATTTTCAGAAGCCTCTGTTGATGCGAAGTTTTCTCTAGCAAAACTGTTCGTCATGGACAGGAACAGATGGTTATCACTTAGTGCCAGGTCCAGACTTATAAGGAGGACGCATAAGAACCTCCCAACCAAACTCCAAGAGCTTCTGAAGAGTCACTTTCCATGTGAGTGGCCTGGCGTTGTCTTGATGGAACAGAATTCCTCTCCTATTGGCCAAAGCTGGCCGCTTCTGGGCGATTCATTCCTTCAGACGGTACAATTGTTGACATTACAGTTCCGAGTTGACATTTGTGCCATAAGAAAGCAGCTCATAGTAGATAATTCCCTGCCAATCCCACCAAACACACAACAAAACCTTCCTGGCCGTCAATCCTAGCTGGGCAACCATTTCCGGAAGCTCACCGGGTTCCAATTATGACCGTTTTCGCTTGACGTTGTCGTAAGCGATCCACTTATCATCACCAGTCCCCAACATTTTCGAAAATGAGTCGATTTTGTTGCGATTCCGCAGCGTAGATGGAAATTCTGTTCATGAGATTTTTGCGTTAACTAATGTGGTACCATAAAAGTTGTGAGGTAGGGAAGTAGCTAGTAGATAATTCCCTGCCAATCCCGCTAAATACACCGCAAAACCTTGCTTGCAACCAATCCTAGCTTGGCCACCGTTTCCGCCAGCTCACCGCGTTTTTAAGACGACCGTTTTCGCTTGACGTTGTCCTAAGTCACTACACACTTCAAAAATGAGTCGATTTTGTTGCGATTCACCAGCGGTTCGCAGAAGGAAGTTCGGTCCATGAGTTGTTTTTGCGTTAACTCTTGGTACCCATACATCGAGCTCCTTCTTGAAACCAGCCTCATGAAAATAGTTCCAAATGGTTTCTTGTGCGATCTTCAGCTTTTGGGTAATCAAAATAGTGCTTACATGACGGTGAACTCGACATGATTATGACATGTCCAATATTTCATCGACATTTTTGACAATTAACATTCCAGTGCATGTTGACATCGAAATTACCGGAAAGGAATTGACGAAACTAAAATTGCGCGTTATTGGATATAACACTATAAGGACCATAAACACTATTTATATTTTCAGCTGCCTGGCTTGCTATTTTGCCTTTATCGAAGAAAAACTGTGGAATATAGTATATTTTCTCTTTGCTGGTGTCTATCTTTGACGCGCGCTAACTAAACTAAGTGTACTAATCACAACACTGTCAGAAAAGTTTTCATAGTACGAAATCTCATCTTTCTGAAGCCATCTAGCTCGGACTTATACAAGCCGAGATAGAGATAACTAAAGCAACCTATTGAAAAAATAATGAATTTCTTCTCATTACACCAAATATATGAACATCAGATTACGGCAATCATAATGTCAATTCTCTAGTTTCTGGAATTGTCAGAATTTCCGGAACATATTCAACTTCCCTAATTCTCTAATTTTTCACAAAGGCAAAGTTGAAATCCGAATCCATCGTGAATCTAAACCAATCATAGACTCACCAGAACATACAACAAATATCACCATATTTGTTTACGTTAGGAACAGACGCATAGTGGAATCAAATATGTTATGTCTCTCTCATCTCTAGATCGGCTAAACATAGCAAACACTTTGATGCAAAACGCTCTGGCGAAGATAACAATTCGGAATGTCCGTAAAGCCGAATCAACCCACGCCACTGGCGGCGGATTTAGAGTATACATTTGAAGGGTATTTAAACAACTTAAAATTGAAATGGTTTCTGAAACCTTAGACTATGTTTCAGTCTAATAGACGTAGCCCCACAAATGCGGATTGAACGGTTCCAATCCACTCTTGACAGCTGCTAGAAATTGAAAATTTCCCGAACAATAAAAGTAAGCCCGAGGCGTAATCGCCTTTACCTGATTTTCTTGATTATTCGCGACTTTTCCGAGTATCATTCGAAGCCCCGTGACTTCTCCATTTACACGATTATTGCCGAAATGGTTCCTGTTATCGCATTAGGAATTTTAAGGATTTAGTATCGGTAGAGAATTTCGTTGAATATTTTTTAGTTTTGGTCATATGAGCCTTGAAGTTTCCGACCAATTCTGGAATGGATATCAGCCTAATGGGAAAATTGCCCTGGTTGATTTTTCTGGATTTTTCGTATTGTGTAGAATACGCCCTGAACAAGAAAGTCTATAGGTCCACCCTCAGAGTAATAAACATAGATAGAGGAAGCTTATGTAATTTTCAGTGAGCAAATTTCGTCCCCAACATGAATTATCAAATTTGACAAGAAGCGCGCGGAAATGAAAAGATATCAGTGTTACGATATATCACTCAATTCGCGATTTTCTCTACAAAGAACGCACTTCTTATGTCCCATAGTGAATCAACGTTTCATATCAACTCAAAATATATTGATATAAATACCTCAATATATCAGAAATTCAGAAAACAAAATTCAAGCGCAGCAAACGACGTGAAACAACTGAAGACACTAGGAGAGCAAAAATTGCCAAACCTTGGATTTCAGCAGGTAGATGCAGTGAATAATAAATATTCTGCTTATTATAAATTCGACAATTAGGAAAAATATCGGATTCCAAATATTCAAATTTGCATATTTAATCGGGAATCACCCAAATAAATATATTTCATTCGATATAATATAAATTCATAACGATATAGTAAAATTGTGGATTTGAAAATATATCTCAATCCGACAACGTAATCTAACCATGTTGGGGACATGTAAAAATTGCATATACTTCCTTTATCTATGTTTTTTACTCTATGGGTCCACCCATCTTGAATGAGACACTTTTGCGCGATAAATACTTGTCGCTTACCCATAAGGTTATAATTTTAGACTGTGTTTTAATGAAAATTGTTGTTAGATACGGGGTGGGTCAAGCATAATTCAAAATAAAATTTGTTTTGTTCATAATTCACCTTTAAATTGAAAATTTCGCCCGTGAAATTTTCCAATTTTTGGTCATTACTCTTAGTTCGAGTACCTATACAATTATATTCTCAAACAGTATTAGCTTTGCTATGACCAGTTTTTGAAATGCATAGAGTAATATTAAGAGGAGTGACCGTTATTACAAATGTTGTCAAAATGATGTATACAATAAAAATTTCATACAGAGTGGGCGTTTACAATAAATGAAATTGTACAGGTTGTCCCAAATTCCTTCTTACTGAAAATGACTGTTTCAAATATTTCGCTTTGTTAAAACAAATAAGTGAACACACTGTCTTCTGATAACACACTGTCCTCAATTTAAGATTGCTAAAAACCATTTCTTGGAGATTATCAGGAAACAACTTCCTAATTCGGGCAACCTGAACGTTCAGCATCGTTAGTGTACGACCCGGTTTTAAGTAAGTATACCTTTGAACTTTTGTAGTCTATGGAGCAGAGTATGAATAAGACTCATAAAGCCATTAATACTTGTCTAGTACAGTATTTATTTTCCTTGAAAACAATGTTTCATCAATACAGGAAACTTATTCATCCTTTTTTCAAACAACAACAAATGTAGCGTCACTTAACCTCCAATATCTGCGATAGAGACTCATTTCTATGTTCGGAAATTTTGGCACTTTTCATTTGAAGCTTAGTTATAACGACAAAAGAGAGGTGTTACTGGCTCTGCCATCTGTGTACCTAGGATCACATCTTTACAACGCTTTTTTTCGCTATCTGCATCATAACTGCAATCATAATTCTGGAAATAAAGGAAATATTCCATCTATAAGAGATTATTTAACGCCGTTGGACAATAATTTGTGTGTATCCCCTTGAAGTTATTGACAAATAAAAAACTTCCTCTTCACTTTCTCTATTCAGGTTGATGTTTGACGAAATATCGAAATAATCTATTAATCTTGAATCAACTCACCGTTAGAACTACATTTCTCCTGTATATGTGATGGAAGCCTTCCCCAGTACCAAGGTAACGTCCTTGGGTCTGTTGGATTTCCACAAAGAGCAGCATATCTACTACTAGCTGCGGCCAAGGCGCCAAAATGTGACATAAGGCCCAATCTGAAAAAGAAAGATGTGAATTTAGTCTATAGAATAAGAACTCATCAATTCAACATAATTGTTTAAAACCTTGAAAGTTAACGCTAGGAATGTGCGTTCTTGGTACAATGAGAAAAGCTTCACAAACTATTCTGCGAATGTGCCACTATCTTTTTATACTAAACTGTCAACCAAATAAAAAAAAAGGATCATCAAACGCGTCACAATTAGAGATTCATTAAGCCAAGTAACTTGACATTTTAACCAACTACTTGACTTGAAAATTAAGCTCGTGAAAAATTACATACTTGAGCTTGACTGAACTTGATTTTAGATATTTATTGTTTGACTTGATATCAAGCTACTTGATATTACTTGAGCTTGATATGCACGCGTCGCACGGCATATATTTCTGCAATCTCGTGCGCGCTTAGACTAAATAAGGATATTCCTCGATCGCCGAAAGACAGAAGCTATCGCCAGTGTGACTTTATTCGTGATTGTTTCACATTTCTATGGAATCTATTGGTATATTTTGGTAGTTTCAGGAATTTCTTTCCAAACTTGTCCAAAATGGCCAAGGATTTTTCATCAACCTCAGCATCTTCAGTCTCTGTTGAAAAACAATTTTCCAGAGCTGCTCTCACAGTTACAAAAACCCGCAATAGGTTAGGCGACAAATATATAAGATACTTCTCATGTGTCTTAGATCTTAGATCTTAGAAATCAAACAAAGCTTGGAGATTTCTCAATATCAAGAAACTTTCGTTTTTTATAAGTTTTTAAGTGATTTAATTTATGTTTTTATTCCAAAAAGTTGATATTTTCGGTTATTTTATACAATAAGTTCAATAAAAAAAAAGTGTTTTTTGCAAGGTTCCTTCTCATTTCATCATTTTTTCATTGATGTGACATTACACAATTAAACTACTAAAAATCAAGTAGCTTGATATGATTCAAGTACTTGATGAATAAATACTCGACTTGACTTGAGATTGAAAAACTATTACTTGACTTGAGCTTGACTTGAAATCAATCAATCAAGCCAAGTAGCTTGAAAAAAGCCAAGCTGTGAATCCCTACTCACAATATTCCATGATTAAATAGTTAGTACATCAAACTTGGATAGAATATAGCAAATCTATCTTCTTATCTTATCTGAAGCATGAACGGTGGGTATATCATCAAAAAGTTTTAAATCAACAACAAAAGAACACAAAGTTGAAATCATAATACATCTTCTGATGAGGTGAATTATTCCGATATATCAAACATAAGTAAGTAAGTAGTCAAACGAAATATCTTGGAAATACATTTGAATTCTGTTGAATATCTATACAGAAAACTACTTTTGAGTATTGTCACTTTTGAGTAAAAGTCAATTCATGGTGATAACGTTATTTGAAATATTGACATCTAACTAAGTTCGATATTATATTTCGATAATTTCAATGATTACAATTTTATTAAATCCGCAATTTTCCCTGAGCTCAAGCGACGAGCCACTAGAGTTTAAGTTCAAATTTCTCTGTTGCTCAAGATTTGTTGTCAGCTGAAGTGTGGTAGCTGGGCATTCATGAAATATTACGACTAGGGTTTAACTTTTAAAAAAACAAGCTCGCAAAAATTTCTTTCAGCGTTTTATCCCTCCGTCAACAAAATACAACAACGCTACCTGAAGATATCGATTAACCGCTGAATAATTCAGCTCTATCTTCCATCACTTCATCTCCAATTGGGTTTCAATTTAGGAAAGCGCACTTCGGACTACCGTCGTAAAATTGGAGCAGCTCGAAGATTTCATCCGAGCACTTCGGGGAGCTGGAGCAGTAAATTTTCGTAGCGCATTTAAAAATTAA
The DNA here is from genome assembly GCF_914767665.1 of Harmonia axyridis. NCBI lineage: Eukaryota > Metazoa > Arthropoda > Insecta > Coleoptera > Coccinellidae > Harmonia > Harmonia axyridis. The sequence continues at coordinate 35,439,674 of NC_059505.1, forward strand.
GAAGGAGGTGCCGTAAATCGATATAAAGTCCCCTCTCTGGGGGCAATCAGGGGAGCTTAAGTCTATCTGCCATTAAATTTGCATCGAGTTAAGTGTTTCCTACCTTTAAGAGAGATGAAATATGGCGACCGGATAGTGGAAGGAGACTCTGCCTCCATCGGCAAATTCCCTAAGAAGCTTACCCCCTCTTTAAGTGTGGCCTGATATTCCTTCCGGTTTTGAACAAACTTGTGCATACTTCCCTTTACGCCCCACTTGAAAACGGAAAATTGGGTTGTTGTGGAGGATTTTCCGGAAATCCGAGATGGCGTATCAGGGGCTTCCAGGGGTGTGTGGAATTTGAAGATGGTCTTGTTTTATTATTAGCAATATTGAGTTTTTTTAGTTCTAGTCTTTTAAAACTGAATGGTCTAGCAATACCATTGTAGGTACGGTTCAAACTGCGTATATTTTTTCTTGTGAAAATGACAAATTTAATTTAATAGTTTATGATACATGTTCAGTACTTAGGATGAAGTAGTATCATCCATCATTAGGGATTCACGGCTTGGCTTGATATTCAAGGTACTTGGCTCAAGCTCAAGTAGCTTGGGCTTGACTTGAAATCAACTCAAGTTCAAGTCAAGTAGTAGTTTTTTAATGTCGAGTCAAGCATTTATTTTCTAAGTACTTGACTTAACATTGAAAAACTTGATCTTGACTTGAACTTGAGTTGATTTCAAGTCAAGCTTAAGCTACTTGAGCTCCTATCCATCATAATGATTCTCTTATTTTCCTACTTTGTTTAGAATTATGGAAGACATAATATTGAAGGCAATGGATAAATTTTCAGTTTCTAATATTCCATTAATTACTAATTCATGATATCATTATTAAATCATTATCAGTATATATTAAGATGAATTTCAATGTTTTGAGAATTTCCAGTCCAGTCAAGTATTTATTTATCAAGTACTTGAATCCTATCAAGCTGCTCGATTATTAGCAGTTTTATATTGTAGTGTCACATCAATGAAAAAATGATCAAATGAGAAGGAACCCTGCAAAAAACACTTTTATTCATTGAAGTTATTGTATAAAAAAACCGAAAATATCAATTTTTTAAAAATAGAAACATAAATTAAATCACTATGAATCACAACAAAATAAAAAATAAAGTTTCTTAATATTGAGAAACCTCCAGGCTTTGTTTGATTTTATAATTTTCCATTCAGGATCTAAGACACATGAGGAATCTTATAGATTTGTCGCCGAACCTATTGCGGGTTTTTGTAACTGTAAGAGCAGCTCTGGAAAAATGTCTGTCTTTGAATAGGAGTTGAAGATAATATAAGGTTTATTTACTATAGACATAAAAAAATTGCTGACGTTGATAAAAAATCCTTGGCCATTTTGGCCAAGTTTGGAAAGTTATTTCTGAAACTACCGAATTCCGCCAATAGATTTCATAGAAATGTGAGAAAAATACTAATGAAGTCACACTGGCGGATGCTTCAGTCTCTCGGCATTCGAGGAATCTCCTTATTTAGTCAAAGCGCGCACGATATTGCAGAAATATATGTAGTGCGACGCGTGCAAGCTCAAGTAATTTCAAGTAGCTTGATATCAAGTCAAGCAATAAATATCTAATATCAAGTCGAGCTCAAGTCATTTTTCATAAGCTTGATTTTCAAGTCAAGTAGTTGGTTAAAATGTCAAGCTAGAAGGCGTTTGATGAATATCTATCGAGAATGGAAATTGATTTAATCAAAATAGTGCGTACGTTTCTCAATATTAAGAAACTATATTTTTTTATATTTTATAGTGATTTTATTTCTGTTTCCATTTTAAAATAGTTGATATTTTTAGTGGTTGTATACAAAAAGTTTAATAAATAAAAGTTTTTTCAAGGTTTCGCTGAAAATTATGTAGTTTGATAGAATATACCTGATTTTTCAAGTACTTGATAAATAAATATTTGACTTGACTTAACAAAGAAAACTTACTACTTGACTTGATTTCAAGTCGAGCCAAGTCAAGTAGCTTGAGTATCAAGTCAAGCTGTGAATCTCTAGTTTCAAGAGGTAGTAACTGAGCATTGATTAACATTTTATTTGGCACGCATACGAGTACCTAATGATCTCTTTTGGTTTGAAGAAAACATCATACGCCACTGAGATATTTCACTTCATGAAAAACATCTCTCATCCTTTTTCTTATATTGAAAATAAAACATCCAAACTCGTATTTTCATATACATTTTTCGTTTAAGTCAGTTCTTGATAATGTTTTAATGTTGAGATGTGTTATTTTTGACTTAAAACGCCGCTTCCTACTAACAAAGTCATGACCGATTTTTTCATCACTTACTGAATAAGGAATTCAAAAATGATTTCAATTCGAAATATCCCAGTGGCGTATCACTGTTCTCTTTTATAAAATTGGGGGCAATGATTAAATTTCGTATCTCAGAAAGTAGAGCATTTGCAAAAAAAAATTATATAGCAAACTGTGATCTATATACTAGTTATATGGTATCCAAAATTTTTAATTAAGAGAAAGAGCTCAAAACTTGACGTCAGTATTTCACCCTTGTTTTTACCAATTTAATGCGATAACTGGAACACTAACCTATTACCAATTTTTTATACCTAATCCAAAATCAAATTTTTTCCGAACCCCCTTCGACAAACAAAAATCTAACGAACGAAAAAAAAACCAGCGCCCACTATACACCTGCAGCAGCGCCCATTCATTCCAATCAGCCAGAATAATATCGAATTCGGCTGATTGAAACAGGTTTATAGTCGCGTTGCGATCATATCCGGTTTCCGGTTTCGGATTACGCGTTATTTCCGACCGGGCGTTTTCCACGCCGGAAAATCGGAAAACTGCATCGCGCGCGCTTTGCGCCGTTTTTGCCCCAGCTGCGCGCGATTATTCACAATACGGTCCCTAATTGGGAATTAATTGATAATGAATTATATAACGAGCAGAGTCATTTTTGCGCAGCGGTTTAATTTTAAACGGGCGCGATTTAAATTTTCGGCCGAATCTAGTCATCAGAGAGAGCCGCTGGTTCTAAAATTATCCGCAATTCCGGTAATATCGCTGGCGGGGTAAATAGAAATTGTATAAATTTTGGAATTATTGTTGTTGTTGTCGGCCGTTTGGTTTACTTGTGGCGATGTGTGTACTTTATGAATGCTATACGCGTTTCGTTGGTATTCCACGTTTTTTGTAGACGTGGAGTAACGCAGGGGGTATTCTTGGTCTGTTTTTCTTTTATTCGGTGTGGATTATCATATATACAATTTATCCTTCCAAGTTATTTCCACCAATATTTTAATGTTTGCGACAGTTGTTTCGTCAACTCTTCAAGTTACATTTTGAGTGGAATGTAACCTGATTAAGCCAGAGTGGATATTATATTAACATCAGTGACCGGCACTCGAGCAAAACAGTGCGAACATTTTTGAGTTCAGAGTATAAAAACCTGAAGAAGTGTTCAAGAACTGGAGAGTTCAAACTTTCAATTCAATGAAATTCAGAATGATAACGCCCTCCTCTGTCCATGATTCTTCGCAAAGAAGTGGTGACGCTATGCTACTCGATTCATAGTTTTCTTTCCATTCTTCTCTCTTTTGCGCTTGTTGTGCTGCTTCAGAAAGAGAGTAATCGGTCAATTGCTTCATTTGATCCGACCATCGCAATGGTGATTTTCCACGTGGTCTTCTTCCTTCGACTTTACCCCCCACCACGAATATCTCCATACCTTCCCTTCTTCTAGTTGTGATTGTGGTAAGCCTAGTGGTGATGATGAGTTCTATTAGTATTGACACATTAGTGCGGTGTGATGTCCAAGAAATGCACAACATTCTTCGGTATACCCACTATCCAAACGCCATTATGCGTTTTGAGTCCAACTTTTTGATTGTCCAATTTCCGCAGTATAAGTGGCGTCAGCAAAATGAGTGCTCGCACTAGGCATAATTTGGTGTTTATTGTTATAAAGGAGTCTTTCCATATCTTGGTTAGCTTGGCTGTTGCTCACCTGGCCAGACGTCTGTGCTGAATGATAACAATGAAAATTTGAATTTGTGGTTTTTTGAAAACTGAATAAAAAATTTCGTGTTTTTTCATTGAAGAAACAGGCAATCTCCTCAATGGCATAAAAAGGGTTCTAAAACAACGGTTAAAAAGTGGTATGCGTGGTTGAAGAATCACCAACGATGCTGAATGCTTTGATCGCCCAAATTCGGCAGTTTTTTCAGACCATAACAAAAAATCCCACGAAAAGACTTTGAGCGATCGTAAATTAGAGTTGCGTGAGATAGCGGTGGAGTTGAAGCTATCAAAAGTCAGTGTGTTCACTATTTTGCGTGGATATTTGTCCGTAAGAAAGAGCCTTGCTCGAAATGGTTGCCTCACTTGCTCATCGCTGATGAAAAAGCAACAAAGCTTCGTCTATTCCAAACGTTGTTTGGAACTGCTCCAGCAAAATAAACAGGATTTGTGGCATCGATGTGACAGAGACTCATCACTACACTTGAATCAAAGAAAGAGTCTGTTGAGTGGGAAACAGTCGGCGAAAATTTGTTCAAAGCGACCAAAATGGCATCGTTTTTTGAGACGTTCATGATATCTTGTTCAATGACTTTTTGACAACGGTAAAGCTATTACATAAGGTTATTGGAGTCCAGAAATCAAGAAAACATGTCCTAAAATGTAAAAGGAAAGAATTCTCTTTCCCTAAGATGAAGCTTGTCGTCACAAATCGATAAGAACTATGAGCCCTCAGAGTTATTTATCAAGGGAAAAAATTTGGTTCTAATGAAGAAGAATTCTGTAGAATTATTCAGCAAAGAAGAATAATTCTACAGAAAAGGTATTGAAAAGTTAGAAGCACGTTTTATGATGGTGAATGAGCGTCTAAGGATAGAATTCGCATCTATCCTTATCTAATAGTTATAAATTAATATACGAAAAAAGGTCTGAAGCCATAGCCAAGATAACTAATCAACAACCAGTGATCGTTTTGGTTGTTTCACTATAATACAAAACAGAGTACCTACAAATACAATGAGGCTTTAATCTGTTTTTCTATGTCCCTCTTTGGATATTGCCCATTAACGAACTCAACCTCTGCATTCTAAATTCGAACCAACCCTGGAAGTTTCTGGGACTCCCCGTTATCGGATGTACGTACAGAATCAAAAATTGAAGGCGGATTCTTCAACAGTGAGTCAAACCTAATCGTTTGGAACTATTTTCAGCTCAAAATTCGAAAAATAGACTTTGTTACGTTATGATACCTATAGCGCTTTATACGGTAACCTAGCGTTAAAAAACCTTCAAAATCTGCAGAAAATTGTGAAGTGACGTAATCACTGATCATAGATGACGAATAGCAATTTTTCTTATTCATGGTTTCGTTTTTGAGTATTTCATAGGAAATTTATTAGAGATTTAGTATCGATTTTTTGACACTTTTATACTAGGTGAAGTCATGCACAGTCTGTATCCGACGGTTTGAGAAAAATGTGATTTCCAACATAAAATTCAAAATTTTTCGTTTGGTCAATTTTGGGATATAATAAAATGCACATACAGGTTTGTTTTAATCAAAAATTGCTACATTAGTGAAAAATTTATTCAATTATTATGTTTTAATGCAAACCATAGATCTATCTCAATATTCATTTCAAAAATTCTTTCAATATTGAAGAAAAAATAATTCGTTCAGTTGAATGATGATAATTGCGGTTTCGAAATGATTAAACTCTACATAAAAAAAGAGTTATAGGTGAGATCGGTCAAATAAAAGTTCGCCTACCTATTATGTATTATAATACATTCAAATTGAAATTTCAAAGACTTAAGTTTGTTTAATCAATTTCTTTTACTTTTATTATTGAATCTCTGCGAATAAACTATCTCTATTGAATGATAAATTTTTTCACTTCTATTTGATTTCAATTACTCAAATGAATGTTGCTTCTAGTTTTACCCAACCTAACTATGAGAACCCAAATAAAATCAGTGTAGCAGTTAAGAAAACCAGAATGTACAGGCAAAAATGCATTTTTTTACATTTTGTTCCTCTTTCTTCAACGCGAATTTTTCATTTATTTATGGAATTTAAAGAAACATTAATATTTATTCCTTTATGTCCGTTAAGTAGGTATGAAACAAATTCATTTTTAGCTAAACAGACCATTTTAAGAAATAATATTATCAAAAATACTGATTATCTAGCGGCAATTGGTTTGAATGTAACACCGTGTAGTTTGTTACATTTTTAGATTAATACAAATGTATAAAAATAAGAAATAATTTCTTTCATATTCTGTCTGTTAGACCACAAACACCAAACATGTTTGGAAACAGCTCATTTTTATTGATCTAAAAATATAACAAACCACAGAGTACAGGGTGTTAAATTCAAACCAATTGCAGCTAAACAATAAGTATTTTTGATAATATTGTTAATTCAACTGATAAAGAATGTTACGCGTTACTTTATGAGCACACACAAAACTAATGTATTTTTCTTCTATCTGTAACAATTGGAATCAACATGTAACATGTAATACATTTTTGGAATCAGCTCAGCTAGAGTAATCGGAAAATTGAGACAAAATGGGCGAATTCCTTTTGAAAAAAATGACCGTGACGTCATTACTCGAAAGTAATTCACCCTGTATATAAGATTATTATTTTGAAATACGGTAAATTGATAATAAAAATCGACGTGTTTCAGGATTATTCCTTAAAATGGTCTGTTTAACTAAAAATGAATTTGTTCCATACTTTACGGACACAGTGTATATAGTCAGTTATAGTTCATATCACAAAAACCTGTGAACCCACCCATTTGAATATTTAGGACAAATTTGCAAGGAGTAAAGCGTTAAAAGAGAATAATATTTTTTGAATAGTTTAAAACGAGGATAAAATTTCGCCAAGAATTTCAAGAGTGAGTTATGAGCGTCAATACGGAAACCAATGTTAAGAAGAAAAATTTAACAGCGGTTATGGTCCAGGTCATATTCATTCAATTTTTGCTTACTAAGAAGTTTTCACGTCAAACTTAAACTTACATCAGACTTTAAAACATCAAATTACCACCAAGAGAACTCTCTCCAAACCTACCTTGACAACATACTCCCATCGGCATCCGCCGCCAAACTCCTCTCAACACCCGGAAAAAAACCATTCTTCTTCAACGCCGGCTCCGTCCTCGACAAGATACTGCTAATCGAGAAATTCGTGGACCCACTGGACCCCTTCTGCTTCACACCATCCTTATCATCAGTCTTCTCGCCACTTTTGATCACCGGAAAACACGTGATGTTCGACGTGGCCAGCTGGTTGATCAACCGGAAATTGTCCGGTTCCGGGCTAGCGTTCCTGCTGGACTCCGGACTGGAAACCACGTTAACCTCAATCTCCCTAACCGGCGAACTCATCTTAGTCTCAGTTCAAACCGCGGCTTTCATCACAAAACAGATCGCGCTCTCACTGCCCAAAAAACGCTTCCACTTGATAAGCTATTTGGTCAAATACTGGTTTTCTAATACACTTAGCGGGGGTTAGAAGCCCGAGAGGGGCGGCCTTCCCGAGGACACACCCCTCCGACGGCGATCACACCCCTAAGGCTCGTACCTGAGCCCGCTCTCGCTCCCACTCGAACTCCCCTGCATGCGTTGCACTCTCTCCGAACTACCCCTTTAACTGTGCTGGGTTGAGTGGAACTGGTCTCGACCGTGTTCTATGCGAGTCCTACGGCTGTTTTGCGTCTCTGTTATTTTCGCTTACCTGGCCGTTGAGATTTTCTTTGCTTCTTATGTGTATTCTTTGTTTACGTCTTTGGAAGTTGGCGCCTTTGAGAGTGTCGTCTTGATGGTCGTTTGGTTGGATTCGGTTTCGGGGATGTAATAAAGTCGGGGGTTCCGGTTTGTACAGGCTGTTTGGACTGTTTGCAGCGACGGTTTTTCGATAGGATCCATTTAAGTTTTTCTGTATCGGTGATGTTGTTAAATGGGTTCTGTTTGATTTGACCATCAAACTTATTAATAAAAGGTCGAAAACTGTGCACACGAGTTAAGCAATTGGGTGTATTAAGCTGTTCTTATACGATAATCATAGAAGCAGTTTTTCAAAATTGTGGCAGAAAAAGTGAATATTTTTGAAGGCGCTTTATTATAATAGATACGCTTTATTACAGTAGGAGTATTTTGACATTTTTGAGATATAATCAGTAGTAATATCCCAAGGACATTGATAATAGACGAAATCATTTTATGACAATCGAAAGCTTGTTACTTGGTAACAGCCCGAAGCCTTCGGTTCTGGGCTGTTACCAAGTGATGAGCTTGAAAAATTTGTCATAAAATTATGAGGCATTTGTCAATGCCCGAGGAATATTCGGAGGAAAATTTTTTGATAAAAAAATTTATGATTTTATTAAAATTTAACTAAACATTAGATTCGTTACTGTTCTCTACGAAAGATGATCTATACCTACCCAGTGCATCGTCAGCATCTCGGGCTGATTTGGATAGTACATTGTTAAAGGGGTCAATCATAATGTTATGGTCATTGAAGTACTTTTTTGCAAGAGATTGCACAAAACTTTCCACATTGTCTTCACCGTTGCTTCTTTATATTCAGTCCCGTCTTTCTTTCTTATATTGACCGCCAAATCTTTTAGTAACAACGTCAATTCTTCTGAGCTCTTATGTTCGTTCAATTAATAGGTATTCTCGTTCGATGCAAAAATCCATAAATATTCCCCAATTATATTAATTTGTGACTCTACGTTGTATTTCTGAGAATTTTTCCTATTCAGCGTATTTATACTTTGTTTTACTTCGAACATACACGTTGACAAAACGTGACGTTTTGTAATTTATTTGGAATTAGTTGTCAAACTTAATCGTGTTGTCATAGTGATTGATAATGCACTGAATGCAATTATCGCTGTAATTTTCGATAATTGTTCTCCAAATACATAGAATTTTTGACAGAAGGGAAATATTCAGTGTAATGTTGACATGATTGGGTGAAATTGTTCCTCCATATGACAAAATGACAAAATTTAATTGGTTTTTAGAAATATCAAAAAATTTTCAAAGAAATTAAACTAGAATACAAGAGTACAAAGGTTATATATCCTTAACATAATGTTTTTTTTTGTACGCGGTGTCGCGGTATATCAAAACACCTCTTTCATAGTTAGTTTTCTGTTCCCAAAATCCCTTTTTATGAGATGATCGTATGAAATAGTTCGAATTGTATGAATTCGAATTGATTTAAACTACTTATTTATTGACTATTATAAAATTGCAAAACACTAATTTTTCCTATAATCAAAACCAACAAAGACATGAGGAGAATCTTATAACAAAAATGTATTTTTCGTCTCGTCAACATTATGAAGGGTGTTTGAATAGAAATGTAACGGTTATAATACTCCTAGTAACACTATGCTTTCTCATGTTTTCGTTTGTAACTTTAATTTAGGAACATGTTGTAGATCGGAAAATCTAGACTCTCTAACTTTGGAAATATTAATATATTATTTTTATTGGTGTGAGTTTACATTTGTACAATATTTATATGTATTTGATTACTTTCGGCCCATCTGGTACTTATAAATTATATGTTAATTTATAATTACATATATTGATTTAACTGTTTTACTGTAAAATTTGATCACATACCTATGTTCACATTCATTTATGTTATATTTAGCTCATATTTGTTAAGGTTTGCATCTATTTATTTTGTTATAGGTGCACTTCAGTTGATTGTATTTTTCGCCAAACGATAAAATAAGAATTTGAAAAGGTGCTAAATGGCTACAGATCCCGTAGCATCTAAATAAATATTTCATTCTCTCTCTCTCTCTCTGATCCACACAGTATTTTTCTAAGAACGGAATGCTTTGTTTCAATCAGAATATAATTTCAAAACATAGTAAATTTCTACAGAGAGGTTGATCCTATTAGAAATAGACTAAATTGAATGCAAAATATTCTTCTTCCATGATTTGTTTCCGATGTATAGGGTGTTCTAACTTCTACAGGCTCTAAGAGAAACTTTGACAGATGATAGCTACACTCATTCTTCATTTTTTTTCCTGAAAACATGGGTCCTATACGTTTTCATTCAGAAGTCACAAGAATTTGAAAATAAAAGATTTTCTTGTTAAAGACAAAAATATGTTCAAAATTGTATCAACCTTCCTCAACAATAAAAATAAAATTGTTCGAAATATATCTACTTGCGACTTGAGCACAAGCCTCACATAGAATTGAAGATTTCATTACTCATTTGGTTTGTACATCTTGAATAATATCAAGTAATAGTTTATAGTATGTGATTTCATCATGATAGATAGACAAGCTGCTTCATATGTACCCAAAAATAAGAATCTAAGGGATCCTGTTAACGAAGTGACCATGCCATTAGTCCATTTATTCGGAAAATTCCCATTTAACCAAGCAGCTACTTGTCTTCCTTTCCTGATTGGTGGTACACCATCGTGCTGATACCACATTTTTCCAAAAATGCTGAGCTTTAGATCATCAATGGAGTCAAAAAGGTTGAGCTCCAAAAATGTTGTATACAAATCTACAATTCAACGAGGATTTATAACATCTACTGGCATCAAGTAATTGTTGAAAATTGAACCCCAATAGTTGATACTACGATTTGATACGAAATAAAAAACTTAATTACGGATTTGAACAAGCTCCAAATGACTCCCAAATTTACATCAATAATTTTTTCATTTCTACATTGCGACATCAATAATCGAAGAATTACAGAAGAAAAATCACCAATCCCATACCCAAAAACGAATTATTCCTCTACAAAATCACCTCAAAAACTCCCATATAGATCTGCAACCAACCCCTCTTCTCGAAATTCCATCTCACACAGAAACGGGCCTTGTAAATTTCAAACGAGTATGAAATCGCGTTCCATCAAATACTTTTCCCCCTCGAGGAGTTGATAATTGCCCCCTCCACCGCGTCATATCCAATGGGAGTGTCCGGTCGGCAACCACTTGACAGTCTATTACCACCCTCCAATCGTAACCGAGGTTTTCAAGTCGATATTTGTGCAGCTTTATGAGGGCATATTTGACATCTTTGTAGTATATACGGACGCAAAATGATCGGCGCTACGTATAACCGGCATTTGATGATAAATGTGGATGATTTTCTGGTTGGCTTCGATATCGGGGATGAATTTGTTGGATTATAGGCGGACTTTTGGGCGAAGTAGTTACATGATTCGATTGCATTCGTGCATATGTTTCCTATTACGCGAATATACGGATTCTATGGGGTTGTTGTACGTTTCGGAATATTAATCTATGATTATGTCATATTAATTCTGTTTCTATGTAACGCTGGAATCTCGACTAACACAATATATTTTTTCCGATTGAGAGTAAATATTAATTTTGCGGAAATATATCGATCAGCAAAGTATTACTTTTCCTGCCTAGGCAGCAAATTGGTCATTCTTAATGGGAATTTAACTTTTGACATTTTTTGACAAAAACATTAATTACCAATTATTACATAATTCTTTTAACAACATGGAATATATAGACAAGGTGTAGAACTCTTCATTGTTTTAGATGATACAGCAAAATAAGCAAGTAAAGAAAAATACATACTCCGATTAAGTGTTCGTAGTTTTTTCATGCAATAATCCATATATTTCATCTGAGACATTCTTAGCAACAAATGTAACTCAATATTTTTTACCACCTCCCTTATTTCTAGAGGAGTTAACTCTCCTAAGTCACTTTCACTGTCTATAATACAAATATACCGATTTTTTCCAAAGAACTGCCAGAAATTTCATTAGTTGTCGAACTATAATTATTATGCACATATACATTTCCATATACCAACAACCATTTCAACAACTGCGACTTCTTTCAAATTCCGTTTTATCACTATAAGAAAAATAAAAAGATTGTGGGAATTGTATTAATTTGCAAATACAATGTCTAACATATATCATTATAAACAATCGAAAAAAAAATTATATGTTTAACTCGGCAGCAAAGTAGATTGACTACCTTAGCTGAATTCCTGAACTATCAGCCGCGGCAGTTAATAATAATAATAATAAATGATTCATTCTCAGTAAAATAAATACAAATCAAAAGTAATTAAGTTTTCTCTCATGTAATAGGAATAAACCGATGATACCCATGAATTAAGACTTGTTATGGGAGTTAATCTACTACTTCGCTGCCTAGTAAAACCAATAACTATTTTTACCAATTGACAGCAAATATTAATTTAGCAGACACATATCGACCAGCATAGTATTACTTTTTTTGTCTGGGCAATAAAGTGAAGGATTTTCTTGCTTAGGCAGCAAAATTAAATGGAAATAAAACACTTCATAAGTTGTCAATACGGATTCTTCAAGCCAAGTTGCTTGACATTTTAACCAACTACATTACTTGAAATTCAAATTCGTGAAAAAATACATATTTGAGCTTGACTTGACTTGATTTTAAATATTTATTGCTTGAGTTGATATCAAGCTACTTGATATTACTTGAGCTTGATATGCACGTGTCGCACGGCATATATTTCTGCAATCTCGTCGCTTAGACTAAATAAGGGGGATTCCTCGAACGCCGAGACACTGAAGCATTTGCCAGTGTGACTTTATTAGTAGTTTTCTCACATTTCCATGAAATCTATTGGTAGATTTCGGTAGTTTCAAAAATATCTTTCCAAACTTGGCCAAAATGGACAAGGATTTTCTATCAACGCCAGCATCTTCAGCTCCTGTTGAAAGACAATTTTTTTCCAGAGCGGCTCTTACAGTTACAAAAGCCCGCCTGCAATAGGTTAGGCGACAAATCTTTAAGATGCCTCATGTGTCTTAGATCCTGAATGGAAATTTATAAAATCAAACAAAGCCTGGAGGTGTCTCAATATTGAGAAACTCTATTTTTTTCATTATTCTTGATTCATTTATGATTTATAGTGATTTAATTCATGTTTCTATTTCAAAAAAGATGATATTTTCGGTTCTTTTATACAATAAGTTCAATGAATAAAAGTGTTTTTTGCAAGGTTTCTTCTCATTTCATCATTTTTTTATTGATATGACCTTTAAAGATACCAGGCGTTTTAGTAGGCAAAACGTCAGGTGAAAAACCCACTAGACCACGTCTATGAAATCCGGAATTTTTAAATTCTGGTGAACGCCTTCATAATTTTATTAGAAGTATTTATTTTGTTACATTGTCCAATTTCCGGTCCTTTTTTGACATTGTAGTCGAAATCTCATAACTCTATAATAATTGAGTATCGCCTGGAATTGTATAACGATATAAAATACAATTTCAATCTCATAAAAAACTAATTAAAATAAACGATCAACATAAACAACCTCAATTTATCATCGAACAATCTATACAAACCATTGGAAGTTAAATGTCCTGCTATGTTCAAAGAATATACCAACGGAAATCAGACTTGGAAATCAGATCATGAATAATAATATACGAGTATATTAAAGATATCGTTTTATATCAATGAGAACAGGTGTATTTTCTTCAGTGAGATTTTAATCAGTTCACCGAATATTCAATTGGGAGATCTGTGTTCAGATTAATCCTCATTGAACACAACTGTGTGTTTAACATTTTTCAAGTTGAAGTTAATGGCTTTTTGACTATATCATTCGGGAAAAGTACAACTACATACACATCTAACAGCTGGGGTGATTAACATGGACATGGAATTCGAAATATTTTCATGCTATAAGGAAAGAAGAACTACAAGAGTATATTCTAAAGTTGCAGAATGGGCTTCTATTCCAACAAAAATACGAATTTCGAAAACGAACGTCGAAAGAGCGAGTTTTCGAACGCATGAGTGTTAAAATTAAAATTAAAATCGTCTAATACTCGTTGTATTAGACGATATTACCTCTATTTCAGTAAAGTTTTGTGGAATAGTGTCGAAATTCAATGAAAATTTCAGACAATACATCCTAGTGCCTTCTGTATTGTACCTTGGCAGTTGGCGTGACTGTTACGAAAATTGACAGACCACGGACTTTGAAATTGAATCTTACGTTTCAAATTTTGAAAAGATTTATAATAACGCATTGAATTCGTAAATTATGTCTGACGAAATCGATTCAACACCACCAGAATTAAAAGAAATTGCGACTAATGTTGCAAATCATTTCATTATATTCAAATTATATTAAATTAGCAATCGTATGTTGAAATTTGATAGGATCGGAAGTCAGTATAGACAACCACAAAATGAAAAATATAATTGAAAACAGTGAAAACAATTCTGTAATGAGTTTTTTTTTACGTAATGAACTCATTCCGATACTGAAATATAAAGAAAATATTTTACAATGCTTTTCAATGAATTCTCGAATAGAAATTCGAGAAGAACACTAGGCTCAAGGAGCTTTTGAGCTTTCGCTCATTCATGTGTCCGTGAAGACTAGGGATTCATCAAGAGAAGTAGCTTGACATTTCAACCAACTACTCAAGCTCGTGAAAAATTACACACTTGGCTTGACTTGATTTTAGATATTTATTGCTTGACTTGATATCAAGCTACTTGATATTACTTGAGCTTGATATGTACGCGTCGCACCGTATATATTTCTGCAATCTCGTGCGCGCTTTTTCACATTTATATGAAATCTATTGGTTTCAGAAATATCTTTCAAACTTGGCCAAAATGGCTATGGATTTTTTATCCACGCCAGCATCAACAGGAGCTGAAGATCAGCTCCTGTTGAAAGACAATTTTCCAGAGCTGCTCTTACAGTTTATGTATATCAAGCTCAAATTATCCTAGTGGAAACTCAGAACTCTCTTATAAGTTGTAATAAAATTTTTATTTTCATTCTAATACCGTAAATACTCATTTCATGCATTATTGCCAGATCGTTGTATTTTACGCAGAATCCCCACCCAACACACTGAACCCAAATGAAGTGATCCGGATGATCTTTCACAGAAATTTTGCACTACTTTAGGTAATTGGCAGCTTCAACAGTAAGTCCCAAATACTGCATAATATCCCTATCTTTCCTCACCATCTGACAAATTGCTCGGTAACGGTCTAAAACTCACGCGACCCATTATGTCAAGAGATCTTTTATAATTCAGCAATCCTCCTTTTCGCCACAAAAGTGCTTAGGAAGTGTCGGCAAGTCCGCAGAAACGTACTTAAGGGTCTTATTGTCGACACAAAAGGTGACAATGGATGTGTTTTGCTAACTAACGATCTCTTATGAACGCTTGGCTTGCCAACAACTGTCTATTGTTAGGAATGGCTTAAACGATTAAGGGACACAGCTTCTATTCTAAGTAGGGCAATTCTGCTGGCTACCTAGAATCAACGATATTCGAGAATAAGGTCAGATCTACTGAACATACGGTGTGAGGAGATTTTGGCGATTTGAGGAAGTCGGAGACCAGTTATTATCTCAGGAATCTCAGCTTAGGATGGGTGAATTAAGATCTCAATAACGCATTGATGCGTCGCGTTGTTTTAATACAAAGGCGATATTTCGGTTTTTGAGCGCTCTTTCTTCGGATAGATATACATATATAGATATTATATTTTTCAGATACTATCCATTTACCATTTAATAAAGTGTTAGTGTTGATTTCCAATATTTGTTGTACCAAAACAAATTAACTTTTTTCGACTTTTTTACTTTTTACTTTATAAGTACTAGATACCTACTTCGACCTATACTGATTGTGTTTGCTTCTTCTGTAGCTTGCAACACCCAGAAGGAGCTGTTTAAATTTGTTCTTGGTAAAATGTGTTTGTCTGTTAATAATGAATTTGTGCACCTCTATTATCTATACACTCCTCAAGACGTCTCGGTATTGATGCAATAAGATGGTCTATTTCTTCATGAGGGATACTATCCCAAGCTCCCTGTACTTCATGTCTCGGAGCCGCCAAAGTCTGTGGGAGCTGGGGTAAATTTCCAGGCATTCTACCCATGATGTCCGAAACATGCTCTATGGGCGAAAGATCAGGGGATCTGGGCGGCCATGGCAAAATATTCACATGGGTCGGTTCGAAAAAGTTTAAACTAACTCTAGCAACATGAGGTCGGGCATTATCTTGCTGAAATATTGGATTCTCGAGCAGGTTAAGGTAAGGGAGAACATATGGCTCCACTATTTCTTGAAAGTAACCTACCGCTGTCATGTTACCTCGAAAAAAGACTAAAGGTGGCCTACTTGCATGTGCAATAAGTACCCCATACCATAACGCCTACGGTGCACATGACGCTCAACATCAAACTGAGGTTCACGTCTTTCTCACCGATGTCGTCTAACTCTTCTTCGGCCATCACCCAAGGAGAATCGAGATTCATCAGAAAAGACGACCTGATGCCATTCCACATTCCAATGTTGACGATCTCTGTAATCGTTGCCGGCGATGCTCAACCGTCAGAGGTAACACAAAATGGGTGTTCCGTCGGTAAACCGTTCGGACAGTAACAGGATGGCCTTGTTCTCCTAACCGCTCATCAGCCAAAGATCGAGTTGTCGTAAATCGGTCTATAATGGCCATAAGTCTTGGACGTCGATCTTGAACTTCATTTGTGCCCCTTCGACATCCGGTGCCTACTCTTCTTCTCCTACTCTCTTCTTCTACTTCGATTTTGGGCATTATCAAACCACGCTTGACAACATCTCATAACAGTTGTTGGATTTCTGTTCGTACGGTCAGCGATTTCTCGTAATGACAACCCCGCCTCTTGTAGACCAATAATTCGAGCTATTTCAAATTCACTTAGCTTAGATAAATTCAGTACACGTGCTCTAGGCATTTTAACAACAACTAAACAGCGACTTTGGATCACCTCGAACAGCTGGTTGTTTGTTGTAAAATTCAAAAAATTTTCAAAAAACGACTACAATATTTGAGTAACAAAAATTGTTTACATGAACAAACCTTCACGATTTGTTTCTCGAATTTCAATCATTTACTACTTGCTATACTATCTATGTTTCACCACAAAAAGTTTAAAATTTAAACAGCTCATTCTGGGTGTTGCAGTTCTTTGTCAGTATATTTACACGAAACTTTGAATAAATCCAAATTGGTCGCCTAATTTCAGTGAGCCCAACACTGTGATTTGAATTTCAACAAAGATATTCAAGGATTCAACAAAGATATTCAAGGAAACAACAAGGATATTCAAGGAAAACTGAAGAACATTGCGAGTACTAGGAACTGATTTCACTATTGAATTTCTTATGACTGTATATTTTTCGAACTTTCCGTCCCTTTTAAGTTATTGCGTTATGTTCTGGGGAAATAGCCCACAGAAATTAACGCAATAACTTAAAAGGGACGGAAAGTTTGAAAAATATACAGTCATAAGGTATATTCAAGATGAAATTTAGAGAGACTTGTAGAGGTGTATTGAAAAAAAATACATACTAACTTTACTTGCCCTCTATATAATCAAATGATTACAATTTGTGTTCGGAAAGACCCGTTCATTTATGAAAGGAATGATTACTTCATTTATCCTCATCATGATCTCTCTTCCACCGAAAAAACTTGTACTTATATGTGTATCAAATTGAAAAATACACTACCAAGACCCATAAGAGAGATTGACAAATTTAAAAAATTTCACAGGGAGATTCACGAACTTTTGATAGGTACAGCTTGAACCCTACACTATTTTTGATTTTTGTCAGGAATAAGTTAAACTTAACATATTCATTGTTATGAATTTTCTCTTTGTATTTTTTTTCCTTGAAATTTCCCAATTCCATTGTTAATTTTAATGATGATTTCTGGTGAATAATAGTATATTATTCAACGAGCGGTAATGTAGGTCATAACTCACGCAGATGAAGTTTGCAGCACGAGCCGCATGCGAGTGCTGTTATGAGTTATGACCATCATTACCTTGAGTTGAATACTATACTTTATATACGACTATTACAATAAATACTAAAATACAATAATAGAGAAAAAACTTCATTGACAAACTCCAAAACTTACCTATAAACGTCAAAGTGATCAAAGTGACATTCTTCCGCTCAATAACAATAATGAAATGTTTCCTTTCGGCCAATCGAATGGAAGCACAGAAGTAAAGAAGCACAGATCCATCTGATCTGAGTTATAGTAGTGAGTTATTATAACTCACGCTGTTTGTTAATAGAGACTATTAATTGATCAAAAGCAGTTGAATAATAAATATATAGTTCAATAGGAGTAGATAAAAGTTATTATTATTATTGAAAATACTACCCATACGATAAAAATCATAATAGTTGATTCCACGATAAAATTCCCATTCCCAATGGATTCAGTCTTTCTGCATAGTCACAAAAGACCCAACCAGGCACAGATGAAGCGGTGATCCGCTTTCAAACATCAAGTTCCAATCGATCATCCCACGAAATGCCTGAATTCCTTTCCAAGCGTGATCTTCAACTAGCTAATGAAGCTATCAGAGGCTGGTTTAATGTTTTAGTGGAGATTTCTGACCGGCAAGCTTCTCTTCCATTACGTGTACACTAAGGGTGATGATATAATGCAAGTGGAGGTCGATAAAATGGTTGGTTTATACCTTTGCTAGTGGTCTTCGTCAATTACCACTGATTGAACCCAATTGATGAGGGTCAGCCAGGTTTGCTATTAATTAGACCGCGTTCTTATTGAACTCTTCGGCCAGAAAGGTTTCTGAGTGAATCAAGTGGCCTCTATTTAAGCTGGGCCTCAAATATCCACTTCACTCTGAACGGCTTCGTTTGTAATGTTCGAACCAAGACTCGATTTGTTTTTGCTCAAACTGCATCAGGCACAAAGTGCTGCATTTCTATTCAATTCATCTCTTTCTAGCATCAATTTCAGTTGACGAATTCTTCTTGAAATGAAAAAAAAAGTAGGTGCTGTAGTCAGTTAGGTACTGCGATAGAAAAATGTGGAAAGGACTTACTTGAAATCAGGAGCTTTTGAATGCTTTTTCATATTTACCTATATGAAGTAGGTATGATGAAATTCAAATTACAGGATGAGGACCAACTACGCCAACCTTTGCTCTATATATTTAGGCTTTATCAAGTCTAAAAAAAACGAACAAAATAATATAAGTTACTACTACTACGTAATATATATATGTAATAAAGTAACAAAGTCGAAGATTAAAATATTTGTTTACCAAGTTGAAGTTGAACGGGTTTAAACAGGTTACCACTGAGAATATACTTCTGATATATCCTATACTGTTCAAGAATTCCTTGCAACGTGAGATCTACAGATTAATTACTCCTTTGTTGGTACCTCAGAGTAATAAACATAGATAGAGTAAGTATAGAGTAGTAAGCATATGTCATTTTCAGTAAGCAAATTTTGTCCCCAACATGAACCATCAAATTTGACATGAAGCACGAGGAAATAAAAACATATCAGTAATACTATATTTCAATCAATTCGCAAGTTTCTCCACAAAAAACGCACTTCTTATTTCCTATATTGAATCAATGTTTCATATTAACTCAAAATATATTGAAATGAATACCTAAATAAATCAGAAATTCAGAAAACAAACTTCCAGCGCGCCAAACGAAGTGAAACAACCGATGACACTAGGAGAGCAAAAGTTGCCAAACCTTGCTTTTCAGCAGGTAGATACAGAAAATTATAAATATTCTGCTTATAATTAATTCCACAATTTGGAAGAATATCGGATTACAAATATTCAAATTTGCATATGCAATCGGGAATCACTCAAATAAATATATTTCATTCAATATAATATAATATACTCTCATAACGAAAGAGTAAAATTGTGGATTTGAAAATGTATCACAATCCGACAACGTAATCTAACCATATTGGGGACGTGTAAAAATTGTGTATACTCCCTCTATCTATGTTTATTACTCTATAGTTAGTACCTATGTTATAATATTCAGGTTGAGTTAAATTGAATTGTATTGGTTGTTGACGTGTTCTCCATATACATATACTCCATGTGTACATATTTAGTGTGTTTTTGAGAATAAATTTTCATTTATATCAATCACCCAGAATACCAGAAATACTGAAAAATGCATCTGCCCTTGCAGAACTCCAGAAGATCATACGTTCAACTTCGACAACACAAAGTGTGTTGCGTTAAGTGAAAATCAATGTTTGTGAATAGTCTGAAGTTGGCAAGCATTCAGTATCGCCACACTTCTAATGAACTACTATATTATGATTTAAAAAAAAAATTCAAAATCTTCATGTTTCCTTAATGAAGCCTTTAAACTTCAATTCTCAGCGAATGTATCCCACTAATCCAAAAATTAGCATTCAACTTCCTATTCACAATACCACAACCTCAAGAATCTGTTGGAAAGAGGACAAGGTCGTCCACAAAAAGATACAAATCGTTGGATGCCCGAGCATAATAAGCTGCACAACATTTCTATGGCTTTCAGCCATTGAATTCGCGTTAAACTGAAGTAGGTACTTAACTGTTATACCTTTAATCTGGATCTTATAGGCTCTTATAGCACCTTAAGTGCCTTGGAATTATTATAGAGTGGAACTAAAGGAGGGGATACACCGAAGGTCTTCCTCCAGTATATTTCATGGTATTTTCTTTTGAGATTGTTTCAAGATATTCTTTCAATTTATTTTGCGTAGTTTGATCGTCACCCTAGAGATGATTGTTTTTATAATAAGACACTTAGATCTTCATATAACTGTATATTTAACGTATATACACACTTGGATATTGTATAGACAACTATTACCGATCTATGGAATAACGAGCTCTTTTACCATCATAAAATATTTTAATGGTCACAATATCTCATAGCCAACAATCATATAGAGATAACTCAACCAAAGATAATATATTTGAGTAATTAACCAAAAATTTAAAAGTATATGAATATATTGTATACAGACATCAATCTTAGGATTCTTAGGTGGAGTCAAGTATGAAATATAAAATTATACACCAAAGGAATTAAATGAATATTTTTTCAGAGGTGCATCTGTACAGAAAGCACAAAGGAAAAAGGTATTACCGGAGTGTATGAGTATAGCAAATAGTGCAACTGATTCACTCACATTTCTATTCACTTTTAGCGGTGGGTACAATATTGAAGTAAATATTATATTCAATAAAGATGATGAAATAAACTGAATTTAGTTGGCTCTATGTTTTTATACAGTGGACTAAAAGACTCACTCTACTTCCGTTTTTGAGGAAGTATCATTTTATTGACATCAATTTCCCCTCATCCTCTCAAGTTTTTACATATTTATAACTTTCAAAAGATCTTTGATTCAAACCAAAATGAAAAATTCCTTGAATGATTTCTCATTCAAGTTTTGATACTAGTCAAAGAAAAATGTAGTATTAGTCCACTCCTCAGAGTGATAAACATAGGTAGAGGGAGCATATGCTATTATCAGTAAGCAAATTTTGTCCCCAACATGAACTAAAAACTTTGACAAGAAGCGCGCGTAAATGAAAACATATATCAGTGATACTATATTTCACTCAATTCGCGAGTTTCTCCACAAAGAACGGACTTCTTATGTCCCATAGTGAATCAATGTTTCATACTAACTCAAAATTCATTGAAATAAATACCTAAATATATCAGAAATTCAGAAACGCGCGCCAAACGACGAGAAACAACCGATGACACTGGGAGAGCAAAAGTTGCCAAACCTTGTATTTCAGCAGGTAGATACAGAAAATAATAAATATTCTGCTTATTAAAGATTCGACAATTAGAAGAAATATCAGATTCCAAATATTCAAATCTGCATATTTAATCGGGAATGAAATAAATATATTTCATTCAATATAATCTACATTCATAACGATATAGTAAAATCGTGGATATGAAAATATATCAAAATCCCACAACGTAATCTAACCATGTTGGGACATGTAAAATTGCGTATACTCCCTCTATCTATGTTTATTACTCTATGACTCAAACTGAAGAAACAGAACATAACCTCATCTTCACACAATTTTTGACTCTGATGGGGGTTTCGTGTAGTGTGTACCAACCCTTATTGAGACTCCAAGTTCACACTTTCAATGCGACGTTTCAGGTCTACTCTGTTCCTTAGTGTTTGTCAACATTTACAAGGGATTATCGTTGAGGTGTAAAATACCGTTTCCATTTTACATATCGGAACGCAAAGCCCCCCTATATTGTACTTGAAAGGGATCGATGATGGGACTAAATACTCGAATTGTCAACGTTTATGTGGCTTCTTTCAAGTGTGAATACTAACTCTCAACAGTTTAGGAGCTTAGACGGTGCATATTTGTGTAATAGGGGAATTCTCTATAATTTTGCGATTTTTTTTTCGATACAGATGTGTCTAGCATCTGGCTCAAATGTCTTCAGTTGTCAAAATCTATCCAGTGGTTTCAAAGATATAGTTGTACGAAATTTTTATTCAAATCTTCGAAATACCGATCTGGTGGAATCAAAATTTTGTTATTGGTTATAATAGGCTAATTGAAAAGTTCCCGGTCTACCATAGTAAAACACATTTTTTTGGCAAAATTCGATTTTAATATTCAACATAGTTGCCTTCGAGGGCGATACAGCGATTATAGCGATCTTTCAACTTTTCGATACCATTTTTGTAGTACGATTTGTCTTTCGCTTTAAAATAAGCCTCAGTTTCGGCGATTAATTCTTCATTGGCGCTGCATTTCTTTCCAGCGAGCATTCTTTTGGGTTCTGAGAACAGTAAAAAATCGCTGGGGGGCAGATCTGACGAATACGGTGGATGCAGAAGCAATTCGAATCCCAATTCATGCAATTTTGCTATTGTTTTCATTGATTTGTGACACGGCGCATTGCCTTCATAAAACAGCACCTTTTTAATGATTAAAAAGTAAAATAACTTATTTCCGCTTTAACATGATAACATGACTTCGTCAGGTGAGCATGGTAACTGACTCACCTGACGAAGTCATGTTATCATGACGAAACAATTGTTGTGAAAATAAATATATAAAGCGGAAATAAGTTATTTTACTTTTTAATCATCAAGATGAATTTCCGACAAGTAAAGACTGAGACAATCAAACACAGCACCTTCTTTTTCGAATGGGGCCGTTTTTAAACGATTCCATCTTTAAACGAACCGATAACGCTATATAATAATCGATGTTGAAGGTCTGGCCTTTTTGGAGGTAATCAATGAATATTATACCTAGCGCATCCCAGAATAATGATGCCATAACCTTGCCAGCTGACTGTTTTGTTTTCCTCGCTTTGGATTCGATTCATCGTGTTCAGTCAACTCAGCTGACTGTCGATAGGACTCCGGAGTGAAAAAATGGAGTCATGTTTCATCCATTCTCACATATCGGCGCAAAAATTCAGGTTTATTGCACTTAAACAGCTTCAAACACTGCTCAGAATCATTAACACTTTGTTACTTTTGATTGATTGTGATCTCGCGTGGCACCCATTTTGCAAAAAGCTTTCTCATGTACAAATATTCGTGAATGATATGATGTACTCCTTCAGATGATATCTTCACAATGTCTGTTATCTCGATCAACTCCACTTTACGGTCATTCAAAATTATTTTGTGAACTTTTTTGATTTTTTCGTCGGCGAGAACCTCTTTTGGGCGTCTACTGCGTTCGCCGTCTTCGGTGCTCATTTCACCACGTTTAAACTTAGCATACCAATCAATGATGGTTGATTTTCCTGGTGTAGACCCCGGAAACTTTTCATCAAGCCAAGATGTTGCTTCAGCCGTATTTTTTCCCTTCAAAAAGCAATATTTCATCAGCACACGGAATTCTTTTTTTTCCATCTTTTTTCAAATAACAAAAGTAGCTAAACTCACAACGCAATATCTCATAAACTAATGGTCAGACTGCTGTCAAATTTTGACACGTATCGTTTGAAGGTTGGTACTAACTAAAAATCAAATGGATTTAATGCTATCACCGCCATCTGTGCATCAGAGCGGGGACTTTTCAATTGGCTTAATAATATTATACATATAATGAAGAAGATAATATGTAGCAGAATTTTATGGAGATAGTATAAGTAAAGACGAGTAAGATATACTGATTATTAAGAGGGAAAAGACACTGGTCTCTCCAGTCGTTCTGTAAGCACGAATTACGATGACTCTCAAACGGAAAAATCTAGAAAAAAAAAATTTTTTTAGGTAACCTAGGTTTGAATCACGAATGCCGCAACTAATTAAGTTGATAGGAAATATCCTACTAGAAAAACCATAAATATGATCGTTTCAGTTGAGATTTTGCGAGAGATCAAAATTCCTCAACTGCAGAAGAAAAAAACCATCAATATTAAAATTCATATTCATTTAAAATGCTGTTCGTCGAGCTCCGAAAGTTATAATTTAAACATTACATATAATGTCACCTCGTAATGAGACAGATAAACATCTCCCCGAAAGAGTGTTTTCATTCGATTAGCTCATGCAGGTCACGTTGTGTTCACCGACATTTCGTGTATACACTGTACAGATTTCCATATAAACTTGATTTCTTCTGGGAAATTACAAGTTTTGATTATTTGCCTACCGCGATGTCGGCTGAATATCTAAACGACTTTACGACAGATCGTCAAATTGTCAAGTTCGAAGTTGAACGAGGGAAGTGAGAAAACTAATTAAGGTTTCAACGCAGAGTGGGCCGATGTTTACGTTGGTTTCTGAAATAGCCGTTTTCTCGTTTTTTGCGCTGGTGTTCAGGATAACAGGACCTACAGTTTTGATACAATTGGTCAAAAATGGCCTCATGCAACTTTTCGAATGATGAATCGGATCTACTTATGTCATATACCTACCTGATTCTTTCATTCATCGGAAAATACGATAACTTTCGAAAAAAAAAAGATGAAAAGGCTTAAAATTTTTAAAGAATGTGAAGTTAGGTAGGCTATCGCTAAATTTTGTGTCTTTGTAGAATTTAGGTCAACACACAAAAACTCCTAACACCATTTCAGTGTTCTTCTCTTCTTCTTTTTCATCTTATGTTAAGGCTTTGACTTAAACATTCCACTTCAATGGATGTAGAAACCCAGAAGTATTTCCAGTGTTTTGGGCATTCTGCTATTCTTCCTGTGTACATTCTATTGATATGGTTGTTCCAACATCGTCGTCGTGCTCTTCCCCATTTGACAATGTCCTAGATTTGGCATTCTTTTCCAATGACTGTGTTTCTCTTCCTATCCCTCAGTGCTCTGCTCATTTTATTTACAAAGTTACGTAGGGATTACGATGTTTAGTCCAGAGATCGCTGGTGGACTCTTCAGTTAGGCAATCCAGAGATGTCTGCCTAAGATACACCATCGTGGAGAGGTGAGTCTGCTGCAACGCGGCGACTTCTATAAATCCGCCGGGGCCAAAGTAAAGTGTGATGCGACACCCATAACGCCATCTCTCGAGCAAACAGAGTGACCACAATTCAATCTAACACGAAAACTCCTGATGAAAGCTTGGCTAGTATGGTCTGCGATGGCTCCTATTTCATGGAAAATTTTTTGTTTTAAGTTATTCAAGGAAGTTGGTTTACTAACGTGAATTTTATATCAAAGGAAATCCCACATGTAAAAGTCCATAGGCTTCAAACCAAGACTGCGGTGGCCAATGGAATTCCTCTACTGATGAATTTGATAACTCGTGGCAGAGACACATTGGATTTCTGCAGTTCAGGAAACAGAAACTCGATGATCTAAACACATTCAAACCACCTGTACAGTTTCGAATGTAGAAGTCGGGATCATCACGAACAGACCTATTGACCCGTTCAACATTTCCTTTCGTTCTCAATAATTTTCCTTTCAGGGTCTAAGACACATGAGGCATCTTATAGATTTGTCGCCTAATCTATTGGGGTTTTTGTACAGAGTAGCTCTGGAAAAAAGTTTTCGTGCCTCTTCCACCTTACTAAAATATATTCAAAACTATCAGCACTAGGTTCGATCAGGAATTTGCCTATTTCGTAACGCCAAGGAATTTTATTAGCTCGATTAACAGGAGATTTCTAAAACTTAGAAGATCAATATCAAACTCACCTACGCCTTTGAAACCTCACTCTGAACTTGATGTTTGAAAAACGTTTTTATTTGAGGGGTCTGTGACGAATAATTCAAGGAGATATAACGATTTTTGGAGGAAAATTCAATTTTTTTTCCAAATTACAAGTTCAAATTTCCTCAAAGCTCTACGAAGAATCGGTGAGAGATTTTGTTGAAAAATTTTCGTAAAATTTTCTTAGGAAATTGAAAAGAAATAAAAGTTTCTTCATGGGAATATTGTATCATATTATTTATAAATAAAATAAAACGAAGTAATTTCCACTATGTTATTTAATTGTAAGCAACAATTGTTTCGCCACACTGTGGCTTCATCAGGCTACATTTCTGAACTGATCTGAACAGTTCAGAAATGTAGCCTGATGAAGCCACAGTGTGGCGAAACAATTGTTGCTAAAAATTAAATAACATAGTGGAAATTACTTCGTTTTATTTTATTTATAATGAATTTCCGCCAAGTAAGGACCGAATCCATTAAATATCATATTATTTATTGATTCGACTATTAAGATCACGAAAATGTTTGCAGTTGAGCGATTATTATACATTACTTCAGAAATTATAGTTAAAAATCTGAAATTTTCGAAAAAAAACTAACGAACGAAAGAAAACTACTATAATATTCCCCCCTATGCCTGCGCGCACGAGCTTCCCGAGCTGTTCGACGCGTGCATATTAAGCTCATATAATAATAATAATAATAAATGTATTTGTGGACATCGACCTGAGTCCTTCAGCCAATAATAAGTTTGAATACATTATGAAATAAAAAAAAAAAACAAGTAATAAATATCTGAAATCAAGTCAAGTCAAGCTCAAATATGTAATTTTTCAAGAACTTGCTTTTCAAGTCAAGTAGTTGGATGAAATGTCAAGCTACTTGGCTTGATGAATCCCTACCGTCGCATATAAACCTCAAAGATCCCGAAAATTTAAAACATCCAGATCTTTTCTTTCGAAAGTTATCGAGCGCAAAATTAAGAATGTCGAAAAACCGAAACATTGCGACGTAAAATCATAAACACCTCTTCAGAAATAACGCAGACAAAAGCATGAGAGGTTAAACAAACCCCGTTGAATGCTTTTTGAAAGGCTTTTCGTGTCTGAATCGACTGAGAAGCTCCGATAATCCCCCAAAATCCAAAACAGGGTCGGTTTTCGATGGAACTCGAAGATAATTACCGGTATATCTCGAGTCTGGCGCATAAAGCTGTCTCGAAATATAAAACTTAATCATTTTAATTCCAACATCTCTTGGGGGGGCACCCCGCTCTCCTTGGGATCGCTAATCTAGGTAATTTGTCAGTAAATATCTCCGGCGTAAGGAGGAAATCTCATTTCCATCCGGTTTTGGCCGGCATTCGGGGGATGATCAAAGATCCAAAACGGACGGCGATTCCGTTAATTTCACTTTTGATGTCGCCGCAGTCGGTAAGTTGACGGGAACTTGAAAAGATATCTCTCGAATCAAGATTTCAGCGTCCGCATTCATCAGCGTACCCTGCAAGATTGGCCGAAGGACTTACGCTTTTTGATTGGACTAGCTTCTACCCCGCTTTGTTCGCGTCAAATTCCATGTTTAAAAATTTTTTTTTTCCACTACTGATAAAGAAAGTAGTCTGTTACGACATTGGTTTGATCGAAGTAAGCACTTCTTACAGATGTAGCATGGGTTACCATTGACAATGAGGAGTAAGTAAGAATTGAGTCAGAACTTTTATCTTTTATTGATATTTTTCAATTGGAGAATGATGAGTCTCATAAATAATAGTATATTATTCAACGAGCGGTAATGTAGGTCATAACTCACGCAGATGAAGTTGTAATTCATCATGTGAGTTATGACCATTACCGCAAGTTGAATACTATACTTTATCTACGACTATATCAATAAATACTAAGAAAAAAATACAACCTTAATAGTTCCCCGTAAACGATGACTTACTGCTTGCTGCTACACATATCTTGAAAATTTCTCCTTTATATTTTTTTCGGGCGAGTAATTCTGTATGGTAACATTAGCTATTTCTCTTTTGGTGATGTATATATAATATATCATCTTCACTGTCTGAATTAATCGTTTTCAGCAAAAAATTCACAATAATTAGATATCAACTTAATTTGAAAACGTCAAAATTATTAAAGTGACATTCCCTCGGACATTCTTCCCCCCCCAATAACAATGTTCCCTTTCGGCCAATCGAATAGAAGCAGAGAAGTATAGAAGCACAGATCCTTCTTTTCCGATTTATTATAGTGAGTTATAGTAGTGAGTTATTATAACTCACGCTGTTTGTTAATAGATGCTATTAATTGCTCAAAAGCAGTTGAATAATGAATATATAATTCAATAGGAGTAGATAAAAGTGTTTTTTTGCAAAGGTTCCCTCTCATTTCATGATTTTTTCATTGATGTGTGCAAGAAAACTGCTGGAAAATCAAGTAGCTCAATAGAATGTACTAGATTTCTCAAGTAGGTACTTGATTAATAAATACTCAACATTGAAAATCTACTACTTGACTTGAACTTGATTTCAAGTCAAGCCAAGTCAAGTTGATAGAATATCAAGTCAAGCTGCGGATCTCTATGCGATAGTTCAGCTTGTTAAAACGATAACGAATCCGGCTAATGGTTCCGGAGTTACAGTTTTTCAAGTACTTGTTAAATAAATACTTGACTTGACTCGTCATTGAAAAACTACCACTCGACTCGAACTTGACTTGATTTCCAGTCGAGCCAAGTCAATTAGCATGTATATCAAGTCAAGCAGAGAATCTTTAGTTCGTGATGATCCCGATCTATCATTTTCGAAACAACACAAATTGCTCGACCTCCTGATTTTAAAATTAGTGGGGATGAAAGGCAGTTCTCAAAATGAAATAAGTAATTTAGAGCATGAAATTGAGCAGAGCAGGTTAACCCAGTATAAAAATATTGATTCAGGAATACTTCGAGGTATATACATATTTGCAAAATTATATTCTGATTTTGGCCTTTAAAGATAGATTCATTTCTTGAGTTTTGACTAGTATTAATTGAAATGTATCTCAAAAACTAGAACTGACAGAAAAATTCTGATAGAAAGTCTGAAATCAGTACATCAAAATCAGTTTTTTTTTCTTTGTCTTCGCCTGTGTCATCATTGGAAATAATAATTTTGGAGAAAGCTCTATTTGAAGATTCTATTTCGAGTTTTTCGTTTTCTAATTTATCGATGCGTTCTTTGCAGCTCATAAACAATCTGACGAATGGTGCTCATGTTAGGAATATATACGAAAAAATAATTGACAACAGCACCAATTACGATCCAAAATATTATGGTGGAGTAATATACAGTAAAGAGGAGCATGGAACATCTCACATTTCTGTCATATCAGAAGAGAGAGATTCAGTTTCTGTCACTAGCTCTGTGAATATTTACTCAGTAGTGCTTTTGAATGTGCATAGATCATCGCTACACCGCAATTTGCACAAAGATCTAAAGCTACACCTATATGATATTCAATTGGCGCAAGAATAGAAACCCCAAGATGCCATTCGGAGGTTAAATTTATCTCCAGAAGAGGTGAGTTTCATTGGGCTTTCCGATGTCTTGATTTGACGCCAATGGAGATCAACCTTTGTCGTTTCATTGAGTCTAAAGTTTACGTTAATAAATCAATGCACCTGAACCAAAATACTCGCCATCAAATGAGAGTCATCACGGAGCTTATTTGTCAAGCCGTCATCAGGAATTTTAGTATTAGATTGAATGAGTGTCGTGAACATGAACTTAGACATTTGGATGGCATAATTTTGAAGGAATGAATTCCCAAAGAGTGTATTTTCATAATAAATACAATATTTTTCGAAAAAGAGTAATAATAAAATAATTGGTGCATCTCACTGAAAAATCTCCCATTTACATTCGATTCTCACGATGCCGATCAAATTCATAGACAGTCTGAACCCAATGGCGCCATTTTAACATGTTCAACCTGCCGCAAAATAAGCATTTGCCATAATCTGTATAATCCTAAAGATGCAGTTATCCATTACCTGAGATTTTAAAGTTAAAAACTATGTGGGACGTTCTCGTATCTCGTTAGCCGAAGAATCGTTTCATGTTTTCCGTAATTTTTGTTCACTTGCGTGGAATAAACGTAGCAGATCAAAATTACCCGCTTCCAATAGAACAAGCGAAATCTTCTTGGTTGGTTAGGTCGAATTTGTACTGTCTGTCTTCGGCGTGCCTTTGTTAGTCTTGGTTTTGTTGGATCGGCAGAGACTGGATGGCCGAGGTAGATATTATATATTGGTGCCTTGTTTCCCAGCATCTGCCGTTTTGTGTTATTCTTGTACATTCATATTTTGATTGCTTTCATGGGAAATTTGTAATGTTGCCTCTATTACTTGATGCAGTCGGGCCGAAACAGCGACATGTGTCGGTTTGGTTTTGTGTTTATCTATGGAACCATTAGAATTACTGCAGATTTCAGTCGTCTGATCATAAAGGGTGTTTCTAAATGAAGGTTCAAACCAAATGGCAGATTCCTCGGAACATCATTTTAAGAAAAAAAGTCCTATAACATGGGCCCGTAAACGCTTTGTTTTCGAGGTGCACTTTGATTATTTTTCAAGTTTTATTAGCATAGCACTTTCCCTTTACAAGATATTGAACTCAAATTTGGCACAGAAATTCTAATTAGGGTTTCACAGCTTGGCTCGATATTCCAGCTGCTTGACTCAAGGTCAAGCCAAGTAGCTTGAGCTTGACTTGAAATCAACTCAAGTTCAAGTCAAGTAGTAGTTTTTAATGTTAAGTCATGGTACTTAATAAATTAATACTTGACTTAACATTGAAAACCACTATTTGACTTGAACTTGAGTTGATTTCAAGTCAAGCTCAAGCTAATTGGCTTGAGCTTGAGTCAAGCAGCTGGAATATCGAGCCAAGCTGTGAAACCCTAATTAGAATTTCTGTGCCAAATTTGAGTTTTCAACGTTAAGTCAAGTATTAATTTATTAAGTACCATGACTTAACATTAAAAACTATTATAGTACTTGACTTGAACTTGAGTTGATTTCAAGTCAAGCTCAGGCTACTTGGCTTGAGCTTGAGTCAAGTATCTTGAATATCAAGCCAAGCCGTGAATTCCAAAAACCAATTGAAAGTTTTCATAATGTGATAATGCTAATTTTGAATGCAAATCTACAGAGTGACATTTTTTCGGAAACAGTGCCCACTTCTTTCCCCCAGAACTTTTCTTTGGTAGGCCACTGGTATTTAGAATAATAATATGTTCACAATAATCAAAACGTACAGTAGTTCTTCTGATGAGTTTGATGAAGATTCAGAATAGGGATTCACGGCTTGACTTGACATTCAAACTCCTTGGCTTGATTTTCCAGCTACTTAGCTTGAGCTTGACTTGATTTTAAGTCAAGTAGTAGTTTTTCAATGTCAAGTCAAGTTAAGAACTTATGTATCAAGTACTTGAATCATATCAAGCTACTTGATTTTTAGCAGTTTTATTGTGTGGTGTCACATCATTGAAAAAAGTGATGAAATGAGAAGGAAACTTGCAAAAAAAAAACTATTCATTAGACTTAATACTTGAAAGAACCGAAAATATCAACCTTTTTGAGATAGAAATATAAATTAAATAACAATAAATCATAACAAAATGAAAAATAATAAAAAAAGTTTCTTAATATTAAGAAACCTCCAGGCTTTGTTCGATTTCATGATTTTCCATCCAGGATCTAGGACATATGAGGCATCAGAAGATTTGTCGCCTAACCTATTGCAGGTTTTTGTGACTGTAAGAGCAGCTCTGGAAAATTGTCTTTCAACAGGAGCTGAAGATGCTGGCATTGATAAAAAATCCTTAGTCATTTTGGGCAAGTTTGGAAATATACTTCTGAAACTACCAAAATCTACCAATAGATTTCATAGAACTGTGAGAAAACTACAAATAAAGTCACACTGGCGAATGCTTCAGTCTCTCGGCGCTCTAGGAATCCCCTTGTTCAGTCTAAGCGCGCACGAGATTGCAGAAATATATGCCGCCCGACACGTGCATATCAAGCTCAAGTAATATCAAGTAGTTTGATATCAAGCCAAACAATGAAATAAATATCTAAAATCAAGTCAAGTAATTTTTCACGAGCTTGATTTTCAAGTCAAGCAGTTTGTTGAAATGTCAAGTTAATGGGCTTGATGAATCCCTACAACCTTCTTGACTTGATATTCATGGTACTTGATTAGAGCTTGGCTTGAAATCAATTACATTGAAAAACTACTACTTCACTTGAACTTGAGTTGATTTCGAGTCAAGCTCCAGTCAAGTAGCTTGAAAATCAAGTCAAGACGTGAATCCCTAATTTATAAACTAACCAAACCTGACCTAACCTATTATGATTTGCCTGAATACTTTTTCGTCCTCAATAATGAAACTTCATGTCGACATCCAGCATAAACGAGAAAACCAATTCCTGGGCATCGCCATCACGATCCTTTTGATCTCCACCGCGATTCCCTGGCGATGCCGACTCGGATTTATTATTTCTCGGTAATTATCGTATATCTGATGAGAGAGTATCCAGAAAAGAATGGCAGCCTCACTATCAAGCCCGGATGGGAGAGCAACATAATCCGAAGTGGGTCTGTTAGAGTCACAAAAGACGGATTACTTGGTCAAATGTCAAAGCAGCGCTTCGATATATTCAAGACTGATTAAAAAGCGACATCAAAGCCAGCCCGGATGGGGTAAACGACAATCACGGCCAACAATCGCACCCCATTTTACCCACATTGTTGTCTTTTTTCAATCGATATTCACTTCCTCTTATTTTTCGAGTTTCATTTGTTAGTGTTTCGATTCTGCTGCCGGGAGAGTAGACCAAGCTCGATTCATTCTTTCCTTTTATTAGGGGAGAGCCAACGTTCGTTTTGGCCGATAGGCGGTCGAGGAAGCGCTTTTGTTTTCGATGGTTCTTTATTTTTACACCGGGGACCTCCAGTTATCAGTGATTGGTAGGCAATACTGCCTTTCATTCAGGCCAAAGTTGGAGCAATTATTTCCGAATTTGTTTTGTGTACACTATCGCGTTGTTTTTGTGGATCGAGCATGCCCGTTTGGGTGTATACAAAGGTTTTTTGTGGATTCTTATTATGATGGAGATTTGGGCTGTGTTCTCTGCGGTGGAGGGGATAATTGGAGGAAGTTTGGGGGGTTCTCGTGGATTGCCGAAATTTAGAGGAAATTCTGGGTTCGATTTTCCATCCTTTTCAGGATGGGTCTTTGGATA
This sequence comes from Harmonia axyridis, assembly GCF_914767665.1. Classification (NCBI taxonomy): domain Eukaryota; kingdom Metazoa; phylum Arthropoda; class Insecta; order Coleoptera; family Coccinellidae; genus Harmonia; species Harmonia axyridis. The sequence goes on from NC_059505.1 coordinate 35,473,111, forward strand.
GTCCGAGGAAAAAACATCAAACTTTTAGTCTAGCCTTATGTGCTGAAACCACAAATGGACTGCTGGCTTCTGTTGTGGACTCTGTTTGTTTGTTGTTTCTTTCAAGTGTTGCTCATCCTAACACTTTTTCACCGTACTGATGAGGGCCAAAAGCCCGAAACACGTGTCTACTGTTAGCATTTCTCTGTGAGGGACTGTCATAATCTTTTATACTTCGTTTTATGAAAAATTGCCCTCGTTAGTCCTTTCACATGTTATTATTCCTGGATTCAGATGTCTCGCAGCTAGCTATAGCTTCCCACGTGGTGAAGTTTGTTGTTGCCCAATAAACTTTGGGTCTTCCTGCGGAAACCACAAATGGACGGCTGGCTTCTGTTGATAACTCTGTTCGTTTGTTGTTTCTCTCAAGTGTAGCTCATCCTAACACTTTTTCACCGTACTGATGAGGGCCGAACTACGGTTAGCATTTCTCTGTGAGGGACTGTCCTTATCCTTTTATACTTTGTTTTATGAACAATTGCCCTCGTTAGCCATCCACGTCTTGAAATTTCTATAGAGAAGGTAGATTGAAATAAAAAAGATGTAGGTAATTGAAAGAATGGCAATCATCAACTTGATTTCATTGATACAATGTACTTTTCCATCAAATTCCATTGCTTAAAGTGTACCCCTATTCATTGATAATATGTAACCCTGTTCATAAATATCTTGATTCTAAAATTGATGTTGTTTGTTCGTTGTTTGTTGATGATATATTCGTTGGATAGAAGAACTTTCTTCATTAGATGTAGGCCTTACATTATTGATACAAATTACAACTGATCGAAGAATTAACCAAACATTGGTTTAATGGTTCCATGATACAAACGCTGCAGATCTCGAAAATATGCTCCAAAGTAAAAATTTGACTCTAAAGAACAAGTGATTGCCGAGGTTGAAACTCATTTTGAAAGCAAGGATGAATCTTTTCACAGAAAAGCTACTGAAAAGTAAAAAAAGAGTTGGAGTACATATGTATATCAATTTAGAAGGTAACTGTGCTGGCAAATAGAGTTTATTGGTTAGTATCGAGACTCATTGATCAGAGTTTCAGATCCTCTATAGTTGCCTACCAAGTAGGGATTCATCAAGCCAAGTAGCTTAATCTTTTAACCAACTACTTAACTTGAGAATCAACCTCGTGAAAAATTACATACTTGAGCTTGACTTGACTTGAGCATGATATGCACGCGTCGCACGGCATATATTTCTGCAATCTCGTGCGCGCTCAGACTAAATAAGGGATTCCTCGTGCGCCGAGAGACTGAAGCATTCGCCAGTGTGACTTTATTAGTAGTTTTCTCACATTTTTATGAAATCGATTGGTAGATTTTGGTAGTTTCAGAAATATCTTTCCAAACCTGGACCAAATGGCCATAGATTTTTTATCGACGCCAGCATCTTCAGCTCCTGTTGAAAGACAATTTTCCAGAGCTGCTTTTACAGTTACAAAACCCGCAATAGGTTAGACGACACATCTATAAGATGCCTCATGTGACTTAGATCCTGCAGGAAAAATTATGAAATCAAACAAAGTCTGGAGGTTTCTCAATATTAATAAACTTAATTTTCTTATTATTTTTTCTTTTGTTATGATTTATAGTAATTTAATGAATGTTTCTATTTCAAAAGTTGATATTTTCGGTTTTTTCATACAATAAGTCTGAAAATAAAAGTGTTTTTTTGCAAGGTTCCTTCTCATTTCATAATTTTTTTTTATTGATGTGACAATACATAATGAAACTTCTTAAAATCAAGTAGTTTGATATGATTATAATAATAATAATAACATATATTCATCATCAAAGTTTACAGATACATGAATTAAACAAAAAGTACTCCCTGAAATTAAACTATCGATTTATATGAGGGACTAATGACATGAATATACAATAAATAGAGAAAATCAAGTGAAATGGTTTTCTGTGATGCAAGTACTTGATAAATAAATACTTGACTTGACTTCGAAAATCTACTACTTGACTTGAGCATGGCTTGAAATCATAACCTATAATGTTGTAGAACATATTGTTCATGTATCAATCTCTCTTCTTGACAAAACAATGCACTATGCACTCCTTGGATCCCTTCAGTAATCCAGCTGGAGATGAAGCTCTCGAAAAGTTTTTACCACTCAACCTAAACATCTACTGTAGCACCTTCGAGTTGAAATCAACAAATGATGCTAGTGAAGATTTGTTAATCAGAGGTCCAACAATGAATTTTGTCCACAAACACTCTCTTATGTTTTCTCTCCCGACTCCGCTGGACGTCTGTGAGACCTCTTTGAAGAGTTAGTAGAGGGGGTTATGTTGTGTGTATGCATTGTGAATGTATCCCATGACCACATCACTGTTAATTTTTTACCCTATATCCAACAATTTCACTTTGTGAAGGAAAAAGCCCAGCACTTAATCGAGCAACTTGAATGAAGAGGTAATACTTTCGAGATGAAATCAGCAGATGCCGCTAGTGCATGAACCTTACTCAAAGCTTCCCCACTGAAATGTCTCCCCAACCAGCCTGTACCTCGATTCCCCTATCCCTCAAATCGAGCGTCTGAAGGAAACGTCGCGACGTCGTCGGCTCCCATCTCGATTCCAGAAAGTAAGGGAAGGGAGGGATCAAACCCTGTCCGAGTGGTCCGGTAATATCGTTGTCTTTTGTTATTGGATCATGAATTGGGTTCCGACGCGTCGGTGAAAGCCCGAAAAGCTCTATTAGCAGTCTTTCTTCCCCAAACCCAGCGGCTTAGGAGATTTGCGCTGTCATGGCCGATCCCGCTAAGGGTTTTTACATTGAAATGTGCTTATTTCCTTTGTAGCTTTATACTTTATATAGCTTTATGCGCGTATGTTTGGTCTGCCTTCCGGTGAACCGCCTACGACGCGGGGGCTTTGTGACGTAAATGTGATGAATTTATGATGATTATATTCATGATGGAAGATCGGTGACTGATTCTGTTGCTCTTCCTCGTGGTATTGATGGGGATATTGGAACTCAATTTTTCATGGCCTTTGGGGTGTATACTGGGAATTTATGTGATTTAGTTTTTGGGGTGATGCTGTGGAATATTGTTAGAACTGAGTCTATAGCAACTCCATCTTGAACCATTTACAACACATACACACATCGTCAAAAGTCATGGTCCTCCCTATCAACTTTCAATTTGTTGAATGACAATTTTTTGTGTGTTGAATATCTTGTCACTAAAATTAAAATAATAAACAAGCAAAAACTGCTTCTTGTTCGGGAGAATACAGGCGTATTCGAAGTTAATCAGTTTTCGGCGAATAACTGGAGTTGTAATATTGAGAATATTCCGTGGAAAATGCCGTGACATCCAATTTCCCAGTTTGGACGGACAAGAATAGTAGCCCTACATCAAGAAGCTTTGTCAAACCACCAGATTGCCCAAAGTTTGAATACTTCGGACTTCAACAAGACTCATAGTAGCCTTTTTCCTGGAAACTGGCAACGTTGCTCGAAGACCAAATCTTGGTCGACCCAGAGTATCATTTGCAAGGGAAGACCATAATATAGCAAATTTCACTCGAAGGAATCGAACTGTATCTGTAACAGCCCTTCGAAGTCATTTTTTGAGGACATATAGACGGGTAGTCTCAACCAGTACCATAAGAGGACGGTTGCATTCCTCAAATTTAAGGGCAAGAAGACCTATAAGACTACTTTCGCTATCACCTGGACATAGAGCTATACCCGTCTGCAATGGGCTGAACACCACTAAGACTGGCGTTTACCGAAATGGCGCAACGTAAAGGGTGTTTTATTTAGAGCTATAGAACTTTAAATTGCAATAAAACAACGATGGACAATTCAATTGACATGAATTTAATTTATCCGCAAGATAATCTTGTGGCATTACATTTTAAATATGATTTCTGGCATATGACCGCCACGGCTGGCTCGGATGTAGTCCAATCTGGACGTTCAATTTTCGATGACTTTTTCCAACATTTGTGGCCGTATATCGGCAATAACACGGCGAATGTTGTCTTCCAAATGGTCAAGGGTTTGTGGCTTATCTGCATAGACCAATGCCTTTACATAGCCCCACAGAAAGTAGTCTAGCGGTGTTAAATCACAAGATCTTGGAGGCCAATTCACAGGTCCAAAACGTGAAATTAGGCGTCCACCAAACGTGTCTTTCAATAAATCGATTGTGGCACGAGCTGTGTGACATGTTGCGCCGTCTTGTTGGAACCACAGCTCCTGGACATCATGGTTGTTCAATTCAGGAATGAAAAAGTTAGTAATCATGGCTCTATACCGATCACCATTGACTGTATTGACTGTAACGTTCTGGCCATTCTCGTTTTTGAAGAAGTAAGGACCAATGATTCTACCAGTTCATAAAGCGCACCAAACAGTCAGTTTTTCTGGATGTAACTGTGTCTCGACATACACTTGAGGATTACCTCACTCCAAATGCGGCAGTTTTGTTTGTTGACGTAGTCATTCAACCAGAAGTGCGCTTCATCGCTAAACAAAATACAATGGACATAGTGCGCGATACGTATTCCGCATAGAACCATTATTTTAGAAATAAAATTGCTCTATTTGCAAGAGTTGTTTAGGCGTGAGTCTATTCATGATGAATTACCAAATCAAACTGAGAATAAATCACTTAACAGCTGTTAAATCGGTCGCCATCTTGAACATTAATGCCAATTTAAAGTTATATACCTCGAAAAAAACACCCGTTACATAGAGAATAGAGTTTATTCAAAATGAACTTAGGTGTTATACAAATATTCCATATTTATACTGTAAGAATCATACGATTCTAGTGGTGTGACTGGAAGAATCCTCCCCTCTTCACCGTACATCCGTTATAGCGTTTCGTAACGACGTCATCTTCAGGACAAATCGTAAAGCGACCAAACTGCATTTCTTCTTCTTCTAGCATCACGATACATTCGCCATACCTTCGGCATTCGACTCCACTCTCTTAACCAAGGCGAGAGAACATAAATGGATAATTCTCCTGGTCGATATCGAATGTCAGGAGCGTCGTCAACTCGTCCGGAAAAAGAATCTAGCTGGCGTAAGTAATCCCTCACGAAATAGAACAAAAGACAGTTATCCAATCAAAGCCGGAACAGAGCAGAGAGACTGGCGTCGTCTTTTGTTGGCAAACAATAGAGCGTCGGGTATGCGATGCCTGCTTGGTTAGCGTTTATATATCTAAGTTATTATATCGTAACTTCGGGCCTGGGGCTTCGGGCCAGATTGCCCAATTAAATGATTGATTTTTGTGTTTTTTTTTCTCGGACGGGAAAGTCGACGGTTGGACTCTTTTCTGTTGCCGGGAGAATTTTTCGAAACAAAGAGGGCTGATGCGGGATGGTTTTTTTCATTAATGTTCGGGTTTTACGTTTTATCTAGAAGTCACGTGCAATATTTGAATTGTACATTCAGTTTAGAGTTTCTCTGATCAGTTCATAGAGTATAATAAACATAGATAGAGGGAGAATACGCAATTTTTACATGTCCCCGTCATGGTTAGATTACGTTGTCAGATTGTGATATATTTTCAAAAACACAATTTTACTATATCATTATAAATGTATATTATATTGAATGAAATATATTTATTTGGGTGAGTCCCGATTAAATATGCGAATTTGAATATTTGCAATTCGATATTTTTCCTAATTTTCGAATTTATAATAAGCAGAATACTCATTAGTTTCTGTATCTACCTGGCGAAATCCAAGGTTTGGCAACTATTGCTCTCCTAGTGTCATCCGTTGTTTCACATCGTTTTTTTTTTGACTTTCTGATATAGTAGATATTCATCTCAATATATTTTGAGTTGATACAAAACGTTGATTCACTATGGGACATAAGAAGTGCGTTCTTTGTGGAGAAACTCGCGAATTGAGTGAAATATCGTATCAGTAATATGTTTAAATTTCCGCGCGCTTCATGTCAAATTTGATAGTTCATATTGGGGACAAATTTTGTTTACTGAAAATGACATATGCTTCCTCTATCAATGTTAATTACTCTAAGAATCAGTTACATGGCAGACAGTAAATCAAGCCTAGCCCCCTAAACTAATGTGATTGATCATTCATTTTAGCAGCAATATTTAAATGTTATGATAATGTATAATTCAATTTGAAAAAAATTAAAATCGGAATAGAATTGAATTGAATATATTAATTCCCAGATATCGACTCTATTTCTGGGAGTGTGATCTCATATCGATCTGTTTGTAATTTTTGAAATTTGAGTAGCTACAGACATGATAAGTCTCAAAAAGGCCTAGAAATTTGATATTTTTAGGGAAAATTCAGAACTCGATCAAGTTCGTTAATAAACAAATTTCAACTAGGAGCTCCGTAAATATGGCTGTTCGAAATTTTGTTTTTCTCCGATTGACAGCAAATAATAAGTTTGAAGACATATCAATCAGCAAAGTATTACTTTTCCTGCCTAGGCAACAAAATAACCATTTTCATGTCTAGGCAGCAAAAGAATTATTCTCAATATGAATAACACATTCGACATTTTCTGACAATCAGTACTTTTTGCCTCTTTCCTTATTTCTGATACTGTAAGTACTTTTAAGTCGCTATCACTGTCTATAATATGAATATATCTGATATTTTTCCAAAATACTGTAAGATATTTCATAAGTTGTCAAACTGTAGGTAATCATTATGGACATACATTTTCATAGCAACCAACCATTCCAACAATTGCGATTTCTATCAAATTTCGTTTTAATTCATCAATATAGAAAAAATGAAAAGATTGTGGGAATTGTAATGATTTGCGAATACATTATCCTACATATAGGTATCATTATAAACAATCGAAGAAAACATGATATGTTTCACTCGGCAGCAAAGTAGATTGGCTGAATTCCTAGCCTTTTTATGCTCGGCTATGAACTATCAGCCCCAGCAGTCAATTTTGACTTGAAATCAAATCAAGCTCAAGCCAAGTAAAGACAATACACCTCGAATCTATTTTTTAACCACCGCCAACATTTTGAAAGAGAGAATCTCTGACAATTGAGATTCACATCAGAATTAACGAACTAACTAAAACCCTCAGTCATCATATCACTCAAAACCTTTCAGTATAACCTAAAATACGACAGCGCGAAACAGATACGTGAACTTAATTCGATGCTACAATCTAATTCATCATGACAAAACAACATGAGCTCAACTTGTCAAAACAAATTCTTCCCGCGATGAACACATTATTCCTTTCATATTTTTGCATACTCAACAAAGTGAAAAAGGTAGGGGAGGGGGGGGGGGATTGGGTTCATCATACTAAATAATATCTCTCGAAAATTTTCGTCGACACAATAGCGAGAAGTTCAAGCTAAAAACGTTCCCGTTTGAAAGGAATATGTATCCTTATAATGAAATCAGTTCCCATGTTCGACTCAAACAATAACAATTAAGAGAGTAAAATGTGAAGAGGGCTTAGAGATGGAGTATATTATACGTTATAACAACGGGGGCTACGTTGGGACGTATCGGTAGCATATTACAATACCACTTACGGCTGGACTTGAGGCAACACCTTGGACAGAGCCGGCTTCTGGCTTATTTCCCTACCAAAAGTCTCCCAATGAGTCTTGGTCCTGTTTTTGATGCGAAAAAATATTGTGCAAGAAAGCAATGACTTCGATAAGTGTTATTCAGTCTCTGTTCTGTCGACAACAGAGTTTGAAAGGTGGTATGATGGCTTTAAACCGGGTCCAAGAATCACCGAAGATGCTGATCGCTCTAGTCGCCCGAAATCGGCAGCTGTTTCAGAAGACATCAAAAAAGTTCATGAAATGATTTTGAACGATCGTCAATAGAAGTTGCGTTAGATAGTGGTAGATATTGTGGTATTGAAGGACATAAAAAAGCCGATGAACTTCCGAAATGAGCATCAAGATTGACAACTGTTGGTCCTGAGCCCTTCTGTGGGCTTGGAAAATACCAATACAAGACAGCGTTCCAACAATGGAAAAGGGACAATAGGAAATACCCTGGGTCTTTCTCAAGCAAAGAAATTTGTGGTGCTTTCACCGACCTATACCAGAAAGCTCCTGAAGCTACCAGGAGCTGAGCTTCGGGTAATGGTGGTAACTGCTGACAGGACACTGTGGGTGAAAATACCTTTTGTACCTCATGTCATGGGTAAGTCAGCAGATGAGATCTGCAGGCTCTGTGGAAAGTAAGTAGAAACAGCCGAACACATAGGCTGGTTTTAGCATCACGCTGACCGTCAGCGCTGAAGCCTACGCGCGTAGCTCTCAGCGCGTAGCAACTAGCAACTCGTTTCAGAGTCACGCAGAACGTCGTGAGGTACAGTCATTCCCAACCACAACTTCAATCACACGACCAGTATCAATATCGCGATTCATTGTTGCGTTGACTGTCCCCGTCAGCGCGTGCGTTTTACGTAACACCAGTAACGATAACTGAGCTCGGTAGCGCGTACGCGCTCGATGCCTCAGCGCTGACGGTGATCAGCGCTGAGCCGTCGGCGTTATTTTAAAACGCTTCATAAGTAATCATACATATTGGCCTGTCAGCGTGACTCTAAAACCAGCCATAATGTGCAAATGCCTGGAGCTGACTGGCCTAAGAACCATTCACATAGGAAAGTCAGTTCTGGATACTCACGTAGTAATAGCCAAGGCTCCTAAGGATGCCATCGGTTTCATTAACAGCATCGATGACCTCCTTGAGAAAGCTTTGCTTGAATCTGGTGCCGCGTTTGCTCTGCACCGATGATCAAAAGCAACAACGCTGTTTGAAGATGTTCAAGCAAAATAAAAAGCATCTTTGCGTCGATATATGACCAGTGGATGAAACATGGTTTCATCACTATCCTCCTGAGTCAAACAGGGCATCAGCTGAGTGGAAACCAGTTGGTGTAAGCCGTTAAGGCAACCCAAATCTCAAACATCACCTGTCAAAGTTATGGCGTAAGTATCATTGGCAATCTTGACAAAGGTAAAAGCATCAGCAGTAAATCTTAAACAATGTTATTGGATTGATTTAGTGCAAAAATTGAGAGAAGAAGTCCACAAATCCAAAAGAAAAACTTTTCTTTCAGCAAGGATAGTCTCCTTGTCACAAACCAAAGTCAAATTGAAAGAATTGCACTTTCAACTGCTTGACCACTAATACTAGTTTATTCTTCAGATTTGCCTCTAGTGATTATTGGCTGAAAAAAATAATTTTTAGCAATTTTTTATGATACTTTTGATGTTTTTGTCATTTTATATTTCAATTGTCAATTTTTTGTTTCGCATTTTCAGCACAAAAATGTATAGTGTTAGAATAACTTGAATCTGTCAGATGTAGAGAAATTTTTCAATGAAACTCTGTACTTTTTGTTACAGAAATGGTGATCTCACTCCAAAACACAACAAGACTAATTGATTGTGTTTTTGGTTTCTTACAAACCGTGATGTTTTGTGCTATGATTCGGTTTAAATGTCATGTGAATAATATATATAATTTCCCGAATATATTGTAATTTCTATTGTTTTAATTGATATAATTGATTTCCCAGTCGTTCAACTGAAGAATAAAAGTAAATTGTTCCAATATTTTTCTCACAGTAAACCATAGAGTAATAAACATAGATAGAAGGAGTATCCTTAATTTTTACATGTCCCCAACATGGTTAGATTACGTTGTCGGATTATGATATATTTTCAAATCCACAATTTTACTACATATATCGTTATGAATGTATATTATATTGAATGAAATATATTTATTCGAGTGATTCCCTATTACATATGCAAATTTGAATATTTGAAATCCAATATTTTTCCTAATTGTCGAATTTATAATAAGCAGAATATTCATTATTGTCTGTATCTACCTGCTGAAATCCAAGATTTGGCAACTTTTGCTCTCCTAGTGTCATCCCTTCTTTCACGTAGTTTGGCGCACTTGAAGTTTGTTTTCTGAATTTCTGATATATTTAGGTATTCATTTCAATATAGTTTGAGTTAATATGAACCATTGATTCACTATGAGACATAAGAAGTGCGTTCTTGTGAAAAGTGGGTGGAATATCGTATCACTGATATGTTATCATTTCCGCGCGCTTCATATCAAATTTGATAATTCATGTTGGGGACAAAATTTACTTACTGAAAATGGCATATGCTCCCTCTATCTATGTTTATTATTCTGAGCAGAAACCAAACAGTTTCACTATTCGACAAAAAAAATCGTAAATACGGCCCTGCCAAATCCACCCAGCAGAACGCACCCCATCTAGACGGCATGCCCATCCTAATTGGCGCTAACACGTGCCTAATATAACGTGATTCGGGCGACCGTGCGTTTGTATATAAATTGTATTATATACACGGGCTTTTACAAATAACGAGCTTACCTTTTGTGATGGCTAATGGTTGCTCACAATAAGCGCGTTTTCGACGTAATTTTCGGTCTTTGTGGTCAGATTAAGTCAATATGGGTGTCGGTCTTCTCTAATGGACGCGAAAATAGCGCTTCAAGTATCATTATGGCGGAGTTCGGTGATTTCGAATCGGGACGTTGGCCCTGCGGTTGCCATTATGTCGATAGGACGTATGCTGTATATAATTTCGGATGATCTGAAGAGGCGTATAGCGATGTTGGAGCGCTGATTGTGGAATATAAAGAGGAAAATTATGTGGGAGAGGTGGTTTTAGGAGAAAGTTGTGGATGTGGGGTGGAATATACTGTTCAGATACACTTGTTTTTTTTAATTGTGACATTTCCAATGTATATATAGGTTGTTTTGCAATCTCTATGACAAACTTCGACAGATGATAGCTGCACTCATAACAATAATTTTTTTCCTAAGAACATGAGTCGAATTCGGTTTTTTTAGAAGGTACAAGATTTCAAAAAAATATATACTGACATAAAAAAAAATCACCCAGGAGGAGCTGCTTAAATTTTCAATTTTGTTTTTATAAAACATAGATAGTAACGCAAGGAGTAAATGATTGAATTTGGAGAAAAAATCGTTAAGGTTTTTTATGTAAACAGTTTTTGTTACTTAGATATTGTAGTCGTCTTTTGCTGTTTTTTTGAATTTTACAAAAAAACAGCTGTTCGAGGAGATCCAAAATCGATGTTTAGTTGTTGTTGAAATGCCTAGAGCTCGAATTTATTGACAGCTAATTAAATTTGAAAGAGATCAAATTATTGGTCTACTGGAGACGGGGTTGTCATTTCGACAAATCGTTGACCGTACGAACAGAACTCCAACTACTGTTATGAGATGTTGTCAAGCTTGGTTTGATAATGACCAAAATCGAAGAAGAGTAGGCACCGGACGTCGAAGGGGCGCAAATGAAGATAAAGATCCACGTCTAAGACTTATGGCCATTAGAGACTAATTTTCGACAACTCGATTCTTGGCTGATGAGTGGTTAGGAGAACAAGGCCATCCTGTTACTGTCAGAACGGTTTACCGCCGAATAAGGTCTTTTGGACTGCAGCATTATCGACCACATCTTTGTTACCTCTGACGTTTGAGCATCGCCGGCAACGATTACATTGTTGCAGAGAACGTCAACTTGGAATGTGGAAATGGCATAGTCGTCTTTTATGATGCATCTCGATTCTTCTTGAATGCACATGATAGCTGAAGAAAGGTTGGACGACGTCGGGGAAGAAGTGAACCTCAATTTGATGTTGAGCGTCATGTACACCGGACAGTAGGCGTTATGGTATGGGGTGCTATCGCACATGTAAGTAGGTCACCTTTAGTCTTCATTCGAGGTAACATAACAGCGCTGCATTACCTTCAAGAAGTAGTGAGGCCATATGTTCTCCCTCACCTTAACCGGCTCGAGAACCAAATATTTCAGCAAGATAATGCCTGAGCTCATTTTGCCAGAGTTAGTTCAAACTTTTTCGAAGCGACCCATGTGAATCTTTTACCATGGCCGCCCAGATCCCTCGATCTTTGTCCAATAGAGCATTTTTGGGACATCATGGGTAGAAGGCTTGGAAATTTACCCCAGCCCCCTTGGACTTTGACGACTCTCAGACATGAAGTACAGGTAGCTTGGGATAGTATCCCTCAAAAAGAAATACACCATCTTATTGCATCAATGCCGAGAGGTGTTGGGGAGTGTATAGACAATCGCGGTGGACAAAAACATTATCAACAAATTTATTTTGAAAAATTTTGAAGCCTTCGTTTTTTTACACATTTCATCATTTACTCTTACTATATTATATATTATATTATATATTATATTACCTATGTCTCACAAAAAATGTTTTTAATTCAAACAGCTCCTTCTGGGTGTTGCAGTTCCTTTGTCAGTTGGTATATGTTCAAACTTCAGACATTGTATCAATTTTCCTCAACATTAAACAATAAAAATTATTCTAAACGTTGCCTTTGTCTTGAACGCAAGCCTCATATTGACGAACTGAATATTCTGTTACTCGGTGAATCATATTTGTGTCGTTTCTAATTTGATTTGCTGCATCTTGTATTTGTATTAAGTAATTCGTGAAGTGATCTGATTTCAACATGATACACAAGCTGCTTCTCATGTCCCCATAAATGAAAATCTAACGGATTGAGATCCGGTGAACGAGTTGGTCATGATATTAGCTCGGTAGCTATCGTGTTTACGGCCGGTATAAGCGAACTGAATTCAACAAAAGATTCGTGTTAAGCAAATCGAACCTTATCGTTTAAGACCATAACCGAACTTAACAGCATCCAGTCAGAAATGAAGAAACGCTCAGAAACCCCCTAACACCATACACAAAAATCCAATAGACACTAAACGAATCAGTCCACCACCAAACCTACTCCGATCGCAAAAAAAATCAATATCAAGGTCCGAATTCAATCTGCGTCGTCCAAAATTAACCTCCCCTCCCGTAAGAAACCCTATTAGCCATATATCTATTATTTATGGAAGACCTAAGAGACCGCCATAAAACGCACATCACAAGGGTCTATTACGTGCCTTTTTATGTCAGCCAGTGTGTGTTGTAGTGAGGGACGATAATTCCTGCAGGAAGAAGAGGAAGAGGCAGTAAATACAGAGGAGGGTCCTATTAACTATAACTACTGACGCTCTGCTGCCGTGATTATCCCCGGGGAATCGAGGGATTTCAGACACATCATATAAAGGGATTTGGATATCGGGATGAGAGATTTCCTGAACGACGATGTCAAAATATTATTCGTCTTGGCGGTTACTGGGTGCCGTTGGTTCATTTTATGAGGTGAATTGGGCAGGGGGATGTGTTTAAGGTTATTAGATGTCTTTCGAATTTGCACAATTTGAGGTTGACGCTCGCTTAGGCGATGTCCACACATTGAAGGACGCGTCACGTCAAGAATGAAGCGATGTATGCAAGCTTTTGCGCAGTTGTTCAAGTTAGAATGTTATTTTTTCCGAAATTTCACATATGGAATTTTGCTGTAATTTATTACTTCACTCAATGATTTTTCTTTAGAATGTGAAATTTTTTGATACACACCAAAGAGGAATTCATCAAGTCGAGTAGCTTGATATTTTAACCTACTACGAATAATGAAATAGCTTGGTGTTATGAAATAGACACATTCCTGACTGAACCAGGTGCTGACAGTTCTATTATATTGCAAGAAAACATTTTTACAAACTCGGCTAAAATGTCCAAAGATTTTTAATCAATGCCAGCATGTTCAGCTCCTGTTGAAACAAAATTTTCTAGAGCAGCTCTGACTGTTACAAAACACCGCAATAGACAAGGTAAAACACCTTTACTATTAGATGCTAGGTCTAGATCCTGGATAGAAAATGATGTAAATAGTGCTTGTAGGTTTTGCAATATGTAGGTATTGGGAAACATAATTTTTGTATACTTTGTTATGTTTTGAAGTAATTTCATTTATGTTTCCATTCTAAAATAGTTGATATTTTCGGTTCTTTTATACAATAAGTTTAATAAATAAAAGTATTTTTTTCAAGTTTCCTCCTCATTTCATTATTTTCTTGTTGATATGCACACTACATAATAAACTGCTAAAATCAAGTAGCTTAAATTTTTGATTTTTCAAGTATTGGATAAATAAATAACGAGCGTTCATTTATATTCGTGGTCAAGAGTGTTGTAGAGAAATTCGAGTTTATTTTCTGTGAGTGTGAGTAGCGCTCAGCTTGTACCATATCACTAAAATTTGTTTAAATACTTCGAATCTGGGAAGAATATGGTACAAACTAAACGCTACTTACACTCACAGAAAATCAACTCTAATTTCTCCACAGCTCTCTTGACCAAGAATTTAAATGAACGCTTGTTATTTATTCTTCCAATACTTGAAAAACTACTATTTGACTTGATTTCAAGTCAAACCAAGTCAAATAGCTATAATACACAGAAATAGAGCCAACACGCAAAACAACCGTTTCTCCTAACTCTTAAAAGATCTAAGATTCAGAGAGGTCTCACAGATTCGACCTCTGAAATATCTGAAAATTCTGAGCTTCAACCTCACAAAGAACCCCAGATGGTCCACAAGGGAAATGGCAGACGACATTGGTGAATTTTTTTCTCAAGAATAGAGATTGGTAAAGTAAATCCAAAGTCACTTGAACTAGTCCATAAAAACGCTTGAACAGATGTCCTTTTTAAGTGGATTTCGCGATCCGCTAAAAATCAGCGTTTATTTTGAAGTATTGTTAGGCAATAAATTCACTAGTTCCAAAGGAATTTCTGGAAACTGGGACAACCCTTGTATAATCGAAATATTCTGGCTTCCTCCAAGTGACTTTGGATATACTAATACCTGTAACATAAGATATGAACTAGAAAATCCTGAGTTATTTTGCAGTGCTCTTATCGGTTTTTCATTTTGAGTTTCGCCTACAAGTGAGGTAGGGAACTTAAGAGTATCTAGGACTTCACTCGATAAGTATTGAGCCTAACCAGTATAAACACATTTTTTTGTTGAATTTCGACTTTATTTTTTCGGAGAATTCACTTTCAAGAGTGATTTATCTACTCCAACGCTTTTAACTTTTTAATACCTTTTCTGTACGAAGATTCGCCTTTGCTTTCGAAATAAGCTTCAACGTCGACAACGGTGGTCACTTCTTCGTTACAGACAATTTTTTTTTGCTAGGGCATCTTTCAACCGATGTTTTCGATGGAGCAGAGTCTGCATAACACTAATTAAGCCATTGCTTTGCTTGCACAGTATTTTTTCCATGTTATCAATACATGAAACTCATTTTCATCATTTTTTCAAACGAATGTAGCGTCAATCAAACTTCAATATCTCCATTCAGACTCAACTCTATGTTCCAAAATTTTGACACGCGTCCTTTGAAGCCTGATATTAACGAGAAAAAAGTAAATTCGGAAAAAAAGTACCTCCTCGGGCGGGACTCGAACCCGCAACCTCCGAATCACTAGTCCAGCGCATGCACCAACTGAGCTACCGAGGAAGTTGAAAGCTCCTACCGCATATTGGTTCTCCAGAAATAAATGTAGTGTCCCTTACAAACTATCACGATTCTCTTTACCTTTCTTCCGTGGACTGGTGATTCGGAGGTTGCGGACTAGAGGAGGTAGTTTTTTTGGAATCAAAAAAATGTATTAGCCATCATATATCAAGCCATTAATGTTTCTGTTCAGCGGTTGAGAAATCATGACTGAATTCATCAATACAATAAACTTTTTCATTGAATTCATGTACCTACACTTTTGGCTAGTCTACACCCCTCTCAACCATTTGCTATCATTCGCCTCCCAACTCCCCCACTCCTCACCTTGTTCAAGAGTTCACGATATCGTGGATTCCCCCACACAACTTTGTTTCACTCCAAACTAATCTGACATAATCGAAGTTGGCCGGAATAAGATAGCACATCCGCAGGGTGTGGGGTAGGTGGCGCTAGTGGAGGGGAGGCAACCCAGTGACGGGGGAGGGGGGTCGAATTTCCATTTCATTCGCCGCCACCGCCGCCGTTTCGCAGGACCTGGGGGGCAATAATAGTTTGAATTTAGCCGGGGGAGCTCTACGAGTGGTCACATGACATGATTTCGCAATTATCACCGTGCGGCGGGCACATCGTTCTTTGTTTGGATGGCAAAGCTGTGTGGTAATTAACCAGCTCTACCTTGCCTCCGTACGTTCCGTAAGTGCTATTTAGCTGAATGTGGAAGTTTCAGGCGGCGGCCATTTGAAAATGAACGCTGTACGCCGGGCCCGCGTAATTATGAGTTAAAAATTGTTTAGCGGCTTCGAGTCGACTGTTACGTACGTTTGAACGTGTACGGAATGATTACGTCAAATTAATCATTGAGTAATTATAATACTACAAAGTTTTCTATGGCTCATTATTTTCTCCTTTTAATAATAATATAATAATAATAATAAGAAGAAATCCATTATTTTCAATGATAATAACGAATATTAAAGTTTCTTTATTTTCTACAGATATACAGGGTGTTTCCTAAACATGCGGCAAAAATTCAGGAGGTTGTTCCTTGGACTATTCTAAGAAAATTTTGTCCTTTGATGATTTTTGAAAAACCTATTTGTTTCGAAGATATAGGGGAAACAAAATTTCAGATAATAACATTTTATTATGAAAAATTACATGAAAATTCAACTCAACCTACAAAAACTGTTGAAAATGACCACCTCTAGCCAGCATACAAGCATCCAATCTTCTCCTCATTGACTGCCGAACCCTTTCAAAAATACCAGGATCATTTCTTATTGAGTTACACCCAGCAATGATCTGTATTCCTTTACCATCTGCACTTATCAATTTTCAGTCAAAAAACTGGCCGTTTTTAGTAATTGGAATGTTGTTAAACAAATTTAAAAATAAATTGTACCTACTTAGTAAACACAGTGCGGTACGCATTTTCATTTAAACTATTATTAATTTTAAAAATATGAAAAATGTTTTTCGCCCTGTATCTTCGAAACAAAGAGGTTTTTCAAAAATCATCCAAGGACAAAACATGCTTAAAATAGTCCAAGGAACAGCCCCCTGAATTTTTGCCGCATGTTTAGGAAACACCCTGTATACCTACCCAGTTACAGAACATATTACATCTATTATTCTTCATCTATCATTTTACAATATGATTATAGTATCAGGAAAAAATTATATACATAGGCGTACAACTTTGCATCCGCTGTTTTTTCCTGAATTCGGAGCTTCATTATAAAAAATTGGTTGAACATTTATGATTCAAAGTATTGTTCATCGCTGGCCTCTACTTTCTCGCATCGAAAAAAATGGTCATCTTTTGAAGCGATCCACGAATCGATACAATTTTTTACTTCTTCATAAGACCTGAGTGCTGGTCACCCAGGCCGTGTGCCATTGATGGAAAGATCAACTTCTGGTCCCACCAAATACTAAGCATGACCTTGGAACCGTGGAAATACGGTTTGGCCGTTGACGTGGAAGCATGGTCGGGATATCCCCATGATTTTCTGCACTTGGGATTATCGTTATGAACCCATTTATCGTCTCTAGTCACAATGCTATGCAGAAATCTTTTCCGTCTTTGTCTTGCAAGCAGATGTCCACCAGCAAACAAACGCCGTTCAACATCTCTCGGTTTCAACTCATACGGCACTCAATTTCCTTGTTTTTGAATCATTCTCATGACTTTCAGGCGTTTTGCAATAGCTATTTGCGTCACTCCCAATGATCCTGCCAATTCTTGTTGCGTTTGACACGAGTCTTGATCAAGTAATGCCTCCAATTCTGCATCTTCGAAAACCTTATCTCTTCCACCGCCATGCTGGTATTTGACGTCAAAATCACTGTTCTTGAAGCGTTGAAACCACTCTCGGCACGTTCTTTCACTAATAGCGGCCTCTCCATAGGTGTTTGAGAGCATTCGATGAGCCTCAGCAGAAAATTGAAACCTCCCGCAAATGGCAAGAATTTGGCTCGTAAGCTGACATGTTAAATCGTGAATAACTTTATGATGCAGACACAAATCGAATAATATTTCGATTGCGTTATGTTTACGAATACCTTAGCTTATTGTTTGACTTCTACGATCTATTTATTTCAACTACCAACCACCGCTACAGCCATTTATTCTGGCGGAAGTAAATTTGTACAAGGGAGCCACCAAACTCACAGCTGGCTCACCTCGTTTCGTCCACGACCGTTTTCGCTTGACGTTGTCGTGAGTGATCCACTTTTATCACCAGTCAAATTCGATTCTTGAGGTTTCTTTGCGTTAACTCGTGTGGTCCCATACATGGAGCCCGTTTTTGAGACCAACTTTATGGAAATGGTTTCAAATATTCTTTGAAATTAATCAAAGAGTCATTACTCCAAACAATCAAATTCGTAACTGATGATAACACAGATTGATATTTGAGATATCTGTTACTCAATCGAAGATTTTGAAGCAAGAAGTTTCTATTGATTGGAAACCTTTTCCGAGAAGCACAATTGCATATTTTTTTGACATGGCAATCCCAGCATTCTTCGGTTACTTCATCGGCTTTAAGAAGTATGTTTGTAGGAAATGTTCAATCATGATACTCAATACAAATAAATGATAATATTTTTAGTATTACGCTGTTCAACTACTGAACTTCTACCTAATTGGTGATGGCAATGAAATTCGATATTTTTATGGTTATCTTTTAGAACCAACCTCCAAGGAAATCTTGTTGCCGACTGGAGCAATAAATCCACAATCAAGCAACAAAAATCCATAAGAGACATAATGGTCTTTCCATTGACAATTTTTTTCTGAATTGTTGATATCTTTGGGGAGGGTACTGCTACAGTCCCAAATTCTCCCCTCTCAAACTGCGCTGGTGCATTGAAAAAAAAAACATATAAGTGGTCATTATCTTTGATAAATACACTTCATCGAAAAAAAGCAGATTTCTGTTAAAATAATGCGCTCATTATACAAAGCACAATCTTAAAGACTATCATTATAAAAGAATTTCTAGCAAAAGACTCGACGAATCACCTTCCCAAATCATGTTAAGTTAACTATACGTGGTTTCAATCCTTTCAAAATATTTTCCTCAAAAAAAAGAAAATGGTCAAAACGGGCCGGCAAGTCATCCCAACACGCCTACACCATCCCAAATCACCAAAACCATACCAAACCGAACATACCCGTCCACCGCTCATACAGTTAATAAAGAGACGAATAAAAAAAATTGAATCGAATGGCAGTCCCCATTAAAAATGCCACTGGAAAATCTCCGCCAAGTTGGAATCGAGGGGGAGGCCTTTGTGGCGGTTGAAAAGGGAATGTTCCAACCGAGTATATTACTTTGTTTCATTTTATGTAGTCGGGTTTCAGAGACTTAGCTCTGAGCATTTTAATTAATGAATTAATGTAGCTTCTCTCTTAAACACTGTTTATGTCGCCGTAATTACCGGAGTTGCCGCTACTAGATTATCCCTCTCGCCCTGCTCAACCCCCCCACCCCTCCCAACCCATTCTGAAACGCCGACACTCTTCCCAACGTAGAGATGGGATCGGTTCCTGGCTCCTTTGAGAGGCTGAATATGAAAATTTTGTTTCAAGCGAAAAACTGTTTATTGCTAACTCAGAGTAATAAACATAGATAGAGGGAGCATATGTCTTTTTCAGTAAGCAAATTTTGTCCCCAACATGAGCTATCAAATTTGACATCAAGCGCGTGGAATCATATATAAAGGGTGTTTTTTTTAGAGCTATAGAACTTTAAATTGCAATAAAACAACGATGGATTATTCGATTGACATGAATTTTATTTATCTGCAAGATAAGCTTGTGGCATTACATTTTAAATATGATTTCTGGCATATGACCGCCGCGGCTGGCTCGGATGTAGTCCAATCTGGACGTCCAATTTCCGATGACTTTTTCCAACATTTGTGGCCATATATCGGCAATAACACGGTGAATGTTGTCTTCCAAATGGTCAAAGGTTCATGGGTTATCCGCATAGACCAATGACTTTACATAGCCCCACAGAAAATAGTCTAGCTGTGTTAAATCACAAGATCTTGGAGGCCAATTTACAGGTCCAAAATGAGAAATTAGGCGTTCACCAAACGTGTCTTTCAAGAAATCGATTGTGGCACGAGCTGTGTGACATGTTGTTGGAACCACAGCTCCTGCACATCATGGTTGTTCAATTCAGGAATGAAAAAGTTAGTAATCATGGCTCTATATCGATCACCATTGACTGTAACGTTCTGGCCATCATCGTTTTTGAAGAAGTACGGACCAATGATTCCACCAGCCCATAAAGCGCACCAAACAGTCAGTTTTTCTGGATGTAACGGTGTTTCGACATACACTTGAGGATTAGCTTCACTCCAAATGCGGCAGTTTTGTTTGTTGACGTAGCCATTCAACCAAAAATGTGCTTCATCGCTAATAGACGTAGTGCGCGATACGTATTCCACACAGAACCATTATTTTCGAAATGAAATTGCACTATTTGCAAGCGTTGTTCAACCAGAAGTGCGCTTCATCGCTAAACAAAATAAAATGGACGTAGTGCGCGATACGTATTCTGCACAGAACCATTATTTTCGAAATAAAATTGCAGTATTTGCATGCGTGAGTCTATTCATGATGAATTGCCAAACCAAACTGAGAATAAATCACTTGACAGCTGTTAAATCGGTCGCCATCTTGAACAGGAATGCCAATTTAAAGTTATATACCTCAAAAAAAAACACCCGTTACTTGACTTGAAATTGAAAAACTGCTACTTGACATAAACTTGGCTTGACTTAACTCAAGTTAAGCCCAAATCAAGTAGCTTGAATATCAAGTCAAGCCGTAAATCGAGCAGTTTGATAGAATTTACTTGTTCTTTTAAGTAGGTATTTGAAAAATAAATAATTGACTTCCTTTGAATTTGCTTGAGCTTCACTTGGTTTCAAGTTGAGCCAAGTCAAGTAACTTGAATATCCAGTCAAGCCGTGAATCAAGTAGCTTGATATAA
Organism: Harmonia axyridis; assembly: GCF_914767665.1. Lineage (NCBI taxonomy): Eukaryota > Metazoa > Arthropoda > Insecta > Coleoptera > Coccinellidae > Harmonia > Harmonia axyridis. The sequence continues at coordinate 35,494,144 of NC_059505.1, forward strand.
TGTACTCTTTTTCAAATACTTGATAAATAAATACTTGACTCGACTTGAAATTGAAAAGCCGATAATTGGCTTGAGCTTTACTTATTTTCAAGTTAAGCCAAGTCAAGTAGCTTGATAGAATGTAGTTGTTTTTTCAAGTACTTGATAAATTAATACCGGCTTGAACTTGGGGATTCCTGGCTTGACTTGATAACTTGACTTGATATTGAAAAACTACTACTTGACTTGAACTCGAGTTGATTTGAAGTCAAGTAGTTTGAATATCAAGTCAAGCCGTGAATCCCTACTTGAACTTTACATAATTTCAAGTTAAGCCAAGTCAAGTTGCTTGAATACTTGAAGTCAAGCCGTGAATTAAAAAGCTCAATAGAATGGACTTGTTTTTTCAATCACTCGATACTTGACTAGACTTGAAAAACTTCTAATTAGCTAGAGCTTTACTTGATTTCAAGTTAAGCCAAGTCATGTAGCTCGAAAATCATACTATTTCTCCCAAACATCTTATCTTAGACTCCTCCAACAAGATCTCATCTCTACCCTCTCCAAACTCCTCAACCAGCATTATCGCGCCAACGAGGCCTGGCTTGAAAGCCGAAATCAGGCCTAAGGAGAAGTTAAAGTGTAAAGAAGAAATTAAACGGCAGGTCTAATACTTCATCCGAAGGAGGCAGAAGCGAAGGGGGGAACCCCCTCCCTCAGACGGCAGGGCCTGTTAATTAGGAAATGCGTTACCGTGATTATCATTCATTTGATGTGATTTGTAAACAGGCAACTGAACCTCTCTGGTAACGCGATAGCTGATCTCGCGATGATGGGGATGCTAACGAACCGATGTCTTTATTATTTCAAATTAGTTTGATCAGCCGTGAAAACGAATATGTTTTGCCGTAGGGTTGGTGGAAACGTTTGCCGAGGCTGAGATTCAATACCTAGGCGCGTTTTTGAGTGGGTTGGAGGACCTTGAGTGGAGAAGGAATTGTTGAAGATGTATCGGGTTACTTTTGGAATCGGATGATTTTTTTACCTCTTAAAGATTTTGAAATATGATGTAAGCTACTGAAACTAATAGAATGTTACTTGTTATGTAGATGGGAAACGAATAGATGTTGTGGCAAAGGGTTGACTTCAAACGAGAGAGAAATTATTATAATAGGTGTACCCCAAGGAAGTGTTCCAGGACTTGTTATTTTTATTTCATACATTAATAGCTTGCCAAATGCCAGCATTCCATCAAAAATCCATTGAAGATATTTACTGATGATATTAACTATTATATTGTATTCACAAGCAGGAATTTTTTGCTTTGATCTTACTGATTTCATGATTCAGCACCCATGACTGCTAAGCTGTCTCTTGCATTCTCCATTTCATTCTGCTAATTGTGTGATGGCTGAAACTGATATATTATCAGTAGTAATATCCGTAGGACATTGAAAATAGACGAAATATTTTTATGACAATCGAAACTTCATTCTTTGCTAACAGCCCGAAGCTGTTAAAAATGTATGACTTAACTAAACATTGGATTCGTTGCTGTTCTCTACTATAGATGATCTATTACCATTGCATCGTGGGCATGTCGAGCTGCTTTAAGTACTATATTGTCAAACGGGTCGACCATAATGTTACAGTCATTATAGTAAGTACTTTGCAAGAGTGATACTTGACTCAAGCTCAAGTATCTTTAAAATGACTTGAAATCAACTCAATTCCAAGTCAAGTATAGTAGTTTTTCGATATCAAGTCAAGTATTTCTTTATTGAGTACTTGATAATTTCCGCTACTTGACTCAAGCTCAACTAGCTTGAGATTGACTTTTTTCAATATCAAGTCAAGTGTTTGTTTATTAAATACTTGACAAAACATTGGAAACCTACTACTTGATTTGAAATTGAGTTGATTTCAAGTCAATCTCAAGCTACTTGAGCTTGAGTCAAGTAGCTTGAATATCAAGCCAAGCCGTGAATCCCTAATTTTGAGGTATGAAGCAAGCTACGGAAACCAATGAGAAGCTACTTCTTATGTAGCTAGAAAGCAGATGCTTGTTGTGGTTGGGGATGACTAAAGTTGGTTTCAAACAAGAGAGAATTATTATTATAGTTCTACGCCAAGGAAGTGTTCCAGGACCTGTTATTTTCATTTCATACATTAATAGGTTACCAAATGCCAGCATTCCAATAAAACACCCATTGAAGATGTTTGCTGATTATATTAACTATTTTATTCTATCATCAATTTATATGATCCTGTTATGTTTCTTTTTCACCCATAATAATGGAGCACATAATATTGAAGCAAATAAAAAATTCTATAGCTTTTAATGATATATAAGTAACCAATACATAATACCAAAGTTAACTCGTATTAGTGCAAATTATATTTGATTGATAACATGAACTTCAAGAACTTGACAATTTCTAAAATGAAAGCTGATTTCTTTGTTATTCTTTGGCAGGTGTTCTTTCGATTTGATGCTACTGATTTCGGATGATTCAGCAACTATAACTGCCAAGCTGCGTTTCTTGCATTCTCCATGTGATTCTGCTTATTTTGTCATGACTGAAACTGATATATTTATAATCAATATCAGTAGTGATATCCCTAGGACATTGACAATAGACGAGATAATTTTATGACAATCGAAATCTCGTTACTTAGGCATACCCCAGGGAAACATTCCAGGGCCAGTTTTTTTGTGTTATAGAGCAATAAGTAACCGAAAACCAGCATTTCAACAAAAATGCCTTCAAAGATGTATGCTGACTATATCAACTATATATGTATAATAATAAAAGGATGCAGATTCTAAAGAATCGATGTCTTATAATATTTCAAATAAGTGAAAGCCGTGAAAATGAATATGTTTTCTATTAGATGTCGATTATGTTGAGATAAGTTGCGTTCTAGGTACTTAAGGTAATTTTAGACTTTCAGACATAATAGTATTCCAATATTCCATTCCAACCTCACCCGTATCTAGTAAGCGAACAAACCCAACTAAAACCTAGCGGAAAAAAAAGTCCGCAATCGCCTTGTCGAAGGCAGAACGACGCCAAAGTAATTGGACGCCGGGAAGGAGTATAAAATGTTCGCCACGTCCTTTCTGTAACATACTTTCAAGTTAGTCGGTAAAAGAGCCACTAACTTCAGTGATTTCGTTATACTACAACACATTCACCCCTCCTAGTTGGCCATTTTGTACACGAAACAAAAGAGAAACTTAATAAAACAACCGGAGCTTTTATTCTCGTGAAAGCTCCCGCTGAAATCTGTCCGACGAACTTAACCAGACTCTGTAATCCGTAATAATGTGGAACAAAAGACCCCGTCGAGGTTGGTGGTCACGTTAACAACCACAAAACTTGCCACAAAGCACCACCATTTCAGCAAACCGATGAACGATAGAAATCCAGCACAAACTTTTATGCGGATATTTTGAAAGGCGGTTATTTTATTATACTGAGGCCGTTATAATGGAAGATAACGCCGATCGATGGTTGAGCTGGAAGTGCTACTGAGTAGCGTTAGCGCTCTGTGGTTCATCAGCTGCTGTGAGAACAAATAAACCTATTTCCTATCAAACTGTGTCTTGATATCATCAAATTATTCAGTGTATTTCGTCATAAGTGTGATATCCAACTCATCTTGTCAGCTTTTCGAAAATAAATTGAGAATGTATCGGGGCATCAAAGAAATTAATGATGACCTCATTCTTTAGGATGACTTGGATCAGGTGTTTTCAGTGTCGTTCAAAATGAAACAGATATATTGATGAGGAACACCATCGAGTAACATTCTAGAGATCTGCCAATATTAGACAAGAGGAGTAGGGGCAGGAATAATGTGCAGTATTGCTAGAAGGATTGAATGATCAGTAGAAGTCACAGAAGAAGATAACAATAATTCCAACTTTCGTCTTTTCTTCAAGGATAAATTAATATAGTGAGTTTGACATTATTCTCCTCAGTTTTTTGTGAAGATCTCCTGTAAATTGAGCAAATGAAATGACTTGGTGTTATTGAATAAACAAATTTCTGTCTGAATACCCGTGCTGCAGTTCTTACGAAAACCCGAAATAGATTAGGTGACAAATACATAAGATTAAACATGTCAGCTTACGAGCCAAATTCTCTTCAGTTGCGGGAGGTTTTAATTTCCATCGACTGAGGCTCATCGCGTGCTCTCAAATAACATTTAGTGAAAGAAAGTGCCGAAAGTGGTTTCAGTGCTTCAAGAATGGTGGTTTTGTCGTCGAAGACCAGCATGATGGTTGAAGAGAGAAGGTTTTCGAAGATGTACAATTGGAAGTATTACTTTATCAAGAATCGTGTTAATTCCAACAAGAATTGGCAGGATCATTGGGAGTGACTCAACAAACCATTTCAAAACTCCTGAAAGCCATGGGAATGATGCAGAAACAAGGAAATTGGGTGCCGTACGAGTTGAAGCCGAGAGATATTGAACGGCGTCTGTTTGTTTGTGAGCAGCTGCTTGCAAGGCAAAGACCTAAGGGATTTTTGCATCGCATTGTGACTGGAGACGAAAAATGAGTTCATTACGATAATCCCAAGTGCCGAAAATCATTGGGATATCCCGATCATGCGTCCACTTCGACGGCCAAACCGAATATTCACGGTTCCAAGGTCATGCTCAGTATTTGGTGGGACCAGCTCGGCGTAGTATATTATGAGTTGTTTAAACCGACTGAAACAACCACAGGCGATTGTTATCGAATTCAATTAATGCGCTTGAACGGGAATTGAAAGACAAACGGCGGCAATACAACAAGAGACATGATAAAGTGATTTCACAGCATGACAATGCTCGACCCTATGTTGCGAAAGTGGTCAAGACATACTTGGAAACGTTGAAATAGGAAGCCCTACCCCACCCGCCATATTTTCCAGACGTTGCTTTCTCGGACTATCACTTGTTTCGATCAATGGCACACGGTCTGTCTGACCAGTACTTCTGGTCCTATGAAGAAGTAAAAAATTTGATCGATTCGTGGATTGCTTCAAAAGATGACCAGTTTCTTCAACGTGGGATTCGTACGCTGCTCGAAAGATGGGATAAAGTAGTGGCCAGCGATGGGCAATACTTTGAATCATAAATGTATAATCTGTTCTTTACAATAAAGCTTCAAATTTCAAAAAAAAAAATACTGGAAGCAAAGTTGTACGTCTATGTAATTGATTTTTCAAGTTCTTGATAAATAAATATTTTACTTGACATTGATAAGCTACTACTTGAATTCGACTTGACTTGAAATCAAGTTAAGTTATTTCAAGTAGTTTGAATATCAAGTCAAGCCGTGAATCTCTATTCTTATTATAAAACCCTATATAACGTTTAGAAAATTTGTTATAATTCAGTACCTAAGAAACACTTCGATATTTAAATTCAGATTCAAACCCACAATTCGAAATATCTCATTTGAAATACTAAATAGGATAGGTAGTTACTTTTCTGGTATGAAAATAGATGACTAAGACAGATCAAACGTGGAAAAGCTCCTGTACTGGCTGTTTCTTCAGACACTCACAAAGATCAGTAATGAAGCACTTTGATATTTGAATTCAGATTCAAATCCATAAATCAAAATATCACATTTGAAATACTATAAATAGGATAGGTAATTACTTTTCTGGGACGAAAATAGTTGACTAAGACATCGAACGTGGAAAAGTTCCTGTTCTAGATATTTTCCCTTCAAACACTCACGAAGGTTCATTAATCAATGAACTAAAAACCACCACGACAGTAAAATTCCTCACCTAATTACCAGCAGAAACCAATTTTTCAAACCTACAGCGTTAAAACTCGATCCTCATAATCATCTAATTTCCGGTAATAACAGGACCGGAGAATTCGACGATATAAAAACTTGAAAAAGATCATCATTACGCGATCAAATATCAATCATCCCTTAACAGATAGTTCCAATTAATCCTTCGAAAGGTGCCTGTAATCATACCCTAATCAAAGGTTCCGAATTCCACTTTTTCCCTTTATTAGGCCTCAGCCCTCGCTCCCTAAACTTGGGGAAAAGAGGATCCGACATAAGAACGGGCGACCCCAAAGCAAAAATCGGCCATCTTTGGAGAGCGAGGCTGAATAGGAGGGTAGTTCCCTAATCTTAAACTAATTCACCCTATTAAAGGAAGTCTACACCCCTCGAGTTACATCTCAAAAGAGAAATTAGGATGGACTTTTATTGCTACCCTAAATCAACATAAAAGTTGTCAGTGCTCTTTGATATCCTGATCATTTTCCACTTCATGATTTGGCTGTTTGGAAGGCAAGACTTGGGGCGTGGCTTGGGGATGATGATGAGACCGTTACGTTGATTTGTACAGGGTGGTTCCGTCTTATTGTAAAGTAAGAATCCCGGCAAGCAAGAATTTTTTATTCTTTCGTACAATAATCAAAAAAAATTATTCTCCGTTCGTGAGAATCACTTATGTAAAAAAAACTGTGAGAGTTTAATAAGATAATGATATCTATATACAGGGTGAGTCACGAGGAATTGTACACATTTCTATCAAGTAAAGAGGCTGCTTAAGTGAACATCAAGAACAGCAGGGTGAAATTTTTGCGAAAGACAAAAACAACCGAAAATCATTAGAGCCAGACCTGGATTTTCAAATTTCTGAAAATGTCAGTTCCTAACGCTACTTGAAGACAATATTCTATGAAGATATCAATTGATTTCCGATAACCTTTCAAAAGTTACGATGGATCTAAGTTTTCGGTTAAAACCGAAAATCACCCTGTATGAAACTTTTTCAATTTCATATTCGCCTGAGGTGTCTCTATACATACATGGTAGGAATATACTTCCAAGCTTCGTGCAAAATTCTAGCAAATTATTGAAAAAAAGGAAAGTACTGATGTGATGTCATTTTAATCGTGAAATAGTTTCAGATATAGATTCAAACTTTTCCAGATTCTCACTCAAAATTCTGTTGCAAATCTGTTCATTCTGCCATATCTTGCAGAACAACAGAAAACATCAATGCTTTCTGCACATGTGGGTGTTAAGAATAACTAATCTCAAACAATAAAAAAACAAGTATCTGTTACAAAATTCGTGTGGTTATTCACAATTAGGGATTCATCATTCATCCAGCCAAGTAGCTTGACATTTTAACCAACTACTTGACTTGAAAATCAACTTCGTGAAAAATGACATACTTGAGCTTGACTTGACTTGAATTTAGATATTTATTGCTTGACTTGATATCAAGCTACTTGAAATTACTTGAGCTTGACAGTATATATTTCTGCAATCTCGTACGCGCTTAGACTAAATAAGGGGATTCCTCGAGCGCCGAGAGACTGAAGCATTCGCCAGTGTGACTTTATTAGTAGTTTTCTCACATTTCTATAAAATCTATTGGACGATTTCGGTAGTTTCAGAAATATCTTTCCAAACTTGGCCAAAATGGCCAAGGATTTCTTATCAACGCCAGTATTTTCAGCTCTTGTTGAAAGACAATTTTCCAGAGCTGCTCTTACAGTCACAAACAACCGCAATAGGTTAGGCAACAAATCTATAAGATGCCTTATGTGTCTGAGATCCTGGATGGAAAATTATGAAATCAAACAAATCCTGGAGGTTTCTCAATATTAAGAAATTCAATTTTTTTATTATTTTTCATTTTATTATGATTTATAGTGATTTAATTGAAGTTTTTATTTCAAAGAAGTTGATATTTTCGGTTCTTTTATTCGATAAGTTTGATAAATAAAAGTGTTTTTTTGTTTTTTTTTTTCTCATTTCATCATTTTTTTATTGATGTGACACTACACAATGAAACTGCTAAAAATCAAGTAGATTGATATGATTCAAATACTTGATAAATGAATACCTACTTGACTGGAGATTGAAAAACTACTACTTGACTTGAAAGCAAGTCAAACTCAAGCCAAGTAGCTCGAAAATTAAGCCAAGCTGTGAATCCCTATTCACAAAAAAAAAACTAAGTTTTACTACCACTAGTTACCTATTCTTCAACGAAATTTGCTGATTCATAAAGGCTTTACATAATTTTTAAGGTTTTAGTTTTTCTCGGTCAAGGAACATGAAACAAAGTATGACTATTGACTATTGAATGAAAACAAATTTCTTCACTTGTGAAGGATATAAGATATAATAATAATTCTGTGACAAAATAAATGAGTTGTTGCAAAAATCTAAACCTCCTTTGCACCTATTGACCTCTACAATCCCTACTTCAACATCCTCCTCTCCCCTCACTACAAATAACCAAACAATCAAACCAAATCTCCGAAATTAAAAAATTCAACAGATTAACTGAAGTATGTACTTAAGCGAGATTATTTCACCCCGGGGTGTCGTTGTTTGTACAAGCAACAATGCTAAACAATGACTAACAATGGGATGATCCACTACGATGAAAGATGGTTGCACAAGAGGAGCCAAATCAGGTAGCATTGAGGCCTTTGCGAGTCGATCATGCATGGTTCAGCTGAAAGCTACGCTTGAATGGTATAGCGTGTGTTTTGGGAATTGATACAGTCCACGGGCTTGGTTTTGGTTGCCGATATACGTGCTTATTTATTGTACGTTAGCTTTTGTAGGGAAAAAAAACCTATTTTTTTTTTTTGAATGGCGGCGTTTCTTAGTGGATGAAGTTTATTTTCATATTTTCGGTCGCTTGTGTAATTGATATGCTTGAGAGAGAGGTTTTTTCTTCAAAATCAGTAATGAATGGAGTGGTTCAATATCGAGGATACTTGTGAATATGTTTTTCCGCTATGGAATATCACCTTCATATTATCAATAACCTACATGATATACGCAAAAACTATGTACCATAAGGTAACCAATAAAATTTTTCATTTTGATATTAAAAAAAAACGAATATATAGGGTGTTTTTTTTCGAGGTATATAACTTTAAGTTGGCATTACTGTTCAAGATAGCGACCGATTCAACAGCCGTCAAGTGATTTATTCTTAGTTTGGTTTGGCATTTCATCATGAATCATGAATAGACTCAGGCCTGAACAACGCTTGCAAATAGTGCAATTTTATTCCGAAAAAAATGATTCTGTGCGGAATACGTATCGCGCACTACGTCCATTTTATTTTGTTTAGCGATGAAGCGCACTTCTGGTTGAATGGCTACGTCAACAAACAAAACTGCCGCATTTGGAGTGAAGCTAATCCTCAAGTGTATGTCGGAACACCGTTACATAAAGAAAAACTGACTGTTTGGTGCACTTTATGGGCTGGTGGAATCATTGGTCCGTACTTCTTCAAAAACGATGATGGACAGAACGTTACAGTCAATAGTGATCGGTATAGAGCCATGATTACTAACTTCTTCATTCCTGAATTGAACAACCACGATGTCCAGGAGCTGTGGTTCCAACAAGACGGCGCAACATGTCACACAGCTCGTGCCACAATCGATTTATTGAAAGACACGTTTGGTGACCGCCTAATTTCACGTTTTTAGACATGTGAATTGGTCTCCAAGATCTTGTGATTCAACACCTCTAGACTACTTTCTGTGGGGCTATGTAAAGTCATTGGTCTATGCGGATAAGCCAGAAACCCTTGACCATTTGGAAGACAACATTCGCCGTGTTATTGCCGATATACGGCCACAAATGTTGGAAAAAGTTATCGAAAATTGGACGTCCAGATTGGACTACATCGGAGCCAGCCGTGGCGGTCATATGCCAGAATTATATTTGAAATGTAATGCCACAAGATTATCTCGCGGATAAATAAAATTCATGTCAATCGAATAATCCATCGTTGTTTTATTGCAGTTTAAAGTTCTATAGCTCTAAAAAAACACCCTTTATGTCAAGAGATTTGAATGGATGTTTATTTTATTGTAAAGAGAAAGGTATGCCATTAACGATGGAAAACGGTATCATCCAAATGGCCGACACGGCTACAGTATGTCCCAGATAATATTTTTCACCATTTAAATTTTAAATACACAATAGTCTTTTAGGTAATGATAAACAATATAGAATCCCCACAAATTCCATCTTCAAGGTTTGATTCGATTTTGGAGCATTGACATAGGCTTTATCTTCCACGTAGCTTCAAAGAAAAAGTCTATAGGTGTTAAATCCCAAGACCTCAGTGGCCATTTGTGATCCCATTTTCGGAAAACAAGAGGGTCAGAAAACTATACTTTCAATATTGTTATTGTGTCGTTGCTTGCTATCTTGTTGAACATAAACGTTGTCCACATCAATTTCTTCTTACGTATAATTAATGTCTAATCACACCACCAGCTCAAAAACCGCACTGAAGAGTGACATGTTGACGATACAGAGGCGTTTCTACAATCAATTTCGGATTTTCTTAGCCCCAAATTCGACAGTTCTGTTTATTAACATAGCCTTAGAGGTGATAATGGGCCCATCACTGAAGATGATTTTTCGATGAAAATCATTTCAAGGTCCCCAATTAGCGATGACACGCATTGCTGGTTATCGATCGGCTTGAGTTGTTGTTATACCTAACTGAACTTAGAAAGCCTTATGAGCTAAGACCTCATGCAAAATACGGTGTAATGTTCATTTCAGTTGTTCTTGAGCGACGCACACGGTTTCAATTCTTCACATCAGTAACTTGTATTACAGCACAAATTTTTCTACCAGATTCACTTTTTTAACAAATCGAAAACCGATAGAAATATAGAGTCGATTAGATGAAAAAAAAAGTTGCGTTATTTAAGGATGAGTGTGTTGGTGTGAACAGATCTGAAATATCTACAATGGTTCTCGAGATATTCCGAAAAAACTAAAAATCGAGATTTTTTTTCTGTAAAACTTATTTGTTTCTGGAAATGACTTTTGATTTTTAGCCCTTATCTGAAATTCTAATGGTGTCGTCGGATTCTTTCTGTTTTACATTGTTTCAGAGATACAAAAGTAATTTTTTTTATGAACGCCATATTGGTTCCCCTTAGGAGGTGATAAAGAAAAAAATTACGAATTCAACAATGTATCACGCTGTACAAAAATATCGAATCTTGGTACGCAAATTTGAACTCCCTCTTTATTTTTTTTTGTTTGAGTAGTTGGCTGATGCCAGAATTGTCAAATAATTTGTTACTCCGTTCAGTTGTTATTCGAACCATCACTTAATTTTTGTAAAAACTTTAATCCTGTTTGAAAGTAACGTCCTATTAATTACATAATCATGCTGGATACCAACACTCTACATAGCGTACAAGTACAACTAGCAATGTCTGTAGAACTTATTCTACATTATTCAAAAAACTCAAGTGATGGTTTCACATAACAACTGCTAAGAAAGTTATTTGACAATTCTAGCTCCAGCCTACTACTTGAACAAAAAAATAAAAAAAAACTAGATATTTATGGAAATGCACTGGCAGAACTTTTCAAATGGAATGGTTATGAAAATACATTGTTATATCAACATGATACATGATTTACGTAGTAGGCTGGAGCCAAAATTGTCAAATGACCTTGTTGACAGTTGTTTTTTAATTATGTAGAATAAGTTCTACGGACATTGCCAGTTGTAAGCTATGTAGAGTGTTGTTGTCAGCATGATAATGTAATTAATAGGACATGAATTAATTAAAATTAAGTGATGGTTCCACATAATAACTGAACGAAGTAACAAGCTATTTGACAATTCTGGCACCAGCCTACTAATTGGAGAAAAAAATTAAGAGTTCAAATTTGCGTATCTACCTACCTAGATTCGATTTTTTTGTAGAGTGTGATACAATGTTGAATTCGTTATTTTTCTCTCTATCGTCTCTTAGGGAAAACCAATATGGCATTCATAAGAAAAAAATTGTCTATCGTATCTCTGAAACAATGAAAAACATAAAAAATCTGACGACACCATTAGAATATCTATATTGGATAATGGTTGCGCCATTCGCCAGAAACAAATGTGTTTTATAGAAAAAAAAAATCGATTTTTAGTTTGTTTGAGATATCTCGAGAACCAATGGAGATATTTTAGATCTGTTGACACTCATCCTTGAATAACGCATTTTTTTGTAATTCAAGCCACCCTGTATTTCTAACGGTTTTCGATATCCCTGTAGTGCCCTTCTAAACACCCTACCCTGTATACTTATAAAACACTGAAGTCTTGAGTATTTCATCTTCTGTTTCGTGAATCTCAATTTAATCATCGTTATTGAGCGCTCATTTCCCAAACAAAGCGTTGTCTAAATCATATATTCACAATGTCAATGAGACTACCAAAACAAAAACAATGAAATGATTGTTTCCATCCGTTAAAAAAATTTCTTTAAATCTCTATATTTTGAAAAAACAAGTTATTGGAAAAAAATTACAAACGAACTTGCAAGGGTGGGCAAAAAGGAGTAATTTTCTATTCTTATTGCATAAATAACTATTATACATTATGGTTTCTCCTTCAAATCCACCCGCCCTTCTACAACAGTATATCTCACTAACCAACCTGTGTTTCCCCTAAATATTTGTCAATTTCTCCTACGTCGTCTATCTTTGTGCGAACAGAATTGACAGTTTCAAATTAAGATACAGGTCTAGCTCCAAAAAACGGAAAAATCCGAAGAGATAGGTTGTCATATCGACTCTGTTCCTGACGATCCCCGGGGAAATAAATGTTTTCCCTTGTAGGTGCGAAGATATAGAAACTGAAATATTAGCCAACTTTTCGTATGGACGAGCGCAGTCATTTGTTTTATGTAAATTCATGTCAAAACTTTCGCGTGACGTGCCTTGGAAATATCCCCGCTGTTCTGGCGTTATTTAGAGGGTTCCGTTTAGGTGACGACCAATTTTCTTGTTTTGAGGATTGTTGTTTTATCAGATATTTGATTGGATATTGGAGGGGTCACATTATAATGATTTAATATTTTGATTTAGATGAATCGAATCCACGGATAAGTGACTACAGTCAAATCGCCAATCAATAACGTTGAAAATTGTGATTGAAAATAAGTTGAACATGCTATTCGAATAAATTAGTGGCCCTAGAAAATCGCCTTGTGGAACTCCCGGATTCAATGAATCAAAATAATTTTTTTTTCAGTTTATTTTCAACCAGATCGTGAGAGAAACTTGGTACCTACTTCAGAACTTACACTCTAATCTCCTAAATTAGTGGTTTCATATCTTAAAGAATACCATTTTATTTTTTTGCCCTAATGTGCCTATCCACAATAACCGAGTGCGTTATTTCCGAACATATGTCCTGATAGTTTGTGTTAATATGACCAGTTCTTCAAAAATTAATACAGAATTCAGATCCATATTGTTATAACATACTTCAAATAAGGCTTCCCAATCTTGACCATTGTAAATTGTGATATGAAACTGAGTTAAACGTGCAATTGAACTAAATCAGTGGCCCTAGAGAGGTCCCTTGTGGAACTCCCTGGTTCAATGAATCGAGATACTGTATCTACACAGCTTTTTCAATCGATCTCCATGCAGATTTACCAATAAATGTTGTGTTGGTTTCTGTTATTAGGTGTACAACTTTGCTTCAGTTGTTTGGAATAGATGGCTAAGCGGTAAGTGATAGTCGAAATAAATAGATCATAGATGTCATAAAATAATGATGAGCTTAAGTATTTGTAAGCATAACGCCATCGAAATATTAGTCGATTTGTGTCTACATCATAAAGTTATTCTCGATTAAACATGTCAGTTTACGAGCCAAATTCTCGTCATTTGCGGGAGCTTTTAATTTTCTGATTTGATATGAACAAATCTGCGGCTGAGGCTCATCGAATGCATTCAAATACCGATGGTGAGGCCGATATTAGAGAAAGAACGTGCTGAGAGTGGTTTCAACGCTTCAAGAACTGTGGAAGCGAGAAGAGTTTCGAAGATGCTGAATTGGAGGCATCACTTGATCAATTGTTGTGTCAAACGCAACAAGAATTGGCAGGATCATTGGGAATGATGCAATAAGTCATTTCAAAACGTCTGAAAGTCGCGGGAATGATTCAGAAACAAGGAAATTGGGTGCCGTACGAGTTGAAGCCGAGAGATGTTAAACGGGGTATATTTGCTGGTGAACAGCTACTTGCATTGTGACTGGAGACGAAAAATGGGTTCATCAAGATAATCCCAAGCGCAAAAAATTATGGGGATATCCCGGTCATACTTCCACGTCGACGGTCAAACCGAATATTCATGGTTTCAAGGTAATGCTCTGTTGAACCAGCGCGGCGTAGTGTATTTTGAGTTGTTGAAACGGACTGAAACAATCACAGGCCATCGTAATCAGACACAATTAATGCGTTTGAGCCGAGCATTAAAAGACAAACGGCCGCAATACCACGTGAGCCAAAATAAAGTGATTTCACAACATAACAATGTACGACCCCATGTTGCGATAGTGGTCAAGACATCCTTGGAAATATGGAAATGGAAAGTCCTTCCCCACTCGCCGTATTTTCCAGACGTTGCTTTCTCGAACTATCACTTGTTTCGATCAATGGCACACAGCTTGACTTACCAGCACTTCCGATCTTATGAAGAAGTAAAAAATTTGATCGATTCGCTGATGGCTTCAAATGATGAGCAGTTCTTTCAACGCGAGATTCGTACGCTGCTCGAATGTTGGGAGAAAGTAGTGCCAGCGATAGACAATTCGCCTATGTTAAGGCCCGTTTTTCAAAAGTTAATTAAGATTTTAGAAACATATTATGCAATAAGGCTTGAAAATACTTACTGTTGAAAATTATGATTCAAAAGTGAATTGAACGTAGAATTAAAATAAATTAGTGGCTCTAGAAAATTGCCTTGTGAAACTCTGTGGTTCAAAAAATCGAATTACAGTATTTACACAGTTTTTTCATTTCACTTTCAAGCAAATCGTGAAAGAAACATACAAGTAATTCTCAAAAATGTATGCTCTCATATCTTGCAGGATAATATTTTATCATCTGCTCGACCGTGCCTATGAGTTTACATCCACAAAAAATAGCCGCTCTTTATCTCCCAACAAATAATGTGTTAGTTTCTGTTAGAACGGTCAGTTGTTCAAAAGTTAATAAAAATTTTTGAGAAATATTATGCAATAATCCTAATCGTTGCAAATTATGATATGAGCGTGCAATCAAAATAAATTAGTAGCCCTAGACAATTGCCTTGTGGAACACCCGGAGTCACAAAATAGAAATACAATATTTACACAGTTTTTGAGTTCACTTCCAACCAGATCGTGGAAGAACCATACACGTAATCCTCCAAAAATTCATGCTCTCATATCTTGCAGAATAATATTTTATCGTCTGCCTGACCGTGCCTATGAGTCTACATCCACAAAAAATAGCCGCTCTTTATCTCCCAACAAATAATGTGTTAGTTTCTGTTAGAACGGTCAATTCTTCAAAAGTTAATACAAATTTTCGAGAAATATTATGCAATAATCCTTATCGTTGAAAATTATGATCAATTATGATATGAGCGTGCAATCAAAATAAATTAGTAGCCCTAGACAATTGCCTTGTGGAACTCCCGGAATCACAAGATAGAAATACAATATTTACACAGTTTTTGAGTTCACTTCGAACCAGATCGTGGAAGAACCATACACGTAATCCTCCAAAAATTCATGCTCTCATATCTTCCAGAATAACATTTCATCATCTGCCCTGCCGTGCCTATGCGTCAACGTCCGCAACAACCCCGCGCTCGTTGTTATCTCCCATATTTTTTAAACAGCCAAAATTAATGGGAGCACCATCCGCAACAGACGACTCCGATGGAACATCAAAAGGCACTAAGAATTCGCTCAATCATCCTGCCCAACGGAGGGGTAAAAGTTGATTTTGTCAAAACACGGTATACATTTTAATTAGGCGTCCCAAAATTTCTTTACACCCACCGGCCCTACGTTTTAATCCGGGCTTGAAGGTCCGCGCACTTACATGTAATAATGGTAGATGGGAAATGATGTTGGGGTGCAAAAATTAACAGATGTGCCCAACAGACGGTGTTAATGCTCGTAATAGTGGATCCTCGGGGGATGTTAAAACCCGCCGCTGGTCGGGATTGGGATATGGAAGGGCATTTAACCATCGGCGTGTTTGAGAATTGTGATTCCAATTTGGTGAATGCTGCCTAAGTGACTGACTGTTAAGTAGGTGTTGATAGGTGACTCTATTTTGAAATTTCAGACGTTTTAGTCAGTTGGTCTTTACTTGATTATTCATATTTTAATTCCTCAATATTTTACAATTGGACCCAATAAAATGTACCGATATGGTGTTTTTTTCGAGATATATAACTTTAAGTTGGCATTACTGTTCGAGATAGCGACCGATTTAACAGCTGTCAAGTGATTTATTCTCAGTTTGGTTTGGCAATTCATCATGAATAGACTCACGTCTGAACAACGCTTGCAAATAGTGCCATTTTATTTCGAAAATAATGGTTCTGTGTTATGTTCGGAATACGTATCGCGCACTACGTCCATTTTATTTTATTTAGCGATGAAGCGCACTTCTGGTTGAATGGCTACGTCAACAAACAGAACTGCCGCATTTGAAGTGAAGCTAATCCCCAAGTGTATGTCGAAACATCGTTACACTGGTGCGCTTTATGGGCTGGTGGAATCATTGGTCCGTACTTCTTCAAAAAAGATGATGGCCAGAACGTTACAGTCAATGGTGATCGTTATAGAACCATGATTACTAACTTTTTTATTCCTGAATTGAACAACCATGAATGATGTCCAGGAGCTGTGGTTCCAACAAGATGGCGCAACATGTCACACAGCTCGTGCCACAATCAATTTATTGAAAGACACGTTTGATGACCGCCTAATTTCACGTTTTGGACCTGTGAATTGGCCTCCAAGATCTTGTGATTTAACAGCGCTAGACTACTTTCTGGGGGGCTATATAAAGTCATTGGTCTATGCGGATAAGCCACAGACCCTTGATCATTTGGAAGACAACATTCGCCGTTTTATTGCCGATATACGGCCACAAATATTGGAAAAAGTAATCGAAAATTGGACGTCCAGATTGGACTACATCCGAGCCAGCCGTGGCGGTCATATGCCAGAAATCATATTTAAAATGTAATGCCACAAGATTATCTTGCGGATAAATGAAATTCATGTCAATCGAATAATCCATCGTTGTTCTATTGCAATTTGAAGTTTTATAGCTTTAAAAAAAACACTCTTTATTTGATTGTATACAGAACAAATCTTTTCAACTGAAAAATACTACCAGCCACTCAATAAAATGGGCCTTATATTTTGAATAAATCCCAAAAATCAGGTAACCGAAGAATGTAAACAAAAAGCTTCCAGATTTAGGCTCAGCCAATCAAAAACGAGACCACGCTTGTCGCCACTGTGGTTCATTAAGTCACCGTACACATAAGTATTCCTCAGCGCCATCTACGCGTGCTCCCCCCCAATCAAAAACTACTGAACTATAAAATGAATCTATCAAAACGAAACGTCAAACGTAACATTTCGATTAACCTCTCTATCCGGCAGAGTGGGTAATTAAATGAAAAAAGACAGAGAGCGCCACTCCAATAAAGCGTTAATTAGATGATGGTTTCAATTTGGAAACACGCAAAACGGTATTTTTACGAAGGGTACTTCGGAACTTCTTTATCTCGGCGCGATTATCGCGCACGGCCGACACGCAATTTTCCAGTTTTTCATTACACAGGGTCGGCGCGATTACGTGTGATGCTTGCTTTACAACTGCCCGATAATTAGTTTAATTGAAATTGACCCGAGGTATAATATTTTTAATTGTTGGACGCGATTACTAAATGATGGCACGTGAGGACAATAAGCGTAATGCGCTTTTGGCATCGTTGTTGTTTTTCTTTTGCTTTCCTGGAAATACGATTTGTCATCGACTTTTATCGTTTGCTATTAGGAAATATTAAAATTTTTGTTGTTCTAAAGAGGGCATTTCCCGATGTGCAGTAGGTTTATACCATAGAGCAATAAACATAGATAGAGGGAGTATACGCAATTTTACATATGTCCCCAACATAGTTAGATTACGTTGTCGGATTGTGATATACTTATTTTCAAATCAACAATTTTACTTAATCATTAGGAATGTGTATTATATTGAATGAAATATAGTCATTTGAGTGATTATATGAGATCCGATATTTTTCCTAATGGACTAGTTTTCATTTTTTTGTTAAGAATTTATTCTAAAAATTTAAGTAAAATGAAACAAAAATGTGGAAGAATCATTGAAATATCTCTAGAAATGAAAAAGTTATGGGACTTTGAAGTTGCGCTTGGAAGAATAATTTCATAGTACGTGTAAGTGGCGTGACGTCACACACTAGACGACTGGTATTCGCAGAGTGCTTACGAATTCATTGGTGTACAATCACTTGTGCCGTTCGTGTCGTGTTTTGTTCGTTACACGATGGCTGAAATAACTTACTATACACATACATATAAATTACTTTTTTCTCTTTTTACTTTTTACTCCTCACATAAATATGTTTTGCCATTGATAAACTTCAACAACCAGTACTCAACTACAAACTGTTTATGAAACGTTTTTTAAATAAATCATCGTTATAAGTTGAACCATGATGAAGCAAACTCAAAAGTAGATACTTACTTGAAAAGTTTAACTCCTTTTATTTCAGCACTGACATAAGATGGATTTGAAGAAAAAAAACTCCATCACTGCGAATATATCTATTTTAGGCAAATTGTCACTTTGTCCTTTAACGAAGCCTTCTTCCATTATGGTGACATAAAAACAAAACTCGAGTTAAAACTACACTGTACAACTACAAACGGCGCGAGAGCCTTGGCGCGGCTAAGTATTTAAACGTAAATTATGGTGTAGCGATCACAGGCAAGTGCCGTGACGTCACAGACCAAAGACGTTCCGCGCTAAAATACGTAAATTTAAATAATCTATTTCTCAGTCATTTATTGATGAATTTTCCAAATTTTTTCACTGATTTATCAATTTTGCTTTATATTTTAATTCTATCGTGTCAAATATAGTATTATCAACATCACTAAACTAGTCCATTGTCGAACTTATAATAACCTGAATATTTATTATTTTCTGTATCTACCTGTTGAAATCCAATGATTGGCAACTTTTGTTCTCCTAGTGTCATCGGTTGTTTCACTTCGTTTGGCGCATTTGAAGGTTTGTTTTCTGAATTTCTGATAGGTACTTATTTCAATATATCTTGAGTATATATCAAACGTTGTTTCACTATGGGACATAAGAAGTGTATTCTTTGTGATGAAACTCGCGAATTGAGTGAAATATTGTATCACTGATATGTTTTCATTTCGTCGCGCTTCAAGTCAAATTTGATAGCTCATATTGGGGCCAAAATTTGCTCATTGAAAATGACATATGCTCCCTCTATCTATGTTTATTACTCTGAGCCAAATTTGATAGCTCATGTTGGGAGAAAAAATTCACTAACTGAAAAGTGAAACTAACGTATTCTCTCTGTCTTCATAGATAGAGAGAGCATATGTCATTTTCACCTTTCATTACTTTGAGGCTTACACCTATTTACAGTAACATCAAATGAGTCTTCTTATTATGAACTGAAAATCTCAAGAAAATTCCATCCTTCTTGTATCTTCTTGCATCCTGGAATTTCTTAGAAACCCCCAGCAAAAAAAAGATAAAATTCCAAATAAATCAGTCTGTTTGTGCTCTGAAAGATATCCCGTGTGGTCTAGACAGTTATAAGATCAGAAAACTTGATTTTTTTTTTTTTGATACGGAAGCTACATTGCTACAAAGCTGAAATTTAGAATAACTCACTTGATGGATAAACTCTAGGTATAGACACAAAATTTTAGAGGAATCTAACGTAAAGATTCTGAAATACCGACATTTCACAAAACAAATTGTTATCACACCATAATTCTCACGAAATTTTTCTTGAACATTCGTTCCATTATTTTACACCTAATTTTCAAATTTCGCAGTATTTTTAATCGATTGGGAAAACATAATTCATATGGATATAGCCCTGTAACCTAACCATGATTGATTTGAGTTGAACCCAATAGTTTGATATAATTGACTATTATAAAAGTCGCAGTGCAAAATTCAACTATTACAGACATTTGAACAAAATGTTCCTCTAGAAAAAGCACGCAAAAGAACTTGGTGTTGCAAAATGGCGAATGCGCAGTTTTCATTAATTCATGTTAGCGTCAATATCTGTCTTAGGTTACGGCCTTGAAGAAAATGACAGATGCATTAGAATCATATTTAAATAGAAGAAAAATTTGTTCGAAATTGGGTTTTAATGAAAAAAAAATTTGAACAATAAATTAGCAAGAAATATTTATTAAATGTCTCAACTTTTTAAGTTACTTGTCAAAGTTAAGACTTCAAAATTAATACTTTATGGTTTGGTCTAACGTACGACGGTTAAAATTTCACAAAACTCCAACTAAAACCCCAAAACGACGCGCACAAACGTCAAATCACAGCTTACATAGAAACCACCCCACCCAAAACCTCGATATACAAATCGCCATATAGAAATATCAATACGAAATTCCGAGTACGACGATATCGACTCGATGTTCCAAATTAAAACGAATAGGTAATACGCAAACGAGCTCTGAAAGCCTCCCTAATAGATTCGTTGTACCGGGATCCCGGAAAATATGGTCGAACTCGGCAATCAGTCCACTAGTTATATCTAAAGCTATTCCTGATTGGTGCGTTTAATATCATTTCATTAGGCTAAAAGCACTCGCTCGCCAATGGCGCTGCCTACCCGAGGTCCGATATTAACGTTTTGTCGGACAACTGAAATTAACAGTTCGCGTGTAGCTACCCCCCACCCTTCAGGGCCCCTCTCGCTGCTGCCGCCACCCCCCACCCCCGGCTGATAAGGGATGGTGAGGCAATTCTGGAAAAACGAAATGATTATTCGGTTCTGACCATGGTTTGGCGTATCACGACATGCCGTTTTGTTGTGGAAGTCGGTGATTATGCGGATTGTGAACGGGGCCAAGTACCGTGCCTTGGGGGTCACCAGTTGATTGGTGACCGTGCGGTTTTTAGATAAGGAGAACAGTTCTTACATGTCATGGTCTATACATGTAATTACTTAATATTCTAACCTCACGACGTATTTAACATTGAATGACACAAAACATTGAAATGCTTATGTAGTTGCAAAATAGCTGATATTTAAATCACGAGGTATCATGCCATTATTCTTAGAGATAAGATGATGTTATAAACAACAGAGATGTTGTTATTGTAATAAGTCTTGATCAGATATTCTGTAATGAATTAACGAAGTAGTTTTGTTTTTATTTAAACAAATTTTCCTTACGGAAACACATAATTATATAACGATCATATAGTAATAAACATAGATAGAGGGAGTATACGCAATTTTTACATGTCCCCCAACATGGTTAGGTGACGTTGATCGTTATAAATGTACGAGACGCATATTATATTGAATGAAATATATTTGTTTGAGTGATTCTCGATTAAATATGCAAATTTGTATATTTGAATATACAATATTGGATTTTTTTTTCTTGGGGGGGGGGATTATAGAAAAAAAAATGTTTACAACAACGTTTTCTCATATCCGTAATGTGAAAAAAATAGGTTTTAATAACGAACTTCCAAACAAGTTACTCAAAATATATTTTTATATTATCATTTCGATTGTTCTTATCTTATACTGGGTTTTCCTAAAATGGAGTTACGAATGAAAATGAGAGATTCATTGGTAAATTTTAAGAATGAAAGTCACATAAACATTAGCCCGCAAACGCTTTGTTTTCGAGATACGGGGAGGTTCTTGTATAGTTGAACTTTTTAGTGATTCTTATATCAGTTTATCGAATCTTTATAGATCTTCGCTACAAAATGGGTATTAAATAAGTACCAAAACTTATAATTAATTTATTCATCACAGCTTACTAACTGGATGTTTATAATAATTTGGATATTTCTGAGGATTACCACAGAGCAAATTGAATTTGATAGTTCATGTTGGGGAAAAAATTTCAAAATTTTAAGGGACCTGCCTTCTTGGATTTTGATGCCTTTGATGGTATTGGTCCCTTTTCACTTGATTTCTGCATTTTTTCTTATGGTGCTCACGTCGTCTTTCTGCCAATATGGTTTTGAGGTAAATGGAAATCAGCTGAACGACTTATGGAGGGTATAGAGATATGGAGAATAATCTCTTATGTTAGAACTATTGAGAAAATGTTCATTGAACTGAATTGAATTGGCGGCGATAGTTTAGCTAGAGGGTATAACCAACCCAAATAGGCGAACATAATTATTTACTTCTTACTTGATCTCTATTAGTACTATTTGACGTTTCCTAGCTACACTAGCGCCACCAATTCAGGTGTCTTTTGAAATGGAAAAATAATTCTCTTTCCTTCTACCCTCCATGAAACGACTTTCGACAGACCAAATGAATATTTTGAAATGATGACGTTGATTTATCAATTCTTTGTATAGCGCCACCTTAAGGAAGAAAAGGGACCCATGCCTAGCCGAGTTCCCAGAATTGTCTTAAACGAAATATAATCAGTGAATACACAAGTATTTAACACATCTTGGCAGAAGATTTCAGAGTACCAACATTATAATAATAAAATGTAACCATGAAATCTGTGCGAATCTGAGATATTCTCTAAAAGTTGTGGCAGAATGAATGGATTAGCCACAGAATTAGGGCAAAAATATATTCTAAAAGAAGTTGGAGAATGGGCTCCCATTCCTACATGAGTGATGGAATTGCCTTCTGAACGAGTATTAGACGATATTTTCTTTATTTCAGTCAAGTTTTGTGAAATATTGTCGAAATTCAATGAAAAATTAAGATTATACATTCTAGTGACTTTTGTATTGTATCTTGGTAGTTTTTGTAACTGTAACGAACATTGAATGATTATCGAATTTGAATTTGAAGCGTACGTTTCGAATTTCCAAATAATTCATAATTACGCATTAAATTCGTGAATTATGCCTGACGAAATCGATTTAACACCACCAGAATTAAGAGAACTTGCGAATAATGTTGCAAATCAGCAAATTACCTATATTATATTGATAATTAACGTGTGTTGAAATTTGATAGGATCGGAGGTCAGTGTAGACAACCACAAAACGAAAAAAAATGTCTTAAAACAATGCTGTAATGAGCACTGTTTTTAGTGCTGTAATGAACTCATTACGATACTGAAATAGAGAATACTATATTGTGCAACAAATGAGGAAAGTTCAACTTTTCTCGCGAGTGTGGAAGTTTGTGGCACGGGCCTGAAAGGCGAGTGCCGCAAACACACGAGCGAGAAAAGGACTTTCTCCACATGTTGCACACTATAGGCTTTTCCTACAACTGCACAAATTTCAATATTTCAAGTAATGGACTTGATTCAAATCAAAATGGCCTTCGTTGAAAGTATGTGCTAATTTATTGCGTTTCCAAAGAAACGACTCAAAAGCTCAATTCCATTGGTCTACCAAGCAAAGTGTGGGCAAAGTGCCGTGAGAAATAATCTTTCTCACAGTATGAGCAATACATAGTTTTGAAATTGAGTAAGCTATGAAGAATACACTACTTTTAATAGCTGCAGTTGTAGGAAAAAATAGTTTTAATGATCTGATATTTTTAAATAATATTCAATGTATCCGAGGAAATTAACCGAACCCTTTCTGCATAATCGAAAGCTAAAAATACAATTATCCACTCGCAAAAACCCTCATCCGACAAAATAAAAAATAAAAAAACTCAATCCCTCCCAACACAACGCACATATACGAATAAAATTGATAAGCTCCGCGAGTGTATGAAAATGTTTTTGTTTCTTCCCAGAGTGCGAAAATACCGAAGAGTATGCGAGGATTCATAAAAATAATTAACGTGAAGATAAAAGCCACAAATGATAAAGCTCCACGTGCCTTTGAAAAAACGGAAGTCACGCGAATACCTAGTATATATATGTACAGACGAACAAATTACATTAGCCCGCCGAATAATCCGGCCATTTTCCATTAACGAAAGAGCTTTTTTGAAAGTTTACGTACGTAATTGTTGTGTTTGAAGCATAAATCGGAGATTTTTTTTTTGGGGTTTTGAATGGCCTGATATGGAAGTATAGAGGGAGGTGGATATAATATATGCAGTTTGTTTTTTATGTGGTCGCTATCGATCCTTGCATATTGGATATACAGTGGGGGTCTTCGATTGTAGGTTTGTTTTAGTATCTTTTTTTTTAGATCGTCTGAATACCAACATTATCTTAAGTTGTTCGAGAATGTCAACTTTCTCGCAGCAAATTCAAACGACAAACGACGTGAAACTGGTATTCTGATCCGTTTCTATGAAAGAAACTGTTTTTTGTGCGGAACTTAGTATATTGTGCAACAATGGGGAAAGTATCTACAACTTTTCTCACGATTGTGAAAGTTTGTGGCACAAGCCTAGAAGATAAGTGACTCAAACACACGAGTGAGAATAGTATATTGTGCAACAAGTTGGGAAAGTCCAACTTTTCTCGCGAACACACGAGCGAGAAAAAGACTTCCTCCACATGTTGCACACTATACTTTCCCTAGAACTGCACAAATTTCAATAATTCAAGTAATGGACTTGATTCAAATCAAAATGGCCTTCGTGGACAGTATGTACTAATTTATTGCGCTTCCATAGAAACGACTCAAAAGCCCAATTCCATTGGTCTACCAAGCGAGGTGTGGGCAAAGTGCAGTGAGAATAGTTATTTATAATACAAGTGCAGAAGGCATTGATATTCTTCCACGAGTTCAAAATTCAAAAACAAGCCACGAAGTGGCGAGTTTTGGAATGAACGAGTGGTAGAATGAGCCTTCTGTACGAGTATTATACATTATTTTCTCTAATTCATTGCATTTTCATTGAAATTAATGAAATATTTCCATAAATATAATTTAGTGATTTTTGCATTGAAAAATGTTGGTTGGCAGAACTGATTTCTTTAAGGCAAATTGATGAATTGACAGATAAAGCCGTGGCGGAAAGTTCGGAGTACCAACATAGAATAATAAAATATAACCATGAAAACTGTGCGTTACTGATATATTCTCGCACGATTTTGTTCTACAAGATGTGGAAGAATGAACGGAATAACCACAGAATTAGAGAAATAATATTTCCCACAGTATGAGCAATACATAGTTTTGAAATTGGGTAAGCTGTGAAGAATACGCTACTTTTCATAGCAGTTGTAGGAAAAGGACTTTTTCCACATGTTGCACACCATACTTTTCCTACAACTGCGATGGAAAGTAGCGTTTTCTTCATAGATTACTGAATATCAAAACTATGTAGGTATTGCTCATGCTATGATATAAATATTATTCCTCGCGGCATTTTTCCCACATCACGCTTGATAGACCAATAAAATTGGGCTTTTGAAATTAGGAACTGCGTTAAACCATAATTTCGAAATTCTACATATTGAGACCTAACCATCCTAGAAGTGTTAAAAATAAACCGATACAATAAAGTTGGAATGTTGTTGAACGTTGAAATTGGCGTTCACAACTCGCCACTTAAAAATCTTTCTGTATCTATTTGTTGCAAGAATTCCCAAGATCCATTGTCAATAACTTGTACCTACCTTACTTACCCTATATATATTAATCTATATGTATATGAAATAAGTTCACTTAAAAATGTTAGTTATTCAAAAATGTAAAATATTGAAAAAGCCTATCCATAATTCAGTGACCTCTTTTTAATTTTAATTCGATTTTAAACATTTCGAAACTTCAACTGTAATATTTGAAAAGGGTTTATAATTGATATTATTATTATTATTATTGCGGAAAAAATCAAATTTAATTGCTATAAGGCATAAATCCCTCCAGCTCGTGAATCTGAAACATGAATTGTTCAGCTTAAAAAGGAAGATACTGAATAATCAACTAACCGAATATAAAAAAAAATGTGAAAACCATGAAATCCAAATCATATACATAGGTACCAATTGCTATAATTTTTTATCACATGAGATCGATTCAAACCTCGCAGCCTTCATTAGGTATATAATAAACTCAAACAGATTTTTTTTTGTGATCTGATAGAAATAATAAAGTATAAAAGAAATTTTGCACTGTTTTTTTGTTCATTTCGTCTGTATAATTTCTCACAGAAAATATTTAATAGGATTTCTCCTTAATGCTTTAAGTATTAATTAAATAATACTTATTCATATCATTCAAATTCATTTTATGTAGGCATTTTCATTACATAAATAATCTAAAGACCGAAATAGTTCGAATAATAATGGAAAACTACCCCTTCGAGTCATAAAACCGACTGTATTGACACCTATTGCCAAAGTGTGAATATATTGTCTGGAATCCCAATGATGAAAAGGGGTGAGAAAAGCTACCTTTGAAATCGAATGAAGATTTCTGTAGACTGCTTTTTGAAATAAAAATAGTATTCTTCTCCACATCGAAAAAGAAATCGATATTAGTAGATGAGTGCACTGCTTCTAGATGGCGACACCAGATGATTACAGAGTACTGTACGGAAACACTGCGCCAGCTGCAACTAGATGGGGCAAAACAGTTACAGAATACTGTATTCAAAATAGAATACTACTTTGAAATAGTATTCTATATATTTCCAGCTCAGTTCTTTCTTTTATGTTAAGATGTCTCTGCATATTCAAATGAAATCTCATTCTGATTCAAATTATTAGTCGTTCGCCAAGAAATCGCAATGTCTCCGTATAAATTCCTAAATTTCAATAGTAATCCTATAATTTTTAGAATCTCATCAATATGAGCTCTTTTCAAATTCAAATTCTAACGACGACTTTCATAAAACTTTGATTGACTGATCAACTCGTTGATTGTAGATTGAAAACAGAATTGATTTTATCGAGTAAATCACCACAATAAAAGTTCCATGAAATCCATCATTTGCTATTCAATTTAGAAACTACTTCTGAAATAAAAAACCTCTTCATCACCTTAATGTTCAACGTTTTCTATCCCAATGAATCTCTATATATTGCAATATGATAATTTATTAAACACAATTATGATCTACTCCTGAACTTCTTAAATACAATAGGCATCACCAACCACCACTAAAAAAAAATACAGACATTGCTATCATACTACCCTGTGAAACATAGACGAAAAAAAAAAATACTGTGTAAAATGGTCTTCAATTTATATATCTTGACAGTCATCAACACTGATCAAACGAAATATAATCCCTTTGATCCTTTGCAACTCCTTCAATCTTTTCATTTGGAACTCTTCAAATTTTCTCATTTCCTCTATTTCATTACGTAGTTTCATCATTTTATTGAAATTTTCTTTCTGGTATTTTTGCCAATTTCCACTATTGACATCGTAGTCTTCTTCTTTGGCAATTTCTTGTACGGTATGGCTAATTGGTTTTATAGTTGAGGCACATCTTTGCTTCAGTACATTGTGCGCAATTTCTACCACTTCTTTCTTCAATATGCTCTCTTGTTCCTCTAGAACTTCCTTGATTTTAGCCAGTTTAGCTACATATTCATGTTCATCTGACAGTTCATGTCGGATAAATGCAAACCTGGTATTCACACTTTCCAGTTTTTTTCTCATGTTCAGTATTTTGTTCGTCATGTTTATCAGCTTGTCATCCACTATACTCTGACGACCCAAACGGTCATCACCACTTGTAGGCATGATGGTGAAATATAAACTATAAATAGCTTTTAGTGAGAAAGGAGATGATACAACTAATTTTGTTGTAATTGGGTTGTCTTTGACAGTTGTGAGACATTATAGTTCTATGACATTATAATTCTGTGACAGGTAAAGACTACGTAGATGCAAAACACAAAATAAAAAATATATCCATGTGATTTCTTCTGAAATCCATGATAAATGGATGGATTATTGGATCTTTTGGTTTGCAAAAGTTTCATTAAACTAATTCACTTTAAGAAGTAGAATTTGGATACATGACATGAAACGCTTATTATCGTTTTTATGTCCTTCGACAACAATTGAGAATTTCTATCCTCCATGCCTCTTTGAAGCAATTAAATCTACCATTACTCAAAATGGAACAATACACGATTTGAAAAGCCATTAAAATTGTTGGAATTTACTTCAAAATGGAGAAAATTTTGCACTAGCCGTTCGCAAAACTAAAGCACTCCTAGATCGTGCTCGGCGATAGTGTGACTGGTAGAAAAATTTTAGATGTTGGAACAAGTCAGTGATGTGAAGAATCGAAACCGTGTTCGTAGCTCAAAAACAACTGAGAATATTGGTGATGGAGCCCGTACTGTTGGCGAAAACCTGGGTTTGTCATTTCCTCGTCAATCTTGGGAATTTTGCATAAAACTTAGGTCTTGAGGCTTTTAAAATTCAGTTAACACAAGAATTTAAGCCGGTCAAAATGGTCCAGAATTTCATCGAAAAATTATATTCAGTGATGAGGCCCATTTTCACCTCGGAGACTCTTGGCATTGGAAATCCTCCTAACCACGTAGATGGTAGTCAATAACTCTCTACACATCTTGGTAATGTGATTTACCAGCTCAGATTTGACTCGAATTCTACCTCTATTCATTTTGCTAGTGAAAATAATTTTTTGTGTTTTTGAGTCATGAACTGAGAACCAACTATGGGCATTAGTTTTGCTTATTTTTGTTTTCTCATGCAAGCTTAATCTAGATATTGACTTGTTGAGGATGTAAGTGTCGTCTGCATATGCACATGTTTTGTCTGCTGGTATCGAAAATTACATTGACGAACAATACTGCATCTAGAACTGAACCCTGAGGCACACCACATGCCACCTCACAGCCTGTTGTCTTTTCGACAAATAAGATTCGAAGTACAACACACGCAGTACTGCAGCTTTTCAAACGCAGTATCGCATCACCCCTTATCCCTATTCAGAATCAAGTGGTTGTACTGACTCCCGTTAGAGGGTTGCAGTTAGGGATTCACGGCTTGGCTTGATTTTCAAGCTACTTGGCTTGAGCTTGACTTGAAATAAATCAAGCTCAAGTCAAGTGGTAATTTTTCAATCTCGAGTCGAATCGAGTATTCATTTATCAAGTACTTGAATCATATCAAGCTACTTGATTTGTAGCAGTTTTATTGTGTAGTGTCACATCAATAAAAAAAAATGATGAAATGAGAAGGAACCTTGCAAAGAACAATTTTATTTATCAAACTTATTGTTTAAAAGAACCGAAAATATCAACTTTTTCGAAACAGAAACATAAATTGAATCTCTATAAATCATAACAAAATGAAAAATAATAAAGTTTCTTAATAATGAGAAACCTCCAGGGTTTGTTTGATTTCATAATTTTCCATTCAGGATCTAAGACACATGAGGCATCTTATAGATTTGTCGCCCAAATTATTGTGGGCTTTTGCAACTGTAAGAGCAGTTTTGAAAAATTGTTTTTCAACAGGAGCTCAAGATGCCGGCGTTGATAAAAAATCCTTGGCCATTTTGGCCAAGTTTGACAAGATATTTCTGAAACTACTGAAATCTACCAACAGATTTCATCGAAATGCGAGGAAACTACTAATAAAGTGACACTGGCAAATCCTTCAGTCTCTCGGCACTCGAGGAATCTCCTAATTCAGTCTAAACGTGCATGAGATTTCAGAAATATGTGCCGTGCGACGCGTGCATATCAAGCTCATAAGTAATATCAAGTAGCTTAATATCAAGTCAAGCAATAAATATCTAAAATCAAGTCAAGTCAAGCTCAATGGCTTGATGAATCCCTACTTGCAGTTACGAGGATGCGAAGAGCGGAAATGTTATTCCCTATCGAATCAGAAATTGAGTGGTAGCGTTTTTCCACATTTTCATTTCAAAATCGGAAAATCATGGTATAAGGTTTTCGTTGGACCACTCTGTATATAAATATCAGTGAGTAAGGAAGAAGGAGAATCTATTGATTGGTTCCTTTAATTCTTTTCAATCAAAAAAAGAAAAGTTGAAAAAAAAAACACAAAAAAGAAACGAGAATCACAAATTGAACAACCAACACAACCATAACCCCAAACTACAAAAGAAAATCCTTCCAAAGCGACAAAGAAACTTCCTCCTCCTCCTCCTCCTCCCCACCCCCACCACAGCATCCGGTCTCCAACGGCAACGTCGGGATCTGCGGAGGCACATCACTACAACCGAGCAAGTTAGGCTAATTATGGTGGTAATTAGGATAAGCTGGCATGGTTAGTTAGGACGGCGATCGTTGGGCCGCCATTGTGCCGATGCTGCGGTAATTGGCTGGAGTTATGGCCCGTTTATATTGTCGCGAAGACGATAATTGAGAACTTATCTGCGACGCGTATTTAACCTTACCTCGACAACCGCCAAGGTATAGCTACTTCAGCCCAACTATACAAGACGAGGGCTATTGTTGGAGATGTCGATACTTGCTGGATTCGATGGTTTTGGGATGTGTTTTTTTCTGTGGTGTGGTGGGTCAATAAAATAATACATCGTGTTTGACAATATGAACATTTCGAATTGTATCATTCCTATTAGGGCTGTGCGTATTTATAGACTTTGGTAAGATATTTGAAAAGCTTTCAGGCGAATAGAAATCTGTTAAATATGGGGTACCACAAGGGACTGTATGGGGACCCACTTCATTCATGATTTGTATGGAAACCTTTCATTTATAGCAGTTAACTTTTTCTTCTTCCTCTTGGCAGTGTTTCCTTTTTTTTCTATGGAGGGTCAAAAACTAACACAACCGTGTTTGCTAATATAGGTAACCATTACAAATTGTATAATTCTTATTGGGTCTGTGTGGGAAAGCATTTGAAGCATTCAAGCGGAAATAAATCTGTTGAATATGGAGTACCACAAGGGATTGTATTGGGACTCATTTATTTGTATGACAACCTATCATTTATAGCAGTTAACTTCTTCTTTTTGGCGTGCCCTATCTGTTCCGGACGTTGGCAATCAAAATGACAAGTTTTGTTTTATTGACAGCGTTCCTAAAAAGTTGTACCAAAGTTTGTCCAAACCTTTTGCAGAGATTGGACACCCATGGGCCATGAATGCCTCCTTCTATTTGGTCCCCTCTTAAATTAATATTCAAAGTTTCTATCCCAATGAATTTATATGTATATGTTGAAAAATGAAAATTTATCAAACACAATTATGATCATTTCTTAAACTTCATAAATACAATAGGCATCACCAACCACCAATAGAAAAATTGCAGACATTACAATCATACTACCCTGTGAAACATAGGCGAAAATTAAAAGAATATTGTGTAAAATGGTCTTCAGTTTATAATATCTTGACAGTCATCAACACTGATCAAACGAAATGAATTCCTTTGATCCTTTGCAACTCCTTCAGTCTTTTCATTTGGAACTCTTCAAAATTCCTCATTGCCTCTATTTTATTATCTTCTTATTTTCATCATTTTGTTGAAGTTATCTTTTTTTGTCAATTTCCACTATTCACTTCGTAGTCTTCTTCTTTAGCAATTTCTTGAACGGTATGGTTAATTGGTTCTATATTTGAGGTAATCTTTGCTTCAGCACACCACGCGCAATTTCTACCGCTTCTTCAAGATGCTCTCTTTTTCCTGTAGAACTTTCTTGATTTGAGCCAGCTTAGGCACGTATTCACGCTCATCAGAAGGATGAATGCAAACCTGGTATTCACACTGTTTTTTTAGAAATCATTCAAGTGAAAAGAAATCTGTTGAATATGGGATACCACAAGGGACTGTATTGGGTCTCATTTTATTCATGATTTCTATATACAGCCTATATCATTTATAGCAGTTAACATCTTTTTTTTTTGCTTGCCCTATCTGTTCTGGATATTGTAAATCGACATATCGAGCTTTGTTTTATTGGCAACCTTCCTAAAAAGTTGTACCAAAGTTGTCCAAACCATTTGTAGAGATTTCATACCCATGAATATTTCCTTCTATCTGGTTCCCTCTTAGCTCAATATTCAACGCTTTTTATCCCAATAAATTTCTATATGATGAAAAACGAGAATTTTTTAAACTTAATATCTTGACAGTCCATTATTTCAGAAATTATAGCTCATAAACTGAAATATTTGAAAAAAAATGGTAATTTTCTCGTGGCTGCAACTACTCTTGGACTCAAGATACGGACTTGAAACCTCATCATGTTTCAGATCAAAGATTGATCTTCAAAAAACGTTTTTATTTGAGGGGTATGTGGCAAATATTTGAGGAGAATATAACGATTTATGTAGAGATATTCAATTTTCACTTTGCTTTTTCCAAACTTCGAGTTCAGTTTCCTCTTAAATTGTGAGGTCTAACAAAAATTGGTAAGCAGTGTTAGAATTGGCAATCCCTATGTAGCCTAATTTCGTTTTTGCCTGAAAATTTTGATATCGAAAAATTTCACTCGAATTTGCAATAGCCTGGAACTTGAAAAAAAAACGAAGTTGGGCGATTAATCCATTATTTGAGAAATTATAAGTCATAAACTGATATTTTCAAAAAAAAAATGATAAATTTCTTGAGGATTCTTGAGAATCCCAGACTAAAGATATATCAACTTGAAACCTCATCATGTTTTAGATAAGAGTTTGATCTTCAAAAGGAGATATAAAGATTTTTGTAAAGAAATTAAATTTTTTGGTTTTTTCCCCAAAACAAAACGAATTCAGTTTCTTTTTAAACTGTGTGGTCTTCGAAAAATTGGTGAGCGGTGATAGAATTGGCGATCCCTAGTCCTAGTAGTAGAGTGTCCGATCAAAAAAAGTTGCAGAAAAACCACGCACGGTTATTTTCTAAAATAATTTTTCACTTTTTATTTTTTGAAGAAAAATATAATTTTATATTAACCGAAGCTAAGGTTAATTATAATACAACCATGGAAAATCATATGAATTCATGTCAATACTTTCTTTATTTCATGAAATCATGATCATTTTCATGAACGTTTATAAAGCAATTAATCACCAAAAATGTAGTATAATTGAATTACCCAGTATTATATTTAGCTTTTCAACTTCAATTTCAGCTTTATTTTTTTTTATATTTTTTTTTATTTTATATGAAATATTTTTTGGTACTTATACTTCATGTTGTAGCTATACTTTGCAACATGCTCACTAAAAATCAGCAAATCAACTGAACTTACTAGTATCGCTCGACATACATTGCATAAATCAGCCAACCTTTCCCAACGTCAGGTTGGCCGAGCGGTCTAAGGCGCCAGATTTAAGCTCTGGTTCCCGATTGGGAGCGTGGGTTCGAACCCCACACCTGACACATCCTTTTTTTTTTCGAGTTACGTTGATCGCTGAAGAATTCATTTTTTTGATTAATTATCTACTTTGATAAAGCGTATACATCAATTTTATATTTGAAACGATCCTGAAGTGAATCGCGAATATAATAATTATTCGATAAAACCAAATTGCACACATATACAGTGACTTTTTGTGTATGTAATGGCCTCTTAACAGTTACACGAGAATTCTCACTGCGAAAATTCACATAATCCTCAAATGAATAATGTGCTTCGTCGCTGAAGAAAATTTGATGCAAAAAATTGTCTTTGAACGTTGTTGTTCAATAGGGATTCATCAAGCCAAGTACCTTGACATTTTAAACCATTTTACTCGACTTGACAATCGAGCTCGTGAAAAATTACATACTTGAGCTTGACTTCTCTTGATTTTAGATATTTATTGCTTGACTTGATATCAAGCTACTTGATATTACTTGAGCTTGATATGCACGCGTCGCACGGCATATATTTCTGCAATCTCATGCGCCCTTAGACTAAATAAGGGGATTCCTCGAGCGCCGAGAGACTGAAGCATTCGCCAGTGTGACTTTATTAGTAGTTTTCTCACATTTGTATGAAATCTATAGGTAGATTTTGGTTATATCTTCCCAAACTTGGCCAAAATGACCAAGGATTTCTTATCAACGCCAGCATCTTCAGCTCCTGTTGAAAGACAATTTTCCAGAGCTGCTCTCACAGTTTCAAAAACCCGTAATAGGTTAGGCGACAAATCCATAAGATGCCTCATGTGTCTTAGATCCTGGATGGAAAAGTATGAGATCAAACAAAGCCTGGAAGTCTCTCAATTAAAGAAACTTTGTTTTTTCATTATTTCTTATTTTGTTGAGATTTATAGTGATTTCATTTATGTACCTATTTCAAAAAAGTTGATATTTTCGGTTCTTTTACACAACAAGTTTAATAAATTAAAGTGTTTTTTGCGAGGTTCCTTTTCATTTCATCATTTTTTATTGATATGACACTACACAATGAAACTGCTAAAAACAAGTAGCTTGATATGTTTCAAGTACTTGATAAATAAATACTTGACTTGATTTGAGATTGAAAAACTACTACTTGAGCTTGGAATCAAGCTCAAGCCAAGTATAGCTTGATTCCAAGCTATAGCTTGAAAAAGCTTGAAAATCAAGCCAAGCCGTGAATCCCTACATAAGAGCTAATCAAAAGCATTATTATAATCCAACTCCAACTACAGTCCGTCAGCGTATGATTATTATTGTATTTCATTAGGTATTATATTTTTGACTGCTAGTTTGGTGACAACAATTTCATACAATTCAAGCCTGACTCAAAATTTTATGGCGGTTTGAACTACCTACTTATATATATTTCGCTAAAACTAGATATTTGATCAATTGAAACGAAACTATGTCATACAATTATACATACCAGTCAGAGACATGACAAAAATGTGAAGTACCAACTGAAGAATTCTCTAAATATGTTTTGCCCATTTGTTTCTTTTCAATTCATAACTTTTTTCTGAAAAACATCTAAAGCAAAAACCCAAAAAAGGCCATCCAACCCCACCAAACAAAAACCTCCAAACAACAGCATCGTATGTGACAAAACGA
This sequence comes from Harmonia axyridis, assembly GCF_914767665.1. Classification (NCBI taxonomy): domain Eukaryota; kingdom Metazoa; phylum Arthropoda; class Insecta; order Coleoptera; family Coccinellidae; genus Harmonia; species Harmonia axyridis. The sequence continues at coordinate 35,529,087 of NC_059505.1, forward strand.
TAAAAAAAGTCGTGTACTTCCCCCGAAACCATAATGGAATATAAACAGCGCTAATGTAGCGTCCTCTGGCGGTATCAGCCAGAAACAGGCGGACATGATTATGTAACAAAACAGGGACGTCGTCTTCTTTTGTCATCCATAGCCTGCCTAGACGATGATAAATTGCCTTTCAATTGTAGCGTTCCCTATTCGTTTCTTAACCGATCCCTGTCTCCAAGTCCTGCGCTTAAAAAATGTATCGTATATCGATATATATCGTTAGGAGGACCAATTTGGGCATTGTATCGGAAATGAGGGATTAGCGAAATGGAATTTTGGACACGGGGATGTTTATCTCTTTTGTACCTTTTGTGTTCCGGTTTGGTGTGTTGTTGTATTGTAGTAGTGAGATGTCAAGGAGGGGAATGGAGGTTAGAAGATGTGGTTCGCTCATTTGGGGATATTTGGAAAAATAATGTACCTACATCTTATAAAAGGAAAAACTTACTCAGAAAACTGCAGTTTCCACATTGATATGTTTCTTGTACGCACATATTTTAAATTAAATTTAGCGATTATTTATTTTTGATTAATGATAGTTATTCCACAACTGAATCCAAATTCAATCAACTGCCCAATACTCCTAGGCATCCCATAAATCAAGTCATTAATGAATGATTTCAGGCATATCGTTCCATTCTTCCTGAAGGGCTAAATTCAATTCCTGAAAAGATGATGATGAGTTTCGGCGATTGAATATTGCTCTCCTTAAGTAATCCCATACGTGCTAAATTGGATCCATGTGTGATGAGTTTGCTGGCCAGTTCATTCTATGGATATTGTTCTCTTGAAGAATGTTTTGAACCCTTCGTGTGCGGTGTGGTGAGGCGTTATCATCTTGATAAATGATATTATCCCCAAATTCTTTGCGCAGAGGTACAATGATTGGTTCAATGATGTTTTCTATGTAGATGGCATCAGTCATGGTACGTTCAATGATAATGAGAAGGGTACTGCGACCGATCATTATACCCCCTAGCACATTATTCATTCGCCTTGAAAGGGTTCAACTTCCTGGGCGAAATTGAGTCGCTCTAGTCTGCCTTGAGCTCTTCAAACCCCCTTTCTCGTCGACTATCATTTTTAAACCGAATCGTGACTCGTCCGAAAAAAGTACGTGGCGCCATTGTGGTAAAAGCCAGTCTTGGTGGTGTTCTGCTCATTGACGACGGGTAGCTCTATGTCCAGGTGATAGCCGAGGTACTTTTGAAGGTCTTCTTGCCTTCAAATCTGAGGAATGCAACCGTCTCCTTATGGTACTGGTTGAGACTACCCGTCTATAGGTCCTCAAAAAATGACTTCGGTCTTCGAAGGTCTCTTACAGATTCCGTTCGATTCCTTTGAGTAAAATTTGCCATATAATGGTCTTCCCTTGCCGATGTTACTCTTGGTCGACCAGGTTTGGTCTCCGGGAAACTCTGCCGGTTTCCATGAAAAGGGCCACTATGCGCCTCACTGATATCCGTGGAATATTCAAAGTGGTGGTTCCACAAAGCTTCTTGATGTAGTGCTTCTATTGTTACCCGGTAAAACTGAGAAATTGGATGTCCCGGCATTTTCCACGGAATATTATCAATATTACAACTCTCGTTATTCACTGAAAACTGATTAATTTCGAATAGACCAGTATTCTCCCGAATAAGAAACATTTTTTGATGGAATTGTTTTCATTCAAGTGATGAGATAGTGAAGATTTCACACTCAAACAATTGTCATGTTACATTCAATAAGTTGGTATAGTTAATATGGGGGCCAAGACTTTTAACAATGTGTGTATGTAAGAATTGAACATGCATATGTATTTTTTCTACATTCATGCAAAAAGCAAAACTTTATTGAACTATATTTAGTGGAAAAAGAAGTTCTTCATTGCACTAGTGCAATAAAGTTTTTATTGCACTCATCTGTCATTCTACTTCAACGTGCTGATGGAAATCGTCGACAGTAGCGGAGGGATACGTACAGGAATCACATGCAAACAAACTCAGTGTTGCAAAACAAATATTTCAGCCTGAAGGAAATAACGATGTACAGTTACCAAGTACTAGTACGTTTACAGCAGTAACAAACCAAGAAGTGGATTTAAAAAGTACTTCACTACGAATTATTCATATTGAAAATTGCACCAATTGTTCATTCACTTTCAACATTGAGGGTAAAAATAAAGTTTGAGTTACATTGTTCGTAACGTATTAGTTCCTGTTTCAATGCAAATAGATATCAATAATAAAGTATTCAAGTGGCGCTTTTCATTTTCCTACACCTGGTGCCGCACCTCAATAAATCATTTTTTGGTTTTTGCATGAACGTAAAAAAAATTTTGTATGCAACTCGTGCAAAAATTGTTTATTGCACAACACGTCGAGTGCAATAAACATTCACTTTTTGCACTTGTTGCATAAATAACTATTAATTACTCTCGTCATGTTCTTGCTGTTGAGGTTTGTTTTTAAAATTTTTTTGGTTCTTTGGTTGGTTATTATTATATATCATAGACTCAAGTCTATGTTCCGAAATTTTGACACGTTTCTCTTGAGGCTTGGTACTAACGAGATGAAAAGAGGTATTCTGAGAATTATTGAAAGTTATATCACTCAAAAGCTCCTGAATTCACGTCAGTGCTCTCCTTTTTTTGTAAACTGAATCATCATATCATCACACCAGTAAACATGAAAGTATTCACCCCATACCTCATCGAATCTGGCTTACGACAAATCCCAGCAGAGTTAACAACTCACAACCCAACTCTGTAACATACCTTCTCCACAAAACTTCTCGGAGAAGAACCCAATCCCAATTTTTCCCATATTATCCGTATTGCGTTACCAATCGATCACAGTTTCGGGTTGCAGAGGTATCATTAAGTCATCAATCACTTGCCACCCCTCTGCGCGTAGCACAAGCTAAACCAATAAAGTGATAACGTAACACAATTTTAATTTCAAATGAGAGAGGACAGCGGGAAAAATCGACGTGTCTGCCTGATTGGAAAATAATGGTCGAGTTATCGGTTTCCTAGCGTGGCTTGGGTCGCAAATAGATTAGCTGGTAGCGTGGAAGCTGTGCTGGACCACCCCTTTCGTCATTTGGCTTGTTTATGTATGTTGGGATCGGTGACTGGGGGATGTAAGGTTTTGTTTATATCACATATAGGGACGAAATGATCGACTGGTAGCAGTTCCGATTTTTTTTAAAGGAAGCAATGATGATGAAGAGACAGTATAAGGAAACCTGTAGGATTGATTTATATAGGTGTACAACTTTGCCTCCGCCGTTTCGAGGATATATTGAAAAAAAACTGGTTACACATTTATGATTCAAAGTATTATTTATCGCTGGCCACTACTTTCTCCCATCTTTCGGACAGCGTATACTAATCCCGCGTTGAAAAAAATGGTCATCTTTTGAAGCGATCCACGAATAGATCCAATTTTTGATTCTTCATAAGACCGGAAGTGCTGGTCAGCTAGGTCGTGTGCCATTGATCAAAACAAGTGATAGTGCGAGGAAGCAACGTCTGGAGAATACGGCGGGAGGGGTAGGACTTCCCATTTTAACCTTTCCAAGTATGTCTTGACCACTTTCGCAACAATGGGGCGAGCTTTGTCATAGTGTAAAATGATTTTATCATGTATCTCGTTGTATTGCGGCCATTTGTTTTTCAATGCTCGGCTCAAACGCATTAATTGCGTTCGATAACGATCGCTTGTGATTGTTTCAGTCGGTTTTTACAACTCATAATACTCTACCCCGCATAGTTCCACCAAATACGGAGCATGACCTTAAAACCGTGAATAATCGGTTTAGCCGTCCCCTTGAAGCATGACCGGGAATTCCCCATGATTTTCTGCGCTTGAGATTGTCATAATGAACCCATTTTCCATCTCCAGTCACAATGCGATTCAAAAATCCCTTTCCTCTTTGCTTTGCAAGCAGCTTGTAGGATTTCACATATGCCTACTTTTGCGTTTCGTCCCTGGCACACACACCGGACTCATCAGTGTGACTTTGGAATAGTTGTGTGTGCCGTGTCACAGACGTTTGGGGAATTTTTTTTATTATTATCGGGAGCCGCCGGGACTCGAACCCAGCACCTTGTCGCATCTCGGTGAGTGAGTCTACACTCTTAACCTCTTAGCCACCGAGTGCTGTGTTTATTGTTGCTATGTGGAGCTTTATGAGAAGCCGCCACAAGCTCTTCACAAGCAACCAAACGCCGTTCAACATCTCTCGGCTTCAATTCCTACGGAACCCAATGTCCTTGTTTTTGAATCATTCCCATGACTTTCAGGCGTTTTTGAATGGCTTGTTGCGTCACTCCCAATGATCCTGTCAATTCTTGTTGCGTTTGACACGAGTCTTGATCAAGTAATGCCTCCAAATCTGCATCTTCGAAAACTTTCTATCCTCCACCTCATGCTAGTCTCCGACGTAAAAATCACCTTTCTTGAAGCGTTGAAACCTCTGATGTAGATTTCTTCATTAAAAGCAGAAAATTAAAACCTCCCGCAAATGACGAGAATTTGGTTCGTAAGCTGACATGTTTAATCAAAAATAACTTTGAGATACAGACACAAATCGACTAATATTTCGATGGCGTTATGTTCACAAATACTTGAACTTATTGTTTGACATCTACAATTTATTTATTTCGATTACCACTAACCGCTACAGCCATCTAATGCAAAACGGCGGAAACAAAATCGTACACCTAATATATCAAAATACTTTTGAATCACCCAGTATTTTTGACTTTTACAACAGCTTCCAGCTTTCCTCAACTCATTAAACCATCGAAGCAAACCGCGTAAAGACTATACGCAAGCTCTATAACGAATGATTCTTGATCAAATTTCATCCCTCCAGACACCAACAAGATAGAGTCAGATAATTCATATCTGCAACAGATTTATGATCCTCAGCATCCGCAAGAAGGCCCTTCTGGCAGTATATATCCACGTCCAATTACCGACACAGAGCTCGGAGTAATTTGGCAATTTGTTAGTCGTTAAAATTCCCAGCTGTCTGTTCCTGTCATTTGACGGTCGGGTGGTTCACAACTCAGCCGCAAACGTGTGTGTCGCCACTGTGTTATAAATAAAGACGTTTTTCATTCCGATGGTCCTGAAATAGCGTCCCGACGGCGGGCATCAATAGACGGGGCTCTTTTTGGACTTGGTGGAGCTTGACGAAGGTCAGCTTTGATTATTGAATCAGGGAAGATTGGGAAACTGGAAAGGAGGATGGAATGAGTTGGGCATATTTATAGTTACGTGATGGTGCAGTGGAATGTCGCCGGTTTTGCAATAATTAGTTGTCGTGCAATCTTAGAGTAATAAATATAGATAGAGGGAGCTTATGTCATTTGCAGTGAGCAAGTTTTGTCCCTAACATGAACTATCAAATTTGGCATGAAGCGCGTGGAAATGAAAACATATCAGTGATACGATATTTCACTCAAATCGCGAGTTCTACACAAAGAACGCACTTTTTATGTCCCATAATGAATCAACGTATCATATTGACTCGAAATATATTGAAATAAATACCTAAATATATAACACAAATGAGGTTCAAGATCGACGTCTAAGACTTACGGCCATTAGAGACCGATTTGAGACATTCCGATCTTTAGCAGATGAGTGGTTAGGAGAACAAGGCCATCCTGTAACTGTTCGAACGGTTTACCGCCGGATAAGGTCTTTTGGACTGCAGCATTATCGACCCCATCTTGTGTTACCTCTGACAGTTTAGCATCGCCGGCAACGATTACAGTGGTGCAGAGAACGTCAACATTGGAATGTGGAATGGCATCAGGACGTATTCTCTGATTAATCTCGATTCTTCTTGGGTGCACATGATAGCCGGAGAAGGGTTAGGTCGAGGGGAAAGACGTGAACCTCAGTTTGATGTTGAGCGTCATATACACCGGACATTAGGCGTTTTGGTATGGGGTGCTATTGCACATGCAAGTAGGTCACCTTTAGTCTTTATTGGAGGTGAAATGAGAGCGCTGTATTACCTTCAAGATATAGTAGAGCCATATGTTCTCCCTCACCTTAACCGGCTCGAGATTCCAATATTTCAGCAAGATAATGCCCAATCTCATGTTGCCAGAGTTAATTTGGACTTTTTCGAAGCGACCCAAGTGAATCTTTTGCCATGGCTGCCCAGATCCCCCGATCTTTCGCTCATAGAGCATGTTTGGGACATCATTGGTAGAAGGCTTAGAAATTTACCCCAGCCACGGAGTTTGGCGGCTCTGAGACATGAAGTACAGATATCTTGTGATAGTATCCCTCAAAAAGAAATAGACCATCTTATTGCATCAATGCCGAGACGTGTTGGGGAGTGTATAGATAATCGCGGTGGACAAACACATTATTAACAAATTTATTGAAAAAAATTGTAAACCCTTCGTTTTTTTTTCCAAATTTCAATCACTTACTTCTTGCTATACTATCTTTGTTTACCCAAAATAAATTTATTTTGGATCTCTTTCAAATTCACTACACGTGCTTTAGGCATTTTGAAAACAGCTAAACATCGACTTTTGATCTCCTTCAACAGCTGGTTTAACATTTGAAAAAACTACTACAATATTTAAGTTACAAAAATTGTTTACATGAAAAAACCTTCACGATTTTTTTCTCTAAATTCAATCATGTACCTACTCCTTGCTATACTATCTATGTTTCACAGAAAATAATTTAAAATTCGAACAGCTCCTTCTGGGTGTTACAGTTTCTTTGTCAGTTAGTAAATAAAAAACTCAAGCAATTCACGGAAAGCCAATTTTCCTTTGATACGGTGTGTGTTAGCTTAAAAATAACAGACATTGTGACGAAAGAATCTACAATCTGCAAGATCTGTTCGGTGAATGAGCGCTCAAAAAGAAGAACGGAATAACCAGAAACGTCAATTTCCATCTTATCCCTCACCACAGAATATTCAACGTTCCAATCTGTAAGATACCGTGGTGCCAGATATTCCTGTTTTCAACTCCATCTATTATTCAAACGAACAGTTAGTAGAATCATTCGGTGTACGTAGGAAGTAATTAACTGGTTAAATATAAATGCCACGGACATAATGGAAACGGAATTCTGACCGTACAAGCGCCGTAGGAAATCTAGTTACTCCATTTATGATCATTTGCACAGGTAATAGCCAAATTAGTACACTTCAGACGAAAAAGGTGAGCTGGTACGGTATGAATTATATATGGCAACGTCTGAAGTTAACTGTGGTTTCTGCTGGAAGGGAAAGCAGGGAAGAGTTTCTGTAATTGGGGTTCTGTGCCAAACTAAATGGACAATCAGTGGAAATACAACTTCACCTTATCAGCACTACGTGTAGATATAGGTTTAGTTAATTCATGAAAAGTAAGAAACTTTTACTTTTTTTCAGAGTTTACTCGAAAAATTAAGAGATCTCTTTAACCTCTGCCTCTTCAATAGCTCTATGCCCAAGAGATGGCATGATTCCATCGTCATACTACTCCATAAAAAGGGTGACACAGCCGATTTAGAGAATTACCGACCAATAAGTCTCCTCAGTCATCTTTATAAGCTCTTCACTAGAAATATAACCAGACGGCTAGAAAATAAAATTGACCTCTATCAACATGTAGAACAAGCGGGTTTTCGCCGCGGGTTTGGAACAAATGACTACCTCCAAAGTATAAAAACACTCATTGAAAAAACAAATGAATATAATAGACCCTTGGTGTTGGCGTTCATCGACTTCCACAAGGCTTTCGATACAGTTGAGTTGAAGGCAGTTATGCAAGCACTTCAAGAATGTAGGGTCGATTTTCGATACTCCAGACTTATTTACAATAGTATATATAAAAATGCTTCAATGACGTTAAAATTGTTTGAGAACACTGACCGCATACCCATTGGACGTGGGATGAGACAAGGCGACCCAATGTCCCCAAAATTGTTTATAACAGTCCTTAAAAGAGCATTCAAACAGATGAATTGGGATAAAAAAGGTATAAGTATTGACGGAAAATACCTTAATAACTTACGCTTTGCAGATGACATAGTACTTATTTCTTATAACCTCGGGGAAATAAAAGAAATGATATCTGACTTGATGAAGGCATGAGGGGAAATTGGGCTAAAAATTAATATGGGTAAGTCAAAATTCATGACAAATCTTGTTCCCAGTTCTAACATCGACATCGATGGTTGTGAGGTTGAAAGGGTCGAAGCCTATATATATCTTGGCCACGAAGTTCGTATTTTGAGAGATAATCAGACAACTGAACTGAATAGAAGACTCACTCTCGCATGGGCGGCCTATGGAAGACTAAGGGATATTTTCAAGGGTGATATTCCTATACAACTAAAGAGAAAAGCGTTTAATAAGTGCGTGCTTCCGGTTTTTACATATGGCGCCGAAACCCTGACATTAACAACTGCAACTGCCAGAAAACTTAAAGTGGTGCAAAGAAGGATGGAAAGGTCTATGCTGGGTGTAACTCTAAGGGATCACATAAGAAATGAAGACCTATGAAGGAGAACTGGTGTGGCAAAACTTAAATGGAGCTGGGCAGGTCATGTCGCACGGATGAGAAGTGAACAGTTGACAAAGCGATTGCTGGAGTGGAGACCACGAGCAGATAAGAGAAGTAAAGGAAGACCGTCTACACGATGGACGGACGACATAAAAAGAATATCCAATAACTGGATTCGGACAACACAGGACAGAAGCGAGAGGAATAAAATAGGAGAGACCTATGTCCAACAATAGACGCAAAGGGTTGTATGATGATGATGATGATGAAGAAATTTTTAGTAGCAATATCCCTAAGACGTTTACAATAGACGAGATAATTTTATGACAATCGAAAACTCGTCACTTGGTAAAAGCTAGAAGCCGAAGGCTGTCAATGCCAGAAAATTTTTTGACTTTATTAAAATTAACTAAAAATTAGAATCTTTGCTGTTCTCTACTATAGATGATCTAATACCAATGCATCGTGGGTACTTCGGGTTGATTCAAATACTATATTGTTAAACGGGTCAATCATAATATTATAGTCATTATAGTACTTTAATTGCAAGAGTATACACAAAATGTTACACATAACAATGTGTAACATTTTGCTTCTTAATTTTTGTTCCCGTCTTTCTTTCTCAAGTTGATCGCCCAATCTTTTAGTATCAACATCAATTCTTCCAAGCTTCTATGTTCAATTCATATTCTCGTTCGCAGCAAAAATCCATAAATATTCCCCAAATACAATTGTGACGGTATGTTGTATTTCTGAATTTTTTTCTTTGATTAGCGCATTCACACTTTGTTATACTTTGAAAATTCGCATTGCCCAAATATGATGGTTTGAGATTTAATTGGAATGAAGTTGCCAATCAATCGTGTAGTGATTGATAATTGCACTGAATGCAATTATCAGTTTAATGTTGACATGATTGGGTGCAATTTTTTCATATGACAAAAAATGATAAAATTCGATTGGTTGTTAGAACTGTTACTTGACTTCCTCGACTTGAAATCAAGTCAAGCTCAAGCCAAGTAGCTTGAAAATTAAACCAAGCCGTGAATCCCTAGCCGCATAAAAATGGGATATTATATGGCATTGGCATAAGTGTTATTTAAGTGAAAGGCCACAAATTTTATCTTAATGGCATTAGTGCAAGGCCTCAAATATAATTTGAATTTATATTGAGTCATACATGCATGTAATTTGGTATTTACACAAAAATTTTGGTTTTACTGAATTATATTTTGGAAGGATATTCATCTGAAGTATTCTTGTTTCAATAAATCAAAGTTTTGCTAAATTATTATTATATATCATATATTCACACAAATCATAATAATTGAATGATTACATAACTTGAATAAACACAACGCTTAGATTATATTATTTTATTCGTAGATAAATATGCAATTTTTCTCGATCCAGTTCCAAAATAATGAATTGTAATATTTTTCATATAAGAATAATGTATGATAATTAGTTACGAAAATTCTGTTTTTATGTCTTCATAGAATCTATATCCTTCGACCACAATTACCACACAGCTGTTTTTTATACTTCTTTCCTTCGGAGTTTTTCATCTTAACGTCCAAGTTCCAAGTTGAATCCACAATCTCACCAGCAAAAAAAAATTAGCTGCCTATCAAAAGTATCAACTGCGACAAAACCATCACGCGAAATTTAACACAGATTCATTTTAATTGAATATAAATCTCCAGAGTGAAAGTCCCCAACCTCCAAGTAATTCTGGGGTGCCTACCACATCAGCTACACCCTCTATGATATCCCCAAGGACCTCAAGACCACCGGCTTGTTGGCTCTAGCAATAGTTTGTTCGACAGCTGTTCACATATCATCGAATTACGTCATTACTGGCAATTTGTTTCAATTGTTTACCCCTCATGTTGTCAGGTCTTTATGAAGAATGGTTCTCCTCTCTTAAACGGGTCATAATTCCCTTGATTAAATTTGCATAATATTTTCGGTTGGGTTCAAGTGTGCCGATGGCAATTGCGTATTGAGGAAGGAGAGGTTTGCGGTGGTTTTTGAAAACTTCAATGGTAAGGTTCCGAAATGGCAAGTGGATTCATCAACAGTCACATTTATTTCTAGGCAAAACGTGATATGTGCTTGGTCTTTCGCAATGATTGTGATATCTTTTTGTAACCTCTGAAAGGTTCTCTATCGCTTTTTGCTAATATTGGCAACTATTCTATAGAATTTTCAATTCGAATTGGTTACAACGGCAATAATATGTATTATTTCTTATGTAATTTGTGTTCGATAGTTATATCCTATGAACATATATAGAGAGAGCATATGTAATTTTCAGTAACCAATTTTTGTTTCCAACATGAACTATAAAATTATTAAAATTTGACATGAAGCGCGGAAATGAAAATGTATCAGTGGTACTATGTTTCACCCAATTCGCGAGTTTATCTACAAAGAACGCACTTCTTATGTCCCAAAGTGAATCAACGTTTCATATAAACTCAAAATATATGGAAATAAATACCTAAATATATCAGAAATTAAGAAAAAAAACTTCAAGCGCGCCAAAAAACGGCGGAAGTAAAGTTGTACGCCTGTCGCCTATATACATTTGTGGTCTTTCACTTCAATGACACTTATGTTATGCATTATATTGTCATATGCCATTTGTGTTCTCTCACTTCAATAACACTTATGTAATGTTACATTATAACATTACATATCTTTCCCTTCAATGACACTTATGGCATATATTATTACCTGAGGGATTTATCTCTTTTCTTTATTCCCTCTTCTTCAACTCATTTATGAGTGAAAACTTAACCAAAACCCTACCCGAAAAGCCATATCATCCGACCACACAGATTCCCCCGAACAGCTTTGTTTTCGTAAGACGATCTGATTAAAATGAAAAAAATTAGGCGGTCGCTTCTCGGAACCACAACGGGCGGGCAGCCACAAAAGGTGAGAACAGATTGCAGAAAGTGGCATTTGTGGTCTTTCACTTCAATGACACTTATGCCATATGATATTACATTTGCAGCCTTTCACTCCAATGACACTTATGCCATATATTGTCATATGCCATTTGTGGTTTTTCAGTTCAATAACACTTATTTAATGTTATATTATAACATAACATATCTCTTCCATCAATGGCACTTATGGCATATATTATTACCTAAGGGATTTATTGTCCTTATTCCCTCTTCTTCAACTCATTTCTGAGTTAAAATAAAAAATAACAAAGTTCAAAAACTAAACCAAAACCCTACCCGAAAAGCCACATCATCCGACTACACAGAATCCCCCAGAACAGCTTTGTTTTCGTAAGACGATCTGATTAAAATAAAAAAAAGTTGGGCGGTCGATTCTCGGAACCACAACGCGCGGCGGGCAGCCGCAAAAGAAGGGAACAGATTGCAGAAAGTGGCGTGAAGCAGCCCCCACACAGCCCAGAACGATCTGACGCAAATATTTGCCAACTCCGCACAGAAAATTAAGTGGAATTGAAATGGATTCCAAAGGTAAACGGATGATTGAAAGGGGGAATGAACGGAGTCGAGAGGGTGAGAGGGGTGAAGCGTTCGAAAATACAACGAATGAATTGACGGGCGATGCGGTAGCGTTTTGATTTTATTTGGGTTTTTTGAGGGGATCAGGAGGTTAAAATTTCGAAGTGATGTGTCGTCAATTTGTCGAGAATTAATATTTTTGAATTGATTTCTCTATTCTTCTGTTCAGAGTGGCTGATCCATGTTAATGGTGGGGGAAGCTTATTTATAATGGATAAAAGAATTCTCATATGACAAAAGTAAAATATGAATAATCGGAATTTTATTTATATTAATATAAAATACATAATAATAATAAACGAAATAGACAACATTTTACAGCAGAAACCAAATATAAACACATTTCCAAAGTTTAAAATGACGTATCATAAAAATGAAATTATTCGATATAACACAACAAAAATAGTAAAAACAAGTGAAAAAAATTTTAATCAACGCCAACATCTTCAGCTCATATTGAAAGACAATTTTCCAGAGCTGCTCTTACAGTAACAAAAACCTGCAATGGGTTAGGTGACAAATCTATAATATTCCTCATATGTCGTAGATCCTGGAAGGAAAATTATGAAATCAAACAGAGCCTGGAGAATTCCAATACTAAGAAACTTAATTTTCTTATTATTTTTTGTTTTGTTACGATTTATAGTGATTTAATTTATGTTTCTATTTCAAAAAAGTCGATATTTTCGGTTTTTTTCTGCAAGGTTCCTTCTCATTTCATCATTTTTTTATTGATGTGAAACTACACAATAAAACTGCTGAAAATCATGTAAATTGATATGATTCAAGTACTTGATAGATATATACGTGACTTGAGATTGAAAACTACCACTTGACTTGAGCTTGACTTGAAATCAAGTCATATAAAACATTCGATATTTTCTGACAATCAGTATTTTTTACACTTTCCTTATTTCTGGATGATTAAGTGCTTCTAAGTCCATATTTTTCAACTGTCCGATATTTTTCAAGAAACTGTCAGATATTTCATAAATTGTTAAAGTATAATTACCATGGATGTATACATTCCCATAGCAACCAACCATTCCAACAATTGCAATTTCTATCAAACTTCATTTCAATTCATCACTACAGGAAAAATAAAGAGATTGTGGAAATTGTAATAATTACCAAATACAATATCCTAGATGTATCATCATAAACAAATCGAAAAAAGAATGATTCAACTCGACAGCAAAGTAGATTGACTGCAACATAATTCTCAAAGTTGCCATTTTAAATTCCTATTGTAACCCCCTTTACATTCTTCCTAACACCCTGAAAGCTGAATCGCTCTGTTCATTTCTTTTAATGTTCCTCACCCAATCTCACATTTCGAATCAGAAACAAGCTCATGATACAGCAACTCCCACCACCTCATTCCACCAAACCCAAGGCCTGCTCAGTCCCCAGAACTAGCCCTCAAGACAGTAACTAATGAGTAAATCAGACTCCAAATAGCCCAATAACTTAGCTCAACTATAAACCAAATGCCCCACGGGGTTGCCACACACACACAGAAGCGATTGCTCCACATTCCTGAGGCACAAAATAAACAGCACAATAGTACAAAATAATAGTCTAAGTTGGCCACAATTACTTAATCTACGAGTTGAGACCCTGAACAGGGAGGAGAGTGGGGGGAGTGGCAGAACAGCTAACAAACAGCCAGAAGAGCGTTTTAATTAAGGTGATTAGGTACCGCCCCAGAAATTGTGTACACGAATAAATTAAGTTTAAGAGTGAATTAGTTGCTTCTTGGTTTTGGGCCTGGTGCTTGCTGAGTTATCTTCGGAGGTTGAAAACGGGACTTGTTGAAATTTCTCAATGTGTCTTCTTGTTTTATGTTGCAATGGGTTATGTTGTTTGCACTGAACGGTAGAGGGGGACAGCAGGTATTGATTTTGCTGATTCATAGAGGGCGACAACAGAAAGAAAATTTTAACTCATAGTTTTTCCTCTGTAAGTTTTTGGAAAAATAACGAATTTAGGTCAATTTTGTTTTCAGGGGGATATTTTGTATTTAAAAATTTCTGGGTGTACGATTATCCTGAAGAAACTTAAAAGGCAATATATAAGTCAAGTGACACAATTTTGAATATTTGGCATTTCTATTTATAGGTATGCTAAAGAATGTATGTTTGGCGTTGGTTTCGATCTGAAAAAAATGCACTGGAAGTAGCCGAGTATCAGAACAAATTCCAAGTATTGAGATGTTGAAATTATTATCATTTGCCTTTGGGCAGCCATTTAATTTTTATTTAATGTTTTGCCGAAGTTTGGGAGCACACAGATGTGCAGTCCAAAAGAACTTATCCGGCGGTAAACCGTTAGGTAAGTTACAGGACGGCCTTGTTCTCCTAACCACTCAACAGCCAAAGATCGAGTTGTCGCAAATCGGTCTCTAATAGCCATAAGCCTTAGACGTAGATCTTGAACTTCATTTGTGCCTCTTCAACGTCCGGTGCCTATTCTTTTTCAATTTTGGGCATAATCAAACCACGCTTGACAACATCTCATAAAAGTAGTTGGTTTTCTGTTTGTACGGTTAGCGATTTCTCGGAATGACAATCCCGCCTTCCGTAGACCAATAATTCGACCTCTTTCAAATTCACTTATCTGGCGATTACCCTTACACCTACATGTGAGGAAATGTAGCCTGCTCGAAGCAATAAGAATTTCCCTTAATGGAAAGCTCCTTCCTGGAAACTGGGTTGGACATATGAGGATACTGAATCAACTAGATTCAAACCTCCTTGCAAAACCATCAGATATTATGCCAACCATCTACTATTTTGAAACGCCCTTTGAAACGGTTATAAATGACCGTCCTAGTGCAATAAGTCTCGTAAATTGTCTGGACAAAAATCATCCATATGGTTCACAGATGGATCAAAAACAGAGAAGGGCACCGGCATTGGGATATATGGACCTAAACTGAGGATCTCTAAAGCCCTGGGAAGTGAGCCCTCGATTCTACAGACCGAGATAATGGCTGTTTATGTATGCGCCCAGGAGTGTCTCAAAATGAACCTCAAGGGGGCGCATATCTACATCACCACGGACAGCCAAACCACTCTGAGATTCCTGGAATCGTGTTGTCAGGGGTCTTTGCTGACTTGGGAGTGCCGTAACACCATAAAGCAACTGGCCAGAGGAAATAAGGTGACTCTACTATGGGTACCAGTGCACTGTGGGGTTGAAGGAAATGAAAGAGCGGATGAACTTGCAAAGAGTGCATCAAGGTTAAGACCTGCTGGACCTGAGCCTTTCTGTGGGATAGAAAAAGACCAATACAAAGCTGCGGTCCAGCTATGGGAGTTGAACAATAGGACAATCCACTGGACTAACACTCCTAGACTTGCTCATGCAAAGAAATTCGTGAAGATTTCACCTACCTACGCCAAAAAGCTCCTGAAGCTGTCGCGAGCAGAGCTTCGGGTGATGGTGGGACTGCTGACGGAGCACAAACATCATTTTTACCGTATGGGTAAGTCAGCAGACGAGATTTGCAGGCTCTGTGGATCGGAAGCAGTAACGGCCGAACACTTGTTATGCAAGTGTCCGGAGCTGGCTGGCCTAAGAACCATTCACATGGGTAAGCCGGTCCTGGATACCAGAGAGGTTACGGCCAAGGCCCCTAAGGAGGTTGTCAATTTTATTAACGTCGTTGACGACCTCCCTGGGTCTCTATGAACGAGTAGGGTAGTGAACAAAATATCTGCATGGTCGCAGTTCCCGGAAGGCTTACCGAAGCAAAACAACCCCAGTTCAAATAATAATAATAATAGCTGGCGATTAATTCCGCGTAAAAGTACTCTAGGCATTTTACCAACAACTAAACATAGACTTTGGAGCTGGTTTTTTGTAAAATTTTAAAAACTTGCAATATTTAAGTAACAAAAATTGTTTAGACGAAAAAACCTTCGCTATTTTCTTCTCCAAATTCAATCATTCAACAAAATTTAAAATTCAAACAGCTCCTTCTGGGTGTTGCAGTTTCGTTGTCAGTTTGTATATTTTGGGTAATAAGTCAATTCCGTTCAACTAGTATTATTTCCAGACCCAACACCCTCTCCCCAAAAAGTGCAACAGCCAATTTTTTCCCCAAATTAACACCATTCCATTTTTCGTCATATAGGTCCAAATAACAACGTGCGTTCGGTTATCACCGCGACCATAAAATCTTAATAGCAGATGTTCAATCTCCGGAACCGAACAGCAGGATGAATAATGGATCGCCCCATCCGGCGTCGATCCGGCCACAGAGTCGAGAGATTCGATCTATGAAAATGATAAAATCTCATATTTATAAGGTAATTTAAATTCGACAAAACAATGGGCATAAATACGGTTCGAGGTCATTTAACCGGCGATTTATAACCAAAATAAATTGATAGGTGGCGTAGGACATAACGCGTCGGAAAATGAGCAGGGCTGACGCGTCGCGGTGCCGATTTACGCCGGTAGGTTGGCAGAACTGTATATTGTGACTGAGGGTGGGGGTAAAGAGTGACTGGGTGGGTGGATGACGTTTTCTGGTCATTGTTATTGTTGATCTTTCTTTTGATGAGAACGTTTCAGATTTGACTTAAGAGGGAACATCACCACGTGGCTGTTAAGTTCAAAATTAAATTAGAGATATTTCTTCTTACAAATCCCTGATTATAATGGAGCTTTCAAATAATTTCCTGAAATAATAATCTATATTAATGAAGGAAAGTAAATGTCCTTAATTTGCAAAAATAAAAAACAACAAATTTTGGTACAAATTTGCTTCCGCCGGTCTTTTTTTTTCGGAATTCGAGGCTTTATTTTGAAAAACTTGATATAAATTTATGATTCAAAGTATTGTCCATCGCTGGCCACTACTTCCTCCCATCTTTCGCCTGACCACTTTCGCAACATGGGGTCGAGCATTGTCATGCTGTATCCCTATGATTTTCTGCGTTATGAACCTATTTTTCTACTCCAGTCACAATTCGATGCAAAAATCTCTTCCATCTTTGCCTTGCAAGCAGCTGTTCACAAGCAAACAACCGCCGTTCAATATATCTCGGCTTCAACTCGTACCGCATCGAATTTCCTTCTTTCTGAATCATTTACATGACTTTCAGGCGTTTTGAAATGGCTTGTTGCGTCACTCCCAACGATCCTGCCAATTCATGTTGCGTTTGACACGAGTCTTGATCAAGCAATGTTCTCAAATCTGCATCTTCCAGAACCTTCTCTCTTCCACCGCCATGCTGGTCTCCGACGTCAAAATCGCCGTTCTTGAAGCGTTGAAACCACTCTTGGCACGTTCTTTCAATAACAGCGGCCTCACCATAGATAATTGAGCACATGCGATGAACCTCAGCCGCTGATTTCCCCATAAAAGCAGACAATTAAAAGCTCTCACATGTGACAAGAATTTGGCAAGTAAGCTGACATGTTTAATCGAGAATTACATTATGATGCAGACAAAAATCGACTGATATTTCGATGGCGTTTTGTTTACAAATGTTGTGTGGCACACCTCTTCAAATTCCATAACATTAAAGGCTAATATAAATCAGGTAACCATTTGGCTATAGCGATAAGAATTGACGATTTGAGTTACATCTTCATTTTCAAAGTAGTACGGACCAATCACTCCACCAGAACAAATAGCCTCTCAAATAGCACACCATACAGTGGCTTTTTGGGGATGTAATGGTCTCTCAACAGTAACATGAGGATTTTCACTGCACCATATGTACCATATGTAACTCTGCTTGTTTACAAAGTCCCCAAATGAAAAAAGTGCTACGTCGCTGAAGAAAAATCTTCATCCAAACATTGTTGTTAAACCACCCAATTGGTATATGCCCTATGCGTTCCATGGTCAGTTGGCTTTATCTCTTATGTCAATTGAACTTTATAAGGATGGCGATGCAAATCCAGATGTAAAATACGAAGGTAAAATCATCACAGAGAATACAACATAACGTAATTTTATCGATTGAGTGCAGAAATTAAAGAACATTGTCAAAATGTCAATGTCAAAAGCGAAAGGATGACATTTTCTTCACCCAATGGACCTTGGCATAAATCGATGGAAACCATAGTCAAATTGAATAAGTTGTATTTCCAACTGCTTGACCACTCAGAATATCTCCAGATTTGATGTTGAAATTGAAATTTAGCCTGCAGTAGTCCACAGTAGTCAACATAGTGTTGACGAATAAGGTAGAATTTTTAAGCAAAAATGTGTTTTCACTGGGACTTATTGGGTGAAGTGTTACATAACACAGTAACAAGAAACATCTTGAACTTATCTTTGGATGCACCAACCATGGACAGCAGATTATTTAAATTTCAGAGATAAACACTCAGCAATATCATCATCCAATATTCATGTAGATGAAAAAAATGTTCACCACCAGTGCTCACCACCATTAGAAAAATTACTTGTTCACACGACAGGCGCTCTTCTTTAGGCACATTCAATTATGCTTATTGCATAACCAAATTCTATAGTGGCTCTTTTTACAATATAAAAAATAACACACCGAAAAGAAATTAAACGTTATACAATAGAACCCGTTGCTCAATTCATACAACACCCCGATCTCTTTGTGTTAACGTACGTCCATGCCTCGGGCCAAGCTCGTCTGACGGATCATCAATCTGAACTCTCAAACGTTATCTGTTCGATCCGATCCTGTCATCTACCTCCTCCCAACTCAACCCCCTGAGTCCCCTCCACCCTCGTTTTGCTATGCGATATCGCTAAACAATCACACCCTAAATTAATTATTGATGAGTGATGCAATGGGATTACTCAATATGGGAATTGAGGGTTTGTAGTCTCTTGTGTTCCTCGCTCCACAAACGATCCTGCTTGAATTGTTAATTGGTTTGGACTATTGGAGGTAGTGAGGAACGGTAAAGTTTGGGAGGAATGGTCGTAGGTAAGTGGATGTTGAAGATGAAGGGAAAAAATTTGGGGATGTGGAGTCAGGAGATTTTGGAAGCTTGTATTCATGTACCTCAAACCTCATAATTTCTCCTGGACGCAAGATACGTACTTGAATACTCACTATGTTGTGACGGGTGTTTTTTTCGAGGTATATAACTTTAAGTTGGCATTACTGTTCAATATGGCGACCGATTTAACAGCTGTCAAGTGATTTATTCTCAGTTTGGTTTGGCAATTCATCATGAATAGACTCACGCCTGAACAACGCTTGCAAATAGTGCAATTCTATTTCGAAAATAATGGTTCTGTGCGGAATACGCATCGCGCACTACGTCCATTTTATTTTATTTAGCGATGAAGCGCATTTCTGGTTGAATGGCTACGTCAACAAACGAAACTGCCGCATTTGGAGTGAAGATAATCCACAAGTGTATGTCAAAACAACGTTACTTCCAGAAAAACTGGCTGTTTGGTGCGCTTTATGGGCTGGTGGAATCATTGATCCGTACTTCTTCAAAAACGATGATGGCCAGAACGTTACAGTCAACGGTGATCGGTATAGAGCCATGATTAGTAACTTTTTCATTCCTGAATTGAACAACCATGATGTCCAAGAGCTGTAGTTCCAACAAGACGGCGCATCATGTCACACAGCTCGTGCCACAATCGATTTATTGAAAGACACGTTTGGTGACTGCCTAATTTCACGTTTTGTACCTGTGAATTGGCCTCCAAAATCTTGTGATTTAACACCACTAGACTACTTTCTGTGGGGCTATGTGAAGTCATTGGTCTATGCGGATAAGCCACAAACCCTTGACCATTTGGAAGACAACATTCGCCGTTACGGCCACAAATGTTGGAAAAAGTCATCGAAAATCGGACGTCCAGATTGGACTACATCCGAGCCAGCCGTGGAGGTCATATGCCAGAAATCATATTTAAAATGTAATGCCACAAGATTATCTTGTGGATAAATAAAATTCATGTCAATCGAATGATCCATCGAGCTCAAACTTCAAAAAACGTTTTCTTTCGAGGGATCTGTGACGAATATCTCAAGAGATATAACGATTTTTGTATAGAGAATCAATTCTTAATGATTTTTCAAAAATTTCAAAGTCGAATATTTCTGAAACTGTGAGTTCTACGAAAAATCGGTTTGCGGTGTTAGCATCCACTATGTCTAATTACCCGAAATTGGAACTCACCCGCAAATTTTCATATCGAAAAATTTTTGATAATTTTCCATACCTATAACCTCATGAAAAACTTCCTAGACCCACCAGTGATTTATCGAATCGATATCGAATTTGAATTCGATTTCATCGAATTCAAATTTCAGATAGAGGGAACATATGTCATTTTCAGTAAGCAAATTTTGTCCCCAACATGAACTATTAACTTTGACATGAAGCGCGCGGAAATGAAAACATATCAATGATACGATATTTCACTCAATTCGCGAGTTTCTCCACAAAAAACGCACTTCTTATGTCCCATAGTGAATCAACGTTTCATATTAACTCAAAATATATTGAAAGAAATTCCTAAATATATCAGAAGTCCAGAAAACAAACTTCAAGCGCGCCAAACGACGTGAAACAACAGATGGCACTAGGAGAGCAAAAGTTGCCAAACATTGGATGTCAGCAGGTAGAAACAGAAAATAATAAATATTCTGCTCATTATAAAGCCGACAATTAGGAAAAATATCGGATTCCAAATATTTAAATTTGCATATTTAATCGGGAATCACTCATATAAATATATTTCATTCAATATAATATACATTCATAATGATATAGTAAAATTGTGGATTTGAAAATATATCACAATCCGACAACGTAATCTAACCATGTTGGGAACATTTAAAAATTGCGTATAATCCCTCTATCTATGTTTATTACTCTATGTCTTAAATCCTCCATCCCTATCTTGGCCGTAAGCCACTGGCGAACAGTGGAGATCCGCCACTGATGCCTCCCTTACCTCCTGAAAAACTTCCTAGACCCACCAGTGATTCATCCTTCATCAGATTCGAATTTCAACCGATATCATCATCAGCTCAAATCCAACCCTATCTCCGCCGTACGCCACTGGCGAACAGTGGAGAAAAGAGGGGGGTGGGAAAGTTGGGCGGGTAGGGAGTCGATTGCCACGCGACCCGTGTAACAGAGCGTAACTAAACTAAATTGAGATCGTATTAGAGAAGGAGAGGTCTTATTGCGCATATAATAGACGGTGTTTGTGCAGTTTAACCACTTTGGCAGAGAGGCGTTCGAATTAGCATTTTAGGCGTTCAATTTCGAGATTTCTCCGAATCGGTTCGAGCCGTTCGGGATGACTATTTTGATTTTCTATTTCTCCCCGGGTTACGGATTATGGGGACCTGCAGAAGAGTGTTCGCCGAGTTTGCGGGGTCGCTTTTCCACTTTCGAGTTTGGCGAGGCGTTCTCATGCAATTTATATATTATGAGGAGACGTCTTTCCAGGGGGTTTCATCCCAAAGTCACTGATTAAATCAACAATATGGCAACTCAGTAGTCCCTGCCATATACACCTCGACCTTGATGACTTTGGTGTAGAACGGTTGGGCTCACCACATTTCTCGTTGATAATATTATGCCAATTGAAAAGACCCCGGTCTGATGCACAGATGACGGTGCTAGTAATAAATTCATATGATTTTTAGTTAGTATCAACCTTCAAATGATACGTGTCAAAATTCGACAGCAGTCCTAACATTAGTTTGTGAGATATTTCGTTGTGAGTGTAGTTTTTTTGTTATTTGAAAAATGACAGAAAAAAAGAATTCTGTGTTCTGATAAAATATTGCTTTTTGAAGGGAAAAATACAGTTGAAACAAAATCTTGGCTTGATGAAGAGTTTCCGGGGCCTGCACCAGGAAAATCAACCATCAATGATTAGTATGCTGAGTTTGAACGTGGTGAAATCAGCACCGAAGACGGCGAACGCAGTGAACGCCAAAAAAAAAGCTGCCTCCGACGAAAAAATCAAAAAAGATCACAAAATAATTTTGAATGACCGTAAAGTGAAGTTGATCGAGATAGCAGACATCTTGAAGATATCATCTGAACGTGTACATCATACTATTCATATATAATTCAAAGCGAGGAAAGTATCATCATCAGTATTCTGGGATGCACTAGGTATAATATTCATTGACCATCACAAATTGGCGCCCGAGCAGGGACCTGATGTAGGTGAACAGATTGAGAGCGAAGAAGTTGAAATGGGAGTTGGAGGCTCATGGCCGATTCATCAACAGCGATTATTATATAGCGTTATTGGATCTTTTAAAGAATGAAATCGTTGAAAAAGCCCCCGTTTGAAGAAAAAAAAGTTGCTGTTTTTTCAAGACAATGCGCCGTGTCACAAACCAATGTAAACAATGGCAAAATTGCATGAATTGAGCTTCGAATTGCTTTTGCATCCACCATATTTGCCAGATCTGGCCCCCAGCGACTTTTTTCTGTTCTCAGACCTCAAAAGAATGCTCGCTGGAAAGAAATTCAGTTCCAATGAAGAAGTGTTCGCCGAAAATGAGGCCTATTTCAAAGCGAAAGACAAATCGTACTACAAAAATGGTTTCGAAAGGTTGTAAGATCGCTATAACCACTGTATGAGCCTCGAAGGTAACTATGTTGAATAATAAAATTGAATTTTACCAAAAAAAATGTGTTTTACTTTGGTAGACCGGGTACTTTTCAATTGGTCTCATGCCTTCGTAATATTCAACTGGTTAGTAAGATGCTCAAAAGACGTGTGCCAAAATTTCGGAATATAGAGTTAAGCATGAATCAAGATATCGTAGTTAGAGTAGAGATTCACGGCTTGACCTAATATTCAAGCTACTTGACTTGGTTTGACTTGATACAAAGTCAAGTTCAAGTCAAATATTAGTTTTTCAATGTCAAGTCAGGCCAAGTAAAGTATTTATGTATCAAATACTTGAAGAATCAGGTACATTCTTTCAAGCTATTTGATTTTCAGCAGTTTTATTGTGTAGTGTGCACATCAATGAAAAAATAATGAGTCAGAAGAAACCTTACAAAAAACTTGTTTATTTATGAAACTTATTGCATACAAGAGTTTAAATTTGAAAGTTAATTCACTTCACACGTTTCAAGAGTACCAGTACCAAGTACTGAGCCATAATTGGTACTACTTTCCAATTTTGAATAGTCTATTAACTGGTTAAGGTCTCCCATGAATTTTTCTCAAATTTCACTCAGTATTCACAAATGAGCACTGATTTTGGAAAACCAATTTGACAATTTCTAAACGTTGTATCTTCCCATGATTAAAAGGCATGGTATAATCATTTTGAATTGTATAAATCCTATTAGGAAACCCGTAAATGTAGGTAATGTAATTCTAAAATTTCAATACATCATTTAAAACAAAACGATAATAAACTGCAAATTCCTTATTCGATGGATGTCAAAGAGAAACCTTCACGGAAAACGCCTACCAATTTTCCAATGAAAACAAACTACCTTCCTACTTCCAACCGATCAAATGGAGTAGAAAAGTAACGAAGACCGAAAGCGGAGGTCACAGCGAAGAAACACGGTATCAAAAAAAACCTTCCATTCCAATTATCTGAACACAGAGTCGTTATTTCCACGCCATACCCAGCGTATGGTAATTTTGCGGAAAAATTCATAATGTCTGCTGGTTCCATTCAAAGAAAGTGGAAAAGTACAATCGCTCTGAGCCCCATTTTTAGGGGTGGTCGCGCATCCAGTTAGTTAATTCAACAAACCCGAATGTAATAAAAATCCTCCCCTTGAACTCTAACACCCCCCACTCCTCGTCTCTCTTTTACGAAAAGTGAGAATAACGAAGCGACGAAACATCATATAAACTTTTCTTATTACAAAAGCGGTGTAATATTTCAACACCCAATTTTGTCAGGATGGGATAGAGATGGATTTTTCGAATTTAAACTTTCAGTTTGGGACTAATTTGTTTCACATGAGGGTTGAATGTTTTTGTAGCTGATTCGTTCTGGATTCGAGATGAAATATTTAGGAGGATGGAGCCTACGAAACGGTTGTTTAAAGTGGAGAAATTTAATAGACAGTGTAAGTAATTTTATGCAGGGTAATAAATGAAGAAGCCTATACAGGACCTGCCAAAAATTTGTTACAGAGTGTCTGATAGTAAAACTAGGCTTGGCTTGATTTTTAAACTACTATTTTGAACTACTTGGCTTAAGCCGAGTAGCTTAAGTCAATTAGTAGTTTTTCAATCTCAAGTCTTTATTCGTCAAGTACTTGAATGATTTTCAGCAGTTTTATTGTTTAGTGTCACATGAATAAAAAATGATGAAATGAGAAGGAACCTTGCAGAAAACACTTTTATGTATTAAACTTATTGTATAAAAGAACAGAAAATATCAACTTTTTTGAAATAGAAACATAAATTAAATCACTATAAATCATAACAAAATAAAAATTATGAAAAAATTAAGTTCCTTAATATTGAGAAACCTCCAGGATTTGTATGATTTCATAATTTTCCATCCAGGATCTAAGACACATGAGGCATCTTTTAGGTTTGTGGCCTAACCTATTGCGGGTTTTTGTAACTGTAAAAGCAGCTCTGTAAAATTGTCTTTTAACGGGAGCTGAAGATGCTGGCGTTGTTTAAAAGTCCTTGGCCATTTTGGCGAATTTTAGAAAAATATTTCTGAAACTACCAAAAGATTTCATAGAAATGTGAGATAACTACTAACAAAGGCGAATGTTTCAGTCTCTCGGCGCTCGAGGAATCCTCTCAATGGACTAGTTTAGTAATGTTGATAATACTATATTTCACACGATAGAATTAAAATATAGAGCAAAACTGATAAATCAGTGAAAAAATTTGAAAATCCATCAATAAATGACTGAGAAATAGATTATTTAAATTTACGTATTTTAGCGCGGAACGTCTTTGGTCTCCGACTCGTCTGTGACGTCACGCCACTTGCCTGTGATCGCTACACCATAAATTACGTTTAAATACTTAGCCGCGCCAAGGCTCTCGCGCCGTTTGTAGTTGTACAGAATAGTTTTAAACTCGAGTTTTGTTTTTATGTCACCATAATGGAAGAAGGCTTCGTGAAAGGACAAAGTGACAATTTGCCTAAAATAGATATATTCGCAGTGATGGAGTTTTTTTCTTCAAATCCATCTTATGTCAGTGCTGAAATAAAAGGAGTTAAACTTTTCAAGTAAGTATCTACTTTTGAGTTTGCTTCATCATGGTTCAACTTATAACGATGATTTATATAAAAAACGTTTCATAAACAGTTTGTAGTTGAGTACTGGTTGTTGAAGTCTATCCATTATCAATGGAAAAACATATTTATGTGAGGAGTAAAAAGTATAAAGAGAAAAAAGTTATGTTTACTGCCCGTATAAAATCCGGTATGAATCAATTCTATCTAAGTGGACTTGATATTGACGGGCGTCATATCGTCTTGTTTATGTTTTAAAACATGAGGGAGATAGTTCGCAATGTCAGTGGGGTAGTATGTTGTTTTTTGTGTGTGAATTTACATCAAAATGATCTTCACACACATATGAAGTAGTTTGAGGTCAAATTAAGTCACGCCTCATTAATTTGCACCACTTCTTCCTTTGATTCATGTCATTTGGTACATGAAAAAACAATTTATTGGGGTTTTTAATTGTCGTGCTTGCACACATAGGCACAATACAATATTTGTAGGATTTTTTTTATTTCAGACATCGTGCAACGAAGTAAACACGACACGAACGGCACAAGTGATTGTACCAATGAATTCGTAAGCACTCTGCGAATACCAGTCGCCTCGTGTAAGTGGCGTGACATCACACACTAGACGCTGCGTACTATGAAATTATTCTTCCAAGCGCAACTTCAAAGTCCCATAACTTTTTCATTTCTAGAGATATTTCAATGATTCTTCCACATTTTTGTTTCATTTTACTTAAATTTTTAGAATTAATCCTTAACAAAAAAATGAAAACTAGTCCATTAGTCTAAGCGCCCACGAGATTGCAGAAATATATTCCGTGCGAAGCGTGCATATCAAGCTTAAGTATTATTGCTTGATAGCTTGATATCAAGTCAAGTCATAAATATCTATAATGAAGTCAAGCTCAAGTATGTAATTTTTCACGAGCTTGATTTTCAAGTCAAGTAGTTGGTTAAAATGTCAAGCTACTTTGCTTGATGAATCCCTACTTTTAGGTCATCATCCTAATTTCAATTTCCGAATTCTGTATTGCATATTTCACCAATCAATCGATTAATTCCGGTTGGAATTGAGTTTCCAATTTTAATCTTGAATTTTATAGGTCAAGAAACTTATTGCATTCATGTTTATCACATTATTGGTATGTAATCATTATGCAAGAATCGAATTATGTTCCAATGAATAAGAGGTCTCCGAACTCAATGCATTTATTCAAATTGATCGTATCAGTGCTTTCAAACATCTGGAAAAACTTCAACTTTGAACTTGATGATGACAATAATGTTTGTAGATGCAATTTACATACCTACGTACTAATAAATGAACATTAAATATATTTGGCCATAAAATTTAGTGATGAATTACATAAAACGTCAAATAAACATATAAGTACATGAACATAAAAACAAATTCTAAGTGGAAAAACGCTAATTTGAAATATCAGCCCATATTAACGATAATAGCCTCAATTATATACTTATTTACTTTTTGGACGTTAATTTCTCGAACATAAAACCTCATCATTTCGTCACGATATCTGTTTTTTTTTAATTAAACTGAAATTTTTCTGTGTAGGTACGCATCTCTTATGAGCATAATCTAAGGAGGGGTTCCGTGAATTTCAAAACTTCATTTCGATGACAACTACAACACGTAGAAGAAAAACGGGAAAACAAGCGGTCACAGAATTTGAAATGAGGTTTCATTTTGATATAAAAAAGGCAGATCAATGGATGTTCATTTCATTGTAAAGACATTGTATGCCATTAACGGTGGAAAACGATATTAGCCAAATGCCACGGCTATGGTTGCAGCACTATATCATTTATTGAAATTTTCCATCTTTAAGGTGAATCGATTGTGAAGCTTTGGCATAGACCCTATATTTCTTATGATCCCAAAGAAAAAAGTCTAAAGGTGTTAAATCACAAGATATCGTGGGCCAATTTTGATAACCACTTAGAGAAATAACATAGCCAGATATCAATTAGAAATCAATTGTCGTTTCAGAAATATAGAGAAAAGCTGGTCTTCAAATGGGGCACAAACTATGAATTGATTACAATTATACAATGGACACAAAATGAATTAAATCTCGAAGTGAATGAAAAGTCGAAACACACAATATCTTTGAAACTAATGACATTTTTGGAAAACGTTTTCTACAAATCTGCGACTGAACAACCGAGAAAATATAGAGTGAACCATTTAAGTAACACCAACTCTCCTCTAACACGAAAATTAATTTCTCTAATTCTGTGGTTATTCCGTTCATTCTTCCACATCTTGTAGAACAAAATCGTGCGAGAATATATCAGAAACGCACAGTTTTCATGGTTATATTTTATTATTCTATGTTGGTACTCCGAACTTTCCGCCACGGCTTTATCTGTCAATTCATCAATTTGCCTTAAAGAAATCAGTTCTGCCAACCAACATTTTTCAATGCAAAAATCACTAAAATATATTTATGGAAATATTTCATTAATTTCAATGAAAATGCAATGAATTAGAGAAAATAATGTATAATACTCGTACAGAAGGCTCATTCTACCACTCGTTCATTCCAAAACTCGCCACTTCGTGGCTCGTTTTTGAATTTTGAACTCGTGGAAGAATATCAATGCCTTCTGCACTTGTATTATAAATAACTATTCTATGATTTTTTAAGAGTATGATATAAACTATGAAAATTTCTGACAAAAGGATTAAGGATTTCTCAAACAGAAACCAAGATATAGCGAAATTATTCAAAACAGTAATTTTCCAGAATAATTCGAGAACGAATAAAGACGTATATGTATGGCTTGCTTTCTGCTATATTATCATTTCGAAGAAATAGATTTTGGGTCACTCTGTATTAAAATTGAAATATACACTGTGTCCGTAAAGTACGGAACAAATTCATTTTTAGCTAAACATACTATTTTAAGGAATAATCCTGAAACACGTCAATTTTTTATTTTAATTCACCGTATTTTAAAATAATCTAATATACAGGGTGATTTACTTTCGAGTAATGACGTCACCGTCATTTTGTTTTAATGGAACACCACAATTTTGTCTCAATTTTCTGATTACTCTAGCTGAGCTGATTCCAAAAGTGTCACATGTTGATTCCACTTGGTACAGGGCAGACAAAAGTACAATAGTTTTTTGTATGCTCATAAAGTAAGGCGTAACATTCTTTATTAGTTAAATTAACAATATTATAAAAAATACTTATTGTCTAGTGGCAATTGGTTTGAATGTGACACCCTGTAGTTTCTTCTATTTTTAGATTAATAAAAATAAGCTTTTTCCAAACATGTTTGGTACTTGTGGTCTAGCGGACAGAATATGAAAGGAATTATTTCTTATCAATTTAAAAACATGTAATGAATGTAACAAACTACAGGGTGTTACATTCAAACCAATTGCCGTTAGACAATAAGTATTTTTGATAATATTGTTAATTTAACTATTAAAGAATGTTACGCGTCACTTTATGTGCACACATAAAACTATTCTATTTTTATCCACCCTGTACCAATTGGAATCAACATGTAATACATTTTTGGAATCAGCTCAGCTAGAGTAATCGGAAAATTGAGACAAAATGGCGGTGTTCCATTCAAAAAAAAAATGACGGCGACGTCATTATTCAAAAGTAATTCACCTTGTATATTAGATGATTATTTTAATATACGGTGTTAAAATAAAAAATCGACGTGTTTCAGGATTATTTCTTAAAATGGTCTGTTTAGCTAAAAATGAATTTGTTCCATACTTTACGGACACAGTGTATGTATGACATGCTTTCTAATATATTATCATTTCGAAGAAATAGATTTTGGGACACCCTGTATTAAAATTGAAATATATAGAATTGTTGCACTTCAAATAAGTCGAAAAGTGGTGAGCGCCTTCTTCCATAAAAAAATATGAAAAGGTCCACAGAAAAATGTTATATGCACCTCTGCAAGAAACTGTCTATTGTCTCGCCTACTTATTACTTATTAACAACTATTATCTGAATTATCTCCCAAATAGGTACCTACAGCTGAATAAACTAATTAAGACAAGACGACTGATACAAACATATTGTTTGAGGACTCCTATATAACAGGAAACCTCATTATTCTCATAGGTGCATTCGATTGAGCAATCAGTGTATCTTGAACTTTCAGTTATGTATGTCAGTCGAACTTTTTTTGTGTTGATTTTATTGGCATCCGTATTTATCTCACCATTTGTTTATTTATATCACAAATTGGTGAATTATCAACCTGGAATCCCAGTTCTAGAGGAAACTTGGTGGACCGATGAAAATCCTGAGAAAGAGGATAAGAATATTTATCCTTTCAAAATAAATATCACACAAGAGGTAAGAATTGAAATAATTTCAGGAAACTCTTCAGGATTTGAATTTTTATATTCTAATTTTTTCTTCATGGGAACTGTGAGTGGAATGTCTCGATGCTGCGACTATTTTTTCTCATTGTTTGATCATTCTTGAGCAACTTGTAGAATGAATATCAACATTTCAAATTACATTCTGATCTGAAAACAGGTATGCTAAAATTTCGGAAAATTCACAAATTAAAAATTATCTCGGAGATAATTTTTTCTTTTTAATTATTGATATGGCAACTTGAAAAATCCCAGCCATGAACGAAAATTCAAAATTTATAATTTTTCAAATAGGAATAGTTGTAATTTCCATATAAGTATTAAAATTGTTTTTGTCCAACAGCTATTCTATTATTATTTTATAATGGGTTTTGTTTAAAAAAGCTCTGTGCGCTGGCAGAAAGACATAATAACAAAGCCCACAGAGAACATAAATACTTTATATGAATCGCAATAGCTTTTTCGGAAGTAATAAATTGAGCAATTAGCTGCCTCATTGCTTCGTCAAGCAAATTCAGAGGAGCATATATGCAATTTTTTTGCAACTCTTTTGGTTTATCATCATCTTACATTTGACCATTCTCAAAAATTTTCCGATCGAAAATTTTTTGGAAATTAATTTTTTTTTTCTGGTAAAGTATGCAGATTTTTGTCCTTTGAATTCCGAGTCTAAACATTCATATTATTCAAATAACTTCCCTCAAATCATCTTTGCAGTGGTCCATACAGATTTCATACTGGATTCTTTATAATTATCGTTGTTTTTCCTTTCTATATTGAAAATATATGGCTATATTATTTCAGAAATTTTTTCTCGATCTTAGGAGTAGTTTCTGTTCAGTAGAAAATTGGCACATTATGAACTCTCCTCAATCAAAGAAAGCTCGAATGTGCAAAGGGAAGTCTTCCACAAATAATTGGTTGCTTAAGGACAAACTGTCACCCAATTTTTTAAGAAGACGTCTTTGAAGGTCTTAGTCAGACCAGACATTACATACAAATAGATGATTCATCATGACAACGACCCATGTCACACTGCACTCTCCACAATATAATTCAAACGACATTCCTGTGGTTTCCCAGCCTCCCTAATCACCTGACCTCAGTCCCTTGACTTTTTCCTCTTCATAACTTAAAAAGTCCTCGAAGGATCAGCTCTGCTACCATCGGTGTTTAGCTGCCCAAGGGAACTACTTCGAATGGTAAAACATTTTATGACGTCTAAAACTAAAAACTTTGATAACTGAAAAACAGTCTCATTATTTTTCTGTCATACCTCGTATCTGTGAGAAATGTCTGAATTTATCGCTGAAAAATCACCTTTTTGGCTTGCTAAGTTGCAGCTTTTCTCAGTCTGAACCGAGCGTCGATGTGAGAAGTTTTTTCACATACTCCATTTAATTTTGTTTGACGTCATAATACGTTTTTTAACAATGTAGCCAATTTTTTTTTTGTTGGTTTTAAAACATTTTCACGCTGTGAATTATTGAAAACTAGTTGGTTCTGAAAGGAGTGATTGAAAATTTTCAATCAAACTGATTTTAAAAGGATGAAATGAAATCGTCAAATATAGGATTGATATAATTTTTGTTAAACCTACCATTAATTTGAAATTGTTTCACCTTGCAACAAAGAGGCATAAAATTATTGGTAAACGCATTTTCATGTAGAACTGATTATACAATATTGAATTATCTTGATAGATGTCAACGACAGGTGTTGTTTTTTTAAGTGATCAAATTAACGTTAATAATTACCTACAAGGAAGGTTGAACACGTACTGGACAAATCATGATTTGAATAATAACATACATAAAGGTATGAGAATTGAGATTAGGTGTTGACCTATCGAGTATGCAGGCACTAAATTCGGTAAATATTGTTAGTGATCCTGGGATCTCTAGATTTGCATTTATACACACATCGTAAAAAGTCATGACAATTTTTTGTGTGTGGAATCCTCACTATCTTGTCACTTACATGAAAACAATAAAAATCAGCAAAAATGTTTCTTGTTCGAAAGTTTGACCGTACAAGAATAGTAGCCCTACATTTTTTTTTTATACGCATCTCTCGGAAAAAGACTGAGCTTATAACGCCCTTTCAAGCGCCCCGAGATGAATTTAGAAGAAATCGGTTTGTGCGTGTCTTAAACTGGTGTTAGTTGTAACCAAGGGGGAATACATCTTGAGGTAGGGTATTCCATAGCCTTGCAGTTCGATAAAGAAAAGCCTTCTGATACACCGATGTCCTAGCTGTAGAAAGATGCACGACAAACTGGTGACTATTATCGGCTAGCCTTGTTCGTCGATCAAATTGAGCCCCTGGTGGAATCATGGAGGCAATGGCAGCAGAACACCTTCCGTGGTAGTATCTGCAAAAAAGGCATAAATCTCCAACCTTCCTACGGTGATCGAGACTATGAAAGTTGGCAGTTAATGTTGGATCGTCTATTAGGCGCACTGCTCTTTTTTGAATGGAATCAAGTAGGAGTAACGAGTGCTTAGGAGCTGAACCCCAAGCATGAGAGCAATATTCCATGGCTGGACACACTTGAGCCTTATAAAGTAATAAAAGCTGCTTTGGAGTGAACAATTTCCTCGCCCCCCAACTTGTTGAATGTAACATGAAACATTTTTTGTGTGTGGAATCTTCACTATCTTATCACTCAAGTGAAAACAATAAACCAGCAAAAAATGTTTCTTGTTCGAAAGAATATCTCAGTTTGACAGGGCAAGAATAGTAGCCCTACATCAAGAAGCTTTGCCAAAGCATCAGATTGCGCAACGTTTGAATATTCGACGGACTTAAGTAAAGCGCATAATGGAGCTTTTTCTGGAAACCGGCAACGTTGCCCGGAGACCAGTGCTTGGTCGACCCAGAGTATCATCTGCAAGAGAAGACCGCTATATCGCAAATTTTACTTGGAGGAATCGAATGGTATCTGTAACAGCGCTTCCAAGTCATTTTTTGGGGGACCTATAGACGGGTAGTCTCAACCAGTACCATAAGAAGACGGTTGCATTCCTCAAATTTAAAAGCCAGAAGACCTTTAAGAGTACCTCGGCTTTCACCTGGATAGAGAGCTACCCTTCGACCATGGGCAGAACACCAACAAGACTGGCTTTAACCATAATGGCGCAACGAATTTTTTTCGGGCGAGTCACGATTCGGTTTACAAAGTGATAGTCGATTAGAAAGGTTTGGAGAGGTCCAGGCATTCAAGAGTGACTCAATTTCGCCCGGGAAGTTGTGCCTTTTCAAGGCGGATCAATAATGTGCTCAGGGGTATAATGTTTGGTCCCCGTACTCCTCTTATTATCGTTGAACGAACAATGACTGGCGTCATCTACGTAGAAGACATCATTGAACCAATAATTGTTCCTCTGCGCAACCAATTTGGGGATAATTTCATTTATCAGGATGATAACGCCCCACCACACCGCACACGAAGGGTTCAAAACATTCTTCAAGAGAACAATATTCCGAGAATGAACTGGTCAGCAAACTCACCAGACATGAATCCAATTGAGCACGTTTGGGTTTACCTAGGGAGAGCAGTATCCAATCGCCAAAACCCACCTTCAACCCTTCAGGAATAGAGTTTAGCCCTTCAAGAAGAATGGAACGATATTCCTGAAAATTTCATTAATGACTTGATTCGTGGAATACCTACGTGTATTGGGCAGTTGATTGGAAGAAAAGATGGTAATATGCACTATTGAATTTGAAATCAGTTGTGGAATAACTAAAATTCATCAAAAATAAATAATCGATTAATTTAGATTTTTTCTTATTTCTTCTATTTTGTCCCATCTTACATAAAGCAAAGATTTTCTATCAAATATATTGCAGTTGAAATAGAGGAAAATATTCATCATATAGGCCTAGGAGGGCCAAGTATTTTGACGATGTGTGTATTCACATGATCTCTTTCTATTACAGATCCTGAACGACCTAAAAAGCAGACTTGATAACACTCGACCATTCACCAAACCACTGCAAGACAACCATGTCAACGGTTTCAACTCTGACTTAGCCCAAGAAATCCTAGACTACTGGAGGACCAAATACGACTGGAAAAAGAGAGAAGACAACCTTAACAAATACCCACACTTCATTACAAGCATCCAAGGCTTGAAAATCCACTTCATCCACCTCAAACCTCAAAATATCTCCGATCGTTTGAAGATCCTCCCTCTTCTATTATGCCATGGTTGGCCGAGCTCCTTCATAGAATTTCTAAATGTCATCACAATGCTGACAAAACCTCAAGAAAACCGCAATTTCGTCTTTGAGGTAGTCGTGCCTTCTCTTCCAGGTTTTGGGTTCTCCCAAGCCCCTCAAAAACCAGGGTTGGGTGCTACAGAAACCGCACTGATCCTCAAAAACCTCATGAACCGTCTTGGTCATCGCAGATTCTACGTGCATGGTGGCGATTTGGGCATGATGGTTTTGAAGGTTATGTCTATGAGTCTCGAAGATTCCGTCCTTGGTTTCCACAACCATATGTGTGTCAGTCTCCACCCCTATTCGCTGTTCAAGTTGGTGATGGGTTCTTTCAATCCAGATTGGATTAGGAGGAAGACTCATCGAGAGTTGTTTTACCCCATTTCTCGTTTAATACAATCGATTTTGATGGAGTCTGGATATCTGCACACTCAGTCGACCAAACCTGATACTTATGGTGAGTTAATCGAATAAGTCTATCACTTTCATTATACATGGTGGGCCAGGTTTTAGTGCAATAACTTTGGCGTCGGATAGAACATTATATAAACATATATCATACCATGCTTCGTTTTCGAGATACAGGATGTTAAAGTTTGAGAAAATATCAGTTTTTTACTTGTAACTGTAGAATTATTACATTGATTGTTTTAATTTTTAGGTATCTGAGACTTGATAATGTAATGTTTCGAATTGGGTAAGTGCCTCTTGCCAAAATTTTAACCAACAGAAATTGACATAAGCCGACTAGGGGTTCCGTGAATATGGCTGTTGGAAATTTTGTTTTCTTGATGATTTAAAAATTACCGATTCTAAATGAATGTTGCATTCAATTTTGTAATATTCAATACCATTGAAACGTAACTATTATGTATGTATTTCTATCCGATTTTAGTTAATTTGTTTAGTTGATTGTCTTATTGAAAAGATGTCTCGTTCCACATTGTGAACTTGCTTTCGATATGTGTAGTGTTTTGATTTGAAACAAAGTAATACTTCAACTTCGCTTACGCCGTTTTTTCCGAAACTCGAGGCTTTATTGTGAAAAATTGATTATACATTTATAATTCAAAGTATTGTCCATCACTGGTCACTACATTCTCCCATCTTTCGGGCAGCGTACGAATCCCGCGTTGAAAAAACTGGCCATCTTTTGAAGCGATCCCCGAATTGATCGGGTCGGGTAAGACTTCCCATTTCGAAGTTTCCAAGTATGTCTTGACCACTTTCCCAACATGGGGTCGAGCATTGTCATGCTGCAAAATCACTTTATCATGTCTCTCGTTGTATTGCGGCCGTTTGTCTTTCAATACTCGGCTCAAACGCATTAATTGCGTTCGATAACGATCGCCTGTAATTGTTTCAGTCGGTTTTAACAACTCATAATACACTACACCGAGCTGGTCCCACCAAATACTGAGCACGACCTAAGAACCGTGAATATTCGGTTTGGCTGTCGACATGGAAGCATGACCGGGATATTCCCATGATTTCACTTAGATTTAGATTAGAATGCATTATTTGCAAATATCCAATAAAAATAAATTGACGATCTTTCCAGGAGTTGGTATAGATGATTCGCCTATGGGAATGGCAGTTTTGTTTCTGGAAAAATACAGCACAGGTGCAAGTTTGCAAAATCGTTTTCGAAAGGATGGGGGTTTAAAGGAGAAGTACAACTACGATGACTTACTGGATAACATCATGATCTACTGGGTCACCAAAACAGGAACCACTTCAAACAGATTCTACGCAGCATCATTCCGTAGCTCTTCAATTTATTCAATATTGGTGTAAGTTGCAAGTTGCATTAATTCTTTCACCATATTTCATAGCCAAGATCTTTGAGTAAAATTTTTCATGTAGTCAAAGAACAAAAGCCAACAAGTTGAGAACGGCGACGTATCGACATTTCGGCATCTTTTCTCTCCAGCAATTTTGCGGTGCAACAACAAATTCTCTTCAGTATGCACATATATTTGTCTTGTTGATGTTTTTGAATCGAGAAGAGTAAAATTAGTGTGAAAACTATTAATAACTGCACGAATTGCTTGTTCACTAGACCCGTTTCAGAAAAAAAGCGAAGAATAAAAAAATGAAATTAATAAAAATATAAATGAAAAATAATGAACACAATTTTTATCGAATATCATAACTTCAATAAGTATGCCTCGAATAATTCAAAATCAGGAATATGTACCTTTTTAGGAGTAATAACATAGATAGAGCATAGATAGACAACATAAATGCTGATGAATTTAACAAAAAAGTGGGATCTTAAATTTAAAAAAATTTAAACTAAATAAAAAGCAATGACAGTCAACAGGAAGAGAGCAGCATAAAATCCAAAGCTTGGGTTTTATGTAACAGATAGATACAGAAAATATTTTTTTTACAACAAATGATGAAGATGAATTATTAAAATCATTATACTCAACCGAAAATCATTCAGTTGAATAGATTCCATTCAACAAAATATACATTCATGACAATATTGCATTGTGCATTTCAATAAATCAAAGTCTGAAACCGTTAACCATGTTGTGTATAAATTACCTATACTCTATTAATGTAGATTACTTCAAGGTACCTGAAATAAATTAACCAAAAAATCATATTCCTCTTTATTTCACATAGTTGAATCTATATTACACCAATATAATTTTGAAATATTTTTCTCATTACAGTTCACCAGTAAAGGTACCCAGCGCTTGTACAAGAGGAAACTATGATATAATATCTCCAGAAGGGATAGTTGAAGAAACATTCCCTAACATTGTACACTCTGTTGACTACGATGTAGGACATTTTTTCGGTTTTGAAAATCCAAAACTATTGGCTAGTGACATTTACGAAGCTATAAATAAAATGGAGCTAAACAGTGCAACGAGAAAACATACAGATTTATGAAGTACTTGAACTGTATGAAATATCAAATGTAGATATGTGATAACCATTCCTAATTATGTATATCGACAAATCTATAATAATATGATAAGATAATTGAGAACGCATGAACAACCGATAACTTCATCGGGGTTGTTAATACCATGACCATATCTGTGAATACACACAATTGCTCATCAAAAATTAGTATTAAACTGTATTAAAATTAAAAAAACAATCTAGCTATAGGCATTTCTGTAGAAAGTAAGTAAAGTTAATAAAGAGTGCTACTCAGAGCTGTAAATTATTATTATTATTACTGAATCAGGGTAGTTAAGGCTCTGCTAGCCATCCGGGAACTGCGAAGAAGCCTTGGTTGTTACTTCGTGAGTATCTAGGACTGACTTTCTCATATGAGTGATTCTAATGCCCGTCAACCTTGGACATTTGCACACAATGTGTTTGACTGCTTCTACCTCCTTTCCACAGAGCCTGCAAATCTCATCTGTTGACTACCCCATGCAATGCAAGAGATATTTACACCAACGGTGTCCTGTCAGCAGTTCCACCTTTACCTGAAGCTCAGCTTGTGGTAGCCTCAAGAGCTTTCTGTTTTTGGTCAGTGAAAACAGAAAAAAATTTCTTCGCCTGAGCAAGACCAGGTGTGTTCTTTCAGAGGGTTATTCCATTGTCCCACTCCCATTGTTGGACCACTGCTTTATATTGGTCTTGTCAAAGACCAAAAGAATGCCCAAGACCAAAAGGTGGCTGTAAATTGAGCGTAGGTAATCAATTTTTTTGGCAATGCTGAAAAAGTTCGTATATTCCGGAGTCGAATCCATTTTTCAAATCACAATATTATTTGCGCCTAACAAAGTGAAGACTATAAGTCTCTGAAAAACTAAACGAGACAAGTTCAATGTGAAGCGAATTCGAGCAAATTTGGATTCAGCACTACAAGCATACGTCAGAACTATGTGGAAACAATCTAGCCAAAATTCTCAATTGCCATTGTTTAGCTCAAAATCAAAGATTTCAAGAAATTGAGCTGAGCCGGATTGCTGACGTAAAAGGTTCACACAGGTGGTAGGATCAATATGATATGGAGAAACGATATAAAATATTGAGTCTTAAGATGCTGAAACCGTTTCTCTTATTCCAAAACTGGAGATCTGCAGCTTTTAGAATCCAACCGTCACTTTTTTATTGGTGCTTACTTCACCTTCCCGAAACGAATATTTCTACAGCTATCTTGGAGTTGAACTTAATTCTTTTTTAAATTACAAGGTCCACCTAGGAAACTTAGATTTGAAATTGAAGTCGAGGAATAACATCCTTCAAAAATTAGCTGGTATTTCATGGGGTAATGATGCCAGCACTCTTCGTACGGCAGCTTTGGCCATGGTTTTTTCTGCTGCTGAATACTGTTATTCTCTTTGGTTCAATAATGCTCATGATCATGGAATTGATGCTCAGCTTAACGTTTCTAAAAGAATTATCAGTGGAACTATCAGTCTACAACTTTACATTGGTTATCAGTGCTATCACATTTACTTCTGCCTCATATCCGTAGACAGGTCTCAGTCAAGAAATATTGGGAAAAATTTCATTTCTAACCGACCCTATTTCCAATTATCTTATCTCCTAGATACTAGAACTGCCAGATCATTCATCATTAATACCGTCCTTCAATCTAATGAAAGTTACAAGGAAATTTGGTGTTCGGAATGGAGTTCTTGTAATTTCTTCAACAAAAGTGTAATCGTTGATCCTTCAGATAAAGTTTTAGGTTTCTATCTTCCTAAGAAAATTTGGTGTATTTAATATCGACTAAGGACTATTCATGGTTGTTGCAATCTTCAAATCTTCTATGGTAAGCCCAATATGTGAGTGTGGTATAGAAGAAACCATTGACCACTTGGTGAATACTTGTCCAATTTATAAATTTCATAGTGGTTTCCAAGCTATCCATTCAGTTTCAGATTCTTTGTCATTAAGGGTCGCTTACTTCAAATCAATATAATGGAAATCAACATTTATTACTCCTTTCTGTTTCTTTTCGTTTTTGTTTTCGGATTTAAGAGAAAGGATGGAGAAGATTCAGTTTGGATAAAGAGGAAGCCCTTCAATATTAATATTTCAGCTCAATCTGTAAACAAAAACACAAACCAGTCAAGAACTTTTATTTTGAATAACTCACTATCAGGGCAGTTATCACTTTTGAAGCTGTTATCTTTTTACATTTCACAAGTAAAATATAGGCCTTTAATAAATGGTTGAAAGTTCCGCAGTTACAGTCTGCAAAAATAAAGTGCATTTTCAGTCAGCAATACGCTCTATTAGTCTGACGTCACACACCGCCATTTTTGGTTCTCCTGTCAGTGTTCGGAATCCAAACAAATAAATTGTCATTCGAACTAGTACGGTGTCGTTGAAGGAATTGGCTTATTTTCATAAATAAGAGTATTTGAGGAACGATTTCAGTATTAATTGATAGACAAAAGGAACGAGGCTAATACCAGTAAGTTTGAATCGTGTATCATTCCCCAGATTTTGTAAAAAGCCGTGTTTATTAGTTGAACTTCAAGTTCGAACTTACTGGCATTAATCTCGTGCCTTCTGTATATCAATTAATAGTAAAATCGTTCCTTAAATAATCATATTTATCAAAATAAGCCAATTTCTTCAACGATAACGTACTAATTTGAATGACAATTTGTTTGGATTCCGAACACTGACAGGAGAACTGAAATGGCGGTGTGTGAGATCATCACTAATAGAGCGTATAGTGGAAAAATTTGAGCTGTTACACGAGTTAGTGATGTGGTGAATCAAACCCGTGTGTGTCGCTCAAGAACAACTGAGAATCTTGCTGCTAGTGTTGACGAAAACCCAGGTTTGTCCATCTTGGCTGATTGGATCCTCAAAATATTTCAAGATGATCCGGGTTTTCATCGAAAAATCATCTTCAGTGAAGTAAAAGTGTCACCTATATATAACATAATACACTGAGAGAAGTGTTTATTTGATATTATCGAAAATGCATTATAGTTAATAAATCATTTATTGGATATATGAACAAACAAATATTACTTTCATGGAAATAAATAATGTATTTGAAATCCCACCAATAATCATCATTTATTATTACACTTCATTTATTTACGCATAACTTATATTAATAATGCTGAAGAAATATCCATTTGAAGGAAATAAATATAGTTGAGGTTAATATATCATTGAGTAATAATTAATAAACCTCATTTATATGTAGTATGTATCCATGCTTAATAAAAAAATATTTCAATTCAGTAATGGTTAACGTATTTCTAAGATAATTATTTTGGTTGTTTCTATTATACGATTGTTAGGGTCTGAGAAGAACCGTTCGCCAAACTAGGTAATTTTTTAGAGTTCATATTGAGGGTATCCGAGTTTGAACCCTAGTCATCTTAATTGCATCTGTTCCCTCTAACCACTGTTCTGCCAACCTCACTAATAACTAAACAGGTACAAACGATCTAAGCCCAAAATTCAGTACAGATGTGCTAAGCGGAGTTCAATAAGCCCATAGTAACACAGCTTTTATGTTCAAAAAGAAATTCAAATCAAAGGAAAAGTTCAAGGACAGATCCTTCAAGGAGATGCGCTTCTCTTTGAGGGATGTGTCCTTAAACTTTTCCACAGATTGGATCGCTAGAATTAGGTTAGTTTGTTAATTATTGATAAATCCTATATTCTGAGTGAATAAATTATTGAATTCTTGTAAAAGTTTATTTATAAATAGCAAATGTTCGATAACTACCAGTTGAAAATTTGTTGATAATGAATTTATGTTATTTGTGGAGATATTAATTATTATCAAATACCTTGTAAGCAAATATTTCATTCTCTATTGATAAACTTTTTTGAATACATAATTTAACTACTGATGAATAGATCAAATATAAATCTGCTGTAATTGTTGTGAATAAATAACCTCCAAATAAGTGCTTTATTAATAAAAAAATATGGATTTCTCTGAGTGTACTATTTTGATACACTCTCTAATTAATCTCACTCTTTCCAAGCAGCATCCAAGATGCAGAAATTCTCCCAGAAACCCAATAACAAATCAGGAAACGATCCCAATCAATTTAGCCGCCGAAGAAGCGGTATAAAAGCAAACGAGCTCCAGAGAGTCCTCCACTCTCTTTCCATCCGTTGTTTATCCTCCAAGTCTCGTCAATCTTCCCGGGTCATATCGATCAGAGGCAGAGTTTATCCTAATAGGATTTCCTAGTAGTTGATTACCATTTCAATAGAGGGATTTGTCATTTCCAATTAAAGTTGAGTTCTCCTCCGATCGCCGGGGACGCTGCAGCTTCAGGATGTGCGAAATCAACCGAAAGAATAGATAATGACGCCTGTGCGAATTCGTACGAATTATGAAATTCAGCACTGGGTTTTGTTGCAGTCTATTTGGGAGGAACTGGCTAAGGATTTATTGGAATTGTGCCAATTAGATTAGAGGTTACAGCCGTTTCGATATTGTGAATTTTGTTTTCGGTTTGGGTTTTTATTAGTAAAGGTGCTGATCTAACGAGCTGACAGATCTATATATTCGATAGAACAATATATAGTAGATACTTGACCTTCAGAGGACAATTCATAGCGCTTTTCAAGAATAAAAGCTGACATATTTATATTGAAGGGCTTCCTCATCATCCAAACCTAATCTTTTTCATCCTTTCTATTCACCAACGGTTGACGACTCTATAATTGAATCTGAAAACAAAAAAAAGAACCATAAAGTTGTAGTAGAGGTTAGTTTCCATTATATTCACTCGAAGTTAGCGACCCAATCTGAAAAGAATCTGAAACTGAATGGATAGCTTGGAAACCACCATGAAAATGAATTGGACAAATATTCACCAAGTGGTCGATGTTATCTTCTATACCACACTCACATAGTGGGATTTCAATAGAATGCAATTTAATAAGTATACTAGTAAAGGGTGTTTTTTTCGAGGTATATAACTTTAAGTTGGCATAACTGATCAAGATAGCTACCGATTTAACAGCTGTCAAGTGATTTATTCTCAGTTTGGTTTGGCAATTCATCATGAATAGACTCACGCCTGAACAACGCTTGCAAATAGTGCAATTTTATTTCGGAAATAATGGTTCTGTGAGGAATACGTATCGCGCACTACGTCCATTTCATCGTCGACAAAATCGTCCATCAGAGCAGTTAATTCGATTAACCATGGAACGTTTCCGTACCATGTTTACTCTTATTGATAACTCTTATCCCCAGAGACGCCGTACAGTGCGTACAGAAGAAGCTATTGCTGCTGTAGAGCGTAGCATTGAGGAAGACCCGAATGAGTCTATCCGCTATCGAGCACAGGAATTGGATCTGTGTCCATCCACTTTATGGAAGATTTTGCGGAAGGATCTTGGTTTGCGTGCTTACAAAATCCCACTCGTGCAAGAATTGAAGCCAAACGATCATCAAGTAAGGCGTAGATTCGTCGAATGGGTCCAAAATGAGATTGCCGTTGTTCCCGATTTTCATAAGCGAATTTTGTTTAGCGATGAAGCGCACTTCTGGTTGAATGGCTACGTCAACAAACAAAGCTGCCGCATTTGGAATGAAGCTAATCCTCAAGTGTATGTCGAAACACCATTACATCCAGAAAAACTGACTGTTTGGTGCACTTTATGGGCTGATGGAATCATTGGTCCGTACTTCTTCAAAAACGATGATGGCCAGAACGTTACAGTCAATGGTGATCGGTATAGAGCCATGATAACTAACTTTTTTCCTGAATGGAACAACCATGATATGCCAACAAGACGGCGCAACATGTCACACAGCTCGTGCCACAATCGATTTTTTGAAAGACACGTTTGGTGACCGCCTAATTTCACGTTTTGGACCTATGAATTGGCCTCCAAGATCTCGTGATTTAACACCGCTAGACTACTTTCTGTGGGGCTATGTAAAGTCATTGGTCTATGCGGATAAGCCACAAACCCTTGACCATTTGGAAGACAACATTCGCTGTGTTATTGCCGATATACGGCCACAAATGTTGGAAAAAGTCATCGAAAATTGGACGTCCAGATTGGACTACATCTGAGCCAACCGTGGTGGTCATATGCCAGAAATCTTATTTTAAATGTAATGCCACAAGATTATCTTGCGGATAAATAAAATTCATATCAATAGAATAATCCATCGTTATTTCATTACAATTTAAAGTTCCATAGCTCTAAAAAAACACTCTTTAGTCTTTACAACGACCATGACCAGTCCTAAGTCGATTTAAAGGATTGAAGGATCAACGATAAGAAATGAGTTCGGGTAGAAATGAAATTTTTCCTAAGATTTCTTGACTAAAACCTGTCTACGAATATGAGGCGGACGTATATGTGATAGCACTGGTAACCAATGGGTGTAAATCTAATAGTTCCACTAATAATTCTCATAGAAAAGTTAAACTGTTCATCAATTTTTGAAAATATGAGCACTTTTGAAACAAACAGAACAACAGTTTTCAGCAGCAAAAAGAACAAAGCCAAGGCTGCCGTACCAAGAGTGCTGACATCAGTACCCTATGAAGAACCTGCTAATTTTTGAAGGATATTATTCCTCGACTTCGACAATTTCAAACATAAATTTTTCAAGTGGACCTCGAAATTCGAAGTAGAATCAAGTTTAACACCAATATTTTTGGGAACATAATTATGATTCAAGACGGAATTTTTGAAAGTTACTTTCAATTTTCTATATTTTCGTTGATTATTCGAATGAAAACAAGATACTTCTATTCCATTTGGATTAGGGCATAAGCGCCACTCAAGAAAATAATTTTCCCTGATTGTTAGATCTTCATTGAAAGTATTTTCAATAATTCCAAAATCAGAATAACAAAACAAAACAGCAATATCATCGGCATAAATGAATTTTTCAGATGGGGTAACAGGGATGTCACACAAGTATAAATTGAAAAGTATGGGGGACGAAACCGATTCTTGCGGGAGTCCAATATTCAACGTTTTGAAACAACTTATTTTGTCATCAACAAAAACAAGTCTCCTATCAGATAACAATAATGATATATCAAACTAAAAGAAAACTCAGTATGCTGTTTTTCTTCATTTTTATCGATTCAATTTTATTTTTATATTTTATAATGAAGGTTCACTTTCAATAATTTCAAGAG
Source organism: Harmonia axyridis (assembly GCF_914767665.1). Taxonomy (NCBI): domain Eukaryota; kingdom Metazoa; phylum Arthropoda; class Insecta; order Coleoptera; family Coccinellidae; genus Harmonia; species Harmonia axyridis. Next base: position 35,573,131 of record NC_059505.1, read on the forward strand.
GAAATCCTAAAATATAAAATCTATATGAATACAAAAAGGAAGAATACATCTAACCTCACCACTTCACCCGAAACCTCACAACGTAATTCAGCATAAAAATTCCTTGGAAACTCTGGCAATCAACCCAAATGTCCATATCCCTGATGGGCATCGTATTTGCTTTGGAAGCTTTTAACGATAAAGCCCGCCCAAGGATCTCTTTGTGTCCCATAGCTGGAGGAAAGGTCTCTACATACGGTCTGCATCTCACACTTACCTTAAGTGACTGTTAAAAGTGATTCCGATTCTGTTTAAGCGCCTGGTCCTGTTAATTCTACTCCCGGCCTTCTATAATTGAATGGGAGCTGACCTTAATTGTAAGATCCATCCAGATGGCTTTATTGAACGAGGGGATCTACATCCATTCCTGCCTGTACAGCAGGACTGGAGTGGGGTTAAAGTGGTGCCGTGATTCGGATATTAGGATAGGACTGGAGGAAATTTTTAATCCTTTCGTTGGTATTGACACTGAAAGCACAGATGTGAAGTCAATGCGCTACAAATGGGTGTTTTGAATTTATATTTTTTTAATCTTTCAAAATAGTAATTTACGTAACAAGTCCGGAAAATAGGGTTTTTTTGGACGGATAGACAAAATTCCAGGACGAGCGTAAGCGAGTCCTGGAAGTCTGTGAGTCCAAAAAAAACATTTTCGAGCGTGTTGCGTACTAGTAATTTACGTAACAAGTCCGGAAAATAGGTTTTTTTTGGACGAATAGACAAAATTCCAGGACGAGCGTAAGCAAGTCCAAAAAACCATTTTCGGGCGTGTTGCGTACAATATTTTTTCGGAAACCATGTAAACTAACACTATCGCTGCTGCTTTCCATATTTTATTACGATTGCGATAAAAAAACATGCAAATTTTTGACAACTAATTTCATATGAACTGTCAGCCGTTATCTCGGTTGTTATGGATTCTATGATTCTTTTCCGGCCTACTTTCTCAGAGAAAAAGCGTCCGGGAAGTGAGCACTTCCCGGACGGTTGCCGAAAATAGTAATTTACGTAACAAGTCCGGAAAATAGGGTTTTTTTGGACGAATAGACAAAATTCCAGGACGAGCGTAAGCGAGTCCTGGAAGTCTGTCCGGGAAGTACATACTTTCCGGACTAGGCCGGGAAATGCTACTTTCTCAGAGAAAAAGCCGGAATCCGGGAAGTGCTCACTTCCCGGACGGTTGCCGAAAAATGCCTATTTTCTCGGAGTAAAATTGGACTGCCAAATTCATACTTACTGGTTTTTTCATACTTACTGGTTTTTTCATACTTACTGGTTTTTTCATACTTACTGGTTTTTTCATACTTACTGGTTTTTTCATACTTACTGGTTTTTTCATACTTACTGGTTTTTTCATACTTACTGGTTTTTTCATACTTACTGGTTTTTTCATACTTACTGGTTTTTTCATACTTACTGGTTTTTTCATACAGGGTGGTTCACGGTCGATGGTACCATATACTTTCACGAAGTATGGAAGGTACGATTTTCTTGAAAATATGGTTTTTTGGGTGGAAACCACTTCTCTATCGATCTATCTATCTATCAGAAAGTACTAACAACTTCAATATTTCAAATAATGGGTGTTCTTTTCAGAGCTATAGAACTTTGAATTGCAATAAAACAACGATGGATTATTCAATTGACATGAATTTTATTTATCCGCAAGATAATCTTGTGGCATTACATTATAAATATGATTTCTGGCATATGACCACCACGGCTGGCTCGGATGTAGTCCAATCTGGACGTCCAATTTTCGATGACTTTTTACAACATTTGTGGCCGTATGTTGTCTTCCAAATTGTCAAGGGTTTGTGGCTTATCCGCGTAGACCAATGACTTTACATAGCCCCACAGAAAGTAGTCTAGCGGTGTTGAATCACAAGATGTTGGAGGCCAATTCACAGGTCCAAAACGTGAAATTAGGCGGTCACCAAACGTGTCTTTCAATAAATCGATTGTGGCACGAGCTGTGTGACATGTTTAGCCGTCTTGTTGGAACCACAGCTCCTGCACATCATGGTTGTTCAATTCGGGAATGAAAAAGTTAGTAATCATGGATCTATACCAATCACCATTGACTGTAAAGTTCTGCCCATCATCGTTTTTGAAGAAGTACGGACCAATGATTCCACCAGCCTATAAACCACACCAAATAGTCAGTTTTACTGGAAGTAACGGTGTTTTGACATACACTTGAGGATTAGCTTCACTCCAAATGCGGCAGTTTTGTTTGTCGTAGTGCGCGATACGTATTCCGCACAGAACCATTATTTTCGAAATGAAATTGCACTATTTGCAAGCGTTGTTCAGGCGTGAGTCTATTCATGATGCATTGCCAAACCAAACTGAGAATAAATCACTTGACAGCTGTTAAATCGGTCGCCATCTTGAACAGTAATGCCAACTTGAAGTCATAAAGTTCATGTCAATCGAATAATCCATCGTTGTTTAATTGCAATTTAAAGTTCTATAGCTCTAAAAAAAACACCCTTTATCTTCTTGCATCTTGGCATTTCTTCGATCTCTCCTACAAATACTCGAAAATATTCAAAACAACTCTTTCCATTCTACGAAATATGTATACTTCAAGGTTCAGTGGGTTATCAGATCAGAAGAAACACTCTAGAAATTTTCCCGTTAAAAGATATCTACATATCTGAGTTTTTTTATTTTAATATTCTAAGGATCCACTTTCCAGATTTACAGAATCATAAACGCTCTAGAAATAAGCGATCCCAATAATTTATAGCCCAAATTACCATTTCACAAATCTCCCATAAACCGACATATAATTTACGACCATCACATCATTCTTTTGATCGCACTCCCAAAAATCTTAATAATTAATAACACCATCCGTAAACGATCACCTTTCCTTTGAACCCGCCATCCTCCCAAAAACTCCTCTCATTTCCAAATCAATAAAATAAAATATTACACCCTTAAATCCGAAACGCGGAGATCACAGACCGCCAAAAAGGTCGTAAAATCACCTTAACGCCATCAAAGACCAAAGGCGGTCTCTTAATTAATGCATGAAATATGTTTTTTGAAGACGGGAAGCACTCAAATAATGCGCCCATTCATTAGGGTTGGGTTATTTCGGGGGTTCCTTCCTAAAGGCGACGGCAGCGCCTTTGACAGAAGCGGCCCGAAGCGGAACTAAACCGAAACATGTGACGTTACAAGGCCCGGCATTGTTTAAACAATTAACGGTCGCATGGGTAATGTGCGTGGTCTTTTTGAAGACGAGCAGCGCGTAACAGTGGATGCTGAGCATGTGTGGGAAGAAAAAGAAGACACGGTTAAGTGACGGCTGATCATTACGAACTTCCAGACGTCATAATTTGGGGGTCTGATGACCTGACTCTTTGAACTTTGGTGAAGGACCGGTGGATTTTGGGCTCATTAAGAAATTATTTATAGATGTCGCTGAGAATTGCCATGGATGGGGTGGAAGGTGGAAAGGAATGTTCCTATCTTGCGATTGTACATAGATAAGAAGAGTACAACATAATGGTTTTTTCGAAAAAGTTTGAATTTCGCGCCGAAAAGGTTGACAAGTGTCATATGCCAAATTTGACGAGAAATATAAGTGAATAAATAGGGTAGACAAGTCTACTGTCAGTTGGCTGCTAAATATCAAGTAGTTGGAGGAAAGCTTTCGACTGTTTTCACTGAGAATGAGTTTTTGAATGTAAGTAATTAGCTACAAGTCAAAATTCGATATAAAATTGTGAAAAATTCCGGTGTCTTGATGCATTATTCCATGGTTGAAAGTTTCAACCTCCATATTACTTCCATTCTAGCTAGTTTCAAGCATCAACATTTAGCAAACGACATAATTTGGGTGGCTTCAATAAAATAAAAGAGGTCTGAGTCATTATATACAAAAGTTATTCAAATTTAGAAGGACAAATAAATATTTTGCGATAAATTTGAGTTGACCTATGTTCATCAAATTGTTTACACTTTGAGTTTGTACGGAGAAAAAACTTAAAAACCAGATGCTTTTACATGTTTGTTCAATTTGTATTAATTTATATGTATAGGCGTACAACTTAGCTTCTACCGTTTTTTCCGAAATTAGACGCTTTATTTTGAAAAAATGATTTTACATATATGATTCGAAGTATGTTCATCGCTGGCCACTACTTTCTCCCATCTTACGGGTAGCGTACGAATCCCGCGTTGAACAAACTGGTGATCTCTTGAAGCGATCCAATTTTTTACCCTTTCCTAAGACAGGAAGTGCTGGTCAGCCAGGCCGTGTGCCATTGATCGAAACAAGTGATAGTCCGAGGAAGCACCTTCTGGAAAATACGGTGGGTGGGGTAGGACTTCCCATTTCAACGTTTCCAAGTATGTCATGACCACTTTCGCAACATGGGGTCGGGCATTGTCATGCTGTAAAATTACTTTATCATGTCTCTCGTTGTATTGCAGCCGTTTGTCTTTCAATGCTCGGCTCAAACGCATTATTTGCGCTCGATAACGATTGCCTGTGGTTTTTTCAGTCGGTTTTAACAAATCATAATATACTACGCCGAGCTGGGCTCAACAAATACTTAGCATGAAGCCGTCAATATTCGGTTTAGCCGTCGACGTGGAAGCATGGCCGGATTTCCACAGGATTTTCTGTACTTGGGATTAAGAAGTTATGGGAAATGATCCCATTTTTCGTCTCCAGTCACAATGCGATGCAGAAATCGCTTCCGTCTTTGCTTTGCAAGCAGCTGTTCACAAGCAAACAAACGCCGTTCAATATCTCTCGGCTTCAACTGGTACCGCACCCAATTTCCTTTTTCCTGAATCATTCCCATAGCTTTCAGGCGTTTTGATATGGCTTGATGCGTCACTCCCAATGATCCTGCCAATTCTTTTTGCGTTTGACATGAGTCTTGATCAAGTAATGCCTCCAATTCTGCATCTTCGATAACCTTCTCTCTTTCACCGCCATGCTGGTCTTCGACGTCAAAATCACCGTTCTCGGTACTTTCTTTCACTAATAGCGGTCTCACCATAGGTATTTGAGAGCATTCGATGAGTCTCTGCCTCAGATTTCTTCATATTAAAGCAGAAAATTATAACGTCTCGCAAATAACCAGAATTTGGCTCGTAAGCTGACATGTTTTATCGAGAATAACTTTATGATGAAGAAACAAATCGACTAATATTTCGATGGCGTTATGTTTACAAATACTTAAGCTTATTGTATAACATCTACGATCTATTTATATTAGTCCGGGAGCCAGTAACAGATATACATGACCAAGTTCCTCTCCAACGGTAATTCGTAGAATGCATCAGATAATAGTAATAAAAAGCCTCATGAATGTCAGCTGCGACTCGGTTGGGGGAGAAAGCGCCGGCAGCCCCCCAAACACGAAGAAAAAAAAAAGTAATTTCCTCCCAACTGAAAATTTGTCAAATTGTAGCTAACCCAATATCTAGACGAAAAAATACAATCAGATGGCTATGGCATAGTAATACGTCAGCTGGTGCTTAAACATGAAAGAAAAAAAATTTATTTTCAAGGACAGCTCTGACATCGACTCTTATAAAGAATCAACCATACGTTACTATTTTTTACACTGGCGTGTGATGCTTCGATCTTTAGAAATAATGAGAATAATTAAAGATACGTCATTTCCTTCCACATGAAAATTTTTCAGCTGATTGTTAATATACTGCTGTGATAAATAAAAAAAAATCAGCTACCAGTAAGTCGAGGGAAACATGGGCAGCTGATGCATTTATATTAGTCCGGGAGCCAGTAACAGATATACATGACCAAGTTCCTCTCCAACGGTAATTCGTAGAATGCATCAGATAATAGTAATGAAAAACCTCGTGAACGCCAGCTACGACTCGGCTGGGGGGGAGAGCGGCGGCAGCCCCCCAAACACGAAGAAAAAAAATACATTCAGTAATTTCCTCCAACTGAAAATTTGTCAAATTGTAGCTAACCCAATGTCTAGACGAAAAAATACAATCAGCTGGCTATAGCACAGTGTATTATACGTCAGCTGGTGCCACAAACATAAAAAAAAATTATATTTTCAATGATTTCCTCTCAAACAAAAATTTACCGGATGATAGCTTATATGCAACTATGGATAAATATATATGTCAGCTGGCTGTATCTTGGTGGAAAAACCGTCAGCTGATACTGTGAAAGTTATTACGTAGAAGTTAAGAGGATTTATTGCCCATTTAAATGCATTATCTGATGCATCTCACCAAGTATCTCTCGAGAAGAAATAATCAACCAAATTTGCACTTGGTTCCCGGACTATATCGAATAATATGTTTTTTTCAGCAAAATTTTGCTTCACTCAATACAAAAATGAATGAACCTCTCAGTCTGTAATTTTCTATAGAAAAATACAATTCAACTGAATGTTGAGACGAGTCGTAGCTTTCATAAAATAACGAAGGTATGGCCTTCGTGGGCTCTTACTCTATAGTCTCAAATAAAGGTTCAATTTCAGAAATTTCAATACAGAACCTTAAAAGACAAACATCAGGTGATTATCTACAAAAAAAAAGAATTTTATCTAACAATAACCTCACTACCGAAATTGAGCACTTGTTACCTGTTAATTCATGAAAAAGTCACGTGTTTCTCAGCCCATAAACGAAGCTGTCCATAAAAGAAATTGGGATAATCAGACCCTTGGTCTGGTCGATGACCAGACGACAGCTTCGACAAGTCTATTTTCCACAAATCCAAAAAAATCGCGGACAATGGCCTGTACGATGATGGTGTAATGAACTCAGCCACTCTATTACTACAACACCAGATCCTGATTAGACTGTCCGAATCTCATATTTTCTAATTATTTTTCCCATTATAGAGGTAACGGATACCCGTGAATTTGCACGTGCCTGACAATAACTTAGGAAGGCGTTGAAACAGAGGAGTAGAGGTGCCTGGCAACGGGTATCGGTTGACACCTGACGTGGGGTGAATACACTCTATATTCAATCTCCTGAGGGAATTACGGGAGCACTTCTTTTAGGGCTAATCATTTTCGTTTTTTCTTTTTTTTTGTAAATGCAGACATGTGAATGTCATAAACGTGAATTTGGTGGGACAGAATTGTTCGGAGGTTGATAGTTCATTAACTCCGGGGTTAAAACACAGACGATTTCGTACTGGAGGGCATTGAAAAAAAAAATCTGTGACCACATTAGTGACGTTAGGCAGGAATTTCATAATCATTTGGATTATCCATCTGGCCCGGCCACTGAACTCATTTTTTTAATGTGATTCCTTAACGCCATTTTCTGTATAGGTATATCTGAGAAAAGAGTTACTCTCTATCTTAGTAACGAAACCTTTCACATAAACTTGTCATCTTAATAGGTTATGTGAAGTCTCTGCTGAAAATTGGATCTCATAATTATGATATACCTTGTTTAGTTTGCTACAAACAAACTGGCTTGGAACCAACACTCTCGTAAAGAGTCGCTGTTCGAGAAATTTTGGATCTCTAAAAGAAATAACTCCTCCAGAGACAACGACTGAAATAGAGTTTTTGGTTTTATTTCAAGTTTTATGGCTTTTGTTCTATGTCTCTAGTTTGATGTATAATCTCCTATGTATTATATTATGTCTAACGTCTGGTCTTATGTCTTGTCTTATATCTTGTCTTGGGTACCGTACGAGTGGAAGCCGAGATATGTTGAACGGCGTTTGTTTGCTTGTGGACAGCTGCTTGCAAGGCAAATACGGAAGGGATTACTGCATCGCATTTTGACTGGAGACGAAAATGGGTTCATTATGATAACTCCAAGCGCAGATAATCATGGGGATATGCCGGACATGCATCCATGTCGACGGTTAAACTGCATATTCACGGTTCCAAGGTCATGCTTAGTATTTGGTGGGACCAGCTCCGCGTAGTGTATTATAAGTTGTTAAAACCGACTGAAACAATCACAGGCGATCGTTATCTAACGCAATTGATGCGTTTGAGCCGAGCATTGAGAGACAAACGGCCGCAATACAACGAGAGTCATAATGAAGTGATTTTACAGCATGACAATGCTCGACCCCATGTTGCGAAACTGATCAAGACATACTTGGAAACGTTGAAATGGGAAGTCCTACCCCACCCGTCGTATTCTCCAGACGTTGCCCCCTCGGACTATCACTTGTTTCGACAATGGCACCCTGCCTGACTGACCAGCACTTCCGGTCTTAAAAAGAAGTAAGAAATTCAAAAGATGACCAGTTTTTTCAACGCGGGATTCGTACGCTGCCCGAAAAATGGGAGAAACTAGTGGCCAGCGATAGACAATACTTCGAATCATAAATGTATAACTAGTTTTTTACAATAAAGCCTCGGAAAAAAACGGCGGAAGCGAAGTTGTACGCCTATGTGTTTTATGTTGATGTTGATCAGAAAAAAATATTTAAATGTATAAATAACATCTTGTTATCAAACCATCAAAACTGAAGAAGGGTGGGAAAATATTATTTGGTTTCTTTTTTATTATTGTATCTTAGAATAAAAGAAACATTGGTAGCCGGTATTCTATCATTACAACAATGGTCATTTGAATAATGCTTATAATATAGATAGAAGGAACGGAAAGTAAACATTTGTGATCGATCCCGAATACAAGAGAGATGGAAGTTTAGTGTCACCAATCCCAATCAGTCTAGCTGATTGTGTGCGAGCCATAGACGTGGAGAATCATGATTTAATTGTTGAATGCTTGATCTGGAATACTTTTTCCAAAACTTGACAATAGCTAAATCATTAAACTGAGAAAAACATCGACTCTTTTAAAACACGAAAAGATTGTTAGGAATACACATTGTAAACTATTTTTGAACATGAAATATAAAAATAAGATAAAATAAACAAAATAAATGCATCTGTTACAAGGCGATTCAGGTTCCTCTTATTAATGTTCTAAGTTCATAATCATTATTCTAAATATCTGTTTGGCACGGTCATACAGGGTGATCCATAAAAATTCCTTTAAGAGTGAATTTTTTTTTATTTCAATAACTCTTCTACTATTATTCCTCTTATTAATGTTCTAAGAAATAATGGTTTCACTTTTGTTACAATCAACTAATGGTACCAGAACTTCAACAATCTTTTTTCCATTTTCTTTTTTTCCTTTTACAAAAGCGATACCTTACCTACAGATGCTTCAACCCCTTCCCCGAACTTCCCACAAGAAACCCACCCTTTTCCACAATCAGCAATTCATCAAGCGACTTTTTAATGACACGATATGCTCATTTTACATAATAATAAAAACAGCAACTGTGTTAACACATCCCCGATAACAAGTAGGCGAGCCGAGGGGTGGCTTTGTTGGCGGTGAAATTAAATGGGGTCCGTTGCCGTTGTTGATCAGCGAATGATAGAGACAGATTGGGGTGGAAATGGTAGAATAATTGCCAGGACCACGCTCCGCTGTTTGCCCCCCGGACCAAAAATGGATTAATACATTTTAAATATGACTTGTGCAAACAGTTTTCTTTATTATATGGCCCGGGATTTGTTTGCATAGTTTTGGTTTTGCGAGAGCGGGAGGCCTGTTTTCGGTTTGTTTTTTATTTATGAGAGTGGATTGCGCTTTTTAAACGGAACACAAGCGTATGGAAACGCTTTGATGGAAAGGTTTTTGGTTCGCGTGTTTCGGAAAACGCGTGGTTGTGATGCAATTTCGGTTAAATAGCCTTATTCGTCAATTATGTAGAGGGCGTTTAGTTCGAACGTTTTCCATCGGGAGGTTTGCAGTTTGGGAAGCTGTTGTATACAAGGTAGAGTCAGAACTATAGAAATCATGCGACCAAATTGGACTAAGAGCCAGTTTCATAATAGAAAGTAAAGTTTCCTTTTTCATGAGAAGAAGTCTCCTTTATAAATGAAACGTGTTCCCTGAAGCAAATAGACAATTATGAAGACTCCAAACAATTAAAAAAGGTATTGAAAATTTCCAATATGTTGCTGAGATCCAAACTCTCCTCAGTAAAACCCGAAATAAATCTTCACATAAAATTAGAAAGATCTTACCTCTGATTTCTGAACGACTTTTGGAACCTATTGAACCTTCCCCTTACTAACTTTGGCAATACAGTTCAATAAGCCGTTGTTCTGACGAAAGCTTCAACCTGCCTTAACTTCTTAGTGGATCATATTTGGATAAATCCTAAACCTCAACCACAAGAATTGGACCATTTGAAAAAGAATTTTGATATATCTCTGAAGGTTACAGAAGCGAACAACCATTTATGAATTATATGTATAAAACAAAAAATATCAAATGGAAAAATTTGATCTTTTAATTTTTGAGTAGAAAGAAATACTTATAGAGAAAGAAAAAATGATTAATATGAATTTATTGGAATTGAAAATATTAAGGCTTGTTCATTTGGGAATTTAGAAAAAAACAGATTTAATTTTTGTGAATGAATAATCAATTTATTCACGATAAAAACAATATCATGAAAGTTAAAATGAAAAATTGAATTATAGAATAATTGAAATAAAATTCTAACATATTTGATTCATACTAAATGCCGATAGATATTGGCGATTCAGGTTTTTCTTTTCTTACGTTTAGTATGAATCAAATATGTTAGATTTTCATTTCAATTATTCGAAAATCCAATTTTCCATATTAACTTTCTTAATATTGTTTTTATCGTAAAAAGATTGATTATTCATTTACAAAAATAAGATCTGTTTTCTTTGGGAGTTCACAAAGGCGTAAACTCTTCACCATCTCATTCATCACTGAAATTCAAATTCAATATTCGCACCTTCCCCGACAACATCCACACTATATCATGAAGACCAAGCACGGTCCTAGGGGAGGGGGTCAAGGGGGTCTTGACCCCCCTCCAAAATGGAACCACCTAACACTTAATATGCATTTCAAGCAGACAAAGTACGAAATGCTCCCATCAAAAATCTTGGAGCCCATAACTAAGACACCCCCCCAAAATTTCAGGCTAGGCCGCCCTTGATGACGACAATACGTTTCGAAGAGTAAAAACATGATATTTCATAAGAATGGAAGAGTGTTGAAAAAGAAATCGAATCAATACGAAAATAACGTAATATTTACAATTCCTTTTTTGGCCAAAGCTTAAATAATAGATGCTCTGTGGTAATGATAAAACCTGAAAAGTCTTCAAAAGCAAAGCTTCCAGAAGAGAGATGCTGAATTAAATTACAAGATATGAATGAAGGAACATTCAAAATAATACATATATGATACATATAACATACAAATATAAAAAAATACAACCAAAAAGGTGAAACCTAAATCATGAAATTTAAAACATTGGACAAGATATACGACAAGGTATAATCAAGAAAAGACATTAGATAAGATAAGATATAAGACAAGACTAAGACCAGCCATAAAACGAGTTAGACAAGACATAAGACATAGGAGATGATACATCAAACAAGAGACTTTACTTCAGTAGTTGTCAATAGAGAAGTTATATCTTTCAGTAATCCCAAGTCAGGGAATTTCTTAAACAACGAATCTTTACAAAAGGCTGGGTTCCTCAAACTATACAAGATATTTCATAATTATGGGATCCAACTTTGAGCAGAGACTTCATAGAACACAGGGTAACTATTTCTCAGGTTCACCTATACAAAAAATCACTTCAAGGAGTTACCGAATTTCCTTGTTTCTGAATCATTCCCATGACTTTCAGGCATTTCGAAATTGCTTGTTGCGTCACCTCCAATGATCCTGCCAATTCTTGTTGCGTTTGACACGAGTCTATGCCTCCAATTCTGCATCCCCGAAAACCTTCTGTCCCACCGTCATACTAATGGTCTTCAACGTCAGAAAATTAAAACCTCCCGCAAATGACGAGAATTTGGCTCGTAAGCTGACATGTTTAATCGAGAGCCGACTAATATTTCGATGGCGTTATGTTCACAAATACCTAAGCTTATTGTATGATATGTATGATCTATTTATTACGACAATCATCAACCGCTACACCGCTTCAGCCATCTATTCAAAAACGGCGGAAGCAAAGTTGTACACCTAATATGTTTTTTATTATGCCTGATATGTTTGTCCTTTGTCTCTGATATGGTGTCCCATGTTCTTCACCATTTTATTGTCCTATACGTGGACTTCATATTTCATATTACCCATATATTGATTGAGTAAATGTTTTTCCATTCTGTATTCAGGTTGTTTTGTAATTCGGTAAATTGATCGTTGAATCATAAAAATCAATTTATAAACTAGTTGTTCAAAAAATGATTATTTTACGCTCAGTGAACAATATCGGATATCGTCGATCAGCAATTTCAAACCATCACAGTTAAAGTTTACTACCAGCCAGATCCAACTATTACAATCAGCAGTCATCCAGAAAAGAGATCCATGAAAATAACTGGAAACAATAAACCTACAAGATTATGCAAATACATTCTAAACTACCAATTCCGTTTGGTCTCATCAAGAATCTTCCAATCCTCACTAATTGAACCCTAACAAAAAGCATAAAGCAACCCCTGCACTGATAGTAGAACAAAACTATTCTTCTACTATACACCGCTCATAATTAAGGGACGCACATAGGTAAAACAGGGGTGAAACTAAACGGGACACTTGCTCACACTGTTACATTTCAGGAATGGGACATCAAGCGCGATATAAGCAGGTAGAAAGGCATCAGGCTCCGGTGATTCGCAATTGTAACGTGGTTGGTTTCATCTTCACTGAACCGAAAGAAAATAACGATATGAACGCACAGTAGATACAGATGATCGATTCCTTCCTACACACTAGATGTATGCTATATTCGTGATTTTTTTTCTGCTGTGTTTATTGGGTGGATCTTAATTGATGGAAAAAAAAAGGAGGCGAGAAAGAGTCTCATCAAAGGTTTGTGACGGTTTTTGAATGTTCATTTGGTGGTGGTTATCGATACTGCACTATTCTGGACAGGAAGTGTAGACATTGGTTCAATAAAACGCACAGATATTATATTATTCATTTTGAGGAAGATATGCTTCCGTCTTGAATGGATATGCAAATACAACTTTTTATATTTTCAAATACTTTTGCAATGATTTTGCATGCTTCAATTCATCTTACGGAATTTTGAAAGACGCGGTAATTTGTTGATTCGTCGTGTGTGATTGGTCGCCGATGAAGCGCCAACGAATTCGCGTATCTAGAGAAAAAACAGAGCGAATTTTCTGAAAGATTTTCAGTAATTATCGAGACTTCAGGAATTATACGTACCTTGTTTTAGATTTCAGCCATTACTAGTTTAATTTGAGATTTAAAATTTGATTTATCCGCAAGAATTGTGTTGGGATTCTCGGTAAGTGTTGACATGAATATTTTCATTCAATAAGTTATAATTTCACCAGGACGAATTGATTAATTTTGAAACAGTATTTTTTTTTCGAGTCATCAATCTTGTTGAAAAGTATTTCAGGTTTGGTAGATTTCTTTTTGTGTCAAATAATTTCAGCGAAACTTCTTCTCAGGTTTATCTTATGATGATTGTAAGCATTTCTTTGTAATTTTTTTTTTATAAATCTGGGTAGGAGTTGTAAATTCAGGTTTACATATTCTAATATCGTTGTTCATTCTCCCTAAGCACCTCCCGTGGGATTGGAACACAAACACCTCTCTTGGGATTGAAAAATATCAAGAAGTACAACCCTCCCCTGGGATTAAACAATAGAAATATCCATCGGGATTGAAATATCGTAAAAAAGAACTTCCTTGAGATATTGAAATTGGAATAGTACGTACGTTAAACCATTTTAGTTGAAACTCAGAGAATACCTGCGTGAATATTACATAACTTGATGAGATCAATGGAATCAGAATAAATTTGATTTGAAATTTGAATTCGAATTAGGTGCAGAAATTGGAATAAACGTCCCCAAATGTAAAACAAAAAATTGTAGACAATGATCCTTGTCACAAATCAATGAAAATCATGGTCAAACTAGACGAATTGGACTTCCAATTACTTAATAAAAATTTGCTACTCTATAAGGAGAAAATTTTCAAATCATCTTTGGAATATTTCAAATATTTCGCAGCACATTCCATTATTTTTTCCAAACCAGAGTCGATTCGAGGGTAGATCCAATACAGAGGCCCATTTAAACGAATCGCATCATCAACTTAGAGTTGGACTTTTTAGTGCAGTTTTAAACATTGCGCCAACTAGTCTATTCATATTAAATGTACCGGAGACAGAGCTAAGCTCTGGACCTGCATTATTTAGCAGTTTTGAGTCGGATATATCCTCTCTCGAAGCCTCCCCATCGTCTATTTCGTTCCCAGCATCCACCACTATACGTGTCTGTTATTCGGGAGATGATTTTTATTGTGTCAGATCGAATCACTCGAGATGTGCCTTTTTCGTTGAGGCAATTCTCGGTGAACTTGTTTTTATCTGATCTGTCAAAAATGAAAGCTCTAAGAAGAATAAAAACCATTATGTGAATGAGCAAAAGAATTGGCATCAGGGATTCATCAAGCCAAGGTATCATGGTGCAGGCACCATGATACCATTGCGCAGGCATACAACTTAGTGAACAAGCAAAGGAAGAAGAAATTCACGGTGAACAATATGATCAGGTAATCATCAAGCTAAGTATCTTGACATTTTAACCAAAGACTTCACTTGAAAATCAAGCTCATGAAAAATTACATACTTGAGCTTGACTCTACTTGATTTTAGATATTTATTGCTTGATTTCATATCAAGCTACTTGATATTACTAGGGCCTGATATGCGCGCGTCGCACGGCACATATTTCTGCAATCTCGTGCGCGCATAGACTACATAAGGGGATTCCTCGAGCACCGAGAGACTGAAGCATTCGCCAGTGTGGCTTTATTAGTAGTTTTCTCACATTTCTATGAAATCTATTGGCAGATTTTGGAAGTTTCAGAAATGTCTTTCCATAATTGGCCAAAATGGCCAAGGTTTTTTTTATCAACGCCTGCATCTTCGGCTCCTGTTGATAAACCATTTTCCATAGCTGTTTTTCCAGTTACAAAAACCCGCAATAGGTAAGGTGACAAATTTATAAGATTCCTCATGTGTCTTAGATCCTGGTTGGAAAATTATGATCTCAAATAAAGCCTGGAGGTTTCTCAATATAAAGAAACTTTTTTTATTATTTTATTTTTTTATAATTTATAGATATTCAATTTATGTTTCTATTCAAAGAAAAATGATATTTTCGGTTCTTTCATACACTAAGTTTGATAAATAAAGGGTTTTTTGCAAGGTTCTTCACCATTTCATTATTATTTTATTGATGTGATAATGAAAGTGCTAAAAATCAAGTAACTTGATATGATTCAAGTACTTGATAAATAAATACTTGACTTGACTTGAGATTAAAAAACGACTTCTTGATTCGAAATCAAGTCAAGCTCAAGCCAAGCAGCTTGAAAATCAGCACAAGCCCGGAATCCCTATTCAATATATTTGATTCTTTTGATCACAAATCTTAAAACTAAACGTACTGTCTGTGATATATCATAAAGACGTAGAATGACATGGTACTGTCAACACAATAATGACATTCTTAGATTTTCTTTAAAAAATGAAAAAGCATATTCTTTGGTTCAGACGGTTATCAGGTCAGAAAAACTTGATTATTTTTTTCCTATATGAATGTTTCATAGCTGAAATTTTGTATAACCATAGTATAAGGAAAGGATAGTAAGCCAACCGCCGTTTGACGGCAAGGAAATAGTACCAGGGTCGCTACTGTATTTGGATTTGGAGTGGTAACTCGATAATAGATAGCGCTGAATCATGAGCTATAGATGGCGCAGAAATAATACGATAATTCATTCAGTGGCGTGGTTGAAAAGGGGTCGCATGACATTGCCAACAATTTTTATGTTATTATTAAGTTATCACAAATACACGCCACTGGCGTAAATGCTTATTACAGAGCAGAAAAATTATCAAAATATAGAATCATAGAAATCTTCTGACCACTCTATTTCAAATATTTCAGTTCTTCAAAATAACACCGATTTTTTCAGAGGGCTCCACTTTACGGACCAATTTTTGACAGTAAAATTCGAGTAAAACGTGAGTACAACTAGATGGCGCTCAACATCAACAAAATCGAAAGAAGCACTACACTGGCTTACTATCCTTTCCTTATACTATAACTCATATTATCGTTGAATTTCATATCTAAATACACCAAAAATCAGTAACATCTGGTAGATAATCCTGTTACTAATGTAATACTATAGCACTGAAGACACCTCATGAAAAATAGGATTCCAACTCTTTACCAACTGAAAATATTGTAGCGAACTCGCAAGCCCAAGCCACTGCCTCTTTGTAGAAGGTACCGGACGCACCGAGAGCTCGATAGAAAGATCAAGTCCCTTCTATAGGGAGATGCCAGCGGTATATAAACCAATGGAGAAGCAGAAGAGGGCAGTGTCGACGTAAACGGCAGTCATGTGCCGTTCACTCAATTAGATATATAAGTTGTGCAAATAAATTAATGTAGCAGTGGAGAACAATTAATATAGTAGTTGAAATAAATCATCTGTAAATAGTTGTTTATGGTTGTGTATCTGAAATAAATTAGTGTTAGTAAGAATTGCCGATTTAATTAACCAAAAAACGTTACAATATGAAACCCTGCGCCACTGCTGCAAGACCCTGTATATTTCAAACGTGAATGGAGTGAACCGAAGGCTCTGAAATCGATGGTTTTTGTGTGATCCTGACGATCTAACGGATTATATCGGCTCCGATTTTAATGGAAAAGTTTATCGGTCTCAAGAGGGTTTAGAAAGGACGTTACGGATGTTCTAAACGATTGTTTTGAGAGCTTCGAAGTGAAATACAGTCGTAGATTACGTAGGTCGATATAAACAGAACAGAGAAAAAGGTGAGGACGAAGAGGAATGACGATATCCGGCATCCCGAGGGAGCAAATCTTTCGTTTTCGGACAATAATTGGTCCTCCACCGTGGATAGCCTCAGAGAAATCCGTTTGTTTGAAGTTTGTCATTGGCGTGAACTTTAATTTTTCGAACGGGAATATGTTTCAGTGTTTTCTATCCGTATGTCATTGCGATGCAAAATTCTGAATGATGTTGATGAACTTTTTTTTCGAATAATTTGTTTATAAAAAAAGGGACACCCAATATTTATTCAAACAATATTTTGAATGTTAACCAAGATAGTCAGCCAATGCTTGAATGGTTATCGGGTGCCAGGAGAGTTGAAGACAATATCTCTCCAATACATAAAAAGGGTTCAAAAAAAGATTTCAATAACTGCCGTTCAATTTCGGTTGCCAGTAGGAATTCATCAAGAAGCTTCTTCCAGAATTGCTGATGGTCCAACGCAAATAGTGGCCTGAATATTTTTTAGGAATGCACAATCCCAGATATTTGATACATGATACATGGTATTTTACCAAATATATTTTTTCCAACTATGATGTTGTCGAAAATAACCTTAAACTATTTCACAAGATCTGAAGTGGTGATCCAAGAATTTTACCTCACTATAGATTGGTGGTGTAGGATCAGAGAAACAGGAAAATGATACTCTGTTAGTCCGCCGACGTTTCGGAAAAATTTATTTCTATTTTTGGATCACCAGTTCAGATCTTGTGTATTATATCGAATTGAATATATTTAAGTAATTCCCGATTAAATATGCGAATTTGAATATTTGGAATCCGATATTTTTCCTAATTGTCAAATCTATAATAAGCGGAATATTTATTATTTTCTGTATCAACCTGCTGAAATCCAAGAGCAAAAGTTGCCATTTTGCTCTCCTAGTGTCATCATTTGTTTCACGTCGTTTAGCTCGCTCGAAGGTTGTTTTCTGAATTCCTGATATATTTAGGTATTTATTTCAATATATTTCGAGTAAATATGAAAAGTTGATTCACTATGGGACATAAGAAGTGCGTTCTTTGTGGAGAAACTCGCGAATTGAGTGAAATATCGTATCACTGATATGTTTTCATTTCCGCGTACTTCATGTCGAATTAGATAGTTCATTTTGGGGACAAAATTTGCTTACTGAAAATGACATATGCTCCCTCTATCTATGTTTATTACTCTGAGGATAGAAACTATAAGAATAAAAAAGATAAAACAAATTACTACATATAAATGCCCGCAGGCGATTTACAAGACTTCGCCCTAAGGACATAAGCAACCACTTAAAACCCTTTTGGTACATAAACAACTATCCCATCACCAAAATAACCACAAAACTTCCCACAACCTCCAAAAAATCCGGAAACGCAAAACCAACAAAAAAAACTCCACAACATCGCAACCCCCCTTCACCTGCCCCCTTCAATATCGATCCCCCCTTCGCCAAAAAACCCCCCTTACACCTATTACGCCTGGCAAAAAGTCCGGCGAGGATCCCCGCACAAAGACCTTAAACAAAGACTAATCATCGAGCGCCGCGGCGTCGGTTACGCCGGGGCGGCAACCAGAGGGGGCGGCGCGCAGTTATTTTGTGTACAATATCATCTCTTCCTTATCTGGCTCTCCGTCACGTTGTTAGCGGTCTCGCAGGACAAATAAACACCATTGTCCTGGTAACCATGGTGAAATCATGCGACAGTTCTCGGAGCCGGAGTGGCTCCCGATGAAATATCCGAGTCTATTCTATTGTAAAGTCGAGAGAGAGCGGCTTGTTCCTTATTGAGGGCCCTCCTCGCCCCCCTCTGGCCGTTGCTTCTTCTTCCTGTGTCGTCGTCTTTGCCGAACCTAGGCATCTCTCTACTCCATTATGTCGGTCGGTCTGTCTGTTTGTCGGTGACTTCGCGGCTTGGTCCTTCGAGCCGGATCATAATGGAGAGGTGGGTGGAAGAGTTGAGAGCGTTTTATTTCGATTGTAATTGGGGGATCTGATTTGTATCGGTTCTGGGTTCTTAAAGGAGTTTGGAAGGCTTTTTTCGCTTTGTCGGTATGTTGTTGAGGGTGTGGGTTGTCGGAAATTATGGGAATAAATCTTCTAAAATAGGAAAAATCTCAACTCCTTCTCTTTGACACGGTAATACTCTACTGAAAAAAAAATGCAATTTGATAGTAGAAAAAAACAGTAGTGTAGTCATGCAGAAATTAATTAATTCAATATTTGATATATAGATTTACGGAATTTTTTCACACAAAGATCAAGAAGTCTTAGAAAGTACTTTTTTGTACGCCCACTTTCGAACACTCCGAAAAGTGACATGAAAAATATTCAACAGCCAAAGAAAATATTAGTTGAACCATTCATCTTTTTTTCAGACAATTATTAATTTATTTCGTTCATTGTTGAAATAACTTGCCAAATTACTCAACTCCTCAGTTCATTATTTTCATTACATCAATGCTGACATCAGAAGCTTCATTCAGTTTCAGTGACCTCCACATTTTTTTGGAGCATTTTTGTTCTTTAATAGAACTTTTTAATGATATAACCTTCACTCTACTTCTTCAAATAAGATCATTGATTAAAACTTCTGCCAATATCTAATTTATGACTGACAAGTAGTTATCGGTGCATCATCAAGAGACCGTCTAATTAATCTCTATATTTTTATTGATATTACCAATTCCCACAAAAAAGCAAAAGCACATTTTCAGAATGAATTGCCATGTTTTCCTGATTACAGCTAGTAACACAACTCTAGTGTTCGAATGATTCTGACAATGTTATCGTTAAAATTCATTTTTTTTGACAGACACAAAACAAGTAGAATAGATATTTTTCTTTCATTTTCTTAAATTATAAGTCACGATGCAATTTTTTCCGAAATTCCCTTTTATTCTGTTTGTTTTCTTCTGTTTCTCGAACGGCATCTACTCCATTATGTCGGTCGGTCTGTCTGTTTGTCGGTGATTTCGCGGCTTGGCCCTTCGAGCCGGATCCGTCGATGATTATAATGGAGACTGGGTGGAAGAGTTGAGAGCGTTTTATTTCGATTGTAATTGGGGGATCATATTTGTATCGGTTCTGGGTTTTTAAAGGAGTTTGGAAGGCTTTTTTTGCTTTGTCGGTTTGTTGTTGAGGGTGTGGGTTATCTGAAATTATAGGAATGAACCTGTTAAAATAGGAAAAAACTCAACTCCTTCTCTTTCTCAAGGAAATAGTCTACTGAAAAAAAAGTCTGCAGTTTGAAAAACAGTCATAGAGATTAATGCTATCAATATTTGAAATATCAGTCTGCGGAATTTTTTTTTCACAATGTTGAAGAAGTTTTGAGAAAGTACTTTTTGGTAGGCCCATTTTCAAACAGAGAAGTGACATGAAAAAAAATATTAATTGAACTATTCATCTTTTTTTATTAATTAATTTCTTCTACTGTTGAAATAACTTGTCAAATAAATATTCCTGAATCCATTACCTCATTATTTGAATTTCCATCACATCAGAAGCTTCATTAAGTTTCAGTTACTGCAACATTTTTCGTAGCATTTTTGTTCTTTATTTGAACTTTTAAGTGATATAACCCTACTCTACTTCTTCAAATAAGATCATTGATTATAACTTCTGCCAATATCCAATTCATAACTGACAATTATATATTTATTATTTCATCATCTTGAGACCGTCTAGTTGAACTGATTGATATTACCAATTTCCAAAATTATTTTTGCAGAATGATTTGTAATATTTTTCTGATTACAGGCACCAACACAGTTCTAGTGTTAGGCTTCGAATGATTCCGACAATGTTATAGATAACAAAAAATTTTCTCCTTGACACCCACAAAACATGTCAGCTATGCTGCAATTTTTTTTTTTCAAAATTCCTTGTTATTCTGTTCTTTTTGCTGAAAGACATCTACCCCATTATGTCGGTAACCTACCGGTTTGGTTGTTCGATAAAACAAATTCCCAAAAATGAGCAAAGCGCATTTTCCGAACGAATTGCAATTTTTTCTGATTACAGCCAGCAACACAGTTCAAGTGTTATGCTTCGAATAATTCTGACGATGTTATAGTTAGAATTCATTTTATTTCTCCTTGACATCCACAAAACAAATAAGAATAGAAATATTTTTTTTTACTAAAATTATCGGCCATTCTATTCGGCCTGTTTTGTTTGCCGAACTTCTTCTGTCTGTTTGTCGGTGACTTCGAGGCTTGGTCCTTCGAGCCGGATCTGCCGATGATGACAATGGAGAGGATTGAAGTGGGTGGAAGAGTTGAGAGTGTTTTATTTCGATTGTAATTGGGGAAAGAGATCTGATTTGTATCGGTTCTGGGTTTTCAAAAGAGTTTGGATTGGGAATTTCGCATTCAAGACTTTTTTCGCCTTGTCGGTATATTGTTGAGGGTGTGGGCTATTAGAATCTATGGGAATGAATCTTCTAAAATAGAAAAAACTCAACTCCTTCTCTTTCTCACGGATATAGTCTACTGAGTTTAAAGTTTTAGAGTAGCGATTAAGACATTCAATGTCTGCGAAATTTTTTTAAACAAAGATTAAGAAGTTTTGAAGAAGTATTTTTTGTACGCCCATTTTCGAACAGAAAAGTGTCATGAAAAAAAAAACAATAGGCAAAGAATATATTAGTTGGACTATTCATCTTTTTTGCAAAAAATTAATAATTGATTTCGTTTACAGTTCAAATAACTTACCACATAAGGATTCCTTAACTCCTTATCTCATTATTTGAATTTCCATCACATCAATGTCGATATCACAAGCTCCATTCAGTTTCAGGGACCTTAACGTTTTTTTTTGTGCTTTAATCGGACTGTATTCTACTCCTCTACTTCTTAAAGCACATTTTCAGAATGAATTGCAATGTTTTTCAGATTACAGCCAGCAACACAGTTCCAGTGTTATGATTTTGACAATGTTATCGACAAAATTCATTTTTTCTTCTTGACAGCCTCAAAAAAAGTAAACATAGATATGTTTTCTCACATTTTCTAAAACTTCCAGCCACGCAGCAATTTTTTTCGAACGGCATCTACTCCATTATGTCGGTCGAGTCTGTTTGTCGGATGACTTACCAGCTTGGTCCTTCGAGTCGGATCTGTCGATGATGATAATAGGGAATTGAAGTGGGTAGAAGAGTTGAGGGGGTGTATTATTTCGATTGTATTTGCGGGATGAGATCTGATCTGCATCCTTTCGGCGTTTTGAAAGAGCTTGGGATTGGGAATTTCGCATTCGCGACTTTTTTCGCTTTGTCGGTATTTATTGGCAATGAATCTTCTTAGATGAAAAGAAACTCACCCTTTTTCTCACAGAAATAGTTCACTGAAAAAACTCCTTTCAGTTACCTAGCTAGCAAATATTGTCATATAGATACTAATAAAGGATTCTATATTTCCAGATAAAAAAATTAATAATTAAATGTAGAGTTACACAAGTTTTACTTGAATGTTTGAGTTCGACTGGAAATCAAGTCAAACTCAAGTCAATCTTTCTGAAAAATAATTCAAGTCAAGTCAAACTGGAAAATGGTTACAGTTTTGAAAATTCAAACTTTTTGTCAAACTAGTTTGAAAGAGTTTGAAAAATAATTTATTCAGTAATTATGCCTTGAATGGATAAAATATTAATGTTAAACATAGTTAGTAAGTGCAAAAAATACCAGCATTCATTAAAAACAACAAGAAAATACATTATTTCAAATTGTCAACTTGTCACCTCAAAATTCTTCGTGAAAAATTGAGTTCTTACTTCAGAACTTCTTACAAATTATAAGTGAATGCTGTGAACAAGAAATCTGACAATAGAGCGCCCTGCTAATAACAATTTCAAGTAAAATAAAAGACCGCATATTTTTTTTACTTCAAGAACAAAGGTACTGCCGTCTAAAAACTATTTTGACAATTTTGAATCCAACGTTTAAGGTTAGGTTGCTACTATCACAAATACTATTTCATCCAGAAAGTGTTGCTTCCTGTGGAAATTCTTCTTCATACAATTTTTCGTGACTTTTCATCAAACGTGGTCAAATAACTAGTTCTATATGTACCTACTATTGGCATTTGTTTTTGCAAATTATTTTTACATAATTTGCACTTTGCAATTTTTATTGTATTGGAATCGGCTGCCGCACCATCAAAAAAATTTGTATTTCTTTTACTTGTTGATTTGCCTCGTCTACAGATTTTTTCTCATAGTTTTTGCAGGGGGAGGGGAATCTGCAAAATCAGAATCACTTTGTTTTAGTACGTTTTCCGAGCTGCAAGAGCTACATGAAAAAAGTTCAGGTTCAGACATTTCGAGTTCAGGCACAACGTACAACACATGAAATATGAACTAAAACCAATTTGCGGGATGGCAGAGTACAGGTTCAGACACGTTGCGCAATATGATATTTAAATATCAAAATGTTTGATATCCAGCCAAACCTAAAGATGCAGAAATCAATTCAAGTCAAACTTATTTTACATTAAGAGTTTGATTTTCGAGTCAAGTTTGTGAGTGAAATCAAACTAGTTCGACTTGAATGCATCTCTCTTCCTAGCTAGAAAATATAGTCACATAGAGACTACTAAAGGATTCAATAGTTCCAAAAAAAAAATTAATGATAAAAGAAATGATTTGTACTTCAAGTATTCAATTTTGAAATTTGGTATAACGTTTTCAGCTAAACAGCCATCCTCAAGATACCAGTTACAAAATCCTCAAATTACAAACGCAACGGTAAGTGGGATAACCGATATGAAAACCTCGAGGAACACTTTAGGTTGAACACCCTGTATATCGACACCGCCCGGAAAAATTCACAGCATAAGCGAAAGGCGACGGCCCACGAACAGAACCCTTAAACCTCCCCTCTCAATCGATCAATCGGTCCGCTTTTCCCCGTATTATATAATTTCGCAAAATTTTACGCCAGATTATTTATTATAAGCGTATTAAACGTAAAATGGGGGCGATTAAATTGGGGCCCCCGGACTGACAGGCCGGCTCGTACAGTCGAAGGGATTCGAGCATGAAATTGAATTATACAAAGGCCAGATTCATTCGCACAAAACGGAATCGATTCCGTGTACACTTTACATATAAACAGGCCTGATCGTCTCTACACACTCTCTCCTCTACGATGTTAAGGGAGTCTGGTCGTCCGTGACCTCCTTTAGGCGAAAATCGGTCCAGATATTTTAGTCTTTTGCTCAAATTTTCATCTGTTACCCGTGTGTGAGTGATTCGGTAAGATCCATAGAGTAATAAACATAGATAGAGGGGGTATACGCAATTTTTACATGTCCCCAACATGGTTAGATTACGTTGTCAGATTGTGATATATTTTCAAATCCACAATTTTACTATATAGTTGCGAATGTAAAGGGTGTTTTTTTAGAGCTATAGAACTTTAAATTGCAATAAAACAACGATGGATTATTCGAATGACATGAATTTTATTCATCCGCAAGATACTCTTGTGGCATTACATTTTAAATATGATTTCTGGCATATGACCGCCACGGCTGGCTCGGATGTAGTCCAATCTGGACGTTCAATTTTCGATGACTTTTTCCAACATTTGTGCCGTATATCGGCAATAACACGGCGAATGTTGTCTTCCAAATGGTCAAGGGTTTGTGGTTTATCCACATAGACCAATGACTTTACATAGCAACACAGAAAGTAGTCTAGCGGTGTTAAATCACAAGATCTTGGAGGCCAATTCACAGGTCCAAAACGTGAAATTAGGCGATCACCAAACGTGTCTTTCAATAAATCGATTGTAACACGAGCTGTGTGACATGTTGCGCCGTCTTGTTGGAACCACAGCTCCTGGACATCATGGTTGTTCAATTCAGGTATGAAAAAGTTAGTAATCATGGCTCTATACCGATCACCATTGACTGTAACGTTCTGGCCATCATCGTTTTCGAAGAAGTAATGATTCCACCAGCCCATAAAGCGCACCAAACAGTCAGTTTTTCTGGATATAACGGTGTTTCGACATACACTTGAGGATTAGCTTCACTCCAAATGCGGCAGTTTTGTTTGTTGACGTAGCCATTCAACCAGAAGTGCGCTTTATCACTAAATAAAATAAAATGGACGTAGTGCGCGATACGTATTCCGCACAGAACCATTATTTTCGAAAGAAATTGCACTATTTACAAGAGTTGTTCAAGCGTGAGTCTATTCATGATGAATTGCCAAACCAAACTGAGAATAAATCACTTGACAGCTGTTAAATCGATCGCTATCTTGAACAGTAATGCCAACTTGAAGTTATATACCTCGAAAAAAAACACCCTTTACTTGGCTTAAGCTTGACTTGATTTCAAGTCAAGCTCAAGTCAAGTAGTAGTTTTTCAATCTCAAGTCAAGTATTTATTTATCAGGTACTTGAATCATATCAAGCCATTCGATTTGTAGCAGTTTTATTGTGTAGAGTCACATCAATAAAAAAAATATTAAATGAGAAGTAACCTTGCTAAAAAGAGAAGAACCGTAAATATCAATTTTTTTGGAATAGTAATTGAATTAAATCATCATAAATCATAACAAAATCAAAAATAATAAAAAATAGAGTTTCTTGATTTCATAATTTTCCATCTAGGATCTAAGACACATGACGCATCTTATAGATTTGTCGCCTAACCTATTGCGGGTTTTTGTAACTGTAAGAGCAGCTCTGGAAAATTGTCTTTCAACAGGAACTAAAGATGCTGGAGTTGATAAAAAATCCTTGGC
Source organism: Harmonia axyridis (assembly GCF_914767665.1). Lineage (NCBI taxonomy): Eukaryota > Metazoa > Arthropoda > Insecta > Coleoptera > Coccinellidae > Harmonia > Harmonia axyridis. The sequence goes on from NC_059505.1 coordinate 35,598,875, forward strand.
CTATTTTGGAAAGATATCTCTGAAAATACCAAAATATACCAATAGATTTCATAGAAATGTTAGAAAACTACTAAAAAAGTCACACTGGCGAATGCTTCAGTCTTTCGGCGCTCGAGGAATCCCCTTATTTAGTCGCATGAGATTGCAGAAATATATGCCGTGCGACGCATGCAAAGCTCATGTATTATCAAGTAGCTTGATATGAAGTCAAGCAATTAATATCTCAAATCAAGTCAAGTTCAAGTATGTTATTTTTCACTAGCTTGATTTTCAAGTCAAATAGTTGGTTGAAATGTCAAGCTACTTGGCTTGATGAATCCCTAGCTATCACTCAATTTCAAAACTATGTCGGTATTGCTCATACTGGGAGAAATATTATTCCACGCGGCACTTTGCCCACACTTAGCTTGGTAGACCAATGAAATTGGGCTTTTGGGAAGTCATTTCTGTGAAAACGCAAGGAATGAACATATACTGTCAACAAAGGCCATTTTGAATTGGATTAGTTACATTACTAAAATTATTTAAATTTGTGCAGTTGAAGGGAAAAATGTTTAACTCATGCTTCGATGATACTCTAAGCAAAAAACGTTACCGCAAAGTGCTAGCAAAATCCTGGAAATAAGAATTTTTTAATGTTTGATAAGTGTTTCGGATTTTCGGAATCAATGACTCCAAGTTCGAATCCTGCCGCTGACCATTCATTTAAATTTTTTCACATTGATAACTCAGCGTGATATTTGCAGGCTTTTTTTTAGTATCTAGCTCATTCAAATCGCTATATTTCCCAACCCCGTATGTTCAAAACATCCTGAAATCAATTCGAACGCGAAAGCAACATCCGAAGATCGAAAACAACGAAAGAAGAACGCTAGAGAGAGAGATCCACACCATCCAATATTAATGGGAAGCGAGACGCTCTACACAGAACGTGGATTTGAGCAGAACGATCTAGGGTTCGCCCGGATTGACGTTCCGATTGTTTTTACCCTTGTTAGGAGATTAGCGGCTGATCCTTCTCAGAGTAATGTGTGAACCAACACTCGTCTCCAAGTGTGCTCAGACCTCCCAAATCCTTTGCATTTCCATGCGGCCATCTTTAATCTCGACGTATACGTACATATACATTCACTTTTAAACAGTTGGAATGCATTCCGGAAGTAATGGAAAACGGTGGTAGTTTGCACGAGGGGGGTGGCTGGAATACAGGGGGGTGGTTTTGGTTCAGAAGCTCTTGCATGACACATAGATAGCTTTGATAGTTTGTACGGTTCTGGCTTTGGTTGGGATGGTTATCGAATTGCCTTTGGAAAAATGTTGAAAGATAAGCGGAGTATTTGAAAAATATATCTAGAAATGATGGACAACTCATTCACCCTAAACACAGCACAATCTACCTAGAAAAAGGATATGATAGCGTCCCATGATCTCAACTATAGAGAAGCTCGATATTGAACCAACATTAATTTAAGCAGTTCAGCTTTATTACCAACAAAACAGTTGTCACTGATAAAATCATTTTGCACGAAAAAAGGACCAAGGCCAGGATGCTGTCTACCGGAATTCCTGAAAGGTTGGACAGGCAAATGCATAAATGTGGAATGATTTAGAGTAGGATATGACATGGTGTATATTTTGTACTTGCAGATGACCAAATCGTTATTACAGAGAATCAGCAGGTTTTGAGTTATATGGTCAAGAAACTGATGGAAGAGTATACCTTGGCAAGTCTCAAAATGAACCTTACTGAGAGTCAATATTTAACCGTAGCTAGCAATGGCAGCAACAACTTACGTCTAGAAAATGGATCGATAAAGGACGTAAACCAAGCAAAGCTCCTGTTAATCATGTTCAATGTAGAAGGAAACAGTAAAAATTAAATTCTAGGTCAGAAAAACTATTGAAGCGCGTTTGAGAAAAAACATCAAGGCATGGAAAAAGAGGGGAAGACCAAGTTGGATCTGGAGAGATGGAGTTGAAGAAGTTATGCAAACAAGAAACTTGGAGGAATATATTGTCGATTTACTACCAAAACAAGACAAGTACATTTTTTATCATTTCTGCGTTAAGTACATTTTCGTTACCAAATTTTCCTGATTTCTGGCATTAATTATGTTCATAGCATCACAATCAATGTAATTTTTTCACTCATTAAAGGTTTTCTTTCATGAAGTTGTTTCATTGGAGGCAGAAGCTTTCAAACCTCATTTACACAAAACTAACCAAATGTTAACTATCTTGTTTTGGCAGTAAGCCGACGTGTTTTGACAGTAGTTGGGATTTGGAAACAGAGATTCATTGAAAGCTGTGAATAATCTGATGTAGATATCTAGATGTGAAATGAAACAATATCAAATTATTCGTTGAAACATTTTAGCCATCTAGTTCATTATCTGCTGATGGTGTAAGTCCCATAATATGATGTCATAACCTTGCCATCTGATGTTTGAGATTTTGATCACTTTGGACGGCTTTCACCAACTGCTTTCCACGCAGTTGACCATCTCTTTGCAAAGGAGTGTATGATCAATCAATGTTTTATCCACAATCCCATATCGACGCAAAAAATTCAGTTCATTCTTTATAAACAGATCTAAACAGCGTTCAGCATCGACGATGCCTTGTTGATTTTGATCATCGTTGAGCCAATGCGGTATTCATTTCCAGCAAAGCTTCCTCTTAGACAAGTGTTCAAGCAAAATTGTGAATACACTGCCTTCAATTCCGACGCTATCTCACGCAACATCAATTTAAGTCCGCTCAAGACCATTTTGTGAACTTTTTGATGTTTTTGATCCAACAGCCGAATTCAAGCGACGAGAGTGTTCAGCATGGTCTGTGGTTCTTTGAGCACGTTTAAAGCCATCATTTCACTTCTAAAGTCTGAATAACTCTTATCAATCCATTGCTTCGCTCCATAGAGTAATAAACATAGATAGAGGGAGTATCCGCAATTTTTCATGTCCCCAACATGGTTAGATTACGTTGTCGGTTTGCGATATATTTTTAAATCCATAATTCAACTATATCTTTATGAATGTAAAGGGTGTTTTTTTTTAGAGCTATAGAACTTTAAATTGCAATAGAACAACGATGGATTATTCGATTGACATGAATTTTATTTATACGCAAGATAATCTTGTGGCATTACATTTTGAATATGACTTCTGGCATATTACTGTCACGGCTGGCTCGGATGTAGTCCAATCTGGACGTCCAATTTTCGATTACTTTTTCCAACATTTGTGGCCGTATATCGGCAATAACAAGGCGCATGTTGTCTTCCAAATGGTCAAAGGTTTGTGGCTTATCCGCATAGACCAATGACTTTACATAGCGCCACTGAAAGTAGTCTAGCGGTGTTAAATCACAAGATGTTGGAGGCCAATTCACAGGTCAAAAACGTGAAATTATGCGGTCACCAAACGTATCTTTCAATAAATCGATTATGGCACGAGCTGTGTGACATGTTGCGCCGTCTTGTTGGAACCACAGCTTCTGGACATCATGGTTGTTCAATTCAGGAATGGAAAAGTTAGTAATCATGGCTCTATACCGATCCCCATTGACTGTAACGTTCTGGCCATTATCGTTTTTGAAGAAGTACGGACCAATGATTCCACCAGCCCATAAAGCGCACCAAACAGTCAGTTTTTCTGGATGTAACGGTGTATGGACATACACTTGAGGATTAGCTTCACTCCAAAGGCGGCAGTTTTGTTTGTTGACGTAGCCATTCAACCAGAAGTGCGCTTCATCGCTAAACAAAATTCGCTTATGAAAATCGGGAACAACTCGGCAATCTCATTTTGGGCCCATTCGATGAATCTACGCCTTACTTGATGATCGTTTGGCTTCAATTCTTGCACGAGTTGGATTTTGTGAGCACGCAAACCAAGATCCTTCCGCAAAATCTTCCATTAAGTGGATAGACACAGATCCAATTCCTGTGCTCGATGGCGGATAGACTCATTCGGGTCTTCCTCAATGCTACGCTCTACAGCAGCAATAGCTTCTTCTGTACGCACCGTACGGCGTCTCTGGGGATGCGAGTTATCAATAAGAGTAAACGTGTAGCGAAAACGTGCCATTAACTGCTCTGATGAACGATTTTGTCGGCGATAAAATGGACGTAGTGCGCGATACGTATTCCGCACAGAACCATTATTTTCGAAATAAAATTGCACTATTTGCAAGCGTTGTTCAGGCATGAGTCTATTCATGATGAATTGCCAAACCAAACTGAGAATAAATCACTTAACAGCTATTGAATCGGTTGCCATCTTGAACAGTAATGCCAACTTAAAGTTATATACCTCGAAAAAAAACATCCGGTATATCGTTATGAATGTATATTAAATTGAATGAAATATATTTATTTGAGTGATTCCCGATTAAATATGCAACTTTGAATATTTAGAATTCGATATTTTTTCTAATTGTCGAATTTATAATAAGCAGAATATTTATTATTTTCTGTATCTACCTGCTGAAATCCAAGGTTTGGCAACTTTTGCTCTCCTAGTGTCATCGGTTGTTTCACGTCGTTTGGCGCGCTTGAAGTTTGTTTTCTGAATTTATGATATATTTAGGTATTTATTTCAATATATTTTGAATTAATATGAACCGTTGATTCATTATGGGACATAAGAAGTGCGTACTTTGGGGAGAAACTCGCGAATTGAGTTAAAATTTGAATACCGAAAATGACAAATCCTCTATCTATGTTTATTCTTCTGAGATTGCTTTTCTTACATAAACCTATCTCTATGTTCCAAAATGTTGACACGCATCTTTTGAAACTTGGTACATATAGGAAAAAATGACACTAAGGGTGCCATATGTGCACAAAGCAGGATCCATAATTGAGTAACGCGGCTACAATAACCTCTCATCTCTCATAAACCAAAACGTTATCACACATACACCCCGAAACCCCCCACCACTTAAAAATTCAACAGCTCAGATTCGCCGAGACCCGAATCCAAGTCTCCCGTCTAATTTTCTGAGCCATAAAACTGGCTCAGCTTCGGATATTCCGCAATTATAATATAAATAGATGTAATTACGGGCGCTAATAACAAAACACAATCGTTTAGTGTCGGTCCGTCCCCCTGGGTGTCGTGTGTGTAATTTATTAATGGGTGGCATTAGATCCAGCGTGCGTGGGTCGTTATTTCGACTCCCGTCGTCGTTACCGCGACAAAAGAAGTCTGCTGGGGCCTTATTACGGACCGGTCCTGTGTCGAATTATCGCCAATGCGATTTGTTACGATTTCGTCGGGATTAGGTCTAGCGGGTCGAGGTCGGGTGAGTAAGGTGGATATGGGATATAATACTAATGATGTCTATATATCATTCGACGGAGTCATGTTTAGTGTATGAGATTGGGAGTGGGGTGTGAAGATGATGAAGAACTTCAATATCTAATTTTTTGAATGAACAACAGTCAGCTATCTAATGATGCAATCACATACTGAGTGTGCCATTTGAAATGAGGAAGTAGTAGTATGTTTCTGGTATAACCGGAAGCTGTAGAGATCTGCAAATATTTTAGGGAGGAAGATCATTGTCTCCAACCCCAACATGCAAATTTTCAGCTCAAAATTATGATGAATTATGTATAATAACTACAGGTTATGGGCCCATCACGCTTTCACTGCGTCTTAATATTGAAACTACAAAACCTCTCATTGGAAATTTCTTTCGATTCTTTCCAATTCTGGTGTCTCCCTTTTCTCCTTAAATTTTCAACGATTATAAGCTATATTAAACGAGAAAAAGATCAATAATTGCCGAAAGGAATTCCGCATATACAAACCAAAACGTCTTATCGTTCAAACGCCCAACTTTACTATAAAATTGTTAACATTACCCGAAGGTGGTCTGTACAGACTAATTATACAAATCTTCTAATCTAATAACCTCAGCTTATGGGCCCAGCACGCTTCCACTGCGTACTAATATTGAAACTACAAAACCTCTTATTGGAAATTTCTTTCGAATCTTTCCAATTCTGGTTTCTCTCTGTTCTCCTTAAATTTTCAACGATTATAAGCTATATTAAACGAGAAAAAGATCAATAATTGCCTTAAAAATTCTGCATATATAAACCGAAACTTCTTATCGTTCAAACGCCCAAAGACACTTCGTCATCCAAAATACAGGTATACGTTTATCTGATTTATTCAGTCAACATAAATCGTCAAACTCCCATTCTAACAGGCAGTCCCCCCCAAAACTCTCGACTTTGAAATTCGGGCCGCAGCAATATTCTAAAACATGACTTAACTTTACTCTAAAATTGTCAACATTACCTGAAGGTGGTACAGACTAATTATACAAATCTTCTAATCTAATGACTAGAGGTTATGGGCCCAGCACACTTCCACTGCGTAATAATATTAGAACTACAAAACCTCTTATTAGAAATCCCCTTTCGATTCTTTCCAATTTGCAGTCACTCTTCTCTCTTTAAATTTTCAACGATTATAAGCTATATTAAACGAGAAAAGGATCAATAATTGCCGCAAGGAATTCCGCATATACAAACCGAAACCTCTTATCGTTCAAACGCCCAAAGACACTCCGTCATCCAAAATCGAGGTACACGTTTATCTGATTTATTCAGTCACCACGAATCGTCCAACTCCCATTCTGACAAGCAGTCCGCCCAAAACTCTCGACTTCGAAATTCGGGCCGCAGCAATATTCTAGAACATGACTTAACTTTACTATAAAATTGTTAACGTTACCCGAAGGTGGTCTGTACAGACTAATTATACCAATCTTCTAATCTAATAACTACAGGTTATGGGCCCAGCACGCTTCCACTGAGTACTAATATTGAAACTACAAAACCTCTTATTGGAAATTTCTTTCGATTCTGGTGTTTCCCTTTTCTCCTTAAATTTTCAACGATTTTAAGCTATATCAAACGAGAAAAATATCAATAATTGCCTAAAGGAATTCTGCATATATAAACCGAAACCTCTTATCGTTCAAACGCCCAAAGACACTTCGTCATCCAAAATAGAGGTATACGTTTATCTGATTTATTCAGTCAACACAAATCGTCCAACTCCCATTCTAACAGGCAGTTCCCCCAAAACTCTCGACTTCGAAATTCGGGCCGAAAGTTGACGGAAATCAAACAAGAGTCCGACCGGAAACAAACGTCGCGTACCATCCGCATAATTGCTTAATATTTTGACTGCAACTTGGCAATTTGCATTTAAATGGCGATCGTCAGAAACCAATTTAAACTTGTCAACTGTTCGAGTGAACCCTTTGTTATTTAATTCTGGATCGTTTTAATCGCAGGGTGCTAGAGGGGTGTAGGGGGGCGAGGGACCCCTCGTCACGCGCCCGAAAACAATTGCCGTATCCTGTGCACATGCTGACTTCACATAAGTGGTCAATGATGCTTCTTTTATACTACTGGGTTCAGATAAGGGGGGTTCGAATGTTAAATGACACGTGAAGTTTGGATCGGATTCATTTTCGGATATTTATGGTTTATAAAAACCGTTCGTAATTTTTGAATCGGTTTATGTTGATCTGTAAAGGGGGAGACTTAAATTATAAGGGAGATGAAGCCGTGGAATAATAATGATAATTTTAATTTGCTATGCTAATAATGGTCGAAATAGTAGAATTAATTGATGAAATAATTATTTTCCTATCTAGAGCGGAAAGTTGAATTTTTCCACATTAAAATTGCCATTGCCCGAACGACCCGGAGCGGCAAGCAGTCGAGTGCCAGTTCAAAAAATCAGCATATTGCTAATAAAGGGTGTTTTTTTTAGAGATATAGAACTTTAAATTGCAATAAAACAACGATGGATTATTCGATTGACATGAATTTTATTTATCCGCAAGATAATCTTGTGGCATTACATTTTAAATATGATTTCTGGCATATGACCGCCACGGCTGGCTCGGATGTAGTCCAATCTGGACGTCCAATTTTCGATTACTTTTTCCAACATTTGAGGCCGTATATCGGCAATAACACGGCGAATGTTGTCTTCCAAATGGTCAAGGGTTTGGGGCTTATCCGCATGGACCAATGACTTTACATAGCCCCACAGAAAATAGTCTAGCGGTGTTAAATCACAAGATCTTGGAGGCCAATTCACAGGTAGTAATCATGGCTCTATACCGATCACCATTGACTGTAACGTTCTGGCCATCATCGTTTTTGAAGAAGTACGGACCAATGATTCCACCAGCCCATAAAGCGCACCAAACAGTCAGTTTTTCTAGATGTAACGGTGTTTCGACATGCACTGGAGAATTAGCTTCACTCCAAATGCGGCAGTTTTGTTTGTTGAAGTAGCCATTCAACCAGAAGTGCGCTTCATCGCTAAAGGACGTAGTGCGCGATACGTATTCCGAACGGAACCATTATTTTCGAAATAAAATTGCACTATTTGCAAGCGTTGTTCAGGCGTGGGTCTATTCATGATGAATAGCCAAACCAAACTGAGAATAAATCACTTGACAGCTGTTGAATCGGTCGCCATCTTGAACAGTAATGCCAACTTTAAGTTATATACCTCGAAAACAAACACCCGTTGGTATCTTTCTTTAGATTTTTCAGGCTTTAGATTCCTAGTTGCTGTATTGGATGTTTCCAGAATATCTGGAACGACTTTATGAAAACATAAAAGAAAAGAACCAAAATCAACTACATTGTTTCATGCTCATTTATGTATTCTATACATTTTTTTCACATTGTTTTATCTTCATACTATTTGTTACAATTTATGTATACATTCTATAATTTTATCTACGTTCCTAGAATTTCATTTGATGTCTTATTAAATGTTTATGGAAAACTGTTTATAATTTTGTGCTGAAAATTTGCATGTTGAGGTTTTGAGACAATGATCCTTCTCCCTAAAATATTTTCAGATCTCTATAACTTCCAGTTATCTCAGAAACAGACTACTACTTTGTTATTTCGAATGTCCACCCATTATATTATTATTATCATATATCTTGGGTTTTTATGAATTTTAGTTGTCCAAGTTGATGATCTTCTGATAACCACCCTGTACATTTTTCGTCCAAATCGCGAACAGATATATAATATTAAGTATTTGCATAATCAAAAATGAAAAATGTTTTTTCGAAAAAACTTTTTCTGCAGAAATATTCAAAAAAAATGTTTGTCCTCGTCGCCACTATTTTTTTTTTCATAAGAATCTCATTAACTCATGAACCGTTGAGTTTTACCCAAGCTATGGTACAATTCTGAAATTGTCATCAAATACGCTAGATATAAAGATGTAATGATATACTGGGTGTGCCATTCGAAATAAGAAATTAGTGGTCTGTTTCTGGGATAACCGGAAGTTGTAAGGATCTGAAAATATTTCAGGGAGAAATATCATTGTCTCAAACTCCATCAGACAAATTTTTGAGCACAAAATTATGATCACTTTTCCATAAACATCTAATAAACCATTGCATTGAATCACCCTCAGATGAAATTGAAGGAATGTAGATAAAATTATAGAATGTATAGATAAAATTGTAACAAACAGTATGAAGATAAAACAATCTGAATAAAATGTATAGAATACATAAACAAACATGAAACAATTTGACGAAATCAAGCATGAAACAATGTACTAATTTTTGGGGGTTGAAAGTTGATTTTTTACAATATTTCTATTCAATCAAGATCAAATCAGTATTGACAATTTCAAACGTAAAAATGCAATTTGCTAAATTGTCCCAATAATTGTGCCCATTTTCAACCCTCCACCATCAAAGTTGAAGACCGAATAGGAAGTTTTGGGACTATACCGATAGGGTTCCGAGATTTGTTTATCGACAAATTCACTTTTCCATCAAGTGTGTTGGGCGACATTAGGGGCATCTCCACTCGTTGAAGCGAGTAATGGAAATGGGGTGCACGTGACTAACCTGCCACGCTTGCGTTGAAACCGTCTGGGGGACGAACTAATCAGATGTAGCTCGTCCGGACTTTCACTTTCCTGTGGTATGGAAAAATCCTAGGGGGAGGCGCCACAACTTTGCGGAAATTTACCGAGATACGGCGCCACTGCAACATCTAGTGACTCCGAAAAATTATTTTTTTTTGGAAAAAAATTTATATGGTAATTTATCTAAAGTTTCTAATGTTAGAAATAGTACTATCACCCAGGATGCAGAGTTTATTATAACAAACACAGTTGAACTAGCTTACTATACAGGATCTAAATCGTAGTGATACCAGTTTGGACCATATCGAAAGTGTGTCTTAAAGCGACGGTACCTTGGTACGTGCCCTGCAGATTGGTTTCGATCATAAAGATTCATGCGCGTGATTGATTCTGACAATTATGTCCTCAGCATAATGTGCTTGGGATTTTATGACCTCAGTATTACATGGGCTTTGTAATAAATTATGAATTGCTAGGTCCTAGAATTCTTCAAATTCCACCAGACTGTTACGAGGCACTAGGATTCTCAACGTTATCCAGGCACTAGGATTCCCAAAAATATCCAGGCACTAGGATTATCAATCCAACCAGGCACTAGGATGCTCAAAGATATCCAGCACTAGGATTCTTCAATTCAACCAGGCACTAGGACCCTCTCAGTTGTTGTTCGAGGGAAAACGATCTTCTTGCTATTCGTCGTGTAACAGTTATTTGAACTAATCACCGGTATGCGAATCCTCTCAGAACTTCATGGTAAATTCAATACAAGAGCCTTGTGGAAGAAAATTCTCATAATCACGTATATAACGTATTTCCCAGAAATATTCAGAATACCATAAACAATACAGGGAATTACCCAAATTGAAGAAATAATCGCCTATAACAAGGATGATTCAAGATCATATATTCTCCAATTTAGTCCAATTTTCTTCCAAAAGCTCTGTTTCAAAATTATCTCAAATCGCCAATAACCTCCTTTTGACAATTTCCTTCCTAACCGCAGACTATACCAGTTGTCAAACGAAACTTCCCTCACGGAAGAAAAATAATAACAAGAAATCCAGAAATTATAAAATATTCTCCCACGGTATTGATATTCGATCTCAGTAATACGGAAATAAGTGTTCTATAATAAATTCAGATTTATATTAATACGGAATATTCTAAGCTGAACTTACAATCAACCTCCAGAGGGCGCATTACCAACCGAAATATCAAGTGGTGTGAAATCTAACCGTTACACAAATCGTACGAATTTTGTTGATCCTACAATTTTTGTCGAATCGCGTGTGACTTTCGTCGAATCATACGATTTTCAACGAATCGCATGATTTTCGTTGAATCGCATAATTTTTGTCGAATCGTACGCTTTTTATCGAATCGCATGATTTTTGTCAAATCGTACGAATTTTGTCGAATCGTACAATTTTTGTCGAATCGCATTATTTTCGTCGAATCATACGATTTTCAACGAATCGCATGATTTTCGTCGAATCGCATGATTTTTGTCGAATCGTACGATTTTTGTCAAATCGTCCGAATTTTATCAAATCATACGATTTTCATCGAATCGTACGATTTTCGTCGCCAAACTCACCGAACAACCTTTATCACATCACGCAACGATACCATGGCCATACGGCCGCATTATCATCGACACCCGGGGTGCGAAACCCCAAAACTCATTACGTTTAGGCTGCGGTTACGGTCCCGCTGCGCTTCCCTTATCGTCGTACGATCAAATATCATCCGCATCTTTATATTTCGAATGGCGTCGCCCAATTTATGTAGTGACACCGTCAGGACCGCCCGTAGGTCCCGTTGGACCTACTGAAATATGACGTGTCGACAATCCGCCACCAGGGACTTCATTAATGTCCTGTAAACTGTCGCGCGAATAATATTAATAGTAATCTTCCCCCCTTTTAGCTTGGATGATACTTGGACGGATGAGACAAGGGGGTTGAGTTGAGGAACCCCTTGGAGTAAAGTGGCCAGGAACACCCTGTAGGATTTTGTTTCAATGCATAACTATTACGGGAACGTCGGGTGGTTTTTTGAGGGATATTAATGGTTCGGGGGTATAGGACAAGAGCGTTTTACCAATTATTGTGTTGTTGGTACAGCGTGGACTTACAAAGGCGAAGAAAATGGCGATGCCGTGTCAGAAGCTATAATAATGATGAATTTCGATATTGGGTTCAAGAATACGATAATAATTCGAATATATGTATATAATAATATATAATATAATATATGTATATAATAACAATAATATATATTCTTTTGACATAGAGCATTCCAAAAATTATCGACTTCAAACAACAAAGCATGCATGTGTAGATGTAATCACAGTATTGGCAGAGGAAATGTAAACAGGGCATCATACATGTCAACGTATGATACAAGAGCACAGATAAAAACCTCAGCAAAAACTTTGACTCCCCGTGTAGTGATTGGTTTGTATATTGGTTCACAGAATGACCTAACATACATAACGGGTGTTTTTTTTTCGAGGTATATAACTTTAAGTTGGCATTACTGTTCAAGATGGCGACCTTAAACAGCTGTCATGTGATTTATTCTCAATTTGGTTTGGCAATTCATCATGAATAGACTCACGCCTGAACAACGCTTGCAAATAGTGCAATTTTATTTCGAAAATAATGGTTCTGTGCGGAATACGTATCGCGCACTAAGTCCATTAGCGATGAAGCGCACTTCTGGTTGAATGGCTACATCAACAAACAAAACTGCCGAATTTGGAGTGAAACTAATCCTCAAGTGTATGTCGAAACACCGTTACATCCAGAAAAACTGACTGTTTGGTGCGCTTTATGGGCAGGTGGAATCATTGGTCCGTACTTCTTCAAAAACGATGATGGCCAGAACGTTACAGTCAATGGTGTTCGGTATAGAGCAATGATTACTAACTTCTTCATTCCTGAATTGAACAACCATGATGTCCAGGAGCTGTGGTTCCAACAAGACGGCGCAACATGTCACAGAGCTCGTGCCATAATCGATTTATTGAAAGACACGTTTGGTGACCGCCTATAATTTCACGTTTTGGACCTGTGAATTGGCCTCCAAGATCTTGTGATTTAACACCGCTAGACAACTTTCTGTGGGGCTATGTAAAGTCATAGGTCTATGCGGATAAGCAACAAACCCTTGACCATTTGGAAAACAACATTCGCCGTGTTATTGCCGATATACGGCCACAAATGTTGGAAAAAGTCATCGAAAATTGGACGTCCAGATCGGACTACATCCGAGCCAGCCGTGGCGGTCATATGCCAGAAATCATATTTAAAATGTAATGCCACAAGATTATCTTGCGGATAAATAAAATTCATGTCAATCGAATAATCCATCGTTGTTTTATTGCAATTTAAAGTTCTATAGCTCTAAAAAAACACCCTTTATGATAGCACTGGTAACCAATGTAAAGGTGTAGAACTTATAGTTCCACTGATAATTTTTATAGAAACTTTAAGCTGTGCATTAATTTTATGACCATGAGCACTATTGAATCAAACAGAAGCAAAAAAACCAAGGCTAAAGCTGCCATATGAATAGTGCTGGCATCAGCACCTCATGCTTTTATAAATTCAACAATATTTATCAACCTTCGCCAAATGTATATTTTCTGTGTAGGCTTCATTTATATAATTTATTTATTGAGTCCGTTACAAACACCATCTAGATAGTAATTACATATAAATGTTGTAAAGTTTTAAGACATATAGCTTACCTTACTCCAAATGTGGAAGACGATTGAAATATTCTGTGCTTAAAATGATGTTTTCTGATAATTCTTAGTTCTGAAAAAAATCAAGGATCTGATAAGGTACCTCAGTTCTCAATGATACTTAGGTACCATCTGGGAAGAGTTGATGCAACGGAGCACAAATCATAAAGTAAGAATATTATTGATGGAAAATGTAATTTATATGATTGTGAAAATAAAATTGAATGACCTACAGGCGGCAAATCTGTAAATTCGCCACTGAATATTACAAATTAAATATTTTGACCTGTTGAAGCCTTAAAAAATTAACGACATCATCTATGTCGATCAACATAAACAATATAATCGCTCATTTCCTACAAAACGGAAATAATAAACTTATCACCCAACCATCCAACATCCAAACACCGATTAATAGTCGTACAAACACAACAGTACTAAATCTCATGTTACAAAACGACGTCAAAATAACCATTTAAACTGCATTCAAGTACCGGTACGAAAATACGCCAAACTTCTAGCGAAAACAAAAACGCCGAAAACAAAATAGCAACAGATTTTGAAAACAAAATAAACCGTATATCATCAGACGCATCAAGAGGATCGGTTTAAACGCTTTAACACCTACGGCTATTTCCGAGTAGGCTGTGCATATATACGGACGCAGGGAGAGCGGTAGAGTCTACGTGGATGTGACACTGACTTGACTTTCTGTCTCCAGATGCACACCATGTCGAAATTCTTTGATATTCAATATGTCTGAGGAGGCCGTGAAGCGACTTAATACGGATCTAATGAGAGATGGAAAAAGTTTAACATGTGCGTGAACGTTGGAGGTTATTTCGGTTTTGGGTTCTTTGGTGAAATTAGGGCGCGAAGCGCGAAAAAATTGTGGGATGGTCGGGAGATTTAATTGGGATGCTGGGTGTGGGATTATAGGAGATGATGAGACAGTTTGGAATCTGAGTTGAGCACCACTAAAAATTAGGCAAAAGTTTAAGATACATTTTCGTCAAAACTACTTGTCCAATTTAGACGTTTGTTTTTTGAATGACAGGTTATTTTCTTCTGAATATCAGTGTTCAAACCGTATGTGCATAAAAATCTTTATTTTACAAATACCGGGTGTCGCAATTATAGCCTGTAATTTTCATCAAATTTGTAACACTCTGCAGAATGTAACAGTTACATTATCAAGTTGGAATTAAACTTATACTTTAGCCTTATCGTTTTTCAACATTTTCTTTTTTGATTCAATTCATTATCTTTCTGTAACTCGAGAAACAACATTTCATAACATGACATGATTTTATTGAATTTAATTAACATTAATTAATTTATTTTTCTACATTCATGCAAAAAGCAAAACTTTATTGAACTATATTTAGTGAAAAAAGAAGTTGCAATAAAAACTTTATTGCACTAGTGCAATAAAGTTTCTACTTCAACGTGCTGTCATCATGACAAACAAATATTTCAGCCTGAAGGAAATAACGATGTACAGTTACCAAGTACTAGTACGTTTACAGCAGTAACAAATGAAGAAGTACTTCACTACGAAATATTCATATTGAAAATTGCACCAATTGTTCATTCACTTTCAACATTGAGGGTAAAAATAAAGTTTGAGTTAAATTGTTCGTAACGTATTAGTTCCTGTTTCAATGCAAATCGATATTAATAATAAAGTATTCAAGTTGCGCTTTTCATTTTCCTGCACCTAGTGCCGCACCTCAATAAATAATTTTTTGGTTTTTGTATGAACGTAGAAAAAATGTTGTATGAAACTCGTGCAAAAATTGTTTATTGCACTCGACGTGTTGTCCAACTCGGCCTAACGGCCTCGTCGGACAATTTCACGTCGAGTGCAATAAACATTCACTTTTTGCACTTGTTGCATAAATAACTATTAAACTTCTTTCACATATTTATATGTTTATCTGTTCACATTTTTCTTTACATATTTATATATTCAGTTATTTACATAGATATATATCAACTTATTTATATACTCACTCATTTATTTGTCTGTTCCAATATTTGCTAGTGGATCGATAGCTCTTTCGGATCCTTTTATTGTTGAATAGTTGTAGTGTTTGAGAATTCATTTCCTTTTTGTATATTTTTACTTTAACACAGGCTGATGACCATAGCAGTCGATGCCTTCATTCAAAGTGAAAAAAAAATAACGAATATAACGAGAAACTGAATCTTACAAACGAAAAATATGTTCAAACAGCAAGGGAGGGGGAAAATTGGTGTTACAGAGGAATTGCTGAAAGATTTCATATTAATCACACAATCGTGTCATTTCTTTGACTGGTAGAACAGATATTGTGATCATTAATGGAAAACTACATTGGAGATTTTAAAAAATTGAAAAATATCTACATATTAGAGATTTTAAAACCACATATATAGGATAAGGATTTTTGTAGATGAAAGATGATGCTCGGCCATACGCCACTCGAGTTGAGAGAAATTATCTAGAAGAAGTCGGTTTCGTTACCAGGGTATGGCCAGCTCGGAGCCCGGATTTAAATCCCATAGAGAATCTCTGGTATATTCTTGGGAGAAGATTACAGGAGGAACGTAATTTGAATACTTTGGAAGACGTTCTCAGAGGAATCAGTCTCTTCGGAGAGAGACATGTACCAAAATGACATAAAGTCTCTTATTTTAAGTTATTCGAGGCAGAGATGGGAATACTCGATATTGAGACTGCCGTTTAACTTTTTTCTTTTTATTTTGTTCGGATTGTTGTTGTTATATTTGGATCTTCATTTTCTTTCACAAGATATCCAACTTGAATTTGGCATAGATATTCTAGTTCAAAATTTCATCATGTGCAATATGTGCTAATTTTGAATGCAAAATTTACAGGGAGATATATATATTTTTTTGGACTGAGCCTTCTTTTTTCCTCCAGGAATTTTTTTAGGTGGAGAAACTTCGATCCGGTACTACACTTTTTGTTTTCTTGTAGTTTTTTCGGTGTTGCTATTATCACCATTTCAAATTGCATCATTCCATTCAGTAAACTCTATATATCGGTCAAATATCTCTAATGACTAGGTGAAATATATTACCTATAACTAATGGTAGCTATGATATAATGAAACTTTGAAATTCTTTTCTGCAAACATGAGTCTAACACCATTAATATTTGATTTACTGGTTAGTGTTCAAGTTTTACATATGAATTTTCAGGGATTCCTAATTTCATTAAAGAACAAATAGGAAATAAAGCAATAAAACAAAAAGTTTAATAAGATAGGTTTATTTACAGAGGGAGATACATTTGGTTCAATAAATATTAGAGTTCTACAAGATGTACAACATTACATTGAACTGGTTCAAGATGCCTTACATGGCACATATCTACATTCTAGTAGCTTTCTAGTGATCTAAAGGAAACTATACTCCGATATTCCTTTCAGATATAATTTAGGTACGTATATTTACAATATTATATGGCACATTTCTACATTTGTCGAGTTTTGTGTACGATTCAAACGAATATCAGCTGATTGCTAAATTATATTGGTAGTTTGATGAATATACTTCATATTTGGGCTCAGGTACATGGTGAAAAGTATCTTTCAAATTGAAAATGTCTTTTCAAATTAATATAACATGGGTTAGGTTTGGACTAGACATCCACACATTTGAGATGAGTATCATAAAACGACAATTTTTTTTGTTTTAATTGTATTTCCCTGTAGATTAATAATCATGCTTCCTTTGAATTTGTGATTATCGAAAAAAAATCAAATTTAATTCTTTCGTATTTCTACAAAGCTCAAAACTTCAAAAAAGCATAATTATTCATCAATATTGAATATTAATTAATATAACAATGAGTCTCCTCAAGAACGAGCACAAGACATGGGTGTCTATCAATTTTATCAACAAAAAAAAATCTGCACTATAGGTAGTAGGCATATCAAGTTCCTATTTTATATATAAACCAAATGAGTTCACAAATACTGATGAAGATGATAATCATTGGCAAAATCCAGCATCCTTTAGAATAAAATAATAAAATTTCGCAGGTAGAATCTTCGAATTCTTTCTGCACTTTTACATTGTTTGAAACTTTTATATCAATAGTAATAGATGTTAAGCAAAAGATTGCCGATTGGCAAAAGGGTTTCTGAATCAGATGAACAATTTCCATTGATTGAAATCGGTTCTTTTGAAGGAGGCAAAGAATGCGGAGATTCATGACAATGTTGATAGTTATTCATGCTTTCTGTTGCATTCCTATCGATTGATTGGTGGTATTTCAATAGAATATAACAAAGAGCATAATATAAATAACATCTGCGCTACTGATCATTACAGAAGAACCTGATGTAATCTAAAATAACTGAACATTTCTATTGAAATAGAGTATTCGTATGTCAAAAGTAGCTACCTATACTTATCTATTGTCGTGACTAGAGAATAATCTATTATTACATCTCTGAATTTGCATCTATTCGATTATTATTCGCGCTTTCTAATCAATTTTCATGATTCCGTTGGTTTGCCAATAAATTAAGTTTCTCACTTCAGAAATATAATAATGGACTTCTGTTCAATTTTCTTGAATAAGGTATATTTTTTCAATGAATGATGCGAATACATGTTTTTTGAAATGAGTTTTATGACTTTTTCGCAAAAGTCATTTAGAATGTAATTCCTTCAGTGTGTGAATATAAAAGTTTCATCCAATGATAACTATTCGATTGAGAAATTCAAACGAAAAGAAAAACATCTTTTTTTGGTGAAAAATCACCTTTTAAAAAAGTCAGATATACATCTGTCAGTGAAAAGGATATGTTTGTTTAGCAATGATACAACAATTTGAATTGAACGCTTTTTAAATATGAATATGAAGTGCATATCAATTATTTGTACATATTGATGATTGGCCCATATAAAAATGTAGGTAGATATACAGGATGTTCCTAACTTGAAGGTACAAATGAACAGGAACTATTATTGGATGATTTCGAGTAAAGTAACCTAAACAAGAATTCACAAAAACTTCGTTTTCGAGATACAGTAGGAGTTTTTCCAGTAGCATCTCAATTTCTCAAGATATTCAATAAATATTTAGCAAAGATTTTAGAATTGGGAGAATTTGCAAGGTGTTATTTTTGAACAAGGTACCATTCTTTCCCTCCAGAACTTTTGAGTTGGATGTCACTGATAGATTTTCTCAGTTTCAAAGAACTCGTTGGTGCCTTCCAATTTTTTTGGTATCGCTATCGTTTTGTAGTAAAATAATGATAAATTGTAGTAATGCAGTAATGAGTTCATTAACGCACTGTTTTTAGTACTGTAATGAACTCATTACGATACTAAAATAGAGAAATAAATGATCTATGATTCTTCTTCTTTTCATTTGTACTTCCGATTTAGACACAACCTGCAGGTTGTTCCATTTTTTTTTTGCAGTCCACAATTACTATTCATGGTTTGGTATCAATTCTATGTTGTCTTGCTTTCGTTAATGTTAATTATGTTCAATAAAGAGTCATTCAGATTAATCATCTAGCATAAATAGCCCCGTAATAACAATTTTTTGCAGTCGGTTAACAAAATTCATCCGCAACAAGTACAACCCAACAAAACAAGAAAAACATTTCTATCGAGACAAACACACAAATCGTTCGATTCGTACACAACCAACATACTCAAAACTCTCCTTACTGAAAGTCTCAATACAACTTTCAAGAACCCAAATTATGCCCATGGTTGGCTAGATGAAAATAAGGGGCATAACCTCCAGAACCCGCAGCCTGCAAGGGATACGCATAAGGAACATGATGCGAATACAGCAGACCAGAATGCGTATGATGTCCAGGAAAACTAGGAAAGCCGTTACCAGATCCGACACCAGGTGGCGGCACAGTCGGCGAGTTGACGTCCATGCCAGGGTTCTGCTTTTTCCACTTTGTCCTTCTGTTTTGAAACCAAATTTTCACCTGGGTCTCAGTCAGACTGAGGCTGAGGGCCAGGTTGAGTCTTTCGCACACACTCAAATACCTAGTGGTCTTGAATTTGTTCTCTAAGGCCACTAATTGTTCGTAGGTGAAGGCCGTACGGGCCCGCCTAGGTTTTCCGGCACTCTGTGATTTAGAATCACTTTTCTTCTTCTTCGCGTTGGGGTCTTTGGGGTCCTCGCTGATGTCGCTCTGCATGTCGTCCTCTTCGTCGGAGTTGTGGTCCTTTCCTGGAGAGAAGAGAAGAGTTAGAATTGTTTTTTTCGGAAAGTTTCATAAAGTGTTGTTTCTTGATATTTTATTTCAAATCTAGTGTGAAATATAAGGTAGTGAGAGTTACTGGTAGTATTTTTTTTAGATTTTGAGCAAGTGTATGGTTTCACATGATAATATTCCACTCGCTGTGGATATGTGGCCAAATTCTATTCCATATGTCGCTCCCGAAAAAAAATTTAGAAACTTGAAATTTTCAGTTCAGGATTGAATTTCGAATGTAGAGATTGAATTTGTTACTAGGGGAAACCCAGCAAGGCATTCCTCAAATATGGCAGTTCGAAATTTTGTTTTGTTGGCCAGAATGTCGAGTTAAAAATGCAGAATTTTTTTCGTGATAATAAAACGTATACAAATCGTAAAAATTTTGCGTGTATATCTATAAACTAACAATTTGAATATGTTTTAACCCTTTTTAAGTTATTATGATGTTTAGTTTTGGCAACGTCGCGTATTCTAGGAATATCGAGACGTATGTTTTGTTTGATTATTAATGGGATGTACTGTTATCGGAAAGAAAAGTTGAAGTTTGATAGAATAAAGTTTTCGGTGTTTGATATAACGGTTTTGGTTTCATTCACGGACATTTTAAATATATTATGATTACAGTTCATTAGAAGGACAGTTTGCATTTTATAAGTCCCATTTTGTTCCATTTCAATCCTTTACCCTGTTCCCTTACATCCTTATACAGTGCGGTGCTGTGTGGAAGCAGAGATCAGTTTTTATTGCTAAAACTATTATAACATCATTTTTATTGGTTCAAATAGGGAAAATGCAATAGAATAATTGAATGAAACTTGGACGTTTTGAGTGCATAAAGTGCGCTATTAGTGGAAAAACGTGCCGAGAGTGATTTCAACGCTTCAAAAACAGTGATTATGACGTCGAAGACCAGCTAGGCGATGGAAGAGAGAAGGTTTCCGATTATGCACAATTAGGGGCATTACTTGCTCAAGACTCGTGTCAAACGCAACAAGAATTGGCAGGATCGTAGGGAGTGACGCAACAAGCCATTTCAAACGCCTGAAAGTCATGGGAATGATTCAGAAACAAGAAAATTGGGTGCCGAACGAGTTGAAGCCGAGAGATGTTGAACATCGTTCGTTTGCAAGGCAAAGACGGAAGGGATTTCTGCATCGCTTTGTGACTGGAGACGAAAATTGGTTTCATTACGATAATACCAAACACAGAAAATCATGAGGACATTCCGGCCATGCTTCCACGTCGATGGCCAAAACGAATATCGGTCATTTTCAGCATTTGGTGGGACCAGCACGCGTAGTGTATTATGAATTGTTAAAACCGACTGAAACAATAACAGGCGATCGTTTTCAAATGCAATTAATGCGTTTGAGCCGAGCATTGAAAGACAAACGGCCGCAATACAACGATAAACATGATGAAGTGATTTTACAGCATGACAATGCTCAACCCCATGTTGCGAAAGTGGTCAGGACATACTTGAAAACGTTGAAATGGAAATTCCTACCCCACCCGCCGTATTCTCCAAACGTTGCTCCCTCGGACTATCACTTGTTTCGATCAATGGCTTACGGCCTGGCTAACCAGCACTTCCGGTCTTATGAAGAAGTAAAAAATTAGATCGATTCGTGGATCGCTTCAAAAGATGACCAGCTTTTTCAACGCGGGATTCGTACTCTGCCGAAAGATGGAAGAAAGTAGTGGCCAGCGATTGACAATACTTTGAATCATAAATGTATAACCAGTTTTTTACAATAAAGCCTCGAATTTGGGAAAAATGGCGGAAGCAAAGTTGTATATTTTTTTATATATTTCTTTTTTTTTGACTTCACCATCGATACCGTTGATGATACGATAAAACTTAAAAGTACAACTCGAACAATATTATAAATCGCATATAAGATTCTCGTTATATTAATAGCTATAAGAAATAATGTCAAGTGAAATGCCCAAAATGTACTAGAACACAAAATCCCTTAATTTCAAGCGAATAACCTGAAAACGAACAAGACCATAGAATCCCTTTTCTTCTTTTTCCCCGTACGAACGAACCCACCATAAATTAACGTAATTTAAAATCTGGTGCGGGGGTGGGGCTCTCGAACACAAACAGAACGAAACTCAAATCAGAAATTCACGAAAGGATAAACGATGATGAAGTAAAGTCCGCAATAAAGACAAACTGAGCGCCTTAATGATTCAGACCCGGGAAACTGCAGGGAAACTCCTGAAGGAACCGTTTCCTCGGCCGCCTTCCCTCCGAGCCCCTCATAATTAATACATCTGCTTAAATCAGTAGAAGCAAAACCAAAGGATTAATTACAAAGTTCACGGCTTGATAACGAGCCCAGAGGTAATTACGTTAAGACTGTTAATTACATGTCCCGCCGTTACTCTCGTCATGGCGTATCACTTTCGGGACTTAACCGCCCCTGCCGCCCGCCAGGGGCGGCACGGCGAAAGGGGAACTGGGAATTGAAAGTGGATCCGTTTTTGTGGATTAGGTGGAAATGTTGGGTTTGGGTTTTTGGGGGTCACCGAGTATAGTTCCTATGTTTATTTTTTTAACCAGTATCTCATTTTTGAGATTTAGAGAGAAGAAATATTTTCAAGATTATTCGAATGGAGAGTATTGAAGAGAAGAGTATTCAAAAATGAAATCAACTATTGTTTATACAGGGGTTTCACATAAAAGGTTTCCCCTTTAATGTTACATAGGCGTACAACTTTGCTTCCGCCATTCCGAAATTCGAGGCTTTATTGTAAAAAACTGGTTATACATTTCTGATTCAAAATATTGTCCATCGTGCTGGTCAGCCAGGCCGTGTGCCATTGATCGAAACAAGAGATAGCCCGAGGGAGCAACGTCTGGAGAATACGGCGAGAGGGGTAGGTCTTCCCGTTTCAACCTTTCCGAGTGACCACTTTCGCA
Source organism: Harmonia axyridis (assembly GCF_914767665.1). Classification (NCBI taxonomy): domain Eukaryota; kingdom Metazoa; phylum Arthropoda; class Insecta; order Coleoptera; family Coccinellidae; genus Harmonia; species Harmonia axyridis. Next base: position 35,621,774 of record NC_059505.1, read on the forward strand.
ACATGCAGTCAGCATTGTCATAGTGTGAAATCACTTCATCATGTCTCTCGTTGTATTTTGGCTGTTTGTCTTTCAATGATGGGCTCAAACGCATTCATTGCGTTCGATAACGATCCCCTATGATTGTTTCAGTTGGTTTCAACAACGCATAATAGAATACGCCGAGCTGGTCTCACCAAATATTATAGTAATGAACATATTTTTCGTGTTCAGTCGCAATGCGATGCAGAAATCCCTTCCGTCTTTGCCTTGCAAGCAGCTGTTCACAAGCAGACAAACGCAGTTCAACATATCTCGGCTTCAACTCGTAGGGCACTCAATTCACTTGTTTCTGAATCATTCCCATGACTTTCAGGTGTTTTGAAATGGCTTGTTGCGTCACTCCCAATGATCCTGCCAATTCTTGTTGCGTTTGACACGAGTCTTGTAGTCATGTAGAAAGTAAACGTCATTCACATCGATATCTTCTAATTCCGGCCGTAGAAATCATGAATCTTAGTTCGGTAGCGCAACATATTTACCGTAACATTTCATTTCTGAGTAAGTAAGGTCTTATCACACCACCAGGCGAAAAACTCGTAGGAAAAGATATTTTTCAGTTGTATCTTGTATCTAATAGTGACATTGAATCTGTGATATCAAAAAAACTATTCAACATTGCGAACACCTTATATTGCACTTAAAAGAATCCTACAGCGAAAATAAATGCATAGTTCAGTCTTATGATATTCATTGCCTTTTTAAAATAACTGAGAAAATTGCCTGATATCTCAATCTCACAAAACCAAGCTTGTACACTGATCATTGTATGAGAAGACCGTAAACAACATTTCTTGTTGGATAGATCTTAGATATACATGAATTAAACCTGTATATGAATTGGAACCAAATGAGGTTGCTGTTGCCAAAGAATATTGAGAAGCAAATCTCACGCAAAAACATTGCAATTGCAAATAGGGAGTGTGCTAATAACAGATCAGTTTCAGCCATCACATAATTTGCAGATTGTAAAATCACATATAGAGTGCAAATGGAAGTCATGGGTGCTGAAAAATCCTAAATCAGTATTAATGAGACAAAAAATACCTAGCAAGTAATAACTAAGAAATCACCTTTAATTCTGGAAATTGTCAAAAGATTGAAATTCATGTTATAAAACAAAAATAATTGGTTTAATACTCAAGTAACTAGGATATTATGAATTGGTTAGGTACCAATGTATTATTAGAAACAGTTTTTTATCCATTCGCTTCGATATTATGAGGTTGACTCTGATTGTTCGTAGAGAAAGATTCCTTGGTATTTAGGAGCCATAATTATATATATTCAGTTATTAAAGTAGATTGATTACATGGTAACGTTTAATGCGAAATTTTATTACAATCGCGTAACCTGAACTTAGGGGAATCCAAGCAGAATATCGAGAAAGAAGTAACAATATTTTCGTGACACAAATCCGATTTGAGTTGATATTTTACGTGTAGATACATATAGGTACCTATTAAATAACAATTTAAAACTTCGTTCGCAGTTTTGAATACATCAATAAATCCTGGACGTATTGTCTGCATAAAAAATCCAAGAAAAAAATAAAAAATTAAATTGACAATTGAATAATTTTTGTTGAAAATTTATCCTAAAGAATCGACCCCTGGCTGATCATACCACCTTAAAATCGACACCCTGTAACGTAACAGATTTGACACCTTTTTCTATACATTTAACCTGCATTCAATGTTGCCATATCGAGCAATGGAAACGAGACATTTTAAATTTTTTATCCTCATATTAATAATCTTCTTTTTTAAGTAGTTACTTTTTTTAAGGTTCAAATGGTATCTATCTATCTTATTGAATAAGTTTCAATACTAATTTTCTTTAGAAGGATCATTCCTCACTCCAGATTAATCACCAAAACCTCCCCATCACATCCCATAAACGTCCAGATGCAACGCGCGATCCTCCAACCTACCCGGATCCACAATCGACGGACCATCAGCAGCGTGCGAAACGTTGCACGGCAGACTTACCGACGGACGCGGCGCCACCGCATTGCATTGTTTTGGCGGTGAACGGACAAATGAATGCGGTTAACACGTTTGACGGTTGTTACGTATTGATTTCACAAACGTCCGTGATGTTCTCGAATTACCGGCGTTTAATCATAGTCCCGGAGTCCCGGATTTGGCGTTTTAATCGACGCGGCGCGATCTCTTTCCCCCGTCGGCCTCCCTTACTCCCGTATCCCCCCGGTGGTTCATGGTCTGCTGGTCCTGTAATGGTTGGTTGGTTGGGGGACGATTTCGATTCGTTTGAATTTGCTGGGTTATCTACGGAAATTTTTGGGGGTAGGTCGTTTTTGGAGGGAAATTTGGGTAGAAGCGGCAACATCGGGTCTGGTGGTACTTTTGGTTGCGTTGTATTGGTTGTGTGAGTATGACGTAAATGGTAGGTTAGGAGCTAATTGGTTGATCTATGTAGAGATTCTCGGGTTTGACCAGTCAGATAGCAAAGTGTCATTTCTAGTACCTGGTACCTAATTCCGTGACACCCTATATTTCTTTGTTTCATCAATGAAAATACTCAAAATTAATCGATTGTATCACATTTTTACTACACATAAATAAATAAATTCACTATTTGAATCAAATTACTATTGACAAATGCGAAATTGAACGAAGAGGATTCAAAAGTTACAAAGAAGATTCGAAAAAGCTGCAAGGTATTATCTAAAGATTTAATTTAAATGTAGGTACATAGTGTAATGGCATTTGAAAACAAAATACTTATACATTCTTCGGTTTAATCTATATTGTAATTATAATCAGAAATTATTTGGATCACAACAACAATAATAATTTCGATTTCTTCTATATAAAACTTTCCTTATAGGTAGGTATATCTGGACAATGGTTCATGAAGTGATTTGAACAAAAATATTATTGAAATAATTTTATTCCAATATGAACAGATTTAGTCGGTGACCTATCAGTTATAACTAGATATGAACAGCAATCCAGAAAATTGTAACTCATCGGAATATTATAATTTAAGCTTGTGACAATCGTCAGTGAAGTAGAAAAGTTTATGCGATCATCAATAATCAAAATTATAGGTCGTTGCAAAATGGTGAATGCGCAAGGTACAACAATTAGAATAGTGTTAGTTCTTCAAAAAGGCGATCAATTGTGTTCAAGAACGAAATTGAGGAAGAGAAAAGGTTGTGTCACCATAAGCATAAATATTAAATTTGTCAGTAGGTAAATTACTTAGGAATGATAACTAATAAAAGAAAATCTGAAGAGATAAGTAGGTAACTAATGACTTAAAGCAACATTTATTTCGAATATATAGACATATGGGTACAAATAATGTGATTGAAATGTGAAAAATAGTCACCCAAAACTTGATCAGCAACATCATATACAACGAAAGAAAGTAAAAAAACAAGAAAATACAAATATAATTAAATGATAAAAAGTGAAAAATGTATCTACTGCTTATAAAGATCAATTTTGAAATGGGCTGATGTATGATATTAAAATGAATAGTTAAACTTGTGTAACTCCGTCCGTGGTCAAAGAATCTCAAGCAGACTTGACAAATGAATACATAGGTGTTTTGAAATTTCGTATCTTGGGTTATTCTTCAAAATGAGGAACCAGTGGGACTATTATGGAACACATCTTCATACAATCGAAATAAGAATGTTTAAATTACTTTCTATTTCAATACTCATTAGTTGTAAGTTTCATCTAGGATACACCTTAGGCATCGGCAACAATAGATATCTACATGGTGTTCTAGAAGCCCTAGATATAACAAGCTTTGATATTTGCTTCATTCTAAACATTTTTTGCCTATAAACATTGGTCCGAGTCATTTTCGTTTAGAAGCTACGAAAATTTGAAATAATTTATTTTCATATTTCAATCAAAAGTAGGCCAACTAACGGAAATACTAATTGATATGACAACTAGAATTTTTTGTTGATAACTACTTCAACAACATGTCATCACGTGATCTAACAAGGCTTGTTTCTCTAAACACGGTATATAAACATCAATTATACGAACATGTAGGTATATGGGAGTTGCAAAATTCATAGTTACACCAAGATGATTTCAACAGAATTTTAGGATCAACGTTTGAGGTTTGTAATAATGATTTGATGTCAGTAAATATTATAAATGATCGTTCAAATGCAGATTTTTCTGAATTGTTTTTGGAGCAACCTTTTTGAATTCATTGATAATCTACAGCTCAACATTATTTGAAATACCTATGTGGTACCACCACGATGATGTTTTGCCACACAGATGGTGACGAGTAGCTAGTTAAGTGAAAATTTCCCAAATAAATGGATACCTTGGCCACCTCGTTCACCGGATCTCAGCCCTTTAGATTTTTATTTATGGGGACATACCTATGAAGCATCTTGTTCTTCATGTTGAAAACACATATCTATCATCAACACTTGATATATGCAGCAAAACAAATGAGAAAGGACTCAATTTGATCCGACGAGTATGGGAAGCTTGCGTTCAAGCCGAATGTGGACATTTCCAACAATTTTTATTGTTTATTGTTGAGGAAGGTCGATACAATATTTGAAATTCAAACATATTACTGACTTCAATAAGAAAATAATGTTTTTCAAATACTTCTAAACGAAAACGTATTATACCTATATTATTCATTCGAAAAATAATGTTACTAATAATCTTGTAGAGCACCCTGTATATTGTCATTGTGAAATTTTTCATTACACAATAATGTTACGCGAAATTATCTACATTCAATTTTGTGAAGGTGTATAGGTAATTCTCTTTTGATTACTCAGCATAGCTGTTTTCTGTTCATTTTATAGATACGCTCAAATCCTTCTAGTAATTAAAAATGCGATCATCCGTTTATTCTAACAGATTGAAAGGAAGTCTCCTTACTGTAAGTTTCATTAGAATTATACCTTATTCGTAGATATTTTATTTTTAGTTGTTAACTGTTTGTTTTTTTTTTCGTTAATTCATTGCTAATTCTACTAATGTCTTATTGTTATTTTGTTTGCATCCTTCCTTTTGAACGACTTTTCTACTTGTGGATTTTATTTGGTGATGATAATATCGTCTGCTACGAATTTTGAAAGCTTGTCAATACGTAGCAAATTCGTTAAAAAAAAATGGATACAAGCAAAACATTACAAGCCTATTAGTTGAACTACAAGCCTGTTAGTTGAACATAAATAAATAGCAAAAAATTATAAGATACTAGTCGAAATAAAATGAACATAAACTAACAGTAAAAAACCAAAAATGACGTCAAAGGCTGCGAATAACGGAAACTCAGCAATGAATATTGAACCAAATCACTTGAAAAAAAAATATATTTAACTTACCAGTTTCACTCTCTTCATACTCAACAGATTCGTCCATGGGCTTCCAACAACACATCTCGTCACTATAAACATTTTGTCTACCCGTAAACTTATTAGGGTCCAGTATATTCTCCACAGAGAACGCCAACCGTCTATTGTTCGAAATCACCGATGGACTCCTATCTGGAGGAGACTGCGACCTACTGAGGTCACTACATACACTCTCCGACCCTTTGGAGTCCTTACTATACAAAAATTCACTATTCGACTCGTTTTTCTGGATCAAACCCTCAAAACTCCTCAACTGGTCGTGCCTCCTCGTCAAATCCACCGGACACAAGGAAGCGTCATCATTCTCAACATCCACGTTTTCATCTTCATCGTCTGTCAACTTATCGCACATATCCGCGTCTCTTGAATCATCCGATATCCTCTTCGGCAACAGGAAGATTGGTCCTTCGGATCGGATAGGCGAACATTCCTTCTCGGAGCTCTCAGTGCGTTCCATCATTAACATTGTCATCATTGACCGTTTACGGCATAACCGACGCTTCGTGATCGCTGAATCAACCGATCTACCAAGCCAGTCGATCTACTGAGGCGATAGCAGTGATAGCAAACTCAGGGTCTACGTTGCGGGCGCGCAGAATGGCGAATAATCAGCGGGGTGGGGGCCGGTCCGGCTCCATTGGACCGAGGCACGGTCGGACGCGTCTCCGATTGGCCGGGGGCGTGGCGTCGTAAACGCGGAGGAGACAGACGGTTTATTTGCTTTGTAATTATGGATATGATTTGTAATAACAAAAGGAGAGGGCCGGGGAATTATCAGGGCCTGATTGCAGGGGATATTTTGAAACAAAAGCCACTTATCCGGGGAACGAGCTGGCGAAACAATTTAAATTTAGTAGAGTTGAAAATGTTACTGCAGCTCGTTTAATTAGTGGGGAATTATACTGTTTGTCATTATGAGAATTTGAATTATAGCTCATCAACGCCCTATTGGGCTCTATGAGAGCTGATGTCGGATTTAATTATCGCATTATGATGGGACCATATGTTTGCGTCAGCGCCATATTGATTCGGACGTGGATCGGATGGCCATCGTGTGGTGTTTTGGAGTTATGGGACTGGTCTATTGTTTATCGTTAGTTGGCTCTTGTTAATTATTTAGTAGCCTTGTAGTGACGCTTTTCTGTGGTGGCCTAATAGTTGCTACGTGTTACTGTTTTTGTAGGTAAACTCATGGAGGATGTGAATAGGAATTCAAGGCTTGACTTGAGCTTGACTTGATTTCAAGATCGAGCAGTATTTTTTCAATCAAGCTACTTGATTTTTAGCGGTGTTATTGTGTATAGTGTCACATCAATTGAAAATGATAAAATGAAAAGGAACCTTGCAAAAAAACACTTTTATTTATTTACCTTATTGTATAAAAAAATCAACTCTTTTGAAATAGAAACATAAATTAAATCACCATAAATCATAACAAAATGAAAAATAATAAAAAATGTTAGTTTCTTGATATTGAGAATCCTCAAGAATTTGTATGATTTCATAATTTTCCATCAAGGATCTAAGATACTTGAGGCATCTTATAAATTTGTCGCCTAACCTATTGCGGGTTATTGTAACTGTAAGAGCAGCTCTGGAAAATTGTCTTTCAACAGGAGCAGAAGATGCTGGCGTTGATAAAAATCCTTGGCCAAGTTTGGAAAGATATTTCTGGAATTACCAAAATCTACCAATAAATTTGATAGAAATCTGAGGAAACTACTAATAAAGTCACACTGTTGAATACTTCAGTCTCTCGGCGCTCGAGAAATCCCCTTATTTAGTCTGATGCTTCACTATGGAGAAGGAAGGTACAACGATTTTGCACGCTTCAATTCATGTTACGCTACTGGAATTTTCAAAGACGCGGTAATTTGTCAATTCATCGTATGCTATTGGTCGGGATGCGGATGCGCGTATCTAGAGAAGGAAAGAGAATTTTTTGATTTTCAATAATTGTCGAGACTTCAGGAAAAATACGTGACTTGTTTTGGATTTCAGCTATTTCTAGATTAATTTGAGACTCAGAATTTGATTTATCGGCAAGCATTATGTCGGGATTCTCGCACCTCCCGTGGGATTGGAACAACAGAAACCTCTCTTGGGATTGAAAAATATCAAGAAGTACTTCCTTGAGATATAGAAGTTGAAATAGTACGACTTTAGTTTCTGAAACTAGGAGAACACCTTCGTAATACCAAAACCTGGCGTTATTACATCAACTTGGCTGAATGAGAATTGGAGTACTATAGCTTCCTGCTCAGATCTAGTGTTTAGAAGGCTGAAAATAATCTACAGAAGAGGTTCCATCCTAAAAGCACAGTTCTAATTCATTAAAAACTGATTTAAGTTAAGTTTTTATGTCAATATTATTTGTTTAGAGTGAAAAGGATCGATCTTAGTATATTTTAATTTTATTAAATTTGTAAAAACCTGAGGAGGAGTTTTGTTGCCGAATAAGCTAAACCACCCCTAGAAATCAGTCTTTAGAGTTTCACTGGCAATTGATGTATCGTTACAACATGATGAAAACTTAAAATTGAAAGATCTATGCTAAATTCAAGTTGAATATCTCGTGAAGGGAAGGTACTATGAGAAAAAAACTCAAACTTTAACATCTGTGTCTCGAAAACAAATCGTTTGCGAAACCATGTTATAGGACTTCATTTCTCAAAATTATCCGAAGAATCTGTGTTATTCGTTTGTACCACCAATTTAGGAACACCTTTATAGTAAATTCAAAACTGATGTCTTCACAAATAAATTGCAATTTGAATGAAAAACATTAAATTTCAAAACACAGCATAAACAATTTTTCGATACGAAACACCGAAAACAACGGGTAAGTGTGTATACCAATGACGAATGCATAGATCACAGATGACAAAACAAGGGGGGCGCCAACAATACGGGTATACATTGTGTCCGTAAAGTATGGAACAAATTCATTTTTAGCTAAACACACCTTTTTAAGAAATATTCCTGAAACACGTCGATTTTTTATTTTAATTTACCGTATTTTAAAATAATAATCTAATATACAGGGTGAAATACTTCCGAGTAATGACGTCAACGTCATTTTTTCAAAATGGAACATCCCATTTTGTCGCAATTTTCCAATTACTCCAGCTGAGCTGATTCCAAAAATGTAACACATGTTGATTCCAATTGGTACAGAGTGGACCAAAATACAATAGTTTTGTGTGTGCTCATGAAGTAACGCGTATCAACATTCTTTATTAGTTAAATTAACAATATTATCAAAAATACTCATTGCCTAGCGGCAATAAACAAATAGTGACATGTGTTTTTTTTAAATTGATAAGAAATAATTTCTTTCATATTCTGTCTGCTAGACCACAAGTACCAATAAACATGTTTGGAAACAGCTCATTTTTATTAATCTAAAAATGTTACAAACTATAGGGTGTTACATTCAAATCAATTGCCACTAGATAATGAAAATTTTTGATGATATTGTTAATATAACTAATAAAGAATGTTATGCGTCACTTTATGAGCACGCACAAAACTATTGTATTTTGTCCTTCCTGTAGCAGTTGGAATCAACATGTGATACATTTTTGGAATCAGCTCAGCTAGAGTAATCAGAAAATTGACACAAAATGGGGGTGTTCATTAAAAAAAAAATACGGTGACGTCATAACTCGAAAGTTATTCACCCTGTACCTATATTAGATTATTATTTTAAAATACGGTAAATTAAAATAAAAAATCTACGTGTTCCAGGATTATTTCTTAAAATGGTCTGTTTAGCAAAAAATGAATTTGTTCCAACATTAACGGACACAGTGTACCTATGATGAAAATAATCATCTCGAAAAAAAGCGATAATAAACTCATAAACCGTAAAAGGGTCCGATTTTTTACTGCCGTGTCGATTTTGAAGAAACCTAAAAAGAGTATTGGTTCATTTTATGAAAGAATTGTCGTTCTTCGTCTCTGAGAGAATTCTGAAATTTTATATTTTGGAAATCTTGGGGGGGGGTTAATTACCCCTACTACCCCCCATTTCTACGCCTTTGTGTAGAGACTCTTTGCTTGCAGAAGATCGGGACTATACATGGGTTATAGACCCATTCTTTCTACTTCGCTATGGAGAAGGTAGGTGTATAAGGCAGGGCAGATATCAAAGCCGATTTTCCTCTAGATAACTTTTCATACCAAACCACACCCAAACCGATACCCACGCCAAAAATTCTCTCTCTCCTCTCTGCCAACTAACTAAAAACCAGAACGTAAATCCATCCAGCCCCACCTTTATACACCATCTCCGTTAATAATAATTCTCGTATATAGAAACGACAAACGGCCACATGTTCCAAATTATACATACCGCACGAGATGTTTAAGTTAATTGATAGCAAATTACCAGAGTGCGAGATTTAATTTACGATCAGCGACCGGGACTTGTCGAGCCGCTGGCCGGCGGACGTAAGAGAGAAGGCCAATTATTCGATTTAAATATCATCTCGACTGAACCGCTCGCCGCCACGCTACGTGACACGCAATTAGGGTCTCTTTTCAATAGATATGGGACTTTGAAATTGTAACTGTGCGGGTTTTCGGAACTAATTGGGTGATATTCTTGGTCCTTAAGGGGAGGGGAGAGAGGGGGGAAGGAAATGATGGAGAGGATTGAGGGGAGATAATTTTGACTACAGTGACTTGATAATACGCAGTGACGATAATTCATTCAAATTTAGCCTAAAAATGGCGAATGGAGCGGGGCTGAAGCATAGGTTTTTAATAAAAATCGTAATAAAAAGGCCATAACCTATAATAGTTGAATAAAATAGTAATTTACGTAACAAGTCCGGAAAATATGGTTTTTTTGAACGAATAGACAAAATTCCAGGACTCGCTTACGCTCGTCCTGGAAGTCTGTGAGTCCAAAAAAACCATTTTCGGACGTGTTGTGTACAATATTTTTTCGGCAACCATGTAAAATAACACTATCGCTGCTGCTTTCCATATTTTATTGCGATTGCGATAAACATGCAAATTTTTGACAACTAATTTCATATGAAATGTCAGCCGTTATCTCGGTTGCTATGGATTCTATGATTCTTTTCCGGCCTAGTCCGGGAAGTACGTACTTTCCGGACTAGGCCGGGAAATGCTACTTTCCATAGAAGAAGCGTCCGGGAAGTGAGCACTTCCCGGACGGTTGCCGAAAATGTATTTTTCGTAATACTTACTGTACAATCGTTGTAAGGACGTAATATAGCATGTCTAGAGTATACAATTTTTTATTCATCATGATATATACATAGGCGTACAACTTTCCTTCCGCCGATTTTTTCCGAAATTCGAGGCTTTATTGTAAAAAACTGTTGATACATTTATGATTCAAAGTATTGTCCATCGCTGGCCACTACTTTCTTCCATCTTTCGGGAAAGGTCATCTCTAGAAGCGATCCACGAATCGATCCAATTTTTCACTCCTTCATAAGACCGTAGTGCTGGTCAGCCAGACCGTGTGACATTGACCGAAACAAGTGATAGTCCAAGGGAACAACGTCTAGAGAATACGGCTGGTGGGGTAGGATTTTTCATTTCAACGTTTCCTAGTATGCCTTGACCACTTTCGCAACATGGGGTCGAGCATTGTCATGCTGTAAAATCACTTTATCATGTCTCTCGTTGTATTACGTCCATTTGTCTTTCAATGCTCGGCCCAAACGCATTAATTTCGTTCGATAACGATCGCTTGGAACCTAGGAACCGTGTATATTAGGTTTGGCAATCGACGTGGAAGCATGGCCGAGATAACCCCATGATTCTCTGCGCTTGGGATTATCGTAATGAACCCATTTTTCGTCTCCAATCACAATGCGATGAAGAAAACCCTTCTGGCTTTACCTTGCAAGCAGCTGTTCTTAAGCAAACAAGTGCCGTTCAACATCTCTCGGCTTCAACTCGTACGGCACTCAATTTCCTTGTTTCTGAATCATTCTCATGACTTTCAAGCATTCTGAAATGGCTTGTTGCCCAATGATCCTGCCAATTCTTGTTGCGTTTGACACGAGTCCCTATCAAGTGATGCTTCCAACTCTGCATTTTCGAAAAACAGTGTCTCTTCCACCATGCCATGCTGGTCTTCGACGTCAAAATCGCCGTTCTTGAAGCGTTGAAACCACTCTCGGCACGTTCTTTCACTAATAGCGGCTTCACCATAGGTACTTGAGAGCATTCGATGAGCTTCAACAGCAGATTTCTTTATATTGAAGCAGAAAATTAAAACCTCCCGCAAATTACTAGAATTTGGCTGGTAAGCATGTTCAATCGAGAATTATGATGCAGACCCAAGTCGACTAATATTTCGATGGGGTTATGTTTACAAATACCTAAGCTTATTGTATGACATCTACGATCTATTTATTTCAACTATTTATCTATTGCAAAACGGTGGATGCAGAGTTATACACCTAATATATTTTTTTGCAAAAGAGCAATCAAAAAAATTGTTGATTTCCAGCAATGAAGCATATTTCGATGAATCTCATCTCAGTATTAGCAAAGGAAATGTGAACGGGGCATCATACATTTCAAGGTATGATACAAAATACAAGAGAATAAATAAAAAACTCATCAAAACTCTCTTTCCTCGTATAGGTGTAGGTAGTGATTGATTTATGTACCTATTTGTTTATAAAATAAGCAGATACATTTATATTGAAGGGGTTCTTCTTCATCCAAACAAAATTCTTTCATCCTTCCTTTTCACCAGAAGTTGACGATTCATATACTATAATTAAATCTGAAAACAAAAAAGAAAAAGAAAAGAGTAATAAATTTTGTAGTTTCAAACTTGTAGCACAATAGATGAACACCAACTAAAATGAAAAATTAAGGTTACACTCTTTGGAGTTGTGTCAAGAACAACCCCCTTGAAATTTTCTAACGTTTTTCTGGACCACCATATATAAATAATAATTGTTCACAGTAGCTTCTTCAGAACTTTTATAATAATAATTGAAATTTAAAGATGAAACTGTTTATGTAAATATTTCTCATATTCAAGCGCTTCATTCCTGAACAGGGCGCTATATATTTTCCTCACGTGGTAACCAACACCAAGTCAGTAATTTTCACGAATTTTCATCAGACTTCAAACTAGAGGTTCGAATTCCTAATCCAGCAATAGACCAACCATGTGACAACACCTTTAGTCATCTTAAGGCATCCAAAATATAATAACCGGTTAAGTTTAGACGCTTCAGAAGATGGGGACAAAAATGACCCTGTCTCTGGCATCAAACTATAAATACAGCCGTTGTAAATATGTCCCCAGATCATTTTCATCTTTACTAACTAGCGATCGTTAAAGCATCTTCACTTTGGTCTATTTCCGGTAAAAAGAGTTGAACAGTACGGAATCCACGGTTTTCAACAAAGCACCCGAAAATAATCGTGATAAATGATATTTCGTATTTTTCTGTTATCCCAAATATTAAGAGGCTGGCAATATGCCCATTTTCGAGTTGGCGGGTAATAGCTTTCCAGATGGCGCTGGTAGGCTGGATGAACGTAGGGTGTCCAAACAATTCTGTTCGGTTCATCAATCATATTTCAATCCTTTCTGCATAATGTGCTCTGACAATTAAAAAAAAATTAAGAGAACTAAGCTTGCTTTGAGGACACACAACAGAAATTAAAACTTCAAACCATGAAATTCCATGCACACAAGTCAGGCAAATTGGTGGACTAAAAACTAATCGTTGAATATAACTTCATCTACATATATCTGAAACACGTTAGATTTTGAAACCATATTCTAATGATGTAGGTACTCTTTGTTGAAGCTATTCTACATCATCGAAAGTAACGCTTTTACCCCATTATCTCAGAAGCTTTCAACAAAATTTTCATTTAAGAGGAAACTGGATTTTTTTGAACGGGTTTTCCGTAAAATACTATCATATGTATTGGTCACTTTTAGTTTTGCTCAAAGAATTAATCACAAAATCCAGTGACCCACTTACGTAATCTACTTTGTACCAAATTTTAATATCTTTTATGTTTTTTATATTTATCGGTGATGTCCAAACATATACACATTTACTCAAGCGCTAGTTTACTATATCATATTCATATATACTTGTAGTGTTTTTTTGCTAGTCCAGCAAAGTCACTCATAGCACGCGGTAATTGTCTGTTTACGTTAGAATACTGAAGCCAAGCAGCAACGAGCGTGATCTTCTAGGACAATCAGGGCCGGCGTTAGGGGTGAAACAGTGAAGCGACTCTTTCAGGCGCCTCTTTTCGATGGGCGGCAATTAAGCCCAGTTTGTGGCCGCCTTTTCATATTTCTCAAAAAATATAGTTTTGATTCTTAAAAACAACATGAGGTTGGTCCGCTTTGCTGCGTTTATCAACATTTCCTGCAATAAAAATCTCCAAACTGTCTTTACTAAGCCGCCTGTTCAATATATAACACATGGCAACCCAACCAATATAAGTAGCATTGCCTATTACCCTAATTGAATGAGGGATGAAATGTATTTCACAAAGATGAGAAACAACACTTCGAATTACGTGGAAGTTGTTTACATATCCAACATATGGAAAATTCCTTCTGAATTCGAAACTAGTAACTGATAAATGCTCCCAGCGGAACATATGTTTTTAATCCCATTTAGTTTTCGAAGCTTTGCATGCCTTACCACCCTCTGTATCTTGTGGAGTGATAGGTAATATTTCATCGATCGTAAGTGATCGATTGTGAATGTGAGAATCAGATATATTACTTACGCATTGTTCATCGGTGTCGAAGAAGTCCAGGAATTTGTTGTGGGTAAAAATGTTCGAAAAAAAAAAGAAACCCAGTGGAAACGAATTTAGAAAGGAACGATTAGCAAAGTCGTTAGAGAAATCAAAAAAGGCGAATTATCATCGAGGCAGGTGATGTTTTTTGTGGGGGGGGGGGGGGGGCACAGGGGCGACAAAAATTCTTCGCTTCAGGGGCGATAAAATTGCTCGCGCAGGCCCTGAGGGTTTTATGCGAATATCCATACTAGGCAGAGCCTTCTCCAGTGAATGAAAGCAGTCTAGCAGTTCTTCTATGGTGTCAGCTGATACTGCTTTATTGATGGGCAACGAAATATCAAATTAGTCGCAATTCTTTGCAGTCAATCCATATATTGTTATCAAATACGTTTTTATAGAAAACTGAAAATGAGAAATAAATGACAACAAAATCTTTTTTCAGACCTATACGAGTATAAGCACCTCTAATTAACAAAAAATAAACATAATCGAAGCCAGACACAGATTTCAAATTAACGAATACTGACATCCATAATGACACACACATTCAAGGATGCCAACGCAAGAACCAAAAGTGTCACCAAACCAATCCTTATCCAAATCGTTGAAAACTTTTCCATCAAATAACACTCCACCTTTTATTAGATACTACAGAGTAATAGATTCCTCTAAAAATCCCCATACTCACTGTCAAGACATGACAAAACCGATTTAAATCGCTGACATATTTACAAACAGGAGGACGGGAACAGAATAACAAACATAACTCAGAGGCTCGAACGGATGATGGTTCCGAAAAGATAAATCTGGAATTTTAATTTGGAGCATCGCAAGTCAAACGTGGATTGGGGTAGGTTACATATTGCGTGCGTAGGAACCACTTAATAATGTGCTTTCACAGTCTTGAAGCAGTAATTTGTAGTGACAAATTAGTTCGTTTCACCTCGAATATATTAGGTGGGCTCTGATGGTCGGGTGTAGTTTAAAAATAGGAAATGCCTTCTTGTCTTAACTTCCTCTGGGTGGATAGGAGTGTAGTGTAGGTAGTAAATGTTGTGTTTGTGATTAATTTGGTAGAATGTTCATCCCGAAATTTTACTTATTCAAATAATAGTCGGAGCTGATGTTGAGAAAATTCCTTTTGATATTCAGCTTCAATTTTTTCTACATCTTTTCCAATTGTGATTCAGAACTGTAAAATGTTGTTCAGAAAAGCAAATTGAATTTCGGACGATAGAAATTGTAAATCAGAATAGAGAATTTAAAATTCAGAATATCAATAGGTATTTCAGATATTCAGAAAATAGGGAATTTTAAATTCAGAATAGCAATATGTAATTCAGAAAAGGGATTTTTTATATCTGGATAGCAATATGTAATTCAGAAAAGGAGAACTTGATTTCAGAAAATATGAATTGGAATTCGGATTTGATAATTTAGAATTTAGAAATAGGAAATTGTAATTCAGAATTTATCACATGTACTTCAGAATTAATGCAAATGAATAGCCATATACATTCCTTTATTTTTTTTAGTGAATCGGAATTGTTGAGGCTCTGTTAGCCTACCGGGAACTGCGACCACATCTTATTTTTCTTAAGCCTATCTATTCATATTATCCAAGGAGTCCGTTGATACTGTTAACGAGTGGTTTTTAGGCCAGTCAAACTAACCATTGAATATAACTTTATCTAAAGGGTGATCTTTTTAGAGATATAGAACTTTAAATCGCAATAAAACAACGATGGATTATTCGATTAACATGAATTTTATTTATCCGCAAGATTACATTTTAAATATGATTTCTGGCATATGACCGCCACGGCTGGCTCGGATGTAGTCCAATCTGGACGTCCAATTTTCGATTACTTTTTCCAACATTTGTGGCCGTATATCGGCAATAACACGGCGAATGTTGTCTTCCAAATGGTCAAGGGTTTGTGGCTTATCCGCATAGACCAATAACTTTACATACCCCCACAGAAAGTAGTCTAGCGGTGTCAAATCACAAGATCTTGGAGGCCAATTCACAGGTCCAAAACGTGAAATTATTTGGTCACCAAAAGTGTCTTTCAATAAATCGATTGTGGCACGAGCTGTGTGACATGTTGCGCCGTCTTGTTGGAACCACAGCTCCTAGACATCATGGTCGTACAATTCAGGAATGAATCACCAATGACTGTAACGTTCTGGCCATCATCGTTTTTGAAGAAGTACGGACCAATGATTCCATCAGCCCATAAAGCGCGCCAAACAGTCAGTTTTTCTGGATGTAACGGTGTTTCGACATACACTTGAGGACTAGCTTCACTCCAAATGCGGCAGTTTTGTTTGTTGACGTAGCCATTCAACCAGAAGTGCGCTTCATCGCTAAACAAAATGAAATGGACGTAGTGCGCGATATGTATTCCGCACAGAACCATTATTTTCGAAATAAAATTACACTATTTGCAAGCGTTGTTCAGGCGTGAGTCTATTCATGATGAATTGCCAAACCAAACTGAGAATAAATCACTTGACAGCTGTTAAATCGGTTGCCATCTTGAACAGTAATGCCAACTTATAGTTATATACCTCGAAAAAAACACCCGTTATAATTTTGATTTCATCGTTGAAAATCTTTTGAAGTGAAAATTCAGAAATTGTAGATAATTTATGAAAATTTTATATATGAGAAGTACCAGAACAGATCCCTGAATGAACCCCTCTAATTCCTAATGTTCCACCTCCACGTATCCACTTCAATAAACCTACAGCTTGATCATCAACCATGAAACCTTAATATTTATATCGCTTCATTCTCATCTCGCCAACACATATCCCTCAAACCGGAAACATCCCATCACATCCGTAGATTGCTCCTTCATACACATACATCCCCCCCTCTTCTACCCTGGTCTCGTCCCCATCATAAACTCAGAGATATACTCTGCCCCCCTTTTCCGAAATAGCTTCGAAGAAGAACTCTTGCGAATCCCCATTTTCGTCAAAACAAATTTAAAGGGCATCCCTATTCAAGTATAAATATTTAAACGGTTCATAACGGCTCTTGGTACCGCCAGGTCCCGTGTGGCGGCGGCGGCCATGTTGCCTGATGGCCGAATGATGATTGTTTTATAAATATTGGATGAGGCGGCTGGTTGGCTGAGATCGTTGTGCCGCGGCCCAAATCAGAGTTTATGGGACATCATAATGTCCCGATGTTTTATTGATGGGCCGCCGTTATCTGTGCGCTCGCTTGCCGCAGAGTAATTTGCCGGCGAATGGGACTTTTGATGTATGAAGTGATACTTATATGATTTGAATAAAAATTGCTAACGTGGTGTGTGTTGAGCTGGATGTAACGACGTGCAGGTGTTCGCTGAATTGTCG
This sequence comes from Harmonia axyridis, assembly GCF_914767665.1. Classification (NCBI taxonomy): domain Eukaryota; kingdom Metazoa; phylum Arthropoda; class Insecta; order Coleoptera; family Coccinellidae; genus Harmonia; species Harmonia axyridis. The sequence continues at coordinate 35,639,364 of NC_059505.1, forward strand.
GGGTGGAGGGGTGAGATGGGTTTAGTCGTTTTGGGGATGTTTATACAGATAGAATACGTTTTTACTTCGTCGATTCTATAATTGGAATCGATGTTCTTCACGATATTATTAGGTGTACAACTTTACTTCCGCCGTTTTGCAATAGAAGGCTGTAGCGGTAAGTGGTAGTCGAAATTAATAGATCGTAGATGTCATACAAAAAAGCTTAGCTTTTGTAAATATGACGCCATCGAAATATTAGTCGATTTGTGTCTGCATCATAAAGTTATTCGAGATCGAACATGTCAACTTACGAGCTAAATTCTCGTCATTTGAGGAAGGTTTTAATTATCTGCTTTAATATGACGAAATCTGAGGCTGGGGCTCATCGAATGCTCTCAAATACCTATGGTCAGGCCGCTATTTGTGAAAGAACGTGCCGAGAGTGGTTTCAACGCTTCAAGAACGGTGATTTTGTCCTCGAAGACCAGCATGGAGGTGGAAGAGAGAAGGTTTTCGAAAATGCAGAATTGGAAGCATTACTTGATCAAGACTCGTGTCAAATGCAACAATAAGTGGCAGGATCATTAGCAGTGAAGCAACAAGCCATTTCAAAACGCCTGAAAGTCATGAGAATGATTCAGAAACAAGGGAATTGGATGCCGTACGAGTTAAAGCCGAGAGATGAATGGCGTTTGTTTGCTTGTGAACAGCTGCTTGCAAAGCAAAGATGGAATGGAATTTCTGCATCGCAATGTGACTGAAGACGAAAAATAGGTTCATTACGATAATCCCAACCACAGAAAATCATGGGAATATCCCGACCATGCTTCCACGTCGTCGGCCAAACCTAATATTCACGGTTCCAAGGTCATGCACAATATTTGATGGGACCAGCTCGGCATAGTATATTATGAGTTGTTAAAACCGACTGAAACAATCAGAGGCGATCGAACGCAATTAATGCGTTTGAGCCAAGCATTGAAAGACAAACGTGCGCAATACAACGAGAGACAAGACAAAGTGATTTTACAGCATGACAATTCTGGACCTCATGTTGCGAAAGTGGACATGACATACTTGGAAAAGTTGGAATGGAAGTCCTACCCCATCCACCGTATTCTCCAGAAGTTGCTCCCTTGGACTCTCACTTGTTTCGATCAATGGCACACGGCCTGGCTGACCAGCACTTCAGGTCTTATGAAGAAGTAAAAATTGGATTAATTCGTGAATCGATTAAAAAAATGACCAGTTTTTTCAACACGGGATTCGTACGCAGCCCGAAAGATAGGAGAAAGTAATGGCCAGCGATGAACAATACTTTTAATCATGAATGTATAATCAGTTTTTCACAATAAAGCCTCGATTTCAGGAAAAAAACGGCGAAAGCAAAGTTGTTCGCCTATGTAAATTAATGTTAATCTTCTTTAATATCTCCAGGAATGAATGAGTCTGTGCCTGGGTTAGTTGTAGGAGTAAGCCACTTAGTTGAGTTATGTTTCAACTCTCAACACATTCCAGTAGGTTTCTGTACAAAATTTCACTACGAGTGCACATAAATTTTCCTTTTTGATGTATTAAATGATACATATATTAGGTATATGATTTGAATGAAAATTGTTAATGGTATGTGGATCTTCTTGTAACGACCTAAAGCTGTTCGACGATTTAGGTTTTCACGAATTCTTGGGGTTCAGGAAGGTTTTCTCATTAACTCCAGAAACGAATGTGCCATTGCTTGGGTTACACCCAACAAAACAAGTACAGTTCATTTATGTTTAAAATAATGAAAGCAGAATGAAAAATTTGAACCAAAACTACATAAAAGAATCGGTCAACTCCAGTCGAAAATCCCAAAGTTCAAAGACCCCCCTCGAAACAGCCGATAACACCACTAGACGTCCTTCCCCCAGGACTCGAAAAGATTACATCCACCCACAGTCTGTCATCGGTAAAGAACCAGTTTAGCACGAACTCAAGGACCGACATTGAATAAATCATCGTCTGTTTGTCCAATCCACCCCGGAACAGTCGAAATAACAAAGACAAACATTCCCAATCGTTCCGTGGACAAGCAATCAGTCTCCATCCGGTCCGGAGAAGGCCGGCAATAAGCTAAAACGCTCCGGCTTCGGTTAAACAACGCTCTGAGATCTGTTCTCGTCCAACGAAAATTATAAGGGGGGCAAATATGCATTAAGCAATTAAACCGCCACGCAAAATGTACACACGAAGAACCTCGCGAAGTCGGTCAACAAATCTAAAACGGGGATCGTTTCAAACGCGGGGTTTTGAGTCGGTCCAGCCCATTGGCGGCACGTGGGAGATAGTCTTCGACGGGGTGGAGAGAACCGAATACCAGTTCTTGATAGCATTTGGTCCTCCCGATGTTATCGAGAACTAAGTCAGGGTTCTCGAGAACTTGATCGCAGTTCTCGAAAACTTAGTCCTAGTTCTCGCGAACTAATTCACAGTTCTCGAGACTAAGTCACAGTCCTCGGGAACTAAGTCACAGTTCTCTGGAACTAAGTCACAGTTCTCTGGAATTAAGTAACAATTCTCTGGAACTAAGTCACAATTCTCTGGAACTAAGTCACAGTTCTCAGGAACTAAGTCACAGTTTTCGAGAACTAAGGTACAGTTTTCGAGAACTAAGTCAGAGTCCTCGAGAGAATTCTCGAGAAATAAGTCAGTGTTCTCGAGAACAAAGTCAGGCAATAAGAAGATTTCAAAGTCAGTGTTCTCGAACACTAACTCAGTGTTCTCAGGAACAAAATCAGAGTTCTCGAGAACTTGATCACAGTTCTCGAAAAGTTAATCAGAGTTCTCGGAAACTGAATCTCAGTTCTCAGGAACTGAGCCTCAGTTCTCAGGAACTAAGTTACAGTTCTCGCTAAATAATTCACAGTTCTTGGGGACTAAGTCACAGTTCTCGAGAGCTAAGTCAGAGTACTCAAGAGAATTCTCGAGAAATATGTCAGTAGTCTCGAGCACTAACTCAGTGTTCTCGACAACTAAGTCAGTGTTCTTGAGCAGTAAGTCAGAGTTCTCGAGAACTAAGTCGGAGTTCTCGGTTTATGGTTGGAGAACGCGAAGGCGGCCAGTCATTTACTGCAAGGATTTTGCGACAAATATAAACCACGTTGAAATATTTGAAAGGCATTGTTGGCCATACAGGCATTGAATATAAATTTGTAGGTTTCAATTATAGAAATGTAGTACAAAAAAAACAATCCATTATGAGACCTCAAAAACATTGCCGAAGTTTTTCGCCGAGGCAGCTCCCGACGAGCCACCACTGGCCCGCTCGGCAGGAACTGAAGTGTTGGCAAATAGAGCAAGAGTTGATTCTATTACCGACCCTATTATAGCCTGATTGGAATGAAATTGACACATCTGCTAGTTGGATCCATCGAATTGAGGCCCTCTGTGGAAAAAGGTCCTTTCAAAACGCTCGGTTTGGTCGCTTTTCAGGGTTTTCAGCAGGGTTTGATGTACACTCGATTTGGTGGATCGTTCGTCTGTGAGAGGTGTCCTTATTGGAGTCGCCTAATCGGTTCTTGCACGTGGGTTGTTGAGGTTCGATTTGAGACCACTCCGGTAGAACGCTGGCGATTCATTGTGTAAGGCTCGACAATCTTTTCACTCGATATCTCGGAGGAATTAGGGAAATAAAGAGCAAACATACGGCCGAACGTTCATGTATTCGTTGCACGAAGGAAGTGACTGCGTTCCTAGAACTATAGAAAATTCGAGAAGAATATCGAAAAAAAAATTACGCAATATTTCCGTGATACAAAACAGACGGAGTTGGAATTTTTCTTGTAGGTGGATATAAAATCAAAATCGCAAGTGATATGCAAAATTTCAGGGTGTTCACATCATTAGAACTATAGAAAATTCAAGGGGAATTTCTAAAAAATTACCTTGAACACGAAACCAACGGGGGTGTAGATCTAACATAATAATATCAAGCTCTGTGCAATATTTTAATACTCAATTATTTCGGAAACGAATCTTTAATTTTTATAAATTCTAGTGTATAGAGATCCATTAAGCCAATTAGCTTGACATGTCAACCAACTACTTGACTTGAAAATCAAGCTCGTGAAAAATTACATACTTGAGCTTGACTTGACTTGATTTTAGATATTTATTGCTTGACTTAATATCAAGCTAATTGATATTACTTGAGCTTGATATGTACTCGTCCCACTGCAATCTCGTGCGCGCTTAGACTAAATAAGGGGATTCCTCGAGCGCCGAAAGACTGAAGCGTGTGCCAGTGCGACTTTATTAGTAGTTTTCTCACATTTCTATGGAATCTGATGGTAGATTTTGGTAGTTTCAGAAGAATCTTTCCAAACTTGGCCAAAATGGCCAAGGATTTTTTATCAACGCGAACATGTTCAGCTCCTGTTGAAAGACAATTTTCCAGAGCTGCTCTTACAGTTACAAAAACCGGCAATTGGTTAGGCGACAAGTCTATAAGATGCCTCATGTTTCTCAGATTAAGGAAAATAATGAAATCGAACAGAGCCTGGGGGTTTCTCAATATTAAGAAACTTGATTTTTTTATTATTTTTTATTTTGTTATGATTTATAGTGATTTAATTCATGTTTCTATTTCAAAAAAATTCCTATTTTCGGTTCTTTTATACAATAAGTTTAATAAATAAAAGTGTTTTTTGCAATGTTCCTTCTCATTTCATCATTTTTCTATTGATGTGACACTACACAAAAAAAAACTGCTAAAAATCAAGTAGCTTGATATGATTCATGTACTTGATAAATTAATACTTAACTGACTTGATATTGAAAAACTCCTACTTGACTTGACTTGAAATCAAGTCAAGCTCGAGCCAAGTAGCTCAAAATTCAAGCCAAGCCATGAATCCCTAATAGTATGCAAGGATTTTGTGATATGGCTCGTCTACGACTCCGATTTTTGTTGCAACCAGCACTCATGCTTCTTTTTCAATTTTTTCGGCAAAATGACATTACTTTTGAAAAAGTAGGTACATTGTATTAATGAAATCGAGTTGATGATTTCCAATCTTTAATACAATGTACAAATATTTTTATAGTGCGCAATTAATGCATGAACAAACGAGCGCTCAAAAGCATCTGATAGCTTTACGTTAGTACTTTCTTCTTTTTTAAGTGTCTATCACAAGTCCTCTGAGAACCCGAAATATTTCTTATTCGAGATGATATATCAATTATACCAACATGTTACTGGCGATTTCATAGAGATTGTAGAGGATGAATGTAAAGCATCAAATTCAAAAACAGCAGCAATAAAAGATAATTTAAGAACAAAGAATTTTTCATTCAATCCCAACACTAATATAAGATGTCCCACTCAATTACTCAAGTGTCTCTCAAACTCAATTAATCACCCAGAAGTAACACCCCTCAGATAACGACAAAAAAAAGCAGATAGACCGATTGAAAATAACACCTTATCCATACGAGAACGAAAATTTATGATGCCAGTCCCCAAATTAAAATATTCGGAAAATGTTAACCGAGTGGGTTTTAAATTTAGTTTTGCATCATTAATTCCGAGCAGTTAGTGCCTTGCATCTTCGGAGACCATCTAACAAATTGGTCTGCCAAGTGATATATTTCAAAACGTTCCCGAATGCTTTGGGACATAATTAGGCTGAACATCTTGTGTGGTTCCATTGGGAACAGGGATAGAGAGACAACAAATGGTCCAGAATACTCATGGGAAATTGAACGACTAATTTTAATTGACTCGCCAACACAATAATTGGGAGGCATCAATGAACTGACTCAAGGATGGTCGATTAAATTATTCACTCTTTGTGAAAAAATTATCCACGAAGTAATTTTAATGATTAGGTAACACTTTACTTCATAATTCCAGGGCGTAACTTGTAAAGATTCGCGCCTTAACTTGATATTCAAGCTACTTGAAAGCAAGTCAAGTAATAGTTTTTCAAGTCCAGTTCCAGTATTTATCAAGTATTTGAAAAATCAAGTACATTCTATCAATCTACTTGATTTCAGCAGTTTTATTGTGTAATGTGCACATCAATAAGGAAAAAATGATGAAATGAAGAGGAACCTTGCAAAAAACACTTTTATTCATTAAACTTATTGTATATATAAGAACCAAAATTATCAACTATTTTAAAATGTTATAACACATAATAAAAACGTTATAACACATAACAAAATAGAAAATTTTAAAAAAAAGTTAATATTGAGAAACTTCAGTGCACTATTTCAATACATGATTTTCCATCCAGGATCTAGACACATAAGCATCTTAGGGAGTCAGAGCAGCTCTGGAAAATTCCCTTTCAACAGGAGCTGAAGATGCTGGCGTTGATAAAAAATCTTTGGTCATTTTAGCTAAGTTTGGAAAAACATTATCGTGTCTTCCATTATTCTAAAATATATTCTGAATTATCAGCAGGTGATTCAGTCAGGAATATGTGTATTTCATAACGCTATAAGCCATTTTATTTGATCGATTTACAGGAGATCGCTTGCATAAACTTAGGAGATCGATGTCAAGCTCACCAATGTATCCTTTGAAGATTATTTGAAGCAATAAATATCTCAAATTTAAGTTCTAGTATGTAATTTGTCACGGGCTTGACTTTCAAGTCAAGTAAGTAAGTAATTGGTTAAAATATCAAACTACTTGACTTGATGAATCCCTAAACCTTGTATTATATTAGGTGTACAACTTTGCTTTCGCCGTTTTGTAATAGATGGCTGTAGCGGTAAGTGGTAGTCGAAATAAATAGATCGTAGATGTCATACAATAAGCTTAGGTATTTGTAAACATAACGTCATCGAAATATCAGTCGATTTGTGTCTGCATCATAAAGTTATTCTCGATTAAACATGTCATCTATCGAGCCAAATTCTAGTCATTTGTGGGTGTTTTCAATTTTCTGCTTTAATATGAAGAAAGCTGCGGCTGAGACTCATCGAATGCTCTCAAATACCTATGGCGAGGCAGCTTTTAGTGAAAGAACGTGCCGAGAGTGGTTTCAACGCATCAAGAACGGTGATTTTGACGTCGAAGACTAGCATGGCGGCAGAAGAGAGGAGGTTTTCGAAGATGCAGAATTGGAGGCATTACTTGATCAATACTCGTGTCAAACGTATCCATTGGGAGTGACGCAACAAGCCATTTCAAAACGCTCGAAAGTCATGGAAATTATTCAGAAACAAGGAAATTGAGTGCTGTACGACTTGAAGCCGAGAGATGTTGAACGGCGTGTGTTTGCTTGTGAACAGCTTGCAAGGCAGAGACGGAAGGGATTTCTGCACCGCATTGTGACTGGAGACGAAAAATGGGTTCATTACGATAATCCCAAGTGCAGAAAATCATAGGGATATCCCGGCCATGCTTCCACGTCAACGGCCAAACCGAATATTCATGGTTCCAAGGTCATGCTCAGTATTTTGTGGGACCAGCTTGGCGTAGTGTATTATGAGTTGTTAAAACCAACTGAAACAATAACAGGCGATAGTTATAGAATGCAATTAATGCGTTTGAGCCGAGAATTGAACGACAAACGGCCGCAATATAACATGATTCAGTGATTTGACAGAATGACAATGCTCGACCCCATGTTGCCAAAGTGGACAAGGCAAACTTGGAAACGTTGAAATGGGAAGTCCTATACCCCACTATTCTCCAGACTCTGCTCCCTTGGACTATCACTTTTTTCGATTAATGGCACACGACCTGACACAGCACTTCCGGTCTTTTGAAGAAGTGAAGAATTGAATCGATTCGTGGATCGCTTCAATAGATGACCAGTTTTTTCATTGCGGGATTCGTACGCTTCCTGAAAGATGGAAGAAATTAGTGAATCATAAATGTATAACCAGTTTTTTATAATAAATCCTCGAATTTCGGAAAAAAAGACTGAAACGAAGTTGTATATGCCTATTGAAATATATATGTATAATATGTATATGTATATTGAAATGAAACCCGTTATTCTGCAAGGAGAAGAAAAATAATAAACGTCGATAAATTGCTTAATTTAATAAACGTTATATCTCTTGTCTTTCTATTTTTGTGGATTGGCATATCCGGTCTTAGCATTTTTGCAGTATTCTATGGTTTCTACGAAATTCTGAAGCAATTATCATTTTAAAACCTAAAAATCATGCAAAAACATCGCCCCTACAAAAAATATTAGCTATAGCTATCCAACATCGTATTTTGCGATTCTGCAAATTCAAATGATGTTAATGATGAAACTTGCCCCTCCCACCTATGATTTTTTTCTAATTAATGCAATTCGCCCGTACGGGAGCGTCGGAGCGATCCTATTGGATTAGCTAAGAGTCGATAAATGAGCTCGTTAAAAGTTCCCGAACATATTTCATTCAGGGGACTGCCATTGTTTATCGACGTTCAGTTTTTCGATCGTCAATTGGAGGTCCTGTCCAATTAGACCTTCGAATCGGACAAGTTCGTCTTTTTCATATTTAGCTTTCAATTATTCTAAACTGCGAATGGACTTTTCTGTGATTAATTAAAAATTATACCGTGTTCGTGTCTGTGTTGCATTATATCCGATATAATCGAGCCAGTTTGCATAAATTTTTAATGAATATCGTTTTACTTTTACGCCAATTTTTTTCGATCGTTATGTAGGGGGTATAATTGAATTGCAATTCTGATAGAAAAACAAGCGTGCTAAATGCGCTTGATTGCGTCCAGGCTTATTAAGCCAATTGAAAATCCCCCGGTATGATGCACAGATGGTGGTGCTAGTATAAAATCCATATGATTTTTAGTTAGTATCCAACCTTCAAACGATACGTGTCAAAATTTGACACCAGTCCTACCATTAGTTTATGAGATATTGCGTTGTGAGTGTAGCTAATTTTGTTATTTGAAAAAACATGGAAAAAAAGAATTTCGTGTGGTGATAAAAATTTTTTTTTTGAATAGAAAAAATACAGTTGAAGCAAAATCTTGGCTGGATGAAGAATTTCCGGGTTCTGCATCAGGAAAATCAACCATCATTGATTGGTATGCTTAGTTTAAACGTGGTGAAATGAGCACCTAAGATGGGAACGCAGTGAACGCCCAAAAGAGGCTGTCACGACGAAAAAATCGAAAAAGTTCACAAAATAATTTTGAATGGCCGTAAAGTGAAGCTGATCGAGATAGTAGTTATTCTGAAGATATCATCTGAACGTGTACATCATTCACTAATATTTGTAAATGAGAAAGCTGTGTGCAAAATGGGTGCCGCGCGAGTTCACAATCGGTAAAAAGCAACAACGTGTTAATGATCTGAGCAGTGTTTGAAACTGGTTAAGTGCAATAAACCTGAATTTTTGCGTCGATATGTGTCAATGGATGATACATGACTCCATCATTTCACTCCGGAGTCCAATCGACAGTCAGCTGAGTGGACTACACACGATGAACCGAATCCAAAGCGAGGAAAACACAACAGTCAGCTGGAAAGGTTATGGCATCAGTATTCTGGGATGCGCAAGGTATAATATTCATCGATTACCTCCAAAAGGGCCAGACTGTCAACAGCGATTATAATATAGCGTTTTTGGATCGGATGAAATCGTTAAAAAAGGCCCTAATTGAAAAAAAAAGGTGCTAGGTGTCACAAATCAATGAAAACAAGGGCAAAATTGCATGAATTGGGCTTTGAATTACTTCTGCTCCACCGTATTCCAGATCTTGCCCAAGCGACCTTTTCCTGTTCTCAGACCTCGCTCGCTGAAAAAAAAATTAACGCCAATGAAGAAGTAATCGCCGAAACTGAGGCCTATTTTGAAGCGAAAGTCAAATCATACGACAAAAATGGTATCGAAAAGTTGGAAGATCGCTATAATCGCTGTATCGCCCTCGAAGGCAACTATGTTGAATAATAAAAACGAATTTTGCCAAAAAATTGCGTTTTACTATGGTAGACCGGGGACTTTTTAATTGGCCTTTTATAAGCCTACTATTACTATACTATTATCAGTACTCATTTGTGAATACTCAGAGAAATTTAAGAAGAATCCAAGAACAACATTATTCAGTTAATTGTCTGAGTTGCAGATAAATTTGAAAGTGAATTTTTCAAATCTGCACTTATTTTGATTTCTTAACATTGTAAGAGCGCCAACTTTCCATTATTGAATGAAATAATCTACTCTATGATCAAAACAGACATAATTGAAGTTTCCACACACAACTGGCACTGCAATTCCACCTAAAAATAACCTCATGGTCCGTATAGATGACTCGACCAAAAAAAAAAAACGAAGAAGAAGCAAAGAACCGAGTCGAATCACGTAAACTGATTCGAAATGATCTGTCCATTAGCTTGATGTGTGTGAATAATTCGAGCCCAAATACGAAGAACAGGAAACGCAACTTCGAAACATGTGTTTCACCACCAGAAATAGGCGTAAAACTTTTTTTCATGCGTCCGCACCAAAGACCTCCCGCTACAAACACAATAATCGAAAGGAATCAATCAATACGAGATAAAAGACATCGGAATAAGTGGCGGAAAAAGCAATTACACCCAACAATTACCTATTCGAAGGGACTGTATTCGGCTATAATCGAACATGGCCACCGGAGAAGGGGGGTAGACAAGCTGCTATACGATGAGAAAGAAATTAAATAAAAAGAATGGAAATGGAGAGCGGTATCTTCTCTGAGAGTACAAGAAACCAATTAATGGAAGAATGGAATGCCGTTTTACGGGTATTGGAAAATTAGGAGAGCTCGTGTAGAAGCCAATCTGTTTTTCCCGAGGGAATAACTATATTATTACGGGTATTATTCTGTGATCGGCTCAGGGGAGATAAGGTGGAATTTGGGAGGAGTAGGTCTATGAGTTTCTTGGGTATAAAAATAGCAGTAAACTTTTTTGCCAACAATAATTATTTACTCACGCTGGTCAATTGAGAAGTCCCCGGTCTACCATAGTAAAACACATTTTTTTGGAAAAATTCGATTTTATTATTCAACATAGTTGCCTTCGAGGTCAGTACAGCGATTATAGCGATCTTCCAACTTTTCAGTACCATTTTTGTATTACGATTTGTCTTTCGCTTCGAAATAGGCCTCAGTTTCGGCGATTACTTCTTCAGTGAAGCTTAATTTCTTTCCAGCGCACATTGTTTTGGAGGTCTGAAAACAGGAAAAAGTCGCTGGGAGCCAGATCTGACGAAAACGGTGAATGCAGAAGCAATTCGATGCCCAATTCATGCAATTTTGCCATTGTTTTCATTGATTTGTGGCACGACGCAATGTCTTGATGGAACAGCACCTTGTTTTCCTTCAAATGGGGCCGTTTTTTTAACGATTCCATCCTTTAAACGATCCAATAACACTATATAATAGGTAATCGCTGTTGATGGTCTGGCCATTTTGGAGGTAATCAATGAATATTATACCTTGCGAATCCTAGAATACTGTTGCCATAACCTTGCCAGCTGACTGTTGTGTTTTTCCTCGCTTTGGATTCGGTTCATCGTGTGCAGTTCCCTCAGATGACTGTCGATTGGACTCCGGAGTGAAATGATGAAGCCATATTCATCCATTGTCACATATCGACGCAAAAAGTCAGGTTTATTGCACTTAAACAGCTTCAATCACTGCTGAGAATCATTAACACGTTGTTGCTTTTGATCGATTGTGAGCTCGCGAGGTACCCATTTTGCACACAGCTTTCTCATGTACAAATATTCGTGAATGATATGATGTACACGTTTAGATGGAATCTGAGCATCAAACCGGGGACTTTCAATTGGCCTAATAGGAAAAAAGCAAAACCATGAAAGTTTCAACTTTATTGAGCCAATTTACAATGTTAAAAAGTTGTCTGGCAGTAAAAGAAAATGTGAATATTGATGATTTACCAAAACACTAGTGCACTCCTCAAATAAGAAAATGTTGGTTACTCACCGGAATGCAGAATTTCACAAATAAAGACGAGTCAATAAACTCTCAAAATGAAGAAAATTTCCACCGAAAAACCTCTTTTCTACTTCCACATCCTCCTCTTAAATAAAAACTCCAGGAAACACAAAGAAAACGCCGTAAACCAAGCGTACACCTTCTAACAAATCCCCTCCGTGAAAACTCCTCAAGGTTTTTCCGATCAAAAATTTCCTCGCAACCTTGAAACAACCCAATCCGATATTCAAATTTAATCCTTCCTTCCACTCGAAGAACCCGTTCGGAACAATTCTAATTATAATAGGTAATTAATGAAACGTCGTTTCAATTAAGTAAAAGTATTTAATTAACTCACTAATCGGATCCGGAGAAGTTCCCTCGCAATCCCCGTTCTGCTCTGCCGCCCCCAACACCCCCTACGCCACCCCCACCCCCGATCCCTCCGACTGAGTCCTCCGAGACCAACAAAACACTATTGCGATGCTAAAACTTTTTTAAAAGCTTATTATCGGGAACCCGGAGGCGGCTCTTATTTTTTCCTGTTCTTAACACTTTTTAAACGGGTTTTCGGCCTCTCTCTCTCTCTCTCTTTCTCTCTCCGGGTTGTTTCTCTTCCTCTCTGGAATATTAATGTTTCTCATTTCGACTGAGAAACGTTCCGTGATTAGCAGGTGCGATCTTCCACGACGATTCCTTTTAAGAGACGTTGTGTACGCTTTTACCGTCGCAAAACCGCAAATTTCGATTTGTTACAGGGGAGTTTGGGATGCTGGGATGGTGTTGGAAAGAAAAACGGACGTTTGATCTGTGCTCTTATAGAGGGTAGATTGAGCTCTATGGTCTTGGGGAGCATAGATCAGATTTGAGGTTAGCTTTAAGGATGGAAAGTAATCATCGATGCTTTGTTGTCGATTTCGATACGATATTACGTACGTTTTGATCTGTGCTCCGAGAGAGATTTTTAGAGGTTATGCAAAATTCAGATTATACATCCTAGTGACTTTTGTATTGTACCTTCGCACTTGGTGTGACTGTTACGAAAATTGATAGATTACGGAATTTGAATTTGAATCGTACAGTGCATCCCATTTTGGGTGAGACAGCCAGGTTTCTCGCTTGTTATTTAAGATAGAGCCTTGCGGTTTTCACGTTCCTGTCCTACTTTTTCGTGAAACTCAAGCTGGGCTTATCAGATTTTGCATAACTGTTTCCGTTCAAGAGATACAGGGTGATTTTGGAAATTGATACTTTTCGTACCCCTCCTTTATCTGCGAAATTATTAGAAATTATGCTGAGGTGAAAACTACGTCTAAATCAGAATTCTGCGTAGAATCCAGTGGCGTACTCAATATTTTTTTTCGGGGTACGGTTTTGAAGATTCAACACAAACCTATATTTTTTTTAATGGAACACCCTATATATCTTTACTTCGTTGAATTCGTTATTTTTTTCCCTTCAAAATGATATATGATACTATGTAGGTAGGATGTTTAGAAATGTTAAAAAAACACTAAAACGTCAAATAATGATGATTTTTTGTGAATGGGCCATGAATTTTCTATGTTTCAATAAGAGGATTATTACTTTCGATTTTCAAATGTAAAAGGTCATTGATGACACAAACATCCTTGTTGTTATTATGGGTACTATGCATTTGGGAGCATTGTTTTATCAAGTAGGCATTGGAGGGAAAAAACCAATCTGATCTAGCTGTCATCGCTATAAATTATTGTTATCATTATTTATTCTTCTTTTCTATGGGAAATCCATTGCCAATTAACAAAAAATCATCATCATTTGATGTTTTAGTGTTTTTTTAACATTTCTGAACATCCTACCTACATAGTGTCATATATCATTTTGAAGGGAAAAAAATAACGAATTCAACGAAGTAATGATACACATGGTGTTCCATTAAAAAAAACATAAGTTTGTGTTGAATCTTCAAAACCATACCCCGAAAAAAAATATTGAGTACGCCACTGGATTCTACGCAGAATTCTGATTCAGACGTAGTTTTCAGCTCAGCATTATTTCTAATAACTTCGGAGATAAAGAAGGGGTCCGAAAAGTATCAATTTCCAAAATCACCCTGTATCTCTTGCACGGAAACAGTTATGCAAAATCTGATTAGACCAACTTGAGTTTCACGAAAAAATAGGACAGGAACGTGAAAACCGCAAGGCTCTATCTTAAATAACAAGCGAGAAACCTGGCTGTCTCACCCAAAATGGGATGCACTGTACATTTCGAATTTTGAAATAATTTGTAATAACGCATTACATTAATGAATTATGTCTGACGAAATCGATTTAACACCACCAGAATTGAGAGAAATTGCGAATAATGTTGAAAATCATTTCACTGTAATCCAAATTATACTACATTGACAATTGAAATGTCTTAAAATTTGATAGGATCGGAAGTCAGTGTAGATAACAACAAAGTGAAAACAATGCTGTAATGAACTCATCACAACATTGTTTTTAGTACTGTAATAAATTCATTACGCTACTGAAATTGAGAATAGTATATTCTATAACAAGTTGCAGAATGGGCTCCTATTCCAACACGAAAACGAGGGATGAAAGCGAGTTTTTTAACGCATGAGTGTTGGAATTGCCTTCTGCAACGAGTATTAGATGTTATTTTCTGTATTTCAGTCAAGTTTTGTGAAATATTGTCAAAATTCAAAGAAAAATTCAGAGAATACATCTTAGTGACTTTGGTATTGTATCTTGGCAATTGGTGTGACTGTTACGAAAATTGACAGATTACCTAATTTGTATTTGAATCGTACGTTTCGAATTTCAAAAGAATTTATAATTATGCATTAAATTCGTGAATTATTTCTGACGAAATCGATTTCATACCACAATAATTAAAAGAAAATGCGAACAATTTGCAGAACATTTCACTATATCCAAATTATATTACATTGACAATTGACCATATTCACCGTCGCCATATTGTTGTGCGACAATACCAACTACCCAGTGTTCCCAACGGAGAAATATTGAGTTTAATAGAAAAATACCGCTTATATCAAAAATAATATCAGCCATAGAGATAATTCTTCCACTGTCTATTTCCAAAAATAGAGCGAAGCCTTCATTTATACACTCGGCCACAGTTAATTTGTATATAAAACTACCTTTCACTAATGTTTTCATTTCTAAAGTGAAATTTTTGCAAAATATTGTCCTAATCAAGCCTATCTGGCGTAGCAGCCAGAAAAGGTACTCCGGAATTTACACATAAACCACAATTATAAACTTTATATTGTGGGATTTTTCTAGTAAACTCAATATTTCTCCGTTGGGAACACTGGGTAGTTGGTTTTGTCACACACCAATATGGCGACGGTGAATATGGTTAATTGACGTGTGTTGAAATTTGATTGGATCGGAAGTCATTGTAAACAACCACAAAGGGAAAAATATAACTGAAAACAATCCTGAAATGAGTTTATTACAGTATTGTTTTTAGTACTGTGTTTAGGATACTGAAATAGAGAAAAATAGAATTAAGTAATTTCACAAGATAACGTCAAATTTTCACGAAAACACCTTGTAGCAGCGCTGTTTTCCGTGCCCGGGTGAAATATTAAGGTAAACGGCTTCCGAACGTGAAAATACATGTATATTTCGGGTCCTGGCTGGCAGGAAAATGATAAAAATAGAAGTAGCCGGCTTTGCATCCCATAAGTTCGCCGCCGCCAGGCTGAACGATTCAATTTGCCGCTCTCCTGCCCACTGGTGACGGCGCACTTCTTATTAAACGCTCCATTAGGAGCCTTGGAACTGATTGCCTTAAATGTTTTATTCGGTGATTCGACCATGCGAGCTTCTTTCCGGTAATGCATCTCTGGGAAAGCGGGAATTCTAGATGGATTTAATGTTTAATGATTAAAACAAGTGTTCTCTATTTCAGTATCGTAATGAGTTCATTACGGTACTGAAAACAGTGCTATAATGAACTCATTACAGCATTGTTTTCAGTTATATTTTTCGTTTTGTGGTTGTCTACCTATGACTTCTAATCCTATCAAAATTTCCATTTCTTATAAATACTCAAAATTTTTTGCAAAATATTGAATTATTTGAGCTTTAGGCATTTGCCAACTAAATCATAAACACTTTTCTCTATTTCAGTATCTTAATAAGTTCATTACATTACTAAAAACAATGCTATAAGGAACTCATTGCAGCATAGTTTTCAGTTATATTTTTCGTTTTGTGGTTGTCTACACTGACTTCTATCTAATCCTAATTCCAACACACGTCAATAATTGTCAAAGTGATATTATTTGGATGAAGTGAAATGATTTGCAACATTATTCACAATTTCTCTTAATTCTGGTGCTATTAAATCTATTTCGTCAGACATAATTCACGAATTCAATGCGTAATTATATAAATGAATTATTTCAAAATTCGAAAAACGTACGATTCAAATTCAAATTCCGTCATCTGTCAATTTTCGTAACAGTCACACCAACTGCCAAGATACAATACAAAAGTCACTAGGATGTATTAGTTTTTGAGATATTGCGTTGTGAGCGTAGCTACTTTTGCTATTTGTAAAAAGATGGAAAGTGTGCTGATAAAATATTGCTTTTTCAAGAGAAAAAATACAGTTGAAGCAAAATCTTGGCTTGATGAAGAGTTTCCGGGGTCTGCACCAGGAAAATCAACTATCATTGATTGGTATACTGAGTTTAAACGTGGTGAAATGAGCACCGAAGACGGCGAACGCAGTGGACGCCCAAAAGAGGCTGTCACCGACGAAAAAATCAAAAAAGTTCACAAAATAATTTTGAATGACCGTAAAGTTAAGTTGATGGAGATAGCAGACATTGTGAAGATATCATCTGAACGTGTACATCATATCATTCACGAATATTTGTACATGAGAAAGCTCTGTGCAAAATGAGTGCCGCGCGAGCTCACAATCGCTCAAAAGCAACAAGGTGATAATGATTCTGAGCAGTGTTTGAATGTTTAAGTGCAATAAACCTGAATTTTTGCGTCGATATGTGACAATGGATGAAACTTGGCTCCATCATTTCACTCCGGAGTCCATTCGAAAGTCAACTGAATGGTCTGAACACGATGAACCGAATCCAAAGCGAGGAAAAATACAACAATCAACTGGTAAGATTATGGCATCAGTATTCTGGGATGCGCAAGGTATAATATTCATTGATTACCTCCAAAAAGGCCAGACCATCAACAGCGATTATTATACAGCGTTAGTGGATCGTTTATAGGATGAAATCGTTTAAAAAACGGCCCCATTTGAAGAAAAGAAAGGTGTTGTTTCATCAAGTCTATGCACCGTGTCACAAATCAATGAAAACAATGGCAAAATTGCATGAATAGTGCTTCGAATTGCTTCTGCATCCAACGTTTTCGCCAGATCTGGGCCCCAGCGACTTTTTTCTGTTCTCAGACCCCAAAAGAATGCTCGTTGGAAAGAAATTCAGCGCCAATGAAGAAGTAATCGCTGAAACTGAGGCCTATTTTGAAGCAAAAGACAAATCGTACCACAAAAATGGTATCAAAAAGTTGGAAGATCGCTATAATCGCTGTATCGCCTTCGAAGGCAACTATTTTGAATAATAATAATAAATAAGTACATTGAAGCAGAATAAAATCGAATCTTGGCAAAAATAATGTATTTACTATGGTAGAACGGGGACTTTTCAATTGGTCGGTTAAGTTATACAAAGACATGATTGGCGTTTGAATGAACGAGAGTTCAAAGCTAATGACTGCACGTCAGTGGTTTGCCAATGTTCAAAGCAATGACGTTCGATTTAATGACGGTCGATCGAGACCACAGAATATTGCACTAAATAATAGACACAGAAATATCGTCGCTCCCTTTATCTTCCAACCCCATAAAAATTCCGAACGTGTGCAACAACATCACAAAAAAAAATCCCTAGACCATTCCTCAACCGGGGCGAGAACCCCGAAAACTGCCGTACCAAAAAATCCATCTCCCATAGCCGGTCGAGCCGAATGTTAAAATGATCCAACCAATTTTCCGGTTCATTTGCGGCAATAACCGCTCCCGCCGTCTATGGCGCTGTAAGTCGCGCGAAATCCCCGTTTATGCATTTCTAATGGGCGCCATCTTTCCGGAAATGATGGAACGTCCCTTCGTCACCGCAGGAGTGTTCATTTTCCGGTCGGATTGAGCACCGATAAAAAAAAGCACGGGATCACAGAGCATGAAAATGGCGCGGTCCAATCGCCTCGGCGATACTTCTTGGCCTCAGCTGAACTAGTTTGTTGCCCGTCTTGGACCATTTAACAGATAAACGTCACCGGGCGGCCTTGTCTTAACGACATCCAAGGCCCCGGTTGCGCTATCAGCCTAAGCGATACTTAAAAGGGACGATTTCACGAAAGAAAAGAGGTTGTTTGAGATAAATGGGGATGGGAGGTCAATTAAGTGGGGAATGGGAGATTTTCTTTCAAGCGAAAATTAGGTATTTGTTATGGATTATCGTTGAAACGTCAACTTTCTAACAGACAGACACTCACCGGCAAAAATACTCGGCCACCTAAAATTTTGCTGAAGTTCTCTATCTAAAAACTCTTGGAATTTTTCATCGATTTTGTTTCTTCGCCAAATTGAAGATAAATTCTTTGGTATTAAACAAACTCCAAAAAAATTCTATAATATTTGTAGAGTTTACAGTTTATTACAAAGACCAACCTTTTCGTCATCTTTCAGTTTTTATTTCACCTTGATACCTTGATTTTTTTGTAGATACACGTATTCAAATAAAAGCCTCGAATTTTATAAGCACGCCAAGCTCTATACACTCTATTAGTGTAACGTCACACACCGCCATTTTCGGTTCTCCTGTCAGTGTTCGGAATCCAAACAAATAAATTGTCATTCAAATTAGTACGGTGTCGTTGAAGGAATTGGCTTATTTTCATAAATAAGAGTATTTGGGGAACGATTTCAGTATTAATTGATAGACAGAAGGAACGAGGTTAATACCAGTAAGTTTGAATTCTGTATCATTTCCCAGCTTTTGTAAAAAGCCGTGTTTATTAGTTGAACTTCAAGTTCGAACTTACTGGCATTAATCTCGTGCCTTCTGTCTATCAATTAATAGTAAAATCGTTCCTTTAATAATCTTATTTATCGGAATAAGCCAATTTCTTCAACGACAACGTACTAATTTGAATGACAATTTGTTTGTTTGGATTCCGAACACTGACAGGAGAACTAAAATTACGGTGTGTGACGTCATCACTAATAGAGCGTATTAAGGAACGCGCCGGTATATCAAGAGCAGTATGTACCGAATTTTTATATATTAGAAACGGAGCTCTAAATGCATAACGTTACATACAAGACGTTCTTCAGGAATATGTAGTTCAGTAGTTCCTTATGCTCCATTTGTTGAAGATGACTTAATTTTTAAGCACGACAAAGCAAGAACGCATGTAGTAAATATTGTTAACCAATGTTTTGATGAGGTTGATGTCCAAAAATTAGGATGGACTGCATGTAGCCTGGATCTAAATCCGATAGAACATCTCTGGGATGAAATTCAACGAAACATTTGTCATCGTCCTATACTACTCGAAACACTTAACGAGCTGAGTTTTGCGTTGCAATTTGAATATGACGGGGTCGAAGAAATCCAGGAATGAATTAGGATACCTACATATACAGCGAGAAAAACATAAGCTAAATAGTCAGATAGACATACATTTCATTTTATTCGATTTGACTTTTCTGCAATAGCACTTGAAGTATTATCATTATGAATTTATTGTAGGTAAAAATGTTAGAGAAAAAAAGAAACCCAGTGGAAACGGCATAAGAAAGAGACGATTACCTAAATAGCTTTTGCAGCATGGGGGCCGAAAAATTCTTTGCTTCAAGCGCCAAAAGTACCTACTCGCGCCGGCCCTGACTATGAGTTTGATTTTATTGGATATCAATGCCACTCTAGTGCTGTAATGAGGATTATTATGACATTAAGATGAGTTTCAAATCATAATCATAATGTGTCAGTTGTAAATAATAGTATATTCTAAAACAAGTTGCAGAATGGACTCCTATTCTTTAACACGAATGCAAAATTCGAACGCATGAGTTTTGAAATTGCCTTCTGCAACGAGTATTAGACGATATTTTCTCTATTTCAGTCAAGTTTTGTGAAATATTGTCGAAATTGAATAAAAATTCAGATTAAACATTCTAGTGACATTTGTATTGTATATCTTGTCAGTTGGTGCGACTGTTACGAAAATTGACAGATTACGGAATATAAAATTGAATCGTACGTTTCAAATTTTGAAATAATTTATAATTACGCGTTGAATTCGGGAATTATGTCTGACGAGAACACCAGAATTAAGAGAAATTGCGAATAATGCTGCTAATCATTTCGCTATAACCAAATTATATCATATTGACAATTGAGGTGAGTTGAAATTTGATAAGATCGAAAGTCGGTGTAGACAACCACGAAAAATATAACTGAAAAATATGCTGTTATGAACTCATTACAGCACTGGTTTTAGTACTTTAATGAAGACATTAGATACTGAAATAGATAAAATTAATATACTTAGATACCTCGCATAGCTTTCTGCTCAAAGCAAACCCAGAAACCGAAATCAAACGTATCATTTCCGCCCTAAATCTTCAATCTAATCCCAAAGAATGCAGATCCATCCATCCATCCAACACCAGAAGAACCCAAAAACGTAAATAATTAAAAATCCAACCATCTGTTCCTGATGACTAGACGAGCTGCACATTAATTGAAGAAAAACGACAACATTTGCCCAAATTCGATGTTTTGATTTCTTGCGGAACCCCCGTCGCGCTGACCAAAGGCAGCCGGCGGAAGGGCGTACCTAAGGCCCTAAAGCGTGAAATTCGCCAGTGTGAACCGCACTAATTGGCTCATTATGCCGCGTTCACATACGACTACCGCTTGATTTATGATCTGCCGATTTTAATGAGATAAGTCAATCGGCGTGGCTGCGTTCGGGGGTGGCATCCCGATGTGTAGTGTGAAAACTACACGTGGTAGTGGGAGGGGTTGATCTGCCTTTTGACGTGCCATTCATAGAATTGTGCTGGAGGGTTGTTGTTTAGACAGAAAAACTTTTGGTGTTGTTAAGTCCGATAACTCAGTAAAATTTAAGAGAACAATGGACTGTATCTGCGAGCGTATGAAATTGGAGCGATAGCGAAATATTTGATAATGTTACCGAACAATATTGTGAAAATTGGGGTTAACAATGATGACTTACCAAATGGGGCAGCAGGTTGAAGAAGAAATCCTCTCTGGTACAAATCCCAGCACTTCACAGGGCCCTTGGTGCGGGTTTTCAGCTCCATCTTTCTGGTTTCAAAAGCGCTGTAGAAAAAACACTAACAAAATGCGAAAAGACAAGAGATTAATAATGCGGGTGTTTCAAAAGCGTTAAAATTCAAGAAAATAAAGCGGAAAGTTAAAGAATATCAAGAAAAGTTAAAAAAAAGGCTTTTCCTCACAATCATCTTTCACTAAAATTCGATGCAATCTCTTCGAACAATGAGATAATCTGTCCTCAATTCTCTTAAAATCAGATACATTTGAACTAGGAGTTAATTTAGATATTTTATCAGTTAGATCCGAAATTGAAAGCAATAATTCTCTAACACTTTCACTCACAGTATAGACATCCTGAATTTCTGTAAAGCTACGATCGCCTTTTTCCTGAGCTAAAAGTCCCCTTAAAAGTTTACGATTTTGTTCTACAGTTTTAGCAACGTCTTCGCTACCAATACGAATCGCAACCTCATACGCAAGTTCATGTGCCTTCAAGAAATCTGAATTAATCATTTTATCAAAGAAAACAAACAAGAAAAAAATTATATATAAATATATAGCTACAAAAAAATATCACGACACGTGTGGTCAATCTGATACCAACGAAAAATATCAAAGACGAGAGAAAAGAAAGAGAAAAAAAAACAAACAAAGATAGATTATTATTTTAGAACTGAAAAGATCGAAATAAGAGCAGTTGCCAAAATTTTCGGGCCCCACGTTGGGCGCCAAAATGTGTAACGTTACAATTGCCCATGAGACTCTAAAAACTAATTTCTAGGGGTGGTTTGGCTTATTTGGCAACAAAACTCCTACCCAGGTTTTTACAAATTTAATAAAATTAAAATATACAATGATAGATCCTTTTCACTGTAAACAAATAATGAAATAAAAACTTAACTTAAATCGGTTTTAAATGAGTTACTCTGCTATTAGAGCTACATTAGAAGTGTTGAATTACGATTCATCAAACCAAGTAGCTTGACATTTCAACAAGCTACTTGACTTGAACATCAAGCTTATGAAAAATTACATATTTAAGCTTGAATTAATTTTAGACATTTATTGCTTGACTTGATATTACTTGAGCTTGATGTGCAAGCGTCGCACGGCATATATTTCTGCAATCTCGTGCGCGCTTAGACTAAATAAGGGGATTCCTCGAGCGCCGAGAGACTGAAGCATTCGCCAGTGTGACTTTATTAGTAGTTTTCTCACATTTCTATGAAATGTATTGGTAGATTTTGGATGTTCCAAAAATATCTTTCCAAACTTGGCCAAAATGCCCAAGGATTTTTTATCAACGCCAGCATCTTCAACTCCTGTTGAAAGATAATTTTCCAGAGCTGCTCTCACAGTTACAAAAACCGGCAATAGGTTAGGCGAAAAAACTATAAGATGCCTCATGTGTCTTAGATCCTGGATGGAAAATTATGAATTCAAACAAAGCCTGGAGGTTTCTCAATATTATTATATTATTTTTATTTCGTTATGATTTATAGTTATTTAATTTATGTTCCTATTTCAAAAAAAGTTGATATTTTCGGTTCTTTTATACAATGAGTTTAATAAATAAAAGTGTTTCTTGCAATGTTCCTTCTCTTCTCATCATTTTTGTATTGATGTGACACTACATAATAAAACTGCTAAAATTAAGTAGCTTGAAATGATTCAAGTACTTGATAAATAAATACTTGACTGCACTAGAGATTGAAAAACTACTACTTGACTTGAAATCAAGTCAAGCTCGTGCCAAGTAGCTTGAAAATCAAGCCAAGCCATGAATCCCTAGTCTAGATATATCTTTTGGACCTTTCGTCGTCCACCCAGTATGTAACCGAGAAAGACTGTGGGAATTAAAAATCTGGTGTTTTTCCTCGGGAAAACAGCAGGGTCTGCTTTTGTTTGGCGAGAGCAAGCGAGACGGAAATACGGCTACTTAAGAATTTAAAATTCTCTTCGCCGAAGAAAAATCCCGTAGGAAGAAGAGAGTGTAGCACTTAGATCGGAAAAGGATCTATGAAATGGCATTTTAAGTTGGATTAGGTTCGAATCTAAAACATCGCGCCAATAATACGCCAGCCGGGGGGAATGAATACCGTAAAAATTTAAGGGATTTCCGGACGCTCTCCCGGCAACTTCTTTGCATCGCCGACGTCGCGACGTTCTCCGCACTTCATTTTAATACAAATGAAAAAACCCCATGGCAATTTCCATCGATTTTAGAGCGCGTTTAGCGAGTTTTTCGGATCGCGGGGAAGCCATTTAGTCCTCGTTTTTCTTATAATGCGTCCTAAGAGCGCCGCCCCCTACACCCCCCGATAAAGAATCAATCTGAGGCTGATGGAGTATTGGGATTACTCTCGGTTTATTATGAAGTGGAAAAGTTTTTCGGATGTTAAAAAATCCAGAAGGGACTAGGCAGCAGCTTAATGGAAAAATTGTCCCCGGTTAATTTTTCTGAATTTTTCGTACAACTTTGTTTCCGCCGTTTTTTCCGAAATACGAGGCTTTATTGTGAAAAACTGGTTATGGTGTTTTTTTAGAGCTATAGAACTTTAAATTGCAATAAAACAACGATGGATTATTCGATTGACATGAATTTTATTTATCCGCAAGATAATCTTGTGGCATTACATTTTAAATATGATTTCTGGCATATGACCGCCACGGCTGGCTCGGATGTAGTCCAATCTGGACGTCCAATTTTCGATGACTTTTTCCAACATTTGTGGCCGTATATCGGCAATAACAGGGCGAATGTTGTCTTCCAAATGGTCAAGGGTTTATGGCTTATCCGCATAGACCAATGACTTTACATAGCCCCCACAGAAAGTATTCTAGCGGTGTTAAATCACAAGATCTTGGAGGCCAATTCCCAGCTCCAAAACGTGAAATTAGGCGGTCACCAAACGTGTCTTTAAATAAATCGATTGTGGTACGAGCTGTGTGACATGTTGCGCCGTCTTGTTGGAACCACAGCTCCTGGACATCATGGTTGTTCAATTCAGGAATGAAAAAGTTAGTAATCATGGCTCTATACCGATCACCATTGACTGTAACGTTCTGACCATCATCGTTTTTGAAGAAGTACGGACCAATGATTCCACCAGCCCATAAAGCGCACCAAACAGTCAGTTTTTCTGGATGTAACGGTGTTTCGACATACAATTGAGGTTTAGCTTCACTCCACATGCGGCAGTTTCGTTTGTTGACGTATTCATTCAACCAGAAGTGCGCTTCATCGCTAAACAAAATAGAATGGACGTAGTACACGATACGTATTCCGCACAGAACCATTATTTTCGAAATAAAATTGCACTATTTGCAAGCGTTGTTCAGGCGTGAGTCTATTCATGATGAATTGCCAAACCAAACTGAGAATAAATCACTTGACATCTGTTAAATCGGGCGCCATCTTGAACAGAAGTACCAACTTAAAGTTACATACCTCGAAAAAAAATACCCGTTATCAAATTTGACATGAAGCGCGGGGAAATGAAAACTTATCAGTGATACGATATTTCACTTGATTCACGAAATTCTCCACGAAGAACGCACTTCTTATGCCCATAGTGAATCAAAGTTTCATATTAACTCAAAATATATTAAAATGAATTCCTAAATTCAGAAAACAAACTTATAGCGCGCCAAACGACGTGAAACAACCAATGACACTAGGCGAGCAAAAGTTTCCAAACCTTGTATTACAGCAGGTAGATACAGAAAATAATAAATATTCTGCTTATTAAAAATCCGACAATTAGGAAAAATATCGGATTCCAAATATACAAATTTGCATATTCAATCGGGAATCACTCTAATAAATATATTTCATTCAATATAATATTCATTCATAACGATATAGTAAAATTGTGGATTTGAAAATATATATCACAATCCCACAACGTAATATGACTGTTTGGGACATGTAAAAATTGCGGATACTTCCCCTATCTATGTTTATTACTCTATGCCATAAGATAAGTAATTATTTAATACTGGTTTTTAATAAAAAATTGGTATTGTTAGATACGGGGTGGGTCAAACATTATTCAAAATGAAATTCGTTTACATATACCTACAATGAAAGACATTGTACAGGGTGTCTGAAATTCGAGACTCACTGAGTGCATCTGAAGAACTATAAGGCCCAGTTTCACCAAACAGCACTTGATCCCAGATTGATTAAACTCCGCTTGTTACTAAAGCAGGCTTAACAGTGTTTTCTGTTTCACCATGCATCAACCCGTCCGAAGATGATCGCGATTAACCAAATCGCGATTAAATAGTCAAACCATTTGGCAACGTTGTGAACAAAAAGTTATATAGTGTTCTGTATCGTATAAGCAGTGATGACAACCATTGGCGCTAGGTGTCAGGTGTCATTCATTCATAACTCATAACATTTCAAATCATTTGTCATCTTGTAAACAAAAAACAAAGTTAATTTTTGCCGAAAATGTCGAGTGATGTGCTTCGAAATGTCGGAAACTTGCAGAAGTCAAAAAGAAATTATCCCATTTCACAAAACCACACAGTCTGGAAAAAAAACTATATAAGTAATTTTATTAACTTATTTATTTTTATTAACAAGTTTAACTGCTTCTTAAATAATATTTCAATCAAACATATCAATAAATTATTCTTTGCAATAAATTTCATAAAACACAAAAACAAAGTTTACGTATATTTTGAATGGGAAATATTGAGCCTATACATATAGTCATATTTCGATAAAATTTACCCAAAAATTAGAAATTTCCGGAAAAATCATTACATAGACAAGAGTTCCATACTGGTAAATAATTATTAATCTCAACTTGATAGGTTATAATCCTCCAAAAATGGCCGATTAGTGCTAAATCGCGATTGGTCGATCAAATGGCGCTTTGGAGTGTGGTGAAACGCTACATTACATTAATCGTGATCTAAGGCCTCACTTAAGAGCCAAGTCAAGATTAAAGCATTTGGTGAAACTGCGCCTAAGACTCAGAGAAAAATCTTCAAAGACTCCCGATCTCTTTTTGCGAAATAATTAGATATCAGAAAACAGATGATAGATATTTATTGTCACACTTACAAAACCTAAAAAAAAAACCTACAAAACTATCTTGGTTCGTTCTCGAGTTACAGGGCGTTTCTTGAAAAATGGCTTTCAAATATTTCGCTAAATTACAAATGACTCGATTACAGCATTCGCATCAGTAGTTCCTTTTTTTCGTAGGTGGTACTATTTAATGAAATGCCGATACTTTCATGAAAACAACAGGAGAAAAAATCTTCATTTTCTTCCCTAGAAATAGCTCAATAATGAAATGTTCATATTTTTATGAAAGCCACAGCATAATTTGATGTGAGCGTCATAGGAAAGTAAAGTACTTGGAAGTCTAATACCTTCGAAAGTCACCAATTTTAAAAAGAGAAAGGCACACTATTATTTTTAGACATCTTAGACGAAAATTTTCATTTTTTTACCAAACTAACTCAATTGACCTCAAAAATTTCAAATACCTATCACCACAGAATACTAATAATAAGAAATGCAATCTCCCTACTAATCTGTGGAAACAAAATAGCCGCCATCTTGATTAGGTCCGCACTAGCGACACCAACGGGCAAAGTGAGAAATAGGCTTTCTTCAGGGCGGGAAAATTTGAAATTACCGCAGGAAAGTTTGAAATGTAAGCGGCCTTTAATTCTACTAGTAAAAAGAGCAAAAATTGATTTCACTCTATATTATTTGACTTCTATCTAATATTTCAATGGACACACTACATGGAACAAACAGAAATACAGTACATAATTTATAATATTAATAAAAGAAATAAAACACTTGACTAGACGTTCCACAAATTTTAATAAAAATAAATAATGTAATGATGTTGACATGCACGTTTCGGGTTTCATCCCATTATCAAAACTAAATATAAAATATACACACAAGTACATATAAATTCTACGTAACAGATGTTAAAACCGGAGACAGGCGAAAATCTAATTGATCGTTCACAATTGGGAGATATGTTTCACCAAGTGATAAGCGAGGAATCAATTTCGATTATCATAATTTATAATATTGTTGGTTGATAATGACTGTACGATTGAATGAAATTAGCAGGTAAAGGTCAAAAATTAATCATGGAAATCCCATTTATTAGTTGCCGACCAGTTTCGTTATACCTTCAGGGCTCTGAAAGAAGGAATACAATATTAAATATAAACTTAAGTCTATGAAAGTGTAAAAAAATTATCTATTTTGATGTTCTCTGGTTTCAAAGCAATTGCAACCCCTTCGTATTTTGAAAAATGACGAGCTTTTTGTGAGAGGTCTACGATATATGGGATTTTAAAGTATGTTGGCTTCACGTCGGCAACTAATAAATGGGTTTTCCATGATTAATTATTGACCTTTACCGGTCAAATTCATTCAATCATTTATAATTCTGTTAAAAATTGATGATATAGTAATCAAACAGCCATTTTAGGATGTACATAACCAATGGAGTCGTCCATCGAAGATTTGAGGCACTCATTTCAATCCTTAGACTAGACCAAAAGTTGTGCAGACCTGTAAACAGATATTAGAATGTCAACGAATTTATTCAACAATTTTATGATCAATAATAATTTTTTTTTTATAGGTGAAAAATCTTGCATCAACTGCACAAAACAAACTGCAACTGTCGAATGTCAATTTGGATTTTGGAACATTATCCTTCTTGTCATGAGCGACAGAGATAACCATACATCTTCTATCTCTTTCATTCTCTGTTAGGTAGGCGCATAGAATATTTGTTTCCAATTTAGTACTACGAGTTTCACCCCCCTGCCTATCACATTCCGTTTGAGAACTGTCATGTAGATACATGACGGCCGGATGGACAGATATAATTGATTCTTACCTTGAATTCTTCCCAAGTGTATCCAGCCCAATCATTTGAAACCTCCCTCGTATCAAAATTCGAAAATTAGAAACCTATTATATGTGAAAAATCACAAACTACTATTGACCCATAGCGCACAAAAAGAAATTACGTCAAAGTTCATTTTACTTATTTTAGGTCTGTGTCATGAAATTTTGTCTTTACCAATTTTTCATTTCTGCTCACTGCTCAAATCCATAACATTCATTTCCCTGTGAAGCGAATTATGAAAAAAGAAAAATTCAGATTAGAAATTATTATAGGAAAGCATTTAATGAAAGAAGCTGCCAATTTCCCAGAAAGATTCGAAATTTCTTGATTAAATTCTAGAACTGACTATCTTTCGTAAAATTATTTGAACGTACGCTATCATGTGGCTCCCTCTGTCGATGCAGTATAACAACTAATGTTTGTAGAAATCACAGAAAACTAAAAATGTCTTCGATTCGAATTTGTATATCATTTTTCGGAACTCAACCAAAAAGATGTCCAAAGAAATTTTATGGTTATGTTCTGACAATCAGCTGACTGCGATGACATATCAAGCCAATGATGGTAATTTTATTCTACTTTAATGACCAGCAATAAATTTAGCTCAAGATGGAAATAATTATTGAAAAATCGGTTATGCTTCTGAAAACCCAGAAAGGACTTGTAGAAACAGATCAGTACAAAAAATTACTTGAATCCCATGGTTTGGAGGTTAAACAAGTAAACACTTTGATTTTCAAATTTTACAATCTGAATGAATTATCTGCTAAATTAAAAAATCATGATGACTACAGCGGTATACTTTTATCTAGTCCCCGTTGTGTTGAAGCTGTTTATTCATCACTCAACGAAAAACAATTGGATCCTTCTTGGAGAACAAAAAATAACTATACAGTAGGTGAAGCTACTCATTTGGCAGCTTTACAAAGATTGGGTATTGATTGTAGAGGGAAAGAAAGTGGCAATGCGAAAAACCTTTCAGAAATAATATTAAAAGGTTAATTCAAATTTTATAGAAAATATCAAATTAATTTTGAATTTCTATAATTTTTACAGAGAATTTGGGAACAGCCAAACCTTTCCTATTTCCTCATGGAAATTTAAAGACTGACACTCTTAAGATAGAATTAGGAAAGTCGAATATAGACATTGAAGGGGTTCTTGTTTATGACACCCTTGCTAATCCAAATATTGAAGAAGACTTCAGGATTGCTACTAACGATTTTACTGAGTTTCCAGAGTATGTTGTGTTTTTTAGTCCTTCGGGAGTGAGGAGTTCTATAAAATTGTTCAGGAAAGTTCCAGAAATTGAAAAAACAATTAAGGTAAATAGTTTGAAATTCTGTTTTTCGTTAATTGCTAATTTTGAATTATTATCAGTTTATAGCTATTGGACCAGTTACTACAGCTGCAATGATTGAAGAGCGTATCAGGGTGACAGATGAAGCAGCAAGTCCAAATCCAACAGAAGTTCTAAATTTGATTATAAAATGATTCTTTGATTTTGTGCATAAAATAATTGATAATGACAATAGAGGATTATTAAATCTCAAGAAGTCTCTAAAATCGTAAGAGAAATAAACTAAAAATGTGTAAATGATAAACCATTGTGTAAAAATTGTTTATTCAGAAAATAAATATATTTTTCAGATGGACATAACAAAAACAAGATTCAACTTTCAGACATACAAATTTTTGTTCTCGATGACTAATTAAGCCGAATTTTATTCAGATTATCTTACAATCTATAGAGTGACATTTAAAATAATGCCGATGTTTTGCAAAAAAACAATAATGTGCTAGTTTATTATCTTCAATCAGAAGATCTTTGGACTTATCACAAACTACCCTATTAAGCCTAATATTTACAATTGTATAAAAAATTTGCTATCGCTTTAAAATTCAACTTGAATAATATCACATAGTGTTTGGTCTATACTTGTTAATCAGATTATAAAACTCTTTGGCTGCGCCTTCTTTATCCTCGAGTTCCTTGAAATAGTATAAACGTAGCTTTCCCTCATTATGGCAGTCCAACATCCCCCAAGATACAAACAATTTCAAAGCATTCCTCACTGTATCCGAAGACACCGATTCACCTGTAATCAAGGAATATTTGATAAATAAGAAAATCACACCAAAACATGAATTGTAAAATGTTTTTCTATAACTCAAAAACCTAAACTATTTATCGAAAAAAAATCATTTAACAAAATCAGTTTAGTTACAACATTTGTAACTTGAGAGTACTGTGATCAATTTTTATGATTTCGATTTGTTGGATTTTCTCCGTTCCCAAAGAAATACAAGGGTTCCAGAATTCTGACAATTTATCACGAATATGACTGGCTCAGGTCTCAATATTATCTTTTATCTGACAGTAGAGGTTGAGCTAGGTCATATTTAAAGGTTATGCGACTTTGACATTCAATGTCAAGCTGCAAAATATAGGTTAACGTACGTTTGACACACACTTGATCAATTAGTGACATGGGACTTGAATTGGTGAAGAAAGGTTGTTTCGTGATCGAAAGAAGGACAATATTATAATATTGTTAATATGAACCTCTGGGTTTGGGACTTTCAAAAGTCCCATGCGTTGAACTCAATATAAGTTTGAGGATTTAACAGTTGCACAATTTTTAAAAAAATTTAAATGTAATTATGAAATATTGAAATTATATTTGCTGTGATAAAGTGCTATTCGATTTTCAAAATCAATTGTGCCTCTGGAAACAAAAACCGAATTTGGCAAGACAAAATCTATTTCAATTAAAATTTGAGATTAAGTGTACTTACTATATAATACTGAATTATTCAACAATTGCGTCTGAAGATTGTCTAAAATATCTTTGATGAGATCTGCTTCCAGAATGGTTTTTTCTGTGAGGGATATCATAGTTTGAGCACTAACAGCGTAACATTCAAGAATGGGAAGTATGATAACTCTATAATATTCCAAATATTCAAGTACTTTGGGGCTGTTGTTAAGTTGGTACTTAGGCAGTTCGTGAGGAACATAGTCTTCGTCATCAAACTGTTCCGCTATTCTCCTACTCCTGATTTGCATAGCCGATTGTTCCTCCTGAAATTTTTTTACATCGGTAATTACCCCACTTTCTGTCGTAAACATTTCAATAAGCGAAATGATATGCTTCGGCAGAATGGAAAACTCACCATGATGAATAGATTCTTCCTATAGATAAGGTCTTCTAGATAGCACTGAATTGTGTTTTCCAACGTTTGGCAGGGTTTACAGAAAATAAATTCGTTCTGTAGTATATCACACAGTTCTTGAGCAGTTTCCATCAACTGAGCAGCGTCAACATAACCGCTAGTTGTTTCCAAGGAACTGATAGAGAGAGCGATAACTGAATCTAGGGCAAAGTGTGGCACCAAGGTATTGCTGTAGTAACTCAATTCTATCGAATTAGGTAATTCAACTCTTGGCTTTACCATCTCTTGGGATTCCACTTT
This sequence comes from Harmonia axyridis, assembly GCF_914767665.1. Taxonomy (NCBI): domain Eukaryota; kingdom Metazoa; phylum Arthropoda; class Insecta; order Coleoptera; family Coccinellidae; genus Harmonia; species Harmonia axyridis. The sequence continues at coordinate 35,671,051 of NC_059505.1, forward strand.
TTCCTTTTGTACTAACGAGGGTCCAAGCATGTCTACCTGTAAAAAAAATGTTCATGAATTCCAATTCGGATGTGTCAATGGAGATAACCTCAAAAATTTGTGAAATACCTACAGCGTAGTTTATGACATCGATGGAGTTACCCTGGAACGATAACTCTTTCTGGGCGAAGTCCAAGTCTTTTCTCAATGCATCTAAAGCTGTTGCTAGTTCTTCGATGGAAACTCCATCTCTGTACCTAGTGAGTAGTAAGAAGGCTACAGCATCTGTAGCCATCACAGATGTTGACTGACAAGCGTCTACAAAAGAACAAAATGAAATTTTTTATGACATGAATTGATATGAAATAAAAAAGTGATATGTATAGGGTATTCATTTTAGCAGAGGAAAAATGAAATATAAACATTGATTACAAACAGAATAACAGATCGACAACATCTTTAATTGATGGCAACAGTAGGGCAACAAATATCCTCAGATTTGTGAATACTTCAAACAGTAAAATCTCACTAGGAGTGATGTCATTTTATACATTAAGTGAATACTTTATATAACTATATTCGAATTTAAAGATTGAAAGTAGTTTAATTAACTGAACTCACCGTAGACTACATGCCTTGATATATTCTCAATCACACTCTTATTGCTACTCGATACAACGTCAGTACCATATATACTAGATGTCGAACATGTTGAGGTAAGTTTCTTCTTTTCTTTAGGTGACTGTTCAACATCAGGTTTTAAGGCCTTTATCATTTCCTTAAAACAAGAATGAGTTTAATACTACTTCAAAATAAATATTATTACAATAATTAAAAAGTTTTGTGGACACTAATATAGGGTGGACCAGTTAAACATTTTTAGATTGGGTAGTACAAGAAGGTGTTGCCTTCGGCATGAAATGATATTTCAGTAACAATGTTACAGTGGTCCGTGCAACATTGACTATTTGTATACTGTGACTTTTTCGTTAATTTACTCATTGCAAGCATACAAAAAAACATTCACACTTCTGTGTAAATTAATTAATATTTGGAGAAAAATAGATAAGCAATGATTACTTCAAAAACATTATGTTCCAGTGGGTCACCCTGTGCATACTGAATTTTATATAATAAACTCAATGAAGTAATCCGAACACTTCTAATGCCTCTGAGTATATAATATTATAACCTCTAAATTTGTGCCTTGATGGCTTTAAAATGTCAAATAATATACTCACTCTTAGGGAGCAAGGTTGGTTAAAGTCCACCTTCACCATACCAAAATCGCCATTGATAGACTGCCATAATGATTTGATCGTACTTAAGACACTTTCCATCTTCTTGGGTTCACCCAACTGCTCTCTGGTGAAGTTGCCATCAACCAATTTATCGTAATTCATACTGACAGGAACCAATAAAGCATCTTCTATTGTTCCATCCATCAATGAATCTACGATCACACTGAATATTCCGTATTTGGGCATTAGAGGTTTACCAGTTCTCGTACGACCTCCCTCTATATAGAATTCGATGTTATGGCCGTTTTTCATCGAATGTTTCATGTAGGTCTGCAATATTGATTTGTAGATGTGATCTTTGCGTCCTTCGATCGGGTCGATTCTTCTCTTGATGTAAAAAGCACCAAGGCCCTTGAGAACACGCCTGAAAATTGATATAAACCATGAATATAAAGATTGCATTGTCCAATACAAAAATCTCTAAACAATATTTATGGAAATATTCCATTAATTAAAAAAATCATAATAATGTATAATACTCTTACAAAGAAAAAACTAATAAAACAAGTTAAAAGATGCTCACCCAAAGAAAGGAAGTTTTAAATTATCTCCAGCTGCTACTTTTGGTGGTTTGATGCCATGATTGAAGAGTATATACGTTAAAAGTAAGTAGTCCAAATGGGACCGGTGAAGGGGTAAGAATATAAGGGGAAGACCTGATTTACTAGCTTCCTTTATCATGCTTATTTGTCCAGGATGTACAAGCACAGAGTTTAGGAACAGTGGGAACATCTTGTGGAAGAACCAATTGCTGCATCTGAAACGAAAGGATCACATCAATTAAGTATTGCAGTGACTATTTGTTAAGCCGAGAGATGGCGTTGTGTGCTGCGCATCTCTTGGAAGAACCCAATCGTTCTACGGCGAAGCAAACATGCTCCGTTTTGGAGATGGGGGTGTATAAGGCAGGGATCACTGAGGATACCATTAGTGAGAGATGGAGAGAGCACACCTGTAAAGTTTATTACTCAAAATATCAAAAGACCTAACCTACCTTAAGACGTAATCACATAAGCCGGATTTCATGTTATCCAGAAGTTGTTTAGCCCTATCGGTATTGTTTTTCTTCAGTTTTCTGTAGAATTCCTCGTCTCCTTCTTTCTGCGTGTCTTGAATTTGTTCTCTTGTCATGCATTCGATCGCATTTATCACACTTTCATCTTCGAGGAGGCTATCATCGGCTAGTGGATAGTCGAACTTCTTAGCTTTCCAATTGTAGTAGACGTCGCTGAGGTATCTCCCGAAAAAACCGTTGTAAGGATAATGACGTACGAACATGTTCTGCAGAGCCATCCTTTCTGTTGTTTTGTTGAGTAGAGATTCCTGCGATAATTTTCAATCATTAGTTTTCGTTGATTGAATTGTTGTTGGCAATGGTAGACCGTAGGATGTAATAATTCTATACTTACATGGCTAGTGAAAGTGCAGTTCCTACATGCCAGTCTCAAGAAGGATCTTGGCCTTGACAGAAATAAATTCGGCGCCTTTTCTTTAACTTCCACCAATTGTTCTTCTCTAACCTGAGAATAAAAAATGTGTTCGATTAAACAACTCAATTACAATGAAAGTATAAATTGATCATTAAGAGAAGAATGAGAATCGAAAAATTGTGATGAAATTATAATTCCGCCAGTGGCTTAGAATTTGGAGAGGATCAACCACTCACTAGTCCCTGTCGTACGCCTCTGGCAGAAGCCAGAAACGATTATTTAGCATAATTTAGTAGGTTTTATGGTACCCACACTACCTGTACGAAGCACAAATAATTCATTTTAATTATTAAAATAAAACACTCTGTAATTCAGACAGGAGAAAATTTTCATCTAAGTGAATTGGGTTGAATCTTTTTTGTGCTCAAGATTCTATAGTTTAATTATCTCCTATTATTTATGGTACACCTGTATATCTACTACTAGTTCTACTAGTCGGATTCTGATGACATTTGGTACGGTAATTGGGGTTGGGGCATAAACGACGGTTCTAAAGGTTTTCAAATAAGATGTTTCATTTTGAATAGCCCGCCATCTGGACAGCTGTCACTTTTGAAGCTGTCATCTTTTGACATTTGACAAGTAAAAACTACGCCTTTACAAATAATGGAACGATACACGCTTCAAAAATGCATTGCAATTGTTTAAATCCACTACAAAAATGGTGACAATTTTTCAGACATAGTTCGAAAAACTAAAGCACTTTTGGATTGTTGTGAAGTACCTTCTTGGCTGGGAATAGTGAAAATGATGGTGGAAAATTTGAGCTGTTGAGATAAGTTAGTAAGGTGAAGAAGCGAAACCGTGTGCGTCGCTCAAGAAGAACTGCAGAATATTGCTGATGTAGAGCGTAGTTTTGAAGAACAGCCAGTTTTGTCGATCTGGTGTATTAGGCATGTCAAAAACACCAGTTGGGAGATATTGATGTGGCATACAAGCAACGGAACAATTGTAAATTTGCAGGAAAAGTATCCTGGCCGTGTTATTTCTAGGAAAGGTATCACAATTGGACACTGAGATTTTGTGATTCAACACTTTTAGACATTTTTCTATCGAGCCACGTAAAAGTAAGGTCTATATCATAGAGTAATAAACATAGGATAGAGGCGGTATACGCAATTTTTACATGTCCCCAACATGGTTAGATTACGTTGTCGGATTGTGATATATTTTCAAATCCACAATTTTACTATATCATTATGAATGTATATTATATTGAATGAAATAAATTTATTTGAGTGATTCCCGATTAAATATACAAATTTGAATATTTGGAATCCGATATTTTTCCTAATTGTCGAATTTATAATAAGCAGAATATTTATTATTTTCTGAGTCTACCTGCTGAAATCCAAGGTTTGGCAACTATTGCTCTCCTAGTGTCATCTGTTGTTTCACGTCATTTGGCGCGCTTGAAGTTTGTTTTCTGAATTTCTGATATATTTAGGTATTCATCTCAATATATTTTGTGTTGATATGAAACGTTGATTCACTATGGGACATAAGAAGTGCGTTCTTTGTGGAGAAACTCGCGAATTGAGTGAAATATCGTATCACTGATATGTTTTCAATTCCGCGCGCTTCCTGTCAAATTTGATAGTTCATATTGGGGACAAAATTTGCTTATTGAAAATGACATATGCTCCCTCTATCTATGTTTATTATTCTGAGGTCTATACCAATGCTCCACAATCGATTCATGATATTAAAGATGGAATTCGTGAAGTTATCGAGGACATACAGCTGGAAATGTGCGAATTGGTCATGGAAATTTTCATAAAAAGGATATGGTGCTGCAACCGTAGTCTTGAAGGCCATTTGGCTGATATCGTTTTCCATCTTTAATGGCATAGGTAGCTTTTTCTTCACAATGAAATAAATATCCATTGATTTCTCTCAAAATATACTCGTCATTTTTTATATCAAAAACCTATTCCTCTTATTGGAAAACTTCTTATTTGATCAGATTTTTTCAAGGAACGAAGGAGAGACCATTACCAGAGAATTTTTCCCAGGAGCTCAAACAGTTTAAAAAATAAATTAATGTTGAGTTTTTAGTTAAGAATGTATTTCTTATTGTATTATACCTAGATTGAAACAGGAAAAAACAATTTAAGGAATTTCAGAGCGTTATCATACGTTCTACGAAGAAACTTGCAACGTTTTGCAATTTCATATTGCATTATCATCGCTTTCCTTCACTATCAACACTTGACAACACTTAAAGCAATACAGGGACAACGAAAACCAAATAGCAACACGAAAAAATCTCCTACCTCATTTTCATACGTGCAATCCAATTGACCCACATATCGAACACAATGAGGATCTGAAGGCGGAAGCACAGAACAATGTTTGGACCTTTCGCCCACTTTGAATAGATGCAAAACTTTTCGTTGGGCCATAGAGTTCGATTATTTCGATTGGAATCGAATATACGAACTGAAGCAAAACAAAACACACGCACTGGGATCGAAAACAAAGAGAGAAAGTAGTCGAGGAAACGGAAGGTCGTCTTGTACGTACTAGACTGAGATATTTCTAACTGAGGAGAGTGCGTTGTAAACTGGAGTTTTGAAAATGAGGGCAATGACCAGAAGCTTTTGGATTTTAATAGCATCCCAAAATCTGAGGTTTTTTATAACGATATTCAATCATAGTTTACTAATATACCTACTTTGAAGGAAATTCAATGAATCTGATTTTGGGAAAACCAGTATATAACAGCACAAACAATAAATCTCGCACCTTGCGCACACCGCAAGGGTCGAACCACGTTTTTCTCGTAAGTACCAAGCTCAAAGTAATAAACATGGATAGAGGAAGCATATGTCATTTTCAGAAAGAATAATTTTGTCCCTAACATGAACTATCAAATTTGACATGAAGCGCGCGGAAATGAAAACATTTCAGTGATACGATATTTCAATCAATTCGCGAGATTCTCCACAAAGAACGCACTTCTTATGTCCCATAGTGAATCAACGTTTCATATTAACTCAAAATATATTGAAATAAATACCTGAATATATCAGAAATTCAGAAAAAAAACTTTAAGCGCGCCAAACGACGTGAAACAACCGATGACACTAGGAGAGCAGAAGTTGCCAAACCTTGGATTTCAGCAGGTAGATACAGAAAATAATAAATATTCTCCTTAAAATAAATTCGACAATTATGAAAAATATCGGATTCCAAATACGCTCTATTAGTGATGACGTCACACACCGCCATTTTTGGTTATCCTGTCAGTGTTCGGAATCCAAACAAACAAATTTTCATTCAAATTAGTGAGTTGTCGTTGAAGAAATTGGCTTATTTTGATAAATAAGATTATTTAAGGAACGATTTTACTATTAATTGATGGACACGAGATTATTGCCAGTAAGTTCGAACTTGAAGTTCAACTAATAAACACGGCTTTATACAACATCTGGGGAATGATACAGGATTCAAACTTACTGGTATTAACCTTGTTCCTTCTGTCTATCAATTAATACTGAAATCGTTCCTCAAATACTCTTATTTATGAAAATAAGCCAATTCCTTCAACGACACCGTACTAATTTGAACGACATTTTATTTGTTTGGATTCCGAACACTGACAGGAGAACCAAAAATGGCGGTGTGTGACGTCACACTAATAGAGCGTATAATCAAATTGGCATATTTAATCTGGAATGACTCAAATAAATATATTTCATTCAATATAATATACATTCATAACGATATAGAGAAATTGTGGATTTGAAAATATATCACAATCCGACAACGTAATCTAACCATGTTGGGAACATGTAAAATTTGCGTATATTGCCTCTATCTATGTTTATTACCCTATGGTTTTCACTCGTGCCACAACCACACGAGTAAGAAATGTGTTTTTCACACTTGTCGAACACTAAACTTTTTCTACGATCGTGAAAAACCAGCAAAGACCAACAAAATAGAAATTAAAACGCATAAGTCGAACCTGATTCATTCCAAAATTGCCAGCGTTAACAATGTACACGGTGGTCCAACGAAAACTCAACATCTCGATTTTCCGACTTTAAAATAAAAATGTGGAAAATCGCTCAAACCCGTCAATTTTTGATTCTAGGGAGAACAAATTTTCCGCTTTCGAATTATTCAGAAGCCGATGTTTACACATTCAAAATATGGAAAATAACTACGATTTTGCATTCGAAACTAGTTTATGTTAAATGTTTTCAACCAATATATTAAAACTTTGCATGTCCTACCCGTTCATTGTGGTGTGATAGGTACCTAATCATTCTTCGATCGTACGCAGTGTCATATGGATGTGAAACTCAGATACAGGGTGATTCACCGGGATGGCCTATTAGACGTTTATGGAAAACTAATTATAATTTTGAGCTGAAAAATTTCATATTGGGGTTTCAGACAATGATCTTTCTCCCTAAAATATTTTCAGAGTTCTTCAACTTCCGGTTATACCGGAAACAGACTACTACTTCGTTATTCTAAATGGAACACCCAGTATATTATTGCATCATTAGATAGCTTTTTTGATGACAATTTCGGCAATATGCCATACCTTGGGTAACAACTTAACGGTTCATGAGTCAATGGGATTCTTATGAAAAAAAATGGTGGCGATGAGGACTCACATTTTTTTCGACAGAAAAAGCTTTTTGAAAAGATTTATTTTCTTTTTCAATTCTGGAAATACGTAATATTATAAGACTGTTTGCAGTTCGGACCAAAATGTACACAGAGTTTATAAGAAGATCATGAACAACTCAAATTCATCAAAACTTAAGATTTTCAAATTAGAACCTAATGTTTTCATTATTTCAGTCGATTCTACGTGCAAAAATAGTGGGGGTTACTCGAGCAAACCCTATACCTAAAATGAATACTTTAAAAGTTATCGAGGAAGACCTTTAAATGAGGAAAAACTGCAAATTCTGATTGTGTGGAGTAGTCTGTTACTTCCGGAAAACACAGAAAGAAACCAGAATTCGACATGTCAAGAATTGTAATGAATTATTCGTAATTGAAAATAATATTAGTTTATGGATTTCTCAATAATCCAAACGAAAAATTATCCAAAACATCGAAATTCAGTTTCTTTCTGTACTTTCCGGAAGTCACAGAGCACTCCACATACTTAGTGAGGTATTGCGGTATTTCCTCATTTAAGGTTCAACCCCCACTATTTTTGTTCATAGAAGCGACTGAAATAATAAAAAATATGGGTTCTAATTTGAAAATTTTGAGTTTTGATGAATTTGAGTTGTCCAAGCTCATGATCTTCTTATGAACCTCCTGTACATTTTTTGTCCGAATCGCAAACAGTCTTATAATACTACGTACCTACATATTTGCAGAATCGAAAAAGAAAATTTTTTCAAAAAAAGCTATTTCTTCCGAAAAATCCAAAAAAAATGTGTGTCCTCATCGCCACCATTTTTTTTCATAAGAATCCCATCAACTCATGAACCGTTGAGTTTTTACCCAAGGTATGGCATATTGCCAAAATTTTCGTCAGAAAAGCTATCTAATGATGCAATAATATAATGGGTCTGCTAAATGTAATAAGGAAGTGGTAGTCTGTTTCCGGTATAACCGGAAGTTGTAGAGATCTGAAAATATTTCAGGAAGAAAGATCATTGTTTCAAACACCAATATGCAAATTTTCAGCTCAAAATTATGATAAGTTTTCCATAAACGTCTAATAGGCCATCCCGGGCAATCACCCTGTATATCATTATTCATAGGCGTCAAAAAATCCAGGAATAAATTAACATCACTACAGCGGCAAAAACATACGATAAAAAGACATAAAGACATACATTTAATTTTTTTCGATATGACTTTTCTGCAAAATGCAAAAATATGAATTTATTGTAGGTTATTGATGCTTTTTCAGCAGGGGGGCCAAAAATTATTCGCGCCGGCCCTGTTTATTCAGTTTAGGTTGCTAACCTTCGAATCAGCCTCCCTCGAAATCGCCTTTTTACTACATTTCTGATCTCTCAGAAACCTCTTCGTTTTGCCATAGCTGTTGATTGAGTCAGTTTGTGAAGTTTTGCTAGGAGAAAACCTGTTGAAGGACTCGAACATACGACTCGTTACTATGTCCACCATCCTTGCAATTCTGTAAACAAAACATAATAAATTAAATATAAACAATCTTTCAAAGAACACCTAGTTGAATCACTTTCAATAAAAGTCTCATTTATACCATAAGGCTACAATCGGATTATTTTCGATAGGTAGTAAGTCTGGAGAGCCTGAAGGTCATGGAAACAAGGTAAGTTTTTCTTATCAAGAACCATTTAATACAACGGTTGTTTTGTGGTAAAAAAGTAAGAATAATCCTTGTAGGTAGATTTAACACATATAATATTAGCAATGAATTTTAATCAACGCCCATGAAATTCAATATTCATACTCGAAAATGAACCTGATGGCTCAAGAAACTTATCATTGCAAAAAATATCACCGCCCACTGAAAGGAACTTCATAATTTCCATAATTTTTTTAACGAAGAATAAGTAACTAAAACCGTCGGATATAGATTAATTTTTCGTACAAAAAATGAAATATTTAAAAAAAAAGGATATAACCTAACCTTCAATCAATACAAAGTGTATAATTTATCACTCGTAAATTAGCTGAAAGAAATTGATAACCTGTATTGTTGAGTGATGGAAGATACGTAACATTTTAACCTTGTCGTAATTGTTAAGGTCAAGAACATTCAGCTGGAATAGAAACGTACGAGTTATAAAATTAAAAATACTTGTGTTGAATCTTAACCTGTCCCAAGAAGACGAAGATGTTTATAATTTATAGACTGGGAATCTGCTTCAATCACTGTTATTGAATGGAGGCAATTAACCAAAAATGATATGTTCGACAAGAGAACTACAAAAACAAAAAAGTCTACAAAAAACTTCTTGGCATTCTTTTATGCGGCAATTATCTTCTATATAATGTAAATGGAAAAATACATACGATTGTTTATTATCACATTATTAACCCATAAAGAATTGTACTAATTTGAGTATTTTGACATTTAGGTTATTTCACACGAAATATATCAAGTAATATAAAAAAAAATCGAGAAAAACACTAACTTGCGACAGGAGCTTTATTGAGCGCTCGTTCCCTGAGCATATCGCTCTATAATTCCCTCATTTTAAACCGGAACTAGTCTCAAATGATTAGTTTCAACTTTCAACACATTGATGGTGAAGCTGGCCTCAAGCACGATAACTTCCGAGAAGAAAAATCTTGAAACTTGAAATTTTTAGAGCAAAATCCGACTAGGGGTTCGAAATTTTGTTTTCCTTATAATTTCAGATTAAGCATTTAGATGTATTGTAGAATAAAAATTTGATTTTTATGCAAAATGTTGAACGCGATAACGCATCCCTAGAACCAGAGATAATTCAAGAAAATATCTAAAAAAACTAAATATCATAATGATAATAGGTTGAGATTTTATTAGGTGTACAACTTTGCTTCTGCTGTTTTGCAATAGATGTAATAGCGGTAAGTGGTAGACGAAATAAATAGATCATAGATGTCATACAATAAGCTTAGGTATTTGTAAACATATCGCCATCGAAATATTAGTCGATTTGTGTCTGCATCATTAAGTTGAACAAATCAGCTTACGAGCCAAATTCTCGTCATTTGCAAAGGTTTTGATTTTCTGCTTCAATATGAAGAAATCTGCAGCTGAGGCTCATCGAATGCTCTCAAATACCCATGGTGAGGTCGCTATTAGTGAAAGAACGTGCCGAGAGTGGTTTCAACGCTTCAAGAACGGTGATTTTGATGTCGAAGACCAGCATGGCGGTGGAAGAAAAAAGATTTTCGAAGATGCAGAATTGGAGGCATTACTTGATCAAGGCTAGTGTTAAACGCAACAAGAATTGGCAGGATCATTGAAAGTGACGCAACAAGCCTTTTCAAAACTCCTGAAAGTCATGGAAATGATTCAGAAACAGGGAAATTAAGTGTCTTACGAGTTGAAGCCGAGAGTTGTTTAATGGCGTTTGTTTGCTTGTGAACAGCTGCTTGCTAGGCAAATACGGAAGGGATTTTATCATCGCATTCTCACTGGAGACGAAAAATGGGTTCATTACGATAATCCCAAGCACAAAAAAATCATGGGGATATCCCGGCCATGTTTCCCCGTCGACGGCCAAACCGAATATTCACGGTTCCAAGATACCTAGAAAATCTGTGCGAATATGAAATATTCAAAAGTTCCGAAACTTTATAATAACAATAAGAGCTAGAACTCTCTTATTTCGGAGAAGAGCTTCGAACAACGAATGGATTCAGTCTTTTGTATTTTTGATTTTCAGAAAACGTGATAAAATTTTTCGCTAGCAAAATTTATCTTTCAAAATATTAAATGAAGTAAGCACAAAACAACTGAATCGGTAATTTCAACGTACTTTCTCTACAGTTCAAAGTTCAAAATGTTGATATGAATTTCAATCAGATCATTTATCCGAAACACAAACTTAAACAACAAATCATGACAAATTTAACCAGATAATATATGCACAACTGGTAGAATCACCACGTATATTTCACGTGTTGAAAATTTCAGCTGTTGAAAGAGTGGACAAAGAATGAATGACTGATGATCGATTTCGTTATCTGAAGAAGTTCTTCCTGCTTGATGACCGAAATGTAAACGACTTTCGACCGTCCTTTATAACCAAACGATAATCAAAAAAATGAAGGATAAATAATGAGAAAATACAGAATTGAAAAATTGTTGGCTTTGAAAGCGTGTTCTGAAGATGCTTAGCGCAGTAGTAAGCGAAACGTCAGTGAAAACCGACTAGACGCAGCTACAAAGCCCAGAATTTTGAAAGGGTTTAGCATTAAAATAAAAAAATAGTATCGAGTTGTACCTACTAAAAGTGAAACTACTAAACAGAGTGTTACCAAATAAGGGAGGAAGTTTTTAGGGACTGAATTTTTGTCGAAAATTACAAGTCTTTCATGTAACCAGAAGCGATTAGGCCTTCCCTTGAAAAGTAAGACGCTTCCAAAATTTAAAAAAAAATCCTTTCAAAAATTATTTATGTTGCTGAAGAATTTGAAGGAATGGTATTTTGTCCTTTGAATTTTTTTTAATTTTGAAGTGGTCATTTAAAAAGGCGAAACATGCAACATTTATTGCTTTTTTATCAGAACTATATAACGAAACAAAATTCCTCAATTTAAAAATAAGTGTTGAAAATAACAATTCACACAATTACAAACAAAGTTTTAGCACTTCTTTGTTACAGTTGCCAAAAGATATAAAGAATTATGGAAGGAAGATTAACGAAATGAAATAACTTCTACTAGAAGCAAATACTCTTTTGATGAATTTATTTTTATCCTTCAAACAGTGACGTAATGAAATTTCATGAAACTAAAGAAGTTTTTCTACATTCATGCAAAAAGCAAAACTTTATTGAACTATATTTAGTGGAAAAAGAAGTTCTTTATTGCACTAGTGCAATAAAGTTTTTATTGCACTAATCTGTCATTCTACTTCAACGTGCTGATGGAAATCGTCGACAGTAGCGGAGGGAATCACATGCAAACAAACTCAGTGTTGCAAAACAAATATTTCAGCCTGAAGGAAATAACGATGTACAGTTACCAAGTACTAGTACGTTTACAGCAGTAACAAATCAAGAAGTGGATTTAAAAAGTACTTCACTACGAAATATTCATATAGAAAATTGCACCAATATTGTTCATTCACTTTCAACATTGAGGGTAAAAATAAAGTTTGAGTTAAATTGTTCGTAACGTATTAGTTCCTGTTTCAATCGATATTAATAATAAAGTATTCAAGTTGTGCTTTTCATTTTCCTACACCTAGTGCCGCACCTCAATAAATAATTTTTTGCTTTTTGCATGAACGTAGAAAAAATGTTGTATGCAACTCGTGCAAAAATTGTTTGTGAATCAACATTCACTTTTTTTGCACTTGTTGCATAAATATCTATTTTATTTTTCAAAAATATGAGGATAATAAGTTTTATACATTTTTCAGACTTTTGTTGGTAATAGAGAAAAAACGAATACATTTTAAAGCAACCCTTGAACATTTTATTTAATTTCCATCCCTCTCATGACCCCTAACAAGCCTTCGTGCATGATGACATAAAATCAATGTTACAGAGTGTTAATATCACTTTGTCACGAAATATGTTACGAGAAATGATAAGAATTTAGATTGTTTATTTATTCATCGAATCTTTCCTCCTGAATAATTTATCACATATCCACAACATTATCTTCGGTAGATCACTCTGAACACACGTGAAAAAATATTTAATCTTCATGTGTCACAGTTCAAGAACAGTTACCACTACCAGGAAAGGTCAATGAAATTTTCTGTGCTCGAATTTACTAATTCTATCCACATTTCAACATTGAAAAAAAACCAGAAGTCGTCTAATATGTCTTGAAATATTATCAATGAGAATTGTCAATGCCAAATATTTTGTCTTTGGAAAAATTGATGTCAAGTGAACACATCCAAGATTCTTGATGAAATGAGCAGGCCATTGTTGAGGACTTTGTCCTCTGTTGTTAATAGTCTTCATCATCTTCAATTGAAATATTAAATTTTGTCATTATAATCCATCTCGATTTCGCCAATTGATTGTCAATATTTCATGATCAATTCATCTGAATTATTGAAGGTTGAGAATAACCAGTTAACAGAAAAAAAGCTTAACTCCTATTGTGAAGATTGTCAAATTAAATCAAATCCAGATGTTCTCTGGTTCCACCATAGACTTCAAACAGTTAAGGCCATAGAGTAATAAACATAGATAGAGGGAGTATACGCAATTTTTACATGACCCCAACATGGTTAGATTACGTTGTCGGATTGTGATATATTTTCTAATCCACAATTTTACTATATCGTTATGAATGTAGATTATATTGAATGAAATATATTTATTTGAGTGATTCCCGATTAAATATGAAAATTTGAATGTTTGGAATCCGATATTTTTCCCAATTGTCGAATTTATGATAAACAGAATTCTCATTATTTTCTGTATCTACCTGCTGAAATCTAAGGTTTGGCAACTTATGCTCTTCTAGTGTCATCGGTTGTTTCACGTCGTTTGGCGCGCTTGAAGTTTGTTTTCTGAATTTATGATATATTTAGGTATTTATTTCAATATATTTCGAGTTAATATTAAACGTTGATTCACTTTGGGACATAAAAAGTGCGTTCTTTGTGGAGAAACTCGCGAATTGAGTGAAATATCGTATCACTGATATGTTTTCTTTTCCGCGCGCATCGTGTCAAATTTGATAGTTCATATTGGGGACAAAATTTGCTTACTGAAAATGACATATGCTCCCCCTATCTATGTTAATTACTCTGATTTTAAGACCGATTTGAAGCGTTCAATTGAACTACCATCAACTGAGAATATCATTCTATGCAACAGAATTTTGTGTCTAGTTCATTGTTGAACTATAGATCAACAGGTTTATGCAACCGGTTCTTATATCAACGAGCTGATCGGTAGATCAAAGTTTTGTGAAATAAGCATTAATCATTTTCTTCCAAGAAAAGATAATTTTCAGCACTATTACAGTCAAATTCAAATTTATATCTCTATGGCAAATTTTTTTCTTATCATATTCTGCGTATTTTTATCGATTACCCATTTACTGATGTTATTAAGTATTTCATACCAATTAAAATTCTATCTCTTCTACAATAAATTCTTATCGAGGAGTTCACCTTGAAGAATTTTCGAAATTTTTTAGTTGTCTACTAACTTGCAATATTCAACACTTGCTTAAAATTTTTCAATAGAATAAAAAAAACAGAACCTTAATCTCAATTGTTGCATATTTTTCCATTGTTTTGATATTGATATTTTCATGTGAAAAAATTCTAGAAATTGTAAATACAGCATAAGAGAATTCACAATAAAATTTATTCCACATGTCAAAGAGCAATAATGAATGAAATAATGCAAATGAGATTTCGAGCTTACCTCATAGAATTTAGGATAAATTTGGACAAATTCACCTCGAGATACATTAATAAATCCACTTCTATCCATTGTAAGTAATATTTGAACCACACAAACAAAAAAATAAAACAAATACCGAAATTTACAAAATATTCCGGAATTTTACTTGGTGATTGTTCCATTGTACCAACGTTCGTCCAAATGAATTTAGAAGTTAAATTGCCTGAACTTTTATCGTTTTACACCTTAGATCGGATCCAATTATAATAATTGATGCAGAAACTCATCATGTTATTCTAATTAATGTTTGTCAGATATCAAATTCTATCCAAATTATGTGAATTTTTCTGAAAAAATATCATTGAGGTTGTTTGTTTAGTCTTTCTTTCATAATTACCTATT
The DNA here is from genome assembly GCF_914767665.1 of Harmonia axyridis. Taxonomy (NCBI): domain Eukaryota; kingdom Metazoa; phylum Arthropoda; class Insecta; order Coleoptera; family Coccinellidae; genus Harmonia; species Harmonia axyridis. The sequence continues at coordinate 35,686,240 of NC_059505.1, forward strand.
CTGTATTATTAGTCTGAACTGGAAATATACTGAAACACGTAGTTTTATAATCAATTTCGAATGCGCTGAAGAAGAAATCAAAGAGAGTGTAATATAAATTTCTGAAAAGAAATCATTCTTAATAATCAATTAAAAAATTCAAGATCACATAAATTATTTAGATCATTTGCGATAAAAACTCATCAGATGAACTGATAGTGTGAAGTGTTATAATTTTATTGTGAGTATATAGTTTTTATTCAAACGACAAATAAGTTTAATAGGTACTTGTACTCTGATCATTTTTATATTATTGTTGTATTTTATTATTTTCAACCTTGACTTTTTGAAATTTTTATTCTTAAATTCGAGTTTAGATTACCTATCTAGAGGAACGTTACAATTTAAGGTGGGATCAAATCATAGCGAAAACTTCGCATTCTTCTTCATTATTTTTGTATTTTTATTGTTATTGTTCTTTTTTGTATTTTTATATTAAAATTCCTATTATGCCACAATGTTGTTTCAATTTGTTATCTATGAGAATTCGATCGACGCATTTGTTGCAAAAGATTATTCCACACTTTCCTTTTTCGAAATTCCACAATATTTCCATAATAAATTAGATATCCTATATCAACAAAAATGAAAATGGCCTTTGTCATGTATTCAAACTGTTAATTTTGATAACAATTAATGCAACGGGAATCGATTCTGAATTGCACATATGTTGAACTTCTGTTTATATTTATTGGGATATCGCACACAAAAGCTTTCAATGTTTATTGGACTATGGACTACAGAGGTTTAGTGCCAGATAACCATAATCGCATCATATAAATTTTTTCAACAATGTAATCTTTGCACCCGTTAGGAAAAAGAACTACTTAGTAATTGTAATTCAACTTAGTCATTTCGTCGCTAATTGAAATATTTATAATCCAATGATTTTCGATGGCACTTAAGATGAAGTATGAAAATAATCTGTAAGATCTCTCTAATCTTAAACAATAGATGCAAATTCAAAATAATGCTTAAGATAAATGGATTAATTTTGTATAGTAGAATGAATTATTGAAATTAACCAAACGAAATCAATAACATTAAGAGAATATGAAGGACATGAAAAAATTATTAAAAAATACATCAAGTAGCACCAAAAACATAACATTAAGAGAATAGAAATTAACAGAAAAAAAGGGGAGAACACTATTTTCACACTGAACGCTAGTATCTTTTTTTGTTTACAAATACTTCCATTCCAAGATAGAGGATGTAATAGTTATTCTTAAAAACCGAATATTCATTTATTGTTCTCAATTTCTTGAAAGAGCAAATGGTACGCCACTGAGATATTTCAAATAGAATTGAATTATTTGTTCATTCTATGATAAAAAATCTCTCATGACTTTTTTCGTAAGAGGCGCCGTGTTAAAGCAAAAAATTAAACATCTTAACTACATTATCAAGAACTATCTAATAATAGATAATTTATAAATGAAATGAAAAATACGCATTTAGATGTTTTATTATTTGCATAAAAACGAAAAAAATTATGAGAGATTTTTTGTCACAGATTGAAAATTATTTTCTGCTTGAAATATATCAGTGGCGTACTCACACCCCGCATTATTGAAAATAAATGAACCCCAAAACTTTCAAACCGATCTAAAAACACTGATTTTTTCGTATTATGTTGGAAATAGTATAAAAAGAACTATTGCAATAAATTTGAATCGAAATCAGAAACGGTTCATTATTAAATCTACTGAAATCTCTTCGAAAAACTCGAAACTTGTGTTCAAATTTCAAGGTCATACATCCTAGATCTTAGTTTTTAAAATTTTATACCTCAATTCTAGCCTTAAAAATTGATAGATCCAGTATTCGAGAACTTCAGATGGATCGAGTAGTATAGCAACTAATTCTTTGCCAATTTTGATATCTACAAATAGTTCTTATTTTTGACGAAAAAAGATATGGACGATATAATATAATAATAATAATATTGGAACAGATGGACGAACAGATTCGAATTTTGGATTCTACACAACGCAAAGCCTTAACTGAGAAAACTTCAAGAATGTTCAGAAATTTTTCTAAATCTGTCAAAATTGAATAGTTTGTTGATTCAAACAACAAAATGAAAATTAGAATTTCAATGCTAATTCTATATATTCCAAAACTTGAACATTGCAGTGGGGGCTAAAAAATGTACTATTGGGAATAACAGACCAACAAATAGAAACAATTAGGCATTCCAAAAGAGCTTATTAGCTAATCTTCAGTCCGAACATTTCCTCAGATAACACAAATTACATTTAATCTTCAACAGCGTCCAATCAACTCACATTTGAAATATGTACAACACTTCCTTGTTCACATGTTGCCTAATTGTTTTATTTTGCAGAATAAATTTCAACGGCCACATCATACTGTCCGAAAACTATCCAGAACACAGCTTCCAATAAAAAAACCAAACGTAATGAACATCATCCCAAGGATATTTCCTACATAAATATCGTTTTATCTGAAAATCGATCAGATAAAACAATGCTCGCATAAGTGATACTTATGATCTCGCTAGCAATAAATTGGTCAAAGGTTAGGAAACTGAAAATGTTCCTGTTATTGGGTCAAATAAGCAGGAAAACAAATTTGCCAATCGTTAATTATGAATTATGATCAACGCAAACAATTGTTTCACACTGTAGTGACCCATTTTGGGAGCAGCTTGTTTCTCGTATTCGATATTTGTTAGTTTCGATTGTGATCTTGATAGTTGAAGTATTTTGATGGAATTTTCGACAAATACTATCAAGGACCAATATTAATTATTGTAACAGGTGCTCATAATTGTTACAATGTAAATAACCCTTTCGATTTATTGTTTCAAACCAAAAACCTTGAGAATCTACAAATGAAAGAATCTTTCAACCCACAGAGTTTTTGGTTTGAAATATTCATCACTAGTTTTATCAAAAATTTCGCAGTGAAATGTATGGTGGATCAAAGATCTGACTTCGTGTCATGAGCTTTCGAAATGTCATTCAATCATACGCCTATTTCGCCTTTCAAGACCAAAGAACAGTTTTTTTTTACTGTTACCCTCGAAAGATGATATATTAGTATATATAAGATTTATTATGCCATTGTTGTCGGTTAGTTCATATGGATGAAATATTATGATGGAACAATCAAGTAATTATTTCACATGAAAAACTAAATTTCAATCCAGTGGAATCTGTTATTAAGAACTTATGGAGTAATTTTTTTCAATATTCTTCGTGAATATAGTATGATTCTGAAGACGCTATGCACACAAAATTTTTCAATACGCTTGAAATTCATACAGGAATAATATATACACGCAGAATCTCAACTTGGTCTAATCTGTTGTCTCTGAAATATTGAAATATATTGAGTTGTTTTCCCAACATTCTTCTTGAATTTCCTCTGGTTTTTTTCACATCTTCGTTTAAAGATTTTCCTCGCGATTTTCCTGGTACAATAACGATTTTCAATTATAGTTTCCAATCACTTTTTGTAGTTTGGTAAACTTAACACTCTGAATATAAAATGAATAGAATGGTTGGATAAGATTGCAATATCTGAAAGAATAAAATAGACGTAAACCTGATACCGTTTACGTCTATAATATAGATAATTTTCAACATAATCAATTGTTTGAATATTATTTATAGTAATCAGGTGTGCACGAAGTATTTGAACTCACCTTCAACTCAAATTTTTAATTATTCAAGAAAACAATTAAGATACGTTATCAATTGTTGTCTCGATTTACACAAAGATACTTTGTGCAAAGTTGAACGTTTTAATGCTTCTTTATTTTAGTTTTTTTCTTGTAGAAGAATACTCAGAACAATTAGAAAGTCTGAAATGTCTTCAAAAATGAAGCATACAGATCAAAACATAATGGTAACATATGGGAATTTGAACCGGTGTGAAGTTATCCACATCCACAAGTACACTCCGAGGCAAAAGTACGGTCCAAGCAAAAAATGGTATAATTATGATTTTCATTATGAAAATGGATAGTAATTTATTATTTGACTCAAGCAATACAGACTTTTCATATTTTTTTTCTATTATTGAACATTTTTTAGCAATTTAGGGGGTTGTCAATGTTGTTATTCTAGTTTCTAGTTAAAAATTCATAACTTTTTTGTTTGGAATAGTACCGTGTTCTGCTTTTAGTATGTAGTAAATAGCGGAAAACTGAATCGAATGACATACCCCACATAGTTTGTCAGGCCTCGGGGAGGGGGGAAATTGCGGTTTTGGGGGTATTTTCTAGATAAAAATTCATAACTTTTTTGTTTGAATTAGTACCGTGTTCTGCTTTTAGTATTGGTAAACAAGGAAAAACTGAATCGAATGACATACCCCACATAGTTTGTCAGGCCTCGGGGAGGGGGGAGATTGCGGTTTTGGGGGTATTTTCTACTTAAAAATTCATAACTTTTTTGTTTGAAATGATACCGTGTTCTGCTTTTAGTATGTGGTAAATAGAGGAGAACTGAATCGAATGACATACCCCACATAGTTTGTCAGGCCTCGGGGAGGGGGGAAATTGCGGTTTTGGGGGTATTTTCTAGATAAAAATTCATAACTTTTTTGTTTGAATTAGTACCGTGTTCTGCTTTCAGTATGTGGTAAATAGAGGAAAACTGAATAGAATGTCATACCCCACATGGTTTGTCAGGCCTCGGGGAGGGGGTAAACTGCGGTTTTGGGGGTATTTTCTAGATAAAAATTCATAACTTTTTTGTTTGAGATAGTACCGTGTTCTGCTTTTAGTATGTGGTAAACAGAGGAAAACTGAATCGAATGACATACCCCACATAGTTTGTCAGGCCTCGGGGAGGGGGGAAATTGCGGTTTTGGGGGTATTTTCTAGATAAAAATTCATAACTTTTTTGTTTGAAATAGTACCGTGTTCTGCTTTTAGTATGTGGTAAATAGAGGAAAACTGAATCGAATGACATACCCCACATAGTTTGTCAGGCCTCGGGGAGGGGGGAAATTGCGGTTTTGGGGGAATTTTCTAGATAAAAATTCATAACTTTTTTGTTTGAATTAGTACCGTGTTCTGCTTTTAGTATGTGGTAAACAGAGGAAAACTGAATCGAATGACATACCCCACATAGTTTGTCAGGCCTCGGGGAGGGGGGAAATTGCGGTTTTGGGGGTATTTTCTAGATAAAAATTCATAACTTTTTGGTTTGAATTAGTACCGTGTTCTGCTTTTAGTATGTGGTAAACAGAGGAAAACTGAATCGAATGACATACCCCACATAGTTTGTCAGGCCTCAATTTCCCCCCTCCCCGAGGCCTGACAAACTATGTGGGGTATGTCATTCGATTCAGTTTTCCGCTATTTACTACATACTAAAAGCAGAACACGGTACTATTCCAAACAAAAAAGTTATGAATTTTTAACTAGAAACGGCCCTATATAACAACATTAACAACCCCCTGAATTGCTAAAAAATGTTCAATAATAGAAAAAAATATGAAAAGTCTGTATTGCTTGAGTCAAATAATAAATTACTATCCATTTTCATAATGAAAATCATAATTATACCATTTTTTGCTTGGACCGTACTTTTGCCTCGGAGTGTACTTGTGGATGTGGATAACTTCACACCGGTGGAATTTGACGATAGTAACACAGTGTTAGTTTTTGGGTTTTTTTTTGAGCGTTTTGACCCTTTTTTGTTTGAGCGTTGGGTCATGCCTAGACTGAGTAAAAAAAATTATTTACTGTTTGAAGCCTTTTTATTCACTTTCTGAAAAAAACTTCTACTTTGAGTTCTAGGAATTATCTAGTCAGGAATAATCAACCAATGTATTTGCAGAATTTTGCGTTCAGTGAATTCCGAATTACATGAATCAATGCAGTATTACGTTACAGGAATTGTTTTGAGTATTGAACCTTCCAATAATATCAATTACGTAAACTATCATAATGAAACTGACGATAATATCTGTAAAAATTATTTTGCCAAGCTAAACTATTAGTCTAAATGGTGATTTTTTCAACCAGCTACAAGATAAGAGAAATGTAGTTATTTGTTTTAACTATGAGTCAAATCATTTTATCAGATAAAAAACGATCTAGTTCTACATAGAGATATTTATTCAAGGATCCTCTACATTTGTTCCATTAGTATTTTTCACAGGGAGATCTCATAACTTAAAATTCTGCTAAGAAGACCAGAAAAAATTGCCAGATGTTTCAATTTATTGCGTCATCAAATACAACACATAAGATAATCTATTAATTGTAGGTTGATTTAACATTAACACGCAAGGTTCCAAATGATTACATCATGCCAAAAAGACCTTCCAAATTCAATGAACTGAAATCTTATAGACTGACCATAGATTTTAAAACAAATCTCCATTTTCTCTATTGAAATTAATAGCCCAAAAATTAGATAGAACGGCCTACAATCAAACCAATGTCAACAACAAAAAGTAGATTGATGCAATAATAGAGCTTGTTGAGTGAAATAACTGTTACAGTATTAACATGAATTACCATCATCTCAATTTTATGTTTTTCCTGTTCACTTATCCAAAGCTAAACTAGATGATGTGAATTGTATAACCGCAAAATACTTGATAACTAGGAACTACTGTATTTTTTAAATTTATGATAATGTGCTGTTGGTGTTGAATATTATATTTCTGGAAGTATTTGTCCTTAATACCGAAAGAATGAATCGAAAGATCAATGTTGTTGGTACGAAAATTATTTCGATATTTTAGGTCAGAAAACAATACCTCTTTGAATATCATGCAAAACTTGCACTGAACTGCTGTTTTATTTTCGTATACACAGATATCACAAAGAGCACTGTGAATTTCATACAAAGATTTAATATTTCCATAGCAATCAAACGTATACTGGAAATTCCATAACTCCATATTCGTTAATACGAATACGCATTAAAAAAAATTGAGTTAAACGTAATCACCCATTACCAAATTTTATGATTTAAGATTTTATTATTTGTCATTGACAAGTTTTTTGAATAATACTAATTTTCGGGTTTTTAAATTCATGTTTTACATTTCATAAAACTGCAAGTATAGAAGGCGTCAACTTTGTTTTTTTTAACAGAAACGAACTGTTATGAAGCACTTCACTCAATCAGTTTCAAGCACAACCAATAAAAACAATTTTTTTTTTAAATTGGACATTATTCGTCAACATAGTCACCGAGATATATGGAGTCAAAGCCTCATCTAACTTTTCAATGGTTTTTATGGAAAAAGATTGGTTTTTGCTTTCGAAATAGGAATCAATCCTGGCGAACACTTCTTCATTAGAGCAAGAGTTCATACCCTGGAGTAACTTTCAACCCTTGTTATCGATATAACAGTCTGAATGATACTTATCAGCTATTACTTTGCTTGCACAGTTTTTTTTCCCATAGAAAAACAATGTTTTATGATAGCACGAAACTCGTTTTTATCAATTTTGCCAACAACAACAACAGATGTAGCTTCCCTTGAACTTCAATATATTGATCCAGACTTAACTCTATTTTAACGATTCAAATTTTTTGAAGCTTTGTACTAACGCAAAAAAGGTGCACATGTTAGTTTGATAATTTTTTGTGAGACCTCACAGAAATTAAGAGTTTGTGCGAGAATCAGTAGTGTTTTATCAAGGCATTTTTACTGTGTACCATAGCCACTTCAGGCACAAAACGGTTTATTGTTTACTCTACCAGAATTTATTATCTATTATACAGCCATTTGTTGAACAACTACAAGAAAAGGAAAGAACTTAATATATTTTTTGAAATATTTTCAGATAGGATTAGGATGACAACTTTATGGTACTCCCTTATAAATGCCTTTAAATTGTTTGAATTCGATATTTCAGCTATGAATAAATTCAAGGGAATTTGTTAAAAAAAATATAACGAAAATTCTTTTGGATAAGAGATCTATGATGCTTTTACATAAAGGGTTTTCCAATAAGAGGGTCTATTTTTAATAGCCCCCAATCAGGACAGCTGTCTCTTTCGAAGCTGTCATCTTTTGACATTTGTAGTAAAAACTACGCCATAACTAAAAATGGAACAATACACGATTCAAAAACGCATTGAGATTGTTCAATTCCACTACAAATGTGAAAATTTTGGAGTCACAGCTCGCCAAACTACTTTTGGTTGTTTCGTGAAGCACCTTCTCGGATGGAAATAGAGAAATTGCTGGCAAAATTTGAGCTGCTGGGACAAGTAAGTGATATGAAGAATAAAAACCGTGTGCGTCGCTCAGGAACAACTGAGAATATTGCTGCTGAATCACGTAGTGTTGAAAAAACCTCAGTTTTGCTACCAAGCTATAATTAATGACTTTTTTATGACCGAAATTGAAAGATTGTGATGTGGACGCCCATCAAGATGGCACTACATGCCACACAAGAAACTAAACAATCGCAATTTGCAAGCGAAGATTCCTGGTAGGGTTGTTTCTCGAAAGGTGATCACAATTGGCCAACGAGATCTTGTGATTTAACACCTTTAGACTTTTTTCTTTGGGGTCACGTGGAAGATAAGGTCTATTCCAATGCTCCACAAGCGATTCAAGGTCTTACAGATGGAATTCGTGAAGTTGTCGAGGACATACAGCTGCAAATTTGCGAAGTTGTCATGGAAAATTTCATGAAAAAAATATGGTGCTGTAACCATAACCTTGGCGGCCATTTGGATGATATCGTTTTCCATCATTATTGGCAAACCTTCCTCTTTTCATTGAAATAAACATCCATTGATTTCTCTTGAAATATAACAGTGTTTTTTACATCAAAATGAAACTTTTTATTGAAAAAATTGTAATTTTTTTTTTCTATAAACCCTGTAGGGCTACCTAAACGAGAGTTTGACATACTTCAAAGATTGTTTCAGGACAATTGATAATCCAAAAACTGTCATTTAAACCGACCAAAACGAAAACCTATCACTTCGTTCAGAATCAGCTGATTGTGACATTTCGTCATGTTGTGACATAGTAAACAGTTTTCATAGAATCAAATCAAGAAAAATTGATTTGTAATGCTTCTTTCTGGCCCAACCCTGTAGAACTATAGAAGAAATTCCATAAGCGAAAGTTATCATATCATTATTAAGAATAATAATACACATTCGGGAATATTTATAAAATTCATTGTACTGAGATAGGAAGTCATATTTTGCTTTCATGACGAAATCATGTTAATTTTCGAATTTCCAAGGAATCATTCCATCCAACAAACACCTTGGGACGCCTGATGAATCATCGATAAAAATATGTACATTCCGTATTACTTTCAGGTACCTCCAGATCCACCGTACTAAAATCCGGAAAATCTCAATCTCCTCCCTAAACTCACCTTTCAAGCAAGGAGTTCATGAAACTGGGACAGAGCCAGTACAAAAACCCGGTGAAAATCACCAGCTCCAATATAGAGGTCTCCATACTGGGCGGTAGTGGCAAGATCATATCTGCAAAGAAGAACAACAACGCACAGCACTGGAACAAGGATCGATAGTACGCGCCCTGCGGCACATGTGAACTAACAGGCGAACTTTCGAAATGTGGACACAGATCGTCGAAGACCTTATAAAAGACGGGAGCGAGTTTAAAGTCTAACCTAGACTGCGTTACCGTAGTCTCTTTGAACGGAAAAGCCAACGCAGTAGCGAATGTCTGACTAGAAACGGTGGAGTTGTGTGGCGTTTGATCAACCAACGGATTATGTTTTGGATAGAATGCCATCACACTCTGCCGGTATAGCTTTCTCTGTCCCCCCATCGGGTTCACTCGTGTACATCCTGCTTAAGGCGGGTGCTCATTCTGCCATTATTCTATTAGCTTTGTGATGTTGGTTCAATTGTTGAAGGATTCATCTTGCACGTGCCCTGATTTATATTCGTTTGATTCATGAAGGGTTCCATAGAATTTTGATTGACAGATCTGCACGTTGACTGTGGTTTGGAATCTATGGATGTGTCATAAATCGACTGAAATTGAACACAGAAATGATTCGATCGTGCCTCGGGGTAATAAACATAGATATAGGGAGCTTATGTCATTTTCTGTAAGGAAATTTTGTCCCCAACATGAACTATCAAATTTGACAGGAAGCGCGCGGAAATGAAAACATATCAGAGATACGATATTTCACTCAATTCGCGAGTTTCTCCACAAAGAACGCACTTCTTATGTTCCATAGTGAATCAACGTTTCATATCAACTCAAAAGATATTGAAATAGATACCTAAATATATCAGACATTCAGAAAACAAACTCCAAGCGCACCAAACGACGTTAAACAACCGATGACACTAGGAGAGCAAAAGTTGTCAAACCTTAGATTTGAGCAGGTAGATACAGAAAATAATAAATATTCTGCTTATTATAATAAATTCGTCAATTATGGAAAACATCTGATTCCAATTATTTAAATTTGCATATTCAATCGGGAATCACTCAAATAAATATATTTCATTCAATATAATATACATTCATAACGATATAGTAAAATTGTGGATTTGAAAATATATCACAATCCGACAACGTAATCTAACCATTTTGGGGACATGTAAAAATTGCGTTCACTCCCTCTATCAATGTTCATTACTCTATGGATCGTGCAAATTACCACAATGACAGTTTTGTGTTAAACCCACCAATACACTGAATAAAATCAACAAAAGTTTAGTAGGATGTGTAAGTTACTCCGCATAGTAAACACAGGAAGGTTCAACGAATGAAATGTATAGCACAAAAAAAATACTCTGATCACCGCTGATCATGATCAAAAGCAACAACGCATTATCGATTCCGAATACTGTTTGGAGCTGTTTAAGGTGGGTAAATACTATAAATAGTATTTTTTGCTTCGATAGGTGACGATAGATTCCTCACTACACTCCTGAGTCGAAGAGTGTGTCATTTGAGTGGAAAACAGTCGGTGATAGCTGTCTAAAGCGACCAATATCTCAAATATCAGCTAGCTAGGTTATGGCATCCGTATTTCATCAGATACATGATATATTGCTCATGAACTATTTTTTCAAAGGTCAAAACATCAACAGGAAATATTACATGACGTTATTGGATTGATTGGGTATAAAAATTTGGAAAAAACGTCCTCAAATGTCAAAGAAAAGAATTTTCTGGGGCCAACACAATGCTTCTAGTCAGAAATCGATGAAAACCATGCTCAAATTGAACGAATTGCGCTTCCAACTGCTTTACCTCCCAGCTCATTCTCCAGATCTGACCCCAATTGATTACTGGCTGTTTGCAGACCTCAAAAGGAAAGACATTTGGCTGTAATGAAGAAACGATTACCGAGGTTGACGGCTATTTCGAAATCAAAGAGGAATATTTCTACACAAAAGGTATTGTAAAATCAGAGAAGCGTCAAAAGTCTTTGTCCCCTTAGATTTTTCAAGAAATAAACAATCTATGTTCTAGAAATGAGATGAATAATTTCCTCGGTTTTCTGCAATAAATTTGATAGAAAGTCTTTGTTTGTTACTCTTTGCTTTATGCAGGATGAGACAAAATAGGAAAAATGAGAAGAAATCTAAATTTATCGATTATTTATTTTTCTTTAATTTATATTCATTCCACAACTGAATCCAAATTCAATAGTCCGTATTACCACCTCTTCTTTCAATCAATTGCCCAATACGCCTAGACATCCCACGAATCAAGTCATTAATGAAATTTTGAGGCATATCGTTCCATTTTTCCTGAAGGGCTAAACTCAATTCCTGAAAGTTGAAGGTGGGTTTTGGCGATCGGATATTGATCACCCTAAGTAATCCCATACGTGTTCAATTGGATCCATGTCTGGTGAGTTTGCTGGCCAGTTCATTATCTGGATAATGTTCTCTTAAAGAATGTTTTGAACCCTTCCTGTGAGGCGTTATCATCCTGATAAATGAAATTATCCCCAGATTCGTTGCGCAGAGGAACATTTTTGGTGCAATGATATTTTCTATGTAAATGGCTCCAGTCATTGTTTGTTCAACGATAATAAGAGGAGTACGGCGACCAAACATTATACCCCCAGGACATTATTGATCCGCCTTGAAAGGTCACAAATTCCTGGGTGAAATTGAGTCGCTCTAGTCTGTCTGGATTTCTCCAAACCCTTTCTCGTAGACTATCCCTTTGTAAACCAAATCGTGACTCGTCCGAAAAAAGTATGTTGTGCCATTGTGGTAAAAGCCAGTCTTGGTGGTGTTTTGCCCATCACCGAAGGGTAGCTTTATGTCCAGGTGATAGCCGAGGTTCTCTTGAAGGTCTTCTTGCCCTTAAATTTGAGGAATGGAACCGTCTCCTCATGATACTGGTTGAGACTACCCGTCTATGAGTCCTCAAAAAATGACTTCGAAGGGCTGTTACAGAAGCCGTTTGATTCCTTCGAGTAAAAATTGCGATATAAAAGTCTTCCTTTGCAGATGTAACTCTGGGTCGATCAGGCACAGGTCACCGGACAACGCTGTCGGTATCCAGGTAAAAGGCCTTCATGAGCCTTACTGAAGTCCGTGGAATATTCAAATGTTGAGCAATCTAGTTGTTCGACAAAGCTTCTTGATGTTAGGCTACTATTCTTGCCCGGTCAACCTGAGAAATTGGATGTCCCGGCATTTTCCACGGAATATTCTCAATATTACAACTCCTGTTATTCGCTGAAAACTGATTTACTTCGAATACACCTGTATTCTCCAGAACAAGAAACTTTTTTTGCTGGTTTATCGTTTTCATTCAAGTGATAAGATAGTGAAAATTCCACACACAAAAAATTTTCATGTTACATTCAGCAAGTTAAGAGTTGATAGGGGGGCCAAGACTTCTGACGATGTGTGTATTTTGCGTTTCATCAACCAACCCGCGAAAATTTATCGACATATAAATGTAATTGTTTTTAATCTTTCAATTGTTCCTCCGGACTATTCCATTGATTGGAAAGTTATAACTTGAAACGAAGTTAGAATTCTAATTGTTTCTCTCCACTCAGTAACTAAGAGATATTCTCGTTATGGCATCGTAAAAACGGCGCATATTATTATTAATTATGATCTGATTTGTTACAGCAAATGGAATTCTCTAATTCATATCAATGGAGCTATTAATTATTACAATTTCTCAACATTCGAGATAAGTACAGTGGAAACAAAATAATTAGTGATTTTTTCCGGAATCACATGTCGATATCATGCCATGTAACATAAAATATTCCTATCTGTAATTGACAATATTTATATGTGAAAAAAAAATCAGTATTTTTGCGAATGATTATCTTGTAACAACTTTATTTTCTGAATCCTACCATTCGTAAACACTCTAACTTTAGAGAAAAGCACTGTCTTGACATAGGGAGCTTTTGAGAGCTCGCATTCATGCGCCTATTAAAGACCTCTGAACTTTTGTGATCATAGAGTAATAAACATAGATAGAGGGAGTATACGCAATTTTTACATGTCCCCAACATGGTAAGATTACGTTGTCGGATTGTGATATATTTTCAAATCCACAATTTTACTCTATCATTATGAATGTATATTATATCGAATGATATATATCTATTTGGGTGATTCCCGATTGAATATGTCAATTTGAATATTTGGAATCTGATATTTTTCCTAATTGTCGAATTTATAATAAGCAGAATATTTATTATTTTCTGTATTTACCTGCTGAAATCCAAGGTTTGGCAACTTTTGCTCTCCTAGTGTCATCGGTTGTTTCTCGTCGTTTGGCGCGCTTGAAGTTTGTTTTCTGAATTTCTGATATATTTAGGTATTCATCTCAATATATTTTGAGTAAATATGGAACGTTGATTCACTATGGGACACAAGAAGTGCGTTCTTTATGGAGAAACTCGCGAATTGAGTGAAATATCGTATCACTGATATGTTTTCATTTCCGCGCGCTTCATGTCAAATTTGATAGCTCATGTTGGGGACAAAATTTGCTTACTGAAAATGGCATATGCTCCCCTATTTATGTTTATTACTCTGAGATTGTGATATACTGGGTGTTCCAAGTTAGCACGCCTATAAGACGTTTCTGGAAAACTGAGCCTATGTAAAATATGAAATTATAATATCTACCAAGCTTATTTTTTATTCTCTGATATGATGAAGTATTCAATTATCTTTTGACATTTGACAAGTAAAAACTACACCATTACTAAAAATGGAACGATACACGTTTCAACAACGCATTGAAATTTTTAAAATTTACTAAATACAAAATTGTTGAGAATTTTACAGTCACAACTAAATAATGCATAAGTAAAGCACTTTTGGGTCTTCGTGAAGCACCTTCTCGGCTGGCAATACTGAAACTGGTGGAAATTTTTAAGCTGTTGTGACAAGTTAGAGATGTGAAGAATCGAACCGTGAGCGTCGTTCAAGAACAACTGAGAATATTGCTGCTGTAGACCGTAGTGTTGACAAAAACCCTGGTTTGTCGATTCCTCGTCGATCTTGGGCATTAGGATTTCCACAAACAACATAACACCTTATTTTGCATGAAGACTTAAGCCTTAAGGCTTTTAAAATGAACAAGAACTCAAGTCAGTCGTATCTTCGCTGATTGGGGTCCTTGAAATGCATCTTACTGATCCGGATTTTCATCGAAAAATCATCTTCACTGTAGAGGCCCATTTTCACCTCACATGCTACATTGATAAGCAGAATTGTCGCATTTGGAGCTCAGAAAATCCAAGAATGATTGTTGAAAAGCCTTTGCATCCTCTATGTGTCACTATTTGGTGCGGTTTTTGGGCTGGTGGAGTGAATGGAATTTACTTATTCAAAAATAAGGCTGGTGCAACTGTTACGGCGATTGAATTGCGTTACTGAGCTATAATTAATGATTTTTATTGCCTGAATTGGAAAATACTCATTTTCCGACATTTATTTTCAGCAAGACGGTACTACAAACTATATAAGCAACGAAACAATCGAAATTTTGCAAGAAAAGTCCTCCTCCAAGAGGTGATCACAATTGGCCATCGAGGTCTTGGGATTTAACACCATTAGACTTTTTTCTTTGGGACCACGTAAAAGATAAGATCTATGCCACTGCTCCACAATTGACTCAAGACCTTAAAGATGGAATCCGTGAAGTAACGAGGACATGGAAAATTACATGAAAAAGATATAGGGCTGCAACCGTAGCTATGGCGGTCATTTGGCCGATATCATTATAGACATACCTTCCTCTTCACAAAGTAATAAGCATCTATTGATTCATCTCAAAATGTACTATTTTTGTAATCAAAATGCAACTTCTTATCGGAAAAACATTTATGTAGAAATTCAGCTTTATAGCTCATCAAGAAACGAATTTTGTTTTTGTCAAGGAAGTTGTTCAAATTTTTTTTCCTTGAACTAGGTGACGATTGTATTACAATAAACCCTAATCGAAAAACAATGTTAAAAACAGTGTAAATATACATATTTGGAAATGGAAACCAAATTGATTTTCAAAGTTCAACGAGACCTACAAGATGTTTATTCAGTTGTATACACTCTTATTCATAATTTTATCAATAACAGAGCTGTAGACATGTAAGGGAACGCAAAAATGAAGTAAATAGAATATGACCTTCAATTGAAGAAGTAATTAACTGAATTATTTTTTTTCATTTTTGTATGTGGCTTTTATAATTTTTTCTGGCTTATGAAGATGGTTCTCAATTGATTGAAAACTGAATGATTCATTGCTATTTTTAGATTCAGTTGATAATATTAAAGTTGTTTTACTATAATATTTAATACTCATCAAGACTTATTGAAGACTAAATCTATGTATATTATTGAATTGCGAATGATGTTCTTTTATGCAATATCACAAAATATAACCCTCAAACCCTGATTTTCTATTGAATATGAAGGAATTTATAGATTAATAGAATTTATTTATTACGCACATTACAGTTGATAACTACCTGAATTTCTTGAGATTATATTCTTATGAAATTGTGACATCTATAAACACGTTAATTTAACCAATTATATTTCATAATTCTATGAAATTTAAATTTTATTTCTCATTCTCCGAACATTAAATATTTTTTGTAGAAATTTCATTTTAACAATGTATTATTGTTCATGGATCATTCAAAATCTAGACGTTCCTGTTCGATTCTTATATAAAGGATGACTTGCTTCAGTCGTTTAACTTAATAAATCTGCGTTAGTCATTCGTTATAGTTCATTCATGGATAAAAGAATGGAAAGAACGTTTATCATAACAATAGTTTATCACCTTGAAAAGAATTTCAAACGTCAAGTGCAAGTGCGGCAATGAAACATAAATCAAATCAAATCCAGTTGATCTTCGTTGTTCGTTATAAGAAATTAAAACGTTAGCTGAATATATTATCAGTACCGATATAAAATTCTGGTTAAGAGGATATTGAAAAGCAAAATTCTTGCCATTCTTGGTAAATCAATACCTATTCAATTCTTATTCGCGTAGATCCAAACAAAAAATGTGCTACGCTACTGATTCTTAGCTCACAGCTGGTAAGCAGCAAGGAATGGATATTTTCCAAAAATGTAAAACACTAAAATTTCTTTGAGATTTTCTATTATAAATTGAAATCAATAAAATGACTAAGATTCTGCAGAAATATAAAAATATTTCAAAAAATTTAGCAATTCATCGAATGAATATCACATCAAAATCTTTGAAAAAGAAATAAAACACAAATGAAAATGTAGAATGAATCAATATAAAATTATTATATGTTATGAATTAAGATATATTAAGATATAAATCCAATAAACTTACTCTTATAATTCAATGTTCATTGAGAAAATAGAAATAATTTGAGAATTTTCACGTTTTTCAAAACTATCACACAGCGGAAAAACATAACCCAACTTCAAGATGTTGTCAGCTGGCACCGCCAGATACAGAAATCATTGGCGTAGACTGTAAAGTATAGGTGGGAGGAAACGTTGAAAACTACACTTTTAATAATAAGTTGCTTGAGTGGCACGTAGCGCTGTCTTATTGAAAATAAACT
This sequence comes from Harmonia axyridis, assembly GCF_914767665.1. NCBI lineage: Eukaryota > Metazoa > Arthropoda > Insecta > Coleoptera > Coccinellidae > Harmonia > Harmonia axyridis. The sequence goes on from NC_059505.1 coordinate 35,703,311, forward strand.
TCTCCCATATCTTCTAATTAATAATAATAATTAAAATGTTTATTTGACCCACATACAAAACTTTCTTACAATATGTATAACATTATGTACTAATTAAACTAACAAGAGTTCCTTTAACCCTCAAAATGTAAAAAAAACATTAGAATTCCATCCATAAAATGCCTAATTCCCGAAATCAAAGAGGTATCGACAAACCTTGGTTTTCGTCAACATTATGGGCAACAGCAGTTGTTCTTGAGCGAAGCACACGGTTTCGATTCTTCACATCACCAACTTGTCCCAACAGCTCAATTTTTTCCACCAGTTTCACTCTTGCCGACCGAGAACGTTCTTCACAACTACCCAAAAGTGCTTTAGCTTTGCTTACCGTGACTGCGAAAGTTCTCTATTTTTGTAGTGAATTTTAACAATTTCAGTGCTTTGTTGAAGCGTGTATCATTCCATTTTTACTAATGGCGTAGTTCCTACTTGTCAAATGTCAAAAGATGACAACTTCAGAAGTGACTGCTGTATATGTAGATAGCGAGCTATTCAGAATGAAACATCTTATTGGAAAACACATTATTTCATCACTTGAATAATACCAGAACTTTTAGGTTACTGGAACTTTTTTCGACTTCATTTTGATACCCATAAGTAAGGGCTGAAAATTCGGACGAATGAAGTTATTAATTTTTTTTTTGACCTGAGATATTTTCTGATGCAAGAAAAAAAATAACTATTATGAAAAATTGTTCTTTCTAAAATTCCGATTTTGTATATTTAAGAAATTCATTCATTCAGTTATGGAGCTACACAAAAAAAATTATCAAGTTTTTCTGATCTCATAACCCTCTGAAATTCAGATTATGTCAGCGCTCTATGGTCCTAAAAGCTACTGGGGGTATATTTAACAACAAATAAGGCAAACACTTAGCCTAATAGGCAAGTTACTATAATAGAATATAGTCGTGACCCGAGGTCTATAGATTACATCTAGTCTAAATCTATAGACCTTGGTCATGACCAATCAAAAACCTATTCCAATCCTGTGAAGAGTCAAATGTCACCCTAACCGCAGTTCTATGACATTCATTCCATAAATCCAAGCATGTGTTGCATGTTCTATGAATGAAGAATCTTTCGAAATGAAACAGTATGAACTTAACAAGTTTTATTTATTACATTCCAAAAGTTCTCATCTACATTTTTATCTAATTTATCAAGGAAAAATTGATATCTAGATACATCTTGATCAAAATTCACTGGTAACATACATCAATTATTTAACCACAATGTCTTATTGAACTAAACTCGCAACGGGAAGGTGAAGATCTTAATTTGATACTACAATCCAACAATTTTTTACATTGACAATTCCATTCACCAATATTTATTATTTTAAAACTATAATAAAAAATACTGAAAGCTCATATCAGTGTATTGCTCTTTACAACATTAACAACGATGATATTAACAAAATGGAATGTAGGTAAAAATAATATATATATAGTAAAAAAAAAAAATTGGAAAGAAACGAAAAGTAGTTGTGCTATGGCATAATATCAGTGATAATATACATGTATATTGTCCATTTTTGTTTCCTATTTAAAATATATCTGTACAACAAATAATAGTTTTTATTTTACAGGAAATGAAGTACCTTTTTGGACTTATGTACAAAATTGCACCAAAATAATTGGCTAAAACTAATGGATATATAGATAAAATAGTGGGATCCTTGTAAAACAAACTATTCCTTTAAGACAATAAAATTAATTGAATTAATTCAAAATATACTAATGGCGAGAATCTCTTGGATAGAATTCTGCGAGTGTAGCTGCTGGAATACGTTTCAACATTTCCTTAGGGAAGATACGAAGAAGTTGCCAGCCAACGTCCAATGATTCAAAGACTGTACGGTTTTCGTAATAACCTTGAGTGATGAAGTTCTTTTCGAATTTGGTGAGGAATTCTAGGTAGAGAAGATCGTCGGGTGTTAAAGCTTCCTCACCCACCACAGCCTTCATGGCTTGTACGTCTTTACCAATAGCGTAGCAAGCATACTGAAAGAAAAATCATTCATTTGGTAACTGACAAACTAAACAACGAATTGGGTGTTTGAATAAAAGTAGATTTACCACATCAAAAGCAATAAGTCCAGCCCTATCTGGTGCAATTGGTTCCATGTATAAGTTGCTAATGGGTTTGTTCTTACAAACCTAACCTAACAATCGGACGCCATCTTTAATCAAACTAAGGATATGGTCCGTATATCATCATGGGGTTACTATGGTGTAAGTTGGTGGTCCCTATATGTCAAATTTCTCAAAAACCGGTGACTATTTCCTCAAACTTCAGTGAGGTATCTGTCACCAGAGCAACCGTACTTTTATTCTGGTTAGGTTCGGTAACCACGCCTACTCGGATTGACAGTTGTCATTTTAATTTTATGAACATTTTCCATGACATCTAACTCTCAAAAACTATATTATTTTAATTACGAAACAAATACCCTTCAGAACCATTAAGAAATATTAGTTATTTACAAATTAAAAGAGATCAACCATCTATAACCTCCAAAATTCTGTCACAGAAAAATTTTGTAGACCAATGACAAGTGTCAAGCGGTTCGTATGGTGTATACGACGGCCGGACAGAATCAAATTCAAGGACGTATTCGAAATTATCAGTTCAGCGAGCGCTCTAAAACCTCAAATATACCCACCAGCTGGTTAGAAACATCGGAGTGGTCTTTCCTTGTCATTCCCTCGCCGATGGCGGACTTCATCAGACGGGACAGAGATGGCAGCACGTTGATTGGAGGGTAGATCTGCCTGTTGTGGAGCTGTCTGTCGATGTAGATCTGGCCCTCGGTGATGTAACCGGTCAAATCGGGAATTGGATGGGTGATGTCGTCGTTGGGCATAGTCAAGATGGGAATCTGGGTGATGGAACCGTTGCGGCCCTCCACACGTCCTGCACGCTCGTAGATGGTGGCCAAATCGGTGTACATGTAACCTGGGAAACCACGACGTCCAGGCACTTCTTCACGAGCGGCTGATACCTAAGGCAGGGAGAAAAGAATGTTAGGAATCTAGAAGTTGAGTGGTTAGGTCTTACAGAGGCCCAGAAAAATCAGAATTACTTATTAAGGGGTACCTTCTTCCCAGTGACGGGATGATAAAGAGCATCGAATTAGCATCGAAAAAAAATTCATTGCGATACTAAGTAGAAAAGAAGATTGGGAAAAGGAGTCCAAAATCCCAGTTCTAGAAAATAATACCATCAAATGGTATTCAGATGGTTCCTAAATCTCGACGGGGACTAGCGCTGGAGTATTCGGGACTGATACCAAATACTCAATGTCGCTAGGCCACTGTCTAAGTGTCTTTCAGGCAGAGATACTTGCAATAGAAAGATGTGTCGAAATTAACATAGCAAGAAATTATCAGAAATGTGACATAGCGATACATTCCGATAGTCAGGCTGCAATTAAAGCAATGAGCTAACATATCATCGATTTTAAGATGGTATTGGAGTGCCTAAGAAAACTTAATGAAATAGGTAGAATAACAAGGTCTTTTTAATCTGGGTTACCGGCCACTCGAAAATTAGAGGGAATGGAGAGGCTAACACACTTGCCAGAAAAGCACAAACTCCTTTCATCGGCCTAGAACCTTTCAGTGGTGTAGACAAATGTACCTACAAGAGTTTCAGGAAAAGGAGGTAACTGAAAGAGATAAACTCTGGCGGAATCTTCCTGGTTTGGATCACTCCAAAAAATTTCTTCGAAACTTTGACTCTACAGTATTCAAAAAGTATCTGCATCTTAGTAAAAATATGCTACACCTCCTCACTGGATTCCTCACAGGGCATTGCCACCTTAGGAAACACCTCATGACAATGGGAAAATGACGAGTGCAGATTCTGGTGACCTGGTGACGGAATGCCTCGCTAGCCAATGCAAAACCTGCTTTGGATACGAAACTTTTAGACAATACAACCTTCTTAATTAAATCTAATCTAAACCAAAGAAGAATCTGGGCCAGTGAAAGGCGATGGTGCTCTCTTTTTGGAAAATGTGTTGGTCTCTTAGTTTTCTTTGATTCCTAAGTGACCAGGACATAAGCTCCCTCTATCTATGTTTATTACTCTGAGATTGGCTGTCCACTGAATGTCATCACTAAACCCCGCCCACCTAACCTCCAAAACCTACCTCACGCAAGGCCTCGGCGTACGAAGACATGTCGGTCAGGATGACCAACACGTGCTTCTCGCACTGGTAGGCCATGAATTCTGCTGCGGTAAGTGCCAAACGTGGCGTGATGATCCTCTCGATGGTGGGATCGTTGGCCAGGTTCAAGAACAGGCACACGTTCTCCATGGAGCCGTTCTCCTCGAAGTCCTGCTTGAAGAAACGGGCGGTCTCCATGTTCACACCCATGGCGGCGAACACGATGGCGAAGTTGTCCTCGTGATCGTCCAGGACGGACTTGCCGGGTATCTTGACCAGACCGGCCTGTCGACAGATCTGGGCGGCGATCTCGTTGTGGGGCAGACCGGCCGCAGAGAAGATCGGGATCTTCTGACCTCTGGCGATGGAGTTCATCACGTCGATGGCGGAGATACCGGTCTGGATCATCTCCTCGGGGTAGATACGCGACCAGGGGTTGATGGGCTGACCCTGGATGTCCAGGAAGTCCTCGGCCAGGATTGGTGGTCCTGGAAGGGTGAGGTTATGATTTACTTGATGGAAATTCATTCAACTCTAAATTAATCGACTTATTCTATTTCCAGGGTGTTAGTGAATGAGTGCGACATAATGACAGTTTGCTATATATCTTTTGTTCATGAATGCTTTGCTTTCCAAGAGTTAAAGTTACAGTTCTTCTTAAAAACCGACCATTTATTTATTGCTCTCAATTTTTTGAAAACAAAAATGGTACGCCATTGAGATATTTCAAATTGAGAATCTTTTTGAATTGCTCGTTAAATTTGTGACAAAAAATCTCTCTGCCTTTTTTTCGTATAGGGCGTCGTTTTTATGCAAAAAAATACAACATCAAGAATTATGTTATAACAGATAATTTGTTAAATAAATGAAAAATACGAGTTGGGATGCCTCATACGAAAAAATGGATGAGAGAATTCAAAAATGATTTTTCTCTATTCAGTATCGTAATGAGTTCATTACAGTAATAAAAACAGTGTTTTTAGTTATATTTTTTGTTAAGTTGTTTTCCATACTGACCTTCGATCCTATCAAATTTTAACACACGTCAATTGTCAATATAAAATCATCTGGATATAGTGAAATGATTTGCAACATTCTTCGCAATTTCTCTTGATTCTGGTGGTGTTAAATCGATTTCGTCAGACATAATTCACGAATTTATTACGTAATTATAAATTATTTCAAAATTCGAAACGTACGATTCAAATTCAAATTCCGTAATCTGTCAATTTTCGTTACAGTCACACCAACTGCCGAGATGCAATACAAAAGTAACTAGGATGTATAATCTTAATTTTTTATTGAATTTCGACAATATTTCACAAAACTTGACTGAAATAAAGAAAATATCGTCCAATACTCGTTCCAACACTCATGTTTTCGAAAACTTGCTCCTTCGTCGCTTTCGTGTTGGATTAAAAGCCCATTCTGCAACTTACTTTAGAATAAACTATTAGCTTAAAATATTTCAATGGCGTACCAATTTTTTTAAGAGATCATTATCCGCATTCACGCTCCAATGATGGAAATAACATTCTTGATTGTATGTCAATAAATGTGCAATGAGTACCTCTTGAAACCCACTAAATTTCATTTGAATATCTCTACCAGTTTCAGACTGATAAATAAATAGTAAGTTAAGTTTTTGAGAAAACTTTAACACCCGGTATCTCGGAATACGAATGTTTTACTAACAAAAATCATAGCAGCATTACTTTTTTGTGAATCCTGAAATTTGTCGCTCTTATTCACACCCTGTGTTAGATTTATCTTATGGAAATACTCTGTATATTATTCTCTAAGATTGTTAGTTCTTGTATTTTTGATACCATTATGTAGGAATCATAAAATTGATTTCAAAACCCAATCATACAGGTATAGATTAGTTTGTCCATTAGGTATGTTGACCGGTTGGCCATCGCCGCTCCAAAAGTGTTACCTCTTCTATGACCAAATGGAAGTGGTTTTGCGATCAGCTGACGGGTTTTCTGTGGTTTCCACATTCATGCAAAGTTCTGCGGCGAATGCAGTTGCGAAAACGATAAAATTATTCGAATGAAAGAATACAAAAAACACGATTTTTACGGCATCAACATTATCCTTTTTTTTGTAGGAGTTATTGAGTTTATGATGATGATGACAAATATTCAATAGGAACATTTAAAGGGAGCATAATTGTTTCAGAATATTGCTAGAGGATGTTAAATAAGCATTACAAGCTTTGTTCAAATAACACTTGGTTGGTATTATATCAAACTAATGTAAACAAAACCATAGTATAAGTTACATAATCAAGTACTACAGGATAGAATGCAGTCTGACTAATAGTCAAGTGAGTTCTATCATTTTATTATTTTCTGAATGATCTTAATAACAATGTTATGCAGATTTTTGCGCAAATTGAATTTGATTGACTCCAATTTAAGAAATCAGCTAACCACAACAATCCTATGGTAGATAAGAAATCTTGTGGTAACAGAATTCTGGTTTCTTGATTACACTAAGTGTAACATGAATTTTTTGTTTGTTATAATTTCCAAGAATCATTTTCTTTCCAAATACTTTCAATACCCATGAGATTTCTCAGAGAAATCCTCTACTTACAGTGTATAATCCAAATTTTTTTTACTGGGTAAATAAATGCATGTGACTAATTGGCCTTTGCTTTATAGGAATGATCAAAATAATGAAAGGAATAAACTTTTAGCCTTTATCAATCTACAGATCAATGATGAATATATTTATTTGAATCATTCAAATAAGATTGAATAATCACAACTCAAAAAAAAATCCTTAATATTCATAAGGCCTTGAAGCTCAACTAATGATATCAAGAAAGTTATCAGCAAGGAAAATGTTTTGCCCAAGAGAAAACCACCAAATTTTCAAAAGTAATATAATAAAAATGATTCGAATGATCATAATGACTGTAGAAATTACCTCCATTCAAATCACATGACTATTAAAAATCACATGCTTCAATGAAGAATCCAGAAAAAGGGTTATTTGAAATAGCATAAAACAAATGACCTTGACACCAATTCATCTCTACAATGTAAAGTAAATTAATAATGAAAAAAATCTTGAAACATTTTTTTTTATATGGACTATAATGAAATATGTTATAGTTTCCAGCTGTTCTTAATCCCAATTGTTGCTATTTGATGGAAAAATATCAATAATACCACATTTTCCTTCATTTGATCGAATAGAGAGAAGAAAGAGTTTGACACTAAACATTAACATGTAAACATATACACCTACCCTTATCAATAGGTTTTCCAGATCCGTTGAATACTCTTCCCAACATATCCTCAGATACTGGTGTTCTCAAGATATCTCCAGTAAATTCGCAAAGAGTATTTTTGGCATCAATTCCTGAAGTTCCTTCGAATACTTGAACGACTGCCTTTTGTCCACTAACTTCCAACACTTGTCCAGATCTGACTGTCCCATCGGACAATTTAAGCTGTACAATTTCATTAAATTGAGGGAACTTGACATTATCCAATATAACCAATGGTCCATTTACACCAGATACGGTCTTATAGGCTGAAAATAATTCTAATTAGAAACCTATCAAAGGAGTGGCAGAATCATAGGATCTGTCATGTGACATTATAACCAAAGAAATACTGAAATTCCGGAAAATATTGCTGAAATCCCATATAATAAGTAATTTTATACAAAGCGTTTGAACTTCCCCAGGGCTTTTCTTATGAAAATACATTCAGCGCGGAGGGTCATATGACCCAATTCATATACACTGCTCAAATGGACCCACCCTAATTTGGTAAAATTCTGGGATTCCGAATCGCTGAATTTGTTGAATCTACTCACTTAATCTTGGTTGAGATACAAAATCTCGAGAAACAGCTAAAACATGCTCCTTATTTGCTTGTCTAGCTGATATTGTAGAAGTAGCCATTTTTTCACACGTCTATCAGCAGCAGACAAACATCAACGACTGGAATAGAGGACAGCTGATAACAAAATATTGAATTCACATGTCGTCACGTGATAAGAAGCTTTATGATCGAATAGTAAGATGTCACTAAAAAAATTGAAATAAATCAAAAAATTATAATTTCCAGTAAGAAGGTTCTCAATAGTTATTATCAATTCAATTCCGAATTGTTAAGAATTAATAGATATATCCTTTTAAAACACCATAAGAACGTTGTGATAAAATTGACGATGATGATACCTGTAATTAATTTTATTACTTCATGGGTCACATAAAAGAGGGTGCCACATTCTTATCAATAGTTCAATTAACCCACCATTGACGTTAATCCAGATTCCTGTTATTGAAAGGATAACAATCCCATGGATATTCTATTTATTTACCGATAAACGTTTTTAGAACTACAGTCCCGGCCTGTTGTTCTGTCTGTTTGGTTGTGTGGTGCGCATTTTTGAAAGATAAATATCGGTCATGGCCGGTTGTGGAGTAGCAAAGAAAATAGGTTTTTTATCAAAACTATGTCGAGGAAGTAGATCATATTTTTCGTATGTAAGGGAGCCTTCACATTTTATAAAAGGAAAAGAGCCAAAATGGGTAACTGCGGACAAAGCTTTCGAAGTCTTGGAGTCCGGTGAGTTCAAGAATTGCATAAAGTTTTTAATTTCCCTATAAAACTCTTCTTCAATAAATTTCTACTTGAATATACACCTCGAATTATGTTACTGAGTAGTTATAGGTATCTCGGTGGACTATGAACTGCAACAATTTGTTACACCCTTTAAATTTATTGCTATATCTAATAAAAATTGTGAATGGAATATAAAAGCTTCTTCTGCAATTAATGCATTTTCACGTATACGAATATATTGTTTCGAAAATTAGTTTGAGGTGATGAAGACACGACCAATTCTGTTTTCAGTAGTAACGATTTCTTGATATGCTATTTGATACACCAAAAATAGATCCAATAAATTTTCGATGTTATTTAATAATACAGCATCGCCAATACTGTGAAGGTTATTGGGTTTTCACATTAATTTTTTTAAACATAAATTTTATTTTATCGTCTTATTTATTTCCATTTAAGTACCTACCTGATATGATATAATTTTGAAGTTGTGAAAACTGTAATAATTGGGGAAAATATCAAATGAAATTGTAAAAATTGAATGATTCAACCTGAATATAGATATTATAATTAACACACCCAAGTGTACCTACCATTGTTACAATTCCAAAGATATTCATTCAAATATTTGGACAATAAATATTAAATAGCTACCTAGGTATTTGCATTCAAAACAATCTACAATAACCTTATTTGGAACTGCTGCGGGAATTAAAAAATGATATTTTATTTATTCAGTATCAATTTTCTTCCTAGTCAAGTTGCATGTTAGATAAGTACTAGGTATATCGTGTCATGAACTGCTCCCTAGATGTTTGTATTTAGGAAGCAATTGGATAAATAGTTAACCATCGTACAGAAAGAATTTTCTGTATATAAATAGGTATAATAAGGCTTGGACGAGTTTATTAACATAGATATCAGCTTTTATCAAATTTTAATGAATCGTTTGCATATTGTCTCCATATTATCGTTATTCGTTCTATAATCGGCAAGTTTGGTTTATGACAATAAAATTTCCAATAATGACGTTAATTTATCGAATATGAGATAACTTATGGTTAATCATCAAATATTTAGTTTGAATAAAATTCTAAAAGTTTATACACTCCATTTCACTGGTTGGAAAACCATTTCAGTGTGGGAAACGATTAAAATCATAAACTTTGGGACAGTTGTCATCAGAGTAACAAAGGTCAAATATTTATTCATGAAATCCGATAATAACAAGTTTGGTAGGATCGTAGATTAAAATATACGAGAAGTAATGGAACTGCTTTTTTAAATTTTAGGTATCTAAATTTAACATTGTGATTCTCGTTGCAACAAAAAAATAATATCGATATGTCAGCTTGAGTTAGGTTATCTTTCAAAGAATTGAAACTATGATATCTACCAATTACGTTAATATGGAAATTATAAATTTTCTTTGTCCTAAATCGATCTATTCTTCTTGGACATTTGAAATGTCTCTCAATATTTCAAACGGTATACACATCCGTTCGAGTAATTGAATGGAACGTAATTCAACAATTACTGAACTAGTGCGCAAAAACTTTCGACGCCAACTAGATACTTCTATCGAAATTTTGATTGATTACATCGTTTCTAGTTGAAATTTGCTGCATATTCACGAATAATATGTTTACTTAATAATTTCTCTGGCAAGTTCAAACACAAAAAGCTCTTATCGCTCGACATATGCTTATAATATACTCACCCTTGTCAAATATCATACTCGGTATGATTGAAAATGAAAAATTGGTTGTTTACAATATTGAATATCAGTATAATGAAACGATAAATCATACTTACAACATCAATCAACTTAGAGTTCATTGTGTTATTGGCGTATTTATTTTGATTCGAAAATAAATAGTAACTATATCGTATTTATGATTTTTACAAGAAATTATCTATAAATAATCGGTTGTAATTGAAATGGAAACCACAAAGGGTATTACATTGGCTTGAAATTATTGTTACTAATAACAAAAATTGTAGTTGGGTTGAAAATTCTTTTTTACGCAACTATTGACTGAAAACGGATGCTTCAAAATTGCAATTTAAGATCTGAAAATAAAAAAAATCGGCCGGAGTCACATCAGGGAAATATGGTGGTTGTTTATATTTTTATTCATCTAAAAATCACCAAACGCACTTGCTATGAACTAATAGTATGTATGGAGCTTTGTAAACATAGAGATGTGTTACTTATAGACAAAAATTATTGTCTATCCCTTTTAACAGGCTTTTCAAATTATCAATTCCTGGTGCTACTCTCTGACTATGACAACAATTTTTTTGATAAACATTTAGCCCCTCTAAATTTCAACCAAGCCAAATGAACAATAAAAAAAGAATTGTACCTTGATACTGGACTACTTCAAATTCTGAAGATCTCTACCGCAGTTGTAGGCGAAGCATCAGTTGAAAAACTGACTTAAGAGCCTGAAAAGCCTTCTGCATTTGATATTAAAGGTAGCTAATGTAATTATTTTTCAGGAAACTTGGTTTTTGCCCAGGGAGCTGCCGCTACTCCAGTCACTTTATTGCATGCCATGACCGAACATGGCAAAACAAAAAAGCTTAAGGATGTAAGGGTGTGTCATATGCATACAGAGGGTCATGCTCCTTACACTGATCCTGAATGTGAGGGCATCTTTAGGTGAGCTGCACAATCAGGCTCTAGATGTGTCGGCAAGTTCTAGTAGTAGCCAAATAATACAATAAAATGTACCTATTAGGCCAATTGAAAAGTCCCCGGTCTGATGCACGGATGGCGGTGCTAGTATTAAATCCATGGTTTTTAGTTCAAACGATACGTGTCAAAATTTGACAGCGGTCCGACCATTAGTTTGTGAGTGTAGAAAAAACAGCTGGCAAGGTTATGGCATCAGTACGAAATCGTTGAAAAAACGGCCCCATTTGAAGAGAGAAAAGGTGCTGTTTCATCCAGACACTACGCCGTGTTACAAATCAATGAAAACAATGGCAAAATTGCATGAATTGGGCTTGGAATTGCTTCTGTATCCACCGTATTCGCCAGATCTGGCCCCTAGCGACTTTTTCCTGTTCTCAGATCTCAAAAGAATGCTCGCTAAAAAGAAATTTAGCGCCAATGAAGAAGTAATCGCCGAAACTTAGGCCTATTTTGAAGCGAAAGACAAATCGTACTACAAAAATGGTATCCAAAAGTTGGAAGATCGCTATAATAGCTGTATCGCCCTCGAAGGCATCTATGTTGAATAAAAAAATCGAATTTTGCCAAAAAAATGTGTTTTACTATGGTAGCACGGGGACTTTTCAATTGGCCTGTTAATTGGAATGCCTTCTGTATAAATAGTATCACTCTCATTCAATCGGTTTATTTTAGCACTTTAAATTTTTAGATCACTTTCTTTCTTCATGGGAGGAAACGTAAGAAAGGCTGTTGCGGAAGGGCGAAGTGATGCCATACCAATTTTCTTGCATGAAATTCCTCTTTTGTTCCATAGGGACGTATTGCACCCTGACATTGCAGTTATTCACGTGAGTATGCAATGAATTCTTATTCTTTCCTTTCAATATTTCAGAAATTTGCAATTGTTCGAAGAGAAATATTTAAAATATTGCTTCATTGCAAACATTTTTCAGGTTTCTCCTCCAGATCATCATGGCTACTGCAGTTTAGGTACCAGCGTAGACTGTGTGAGGGCAGCAATGATCAAATCAAAGTACATAATAGGTATGAAATTAAATAGTCTCATCTGATCATCAAATTGTTTGAAAATGTTTCCATCAAAGTATTACAATAATTTTCTTTTCAGCTCAGGTAAACAAACAGATGCCTAGAACCTTCGGAGACAGTCTTATACATGTGAGTCACATAGATTACGCGGTAAATATTGATGAACCTCTTCCTCAACACCCGGCCAAAAAGCAAGACCCTGTAGAAATGGCCATCGGAAAGCACATTGCCGAAAATTTGGTTGTAGATGGTGCTACTTTGCAAATGGGTAAGAGTCAATAATCTAATGAAATGAAGAGGGAAATGTTGAAATGAGGTACTTTTTAGGAATTGGAAGTATTCCAGATGCAGTATTATCCCAATTAACGAATCACAAGAACCTGGGTATCCATACAGAAATGTTTTCTGACGGTGTAACCGATTTATACTACAAGGGTTGTATTACGAACAATCTCAAACCGAGATACCACAAAGGAAGATTTGTCGTTTCGTTTCTAATTGGAACCCAGAAATTGTATGACTTCGTTAATAATAATCCTGCTGTTGAAGTATTAACTGTAGATTATGTAAATAACACAGGTGAGTGATCAAAATAACAATTGACTAGATAATGTACTATAATAACCCCCCTTATTTTTTGTAGATGTCATAGCTTCACAAAACTGTATGACAGCAATAAATTCGTGCATTGAAGTAGATTTAACAGGTCAAGTTGTCTCGGATTCAATTGGAACCAGAATGTATTCTGGGTTCGGAGGTCAGGTAGATTTCATCAGAGGAGCTGCACAAGCTCATGATGGCAAAGGAAAGCCCATTATTGCCTTACCTTCTGTCACCAAAAAGGGTGAATCGAAAATCGTCAACATGATCAAAGCTGGTTAGTATGAAAATCATATTATTGATTCCTCCACCTATGACACTTGTGACGGATAAAATTTTCTCTCTTTCTCATAACCTTACCTGTCATTGATGGGAAACATTCACAATCTGAAGAATATCTCAGTAAGATCCTGTTTCACCACTTGCTGATAAAGTCCCAGATAAGAATCCAGCAGATAAAATATCTACCAGATAACTATATGATTAGTCAACGTAGAGTGAAGACTTGCAACTTGAGGCAGAATGTTTTGGGCACAATTTAGACTTATTTCATAAATTTCTAGTGTGGGGATTAATATAAAGTGTAAATTGATATCTAATATCTTTTGGTTTATTATTTCCAAGAACAGATCTTTGAAATTTTTAGAGTAATCAAAATTTATTTTATCGTTAGACCCTTCATAACTTCTGAATGTTTCTTGCAATATACTTTTTTTTTCTGTTTTTTATATAAATTGAGTTTATTAATTATTTTAGGTGCTGGAGTAACAACATCAAGAGCTCATGTGCATTACATTGTGACTGAACATGGTATTGCATATTTGTTCGGAAAATCTCTAAGACAAAGAGCACACGCCCTGATCAATATTGCACATCCTGATCATAGGGAACAACTGGAAAAGGCCGCTTTTGAACGACTCAAAGTTATGCCCTCTGCTTAGGTTAGGTTCAAAATATATTCTATCATAAGTGGAAAAAAATTAATACAAACAACACAATATTTTTTATATAGCAATATGATTCAAAAAAGAAAAAACAAATTGTTATCGAGTTCTTCATACTGAGTAATATTTTACAATATTAAGTTTTAATAAAAACATATTTCAATGAAGTTGTCTTTTAATATTGAAACATATACTGAAAATGGCTCAAAGATGAAAAAACCGCGAAGTTAGGAGCTCTTGTTCAAATTTATATTTTTAATAATTTTCTCAAGTTGAAACTTTCTGGACTGTGACTAGCTTACAGCTATAGAGTATATGGCGGCCGGACAGAATTGATTTCGACTGCAAAATCTTCATCAGTAAGCCACATCGAATCATTAAATATCAATCTTGATACAAAATTTGGAAATCACAATTATTTGAAGAAAATGAAAGCCAGCTGAAAAGTAAAGACTTTGGAGGGATCATCAAACACAAAATACATTTCAAAAAGTATAATAAAAACCTTTGCTTCAATAAAACAAATACATGTTAACAAACAAAACTTCAACTTAAAATCTTACAAATCCTTCATCCATTCTGGACACCTGCCCTCCTTTTTGGCTTTCTCTAAGCAAACATAAAAATCGTTGAAGTCCACATATGCCTTAATTTTTTGATCTGGACCTAAACCATTCATTTGTAGGGTATTCATTGGGCCAGAACTGCTAGTAGAACTGAAGTTGTGAGAGGCAGTAACGGCATTATAAGTAGAATAACTGGTATCACTGTGAAGTGGGAAATTGAAATTTCGGACCATAAGGGTAATATCTTCCCTGTTTTTCAATTTAGAAGGGTCCGTCATGTAATGGTCTTGGTGAATACGAACTATTTTATCAATAACGCCTTGTGCAACTCTGTTCAAATTCGTTTGCTCCCTGAACTGAAATAAAAAATGAATTTGTTACTAAATATTACAGAAGAATGATATTTATAAGTTGAAAACCATTGAATATTCTAAACACAACTTACCTGCTCAACAACACATTGAGCAATATATTTATTCACTTGTTCAGCTGTCACCACTTCCCCTACAGTTTTCAATAAACCAGAAGACATCAAAAGCAAAAATTTACATGATTCATCCAATGAGATGCCACCATTGATATCAGGCTCAGCTGTAATTGGTTCCTGTATTGCAGTCTCTAAATCCTTAAATTCTTTGTAACATCCTTTAATCATATAGTTACCCAAACATCTTGTATTTTCTTGATTACCCAAAGTAGATGCTGAAATCTCTTCTTAGAATACACATTCTTCTCTGTTTCTTATAACTTACCATTTTTTAATATATCCACTTTAATTCCTAACTGAGATAATCTCAACAATTCATCTTGGTTGTTGAGATTATGTTCCACACTTAATTCTACAACTTTCATTACATCATTTTCATCAGTTTGACATAGAAGAACCCGGCAGTTTCCAACATTAGCAACATAAAGTTTATTGTTCAGTATCAAGGCAACAGCACAAGCTGTTCCTGAAGATAATTTATTGTTGATTTGCTTCAATTTTTCTAGAACTCCTGGAAATTCTTTATTGGTTTCAGTAGGTGTGAGTCCTTTGATATCTTCCAAGAGTATTGTTCTTTCAGCGGCAAGTGAACCAACATATTCCATATATTCTTTTTCTACCAGAAAAAAGACCTCTCTGAAGAAGGATAGAGATATGAAATTGATTTACTCATTTATCGGTTTTACCTCAAAATCTTCCGAACTGCATCATCAGTAGCATCGTCTTTAATTTGTGCGAAATAAAGTTCGGCAGTTAATTTATCTGAACAAAATTTGGCAATTTCACTACCAGCATGTCCATCAAATATAGCATAATAATAAAAATTTGGTCTGAATTTATGGTAACATTTGTAATCTTCATAATAATGCTCTTCTTGCGAATTTCTGTAGACTTGATTCAAAGAAAAACCTATTCCGGTATATGTACATACTTCTAAGGAAGCAGTCCAACTTTGATCAGACATATTATTAATTAATAATTATTCGCAATCAGGGTTCGTAAGTTTTGTTTCTTTTAGCATAAATTGGCTAAATTTGTTTTGATTCCAAAACCAAACATAACCTTATTGCCTCTTTGTCAAAATAGGTCAAATTTAACAGCTTTTTACTCAGTGCGCTTATCAGTTTTGAACTACGAAAATAATTATTATTTTTTACGTGGATATCGATTTATATTTTTCTGGAAAAGAAGCGTCCAGAATTTTTATTCTGATTAGATTTCAATGATTCATTCAGATACATTTTTTTTGCCATCTTATTCTTGAAATAGGTTTTCCTTCAGATCTATGATTCATATGAATTTGAATGCTATGGGAATAAATTCGATTTTTAGTTTCAAAATATTGGCGACATATTTCACTCTTCGTTGAGTTTTCTAATATTTGTCATTATCGATTATGAAACTTTTTTGCAATATGCAAACCAATACGCATAACTGAAGAGGGACATTCGTGATTATAGGTCATCAACGATGTTTCACAAGTGGCCATCATAAATTTACACAATGTCTGAACCTAACGTTATCAATCTAAACATAATTACTTATTCAACGAATTGAATAATTTTACAGAGGCTATTTTAAAGGATGTAGGTACCAATCTAACGATAAAAGAATCTTAGCCTTTGTTTTCTCATTGAGATGTTTCGCTTATCTGAGTGAAATCATATCCTATAAGCAGATAAATCATAATTGGTTATTTCTTTCAAGAGAACAATAGGTAAAAATTCTTCGGGGCTTTCAATACTTAAAATTACTAGTTTCTTACTTTTACTATTATTTCAAAATGAAAATTATTGAAGAATGAAAAACCGATTTGGTCATTTTATTGTGACCACAGTCAGGATCAAATAGTGTGAAATAGCACAAATAGAAACAAATGCTCATGAATAATTTCTCACGAAATTTCGCATGAAACATAAAATTTCATCATCAAATCTTCAATTTTGATATTAACATGAAAACAAAATTTCCATCGACCATATTCACGTAACCCCTAGTCGGATTTTACCCATTATAATACTGAATAGACCTCAGAGTAATAAAATAATATATAATAATAGATAGAGGGAGCATATGTCATTTTCAGTAAGCAAATTTTGTCCTCAACATAAACTATCAAATTTGACAGAAAGCGCGCAGAATTGAAAAGTATCAGTGCTACGATATTTCACTCGAGTTTCTCCACAAAGAACGCACTTCTTATGTCCCATAGTGAATCAACATTCCATATTAACTCAAAATGTATTGAGATGAATACCTAAATATATCAGAAATTCAGAAAACAAACTTCAAACGCTCCAAATGACGTGAAACAACCAATGACACTAGGAGAGCAAAAGTTGCCAAACCTTTGATTTCAGCAGGTAGATATAGAAAATAATAAATTTTCTGCATATTATAAATTCGACAATTAGGAAAAATATCGGATTCCAAATATTCAAATTTGCATATTTAATCACTCAAATGAATATATTTCATTCAATATAATATACATTCATAATGATTTAGTAAAATTGTGGATTTGAAAATATATCACAATCCGACAACATAATCTAACCATGTTGGGGACATGTAAAAAATTCGTATACAATCTATGTTTATTTCTCTATGGAATAGACTAATTTGAAAGCAAAATGATTTTCTTCCATGATTTGGTATGGATATTTAATAGCATAGGTACCTACATCTAAAGAGATGCGTGCATTTATTATTTTTTCAAGAAACATAGTTGAAAAAATTATAACATCGTTATTACCGTTAGAAAACAGAAGAGAAGTATATTTTCATTATTATGTTACTTATAGTTTTTTGGCTGAGATTTTTTTCGGATTATTCTACGGTTGCCGCGGATTTTTTAAATTTTTCATATCTCGCACTCATGAAAACGTTTATCCCTAATTTTTTTTCATATGAGAACCTTCCATAAAGGAAATTATGCCTTTTGTATTTTTGATTTGTATTCCTGTTATCGTTGCCAATTACCCATATGCACTTGCACAGGGACAAATAGTACAAGGTTACTAAATATATTTACGTAACAAAAGTACTAGAGGTATCGATGTACCTATGTGTTAATCATGCATACACATACAGGTACTGCTATTTGTCAGTAGGCTGTGAGATGTTGCGGGTGTAGTTATTTTTCTTAGATTGTACTTGAATGCGCTAGAATGTTACAATTTTTTTTATTGATGCGTTTGAGTTCGTGACTTCGGACAGTTCTAACTGTTACGATTTTTGCACTTGATAATGTTGGAATATGATGAGATTAACTTTGATTTTGTGTTGTTGCGTAGTGGATTTTTGCGTTTTCGTTTTTGGTGAGTGGTTTAATTTTTCATGATCAAGATAAGACCTGAAAATAAATCAAATTTGGATTAGGTTTGAAGAATAAATAGTTATGAGTATTGTATAGGCTTTTCTACTCATCTTAATATTTAGTTAGATCTCAAAATTGTTGTCTGAAAATAAATAGAAATATGCATATTACTCAAATGAATTCTGATATATTCTATTTCAATGATAGGTATTTCATTTTTTTTTTTATAAAAAATGGAAAAAATAAAGATGCGTCTCTTTGCGTAATGTTTAAGTTTCAAAAAATTTGTAGTTACCTAATGTACCAATCACCTTCTTGAGTTACGCACAGGTAGTTAATTTTAGAATTAAAAACCTCTGTAACTCACCATGTTTATTTATGTTGAATAAACATTATTATTATTATTATTATTATTATTAATTAGAAAAATATTCAGCATTACTGTAGAATCGTTTTGGATTTACAGAAACCAAAAATATTAGATAAAAAAATATTGCAAATCTTATACACAAAGATTTAATATTTTCTCCTATGCCACATTATATACCTCAATCCATATTAATTTTTTTTATAAGTATTATGTTGTTATGGACTTTTACTGAGAATTCCGAAACTTATAGATATTTTTCGAAAATTCATAACTCAGAAAATTTAGGGGTAAAACTTTCCTGTAAAAATATTGTTTTCAGAATCATCCAAGTTGTTAATTTCATGTTTATTTTTAATTTCAAACAAATAGCTGTACATATATGTGATGTTCAAGGGAGCGATTGGCGCATGAATGAATAAATGAGCCCTCAGAAGCTCCTAACTTTTAGCCTGAGCTTTCCTAATTTTTTTTTAGATATTTTTCTTGAATTTTTCCGACGAACCTTGAATTTGTTATTCTTCATAAACATGTAAAATTTCAACTTCGTAAAATTCTTAGAATATTGATATGATTATTCGATACAGGGTGAGTCTTTGACTTTTTTCCTTTACTATTTTTTCAGATTCGGTTGAAAACATACAGACTGTTGAAATCCATGAAAAATGTAATTTTTACTGAAGAAGAAGAAGTTATTTCATTTCGCAAATGAAATGGAGTCGAAGGAAATTATTTCCGGAATATAATTTCTTATTGATGTGATGAACATAAAATTCCATCAAAGTCCGGTCAACTCAAAAATGCCCGCTATACTGAGTGAGAAAAAAAAATAAATCGGAAAATGTAGAAAAGGAAAAAAAGTGAGGAATCTTCGGTTGAAATATATGTACAAGTCAAAGACTCGCCCTGTATGTACCTACATGCGAAATCTCAACACAATCAGATCTATTGGTTATCCAAAATTCTTCTTCGATTTTCTATGGTTCTGATCATGTGATCAACTGGAAATTTTGCATGTTTTTTTAAATTATTATTTCATATAAACACTGAAAAACCCAAATTGAAAAAATAAGCATTTTGCTACGGTGTTAATGAATACAAATTTTTTCACCGCAAGTTCCTTCCTACCCCCGTATAGTTCACGAGTTATGAATTTTCCTAGGTTTTATATGTATTTGGAGTTTCGATCCACCAAACCGTGTTTAAATCTTGTCACAATATTTTTTATAAAAAATTGTTTTGATTTTTATTTATTTCTTTAATTTATTATGATTTTTTCATTAATGTTGGAATATTTTACGTTAAAGGGGGTAATTATAAACCTTATTGCAAGATTTGCATTATTTTTATAGGTTTCCAATGTAGTGTCTGTACTTCTTCCGATTTCCCACATATTGTTCTCAAAATGCCCCTGGTATAATAATAAAAAATAGATGGGCTCGACTAGCGACATGAAAAGTGTCATTGAAATCGATGTGTCATGCCTTAAATGCTCTTTATCGAAAGTTTATTCATTGCATTACCACGACTTCATGTCGATCAGATAATAGACAGCAACCTTCGAAAGAAATGAGTATTAGCTTTGAATGTTGACCATAAAAACTATGCATAATTATGAGAAGTTCGAACATTGTTTTTTTATTGGAATATCTGCCGTTCTCGTTCGTTCAATGTTGAATGAATGCGTGCACAGAATTTCAGACAGACCGTGCATACGTCATTTTTCTTTTTCACTATACAGGGTGCTAGTTAAGAAGTGCGACAAACTTCTGTGATCCTGTAAAAAAATAATTACAGTTTGTTTTATAAGCGTTTATAAATGTTTTTAAGAAAACATTGAAAACTCCAATATCTCGGGATATATACCATTTGCGAAATAAAAATATATAAAATATAGGAAACTATTATTATTTTTTCATGAAGATCACCCCCCGAAGTTTTTTGCACTCATTAATTAAGATTTATTAGATTTTTCCTTTTGTGACATTCAAAGAACAACATTTTCAACAATTTGAAAATGTTGAAATTCTGAAAAAATCTAACGGTGTTAAATCCGGAGATCTTGGTGGTCACCGAATATTTTAATCACCTGAAGAATTACCTTGGTAGATTTAGACAGGCGCAATATTAGTTACACCAAAATCGGACCAGTAGAACGCGGTATAATAAAAACTCTGATTTTTTTCATTCTCAACATTTTCAGCTGACCAATCGACAAACTGCCAAAAGAGCGATATCCACTTCGAGAAAGTACTGGGATTCAAGCCATCAGATGAAAATCATGCCATGTTACTGTACAAAAATAACACCCACCCAGTTACCATTGAATGTATTCAAAAGTGCCAAAGTAATGATGACTGTAGAAGCTTCGTATTGGATTACAGCACCTTCAGTTGCTATTGGTACAGACATCCTATCGAAGGAAAAGAAGAATCTAACATAATTCCCGACAACAGGGTTGCTTGGTTCGTCAAGATCTGTCTTCGAGGTAGTTTATTTTGCTGTGGTAATCATTCGACCAAAATCGTCACGTAAGGAAAGCGTAAAAATTATATTAGGTGTACAACTTTGCTTCCGTCGTTTTGCAATAGATGGCTGTAGCGGTAAGTGGTAGTCGAAATAAATAGATTTCATACAATAAGCTTTATAATATTAGTCGATTTGTGTCTGCATCATAAAGTTATTCTCGATTAAACAAGTCAGCTTACGAGCCAAATTCTCGTCATTTACAGGAGGTTTTGATTTTCTACTTTAATATGAAGAAATCTGCGGCTGAGATTCATCGAATGCTTTCAAATATCTATGGTGAGACCGCTAGTAGTGAAAGAACTTGCCGAGAGTGGTTTCAACGCTTCAAGAACGGTGATTTTGACGTCGAAGACCAGCATGACGATGGAAGAGAGATATTCGAAGATGCAGAATTGGTTGCATTTCTTGATCAAAACTCGTGTAAAACGCAACAAGAATTAGTAGGATCATTTCAAAAGTCATAAGAATGATTCAGAAACAAGAAAATTGGGTTCTATACGAGTTGAAGCCGAGAGATGCTGAACAGCGCTTGTTTGCTTGTGAACAGCTGCTTGCAAGGCAAAGATGGAAGGGATTACTGCATCACATTGTGACTGGAGACGAAAAATTGATTCATTACGATAATCCCAAGCGCAGAAAATTATGGGGATATCCCGGCCTTGCTTCCACGTCGAGGCCAAACCGAATATTCACGGTTCTATGGTCAAACTCAGTATTTGGTGGGACCAGCTTGGCTTCGTGTATTATGAGTTGTTAAAACCGACTGAAACAACCATAGGCGATTATTATCGAACGCAGTTAATGCATTTGAGCCGAACATTGCGCTAAAGATGGGAGAAAATAATGGCCAGCAAAGGACAATACTTTGAATCATAAATGTATAACCAATTTTTTACAATAAAGCCTTGAATTTCGGAAAAAAAAAGGCGGAAGCAAAGTTGTACACCTATGTACCTTTCCTCTACAACTCTTTAAGTAAGTATGTGTGTTTGCTTGTGACTAAAGAGATCAGAGCAGCAAGTATTATGCCCGGCCGGTTATATTAAGTTGCCAAAAATGATGACTTGACAAATGAAGGGGTTCCACTACTTCACTTTTTTTAATGTTTAACTGTCCTTTTCAGGTGGATCATGCCCAGATAAGCTTTGGAAATTTGAGAGAATTCCTGCTGCCATCTTAATAGGCAACGATACGAAAACGTTAACAGAAAAAGTAACTAGAATAGAATGCGAACAAAGTTGCCTGTCTTCAAAAAATTTCGAATGCAGATCTGCTAAATTCAAGGTAAAGGATGCCAAATATGACAAAAATTCTGCAATCATGGGTTCTTGCACCTTGAGCAATACTGACAGACGTTTGACCCCAAATAGCTTCAGGGCAGGTAGAGATGTAGAAGAATACTTCGAGAATCAATGCTCCAATGACTATCACCAAGGTAATAACTTTAAAAATTGCAGTTACACAACACCTTGACTGATTTGAATGTACTGTACCACTTAAGCATGACCAAATTAAATTTTTTTCCAACTTTTTCCACAGGGTACAATAATACATTTTGTGCGTATGAAGAATATGGTGATGTTTTGCTCCAACATGTTGATCTCATGTTTGAAAAAAAGACTAAAAGTGAATGTGAAGAGATATGTAATGGAATTAAAGTTTTTCATTGTCGTGGTTTCAGTTTAAAACCAAGTGCTTCGGGTTTTACCTGCCTGATTCACAGTGAAGATAGTAAAGTATACGGTCCACGGTTGCTAGAGGAAGTCAGCAAGGGTTTTTATTATGAGAAAGCTAGATGCTTGAATAGTGAGTAATCATCTGACAGAAGCTTGCGAAATCAAAAGACTAAAAATCCATAATATTCAAAAATGCAATTCTCATTCAGAATAAAGGTTCATTATTCAGAAGTAGTCCAGAGAATAATTTATTCTGTGTCCTCGGAGCTATGAAATATGAACAATGATCTCATAATAGGTACATAGCGCATAGAGAGAAAAATCAACCCTAACAGAAAGTACGATATTTAAACTTTATGACTAGAGGTCAAACCAACCTCCCAATGTTTTGATTGGTTGAACATATTGAACCATCTTAGATCACATGATTTGGTTACCCTTACCATTGGTCGAAATTCATCTTTAGCCTCTCCCTCGTGGTCACGTGATATAAGGCTCAATCTTTCTCTCTCTAATGTTGGAGTCGATGCTCTGCACTGTATGACCGCTAAAAGCCGTATCTATGTATATGTATTATTAGATCATTGGATATGAATCTCGAAGATAACTGCCACCTACTAGCACCAAGTCAAAATTGAATCAACTCATTAAGATTTCCAGTCCCACCTCTAACCATTAATTGAAATTTCTGAATAATGAACTTGAACATCTTTTTTGCATATGAAATGAACAAGAAACTGTATTTTATTTCAGTAACAGTTACATGTACCGAAGAGTCAATAACCATTAACTATCGCCCAGAAGTGAATTTTTTAGGACGGATCTATATGCAGGGCTATTCAGATAACCCTGAGTGCTTCACCAAAGGTCAGGGTTTCAAGCAACTTAGTCTTAAGCTACCTCTGCCCAGTAGTCAATGTGGCATCAGAGAAGCTGTAACTCCAGACAACAGGTGAAGTAATAATAAGATTTTTAGAACAGAGTTCTTCAACGCTTCTTAAGCTATATGTTAACTCGCAGAAAGCATCACCTAAGAATCAACCGTTATGTCAAAAATTACTGGTGTGCGTATTAGTATCGAGAAAAGAAGCTTTATTGAGGAAAATACACTAATATAATATTAGGTCAACTTTTTTCTGTTTGTTTGCAGGAGACTCCTCAGTGGATCTTTAATCATTCAATACAACAGTTTCGTTCAAATGCAAGGTGATAGACTGATCAGAGTTGGATGTATTTTTGCTAATGATTCAAAACTAGTCATTGGTACTGGTGTTACTGTAGCTCCGTAAGCACAATTTTGTTCAAATAGTTGTGTTATATTTGATATAACACTGAAGTATTTCAAACTAACAATATTACAGGTTGCCTTCAGACAACGGTAGCTTTCTCGTAAATTCTACAACTTCTCCAGCAAATGGAGGAGACTCCTCTAGACCCTTAGTTCAGATGAAACTGGTTGATCACTATACCAAAGAAGAAGTTTCTGATATTCAAATAGGACAAGAAGTTGACCTTGTCGTTCAAGCTGCCACCAAAGGTTTGAAACCAAAATAAATGATGAAAATAGAGTTGTGATGTTTTGATTTTTTTCTATTGCAGGAAACAACGATATCTGGGCTAGTCATCTTGTTGCAATGACAGAAAATAGTGTTGAGTCCATTATACTACTTGATGATTTTGGCTGTCCAGTTGACAACAATGTATTCCCACCTATGTTCAAATCAAAAACAGCAAACATGACTACGTTAACTGGAACCTTTCAGGCCTTCAAATTTTCCTCTTCCCCTGCTGTTAGATTCAGTATAATTATTCAATTCTGTCCTCAGAAATGTCCTGAAGTGAGTTATCAATCGACAGGTGCAAATGCCAGATTTTTCAACCTTTTGTTCATTCCCAATCCAATATCTCTGATTATCGAATAAATATAATAATTTTACTACTCTCACAGTTTCAACTATTTATATGACAAATATCCCCATGACTGGTTTCTAATCTATACGACAATTTTAATTCTTATTACATTCAAAATCGGTTCCCAAATATGAAAGTTGATATACCATTAATTATATTTCTATGATTTCTTTGAAAATGCCAAAATATTGTTTTAGGTTGATTGTCGAAATCTCAACCGACATAAAAGAGCACAATATAGATCCTTTAATGGAACTATAGAGAATATAAATCGAACAGAATTTGAGTTCATAAATTCCCAGTTCTTCAGAAAACCATTGGAAATCATGGTGATTGTCAGAAATCAAAATCTTTCTCCTGACAGACTTGCGTATGGAGGCAACAAAGTTTTGGTTGCAGGATATAGTAAGTACATGAAGGAGATTAATTTCAATTTGTCCGATAGCAAAAATGGAGAAGAGACAAATAGGTTCTTCATATATTCTGATAACATGTTACTTTATTTTCCAGATTATGAAACCAATGAAGTATGTGTAGATTATTCCTTACTGCTGGGTTTGGTCATTTCGTGGGTATTAATTCAAATTATTTTTGCAATTGTATGCATTATAATGGTGAGAAAATATAAGAAGTATTATCAAGAAGAATACGTGAGACAAGCATATGAAGAGTATAATAAAAATTTTGATATAGGAGCCAGCAATTTAGATACAAGAAGAGTGCGATGGGCTGACAGTGGTGATGAAATGCAATAAATATGCATCAATTCATCATAATTTAATAGAACTATTATATGTACAATAAATCATATGAGTTTGGAAAAATCAAGTTTCTTTCAAAGATTCCTCTTTCTTCAACTGTTCAGTCAACTCTTGTTGCTTTTGCAATATGTAAAGATTTTCGGCCTTTCTTTGCCTTCTTTCATTATCACGAATTACACCTTCATACATTTTGTCTCTGAAAGAAATATGACTCTAATATGAAACAAATTTAATCAATAGTTGTTACCTTTCTGAAGCTTGTGAATAATGCACATAACCGATAACTGTAACAGAAAACAAACAAGAGGAACCAAAAACTAGCTTTGCTATAAGAGACATAATGATAAAACTTCAAAAAATTACATTTGCATCAAACAGAATTAACGATTAGAAAGCAATCTGTAACATTAAGTTGAATTGATATTAATCTTAATAAAATTTTCAATAATCCAATATGATCTAAATATAAAATCGACTTTTAGGTTAATTTAAATTTTTGACATTTACAAAGAATAAAAAATTTTTCTTCTTCAAAACGTCAATGATGTTTCTAAGTCTCGTCTTTATAATTCTCATTCAAATCTAAACATCTGTAAATAAAAACAAAACCAACCTTTAATTGATTTATTGCAACTAGATTATAAAAATAAAATTCCTATTACATCACAACAATATTTTAGAAAAATAGTGCAGTTTATTATAAAATATATTCTTTAGGAATCAATAGCCTTATGTCTGACTAACAATACTGTAACTTGGTTCAGTCCAATAAATAATTCGAGTCCAATTTTTGATAAATCCTCTATTATGTGATCTACGACTTGTTAATCCGAGTAAACACTTGGATGATAAGGGCAGCTTGTTCCATTCTTTTCTAGTCAGACCAATAGACACCAAAAATATTTGTTGCATTAATATCATAAGAATGATAATTGCTAAAGCAATACTGTATATTGCTGATACAAAGGAAATGCCTAATCTGAAATATTTATACATTTGAATAAAAATAACCTATCTAGATTCAATACTTACTCGAACGCTTGGTAAACTTCTGAACAATCATCTGGTAATAGAATAGTTTCATATAGTTTGAAAGGATGACAGACTGAAGTTAAAGTTAAATTAGAACTGTATAAAAGTGCTGCAGCAGCAAAAAACAGGGATAGTATGAATAAGAATTGGTTTTTCTTAGAGATGCAACAGTCATACCTAAAAGCAAAAATATATCTTAATAATTATTGAATTTTGAAGAGCATAATTTATATTTATACTAATCAATAAAATGAATCATATTTTTTGGATCATAACACTAGTTAATATATCCTTAAAGTTGGTAAAATAGCCATCTTACCAAATGCAATGATGATCCTTGTCAGGCACTGTAGTGTGACAAATAGAACAATTATAAAATCTTGTTCCTGGTCTATTGAGTGTTTCAGTTTCATCTTGAAACTTATGATATTGATTAGCTCTATTCCTCAATGTATAGAGGCAAAATAGAAATGCAGCAATTAATATACTCAGTGCAATATTCTCTTCTAAAAGTATTTCTAATAAAGGTATCACAACAAATTCAAAAATAATATATAGAAGGACTATAGAAGTTATAGTCCAAGTAAAGAAAAATTTAGTTTTTGGTGCAATTTGTAGGAGAACTCTGAAGATATAAAGTAAAAACACAGTTATTGTGGAGAAAGAGAAAATTGTCCACCATACACTTTGGGCAGCTATGATGAAAATTATAGGCAAGATAATAATTGGAAGAATAACATCTATTCCAATTATTTTTGCACCACCTCTCCAAGGTATTCTTAATCGATCCTGTAAAGTTGCCATAAATTTTTGCCGTCTATTCTGGGGGAATCCTCTACCTGTTATGAAACTGTAAAATAATTCATTGTTTGTATATAACAAAAACAAAATGAAGCAGCAGTCACCTTTCAAATCCTTCATCCAAATCTTCACATAAACAACATAATGTCAAGAGGTGACTACGATTTTTATCTTTATCATAATATTCACAACAACATAGAGGCTCTCCATCAACTTCACTCATTCCATTAATATTATATTTAGGAAATTTTGATTTTTTACTACTTTCAAAAATCAATTATAGGTTAAGGAAAACTGACCATAGAATATAAATTATCAAAGAAATTGACAAATATTTAGAGATTAGAGGATATGTTCTATTATATCTGTGTTTTTTAGAGATTATTTCGTGTTCTGTGGGATGAAGTTGAAGTAGCCAAATGACGGTTGTGCAAATAGTTAGTAGTTCATTTAATCCATAATATACATTTTATTTTGTACGTTTTCCCGCGAAGTATGCTTAATTTTATTTTATCTATTAATAAGACATGATATATGTTAACAAATAATAATTGTATCAATAATAATTGTTTACAGAATTGAAGGTATTATTAATATATCAAAATGAGCAATTCAGCTAGACTCTCAATGAACGCTGCTTTGAAGAATGCACGAATTTTCGATGAGGTATGAACAATGAACTGAAGCATGGTCTGTTATTTCTTCTCCTATGTTATTATAGTTATTGGCCGAAATTGGAGCAGACGAACCTCCTAGAGTAAAAATTGAGAATGTGAAATTTGAGGTGGAATCTGAAAATGAAGACGATAGCTGTGTACTGAATAAGAAACGTAAACAGGTAACCTATGCAGAGAATATTAGAGTGAAGGAGGAACCTATGTTTACGGACGAGGAAACTGTCTTTCCAAACAATATTTTTGAGAATTTGAAAGTTGAGGAACAATATCTGACCCCAGTTAAGTTAGATGTAGAGGACAACATAACAAGCAGTTGCGATTCAAATTCACGTAAAAGTGCAAAGCGTACAGTTTTTCCTAGAGAATCCCCATATAAAACTAGACAGTCACCTTATAAACGGAACAACACAGAATCTACCCAGAGTACTTCATTTTATAGTAAAAATGAAACAATCGAACGAAAGAATGGAAGGTAATTTTTATTATTTGATTTTTAGGTTTAAAGCATTTGAATTGAACAACTTTTTAAATTTGTAGACTGCTATTTTTTGTGTTATATTATTTTAAAAGCTGAGATTCAGTATAATACTTGAGGAAAATTACTTGGAGATTGATCTTTTTTTCTCATCTTCAGATGTTGAGCAAAATAATTTTGTATGTTGCTAATATCTCAAAATTTATTTTATTTTTTTGTAGTAATTTCCTGTAATTTTATTTCGACACATTTGTCAGTTGTCATAACTACCAATGTTGGTTATGTTGTCTGGTATAAAATTCAATATTTTCTATTTGTTTTTTTTTAATACTTCTATTGAAATTTTTTGTGAGTTCAATCTCTGCACATTTTCTAATCATTTCAGAGTTCCCAGTTATATTGACTATTATTTCTAGTTTTTAATTTGATATTTCACCATCATTTCAGTATCAAGCAATTTTTTCAATGAATTGTTTTCCTGACTCCTGAGTTTCATAAATTTTCAGTTAGTGGCTCATTAGAAACTTCATTAGTGACTGGTTTGTATTTCTAGAAAGGTTGAATCATTATACATATTTGAGATAATGATTCATTTGGAATATGAATGAAGAAAATGAAGAGTAAGTTAATTCATATTAAATGAGATAGATGTACTGGTAGAAAACCACTGTAATATATATAATTGTATATAGATTCTGTATCCAAAAGTTTGTTTTATTGAGGCAATCTAATGATCAATCCATTTCTTGGCATCCTTTGATTCAAGTAATGTGCATAACAAGTAAACAGGTTAAAGTATACAAATGTACAGGAATGGTGTCTGTGGAATATAGTGGGTTGAAAAAATCATCACAATTCCGTGTTTTCAGGTAGAAGCTGACTGGTTTAGTATTTGTTTACTTGAACTCTCTTTAGCCTTCAAGTTCAAAAACCAAATTTTGAAATAATAAAAGGATGTATTGTAAGGCCAATGATTTTTTCTGTTTGGTGTAACTTTGATTTTTTTTTATCTCTCTTCATCTGTTTGTTATTCCCATCTTTTACTTCAAAAGCACCACTCATGAAAATAGGAAAACTTTGCGACTTTCACAAATGTAATGCCCACAATCATTCAACTTCTACTATGTTTGGGCGCAAGCACCAAAAAATAACTATAAGTTTTAAAATTTATTAGAGAAAATCAGACATCTCCAATTTTCATATTTAATGAAGAAAATTTATATATCATAGATCTGGGTTTCTATTTTTTGATCTGAATGTTATAGCTTTTTATGCCATATATTAGAAAATAGCGTTTTTCAATTTATGAAAAGAAAATTGGTTATATTTTCATTACCTTTTACAATAAGCATAGCATACATTGAACTTATAGGCAGTTTTAAACATACAAAAGCAAATTAGGCACATTAGTTTGATTTTTTTCCACATGAATCTCATGCAAATTATGATTTGTAAACTATATATTGAACTTTTTTTTCAGGAAAGACAAGACTGTTGAGCTAGAAACTGATCCAGAAGTATTAAAGAGACGGCAAAAACAGATAGATTATGGCAAGAATACCATAGGTTATGACTTATATACACAACAAGTTCCTAGGTACTTCAATAATTATTTTGTCTTTTGATTGGATATTATGATCTTGTTGCCACAAACTCGACACTCCACTAAAGTTCCGTTCTTTTTGTATCTCGGAATCTACTTGGATCCTACTTGTAATGATCAAATTTCAGTAAAATATGAAGGATAGATTCCAAGACATCAAAATTTTACAAAAAAATTAGATCCTTACGAAATTGTGCATAAATATTTGTTTCATTTTTCTGGTACTGCTTTCTAATTTTCAGTTCAGTTGGATGGGTATTTTTCAATCATCGCGAAAACAAAATTTCATATGAATTCAATTCTGGAAACAACAAACCTGTTTTGGCCATTAACGAACTTCAAACCCCGAACCTACCGTAAAAAATCTAGTCATTATTCATTTCTCCTGAACAAGCGTAGGAAAAATTGAATCATAAACTTTTCCAAAAGATTTTTGATCACCATTTGGGATTAATTTCTGACTAATTTTTTTCAGAGATAAGAGGCAAAAGGACGATCCAAGAACACCAAATAAATATTTAAAATATTCCAGGAGAGGGTTTGATGGCCTGATCAGACAGTGGCGTTTGAAACTACATAAATATGACCCCCCACAAGATGATTGAATCAATTTCGGAAGTAATTTTATTTCACTTTATTATACAAGTTATTTTAACAAGCGAACATTGATGTGTAGTTACTTTTATTTTAAAAATAAATATTATCTTTATTTTTAGTTCGATTCAGAAACTGTATTTTAAATTGATATGATAGAAAGTATAATCATCATAGAATGTATAGGTTCATGTATTTCAAATAATTTTGTGAACATTCTCTTAAAAAATTTCTTTTGGTCTTTTAAAGCGAATTTGTGGTTGAGCCAATAAATGAATAATTGGACATCAAGAGATAGAGAAATTCATGAGAGGAAACTATTAACTAATAAGAGGTAATAAATAAGTCCACATAATTTGTTTGATTTTTATTTATCAACCAAAAAAATTACTTTGGTATATAAGCGAAAACCTTGGACAATTCAATGTTTGAGTAGTTTAAACAATTATATTTTTCAAAGAAAAATACAGTACATACATATCGAAAATTAATTACAAAAGACGTTAGGGATGTGAAAGATATTATGCACATGGCGAATATTTTAATACAATAAGATATATTTCAAGAATATCATATACTTAATCTCTATCGAATATATATTTCAAATAGCACACTTACAATAATACACCTATAATGGCATTTCAAACCATCATCACAAAATCAAATAATGGTTATTCATTATGTAAACTTTGATATGATTTTATAGGAAATTGAAGCCGACTAAATAATTTTGAGAAAAATTCGTTTTCACTTGTGTTCGAAATAACTTTTTTTCTTATAATCGACATAAAATTTTGAAATTGCCTTATTTCAGTTAACATGTAGATGAAAAATCGTTTTTGAAGGGGCTATTGCAAAATTACTGAAAAAAAAATTCAATATAATATTTATGAATGAAGCTGACATTCACTTGAAGAAAAATAATTGCAATTCCGTATACATAACAAGATTTATGAACAAACATATATCTAAGCTGCTAATCACTATACTATTGGATTTTTCAACTACTTTAGGAACTCAATTAACTGCATGTTGCAACAAGATTTAGTGACTATATCACTCGAAGAAGGGGAGAATTTAGAAGGTAATGTCCAAAATGCCACTTTTGGTAAAAGTTAGGATAAAAGTACATCTATTATTCACTACAGTTATTCAACACTAAAGAATAATTCAAAGCTTTTGAGTATTCAAGGATTGACTTCAAATTCTGCATTGTGTAATCTTATTATAGATTTTGATAATCTAGTCAAATCGTTTACATTCAAGATAACTATAGTATGTTATAAGTTTCGTACATTTATTAATATTATTCTAGCCGCTTTGAACAAGTATACAATTTCGTTTCTAATTTAACTTGCCTATTTCTTCATTGCTCAAATCACTTGTGTATGTAAGCAGTAAATACATAATAAAAAGCATTGGATAAATACTCTGGAACAAATATTGAAAAAGCGACTGATCATTATTATTAAATCTGCAGCAATTTGAACAATGTGGAAATGTAATGCCATCTATGTTGTGCAAGCAACATCCTTCAAAACTGTCCAATGCAAATTGCCAACCCTTCTTTCAAATTTTCAATTTTAAAAATAAAACAACGTTTAATGATGCGAAACTCAACTAAAACAGCTAACTGTACAAAAAAAAAACACGCCTACAGTTGGATAAAACAAAATGGATAACTGAAACGAAACACTCCTAATTTTGGCACCGACTGTAGACTATAGAAAAAGATTAATATAAAAACAAAGGGATACAGAGGTGAAAAAAGTCACAAACCTCAAAATATCACATGATACATTGAGCCGCTGTACATAAATAAATACTCATCTCCAATTTCGTATTGGTAATTTGTGTACGCTTTCTTTAAGCGGCTCGTACAGCCAAACTTTGAAATCAAATCATTCAAATGAACATCTCACAAATTCGAGGACTACAAACGAAAAAGCATCGACACAACACATGTTAATTCTTTTATACGACCTTTTTCAATAACAATTTAAATGAAATCTATATAATCTTCTCGTTTTTGTCATCCAAAGATAAGAATAACCTTCCCATCTGCTTGTGCTCGTAAGTGAAAAAGGTCTCTTTCAATAATAAAAATATAAAATACTGCGTCCAATCAAATTGCAGTTAATGTTTCGATAAGATAAACAGCAGACATTTCAATAGAATCGAATTTGTGCTACCAAAAGAAGGGGAATGGATTACATCCGAAAAGCTCAGTCTCAAAGATTCCTAAACATACTAGAATATCTTATCGAACAATACTATTCAAATTGAAAAGAGAAGGTTAATCAAAATATTCAATCGTGTTACGAAACATACAAAATTATTGACGAAGACGAACATATTGATTTTCATTGATTTACAAATTACACTGCCACAGTATCGTAGGCTGTGAATTGTCCACCGTTTGTTGTTGAGGTTTTCCCTGTTTCGTTTCTAGAAAAAAAAGATCAAAATAGATTAGATTCTATGTTAAAATTTCAGACAATTTATTCAAACATGGCTATTTAACAAGAAGAAACATCAATAACGGTTGTTAGTAGAACATTTAAACACAAAAAGAAGCATAAAACAAAAGAAGCATAATCATAAAACACTTACAGTTTCCTGTTTGAGAGGATAGAAAAACACAAATTGAAAATTAATAATCATCGTTGATATTATTTAGCTTTGATGATATGATTGATGGAAGTAAAATGATTTATTATTATTATTATTTATTATTGATTTTATTATTCATTTTCTTCAACTCGATGATTCTTATGCACATATGTAGTTGAAGGACTTATATTTTTCTGTTCATATCGAAAAATATTTGTCAAGTTATTTCAGGTTTGTAAAATTTAGATGGTTTGAATCAAATAAAGCTTCATGAAACTTGCTGGATTGATATCTAGCAAAAATCATAATTGTATAATTAGCAATATTGGAGATGCAGACTTCATTTTATAGGTAATATTGATAGAAAACTCAAATGTCATCTTGATGAGATTCCAATTACCTTCTAGATAAATCGTATATTGTTGAATTATTACAATCAAATCAATAATATCATATTAGGCCAATTGAAAAGTCTCCGGTCTAATGCACAGATGGCGGTGCTAGTATTAAATCCATATGATGTTTAGTTAGTCAACCTTCAAACGATACGTGTCAAAATTGGACAGGGGTCCGACCATTAGTTTGTGAGATATTGCGTTATGAGTGTAGCTACTTTTGTTATTTGAAAAAAGATGAAAAAAAAAAAAATTCGTGTGCTGATGAAATATTGCTTTTTGAGGGGAAAAAATACAGTTGAAGCAAAATCTTATCTTGAAGAGTTTCCGGGGTATGCACCAGGAAAATCAACCATCATTGATTGATAAGTTTAAACGTGGTTTAATGAGCACCGAAGACGTCGAACGCAGTGGACGCCCAAAAGAGGCTGTCACCGACGAAAAAATCAAAAAAGTTAACAAAATAATTTTGAATGGCCGTAAAGCTAAGTTGATCAAGATAGCAGACATTGTGAAGATATCATCTGAACGTGTACATCATAGCATTCATGAATATTTGTAGATGAGAAAGCCGTGTGCAAAATGGGTGCAGGGACCGTATTCTCGACAATTGATCTTTCAAAACGTATACGCACATTCAATGTTCAAAGCACTGAAAGAACGTATACGGTTTGAAAGATCACTTGTCGAGAATACGGTCCCTGCGCGAGCCCACAATCGATCGAAAGCAACAACGTGTTAATGATTCTGAGCAGTATTTGAAGCTGTTTAAGTGCAATAAACCTGAATTTTTGCGTCGATATGTGACGATGGATGAAACATGGCTCCATCATTTCACTCCGGAGTCCTATCGACAGCCAGCTGAGTGGACTGCACACGATGAACCGAATCCAAAGCGAGGAAAAACACAACAGTCAGCTGGCAAGGTTACAGCATCAGTATTCTGGGATTCGCTAGGTAGAATATTCAAATAAATCGCTTAAAACAACCCCATTTGAAGAAAAAAAAGGTGTTGTCTCATCAAAACAATGCGCTGTGTCACAAATCACTGAAAACAATGGCAAAATTGCATGAATAGGACTTCGAATTGCTACTGAATCCACCGTATCCGCCAGATCTGGCCCCCAGAGATTTTTTCCTGTTCTCAGACCTCAAAAGAATGCACGCTGGAAAGAAATTTAGAATGAAAACTGAGGCCTATTTTGAAGCGAAAGACAAATCGTACTACAAAAATGGTATCGAAAGTTGGAAGATCGCTATCATCGCTGTATCGCCCTCGAAGGCAACTATGTTGAATAAAAAATCGAATTTTGCCAAAAAAAATATAGTATTTTACTATGGTAGACTTTTCAATTGGCCTGTTAATGGACCAATTATGTGCAGAATCATAGAGTGAAATCAATTATCATTCCATTTAGTGTTTCAGTTCTGAACGATTAAGTGTTAGTGATATATCTACAGATGAATCCTAACAATGAGGATCTTACAATACTTATTCCTTCTTAGGTACTGACCTCTCAATCAGTTTTCTCATTTCTTCGTGGGTCATGCCATCCACCTTTGAGTTACCTCTTAATACTGAAAAATTAAAACAAACCACACATGAACTACCACGACCACAAAGACAACTACATAGAATCATTGAAATTAAAGTCCGAAGTGCTAATTGAAAAAAAAAATGCGCTGTGTAGATGAATGAAAAATAAAAAAAACTTAGAAGAAATAAATTAAATTAAATTTTCACTACTTCTCTTTTACATTGAAGATTTCTCTTTTTGTTCTATATTGTTCAAGCTAATCAATTGCCGTTTTTGATGACATTAAATAGGTTATTGATACTTCCAAAAAACCTCGATTGTGGTAAGGATTTATCTTTATTCCACGGGAGAATAAACCACCAAAAATGTATAAAAGATATTGATTTAGTGAAAATATGTGAATGAAAATGAATGTTATGTTCGAGTCCATGATGGAAGCTCAGGACATGCTGTTCTTATTGAATATCCAGTCATGAGGTGTCCAAATACGATCAATGTTGTCAGAATTTACGAATCAAAAAGCGGGGAGAAAGTTTAGACCTGCCCCGATCTGTTTTAAATTATGAATTTTATTTTACACGTACTCTGAAGACTTTGGACACCTCTCTATCAAAAATGCGAATTTTCATTGCAAATTTTTTAGTAATAATTAAAACACATAAGACAAAAAGATCATGCAGTTAACACATAAAAGACAAAATGACAAACACATGCCATATAAGATAATATAGAAGTTAGAAATATCGTTATTTTGAACAGTGAGTTGATGGAATTCCATCTAAACCTAACAGAGCACGCTCAAACGAGTTACTTACCCTGGTCACTTTCTGAAAACATAATTTTCAATTATAAGTGCTCTTTTTATCGCCTTAATTCTAACTCTAATGCAAGTTTTCAACATCACTTAATATAAAATTGCCGATGAGATTAAGTTAACATATTATTAATAAACTTATTGATTGATTGATTGATTAAAGTTCAATACATTCAACTCCAGACTCTTCTCATCAAATTAAACACTTTTTTCATTTACCATTTTTCCAGATTCGGTTTAGGCAAAAAGTTATAAGCATTTAATGATATCACAATGGGCTGATACACTCCTGTCTGTTCAATGATCACTCCACTGGGATAAGACGGGAGTCAGATCAACGAATATGATTTGATTATATCAAAATAAGCCGTCATTTTCTAGGTCAGGGGTGGATCCAGAATTTAGGAGAAAATACCGAATTTTTCAGTGATTTTATATCATTCATCCTTGAATGTCTTCAAAATGCATTTTGAAGAAAAAATGAAATCCTAAAAACGATTGTATTCTAATAGTGACTTTGGATTATCTCGAATTGCGTTTTTATGTCGATTTCGTCTAGTTTTATGAATTGACAAGGCTATAACTTGGAAACCATTCGAAGTAGAAAGAAAATGATGATTGAAGATATGTCTCTTAGTTATAGAAAATTTCACGCTAAAATTCATTTCATTATGAATAACCAAGTTGAAACTACAAAAGAAAAACAATTTTTTTTAAACTTCAACAGCCTGTATCTTTTCACCAGAGCCGTATTTGGAAAAATGGTAGGAGGGAAAGTAAGTACGTTTTTCAAGTACCAATAATGTTACACTCTGATTTATTGCTCAGTCTGATAGCACCAAATGCCTCAACTCAAATATATAAAATAAATATTTCGCTGTTGGTACTGGAATTAAATATTCAAACATTCATAACTCCCAAACTATTGAGGCTAGGACTTCACGGTCAAAAACAACATTGCATTTGCCTATTATCGAAACAGTATACATGAGTCATGAAGTCCAGGAAAAAAACAGAAAATAAAAGTTATCCCGCAAGAATTTATATCTACAATTTAATAATTCTGAAACTATTGGAAGTACGAATTCAGTATCAAATATCCTATGATATGATTCTAAATTGTAATACTTTTAGGATGAGCATGTTATCAAATCGGCTTTTTCGTGTATACTGTCGCCAACTAAAAGACAAAAAGTAATCTAGAGGTCACACTTGGATGACCTATTAATCTCTCGTAAGGTTATCTTTTGCCTAAATTGATCAAAAAACATGAGTTATCTCATTATTATAATTTTCGGGTATTTGAAGCAAATAAGTCCCTTATTTTGTTCATAACAGTTGTGGCACATACATATCTTCCCACAAAGTGATTTTTGATCATTAAAAAAAAATTGTTCGTCAAAGAAGATGTAAAGGTAATCAACAAAGTTTAACGATGGGAGAAGTGGTGATTTTCCGATTCAAAATTATGGTAGACCCCTAAGATGTTGTAGGGGACTGTGCTAATTTGAAGAATAACCCTATTCTGTTGAACTTCTAACCTAACCTCATTAACCTATCATGGACTTTGACAGATAGTAGGTTATGTCCAAGATACTCACCGCCATAGGTTCTGGTATTGATCAGTTGATCTCGGTCGCATTCAGCTTCGGATATCTCGTTGCTGTCTTTCGAATCGTTGAAAGATTGGTCATGGTTACGTGGTGGTGGGGGTGGTGGCTCAGGGCTGCTTTGAGTGGGTTGCAGTCTAAGGGATCCAAGTGACCTACGTCCAATCGAGCTTCTACTTCCATAATGATCGTAGGGAGCGCCATAGTACTGAGAACCGTACTGTTCATCTTCAGGAGCACAGTTAGCGGGGTCATCATATTCAGGTCCAGGGGAGTAGATGCTTCCGTTACCTGAAGAAAAGCCACGAACAGCAGTCACCTCAGCCTTCTTACAGTCAAACACCACGCACAACATAAGGAATAAAAAAAAATCTGCGAATCTCACCTATGTACCCACCTTGGGAGCCGACCCTGTCGTATCTCCTGTTGTTTTGTCTTGGCATTGATTGGGATCCAGAGCGGGAGTGCATTTGGTGTGGTGTGTTCATTCCGGAAGGTCCCAGAGTTCCTGCGTGGGGATGAGGGAAGGTTTGGAACTGCATGGCTTTGGTGGGATCCATTTCTTCTCTGAAGCCTAATAGGTGGAAGGTGGCATAGGGGCAGATTTCATCATCGAGACCTTAAAATTTAATATATGATTTAAACGATGAGGTGGGATTA
This sequence comes from Harmonia axyridis, assembly GCF_914767665.1. NCBI lineage: Eukaryota > Metazoa > Arthropoda > Insecta > Coleoptera > Coccinellidae > Harmonia > Harmonia axyridis. Next base: position 35,741,824 of record NC_059505.1, read on the forward strand.
AGTCTGGTGAGTATTTCATTCAAATAAGAATAAAGTTGAAAACTTTTATTACTCAAAGTATGATTCTTCAAGTTTTTCAGATAAATTGTGGAACATGAATTCAAAGTGGATAAGAAGTCTTGATAAGACTGAAAAAATAATATGAAACAATCTTCATATTGATCTAAGTTAAATTTGAAACCCAATAACAACAAATATTATTTTTAACATGCACACAGGAGAAAACTAGTTCATGCAAACAAACCCATCATTACATAATTAACTTACGATTGTACTGAAGATCTACTTGAAATCTGTTTTGTGTTAGTATTTTTCAGCACTATGGAATGAAAGCAAAAGCAAACCAAAATTCTCGGAAAGATATTCTAACGTTTAATTTCGGAATAAAATTAGAATGTTCTTGCTGAAGCAAGGTAAGACACTATATACATATATGTTATATTATATCTCTTTTTAAACAGAGAAATTAGATGAAAAGGATGACCATTAGGTTGAAGGTAGATTTCTGGTTTCGAAAAACAATTTTTGCATAGGGAAGGAATTGTGTGATTGGGGCCTTAATAACTTTTACTATGATCTGCAAGAACAGATAACTGAGAAAAAGAGCAATAATTGAAGAAATTAAATGCTCAGATGATTTCGACTGATAAATTTAGTTTTATGCAAAACCAGAAAATTATTAAGAAACTTTTTTCCACATTATATACATCACCATCTATAAATAGAAAAATATTGAATTATTGACCAACTTCAATTCCACAGCAATTTATTTGGCTGAATAAGATAAAATAGCTTCAGAAACTTTTATAGGTTATCGAAACCATGTTTTGCTAACGATTCTTAGCAATAAACCCAAAACCATTAATACTAGAGATCAAACGATATCGATTAGTTCTCAAAATCTCAACAAGCATCATTTAAAAATCAAAACCATTCCTAGTGTGTTATTACCTCTGTGTGTGTGTACAGTTTCGTTTGAACCTCTGTGAGTCCTTAGTTCTTCGTACATATGGCGTCTAGGATCCCAGGTTGAATGTGTGCGATAATGACCTCCTACAGTCACATTTAAACAATAAGGTAAACTATACTAACTACTCTTGGTGTATCACCGCAAGCTGGTTGTAATTTAAGACAGGTAAGGACAATCGGAACAACAGAAATAATATTGTTAACATACAGAAACCACATAGCTATGAACATATACAGCCCTTTTATGATAAAGAATTGATAAGCCGCTGAAAGATAATAGATTAATAATTTATGAATACTCTTATTTATCTTTTCTTGAAAAATTTTTAAATTTGTATTTCTTCTATTATCTTTTTATTATTAGAATCTTTTCATGAGATTCCATGGCTTTTTGGTAATTTTTTGAACTTAAGAAGCATGCCAAAGAAGCAAAAGCGAAGCCTTACTTATTCCGGTACCTCTCTTAATCCTGTCGCATGTGTTATAATTAGATCCCGGAACCGGAGGTAGTTTACGATTGGGTGGTGCAATGTATCCCAGTTCGTCTCTGAGGTCAGGTCGGCGTTTGTCCAATGTAGAAGCAGCATTCATCACAGATTGGTTGTAGACAACGTCATCTAAACAGAAGGTGAAACACTAATAGCAAAATATATAGTAACGATGGAAAAACATCGAACACACAAGGAACAAATAAGAAAATTATAAAGTGTCGGTTGAGTGGGTATGTGCAATGGTTTGGGAGTCTCTTGAAATAATTCTTGATTTAGAACTAATTTGTTTATTTTTGATATTCAGTAAGGGTATGGTCCGTATATCATCTTGGATACTCAGGTTAGTAAGTTTGTGGTCCATATATGTCAAATTCCTCAAAAACCGGTAACTACTTCCTCAAACTTCGGTGAGTTATCTGTTACCAGAGCAACCGTACTTTTATTCTGGTTAGGTTCGGTAACCACGCCCACTCGGCTTGGCACTTGCCATTTTAATTTTCAGATCATTGTTTATGAACATTTAACACTCAACAACATTATTATTCTAATTATGAAACAAATACCCTTCAGAGCCATTGAGAACTATTATTTATTTACAAATTAAAAGAGATCAACCATTTATAACCTCCAAAATTCTGTCAAAAAAATTTATTTGATCAATGACAATTGTCAAGCGGTCCGTAAATACGAAGCAGGTTACTTAAAACATTGAAAACCACTAGTAACAGCTCTGAAATTCTCGGCGATATACAGACCATACCCATAATGTGTTGGTTGAGTGGGTATGTGCAATAGTTTGGGAGTCTCTTGAAACAATTCTTAATTTAGAACTAATTCTTTTATTTTTAATATTCAGTAAGTTATTCCGGTTAGTGTTTTCCAACTTTTACGAGAGCCTGACAAAATGAATCTTCCGTTTGATGAAATTTTCTTTAAAATAGGTCTGTAATGTCTTTAGTGATTTAGGTAAGGTAAGGATCTGCAAGTGAGCTCTTCTAATTATCTAAAATTCTCAATCTCGGGAATCGATGACTACAGTGATAAGTTTCCGAAACAAATCGAAACAAGGGTGGTGTGTAAACAGGTATAGTTTGTAAACATTGTTGAAAAAACATACAGTCACTCCTTAGTCTAGTGGTCATGGGTCCATCTCTCCTTGAGAGAGCGACACACACAACAACAATTCCGACAACAACAACAACTACAGTAGTCGCCACAGGAACGGCAATATTCCAGTCAACCCATTCAGGTATCCAAGGAAACAACAATTTGATAGTTGGCGAATCCCTGACTGGTGCGATGGTACCTATAATAATAAAAACGGACATTGTACCTTTCTGATAGTTTCCTTTGCCTTTCAACACACAAAGTACGATAATGGCAACAATGATAACGAACACGCCCATCACTATAGGAACTACTAGGTTAATGTTGGCCAGGATGATTTGTAATGTATCTTCTTTGGGAATTTCACGTGCGGGGGCAATAGTACCTGAAACCAAACAAAACCCCAAGTCAAACATCTAATTCACTGTCATCTGTATAAACAGAACAACATTCAGGTACTATTGCAAAGCGTTATCCGTAAAGCAAATAAACATGCTAATAAACTGAAAAAAACAATAAAGTAAAGAAAAATAAAAATAATAAATCATTTTAAACATCAGACGAAATTTTCTAAGCATATTATTCGATCTGCCAGTAAGTTTGTTATTTATATTAAAAACAATTTACATTTTATTGACCTAACGTCATGTTTTATTAATATCGTAGCTTCTTAAGCTAGGAGTATGCTTGATCTAACTATTCATATACTTGTCCGAAGGTATATATTGTTCTTGTGATAAATGAAGCTCGTGAAAATCTAATAGTGTGTTTGTTATTTATAGTAACAATGAATTTTCATAAAGTGAAGAACAAGTTAATTAAAAACACAATCTTGATAAAAATTAATATAAAAGAGAAACGATTCAATATTTCGACATCGAAATAAAAGTATTTTATAGAACAGAAAATTACTCCAGTAAAGAGTACATCGAAAATTTACTCTTAACTCTTTAAACTTATTGGCTTATCTAACATATGATGTAAAATTAAAATAAATAAAATCTAAGAGAAATCGAAATTATTTCAGGAAAAAATGATAAAATATTCAATAATCGGTATGAAAGTTATCAGAATATGAAGAAGTTATTTAAAAAAAGATTGATACCTTGTTCTTAAATATCCAGGGAAACATTATATTTTTTACAAAGAATTATGTAGTATCATTTATCCCTGCATTCACACACAGAATAAAAAAAAAAAAAACAAATAAAATAAAGGCAAATTAATAAAACGATAAAATACGACAATAGGAAAGGAAAGGATGGGACATTATAAATCATCATGATTATGATTAACACATCAACAGAAAAGTTTATTAAGAAATTCTAGAATATCCCTCAAAAAATATAACCAAGTTTCCAAAGATAATCAACTCAACTAATTTAAAAATAGTATGGCACTTTTATTAATGGAACAAGAAATTTCAACATGTACAAGTACAACTTTTTTATTGATTACCTCCAGTTAATGTTAAGGTTGCGAACTCATATTCGGCAACATTGAATCCAGCGTTGTTGTGAGCCGTTACTCTCAAATGATACCAAGTTGCGGGTTCTAGTCCAAGTAGCACAAAGTTTGGTCCGCCAGGTTTGACATTATTCGATACTTGAATCCATTCGTTGCTGATTCTAGAAATAAAAAACATTGCAAACATTAAAAATTTCATATTTTGATTGGGTGAAAATGAATCTTTATCGAAAACACTTACTTCTTCTTATGTTCGATAACGAAATATAACATAGGGCATCCTCCATCAAGCCAAGAGCTGAGATGTAATGTGATACTGTCAGAGAATTCATCGATTAATTTGTCTGCAGAAGGTATTATTGGTTTATCTCCTCTGCTCCTAGGGTTAATAGTATCTGATGGATCTCCGGTTCCAATGCTAAAAAATTCAAATAAACACATTGAAAATATCAACAAAGTTTCCATCTAGATAAATATAGCAACCACAAACAGTTAACACTCACCTATTGTATGCTGTTACGTATAGTTGATATCTCGTTCCGCATAGAAGGTTTTCCAAGGTGTACTTCTCAACATTTGGTCTAACTTGAATTGTTTCCCAATCGCCAAACTCAGGTTTGTAGTGGATAGTATAGCCGTGAATTGGTTCAACATCGCTGTCATGAGGTCTCAACTTGATTGTCAAAGAGCTTGTGGTTGTTGCAGTGAGGGTAACCTAAAATAATAATTTAGGTTAGGTCGATTGGAGAAGTAGAAACTAAGATGTTAAGATGTCTGAGTAGAAGCCAAGGATTAGATGTGTTACTCAAATATCTTGATTGCTCCCTTCAATTTTGCTGCCCAACCAAAACTTAACCTATCTCATTCCTATATTAATATGTATGTTAAAGACAAGCAAGTCCAACCTAATCTAACCTTGAGAGAGCTAAGTGAAACCTCCTCTTTCAACTTTGTGTTTGCAAAGATAAGTTTTCCTTGAGAGAAGGTTGATCTCACCAAATAAATCATTTCTACCTCCTGTTCAAAGAAGATCCACCACCTTTGAAAACACCCTGCTTACTCTGTGGTAGAATAATCGAATAAAGAAATAATCAAATTTGATACTTACTTGGGGAGCATATGGTGGAGCGTTCACAATCAGTTGGTGGGTGACTGTATCTTGTCCAAAATCGTTCTCAACATGGCAAGAATATTCACCAGCATCTGCCCTAGATACATCCCTAATGAATAATGAACCATCTGGTTGTTTCCTGATGTGGTCGTTTGCTCCAAACTGAACACCCTTGATTTTCCATGTAATAGTGGGAGCAGGAACACCAACAGCAAGACAGGGAAGTGTCACATCTTCTTTGTATGTGGTCGTGAATGTGTCGTCAAATGAGGCAATTTTAGCAGGAACTTGAAAAAAAAACATTAAGACATTGATAGTAAGAATTTATTAGAAAGTGATCAAACTGGCCTTAAGTTGATAACTTACCACTGGAATTAGGAGATACACTTGCTTTCTTGGACGGTAGACCTTCACCCATGGTAGTAGCAGCGGTTACCCAGAATTCATATTTGAAATTGCCGTCCAAGTTCTTAGCTTGATAGCTCAAATTTTGATTTTTGAGGTTAGGAACGATCTTCTGGGATTTAGGTTTATCTTTGTCGTCGGTTCCAACTTGTTTGTAGTAGACTGTATAATATTCGATGATACCATTTGGTTCAGTTGGTGGTTTCCAGCTAACAAGTATAGAATCGTCAGACATTACTAATGCTTTCACAGCAATTGGTGCTTCAGGAACTGAAAGGAGAAATACATTTTGAGTTTGGATAAATTTAAAGGAAAATATAAATGGCAATGACAATGTAACTAGTATTTCCATACCATCTTGCTCAGTTTGGCAGTGAACTGGTGTTGAACGAACTCCATCTCCCCCTGAGGTGAAAGCCAGTACTTCCATAGTATAGTTAGTGTATTTCTTGAGAACATGAAGAATAGTTTCGCTTGAGGCAGTGATCTTAGCATCTCTAGTGTTTTCATCTAAAATCGGGAATTGTTGAGATCTTGAAGGGTACGTTACAAATGCAAACTTACCAAACCAAGAGTCAGAAGGTCCGTAAATAACCTTATAACCTTTAATAACTCCATTTGCAGATGTTAGTGGTGGTGATACCCATGAAACACGGATAGTTTGGGAGGTAAGAGTTGTGCAGGTAACCTTGTCTGGGGGCTGTTCTGGAACTCCTTCAGCAGTGTAGGCTTTGACATCATCTGACAATGGACCTGCTCCAATCTTGTTGAAGGCTTGGACTACTACGGAGTACTGGGTATATGTTTTCAAATTGGAAATCTGAAATGAAGTCATAAGTGTCACTGATGTGAAGGATTTTTGAAAGAGTTTTCGGATATGAAAAGAGCAGGGATTTCATATTTTCTGAAGGGTTGAAGATTTAGACCATTGGAAGGCGTTGAATGTTGATTCAAATTAAGTGAAGCTCATCTAATAAATATTTGAATTTGTGAAAATTATGGGTGCAAGAGCATATTCTTGTGGCACACCATATTCTCATGCTCAGTTAGGGAACTCTAGTAACTCAGTTTTGGAATGATTTAGAGATTATAGCAACAAAAAACTACCTTCAAATGATGTTCCTTTCCTTCCTCTCTGGTGAATTCTACAGTTTCGAAGATGTATGGTTTCTCAGAGCTTGCTAAACGGTAACCAACATAATATCCCAAGATGTCGCCATTCCATTCATCACGAAGTGGGGGATTCCAGAAAACAACAAGAGAGTGCTGGTCGCTTGTGTTAATTTTGATGTTTGTTGGTGGTCCACTTGGTACTTCTTCAGCGGTGATGATAGTCACAACGTCAGATGGTTCACTAGATCCAATGTCATTTTCAGCTAATATACGGATATGGTAGGTAGTAGCTGGTTTCAGAGTGAAGACTCCTGCTTCAGTTTGGTGTCCAGGAATGAGCACACGTTCAGTGTTTGAGTCCCATGGGAGTTTGCTAGGTTTGTATTCGATGATGTATCTGAAAGTGAATTGATTTTTAGAATCTGGTAGTTTTTGATTTTTTGGTGATCTCAGACACACGAGGTTAGAGATCTTTCTGAATAATGAAAACTAAGGAAGAGATACATCTAGGAAAAAGACTAACCTGTTGATTGGAGAGTTGCCATCATAAGGTGCTACCCAAGACAATTGAACACTTCTTCCAGATTTATCCAGAACTTTGAGGGCATAAGGAACTTCAGGGACCTCTTGAATGATCATGTTGATGCTGGTATCGTCACTTCCAAAAGCGTTAGTAGCAACACAGGTGAATAGAGCGGAATCTGATCTTTCAGTTCTCTTGATGCTAAGGTCAGACAGAACTCCATTAGGTAAGATTTCTTCTCTGATGGTATATCTGTTGTCTCCTTTGGGGTCCAAACGTTTGTTATTGATGTTCCACAAGATTCCAATGGGTTTTTCTCCCTTAGCTTCGCATTGTAAAACAGCAGCATCTCCCCTTCTTGAGGTTTGATTGCGTGATTTGATTTCGAATTGAGGTGGTGCTGAAATAAAGAGTTGACTAGTTGGAAAACTTCTAATGCAGTTATAAAATATAAAAATGAATAAAATTTGTTGGTGTTTAGGTTAGTTCTTGAAATAAAGTAAAATATAAACAAATTCCAACAACAATTCCAAACAGTAAATTTTTATACATCTTTATGTTAACTCTGTAATGTTTTTCTGGAATTGTAATTTTAAGCATTTTAATTTTCCTTGAGGAAATTGTATTTTCAGATGAAAAAAATGTATGCATGAAAGGGAAGGGCTTCTACTGAATTTCTTTAATATTTCTTAGGTAAAAATGTTCTCCAACTCACCTTGTACACTGATCAAAATAACTGCTGATAAACCTGAGCCGATTCCATTGAAAGCTTCACAAAGATAATAACCTTCGTTGTTCTTCTGTATATTATTGATTGTTAATGTGCCATCTTCAACTTTTATATCGGGATTGTTTGGCTTGAAATCTTTGTAATCTCCGGGAGATACGCCTAGAAAATTACAAAATATTTAATTGATGCATTAAATTTATTTGTTGTTTTTTCATTTACCTGTAGCTCTCTTCCAAGTAACAACTGGTTTTGGGAAACCATCGGCTTTGCATTCTACAGCCGCATCAGAACCTTGAGCAAAAGCTTTGTCTGTTGGTTCTAAAATCCACCTTGGTGGCACTAAAAAAATCATCTGGTCAGTATTGTGGTCTTTTTTGCCTTGAGTTGTTAATGCATGCATGAAGTAAAGGATTTCGAATGAATATGCTGTTTAAAATTTTTTTAAATCTTGAATCTTTTAGAAAATGTTGCTTTTTGAGGTGATTGAATGAAACAGATGATTTTGCGTTAATATTTTCAATAGGAATACATGTGGTGAAAAATTAATTTGAGATTTATTTGGAGAAAATTCCTATAATGTTGTAGACAATAATAAATTCTTTATAAGCTTGAATATTCAAAAATTGAAAATAACTTTCAGATATAATATAAATGTTTGAAAAAGTATTCAGCATTTCCATTCTACATCCTTTTATGTTAACAACAAAAAGCAAAATGTTAAAAATGGCAATTCGAAAATTGAGCATAATACAGCAACTGCTTTTATATGAAAAAAAAAATATTTATAATAACATGAGATTATCTGCTCAATCAATAATTGTACTTTATTTACTTCATACTTTTTTTAAAATTTATTTATACTTTTTTATTGAATCATTAAGAACTTAGATATTTGCCATTTTTCCCATTTCTATGAGCAGAACCTAATAATCTTGAATTTCCAGTTTTTATTTATGAATTTGTCACTTAAAACAATGTTTACATTTTATTTATTTCCAATCGTTTAACAATGATGAAAAATTGAATCAGGATGAACTCCAATATAAAACACAAGAATATTCTTAAAGAATATTAGTTATTTAGGATTTAGTAAAAACATTTTTTGAAGATAAATGTAGGTAAATTTTTTTACACAAGAAATATTTAAATTAGATGATAAGTGTATTAGTTCATTTTGTCAATAATATAATTCAATTTAAATATTTTATACTGCAATATATTTAAGTATTTCCCCAACTAATGTTGAATTCATTAAAATTGATAGATTATAAGTGAAAGTAATAACTATAACTCAATTTGTCATATTAGGTTCTGCGCTAAAATTAAACACAACCAAAAAAAAGTGACGTGAAGAACTAAAAGCATGCATTGAAGTGAAAAATTAAAGATAAATAGTGCGGGATTTGTGGATAACAGGAAGTCCCTAAATCCTGGCTTCGAGGTGCAGGAGACAGAGGATATTGAAAGGAGTACAGCCAGGATCTTCACCAACCGATAAACATCGACAGGATATTATTTACAGATGACAGAAAGAGCCTATTGTTTGTTATTTGTGCCTGTTATTTACATCTCAGCTTAAACTAACCAGAAACCAAGAGCGCCAATAACTGCAGGCACAGAAATGTTCGAATCTGTTCAGAGGAGAAAAATTCACATAGACGATATGGAAAGTTTTCATTTTTCCTTCTTAATTTGGAGTTGGCCTGAGGTTACTGAAGTATTCAGCAGAAGATCTGGCCTCGGAAATACCTCCTTACGTTAAAACAGTTTCATGAACCAAAAGAAATTGTAATCATTTTTCTCTATTTCAGTATCGTAATAAGTTCATTACAGTACTCAAAACACTGCAGTAATGAACTCATTACAGCATTGTTTTCAGTTATATTTTTCGATTTGTGGTTGTCTACACTGACTTCCGATTCTATCAAGTTTCAACACACGTCAATTGTCAATATTAATTTGGATATAGTGAAATGATTTGCAACATTATTCGCAATTTCTCTTAATTCTGGTGGTGTTAAATTGATTCCGTCAGACAATTCGCAAATTTAATGCGTAATTATAAATTATTGCAAAATTTGAAACGTACGATTCAAATTTCATGATCTGTCAATTTTCGTAACAGTCACACCAACTGACAAGATACAATGCAAAAGTCACTAGGATGTATAATCTGATTTTTTCATTGAATTTCGACAATATTTCACAAAACTTGACTGAAATAGAGAAAATATCGTCTAATACTCGTTTCAGAAGGCAATTCCAACACTCATGTGTTCGAATTTCGCATTCGTGTTGGAATAGAAGCTCATTCTGCAACTTGTTTTAGAATATACTATCAAATAGCCTACTCAGCAGAAATATTTTACAGTGATAAGTCTAACTTCGTTCAAATGTGTAAAACCAGAGATGAACATCATAAATCATTTTTTCTGCGAATGTTATTTTACAAGCAGGGTATTCCAAGGCCAGCTTTCCGCCCATAGAAAGCGATTAATATATCACAGAGTGCGAGTGGAAGCGGTATTAGAGAATGAACCATAGAAACAAGTAATCCATCAAAATGGGGAACTCTACCATAGACATCTAATGAAGTGGTATAGTTAGCATAGCCAGCTCTATTCATAGCGGTACACGTATATTGCCCTTGGTGAGTATCGACAACCGAATCGATGAGAAGAAGCGATGCCTTTTTGCCTATTTTCGTGGTACTAACCCCTGATAGCGATTCGACACTTCTTCCTTGAAAGGTCCACGTAACGTTTAGGGGTAGATCGCCTTCTGATACTAGACAGGTCACCTGGGTGGTTTGACCAGAATGCACTGGGTTTTCACCGAAGGTGAAAGGTACAATGTGGGGCAGAACTGTAAAAACAATTATACCATTTGGTATTATCCAAATAGACCACTTGTTGATTTGGATGTTCTATGGCCAAGCATATATGGTCTAGTTTCTGTCATAGATTGACATTAATGTGTCATCTATTTTCGTCTGTCAGTCTGTTTTTCAGTGTATACATTTGTTGTGACAGGTGTTAACAATATAGAATACTTTTTAGATTCAGGAGCCTTAAATACCCTCGTAGAGCATTTTTTCTGCTGCCGTTTATTTGGTGATATGAAAGACAAATGAAAACTGAATACACGGAAATATTTTCATGTAAATAACCTAGCTCTTCGTGAAAACTAGTTCTATATTGAAGCGTACATACACAAAATGTACTGTGATTCACATAAAAACATTTTTTAATAGTACATTCTGGGACTTTTTTTAGGTTTGACAGGTTATCAATAAAAACTTGCAGAATATCTTTCCCGAGGACTAATATTGAAAGACCAACTAAATCAACAAAACTTAATAAAGGGACAAACAACCCAGGATTCACTTTGAGAAACCAATAGATCAAAATAAGCAACACCAAAATATTAACCATTAACGAGAAGTTCAGTTGTATATTTCGTTTCGCCAGCCTTGTTCTTGGCGATGCAACTATAATTTCCGGAAGTTCTGTAAGATACAGCTTCTATTGTTAGCATTGAACTTCTCCTGCCTCCTTTAGAGATGGATATATCAGAATGAAACCCTAAATTTTCATCGTTCAAGAACCAGAAGAAACTTATAGGAAGATCTCCTTCAGCAGCCAAACAGTTGACCTGCGTATACTGGCCTTCTTGAAGTGGGCTGTCTTCGAATGTGAAGTGTTGAATCCTTGGAACCACTGAGTGAAGAAGAAATTTTGAAAAATTACGAAATGACTTCTAGGAGAATCTTTTTGGATAGGGTAGACATTAAAACTAGAGATTCCGGATATTCTTGACATCGACTAACCGTTGACGTTTAAGGTAGTACTATGTTCAGTCCTGCCAACCTTATTTTCCCCTACACAAGTGTAGTTACCGGCATGTTCATAAGAAACAGATTCAATGGATAAAGTACTACTCCTTCTACTAACGGAGACTATCCTCACACCAGACAGAGTGTCTATGTTCTTAGAGTTAAACATCCAAGATATTTTCATCGGTAAGTCTCCAACACCAACAGTACATTGAACAGTGGCGTAAGCACCAGTTTCAATAGGATTTTCTTCGAACATGAATTGATGAATCTTTGGAGCAACTAGGATAAAAGAAACATAAATAGCTAACGATATAAAAGAATAATAACCATTAACAAGAAGCTGGGTTGTGTAGGAAGCTTCCCCAGCTGCGTTACTAGCTAAACAACTATAGTTTCCGGAATTCACGTATGAAACTGATTCTATGGATAACATAGAGCTGCGTTTTCCTATCTTTGACGTGCTTATCTCAGTGTATCGGTCAATTTTATCACCATTTAATAACCATGAGAAAGAGATCGGCAGATCACCTTCTACTGCAAAACAGTTCACTTGGGTGTACTGGCCTTCTTGGAGAGGACTGCCTTCGAAGGCAAATGGTGCAACCTTAGGGGACGCTAGGAAAAATATCATTCTTGAACAATAATTTGAACTTAAGAAATGTTATCCAAATTCAGTTCTGCTAGACTTTGACCATTTGCTGATTATATATTTTGATCAGGTTAGAAACCTTAATCTATAAGGTTGTCTTTCGATATATACTGAAGTATTTTGGGACAAACTGGGAAGACGAGAATATCAAAAATAACGTAAGTATATATGCAGGTATTAACCATTAACAAGAAGCTGTGCATTATAAGAAGTTTCACCAGCTGCGTTTCTTGCTTTACAACTGTAGTTGCCTGAGTTTCTGTACGTAACCGATTCAATTGTTAACATTGAGCTACGTTTTCCTACTTTGGTAGCACTGATTTCGTTGTAACCGTATTTGGCCAGTTCGTATTCTTCAAAAAACCAGCTGAAGTCAATTGGAAGGTCACCTTCTGCAGCTAGACAGGTTACTTGGGTGTAGTGGCCTTCATGGAGAGGACTTCCGTCGAAAAAGAAAGGTGAGATCTTTGGCAGAACTGTCAACATCGATTTTCAATGCTTTAGTAAAAACATTGACGATTATAGTTTCAAAAAGAAATTTACGAAAGAATGAGAACCAACATTTCACCAATCAATCATTTACCATCATGATATACCTTGAAGAAAAAATAAGTCTGTTTTGATTGTTTACAAGTTGTTGCGAGGAAGGATGAATGGAATATGTATCATCGGATTTCTCGTAGAAACAACATTTCGAAGAAAAATCAATCAAGTTAGCATCTGAAAAGAGAGGGGCTGGGAAAATGAATAAAACTGTAACGAATACACGAACTGAAAGCAAAAAATAAAAACAATGAAGGAAGCAAGAATTAACGACGATCCTAACCGTTGACATTTAAAGCAGCAGTAAGTTCAGCTTTGCCAACCTTATTTTCACCGATGCAAGTGTAGTTTCCAGCGTGTTGGTAAGATACAGATTCAATGGACAAGGAGCTACTGCGTCTGCTGACAGATCCAATGGTTATGCCAGATAAGGAATCGATGTTCAAATTGTTGAATTTCCAAGTGAATTTTAGGGGCAAGTCACCAACAGATACTGTGCACTGAACTGTTGCATATCCTCCTGATTCTACAGGGTTATCTTCGAAGTTGAGATGGTGTATCTTTGGTTCCACTATACAAAGAATATGAGGTGTTAGGAAAAGGCTACAGATCAAATTGAACCATGAAGATTGTACTTTAGTAGGGATATAAGAGGAAGGAATTCAACGAATTACGATAAAACTAAAAGGAAACGTATAGTTGGGTCCACTGACCGTTGACATTTAGCGTGGCAGTTTGCTCAGTTCTGCCAACCTTATTCTCGACTATGCAAGTGTAATTTCCAGCATGTTCGTAAGACACATATTCTATAGATATAGTGCTACTTCTTCTGTTGGCAGAACCAACAGTGATTCCTTTAACAGAATCCATATCAGCGTTGTTGAACTCCCAATGAATCTTAAGCGGTAGATCTCCAGCAACAACAGAACACTGCACCGTGGCATACCCCCCTGATTCAACAGGGTTCTCTTCGAAATTTAAATGATGTATTTTCGGAGCAACTGTAGACCAAGATATTAGCTTCATAAGTGTGTTAGTTAGGGATTAAAAAAAAAAGTAAATGGTACTGATAGGAAGCACAGATTCACCCAAAGTTATATCGCAATGGTAGCAGAAACTGTAACCGGAAACACTTCTAATGAGACCATGAACTGTGTTAACAAGATCGGGTAAAGTACATTCAAGGAACCGAGTGATTGGTAGAGGAATCAAACTAGAAACAAAAATTGTAACTGCCAAAAAAAACTGCATCCACAATAAAACTAACCGTTAACATTCAAAGTTGTGGCGATTTCAGTTCTGCCAACCTTATTTTCACCAATACACGTATAATATCCAGCGTGTTGATAAGTGACAGGTTCTATAGATAAAGTGCTGCTTCTCCTATTGACAGATATCACTGATATTCCTTTGAGAGTATCGATACTGTCATTGTTGAATTTCCAAGATATTTTTAAAGGTAAATCCCCTATAGCTACAGTACATTGAACAGTAGCGTAGCTGCCTGATTCGACAGGGTTATCTTCAAAATTCATGTGGTGTATCTTTGGCGCCACTGTGATTGAAAAAATAATATCGATAATAATAGCAGAAAATAATTGTCAGGGGATAAATAAAGTAAAAACTTATAAACTTAAGAAACATTGGAAGAAAGGACTGTGCGCACAAAAAAAATACAGTGAGATCTCTTCTATGAAAGAGACTACAAACTAACCGTTGACATTCAAAGTGGTTGTCAGTTCAGTTTTGCCAACCTTGTTCTCAACTACACACGTATAATCTCCTGAATGTTCATAAGATACAGATTCGATAGATAAGGTACTGCTCCTTCTGTTTGCAGAACCAACTGTTATTCCAACTACAGAATTTATGCTTCTGTTGTTGATTTTCCAATCTATTTTCAAGGGAAGATCTCCGACAGCTACGGTGCATTGAACTGAAGCAAAACTTCCGTATTCTGAAGGGTTTTCTTCGAAACTGAAGGGATGTATTTTTGGTGCAACTAGGATGAAACGCTACGCATGAGTACCAACACAAATATTTTTACGAAAGTGAATATTGTCTTAGAATGTTATTTTTCGGTGGTGTTGTTGCTGCTTTGCAAAATTTCCTCTTGAAAATGAAGTTTGGTAAAGAAAGAGAAATGGAATTCAGGGGAAATCAATGAAAAAGCATAAAGCAAAAGACGTTAACACTAAATAAGAACATCTAAGAATACCAATGAAGTATTTTGACAACTCCTTCACTAACCATTGACATTTAGAACAGTACTATAATGGGCAACGCCAGCTTTATTTTCAGCTATGCAGGTATAAACCCCAGCATGTTTGTACGTGACTGAGTCAATAATAACAGAGCTACTTCTCCTGCCAACAGAAGTGATGGTTATTCCCCCAACATTAGAAATACTTTCGTTGTTAAAATTCCAAGTGATCTTTAAGGGTAAATCACCCACAGCAACAGTACACTGAACAGTGGCGTAACCACCTGATTCCGCAGGGTTATCTTCGAAATCGAAATGGTGAATTTTCGGTGACACTGAGAAAAAAATATCAAAATTCATTAGGAAAAGAGGTATTAGGGTTGTGATCATGATTTCAACAAAATTCGTAAAGATGAGGGTTCAAAATATACTTTTGCTCCACCGACTAACCGTTGACGTTCAAAGCAGTTGAATATTCAGTCTTGCCAACCTTATTTTCACCAATACAAGTATAATTTCCTGCATGTTGATATGTGACAGATTCTATGGATAAGGAGCTACTTCTTCTACCGACAGAAGTGATGGTAACTCCTCGAACAGACTGTATGTCTTCGTTGTTGAATTTCCAGTGAATTTTCAGGGGTAAATCTCCGATAGGCACTGTACATTGAACAGTGGCGTAACCTCCAGATTCGGCAGGGTTCTCTTCGAATGTGAAATGGTGGATTTTTGGAGCAACTACGAAGAATAAACTCAAGTTTTTATATTCGAATACCAGTGAGGATTGTAGAATTCTATGAGAGGCCACATATGTTAATATTCGTTTTGATATTTATGAAAGAAATTGTGTAGATTTATCATCCGATTCAGGGTATAGTATAAGGAATGTTGAAAAAGGAGTCGAAAAGCTAAGCAAAAAAAAATCTCAATTTCGACTAACCGTTGACATTTAACACTGTTTCATATTCAGTAACGCCAACTTTGTTTTCTGCGATACAGGTGTAAAGTCCGGAGTGTTTGTAGGACACTGATTCGATTATCAAAGAACTACTTCTTCTGCCAAGTGATGTTATCGTTACACCTGATACAAGATCGATACTGCCGTTATTGAATTTCCAGGTTATCTTCAGAGGTAAGTCCCCAATAGGTACAGTACATTGAACTGTAGCATAACCTCCTGACTCTACAGGATTGTCTTCGAAATTAAGATGCTGTATTTTTGGAGCCACTACGAATGAAACGAAAACAGACAATAGTAGGAAAAAAGTCGATAATATCAATAGGACAAAGGGAGAAATATCATGCAATACATTCATTCATATTTTTTAAGAAATACACCATCATAATATACCATTTATACGTAGCTGAGAAGAATATTCTGACAATCCTGCCTTATTTTTAGCCAAACAAGTATATTTTCCAGCGTGTTCAGCCTTTATTACATCAATATTCAGTTGACTAACCCTCTTGCTAGTTTTCAAAATGGTAATACCACTATCCTTTGAGATCTCTTGATCGTTCAACGTCCAAGAGATCTCTATAGGAAAGTCTCCCTTGTTAATCGAACAAATCACAGTTACCATGTCTCCAGAATTGAGGGGATCTTCACCAAATTCGAATAGGGCGATTTGAGGAGGAACTAGAAAGCAAAAACCATCTCAGGGAGAAAAAAAAAACAAAAACTGAAAGGACATAATCACTAATACAAGAAAATACAAATATTCAATAAACCATTGACTTGGAGTTCCGCAAGGTAGGCTGTTTGGCCCGCTGAATTCGATGCCTCGCAAGTGTACGTTCCAGCGTGGTTATAAGTGACGGACTCTATGGTTAACGATGACGTTCTTCTTCCCATAGGTGAGATTGTCACTTCCGGTGTATTTTGGATGACGTTTTCGTTGAGTTTCCACAAGAAAGAAATAGGCATGTCTCCTTCTGAAGCTGTGCATATCACTTGAACGAACTGACCAGAGTGAACAGGGTTGTCCTCGAAACTGAACGGAGTTATCCTGGGTAAAACTAGCGCAAGATGTTAGGTTAGGATAATTGCTGGTATTATAGAATTGTATAACTTTCATGGAAGATTTGATAATAGAAAGACGCAATAGTGTTGGTTTTTGTTGGAAAAATAGAAATGAGGTTGTTATAAAAAAAAAATCAAGCGTAAAACTACGAATTACAGTTATTAACAATTTTAGGTACCATTTATGCGTAGGAACGAAGAGAAAGCAGATTCGCCAGCTTTATTTTTGGCTAAACAGGTATATTTCCCAGCGTGTTCAGCCTTGACCGCATCTATATTCAATTGGCTGACTTTCCTATTAGTTTTCATGATATTTATACCGCTTTGCTCGGGTATTTTCCTATCGTTCAAAGTCCAGGAAATGTTGATGGGAAAATCACCTTTGTGAATGGAACAAACGACGGTGACCATATCCCCAGAGTCTATGGGATCTTCACCAAATTCGAAGTGTGCTATTTGTGGTGGGACTGAAAGTTACATTCTTTTTTTGAGGGTCAAAAAAAAATTTTTGGTTAGGCATTGGTTGTGGAAAGTTTGAGATAATTTCAATAGAGGTGTGCCTGGATTGAAAAAGTTTCATGGTAGAAAGAAAGAAGGGAAATAACATCAAGCAAAAAAAAATTTCAAATAGAAATATCATTTAACCATTGACTTGCAACTCGGCCATGTACGATGTTCCTCCAGCTGAATTGAAGGCTTCGCAAACATAAGTACCAGCATGATTGTAATTGACAGATTCAATAGTTAAAGTCGAAGTCCTTCTTCCTAATGGAGAAATTGTTATTTCCTGTGAGTTTTGAATGATTTTCTCGTTCAGTATCCACTTGAAGGTGATTGGCACGTCTCCTTCGGTCGCTGTGCACATCACTTGTATGAATTGACCGGAATGTACAGGGTTGTCTTCGAAACTGAACGGGGTGATTCTAGGAAGTACTAGGAGAGAGATTGAGGTTAAGTTTTTTCCGATTAATCTATGATATGGATAGATTAGCTTGGGTTTATCTAGGTATTTTGTTACATAGCATCCAGGTAGTTGAATCGATCACATTTGAATTATATAGTGTCCGCAAGAAACACACCAGTCAATATTATCGCAAGAATGAGTTTTACCGGAAAATCAATTTGTACCCTCACAAGAATAGGGATCTTTGATATCTAATAAAGATCTTTAACCATGATCATTTGGTCTTTGACATCTTAGTTTATTTTCAACATTAACGAATACTGAGCAGAAACCTTGATTTCAATAAACCAACATTCTTTGTTCACCCTTTCAAGCCAACTAGGTTGAGCATAGTTATATCTCATAAGCAGTATAGAAAAAGAGAAAAAATACAATCACGAGTGATTGCAGATTGCAATAAGCCTACTCATAGCTTTATTCCAAACAATATAAAATAGTATTAGCAATCCTTTTTGAGATCTTTAGATAACAGTCATTTTGAAGAATATGGTATATGGTAATACAGTCATTTTGAAGAATATGGTGTGGGGTAATATAGTTATTTTGAAGAATATGGTATATGGGGATATCAGGATTGAAAGGTAATAAATAAATAATCGAAACTACAAACAAGAAATAGTTCAACAGTGAAGAGTACCCTTAACAACAAGCTCGGCAGCATAATGGGCAAGTCCAGCTTTGTTTGAAGCCAAACAAGTATAATTTCCTGAGTGTTGATAACCAATGGAGTCAATATTCAACACTGATGTTTTTTTGCCGAAGGAACCAACGTTGATGTTCAGTTCTGGAGTGATTGGTCTTCCATTCAGCATCCAAGAGAAAGCGACTGGAAGATCTCCGACAGACAGAGTACATTGCACCGATATGGTCTCACCCATGAAGGTAGGTTCATCACCAAAAGTGAAGGGTTGAATTTTTGGTAAAACTAAAATTAATAATTGAGGGTTGGTGAATCAATTGAGACGTTAACAACGTTACGGGACAAAATGGAGGAGGTAGAAATATATAAACTAAAAACTTTCCAATCTATGCATCTACAATAATTGCTTTAATATACCCTTAACAACCAGCTCGGCTGTAAAATGGGACATGCCACCCCTATTCGACGCTAAACACGTGTAATTCCCAGCATGCTGTGCACTAATGGAATCGATGTTAATTACGGAAGTTCTCTTCCCAAATGAGGCGACATTGACGTTCAAATCAGACGGTATAGCTTTTCCATTAAGCATCCATGAGAAAGTTACTGGAGAATCTCCGAGAGAAAGCGTGCATTGGATCGAAGTGCTCTCACCCTCCGAGGAAGCCTCCTCGCCGAAGCTGAACGGTTTGATCTTCGGCAGAACTGGCGAAAAAAGCTTATATTTAATTATCATTGAACGTGCGAAATGGTGGATGCGCCGGGACCATTAATTTGATGTCCAACGTAACAGAATGGCGGATGCGCATACGTTATGTTTATATTATTTCTATGATTCATTGGACTTCGGCGAGATGAAAAACGGAGTTTTGTAGAAAAAGGACATTCGGAAAGACCTAGATAAAAGCCATCATAAAACAATAAAAAATAAAGAGATGATCTTGGATTTGAGAATCGAAGTTACCATGGAAAGGAGGAATCTTTCGAAGTGGCTCTGAGATTCAAATTCAAAATGGGCGATTTGAGGAGGAACTAAAAAGCACAAACCTTATCAGGAAGAAAAAAAAATTGAAAGGATTTAATCACTAATACAACAAAATACAAATATTCAATAAACCATTGACTTGGAGTTCCGCAAGGTACGCTGTTTGGCCCGCCGAATTCGATGCCTCGCAAGTGTACGTTCCAGCGTGGTTATAAGTGACGGACTCTATGGTTAACGATGACGTTCTTCTTCCCATAGGTGAGATTGTCACTTCCGGTGTATTTTGGATGACGTTTTCGTTGAGTTTCCACAAGAAAGAAATAGGCATGTCTCCTTCTGAAGCTGTGCATATCACTTAAACGAACTGACCGGAGTGTACAGGGTTGTCCTCGAAACTGAACGGAGTTATCCTGGGTAAAACTAGCGCAAGATGTTAGGTTATGTTAGGTTAGGATAATTTCTGGTATTATAGAATTGTATAAATTTCATGGTAGATTTGATAATAGAAAGAAGCAATAGCTTTTCCATTAAGCATCCATGAGAAAGTTACTGGAGAATCTCCGAGAGAAAGCGTGCATTGGATCGAAGTGCTCTCGCCCTCCGAGGAAGCTTCATCGCCGAAGCTGAACGGTTTGATCTTCGGCAGAACTGGCGAGAAAAGCTTATATTTAATTCTCATGGAAAGAGCGAAATGGTGGATGCGACGGGATCATTAATTTTACCCAAAGTAACAGAATGGCGGATGCGCATACATAATGTTCATATTATTACTATGGTTCATTGGACTTCAGCGAGATGAAAAACGGAGTTTTGTAGAAAAAGGACATTCGGAAAGACCTAGATAACAGCCATCATAAAACACTAAAAAATAAGGAGATGATCTTGGATTTGAGAATCGAAGTTACTATGGGGAGGACGTGGATCTGAGAAAAATTCTACCATCAAGAAAGTACACAATTTTACCCTTCACGACGAGTTCTGTCGAATAAAAGGACATTCCAGCTCTGTTGGAAGCCAGACAAGTATAATTTCCAGCGTGTTCAGCTCTGATCGAATCGATGTTAACGACAGAAGTTTTCTTCCCGAAAGATCCTATGCTGATGCTCAGATCGGATGGGATAACTTTTCCATTTAGCATCCAAGAGAATTCAACCGGTAAATCGCCGTGAAATAGAGTACATTGTATGGACGTACTATCTCCGACGAAGGACGGCTCCTCTCCAAAGCTGAACGGTTTGATTTTTGGCAATACTGGTGAAAAGGCACATTTTAAATCGGCATAGATATCATGATTGAGCGTCATCTACATCCAGAAAGATACAAACACGATAGCACAGTTTTTTTGAGTGTCACTAAGACAATCTCAAGAGCATAACCATCATTAAATTCAATTTAACTATATTCGATTAAATTTTGACAATTGACATTTATGTAGGCTTGGTTAATCGATCGTCTAGAGGTATGATTCGATTACCTGGCCTTTCGTCTTCTTCTTCGTTACTTTGTTGGATTTGTAATAATTAAATTCTTTTGAATTATTTACATCTATTAACAAAGCCACAATTATACAGTACAAACTCAGTATTGAGAAGATCTTAATTACGTCTTAATTAAGTTTCTCACTACGGTAATGAATTTCGTCTTCAACTCGAGTGTTAATTACTCGAAACGTCTTCGATTATCACGTCTTCGTTGTACTTTAAGTTTTCGGTCGTCTCGTCTTCAACTTGTTCGCGACTCGTCTTAATCTAGTACGCGAAACGTCTTTTCGTCTTAAGTTGACCGCCCGAACTCGACTCGTCTTCGACTCAAGTTAAACTGTGTCTCTACCGATTGGAACTACCCTGTCTCGAATATTGACCTCCCTTCTTTTCGTCTTGGCCACACCCTTAGGGGAAAATACCATCCCCTAGTCCAATAAGAGCTTTGCCGTACCGCCTACAAAGATCTTCGCGGATTCCTGGAAATCGAATATTCTAGAAGGACTAGAACCTGATAAACAGATGTAACACATCTGGTACAACCGTCTTGTTCTCGAGCTTTCCCAACCCCAGTAAGTCTCTTAAGATTTACAACCGACATGACACATCTTCGACACCCCGAAGAATAACACATACTTTTTACATTATGTACAATAACAATTCGTTCCCTGTAAATCAATTGAAACTGTCATACCCTCGACACTAAAAGAAACTAATAGGTCTCCAAGCATCCGGTTGACCATCGCAATCATTTACAGGGAACAATAATTGGATCCTACATTCATAGGTTAACATATCCCACTTATAGGTTAATTAACACTGAAAACTCTGTGTTAGGTTTGTGTTCTATTTCAGAATTTGTCATTGGCATTCTATGATCTAGGTTAATTGATCATTTTTTCCAACAAATACAATACACTATTAACGAGAAGTTATAAGTCTTCTGTTACAAAGTGGACGAAGATTCAGAGTACAGGGTGGGCAAATTTCGATGTTTTAGCACTACAACTTTTAAACCAGAGGTGATAGACAAAATCTGATACCCACTTCTCGATCTCTTTTTCTGAGAAACTAACAAGGGTAGTATTCATTTTTGGCCACCTTCTTTTGTTTTCGAGTTATAAGCGAAAATTGGAAAAATGGCGATATCGAAAAACATTCATATCTCCGTTGATATTGGTGATAGAGCTCTGAAATTTAAACATTATACAGGCACTTTTTCACGTAAAATCCAGTGGCGTACTCGTATTTTCAAAAGGGTTTTTAATTACGAAGCTATGACCCAAAGTTATGTTTTTTTAAATGGGAACACTATATTTCTGTGACATTTTTTGAAAGCTTAATTTTTCCTGATTTCAAAAATATATAACATCATATGGTTCGTATCAATATAAATAATAGAAAATGGTGAAAAACCTTTTTTTACCTAAGATTCTCATTATTTCTATGGTTTCAACTGTTGATGAGCACAGAAAAATTGAGCTTCCTATAACAAGAGTAGTGTCCTTCCATCAATCTGATTATTTCTATGCTTTTTACTAATTTATACAAAATTCGAATCGAGGCATATTTTATAAATTTTTCATCTAAAAATAGATTCGGAAATAACGAAAAGATCCACGGGATCGATTGTTTCAATCGAAAGAGCTGTAATGAGATGGATGCATCAGAAGATTATTTTCATAGGTCTCCAGATTGAATACGCACAGTTTATTCGAAGTCACTTGAACTATTCCATAAGAACTCTTGGCCATAGATGCACCTTTGAAGTGGATACCGCGATCTGCAAAATACCGGGGTTTATCTAAAAGTATTGTTAGGCAATAAATTCACTGGGCCCA
This sequence comes from Harmonia axyridis, assembly GCF_914767665.1. Classification (NCBI taxonomy): domain Eukaryota; kingdom Metazoa; phylum Arthropoda; class Insecta; order Coleoptera; family Coccinellidae; genus Harmonia; species Harmonia axyridis. The sequence continues at coordinate 35,764,907 of NC_059505.1, forward strand.
AAGGAATTTCTGGAAACTTGGACAAACCTTGTATAATTGAAATATTCATCTTCCTCCAAGTGACTTTGGATATACTATACCAATCCATTTCAAATAGCAGATGAAACAATGCATATATGATTGAACAATTTAATTACGAAGGGAATTACTGAAAATCATGGAAAAAATCAGATCAACGGAAGGACACTTCTCTTGTTATAGGAAGCTCAATTTTTCTGTGCTCATCAACAGTTGAAACCATAGAAATAATGAGAATCTTAGGTAAAAAAAGGTTTTTCACCATTTTCTATTATTTATATTGATACGAACCATATGATGTTATATATTTTTGAAATCAGGAAAAATTAAACTTTCAAAAAATGTCACAGAAATATAGTGTTCCCATTTAAAAAAACATAACTTTGGGTCATAGCTTCGTAATTAAAAACCCTTTTGAAGATACGAGTACGCCACTGGATTCTACGTGAAAAAGTGCCTGTATAATGTTTAAATTTCAGAGCTCTATCATCAATATCAACGGAGATATGAATGTTTTTCGATATCGCCATTTTTCCAATTTTCGCTTATAACTCGAAAACAAAAGAAGGTGGCCAAAAATGAATACTACCCTTGTTAGTTTCTCAGAAAAAGAGATCGAGAAGTGGGTATCAGATTTTGTCTATCACCTCTGGTTTAAAAGTTGTAGTGCTAAAACATCGAAATATGCCCACCCTGTACATAAAAGAAGAATACTATTTACCGATTTCTCAAATGTCAAACTTCCTTGGACTCCAGTAGATAAGGGATAATTCAGGATAAGGAAATTAAACTAAAGAGAAAAAAGACCGAGAAATCCTATTCAAATACCGTTTATAAACAGTTGTGCGGTATAAGACGTCTCCGCAACTTTATTGGAAGCCCAACAAGTGTAATTTCCTGCATGCTCGCTCCCAACAGAATTTATGGTGAGAAGATTTGTCCTTGAGCCTATCTGCATTGTGTTTATCTCGGCAAAGTTGCCGATATCCTGACCGTTCAATGTCCAGGTTATGTTAACAGGAACATCTCCTTTGCTCACGTAACAAGTCAGTTGTGTACTGTCTCCCGAGTTGAGTTTGCCCTCGAAATCAAAGGATAAGATGTGTGGGGGCACTGCGAAACACAAATATTTGCATTTGAAAGCAGTTCAATATATAGGTTTTGACGTTACTTTTTTATTTAATTTTTTTTTAACTTTCATTTTCAATTTTTTTTTTTTTGAGAATTCAATGTTCTATATATACAAGTTGCAAAGATCGATGCCGGATAATATCCTTGTCTAGAATTCTAGTTTGATGAGGAATAAGAATGGGTATAAGGGAAAGAATTATTAGTTCACACAAATGGGCAATCGTAATGTCTTTTCTAACCGTTAACGTTGAGACTTGCTGAATAAGATGAAGCTCCTGCACGGTTCTGAGCAAGACAAGTGTATATCCCAGAATGCCTCGCTTGTACCGAGTCAATGTTAAGCATGCTCACTTTTTTACCACCTCTAGATATAGTTATGTCGTTGAAATCGTCTACCACCACACCGTTCAGATACCATGTTATGTTCACTGGGGTGTCGCCTTTATGTACATTACATGTGAAAGACACTGAATCTCCAGAGTTGATGCTGTCTTCACCGCTGTCAAAATGTGATATTTGAGGAAGAACTGAAAACAATTTGATGCCCAGTATTTGATTATATTGTCGATTATTACTTAGGTGAGGTTATGTATGAGAATTTAATCGGTACCAGTTTATAATCTTGGAAATTCATATTTTAGAAGATATTATGTTTTTTCTAAATTTATAGTTAGGTATCAGAATTCCAAATTTCAGTTTTGAGGCTAAAATAATCGATGCTGAATGACATTCCTACTTTGAATTTCGGTTTCATCGGGAATAAGAAAAAGGAGAATGGATATCCACGTTTGGGAGTATATGAGGTGAGAAGACGACAAACATTAATCTTTCTAACCATTAACATTGAGAGTTGTTGAATAGGATGAAGATCCTGCACGATTCTGAGCTTGACATGTATACACTCCAGAATGTTCAGCTTGTACTGAGTCGATATTTAGGGTGCTCACTTTTTTACCACCTCTAGAGACTGTTATATCATTGAAATTGTCGATTGATACTCCGTTCAAATACCATGTTATGTTTAGTGGTGTATCTCCTTTATGTACATTGCAGATAAATGAAACTGAATCTCCTGAGTTGATGCTGTCTTCACCGCTGTCAAAATGCGATATTTGAGGAAGAACTGAAAATATATGTCGTGCGAATTTGTTTGAAAGCCAATAATTTAATTCATTTCAATGTGCTATCACAGAGCAAATATCTAATATTTTCATGAGAAGCCCGTGTTCCAAAAAAATAGAAGAAATGCCATATTGAACCAGAAAAAGGCCACCAAACCTAGCATACTGTTACACTGAAAGGAGGATGAAGGTGGAAATATAGGTAAAATCCAGAAAACAAAAGCAATAACTATTTCTGACCATTGACATTGAGATGAGCTGAGTAAGATGCTTTTCCTGCCAAGTTTTGAGCAACACACGTGTATACTCCAGCATGTTCAGCTCTAACTGATTCGATGTTCAAGTTGCTTATTCTTTTACCACCTTTCACAATGGTGATATCAGGCAGATCACCAATAAGTTTGTCGTTGAGGTACCACGTCATATTCACTGGAATATCGCCTTTATGTACGGTACATGTTATGGAAACAGGATCTCCAGAATTGATGCTATCATCTTCAGTATCGAAAGGAGAAATTTGTGGAAGAACTGGAAAATAAAGTCCATATAAATTTGGACATGGATCACTAGAATATACATGAGAGTCCTATGCGTATATCTCTAATTAGGATTTGTGATCAGTAGTATCAGATCAGAAGTATGAACATAATGTTTGGTTTAACGTACCTGAGAATGTTGAGGTATTCTTGGGTAAGTTTTGAAGGTTATAAAGAAATAAGTATCAACAGTGAATATATCAATACAGTTGACATGTAAATCGGTAAAAAATGTGGAACTACCAGCTCTATTTTGAGCTACGCATGTGTACGCTCCATCACGTCTATCTTGAACGGAATCTATGGTAAGAGCACTAACTTGTTTTCTGGCCAGTCTTCACTACAGATATATCTGCAGTGTCATGAACCAGATTATATTGATAGGTAAATCATCCTCGTGGGCGTTACAAGAAATTCACCAAAATCAATACTTTCTTCAACATCGAAATGTGTTATATTTGGAAGAACTGTGGATAGAACAACCCTATTATGTCCCAGGAATGTGTATGACTCAGGGAACACTTTTTTCAAAAGTTGAAAGAACTGCTGTATAAAGTTGGAAGAAGACCAACAAAACCAGAAAACTCTTGCTTTCTAGCACCAAACAGAAAAAAATTACAATAGAAGGAGGATGAAGTTGGGATTATATGTAAGATTGAAAAAAAATCAATAACTATTTCTGACCATTGACATTGAGATGAGCTGAGTAAGATGCTTTTCCTGCCAAGTTTTGAGCAACACACGTGTATACTCCAGCATGTTCAGCTCTAACCGATTCGATGTTCAAGTTGCTTATTCTTTTACCACCTTTCACAATGGTGATATCAGGCAGATTACCAATAAGTTTATCGTTTAGGTACCACGTCATGTTCACTGGAATATCGCCTTTATGTACGTTACATGCCAGTGAAACAGGATCCCCAGAATTGATGCTGTCCTCTTCAGTATCGAAAGGAGAAATTTGTGGAAGGACTGTAAAATGAACTCCATGTAAAATTGGGCATGGTTTACGAGAAGATGCATGAGAGGCCTATGCGTATATCACTAATTAGGATTTGTAATCACTAGAAGTAGAAACAGCGTTCATCAAGTTGGTTTTAGAATTAGGTTAGGTTATTTTTGGGTGAGGTTTAATGATAAACAAGAGTGATTATATCAATACCGTTGACATGTAAATCAGTAGAAAACGATGAACTACCAGCCCTATTCTGAGCTACGCATGTGTACGTTCCAGCATGTCTATCTTGAACGGAATCTATGGTGAGAGCACTTGTCTTCTTGCCAGTCTTTACTACAGATATATCTGAAGTATCGTGAATAGGTTCTCCATTCAGGAACCAGGTTATATTGATAGGTGAATCACCCTTGTGGACGTTACAAGTGAGAGATACCGATTCACCAGAATCAATACTTTCTTCAACATCGAAAGGTGCTATATTTGGGAGAACTGTGGACGAAACAATCGCGTTGAGTAAAAAAGCATTAGCCAATGAATAAACATGAACTTGTTAATAATACGAGCCGACAAAGAACCTTGAAGAATACCACTAACACATAAAATTGAAAACTTCGTGTATGGAGAAATGTGAGGGTAATAAAGGAAAAACAGATGTTGTAAAACTAATGAAGTGTTCTTTCTAACCATTAACATTGAGAGTTGTCGAATAAGATGAAGCTCCTGCACGATTCTGAGCTTGACAAGTATAAACTCCAGTGTGTTCTGCTTGTACAGAGTCGATATTAAGTGTGCTTACTTTTTTACCGCCTCTAGAAACCGTTATATCATTGAAATTATCTATTGATACTCCATTCAAATACCATGTTATGTTAACTGGGGTATCGCCTTTATGTACATTACAGGTAAATGACACAGAATCTCCTGAGTTGATGCTGTCTTCACCGCTGTCAAAATGTGATATTTGAGGAAGAACTGAAAATATATTTCGTATGTGTTTTTTTTAACCTGATGATTCATTGAATTGTCGGTTACTTTCAGTTGTAGTTGTTAATATAAAAAAAATTGGTACCAGTATCTTATGCAGAAAAAGGATTTTTCAATTTATCAAAATAGGTTGTTTTTTCATCGAATATCAAATGATATGACGCAATAATTACTATTACAGAACAAATTAACGCTATTTTCATGAGAGGCCTGTGTTTAAAAGTTGAAATAACTGCTATATAGAACTGGAAGAAGACCACCAAACCCAGAATACTGTTGTTTTCTAGCACCAATCAGGAAAAAAATTACAATGGAAGAAGGAGTTGGGAATAGTTGATAGATCCAAAAAAGAAAAGCAATAAATATTTCTGACCATTGACATTGAGATTAGTCGAGTAAGATGCTTTTCCTGCTAAATTCTGTGCAACACATGTGTATACTCCAGCATGTTCAGCTCTAACTGATTCGATGTTCAAGACACTTATTCTTTTACCACCTTTTACAATGGCGATATCATTTAGATTACCAATAAGTTTGTCGTTAAGGTACCAAGTCATGTTCACTGGAATATCGCCTTTATGTACGTTACATGTTAGTGAAACTGGATCTCCAGAATTGATGCTATCTTCTTCAGTATCAAAAGGCGAAATTTGTGGGAGAACTGCAAAATGAACACTCCTTGTAAGTGGACATGGTTTACGAGAATATGCATGAGAGGCCTATGCGTATATCACTGATTAGGATTTGGCATCACTAGAAGTAGAAACAGCGTTTATCAAATTGGTTCAAGACATAGGTTAGGTTATTTTTGGGTGGGGTTTAATAATAATTAAGAAATAAGTGTGATTATATCAATACCGTTGACATGTAAATCGGTAGAAAACGATGAACTACCAGCCCTATTCTGAGCTACGCATGTGTACGTTCCAGCATGTCTATCTTGAACGGAATCTATGGTTAAAGTACTTGATTTCTTCCCAGTCTTTACTATAGATGTATCTGCAGTGTCGTGAAGAGGTTTTTCATTCAAAAACCAGATTATATTGATAGGTGAATCACCCTTATGGACGTTACAAGTAAGGGACACTGATTCCCCGGAATCAATACTCTCTTCAACATCGAATGGTGCTATATTTGGAAGAACTGTGGATAGAACAACTAAGTATTAACAAATGAAAGAAATGGCGAATATGACCAAAATATTATTGCGAATTTTCTAGGTACAGAGATGGGAAAAAAAGGGGAAAATCATTTGATGCATCGCTACTGGCGTGAAATAACAAAACTAAGTGTTAATTTATCGGTACCATTGACATGCAAATCTGTAGAGAAAGAAGAACTGCCGGCCCTATTCTGTGCCAAGCATGTGTACGTTCCAGCGTGTATATCTTGAACAGAATCGATGCTAAGAGCGCTGGTTTTCTTGCCGGCCTTCACTATGGATATAACTGCAGTATCGTAAAGTGGTTCTCCATTCAGGAACCAGGTTATGTTGATAGGAGCATCGCCTTTGTGTATGTTGCAAGTGAGGGATACTGATTCCCCAGAGTTTATACTTTCCTCCACATCGAAAGGTGCTATACTCGGAAGAACTGTAGATAGAGAAACTAAAGTGAGTAAGGAACCGAAAGGGAACCTTGGGGAACACCGCCAACACCAACGATCATCGTAAAAACTGAGATATAGTGAATTTCGGGGTAAGAGATGAATTAGGAGGTGGAAAACAGTAGGAAATTGCTTTAATACCATTGACGTGTAGTTTTGCAGAATACGAAGCTTTTCCAGCAATGTTTTCGGCAAGGCAAGTGTAGTCTCCATAATGTATACTTTGAACAGGATCGATAGTTAACGTTATGACTTTTCTTCCGTTTCTCATTGTCGTAATGCCTGGTATACCTTCGATGCTCTTGTTGTTTAGTAACCATGACAGTTTTATTGGGAGGTCACCCTTATGTGCGTTGCAAACTAAAGATACTGAATCGCCTGAGTTCACGCTTTCTTCACCGAAATCAAAGTGGTTGAGTTGTGGGGCAACTGGAAGTATGACATTATTTAAATAAGATTTTGACGAGGTTTAGAGGCCCATGCGTTAGTTCATACAGGGTGTTCTACAAGATTCTTAACAAACTTTGACATATGATGGTAGAGGTCATTCTGAATTTTTTACCCTTTGAACAAAGGCCCGATTCGTTTTCGGCACTTCAAAATTCATAGACCAAAACGATTTCAGCAATGTTTCAGTGCCAACGTTTGGGATTGGATTTTAAACAATGATTTGATACCAGTAGATTTAGAACATTACAGTCAATTGTGATCGTTATAGAGCCATGATTACTAACTTTTTCATTCCTGAATTGAACAACCATGATGTCCAGGAGCTTTGATTTCAACAAGACGGCGCAACATGTCACACAGCTCGTGCCACAATCGATTTATTGAAAGACACGTTTGGTGACCGCCTAATTTCACGTTTTGGACCTGTGAATTAGCCTCCAAGATCTTGTTATTTAACACCACTAGACTACTTTCTGGGAGGCTATGTAAAGTCATTGGTCTATGCGGATAAGCCACAAACCCTTGACCATTTGGAAGACAACATTCGCCGTGTTATTGCCGATATACGGCCACAAATGTTGGAAAAAGTCATCGAAAATTGGACGTCCAGATTGGACTACATCCAAGCCAGCCGTGGCGGTCATATGCCAGAAATCATATTCAAAATGTAATGCCACAAGATTATCTTGCGGATAAATAAAATTCATGTCAATCGAATAATCTGTAACGTTACAATTGCCCATGAGACTCTAAAGACTAATTTCTAGGGGTGGTTTGGCTTATTTGGCAACAAAACTCCTACCCAGGTTTTTACAAATTTAATAAAATCAAAATATACAATGATCGATCCTTTTCACTCCAAACAAATAATAAAATAGAAACTTAACTTAATACGATTTTAAAAGAGTTTCTCTGCTACTAGGATGGAACCTCTTCTGTAATTTATCTTCAGCCTTCTGAACACCAGTTCTTATCAGGAAGCTATAGTACTCCAGTCCTCATTCAACGAAGTTGGTGTGATAATGCCAGGTATTTTGCAGGAATTCTTTCAGATTCAGGAACTAAAGTGGTCTAGCATACGTACTATTCCAAATTCTGTATCTCAAGGAAGTAGTTCTTGATATTTTTCAATCCCAAGAAAGGTTCCTGTTCTAATCCCACGGGAGGTTTCTTCGTTCTAATCCCACGGGAGGTTTTCTTCGTTCTAATCCCACGGGAGGTTTTCTTCGTTCTAATCCCACGGGAGGTTTTCTTCGAGGTTTTCTTCGTTCTAATCCCACGGGAGGTTTTCTTCGTTCTAATCCCACGGGAGGTGCGAGAATCCCGACACAATTCTCGCCGATAAATAAGATTCCGAGTCTCAAATTAAACTAATAATGACTGAAATCTAAATCTACCACTAAATCTACTTATTCTTGCTGGAGTCTCAATCATCATTGAAAATCCTTCAGAAAATTCTCTCCAGGAACGCGCATCTGCGATCCCACCGATAGTACCCGATTTGATACGATTAATTGACAAATTACCGCGTCTTCAAAAATTCCAGTAGCGTAACATGGAATGAAGCGTGCAAAATCGTTGCACACACCTCTCACCAGGAAAAAGAAAAAAAAATTTTTTTTTTTTTCTTTATGTATGAATATCTCAAAAACAAAAATACTCGATGGCATCAGATCAAGCACAGCACGTCAAAAGAAAACATACTCCGACTTGTCAACTGGAGCAAATGATAAAAGTTATAATTAGTGTGATATATCACAAGGGAGAATTCCGCAAACGTACCATGTCTTACCCAAAACCTATCGAATGTAACTAATTTGAAATATGAAATGCCAAATATTATGACCAATTGCTGAAGGCAAGTTGAAAAAAAATATATATCGAACAAATAGTCAACCAAATTTAGAAACGACCTGAGCACTAAGGAAAAAGGAAATGAGGGAAAAAGTGAAACAGACTTCAGTTGCCTAAGGCTTCTCTCTAAAAAACGAAAGAGAGATGAGTGTAAAGGAGCTCAATGAGAACTTCTTTACACCCTAAATATTTAAATTACTCAGAGTTGAGTGAAAAAGGTGAAACAGAAGTCGGTTGCTGAAGGCCTCTCTCTAAAAAACGAAAGAGGGATGAGGATACTTCACACTGATGTGAAACACCATCATCCTACCGATTCTGGAAAGTCATGCCCAAACGACCTATCGTCAAAAATCTCAATATTAATTTCAGCCACTGCTACTAGGAAGTAAACAGTGCTGCGGTTATAAAAATGAAAACTAAAAAAACCGTCTCAACTGAACAAAAGTGAATGAATTTAAAAGGTGCCGTCGCACAACAAGAAAAATCTTCCTGGCACCCGAGACGAAGGTGAACCAGAAAGGGGGAGCATGGAAGATTTTTAGTTTGAGTCCAAAATTTTCAAAAATGACTCCATCATTCTATGTTTCTTGCATAGAACGATGTCAAATCCGATAATGAAACTAAATTGAGGTAAATCCAAAATTAGCAAATATAACGTCAAATCCGGTAATGAAACTAAATTGAGGTAAATCCAAAATTAGCAAATATAACGTCAAATCCGGTAATGAAAAGGTAAGGTAAAATCGATATTTATCGACCACGAAAAAATGCGATACCATTCGACAAAGTAGGTAAAAGATAATTAACGCCGTCTGTGAAAAATCAGCCATAAATGGCTCAAAATAGTCAAATAATGTGTACAAAGATGTTTTGCACTGACGTGTATATGAATCAACTGAGCTCAAGGATTCACTTCCCTACCTCCCTCTCCATTGAAGTGATATAACTGAAAGTTCACAGCAACGTTAAGTTGGGCGCCAGCAAGTATATAACTTGCAACGATAACGATAAGATAAATGAAAATTGAAGGAAAAATAGGGAAACGGGAAATTGCAACAGTACACAGAAAATAAGAAAAAAAACTGAATCTTTACAGACCCAAAATAATAAATTACTCCAAAGTATGCTCTCAGTTACGCCAAAATTAATTTGCTCTGCATATCTAAAAGACACTTCAGTCAGATTAACAACAACTTTAAAGGTAAATATAAGTAGTATCCATACTACAACGATAAGATAAATAGTAGCCACCACTAACTAATAGTAGTGCTACAACGATAAACGATAACAGTAGCCACGCTACAAAGATACGATAATAGTAGCCACGCTACAAAGATACGATAATAGTAGCTATGCTACAAAGATACGATAATAGTAGCTATGCTACAAAGATACGATAATAGTAGCCATGCTACAAAGATACGATAATAGTAGCCATGCTACAACGATAAACGATAATAATTGTCAAAAAATAAATGAAATAAATAAATAATAAATCTAAAAAGAAAAACATATAATCTGTGCATCTGGAGCAAATTTAGGAAGTAAAGGTTAAAGGCAAAAAGGAATTATTCATCATCGTCATCAGTTTTGTCAAAATCGGTAGAAACATAACCACGGGTCAGATCTAGTTTTATGTATTTGACATGGGAATTGCCAAGGTCAGTCCTGTTCAAGAAATCTGGATTATTCATTTTATCAGACAAAATAAACAATAAAAACAATTATATGTAAATATACAGCTACAAAAAAAATATATCACGACACGTGTGGTCAATCTGATACCAACGAAAAATATCAAAGACGAGACAAAAGAAAGAGAAAAAGTTAAACAAAGATAAATTATTACTTTAGAACTGAAAAGGTCGAAATGACAGGAGCAGTTGCCAAAATTTTCGGGCCTCACGTTGTTGCGCCAAAATGTGTAACGTTACAATTGCCCATGAGACTCTAAAGACTAATTTCTAGGGGTGGTTTGGCTTATTTGGCAACAAAACTCCTACCCAGGTTTTTACAAATTTAATAAAATCAAAATATACAATGATCGATCCTTTTCACTCCAAACAAATAATAAAATAGAAACTTAACTTAATACGATTTTAAAAGAGTTTCTCTGCTACTAGGATGGAACCTCTTCTGTAATTTATCTTCAGCCTTCTGAACACCAGTTCTTATCAGGAAGCTATAGTACTCCAGTCCTCATTCAACGAAGTTGGTGTGATAATGCCAGGTATTTTGCAGGAATTCTTTCAGATTCAGGAACTAAAGTGGTCTAGCATACGTACTATTCCAAATTCTGTATCTCAAGGAAGTAGTTCTTGATATTTTTCAATCCCAAGAAAGGTTCCTGTTCTAATCCCACGGGAGGTTTCTTCGTTCTAATCCCACGGGAGGTTTTCTTCGTTCTAATCCCACGGGAGGTTTTCTTCGTTCTAATCCCACGGGAGGTTTTCTTCGAGGTTTTCTTCGTTCTAATCCCACGGGAGGTTTTCTTCGTTCTAATCCCACGGGAGGTGCGAGAATCCCGACACAATTCTCGCCGATAAATAAGATTCCGAGTCTCAAATTAAACTAATAATGACTGAAATCTAAATCTACCACTAAATCTACTTATTCTTGCTGGAGTCTCAATCATCATTGAAAATCCTTCAGAAAATTCTCTCCAGGAACGCGCATCTGCGATCCCACCGATAGTACCCGATTTGATACGATTAATTGACAAATTACCGCGTCTTCAAAAATTCCAGTAGCGTAACATGGAATGAAGCGTGCAAAATCGTTGCAAATCCATCGTTGTTTTATTGCAATTTAAAGTTCTATAGCTCTAAAAAAAAACACCCTTTATATCTTACAGCGCGGTCACCCATTCTATACTGATCCAGCCCAACATTGACCATCCAGGAGATGTTAGCAATTTCTCAAAAACCTCCTTTTAAGCAACTTATCAACAATTTTCCAGAAGAAACGAAAAACCCAACGAAAAAAGTAAAGCACCGACAAAATATCATCGAACAAGGGTCGGGAAAGGAACGGATAGACATCATGCGAAGGACCATAAATGTACCATTAACGTGCAGCTCGGCGGAGAAGCTCGACGTTCCAGCGTCGTTGCGAGCGACACAAGTGTAGGTTCCGGCATGCCTCTCCTGCACAGAATCGATGCTCAGAGTGCTGGTTTTCTTTCCGGCCTTCACTATGGACACATCCATCGAGTTGCGGATGGGCACTTTGTTCAGCAGCCAGGTTATATCGAGGGGCGTATCGCCTTTGTGCACGTTACAATTCAACGATACCGATTCTCCGGAGTTGACGCTGTCTTCTTCCAGCACGAAGGGGTAGATGTGGGGCAGGACTGCCGGGAGAATTATTGTTTGTTGAGCGAACTAGAAGATTTTAATCAGGGCTGGCCCTAACGAGTCGCGAGTTATTTGATGGGATGGAAGTGTAACGAGGGTGATTTTGATTGTTGAGGGACTTATTCTTAGGGTAGGCGTGACGAAAAGCGGTGCGAATTGATTTTTTTAAGGACTTTTGTGCTGCAATTAACGGAGTGTATAGGATGGTCCAAATTTTATGTGTAATGACGGGATTTCCTAGTTAAAGATATATGGATGGCATATTTTCAGCTCACTTTTTGAGACGAGAAAGAAAGTACAAAGCGTATGCCGATATGGAAAAATCCAATTTTCATTCAAATCTCGAGAATGAAATAAAACATTTTCGAGATTTGAACCCAAAATTGGATTTTTCCATTTTAATCAAAGCTTCATAATTTTCATATTCTTGATGCATTCACTTTGAAAATAGTAATTTACGTAACAAGTCCGGAAAATAGGGTTTTTTTGGAGGAATAGACAAAATTCCAGGACGAGCGTAAGCGAGTCCTGGAAGTCTGTGAGTCCAAAAAAACCATTTTCGGGCGTGTTGCGTACAATATTTTTTCGGCAACCATGTAAAATAACACTATCGCTGCTGCTTTCCATATTTTATTGCGATTGCGATCAAAAAAACATGCAAATTTTTGACAACTAATTTCATATGAACTGTCAGCCGTTATCTCGGTTGCTTTGGATTCTATGATTCTTTTCCGGCCTAGTCCGGGAAGTACGTACTTTCCGGACGTTCCGCGAGTCCTGGAAGTCTGTGAGTCCAAAAAAACCATTTTCGGGCGTGTTGCGTACAATATTTTTTCGGCAACCATGTAAAATAACACTATCGCTGCTGCTTTCCATATTTTATTACGATTGCGATAAAAAAACATGCAAATTTTTGACAACTAATTTCATATGAACTGTCAGCCGTTATCTCGGTTGTTATGGATTCTATGATTCTTTTCCGGCCTAGTCCGGGAAGTACGTACTTTCCGGACTAGGCCGGGAAATGCTACTTTCTCAGAGAAAAAGCGTCCGGGAAAAGAGCACTTCCCGGACGGTTGCCGAAAAAAGTTATTTTTATGAAATCTATCTTAGAACCTGATAAAAAAATAAGTTTTTCACAAGTTCTCAAATTACAATACAAGTTATGATTTTTCTCATGGAGATCTATTATTCAGACTTCTCATAACTCAAAAACTCATGGAAAACTGTCTTTCTCAGCATAACCATCAGATTTTCTCCCGAAAATGAAAAGAAATATCGATATCAAAGGAGTAGAAAATGTGCCATCTATTTTTATCTAACTGATGTAGTTCCAGAGATTTCCACATCGAATTATAAACTACCCTATACAGGGTGATTCACCGCGATGGCCTATTAGGAATTTATGGGAAACTGATAATTTTGTACTGAAAAATTGCCTGTTGGGGTTTGAGACAATGATCCTTCTGCCTAAAATATTTTTTTATTTCTACAACTTACGGTTATACCGAAAACTCGACATTTCAAGAATTGTAATGAATTATTCGTAATTGAAAATTGTATTGGTTTATGGATTTCTCAACAATCCCAACAAAAAATTTGTTATAATTCATGAAATGTAAAATTTAGTTATCCAAACATCAAATTTTAGTTTGGTTTCTTTTTGTGTTTTCCGACTACTCCACACAATTGCTGTTTTTACTCATTTAGTGCTCTTCCTCGACAACTTTTGAAGTATTTATTTTAGGTATAGAGTTTGCTTCAATAACCCCTACTATTTTTGTACGACTGAAATAATGAAAAATATAGGTCCCAATTCGAAAATCTTGAGTTTTGATAAAATTGAGTTGACCAAGTTCATAATTTTTTGTGTACATTTTTGGTCCAAACCTCAAACAGTCTTATGATACTACGTATCCGCAGAATCAAAAAGATAAAAAAATGTTCGAAAAAAGCTTTTTCTGCCGATAAATTGGAAAAACTTTATAAGAATCCCATTAATTCATGAACCGTTGAGTTTTTACCAAGGTTTGGCACATTGCTGAAATTGTCATAAGAAGTTGTAGAGATCTGAAAATATTTTAGGGGGAAAGTTCATTGTCTCAAGCCCTAATTTGCAAATTTTCAGCACAATATTATGTTTAGTTTTCCATAAACGTCTAATAGACCATCGCGGTGAATCACCCTGTATATACACATCGCTAAAGTCGAGCACCTAAAAAAAATTCAATTCGAATTGATTTTAAACGATCATGCGAGTATCCACCATAATCAAAATACCATTGACGTATAATTCAGCAGAATACGTCGCTTTTCCAGCAGCATTCTCCGCCAAACATGTATATACTCCATGGTGCACACTCTGCACCGGATCTATGGTGAGAGTGATCACCTTCCTCCCCATCCGCATGGTCGAAACACCCGGTATATCTTCGATGCTCCTATTATTCAACACCCAGGCTAGCTTGATGGGAAGGTCACCTTTGTGCGCGTTGCAGTTCAAAGAGACCGAATCTCCGGAATTGACACTTTGGTCACCAAAGTCAAACGGTGTCAATTGTGGGGAAACTGGAAGTTTGATTTCGGTATTTTTGAGTTCTGAACGAAGGTATTGCTTTGGTTCAAAAAGGCCCATGTGTTATTGGCTCGAATTGGAATAAAAAAATCAAAAAAGAAGTAAAGTAAATGAACATGAATCATGATCAGACGGAAAAATATATTTGGTTACAAAATGGCGAATGCGTCAGTTTCATATTTTATATCTTTTAACTTTCCAATAAGTTTCTACTTTGGCATTGTACTCGTATCATTCCAAAAACCTCCTCTGGATTGTACTCAACAACATTCCACAGTTTAATGGCAATCGGATAAATGATGTAGAAATACAGAAAGAACAAACACACAATATCATAGGCATATGTAGAAGAAGATTGATAACGATTTGGGTTGGAGTACATAAATAGAAAGGATTATCCAGGATCAGAAGAAACAGATAAAGAAACATATAGTTAAAGTACCCTTAACGTTCAACACTGCAGAATAAGAAGCCTCTCCAGCAGAATTTTTCGCAACGCAAGTGTAGGTGCCAGCATGTTCAGCTTGCACCGAATCTACACTCAGAGTGCTTATTTTTTTACCAACCATCGCAACCATGATCCCAGGGACGTTTTCGACTGTTTTATTGTTTAGGTACCATCGGATTTTAACTGGTAAATCGCCTTTATGTACTGAACACATCGTAGAAACCAAATCTCCTGAATTAGCTGTATCGTCTTCAAAGGCAAAGTGAGAGATTTGTGGGGCGACTGTAAATTATCAAATAAAATACTGATTTGTTTCAGCCATTACTAAATGAATTTGATCATGATCAAAATAAGTTTAGTAGTAAAAACATAGAAAGTATAAAACTTGTTTTAATGCAATGGGATGTTGAATCAGATCTTGAGAGGCCCATGTGTGGCAAGAAGAAGAATTTAAAATATATCTATGTTCCAACAACAGATGTATACTTCGTGAAAATAAACCAATAATTGATTTCCAAATGCGAGAGATGTCTCCTAAGGTTCGCTTCGTTGTGGACAGAGTATTCAGGATTTTCAGAAATTAGGAACTACATATTATCCAAAACTTTACCGTTAACAAATATATTTGTAGAGTAAGACGCCACCCCAGCTGCATTTTGAACCAAGCAGGTATACTTCCCAGCGTGTTCAGCCCGTACAGAATCTATGCTTAGAGCGCTCATCTTCTGTCCAACTCTGGACACTATTATGCCAGCTACGTTCACTACAGAAACGTCATTCAAGTACCAACTGATATTGACAGGAAGGTCGCCTTTATTTATAGAACACATTGTAGATACTGAATCGCCAGAATTGAAGGTGTCTTCCTCGAACGAAAAGTGGGATATTTGTGGAATCACTGGAAAAATACGAATACTGAATTTGAGAGGCCCAATGTGTTAAAGTCTTTGTTGAAATTCACCATTCAGTGTTGATAATTTTGAGTAAGTCATCTGTCATTATATAGGAGATAAGGATTAAGGGGAATAAAAATGAAAACTAAGAAAAAAAATGTTTTCCCCAAGTACCATTGACATGGAGGACTGCAGAATAGGAAGCTTCTCCTGCTGCATTCCTTGCTAGGCATGTGTATACTCCTGCGTGCTCAGCTTGTACGGAATCTATACTCAGAGTGCTTATTTTCCTGCCGTGCATAGAAACCATAACGCCAGGAATGTTATCGATTGTTACGTTATTCAAATACCACATGACCTTGATCGGGAGGTCGCCTTTATGCACCGAACACATCGTAGATACCAAATCTCCTGAGTTGGCGGTGTCTTCTTCGAAAGCGAA
The DNA here is from genome assembly GCF_914767665.1 of Harmonia axyridis. Lineage (NCBI taxonomy): Eukaryota > Metazoa > Arthropoda > Insecta > Coleoptera > Coccinellidae > Harmonia > Harmonia axyridis. The sequence continues at coordinate 35,781,278 of NC_059505.1, forward strand.
ATGAGATATCTGAGGGGCAACTAAAAAAAATTTCAGATAGTAAGGTTGTTGAGGAACGACAAGATCGACCCAGAAAAGAAGAAGAAAAACGGAAACACCGCACATTAAATTAAGGACCAAGGTTAGGAAATAGTAACAGGAGGATGTTTGGTCAATTTTTCACTTCAAACTCGTTATTACAAAGCTCAAGATTGCCGACAAGGATTCAATTGGCCCAGAATATGAAGAGCACAATCAATAAAACCACTCCATTTACCGTTGACTTGTAAAACGGCTGAATAAGAAGAGGATCCTGCAATGTTCTGTACCAAACAGGTGTATTTTCCAACGTGTTCAGCTTGAACGGAATCTATGCTCAGAGTACTCATTTTCTTCCCAACCCTAGACACTACAATGCCATCTATAGTGTTTGCTGGTACTTCGTTCAAGTACCAGGAAATGTTCACAGGTAGATCACCTTTGTGAATCGAGCACATTGTGGACACTGAATCGCCAGAATTGAAGGTATCTCCTTCGAACGAGAAGTGAGATATTTGTGGAATCACTGAAAATGTGAAAATATTTTTGTTGAGAGGCCCATGTGAAGCTGATAGTCATAGAAATGCTATTAGAAAGACTTTGGTTATATACTGCATAAACGGTTGAAAAATGACAAAAGCAAACAATTTTAACAGCGTTTCCAAAGTAAGTATAAACGCCAGATCTATTCAAGGCACTGTATTACTCATTAGGATATAAATTAAGATTTTAATAAGGTTTTTATTGCGCTAGTTATCATGTCTGTGTCAATTTCAATTTATTTTTGTGTCAACCATAGATTACAATCAACCATATAGTGATTCACAAAAACTAGACGACCTAACCACAACTAACCTATCAAACTTCAAAAATCAAGAAATCCAAATATTCGAACGGAATCTGAAAATTGTTGTTTGGATGGAAATGTAGCAGGATTAAAAATTACCACTAAAATTGTACCGTTCACGTTGAGATTCGCTGAATACGAAGCTTCTCCAGCAGAATTTTTCGCTACACAAGTGTAAGTTCCAGCGTGCGTTTCCGTCACAGAATCTACTCTCAGAGCGCTTATTTTACTGCCAAACATCGATATGGTTATACCATCGATGTTCGAAGCGGTTTGGTTGTGCAAATACCAAGTGATATTGATCGGCAAGTCTCCTTTATGAATAGAGCACATCGTGGAGACCAAATCTCCAAAGTTGGCTGTGTCTTCTTCGAAAGCAAAATGGGATATTTGCGGAGCGACTAAAAAACATCAGCGAGTATTAAAAACGTGATTTTGGTCTGAATTTGGGTTTGAGAAGGCCCACGGTTTATATTGTTCAGTTGGATATTATTTTGTCTCTTTGTCATGAAGAATTTATTTCAGTAGGGATGTTGGGAACATGATATTGAAGAATTCATTTACGAAAATGGAAGAAGATATAATCTAGGTAAAAACACCACACATTTTAGTTACCATTGACGTTAAGAGTAGCAGAATACTGAGCAAATCCTGCTTTATTTTTCACCAAACATGTATAGACTCCTGAATGTCTTTCTTCGACAGAATCAATACCCAGTGTAGTCATTTTTTTGCCAGCCTTAGTTATCAAAATACCTTCCGTGGTAGATATCGTTAGATTGTTGTGCAACCACTCAATTTTCATAGGTAGATCACCCTTGTGTACGGAACAAGTCAGAGATGCAAAATCTCCTGAATTGACAGATTCATCTCCAAATTCAAACGGAAGAATCTGAGGCGGGACTACAACAAAAATTACGTTAAACGAAACAGACAAACAGGCTTGCAAGGAAATGTCTAAGGAGGGGAGAACAACCGAAAATCAGCCTTTAAAATACCATTGACGTGAAGATTGACAGAGTACCGTGCCAAGCCTGCTTTGTTCTCGGCTGTGCAAGTGTAGGTCCCCATGTGTTCAGCTTGCACAGATTCAATTGTTAAGGTGCTAACCTTTCTTCCTGCTTTAGATATCATAACACCTGATGAGCTTCCTACAGTTTGATTGTCATGAGACCACGATATGGTTAAAGGCAAATCTCCCTTGTGCACTGAACATGTCAAGGAAGCCAGGTCTCCAGAATTCGAAGATTCCTCTCCAAAATCAAATGGAAGAATCTGAGGGGGAACTGAAGAAAATAATGATACTTGAGAGGCCCATGGTTACAACAATAAGATGTTATTAAGATGTTAAAACCTGTATGTATTCAATAGTAAATAATAAGGAGTTATGAGAGGAAAATAAAAAGGATTTTTAAATGTGAAGTTGTTCTATCTGATCAAGGTACCATTGACGTGTAAATCAAAGGTAAAATGCGCTTTTCCACACTTGTTTTCAGCCAAACAGGTGAACGATCCAGCATGTTCCGCTTGAACAGAATCTATGCTCAACATGCTGATCTTTTTGCCAGCTTTGGATACCATTATTCCGTTCTTGTTGGATACGCTTTCGTTATTGTGTAACCATACGATGTTCACTGGAAGATCACCCTTGAGGACGGTACACGTTAGGGATGCTGTTTCTCCAGAATTTACCGCTTCGTCGCCAAAATCCATGAGAACAATTTGAGGAGGAACTGTAGAGCAAATAAGTGTTTCACATGAAAAAAATCATAAGATTAACAAAATGTTTTTCTTTTCTGTTGATGGTCTCTGTTGAAAATCGTAATAACCAAATGAAAAAAATATATTTGTATAGTTTGAACCTCTTCAGGAGAATGTGTACTTGGTGAAATAACGATTAGTTTATGTTCATACAAATAAAACTCATTTTTCAAGAAAGAATAATGAGGATAACCAGGGAGGTTCTCTTGAAAACAAATCTTCTACAGTTGCTGGAGAGTATATAGACCTAAAGTAAAAGCTCTAAAAGAAGGACAGCATAATAAATGGGAATATTATGGTTCACTAGAAACAACTGATTCACAATAAAATATAAAAACCCAAGAAGTTAAAAATGCAATATAGAGGTATGAGTTCTGGCAATAAGGCTGGCTAGATCCAATCGCACTGTGCTTAACTTCATCAATATTGGATAATAAGACTGGGAGAAAAACATGCATTTTTCTATAGTTTTTGGTGTACCATTGACGTGAATGTCTACAGAATTCTGAGCCGTTCCAGCAGAATTTTGGGCTAGACACGTGAATGTCCCAGCATGTATGGCCTGAACAGAATCGATAATCAAAACTCCAATTTTCTTTCCTGGCCTTGTCACACTTATACCTTCGTATTGTTTTATAGCTTGCTCGTTGTGTAACCATTTTATCTCTATTGGAAGGTCTCCTTTGAGGACAGTACAAGTTAAGGAAGCGGGTTCTCCTGAATTGAGTACTTCTCCTCCAAGATCCAAAGGTAAAATTTGAGGAGGAACTGAGAAAAGTAACATTTTTCTTCACATAAATGCTAAATTGCAAATGATATTCTACCGATGAGAAGTTAAAGTGTAACTGATGAATCTCAAAAAGGATTCCATAATAAACAAAATAAAAACTTTAAATGGAAAAAAAGTAAGTGGATAAAACAACTAGAAAGGAAAAGGTATTCGGATCACCAACGCAGCTTTTAGTCCTTTCAAAACACAGAACTAAACAAAAATAAATAATACCGTTTACATGTAGATCCACAGAATATTGGGCACTGCCTGCGTGATTTTGAGCTAAACATGTATAGGTGCCAGCGTGTTCTGCTTGCACAGAATCAATGGTAAGGGTGCTAACCTTTTTCCCGGTCTTTGAAATAATGATATTATTATCTGACGTGATAGTTTTGTTATTGTGCATCCAACCTATCTTAATCGGCAAATCTCCTTTGTGTACAGTGCATGTCAATGATGTTACTTCACCAGAATCAACAGATTCCTCACCAAAGTCCATAGGTAAGATTTGTGGAGATACTAAAAACAATTTCGGATGAGACAGAAAAAACAAATCGATTCAGAGGCCCATGTTCAAGATAGAATGAGAAGAAAAAAAAAGTTATCTTGAGAAAACAACTATGCCTTTTTTGTAGAGAAAGAAGCTGCAGCAGACGATGAAGGCATCTATAATCTTCATTTTCTTGTGTAAATATATTTCGGCTGTCCTAGCCGATTTAGTTTTATTCGAAGGATTTTATTTTTGGTGAAGACAAACTAAAAAACTTTAAGTTTTTTTCATGAGAATTGTTTTCTATAAATCAATCTTTATGTTAGTTTTCAATAAGAATCGAAAGGACAGAGTCGATAAGGTAATGAAGGAGTTAACAACAAAGTTCAAATGGCAAGCTTCAATTTTTTGACTGAATACCGTTCACGTGTAGTTCTACAGAGTAGCTCTGTTCTCCAGCGTGGTTCTGCGCCACACAAGTATATTTTCCAGAATGGTAGTCTTTGATGTCATCTATGGACAACTGACTGATCCTCTTTTTCGGATACATAACCGTGATTCCGTCGATTTGATCTACCAGCTTCTCGTTTAGTGTCCAGTAGATCTTCAAAGGTAGATCACCCTTAGTTACCATGCAGTTCAACATTGTCATATCACCAGAGTTGACAGACTCATCGCTAACGTCGAAAGGATGGATTTGTGGAGGTACTAAAATTTCAATTATGGTTCAAATAGGAATTCAAAGCAGTTTTTGTGGCTATGCTATGGCTGAAATGATAAGACACTACGAAAAAAGAACTAGATGAGTTGAGATGGGAGGAGGAAGGAAAGGATTCATAAAATTCTTCAGTCGATATGTTAAATACCGTTGACGTGTAGATCAGCAATGAAGGTTGTATTTCCTGCTTTATTTTGAGCAATGCATTCATATGTTCCAGCATGATGTGCCTGTACGTCATCTATAGAAAGCTGACTAACGCGTTTGTTGGTGTTTGCTATGCTAACGCCCTGTACAGATCGAATAGATAAGCCATTGAGCCGCCAAGTTATCTTAACAGGTAAATCTCCTTTGGTAACTGCACAATTCACTACTGCCATTTCACCAGAATTGATAGGTTCTTCTCCAAAATCGAAAGGGTTGATGACAGGCAATACTGAAATATGGAATAGCGTTGGGACCTTGTTCATATACAATAATAAAAGTGAACTTTCAATTAACCTTGCAGTTAATGTTTCAAAGAAAGATGATGTATCATATTCCCACTACTAGGCTGAAATATCTAAGACTATTTCTATGTTTCAACTATAACATAGAAACTTCAGATCGTAAGCCTAAGGCCATATGTAATGCTTATTTGATTAAACTGGACACTAGAATACTCGAAGGAAAAAACCTAGCAGAGATTTGCGTATCCAAAAAATCAAATTACTTCCTTATGCGAAAATAATAAGCAGCTATAAATAAGAAGCTTATTTTGTAGATAATTCTGTACGAACATTCAGTAAATGAATCTCATTTATCAAGAAACAATGGTTGAGGCTGAAGCTTTGAAGAAGAGGAAATTGATTCAATAGGAGAGTGGAATGCAAATTATAAGATTAGCTAATGTCTCCATGACTACCATTAACATGTAAATCAGCAGAGAATGTCGTATTTCCTGCTTCATTCTCAGCTATACAGTCGTATGTTCCAGCGTGCTGTGCTTGTACGTCATCAATAGATAGCTGGCTGGCTGGCACGTTTATTCGTTTTTGAGATGCTAACACCCTGTACAGATAGTAGTGACATTCCATTGAGCCGCCAACTGATCCTAACAGGTAAATCTCCTTTAGTAACAGCGCAAATAACTATAGCCATCTCTCCAGAATTGATAGGGCCTTCTCCAAAGTCGAAAGGATGAATGAGAGGCAATACTGAAAGTTGGAATAACATTGACAACATAATCATATACAGAAGTGACCTTTCTTATATTAAACTTTTCCTATTTTCCAACTACCTAGCTGTAAGATCAATCTAAGATGAGCCAATTCGTGAACTACAGTACAAAGATTTAGATCAGTTCAAGCTCATGATCATTTGATCAAGTTGGACAGAAGAAAACACTAGAAAGGTGAGAACAAGTGAAGGCTTGCTTATTTAGGAATCAAATTGCTTCCTTATGTGAGAATAATAAGCACCTACAATTGAACTGCCTTCTCTGTAGATAATTCTATACAAATATTAAGCGAATAAATATCATAGATAAAGACACAATAGTTAAGGTTTTCAAGAAGAGGATATTGCTTCGATAGGAATTATGGAATGCATATCATAAGATCAAGAAATGTCTCTATGACTACCATTAACATGTAGATCAGCAGAGAATGTCGTATTTCCTGCCTTATTCTCAGCAATACATTCGTAAGTCCCAGCATGTTGTGCCTGTACGTCATCAATAGATAGCTGGCTGGCACGTTTATTGGTGTTCGCGATGCTAACACCCTGTACAGATCGTACTGATATTCCGTTTAACATCCAACTTATCCTAACGGGTAAATCTCCTTTAGTAACAGCGCAAGTCACTATAGCCATTTCTCCAGAATTGATAGGGCCTTCTCCAAAGTCGAAAGGATGAATGAGAGGCAATACTGAAAATTTGATTCAACAAAGAATATTATCTAGCCATGTATATGACAGAGAATGTGAAGATAGGGATAGAAAAAGCGGGATACACATAAGGCTTTGCAAATTATATGACAGAGACATAATCCTGGCTACCGTTGACACGTAGATCAGCAGAGTAAGTGGTGTTTCCAGCTTTGTTAGCAGCTATGCATCTATAATTTCCAGCGTGATGAGACTGTACATCATCTATCGACAATTGGCTAGCTCTCCTGTTCGTGTTGGCAACACTGACACCCTGGACTGAACTTACTGGCATTCCGTTCAAATCCCAAGTGATCTTCAAAGGTAAATCACCTTTGGAAACTGTGCAAGTGACCAACACCATCTCCCCAGAGTTGATGGGCTCTTCGCCAAAATCAAATGGGTGGATCAGAGGCAAAACTGGAAAATTGGTCAGGAGAATCTATGAAAGTCGAAGAACTTCTATTCGATTTATAATAATCACAACGTCAACAACAGTTGGGCAAACACTAGAGTAACTGGAGAATTGCTATAAAAAGCTTAAGAGAGGAAGGACGGAGATGGGAAAAACAAGTTTTTCTTCATGAAAATACCGTTGACAGCCAGATGTGCTTCGTAACTAACCACTCCTGCAACGTTGCTAGCAACACACGTATATTCTCCAGTGTGAAATGCCTGGATAGATTCAATACTCAAACTGCTGATCCTCTTTCCTATTCTGTTGGTGAAAACTCCTTCTACTGTTTCCACAGACTTGTTGTTCAATAACCAGGTGATTTCAAGTGGATAATCTCCCTTGTTAATGGTGGAGGTGGTATCTCCAGGATTCAAAGATTCCTCTCCAAAATCAAAGTGGGCTATTTGAGGGGCCACTATTGGGAAGAGAGAAATCAGAATTGCTTTTTGTTAGTGCTAGCTTCACACCGAACAAAACTAAGAAAAATGGCAGGTTTCAGCTAGCAAAAATAATCAATGATACTGAAATACCCTTCCATTGAAGGTTCTGGATCAGCTTCAGTTGCAGGTAGAAAAAGCAAAATGCTGAAATAATCTGTGAGCGATACAAAATCCAAAATGAACATAACACATGGGCCTCTCATGAAAAACCAAGGTGATAATGTGCACACCCATGATGGAGCTATTTTGCTAAACTTATGCAAGAATGAATGTATCCTTCTGAAGAGACTGGCATTATTGAATATAGTGCGTCTTCCTATGTTTCTTACCTTAAGCTAGAAAAACATTCAAGCTGAAAGAGATATTCAATGTCCCAGTAAAAATATTCCAAGACGGCATTTTCGATAATTCGATTCATTTTTTGGTTCTCGGTTTTTCTGCCATGGTTAAGATTGAAAAAAAAATCTACCGGTAATATTTTATGTTGAAATTATGCATCAATACTTGACAAATTCCATGTGAAAAAAGGTTCTTTCTTAGTAATGATCTTTTTTGTCAAAATTTGAATTTCCGTATAAAATATTCTTGAAAACATTGTGAAAAGCCCTAACTGAATGTATTTCACTGAAACCAATGGCAGAAAACCGAGATATAATGTAAAAATTGTACTCACCCATAACTTGTACTTCCAGTGATCCTCTAGCGCTGTATCCTTGAGCATTTTTGGCCACACAAACGTAAGTTGCCTGATCTGAAGACCTTTCCACATTTTCGATGATGAGCGTTCCATTCTTGAATACCTTTTGCTTTCTGTTGATTGGTAGAACTCTTCCATCTATGTGGGAAAAAACATATTATTAGTGTCATTGAACATTATGATTTGCAACTGGCGGATGCGCCGGTTACGGTATAGAGCATACACCATTTTGTAACCTCAAATTCGACTCACCTCTTTCCCAAACAACCGACTCTACAGGGTGTCCGGCGAAGGGGCAGTGCACAATGAGGGTTCCTCCAGCCACAATAGCCTGTTTCTCCATAGATCTGACGAAGGGAAGTCCATAAACGTTGATCCTAGCCGAATGGTCAGCAGATCCCACTTTGCTACTAGCGACACAACGGTACAAACCACCGTCATTGGTGTTGATTGAGGTTATGTTCAAGTTGGACACGACATCCCCGTTGACAGCCACGTATTGACCGATCTGATACCTGTCGCTGTTGGACAGTTTACGGCCGTACAGTTCCCAAGTCATCTCGGGTGAAGGAATACCGGAAGCGATACATTTCATGATTACGGAGTTTCCTGGTTGGACGGTTTCTTCGTTGAAAGTTTGACGGATCTGTGGTGGTTCGAACCTGCCTCCCAGCTTCAGTTCTGCCGTGGCTTCAGCGCTCTCTTGGTCGTTGCGTATGAAACATTGGTACATTCCCTTGTCTTCCTTTCTAACGGCTTCGATTCTGAGTACAGCTTCTTGGTGGTCCATTGGGTGACCGTCTTTGAGCCATCTGATTGTCTTGATTGGGTTTCCTGTAGAGAAACGGTTGAAAAATTAGTTCTTACGGACATTGAAGAGATCAGATGATGCGAAGGGTGCAAGATTCAAATTACCCACCATTTTGAGACCACGATTATGTTATGACAGATCGATGGGTGACATACGAGAGTTAGTAAACAAGCCACCTACTCAACAACAAGAAATACATGATGGGCGAGACCAAATGTTCCTTTAGAAAGGGGGGAAAATATTACATTGAAAACCTTAAGCTTTGAATCTTTCACCTCTATTAGCATCATTCATACATAATATGGTGTATATGCAGAGATGGTAAAGATACTGCAAGACAAAGAGAATCTGAAGTCACTTCGGTTATCCGGTGAACCTTTCAATAAATAAACTTGTCCAAACATTTATCTTGAGTTACATTTTAGATGCTCGATGATATTAAAAGAACTAAGATACAGTAATTTAGATACTCTGAGGTAACAAAGATTCTCTTAACAAGATTTAGCTCTGTGTTGAACCTACCTTCAAAGTTACAGGTGAAAACAGCGGGTCTTCCAAAATCGATGGTTTGTACATTTGGTGCGATGTTTGCCTTCAATGGTGCAGTAACAGTCAACACGGTCTCAACACTCTCTCCTCCAACTGAATTGTTCACCACGCAAAGATACTTTCCAGAATCCTCAACTTTGGCCTCTCTGATGATCAAAGTTCCTGCCACTTGCTTGACGCGATCGTTCAAAGTTACTGGTTGCTTCCTGGTTGTGCCATCGACGAATTTGTACCACCTGCAAGGATTATAATTCGTCAGTGCAAAATCAGAGTAAGAAAACTTTTTGGGGATCCTATGGCTTATTTGGTATTTTCACGAAACCATATGAGGTTATCTGCTTCCAATTCCGATACCAAATGAACCATAGAATGGGCAAAGTTAATTCAAGGATACTTTGATTTCGAACAATAATACCTGTAGAAAGGTACGGGAAAGGACTGGGCAGGGCATAGAAGAACAATGGGCGCCTTTACCAATACCGTTCTAATATCGATGGTTCTAGAATTCAGTTGGGGTCCAACGGCTCCAGTGGGTTCTGCAAAACGACCAAACTAAGAACAAGATACTCACCTCCATCGGCATAGGATACCCTTGGACCAATAAAAGACTAATGAACGAATGACTATTGTATGGTATGGTAGTGAATTTTTCTGGGAACCAATCCATTTCTATATGTCTCAGAACAGAGCTGGGTAGTGTATCCAAAAGAAAAATATTTTAGGAGATATTTCTTGATCTGACTCGATACTATTCCGCCAGTATTTCAGAAGCTTAACATAGTTTCCTTGATTAACGAAAAGAGACAAAACCTACCTTTTAACCGGTTCTGGAAAAGCTTGAGCATCGCAGAGTAGAACTATGGGTGATAAAATGCTACCGACCAGTTTTGTCAAACCATCACCAGCAATTTTAGGACCAGTCTGACCAGTAGGCTCTACAAGTGACAACAAACTTAGAAGGAAGCATTGATTACCTGAATATGGGAACAGGGTAACCAGAGACTTCACATAAGATGATAATGTCTTTCGTTGAAGAGATTTCGAGAACTATGCTACCATCGATTTTTTTTCCAGAAGCTTTTGGAGGTATATTGTTTGTTGGTTCTAGATAAGAGAGTTGAATATCAATGGAAGTATTCAAGTTTTAGATGTTGGGAAGGGTATCCTTGCATGTTCCCATTGATGACACTTATGACAAATTATGATTGACAAGCCAACAAAATGGGATTGTGAGATAGAGTCGACGGTGAAATGCCTGGCTATATGCCGATATATGGTTCCCAGCCACATCACATAAACCTCCCACTTTACTCAAAAAATATCACCGAAAAATAATTATATGTTCTTTCTTACATTATTTTTCCCCGTGTAGAATTAGTTACGAAACCAAAAACCTAAAACCAAATCACACTTACGAATATCTAGGTACTGGAAAGGCTGTCACTTGACAAGTTAGCCATGCAGTGGTGTTTGGCCTTACAAGAACAACTTGCCATCCTTGGAAACTTTGCAAACTTTTTTTGGGAGCCACGTTATTGGTAGGCTCTGGGAAGAAAATTCCAACAATTAGGTAGGTAATTAAAAAAAAATGAGGGGCACTTTCAAATTTTCAACAAGAACAACAATTATAGCCTTACATAAAGCGTGGAACAGGAAATCCAGAAACTTGACACGTCAACCAAGCAGTGCTGTTGATTTCGATACTGACAACTCTCCAACCACCAAACTCAGCACCTACTTTTTTGGGTGGTACATTGTTGGTTGGTTCTGGAAGATTCGAAACATGAGAATCTGAAGACACCTGAATGCAAGGATAGGGTTGACCAACAAGACAGACAACAAAGTAAAAAGCAATCTGATCTTTCATAAATACCTATAGATTGGCACAGGGTATCCAACAACATCACAAGTGAAAATAACTGGTGATTGCTGTTGAGTGAAGTATAATTTGCCTCCTTCGTATTTTTGGCCTGGTACCTTAGGTGGAAGTTTTCCAGTTGGTTCTGGTGGAAAAAATGGAAATTAGGTTGGAAGGAGAGAATGGTAGTATCCTTGCTTTTCTATAGTGAAATATAAGTGTATTTTGGTGCGTCCATGAGAAGGTAATTAAGTGACAAAACCTCTCGTGGTGCAGATAGTGAAACAACCAATATTCTGATACCTATGTAGAGGAGCAGGAAATCCTTGAGCAGCACAAAGTAGAGCCATCATACTGCCAGATCTGAAGGAAATTTTTAGGCCAGATATGGTTTTATCTTTAGCAGTTGGTGCAACACTTGTCTGCGGTTCTGAAGATGTGAAAAACAAACGCTTGGTTAAATTTGAAGGAAGAAGAATCTACCTGACTGTCGGGATATTCGAAACTTTAAATACTAACCTGAAGACAGGAATCGGTTGAGATTGAGCAGGACATAACAGAGCAAAGCTCTGTCCAGATCTCCTGATCAAACTGAAAATTTTCGACTCGAATGAAAAAGTAGGGGCTTTTGAACCTACAGGTTCTGAAAAGAAATTGAAAACCAAAGTTAAGGCATGCTTAATTTATACTCGAGTGAGTTCCTCGAAACTAACCTTATTTTGGGAACGGGTTGAGCTTGGGCTGGACATAAGAGAGCAAAACTTTGACCTTGACGTCTTTCGAATGTCAAACTTTTGGCATCCGAAGAAAACGAAGGTGCTTTCAATCCCACCGGTTCTGCGTTAATGAAAAATTTGATTATGTATGTCAATTTCGGACCTGAGTGTTGGAATTGGGGTTTAGAGTTTCAGAGACAGTAAAAAGAGAATCTGTCCGAAAAGAAATGTTCAGAATATTGATTTATAAAAAGATGAAACTAACCTGCTTTTCGGTACAGGCTGAGCTTGTGCTGGGCACAACAGGGCGAAACTGTGACCTTGGTGCCTTTCGAAGGTAAAACTTTTAGAATCTGAAGAAAAACTGGGAGCTTTGAGGCCAACGGGTTCTGTGTTGAAAAAAATAGAATGAATGCATTTTTCATTGAAATATTCGATCGATATTAAACATGTAAGCCAACAAATTGAATAAGTCTGAGCTTACAAGAGATTCTGGCTTAAAAAGTCGACCCTGATTTGTTTCTTTCAGCAAGTATTTATATAAACTTGATAAGAACTAGGATAAAGTAGTGTGCGGAGTATATGAACTAGATTAATAGATATATGAAGAAAAATGTAAAGGAGTTCTATCCAACGAAGGATGTAGTATCACAATAGAAAAAGAATATTGTATGAATATTGAGAAGAGTGTGTTGCAAATATGAACTAACCTGCTTTTTGGGACAGGCTGAGCTTGTGCTGGACACAACAAAGCGAAACTATGACCTTGGTGCCTTTCGAAGATAAAGCCTTTAGAATCTGAAGAAAAGCTGGGAGCTTTGAGGCCAACCGGTTCTGCGATAAAAAAAAATAGAATAAAACAACGTTCGGATTTTGCATTGTAAGATCGAATTGATAGAACTAAATATAGTAACAAACGAATTGAATAAATCTGAGCTTACAAGAGATTTTGGATTAGATTGTCAACCCTGATTGAATTAGCATAAACTGGATTAAAACCAGTATAAGGTTTTTCAGTTTATTTTTTATAGTTCAAGCCTTTCTAACTGCGTTCAATACGACCTAGATTGATGTGATTAAGAAACGCAAGGTTCGAAAATATATTATTTGAAATACATAGTTTGTACGAAGCATATCCAGGAATTATATCTAACGAAGTTTTGTATTGCATTCATGTCAACTCTTCTTGAATAAAGACAATTACTAAAAACAAGCCCAAGAAGACTGAAGCAATAAACACATTCCTTCACCACATTTTTCTATAGAAGAAAATTAAACAAGAACACTATATCGTAGAAGAATGTAGAGAGCAGTTAGTTACGAATGAGAACTTGTAGAACTAACCTGCTTTTTGGAACAGGCTGGGCTTGAGCTGGACACAACAGAGCAAAACTTTGACCTTGATGTCTATCAAAGCTGAAGATTTTCGAATCAGAAGAAAAACTAGGAGCTTTCAATCCAACCGGTTCTGCGATAAAAACAAAAGAATGAGACTTTCTTCAGACTTTTCCAATGAGTAAAATAAGTCATATTATATGCAAGATTTAATGTTAAATGTTTTCTATTCCGAAACTCCTAAGCCTCTAAGATACATCCCTCCAGCAGCTTCTGTGTAAGAAGAACTGGTTTTCTATAGGGTGGTGATTCAACTTCTAGTACATAAACTACACCAAAGGATCATTTATGAACTTTTAAGATAAAAAATATCAATGCAGCATACTCCAGAACGAAAATGCAAAGTGATTTTTTAATAATTATTCACATTAGTATAGTTTCTTCATTGAAAGATTAAACCCCCCTGTAGATGATACTTATCGCATAAATCTGAGTTTAAACGAGATTACTGAGATTTAAGCTCAGAAATTTGACTCTGACATGTAATCCAAGTTCAGGTTCACATAAACTGGATTAAAATTAGGATAAGGTTTCCCAGTTGAGACCATGATAGTTCATTATATCACGATGAGAATATTAAATGTTGGGAGTTTTCCATACTGAATCTTTTCAGTTTAGGGTAATGAAGTGCGAATATCTGTTACAATCAAATTTTCTAGTAGTTTTTTTACTGTTTTAACTTTGTGTTCAATGAATAATATATTATTCTGAGCCCTATAAAGAAGTTTATTCAAGGTATTAAATCAATTTCACCAGATTTACCTGAACATTGGCGTAGGAAGGCCCTGGGCAGGACACAACAAGACGAAACCTTGCTTTTCTCGAGTCACGTAAGTAAAACTCTTAGAAAGGGAGGAAAATGTTGGTGCCTTCAATCCCACAGGTTCTAATCAACAAAAACAAAAAATTCTTGAGTAAGCCAAGCTCACCTGAACATTGGAGTAGGTAACCCTTGGGCTGGACACATAAGAACAAAACTAGATCCTCCTGTTGCTTCAAACGAAAATATTTTGGACGCAGAAGGAAAGGTCGGAGCCTTGAATCCAACAGGTTCTAGGGGAAGAACAACGATTGAATTACCTGAAGCAGTTACCTGAATGAGGGGAAGGGTAACCCTTGAGCAGGACACAACATGGCGAAACTCAGTCCTTGACTCCTCTCGTATCCCAACAATTTGATGTCGTTCGAGAAAGATGGAGCCTTGGATCCCACAGGTTCTAAATTGAAATGAACAAGGATAGAATAAGATGTTGACCTACCTAAACACTGGAACTGGTAACCCTTGCGCTTGACACAACAGGACGAAACTTTGTCCTTCATTTCTACTGAAAGCGTGGAAGAGATCTTCAGAAGAGAAAACGGGAGCTCTAACTCCCACTGGTTCTATTCGAAGAGAAAAAGGATTGAAATATAGGTCTAGTGTTGAACCCGAATGTTGCGAAGATACCATTTGTGATCGAAAGAAAACCAATAAGGTAATCGATGAGAATTATTGTATCCTAAACATTAGAAACACATATTTATACATGCGAGGAAGAACCAGCATTAAGGACGAAAAACTCCAACATACCTAAACAAGGGCACAGGCAATCCTTGCGCTTGACACAATAGCGTGATACTCTGTCCTTCATTCCTCATGAAAGCGTAGTTCAGATTATCCGTAGAAAATATAGGAGCCTTCACTCCAACAGGTTCTAATAAATACCAACATAATCATAAGAGACACAAAAACTACACACCTGAACATAGGGACAGGATAGCCCTGGGCCTCACAAAACAGTGCAACATTCGTATCAACATTCCTGTCAATATGTCTGTACTTCAAATCAGCCACCATGTTTGGTGCTCTTGAACCGATAGGCTCTAAGGAAACGAACAACAATTAGATTAGAACTTCCTTTACCTGAATGATGGAACAGGAAATCCGTGTACGTCACAAAAAATCACAACATCCGTTTTTTGGTCTCGTTTCATCAACTTGAGTTGCGAATCGGCCATCATGGTGGGTGCACGAAAACCAATAGGCTCTAGATACAGAGTTAGAGTTCAGAACCAAGTGTGAACATTTACCTGAATGATGGTACAGGAAATCCTTGGGCTTCACAAAACAACACGATGTCCTTGTTTTGACCCCTTTCCAGAAGTTTCAACTTGGAGTCAGCAAGAACGTTTGGGGCTCTTGAACCAATAGGCTCTGTACGAAATAAGGAGGATGGTGAATGCAGAAGAGGCAAATACCCCAATGTTGAGATAGGAGTAAGTGAGAGTATATACTCTGTATGTATAACCAGTTGATTGAGTACCTATTGAAGCATCATTCAGAGTAGAGTTTAGATGTGCAAAATATATGTCTTTCTTTAGCAACAGATCCCAACATATTCATTTTGAGAACTAACATTAACTTTTTTAGAGAATACCAAATGTGGTTCTCTGTTTTAGGCTGCAATTGAACATACCTAAAAGCTGGAACTGGAAACCCTTGGGCTGGGCATAAAAGAGCAATTTGAGAACCATTGCTCAAATTGATCACGTCGTATTTAGACTGAGAAGATACTTTTGGCAGAGTACTGCTGATAGGTTCTGCGTGGAAAAAACAAAAGGAAAGTCGTTAGAAGCTGAAAAGTACCTTATTGAAGGGACAGGATAGCCTTGGGCTGAACAAAGTATAGTTGTGTTTTCACCAAACGATGTTTCGAACGAATGACTCCTATCTGCAGATGGAAGTTTAGGCTTGACGCTACCAATAGGTTCTGGTAAACAGACAGAAGGATTAACACCAGGTAAAATTGTTCCCATCAAAGTTTCATTCTTAATTTTCAGCATTTACCTGAATCTTGGAACTGGAAACGATTGAAAGGGGCATAGGAGAGTTGAAGACACGCCTAGGTTATCGGTAACGCTCCTAGATTTGTCTCCAGATGTGAGCTTAGGCCCCACCGTACCTACAGGTTCTGAGAAACATCCAAAAAATCAGTGAACGGCCAGAATAGCTTGGCTAGTGAACATTGGGATGGTATGCAAGGCAAGTTTTTACCTGTAACTTGGTGCTGGGAAGGCTTGTGCAGGACACAGAAGAGCGAAGGAGTTGTTGGAGACGAAATTGTCAACCGTCGGAAATTTCGGTATGTTGGGTCTTACACTTCCAACAGGCTCTGAAACGTCGAAATCGAGGGGTTTTAAGCATGTTGTTACCTGTTTGTTGGAACAGGAAATGCCTGAGCTGGGCAGAGCAGAGTTAACACTTCGGAATTTCTAGACGTAAAACCGCGTAGGTTATCGGTTGCTGGGAATTTTGGTGCTACACTCCCAATCGGTTCTGTCGACACATAATTTTTTTTAGAATGTGTCATAGGTCGGTTTTTGGGTACCCTCGAAAGAGCCAAACATGTACGAACATGAGCCAAAAAGATCAGGAAGAAATTCCTGGAACTTATACCTTGTCAGAGGAACTGGAAAACCTTGGGCAGGACATAGCACGTTCAGAGTGTCGTCCATCTTAAAAACGTATTCTTTGCGTACCTCCAGCGGAAACTTAGGTATAACACTTCCAACAGGTTCTAAAATAACGAAAACACATACTGTCATTGCTGTGACTTGGCGAGATCAGTTGAGAACTTATTAGAATCGCAGTTCCTCCACTTACCTTAGGTACTAGGCAGGAATGACTGCTGACCTGTCAATCCTAAAACCTGCGGTGACAGGTCCAGGATAGGGGTACCCAAATCCACAATACCAACCTTGAAAGCTCGAAATGTTTGTAGCCAATTTTCCCATAGTGGGATGGGATCGGAACAGAGGGGGAAACAGAGGACAGGTATACTTCAACTCTTTTTCCAATTTTGAAAAAATATCGAAAATTTTGAAAGTGCCCGTTTTTTGAAAAGCAAGGGTACCCTATCCCAACATTCAGGTAAAATTCGAGATGTGCACAGCTTTGCTGAAGAATACCGGCGATATTTTTCAACATAGTTGCTATTGTTGTTTCCCGTTATTAACTGAACTGTTTTGATTTGGCAGAAAATATCAGATTGGTATCAGCTACAATTTATAACTTCAGCTGACAAGTTTCAACAGGATTTTAGAGAAAAACCACATTGAATCCTGGCGAATTGGCTGATAGATCAATAAACAATGTTTTATGATTATTTTAAATGAACGTTTTTGCTAGCAAATAGGGTACAAAATGTATAGAAATGAGTGAGTATTTTCTGATATTTCCTGTATTCATGTAACCAAATCAAAAGTCAGCCAATAATGAGAGAAGATTCATGGAGAAAATCAAAGTTTCATTAACTTTAATGAGTTTCTCAATGAGCCTCTTATATATTCAGTCAACTTAAACTAAGTATTCAATGAAGATGTATCAATTATCGCTCTTTAGGTATATAATCAACCACTTATTGCTATGAATACAATGAATAATGCATTATGCTGATTTTAAAGATAACTTCTCGAATCATCTCAGAATAAATAACATAGCCCAATGAATAAGTTCCTTTCCATAATGATGAGACTCAAAATACAAGGTGTTTCAGGAAAGTTTGATCCTATCAAAAAAAGTGAACTGGATATCGAAAAATAAAATATGTAATTGCTTATAATGACCTAGCAGGTAAACCACGTGATGGCTTTAATTTTGTTTAAATTTTTATAACCTCACGAATAAAAAGTCCATGATAGATAAATCGGGTCTGGGTGAAGGCCAATAGCGTTATTAGTGCTTACTAGGCTTTTCCCACTTTAATAAATGACATATTTCTACTATGAAGCAATCCAAATGTCCTCAATGAGAGGTGACAGAAATTGGTATCCTCGTAGTCCTGATTTCACTACTATGGACTTTTGCTGTGGGGATTATCCAAAGTCCAAAATTCTTCACTAGGTCGAAAAATTATTTACGAATTGACAATCATTATGAAGGACACCTTCATACAAAAATTCACTGTTCGATTAAATGAAGTTTTATAAATAGAAAAATTTCCTTCAATAATGACGAAACATTTATTCGATAGATAATTTATTTCTTTCAATCTATATACTAAAAATACCTTTGAGCATCAAATGCAGAATGCAAAAGCACATCTTTCGTTATCAATATTAATGCAATGTTTGTTCCATCAAAATTACCTAGAGAGCGATAATTGATAACAGTGTAATCCAATAGCTACTTGATAGAGTGATTTCAGTTCGTTATTACTTCAATTGGATCGAATGACTAAATTGAGCGGTAAATTGAATGATTTAGTATCGTTTAGTATGTGACATATATTCGCTACGTTCGAGGGCAAAATAATCCAAAGATAGAAATCAACGAAATTTCTAACTGATATTCCCATAAAATAGTTAATCTATTCATTCGTGTGTATCTTAAATTTGTTTGAATTGATCTTTACATCCACTCGCTTTGAGGTTATAAACTTTGATTTTTAATCGCATACGTTCAATTATTTCATCACCAAATCAAATTTTTCGAGATGAGATTCGTTTCGATATATGTCAATTTTCATTTTTTTTATGCGACATTTCAAACCTCAGAGTAATAAACATAGATAGAGGGAGCATATTACATTTTCAGTAAGCAAATTTTGTCCCCAACTATCAAATTTGACATGAAGCGCGCGGAAATGAAAACATATCAGTGATACGATATTTCACTCAATTCGCGAGTTTCTCCACAAAGAACACACTTCTTATGTCCCATAGTGACTCAACGTTTCATATTAACTCAAAATATACCTATTGAAATAAATATCAAAATATGTCAGAAATTATGAAAACAAACTTCAAGCGCGCTAAACGACGTGAAACAACCGATGACACTAGGAGAGCAAAAGTTGCCAAACCTTGGATTTCAGCAGGTAGATACAGAAAATAATTAATATCCTGCTTATCATTAATTCGACAATCAGGAATAATATCGGATTCCAAATATTCAAATTTGCATATTTAATCGGGAATCAGTCAAATAAATATATATCATTCAATATAATATACATTCATAACGATATACTGAAATTGTGAATTTGAAAATATATCACAATCCGACAACGTAATCTAACCATGTTGGGGACATGTAAAAATTGCGTATACTCCCTCTATCTATGTTTATTACTCTATGTTTCAAACCTTCAAGTCTACGAGAACGTGCTTCAAATACCTATTCGATGTATCCGGAAATGATCTGAATGTATTTAACCTCACTTCCTGTATATTCTCTCCAGTTCATAAATTAACACTTCTCTAATAACAATGAAGTGTATATTTATAGAGGATAGTGACTGTGTGTCCCGATAACTAATGCCCGCCACTCACGAAGCGTTTCTTCCAGCGTTTGGTAGCTAGCGTCGAAGAGATTCCAGTCAGACAGCTCGGGACACGGCCGTACGACTGTAAATCAGAGTATGAACTTGACTGCCCGACTGGAATCTCTTCGACGCTAGCTACCAAACGCTGGAAGAAACGCTTCGTGAGTGGCGGGCATAAGATCGAGTTGACTAGGCAAACAACTGAACAAATAAGTGTTTTTTAGATGCAGTTTTTTAGAGGGTGGCGAGCGAGGGTGGTATAAATTTAGAACCAAGAGCCCCCATATTCAAACATTTGTCAATTGGGGCGCTTTGTCTTCAAACAAAGATGTATCGCTACTTTATTTGAAGTTCCGATAGATCAAGTCCAAAATTAAAGACCTAAACGAATGCTCAATATTATATACTGAGTATAAACTTTGAACTTTTCAACTGAGTGGATGTTTTTTTTTTTCATTTCCTTCAACATTAATAAATTTTGGTTTTCAAATAACAATATGATTTGAAAAGGTTATAATGGCAACACTGTTTACTACTTTTTGACATTTCTTATGTCATTTGTGTGCAGTAGGTTATGTTATTCAACCAAGGAACGCGTCAATAATGTTTAGAAATTATTGAATCATTTTATCATCATCACTGCTCATTTATGAATACTGAAAGAAATTCAAGAAGAATTGATGTGTAAAGAAAATCAAGTTTTACATTTGTCAGCAATCCTACAAATAGTGAGTCGATTAACTGAATAATGCCATCCATGAATTGTTCTTAAATTCCACACAGAATTCCCAAATGAGCACTGATTTTGAGAAAAAAATTATAAACGTCGTTGAAAAGTGTATCTGCCATGATAAATGACATAACCTACTGAACACAAATGACATAAGAAATGTCAAAAAACAATACACTGTGTTGCCATTATTATAAACATTTCAAATTATTTCTATTGAAAATACGCTTTAGTTGATAAACCTAGCTGCTTGATCCACATTGCTAGTAGATCAACCAAACTGATAGATAAATAGAACCGATAAATTTAGTGAGACCATGGGTCAATTGAGATGAAATCATAAATTTATTATTCGACATAATAATGTCAGAATAAATAACGGTCTATCAGCAATTATTGATAAACCACAGATCAACTATATCAAGTAGCTGTCGTAATACATTGGTAGAATCATCAATTGTTTCTTCTATGGTTCCTTCCATGCGACCGGAAGCAAATCAAGTCACAGATAACGAAGTGCGACAGTCGACGAATACAAATCCAATAAACAATAGTTCTTTTGTTTTCAGGCCATTTTTGGAAACAATTTATCCTTCTACCATTCATTAGTACCTTGTTGCATCAGGAATGTCAATTGCTGTGGTCAATAATTTATGCGAAAAATTTTCGTTCGACAAGTTGGTGGAGTAGAAACAAGAAAAAGCAATCAGTTTGTTGTTGATGAACGCGACTCTCAAGAAATCAACAGGATACTTTGGTTTAATGATTATAGAAAAAACTCATTCCGAAATCAGAATGCAACTTTCAGTAAAACACAAGTTCCAAGAAACAATTTCATTAAATTTAGAAACTTGATTTTTAGCCTTTGAAATGAATCGATTGGTTTCTTGAACTAATATACCAATTGAAAAGTTCCTGGTCTGATGCACAGATGGCGGTGATAGTATTAAATATATATGATTTTCAGTTAGTATCAACCTTCAAACGATAAGTGTCAAAATTTGACAGCAGTCCGACCATTAGTTTGTGAGATAATGCGTTGTGAGTGTAGCTACTTTCGTTATTTGAAAAAACATAGAAAACAAAATTTCTTGCTGATAATATATTGCTTTTTGAAGGGAAGAAATACAGTTGAAGCAAAATCTTGGCTTGATGAAGAGTTTCCGGGGTCTGCACCAGGAAAATCAACCATCATTGATTGGTGTGCTGAGTTTAAACGTGGTGAAATGAGCACCTAAGACGGCGAACGCAGTGGGCACCCAAAAGAGGCTGGCACCGACGAAAAAATCGAAAAAGTTCACAAAAAATTTTTGAATGACCGTAAAGTAAAGTTGATCGAGATAGCAGACATTGTGAAGATATCGTCTGAACGTGTTCATCATATCATTCACGTAGAGATAATGTACATGAGAAAGCTGTGTGCAAAATGGGTCAAATCGATCAAAAGCAACAACGTGTTAATGATTCTGAGCAGTGTTTGAAGCTGTTTAAGTGCAATAAACCCGAATTTTTGCGTCGATATGTGACTTGGCTCCACCAATTCATTCCGGAGTCCAATCGACAGTCAGCTGAGTAACTGCACACTATAAACCGAATACAAAGCGAGGAAAAACACTAGTCAGCTGGCAAGGTTATGGCATCAGTATTCTGGGATGCGCAAGGTATTCATTGATTACCTCCAAAAGGACCAGACCATCAACAGCGATTATTATAAAGATTTATTGGATCGTTTAAACGTTGAAATCGTTAAAAAACGGCGCCATTTGAAGAAAAAAAGGTGCTGTTTCATCAAGACAATGCGCCACAAATCAATGAAAACAATGGCAAAATTGCATGAATTGGGCTTCGAATTGCTTTTGCATCCACCGTATTCGCCAGATCTGGTCCCCAGCGACTTTTTTCTGTTCTCAGACCTCAAAAGAATGCTCGCTGGAAAGAAATATAGCGCCAATAAAGAAGTAATCGCCGAAACTGAGGCCCATTTTGAAGCGAAAGACAAATCGTACTACAAAAATGGTATCGAAAAGTTGGAAGATGTTGAATAACAAAATCGAATTTTGCCAAAAAAAAATGTGTTTTACTATGGTAGATCGGGGACTTTTCAATTGGAGTGTTAGGATGATTTTAGTATCTAACTTAATTTAATAGGTCTCATACTCAAGATAATTTGCATTGTATATTTTCGAGTTCCCGGATGACAATGGACAGAAATAAAATAAAGAACGTGCCTGTCACGGAAATAGGTCACATGAAAATGGGGAAAACATTCCACAACCATGCTATTTTCTGCGTTAATGAGAGTACATCACGCACATATTATTTTCCCATTTTCACAACGCGGTGGTGAAAATTTTTCACACGTTCAGCCCACGGAATTCGTTCAATTACTTAAGACCCACCCTTGGACATTTTATAGACAATATAAGGTTTATTAATTGCTCGAAGGAGTGTATAACATCTATTATTATGAATGGGATAAATGTTATTTAATACCAAACATGACATATAATATGACAGATGATCAATTGCTAATTGAAATGGAATAGCCTTGACTCTTTTATAGACAGTAATATTGATTCATCGTTGAAATGGAAGCACATTGAATCATAGTAAATGGCCAATTGAAAAGTCCACGGTCTACCATAGTATAATACATCTTTTTGGCAAAATTCGATTTTATCATTCAACATATCTAGTTGCCTTCGACGGCGATACAGCGATTATAGCGATCTCCCAACTTTTCGATACCATTTTTGTGTTACGTTTGTCTTTCGCTTCAAAATAGGCCTCAGTTTAGGCGATAACTTCTTCATTGGCGCTGAATTTCTTTCCAGCGAGCATTCATTTGAGGTCTGAGAGCAGGAAAAAGTCGCTGGGGGTCAGATCTGCCGAATACGGTGGATGCAGAAGCAATTCGAAGCCCAATTCATGCCCAATATTGCCTTTGTTTTCATTGATTTGTGACACTGCGCATAGTCTTGATGAAACAGCACCTTTTTTTTTTTCAAATGGGGCCGTTTTTTGAAGATTCCATCCTTTAAACGATCCAATAACGCTATTTAATAATCGCTGTTGATGGTCTGGCCCTATTGGAGGTAATCAATGAATATTATACCTTGCGCATCCCAGAATACTGATGACATAACCTTGCCAGCTGACTGTTGTGTTTTTCCTCGCTTTGGATTCGGTTTATCGTGTGCAGTCCACTCAGCTGACTGTCGGTTGGACTCCGGAGCGAAATGATGGAGCCATGTTTCATCCATTGTCACATATCGACGCAAAAATTTAGGTTTTTTCCATCTTTATTCAAATAACAAAAGTAGCTACACTCACAACGCAATGTCTCACCAAAGTAATGGTCGGACTGCTGTCAAATTATGACACGTATCGTTTGAAGATTGGTACTAACTAAAAATAATATGGATTTAATACTATCACCGCCATTTGTGCATCAGATCTGGGACTTTTCAATTGGCCTAATATAAGTAATATACTTGTGAATTCAAAGGTCCAGATCATAACTTTATGAAGTGATAGTCCTAGTTGAAATAAAGAATTCTTTCAGGTGAAATTTTTTCAATTTATTTTTTTTAAATTCAAACGAGTTAGGTCAATGAGCGTTTGAATTTTGGAAGATATTATACTAAGGAAATATTCAATATTTTAGTATTTTTGTGGTGTTCCCACAATGTCTCGGTGGCTCGATAACATTTTTCCTAGCGCTTCTTAAGAAAGGTACTTTTTTGGACAAAAAAATCGGTAAAATATAGAAATGGCTCTGAATATCCCCTTTCCTCATCGGTGTAGAGGTTAGGGGCGACTGAAGACATGGAACTCTGAAAACTACGCCACTGAGGCATTGTAGAAACTAACAAAAACATGTTATTTCCTGTATTTCCGAAGGGATTCGAGATAGAAAAAACTTTGACTTGAAAGAACTTCTTATTTTTCAGGATGATTGACCTGGATTTTTGAATCACCCTGTGTATACTTTTGAAAATATATAGTTATAGAGCAAACTGTAATTATTTTTTCACGCAGAATCACCCCCTGAAAATTGTGGCACTTATTCTCTAACACTCTGTATAAAAACCATTTCGTGCAGAATTTTGTGTCAACAGAATCTCGTTAATTAATGCGCCATTTACTCCCTTGAAGGTCACAGAACTGTATATAGATACCTATATAGGCTTCTCGTCAGTGATTCTCTATTAATTGAAGTTGTTGATTTTGCACTATTATCAATTTCATCCGACTCGATAACCAAAACATATTCACGAAATTTATAAAACCAGAAATGAATCGATTCCAAAACCGATCATGTCTAAATTTAGAACGCATCCAACTTGTATTATTACCACAGCAATTGACTTCTCAGAAACAAGTATTTCATTCGTTTCATTACAAATGTCGATATATTTAGCTTGTCTTTTTTCTTCGGACTTACCTGTAATGACTAATCTTCCTTTAGTGGCGCTAAGTCTAGTTTCTCCTGTCAGTCTGTGTCTAGTTCTGCACTGATATGATTTGTAGCCATCTTCTGGTCCAACGTCTTTGATGTGAAGTTCTCCAGAGGGTAATACTAGGTATTTGCTGTCTGTGGTACAGAAAAAATCGGTTAACAAGGTTCCTTCAAAATTTTCGAGAATATTTCAGTGATAGGTACTTGATTGAATTTCGCACTGAAATATTCCTCTGGGTATTTTTTGTCTAACAATTGTGAAAAGTATGGTTCGATGAATTTTTTATGCAAGATGAAGGAGTTCTCTCTCACATGAATTCTTCAATAAGTTTGAGGAATCTTGCAGAAAAATATTGATATAATCGTTTGATATGCAAATTTCATCGATCCATATCATTTTGCCATCCATAATTTCAAAATATCCAAATTATTACGAAAGTGAGTCTTTTTTTCAAGGATGGAATCCTTGTGCGACAATTCCAAGTGAAAAAACATATAAAAAACAATAATTTTTCTACAGCAGAAATAATTTAGCGGTAATAGTTATTTCTCCAGTTATGTGGCAAATCCTTTCATTCTGTTATACCTTGTACACCAAATTGTGCGGAAATAACTCAGTTTCACATTTATTTCATGGTTATATTTCATTATCTGTTGGTACTCTGGACTATCTGTGAAATTTGTGTTCTGACAACCGACATTTTTCAATGCAGAAGTCACTGAACGATATTTATGAAAATATTTCATTAATTTCATTAAAATTTCGGTGAATTAGAGAAAATAATGGATAATAATCGTACACAAGCCTCATTCTGACTCTAGTTCATTCAAAAACTCGCCGCTTTGGGGCTTCTCTTCAAATTTTGAAGAATATCAATACACTCTACACTTGTATTATAACTACATATTATAATTACCATCGAAATACAAGTGCAGAAGGCATTGATATTCTTCCACGAGTTCAAAATTCAAAAACTAGCTTTGAAAGGTCGAGTTTTTGAATGAACGAATGTTAGAATGAACCTTCTGTACGAATATTATACATTATTTTTTATAATTCACTGAATTTTATTGAAATTAATGAAATATATCCGTGAATATCGTTTAGTGTTTTTTGCATTGAAAAATGTTAGTTGGCAGAACTGTTTTCTGTAACACTAAGGACCAGGCAGCAGTCTAATGGAAAAAAAATTTTGAATTTTTCGTATGTTGTAGAATATGACCGTCTCATCAAGAAAGTCTATGGGTCCAACTCAATATGACTAGTTTTAGCGATACACCTGTCAAAGTTGGAAAAGGGCATTTCTTTGTGATATTTCTCGTAGAAAAACATCTTGAATTATTGCTTTCAGATAGCATCGAATTTGGGACACCCTGTACAATGTATTTCATTGTACAATGACAAAACACCAATGAGTAAATATCATCGGGTCTCTTACTGTTACACTGTATGTTATTTTCATTGTATACAACTTTTGTAATAACGGTCACCCCTCTTAATGTATTACCCTGTGTATCTCAAAAACTGGTCATAGCAAGGCCAATGCTGTTTGACATTATAATAGTATACTCGAACTAAGAGTAATGATAAAAAATGTCCTCGGACGTATTTTTCAATTACAGGGTGAATTATAAACTAAACGAATTTCATTATGGATAATGTTTTACTCACCCCGTATCTAACAATGATTTTTATTAGAAACCAGTCTAAAATTATTACCTTATGGATAAGCAATATTTGTCGCGCAAAAGTGTTTCATTCAAGATTTTTTCCTACGAAAAATGTTACTCCAAAGAAATACCATTTTCTAACTTCAACACCCTGTATCTCGAAATTTAGTCATGTGATTGAGTTGAAACCTAAACTTTTTTGTTCGGGGGGTCATTTTCTACAACAAACAAATATGACTATTTTTCTATTAGGCTTCTGTCTGATCCTTTGACAGATAATAGATAAATTCATGACAGGAGAGTTCCGAGTACCAACTCATAATACTGAAATATAAGCATGAAATATGTTTGAAACTGAGATATTCCCGCTCCATTTAATTCTACAAGGTTGACAGATTGAATGGATTTACCACAGAATTAGTGAAAAGAAATTTTCAAGTTACTGTTATCTGTTTTTCTGTGAAAAGTACATCATTTATGAATTTTAATTCATCAAAATATTTGACAGTAGGTATTTAACATACCATAGAAACAACTATCAAATCAAGCTCAACGTTATTATACTATCAATTGGATCTTTAAAAACTTTTTTGGGTGAGTAAACTCGAAGTTTACATACTGCTGTAGAAAAAAATTGTTTTAAAATTATGGATGACCTCACAGTCTACTGGAAAGCATGCACAACTAACTACGATGCTGGGGCCTGGGATAGAGCAAAGGATAGGAATTTATTGAGGAATTCCAGATGTCCAAATAGAAAACCACGATCGCGAGATGTTATGGTAATCATGAAACGTATCTTCTGATACGATTTGTTTTTGCACATGCCGCTCGAATGCTCGATGCAGTGTCGTTCAACGCTCCTAGCAATACATACATATCTTCGAAGTTATCTGCTCCTACGATATTATTTTCAGTTCTCTTTACCGCTGATCCGACAAATGAGTCTTTAATTGGTTGTGATTATGCTGGTGTGGGTGATTGAATCACAGTCACCTTCGCTGGTGAAAAGGTTGTCATTTCAATAATAACATCGTTTAGCGTCGATAGACACATAACAAGTGACGATAACAGAAAATATTTCTGGTAGTATTTGGCACTTTTGCATCGTAAATAATATTTCCTTATATTTTATGAATTGTGTGTATGTTGAATGTGATTGAGTTAAGGGGGAAATATCAACGACGATAAGATCAAAATAATCCATTATCTTCATGCTACTGAATTATTTTCCCATATAGTAGATTAATACAGAAAAAGAGTAAAATGCCCAAAAATTGTGGAATATTCCCGGAAAAAAGTTTAAGAATATTTCCGAAAGTTGAGGAATATTTCCGAAAATAGAGGAATATTTCCGAAAAAGGGAGAATATTTTTTCTGAAAGAGGAATATTGTCTAGAAATAAACATTCTCGAAAGAGTTTCCGCATATCAAGGTGTTTTCTAAAGTTGAAGAATATTTCCGAAAATGTGTGAAATATTTTTCTAAAAGGGAAATATTTTCCAGAATTGAACGAAAAAGGTGTTTTTTCCCTATAACATTCATTTATGATGAATCAACTCCTTCCAAATTGTAAATATGATTATAAGATACTGAAATAGAAAATAGGTTTCCAATAGCGATGATACAATTCAAAAATAAAAAAACAGAATTATTCAGTGAGACACTTTGTTTTTCTATTTGAAAGGTTATATTATTATGAAATTATGTATGAAAAATATTACATAGTTATGTAAAAAAAAAGGAGCTTCATCACTGAATAAAATTTTTCGATAAAATTGTTCATCAGAATGAGAAAAAAAACGATGACTTCAATATTTGAATTTTGTGAGAATGTAAACCCAAATTTCTCCTTAAAATTCTCCATATTTAATTGTTGAGAACGAAGTGGAACCGACAAATTTGAATTCATTTTTACAATTGCTGCTACCAAATCGATATTCTTTCGTGTGCGTACTTTTCTTTGTCATACTGATACTCTTGTAGCATGTAAACAAAGTTCACCTCTAACTTTTCTACAATACAATCAATAGTGA
This sequence comes from Harmonia axyridis, assembly GCF_914767665.1. Taxonomy (NCBI): domain Eukaryota; kingdom Metazoa; phylum Arthropoda; class Insecta; order Coleoptera; family Coccinellidae; genus Harmonia; species Harmonia axyridis. The sequence continues at coordinate 35,809,919 of NC_059505.1, forward strand.
GTCGATAAACTGAATAATATCGTCTATGATTTTTTTTAAATACTCTCAGTATTCACAATTGATCACCATTCTTGATAAAACAATTCAATAATTTCTAAACGTAAGATGTTTCAAAGGCACAACCTACTGAACACAAAAAAACGTAGAAAAATTATATCAAATGATGATTTTATCATTCCTATTGGAAAACCAGTTATGTATTCCTCTCTTTTTTTTAATGTAGCTCTACACAATTTATATCCTTATACTTTTTTGTGACTCAATATAACCTCGTTTTCTTCTGATTCATTCATAATTCTTTGATTATCACAAAAATGGAATGAAATTCAATTACAATTACAAATTCGACGAATGAAAATAATTATAATTTGATAAACGTTAATAATAGAACATCTTAGTTCGAAAGAATGCTGGATCAAAACAATAATTTATCAGTGTAGGTCACAATCACTGTTTTCCTTTCAATTATCAAGAGACTACAAGGAGGCTTCTTTCATAAATTCCAGAAATTATTGTTTTTTTTATTTCTACATCACTAGAGTAGTATTTAGGCAGGAGCTAATTATTGTATTCACATTTTGAATAAATTCCAGAAGCTCCACAACTATCAGGTTTCAGCTCGATTCCCAAGTTAGAACAGCTGCTCATATTAGTCCCAACGAATATTTTCGTTCGGTTCGCTTTAATCATTCGAAACAATTGATTCTTATCATAGGATAGCGTATCACTGAAAAGTTGACGTAATTACTCTTCTTTTTCTGTTTTACTTCTTGTTACAGCTATAATCTAAAGTGTTACAGTGTATTACCCGATCTTTTCAGATATAATTTCAAATAATACCTCTTTATTATATTAATAATATACCTGAGTTTGCTTTCATCGCATGACATCATCAGTATACTATTCGAATAGTAGGTAGATGAATCACCTCGATTCAAAAAAAAATTGGAACGTTCTATTGTCGTAAAATAGTAAGTACCCAGCTTCGATTTGCACATTTACAATCCGAAAATGAATTTATCGGCATTTCGTGCTCTGAATCAGATTACGTATTATGAGGAACCTTGAATTCAGAAGCTATAAGAGAGTTCGCATCGAAGAAATCTCATTACATCCAACACCCCCTGTATATCGCAATCCATGAGTCATCCAATCCATTAATGTGTTCTTCTGAACAGAATAGTCACAAATATTATGAATTCTGACTAACAACAGAGCTACACGATTGGTACATTTGAAATCCGTTTCATCTTGAATTTCCTAGTCTACCTGGACTTGCGTTAGGTACATTTTGAAATTATAAAAGTTGTTACTTGATAATACGAAGTAGTTCATTTTTATGATAAGAAGTGAAAAAGTAATTGATATTCCAATCGGTGATTTGGTAGATACATCTTATAAATAATAGAATGAAATTCACTTGATTTTTGTATGTAAAACTGACGACTCTTGTAATGGTGCATAAATTTAATATAAAACCATGATTTTCTTCGCCTTCATCGTATGTTTCTTACCCGATTCATATAAACATGACATGAATAATACTATTCTATGAGTCCTATTTGTTCAACTCAGTGATAAACATAGATAGAGGAAGTATACGCAATTTTTAAATGTCCCCAACATGGTGAGATTACGTTGTCGGATTGTGATATATTTTCAAATCCACAATTTTACTATAAGCTATGAAGGTATATTGGATTGAATGAAATATATTTATTTGAGTGATTCCCGATTAAATATGCCAATTTGAATATTTGGAATCCGATATTTTTCCTAATTATCGAATATATAATAAGCAGAATATTTATTATTTTCTGTATCTACCTGCTGAAATCCAAGATTTGGCAACTTTTGCTCTCCTAGTGTCATCGGTTGTTTCACGTCCTTTGAAGTTTGTTTTCAGAATTTCTGATATATTTAGGTATTTATTTCAACACATTTCGAATTAATATGAAACGTTGCTTCTCCAAAGGACATAAGAAGTGCGATATTTGTGGAGAAACTCGCGAATTGAGTGAAATATCATATCACTGATATGTTTTCATTTCCGCGCGCTTCATGTCAAATTTGATAGTTCATGTTGGGGCCAAAATTTGCTTACTGAAAATGACATATGATCTCTCTATCCAAGTCTATTACTCTGAGATTCTACTGAAAGGATCTCTCTATGATCAACGTGACAATGACAGCAAAAACAATCAACATCATTTGACCGTTTCCGATAAATTGACTTTAACTGACCAAAAGCTCAATTTCAAGGAAAAATATTATTTTGATAACTTTGTTACGTCCATTTTTTGTGGAACCTAGTACGCTTCTTCTATGAGTCAAAAATATTTCTGCCATTTCCTTAGTGTCAATTATTTTCCAGATTTCATACGCCTCAACTTTACAATAGTGAAAATATTGAATGAAAACTATTTCAAGCGGAAACATAGTAAATTCCAATCAATATATAGAATTTCATAAATTCATCATCCATTAAAGATCCTCTGTTATGTGAACATCATTGAAAAATAAAGAAAATCACTTGTGGTACAAACCGACACATTATTCCACCTCTTATAAGCTGTAAAGTCCGCTATAAAACTTTAAGAACCCACCGAGCTCCTGGAAATATTTTATGAAGGCCATTTCACCTAACAAGACATCCTTCAACAGCCTAACAACATTCGACATTTAACAGGCAATCTTCTCCAATGTCCTGTTGGCGATATCGCCAGACAAATAACCACCTCCAAATTGCCATGACGGATGAATATCAGACGACAAATTCGAAATATGTTCTCATTGTGAATTTCATCACGGTTTCGCTTTGACGACCAATCTGAGAAGAAGAAGAATTTGACAGCTATCAAAGCTTAATGTCGCCGAGTGTGGCCTAGGTCGATCTCTTCGTTTATTAAGCTGAAAGAGACGTTGTGAGGGGATCTCAATTAAGAGCTACATAAAAATTGAAAATATGCGGGTTAACTGAATGAATCATCAAGCACCGGAAGTGTTTGAGGGAAAAAACAGGCGTCAATTGGATTCAATCAAACTTGTACAGCTGCTTTTAGAATTATGTACCAACGTACCTATCGTATTGTTGAGAAAACAAAACGAGAGATATCACTCATAATGGACAAAAAGTCATGAGATTGTATTTTTTTAAGAATCTTTACAACCGCTGGGGCCTGTACCTGTCACGTGTATAGGCATTTGTTAAGTTGGTATGCCTGATATAGATTTCATAGAATTTGAGAATGGAATTGTTATACTAATCGGTAAAATAAAGAATGATTTGGCAGATACAGCACTGAATAGAAGGAAGTTTACTTTATTATTTGTGGAAAACTGACGACTATTGTAATGATGCATGAAACAATTTGATATGGTTGTAACGGCAATTCTGTGTATTATATTTTGACCATTCTTATGTCATTTTTGTTCAATAGGTTATGTCATTAGATCCTAGGAAGATGCACGCTTTAACAATGTTAAGGAATTGTTAAATTATTTCATCAAAATCGGTGCTACGGTGCACAAAGCAGGGACCACTTTTTTTTAAATACTTCATAAATAAAGCTCCAATTCTAACCTAACAAGCTAAATGTCACTAAATACATGTCAGCTGTTGATTCTAGTGAAAATGGGGTAGGATCTCGATAAAATTCAATGAAACAGCTAAGAAAATATTGATTCAACACGCACCCAAATTCGAATCCATGGCAATCTCTTTCTTGTCGTCTTGAAGCCAGGAAATGACATTCACGAAATCACTAACAAAGCTCGGAATATGACACTTGAAGATGGCGGTGTTTCCTTTTAGAACGCTCTCATCCATCACGTTAGCCGTGTATGTTTGCGATACGACTGAAATGAGACCAGAAAAAGAATAAATTCCATGGGAAATCTCGAATATGGAAGACTGAGATGTAAGAAAATTTTATGTGTTACATCTAAGGGCGAGAAACCCCTTATAGGAGTATGTAATTTGCAAATGGTATCGTCAATCTTTCAGATATCAATAAGGATGCGATTATTATCAAAATGTACAAACCAAAATTGCATAATTTACTTTCTGAAAGCTCTATACATAAAAATTGGAATTTAAATTGGTTATATATATATAATTGGTCATTTGTGTTCAGTAGGATCTGCCTTTTCATATGGAAATATGTTTCAATAACGTTTAGAAATTGTCAAATTGTTTTATTAAAATCAGTGCTCATTTGTGAATTCCAAAGATAGAGGAAGTATACGCAATTTTACATGTCCCCAGCATGGTTATATCACGTTGTCGGATTGAGATATATTTTCAAATCTACAATTTTACTATATCACTATTAATGTATATCATATTGAATGAAATATATTTATTTGAGTGATTCCCGATTGAATATGCAAATTTGAATTGTTGGAATCCGATATTTTTCCTTATTGTGGAAATTATAATAAGCAGAATATTTATTATTTTCTGTATCTACCTGCTGAAATCCAAGGATTGGCAACTTTTGCTCTCCTAGTGTCATCGGTTGTTTCACGTCGTTTGGCGCGCTTGAAGTTTGTTTTCTGAATTTCTGATGTATTTAGGTATTTATTTCAATATATTTTGAGTTGATATGAAACGTTGATTCACTATGGGACATAAGAATTGAGTTCTTTGTGGGGAAACTCGCGAATTGAGTGAAATATCGTATCCCTAATATATTTTCATTTCCGCGCGCTTCATTTCAAATTTGTTAGTTCATGTTGGGGACAAAATTTGCTTACTGAAAATAACATATGCTCCCTCTATCTATGTTTATTACTCTGAGGTTTATACTGAGAGAAATTTGAGAATTCATAGACGACATTTTTCAGTTAATCTACTACTATTCATCGTATTCTGAAAGTGATATTTTGTATACGATACAAAAATATCAGTACAACAAATAAATATACGCAAACAAAAGGATATTGATTTGGTAGAAGCAATTGTAGGAGATAATCCAAATTTACTATACAACAACATTGTTACAATGACTATGTAACAAACTAATTTCATCAGCTATTCATCAGATGACAAATTCCAGTAAGTATCAAAAGGAACTCTTCCAACAGATGGGGTCACAGAACTTCAGAAGCTACAATAGAATTTTAAGTACGTGCTTTACCTGACAAGTATTGAGAGTACTACCAATGCATTATACTTGTCTTAAATTTCCAAGAAAAAGAGGCTCCAAGCCCGGAATGTATGACACTTTTCTAGTCCTTACAATGTGAAGAGCTTTATTTGTCAGGGTTTAAAAAAATTCATTATATAACTCTTAGAATAATATAGCAAAGAATTAAATTCCGTATGAATATTCCGAAAATCTTGTAATTCGAGATAAAAAAATTTTTCGTTCAGCATCGTCCAATCAATACGAGTTCACAATTCTATGATTCTGTTTCGTATTGTTTTCGAAAAATAAAATTTTCAATTCGATTTTTCTGTTTTCAGCCTATAAAATTTTTGGATTGTATTATCGAACTAGGAGCATAAAAGCCTTATAACAACCGATTTTCACAGTAAAATTCAACACTCCACAAGACAAGCTTTCTTAAGCTTAAAGTGGACGAACAGATTTTTAGAATTGTGAAAAAATTTCTATCTGTCTGCTTTTCTCCGAAATAACCTATTACCGAATAAACATAGAGGGAGCATATGTAATTTTCAGTATGCAAACTTTGTCCCCAACATGAACTATCAAATTTGACATAAAGCGCGCGGAAATGAAAACATATCAGCGATACGATATTCAACTCAATTCGCGAGTTTCTCCACAAAGAACGCACTTCTTATGCCCCATAGTGAATTAACGTTTCGTATTGAATCAAAATATATTGAGGTGAATACCTAAATATATCAGAAATTCAGAAAACAAACTTCAAGCGCGCCAAACGACGTGAAACAACCATTGACACTAGGAGAGCAAAAGTTGACAAACCTTGAATTTCAGCAGGTAGATACAGAATATAATAAATATTCTGCTTATTATAAATTCGACAATTAGAAAAAATATCGGATTCCAAATATTCAAATTTTGTGATTCCTAATTATATATTCAATCGGGAATCACTCAAATAAATATATTTCATTCAATTTAATATACATCCATAACGATATAGTAAAATTGTGAATTTGAAAATATATCACAATCTGACAACGTGACCTAACCATGTTGGGGACATGCAGAAAGTGCGTATACTTCCTCTATCTATGTTTATTACGCTATGGAAATTACTAAACACATTTTCTTACGATTCTAACAAGTAGATGGAGCTTTTTTCCATTGAAATGAAAAGAGTTCTTCTTCATGTTCCATCGGAAAATTTCAAATAAGAGCTTTTTCTTCCAATATTGCAGCCACACTTCTAAACCTTGATTTCCGACGATATTTTCCAAGAAGGTTTCCCCGAAAGAGCAGAATAATTCGATATCCGCAATATCGGAACATTGAACTTCCGGCTAGACGTCTAATCAGGAAAGGGATGAACGTCCTAGGTTTGGCAAGGATTCCTGGCTTTTTCGTTAAGCCAAGGAAAAATGTTGGAAATGAGGATTTCATTCCTTTTGAGAAGACTGAAATATTATATGAAAGTACTAATAACGTTCCTCACCATAAATATACCAATCAAATTCATTGAACTCACAAATTTTCGTTACTTTTCTCTCTATTTCTGTCCCATTTCAAATTCATAATTCAATAAATAAGGTTTTCGACGTCAAACTGACAACTGATTCAAATTTAATTCTATGTCGATCTAAACGTTCACCAAATTCGATGTTTCATCCGTTCATCGAAAATGCTTCGCTAAGTGGGCACAGAACTAGAATGAAATGTCCACAAAAATATTTTTCTTTTCGACAATGGAACTATGATATCTCTCCAGTGATCATGTGTCTAATATGAAAATTTTAACTTTAATATCAACATTTATAATATTCCAGTTTTCTCTCAGAAAGAAACTTGTAAGCAAACAAAGTTTTAAACAACCCCTGTACCGTAGTCTGTGGTCGGAGGCAGATACTTGTTATTCTGTGTATCTTGCCACGATATGATGTCCACATGATCTGACACGAAAGACGGAATTTGACATTTGAATACAGCAGTGTTTCCTTTTATGACAAAAGCGTCGTATACCTGAGCCTCATAATACTGGTTCACCACTGAAAACAAAAAAAAAACGCTTTTTACACAGTCAGAACAGGATGGTTCTGGCGTTATCCTGATATTTCAAAAGAAACTAGGGCAGAATACTCTTGTGGAGCTTCCGTTCATGAGGATAGTTAACAGAGCTAGAGGATTGCTGTGAAGTTGAAGTAACAGTGGAGAATCGTGAATATAATTTTAATGTTAGCAGGATATGGTTTGAATATGGGAGCTGACAACTCTTAGGGAAGAAGTTCATAATTTTTTACAGAGATCTTTTTTTAACAAACGTATTTACCTATGGTTGATATACATAATATATAACGTACGTATCCCACTACTGTTTTTACAATTAAATGCCATATGTTAAATGTATAGTACCTCTATTCCATACTGACATGTCCTAAAAGTGAAGAGAAGAACGAGTTGAAGAATTAAAAAAGATATATGCCTAAAAGAAAAGTACTAAAAAAAGATTGATTCAACTTGCAAGAGAAAATTCAATGAAAATGTTCATTGATAATTTTAGTGCCGCTGTTTGTAAAACATTACAACCTCTTCAGGAATGTATTCTACGAAAGCAGGTAGATAACAGAATTTGTTTACATTGAAGTCAAAGCGGAACCTCTTTTTTCTTTATATAGGAGAATTCGTTGACCCAACAATGTTTTATACCTTGAACTTTGTTTCTGAGATCATGAACTTTATGATTTCCATGTGTAACTATGTTAATTAAAAAAGATTAGTTTACTAGCCGCGGTGTCTTAAGCCTAATAAAACGATAAGAAAATGTACAAAGTTCAATATGTCAACAGGGAAAAAATAACAGGAATTTTTAAACATATGAAAGAGCCTTTATCTTTGCGCTATAATAACTTGATCCTTAACATTTAAACTGATAAAGACGTTTTAACGATGTTATTGGATATTATATAAACTGTTTTTGGCTATTTCCATAGATGGAACACACTCAAAATTCAGTAAAATGTTTGAAGTTTTTGAGAGAAAGAAGTATTTATGGTGTAAGCTTTCAAATTATAATCTTTTGGAATTGTTCAAGCGAAATAATTATAAATACTCCTCTACCAAATATCTGCATCTATACCACGTTGATTCTCCTAGCTCAGAATTTCGATATTATATAAATTCTAAAATAATAAATAAAAAAAAAAGGTAAAAGTCGAAAGTAAAAATTCATTTTTCGGAAAAATCAACGTCATATCACAATAAAATTTGAAAAATGCCATTTATACCATTTTACTCAATAAATTTTTTTACCGGAAAATCCTAGTATTGATTTGTTAATTATTTATGAGTTTTTGATTATTTTATTTTGATTTCATAAAAAATTTCCTCTGGCTATTATATTCCAATATAACTCCAATATAACAGGAATAACTGGAATACAGCAAAATTTTCAGTGTTTTTCACTAATTTTACACATTCCACATTGTGGACTGGCAAAATTTCACAAAAAAGTTTAGAAAAATATTTCCTAACAATTGTAGAAGTTTATTGCTTAACATTGATGCAAATTTTGAGGTTCCAAGATGAAATACTATTACAAATAATAAATAAACAATTTTAGTATGTAAATTCTAGTAATTTCATTGCTCATTGATAAGAATAGGTATATTACTTGTTATTCTCTGTTATTCAAAACAGGAAGCATACTATTTTCAAGAAACAAATCGAATGGAAAACTGATAACCTTTTTCCGAGTTTAAGAATGTCAGACTATATTGCTTCAAACTTGGCAATAAACATAATTCATTAAATGAAATATAAATGAATATGTTATTGTTATTTCGTATGTTCAACAATCAATAACGGCTACTGAATGTGAACTTCGAGTATTTATGACATCACGGCCTATTACATATATCAGTTTCAAGAATTTATATAAGTCATACTTTCAAGTCCATGAAATCATAATTATTTGTGGATACAAGTTTTATTACTTTAGATTAAAATGAAATATAATTAATAAATACGTCTTTTTAACTATTCGCGCATTCACCATAATATAACCTAAAAATTGATTTGTCTAGAACGTTTTCAATTTGGACATTTGGAAAGAGGAAGTTCTATGTTCTGCAAATCAAATCCAATTACCAATATTTGGACTCAGAGTAGGTTCGTATTTGAAACTTGTTCCATCGTCTGCTATCCAAGCCTCAATCTGTATAAAATCGCTGACGAAACTAGGAACAAGACATTTCAAAATGCCGGTGTTGCCTTTTAACACAAACTCGTCAATGACACGACTTTGATAGAACTGTTGCACCACTGTAAAAACACGAAAATAAAATTCTTCACCAACAGTCAATTACTGTTTCATAATATCATCATAAAATTGAGATTTTTATGAGGTAGAATTCGAAATATACCAATATACATATATTCAAAAATTTTATGTCATAAGTGCCATCGATGTGAATGTAAATTAATAGAGAGAGATTTTCTCTAGACAAATTTTCCCTTGCGTAGAATGAACATCGATATGAGGGGGAAAACCTTTTGTCTGAAAGAAAATGTACACTTATTCTGAAACAGAGGTACGGTCGTTGAAGGTTGAAGAGGTCATAAGTTGATGGTTTTTCAGGAAGGACGGTCCTACCCTCTTCATGAAATAAGCATTGTCGAAGCATGAGATTAGAACAAAGAAAAGGGCAGTTAAAGTTTCAATGGATATCATCGTGGAATTTTTAGTGGCTATGGTCTTTTTGGAACCACAACCCTCCAACTTTGAAGAGGGGTACAGCCTAATAAATTATCTGGATGTTTGAAGAATAAAGGAATACGGTATTTTCAGTCATTTTATATATTTTTTTTTCGTAAAGGCCAATATATTCCGAGGTAATTTTGTCCACAAGAACAGGAGTAAAAAATTACTTTTGTGGACTTGATAACTTTGATTGAGATAATTTTTGGAGATATCATTCAACTCATACTTTTCTTATTTATTTATTTTTTTCTTTTGAGGAATGTTGCACATTTTTAAAAATCGGATTGTATTACATTGTGCTGGTCGATTTTTAACTTGTCATATTTTTTTTTTCATATTTAGGCGAATAGTACTTCTATGCAAGCCACTTGTCCGATGGAGGTGTTTTTTTAACACTCTTTTATGTCACCTATGAGAATCTATCTGGTGAATTTGCTACGAAGAAATCTAGAGAGTCAATTGGTTCATGTGGGGCTGGAACTTCTTTCCATTTTTGTATTCGAATATTCATTCTTAAATTTATTCGAATAATTCATTCAAACAAATATTCATGCTTGATTATTCAACTTTTCATTGAATATTCACTTATTATTCAGTGATTATTCAATTAATATTGACTAAATATTCAATGATTGTTCAGTTAACAACTTTTCGAATATTTCACAAAAAAACCTGGCCACCGATGACAGGACTGAATCTTCTTTAATCTCTATCAATAAATATGTATAAATATTTGACAGATCTATTTAACTAACGGCTAATACTGAACACAGTCTTCTGTTATCCGATGCATCATAAGTAGAAAAATTTCGTTATTCTTGAAAAGTTGAGAATACCCTACTTATACCGAAAAAATGGTCATATTCTTAAAATCTAATTGTCGTTTGAAAAATCCAATAATTATTTTTATACATGACAAGAAAAGATAATTACCCATTGGATGAATAGAAATAGTAAAACCTCAGCTGGTATTCTGCATAGACCCATTACAGGTACCTATCTATACATATATAGAAACCCATTATACAGGATGATTCAAAATTCTGTTTGAAGATTTCAGGCTCGTATTTTCCAGGTCAAAATAAGACTTTTTTGTCATGAGCATGTATCCACAAACACATCGTTACCGATCTACAGAGGTAAATTTTAAAATTTTTTTTTTAGTTTTTTCTTCATAACCTTTTAAGTTTTCAAGATATTAAGATCAAGTTTGCAGTTCTTCAGGTGGAAGTTATGTGGAGTTTTTTGTTTTCATTGTGATAATAGGTTCCCACCTTTAGTTGAAAATTTAAATTAAATGTAGCGAATTATAAAATATGATTTCACTTTTTGACTCGCTTTTTGCAATCTCTGAAACCTTTTTATTATCTATGGAATCTCAACCAACATCTCCAAAGATAATTCAATCATTCATTATCACAAAATTTTATCGACATAAAGAATGGTCAAACGGCATTTGAGGACATTGAATTTTTGAAAAATACACAATTCTACGAAAGATTAAACGAACTTTGTTTTTCTGATTCGGTTTTGTATGAGGAGGATGTGACTCTTGGTGATGTGTGTACATTTTGGCACCCAAGATTTAAAATAATAGAAAGATTCGTCTGTTCACAATTCAGAATCAAACAATATTTAACCACTATTCACTGCATATTCAACTAAGTATGTATTCACTAAATATCATGCTCAACTATTCACTGAATACTCAACTAATCGTGAATAGAAAACTTATTCATTGAATATTCAACAATTCAGTGAATACTCAACTATGCACTGAATAATCATCAATAGAAAACTATTCACTGAATATTCAACTATTTAGTGAATACTTAACTATTCACTGAATATTCATGAATAGAAAACTATTCACTGAATATTCATGAATAGAAAACTATTCACTGAATATTCATGAATAGAAAACTATTCACCGAATATTCATGAATAGAAAACTATTCGCTCAATATTCAACTATTCAGTGAATATTCGAATGATGCAATCCGCAATTATTCGAATATTGAAATCATTCATTCATGATTCCCAGCCCTAGTTCACGTTAAGATAAATATGACGTTTTCGAACGGCTATTCTACGAGACATCTGGAATATTCGTTTTGAACTACATGGAAGCATAAATCTAGCCATCTTTGCATTTTACCGAAATTTTCTCCTGGAAGATACGTATTTCCTTGTGAATCTTTCCAATTTTCCACGATCACAAAATCGGAAACGAAAGATGGTACTTCGCATTTCATTATCGCAGAATTTCCTCTAATCACATATTCATTGTCTGCTTCCACTTCATACGATTGGGCAACAACTACAAAAAAAGCCACGTGTTCATTTTCACAAAAATCGATAATCAAAATTAGTTGTTTTTAAGTTTTCTCAATCTTAAATGATGATATATGTGATATTTAATCTGTTGCAATGCCATAATACCGACCCCAACTATAATGGGACCTGCAAATGCACCAGATATTGACACACAAAATTGAATGGTACTGCAGGTAGCAAAAGGTTGACTTAATACCCTGAACATGTGGACAGCACAGGTCTTTAATCCTATGGAAGTATTAGGGTGACCTTAAAGCTTATACAGGTATATCGTCCCTGTTAGCATTAACGTGTATGGTGCGCTTTAGATGCGTGTTTCATTTTTCATTTGGTAATATTTGGTCCTGTCGGATGCAGATGTGACCCAGATGTATTTTTCGACGGCTGCAAAGTTTTATAATGATTTATTTGCCGGATATGTAGAAGCATTTGTTGAATCTTAATTTGTAATCAGTTTTTACTAAAGGTGTAAATTGTTACGTATTAAAATCAAGTTGGTGGAAGTTTTATATATCCCTCGATAATTTTAACGTTTTCAGATCTTTTAATTCAGACGCTTAGGTATCCTAAATTAGAAATGCAAAAAAAAATGAGAGATTCCTTGGATAAATTTAAGAAAAAAAGTCCCATAAATATGGGATCTCAATCGCTTTGTTTTCGAGATTCGGGTGTTTCTTGTAGACCTACTTTTTTGTTATGATTATACCAGTTCATCGATTCCTTGATAATTTTCGTTACAGGTTGGTTAAAAAAGTACCGAAACTTATATTTAATATATTCATCACAGTTCACTAACTGAATCTTTATGATAATTTGGATTTTCCTGAGGATGACTAGAGAATTGTTACAATTTTTTTTCTCAAAATCGGTAGCATATACGCCAAAACTACAAGAAACCAAAAAGTGTAGTATCTACCTACTGAACTAAAATTTATTTTCACCTTTTTCTAAACTACCAGTGATCCACCAAAAAAAGTTCTAAGAGAAATGAGCTGGCCCAGTTCCAAAAAAAATATCACCCTGTAGATTTTCATTCAAAATTAGCATGCCTATCACATTATAAAACTTCAAATTGGAATCTCTATACCAAAATTGAGTTTAATATCTTGTGAAGGGAAAGAGCTATGAGAAAAAATCTTGGAAAAAAATCATACTTAAACACGCTGCGCTGTATCTGGAAAATTAAGCATTTCCCGGCATGAGTTTATGAAAATTTTTTTCTTGAAATGATCTGCGGAATCTGTCAAATTTAGGAACACTCTGTATGCACACCGGCAAAATAAGGGGAAACGGTCAAAATCCCCAAAAATTCATTTCAAAATTAAGATAACAAAAAAGAAATTTCAAAAATGATAAGGCGACATCTAAGTGCTCGTAAACAATATCTTCTGTCAACAAATCACTGCACAGGGTATTCTGAATAAAACCTAACTTTTTCATTATTTTGTTCGCCCCTGTATCTAACAAAAAAGTAAATAAACAGTTATATAAGCTAAAATTGAAATAAATGATTGATAAAATCGACCAAAGGGTTCAAAATAAAATGAACTACAACTTAATTTCGCCGTTGTGTATAGAACACAAATTTTATAATTGTTTATTTTTCAAATCGTTCTTGAAGATTCCAAACTCAATGCAATGAAAAAAATGAAATATCAACAGTTTGGAGAACTGAAAGTAAGTTATTTGAAATTACACAGAACTTAAAAATTTGTTATTGGGAAAAAAAACGAAAAAGGATCGGAAAGATAAACATTCCTGGAACAATTATGTTCAAAAGAATGATCTTATCTTGATGCATACTTGGTTAAAGCCTGTTTTCGCTTTCAAAGCACAATTTCGATGAAGGAACACAACCCTGCTATTAAAATATTCATCGCATCGATTGGAAGGCAACAAAATTGTGGGTGTTGGTTTGGGGGAGCAACACGGATTGCTCCATCATCTTTGTTCCCTATATTCCTGAGCACGAACCCGGGAATAACCGATAAGATCAGTACGGGAATAAAAGGAGGTGTTGAGAAATTTATCTTGAATTCGCCCACAGGAAATATTTTCCTTATTTTCCAGAGATACGGTTAGAAAAGACTAGGGACTCTTAATTGAGGTTTTTAATGTCGCATATATTGTTTAGTTCATGTTTCTATAAAGTTTCATTTATTTAAATCATATTTTGAGAATATTTTCAAAAAAATTCTTAGTGATTATATCTACATGGTGATCCTGATTTGGAAGTACAAATGAAAATGAGAGATTCTTCTGGTAATTTTGAGACAAAAAAGTCCTATAAACAAGAGTCCGCAAACGCTCTGTTTTCGAGATACAGGGTGATTTTGTTTTCAAGTTTTTTTTCTTATAGCATCTCCATTTCAAAAGATATTCAATCGGAATTTGGCATATATGTTCCTAATTAGAGATTACATCATGTGATATGCCAATTGCGAATGTACAGGGTGATATCTTTCTGGAAAGGTGCCCGCTACTTTCCACCAGACTTTTTTTTATTGGATCACTGTTAGTTTAAAAAAACGTGAAAAGAAACTTTGATTTAGTACTGAAATTTCTCCACTTCAGTATCGGAATGACAGTATTAAAAACAGTGATGTAATGAACTCATTACAGCATTTTGTTTCAGTTATATTTTTCGTTTTGTGGTTGTTTACACTGACTTCCGATCCTATCAAACCTATCAAATTTCAACACACGTCAATTGTCATTATAATACCTATAATTTGGATATAGTGAAATGATTTGCAACATTATTCGCAATTTTTCTTAATTCTGGTAGTGTTAAATCGATCTCGTCAGACATAATTCACGAATTTAATGCGTAATTATAAATTATTTCAAAATTCGAAACGTACGATTCAAATTCCGTAATCTGTCAACTTTCGTAACATTCACACCAACTGCCAAGATACAATACAAAAGTCACTAGGATGTATAATCTAAATTATTCATTGAATTTCGACAATTTTTCACAAAACTTGACTGAAATAGAGAAAATATCGTCTAATACTCGTTGCAGAAGGCAATTCCAACACTCATGCGAGTTTTCGAACGCATGAGTGTTGGAATAGGAGCCCATTTGAAACTTGTTTTAGAATTTACTATTTTAGTTTTTTATAGTTTTATCGTATCTCATACCGATTTCGGTAAGAAAAAATAAACAATTCAATCGAAATACTCAAGATAATCCAAATTATCATAAAAATTCAATGAGTAGGTAAGCTCCGATGAATTAATTAATTATTAGTTTTGATGCAATGTTTCATAAATATTCGATAAACTCGATTTTTCCATCACAAAAAAGTGGAATTTCAGAATATTATCCGAGGAATATCTCATTTTCGTTTGTACTTCTGATTAATAAACACCCTGTGAAACTTTTGTATTTTCCCTATTGTACTACTCATTTTCATTTCAGATTTTTATCTTTTCGATTTCGCGGAAAATATATTAATTTTCCATAACAGTAATAGATATCGGTTTAACTTTCGTTTTACTATAATCAATTTGATCTGTTTAAACAAAAATCTGGAGTAAATTCGTAGCGGTTCATTTCAGTATGAAAGTTCCAATGAACTACTATCAGATTCCATTTTCCACAATCAAAAGAATCGATCTATATCAATATCTTTTTTAACAGGTTATCTTTCAATCTTTATACAAACTCCAACGGAATCTACATCATTCTTAAAGTGAAGTTTGTCAACAGTATATTTGCATTGATTGATTATTTCATCAGTGGAAAAGGAGAAATGAATATAAACGAATTATGATACATCGGGGCCCATAACCTACTGGTACTTGACTCCGAATTTATGCTTAAAAGACTAAATTAACTGAAGTAAAACGAAAATTGGAGCAGAAGAAAAGTTTAAATTATTCCTTTGTTCAACGTAAGTCGATTATTTGGACCAAACTGGATTTGGAGCAGGGAAGGAAACGCCATCAGCATCACTCTGGAGCAAAAATCAATACCGTAATCGCTGTCATCATTGTACTTATGGACTTTGCCGTCATCTGCGATCCAAGAATCAATCTGGACGAAATCGGCCACAAAACTTGGTATCTTGCATTTCATGACTGCAGCGTTGCCGCGTATCACATATTCGTTTTCGGCTTCGGTCACATAGTACTGTGATACAACTACAAACAAGAAAAACAAGGAAATAGTTACCGTAATCTTTAGACACGGTCAGAATTTTTCCAGTTTCGTCTATCCAAGATTCGACATAAACGTAATCGGCAACGAAGGATGGGATACTGCATTTCAATACGGCAGTGTTGCCGCGTATCACGTATTCTGTCAGTATCTCGGCCTTGTAAAACTGATTGACCACTGGAAAATTCAGGACACAGGATGAGTATCTTCGCAAAGATTCAGAAGATCAAATAAGGTTGAAATAAATCTTTTCCTGTGGTTTAAATTGCATCATCGTTATTGGAAAACCTTTTATAAAAAAGTTAAATCGCAACATTTTACTGAAAGGTTGCATAAATTTTTCTAAACAGATGAAAAGTCCAAAACATCAAGGTGAGATTTTACATGTAATTTTCAACAAAAAATATGATGTAACACATGGTCGAAATATTGACGGTAATTTTTTAATTCAACATTTTGTGTTTTTACGAAATAGCTCATTTTTTTTATAAAATCAATCATTCTGCAGTTATCCTTGAGTCCTCATCAAATTTGATCACTTGTCTCGAAAGAGCATGAAATTGGCAGAGGTGGTAAGCAGATAAACATTATTATTCTTAGGTTAACAATATCAATCATATTTTTTTAATAGGTTTATCGATGAAAAATAAATTATTGTGAACATTCTTTTCAGCAAAAACTACCCAATTTAGAGAACCTTCGAATGACATATCAACTTTTGTAAAGGGTGTTTTTTCGAGGTATCTAACTTTAAGTTGGCATTACTGTTCAAGATGGCAACCGATTTTACAGCTGTCGAGTGATTTATTCTCAGTTTGGTTTGGCAATTCATCATGAATAGACTCACGCCTGAAAAACGCTTGCAAATAGTGCAATTTTATTTCGAAAATAATGGTTCTGTGCGGAATACGTATCGCGTAACCCTTCCATTTTATTCTGTTTAGCGATGAAGCGCACTTCTGGTTGAATGGCTACGTCAACAAACAAAACTGCCGCATTTGGAGTAAAGCTACTCCTCAAGTGTATGTCGAAACACCGTTACATCCAGAAAAACTGACTGTTTGGTGCGCTTTATGGGCTGGTGGAATCATTGGTCCGTACTTCTTCAAAAACGATGATGGCCAGAACGTTACAGTTCATTCCTGAATTGAACAACCATGATGGTTCCAACAAGAAGGCGCAACATGTCACACAGCTCGTGCCACAATCGATTTATTGAAAGACACGTTTGGTGATCGCCTAATTTCACGTTTTGGACCTGTGAATTGGCCTCCAAGATCTTGTGATTTAACACCGCTAGACTACTTTCTGTGGGGCTATGTAAAGTCATTGGTCTATGCGGATAAGCCATAAACCCTTGACCATTTGGAAGACAACATTCGCCGTGTTATTGCCGATATACGGCCACAAATGTTGGAAAAAGTCATCGAAAATTGGACGTCCAGATTGGATTACATCCGAGCCAGCCGTGGCGGTCATATGCCAGAAATCATATTTAAAATGTAATGCAACAAGATTATCTTGCGGATACATAAAATTCATGTCAATCGAATAATCCATCCTTGTTTTATTGCAATTTGAAGTTCTGTAGCTCTAAAAAAAACACCATTTACAAGCTGCTTGTTTTCTGCCACAATCTCATGGCCAAAGAAATATAAGAAATTATTCAAACCAGATTTTCTTCCATTTTGAAGCTCTTAATGATTGAATCAGCTGTTTTCTCTGATTGAATATTGGAGGTACTCTCACTAGAACTGTTAATTTATCTGTCGAGTCAAACGAATTAACTAAATTTTACTAATACATATTATAAGGAAGAAGTTAAGAGACAAAATGCTGAAAAAAACTCGCTATAAATAATTAAACAATTGACTCATAGCAAATGTTCAAAATGTATTCTGATTTTTTCAATACATTTCACACATCATGTTATCCGGTCCAGTAAGATGGCCATCAAAGAGTCCTGATCTTACTCCTTTGGTTTTTTATGTCTGGAACACATTGAAAGAAAAAGTTCATCAAATACGTTCAAATTCGAGATGATCTGATAAATATAATCAAATTGTGTTATGTAGAAATAGGTCAGAAACATTCTGAACTACGCAGGGTTGTAGATTCAGTAAAAAAATGTTGTGTGACGTGTATTGAACAAAGCGATACACATTTTGAACATTTGCTATGAGTTGATTGTTCAATTATTCATAGCAAGTTTTTTCAGCATTTTATCCCCTCTCTTAACTTTTCTCTTATAATATCATGTATTAATAAAATTTAGTTCATTCGACTCGACAGATAAAATAACAGTTCTAGTGAGAGTACCTCCAATATTCAATCAGAGAAAACAGCTGATTCAATCATTAAGAGCTTCAAAATGGAAGAAAATCAGGTTTGAATAATTTCTTATTTTTCGTTGGCCATGATATTGAGGCAGAAAACAAGCACCTAGTACAAAAGTTGATAAGTCATTCAAAAGATCACTAAATGGGGTAGTTTTTGCTGAAAAGAAAACATGTTCACAATCCTTCATTTTTCATCGATAAACCTATTGGAAAACTATGATATTGTTCACCTTAGAATAATTATATTTATCTGCCCAACACTCTTGCCGTAAGGAATTATTTGGCACAAAAAAAATCTTGTGTTATAGCCAACTTGGTGCTCTTTTGAGATATGTGATCAAATTTGATGAGGCTAGAAGAATAACTGGAGTGTGATTGATTTTTGAAAAAAAAAATTAGATATTTCGTAAAAACAAAAAATGTTGAATTGAAGAATTATACCGTCAATATTTCTACCATGTGTAATATGACTTTTTTTGTTGAAAATCACATGTAAAATCTTGCCTTGAAGTTTTGGACTTTAGTAGACACCTTATTTATTCAACTATAGCACCATACGTGAGACGGAACATCCAGAACAGCTAAGGATAGGGTAAAGTCTTGAAGACTGAAAGGTTGACCTAAATTATTCAAGTCTCATAAAAGATGTACCGTAATTGCTGTTGAAGGTGTACTCAGAGCCATCGGATCCTATCCAAGACTCAACACGCACAAAATCAACGACGAACGAGGGTATGTTGCATTTAAGAACAGCTGTATTTCCTCTTATTACGTATTCTGATACTACTTCCGCTTCATAATATTGATTTACCACTGAAAACAAGTCATGAATTAGCGAGGTGGGCGACATGTTTTATTCATTGTTTTATGAACGGTTATGCTAAACGATGTTGTACAGTGTGGCCCAAGATTCACGTTTGACCCTGGATCTCGTCTTATTTATCTGGGCTGAATTTGAAAACATTGCTAATTTTGGTGATTATAAGGATTGTTTTATTCTATTCTTGAATACAAATTTGATGTCAAAACGAGACGGTTAGAAAATTGTAGGCCCCAAAAATTACAAAATTGGGTCCTATTCGTTTAACTCTCCAATAATTTTGATATTTTCAAATATTATTGTGCTATTGCTTCTTTCTTTCATTTTCTTCAATTTAAACACTCAGTTTCAATCTTTTCCGAGGAAATTTTTTGTTCAAACTTTGACACATCTACTAGATTTTTCCTTCAGAAAAATTTCATTCTTGGGACACCCTGTACATTTTATAAGAAATCGTATCGATGGTGAACTTGTTCCTGAAACCCAACATATTCACTTTGTAAGGTACAATTCACTTTATACTAGTTTTTGAGCTACTGTTTTGGAATGAAGAACATTTATCAAAAATTCTCATTATTATCTTTGTAGGGACGTTATCGAAATCAGATAGGTATTATTGTTTTCTTCTTCTTAATTTCGTTTGATCGAATACTCAAAAATTTTCTCCCTAACCATTTTCCATTTGGACATACTGGAATATTTGGGCTTTTGAATGTTGTCATTCGTGGAAGTGCAACCTACTTGACGTCATCATTCGTAAGTGTAGCCAGCTTTATACTGTGAAGATTACTTAACAGAAGATTTTTTATCAACGTATATATTCGAATTTTCCCTAAATATAGGATTTTTCAAAAGGAATAATACTTTTGATTTGAAATGATAATAATGGCGACATTGTATTATTTTTTGAAATGTCATTTGTGTGCAGTAGGTTATGCCATTCTGGAATGAAAAACGTTTAAATATCGTTAAATTATTTCATCAAAATCAGTCCTCGTTTGTAAATACTGAAAGCAATTTAAGAAGCTTTCATGGTCTACAATGAAATGAATTTTCTTGACACGATAAAAGCGTACTGAACCGTACTTGATATCACTTTCGTATTTGTCTATAGTACTACGAATAATGATTCGATTAACTGAATAATCTCGTCCAAAAATTCATCACAAATGAGCACTGATTTTGAAAGAAAAATTCAACAATTTCTGAACGTTGTTGAAGCATATCTCTCTCTTTCCAAGATTATATGGCATAACCTACTGAACACAAGTGACATAATAAATGTCAAAAGATCATAGACAGCGTTGCCTATTCCTATTGAAAAACCCTCTACCTGAATCGAAAAGGCCTATAGTTTGCAAGCTGAAAATACTCAGTATTATACACTCTAATAGCGGACTCAAAAATATATCAAATATTGTAATAATAATGTTTATTGACTAAATCGAAAATGTTTTCTACAACCACCGGCAAAAACTATAAAAGAAAATTCATTGAAAATATTTACGAAATATCGACTGGATAGGTAGATATGGAGTGAAACATATTATAGCTATGAAAAGCTCATTTTAAATCGTTTCTGTGCTTCCATAGAGTAATTAACATAGATAGAGGGAGTATACGCAATTTTTAAATGTCCCCAACATGGTTAGATAAAGTTGTCGGATTGTGATATATTTTCAAATCCACAATTTTACTATTTCATCATGAATGTATATTATATTGAATGAAATATATTTATTAGAGTGATTCCCGATTAAATATGCATATTTGAATATTTGGAATCCGATATTTTTCCTAATTGTCGAATTTTTAATAAGCAGAATATTTATTATTTTCTGTATCTACCTGCTGAAATCCAAGGTTTGGCAACTTTTGCTCTCCTAGTGTCATCGGTTGTTTCACGTCGTTTGGTGCGCTCGAAGTTTGTTTTCTGAATTTCTGATATATTTAGGTATTTATTTTATATATATTTTGAGTTAATATGAAACGTTGATTCACTATTGGACATAAGAAGGGCGTTCTTTGTGGAGAAACTCGCGAATTGAATGAAATATCGTATCACTGATATGTTTTCATTTCCGCGCGCTTCATGTCAAGTTTGATAGTTCATGTTGGGGACAAAATTTGCTTACTGAAAATGACATATGCTCCCTCTATCCATGTTTATCACTCTCATTATGAATGTGTCAAATTATTTCGCAATATTCATTTTATGATTGTCGCAATATTCGTATATGTATTTAATAAAACTTAAATTACGTAAATGACGATGGTATGAAAAAAAAAATTATCGATGGCTATCTGTGTAATAAAAACTGCACCAACATTTTCAGTTACCCGATACTTTATGTCTCGGACGTAACTCAATATGTGAGAAATAATCAAGTCCTTATAACGTCGTTATTCATAAGTTCACCGTTGGTGCTTTTCGATCCCTCTGTCCGTTGATAAAAGCCCGATTCAAAAGGAGTAGACGCGACAAAGACCCCAACGACAAGAACACTCGGACAAATCGATCCACCTCGACAGAAGGCTCGCCAAATGGAAGAAGTTCGCGTCTGGCTTGCAGCTGGAATAAATAAAAATTGAGACGTCCCGTTAGAGAATTTATCACAACTAGAGAACGGCAGATTTGATGCTGCATGCAGTTGAGAGTTTGCATGCAGGGAATTTGGCGACCTTCGTGTAAGATATTCACGTTCACAGGATGTCTCTCCTGCTTTTTATAATGTCGAAGATTTTGAATTTTTGGAAAATTTAATTTTCTTGTAAAAAAAATACCAATATGTACAATATTCCATTCATTGAGATCCACAAAAAAGCTCTAAAACTCGAATAATTCTATTATATTATCACGTGACGTCAATTTGAAGTAAACACGTGTGTCATTTTCATTTTCGTGTAATGTAGTAGTAGTATCTAACTGTTGTTGATTGCCTCTAATTTCAACATTTGCTTTAATCAAATATGGAATTAATCTGACAGTCTGAACTGGTTCATTTTCCTCATGGAAAGATAATTGAAAACTAACGGCATTTAAAACAATATTGAATACAAACCGCCAACAGATTGCCATAATAAGATAGTAATGAAAAGTTTATTTTTTACTGAAAAATGATACCCCTCAAAGCAAACGGTAGAATCAATAGTGAAAATGAAGTATTTCGTGGGTGACTAGATTGTTCATACTTCCAAGTGACATCACTGACGCCACGTTGGTGAAAATTAAGGGTTAGGTTAGCCATTTAACAATATGGGTTGTTTATTTACTGCTGAAGGAGTGAAAATTGTGAAAAATTAGTACAGAAATAAATATTTTGTAGTAGGTACATTACGGGCAGATTATGGTCGACATAATCGTCCATCTGAGCGTTAGACAGTGAAAAATTCAAAGAGACTGGATCTGTTACTGATGTTTTAAGGTCCATACATAACCGAAAGCCACGCTCGAACTAGAATATTGCTACTGCGAGTGAAAGTGTTGAAGAAGATCCAAATTTATCCATTACTCGGCGCGCACAACATTTGGGCCTATCTTACGGCACGCTATGGCGTATTTTGCTTCTAGATTTGTATCTCCATCCTTATAAGATTCAGGTGATACAAGAACTAAATGCAACTAACCATGAAATGTGTAGACCATATGCCGATTGAGTGCTTGAAGAACAGCATTTGGATTAGGATTTTTCACATTGAATTTTCTTCAGCGATGAAGCACATTTTCCCCTCGATGGCTATGTAGTAAATAAGCAAAATTTTCGTATATAGAGCAGTGAAAGTTTGAAATGCCTTGAACTATAAAATATCAAAAATTCAACCAATTCGATAAGAGGTCACTTTCCCTAGTAAAGATGACATCTAACCCACAAAGAAGTAGGACTAATCACATAGAGTAATAAACATAGATAGCTGGAGTATATTGCAACATGGTAAGATTACGTTGTCGGATTGTGATATATTTTCAAATCCACAATTTTACTATATCGTTATGAATGTATATTATATTGAATGAAATATATTTATTTGAATGATTGCAAATTTGAATATTTGGAATCCGATATTTTTCTTAATTTTCAAATCAATAACAAGCAGAATATTTATTATTTTCTGTATCTACCTGCTGAAATCCAAGATTCGGCAACTTTTGCTCTCCTAGTGTCATCAGTTGTTTCACATCGTTTGACGTGCTTGAGGTTTGTTTTCTGAATTTCTGACATATTTAGATATTTATTTCAATATATTTTGAGTTGATATGAATCGTTGATTCACCATGGGACATAAGAAGTGCGTTCTTTGTGGAGAAACTCGCGAATTGAGTGGAATGAGCATCACTGATATGTTTTCATTTCCGCGCGCTTCATGTCAAATTTGATAGTTCATGTTGGGGACAAAATCTGTTTACTGAAAATGACATATGCTCCCTCTATCTATGTTTATTACTCTGAGGAATCATCACAATATGAACATAAAGTTCTCATTTCAATTAAACTATCCCATTTCCCTCACGAATTCGAGACTGGAGCACACAATAAAAGCCCCAAAAACCAAAATGAAGCATCACCAGAGACAGCTTCATGTATCCTATCGATCGTAACGATCTAACTGACGAGGTATCTTTCTTTCCTTCCGTTTTGAAGTGTGCATGGCTTGGCTTCCATCCAAATTCAAATTAAACAAGCCAGTGTAAAACCTTAACATCATAACGCCCATGTTGACGTTTTTAGTGGAATCCCCCATATTTTCCAGAGCGTATCAGTTTTATTATTGGAACGGCAACTTTTAATGCTGCCGATGTCTTAAAAGTGCTCCGGGAGATAAAATTGAATGGGGGCATGTTCATGATGTTAAAGATGGATTCGATTATTAATTTTCAAGTCGAGATATGAAGACGTTGAAGTTTCATGAGAATGGATTTATTGATTCTTCTTCGGTTTGATGGAGTTGAGCGTCGTACGCCACTGTGTGTTTTTAAAAGCTTTGATTTGCCGTTGAGTTGGTCTCTGAACTCATCTCCAAGATTTTTTTATCTTTGGAAGAAGTTCATCTTGATCGTCAGTGTTGATTCTTTTGAGTTTGATGATTTAAACCATAAAACAATTTTATGTGTACAAAGTACGATGGGAAGAATGTTGGAAAAAGATAAAACATAATATGTTCCTTTGATATTTAGCCGCACATGTCGTAAAATACCGCTTATAATAGAAAATGACTGAAATGAGAAGAATTTCCAATCAACTAACGAATTACTTGACACTTAGATGAATCTTGTCTTGGAATAAAGGTTTCATTTTATTATTACAAAAAGCGAATATATTTTAAGAAAAATCAATGGAGGGAGTATTGACATAGACCTCTTAGTGAAAAATATAGATAGAGGGAGCATACGTCATTTTCAGTAAGCAAATTTTGTCCCCAACATGAATTATCAAATTTGACATGAAGCGCGCGGAAATGAAAACATATCAGTGATACAATATTTTACTCAATTCGCGAGTTTCTCCACAGAGAACGCACTTCTTATATCCCATAATTAATCAACGTTTCATTTTAACTCAAAATATATTGAAGTAAATACCTAAATATATAAGAAATTCAGGAAAAAACTTCAAGCGCGTCAAACGACTTGAAACAACCGATGACACTAGGGGAGCAAAAGTTGCCAAACCTTGGATTTCAGCAAGGAGATACAGAAAATAATAAATATTCTGCATACTATAAATTCGACAGTTAGGAATAATATTGTATTCCAAATATTCAAATTTGTATATTTAATCGCGAATAACTGAAAACTGAAATAAATTGTAATAATGAACTATTTGAAGTTAGCAACGTTTAATCAAAAATATAAGGAGTAAGATCACTTTTATTCGACAGAATCGTGGTTTTAGGAAAATTCATTTATTTTTATTCTTCTTTTCCAGGTCCATATAATATGTAGGTTTTAAATTCTCGTTGTGAGAGACTTGAGTACTTCAACTTGCAAACTTTCCGAATATTCAGTACAACAGCTAGCAATACCGCCCGATGTAAGTACGCACTGAAAATGGTTCCACCAGGAGAGGAAAGTGAAGGATTCCATCAGGAAATACAATTAGGATCAATCAACTACCATAATCATCGTCCATGTTATAGGTATGACCTTCGGTGTCGACCCAATTCATAACCTGCACAAAATCCGCCACAAAAGACGGTATGGAACACTTCAAAACAGCGGCATTTCCACGAATGACGTATTCGTTATTGACCTCGGTCTGATAGAACTGTTGGACAACTGAAAAAACATCGATTTTAGTTCAAACTTGTACCATCTGGTGCGCCTGGATAAAAGTTCTCGTTCTGACTAGTGTGCCATGACACAACCGATACGAAATCGGCCACAAAAGAGGGTATTTGACATTTCAAGATGGCCGCGTTTCCTCTTATCGCGTATTCCTTGTTGACGTCCGTGTCATAGAAGTTGGTGACAACTGGAAGAATCATAGAATTAACACAGGGGATCTTTCACAAGACCAATTTTAGCGTTCGTTCAACTGAAATTATATGAGAGTGCTTCGGCAGGTTAAATTTTGGGTCACCCCTGTACACCGACAATGTCATTATTCAATTTGGACGGGCCATCATCAATTTAATGCAGTGTTACGTCCCAAATTCGTCCAACTCGTTAACCAATTTGTGGGTGGATTAAGAGACTGTTCCGCAGGTTGAATTCTGCTGCAGATACAAAAGGATTGTTCGTTTGGCTGTCTAGACAGACAAATTATCTCGGAAAAATCATCGAAGAATGCACAATATTCTATGGTATTCGCTTCCGACAAGAAAATGATCACAGAATATTGACGATATTGAATTTCCGGCCAAATTATTTCTAGGTTAGACATTTGCGTATGACGTCAATCATCAGTAAACAAATTGAAATGTCTGGACAATAATATAATCATTTTGTGTGTTCAGAATTGAATAATAAATATTAAAAGTTGTTTGTAGTCCCTCAGAGAAAAACATTAATAAAACACGTTGCAAATCTTTGAATGAGTTACACACTAAGATTCATAGAATATTCTGAACAAAAATGAGTGACGACAACTCCACTTGATATTAATAATACGTAAGTGGCTTATCTCAGTAGTATTGGTAGCCGTAGACATACAACTTGAAGAATAAAATTGATAATGAAATTCGCTAATATTGTGGAGTAAGGTTTCATTTCGCTGTAATAATTTAATGTTATGATAATAAATCATAGTATTTTCTATGAATTTCAAGGCAAATGCAATAAAACGTCAATCAAATAAATTTCCAAGAAACTGATATTTATATTCAGTAGAAAAGTTCACTGAAATTCTGTGAGTTCATAGTTCTTCATTCTTCGAGCACAACAAATTCTTCAAACGGTGACTAACATTTTTGACTCCACAAAATTGGGAAACTTCCAAGTTCCAAACAAAAAAACAAATGGCGCAGAGATACCAACTCGCCAAGACTAAAATGAGTATAATTCCAGCTCTGCAGTATGAGAGATACACCCTAAAATAAAATCACCTTTTATGTTTACTGAGGCTTGACGTCATTTGTTCTGATCGGTGTTCCGGAGAACATAGAGGATGCTATTTTCATTTCCGGAGACTTCTGACATTTTTCGTCATCATAATATTGATTAGAGTAGTTCTAACCACAGACTTAATTAATGTCTATATAGTTCCAACAAAATGAAACTTATTTGCAAATCAAAAGTTCCGATATTTTGCTTTTTGAAGTATTCCCTACAAGGGGCGATCTATAAATATGAAAAGAGGCAGTTACTGAGGGCGTTCTGACCCTTGATGAAATCCACGTGAAGTTTGTGGTCAATTAGGGTGAGAAAATTCTTTCCATATTTAGAATCACGCAAGCTTTGTTTGCACGTGGTATTCTTACACGCGTACTATTTTAGGCTCGAGGTGAATTTCATTGCGTACTAGTCTGGAACTTTCTTTCATCTCTGCCGTGATATGTGAATAAAGGGATTGAAAAACCAAACTTCCTGCTAAAAGTACATTTGTTCTGATATTTAAACCATAGTGTTTCATCCCATAAATATTTCTATTCAACTGCAGACCTATCGGAATTTCTACACGATTCAAACATGCGAAAAATACCCCAAACGTCACGTATATCTGCTTGAACTTCTAGTCAACATATTGTCTAGATAAGTGAGACTCGAACACGCAATAGGGTGCCATATCACTGACATATTGTAACACTTGCATGAGTCATTAGAATGAGGGTTTCTACAGTCTTGTTTTCACAGAATCGATAGCCAAATTGTGAGAATCTCCAATCCAATTTTTAAACGTTAGTTTAAGGTCCCATGAAAAATTGTGTTCTCCATGAATTTTATTTTTTTACTATTCCTCTCTTCAGTGGGAGTGCATTTCATTTAAATGCATATAAAAACAACGAAAATAAGTGAATGAATTCCATCGATACAATAAATATAAATAATGAATTAAAGAGATCATTGGCATGATATCAATACTAAATTTGAAAAATTAAACTTTGTCAGGTCACCATTAATACCCAAGTTAGCAATTTCAACACTCTGCCAACTAAAAAAAAACCTGTTATACCACCTAGAAAAAAAGTAATAGCATTCATGATATATGGGTCCAGCTTGCCTGTAAATTAAAGAAGAGAATCTACCAAATTGAGTATCTTTTTTGAAAAAACTGGTCATTCTTAGCATTGATCTGAAAAAACTGGTGCTAATTTTGTATAATGAATTATATCAAAAGGTTGTTGGTATCTAAGTATTTATGTTTTTTCAATAAAGAGACTCATTCTGATAGACACTTAATTGTTTTCAACAAATTATGGGCAGCAGTGCACTTTTTCTGAAATAAATGTGGATTTAAAACACGTAAAAATCATCAAAGCAGAAAATCACGAATATAATATATGAGCTTTTCCAATAGGAATTATGCAATTTCAAATGGTTATAATGGCAACACTGTGCATTATTCTTTGATATTTCTTACGTCATTAGTATTCAGTAGGTTTGTCGCCTAATCATGGAAAACTATACGCTCCAACATCTTTTAGAGATTTTAGATTATTTTATCAAAATCAGAGCTCATTTGTGAAAAATTGTAAATTTCTCTCGGTATTCATGAATTAGCACTGGTTTTGATAAAACAATTTAACAATGTCTGAAAGTTGTTGAATCGTGTACCTTGCCATGACTGAATGGCATAACCGAGGGCATAACCCACTAAACACAAATGACATAAGAAATGTCAAAAAATGATACGATGTTGCCATCACAACTATTGCAAATTGAATAATTACTGTTGTAAACCCCTTTTTTTACTATAAAAATAAAAAATATTTATATCTTTAAACAAGCAATGAATAAAACTAGGTATAAAACATTTTCGTAAAACAAAGAATGCTGTTATTTCGTTTATTATTTTTTTTATGAAGCTTCGATTAAACTTTGTCGTAAAATATTATTTGGTGTACAACTTTGCTTCCGCCGTTTTGCAATAGGTGGCTGTAGCGATAAGTCGTAGTCGAAATAAATAGATCGTAGATGTCATACAATAAGCTAAGGTATTTGTAAACATAACGCCATCGAAATATTAGTCGATTTGCGTCTGCATCATAAAGTTATTCTCGATTAAACATGTCAGCTTAAGAGTCAAATTCTCGTCATTTGTGGGAGGTTTTAATTTTCTGCTTTAATATGTAGAAATCGGCAGCTGAGGCTCATCGAATGCTCTCAAATACCTTTGATGAGGCTGCTATTAGTGAACCGAGCGTGGTTTCAACGCTTCAAAAACGGTGATTTAGACGTCGAAGAACAGCAGGACGGTGGAAGAGAGAAGGTTTTTCGAAGATGCAGAATTGGAGGCATTACTTAATCAAGACTGTTGTCAAACGCCACAAGAACTGGCAGGGTCATTGGGAGTGGCGCAACAAGACATTTCAAAACGCCGGAAAGTCATGAGAATGATTCAGAAACAAGTAAATTGGATGCCGTACGAATTGAAGCCGAGAGATGCTGAACAGCGCTTGTCTACTTGTGAACAGCTGCTTGCAAGGCAAAGACGAAAGGGATTTCTGCATCGCAATGTGACCGGAGACGAAAAATGGGTTCATTTCGATAATCCTAAGCGCAGAAAATAATGGGAGTATCAATGGCACACTTCCGGTCTTATCAAAAAGCAAAAAATTGGATCGATTCGTGGATCTCAGCGAAATATAACCAGTTTTTTCAACACGGGATTCGTACGGTGCCCGAAAGATGGGAGAAAGTAGTGGCCAGCGATTGACAATACTTTGAATCATAAATGTATAACCAGTTTTTTTAAATGAAGCCTCGAATTTCGGAAAAAAACGGCGGAAGCAAAGTTGTACGCCTTTGTAAAAGTAAACTGTTACCCATCGAGTACATTGAAATTGAAGGGGAAACAAAAATATGAATAATATCAATAACATCAATAAATAATAATAATAATATTTATTCGGAAATATACATAAAAATAAAAAATGAAACAACAGTGTTCCACCAAAATCAGTAAGAGTTAGGTTGAAAATAGAAAAAATAATAGTGGAACCTATTATAGAATTCCAATTAAGAAACATAATTATTAATGAAGAAATCAATAAAATATAAAACAAATAAAAGCTTTCCAATTTGCTCGAATTTGGAAAAATTCAAATATGTAAAATAATGATCTTCGTTACCTGCTCTAACGTTGACATCTCTAGAGTTGATAGATCCAACGGAGTTCCTGGCCAAACAGGAATAAACCTGAGCGTGAACTTCCTGTCTGTAATCCTCCGCTCTGAAGGGGGGGAAAACCAGGTTGCCATTGGCCAAGACTTGACGTAAACCAGGGACATCCCCTACGGCAGTACCATCGGATCTAACCCATATGATGTCAGGTGGAGGGTTACCCCTAGCACTACACTCAACGACCGCCCCCGTGGTGTTGGAGAAATCGACACGGTTGGGGGGTTCACGCACAAAAAATGGACCTGACGTGTCGTCAGCGGCGTAGACGGCACCGACGAGCACCAAAAAAGTCATTAGGGTGGAGGAAGACATGTTGCACACGCGTTTAGGCCTAGACGACCCCAGAGTGCATCAACACACCTGCAAAAAAAAATAATAAGATAAAAAATTAAACAATAACAAAAAAATAAAAAATATAATAGGAAGATAGGAAAAAAACACTGACGTTAGATCAGAAACTCTTGCGAGGTTGTTCAAAATTTGTATTCACGAAATTTCGTATCAAACCATATATTAAACCTGCTGAGTGGTATCCATAGAGTAATAAACATAAATGAAGTATTTTTACATGTCCCCAACATTGTTAGATTACGTTGTCGGATTGTGATATATTTTCAAATCCACAATTTTACTATATCATTATGAATGTATACGAGTATTATATTGAATGAAATATATTTATTTCAGTTATTCCCGATTAAATATGCAAATTTGAATATTTGGAATCAGATATTTTTCATAATTTTCGAATTTATAATAAGCAGAATATTTATTATTTTCTGTTTCTACCTGCTGAAATCCAAAGTTTGTCAACTTTTGCTCTCCTAAGTGTCATCGGTTGTTTCACGTCGTTTGGCGCGCTTGAAGTTTGTTTTCTGAATTTCTGATATATTTAGGTATTTATTTCAATATATTTTGAGTTAATATGAAACGTTGATTCACTATAGGACATATGTAGTGCGTTCTTTGTGGAGAAACTCGCGAATTGAGTGAGATATCGTATCAATGATATGTTTTCATTTCCGCGCGCTTCATGTCGAATTTGATAGTTCATGTTGGGGACAAAATTTGCTTGCTGAAAATGACATATGTTCCCTCTATCTATATTTATTACTCTTAGGAGGTATCCCATAAAAACATACAGGGTGAATCAATAGTATCGATGGGTCGATAACTCTTGGTAATTTTAGGCTAGGAGAATGATTCTAATTTTGAGTCGACAGTACGCATAATTTTAAATTATTTTTGACTCTAGGCTGGTCCGAAAGAGGTGAAACACAATACCATTTTGTTTTTTTTAGATGAGAATGCTCATTTTTTTTATTATACCAATAATCTAATTTCGAAATACCCAACTTGTCATAATATACTTGAAAATCATTTATCTGTGGTAATTTTTGACGTAGGCCACTTACTTTACTTTTTATTAATTTTCTCATATTATTTCTTAGTTTTTAGTCCTCAAAATATAAAGATCGTATTCTTGAATCAATGTGGTATAGAAACCGTCCCTCGTATTGTAAAAACTCCAGAAGGTGTCAAAGAACTAAAAGTTCATCAAATAAAATAATAAGTCAATAAACCCATCTTCAAGAAAAAAAAATATCCTTGACAAAAAGAACCTAGACCGGAACCCCTAATGCGCTGGAGCACACCACAAAATTTATTTTGGGAATGTACCCTAAAATATTTCTTTTCACATCAGTTCTTTATATTCGAAAGTACGACACGGTACTCCACAGAATCTTCAAGAACCACGAAGAAACGACAGGTGGTAGTATAATAGAGAGACAGCTGCAACTAGCAGCTACACAACCCGAGGCTATTTCCTTCACACTGCTTTCAAAGATAAGATATACCTGAATGAATTAAAACAGAAGGTCGACCTGTACGAAAAAAAACATCGCGATTTAAAGGTTTGGAATGCGAGTCAAATCATTTTGACTGCAACTGAAAATCGAGCGAATACTTGGAGAGTTTGAGAGGTGAAAGGAAGATCTAATAAGAAAAACAAGCAACTTGAAAGCCGATTAGCTCAAAAAGACATCTAAGCATATAGAAATAAACAATAATGTAATTAAGAAAAAGAAATTTTATCATCACATCTATGATAATATCCACAGAAACTTTAGTATCATGATACATTCCAAATTCTATGTTTGCTCCCAACTTTCAGAAATTCGTAATGAATTAAACTTTGATATGGTAAGAAAAATATGATTCAACCCTTTGTGAGATAATCAGCTCAGTTTGAGGCAAGAATCTAAAAAAATCGATACGAAAATTGTTCTCACTTCTCGTTGATCATCCTACCAAGGCAGAAAATTCAGTCATTTACAAATTCAAAAAGGTTCACAACAAACAAACTATAATGCCTAATTCTAAATGTTTCGAGGTATAATAACAGAATTTTTGTTATTGACTGGGTGTAAAATGTATTTATTCTGATTTAAGCCTGAAGTGAGCAAACTGGGAAAAATTGACGATAAATATAGAAAAAGGACCAAGATTTTTCGAGTTGTATATGCATAGCAATCATAAAAAAGAATGAAATCGTAACAAATGGATTTGGGTTGGTATTACTTATAAATAGTTATGTTTTATGAAATGGTTATTCCGTTGAGGAAATAACGATTATAAATTAATCTAAGCTTATTAAGATTCCTAAGTCACATAGCAAATATATAAGATTAACGATTAAACCTCATTCATCAAATACAATATTTGTTCAGCCATTTTTCAGCATCTAATCGAAACGATTATTTATCTACAAATACAAACTATGTGAAGAATTTATGGGGAATTGAAAACTTTAGTCACCACATGCAAGCAGACTCAGATAAAAGTAAATTTTTCCAATTGATCTTTTGACATTTCCAAACAGAAATAATAAATGCCGGCAAAAGAATTCAGTAGGATGGAACTAATTCTAAAGAATTTTGTTGTTTGAAAATGAACATATAGGTACCTATATGTTTGAAATTCCAGTCGGCTTTTCTTCTCTAAAAGAATATAGATAGGTATCTAAATATATTTTCAGATTTTCAGAACAGGTGTATTCGAAATGTTATTTTGTTTGTCAGCTTCTTAGGTCGTTTCTTATTTTTTAAATTCATAGTAAAATGAAAAAGGAAGCCTGTTTTCGGAAATAACTCTATATTTTCGAAATGTCACTTGATCAACGATTCAATCATAACAAAAACATTGAGAAAATCATCAATGAAAAAATTCAAAATTCATTAATCTCCAAACATTTACAATGAGAATTATCAGAAAGAGATTTCCATCTCATCCATTGGCTCAGAAACCATCAAAAAATCAATTTAATAGGGATGTGTGTTGGGGTGAGAGTAAACTTAGTCCTTCAATTGTTGATTCAAAGAAAATCCGCCGGTATTTTTTCCACTGAATGGAACAACACCAAATAATAAATATTTCAAAATCGTCCAAAATCCCTCAACTCGAAAAAGTTTTTCAAATTTCCCCGGAAAAACCATAATTGATCCGGCGTGGGAGGTGAATCAGACCAGCAGTTTTCTCGCGAAAATTCAATTGAACATCGATCAAATTCGACTCACCAGTGAAGAAGTGAATGTAATCACCACAAAACACAAAGCCGTATCACGAAAAACACTATTTTTAACGATCTGAAAAGACGAACCACTCGCACAACAGCACTACCTAAATCAATTCCACAACAAACTACGTAATGGAAACAGCAGATGAAGAATAGGAATAGCGAGGAACGCCTTTATCCGGTCTTGCACGAAGCCTGCAAAACTCACCGTCGGAATAAAGGGGTAACGACCAAACGCAAGCTCACTCACCCTAAACCGAATACACGACCAACGCTGGGGTCGTAAGGTGTGTTGCCTATCTATTGACAAGTTAACCAAGCGCATCCACCAATTACCTAAACAAATCTTACTCCTATAAGTATATGTTTCCAATTTACAAATGTTCCTTTGACCATCCCTGTAAAAATTCCAAATTGAGGCAATTAAATAGATATTATATGGAGGTTTAATAACAGTGTTATCTCATATCTATCAACCGAAACCTTTCCTACGAAATGTAAAATGTGAATCTATGATTCCTGTCAATTATATGACACTCTGTGTCCGTATGTTATGTGACATAACAGGTGTGACATAACCTCAATTTGAGTTAAATTTGTTCGAAATGGCCTCTCAGGTCTTATTCAATCGGGCTTTAGTTAATAGATTTATTAACTTCAGTAGCAAAAGATTGGTTTCAGTATCATCTAAAAAAAATGACACGGTTGCAGTTGAAGCCTGTAAGACAGAAACAAAACCGAACAAAAACTGGATGTCCTATGGATATGATAGAAAAGATAAAAGCAAAGATAGATTTTATGGGCATATGTCGTTCTTTATGTCAATAACTTTAGCCCTAACACTTGGATCGTTCTTTTTTGCGTACATGCCAGACCATACCTATAAGGATTGGGCACAAAGAGAAGCTTATATCGAACTAGCCAGACGAGAGAAAAATGGCCTTCCTTTGATAGATCCTAATATAGTTGATGTAAATAGAATCCAATTGCCTTCTGATGAAGAACTGGGCAATACTGAAATTATAATCTAAATTTTGAGATCAGATATTATTAGTATGTAAACCACTGGAAAATATCAAAATTGGTTGAATAACTATGACATGTTCATATGTACAGTAAAACATTTTGATAAGTCCATTTTTCCCTTACTCTTGTTTGGAGAAAAAAATGATCATAATGTTCACTTATTCAGTGAAGAATAAGGTAACAATGAAAATAAATTATTCTCAATTCTAATAAGAAAACTTATTTCTCTGTACCACCTTTTTTTCACCTCAAAGATTATCGATATTGATTAAATAGTTAGGTGTTTTAAATTAGAATAAAATGTTATACTAAGTCTTTAATCATTAATTTTTATTTTAAATATATATCTATACAATGGTTTTATTGCATTCTGATAACAGAATATTAAACATGGACCTCAAAGAATTATAGGAAAAAAGTAACTCTATTTTATCCCGTGTTTATGGTTTTTTATTCAACCTAAAGTAAATAAATTTTAGTTATTTGGCTCCTCAGTCTGTTTTCAATAGCAAGAATCAATTAAATAATAAACACCTAAAAAAATTATAATATAAATCATTTATTATTCCAGCAGAACAAAGTGATTCATTAGGAATGTCCCATCTCTGAATTGAAGATTCTAGACTTCGAAATATGATAATTCGGCTCAATCCCTTTAACAGATATTGCTGGTTTCCAAAATAGCCGGTGCTTTGCTTATCACAATAATTTATTGCTTGTACAATTTTGTTTTGAAAATTGACAATTTTGGCATGTTATATAGCATTTTTTATTGAATAAGTTGAATGAAAAAATCTTTCACAATCTAATCAATTCAGTTGCCATAAAATATTTCTTTCAACAAACATAAATGGAGTAACCACAAATTAATTTGGAATTATATT
This sequence comes from Harmonia axyridis, assembly GCF_914767665.1. NCBI lineage: Eukaryota > Metazoa > Arthropoda > Insecta > Coleoptera > Coccinellidae > Harmonia > Harmonia axyridis. The sequence goes on from NC_059505.1 coordinate 35,845,741, forward strand.
TTCAACAACCTCTGTAAAGTATAATAGCAAACAAATTTCACAAGAACATCACCTGGAAAATGATAGTCATGGGTTAGCACAAGTACTTTTAAAGAAATTTATTAATAAGAATAATTTAAAAAGGAACAATATTCAAGTTATCAATTAGATCACCAATATATTCAAAGTATAAGTTAGAGTAAAAATTGAAGAATTGTTTTATGAGATGAGAGAATCAATATGTTATATATTATCCAACGAATCATCATTTTGTTTGCATGTATATGCCCGGGTGAATAAACCACATCAATTTAGAAAAAGACTGAAGGTTCTAATAGGTACTTTCTGAACAATTTTAATTAATAACAATGGCACTCACTCTGGAATGAAAACATTAGACCATTTGGACCTATCATTCAGGTTAATACTTAAAATTATTTTGAGTTGAGGTATCAACCTTCCAGTCAAGAAATAACAAAAAACAATTATTAACTTCAGAACAAATAAAAATAAAAAACGTTTCTTCAAGCTCTCATGTCTAAAAACATAAAGAACAGGTTTGATATACTGAAAAATCAGATACAAAGTACACTATATTGTGTAGATATGCCCAATCACATTTCTTGACAGACAATTGAAAAATTCATAAAATCACCCAAAAATATACATAGTGTGAAAATATTTCAATAAATCATTTGGTGGAATATTTCAAAACCCAAGGATGCTTTACAATTTTTTCTAAGCCTATTCTTTCATCAGGATCCAGCACAAGTAATTTGGAAATTAGGTCCTTAGCTCCTTCAGAAAGATGGTCAGGAAATGCATATTTGACAACTTTGATAGCCTCGTATGTTTTGTCATAATTTTCAGTTTCAAAAGGTGGTCGTCCAACCAAAAGTTCGTAACATAACACTCCTAAACTCCACAAATCAACTTTCTCATTATGGGGCTTATTGTGCAACATTTCCGGAGGAAGATAATCTAAAGTTCCGCAAAGTGTTTCTCGTCGGGATGAAGGTGCATGAACAGACCATCCAAAATCAGCTATTTTGATTTCGCCATTGTGACCAATGAGCAAGTTCTCCGGTTTAATATCACGATGAATCACCTTATGATCATGACAGTATTTCAACGCATTTGCCACTTGGGCAAAATATTTAGCAGTTGTCGGCTCATCGAATTTTTTATCTGGGGCTGATTGTAAAGCCTTGTAAAGAGTACCATTTGGGGCATATTCTAGTACAAGATACACTCTAAATTCATCATGAAAATAAGCAAACATCCGGATTATATTCTTATGCCTCAGATGTGTCTGGATTTCAATTTCCCTACGAACTTGATGTTCATTGTTGCAACTATTTATAGCATTCTTGAATAATACTTTTAAAGCTACTATAAATTTAGTTCTTTTTTCCCGGGCCAAATATACATTACCAAATTTTCCTTTCCCAAGAGGTTTACCAATATCAAAATCAGCCAAAGTCCACTTATGTAGATTTTTACCTTGTTTGGTTGCACTAGGATTTTGACTACTTTCTGGTTTCCGATTCTGACTAGAAATTGCATCACCTTCTACTATCGGTTCAGTTCTAGGTTTTTCATTGGCAGTAATTGTTTTCACCAAAGGCGAATCGTTCATTTCTTTGGTATTGGTACTGTCCAGCAAAACTGTCCTCAAAGGTCGCGAACTTTTTGATTTTGGCGTGGAATGAATTAAATCTATTGGTGGTTTCACGTCAATTTGATCATCAGTAGAGCACCTTTTTTTCTTTATTTCTGCCATTTTCTTATACTAATTGTAGGTATACCCTAATTGATTGATTATTTAATGAAAGCTTTTTACTAAAAATCACTCATTTAGGACAATATTTAACGAAATTATAACAATCTGCGAGCCTAGTCATGTAAAACTGTCAATATGACCGTTGAGTTTTTAAATACAAAAGAGATCTTCCATAGATTAACGACGTATATTCAAAAGAAAACAAATCCCACAGAAACTTACTTTTATCTTTAATATGGCCTCAATATTCAATGTTGATCAAAATTTACATTTGAAAATAATTATTCAAAATTATGGTGTCATTATTATGAAAAATAGTATAACTTCTGTTTATGATTCAACAAAAACTCAAATTATCGAGATCTCATAAAAATCTGCTTTTTACAAATCCAGTTCTATCCATTCAAAAGGTACACAATTTATCTAATAATAATCCAAAATCTATTTCATTATTGCATAAAGATTCAAAAATGTGATATTAATGATTGTAAAATATTATCAATTCTAATTGAATAGTTTTTCTTGGAAAAATTTTTATTTGAATTGATTTTATTGTTTGGGATTCCACATATAATATTGTCTAACTTCAATTATTAATTCTTTTAACCATTATAACATATATTCTACAGTCAACACTTTATTCAGGTCCACTCAGTAAAAGATTAATGAATTTCAACATTTTTTAAAAACATAAATATTCAGGAAATAATCAATTTAAAATAAATACAATATTAATAATTACTCAATTTTAAGATGTCAAACAAAAATACGTTGTATATCTTAGCATAATATCACATTATACAATTATAGTTATGTCTTAACTACTTCTAAAGGATGAATTGGTACTGTCGCTCTACCATAACGTCTTTCAGCTTCTTCAATAAAAGCTTTCTCCATTTTATTAACTAAATTATCGAAGAAAAACAGAGCAATCTGCGAATGAATCAAGGATTTGAACCTAAAACAAATATAGAAGTCTATTATACAGCTCCTAGGATTACTCTTGAGTCCTGAGGAAAACCTCCATGTGTTTTCCAAATAATGAAATAATTTTCCGTCACTGCAAACTGCACGTACAAGTTTTGGTTTAATCAAGGTCACGTTTGAAGTATAACTTTCAATTATTGGAGGAAAACCTATATCCAATGTAGCCCTGAGATTATCAGCACTTTCAGAATGTATAGTAGATCTAGTACAGAATGGAACAAATTGGTCATAATGTTTCACATCTGCAACTACATTAAACATTTCCTCGGAAGAAAACCTACAATAATTTGATATATAATAAAAAAAAACTAAATCATTTGTATAATTACCCAACAAGTTTCCTTGCAAAGTGCTGCTTTTCGGTTTCGGTAGCTTTAAAATTGATCAACCGGACGAAATTTTTTAGACTTGCCATAGTGTTAGAAATTTCTTGATATCAAAATAGAATCATAGTAGTAACCAATTTAGAATACGCTAGATAATACTAGTACTTTATCTATAATTTTTGTCATCTGCGATAATTCGAATATTCATATTTATATTTAAATATATTTTTGAAGCGAAATTTTGACATTGCCATACCCCTGTCAATTTTATAAATTGTTCACATTGAAATTTTGATTATCTATGGTTTCCATTGAATGCTTATACTTCTTCTTAAAAACATATTATTAGTCAATTAGCTGCCACCAATTAATTTTTTTTTATCTTCCTCTGATAACTTTGTACACATTCCGTAAATAGCTGAATGTAGAGGATATCAATAAATTCAATCAATTGACAAATTTTTAATAACTACATTTCCCTAATTTATTTGTGGTGTCACCACAACAAAACAAACCTAGAAATTAATCTGTGGTGTTACAATTTGTAAGTCATTGGAATAGTTGAAAGGAGTCTTTTCTCCGGTTATATTATATTAATTACTTGTAACTTTAGTTTCTTATTGAAATAGCATTAATATAAAAATGGCTTCAATAGTGGATAATTTAATAGAAATGGGTTTCACAAAGGAAAAAGCGTAAATTCTTTTCGTAAATAAATTGTTTACTTATTTTTAACCTCAATAATTTTAGAGAATTGGCTGTTTCTCGATGTGGTTCGAATAACATTGAAACCATTATGGATTGGATATTGAGTCACGAAGATGAGCTAGAAGGAATTTCTGCTACCTCTTCGCAAAATCAATCTGCCCCCATCCAACCGGAATCAGATACTAGCAATCCTATAACAGATACCGAAGGTGGTGAAAAGTCTGAGGATTTAGTTGTAAGATCTATTAAATGTAATGACTGTGGAAAATTGTTCCAAACACAGGATGAAGTGTCTTTTCACGCAGTAAAATCAGGTATTCTTGTTCTCTTAAAATTGAAATTAACAATCATCCAGTTGAACATATTTTATAGAAAACTTGCCTCAATTGCGGAAATCTATGAAAGAATCTTAACAATTTTGTTTTGTAGGTCATGGCAATTTTTCGGAGTCAGTAGAAGAGAAAAAACCTATGACAGACGTTGAGAAAAAAGAACAATTAATGAAAATTGAAGCTAAATTAAAACAAAGAAGGTTGGAGAGAGAAGCTAAAGAAAAAGAGGAGGAATTAGAAAAAGAAAGGAATAGAATACGGTCAGGAAAAGAATTATTAGAAGCTAAAAAGAAACATGATGAACTAGAAATGAAAAAAATACTTGATCAAAGAAGAAGGGAAAAAGAAGAAGAGCGAATTGCTAGGCAGAGAGTCAAGGAACAGATAGAACAAGATAAATTAGCTAGAAAGGCAAAATTCTCTGGTAAACCTATGGAAGAAGCAACACCAAAACCAGTTATTTCTGCAGTTCCTTCAACTAGGTCCTCTACAAATTACACAGAAGTCAGATTACAAATTCGTCTTACGAATGGCAGTGCACTTACTCAAACTTTTCAAGCAAAAGAACCTCTATCAGCTGTTAGATTGTATGTTGAAATGAATAGAAATGATGGAGAGGGTCCTTTTAATCTCATGACGAATTTTCCTAAAAAGGTTTTTTCTCCAGAAGATTATGAGAAACCACTTGAAACATTGGGTTAGTTTTAACTTTTTGTGAATATTTTTATTCTTCAAAAGATACTGCTATCTTTATCATTTCTATCTTTTTTTTCTAATTTAATTTTCTTTTCAGGTCTGGCACCATCAGCTGTTTTGATTGTCTCTAAATCCCTGTAACTCGGCAGTTTTTTCAGTGATTTATGATTGCTTTTTCTTCACTATATTTACAATAGTATGATACATAATAAAAATTTTCACTTAAATATAACAGGATGATTTTCAATACACATCTTTTAGAATGAGTTGTTTCCAGTGTTTTATTTAGGCTTAAAACTGACTGGTTTTAAATTTTCCTTGTTTTTCTACTCAAAACGAAAATTCCCGTTTCAGTTTTCACTTCCAAACTTTTTTTTCAGATTCATACAAGAGGACACAAAAACTATAATTTTAATTACTTACTTTTTGAATAGATTAGATAGATTAAATGGCTGGTTTCAAATTATTTTATAATGCTAAAAAAAAACTCACTTCCCTAGTTCAATGATTTATTTACAGATTCATACAACAAAGAGAAAATATAATTCCAATTAAATAATCAGATTTGTGAAAGTTATTAAAATGATAGGTATATTTACAATAATAAAAAATTCTAATAAGTAAAATTAAATAGAGCAATGGTATACTAAAGTAATTAATCAATTCAAAATTTTGGCTATTTTACAAATAATACAGTCTTGGGTCATCTCGTCTTACTTGTAAAGTAATAACGTGCTTGTATATTTTTAACGCAGGTCCTAACCTCAGGTTCAACTTTGTCAAAACGTCCATTCTTTTCAGGAGTAAAAGAGATCTTCCATCAATTTCCTAAACAAAGCAAAATAAGGATGTAGTCTTTATTGTGTAGAAATTTCAAAATTAAGATAATAGACTATCAGACAAGTTTTACACTTTCAATGAACCCAAAATTATGATCAACTACCAAATAGTAATGGGGGAGACAGTTCAATATTTTACAGTGTAAAAATATTGTCAGATTCATTAACATCCTCAATCCTTTTAGGAACGATATACAGGGTTAGAACTATTTAGAGGGGCACTACAGGGATATCGAAAACCGTTAGAGATACAGGGTGGCTTGAATTACAAAAAAGTTGCGTTATTTAGGGATTAGTGTGTTGGTGTTAACAGATCCAAAATATCTTCAATGGTTCCCGAGATATCTCGAAAAAACTGAAAATGGAGTTTTTTTTTTCTGTATAACTCATTTGTTTTTGAGGATAACTTCACAAAATTTGGTTTATAGCCATTATCCAATAAAGAGATTCTAATGGTGTTGTTAGATTTTTCTTTTTTCCATTATTTCAGAGACGCGATAGTCAACTTTTTTTTTCTTATGGACGCCATATTGGTTTTCCTCATGAAGTGAAAAAATTACGAATTCAACAATGTATCACATTCTACAAAAATATCGAGTCTAGGAACGCAAATTTGAAGAGTTGTTATGTGAAATCGTCACTTGATTATCGCGTCTCTGGAACAATGGAAAACAGAAAAAATCTGAAGACTCCATTAGTATCTCTATATTGAATAATGGCAATAAACTAAATTTTGTGAATTCATCTCCAAAAATAAATGAGTTATACAGAAAATATCGATTTTCAGTTTTTTCAAGATATCTCGTGAACCAATGGAGATATTTCGGATCTGTTCACAACAACACACTCATCCATATATATCGCAACTTTTTTGTGATTTGAGCCACCCTGTATATCCCTTAATAACGCAACTTTTTTTGTAATTTAAGTCATCCTTACGGTTTTCAATATCTCTGTAGTGCCCCTCTAAATAGTTCTAACCCTGTATATCAATTTTGACCTAAAAAATGTATTTCAAATAATTCAAACCTATTAGTCAGTGATGAGAAAATACTGGATGACGTCAATTTGAAGTAAACATGTTTCATTGGTATTTTTGCGAATTCCGACATTTTCTAAAATTAAATATGGTAGTTCCCTATGGAAATGATATTAAAACAAAGAGTTTAACGAATAAAAGAAATCTCATAAATGAAACAAGCTACAGGAAACCTGTAGATTCATACTTCAATGTTATGTCGAAGACTGTTGCACTTTTGGTAGCCCATTTAATTTTTTTTTATTGAAAATGTCCATTTCGTTATGTGCTCAATAAACATTACTGAATAATTTGAGAGTATTTGAAAAATCTGCCAAATAGTCGATTATTTCGATAAATAACCTTACCTGTTCTTTAAAAACTTTAGCTTCTTCAGGGAAAAATTGTGTAAAATACTGATATACATCATCAGGTGTCCAAAGTGTTGCATCAGGTATTCTAGGATCAATTTCGGAATCACAATCATTTGTATTCTGACACTTAGAATTGGAATCATCTTCGTAATCACTATCTTTTGAGTCACTGTGTTCTTGATCTGTGCTATTTCTGTCGTTAGCTAATTCAGGAGGACTGTGAGGAACTGACGAAGATAACATAGATCTAAAATTGCTAGTCGACGAATTGGAATCCGAATAAGCATCATCTGTAAATTAAGAAAAAAGATACTAATGAAATAAAAATATCATCAATTAACAACTGAAATTTTAAAGTGAAAAAAAAGAAAACACTAGCGTAGAGTCTGAAGTTTTTCGCACTTGTTCAGATTAATGTTAATGTAATTTTTTCATAAATAACTCAGAACAAATTATGTTATATTTATCACTTTTTCAGCTCAGAAAACAGATCGCTTCCGTTTAGTTATTTCTATTAAGGCAAATTTTTAATAAATCTTACAAATAAATATAAACTTTTAAGTTGGAATCGCAAAAGATGTAGAAATCAAAATAGTTTTAATGCTTTCATTACAATTTCTAGAAAATATCTATGCCGAATTAGTAGACAATTCGTCTAATTATAAAAGAAATAATGTAGGTCAAATGTACAAAAATAAAAATATTTAAATTATTAGGGGTTCACCCTATGTCAATCTTCTACCAAGTATTCTTTTATACGAATAGACAGATATAGCACTTACCATTATTAATTGTACTTGATTTGCATGTTGTGAAGCTCATGTTAGATTGAATTTTGGAAATTTCTAATTCTTCAGGTAGTTGACAGTTAAAACATAGCCACTTGTTCCCATTTTTCACTTTATCAGATATATGCGGTTGATGACAACTTGCATGGTAAGCATCTGCGCACACATAACAAACTATCAAAGCTCCCTAAAAAAATACGATTAAGATCCAGATAACTTAAAATGATAAAGAAAAACTTACCGCATTAGCAGTTTCATAGCAAATTGAGCAAGTTTTACAATGAGGGCATTGCCAGGTGTTATCTGGATACATCCTCAGCATCATGTCATCTCCGTTCAAACAACTGTAATGGGCTGTAATAAAAAAAATTAATGAATAAAACTTATCACAAAATCATTAACATTACATACCCTTATTGCTGCATTCTCTGCAAGACACTAATTTCTCATTGGGTCCTTTCTTGTTCTGCAAATGACATACCGAGCATACTCCAAATTGGCTACCACTATTTGATGTTCGTGATTCGGGCCTAGACTCATCACTAAGTCGAGATAACTGTCTTTCAATAGTTGATTTGTTCAGGGATCCTGCAGGTCTTCCCCTCTTTTTAGGTACATTATTATCTGATGGATCAAACACTTTTTTAGCCCTCTGGAATAAAAAAAAATCATAATCTCAAATTAAATATTATCAATATTCAAAACAAATGAAAATATTAATAAATAATTGAATGTGTACCTAAATATTTGAATAAATAACTGAAACTAGACAATTATAGAGGATATGACCATTTTGGATAAACATGAAATATAAATAAATATAACTAACCTTTCTACGAACACCAACCCGAATAGAGGGATCAAATTTCATATTGGATTCTTGCATTTCCTTAGGGTGATCCTTCATTGATTCTAATATTTCCTTGCTGACGAGTTTTCCTTGTAGAATATTTGTAAGTTTCGCATCTAAATCATTTTTGTCATTAGATTTTAAAAGTTCTGCTGTGAAATTAGGACCTGTTAAGTATTTCCCGTCCTCTGTTTTGGTTACACCTCCATTTGCGACTTCCTTTTCCAGCAGAATATAAATATATTTTTTGGTATATCGTACATTATCTCTAGATAAAATTATATCGACAACTTCGTCGGCTGGGCACCCAGTATCTAGATAGTCAGGATTTCTGACTAGTAAATGTGTGATAGCGGAATTCAAGAGAAAAGCAAATTTTCTATTCGCTTGGTTTCCATCGAATGGTAATGATTTCGAAGAATTCCCATGAGATTCTCGTTCTCGCTTACCCTGAGAAAATTTTTTCAGAGCATTACGGTAACTAATGTTACCTTTATACTCAACCCTCAAAACAATATCATTATCAACACACCACTGAAGATCAGATCTAGCTTCTGCGGCATTTATTGCATATTTCCGAAATAAAAAATTAGAAATCCGTGTAGCGTCCGGTCTTGCTTTTCGGTGACGTAGTTGATCAATCGCCTCTAAAATGCGATCTTTATTTTTCATTGATGTCATTATGTTCGAGAATCGCATGTAACTGTCTTGATGGATACTTTATAAATAAAAAAAATTAATCATATATCGACTTGATCGGAATATGAATTCACTGCACTGATAGAGGAAATTGAGAAATACACTTGACAGGGTACTTAGTTATTTCGAAAATAACGAAACTCCCAAGAATTATCACTTTTATCTCCGTGCGCGGATTGCTGACGCCATATATCGAATATCGTAGCAATAAATTTGTTCAGAATATGCACAAATCTTCAATCAATGTATTCGCAATCACTTTGTACTAATAAGAATAAACTTCTCCCAGCGTCTTCCGTCAAACTCTGGCCGAGGTTCCGCCAACGAAATAAGAAAATCCACACAGCGCTCCTTCCCTGGGCAGCTTGAATCGTCGCAATGTAATTTCGGTATCGCACATTCACTAGACTCAGAACAATGTAAATAACACACTTTGGGGAAAACAAACGTTGGCAAATGTGAAAAAGTAACTTTTTGTTAACGTCCGGTACGTAACTACATAAAATAAGGTGTTTTCAATATGAACACGCACCTCGTTCTCTGCCGCTAATTTTCTGCATTCACCGCACACAGCTTCTATGCTATCGTTTATCGTCACCCGACGCACTCGAAGTGTCTATATACCTATTCGGTTCAACAGGGTTGCTCTAACTGGAAATAAATGCGCGCGCATAAATTTTCGGCAATCCTTTGTGTTTATTGTTATTAATTTTTAGGTAGAAAGTGTTAATACTTTCTTAAGTGACTAATAAATTACTTCAGAGTATCAACTCATCCGGAAATCGTATTAGAAGTAAATTGAGCTGAAGCTCTGTCTTATAGGATTTCCAAGAATACATATGTCTGATATTTGTCATTGTTATCTTACTTCCTACCTTTTATTATTTATGGATTGGGAATATAATCTGTAAAATCAAAAGTGAAATTTTTCAGATAGGAATGAAATTTATTCGAACTTATATCCATCGATTTTTTTTCAAACCAAAAGAATTGTTTACAAAAACCGAAGTTCTGTCCTAAACTGAAATAATGTCAAATTAATGATAATTATTTTTAGGTTTATATCTAAAATTGCACTGAATCTCAAACAGAGTAGAAGATTTTTAACAATTCGATTCATAACAATTCTAAATCAAGCACTTTATATTTGTTTCTCTGTAATTTTCTCCATGCTTTCAGTAAACAACATCTGTCATTTTGTAACGTTCTTTCGGGATGATTCAAATATTTCAAAACTAGCTTCAGATCTAATATCATTTCTTGGTAAAATTTTCGAAAATGAAAGAAATTGGGTAGCAGAGGTGTTGACGGGATACAACAAAAAAAATTAGAAAGGTTTGTAGTTGAAAAAGGGCGGGCTTGTATAGTTATCGCAATATGGCTAATGAGAATATAACGCTTGGAAATTTATTGATGAAATTTTAAAACATCAGCAGATAGCGTTGTCTAGTTGAAATAAATACCCAAGATTCTTCAGAATTCGAATTATGCTAGTTAATCAATCTTCAGTTTTAGCTAATTTTATTTTCAGTTGGTAACATATATATTTTCTTCATACTACAGTTACAGCCGTCCAGTAAATAGAGGAGGCTATGCTACGAGTATTTCATTTTGTCTTTGGTACTTGAAATTTAATTAGTGTGGATATGATGAGAATTCTTGATTATACCGTTATATAATTCTATTAATAAAGACAGGTTAGGTCAGCATTGACATAATTATCTTACGAATGCTATCCCCTTAATAAAATCACAGACTAACTAATCTGTGATAAAATATCCTAAGGGTATTGTCTCAACAATTCTCAATGTAGAAAATTCGATGTTTTAAAATTCGAGGAGAACAAATTGGATAACTTCGTTTATTTTTTCCTTTCATCCGATGTGCTGATTGAGTTGCGCTTTGACGCTTTTTCGAGTCAAATTGCACTGTACTTCCATTGTAAGGGAATATTAAAAATGATTTACAAACGTTTTTTTTTTCCAGAAAGAAAACTTTTGACAAGAGTTCCTGTGATTCATAATTTTGTTGTAGATTATTCCAAAGATAACAACTGATTGATTTATGCGTAAAATTCATAACCTCATTTGTCTACCCACATCAAACTAAATGACATTTTTTCAAAATTTACAATCGATAATCTTGACAGTTTCTTTTTGGAAACCCATTTAAATCGTATTAAATACAACTAATGATGCGTAAAGATAGGGTCCCCATTCATTGCTTCTGTTGTGCTTCAATCGTTCAATTTCAGCATTTATGAAGATTAGTCATTCATTTTTTTGAATACGGACAAAATCTTCATCTCTCAGATTATGAAAGTAAAATGTTCCTTTTAGTCTATATTCGAAATATAATCTTTCTTACTTAAAGCTTCTGACTCGCAATTCAAATATAATATTAATTCCTTCTACAATTTTTGTTCAGGTTGTTGCCACCGAAAACATACGAAAAAATCATGCCTACTTCTGATTTATGAAATTCCAATGAAAAATTTATGTAGAAATGTTCTCTATTGGAATAATTGATATCAAAAATCTTAATCTCCATCATTAAATGTGGGAATTGTAGATTATAATTATTGTTTTCATAGTAGTTTCGACGCGAAATATAAATACTATATAAATAAATTTATTCATTTAATGGATTCAGTCCTTGCTTGATGGAAAAAAATAAATATAAGAACTTTCTAATTTAATTTAATCAAATCGTACATCTTGATAATTGATTAATTGTATCCTATGTTTGGTTTGTAATAATTTTTTGTTCTATTCGCAAATTTATTTTTGAAGTAATGTAGAATGAACTAAATAATTATAGCATGATACTAAAAAAATGTGACTTGAAATTTTGTGAGGGATTAAAACAACATCAACATTCATAATATGTTTAATGCTAACATATTTTCTGTGCATGCATACATTTCACTGTACAACGGCGATATTTTTTAATACTTAATATTAAGTCATTGGACAAGCCAAAAAAGTATATCACAAATTATATTGCCTAATAATACCTTTCATTGACTTCTTCAAATACAACTGGTTTGATCTTTGAAAAAAATTGCTTCTTATCGGGAATGGTACAAAATGAATTCTCATTTTTTACACAGCCAATTTAAAAGGAATGAGATTTCATTGCGTCTTTTTCAACATAAATCAGTCTAACTATTCAAGTAATTAATGTTTCAACTGATCCACAACGAGGGAAAGTGTATACAAAAAATTTTAAAAAGTTAAATTTTATTGAAACGATGAAAATCACATTCGAAGACAAAATTTATTTTTCTTTATACTTAACTTAAAAACTTTTTTATAGTCTTGTAACGATATTTAATGACGAAGTGTCAGCTTTGTCACCAATTTGAGGTATGAATTAAATGCTAAAAAAATTAAATAAAAAAAAATTAAACACCAAACAAACCTTTTTTCCATTTCTGTTTTGTGAGAAAAAGGATGTATAATTAAAAACATAAGATAGTAAAATTTGATAATATCAATATCAACAAAGATAAACTGCCATTCCTTTATTATTCATGCCACGATATTAAATCAAATAACGCAATAACAAATGGCTGATCTATGATAACATCGTACTTATTCAAAGTTCAACTTTAATTTATATTCTGTATATAAAATAAAAACATTAACAAATTTTTTCTGAAAAGTAACAACATGAATTATTATGAAACACATCACAAGCTTTCTATAAGAACGAAAATCTATGGTTATATAAATATTTATGGTTATATTATTTAGAAAGACCTTTAGAAAATGAAATTCGTTAGGATACTTATTAAGTACAGAAATTCATTAATTTCATTTGGATATAATTCAATAAATATTTTTATATACAGGGTGTTTCCTAAACATGCGGCAAAAATTCAGGGGGTTGTTCCTTGGACTATTTTAAGCATGTTTTGTCCTTGGATAATTTTTGAAAAATCTCTTTTTTTCGAAGATACAGGGCGAACAACATTTTTCATATTTTTAAAATTAATAATAGTTTAAATAAAAATGCGTACCGCACTGTGTTTACTAAGTAGGTACAATTTATTTTTAAATTTGTTTAACAACATTCCAATTACTAAAAACGGCCAGTTTTTTGACTAAAAATTGATAAGTGCAGATTTCGCAGACTTGCGAAATCGGATCATTGCTGGGTGTAACTTAATAAGAAATGATCCTGGTGTTTTTGAAAGGGTTCGGCAGTCAATGAGGAGAAGATTGGATGCTTGTATGCTGGCTAGAGGTGGTCATTTTCAACAGTTTTTGTAGGTTGAGTTGAATTTCCATGTAATTTTTCATAATAAAATGTTATTATCTGAAATTTTGTTTCCCCTATATCTTCGAAACAAATAGGTTTTTCAAAAATCATCAAAGGACAAAATATTCTTAGAATAGTCCAAGGAACAACCCCCTGAATTTTTGCCGCATGTTTAGGAAACACCCTGTATATTAATGTCAAGACTATATTGATCAATTTGGGACAAAATCTCTGTTATTCTATCTCATTTTCTGGAATTGACTAGTGACTAGGAGATGTTTGAGTTGATTGTGGATTTAGTTTATTTAATTAATTAATTTATTATTGATTAATTTAATTTCTGGGTGGTCTAAGTTGATAATCAAAATACAGATTGATCCAAAAAAATTTCCCACCAAGTTACTAATTATTTACCAACTAAAAACTTTTTTTGTTTGAATATTTAGATGTAAAGAATGCAACTTTTTGCATTGATTTCATGATAGACTTTTTCTTCAGTTTTAAATTAGTACCAACTAAGTTCTGACGATACGATGTCTTGATTGGAACCTTATATACCGAAGATCCATTTTTCTATGCCATGCCAGGATCTTCCAGATGTCCGTCTTCTTCTAACTTACATATAAACTTTATCACTCTGTGTTTGTCATCTGTTTGCCTTGCCATATCTAAGAGCGCCAAAAGCTTTCTGATTCCAATAGAGATGCTGAAAGATGAAGATAGGTAAAAATGAGTCAATTTTGACCCCATATTCATAAAAAGCTTTGGAACTGATGAAGAAACATGGGTTTGCTACTAAAGTAGAAGTAACCGTGCTTTTATAAAATTCCAATAACCTAGGCTGGCTATTGATTGCTTGTGTCTAATAAGAAACATAAATACATAGGTGTACAACTTCGCTTCCGCCGTTTTTTTACCGAAATTCGAGGCTTTATTGTAAAAAACTGGTTATACATTCATGATTAAAGGTATTGTTCATCGCTGGCCACTACTTTCTCCCAATTTTCGGACAGCGTACGAATCCCGCGTTGAAAAAACTGGTCATCTTTTGAAGCGAACCACGAATCGATCCAATTTTTTACTTTTTCATAAGATCCGAAGTTCTGGTCAGTCACACCGTGAGCCATTGATCGAAACAAGTGATAGTCCCAGGGAGCAACGTCCCTACGGCGGGTAGGGTAAGACTTCCCATTTCAACGTTTCCAAGTATGTCTTGACCACTTTCGCAACAAGGGGTCGAGCATTGTCATGCTGTAAAATCACTTTATCATGTTTCTTGTATTGCGGCCATTTGTCTTTCATTGCTCGGCTCAAAAACATCAATTGCGTTCGATAACAATCGCCTGTGATTGTTTCAGTCGGTTTTAACAACTCATAATACTCTAGGCCGAGCTGGCTCCAATACTGGAACCGTGAATATTCGGTTTGGCCGTCGACGTGGAAACATGGCCGGCATGTCCTCATGATTTGCTTCGCTTGGGATTATCGCAATGAACTCATTTTTCATCTCCAATCAACATCTCTCGGCTCAAACTCGTTTCTGAATCATTCCCATGACTTTCAGGCGTTTTGAAATGGCTTTTTGCGTCACTCCCAATGATCTTGCTAATTCTTGTTGCGTTTGACACGAGTCTTGATGAAGTAATTCCTCCAATTGTGCATCTTCGAAAACCGCCATGCTGGTCTTCGACGTCAAAATCACCGTTCTTGAAGCGTTGAAAACACTCTCGGCACGTTCTTTCACTAATAACGGCCTCACCAAAGGTATTTGAGAGCATTCGATGAGCCCCAGTCGCAGATTTCTTCACCTTAAAGCCGAAAATTAAAACCTCCCGCAAATGACGAGAATTTGGCTCTTAAGCTGACATGTTTAATCGAGAATAACTTTATGATGCAGACACAAATCGACTAATATTTCAAAGGCGTTATGTTAACAAATACCTAAGCTTATTTTATGACATCTACGATCTATTTATTTCGACTACCACTTACTGCTACAGCCATCTACTGCAAAACGGCGGAAGCAAAGTTGTACGCCTAATAGATCCTCACAGGATGACTCCATGGTACCAAATGAAATAAGCAGGATTTGGAAAGCACAATGAGACCTTTGGAATAGTGGTTCTGTAGGACCACCAACTCTTGCAATCACGAAGGTCACAGAGTGATTTAAGAAGACGTTCCAATCTAACTACGAACATCATCATCATCATCATACAACCCTTTGCGTTGTTAGCAATTCTTTTTATGTCGTCCGTCCATCGTGTAGGCGGTCTTCCTCTACTCCTTTTGTCTGCTCGTGGTCTCCACTCCAGCAATCGCTTTGTCCACTGTACTCGTCTCATCCGTGCGACATGACCTGCCCAGCTCCATTTAAGTTTGGCCACAACATCTTCTACGCCAGTTCTCCTTCGTAGGTCTTCATTTTTTTTGTGATCTCTGAGTTACACCCAGCATAGACCTTTCCATCCTTCTTTGCACCACTTCAAGTTTTCTGGCAGTTGCAGTTGTCAATGTTAGGGTTTCGGCGCTATATGTTAACTACGAACGTATCATTAAAAAACTGGCACGCACGTACATAATAGAAAGAAAGGAAAGGTCACCTGGATGGGGCAGAACGCTTTTACCTTACATAACGATTTCTGTCAGTTTCCTCCAAAAAAAATGTTGATAATCGGAATATTTGTTGGCACAGACGTATTATTCAGAAAGAAACATAATTTGAAGGAAATACAATAAATTTTCGTGATTCATGTAGTAAGAAGGAGGAGATAAAAAACAAACTGTACCGTTTTCCATGGATATGAGGTTCAATGGCCTTTATGTCCTTTTGATCGAAGACATCGGTATTTTCCAACACGTTTCTAAGATGTTCGGGTTTCGATAGATTGGGGACACGAAGGATTCCTGTGAACGCAGATAACATCTCCATGTCTTCCAAAATTTGCCTGAAATTGAATGTAGTCTTAGTATACGGTTTAGTGTACAGTGCATCCCATTTTGGGTGAGACAGCCAGGTTTCTCGCTTGTTATTTGAGATAGAGCCTTGCGGTTTTCACGTTCCTGTCCTACTTTTTCGTGAAACTCAAGTTGGTCTAATCAGATTTTGCATAACTGCTTCCGTTCAAGAGATACAGGGCGATTTTGGAAATTGATACTTTTCGGACCCCTCCTTTATCTCCGAAGTTATTAGAAATAATGCTAAGGTAAAAACTACGTCTGTTATGTTAAAAAAACACTAAAACATCAAATAGTGATGGTTTTTTGTTAATGAGCAATGGATTTCCCATATGAAAAAAAGGTTCAATTGGATAATTTTAATTTGTGATTTTTATGAATAGTAGAGTAAGCAAACAGATAATACACTCATCACTAACATGAAAAACAAAACGTAGGTACCTACCTAATAGCAACAAATAAATAATACAAAAATTCATAAACATTGCATGATATCTTACAGCTTAAACTGTTCAAATAACTGTCCATTTTCCTCTAATACATAATTGACAAAACTTTCCAATACGCCCAATATTATAAAAGGGCGGTTTTGTAAATCCTGGAAAACTGCCTCTGTTGATGCACGAAGTTCTTCGAGACTGTTATGTCTTTTACTGTAGTATATTATATGTATTAGGGAAAATGGACAGCAATTTGAACAGTTTAATCTGTAAGATATTATGAAATGTTTATGAATTTTTTTATTATTCATTTGTTGCTATTAGGTAGGTACCTACGTTTCGTTTTTCATATTAGTGATGAGTGTATTATATTTGTTTGCTTACTCTACTGTAAATAAAAATCATAAATGAAAATTATCCAATTAATCCTTTTTTTCATATGGAAAATCCATTGCTCATTAACAAAAAATCATCATTATTTGATGTTTTAGTGTTTTTTTAACATTTCTGACCATCCTACCTATATAGTATTGTATATTATTTTGAAGGGAAAAAAATAACAAATTCAAAGAAGTAATGATATATAGGGTGTTCCATTGAAAAAAATATAGGTTTGTGTTGAATCTTCAAAACCATAACCCGAAAACAAAAATTGAGTACGCCACTGGATTCTACGCAGAATTCTGATTCAGACATAGTTTTTACCTCAGCATTATTTCTAATAACTTCGGAGATAAAGGAGGGGTCCGAAAAGTATCAATTTCCAAAATCGCCCTATCTTTTGAACGGAAACACTTATGCAAAATCTGATAAGACCAACTTGAGTTTCACGAAAAAATAGGGCAGGAACGTGAAAACCACAAGGCTCTATCTTAAATAACAAGCGAGAAACCTGGCAGTCTCACCCAAAATGGGATGCACTGTACAATATTTTTGTGAGTAACGAACCTTGTGCTTGTGGTACATATGACCAACAATTTCTTTCCTTTCGGAGGCTGTTTCTTCAGGAGAACCAAGAGAGCTTGAAGTGCCAAATTCGAATATCTCGGACCGATAGAACCGTAGTCTAACAATCGTTCGATGTTATCCACTAGAATGCAACTCAGTGTTGATCTGTAGGCATCGTCAAATACCTATAAAAAATAAAAGAAAATAATTCAACAAAGCGCATTGAAGTGAAAAAAATCGATCAGTATTAGCTTTTCAGATTCATCATTTTATCCAATCGTTTTTACCTTTCTTATATGCAAACATTTAGCCGTTTCTGTATAACCAACCATTTCTTCTGGGGAACAAACTTTGATGAAAGGGAAATCTGAGTTTATGGCCATCTGAGCTGCCAATGCCGTTTTTCCTGCATTCGGTGGTCCCTCGATCAAGACGCATACCAAACCTTAAACAACGAAACATTAGAATAATAGTAAATTCACAAATATTCGCTTCATGGTGAAGGTAATATTTCTACCTGAAGTTTCAGTGGTTCTCGCCTGCTGGATCAAAAGCATACCATCTTCCAAAACTTTTGTAACGGGTGAACCCCAATTGATGATTCCGCGGGCCAAGATCTGTTCCAATATCTCTTGTGCAGTACCGAACGCCTACAAAGTTCATTTTCGCTAATAATGTAATTCATTTTCTTCAAATAGTCAACTTACAGGCTTGATATCATGCTCTAAAGCGTGCAAAAAATCTGCCCTTGTAACTAGAAGTTTCTCTACAGCGTCCGGGTCCACTTCAACTTTACTGGAAGCTTTTATCAACCTATTCATGGCTGTTGATTGGGCCGCTCTGACCAAACCTTCCAATTCAGCACCTGAGAAATTTTTAGTGAGGGCAGCCAACTCCTGCAATTGCAAAATCAAGGTCAAGGTGATTCTTCAGAATGAGACCACTTAGATTTTATACAGCTGTATATTTAACAAGCCAATTGAAAAGTCCCCAGTCTAACATAGTAAAACACATTTTTTGGCAAAATCCGATTTTATTATTCAACATAGTTGCCTTCGAGGGCGATACAGCGATCTTCCAACTTTTCGATACCATTTTTGTAGTACGATTTGTCTTTCGCTTCAATATAGGCCTCAGTTTCGGCGATTACTTCTTCAATGGCGCTAAATTTTTTTTCAGCGAGTATTTTTTTGAGGTCTGAGAACAGTAAAAAGTCGATGGGGGGCCAGATCTGCCGAATACGCTGGATGCAGAAGCAATTCGAAGCCCAATTCATGCAATTTTGTCATTGTTTTCATTGATTTGTGACATGGCGCATTGTCTTGATGAAACAGCACCTTTCTTTTCTTCAAATGGGGCCGTTTTTTAACGACTTCATTCTTTAAACCATCCAATAACGCTATATAATAATCGCTGTTGATGGTCTGGCCCTTTTGGAGGTAATCAATGAGTATTATATCTAGCACATCACAGAATACTGATGCCATAACCTTGCCAGCTGACTGTGGTGTTTTTCCTCGCTTTGGATCAAATCATCGTGGACAGTCCACTCAGCCCACTGTCTATTGGACTCCAGAGTGAAATGATGGAGCCATGTTTCATCCATTCTGACATATCGACGCAAAAATTCAGGTTTATTACACTTAAACAGCTTCAAACACTGCTAAGAATCATTAACACGTTGCTTTTGGTCGATTGTGAACTTGCGCGGTACCCATTTTGAACACAGCTTTTTCATTTACAAATACTTGTGAATGATATAATGTACACGTTCAGATGATTTCTTCACAATATCGCTATCTTGATCAACTTCACTTTACGGTCATTCAAAATTATTTCGTGAACTTTTTTTGATTTTTTCGTCGGTGACAGCCTCTTTTGGGCGTCCACCGCGTTCGCCGTCTTTGGTGCTCATTTAACCACGTTTAAACTTAGAGTACCAATCAATGATGGTTGATTTTCCTGATGCAGACCCTGGAAACTCTTCATCAAGCCAAGATTTAGCTTCAACTCTATTTTTTCCCTTCAAACAGCAATAATTCATCAGAATACAAAATTTTTGTTTCCATCTTTTTTCAAATAACAATAATAGCTACACTCACAACACAATATTTCACAAACTAATGGTCAGACTGCTGTCAAATTTTAACATGTATCGTTTGAAGGTTGGTACTAACTGAAATCATATGAATTTAATACTAGCACCGCCATCTGTGCATCAGACCAGGGACTTTTCAATTGGCCTAATATTTGATGTATTATTTTCATATTCAGCAGAAAGAGTAGGTGTATATAAATCCTATGAAATTTTGCAAAATAAATGTTTCTAGCTACCATCAAAGGTGTATGACGGGGCAAGTGACTGGTTGACCCTCTCTAAATTCTGCGCCACTGGCGGAATTTTTATTTTATCAAAATTTTCGAATTCTGTTTTATTTTGACGTTGATATGTATTAAGTATGACTGTGTTTTGGATAATTGGAATTTGGAAACATCAACTTTTGTTGATTTGTGTTAAATCAATTATCTGCCATTTACCCACCTTTATATCGACATCGGTACTAATTTTTTTGTAATGCTTCATTCGGGCAGTGTGGATGTTCAAGATTTCCAATCTGCCCTTCTCGTTAGGAAGACTTATTTCGATTTGGACCTCTAATCTGCCGGGTCTCAAAAGTGCCTCGTCAATCATGTCTTTTCTGTTTGTCATACCTAAGAATGATGAAACTGAAGCCTCTTCTTTTCCTTTATTCTTTATACTCACCAATGACCAAGATGTTGTTCAACTGTTCAACACCATCCATCTTGGACAGCAACTGATTGACTACTGTGTCATGAACACCAGTATTTCCTGCCACTGAACCTCTTTGTTTGCATATAGCATCGATTTCATCAAAGATTATGATGTGAAGTCCACTATTGGGGCCCGCCTATATTGTTAGAGTGAAAAAAATTATATAACAAAAATATTCCATATTGGAAATAATTCTTACATAAAAACACTAGTTTATTATTATTAATTTTTTTTGTTAACGGAAAATATCTTCACTCGTGAAGAAAATATAATAAAATATCGACAAGAAACAATTTGAACCAATATCCAGTTAAAATTTTTTTTCTCCAAAAATTCCAAAGGTTTATCATTGCAGATAAAAATCCACTTCAATTATGTAATTCAATACTTTACCCGTTTTTCTTCTTCTTCGGCTTCAGCAAAAAGTCTTCTGACATTAGCTTCAGATTCACCAACATACTTGTCCAGAATTTGTGGACCGTTGACAATTTTAGGTTCACGTGCATTCAACATCTTTCCTATCTGCCTGGCCATCAGAGTTTTACCAGTACCTGGAGGACCATACAATAATATTCCTTTCACATGTTTGGATCCCAGTTGTTCAACAATTTCTGGTGGGAAAACTCTTGATGCAAATGCTCTTCTGAAGACTGCATTGAACTCATTACTCAAACCTCCGATACCCAATTTGCCGAAGTCCCAGTCGGGATTTATGATAGACTGGCGAACTACCTTTCTATGAACATAAACAATGTCCTTTGAGATTGGATAAATGGTGGATCACTATCAAATTTGCTTAATTGCATTACAAAGATACATAGACCTGTAATATTGTAATTTTTGTATATTGAAACCTAACCTCATTTTTTATTTTACAATGTAATTACATGAATTATGAGCAATACTATATCCTTTTAAAAACAATAGTATACAGCTGCTGACAAGATAATCAAGACAATCAAATATAGATTAATAAATGAATAAAATTATTCAAAACAGAAATACTTACCCTTTAGAGTTTCCAACAAGGTTCAATGAGGATCCTTCAGCCTTCTCAAAGGTAATAACACTATTAGGAATCAACTGTGCTATTTTAACTTTTCTGGGTTTGGCTTCACTATTTCCCTGCATTGAAGCTACATTAACAGCTGAAGAAAATTTCAAAATTTATACTTACAAACCCAAGTTCTATACCAAAAATATGTTAATATCTTTTGACTAACCTTCAATATCTTTCACAACTAAAATCAACAATCTTTTATCCTTGAATTGGAAGGCCAATTGCTGTCCAACAGTGAAAATCTGATTTGGAAAGCAATACGAAAACTCTTTTGCCATCTCATCTGAATCATACTGTTCTTGTGTGATACTGAAAGTATTAATTGGTTTACATTTACTATCTACAGTAGTGCAGGGGTGTCTTAAATCAATTAAGTTTCTCATGTAAATTGATGTATACCTCTTCTTTTGGGAAAAATCAGCTTCAAGTGTCATTCCGGAAATGTAATCCTGAGGTATATAAGGGGATACATCAATATCTTGGCCGATTGATAAACAAGCCCATTTTCTTTGTGGTAAATTGAACCCCACATAACTCTTTCCTAACTCTGAGTGAGTTTTTATTGAGAAGACGAAGCCTTGTCCTCCTCCTGTACTCACTTTGACATGTCTACAAAATATTTTTTTAAGTATCTACACAATAACATTGCGAGGATCTTACTTAGTTGATGCAGTGAAATCTCTATCATTTACAATTGCACAGTTTGTAAGCATTAATTCATCTGTTGGACATTTTGCAACTTTGAAAGCCTAAAATAAGATGTTTTTAGAATTGGGGCTCATTCTTACTCAATTCTGGAAGAAATTCATGAGTAATTACCATTTTCGAAGCTCTTTAAAGTTGCAAATTATTTTTACAGCTAATTATTAATCCTATGAGATCTGCAATGCAGAAAACACTGGAAGCAAAATATGACAAAAATCAATAATCCAGCGCAGTCCGCAGGAGAAATGCATCACAGAATGACGAAATTTTCAATACTCGAGTTGAGTACCTGTTAAACGTCATCGATATTCGGATACTTTAAGTAGGTAGTCGAATAATAGTTTCAAATGAACTAATTTTGCAGCGCTCGTTCCTTGAACTAATCCCTCTAAATTGATGTTGAAAAAAATATTTTGTAACGAAGTCCTAGAGTAGCTTTGTTGTTATGCATTTTTGATTGCTTGTTGTGTTCCCTGAACAGATTACTCTAGTATTTCGACACGATGTATATGATTCTCGAATTTTGAGTTGGAATGATCTCGTCACTGATGACGAACGTTGTTAAATTCAATTCTGTGTATCCCACCTGCCAACCGTTCGTAAAGACAATAACTCTCAAATCTAAAAACTATTTTGAAATTTTCAGAGTAGGTTCGACTTTTGAAAGCCGTTATATTAAGTTCATAAATGAGCAAAATCTAACTAGGGGTTCCGTAAAATATAGATGGCAGTTCGAAATATTGTTTTCATTATAATTTGTTGCATGCAAAATGAAATAACAATATCCTTGAGAGTATGTCCTTAGTCTTTTTCCTTGTTTTATGAACAATCGCCTCGTAAGCCTTTCCACATGAAATAACAATCTTAAGTTTGAAGCAAAATTTCACGTCGATCAGAGATAACAACAACTGTTATTTCTAATGTTGATCGAATAATTAAAACCATAGAATAATCAAGAAGAATAATGATAAAATAGTTCAATATTTCTGTGACTACAAAACTTATGGAGTTGTGAATTTTGGTATAAACAAAAATAACAAATTCAAGTTGCATGCGAATCAGATCCATAGAAAATTCAAGAAAAATATTTGAAAAAATACCCAATATTTCAGTGACATTCAATTGATTGCGTTGATAGCGTAATTAGTATAGAAAATTCACGCAGAATTTAAAAAAGAAAATGGAAAATCACTGACATAACTGACAGTTATGTTTATGATAAAATAAACTACATTATTATTACTTCTATACTGTTCAGTGCTTTGAAGGCTAAGTTGGCGCCTGATGAACGAACGCTTGAAAGCTCCGGACTATTTAACCTCATTTGTCTGCCTTTTGGTCATCCTCTTCTACGACGTTTTTGATTGTAACGAGCGTTCATTGAAATTCGTGGTCAAGAGTGCTGTGGAGAAATTAGAGTTGATTTTCTGTGAGTGTGAGTAGCGCTTAGCTTGTACCATATTCGTCCCATATTCGAACAAATGTTAGTAATATGGTAGGTACAAGCTAAGCGCTACTCACACTCACAGAAAATCAACTCTAATTTCTCCACAGCACTCTTGACCACGAATTTTAATGAACACTTATATTTAGTGTTGTGTGTTTTTGATCACAAATTACGGATAACATCCGTAATCTGTGTTTTTGATCTTCTCTATACCATACTTGATAACCGTGCTAAGAGGATTGGTTACGGTTAAATCGATTAGCAATTTCTATTTAACGTAATTATTTCACCATTTAACGTAATCCAATAATATGACCTGTGTCGAATTCATTCAGTTGTCGATAAATTTCACGTTTTGTTGCACTCTAGGCATTATGACAGTTTCAAAACACAAAATAGAACATAAAAGAATTGCGAAGAAAAATAATCCCGTAATCGACTCGATCTTTCAGGAAATATACCAGATAATTTCGATTGTAACAGCAAGTACAACGTCGAATTTTCCATGGTTACAAGATTAGTGTGAATGAAGTCCTAAGCAATTGCAACTTTTTACTATTAGTCATTTCAGCCAAGTTTAGTCAAAAACTTTTTTTTCAAGGCAACGTTTACTCATATCAGTAATATGAGAAAGAAAGGTTTGATAACGAAGTTTGAACCAAAAATTACTCGAATTAATAGCTTTTTTTTTATTACCAATTCTTATAATTGATTATTTATTCATCACAGCTCACTGGATCTTGAAATAATTTGAATTTTCCTGAGGATTACTGAACAACTGTTTGGCAAGAACCGACGTAAGAAACCATAAAGTATAGTACTGGACCAAAGTTTCTTTTCACATTTTTCTAAATTGCCAGTGGTTCACCAAAAAAAAGTTCTAGTGGGAAGAATCGGGCACTCTTCCAGAAAAAATAATATCACCCTGTATATTTGCATTCAAAATTAGCATATCACACGATGAAAACTTAAAATTGGAATATCTATGCCTATGCCAAATTAAAGTTGAACATCTTGTGAAGGGAAGGTACTATGTGAAAAAAATTTAACTTTAACATTTGTATATCGAAAACAAATCGTTTCCGGACTTATGTTATAGGACTTTATTTCTTGAAATGATCCAAGGAATGCGTCATTTTCGTTTGTACCTACCTCCAATTTAGGAACACCCTGTATAGTAAATTCAAAACTGATGTCTTTACAAATAAATTGTAATTTGAATGAAACACATTAAATTGTAAAACAGCACAGACAATTTTTTGATGCGAATAACTCAGTTCAGTTCTTTGATAACTGCAGTATTAAAATTTTGTGAGGAAAATGATACAAAAAACCGAAAACAACGGGTAAGTGTATACCGATAACGAATGCAAAAATCACAGATGGCAAAACAAGGGGAACACCGACAAAACGGGTAGATAAAAGAAAATAATAAACCTCGGACATAGGCGTGCTCGTAGTGCAATAAAAGTAATCATCTTGAAAACGATAATAAACTCATAAACCGTAAAAGGATCCGATTTTTTGCTGCTGTATCGATTAAAGAAAAGTTAAAAGAGTATTCGTTCCTTTTTTGGTAGAATTTTCGTTCTTCGTCTTTGACAGAATCCTGAAAATTTATATTTTGGAAATCTTGGTGGGGGTGTAATTCCCCCAGTACCCCCATTTCTACGCCCTTGGACTTCACCAAAACTATATAAAATCAAGGAAAAATATTGGAAAATAAATATTACTGTAAAAACAGATCTGATATAGCTAGATTGAAATTGAGTTTTAAGTTTTAATATGTAAAATGATATCACTAGAATTTTCAAGCCGAATTTCTGTAGAATCTTATTATTAGCAACAATGAAATCATCATAAATCACATCGCATATACATTATACAGCTAGATAATCAGATCTATGGTCTACATGCAAGGGCGCAATAGGCGCATGAATGAGAATGACGAGCTCTCAAAGGCTTTTGAATTCTGACTTCCATCGGTGTTTTGCTCATTCTGATAATAAATAACGTTATTAAAATGTTTCAGAAGCCACAAATTAAATCTGGTAGCTGTAGCTTGAACTTACATAACTTGTTCGAGACTTCCTCATATGAAAATTTATTCATATTCTATTTTATAGTCGCACATTATGGATAACAACTCGAAAGGACAATAGACTAATGGAAAGCAGTATCGAATAAACTGGAATTTGTTGCCTATAATTATTATTTATTAATTTAATTGGTTGTTATGTACCTATATGTAATGCTTAAGACAAAAATGGCTGATGAACTATTATGAGTTCACCAATATGTTTATTCAGAATGGTCCAGATTTTCGTCCAATAGCTTCGGCGTGGAATAGAACAAAACTATTCATGAAAAAAAGTTCATATAGGTAAACATATATCCTCAGAAGTTTCGTTTTCGATATACAGGGTGTTAAAGTTTGAAAAAAAATCAGTTTTTTACTTATAACCATATAGTATTTTTTCATTCGCATTGTTTAAATTTTTAGGTATTGAAGTCTAGATAATATAATGTTTTGAATTAAGTCTCTCTTGCCAAATAATCCAGTGGCGTAGATATATAAGGGTGCGATGATCCTTTTCTTATTGAAAATCTACACCAGTCTTTTTTTTCGAGAAAATTATTTCATTTCTGAAATCAACTTACTAAAAAAAAGGTCTCCTGAACGTTTTCATTGATGTACCGTTATCGGGATAATAGAGTACAATATATACAGTATAATTTATCAAAAATGGAAAAATAATTTTCTAGAAAAAAGACAATGGTGTTGATTTTCACTAGGAAAAGGATCATCGCACACCTATATCTACGCCACTGGATACTTTCGGCAGGAGAAACTTACCTAATTCGAAACATTACATTTTCCAGACTTCAATACCTGAAAATTAAAACAATGAATGTAATAATACTACAGTTAGGTACAAGTAAAAAACTTTTTTTTCAAACTTTAACATTCTGTATCTCGAAAACGAAACCTCCTAGTTTATATGGAACTTTTTTCATGAAAAGAGAAAAGTGTTGTTCTATTTGACGTCAAAGTTATTGAACTAAAATCTTACCCTAAATTGTAGGTAGGTATAAACGAAAATGAGAGAATCCTCGGATAATTTTAAGAAAAAAAGTCCTATAAAAATGGACGCAAACGTTTTGTTTTTGAGATTCGGGGTGTTAAAGTTTGATTTTTTTCAAGTTTTTACACATAACAGCTGCACTTCACAAAATATTCAACTGATTTTCAACATAGAATTCAGGATTTACATCAGTTGATACGCCAATTTTGATTGCGAATTTACAGGGTGTGTCTGGAACCCAACATTTTTTCCTTTAGAACTTTTTTTCGGTGGACCACTGATAGTTTAGGAAAATGTGATGAGATACGTTGATTCAACTTTTTGATTTATTGTAGTTTTGACATATTTGCTACCGATTTCCAAGAAATTAATTCAAACAATTCTCGCGAAATCCAAATTATCATAAAAATCAAGTTAATAAGCTATGATGAATAAATTAATTATAATTCTAGTGTTATTTAGGTAGCTGATTTGTATTAATGATTCATAAAGATTTTGGTATAATTTTCACAAAAAGAGTATAGGATTACAAAAAACACCCTGTATCCCGAAAACAAAGCATTTGCGGGCCAATGTTTAAGGTTTTTTTTTTCTTTAAGTTATCCAAGGAATATCTCATTTCCATTTTTACCTACAATTTAGGAATACACTGTAATATGAAGGTGGGAGTACCTATATGAATATATGTAGAGATTATATGCGTGGGAGTAAACTTTATTCATATGGAAATACAACGTTTTTTGTCCCAAAAAAATCAATATCCAATCCTTTTTCGACTTTTTTAATGCTAGCTCTGCATATAGAACCAGCAAAGTTGTTCATTTAATTTACGTGAAAAATAACATGAGAGTTCTAGGTTATCCCAGGTTGAACTGTTATGTCCTATTAAAATATTGTACAGGATGTGACATTTATACTTACTTCGTCACCTTCAACGAGTCATATCCCATTTTGTCCTATGATATCTGCTTATGGTAAATTTTGTTATGAAATGTTTGAATATTGGGTCACTTTCATCGTGAACTTAGGAAGTCGAAAAACTGTATTCTTCGAATAATAACGTTTATTTTAAAGCGAGTTTATTCATGAAACAAAAGTGGCATAGTAAAGAAGACATAAACCGAAAACAAACGGGTAGAATATACAACGTCTTCAACTATATAGAAAAAAAAACTTAAAGCTATACAAAGGAGAAAAAGTTCTCTAAATCACAATCAAGAAAAATCGGAACTCTAGCATATCTACACTAAGTTACCTTCAACACAGGCCCCACTCACTGAGAGAAACCCACAAAAATATCACTGGGTACGAAAATAAAAAAAAATTACGAACTAGTACCCCAACCTTTGGTCAGTCTTTTCCACAGGCTAGGCTTGTCTATGTTAGCCGGCGGTGGTTGATCGTTCTTTATCTGCTCAAGAAACGCGTTCTGATTGTGGGGGTTGTCGGCAGTGGCGTCCCCAATCTCCCTGAGATCCCTCATCATTTTCTTCCGTATGGTCTTCTTCATGCTCAGGTGTCTCTCCAAGGTTTTGTACTTGTGCTTGTTCCTGCTGTCGTTTAGACTATCAGAAGAGAGTCTTGGGCTTTCCTTGCCTATTTCTCTAGAGTTCTCGCAGTTCCATATATCCCTAACATCTCTTATCATCCTGTCGTTCATCGTGGAAGTCATGTTTGTTGCATTGTCAGTCCTGAAACAATCACATGCCTTAGCGAAAGGAACGACGTTTGAAAGGTATTGTTTTCGAGCTATCTCTTTCACCTATTGTTCAAAAACGACGCAGACAAACCACATATTTCACGTGAAAATTTGCGAAAATTCGTCGTTCATTCTGAAAACTAGATTACCTCATATTTGCACGGATCCGTATCAAAACACATCATTACGAAACCCTGAGATGAAAGTACGGTTAGAACTGAGTCCATGCACCTATCTTTTCTTAGTCTCGGCAACGTTCAAGGCGAACAACTTGACTTTTTGTGCTTAATAGAAGTTACCGTTCCGAGTATACGATCTAGCTTCCTCTTCAACGTCTTTAATTGCTCAAACAAAACCGATCCACGACGTGTATGTGGAAGAACAAACTTACAGGACCATAACTGAACAGAATTTAACACCTTCACGCTGCCGAATTGAACTCAAAACTAACTTACATTACTTTTACTTTTGTTACCGGGGTAAAGAGGTAGGCGATCTGGTTCTTTGTATTCAAAGATAGGCTTATTCAATGCTTCTCTTGAAATTGAACGTATTTCTGCAACGGTGATATCTGATGGAGTGTTTCTAAAAATACCTTTTGTTACCTCTACGTATATCTACATCTTAAAACCTAATCATTTCGACAGGGCAAATAAGATCACAATCTAGATAAAATTATTTATTATTTGTTTGTACATTCTGATCTGCTTCAATCCATAAGTAAACCACGAATAAATCGATACAGCCTTCGACAAAACTAATTTCGAACTCAGCAATATCAATTTCCAGAAAACCAGAACAAACCCCGATTGTACTTATCCAATTCTTTTCATGCAAATCCTTTCAAGTAATAGAAAAGCTAATTCCAATCATTTTCCCTGATAACGAAATTGAATACGCTCAATCTTATCAGACGAGATATTCAAATTCCCGCTTCGAGTTTCAACGCTGAAATCGAACCAATCCAAACGCTCCAACTGCTGTTTTCCCGATAAAGCTACGTAGTACGTCATTCCCTCTACGTTATAATCTTAGAGAAAGACATTATTACGATGTGTCGCACTAATAGTTCACTTCAGACCGTTCACCAATAGGATTGCTCCATCTGTCCTATAGGAACTCTGATAATGTCATACGTGGACGAAGAGGTATATTAGGTGAAAGCGTTGGAGGAAGTGAGATAAAGCTCCAATCGAAGGTCTAAGTTAGAAGCGGTTTTCCAGTTTGATTACGTTTCACTTTCCTCGATTTTTGGCACTTTTGTGGTGGTCGTGGCAGCAATTTGACGTAACTCGGAATAAAGTTAAAATTAGTTAATAAGAAATGAAGTTTTCATTGTTACTTTTTGCTCTTGTAGCATGTGTTACTGCCGATGTATATTTCGAAGAAAAATTCGATGATGGTAAGTAATAGGAGTGTGCATTTATTATCTTATATCCGATTGATTTTCGCCGGCATTGTTGAAGATCCTATTAGAATGTGCCTTTCACGTATTTAACTCGTATCGTATTTATTTCCGTTTGCAGATTCTTGGGAAAAAAATTGGATTTACAGCAAACATCCCGGAAAAGAATTCGGAAAATTTGTAAGAACTGCTGGAAAGTTCTACAATGATGAGGATGCAGATAAAGGTGAGTGACATGAAGAGGTCGACTGGTTTGTTTCAAACGTCAATCAGAAATATCTACCAATAAAATTTCCTCTAACTAGATTATTCAAAACTTTGTTTCAAATAATCACAAACTCGTAAATCGAATTAATCACATAAAAAAGTTTTCAGTTTTCCCCACCTATGTTCCATAAAGGACACATCACCTTTAGTTAATGCTACACCTACTTGTGTTATGCTTTTCTTCAACATAATTTTAATAAAACCTAACTTCATTTATTTAATTGGATTCATTAAAGAGATAAAAAATAATATCTATGTTTCTAAATGTTCTAGAACATTCAGTTAGTCTCTAATCAGTTGATAAAAGATTTGATGAAGCCATTCATACTGCACATTAATTTAAGAAACACTATAAAGTTGATATTGAATTTTGATTAGAAAGAATCGGTTGAATTGGTTAATTGGCTTTTTCCTCATTTAGGTCAGTCTGCAATATTATTAATATTACAAGAAGGTGAATCTATACCACATGGTATCTTGGATAATATATTTTATTTCATACTTCAAGTTGATGTTGCTTTTTTTGGTTCAAATAGCTTTCCTTCTGATAATATGATGTTTCTTCTACTCATTATATACTTTCCATTACTGAACTATTTACGTGGTGTTCAGTTTTTCCCAAGTTGAAAGTATCATGTTAATGAAATTAAAATGAGCTTCTGTGCCTACAGCAATTTATTTTATTAAATTTCAACTTTGTCAATTTAAAGCTATTCCGTATTCAGTATAATGAAGACAATAATTTAGTATCATTAACGGACAAGAAAAATGTTGCTAATATTTGTTGAATATATTTTAAAAATTTCATTTATTTATAGATAATGTTAATTAATGCATAATGATGATATCATACTAGGTTGTGATAATTTTATTATAATTGACTAGTACATAAACTTGAAATAACTCGTAAGCAATGTTGATTCAATTTATTGTTGTTGAAATATTTGCTCCAATAATTTTGATTGAATCAGTAGATAATCTTTTCTAACCATAATATATCCATACTTCTTTAATCTATTTTTTTCACAAAGACTCAAATTAGATTTGATATTTAAGTTATATGAAGAGTTTGTGATAAAGAATTTTAGGAATTTGTTTTTATTACCTTTCTTTGATTTGCTATATAATTATTAATATTTCATTATTGATAGGAAAATATATTTCAATATCACTTTTCGATTTTTGTTCTAGGTATTATTTATTTACAATAACTAATTAGTGTGTTAAATTTTTTTAGTGTTATATATTTTCTTTCAAGTATAAGAACCTAAATGAGTCGTTTTTTTTAGCATAATAACCTCTTTTTCAATCATATCATATTTCTCTTGTGTTAAATGATTATTTTTGGTATAAAATTGTAGTGGTGTTTTCAAAATTGATCTTTTGCTATATTATTTATTCTCATCAAGAACGCTAAAAAAATTAATAACCATAGAGACTTTTCCTTCTTTTCAAATAATGAATTGAAAAAAAAATTTTTGATCCACAAATATTATTTATTTGAATTCACTATGCCTTTATGGTCTTTCAAATTTTGAAGGGGTATTATTATATCAAAACCTCCCGAAAACGCCTTATGTGTTAAGTTTTAGGTAAACTAAACTTGAAAAATAAAGTAATTCTATATCGGTACATAGACTGAGACGCCTTTAATTTTCTAGGTATCCAAACTTCCCAAGATGCCCGTTTCTATGCTCTCAGCAAAAAATTCAGCCCCTTCTCAACAGAAGGAAAGAACTTAGTTATCCAATTCAGCGTCAAGCATGAACAGAAAATCGATTGCGGAGGTGGATACGTTAAAGTATTCGATTGCTCCCTCAACCAAGAAGACATGCACGGAGAATCTCCCTACAGGCTCATGTTCGGACCTGACATCTGCGGTCCAGGTACCAAGAAGGTCCACGTCATCTTGAACCACAACAACCAGAACCACCTCATCAACAAGGAGATAACCTGCAAAGACGACGAGTACACCCACGTCTACACCCTCATCATCAAACCCGACAACACTTACGAGGTACTCATCGATGGTGATAAGAAAGAGAGCGGAAGCTTGGAAGACGACTGGGACATCCTCCCACCAAAGAAGATCAAGGACCCCGAGGCCAAGAAACCAGAAGACTGGGACGATCGCGAAACCATCCCTGACCCAGAAGACACCAAGCCCGAAGACTGGGAAAAACCAGAACACATCCCTGACCCAGAAGCAACCAAACCCGAAGACTGGGACGATGAGATGGACGGAGAATGGGAACCACCAATGATCGACAACCCAGAATACAAGGGAGAATGGGCGCCCAAACAGATCGACAACCCCGCCTACAAGGGACCCTGGGTACATCCCGAAATCGAAAACCCAGAATACCACCCAGAACCTAACCTATACTCCCAGAAGGAGATCTGTGCCATCGGTCTGGACTTGTGGCAAGTCAAGTCGGGTACCATCTTTGACAATATCTTGATAACCGATGATGTAGAATACGCAAGTAGCGCCATCTCGAACCTCAAGGTCACGCAAGAGGGAGAGAAGAAGATGAAGGAAGAACAAGAGAAGGCGGAAAGAGAAGCGGCGAAGAAAGACGATGATAAGAAAGAAGATGAGGAAGATGATGAAGATGCCGATGATGAGGATGAGAAGGTTCCACCAGTAGAGGTAATTTGATTTATTTATTATTAAATTTTTTATCCATTTAAATGGTGCTGAATGTTTTGAAGAGTATACCAAAAGATGATACTGAAGTTTGGTGAAAAGGTAACCTAACTTAACCTAAAAGATGATTTTTGATTTGGGACAAGCTATAATGCTTTTTCAATAAGTTATTTGCAGAATTGTTGGGTCTTAATTGAACCCAAACTTGTAAGCTTACTTTTTTGATGCCCAATACTATGAAAGAATTTCTGATGTGTTTTGATGGTTGAATTTATATTTCTTTATCTTTTTTCAGGAGGCAGACCACGATGAATTGTAAAAAAGTGTAATTTAAGAGACCTTTTTTTATACATTACAGTGTGCAGTGCTTGGTTAATAGTGTGTACTGTTTCCTTTGACTGATTTTTTGTTAAGGTTGAGTAATCTTCTAAATAAATCGAAAATTTTTTGAACTGGTTTCATTCAAAACAATAATATAGGAAATGGTTGTATGAGAATTTGGTGAGTTATAATAGTAATACAAAGCTGTAAATTTTTGTAGAATTATTTAAGCACTTGTTTTTTATTTTTAAAAAACAATATATACGTATTTTCGTATTTTATTTTTATTTTGTTTTCATATATTTCCTAATAAATCAATTGTTATTTTATTTATCCCTCTGCTACTACTAATACTTCGTTGAGTGGTAAACACTTGATATTTCCAGTAAAAAATTAAGAACTATATGGAATTGAAAAATATTTCAATATTCCTGGAAAAGTGCCCATACAGCAAATATTCAAAATGGGATTTTTCGTTGAAGATTATAGTAAAAAAACGGTTCAACAAAAATTACGAATTGTCCTTTGATAGAATTTTTATAGGTTAGGTTCCACAAAATCCAAGTAATTATCGTATTATTGTTATCACAAATATTGGACACCATGGAAAAGATTTTGTATAATAAATATAGCTTATCCTAAACAAGTAATACAATCATAAACAAAAGTTTGTCGATGTGTATATTTCCCTACAGATTAATTATTTTCGTAAAGAATTGTTGAAGCCTGCAGGTGAACATAAATTCACGTGCGCCTTAGTAAAATTCTTTACACCCCTCTATATTGCCTTGATTTTAATCCAGGGTATATTACCCTAATAATTCATTCAAGAAGAGGCAATATAAAATCTTAATATACAATAATAGGTGCAGGGTTTCCTATAATAATAATTTAATGTCTTTATTCGAACGTTCAGCTATTTAAATACCAAATAGGTTGGAGGAATCTTGAACCTTTTGTTGTAGGAGGTTATTGTATTCTGATGAGTATTTTTAATGGAGTGAAACAAATATTGCTGTACAATTGTATACTGAAATAAGTATGTTTTATTTGAAATAACCTCAATTTCAGTCACCGTTATTATAATGGGTGAATTTGAGATTACTATTGAATAGATTTCAAGTTAGATCCCGATTTTTATAAAATAGAGTATAGATATTCCCTGTTTTGAGTAATTCATATTTTTGATTAAAAATATATTAAAATCCTTGCTTATATTTTCTGATAAATGTTATGAATAATTTATTCATGAAGTTTCAACTTTGCGTTCGAATCATTAAATTAAATTTCCATTTATTTATCAATAAAACAAGTACATACAAAGGTCCCTTACCTTGTTCAAAACTTTGTTTAGATTCACCACTTGTATTGCCGTTGAAAGAAATGTGTTTTTTTTTACTATAGTAATCCCACTAATTTAATGAAGATAAGAAGTTAATGCAGTCGTCTGAAGACACAAAGTTCCTTCTTAAATTCAATTTATTTGTGTTGGAAGAGCGAAGTTTTTTAAATAGGATTACGTTTTAGTATTGATAACTTCTTAATCTCCTTCGTCCACGCTTTTGAATGTGTTTGATTTTTTATTGTTGGAATCCAGGGTTATTTCCACAAATTCTATAATGTGCTGTAATCATATGAAATTTTGTATAAAATCATTTGTTATATTACATTGATCCTTCTACATAGTTCGAGAAGGCAATCCATACATTTTGGAGGAAAAAAATTATGGAATCAAATTTTGAAAGATTGATATCTCAAAAAAGTCCGAACCCCAATAATTTCGGACTTATAAATTTATGTATTTTAATATTTTATAATAGGTAACTAATTATAGGAATTGTCAATTCGAATAGAGGTGCGGCTTTCGAATATAAAGCTGGAGTTTTGTGCAATAGGGTCAAATCCCAGGTATAACTCCTTTTTGTGAGCCCCTCTTTTCAATGCTTTGATCGAGATAGGTTTCATGAGAAAGGAAGAAATGATAAACAACTTATGGCCACATTCGCAGTGTGTTTATATAAATGAGATATTAAGCCGATAATAAAGTGAGAGAATTTCGTGAAAACTGTTAAATTTTCTTCATAATTATTTCTTATAGCTCAGTTTTCGAAATATAATGTTTAAATAATAATAAACGACACATTTTTCCCTGATTAAATGTAAAATACAAACTTTGGCCTGAGGCTTATCTTACGCTAATTAGTAATTGTTAATGTATCAATGGTTGTCGGAGAAATGTAAATCCAGTAGTTTTTGAATGGTGCGTAACATGAGGTGCCATCTGACGAGCGGAAGACACAACGTACAATGTAGACAGTAGAGGTCACTACTCAACGATATTGCTCTTTAGAAATGGCACAGCTTTTCTGAATTGCTTTCCAAGCGTGATGGCCTAGTTTAGACAAGGGGTGGTCTTGAGGAAGTTTTTACCACAAAATCTTAATCTGTCACGGTATTCGAAGTTGACACAATTCAAGAATGCCGTGGAGTATTAAAATCACACCAAAGAGACTGTAAACTCGAATGTTCTCCTTGGGAAGTTGACTGTAATGAAAATAGTGTCAGATTATACTTTTTTGCTACTTGAATGTTTGAAAATATGAACAATTGATTTTATTGTTCATGATAATGTGGAATTTGAGGTATTTTCGAGAAAAAACCTGACTTTGAACGCAATTAATTGTGTGACATCTGCGCCACTGTTTTTTTTTTTGGAAAAATCATTCTATTTCTAAATTCAACAGGGTTTTACTAAACAAAAGGTCTCCTGAATATTATTCATAGAATATACGCTTTTCGAAATATTCGAATTCAAAGCAAGCACTATCCACAAAAATCTACAAAAATAAATTTTTCAAATTTTCCCATTAGTGATAAATGAAAAAACCGAAATTGGCGTAATTTATTATAACGATTTCAGATGGAATTTAATTAATAATTATATTATGGAAATGTCAAAATTAAGTTTTTCCAACTATACTTGGCTCTCTATGGGGATTTTGAATGATTTCTTTTTTTGGATAATGTTTGCTTTGTACTCGACAATTTCGAAAACGGTATATCTATCAGAAAAATACAAGAGATCATTTTTTTTGTTGAACTGTTTATTTCAGAAATGGAATAATTTTCTCGAAATAAGACAGTGGCGTAGTTTATCAATAGGAAAAGGACCATCGCACCCCTTAATCTACGCCACTGGATAATTTTTTTCGGGAGACCCCTAATTTGAAACATTACATTATCCATACTTCAATACCTGAGAATTAAATCAATGAATGTAATAATACTGTAATTATATAAATGAAAAACTAATTTTTTTTGTCAAACTTTAACACCGTTTATTTCGAAAACAAAGATTGTAAGGATATATGTTTATTTCAACTTTTTCCAAGAAGAAAGTTGTTTTATTTGGAACCAAAGTTATTGACCTTAAATCTAGATAAACCTGTTGAAGAATTTTCCAATATAAGGTTTCATTTTGAATTTTGGCAGCTGTCACTTTTGAAGCTGTCATCTTTTGACATGCGACAAGTAAAAACTACGACATTACTGAAAATGGAACGATACACGTTTCAACAACGCAATTTAATTGTTGAAATTCACTACAAATCTGGTGAAAATAAAGCAGTCACAGTTTGCAAAACAAAAACTTTTGAGTCGTCCTGAAGCACCTTCTTGGGCGGCAATAGTAAACTGGTGGAAAATTTTGAGCTGCTGCGACAAGTTAGTGATGTGAAGAAACGAAACCGTGTTCCTCGCTCAAGAACAACTGAGAATATTGCTGCTGTAGTCCGTAGTGTTAACGAAAATCCAGGTTTGTTGATGCCTCGTAGATCTTGGATATTAGGCATTCCATAAATGACATTACAAAGTATTTTGCATAAAGTCTTGGGTCTTAAGTTTAGTTAACAAGAGAACTCAAGCCGGTCACAATCACCAGGAACGAAACAATTGCAATTTTGCAAGAAAAGTTTCCTGGCTGTGTTATTCCTCGAAGGTGTGATCACAATTGGCCAACGATATCTTGTGATTTAACACCTTTAGACTTTTGTTTCTCAATGGATTCCAGGGGCGGATCCAGGCGATGTCTGAGGGGGGGGCCATAGAAAGTCACGGCTGATATCGATTAGCAAAATAGCGGAATTTTTTGTTGGTGCCTATCAAGACACGTGTTTTTTTATAGAAAGATGTATTTTAGTAAATCATATCATATTCAGTTTCCAAAATATTTGTAGTACAAAAACAAGTTCGAACAATTTCATGAATATATGTAGATGTATTTCATGAGAAAACTCGGGCACAAGAAAGTATGAGGTATAGAAAAAAATCATTATTTTTGCATAAAAATCAAGATTTAATTACCACAGTTAGAATGATCCGTTTCCTTTCGAATATGCGCCGTTTTGTTCTATAACTTGTTGCTTTTTTGAAGGTTTGTGTATGCCTCCCTCATAGAAGCCCTAGTCGATATTGGCGAAAAATTGAGACAGTCGAATTTCACAAGCCTCTGTTAAAACGAATTTTTCACCAGCAAAATTGTTCGCCATGGACAGCAAGATATGATAATCCCTTGGTGCCAGGTCCGGATTATGAGGTGGATGCATAAGAACTTCTGGCGAGTCACTATTGATGTGTGTGGCCTTACGTTGTCCCCAAGGAACACAATTCCTCTCCTGGTGGTTGCTTCTGGGCAATTGCTTCCTTCAGAAGGTCTAAATGTTGACAGCACAGATCCGAGTCAATATTTGTGCCTTAGGGGAGCAGCTTATGTAGATAATTCCCTGCCAATCCCACCAAATACACAGCAAAACCTTCCTGACCGTTTCCGACAGCTCACCGCTTTTTTACTAGGACCGTTTTCACTTGACGTTGTCGTAAGTCATTCACATTTCATCACCAGCCACCAACCGTTTCCACAATGGGGTTATTTTATTGCGTTTCAGCAGCGATTCGCAAATGGAAATTCGGTCCAAGAGGTTTTTTGCAGTAACTCGTGTGGTACCCATACATCTAGCTTCTTCTTGAGACCAGCCTTTTGCAAATGGTTCAAAAAGGTTTTTTATCCAATCTTCAACTCTTGAGCAATGGAAACAGGACCCGAAAATGTCCTTGATTTTGTCGATATTTTAGACAATTGGTCTCCAGCATCAAGCATCTTTGACATAAAAATTACCGGAACGGAATCGACGAAAACAAAATTGCGCGTAATTGGCTATTACAGTATCAAGAACATAAACACTATTTAAATTTTCAGCCGCTTGGCTCGCATTTTCGCCTTTATCGAAGAAAAACTCAAATATAACGTATTTTTTCTTTGTTATTTTGTCCATCTTCAACGCGCGCTGAGTAAACTTATCACAAAATTGTCGCAAAAGATTATGTAGTACAAATCTCATCTTTCTAACGCCATGTTGTGGAACCCGATCGGACTTATAAAACGCGTAATACAGATAACTAAAGCTATCTATTGGAAACAAAAAATTTAAAACTTCATGAGTGCATATTTTTCGGGAATTCAGGATACACTTTTATAGTTATAAGGTCCGCGAGGGGGGGGCCATGGCCCCCATGGCCCCCCCCCTGGATCCGCCCCTGATGGATTCAAGACCTTAAAGATGGAATTCGTGAAGTTTTCGAGGACATACAGCCGCAAAGGTGCAAATTGGTTATGGAAAATGAAATAGAAATGGTACTGCGTTTTCCATCATTAATGGCATACCTTTCTTTTCAAAATTAAAGAAAAATTAATTGATTTCCTTAAGATATCCTCGTTTTTTTTTTAATTTCAAAATTAAACCTCTTATTGGAAAACCTTATATTTCTACCCTTAACTAATGTTGTGTAGTGGACTCTGATCTTATGGAATTGGAACCAGTGGCGTCAGTAGAGATGGGACTAAGGGTAACCCGGCCCCCCTTGAATTATTGACATAATATGATATAATGTTGAATAAAACGGATTAATGAGACTTTCAACAGATAACATTTTGGATATTAATAACTTGGATGATTAATAATTTCCACCAGTGGCAGCGATAATCAGAGGACTTTAATAAAACGACCCCTATAACCATGTAGGCGCTCCAACTTCCTAGGGGTGCATTTTAGGACGTAGGTTGATACGAACTTTTTTCATCATCCGGACCTCTGCAATCAAATCCCGGAAAATATACATCGATAATCCGCACACCCTCTATATACGCGGAAGCTGATTCACACCATCTCCCCAAAAAATCGTCAACTACCAGATTTTCCCATTGTCTATATCCCCGCTCCATCTATTTCAGTCCAACCCGGTCATAGAGACGTATGAAAATAATTGCGAAATATGTTTGGTATCCACCAGAGCCGCTGTCAGGTCCAACGTATAGGAAGTTATATTTCGAACACATGCCTCCAGGCGGCGCATGCGCACCGGTCGCCAAGAAACGTAAAACGGGGTAGAGGGATGAAAAGAGACGGTTCGGGGGTAGGCGAGAAAAGAAAGGACGCATAGAAAAGCGCGGCCCAAGCTAGGACGTACGGCCGTACTCCCCTGGCTCTAACTCCGCCGACTAGAATGGAAAAGTCGATTCTATAGTTGATAAGTTGAGGTCGACAGCGGTCCCAGGTCTGTGAGCTTCACATTCGCTGTCAAAACGTTCGCGTTTTGTGGCCGATCTTCGCCTGAATTTCTGTGGAGGGACTTCTTTCGTTTTGTGTTTGTGATCAGTGGTTTGATTTTTATTTACGGCTAATCGTGACGTCCGCGAGGGAATTATGTTGTGCGGTCTTCGGGAGTGCTGCAGCTGTTCTTATTGGGTTTTTTAGGAATATATATGGAGTGGCCAGAGAAAATTTCAGGGAAAAATGGTATGTTAACGTTTCTGAGTTTTGCCCGCTCAAACGCACTTGATGTGGTGTGTAATCGAGCGGCAGCAGTGTTTGGCCTGTAAATATCAATATTTCTGCTCTGTGGTATTGTTTTTATTTATGTCATTTGGCGATGTGAAGGTTAAATATGCGAATTATGTATTGGACTCCTTGATTCCATTCTCAAATCAATAAGATTATGGAATAGATTAATTTAACGTGAAAAAATAATGATTGAACTAATATCTTTGTGCAAATTTCGATTATTGTTGATGCAGAATATTCCTCCTTAAATATTGTCAAAACATGATCATGTTATTATATCAATATCAATTTGAAATACATATTTCATCCTTGAGAACAAAAATAAATGAAAATCGCAAATTTATAACTGTAAAGGTTGATTTTGTTTCAATTTTTAAAAACACCTCCAAAACAATCAAGTTCTTGAACGAAAGGAAAAACAAAAATAGCTTTTGATTGAATATAAAGACTATTGTTGTAGGTACATTATTGTCCCTATCAGATGGCTTATGATATCTTCATACATATTCCATTAATATTCAATATAGTCGGTTTCAATATTCGATTCAGGCTGTTTCAATTTTAAGCTGAAATCAATACTACGTAATGGTTTAACCACAATACTGAAATAATAATTATTATTGATCTTCACGGTTGTGAAATTATAGCTCCTCTTGTTCGAAGTTAAACGTGAGGATAGTTTTAGATACACAGAATAGATAAAAGAAACATAATTGATGAGTATACCTAATGTTTGTTTATAATTGGTGAGCTTTGAGTGCCTTAAATATTAACAAAATATACTTTAAATGAATGAAATACATTGTAATCAATCTACACTAATAAATATAAGATGGTGCAATAAATATACATACAAATGGGTCCTCTCTACAAAAAAAGAACCGTTTTATAAGGTAAAAGTGTTACTTTTGTGGCGGAACAATGTTAAACGACAATAATACCAACCAAATTCTAGTACACGATAAAACATGGTATTTTCTTCGTAAATGGTATTCTAACGATAAAATTGAGAGAATATCTAAAAAACATTGATAGACTAGGTTACTTGATGGAAATCCTCGTGTGAATCCATTTGAATTCAAATATCAAATATGACTTATTATAATTTCCACTATTTTATTATGGTAATAACAATTGGTTCGCTAAACATAGTAGCTTCTTTAGATTTCTTACTTTTTAAATAATGTAAATCAAAATGTAGTTAATTTGAAGAAGATAATGTGTATCGAAATTATTTTTATTTCACCTAATAAAATAGTGGAAATTGAATTAACTCGTATTTAATATCAATATCTTGAGAAATTCCAGTGCAGCAGATGAATTTATAAAAATGAAAACTTAATTTCTGTGGTTACTATTTTTTTTTGCTCTGGAGGCGAAAAAATTTTCGATATGTATTTCAACATAATTCTGATCAGGAGTTTGTGCATTCTTGATGCAATCAGAAAAAATAATATTCGACCTTAAAGCCGAAGATGTTCACAAAAGGATGAAAAATTTACAAATAAATTTTGAAGTCATTTTTTACGACACTGGATTTGAATGCAGCTTTTGATGATTCTGTTGGTGATCTATTTCTATTGAGATCAAAATTCTGTTGAATAAGGAAATGTATCGGGAAGTGTATTGAATTATTATTAAAATAATTGTAATTTTTCCATTGACATTATCGTTTATAAAGTTCAAAATCTTCTCTTCTTGTCTCATTCCTGTGATTACACTATACAATTTGAGTCCAAATTGGTAACCCTCATACCAAAAACCTAAAATCAACAATTTTCAAATAGAAATTGCAAAAACAAATAAATACTGCGAAAATCAAAATTCCTCGTAAAATCCATATTTGAACTTCAAACATTCGGTATCTCGGAAAATAGCAATATTTGTAGAAGGCATGATGGGCAGAATCACCATATTATTTTGAGTTCTAGAATCTACTTAGAAATTCTTAATGAATCACCCTGTATGATTCAATTGGAGTCCAATCCAACAACTGAAATGAAAACGGTGAACAAACCATTGTGTTTTATTGGCACTGCCTCATTATCATCTCGTCCTGTATATTTTTAGAATGTTGCATCCTTTCCTTAAAATTTCCACCTCCTAATCATTTGTGACACTTGGAATTGCAGTAGGATTAAAAAGACTTCTATCTATTTTTCTCACGTAGCAGCTAAATTTAATCTTTACGTAGATATTGGATGAGTTCATTGTTCCCTCATTTAAGAAGGTGGTTTTTTCGAAAACACGTATTCAGGGTGATTCAACGTTTAGCAGGGAAGTTTTACTAATGAATTATTTAGGAAACTAGTGAATCTGGCACGCACAAAATCAAGAAATTAATTTGTTTCAAATGCAAAATAACATTTCTCTACCAATTGTAATTCCATTCTATGACCGGTCTGTCAAACAATATTCTGCAAGTTAACTTCGATTGCCAAAGTCACATAACCATAGAAAAAAAGACGTCTACTGTCAGATGATATTACAGGACACAAAAAAAAATTTTAGGTGTTTTTCGAATGAATCCAAAATCAATTATCTGTGTTCCATCAGTTGATGTAATTATTGTAATTGAATACATGATAACCTGACCCCAACTCCCTAAAATCGATTCAAAGGTCATAATACCATATAATTCGAACAAAACATCTCCCTATCACAATCGGATATTGATATGGTCATCCTTCTCAACTTATTCAAGTGGTTAGATTAGTTTATAACAGAGTTTGTTGACACTGATAAGAGGTTTAATATTCCAAGCACACTCTCAACAGTCAATTGTATTCAAACGATATTATGTTCTTGGAGTTGTATAATTGAATTTCAACGAAGAGGTAGGTGAGTATAAAAGTTTCCAGAGATTGCATTGAAAGTGTTAACATTGAAATCCAAAGTTAAACGTTGCGTATATTTAGAGCAAATTGAATTTGAGTTATTCGAAAACATTTCTACCTGAATATAACACTGAATAACTTCAGGAGCACCAGGGTTTTTCTGAATTATTCGTGTTTCATGTGCAATCTATATTTCCCATTCATCCTAAATAATATAAGAACCCTTATCAAAGCGAACCCCTGGCAGGACATATTTCAAAAGGTAAAGAACACCGAACAGACCTTTCCTTCTCAGGTATATTTATATCCTAAACTCCATTTTAGATGAAAGAGGACTCAAAAGCAATCAAGGGATGTTCTTTACACAATAACACTTCATTCAATAAGCTTAACCAGTAAAACCACATTTTTTATTAAAAATTCGAATTTATTTGTCGACATGTACTTCAACGTTTCTTAATCTTTTCAATATCCTTTCTGTATAGGATAATTCATCTTTGCTTTCAGAATAGGTTTCAATCTCGGCAATCACTAGATCTAGATCATTTGAGCCAAATTTCTTTACATGGTGCATTTTTTTGAGGTCTGTAAAAAGTCAGAAATCACTGAGAGTCGGATCTAGGAAATAAGCTAGTTGGTTAAAAAGAGGGAATCGCAATTTATTCAATTTGAGCATGATTTTTATCGATTTAGACAAGGAGCCTTGTTGAGAGAATTTGTTCATCTGCATTTGAGGACGTTGTTTTCTTAATTTTTGTACTCAATCGATACCATAACGTTATATTATATTCAATGTTGATGGTTTTACCCTTGTTGAGATAGTCATTGAAAAATATACTAAGCATCGAGCTTAGCATGTCCCAAAATAATAATAATATACATAGGCGTACAACTTTGCTTCCGCCGTTTTTTTCGAAATTCGAGGCTCAATTGTAAAAAACACTGGTTATACATTTATGATTCCAAGTATTGTCCATCGCTGACCATTACTTTCTCCCATCTTTCAGGCGGCGTACGTTCCCGCGTTGAAAAAACTGGTCACCTTTTGAAGCGATCCACGAATCGATCAATCTTTTTATTTCTTCATAAGACCGAAAGTACTGGTCAGCTAGGCCATGTGCCATTGATCGAAACAAGTGACAGTCCAAGGGAGCAACGTCTAGAGAATACGGAAGCTGGGATAGAACTTCCATTTCAACGTTTCCAAGTATGTCTTGACCACTTTCGCAACATGGGGTTGAGCATTGTCATGCTGTAAAATCATCTCTCTCGTTGTATTGCGGCCGTTTTTCTTTCAATTCTCGGCTCGAACGCATTAATTGCGTTCGATAACGATCGCCTGTGATTGTTTCAGTCGGCTTTTAGAACTCATAATACACTACGCCTAGCTAGTCCCACCAAATACTGAGCATGATCTTGGAACCGTGAATATTCGGTTTGGCCGTCGACGTGGAAGCATGGCCGGGATATTCCCATGAT
Source organism: Harmonia axyridis (assembly GCF_914767665.1). NCBI lineage: Eukaryota > Metazoa > Arthropoda > Insecta > Coleoptera > Coccinellidae > Harmonia > Harmonia axyridis. Next base: position 35,890,378 of record NC_059505.1, read on the forward strand.
TTTCTGCGCTTGAGATTATCGAAATGAACCCATTTTTCGTCTCCAGCCACAATGCGATGCTGAAACCCCTTCCGTTTTTGCCTTGCAAGCAACTGTTCACAAGCAAACAAATGCCGTTAGACATCTTTCGGCTTCAAATCGTACGGCACCGAATTTGTTTGTTTCTGAATCATTCCCATGATTTTCAGGCGTTTTGAAATCACTTTTTGGGTCACTCCCAATGATCCTTCCAATTCTTGTTGCGTTTGACACGAGTCTCGTTCAAGTAATGCCTTCAATTCTGCATCTTAGAAAATATTTTCTCTTCCGCTATGCTGGTCTTCGACGTCAAAATCACCGTTCTTGAAGCGTTAAAACCACTCCTGGCACGTTCTTTCACTAATAACGGCCTCACCAAAGGTATTTTAGAGCATTCGATGAGCCTCAGCCGCGGATTTCTTAATCTTGAAGCAGAAAATTAAAACCTCCCGCAAATGACGATAATTTGGCTCGTAAGCTGACATGTTCAATCCAGAATAACTTTATGATGCAGACACAAATCGACTAATATTTCGATGGCGTTGTTTTCAAATACCTAAGCTTATTGTATGACATCTAGGATCTATTTATTTCGACTACCTCTTACCGCTACTACCATTGATTGCGCAACGGCGGAAGCAAAGTTGTACACCTAATGAAATTTCAAACAGTAGGTAGGAAGCTATTATAACAATGAAAACAAAAAATTCTACGTATTTGGTTTGTGATCCAAATTACAAGTTTTCTTCACTATTAACTAAAAATAAGAAACCTAACAAACCTATATTTCAAATTTGATCTTAATATCTGAAAAAACTGAAAGAGCTATGAAGATAAAATTGAAAAAATTATGAAACTTTATCGCTTTGCACTACGATAACGATATTAACTATCAAGTAATTCATATGGTGATAGCCAGGGTGATAGCTCCTATCGTAAAAGTACTATCATCTTAAAAATGAGCCTTCAAATCGATTTTAACAAAACCTAGTAGCCACTGTCGTGGTTAAGAAGAAGAAGAACTAAACCTGCGTTCATAGAATAAACAAAATTTGACAGTTGTTCTCGACGTTGCCTTCCAAATAATCTACTGAACTATCCAAACCAGCAAACAACATAATGTGTGTAATTCTATTGCATTATTAATTATGCTAATTTTGTTATTTTATGTAGAATAGTAAGTCAAGAAGCTTCTGCGCCGAGCGTATTGTTTGCTAACTTGATATCTAATCCCTTCATTCCCTTGTTTCGAAGTTGTTTTGCGCCACATTGTCATCAATTGGATTTTACGACAACTTACCAACGAACATCGAAAAAAATAAATTGTGCTTAAGCACGCACATTGTTCTTTTTCTAGTTTACAAAAGGTGACTAGTTTGTCCCCTATTAATAAATCAGAGAAATGTGGTATCATGAAGCGCAACCATAACATGGTTATTTATTCGTGAGGAACGCCCTATTGGTATATACAACTTAATTTTCTCTGACAGCAGTATACAGGTGAAAGTATGTTTTTTCATGCAACTAAATCTTTCAGATGACTAATAAATTGTTGGGGGAGTTTTTTTTTTGTGTTTGACTAGCGTGTAGAAGTGGTCAAATGTTATTTATTGGGGCATGTTGTGCCCTATAAGGTATCTATCTATTGGATTAGAGGGTAATATAATTGATTAGGGTTTTCTGAGCTGATGTTATAGCTGATCATGATGGATCTTTGTAATTGGAAGAAAAAACCACTTTATTTTTTGATACCATCTGTCGACTTTTAGTCTTCAAAATCAATGGATCTCGATGTTCGATGAACCGAAGAACGCAAAGAGTCTGGTAATTTTATTGTTGAATTATTAAGCGCTCATCAGCGAACAGATCGCACTTTATATCGTACCATAGAGTAATAAACAAAGATAGAGGTAGTATACGCAATTTTACATGTCCCCAACATGGTTAGATTACGTTGTCGGATTTTCGAACCCACAATTTTACTATATCATTATGAATGTATATTATATTCAATGAAATATATTTATTTGAGTGATTCCTGATTAAATATGCAAATTTTGAATATTTGGAATCCGATATTTCTCCTAATTGTCGAATTTATAATAAGCAGGATATTTATTGTTTTCTGTATTAACCTGCTGAAATCCAAGGTTTGGCAACTTTTGCTCTCCTAGTGTCATCGGTTGTTTCACGTCATTTGGCGCGCTTGAAGTTTGTGTTCTGATATTCTGGTGTTTATTTCGAAATATTTTGAGTTAATATGAGACGTTGATTCACCATGGGACATAAGAAGTGCGTTTGTTATGGAGAAACTCGCGAATTGAGTGTAATATCGTATCACTGATATGTTTTCATTTCCGCGCGCTTCATGTCAAATTTGATAGTTCATGTTGGGGACAAAATTTGCTGAAAATGATATATGCATCCTCTCTATCTATGTTTATTACTCTGAGTATCTGATCTGAATGAACACCCTCGGATGTTTTAACAAAAAACGCTGCATAGTGCAAATTTGATGGAACTTCTGTTTCTGTTAAGAAAATACTATCATTATATTTGAAATTTCGGAGTAAAATGAACGAAAAAATGAACTTCTGACTTAGCGCCCCCTATCGAAAGCAGCAAAAACAAATTTATCATAAGTATATTTTGTCCTCAATCAACAAGATATTATCTCTCAGACGAGATCTAATTTGCTCAAAAATGTTGAGCCAAACTGAAGTTACAGACATTTCAATCAGTCGGATTTCTCCCTTTCCCCTACCCTTATTTGATGTCGTAAAATCGAAAGTGACAATTCAAAAAGATAGAGAATTTCACAAGGATCACAGTGATGATATTTTTTCTTCAACTTGACTTGAAACATTTTCTAGTAAAATACATTTTTCTACTCGACGATAGCTATTAGGCCCCTAGCGGTAGAGGAAGGAACTTTAAAACAATTTCCAGTGTGTTTTCTTGTACACTTTATTGGTAAAAATTTTTACCGCAAGTCTCTACGATGAGTGGATCCTGAGATATAGCCGCATACCTCACTTATTTGCCCATCCTATACATACTTTAATTGTGATAGTCCAATAACGAATGAGTTTTTTCATTTATAATAGACCAGTAAAGTTTTGTTCTCATAAACTTTTAAAAAATTTCAAAACTCCCTATCATATTTTTCACGAAGAGTGCAACCTCACAGTTACAAGTAATAAATCTATGTACAGAAACTGACAGTTACATCGCCATTTTTCAAATGCAACCCAGTTGTAACTGCTCGTTTTCCTGGAGATGATGAAACCCAAGTTGCTAACTCTGGAAGCTAATAACTCATCTGCTAAACAGCAGAACGCCCACTACGTTGAACACATAGTTTCGAAAGCAAACTTACAAAAGCATTGTTTTAATTAAAACACTGGCATGGAAGATGGCTAAGTGAGGCAGGATGGGAACAGCTGGCTATTTTGTCGACTTTCCACATCCAGCTTCATTTTAACAAGCATCCACTGTAACCGATTTCCCACCGAAGTCCCATTGTAATCGTTTAGTTGTGGCTTGTAATCGTCATATGGACGATCAAAATTTTCGATTCAGTAGAGTAGGCACAACATATTATTCGAGATAAATAGTTGGAAATTTTTTAAGGGATTAGATTTTCTTGATGGAGGGTCATCCACTTCTGGTGTTTAGTATCGTGAAGTGCCATCTGTTGAGCATTTGCTAGAATACTGTTTTATGTGGTAGTAACAGGAGTGAAATTCCAAATGAGCTTTGGATGGCTTGAAATAGTATATTCTAAAACAAGTTGTAGAATGGGTTCCTATTATGAATGCGAAATTCAAAAACGAGCGACGAAGGAGCGAGTTTTCGAACGCATGAGTGTTGGAATTGCCTTCTGCAATGAGTATTAGACGATATATTCTCTATTTCAGTCAATTTTTATAAAATATTGTCGAAATTTAATGAAAAATTCAGATTATTCATCCTAGTGACTATTGTATTGTACCTCGGCAGTTTGTGTTACTGTTACGAAAATGACAGATTACGACATTTGAATTGTACGTTTCGAATTTTGAAATAATTTATAATTACGCATTAAATTTGTGAATTATGTCCGCGATTATGTTTGACAAAATCGATTTAACACCACAAGAATTAAGAGAAATTATATTATATTGACAATTGACGTGTGTGGAAATTTGATAACATCGGAAATCAGTGTTGACAACCACAAAACGAAATATACTCGAAAATATATAACTGAAAACAATGCTGTAATGAGTTCAGCACTGTTTTCAGTACTGCAATGAACTCTTTATGATAGTGAAATAGAAAAAAAGATTATTCGATTTTTGGATACTTCATATTTAACTCATTTCTAGATGTAAAGTTCGCGACACCCATAAGATGTTACAAAATGGCGTATGCGCTCGAAATAGATAACAGATCGGTCTGTTTATTGGAAACTTTGAGAGCTATTCACATGGAAATTGGCGCAAAAAATGGCTACTATACCATATTGATCCGACCAACTTTGAGACTATGAACGATTAGTGTTGAAAGCTGAAAATTTGTTGAAATTCATAATCTATATTACTGCTACGATGACATCAAATACATTCTGGTAGTTTGACAGAATGTCTTTGTTATTTTTTCAACAGAATATTATCTACATATTCTTTTAAGAACTGATGGGAACCTATTGCAAATACACTCTATTTCAAACAGGGATATGCTCGATAATCAGTAAGACTGAATTGATGTAATTAAATGAAAAAAAAACTCGCAAAAACTTCTGGTTAGTGCTTTTTTAATTTTTAGTATGTTTTGTTGGGATACAATAATCATGAACCTACTTATTGAGAAACAAACCAATAACGACTCAACAACGAAACCATAATAAAAATTAAGATGGGAAAAGCACAAAAGTGTTAGTGAAAGAACGTGCCTAGTGTGGTTTCAACGCTTCAAGAACGGCGATTTTGACGTCGAAGACCAGAATGGCGATGGAAGAAAGAAGGTTTTCAAATATGCAGAATTGAAGGCATTACTTGATCAAGACTTGTGTCAAACGCAATAAGAATTGGCAGGATCATTGGGAGTGACGCAACAAGACATTTTAAAACGCCTGAAAGTCATGGGGATGATTCAGAAACAAGGAAATTAGGTGGCGTACGAGTTGAAGCCGAGAGATGTTGAATGGCGTTTGTTTGCTTGTGAACAGCTGCTTGTAAAACAAAGACGGAAAGGATTTCTGCATCGCATTGTGGCTAGAGACGAAAAATGGGTTCATTACGATAATCCCAAGCGTAGAAAATCATGGGGATATCCCGGCCGTGCTTCCACGTGGACGGCCAAACCGATTATTCACGGTTCCAATGTTATGCTCAGTATTTGAATGGACCAGCTCGTGGGTGGTATATTATGAGTTGTTAGAACCGACTGAAACAATCACAGGCGATTGTTATTGAACGCAATTAATGCGTTTAAGCCGAGCATCGAGGACAAACGGCTGCAATACAACGAGAGACATGATCAAGTGATTTTACAGCATGACAATGCTTGACCCATGTTGTGAAAGTGGTCAAGACATACTTGGAAACGTTGCTCCGTATTCACCAGACGTTGCTCCCTCGGACTATCACTTGTTTCGATCAATGACACACGACCTGGCTGAACAGCACTTCCGGTCTTATGAAGAAGTAAAAAAATGGATCGATTCGTGGATCGCTTCAAAAGATGACCAGTTTTTTAACGCGGGATTCGTACGGTTTCCGAAAGATGGGAGAAAGTAGTGGCCAGCGATGGACAATACTTTGAATCATACAAGTATAACCTGTTTTTTACAATAAAGTCTCGAATTTCGGCAAAAACCGGCGGAAGCAAAGGCGAACGCTTATCACCTAATTTATACAAATATCTATTACTTTATTATTATTTTATTGAAATGAAATGAAATGCTTTATTCATCCTCTTTAACGCAAAGCGTATAGGGCAAGTTTAAAAATACAGATAAACAATGCAAAGATTAAATCTACATCAAGTTAGTATCTATCAAATATTCCTCTACATCTATACTTTCTGATGTTTTATATAGATCGTCTAAAAATCTATGAGATATTGTCTATAAAATGTTTTAAAGATGTGTTCGTGTTGTTTGGGCAGATAATAGGCTTTTTTCGCCAATATTACTTCAATCGATTAATTTGATCAAGATTGATACCAGATGTTCGGGTAGATAATTTATGAAAAGAATGAAAAGCAGTGGTCCTAGTAAAGAGCCCTGCGGAACTCCTTGGTCGCATACACGCCTGCTCGACAACTGACTGCCCACCTTTACAGACAAGGTACGCACAATAATGAAGCTGCATATCCAATCCAGGAAAACTCCTCGAAAGCCCAGAGAATAGAGTTTATTCAGAATGAACTTAGGTGTAATACAGTCAATTGCTCTCGAAAGGTCAAAAAACAGACCTGCCATATGGAGACCTTTATCGAGAGACTCATAGACGCACTCAAAAAACAGTATCATAATGAATGTCAATCGAGGATAAGGATCGAATCCATTAAAAGATAATAAACCATTACCGATCAAACAATGAAACCCAAACAACACAAAAAAAAACCCAAACGAAAATAGCTTCATACCCAAAAAACAATCTTACTTCTCCTCAAAACGTCGTAAATCAAAAAACGTTAAACCGCTAAAAGGGGTACAGGCTGATGGTATAGTCGAAGAATAAATCACCTCAATATTAACAATTTTAATAAACCAATAAAACGGCGGGTCGTTTCAACCCCACCGTCCCAGGCTCCGGGTATCGACCCCGGATAGAGAGAGGGTTCCCTCGATCCGGGCAGGCCTGGCTTTGAAGGAACTGGGCTATGCGAATTCGGCAGTCTTGGAGACAGCGTCCCGCCTGCAACGACCATGCGTCACCGGAGCCGAAAATGAGGAGGATTTGGCAACGAGGTTTCGTGTACAGGGTGGGCAAATACATTTCTTTATTTCAGTATCGTAATGAGTTCATTACAGTACTTAAAACAGTGCTGTGATCAACTCAATGCAGGTTTTCAGTTATATTTTTCGTTTTGTGGTTGTCTACACTGACTTCGGATTCTATCAATTTCCATCACACATCATTTGTCAATATAATATAATTTGGATATAGTGAAATGATTTGCAACATTCTTCGCAATTTCCCTTAATTCTGGCGGTGTTAAATCGATTTTGTCAGACATAATTCACGAATTTAATGCGTAATTATAAGTTAATTCAGAATTTGAAACGTACGATTCAAATTCAAATTCCGTAATCTGTCAATTTTCGTAACAGTCACACCAACTGCCAAGATACGATACAAAAGTCTCTGGGATGTATAATCCGAATTTTGCATTGAATTTCGATAATATTTTACAAAACTTGACTGGAATAGAGATAATATCGTCTAATATTTGTTGTAGAAGGGAATTCCAACACTTCGCATTCGTATTAGAATAAGAGCCCATTCTGCAACTTCTTCTGCAACGATATTTTCCATATTTCAGTCAAGTTTTGTGAAATATTGTCGATATTCAATGAAAAATTCAGATTATATATCCTAGTGACTTTTGTATTGTATCTTGGCAGTTGGTGTGACTGTTACGAAAATTGACAGATTACGGAATTTGAATCGTACGTTTCGAATTTTCAAATAATTTATAATTACGCATTAAATTCGTGAATTATTTCTGACGAAATCGATTTAACACCACCAGAATTGAGAAAAATTGCGAATAATGTTGCAAATCCTTTCACTTTATCCAGATTATATTATGATGACAATTGAAATGTGTTCAAATTTGATAGGCTCGGAAGTCAGTGTTGAAAACTGCACAACGAAAAATATAACTGAAAACAATGCTGTAATGAGTTTATTACAGCACTGTTTTTAGTTCTGTAATGAAGTCATTACGATACTGAAATAGAAAAAGAATGTTTCGCATTCGATAGAAGGTTTATCCTTTTAATACACCTCGCGATTTCAAAAGAAATGACTTTCACACTTCCCATAGTGAATCAACGTTTCATATCAATTCAAAGTATATGGAAATAAATAACTAAATATATCAGAATTTCAGAAAATAAGCTTCAAGCGCGCCAAACGACGTGAAACAACGGATGACACTAGGAAAGCAAAAGTTGCCAAACCTTGTATTTTTGCAGGTAGCAGAAAAGAACGTAATAATCATTTGAAAAGAAGTGTAATAAATATCAACGGATACATGTATAAACTCCCGAAACCTTAATGCATGGGGGTTTGTCTTATTAATTGAATTTGCTCACACCCTGAAAATTTCAGCCGTTACATTTCGCATTTCAAAAGTAATCGCGCCCACAAAAACGCACAGAATCGAATCTCCCATCAGGGAGTCCAACCTAATCACACCGAAACAATTTCGATGGACCGAAATGACAGCACCACAGAATCCAATCTCTCCCGAAAACATAATCGAAAATAATAAACGAAAAAGCATTAGCGATTCCGAACAACCTTGTATCTATATCAGATCGGAAATCGAACTCTCGCATTAACCTACCTCCCTTTTTACAAAGCGGCTCGAATAATAAAGCGACAATGAGAACAATCGTATATTTTTCCATTACACGATCATGCCGGTTTTGCGGCAACCGCAGAGTAATACACGTAGATAGAGAGAGCATATGTCATTTTCAGTAAGCAAATTTTGTCCCCAACATGAATTATCAAATTTGACATGAAGCGCGCGAAAATGAAAACATATCATTGATACGATATTTCACTCAATTCGCGAGTTTCTCCACGAAGAACGCACTTCTTATGTCCCATAGTGAATCAACGTTTCATACTAACTCAAAATACATTGGAATAAATACCTGAATATATCAAAAATTCAGAAAACAAACTTCAAGCGCGCCAAACGACGTGAAACAATCGATGACCCTAGGAGAGCAAAAGTTGCCAAACCTTGTATATTTCAGCAGGTAGATACAGAAAATAATAAATATTCTGCTTATTATAAATTCGACAAATAGGAAAAATATCGGATTCCAAATATTCGAATTTGCATATTTAATCAGGAATACCTCAAATAAATATATTTCCTTCTTTATAATATACATTCATAACGAGATAGTAAAATTGTGGATTTGAGAATATATCATAATCCGACAACTTAATCTAACCATGTTGAGGACATGTAAAAATTGCGTATACTCTCTCTATCTATGTTTATTACTCTATGCAAAATACCAATCCGAATCGATTCTGATGCATTTCTAGTCATTTTGAAGTTACAGAAATGGACTGATTATTCTCGCTGCCCAGCATAGACGCCATCCACAAAGATTGTTCTGCATTCGATAGAAGGTGATCATGTTATACCGAGAGAAGTGAATACTAATGCCTAAATACGCATTAAATACGTGCATTATGTTTGACGAAATCGATTTAACACCACCAGAATTAAGAGAAATTGCGAATAATGTTCCAAATCATTTCACTATATCCAAATTATATTATATTGACAATTGACCATATTCACCGTCGCCATATTGTTATGCGACAATACCAACTACCCAGTGTTCCCAACGAAGGAAAAATATTGAGTTTACTAGAAAAATTCCACAATATAAAGTTTATAAGTGAAGTTTCTGTGTACCTTTTCTGGCTGCTACGCCAGATAGGCTTGTTTGGGACAATATTTCGCAAAAATTTCACCTTTTGGAAATAAAAACATTAGTGAAAGATCGGTAATTTTGATGCACTTGTGCAATTACTTACGAAAACAATGCTGTAATGAGATCGTTACAGCACTGTTTTTAGTTTTTAATCAACTCATTACGATATTGAAATAGAGAAAGATTGTTCCGCATTCGATAGACGGTGATCATCTTTTTATATCAAGAGAAATAAATACTCGTATCAACTGACACATGAATAAACTTCCAAAACCTTAATGCATGGGGGTTTGTCCTATTAATTGAATTTGTTCGCACCCTGAAAATTTCAGTCGCTACACCTCTCATTTCGGAAGTAATCGTGCCCACAGAAACGCACCGAATCGAATATCCCATCAGGGAGTCCAACCTAATCACACCGAAACAATTTGGATGGTCCGATATGACAGCACCACAGAATCCAAGCCCTCCCGAAAATAACATCGCCGAACGCGCTTATAATCGAAAATAATAAACGAAAAAGCAACCTTGCATCTAACGGGTGTTTTTTTTCGAGGTATATAACTTTAAGTTGGCATTACTGTTCAAGATGGCGACCGATTTAACAGCTGTCAAGTGATTTATTCTCAGTTTGGTTTGGCAATTCATCATGCATAGACTCACGCCTGAACAACGCTTGCAAATAGTGCAATTTTATTTCGAAAATAATGTGCGGAATACGTATCGCGCACTACGTCCATTTTATTTTGTTAAGCGAAGAAGCGCACTTCTGGTTGAATGGCTACGTCAACAAACAAAACTGCCGCATTTGGAGTGAAGCTAATCCTCAAGTGTATGTCGAAACACCGGTACATCCAGAAAAACTGACTGTTTGGTGCGCTTTATAAGCTGGTGGAATCATTGGTCCGTACTTCTTCAAAAACGATGATGGCCAGAACGTTACAGTCAATGGTGATCGGTATAGAGCCATGATTACTAACTTTTTCATTCCTGAATTGAACAACCATGATGTACAGGAGCTGTGGTTCCAACAAGACGGCGCAACATGTCACACAGCTCGTGCCACAATCGATTCATTGAAAGACACGTTTGGTGACCGCCTTATTTCACGTTTTGGACCTGTGAATTGGCCTCCAAGATCTTGTTATTTAACACCGCTAGACTACTTTCTGTGGGGCTATGTAAAGTCATTGTTCTATGCGGATAAGCCACAAACCTTTAACCATTTGGAAGACAACATTCGCCGTGTTATTGCCGATATACGGCCACAAATGTTGGAAAAAGTCATCGAAAATTGGACGTCCAGATTGGACTACATCCGAGCCAGCCGTGGCGGTCATATGCCAGAAATCATATTTAAAATGTAATGCCACAAGATTATTTGTCGGATAAATAAAATTCATGTCAATCGAATAATCCATCGTAGTTTTATTGCAATTTAAAGTTCTATAGCTCTAAAAAAAACACCCTTTATATCAGATCGGAAATCGAACACTCTCATTAACCTACCTCCTCCCTTTCACAAACCGGCTCGAATAATAAAGCGACAATGCGAATTACAATCGTACATTTTCCATTCCGCGTTGATGCCGGTTTTGCGGCAACCCAAAGGGAGAGAGAGATACCTGATTTATTTGTTTTTGCACGTACGAACGCCGCGGTTCTCGCACGCCCGCCGCCACTGTCTGGCTGAATTAAAATGCGAATGTTGTTCATTTTTCATTTTTTATGAGACCCGAAAGTCTCTCTCACGTGGAACGCCGCCAGCGCCAAGATGCTCCATCTCAAATTCAGCGTTTCCGACGCGGCACACTCGTCCGAAATTATTTATATACCGGGAGATGACGTGAATTTCGGTACGTGAGCGGTTTTCCTACGGTTTTTAACGTTTTCGGGGATAAGTTTTAGTTTTTTTTTTTGGTTTTTTTTTCACGTGGCGATGCCGAGAATTTAGATGAAGGATTGTTGTTTTTTTTTTTTGGGTTACGAGACGATATCTTGGGTTAAGAAAGTTTTCGTAACGATCTTCCTTAACGCGGCTAGCGGTAGCTGGTAGATATCGTCACGTAAGGAGAAAACGTTATTCCTTCCCCAAGTGACCCTGCTCTTTCTATCTGCCTTTTTCTATTATATGCTGCGGATTAAGACGAAGGTTTGTTGTTTCTGTTGTAATATCTTGGATTGAGAAGTTTTAGGAACGATGTTTTTTCACGTCTTTTGAAGCGATCCACGAACTGTTTCTATTTTTTACCATTTCATAATACCGAAAGTGCTGGTCAGCCAGGCCGCGTGCCATTGATCAAAACAAGTGATAGTCCGAGGGAGCAACGTCTGGAGAATACGGCGGGTGGTATAGGACTTTCCTCTTCAACGTTTCCAAGTATGTCTTGACCATTTTCGGAACATGGAGTCGAGCATTGTCATGCTGTAAAATCACTTTATTATGTCTCTCGTTGTATTGCGACCGTTTGTCTTTTAATTCTCGGCTCAAACGCATTATTTGCGTTCGATAACGATCGACTGTGATCGCTTCAGTCGGTCTTAACAACTTATAATACATTACGCCGAGCTGGTTCCACCAAATACTGAGCATGACCTTGGAACCGTGAATATTCGATTTGGCCGTCGATGTGGAAGCGTGGCTGATATCTCCATTATTTTATGCCCTTGGAATTATCGTAATGAACCCATTTTTCGTCTCCAGTCACAATGTAGTGCTAAAATCCCTTCTGTCTTTGCCTTGCAAGCAGCTATTCACAAGCAAACAAACGCCGTTCAACATATCTCGGCTTCAACTCGTATGGCAACCAATTTTCTTGTTTCTGAATTCGTGACTTTCAGGCGTTTTGTAATGGCTTGTTGCGTCACTCCCAATGATCCTGCCAATTCTTGTTGCGTTTGACACGAGTCTTGATCAAGTAATGCCTCCAGTTCTACATCTTTGAAAACCTTCTCTCTTCCACCGCCATGCTGGTCTTCGACGTCAAAATCACCGTCCTTGAAGCGTTGAAACCATTCTCGGCAAGTTCACCATAGATATTTGAGAGCATTCGATGAGCCTCATTTCCTGTATTTCTTCATATCAACAGAAAATTAAAACCTCCCGCAAAGGACGAGAATTTGGCTCGTAAGCTTGCTGACATGCTTAATCGAGAATGTGAAAGGAAATTTAATTTTCTTTTTATACATCTTATGATATGCAAGTCATTCCATTTGAAAAACGCAGCCAGTGATTTTGAACAAGCCTGTATGATCAGGGACGTATTTAAATACACGCAAATAATATTGGTAATCCATACCTGAAATTTTAGTTTTCTAGGATTCCAAGTACCGAAGTGAAGAATGTTTGAAGCTATTTTTCTGTTTTTTTTTTTCTGACAGCGTATATCTTTTCACTTGGGCCGAATCTGGAGAGACTTTAAGCCTCACCCTGTATATAATTATGTTATAACCGAGGGCACAACTATAAATGGTGTTTTTTTAGAGCTATAGAACTTTAAATTGCAATTAAACAACGATGGATTATTCGATTGACATGAATTTTATTTATCCGCAAGATAATGTTGTGGCATTACATTTTAAATATGATTTCTGGCATATGACCGCCACGGCTGGCTCGGATGTAGTCCAATCTGGACGTCTAATTTTTGATGACTTTTTTCAACATTTGTGGCCGTATATCGGCAATAACACGGCGAATGCTGTCTTCCAAATGGTCAAGGGTTTGTGGCTTATCCGCATAGACCAATGACTTTACATAGCCCCACAGAAAGTAGTCTAGCGGTGTTGAATCACAAGATCTTGGAGGCCAATTCACAGGTCCAATACGTGAAATTAGGCGATCACCAAACGTGTCTTTCAATACATAGATTGTGGCACGAGCTGTGTGACATGTTGCGCCGTCTTGTTGGAACCACAGCTCCTGGACATCATGGTTGTTCAATTCAGGAATGAAAAAGTTAGTACTCATGGTTCTATACCGATCACCATTGACTGTAACGTTCTGACCATCATCGTTTTTGAAGAAGTACGGACCAATGATTCCACCAGCCCATAAAGCGCATCAAACAGTCAGTTTTTCTGGATGTAACTGTGTTTCGACATACACTTGAGGATTAGCTTCACTCCAAATGCGGCAGTTTTGTTTGTTGATGTAGTCATTCAATCAGAAGTGCGCTTCATCGCTAAACAAAATAAAATGGACGTAGTGCGCGATACGTATTACGCACAGAATCATTAATAAAATTGCACTATTTGCAAGCATTGTTCAGGCGTGAGTCTATTCATGATGAATTGCCAAATCAAACTGAGAATAAATCATTTGACAGCTGTTAAATCGGTCGCCATCTTGAACCGTAATGCCAACTTAAAGTTATATACCTGGAAAAAAAACACCCGTTATTTTTATCGAATTTTTATCCTTTGTTAATCAATTCATATTAATTTCAGTAGATATCTAATAAAATTCCTTCACCCACAAAATACAGGAAATGAAAATACGTTATTATCAGAAAATTCAACGGATAAACGATCAAAAGACAGATGTTATCGTTAGAAAGGACATCCAACTGAGAACTGCCATTTGTTTTTATTAATGCCAGGGACTCACCTGGTCCTATTCTGGGATTATTATCATAATCCTCGGGACCCCTACTGTCAGAGCGAAGATGTCGAAATTAATTAATTTTGAAGTCATGTTCTATAAATTTACCGAGGCGGCTTCGGGAATACAGCTGGAAATGAAGACAGTCTAATGTTTTCGTATGGATAGACCTTTCATACTGAAAGTTATGATGTTGACATAACATCGAGGCATTGGGTCTTTGTTTCAATAGGAATCTATTGTTGAATTTGATGCACTACTTTAAAATTCATCGTGTATAAATGTATTGAGTTCTGTGGTCTCCAATCGCGAAATTAGCGCATGAATTAACGAGAGCTCAAAAATTTCTAAATACATCCTATTAACAATTAAGTTTTGAATTGCGATTCTATATAAATAAGCAAAATTTCATCTCGATTGGATCTGTTGTCACTGAGATATTGAGTAGATTTAAAAATTTTTTTTTCAAAAACTTCCATATCTCTTTTCATTCTGTGCCATCAGAAAGAGCATCAATAAAAGACGTTAGCAGCTTCATCAGAAAGATGAATAAGAATCCCAGAAAATAACATTTGTAGACTGTGCCTAAGTAAAGATTATTCCAATAAAAGCTGTCATTCTGAACTTTGAAAAGAAAAAGAGTATATTTTGAGGATGTTTATTTCATTGTGAAGACGAAGGTATGCCATTAACCGAGCCATTAACGATGGAAAACGATATCAGCCAAATATCCACGACAGCTACGGTTGGAGCATATTTCATGAAATTTTCCATTACCACTTCGCACATTTGCTGCTGTATGTCCTTTAAGGTCTTGAATCGATTGTGGAGCATTGGCTCAAACCTATTTTTCACGTGGCCTCAAAGAAAAAAGTCTAAAGGTGTTAAATCACAAGATCTCGGTGGCCGATTATGAACACCTCTTCAAGAAATAACACGGCCATATAATTTTTCTTGTAATTTTGTCCCCAACATGAAGTATCAAATTAGACATGAAGCGCGCGAAAATGAAAACATATCAGTGATACGATATTTCACTCAATTCGCGAGTTTTTCCACAAAGAACGCACTTCTTATGTCTCATGGTGAATCAACGTTTCAAATCAACTCAAAATATATTGGAATAAATACCTAAATATATCAGAAATTCAGAAAACAAATTTCAAGCGCGCCAAACGTCGTAAAACAACCGATGACACTAGGAGAGCAAAAGTTGTCAAATCTTGGATTTCAGCAGGTAGATACAGAAAATAATAAATATTCTGCTTATTATAAATTCGACAATCAGGAAAAATATCGAATTCCAAATATTCAAATTTGCATACTCAATTGAGAATCACTCAAATAAATATATTTCATTCAATGTAATATACATTCATAACGATATAGTAAAATTGTGGATTTGAAAATATATAACAATCCGACAACGTAATCTAACCATGTTGGGGACATGTAAAAATTGCGTATAATCCCTCTATCTATGTTTATTACTCTATGTAGGTACATATTTGAGAACGAACATCAAGAGTTGGACCACTTCATCAAAGTGAAGTGTCGAAATGAGAAAGTCTGAAGTGCCTTCCTCAAAATGAAAGAACTTCTTATGAGCAACTTAGCTCAAGGTGAAAAAACGGAAACATGAATACCTTGGTCATATTATGAGAAATCCGTAGAGGTATTGACTTCTACAACTTATTCTCCGGGAAAAAAGAAGGTTTGGACAATGAAGGCAACCCAACGACCAGAAGGCAACTCAACGACCAGCAGGCTAACATCGCCAACATCCAAAGTGGATAGGGTCTAAGAGAAGAAGGAACAAAGTGATAAAAAACTAATAAAACCCTCATGCAAAACTTCGACTCATCCAATCCAAATCGAATCCGAACAAATTACCCCAAAAAATCGAAACCAAGAAATACAATACACAAACATAATCTATCCACCAAAACAAGGCCCCTTTGATCAACACGTCCTCCGGCTGTTCCCTCAAAAAAGAAAAAAAAAATCCTCCCCATGGCGAGATACGAGCATGCCGAAACTTCGTTATCAGAGTTCCTTAACAGATTCGAAGTTGCCAGAGTAATATAGCATCGAAGTTATCAGAATTTTTGCCGAGATCTGAAAGGATCTCGCAAGAAATTCAAAAAACTTTCCGGTCTCATTATAGGAATGCACGGATGATCAAAAACTGCGATATAATCGTTAAAGTTTCGGACGGAGATGTGAAAAAGGGCCGCTTTCGGGGATGTTCGTGAGAAATTTCCATGGAATTAATGTTACGCGATAAAAGTTTTATGGGTCTTGATGTTCTTCATATGTTGAGACGTTTCGAATCGAACGGCTTTTTTAGGAGTGATTGATACAAGTTCGTATAATCGTTTTCCGATTGGTTTTTTCGGTGGATATTGGAGTGTTTCGAATGGTATTTGGAGATGAGACGATCTGACAGAAATGCCAACATTTAGACAGTGTTCCTCATGGACGACGCCTTCTCTGCAAGCTTGAGTATATTGGAATTGCATTGCTTTTCGATTTTCTCAGAGTTTCTCTGAGTGTCTAACAGTTTCCCTTCGCCTAGACCTGTGGCCAGAGGTGTGGCACAGGGAACAGTTCTGGGTCCTTCCCTCTTCTTGCCGATTTACCTTGAAGTTTGAGTTCACCTTGCTTACAATTTGTGGACGACACGAAGATCTTTAAGAACCCTATCTCTGATAATGAACTGCTCCTGGTGGACCTGAATATTCTCCCTGACTGGTCCAAAAATTGGTTGCTTCCACTGAACCTTGAGAAGTGCGTAGTTTGCACATTGGCAAGCAGAAACCGAAGCATCACTACTTTTCTCGATGGACATCAACCTTGGATTAACCATGACATGTGATTTGAACTGGTCTCTTCATGTAAATAACATACAGGGTAAGAAGCCTCGTCTTTATGGTCTCAAAGTGTTTCCGTGGTTGTTCTGTTACTGTCTGTAGTATCTTATATAAGACCAATCCTCGAATTTGCTGGTCATGTACGTGCCCTATCATAAAGGCTGATATGGTGCAGTTGTACAAACATTGTGTGAAACTCAATTTAAAATATAGAATAGTTTCTCCTATAAAAGAAATAGGCATAAGGCATACACCCATACCCTTGGATACTACATACACACATCGTCAACTATCTTGCCCCCCCCCTAAGTTTCTCGAGAAATAAACAATATATATTCTGGAAATGGGATGAACATTTTCCTCTATTCCAACTGCAATATATTTGATAGAATATCTTTGTTTGTTACTCTTTGCTTTATGCAGGATGAGGCAAAATAGGAAAAATGAGAAAAAAATCTTAATTTATCAATTATTCATTTTTGATTAATTATAATTATCCCACAACTGAATCCAAATTCAAGAGTCCTTATTACCACCTTTTCTTTCAGTCAACTGCCCAATATGCTTAGGTATCTCACGAATCAAGTCATTAATGAAATTTTCTGGCATATCGTTCCATTCTTCCTGAACGGCTCTACTCAATTCCTGAAGAGTTGAAGGTGGGGTTGGCGATTGGAAATTGCTCTCCCTAAGTAATCCTATACGTGCTCAATTGGATTCATATCTGGTGAGTTTGCTGGTCAGTTCATTCTCTGGATATTGTTTTCTTGAAGAATGCTTTGAACTCTTGTGTGGTGAGGCTTTATTTATCATCCTGATAAATTAAATTATTGCTTCAATGATGTTTTCTACGTAGATGGCACCAGTCATTGTTCGTTCAACGATAACAAGAGTGGTACGACATCCGAACATTATACACCCCAGCATATTATTGATTCGCTTTGAAATGGCACAATTCCCCGGGCGAAATTGAGTCGCTCTAGTCTGCCTGGCCTTCTCCAAACCCTTTCTCGTCGATTATCACTTTGTAAACCGAATCGTGACTCGTCCGAAAAAGTACGTTGTGCCATTCTGGTAAAAGCCAGTCTTGGTGGTGTTCTGCCCATTGACGGGTAGCTTTATGTCCAGGTGATAGCCGAGGTACCTTCAAGGTCTTCTTGCCTCTACATTTTATGAATGCAACCGTATTCTTATGGTACTGGTTGAGACAACCCGTCTATGGGTCTTCAAAAAATGACTTCGTAAAGCTGCTATAGATACCTTTCGATTCCTTCGAGTAAAATTTGCGATATAAAGGCCTTCCCTTGCAGATGTTACTCTGGGTCGACCAGGCACCGTTCTCCGGGCAACGCTGCCAGTTTCCAGGAAAAGGGCTACTATGCGCCTTACTGAAGGCCGTAGAATATTCAACCATTGCGCAATCGGGTGGTTCGACAAAGCTTCTTGATGTAGGGCTACTACTCTAGCCCGTTCAAACTGAGAAATTGGATATCCCGATATTTTCCACGTAATATTCTCAATATTACAACTCTCGTTATTCGCTGAAAACTGATTAACTTCGAATACACCTGTATTCTCTCGAACAAGAGACATTTTTTGCTGGTTTATTGCTTTCATTTAAGTGATAGATAGTGAAGATTCCACACACAAAAAATTGTCATGTTACACTCAACAAGTTGAGAGTTGATAAGACTTTTAACGATGAATGTTTATACACATATGTTACACATAGTTATGTGGTCTTCAAAGGTACAACTGGCGCATGAAGGAACGAGCGCTCAAAGGCTCTTGACTTAACGGCAACGCTTTCCTCATTTTCATCTTGTAGTTCGATCCCGAAGGACCTAAAGAAATAAACCTCCACGCAAGAGTAACCCTTCCAAAACCAACGAGATAAATTTTTAAACTGTTCAAAGTACCGCTCACTCAATTACGGTTTCAGACCCGAAAATTTACGGTTGGAATTTTTCCCAGGCTGTACGACGTCGAGGTATAAATTTCAATTAAAATTCGGATAAGAATGTACACATGGAAATTTCTGTCAAGTTGAGGCAGGATCGCGTAATAAATATTTCACACGTCATTTCGATTACGCCTGATTAAATATGCCCGGAGCAGAGAGAGAGGAGCTTGCCGTTGATGCTCCTAATTGAGTTAGAATGTATAATCTATCTTGTTAACCGTTTTCGGCTATATTTCCTCCTCGTTTTTGAGGCCTCGTATCTCAAATATGAGATTATACTCGGTGCGTGGCTGCAGCATGTTGGAAAGCTGGGAGAAGCTGTTTCAATATGCACGGGAGTTGGCAGAGACCTGTAACAAGACGTTAAAACGATGAAGGGTGTTCTGCAAGGGTCAGTTCTGTCTACATTAATATTCATAACTGGTTAAATCGCAGATATGTGGAAGTTTGAAATGTGTAGTTATTTCAGTTGAACTTTAATAGGAATTATTGCTGTGTTCCCTGCTTGTTAAACAGTGACGTAGCGAAGGAAAGCAATGTAATGAAAATATTACAGGGTAGGGATGAATTTCAACCATAATCTTATATTTTTGATCAGGAACTTCTGGATACTATGTAGAGATTAAAAGATGAAGGAGTCCAAATTTAAAGATCATGAGAAATTGCCAAATCAATTCAAATGTATAATCTATCTTGTTAACCGTTTTCGGCTATATTTCCTCCTCGTTTTTGAGGCCTCATATCTCAAATATGAGATTATACTCGGTGCGTGGCTGTAGCATGTTGGAAAGCTTGTAGAAGCAGTTTCAATATGCACGGGAGTTGGCAGAGACCTGTAACAAGACGTTAAAACGATGAAGGGGGTTCTGCAACGGTCAGTTCTGTCTACATTAATATTCATAACTGGTTAAATCGCAGATATGTGGAACTTTGAAATGTGTAGTTATTTCAGTTGAACTTTAATAGGAATTATTTCTGTTTTCTCTGCTTGTTGAACAGTGGTGTAGCGAAGGAAAGTGATGTAATGAAAATATGACAGGGTAGGGATGAATTTCAACCATAATCTTATATTTTTGATGAGGAACTTGGGGATTCTTTATAAAGATTGAAAGATGAAGGAGTCCAAATTCAAAGATAATGAAAAATTGCCGAATCAATTCAAATTTATAACCTTTTTTTCAACCGTTTTCTGCTATATTTCCTCCTCGTTTTTGAGGCCTCGTATCTCAAATATGAGATTATACTCGGTGCGTGGATGCAGCATGTTGGAAAGCTTGTAGAAGCTGTTTCAATATGCAAGGGAGTTGGCAGAGACTTGTAACAAGACGTTAAAACGATGAAGGGGGTTCTGCAAGGGTCAGTTCTGTCTACATTAATATTCATAACTGGTTAAATCGCAGATATGTGGAAGTTTGAAATGTTTAGTTATTTCAGTTGAACTTTAATAGGAATTGTTGCTATTTTCTCTGCTTATTAAACAGTGACGTAGCGAAGGAGAGCAATGTAATGAAAATATTACTGGGTAGGAATGAATTTCAACCATAATCTTATATTTTTGATGAGGAACTTCTGGATGCTATGTAGAGATTGAAAGATGAAGGAGTCCAAATTTGAGGATCATGAAAAATTACCGAATCAATTCAAATGTATAATCTATCTTGTTAACCGTTTTCGGCTATATTTCCTCCTCGTTTTTGAGGCCTCGTATCTCAAATATGAGATTATACTCGGTGCGTGGCTGCAGCATGTTGGAAAGCTGGTAGAAGCTGTTTCAATATGCACGGGAGTTGGCAGAGACCTGTAACAAGACGTTAAAACGATGAAGGGTGTTCTGCAAGGATCAGTTCTGTGTACATTAATATTCATAACTGGTTAAATCGCAGATATGTGGAAGTTTGAAATGTGTAGTTATTACAGTTGAACTTTAATAGGAATTATTGCTGTTTTCTCTGCTTGTTGAACTGTGGTGTAGTGAAGGATAGTGATCTAATAAAAATATGATAGGGTAGGGATGAATTTCAACCATAATCTTATATTTTTGAATAGGAACTTCGAGATATCATTTAGAGATTGAAAGATGAAGGAGTCTAAATTTAAAGATCATGAAAAATTACCGAATCCATTCAAATGTATAATGTATCTTGTTAACCGTTTTCGGCTATATTTCATCTTTATTCTTGAGGCCTTCCATCTCAATTATGAAATTATACCTACTCAATTCGTTGCTGCAAAATGTTGGTAAGCTAGTAGAAGCTGTTTCAATATGCACGGGAGTTGGCAGAGACCTGTAACAAGACGTTAAAACGATGATGGGTATTCTGCAAGGGTCAGTTCTCTGTCCATTAATATTCATAACTGGTTAAATCGCAGATATGTGGAAGTTTGAAATGTTTAGTTATTTCAGTTGAACTTTAATAGGAATTACTGCTGTTTTATCTGCTTGTTGATGGTGTAGCGAAGGAAAGTGATGTAATGAAAATATGACAGGGTAGGGATGAATTTCAATCATAATCTTATATTTTTGATGAGGAACTTCGGATGCTATATAGAGATTGAAAGAGTCCAAATTCAAAAATCATGAAGAATTGCCGAATAAATTCAAATTTATTATCTATCTTAGTGACTGCTATGGCTATATTTCGTCCTTATTTTGAAGCTCGTATCTCAAATACGCGCGAGATTGTACTTTGTACGTAGCTGCAAATTGTTGGAACGTCAGTAGAAGCATATACCAGGAACAAGAAGTTGAAACTATTAAAAGGGTTCTGCAAGGGTAAATTTTCTCTCCATTAATATTCATAACTAGTCAAATCGCAGATATGTGAAGTAATTTTCGTTGAACCAAAGTAAGCTCCGGGAGAAATTGATGAAATGACAATATGACAGGGAAGAGATAAATTTATAAAATAATCACATCTTTGATGAGGAATTTGAGGATGCTATATAGCGAGTGAAAGATGAACGAATCCAAATTGAATGATAATAAAAATCGCTGAATAATGTTAGTTCTATAGAGGAGTGCAAAACAAACTGATAAGAGCGGTTTTTCTTTTTGAATAGTGGGCAACAATATGAATATCTACTACAAACAACTAAATTATGAAAAATATAAAATCTCAAGTCATCTTCAATATAAGAACTTTTATGGCGTTTTTTATTTATATAGGTTAATTTCACTGTGATAATCTCTATGACATTAGCGTTTGAGAGTGGCGTCGAGAAAGTTTGGAGTTAATCCGGCTGACTTTTGGAAA
The DNA here is from genome assembly GCF_914767665.1 of Harmonia axyridis. NCBI lineage: Eukaryota > Metazoa > Arthropoda > Insecta > Coleoptera > Coccinellidae > Harmonia > Harmonia axyridis. The sequence goes on from NC_059505.1 coordinate 35,912,777, forward strand.
AGATTATAATAGACACAATTGTCCTACTTGCCCCACCTTCTGTGATGTATAGCTGTTACTTCAGCTTGTGATAGGATCTTCGCTGTAATCCTTCCCCATTTATTTTTGTCAGCTTGGGGCTTATACTACCCTTAAAATCTGCCATGCTACTTCACCCGTAACACAACCTCCTTTTACCTTTCCCCAAAAGGTTATTTGAATTACTTGAAGTGATTCGAGCCTATGTCAACATTCATCTCAGATTTTGTAAATTTTAGGTTTCTACTAGGACAACAACAATTTTGTATTAAATAAACAATGATATTCAAGATCTTTGTGAAGAAATTACCGAGAACAAAAAAGGCAGGTTATTATCAAAATTATTTGTTCGTTGAGATGGTATAATCGACTTCGATACGCACTCGAAGTTTGGGCGTCATCTGCTATTTAGTTTGATAGCAGTTTTAACAACTGGTAAATCCTTCGTTTCTTGTTGGTTCAACAAATATCTTAGCAATGCCAAAGGTTACAGGGCAAAATAGAAATTTTAGGTAATCCATTATTGTTTCTGATCAGATTATCTATCCATTAGAGATAATGTTCTTTCCATTGACAATTTTTTTTAAGGGGAGGGGGGTGCAGAAATCAAAAAAGAAAAGAACCAGAAAGAAGCAATATACAGGGTGGCCATTTGAAAACGAAACAGACGAGATTACAGACGAAATAAAGTTTTTCGATAGAAATGCTCGGATAGGTCGATTTCTGTTTCGAGGGGGACAACTTAAGATGTAGGTTACGGACGCATAGCGCTTCAACCCTTGCTACTACAACCCTCACCCCCAAATTTTGAATAGGGAAGATGGGGTGAGTGATACCTCATTTGAAAGGTATTTTTATACTGATTTCAGCACAGTAATTGTTTTTTCATTTTATGCATTAGTTCTCGAAATATTCTTAACTAAGTATTTGAAAATGAAGTGGTGTTTTCATGGCACTTGTAGTGTTTTGTGAAAAATCGACATTTTGAGCTTCAAAACAACCATGACTGTGGCTTCCTTCCTAACTAACTAACGCATGAATATTTCGAGAACTAATGCATAAAATGAAAAAACAATTACTGTGCTGAAATCAGTATAAAAATACCTTTAAATTGAGGTATCACTTACCCCATCTTCCCTATTCAAAAATTGGGGGTGGGGGTTGTAGAAGCAAGGGTTGAAGCGCTATTCGTCCGTAACCTACATCTTAAGTTGTCCCCCTCGAAACAGAAATCGACCTGTCCGAGCATTTCTATCGAAAAACTTTATTTCGTCTGTAATCTCGTCTGTTTCGTTTTCAAATGGCCACCCTGTATAGTAGTTGCCATTATATCAATTTAAAATTAGCAACCCATTCTAAAAAAGAATCTGATACTGAAATGTATAAATTAGACAAGTATTCACCAAGTGGCCAATGGTTTCTTCTATACCACAGTCTTATAGTGGGCTTTCAATAGAATGTCATTTGAAGAACATACTATTGACCAGTCCTAATTCGATTTGAAGAACACCAAATTTTTCTGGAGAGATTGAAATCTGAAACTTTCTCAGAAGGATCAACGATTAGACTTTTGTTGAAAACATTACAAAACTCCATTCCGAATGCCAAATTTCCTTGTCACTTTCATTAGATTGAAGGAAAGTATTAATCCTTAAAGGTTTGCGTGAATTTAATTTGGCAATTCTAGAATCTGGGAGGTAAGATACAATTGGAAGTAAGTTCGGGTAGAAATGAAATTTACCCAAGATTTCTTGACTGTAATCTGTCTACGATTATAAGGCGGAACTATATGTGATAGCACTGGTAACCAATGTAAAGGTGTGGATCTTATAGTTTCATTGATAATTCTCATAGAAATGTTGAGCTCTGTGTCAATTTGATGAACATGATCACTATTGAACCAAACAGAACAAAAGTATTCAGCAGCAGAAAAAACCAAGGCCAAAGCTGCCGTACGAAGAGTGCTGGCATCAGCACCACATGAAGAACCAGCAGGATATTATTCCTCGACTTCAACTTCAAACGCAAATTTTCCAAGTGGACCTTGAAATTCAAAGAAGAATCAAGTTAACTCCAAGATATTTGGTAGTATAATTATGATTCAAGACGAAATGTTTCTTTCAATTTTCTATATTTCTGTTGGTTATTCAAATGAAAACAGGAAATTCCTATTTTATTTGGATTAGAGCACAAACGCCACCCAAGAAAATATTTTTACATTATTTTTAGATCTTCATTTAAAGTATTTTTAATAATTTCGAAATCAAAATGACGAAACACCAAGAGCAATATCATCAGCATATTATAGATGATGTAACAGGGATATCACACAAGCATAAATTGAAAAGTAAAGGAGACTAAACTGATCCTTGCGGAAGTCCATTATTCAACGTTTTAACTACTACTTTTGTCGTCAACAAAAACACAAGTCTCCCTGTCATATAACATATTTTCGACCAAACGAATGATTATGTGATTTATTTATTAAACTATCTTTCCCCAATGTATCATAAGCTGCAGATACATCTACAAAGGCAGCTCCTGTTCTCAACTAATTATTGAAACCTGATTCAATGAAAATAGTAAGACTGAAAACCTGGTCAGAACAATTTTTGCTTTTTTTTTAAACTTCTAAATTATTGTCCCCTACCACGATATCTAACCTAACATAACCTAACAACACTTATACCGTATTCTTCGCCATACCAACTGCTAAATACCTCCGTTACGTAGTTGTTATTCCACTCATCTCTCGATTGTTGTCCAGTGGTATCCTACAGAACGTGAAGCGCTGTACAAACAGGAAAGAGGACATGCAAACTACACGATCCTGTTACAGGGACCCCGGGAACGTTATTCATGCAATTGTTGAACAAATATACACTCGGATCCGAATATTCATTGTGGAATTCGGACGCCCATTAGCGATTCGACCGGGCAGCGGCAACCCCTTTGGGGGGAGTGGAGGGGGGTGGTTTGCGCCCCCCCCCCTCCCGCTGCATTCTGGACGTGCCCCAACTGCGAATGCGACGGTCCATCGGTGAATTATCGAGACGGGTTGACGGCCGTTAATTAGGATATATCATTATCCTGCATAAGGATAATGCGTTGAAATGGTGGAGTAGTCGCTTATGCGATTGATTTTTTGGAAAGAGAATAGTTCCCTGAATTTTGGGCCTAGAATAGTTTCGAACGAAAGGATAAAGGAACCTGAAGGACCACTGACCAGGCACTTGAATGTATGAAAAATGGTTAACGTTTAATTTGAAATTATTATTATTATTCGATACAATAACACTTGAGGTGATAAACCTATAAACTCAATACAATATATGAAAGTAATTAAAAAAACTAAATTAAAGAGTTGAGACACACTTATTATAATATATATCTTATATAATTGTAGGATCCAGTTTATTGTTTCCCTGTAAATAATGGCGATGGTCAACCGGAACCTATTAGTTTCTTTTAATGTCGAGGGCATGACAGTTTCAATAGATTTACAGGGAACGAATTGTACATAATGTAAAAAGATTGTGCTATTCTTCGGGATGTCGAAGAATGTCATATGTCGATGGTAAAACTTAAGGGATTTATGGGGTTGGATTTATGGGGTTGGGAAAGGTTTCGGAACAAGACGATTATGCCACATGTGTTTCATGCTTTTTCTCAGGCCCTAGTTCTTCTAGAATATTCCAGGAATCCGGAAGATCTTTGGGGGCGGTATGGCAAAAATCCTATTGGACTAGGGGGATGGTACCTTCCCCTAAGGGTGTGGTCAAACCGAGACAGGGTAGTTCCAATCGACAGAGAGGACAGTTCAAGTTAAGCCGAAGACGGGAACAGTTCAGATTAAACCAAAGACGTGTACAGACGGTACAGTTTAACTTAAGTCGAAGACGAGACAAGTTCGGTCGGTCAACTTAAGACGTACGACGTAAAGACGGTTCGCGGACTAGATTAAGACGAGTCGCGAACAAATCAAAGACGAGACGACCGAAAACTCGAAGTACCAGAAGACGTGATAAACGAAGACATTTCGAGTAATTCAATTAAACGAGAGAAAGACGAAATTCAGTACCGTAGCGAGAAACTTGTTAATCAAGACGTAATTAGTATCTTCTTAGTTTGTACTGTATAATTGTGGCTTTGTAAATAGATGTAAATAATTCAAAAGAGTTTATTTATTACAAATCCAACAAAGTCACGGAAAAAAGACGAAAGGCCAGGTAATCGAATCATACCTCTAGACGATCGATTAACCAAGCCTACATAATTAGTATTATATCACTTATATAATTAGTATTTTTTTTTCTTTGATTCTTTGGCTAATCCGTTCATGCTGTCACATCTTGTAGAATAAAATCGTACGAAAATATTGCAGATTCGCACAGTTATTATGGTTATATTTCATTATTATAAGTTGTTAAAGTACTCTCTTGCCACGGATTTATCTTTTATCTGTCAAATTTGTGATACATATAACTGCCAACCCACACTTTTCAATGCCAAAATCATTAAACGATAAAATATTCCATTAATTTCAATAAAAATTCAGTGAAATATAGAAAATGATATAATACTCGTACAGAAGGCTCATTCTACCTCTCGTTCATTCATTTATTCGCTGGCCACTACTTTCTCCTATCTTTCATGCAGCGTACGAATCCCGCGTTAAAAAGCTGGTCATCTTTTGAAGAGATCCACGAATCGATCCAATTTTTATTTCTTTATAAGACCGAAAGTGCTGGTTAGCCAGGCCGTGTGCCATTGATCGAAACAAGGGATAGTCCGAGGGATCACCGTCTGGAGAATACGGCGGGTGGGGTAGGACTTCCCATTTCAACGTTTCCAAGTATGTGTTGACCACTTTCGCAACATGGGGTCGAGCATTGTAATGCTGTGAAATCACTTTATCATGTCTCTCGTTGTATTGCGGCCGTTTGTCTTTCAATGCTCGGCTCAAACGCATTAATGTCTTTCGATAACGATCGCCTGTGATTGTTTCGGTTGGTTTTAACAACTCATAATACACTACAACGAGCTGGCCCCACCAAATACTGAGCATGACATTGGAACCGTTAATATTCGGTTTGGATGTCGATTTGAGAGCATGGCCGGGATATCCCCTTGATTTTCTGCACTTTTATTATCGTAATGAACCTATTTTTCGTCTCCGGCCACAATACGATGCACAAATCATTTCCGTTTTTGTCTGGCAAGCAACTGTTCACAAGCATAAAACGCCGTTCAACATCTCTCGGCTTCAACTCATAAAGGAACCAATTTCCTTGTTTCTGAATCATTTCCATGACTTTAAGGCGTTTTTAAATGGCTTGTTGCCTCACTCGCATTGATCCTGCCAATTTTTGTTGCGTTTAACACGAGTCTTGATCAAGTAATGCCTCCAATTCTGCATATTCAAAAACCTTCTCTCTTTCACCGCCATGCTGGTCTTCGACGTCAAAATCACCGTTCTTCCAATGAGACGATCTTTACGAAATTTTGCATAGTCTTTCTGTAATTATTTTACAACTAAAACAAAGTTTCGATTCGATTGAGTCGTTATTTTTTTGAGTTATTAATAAAGTAGAATTTCAAATTGTTGTTTATCGGTTATAGCTCCACGTTTTCTATTTTGAAAGTTACAACCGCGCAATAATGGCAATTGACAGTTGATCTGTCAAATGGAATAGGTCATAGAATACTAAATTGTTCAGTGACCAACATGTCAGAAACTCGAACTGATTTTATATCGCCGTTAACTCTTTGATAAGCCTTGCAGAAACCGGGTCTCAGTACGAGTATATTAATGCAAAACCTCCTCCCCTTTCTGTGCCAAATCTCCGCACACACAGTTCCCGCAGTGTCGACAAAAGGAATTGCCACATCCCCATCCAAAATACGAACATGAAAAGTTTCCCCGCAAGAGCAAGAACATCCAGCCAGAGAACGAACCAGTGTTGCCAAACAGCTTATTATTGAATTTACGGTAGATTCCAGAAATTAAATATTCTATTTTATTATACGGAATTCCTTGGTAGTAAGGACAAGTTATAACCCACTCAAATTACCGGGCAGATTTATCTCCGGCCCATTGTTCGTATCATGCAAATGACTTTTCAGTTTTTCTATGGCAATTCCGTCTTTCTGGTGGTCGTTAGCGGCTTTTTCTTTTTTCGGTTCATCTCTGGGATTTGCTCGAGGAATCCTACTTGATCTTGATTTTATTTCGTATACAGCCCGGTGTTTTCCGCGAAGTGGGGGTTGGTTGGAATAAGATTCGTTAGGAAATTCTTTCAGGAAGAAAAAGAAGTAGGGCCATAGAAATATAGCGGTTTATCTGTGGTTTACGTCTATAAATTGAAATTCAGCATTTTGTAATAAAATTTAGAATCTTTGAATTGTTTGTCACAAACAGGTTGTAATTAACCTCTGTGATGTAAATTGTTTATTTTTGAAATTTAATCATTTTAAAAATTTTGGAAAATTCGAAATGTATATTCTCAATTACGCACAAGTACCTAAATATTTCGAGAAATAAATACCTCTGTTAATAAGCGTGAGGATTGTACAAAGGCGTACAACTTTGCTTGCTCTTGCATTTTTCCCGAAATCCGAAGATTTGTCGAAGTATTTTCCATCGCTGGCCACTACTTTTTCCCATCTTTCGGGCAGCGTACGAATCTCGCGTTGAAAAAACTGGTCATCTTTCGAAGTGATCCAGGAATAGATACAATTTTTACTTCTTCAGAAGACCGGAAGTGCTGGTTAGCCAGGCCGTGTGCCATTCATAGAAACAAGTGATAGTCCGAGGGAGCAACGTCTGGAGAATAAGGCGTAGGACTTTCAATTTCAACGTTTCCAAGTATGTCTTGACCACTTCCGCAACATGGGCTCGAGCATTGTCATGCTGTAAAATCATTTTATCATGTTTCTCGTTGTATTGCGGCCGTTTGTCTTTCAAAACTCGGCTCAAACGCATTAATTGCGTTCGATAACGATCGCCTATGATTGTTTCAGTCGATTTGAACTACTCATAATACACTACGCCGATCGGGTCCCACCAAATACTGAGCATGACCTTGGAACCGTGATTAGTCGACGTGGAAGCATGACCGGGAGATCCCAATGATTTTCTGCGCTTGGGATTATCGTAGTGAACCAATTTTTTGTCTCCAGTCACAAGAGATGCAGGAATCCCTCTCGTATTTGCCTTGCAAGCAGCTGTTCACAAGCAAACAAACGCTGTTCAACATCTCTCTGCTTCAACTCGTACGGCACCCAATTTCCTTGTTTCTGAATCATTTCCATGACTTTCAGGCGTTTTGAAATGGCTTGTTGCGTCACTCCCAATGATCCTGCCAATTCTTGTTGTGTTTGACATGAGTCTTGATCAAGTAATACCTCCAATTCTACATCTTCGAAAACCTTCTCTCTTCCACCTCCATGCTGGTCTTCGACGTCAAAATCAGCTTTCTTGAAGCGTTAAAACCACTTTCGACACATTCTTTCACTAATAGCGGCCTCACCAATGATATCTGAGAGCATTTGATGAGCCTCAGCCGCAAATTTCTTCATATTAAAGCAGAAAATTAAAACTTCCCGCAAATGACGAGAATTTGTCTCGTAAGCTGACATGTTTAATCGAGAATAACTTTATGATGCAGACACAAATCGACTGATATTTCGATTGTGTTATGTTTACAAATACCTCTGGTTATTGTATGACATTTACGATCTATTTATTTCGACTACCACTTACCGCTACAGCCATCTATTGCAAAACGGCGGACGCAAAGTTGTACACCTAATATTATTTCAATGACAACAAATCCAAACGAGTTGAAATTTAGCGTGCAAGATATAAAAGGTTTTCCAATAAGTTTCATTTTGATATAAAAAACGAACGAGTTTATTGTAAAGAGAGAAGTAATATGCTATTAATATGCCACGGAAATTTTCCATGACTAATTCACATCTTTAGGGCTGTATATTCTCGAATACTTCACTAATTCCATCTTTAAGGCCTTGATAATAAAAAATAAAATAATGGAGAAATACGAAAGTGATTGTAGCGTCTGTGAGATAAATATAAGAAAATAGTTTTTCGGCGTGCAGACAAATTTTCAATTCTGGAAAAAGTACCTCCCCGGGTGGGATTCGAACCCGTGATTCGGAGGTTGCGGGTTCCAAACCCGCCTGGGGAGGTACTTTTTCCAGAATTGAAAATTTGTCTGCACGCCGAAAAATTATTTTCTTAATGGAGAAATGTTGTTGATTGTTGTTTATTTCGACTTATCCTAGATTGTATTATACAAGCGTTGGATTAATAAATTTATTTATTTACCTGACACAATTAAGATTTTAAATGAGTACAGATTCGAGGATAATCTTTTTTCACTTATTATGTATTAAGATTGTATTATATGTTTGTGTTAATTTTTTCTTAGAAAAAGCTTATTATTTTGTATTTCATTATATATGACTTATTTCATTATATATGACTTGTTCCATACATTCTTTGTGATGTCGAAGGGATCAATAAAGAATTTGAATTTGAATCGATTGTGTAGCATTGGCATAGACCTTATCTTTCACGAAGCCCCAAAGAAGAGAGTCTAAAGGTGTTAAATCACAAGATATCGGTGGCCAATTATGATCACCTCTTCGAGAAATATACGGCTAGAAAACTTTTCTTGCAAAATTGCGATTGTTTTGTTGCTTATGTGGCAAGTAGCATCTTCTAACGAACGTTAAGATCTAGGTGATTATGCAAAAATTTCGTTTGTGGCATGGCTAATTCCCAAGATCGACGAGAAATGGACAAACCTGACTTTTCGTCAACACTACGAGCTACAACAGCAATATTCTCAGCTGTAATAATTTCGTTTATTCAAACAGATATTCGCCTCAGACGATCCAATTCGTCGAATCCATTTCTTGCGATGTTAAAAAAAGGGTTGGTTGGATCCTAGAGATGGGCTGGTAGGTTTCGCCATTAGGCTCTATTGATTTTCGCTGTTCGGTGCACGAAACTAAGGGAACTCCGCGTGCCACGGTGCATGAAGATGGAGTTTGCAATAATAAAATTAAAGAGTGCAGACGAGCTTAAGAACAGTCTGTTCGGAATTACTTGGCGATGGCTCTGTATATTCCTTCGCGTAGTCTCGTAACTTCGGTTTTCTTTGAGTCGTAAACTCTGTTGTTCGATTCCCTTTAAGCGATTGTGTTTTTACAATTTTGAGTTCCGTTGGAATTTTCGGTTTATGGGGTTTTAGATGTTCGGCTTGAATTCGGCGTATGGGAGCTTAGCTAATGTATAAATTCCAGTTGAATGAAAATTAGGAAAGCGCTGAAGTGAACTCAGAAGTTTTCGAGTGCTTTTTCATTTATTGATAAATTAATTTCTTATTTTCATTTATTGTTCACGTGGATAATGAAAGAGTGCTCCACAACTCCTGACTTCAAGTCAATGATTGCCCCTTTTAATTTTGATATTGTGCCTGAATTTTCAATGATTCTGACTTTGTTATTACCCCGCAATTTTAAAAGAAGCTGGGAATTGCTATTCTACACCAAATTTGGCAAGAAGGTAGTAATGGTTATTCTTTATATACACTTGCAAGAGAAGGAGCACAAACTCCTTTCATTGGCCCAGAACAATGTGTTATAGATAAATGAACACACAAGAAATAGTTTCAAGAGAAGGAAAAAATCGAAAGAGAAACACTCTGGCGGAATCTTCCTAGATTGGATAATTCCAAAAAGTGTCTTCGAAACTTTGATACTTCAAGATCTGAGAAGTATCTGGATCTTAGCAAGAACATGCTATACCTCCTCACTGAAATTTGGCATAATTGCTTGTTTCTTCTTCGTTACCATGCCTAGTCTGGTTTCAAGTTGTCACTCCATCTCTTCCTTGGTCGTCCAACACTTCTGCAACCCAAATATGATTTGTCGAGAGCAATTTTCACAATTCATGTGTGGTCTATTTGATCAATATGTTAATACCATTCGAACTTCCTATCCAGTATCCAACAGCTGTTAATATTCTTTATCTTGTATATTTCTCTGATAGTTTCGCTTCGTTTTCTGTTCAACAATGTTTGCCCAGCAATACCCTCATCTCTGCCGTTTGCAGTATCCGTCTAGTCTTTGATGTATCTGGTCGAGTTTCAGCAGTGTATGTCATGATTGGTCTTACTGTTGCGAAAACACTGGCGGTATCTTCCTAGTTTGGATATTTCCAAAAAGTTTCATCGAATTTTTGATACTGCAAGATCTAGATCTTAGCAAGAATATGCTAGACCTCCTCACTGGATTCCTTACAGGGCATTGCCTCCTCAGGACGCACCTCATGAGAATAAGTCTAGCAGAAAACGACGAGTGCAGATTCTGTGGGTAGGAGGAAGAAACTCCGGATCATCTTGTGATGGAATGCTTCGCCTTTGCTAGCGAACGCAAAAAATTCTTTGGACAAGAAACTTGTAGAAGTGAGGAAGTAACCTACTTGAAATCATCCCAGATACTGGAGTTCATTAGAACTCTGGAACTGGAGGAAGAGCTAATGACCAGAACATTTCTGTTGAGAGACACAATAGCCCAGGTGCAATGAAACCTTCCTTAAATCTAAATATAAATCCTCTTCTTCTTCATACTTCAAAGTAGGAATAATTTCCTTTCTATTCACCATACCTAGTCTGCTTTCAAGTTGTCACTCAATCGCTTCCTCAGTCGACCGACACTTCTGCTACTCAAAGATGATTTGTCGAGAGCAATTTTCACAATTCTAGTTGTTTATATCCTTCATCTTGCATACCTCCCTGATAGATTCGTTTCATTCTCTGCCCAACAATATTATCCCAGCAATTCTTCTGAGTACCCTCATCTCGGCTGTTTTCAGTATTTGTGTATATAGTCTTTGATGTGTCTGGTAGAGTTTCAGTCATTATTGGTCTTATTGTTGCCTTATGTATTCTGGATTTCGTTTCTGTTAGAATGTGTTTATTCTGCCGAATTGAGTTATTGAGGCAAGTTGCTATTCTAGAGGCTATGTTTATTTGCTCTTGAACCTCTGCTTCAACGTTCCCATATTCCGATATCTAAATCATTGATAATTCCTGCCTTCAGTGAAAAAGTTTATAACATTGCAACAAAAATTTGTTCAATAGGTGCTAAACGAGCCGCCACTGATCCAGTCAATTCCAACTCTTTTTCAACATCACAAGAAACGGATTCACCGAACAAGTTCAGTCGCCATCATCCCGAATTCCACTTTGAATTAACAAAATTATAATTCACTCCATCCCCAGAATTCCGATTCACACTATTCATCTTGTTTTATTGGAGCAAGAGGGGCAACATGTTCACCTTTGATTCCAACAACCTTGAGGGGGTTTGCAACAAAAAAAATCCTTTGAGCGAAGGAGCAGGGTATTCGCATTCAGCTAAAGTTGATGAAAGGTGGTACAAACCTCCCTTCCTCTCTCTCCCTCAAGAGTATTCCATTCAATGGCTCAGAGATAAACTGTTCCGATGGAACGTGCAGTAGGGGGGTGGAGAGAAGAGGTCATGCTAATTTATTAGTATTTGTATAGACTCCGGGGGTTGAATTTACCTGAATTAAATCTTGGGGGATGTGTTTGGTTCATGAATTCAAACAATCTTGAAATTGACTGAGATGATTACCTTTCCAGCTTCTCAGAATGTAGCGCGTTTGATGGGGAATTTCGTTTATGATGATCCCGAGAGGGGTTGTACCAATTTATTGATTTTAATCTACAGGGTGGCTCACATAAAACAGTCCAGCTGGATATTTTCGTTTTTATGGAAAATTTTTATTTGGAGTGAAATCTGATTCGTGGGGGTGCAATCGTCCCCTTGAGTGGGGTAGCAACCCCCTCAATCATCTTGAATGACAATAATCGAGTCGAGTAACATATCATTTTGAAGATTGTATAATTTTATTTATTTAAAATCGAATTTTGCCAAAAAATGTGTTTTACTATGTTAGACCGGGGACTTTTCAATTGGCCTTTTACGCTGAATTCCTGAAATTCCTGTTGAGCGTTTGATTTTGAGATTATTGAGGGGTTGCCACCCCGTTATTGAAGCGATGCAATCACAAGATGAACGAATTAAAATGTACGGTGTTTTCATTTTACAACTGCGTGTTCAACTATCAGCCCTCTCATTTTTTATTTGTATGTTGAAAATAAATTTGTTCAAAATTGTGTTTATTGTACTTATTTGTGATATTTTAAAATTTGAATTTTTTAATTATATAAAAATTTAAGAAGTGGAGTCTTTCTGCATTGAAAATTAATTTTATTAGAGAAAAGGGACTTCTATTTCAGTTTTCTCCTCAGTAAAATTGATATTTCTTTTTTCGTGAAATACATATTCCAATGAACTACAATAGTGCATAAAATATAAATTTCCACGCACTTATAACCGAAGAGTTTCTATTATTTTTGTCATTAGCACGACCATACGTGAACTGTTTTTAGGTTAATTCGGCCTTTAGGCCGAGGTAAACATTTCATATTTCAAAAACCGTTATTTAGCAGACCCATGTCTATTTGTGATTTCCTTATATAGTTATACCTATTTAAACATGTTCTAACACCTGCACAAATTCTCAGCAATTATGAGATCTAAATGTAGCCACTGATTTAGTAATTTTTTGTGAGTTGAAGCGTAATAACAAACTAGTTTAACTGATTGTTTTCTTTTCAGATGATCCAAATGCTCACTTGAAGATTGGAAAGATCCTATCAATTCATTTTTTATCTTAGAAGAAATAATTCCAAGTATTTTCCGGGTAAGTTCCTTATACAAAACAGTAATCAATTTAAAGGTTACTTAAATTAGTTTTCTTATCAATGACTTTTTTTCATGATGAAAACTATCGGGTTGTATTAGTTTTAACTTTAGATTGTGATTTCTCAATCTAATAATTCAAGTTTCTTCTAAAACCAAATCCAGTGAATACGGTTATTGTTAAATGATATGTAAGATTTATCTGTTGGGAATTTCATACACTGTCCAAGACAGTAAAATGATTATAAATCAAAAATCATGCAATAGTATGATTTATTTTTTGAGATAGGTCTTATAAGTCCTATCTCATCATATTTATAATTCGAATTGATATTGAATGAAATATATTTATTTGAGTGATTCTCAATTGAATATGCAAATTTCAATATTTGGAATCCGATATTTTTCCTAATTGTCAAATTTATAGTATGCAGAACATTTATTATTTTCTGTATTTACCTGCGGAAATCCAAGGTTTGGCAACTATAGCTTCCTAGTGTCATCGATTGTTTCACGTCGTTTGGCGCGCTTGGAGTTTGATTTTGAATATCTGATATATTTAGGTTTTCATCTCAATATATTATGAGTTGATATAAACCGTTGATACACTATGGGACATAAGAACTGCGTTCTTTGTGGAGAAACTCGCGAATTGAATGAAATATCGTATCACTGATATGGTTTCATTTCCGCGCGCTTCTTGTCAAATTTGCTTACTGAAAATAACATTTATGCTCCCTTTATCCATGTTTATTACTTTGAGGTTAACTCGAAAAAAACTGTTGACAGGAGCTGTCATACAGTTTTTCCATCTAGAAACCATTTGTAATTCAAAATTAAGCGTTTTTGATAAAAAGGTGGTAATTAAGAAACGGAAAATACTCGACCTTATTCAAATTTTCTAATTTGGACATATGAAGTAACACTTTTCCAATCTCATCGGTGTTTTGAAACGTTTTACTTTTCGTCACAAAGTTATGAAGCAAAACTTTTTTCTTTATTATTTCTATTATGCAATTTATACCATAAAAGGTTCAAATGGATAAACGAACTCGTCGACATACTTTCGTCTTTCTTACTGGAACTACAATTTCTACACGAAAAAAAGGTAATTCCTTTTTTTGGAATCCTCTAGCAACTCTTTCAGAAAATTGACAATGTTTTCTTACCGGTACTTAGACTGAAGTTATTACCTAATGAACCGAAGACTATTAAAAACTTCAGACTTTTTTATATCAATAAAATGATAATCTCTACCCCAACATAACAAAAGTGGTTACCGCTACGTAATTAAAATTCAACAAATAACCCCGAGACAGCTCCCTCTATGTCTCAAGCAATAAACTGTTGAGTTAACGAGTCAGTCCATGTTTTTATTCTCAAAATATCATGATTTATTCCTCATGCGACTTATAATTGCTCTAGTTACCCGAGGCATGATTACTCCAAGATTGCGTTTCAGAAAAACATTAACTTCCCTTTTGTTGCCTTACAACCCTTTGCTAAGTTCTTTCCTAATCACATTTATTTATAAGGCCATGAATATTTACGAGGACAACATAAAACGGCGAATATAATGTGATTTACACGAGAGTACCAAATTGTTCGACCACCACCTCGTGATTATGAAATTAGAGCCCCAATTGGAGGGGTGTGAAAGTGGCCTTACGAAAATCGTTCGGTTTCTTTGAACAGGCCAATTGGGTCGATCGAAAGGTATGTTTTGTGCTGCAGAAAATCCCGCAAGTTTTGGCATTAGGTTTGATTAGGTGTCGAATCAAAATGAATTAACGAAGCAGGAAAATAATGAAAAACAATTGAAACATTTTTAAATTTCACTGATGGAGTAGAGTCGAAACTGATTGAGTCTTTTTGGAATTGAAGCCTGTACTCGACTATATGAATTTTTTCTCAGAATTCTTCGATTTAATGAGAAATTTAGGGGACCCTCAATAATAAGAATGATTCATACGGCTTATTTCTCTGATTTAAGAGCAAAATATAGGTTAGGAAATATCTCCTATTTGTTAAGCTTTCTCACGACCGTTTATTTATTGTACAGAGTGTCCCAAATTCGATGCTCACTGAAAGCATCTCGCGAACTATAAGATTTTGAGAAAAAATTCTCAAGATTCCCCGATCTCTTTTTCAGAAATAATCGAAGTTGACTGAAATATCTTAGTTTCTGTTCGGAATATTAAACAAATTTCAAAATGTTTTTTCAGTATTATCTTTTTCAAGATTTATATGAAACTTGTTATAAATAGATCATAGAAATTCAATACCATTTTAAGGGGAGAGTACGATGAGTTTTTCGCTTCAAAATGGGTCTGAGTTTCGGCGATTACTTCTTCATTGGCGCTTAATTTCTTTCCAACGAGCATTCTTTTGAGGTCGTAGAACAAGAAAAAGTCGCCGAGGGCCAGATCTGGCGAATATGGTGGAAGTAGAAGCAATTCGAAGCCCAATTCATACAATTCTGCCATTGTTTTAATTTATTTGTGACACGTCGCATTGTCTTGATGAAACAGCATCTTTTTATCTTCAAATGAGGCCGTTTTTTAGCGATTTCATCCTTTAAACGATCAAATTACGCTATATAATAATCGTCTGGCCCTTTTGGAGATAATCAATGAATATTATACCTTGTGCATCTCAGAATACTGATGCCATAACCTTGCCAGCTGACTGTTGTGTTTTTCCTTGCTCCTTGATTCGGTTCATCGTGTGCAGTCCACTCAGCTGACTGCCGATTGGACTTCGGAGTGAAATGATGGAGCTATGTTTCACCCTTTGTCACATATCGACGCAAAAATTCAGGTTTATTGCACTTAAACAGCTTCAAACACTGCTCAGAATCATTACTACGTTGTTGCTTTTGATCGATTGTGAGCTCGAGCGGCACCCATTTTGCACACAGCTTTCTCATGTAGAAATATTTGTGAATGATATGATGTACACGTTCAGATGATATCTTCACAATGTCTGCTATCTCGATCAACTTCACTTTACGGTCATTCAAAATTATTTTGTGAACTTTTTTGTTTTTTTCGTCGGTGACAGCCTCTTTTCGGCGTTCACTGCGTTCGCCGTCTTCGATGCTCATTTCACCACTTTTAAACTTAGCATACCAATCAATGATCGTTGGTTTTCCTGATGCAGACCCCGGAAACTCTTCATCAAGCCAAGATTTTGCTTCAACTGTATTTTTCTCCTTCGAAAAGCCATATTTTATCAGCACACTAAATTCTATTCTCAAACAACAAAAGTAACTACACTCACAACGCAATATCTGGTAATGGTCTGACTGCTGTCAAATTTTGATAAGTATCGTTTGAAGGAAGGTAACTAAAAATCATATGGATTTAATACTAGCACCGCCATCTGTGCATCAGAGCGAGGACTTTACAATTGGTCTATAATTACATGGAAATGTTAGTTTTCCCTTTCGCTCGGAAGTAATAGCTATCATTATTGACTCGTGGTATAAACTACTAATGTTCAAAATTCGTTACAAATTGTTTAACTAACAGTTTTCAGGTAAAGCTATATAGGTATATCAATTATTTTTACATTGAAATATTAATTTTCTTTTTTGCTCGGGAATAATAGCTATCATTATAAACTCGAGGTATAAACTTATATTGTTGAATATTCATTTAAAGTTGCACAACTGAGACTTTCTTTCGGTAAAGCTGAATATCTAGAAGCAATGTCATTATTACCTCGAGCTATTACTCCCTCGGGAATAACATACCCCTCATTATGGATTCTTGGTAAAACCGCCTACAATTTAAAACGAATTTTTTCCCGAGCACGTCGCAAATCTGCCTTCTTCCCACAACGACCTCCCCGACTCCACGCAAATGTTTCTGGGTTGTCAATTTTTATGGCCGCGAGCATTGGAAGTGACGTATCCGAAATGCGTAAATGGGTTCCGATATTTCCCGGCCGCCCGCGATGCCAGGACGTTCCATCCTTGCCTTCCCTCTCCAGAAATAATCGGCTGTCTCGACGGAGCAGGGAACTTTAATATTCGCGTGGGATTGATAAACGCCCGAAGATTTTTCATCGGGAACCTGTAATGTTAAAAGAAGTTCTTCGGTGTATGGCAATCCATCAGATTGGAAACAAATCAAACAGAGAAAAAAAACGGGGTTGGCGTTTTATTGTGAGTAATGGTGTTTGCTATCGGCTTTGTTCCTGTTTCTCATGACGGATTGGTTTTTCTTTTGTCCCTTATTTATGTGCGCCACTGCGAGGGGGGGGTGCAAGGATGTGGAAATAAGTTGGGGATATGGGAATGGAAATCTTTATTCGATCAATGTCGAACGCATAATAGTGGATTATGCCATGTGTGTCGATAATTATGGCTATTATTCGAGGGAATAATGGCCATTATTGCTTGTAGTATACTTTACCTTATCTTCGACTCATTTATCAGTTTGGGATTTTTGATGATCAGTTTTTTTCGTCGATATAACATTGAGATTAGTTATAGTACACAAGTAGTTATCTGTGGTAAAAAGTTTGTGTTTTGAACAATAGATTAGATTATCAAGGTTATGAGTTTAAGAGTAGCTTTAGCTAATCTTCGCCTTTTCAGGGCAAATGTATGTACATTTGTTCAATAAAATCGATTCATTATTATTATTATTATCAACCTTAGAAGAAGAGGGAATAAAGACTATTAATCCCTAATAGCCCAAGAGCCTCCTATGGCCAGATCTTCGTTATTTGATAAAATCTGAAAGATTTTCTATGCATTTCCCCTACACAGGTGAATATGACCAGTCACTATAGAGTTTGGGTTGTGATTATATTGGCAGGTAACAGATAGTAAAGGTGTATGTAATAGTCCTTTAAATTCATTTAAGTATAAATCTTAATTTTTTACATTTCCTTAAATGATCTTTATTTTGCTCAGAAAAGGTAGTATTTTAAGAGGAGTTTGCTAAAGAAACCATTTCCAACACAAATACGAGAATATATTGAGAATTTGCCATAACAGTTTCACGGTATTAGGTGTACAACTTTGCTTCAGACTTTTTGCAATAAATAGCTGTAGCAGTAAATGGTAGTCGAAATAAAAAGATCGTAGATGTCATACAATAAGCTTAGGTATTTGTAAACATGGAGCCATCGAAATAGTGTCTGCATCATAAAGTTATTCTCGATTAAACATGTCAGCTTACGAGCCGAATTCTCGTCATTTGCGGGAGGTTTTATTTTCTGCTTCAATATGAAGAAATCTTCGGCTAAGGCTCATCGAATGCTCTCAAATACCTATGGTGAGGCCGCTATTAGTGGAGGAACGTGCCGAGAGTGGTTTCAACGCTTCAAGAACGGTGATTTTTACGTCGAAGACCAGCATGGCGGTGGAAGAGAGATGGTTTTTGAAGATACAGAATGGAAAACATTACTTGATAAAGACTCGTGTCAAACGCACCAAGAATTGGCAAGATCATTGGAAGTGACGCAACAAGCCGTTTCAAAACGCTTGAAAGTCATGGAAATGATTCAAAAACAGGGAAATTGGGTGCCTTACGAGTTGAAACCGAGAGATGTTGAACGGAGTTTGTTTTCTTGTGAACAGCTGCTTGCAAGGCGAAGACTGAAAGGATTACTGTATCGCATTGTGACTGAAGACAAAAAAATGGGTTCATTAAAATAATCCCAAGCGCAGAAAAGAATGGGGATATCCCGGCCATGCTTCCATATCGACGGCTAATCCGAATATTCGTGGTTCCAAGGCCATGCTCAGTATTTCATGAGACCAACCCGGCGTAGTGTATTATGAGTTGTTAAAACCGACCGAAACAATCACAGGCGATCGTCATCAAACGCCATTGATGCGTTTGAGCCGAGCATTGAAAGACAAACCGCCACAACACAACGAAAAACATGATAAAATGATTTTACAGTATGACAATGCTCGACCCCATGCTGCGAAAATGGTCAAGACCTACTTGGAAATGTTGAACGGGAAGTCCTACCCCACCCGCCGTATTTTCCAGACGTTTCTCCCTCGTACTATCACTTGTTTATATCAATGGCACATGGCCTGGCTGATCAGCGGCCTTATGAAGAAGTAAAAAAAATGGATCGATTCGTGGATCGCTTCAAAAGATGTTTTTTCACCGCGGGAATCGTATGCTGCCCGAAAGATGGGAGAAAGTAGTGTCAAGCGATGGACAATACTTTGAATCATGAATTTATAACCAGTTTTTTACAATAGAGCCTCGAATTTCGGAAAAAAAACGGCGGATGCAAAGTTGTACGCCTATGTATAAATTGTATCGAAATGATAAAGAAATACGTTAATCCAAGAACGTCAAATGTTAAGCATGACAGATTATTCGTAAAAAAAAAATAATTAGGAAAACGTTACAATCGTTTCAAAGCGTCAATGAGTTATAAAAACTGTCACTCAATATTTCAAAATTAAAAAAATGTACCCCACATTGAGCAGGCTAAGCCTGCTTGGTTTCTGTGATATTTATTGTATTTCGAACGAAGTTATTTCTCATACATAGCCGAATTGATTGTAGGTACTTAACGATAAGAAGAAATTGTGGAATATTCAACCATGTTTTTAATAGCATTTTTAAAAGCATACTGCATAATTTAGATAATGAAACGATAATAATTGTTTTTACGAGTTTTGTTTCGATTTTGGATTCATAATCAGGTCAATTTGTGGATTCACATAAATGGCACTTATGACATTTACTACCATCACTACTTGAATACTCACCACTTTGTGTTTCATCACCACCCATAGCACAAATATCTTGATTTCATAAATTCGTGCGAGTTATGACCCAAATGATCCCATGAAGATACACAGCTGGCACTGAAACGAGGCCAACGGGATTCAGCCACAACAAAAAACTAACCCTGCACAACTGGAGAACGAAAACGAACAGCTCTGCCCCTATTTGTGTTTCAGCCACCTCAAACCAAATGAAGGAAATCCCGTTATGACGTTCACCTCAATGAGTCGATTTCCTATGAGGAAACTGCCCAATCTCCGCCCAGGGATCCTCTGGATTGTTCGCAAATCGAATCATCCAAATGTGTCCTGGATATTAGGAAGGGTTGGAAGTTAGGCGATCAGTGGTGACTGGTGTCTTGGAGTTGCAAAGCTTTATCTGTGTATCTGAAGATGATATAAACGGTAGAATTTTTCGATATTTTGAGACGAATTGTTTTATATGGTTTTGATAATGAAAATGTTAGATTTCGCTATTTTATCATCGTGTATTGTTTATCCATGCCAATTTGACACTCCTCTGTAGGAACCTTTTACGTCAGCATCTGGTACAGCCTTCTTGAAGTGTTTGAACTTGTGCTAACATTTTGGAACATTTGGGAATTATTGCCAGAGAGATCAAGAGTATTTCAACGCGGTTCTGACGTAAGTTGGTAGAGCTGCATCCAAATTTGTCCGAATCCGTTTTCCATTGCACTTGTCTCGACTTTGACTTCGCCAACATCAACATTTCTTGTATTACCGTGCTTGTGACACCTCTTTGATTCTTTGATTGTATTGGTCCACATCCATGATGACCGTCGTTTTTCTCTTGTCTGCTTCTTGCTTGTCAATTCTTTCAGGGATCTTTGTTATTGGATTCATGTTGCTTGGTGGTTGAATCCAATGCAGTTCTTTTCCTCCACCTATACTCCTCAGCTATCTCTGGGTCTTGTATCTTTAGCGCTGTTTCCCCTGCCCCCAACATCACCTCAAGTTTAGGAACGTTTTTAGGTGCTATGGAGAACTTTAAACCCTATTTGAGGAGGTATTTCTGGTCTTCACTGAGAGCCTTGCTTGACAAGTTGATCACCGTTTTTGTTTGCTCTAATGCTGTATATTCTTTGGAGTCTCTCATCAGCTTTTCCATTTTTCTTTTTTATGTCTCTTTTTGTTGTTCGTTTGTTTTCTCATAACTCTTCAATACCTTTTGTGCAGAAAGATTAGTTTTTGTCTTCAAAATAGGCTTCAACCACGGCAATATCTTCTTTTTTCCATTGAATTTATTGCCGTGGAGCATTTTTTGAGGTCAGCAAAAAGTCAGTAATCACTGAGCGGCCAGATCTGGAGAATGAGCTGGCTGGCCAAATATTTAGAAGAGCAATTCGACCATGGTTCTCGTCGATTTGTGACAAATATCATGTTTCGGTGAACCTCTCTGTTGATACTCTCTTCGACTTAGCAGTGATGAATCTATGTTACATATTTCGAGCAAAGCTTTCTCATGTACAAAATAGTGAATACCCTGCCTTCTGACATCTTCAACTCCACCGATATTCCACGCAACTTCAATTTATGATTGCTCAAACCATTTCATGGACTTCTTTGATAATTTTCTGAAACAACTGCCGAATTTTGGCGACCAGAGCGTTCAGTATCGTCGGTAGTCCTTCAGCCTAGTTCAAAGTCGGCATACCACTTTTTAACCTTGTTGTCGATGGAGCAGAGTCTCAATAATACTTCTAAAGCCATTGCGTTCGTCTCTAATCAATGAATAACGAAATAGAGATAAAAGGCAGCGGCCCAACAATCAGAGTGGGATAATAGAAAGCCTTCTGGAGGAATACTCTGGGTCTTGCTCAGGCAAAGAAATTTGTGGTGCTTTCACCGACCTATACCAGAAAGATCCTGAAGCTACCATGAGCTGAGCTTCGGATAATGGTGGGACTCCTGACAGGACTGCCAATACTTTTTGTAACACATGAGTAAGTCAGCAGATGAGATCTGCAAGAAAGGAGGTAGTAACAGCCGAACACATAGTGCGTAAATGCCTGGGACTGGCTGGCCTAAAAACCACTCACAAGGGAGAGTCAGCTCTGGATACTCGCGAAGTAATAGCCAAGGCTCTTAAGGATGTCGTTGGTTTCGTTAATAGCATTGACGGCCTACCTGGGTTTGTATGAATAGGTAGGGTTAAGGAAAAAAGATCAATTTGGTCGCAGATCCCGGAAGGGTTAATAGAGCTGCAGCAACCCTTATTCAGTATTAATAATAATAATGCACCAGCTTCATTTTGGAATATGTAAGGCCCAATCACACCACCAGCCCAAAAACCTCACCAAACAGTGATACGTTGAGGATGGAGAGGTTTTTCAACAATCATTCTAGGATTTTCCGAGCACCAAATGCGATAATTTTGCTTATTGATGAAGCCTTTGATGCGAAAAGGGGCCAAATCAGCGAAGATACGACGTTACTGATAATCGACCGATTAAAAGTCTTGTATAAATTGAACTTTAAAAAACTCAAGAACTAAGTGTTCATGCAAAATACGTTGTAAAATCGATTGCAGGATGCTCAATTGATAAGATCGACGAGGAATCGACAAACACTCTTCAGATTCACTGAATTTGACTTATGTATCATGGGCGCCAGGTTTACTGAAGTAAGCTGGACATGAAACTCTGTTCGAGGAACGACCGCTTAATAAAAAATGCAGCGCGAAATTAAACATCCCTGCTCCTTTTCACTCATTATCCCACACATTGTCGGATCTGCCCGAACACACAGATCCGCCGAACCGAATCTCGTCGTCTGTGGAACCTTCATCCGGATGCAATATCGTGAAAATGAGAAATTCTCAATAATTCCTCCACCTCCCGCCGCAAGTGGAATGATGAAAAGGAGAATCAGAGGAAACTCAACTTCATTTGCGCTCCACCGTTCAATGGGGCACGGTAACAGCTGGCTCATGGAAATCTCATCACCACCGCCCCCACCCCTCCGGTTTTCCTCGAATGCCTCGATTCTCCCATTCACTGTACGGGGCGCAAATACAGAAATAATTACATAAAGGCGCATTAGAGCCTCATATGGGACTAATCTGTGCGAAATTACGAATCGGAGAAAATGTACATATTTCGACAGTTACGTGATTGTGGATGGTTCCCTTCGATTCGTTGACGCGAAGCGATGGCGAAAACTGACAGTATTCGTACGGATCATAGAGTAATAAATATAGATAGAGGGAGTATACGCAATTTTTACATGTCCCCAACATGGTTAGATTAGGTTGTCGGATTGTGATATATTTTCAAATCCACAATTTTACTATATCGTTATGAATGTATATTATATTGAATGAAATATATTTATTTGAGTGATTCCCGATCAAATATGCAAATTTGAATATTTGGAACCCGATATTTTTCCTAATTGTCGAATTTATAATAAAGCAGAATATTTATTATTTTTTGCATCTAGCTGCTGAAATCCAAGGTTTGGCAAATTTTGTTCTCCTAGTGTCATCTGTTGTTTCACGTCGTTAGGCGCGCTTGATGTTTGTTTTCTGTATTTCTGATATATTTAGGTATTTATTTAGATATATTTTTAGTTAATATGAAACGTTGATTCACTATGGGCATTTCTTTGCGTTCTTTGTGGAGAAACTCGAGAATTGAGTTAAATATCGTATCACTGATATGTTTTCATTTCTGCGTGCTTCCTGTCGAATTATGATATGTTGGGGACAAAATTTGCTTACTAAAAATGACACATGCTCCCTCTTTCTATGTTCATTTCTCTGAGGGTGGGTTTCATAAAACTTTTATCGTGATTTGCTCGATTTAATCTTTTCTATGTTCAATTTCAGTTATTTTTGACACTTCCATATGAATAAACAAGTTTTCGTGGAAAAGAAAAAATTATCGTAAGTAATTGCGCAAGCGCATCAAAATTACCGATAATTTTGCATGACAGCGTGTTGTCATAAAAACTGCATGAGTTCATCTTTATTTTTGGAGAAAGAGCCCTCCACTTCGGTGTCGGGATCCCTCCACCTTCGGTGTCGGGCTTTTTCTCCAAAAATGAAAATGAACGAATGCAGGTTTTCAAAGAAAACACTCTGGAATGCGAAATTATCCGGTCATTTTGATGCACGAGTGTAATTCGGGGGAATATTTCCCGAATAAACTGTTAACTTGTCAAAGTGACATAGATTCCATCGATGCCATAGATTTGAACTGTGTAAGATTCATAGAAACTATGCATCTATGAACAGAACAAGTATCGCAGTGCTATTTCGCTTCCTACAATGCAATTATCTCTGTAATTTTCGATAATTGCACCTAGAATTTTTGACAGGAGGGAAATGTTCGATAATATTTGAAGCACTCGTGGTATTACGTTCGATAAATACATACATGGGAATTTTCTCATTTTCAGTTTTAATATTCGTAAAATTGAATGTATATTATGGACGTCGGTAAAATCAATTACCAACGCGTTTAGCCTAGCAAACTAGAGTTACCTTAAAAATACACCATTTATTTATTATTTACATTCATTTCGAAAATACAAAAATAAATAAATTTGCAGCGAATAAACTCTCTTCATATTTTAGGAATCAACTGCGCTACGGTAAGGACAACGTCTGGTGGGTCCACAAGTTTTAAAATAAATGACCGAATAAATAAGCGTGTAAAAGTTCCTCATTCCACCCCACCGCGCTTCCCTAGTTTTTTCCCCATACCCAAGATTCATCATCGGCAAAAATACCGGAGGGTTGAACTAGTGAAACTTTCTTCGGGAAATTTGTATCTCGCGTTCCCAATCAAAACTCCTCCTCGGCCAAGATTTATCACCCCAACTGGGCCCACTCTTGTACGCAAGTTCTCGAACTATAAATCGATAGGCCATCTGGGAATAATCGCCTCAAATATTCCACCGCATCATTTTCAATTTATCCCCCAGCCATTCGGCGAGAAAAGTACCTATAGTGATCGTGTGGAAATTGGCCCTAAGACAGGGATCATTTCACCACCCCTCTCTCTTAGCTGCGGGGGCACGGGGACGCAAATCTGAATAGAATGCCAATTTGGGGGTCCGTAAGTTCGGTCATCTTCGTCCCTGCATTCATCCCCTGTGTCTGGTTGGCGATAACAGGTCGTTGTTTTCGGTATTTACGACCGAAGAATGCAGTTTTAACGAATAAAAGTCTTAGTTTATGAAAATAATACGATTTTTAACGGAATATTTCTAAAAACTCCAAGAGGTCTAAACGTTTGCCTTTAAGACCTTTGTGTAAATTTTTTTTCTTATTGGAATCTATAAAATGATAAGACAAAAGTTTTACACGAAGGTCTTGAAGGCAAACATCTATATGTACTTGTATATATTATTTTATATTCAGTTTTGGGAATGCATGTCAGGAAGATTTTATATGTTTTATTGGAAATTGTGAAACGTATAGTCAAGTGTTTTATTTATTTCCTTTTATTAATTTGAAAGTATGTTTCACCAAGGGATATGTGAGGAATCAATTTCGGACTTGTGAATATATCTACTTCACAAAAATTGTAATTAGGAATTTCAAACTAACTAAACAAAAATTCCGAAACGTACGTCTGTCTTTGTTTCAATTTAGTTATTGAATTTGTTAACCGTTTACTCAATTTGTATAGTTTTAGTTATTTTGAATTTTCTTTTGCTTGGTTATTATTTTTGTTATTTTCAGAATTGGAAGTGTATTTCAAGACAAAAATAAACCAAATATATCATTGAGATTCGTTATTGTGAAGCAAAAGACACGAAGTTGTCAATTTTTTGATATTTACAAATTTAAGTTGAGTATCTTGGGAAGGAAAGGTGCTATGAGAAAAAATTAATCTTAACCACCCTGTATTTCGAAAACAAAGCATTTGAGGGCCTATGTTTATGGGACTTTTATGTCTCAAAATGATCCGAGGAATCTGTAATTGTCATTTGTACCTCCAATTTAGAAACACCCTGTATTTCAAACTAAAATCAAAGCTTTCATCGACAAATCAAAGTATCGTCATGTCTTAAAACACCCAATCAGCATTTCGCGCCTCCCCTCAACACCATTACCGCAAATGACGAACCAAACCACCAAAACGATCCTGTACAACAGGTCGTAAACATCGTGCAAACGACAACAACCAAATCTTCCCTTATTTCGTGGCGAATCATAAATTCCCTAATTCGGCTACTCCAAAACGAAGGTAACGGAATTAACTTTCTGATTTCTGGAGGGAGGAACCCCCATCAGCATGCAGGGAACCTCTCCCATTCCTTTATTCCCGCCGTCCGAGAGAGTATCAGCGTTTAGACACACCGGCATTCTGCAAACGTAGACTTGCCTGAATATTCTCGGCCTTACAGTTTCCTGTTTCGCAGGGTACTTTATATCGGCCATTCCGTGATGTAGATAGAGGCCGGTGGCGGCGCCCTACCCGGCGAATATCAGGAGTAATTGAAAAATTAGCATATTGCCTGAAACTGTTCCAGAAATATGTACACTGAGGGATTTTTTTTTGGAGTCTGTCTTGTTGTAGATATTGATTTGGTTATGTTCGTGGTTTGAATCAGGGAGGTTGAGAGGGGTGGGATGTAAGGAGGTAATTTGGAGGATAAGGGACTTGTATAGGGTGTGCCAATAAGAGTGCAAGATTTGGAGATGTGATAAATATGGTTATTTTAGGCGGAAGCTTCTAATATTCTTTGGGTTATGAAGTAGACATCTTGGAGTTAATATCATATAGTAATAAACATAGATAGGAGGAGTGTACGCAATTTTTACATGTCCCCAACATGGTAAGATGTCGGATTGTGATATATTTTCAAATCCACAATGCTACTATATGAAAAATATTCATTCAAGTAATTCCTGATTAAATATCAAATTTGAATATTTGGAATCCGATATTTTTCTTAATTGTCGAATTTATAATAAGCAGAAAACTTATTATTTTATGTATCTACCTGCTGGAATTCAAGGTTTGGCAACTTTTGCTCTCCTAGCGTCATCTGTTGTTTCACGTCGTTTGGCGCGCTTGATGTTTGTTTTCTGAATTTCTGATATATTTAGGTATTCATTTCAATATATTTTGAGTTAATATGAAACATTGATTCACTATGGGACATAAGAAGTGCGTTCTTTGTGGAGAAACTCGCGAATTGAGTGAAATATCGTATCACTGATATGATTTCATTTCCGCGCGCTTCATGTCAAATTTGATAGTTCATGTTGGGCACCAAATTTGTTCACTAAAAATGACATTTGCTCCTTCTATCTATGTTTATTACTCTGAGGTGTATATGTACGTCAATAGTATTTATACTTACTAGTAGAATGTTCGATGATTTGACGAAAATGTTTATTTTTCAATTTTCGAAAATAAAGAGAAATATATCTCTTTTTTAACTCCATTTGTTCTGGAAATACTATCTTTGGACTTGGGATCTGTACCATCCTGTCAAAATATTCAAATGTAAACACTAAGTTATTACGTCTTTTTTTCTTCATAGTAATTTTTGAGCGTTTGTTCATCTCGTCACAATGCCTAAAATTTTCGACCGAGATGAAAATTTTCATTTGGATGACAATATGAAGCCTGGTGTGAAGTTTCATGCTCATCACCTATTCAGAATCATAGAAAAATCAAGAAGAATGTCCAAAAAAATTACCCATTTTCGTGACCACAAAACCGATTGATTTGAGATTGAGGTGTTGATGGGGAAAATAATTTTAAGTTCTATGAAAAATTTCAAGCTGATCACATCATCAGAACATCAATACACATTGGCCAAAAGAGGACCACAAACTCCTTTGACCCAGAACCTTTCTGCGGCATAAGTAAATATGCCTATAAGAAAGTGTTTCAGGAAAAAACCGAAAGAGAAACACTCTAGCGTAATCTTCCTGGGTTGGATCATCCCAAAAAGTTTCTTCGACACTTTTATACTGTAAGATCTAAGAGGTATCTGGATCTTAGCAAGAATATGCTACACCTCCTCTCTGGATTCCTTACAAAGCATTGCCGCCTCAGGAACCATCACCATGGGAATGGGTCTTGAAGAAAACGATTAGTGCAGATATTATGGGGAGAAGGAAAAAACTCTGGATCACCTGTTGACCGAATGCTTCGCCATCGCTAGCCAACGCAAAAAATGGTTGGGACAACAGAGTTGTAGAAGTTAGGAGTGACCTCTTTGAAGCCATCTCAGATACTGATTCTAATAGGGAGAATATCACAGATGAGGCGCATAATAGACCATAGAGTTGCGGTGTAGAGGAGAACCTTAGACTCTTGCATAGTTTCATGCCAATAGCATCATTATAGTTATAAAAAATTCAAAAAGAATTTCGAAAAAATTAGGAAAGCACTGACTTTTGAATGATCGCAGTTAATTCACCACTTGCACCCTTGGAGATGACATAAATACCTTTGCATATGGAAGGTTATCTTTCTTCATTTTCATAAATATTTCCATTGATTTTTTTCCAGAGTTGTTGTCGTAGTGTTGGTTGGACGTAGTCCCTCCATTTCGTTTCATTTTCTGTAAAAAAAAAATAGACAAGTGAAAGAAATTCGGTCGATTTTGGATGCAGCTTACGTCAGAACCTTGTTGAAACAATGCATGCCTCAAGTCTCTGGAGATGGTTCTCAATTGCTATTGATTGGCTCAAGGTTGAACACCTGAAGAAGATAAAGACGAGCAGAATTTTTGATGTACTAGATTCATATTGGATCGTATCAGAGAGATAAACATTACATGATGATAAAATAACGAAATTGAACATTTTCATTTTCAAAACAATATAATTAGTTAGACCACTCGTCTTCTTCGTCCAGTTTCGTTGATGTCAGTTTTTTATTTATTTTTAATTTGATCTCTTTCATTCTTGCCTAATAATAATGTTAATAAGAGTTTATCCTATCCTTGGTTTTCTTTTTCCAAATGATCTTTGTATTTGTTGCTTATTATCAAACTTTCAACCCAACGTAACTCTCTCAAAAGATTCGGCCGTCCAGATAACGCGATGTACCACCGTTAGACGACCAAACAACAATTCAATCTATCCCCGAACCGTACAATCAATTAACCAGGGTAGGTTACCGCAACGTACACCAAAACAATCGATCGCAAACCGCAGCCAATGGTTTCGTACTTATTAGTTCATCCTCATTGTACAGCTTGTTCAGGAACGGGAATTAATTGAATTATTGTCCCTCATGTGATCGTATCCACGTTGTGTGTTGTGTGTGTAGGAACACACATAAGCTATTTCCACATGTTGCTAGATTATTTTTGTGGCATTACATTGCACTATGGATGATTGGATTATGTCATAGCGATTGAACGATAGATACGAGGATACAGATGATCAATTACACGATTACACTGTGGATTAAAGAAGTTAATAGGGACGGAGTGGTTCAATTAGTGGATGGCAAAATTAAAATTTGGAAAAAATGACAAAAACATTTTGAGGATGCGGTAACTGTTGATTTTTTGCAAAGTCTGAGATTTTGACTCTCATAAGTTACAGACGAAGATGCAAGTTACTGCTGAAACTACTCTACGATTCATGACCAGCAAATTGGAAATTGATTATAGATTAGATTTTGATTTAATTAAGGAGGTTACGTTTCACTTCGACCAAATGGTCTATTGGGCCCCCCATCAGAGCTATTCTCTCCATAACGTGATTTACAGCTCGCCTTCCAGTTCCAGAATTCTGATGAACTCCAATATCTGGGATGTCTTCAAGGAGGCTAATTCCTCAATTCCATAAGTTTCGTGTCCAAGGCAGGTTTTGCGTTGGCTAGCGATGGCGAGGCATTCCGTCACCAGGTGATTTGGAGTTTCTTCTTCCTCCTTCCCACAGAATCTGCACTCGTCATATTCTGTTAGACCCATTCTCATGAGGTGTTTCCTAAGGCGGCAATGCCTTGTGAGGAATCCAGTGAGGAGGTGTAGCATGTTCTTACTAAGATCCAGATACTTCTTGGATCTTGTTGAGTCAAAGTTTCGAAGAAACTTTTTGGAGTGATCTAGACCAGGAAGATTCCGCCAGAGTTTTTCTCATTCGGTTACCTCCTTTTCCCGAAACTCTTTCTTGTAGGTGCATTTGTCTACACCACAGAAAGATTCCGGCCGATGAAAGGAGTTTCTGCTCCTTTTCTGGCAAGGCGGTTTAGCTAAAAATGAATTTGTTCCATACTTTACGGGACACAGTGTATGTCCGCATCAGATTTGCAGATCTATTTGACTTACAAACTCGGTGGATCTATCTATGGATCTCTTAGATCTACATATGGATCTCTTAGATCTACATATGGATCTCTCGGATCTACCTATGGATATCTTAGATCTACCTATGGATATCTTAGATCTACCTATGGATATCTTAGATCTACCTATGGATCTTTTAGATCTACCTATGGATCTCTGATTGCATACTAGATATCGTTATATGCTTTTACATCAGCTAAAAATGAATTGGTTCCATACTTTACGGACACACTGTATATATATATATATATATATATAAACACTATGCTTCAAAGAATAGAGGCTCAATTGTGATAGGAAAAAAAAAGTGGTACTCTTTTTTTTTCCTATCACAATTGAGCCTCTATTCCCTGAAGCATAGTGTTTATAGTTAAAAAGGCTCTTATCTCAGATTACTATATATATATATATATATATATATATATATATATATATATATATATATATATATATATATATATATATATATATATATATATATATATATATATATATATATATATATATATATATATATATATATATATATATATATATATATATATATATATATATATATATATATATATATATATATATATATATATATATATATATATTGTTAACAATCCCGCATTCTTGCGGATCCGCGGGATTGATAATTTTATCCTGCGGATTTGATGGATTGATATTTTGGTACGGGATTGGATTCCCTAAACAAAACTCCGACCTAGGACAACTAAAATGGCGAAGTAACGTCACACTATGGAGCGTATTATAACTGAAATACACTGACACTTTTAATCGTTGATTATGTGTTGCTACGGTCCAGGCGACCTTGCCAACATAACATCCTCTTATTTCTTCGTTCAGCTTTGGCTTTATCGGAAAATGTGAACTCCTCACTGCACAACCTTCGGATCAATTTTCGTTGGAACGTATAGTTACGGCCCAACTTCCGTGGAAGGCTCTAATTTTGCGACACGAAATATATTTCATGTCCCTCAAGTTTTCCAGTGCCTCCCGTCTGGCCGAATCGATAAGCTGAGTGTTTTTCGGTTGCGTTCCACCCAAACGGCCAGTGGCGACCCTTGAGAATAGGCGAAATCGGCTCAAAAAAAGACCTCGAACGTTCCAATTGATTGGTGTTTTTCAATTCTGTCCTGTCCCACCGAACTGTCATTTGTGTCTCAAATCGACGGGGATAGGGAATGGGACCAGTGGCGTACGCCAGCGGAATGATTTAAGTTGAACGCTAGCTTCAATTAATCCGATGGCAAGACTTTTGTTGATGGGCAAGTGAGTTCTTCACATCATTGCTTAGAAATATGAATACGCTCTATTAGTGATGACGTCACACACCTCCATTTTAGTTCTTCTGTCAGTGTTCGGAATCCAAACAAACAAATTGTCATTCAAATTAGTAAGTTGTCATTGAAGAAATTGGCTTATTTTGATAAATAAGATTATTTAAGGAACGATTTTACTATTAATTGATGTACAGAAGGAACGAGATTAATGCCAGTATGTTCGAACTTGAAGATCAACTAATAAACACGGCTTTTTACAAAATCTGAGGAATGATACAGGATTCGAACTTACTGGTATTAACCTCGTTCCTTCTGTCTATCAATTAATACCGAAATGGTTCCTCAAATACTCTTATTTATGAAAATAAGCCAATTCCTTCAACGACACCGTACTAATTTGAATGACAATTTATTTGTTTGGATTCCGAACACTGAGAGGAGAACTAAAAATGGCGGTGTGTGATGTCACACTAATAGAGCGTATTGCTGAAAAGAAGTTCGTTTCGAAGCAGAATGTGGCTTTCAAAATAATATAACAGGCCAATTGAAAAGTCCCCGGTCTACCATAGTAAAACACATTTTTTTTTGGCAAAATTCGATTTTATTATTCAACGTAGTTGCCTTCGAGGGCGATTCAGCGATTATAGCGATCTTTCAACTTTTCAATACCATTTTTGTAGTGCCATTTGTCTTCCGCTTCAAAATAGGCCTCAGTTTCGGCGATTACTTCTTCATTGGCGCTGAATTTCTTTCCAGCGAGCATTCTTTTGAGGTCTGAGAACAGGAAAAAGTCGCTGGGGGTCCAGATCTGGCGAATACGGCGGATGCAGAAGCAATTCGAAGCCCAATTCATGCAATTTTGCCATTGTTTTCATTGATTTGTGACACGGCGCATTGTCTTGATGAAACAGCACCTTTTTTTCTTCAAATGGGACCGTATTTTAACGATTTCATCCTCTAAACGCTATATAATAATCGCTGTTGATGGTCTGGCCCCTTTGAAAGTAATCAATGGATATTATACCTTGCGCATCCCAAAATACTGATGCCATAGGCTTTCCAGCTGAGTGTTGTGTTTTTCCTCGCTTTGGATTCGGTTCATTGTGTGCAGTCTACTCAGCTGACTTTCAATTGAACTCCGGAGTGAAATGATGGAGCCATGTTTCATCCATTGTCACATATCGACGCAAAAATTCAGGTTTATTGCACTTAAACAGCTTCAAACACTGCTCAGAATCATAAACACGTTGCTTTTGATCGATTGTGAGCTCGCGCGGCACCCATTTTGCACACAGCTTTCTCATGTACTAATATTCGTTAATGATATGTACACGTTCAGATGATATATTCACAATGTCTGCTATCTCGATCAACTTCACTTTACAGTCATCCAAAATTATTTTGTGAACTTTTAAACGTTTACACGTTTAAACTTAGCATTCCAATCAATGATGATTGATTTTCCTGGTGCAGACCCTGGAAACTCTTCATCAAGCCAAGATTTTGCTTCAACTGTACACGAAATTCATGTTCATGTTGAGGACATGTAAAAATTGCGTATACTTCCTCTATCTATGTTTATTACTCTATGGTTTTCACCGACTGCTTTCCAGTCAGCTGACGCATTCTTCGACTTAGGAGTGTAGTGCTGAATGATCCACTGTCACATAACAAATCAAACTTATTTAGTGGTTTTAGCTTCTTTCGCAGCTTTGCTTATCGACGTATATAGAGCAAAGCTCTCTCATGGACAAATGTTCAAGCAAAATAGTGAATACAAGAAAAATATTGCCTTTTAAGTCATTTTTCAATCGGTGCCACAACTCTACTATCCTTAGACAAAACTGCCAAATTTCAAAACCCATTGATTATTATGAAGATATTTTGTAAATACATGAATAAGGATTTGATAAATTTGATCTGAAAGCCAAGCAGCGTTTCGTGAGATCAGCATCTGGATAGGTGACCACTCCAAGGTAATCACATAGTTTGACCAATTTTTTTTTCGAAATTTTCTCATCGCCACTACTGTCGCTCCCGCCCGGAACCAGTGGTGTGCTTCCCCGGGACCGCCACGGTCTGCCAAATTGCCCCTATCGGGACATTATCACGTTCGAATATATACCGGGACAGGGGGTGGGTGGTCCAGGAAGGGACTCACCGTTCCGCGCTTATGACAAACTTCCTCCTGACCCCCAGCTAACATGAATTTTCACTTCGGTCTGATGCGAATAGGAAACCGTCTGCATAATCTAATGCCCGTTGTTCCCGAATCCCACACCGACTTCCGAAGTGGCTCTATTCGAATGCTTTCCGACTGAAACGCTCCATATATACGTATGGGGAGGTGGGTTTTGGTCCTTCGATTCCGGATCCCTGCCAAGGGAACGTACGGTGTTTCTTGGGATGGGCGGGTTTGGGTGTATAGTTGCGAGAGAACTTCCGTTTTCGATCTGTTATTGTTTCGGTGATGGTTTTGTACAGGGTTGGAAGTATAGACGATAATGGATCACTTCTCATATACAGTGCTGACATGTTGGTATTTTAGGATGTAATATCATTATGTTAGTAAGAAATGAACGAATAATGTTCAACAAATGTTCCATAAAAAGTGAAAGTCCAAATAGAAACAGGGTACATCTTCTACCTCTGCAAGTCTTTATCTTTATCAGCATGAAACTCGTAGCGTTTCATTTCACTCAGTCTTTCATGAGATCCCTCAGAGGAAAGAAAAGATAGAGGTGCCTTATAGCATTTGTTGACATCGCTATAACATTTTTGTTTACAAACACTTATAATGTACTGCGTTGCCATTCTGAGGAAGAAGTAAACTTTTCTCCGTTCTGTCGCATAGATGTTTTGCGAATATTCTGTGGATTTGGCAACACGGTTCTGTTGTTGTTATTGCACGTGACAACTAGAGGTGCGTGAAGGGTTAACTATTCATTTTAATTTCACGTTTGTAATCGGCGTTATTTCATACAAGTTTGTGAATTTTAAGTTACATATTGTTAATTTTAATCATGGTAAATACTCGAAAAACATGTATAGTGTGTAAAACATCGGAAATGAAAACCTAACCTAACATATGTAAGTTCACGTTTTGAGTCCATAGGCGTAGAATATATCTCGTCTATGGCGTAGTATTTGTGAGATATCGAAAACTCAATTCAATGCTAACATTTGTAGGTTTCCTTCAAATAGAGAATTTAGCAAAATATGGTGCCACGCGTTGAGATTGTAAATGAACAATTTGCCGAAATATGCATATGTTTGTTCCAAACATTTCAGCACCGAAAACTTAATAAGAGGCAGTAAGAGAACCACTGACTACGCCACTGAAATGTTAACCGCCCCTCTAGTTGTCAATTTTGCAGGTTTGTTGTTGTCCTATCTCACTTTATCATCATACTGTTGCAATTGATTACAATACAACGCTATTTACTTCTAAGGGCACCTCTATCTTTTCTTTCCTCTGAGTGAGATCCTTTTGCAGAGTAAGAATTGAATGACTTCGAAGATGAAAGGGTTATGTTACAAAATAAAAGTATTGAGAAATTTAGATTTGAAGTTTTCTTGTTGTAGTTTTTCTCTTTATGTTTTTTGCATAGCTCTTTCATCTACTTCATACTTCTGTTTCTGGTTGTTCCAGAGATTCTCAGATTTTGACACATCACACTGTTGACAATGCTAAATTAGAGTCAAAATTAACAATCTCAATGAGCAAAAACGTAGGTAACATTGCCAATTTTGAAATAGAAATGGTAAAAACAAAAAAAAATGCGAATAACAAAATCCATATTTAAGTTTCAAACACTCGGTATGTCGGAAATTATAGCTATAATTGTATAAGGCAGATCAGGCAGAATTATAAAATGTTGTGGTCTAGAATATACAATTCAGAGATCGGATATTCTTAATGAATCACCCTGTCTACAGTTGAGTTTTTAAGATATATAAGTAACTCATACTGAATAACAATGACTTATATGATTCAGTAGTGTAACCCGGATGATTGGTGCCACCACGTAGAAAACATCATTGTTCCTCTTCGCAACAAATTCGGAGATGATTTCATTTATCAGGATGATAATGCCCCACCACACCACACACGAAGGGTTCAAAACATTCTTCTAGAGAACAATAAGA
Source organism: Harmonia axyridis (assembly GCF_914767665.1). Lineage (NCBI taxonomy): Eukaryota > Metazoa > Arthropoda > Insecta > Coleoptera > Coccinellidae > Harmonia > Harmonia axyridis. Next base: position 35,948,132 of record NC_059505.1, read on the forward strand.
GAATGAACTGGTCAGCGAACTCACCAGACATGAATCCAATTGAGCACGTATGGGATTACTTACGAAGAGCAATTTCCTATCGCCAAAACCCACCTTCAACTTTTCAAGAATTGAATTTAGGAGGATGAATGAAACGATATGCCTGAAAATTTCATTAATGACTTGATTCGTGGGATGCCTAGGCGTATTGGGTAATTGATTGGAAGATGAGGTGGTAATACGGACTATTGAATTTGGATGCAGTTAAGGAATAACTATAATTAATCAAAAATAAATAATCGATAAATTTAGATTTTATCTCATTTTTCCTATTTTGTCTCACCCTGCATGAAGCAAAAAGTAACAAACAAAGATTTTCTATCAAATATATTGCAGTTAAAATAGAGGAAAATATTCATATCATTTCCAGAACATATATTGTCTATTTCTTGAGAAACCCAGGGGGCTAAGACTTTTGACGATGTGTGTATTCTGAAACTCTCGTAGGTTTCAAGCTCAAAGTAATAAACATAGATAGAGAAAGCATATGTCATTTTCAGTAAGCAAATCTTGTCCCTAACAGGAACTATCAAATTTGACATGAAGCGCGGATATGCATACAGTGAAACGATATTTCACTCAACTCGCGAGTTTCTCCACAAAGAACTTTTATGTCCCATTGTGAATCGACGGTTCATATTACCTCAAAAAATATTGAAAATAATACCTAAATATATCAGAAATTTAGAAAACAAATTTCAAGCGCGCCAAACGGCGTGAAACAACCGATGACACTAGGAGAGCAAAAGTTGCCAAACCTTGGACTTCAGCAGGTAGATACAGAAAATAATAAATATTCTGCTCATTATAAATTCGACAATAAGGAAAAATATCGGATTCCAAATATTCAAATTTGCATATTTAATCGGGAATCACTCAAACAAATATATTTCATTCAATATAATAAACATTCATAATGATCTAATAAAATTGTAGATTTAAAAATATATCACAATCCGACAACATAATCTAACCATGTTGGGGACATATAAAAATTGCGTATACTCCCTCCATCCATGTTTATTACTCTATGGTTTCAAGCAAAGCCCCAAAACTTCTAGAAAGCGAAATCATCCTACGCCAAAGCCCCACCATCGAAAATAATAAGCCGAAATCCAACTTCACCATAAATATGGCCCGAAGTTACTCAGACTCGTTTTTCATATTTTAATCGAGTAGTGCTCTCTCCAACGTTCTCCCGGAGTAAAGTTCTGAAAGCACAAACTCGCCATGAGCTTTTAATTAGTGGTGTATTTCATTATGGTAATTTCCTTGGGCGCGTTCAGATTATTCGAACTCATATACATAAACGTCACTGCAAAAACGGCATTTCGACCAAAATAAATACTGAAGGTGCATCTTCCTGCATACTCATAGTTCAATTAGAGGAATCCCGGTTTTAATTGCCAGTAGTCTGCCGGAAAAAGAAGGACGTCACGTGATGTACGAGGCACGTAGAAGAAGATGGGGGAATTTACAAATAATTTAAAAAAAAATTCAGTTTTTTTATTTATGCACAGAGTTGCCTTGCCGTCCAATGCAGATGGTGAGAAGTTGGATGGATCAAGCTCTTTGATGCTGTTCCTGATTATTTTCCATACTTTCTTCCTCTCTTTTTATTGCTGCAATTTATGCTTGACCTACAAAGCAGTTGGAATTTTCATCGAGTATAAAATAAGTGAGAAAAGCAATATTTTCGAAATATAGGATGCCCTTTTCTCATGAAATCGACACCCAATGAAAATTGTGTTCTTATACAGGGTGATTCACTGCGAAGGCCTAGTTTATGTTTATGGAAAACTAATCATTATTTTGTGCTGAAAATTTACATATTTGGGTTTGAATTGATTGAAATGATTATTCTCCTTAAAATATTTTTAAACCAGTAGGTACAATTTAACAAAAGAGAGTTACATAGGCAAACCCATAGAGATTACGTTGTCGGATTGTGATATATTTTCAAATCCACAATTTTACTATATCGTTATGAATGTATATTACATTATATATTTATTTGAGTGATTCCCGATTAAATATTTGGATATTTTTCCTAATTGTCAAATTTACAATAAGCAGAATATTTATTATTTCCTATATCTGCCTGCTGAAATCCAAGGTTTGGAAACTTTTGCTCTCCTAGTGTCATCGGTTGTTTCACGTCGTTTGGTACGCGTGAAGTTTGTTTTCTGAATTTCTGATATATTTAGATATTCATTTCGATGTATTTTGAGTTGATATGAAACGTTGATTTACAATGGGACATAAAAAATGCGTTCTTTGTGGAGAAACTCGCGAGTTGAGTGAAATATCGTATCACTGATATGTTTCCATTTCCGCGCGTTCCATGTCAAATTTCAAAACTATCGAATGAAGCTCAAGAATTTGAGGCAGATAGTCATGAGTGATATTTTAATATAATTCAATCTCAATTCACATCATATTTTCAAGTTGTATATTGATTCTCCCAAAATTGTGATTATCTTTCAGATGAAGAGTTATTGCAAAAAAATTGATTATATATTTTTTTTTCAGGAATGCCAAACAAAATAACGTCCAACAAGACCGACCTGATTACATTATGAATCAATGGTTTCATTTTGGTCCAACGGTTGCATTGTTGCTAACCTGGTGCTTTCAAACGACTGCCACCTTTAAACAACAAGGTAAGAACTTTTTTTATAAAATTACTATGATATCAGCCAAAGGGCCGCCACGGCTACGGTTGCAGCACCATATTCTATTTCAAGAATTGTAAGTTATAATAACTCACTACAATAAATCGGAAAATATAGATCTGTGCTTCTATACCTCTCTGCTTCTATTCGATTTGCCGAAAGGAAACATTTCATTATTGTTATTGAGGGGAGAAATGTCATTATGATAATTTTGACGTTTATAGGTAACTTTTGGAGCTTGTCAATAAAGTTCTTTCTTTATTGTTGTATTTTAGTATTTATTATTATAGTCGTAGATAAAGTATAGTATTCAACATTCGGTAATGGTCATAACTCACTTGATGCATTACAGCACTCGCCTGCGGCTAATGCTGCAAACTTCATCTAAGTGAGTTATGACCTACATTACCGCTCGTTGAATAATATACTATTTTTCGACTTAGACAGATTGGGGGATTGAAATACTTTGAGTTATCGAGGATTTCGAGTTAACGAGGTTCGACTGTATTTCGTGTATCATTTATCAAATACACTGATCAACAATTGCTAGGGATCACTTATGAACTTCTCTTCATTTGTATTTTTTTCAAGTTATCTCGTGAATATCTGTTCATTATATGTTCTTTAAGGAAAAAGTAAGATGTTTTGAGTTGATTATATCAAAGTCTTCCTCACTTCATCGGCTCTTGTTCACAAAATCGATTATTATCTGTAGGCTGTTACAGGTGGAGTGAAAAGCAATGTGGTATTTGTTATTAAATCTGTTTTTTTCTCTCGTTCAAACACATAAGGTGACAATAATTGAAGAAATGAGAACAATATCAGCTTATCAGTCATGCCGAGAAGACGTTTGGCTCCTGTGCAACTGGACAACAGGAAGGTTTACGCTGGATACAGGAAGGTTTGTCCCAGCGAGAAGTGACCCGGCGGTTGAATGTTTTGCAAAGTGTCGTGAGTCGGGCTTGGAATAGGTTCATCCAAAACGACTCAGTAGCTTATGTTCATGGGGGAGGTCGGCAGCGCAGTACAACAGCTGCTCAAGATCGTCTTTTGATCCTCCATGCTAGGAGAAATCCCACTTACCCGGCGTCGCGGCTCAATAGATCACTGAGAGTTGCAACAGGAGTTCTAATTTCGAACCAAACTGTAAGACGACGACTACATGTTCGTGGTTTGAGAGCACGTAGGAGGGTACAACATCCCCGTTTGAATAGGGAACACCGGGTTCATCGACGGCAATGGGCTGAGGAGCACGTAGGAGGGTACAACATCCCCGTTTGAATAGGGAACACCGAGTTCATCGACGGCAATGGGCTGAGGAGCACACTTGAAGATTGGAGCCGATGTTTATTTACGGATGAGTCTAGATTTCGTTTGGTCAACTCCGATGGACGTATTCTTGCTTGGAGGGAAAGAGGTCGAAGGTATGCAGAACAGTTTATGGTACCCACAACAGCTTTTGGCGGAGGTTCTATATGTGTATGGGGAGGCATTTGTTGAACCAACGCACAGAGTTGGTTGTTCTGCAGAACACCACCATGACCAGCCAGAGATATCACGATATGATTATTGAACCCATAATTGTTCCGTTTGCGGCTGCTGTGGGCGAGAATTTCATTTTAATTGACGATAATGCCCGTCCACACCGTAGTCGTCTGGTTAATGAAGCGCTAGAAACTCATGCTATTGATAGGATGGACTGGCCAGCTCGCTCTCCAGACATGAATTGCATCGAACATGTCTGGTCTGAGATGTCTAGACAATTGTCAACCTTAGAACAACCGATCAATAACCTGGAGGACCTTTCTAACGCTTTACGGGATATTTGCCCCAAAATTTTATAAATCGTTTGATCGAAAGTATGCCTCGTAGGGTAGAATGCTTGAGACAAGCTCGTGGGGGGCCAACTAGGTACTAGCTTAACCGAAACTTCAGCCTTCTTGTGGTTTCATCATAAAATTTTTATGTTATTCAAACACAGAATTTTGAGTGTTCCTAATAAAGTCTTTTTTTCTCTCCAACTTTCCATTTTTTCATTCTTTTCTCAAGTGAACCATATTATCAACTGAAAATGCTCTGATATCTGACTACATTTATAATCTTGGAGCGAATATTTCAGAAATAAATTTAGAACAAGTAAGTGATCCCTATCAATTGTTGAGCAGTGTATTTCCGTCGAAAGGTAGCATCAAACAATTTTATTCACGATCCACCCCTAACCTCATTTCACCAACCAGAAAATAAAAAGATAGATCGGTTAAACTGTAAAACTTCCGAAACCCAAATCCGCCATGCAAGATGCATTCTAACCCCACTTCTTACAAAAATTCACCTCGGCGATAAGACTGGTTAAACTCTCGTAAGCCCCAATAAATCGAAATTCTTTGAGCAAGAGAGGAGATTTTGATAAAACTTTCCAGAACACGCCTCGTCTTTCAACCTTATTATTCATACGCTCTGGCAATACGAGGTGCAAGTTTGGGCGTGTTTGTTTTTGTTTCGGGCAGAACGAGACAAAGACAAATTCGCCATAAGATTACGTGCGTGAGATTATGGAATATGTAAATATTTCCCTTGGAGACTAGCGTATTGTTGTTGTTGTTGGAAACGTTGCTCGGGAATGTTGAATATAATTTTGGTTAAGCGTGGATATCGGACCCAATATTGAAACATTGAAATCCAAAGCCTAGGCCATTAGTAATACAGCATAGTGTATCATATAGTAGGGATCATCAATAGTTGTTGTACAATCTCCAGAATTAATGGGAATTCGATATCTAAGCGAGTTAGAATCTGATTCTGCCCTATTTATTGCTTATGAATATCGCTTTCTCATGTTTGATGTATGAACATAGGAGTACAACTTTGCTGTCGACGTTTTTTTTTTCCGAAATTCGAGGCTTTATTGTGAAACATTGGTTATACATTTATAATTTAAAGTATTGTTCATCGTTCACCATTACTTTCTCCCATCTTTCGGACAGCGTACGAATCCCGCCTTGAAAAAACTGGTCATCTTTTGAAGCGATCACATTTTTTTTACTTCTTCATAAGACCGGAAGTGCTGGTCAGACAGGGCGTGTGTCATTGATCGAAACAAAAAATAGTCCAAGGGAGCAATGTCTGGAGAATACGGCGGGTGGGGTAGGACTTCCCATTTCAACGTATATCCAAGTACGTCTTGACCATTTTCGCAACATGGTGTCGAGCATTGTCATGCTGTAAAATCACGTTGTATTGCGACCGTTTGTCTTTCAATGCTCGGAGCAAACGCATTAATTGCGTTCGATAACGATCACCTGTGATTGTTCCAGTCGGTTTTAACAACTCATAATACACTACGACAAGCAGGTCCCACCAAATACTGAGCATGACCTTAGAACCGTGAATATTAGGTTTGGCTGTCGATGTAGAAGCATGTCTAGGATATCTCCATGATTTTATACGCTTGCCAAAACCAGTCGATCACCAGAAACGTATCATCTTCGCTGATTGGGTCCTGTGGTTTTTGGCATAGTGGTGTGATGAGACCTTGTTTATTCGAAAACGAGGTTGGTGCAATATTTAGGGCCAGTTGCACCATTTGCCTAAACATTGATTCAAATTTAAACATTGATTAATTTCTGATTTCTCTTGAGAAATCATAGAGTAATCAACGTTTAAATTTTTAATCAATGTTTAGGCAAATGGTGCAACTGGCCCTTACGGTTATATAGGGTGTTTTTTTTCGAGGTATATAGCTTTAAGTTGGCATTTCTGTTCAAGATGACGACCGATTCAACAGCTGTCCAGTGACTTATACTCAGTTTGGTTTGGCAATTCATCATGAATAGACTTACGCCGGAACAACGCTTGCAAATAGTGCAATTTCACTTCGAAAATAATGGTTCTGTGCGGAATACGTATCGCGCACTACCTCCATTAGCGATGAAGCACACTTCTGGTTGAATGGCTACGTCAACAAACAAAACTGCCGCATTTGTAATGAAGCTGATCCTCAAGTGTATGTCGAAACACCGTTACATCCAGAAAAACTGAAAAAAAAAACTGACAAACTGGTGCGCTTTATGGGCTGGTGGAATCATTGGTCCGTCCTTTTTAGAAAACGATGATGGCCAGAACGTTACAGTCAATGGTGATCGGTATAGAGCCATGATGACTAACTTTTTCATTCCTGAATTGAACAACTATGATGTCCAGGAGCTGTGGTTCCAACAAGACGGCGCAACATGTCACACAGCTCATGCCACAATCGATTTATTGAAAGACACGTTTGGTGACCACCTAATTTCACGTTTTGGACCTGTGAATTGGCTTCTAAGATCTTGTGATTCAACACCGCTAGACTACTTTCTGTGGGGCTATGTAAAGTCATTGGTCTATGCGGATAAGCCACAAACCCTCGACCATTTGGAAGATAACATTCGCCGTGTTATTGCCGATATACGGCCACAAATGTTGGAAAAAGTCATCGAAAATTGGACGTCCAGATTGGACTATATCCGAGCCAGCCGTGGCGGTCATATGCCAGAAATCATATTTAAAATGTAATGCCACAATATTATCTTGCGGATAAATAAAATTCATGTCAATCGAATAATCCATCGTTGTTTTATTGCAATTTAAAGTTCTATAAAAAACACCCTTTAGATTGTGTTATAGAGCTATGATTCATGATTTTTCATGACGAAAACAACGTAACGAAACAATTTTGCAAGAAAAGTTTCCTGGGCGTGTAATTTCTCGAAGAGGTGACCACAATTGACCACCGAAATCCTATGATTTAACACCTTCAGACTTTTTTCTTTGAGGTCACGTGAAAGAAAAGGTTTATGTCAATGCTGCACAATCGATACAATACTTTAAAGATTAGATAGAATTCGAGAGTTATCGAGAATATACAGTCTCAAATATGCGAATTAGTCATAGAAAAATTTCATGAAAAGAATATCTTGCTGCAACCGTTGCCGTGACGGTCAATTGTCTTAGTTCAATTACAATCGTTAATGTCATTTTTCTACATTCATGCAAAAAGCAAAACTTTATTGAACTATATTTAGTAGAAAAAGAAGTTCTTTATTGCACTTGTGCAATAAAGTTTTTATTGCACTCATCTGTCATTCTACTTCAACGTGCTGTCATCATAACAAACATAAACGTCATTTTCCTACACCTAGTGCCGCACCTCAATGAATCATTTTTTGCTTTTTGCATGAACGTAGAAAAAATGTTGTATGCAACTCGTGCAAAAATTGTTTATTGCACTCGACGTGTTGTCGAACTCGGCCAAACGGCCTCGTCGGACAATTTCACGTCGAGTGCAATAAACATTCACTTTTTGCACTTGTTGCATAAATAACTATTTTTTCTATTTACAATGGAATGAACATCCATTGATTTCTCTTGAAATAAATCTGTTTTTTATCAATATCAAAATGAAACCTCTCACTGGAAAACCCTTCACCTAGAAAATGTACTATTCCATTACTTCCCTCTCACTCTATCAATTTGGAAGATAATCGAAGTCTAAGTTATGACGTAGGTTATTAAGTGCCTCGTTCCTTGAAAGGTATTTATGTCTTTTACGGCGACTTGAAAATCGACAAAAGAAGCTGTGTCCATTACTTAAACTCCCAATTCTCCAATGGTTGAATCGGTCATAACTCAAAGACCATCGGGATCAGATCAACTTCTAAAGCGCCCCATTAAGATCCATTTTGATCGCTATAAACTGCCAGACAAAATCGGTCCAGTGGCGACTCGTCGCCTCGGAAACCGGTGATGCGAATATTTTCTGAGAAGTTTTTCACAAAATAATATGTTTTCAAAAATAGTACCTATGTTTGATTATTAGAATAGAAAACGACTTGACAATTTCTTACGAGACATGAAATTGCTTCTTCCTGAATAAAGCAATTTTTTTTTGAAAATGTCATTAAAATGATAGGAATTAATTTTTTTTTTAGATTGATAAAAATGTATGAAAATAGGAAATAATTTCTTTCATATTCTGTCTGCTAGACCTCAAGTCCAAACATGTCTGGAAACAGATCATTTTTATTAATCTAAAAATGTAACAAACTACAGGGTGTTACATTCAAACCAATTGCCGCTAGACAATAAGTATTTTTGATAATATTGTTAATTTAACTAATAAAGAATGTTTAGAGTTACCCTGTATCAATTGGAATCAACATGTGATACATTTTTGGAATCAGCTCATTAAGAGTAGTAGGAAAATTGAGACAAAATGGGGGTGTTCCATTTAAAAAAAATGACGGTGACGGTGACGGTGATTACTCGAAAGTAATTCACCCTGTATATTAGATTATTATTTTAAAATACGGTAAATTAAAATAAAAAAATCGACGTGTTTCAGCATTATTTCTTAAAATGGTCTGTCCACATCAGATTCGCAGATCTATCTGACTTACAAACTACAGTAGAACCTCGATCATCCGGCCTAATAGAGGGGAAACGGTTCCCGGATGATCGAAAAACACGGACAATCGAAATTTCTCAAAATACGCACAACAACTATGAAAATAGGAAAAATGTATGAGGTATAATTATTTTTTGAGCAACAAAATCAATAGAATCATAATATCATATAAGAATATATAAATGAAAAACAAATCATTGCATTGGAACCTATATTACAATGTATATCTATTAGTTGAAAAAGTCTGTAATTTTTGTCTGTCTTTTTTTATTATTCATCTTGAGACAAATGTGAGCCCAAATTTTCCTCAAGTGGAGGACATCAATATAATCCGTACCATTTTCCTGCTCTAAATAGTGCATCTGAGCATTTGCGAATCTCAACGCGTCTTCGGCAGAAACTGTGTTTTCCTGCGTGGAAAATTCTTCAACACTTTCATCGTCTGTATCCATACATTGGTTAGGTTGGGAGAAATTTGATGCGGTTTCTGAATCGTCCAGTATCTGATAACCGGGTTCATTTAAATCCGAATTTAGCCATTCTTCAACATCATCGACTGAAACATTATCGAATTCTATCAAATTATTACTATGACGCATGCGTAATGAAGTGAATCCCGAATGCTCGTGGGAACGGATGAGTGAAAATATCGACGAGCACGGATTACAGAGTAAAACGGATAATAGGAGAACGGATAATCGAGGTTCTACTGTATGTGGATCTATCTATGGATCTCTTAGATCTACATATGGATCTCTTAGATCTACCTATGGATATCTTAGATCTACCTATGGATCTCTTAGATCTACCTATGAATCTCTTAGATCTACCTATGATCTCTTAGATCTACCTATGGATCTCTGCTTGCATACTAGATATCGTTATATGCTTTTACATCAGTGGCGGAGATAATAAAATAATTCTCGATATTTCTCACACTTTTCTCAATCTATACTGAAAAAATGTTATACAGACATTTGAAAATGATCTAACAGTCTATGTCCGCACTGAATTCGCAGATTTATATAGCTTACTAGCTGGATAGATCTCTCAGCTATGATCATCTTCTCGATCTACTAGATATCGTAAATCAGTGGCGGCGATAATAAAATTAGACTTTTCCCTCACTTGTCTCAATCTCCCCGGAATTCCTAGGAGAAAAATGGCCGCTAGCCTCACAAGACGAGCCGCCGGTGTGAGAAATGACAAATACTCAATTCCGAATCGCTAGCGCATTACGGAGTAGTAGCGTAGGAACATAAAACATCGCGGTTGCCGGAATTAGAAGTTCTATTATCCAAGATCTATCCTAGCGTGTAATTTCGTTAAGTTGAGGATTGGAGATGCGGTTGATTGAAGTGCCAATAGATCTCCCTTTGATGTTCGCAGCCATCGATCGCGGGCCCGCCGGCGATAAAGCTGATTAAACTCTTGTAAACCCCCATAAATCGGGGATCTTCGCGCTGGAGATTTTGGGCGAAACTTCGGGTTCGGGCCCGGGGCGGTCCCTAGAGGGGGGTTGTAGGAGTAGAAGATGTGGGAGGGTGAACATATTTGGAATTCATTTTTTTTTGTAGTTAGGGTAAAAGTGCTGAGTATCCTTTTATGCATTAGTATAAGGGAGAGTTATGGCTTTTTCACCACTACTGATGTAGTAAGTTGTCTGTCACGACATTGTTTTGACTGAAGTAGCTATACACACTTATACAGGGTATCCCAACGTAAATTTGATTCCCCCAGAACGAAGATTAAAAAAAACAGGTCAACTTCTGTTTTGAGGGGACAAATTTCAAACATGAGTTTAGTCCGGAAAAACCACCCCCATGAAGATGGCATCAACCCCTAACATTTTTTGAACAGGGAAGAGATGCCAAGTTTTGGATACTTTGAAAGTTATGTAGGTACAGTGCATCCCATTTTGGGTGAGACAGCCAGGTTTCTCGCTTGTTATTTAAGATAGAGCCTTGCGGTTTTCACGTTCCTGTCCTACTTTTTCTTGAAACTCAAGTTGGTCTAATCAGATTTTGCATAACTGTTTCTGTTCAAGAGATACAGGGTGATTTTGGAAATTGATATTTTTCGGACCACTCCTTTATCTCCGAAGTTATTAGAAATAATGCTGAGGTAGAAACTACGTCTGAATCAGAATTCTGCGTAGAATCCAGTGGCGTACTCAATATTTTTGTCGGGGTATGGTTTTGAAGATTCAACACAAAACTATATTTTTTTCAATGGAACACCATGTATATCAGCACTTCGTTGAATTCGTTATTTTTTTTCCCTTCAAAATGATGTATGATACTATGTAGGTAGGATGTTCAGAAATGTTAGAATGTCAGAAATTTTTTAATTTCCGGTTTTTTACCTTGGATGAGAAGTTTCATATTTCACAAGAATTTCTCCACTTTCAATGCTGAAAATGATTTTAACCTCAATTCACTGAGAACCTTTCTGTTCATAGCAAATAAAATCGCAGACCTTGCACCTCCAACGCTCTTTTGAAACGATAAAGGCATGATTCAAAGATTTTTCGTAGAAGCGGTTCCTTATTCTACCGATCTTTCCACCTTTCAGTCTGGTTCGATTTGTTGAGGCAGCCAATGAGCAGCACAATGTCAAAAGGAAATTACGTTGTGAGTTTATCGAAACTTTTGATCTAACTACGTCTTGTGCTTCCCTTTTCGAGGTTCGATTCGGGTTTCAACACGAGAACGAGAATTAACCACTAGATATTACACCCCATGGAAGCAAATTCAATATTCTTGGCTACGATCTTACACAAGGTAAACGATAAGTGAATTATATGGTGACTGTAACAATAATGTATAATATCCCTCAAATGATCTCGAAGTTTGTTATAAAATAATTGAAATTATCTCCGTTTGGTGATATTATAACCTCTTAAGAGATCTATAATAAAATAAAGTAGGAGAAACTCTGTATCTGGTCTGTTCAGGGTGGGCAAATTTCGATGTTTTAGCACTACATCTTTTGAACCCATTCTTGTTCTCTTTTTCTGAGAAACTAACAAGAGTAGTATTCATTTTTGGGCACCTCTTTTTGTTTTCGGATTATAAGAGAAAAATGGAAAAATGGCAAAATCGAAATTTATATCTCCGCTAATACTGATGATAGAGCTCTGAAATTAAAAAAATTATACAGGCAATTTTTTATGTAGAATCCAGTGGCTTGCTCTTATTTTCAGTGGAAAAACTAGATTTCTGTGCCATTTTTTGAGGGCTTAATGTTCACTTCAGAATCATGAAAAACTCGAGAAACCTATAGAAAAAATGAGAAAAGTACTAAAGTAAAGCCAGCAGTTTATCAGCCCTAGGTCCTTCATTGGCTAATTGCTTCCTTGGAGACCACATATGCATATGCTTTCATGTAGTTTCCAAGTTCGAGTTAGTGGTATCCTCATTTTGATGAAACATCTGTCGATGACATACAAACGATTGCAGACAGATTTGCCAACTTAACGAAAAACAATCGACAATCTCTTTCCAGTTCGTTTCTGATGAAACATGTCTATCAAATTCATAATTCAACAGAGTTTGATCACAAAATTTTGTTGCAGGTGGATGTTACTTCCCTGAGAAATGGGAAGGAACATGGTTTCAGTCTGGCATTAGACAACCCGTCATCATAGAAAGTTCCAGGATTAGTAGCAAAGGACGCTGTCTAGGTTCCGAAGGAGACAAATTCTTGGTTGTTGATGAGTAAGTTAATCTAAAATATTATCATCAGTTAGTTAAACATTAATTTAATCATGGTTAGGATAAACCTCTAGATAATGGTGAAAAAACATCAAATTTGAGACATTGAGTGACTACCTTTTCTGGGAACCTCACAACTAGTTCAGGAGCTTATCGAACCTACTCTTCAAATGAATTTATGAAATTCATTCAAATATTAATGAACGAACTCGCGAAAGCGTATCATTTGACCTGAATGTTTTTCTGTAATTTTTTTAAGAAGTTCTAAAAATTAAATTGACCCGCTTTGTAAAGTTGGTGTAAACGTAATACATTGTTATTGGGTGAAATTGCTTCATATGACCTCATATGTCATTTTCAGTAAGCAAATTTTGTCCCTAACATGAACTATCAAATTTGACAAGAAGCGCGCGGAAATGAAATCATATCAGTGATGCGATATTTCACTCAATTCGCGAGTTTCTCCACAAATAACGCTCTTCTTATGTCCCATAGTGAATCAACGTTTCATATTAACTCAAAATATATTGAAATAAACACCTGAATATATCAGAAGTTCAGAAAACAAACTTAAAGCGCGCCAAACGACGTGAAACAACGAATGACAAGAGGAAAGCAAAAGTTGCCAAACCTTGGATTTCAGCAGGTGGATACAGAAAATACTAAATATTCTGCTTATTAGAAATTCGACAATTAGGAAATTTATCGGATTTCAATTATTCAAATTTGTATATTTGATCAGGAATCACTCAAATAAATATATTTCATGCAATATAATATACATTCATAACGATATAGTAAAATTGTGGATTTGAAAATATATCACAATCCGACAACGTGATGTAACCATGTTAGGGACATGTAAAAATTGCGTATACTCCCTCTATCTATGTTTATTACTCTATGCATATCACACAAAATGACAAAATAGGGATGATGCGTCATATAATAAAAACAAATTAAATTAGGTTTTCCACATTAAAGGCCGTTTTTTAAATACTAAAATAGCATTTTCATTATCTTATTTCTCGAATTCAATGTAATAAAATTGATTTAAATTGTGTTAATTCTTATCGACTAGCACGTGACTGCGAACATATCAGCAGATATCAGTTCAGGTTGACAGATCGTTAACACGTGGTGACCATAGATAAACTAGTTCGTTTGTTTATGCTGGTGACTTTTATGCAGTGACGTCACCATAATACCATGACAGAATGCAGCGTTTCAGCGGGAATTTTCAAAACTTTTTTCATTTGCGTATATTTTTTTGATACTTTATATTTTTCCATGATTTATTAGGGGCTCATCTACAAATTAAAAGCAATTTCAAAATATAGGCAACATCCCTATTTGAATGGTTGTTAGAACTGTCAAAAATTTTCAGTTAAACAATACCAAAACACCTAGATCGAAAATACCAGAATCACCCCATCTCATGAAAATATCGAATTCTATTACATCCCCCTCTATGACAAACTCATCTACATGTGGCCTGCAAGCTTATATACATAGAAGAAGAATATTTCAATTTATACCGCAGTGCCCCCGGAGAATCCTAAATAGGGGATGATAATACATTGCCAACAAAAATACGTGTCTTTCAGGGAAAAAGTGATATCCTCACCCCCAGCTGGATCCAGGCCAATTGTTGCCAAATTCGCGGCTACTAGCTCGTCAGGATACGCAGTCAATAAGCCGCTCAAGTGAATTCTGTTTCGTGATGTGAATGTTTCCACCCCTAAGACGAGGGGGAAGATATAGAACGGGGTTTAGACAAGGGCGATTGACTGGAAATATGACGTCGATCTCGAATACCATCGGAATGGGGGTGCTTCTTAGTTTTTCGTAGAGGAATTTGTAGTATTTGTTTGGTAAATATCGGTGTTTGAGATTATTCTTAGGGCCCCTAACCTAATGTATCACTTCATTTAATAAGTCCTTTGTCATGTGCCATTAACATTCCTCTCATCGCAAAAAATTGGTAACATAGATAGAGGGAGCATATGCCATTTTCAGTAAGCAAATTCTGTCCCCAACATGAACTTTCAAATTTGACAGGAAGCGCGCGGAAATGAAAACATATCAGTGATACGATATTTCACTCACTTTGCGAGTTTCTCCAAAAAGAACGCACTTCTTATGTCCCATAGTGAATCAACGTTTCACATTAACCCAAAATGTATCGAAATAAATACCTAAATAAATCAGAAATTCTGAAAACAAACTTCAAGCGCGCCAAACGACGTGAAACCACCGATGATACTAGGAGAGCAAAAGTTGCCAAACCATGGATTTTAGCAGGTAGATACAAGAAATAATAAATATTCTGCTTATTATAAATTCTACAAATAGAAAAAATATCGGATTCCAAATATTAAAATTTGCATATTTAATCGGGAATCACTCAAATAAATATATCTCATTCAATATAATATACATTCATAACGATATAGTAAAATTGTGGATTTGAAAATATATCACAATCCGACAACGTAATCTAACCATGTTGGGGACATGTAAAATTTACCTTCCTCTATCTATTTTTATGACTCTATGGTGGAGACAAACGGTCATCTAACAATTATAGACCGATATTATCATCGATTTTCGAAAATAATGAAGACCATCTTAAAGAAGCAATAGATCGATTTCTTGGAACGGAATAACTTGTTATCGGAAAATCAATACTGATATAGAAACAGGAAATCTAGTATATAGAAATTGATAGCGATCAATGAACGAGTGGCAAAGGCGTAAGATGATGGGAAAAGGCTCGAACTTACACTCTCCGATTTTTACATAGGCGTACAACTCTGCTTTCGCCGTTTTTTTCCGAAATTCTAGATTTAATTGTAAAAAACTGGTTATACATTCATGATTCAAAGTATTGTTCATCGCTGGTCACTACTTCCTCCCATCTTTCGGGCAGCGTAAAATCCCAGGTTAAAAAAAACTGTTCATCTTTTGAAGCGATCCACGAATCGATCCAATTTTTTACTTCTTCATAAGACCGGAAATGCTGATCAGCCAGGCCGTGTGCCATTGATCGAAATGAGTGATAATCCGAGGGAGCAACTTCCAGAAAATACTGCGGATACAACGTTTCCAAGTATGTCTTGACCACTTTCGCAACATGGGGTCGAGCATTGTCATGCTGTAAAATCCCTTCATCATGTTTCTTGTTATATTGCGGCAGTTTGTCTTTCAATGCTCGGTTCAAA
Organism: Harmonia axyridis; assembly: GCF_914767665.1. Classification (NCBI taxonomy): domain Eukaryota; kingdom Metazoa; phylum Arthropoda; class Insecta; order Coleoptera; family Coccinellidae; genus Harmonia; species Harmonia axyridis. The sequence continues at coordinate 35,964,228 of NC_059505.1, forward strand.
CGCATTAATTGCATTTGATAACGATCGCCTGTGATTGTTTCAATCGGTTTTAACAACTCATAATACACTACGCCGAGCTGATCTCACCAAATACAGACAGCGCGATATTTTTTGGGGGTAAAGGACTTCTTCGAATCCTTAAACATTTTTGTAGCGCGGCGCCGCTGGTGGATTCTAACATATGAAACGTATTCTTTGTTCACAAAAGTTTATAAAATGAGTTCATAAACGAAAAATTCATATTGGAATCCATCAGCGGCTCACTAAATTACATCTTGGCATAAAATGACGAAACACCTTATATGACTAATACAATTTAATTTGTCCTTTCACGCCAATATTATGAAATTAATAGAGTCATGTTCTGTTTCAGCAAAAGGGCTTGTTATCGTTGTGTGGTGATTCACGAGAAGCACGCTAACGTCCTACAGTACAAAGAAAGTGAGTATTATATGAATAATATATATATCGTTCGATGCTATATTTATCACAGAAATAGATTGGAAGGGCGTAACATAATATTTTTTGGCGAAAAGGTCATACTTAATACAAACCTATGTTTTGGTCGTTTTATATTTCAGGTTGTTGGAGGTGGGTCCATTATTAACGGAAATAAACCTTTGAAATCGTTATTAGAATTATAGGTTGCTTTGTAGATGATAATAACTGTCTAGAATATGTACCCCTCAAAGTCTCTTAAAGAATTACTAGTATTCGTCTTTAAAATATTAATTTTTTCATCAGATCGTCGAATAAACGGAAATATATTGACAAAGAAACTACAACACCCAGAAGGAGCTGTTCAAATTTTAATTCTTTTGTTGTATAACATAGTATAGCAAGGAGTAAATGATTGAAATTTCGAGAAAAAAACGAAGGGTTTACAATTTACAATGAAGACATAAGGTGACCTATTTGCATGTGCAATAGCACCTCATACCATTACGCCTACTGTCCGGTGTACATGACACTCAACATCAAACTGAGGTCTTTCTCCCCGACCTCGTCTAGCCCTTCTTCGGCCATCATGTGCACCCAAGGAGATTCGAGATTCATCAGAAAAGACGACCTGATGCCATTCCACATTCCAATGTTGACGTTCTCTGCACCACTGTAATCGTTGCCGGCGATGCTCAACCGTCAGAGGTAATACAAGATGGGGTCGATAATGCTGCAGTCCAAAAGACCTTATCCGGCGGTAAACCGTTCAGACAGTTTCATGATGGCCTTGTTCTCCTAATCACACATCAGTCGAAGTTCGAGTTGTCGCACATCGGTCTTTGATGGCCATAAGTCGATCTTGAACTTCATTTGTGCCCTTTCGACGTCTGGTGCCTACTCTTCTTCGATTTTGGGTATTTTAAAACCACGTTTGTCAACATCTCATAAAAGTAGTTGGATTTCTAGATTTCTCTACTATCTTCTTCAGGTGCAACCTCCTCTCAAAATGGCTACCTTCATCTTTGATACTGCAGCCCTACTATAGATGATCTATTACCATTGCATCGTAGACATCTCAGGCTGATTTGAATACAATATTGTTAAACGGATCAACCATAATAGTATAGTCATTATAGTACTTTTTTGCAAGAGTTTATACAAAACGTTCCACATTGTCTTCACCGTTCCTTCTTTATATTCGGTCCCGTCTTTCTTCATCATATTGACCGGCCAATCTTTTAGTATCAACGTCAATTCTTCTAAGCTCCAATGTTCATTCAATTCATATTCTCATTCACAGCAAAAATCCATACATATTCCCAAAAAATATTTGTGACTCTATGTTGTATTACTGGGAATTCTCTTTGATTAGCGCATTTATACTTTGAACAGACGCATTTCCAAAACGTGATGTTTTGAAGTTGTCAAACTCAACTTCAACGAAAATTCACATTGGGAAAGTATCGCTTACAACAGAGCTGTAGCTCTCTTTTTTTTTCTGATGCTGCATAAGATTTTCCCATTTATCCTGTGGAAATAATAAATTTCAAAGGAAAATATAAGGTTCCTCATATTCAATTGAATTAATTGCCTGAATGGATATTGGTCTCGGCCTTCCAGTGCTAGACGTCTACAGCAACTAGCAAAATGTTGTATTTTCGCTGATAAATCTTAAAATTCGTCCAGACATCATTTCCAGTGCAGTATTTCACAGAGGAAGACTTCAGTCAGCTAATGGCCAGTTTTTGTACTCTTATGATGGACCGTTACAACTATTTATAACCGACCTTTGTCTTCAGATCGGTATAGGTCCCTTAGAATTATAAATGTTTTCCCAAAGAAGCAATAGCTCCAGATCAAATTGAAAATTATTGCCCTTGTGCATCTTTAGTAGTCATAAATCGACTGTAATGGCACAGTAAAGGATTTATGGCACCATTGCTTCTGCAGAAGAATGTCGCGTCATTACTGAAGATTTGAAAATATTGTTGGTGTTGTTATGCTCTCGCGGTGTGATTATTGACAATATAAATTCATTTGAGGACCTCGTGAAACAAGATGCCAAACCTCTTTCATTATTTTATGCGCATTATTTTGGAAATTATGATGCGTTTTATTATCGTTCTATTTGAGGGTAATGGGTGGAGAGGTTATGTTATTTTTGCATTCGTTCGTCTGACTGTCTGTCTGTCTGCTGATGAAACATGATATTTTATGAGATTAGAACAAGTTTCATAATTTCTTTGTTTTTACTGTCAATGAAATTGGATATTGACAAATTTAGGATTACATTGTGTAAACGTGCAGTTCATTTAAAGTTTATCTTCAGACATTGAAGGCTCCACAAATGATACAAAAGTATTGTATGTGAAAGGTTTAATATTCGGTAAATACGAAAAAACTTTTTTGACGATTATGCAAATGACTAGAATTTCAGGTATCATACTAACTGACAAAGAAAGTGTAACACCTAAAAAGCGTGTTTTTTAGAGCTATAGAACTTTAAATTGCAATAAAACAACGGTGGATTATTCGATTCACATGAATTTTATTTATCCGCAAGATAATCTTGTGGCATTACATTTTAAATATGATTTCTGGCATATGGCCACGGCTGGCTCGGATATAGTCCAATCTGGACGTCCAATTTTCGATGACTTTTTCCAACATTTGTGGCCGTATATCGGCAATAACACGGCGAATGTTGTCTTCCAAATGGTCAAGGGTTTGTGGCTTATCCGCATAGACCAATGACTTTACATAGCCACAGAAAGTAAAATGTGTTAAATCACAAGATCTTGGAGGCCAATTCACAGGTCCAAAACGTGAAATTAGGCGGTCACCAAACGTGTCTTTCAATAAATCGATTGTGGCACGAGCTGTGTGACATTTTGCGCCGTATTGTTGGAACCACAGCTCCTGGACATCATGGTTGTTCAATTCAGGAATGGAAAAGTTAGTAATCATGGCTCTATACCGATCACCATTGACTGTCACGTTCTGGCCATCATCGTTTTTGAAGAAGTACGGACCAATGATTCCACCAGCCCATAAAGCGGACCAAACAGTCAGTTTTTCTGGATGTAACGGTGTTTCGACATACACTTGAGGATTAGCTTCACTCCAAATGCGGCAGTTTTGTTTGTTGACGTAGCCATTCAATTGATTTAAAGTTACCTAGCCTTTTAAAAAAATCTGAAATTGAAAGGATAGCTTGGAAACAACCATGAAATTTATAAATTGGACAAGTTTTCATCAAGTGATCAACAGTTTCTTCTACACCACACTCACATAGTGGGCTTTCCATAGAATGCCATTTGAAGAACATACTATTGCGACTACCATGACCAGTCTTAAGTCGATTTAAAATATACCAAATTTTCCTAGGAAGATTGAAACCTAGAACTTTCTCTGAAGGATCAACGATTAGACTTTTGTTGAAGACATTGAAAGATAGTAGATAGTGTTTGCTTTGTATTCGATTATTTCGAAAACGGTACATTTAAAAAAAAAAAAAAAAATTAGTGGCCTAGATTTTAAATAGAAAAAGAATCATTGCATCCCAGTATCCAAGCTACTGGATGATTTTGACAGCATATTACCTCATTCAAAACACTACATTATCTCGAAAACGAGGGATGGTAGGATATAAGTTGATATGAACTCTTTTCATAAAAAAATTGCGTTATTCGACGCCAAAGCTATTGAACCAAAATCCGGACCATCCTGTATACAAATATGGCGGAAAAATTATAGGTTAGATGAAACGAAAATGTTTGATATGGAAGTAATAAACCTTTGTGTAAAAATTGCAGCGCTTTTCCACGGCTCACAATGAACTCCTTTCAGGGCAGGGACGGGGATCCTAAAAAAAATAAAAAAAAATCGCGTATATTATAGAGGGGAGAGTGGAACACTTGAAGAGACTTGAAGCTTGCGTTGAATAGCGGCCAGTGGAGCTTTTGCCATTCAACGAATATTAAAGAAGATGAAATACAAAGGACATGGCGGAGCTTCATCATCTGCAGATCTCGACGGGACAAAAAAGAGCGTTTTCAAAGAAAGTTAACAAGGAAGTCCTTTGAGGAAATATCGTCATATCAATACCTCGGGAACAAACGAACGGTATTTACGGGGTGTGAACATTTTATTCGGAGAGTAAAAGTCTTCACAGGTTGGGATGAACTTGCATCAGTTTTGTATGACCTGAATTAGCCGATATTACGTGTTATTTTAATTTCCACTTTTTCATTATTTCAATGAAAATTGTTTCGCTACACAGAAGTTCTTATAGAATTCGTACATTCTAAATTATAAGTTATTGAAAATGTAAGAAACCTGAAGAAGCTTCTGTTTTATGGTTGTTATTTACATAATAAAGAAATGACGACCAAGTCAATCAAATACTAAAAAATATGAATTATTCGTTTTCACGCAATCTTGTTTATGCTATGAATCGAGGAATATTGATTCTGTTGCATTGTGATTTGGTAGTTGTAAAAGGATTACACGAAGGTTTATGCAGAATTTTTTGAGGATCGTTTTACTAACGGGTGTTTTTTTTCGAGGTATATAACTTTAAGTTGGCATTACTGTTCAAGATGGCCACCGATTTAACAGCTGATTTATTCTCAGTTTGGTTTGGCAATTCATCATGAATAGACTCACGCCTGAACAACGCTTGCAAATAGTGCAATTTTATTTCGAAAATAATGGTTCTGTGCGGAATACGTATATCGCGCACTACGTCCATTTTATTTTGTTTAGCGATGAAGCGCACTTCTGGTTGAATGGCTACGTCAACAAACAAAACTGCCGTATTTGGAGTGAAGCTAATCCTCAAGTGTATGTCGAAACACCGTTACATCCAGAAAAACTGACTTTTTGGTGCGCTTTATGGGCTGGTGGAATCATTGGTCCGTACTTCTTCAAAAACAATGATGGCCAGAACGTTACAGTCAATGGTGATCGGTATAGAGCCATGATTACTAACTTTTTCATTCCTGAATTGAACAACCATGATGTCCAGGAGCTGTGGTTCCAACAAGACGGCGTATCACGTCACACAGCTCGTGCCACAATCGATTTATTGAAAGACACGTTTGGTGACCGCCTAATTTTACGATTTGGACCTGTGAATTGGCCTTCAAGATCTTGTGATTTAACACCGCTAGACTACTTTCTGTGAGGCTATGTAAAGTCATTGGTCTATGCGGATAAGCCACAAACCCTTGACCATTTGGAAGACAACATTCGCCGTGGTATTGCCGATATACGACCACAAATGTTGGAAAAAGTTATCGAAAATTGGACGTCCAGATTGGACTACATCCGAGCCAGCCGTGGCGGTCATATGCCAGAAATCATATTTAAAATGTAATGTCACAAGATTATCTTTCGGATAAATTAAATTCATGTCAATCGAATAATCCATCGTTGTTTTATTGCAATTTAAAGTTCAATAGCTCTAAAAAGAACACCCTTTAAAATATCAAATCTCTTAAAAAAATTCGATATCTCGGAGATTATTCGTTTTATTCTACTAGTATTTTGTGTTAACATAAGGGAGATCCAAATGACTAACACCCAGTAGCACAAACATTAATTAAAATTAAATGCCGTCATTAAAATTTTTATCCTCCAGGAGTAAGATCGTATTGGCTACCTGCACCGTTTAATGGTGGATTAACATTTTAATGCAGCGTCAAATTTCAATGAACGTTCCTGCAACTGGGTGTAAGGGTGATTAATTGTGTGATTTCAAGAGAAAAAGTCCTATAAAGATGGGTCTAGAAATACATCGTTTTCGAGGTACGGGGTGATAAAATTTGAATTTCTCAAACAATTTTTCTCATAGCATTTGTCAAGATATTCAACCGAAATTCGGCTCAAATATAAAACTATTGAGTCAGTATCATGAGACAGTTCAATTGACAGTGATGAACTACAGATAATTATATTTTCTGTAGCAATATGCCCTTTCAGAATTTTTTCATGATACATCACTGACAATATTGTTAATATTTGTGATATCATTCTTTAATGAAAAAACTTTATAGAATCCTGCAATTCTTCTCATATTTGCTACCGTTTTCGGAAAATATGGTTGAAAAGTCTGAGGAAATTGAGAATTTGAAGAAAATTCTGAAAGCAGTACCATATTTGGAGGATTTCATGGTTCCAATAGTATAAAAAACAATGCTGTAAAGAGTTCATTACAGCACTGTTTTTAGTACTGAAATGAACTCATTACGATAGTGAAATAGAGAAAAGCATATTCGAATCAGATGTCAATTTGACATTTAACGCAATTCATAAATGAAATTTAGATTGTATTTAAACATAGAATTACCTACCAAGAGTAACCATAAAGTTTCATATTCAGTAGATTATTCCCTAAAATTTGTCCCTTAATCAATCAACTTTTTTTCAGCTTATTGTTACGGGAGAGATTCTCTTCCATCCCTGTGTAGTTACATAACCGGAGACGCCCTCCTGTTCTCGATGTTTCGGGAGAATGCAACTCCTGTACCCTGCCCCTTTAAAGCCCCTTTCACGTTCACCTACAACAGAGGACACGGCGAGTGTAGATCACCAGTGTCCAACATCGATTCCTGCACTGAAGACACCAAGCTGCTGCTCAGTTACCAATCGTGTCCTGATGTTCCTGGAACTGAAAGTGCAGGTATTGTAATTTTTGTGATCTAAAACATGAATAAGGTTTTTATAGTTATTTTCATCATGAGAAAAGAGCACAAAATGAAGATAATATTACATAAATACGTCCAGCTGTTTATGACTGGTTGGAACGTTTAATTCATAGTAAGATCTACCAGCACCTTCGCCATTTTGCACACTTAAATGTTTATGATACACTCTTTTAAATTTACTCTGAAAAAGTCTTGGCACTAGGATGAGATTTATCCTATACTTATAACGAAGTATTGTGTACTTCTCTTGTGAAAAAATCTTGAGAATTAGTCCAGTATTTTCTGATATTAGTGGAAACATACAAACAGTAGGATATTTTTCACAAACATAGTCGTACAACTTTGCTTCTGCCGTTTTTTTTTCCGAAATTCGAGGCTTTATTGTAAAAAATTGGTAAAACATTTATGATTCAAAGTGTTGTCCATCCTTTGCCACTACTTTCTCTCATCTTTCTGGCAGCGTACGTATCCCGCGTTGAATGAACTGGTCATCTTTCGAAGCGATCCACGAATCGATCCAAATTTTTACTTCTTCATAAGACCGGAAGTGCTGGTCAGTCAGGCCGTGTGCCATTGATCGAAACAAGTCATAGTCCGAGGAAGCAACGTCTGAAGAATAAGGCGGGTGGGGTAGGACCCATTTCAACGTTTCCAAGTATGTCTTGACTACTTCCGCAACATGAAGTCGAGCATTATTATGCTGTAAAATCACTTTATCATGTCTCCGGTGTGTTGCGGCCTTTGATTGTTTCTGTCGGTTTCAATCACTCATAATACACTACGCCGAACAAGTCCTACCAAATACTAAGCATGACCTTGGAACCGTGAATGTTCGGTTTGGTCGTTTACGGGGAAGCATGACCAGTATATCCCCATGATTTTCTGCGCTTGGAATGGAATGATTGTAATGAACCCATTTTTCGTCTTCAGTCAAATTGCGATGCAGAAATCATTCAGCTTCAGCTCGTACGGCGCACAATTTCCTTGTTTCTGAATCATTCCCATGATTTTCAGGCATTTCGATATGACCAATTCGTGTTGCGCTCGACACGAGTCTTAATCTAGTATGCTAGTCGTCGACGTCATAATCACCGTTCTTGAAGTGTTGAAACCACTCTCAGCACGTTCTTTCACTAATAGCGACCTCACCATAGGTATATGAGAGCATTCGATGAGCCTCAGCCTCATATTTCGTCATATTGAAGCAGAAAATTAAAATCTCCCGCAAGTTACGAGAATTTGGCTCGTAAACTGACAAGTTAAATCGAGAATAACTTTATGATACAGACACAAATCGACTAATATTTCGATGGTGTTATGTTCACAAATACCTAAGCTTAATGTATGAAATTTACATCCTACTTATTTCGACTTCCAATTACCGCTTCAGACATCTATTGCAAAACGGCGGAAGCAAAGTTGTACACCTAATATATGTATCAAATAAAAACCATGGAACTCTTACACGAAAACATAAATGTTGAAATTTCTTCAACAAGTTCCGATACCAAGTACCAAAGTCTATAGAAAAAACACCATTTGGTGCCTATCTGTACAGTAACACTCCCAATCATACTAAAAAGACAATAAAGTTATCTTCGTTGGCCAAAGGAACTCATGTAACGTTGATTTTTCTGAAAACTAAAGTTTGTTCCAAGCTTCCCTAAAATCATCCTCTAATCTTCCAGTGGAAGAGCTCCAATGCCTAGCAGCTTGGAAGGAAGGAAGCTCTAGGTACCTAGTGGGTAAAGTTGACCACATCCATGCCCTCTCCAATGAGGACAGGTACAGGTGCTTCGTCTACGAGAAGGTCTCACCCGACGCGATGGAGGACGTCGATTACAGGGTGGCCCAGAGTGGAGACGCCACCTGCAACGGTCTTTTTAGTGCCACCGAAGGCAGTCGCACGATGATCCTTCGCAAGGGTGAGTAATTTAGAAAAGTATTATACCAATTGAAAAGTCCCCTGTCTGATGCACAGATGGCGGTGCTAGTATTAAATCCATGTGATTTGTAGCAAGTACCAATCTTCAAACGATACGTGTCAAAATTTGACAGCAGTCCGACGATTAGTTTGTGAGATATTGCGTTGTGAGTGTAGATACTTTTGTTATTTGAAAAAATATTAAAAAAAAATTCGTGTGCTGATAAAATATTTCTTTTTAATATATATTGATTGGTATGTTAAGTTTAAACGTGGTGAAATGAGCACCGAAGTCGGCGAACGCAGTGGATGCCCAAAAGGGCCTATCACCGACGAAAAAATCAAAAAAGTTCACAAAATAATTTTGAATGACTGTAAAGTGAAGTTAATCGATTATATATCTAATTATATAGCGTTGTTGGTTCGTTTAAAGAATGAAATCGTTAAAAAAAACGGCCCCATTTGAAGAAAAAAAGGTGCTGTTTCATCAAGACAATGCGTCGTTTCACAAATCAATGAAAACAATGGAAGAATTGCATGAATTAGGCTTCGAATTGCATCTGCATCCACCGTATTCGCCAGATGGAAAGAAATTGAGCGCCACTGAAGAAGTAATCGCCGAAACTGAGGCCTATTTTGGAGCGAAAGATAAATCGTACAACAAAAATGGTATCGAAAAGTTGGAAGATCGCTATAATCGCTGATCGCCCTCGAAGACTATATTGAATAATTAAATCGAATTTTGCCAAAAAAATGTGTTTTACTTGGTAGACCAGGGACTTTTCAATTGGCCTGTTGTATTCATTTCATTGATGAAACTACGTCACTGATGACGTAGACGTAGATACAGATTAACTGGAAGGTTAATCGTTTCGCAATTTAGTTAGTATCCCGTAGTTTTTTATATTGACGACTTGGTTGTCGGAGTGTGCGTTAAAAGATCATCAGAAAAACCAGTGGACAAGAGTGGGGGTTATTTCTGCTTTCAAGTTGAGTAGAAAAGGCGAAGGGCCACTTAATTAAGGTGGTTATTCCGGAGTGTCAATAGTGTACCTTCCACTTCTTACGGTCGAACTAATGAATTATGCATTGTTATGCTAAGAGCAGTAAGTCACCTGTCGTCTTCTTAAGGGAGAATGGCCTTTGAGTGGGGTAATTTATTAGCCAACTTTGGGGGAAAAGGGGTCCTGGAAGGTTTGTTTTTGGGGTTGAGTTTGTTGGTTTTTAACGGTTGAGGGTAGCTCTGGGAGTTTGCTATTTTTAGGCCGATTGGGAGCGCCGCTTAGGAGAGTAATGAAGTATTTTTCATGGAAATTTCTTCTGTTTAACATTTTTTTCAACGTCTCATTTTTGGTAAGAGTCAAGTGGACTATTGATTAAAAAAAACTGTTTTTTAATATAGGATAGTGTTTATCAATAATGATATTTCCATTTTGATTATTTATTCGAAGTCTGCACATAGGGATTCACGGCTTGGCTTGATTTTCAAATACTTGAATCGTATCAAGCTATTTTAATTTTTGTGTAGTGTTACATCCATAAAAATTCATGAAATGTGAAGGAACCTTGCAAAAAACACTTATATTTATTAATTTTATTGTATGAAAGAACCGAAAATATCAACTTTTTTGGAATAGAAACATGAATTAAACACTATAAATCGTGACAAAATAAAAAACAATAAAAAAATGAAGTTTCTTGATACATATTGAGAAACCTCCAGGCTTTGCTCGATTTCTTAAAGACACATGAGGCATTTTATAGATTTGTCGCCTAACCTATTGCGGGTTTTTGTTACTGTAAGAGCAGCTCTAGAAAATTGTTTTTCAACAGGAGCTGAAGATGCTGGCGTTGATAAAAAGTCCGTGGCCATTTTGGCCAAGTTTGGAAATATATTTCTGAAACTACCAAAATCTACCAATAGATTTCATAGAAATGTGAGAAAACTACTAATCAAGTCAAGCTCAAATATGTAATTTTTCACAAGCTTGATTTTCAAGTCGACTACTTAGGTGGTTAAAATGTCAAGGTACTTGGCTTGATGAATCTCTATCTGCACAAGTTTAAAGTAGAAAATTGGATTGAGACCGCTCACAGACCTATTGCAATAACCTTTCAATCTTTAGCACACCTATCATAACCTAACAAATTCTTAGAGTCACAGATCTTCAAAGAAGTACAAAATAGAATTCAGCTAGTTTAGAGAACCCGAGAGACATAAACTCCTGAAAAGTTTTCCAATAAGAGGTTTCATTCTGGGCAACTGTAATCTTTTGACAATTAAAAACTACATCATTACTAAAAATGGAACGATACATGCTTCAACAATGCTCTGAAATTGTTGAAATTCTCTACAAAAAATGTTGAAACATTTGCAGTCACAGTTTGCAAATGTCAATCGCCTTCTCGGCCTGCAATAGTGAAATTGGTGAAAATATTCGAGGTGTTGGGACAAGTTAGTGATGTGAAGAATCGAAACCATTAGCGTCGCTCAAGAACAAGTGAGAATCTTCTGGACCCCGACGAAATGATTACTCATCGATCTGATTTAATCAATGATTTTTCATGACTGACATTGGAATACATTGGTCTGAATGACATTTATTTTCATCCTGAGGGTATTATATTATTTCTAATATTAAAATGACACTTCTTATTCGAAAACCATTTGCATTGCAAAAAAGTATAATGACGCTAACCTTTGTGACCGATGTATCATAAAAACAACAACATGGCAACAACTCAGGTATATATTTCTTTTACTAGGTAATTACTTCTGTTGTAGAAGTAACATTGTATATAAAACGTGTGTTATTGTTTTTTTTATTTATCGAATCCATTCCATTCGTGTGAATAATAATTCTTTCGTGTAAATTATTCGTTTAAAAAATCGAGAACAGAGTAGCTTAGAGTCCTATCGATTTTTTTTCAAGCTGAGGGGGCGCACATCGCATCATTTATAATTCATTTTACCTACAGGATAATTGAATTACGTGGTCTCCAAGCTATCGGAACGCTAAACGATGACATTTACTGATCTCTGACATCTGAACTTAGACTCTTTGAAAGCATCAAAAAACATTTATGTTAAACCAGTTTGTTTTTATTTTATTGTTTAGTTATGAGAAATTGTGAACACTATCTACTATCCTGTGTATGTTTGATTCCTAAAGCAAACATGCATTCGTTATTCATTGTCTGGTTATTAACTTTCGGTAAAAAACACCAGACCTAGATGATATTCCTTCAAGAATTCTTGAAACTTCTTCTCTTGTAGATATACAGTTCTCTATATATTAGGTGTACAACTTTGCTTCCGCTTCCGTTTTACAATAGATGACTGTAGCGGTAAGAAGTAGTCGAAATGAATATACAGGGTGTTTCCTAAACATGCGGCAAAAATTCAGGGGGTTGTTTCTTGGACTATTCTAAGAATATTTTGTCCTTTGATGATTTTTGAAAAACCTATTTGTTTCGAAGATATAGGGGAAACAAAATTTCAGATAATAACATTTTATTATAAAAAATTACATGAAAATTCAACTCAACCTACAAAAACTGTTGAAAATGACCACCTCTAGCCAGCATACAAGCATCCAATCTTCTCCTCATTGACTGCCGAACCCTTTCAAAAACACCAGGATCATTTCTTATTAAGAATACATCACAAAACGAATTCAAATGAAAACCGTGTTTAATCTGTATTCCTTTACCATCTGCACTTATCAATTTTTAGTCAAAAAACTGGCCGTTTTTAGTAATTGGAATGTTGTTAAACAAATTTAAAAATAAATTGTACCTACTAAGTAAACACAGTGCGGTACGCATTTTTATTTAAACTATTATTAATTTTAAAAATATGAAAAATGTTGTTCGCCCTGTATCTTCGAAACAAAGAGGTTTTTCAAAAATCATCCAAGGACAAAACATGCTTAAAATAGTCCAAGGAACAACTCCCTGAATTTTTGCCGCATGTTCAGGAAACACCCTGTATAATAGATATTCTCGATTAAACATGTCAGCTTACGAGCTCAATTCTCGCCATTTGCGGGAGGTTTTAATTTTCTGCTTTAATATGAAGAAATCTGCGGCTGAGGCTAATCGAATGCTCTCAAATATATACGGTGAACCGCTATTAGTGGAAGAATGTGCCGATAGTGGTTTCAACGCTTCAAGAAGGGTGATTTTGACGTCGAAGACCAGCATGGCGGTGGAAGTGAGATGGTTTTTGAAGATGCAGATTTGGAGGCATTACTTGATCAAGATTATTATCAAATGCAACAAGAATTGGCAGAATAATTGGGAGTGACGCGACAAGAATAGGCAGGATCATTGGAAGTGACACAACAAGTCATTTAAAGACGCCTGAAAGTCATGAGAATGACTCAAAAACTCAGAAGGAAATTGGGTGCCGTACGAGTTGAAGCCGAGAGATGTTGAACGGCGTTTTTGCTTGCAAGGAAAAGATGGACGGGATTTTTGCACAGTATTGGGACTGAAGACGAAAAATTAGTTCATTTCGATAATCCCAAGCGCAGAAAATCATGGGGATATCCCGCCATACTTTCACATCGACGCCAAACCGAATATCCACGGTTCCAAGGTCATGTATTTGGTCGGCGTATTAGGACGCGTACCTCTTGCCCGAAAGAAAGTACTGGCAAGCGATGAACAATACTTCGAATCATAAATGTTTGATCAGTTCTTTTACAATAAAGCCTCAAATTTCGGAGAAAAACGACAAAAGCAAAATTGTATTCCTATATATATCCTTCAGCAATAATACACGGATTCAATTCTTCACATCACTAACGCGTCCTATCAGTTCAAATTTTCCACCAGTTTCACCATTGCTGGCCGAGAAATTGCTCCACAACTACCCAAAAGTGCTTTAGTTTTGAGAAATGTGACTGGAAAAATATTCATCATTTTTTTAGCGATTTTTAACAATTTCACTGCGTTGTTGAAGCGTATACAGTTCCATTTTTAGTAATTTCGAAATTTTTACTTGTCAAATGTCGAAAGATGTCAGCTTCCAAAGTGACGTAAGCCCAGATAGCACCGGGCTATTCGAAATGAAACCTCCTATTGCAAAAACCTTCACAATGTGGTCAAAATCTCACCGACCTGATAGAGATCTAAATTCGTGGAAAACTTTCTGACGGTCTGAATCGTCGGCAGACGTGGGTTTTCCGATTCCAGGCCGTCGGTAAGCGCTTTTCCACCTGTATAATGGCCTCTCGAGCGCCCTGCCGACGAACTATAGCACTAGCAGGGATAAGTGGTGAGTCAATAAAAGTTTATTGTCTTTCCCCACACAAATTAACTCTTTATGTTGGAAGACTCGTCTGTGCGCCACTTTTGTTTGTATTACGTCGCAGATTAAGTCGCAGCAGGCTTTGATTCCGTGACTTCTGTGTTTGCAGAGAGGGGGAATTGTGCTCGTGCTAATTTTTTGCACGGATTTCCTTATTTAACTTGGCGTGTGCACGTTGGTTCGTTCCGCGATTTCCACGAAGCGCGGTGGTAGGAAAAAAAAATGGGGCGATATTCAAAATTGTCTTTGTCTTTCGGGGATTGGGAGTGAAGAGAGTGAGGGAGAGAATCTAGCATTCTTTTTTTAACGTGTGATGTTACTGGGTCGTTTTGACTAACTGTATAGCAAAGTATGGGTGTTTGTAATATTTCAGTTCCATTATAGCAGGTTAGGAAATTGGAATTTCATAAAAATTTGAATGGAAATATAACGGGTGTTGTTTTTCGAGGTAAATAACTTTAAGTTGGCATTACTGTTCAAGATGACGACCGATTTAACAGCTGTCAAGTGATTTATTCTCAGTTTGGTTTGGCAATTCATCGAGAATAGACTCACGCCTGAACAACGCTTGCAAATAGTGCAATTTTATTTCGAAAATAATGGTTCTGTGCAGAATACGTATCGCGCACTACGTCCATTATATTTTGTTTAGCGATGAAACGCACTTCTGGTTGAATGACTACGTCAACAAACAAAACTGCCGCATTTGGAGTGAAGCTAATCCTCAAGTGTATATCGAAACACCGTTACATCCAGAAAAACTGACTGTTTGGTGCGCTTTATGGGCTGGTGGAATCATTGGTCCGTACTTCTTCAAAAACGATGATGGCCAGAACGTTACAGTCAATGGTGATCGGTATAGAGCCATGATTACTAACTTTTTCATTCCTGAATTGAACAACCATGATGTCCAGGAGCTGTGGTTCCAACAAGACGGCGCAACATGTCACACAGCTTGTGCCACAATCGATTTATTGAAAGACACGTTTGGTGACCGCCTAATTTCACGTTTTGGACCTGTGAATTCTCCAAGATCTTGTGATTTAACACCGCTAGACTACTTTCTGTGGGGCTATGTAAAGTCATTGGTCTATGCGGATAAGCCACAAACCCTTGGCCATTTGGAAGACAACATTCGCCGTGTTATTGCCGATATACGGCCACAAATGTTGAAAAAAGAAAATTGGACGTCCAGATTGGACTACATCCGAGCCAGCCGTGGCGGTCATATGCAAGAAATCATATTTAAAATGTAATGCCACAAGATTATCTTGCGGATAAATAAAATTCATGTCAATCGAATAATCCATAGTTGTTTTATTGCAATTTATATTTATAGTTCTATAGCTCAAAAAAAACACCCTTCAGAAGAAGATTCAGAGGGGTTTCCCAAAAAGTCCATAACAAGAAACACCAACACAATCCAATACAAATCGATCTCAAATAAACCCCAAATCGCCAAATTTTTTATCCTCATTCGACTCATTTTCTTCAACCGAGCTGTCGTCTGATATCGAACAAGCAAGCACACTCGATTTGACGTGACACAAGTGCACCGACCGAAACTTCCACTGTACGAAACCGTTCGTGCTTGCCCCTTGTCGAACGAGTGTTGCCACACACATAAAATTCGACACCGGCCCTGCCCTCTATTCCCATACAAATGGAAACCTCCCCACTCAGCATAAATTCGTGGTCGCTTCTGGCTTACACAGCGACATTATTTATATATTTCGCGAACTTCTTGAATACAAATCGTCAGATATCAGTGTTGTAAACAAGAGAACACCGAACGTCCCCAACCCTTTCGTACGGCGGTTGGCAACCCTGAATTTCCGAGTTCTTACACGTGGTCGATTTGCCGCTCCGGGTTTCTGCATTCTGTGCTGCTTGTTTCCGACAGTGTTTGATAGGATATTCTCTGCGGGGTTCGGAGCGTATGAAGTTGGCGCTATTTCCGTTGTTGTTTATCTTGGGAGCAGTACTTCAAGATTATGTTGGCAGTACTAATGGAAATAGTTTTTGGTTTTTAGGTTTGATGTATGCTGCAATGATCATAATGGCCGAAAAGCAATATAGATATCCTATGAGCTCATTTTGTTTATATTTTCTTCGAGAAACTTATTGAGAGAACTCGTCATCCATTGCCGAATACTGATAACAGTTGCTACCCCTTGCCAGACACCTTTCAACTTTTATAATTACAATTTTACTTTCGTTTCATAAAAGCTAAATTTTAAATTTTTTACTTGGGGGCCTATAAACAATTTTCACCTCAATAAACGGACAGTTTTAATAATTTGACATTATGTGTTTTGCCAGACACATTGATGCGCTGTAGATGCGATTGTGAGTGCGTAGTCGATTACGATATTTCAAGATATTCATTAAAGAAAATATTTTTTCACCTTCATCGCTATGTTATATAAAGTTAAAATGTTATTTTACCTAGACGTACAACTTTGATTCCGCCGTTTTTTTGTGGAATTCGAGGCTTTATTGTAAAAAACTGGTTAAACATTTATGATTTAAAGTTCCATCTTTCGGGCAGTATTGTCATGCTGTAAAATCACTTACTCATGTCTCTGTTGTATTGCGGCCGTTTGTTTATCAATGCTCGGCTGAAACGCATTAATTGCGTTCGATAACGATCGCCTGTGATTGTTTCAGTCGTTTTTAACAACTCATAATACTCTCCGCCGAGTTGGTCCAACCAAATACTGAGCTTGACCTTGGAACCGTGAATATTAGGTTTGGCCGTCGATGTGGAAGCATGGCCGGGATATCCCCATGATTTTCTGCGCTTGGGATTATTGTAATGAACCCATTTTTCGTCTCCAGTCACAATGCGATTCAGAAATCCCTTCCATCTTTGCTTTGCCAGCAGCTGTTCACAAGCAAACAAACGCCGTTCAACATCTCTCGGCTTGAACTCGTACCGCACCCAATTTCCTTGTTTCTGAATCAATCCCATGACTTTCAGGCGTTTTGAAATGGCTTGTTGCGTCACTCCCAATGATCCTGCCAATTCTTGTTGCGTTTGGCACGAGCCTTGATCAAGTAATGCCTTCAATTCTGCATCTTCGAAAATATTCTGTCTTCAACCGCCATGCTGGTCTTCGACGTCAAGATCACCGTTCTTGAAACGTTGATACCACTCTCGGCGCGTTTTTTCACCAATAACAGCCTCGTCGTAGCATCTTCATATTATAGCAGAAAATTGTAACCTCCCCCAAATGACGAGATTTTGGCTCGTAAGATGACATGTTTAATCGAGAATAACTTTATGATGCAAACACAAATCGACTAGTAAACAAAATTTTTTCATGAATCATACTGAACATGTGAAAATGACACAATTTTCTTTTCAGAAAGGCCTGGATGACCTGCTTACGCCACTAGGCTATGGCCAACCACTCATGTTACACCCTATATAATCATTTTATGCACAAATTACATAGAATTTCTTGTGAAGTTGAAATAGTTTGTCAACAAAATTTGCTTTGGCTCCTTACTTCACTATTGCTGATATAGATATTCCGGATAAGCCTTGGTACCGTTATTCTACAACTAACTACCAACTTGCTATTTGTTCGAATCTGTTTTGGGTTCGGACACCTACTAGTAAGAAACAGGATTTGCCTTCGTTTAAAATCATCCCAAGGAAATCTTAGGCCATTACAACATATACGATCCCATTTGTCAAGTCGTTATTGGCTTCGTGTAAATAGAGATAATCCTTACAATAGAGTGACCTAATGGCTTGGCTCAGTGGAATAGCTCTACCCTCCCCTGGAGAAGTCTCAGCTGCTGAAATTAGAATTAACAGGTCAACGATCATTAGAACCTCTAATTCTGAACGAAGTGAGAATATATAATGGATTAGTACAGTTAAATTTCGAACATATATTCGGTAAGTGTTGATAGATGAGTGAAGTAAAATATAAATAGAACAAACTCCTTGCTAGAATCAAATAAAGTAGCGCGAGATAAGTTGTGAAACATTTTTGTTTATTATTTCCGAAGAAAATTATTTCTGAAGAATGAACAGTGGTTCTCGTTCTGTGGAAAAATCAACAATGGAAAAGTATGCGAAGAATCAATGAATTATCTTATATAAATATCGTTGAAAAAATAAACAGTAACTTTCGAAGTGTGCTTATTATTTCCCGAATATCACGGAATATCAATTTTCAGACCAATTAAAATGATCTCGGAAATTTCATAAAACAATGATAGAAGTTTAAATTCGTTTTTTCTTAAAAATTCGACTTTATTCTTCAGACTAGCCATCTTCAAGAGTTATACATATACTCCAACTCTGCTCTAACTTTTGTTAGACATCCTATTTCAACGTTTCCTTGTATGTCTTGACCACTTTCGCAACATGGGGTCGAGCATTGTCATGCTGAAAAATCACTTTATCATGTCTCTCGTTTTTTTGCGGCCGTTTGTCTTTCGATGCTAGGCTCAAATGAATTAATTGCGTTCGATAACGATCTCCTATGATTGTTTCAGTCGGTTTTATCAACTCATAATACAATACGCCGAGCTGGTCCCACCAAATACCGAGCATGACCTTGGAACCGTGAATATTTGGTTTGGCCGTCGACGTGGAGGCATGGCCGGGATATCCCCATGATTTCTGCGCTCAGGATTATCTTAATGAACCCATTTTTCTTCTCCAGTCACAATAAGATGTAGAAATCCCTTCCGTCTCTGCCTTTGCTTCACTAGCAAACAAACGGCTTCAACTCGTACGGCACCAATTTCCTCATTCCTGAATCATTCCCATGACTTTCAGGCGCTTTGAAAAAGCTTGTTGCATTACTCCCAATGATCCCTCCAATTCTTATTGCGTTTAACACAAATCTTGATCAAGTAATGCCTCTAATTCTGCATCTTCGAACACCTTCTCTCTTCCACCGCCATGCTGGTCTTCGACCATCCTTCACCACTTCTTTTTCACTTATAGCGGCATCACCATAGGTATTTGAGAGCATTCGATATGCCTCAGCCGCAGATTTCTTCATATTAAAACAGAATATTAAAAACTCTCGCAAATGACGAGAATTTGGCTCGTAAGTCGTAAGCTGACATACTTAATCGAGAATACCTTTATATATGATGCAGATACAAATCGACTAATATTTCGTTGGCGTTAAGTTTACGGAAGCAATGTTGTGCACCTAATATAATTATAGGAAAAAAGCAATAACATAATTATAAATTCCTACCTTCTGTTATCCGTAAAAGTCCAGGGTAACATCGTGCGTTGCTCACCCTGTATATAACTCTATCGGATAATCTGTTACGTAGATATTGATTAGGTGCTTGTTCTCTCTAATTGTATGGCTAATCCGTTTATTTTGCCACATCTTGTAGAACAAAATCATGCAAAATATCGTTTTCAAATTTTGAATTCGTGAAAAGATATCAATGCCTTCTGCATTATGATTAACTTTTCTGCTACCATTATTCGCAGAATTGCTCTTCCTGCAGAAACGTTTCCTTGAAGGACGATCCATAAAAGTTCATGATGTATCAATAAATCAGAGTACTTCGCTTAGCCTTGAAATACCATTAGGGTAATCGCAACTATTAATCATTATTTCATCTAGAGGTTTGAGCATTTCGGTTGAGATGTTTTGTTCTCGTGTATTTGAAAGGTGATTAATAGATGGCTTGTACATCGGTTGAATAACGTCAATCGATGTGGTTAATTAAATTTTCGTATAAATGGATTTGGAGCTGGGGTTTCAGCTCTAATTTTGTTGACGATCAATTCAATACTTAAAGTTAGTTGGATTCGAAAACGGGCGGGGGTGTTCGATATTTTTGATTGATTGATTGATTGGCTAGATTTGTAGCATTACTGTATTCAATTCGAAGGGTTAAATATTTTTCCCTACTTCAGTATCGTAATGAGTTTATTACATATTTTCAGTTATATTTTTCGTTTTGTGGTTGTCTACACTGACTTAATTAATAATTGTCAATATAATATAATTTGGATGTAGTGAAATTACTTGCAACATTATTCGCAATTTCACTCAATTCTGGTGGTGTTAAATTGATTTCGTCAGACATGAATCACGAATTTAATGCGTAATTGTAAATTATGTCAGAATTCGAAACGTACGATTCATATCCAAATTCCGTAATCTGTCAATTTTCATAACATTCACACCAACTGCCAAGATAAAATACAAAAGTCACTAGGATATATAATTTGAAGTTTTCGTTGAATTTCGACAATATTTCACGAAACTTGACTGAAATAGAGAAAATATCGTCTAATACTCGTTGCAGAAAGCAATTCCAACACTCATGCTCTCGAAAACTCGCTCCTTCGTTGCTCGTTTTCGAATTTCACATTCGTGTTGGAATAGGAGCCCATTCTGCAACTTGATTTAGAATATACTATTTTAACTCTTCGAAACGATTACAGTAATTTTACAAATCTTGCCAATCTAAAATATCTAATTCTCACGCGGTTTGATCAGTGTATTTACTACACTGATCAAGTGAATTTTATTTACAGAGTAGGGATTCATCAAGTCAAATAGCTTGACATTTTAACTAACTACTTGACTTAAAAATCAAACTCGAAAAATTACATACTTGAGTTTGACTTGACTTGATTTTTGATATTTATTGCTTGACTTGATATCAAGCTACTTTATATTACTTGAGCTTGATATGCACGCGTCGCAGGGCATATATTTCTGCAATCTCGTGCGCGCTTAGACCAAATAAGAGTATTCCTCAAGCGCCGAGAGACTGAATCATTCGCTAGTGTGACTTCATTAGTAGTTTACTCACATCTCTATGAAATCTATTGGAAGATTTTGGTAGTTACAGAAATATCTTTCCAAACTTGGCCACAATGGCCAAGGATTTTTATCAACGCCAGCATCTTCAGCTCCTGTTGAAAGACAATTTTCCAGAGCTGCTCCTACAGTAACAAAAACACGCAATAGTTTAGACGACAAATCTATAAGATGCCTCATGTGTCTTAGATCCTGGATGAAAAATGATGAAATCAAACGAAGCCTAGAGGTTACTCAATATTGAGAAACATTATTTTTTATTTTGTTATAATTTATAGTGATTTAATTTAAGTTTCTATTTCGAATAAAGTTGATATTTTCGGTTCTTTCATACAAAAAGTTCAATAAATGAAATTGTTTTTTGCAAGATTCCTTTTCATTTAATCATTTTTTATTGATGTGACACTACACAATAAAACTGCTTAAAATCAAGTAGCTTGATATGATTCAAGTACTTGATAAATAAATACTTGATTTGACTCTAGATTGAAAAACTACTACTTGACTTGTGCTTGACTAGATATCAAGTCAAGCTGATTCCAAGTAGCTTGAAAAGCAAGCCAAGCCGTGAATCCCTAGTACAGGGTGGGCAAATTTCGATGTTTTAGCAATACAACTTTTAAATCAGATGATTTAGACAAAACCTGATACCCCATTCTCGTTCTTTTCTTCTGAGAAACTAATAACAGTGTTATTCATTTTTGGCCACCTTCTTTTATTTTCGAGTTATAAGCGAAAATTGGAAAAATAGCAATATCGAAAAAAATTTAAATCTCCGCTAATACAGATGATAGAAGTATGCTCGTCTTTTCAGCAGGATTTCTAATTACGAAGCTATGACCCAAAGTTTACGTTCTTTAAAATAGGGAGACTAGATTTCAGTGGCATTTTTTGAAAGCTAAATTTTTACTGATTACTCAAAAAATTCATGATCTGAGCCAACAGATCCATAAAACCAAAGAGCTCAAATTAATTATCTAATTCGTTTTGTCCTACAACCTTCTTTTAATTAATTAGGTGTAAGATAGGTGAATTTGTGCAGAATACACAGTCCTTTTTCAAGTTTTTCTAAGAAGTAAAGCTTGGTACCCAACAGTGGCTCAAAGAATAAAAAAATACATTGAGTAAAACCTTAATATAACACCGATGAAATATACAGGGTGGCCATTTGAAAACGAAACAGACGAGATTACAGACGAAATAAAGTTTTTCAATAGAAATGCTTGGACCGGTCGATTTCTGTTTCGAGGGGGACAACTTAAGATGTAGGTTACGGACGCATAGCGCTTCAACCCTTGCTGCTACAACCCCCACCCCCAATTTTTGAATAGGGAAGATGGGGTGAGTGATACCTCAATTTAAAGGTATTTTTATACTGATTTCAGCACAGTAATTGTTTTTTCATTTTATGCATTAGTTCTCGAAATATTCATGCGTTAGTTAGTTAGGAAGGAAGCCACAGTCATGGTTGTTTTGAAGCTCAAAATGTCGATTTTTCACAAAACACTACAAGTGCCATGAAAACACCACTTCATTTTCAAATACTTAGTTAAGAATATTTCGAGAACTAATGCATACAATGAAAAAACAATTACTGTGCTGAAATCAGTATAAAAATACCTTTCAAATGAGGTATCACCCACCCCATCTTCCCTATTCAAAATTTGGGGGTGAGGGTTGTAGTAGCAAGGGTTGAAGCGCTATGCGTCCGTAACCTACATCTTAAGTTGTCCCCCTCGAAACAGAAATCGACCTGTCCGAGCATTTCTATCGAAAAACTTTATTTCGTCTGTAATCTCGTCTGTTTCGTTTTCAAATGGCCACCCTGTATAATTTCTTGTGTCAATTTGCAGAGACCCGTGAAAATTCTCAGTTCCCCAGTTCTTAAACGTAAAAATTACGACTCTGCTAACAATGCACTCCATTCAAAAAACTTCCCAACTGAATCAAGAAAAGAATATCACGTTGATTAATTGCCTTATTTTGTTTCAGCTCCATCCTTGAACAAATGCCATTTTCCGTCATGGATGACGAATTACAACCACTGGCACAGTCTGGATTACTCGATGACGTACAGCTTTCACCACAGGGATGCCACCCTGAGAATAGGAAATTCCACTTCTGGAACAGAGATGAAAGTGCTTTGCACGCACGTGAAATACGCCTCCAGAAATGAGAGTGCTGTTGTACTTTTGACTCACTTCACTATGGGATGGTAAGAAATGATTTCAGGTGAAGGGTTATCCTATAAGAAGTTTCATTTTGATAAGAAAAACAATTATTTTTCAAGAGAAATCAATGGATGTTTATTTCAATGTTAAGAGGAAGATATGCCATTAATGATGGAAATGAATATCAGCCAAAAGGTCTCTACCATATCCTTTTTATGAAATTTTCCATGACCAGTTTGCACATTTGTGGCTGTATGTCCTTAATTATTTCACTAATTCCATCTTCAAGGTCTTGAATCGAAGCATTGGCATGGACCTTATCTTTCACGTGGCCCCAAAAAATAAAGTCTAAAGGTGTTAAAACACAAGATCTTGGTGGCCAATTGTGATCACCTCTTCAATAAGTAACACGATCAGGAAACTTTTCTTGTAAAATTGCGATTGTTCCGTTGCTTGCGTGGTACTTAGCTCTGTTTTGTTGAAAATAAACGTCATTCACATCAATATCTTCGAATTCCGGACATAAAAAAATCATTAACCATAGCTCGGTAGGGCAATACATTCACCCTAATAGTTGCACTAGCCTCATTTTCGAATAAGTAAGGTCCAAAAACCCCACCAAAGAGTGACACATTGAAGATGAAGAGGCTTTTCAACAATCATTCTTGGATTTTCTGTGCCCCAAATGCGACAATTCTGCTTATTTACGTAGCATCCGATATTAAAATGAGCCTTATCACTGAAGATGATTTTTTTTTATGAAAATCAGGATCATTTCGATGTAAAGGGTGTTTTTTTTTAGAGCTATAGAACTTTAAATTGCAATAAAACAACGATGTATTTTGTGATTGACATGAATTTTATTCATCCGCAAGATAACCTTGTGGCATTATATTTTAAATATAATTTCTGGCATATGACCGCCACGGCTGGCTCGAATGATGGTCAAGGGTTTGCGGCTTATCCGCATAGACCAATGACTTTACATAGCCCCACAGAAAGTAGTCTAGCGGTGTTAAATCACAAGATCTTGGAGGCCAATTCACAGGTCCAAAACGTGAAATTAGGCGGTCACCAAACGTGTCTTTCAATAAATCGATTGTGGCACGAGCTGTGTGACATGTTGCGCCGTCTTGTTGGAACCACAGCTCCTGGACATCATGGTTGTTCAATTCAGGAATGAAAAAGTTAGTAATCATGGCTCTATACCGATCACCATTGACTGTAACGTTCTGGCCATCATCGTTTTCGAAGAATGACCAGATTCCAATGAATTCCACCATTGATTCCACCATCCCATAAAGCGCACCAAACAGTCAGTTTTTCTGGATGTAACGGTGTTTCGACATACACTTGAGGATTAGCTTCACTCCAAATGCGGCAGTTTTGTTTGTTGACGTAGCCATTCAACCAGAAGTGCGCTTCATCGCTAAACAAAATAAATGGACGTAGTGCGCGATCCGTATTCCGCACAGAACCATTATTTTCGAAATAAAATTGCACTATTTGCAAGCGTTATTCAAGCGTGAGTCTATTCATGATGAATTGCCGAACCAAACTGAGAAAATATCACTTGACAGCTGTTAAATCGGTAGCCATCTTGAACAGTAATGCCAACTTAAAGTTATATACCAGTTCTTGTGTTAACTGAATTTTAAAAGCCTCAATACGTAAGTGTAATGTCGTTTGTGGAACGAGATTTTCTTAGCTAGATATTCACTAATGGTATAATAACTTTTCCTGAACAATTCAAAATTTACCAAAATCTTGAACTTTATTACTGTTTAATATAAATAGATAAATTGTTGGACGAAATATTAGCCTGGTATATAGGAGAAAATTCAAAGTTTGAAGTTACATGAGCAGGAATACACAAAGTAATAATATTTCTGGTAGGATAGTGATGGAAACCTAATACTTTGAACATAAATTGTTCATGTTCCTTTAAATAAATTAATAATCCATATTTGTGCAACCTACGAATAGTAAAAAGTTTATATCCCTTGAAATGAAGGTCAAATCATTTACAAGAATTCAATTTGAAAATCAAACGTAAAATTATTTCATGAGCAACAAACACTCTACCCGAATCAATTCAATTTCCCCATAATATCACATTATAATTAGCAATTAACCAAACTGTAATGAACACTTCCAATGAGCTCTATCGATAACGAGTTTTCAATTCTGCTCATAATAAAAATAATAAGAACCGCCTGACTTTTAACATACTGATTAGATATTCACGGTTTGACTTGATATTCAAGCTACTTGACTTGAAACCAAGTCATCATTTTTCTAATGATAAGCACAATATACAATAAATCTACAAAAAAAATAGAAAGCCTAGTATTTGGATTTTTCCAGTACTCGATAAATAAACCCTTGACTGGACATTTAAACTCTACTTCTTGACTTGAACTTGACTTGACTTGAAACCAAGTCAAGTTCGAGTAAAGTAATAGTTTTTTCAAGTACTTAATAAATAAACCCTTGACTTGACATTTAAAAACTACTACTTGACATGAACTTGGCTTGACTTGAAACCAAGTCAAGTTCGAGTTAAGTACTAGTTTTTAAATGTCAAATCAAGGGTTTATTTATCAAGTACTTGAAAAATCAAGTAAATTCTATCAAGCTACTTGATTTTTAGCAGTTTTATTGTATAATGTGCACATCATTAAAAAAATGATGCTGGGAAGGAACCTTGCGGAAAATACTTTTATTTATTAAACTCATTGTGTACAAGAACCAAAAATATTAACTATTATCGGAAACACAAATGAAATCACCATGAAACATAACAAAATAAAATATTAAAAAAATATAGTTTCTTGAAACTATATATGAAGAACCTCAAAACACTATTTGAGTACATCATTTTCTATCCAGATTATAGACACGTGAGGCATTTTATGCATTTTCCGCCTAATCTATTGCGGGTTATTGTAAGAGTCAGAGCAGTTTTTCAACAGGAGCTGAAGATGCTGGCGTTGATAAAAAATCTATGGCCATTTTAGCCAAGTTTGGAAAAACGTTTTCATGCCTCTTTCACCATTTTAAATTATATTCAGAACAGTCAGCACGTGGTTCAGTCAGGAATTTGTCTGACTGAAATAGTCATTTGCTCGATTCACTGCAGATTTTTTGAATAAACTCTAGAGATCGATGTCAAAATCTCCTATTCATCGTTTGAAGATGATTATTTTGTCAAAGCGCGCATGAGCTTGCAGATATAACGGGTGTTTTTTTTTCGAGGTATATAACTTTAAGTTGGCGTTACTGTTCAAAATGGCGACCGATTTAACAGCTGTCAAGTGATTGATTCTCAGTTTGGTTTGGCAATTCATCATGAATATACTCACGCCTGAACAACGCTTGCAAATAGTGCAATTTTATTTCGAAAATAATGGTTCTGTGCGAAATACGTATCGCGCACTACGTCCATTTTATTTTGTTTAGCGATGAAGCGCACTTCTGGTTGAATGGCTACGTCAACAAACAAAACTGCCGCATTTGGAGTGAAGCTAATCCTCAAGTGTATGTCGAAACACCGTTACACCCAGAAAAACTGACTGTTTGGTGCGCTTTATGGGCTGGTGGAATCATTGGTCCGTACTTCTTCAAAAACGATGATGGCCAGAACGTTACAGTCAATGGTGATCGGTATAGAGCCATGATTAAGTACTAACTTTTTCATTCCTGAATTGAACAACCATGATCTCCAGGAGCTGTGGTTCCAACAAGACGGCGCAACATGTCACACAGCTCGTGCCACAATCGATTTATTGAAAGACACGTTTGGTGACCGCCTAATTTCTTGTTTTGGACCTGTGAATTGGCCTCCAAGATCTTCTGTAGTAACACCGCTAGACTACTTTCTGTGGAGCTATGTAAAGTAATTGGTCTATGCGGATAAGCCACAAATCCTTGACCATTTGGAGGACAACATTCGCCGTGTTATTGCCGATATACGTCAACAAATCCTGGAAAAAGTCATCGAAAATTGGACGTCCAGATTGGACTACATCCGAGCCAGCCGTGGCGGTCATATGCCAGAAATCATATTTAAAATGTAATGCCACAAGATTATCTTGCGGATAAAAAAAATTCATGTTAATCGAATAATCCATCGTTGTTTTATTGCAATTTGGAGTTCTATAGCTCTAAAAAAACACCCTTTATATGCCATACGATTCGTGCATATCAGCCCCAAGTAATATCAATTGGCTTGATATTAAGTCAAGCCATTAATATCTCAAACCAAGTCAAGCCAAGTTCAAGTATGTGATTTTTCACGAGCTTCATTTTCAAGTCAAGTAGTTGGTTAAAATATCAAGCTGTGAGACTTAATCAATCCCTAATACTGAGTGATCCTCAGATGCATCTTCAATGCGTTGTTGAAGTGTGTACTACTAATGGCATAGTTTTACTTGTCAAATGTCACCTTCGAAAGTGACAGCTTCCCACAACGCATGCCATTTTAAATGAAACCTCTCATTGGAAACCCCTTTATAGACAGTTCCTCATACTTTCAATCAAACTCCAATCCTCTGATTGAAACCTCCAGTTCCAACCCGTCAATAACGTCATATTGGAACAGAGCACACGTCAACAATTCTCTTTTAACGACCCTAACATTGTTTCAGCCAAAGCGGCTACATGTGCATGTCTTTCAACCGCAGAGATGCTCACGTGATGGAAGTGCAAATTGGAAGTCAAACCAAGCGGCTGGAAGATGCTTGCAGTGCTACCAACTTCAACATATCCAGTCAATCATACGTTACCCTCGTCAGTAAGTATTACTTCTGCGTCATTACAGTACGCCTGTGTGTACTTCGGAACGTTTGAATCGTTAAGCCTCCCCCTATTAACTTATTCAATTGATTCAATTTGAATTCAGACTATTGTGCCGGTAATTTGCCTATCGGGAGAGTTGAGCTGCTCTGTCGCGCTGTTTGTTTTTTGCGCCGCTGTTCGCTGTTCGCCTTTTCGCTAATCGATTCGAAGGTTCTTGGGTGGAATAATTTGCTGGAAGCAATCTCTGTATTAACTTCTCGCAATGACGGGTCTGTGTTGTTGAAAGAGCCACTCTCTGGGTTGAATGGGGGACGTATTTTGTTGTTTGTGTCGTTTTTCTTTTTTTGGTTTGTTTCTTTCTCGTTGTTCCGTGGTGAAAGGAGGTGTATTGGAATATTGTCTTGTTGTGAGTTGCATTTGGGGGATTAGTCTCGGATGAAAGTATTTTTTTTCGATGTACTTAGCTATATTGAAAGTGTCGCTACTAGACACAAAGTTGATATTTTTTAGGAGATTAGGTGCACACTGTGCGCCATGGATAGTTCTCGTGATGGTGGAATCGAGCTCTCAATGAGATGTGGAGTTAGACTCGTTCGAAGGAGTTGATAGTGTAGTTTTCAGTTCTCATCATGCAGTGGTCGGAAGAGCATCGTGCTTTTGTTGTCTTTTATTAAAGAGAGATTTGTGCACCCGTTATGGTTTGCTGTCATCTGCGAGTGTTCCAGATCGCACAAAATTTTGTGTTTGGTGTACTACTTAACTGAAAACAACAAGTTCTGCAATGAGTTAGAAGATGAAGAATTGATTTTACCTCTAGTAGTCTTTATCTTGTTCTGCACAGAGACATCCTTCTGATTTTAATATTTCAGTCATTCAGCATACGGACCTCAAGGTCATCCATACAAGAAGACCATGATTGTCTAGAAATTATCAACAATTGACTTGAGGAACCTTTGAAAATTCTTGATGAATATCAAGGAAAACTTACCCAATACTTCCATGACCACCAAAGCTACGGAATTGAGATTTTGATTGTTGTTATGATAACAGGCCAATTGAAAAGTCCTCGGTCTACCATAGTAAAACACATTTTTTCGGTAAAATTCGATTTTATTAATCAACATAGTTGCCTTCGAGGGCGATTCAGCGATTATAGCGATCTTCCAAATTTTCGATACCATTTTTGCAGTACGATTTGTCTTTCGCTTCAAAATAGGCCTCAGTTTCGGCGATTACTACTTCATCGGCGCTGAATTTATTTCCAGCGAGCATTTTTTTGAGGTCTGAGAACAGGAAAAATTCGCTGGGGGCCAGATCTGGCGAATACGGTGGATGCAGAAGCAATTCGAAGCCCAATTCATGCAATTTTGCCATTGTTTTCATTGATTTATGACACGGCGCTTTGTCTTGATGAAACAGCACCTTTTTTTCCTCAAATGGGACCGTTTTTTAACGATATCATCCTTTAAACGATCCAATATAATATGATCATTTGAAGATATATGCAAAATTTCAAGCTGATCAACTCTTCAGAACCATTATAAAATTCAAAAAGGATATTGGAAAAATATTGTTGCGTGAATACAAATACGATCGGGGTTAGATTTTGCATTGATCTATAGAATAACCACGCGCTTCCAAACATAAATTATCAAATTCAACACACAAATTACACATTACAGGAATTACTGTTGTACACGCAGTTGTAATTTTTTCTTCTATTCTGAATATCTCAGTTGGGGTGCTACTTCATTTAGTTCATTTCCATGCATTTTTTTCTATTATTTCTTCATGGTGGCCTTCATCTAACTGCAGATAAGGTGTGATTTAGTGGATTTAGTGTTCGAATGGCTGATAATTTCAACACGCTGCTCCGACAACTTTTTTTTTTGCTAGACTTGAAATAGTTGTAGATCGTATAGAGTATTTAGTTCCCTTTACGTTTTCTTGATTCAGACCAGTTTTGGCTGTTAGTTGGGCTGTCCAAGAGCTCATTTTATAACATCCTATGGGAATACTCTTATTGAAGTGTAGTGAAATGAAATTCATTATTTTTGCATGAAAAACAAGGTTTTGAATACCATAGTCAGAATGGTCCTATTTAGGTCATATATGCGCCGTTTTGGTCTATGACTTGCTGCCATTTTGAAGGTAATATCATTATGCTCCTCTCATCGTCTCCCCTTGTCCCTATTGGCAAAAAATTGAGACAGGTGATTTTCACAAGCCTCAGTTGAAGCGAATTTTTCACCAGTCAAATTGTTCGCTATGGTCAAGAACAGATGGTAATCACTTGGTGCCAGATCCGGAATATATGGAGGACGCATTAAAACCTCCCAATCAAGATTCCGGAGCTTCTGACAAGTCACTATCGATGTGTGTGGCCTGGCGTTGTCCTGATGGAACACATTTCCTCTCTTATTGGCCAAAGCTGGCCCCTTCTGTGCAATTGTTTCCTTCAGACGGTCCAATTGTTGACAGTACAGTTCCGAATTAAAAGTTGTGTCTTAGGGAAGCAGCTCATAGTAAAAAATTCCCTGCCAATCCCACCAAATACAGTCGAACCTCTATAACTCAAACTTGAAGGGAAAGCGAAAAAAGTTCGAGTTATGGAGAGTTCAACTTAGAGAAATATCCAACACATACTTTCCAAAAAAAATTTATTACCTCATAATAATAATATAACAAACTAAAATTCATTTCTGATAACTTGAATCATCCAAACTAGAATATGATCTTAAAACAATAACGAATTAAAAAAAATCAGTTATTAAAGTTTGCCTAAATGTTTTATTGTTTAGACGATAGGCTTCAAATTTCTTGCTTATTTCGAATATGAGAGTTAAATCGTCATCAGTTGCAGCCTCATTCATTGAAAACGCAAGCCGAATGGTTTCAATTGCTTTAGCAACTTCAGCGTCAGAAGGCTTTTGTCTTGCAGCTCCTACACTGTCATCTTCATCGTCATCTTCAGGTATGGTCTCTGAAAAATTTTCCAAGTCTTCTTGTTTATTGTTCACATATTCCAAGATCTCATCCTCTGAAGGATTTTCACTTGTTATAAGATCCACGTCCACATTTATATATTCCTCCAAAGAAACCTTATCATCAGCATTCAATACCTCCAAACATTTAAAAACAGACTCTTGGAGATCTAAAGCTACCTTTTGTTCACTGGTCATAATTTTTTTCAATTCTGATAGCGGCAGTTCGTCTTCATAGTCATAGAAGTTATGTGTCCCAAAACCAGCCTTTCTGAAGCAGTTTTGAATAGTCTCCTGGGTTAAATCTACTCTCCACACTGCCGCCGACGTATGAATGCAATCCAAGAGATCAATTTTGGGGATAGTGCCATTGGACTCAAATCCATCTAGTACTGTTTGTAAGATCCTGCGTTTATAATGAAATTTGAAACTTTTTATAATTCCCTGATCAAGAGGCTGTAATTTTGATGTCGTATTGGGTGGAAAAAAAATCAACTTTATTGCCTTCAATCGATGATCGATATTTGGATGAGCAGGGCAGTTGTCAATCAGTAATAGAACTCTACGATTTTGAAGTTGGAAATGTTTGTCTAGATTCAACAACCACTTTTCAAATATCTCACTCGTCATCCAGGCCTTTTTGTTACTGTAATAAGTAAGGGGTAAACATTTCACTCCTGCGAAACATCGTGGCTTTGCGCTTTTCCCTATTATTACAGGTTTCAATTTCTCACTGCCACTCATATTTGCTGCTAATAAAAGAGTCACCCTTTCCTTGGATAATTTGCCTCCGTAACATTTTTCATTTTTGAAAGTTAAGGTTTTATCTGGTAAGCATTTGAAGAACAACCCAGTCTCATCTGCGTTGAAAATATCGTCAGCTTCGTAAGGAGCTAAAATTGTAGGAAGAACATCTCGAATCCAGTTATCACACTCTTCTTGATTAACAGCAGCACTTTCCCCACACGCTTTTTTTTGCAATACACCATGTCTAAAACGGGAAAAATAAACATGTACTCATGTATCGAACAGAAACAATAAGAATCATTACCTTTTTTTGAATTTTTCAAGCCATCCCGAGCTAGCCTTGAAATTTTCATCTCCCAATTTTCTGGAAAAATCTAATGCCTTCTGTTGCAAAATGGGCCCTGAGATTGGCAAATTTGCTTTTCTTGAAGCTTCGAACC
Organism: Harmonia axyridis; assembly: GCF_914767665.1. NCBI lineage: Eukaryota > Metazoa > Arthropoda > Insecta > Coleoptera > Coccinellidae > Harmonia > Harmonia axyridis. The sequence continues at coordinate 35,996,595 of NC_059505.1, forward strand.
ACTTGATCAATGCAGTGTTCACTTTCTTCTTAGGCTTATTTCGCTTCACTACACAAGGGTTATTCACTTCTGCACCAAACTTAGCTATTGTATCTTTGTTTTTTATTATAGTGCATAATGTACTTTTCGGAATATCATATTCTTGGCAAATGATTTTTCTGTTGACACGATTTTCCACTTTTTTTAAAATTTCTAACTTCTTTCCGATCGTTAAAGACTTCAGTTTACGCGGCTTCGACATCTCACCAACTCCAAACATATTTCATTCCAGAATCAGATTGGTGTTATTGTTATGATGTTTCATTCGCGGTATTTCACACTTGGTTGGGGGAATACCCTAAAATGTCGGTAACGCGAGCATCTCAGCCAGCTACGCTGACACCTTGTGGCAAGAAGCCAAAACTCCGATTTGATTGTTTTCGAATGTTCGACTTAAAGAGATCTTTACTCTGAACGGACGCATCATTGAGTTCGAGTTGAAGAGGTGTTCGAGTTATAGAAATTCGAGTTATAGAGGTCGAAATACAGGGAATTTTCGAGAATGTGAAGGGAACGCTCAGAGAGTACGAGTTGAAGAGGGGTTCGAGTTATAGAGGTTCGAGTTATAGAGGTTCGACTGTACAGCAAAACCTTTCTAGTCGTCAATCCTAGCTAGGCCATCATTTCTCCTCAAACTAAACTGAATCAACTAATTACAAAACTGCCAGGAAAGTTTTTATAGTACGAAATCTCGTTTTTCTAACGCCATCTAGTGGAACACGATAGGACTTTTATAAAGCGAGATTCAAATAAATAAAGCCATCTATTGAAAAAATAATGGATTTTTTTTAATACACCTTATATACCATGCTCTGCCTAACCTCCAAGGGGAGTTCCCAGTTATAGAGTCGATCAGATCGCATAGAACACAAAAAAAAAATTATTTTATTTTTAATCAACCATTTTAATGGAACTAATGGATTTTTTCCATCTTGTGTTATTTCCGAGAAAATGGGATTATAAATTATTCTTCCTGTTTTTTCACCATTAATAAACACTTCTTTCTTGAAGAATGAGTTTAACTTGCTGCCTTCTCGAGCCAAGCTAACTCGAAAACGAAAAATAGCTTTTTTGCAATTTACCTGGTGTGTCTTCATCTGAATTCAGAACCAAACTTTTGAAGAAAATCTAAACTCTCCTTTCTCAATCATTTGGAGCTACTTCCTCTTAGTTTACTCAGCTTCCTTTGCTGGTTTGAATTCAATATCGGTGAATTAATTAAAAGTAATACCATACTCCTTGCCATACTTTTTCACTAGTATGTACCTTTGCGCTCACATTCCAGACTGTCTTGAGTATGAAGTTCTTACCTTCCTTACCATTCTGCTTGCATATATTGAATTCCCAGTCCGTTAATGTTTTCGCCAGTACGATTATGGATGTCTCTTTGTCCAGGAAATATCCTTTGCTGTTACAAAAATTCATGAACTCTAGCCATTTATAATATTCTCTGTTGGATTTGGTATTGTTTGGTTCATTTTTAACTATATTTTCCTCGATCAATTATAGTGAGCATCCACCAAACTCGACATTTCTATCTGGCATTTTTCTGTATTTTTTGTTGTGTCCTTGGCAATGGAATGTTTTCGCGATGCAATTTTCACTCTGCAGTGCAATTACCACCGTAATTTTCGATAATTACATGAGAAATCAAGTATGACGAAAATATTTTTCTTCATTCTCCTCCAGCCTCATCTGAATCAACTCTCTGCACTCCCAAAGGAACCTCTCCATAAAACAAAATATCAGCCCTTCTTTTTTGCGTCAGAATTCAACCTCCCTCATCCTTCTATGGCGCGTCAATCCCTTCCTTCAATCCTCACCAGAGGAGACCGTGCTGAGAAAAACGCCAACGCGAAAAAGAACCAGGCCAGGGCAACTCTTTAAATATTCCTGGAACTGGAAGGCATAAATTCGAGTACTTCGTATCTCCTGGAGCGTCCGCTGAATCATTAATCGAATCCCGGGGATTGGAACAGTGGTGGCTCCTGCAGGCACTCACCCTATAAATTCCAGCTCGCATAGTTACTAATTAGAAAGAAATTCAGTCAGTAGGAAAAAATGTATCAGAAATTAATCACTTATGAAGCCAGCTTTGGTGTTGTTGAGTTGGCACAACTGGTCGAATTTAGAACTTCATCTGTCATTCAGTTGGTTTACAACTCAACTTACAAAACGAGTGGGAATATCTGAACGCAGTATCAAACTGGACCTTCTATATGCCTGTTTTCATCTCTATTTCTGAGCTGATTTGACAAATGTCTGGCACTATTATACTATGCTTTTTTGACGCTTGTTCCTAGGCTTATTACATGACAGAGCTGAAAACTTTGTAGTTATTTTTGGGCTGATCTTTTGTTCATAAGTAATTGAGAGATTAATATCCCATTTTCTGTGTTATACAAACAACTAGACATGAATTGAAATTACAAAAAAAGGTGTTATACCTACATATTATAGACAGTGTCCTTCCTAATTTAAATGATGCCTCGCCAAATAGATGAAGAATGATGTTCGTCGACCTGCATTTTGATATTTCATCGGTGGAATTTCATGTTCAACCTAAGAGTCAAAAAGGCATCATTCAATACTAGTTAAATAAGCTCCTGACCTGGCACACAGATGGCCCTCTTAGCGTCATCACACTTTTTTCTCGTTAGTATCAAGCTTCAAGAGATGAGTGCTAAATTCCGGAACATAGAGTCAAGTATTGATCGGATATTGAAGGTTGAATGACGCCACATCTATTGTTGTTCGGAAAATGGATAATAACTTTTCAATACCTCTTATGTAGAAAGATTCATCTTCGATTTCGAAACAGGCTTCAACATTGACAATCACTTTTTCATTAGAGTCAAATTTCTCTTTCTGGAGCACCATTTAACACTTGTAATCGATGTATCAGAGACTGAATAACAATTATTGAGCCATTGATTGTATTGATAAAACACTGTTTTTGATGGGAAGAAATACTGTGGAAGCAATTCAATCAAGGGCTCGCTCAATAGTATTAAGATCTCTTCTCCACCGAAAGCAACGGTTAAAATATGGTATGTTGACTTCAAAAGTGGTCGAAGAACATGGGATCGATTAAGTGCAGAAATCAAGAAAAAAACTTTCGTTTTAACCAAGACAATGGTCCTTTTCAAAAATCGATGGAATTTTCTGGAGGTTTTGATTTTCTACATTAATATGAAGAAATCTGCTGCTGAGGCTCATCGAATGCTCTCAAATACCTATGGTGAGGCCGCTTTTAGTGAAAGAACGGGTCGAGAGTGGTTTCAACGCTTCAACAAAGGTGATTTTGACCAGCATGACTGTGGAAGAGAGAAGGTTTTCGAAGATGCAGAATTGGAGGCATTATTTGATCAAGACTCGTGTCAAACGCAACAAGAATTGGCAGGATCATTGGGAGTGACGCAACAAGCCATTTCAAAACGCCTGAAAGTCATGGGAATGACTCAAAAACTCAGAAGGAAATTGGGTGCCGTACGAGTTGAAGCCGAGAGATGTTGAACGGCGTTTGTTTGCTTGTGAAGCTGCTTGCTAGGCTAAGACGGAAGGGATTTCTGCATCGCATTGCGACTGGAGACGAAAAATGAATTCATTACGATAATCCCAAGCGCAGAAAATCATGGAGATATCCCGGCCATGCTTCCACGTCGACGGCCGAACCGAATATTCACGGGTCCAAGGTCATGCTCAGTATTTGGTTGGACCAGCTCGGCTTAGTGTATTATGAGTTATTGAAACCGACTGCAATTAATGCTCGGCTCAAAAGCATTAATTGCGTTCGATAACGATCGCATGTGATTGTTTCAGTCGGTTTCATAATACACTACGCCGAGCTGTTCCAACCAAATACTGAGCATGAACTTGGACCCGCAATACAACGAGATACATGATAAAGTGATTTTATAGCATGACAATGCTCGACCCCATATTGCGAAAGAGGTCAAGAATGTTGAAACGTTGAAATGGGAATCGCTTCAAAAGATGACCAGTTGTTTCAACGCGGGATTCGTACAGTGCTCGAAAGATGGGCGAAAGTAGTGGCCAGCGATGGACAATACTTCAAATCATAAATGTATAACCAGTTTTTTACAATAAAGCCTCAAATTTCGGAAAAAAACACGGCGGAAGCAAAGTTGTACATCAGTCAGTCGATAGATGGCACCTCAACCTACGCCACACCAAAACTATCCTACCTAAAATTTTCCGAGTTTCATCGCTTTACCAACCCTTCCCTTGAACTCCAGACACTTTTCCACGCCACCTGGATAACCCGACCGGCGGCAAAAAATCTCCGCCTCTCCCAATCGAACCGGCAACTCCGATACATTCGGCGGGTTCAACGAGATTAATCAGTTACAAATTTTCCGGTTTGTTCAACCGGTACAGAGCAGGAGAGATTAAGCAGTAATCACTCAGACCACCAACATCCAAACAACACGGCTCGTTATCTCCTGATAAATTCAGAGTTAAATCCCCACGTGCAGGCAATAATCGGCCTGATCCGTGGGCCGAAGAGTCTATTAATGTCTATTAGTGCCGAAGAAGTGGTAGAGCAGCAGTTCGGGCATAGATCATGCCGTCCGAGTAAGACGTAGGACAGATGCGTGTCATTAGGGGCGGTTTCGGGCGGGTCGATCCCTGGATGTCAGTGGCGGGGAGTATGAGGGTGTGATTAGTAGGATGTTTCAAGTTTTTCCTTTTTAAAAATATATAAAATCTTGAATAATAATAAAATTCATATGAAACTATAAAAATTATCAAAAGTTACAGTTTCACAAGGCAAATCAAACTAGTTCCTCTCTATAGTGATCTGTGAACTTCCTATAATTAAAATATTCGGTGGCCACCAAGCTCTCCGGATTTAATACCGTTAGATTTCCTCAACATTTCAAAATTTCCGGATTGATGAATGTTGCTCTTTAAATGTGACCAAAGGAAAAAATCTAACAAAGTTAAATCCGAAAACTTTGTTGGCCACCGAATATTTTAATTATCTGAAGTTCCTAGATTATTGAAGATAGGCACTAGGTTGATTTGCCTTGTAAAACTGAATCGTTTGATGATTTTTATAGTTTGATAAGAAATTTATATATCTTGTTATATAGTTTTGAAGAGGAAAAAATAGAAACTGTTATGGTTCACATTTGAAAGTTTGTATTATAACTTCAAAACTGATGGCAATGAAAAATGAATGTTCACACCATTGGATTATACTGACAAAAGTACCTGTAGTATGTTTTGTTTCATCTTAATAGCACCAATAATAAAGAAGTTAGGAGAACTTTTCATTTCACGCCATTTTCCAATTTCCCTTTATAACTTGAAAACAGTTGGATTTATGAGGTTGCGGTTTTCACCAAATAAATTCTCCCAAAAATGTGCCATTGGTTTTTTCTAACTTGAGGGTATTCTAAGATCCCCTCACTAGACAACGAATTTGAGACAACGGATACAGGGTGTCCCTAATTCGGAGTTCACTAAAAGCTTCTCGAGAACAATGAGGCTTAGAGGAAGAACCTTCAAGGATCACGATTTATGCTTTAAAAATGTTAAGTTAAAAAAAGCATATCATAAACATTTTGATTTGATCTTGAGTAACAGGGCGTTTGTAAAAAATTATAATGTTTCAAATATTTCGATATATCTTGGTTTCTGTTCTAGATATTCGAAAAATTCTGAAACGCCTTTCTCAGTAATTTTTATGGTTTATATGATTCTCATAATCGTCGGCTCTGCTCAAAAAGCGTCAAAACACTCCCCCTCAAAAAAACACCACCTGCTCCGATAATAATACAGAACTTAAATTCTAGTAAATGTAGAATAGTGTGAACACTGAAGAACAATGCGCAAGTAATATATCTGATTTTCACATCCACATTATTACCTATCACACCACAAGATACAAAGGGCGGTAGGGCATGCAAAGTTTCTGTATTGCTTCGAAAATTAATTGGGATTACAAACATGTGTTCCACTGAAAACAGTTGGCATTTGGCAGAAACTTGTTTCGAATGCAAAATCGTAGAAATTTTCCATATAAAGAATGTGTAAACATCGGCATCCAAATAATTCCAGAGCGAAGGTAGTGTAATTTTTCGTATTTGTGAAATAAATAATGATTTTATGCCTCTTTCAATGAGAGTTATATAGGGAATTCTGTTTAGTGAGTTGGTTTGGAGATTTTTATTGCGGAGAATGTTGACAAACGCAGCAGAGAGAAACAACTTTATGCTGATTTTGAGAATCAAGGTTGAAATATGAAAAGGTAGCCAGCAAACTGGGCCGAATTGCCACCTCTCAAATAGTGGTGCTTGAAACAGTCTCTTAACTGTTCCAAACCTAAGGCCGGTCCTGCTCATAACAGATCATATACATTAATTGTCATCTTAGAGATATAGAGTAGCGTCGGTGTTTCTTAAATGGGACAAACTATATTTTTCAACGCCGTTTTTTAGTTATAAATTTGTGGAAAAGTATTTTGTTATCGGTTTTTCAAGATTGTCATCCGTTTGAAAGATATAGAGCTTTTCAACTTAATATTTTTCATTTCGAGATTTTATTCATTTTTTGGCCACTGTTTAATTTGTAATCTAGTCATTAGTTTTAATCCTAACATTCTTTCAGCGACAACCCCCGAAAGAAGGACTTGCCCCTTCATGGGTAAATTCGAGGTGGACAGCCTCATGAGGATAGGGAGGTTCCTCCACAGCAAACCCTATCAGCAGATAGACTCGAGATTCTTCGACAACTACTTCCTCAAGAAGAAACAACAGAATGTCGTGAACTTTCAACACCGACGATCCAAGCGATTGGACCAAGAGCTGGACTGTGATAGTGATGGTTTTACAAATCTGATTATAGGATGTAGTTCTGTAGATACAATGGAGTTCAAGACAGACTGTTCTTCGGCTGTTTCAACGACAAGTGAGTTTTAATTTTTTCATTTGTAGTTGGATCTTACACAAGGATTGTAGTTTTGGTTGAAGCGTTTTTTTTTTTGTTGAATTATTCATACATTGTGACAGTCATGCTGCAATCAAAGCATTGAGCTCATACACACATCGTAAAAAGTCTGGTCCCTCTAGGTTTCATAAGAAATGAACAATCTATATTCTGAAAATTTTCCTCTATTACAACTGCAATATATTTGATAGAAAATCTCTGTTTGTTACTCTTTGCTTTATGCAGGATGCGACAAAATAGGAACAATGAGAAAAAAATTTAATTTATTTTCGATTGATTATAGTTATTCCACAACTGCATCCAAATTCAATAGCCCGTATTACCACCTCTTCTTTCAATCATCTGCCCAATACGCCTAGGCATCCCACGAATCAAGTTATCAATGAAATTTTCAGGCATGCATATCGTTCCATTCTTCCTGAAGGGTTAAACTCCTGAGAAGTTGAAGGTGGGTTTTGGCGATTGGATATTGCTCTCCGTAAGTAATCCCATTCGTGCTCAATTGGATTCATGTCTGGTGATTTTGCTGGCCAGTTCACTCTCTGGATATTGTTCTCTTAAAGAATGTTTTGAACCCTTAGCGTGCTGTGTGGCGTGTTATCGTCCTGATAAATGAAGTTATCCCCAAATTCATTGCGCAGATGAACAATGATAGGTTCAATGATGTTTTCTACGTAAATGGCACCAGTCATTGTTCATTCAACGTTAATAAGAGAGATTCGGCGAGCGAACTGTATACCCACCAGTACATACATTATAATTATTATTGATCTGCCTTGAAAGGGCACAACTTCCTGGGCGAAATTGAGTCGCTCTAGTCTGCCTGGATCTCTCCAAACCCTTTCTCGTAGACTATCACCAGTGCTGCCAACCCACTGAGCTCAAATAAAGGTAGATAGAGGTTCGAAATTTAGGTAGATGTTGCCAAATTTGGGTAGATTATTTTGAAAGAACTGAGAACTGAGAATTATACTTTATTAATGATAAATATTGATGAATTAATAAAAAAATATAAGAATTTACATAATAAAAAAAATTTGAAAAACAAAGAAATATATTTATGTAATAATTCAAAATTAAAATTTAAATATATATAATATAATGATAATTTTTCCCAATCACTCTTATAGGTCTGGTAATACTTTCTTTTCTTCGGTAATGGACCACGACTTGTTCCATCGCCTCCACTATCACTGGCACTCATATTTTCGATAAATTCAGCAAAAAACTGACCTATACAAAACGACACCTTTTCTGTTTCGTCAAAATCGCAATATCCCGATTCAGCAATTCTACTAAAACAGCCTGCTTTAAAGGAAGTTGTTCTCTTTACTATTTGAACACGAAAGAATAAATAGTCTTTCAAATATTTCATTTCAACAGATGTGGATAATTTGCAAGAAAACGCTTGTTGTCCAAAAACTTTTATTATTTTAACACCCAAAAGGGTCTTTTATTGCTTCCCGACAGCAGCCTTCGATGCATTCAGAGGGTCTCATCTCATTCCTTTCGACGATCTTATTTAATTCTGTTTTTTTTAAGCATAAGGATCGATTCAATTAATCTGCGAGCAATACGAACCTATCTATTTTTCCTACGTACATGTAACCATATTTACTATCGCTATTTTTCTATCAAGCAAGTGCGTATTGAGGCGCAGCCATCGTTATTTATTAGTTTATTACACATTTCGCCCATTTCGGTCCTTTCTTTGCATCTCTGTATGTTTCTGAAACTCCGCCGCTGATCTCCGGAGATCTTCATATCCAATGGCGTGCGTAAAAATTAAGATGTGAAAGCGTTAATGAGGAATAAATTTTTTTCATAGTCACGTTACTGGTAAAACGGTTTGTCGTTGATCTAAAACCGTAAAGTTCGCGCGGAGCTGAATTAAGGTAGATCGAGCTCAAAAAAGGTAGATAGGTAGATTAGTTCGAATTTAGGTAGGTCTACCTAAATTTAGGTAGGGTTGGCAGCACTGACTATCACTAAACTAAACCAAATCGTGACTCGTCCGAAAAAAGTACGTTGTGCCATTGTGGTAAAAGCCAGTCTTGGTGGTGTTTTGCCCATCACCGAAGGGTAGCTTTATGTCCAGGTGATAGCCGAGGTACTCTTAAAGGTCTTCTTGCCCCTAAATTTGAACAATGCTACCATCTCCTTATGATACTGTTTGAGACTACCCGTCTATAGGTCCTCAAAAAATCACTTTGAAGGGCTGTTACAGATACTGTAGATTCCTTCGAGCAAAATTTGCGATATAATGGTCTTCCCTTGCAGATCTTACTCTGGGCCTTACTATGCGCCTCACTGAAGTCCGTGGAATATTCAAACGTTGTGTAAATCTGGTGGTTCGACAAAGCTTCTTGATGTAGGGCTACTATTCTTGCCCGGTCAAACTGAGAAATTAGATGTCCTGGCATTTTCCACGGAATAATTTCAATTTTACAACTCTCCTTATTACCTGAGAACTGATAAACTTCGAATACACCTAAATTATATTCATTTTAGTGATAAGATAGTGAAGATACCACACAAAAAAATTATCATGTTATATTCAACAAGTTGAGAGTAGATAGGAGATTGGCTAGACTTTTGAGGATGTGTGTATATCATCGAATCTAAGATGGTATTTGAGTGCCGAAGGAAACTCAACGAAATATGCTAGAATAACTAGGTTTGATTAGTCTGGGTTTCCGATCACTCGGGAATTAAAGGAAATGAAGAGGTCAACACATTTGCCAGAAAAGAAGCACAAATTCCCATCATTTGGCCCAGAGCCTTTGTGTGGAATAGGTTAATGAACCTATAAGAAAGAGTTTCAGGAGAAAGAAAAAACTAAAAGAGGAACACTCTAGCGGAACCTTTCTGGGTTGGAACTATCCAAAAAGTTTTTTCGAAACTTTGTTACTGCCAGATCTGAGAAGTATCTGGATCCTAGTAATAATATGCTACAACTTCCTACTAGATTCCTTACAGTTTCTATCCGCCTGAGGAAGCACCTCATAAGAATGAGTTTAGAAGAAACTGATTACTTGATGGAAAGCCTGACCATCGCCAGTCAACGCAAAAAATGTCTTGGATAAGAGCTTTAAGGAAGTGGGGAAGTACCTCCTTGAAGTCATCCCAGATACTAGAGTTCATTAGAACTCTGGAACTGGAGGGCTAGCTGTAAACTACGACGACTAATCTAGAATCTACAATCTTTGTTTAGTTTTCTTTGTATCTTCCTCATTCAACCTTAGTTACTAACTATATTAATATTTTTTTCAGCGTATGCCTGTCACGGAAGATGGGAAGAAAATGGCACTAACTACCTAATAGTTTCTCCAATAAACACAAAGTTGTCCCATCTGACACGTCGATACTGCTTTGTATACAGAGAGATCGCTCCTGGTACAATATACTTCTCCACTTCTTCTTCCAACTGCGATCGAAATATCAGGCCTGGTTTGAGTGGGGAATTGATCTTCAATATCACCAGTATTGGTAAGTTCTTTTCACAACCCTCAGTTAAATCTTATTCAAGAGGGAACACCACCACGTGGTTCCTTAGTTCAATATGAAATTAGAGATATTTCTTCTTACAAATCACCGATTTTTATGCGGTTTTCATATAATTTATTTGAACAATAATCTACATGGGAGAAAGTAAATATGTTTAATTTCCGAATGAAATGAAAATTGGTAACTTTTCGCTTTTCGCGCAAAAATTGATAATATGTATAGTATATCCAAAGTCACTTGAACTAGTCCATAAAAGCGCTTGGCCAGATATCACTTTGAAGTGGATACTGCGATCCGCTAAATACCGGTGTTAATTTTGAAGTATTTTTAGGCAATAAATTCACTGGCCCTAAAAGAATTTCTGGAAACTTAGACAACCCTCATATAATCGAAATATTCTGGCTTCCTTCGAGTAAATTTGGATATACTATACCTTGTACAAAGCATTGATATATTTTCAAATTATTCGTAAAAAAAACACAATCAAAAATCATCACAGAAAAGGTAAAATTATTATTTCGTGAAAGACGTCGTACAGTGCTGCCCTCTACTAATTTGCATCGAAAAGATAAAGAAGTTGAAGTGAATGTACAACTACGTACCAAGTTTGGTCGTTGTAGGAGAGGCAAAGGAAGTACTAAAGTTTGACTGATACGCAATATACCACGTGGTGGTAATCCCTCTTAAGTTTGTACCTCACTTATCCTCCCAGTAATGTTTTACCCTTATTTTTATGGTATTTGAATCGGGTACGTTGGCAACCAAACATACTTCGACATGTTCAACGAACGAGAGATTTCAAAGTAAGAAGAATCAATTACAAAAAAAATATACTTATATTCCTGGATTCTTACATCATTATATAGGGACCAGGAAAATTTGAGGCCTTCTAGCTGAACTTATTATTAACTTGAGTTCCACTAGGTCCATCTTGATCAATAAAAGGAAACCAGATGTAGCAATCTTATTGTTCGTTTATTTAGCATCATGTCCTATTTTTGAGAGAAGGCTTTTCCTTCCTAATATAGTGCTGATTTCCAGTTGCGCTGTTTAATGGAAACCAGAATATTTACTATATGGATCTTGCTGCCGAAGACCTGCTGAGTGTTTTAAAAGAATTCTAGCTCATCTATCTTTCATACTACATGCTACGTTTTTACGCATCTTAGTTGCATTCTTCATTTCTGATTGCACAATCCACATATAATTAATACAAACGAACTGTACAGTTGCGCTGCAACATACTTAAAGAATGTGTTTTTCACCACGAAAATGGCCAAATATGTCCGACCATCATCGAAAGAAGCATCTGCAATGTCGGTTAAGTTGAATGACCCAAATTTTTTGTCTTTACTCGGTCAATTCATCAATAACCGGATCGTTACTTCTTCAACAGTTTGTTTCGATTCGGTTAGGGTTTGGCACAATCGATATACGAGGTGCGACCGAAAATGAAGTTTTTGAAAAAATGTTGAGGAGGTGTCTGAAGATGAACTAAGATCGAATTTGTGGAATCAAAATGTGGAATTTTGGTCCCTAATGTAAACATTCAAAATTTGTTGATGGAATAGCACGAACTATAAGGTGTAACAGGCCAATTAAAAAGTCCTCGGTCTACTATAGTCCTACACATTTTTTTGGCAAAATTCGATTTTATTATTCAACATAGTTGCCTTCGAGGGCGATACAGCGATTATAGCGATCTTCCAACTTTTTGATACCAATTTTATAGTACGATTTATCTTTCGCTTCCGAATAGGTCTCAGTTTCGGCGATTACTTCTTCATTGGCGCTAAATTTATTTTCAGCGAGCATTTTTTCGCGGTCTGAGAACAGGAAAAAGTCGCTGGGGGCCAGATCTGGAGAATACGGTGGATGCAGAAGCAATTCGAAGCCTAATTCATTCAATTTTGCCATTGTTTTCATTCAGCACCTTTTTTTCTTCAAATGGGGCTGTTTTTCAACGATTTCATCCTTCGAACGAACAATAACGCTATATTAATAATCGCTGTTGATGGTCAGGCCTTTTTGGAGGTGATCAATGAATATTATACCTTGCGCATCCCAGAATACTGATGTCATAACCTAACCAACTGACTGTTGTGTTTTTCCTTGCTTTGGATTCGGTCATCGTGTACAATCCACTCAGCTGACTGTCGATTGGACTCCGGAGTGAAATGATGTAGCCATGTTTCATAGATTGTCACATATCGACGCAAAAATTCAGGTTTATTGCACTTAGACAGCTTCAAAAGATCGATTGTCAGCTCGCGCGGCACCAATTTTGCACACAGCTTCCTCATATACAAAGATTCGAGAATGATATGATTATCCGTTCAGATGATATCTTAACAATGTCTGCTATCTCGATCATCTTCACTTTAAGGTCATTCAAAATTATTTTGTGAACTTTTTTATTTTTTCGTCGGTGACAGCTTCTTCTGGGCGTCCACTGCGTTCGCCGTCTTCGGTGCTCATTTCACCACGTTTAAACTTAGCATACCAATCAATGATGGTCGATTTTCCTGGTGCAGACACCGGAAACTCTTCATCAAGCCAAAATTTTGCTTCAACTGTTTTTTCTCTTCAAAAAGCAATTTTTCATTAGCACACGAAATTCTTTTTTCCATCTATTTTCAAATAACAAGAGTAGCTACACTCACAACGCAATATTTTACAAACTAATGGTCGGACTGCTGTCAAATTTTGATACGTATTGATTGAAGGTTGGTACTAACAAAAAATCATATGGATTTAATACTAGTACCGTCAATTGTGCATCAGACCGGGGACTTTTCAATTGACCTAATACAACTTTGCTTCCGCCGTTTTGCAATAGATTGCTGCAGCGGTATGAGGTAGTCGAAATAAATAGATCGTAGATGTCATACAATAAATTTAGTATTTGTAAACATAACGCCATCGAAATATTAGTCGAATTGTGTCTGCAATCTGCATCATAAAGTTATTCTCGATTGAACATGTCAGCTTACGAGCCAAATTCTCGTCATTTGCGGGAGGTTTGAATTTTCTGCCTTGATATGAAAAATTCTGCGGCTGAGGCTCATCGAATGCTCTCAAAAACTAATGGTGAGGCCGCTATTAGTGAAAGAAGGTGGCGAGAGTGGTTTCAACGCCTCAAGAACGGTGATTTTGACGTCGGAGACCAGGTGGAAGAAAGAAGGTTTTTTAAGATGCAGAATTGGAGGCATTACTTGATCAAGATTCTTGTCAAACGCAACATGAATTGCCCAAATTTTCAATAAAATCTTACCTTCCGTTCTCCGTAAAAGTTTATGGTACTATCGATCTTGACCCACCCTATATGAGTCGTATATACAATTTTTTTCTATCGATAATCTTATGGTTTCAATAAATTACCGGTAAATGCATAGTAGTGCTGTTGATGATCAGGCCTTTGTGGAGGTGATCAATGAATATTATACCTTGCGCATCCCAGAATACTGATGTCATAACCTTACCAACTGACTTGTGTTTTTCCTTGCTTTGGATTCGGTCATCGTCAGTCCACTCAGCTGACTATCGATTGGACTTCGGAGTGAAATGATGGAGCTATGTTTCATAGATTGTCACATATCGACGCAAAAATTCAGGTTTATTGCACTTAAACAGCTTCAAACGATCGATTGTGAAGCTGTGTGCAAAATTGGTGCCGCGCGCTCGCGCGGCACCAATTTTGCACACAACTTCCTCATATACAAGGATTCGAGAGAGATATGATTATCCGTTCAGATGATATCTTAACAATGTCTGCTATCTCGATCTTCTTCACTTTACGGTCATTCAAAATTATTTTGTGAACTTTTTTTGATTTTTTCGGTGACAGCTTCTTTTGGGCGTCCACTGCGTTCGCCGTCTTTGGTGCTGATTTTACCACGTTTAAACTTAGCATACCAATCAATGATGGTCGATTTTCCTGGTGCAGACACCGGAAACTCTTCAATCATCAAGCCAAGATTTTGCTTCAACTGTTTATTCCCTTCAAAAAGCAATTTTTTATTAGCACACGAAATTCTTTTTTGCCATCTATTTTCATATAACAAGAGTAGCTGCATCCAACATTTGTGGCCGTATATCGGCAATAACACGGCGAATGTTGTCTTCCAAATGGTCAAGGGTTTGTGGCTTATCCGCTTAGACCAATGACTTTACATAGCCCCACATAAAGTAGTCTAGCGGTGTTAAATCACAAGATCTTGGAGGCCAATTCACAGGTCCAAAACGTGAAATTAGACGGTCACCAAACGTGTCTTTCAATAAATCGATTGTGGCACGAGCTGTGTGACATGTTGCGCCGTCTTGTTGGAACCACAGCTCCTGGACATCATGGTTGTTCAATTCAGGAATGAAAAAGTTAGTAATCATGGCTCTATACCGATCACCATTGACTGTAACGTTCTGGCCATCATCGTTTTTGAAGAAGTACGGACCAATGATTCCACCAGCCCATAAAGCGCACCAAACAGTCAGTTTTTCTGGATGTAACGGTGTTACATCTTGAGGATTAGCTTCACTCCAAATGCGGCAGTTTCGTTTGTTGACGTATCCATTCAACCAGAAGTGCGCTTCATCGCTAAACAAAATAAAATGGACGTAGTGCGCGATACGTATTCCGCACAGAACCATTATTTTCGAAATGAAATTGCACTATTTGCAAGCGTTGTTCAGGCGTGAGTCTATTCATGATGAATTGCCAAACCAAACTGAGAATAAATCACTTGACCGCTGTTGAATCGGTCGCCATCTTGAACAGTAATGCCAACTTAAAGTCATATACCTCGAAAAAAACACCCGTTACAATTTTTTTCTATCGATAATCTTATGATTTCAATCAATTACAGGTAAATGCATAGTGGTGAGTGGAGCTACTAGAGTGAACGCTGAACCTCATAATTTAGGACTCATCTACACAATTTCAATAGCCATCCTGATCTACGTTCAAAGATGATCATTAGCCCTATCCAGAAATTAGGATACATTTAATTAAATGAGACTGTATGGCCCCAAGGGCTTATTTTGTTATCAAGAGAAGATGTGTATTTAGTCTTATTATTGTTCATGAAGATTTCACTATTAATAGTTGATGAAATACAAAGATCTATAAAAGAGTTATTAACATTTGATTTATTTGGGTGTGAAGAAAAAATAATTATTGATATCATTATTTGATTTGTCCTTTTATATTAGCAACTCTTGAATGAAAATCATAATAGGAAAAATGGGAGATGAAATCTTTTGAATCGTTTACAAAACTTGAAAATAGATGTTGTCCTACCGAGTAAAAATAAATATTAAAGAAGAATGTGGGTGTAATGTTCCAAATCTGACAGGAGTAATGTATAAGCAATAATAGGGGTCCAATAATACAGTTCATCTGATTATTAAAAAAAAAACATTATACTTACCTAGAAATATTAACTGGTTGTTTCTATACGCTTGAAATCTTCATGAACGCTCAATACTGCAAGGAGAGAGTTGTAAATTTCATAATTTTAAGGATGTACTGTGATTACTGCTAGCAGTATGGAATATAAGAACTATTTTAACTCAAACGAGTATAGGAGCTCTCGTAAGTACTTTGTGAAGATATTTATATTTCTCTTATAGTATGGATCTTTTGCAGCTTTTAGTATAGATTTGTAGATATGAATCCGTTGGGAAATCGGCACTTGGGAAATTGTGCTCAAAATGTTTTCAATGGAAAATACTAACCTTGGCTCAAGAAGGACAATATCATGCTTAGTTAGAAAAACATGAAGGGGGAGTTTTTTTCTTTAGAACATTTATCACTCTTCTATTATTTAAACGACTAAAAAAAAGCTCTTCGATAGGACCTACAAGACCTACAATTCCCTGATTTGGAACATGCTCTAGGATGCTGAAGCTGTCTCGGCGACCTGTCGATCAGAAAGATAGAGTAATAAACATAGATAGAGGGAGTATACTCAATTATTAAATGTCCCCAACATGGTTAGATTACGTTGTCGGATTGTGATATATTATCAAATCCACAATTTTACTATATCGCTATGAATGTATATTGTATTGAATGAAATATATTTATTTTAGTGAATATTTGGAATCTGATATTTTTCCTAATTGTCGAATTTATAATAAGCAGTATATTTATTATTTTCTGTATCTACCTGCTGTAATCCAAGGTTTTACAGCTTTTGCTCTTCTAGTGTCATCGATTGTTTCACGTCGTTTGGCGCGCTTTGTTTTCTAAATTTCTGATATATTTGGTTAATTATTTCAATATAATTTGAGTTAATATGAAACGTTGATTTACTATGGGACATAAGAAGTGCGTTTTTTATGGAGAAACCCGCAAATTTAGTGAAATATCGCATCACTGATATATTTTCATTTCCGCGCGCTTCATGTCAAATTTGATAGTTCATGTTGGGGACAAAATTTGCGCACTGAAAACGACATATGCTCCTTCTATCTATGTTTATCACTCTGAGATCAGAACTGTCGATTTACAGATCTTTTTTTCTACTCACACTGCGGCATTCGTCAGGTCTAAATCTTCAGTCGAATCGACAGTTCTGGCTTTCAGGAAATTCTGAATTTTGAGATTCTGAATGATTGAGGTTGATTGAATTCATTGAAAAATTAATCTCGTTTAAGCAACCATTTTGTAACCCACAAACGTTTGTTCTTTTATTATTGTTCAATGACAGAATCATTGGAGCAGCTTTCTTTCCATTTACTGACATTATTTGTGTATTTGAAGAGCTGAACTGAACGTAAAACTCAAAATGTTAGGTGTTCGATCGTCAGATCTCTATCTTCAGGTACAGTCGTTCGATTTGATCCTATTGTGGATAGCACATTTTATATTTTTATTATCATGTCGTGGGTACATTTAAATAGACATCTTTAGAAGATTAGAAGACTAATTTTTTCGACATAAAGGGTGTATCAATAGAATAGAAATGATACAATTTGAAATGGTTACATTGACAACTTTGATTATTATTTTTTGACATTTCTTATGTCATTTGTGTTCAGTATGTTAGGTTAGGTTAGGTTTTGCCATTGATTCATAGATACACACTTCAATAGTTCAGTATAATTCAGTTATTGTTGAATTGGTTTATCAAAATCAGTGATCATTTGTGAATACTAAGAGAAATTCAACAAAAACTCATAGACATTATTCATTTGATCGACACTATGCGTCGACAAATTTGAAAGTGAGTCAGTATTCACAAATGTGGAGTGGTTTTGGCAAAATAATTCAACAATTCCTAAACGTTGTTGAAGCTTGTATCTTTCCATAATTAATTAAACTACTGAGCAGAACTGACATGAAGAATATAAGAAATATTACAGTGTTGCCATGATGACCATTTCAAATCGTATACTCTCTATTGGAAAACCATATATCAAGGAATTCAATGAAAAAATTACTCCAATGTTGATAAATTCATCGAGACAAGGATAAAGTTTTTTTTTAATTTTAATAATCAAAAACATAATTTCAGAGAGAAATGAAAAAGATGTTTTTTCCTCCTGCTTAGTTCCAAAAAAACTCACCTTCAACATATCATGAATTCGACCAGCGTTTAGGTAAAATCGAAAATTTTAACATTTTATCTAGTTTTTTTCAATTTCGCCTCATATTTCAATGATTCACATATCATATACATACGTTTAGATTTCTCAAGTGTCGATTTTCGTGTAAAACAAGTAAACATCTGTGATTGATTTTCTTTAACTGCATTTTACTGTTCAAGAACCTAAAGAATGCTACAATAGATGTAAGATACGTATTTTTGCACATACACCGACAAGCTTATTCGAAAATGATCAAATGGTGATATTTTTCGTAACTGGAAGCAATATTTCGAATATTTTTCTGTTATGTAAGTATATTCGAATCAGAGTGAGTATGTAAGTAGCTAAAGATATGAGTTTCTACGATAATTTCCAAAGCAATAATATTAAATAGTAGTTATAGTGGTCGTTATTGATCAACCTGTTATCAATTCAAATAAAAATAATAATTTTAAAGAGTATATAAAGCAGCTTACCTCATTTTATGGTGGTAGGATCATGAAATGGAGCAATTTCACTGCTGTGTGCACGGAAAATTGTTGTTATTATTATTCTATCACGTTCGGGCCATTCATTTGTACAATTACATGGCACAGGTTTTTTAGAGAGTAAGTATTATTTCCTAAATAATTTCAGTAGGTAATCATTATAATTTCGACGAAATATTATTTTGATCGAATTCTTCAAATTTTGATTATTTTTTTTTAATTACTCGTCATATCAACCTCTTTCAAATCGAATATAAGAAGAAATAACGATAAATTTCAATTTCTACGGAAAAAGGAATCAAAAAATTCATTCGTTATTACTTGTCATGATTTTACCAACTGAAATATCATTGTGAATGAATGATTTTAGGTATATCAATTAAAATTTTATATATCAAAACGAAAAAAGAATTATTTTTCAATTAGAGAGTTTTATTCGCTTTTCTAATAAAGTTTTATTGGAATCCATTGTGATTTTCACTAATTTCACAATTCAGTTATTGCTCAAATAAAATCCTATCTCTATGAATATCATTCAATTAAACCTTTTCATCGAATACACTGTATAGATTATATGATGAAACATAATAATAACAATTAAATTAATCATGTCCTATTTCCCTATACATGACGTAAAATCTCTTTATTGAAAAACTGCTGAAAATGTAATTTCAATTCGAAAATATTTGCGAAATGCAATCATATTAACTGTATATTATGTAAATTTCATTTGCCTAGAGTAATGTTTAATTATGTATTGAAATATAGTTCAAAGTGAAATGAAACTAACCTCTTTAGAAAAAAACGTAGATTTAGGTAGACTGTTCAAGAAAGGCAGAACAAGAGGACCTGTAGTAATTCATTTGGGCTCTAAGTGAAAACACTTTTACATATTTCGTTGGTATTTTTCTTCAAATTTAACTCTGGAGAAGATGAAAAGATTTTTAGCATCAATAAATTTTCTCGATTTCAAATAAAAAATGTCGAACATGCTCAATGTGCTAAATGTTTTTTGCCTATGGCAATGTCGAAAGTTGTTATTGTTCCACTTTCTCATAGTTTTTATGGATGGAATCTTCATGGCCTAGTTTAAAAACGATCACAACTGCAGACGACTGCAATTTATGCAGTCACCTATGAAAAATGTTACCTCTTAAATGATCTTCTATTATTTGTCAAATTGAAAGTGGAATGATTTCAGTAAATAATCAAAAGTTAATCACTTCCTATGTCAAATAAATTACTATAGGATCATGAGAATGGTGCCTTGGATGTTCTTGTTGTAAGGTGACACAATGTTAAATAAATGACTCAAAACAATTGTTGTAACAACATGTACATTAACTGAATAATAAAAAACTTATTATAAATTTGTCCTCATCTGTGTGACCTTGCCTAATCACGTATTTTCCGAGGTGGTTATATGAACTCCTTCTGTTTTTTAGGAACCTATTTCAAGTGAGAAAAACCAACACACAAATATGATAAGTTTCAAGTATTTGATGTAAGTGGAAAACCCGCGTAATTTGAAATCCGTCATTTGTTTCGGAAGTTCAATGGGATTGAACAATTCATAATTACAGTCTATTCTCTGGAAATGAGGAAACACCAAAAAATTAATACTATAATTAATGTTATTTCCTCTGTGAGTTCGTCATCTTTATCTCTTGAATAGAATCTTTATCTCTTCGGAAAAGAAAACTTTTGAATTTTTGGCAAGAGTTCATTGCTCTGCGATTTTATGAGAGATATATACAGGGTGATTCACCGGAATGACCTATTAGACGTTTATCTAAAATTAAACATAATTTTGAGCTGAGATTTTGCATATTGGGGTTTGAGAGAATAATCTTTCTCCCTAAAATATTTTCAGATCTCTACAATTTCCGGTTGTACCGGAAACAGACTACTACTTCCTTATTTCAAATGGTACACTCAGTATATTATTGCATCATTAGATAGCTTTTTTTTTCGAAAAAATTGTTTTCTTTTTCGATTTTGCAAATACGCGTTTGCGGTTTGGACCAAAAATGTACAGGGTGTTTGTAAGAAGAACATGAACTTAGACAACTCAAATTCATCAAACCTCAAGATTTTCAAATTAGAACCTATATTTTTATTATTTCAGTCGACAAAAATAGTGGGGGTTACTCGAGCAAATCCTATATCTAAAATGAATACTTTAAGAGTTTATTTTTGCCATCAATACCACCTTGAGGCCGTTCAGAGAAGGTTTTTGAAATTCTTAGTTTGGAGGGAGGATAGGGTTTATCCACCAAGAGGATTCGACCATGGTGCATTGTTACGTCGATTCAATGTGGTTTCGCTGCGGGATAGGGAGGAATTTTGTGTCTCAGATTCCTATACAAACTACTGCACAACAGTATAGATTGCCCACCTCTTCTGGCTGCTTTGGGATTCCGCGTTCCAAGACTTGCGTCCCGTGCGGTGGAGTTATTCCACTTGGAGACACCCAGGACCAATTCTTTGATACAGTCCCCCATTTGGTTCATGGAGTCTACTTTCAACTCAGTTGCGAGAGAGTGTGACATTCACTTTGATTCGTTGGCGTGTATTGTCGATAAATATGTAACGGGGTTAGATTGAATGTATATGATTGTATTTTTTTTATATTTTTGGTATACGGTTATCTTCTTGCTCTTGAGATATTATATTGGTTATCAGTGTTGATTTTTGATGTGTTATGTATTGAAGCTAATTTAGATTATTGTGAATCGATATTGTCGGTTCATTTCTGTATTTTTTTTTTTGTTTTTTTTCATCTCATTTTGCACTGTAGCTTGGTTTTTTTTTTATTACTTGGTTAATTATTTTCTGTAATTGGGTGTTTACCTGTTGAAAATAAAGATCTTATTATTATTATTATTATTAAGAGTTATCGAGGAAGAAGTTTAAATGAGGGTAAACCGCAATTCCTAACTGTGGAGTAGTCTGTGACTTCCGGAAAACACAGAAAGAAACTAAAATTCGATGTTTGAATAAATTCCATCGAATGATACAAAAAACCGCTCCATGGATTGAATTGAAATTCTCTCAGTGGGCAGAAATGAGGGAGGCCTATATCCAGCAGTGGATGCAAAGGGCTGATTGATGATGATGATGGTACACGTTGCTTGAAAAATTTTTTCATCATGAGATCTTAAAACTATAAACTTCAAGCTTCAAAAAACTTTTTTTAAAATTGGCATACGACCATTGTTATCGAAAATACAGCTATTTGAAAAACCGCTGAAAATTTCGAATTTTATTTTGATCCTTTAATTTATTCCCCTAGTGTATTTCAAAAATTCTGAGATCTATAATTGGTACATGAATGAATGATTTGAAGCTCCTGTGCAATTTTTTCAAGTGGTATTTCGCAGAAATGTTTAAGAAGCCAAAAACGAATAAAAATTGCTACGCTTTTCTCAGAAACTAAGGGCCATTTGCATTAAAAGTACTACAAAAAAGTTAAAATAGTTTGTATTAAAAGCGGAAATAATAGATCAAATAATCATTTTTAAGGCGATTTTGTTAATTTCCAGTAATAATACTTTGGAAACCACTCAACGAAAAAAATCACCCGAGAACAAATACATTTTTACACCCAAAAAAAATGAAACAAATCGATCAAAACAAATCGCCTCATCAAAAGTGCAATATGAATTTAGAATTAGCAATTGCATTGTGTCAATCCTATTATTTAACTGATAACAGAACTATTTCGACACCAGTTAATCATTAAATATATCAAGTGTATATCTTCTGGATCACGTTCTGTCGCTTTCTATTTCCACAAGAGGTGTTGGTGAAAATTTCTGAACAGATAAGACGAGCTTGGTCGAGCCGATGGTAATCCTATCCTAATCAGTCAGTGGCTGACTGTTGGAGGAGGAACTTCAAATCAAACGGTCAAGTTGAAGTGAACCAGTTGTGTTTATGTTTTATATTCAAGGTTCGGTTTTGGTCACGAAATATTCCACCCAATTTAGTGCTACTTATGCTATTACCTCGTGTATTATTGTTGTCGGCAATGAAAATTCAACTTTAAAGTGAGTTTTGATGTTTTTTTTAAGGGTGGATTGGTCATATAATTTTTTTTCTTATTTGAATCTAGAGACCGGTGTATTGTGTTAATTTTCCTATTTTTCCGAGTATAATCTTCTTTTGAGGTAGATCAATAATAGCATAGTTAAGTTTTGTTGTGGAAATTGTTGAAAATTACCACTTCACCTATACTTATACTGAATGAAACATTTTTTACGAAATCTCAGTTTTGAAAGTTGAGAATTTTTCGAATGAATTAACGCTTAATTTGGTGCATTCAAGCAAAGTTTGACGGTATCAAAAATATGGAAAAATCGATGAAAATTAGAATTTTCCTTTTTTATTTTCTAGCAGTACCTAATACATATTTTAATATTTATACATATTTGTTCTCGCATTTTCTATTTATGATTCCTTATTTTCTAAGCCTTTTTTCACACCAATTTCAAATAATCGATTCTATATAGCATCTTATTTATAAAGAAAATGAATTCTTCAGTCTTGTTGTTTCCTAGTTAAGATGCGTACAGGGTGTTTCACGTAAGCGGGTCACTGGATTTTGTGGCTTATCCTTTGAGCAATATTGAAAAGTGGCCCATCAAATTGATAGTATTTTTCACGGGCTATCCAAATATGTTATCGGAAAAACTATAGAACCAAGGTATGGAAAGTTATTGAGGAAAAACCATTTTTTGCAAATTTGACTGGTTTTAAGAATAAGAAGGTCTAGGGACAATCTCTCACCATATGTTCCTTCATTCGAACTTTCGGTTTTCTAGAAAACAAAAAATTATAATTCATAATAAATGTTCCCATATTTTCTGAATGCCCAATCGATTCTGAATCCGAATATGTAAATGTAGTGGAAGTTTTTCTCATTTATTTCGAGCAATTCCATCCAAAATCAACTTGAGAAAATTCAGATTCCATATTCGGAAAATATATCCATGTTGTATATGGTTCTATAAATTTTTGATTGTTAAATTTTGAAGATTTAATTTTTGATTATGATAAAAGCTAAAATATAAAGCATGAATTTTCATTCAAAGCTCTCAATATGTTTACTCTCGAAGAAAGAAGTGTTATTTTGGAAATAGTAGAGTAAACAATTTTTTTTTGGAAAAATGTTTTTTTCTCAATAACTTTCCATTACTTGGTTCGGTAGTTGTTCCGATAGCATATTTCGATAGCCCGTGAAAAATACAATCATAGTGATGAAGCACTTTTCAATATCGCTCAAAGGAAAAGCCACAAAATCCAGTGACCCGCTTACGTGAAAGAAACACTCTGTACAGGTTTTTCGTGTGGTCTACAAATTCTCAAACATTATCTCTGAAAATTTGAGTGGAGAATGTTGAAAAATATCGTCACAGAATTGTTGCAAAGTTTTATTATAGAAAACAACGTTTTGGATATTGCGATATTGGATATTCCACATTGAATTATTATTCATGTTTAACGCAAGCAGAGCATTTTTATTGCTTTATTGTTTTCATATATTCATGACTCAGTTCAACTACCCAGAATTTCTTTTTGAATTATCTAGCTAATTTTTTTATGATTGTGATTAAAACAGGGAATCTAAGGATATGAAGTCATATTGATTGTTTCCTCTAGATCGATTTGAAGAGATCTTGAAGAATCTAAGAAAAAATTCAATATATGGGATTGTCCTATATAGTTATTGGTTATAATAGCAACCCTGTATATTAATTTTTGATATTTCTCATGTCATTTTGGGTTCATCTCTGTGTTCACAAATGGGTACCGATTTTGATGAAACAATTTAATAATTTCTAAACCTTGTTAAAACGTTTATCGTTCCATGATTGAATGACATAACCCACTGACACAAATGATATAAGAAATGTCGAAAAAAGTTTTGCTATTATCATATTTTCAAATTGTATAATTCCTATTGAAAAACCCTTTAACACTCGATAATAGATATTCATTTTCAGATGTTTTTACTCCCAAATATTCCTTCAAAAAGAAGAAAAGCTTCAAACTAATTCAGAAGTGCTTTGTTAACTCTGTATCAAATAGTTTTTGTGCTGTTATTGAATCTTTTGGTTTCAAGTTTGCATTCAAATTCCGAACATTACAATTTAAAAAGTCAGGAACGATAAAAAACATTTTCGCCTACAATAGATACTCGATAAATTTCGAATGAAATAGCAGTATAGATTGTCTAAAGATAAATGTATAAATATTGCATTTCAAGGCAAAATTCCATGTCCTCTCTAATTTTTATGAATGAGAGGTTTAATCTACCGAAAATTATCAGTAATTGATGTTTTTTTCTATTAGATTTTACGTCCTCAACAAAGATAATTCCTTGTTCACTATCGTATCGATCCAGAATTAGTGTTAATTATTCACATCCAGTATGTTTGAACGTTGCCATTGAGATTACGAAGAAATGATTCAGTAAGTCCGCTACGTCTATTTCTATTATAAATAATATGACACATTCAACCTACTGGATTGAAGTCGTACAAACACGTTGGATGTGCGTAGTTCAATCAATACTCGTACTCTATGCATATTCATTGTTTTATCAATATCACCTACGAACAGAACAATAAGATTTTTATCTAGACGAGAATCCCAACAATAAAAGATGTCACGAAATGATAAAAGTACACCTTTCCTCAAATTTATCAGAATCTCGGTTCATTATTTCCCTTTTTTACATTCCAGCTTACCATGAGAGTTGTCAGTTATGCTTTGGTTTTAGCGGTTTGCTTTTCAAGTGAGTTCGTTGTGTGAATTTGTCGGATTACTCTAGAGTTCATTTTGATTTTTTTAAGGCTTCGGTGAAATCAGAGGTGATGTCAAGATTTCTACGCATGATTTGGAGCTGACAAAGGGAGATGAGCACAATGTCTCACTTCAAATTAGGTGAGGAAATTTGTAAATATATTTTTATCCAACTGTTGCTTTACTAAAGTATTATCTTTGTATTTGTATGTACTCAATCTCTTTGCAACAATTTGTAGCTTTGAACGAAATAATAATTTTATAATTAAATTCATCTTTATGTTGAATGCTTTGTGTTTGAGTTTCGTATATAGGAATTGAAGCATGCTTGTTTTCCACTTTAATTGAATTTTTTCTCGTCGAATAGAAATTTAAAAGCTGTAGATACATTTCAATAAAGATCCAATGATAAGGATTTTTGGAACTACATAAGGAGGTACAAAGGAAAATGATTCCTTTGTTGATTTCAAGAAAAAAAGTGGGCCCGCAAAAGCTTCATTTTTGGGATACATGTCCCCAAAATGGTTAGATTATGTTGTCGGTTTATGATATATTTTCAAATCCAAAATTTTACTAGGTATATCGTTATGAATGTATATAATATTGAACGATATATCTATTTGAGTGATTTCCGATTTAATATGCAAATTTGAATATTTGGAATCAGATTTTTTTTTGTCGAATTTATAATAAGCAGAATATTTATTATTTTCTGTATCTACCTGCTAAAATCCTAAGTTTGGCAACTTTTGCTCTCCTAGTGTCATCGGTTGCTTCACGTCATTTGGCGCGTTTAAAGTTTGTTTTCTGATATATTTAGTTATTTATTACTAGATAATATAAAACGTTGATTCACTATGGGACATAAGAAGAGCGTTCTTCGTGGAGAAACTCGCGAATCGAGTGAAATATCGTATCACTGATATGTATTCATTTCCCCGCGCTTCATGTAAAATTTGATAGTTCATGTTGGGGACAAAATTTGCTCACTGAAAATGACATATGCTCCATCTATCAAATGTTTATTACTTTGAAGATTTTCCTGAGGATAACTAGAGAATTTTTGAATTTTTTTGCTCCAAATCAGTAGAAGATACCAAAAAGTTAGTACTAGATCGAAGTCCATTTTTACATTTTGAAAACTACCAGTGGCCCACCAAAAAAAAATTTCTGGAGGAAAGACTCTGTTCCAGAAAAATAACCCACCCTTAGATTTCCGTCAAAAATTAGCATATCTCACGAAGAAAACTCAAAATTGGAATATACATGCCAAATTCAAGTTGAATATCTTGTGAATGGAAGGTGCTATGAGAAAAAAACTTGAAAAAAAATAAAACTTTATCACCCTATGCATGTATCTCTAAAATGAAGCGTTTGTTTATAGGGCTTTATTTCTTAAAACGATCCGAGGAATCTGTCATTTTCGTTTTTACCGGCAATTCAGGAACACTCTGTATAAAAATAATAGGTATGCTTGAAAATTCCTGTTCTAAAGTTCTTCAGCAATGAGCTGAATTTCGAAACCCCATTGATTTTTGTTCTATTCAAAAAACACAAAACTACATTTTTCCACTGCAATTTTCACAAGAAAAACAGCAAACCAATAACTAGAAACAATTTACAAATTTATAGGTTTCCATTGTTTTGATTCAAATCCATGAATTGGTAGCACTTCAGTTTGTGCTAAAAAAAATCACAGCATCACTTGTACTGTATTGTACTTGTATTGCAATGTGCATGTGCATAAATTTAAACTTATTATTCTATCGGTTTCAAAGTGCACTCAGTAGGTACTTTTGTCACTGATAATTTCTATCATTCAAGGAAATATCATGACGTATATTATAATGATATGGTAAACTGCAACAGTATTTCATATTGTGATCGCAATGTGCATTGAAATATAACAAAAAAAAAACTGGACGACCTAGAGTAAATATTTCTAGACAAGGTCGAAATGATAATGCAGAATATAGACTATATCAGGAAGCACGTATAAAATTTAAATAATTTTATAATTTCTGTTCACCCTGAACATATATGTGCGGTGTAGGTATCTTTCGCTAGAAGCCCATTTCTTAATATTTATATTTCTGTTTTAGTAATTGCAAAGAAGAAATTCAGCTGATAGTTCAACATGATGACATCGTCAACATCAATCCTAATGTTATACCAGTGGAAAATAAAACTGAAACCTTGGTGACATTGGTTGTAAAAGCTGTTGGCGCTGGTCACTCAGAAATTTATGCAAATGTTACCAACAGAGAAGAGTAAGTATTTTCTACCTGAAAATCATTGTCTAGAGATAACATTCTACAACTAGATTATGAAATGTAGAATAGTAGGTATATTCTAAAACAAGTTGCAGAAGCCTAGGCTTCTATTCCAACACGAATGCGAAATTCTAAAACGAGCCACGAATGAGCGAGTTTTTGAACGCATGAGCATGCCTTCTGCAATGAGTATTAGACGATATTTTCTCTATTTCAGTCAATTTTTGTGGAATATTGTCGAAATTCGATGAAAGATTCAGGTTATGAAGGGTGTTTTTTTTTCGAGGTATATAACTTTAAGTTGGCATTACTGTTCAAGATGGCGACCGATTTAACAGCTGTCAAGTGATTTATTCTCAGTTTGGTTTGGAAATTCATCATGAATAGACTCACGCCTGAACAACGTTTGCAAATAGTGCAATTTTATTTCGAAAATAATGGTTCTGTGCGAAATACGTATCGCGATTTTCATAAACGAATTTTGTTTAGCGATGAAGCGCACTTCTGGTTGAATGGCTACGTTAACAAACAAAACTGCCGCATTTGGAGTGAAGCTAATCCTCAAGTGTACGTCGAAACACCGTTACATCCAGAAAAACTGACTGTTCGGTGCTCTTTATGGGCTGGTGGAATCATTGGTCCGTACTTCTTCAAAAACGATGA
This sequence comes from Harmonia axyridis, assembly GCF_914767665.1. Classification (NCBI taxonomy): domain Eukaryota; kingdom Metazoa; phylum Arthropoda; class Insecta; order Coleoptera; family Coccinellidae; genus Harmonia; species Harmonia axyridis. Next base: position 36,024,943 of record NC_059505.1, read on the forward strand.
TGGCCAGAACGTTACAGTCAATGGTGATCGGTATAGAGCCATGATTACTAACTTTTTCATTCCTGAATTGAACAACCATGATGTCCTGCTGTGGTTCCAACAAGACGGCGCAACATGTCACACAGCTCGTGCCACAATCGATTTATTGAAAGACACGTTTGGTGGCCGCCAATTCACGTTTTGGACCTGTGAATTGGCCTCCATGATCTTGTGATTTAACACCGCTAGACTACTTTCTGTGGGGCTATGTAAAGTCATTGGTTTATGCGGATAAGCCACAAACCCTTGACCATTTGGAAGACAACATTCGCCGTGTTATTGCCGATATACGGCCACAAATGTTTGAAAAAGTCATCGAAAATTGGACGTCCAGATTGGACTACATCCGAGTCAGCCGTGGCGGTCATATGCCAGAAATCATATTTGAAATGTAATGCCACAAGATTATCTTGCGGATAAATAAAAATCATGTCAATCGAATAATCCATCGTTGTTTTATTGCAATTCAAAGTTCTATAGCTCTAAAAAAACACCCTTTATTATATTGAAAATTGAAACCTGTTGAAATTTGACAGGATCCGAAATCAGTGTACACAACCACAAAACGAAAAATACAACTGAATACTATGCTGTAATGAGTTCTTCACAGCAATGTTTTTAGTATTGTATTGAACTAATTAGGGTACTGCAATAGAGAAATAATATTCTTTGACGGTTATCGAATTACTACCAGCTTTGAATACGAACTTTGAGCTTTAGTTTTTTTAAGGTTGATACTCCCCAACTATGGTAATTTTTCATCATTTTGATAGGTACAATCGTCTGGTACCGAAAACGCTTGAAACTTGATCTCCTTGAAATTTGTATAGATTTTTAAAGGTTGCACAAGCGATAAAACATCTTGTCTAGATAATAACAAACCTGATAAAATCTAAAAAAACTCGTATGTCTGGGTTCGTACCTCGCTCATCTAATATTTAATTTAATCTACGAGTACATACAGTTTGGTCCAAGGAAAACTTAACACCTTAACACCATTTTGAAGTAGGAAAATCGAGGTGTAAAGTTTGGACTATCATGAATCTTAAAGTGTATAAGTATCAAAAAGCAGATTTATTCTCAACATTTGAATTCTGCATTATTCCAATCAAATGAAGACAAAAGATTCTGGCAGTACTAATAAAAATGTTTTGTCTATTGGATCCATAAAAGTAAACTCCTATGCAATTCATAATAATCTTTGTTCTACCATAGATAATCTATTTAAGTATAGCTAAACTGCACAATCTAATCGTTGGAGACACTCATACACAGATAACAAGACACAATCTGTTATACACACACAAAAAAAAATCGTGATAATATGCGAAAATGAATAACTATATTTATTTTTGGAGTGCTGAGATAATGAACATTACTTTGTAATTAATATATAATTAGCGATATTGTTAATAAACTAAGTTAATCATGGATCTCTTCAAATGATTTAGAACAATTTGTTATATTCTCCAACATTTGTAAGAGATGATAATATGATTGAAGCCTATATCCTTGTTTCATGAACATGTCATAAAAAAGAAAACATTCGTTCAACTTCGATAGTATTAAATCGAAGCTTCACACCAAATGAAAATTAATTTTGCGCCAAAACACACAAGTAAGCCCTGATTTTGATAATACAATTCAACAATTTCTAAATGTAGTTTTCGAAGCGTGTATCTTTCCATTATTGAATGGCATAACCTACTGAACACAAATGACATGAAGAACGTCAAAAAATAATACACAGTATTGCCATTATAACCATTTCAAAGTTAATGTATATCTTAAATAACATCGGTTTACTTTGATAGGAAATTTTTCACTAAGATGAAAACTCTCTGATTTTTCTCCTTTTTTCAAGCCTCATGTAGATCTCAAAAATAATATTGAATATTAAAATTGAATAATAAATCTCCTCATCTATCTTTTTCTAGTTTGCAAGATGTCTATCTACGTGTTACTGTGAACAAAATACCAAGTCTCGACACCATATCAACTGTAATTGGATGGATATACTTTGTAGCTTGGTCAGTGTCATTTTATCCTCAGATATACACTAACTTCAGAAGAAAAAGGTGAGCATTCTGTGTAAAATTTCCAAAATATATCGTATGATGGATATTTAGTTTTTCTTGAAATAAAAAAAAAATACTTATATCAATACTAAATTGTGCATTTTCAATGTAGTTCAGTAACTATTTTCCAAACGAAAAATGAAACCAAATATCCAGTCATGCTGGTATTTCGAATGATTCATCTTCAAATGCAATTAACTTATCTCAATAATTGATTTCAAGTGTTGTAGGTCTCAATTTCGATTTTCTAGCCTTGAATCTGATAGGATTCTCCCTGTATTCAATATTCAACATTGGCCTCTACTATATTGATGAAATCAAGGTGAGTTTTAATCGATCCTTTCTCGTCTATTCCATCGCAATCAATTTTTCATGAGATCAGATGATTTATATATGAACGTTACTTGTTTTATAATTTCCAATAAAAACCATGAAGTTTTTACAGTTCACGTTTTATATGCACATAATATGATAATGAGACAAAGTGACGATAAAATGTTGTGGGGACAATTAATTGATATTGACATCCTCTCAGATTACACGTTATAGAACGAAATAAAAGGTTTTCCAATAAGATGTTTCATTCTGATATTGTAAAAGGAACTAGTTTATCATTAAAGAAATCAATGGTTGTTCATACCTATTCGTATTGTAGGAATGTAATGAATCAATGTAAACGCTAAATTTAATATGAACAGTTCAAAAGATAACTAAAAGTAGCAAAACTGTCTTATACTTCCAAATGACGTCACTGATGACGAGATATATTTATGCGAATAGAAAATAATCATTTTTATATACTCAAAAAAAGTACAAAACATCCTATTCTCTTTCATTTTATTCGACTCATCGTAATCTACATTTATTTTTTCAGGTAGAATATAATGCCCGCCACCCAAGAGGTTTGATACCAGTATTACTGAACGACATTTTCTTTGCTGTACATGCCATTATAGCCACTCTTATAACTATAATTCAATGTTACATCTACGAAAGAGATGGACAAAGAATAAGTCTAACAGCAAAAGGAATAATGAGCTTTTTTGGTGTTATAATACTCATCAGTGCGATACTTTGTCTCAGTAACGTTGTTCATTGGTTGGACTTCCTATACATTTGCTCCTATGTGAAGTTGACTATCACGCTCATCAAGTATATACCACAGGTGGGTGAATAAACATACTCAAAAAACACCCAATCATATTGCTCAGAAGCAATGACGTCAAAGTTGTCAAGCGTTTGAATAAATAAATATTTTATTGATATCAATGCTTGAGATTCAATTCCAGGAATAGTACTATATTGACTAAATCCAATTATTCTGATTTTTTTCAGGCCTACATGAATTATAAGAGAAAGAGCACTGTAGGATGGAGTATTGGTAACATCTTCTTGGACTTCACTGGTGGAATGCTCAGTATGTTACAAATGATTATTAATGCTTACAATTATGGTGAGTAATTTCTTCAGGTAGAAATGATGCTTTGATTCTAACTAATCTTTTTACAGATGACTGGGTTTCAATATTTGGAGATCCAACAAAGTTCGGACTAGGATTCTTCTCTGTTTTATTCGATATATTCTTCATTGTACAGCATTATATACTCTACAGGGCCACAAATTACGAGGAGAACCCATAGTATTAAGAATGAAACATTATTTATTGTCTGAAAATTGTGTGATTGATAACTTAAAAGAATAAAATATTTTTGTATAGTTTCTGATTATGTGATTATTGTTGCTGACCATAAGGACAGTTATCAATCGTTTAAAAACAAGATCTACAATTCTTCAATAGAATAATTATTATATTTTGCTATATGCAGCTTTCGAATCAAGGTTAAATAAACAACTCATACACTTCAATTCAAATTGAAACTAAACTCACACCCACAATTTTTCAAATTGGAGTGGACATCTTTATGTCTTCCTGTTCGACTATTTCGAAGTGGCGTCAACAACTCGTATGATGCTTGAATTCAAATTATCTATATTTACATTTATAGCAATCATGATTCGCAAATAAACCGACTTGTGTTTACAATGATCTTCCCTACACATGAAAATGAATGTTGTAGAGGGCGCAGCCTAGCTTTGAATCAGAAATGGAATTTTCTGGAACAATGAACAATGTCAATATGGTGCAGAAATTGTCTATATCAATGTCAATTTCGCTCATATATGAGGTTATGTTTTTGATCGATTTTAAAAACTTAAATCTTTCAATGATTCTTTGAATTTGAGACAATTTTAATTTTCGCAGTAGATAGACTCAATTCGTTTTTGGTACTGTATTATGTTGTAAAATGTCTACCCCAGAAGTGAAGAACAACGAAGAAATAGTGGATGAATTAACAAAGGATTTGGAAGAGAAACTTCAAGAGGAGTGTAGCCTCAAAGAACAGAAGAATAAAGATGATACTCTAGACAAAGGTAATAGCTCGATTCAATAAACTGATTTTTTTCATGATATACTTTGATATCATCAGGTTAGGAAAGTATCCATGTCAAAAAGAATACATGATATGTACATGAAATATTCATATATTGACTGATTTTCTTTTCAGATACCATTTCTTGCAATGACAATGAAAGTTCAGATGATGAGGAAGAAAAGCTTGAAGATAAAAATGATATCATCGATGAAGAACAACTTAAGGAATCAGAAAAAGAATTAAATGAAGAAGAAATAGAAAAGAGGAAGTTAAATTCATTCGAACTCAAGAAACAAGGTAATGAAGAATATAAAAATGGTAAATACTTGGAATCTATAGAAACGTACACAGAAGCTCTCAAAATATGCCCTACCAAATACAATAGTGAGAGATCCATATTGTATGGAAATAGAGCAGCTTCAAAAATTATGGTATGCAGAAAAAAAAGTGCAATTGAGGATTGCACAAAGTCAATAGAACTCAATGATGGCTATTTGAGGGCATATCTAAGGAGGGCAAAACTATATGAAGAAGAAGATAAGCTTGATGAAAGTTTAGAGGATTTCAAGAAAGTTGTAGGGATCGATCCTGGTTGTAAAGAAGCACTCAGCGCACTCCAAAGACTTCCACCAAAGATACAAGAAAGGAATGATAAGTTAAAGGAAGAAATGTTAGGTAAATTGAAAGATTTGGGAAATATGATCCTCAAACCTTTTGGACTATCTACTAATAATTTCAAATTGGATCAAAATCCAGAGACAGGTGGTTATTCTGTTAGCATGAACAATAGTTGATCAGTTCATTGGATATTTGTTTGATGGTGAATTAATTGATGATGTTTAATTTTTGTACAAGAATCTGAGTATAAATGTCACTAAGATTGATATCATTGTCCCTCATTTGCTTATAAACAACACCTTGTATTAACTCTACACAGTACCTTATTTAATAATAAGGTTTTAATGGGGAAAAGTTTGTTTCAGTTATGAGCTTCCATTGATAACTGAACTCTAAATTTTCAATTTCATCACAATTTAAAATCAATGAAATACTCTATTCTATTGTAACTTTATGAATTTTTGTAAAATATAAATTAAAGCAAATTACTAAAATGGTATGTGATTTTTTTCAATGAGAATCTTCTAGGATTCTACAATGACCCCATGATAAGGGACTTCTCTTTGCCGTAAGAAACATGCATTATAATATACTTCTTGATATAGGTTTCAATTGTAATTTAATGAGTAATAAACATAGATAGAGAGAGTATACGCAATTTTTACATGTCTCCAACATGGTTAGATTACATAGTCAGATTGTGATATATTTTCATATTTACAATTTTACTATTTCATTATGAATGTATATTTTATTGAATGAAATATATTTATTTGAGTAATTCTCAATTATATATGCAAATTTGAATATTTGGAATCTGATATTTTTCCTAATTATCGATTGTATAGTATGCAGAATATTTATTATTTTCTGTATCTACCTGCTGAAGTCCAAGATTTGGCAACTATTGCTCTCCTAGTTTCACGTCGTTTGGCGCGTTTGAAGTTAGTTTTCTGAATTTCTGTTATATATAGGAATTCATTTCAATATATTTTGAGTTAATACGAAACGTTGATTCACTATGGGACGTAAGAAGTGAGTTCATTGCGGAGAAACTCGCGAATTAAGTGAAATATCGTATCACTGATATGTTTTCATTACCTCGCGCTTCATGTCAAATTTGATAGTTCATGTTGAGGACAAAAGTTGCTTACTAAAAATGACATATGCTCCCTCTATCTATGTTTATTACTCTGAGGTTTCAATGAATACAAACAGAAATTACAATTAATTTTGAATGATTAAACCTGAGATTTATGAGATAAATAGCAATCAAAATTTGAAGTAAATAGGATCATTATGACTTAAATATTTTTATTATGGTCTATTATTAGGCATCTTTGGTGTCTCATCTTTCCTATACATGTAGATAGATGATCTTTGTCTTAAAACATGTAAGATCAAAGATGTGCTCTATGAATCATGTTGGACATTTTAATAGCTAGAGCAATAAAAAAATTGGTTGTGAATCAAACAGATTTTTCATAACAACTCTGCATTATGGGAAATAGTTGAACAGAGTCGCCTTTCTAGAATTCAGACATCACTAAGTGTGATAAAATCAAAAAATCATAACTGAAATGGCAAAATTTGAATGAAAAGCTGGCTTAACTAGGTCAGGTTCAGGGCCTTGTGAGAACCACTTACTATAAGATAAGACTAAATTTTAACTCAACGGTAAGCAATGTCGATTGTTTTCAATAAGAAGTGTCTAAATGAGATTTGTGAATCATTACCTCAATTGAAATCTTTCTTCTTTTCTCTTAAAATTTTTCTTTTTTAGTCAAACAATCAATATATCGATTTGGTTGAGGAGTGCGTTTTTTTTTATTTAAAGTGTGATGGAAAAAATCAAGGAAACTCTTTATTATTCATGCTTCCATTGGTAAGTAACATTGTCAGTGATTTGTACTAATATAAGATGTATGTCTACTTCTGCTCTGGAAAAATATGCTGTGGGAATCACAAGAAGTTTTGATAACAGGCTCTATATCTCGATTTGCAACTACAAATTCATATTTCTGTTTAAAACTATTTACATAAATATTTTCTCCATACAGAAACTACTTATTTGAGCTGAACTTATGGAAACGAAACCCCTCCGAATGTGGAAAACTGATTTCGAAGATAATCGATAATCTTGATGGAATAAAATGAACTTCATAGAAAAAATACAGTGTATTTTACAATGCAAGAAACTTAAAACTAGGTATAACTTAGTCAAATACTTATCACAATACAATAATTAATTTAAAGGGTGAGTCCGAATAAAGCCTTCAGCGACTGCGAACTCAGTCTATATTGAAATGTCTCTGAATTAATAATTCGTCGTTCACATTTTGAATTTTTAAAGATTCCTTCTTTATTGCTCAGCTCATTTATTCTATTATTAGCGTTCACCATGTGCAAAATACTAGCTTCATCCGTCCTCGACCTTTTGTACAGATACTATGTAATCAATACACATTAAGAAAATTATAAAACAATTTGTGAAGTGGTTTTATTCATTTCGTTTCAGTCCTAGCCTTCAACTTCATGCGGGCCTGCAGAAACTCGCTGTTGAGTACTTTGTCATCTTCATTCTGTAAAAGAAACAAGATTTCATTAGTCTTTTGCTCTAACAGGAAATAAGACAGTCATTCCTAAAAAAAATATTGAAAATATTCGTATCTGCCAATTTGTTTGAATTTCTTTTTTATTTAATTATAAAATATTAAATAATACTCACTTGAGAGTCGTTGTTTTTCTCCTCCAATTTCTTCGCCCGTTCTGCAATAACTTTTTCTAATTCGGGTTTCTGGGTTTGTATATTATTTTCTAATTGTTTTTTGGCAAGATTTTCCTTTTGTTTCTCAAGCGCCCTTTGGAGTTCCGATTTTTGGTTCAGTACATTCTTCCCACTGAAACAAATTAGAAGAAAAAATTAGCTTTTGATACCTACAAAAGTTCAATGTAATACAAGTACAATCATTAGATTCACAAAATTATTTGGGAGATTCACAGAAGGATTGAGAATAATTACATTTAGCAGGAATAACGAAGTTCCTTACGTAATTTGAGGGTACAAAGGAAAATGATAGATTACTTGGATAATTTTAAGAAAAAAGCCTATGGGCCCCCAAGCGTTTTGTTTTTGAGATGCAGGGTGTTTCTCCGAAGTCCAGCATGGCGGTGGAAAAGAGAAGGATTTCGAAGATGCAGAATTGGGGGCATTACTTGATCAAGACTCGTGTCAAACTCAACAAGAATTGGCAGGATCATTGGGAGTGAGGCAACAAGCCATTTTAAAACGACTGAAAGTCATGGGAATGATTCAGAAACAAGGAAATTGGTACCGTACGAGTTGAAGCTGACATATTTTGAACGACGTTTGTTCGCTTGTGAACAGCTGCTTGCAAGGCAAAGACGAAAGAGATTTCTCATCGCATTGTGACTGGAGACGAAAAATGTGTTCATTACGATAATCCCAAGCGCAGAAAATCATGGGGATATCCCGGACATGCTTCCACGTTGACGGCCAAACGGAATATTAACGGTTACAAGGTCTTGCTCAGAATTTGGTGGGATCAGCTCGGCGTAGTATATTATGAATTGTTAAAACCAACTGAAACAATCACAAACGGTGGCAATAGATCGAGGAACATGATATAGTGATTTTACAGCATGACAATTTTCGACTCCATGTTGCAAAAAAGGTCAAGACATAATTGGAAACGTTGAAATGGGAAGTCCTACCCTACCCGCCATATTCTCCAGACATTGCTCCCTCGGACTATCACTTGTTTCGACTAATGACACACGGCCTGGCTGTGGCACTTCCGGTCTCATGAAGAAGAAAACATTGGACCGATTCGTGCATGCATAACCAGTTTTTTACAAAAAAGCCACGAAAATCGGAAAAAACGGCGGAAGCAAAGTTGTACGTTTATGTAATAGGAAAGCAATTATTCTTACAAGGTTATATGAAGTTTCAATTTCAACATCTGCAGGCGTACCAACTAGAAATTCCACCCCAATTCGGCATTCTTAAGTGCACCTGCAGGAATTACATTGCGAGCAAGGTACACGTGAAACAATGGCCGATATCAGCGTCCGCTCTCTGGAGTTGGCAGACCCCGGGCGGTAGGTGCAGTGGGCAGGTGCAAAAACAATGGAGATGAAAGGAATTACGTCTTGTCCGCGGGTAGAACGACGCAAGTGGGACTCTTCATATTTCAACCCTCGCCCGTCATCGTTATAATTGGACTCAGGCCTTATTACGTCGCTAGAGTAGTCCTGGAACTTTTGCTTCTACGTGACATTCCCGTCGCGTTTTGAATACACTCTCTTAGAGGTCCGCGGAGCCTAATAATTATCGGGCCACTAGAGTGCGCTCTAAGAATTGTTACACCCTCTTCTGGTTGACGGAAAGAGTGGAGAATGAGGTTAAGTTAAAATCCTGGGGTAGCGGTCAGGGGGTGAAACGAAATGCCTCTGCAAGGGAGTGACTGAAAGTGATGACGTTTTTGATTTAGTTCTCTCAATAATAAAGCTTAAATTCGGCCGAGGATGAAATTTCCATCTTATTTGGCGTCAAGGAACTATCCCGCGAGGATCTATTGTGTGTCCTATCAGCTAGCACTAATGGTTATTTGAAACACCCCCTCATGAAGGGGGTTTGGCGCAAAATGCCATAATTCCTTTTTCTCTATTTCAATATCGTAATGAGTACTAAAAACAGCACTGCAATGAACTCATTACAGCATTGTTTTCAGTTATATTTTTCGTTTTGTGGTTGTCTACACTGACTTTCGATCCTATCCGATTTCAACAAATCAATTGACCATATTCACCGTCGCCATATTGTTGTGCGACAATACCAACTACCCAGTGTTCCCAACGAAAAAATATTGACTTTACTCGAAAAATTCCACAATATAAAGTTTATAAGTGAAGTTTATGTGTACCTTTTCTGGCTGCTACGCCAGATAGGCTTGTTTGAAACAATATTTCGCAAAAATTTCACCTTTTGGAAATAAAAACATTAGTGAAAAGTGGTTTTATGAACAAATTAACTGTGGCCTAGTGTATAAATGAAGGCTTCGCTCCATTTTTGTAAATAGTCAGTGGAAGAATAATCTCTATGGCTGATAGTGTATTTTTGATATCAGCGGTATTTTTCTAGTAAACTCAATATTTCTCCGTTGGGAACACTGGGTAGTTGGTATTGTCGCACAACAATATGGCGACGGTGAATATGGTCAATTGTCAATATAATATAATTTGGATATAGTCCAATGATTTGCAACATTATTCGTAATTTTTCTTAATTCTGGTGGTATTAAATCGGTTTTGTCAGACATAATTCACGAATGTAATGTGTAATTATAAATTATTTCAAAATTAGAAACGTACGATTCAAATTCAAATTCCGTAATCTATCAATTTTCGTAACAGTCACACCAACTGCCAAGATACAATACAAAAGTCACTAGGACGTTTAATCTGAATTTCTCATTGAATTTCGACAATATTTCACAAAATATGAATGAGCCCATTCTGCAACTTGTTTTAGAATATACTATTTCGTGTTAGTATCAAGCTTCAAAAGATTCTTTTCGAAATTTCGGTACTAGAGTCCAGTATAGATCGAAATATTCAAGGTTAAATGACCCTACATTTGTTGCTCTAAGGAAAATAGATAAAAACGAATTTCGTATGGTGAAGAAACACTGTTTTTCATAGGAAGAAATACTGTGCAAGTAGAGCAATGGCTCTATTTAATGAGAAATAATGCTATGCAAGCAGAGCAATGGTTATTCGACTCTGCTCCATCAACAACGACAAAGGTTAAAAGATGGAATGATGACTTTGAAGGATACAATTATGGAAAGTGACCTCCTGTCAAATTGGCTGAATTTTTGATATGTATATAATCCAAGTCATTCTTAACAAAACGTTCAATAGGCTAGTTAACAACAGAAGCATTGTGGCTGTGAAAAACACTTTATCTTGATTATAGAAGGGTCGATTGTATAGGTTTGAATCCCGAGGAAGAATACCTAAAACCCTATAAAGGTAGGAGCAAATGACAAACTACCATCATTACTCCTCACACATACAGAACGAATTTCCATCAAGAAAAGACCGAGAGAATCAATCTAATAAAAACGAAAGAGCAATTTATCGCCAGATTAGCCAACATTCACCTCAATTCTGTACGATATTCATCGCCAAACAAGACACTCCCCGTCAGCGCTGAGATAACGCTAGGCCAACATACGAAAACCAATATTGCGCCTTTTCCTGCAACAGAGGTGTGTTCCAGCCCACCTGTGGCACGTATTCTTAATGAATGAATTGCCTCATGTGGGTAGAACGCTGCGGTTAATTCAATCTGAAACGCGGAAAAATGACTAGAGACAGAATCCGACCCGATATACATAACCATACTAATTGCGAACACTTGTGACCCGAATAGAGGAGAGTTCTTTCTCCGCCGGAAAATGCACGAGCAATACATCATATTCGTGACGGCCGCTTAGGCAAAAATAGTACGTTCCACAAAAGTGCATTCGAATGGGTAATTCCAACAAATGGGACTATGACGTCCATGAGAATGTAGAATCGTCAAATTTTTCAGCAAGTAGTTCATTCGCACCAGTAGTTCCAACGATAGGTCTAATGAGCCATTAGTTCTCACGTTAAAGTAGTTCCAATGACCTCGTAGCCGAAAAAGTGCGTAGTTCTAACGGTACAGTAGTTCCAAAGTCCAATATAAAGTCTTTTGAGATAGAGCAATACAATAAATAATCAGCTTCGAACAATAAAGCATCAGTAGATACAAACTCAGTATTAGCAGATTGATCGACGAACAAGGCTAGCCGATAATAGTCACCAGTTTGTCGTGCATCTTTCTACAGCTAGGACATCGGTGTATCAGAAGGCTTTTCTTTACCGAACTGCAAGGCTATGGAATACCCTACCTCAAGATGTATTCCCCTTTGGTTACAACTTACAGCAGTTTAAGACACGCACAAACCGATTTCTTCTAAATTCATCTCGGGGCGCTTGAAAGGGCGTTATAAGCTCAGTCTTTTCCCAAGAGATGCGTATAAAAAAAAAAAAAGGTAACAGGGGCATCAACATTTCCACGTATGATACAAGAGAACAGATAAAAACCTCAGCAGAAACTCTGTCTCCCCGTAAAGGTGCAGTGACTGGTTTGTGTATTTGTTTTTAGAATAAGCTGACATATTTATACTGAAGGTATTTTTTTTTGTCCAATTGAAACCTTTTCCATCCCTCATCTTCGCCAAAAGTCGTCTATAATCAAATATGAAAACAAAAAAGAAAAAAAACCAGAAAGGAATAATAAATGTTAGTTTATATTATATTGATTTGCAGTTAGTGACCGATTCTGAAAAAGAATCTGAAACTGAATGGTAGCTTGGAAACCACCATGAAATTCATAAATTGGACAAGTATTCACCAAGTGGCCAATGGTTTCTTCTACACTCGCATAGTGCTTTCAATAGAATGCCATTTGAAGAGCAATGCTATTGCAGCGACCATGACCAGTCCTAAGTCGATTTAAAATACACCAAGTTTTCCAAGGAAAATTAAAACCTGGATCTTTCCCTGAAGGATCAACGATTAGACTTTTGTTGAAGACAGTACAAGAACTTCATTTCGAACGCCAAATCTCCTTGTCAATTTATTGGATTGAAGGAAAGTATTAATCCATAAAGGTTTGCTTGACTTTAATCTGACAGTTCTAATATCTGGGAGGTAAGATACAATTGGTAATAAGTTTGGGTAGAAATAACTGTCTCCCAAGTTTTCTTGACTGCAACCTGTGGAAGTATATGTGATAGCACTGGTAACCAATCTAAAGGTGTAGATCTAATAGTTCCACTGATAATTCTCATAGAAACCTTATTTTTATTATTTGAACTGGGGTCGTTTTGCTTCGGTGAGCCTTCCGGGAACTGCGACCATGCAGATCTTTTGTTCACTACCCTACTCATTCATAGAAACCCAGGGAGGTCGTCAACGACGTTAATAAAATTGACAACCTCCCTAGGGGCCTTGGCCATTACCTCTCTGGTATCCAGGACCGGCTTGCCCATGTGAATGGTTCTTAGGCCAGCCAGCTCTGGACACTTGCATATCAAGTGTTCAGAAGTTTCTACTTCCGATCCACAGAGCCTGCAAATCTCGTCTGCTGACTTACCCATACGGTACAAATGATGTTTGTACCGACAGTGCCCCGTCAGCAGACCCACCATCACCCGAAGCTCCGCTCGTGACAGCTTCAGGAGTTTTCTGGTGTAAGTAGGTGAAATCTTCACGAATTTCTTTGCCTGAGCAAGTCTAGGAGTGTTAGTCCAGTGGATCATAGAAACCTTAAGATGTGCATCAATTTGCTGACCATGAGTACTATTGAACCAAACAGAAGAACAGTATTCAGCAGCAGAAAAAACCAAGGCCAAAGCTGTCGAACAAAGTGCGTAGTTCTAATGACTCAATAAGGTCATTCGACCATAAAATTTTGGAGGTTATATTTTGTCTATCATTGCTAGTAATATCTACTTCTTGGGTGATATTTTTTAGTATCAGAGTCTATGATTATTATTTGAACTGGGGTTGTTGTGGCTCGGTAAGCCTTCCGGGAACTGCGACCATGTAGATCATTTGTTCTCTACCCCACTCATTCATGGAAACCCAAGGAGGTCGTCAAAGACGTTAATATAACTGACAACCTCTTTAGGGGCCTTGGCCGTTACCTCTCGGGTATCCAGGACCGGCTTCCCCATATGAATGGTTCTTAGGCCAGCCAGCTCCGGACACTTGCATACCATGTGTTAGGCTGTTTTTGCTTCTGATCCACAGAGCCTGCAAATCTCTTCTGCTGACTTTCCTATACGGTACAAATTATGTTTGTACCGAGAGTGCCCCGTCAGCAGTCCCACCATCACCCGAAGCTCGGCTCGTGACAGCTTCAAGAGCTTTTTGGCGTAGGTAGGTGAAATCGTCACGAATTTCTTGGCCTGATTGAGTCCAGGAGTGTTTGTCCAGTGGGTAATCCTGTTATTCAACTCCCATTGCTGGACCGCAGCTTTATATTCGTCTTTTCCTAGCCCACAGAAAGGCTCAGGTCCAGCAGGTGTTAACCTTGATGCACTTTTTGAAAGTGCTGTTACCCACTTTGCCAGTTAGATCAGTCTAACTGGCTCCCCAACTGTTTGAACTTGCTGCATCTCTTGTAGGATTTGTCGAAACTCAAACATCTTGAACTACATTAGATACGATAACAGCTAAAACCAAATACCTCGCGAATTAGTATTCAGAACACGTCCAATCGCGAACCTCGTTCCGAATACGATTCCTATTTGTCTAATCGGAGACCCTAAACAACCAACGGCAACTGCATAAATTACATACTTGATACACAATCCGATCTGACCGAATCGGGATCTAGACCGTCTAGATTCTACAAAACTGTCCCGCAACGTTGGCATTATTGATTAATGACAGATCATTACAGACCATTGAATATCCAAGTCGGCACTTGTCCCCGATTCATATTTTATTTCGTAATTATGCAGATTTCCTTAGAGTCGAGAGGTTGTCCGCGCCAGGCCGAACGCAGCTATTCGGGGCGACCCTATATAAGGACACAGAGAGTGAACGGCCATAGAGTTTTAATGCGGGCGTGCATATTTTCACCCTCGTGGGATTTATAAGAGCCAGAGCTTGGTCGTTGAATCGGTTCCGAGAGAATTACGTGGATGAGAAACTTTAAAAGCCGATTTCGTTGGATTTATACGACTAGAGGGAGCAGGTGTTTGACCTGGACAAGTGGAATTGGTTGTCTCGTCATAATTCTCCGGTTGATAAAGTTGGATCAGTTTCCAACAAGGATTAATTGGACGGTTTGGCTTCAATGTAATCGTTCTTCTATTCTGACTTGGCCTATTTTCGTGGTATAAACATTGAATTTCTGTTGTAAGGGTGCGGCAATCATAGAGTAATGAACATAGATAGAGGGAGTATATGCAATTTTTACATGTCTCCAACATGGTTAGATTACGTTGCCGGATTGTGATATATTTTCAATTCTACAATTTTACTATATAGTTATGAATGTTTATTATATCGAATGAAATATATTTATTTGAGTGATCCCGATTGAATATGCAAATTTCAATTTTTCGAATCAGGTATTTTTCCTAATTGTCGAATTTATAATAATCGGAATATTTATAATTTTTCGTTTCTACCTGTTGAAATCCAAGGTTTGGCAACTTTTGCTCTCCTAGTGTCATCGGTTGTTTCACGTTGTTTGCCGCGTTCGGAGTTTCTTTTCTGACTTTCTGATATATTCAGGTATTTATTCCAATATATTTTGAGGTAATATGAAACGTTGATTCACTAATAGGACATAAGAAGTGCGTTCTTCTTGGAGAAACTCGCGAATGGAGTGAAATATCGTATCACTGATATATTTTAATTTCCACGCGCTTCTTGTCAAATTTGATAGTTCATGTTGGGGACAAAATTTCGAGCAAAATTTGCTTACTGAAAATGACATATGCTCCCTCTATCTATGTTAACAACTCTGCGGCGCCAAGGAACGAAGTAATATTTTAAATACGCGCCATTTTGATTGACACATCCATTGTATCAAGACAGATCGATAGATGGAAAAAATGATGGAAGTTGGGATCATTTGAGCGTGTCATTTATGCATCAACTGCACCCTTGTAGACCACATAACTGTATGTAGATTACCTATACTGGGCTATCTATACCGTGGTCCGGATTTCACAGTCCTGTTTCAATGACATATGTCAAACAACAATGTCATCCGAAGTGTCATAAGTTAAGTTAAAGGTTAGCCCTTTTACAATATTATTGACTTTATCTACTGCTTAACGTGTGAAAATTGTGAAAACTTCTGTAGTAAATACGGTTCGTGCATAACAGGCAAATTATGGTTAAAATAATCGTCCATCTGAGCGTACGATTGGTTGAGACCAGTGACAAAATTCGAAGATGCTGGATCTGTAACAGAAGTTTTAAGGGTCATCCATCATCGAAATGCAAGCTTGACCGAAAATATTTTCACTATAAGTGAAAGTATGTTAGAAGATCAAAATTAATCCATTTCTCGGCGCGCAAAACATTTGGGCCTCTCTTACGGCATGCTATGGCGTATCTTATGATATCTAATGATTTATTCTCCTTAGATTTTTTTGAGTAATGCGAAAGATCTTGTTTATGCCGATAATCTTCAGGCTATTGACAATCTGAAAACTTACATCCAGTTATCGGTGAGATATCGCCTGATACCTGTCGGCGCGTCATAGAAAATTACTTCACATTTGATTGATGAAGCTTAAAATGGTTATTCTGTATCTACATGCAAAATTTCAACCCGATCAGATATGCAATCACGGAAATATTGGGTTTATTTCTTTTCCAATATTCTTCTTTAATTTTTTATGGTTTTGATGATGTGATCAGCTTGAAATTTCACAAGGAGCTTGAAATTGTTATTTCATATCAAATCCAGAATCTCAAGTCCGTCGGTTTTGTGGCCACGGAAATATTGGGTAATTTTATTTCGATATTCTTCAAAGATTTTCTATGGTTCTGGCAAAGCGATCATTCCTCCTGAAATTATAGACGAGGCTTGAAATTGTCATTCTCTATAGAAATAAAATTATTCATCTCCGATCGAATTTGCAGTTTGAAACTTAATAAGTCATCAGTCGAACCTTGATACCAATCTCTGCTCAAAACTCGGAAGTTGCAGAAATAGTGACGACTGGCGATAGAACGGTCAGTTTGGAGAACAATAATAGACTTAATTAATAATAATATTCTAAGTGGAAGAAGCAGAAAACATTAAAAGTTGGCAAGGCTAAACCTTATCGATTTTTTGAAGCCCTCCCAAATGCTAAAGCATGCCATACACGTGCATACCCAATCATATGAATCGGAAACTTAAAAACGAGAAGAGATGTGTATACCTACATTTTTTGGTTAAAGGCTAGCTCCCTGTGCAGGTTTTGTCTTTCGGCATTCTCCTTGATGGGGTTTGCGGGCTTCCTGGGTATAATCAAGCCGTCTTCGTTGAGGTGAGGCGTTGAAGAGTGGTTGTGATCGCCACTCCTTTTGTCCGTTTCTGGTATCATGGCTTCTTCAGAATCTGAAAGTAAAGAGGGGATTAGAAAGAGATAATGGAGGAGGAATTTCAGATAGAATAGTACCATGTACAATTTAATATAATGGAGTTTTAGGTGAATTTTGTTGACTATTAATTGTTAACGTTGGTTTTTTAACTATTTATTAATCAGCAAAAACACTTTTATTACTGTTCTAAGATGATAGGCTTAGAAGTGAACCTTAGATCAAGAACAATGACACAATCCAAATTAGCCCAATCAGAAAAAGTGCCACGTGAAAGATGGTCACTTGGTTTTAATTCTTGCAAGACCTGTAAGGCAAGATGATCAAGTGGAATTTTCCACGTTGTCGAAGGACAAAGGCCAACAAGTTGAGAACGGCGACGTATCGACATTTCTCCATCTTCTTCAACACTTCGCGTTACAGCATTGTTATTCTCTTCGGTGTTGCGAAAACGATTAAGAACTGTACAAATTGCTTGCTCACTAGGCCGATTATGTTGATCGTGAAATGGACAAAGTGCTCTATGACTCTTATTCTGTGCTAATCCGTTCATTCAGCCACATCTTGTACAACAAAATCGTGCGAGAATAAATTAGATTCGCACAGAATTCACGGTTATACTTTGTTATTTTATGTTGGTACTCGAAATTCCCCTGCCACGGATTTATTCATTATCTGTCAAATTTGTAAAACGGAAAACCGTTTTGCCAACCTACAAATTTCGGTGCAAAAATCACAAAACGATATTCATGGAAATATTTCATTAATCTCAATAAAAATTCAGTGAATTAAAAAAAATAAGGTATGCCACTCGTACAGAAGCTCATTGTACCAGTTGTTCAATCAAAAACTCGCCATTTCATGATTCGTTTTTGAATTTTAACACGTGAAAGAATATAAATCCTTCTGCACTTGTATTATAAATAACTTCAACTTCAAAGCAAATTTCCAATTTGAAATCCTTGTTCTGGCGTTCAACGATTCATGATAATGAACTGCCAAACCTTACTGAACAGAAATGTCAACACAGTTTGACATTCTCAACTGTCAAAACATAGACAACAACCATCGAATCTCCACATGCAGCTGAAACTTTTGCTGTACCAAAGCGTCAGTCAAAGTGAATTCTCATACGGGTCCGTATGTAAATGAAAACAGGTGGAAACAACGTTGATTTTCCGCATTTCCCGAACAAACGTATCTGACTGGGGTCGGCAGCTCAATCAGCGTCCTTTCAATTAACGAACAGAGCGGAAATGGGGTCACAATGCTATATATGGGGTTGATTTTCTATTTGGGCGGAAAAGAAGGCTTTGGCATTGGCACTCGTCCACAGATATCCTCCGCCAATGAGGGCTGCAGCGTGTATTTGGGCCGGGTCATCAGATATAATACTGTTGCATGTCAGCGATGACCAACAGAGCGGATAATGAATAAATATCTATCTGATTTGGGATGACATGACTTTTCGAATTCGGAGATTTAATGTCGCTTGAAGATATTGGATTCTGTTCGTTTTTATCCGTGCATTTCCTGCACGAATTCGGCTTAATATCCGTACAATTTGACTTCAGCCGTTTTCTTCCGAAATTCAAGGATTTATTGTAAAAAACTGGTTATATACATTTATGATTAAAAGTATTGTCCATCGCTGGCTACTACTTTTTCAGCTTTCGGGCAGCGTACGAATCGCGCGTTGAAAAAACTGGTCATATTTTGAAACGATCCACAAATCGAACCAATTTTACTTCTTCATGCTGGTCATCCAGGCCGTGTGCCATTGATCGAAACAAGTGATAGTCCGAGGGAGCAACTCCTGGAGAATACGGCGGATGGGGTAGGACTCCCCATTTTAACGATTCCCATTATGTATTGACCACTTTCGCAAAATGGGGTAGAGCATTGTCACGCTGTAAAATCACTTTATCATGTCTCATACGAAGGTCTTTATTTTTGTGAACTATGACTGCAAAATTGTCATCATTTTTGTCGGGAATTTTAACAATTTTGATACGTTTTTGAAGCGTGTATTTTTTTGACATTTCTTATGTCAACGTAGAGAAATTTTTAAATTGTTGATATGATAGTGGTACTCTTTTATCGTTTAATTCACTTTGAAATTTGTCCAAAAACGAGTCATTTCATGATTGATTGTCATAATCTACTGAACACAAATAACATAAAAATGTGGAAAAATAAGACAGAATAATAAATCATGCTTATTGCAAAACCTTATGTTATCCCTCCTGATTTGGCTCCGTTGGGAAGAAACCGTTATTCCAAGATGAATATTCATGAATTTCATTATGTATATTGGTACGCATGGAAAGACATTATGTTAATCGAACATAAACCTTCCACAAGCATAACATGAGAAAAAATATAAACAATAAATGGTTAGAAATCAAGTAAATATACGTAGTTCCTCCTGAAATATAATAATAATAATAATAAATGACAATTTCAGCAATATGCCATACCTTGGGTAAAAACTCAACGGTTCATCAGTTAAGGGGATTCTTATGAAAAAAATGGAGGCGACGTTGTCTCACTATTTATTGAATATTTCAGCAGACATTTTTTTTTTCGAAAAAACCTTTTTCATTTTCGATTCTGCAAATATGTTGTATTATAAGACTGTTTGCGGTTTGGACCAAATATGTACAGGGTTTTTATAAGAAGATCATGAACTTGAACAACTCAAGATTTTCAAATTAGAACTTATATTTTTTATTATCTCAGTCAATTCTACGTATAAAAAAGAGGGTCACTTAGCAAACCCTATACCTAGAATGAATACTTCAAGAGTTATCGAGAAAGTGCTTTAAATGAGGAAAACCTGCAACTTCTAACTGTGTGGAGTAGTCTGTTACTGAAAAAACAGAAAGAAACTAAAATTCCATGTTTCGATAACTATATTTGACATTTCAAGAATTTTAATTAATTATTCGTTGGGATTGTTGGGAAATCCATGAAATGTCTAATATAGTTATCGAAACATGGAAATGAAAAATTCTGATATACGCTGAATTCTTATGAACATTAAATCGACATCTCACGAGAATTCCGACCTTCTTGTAACTTCTTTCATCTTGGCATTCCTTGGAAACCTACTTGCAAATAACGGAAAAATTCCTTAACAAATCAGTCCGTTGTCCTGAAATATTCTGTAGGTCACAGGGTTTCCAGACCAGAAAAAAAAATCCCATGTAAGCTACATAGCTGAATTTTCGGATTACCCACTTTATCGACTAACTCGATATACACACAAAAGTTGAGTAAAATCTTATAGATAGATTTATAAGATCGAAAGTTTCCAAAAAACATTTTTTAGTCCCACAATGATACGACCTCAACCAATTTTCGAACCGATTTCTCAATTTCGATTAGATCAGATGGGCATTTTTACGAACCAAGGCTGAATATAATACAGTAATGCATGGATAATCCGAAGTACCCTATAATCCGAACGGCCCAATTGGTGAAATGATATGTATAATCCGAACAGCCTAAACTCTGCAATCCGAACGGAAGAATGAAATGCAAAGGATTTGATTCCTTTAAGAGTATCAGGAGAAAAACTAGATCAAGGTTTGGATTCAGCGTAATTAGTGAATAAAATAAATTGTACTATGATTCAAAAGATAAAACATGAAAATCAAAAATGGACACGAGGTGATGAAGAAGAAAATTGAGACACAGAGTTTTAGGAAGATGATGAGATAATTGCTGATGTCACTGAGGAAAATTAAATCTCTGACAACGAGGATGAACCTGTTCAGAAAGTGTTCACTGAAAAGGCGATTATATGATTCAATTAATGTCTTTGATGGGCAGAAATACATATTTTTATATAAAGTACAGTGCATCCCATTTTGGGTGAGACAGCCAGGTTTCTCGCTTGTTATTTAAGATAGAGCCTTGCGGTTTTCACGTTACTGTCCTACTTTTTCGTGAAACTCAAGTTGATCTTATCAGATTTTGCATAACTGTTTTCGTTCAAAAGATACAGGGTGATTTTGGAAATTGATACTTTTCGGACCCCTCCTTTATCTCCGAAATTATTAGAAATAATGCTGAGCTGAAAACTACGTCTGAATCAGAATTCTGCGTAGAATCCAGTGGCGTACTCAATATTTTTTTCGGGGTATGGTTTTGAAGATTCAACACAAACCTATATTTTTTTTAATGGAACAGCCTATATATCATTACTTCGTTGAATTCGTTATTTTTTTCCCTTCAAAATGATATATGATACTATGTAGGTAGGATGTTCAGAAATGTTGAAAAAACACTAAAACGTCAAATAATGATGATTTTTTGTAAATGGGCCATGAATTTTCTATGTTTCAATAAGAGGATTATTACTTTCGATTTTTAAAAGTAGTAGGTCATTGATGACACAAACATCCTTGTTATTATTATGGCTACTATGCATTTGGGAGCATTGTTTTATCAAGTAGGCATTGGAGGAAAAAAACCAATCTGATCTAGCTGTCATCGCTATAAATTATTGTTATCATTATTGATTCTTCTTTTCTATGGGAAATCCATTGCCCATTAACAAAAAATCATCATTATTTGATGTTTTAGTGTTTTTTTAACATTTCTGAATATCCTACCTACATAATATCATACATCATTTTGAAGGGAAAAAAATAACGAATTCAACGAAGTAATGATACACATGGTGTTCCATTAAAAAAAACATAACTTTATGTTGAATCTTCAAAACCATACCCCGAAAAAAAATATTGAGTACGCCACTGGATTCTACGCAGAATTCTCATTCAGACGTAGTTTTTACCTCAGCATTAATTCTAATAACTTCGGAGATAAAGGAGGGGTCCGAAAAGTATCAATTTCCAAAATCACCCTGTATCTTTAGAACGGAAACAGTTATGCAGAATCTGATTAGACCAACTTGAGTTTCACGAAAAAGTAGGACAGGAATATGAAAACCGCAAGGCTCTATCTCAAATAACAAGCGAGAAACCTGGCTGTCTCACCCAAAATGGGATGCACTGTACATAATTTGTTCATGAAGATGAGTTTGCACGCTCTAGAAATGATTCTATAATCCGAAAGACGTTCGGTTTATGGATATCATTCAATATGATTCCTATAATCCGAATGATTTGAAAAACCCAACGGGTCCTGCCAACTTTCTGTTCGGATTATCCATACATTACTGTAAACCAAAATGCGATCTAAAATCATCAACACCAAAGACGTCCCCCATCGACACATCCTGATCACGTAAACAGCCTCTAATCCCAATTTATTACCTCTGTTTTCGAAATTCTCGAAAAAGTGCACGATGTCACTGACCACGGGCAACCGTCGACCGTTCGGGGAGTCCATGACGCGTACGCTAAAGGATGTTCATTGCAGCGCGCGCGAATCTGCTCTGCTGCCGCGACTGACGTCGGAGCAACGTTCTCCTCGTTATCACACCGTCGGTCGGAGGTGGGCAGGGGAAGATGAGCCACCCCCGTCACGCGCCGTGCTCAAGGGTGCCGAGAGACCGGAGTCGACTCCGGAACGAGCAACAACGTCTTGAGAGGGAAAACCAACACGTAACATTCTCGTAAGTATTTTCCCAGAGAAGGTGTGACAAAAATGATCTTCGGTGTTGCCAGAACGATTGAATGATCAGTGGAAGTTGGGAATATTACAATAGTTCCAACTTTCATCGGATGGAAGTACATTGGCGTACAACTTTGCTTCCGTCGTTTTTTTCCGAAATTCGAAGCTTTATTGAAAAACACTGGTTATAAATTTATGATTCAAAGTTTTGTCCATCGCTGGCCACTACTTTCAATAAGGAATCCTGACAAAAATTAATAGATGCTAGAAGGTGGCTATGTTGACGAATATAGTCGATTTTTTGAAGGAAAATGTGTTTTTACTTTCGTTTTCACTGGTTAGACTCTAACCAAACCTAACCAGTAAAAACACATTTTCCTTCAAAAATTCGACTCTATTCGTCAACATAAACGTGTTTTTATTGGTTAGATTAGGTTAGAGTCCAACCAGTGAAAACACCTAACCTAACAAGTAAAAATACGGTTATGTTAGGTTAGAGTCCAACCAATGAAAACACCTTACCTAACCAGTAAAACACATTTTCATTCGAAAATTCCACTTTATTCGTCAACATAACCTTGTTATGGTTAGACTATAAAAAAAATATCGACTTTTTTCGTCAACATAGTCACCTTCTAGCATCTATTGATTTTTGTCAGGATTCCTCATTGCATGTAAATAAGACCGTGTTGTCAGAATATCTTATATTGTCCTGTTGTCCAGTAAGACCCCATTAATCTCTTGTTTTTACTGGTTAGGTTAGGTTCTCTTCCGAGGTCAGCACCATGTTGTTGTGGAAGGGCTTGTAATAGCTGCCTGCTGTAAAGTAGACAGTGAAACTAAAACTGACCAAAAAAATGTGACGTGGCTAATCCCAGCCTGCTTCATTCCTCATACCTCAACAATGCCATGTTCCCCCAATAATCACACCCCTAAGAACATCCCCTCATCTTTACTCTTTCAAACGACTTTCTAGCAGAACGAGCAATACTAGAAGAGCAGCCAGCAACCATGGAGAAGGAAGAGGCGCAGAACCGAACAGACAGAGGCCAAAAAAGTAGGTGGAAATAATTGACAGGTCTAGCAGAATGAAACACAAGAGGCCGAGGAGGAAGCAAGAAGATGCCAACCTTTGGCTTTGAGTACGTGGTAGAATAGGGCTACTTATGTTTCCGTGAGCGCCAGTTTAGGACCTTAAGTGTAATTCTCGGTACACTATTCGAGGAGTAACTATGACTTCAATGACCTCGAATCTTATGAGACGAGGATAACGAAAAAGTATGTTAGTACTCTGCTCAACCCCACTGCTCACAGTCAAAACTACTGAACACCCCTTAAAAAAACCCATCCTTATAATTTCCCTGCACAAAATAAGGTTGATCCTATACTGTGAGGATTTAGGGTTTGCGTTAGCTGTGCAAGTTCGCTAAGGTCGCAAGACCCTTGGGTCGAGACCAGGATCAAAAGGCGTCTCCTTGTGGAAGATTAGGTTCGAAGGGAGGAGGCTTTCCGACCAAGTCCCTCCGGGGAACTATCCCAGACTTGAGTTCCGTAACCAGAGCTATAGGGGAAACCACGGAACGAGGGAGATCATTGATGGGTAGTTGCCTCACGCTTTTCAGGCTACCCTTCTGCTTCTGCCCTATCCCACACTCCTTAGGGCAGGACAGCGTGAAAAAAGATGGACATTCCGCCGTAGAGTACCAAACCCTTGGTGAGCCGGCAGCACTGAGGCTGAATGCGTAAGAGAAAGGTTGGCATCCTTGGAACCTTCCTCTACGGGTTCGGCGGAGGTGTAATGGAGGTGAGTATGCCCTTCAGAAAAGCCTCATTACCCAGCAGGTGCCGACAGGTGTTATACATTTGTCGAGATGTGTTCGGTGTCCATAAGGTGGATTTCCCTCCATTAAAAAAAAGGTTAGGTTAGGTTAGGTGTTTTCACTAGTTGGACTCTAACCTAACCTAACCCATAAAAATACATTTTCCTTCAAAAATTCGACTCTATTCGTCAACATAAACGTGTTTTTATTGGTTAGGTCAGGTTAGAGTCCAACCAGTGAAAACACCTAACCTAACAAGTAAAAATACGTTTATGTTAGGTTAGAGTCCAACCAGTGAAAACACCTTACCTAACCAGTAAAACACATTTTCATTCGAAAATTCCATTTTAGTCGTCAACATAACCTTGTTATGGTTGGACTGGTTAGACTACAACCTAAACTAACCAGTGAAAACAAATTTTCCTTGGTGTGGATTTTGTTGTAGTTCTTGAACAATATTTAATGGTATTGATTTTGAAAATAATGCATCCATTTTCTCAGTTTCTATCTTACTAAGCATCTTAAGAAAGTTCTTATCGATATTCAATCTCCTGATCATTTCCTTATTACGAAGATTCGCTGACTAGATGCACTCGGTAACAGAGGACCAGACTCTCTAATTTCCAATTCTCATTCTTCTCAAACTTCACCAAACAATAACTTCTCAGCAATAAGGCAAGTCGAAGACGAAAACGCGACTTCTATACGTCTCACATCCAAGTCCACCCGCCGCGAAGCCTTAAAAAAAACCCTCCAGAACCGTTCCAATTAACCCTTGCGTCGCACCTTCCGACCGATCGAACGACTTCCTGCACCTAATCCGGAATAATCGCGCAACCCATTAATCTAATAATACCTAAGCCCGTTAGCAGCGCGCTCAGATATTATATCGGTTCAAGGCCTGCATCCGCGCCTCGACACGTAGGTCAAAAGCTCCGAGCGGACGGCCGGACGGCCGTTTCGACTACACGCGGAAGAAGAAGGAGCCGCCCGCCGCCCCCCATCGGTCACGAACGGGCGAAGGTGGCGCCCTCTCCCGTCCATCAGATGATTGCCCGGTCCGGCTAATGTCCCGTGCAGTAAATCAGCGCGCCGAGTTTACGACGGTGACGTCACCGATGGCGTCACGGAGTAGGTGAAAGGGCGAAAGGTCTCGCGCTATTGGAAATGGCCGGCATCTGAGATGGGCGGTGATTTGTTTAGGGGTTGAGGCGCGGGGTCAGGTCGTGCTGGTTGATTGTTTTAGAGAGAAGGGCACTACCTTAATGATTTTTAAAATTATGAGAAAAAGAAGCTAATAATTAAGACTCCCAAGGGTTTCAATGTAAAGATTATAAATGTCGCCTATTTTTGTTTGCCGGATCCGTTGATGTAACTAAGTCAACTTTGTTAAATACAGGGTAGTCCACATACTTTTCCGAGGTCAGCACCTTGTCGTGGTCGGAGGGCTTGTAAGTAGACAGTAAAACTAAGACTGACCAGAAAATGTGCTAACATTTGGCTGTGAGTACGTGGTAGAATAGAGGCTACTTATGTTTCTGCGGGCGCCAGTTTAGGACCTAGAGTGTAATTCTTGGTACACTATTCGAGGAGTAACTATGACTTTAATGTCCTCGAATCTTAGGAAACGGGGATAACAAAAAAGTATGTTAGCGCTCTGCCCAACCCCACTGCTCTCAGTCAAAAGTACTCAATTCCCTTTACCCAATCCTTGTAACTGCCCTGCACAAACTGATGCTGATCCTAAACTGTGAGGGTTTGCGTTAGTTGTGCAAGTTCGTAAAGGTTGCTAGACCAGGGTCAAGAGGCGTCTCCTCTTGGTGATAAGTTCTAAGGGAGGAGGCTTGCCGACCAAGTATCTGCGGGGAACTACCTCAGGCTTGAGTTCCGTAATCAGAGCTATGGGGGAAACCACGGAACGAGGGAGATCATTGATGGCTAGTTGTCTCACGCTTTTAAGGCTACCTGTTGAATGACTCTACCACCTTCAACGAATTGATCCTGCCTTATCCCACCCTACACTAGGGCAGGACAGCGTGAAACAAGAAGAACATTCTGCCGTAGAGTACCAAATTCTTGATGAGTTGGCCGCACAGAGGCTGAACCCGTTAGAAGAAGGTTGGCGTTCTTGGACCTTTCTCTACAGGTTCGGTGGAGGTGTAATGTAGGTTTTTAGTGAGTATGCCCTTCAGAAAGAGCCTCACACTACCCAATAGGTGCAGACAGGTGTTTTACACTTGTCGAGATTTGTTCGGTGTCCATAAGGTGGATTTCCCTGCATTAAAAAAAAGGTAGTCCATATAAAACAGACCCGCCAAATATTTCAACGCTGGTCATTTTTCATTTGGAAGGTGACCCACAAGAATTTAAGAGCGGTCAAGTGGCACATGATTCTGTGGTAGTTGGAGAATTGTATATTACTCACTTATAATAGCACGTTCTTAGACAAATTGGTTATTGTTAATTGTTGAGGAAAACAACTAAATTTCTCCATCATTTTTTGGTCCTTCGAGCCGGATTTACTATAGTGCTAGAAGCAATGGAAAAGTAATCCATTTTCAAATAGATTGTGAAAAGATAAATTCGAAGGATCCAAAACTGGTTGAATGAAAAACCAGATGAAAATGAAGAATTGATGCTGTTCAAGAAATATGAGACCTTGTAAATAGATGTAAAGGAGTACAAAAAGTGCCAAAACTGTACTTAAAAGCTGGAAGATTTCGAAACTTTCGATGGTGAAGTCAGAGCGGTATGGAGAACTAGAAGTAAGATAAAAAAAACTGTCAGTAAAATTCAAATCGGTCCAGGAACTGAAAGAAATATTGACTAGAGTTCTGATGACGAATAACCCTCAGAAACCTGAAGCTCTGGTAGAATTTAGATAATAATAAAGGAAGAATCATTGATGTTCCACCTTCAAACAATTTAGTAGTAGCTTATAGTTTTGAATGTCCACAGATACATATTGACCCAGAAGAAGGAACTCACCAATTATTGATACAAATGGGCTATAATCCTGAAGAATATCGAGCTCAAGCTAGCGAAGGTCTAAAAAAGAAAGTAATTGGAAAAGAACTGACTGAAGAAATATAGGAAGTTCAAGAAGAAGAGGCAACGGCAGAAGAAATTGAAAAACCAGAAGATGATGAAGAATCAGCAGCTCCTCCAAAGGAGGCTGAAGAGAGAGAATATAGCGAAGGAGATGAAGATGAGGCTGAAGCGCCGAAAGGTTAAAAGAAGAAGCTGAAGACCCAATTCAACTTCTGTGAAAAATTCTTTTCAAATGAAAAAATCAATGTTTAACATAATACACATAATATTAACTCTTTGTCAAGCAATATGGAATAATAAGAACATTTTTTTTCTATTTAGATTTGGTGTTTTTCAACTTATTTCATATTTGAAAGAGACCTTGCATATTCTATAAATATAAAAAATCTAGCCCTAATGGGTTAACACATATTATTCTGTGTTATTATTCAAAGAACCAGCTCCAATTGGATTCTCTACCACTGTCCTATAGACTATTCCTTTCAGAAACCATCAAAACTAAAACCCATCAATCTTAAACTTTCAGTTTTCACGCCGCCGTAAAAAGATCATCGGAACTATCAAACCTAATAGCTCCCACAGCAATCAAGCGCCTAGATCTTTTCCCGATAACATAATGGATTAACACATGAAAAGCACGTACATGCATGCCCTCATCGTCATCTCACACCCGATCGTTATTTCAGACTGGGAAAGCTCGGTTTACAAGCCGCGCTTCTTACTGTTTACCCTACACACGGATCGTCACGTAATTGAAAATTATACGTTACGTCGCAGCTGGCCGCCGTTCGAAAAACCGACTGATAAAAATGTGCAAGTGCAACATCTAGAAGGCGTCTTGTTTCTGTGGGAGAAGAGGCGCACGTGTGCCGTCTGTGGTTGGGGTGATTTCCGTCGTTGGTTCAATTGAATTCGGTAGGGTAGAAGTGGTGAAATATTAGCTATCAGATGAGTAGGATCTTGACAGATTAGCGTGTGATTAAGAGAAGTTGAAAGTTGGAACAACCACACTGTTGCCCTTAAGATTTTTTTAATTATTGTTTGACGCTCGTTTCCCTAGCTAAGGTGTCATCAGTAATAGGGGTTAATAATCTACAAGACATTCAGAATCATCAGGGTTCTACCTTTACCAATAATTCTAAGATAAATACAGACGTACAGACTATAGGTTAGGTTAGGTGAAAGCTGGAACAACCATAATGTTGATTTTTTTACTTATTATTCAACGCTGATTTCGCTAGATAAGGTGTCATCAGTATCTAAAGGTTAATAATCTACAAAACATGCAGGTTCATCAGGGTGTTACCTCTACCAATAATTCTAAGATAAATATTGACGTACAGAGTACAGGTTAGGTTAGGTAAGAGCTGGAATAACCACAATGTTGTCCTAAGAATTTTTTCAACCATCATTTTACGCTCGTTTCGCTAGCTAAGTTAACATCAATAATAAGGGGTAAGATGATTTTGAGTTATCGCAGCCTACCACTTGAAAACTGATTACTGAGCATGCCAGGTGATTCTTAAAATTTGAAACTGTGTGGTACTCAGAATAAGAGAGATAGGCCAAACATATGTTATATATTCGAAATCAGAGGAAAAAGAGGTAGTTAAATATAGCAAAATATACAGGGTGTTCCATTTGAAAAAATGAAGTTGCAATCAATATGTTGCCCACTCTGTATATATTTCGTTTTGTGAAATCATTTTGAAAATCACTAGTCGATTTCGTGAAACTTTTGTAGAAAACATCTTTTTGTACCTGTTTTATTAACAAAGTTAAAAGAGGGGTCAAATTATAGTGAAAAACCTGGTACAACTGCAAAATTCACGCTGCATAGTTGCCCCACTCCTTTGAGATAAACTATGCGCCTCGCTCAAGCGCAGACATATAATTCTTGGAATGTATATATTTCGCGTTCTACTTATCCGAATTTCATAACATTTGGTATGGAGATTTGGGTTGAAACATAAATTATTCACATATTTCAGCTTCTTCAAATATACGGTGAGTAAATTGGCTGATTCTTTTAAGAAGATAAGGATGAGGAAGCATTGTGCCATCCAATGATCCAATTGGTAAATAATTTAGTAATTGCATGAACATAATAAAATAAAAACTGAAAAGTTGAATAACCATACACACATCATATGAAAAGGACGTAAATAGATCAAATCTCACCTGTTTCCTTATGTATTAACTTCGATTTTAATTCTTCGATTGCGCAGTGGGTGATGGAAGACTTCGTTGTCAAATCCTGAAAATAAAAATAGGGCATAAGTTGATATTCCATAATCCCTAAATGATTTGTATGTAGAATATTATAACTATTTTAAATCAAATTTCACCAAAGTAATCAGAAACCCTCTGATAAAATGAGTGAATTCATTAGCGGTATTTTAAAGATGAAAAAATCAATGATCAAAGAAAAATATGAAATACAACTGACAGAATCAAATCGTAGATCAGCAACAACGAAGACACAAGCTTATCAGAAAACTTCTTGAGATTATTAAGTATCGGACCAACTAGTCCATCATCAAAGCAATAATCCAAATAACTATTCTGAATCCCCTTCAACATAAAGCTGGTAGCACACACTAATTCCGGATATCGATTTCACAGACGAGAAACCATGAAAAAGCCAAACATTAAGCGCGTTTCTATTACTCAAATACATCTTTTAGTTGTCATTACAAGCGATTCGAAATCGGCAATCGTGATGTTATGATCGAATTTCTTCTTCCTTCTGTTCTAATTCCGTTTGCATATCGAATTTCACCATGCACTTTGTTACGATGATTCACAATTAGTGACAGGTCAACGATCCCTCAGAAGTGGCATGTTTACAAACAACAAACTTAATGTTGCGCGGCTTAACGTCTAAACTTCTAAACCGACGCTACTGTTGACTGACAGTCAACATTTACGTTGAAAGCGAAGGAATGCGGGTGTTTGGATTGAACGAAGATTGGGGAATTGGTTTGGATTGTTTTAGATGAGGAGATGTTACGTTTTTTACGCTTCGTTACCTACAACAGCTAAAGATGAACAAGGCTGAAGAGTTATACAGGGTTAGACCAATGAAATTGCGCTTTTGAGTCGTTTCTATGGAAACGCAATAAATTAGCACATACTGTCAACGAAGGAAATTTTGATTTGAATCAAGTCCATTACTTGAATTATTGAAATTTGTGCAGTTGTAGGAAAAGTATAGTGTGCAACATGTGGCGAAAGTCCTTTTCTCGCTCGTGTGTTTGCGGCACTAGCCTTTCAGGCTCGTGCCACAAACTTCCACACTCGCGAGAAAAGTTGGACTTTCCCCACTTGTTGCACAATATACTATTACAATTCTAGCTCCAGCCTACTACTTACACTTTACAAAATATCGTGTCTAGCTAATTTGAACTTTTTATTTTTTTGTTTAAGTGATAGGCTGGAACCATAATTGTCAAATAACTTTGTTGATAGTTGTTATGAGAAACTATCACTTGAGTATTTTAAATTATATTAAACAATTTCTACAGATATTGCCAGTTGTACCCTATGTAGAGTGTTAGTATCAGCATGATTAAATAATAATAGTACGATACTTATCAAACAGGATTCAGGTTTTCACAAAACTCAATTGATGATTTCACATAACAACTGTACAAAGTAACAGGTTATTTAATAATTCTGTCACCAACCTACTACTTAAACAAAAAAATAAAAAGGAAGTTTGAATTTGCGTAGCCAGACTCGATATTTCTTAACAGTGTTGAAGCATTTTTCCATTAAAATGGCATGACCTAGTGAAATGACATAAGAAATGTCAGCAAAAAATACAGTGTTGCTATTAGGTATGACCATCATAAATTCAATTTGTAATTTCTATTGGAGAACCCTTTATGAATTTGTTCGAAAATGCAAATGCAATCTTTTATTGTTTAGAGGTAATAAACAAAAACAACAGTTACTACTACTACTACTCGTCTGATTTACTTGTGGATCTGGTTATATCTATTCAACAAATTATCGCATAAAGTAACACAAAAATATCGAAAAAGTTTTCTTGTCAAGAATGTTCATGTATACATATTCGAATATCTACATAAATAACGAGGAGACATGTATATGATGTATGAGGAGCTGGTTGGATCTCAAATGATTTATGGTAGGTATCCTGGGATGGGGAGGAACATATTCAGCTGAAGATGAGGCCAGCACACAGGTGGATCTTTTAATTCACACTATTCATGAAGTTCATGAAATTCAGGAGTATTAGATGCGAGACAGGTATTATGTCACAAACGTGGTAAGAAATATACATATTAACCCATTAAGTCTAAAATTTTGTCGGAAGAACTTAGTGGCACTTGAGAATCGAAGTAACACGACACCTGATAAGAAAATTAAAAAATATTCAGTTGCGAAATTAGGTATATGAAAACCCTGTTATTTTTAGGAAAAAATAGAAGAATAAAAGGTTTTTCAATCATTGACATTGCACGAAACGATTGAAAATCCAAGAACTTCACATATTCCTATGACTTACAAGTAGAACATGATTGTTAGCTCTAAATCGAACTGTACTAAGAATAACAATAAGGTAACGACAAATCTATCTCTGCAGGAGTTATTACTACTTTTTCAATTCCAATGGCCAGTTGAAGTAATTTTGAGTAAATTGAATAGGTAAACACAAATAATTACTGCTAACAATTCCCCCTAAAAACCAAAATCACTGGAATTTCTAACCTACCAACGTGAATGTCATAAACCTCACGTCATTTGTCAACCACAGACACACAACCACAAAGATAAATACAACGATAGACGAATGTAGACCGAGCGTATTTTTAAAAACACACTCTCATGCTCTTTTGTCCACCGTAGTAAACAGTTCAACCTAGTTTATCAGAAAATAAACAAACCCAAAGATCTACAAGATAGCACGGTCCAATTCCGCAACTTACACCCAGATTTCCCGATCAGATCTCGTTTACACATTCACAAGGTTAAACGCAAAATCGTACGGCGTAGCGTGGACAGATTTCGTAACAGCTAAAGCGCGCACACACGGTCGGTTTTGAAGCGCGTGCTTGACGGACTGTGGAGGGCTCTATGTTGTGAAAAACTGAAAAAGACTCGTGCGAGATCAAAGAAGATAAGAGGGATATTCGTGACGAAACCAAAGCGCTCGAACAATGAAATTCCGCTGAGAAACTCCTTGTGTACTTTGGGTATTTGGAAATGTCGCGTTGTCGACTTTCGTCAGATGAATTTGAATGGATTATTCATGTCCTTTGTGCATTTGAAATGTTTACACCGTGTGCGATCAAATCTTGAAGGTGTTTCGTATAATTTAGACTTGAGAAATAATGACAGATATGAAATAAATGAGATTGTAGTTTTCAATGAAGCTTAATCGATTAATTAATATTTAAATTGACATCTAGGTCTGTCTATTCTGAATTATTGACATTGCTTGGTTGGGAATTATGTTGAATAAACTCTTATACATAATACATATGCCATTCATGTCGTATTATTCCATAAATTTCTATATTGGTGATAAGATATAATAATATCAAGCTCCATGTGAAATTTCAAACAATCTCATCATCAGAACCATGTCATCAATTCAAGAAGAATGTTGGAAAAAAATATCTAATATTTCCATGACTAAAAAATCGATCGGTTGGAATATGCAAGATCCTGAAACTTTTTATAGAGTTACCTTGAGCACTGCGTAATAGAAATATTTTGGATACACAGGGTGATCAGTTTCCTGGGTAGGTCCTACCTTCGTTCTTTCAATAGGAAATTTCTTCGTTCACATTTTCGGTTTCTACATGAAAAAGACACCATCACTTAAATCACTCAAAATATTGATGGAATGAGATATTTAGCAGGACAATTTTTTGTTCAATATTAGTTACTCGGACCATGTGTTACCAAAAATATTTTCATCAAGTAATGCTCAAATAATAAGGTAACTCCTCAGAGTAATAAACATAGATAGAGGGAGCATATGTCATTTTCAGTAAGCAAATTTTGTCCCCAACATGAACTATCAGATTTGACATGAAGCGAGCGGAAATGAAAACATATCAGTATTACGATCTTTCATTCAATTCGTTAGTTTCTCCATAAAGAACGCACTTCTTGTTCTTATGTCCAAAGTGAATCATCGTTTCATATTAACTCGAAATATATTGAAATAAATACTCCAAGCTCGCCAAACGATGTGAAACCGGTGACACTAGGAGAGCAATAGTTGCCAAACCTTGGATTTCAGCAGGTAGATACAAAAAATAATAAATATTCAATATTCTGCTTATTATAAATTAGACAATTAGCATATTTAAACGAGAATCACTCAAATAAATATATTTCATTCACTACAATATACATTCATAATGATATAGCAAAATTGTGGATTTGAAAATATATTACAATCCGACAACGTAATATAACCATATTGGGGACATGTAAAAATTGCGTATACTCCCTCTATCTATGTTCATTACTCTATGGGTAACTCCAAGCTTCGTGAAAAATTTTCATGTTGATGGGGTACCATAAAAAAATCTGAGGAGAATATAGAAAAAAAATTAGAAAAGTAGTGACATGAAGTCATTGGTGTTATGCATGTGCCAATTGGAGGGCACAAAAATTTCTATATACAGGGTGAGTCTTTGACTTGTACATATATTTCAACCGAAGATTCTTAAGGTCAAAAGAAACACTTTTTTCATTTACCATTTTTTCCGATTCGGCCCTGTTAAAAAGATATAGCCATTTTAAATTTTCATAATGAGCTAATTCACCCCTGGTAACCGGAACACCGAAGTTTTCGCAATTATAAGATCTACAATTTGAAACTTGGAAATAAGCTACTAAATTGGAAAAACCATCATAAACTCACTTTTAACATTCCATTTGTTGAGAAAGTAGTATTTATAATACAATAAATGAGTTATTCCAATTTCACTGACGATAAAGATTAAATATTTTTCTCTTGATTTTCTATTTCATTTTCGATAATCATAACGAATTGAGCTCGCTACCACCCATATTAGCTTAGCTCTGATATTCATAATTCATATCCATTCATTTATTATATCGCATTTATAATATATCGTTGTTTATTTCAATTTCGTAGAATTGCAATTTAACCTTATATTCTCAAATAAATAATATTCATCTGTGACAGTTCTAAGACAGACTAGTAGTCTGTGGTTTTAAGTTTGAACCTCAAATTTCGAGTGTTGCAAATTTAAACACAGCAATTCGAATTATCTGTGTTCTAACTTCTAACCTAAAATGTAAAATATTCATTTACAGTTTACACTGTTATTGTCTTATGATATTTGCATAAAATGAAAATCATCGAAGATTTGAAGAAACCCAACAGAATATTGAAGTTCCATACATATTTTCAAGAAATTTAAAAACAATTTCCAAAATAATTGTGTGGATACAAAATAAATAAGTGTGCATTCTGATAGAAAGTAATTCCTTTATGAAATGAAGCATTTGATTTGTTCCAACTATCTCATAAAAATAAAAATAATGATCTGCTTCAATATTTTTGGAGCCATCAGTGTGAAAATATGGAAATGAAGTTTTATGGCTCTGTAATCAATGGAAAATGTTAGACTCCACTTGTAATCAAATTTGTTCTATAATATGTACCTACATTATAGCCAACTCTACTACTTGATTCTTCTTGATTTTGCCATTGAAAATAAATGAGAAGTATTCAATATAAATATCCACAGTTGAATATTATCCTGTTTCTTTCAACTCACCTATTTGTTTTCATATTAAAACAATTATGGCACTCTTGGAAGTATGTCAATCATATGCTCTAGGATGAATTTATGGAATAGCAAAAGAATAAAAGTATTTAATCTCAATCACATGAAAATTTGTCTAGTATGTACTCTCGAAGAATACAGTATTGTTCGATAGCAGCAGTCTTTAGTGGGATATTGACTGTTGTCATTATAATGGGACTATTTTGTGAAAACTTTTTTAAACATGGGCTTTATGGGAAATCTGGACTTTTCAAAATAGGATATTCATTTTAATGAAGTATCTACTTTTTATAAGAGCTGTGTCAAAGCTCAGTAATTTGTAATCAAATAGAAGAGTTGAGGTGAGCTTATTCAAATAACTTCATTTTCAAACCAAGTTGGCTAGTACTTCATTTCTAAAATCTGAGACATGACATCATAGTAAATATTCATTTCTGTGGTTTTTTTTCCACAACAGAACAGAGTTGCATTTAGCCAAAGTACCCAATTTTTCGAATTTCACAGATAATTTTTTTTTTTTAAGATCAAGTTACTCGAAAACGGAGCTTTGTAGGAGAAAATATGAAGAGTACTTTTATTTTCCAAATTGGCCAAATATTGTCCAATGAACGTTCAAATTACTTTTAAGAGTTGGGTTCTTCGAATTTCTGGTATTTTTATGTGATGTAATGTTCATAATGAAGAAACTAAAAGATGTGTAGGGAATCTTGTGTTCGGAGAAGATGTATCACATCAAGGAAAAGCTATATTTCAAAAATCATTTCCTTCTATAGAACCATTTACGAGATATAGCTGAAAATCACATTTTTTCATCGATTTTCAACAGCCTGTATCTTTGTAACCGCGCCGAATCGGAAAAAACTATAAAGGAAAAAAGTGTTTCTTTTGACCTCGGGAATCTTCGGTTGAAATATATGTACAAGTCAAAGACTCACCCTGTATAGTTGTGTGGCTTCCAAGAACACAATTTGCGCATGAATAAACGAAAGCTCCCGACTTTAAGAAATGCTTTTCCATTAAAGTTGATTTTCCGTTCAACTAAATTGAAATTACGTATCTTATCAAGTATGTTGCTTATTTAAGAGTGAGCGTGAGATAATTACAGCGAATACAGGATGTTTAGAAGCACATTATCTAAATAAGGATGTGAGGGGATTGCAAAGATTGCAAAATGTAATAACGTTCGTAATTTGAGCTGTCGGATGAGATTTCATTCCAATTTAAAAATGTGGCTGACTGGTTTAACCATACAAATCATTTTCCCGGAAATTATAGAAATAGAATTATTCGAATTCAGTATTTAAAGTGATTATTAGTTTTTTACAGATATTCAGCTCATCTAGATCAATATTCAAGCTTTGTTTCAGCCAAATCGGATTAAAATGAAAAGAGTTATCATGAATTAAACAATCACTTATTTTGCATATGCTCATTTGAATTCCAAGAACTTTTTTATGTTAAGTAAAAGAAAACCCAATACGTTGGAACATAAGCCAGTGGGTCGGTTAATGGTTAAATTTCAAGATATTATACTGACTTACAAATGTTTACTAATATAGATAGATAGATATTTATTCTCAAAATTGTTGTAAATAACAAAATGAAAACAGGTCATAATTAGGGAAAAAAAATCAACTAAATAATACAATAATAGAAAAGAAGATAATTCTAGGAAGATAATAATAAATCTTAATGCTGCAATAAAATGTACTATATTCAGAAATGGAAATATCAATGTCGAGCTTGGTACAAAATTTTTGCTTCACCAAAAACGTACAAAATTCAAAGAGAATATCGAAAAAAGGCCTAATATTTCAGTGAAAAATGAAGAATAACAATTTCATTCCTCTTCCACGTGAAGTCAGCGCCAATTGCACTCTTGGAGAACACCTGCAAGATGCATTTTTCTTTGGCTTATAAATAAACATGCACTCAAAAGCTTCTAACTACATGTCAACGCGCTTTCCTCATATTTTTAGTAGTTTCTCGAAAATTTCAGTCAATTTATACAGCTCGCCCTGTATATCTCCAAATTGCTATTCAGATAGTGTCAACTCATCGACCACTATCACTTTCGTTTTCCCCAAACATCTGCAACACCGTCGGATATCGGCATTTCATCAGCCCAGATTTCACTTTCACGAATCGTCGATCTGGTCCAATGTTTACCAATCCACAACTCGCCGGTTAGCCGCCGATTGACCAGCTGTCCGTATCACAGTACAGGAAGTGTAGTGTAATCATTGTTATCGCGCCTTGTGGTCTGATTAATCCGCCAGATTGTATGACATAACTCTTTAGCCTGTAGCGTCAAAATTGCCTAGAATCCGATGACATGTCAGGGTCATCGTTGGTAGCAATATTCTTTGTCATCTCTGAGTAAAAGGGCGGATAGATCTTGTAGTTTTTGACGATGATTTAGGGGTTCTTCAAGGGTGTTACATACCTTATTTTATTCGATGCTATTTCAGTACTAATCAACTTCAATAATAATTCATTAATTTGACGTTATTAGTCTAAAACTTTTCTTCCGCCGTTTTGCAATAGAGGGCTGTAGCGGTAAGTGGTAGTCGAAATAAATAGATCATAGATGTAATACAGTGAGCTTAGGTATTTGTAAACATAACGCCATCGAAATATTAGTCGGTTTGTGTCTGTATTATAAAGTTATTCTCGAAACATGTCAGCTTACGAGCCAAATTCTCGTCATATACGGGAGGTAGATGGTGGTCCTAGAGAACCGCTATTCTAAACGTCTCATTGTGCTTTGCAAATCCTGTCTATTTCATTTGGCCCCATGGAGATATCCCCTGTGGATCTATTAGGTGTACAACTTTGTTTCCGCCGTTTAACAATAGATGGCTGTGGCAGTAAGTGGTAGTCATAATAAATAGATCGTAGATGTCTTACAATATGCTTAGGTATAAGTAAACATAACGCCATCGAAATATTAGTCGATTAGTGTCTGCATCATAAAGTTATTCTCGATTAAACATGTCAGCTTACGAGCCAAATTCTCGTCATTTGCGGGAAGTTTTAATTTTCTGCTTAATTATGAAGAAAACTGCGGCTGTGGCTGATCGAATGCTCTCGAACACTTATGGTGAGGCCGCTATTAGTGAAAAAACGTATCGAGAGTGGTTTCAACGCTTCAAGAACGGTGATTTTGACGTCGACGACCAGAATGGCGGTGGAAGAGAGAAGGTTTTCGAAAATGCAGAATTGGAGGCATTACCTGATCAAGACTCGTGTCAAACGCAACAAGAATTGGCAGGATCATTGGCATTGACGCAACAAGCCATTCCATAATGCCTGAAAGTCTTGGGAATGATTCAGAAACAAGGAAATCGGGTACCATACGAGTTGAAGCCGAGAGATGTTGAACGGCGTTTGTTTGCTTGTGAACAGCTGCTTGCAGGAAAAGAAGGAAAGGGTTTCTGCATCGCATTGTTACCTGGAGACGAAAAATTGGTTCATAACGATAATCCCAAGCGCAGACAATCATGGGGATATCTCAGCCATGCTTCCACGTTGACGGCCAAACCGAATATTCACGGTTCCAAAGTCATGCTCAGTATTTAGTGGGGCCAGCTCGGCGTAGTGTATTATGAGTTGTTGAAACTGACTGAAACGATCACAGGCGATCGTTATCAAACATTTGAGCAGAGCATTGAAAGACAAACGGCCGCAATACAACGAGAGACAAGATAAAGTGATTTTACAGCATGACAATGCATGACTTTTGCGAGAAAAAAGTCATAAGAGATTTAAAATCACAAATTGAACAAAGAATTCGAAAATAACTTTCAGTTCGAAATAACTCATTGGCGTACCATTTCGTTTAAAGGAAAGTGATCATTAGCTTTTGATGAACATGAAATTCTTAATTGCATGTGTCTTGGAATCCAACAAATATCATTTGAATATCTCGAACGGTTTCAGAGCAATAAAAACTATATATTATTTTTTCATACAGGACCACCCTCTTGAGTTTGTCGCGGCATTCGAGTACAGTGGCGAGCGAATTTTTTCTATATGTTCAATAATATTTAAAAAAAATGTCAACACTAAACCTATCCAACAACTTCATTCTTTTCGAGAAGGTATTTCGCATAACCTCGAAAAATTCAGATTCCATTTGCACAATACCTCTCATAAAATACCTATATTCCTGAGAATTCCAACGAATTCCTATTACAGTTTGAAGGTCGATCGCATGCATCTTACTCATTCCAATCGTGCCACTCTTCCATAAATAACGATTATTCATTCATTCCATGCAAACATTTCCTATTTGGCCCAACTTTTTTTTTCGGTACACACCAAATATTATCCCAAATAGAAAAACTATCGGGATTCGAGTCGACCAATTCGTACTTCTCAAGGAACATTGTTTTCGAGACCATAAGTGGTGACTAAGAAATTAGTCATAATAAAAATATTCAATGCAGCGGGAAATAATCATGGCAATGACGATGACGCACTGCTGATAAGTTAGAGATTGGGATCAATTGATTTAGACGAAAAATTTCGTGGACCGTAGTATGTTCTTTTGGAAAACGTTCATTAATGAATGCGGGTCTTCATTGAAGAAAAATTGAATTTGTGTCATTTTGTTAAGTACTTACAGGTTATTGACCACCCACAGTCTTTTCAAGTAGTTCTTTTGACTTTTGGAATGAATCCATTTGATAAATATATCATCTAAAATTGTCCACTTCTTCTGAGTTGGTTTTTTGGTCTTAGTAAATTTACTAGCCAATCATTATCAAAAGACAGTATTAGAACTGACGGTCAGTCAACTACAACAATGCTCACTGTTTCGAAACACAGAAATTCATTTACCTTGTCAATTACCAACTATTATTGCATAACATAGTCGTAAAGCTTTGCGGTTGAGTATTTATTTTATGGAAAAGTTCAACTCGTTGGAAAAACTCAATATTTGATCTCACTGATATACACAGTTTTGTTAAACATATTAAGAATTTATATTTTCAAATTCATCAACTTCTACTTCATATTACCATTATCGTAGACAGCGAAATTAAATCAAATTTCAATAACTAAAGGTTTTCCAATAAGATGTTTCATTCTGATGTAAAAAAACGAGAATATTTCAATGGAAATCATTGCATGTTTACTTCATTGTAAAGAAGGTATGCCATTAACAATGGAAAACGATATCAGCCAAATGACCGCCACGTCTACGTTTGAAGCATCATATCCTTTACATGAAAATTTCCATGACCACTTAGCACATTTGCGTCTTTATGGCCTCGATAACTGCACCAATTCAATCTTGAATAGATTGTGGAGCATTGGCATAGACCTTATCTTTCACGTGCCCCCCAAAAAAAGTCTAAAAGAGCTAAATCACAAGATATCGGTGGCTAATTGTGATCTTCTCTTCAAGGAATAATTTGACCAGGAAACTTTTCTTGCAAAATTGCAATTGTTTTGTTGCTTGTGTGACACGTACTGCCGTCTTGTTAAAAATGAACGTCGTCCACATAAATATCAATTCCGGCCATAAACATTTTTCAGTAGCAATTCATTTACCGTAACAGTTGCACAAGTCCTATTTTCGAGTAAGTAATCACAGATCACACCACCAGCCCAAAAACTGCACCGAACAGTGACACGATGAGGATGGAGAGGCCGTTTCCATTCATCACATCACAAACTTGTCCCAACAGCTCAAATTTTTCCACCACCAATTTCACTATTGAGAAGAACAACCCAAAGTGCTCTAGTTATGCGAAATGTGACTGCAAAATGTTTAATTGTTACTATTTTTGTAGCGAATTTTAACAATTCCAATTCGTTGTTGAAGCATGTATCGTTTAATTTTAAGTATAGCGTAGTTTTAACTTATCAAATGTCAGAAGATGGCTGCTTCTAAGTGACAGCTTTCCAGATAATGGGCTATTCATAATAAAACCTCTTATTGGAAAATTACTATATTACTAAGACTAGTTAGAGTGTTTGGACTCCCTCACTTTCACTTTATTGGCACTATTTTCTTCTTGTTCTTGAAAAACAAAAGCTCTCAAGATGTTTTTTCACGAACTTGTGGAACAACACACCACCATAATATAAAATAAATAATATAAAAACTCATAATATCTGAGCATTAATAAAACCATTTGACAAAATGTAAAAACAATGTAATCGAAACATGAGGACTCGAACCCAGGTCATCTAGACCAAAATCACAGATTATAAGCTATAGACAAACGCTGTTCGGTAGTAATTGCGTAGATCATATTGAAAACTATTTCTCTACAAGCGATATATTGATATATATTTTCAGTTTCAGTTTCACACTTATGTGTTAAGTTTTTGAGATTCAATGAACATAATTCATA
Source organism: Harmonia axyridis (assembly GCF_914767665.1). Taxonomy (NCBI): domain Eukaryota; kingdom Metazoa; phylum Arthropoda; class Insecta; order Coleoptera; family Coccinellidae; genus Harmonia; species Harmonia axyridis. Next base: position 36,066,932 of record NC_059505.1, read on the forward strand.
AAAATCTGGCTCTTAGCTGGAGAACTCGAACCAAAGGAAATTCGAGAAAAATCGTCATTTGAATGAAAAATTGTTTAGAAAAACATATATAATATTGATATGATGATACTAAATATTCAATTTTTGAAAATTTTATTAGAATTGATTTTTTCTTGGTTTAATTCTAACATTTCTAGGAGAAATTGAGGGACTTATTTTTAGGAAGATGATGAAATAATAGCTGATGTCACTGAGGAAACTGAAAGCTCTGACAACAAAGATGAACCTGTGAATATGAGTTTGATAAGCCGAACGGGTCCTGCCAACTTTTTGTTCGGCTTATCCATACATTACTGTATTTCTAAATATTAATTTTGACTTTAGATCCTTAACTTGACTAATAAAAGTTTTCCGAAAATAAAATCATTGAAAACATCTCATAACTCAAAACTTACAGCTTGATCGTCTCCACCAAGACCCATCTCAATACCGCAAAAGAAAACAACAAAAATAGATCGAACGAAAACCAAAACAATAGAACGTTTACGCGCCAACTACACGAACGCGTGCGTCGCTAAGAACCGCAACGGCAACTGAACGAAGCGAGACGCGAGGTTAACGACGTACTTCCAGTTCCTAGAACGGAACCGTGCGGCAGTCCCCGTTTCGGGATAGGAGATAGAGGCGGCGGAAAGAGGAAACGCCGAATTCGTACGCTAATCGAACGAAAAAGGGCACAATCGTAAACGCGAGCGCTGGTTAGGAATCTATTCGAGCGGACGACTGGAGACCGACTGGAAGGAGTTAGGCAAAGCGCTGATCTCGCTACACGTCCGATATCAAAAATTATCCCGCGGTGGACGAGAAGAGCGTGTGATACGGCGCTGCGACGTTGCCGGTTTTGAAGGAAATTCGGGGATTCGGGATGGTCGTCTGGAAAATCCTAAAAACTACAAATCTCATTGAAATGTCAATCTAATGTTTGAAGCTCTTTTGAGAATTCATTTATGGAACATTGGTCATTCCAAATATGTTACATTCTGAATAATTCATCGGGAGAAGCTACATTGTTAAGTCCAATAATAATTGTAAAATATGTCTGGACATAAATTTCTTTTTTTCTTGATCAAAAAAAAATTTCCACTGTGAAATATTCTTATTGAAAAAAATACTCAAGCTATAAATATCTCGTTGTGAAGTTTGAACCCGATGTTAGAGCAGTAATCCCAAAAAACATTCAAAAATTCATAACTACTAATTAAACTCCCAAAAGTTGTTTTGAAAACATTGAACATAACGCATGTCTTGAAAGTCTTAGCACGTATTTCAACTAAATGAAAAATTAAAAAAAAAAAGCCAAAATTTCGATTCGAAATTGAAAAGGACTCTCATTCAATGATTTGCCATTTTAATGACAGTTCATTTCACGAAATTTATTGCAGCGTAGAAAGTAATTATGATTTGATTAGGCAGATGCCTTAACTTCGAATAGTCCAACTTTTCGAAAAACAGAATGCTTCGCAGACATACAGCGTGTTCCAAAATTGGAGGTACAAAAAAAATTAGAGATTCCTCCGATTATTTTCAAGACAAAATGTCCTATATACAGGGGTCCATAAACATTTCGTTTTCGAGTTTTTTCTGATATCATCTAAACTGCAGAAGATATTCAACAGAAATTTGTCATAGATATTGCAAATTAGAGTTTACATCACGTGATATGCCTATTTTGAATGCAAATCTACAGGGTGGTATATTTTCTAGAGCAGTGCCCACTTTATTTCTCCAGATCTTTTTTTTTTGGTGGACTACTGGTAGTCCAAAAAAAAGTTCAAAAAAGAAACTTTGGTTCAATAATGATTTTTTCAATTCCTTATTGTTTTCTCGTATTTGCTAGTGATTTAAAAAAATATATATAACTCTTATCTCGAAATCCTCAGGAAAATACTTCACCATGAATAACTCCTGAATTAAAAGATGGATTTTACACCGACACTATTGGAAATTGTCCAGACAATGTGACTTTCGAGCAAAAGACCAAATTTGCTGATAAAGTTTTAATTTGGTGGGCGATATCAACTGGTGGGATTCCCAAAACCTCATGTGGGACAAGTTAGAAGCAAATCTGAAGAGTCAATGTTACATCAGGATTTCTTAACAAAATTGGTGAATTTTATTTATTTTATGATGAAATCATGTTTTAACCTGACTTAGCTTCTTGATATTATGCGCGTGACACTCAAAAATGGTTGAAAGCTCACAACATACCTTGCCTAAAACAGACAAACACTCAAATTTACCACAGACTCTGCCAGTTGAAGATTTTTGAGCTTTTTCGTCTAGAATAGTGTATAAAGGTTGAAGAACAAAAAACGAGCAACAATTAAGACTCCGTATTTTTAGTGAAATTCGGAAGATCAATGTTGGAACGATCCATAGAGTAATAAATATAGATAGAGGGTGTATACGCAATTTTTATATGTCCCCAACATGGTTAGATTACGTTGTAGTGATATATTTTCAAATCCACAATTTTACTGTATCGTTATGAATGTATATTATATTGAATAAAATATATTTATTTGAGTAATTCCCGATTAAATATGCAAATTTGAATATTTGGAATCCGATATTTTTTCTAATTGTCGAATTTATAATGAGCAGAATATTAATTATTTTCTGCAACTACCTGCTGAAATCCAAGGTTTGGCAACTTTTGCTCTCCTAGTGTCATCGGTTGTTTCACGTCGTTTGGCGCGCTTAAAGTTTGTTTTCTGAATTTCAATATATTTTTAGTTGATATGAAACTTTGATTCACTATGGGACATAAGAAGTGGAGAAAACTGCGAATTGAGTGAAATATCGTATCACTGATATGATTCCATTTCCGCGCGCTTCATGTCAAATATGATAGTTCATGTTGGGGACAAAATTTGTACACTAAAAATGACATATGCTCCCTCTATCTATGTTAATAACTCTCAAGGGTGGTTGTAAAATGTAGCCAGAAGACTGCATATTGCCGAAGACCATGGACCTTAACATTTGATTTAAAATAGGAATTTTGTTGTTTACAACTAAAACTTATCTGAAAAATTGCAGTAAAACTAAGATTACTTTTTAAAATTGTATGAGAAATTTGTGACGAAGCTTTTGGGGCGTTATTGCAGATTTCATATCTCATGAAATCATTATGTCAAATTTTCAAGAATATATCCATGTTAATAGTCTTCATAATTCACGGATCTCAAACTAGAATAATCGACTGAATTCTGCATCGCAATTCACTCTAAGAACTTTTCCAGTTTCCAAGGAAAACAACTATGGACGGATTTTTCCCTACATACTCGTATTTTAATCACACTATATAACTGTGAAAACTCCAGGAAACGATTCCAAAGGATCATTCCTCTGAAATAACAAACCAAATCGGGCGCTGACGATTTACCAATGCACATCATAATATTCATAATAGCGCATTTGGAGCGTTTCACGAATAATGAAAAGAATTTTCCGCCGTCAGATTCATCTCCCAACTCTCCCCAGACCGGGAAAAAAGCGAAGAGGAATCGTGCATGAACAACGAGGGTACTTCCTTGCATCCGGATCCGAGATACGCATCGTTGTTGTTTTTTTTTACGCAAAACAATCGTTCGACTATCATAATAGGAAACGGCATCTATTATGCACAGATATTCATTGAACGTTCGGTGCGTTTTTACTGAGATAATGATGAATTTCCTCTCGAAAATGCGATATCTGAAGTGGAAAAAACGGAAAATCCTAATTACTAGATTTGCACTTAGGTTGTAGACTGTGTCGCCATCTGGGCGCGAACTTGCCAAAGTGGGAAGTGCATAATCAATTTTTTAGTATTTTCTTCATTCAAATCTTGGGATTCCATATCTTTCTTGCTTCCAATTCAATAAATTGAGGAATTGATTGAAGATGAAATGATTGGTTTCGTGAAATTCATCTTACATGACAATTTTACTTTATGTTTACTTTATATTTGTCAGATGAGTATGAATACTACCATTCTTATTTACATCAATTCACTGAAACACGGTAAATACCAGGGAACTGTGGTGTTGACGGAAACGAAAAAGCCGATGAACTCGCAAAAAGTGCATCAAGGTTAACACCTGCTGGACCTGAGCCTTTCTGTGGGCTAGGAAAAGACCAATATAAAGCAGCGGTCCAGCAATGGGAGTTGAATAATAGGATAACCCACTGGAGAAACACTCCTGGACTTGGTCAGGCCAAGAAATTCGTGATGATTTCACCTACCTACGCCAGAAAGCTCTTGAAGCTGTCACGAGCCGAGCTTCGGGTGATGGTGGGACTGCTGACGAGGCACTGTTGGTAAAAACATCATTTATACCGTATGGGGAAGTCAGCAGATGAGATTTGCAGGCTCTGTGGATCACAAGCAGAAACAGCTGAACACATGGTATGAAAGTGTCCAGAGCTGACTGGCCTAAGACCATTCATATGGGGAAGCCGATCCTGGATACCCGAGAGGTAACAGCCAAGGCCCCTAAGGAGGATGTCATTTTTATCAACGCCATAGACGACCTTCTTGAGTTTTCATGAATGATTAGAGTAGAGAACAAAAGATTTACATGTCTTAGCAGCCGCAAGGCTTACCGAGCCACAACGACCCCAGTTCAAATAATAATAATAACTTGTAACAAAACGAGCTAAATCTATTTTTCATTGAAAATTCCTCTGTTTTCTTTAAATCTTACACTCCCTCTTGTGAATTGAATTGGGAAGACAAGTGAAAATGTTTATCTACTCAAGATATACTTCCAGAAGGATCTAAAGCTACTCTCTTATACTTGCTTCTTTATGCTGAAAGCCAAATAGTACCAGCTCAAGGTCACCAAAACCTTGAGTATAGGCTAGAAAACTCGTAGAAGAATATGAGAAATTGGGACTAGAATTCAACATCACGAAAACCGAATGTTTGAGCATAAGGGGAGCTATAGAAGATGAAGAGGATAGACGAGTTATAAAGGACTGTGAGGAATATAAATATGTACTTAGGATTGAAGTTCACTGATGGATGAAGTGATAAAGAAAAAGGAAGTTCCAGGTAATCTCAATATGGAATAGTGTGCTATGGGATCAGAGAATATCTGAAAAAGAGAATATACTACACAATCCTAAAATGTGCGATAACTAAAGGATGTGTGGTTTGGAGGTTGGAAAAAAGATCAAAGAATTTACTGTCAGCGAACGAAAGGATTTTTGCAGCAGAAAGATCTAGGATTGGGACTAGATACCCAGACAGACTTGATGTGGAAAGGACTAGGAATAAATGGGAAGGTAGGCCAAGACATATCTTAGGAAAAGGGGATGACAAAGGACTTCAAAAAGGCATAGGGAAGGTTGGAGTGAGTATATAGATATATAATGAAGTATATACAAAACTAAATACTTTGCGACGTATCGCCTGAGTTAGTATCAACCTTTGTAGGGTGCATCTTCCCTCAGAGACGACGTACGTTTGTCAACTAAAGATACGTACTAACAAAGCTGATATTCCTATTTCACTCCAACTTGGAACACATCACTTCTACATACGAATAAACATTTAATGGCCGATGCATGTTCTCACGCATAAAAAACCCAATTCGGTTTTAAAGTACCGGGAATTAATTAACCTTTGTGCTGTTGCAGTGTACCTTGAGTAATTGTCCATTGTGAAATCTAGTTATACCGTGCGCACACTACAAATCAGGGACGAACCTACCTGCTCAATTAAAATTTCTCCTTCGGACCGCCCATTTCGACTTAGCATAACGTCTCGTGATGAGTTCCCCACCTTTCGGAGTAGATGACATGCCGGTTTTTATGTATTCGTCTAGTAGTCTAGTTGTTTTATCTGATTACAGAACCCAGCGATACGAGAATAAGTACGAAGTATTTAATTCAACACTATCTTGCTGTTTTTCTTTATTGTCTAGTTTTGGAGGTGCAGGTTAATAGTTTGCACGTAAAAGTACAAACAGTATATGGTACACCAGATCATTTTGGGTGGTAAAAGTTGATTAAATCATTTTATGACTATACCTGTTCTTTAAAATGTATGACGCGTTGTTAGGGAAGCTCAGAGTTAGAAGATGAACAATTTTCTTCAACTCAGTAATTTAGTTAGACATAGAGATATAAAAGAATTCAGTGTCACAGTTCTCTCATCAGAATGGAAAATGAGTTTTTCCTAAAATTTCATTCAAGTTCTGTGTCCAAATAATGAGAAAATATCTCCCTCTTTTTGGGATGAATGGAATTTTACTTGCAAACGCATTAATTGCATTCGATGACGATCGTCTGTAATTGTTTCAGTCGGTTTTAACAACTCATAATACACTACGCCGAGCTGGTCCTACCAAATACTGAGCATGATTTTGGAATCGTGAATATTCGGTTTGGCCGTTGACTTGGAAACATTGCCGGAATATCTCATGATTTTTTGCGCTTGGGATTATCGTAATGAACCCATCTTTCGTCTCATGTCACAATGCTATGCAGAAATCCCTTCCGTCTTTGCTTTACAAGCTGTTGTTCACAAGGAAACAAACGCCGTTCAACATCTCTCGGGTTTAACTCGTACGGCATCCAATATCCTTGTTTCTGAATCATTCCCATGGCTTTGAGGCGTTTTGAAATGGCTTTTTGCATCACTTCCAATAATCCTGTCAATTCTTGTTGCGTTTGACACGTGTCTTGATCAAGCAATGCCTCCAATTCTGGTCTTCGACGTCAAAATCACCGTTCTTGAAGCGTTGAAACTCTCGGCGAGTTCTTTCCCTAATAGCAGCCTCACCATAGGTATTTCAGAGCATTCGATGAGCCTCAGCCGCAGATATCTTAATATTTAATAAGAATAACATTATGATGCATACTCAAATCGATTAATATTTCGATGGCGTTATGTTCACAAATACCTCAGCTTATTGTGTGACATCTTCGATCTATTTCTTTCGACTACCACTTACAGCTACATCCATCTACTGCAAAACGGCGGAAGAAAAGTTGTAAACCAATATCAAAATGATCTTCAAAGCATTGTTATAACTTCTCAAACTCTGAAACCTTGTTTTTTCCAAAGGTCAGGATCAAAGAGGTAGTTTTGGGTTTATATACCCAAATTGTTGAATGAAGACCTATATGATTGGTCGATAAAAACTTTCCACCTGAGTCGAATCTTAGGTCAGTCTTAAAGTTTTACAATAAATGTAACTGAAGATTCCTCTCATCAAATGAAACAATTTTTACACTAGCTGTATATTAAAAACAGTATATAATTCAACGAGCGGTAATGTAGATCATAACTCACGCAGATGAAGTTTCATGTAATCCATCAAGTGAGTTATGATCATTACAGGAAGTTGAATACAATAATTTATCTACGACTATAACAATAAATACTAAAATACAAGAATAGAGAGAGAACTTTATTGGCAAACCCTAAAAGTTACCTATAAACGTCAAAATTATCAAAGTGACATTCCTCCCCTCAATAACAATAATAGAATGTTTCCTTTCGGCCAACCGAATAGAAGCACAGAAGTATAGATCTTTTCCAATTTATTGTAGTGAGTTATTATAACTCACTATCAATTACTAAAAAGCAGTTAAATAATGAATATATATTTCAATAGGAGTAGATGAATAGTTTTTATTGCCTCGTTTTGCAGTCTTTGTGATTTAGTCATCACATTTGTCGAAGCATTTCCAGAACATGACATCAGGTGTCTTAAGTGCCTTAAGTTATACATGAGATATTTATTATTTACTACTATCACTCAATATATGACTTTATCCATAATTGATTGTATAAGGTGACTGACAACAAGGAATCAACGCCAAAGAAGTCATCACTATATTCAGATAGTTGAGCAGTATAGTTCCTCAATTATAACATCTTGTATAAAGACCAGTTTCATTATGTTTACACTTCAAGGAAGCTGTAAATATTTCAATTAACGTTCAATCAAGGTTCGTTGACGCCACATCTATCACGGAATTCGAAACGATCAGAAAAGGTGTGAAAGTTGACATCGGGACGATTTGCGATCGAAATTGGCAACTCACTTTCTTTTCACTTGACTCGCTCAAACGCCTATAAGCGGACGAAATGACGAGACTCTTTATATAATGGGATATATGCAGGCGTATGGGAAGTTTAGCTTGGCGTCTTCGTTGCCTCGACAAATGGGACGAGTTTTTATGGAAACCGAGAATAATACACGTGTGCAGGCTTACAAAACGGACGGTTTCAGAGCTCAGAACGAGATAAGTAATAGCACCGAGGTAATTAAACGGTTGAATTATCTGAAGACTTTCAAGGTTGTACACAACAAAAGTAACTGTTAACAGTGTTAACCCATTTCATTCCTTGGATTAGGATACAAGCACTGACGTTGTGTTGTGTCAGAAGCTTTTGGAGGCTGCTTCGCTATTTTCCAATTGCTCCCTTGGAGACCGTATGACTGTTTTATGTATCGGGTATCCCAAATTCGTTGTCTAGTGAGAGGATCTCACAATCCCTTGGAACTAGAAAAAAATGAATGTCCCATTTTCGCGCTCGTTTTTCGAGAGAATTGCTACCTAATAAATTCAATTGTTTTCAACCTACAAGAGAATATTGCAAACGAAAAAAAATTCCGCTCGAATGTCAAAAGGTCCCGAGTACGTTTATGCTCAAAATGTAATCCGTTGGTAACGTTGCTTTTGACTTTTAGTCATTAGGATTGCCAATTCCTGAGATTCAGAAAGCAACCCTCGTTTTCGAATGGCGTGTCACTTGAGCTGTCATGATGACACTGATTCTTTCTAGGGATTTACGGCCTGGCTTGATTTTCAAGCTTCTTGGCTCGAGCTTGACTTGATTTCAAGTCAAGCTCAAGTCAATTAGTAGTTTTCCAATCTAAAGTCAAGTCTAGTATTTATTTATTAAGTACTTGAATCATATCAAGCTACTTGATTTTTAGCAGATTTATCGTGTAGTGTCACATCGATAACAAAAATGATGAAATGAAAAAGAACCTTGCAAAAAACACTTTCATTTATTAATCTCATTGTATAGAAGAACCGAAAATATCAACTTTTTTCGAATAGAAACATAAATTGAATCACTACAAATCATAACATAATAAAAAATAATAAAAAAATAAGTTTCTCAATATTGATAAATCTCCAGGCTTGTTTGATTTCATAATTTCTCATCCAGGATCTAAGACATATGAGACATCTTATAGATTTATCGCCTAACCTATTGCGGGTTTTTGTAACTGTGAGAACAGCTCTTGAAAATTGCCTTTCAACCGGAGCGGAAGATGCTGGCGTTGATAAAAAATCCTTGATATTCCTGAAACTACCAAAATCTACCAATAGATTTCATAGAAATGTGAGAAAAATTACTAATAAAGTCACACTGGCGAATACTTAAGTCTCTCGGCGCTCGAGGAATCCCCTTATTTAGTCTAAGCGCGCACGAGATTGCAGAAATATATGCCGTGCATATCAAGCTCAAGTAATTTCAAGTAGCTCGATATCAAGTCAAGCAATAAATATCTAAAGTCAAGTCAAGCTCAAGTAGGTAATTCTTCACGAGCTTGATTTTCAATTCAAGTAGTTGGTTAAAATGTCAAGCTACTTGGCTTGATATATACCTAATTCTGTCATGACAAGATTGCTAGATTTCAGACAGTCCAATAAAATGAGTGCACCTAAAACAAACACGCAAGAATTACAGAAGAATTGAGGCCCTGAGAATCTTACCATATAAAACAATTGTACCAATAAATGAAGATACATAGAGAGAAATAATAGGTAAACAACACGTACAAAAAAATGAGATCTTTAATAACTAACAATTTAAGAACTTTACAAGTCTCAGTTCTTCAGATGAAAAAACAGATCTGATACGTGGAAACAACCTTTTGCTACCTTCACAAACAGAACCAACCCATAATTTTCTTTAAATCCTTTCGCCCATATATTACCACCCCCAACATCCTTCGAGCGTAAACAACAATACCAGATCACCACCAAGTCACGAGATAATCTCCGACGCAAAAGATACAATAGACATACCATCGAATCGGCCTACCAGACAGACAGGAAAGTTCTCACGTGACAATAATGGTCCCAGTAGCACGGATCTTGGTCTTCCCGCGAATTAGCCCTGCTACAATACCTTCCGTGCGTACTAGCGGTTTCAAACTAATTGTAAATAATTATCTAAAATCAAGTCAAGTCAAGCTCAAGTATGTAAATTTTTCACGAGCTTGATATTCAAGTCAAGTAGTAGGTTAAAATGTCAAGCTACATGGCTTGATCCTTAATTCTCTCATGACAACATCGACAGATGTCAAATTTCAGACAGTCCACTAAAATGATTGCACCTTGTTTTCCTGAAACAAACACGCAAGAACTACAAAAGAATTAGGGCTTTGAGAATCTTACCATAAAAAGCAATTCAACCAACAAATGAAGATAAATAGGGAGAAATAATAAGTGAACAAACTGAAACTCTAATGAACAACAAGTAGCTAACAATGAGATCTGAAATAACAAACAATTTAAAACCTCAACAAGTCTCAGTTTTTCAGATGGTAAAACAAACCTGATACACGGCAGCAACCTCTTGCTACCTTCACAAACAGAACCAACCCATCATTTTCTCTGAATCCTTCACTACCACCCCCAACATCCTTCGTGCGTAAACAACAATAACAGATCACCACAAAGTCACGAGAACATCTCCGAGGCAACAGATACAATAGACATACCATCGAATCGGCCTACCAGACAGACAGGAAAGTTCTCACGTGACAATAATGGTCCCAGTAGCACGGATCTTCGTCTTCCCGCGAATTAGTCCAGCTACAATACCTTCCGTGCGTACTAGCGGTTTCAAACTAATTGTAATTAATTATCTAAAATCAAGTCAAGTCAAGCTCAAGTATGTAATTTTTCACGAGCTTGATTTTCAAGTCATGACAACATCGATAGATGTCAAATTTCAGACAGTCCAATAAAATGTTTGCACCTTGTTTTCCTAAAACAAACACACAAGAACTACAGAAGAATCAGGGCTCTAAGAATCTTACCATAAAAAACAATGAAACCAACAAATTAAAAAAATAGGGAGAAATAATAAGTGAACAAATTGCAACTCTAATGAACGACACGTACATAACAATGAGATCTGAAATAACTAACAATTTAAGACCTTTACAAGTCTCAGTTCTTCAGAAGGTAAAACTAACCTGATACATGGCAACCTTTACAAACAGAACCAACCCATCATTTTCTCTGAATCCTTCACTACCACCCCCAACATTCTTAGAACGTAAACAACAATACCAGATCACAACAAAGTCACGAGAAAATCTCCGATGCAAAAGATACAATAGACATACCATAAAATCGTCCTACCAGACAGACAGGAAGGTTCTCACGTGACAATAATGGTCCCAGTAGCACGGATCTTCGTTTTCCCGCGAATTACCCAGCTATATTATAATACCTTCCGTGCGTACTAGCGGTTTCCGCGACCTCGTCAAACTAATTGTAAAACACATCGGGAGGAGGGTACACATATGAACATACGCGGCGGAGAGTGTTTGCTAGGGAAATATTTGCCGATGATGGTTGGACTATTTTCAGATGTTTGCAGAGAGGATTTTTACGGCGAACGTCGTGGTGGCCTTTACGGTACGAAATAAGGCCAGCTGATGGTGTTTGAGCGGCTATTTCAGATGCGAACTTCGAACCTCTCTGCTAGCCATGGACTTCGATATTGAGTACCTTTTTTTCGCAAACGTAGAAAGATGTCGATTTTATTGAAGACGGTGTGTTTGTTGATTTCGACGACGTCATTTTTTCATCCGGCCATGAATGTACGAAAAAGTGGCAGCAGAACTAAATATGTATTTATTACTTTGAACTTTCCAACTTCATTAACCAATGTAATTATCAGTAGTAATATCCCTAGGACATTGATAATCGACGAGATAATTTTATGACAATCGAAAGTCTTTGTCTTGCAAGCAGTTGTTGACAAGCAAACAAACGCCATTCAACATCTCTCGGCTTCAACTCGTACGGCAACCAATTTCATTGTTTCTGAATCATTCCCTTTTCAGGCGTTTTGAAATGGCTTGTTGCCAATTCTTGTTGCGTTTGACACGAGTCTTGATCAGTTAATGCCTCCAATTCTGCATCTTCGAAAATCTCCTCTCTTCCACCGCCATGCTGGTCTTCGACGTCAAAATCACCGTTGAAACCACTCAGGGCACGTTCTTTCACTAATAGCTGCCTCACCATAAGTATTTGAGAGCATTCGATGAGCCTCATCCGCAGATTTCTTCATATTGAAGCAGAAAATTAAAACCTCCCGCAAATGAGGAGTATTTGGCTCGTAAGCTGACATGTTTAATCGAGAATAACTTCATGATGCAGACACAAATCGACTAATATTTCAATGGCGTTATGTTTACAAATACCTAAGCTTATTGTATGACATCTACGATCTATTCATTTCGACTACCACTTAACGCTACAGACATCTATTGCAGAACGGCGGAAGCAAAGTTGAACACCTACTAGATCAACTAATAAACATTACACGTAAAAAATACCGAGTAGATCGGCCGGATATCATCCCATAAAATTCCGCAAAACATTGTTGGTCGTATCCTGCCAATAATTCCGGTCATCTAAAACGAACAACGACTTCCTCGATGTCCTCACATCACGGAATCAATTCCGCAGCAAGCACTTCAAAACGGTACAAGGTCTAGTCGAAGAATCGCCTTCCATTTCCTTGAGCAGAAGTGCATATATAAGTCACGGTTGGACTCCGCTGTTCTGGCGTCTATAACACTCGTAACGGGTGTTTTTTTTTAGCTCCATGATAAGCTTCGATGGTTGTTGTCTATGGTTTGACAGTTGAAAATGTCAAACTGTGTTGACATTTCTATTCGGTAAGTTTGGAGATTCATCGTGAATCGTTTAACGCTAGAACGAAGCTAAATCGTGGATATTTACTTAGAAAAAAATCAATCTGTTCATAGAGCACTTCGTCCATTTTACGGTCAACATAATCGGCCTAGTGAGCAAGCAATTCGTACAATAATTTTACTCATCCCGATTCAAAACCATCAGCAACACAAAGAAATGTGCGTAACGAAGAGAATATTGCTGCTGTAGTGCAGAAGAAGACGCCGAAATGTCGATATGTTGCCGTTCTCAACTTGTTGGCCTTGGTCCTTCGATTACGTAGAAAACTTCAGTCCTTCAGAATACAGCTCGTGCAAGAATTAAATCCAAGACGCAGTTTTGCTGGTTCTTCATGGGGTGCTGATGCCAGCACTCTTCGTACGGCATCTTTGGCTTTGTTTTTTTCTGCTGCTGAATACTGGTTTTCTGTTTGGTTCAATAGTGCTCATGTTCATAAAATTGATGTACAACTTAACATTTCTATGAGAATTATTTGTGGAACTATTAGATCTACACCTTTACATTGGTTACCAGTGCTATCACATATACTTCCGCATCATATTCGTAGACAGGTTGCAGTCAAGAAATCTTCGGATACATTTCATTTCTACCCAAACTTATTTCCAATTGTATCTTACCTCCCAAATACTAGAACTGCCAGATTGAAGTCAAGCAAACCTTTATGGATTAATACTTTCCTTCAATCTTATGAAAGTGACAAGGAAATTTGGCGTTCGGAATGGAGTTCTTGTAATGTCTCCAACAAAAATCTAATCGTTGATCCTTCAGATAAAATTCTAGGTTTCAATCTTCCTTGAAAAATTTGATGTATTTTAAATCGACTTAGGAATGGTTATGGTCGTTGGAATAGAATGCTCTTCTAATGGCATTCTATTGAAATGCCCACTTCAACAAAAGTTTAATCGTTGATTCTTCAGAGGAAGTTTCTGGTTTGAAACTGGCTGAAGTTAAGGATTTTTATCGAAAAATTGTGTTTAGTGATGAAGCTCATTTCTGGTTGAATGGTTTCGTCAATAAGCGAAATAACCGAATATAAAGCAAAGAAATTAACGACATATACATGCGTTAAAATTGATTGTTTGGTGCAGTTACGCTGCACGCTGGTGGCATCATCAAACCTTATTTCTTTCGAAATGAGGAAGGAGCTGCTGTTACAGTGAATGGCACGCGCTTTCGAGCCATGCTGACTATTTTTTGTTTCCAAAAATTAAGCTAGCTAAACATCGACAACAAGAAGGCGCAACTTGCCATACAGCGCGCTTAACCTTCAATATATATGTTTTTCTTGCGACTTAACGCCTCTCGATTACCTACTTTTTATGGGGCTACGTTAAGTCATTGGTTTATGACGACAAACCGGCAACTTTCGATGCATTGAAAGCCAATATTCAAGCCACCTCTGACGCCATACGGCCAGATTTATTAGAAAAAGTAGTGAAAAACTAGACTGATGGAATATGAAACTAGTAGCCGCGGTAGACATATTCAAAAAATAAGTGTCTTGAAATTATCTTCAGGATTATAATAATAAAAAATTAATCCCAACAATATTTCTGTCTTGTGTTATTATTTAAAGTTCTCAAGCTCTTAAAAAACACCAATTTATTATATTGCACCTGCACCTCAATCTCTAGATCGACACCTACCTGTTCCTCCTAGATGGCGTAACCGGGCCGAGTCTACCTCATGAACCGATTGAGACGTTTTAATAGGCCCAAATTATACCGCGATCTTGACACTAAATTCTACTTACGCTGATGGCGATAACGCTATTTGCATCCGATTCTGTTTTTATGGTTTTGGTATTGACGACTCCATAAAGTGGTATTATTGGTGTTTTAAGTTTTCTAGGGTGTAATTTGGCCGTGACACTATCGGGTCTGTCGATCTGATGATTATTGGTATAGTGACGGTTGTTTTGGGATAATTGAAGGTTGTTGTGTTATGTTCCGGTATACTTTGTGGAATGGAAATCTGAGTATATGATTAGGGGTTTTGTCTTATTGATGCATTTCTGCGTTTTTGGTCTAGTAATTGATTATTCTAGGAGATCTATAAAGTATGATTCAACTTTTAGTAGATCATTCGTGCAAATTTAAGAAATTATACAAATATATCACACAACCTAGCATAACAAAATTTTCAAGTGTAAAAGCTCTTGATGGACCAAAACTGCACTTCACCTTGTTTTCGAGAAATGGATCATAGGCCAAATAAATATTCACCCTTGAAAGATGAAAAAATGCACTTCTGTTCACCCAATTTTTAAATAAGCATTTGACGTACGTTTTGATTGACCGAAGTTAGGACTTTGTACTGTTACTTTCCTGTCGACTATTTCTTGAAACGCAGAGGTCCAACTTTCTTACTTTGTCCTGGTGGTCGTTTGGCATCTGATGATTTTTTGTTTCGGCCTTTTTTGCTAACTGATCAAGGCTCATGCAATTTACATGATCTTTCCACCCTCTACCTTTCGCTCTAATCCATCTTTACCACATCTGAAACCACAAGAGAAACACTCTGGAGGAGTCTTCCTGGTTTGGATCATTCTAAAAAGTTTCTCGGAACTTTGACACTGAGGATCATAGAATATACTACACCTCCTCACTTGATTCCTCACAAGGTATTGTCGCCTCAGGAAAGACCTAATGAGAATGGGTCTAGCAGAAAGAAACTCCGGATCACCTGGTGGTGGAATATACTAGCCAACGCAAAATCTGCTCTGGACAAGAAACTTGTAGAAGTGGGGAAGTAGCCTCCTTGAAGCAATCCCAGATACTGGAGTTCATTAGAACTCTGGAACTGGAAGGCTAGCTAAATCTAATCTAATCCAACCCCGCATTCTTCTCTGAAAACCACATTTCCCACTAAATCCAGAAGTGTCACACCTTTTATCAATCTTAGCGTTCTTAATACACTTTTAGTTTTCGATGCATCAGCATAAGTAAGTATGGGCCTTATTCTACTATTGGCAACAACTTTCATTTGCCATTTCTCACGATTCTATCAAGCAGATTAAGTAATAGATTGAATCGTTTCAAAGCAAATCATTTCTTTCTTTATATTCAATTTATTTCAATAACTCCAACTGTGTTCAAAAAAGCTTTTTAGGAAATTTTAACAGTTTCATGGACTGCCAATGTACAAGGTTTCAGTGAATAAGAACGACAAGCATGAAAGGGTAATTCTGCATGAAAAAATATCGATAGTTATTTAGTTATGTTAGTTATGACCCATATCCTCATTGCATTCACTGAAAATATTCCTAGTAGCCTATTCTATGTACACACTTCTTCGCAATTTAAAATTTAATTCCGTAGATACTACAATTCTCCTAAAAAACTCATGAAACAACCTTGATTTCGACGACTTCTAGATAAATTTCATGGGCAACAATTCCCAAATAACATTTTGATGTAGACACCATAATTTTATCTAGTACCTACGCTGTATTACAACTCATTACCCACTTAAGTATGACTCAACACTTATAGATAAACCTGTATAGGTACAAGAATAGTGCGAAGGCTTCAACCTTCTTCACCTTAAAATCATGAAAAGGAGGACACCACCCATCAAATTGATGTTTACGTTCGATATAGACAATTATAGAGAGTTGGTAACATAAACGAAAAATTCCCCATAATATGTAATTATTATTTTGATTCGGCATAGTTAGTCATCGCCTATTCTCTCTAATAACAGCTGTTTTCTAAAATTTTCCCCGTCAAATTTATAGCTTTAGAAATCAAGAAGTGTCGTTCAAGCAATAAATTCACTTCACATGTATCCAATCAGATTCAACTGAATCAAAATGACTATTTGTTCTTTATTATGCTGAATTCCCAATAACTTAAATGGCAAGATTTGATCGATATATACATTCATTTATTTTTATAGTGCATAGAGTAATAAACATCGATAGAGGGAGTACACGCAATTTTTACATGTCCCCAACATGGTTAGATTACGTTGTCGGATTGTGATATATTTTCAAATCCACAATTTTACTATATCGTTATGAATGTATATTATATGAATGAAAGATATTTATTTGAGTGATCCCCGATTAAATATGCAAATTTGAATATTTGGAATCCGATATTTTACCTAATTGTCGAATTTATAATAAGCAAGAAATTTATTATTTTCTGTATCTACCTGCTGAAATCCAAGGTTAAGCAACTTTTACTCTCCTACTGTCATCGGTTTTTTTGTCGTTTGGCGAGCCTGAAGGTTGTTTTCTGAATTTTTTCTATATTTAGGTATTTATTTCAATATATTTTAAGTTAATATGAAACGTTGATTCATTATCGTACATAAGAAGTGTGTTATTTGTGGAGAAACTCGCCAATTGAGGGAAACATCGTATCACTGATATGTTTTCATTTCCGCGCGCTTCATGTCAAATTTGATACTTCATGTTGGGGACAAAATTTATGTTTATTACTCTGAGATATAGTGCCATGGGACTAAAAAACTCATAAACAGTTGTCATATTCAAGTTATACAAGACTATCAGTTTGATGGCTTCACAACCTACATTTTGAAGGCAAAAAAGCAGAAAATCGAATTTGGAAATATCAATTTCTCAAAAATTTCACAACACAAAATCCTGATCCAATGAATTGTTAGTTGTTGACTAAATACAACTTCACATTCACACAAGAACAGATGATCGGAATTCCTAAGGCGTGTGAATGAAAATTCATAGTAACAGTATGACATGTCCCAGAAAAAAAGAAAGATGGATGACTCCCGCATAGTAGTAATGCTATCTAAATAAACGCTAAATTGAGCGTAACGTAATAGCTTTCTGTGAACTTGATGGAGACAAGTTCATTTCCTGAAATATGCACATGTGGGAGATTCCAAGTGTGCATTCTGATGATGTATACGGGGGTTGTTTAGTTTATAAGATACCGAAACAATTTTTGCAACAAGTCTAAAAATCTCTCGAACATGTGTCATTACTCCAGGTGATTTTTTTTAAGTTGAATCAGTCAAAAATCTCTTATAGGAAACAACATACGAAAAAAATGTTTCGAATGAAAGGTTAATGGTTTGGAGGGGGAAGTCAACTTATGCCAGAACCTATTCCATTTAATTCCCCATATTTTAACACTGTGTTAATCAATAAATTCGAATTTTAAAGGAAAAATGAGCTTTATCAGTGCTATTTCAGCTGATACTTATTGGTGATTGATCATGATTGAAACAACTTTTATATCAGTACAACTTTGCTTCCGCCGTTTTGCAATAAATGGCTGTAGCGGTAAGTGGTAAAGGCCATATAATAAGCTTAGGTATTTGTAAACATAACGCCATCGAAATTTTAGTCGATTTGTGTCTGCATCATAAAGTTATTCTCGATAAAACATGTCAGCTTACGAGCCAAATTCTCGTCATTTGCAGGGGATTTCAATTTTCTGCTTTAATATAAAGAAATCTGCGGTTGAGGCTCATCGAATGCTCTCAAATACCTATGGTGAGGCCGCTATTTGTGAAAGAACGTGCCGAGAGTTGTTTCAACACTTCCAGAACGGTGATTTTGACGTCGAAGACCAGCATGGTGGTGGAAGAGAGAAGGTTTTCGAAAGATGCGGAGGCATCACTTCATCAAGACTGGTGTCAAACGCAAAAATAATTGGCAGGATCATTGGGAGTGACGCAACAAGTCATTTCAGAAAGCCTGAAAGTCATGGAAATGATTCGGAAACAAGGAAATTGCGTGCCGTAAGAGTTGAAGCCGAGATATATTGAACGGCGTTTGTTTGCTTGTGAACAGCTGTTTGTAAAGCAAGGACGTAAGGGATTTCTGCATCGCATTGTGACTGCATACGAAAAATAGGTTCGTTCCGATAATCCCAAGCGCACAAAATCATGGGGATATCCCGGCCATGCTTTCACGACGGTAGCCAAATCGAAAACTCACGGTTCCAAGGTCATGCTCAGTATTTGGTGAGACCAGCTCGGCATAGTATGATATAAGTTGTTAAAACCGACCTAAAAAATCACAGGCGATCGTTGTCGAACGCAATTAATGCGTTTGAGCCGAGCATTGAAAGAAAAACGGCTGCAATACAACGAGAGACATGATAAAGTGATTTCAAAGCATGTTGCGAAAGTGGTGAAGACATACTTGAAAACGTTAAAATGGGAAGTCTTACCTCACCCGACGCATTCTCCAGACGTTGCTCCCTCGGATTATCACTTGTTTCGATCAATGACACACGGCCTGGCGGACCAACACTTCCGGTCTTATGAAGAAGTAAAAAATTGGATCGATTCGTGGATCTCAGAGAAATATGACCAGCTTTTTCAAAGCGGGATTTGTACGCTGCCCAAAAGATGAGAGAAAGTAGTGACCAGCGATGGACAATACTTTGAATCATAAATGTATAACCCGTATTTTACAATAATGCCTCGAATTTCGGAAAAAAAAAACGGTGGAAGCAAAGTTATACGCCTATGTAATTTATATGTTTTTACTACCGAAAATATTAACGATTTATAAAACTTTTTTCAATCACTTTCGGTGACTTTTTATGTTCTGATTCTTCATTGTTCCACCCTGTATACTTCAAGGAAAACACTTAACTAAGCTTATGATGATAATTCTAAATGCGGATACGTCTATAAAGCTACCGTTTTCACTGCTGCAATTCAAATGCATAACGCTTCCTCTACTGAGAATTTATTCAAGTCAGTAATCAACGTTACTTATTAGGTACATTAATTGAACATTGATTATTCAGATTAAAAGCGAGGAGAGAGAGAGAGAGAGAGACAGAGAACTCTTAACGGACTACTGGAAGCCTAAGAAACTAAACGTCTAATTGGACAGGTTACGAAATGAACGGTCAAAACACCAAAATCGAGATTGATCCGGAGATTGTTCGGTTCAAATTATTAAATTGCTTGTGAAATTGGTGGTAATAGGTTTTGGATTTTCGATGAACTTACGCAATAATCGGTCAAGTGGTAGAAAATCGGTAATTGCTTAGAAATTGTCGATTATCTCTCAAGAGCCAGATTTTCATTTCACCTGATTTTTCACCTTTTGAAGTGTTTAAATACAAACTGAAATGGTACCTGAATAGTTATTTATAATACAAGTGCAGAAGGCATTGATATTCTTCCACGAGTTCAAAATTCAAAAACGAGCCACGAAGTGGCGAGTTTTGGAATGAACGAGTGGTAGAATGAGCCTTCTGTACGAGTATTATACATTATTTTCTCTAATTCATTTCATTTTTATCGAAATTTATGAAATATTTTCATAAATATCATTTAGTGATTTTTGCATTGAAAAATGTTGGTTGGCAGAACTGATTTCTTTAAGGCAAATTGATGAATTGACAGATAAAGCCGTGGCGGAATGTTCGTAGTACCAACATATAATAATAAAATATAACCATGAAAACTGTGCGTTTCTGATATATTCTCGCACGATTTTGTTCTACAAGATGTGGAAGAATGAACGGTATAACCACAGAATTAGAGAAATA
This sequence comes from Harmonia axyridis, assembly GCF_914767665.1. Classification (NCBI taxonomy): domain Eukaryota; kingdom Metazoa; phylum Arthropoda; class Insecta; order Coleoptera; family Coccinellidae; genus Harmonia; species Harmonia axyridis. The sequence goes on from NC_059505.1 coordinate 36,087,466, forward strand.
TGATTACTGAATTTGATTACGTTCGAACAAAAAAAACCACCAATACGATTTGACGCGAAGAAGAAACTAAGGAAAGCTGTAAACGACAAAGATCATAGGTCGGTCTAACAGTAGCAGCAACGTATCCTGAAAATTTCAAGTTTTCAGGTACTGCCGTTCGAAAGTTATCTATACTAATATTATGAAGAGGTAACTTTTGTTTTTATGTTTGTTGTGAATGAGCTCGATAACTACTGAACTATTGGCGCTAAATTTCTTTCCAACGAGCATTCTTTTGAGGTCTGTGAACAGGAAAAAGTCGCTGGGGGCCAGATCTGGCGGATACGGTGGATGCAGAAGCAATTCGAAGCCCAATTCATGCAATTTTGCCATAAAGCCTTATACCGTTCCTCAGAGTAATAAGCATAGATAGAGGGAGCATATGTCATTTTCAGTAAGCAAATTTTATCCCTAACATGAACTATTAAATATGACATGAATCGCGCGGAAATGAAAACATATCAATGATACGATATTTCACTCAACTCACTTCAATTCACAAAGATGCACCTCTTATGTTTCATATCAACTCAAAATTTATTGAAATAAATACCTAAATAAATCAGAAATTCAGAAAACAAACTTCAAACGTGACAAACGACGTGAAACAACCGATGATACTAAGCCATTTGAAAACGAAACAGACGAGATTACAGACGAAATAAAGTTTTTCGATAGAAATGCTCGGACAGGTCGATTTTTGTTTCGAGGGGGACAACTTAAGATGTAGGTTACGGACGCATAGAGCTTCAACCCTTGCTGCTACAACCCCCACCCCCAATTTTTGAATAGGGAAGATGGGGTGAGTGATACCTCAATTTAAAGGTATTTTTATACTGATTTCAGCACAGTAATTGTTTTTTCATTTTATGCATTAGTTCTCGAAATATTCATGCGTTAGTTAGTTAGGAAGGAAGCCACAGTCATGGTTGTTTTGAAGCTCAAAATGTCGATTTTTCACAAAACACTACAAGTGCCATGAAAACACCACTTCATTTTCAAATACTTAGTTAAGAATATTTCGAGAACTAATGCATAAAATGAAAAAACAATTACTGTGCTGAAATCAGTATAAAAATACCTTTAAATTGAGGTATCACTCACCCCATCTTCCCTATTCAAAAATTGGGGGTGGGGGTTGTAGTAGCAAGGGTTGAAGCGCTATGCGTCCGTAACCTACATCTTAAGTTGTCCCCCTCGAAACAGAAATCGACCTGTCCGAGCATTTCTATCGAAAAACTTTATTTCGTCTGTAATCTCGTCTGTTTCGTTTTCAAATGGCCACCCTGTATATTACCACGAATGAAGTGGGCGTGGAGTGACTGCTGATAAGTGTGTAAATACCGAGCTACGCTCTCCGATCCATCCAAGGCAAAATCTAGATAGGTAATGACCTATCTTTTTTTGTAACAATTATTCTAACTCAAGAAAAGAAAGTCTCGTCTCCACCCGATGAAGAAACCCATCTGGGAAATTATTCAAAATCAGTTTATATCGAGATGAAACGCACAAATCCATTTCTCAACCATCTATTCTAATCTCAACGAGCCGTGAATGTAATATATTCATTTCGCACTCGAATTGCACACTCTGAAAAAGAAAAAAAAAAGACCATTACGTAATGACCTCAAGTATCCGATAGCAGTTGTAACACGCGCTTCTTCTACGATTGACTCTTGTAATTCTATAGGAAAAAACACGCGGAATCCAGCTAAAGACGCTGGATGCTAATGGAAAACGAATGATTTAGTAGCGCTCGCTAAGAAAATGATATATATCATTTTACGAGTACCATAAATCTGCCCGTTGTCATGGAAAACGATAATGATAGAGTTATTTGAAATGATCATTCCTGGTACTTTCGATTGTTGCTGTTCCGATTATTACTTTTCTCTCTTGTTAGCGGCGATATTGATTTGATTACGGTTTGGTACGCGAAGCGTAAACGTTTTGTTAGAAAACGCAGAGCAGTGACGGCTCGTCAGGGTCGGCAGGGTCGGCCGGGCCGACCCAAAAATTATCGGGAAATAGAAAATAATTCTAGATATTCAATTCATTCAAACTCAATCGGGGTTATCGATTTCGATATCCAAATTCCCTCGGTAATGAATATTTCCACTCAGAACAGGAAAATATAACTTATACCGGCCAATATTTTCTTTCGGACCCACCTAATATTCGATTTCCAAAGCATCCAGCGTTGTTATTCCCTTTCATAAATTGTAACAAACCACAATCGTAAATGGTTACTTTTCGTAACATCACCCCAAACAAGTTATTCCAGAATTGTACGTAACACCGTAACATTAGGTCTGAAATGTAACACAAATGTTACAATTATACAATTGCAACTCCTGGAATGTCACTGAAAGCATCTCATCACGTTAGGTCGGCCAAGAGCCAATGGCGGAACCAGCGCTACCGAGAGCGCTACGTAAAGGAAAAGATACTACGACATACGCCCAGAATACGACCACTCAGTAGAACGGCACAACAACTCGATGTTAGGTCGCTTCCCAATACACAGGGTCGGCTGGCCGGTTATCCTATTGCAGAGCGTCAAGCAGCAACGTTTTTCACTAAATCAAGTAAACGCACTAATATTCTAGACGAAATTTGCAAAAAAAGATTACCCTCTAGCTCGGAAACTTGTTGGAATTTCAAATCTCGCGCTGTAAAAACAATATTCGATAAGAGAGAAGAATTAATTGAAGTATTTGATCATATCAACGACAATTTAGATGAATGGGATGATATTACAATACGTGAAGCTACCGGTCTGAAGAAAATGTTGAATGATTTCGAATTTTTGTTCATTCTCCACTCTTTTAATTTGATTTTTACATACACAGATCCCGTTTTTTCTATAATCCAGCATAAGTTATCAGATATAACTTATTGCAACGCCAGAATCACTCCTTTATTATCGACTCTGAAAAAATTTCGCACAGAAGATGAGTATTTCATTCGCTTATATTCAGAAATAGAAAAACTCCCAGAAGTAATGCCACCGAGTGCTAGACGTCGAAAACGTAAAATAGATTCCGAAATTCAGCTCACGGATAATTCCTCAATGAAACGGCTTTTTTGTGAAATTCTGGATTTAATTATAACTCAAATTGAAATAAGGTTTAAAGACATTTCATCACTTCATTTTTTGGAACTAATGAATTTTAATAAATTTGATATATACGTTCGTAATTTTCCGGAAATACCTTTCAAATCTTTGATCGATAATTACAGAAACTTTTTCGATAAGGATAAACTCAAACGTGAATTACAAATTTTGTACTCGGACAATGCTATCTTCGGCAATTCAAATACGCTGAATGGTATTACGGAATTCATTTTCTCAAATAAATTTGTTTCCGATGTGTGGCCGACCCACATCTCGAGGGCACGAGCCGTCACTGACGCAGAGGAAAGAATTCTAGAAAAGTACGAACTTGAAGTCTCTGCAACGATTGACTATGAACATATCAAATTTACAACATGGAAAAATTACGTATGAAATTGAAGTCGAGGAGTGATATACTTCAAAAATTAGCTGGTTCTTCATGGGGTGCTGATGCCAGCACTCTTCGTACGGCAGCTTCAGCCTTGGTTTTTTCTGCTGCTGAATACTGTTGCTCTATTTGGTTTATTAGTGCTCATGTTCATAAAATTGATGCACAGCTTAACGCTTCTATGAAAATTATTAGTGGAACTATTAGATCTACACCTTTACATTGGTTACCAGTGCTATCACATATTCTTCCTCCTCATATTCGTAGACAGGTTGCAGTTAAGAAATCTTAGGATAAATTTCATTTCTACCCGAACTTATTTTCAATTGTATCTTACCTCCCAGATACTATAACTGCCAGATTAAAGTCAAACAAACCTTTATGGATTGATACTTTCTTTTAATATAATAAAAGTGACAAGGAAATTTGGCTTACGGAATGGAGTTCTTGTAATGTCTTCAACAAAGGTCTAATCGTTGATCCTTCAGAGAAAGTTCTAGGTTTCAATCTTCCTAAGAAAATTTGTTGTTTCAAATCGACTTAGGACTGGTCATGGTCGTTGCAATAGTATGCTTTTCAAATAACATTCTATTGAAAGTCCACTATGTGGGTGTGGTGTAGAAGAAACCATTGACCACTTGGTGAATACTTGCCCAATTTATGAATTTCATGGTGGTTTCCAAGCTATCCATTTAGTTTCAGATCCTTTTTAGAAGGGTCGCTAACTTCAAATCAATATAATGGAAACTAACATTTATTATTCCTTTCTAGGTCTTTTCTGTTTTGTTTTCAGATTCAATTATAACGACGTCAACCGTTGGTGAAGAGAAAGAATGGAGAGGATTTGGTTTGGATGAAGAAACACAAATACACAAACCAATCACTAAATCTATACAGGGAGACAGAATTTTTGCTGAGGTTTTTATCTTTAGGTGCTCTTGTATCATACGTATATCTGTTCGCGAAGTTCATAGAGCATTTTTCGAAGATTTGCCGACAAAGCAGCAGCTATGAAGCATTGGAAGCCAATATTCAAGATATGTACCATTGACACCATATAGCCAGATTTATTTGGAAAAGTAGTGAAAAATTAGAATTGAAATCATATTTAAAATATGAATGCCATGAAATTATCTACTAATTCATAATAATAAAAGAGTAATTACAATATTTCTGTCTTGTATTATTTTTTAAAGTTCTCAAGCTCTTGAACAACCACCCATTACAATGAAAAGAAGCTCGAATATCGTTAAGATGGTAGATCTTCACTTATGGAGATCGAAAACACTTAAAAATCAATCTAAGTTCTACACCATCTCGCCTGTAGTAAATATATGGAAAAAGATTTAAAATCCGACTGTCTCTTTGTACAATATCAATGATAAATGATCCACTACCAAATGCATATGGTCGGCTATAATAATAATAGACAATACACCATACATTAACAATTTGTGCAAAAATTCATAATTACACTTCGTTTGAATAGACCAGTCAGCATCCGCTTATGAGGGTTATAAGTACGTACATTTCATTCATGAAGAGCAGTCTAGAAATTTGATTTCCGGTCTGAAGAAATTATTTCCATTTGTAACTAACAGTTGGTTGATTGACCTGATGGCGTTTGGATTTTCGGTTTGGGAAATATTTCTACATGAAATAAAGGCTATAATGAAATTTTTAAAACATTCAGAACTCACTTTTGACGGCGCTAAAAGACCACAGAACTGTATAAATGTATGTATGTAATGTCCTCAGAGTAATAGACATAGATAGAGGGAGCATATGTCGTTTTCAGTAAGCAAATTTTGTCCCCAACATGAACTGTCAAATTTGACATGAAGCGCGCGGAAATGAAAACATAGTAGAGATACAATATTTCACTCAATTCGCGAGTTTCTCCACAAAAAACGCACTTCTTATGTCCCATAGTGAAACAACGTTTCATATTAACTCAAAATATTTTGAAATAAATACCTGAATATATCGGAAATTCAGAAAACAAACTTCAAGCGCACCAAATGACGTGAAACCACCGATGACACTAGAAGAGCAAAAGCTGCCAAACCTTGTATTTCAGCAGATAGAAACAGAATATAATGAATATTCTGCTTATTATAAATTCGACAATTAGGAAAAATATCAAATTCCAAATATACAAATTTGAATTTTTAATTGAGAATCACTCAAATAAATATATTTTATTCAATATAATATACATTTGAAAATATATCACAATCCGACAATGTAATCTAACCATGTTGAGGACATGTAAAAATTACGTATACTCCATCTATCTATGTTTTTTACTCTATGGTAATTTCCAAGGGTGCAATTGGCATATCAACGAACAAGCACTTAAAACCTTTAATTTCCAAACTTTGTTTTTTTGTTTAGATTTTTCCTAAGAAGTGAAAGTTATTCAACTAAGATCATGAAAATCGGTCCAGCCGTTCTTAATTCATAAATGGTGACTGTTAAGCAAATTATTCTCAGGTTGCCGAATATCAAAAAAAAATTGTGGAAATAAATTTCAGTAATGAACTGATAAAAATTCTTCTCATCCTATACATTGTTATTCTTATTCAGGAATATTTTCAGCCGAAACTATGACCAATGAACTGTATGTAAATATAAACAAATAAAAAAGTGAAATTTAAAATTCTCAGATAATACCAAAAATTTCACTGAATACTCACCAACTAATCAGGGTAAAAATTTGCAATAATTAATTAACAAAGAGAGGAATATCTACCATTTTCTTCAGGATTTGATTAATTCAGTTCACGAACACTCTTTCGAAAGATCAGGCAAATTCTCAGCTTTCTCGAATAAATTAGACATAAATGTCTAATATCTCGAATATTATCAAATCACCGTGATATATGCATATTTCACCATGTCCATTTCTGTGAGAATAACACATTTATTGGTTATTCTGATCCAGAATTTAGTGCAATAACTTTGTCGTCAAATAGAATGAAAAGGGTTCATATAAACATATATCCTAATATCTTGGCAGTTGGTGTGACTGTTACGAAAATTGACAGATTACGGAATGTGAATTTGAATCGTTTGTTTCGAATTTTGAAATAATTTATAATAACGCATTGAATTCGTGAATTATTTCTGACGAAATCGATTTAATACCACCAGAATTAAAAGAAATTCTGAATAATGTTGCAAATCATTTCACTATACCCATACTATATACCATACTATATTATGTATATTGATGATTGAAATGTCTTGAAATTTGATAGGTTCGTCGGTTTAAACAATCACAAAACGAAAAGAATATATGTGAAAACAATGAACTCATTACAGCATTGTTTTCAGTAATGAACTCAACTAAAATAGAGAAAATTAATTTTTCGTGGATAGTGTTTGCTTTGCACTCGATTATTTTCAATCAAGCTCTGTTGATTTCATAAATGAAATAATTATGTCGAAAAAAAGACACTGGTGTAGGTTTTCAATAGGAAAAGGATGATCGCACCCTTATATCTACGCCGCTGGATAATTTTGGCAAGAAAAACTTACACAATTCGGAACATTGCTTCATCTAGAATTCAATACCTAAAAAATTAATACTTTGTATATTTACCTTTGAGCTTTTTGGTTTACTTTAGTTTAGTTTAGTAATGTACTTCTGTTTAATTTAATTTTTATTTTTATTTTTTTTTCTCCATTTCTGAGCTTTTATAGGTTACCAACCTCAGCTCTTATTCCATGTAATAATAATAATAATAATAATAATAATAATTAAAGTAATAATACTAGAATTGTAAGGAAAAACTACAAGATACATCCTGTATCTCGAAAACGAAGTTTGTTAGGATATATGACCTTTTTTTTCAGAAAATAGTTGTTCTATCCAATGCCAACGTTATTGCACTAAAATCTGGACCGCCCTGTATTTCTTATACCATCCCCATTTTTGCTATATATCCCTACTAAACGTCAACGTTAGTAATTTACAAAATCAGAAATTGAAAAATGATGTCTACTTTGTCGAATTCTTAGATTCTTCTGGAATATTTTGGATCTCTGTTGAATTTTATTTCAATGTGCCAATGAATGTGAAATAAATTATCATCATCATCATTGTAGCCACGTACAGAAAATTATTATATGTAATTATCTCTGTGGCTTGTTTATTTTCATTTGAATCTAAAATAAACATCTGTCTATCTATCATTCATTTCCGTGAATTGTTAGAGAAGAAGATATTAAAACACGAATAAATACCTCGACTTCTTGATATTCTCACAGAATATATTTCTCCGGCAATCCTTGTGTATTAAATCAAACAGCACCGTCAATTTCGTTATTCACTACAACACACAGAAACCGGACAAACCTGATCGTAGAAGAAAAAAGAAGTAATAACACTTCATTCATTACTTTATTACTGTCGGGTCCTATCAATGGAAAAAATATGAAATGTGGAAAATATGTGATTGGCGTTCGTGTCAATCGACAACGTTCAGGTCTTGCACATTTACGGGACGAGTACGTGTTCAGATTGATAAGTCGAGGTCGACATAGATGAGAAATTATTCTGAATGAACTATAAAATATTACTCTCCGATGTTATTTCGGAAAATACTAAAAATTTTGTTCGATTTCTCTTACATGAAATTTTTTTGTCATTACTGATCTCAAATAGTTTAAAAGTCATCTGTCAAAAAAAAACTAATTTTGAACTGCATCTCAGAGTAATAAACATAGATAGATGGAGCATATGTCATTTTAAATAAGCAAATTTTGTCCCCAACATGAACTATCAAATATAACATGAAGCGCGCGGAAATGAAAACATATCAGTGATACGATATTTCACTCAATTCGAGAGTTTCTCCGCAAAGAATGCACTTCTTATGTCCCATAGTGAATCCACGTCTCATATTAACTCAAAATATATTGAAATGAATACCTAAATATATCAGAAATCCAGAAAACAAACTTCAAGCGCGCCAAACGACGTGAAACAATCGATGACACTAAAAGAGCAAAACCTTGGATTTCAGCAGGTAGATACAGAAAATAATCAATATACTGCTTATTATAAATTCGATAATTAGGAAAAATATCGGATTCCAAATATTCAAATTTGCACATTTAATCGGGTATCACTCAAATAAATATATTTCATTCGATGTATGATAATATACATTCATATTTATATAGTAAAATTGTGGATTTGAAAATATATCACAATCCGAAAACGTAATCTAACCATGTTGGGGACATGTAAAAATTGCGTATACCTACTTCATCTATCATTGTTTATTACTCTATGCACTGCATAGATAATGCAATATGTTCCGAATTTTTGGAGAAATATCAAACTTTGTGAATTCCAATATAATAAAAAGAAATCCGTTTTTGTAGGTTCCATTTTGAATTGCTGAGTGAAAACTTCGCTATTACTGAAAATGAAACGATACATGCTTCAACGACGTATTGACATTGTTAAAATTCACTACAAAAATAGTGAAAATTCTTGGAAACCTGGAGCGCTTTTGGATCATCGTAAAGTACCTTCTCGGTCGACAATAGTTCAACTCGTGGAAGAATTCAAGTTGTTGGGACAATTCAGTGATGTGAAGAATCGAAACCTTGTGCTTCCCTCAAGAACAACTGAGAATATTGCTGTTGTAGCCAGTAGTGATGACAAAAACCCAGGTTTGTCGATTCTTAATCGATCTTATAGAAATTAGACTATTATATGAATAATAATTTTTATGGTCGGAATTGTAAGATACTGATGTGAACGACGTTCATTTTTCGAAAAGGCGGCGATACGTGCCACACAATCATAATCATAAACAATGAGAAATAATAATTTCTAACACCATGCAAAATAGTAAGCGGATAAAATTATTCAGAACATTGAATCAAGAAATATCCAATATTTCAGTGACAATTGATCCCATCGGTTTGAGACTTCAAGGCAGTGTTTTCCAACCAAATTACACTTCAAAGAAGTCAAAAAAAACATTGGAAAAAAAATTATTAGAAAGCCAGCGTTGGACGCGATCGATATCCGGATGGGTGTCCGTACATTATGGGCCCTACCAACGGGGAAAAAACTAAATGTAGGAAATTTGCGATCGACGTTCGCGGTAAACGACAACGACCAGGTCTACCACCTTTACGGGCTAGTACGTGTTTAGATTGATAAAAGGCGGACGAGTTCACTGAGAAAATATTCGAAGCGAATTGTCGAGACGCCTAGGAATTCGGTTTAGAGGTTGACAAGAGTGCCTTGAACCAATTCATGGGCCGGTATTCGATTTTGATTATTGGCAACGGTTTGTTTTGGCGATTGAAACTTACGCATATACGAGGTGGTCAATTAACTATGAGGTCGTTCAACCTCGTTGAAATATGCATCAATGTATCTTATCAGAGCTAGAAAAGGGTAAATAAAATAGTCGTATAATGATATGAAGGCAATTAATTTTTTTTTTTGGTCTTCAAAACATGCCGACTTTGTTAAAGACAGTTCATAAATAGAGTAGAATCTTTTATTTCGTCGGTGCAGTTCAAATGAAGAAGTAAATATTAGTCGAACATCGCCAATTATTATCTAAAGTCTAATCGTTGATCCTTCAGAGAAAGTTTCAGGTTTAAATCTTCCTAGTAAAATCTTCCGCCTCGTATTCGTAGACAAGTCACAGTCAAGAAATCTTGTGAAAAATTTCATTTCTACCTCTTACTTTATAGCTGGTTCTTCATGTGGTGCTGATGCCAGCACTCTTCGTACGGCAGCTTTGGCCTTGGTTTTTTTCTGTTGCTGAATACTGTTGTTCTGTTTGGTTCAATAGTGCTCATGTTCATAAAATTGATACACAGCTTAACGTTTCTATGAGAATTATCAGTGGAACTATTAGATCTACACCTTTATATTGGTTACCAGTGCTATCACATATACTTCCGCCTCATATTCGTAGACAGGTTGCAGTCAAGAAATCTTGGGAAAAAATTTCATTTCTACTCGAACTTATTTCCAATTGTATCTTACCACCCAGATACTAGAACTGCCTGATTAAAGTCGAGTAACCTTTATGGATTAGTACCTTTCTTCAATCTAATAAAAGTAACAAGGAAATTTGGCTTTTGGAATGGAATTCTTGTAATGTCTTCAACAAAAGTCTGATCGTTGATCCTTCAGGGAAAGTTCTAGGTTTTAATCTTTCTAGAAAAATTTGGTGTATTTTAAATCGACTTAGGACTGGTCATGGTCGTTGCAATAGTATGCTAATCAAATGGCATTCTGTTGAAAGCCCACTATGTAAGTGTGGTGTAGAAGAAACCATTGATCACTTGGTGAATACTTGTACAATTTATAAATTTCATGGTGATTTCCAAGCTATCCATTCAGCTTCAGATTCTTTTTCAGAATGGGTCGCTAAATTTAAATCAATTTAATGGAAACAATAACATTTATCATTCCTCTCTGGTTCATTTCTTTCTTGTTTTAATATTCAGTTAGTACAATATATGTACTTCGTCAACTTTTGGTAAGAATAAAGGATGGAAAAGATTTTGTTTGAAAGAAACGCTTCAATATAAAATTATGTCAGTTCATTCTGTACACAAATACATAAACCAATCACTACACCTGTACGGGAAGAGTTTGCAGAGGTTTTTATATGTGCTCTTGTATCATATGTTGAAATGTATGATAGCACGTTTACATTTCCTCTGCTAATATTGAAATTTCACACATGCTTTATTGTGTGAAGTTGATAATTTTTTGTATTGTTCTATCTCAATTAATGATACAATTACAATTATTATATTTTGCTCCACACAAATTGAATACAATTCCCATTTCGTTCACCAATCTAACAGAATTTGGCAAAGTTGGAATAGTTCGCTACCAAAATTTCTCTCTACTCCTTATTTCTGTTACAACATGATTGACAAAGACTTTTTTCGCTCATCAGAAGCTGTGTTCAGAAGATCTAGAAGAATTTGACCTCAAAAGATTGTTTCTGCTTTTGTTGTCTTCTTTCTGTTGACTTTTGGTGGTGAATCCCTCAATTTGCTTCTTTGAACACAGCGTACTATCTTTCATCCTCTAATTAATTGATGTAGGCGTTTTGGTAACACCGCTTTGAACTTAATTTTAAGTTTGATTGCCAATTCACAAAAATAAAACACTAGCATATTTGCAGAATGGTTAGTAATGTTTTTCTCAATTCACTAAGAACATACAATCCGGATGATGGTATTTCTGGCAATTATTATTTCGCTTAGTCCAATTTTGACTAGTCACCACAGAAATATAATTTCTGAATATGTTAACTACGCTAAAATTTTTCTTAAAAATAATACATTAATTATTTCCTTTGCAGAAAAAATAGGATATAATATTCATAGAAAAGCACCTTTTTCTCTATTAAAACAATATACCATTTCTCATTCTTATAGTTTCGGAACGAATAAACAAAAAACTCTACAACTTCATATTCTCATTAAGTTTATTTCCAAGCATAGTGTGATACGAGATATATTCCTCCACCAAATTCAACCAATAAGTACTATACAATTCAGACTTGTCATTTTCAATTTCCACATTACAACACTCAAACTAAAAGTTTATAATTCCCAATAATAAACAACCAGAAACAATAAACAACCGCAACACCCTCGACTATGACGTAAATGCTACTATTTCTGGCATTCTTTCCACACAATAATAAATAACAGTGATTTTTCTAGAATAACCAAAAATCACCTTCCGTTATTTATAGAAGTTACGCACCAAGTTTATCTAAATCGACCGGAATAATTTTGGAAATGAAACAGATACCCTTATCTGGAGACGATACACCACTGGCCGTATAGCAACTGACCTATCAGTGTTATAAATAGCAATATTATTCATACGACGTTTTATCGGTACAAATAAGTCTTCGAGCGGAACAATCGAAAGCATTGATTGCAATTAACAAAAGTTTATTTCATTGCAACGCGAAAACAATCACCTATATCGACTTATCGCAAATGAAATTCAATATTTGCAGACGAAACGGCGTTTATTATTGAATCCTTCTTGGAAGACGAAAACACCATCGAAAACGGTATCGATGAAATTATACTTCTACGAGGATATATTCAATACGATAGGGAAATGTCACCATGCAACTTTTGACTTTTCATGCACTATACACTTTTTCCAAATTTGCAAAGTGAATAGTACATACTGCTTCTAGTAGTAAAAGCAACAATGTAAATTGTTGTCAATGCCTACAAACGTTGGAGTTCGCGAATTTGCTTTCACCAGGAATTCCACGTACTATTTTTCTGAAATCGCAATCCACATTATCATAAATTAAGGATTTTTCCAAATGACTAACGACTTTTGATTATAATCTCATTGCCTATGAAATCTTTTCCTTGCCAATCGATTCGTGTATCGTTGTGACAAAAGTCAGATAATCATTACTTATTTCGATTTAATATCTACTTCAGAGTAATAAACATAGATAGAGAGAGCATTATTATGTCATTTTCAGTAAGCAAATTTTGTCCCGAACATGAACTATCAAATTTGACATGAAGCGCGCGGAAATGAAAACATATCAGTGATATTTCACTCAATTCGCGAGAATGCACTTCTTTTGTCACATAGTGAATCAACGTTTCATATAAACTCAAAATATATTGAAATAAATACCTAAATATATTAGAAATTCAGAAAACAAACTTTAAGCGCGCCAAACGACGTGAAACAACCGATGACACTAGGAGAGCAAAACTTGCCAAACCTTGAATTTCAACAGGTAGATACAGAAAATAATAAATATTCTGCTTATTATAAGTTCGACAATAAGGAAAAATATCGGATTTCAAATATTCAAATTTGTGTATTTAATCGGGAATCACTCAAATAAATATATTTCATTCAAGAATATACATTCATAACGATATAGTAAAATTGTGGATTTGAAAATATATCACAATCCGACAACGTAATCTCACCATGTTGGGGATATGTAAAAATTACGTATACTTCCTCTATCTATGTTCAGTACTCTATGTTATCTACTCATCCTCCAAATGATGATGTTCAGATGTGCCGGACACCCAAAGAGTTGGTAAATGCTGTTCAATCATCTTGAATTTACTGCCGAATAAATTCAATGATAAATATGAATACGCTTACAAACTTTTAATGGATTGTTGTCAAGAAAAAAAGACGATCTGCCGACCTGAAAATGTAATGGTTGCATACTTCTCCCATTTGTTTGAGAAGTTGAAAGCATCCTACAAACCAAAGGGTAACAATGAAAAAAATTACTCCGAGAAAGTAAGCGTTCTTGGAAGATATCAGAAAAAATAATGCAATTAAACAATTTCATATTTTCAATCCTGAATGTTTTATGTGCAACGTATTTCATTGAAAAAGTGCCAAATTTCAAAGCAAGTTGGTTGAACATATCCCAGAACTATTAATTAGGAATTACATTATTGGAAAATGAATCTTCTGGGCTTCGTGGATGTATCTAACTGAAAACCACTAGACCTTTCATTTCCATTCGATTTCTCGTTAGCAATTAAAACTCGAACAAACGGTACTAGATAAAAAACACCCCAGCTTCGCTGTCCTGTTTTTATCATTCCCGTTTGTTCTAGCTAAATTTCTAATCAATTTAGTTTCCGTAAGAAATAAAAGTTTATTCGATAAAAAGTAGTTCTAGTGCTTTTACGTACAGCGTATTTAATTATATGCACTTATATATTTTCGAAGCTGGTAATTATCTACAGACGAAAAATAATTAGTGAAAAGTTAATTAATTCTCATTCCGCCTATATTATTACGCTGTAAGTACCAATTAAATCCAATTATCCATTAGCCAAAATGATGAAAAAGAATATTTGAAGAACCGATTAGGTAGATACATCTAATTTTCGTCATTAGTATCAACAATTATACCCGGGATGTACAGAATCTAGATTTAGAGTTGATATATGCCAGGCTAGAATGAGCAGAATATTTTTCAAGGTTTGCAGCTAAGCTTATAGTTTGGTAAAATGGTCAATAATTTTATGTATATCAAGACTAGGGAATCGAATCCCACAAATACGGGATCCCTCTGAAATTCTGCGGTATCAAAATTGCGGGATTTTCCATGCGGGATCTGCGGATTCAATATTGAAATTGCATATTAGACAATTAAAGCCCAAACGTCTTTTGAAACGTCCCAGAAAGCAATAAACCACTCATAAGTTATGGACGAAGTTACTGCTGAAACTACACTACGATTCATGATCAGCAAATTGGAAAGTCATTATAACCCGACATTGAGTAAAGAAATGGTTAAAGCTTTATTTTCTAGAATAAAAGAGCGCCGTTCATTGATGACAACAAGTATTAAGAAAACCCAGGCAAATATCTGGAATTTATGGGATAACAGTCAATGACTACAAATGGCCAAGAAGATACATTTGTAATTCATAGCAAATCAACATTAACAAATGAAATTAAGAATTTGACTGACAAGCTGCAAATAGAGACGTCTTTAGAAAACAAAACACAATCCCAAACCCAAGAACATTTCACTTATGCTGATGAGGAAAAGTACCTTCATCTAAACTAGTTCCTAGACGTAAACCATCGCCTTTGAATTTAGGAGAGGAATCGAATCATAGTGTTCGTACTGCGTACCAGAATCGAAAGCTTCCTCTATGACTGTACGAGCACGAGTAAGAACAACCAGTTATTAAAACATGAAATTACCCTTTTTTTAATACAGGCGGAATAGAGGTACAGGTACATACTTGGAAGCTGTTTACAACTCTTATTAATTTCCACCAAACATAAACGCTCAATTTTCAATAACAAATGGTTTATGGTTGGAAAAACTGTGAGACAGCACTTGTCAAAAGTTTTTCGAGTTTACCCGCGTCAAAACTTGACAGGTGCTGCCATGAAATGAACACTTTTATACTATAGTATGTTTTTAATAGCACAAGACCCAAATGAATAATTTTTATGACGCCGATTTGCAGGATTGATATTCTGGTGCGAACTTGGATTCCCTAGTTGTAGCCATGGCGGCCATTCGTCCGATAATGACATACCTTTATCTTTACAATGGAATAAACATGCATTGATTTCTTTCAAAATATACTCCTTTCTTAAAACCAAATTGAAAACATCTTTATACTGTCATTAATAATGATCGAAAAGCTTTCAACCCAGTTAAATTTTTCTATTGAAAACGTTTAAATATCTAACTTTTTCACAGAAAATCCAGAATTGATGACGCTTCAACCCAAGTGAATTTTCACTGAGCAGGGTGGTAGTAATCAAGTACAAACCACATTCAATAATTAGCAGCTACAAATTTCCTTCAACAAAAACAATCAATCATTCTAACCAAACATACGTTGCTGTAAAGCCTCGCTTCATAATCTACTTCGAAGATTTCCGCATATTCATCTTACTTTGCATTGAATCGTCGGAAATACGAAATAATGAATTTCTTATGTAACATCTGCCTTATTAAGGAATCAATAGAACGATATTCAAACCTATTCGTTAATGCATACCCAACATAAGCCATTGTTGAAACGAAATCCGACTTGTTAACATTGAGAAAAACAAGCTGGCGTGAGAATTTGATCCTTCTCTCTCATTGACTCTTACTTACGTTTCGATTCGTTCTTATTCGAGTTACATAAATCAGAACCCAACGTGGGAATGAATGAAATTATATTTGATTGTGTGTTTTTCTGTTTATTCGACCAATTCGGAGTCTTGCTCGCATGAAAATATATAGGTAGCCTCGTTTGTGTTTTTAGAACGTCATGGGAGCTAAATTTAACATGTCACTAGCTGTCATTCTTGTTCGATGCTCTAAAATTGGGTTAAACGAGGCAGCCTCTTGAACGAAGTTATTTTTCATATACCTCATTTTTTTTGTACTTCACTCCATTTGAGTTGGAAATGAAATGAAAATGAAATCTCGTATATGTTACATGTAAATGAAAAATTTTTGGGGTATCGAATTGTTTTTAATCTACTTATAAAATGATCCTGAAAAAGTTCCTCATATTGTGTCGATTATTTCAACTGACATCCAAGTTTCAATTCCACCGCAAGGGTATATTTCGAGTTATTGGAAATTACAATATTACAGATGTCTATAACTACGAAACCAATTGGCCGATTCGATTCATTAACAGACTCAACTGTCCTGTTTAATCGTCAAACATACCCTGAAAATTTCAAGTCTCCAGGTACCTTCTTTCAGAAGTTATCGCCAGGACGCCAAATCACTTTCGTCGACAAAAGATTTTCGCCCAACGTGGGGCTCGAACCCACGACCCTGAGATTAAGAGTCTCATGCTCTACCGACTGAGCTAGCCGGGCTTAGTGATATTTCTTGAGAAACACTATAATAAGCTCAAAATTAGTCCGAAAAGTTTAACTAAAAGGTGCGCATGATTCTCTCAAAACACTTTCGTCGACAAAAGATTTTCGCCCAACGTGGGGCTCGAACCCACGACCCTGAGATTAAGAGTCTCATGCTCTACCGACTGAGCTAGCCGGGCTTAGTGATATTACCTGAGAAACACTATTATGAGCTCAAATTTAGTCAGAAAAGTTTAACTAAAAGGTGCGCATGATTCTCTCAAATCACTTTCGTCGACAAAAGATTTTCGCCCAACGTGGGGCTCGAACCCACGACCCTGAGATTAAGAGTCTCATGCTCTACCGACTGAGCTAGCCGGGCTTAGTGATATTACCTAAGAAACACTATTATGAGCTCAAAATTAGTCAGAAAAGTTTAACTAAAAGGTGCGCATGATTCTCTCAAATCACTTTCGTCGACAAAAGATTTTCGCCCAACGTGGGGCTCGAACCCACGACCCTGAGATTAAGAGTCTCATGCTCTACCGACTGAGCTAGCCGGGCTTAGTGGTATTACCTAAGAAACACTATTATGAGCTCAAAATTAGTCAGAAAAGTTTAACTAAAAGGTGCGCATGATTCTCTCAAATCACTTTCGTCGACAAAAGATTTTCGCCCAACGTGGGGCTCGAACCCACGACCCTGAGATTAAGAGTCTCATGCTCTACCGACTGAGCTAGCCGGGCTTAGTGATATTACCTGAGAAACACTATTATGAGCTCAAAATTAGTCAGAAAAGTTTAACTAAAAGGTGCGCATGATTCTCTCAAATCACTTTCGTCGACAAAAGATTTTCGCCCAACGTGGGGCTCGAACCCACGACCCTGAGATTAAGAGTCTCATGCTTGCTTTGCTTGCTTTTATAGTCTTTATTATATTTTAATATGTACATGTTATAATGGTTTACATCATTTGTTGTTTGATATTTTAGTAGTTCCCATCTATACATGATTTACCTACAATAATAATAATATTTTGGCTGGACGCCTTTAGATATTCAGAGGTTTTGTTTTTTTTATGTGTTAAGTTAGCACTAAAGTTCATAGTATTCACAGGAAAATGTAGAGAAAAACCTGTTTTCATTGTTTCCCAGTATCCTGGGCTTAAGCAGTATCAACAATATATAAAATGAGATATAAAAAAATAACATCAACAATAACAACAACAAAAACAACAATAATTACAGTAGCAATAACAGTAGTAATTAGCTACATGTTAGCTATTTTTGTAGCTAATGTGTTTTCTATTGAATATGGGTAAATGCTCGTAGGGAAGGGCATGTTTTTCATTGGCGTTTTTCGAGTTCTTTCTAGTCAAAGTTATTTTGTTAACGGGATCGCTCACGTATCTCGTTTTTTCGTAAAAGTTCGCGGAAATTCTATCTATGTGATTTTTTATTGTTTCAATACCTGCTAATTCGTGCAAATCTGTGATTCTTGTGTATCTATCCTTGTTAGTGATAAGCCTCAGCATTCTGTTTTGAAAAATTTGTAACGGTCGTGTCGGCCATGATTTCAAGTGACACCAGGCCGGTGCCGCATACGTTATGATTGGTCTTATTAAGGAGGTGTATATTAATTTTTTATTTTTTTGATTCATACGGCTATTCTTGCACATTAGAGGATACAGGATTCTGATTGCCCCGTTGGCTGTTATTAAAGTTTTTTCAATGTGTTTGTGAAAATTAAGTCGGCTATCTAGTTCCATTCCCAGATATTTAACCGTATTATTAACTGTGATTGGATGGTTGTTAAGTTTAAGAGGAATTGAGATTTTGTTGTCGTTTAGTTTTCGGCTAAACACGATCTGTTCGGTTTTTTTCTCATTTACTCTGATCTTCCAGGTTTTGTAAAATTCGGTTATTTTGTCGATATTATATTGTAGCAATCTGTTCGCTATTGCCGAATGAAAGGAGTGAGCGTATAATGCAGTGTCGTCTGCGAATAGCGCCGTTTTTGTGTTTGGAAAACCTGGAAGGTCGTGTATGTAGAGGTTGAAGAGTCTGGGTCCAAGGACGCTTCCTTGAGGTACACCTGATTTAATTTTTTTGATGGACGATATTTTATTGCCGATTTTTACTACGTATTTTCTGTTCGAAAGGTATGAATTTATTAGTTTGATGATAAAGTATGGAAGTCCGAGTTTTATCATTTTGTAAGTAAGACCTTGGATCCAGACCCTGTCGAATGCTTTCTCTATGTCTAGAAAAAGCATGGCTGTGTTCTTTTTTTTGTTGAATTCGTTGATAATGTCTATTACTATTCTACAGATTTGGTGTGTGGAACTATGTTTTTCTTTGAACCCAAATTGATACGGATCATTCAATTCCGTGTGTTTGAGTGTTTTTGTTAGTATTTTGAGAATATTTTTTTCGGAGATTTTACTGAGCGTTGATAACAGACTAGAGTCTCTCTAGGTGCGCATGATTCTCTCAAATCACTTTCGTCGACAAAAGATTTTCGCCCAACGTGGGGCTCGAACCCACGACCCTGAGATTAAGAGTCTCATGCTCTACCGACTGAGCTAGCCGGGCTTAGTGATATTACTTGAGAAACACTATTATGAGCTCAAAATTAGTCAGAAAAGTTTAACTAAAAGGTGCGCATGATTCTCTCAAATCACTTTCGTCGACAAAAGATTTTCGCCCAACGTGGGGCTCGAACCCACGACCCTGAGATTAAGAGTCTCATGCTCTACCGACTGAGCTAGCCGGGCTTAGTGATATTACCTGAGAAACACTATTATGAGCTCAAAATTAGTCAGAAAAGTTTAACTAAAAGGTGCGCATGATTCTCTCAAATCACTTTCGTCGACAAAAGATTTTCGCCCAACGTGGGGCTCGAACCCACGACCCTGAGATTAAGAGTCTCATGCTCTACCGACTGAGCTAGCCGGGCTTAGTGATATTACCTGAGAAACACTATTATGAGCTCAAAATTAGTCAGAAAAGTTTAACTAAAAGGTGCGCATGATTCTCTCAAATCACTTTCGTCGACAAAAGATTTTCGCCCAACGTGGGGCTCGAACCCACGACCCTGAGATTAAGAGTCTCATGCTCTACCGACTGAGCTAGCCGGGCTTAGTGATAGTTCTTGAAAAACACTATTATAAGCTCAAATTAGTCAGAAAAGTTTAACTAAAAGGTGCGCATGATTCTCTCAAATCACTGTCGTCGACAAAAGATTTTCGCCCAACGTGGGGCTCGAACCCACGACCCTGAGATTAAGAGTCTCATGCTCTACCGACTGAGCTAGCCGGGCTTAGTGATATTACCTGAGAAACACTATTATAAGCTCAAAATTAGTCAGAAAAGTTTAACTAAAAGGTGCGCATGATTCTCTCAAATCACTTTCGTCGACAAAAGATTTACGCCCAACGTGGGGCTCGAACCCACGACCCTGAGATTAAGAGTCTCATGCTCTACCGACTGAGCTAGCCGGGCTTAATGATATTACCTGAGAAACACTATTATGAGCTCAAAATTAGTCAGAAAAGTTTAATTATAAGGTACGCATGATTTTCTCAAATCACTTTCGTCGACAAAAGATTTTCGCCCAACGTGGGGCTCGAACCCACGACCCTGAGATTAAGAGTCTCATGCTCTACCGACTGAGCTAGCCGGGCTTAGTGATATTACCTGAGAAACACTATTATGAGCTCAAAATAGTCAGAAAAGTTTAACTAAAAGGTGCGCATGATTCTCTCAAATCACTTTCGTCGACAAAAGATTTTCGCCCAACGTGGGGCTCGAACCCACGACCCTGAGATTAAGAGTCTCATGCTCTACCGACTGAGCTAGCCGGGCTTAGTGATATTACCTGAGAAACACTATTATGAGATCAAAATTAGTCAGAAAAGTTTAACTAAAAGGTGCGCATGATTCTCTCAAATCACCTTCGTCGACAAAAGATTTTCGCCCAACGTGGGGCTCGAACCCACGACCCTGAGATTAAGAGTCTCATGCTCTACCGACTGAGCTAGCCGGGCTTAGTGATATTACCTGAGAAACACTATTATGAGCTCAAAATTAGTCAGAAAAGTTTAACTAAAAGGTGCGCATGATTCTCTCAAATCGCCTTCGTCGACAAAAGATTTTCGCCCAACGTGGGGCTCGAACCCACGACCCTGAGATTAAGAGTCTCATGCTCTACCGACTGAGCTAGCCGGGCTTAGTTATATTACCTGAGAAACACTATTATGAGCTCAAAATTAGTCAGAAAAGTTTAACTAAAAGGTGCGCATGATTCTCTCAAATCGCCTTCGTCGACAAAAGATTTTCGCCCAACGTGGGGCTCGAACCCACGACCCTGAGATTAAGAGTCTCATGCTCTACCGACTGAGCTAGCCGGGCTTAGTGATATTACCTGAGAAACACTATTATGAGCTCAAAATTAGTCAGAAAAGTTTAACTAAAAGGTGCGCATGATTCTCTCAAATCACCTTCGTCGACAAAAGATTTTCGCCCAACGTGGGGCTCGAACCCACGACCCTGAGATTAAGAGTCTCATGCTCTACCGACTGAGCTAGCCGGGCTTAGTGATAGTACCTGAGAAACACTATTATGAGCTCAAAATTAGTCAGAAAAGTTTAATATAAAATATACCATATGTAAAAACAGATATACGACTCGCCGGATTCAAAAGGTGATGTACGGACAGCAAACGTTGTATACAAAGTATATATTCCGAAATTAGAAACCAGATACTCCAACAAACGCATTACAACCACGGCAAAGGACAAAGAGGAAACCAAACTACAATTTTTTCCCTTCTTTAGCTCGCTTCGACATCCCGGC
This sequence comes from Harmonia axyridis, assembly GCF_914767665.1. NCBI lineage: Eukaryota > Metazoa > Arthropoda > Insecta > Coleoptera > Coccinellidae > Harmonia > Harmonia axyridis. The sequence goes on from NC_059505.1 coordinate 36,109,247, forward strand.
AAAAACCAATCCGCAGTTTCAACTCGGTTAAGAACCGGAGCAGCATCTATCTGAAGAACGCCAGCAATTTACCAATTTACTTTCTCTACTTTTACGCTCTGATGCTCCTGTCACATCGCTAGGTTGCAGCTGATAATGAATACGATTATCTTAATAATGTTATACGGTAACCGAGGCTGAAATTACTTCTTGCGGATAATCAGAGATCATCCGCTCAACGCGGTGGCAGAGGAAAAAGGAGGTTCAGATGGTTCAACTTCGTTCGATTTTTTTTTTCGCGAGAACGGGATAAGTTATTGAGAGGGATATTTTTAAACGTCCTTTCTTAAACAGAGCGCTTTATAATTTCATCACAATGTGTCTTTTTTCCGAAATTTGGGAGTCGGGATTGGTCTCAAACGATAAGATTAAGTTCTGCCCGTCCGTAAACACATTAACTCTCGAACTAAAGGGCATAGAAGCTTGAAATTTTCAGGACGTATTCAGATATCCAATGACGCAGTTGGATTCGTTAATGGGGAAAGTCAGACAAGGGGTTCCGTAAAAACGACCTGTCAACATTTTTTTTTCTATTAGTTTCGGAATCGCAGATTCGATTGGGATGAAGAATTGCATTTAAATGAAGAATGACGTTTTAAAGCCTGGTGCAAAATTTCTTGTTGATCGCGTAACCAAAACCATTGAAAATTCAAGATTAATATAAAAAAAAATTCCCAATATTTTCGTCATCACGAATCCGACGGAGTTGAGATTGTGGGTGTTGATATAAAATACGAATTCCAAGCTCCGGGCAAAATTTCCAAAACCTCACATTATCAAAACTGTAGGAAATTCAGGAAATTTTGGAAAAAGAAACATCGCTTATTTTCGTGAAAACAGATTAGATTGGGATGATACTCATATTTTGCATGTATATTTGGAATATAGAACTTCAATCTTTTTGGGAAATTTCGTTTTGACAGCATCATCAGAAGCTGAATATCGAAAAAAAACTGTTATTTCATTGACGTCGGATCCAACAGAGTTCAAATTTTGTAAAGAAGAACCTAGAAACTTACATTTTTGAGGGTAGGATCGCTTCTAGAATTCTGCCAATGAATTTGTTAATTGGTAAAAACCGATAAGAGGTTCCATATAGATATAACTGATTTGATTCCTTTTTAATTTCATAACTGCAGAGTTCATTGTGAGGAAAAATTGCATTTGGATGTAGAATAACAACTTAAAAACCTCGTGAAAATTTTCTCGTTGATCGCGTCACCGAACCATAGAAAACATAAGCACAATATCGAAAAATAATACTTCAGTGAACGAGTTTAATTTTAGCGTGTATATATACCGGGTGTCCAAGTTATCTATACAGGCAATACCTATATAGCTTATTTGACAAGATAATAAAAGAATAAAAAAATTGCTTTGAATAACATCATTGGAACCTTTCCAATGAGTTATAAAAAAGGTTCTCACTTTTTATTTTCAAATGACACCCCCTGTATATTGTCAGTGAAAATACCGTGTCATTCTATTTGGAATACAACGATAGCACATACTTGGTATTTTTCAGTAATAACAACAAAAACATTGATATTTTGTAACTTCCTTTACGTTATTTTATTATCCCTAAAAAAAGGAAATGCCTCCACCCATATTTGTACAAACTTCACATATGAGAAGTAGGTGAATTTTTTGTTTTGAAAAACCAATGTTTTTTATAACAAAAAACTTGCTTTAAATGTGTCTTCGTTTTTTGAATTGCATAGTTGGTATTTTGGTTGCAATTCATACTACACAAAATGTTTATGTTTTTATTGTTATTAATAAAAAATACCAAGTATGTGCTAACGTTGTATTCCAAATGGAATGACACGCAATTTCCACTGATAATATACAGGGGGTGCCATTTGGAAATAAAAAGTGAGGGGTAGCTACCACAGGGCTGTCAAATGCACGAAACTTTTTTATACACCACTGGGAAGGTACTTTGATGTTATACAAAGCAATTTTACAAAGCAAGTTTTTAATTTTTTTATTATCTTGTCGAATTAGCTAAATATTGCCTTATGCTCTAACTTGGGACACCCGGTATAAAAGATAACAATTTGAAATGTTATGCAAAATTTCGTGTTGATCGCAGAATATAAAAAAATTTAAAAATCTCAGACGTGCTTTTGTGCGCTCTTTCGTTCAGGCGCCAATTGCACCCATGGATACCACATTGACTATACGGAAGTACTTTCATCGTTTTCTTATGATTCGAGGTACTCTAAGGAACAAAAGGAAATAATTAAAATAGTTATTTATGCAACAAGTGCAAAAAGTGAATGTTTATTGCACTCGAAGTGTTGTCCAACTCGGCCTAACGGCCTCGTCGGACAATTTCACGTCGAGTGCAATAAACAATTTTTGAACGAGTTGCATACAACATTTTTTCTACGTTCATGCAAAAAGCAAAAAATGATTTCTTGAGGTGCGGCACTAGGTGTAGGAAAATGAAAAGCGCAACTTGAATACTTTAATATTAATATCGATTTGCATTGAAACAGGAACTAATACGTTACGAACAATTTAATTCAAACTTTATTTTTACCCTCAATGTTGAAAGTGAATGAACAATTGGTGCAATTTTCAATATGAATATTTCGTAGTGAAGTACTTTTTAAATCCACTTCTTTATTTGTTACTGCTGTAAACGTACTAGTACTTGGTAACTGTACATCGTTATTTCCTTCAGGCTGAAATATTTGTTTGTCATGATGACAGCACGTTGAAGTAGAATGACAGATGAGTGCAATAAAAACTTTATTTCACTAGTGCAATAAAGAACTTCTTTTTCCACTAAATATAGTTCAATAAAGTTTTGCTTTTTACATGAATGTAGAAAAATATACTTATTATAAACCGATTTCGTTGAAACAACGAACTAAAACCTTGAACCTCTTGAATTGCACAAAAATTATTTGGTTCCACAAAGACCTTGAAACACGTTTCGACGCTAAAAAGCTACCTTTCCCCGAAACAACCCACTGTGCAGCCATTATCCGAAAGAGTCAGTCCCGATTCTCGAAACCCTGAAACCTGAAACAAGTTCACCTCTACCACCACCGGTCAGTGGCCCGAGAGATATCATCTCGAAATATAACCATAATCCGTGGAATGGGCACGAACGAACCCAGAAGTCGAGGCAGAACCAACATTTCGCGTTTTCGTTTTCAACAAAAGGCCTCTCTTGTACCGGCTTTACTTCCACGATTTAGCCGGCAACATTTCATTTATTATCTGCATATGCCGATCGAAAACAGCGCTTTATGCAACCGTTGAAGAATGGAATTCGAAATGTTGTCCGCGGATTTATCTGACAATAGGACTTTCACTCGTACTCGGAAAAAATTGTGAATCGAGAAGCCGCCTGCCTGCAATTCGTGTGAATTTGCTCTCCGCCTTAATGCAAATTGCAACAAGAAATTCCTATTGTAATGCAAAACGTATAAGAAAGATTCTTGCTTAATTCGAAGTCCACTTGATACAACCAGACAAAATTATGCACTGTGAAAAAACTGAAACAAAGAGGACGTTCAAACTACTAGTGCTTCTCCTCAAGATCTTCAAGAAATTTTGCATAATGTGTCAATTATTTCACAACTGACGTCTAAGTTTCAATTTCATCGTATCGGTATTTAAGTTATTGACAAGACAATATTGAAATGTCTATGACTCCGAAACTATTTGGTGTATTTGGCTCATTAACAGGCTCAACTATCCCATTCAATTGTCGAACATACCCTGAAAATTTCAAATCTCCAGGTATCTTCCACCAAAAGTTATCAACAGGACGCCAAATTGTGTGTAGCATGTATGAAAGACTCGATATAAATGTTGTTTTCAAAGTATATATCCCTAAATCAGAAATAAGATACTTCCACAATCACATTTTTACCGATGTCGATTATTTCACAACTGACATCTAAGTTTCAATTGCATGGAATCGCTATTTTTCGAGTTATTGACAAAACAATACTGCAGATGTCTATAACTTCGAAACCATTTGGAGGATTTGGTTCATTAAAGGAATCGACTATGCTATTCAATTTTCGAACTTACTCTGAAACTTACAAATCTCCGGTTATGTTTTTTCAAACGTTATCTAGAGGACGCCAAATTGTAGCATGTGTAAAAGCAAACTGTTATAAGACTCGTCCGATTTAAAAGACATCAAATGTAGAATTCAAAGTATATATATATATATATATAACCAAATCCAAAACAAGATACTTCGACAACCGTATTTCTACCATAAAACTCTAGAAAAAAATCATTATTTTTATCCATTTGCAGAATTCGTAAAAAACACTTGAGACGAACTTATTGCGTTTTTTTACGAAAACTTTTTAACAGAACAAAATAACCCAATTTGAAAATATGAGTTGAAAATAACGAATTATTTCTACAAATTTTTAACTCTAGTGTTGTGTCCGTGAAAGCAAGTTTCCTAATTAAAAAATGAAAAAATGAACGTCAATGGAATCAAAAAATCTAATAGGTGTTTGTCACTTCATTTTTTTCTCATCTCTGAAAGCGTGTCACTTTCCAAGGAAAGGCCTAAGGTCTTTTGCTTACATGAGAGGCCCAATTAATTTTTGAAAAGGATTCATTCCCTAAAATCTTTCGCATTTATTTGTTAACGCCCTGTTTACAGAAAGTTCTATCACATAAGTTTTATAAATGTTATCAATATGCCGAATTTCATGTAGAGGACTCTCATATTTCCGAGAAAAATTCTGATCTACATATTCTACAAAATATGCAAAATTCGAAGGCTTTAGAGAACTATCTCCCTCTCTCTCTAATCTCTGTTATTTCCAATAATAAACCAACAAAGTCAAATATATTAATAGCGAAAGAGGTTCCACATATACTTTATGACTCAATAAAATCTTCATCAACAATCGAACAGTCATAAATGACTTCAACATCAACCTATTTCTGAGTGACCTTCAAGAAAACATAACTGATTATTTCAAAAACTGAATATTTCGTCGGTCATGCTCTAAATTTAGACGGATACGTTAGAACATTAAATCGTAAAGAAAACACGATATAAGTTTATGCTGGGTTTCGACCGAAAATGTTCGAATCTCGGATAATTCAAAAATGTGATATTTAGTTGATATTCGATATTTATAAGGAAAATATCGTACTTAGCATCTAAAGTGGGTTTATTAACATTTAACACAGCGTTGCGGTGTGTTAATATTTCTGTGATTATCAAACTTTTGGAATCATTCGAGGAAAAATATTTCAATCTAACTAAATTTTAACAGTTTACGTTCAGGAATGAATAGAATCAAAAAATCGGTTGCTATACCACGTCGTTCTCTGCAGTAGGAACACGATCCATGAATTTTTTTGAGCAAAAAATCATAGGAACAAATCTTAAAAATATCCATTCTTACAGCCCATATTCATTTTTTCAAAATACAGTGTTTTCCTAAATTGGAGGTACAAACGAAAATGAGATTCCCTGTATGATTTTAAGAAAAAAGTCCTATTAACATGTGTCTGCAAACGCTTGTTTTTTTCTCGGCCTCTTCTCTTCACAAGATATTCAACATAAATTCGGCATATATATTCAAATTTGAAAATTTTCATCATGTGATATGCTAATTTTAAATACAAATCGACAGGATGATTTTTCTGAAAGTGCTCGTTTCTTTTCTCGAGACCATTTTTTCGGTGGGTCACTAATAGTTTAGAAAAATGTAAAAAGAAACTTTGGTCATGCTGGACCAAAAACAAAATGTGTAGTACTCTACACATTTTGGTTTCTTGTATTTTTGTCGTATCTGCTACTGATTTCGGAAAAAAATTTCAAACAAATTTTTCCTTTTTTACTTCCAATTTAGGAAGATCCTGTATATTATTGCTACGATGATAATATGTATGTATACAATATTTTTTAGGCAAAATCCTAGCACTTGAAGTTCCAGATATATGACTTTGAACTTTTCATTCGTATTTCAGAATTAATGAGCCTGGGTTCGAATACTACTGCTAGGTATTCAATAAAATTGATTTACTTTGATAATTTCATTTATTTTTCGTCACGTGTCGATATATATTTCGTTAAAAGAGGAAATAATAGAGTATAATATAAAATTGGCAGTGTTTTCCTAATTTGGATCAACTCACCTTGATCAACGACATTTTTGTTTTATTGTTAGAAATTAAATTTTCATAGTTTAGTTCATATCGTATATTAGAATAAAGAGACTGTTTATTCTAGATTTTTGTTTCAGCTTTGTTAATTTTTCAAATTTTGTACATTAGTTGAATTAACATTATGTAGGTGATAAATTTTGTTTCAATGTGAACATCGAGATTGAAGTTTTTGATAGAAGGCAGTAATTTTATATTATACATTCAACTAGACTTATAAGTATAGTCAAATGACACTGCTTTCCTCAATTTTAAGTTTAAATATCGTAATATGCTATTGTGCTCTCTATCAAGGTGACGTTCAAAGGTGAAACGTCAAAAAGTGACATTCGATCCTCGAACCATCAGAAAAACAACCATACAAACAACAAATACACTCTGAACAGTGAACATACACCCTCCTTTCACAATCACACCAAACTTATACTTCTAGAGATATGAATTTTGAAAATGTTCATTTGGATATTAGAATTAATGTTTCATTGAAATTTGTTTACGTAGATAATTTCAGATTTTTTTCGTCACGTGTAGATATATTCTGCGTTGAAAGAGAAGAAATAATTGAGCATAGTTTAGAATTTACGTTGTTTTTCACTTTTGGATCAACTCACCTTTACGACATTTTTGCTTCATTTTAAGAAATTTCATTTGATTCTATTGTCATAAATAAGTTCATATTATAAATTCGAAAAAAGATACTTTTAATTTTTGATTTTTGTGTAAGGTTTGGTTAAAGTAATATTATGTTCATTGGGAAATAAGTTACTCATACAAAGAAATAACACCATAAAATCATACATTCAACCATACCCATGAGTTTTCATCAACGATAAGTTGCCAAATGTGGACCGTTTAATATCTTAATATTATTGTACTTTCTGTCAAGGTGACGTTCAAAGGTGAAACGTCAAAAACTGACATTTCTCTCCTCAAACCATCCAAAAACCAACCCATACAGACACAACCCAAACAAACCCCCAAATCACAACCAAACCAAACGCTCCAAAACGTACATTCCCACAAAACACGAGACAAAAACGACACACAAAACTCAAACAAAAAAAATCACCTGTTCCTCCACATCGGCCGAGCCGACCTTGCCCTTCTTCGCCCTGTCGCCCCGGCAACAGCACAAGAAACAACTCATGGCGGCCGTCGACAAAAAAAAGAAACAGAAAACGACAAACAGACGCAAAACGAATTCGCGCGACACCGGCAGCGCGAAACGCTCAGCAAACCGAGGTAGATCATCGACTGGGCTCGATGATAATGAATCCCCGGTCTCGGCCATCATTATTACTTCAATTATTATCGCCAAACCCGTAATATCAACAACAACAACACGCTCAAAACACATACCGATGCTTCACGTCTTGTAGGTGGCGGCCCTGATGAGGTGCGGAACAGCAACATTCGGGTTCCTCTGTGGTTGGACAAACTGCACACAAATCGGCGTTTTCGACGCCGCACACTAGACGCGGCAGCGGTTAAAAAAACTCGGCGGTGAGATTAACGCGAAGAAGTGCTCGCGGTGTTGCACCGTGCAAAGTCACCTGTGGACTGTCGGTTGCCGATGGTCGAGGCACCGGTTTGACCGTGGAAGACGTGTGGAGTGGTGTGTACAGCCAGGCAGGTAGACGATGGCGAGGTTGTGCGGTTCTTGCGAAAGACGGTGTGGAAGTTACTGCAGCCGAAAATTTGAAGTTCGCGACTGAGAACGGTTGCACTATACGTTTTCTACGTACAACTTTGCTTCCGCCGTTTTTTCGAAATTCGATGCTTTATTGTAAAAAACTGGTTTTACATTTATCATTCAAAGTAATGTCCATCGCTGGCCACTACTTTCTCCCATCTTTCGGACAGCGTACGAATCCCGAGTTGAAAAAACTGGTCATCTTTTGAAGCGATCCAATAATCGATACAATTTTTTACTTCCTCATAAGACCGGAAGAGCTTGGTCGACCAGGCCGTGTGCCATTGATCGAAACAAGTGACAGTCCGAGGGAGCAACGTCTGGAGAATATGGCGGGAGGGGTAGGACTTTCCATTTCAACGTTTCCAAGTATGTCTTGACCACTTTTGCAACTTGGGGTCGAGCATTGTCATGCTGTAAAATCACTTTATTATGTCTCTCGTTGTATTGCGGTCGTTTGTCTTTCAATGCTCGGCTCAAACGCATCAATTAGGTTCGATAACGATCGCTTGTGATTAATTCAGTCGGTTTTAACAATTCATAATACACTACGCCAAGCTGGTCGCACCAAATACTGAGCAAGACCTTGGAATCGTGAATATTCGGTTCGACCATCGACCGTGAAGCATGACCGGGATATCCCCATGATTTTCTGAGCTTGGGCTTATCGCAATGAATTTTTCGTCCCCCAGTCACAAAGCGATGCCGAAATCCCGTCCCTCTTTGCCTTGTAAGCAGATTTTCACAAGCAAATAAACGCCGTTCAGCAACTCTCGGCTTCAACTCGTACGGCACCCAATTTCGTTGTTTCTAAATCATTCCCATAACTTTCTGGCGTTTTGAAATGGCTTGTTGCGTCACTCTCAATTATCCTGCCAATTCTTGTTGCGTTTGACACGAGTCTTGATCAAGTAATGCCTCCAATTCCGCATCTTCGAAAACCTTCCCTCTTTCACCGCCATGCTGGTCTTCGACGTCAAAACTACCATTCTTGAAGCTTTGAAACCACTCTCTGCACGTTCTTTCACTAATAGCGGCCTCACCATAAGTATTTGAGAGCATTCGATGAGCCACAGCCGCAAATTTCTTCATATTAAAGCAAAAAATTGAAACCTACCGCAAACGACGATTATTTGGCTAGTAAGCTGACATGTGTTATCGAGAATAACTTTATGAAGTAGACACAAATCGACTAATATTTCGATGGCATTATGTTTAGAAATACCTAAGATCACTTTATGACATAAACGATCTATTTATTTCGACTACCAATCACCGCTACAGCCATCTATTGCAAATCGGCGAAAGCAAAGTTGTACACCTAATAATTCCAAATGATCTTCTTTTAATTGATACATCCTTTTCCATTAATGGGAAGTATTTTGAACCAAAAACACAAATAACGCATAAATTACGAGCTCTCAAAAGCTCCTGAGGCTAAGTCAGTGCTACCCTCGAATTGGCCTTACTTGAAACCATAACAGAGCGAAAAAGCTAAAACCAACTATTGTTACAGTTGCAAGGCCCAGATTTGAATCAACTCGATTACCATATTGGAAAAACCTCGAAGAAAACTGAATTTCCATTGCAAACTCAAAACGTTCTAGTTTCTGGAATTGGTCCACTTGGAAACTTATCGAACAACCCTCGTACATCCTCCATTCTGAGGGGTCCAATCTTTCTTTCACGATTCGAAGAAGTGTACAGAGGAAGAGACCTTGTGAAAGGTACGTCTGCGATATATCGAACACCTGCTCTTGTTTAAAATGCAGTTCAACTTGTGGTCCCTGTTCTCGTCACGAATGACAGCTGACAAGCTAGAGAGATCGGCACAGGTAGTGTGGGACACTGGGATCGGCATACAATTTCAGGGGGGTTTCGAAGAATCCTTCGAACATAATAATGAATATTAAGTATACTATAATTTTATCAGTCTCCGTCCTGTATTTTCAATAGGAGAACATATGTTTGGACGTTTGGCTGTATTCAGAGCTTGAGCTCTATTGACCAAATTTTAAACTAGGTGCGGTTTATTATTTTTTCTTATCTCAATATATTCAACATAAGGAAAAAGTTACATAGTAAAGATCATTCGTTGCGAAAATCCTATAAAATATTCAAAAATTAATAACTCAAAACTATACAAAATCTGACATTGCGACGAAGGAGAGAGATTTTGAAAATATTAAGAGCATTTAGTTATTCATTTTTCTCGACTTTGAGTCATTGATTGGATTTTTTTTCTCTGTGCTCTTCATATGTTATCTGAAATTCCTGATTTTTCTTCACTCAAATATGGACTTCTTACATTAAAACATTCAAAGATTATTCACATTGAATTAGTTTATTCAATCATAGCCATTTCAATATACAGGGTGATTCACCACGATAGCCTATTAGACGTTTATGGAAAACTAATCATAATTTTATTCTGAAAATTTGCAATTTGGGTTTTGAAAGTATGATCTTCCTCCCTAAAATATTTTCAGATCTCTACAACTACTACTTTACTAGTTCCTCATTTCAAATGGCACACCCAATATATTTGCATCATTAGATGCTTTTTGTAATGGCAATTTCAGCAATATGCCATACCTTTGCTGAAAACGCAATGGTTCATGAGTTAATGGGATTCTTATGAAAAAAATGGTGGGGACGAGGACTCACAGTTTTTTGAATATTTCTGCAGAGAAAGCATTTTTCGGAAAAACTTTTCTCATATTCGATTCTGCAAATACGTAGTATTATAAGACTTTGCGGTTTGGACCAAAAATGTGCAGGGTGTTTATCAGAAGATCATGAACTTGGACAACTGAAATTCATCAAAACTCAATACTTTCAAATTAGAACCTATATTTTTTTATTATTTTAGTCGATTTTACGTCTAAAAAGAAGAGAGGTTACTCCAGCAAACCCAATTCCTAATATTCCTAATAGTTTGGGAGTTATCGAGGAAAAACTTTAAATGAGGAAAAACCGCAATTTCTAACTGTGTAGAGTATTCTGTAACTTATGGAATTGTCAGCAAAAAAGCTATCAAATGATGCAATAATATACTAGGTGTGCTATTTTAAATAAGGAAGTAGTATTTTGTGTCCGGTATAACCGGAAGTTGTAGAGATCTGAAAATATTTTAGGAAGAAAGATCATTATCTTAAACTCCAACATTCAAATTTTCAGCACAAAGTTGAGATAAGTTTTCCATAAATAACTAATAGGTCATCGAAGTGAATCATCCTATATTATTTCAACTTCTGCGCAGATCATGTACATGAAGCTACAGTAGAAAATATACAGGGTGAACTATTTGCAACAACAAAGTTCATCATTATTCCGGGAAAAGGTGAGATCTGACAATAACGTAAAACAATCATAATATCGGCCCTATCACAAGATTCTTGCACACCAAAATCTCAAAATCTATACAAATTATGCGATAAATTAGGCGTTCCATACTCAAAATTCACTCTGTATTCCGAAAGAGTTATACCCAGATTTTTCCAATCGATAACCGCAAAAAAGTGTGTCAGACGTAGTTCTTTCGGTTTCAATAGGAAAATATTATTCTAGTTCGATAAAAGCCTGCTCGTGATCATCATTCATTATCTATTTCCCTTTGGCTTTCGGCTTTTCAGGTCTGGGATTGGGGAAAATTGAAACCGGGCGCGTATGAGGAAATGGAAGATCTGAAAATGGTGCTCGAAGTCGGAAACGTCGATGTATCGAATTGGAAGGGAAATATCCGGTTAGAAATACAATTTTGACACGCTATTAATCAGGTGTTTTCAATTTGATCCCAAAAAAATGGGGGAATCACGTACGTGACGTCTGGAGCTTCTGAAAGCTCGTTCATTCGCCTGACTTTTTTCCACGAGATTTTGCACAAAACTTATTATTTATTTTATTATTATTTTTCATTATTATTATTTATTTTATTTCACAACCAAATTCCGTTTTCTCAACACAAATTTGAGGTGAAATCTTTCTGATGTGTCTTAGTTTTAAGAATATGTGCCTCCGAAAGTTTCTGATGATCGTCATAGAATACAATAACTCATTTAACCTGCAAAGTGACATTAAATTGGAACATAGAACTACGTGACACTCCCAACAAGTCATTTGACTTTTTTTGAACAATTATATTGAGGAAACAAAAAATCATATAGTTACAAATAATAAATGTATGCTTGAAGGTTCAATTTTTACTCTTTCATATGCTTTAGGAAGTGAAGGTTCATTTCAAGGAAAAATGGTTTAGGGATTTTTTCGAAAACGTATTTATGTACAACTTTGCTTCCGCCGTTTTACAATAAATGGCTGTAGCGGTAAGTGGTAATCGAAATAACCAGATTGTAGATGTCATACCTTAAGCTTAGGTATTTGTAAACATAACGCCATCGAAATATTTGTCGATTTGTGTGTGCTTCATTAAGTTATTCTCGCTTAAACATGTCAGCTTACGACCAAATTCTCGTCATTTGCGGTAGGTTTGAATTTTCTGCTTCAATATGATGAAGTCTGCGGCTGAGGCTCATCGAATGCTCTCAAATAACTATGGTGAGACCGCTTTTAGTAAAAAAACATACCGAGAGTGTTTTCAACGCTTCAAGAACGGTGATTTTGATGTTAAAGACCAGAATGGCAGCAGAGAAGATTTTCGATGCAGAATTGGAAGCATTACTTGATCAACACCCGCAATAAGAATTGGATCATTGGGAGTGACGCAACAATCCATTTCAGAACGCCTGAAATCTCACCAAGAACAGAGGTTTTCGAAGATGTAGAATTGGAAACATTACTTGATCAAGACTCGTGTCAAACGCAACCAGAATTGGCAGGATCATTGGGAGTGACGCAACAAGCCATTTCAAAACGCCTGAAAGTCATAGAAATAATTCAGAAACATGGAGATTGGGTGCCGTACGAGTTGATGCCGGGAGATGTTGAACGGCGTTTGTTTGCTTGTGGACAGCTGCTTGCAAGGCGAAGACGGAAGAGATTTCTGCATCGCATTGTGACTGGAGACGAAAATGGGTTCATTACGATAATCCTAAGCGCAGAAAATCATGGAGATATCTCGGCCATGCTTCCACGTCGACGGCCAAATCGAATATTCTCGGTTCCAAGGTCATGCTCAGTATTTTGTTGGACCAGCTCGGCGTAGTGTATTATGAGATTTTGAACCCGACTGAAACAATTACAGGCGATCGTCATCGAATGCAATTAATGCGTTTGAGCCGAGCATTGAAAGACAAACGGTTGCAATACAATGAAAAACGTGATAAAGTGTTTTATCAGAATGACAATGCTCTACCCCATGTTGCGAATGTGGTCAAGACATACTTCGAAACGTTGAAATGGGAATTTCAACCCACCCGCTGTATTCTACAGACGTTGCTCCCTAAGACTATCACATGTTTCGATCAATGACACGCAGCCTTGCTGACCCGCACTTACGGTCTTATGAAGAAGTAAAAATTGGATCGATTCCTAGAATGCTTCAAAAGATGACCTGTTTTTCAAACGCGGGATTCGTACGAAAGATGGGAGAAAATAGTGGCCAGCGATGGACAAAACTTCGAATCGGAAAAAAACGACTAGTGAGAATTATATCCAAAAAGAAATGGCAATATCAACTTCCCAGCGTCCGTAAAAATTAAGAACATATTTGATTCTCTAATTTGCATTCAAATTTGCTTTCACGGAGCTATAAAGTTCAGTTTATCTAGGACTAGGACTTAATGAAAAAGACATTTACAACCTCGTAAAATAATGTAGCCTCTTTAGAAATCTTTACCGAGATTTCAGGTATTTTATCGAAGAAAAACGGTAACATTCTCTTCCACAAATTGCTCGAGACAAGACAACAATTCCATAATTATGATCTGATTGAATAAACAAGGAAATTCACTGTTTCTTCATCATATTTTTCTACGGTCGCCAGAGATCAATATCGATCACTTTCACATAATATCGAAAGTCATCCAAGAAAATTATTAATTTCTCCGATATTGACAATGAATTTTACTTATGATTTAAATTGGAGAAAGGTGAAACTGACCCCTTCGATTTATAAAATTACATAAAAACTTATTATACAGTTAACGAGCAATCACCCAAGAAATAATATAATATTCGAATAATTATCAACGTTAGTATTTCTATTCCATATTGCATATTGGATTTCGGGATTTTAATAAATTAATATTCACATTCATGAATACTCAATATTGTATGGTAATGTTGAGGCATTTTTTCTTCATTGAATTGCATAAGAAACAACCAAATTATATTTTCAATTGATTGAATAATTGAGAGAGAATGATATAACAATTTCACCGACGCCACTGATCGGGGATTCTTGACCCCTTTATTTAGTAGCAAGAGGGTCGATTCAACCCCTTATACAATTACAATATGATATCTAACCTAAAATCTCCTGCGTAAGAATCTGAAGAATTAAACTCTGAATGAAATTATATTTAATCGCAGTTCTTTTTCTTATGAGAGACTATAAAAATATTCAGACTTTCTTGAAACAAAACAGCTGTTTGTTCCTGGAAAACTGTGTGTTATCAATTGAAAAATAATCCTTTCCAATGACTTGGAATGAACCAGTAAAATACAAACAGCAAAATTGAAAACTTACATTTTCTTCCGGAGGACTTGAATTTTTCTCTGCATCTTCTACTTGAGCTTCAGCCTCAGCTGCAGTTTCGCAATTTTCTTCAGCTTCTTGCGGAGCAATATCAGACACCTCACCGATTTCACTCATCCTAAAGTCTTTTTCAGTTGGCAGTATTAGGCATCATCTCATTTTTCCAACTAATATCAAATAGTTATCACTATAAAATTTGGTGTGAAGATTGGATTGCACTAACAGTCATAATCACTAACACGACAAACAAAAGTATATATATTTTGGTAACTTAACTTTGAAAGATGTCATACATCTTCGAAGAATATTGATATCTAGGAAGGGAGTATTTGTTTTGACTTTATGTCAGGGGTTCTTTTTCTTTTCCCACCCCTGGCCTGGTTTTCCACCCCAATTCAAACGTTACATCGTTTCAGTGGCAACACTGCTCACAAATTCGGGTATTGTGGGTTGCAGAACCATCAATTCTGAATATTATGGAAATTGTTAATACATAGCGATTTCTGCTTGATTTGTCTAGATTAATTTCAATAATTTCTATTATTTATTAATGTGATTATTTCATTCCAAAAAATAACCACAGAACAATATAAATACAATTTTTTTTGGTAGTTCAAATTATTGTTGATTAACCATAGACCTAATATCCATATTAGGTCTATGTGATTAACCTAAAAATTTAACCTCAATTAATTTCGAACCATTCAACTCATCTTAGTGAATCACATATTCTATTTGAAGAAGCAAACATATAAATTTTTGTCTTAAAAACATTTACAGAAAGTGATAATCAACATTCCAATAGTATAAAAATTATAATTAGTCCCTAAATATGACGAAATCCGAATAGCTTTCAAAACTTGATGCTAATTCAATATTCCTAAGGTGTGATAATGTCGAAGTTATTAAGGAGGTCTTTAATATTATTTGGAAGGTCAAATATAATACGAAACTACAGGCAAAATGCGTTTGGAAAATATCTTTTGTTCACAAATACAGTTAGCTCAGGGATTCCAATGTTTTTTGGCGATCTAATTCAGCAAGAAATCGAGTATCAGAATAAAAAATTAGCAAAACGATATGACTATAAAAGATTAGGTAGGTTTTTCGTTAATTTTAAAATTACAGTATACTATATTACTCAAATATTTTTCAGGGCGAATGTTACTATTTGGACTGGCTGTAGGGCCTGTACATCATTATATTTATATAAATCTCAATAAGTACCTTCCAGGGAGAAGTATGGCCAACATTGCCAAGAAAATTTTGACAGATCAATTATTAATAGGTCCCCTATGCATTTTATTATTTTTCTCTGGCCTTGGAGTGTTAGAAGGAAAATCACTGGATAGCATAAATAGTGAAATTAAATCGAAATTCCTAGTGGTTTATAAGGTAAGCTTTTACTTTTACCCTTACAAATTGTAGAATTCTAGTGAATTGTCATTTCTTCTAGATGGATTGGGTTATTTGGCCTCCTACACAATTCATAAATTTTTATTTTGTACCTGTGAAATACCAAATAATGTATATAAATTTGGTAACAGTTTTGTATGATGTATTCTTATCATATGTTAAACACAGAGATCAAGATATGGATAAAATTGGAGAAAAGTACAATGAATGACTGAAACCCCCTCTAACAAATTTTTATGTTAATAAATATTGAAATTTTATTGTAGTTAAATGAATAATTGTTATTATTTTCAATTCATATTTATTGTACAAATAAATTGTTGATGTCTCTTATCTATTCTTTATCAAATGTGCTGATACAGCATCAATGAATGCCTGAGTAGACAAGTAATCAGAATCAGTAAAGTCTTCTCCCTTGATACAAGGTGCCAAGTCTTTGGTGAACCATCCATCTTCCACAGTTGATATAGTAGAAAATTCTAAACTTTTTGTGAAGTTCAATAATTCTTCGTGATCATCTAGTTGAGCCCTATGCCTCAAACCTCTAGTCCAGGCGAATATAGAAGAAATTGGGTTAGTGGATACCTGTTTCCCCTTTTGATGTTCTCTGTAGCATTCAGAAAAGTCAAAGTTAATTCAATTATTTTTAGAATATATTTATAATGTTTTTATGATCATAGCTGACACTGACCTGTAATGTCTTGTGACAGTACCATGTGCTGGTTCAGTTAATACTGTTTTACCATCATGAGAAATGATACTGTGGATCATTAGACCCATAGAGCCAAAACCTTGACCAACAACATCAGAAAGAACGTCGCCATCATAACTTTTCAGAGCCCAAATGAATCCACCTCTAGATTTCATTGTTTGAGCTGCCATATCATCTATTAGTCGCACTTCAAAAGATAAACCAGTCTCTTCAAATTTCGTTTTATACTGCCTAAAATCGTGATTCGGTATGAAAAACATACACTCAGTATGGAACAAATATATTTTTTGAGTAAACTCACTTATCATAAACATCCTGGAATACATCATTAAACAGTTTATCATATTCCTTCAAAAGTGTATTTTTTGATGCGAAAAATAACGGATATTTTCGATCCAATGCCATTCTGAAGCAAGAAGTAGCAAATGCTCTTATGCTGTCTTCTGTATTGAATGTCATCATAGCTACACCATTTCCTTTGAATGAAAAAACATCAATATTCTTCTCGGAATCTCCGGATTTCAAACTGATGGCCAACTGAAACAGAATATCCAGATAACATCAGTAAAGGCAGCTGTAGATGTTTCTGAAGAAACTATATAAAAATAGAATCAAAGATACCTTATTTCCAGGAGGTACAGATATGTTAGTTCCCCCATATTGGTCACCAAATGTATGCCTTGCCATGACAATAGGCTCTTTCCAACCTGGTACATATTTTTGCACATTTTTGCAAATTACTGATTCTCGGAATTGGGTACCATTGAGGGCATTGCGTAACATTCCATTGGGACTTGGCCACAGACTTGTCAAGTTATATTCTGCAATAAGTTATTGCAAGACGTCAAAATTCTAGAGAAAGCTTTCACGCATTTGTCTATCTGCCTCAACTTAAGTTTGATGTAAGCAGATGGACAATGTTGTCATCAGCAATCTTTGGTCTTAAGAATTTTTCCTTTGGAAAATTCGTGGCTTTTACGTAAAACTAACCTTTAATATGTTCGTGATCTGGTGTTATTGTTGAACATTTTATCCCTACGTTATGTTTCAAAATAGCTGCTGCAGCATCCTTGGATACTTGATTCTGAGTATTATTGCTGAAAATCAAATAAGAGAATCAAAAACTTAAAGCAAACTCTTATGGGAATTGTGTTATGAATGACTTTCTTTGTTACCCTTTATGTATTTATAAATGCTTTATTATGAATGAATTGATCTCGCGAATAATATAAATATTTACGATTTCCGCTATTCTGCCATTTATGTAATGGATTGGTCTCAGTTTTAACGACTTTTCATTATAAATCAAAGGATATTCATACAAATATCTGACTTGTTTATAGCCTTGAATTTCGTTATTGGCCAATAGGACTAATATATTGCATATTTCGATCTTTGATCATCAAATATTTATCGCAAATATATAGTATGTAGTACCTATCTACACGATAAAGCTTTCTCTTTAGCAGATAAAATATCAGTTTGATAACTACAACTATCATTTTTTATGTTCTCAATCGAATAAGTCAAGAATTCACGTTTTGAAATGAGTTGAACGATTTGTAGATTTTTGGTTTGAATTAGCAGTCCATTGAATTACAAAAAAAAATCTACTTTCAGTACATTTCACAGAGCTGAAACAATTAAGCATGATGTTTGTAAAATTAATCAATGGGTTATGGCAATAAGAGACTTGTTGATTATTGATTATTATGAGTATTTTTAGCTCTTACCGGTTTGTCAAGCTACAATCGAAATAATCTCTCTTCAATTCAACAAACGGAAATATAAGTTTTTCTTTTATTCTGTTGAAAATGATTCTGGTCATCTCATCCCCATCAATTTCTACTATTGGCTTTTGGACATTGATTTTGCTTCTTGTCGTATCTACAAACAAATATGAACATATTGATGTAAAATACTAAGACTTGAATAACATTGCATTTCCAACTCAAAGAAACGTTTTTCAGTTGAAAAATCCTTAAACAGTTATAGAAAATTCTACAAAAACATTATGAAACACCAAAATAAATTCCAGATTTTGATAAATAAATATTTTCTTCAGTATGATAATAACAGAGATAATTCGATTTATTTTACACTAATTTTTCAATATAAAAATTGCTTACAGTTTCTACAGTGCTGAGAAATGAGCCCCAAATTCTGTGTTTTCGAAAACATGTCTTTTTAACACAGTAGCTGTTCAGACCACGCGGTAAAAAAATTAACTGACCTACGCCAGCTTGTTTAGATTACGAAATATCTCGAAGTACACCACGTTATTTATAATATCAAGGATTTATCAATCGAAAATTATTTCGAGTACAGTTCCATATGAACGCTCGACATTGATTCGATTGAATGAACTGTATGTGGCTTTATTATGGGACAAGCAAGTTTCACATTATTTGTAAGGCGTATCAGACATGGTACGAATGCCGTCAAGAATTTAACCTTGCATATCGATCAATCAATACTCGATAATATACGTCTCAAATAAACCAGCTCTTTTGCTTGGAAAAAGTGCTTTGAACATTGGTTTGTAACTTAGGAAATTTTATTGATGATGTTCAGTGATATCATTTCATTGTATGGGTGAAATATCTATAAACTGCAATTCTTAAATCATCTGAAAACCCTATCAAAAGATTATACACAATGTATATATAAAATTTTACAAAAAATTCGAAGAAAATTCTTCTGCACTTACTTTTTGATCAAATGTCTCCTTCAAATTCTCATAATGAGAGTTCACAACTGAACAAAATGATTACTGATTTGGTTTCTTCCAGTTTAGAGTGATTACACATGTTGATGTAATATTAAAAGATTGCATTGCTCCATTCCTTAATAAAGGTGTAGAAAAAGAGGTTGAAATTCTCACCTGTTATTCTCGATTAAACTTGTCAGTTTACGAGCCAAATTCTCGTCATTTGAGGGTGATTTTAATTTTCTGCTTTAATATGAAGTGATCTACGGCTGAGTCTCATCGAATGCTCTCAATTACTTATGGTGAGGCCGCTATTAGTGAAAGAACGCGACGAGGGTGGTTTCAACGCTTCAAGAACAGTGATTTTGACGTCGAAGACGAGTGGTGGAAGAGATAAGGTTTTTGAAGATGCTAAATTGGAGACATTACTTGATCAAGACTCGTGTCAAACGCAACAAGAATTGGCAGGATCATTGGGAGTGGCAACAAGCCATTTTAAAACGCCTGAAAGAGTTGGGAATGATTCAGAAACAAGAAAATTAGGTGCCGTACGAGTTGAAGCCGAGAGATTTTGATTGACTTTTGTTTGCTTGTGAACAGCTGCTTGCAGGGTGATGACAGAAGGGGTTTCTGCATCGCATTGTGAATGGAGACGAAAAATGGATTCATTACGATAATCATAATAATAAATTGATGGATGACAGTGCTCCATTCCTTGATAAAGGTTTAGAAAAAAGGATTGAAACCCTCACCTGTTAGAATTGATTGATTTTCAAGCTTTAAGATGATAGAAAATATAAATGGTTATTTTTTATTTCATTTTTCAACGATTTCCTGTGTGAGCCTCAGGAAACACTCATATCGAATTTAATTAAATAAAAAGTCTTTTATAAAAAAAAATATATTTCACCATTCATCGATTCATATTACAAAAATAACTGTTCGAACAATATAATAGCTATATAACAAGTCTACAATGAATTATAAACTGAATGAAATTGTTTTTTTTGCATTCTTATTTTTAAGGAACAGTGGGCTATTATTTTGACAAAAGTCTGTTAATTAGTAATTGAATAAAAAACTACATGCGTGATTTCGTGAAACTAAATACTTACATGAATATAAACTTGAAAAAACTGGTGAAAACATTAAGACACATTAAAGGTGGTCAATTTTTCATCCAATAATTCCACAAATAAAAGGTAGTACAAAAAATATATAACAGAAACAGACAAATTGTAAATATAATGATACAAATTGATTTCAATACTGATTATATTCATATTCTACCCTTCTCATTTCAATGCTTACGATAATAGTAGGAGCTCCAGAAATATCAGAGTATTCATCAATTAGATTTTGTTTAAAAAATTTCATACGACACGTGTACTAGAGATTGACCAAAATTCTCTTTCATTCCAAAGGTGGCGCTATATAAAGAAATGACCTATGGAAACGACAGAAAATTTGATGTGAGCGCCACAGAAAACAATGTAGAAATCAACTGAAGTTTGGTCAACATCTCCCAAATACTATTAAATGGTCACTAAAAAGGTAACCATTCAGGTCTTAAACTTCTTTAAAATTTAGTATTCCTAGAGATCTTGGTTAATGGTGATGTTTTGAAAATGTAACACTCAGTGTTCTTCGTCATTTTCACCCAAAAGTTATATCTTCTTCCAGAATATTTTTAACATCATAGAATCTGAAATATTTCCATAATTTTGATTGGATTGAGTCAAACGAGCATAGACGTTCTAGATATTTAATTCTTGATTTCGAAAAGCCCTACATAATCCCCAACATCAATTCATTGGTCATTTCATATAGTCAGTGTACATTATTCTCAGCTTATCCCAAAAAACTAAGCACAATACTGTATGAGGTCCTAAACGAAGGTAACTGGGTCCGATTCCTTTATAGAATCCTAGAAATCCTTCTGATCTCCAAATTTTGGCCACACAATCGATATAACCACTGTACAATAAACCTCTACCAGAAGCATCCACTCCTAAAAAAAAATTAATAAATAAAATTCAATACATTGAACAAAATGAGTAAGTAAAGGCAATACAAAGTGAGGGTATAAAACGAAGAAAGTTAGTGAACTCAGTATTATAACTCAAATTTATTCTTGGCTGGCTGTCTAGTAGAATTTACCAAAAAAAAAATCATCTATTGAAAACCAAATAAGTACCTACCTTGGTTATACAACCTGGTCGACACCAAATCGAATGGAGTCATAAATGCACACATAACAACTCCTGAAACCATACTGGCAGCAAAGGAACCACCAATTGGGTAATTTTGGAGGATATCATTGTTTTTCATAAACTGCTTGACATAAACGAACGAAGTTAACTGAGATGTAGATCCTACAAAAGCTCTAGGAACTGCTGAAACACTTCCTCTGAACAGCCCTTTGACCTGCAAAATCAATCAATCATTATCAACTAAAACCACTTTACTACCTTCAATCTAACCCACCCCTTCTTTGCTATAAATTTTTTTGAATGCTGCTATTGTCCCTGAATGTTTATGCTGATGGCCAAAGGCTATGTCTTTAGACGCTTCAGCCTGCAGATGTGTTTTAACTAGGTAGAAAGGGCTTGCTATGTAAGCCCCAAACGATCCACAGAGACCACCAAGAAGAGTGCTCTTGTAGAACACCAAATTTCCATCTTTGTCGCTCATGTAACCATAATCTTTCAGCATCTGGTAGGACCCTGCAGAATTAAGAGTTAGTCTTAGAGATAAATCAAAGAGTTGGTCCATAAGACAATTTACCTAATCTTGAACCATTGAGCACCAATTGGAATATTTCTCCTGGTACAAGTCCTTTCTGTAAAGCCAACAAACCATCATGTTTTGCTATAACATAGCCAGCATGAAAAACGTTTTTATAATGTACAGCATGCTGGCCTCTGGCTTCTAGTTCACCCTGTAGCTGCATCCTTGTCTTCATCACTTCAAGAGGGTTGGTGAAGAAGCCAGCTCCCATGGCTGCAACACCTCCTAGTGCGAATTCCATTGTTCAAAGGGTTCCTACAGTTCAGAAATAAGTTGAACCAATTTGGATATTACTGTGAATGGAAATTTGAACTTAATCCTCAGCGGTTTTACTCATGATTTTTTTCAAATAACCTACAGAAACTATCCAAATTCAGTTTGCAATAATGGTTAAATTGCTATAGATTCACAAACTGAAAAGAGGGACTTGTATGATAGCTAGTACAACCAAACCAATGAGAAATAGCAAATAGCTCTTGTCTGCTTGATCGTTGGTTTCTACTTTCACCTAATCAAATTATAGCTATCTTTGTTCATCTTATCAGAGTACATAACATTTGGTGTCCTTGAAGTCTGCAATCGATGTTGCCATATTGTGCCAATAGAAAATATAAACGCTTAAAATTCCAAATACCCATATTTATTTTTGTTTTTCAGGTAATTAAGAATGCTATCAAACAAAAGGCCGTAAAACATGATGTTTTAACGATATTTCTCAACAAAAACTTAATTTTCGTTCAAAGGAGAAAATTAATAAATTGATTGCTTGATTTTCAACCTTCAAAATCTATGGATCGGGTATCGAATTAAGGTTCAGAACAATGAATACAATATTCATCTGAATGATCACAAAGAATTATTTTTGGAAATAATAAACCATTTAAAATTTTTGTCCAACCGAATGTATAGCGTATGGTGACCTTTAGAAGAAAAATATCCTTTCATTTTCAGCTCCTAATAACCCAAACAAGTTGGGCTGTTATAACTTATAACTCTAATATGAAAGCAATCTTATTCATTAACAGGAATAATGATGAAATAAGAGATTAGATTTCGTATTTTTTGTCTGGGAAGGATTTTTTCAAATAGGTACTTCTGTAACACTGAATATGGGATATCGCTTTCTCATGAGAAAATATATCTGAAATGCAATTGATAAAGCACGAAATGGTTAAATTTCAAAATTTCTGATAAGTTTCTACGTTCGAATTTTCACTTTACTTGATTCGTGTGTTTGATTGTATTTTTCAGTTTAAATGTGGCTTCCATTACGAAATTTTCTTTTTTTTTTTTTAATATTTTCAGTCATCATCAATTGATAATCAAAGAAAAACGCGTCTTATCTGTGACAACAGGTGAGATACACTGCTACATCTATGAGTTGAACGAAAATTCAAACTTACTTACCACAAATCGACAAAAAAAACACTGCTAATGGTCACGTGTGAAGGAATATCGAAAACTCGGTCTTAGGATAGCTTCATGTTGTAACGAACAGTTGGATATGAAATGTAGCGATAAAATTCGTCCGAACAGAACTACACTTCGTATGCGTATCTATATCATCACCGAAATACAATCGCTGATGGCATCAGCGACAGCGCACAACATTAGCAAAATAAATATAATTTTCGAAGAGTTTGAGCCGCAGATTAAGAGAGATATTTCATTCGAAATCGAAAACTCCTATTTTTCATAACATTCGTTTTCTTACGTAATATGTAAACAAATATCATCCCAACTTATCTAGGTTATGTACTATGCAGGTTATTCGCTCCCAATTTTGAATAAAATGAACTTTGCGCTTGTCTCAATAGGAATAGATTAAAAAATAAATTTTTATTGTAAGATCAAATCATCGACCTTGTGGATATAGCAACTGAACAGTGAAATTTTACTGCATTTCATAATATGATCGTCTTTTGAAGTCTTGGATAATATATTCATTAATTCAATTCTTGAAAACTGCATTGTTAGTGAAGTTGAAGGCGATTTTTTCCTATCACTCCTGGGAATTATAGAAAAAATTGTAGTGGTAAATATTTCTTTTTGATGCTGTCATCTATGAATGTACTCCTGAACTGAAAAGAATTCAGTAATTTGTTCATAGATGACGCGCCAATAAAATATATAGTTTTCTCTAATAATCTTAAAAGCGCCATCTACAATTGAATGACTGAACTAAACATTAGTTGAACGTGAATTTTATAGATGGCGATCCGCGAATATAGATAGCTGTAACTTATGGCTGAAAAATCTATCAGTAATTCATAAATTAATCTATAGATGTCGGTCTATCTGAAATAATTTTTTTTTCAATAACTAATTTCCAATAAACTTTGAAATATGAGCTTCAGACTTTCTGTCCCAGAATTCTTAGGTAGGAGGGTAGGCTCAGGGTTAGGATAATTTCGTTGGAAATAGATGTTTCTTATGATTCGAACTCTTGTTTTTTCAATGATTTTTTAAAAAATACCTTTCTGATCGTAATAAAATTTGAAAATCAGATGCAAAATGAATGTTCATGTCAATTTCCAAATTTGAGTGAATTGGATTTTTCAGAATGTATAGAAATATACAATACAAAATTTGGGTGAACTGAATCAATCAGAATCTATTTAGGTACTATACAGTGATCTGATCTAAATTTCTACACAAATAAAACTCAGGTGAAGTAAGACAAATATGTAGTTTTTATACAATACTTCAGATATAAATGTATCCATTCGTCTTCTCAACATCCATGTGGAGGATCATTTGCTGATTAAGATTCTGCAGAAACAGCACAGTCACTGAACCTAGATAAACTTTGAAGGAAATACTTATTTATCTATACAAAGCTCAAAATATTGAAGGAAGAAATATATTATTATTATTATTTATTATTACATTAAATCTACAAATCAACTAAGTTGTTTCCGTAGAATATAAGATTTAATACACTTAACAACTTTCAAATAACCATCAGACTGTCTCAAAGATTTGGTGAGTTGTTGTATTCCTTCATACTTGAATAGACAGAAGATCTTCTGCTCAGTTCAGAATGTACTTTCTTGAGACGAAATTTATCCCTATTTCTGGTATTGTATTGATGCAACTTATTCATTAATATGTTCCAAGACCCAATATGCCAAACCATTTGGCAAGAAATATTGAGAATAGCACTGGAAACATCTATTGCTACCTACGCACTGCATATTCATTTCCTTTGATCCATATCCTGATGTAAAAGACAGCAAATAATCTTATTTGGTCATACAAATCCTCCAAAGTTAATTTAAAACTACTCTCTACACAAGGGAACCAATTTTCAATTCAACTTAATTCCAGCTCAGTTCTTTTGAAGTATCAACATCATTAGATAATCAGAATATGAACACGTGTACAGCTATTGGAACATGAGCCTATAAGGCACCAGAGGCAATAAGGCAATTTATTTTTTGATGTATTTTCCTAGAAATGGATGGGAATTAAAAAAATCCCGATGAATAACATTGGTTTGCAACTTGGGAAATTGTATTGATGATGTTCAGTAATATCATTTCATTGTATGGGTGGAATAATCTTCTGAAGATCCTATCAAAAGATTATAATAGATGCAATGTATAAAATTTTACGAAAAATTCAAACAAAATTCTTCTGCACTCACTTTTTGATCGAATATCTTCATTAAATTCTCATAATGAGATGAGATTTCACAACTGAACAAAATGATTATGTGCTGATTTGGTTTCTGATCACACATATGAAAAAATATCAAAATATGTCATTGCTCCATTCTTAGATAAATGTGTAGGATTGAGATTCCTATTATGTTAAGTATTAAAACGTAATTATATTTGAATTATTTGAATCAATCGCTTTCTCATATGACACTCCATTGTTGAAACTGAATAATTTCAGAATGCCATGTATTTTGGGAAGATTTAATAAAACTTAGTTCATGTCTAATATGCCTTTTAAGTCAACACATAGCAAGGGTATCCGAAAAATTTGTCAAAAAGTTTATTAGGCCTTTTATTTTTTTTTGCTTCAACCAAATCATCAGATGTGAATATTTCAAGACATTTCTCCATCGCCAGTTTCACGACCAAAAGAGATGTTAATAAAAAGGCCAAACGTGGGTGGTTTGAAGTACCTTTACCGCCCTTATTATTTCAGTATAAATCATGGGGCAAAAAGCATTGTTGAATTCAAGCACTCATTCAATGCATTACCCCATTATAATATCGCTCTCCTTCTCTCAAATTTTTTTTTCACGTAGGCGAATTATTCATTACAGCGTATTGTACATTCTGAGCGACATCTCGCGGTAATTTATCGCAGACTTCGTAATGAAATTAGGAAGACACCTCGATTTGGGCGGAAAATTATTGAAGGAACAGGGTATCGCCCACAATTCGGGCCATCACGCCCACTGGCTGTTCTCGCCCGGGCGGTGTCTGCATCTTGCGGCCACCTACGCGATTTTCAAATGCACCTACAGCGTTCACGCCCGTACGATTCGAATTTTATGAATTCGACTGTTTTCACAGCGGCATGTCGAGAATTGGAAACAATTTCGAAGTATTTTACAGTGGAAATATTGTTCTATTTATTCACACCCTCATAAATAAGACTTAGAACAGTGATATATAGGTTCATTCAACAAAAAAATTGAAATTCTTATTTCATATCCACACCCTAAATCTCAACTCTGTTGATTTTGTGGTCATGAAAATAATGGCTAATTTTTTTTATATTCTTCTTGGTTTTTCTCTGATTTTAGTGGAAGGATCAACATGAAATTTTTTCATGAGACTTCGAAATGTGAGTCTGAATCTGAATGCACAATTTTATCTCCATGAAATTAGCAGTTTTGAAATTATAAGGAGAATAAAATTTCGAAAGGTTATATTTACGGAACCCCTTAAGAGATTTTGATCACTACCTAACTTTACTGCGGCATTTTAAATCCGAATTCATCTTGAAATTAAAAAAAACATAGGATCACCGTGGACTCGAACCCAACTTATGCTCATAATCTTAACATAAATGTTTATGACTAAATAACGTCATTATAAAGATCTCATCAAAACTGTAGTATCCATAAACAATAACTGTTGGATATTTGCTATAAAATATACTGTAGTATCATCATAGCAATCAATGTTTTTAATTTCATGTGAGTGTGTTGCAAATTTTTCAACAAATAAATTCATTTAATTTAGTTTTCATGTTTTTTCTACAAAAATTTTTGTATTTCTTAATTTGAGCTAGCAAGATCGAAAAAAGCTCCTATAGTTCCTTGAATGGACAGTTTTTTATTCGATTTCTTCATTCTACACATTTCTGAACGTAAATTATGGAAATTTCGATAACGACAAGTTAAATCAAATATGGGCGTCATTTTCTTTTCTTTGTATTTGGTTTTATGTTATACAATTAAATGATAACTTCATTTCTAATATCAAAATGAACTTCACAAAAAAAAAACGGCTGAATCAGCAATTAAAACGTTTTCGTATATATCACTCTATTGGTAATACTTCCAAGTGGCGTCACTGACGCCATGTCGCGTAAAATTGTATTTTGGCGGCCTCTATGAATTTTACTTTTTGGATTGCCATATTTTTAGGGAATATTATTTTTCGAATTGAGAATAACCTAGTTTCTTCTACTATAAATGGTGCTAACCTTCATTAAGGAGTAATCATAAAAATGACTTTGCTACAGTACTCAAAAAGTTTCATTAAATCTTACATATTTCGTCCATCTGTCTTCAAAGGTTATCAATCTTTAGTTGCGAATCACTAGAATTTTAAGTTATTCACTTGTAATACTCCTTCCTTCATTAGGTCCTTTCCTTATATTATTACTTACTCACCCTATTTGTTGAGATGAAATCCTCATCTTTATAATACTGACGATCATTCTCTTGTGTTCTATTTTGTTCATCAATAGAAGTGAAACTTTTTAGTAGTTCGTGAAAAAATATTAACACATCCTGAAAATTTTACTGTTGGAATCTGAAACTTCAAATGTTAAATATTAAAAAAATATCAATTTTCTCACAATAATAAATTACTTACTTGTATCACATATTTTGTGAAAAATAATTTAATGTCCTATCCATAAATTTTGTAGACAAAAAATAGCTAATGAATAAAATGCATTATTCCTTTAAAAAAAATAGTGTGTTCGAAAAGTATTCATGGAATAGAAAAAAGTGACAAAAAGCTAAAATCCTCACAGATACTTATTTTTGAAATTTTGAATATTTAGTTGGAATAAAAATAATATTAGGAATTTCTGGAATTAACATAACAATTCTTAATGAAACATATAAGATATTGAATGGAGAAATAAACAAGGAGCTTAAAATATGCATTTAAAAAAAACTCATCCATGATATAGGTAGATACTACCTAAAAGAAGATTTTATTTACTATCCAAAACACACTCAAATTCTAGACAAAAATGAATATATATATGTCGAAATTAAATAGGAAAGATTAGTTCATCAGTTGAAATCAATCAATTAATATCTCCCATGTAATTTTTGATTATTTTTTTTATTGGTATTTGAAGAAGCAAATCTTTTTTTTAAAAGAGATTTTTTTTCAATTTCATTGTCAAAAATCTTGGTATAACTTTTCATTAAGGCAAGCATAAAAAATTTCAATATTGAAATATCAGTGTTTTTTAGTGTACTAACAACAATTATTTGGTTCTGATGAAATGAAACAACAGACTCAATTTTTGTACTTTTATATTTGTCGTTTATAAATTCTTATATAAAGTACATTTTTCCGTTTCATGAATTCAAATGAACCAAGAACATTATAAAATTGAATTAGTTTTCTACTATTCGTTTAAACTGTTTTAAATATTTTAATATCATACTGAAACAAATAGTTTTTCTAGTTCAACATTAAATGTACTATGTTGAAAACAATTGTTCTGTAAAGAATCAATAATAAATACTCTGATGTATTCTCGAAATGAGGAATTGTTTTAAAACAATCTGACTGCCAAAAATGCAGCAGGAAAGGCAGTTTATCAACCACCTATTCGGGAGCACAGTACTGGCCTAGAAAAAAAATTTTCTCACAATACACTCATGAGGGGTTTTAAGGTTTTTTTTAATCATTGTCATTTAATTTTTTGATGGAGAAGTTCATTTCATTGGAACTAGTACGTCATAGATCTTGTAGATGCGTTTTTTCAATCAGAAACAGCGATACAATATTACGCCTGATATAGCTCAGCTGTTCTCAAAATGTGGCAACTACGAATGTTAAGGGTGTACGTACAGTATCTTTCTTGATAGGTTCTTCAGTGCGAATTCATTTTGATTCTGTACGGAAATTGCTTGATCGATTCTTTTAAAATGTGGAAAAATGCTTTGTTGCAAGGTTAAAATAAACTTATTGATTGTTTTCACAAAAAAAAATTTTTTGAATCATTTTAAAAATTGAAAGGTATTTCAATCGTATCTCAATTATTTCAATGATGAATTTCAAATTTTTTGGAATTTTTACATTCTGATGAAAAAATACAAACAATTTATTTAGAGGGTTTGAAAAATATAATCTATATGTTCACGAGTTCTTCAATTTGATCCACTGCTTGGCTTGATATTCTAGCTACTTGGCTCAAGCTCAAAGAGCTTGAGCTTGACTTGAAATCAACTCAAGTTCAAGTCAAGTAGTAGTTTTTCAATGTCAAGTCAAACATTTATTTATCAAGTACTTGATTTGAAATTGAAAAACTAATACTTGACTTGAACTTACGTTGATTTCAACTCAAACTCAAGATACTTGAACTTGAGCCAAATGGCTTGAATATCAAGCCAAACCGTAAGTATCAATATCAATAAATGGAAAAATTAACAAATAAAAAAGGAATAAATGACAATTGGTGATTAAGAAAAATTTGTAATTCCATGATAATGAAAAAATTGAAATAATTGAGATACGCTTGGAAAACCTTTCAATTCCCAAAGTGATATAAAAAAAGATACATTTTTCGTGAATCAATCAATGAGTTTATGCTAAACTGGTATACGAAGGTTTCTTCCAAAAATTGAAAAACAGGCGATTTCTGCAAGAAACAAAATGAATCTGCACTGAAGCACCTTGTGAGAAAGGAAGTGTAAACCCTTAAATTCGATTCTTAGAATGTTTGGAGCAACCTAAAGGTTAGAAATACCTATAAGCATCAGTTCCCCAATCGGTAAGTAAAGTCTCCTTTACAAATGAAACATGTTCCATAAACCAATTTTATGGTTAAAAAAAGCCTTGAAGCGTATTTCATCATAAAGTTCGGATAGTGGCACTTTATGGCAAGAAAAAGGATTCTTTTGTTCACGCATGCTCTCATTGAAATTATTATACGTATTTGAAAATTGGTAATTAGGTACCTTCGTTTACTTTCACTCTATACACAGAAAACCATACCGATTCTTCTTCTTTTTTCGACATAATTTCAATGTATAATATTACCAATTGGAAGCAATAAATTACTAGTTCTCAGAATAGCCAACCCTAGGAAACTTGACAGTTACGAAAAAAGGAAGTTTCCTCCAAAAGACCATGTTTATGGAACCGGAGGCAAGCTTTTTTTGAAGGCGACTTTATAATAAAGAGGTCTTTTCCAAAAGGAGCCTTTTCGCATGGATTATGGAACTGGATTTGAGCGACTCAATTTGCAGACTAACATATTCGAAGAAAAATTTTTTTGGCCTCCGTTTTCGCCCGATCACCAGCAGTTGTTATATTTGCGTTTAATTCCCCGAAGTCTCCGCCGAAGAGCCCAACATTGGCCGCTGAAGGCAGAAACGAGGGAGCTGATTTAATTGTGTCCGTTGCGCGCTGGATACAGAGATGGCAACCATTTGTCATTCGCCCCACCCTAGCAGCAAGTGCGAAACAAGAGAACATCGGAAATCACGGACGGTCTTGCCAATCCCGCCGATTTATCGGCGGAAACGGCCGTTTTCAAAACGACGCGTCGATTGATGAAGGTTCCGTACAGTACGTTTTTATTTTTAGGCCAATCGAGGAAACGAAGCTGGAGCGCCAGCAATTTATCGGTAATCGCCCAGAAAAATTGATCACGAATCGGCAACTCTTAATTCGCCAGTCATCTTATACGATTCTTGATGAATTTTGTCGCGTGGAAAAGTCTTCTCATTCGCTATTCGGCCAATATATAGAGAAAGAGCCAGTTTCATAAACGAAAGTAAAGTCCCCTTTTCTGTGAGAAGTTTGCTTTATGAATGAAACGTTTGTTATGAACCAATTTTGAGGTTAGAAAAAGGTTTGAAGTGTCCTTCCTCATAAAGTCCCGATTTTGGCCCTTCATGGCAAGAAAGGGATGACTACAAAACACAACCTCATCGCACGTTTTTCTCTACCACACAAACTTTTTTGTTAAAATTATCATATTTGAAATTAAGGACCTTCATTTACTTTCACTTAATACACAAAATTTCAATTTCTATGAAATATTATCAAATACAGACAATAAATCACTAGTTCTCAGAGTAGCCAACCCTAGGAAATTTAACACTTACGAATAAAAGAAAGCTTTCTCTAAAAGACAGTCGGAATATGTTCATGAAACCGTAGCCACTTTCAAGCTCCATATAAAGGCGACTTTCTAACGATCTTTACCAAGAGTAGGCTTTTAGGTTGGATTATGAAACTGGTCCTAAGACATCAGAAATATAAAATTTCAGAATTGTCGCCAAGACGAACAACGAAATTTTACAAAAACAAGTCAGTTCACTTTTTTTTTAAATAGCCACGGCAGTAAAAAATTGAGTGAGATTTCACAAGATAAGTCTGTCGACAAAGAGTACAATTTTTGTTGGAAAAAAAAGGACCAATGTAGAATCCTGTTTCAAAGTCACGTTTGAGGAAGTAGAATTGCTTCATTCAAAATAGTATATTCTAAAACAAGTTTCGGAATTGACGCCTATTCCAAAACGAATGCGAAATTCGAAAACGAGCGAGTTTTCGAACGCATGAGTGTTGGTAATGCCTTCTGCAACGAGTATTAGACGATATTTTCTCTATTTCAGTCAAGTTTTGTGAAATATTTCGAAATTCAATGAAAAATTCAGATTGCACATCCTAGTGAATTTTGTATTGAATCTGTTACGAGAATTGACAGATTACGGAATTTGAATCGTAAGTTTCGAACTTTGAAATAATTCATAATTAAGCATTGAATTCGTTAATTATGGATGACGAAATCGATTTAATAGCGCCAGAATTAAGAGAAATTGCGAATAATGTTGAAAATCACTTCACTCTATCCAAATTATATTATATTGACAATTGACGTGCGTTGAAATTTTATAGGATCGAAAATCAGACAATCACCAAACGAAAAATATAACTAAAAACAATGCTGTAATGAGTTCATTACAGCACTGGTTTCAGAACTGTAATGAACTCATTGCGATACTGAAATAGAGAAATGAATTTAAATTTAGTCAAGCCCAGAACTCTTAAGATCAACCGAGTTAACTTTCAAACTGATTCTAGCGAGGATTTTTTTCGGGACTTTCGAGCAGCCAGCATCACTTTAAAATGGCCTCATTCGAACAGATAGCATGGCTTGTTTTAGTATTTCATAGTTTTATTTTATTGGAAATCCCATTGTAACGCATTAATTTTTCAGAAATCCTCTTAA
Organism: Harmonia axyridis; assembly: GCF_914767665.1. Lineage (NCBI taxonomy): Eukaryota > Metazoa > Arthropoda > Insecta > Coleoptera > Coccinellidae > Harmonia > Harmonia axyridis. The sequence goes on from NC_059505.1 coordinate 36,142,125, forward strand.
AATATATTATCCTCTAAAACCGTCAATTCTTGGATTCTTCAATACTGTCATTTAACGGCAAGATAACAATTGCCATCAGCAGAAAATACAAGTTACTAAATAGTCCCCATTTTATATGTTTTTGTTTGGTGGTTAAGAGGGATTCATCAAGCCAAGTAGCTTGACATTTTAACCAACTACTTGACTTGCAAATCAAGCCCGTGAAAAATTATATACTTGAGGTTGACTCGACTTGATTTTAGATATTTATTGCTTGACTTGATATCAAGCTACTTGATATTACTTGCGCTTGATATGCACGCGTCGCAAGCCATATATTTCTGCAATCTTGTGCGCGCTTAGACTAAATAAAGGGGTTCCTTGAGCGCCGAGAGACTGAAGCATTTGCCAGTCTGACTTTATTAGTTGTTTTCTCACATTTCTATGAAATCTATCGGTAGATTTTTCTAGTTTCAGAAATATCTTTCCAAACTTAGTCAAAATGGATAAGGATTTTTTATCAACGCCAGCATATTCAGCTCCTGTTGAAAGACAATTTTCCAGAGCCGCTCGTACAGTTACAAAAACCTGCAATAGGTTAGGCGACAAATCTATAAGATGCTTCATGTGGCTTAGATCTTGGATGGAAAATTATGAAATCAAACGAATCCTGGAGGTTTCTCGATATTAAGAAACTTAATTTTTTTCAATTTTTAATTTTGTTATGATTTATAGTGATTTAATTTATGTTTCTATTCAAAAAAAGTTGATATTTTCGGTTCTTTCATACAATAAGTTTAATAAATAAAAGTGTTTTTGCAAGGTTCCTTCTCATTTCATCATTCTTTCATTGATGTGACACTACACAATAAAACTGCTAAAAATCAAGTAGCTTGATATGATTCAAATACTCGATAAATAAATACTTGACTTGAAATCAAGTCATGTTCAAGCGGTGAATCCCTAGTGGTATTTTCTTCAGCTGACAACTTTGTTGTCGAAACGTGCGTCAAACGCTAATAAACAAAAGAACGGCTACTCCATCCCTCAAATCTCTCGGTTTCCGCCACTAGAATCAGCATGAATCGGCAACGTCGATCGGAGGCCCTTGAAGCAGCCAAGTTCGTACTATACGATAGACCTGCAATGCGATGTAAAATGTGTAAACTTGCGGGGGGTGGAGTGGGGGGTGTTGGTTGTGCACGGAGGGGTGGATGGCCGGGTCGCGCGGCCATTGACTCCCACAGGATGCGCTCCTGTTATGGCACACTGGCCCAGTTTTCCCGATTCCCAAGCCAGAAACGGGGACAGATATACGTTTCTGTACAAGCTTCTCGTGCTGCTTCACGCCCTTTCAGGCCCGGAACCTGTTATTAAACAGTTCATCCGGTGTTTATTGGCGCGGATCACCAAGAATCGAAGGACCAGCGGACGGTCGGATTCAAGCAGTTTTGACGAGGAATTTTTTGTAACGTGTTAAATGAAATTACGTGGTTAGGATCATTGTAACAGGCGACTCTTATTTGGACTAAGCCAACGTTTCGAATATATATTTAGACATCATCTATGGCTACAAAGAAAATAAACAAAATCTAATGTGGTATATAACTACAATGCCTGGAATGCTTAAAATGTTACATAGTGTAATCGAAACAACTCCTGAAAATGCTAATTAAACAACAGAAATACGATTGCGATGAAAGATTCAGGAATAGTAAATTATAAAACAAGTTGCAGAATGGGCTCCTATTCCAACACGAATGCGAAATTCGAAAACGAGTTTTCGAAACCAGGAGTGTTGGAATGCCTTCTGCAACGAATAATAGACAATATTTCTCTATTTCAGTCAAGTTTTGTGAAATATTGTCGAAATACAATGAAATATTCAGATAATACATCCTAGTGACTTTTGTATTGTATCTTGGCAATTGATGTGACTGTTACGAAAATTAACAGATTACGGAATTTGAATTTGAATCGTACGTTTCGAATTTTGAAATATTTCATAATTATGCATTAAATTCGTGAATAATGCCTGACGAAATCGATTTAACACCACCAGAATTAAGAGCAATTGCGAATAACTTTGCAAATCATTTCACTACATCCAAATGATATTATATTCACAATTGACGTCTGATGAACTTTGATAGTATCGGAAATCAGTTTTGACAACCACAAAACGAAAAATATAACTGAAAACAATGCTGTAATGAGTTCATTACAGCGAAACGAAACTGAAATAGAGAATAGTGGAAATATAGAAAATGGAAAAAAGAGACATCAGAGATATGATTTTCATAGAACTGAATAAGACCGCCAATTTCAGAACCGATGCACAAAATCTAAGTCAAATATACGCTAATTTATTGAACAGATATCGGGAATTCTATAACCCATAAATATGTTGACATATGACATCTGTGTGACAATCAAAATGTTGCTCATTCAACAGTTTGTGCTGACAGTGATTGGCAATTTTGGAATTGACTTATTAATATGTATGTTATTCAATTAACAAACTATTACTGTTAATTCCCAATATTCTCTGTACCCAAACAAATCAAATAAAAACAAAATGAATTTTCCCCCGAAATATGTTATTGGTTGCAATAATTAATTGTTTCACCACTATGGCTTCATCAGGCTACATTTTCTAACTGATGTCTGTCAAAAAATGAATTCTAATGAACACACAGTGGAGCGAAACAATTGTTGTTTCCGTCAAGTAAGGACTGAATCCATTGAATACCCAAACAAATCATTTTTATTCTACTAAATGAACTTGGTGAGCAAATATTTTAAACTTCGACTTTGTTACCTTTTATTCATTTCTTTATGAACTTACACTTATTTTGTTTTTTTTTTCTGTAGCTTTAATACAGTCTAAATGAAAACACGAAAAGTTGCTCTGTCTAAATTGGTCGTCTGTTTTCAATTGTCCTAACCCTGTAATTTGAACTTCAACAACTTGAACTTCAAGGACTTGGAAGTACCGAATATATTTCTATGGCACACACATACAACTATGTATTTTGATGGTAGAATATGCTAGATTATAGATTTTGAAAGCCACTTCTGTGATGTAAAAATAGGACTGCGCATGCAGATGTTGTATGGAAAAAAAATTGAAAAAATACAAATGTTAACATCATTATCTGGTAAACGAAACGTTTGCGAAGTCCTCTATGGAATGTCTTCTTGAAATCATACCTTTATTTTCATTGTATCTCCAATTCAGAAACACTCCGTATACCATGTTGAATTAGTAATTGACACATATTTCTCAAAGTTTTGATAATTTTACCCGTAATAGATATTTTTCCATGATCACCTACATTCCAAGATAAAATAACAGCAGATGACAATAAGGCAAATGTATTCTTAAAAAGAATAAGCGTTTGAGAGTCCTAACAGATAATATTCAATCAATTGGTCAGATATAAAACTTTAGTTTTGCTCCATACATTCATTATATAACCACGTTCGTTTCATGACTATGAGAATTATCTACGATGTGAAATTTTTATGTAATATTACCTAATAATTTTTATTACGAAACAAAATTGGCGTAGGTTCTCAAAGTCATTGAGTTGTTTCACAAAATCCAGGTAGTTGCATTGATAGCAAACATTTAAAACCAACAACTGAATTCTACCTATATGACTAGAAAAATATTTTCAGCATACTGAAAACGTATCTTCTAGGTCTAGTTCCAACAAACGAATCCATCTAGATACATTTTCCTATCAGAAAGATCAACATCATAGACCAGTACTGTACTCATGCTCCAAGGTTTGTTTCCACGAACGAAGAGATTGCATGCTTACCAACAGTGAAAAACGATTAACTCCCTTAACGGTATTTTCGAAAATTGCAACTTATCCCTCACGTTCTTAGAAACAGCACCTACTGTTACTTCCCTCTAGCAACTGGGTCACCCTTACAGCTGGCAAGGCATTAGCCCTGCCCTCAGCTGATCCAAAAAACCAACACGCTGGCAGTGTAATTAGATTTTTTTAGAACATACAAATAGCTTGTTTGTTTTCATCCATCGATTTGTCACTCTGGGGCAGTTTGCATCCATCATAACGGCTTAAATTTCAAACTACGCTGCTTTTTTTTCAACCAAGAGAGAAAATGTTGGAATTTTTTATTTTTAGGTTATGGATGAAATGTGGAAAAGTTTGGTAATCTGGTTTGAACGTAAATAGGAGTGAAAATCACTAATATGTGGAGAAACTTCTGTATTTACTCCAGCCTCGTTGTAAACGAGGCTACAACATTGATCAAATGAGGCTCAATCACCGATTGAACCAGATTGAAGTATTTAGAGGCAGTTCAAGGCTTGTTTGAGCAATTAAAGAATTTTCAGATCACTAATATCCAGTAGGTATAGCTTTAATTCAAGTAATTCTAACTTGAACAAAAGCCACTAGATAAGGAAAACTCATTTTTGTTTGTTCCGGTTAAATTTTTGTAAACAATTAAAGTTTCTCTTATAGAAAACTCCCTTCGTGCACTTAAGTACAGAGTGTTTCACATAAGCGGGTCACTGGATTTTGTGGCTTAACATTTGGTCGATATTAAAAAGTGACTCATCACTATGATAGTATTTTTCAAGGGCTATCCAAATATGTTATCGGAAAAGCTGTCCAACCAAGGTATGGAAAGTTATTGAGGAAAAACCATTTTTCAAAAAAATGATTTTTTTGCGAATTGACTGGTTTTCAAAATAAGAAGGTCTAGGGACAATGTCTCACCAATTTGAACTTCAGGTTTTCCAGAAAAGTGTAAATTTTTCCTTGCAAAATATACTTCATATTATTTTTCCATATTTTCTGAATGCCTAATCAATTCTGAATCCGAATATGTATATAAAGTGGTAGTTTTCGATTTATTTCAAGCAATTCCATTCAAAATCAACTTGAAAAAATTCAGATTTGATATTCGGAAAATACATATATCCATGTTGTCTGTGGTTGAATAAATATTTGATTTTCAAGTTTTTATTTTCGTCGATTATAATAAAAGTTGAAATATAAAGCATGAATTTTGATTCGAAGCTCTAAATATGTTTACTCTATCACTATCTCCAAAATAACACTTATTTCTTCAAGAGTAAACATATCGAGAGTTGTCAATGAAATTTCATGATTCATATTTCAGCTTCTATAATAATCGATAATGAGAACTTCAAAATTTGGCAATCAAATTTTTATAGAACCGTAGACAACATGGATATATTTTCCGAATATGAAATTTGAATTTTCTCAAGTTGATTTTGAATAGCATTGCTTGAAATAAATGAAAAACTACCACTATATTTACATATTCGGATTTTGAATCGATTGAGCAATCAGGAAATATGGAAAAATATTATGAAGTATATTTTGCAAGGAAAAATTTTCTGTTTTCGAGAAAACCGGAAGTTCAAATGAAGAAATAATTGGTGAGAAATTGACCCTAGGCCTCCTCATTATGCAAACCAGTCAAATTTGCAAAAAAAAATATTTTTGGAAAAATGGTTTTTCCACAATAACTTGCCATACTTTGGTTCGATAGTTTTTCCGATAACATATTTGGATAGCCCGTGAAAAATTCTATCACTGTGATGGGTCACTTCTTGCTCAAAGGATAAGCCACAAAATCCAGTGATCCGCTTACATGAAACACCCTGTACAATAAAACAACAACGATCCCAAATCTCAAAACAATGATAAAGGTACCGTTAAAAATCATTCCTACAGCGAATTGAAAGTTTTTCTCTTCTTCTAAAACCAAAAATTATGTAGCTAAGATACGAGCTTCTACATTTTCTCTCTCAGGTTCTCCAGGACCGTATTCGCCAAAATGACGTACCGCGAAAAACCACAGAGTGACAATGGAAAACGCACCTAACTAGCCTGCATCTAAACTGTGAAATCGATGCCCACCAAAGCATAGTGTAGGCGGTTTTCCCACCCTTAACAATATTTCAATAAATTTATTTATCTAATATAGACCTACAGTTCATTTCCATTCTCATGAAAAATAGCAATATTCCAGGTTGATTCAATTCTTCGAGTGGCCATCGTTTCGCAATTTCGCCAGCAGCTTGCAACGGCAATTTAGCACGCGAGAAACTTGAAGGAAAATCTGGAGCCCTTTTGTGTTTGTTGGGCATCGAGGGAGCTAATAAGTAGTGGAACACCTCTTAAATCTGCCCTCTTGCTTGGATTTTCAATTGTAGGAGGGCTTAAGTGAGGATGCTTCACAATCACAAAGGGGCCTTATCAATATGATCCCTTCGCCCTATTGAAGGCTTGGTCGGCAAGAAATATCAGTTTGAATATGCACTGTCTAATTTGGATATAGAGAGAGGTCTTTTCTTGTAGAAATAATATTTTTCTAACGAGTGCGATTTTCGTAGGATTTTCAGAATGAATAGCTACGATGTTTTTATCGATTCAAAACTATGAATAGAAACATCAGTTCTTCTCATACCGGTATATTATTCTCATCAATACAACAAAAATAAAATTTGCTCATTATAGGAGTTTTCCTCTTTGGCTTCTTTACAATTTATTGAATATCAACCAAATGATATCGATTCCAGGAGAAAACATTATTCATTGGAATATTCATATTCGAGGAAAATATGTGAATAGATCATACTTCTTATTTCGTTTCAAATGGAGACAAGTGACCGAAATCAAAGAAAAAATGGTAAATAGTATATTGTGCAACAAATGGGGAAAGTCCAACTTTTCTCGCGAGTGTTGAAGTTTGTGAGGCGAGTGCCGCAAACACACGAGCGAGAAAAGGACTTTCTCCACATGTTGCACACTATACTTTTCCTTCAACTGCACAAATTTCAATAATTCAAGTAATGGACTTGATTCAAATCAAAATGGACTTCGTTGACAGTATGTGCTAATTTATTGCGTTTCCATAGAAACGACTCAAAAGCCGAATTTCATTGGTCTCCCAAGCGAGGTGTGGGCAAAGTGAGAAATAATATTTCCCACAATATGAGCAATACATAGTTTTGAAATTGAGTAAGGTATGAAGAATACGCTACTTTTCATAGCAATTGTAGGAAAATTATAATTATATTAAAATACTAGTGTAGAAATTAGTCTTTAAAGATCTCTTACTATCTGAAACAACACTTATATAAGGTATTCCTAAAAGGAGGCACAAACGAAAGTGACAGATTCCTCGGATCATTTTTTGAAAAAAAATCCTAAAAACATGGGCTACCAAAAGCTTTGTTTTTAGATAAAGTATGTTAATGTTTGATTTATACAAGCTTTTTTTCTCATAGCACCTTTCCTTCATAGGATATTCAACTCAAATTTGGCACAGATATTCCAATTCAAAGTTTTTATCATGTGATTTACTATTTTTAATGCAAATGTACAAGGTCATATTTTTTCTGGAACAGTGCCTGCTTCTTTACTCCAGAACTTTTTTTGATGGACCACTGATAGTTTAGAAAAATGTAAAAAAAAACTTTGGTCCAGTACTACACTTTTTGGTGTCTTGAATTTTTGTTGTATGTGTTTCCGATTCCGAGAAAAAAATTCAAATAATTCTCTAATAATCCTCAGGAAAATGCAATTTATTATAGAGATCCAGTTAGTAAGCTGTGATGAATGAATGAATCAGTTTTAGTATTTATTCACCCAATCTGTAGTGAATCTTTATTAATCTCAATAAAGATTTGATAGACTGGTATAATCATAACAAAAAAGTAGGACAAGAAACACCTTGTAACTCTAAAACAAAGCGTTTGTGGTTTCATGTTTATAGGAGTTTTTTTCTTAAAGTTATCCAAGAAATCTCTCCTTTTTCTTTGTACCTCCAATTTAGGAACAGTCTGTATACCTACAGTTACCAGATTCTGTTTGATGATGAAACGAAAATTTCAAAACTTCTTCTCGAAGTAAATATCAGACCGATTTCCAAGAAATAGATATTTTTAGATAGAAAAAACCTCTCTGAAAATCACATATCACACAAAAAGATAATCATTTAAGAAATTAGTGCATTTCTGACTAAATGCAGGTACTATAAATTGTAATTCAACTTCGCAGTAATTTATTCTATAGGCAAAAGATGATAACTTTCTGCATTTTGCAGCCAATTTGTGTTGCAACAACTTGAAGTCAAAGTTTGCAATTGTCTCTAATGGAAGCAGCAGAGCAGAATTATTAATTACGTTTTATAACAATATCTTTGCAATTTCTGCAATAATAGATACGCGTCAAATTGTGAAACAAGACCACAAGCTCATCGAAATAATGAATAACATGAAGGCAGTGAATAAGTAGATATTTCCGAAAAAACTAACTGAATGAACACATATTACACAAAAACGCTTGCTGGGAAAACTAGAGAAACTGGGCCTGACATCGATCTCTTATCTTTTATCACAACATACCCTCTCTCTCTCTCTCATCTCAAAACGCAAGAAAGAACTGAAAGACAATTGAGCAATTATATACAGTATGTCGAACTCAAATCAAATATTTCGAAATGCTATAATATATATATTTGATCTTCCCTATGTATGATCTCTCTTAATCCTCTTAAAAATAATTAACTTTCTCACACTACATTCGTACCATACGTATATTCACATAGGTAATAATTATAAAAAGTATAAAGCAATAATGTCTGTAGTTAATTTTTTTTTCAAAAAGAGGCATTTCGAGAATCCGATTTGTCGACGACTGCAGCTAACGTCGTCGACGTATTTTTATTCCCTGTTTTTGAAATTTCATGGCAGTGACAAAATATTTTGTTCTTTCTAATAACTCGTTCTAAAACACTGTTACTAATTGCTTTTTCGCACTAAAAACTATTCAAACAACTCAGAATTCTAATCATTGTTTTTTTATTTGCTCTTAACTAGTGCTGTTCATGAAAAAAGAAGAAAACTAGTGATCTCCATCATTACCAATATGAAAAACAAAAGTTTTATTTATCATATTATCCAGCATAATCTTTTCATTCAATCTGTTAATAATTCTCAAAATTTATCATGGAATAAATTCAAATAGTTTTAAAACTGAAAGAAAAGGATGTTGGTTAGAAAAATTAGTCTGATTTACTTTACATGTTTTCTTTCCAAATTAAAATTTCAGTTTCAAATTTCATCAATCAAGTGAACGTAGGGAATGTAGAACAAGACAAAACAACTCTCGAAATCTCGAAATGCATCCAATACAATGGCCAACATTTATCTATAATGTTTCCTGGCATCAACCGGAAGTTAAAACTATTGGCACTTCTCCTCTTTAATGTAAAGATACAGATACCATTTCGATACAGTTCTGATTCTGTCATCTACACGAAAATGTCTAATTTGCTACTTAACAATTAGCTAAAATTTCAAGTGCAGCAAAGTTTTGTCATCAGTAACTTGGTTGTGTTTGAACTTCCGGCCGAAGAAATCGATTTAGGCGATACGTGGGCCAATTGAACTTGACCATTGGGAATATTCGGATTCAGGATTTCTGTGAAGACATGGACTCCCCGATCTTCCTTCCATACAGATCTATCACTTCCACAAAGCTCCCTCTTCAACCGACCTAACAGTTCAATTGACATTCCGATACGCTTGATCTACCGATTCAATTGAACTACTAGCTCAGCTAGTCGGTTAATTTGATCTACTGGTTCAATTGACCTACCAGTTCGATTGAACTACCGGTACGCTTGATCTACCGGCTCAATTGAACTACGAGTTCAATGAACTATCGACGTCGATTTATTTTATCTACTGTATGATCTACCGGTTCGATCTATCGGGAAGGAGAATCGGGTTGAACGTCTGATGTTGTTGAAGATTCGCTTAGAATTTGATTGATCCCAATCCGAATTTGGAAGTTGGCTTTCGAATGTCTCTATTACATTATGTGAAGGCAAAAACGGTTTCCTATCTATAGATAGCAGGATGGAGAGTGGGGGGACCAAACTTATATCTAGATAAACCTGCGTGGGCGCTGAGAATTGATTGTTTGTGGTCACTGCTCAGCGACCAGCAGTAATTTGACATAAATGACAGATTCCCTTACCGCCTAAATCTGTGGAAAAATCTTACAATACCACACCATCAGGATAAAGCTATAAACTTTGTATATTTCCTTTCATCTAAATATTTCATTTGATTGAAATTGCTTTTTCATCAACGACAAGGTTTACTTCTTTCTGCCTTCTTCTTCGTTATTGACAAGACAACAGAATCACATACGCTGTACATTGACGAGGTAATGCAAAATTCATTATTGCAATGTTTCACTTTGGAAATTGGAAGAATTGCTTTGGCGACAGATCATAAACCTATATCTACCGAAAATAGGTCCTTTGCGTTTTTTTTTAACAGTTTGGCACACAGAGGAAGATATGACCATGAACTAAGTTACGATTTTGGCACCACAAGTATTTTTGGCCACAAATATTTTAATTCAAAGTTTTGCTCAGAAATAATATGAGTAGCAACTGTTTTCAGAGGGGATATTCAGTTTATGATCAAAGTATCAGAGTAACCTTAATTGATTGTCATGTATTTTTATTGTTTCTCTTTCCATTTTCTTCGTTTCTTTTTAGAACGTTTGAAGAATATTTGAACTTTAGTTGTTATTATCACCTATCACTTATTCTTTATCGATTTCAGGGTGAAACTTCAACCACTAACATTATTTTTAAGGTTTTCTCTCCAATAATTTAATCAATTACTGAAACTACCTACATATTGGGGAAAATTGACTTCAATCATATGCATTTATGAAATCCTTCAGAAGTTTACTATATCGATTTCGATCTTTCATAGTTTTTGATAGACAGAGTCAAAATTATACCATTATATTTTCAGACTGAAGAAATAAAGATACATCAAACATTATATTCTCAAAAGTACTCTGCTACCATTTAAAATTTGTCGGTTTTGTGTTTATTGCTATAAAAAATTGATCATCCTGTACATTCCTACTTCACTATCAGATAAACTTCGGGAGGAGTTAACAATAAATGCGATGAAATTAAGTCAATTATCTTTGATATACAGGGTGTTAGTGAATAAGTGCAGAAAAACTTCAATTTTCTGAAAAAAAAAATGGTTCACTACGGAGATATTTCAAACTAAAAATCATTATTGAATTGCTCATTCAATTCATGACAAAAACCTCTTCGTAGGAGGCGCTGTTTCAATGCAAAAAAAAAACAACTGAATTTTAACACATCATCAAGAGCTACCTTATAAAAGATAATTTATAAAAAAAAAATACAAATACGTGCAAGATGTTTTATTTTGTTTCGCATAAAAAAGTCTCTAGAATTTTTTTGTCACAAATTGAATGAGGAAATCTTGAATGATTTTTAACCTGAAATATCTCAGTGCCGCACCATTTTTTATTTTAAAGAAATATATATTTACCGTACGCGTACCAAAGATGAACATAAAGTTTTCAATTGCATTTTAATAAATTTTCACAATAACTATTCATCAAATTCCATTTGAATATCTATCGGTTTCAGAGCAATAAGTGAATCATCGGTTTTTAAGAAAACCTTTGACGGAATACGAATCATTTGCGAATGAAAATTATTTAGTAAACTTTCCATTTTTTTTTCATGGAGAGTCACCCTCTGCTCTGAAGTTTGTTGCACTTATTCACTAACACCCTGAATATGGTTTTAACAGCGAGAAAACTTTGAAATTCACTACATAGCAGACAATTAATTAAAACGTATGAAATTGAAACATGTTATTCGCTAAGATCGCTCTATCATCGACAAACCTTCTTGTCGAGTCGCAAAAAGAACAGAAATACGAACAGTGAATTTTGTGTTACCAGATCTTCATTCTGCAATGATCCAGCATTGTGATAACACACCTATGAATTAATGTCAATTTGTTATAGTTCATAGTCTATTAGTTAAAGGAAAAATGGAAAATCGCCTTGTTTATACAAAACAGCACGACAATCGAACGACAGTCCGACGCTACAAGAACGCACCGAACTTCTTTTGTAAGTCACCATGGCCCGGACTCACACAACAACCATAAAAGCGAACAGTTTTGTTACCATTAACAAATTACGTCCAGGTTCAACATTATCCTACATAAAACAGGTGTGTATGTGTGAACAACCGTCTTTAGACTGTCTCAGTTCGCATGTAGGAAGACCAAAAACACGAATATTGGTAGGTTCGCCTCTTCGTCGGTCGACCGTCGTAGGCCACGAAGGGTCCCTTGTGGAACTCCGAAAAACGTCGACATGATCGCGATATGTGAATAAATACCACACCTGTATTATTATAGTCTTGATTTTTGTGCTTATGACAAAGAAAATGGCAGTCTGTAATCTCACAGCCGGTCCTCCTCCTCCTCCTCTTCCTCTGCCTCCTCCACAACCCCCTCGTTCTCCTCCTTGTAGCCGGGGTGCTCGGATATTGCGTAATAGTTGCCGTTGTAGATGACGCCCAGCTCCCTGAGGACGTCGCCGCGTATGGTCGCCTTTATAGTCCAATTGTAACAATCGTCACTTTCACTTTCGCGGTCTAGACGTTCCACATCCAGGATCTTCGAACTAAGTCTCTCTAAGATTATACCGATATCTTTGATGCTCAGGTGACGTTTCTGTTCTACACTAAGTTGATCGATTAACAGCAGGAACTTTTCTGAGGTGACGGCTTCGTCCTCCATCACGGTGTTCTCAGTTTCGCTTTCAGAACTCTCGTGTTCGGACTGCACTGGAATGGGGAAGCAAAAAAGGGGATATTAGTTGCAGGGCTAAGGCGCGCCGCCACTGGCTGTGCTTTTGATTTTAGATTGATGTAGAATGGTATAGGTTCCACAAAGAAATATTACGAGCTTTAATGAGTATATTGAGGCCATATCATAAAACTACCCTTAAACACTGGGTCCGCACGCGCCAGATGTTCAGGACCGTATTTTTGGAATTTTGCTTTCAGAACATTCAAATATAATAACTAACAAAGAAATTTCAACACCCAGAAGGGGTTGTTTTAAATTTTATTTTTTTTTGGTAAAACAGATAGTAGAGCAAGGAGTGAATGATTGCATCTTGAGGAAAAAAACACGAAGGTTTTTTCATGTAAACAATGTTTGTTACTCAAATATTGTAGAAGTTCTCTGCAAAATTTTAGTTTTACAACAAACCAGCTGTTCGAGGATATTCAAAGTCGATGTTTAATTATTGTTAAAATGCCTAGACCACGTGTACGCACAATTTATCGCAAGCTAAGAGAATTTGAAAGAGGTCGAATCATTGGTCTACGGGAGGCGGGGTTGTCATTTCGAGAAATCGCTAACCGTACGAATAAAATCCAACTACTGTTATGAGATGTTGTCAAGCTTGTTTTTAAAATGCCCAAAATCGAAGAAGAGTAGGCACCGGACGTCGAAGAGGCACAAATGAAGTTCAAGATCGACGTCTAAGACTTATGGCCATTAGAGACCGATTTGCGAAAACTCGATCTTTGGCTGATGAGTTGCTAAGAGAACAAAGCCATCCTGTAACTGCAGCATTATCGACCCCATCTTGTGTTACCTCTGACGGTTGAGCATCGCCGGCAACGATTCCAGCGGTGCAGAGAATGTATATATTGGAATGTGGAATGGCATCAGGTAGTCTTTTTTATGAATCTTGATTCTCTTTGGATGCAAATGATGGCCGAAGAAGGGTTAGACGACGTCGGGAAGAAAGACGTGAACCTCAGTTTGATGTTGACCGTCATGTACACCGGACTGTAGGCGTTATGGTATGAGATGCTATTGCACATGCAAGTACGTCACCTTAAGTCTTTATTCGAAGGTACATGACAGCGCTACGTTACCTACAAGAAATAGTGGAGCCATATGTTCTTCCTTAACTCAACCGGCTCGAGAATCCAATATTTCAGCAAGATAATGCCAGACCTCATGTTGCCAGAGTCATTTTGAACTTTTTTGAAGCGACCCATGTGAATCTTTCGCTATGGCCTCCCAGATCCCCTGGTCTTTCGCCCATAGAGCATGTTTGGGACATCATGGATAGAAGTCTTGGAAATTTACCTCAGCCCTCACGGACTTTGACGGCTCTTAGACATGAAGTACAGGTAGCTGGGGATAGTATCCCTCAAGAAGAAATAGACCATCTTATTGCATTAATGCCGAGACGTGTTGGGGAGTGTATAGATAATCGCGATGGGCAAACACATTAACAAATTTATTGAAAAAAAATGTAAACCCCTCGTATTTTTTCTCCAAATTTCAATCATTTACTCCTTGCTATACTATCTATGTTTTAGCAAAAAAAAAATTTTAATTTGAACAGCTCCTTCTGGGTGTTGCAGTTTCTTTGTCAGTTAGTATAACAATTATTTTCTATACATGCCCTTGTTCTTAGAAGTTACCTATCGATGAGGTTAGTGATCTTAAGCTTAAAATTAATAGAAGGCAAGTTTAGATGGAAACCAGAATGGATGAGAAGATATTTAAAAGAAACTAATTAAATTCGATTGAATAATACACATTTCATCATACGCATAAATTGCTTTGCATAAGTTGATTCTTTTTAAAAGCTAAATTGTTTGAACTACAAGCGTTTTGCCAACTTGCCCGTCAATATCAAAAATATAAGTCGTTACCAAACTCCATCAAGATACGTATGTGCACTGTTTACCGATACACCCTCAACTACAAACCATGCAGTGTTGCCGCTAGGCTCCGATTTTCCCTAGACCCACGGACAAAAACCCTAACACGAAAAACAGATTCCTACTTACCATTGTTCTTGTCATGCCCGCCGTTTCGGCCGCCACCTTCAACGTCTAAAAAACGCACGTGTCTAGAGGTCGGTGGTTGCGGAGAAGTCTGCTGTTGGGCGTCCTGGATCGGCGACGTCGCCACCGACTTGTGCACCGCAATCTTCCTGCCCTCCTCGTGCAGAGCGCAGCAGTGGAAGTCGCACTCAACCCCGTTGCTCTGAGGACTACCTGCGCGTGGCAGGTGCACATGGTGCGCGCACTCGGGGGTGTGCACGTGGATGGTGGCGCCCTCCAGCGAAGTGCCCTGTTTGGACAGCCTGTGCGCTGACCTGACGTCGTCGTGGTTTATCACAGTGATCTGGGGACTGGTATAGCGCACCTGCTGTGGACCTGGAACGTAGACGTCGTTGATGACAGTTTCTTTCTTCGGCAGGCCGTTCTGGCCGGCCGAGGTTTGGATGACGAGGGGCGGTCGCTTACTTGGAGAGAATTTCCCAGGGGCGGGCGAGGGGGCCTCCGAGGAAGCCCTGGAGGGACCAGATCGTTGGTCCCAGTGCAAAACGACGGTGACCCGGCCCTTGTTGTCCATGATCTTCCAGGAGGGCTGCTCATCGTGCAACTCGAGTGCGTGTATCGTTTCGCATACGATCTTTGGGATTGCGCTGATTGCTACTGAGGAGAAAGGTTGCCAAGCTTAGAGAAAGTGCTACGTTCTAAAGGGGCGGTTTTCGGTACGACCGTATCGGGTTTTGGATACAGGATTGGGGCAGAATGGATTCCACAATCCTTCATTTCGCTTAATGTCCTCCTTACCGGCTAGAGAGTCACTTTCAGTAGTCACCCTGCAGTGGCCAAATAAGCAGAGGGGATTTATTATAAAAGAGTTGAACGCTCTTATGGAAAACATAAAGAGCGTCAATTGAAAGAGTCTTCAAAATATTGTTCAGAACTATAAGGCTGGACCTACATTGAATCCAAACCGATCTGTCAACGTCGGAAGGAGAACAAACCACAAGTTTCAGATAAGAATTGAATAAACCGCCTTGGTATTTGTAAATCAAGTCACCATATAAGAGATAAGCAGATGTTTTGTTAGGTAGATGGCGTTATTGTGACTTTGTTGAGTATATTTGGATCTGAACGCTAAGGTAGTGGCGCCTTTGAAGTGATGTTGTGAGATGATTGATAGCTGTCAGCCTTTATTTTGTATTCGGTACTGGTAATTGATTACCTTCACTATTTTATGTATTTTTTTTTTACCTTTTTTACATTATTTAATTATTGAGTATTGTTTTGCTCCCTCAATTTTCCTGACTTATTATTAGAGGTGTACAGATGTTGTGTTGTGTGGTATATCTGGGAGAATAAACAGTTGAGAGTTTCGATCTTTTTTTTATTCCAACATCACTCGGTAGGTTGGTAATGTTGAAGGTAGTCTTATAGGCTATTTGTTGTAAAAATTGAGGTCGCATTTTGGCCCCACGTTGGGCGCCAAAATCCAACATCGTCAGATATCGAAAGTTGTTGGTTCAGAAAACCGGGACCAATGTAGGAATCTCCAGCAAGACCTTGTTGCTTGTTTTTCTTTTTCAAAGTCGGTCGTAATCTGTCCTCAACGGATTGGATCAGACCGAGAAAAAAATATCCAAAGTAGGTCCAGCCTAATGCAAATCTTAGACGACTCAGTCTTCATGATACGGGGACAAACAAAATTTTTATTATTTATAATTAAAAAATGGAACGCTGCTCAATAAGACATAGATGGCAACGCCAGTGCCATCTTCTTTCTTGTTAGTACTAAGCTTCGAAATATGCGTGTATAACATAGAGTTGAGTCTGGATCGAGGTATGGAAGGGTAAGTGACGCTACATTCATTGTTGTCTAAAAAATGGATGAAAACGAATATCGTGTATTGATGGAACACTGCTTTTCAAAGTAAAATTACTGTGGAAGGAAAGCATGGCCCTTCAGATTCTGATCCATGGACAACAATGGTTAAAATGTATCCAGTTATTACTGTTTTTCTGCAAACCTCAAATGTATGCTCCAGGGAAAGAAATTTGGCTCTAATAAAGAAGTATTTGCCGGGGTTAAAACCTATTTCGGAAGCTAGGACAAATCTTTCTACAGAAAAGGTATTGAAAAGGTAGAGGAGCATTGGAGTGCATGAATCATTCTTGAAGTATACTATGTTAACGAATAATGTGTTTTTAACGGTGAGTCCTAGAACTTATTGAGTGTCATATCAATTGTATCAATGCTCTTTGAAAATCTCAAAGTAAAAATTTGTCCATCTGTACAGCCGCCACTTCAAAACGCCAAAAAATGAACGATTGTCCAAAAAGTTATCATGTGAAGTGCATTCTGCCCCACCCTGTATATAGTTAGGTGTCTTTGGTAAGTTTATACTACCACCATGCATACTCACGTACTTTGGTCACTCGAAGAAATTTACATAGAATTCATTATCATTTACAGGAATTATTATATTAATGCTTGGTTTAATTCTGTAGTACATACAATAGCTTTCGGACACTTTATTCAATGATTTCGGGCCATCTGGGCCTTGTTCTGGGGATCAAGCTCATCTTTGGGTTTGTCTGTCACTTCTTATATTACCTTTAGTGATTGATTAAACCAATGATTTCCCAAGCAATCGAAGTACGTGAGTACATGGCAGATTTTTATGGTGTCTACAATTGACATCTTTTATTTCTTAATACTTATGAGATCTATTAGATCCAGTAACAATGTCCAATTACGAAATAGTTGAAGGAAAAATAATAATACTCCCTACCCCTGAAAAGTTCACACTTCACATTTGGGGTACAAATTATTTAGGCATAATTAAGAACCTCATTGTAACAATTGCAAACCCCATTGTGCTACTATTTACCCAATTGAGAATATCTTACGCTCGATCTTATGCCATTTTGTGACTATTAGATACCCCTTTTTGACTACTTCATACCCAATTATGACAACATCGTACCCAATTATGACATTATCGTACCCAATTATGACAACATCGTACCCAATTATGATAACATCGTACCCTATTATGATAACATCGTACCCTATGATGACAATACCGTACCCAATTATGACAACATCGTACCCAATTAGGACAGAATCGTACCCAATTATGACATCATACCCAATTTTGACAGAATCATACCCTATTGTGATCATTCACGTTTTATCGAAGTCTCACGATTCCTGGACTGCAAACGCACCTGCTTTAATGACATCAACGCCAGCGGGCAGCCACCGTTCCCCAGGTCTGAGCAGAAGGAGTACGGAGTTGGCGGGTAGGGTCCTAAAGTACTCCCCGTCCTCTACCTGGGTTCCGTCGCTCTCTAGAACTACCCTTACAGGCTCGCCCAACGATACTCCTAGCTTGTCTCTACCCCTCTGCACTAGCTCATCGAGACTGCCCACCACCAACCCCTTGCGAACGCTACGACGTCCGTCCCATAATTTGAAGGGTCTCTTTCCGCGGGACTCCTGAAAAAAAAGTTTTCATCAGTTTCAGAAATGTTATAATAGTCATCAAGCTAATAATAATAATTATAAAGCAAGAACAAGGCAATGCGGTCAATATGCAATTAAATTAGGATGTTGTGGCTCTTTGATAGCCCGACAGATGGCGTCGAAGGCTACGCAATACTCGGAAGAACGGCACCGCTTTGGACATAAACCCAATCGTTGTACGGCAAGTCACCACATTCTACTAATGAGTATGGTATGTATATGGAAAGGTTCATATGGTATGGTAGGAGTATATGGCAAGGATCACTGCATTGCTATACTAAAGATCTGATCATTGTCGGAATTGAACACTACAATCCACTGAGAGAAGGCGCATCTGGCCAAAAATGGAATACAGAAGAACATAGAGGAATGTGGTGTAGAAATAAATTCACTAAAACTCAACTTTTATCTCAATAACATCAGTTCACAGGCACATTCTTGAACAAAATGCAACCTTACACCAAATGACAGAGATGTCTATCTGACACCAAAAAATTCTACAGAGAATTTGGATATAGGGAAACTCCTCAAAAACAAACACATCAGTGAAATAGACGAAATACCCAATCTAATCAAACTTGCCCTACATGAAATAAGTGAACTCCAGTATCTAAAATGGCATCAAGGAGGTTACTTCCTTACTTGTAGAAGTCTCTTCTCCAAAGCAGTTTTTGCATTGGCTATGATACAAGGAGGTGTATTGGGGCCACCTGAACTATATTGCAGAGGGAGATGGAACATTAATTAACCACGTGAAAGACACCAATCTACTGGTAGGAGCAAAAAAAGAAAATACATTGATTTGAGCAGAAACCAACTTCTTCAATAAGATATACGAATGGCTACGAATCGAGTCTAAACGTTGGAAAAACAAACCTTCTAGTGTTCAATACCCACTGAAGTAATTCAAGTGTACCTACCAACATAACTTTAGAAAATAAGGGTGAGGGAGCTATTCATAGACTCATTCATGAATTTTTGAGCAAATTCAAGTAAGAAATGAGATAAATGTTGCCATCAGAACATCTAGAAAATACCTGAATGATCAATCATTCATGATAATATACTATGTAATTTTGAATTCAAACTTAAATAGGTATAAGATTATTTTCTGGAGAACTAAAAGAAATGCTTATAATATAGAAAATAAGGGAATAAGGGAAATGTTTAAGAGGAAGTATAATGAATTTTTCCGAGAACTTTATCAGCAAAATAATACCTTCACAGTTTATGGTTTTTTTACCTATACGAATGTATGTATATTATCAGTAATACTTATAACACAAGTACACAAAATGAAAATTTTTGCGTTTATAGATTGACTTTAATTGAAAAACACCCCGTATATAGTTGTATTTACCAAAAAGCATTAAGAGCATGATGTAAGTACATCCAAAATCGCAGTAATATTTTTTTTATTATAACAGTCGAGCCTTATGAACTGGGATATTTCTTTGATAACAGATCAGAAAGTTGACCACTAAATTGTATTTAGACACTATTCTATTTCAGATGAGGCGTTCATTCGAAGTAAAGAAATATTAATATTATCATTATTATAAATAAAATAGGTTCCTTCGCCATTTTGCAACACGATAAAAATTCAATTGGTTGGACTTAAGTGTCATAATCAAAATAAGTAAATGTCCATGCAAACTTGCAAAAGTTATGAGCCCATATTCAGTTTCGTCAGTTTTTTCAAAGAATAAAATACGATTTTTAAGAACCGCCCGCTTTACAACCTATATACAATTAACAACAACCAGTGTCAAGCTACAAAAAGCGTCGACAAATAAAAAAACTGAAAAATGTAAATTCTACCTGTCCTAACGAACATTCCGAACTATATGAATTCTCACTTATCACTTTTGACTGAAAATTAAATAGAAATAAGATAATGTTATTATAACGAACGCATTCACCATTTTGCAACATTATAAAGATTTGTGGTTGAAAATATGAAGCCATGATAACAATGATTAATACGACACTTTGTTGTTGAGAATTGAGAAACTCTGTTAGAGTCATATTCGAATACATAGACAAATTCTTGGCTCTGAAGAACTGATCCTTATGAACTAGGATATTTCTTTGATAACAGATTAGGAAGTTGACCACTGAATTTTTTAAGGCACTATATCATTTCAGCTGAGCCCCCTATTGAAATGAAAAAATATTAATATTATCATTATTAAAAATAAAATATGATCCTTCGCCATTTTGCAACAAAATTAAAATTCTGTTAGTTGTACAATTAACTAAAACCAGCCACATTCTATGGAAAACGCCGATGAAACAAAAAAAATGTATATTCCATCTTGTTCTTACTAACATTCTGAACTCTATGAATTTTTACTTCTTACTTTTGACTAAGAAATTAAATTGAAATAAGATAATGTCATTATTACTAACGCATTCACCATTTTGCAACATTATGAAGATTTATGGCTGGAAATATGATAATAACATGATAACAATGATTAATGCGACACTTGTTTGTTGAGAAACTCGGGTAGAGATTGATATCTTCATAAAATCAAAGGATATTCACATTGATACTTTTTTCGAACAATAAAAATTCACCAAAAAAAAATTTTTGTACTTGGACAAAAAATCTTGCATATCATTTTTTCCGAATAAATACGATTCTGAAAAATAACTTGCCGCCTGAAAATTGAATAGGAAAAAAGATATTGTTATAACAACGAACGCTCTCACAGGTTTTCAACATTATAAAAGATGTATTGTTTCGTTGAAAATACTAAGCCATGGTTATAATGAATAACTCGACACGTTTTTCATAGAAATGAAGAAACTCGAGGAGAATTGACACTGATGCTTTTTTTGAAAACTAAAGAGAAATACAAGAAAAAACTGTTAATATTTGAATACATAGATAAACTTTTGGCTCTGAAAAAATAATCCTTCATAAGCCCATCCCACTAACAACTATCAGATTCAATCTACGAAAAACACCCAAAAAACTAAAAAAAAAATATGGACAACGTGCATGTTCTACCTGCAACACACCCATGTTGGGGACACCGTCTCCTTAAACGCGGCACCAGTGCCTTCTCACCGAACACTCGTGTCCGACGTTCTCTAGAACCGATCCGGCCGGCCCACGCTCGTCAGCGTCCCAAAGCGACCTGAGATTCCTGACCTATCCACACCTACAAACCAGCCGCCCGTGCCGCGAGGATGCGCGGTTGCCACGTCCTCCCGATTTTCCCGAGAACCTTTGAATTTTTATCGGAGACTAACGGTTCTTTTTTTTTTTCGCTCCTCTATTAATTCCCGATAAGTCTGGACGAATTCGATGGTCCCGTTGGGGTCCAGGAGTTGGGACGATTCTCTGCCGTGCGGAGACGTCGGGTTCAACGGGCGCAGTGTTTGATAAGTGGGTCAGTGAACCTCATATCGGATGCCCTGATTTTCTGTTGGGGGGTGGAAATCTTCGCTAGGAATCGGCGTTTTCGGTTATTTCGCGGACTTCGGTTCGGCCGTGCCGGAGGAACTCCGAGGGGCAAGACAGGGGGTGTAACCTCTATGCGACCTATTCGCGTATTTTCAACTGTAGTATTCGTTATTTCGGAATGCAGTCGTATTGGGAGTTTTGGAACGCAGCCACTGTGCTTTTCTATGTTTCTGACAAGAGGGGAAACGTATAACTAACAAACTTTGCAGATAAGGATTCATCAAGCCAAGTATCTTGACATTTCAACCAACTACTTGACTTTGAAAATCAAGCTCGTTAAAAATTACATACTTGAGCTTGACCTTACTTGATTTTAGATATTTATTGCTTGACTTGATTCAAGCTACTTGATATTACTTGAGCTTGGTATGCATGCGTCGCACGGCATATATTTCTGCAATCTTGTGCGAGCTTAGATTAAATAAGAGGATTCCTCGAGCGCCGAGGGACTGAAGCATTCGCCAATGTGACTTTATTAGTAGTTTCTTACATTTCTATTAAATCTATTGGTAGATTTTAGCAATTTCAGAAATATCTTTCCAAACTTGAACAAAATGGTCAAGGATATTTTATCAATGCCAGCATCTTCAGCTCCTGTTGACAATTTTCCAGAGCTGCTCTTACAGTTACAGAAACCCGCAATAGGTTAGGCGACAAATCTATAAGATGCCTCATGTGTCTAAGATCCTGGATGGAAAATTATGAAATCAACCAAAGCCTGGAGGTTTCTCAATATTGAGAAATTTTGTTTTTTTTTAATTTTTCGTTTTGTTATGATTTATGGTGATTTAATTTATGTTTCTATTCCAAAAAAGTTGATATTTTCGGTTCTTTTATGAAACTGCTAGAAATCAAATATCTTGATATGACTCAAGTATTGATAAATAAATACTTGACTTGATTTGAGATTGAAAAACTACTACTCGACTTGAAATCATGTCAAGATCAAGCCAAGCCGTGAATCCCTATTTGCTGATGATACTAACTTCTTAGTTGAAGACAATGGCATAAATAAAAGCAAAATTAAATGCTGCCAACTTACGCATCCGCCCTAAAAAAGAACTAACAGGAAAAAAAATAAAATAATCTTATACAAGCAAGCGAAACCAAGAGAAAACAGAGATTAATATTAATGACCGAACTTTCGAGTTCTTTGGAATCATAATTAACGAGTTTCTTAAATGGTCAATATATATTGAATATACAGGGTGGTCCAGCTTAACTATTCTGAGTAATCAAGATGTGAAAAATCATTAATATGAAATACTATTGAAAGCATCGTTCTTTGGTGTTGTATAATTTTTCGAATGTGATGTAGAATAAGTTGTAGAATAGGATTCATAAAAATTTTTTGATTGTAGATCGCTTAGGTGATTTGTAGTATTTTAACTGTAATATTCGTTATTTCGGAATGCAGTTGTATTGGGATTTTTGGAACGCAGCCATAATGCTTTTCTATGTTTCTGACAAGAGGGGAGACGTAAAATGCATAAACTTTGCAGATGATAGTAACTTCTTATAACCTCATTTCCCCTCTGGCGCTCCTGCGATGACCAAACTTTGTATTATACAGTGTACGAAGTTGTACATTCACCTTATCTTCTTTCTCTTTGCGAAGTATATAAGTAGAGGGCAGCACTGTACGACGGTGGATTATTTTTTTCACAATATTATATTGTTAGCTTTTTGTAATGATTTTTTTTACGCATATTTTGAAAATGTACATACAGTGCTTTGTACATTGAACATATATCATCCATTCTTTTGTGAAAAACGAAAAGTTAAAAACTTTTTTTTCCATTCGCAAATCAAAAATATTGTCATTCTACAATGTCGATTATAGTTTGAAGAAATGATGTGAAAACCCCATGAAAATCGGTCGTTATAAAAGGAAAAATCCTTAGTTCCGTTTTGAACTGAGCAGTCACGTGGTGGTAATCCCTCTTAATGAGCGAGCTTTCGAATTCGTGGAAATCATAATCGTTGAGTTGCTATAGAATATTGGTCAATGCATATTGAATATACTTGGTCCAGTTTGAGGTGGAAAAAACAGAAGACGATAGACTATCAAAATCAATATGAATTCGTTTCATACAGAATATGCCAGAAACTCTTCATTTAAAAAGTTGAGGGCGTTCGACTAGAAAACGTTAAATGTATAAATTTTTGCCAAACGTGTGGAGATATTCGAATGAAATTTTTTAGACATCTATTTCCAGCTTGGTAGCAAGCTTCACGATAAAATCTATTTTTTTACTACCAGTGGCGTCCATACTAGTACGTGACATGTACGTCTTTGAGGAAAACATTGTTACGCCATAGCTTTTCTTGTAAATAAATAACAATTTCGAATTCCTGATTGAATTTTTAAGAGAATTAATTTGTTTCATTTTTCCTCAAATTCCGCCTATCATTAGAGGCATATTATATTGGAATACTAAATATTCGATGGGAGGCTTGAAAAGTCAAACAATTCAGCAACGGATATAAAAAACTCATACGTCAAATCAATTGATGTATCTATTAAGATATTTTCATTATTGTTATTAATATTATGAGTGTTTTTCCATCCTAACCAATGGTTTTCAGCTTTAGGAATGAAGAATACACAGATATTCTTTCCTTGTTCAATTACAAAATCAGATAATAAACTAGTTTTTGGTGGCTTCAGTTTTTGAACCAGTTTAATTCGTAAGGGTGTATATGTTTTTCTTAAGTTTCTCTTAATATTCACAAGTGAGTAAACGTTTTTGAAGCGTGTATCTTTTCATGATTAAATGGTATAACCTATTGCATATAAATTACATAAAGACTGTCAAACAGTGTTTTCAATATAACAATTTATAACCTTACACATATAAAGAAACTCTAGTATCTATGAATCACTTTTGAGATACGGAATAATTTTTTTATTTTCCTTTAACCTCGTATTATTCGGTTTCCTCTATAGTAAGTGATCTTGGAACTAAGTCTCGATAGTAATTTAAGAATGAACCACAAATGTAATTAAGTTTAAAGCTGGTGTTGCAAAATGGCGGAGGGGCTGGTGAAGAAAACTACTTGGGATTGCCAAAGAATCATTTGATGGACCATTTCGTTAATTCAGTTATTGATCGACTGGTTAACAGCCTTGTCATTATGTTATTTCAACACAGTTAGTCACAGTTATTGTGATTCATGTTATTTAATGTGCTATCATTACCTATTGCAAAATATGTGATTGGAGGAGATTTGCATTTTTAATTTTTTCATATATTTTTTCAAAAATTATGATTTAATTCAGAAATTCTTAACTCTGAAACTATTGGGCCTAAAACTTGATGAAAAATATTGTTTGAAGTATAATCGTCGTAACACACTTTTTGTAGTCAGTTTGATTTCTTGATTTTACTAAGACATCAAATTTAGAGTTCATAATTCGTATTTCCAAGATATGAAGAATGATCTATATTATATATACAAGAAGCTAACTATACATCTCTCAACACAATAAACCGCTTTTAAAAACTCTCTCTCTCTCGAAGGTGGATTTGAACTGAAAACCGTCGCAAAAGTTTTCAATAATTAAATGATTTTTTTTACATTTTTTTTTTTTTTTTTTTACTATCTTCGAATATCCTCACTTCTAAGTGGAGTCGAATGTAAGATTAGTAATTCGAATATTAATAACCTCGACAACGTTCAAGAAAAAATTCAACCTTCTGCAGTTACTTTTACGTTGTGAGGATCTCTGTGAAAACTGAATGAAAAAAATCAGTGTATTTGACACTGTATCAAACTTTATTCGTTGCTATACGCATGAAATTCGGTTTATAAATCATTTGATTAACTACTCTGTTTATAAATTAATTATCCATGAATTTTTGAGGCTGAACAACTGGAAAAATACCTTACCAAATCATTAAAACGATATTTGAGTCTTTATGATATTTAGCCTTTATGAAATTTGGAAATGAATTTCTATGATGTTGTGGAAAATAAAATTTTGACTAGGGCCTGCATGTAACATAACCTAACTCGCCCGAGTACTGTGCATCTTTAAGATATCACAGAGATCTGGGGTATTTGCATTCACCATTTATTAACGTTAAAGATGTGTGATTTTTCAGCAGCGCACTAACCAAAGTTGTGTAATTTTCAACATCAGTCTTCCTCTCTTATGGTTAGAAGTGTATTCTATTAATGATAAATGCTTCTCTTGCAATCAAGAAAAGTGAACACTGAATAAACCCGTAGAAGAACAAAATCTGCATTCATATTAAAAAGTGAAAACTGAATAAACCCGTAGAAGAACAAAATCTGCATTCATATTAAAAATATTCTATATTACTTCGATTGCACTGTTGTAGTACTAATTGAACTATTCTCGAAGTCCAAACTTAACATCACCTTTCTGTTAATAGTTCAAAAAACGTGTTAACTGACTCCCCCTTCACCTCAAAATGAAATTTCGTGATTAATATTTGATAATAAATCACCAGAACAAGTGTACAATAATAATAATTTGGTTGCAAAATGGCGAAGGTGTCGGGGGAGAAAACTGCTTGAGATTACAAAAACTTTGTTTGATGAGCCATTTAGTTCATCCTCACCAAATGTAATTCAGTTTTTAGATGGACTAGTAGCTATGGAGCCTTGCCAATTTCCAATTCAAACATAAAAAACCATTCAACTCTCAATTTTTTTCACTTTCATGAATTTGATAACAAGGTGAAATAAAAATGTAAAATATATAGGAGAATAATTTTATTTGATTGAAGATTCCACGTACAATGTCTCCAAAAATTTTCATCTACTCTCGTCAGATCTTCATCGTATCTAACCCAAATTGTATAGAGAATGAAAGCTTTTATCAACAATACGTTCATTTTGATGAAATAAAGACCCATTCTGATTTCTTCTCTTGAAATACTAGCATTCTTAACAACCATGCTTTCAAAACGAATTTCAAACACCCATCCTTCACAAATAGGTATAAGTCAAAGTACGAAGCTATAAATACGCAAAATTCTCAGAAAGGGTTACTTTCCGTGCAATGAATGAACTAAAACTTGCATCAAACGAAGACCACAGAAGATAAAAAGACCAAATCCTGCAACATCCGCCTACTACCGTTTTGACAGACGGTTACTTGTACGCAATGCTAATCGTTAACAAGCCATCAAAAGTTTATGAATGAAAACGCATCGTCCTTCCACAAATATACCTATTGAAGGCGTACCACATGCGATTTCATGCATAAGCACCCTTAAATTCAATATATCCGGTGGAGAAAACGGACACTTAACGTCTAAAACAATATTGGTGGTCTTAGAACCCAACCCACAAACGAGAGGCTGGAGTTTGAGCACAGAAATAAATAAATAAGCCGGCTACGTCTTTACGGTTTAGATCGACATCAACAAGTCGTGAAAAATTAGAAAAATCGTAGAGTTGAGCATTATTGTTGTTGGTTATGACGGGGTGTCACTTTTCGAAAGCTTCTACATGGAGTTAAGTATTCTACGAAAAGGGATATTTGTATTAAGTTGTAAGAATGCTTCAGGCTATACTATACGGGTTTTTGGGGGTCTAAAAGGGTTTGATTGCAGCAGGCTTAGGTGCTAGAACGTCGGTCTTAGAGCCCTAGCTGTCCTACCTCTCTTGCCATCACGGCATCTTCTATGGCGCGGCCAACTTAGAGCCGCATCGACGAACACTCGCACTACACCACAACATCACGTTTCGAAGGCCCCATCCGCCTCTTTTCGTCCATGCTGATCCAAAATGCAATCAAACTGCGATGACCCCTCAAAACAGCAACCCTGCGAACTGCCCGACTGACGCGCCACCTACTGTCATAGCACACTAGACGATCGATTCGGTTGGCGGAAGGTGCGGCGGTTTGTATCGGTCAGACGCGCATCTCTGTGTCGATGACGCATGCGTGGCCGGTCTCCGCCTTCTTACGCGACCAGCTACAGATTTCTGTGGGTGATGTTGCCGTTTCTATCGTTTTTTAGAGGGATCTACATCTTTTTTCTTCTGTGGTTCAGAGCTATTTCATTTCGTCATGATGTTGAAGAATGCGGCCATAAATTAAATTCTGTCCGTCCGTTAACAGTGTAAACTCTCAAACGCAGGGCCAGCGCGAGTTATTTTGGCGCCTCTGCTGAAAATGCATCAATAAAAACATGACCTTTCTCATAAAGATCGGTTTTCAAATAATTCCAAAACCAAGGTGTTTTTCGTCTTTCTAAAATACATAATGATTTTATCCCTCTTTCAATGGGGGCAATTCTGTTTATATTGGTTGGGCAGCCATGTGTTATTTATGATACAAACGGCTTAGTAAAGGCAGTTTTGAGATTTTTATTGCAGTTAATGTTGACAAACGCAGCAGAGCGGATACCTTGCGATGTTTTTAAGAATCAAGGATGAAATATTGGAAGACAGCCAGCTAACTGGACATTGTTGATGAGGTTATCTGAACCAGAAAAAAAATCAATATTCAATAATTCAATGATCTGTCCGCATTGAGGTTTTGCAAGTGACTATAAAATAAGAATTTAGTGATTGATGAGAAATTCCATATTGATCGCGTCATTTAAACTGTTGTTGTTTTGAACGAACAAATATATCTATATAATTTTGAGTAACATACGTAAACAATGGAAATCAACCTAGTAAGAAATTATAAGAAATGTGATACAGTAAGGCTTCAATCGAAGCATTGACCTCACATAGAAGCCACTATCGTGGTTAAGGGAGAAGAAGAAGAAGAAGATTGGGCTCACATATCATAGAATTTAAGATGGTATTGTAGTGCTAAAAGAAAACTTATTGAAATTGGTAAAAATAACAAGGTCTTTTAAGTCTGTTTTCCCGGACACTCGGGATCTAAAAGAAATGAAGAGGCCACGCACTTGCCAGAAAACGATAACAAGCTGCTTTTATCAGACCAGAACCTTTCGTGGTATAGGTAGATGTACCTACAGGGAAGAGTTTCAAGAGAAAGAAAAACACTCTGGCGGAATCTGCGAGATCTAAGAAGTATCTGGATCTTTGCAAGAATATGCTACACCTCCTCACTGGTTTCCTTACAGGGCATTACCGCCACAGAGGAAGCAGCTAATGAGTATGGGTCTAGCAGAAAAAGACGCGTGCAGATTCTATGGAGAGGAGGAAGAAACTCCGAATCATCTGGTGACGAATTGCCTTACCATCGCTAGCCAACGCAAAAAATATAATGCTTCGGACAAGAGACTTGTAGAAGTGAGGAAGTAACGTCCTTCAGGGCATTCCAGATATTAAAAAACTTTAGAACGCACAGAGCGAGCTGTAGACTACGACGGCCAATTTTGTCAAAAGGTTCGAACTTCAAAAATGAAATGTGACTTTTAAATACCTACTACAATTGATAATATTCAGATCTCTGTATGACATACATGCTTTGAGGACCATTCACCTTTGTTCTGCACTAAATCTTATCTTTTTGTCACTCCTCTAATATCTTCAATCTACTGCTATTCAAGATAATCTATAACTTTTCCCCGGATCTACTGTAATCAGGAAAAGCAATCTGGCAACACTGTTAAACTCCACACGATGACTGCTAAGAGCTATAGTTCGGTTTTTGGGGCACATGATGCGTGCGACAATCTGTCGAGGAGATTTCATTCTTCTTATATCAAAACGCCCATGTCGTTGATAAGTCTTAACACACAGTTATCTCTGGGATGTCTCTACCTTTAAGCACTTTACCTTTGAAGGCAACAAAAAAGAAATCTCAAATTATTAAAGATATAACATCAATTGGGTATTTCCCAAGGATCTGTATCAGGACCATTTCTTTTCATTGCACTTACAAAATCAAAAAGATCCCATAATTCTATTTTTTTTTATTTCTATGTTTCCCAAAGATTATAGCAATAACAAACATGATAAACATATTTATTTAAGATTGATCCTCGTTTCTCACATCTGAATTTTAGGATTTTCAAGTGATCATTCAAATCTTCTTAGATAACTTTAAATACCTATTTCATATCATATCACTCCTATATATCTTGTTTAATGACCTGGTAATTCAGATATGGAAACTTTGCAGTTATTTACGGATTACAGTTATTAAACAACCATACTTCATAAATGAAATTTGAACTGAAAAAAAGATCGAATCTTATGAGGATATTTCATTATCTTTTTAATGTAGAAGCTCATTTATTGGAATAAGATATCACAAAAGTACTATTATCAAACGAAAACTGTAGAATTTTCATCAAGATTTTTTTAGTCTACCGGCTTTTGTCAACAAAAAATTCAGTAAGTGTCGTAAAGAAGAAGAATTTAGTTACAAGTTGAAATGTAGGCCAATGTCACTTACAAAATATCAACATTGTTATGTCAACATTGTCAACTCAACTCAATAATAAACCTAGTCAACATGGATTTACAATCAAACAAATTAAACATGAGTTCCTAATAATTCTTTTGGTCATTTACTTAACAAACCAATTCATGAATACAAGTGTAAATAGATCGATTATTCAGTACAGAAATAACTGTTATGTAAAAATTAAATGAATAATACGAAACCCTCATGTGGCTCTGTGGCGGCCCCCAAAATATTCCACCTTTCAAAAGTAAATATTCCGGTTTATCTATCTTCCTCAAATATTTACTTATCGAATATTTCAGGAACCTCCATTGTTCTTCATCATGATGAGGTTCAACATAAAAGTAGCTCTGCTTTTGGTTACAGTATTGGGTTTTTTTACTATATTTGCTACATGGTCCCTATGTGGAGACAGGCATTTCAAGGAATGGAATAATTTGGATAAATCTAGAGAGATTGTAGGCTCTGAAGAAATAGACTGTTTTATTAACAACGATTATGTGATTGGCTGTAGAAAGGAAGGAGACGAAGTTTTCTTGCCATTTTCCTTTTTGAAGAAGTATTATGAAGTTTATGGTAAAATTGTTAATCTAGATGGTGTCGAAAGGTTTGAGTGGTCTCATAATAGTTACAATAAGATCTATTATCCCAAAGGAAAGTATGACCCAAGAGGTGTTTTCATGTATTTTGAAAATTACAATGTGGAAATGAGAGAAAGAGTCAAATATGTCAGTGCAATGGAAGGAGTACCAATTTCTACTCAGTGGGGCAGTCATGGTTATTTCTATGCAACTCAGATAGCACAATTTGGGTTGTCTCACTATAGTAAGAATCTAACTGATCCAGAACCAAGAAGAAAAATTGTTGAAGATTCAATTAAAAATTTGGCTAAATGGACTGTACCTACTGAATCTTTTCTAGAAAGAACATTTGAAAACAATATCAGTAGTAATATTTTGAGATTTCGTACAGGAGATCACATTTCAGATATGATTTATTTGAAAATGGATCATGTGCTTGATTTTGTGATCAGTGTTGATCTGTTGCTGGGAGGCAATAGTACTTTAACTGTTGTAATGCAAAATAGAGAAAAAGGAGATGTTTATAATCTGCATTATATGGGAACAGATGTCCCGATAACAGCACAGGTAAATATAGCTACATGTGTTTTTATATGTCAACATACAGTCTATTTTGAAGATATTATATTGATTATATTAGAGTTTTGCTTTACTTAGTATTTTTATAATTTTCTTTAGGATAACAATATATACCATGGGATAGGAAGTACTCAAGAATGGAGAAAAATAGTAAGAGATCTAATTGTTGATTTAGACAAGGGCCTAAGTTTATTGAGAGAGAAAACAAAACATAAAAGAATTCCTAGATCAAAATTGAAAATAACTGCCATTTTACTATTTGGTTTTGGGTCCATTGCCAACTTGACCCTTTCGACTTCAGAACATATAACAAATTTTTATAACGCTGCTGAATGGTTTGTTAAATATCAAGATGCTAGTGGTGGATGGCCAATTCCTGTACGGAGACATCTTGCTAGTGGTTTTTCAGATTTGGAGCCAGGTAAATATTTTTTTTGTAGTTTGCAGCAGTGTTTGAATTGTTTATTTTTCAGGTTGGTACTCAGCTATGGGTCAAGGACATGCTCTGTCTGTCTTGTCAAGAGCCTACTACCACTCTGGAGAAGTCAAATATTTGATTGCAGCCATTGCAGGTTTGAAACCCTATTCAATTCCTAGTACAAAGGGCGGAGTCTTAACTTCCTTCCTAAATAAGTATTCCTGGTATGAGGAATATCCCACAAATCCACCGTCTTTCGTTTTGAACGGATTCATTTATTCCCTCTTAGGGCTGTACGATCTTATGAAAATTGCTCCTCAAGGCCAAGCTGACTTAGCTAAGGAACTTTTTGATGACGGTATTGTTTCTTTAAAAAGTATGATAATGTTATTCGACATGGGTAGCGTTACTTCATACGATTTGAGACATTTTACTTTAGGGATAGCGCCGAATCTTGCAAGATGGGACTACCATGCTACCCATATCAATCAATTGTTGTTGTTAGGAAAGTTGTTGAATGAATCCATTTTTACGGTTACCGCGGAAAGATGGATAGGGTATATGAATGGTAAAAGAGCGCCACATAATTGACTCAATTGAGCAAGTTGGTACACTTAATGAACTCTTCCTCTTCAGCCTGATGAAAAGTCTTATGATTGGTGTTGGTTTGTGACAGACTACCCAATTTTGTGAGATCCCAATTCAATTATGTATTCTTGCCGATAAACATTTCTTGATAATTTATTTTGACTGTAGGTGGAATACTGAAGGTACTACTAAAGAAGAACGATCTATATGCTAGTATTTCGAGAGAGGATATTCACGGGAAAAAAGCTTTAGTTTACATGGCAACTAAGGGGTAATATTTTTACCGAACATGAAACGGTTAACCATGAAATTGGGAGTCTGTTATTTTCTTCTGTGATAAAACAATGTATTGTATTTGATGGAATCTTGTTGGTGGAACTTCATCATATCTTAATTTTTACTTCCTTATTTATTGAACTTCCATGATGAATTTCAGATGTTTCAATTTGTTTTTAATATTGTTGAGATATAGAACTGTTGAAATTGTTGAGTATTGAATGAACTATAGAGTCGGATGAGTTTTTTGATAGCATGTTTCAATCTGAATCCATAAAGTATATACTTTTTTTTAATTATTCCAATTATTTTCCACTTGAAGGTTGTGACAATATGGCAACTACAAAATATTCAAATTATTAATTTATCTCGGGTATTTTTCTTATTTAAATTTATATTTGTGGACTCAGGATAGAAACCTTAAAGTGACTTTATCAAAATTATTACATAATGGGTCATCCAACAAAATTTCTATATGAATTCGTAGTGTCTAACAATATTAATATAAGTGAGGATAATCAGATAAAAAAGTAACTTCTCTTGAAAATAAATAATTCATTTCAAGAATTTTTGCATATAATTTTCATTATTATAGTTTACAGCTTCTATAATTTTCATTGGGTGAGCCATTATATTAATCACTGATGAGTCACAATAGTTTGTTTCATAACATGTTTATGAAGATAAAAGTATTATTTTCATTTTGCGCTACTTAACATATATTTTATTTACTAACCATTAACCTTTTTACAATAGAATTGCAGACATTATATTTTTACAATACTAAATATGTATTTAGTTTTGAGTTAGAGCATTGTTTCTTTCATCGAAAAATATCACTATGTACTCTAATAAAACTATTTTTCGCGAAAATACAGATTTCGATAAAAATCATTCCACTAGCTCATGAATAGAAGGACCAATGCTTTGAATTATTATTTGGTGGTTTGAACAATTAACCGAATTCTATACTGTTGATCATACATGTTCAGCAGAAAGTCATCTAATTTCTTGCCTAATCTTAGAAGTCAATTATAGAATAAACATTATAATTTGATTCTATTTCAAGTGATTGTATATTTGTAAAGAGCTATTTAACCATAGAATTCATGTACAGGGTTGCCCAAATCTCATATGTCTGTATAATAAAAAGAAAAATTTAGAAACATTTCACAGGGTTGTATAACCATGAAATATTCAATTTAATGATACATTTGGATATTTCCAAATCAGAAAATCGATCTATTCTTTGATTTGTAGTAGTTATTTCATCATGTGAAGTCGAAAAACAAATTTGATTTGATTCTAAACAGAATTTCAATTTTCTGGTTTGGATGTGAATGTGGTAGAACTTTCAATCATGTATATTAACCAAAGCTTATTTGTTGAATGATTATTTTCCCCTTGATATTCATTCATTTCTATCACATACTATTCTCTTAACAAATGAGTATTGCCTAACATGATTGTTATATAGGAGGTGGCTGACACAATCTAGATTTCTTATTTTGTTTTATTACTACTACTAATTTCATCTCATTTTGCCACTAGACCTTTGTTTTTTAGTAGGTATATTATATCAATTGAGGTATGAGTATTTTGAGCCTGAAAAAGACAGGATGAAATTCTATTGTATATATTTCTCAAAAACATGTTAACAAATTGCAGTATTTGGTTTGAAAAAATTTCAAATAAAAAATGATTACAGTCTCTTTGAGCCAATTTCAACGTAATATGATGATTATTGACTTAAAAAAAGATACTGTGTATTCATCAATTTATTTTGTCTAATATCGCACAGATTTTGACAATAGTTTTCCAAATGTTCAGTCTGAATTACATGTTGATAGTTTTTGTTTCTCAAATTGTTATTTATGATGTTTTTCAACTCGTACATTCCATTGACCTTTATTTAATTTGTTTTTTAGTTCCTAAATTTTTTTCAATCAGAATTTTTATGATAGTAGTGTTGGGATTTGTTACTGCTGAAATATTTAATTGTTACTGATACTTAATCTGTCTTCGAAAACTTATTTACTTTCTCTAGGAACTGCATATTTGATGAAGATAACTGACTGAGACAATAAATTAGCAAAAATATATTACCTATGCATAAAATACTGGCATTTTTATTATTCAACCCCTATTACACTTTAACTTCAATCCTCTCTGAAAATGGCCGAAAATATTCAAAATACATCCCCTTATGAGAGCTATATAGCTGAATATTGTTTATTGACTCATTGTTTCGGTGGACTATATAAGCACACGTATTTCAAGTTTAATCTAGCAAGAACGACACAAAATATCGTAGGAATATTCATTCCACTATTTTGTAAGTGGTTTCAGTTCGATCCGGTGGATATTTTTCAAATAATTAAATTCAATTAATTCAAAAATATTGAAAAAACAAATTTTCATATGGGTTAAACTGGAACCATCGAACGGGTTTGGTACATTAATCACAATTTGAAGTCTAGCGCATTCCGTTCGAGGGTGATCGTGTACACAGCGGACGGACAGAAACTATGTTGACCTCTTATTCTTCCTCAGTGAGTCGAACCCATGTATTTGAAACCACTCTCACCTTAAAAATACAGACCTTAGAACATGTGCGCAGAAACTCAAAAATTCCTCTGTGATCGTTTAAAGCTCGTCGTCTGACAACTTCAAAATTGATGGCAATGAAGATGTCAAAATTTCAAGTAAAACATTCGAGTTAAATGGGGATATATCTTAAATGGAAGATGAAGTCCAACTACAGAGTTTGGCAAAAAGACTCATAAACATTTACAATGCATGCAAATGGTCCAAAACAAAACTTCACCTACGCAAGAAAAAACGCACATACCGAAATACAGAGGACCGCGAAAATTACGAAGAATTCACAGAAGTCGAAACCGAAGGCTCTGCAAGAACTGTCTTCGTCTACAGCAGAGGAAATCGGAGGAAAATTGAGGAATCATCAGATATTTCTGATGAAGAATCAGCAGCACTGAGAAAATATCTAGAAGACAAATTGAAACGAAACAACATACTTCTTGAAGAGTACTGGAACGACCAGTCGGTCAACGTGTGCACTTGCAAAAAGTGCTGTTGCGATACTGAAGGACAGCCATGCCCTAGATACGAAATTGTGGATAAAAAGCAGAAGGGTGCCGACATTAAGAAGAATTCTAAAATTGTAATATGCGTTAATCCGACCGATAAACAACAGGAAGAACAGAAGAACAGTCCGAAAAGTTGCTGCTGTTCCACTCAACAAAATTATGTACCAAGCCCGCCAGTTAAAAAGAAATCGATCATGAAGGCGTCCAAGCCACCGAATCGAGATGGCTTATGTCAGTGCTGTCCTGCCGCCGAACCTGAGACCTACGCACCTCCAGAATGTCCTCGAATCTGTGGTTCCGAACCTTTTTGTCCTTACTACGCACCTCCACTGCCTCCTCCTAAACCGCAGAATACGACCAAAGCAGCAACTTGCCAGTGTTGTCCGCCTCCACCAAGGTGCTGCTGCTCGTATCCACCAACTCCTCCTCCTCCCATTGCCACGTCTTGTTGCCAGTGCTCCCCTCCTACACCTTCTGAAAATTTATGTTGTGATTGTTCACCACCGAGCTCTGCTGGGTGTTGTGAGTGTGAACCACCTCCGCCGGTAAACACGGGTTGTTGCCAGTGTGAACCTCCCCCACCAGCTGCTACCTTAGGTTGTCAGTGCTGCCCCCCTCCTCCTTGTTGTTACTGCGACGAAGAAATTGATTTTCCGCCAGAAGAAAATTTCTGTTGCTGCCAGACCCAAGGCGCCAACGGCCAGACCATCATACACGCTGATAAGATTATAATACCCACTTGCTATTTCAACGAAGGGGAACAGGGCACGGAGTCTGGTAATCTTTCCTGCGCGATCAGCGAAGAAGTTAAGAACGAACTGTTGGACGACTGTTCTAATGAAGGAACGGATGATAAACAGATTAACACAAGCTGTATTATAATCCGAAGTTGTACTTCTTCGTACAGACGGGCTAATGCACCTCCGCCTGAACCTGAAGCGTTTGTACCCTGTACGTGTCCTAAGAAGGATGTGCCTGAACCAAAGAAGAAATGTCCGGAACCAGCTCCGAAGCCGGCTGAACCGAAGCAGAAACCGCCTGAGCCGAAGCAGAAACCGCCTGAACCAAAGAAGAAATGTCCTGAACCCGCGCCGAAGCCGCCCGAACCAAAGAAGCCTGTCGCAACATCAAGTTCTTGTAAGAGGCCGCCGGTTTGCTGCAAGTGTCAACAGAAAATTTCGACTGAGCAGAAAACACCGACACAACGACCCCAACAACCCCCACCACCTCAAAATCAACCACCACCACCTCCCCCGCAACAACAACAACCGCCTCCGCAGCAATACCAGCCCCCTCCGCAACAATACCAGCCCCCTCCGCAACAACACCAGCCCTCCCCGCATCACAATTCACCATATCCGGTTCCTGGGGCTCCCCACGCCATGGCACATCCATCGGCTTACAACAGTATCTACCCACACGGAGAGGAGAAGATGATAGCGAAACATTCGCCTCAACCCTTCAGCGATCATCTGCACCCGCCTTACGCAAGCAATTACGTTGGTTCGCCTTACGCCGTAGGGATGGCGCCACCTAGAGTAACTGATCACACCGCCCCCTTGAGGAGCCAGAGTCAACCAGGTGACTTATGTCCTCATTTGACGCCCAACGGTGAGGGCGATTCGAGGATTCCTGGTATTAATGAAAACACAGAGGTGAGTTGATGAAAATTGGAGAACGCAAAAAGGTTGAATAATGCTATCATCATGTTTAGTTATTCCTATACATTTCTCTATTTGTATGAGTTGTCTCGCAACATCATGGAATTAGGCAATAACACGCGGTACTAGGAGATTCCTCTAGCCTTCTTTCTCCTACCTTTACAAGCATCGATTTAATATAATTGATGCTAATTTAGGCAGAATATGCTTAGATTAGATTCAAAGAGGTTCCATTGCACTGCGACCTAATGGTCTATTGGGCCCCCATCAGAGCTAACCTCGCTATTACGTGATCTACAGATAGCCTTCCAGTTCCAGAGTTTTTATGAACTCTGGAAGCTACTTCCTCACTTCTAGAAGTCTCTTGTCTAGAGCTTTTATTGCGTTGGCTAGTGATGGCGCGGCATTTCGTCACCAGGTAATCGAGAGTTTCTGCCTCCTCCCTACAGAATCTGAATTCGTCGTGTTTTCTGCTAGACCCATTCCATGAGGTGGTTCCTGAGGCTACAATTACCTGTAAGGAATTCTTTGAAAGGGTATAGAATATATTTGCAAAAATCCAGATACTTCTTAGATCTCGTGCTGTCAAAGTTTCCAAGAAACTGTTTGGAATGATCCAAACCAGGAAGATTCCACCAGATTGTTTCACTTTCGGTTTTTTCCTTATCCTGAAACTCCTGCTTCTTGTATGTACATTTGCCTATACCACAGAAAGGTTCCGGACCAATGAAAAGAGTTTCTGATTTTTTCTGGCAGCAAGATTCCACCAGAGTGTTTCTCTTTCGGTTTTTTCCTTCTCCTGAAACTCCTGCTTCTTGTAGGTACATTTGCCTATATCACATAAATGTTTCGAGACAATGAAAATAAGAGTTTGTGCTCTTTTTCTGGCAGGTGTGTTGGTCTCATCACTTTCTTCAATATGTTTGTGTGGCGATCAGAAAAATGCTCTCAATTCTGGCCAGTACAGAGATATTTTCCAAAGTTGAAATTGAATTAACCTATTAAGGTAGAACAATTCACCAAGATTGTTTATCTGCTTCAACAGTTCTTTTAATTGAAGCGGAAATAATTCCTCAATCTTTTTCATAGCACTTCGCTAAGATCTTTTGTCCTAAGACTGTATCAAAAAATTCTTCAATTTGGCGAGGCAATAAATTTCGATGTTACTTTCTTGAAAAACTGCTGGATTCATCAGTATTGCAATTGGCAACACAGTAGTCCCTTCTTTATACACCCTTTACCACCATAGCTTGGGACTATGTTCCAAGCGGTGTCATTCTGCCTATTATTGTGCAACGTGCGGCGCCATCTATGGAGTTAGCAAATAGTCACCACAGTATAATTGCCTCGGAACCAATCTTGAGTTCTTAGAATATTATCTATCTATATTCTGAGCTTGAGTTGAAATTTTGTTACCACATGGACGTGAAAGCTTGTTAATGTTTCATCTTGGGGATGAATTTCTTTTGCGGTCTTGGGTTTTTCATTCAATTGGGAGTTTTTTCAGAATGTTCACCACTTTAGGAAAAATAGAGATAGGTCCTTAGGGCTAGCTCAAATCTATTATGACTAATTCGAGCGTGAAATATAAATAAATTGCCAGAATTTATAACGCTCAACGCTAGGACTTTGCCGTAAAGACTAAAGAGTATTGTATTCAGCAATTTGCATATCATATATTTGATGATGCAAATAGTACAATAACATTCCGAAAATCATGGTTGACACGACGGATGTTTTGAATATGAACCTGTGGAATCGCTGATAAAAAATTCAGTAACCCTCTCTGAAATGATTATAGTTTATTTATAGTTCAGTTTGAAATGTGTAAAATATTAAAATTGATTAAAAAAGTTGTCTCAACCGTGTCCAGAGTTTTTCTTGTAAGCTATACTATGCAACGTTTATTTTAATATTAGTGTTAGAAGAAATACTAAGCTGTTGTCATATACATAAACTTGCAGCGTAATTTTTGTATTGAAAAATATTCATTGAAATGTTTTTTTAGCGATTCTAAAGATCATATAACAAGATGTCGATGATGAAGCAATTTAATTCGTATTTTTTCAGGCGGAGATATTCGCAACTTTGCAAAAGATCGAAATTACTTTAAGGGATGAAGCTGATATGCACAGCAGGAACATGCGTTGTATAGTAGATACAGTGTGTAAGCAGGCAGGTGAAATCAAGGAATTGAAAGTTTTGGTAACAGGAGTAGTGGATGAAAAGAAAGCTCCTTCTTGTAAAGAGGTTGAGAAGAAAATCAAGTAAGTTTAATTTTGTGGTTCACAAGAAAGACTGAAGCTAGCAAATGACCTCGAGGCATCTTGTTAAGCAGAGAAATTCCTCTTGTTAGATCTCCACAATACAAAGATGTATTGGGTTTCCTTTAGTTGCCTTAATATATAGTCACCTGATAAAGAGGGGTATGTACGCTAGTTGGGTAAAATAATACTCTCACAATTTAATTTCAATTCAAGGACTAGGAGAAATTCCTGATCCCTTATATATGTTGTATATGTTTCTACCCTCTAAGTTATGAGTAATATGTCTTTTCCACCACCAGAAAATTGGACAAAAAGAAAGAAAAGGAAGCCAAGAAGCAAAGAGAACGTGAAATGCAAGAAAGAGAAAAGCAAAGACAAGAAGCAAAAGATAAAGGCCTTGATGTGGTACCATCTAATTTATGCTGTAAATGTGCTGAGAAAAAGAAGAAACGACCTCAGGGTATGGTATATTTGATAGAATTAAAAGTCTGTTTTCAGAATTAATTTTAAAAACTTTAATATAAAATCTAACAAGATTTAAAAGAGGGCCATTACATATTAAGTTACAATGTATTGTACACTAAAGAGGCTTCTTAAAATTCAGCGATTTTGCTTTCAGTTCATGCCGTTTCAGGTGATTGCAATCTTTGATGGCAAACCTGGAAATAAGAATATATTTATCAGTTTCATTCGAGGAAGTCCATGCTGTAATAAATAATATTGTTTGTTTGCAGGTTGCTGTGGTAAATGTTGTGCTAAACGTTGCTTTGGGTGTTGTGGAAGATGTTGTGGAGGTTGCTGTGCGAAATGCTGTGATAGATGTTGTTTCCCCTGTGAGAAATGCTGTCCCTTATGTTGTGTATTTGCGAAGTGGTGCGATTTTTGTTGCTCGTGCAGATGCTGTCGTCGCAGAAAGAAGTGTAAATGCAGCAAATAACTGCTGTGAAATCATTGCTTTATGTAAGGTTCAAAACTCAAATATACATTTTGAACTTCAGCTTTTCATTCTACCTGAATATCTTACGTTACTAACCTGTAAAAAATTCCAACGAGGAATGCAGTTGATAAGTGCCAAATGGAATGTGAATCAATAGTGTAAAAGATAGGAGCTCTATCAATTATTTCTAGTAGAGCTACAGCAGAAGTTAAAACTGCATAAATGGCACATTTATCCACATAGGGTTTGCTTTTTCTGTTCCAGTAACACCAAATCAGCCATGAGATCACAGTAAAAATAGCTATAACATAAAATAATTGAAGAAACATTTATGATATACATATAATAGCTCACCAATGGAGAAATTCAAGGTCATATTATAATTATAATCAATTCTTCTAGCTGAGTATAGATATAAGACATGGTTTGTATAAAATAAAATAAAAAATAGAGATATCAACGAGCAATAGAGCTTTCCAAGTATCCAACAAATCCTGAAAAGTAATAATTATGGTTTTATTGTATTTTATGCCAAATAGCTTTTCATGTTAAGCCTACCTTGACACTAAAACATAACAATTAATCAATATAATAGAAAAAGCACCACAATAATCCATAAATTCTGTAAATTGTGTATCTCGAGCATGAAATATAATGGACCAAAACCAAGCATTCAAGTTAACCTGAAAGTCACAATGATAATAATTGTCGAAGTAAAGGAATATTTTTTTTTTACACAAGCGAACACATGCCACATCCAATAAAGAGGGGCGCCACTGAATACTCTCTTTCGGAATATTTTAATCCATTTCAAATGGAATAAGAAGTTCAAAAATGAGAAGATTGTAGAGGCTGGTTCCTGTATGCCTAATACTCTCACGAAAGGCCACTGAAAACGGGAAATATAATCAATAATTTACATAAGCAATATTTTCTTTTCTCACTTTGCCGTGAAACTGAGGAATCGAAACATTAGCCGATTCAAGTTTTTCAACAGTATCCCACATACAATTGTATCTACATTCATCAAAACATGGCCATTGCATGAATGGAAAGATATTGATTTCATCATAGTTGTGCAAATATGATCGACCGTCTAAAATTTTGTATTTACAAAGAATGATGTTTAACTATATTAACTATTTCACCTGTATCGCACTCTTGGTCAACGCAATAATAAAGACATGAGCGATATTGTTCCAGTTGATCTCCAGCTGAGGAATATATACATCTTAAATTTAGTAGGATAATCAAAATTATATTTGAACAATAATACATTTGAATTGTACAATTTTGACATTAATATGTTTTCGTCCAGAACCATAGAAACGTTTATAATATGAATATTGTTTTTTTTTTTGAATTAGCCTTTATGTTTTTTGATGATTTCTACTTTTTGAAGTAATTAAGGTATTATCAGCTCTTCAACATTCAGAGATAAATATTGTTTGTCGATTTATTCACTAGAAATTGCGGTTCACTAATCCAGAAATCTGTGATGAATAGCGATAGATGGAACCAGCTTCAGTGTTTCGCGGATAGATAGCAACACTATAGGAAATTCATCTGATCACATTCAAAAACTGTCAGTCGCCATTTTACCGTTTTGTTATGTGTTCGCGTACCGTTGTCTGTGATCTCAGACGTGCTTCGAGTGAGATGGAAGAGGTGTAAAATTAGAACATTTTGTTGAAGTGTCGTTATTTAAAGTGCTTGAGTGCAAAAGGTTTTTGATGTGATATCAGAGTGAAAAGTACTTTAAAATGGATGCTTTCTTCATAAATAAACTGTTTTGATAATTGACATTTTGTTTTGGTGAGTGGATAAAACACTTGAATGGGTTTGATTTCTAAGTCCAAACATTAACAGCTTTTTCTTATTAGATTTCGCAGTCAAATCTATATCGAAATAATTACCATGGGCGCAAATTCGTTTTGAATTGGCAACCATTATCAGGTGTCTGTTATCTTTTCTGGTTGATTCATGATAAAACTGCAACTGGCAAATCATTAGTTTTTATCAGTGCACAGGTTGTTCCCTTCCTTGTTTCTTGTAATTATACCTTGTTTGTTGTTATATGCTCGTTCCATAAAGTTTGAAAAACGATTTTCCAATATAACGAAGGGATTGTTTTTATTCCTAACCTAAAAAATCGATGCTTCTCAAGAGCCCACTGTATTCACCTGTAAAACAATTTAATGAATTATTCATGCAGGTAGAAAGGAGTCTTGTGAATCACACTTGTTACGA
The DNA here is from genome assembly GCF_914767665.1 of Harmonia axyridis. NCBI lineage: Eukaryota > Metazoa > Arthropoda > Insecta > Coleoptera > Coccinellidae > Harmonia > Harmonia axyridis. Next base: position 36,184,924 of record NC_059505.1, read on the forward strand.
TTTCTTTGCTTTTGAATTAATGATTCACCTACATTTTTCTCGTACTGACTTTGTAGTTCCCTCGTAAATGTACATTTAACCTTCAGATGCAACTTTTAAATGCCTCAAGTTGACAGCTTGCTGTTGCAATTCTGAAACCTGAGATGTATCGAAGAATTCGGATGTATTTGATCTGAATGGATGCATTTATTGCAGTTTTTGCATAGGTTTCATTTACCAGCAAGTAATCAATATCTGCAAATTTATATTGGAAACTACCAGTATCGGTAGTTTGATAAATAATGTTATGCATTCATTATTTAATAATAGCTCGATTCAAGATATTTTTATCGTATACGTCCCGTTTGATAGATTAAGTTATAAAAGGATCGATTAAATTTGTTAATGTGAAAAATAACCTTAACAGTTTCGAAGATACAGAGCCATTATGAATTTTTATTTGAGTTAATTTGAAAAAAAAATTTATACCATCGAATCAAAACTCATTACCTAGTTAGTTATGTTAGGTTAGAATAGGAAGATAATAGAATAATAATAAGATCATTCATTCTTAAGAACCAATAAAAACAATAAACTCTAACATATTTTGGAGATAACATCCTAAACATAAGTGAAAAATTAAAACTGTACAGAGTTAATAATAGTAAAATAACTGCAATAAAGACATTTTATCTGTAAGTTCAATATCCCATAACATGTTCATTAGATTTTACTTGAATATTATTACTGGAGATGTTGTATGTGCTTTTCTCCAAAGTTAATTCGACAAATTCTGCTGAATCGAAGAATTGATAATTTAAGAGCCTTTAGGTTGGTTGTGGGAATTCTTTTTGCCGCTAAATTTATACAACTGAGAGTTTGAGTCACTCGCCATCAACTTTGTTTACTGTGTTCTACTTTGTCAGTTAATTTCAAGTGTCATGAAATTTAAACAAGATCTGTGAACACTAACATAACAAGATAACATTTTTCCGATATAGGTACCACTAGTTGACTTTTTTCTTTCCCTGAATTCAGTTTGACATTTTGAGGTTTTCAAACGATAAAAGGCATACATTGAGAATATGCTATTGACAGAACTTTCATTTATTAATTTTAAGATTAAGAAATGTTTATTGATCACATAATTAGTGGATATTTTCAATTCGTGTTAATATTTATATTGAAGAAAGCAATAAAAAAATCCAAGGAGGCCGCCAAAATGCAATTTTACTCAACGTGATGTCACTTGCAGTTTTAACAATAAAGTGCAATTCACGAATGCATTTGATTCAACCTTTTTTTTATGATGATCGATTTGATGTTAGCGATAAGCTTATTATTTAATAGTGTTTCATTGCGAAGATTTCTCCTTTTCTACATTCCTGCTAAAGCAAGCTGTTTGAGATAAGCATGCAATTTTATTCTGAAGTTTTGAAAGAAATTTCTATATGGGAAATGGATCTGTACAAACTCTCGACGTACCTAGGATATTTAATTAATTAACTAGAAAATGTCGAATTCACAACAGAACTTAATGCATAGGTAATGCAAATAGGAAACTGTATGTTTATTGAAAAATTAACGTCATCCTAAATTCGCCCAATTCAATTGGTTTATCATGATCTGATATCAGGTATTGATTATTCGAGTTTTTAGAGTTTTTTGTATAATTAATTACTTATTTGTTTCGTCACATCGAAATAATGTACGAGGATGCCTATATTGAAAAAGGCATTGTTTTTTATATTGATAAAAAGAAGTAGTAAAATAGATTCTTGAAAATTCTTCGAAAAAATGAATTGGATTATTCATTGGCGTAGATGTATTTGAAAGCGATATGATAAATTCGCAGGTTATCATCGAAATTACCGGCACTTTTTCTACACAGTAGTACACGTGGTCACATAAACATTTTATAGCAGACGTCTTGACTATTGTTCCTCAATAAAAGATTGTCTATAGTGACTTGGAGTATTTATGCAATTATTGTTATTCATTATAAACTAAAAAAGATAATGAATCTATTCAATTAGCGCCACGCCTAGACAAGTAACAAACCTTATCGCCCCGTTCTTTTCGCATAGCCTAATTAAAATCACAATGTACCGATAATGATTCCACGCAGGGGCGTACGGAGGGGGGTTTCAGGTGATTAAAATCCGCACGAAAAAAATTACTGAGTATGGCGAAGTTCGTGACCGGCAATTCTACGGGCTCAAAACGCGAAAACAAATGTGGGCAGATAATTCAAAGGATCTTAATGAAAGCCGCGCTATGGCTAATTTTTTTTTCGTGTTTGCCGGGTCGATGAATTGTGTTCTCTGTGTGCTGGAGATAAAAATCGCGCACTGACAAACACACCGTGCTCCGGAGATGGAGGCGTAGGTCATGCGAGTTTTCTACCAGCGCGTCCCACACTTGGATGTACAATGTGGCGTCGGTTTTGGTTTGGGCGCCGTAGAAACTGAAAATTTAGAAAAGAGGTTATTTTAGTTTTCATTTAAAATTTTTTTTTGTTTTGTGTGATTCAGTAGGATGGTGCTATTTGCCGTATCGCCCGCGAAGCTTTCAGGGTCTTGTACAGGGTGTCCCAAATTCGATGCTCACTGAGAGCATCTCGAGAACTATATAACTTAGAGAAAAAATCTTCAAGGGATCTCGATCTCCTTCTTCGAAATTATAAGATATCAGAAATCAGACCGTAAATATGTTGAGGGATTCATCAAGCCAAGTAGCTTGACATTTTAACCAACTACTGGACTTGAAACTTGAGCTCGTGAAAAATTACTTACTTGAGATTGACTTGACTTGATTTTAGATATTTATTGCTTGACTTGATATCAAGCTACTTGATATTACTTGAGCGTGATATGCACGCGTTGCACGGCATATTTTTCTGCAATCTCGTACGCGCTTAGACTAAATAAGAGGATTCCTCGATCGCCGAGAGACAGTGTGACTTAAAAGTTTTCTCACATTTCTATGAAATCTATTGATAGATTTTGGTAGTTTCAGAAAGATCTTTTCAAACTTGACCAAAATGGCCAAGGATTTCTTATCAACGCCAGCATCTCCAGCTCCTGTTGAAAGACAATTTTTCAGAGTTGCTCTTACAGGTACAAAAACTCGCAATACGTTAGGCGACAAATTTATAAGATGCCTCATGTGTCTTAGATCCCTGATGGAAAATTATGAATTCAAACAAAGCCTGGAGGTTTCTCAATTTTTTTTTTGTTATGATTTAATTTATTTTCTATTTCTATTACATCTTATTTCTATTCTATATTCTATTTCTATTAGTGATATAATTTATGTTTCTATACTATATATTCTATTATGAGGTTGACTTGAAATCTAGTCAAGCTCAAGCCAAGTAGCTTGAAAATCAAACCAAGCCGTGAATTCCTGAATATTTTGCTCCATTCTCGAGTTACAGGGCGGTTCTGAAAAACGACTATTTCTAATATTTTGCTATTCCTAGTACAAAATAAATCCAAAAAAGCTTCATTCGAAATCTTTGTTCCTTGAAGAATCATAATCAGATGAGTTTAAGCTGTATTAATCAATAATGAAATGTCAATATCCGGCTCGAAGGGCCAATTTTTTTTTACTTTGTTTAATTCTTATGCATCGGAAAGGGGTAGGTAATATAATTCGTGTTGTTGGCGATAACGAAATATGAAAAAAAATAGGAGCCAATATTGTTGACTTTGCAAAGAAAATGAAATCGTCTTCACATCAAAATACAATAATACGATTCCATTGCTTCACAGGAACTCAGGTTATGGAATATCGTGTCCAACATTTAGTTCCTAAAATTAAAAAAAACACAAATAATATGCTTGAGAGGAAATTTCAAAGCGGCTATTTTCATTCATTTGAAAGATTTTTTTTGTGTCCTACCAGCTGTTCTGTGACCTCAACTGACTTTACTCTTTCATAAAATATGAAATTTGTTGACAAGTTTCCAAATAACACATTTCATCAAATTCTATGTGCATACATCTTGATATCACAAATTTCTATGTTCACTAAGTATCTACTAAGTTGGGAGTGTAGCGAAGTGCGAACATTATAACTAAGCGCTCGCTAGCACCTGACTTCGGGTCTGTGCTTTTTTGTTCTTGGAGAACGCGGTTCATTTTAATTACTTCGCACAATAGTTGTACATTTGACCGAAGGCAATTCTCGCCCGAATCCATAATGTAATAAATGTGAAAGTATCGCAGCTATCTAGGGATTGTCGTTACAGGTCACTGTAATTCGTTCACTCGATGATGGCCAGAACGTTACAGTCAATGGTGATCGGTATAGAGCCATGATTACTAACTTTTTCATTCCTGAATTGAACAACCATGATGTCCAGGAGCTGTGGCTCCAACAAGACGGCACAACATATCACACAGCTCGTGCCACAATCGATTTATTGAAAGACAAGTTTGGTGACCGCCTAATTTCACGTTTTGGACCTGTGAATTGGCCTCCAAGATCTTGTGATTCAACACCGCTAGACTACTTTCTGTGGGGCTATGTAAAGCCATTGGTTTATGCGGATAAGCCACAAACCCTTGACCATTTGGAAGACGACATTCGCCGTGTTATTGCCGATATACGGCCACAAATGTTGGAAAAAGTCATCGAAAATTGGACGTCCAGATTGGACTACATCCGAGCCAGCCGTGGCGGTCATATGCCAGAAATCATATTTAAAATGTAATGCCACAAGATTATCTCGCGGATAAATAAAATTCATGTCAATCGAATAATCCATCGTTGTTTTATTGCAATTTAGAGTTCTATAGCTCTAAAAAAAAACTCTTTATAAAATTAATTTATTTTCTCGCTTACGCATGAAATATAAAAATGTTGTGTGGTTGGTGAGTTTTATTCATGATTTTTTTCTTATTTACCCAGGACCAATGGCTGATGATGGAAGAGGCGATAATGCAACCAGGAATTATTTACATGAGGTAAGCACGATTTTTTTTTAGAAAATTAGACTATCGGGAAAAAAAATCACTATGTCGTTTTCAATATACACAAAATGAATTTTCTGATATTTCCTTATTATATGATTCATAACTACTAAAAGATCTTATGTTCAATCGGAAGAACTTTCCCTGAAATAGATTTCTGGCTATGTTTCTTGAAATATAATGAAATATTCATCTCGAATGTCATCCAACGTCAACATAACCTAGCATGAATTCAAAAGCGTTCTACAATTATTTCATGTAAGACCCTTGTAGCTTTACGAACTTCAACTTTGTAAACAGCGAACTTTTACATCACAGCGAATCGACCCTGCTCTTGTTTACATTTTATCGGTTATAATTTTTTTTCTGGATGTGATAAATCAGGAATGTCTATGCGCCGATCTATAGGTGTTTTCTGACGTTTCATATTTTTATGCTCTGTATTTGGGGGATTTCGTGAAACGATTGCGTTGTTCGGTGAAAACGAAAAAACGACCTTGATTTGTTATCAGTTTGTGGTGTTAACGTAACATCTGTTTGTGTTTGTTTAGTTTTTTACCGTTTTTCCGATTCGGTTGGATATTCGGGATTGCGCGACGTCAAGGATTCTTGAATTCAATTCATTCAGGAGATTAAAAACGAATGCTTCAAATTAGACACACAAACATTACAAATTTTTTACTATGGTTTATCATTCACCTACTCTAGAATAGCTCTAATGAAGTAGTTATATATTAAACAAGATTTGCTGAGTTTTGTACAAGAAATTCGTTATTGTGCGTTATAGTGTAATTTTATTTGCACACATCTGGTATTTTATTTTTATTCTTCATTTTCGTCTTATTTTCAGACAATAATTCAAACAGTAAAACATCGTGATAATTAAAAAAAAAATTTAACATCATCTTTTTCTTCGATCGACTTTGATGGATTCATATAAATCAATCAATCAATCAAAACCATATATTTATTTGATTGATTCTGAAAAGATAAAAAAAGTCTGTGGGTGTCATATAAGGGAAATACTTTGTTTTGGGGAATCAAGCAAGCTAAGGCACTTCTTAACATGTTCAGGTGTTAATAAATCTTCATACGAAGAAGAATTCACTCTAGCACAAAATGTGGCGATATGAATTTTGATGAAATAATATAGTTATATAGATATTACCAAATTTTATCAAAATCGGATGAGAATTCTAGAAGTTGAGGCTGTTATACGGATTTGCAGACATACAGACCGACAGAAAGACTAACACGTCACCAAAGTATATATTTATTTGATTGATTCTCAAGTAAATATGCAACTTTGAATATATATAATTGTCGCATTTATAATAAGCAGAATATTTATTATTTTCTGTATATACCTGCTGAAATCCAAGGTTTGGCAACTTTTGCTCTCCTAGTGTCATCGGTTGTTTCACGTCGTTTGGCGCGCTTGAAGTTTGTTTTCTGAATTTCTGATATATTATGGTATTTATTTCAATACATTTTGAGTTGATATGAAACGTTGATTCACTATGGTACATTAGAAGTGCGTTCTTTGTTGAGAAACTCTCGAATTGAGTGAAATGTCGTATCACTGATATGTTTTCATTTCCGCTCGCTTCATGTCAAATTTGATAGTTCATGTTGGGGACAAAAATTGCTTACTGAAAATGACATATGCTCCCTTAATCTATGTTTATTACTCTGAGGTTACCATCAACCAAAATGGCCCATGCCGCTGTTTGATCCAATCAAGTTATTTGCCATCCTGTCCTAAAATAAATCTGATAGAACATAAAATTCGTGTGTGGCTCAGCTCGTTCAATAATCTTAATCGACTGCCCAGATGATGCACGTCTTTCCTCCCAGAATATCTCTAGTTATTATTTGTTTACTATTATCTCGATAGTATTACCGATCCTCAGATAATTAAGAGGATGGAATGTTTACATATTTACGGTGTCAATAAACTTGTCGGTACGTCCGTCACTCTGTTAATAGGTTGTTTTTATCGTAGGTATAAATGTTGGTTTTCGATTTGAATCGAATTCGTGTTTGCCATGTAAAGTCCTTGAGAGGTGAAAATTGAGAGTAGATCAAATAAACTCGGGCGATATTCTATGGTTGTTTGATCTTGTTGAGTGCTCTGGATGATTCATCACATTTTATGAGGGTTCAGAGTGTAACACCTACTTCTAATTGAAGATTAAGTATCGCGTAATTTTTAAGATCATACCGTTATATTTTGAGGTAGAGCAGATTCTTCATTCATTTACACCTTATAGGTGTTACATGGTTATGAGAAGTAGAAGCGATTTTACACTATGAACGAATATTTGGTAAAAACTCCAACGAACTACCTAGATATGACTCCGACAGACTTTTTTTTTAAATCTTTTCAAAACTCAAATTTTTTTGGTCTCTCGAAATTTCTTTCAGACTATTCTGAATTACTTCGGTTTTGTGTCTGCAAATCCTTGTAACACCCACAAATATGAAATTCTTATCAGATTTTAATGAGATTATATCATATCTTACTTGAGCATGCGTAAACATCTTCATATCTTGGTCGTAAGCCTTTCCAAAGAAAAACCAGCATTTTCGGATACTTATACGATGCGTTTTGCTCAAATCCTAATGTGAAATTTCTATTCCGATATTGTTGAAAGTTGGCTTGGGCATTTGGATTGGTTGATAGGCGTACAACTTTCTTCCGCTGTTTTTTCCGCAATTCGAGCCTTTATTGTAAAAAACTGGTTATACATTTGTGCATTAATTGCGTTTGATAACGATCGCGTGTGATTGCTTCAGTCTGTTTTAACCACTCATAATACACTACGCCGAGCTAATCCCACTAAATACTGAGCATGACCTTGGAACCGTGAATATTCGGTTTGGTTGTGTAATGAACTCATTTTTTGTCGCCAGTCACAATGCGATTTCCGTTTTTGCCTTGCAAGCAGGTGTTCACAAGCAAACAAACACCGTTCAACATCTCTCGGCTTCAACTGATACGGCACCCAATTTCTTTGTTTTTGAATAATTCCTATGACTTTCAGGCGTTTTAAAATGGCTTTTTGGATCACTCTAAATGATCCTGCTAATTCTTGTTGCGTTTGACATGAGTCTTGATCAAGTAATGCCTCCAATTCTACATCTTCGAAAACCTTCTCTCTTCCACCGCCATGCTGGTCTTCGACGTCAAAATCACCGTTTTTGAAGCGTTGAAACCACTCTCGGCAGGTTCTTTCACTAATAGCGGCCTCACCATAGATATTTGAGAGAATTCGATGAGTATCATCCGCATGTTTCTTCATATTGAAGCAGAAAATTAAAACCTCCCGTAAATGACGAGAATTTGGCTCGTTAGCTGACATGTTTGATCTAGAATAACTTTATAATGCAGGCACAAATCGACTAATATTTCGATGGCTTTATGTTTACAAATACCTATGCTTATTGTATCACATCTACGATCTATTTATTTCGACTACCACTTATCGCTACAGCTATCTATGCAAAATGGCGAAAGCAAAGTTGTACATCTAATATAAATATAAATGATTTCGTAGGGATCCACTTTTTTCCGCTCTTGGCGCATGTCCATATTAGGTATAATCTGCGACATGAGAAAATGTAACAACAAGAAGGCGTTTGTGAACAAACTAGGCAGAAATGTTTAACTAAACAAAGGTAGTTATTGATCAAAATAAGGAAAAACTTGAACCTTTTTTTCTGCCAAGTTTTATTGTTATTATTATTATCATACAAAAGATAGAGCAGAGAACTTAGCCTATTGCGCTCAAATAAAAAAAAAACACAATGAAAATGAAAATAAAAACTGAATCTACAAGTCCATAAAATTGTCCAGCCTATTCTCAAAGGTGTTAATGGTGTGTGCTGATATCACTTCTTCTGGCAGAGTATTCCAAGCATGGAAAACCCTGTTTGGCAAAAAGTACTGTCTCAAACTTCCAGTGGGTACCTTCTTGGTGTTGCATTTTTTTTTGTCAAAGCTATAGATTCAATATTTTCGATCATTTCCTAGGTTTTCATTCTATCAAATAACTAGTGATGCATTTTATTAATTGCTTATAATTTGCTATGTCTTACAGACTCCAAAGGAAGCTTTGGTTTGATGTATCAGTATCAAATCATATTAACCCTGATTGACGTTCGCAACGCAAAAACCGATAATTCTAGATGGTGCGCTGGAATTATCGGCACTATCCCTTTTCTGGATAACGGTTCCGACATTCTAATTGTTACAATTGATCGAAAAGCCGCGTAAGAAACGTCAAAGCAATCCGTGAGATGTCGATTCATCATAGATATATCTAACGGTCCAACAGAGGAGATCGTTGCGTTCGTTGAATCGCAACATCCTTGCATTGTTGCCGGATTTATATTTTCCTCGAGGACGGCTTTGTCTTTCAGTGAAAGGAAAAATGAGAAAAGCTCTGCCAAAAGGTGTGTCACTTTTTTTTTTCATTGAGGAAATTCGTATGTAACACTTGAAGTCTGGCCTTTTCTGTAGAAAGATTCGTCTTTATTCAACCTCTGTCATTCTTCATTAGAGTCAAATTTCTTTGTCTGCAGCACCTTCTAACCGTTGTTGTCAATGGAGTAACTTACCATGTCATTGCTTGGTATTTATCTGAGCGCTGGGCCCGTAACCTATTGAGTGACGTGATATGATGATCCAATCCGCATTTTAAATCATCAAAATTAGACAGGTAGAACGCCTGGTATTGTGGGTCCTAAGAATTCCAATCTTAAAGTGCTGAAATACCTACAGAACCATGATGTGCATGATCAAGGCGTACCGTTTATCTCGAAGAGCTAGATTTTTTTTTTGAGCTATTAACTATTCAATCCGAAGATCCATACCAAGTTTCATTAACCTCTGATGAGAATTGTAGAACTTAAGTCTGTTACAAGGGTTTTGCAGATAGACGGACACCTAAGCAAAGTTATTCAGAATACTTTGAAATGGTATTTTCGAGCGGAAATTTCGAAAGACCAATAAAAAAAATTAATTCTGAAAAGATAAAAAAAGTCTGTCGGTGTCATATAAGGTGAATATTTTGTTTTGAAGAATCAATCAAGCTAAGGCACTAACATGTTAAGGTGTTAATGAATCTTCATACGAAGAAGTATTCACTCCAGCACAAAATGTGGCGATATGAATTTCGATTAAATAATATAGTAATATAGATATTGCCAAATTTTATCAAAATCGGATGAGAATTCTAGAAGTTGAGGCTGTTATACGGATTTGCAGACATACAGAAAGACTTATACGTGACTAAAGTTGTTTTGAATTGTCTTTAATAACTGAAAATCCTGAATTTTCTTCATTTTAAAAGTTCTCTTTCATGTCCCAATTTAATTGAAAATGGTTTCCACGAAATATGTTCTATAAATAGAAAAAAGATTAGATTTGTTGAGTTTTTAAACAGACATTTATTATTGAAGAACTCTGTTTCGTGAATTATAAATATTTCCAACGCTTCAACATTCAAATTTTTAATAACTGTTATTAAATAACAGATATTGAAAATGTAAAAGTGTTATTAAATAACTGCTATTTTAAATGTATCAGGTGTGTGAATAAGTCTTTCCCGTTTTTTTCAAATTTTTAGCCTTTATTGTGAAAAAATGGTTACAAATGAATTATTGAAAGTATTGGCCATCGCTAGCTACAACTTTTCCCCATCTTTCTGGCAACATACGAATCCCGTTGCGAAAAAATTCGACCGGTTTGGCCTCTATCCAGTCATCCACCCATTTTTTGGCTTCCTCGTAGGAATGGAAGTGCTGGTCAGCCAGGCCATGCGTCATCGATCTGAAGAGATGGTAATCAGACGGAGCAATGTCTGGACTATACGGCGGGTGGGGTAGGACTTCCCATTTGAGCGTTTCTAAGTATGTTTTCACCGGCTGTGCAACATGTGGGCGAGCATTGTCATGTTGCAAAATAACTTTGTCGTGCCTGTCGGAGTATTGTGGCCGTTTTTCTCGCAGTGCGCGGCTCAAACGCATCAATTGTCGTCGATAGACCTCGCCTGTGATCCTTTCATTCGGTTTCAGAAGCTCATAGTAAACCACACCTAGCTGGTCCCACCATATACAGAGCATGAGCTTGGCGCCATGAATATTTGGCTTGGCCGTCGATGATGATGCATGGCCGGGTAGTCCCCATGATTTTCTTCGCTTCTGATTATCGTAACGGATCCACTTTTCATCGCCAGTCACGATACGATGCAGAAAACCCTTTCTTTTATGTCGCTGAAGCAGCTGTTCGCAAGTGAAAAAACGCCGTTCGACGTCTCTCAGCTTCAGTTCGTACGGCACCCAATTTCCTTGCTTTTGGATCATTCCCATGGCTTTCAAACGCTTGGAAATGGTTGTTCGGTCAACTCCTAATGCTTCAGCAAGTTCTTCTTGCGTTTGACACGAATCTTCATCAAGCAAAGTCGCCAATTCTTGATCTTCAAAGATTTGCGGCCGCCCGGAACGCTCCTTGTCTTCCACGTCGAAATCGCCACTTTTGAAGCGTCGAAACCATCCGCGAACACTTGAATCATCGACACAACCTTCTCCATAAGCTTCCTGAAGCAACCGATGCGCCTCGGCAGCAGATTTCTTCAAATTGAACCAATAAAGTGAAACTTCCCGCAAATGACGTCGACTCGGCTCAAATTTCGACATTTTCACGATTTCAAAAATTTATGATGCGAAAAAATTTCAACTAATGTGTTAGTGTGGAATTGTTGACAGATGAATAAGCTTTGATTATGACATATGTAACCATTAAATACTCGCACAGTATTGGTGGCGCCATCTCTTACAAAAAACGGGAAAGACTTATTCACACACCTGATAAAATGATGGAAATCCATTCTGAATCGAAAATAAAATGACAGTTATTCTATTTCCACTTTTTGATTCTATGAATCACAATTGTTTCGTTACGCAGTAGCTTCTTCAGATTTAAATTTCTAATAACTGTTACTAAATAACATAATGAAAATTGTAAATATCGTTATTAAGTAACAGTTATGACAAAATATGAAGTGGAAATAAAGTAACTATTCCTGATACATACTTCTCTACATAATCTAGATGTCTACCGTCAAAACGGTAAAAGAGGCAACGCCGCATTCCCTTCTTCAAAAAAATAAAAAACAACGCAGCGATACTAACTAGAACATCGCGATAACCGGGAATTTTACGATCTAGGCCATAAAGTAGACGGAAAATGCCACCGTTTAGTACTTGTCTCGTTATTTTGGACCGGAGGACGCTTTTGAATAATGGTTTCGATTCTTCGAGGCCCGATATGCCGACGTTGCTCAGGAATCTCATAACTTCGGATATGTAAAGCGCTCCGGGTCGTAAAACTCGGGGATAAACAGTTGACGAACAGGAAACGCTATAAGTAAAGCAATACCATACATAACTGTTCGTTATTTATCGTGTCTGTTCGTGGTTCCGAGTATTCAAAAATTTGTGGCTAGTCTTTGGCAAGCTGCAAGTGTCAATCTTTCAAATAAATTATTTGATTTCGGCAAAGTTTTTAATTAGTTCCAGTTTGGGAATACCTATCCAACGTAAAGATTTAAACACCTTGTGTTCTATATTCGTAGAAAAGGATATTCTTCATCATATCAATCGCCCGTTTTTTAAAAATGTGGGGATACTGAAGACAGAGGATTCTTTAGTCTTGCAAAATTGAATTATGTATACTCTGTGTCCGTAAAGTATGGAGCAAATTCATTTTTAGCTAAACAGACCATTTTATGAAATAATCCTGAAACACGTCGATTTCTGATTTCAATTTACCGTATTTTAAAATAATAATCTAATATACTGGGTGAATTACTTTTGAGTAATGACGTCTCTTTTTTAAATGGAACACCCCCATTTTGTCTCAATTTTCAGATTACCCTAGCTGAGCTGATTCCAAAAATGTATCACATGTTGATTCCAATTGGTACGGGGTGGACAAAAATACAATAGTTTTGTGTGTGCTCATTAAGTAACGTGTAGCATTCTTTATCATTTAAATCAACAATATTATCAAAAATACTTATTGTCTAGCGGCAATTGGTTTGAATGTAACACCCTGTAGTTTGTTACATTTTTAGATTAATGAAAATGAGCTGTTTCCAAACATATTTGGTTCTTGTGGTCTAGCAGACAGAATATGAAAGAAATTATTTCTTATCAATTTAAAAACATGTAATGAATGTAACAAACTAAAGGGTTTTACATTCAAACCAATTGCCGCTAGACAATAAGTATTTTGATAATATTGTTAATTTAACTAATAAAGAATGTTATGCGTTACTTTATGAGCACACACAAAACTATTGTATTTTTGTCCACCCTGTACCAATTGGAATCAACATGTGATAAATTTTTTGAATCAGCTTAGCTAGAGTAATCGGAAAATTGAGACAAAATTGGGGTGTTCCATTTAAAAAGAATGACGGTGACGTCATTATTCGAAAGTAATTCACCCTGTATATTAGATTATTATTTTAAAATACGGTAAATTAAAATAAAAAATCGACGTGTTTCAGGATTATTTCTTGAGATGGTTTGTTTATCTAAAGATGAATTTGTTCCATACTTTACGGACATAGTGTATACATAATTCAATTCAGCAAGAATAAATAATCCTCTGTCTTCAGTATCCCCACATTTTAAAACAAAGTTTAGCTAAAAATGAATTTGTTCCATACTTTACGGACACAGTGTATGTATTCTTTTGTTGCGTTACTGATAAAATAGATCAACTCATTTCAATTCAAGTTTTAGCCACTGGTATATGAACTTATAATTTGAAGGGAAGTAAAGAGTTTGTATGAAATTAACCCTTTAACACCGGCAAAATACAAATATATGCAACAGTTCTTGAGGTTCTCCACTTTCAGCGTATCATGTCGACGAACCTACCGTGCGTTCGAAATAGTTTATCTGGACGTGTATGAGTCAGAAATAATCCTTCCGGTATTATGGAGCATTAAAAGAAGGGGTGTGGAGGTATAATCCTGAAGTTGTCGCTTTTGTGAGAGGTGTTTGTTGTGATAGGACTTTCGGTTTTCATTTCACGTCAGAGAGAGATGCGCTGCTTGCGGCTAGTTTTGAAAGATAGTATATTATGAGAAACACTACAAATTTTTGAAAATGGTAAATTATAAGAAAAGGTACAAGTTTTGAAAGATGATATATTATGAGATGCACTGCTAGTTTTGAAAGATCGTATATAATGAGATCCCTCACAGAATGTAAAATTTGGTATATTATGAGAAACGTTCCAAGTTTTGAAATATGTTATATTATGAGAAATGCTCATATTTAATGGATTCGGTCCTTACTTGGCGGAAATTCATTATAAATAAAATAAAACGAAGTAATTTCCACTATGTTATTTAATTGTTAGCAACAATTGTTTCGCCACACTGTGGCTTCATCAGGCTACATTTCTGAACTGATAAGAGTACAAAGGTTTTCGGAATCTTATATAGGAGGAATTGACACAAAAATATTCGAAAGGGTATAAATTACAAAGTTATATTGGACCATTTACAGCCTGGGATTTCCAAACTATCGGAAGAAATTCAATAAAGGGGATGAGTTTACATCCGTTTGTTCGTTCAACAGAATATTTTGGGTATTATACCTGTTTATTTCCAGGGATTCTAAGAGTGTTAGTCTTAAGCTCTTGTTTTCTAAATGAAGAATTTTAAAGTTATTATTGAAGGTATGGTCCCATTCTTTTAAGTGATTCGCGTAGGTTGAAAACGAACTATCAGATGTATAACTCTTTTGGTGTTCCTTTATCCTTTTATTGAACGATCTTCCTGTTTGTCCAATATAAACCATAGGGCAATCATTACAGGTTAACTTGTAGACACCGGATTTAGTTTCTTTATCTGTTTTGTCTTTATTGTTTTTAATGAACATCTCTAAGTTGTTACTTGTTTTGAAGGATATTGTGTAATTGAATTTTGTTTTCAAGTATTTAGCAATCTTTTCAGAAATATTATTAACATAAGTTAACGAAAAAAATTTAGTATCAATACCATAATTTACCTTAGGGTATGTTAGACTCAAAGCTTGCTTTCTTTGTTTATTCCTCAAAATTTGATCAATAACATGTGGACTGTAACAGTTATTCACAGCTATTTGTTTAATTAAATTTAATTCTTTACAAAAATTAGCATGATTCATAGGTATATTGATTAATCTATGGATCATACAATTGTATGCAGCCATTTTTTGGTTTAACGGGTGGTTAGAAGTAGCATGGATGGTAGTATCAGTATGTGTAGGTTTTCTAAAAATACTGAAACTATGATAGTTATTATTTCTGGTAATTGTTAAATCAAGAAAGTTGAGAGAATTGTTATGTTCAATTTCAGAAGTGAATTTGATACTTGGGTGAATGTTATTGATAAATTCTGTGAACAAAGAAAGTTGTCTATTTGTACCTTTGAAGCAACATATAATATCATCTACATATCTAAACCAATAAAGGAAATATTTTGTGTTATTGTTAGAGTGAATTTTGTTTTCTAAATTATTCATGAATATTTCTGCTAGGATTGGACTTAAAGGGTTACCCATAATCAAACCTTCATCAGACTTATAAATGGTTTCATTAAATTGAAAGTAATTTTGACTGAGGCATATTTCTAAGCAATTTAAAATGTCATTCATTATAATCGGATTTGTGTTATTGGTAACAAGTAATTCTTTTATTATTTTAATAGTTTCTGCTGGGGGAATGCTAGGAAATAAGTTCTGTACATCGAAAGAAACAAATTTAGATTTGTTGTTAGGCAAATAAATATGTTTTATTTTCTCAATCAGTTCTAAACTATTTCTTATCGAGTATACAGAATTAAATTTTGTTTCTTTTTGTATAATTGTTATTAGAGCTCTTGATAATTTGATGCTTGGTGCTGAAATGAAAGAAACTATAGGTCTGATGGGGTTATTATCTTTATGAAGCTTTACTAAAGAATATAATTTTGGAATCTGTGGATTCATTAAAATAAGTTTGTGTGTTTGTTGATTTTGGAAAAGACTAACGGATTGATTTATTGTTTCTTTTATTATTTTTTTTTTTTTTTTTTTTTTTTTTTTTTTTTTTTTTTAAATCAAAACAAAAAATTGAAAAACCTTATTTATAACAAACAAAAAACTTTAGCCAAAGAAACAAATCTAAGTTCGTTCTCAACTCATAAGTTCTTTCCAAAATTTATTAATTTATCAAATGTTAAATTCGATTCCAATGAAACTAAACTATTGGAAAAAGGATTTAAATATAATCTTAGAGACAATTCAAATAAATCTTTAGAGTACTTAGCAATTGATTCAGAGTTAGCTTTACAATCATACTCCAAATCAGGACACTCAAATTTAAATTCAGACAAACATAACATCAAAAACATATTGAAAACAAAAATAATACCCAGCCCTACGACAGTTGACCAAAAAATTGTCAAGTCAATTGTAACAAAAAGCAATGAAAATAATTTAGTTTTTACTCGAGCCGATAAAGGAAACAGTATTGTCGCCCTAACTAGATCAGAATATATTGAAAAAACGTTAGACTTTTTAAATCCAAAAAAATTCAAAATTATGAAAAAAGACCCAACCAATTCTTTTCAAAAAATAATAAAAGAAACAATAAATCAATCCGTTAGTCTTTTCCAAAATCAACAAACACACAAACTTATTTTAATGAATCCACAGATTCCAAAATTATATTCTTTAGTAAAGCTTCATAAAGATAATAACCCCATCAGACCTATAGTTTCTTTCATTTCAGCACCAAGCATCAAATTATCAAGAGCTCTAATAACAATTATACAAAAAGAAACAAAATTTAATTCTGTATACTCGATAAGAAATAGTTTAGAACTGATTGAGAAAATAAAACATATTTATTTGCCTAACAAATCTAAATTTGTTTCTTTCGATGTACAGAACTTATTTCCTAGCATTCCCCCAGCAGAAACTATTAAAATAATAAAAGAATTACTTGTTACCAATAACACAAATCCGATTATAATGAATGACATTTTAAATTGCTTAGAAATATGCCTCAGTCAAAATTACTTTCAATTTAATGAAACCATTTATAAGTCTGATGAAGGTTTGATTATGGGTAACCCTTTAAGTCCAATCCTAGCAGAAATATTCATGAATAATTTAGAAAACAAAATTCACTCTAACAATAACACAAAATATTTCCTTTATTGGTTTAGATATGTAGATGATATTATATGTTGCTTCAAAGGTACAAATAGACAACTTTCTTTGTTCACAGAATTTATCAATAACATTCACCCAAGTATCAAATTCACTTCTGAAATTGAACATAACAATTCTCTCAACTTTCTTGATTTAACAATTACCAGAAATAATAACTATCATAGTTTCAGTATTTTTAGAAAACCTACACATACTGATACTACCATCCATGCTACTTCTAACCACCCGTTAAACCAAAAAATGGCTGCATACAATTGTATGATCCATAGATTAATCAATATACCTATGAATCATGCTAATTTTTGTAAAGAATTAAATTTAATTAAACAAATAGCTGTGAATAACTGTTACAGTCCACATGTTATTGATCAAATTTTGAGGAATAAACAAAGAAAGCAAGCTTTGAGTCTAACATACCCTAAGGTAAATTATGGTATTGATACTAAATTTTTTTCGTTAACTTATGTTAATAATATTTCTGAAAAGATTGCTAAATACTTGAAAACAAAATTCAATTACACAATATCCTTCAAAACAAGTAACAACTTAGAGATGTTCATTAAAAACAATAAAGACAAAACAGATAAAGAAACTAAATCCGGTGTCTACAAGTTAACCTGTAATGATTGCCCTATGGTTTATATTGGACAAACAGGAAGATCGTTCAATAAAAGGATAAAGGAACACCAAAAGAGTTATACATCTGATAGTTCGTTTTCAACCTACGCGAATCACTTAAAAGAATGGGACCATACCTTCAATAATAACTTTAAAATTCTTCATTTAGAAAACAAGAGCTTAAGACTAACACTCTTAGAATCCCTGGAAATAAACAGGTATAATACCCAAAATATTCTGTTGAACGAACAAACGGATGTAAACTCATCCCCTTTATTGAATTTCTTCCGATAGTTTGGAAATCCCAGGCTGTAAATGGTCCAATATAACTTTGTAATTTATACCCTTTCGAATATTTTTGTGTCAATTCCTCCTATATAAGATTCCGAAAACCTTTGTACTCTTATCAGTTCAGAAATGTAGCCTGATGAAGCCACAGTGTGGCGAAACAATTGTTGCTAACAATTAAATAACATAGTGGAAATTACTTCGTTTTATTTTATTTGAAATGCTCATAGTTTTAAAAGATAGTATATTATGAGATACGCTCACAGGTTCAAATTAGTATATTATGAGAAAAACTACAAAATGTTGACTTTGGTATATTATGAGATACGCAGCAAGTTTTTGAAAGATGGTACATTAAAAGAAATCTTGCATGTTTTTATGGAAGGTATATTATAAGAAAAAAGTGGATATTTCATAAAGAACACTGAGAGTATTCAACTATGTTATATATTACGAGAAATCCCGTAAGTATATAAAAGTTGCCATACTATAAGGAAGGCTACAAGTTCTTAAAGATGGTATATTATGAGAAATCTCATACTTTTGACAATGTATTATTTCAACTTAGATTCGTTTTTGTTGTTTTATTAATGTACTCGTAGTTATTATAATTGCCCTTAAGTTGGGTTATTGAGTTAGAATGATAAATTGCTTGAAAGCTGGAGTAACTATGTTTACGTAGCATTATACAATTCAGAAGACGTCTACGTTAAAATGCATAATATGAGTTGGAATTGCTTTATATTGCTTCAATGATCTAGGAATCAATATCTGGCGTTATATTATATCGTTCAACACTACATATCATCTATAGATCGATTGATTTTACTTGGAACATTTATACAAACAACGTTTTAAATATTCCAGCCACCAAGTAATGGGTGTTACAATCATGTCACTTAGTATATCGCGAACGATTAACGATCAAGGATCAAAGTAAAGGCGCCGTTTGATCCGAAGCAGCTATTTACGCAGATAAATCGAATTCCGATATAAACAATCCGGGCAACAACAACGGCCTGGCGTTATATAAACAATGTGAATGTGCAAGGAAGGTCTGGCGCCTGGTCCTAGACGATTTTGCCAAGCCGGTTTCCTCCCAGCGTGTGTGCCGTCTGAATAGAGTGCCTTATAATGAGATGCCAGAAGATCGAACCGCGAGATTAAGACTGTTTATGTCCGCTTTGTACCAATAACGATAGAACGGCGTAGATAACCCGTGTCGTTACCAAATATGTAAGTGTCGAAAAAGGGAGAGTTGGAGAATTCGACGTGCAACATCTCAATCTGACGCGAGAGAAACGCAATAGGTAATTAAGTTTGATCTTTCGAACGATAGGGGGCTCTAACGGGTAATTTCGAAGGTGGAGTGCACTTGTTATTATCGATTGTTGGCAGATTTCTCATAATATCTGCCGAAATTAGTTGAGGTCTCATAATATACCTATATGACAAAATGTAGGTTTTAATGATTCTAGTAGCTTTTCTCATAATATACCAGCTTTAAAACTTGTTGCGTTTCTCATTATATACCTATGTACTCATAAGTAGACTTTTATAAAACTAGTAGAGTCAAAATTTGTAACGTTTCTCATAATATACCCTCTTTCGAAGCTATTAGCGTTTGTCATAATATACCGTTTTACCAAATATGTTGAGTTTTTTGGAAATAGTCGAATTTCTCATTATATCCTTCTTATAATCCGGTAGCATTTCTCATAAAAAGTCATATTCCAAAGCTATAGACGTTTCCCATTATATACCTTTGTACCAATATGGTGACTTTGGTAAAACCAGTGGTGTTCATCGTATTATCCTTCTTTCAAAACTTGCGGCCTCTCCCATAATATACCATCTTTCTAAACTTGTAGCCTTTCTCTTAATTCACCTATGTACTAATAGGTTGATTTTTGTGGAAAAAAGTAGCCTTCTTCACAATATATCCTCATTTCTAAATTGCTTCTCATAATATACAATATTTACAAGCTATTAGCGTTTCTCATAATATACCTTTTTACCATATGTTGAGTTTTGTGGGTCTGGTAGTGTTTATCATATTAATTATCCTTTTATTCAAAACCTTTAGTGTTTCTCATAATATAGCATATCGTTAATAGCATTTCTCATAATATACATTTGCACCAATATGTTGGTTTTTCCCTCTTTCAAAACTTACAGCATTTCTCATAATATTCTTCTTTCGAAGAGCCATTAGCTATTCTCATAATATACCTTTGCACCAACATGTTGAGATTTCCCTCTTTCAAAACTTACAGCATTTCTCATAATATTTCATCTTTCAAAGAGCCATCAGCTTTGTACCAATATGTCGACTTTTGGAAACCATTAGTGCTTCTCATAATATACCATCTTTCAACACTCGTAGCGTTTCTCATATAACAATATGTTCGATCTTTCAGAATTTCTATCGTTTTTCATAATATATCACCTTTCATCATTTATTTGTAACAATAAAGGAAATCAAATGCTTGTCATGTAGTTTTTCTATTTGTTTTTTTCGTAATTTGTGACAATTTCGAGAATGAGATATATGTTATCTAATGCTGATTAGTTGTGGTTTGCAGTTCAGCGTACAATAAAATTCGATGAGAAACTCCCAAGAAATTCTTTTCCTTCTGCGCTTTCACTCCGTTTCGATCCTCGGAACAATAAAAAAGGAACTCGTTCCGACACCTATCGCGTTAAAATTCATAGCACGCCAATGAAACGCGCTCTTTATCGGTCTTAAACTGTTGTTCCGATTCCGTGACCGGCTTATCTCTCGCTTGTATTCAGCCTTTACGGAACCCCGAAACGCGGGAAAATTCCAGGTGTCATAAAAATGCGTTTGGACTTTCATTATTATGATTTAGGAAGTATGTGCTCGAATAGATGGATTTATGTTGTGGTCGTATGTTGACTTCCTTTTCGGTGCTTGAACTCACTTTGTTCTGTGGTTTTGGTTTCATTTTTCATGGAATCGTTTCATGTATAAAAATACGAAGATTGAATATTGAAAAAAATTTATTACAGTATATTGGGTTTACCGATAAGAGGTTTCATTTTTATTTAAAAAATGAGTATATTTGAGAGAAATCAATGGATGTTTATTTCATATTGAAGAGAAAGCTACGCCATTAACGATGGAAAATGATATCAGATAAATGGCCGCCACGGCTACGGTTGCAGCACCATATTCTATTCATAAAACTTTTCATGAACAATTCGCATATGCTCATAAAAAGGTCTTATGCCATTAAAAACATACTATAGTATAAAACAGTTTATTTCAGGGCAACAACTGTCAAGTTTTGCTGCGGGTAAACTCGAAAAATTTGTCGTCTGTGCTGTCTCACAGTTTTTCCAACTAGAAACCATTTGTTATTTAGAATTGAGCGTTTGTGATCAAGGGCGCCCGCAGGAAGGGGTCAGGGGGGGCCATGGCCCCCCTGAAATTTTGATTGCCTCATTTTTCAGCACAAAACCCTCAATATTACTTTCTCAATCCAAAGGGCAAGGAAAAAAGGAAAGTAATAGATTCACAACTATTTTCCGGTTTTCAATGGAATTACATAGGTACTATACATATAATTCATAATCGGCAGCGGTATTTTTTGAATTGAAAACTTTTTTAGGCGCGTTGAGCACTTCTTGGGTGAAGAAAAATCATGGAACCGAAAGCACTCCATGCGTGTCAATTTATTTATAAATTCATCTTATACACTGTGTCCGTATATGTAAAGTATGGAACAAAATTCATTTTTAGCTAAACAGACCATTTTAAGAAATAATCCTGAACGTCGATTTTTTATTTTAATTTACCGTAATTTAAAATAATAATCTAATATGTAGGGTGAATTACTTTCGAGTGATGACGTCACCGTCATTTTTTTTTAAATGGAACACCCCCATTTTGTCTCAATTTTCCTATTACTCTAGCTGAGCTGATTCAAAAAATGTATCACATTTTGATTCCAATTGGTACCGGATGGACAAAAATACAATAGTTTTGTGGGTGCTCATAAAGTTACGCGTAACATTCTTTATTAGTTAATTTAATAATATTATCAAAAATACTTATTGTCTAGCGGCAATAAACAAAAAATGACATTTCACAAAAAATAGACGACTATGTTTTTTAAATTGATGAGAAATAATTAATTTCATATTCTGTCTGCTAGACCACAAATACCAAACATGTTTGGAAACAGTTCATTTTTATTAATCTGAAAATGTAACAAACCACAAGGTGTTACACTCGAACCAATTGCCTCTAGACAATAAGTATTTTTAATAATATTGTTAATTTAACTAACAAAGAATGTTACGCGTTACGTTATGAGCACACACAAAACTATTGTATTTTTGTCCGTCCTGTACCAATTGGAATCAACATGTGATACATTTTTGGAATCAGCTCAGCTAGAGTAATCGGAAAATTGAGACAAAATGGGGGTGTTCCATTTAAAAAAATTGACGGTGACGTCATTACTCGAAAGAAATTCACCCTCTATATTAAATTATTATTTTAAAATAGGTAAATTAAAATAAAAAATCGACGTGTCTCAGGATTATTTCTTAAAATGGTCTGATTAGCTTAAAATGAATTCGTTCCATACTTTACGGACAGAGTGTATATTGAATCAACGTATGAAATTTCGCATAGTTCTTTCTCCACCATACAATTTGAAAGATTTATCACCGTCAGTTAATAAACCAAAACGCGATCTCCAACCGAAACAATCGGTCTGACTTTCACGTAGAGAAACGGAACAATCAGCGAAGACAATACACGTACCGACAGTACGTTGTTACTAATGACGCCATTAGTGTCTGGCAACTGCATAAATGAAACACGAAATGTGAGCGATGACACGTACGATCTGATACGCTTTTCGTTTCGTATTCTACTCTCGATCCGAATGGGAAAAGAAGAAAAAACTGCCTAGGAAAAGGTACGGCCGATACACAATATGTTATAGGAATGCAAACTGCTTATTCCTGCTGGTGAACTTCTGGACTACTTACTTTCCGACCGTCCCTATTTTGTTGAACTCCATGTCACATAGCTACAATACTAACTAACACATACCTGCCGTGTCCTGGCAGTGTTAGTTCTCGAAGAGATGATCGCAATTGGCCACCGAGATCTTGTGATTTAACACCTTTAGACTTTTTTTTCTTTGGGGATATACCAATTAGGGAATCCAATACCGCAAATGATGGATCCCGTATAGGCAGGATACCTCTGAAATTCTGCAGGATCAAAATTGCGGGATTCAATATTAAAATTGCATGTTAGACAATAAAAGCTCACACGTCTTTTGAAAGTTCACGAGCTTGATTTTCAAGTCAAGTAGTTGTTTAAAATGTCAAGCTACTTGGCTTGATGAATTCTTATGCCTCGCTATCGCTAGACAACGCAAAAATGCGGTGGACTTGTAGAGGTGAAGAAGTAACCTCCTTGGAGCCTTCTCAGTTACTCGAGCTCCATACGCTCTATTGGTAATGACGTCACACACCGCCATTTTAGTTCTCCTGTCAGTGTTCGGAATCCAAACAAATAAATTGTCATTCAAATTAGTACGTTGTCGTTGAAGGAATTGGCTTATTTCCATAAATAAGAGTATTTAAGGAAGATTTTACTATTAATTGATATACAGAAGGCACGAGATTAATGCCAGTAAGTTCGAACTTGAAGTTCAACTAATAAACACGGCTTTTTACAAAATCTGGGGAATGATAAAGGATTCAAACTTACTGGTATTAACCTCGTTCCTTCTGCCTATCAATTAATACTGAAATCGTTCGTCAAATACTCTTATTTACGAAAATAAGCCAATTCCTTCAACGACACCGTACTAATTTGAATGACAGTTTATTTGTTTGGATTCCGAACACTGACAGGAGAACCAAAAATGGCGGTGTGTGACGTCACACTAATAGAGCGTATTGAACTCTGGAACTGCAGGGTGAAATGTAGACTGCGACGACTAATGGCGACAACAGCTCTGATGGGAATCAGAATAGACCTTGAAGTCGTGGTGCAATGAAACTCCCCTTAAATCTAAATCTAAAAATTGGTATGAAAACAAGAATTCGAAAAAATTTTAGAAAGCACTGTTTCGATATGCACACTGAACACAAATGCAAATCTTTTGTCTTGCGGCCACCTTACCCTCCAGATTCGACACTGCGCGATTTTTTCCTTATTTTCTGAATCGAATCCATCGGAAACCATCCCAAATCGCTATTCAAAATAGCAGAACTTACTGATCCACAACTTGTTAACTCGATAACAACGTCACAAAAAAGACCTTTAACTCGTATTCTCCAAATTAAAAAAACTGGAACGTATCTCCTTGCGTGAAACAACAGAACCCCTCGGCAATTTCACCTTCCTTTCAACAGGTGGCTGGGCTCGATTTAAATATTCGGAATTTCGCTTTTATTGTGGGTGAGCATCGGAGCGTGACTCCTGTTTTGTGAAGAGTGTTGCATTGTTAACAGACGTCATTGTCGGCCGGCCTGTTATTATGCCAGCACTCCACGGTAGTTCTTCTTCGACGAGTCCGATAATGGCACGATTTGTTGCGAAAAACGCTCACAATGCAGGTTTCGAGTGGCACTACAATAGGTTTGAAGGGTTCTTCGATTCGGATGATGAACGGAATATAGATGGCGCGACGATAGCGTCTGGGACTTTTGACAGTTGAGGAGAAACAGGTGTATCATAAAATTGTACTTATATACGCTATATTAGTGTGACGTCACACACCGCCATTTTTGGTTCTCCTGTCAGTGTTAGGAATCCAAACAAATAAATTGTCATTCAAATTAGTACGTTGTCGTCGAAGGAATTGGCTTATTTTCATGAATAAGAGTATTTGAGGAACGATTTCAGTATTAATTGATAGACAGAAGGAACGAGGTTAATATCAGTAAGTTTGAATCCTGTATCATTCCCCAGATTTTGTAAAAAGCCGTGTTTATTAGTTGAACTTCAAGTCCGAACTTACTGGCATTAATCTCGTTCCTTCTGTCTATCAATTAATGGTAGAATCGTTCCTTAAATAATCTTATTGATCAAAATAAGCCAATTTCTTCAACGACACTGACAAGAGAACTAAAATGGCGGTGTGTGACGTCATCACTAATAGAGCGTATTGTACCTATATTTGTGAATGTTATGGTTGGTTAATGCATCATTCCTAAGAACTAAGGACTAAGAACTACGAACTGAGAACTAAACCTAAGAATTCAGTGGCGTTTATGCACTCTCTTGTTAGTTCTCAGTTAAGGCATGCGCACGTGCTCGAACTACTTTCTATTTGTTCTATACTTTGATGTTTGACATTGATATTGATTGTGAAAAAATTAAATTCAATTTTTTTCAAATACACCTGATACTTTTCATCAAGTTCTTAGGAATGGTGCATAAACCCACCATTAGTAAAAGCTTAAAGTTAAGAGGAAATACCACCATGTGGTATCCTTTTCATCTGTCAATATTTTCTCAGAGGAAAAGACAGAAAAATAATGTGCGGTGTTAACAGAACGATTGAATGATCAGTAAAGGTTAGGAAAAATAGTAAGAATATGAAACTGAATTGGTAACTTGAAAACTACCATGAAATTTATAAATTGGACAAGTGGTTCATGGTTTCTTCTATACACCATTTTTCAGTGACTATGATGTATTATTTTTTCTCTGTCAACTTCAATAAAGACATATTATTATTATTTGAATGCGATTTGAAGAGCATACTATTGCAACGACCATGATCAGTCCTAATTCGATTTAAAATACACCAAATTTTTGCTAGGAAGATTGAAACCTGGAACTTTCTCTGAAGGATCAACGATTAAACTCTTGTTGAACATTTCAAGAACTCCATTCCGAAGGAAAGTATTAATCCCTGAAGCTTTGCGTGACTTCAATCTGGCAGTTCTAGTATCTGTCTCCATACTAAATAATTTTCATTTATTGATATTTCACCAAATTTCTGAGCATTCGAAATGGGAATATAAGAAAATGAATTCTGAGAAAATACTAGAAATCAATCCTTCAACAATTTTCTTCCTTCACCAACGCCCTAATTCATACTCCAAACCCCCACATAATTCAAAACATCATCACTCCTGAGAAAACACGTTAAAAAAATTGGGAACCTAAAGCTCGGTACCGCCTACGAGATCTGTCCGATCCGAACTTTCGCACGCCGATACCATCGATCGATGGCGATCTTTACCGCCCGGTTAACAACCAACTCCGCCCCCTCCCTAATTAAATGGAAACCTTGGGTTCTGTCCACAGAAATAGAGGCACGCACGACGGCGGCCGAAAAAAAAAATTATATCATCACCGCACAAAGAGGAGTATTTCACGGACCGAGACCAAGGCCAAACGCGGCAAGCTTCGATTTCATCTCTTGACACGTAATTTTTTATCACTTTCTCCCCAGAAATCGAAGATCCCGCGCCGAGATAAGCCTGGGCAGGGCCGCATTGGCCCATTTTGAAGAGTCGAGAAACCTTTTGTTGGAAAACCTTTTATAGAGGATTATCCGATATGAATGGCAACACTGTTTATTGAGGTTTTTTTTGTAATTTTCAGCAGAGTATGCAATGGAAAAATACCCGCTTCTAACGACGTTTAGGAATTCTCTTATAAAAATCAGTACTCATTTGTGAATACTGAAGAAACTTAAGTAGAATTTAAGAATAGAAGTTCACGGCTTGAATTGATATTCAAGCTGCTTGGCTTGACTTGAAATCAAATCAAGTTCAAGTCAAGTAGAAATTTTGCAATGTCAAGTTAAGTCAAGTATTTATTTTTCAAGTACTTGAATCATATCAAGCTACTTGATTTTAAGCAGTTTTATTGTGTAGTGTCACATCAATAAAAAACTCATGAAATGTTTCATTTGCTTAGCTTGATTATCAAGCTACTTGGCTCGACCTTGACTTTATTTCAAATCAATCTCAAGTCAAGTCAAGTAGCAAATTTTCAATCTCAAGTCAAGTCAAGTATTCATTTATCAAGTACTTGAATCATATCTAGCTACTTGATTTTCAGCAGTTTTGTTGTGTAGTGTCATATCAATAAAAAAAATGATTAAATGAGAAGGAATCTTGCAAATAACACTTTTATTTATTTAACTTATTGTATGAAAGAACCGAAAATATCAACTTTTCTGAAAGAGAAACATAAATTAAATCATTATAAATCATAACAAAATGAAAAATAATGAAAAAATAAAGTTTCTTATTATTGAGAAACTTCGAGGCTTTGTTTGATTTCATAATTTTCCATCCAGGATCTAAGACACATGAGGCCATCTTATAGATTTGTCGTCTAACCTATTGCGGGTTCTTGTAACTGTAAGAGCAGCTCTGGAAAATTGTCTTTCAACAGGAGCTGAAGATGCTGGCGTTGATAAAAAATCCTCGGCGATTTTGGCCAATGTTAGAAAGATTTTTCTGAAACTACCAAAATCTACCAATAGATTTCATAGAAATGTGAGAAAACTACTAATAAAGTCACACTGGGGAATACTTCAGTCTCTCGGCGCTCGAGGAAATCCCTTATTTAGTCTAAGCGCGCACGAGATTACAGAAATATATGCCGTGCGACGCGTGCATATCAAGATCAAGTAATAACAAGTAGCTTGATATCAATTCAAGCAATAAATATCTAAAATCAAGTCAGTCAAGCTCAAGTATGTAATTTTTAACTAGCTTGATTTTCAAGTCAAGTAGTTGGAATTACATGATTTTTTATATGGCAAAGTTTGTCGGTGAGCTAATAAATCACCTTGTATTATACATTATCACCAATGAAAGCAAGAGAATAAGTCATCTTCGTCTGACTAAACAAGTAGAATTAGAAATTTGCATAATTTTTCGATTTACTGTAACGAGTCGCCACTGTAAAGAGCCAACGTTGCCATATTACGCAGTGAGTCGAATAATCTCAGTAATTCATCGTCAAAACCATTTGTTTCCACGTAAATTTCGAGAAGGGATCCCTTCGAATAACCTTCCAAGCCGACTTGAACTTTGTGAATGATTTTAGCGATGACGAAAGCGAACTTTTCAGTTCCTACGAAACTTTTGTCCCGAACATGTTTCGTAGATGGTTTCGGATACTTGGCGCGTGATGTAAGCCTGTCCATGTATGGAAGCTTGTATGAAATCTTCCGCGGGTGATTATCCTTACAATTAATCATCGGATATATATTGTTGAAATTTCGACTCTTAGAGTTAATGTACTTTGAAAAAAATAATCTCAAGGTTCTCGTGGCAAGTTTTCAAATTAACACTGTTGATACTTCACAAAGATTTATCATTATGTCTTCAAAAATAATGGCAAAACCATGTTAACTAGAGAATTTATAATTCAGAAGATTGTCGTATCACTTATTATGCCAGTAGATAAAGAATAACCATGCATGATTTCTTGTTGATAGCTTCATCAGGATCATAGGAAACTAAAACAGAGCAGCGGAAAAATTCCCTAACAACATATCCGAGTTCCAAGAGAGCAATGGGCGCAGTGTTCAACAGCTACTGATTTCACGTCAGTACATTCGAGTTAACACTCGAATTTGAGAAATGTATTGAAATTACACGTGAAATCTCAGAGTAATAAACATTGATAGAGGGAGCATATGTCATTTTCAGTAAGCAAATTTTGTCCCCAACATGACTATCAAATTTGACATGAAGCCTGCGGAAAAGAAAACATATCAGTGATACGATATTTCACTCAATTCGCGAGTTTCTCCGCAAAGAACGCACTTCTTATATCTCATGGTGAATCAACGTTTCATATTAACTCAAAATATATTGAAATAAATACCTAAATATATCAGAAATTCAGAACACAAACTTCAAGCGCGCCAAACGACATGAAACAACCGATGACACTAGGAGAGCAATAGCTGCCAAACAGAAAATAATAAATATTCTGCTTATTATAAATTCGACAATTAGGAAAAATATCCGATCAAATTTGCATGTTTATCCGGGAATCACTCAAATAAATATATTTCACAATATAATATACATTCATAACGATATAGTGAAATTGTCTATTTGAAAATAAATCACAATCCGACAAAGTAATCTAACCATGTTGAGGACATGTCAAAATTGCGTACAATTCCTCTTTCTATGTTTATTGCTCTATGACTATGACATAAACAAAATAGTAACGAGCAAATCAATGTGGTCCCTACAATAAACATTACAATCACAAAATCAAAGACACATTTGGTTCACCTCTTATTTGTTGAAATAACTGTTTTCTTTCACATTAATGAGCAATTATTCTAGTTTTCATATTGCTGTTATATATATACACAGTTCTTCGATGAACCATTCCTGAAGACGTCATCAGTGACGTCATCAGAAATGCAATAACAATTCGACGAGTTCATTAGTGGGATTTTCCTTGTAAAGCAACCTTCAATAAACGATTTATACACCAGTTTCCCAAACATTATCGACTACCAATCTCTATATATAGCGTTTTCTCCTGTTTCGTAGCAGTTCCAAACTTTAGAAGCTAATGGAATTTCCAGATTTCAGCGACACTTTGACTGGATGCCAGAACCTACAGACGAAACAAAGCCACCACGTTCAGTCTGGCCTTCTGTTTTAACAGTTTACACGTCCTTTGAAATGTTTACTCGTATCGCCCGCACCCTCCAACATTCCTCACGTGAAGGCGCAAAAGCATCGGCTGCCGTTTTCCTACATCTTATATAATACGGTCGATTACTTCCTAGACAACTTTCGGAGTTATAATGCAGTGCTAGGGAGAGTCCCATTTCATAAATATTTGTAAACAAGTCGATAAGATTGAAGTTACGGAGAAATGCGGTCTCCTTTTCCATTTGTGCCTTCATTTCATTGTGGAATGCCGAACATCTCGTACAAAGATTCGTTCATTCCACGCATAGAGTAATAAACATAGATAGAAGAAGTATACGCAATTTTTACATGTCCCCAACATGATTAGATTACGTTGTCGATTTGTGATATATTTTCAAATCCACAATTTTACTATATCCTCATGAATGTATTGAATGAAATATATTTATTTGAGTGATTCCCGATTAAATATTCAAATTTGAATATTTGGAATCCGATATTTTTCCTAATTGTCGAATTTATAAGAAGCAGAATATTTATTATTTTCTGTATCTTCCTGCTGAAATCCAAGGTTTGGCAATTTTTGCTATCGGTTGTTTCACGTCGTTTGACTCGCTTGAACTTTGTTTTCGGAATTTCTGATATATTAAGGTATTTATTTGAATATATTTTGAGTTAATATGACACGTCGATTCACTATAATACATAAAAAGTGCGTTCTTTGTGGAGAAACTCGCGAATTTAGTGAAATATCGTATCACTGATATGTTTTCATTTCCGCGCGCTTAACATGTCAAATTTAAAAGTTCATGTTGGGGGCAAAATTTGCTTATTGAAAAATACATATGCTTCCTCTAACTATGTTTATTACTTTGAGGTCATAGTAAATTACGTATTTGATCAAAATTTCCAAAAATGATGACAAAGAGTTATCATTATAACTATTTTAAATTGTAAAGGGTTTTTTTTTAGAGCTATAGAGCTTTAAATTGCAATGAAACAACGATGGATTATTCGATTGACGTGAATTTTATTTATCCGCAAGATAATTTTGTGGCATTACATTTTAAATATCATTTCTGGCATATGCTCGGGTGTAGTCCAATCTGGACGTCCAATTTTCGATGACTTTTTCCAACATTTGTGGCCGTATATCGGCAATAACACGGCGATTGTTGTCTTCCAAATGGTCAAGGGTTTGTGGCTTATCCGCATAAACCAATGACTTTACATAGCCCCACAGAAAGTAGTCTAGCGGTGTTAAATCACAAGATCTTGGAGGCCAATTCACATGTCCAAAACGTGAAATTAGGCGGTCACCAAACGTGTCTTTCAATAAATAAATCGATTGTGGCACGAGCTGTGTGACATGTTGCGCCGTCTTGTTGGAACCACAGCTCCTGGACATCATGGTTGTTCAATTCAGGAATGAAAAAGTTAGTAATCATGGCTCTATACCCATCACCATTGACTGTAACATTCTGGCCATCATCGTTTTTGAATAAGTACGGACTAATGATTCCACCAGCTCATAAAGCTCACCAAACAGTCAGTTTTTCTGGATGTAACGGTGTTTCGACATACACTTGAGGATTAGCTTCACTCCAAATGCGGCAGTTTTGTTTGTTGACGTAGACAGACATTCCATCTGAAGTGCGCTTCATCGCTAAAAAAAATAAAATGGACGTAGTGCGCGATACGTATTCCGCACAGAACCATTATTTTCGAAATAAAATTGCACTATTTGCAAGCGTTGTTCAGGCGTGAGTCTATTCATGATGAATTGCCAAACCAAACTGAGAATAAATCACTTGACAGCTGTTAAATCGGTCGCCATCTCGAACAGTAATGCCAACTTAAAGTTATATACCTCGAAAAAAAACACCCGTTATTATTCCTTTTGTAAAACTCTGTTTTAACTTTTTGTTTCTGCAGGTGACAATATCGTTGTCGAAACGTTCGTTAAACGCTAATAAAGATTCTCTAGATCAGAGTATGGTTACTACAACTCCATTATCTTAATTATTACCATAACGCATAGGATTCAATGACCTATATCGGATCTCGAGTGAGCGAGAATCTCAAATCTGAATAGTGAATATCAAGAAGACCATCATCACGCCATAAACAAACTTTTACCGTCTAACATTCGAAGTGAACACAGCGCGATATTCAATTAATTTCCATTCCAATTAAATCACAATGGAACATAACTCTGCTCTCTAGAATCGGCCAAGATTAGTTCTTACAGATGTAACCGCATCAATCTCGTAGCTTAGAGAGGCGAAACTTATGGACCGAGGCGGAGAAAAAAAAACCCATCAATCCTATCTTTGGAATAACAACAATTATGGCGAACAGAACGTGTAATTTAGCGTATTGCGATGTTTTCTTGACGTGGTTACGTTTACAGATGCATGGTTCGATTTCTGTACGGGAGTTGTTGAATGATAGGGAAGCTTGGATGATGGAACGTTCCTGGTAGATTCTGTTCCTGGTTTTTTCTTTGAACTGGTTGAAAATTTTATTTTAATTGCTTCTACACAGGTTCTTCATTTTTTGAATTTTGTGCCAACAAATTGTGACGTCACTGATGACGTAACAGGTTGATAACTTTCGAACGGTTGTACATAGAAACATGAAATTTGCAGTACAGGTTCGGATCACGAAAGCTGCGGTTGAGTTCGATGATTAGTGAAATCCGACTAGGGGTTCCGTAAATATGGCCGTTGGGAATTTTGTTTTCCCAAGCTACTTGGCTTGAGCTTGACTTGATTTCAATTCAGGCTCAAGTCAAGTAGTAGTTTTTCAATCTCAAGTCAAGTATTTATTTATCAAGTACCCGAATCATATCAACCTACTTGATTTTTAGCAGTTTCATTGTGTGGTGTCAGATCAATAAAAAAAATGTAGAAATGAGAAGGAACTTTGCAAAAAAAACTTTTATTCATTGAACTTATTGAAGAAAGAGGAAATATCATTTTTCTTGAAATAGATACATGAATTAAAACACTATAAATCATAACAAAATAAAAAATAATGAAAAAATAAAGTTTCTTCATATTGAGAAACCTCCAGGATTTGTTTAATTTCATAATTTTCCATCCAGGATCTAAGACACATGAGACCATCTTATAGATTTGTCGCCTAACCTATTGCGGGTTTTTGTAACTGAAAGAACAGCTCTGGAAAATTGTCTTTCAACAGGAGCTGAAGATGCTGGCGTTGATAAAAAATCCTTGGCCATTTTAGCCAAGTTTCGAAAGATATTTCGAAAACTATCAAAATTTACCAATATATTTCATAGAAATGTGAGAAAACTACTAAAAAAGTCACACTTGCGAATGCTTCAGTCTCTCGGCGCTCTAGGAATCCCCTTGTTTTGTCTAAGCGCGAACGAGATTGCAGAAATATGTGTGCATATTATGCTCAAGTAATATCAAGTAGCTTGGTATAAAGTCAAGCAATAAATATCTAAAATCAAAAATAAAATATATGTATATCCAAAATCAAATCAAGTCAAGCTCAAGTATGTAATTTTTCACGAGCTTTATTTTCAAGTCAAGTAATTGGTTAAAATGTCAAGCTACTTGGCTTGCTGAATCCCTATTTCCGAATGACAGGAATGTTTGGCGCATCATTCAAGTGACAAGAACCTCGGATATTGGAGAAATTCCTTTGCCATATCGCCGCAGAATTATCATTTGTGGAAATTTCGCGTACGCAAAACGCGAGATACGTTCCCGAGAAACGATCTATAGCTACTGACTTACCAAGAGTCATTCCGATTGATATCTCCACCGAATAGTTGCGTTTACTCAATAAGCTGAATAAATTGAACTTTTTTTTGAGACACCTTGTATATTAATCACACCTTCGATCATATATCCAATATTATTACTTACTATTCCGATTCCGTCGATTCTGAACTACAATGACTGCGATATCGTTTGCTAGAACGAATATGGCAGTGTTCCATTGTTAAAATACCACATTGTATCCATCTGAGTCATTTTTTCGCATGATTGGGTACAAACCATCGGTCATTTTAGTAGTCTTTCGAAAATGCACGGGTAGAGAATGTGAAGTACTTGGATGGTGGCTCGGAAGGGTGTTGATCGGATAGGGGTGGAATAATGGGTGTAGATTTGTCGAGGATCTGTTTTAGAAGAGTTGGACAGGTGAGTTTGTCGATGATCACCTCTCAAGATTATTTTTGCATAGAATATATCCAGAAGAACTGTCGGCATGTGGATCAGTCAGGAATTCGTCTATTTCATAAAGCCTAGCCATTTCGTTTTCTCGATTTACAGCAGATTTCTTAAATAAACTTAAGAGATCGATGTCAAAATCATCTATTTATCCTTTGTAGATGATTATTTTGTCCACACTCGCACGAACTTGCAGAAATATATGCCGTGCGACTATTACCTATCAAGACCAAGTAATATCAAGTAGCTTGATATTAAGACAAGCAATAAATATCTCAAATCAAGTCAAGTTTCAGTCCAATTTATCATGAGCTTGATTTTCAAGTCAAGTAGTTAAAAAAGGTCAAAATATCAAGATCCTTGACTTGATGAATCCCTAGATATAACTCTAACGTTTCTCTAACTTTTCAATATCTTTTATGTCTAAAGATTCGTCTTTGAGTTGGAAATAGGCTTCATCCTCGACAATGAATTCTTCATTAGAGCCAAATTTGAAGTCAGAATACCACCTTTTAACCGTTGTTGTTGATGGAGATTCTCGATAACCCTTATCTAGCCCTCACTTTGCTTGCATATTATGTTTTCCATCAAGTGTTTTATCAGTACATGAAATTCGTTTTTAGCAACAAATGTAGCGTCACTTAACCTGCAAAATCCTGATCCAAACTGAACTCAATGTGAAATTTTAACACGCATCTCTTGAGTCAGATCCTGGACTTATTGAATAATTCTGGCCAACCCCTCAATGTCATTCAATCCAAATTCTGCTTTTTTATTTGTTCACGCTCGGCAATAAATCCAAATGGGTTCCACCAATTTGGAAAACCATCAAACGCCCAGAAATCCATCGCCATAGAGAACAACTCGAAAAAGAACAAAGCAGAATAACAATTCCATTACAGCCTTCCATCTGGTCTTTTTTCCATCGCCTTATTCGACTGTGGCTTCGATCCACTTCATGGACCACAAAACGAACATGGTCATAGGTCCCATAAGACTCGGCGTCCACTTGTCTAGTTGCACCAACCAGGCGAAAAACTAGACCATCGGAGTCTTCCCATTTTGTTTTCTAAGGCAAGAAGTAGACCGCACCTTTTACGAAACTGAATTTTAAAGATGAAAGCGTAAGTTTAACGTTGGTTCAATCTTGGTCGAGTTATTTTTGTACCTATTCGCATTACGCACGGTTGAAAAGAGAATGAAACTACTCTTACTGTATCAGGAATAAAGATAAAGGATTAGTGCTTGAGGTATGTCATATGATTATGCCTCAATAACGCATCATACAGACATCTCTGAGCAAAAGTTACTTTTATTGTTCACTTGAATTTTTTTCTGAACAGCGCCTTTTTTTTTAACGATTTAAACGATACAATAACGCTATATAATAATCGCTGTTGATGGTCTGGCTTTTTTGGATGTAATCAATGAATATTATACCTTGCGCATCCCAGAATACTGATGCCATAACCTTGACAGCTGACTGTTGTGTTTTTCCTTGCTTTGGATTCGATTCATCGTGTGCAGTCCACTCAGCTGACTATGGATTGTACTCTGGAGTGAAATGATGGAGCCATGTTTCATTCATTGTCACATATCGACGCAAAAATTCAGGTTTATTGCACTTAAACCGCTTCAAATACTGCTCAGAATCATTAACACGTTGTTGCTTTTGATCTATTGTAAGCTCGCGCGGCACCCATTTTGCACACATCTTCTCATGTACAAATATTCGTGAATGATATGATGTACACGTTCAGATGATATCTTCACAATGTCTGCTATCTCGATCAACTTCACTTTTTTGATTTTTTCGTCGGTGTCAGCTTCTTTTGGGAGTCCACTGCGTTCGCCGTCTTCGGTGCTCATTTCACCACTTTTAAACTTAGCATACCAAACAATGATGGTTGATTTCCTGGTGCAGACCCCGGAAACTCTTCATCAAGTCAAGATATTGCTTCAACTGTATTTAATCAGCACACAAAATTCTTTTTTCCATCTTTTTTCAAATAACAAAGGTAGCTACACTCACAACGCAATATCTCACAAACTAATGGTCGGACTGCTGTCAAAATTTTGACACGTATCGTTTGAAGGTTGGATCTAACTGAAAATCATAGGGATTTCATACTAGCACCGCATCAGACCGGGGACTTTTCAATTGGCCTAATATATATTCAAAACTGCCGTTTCCAAGGATACGACAATGTTGCAAATATCGTTGGCATAAATAGAGGAGTGAGAACCAGAGCTTGACAAACGACCGCAAAATGACACATATACACATCCTGGTCGGCAGACAATGCGCCATCTCGTCAACGGCTTATCGGTAGGTGTATCTGCCGCCAGAGTTCAATTGGGCTGATACGGGCGCACCCCGTGTATGTTTGCTGCGCTCCTTCCATCGCTTCCTCCATCCATAACGGAAGAACTGGAGTGGTGATTCATAGTAGGCTGGGGGCGTAGGTCTCGCTTAGTTCTTTTTTTCGCCGCCGCAGACTGCGGTGTCGCTAGGAACGGGTCTGGCTGGGTAAAAAACGTCGACGCGATAATGAGGTCGCAGTGAAAGGAAAGAAGAAGAAGATTACGGTGATTATCTTTGAGAGATGCGATAGTTGTCGTTGTAGGTATGGGTTTATTTCCAGTTGGAGATTTATTTTATTATATTTTATTTCAATACTAACACCAATAGTTGTGATAATTACAAAATGCAGATTTGATAAAACTCTGTAACTTAACCTAAAAAAAATCCATTAAGAGGGAACACCTCTACGAGGCTATTCAGTTGAAAATGAAATAAGATATTTTTCTTCGTACAAATCATCGATTTTTTCCTTGGACAATAATCTACATTAGAGAAAGTAAATATTTTTAATTTGTGAATGAAAAAAAAATTGGTAACTTTTCTTTGTTCGCAAAAGAATTGATGATATGTACAAAGCTCAGATATACCATGAACCATTTATTCGGGAAATTTTTTCGAAAAATTTGTCCTTTCAGAGATTTTTGACTGATTCTACTTGAAAAATCACCCGGTATAGTCATTATGAAGCAGTTTGAACTTTTTTAGAACCTAAATAGACTGAATGCTTGTTTCAACTGAAAAAAATACATTACAATCATAATTCTGTTTACAGCAGAAGAGTTTATTTAGAATTCAATTTGGGAACATTGAAATGAATAAGATCGAAAAAATTACAATCTTGGTTAAGAATATTATCCAATTTACCTGAATTAGTGGCTTCTTTCTCAAGAGATGAGAGATAACCGCACCTTTGGCAGTATTTCAATGTTCCAAGCCTTCTTTAATTCATCTTGACGAATTGTGACTTTTATAGTAACATAGTGTGTGAGGTGTTTGGTGTTTAGAGAAAACACTCCCAGAATTCATTCATCAGTGAATTCATGTCTTCCTGCTTAGTAGAAGGATTTAATCTGGTTACGTGAAAGGATCAAAATAAAAGTTCAATTGTGAATACTGAGAGAAATTTGAGAATAGTTTATGAACGACATTATTCAGGTAATCGACTTACTATTCATAGTATTGTAGACAAAGTGGTACCAAGTATGGCCCAGTACTTTTATCGCGTAAAGAAACTTTAAAATTTGTCTACAAAACGACAATTTAAGAATCAATAAATTCTTCTTGAATTTTTCCAAGTATTCACATATATATGAGCACTGATTTTGATAAAACAATTTTTAAACGTTGTAGAAGCGTTAATTATTCTAATGATTGAATGGCATAACCTACTGCATGTAAACAGCATAAAAAATGTCAACAAAATAATACACAGTGTTACCATAAACACTTCACACTGTCGTATAATTCCTATTGGGAAACTTTTTACTAAAAAAATAATAATCGGTATTACCGTAAACTTTGTCAATTAAATAATAGTTCTTTTGTGCAATTAACAAAAGGTTGTAAACCAAAACATAAGTACATAATTCCTTGGAATAATCTCATGTTGAATGTGAATTGGAAACAAGCAGCAATACATTAGTCATACTTTACTTTCGTGTGTCATCGCACATCGTAAATTTATAAATATGTGGACTTGAATTGTATGCTACACACGTATTTATCGGTTAGTCTTTATTCTGAATATTCGAATTGAACTGAAATATATTGACACGTTTGAGTTTTAAAAGTGAAAAAGTAATTATTCGCCTTCATTTATTTCATTAATTCTGAACGAGTTGGGATTATGAATGTTTGAGTTTTGGAGGATGTTGTACTCAGAGAATTTCAAATAATTTCATGTTTTCGTTCCTACAATTGCAAGAAGCTGTTCACAAGCAAATAAACGCAGTTCAACATGTCTTCGGCACTCAATTTCCTTGTTTCTGAATCATTCCCATGACTTTCAGTCGTTTTGAAATTGCTTGTTGCGTCACTCCCAATGATCCTTTGGGAGTGACTCGAGTCTTGATCGTGAAAAATTTTTGGTCGAATAATTTTCGTAATATTTCCCATACCTAACCCTTAGAAAATTGAAAAAAAAAGTTCCTTCATGGGACTATTGTACCATTTAATTGATCGATTCGACTATGTAGACCACGAAAATGCTTGCAGTTTAGCGTTTACTACATTATTTCAGAAATTATAGGTAAAATTCTGAAATTTTCGAGAAAAAAAAATGGATGAAATTCCCGAGGCTGCAACGTCTCCTGGACGTAGGCTATGCCCTTGAAACCTCACTACGTTTCAGATCAGAACCCGATGTTCAAAAAACGTTTGTATTTGAGGGGTCTGTGGTCTGTGACGAATAATTTAGGAGATATAACGATTTTTGGATGGAAATTCAATTTTTTCCCAAATTTCGAGTTCGAATTTCTTTGAAACTGTAAGGTCAGGCAAAATAGGTAAGCGGTGCCAGAATTGACGATCCCTGATTAGCCGAATTTCGATCTCACCTGAAAAATTTTTTGTCGAAAAATTTTCGTAAAATTTTCCATACCTAACCCTTAGAAAAATGAAAAATTAAAAGTTCTTTCATGGGAGTATTGTACCATTTTATTCATTTGATTCGACTATGAAGATCACGAAAATGCTTGCAGTTTGACGATTAGTACAAACCTTTATCTAATCTACCAACGAGACTTGAACCATTGCCTTTAAATTTAGAAGAGGAATCGAATCATAGTATTCGTACTGAGTGGGTACTAGAATCAAAGGCTTCTTCTATGGCTGTACGAGCACGAGTACGAACAACACTTGACCAGTTATTAAAACATGAAATGACCCTTTTTGAAATCAAATGCAGATTAAATAGGGGTATGGGTATATACTTGGAAGCTTTCTACAGCGCTGAACACTCAATTTTGAATAACAAATGGTTTCTATTCAGAAAAACTGTGAGACAGCACTTGTCGGCAGATTTTTCGAGTTTACCCGCCGCAAAACTTGACAGCTCATGTCAAGAAAAAAACACTTTTATACTATTTTATGTTTTTATTAGCATAAGACCGTTTTATGAGCATGTTTAATAGGTTAAGTACAAAGATTATATATATTGTTAACAATCCCGCATTTTTGCGGATCCGCGGGATTGATAATTTGGTGCGGGATTGGATTTCCTAGCTACAGCCATCTATTGCAAAACGGCGGGAGCAAAGTTGTACCTACACCAATACAAAGTGAAAATTTGGTGTTTCATCACTCAACTGAAATTTGTTCCTTGTATTATGGGCATGATTTAGTTCCAAGTTTTCGGATTGAGATGGATTATTAATTTTGTACGTTACACAGTCGTATTTACGTAGCCCTAAGTTGGATTTTGCCCATTTACGACGTCAATTGCGTCAGTCGAGATTCTAACGAACCCCTTAAACTTTCAAGTTTTACCGTTCGAGAAATATCACGTATATGATCGAATTTGATAACGTCATCAGTGACGTTGAGACCATTGCCGTCCCAAGAATCAAAACAATACAAACATTGTAACGAAATGACACAGCGATCTGTTGAGAAAACGACCACTCAAAAAAAAAAAAGTCTTAATTTAAAAGGAAGTCGATTGTACACTTCACAAACATTTGTAGGAGCCACTCTCTCTACCTCACAGTCCAATCGTCGACACTTGACCCGACGACTCGAAACAACACGCAAAAGAAACTCGGTCAAGAATTGCATTTCTTCTTGTTTTTTTTCTACCAGATCGTTGGCATCGATGAGTCAGCTTCACCCTGCTGCACGATGACGGTGAAATCGAGGCGGCGAAGTGCGGGGTCGACAACCTTCCGAAATTTTTATGCAAAACGTTTTGGAAGCGCACAGATTTCGTTTTCACTTGTCGAGTGCACCGATGGAGCAGCAATTAGGAGTTGGCGAATGTTTTGGCGAACCAATCGCCTGAGGAGATGGGACGATACGTCGCTTTCGGTTTTGCGCGGGATACGGCCGTAATTGACGTTGACAAATGACGTTTCGTTCTTTCACTTGTCGAGATTCGTTCGAGGTGACGTTTCGATGCGACTGGGGCTTGTATAGTTGGGCAAGTGCATTATGATTGATATTGTTGAGAGATAAGTGGTTGATTAAAATGATGTACATACAATTTGTTGTGAGGAGAATGGAGGTTGTGGGGTCTTGGGTGAAATTGAAGATGATCGAACATAACCTAACCCGACCTAACCTAATTGGAACACAGTTTCAAGTTTTGGAAAGTGTGATTTTGTTGTATTGAAGGAAATAGACGAACTCATAAACCTGTAAGAAGGGCATTTGACCCTTTCTGTGGGTAGCATCAGTTCAGAAATGGTAGCTCTGGAATGAGAAATTCCCCTGGAGGAAAAAACACGCACTTGCACAAGTAGGGATTCACGGCTTGGCATGATTTTCAAGCTACTTGGCTTGAGCTTGACTTGATTTCCAGTCGAGTTCAAGTCAAGTAGTAGTTTTTCAATCTCAAGTCAATTATTTA
Organism: Harmonia axyridis; assembly: GCF_914767665.1. Classification (NCBI taxonomy): domain Eukaryota; kingdom Metazoa; phylum Arthropoda; class Insecta; order Coleoptera; family Coccinellidae; genus Harmonia; species Harmonia axyridis. The sequence goes on from NC_059505.1 coordinate 36,225,874, forward strand.
TTTATCAAGTACTTGGATCATATCAAGTTACTTGATTTTTAGCGGTTTTATTGTGTAGTGTCACATCAATAAGAAATGATGAAATGAGAAGGAACCTTGCATAAACCACTTTCTTTTATTAAACTTATTGTATGAAAGAACCGAAAATATCAACTTTTTTGAATATCGACATAAATTAAATCACTATAAATCATAACAATATAAAAAATGAAGATTCTTAGTATTGAGAAACCTCCAGGCTTTGTTCGATCACATAATTTTCTATCCAATATCTAAGAAACATGAGGCATCTTGAAGATTTGTCGCCTAACCTATTGCGGGTTTCTGTAAGAATGTAAGAGCAGCTCTGGACAATTGTCTTTCAACAGTAGCTGAAAATACTCGAGTTGATAAAAAATCCTTGGCCATTTTGGCCAAGATTGGAAAGATATTTCTGAAAATGCCAATTTCTACCAAAAGATTTCATAGAAATGTGAAAAAACTAATAATAAAGTCACACTGGCGAATGCTTCAGTCTCTCGGCACTAGAGGAATCCCCTTATTTAGTCTGAGCGCGCACAAGATTGCAGAAATATATGCTGTGCGACGCGTGCATATCAAGCTCAAGTAATATCAAGTAGCTTGATATCAAGTCAAGCAATAAATATCTTAAATCAAGTCAAGTCAATCTCAAGTATGTAATTTTTGACGAGCTTGGTTTTCGAGTCAAGTAGTTGGTTAAAATTTCAAGCTACTCGGCTAAGTGAATCCCTAAGCATCCTGAAAAAAGTAGAACCATCAGCAGTGAAGTTATAAGATCGATTGAGTGCAGAAATGAAGAAATCTTAGAATTATCTTTCACCAAGACAATGCTCTTTGCCAGATTTATCTCTAGATCTGACTCCCACTGATTATTGGCTTTTTGCAGACTTCAAAAGAATGCTTCAGGAATAGAAATTCGTCATTAATAAAGAAGTGATTGTTGATGTTGATGCCCAGATTTTTCTATACATACAGCTAATTATTTCGGGAAAATGAAGTAAAGTGAAAATCGAGCTTTATTATGCATTTTACGAAGTCAGATATTAAAAGTTTTCAAAACTATTCCACTATTGCCAAAGCTTTTCATTCAACAGATCCCACATCTTCCAACCGCCAAGAAAGTAAAACTGAAAACACATTGCAGCCAACTCAAAAAACCGGCCGAATCCAGCGAAATACCGGAAAAACTGGTACTCTAGATCGAAAAACACGGGTACTACATTGTTCTTTCTGTGTTAACGACATGTATTGGGTCCCTCATTCATCCTATCGTAAAACCGAATGGTTTCCTCGTCTTCAAAGGCGGCCAGAGCTGTAAAACACGCGAAGAAGTCACTATTTATATACCCTGCGCTGTTATTGTTTCCTTTATTAGTGTAGATTCTCGTTGAAAAACAAGTTCGCGCCGCCTAGTATAGATGGATGAGAGGATGTAGAGGAGAACCCACTCGTACCAACGTACATGGCGTTCTTGCAGCATCTTGAACATACTGGGTATTTTTTTTTTTTGGTGATTGCGAGTAATAGCATTTCACGATTACATATTACACTAGGCCTTTTTTGTGATTATTTCTGAGACTGATTGGACACGCTTGAAATGCGCATATCTCATGCAAGTGTCAAAAATAGTCCTGAAGGCGTGCAAATTTCAAGCACCTACCGTTAGGCTCAGAAAGTTCAATAACTTTGGCGTTAGGTAGAACAACTTTTCATAAAAAAAAAGTTGATATGAACATATATCCTGAGAAGCTCCGTTTTCGAGATACAGGGTGTTAAAGTTTGAAAAAAAGTACAGTTTTTTTTACTTATAACTCTAGTATTATTTTATTACATTCATTGTTTGTCTAGATAGTTCAATGTTTTAAATAAGATAAATGTCACCTGCTGAAATTATCCAGTGTTGTGGATATAGGGGTGTCATGAACCTTTTCCTATTGAAAATCTACAACACTGTCTTTTTTCGAAAAAATTATAATAATAAATTCCACACCTACAAAATACATTTGGTACATCATTTGAATGCAGATGATTTTGATAGACGACAGGAATTTTGTGAAATTATGACTACAAGAATAGATGCTGATGAGAATTTGCTTTTCAACATCTGCTTTTCAGATGAGTCTACATTCTTTTTGAATTCCACTGTGAATAGTTATGATTGAAGTTATTGGTCAGATATCAATCCACGAAGTCTTCACTCAAACTCCCCAAAAACTCATGGTATTTTTGGATGGAACTAGGGATTCACAGATTGGTTTGACTTTCAAGCAACTTGACTTGATTTCAAGTTCAAGTCATGTCGAGTATTTATTTATCAAATACTTGAATTATATCGAGCTTCTTTATTTTTAGCAGTATCATTGTGTAGTGTCACATCAATAAAAAAATGATGAAATGATGAAGAACCTTGCACAAACACTTTTATTTATATTATTAAATTTATTGTATAAAAAAACCGAAAATATCAATCTTTTTCTCAAATAGAAACATATATTGAATCCCTATAAATCATAATAAAAAAAAAATAAATAAAAAAGTTTCTCAATATTGAGGAACCTCCAGGCTTTGTTAGATTACATAATTTTCCCTTCAGGATCTAAGACACATGAGGCATCTTATAGATTTGTCGCCTAACCTATTGCTGGTGTTTGTACCTGTAAGAGCAACTCTGGAAAATTGTCTTTCAACAGGAGCTGAAGATGCTGGCGTTGATGAAAAATCCTTAGTCATTTTGGCCAAGTTTCGAAAGATATTTCTGAAACTACCAAAATCTACCAATATATTTCATAGAAATGTGAGAAAACTACCAATAAAGTCACACTGGCGAATGCTTCAGTCTCTCGGCGCTCGAGGAATACATTTATTTAGTCTAAACGCGCACGAGATTGTAGAAATATATGCCGTGCGGCGCAGACATCCCTAGCTCAAGTAATATCAAGTAGGTTGATATCAAGTCAAGCAATAAATATCTAAAATCAAGTCAAGTGAAGCTCAAGTATGTAATTTTTCACGAGCTTGATTTTCAAGTTAAGTAGTTGGTTAAAATGTCAAGCTACTTGGCTTTATGAATCCCTAGATGGGACTAGTATTTCTCCACTTATTTAATTATTGAATGAATTTGTTCATCCACAATTAGTAGACATTAATAAAAATGGCAATCGTTACCATGAAGACAACTTGATTTCATGCACGGCCGGTTTGAGTTAGAATATTTCCTAGAAGTTGGAATGAAAGAAGAGGCTCTATAGAATGGCCATCCAAATTTCCAGATTTAACCCCACTCGACTTTTTATGCATTCATTAACAAGGCTAACCGCATGCAAGATCCGTAATTTATTATCAACCATACCAGCTTCCAAGGGCAGCAAAAGCCATAAATCATCGAGGTTTTCAATTTTTCTCGACGTGCGGGATTGACGCGCGGGTTTACCCGACGCGCGATCTATGTCGGATACACGGGTGTAATGAGCCATAAACCGGTAGTTAGAGCCGGTCGTACCGTCCAACAATGGCGACCGAGAGTGATGATTGGGGTTATAAATCAATGGGCAAATTGGCCAGGTCGATTTCTCACCTAAAGGCTTCTGTGGTCGGCGTTAATGACCGTGAACGCGAGGAAGAAGAGAACGCTCCCTTCTGTGGTCGATGAGTGACGGTTGGGAGATGGGGAAAGTACTGTGGTTCTATGGTTTTCGAATGGAATTTTTGGATTTTGCCTTCGAAAGATCTCCGGATTTAACACCCTTAGATTTTTTCCTGTTTTTCAACATTTATTCATTTGAAAATGGTGAAGTGTAGAAAAAATCTAACGGTGTTAAATCCGGAGATCTTGTTGGTCACCGAATATTTTAGTTATCTGATGTTCGAAGATTGTCATAGATAGGCACTTGGTTGATTTATCGTGTGAAACTGAAACTCTTTTTGATGATTTGTATAGTTTGATGAGGAACTTATAGATTATGTTGAATATTTTTGATGAGGAAAAACAGCGGTTTTATGTGTTACAGAATTTTTTATGTTTTGTGTTTAATTTTTACTTCATAACTTATTGCAATAAAAAACATGTGATCACACCAATGGATTCTACTGAAAAAAGTGCATGTGAAATATTTTATTTTTTTAGTGTTTGTATTACCAGTAAAAAAGAAGTTTAAGAGAACTTTACATTCCAATCCAATTTCTAATTTTCTCTTATATCTTGAAAACAGTGAAATTCATAAGGTTGCGGATATTAAGTCTGACAATAATAGAGCCCTGAAATGTGCCATTCATTTTTTTTTCTAGCTCGAAGGGATTCTCAGATCCCTCCCTAGACATCTGGAACAGTCTATACATATACAGGGTGTCCTAAATGACAGATTCCTAGGATCATTAAAAAAAAAGTCCTGGAAACATAAGCTCCCAATCGCTTTGTTTTGAGATGTTTGATTTTTTTTCAAGCTTTTTTCCAATAGTTCATTCCCTCCACAAAATTTTCAACTTCAATTCAAAATAGATGCGAGTATTCCAATTTGAAGTTATCATCACGTGACATGGAAGTTTTGAATGCAAATCTACAGGGTGATATTTTTTTCTGGAACAGTGCCCGCTTCTTTCCTCGCATAATTTTTGGTAGACCATTGGTCATTTATAAAAATGTAAAAGAAACTTCGCTTCAGAACTACACTTTTTGTTTTTTTTGTTGTCTCTGCTACCGATTTCGGGAAAAAAATTTCAAATAATTCTCTAGTAATTATTATAAAGCTCTAGTGAGTAAGCTGTGGTGAATAAATTAATTATAAGTTTTGGTACTTATTCACTTAATATGTAGCGAAGATTAATAAAGTTTCGATAAACTGGTATAATCATCACATAGGAGTAAAATACTACAAGAAACACCCGGTATCTTGAAAACAAAGCATTTGGAGGTCCATCTTTAAAGAACATATACCTCATTTTCCTTTTTACCTCCAATTTAGAGAGGTGTTGATAGAGTAATCAGAACCATAAAAGATTCAAATCAAAAAATAGAATGAGAAAATCACTGACGAGAATTTAGGAGCTTTCGGGCGCTTTTCAATTCATTCGCCAATTGCACCTGTGGAAACTTCATATCTACTTCTATACAATTTTGTGGTATCCAAGCGTGCAATATGTGTCTAACTGAACGAGCGTTCAAAAGTACCTAACTTGACTTCGTGCTTTCCTCATATTTTTTTCCACTTTGTTGAATCAAAGTGGATACCAGTAGTAATAATCTACTTCTGCTGATTTGGGTTCGATTGTTTTTCTTTCGATCCAATAAGAATGACGCCTCGCTCACAAGGAGCAGAACGTGTTCCGTAACTGGGTCACGGCGACAATTATAAAATAATTACTATATGCGTAAATGATTTGTTTATGTGTTTCGCTAGACGGCTCGTTTTTCAACAATATTCGAAAAGATGCGATACCGCTTCGATAATGCCAGCAATATCCATAATTGGCGTCAGCCGGCCTACTGTGACCAAACACCACCAGTTATCACCAAAAAAAAAAAAATTGTAGATAAAAAATACGCACATGTAATGTTCTTCACCATTAGTGAATGCAGTATCTCTAGAGTCATTACTTATGCGTCTTCAGACGTTGAAAACAATCACGAAACAATTCGAAGTCAACAATTCAATTCATTAGTCATTCTCCGCGTCTTTCGCAACCGGTTGTTCTTCTATCGAATCGTGATAGACGGTGACTTCATTTCTGATGATCTTTTGTGTTGTTGGAATTGTTGTTCGGCGTTCTTGATTTCCACCTGTTTCTCAATTCATTAGCGATAGTTCAAGGATCGTGGAACGATGTTTCTCTCGATTACATGTTACATACGTTCGATGGGGTATAAATCCGGTGGAAGGGTTGGCCATGACGAAATATTGACGCTTGCTCTCATATTTTGCAATTTTGTCAGATAAAATCTCTTCTAGGTGAAATACCAATTTTATTCTGTCTATTCTTCTTTTTTATTGAAGTTATACAGGATGTTCTATGACAGATTGAAGTTGTTCTCATCCTGAACATCTGTTTTTCCTACAAACCTAGGTGCTTGTAGTCTTCGTTTCTAAGTTACATCAATTCTGAATAATTCATTTCATGTTTGAATTAACAGTAAGCTGATGAACTCAAATACCTATTTATTTCGCATTTGACGAGGATTGTTTCACTAAGGATGGTATCAATAATACTCATAATCAACATGCGTGGGCCTTGCCATATTCATAAGATGGAGACGATTTCAGCAACGTTTTAGTGTCAACGTTTGGGGGTGGGATTTTTAAAAATGATTTTGATGCCAGTAGATGTTATAAATTATCTTTTGAATGCAGATTTGTATGAAAAATTTAGGAACACTACCTTTTATACTTCATTGATTGTCTAGAGCTCAACATTGTTGGAATTATGTGGTATCAGCACACATCAGCAGTTGATGCACCACCACACTGAGAAAGATGAGAAGCTGCTTGATTGAATGAAAATAAATGGATAGATCAAAGGGTTCTAATGCCATGGCCACCTGGTTCACAGGATCTCAATCTGCTAGATTTTTTTATTTATGGGGACATATGAAGCAGCTTGTTGAAATCACATCTCATCAACAATTGCTAGATAGAATTCAAGATGCTGCAAACCAAATAAGAAAGTCCCAAATCTGATTTAAGATTAACGGAATCTTCAGTTTGTAGATGTGACTTGAAGTGGACATTTCGATCAATTAAAATATACACTGTGTCCCTAAAGTATGAAACAAATTCATTTTTAGCTAAACAGACCATTTTAAGATATAATCCTGAAACACGTCGATTTTTGATTTTAATTTACCGTATTTTAAAATAATAATCTAATATAGAGGGTGATTTACTTTCGAAGAAATGACGTCACCGTCATTTTTCTCAAATGGAACACCCCCATTTTGTCTCAATTTTCCGATTACTCTAGCTGAGCTGATTCCAAAAATGTATCACATATTGATTCCAATTGGTACAGGGTGGACGAAAATACAATAGTTTGGTGTGTGCTCATAAAGTAACATGTAACATTCTTTATTAGTTAAATTAACAATATTATCAAAAATACTTATTGTCTAGCGGCAATTGGTTTGAATGTAACACCCTGTAGTTTGTCACATTTATTTTACATAGTATTTTTGATAATATTGTTAATTTAACTAATGAAGAATGCTACTCGTTACTTCATGAGCACACACAAAACTATTGTATTTTGTCCACCCTGTACCAATTTGGAATCAGCTCAGCTAGAGTAATCGGATAATTGAGACAAAATGGGGGTGTTCCATTCAATAAAAATGACGGTGACGTCATTACTCGAAAGTAATTCACCCTGTATATTAGATTATTATTTTAAAATACGGTAAATTAAAATAAAAATCGACGTGTTTCAGGATGATTTCGTAAAATGATCTGTTTAGCTAAAAATGAATTTGTTCCATACTTGACGGACACAGTGTATGTGGTTTCATCACATCACAATTTTAATCAATCACAAACCCAACGCTAAGACACATGATGACATTTTCATTATGAATTAATACTGTGTGATTATTCTTCAACGTCACTCCAAATACATTAAAACCGTTCTTGCTTTGGAAAAAAAAAATATCACGATTGAGTGCTCGGCCATTACCGATAATTGAACTAATTTATTTCTTTTGTTGTGTTCAGAACGATAGATTTTCTGATTCGACCCTGGACGATGGTCCTCGACCACAAAACCCGCAGCAAGTACAACAATACAATAACCATGATTACACGTTTGATATGCAAATGGGATAATAACCAATTGCTCGTTCTAACTCCAGAGATACAATCTCCGTTTTTCCAAATTGAATCACGGACTTAATGGAGCTTTCAAATCGATGGAGAACAAGAAGGTAATTCACTGGACAAAAAGTGATGGTATTGTGTTTTGGTTTCGGGATTTTCGGTGGTGAACCTTGAGATTCAAAATGAATTTTCAACCTGACTTGAATTCGACTATACTCTTAGACATAATATAGATGTAACAACAAGAAGTCTTTGAAGGTTTTCGGGCAAACTTGGCTGAAATATTTAACTAGTCAAAGATAGTAGTAATTGACCTAAATTTCAAAGAAATTGGAGAAAAGATGAAGACATATTTATTAATAAAGTGTTATATCACCCCTATCAGTTTGACACTGCCGTATCCTTCTTGGTATGGACTCCATTAGGTAATCGATTTCCTCCTGAGGTATTTCATCCCAGTCAATCTCTAATTTATGCCGGATAGCTTCTATACCTTTTCAACTTCAAATTGAGACTACTCACATTCAATTTGAGATTGAACAAATTTAAAATAAGATTCAACATGATTAACCTAATCAAATTGTTACTAAAAACATTGAAATTGCTTGGATACTACTAATTCATTATCGATTGATAGTTTGATAATTGATACTACCGATTATCGATTGATAATCAAACCATCAATCGATAATCACATAATAAACACATTCAAATTGGCTGGATACTACTAATTCAATATCGATTGATTGTTTGATAATCGGTGCTACCGTTTATCGATTGATAATCAAATCATCAATTGATTTTATCGATTGATATAATGAAACAATCGCTTGATCATCGATCGATAATGAAACCATCGTTTGATTATCGATTGATAATCAAACCATCAATCGATTGATAATCAAGCCATCCATCGATAATCGGTATTACCGCTCATCAAACTATCAATCGATAATGAATTAGTAGTTTGATAATCGGTACTACCGATTGGGCGCGTTCAGCAGACCCAACAGTTCTGGAACAGTCGTTAATATTCAATGAATTTTCTGCCGAATGCATTCTATTAGTTTCCGCTACGCAGCTTTGGTAGCAAATTTATTTCATGCTACTTTTTGGTAACATGTTGAGTAACTGACATTAGTGACAGTTGTGACAGTGATTTTGGAAAATATTTAAATTTCAAATATGTAAAGCAATAAAGGAAACGGTTTACATAAGCGTTTATTGACATTCTGAAATGTTACTCTGAATAAATTTCCCATATATGAGGATTAAAATAGTTATTATACCGAAAGCAAACTTGAAAATTAAAATCGATATTATAACAGAAAATTGTGTACCGATCTCTCCTGAACGCGCCCATTGATAATCAAACCATCAATCGATAATGAATTAGTAGTATCCAGGCAATTTGAATGTGTTTATTATCAATCGATAATGAAGTAGTAAATAAGCTCAGATGCGGTATGAATATTCACATGATAATCCATACTACCGATTGTCGATTGATATAAGATGATAATCGATAATGAATCAGATATATAGATAGATCTAATTGATATCTACTGCTTGAAAATCGGTACTACCGATTATCAAACTAACAATAGATAATTAACTAGAAGGACTCAGATGAGGTACGAATATTCGCATTTGCCGCTTTGGTTTTTGGGAGTCTTTAGCCTAAAATGATTGTAAAAAATAGAAAATTCCAAAGTGGTTCTGCTAGTTTTTTCGGGGTGTTTACTATTCCCCCTAGAACCTTTCCGTGTACGCCATAGCCAGCGGCGCACGTTCTTTTTTTTGTACCCACTATTGTTATTGTTCCGTTGACCGTGAATAACCAGCATTGTTTTTTGTTTCAGGTATGTTCACCTTCGGGTCGTCAGTTTCGTAAGTACCTATACGAATGTTTACTACGAAGCGGTGGGCCGTGTCCTACTACTACTACTATTCGGCCGATATATACAGGAGAGGCAATTAATCAAGCATAAGTGTGTAATTTATGCGAATACGAGAAATTATTATAGAGCGGGGGCGGCCGAAAAGTATCGGCACGGCCGAGTGTTTGTTTATGTCCGATTTACAAATGGGTATGGGCGTTGATGGTGTTTTATGGCGGTGGGTTCCGTATGTAGATGTTCGGCGGCGTTGACTGTTATGGTTGTTTTTATTGTTGTTTCCTTGAAAATTTTGGGTTCCGTTAGGTGGATCCCGTAGATGGTGATGTTGTTGCGCAAGGGGGCTGGTCGAGTGTCGACAATTGCGAAATGATGTACGATATAATTTTTTTTACCATATCTGCAGCATCGTCCTTGTTATAATCTCAAGATTAAGGTTGCTAGTTGAGAAACACAAGCGTAGCGTTTTATTTTGTGTCGTTATCTTCAGATCAATAGCATCATTTTCATATTCTTTGCACAACGGATTTCTTAATTCTCTGGTTTCAAATTTTATTCAGAATCCTTGCTTCACTTTGAAATTTTAAACATTTAAGGACTATAATACCATTTTCTCTATTTCAGTATGTTAATGAGTGCATTACATTATTGAAAGCTATGCTGGTATGAGTTCATTACAGCATACTTTTGTTATTTTGAAAAAGATGAAAAAAAAAAAGAAGAATTTGGTGTGCTGTTAAAATATTGCTTTTTTGAAGGGAAAAAATACAGTTGAAGCAAAATCTTGGCTTGATGAAGAGTTTCCGGGGTCTGCACCAGGAAATCAACTATTATTGATTGGTATGCTAAGTTTAAACGTGGTGAAATGAGCACCGAAGGCGGCGCACGCAGTGAACGCCCGAAAGAGGCTGTCGCCGACGAAAAAGTCAAAAAAGTTCACAAAATAAGTTTGAATGACCATAAAGTGAAGTTGATCGAGATAGCAGACAATGTGAAGATATCATCTGAACGTGTATATCATATCATATTTGTACATGAGAAAGCTGTGTGCAAAATGGGTGCTGCGTGAGCTCACAATCGATCTAAAGCAACAACGTATTAAATATTCTGAGCAGTGTTTGAAGCTGTTTAAGTGCAATGAACCTGAATTTTTGCGTCGATATGTGACAATGGATGAAACTTGGATCCATCATTTCACTCCGGAGTCCAATCGACAGTCAGCTGAGTGGATTGCACATGATGAACCGAATCCAAAGCGAGGAGAAACACAAGAGTCAGCTGGCAAGGTTATGGCATCAGTATTCTGGGATGCGCAAGGGATAATATTCATTGATTACCTCCATAAAGGCCAGACTATCAACAACGGTTATTATATAGCGTTATTGGACCGTTTAAAGGATGAAATCGTTGAAAAACGTCCCCATTTGAAAAACAAAAGGAGCTGATTCATGAAGACAATGTGCCGTGTCACAAATCAATGAAAACAATGGCAAAATTGCATGAATTCCTTCTGTATCCACCGTATTTGCCAGATCTGGCCCCTTGCGACTTTTTCCTGTTCTCAGACCTCAAAAGATTGCTCGCTGGAGAGAAATTCAGCGCCAATGAAGAAGTAATCGCCGAAACTGTGGCCTATTTTGAAGCGAAAGACAAATCGTACTACGAAAATGGTATCGAAGATCGCTATAATCGCTGTATCGCCCTCGAAGGCAACTATGTTGAATAATAAAATCGAATATTGCCGAAAAAAATGTGTTTTACTATGATGTCTATTCAATTGGCCTGTTAATAGATAAAACCGTCACCGGAGAGTTCTTTGTAACAACATATAATAATGAAATATCCCCCATGAAATCTGTTTGAAATTGAGATATTCCCGCACGATTATGTTCTACAAGCCATGGCAGAATGAACACAGAATTGCCATAGAATTAAAAAAAAATACTATCGAAACGCCGGCTCATTCGGCCATAGATCAACTAACCCCCTATTAACGACCGATCGCCACGTTGCGCAAATTGATTTACGCGTTCCAATTCCTCCGAATCGATAACAACCTACCCTACACCCATTCGACATCCCCACGGTCAATTTTAACCCCATTTACAATAGTCCCAACGTCCCATTTCGGAACAAAAACACTTTGTTCGGGATTACGACCCGGAGAATTGTTCTGCGTAATCCGCAAAATAGCGAGGGTCCTCGGAAGTCGCCCTGGGGGGCGCCGGTCCCACCCCTCCCCAACTTACTAGGATCGCGTAATGACACTGAAATTGCGAGGGTTCGGATTGAAATGTCACCCCTTTTTTTTAGGTCCTACGGGATGATGACGAGAGTCCATTGACGTAGACACGAGTGGCCTTTGTGTGGGGATTGGAGTGGGGAGGTCGTTGAACGTATGCGTGTTTCTTTGTTTATTGTGATTTCGGTGTGAACGAGGAGAGTGGTTGGTTCTGGTTTATTCTTTGCGATAATGAATAAAATGTTCGGTTCAAGTTTTAGAAGAGAATCGAACAAAAAAAAATACACCTGTCTGACGTTTTTGGAAACTATAAAAGCTATTCGCAATAAATTTGGATACGAAAATCAAGTTGCATTTATTCTGAAGCTCTTGATTTGAATAGAAGAATATTCTCTTCTGAAAATAACGCAGATATTATCGGCATCTCAAAAAAGTTCGATTTGCACTCGTTATATACGTTGTCCTGCCGATTTGGCTTCCGCAGGTTCTAATTTGAATGTTTTTTTTTAATGTTACAATTTGGTTTTTATTGAATTATTTTAAGTATTTGAATATTTTTAGGCTAGAAAGAGATAATGCACAATTGTGTAAAATATGATTTTTTCCTTTTGAGAACATGCGTCTGCCTGGTGACTGAGAACGATTGAGAAATACTTATGTTTCCGAGTAGTCTCTATGTATACTAAATGGACGTTAAGTCAGTTGAGAAAAGTAGCCTGACTTCAAGTCTATGGATTCTTCTTTTTTTCGACATTCATTCGAAAATTTTTAGGGTTCTCTTGAGGCTATCAATAATAAATATAAAATTTTGCAAAAAGCATGAAATTGTTATACTTCAAAGGAGATGGTCGATTTCATTTTGAGGTATGTCATTCTAAACCACTTGTGCCGAAGTGCCGCTATTATTTGTGGAGGATGAAGTAAACTGACTAATCTTCTTCCCATAAGGTCCAACACGTGTTCAATGGGTGAAAGATCGAGAAATATAGGTATCCAAGGCAACGAATAGGATATATCTTGCCGTTTCGTCTGCATCCGTATATAAGGCGAAAATATGATTTCACAACCTCCTGAATGTAACCCATTTTACCTCTCATAAACCAAAAGTGACATGCTCCCTTAAGCCATAGCCACTCATACCACAATTCCAACACTGTTATGTACATGCTTTTTTATATAGAAATGAAGATCTTGTCTTTCAATACGTCGCCATCTTACTATTGCACTACCATCATGCATGTCCAAACAAAACCTGCCTTGAGTGGACTTTCATCACTAGAACCCCATCTGAATCTTTTGAAACCAGTAAAAAACGAACCCAACGTAGGTCTAGCCCATAGACTATAGAGTAATAAACATAGAGGGAGTATACGCAATTTTTACATGTCCCCAACATTGTTAGATTACGTTGTCGGATTGTAATACTTTTTCAATTCCACAATTTTACTATATCGTTATGAATGTATATTATATTGAATGAAATATAATTATTTGAGTGATTCCCGATTAAATATGCAAATTTGAATATTTGGAATCCGATATTTTTTCTAATTGTCGAATTTATAATAAGCAGAATATTTATTATTTTCTGTTTCTACCTGCTGAAATACAAGGTTTGGCGACTTTTGCTCTTCTAGTGTCATCGGTTGTTTTACGTCGTTTGGCGCGATTGAAGTTTGTTTTCTGAATTTCTGATATATTTAGGTATTTATTTCAATATATTTTGAGTTAATATGAAACGTTGATTCACTATGGCATAAAAGAAGTGCGTTCGTTGTGGAGAAACTAGCGAATTGAGTGAAATATCGTATCACTGATATGTTTTGATTTCCGCGCGCTTCATGTCAAATTTGATAGTACATGTTGGGGACAAAATTTGCTTACTGAGATTGAAATATGCTTCTTCTATCTATGTTTATTACTCTAAGTTCCAGCCTTAGGCTCCGATTACACAGATCCATACATAGAAAATCCTCGTACCTCGAGATCTACCGAATCGCCAATTAACCCAAATGATCTATGATTTTACGAAATCCGAACCAAACGTCGCCTGTAATCGAATCCTCAAAACTACACGGTCCCATCGTGTCTTACAACCGACCGGATCGGTTAATCCCCAAAAATAAACACCGAAAACGATATCTGTCATTCGAACGTCGGATTGTAACAATTTTCCTAACGGCCGAGGCCCGGTTTCGATTCCCCCGCGTGGCGAGCTGGTCCCTTCGAGCTTGGATCGGGTCCAGAAATATTGGCGTGTCACCGCTTGTATATAACGGATCGCGAGAATGATTCAGTGCCGTCGTCCCGTTGGCAGGGACGATTTTTATTCTGCGTTTGTGACGCACTGTGGTTTATGAGCTGGAAGTGTTGGGAATTTGGATTCGGGTAGATCGGCGCTGATAGATTCGATTTTTGGGGCTACATATTGAATATTTTGTGGTGTGTTGGCTTTTTTTCTGTTTAGGTTATCGCAGATTGGATTTTTTTTTGTCCATTCCATTCCTTCTGTCTTTTTTTTCACGGAATATGAATAGTTTTGAAAGTTGAGATGGTTTTTTTGAGGCGTCGATGTAACGGGTGTTTTTTTTTCTCGAGGTATATAATTTCAAGTTGGCATTACTGTTCAAGATGGCGACCGATTTAACAGCTGTCAAGTGATTTATTCTCAGTTTGGTTTGGCAATTCATCATGAATAGACTCACGCCTAAGCAACGCTTGCAAATAGTGCAATTTTATTTCGAAAATAATGGTTCTGTGCGGAATACGTATCGGGCACTACGTCCATTTTATTTTGCTTAGCGATGAAGCGCACTTCTGGTTGAATGGCTACGTCAACAAACAAAACTGCCGCATTTGGATTGAAGCTAATCCTCAAGTGTATGTCGAAACACCGTTACATCCAGAAAAACTGACTGTTTGGTGCGCTTTATGGGCTGGTGGAATCATTGGTCCGTACTTCTTCAAAAACGATGATGGCCAGAACGTTAGAGTCAATGGTGATCGGTATAGAGCCATGATGACTAACTCTTTCATTCCTGAATTGAACAACCATGATGTCCAGGAGCTGTGGTTCCAACAAGACGGCGCAACATGTCACACAGCTCGTGCCACAATCGATTTATTGAAAGACACGTTTGGTGACCGCCTTATTCCACGTTTTGGACCTGTGAATTGGCCTCTAAGATCGTGTGATTTAACACCGCTAGACTACTTTCTATGAGGCTATGTAAAGTCATTGGTCTATGCGGATAAGCCACAAACCCTTGACCATTTGGAAGACAACATTCGCCGTGTTATTGCCGATATACGGCCACAAATGTTGGAAAAAGTAATCGAAAATTGGACTACATCCGAGCCAGCCGTGGCGGTTATATGCCAGAAATCATATTCAAAATGTAATGCCACAAGATTATCTTGCGAATAAATAAAATTCATGTCAATCGAATAATCCATCGTTGTATTATTGCAATTTAAAGTTCTATAGCTCTAAAAAGAAACACCCCTTAGTTGGTTAAAATATCAATCTTTTTGGCTTGATGAATTCCTAACAATTCGTGACAGACAGTCACGAAACAAAAGTTGCTTAAGGCTGTCTGGAACGCATTTATCAAGCGGAAGTATTGAAATCGGAAACAAAATCTTTTCAATCCTAAAAGCGACACTAATGCTTCCACTACCATCAGTATACTCGACGGCAAAAGCTACCTCTACCTTCCATAGACTCGAAAACAACTCAACTCATTCAAAATCGAACTCCATTCCGACGCTGTCCCGTTGTCTTAGAAGCGACAATCTCCTTCGACCGACACAACGATATATATCGCGAGTGGGCGTCGGACAGTCTGGACAACGTGTGTGTGTATGTGTATATACTAGCAGATTAAATTTAGGTAGGTCAAGAAGGCCGTTATCGTTACCGACGAATTCATGTTCCGCCGGCCGTTATGAATCTCGTTAATCCTCGCGCGGAGTGACCAGAGGAGAACGGCGCGGAGTACGTCCAGAGAATTTACGACGCTTATGCGATGATTATTTTAGATGGCTCGAAAGCGAGCCAAGTCTGTTTTGCGTCCGGACTGGAGGATTATCGCTGGATCGTGTTACAATGTCTGTTGAGTTGAAAATGTATCAGGGAAGTGTTAATTCGCTTCACATTTTTTTTTCTTAGTCGAAAATCATGGTCAAATTGAAAGGAGTGCGTTTCCGGCTGCTTGACCAACTAGCTTATTCTCCAGATTTGGCACCCAGCGTTTTCTTTGCATTTTACACCAAGAAAACAAATTTGGCCTATCTCGAAAGCAAAGACGAATCTTTCTCTGTAGAAAAATAATCCCTTGTCTGTACAAGGTAATTGAAAGTTAAAAGAGCGTTGGAGAAGATATATCTAGGAATTCATCAAGCCAAGTAGCTTGACATTTTAACCAACTACATGACTTGAAACTCAAGCTCGTGAAGAATTACATACTTGAGCTTGACTTGACTTGATTTTAAATTTTTATTGCTTGACTTGAAACAAGCTACTTGATATTACTTGAGCTAGATATGCACGCGTCGCACGGTATATATTTCTGCAATCTGGTGCACGCTTGTATCAAATAAGAGGATTCCTCGAGCGCCGAGAGACTGAAGCATTCGCCAGTGTGACAGTAGTTTTCTCACATTTCTATGAAATGAAAAGGTGGATTTTGGTAGTTTCAGAAATATCTTTCTCTAATTCTGTGATTATTCCGTTCATTCTTCCACATCTTGTAGAACAAAATCGTGCGAGAATATATCAGAAACGCCCAGTTTTCATGGTTATATTTTATTATTCTATGTTGGTACTCCGAACTTTCCGCCACGGCTTTATCTGTCAATTCATCAATTCGCCTTAAAGAAATCAGTTCTGCCAACCAACATTTTTCAATGCAAAAATCACTAAAATATATTTATGGAAATATTTCATTAATTTCAATGAAAATGCAATGAATTAGAGAAAATAATGTATAATACTCGTACAGAAGGCTCATTCTACCACTCGTTCATTCCAAAACTCGCCACTTCGTGGCTCGTTTTTGAATTTTGAACTCGTGGAAGAATATCAATGCCTTCTGTACTTGTATTATAAATAACTATTCCAAACTCGGCCAAAATTGCCAAGGATATTTTATCAACGCCAGCATCTTAGGCTCCTGTTGAAAGACAATTTTCCAGAGCTGCTCTTAAATTACAGTTACAAATGATGTAATCGAACAAAGCCTGGAGGTTTCTCAATATTAAGAAACTTAATTTTTAGTATTTATTCGGGGTAACATGACAGCGCTGCTCACCTCGAAGAAATAGTATAGTAAAAATTTACTAAAATTTTACTAAATCATTTACTCCTTGCTATACAATCCATGTTTCATAAAAAAAATTTTTGAATTTGAACAGCGCCTTCTGGGTGTTGCAATTTCTTTGTCAGTTAGTATATTTGTCAGTTGTACTCGATTATCTTGAAAATGGTACATTATATAAAATGCTGCTGAATATAAAAAACATTGCCGGGAACTCGATATTTCGTGTTCTACTATTCCGATTTTGATTAAATATGCTATGATTTCATAGTGCATGTTGTGCATGCCTGAATTTGACCTTCTTGTTGAATCATTCAGAGTTTTCCCAAACTTTCCAATATGCCTAATCTTTGGTTATTACTTATTACTATCTTAACAATTCACTAATTCTGCTAGCAGGTTGTTTTCCTGTAAAAGTCACATGTTTATTCATAATTGGCAATCAACATGTTGAGGTTATTGCCATTTTTTCTCGTATCCAATGTTGACAAATTTAGACTTGATCAATTACGAATAGTATTCGTTCAAGAAGGTAAGGAATTCGATATAATTGGATTTCAATGCTTGAATTGATTGACTTTGATACTTCAATTGCTGTTTACATCTATATTAATATAACGTTGAATTAGTTGTGTCTATATCAGGAAGGAATTCTGTGAAATCGTATATGCAAAAAATTTCTTCATTTATTATGTCCATGTTGTAAGGTAATCGATCTCAATTATCGATATAACATTTGCATGTTTCTTTGATATCGAATGGTAGATTGTATGATGCAAATTGTTCACGTTGAGGAACAAAACACTTTAGTGAATTGCTTTATGAGTCATATAATATTTTAATTAGGTAGGTATATAGGGTTTTTTTAAAGAGGTTTCATTTTAACATTGAAAGAAGAAACGGTATATTTTGATAGAAATCAATAGATGTTTATTTCATCGTAAAGAAGAAGAAATGTCATTACGGATGGAAAACGATTTCAGTCATTTTCAGCCTCATATCTTTTTCGTGGAATTTTCCCTGACCAATTCGCACATTTGCGGCTGTATGTCCTCGATAACTTCACGAATGCTATGTTTAAGGGACGTTATATTTCACGTGGCCTCAAAGAAAAATTCTAAGGGTGTTAAATCACAAGATCTCGGTGGCCTCTTCCAGAAATAACATGACCAGGAAACTTTTCTTGCAAAATTTCGATTGTTTCGCTGCATGCGTGGCACGTAGTGCCGTCTTATTCATAATGTAAGTCATTAGAGTTAATGGCTTTATGCAAAATACGGTAAAATGTCGTTTGTCGAATGCCTGATTTCCAAGATCGACAATCAATCGACCCGGTTTTTCGTCAATACTACTGGCTACATCAGCAATATTCTCAGTTATTCTTGAACTACACAAACGGTTTCGATTACTCACAACACTTACTTGTCCCAAGCGCTCGAATTTCCTACCAATTCCACTATTGCTAACCGAAAAAGTGCTAGTTTTGCGAACTGTGACTGCAGAATCTTCACCTTTTTTTTCAGTGAATTCTAAAAATTTCAAAACGTTGTTGTAGCGTGTTTCAATCCTTTTTGGGTAATGGTATAGTTTCCACTTGTCAAATGTCGATCGATGACAGCTTCAAAAGTGACAGGTACTCAACCAGCGGTATATTTGAAATAGATAGATAGATATGTTTATTCTCATTGAAATAAACAAAAACAAGTCACAGAGATAATTACATATATAACTTTCTGTACGTGACTAAAATAAACTTCATTCTACAGAAACTAAATACACTTTAACCAACTCCAAAAGGATAAAAATCTAATACACATTATTATATTCTGTATCAAAAAAGAAACAAAAAGCATCCTCTTAGGACTGTTGCTCCATCCTGTCCGTGCCATACGTCGCATATTGGTGATTCTTCCATTCCATCTTCGTCTTTACTTTGTCGCTAATCCAGAAATACTGTGATATATTATTTTTATATTTTGCACCGAAAAAATTAAAGAAACGTCATCTTAGGATTATTGCCACGTCTTGTCCGTGCTATATGTCGCATATTGGTGATTTTTCCATTCCAGTTCAGTTTTATTTTGTCGCTAATCTATAAATTTTGTTAATATTTTTTTTTTTTATCTTTTTGATTTGGTGGGTTTTGTTCATATTTTCGTGGCCTATTTCAGTTCCGGTTGATAATATCTGCTATGAAATTTCTTCTTCCATTAATCATCCATTGTTTGATGCTGATCTTGAAGGTTTTATAGATTTTTATATCTTTCAGTTGTTTAGGGAGTGAGGAGTATAATTTTGGGGCCAGATAATTGCATGACCTCTGACATATTCTTCTCCGGCACTTCAATGATTCAAAATGGATATCTCTGTTTCGTGTACAATACTGATGTTGAAAAATACTTGTGAAGATCTTAAAAGCATAAAGTTGACGTACATCAAGTACTCCAGAGATCCTAAACAATTCATCACTTGAAAAGGTAATTGGTTTTCCATGCATCACTTTCAGTATCCATTTTTGAAGAATCACAAGATTTTTCAAATGATGTTCGTAAGCACCTCCCCAACCAAGAATTCCATAGCTGAGTTGTGACTGCACCAATGCATAATAGACCATGTTGAGGTGTTTAATACTTTTCATATGTTTTTTCAGACATTTGATTTTGAAGAGTAATCCTCTTAATTTTCTAGTCAGTTCTTTTAGATGTTCATCCCATCTCAAATGTCGATCAATTTTCACTCCAAGATATTTTATGTGTGATGCTTCGGGTATTTCAGTACATTCGGTGATTTTTATAGGTCCTATTGTGGGATGGAGCCTGCTATTGGAACACCCTATATTTCTAGATATTTGGAAATCAGGATTTTGAGAGGGTAGCAACATTTGCTAACGAAATTCCTAAAATTGCAAATAAAAATTTTTTTTTTTAATCCCGAAAGATTATAGTTCATCCAAAGTCACTTGGAGGAAGCTGAATATTTCGATTATACAAGGGTTGTCCAAGTTTCCAGAAATTCCTTTGAGGCCAGTGAATTTATTGCCTAACAATAATTTCAAATGAATCCCGGTATTTAGCGGATCGCGGTATCCACTTCAAGGGGACATCTATGGTCAAGCCTTTTTATAGATTAGTTCAAGTGACTTCGGATATACTATACAAAACTTTCTCATTTTCGGTAGAATTCGTAGCAATATTGATACAATTATTAGAATAAATAACCAAATAAAACACATATTGGTAGTCATTGAAAATATGCGGGAAAAAACCTGGTTGCGAGACACAATACATCAAAAATATTTCGAAAAATTACACAATCTAAGATCATTTGATATTAACAGGTGGTAATTAATTAAGATCAATGGCGTTACCAACCAAACAATAGGTACCGCCAAAAATCGATAACGAACCTGAATTGACGCCCATTTTCCATTGAAACTCACTCTGAAAAAAAAAAAAAAAATTCTAAAGGGGGTCACCCACTACAAGATTTATCCACACAAAACTCGAACGGCGCACAAAACGGGACGTCAAAAACGCGGAATTCTCGGCATCCGCGACCAGATGGCCCACCTCCGTGGCCTGCGGCGGACGCGGCCATAAATCCTGACGACATGCCCGAAATTCGACGTTCATATTTGTCGCTCGAAAACGAGCACGGCGGCGATGTTATCTGCGACTCGCAAAAAAAACTAGAACAATGCGTTTTTCCCGTGGCTCTATGCAAATAAATGGCCGATCGGCCGGCGTGTAACGGCCCGTTACATTTTTAAAGGTACACGTACTCGGGATAAGGCGCTGGGCGATATATTACCAATGGGGACTTACGGAACATACCGGAGAGAAAGCAGGGGTCAGCCAGTGACTCGCATTTTGATTTGGCCGCTGGTGATCTGCGGTAAGGCTGTAAAAACTAAAAAGCGCACGCTGCAATCGATCATACGGGTTCCTTTTGTTTCATTTTTTTTAATTACATAGGCGAACAACTTTGCTTCCGCCGTTTTTTTTTCCAAAATTCGAGGCTGATGATTCGAAGAATTGTCCATCGCTGACCACTACTTTCTCCCATCTTTCGGGCAGCGTACGAATCCCGCGTTCAAAAAACTGGTCATCTTTTGAAGCTATCCACGAATCGATCCAATTTTTTACTTATTCATAAGACCGGAAGTGCTAGTCAGCCAGGCCGTGTGCCACTGATCGAAACAATAGTTAGTTCGAGGGAGCAACGTCTGGAGACTACGGCGGGTGGGGTAGGACTTCTCATTTCAACGTTTCCTATTATGCCTTGACCACTTTCGCAACATGGGGTCGAACATTGTCATGCTGTAAAATCACTTTATCATGTCTGTTTTTGTATTGCGGCCGTTTGTCTTGCAATACTCGGCTCGAACGCATTAATTGCGTTCGATAACGATCGCTTGTAATGGTTTCAATCAGTTTTAACAAGTCAAAATACACTACGCCGAGCTGGTCCTACCAAATACTGAGCATGACCTTGGAACCATGAATATTCGGTTTGGCTGTCAATGTGGAACCATGGACGGGATGTCCCCATGATTTTGTTCGCTTGGGATTATCGTACTGAACCCATTTTTGTCTCCAGTCACAATCAAATGCAGAAATCATTTTTGTTTCTTCGCCTCGGAAGCAGCTGTTCACAAGCAAACAACGCCGTTCAACAACTCTGGGTTTCAACTTGTACGGCACCCATCCTTGTTTCTGAATCATTCCCATGACTTTCAGGCATTTTTAAATGGCTTGTTTCGTCACTCCAATGATCCTGACAATTCTTGTTGCGTTTGAAATAAGTCTTGATCAAGAAATGCCTCTAATTCTTCATATTTGAAAACCTTCCTTTTTCCACCGCCATGCTGGTCTTCGACGTCAAAATCACCGTTCTTGAAGCGTTGAAACCACTCACTTCTTCATACTGAAGCAGAAAATTAAATCCTTCCAAAAATGACGGAAAAGTTGTACACCTAATACGTTTCCAGTTTACACTAATTTTTGACTATTCGTTTACGTGAAGAGCGGTGCTCTTTCGCATGTGAGTTTCTGATTCGAGAATTAGATTTCAATCAGAACAACTAGGATTCCAGATTGGAATAAATTCTTGCAATACTCTCGTCTTCTGGCCAGTTGGACTTCCAAGAACAGTAAGAATCGACAAACTTCAAGTTCGAAAATCCAGGTAGATATATTTTGGATGGTTTTTAAATTCACCGGTCTGAAATAGAGTCTCTTAACCAATTTATACAGTCCACTCGAATCGTCAACACTTGATGTTCTTCTTTCTGTTCCCATTGGTAAATTATGCACGAGTTGTGCCGTTTCCTCCGACCATAAAACAATAAAATCGACCGATAAGGCATGCAAGACCGGCCGTAAAAAAAACTACGCTCGAAAACGGTTCCTCGTTACGTTTGCGATTCGTGCGCCGCCTTTTCGGCAGTACACGGGGCGCATTTGTACTTGCAAATTTCGCGGCTTACTTTTCGACCGCTTCACTGTTATCCGTGCTCCTGTTATGGCGTCTTGAGAAGAACGGGTATTTAGGTCGCCACAGGGACGACCTTAGGGTCACCTGGGTGAGTAGGTACGTTTGAAAGGGCAGGAAACTGAAGGTCGCAGTCTGTTATTCCATGGGTCTAGTTGGTAGGAAGGAGTTATAACGCTTAATTCAGAAAGAAGATTGTAAGCATACATATAGGTGCTTTAGATTGGCAACTCTCTCAATTTCTGGCTCAGCAAACAAGTAGGAATCTATTTTTGAGCATGTGTAGATGGACTCAAGTGATTCTGATAATTTTTTCAATACGAATGAATGCAAATATCAGTAATGATGTGTTTCCAACACCATTATTATAGGTCTTCAGGACCCTCAGGAACGGAATGACCCTAGTACTATACTTAGGGATTCAACAAGCCAAGTATCTTGACTTTTTAACCAATTACTTAACTTGAAAATTAAGCTCGTGAAAAATTACATACTTGAGCTTGACTTGACTTGATTTTAGATATTTATTGCTTGACTTAATATAAAGCTACTTGATATCACTTGAGCTTGATATGCACGCGTCGCACGGCATATATTTCTGTAATCTCGTGCGCGCTTAGACTAAATAAGGGGATTACTCGAACGCCGAGAGACTGAAGCATTCGCCATTGCGACTTTTCTCACATTTCTATGATGAATTTTGGTAGTTTCAAAAATATCTTTCCAATCTTGGCGAAAATGGCCGACGATTTTTTATCAACGCCAGCATCTTCAGCTCCTGTTGAAATACAATTTTCCAGAGCTGCTCTTACAGTTACAAAAACCCGCAATAGGTTAGGCGACAAATCTAAATGATGCTTCATATATGTCTTAGATCCTGAATGGAAAATTATGAAATCAAACAAAGCCAGGGACCGTATTCTCGACAAGTGATCTTTCAAAACATATACATTCTTTCAATGCTCGCAGCATTGAAAGAACGTATACGTTTTGAAAGATCACTTGTCGAGAATACGGTCCCTGGAGGTTTCTCAATAGCTTTATTGGGAAGCTTTATTTTTGTATGATGTTTTTCTTTTGTTATAAAATCAAGTCAATTACCTTGAAAATCAAGCCAAGCCGTGAATCCCTAACTATACTTCAACTTTGGTTGAAGTTAAAGATATTGGCGAAAAGCACCGTTTTCGAGTTACAAGTATAATACAGCGTCATCTATTGACCATACATTGAAAAAAAAAACCCTTCAGTTAACCCCAAGCCAAGAACGGGCGCACAAAAGGCTTTCTCATGGACAAATTCTTACAAAAAATAGTGAATACACTTCCTTATGATACCTTAAACTCCACCGCTATCTCAAGCAATGGACAATTTACACTTCTTGGACTACGTTATAAGTCTGCATACCACCTATAATTTTTCGAATCTGTATAACACTTCTGAAGATTTTGCTTCGCTTGCTTAGTAAAAACCGTGTGGAACGTACAGTTTTTGAACACACCACGTACTTAAGTTCCATGCTTTGTGTTGCATGTCTTGTTATACCTCATCCGTTAACTTGACGTGCCCTTCTCAGTTTCATTTCCAATAAACTGACATCCGACATTATTTTCTCTCTTTGAGAACTTCACATGAAATGTCACAATATAGATTTTTGCTTCGTGTCATCTTGGAAAACTGTTCTTAATGGACTTTCTAACATTGCCACTTTCTCTGTTTCTCTTCTGAAACGAATGTGTATTGCGTAAGCTATCAGGAAAATGCTTTTTGATTAGAGTGATTGACTATCACGAGGTGCATTTTTGTTCTTTTCATTTTACAAGGTGTCCCACTGTTAAGGATCATAGAGATCAAATAGATGTTTCGTTTAGTACATAACTATTAACCCTAGGGTCAAACGCCATTTCATAATTTTATGGTGGGTTTCATACTCAGAGTAATAAACATAGATAGAGGGAGCATATGTCATTTTCAGTAAGTAAATTTTGTCCCCATCATGAACTATCAAAATTGACATTGAGCGCGCTGAAATGAAAACGTATCATTGATACGATATTTCACTCAATTCGCGAGTTTCTCCACAAAGAACGCACTTTTTATGTCCCATAGTGAATCAGCGTTTCATATCAACTCGAAATATATTGAAATAAATACCTAAATATATCAGAAATTCAAAAAACAAACTTCAAGCGCGAAAAACGACTTGAAACAATCGATGACATTAGGAAAGCAAATGTTGCCAAACCTTGGATTTCAGCAGGTAGGTACCAAAAATAATAAATATTCTGCTTATTATAAATTCGAAAATTAGAAAAAATAACGGATTCCAAATATTCAAATTTGCATATTTAATCGGGAATCACTCAAATAAAATATTTTATTCAATATAATATACATACATAACGATATAGTAAAATTGTGGATTTGAAAATATATCACAATCTGGCAACGTAATCTGACCGTGTTGGGTTCGTGTAAAAATTGCGTAAACTCTCTCTATCTATGTTTATTACTCTATGATTTCAACCGACAATTAACGAGGTGATCGGTCAATCAAAGCTTTGAAGTGTAAGGTTTTTTAAAATGAATCATTCTGCTAGAACACGATCTGTGTGGAAGTAAGATGATTCCAACATTTTATTATTGGATATAATAAAGTAGAATGTGTTGGCACAAATTACCTCGCGAAATTCCATTGTTTGAAGGTTTGCTTTATTTTTGGAAAATATGGACTTTCGTTCTCAACACTTGGGTCAGCATTGCGTTATGCTGACCAATATTTACCCATTTTCTTTGATATCTCAAGAAATATAGACACTCGTCAACATATTGAGGACCGTAATAAGTAATAACCTTTGAAATATTCGATGCAACGTGTGTTTCTTTCGTTTAAATATAACTGCTTATTATGTTTGTACATTGTGAATCGCTTGCTTTATGGTTTTCCTCCTCTTTAGTTAATAATGATTTCTGTTTGAATCCTTAATGAAAACCTAAGAAGTATATGGATTTTGCCTAGGAGTTCTCAGCCAATATATTCATTGGTTCCTGCTTTGTGCACCCTCACATCTTTATAGTGAAGATAATGGTGACTGCTAAAACTTCAGCCGAGTATATTCCAAACGGCGCCTGTTCATAGTATTGCGTAGCTTGTGGCGCCATCTCGTAGAATAACGTCAGCATATTCTACTTCATTTGTTGTTTTTGCCTACTTGTAAGGCGGTACACCTGTATATCTCCGGATGGAATAATACATAATTAACGAATTAAGTCTTGCCGTTGGCCTCTGACTGTCACTTCATTTTCCATTTCAATTATTACGAAAACCAATCAACGCGACAACAATAATAAAGTGAGCTCTATTCGCGCGAATTGAATTATAACTGTCCGTTGGCAGAGCGAATTCCATGTCGACGTCAAGTATAGTGTTGAATAAAAAGTCGCGTTGGTAAGACTGCCGGGTGCGAGAAGTGACAACCGAGGTTGATTTGTATTTTGTATTTTAGTTATCGGTGTTGTTACAGGGGCTAAAAAACGCTGATTGGAGTTTGATATGTAGTAAATTGCTTTCTTAGGAAGCGAATTTTGTCGGAAATAATTGTTGAGTTATTGGCTGAATTGATTCCGCCTTTGTTGAGTAGCATTGTAACTGACGTGAAATATGTACAGTTAGGTTGGCAGAACTGGACTACAATACTTGACGAAACACTGACTTTGTATTGGGTGGTTTTGAGCACTTCTTCATTGATGCATCTTGAAAGCAGCTAGGATCTATCATTTTTTGAGAAAAATGACTTCAATGTCTTTGAGAGACTAATTTGAGCTCAGTGTAATCAAAACTTTATATTCGATCTCCTTTTTTTGCAATATGAAGTTTTTCCTTTGAAACTACAGGTGTCTAGATAACATTGAAGTCATTGTCTGAAACAGTTCTTCCTGGCGGCTTTTAAGAAGGGTACCCTTTTTTTTTGTGAAGAGGAGTCGAGAAAACTGGGAAATGGCTCTAAATAGCTCCTATCCTCATTCGCGTAGATGTTAGGAGCGATTGAAGACACGATTCTCCCGAAAACTACACCACTGGAGAACTTAAGCCATGAAAATATTGGAAATCCTCCGAAATTCAAACGCTTATTATATTATCCCAACTCATTTATAATTTAAAAATAATATGCGTTAAAAACTATTAAAAAAAATTATTCATCATTAGGGATTCACGGCTTGGCTTGATTTTCTAGCCATGCTCAAGTCAAGTAGTAGTTTTTCAATCTCAAGTCAAGTCAAGTATTTATTTATCAAGTACTTGAATCATATCAAGCTACTTGATTTTCAGCAGTTTTATTGTATAGTGTCACATCAATCAATACAAAAAACACTTTTATTTATTGAACTAATTGATTAAAAGAACGGAAAATATCTACTTTCTTAAATAGAAACATAAATTAAATCACTATAAATCATAACAAAATAAAAAATATCAAAAAAATTAAGTATCTTAATATTGAGAAACCTCCAGGCTTTGTTTGATTTCATAATTTTCTAATGATCTAAGACACAAAAGGCATCTTATAGATTTGTCGCCTAATCTATTGCTGGTTTTTGTAACTGTAAGGGCAGCTCTGGAAAATTATCTTTCAACAGGACTTGAAGATGCTGGCTTTGATAGAAAATCCTTGGCCATTTTGGCCAAGTTTGAAAATATATTTCTGAAACTACCAAAATCTACCAATAGATTTAATAGAAATGTGAGAAAACTACTGATAAAGTCACACTGGAGAATGCTTCAGTCTCTCGGCGCTCGGGGAATTCCCTTATTTAGTCTAAGCGCGCACGAGATTGCAGAAATATATGCCGAGTGACACGTGCATATCAAGCTCAAGTAATATCAAGTAGCTTAATATCAAGTCAAGCAATAAATATCTAAAATTTTGTCAAGTTCAAGTATGTAATTTTTCACGAGCTTGATTTTCAAGTCGAGTAGTTAAACTAGTCAAGCTACTTGGCTTGATGAATCCTTTTTAAAAATCTGTATATCCGAAGTTATTCGGTATTGAATAACTTTTGAAACAACTTTCTTTACTAGGACTATCACTTCCTATAGTTATGTCCCAGTCTTTCGAATTAAGTACATGTCCGTCCGTATATATTCTTCTAAGAATATATACGGTTCAGTTGCATCCGTATACCTCTAAAAAAAAATATATACGGTTCATGTGCATCCGTATACCCTATATACGGACGTACATGAACCCAATTTACCAACCAGAAAATGGAAACCTATGGGTTGAAAAAATCTAGCCATCACGAGAATGTCCTCTTCACGACGCATCACCTAAGTAAGAGTCAACCATGCAGCGACATCAATTGATATTCTCAAATTTATAGCGTTCGAAAGTGTTCAGTTCGGACCCATCACCTCAAGCACCGAGTTTGACTATTACATTTAAATTGATTAGATTTAAACATTCATTTCCTAGCATCAGTGCGCCACGCCTTATTACATTTCCAATCATAAAACACGAAACGATCGAATTTAATTTTTTTTTCTCTGGCAAACTCAATTTCTACCGTTACGGAACGTGGCGTAAAAGTTAGTTTATGCCGGATCCCGGACACCCAACATCGATCGGAACGTATCAAGTCGATTTTTACGTCTGCAATTAAACCGGCGATCTCGTATTAAAATCTGATGCAGGTACGTAAATATCGTTTGCCGCCGGAGAAAGTAATGCTTATCGCATAAAAGGTACATTAAACTGAGTCATTGGTCGATGTAGTTATTTGTAGTTCGGTAATGCCACTTTCCATCGGATTTATCGCCGGATTCGGCGCTAAACTGCGATAGATACGGCTTCGAATTACGGGAAATATAATGGGACCGCTCTATGTGCCGGTGTGGCCTCCTTTTGTTACGTTCTGGGATCTACTTGAGGCTGGAACACGCTTGTGTGATGCCACGCCACGAAATGCTAAGCAGAAACCGTATTGTCTATAGATTTGGTTAATGCATGAACATACTTACCCAAAGCAAGTATGCTCTCAGGAGTGACTCAAAATGAACCTCCAGAGGGCGCATGTCTACATCACCACGAACAGCCAGACCACGCTGAGATCCCTGGAATCGTACTGCCAGGACCTGGAAGTGCTGCAACACCATAAGGCAACTGGCCAGAGGCAATGAAGTGACTCTACTATGGGTACCAGGGCACTGTGGTGTTGAATCAAACGAAAAAGCCAATGCAAACTTGCAAAAAGTACATCAAGGTTAACACCTGAGCCTTTCTGTGGGCTAGGAAAAGACCAATATAACCAAGCGGATGAACAGGCACAATTTTGTAGTGAAGAGGATCGTCGATGCAGCTCGAAAGAAGGGATGGGAGGTTGTCGAGGAGCCTCACATCACCACAGACACCAGAGGCAGGCTCAACAAGCCCGATATGGTCTGCACCAAAGGCGCGGAGGTGATAGTTGCAGACGTGGGGGTGTCATGGGAGGCCCCTAGGTCGCCCTCTGAAACATATGATCTGAAGAGAGCGATATATGATCACCCTCCTGTTGGAGGTGGTGGCGGCGAGGAATCCTGGCAGAAGCATCCGAGTTCTACCTTTCATCATCGGAGCAAGGGGGTTCTGGTGCCGAGAAAGCAGTGCCCTTCTACAAGCCCTCTCAATAGACACCACGCCAATTAGAAGGGACCTCGTGATGACAACTCTACGAGGAGGATGGTCCATCCACAAAGATGTCAGTCGCAGAGCGTGGGATTAGCATTTTATCTTCTGCTACCTCTGGCAAGATCCACAGAGCGTAATTGGTCTTTTGTGCGTGTTGTGTGTTCGTGTTCGGGATTATGGCCTTTTCCGCTTTAAGTGTGTGAGAGTGAACGGTTGAGCGTCATCAGAGACAATTTTTGATTTTCTCTTATACCATTGTTCACTGCCTACATTCCTTTGTTACGTTGTGATATATACTTATATGTACCATTGAATTGTGTCCTATATACATTTACACTATTTGTAATTCACACTGTCTACTTGAATAAAGATCTTTAAAAGCGGTCAAGCAATAGGAGTTGAATAACAGGATAACTTACTGGACAAACACTCCTGGACTTATTCAGGCCAAGAAATTCGTGATTATTTCACCTGCCTATGCCAGAAAGCTCTTGTAGCTGTCACGAGCTGAGCTTGATAGTGGGACTGCTGACAAGGCATTGTCGGTACAAACATCATTTGTAGCGTATGGGAAAGTCAGCAGATGAGATTTGCAGGCTCTGTGGATCAGAAGCAGAAACAGCCGAACACATGGTATGCAAGTGTCCAGAGCTGGCTGGCTTAAGAACCATTCATATGTGGAAGCCGGTCCTGGATACCCGTGAGGTAACGGCCTAGGCCCCTAAGGAGGTTGTCAGTTTTATCAGCGCCATTGACGACCTCCTTGGGTTTCCATGAATGAGTAGGGTAGAGAACAAAAGATCTACATGGTCGCAGTTTCCGGAAGGCTTACCGAGCCACAACAACCCCAGTTCAAATAATAATAATTATGCTAATATTCGTACTGAGCTTATATACTACTAAGAAAATTAGATGCATACCTGTTGGTGTTCAAGCACCCAATAGGCATATGTTCTACGCATTCTATGGTCAGCTGACTTTAGTTCTTGCGTCAAAGGAACCTTATAAAGATGGAGATGCCAAATACGCTATAGCGTGCCGTGAGAGAGACCCAGATGCTGTGCGCTCCGAGGATTGGATATATTTGGATCCTCTTAAACACTTTCACTTAAAGCAGCATTTTTGGCCGTGTGTGCCTGTGGATGATGTATGGGCCTCAAATATAAGTGACAGATACATTATCTGCGAATTTTTTCACTGTCTTATCAATTGTACGCTCAGATGGACGATTGTGTCGACCATTATCTGCCTGTAATACGAAACATACTTATAATATTATAGAATCGTTATTCTTGAAGAAACTTCTCACGATTTTCATACGTTCAGCAGTATATACACCATCCATATTTTTGAATGCCTAACCTCCAACTAATCATATGACGTTTCGGATGACAGTTCTGTTTGACATAAGTCATTGAAAGAGGGCTCTGAAATTCGGACCACAAAATGTATAACCACTCAGTATCATCTAAATCTATGGGGAATAAAAGTCCTGAATATTGAACTTTCGCGTTGATCCACGTAGTGTGACGTGGTAACACTCTAGTGTGTTTCCACCTTTACGAACTATCTCAAATTGGGATTGATCGCCCAGGAGGTTAAATTGGATATTAATACCTCGACAAATAGGGTAACCATAGATCTATAGATTTGTTTCACGTGTTCGAAAGGAAGGTGGGACGTACGCTTTACGTCTAGGTGGGCCGATATAGCAGATCGCTGTGAGGTTAATCGGATGTGGCGGGTTGGAGATCAAAGGGAATTTGACGGTGTTTGATGATGTGCCGCCTTTGGGCGTTTGACGTTTGTTTGTCAGGTTCTGCGGATGTCTTGGAGGTATCATTGTATGCTTGTTACTTCATTGTGTCAATACAGCGTTCGAAGATTCTATCAGTCATTAAGGTCCACTTGAATTTCATCTTCTTGTTGTATTGATCGACCTCAAGACATAGAGACTATCCTGTAATTGAATCCTCCTTATACTGATCATGTTATTAAGATTGCTCAGTGAAATGATCTTTGTTGTTATAGTTATTTATAATACAAGTGCAGAAGGCATTGATATTCTTCCACGAGTTCAAAATTCAAAAACGAGCCACGAAGTGGCGAGTTTTGGAATGAACGAGTGGTAGAATGAGCCTTCTGTACGAGTATTATACATTATTTTCTCTAATTCATTGCATTTTCATTGAAATTAATGAAATATTTCCATAAATATATTTTAGTGATTTTTGCATTGAAAAATATTGGTTGGCAGAACTGATTTCTTTAAGGCAAATTGATGAATTGACAGATAAAGCCGTGGCGGAAAGTTCGGAGTGCCAACATAGAATAATAAAATATAACCATAAAAACTGTGCGTTTCTGATATATTCTCGCACGATTTTGTTCTACAAGATGTGGAAGAATGAACGGAATAACCACAGAATTAGAGAATAGTTATTTATAATACAAGTGCAGAAGGCATTGATATTCTTCCTCGAGTTCAAAATTCAAAAACGAGCCACGAAGTGGCGAGTTTTGGAATGAACGAGTGGTAGAATGAGCCTTCTGTACGAGTATTATACATTATTTTCTCTTATTCATTGCATTTTCATTGAAATTAATGAAATATTTCCATAAATATAATTTAGTGATTTTTGCATTGAAAAATGTTGGTTGGCAGAACTGATTTCTTTAAGGTAAATTGATGAATTGACAGATAAAGCCGTGACGGAAAGTTCGGAGTACCAACATAGAATAATAAAATATAACCATGAAAACTGTTCGTTTCTGATATATTCTAGCACGATTTTGTTCTACAAGATGTGGAAGAATGAACGGAATAACCACAGAATTAGAGAAATATACTTCCCGAATACTTTAACATTAAATGAATCAGACATTTCTGGGTTATAAGATAATGATACAAGTATTTACTAGGATTCTTTGATGAATTTTTATAAAAGGGTATTCCAATTTTGTTATGGTGAAAGTTCAGCGATCCAATGTATTCTGGAACCTCACCAAAATTCCGATTCTTCTCCAACATTCGTTTCGACACTTATTATTATTTTTTTACGCATAATGTGAGAGCCAGTTACATAGTAATTTCTCTAAGATTTTTCGACCAAGTAAGGTCCACTAAGTCGAAATAATTGAATCATATCAACTGTATTATGAACCCTAATGAATTATATTCAAATATGAATGTTGCAAAATATCAGTCTCGAATGCCAAGATGCACACAAATAATATCTAAAGAACTACGTCAAGGGTTGAACCCTCGGTTGAACCCAACTACATTGACTACAAGAAAAACAGTACTGAATTCCGTTATCACGTGGTAGACTGCTAGCTAACGCAAGTACTGACATATTCCTTCCTGGTGAAAGTGGGTGAAAACCTGTGAATAATGGATTACTTTTTGTTGATTTCATGAGAAACATAAATGTTACCATTAACCACTAAGTACGGGATGTACCTATATCGAAGAAAAATATTACGTTGCCCTTTTCACATAAAAATTCTAATACATAAATAAATAATTGATTCAAACGAAGAGTGAGACACATTCCTCGAACTTATATCTGAAGATAGATGGCTGCAAATTCATTTTTGGATATATTAATTCATAATGTTCTGATTCGAAAGAGATTTTTCTATTGATATGTTGATTTTGATCGATATTATAACTGTATTTCTTTTTCAGGTGAGTTGGCTGTGCCTAATCTAACGAATGCTACACTACTCTGCTGAAAAATGACGGTGAGTAATCGTTGTTAATCGTTTACGGACGATTTGTGCCGTCCTATATTCAACATCTGAGAACTTTCTTACATAAATATGTTTACTCTCTTAGAATATCGACGAAAGCATAAAGATCAAGTCGATAAGTCCGTCATCTTTAGTGAGTGTCTGCTTACTGTTCATGAACTTCTGAACAAGTGATCAATAAACAACACTTAACCGAGTTAAGCTACCATACAGCTCCTGGAACATGAAACCGATTCTATTCGAATTAAAGCGACCCAAATCCAACGATGACAGAACCGTATTTGAAGTTTTTTTTTAATCTAAATAGATTTAGATTTTATAAATCGAATAGATGAAAATTCATTATTTCGATTTCTATCTGAATATTTTTTAAATTTTTTTCAGACTAAGATTCAGTGGAGTGGTTGATCCATCGAATTCGTGTCTTCAATTAATAAATTTGAAAGTATTCAATTCAATATCAGAAATTTTTATGATATTTATCAACAGTTGCTATATAAAATATAAACACACTTGAAATAAACTGACGACTTAACGACAATTTTTAAGACGGTTATGTATTCAGGATTCTTAAATGATCAATTCTCCGTACTTTCTGATATACTGTTAAGTCACGAATTGTTGAATATTCTTATTTGAATAATATCATCGTAATTACGGTTTTACTGCGTTCAATGCAGAAAACATTGGTTAAAATCCACTGTGATCCTATTTATTTTTAGAATATTTTGTATCCCGCTTTTTTCCAATTTGAGATACTCTATGACTAAATAATGACCCATAGTGAGATTTTCCTTCTTTTTTAGTTTCATTGATTCCTTCTTATCTGTATGCAAAACAGATCTGATCATGAAGATGCCATTATACCCTATTAGTGCGGTCGTCAGACCCTGTAGATTTTGTAGGGTTTCTATATTCAAGTGGCATAGAACTCATTTATAATGGAGTTGTTAATTTTTCGTATAAAATAGCAAAAACATTGAAAGGACATTGAACAGTGAACTGCACGGAATGAAAAATTTTCCAGAAAAGATAATCGGTTGAAAGAATATATGACTGATAGTTGATTGTCGGTTGATTTTGCATAGATCCTACATCCACTCAAACTGCTGCCCCAACGATAGGCAAGAGGGATGTCACCACCACATCAGCTGAAACTAACCCCTTGATGTCAAACGTCAACTCAGTCTCAGTCCCATCCTACCATAAAGAATGTAGAGGCAGAACCAGTCCAGATGAACTTGTTCACATCTAGTGGTGACCTTCGAACGACGAAAAAGGATAGTTATTGCCAGCTCCGTCGATGGCTGCCGCGACAGTCGACAATCCCGGTTTCTTGTTGTGCAAATTAATGCCCGTACAAATGATGAATGGTAGGCTGTGTACGCCGGCCGCAACGAATATGTATCTGGCCGTTCGAATGCGACTGGAATTATGGCATTAGGACGGACCGGTAGTATTATGTATGTCGTGATGGAACGGTCGTAAACTGAACTGGGTTTATTATAGGAACAGTCCCGGGAACATAATTCATCATTTCGAAAGTTATGATACCAGAAAATCAAACGGAATGGGTTTTGTATCAGGCGGTAGAGGAATATGGTACTAGGGATCGGAATTTTTGAAGTATAAAGGTTTGGTCTGCTCCAACTGATTCTACAGGGCAAGGTCGAGGGAAGAATAGGTGCCAACAAAATAAAAATTTTGTGGTTCAGCAATTTGAGAGTTTAGTTTTCAAAGACATCAGTTCGACTCTTCCGGACAGCTGTGAACAAAGTCACAATAGCCAGAATGATATCGTATATCCGACAAAGGATTGGCACTATAAATAAGAAGGGTTTGTGATAATTTGTGTGTCTTTTTGAAGAAGTTGGTTCCTACTTGAATCAATGTACAGGGTGGGTAAATAAGCGAGGTAAGCGGCTATATCTCAGGATCCACTCATCGTAGAGACTTGCGGTAAAAATTTTTACCACTAAAGTGTACACGAAATTTGATTTGATATTTTGTTCTCAATCAACAAGATATTATCTCTTGACGAGATCTAATTTGCTCAAAAATGTTGAGCCAAACTGAAGGCATTTCAATCAGTCAGATTTATCCCTTTCACCTACCTTTATTTGATGTCGTAAAATCGAAAGTGACAATTCAAAAAGATAGAGAATTTCACAAGGATTACAGTGATGATATTTTTTCTTCGACTTCATATGACACATTTTCGAGTGAAATTCATTTTTCTACTCGACGATAGCTATTACGCCCCCTAGCGGTTGAGGTATGAACTTTGAAACAATTTCCAGTGTGTTCTCTTGTACACTTTAGTGGTAAAAATTTTTACCGCAAGTCTCTACGATGAGTGGATCCTGAGATATAGCCGCTTACCTCACTTATTTGCCCATCCTGTACGAACTTAAAATATAGTCTTGTAGTGCGTTGCCTAATCAAGCTTTCCACTGCGGTTATCTACCCATACAAAATACATACCCATTTTCGCCGATTGCAAAAATGCGAAACGCTTTCATTTTCGAACTGTCGAAAACCACAAAGCGGGTTCGTTGATCTTTTATGACGGCTCGAATGTGGGTCACTTGTTCCAGCGTTTTGAAACCGATGCGGAACTGTGCGGTTATCGACAGGGCGCCGTTTACCGTCGTTATCTAATACGCGACGCGTTTGGCTTCGTGTCGAATTTTCCGATTAGAAGAATCCGATACCGGTAAGTCGGTCGGGTAGGCGATACCCGAAACCGACGCCCTGACAAATAGGACGACGCTGATCGGCGGTCGTTATGGCTATATACAGTATTATTTACAATAATATGCTGTTGAAATCGGCTGAAGGAATGTTTTTTTGACAAAAATCGGTAATTTTTGGACATCTCAACCACCAGACCACAGAAAATTTAATTCGACTGTCATTTTGACAGTTACCGGACAGTAAAGGTTGATTCACACTATAGAGTAATAAACATAGACAGAGGAAGTATACGCAATTTTTATATGTATCCGACATATGGTAAGATTACGTTGTCGGATTGTGATATATTTTCAAATCCACAATTTTACTATATCGTTGAAAATGTATATTATATTGAATGAAATATATTTATTTGAGTGATTCCCGAATGAATATGCAAATTTGAATATTTGAAATCCGATATTTATCCTTATTGTCGAATTTATAATAAGCTAAATATTTATTATTTTCTGTATCTACCTGCTGAAATCCAAGTTTGGCATGTTTTGCTCTTCTACTCTCATTGATTGTTTCACGTCGTTTGGCGCGCTTGAAGTTTGTTTTCTGAATTTCTGATATATTTATTTCCATATATTTTGAGTTATTATGAAACGTTGATTCACTATGGGACATAAGAAGTGCGTTCTTTGTGGAGAAACTCGCGAATTCGGTGAAATATCGTATCACTGATATGTTTTCATTTCCCCGCGCTTCTTGTCAAATTTGATAGTTCATGTTGGGGACAAAATTTGCTTACTACTACTGCTCTGAGGTCAAAATAAACACATCGTCATGAGACACGGCCCCCCTAGGTTTCCCGAAAATTAACAATCTTTGTCTTGGAAATAAGATGAATATTTTCCTCTATTTCAACTGTGATCTATTTGATAGAAAATCTTCCTTCATTAGTTTTTGCTTCATGCAGTATGTGACAAAATACAAAATTAAAAAAAAAATCTTTTATTGATTATTCATTTTTGATTAATGATAGTTATTCCACAACTGAATCTAAATTCAAGAGTTCATATTACCATCTCTTCTCTCAATCAACTGCCCAATACGCCGAGGCATCCCACAAATCAAGTCATTGATAAATTTTTCAGGCATATCGTTGCATTCGTCCTGAAGTGCTAAACTCAATTCCTGAAGAGGAAGAGGAGGTGAAACAACAAAATATCATATTCCAGAGATCACTCCAAAGCCTTCAAGCTGGAATTTCATAACTACACAGCGTCAAACTTTTCTTCCTGATAGAGTTTTCGGTGGTTGGAATATGTTGCCAAATAGCGTTGTTTGTTCAAGTTCGGTGAATTCTTTCAAGAACAGACTCGATCAGCTTATTCGAGAGCATAATCGCCTTCAACTTAGTTTATTAAATGTGATTGTGTGTGGGTTTCTTTCTTATTTTGTAAGTTTCACTTTACATAGTTGAGTGACTTTGATGTGTGCAGGTTTCTTTAGTATTTTAGTAGTTTATGAATTCAATTTTATTTTCGTAATCTTGAGTTCATGCATGGAAACTCCTACACTATTCTGCTGTAAATTATAAAAGAAGCAGATTCTCTTGGCTGAAAAGCTAAAAAATAGTGACTATTTTGCCAGAGTGACCAGTAAAATCCAATACAAAAGAAGAACATGGAAACAAGGAGAAATTTCATTCGCCAAATCTCCCATCTTCACGAATTTCACTGAATAAAGTTCAAAAAGACCGGCACCCTACTTCTGTCGGAGCCGATACGCTGCGTATCTCTCGAGATTAATCGAAAGATTCTGGACGTAAAAGTTCCACTGCTACCAACAAATTAGAATCGCCGTCACAACCGTTGAGCGGACTAATTGTCGGTTTGCGCGATTTTTCAGACACAGAAACGCGATTTCGATCGCGTTTATTCCCGGCGATTGTGCCCTGGTTGTTCTACACTGCCCAACAACATAGGTGGACATCGAAACTTTCCCAGAAATAACTTTAGTCTATATGGGGATGAACGTAAGATTATATTAGATTTAATAAAGGAGGTTCCGTACTTCTTCTTCTTATTAAAATGCCATCTCCTCTCAGAAGGTTGGCTATCAAAATGGCCACCTTCATCTTTGACACCACAGCCCTAAACAACTCAACAGAACTGCTCTTATACCATTGTCTCAAGGTGTTTAAGCAAGAGATTGTTCTTCCGATGTTTCTTCCTCCCTGTATCTTTGCTTGTATCACTATATGCAATAAAGTATATTTCTCTCCTCTCAGCACATGACCCAGATACTGCAACTTCCCAACCTTTACTTTGTTCAGTATTTCCCTTTTTTACCCATTCTTTTGAGCACTTCTGTATTTGTTACCTTGTCTATCCACCTTATCTTGAGGATTCTCCTGTACTTCCACATTTCGAAATCCTTCAGGCGATTACTAATATCCTGGAGGTTCCGTACACTGCGACCTAATGGTCTATTATGCCTCCTCAGAGCTATTCTATCCATAACGTGATCTACAGCTCGCCTTCCAATTCCTGAGTTCTAATGTACTCCAGTATCTAAGATGGCTTCAAGGAAGCTACTTCCTCACTTCTACAAGTTTCTTGTCCAAAGCAGATTTTGCTTTGGCTAGTGATGGCGAGGCATTTCGTCACCAGGTGATCCGGAGTTTCTTCCTCCTCCCCACAGAATCTGCACTCGTCATTTTCTGCTAGACTCATCCTCATGAGGTGTTTCCTAAAGCGATAATGCCCTGTGAGGTATACAGTAGGGAGGTGTAGTTTATTCTGGCTATGATCCAGATACTTCTTGGATCTCGCACTGTCAATGTTTCGAAGAAACTTTTTGGAATGATCCAAACCAAGAAGATTCTACCAGAGTGTTTCTCTTTCGGTTTCTTCCTTCACCTGAAACTCTTTCTTGTAGGTAAATTTGACTATGCCACTGAAAGGTTCCGGGTCTATGAAAGGAGTTTGTGCTCCTATTCTGACAAGTGTGTTGGCCTCTTCATTCCCCCTATTTCTCGAATGTCCGGGAACCCAGACTTAAAAGACCTTATTATTCTTGCCTATTTCATTGAATTTTCTTCGGTACTCCAATAACATCTCAGAATCGATGACATGTGAGCTCAGTGCTTTGATTGCAGCCTGACTATCAGAATGAACGTTACTTTGTTATGATAATTTTTGGTATGCTTTTTCATATTCTCGTTTAGGAAACTTGGACAAGTACATGTGATAGATTTAAGGAGGGGATTTCATTGCACTGCCATTGATGGTCTATTGTGCCCCCGTCAGAGCATTTTTTGCTATTAGTCATCGTAGTCAACAGCTCGCCTTCCAGTTCCAACGTTCTAATGAATTACAGTACCTGGGATGATTTCAAGGAGGTTATTTCTTCACTTCTATTAGTCGCTTATTCAAAGTATTTGTGATGTTGGCTAGCGATGGCGAGGCATTCCATCACCAGGTGATACTTAGTTTCTTCTTCCTCCTCGCAGAATCAACACTTGTGGTTTTCTGCTTAACTCGTTCTCATACGGTGCTTCCAGGAGTGACAATGTCCTGCATGAAATCCAGTGAGGAGGTGTGTCATACTCTTGCTAAGATCCAGATACTTCTTACATCTCGCAGTATCAAAGTTTCGAAGAAACCTTTTTGAATTATCTAACCCAGGAAGTCTCCTCCAAAGTGTTTCTCTTTGGATTTTCCATTTTCCGAAACTTTTTTTTTAGATACCAACAATTGGCTATACCACATAAACATTCTGGGCCTATGGAAGGGTATTTACTCTTTATTTGGCGAGTGTGTTGGCCTCTTCTCTTCGTTTTATTCCCGAGTGACCAGAAACTAAGACTAAACAGATTTTGTTATTCTTACCTAATTCGTTGAGTTTTCTCCGGCACTCCACTACCATTTTAGAATCGATGATAGCTCAATGATTTAATTATAGCCTGACAATCAGAATGTATCGCTATATCACATTTGTGATAGTTTCTTACAAGGTTCATTTCCACACATCTTGCAAGTATCTTTGCCTGAAAGATACTTTGACATAGACCTAACGATGGTACTGAAAACTGAAAGGTTTGTTTTTTCAACATTTAGACTCGGTTCATTCTTCTGTAGCCACTTGTGTGTCTTTTTGAAAGAGTTGATTCCTGCTTGAATCAATGTCTTTTGCTGATACCAGTAGATTGCAATATCTGCAATGTCTTCTAAATCGTTCAGGAAGGCTATGAATATAGGTGGCCCCAATACACCTCCTTGTTGTACCCCCTTTCAGTTGTCAGCTCAGTGGATTCAGTATATACTGACTGATCTACATAATCTGTATATCTTCCTGGCTGGTAGATAGTGCAGTATATGCGTAGGTTTCTTGATGGTAGGTTTCAAATGGATGGCAATATGCAGTTCAACGTGTAGTAGGTATAGTTGAATTGTGCGTAGCCCATTTGAAATGATCATCGTAAGGCCAAATCGACAGTTCTGACGGGAAGGCACTTGAGTAGGCTGTGATCCTTCGATAGTTTTTTACTTTTCTTGGTTTTCTCGGTTTTATGTTTTTTTTCTGGCATAAAATTTTGTTTGATCTACATTTGATTTCCCAATTCTGGTGATGCCCAACTCAATTGTTGGGCAGTATATGCCGCGCCAAATAACAAGTCGCCTATCTTTCCGGATAATTGTGCTAGCTCCGTAGAAAACAGTCGAACGGATTAGACGAATTCTATCGACCGTCAATGATAGAACGATTAAGCTCGGAAATATAGCGTGTAGCGATTGATTATTTCTAGTTCTAGAGGAAAAAGTGGTAATAATTCGTAATTGGGACCTTCGAAACACTCGGCCGGTTATTATGGATAGGTTCGGCATTGAGTCTGACCGACTTTTTGATGTGTCAGTGGGTTCAGCCGGCCTAATCTACGTGTGCCGATGTAGATGTTTAATTTGGTTAATATTGGATCCAATGGTGATCCTAAGGAATTGTTAGAATTCTTTTGATCACTCCTCGAAACACTTTTGGTCTTTTTATTATAATGATATGTTATTTTATTAGTTGTAAAATTTCATTCAAATTTTTAGAGAAAAGTGCTTCGCTGCTACATAGACGTACAACTCTGCTTCCGCCGTTTTTTTCGAAATTCGAGGCTTTATTGTGAAAAACTGGTTATACATTTTTGTGTCTAAGTATTGCCCATCGCTGGCCACTACATTCTCATATCGTTCGGGCAGCGTACGAATCCCGAGTTGAAAAAACTGGTCATCTGTTGAAGCGATCCTCGAATCGATCCAATTTTTTTACTTCTTCATAAGACCGGAAGTGCTAGTCAGCCAGGCCGATCGAAGCAAGTGATAGTCCGAAGGAGCAACGTCTGCAGAATACGGTGGATAGGGTAGGACTTCCCATTTCAACGTTTCCAAGTTTGTCTTGAATACTTTCGGAACATGGGGTCGAGCATTGTCATGCTGTAAAATCACTTTATCATGTCTCTCGTTGTATTGCGGCCGTTTGTCTTTCAATGCTCGACTCAAACTCATTAATTGTGTTCGATAACTTGATTGTTTCACTCGGTTTTAACAACTCATAATACACTACGCCGAGCTGGTCCCATCAAATACTGAGCATGACCTTGGAACCATGAATATTCGGTTTGGCCATCGACGTGGAAGCATGGCCGGGATATCCTCATGATTTTCATTTCTTTTCTGCTCTTTGAATTATTGCAATGAACACATTTTTCGTCTACAGTCACAATGCGATGCAGAAATCCCTTCCGTCTTAGCCTTGGAAGCAGCTGTTCACAAGCAAACAATCGCCGTTCAACATCTCTCCTACGGCACCCAATTTGCTTGTATCTGAATCATTCCCATGACTTCCAGGCGTTTTGAAATGGCTTGTTGCATCACTCCCAATTATCCTGCCGATTTTTGTAGCGTTTGACACGAGTTTTGATCAAATAATGCCTCCAATTTTGCATCTTCGAAAACCTTTTCTCTACCTCCGCCATGCAGGTCTTCGACGATTAAATCACAGTTCTTGAAGCGTTGAAACCACTCTCGGCACGTTCTTTCACTGATAGCGGCCTCACCATAGTAATTTGAAAGCATTCGATAAGCCTCAGCCGCAGATTCTTCATATTAAAGCATAAAATTAAAACCTCCCGTAAATGACGAGAATTTGGCTCGTAAGCTGACATGTTTAATCGAGAACAACTTTATGATACTTACACAAATCGACTTATATTTCGATGATGTTATGTTTACAAATACTTAAGCTAATTGTATGGCATCTACGATCTATTTATTTCGACTACCACCTAACGCTACAGCCACCTATTGCAAAACGGCGGAAGCAAAGTTTTACACGTAATATAACATTTACAAATTTCTTATCAAACTGTAAAGATCATCAAAAATTTCAATTTCACATGGCTAATCAACAAAGTGCTTGTCAATAATAATCTGTGAACTTCACATTTTTTTAAATTCTAATGTGTTGTTCTTCAAATGTGACCAAAGGAGGAAATCTACCGGTGTTAAATCCGCTAACCTTGGTGGCCACTCAATATTTGAATTATCTGAAGTTTTGAAAATATTTTTAAAAGTATGAAAAAGTGTATTAAGTGGAGAATATTTTGAGAAACAATAAAGCCCCTCGAAAACTGTTTCTTGTGATGTATATTTATTAATACCGTTGTATGTAGATTAATAAAGAAATTGAATCCTTTTTGCGCCCAGAATATTCCCGAAGCGATCGTGTTTTTGCGTTTTTCGCAACCAACCCGTCGGATTTTTCTTTCTTGGCAACGATTTCAATTGCTGATGGATACTTCTGCATTATGGAATACCTACGCGTTTCTTTCCATACGAATTCGGAATTTTCGGCTTTATTCCTTCTTGGGGCCGCAATATTCCGTGTTTTTTACGCTAACCCATAAATTTATACGCCTCGGCAGGGACCGTAAAACGGATTTCACGTTGAAATATGGGACGTACGTAACGGGCAGCGTATAAATTGGTTTACGTTCGCAACCGACTGCCACGTTCGAAATGAAAAGATGTATTGCTCGTTACAGGTACGTTTAATTGAGTTTGGACGTTCCCAGGGTTCTGTTTTGGTGCCAGCTTTTTTGAATGTTGAACCGTCACAGGTCGACAAATCGATTTATGTAGGTATTTTTTCGCGTGAAAAATGACGAGGGTATTCATCTACAGTTGGGCTCGAATGTTTGTAGACGTAAAAATTTTTTTTTTCGAATTAATTTGTTTATAAAGGGTGTTTTTTTTTAAAGCAATAGAACTTTAAATTGCAATAAGACATCGATGGATTGTTCGATTGACATGAATTTTATTTATCCGCAAGATAATCTTGTGGCATTACATTTTAAATATGATTTCTGGCATATGACCGCCACGGCTGGCTCGGATGTAGTCCAATCTGGACGTCCAATTTTCGATGACTTTTTCCAACATTTGTGGCCGTATATCGGCAATAACACGGCAAATGTTGTCTTCTCAATGATCAAGGGTTTGTGGCTTATCCGCATAGACTAATGACTTTACATAGCCCCACAGAAAGTAGTCTAGCGGTGTTAAATCACAAGATCTTGGAGGACCAATTCACAGGTCCAAAACGTGAAATTAGGCGGTCACCAAACGTGTCTTTCAATAAATCGATTGTGGCACGAGCTGTGTGACATGTCGCGCCGTCTTACTGAAACCACAGCTCGTGGACATGATGGTTGTTCAATTCAGGAATGAAAAAAATAGTAATCATGGCTCTATACCGATCACCATTAACTGTAACGTTCTGGCCATCATCGTTTTTGAAGAAGTACGGACCAATGATTCCACCAGCCCATAAAGCGCACCAAACAGTCAGTTTTTCTGGATGTAACGGTGTTTCGACATACACTTGAGGATTAGCTTCACTCCAAATGCGGCAGTTTTGTTTGTTGACGTAGCCATTCAACCAGAAGTGCGCTTCATCGCTAATGGACGTAGTGCACGATGCGTATTCCGCACAGAACCATTATTTTCGAAATAAAATTGCACTATTTGCAAGTGTTGTTCAGGCGTGAGTCTATTCATGATGAATTGCCAAACCAAACTGAGAATAAATCACTTGACAGCTGTTAAATCGGTCGCCATCTTGAACAGTAATGCCAACTTAAAGTTATATACCTCGAAAAAAAACACTCGTTATTATTCAATATTTTCAACCATTTTTATGGTGCGATTTGTCTTAAGCCTGATTTTCGGCAATTACCTCTCCATAGGAGGTAATTCCTTTCTGCGAGCATTCTCTTGATGTCCGAGAACAATAAAAAGTTGCTGGGGATAGATCTGGAGAATACGATGGACGCGAAGCAATTCGAAGCCCAATTCATCCAATTTTACCTAGGTTTTATTGTTTTGTGACATGGTGCATTGTCTCGATGAAAGAGCCCTTTCTTTTGCTTCAAATGTGGTCGTTTTTCCGCTATTTCGTCTTTCAAACGCTATTTGAATGTCTTTGTTGATGGTTTTTCTTTTTTCAAGATATACATACATAGCTATACAAAAAATTATTAACAATAAAGCATGTGTAGCTAAATGTGTAGCATCATAGATAAAATTCTCTGCAAAAATTCTGTCTCCCTGTATAGGTGTAGTGTAGTTCTTTTTCATCCAAACAAAATATTTTTCATCCTTTCTTCGCACTAAAAATTGACTACATATTTTTAATTTAATCTGAAAAACAAAAAAGGACAAGAAACGAGTAATAAATGTCATAGTTGTCATTATATTGGACTTGAAGTCAGCGACCCATCCTAAAAGAGAATCGGGAACTGAATGGATAGCTTGGAAATTTATAAATTGGACAAATATTCACCAAGTGGTCAACCACTCACATAGTGGGCTATCAATAGAATGCCTTTTAAAGAACATACTATTACAACGACCATGGCCAGTCCTAAGTCGATACACCAAATTTTCCTAGGAAGATTGAAACCTAGAACTTTACAAGAACTCCATTCCGAACGCCAAATTTCCTTGTCACTTTCATTAGATGGCAGGAAAGTATTAGATAGTCCATA
This sequence comes from Harmonia axyridis, assembly GCF_914767665.1. Lineage (NCBI taxonomy): Eukaryota > Metazoa > Arthropoda > Insecta > Coleoptera > Coccinellidae > Harmonia > Harmonia axyridis. Next base: position 36,270,848 of record NC_059505.1, read on the forward strand.
AAGATTTGTATAACTTCAATCTGGCAGTTCCAGTATCTGGGATGCAAGATATAATTGAAAATGAGTTCGGAAAGAAATGAAATTTATCCCAAGATTTTTTGACTGCAATCTGTCAACGAATATTAAGTGGAAGTATATATGATAGCACTGGTAATCTATGTAAAGGTGTAGATCTAATAGTTCCACTGATAATTCTCATAGAAACCTTAAGATGTGCATCAATTTCATGAATATGAACACTATTGAACCAAATAGTACTACAGTATTCAGGAGCAGAAAAAACCAAGGCCAAGCTGCCGTACGAAGAATGCTGGCCTCGTCAACACTACATGAAAACCAGCTAATTTTTGAAGAGTATCATTCCTCGACTTCAATTCCATACGTGAATTTATCAAGTTGAGTGTAATTATGATTCAATAATAATAACATATTCAGAGAACTTAAATTGATATTAAACAAGGCAAACCCCTTAATATCTCTGTCTGATGGCCAGGATCTTTGCGAGAGCTTTCTTCAAAGGTCTGTACCAAAATCTTACAGAAAAATTACCTAAATTAAAGTGTGTGTATAGTTTGAATGAGATCAATTCGAGATATACTTCACTACTACAACTTTCTGAAAAAGTAAATCGAAAAGCGTAAATGGAAGGATGAACAAGAGCTCTCAAACTATTGAAATCATGTCAATCAATGTTTCATTGTTTATTTTTAAATAAACTGTCTCATCATTCCCGATCTATTATATGTATGTGGACCATTTCTCCTGCCAAGTGTTTTCAATTGCGTAGATTGGCAATATTGTGACATTTGGAGACTTTGATGTATGATACTCTTCTCAGATGTAATCATTGAGATGTCAAAAAGATCGTTCGCTATTCATCGCCATGATGAAGTACATGTGTAAATCGTTAAAATGATGTGTCCCCAAAAACTATTCCGAGAACTACGGGATTGTGTTTCTGAGAATTGAAACTTGCGTATATGTGTTAGAGTGTTTCCGTTAAAAAAATGTATCGTGTTTGACACTCCACAATTTTCTTGATGAATTATGATTTTGTGTTGTGTAGTTGGGAAAATTTGTTGATCCAGGATTTGAAATATCTATTTACGTCACTGTCCAGACTCTGTGTTGCCTGTCCGAATATTAACCTTTCACCTGAACTGAACTTATCTGAAGTGAGAGGCCAATCAGTACAGTTTTGAGTGCGATGCAATTTGCACTTTATAAACAGCATTTCTCACACTCTTGATTGTATATATGTAATCGATTGAATACTTGTTATGGAGGCAATTAATTTTGTGAATGAATCTTGTTTCAATGTTTCGTTGATTATTTTTTTTTTAATTCAAAACGATTTATGCATTGGATTTTTCGTTATTTTGGGTATTTGGTTTGGTTCGAGTTTGGGAAAAATTGAAATAACTATTATTCCGTATATTATTTCATTGGGGAAAAAATTTCGTTCGAACTATAGAAATAACAATATAATATACAGGGTGTTTTACCATTGACGAGACGTTCTATAGCGGTTAAGCAGTGGAATTTTTGAATTCCAGTATCGTAAGGCTTCATTATAGCTACATTTTGAACTATTTGGAAATACCTCAGAGTAATAAACATAGATAGAGGGAGTATATGTCATTTTTAGTAAGCAAATTTTGTCCCCAACATGAACTATCAAATTTCGCATGAAGCGCGCGAAAATTAAAACATATCAGTGATACGATATTTCACTCAATTCGCGAGTTTCTCCACAAAGAACGCACTTTTTATGTCCTATAGTGAATCAACGTTTCATATCAACTCAAAATATATTGAAATAAATACCAAAATGTATTAGAAATTCAGAAAATAAACTTCAATCGTGCCAAACGACGTGAAACAACCGATGACACTAGGAGAGCAAAAGTTGCCAAACCTTGGATTTCAGCAGGTAGATACAGAAACTAATAAATATTCTGCTTATTATAAATTCTATAATTAGAAAAAATATCGGATTCCAAGTATTAAAATTTGCATATTCAATCAGGAATCACTCAAATAAATATATTTCATTCAATATAATATACATTCCTAATGATATAGTAAAATTGTGGATTTGAAACTATATCACAATCCGACAACGTAATCTAACCATGTTGGGGACATGTAAAATTTGCGTATACTTCCTCTATCTATGTTTATTACTCTATGGGAAATACGAGATTATGAACTGATTTTCATAAAGTCTGCATTTTTGGTAGCTTGCAGAAAAAAAAGTCGGCATCACCCAAATAAAAACTAAAGGTGGCCACACATCACCGTCCAACAGCTTCACGTTTTCTCTTCGAAGTGATCGTAAATTGACAGTAGATAAAGCAGGAAACTGCGATATGGACACAGCGTTGATCGCAGCCATCAAAGTGGAAGTAATGAACCGTTGCATGAATTAAATTTGCATCGCTTTAATCGGAGACCAAGAACAATGAAAGCTTTCTTCGATTTATTGATGATGTAGTTTCTCTGGACCTCTTAACTCTTGCCGCGCAGATTAAAGTCACAGCTCAATAAAATATCTCTGCGTTGAGTACCGAAAAAAATTGTATGCTTTCGAGTTGATCTCGCACTGGACTAGACGCTGTGAGAAATATTAGGATGGTTTGAAAAATGATTACAGCGGACTTGATGTATTTATAATTTAAATAGTTTCTTAGAGGAAATTTTCGAAACTAGTTACATTTTATATGATATATCAGGTAATCTACAAATTCGAAACTTTAATTCAATTTTATAATAATGAACATATACCTATATCAATTCTCTGAGATGCACTACCGTTGCTATGGAAAAATGTATCGAACTAAAAAAAAATTAAACATTGAAAGAATGGAAGATTAATATAAAATTTTCGAATAAATTACCAAAACTGCATCAATGCTTGTAGAAAATTTATTGCCAAAAAGGTCAAAAACTCTTATGAAAAAGTACAAAAATTTAGTGAAGTGGATGATAGAAGACTCCGTGGAATGTAATAATAGAACTTTGTCGCTAGGATACTTTACTGATCCCTCTGAAACATTTTTTTCCAGTTATTTATGATCCAAATGTTCAATGGTAAAGAAGACTTTCATGGTAAATAACGAACTGAAAGGTCAATTGTTGAAAATATCGATAAAATCATGAACATTTTCGGGTTCGACCGTCAAGTAAGCACTGTTTCGATTGCCCAAGAGCTAAAGATTGCACAAAAAATTGTTTGGAATCATTTGCATAATACTGGTCTTATGAAGAAGCTCGATGTAGGGGTACCACACGAGTTAACGCAATGGACCGAATTTCCATCTGCGAATTGCTGTTCAATCTCTACAAAATCGACGTATTTTTGAAATGGTTGGTGACTGGTGATGAACAGTGGATTACTTACGACAACGTCAAGCAAAAACGGTAGTATTCGAAATGCGGTGAGCCGGCGGAAACGGTGACCAAACCAGGATTGACGGCCTGGAAGGTTTTGCTGTGTTGTGTGGGATTGGCAGGGAATTTTCTTCTATGAGCTGCTCCTCTACGGCACGACTGTTAACTCAGGACAGTACTGTAAACAATTGTACCGTCTGAAGGAAGAAATTGACCAGAAGCGGCCAGCTTTGGCCAATAAGAGAGGAATTGTGTTTTTCGAGTGAAATTTTCAAACGTTGACACGACAAAAACCTAAATACGGATCTGATAATAACCATATCGATATTTTCGACGCGATGAATGATGACCCAATCAATTCCGAAAACGACTTTAATGATACTGTAGTCCGATTTTTTCCTATTAACATTTCGATCATAATGAACTCTTAATTACGCAGGAGCGCCTCTAGACTCAAAGACACAAATAAACAATCTTCCTAACGCACCACAGTCCGCGCGCACCGTAATTCTATATAATCTCCACGTAGTTTCGGATGTTCAGTTAATGAACATAACGATACTCGGCTGAATAATTACTCGTTATATAATATTTTATTATTTCCCGGGCTAATCAACGGTTAGAAAAGCAATACGCGGGTATTAATACGATCTTAATGTGGGCCATTAACATAAACCGTTCGTCGGATGGACCATCAGATTGATCGATGTTCAATTACGATATGAAAATTTACGAGCTAAGACTCACCTACGAACAGACGTTATTGATATCTAGTCAGCCTAGACGGTTAACGTTGATATAAGACATAATATCATAGGGATTGAAAAAAACATTGCAACATTTACACTATGGATTATTATTCCATTCTATCTGATAAAATGTAGACAAACAATTATGTAATTAATTACATATGCGTAAAACTTTGCTTCCGCTGTTTTCTTCCAAAATTCGAGGCTTTATTGTAAAAGACTGATTATATATTTATGATTTGAAGTATTGTCAATCGCTGGCCACTACTATCTCCCATATTTCGGGCAGCGTACAAATCCCGCCTTGAAAAAACTGGTCATCTTTTGAAGCGATCCACTAATCGATCCAATTTTTTACTTCTTCATGAGACCGGAAGATCTGGCCAGCCAGGCCTTGTGTCATTGATCGAACAAGTGATAGTCCGAGGTAGCAACGTCTGGAAGAATACGGCAGGTGGGGTAGGACTTCCCATTTCAACGTTTTCAGATATGTATTGACCACTTTCGCAACATGGGGTCGAGTATTGTCATGCTGTAAAATCACTTCATTATGTCTCTCGTTGTATTGCGGTTATTTGTCTTTTAATGCTCGGCTCAAACGCATTAATTGTGTCCGATAACGATCGCCTGTGATTGTTTCAATCGGTTTTAACAACTCATAATACACTACGCCGAGCTGGTTGCACCAAATACTGACCTTGGAACCGTGAATATTCGGATTGGCCGTCGACGTGGAAGCATGGTCGGGATTTCCTCGTGATTTTCTACGCTTGGCATTATAGTAATCAACCTATTTTTCGTCTCCAGTCATAATGCAAAACAGAAATCCCTTCCGTCTTTGCATTGCAAGCAGCTGTTCACAAGCAAACAAACGCCGTTCAACATTTCTCGGCTTCAACTCTCGTACGGCATCCAATTTCCTTCTTTCTGAATCATTCCCTTGACTTTCAGGCGTTTTGAAATGGCTTATTGCGTCACTCCCAATGATTCTGCCAATTCTTGTTGCGTTTGACACGAGTCTTGATCAAGTAATGCCTTCAATTCTGCATCTTTGAAAACCTCTCTTCCACCGTCATGCTGGGCTTCGACTTTAAAATCACCGTTCTTGTGTCGTTAAAACCACTCTCGGCACGTTCTTCCACTAATAGCTGCCTCACCATAGGTATTTGAGAGCATTCGATGAACCTCATCGGAAGTTTCAATCATATTAAAGCAGAAAATTAAAACCTTCTCAAATGACGAGAATTCGTCTGGTAAGCCGACATGTTTAATCAAGAATAACTTTATGATGCAGACATAAATCGACTAATATTTCGATGTAAGCAAAGTTGTACACCTAATAGTTACTTTCGATGAAAGTTGAAACTATTCCAATATTCCTAACTTCTACTGACAATTCAATCGTTTTTGCAACACCGCACACTATTTTTATCCCTTCTCCTCTAGGCAAATATTGACAGATCACGATAATGTTACGTGGTTGTCTTCCCTCATAAGGCCCAAGGGCCACGTTCCGTCTCATCAACCTTAATAGCAGATTTCACCTTCCCAAAATGTCTCGATCGTCCTCTCCTAAGCCGTCCTCTACGCGTTTACTCTGTATGTACTTACTGAACACAAAAAAACAACGAAATTAACGATCGTACGTGGCGCAAAAAATCGGAGGACATGGAGCGCCCATCTGCGCGAGGATCATTAAGGTCCGTCGTTTCTAGACGTCATTACGCCTTATTAACCATTATTGATAGTGGCCGGCGGGCGTGAAACAAGCGGACAGACCTTGACAGGTCCCGGTAGACGGATCGTCGTCGTCGAAGCGGATGCGTGTTCCTGTCGATAGTCTGTGCTAATTCTGGCCGGGGAGGTATGATTGATGGCCCGGTTGGAATTGCACCGATTCTAAAGGTGGCCATTGAAGTACCGTCGACTCGTCGGTCAGGATCTGTCGATTTAACGTTATTTTGAATTTAACTATAGATTCCTCGCATCGAATAAAACACTTTTTTCCTTCACTATTTTTCCAGATTCGGTTCTGGTAAGAAGTTACCTCACTATGTTTCAGATCAGACCCCGATGTTCAAAAAACGTTCTTATTTGAGGGGTCCGTGACTAATAATTGAGGAGATATAACGATTTTTGTATGGAAATTCAATTTTTTCCCAAATTTTGAGTTCAAATTTCCTCAAGACTGTGAGGTCTATACAAAATCGATGAGCAGTGCCAGAATTGACTATCCCTGATTAGCCGAATTTTGATCTCACCTGAAAAATTTTTGAAAGTAAATGCAGACTAAGTATGGATACATACTTGGAAATGTTTGTCGCCAATTTCAAAATTTCCACCAGCAAAATGCATTTCTGACTTCCCTTGTCATTCTGTGCGTCCGCACATACTTCTAACAGCCTTACTCTGAAACAAATTCAATTATTGCATAATTACATACATGATACATTGATACATTCATCACAAATAGAGTTTTATAATAATGGCATCCAGTGGTGATGATAGAGATCCGACTCAAAGGACCAAAAATTTTATTATTTCTTTTCCGGAAAAAACAAGGACTGCTTTCGGTCGAGTGGTATGCAAAATAGACTTTTATTTGCTGTATCGTGCTTCACCTCATTCAATTCAATGTAAACTTTCCAGGTGGATTCACTCTGAACGACTCTATAATTTTCATTTTGTGACACGTTGCACGTAAACATAACATCAATCCTATACAAAAGCTATGTCAAAAATTGAACTGTTTCAGCAGTTACTAATTAATGTTGAAACGCCCTTTGAAACGGTTATAAATGACCGTCCTTGTGCAATAAGTCTCGTAAATCGTCTGGACAAAAAGTCATCCATATGGGTCACAGATGGATCAAAAACAGAGAAGGGCACCGGCATTGGGATATATGGACCTAAACTGAGGATCTCTAAAGCCCTAGGAAGTGAGCCCTCTATTCTACAGACCGAGATAATGGCTGTTTATGTATGCGCCCAGGAGTGTCTCAAAATGAACCTCAAGGGGGCGCATATCTACATCACCACGGACAGCCAAATCACGCTGAGATCCCTGGAATCGTGTTGCTAGGGGTCTCTGTTGACTTGGGACTGCCGTAACACCATAAAGCAACTGGCCAGAGGAAATAAGGTGACTCTACTATGGGTACCAGGGCACTGTGGGGTTGAAGGAAATGAAAGAGCTGATGAACTTGCTAAAAGTGCATCAAGGTTAACACCTGCTGAACCTGAGCCTTTCTGTGGGATAGAAAAAGACCAATATAAAGCTGCGGTCCAGCTACGGGAGTTGAACAGCAGGACAATCCACTGGACTAACACTCCTAGACTTGTTCAGGCAAAGAAATTCGTGAAGATTTCACCTACCTACGCCAAAAAGCTCCTGAAGCTGTCGCGAGCCGGGTTATGGTGGGACTGCTGACGGGGACTGTCGGTACAAAAATCATTTGTACCGTATGGGAAAGTCAGCAGACGAGATTTGCAGGCTCTGTGGATCGGAAGTAGAAACAGCCGAACACTTGGTATGCAAGTGTCCGGAGCTGGCTGGCCAAAGAACCATTCACATGGTTAAGCCGGTCCTGGATACCAGAGAGGTAACAGCCAAGGCCCCTAAGGAGTTTGTGAGTTTTATTAACGTCATTGACTACCTCCCTGGGTTTCTATGAATGAGTAGGGTAGAGAACAAAAGATCTGCATGGTCGCAGTTCCCGGAAGGCTTACCGAACCAAAACGACCCCAGTTCATATAATAATAATAATAATACAAATTAAGGTTAGTTCGTCATTATTAAAATATGTATTATAATTCCTATGTTCCCAGCATCACAAATATTTTTGGTAGTAAAAATTATTTTAAAAACTATCTCGCTATTCAAGCTGATTTCCTAGATTCCTGCCGATACAAAATGGTGAATGCGCAGGGTATAAAACACCTGAACGAAATCAGACACCTATACCATTCTAGTCCTTCACATGCGGATCACACCGGTCTTATAATTCCAAAACCAATCCACTCCTGTACTCGACGGAATTTCTTGGGCACGTAACTATGAAATATGGAGGAGCAGCATAGGTCGAACCTTACAATGTTAGCTTGTACCTTTTAGAGCACCATCCTCTAATTCACTCACCAACTGTTGACCACACTAATGAATTACCACGTTATTACGCCAATTAACATTCATTCAACCTTGTAGGTTGCCGTTTACGAGTAATAACAATCATAATCTGGCATCATGATACGCGATAGGAATTTCCTGTATGGTTGACGAGCTAGGCAACCAATTTTACAATTGGGTCGAGAAGGTTGCCTGTAAATTACGTATAGGAACAGGAATTACGTATGTATACGAATTTACCGCTAGCGTTTTACGGGAACATCAACATTTGCGATGTTCGTGTACTTCAGCTACATTTTTGCGAGAAATGTTGCAGCGGTGTTGCCGTTTCTTGATTTTCAGCAGGAGACCTACTGTTTTTGAATGGTGTGTCTGTATTTCTGGTTCGAAGTATGATCCATCACGGATCATACTTGCTAAGACGTCATTAGGCATTTTAGTGTAAGATTTACTCAACGAGCGGGTAGATACAGGGGATTCAGCGGAATGGCCTATTAGACGTTTTTGGAAGACTAATCATAATTTTGAGCTGAAAATTTCCCTATTGGAGTTTGAGACAATGATCTTTCTCTCTATAATATTTTCAGATCTATACTACTTCCGGTTTTACCGGAAACAGACTACTATTTCCTTATTTCAAATGGAACACCTAGTATATTATTCCATCATTAGATAACTTTTTTGATGACAATTTCAGCAATATGCCATACCTTGGGTAAAAACTCAACGGTTCATGAGTTAATAGGATTAAAAAAAGGTGTCTATGAGGACTCACATTTTTTTAATATTTCGGCAGAAAGTGCTTTTTTCGGATTTTTTTTTCTATTCTGCAGATATGTAGTATGTTCAGACCCTTGGCGGTTTGGACCAAAAATGTACAGGGTGTTTATAAGAAGATCATGAACTTGTATAACTCAAATTCATCAAAACTCAATATTTTCGAATTAGAACCTATATTTTTTATTATTTCAGTCGATTCTACGTACAAAAATAGTTTTTTCGAAAAATGGCTCATTTTTTAAATGGCTTTTCTACATATAAAATTTTATTGAGACATTTTGTATATAATCCTGTCAAGTATAGCAATTTCGCTTGTTTATATTATCGATCCTTTTCGACATGTCACAGGCGTTTGACGTACTGTCCTTGAAGTTTATTGAAAAATAATTATTTTATAATTTAGGTTTTTGTTGTGTTTCTTTTGTATATAATACTGTTATATTCGAAAAATTGAATTTTAATAGTAGAGGTCGCCATTTGTGCGTCTGATAAATGTAGTACGGAGTTCTGGAAGGTTCTGTGCCGGGATCGTTTCCATTTTAACTTCGTTATGAATGCTCTATCTGAATTTGGAATTTTAATGATATTTGTTCATGATGCAAACGTGAAATTCCTAAGCTTCCAATACCCTTCTCCTGGCATGCCAGTTATAGCAAAAAAGCTATACAAACAGTTTGAAGGGTGTGACAGTGAATCAATTTTCATTTGTACATTGTAGGTGCTCTAAAGTATGTTACTTAATCTTATCTTCTAGTGTATTTCGCTATGCTTGGCGAGAAATATCAATCTGGCAACACCGCATAGCTCTGATAGACCAGTAGCCCTCCTGTTATAAATAGATTTCTTTCTCCGTGTCGTGATCTTGCCACATAAATAATACTGTCTTTTTTTTCCAGGTGAGTTGGACGATATTTATGCGTACAAGACATGTTTCTTCGGTACCTCGTGGTAAGTACTGGTAGCGTTTCCCATTCACAAGATGTAGAAGCCACCAACGCAGCGCTTGTTTTAATTAGTGCGCAACGATGCCATTCATTTGGATTTGTCGCACCTTTTACGGACGAAAAAAAAATTGGCTAGATGTGCTTGGGATCTAGTGGCTGGGTTTTTCAGGAGAATATTGGAACTGCTTTTTTCTCGTTTGTGCCGAGGGGAATTTCTGCAAAAAGATGAAATGGGATAAAATCAACCTTTCATTCAATGACCAATGTTTCGGATGAAATACATCTTGAAAGTTAACTTGACACAAAATTTTTTTTTTTATTTTTGCAAAAAACTCGTTTCCCATAGGTTTTTCGCTATTTGTTGTCATTATCAATGTTGTAGGTGATTAAATTTGCTAAAACTTTCGTCCCTAAAATTTTTCTAAACGTTGAATCGTTTTCTAGATACAGAACGGAGAGCTTGTGGTTAGACCATCATTTAAGTTAGAAAAATAAGATTTCGTACTACAAAAACTTTTCTGACAGTTTTGTGATTAGTTGACTCAGTTTAGATGGACACTAGCAAAGACAAAATGAGTTATATTTCAGACGGCTGAAAATGTAAATAGTGTTCATTTCATGCAAAAATAATGGATTTTTTTTTACTACATCTTATATGTGCATTTTTGGTTCAGTGTATCAATTGCAATCAACTTTTAGATCTTTGCGATTCAAAATACGCTGCCATGTGAAACGTCCGGTAATTTATCTCAGAAGCAAGGTAATAAAAGACATCATTGCGAGTAGTATACTATACTAATGACTAATTGATTAATTAATTAATTCGAGATTTCTGATGAACAATTTCATTTGTCAATAAAATTGGAATTTGTTGATTTACAATAGATAAAAGGTGGAGAACTAGTTTATATTTAGAATTATAGGAGATGCATGAAAGATAAATATTTCCTTTTATCAATACTCACATTGAAAAATTACTCAAATAATTCCATTCGAAATTTATTTTGAATAACATCGCATTTCGTATCATTAGTTTCGATCCAGTGTGATGTATTCCTTATTTTCTTATAGCAATATTTCAATTATCAAGGAAACAGCTAAAGGATACAGTTTGTTATGATGTAAGCATTACCATTATTTGGACAAAGATGAATAAATCTACTCGGCGTTAAATTTTCTATTTACATCGTCATTCACCACCATAAATAATGATTTAAAATCGTGATAAATTGTTGTAATTCACCGAAATGAATCATACATACAATGTCGGTGAGAATTTATGGCATCCAGAAAATTTGTGTATTAGATAAATAATGTTACAAATGTGCCTTGAAATGAAACATCTTTTGAGGTGAAAGATTACAAAACGTTTTCAACCAGCTGACTAGACGTCAATGGGTTTATTGAATAAAAAAATAATTAATGTTAGGCCACAATCTGAGAAGCTAATAATATTCGACCTTTCAAATAAAAATTAATAGGTTGAAACGTTAAGTGATCTCATTCGACATTTCTTAAATTACTTTTTCGTGATTAATTTTTTCTTCGAATTCGCCAAGGGTGGCAGTTTTTGAAGGAAACTTGAGACATCTCAAGAATGCTGGAAAAAATCCATAGTAATTAGATCAGGACTGCGAGCAGATCAATAGTGTTAGATGGAGAACTTTTAGTGTTTAAAGTTTAAACTAAACAGAATTTGTATAGCAGGACCCATCTCAATACGTCTCGGACTGGAGTTCGTGGAATTTCTCTTGAAAAAATGATCTTCAAGATTTGGCCTACACTAAGTCTTGATTTAACACCTATAGACTTTCTCCTGTGCGAATTTACTCCAATAAATCAACTTCTCTGTCGCATTTGGAAGAAAATATTCTTGATCTGGTTCCACCAATTGAATAATGTGGAGTAATAGACAGAGTAATAAACATAGATAGAGGGAGTATACGCAATTTTTACATGTCCCCAATATGGTTAGATTACGTTGTCGGATTGTGATATATTTTCAAATCCACAATTTTATTATTTCGTTATGAATGTATATTATATTGAATGAAATATATTTATTTGAGTGATTCCCTATTAAATATGCGAATTTGAATATTTGGAATCCGATTTTTTTCTAATTGTCTAATTTATATTATGCAGAATATTTATTTTTTTCTGTATCTACCTGCTGAAATCCAAGGTTTGGCAACTTTTGCTCTCCTAGTGTCATCGGTTGTTTCACGTCGTTTGGCGTGCTTGAAGATTGTTTTTAGAATTTCTGATATATTTAGGTATTCATTTCAATATATTTTGAGTTAATATGGAACGTTGATTCACTAGGGGACATAAGAAGTGCGTTCTTTGTGAAGAAACTCGCGAATTGAGTGAAATATCGTATCACTGATATGTTTTCAGTTCCACGCGCTTAATGTCAAATTTGATAGTTCATGTTGGGGACAAAATTTGCTAACTGAAAATGACATATGCTCCCTCTTTCTATGTTTATTACTCTGAGGGGTAAGCCTTTAAAAAAAATTCACATGAATTCCTAAAGGTATTTTTTAGTAGATTAAGTTTTCAATACACCCACTGTTCACACTTTCTCCAATTGTGTAACAGTACTTTTCACGTCCCAATTCGAAACCTCCGAACGACCATAGACATTCCACGACCATAGAATCTAATTGCGATAGACGGAAAGGAAATTACGTGGCCATGATCATCATCGGCTAAGTACGTGATAAAATCACCTAGTATATCTCTTTCTATGTGTGTGGCACCACTGGGCCATCACGTCCGAGTCGTATAACTCGTCGCGATCATATCCAGACGTCGTTTTATACGTTTTGTTCGAATATCTGCCTATTCAGGTTGGGGCCGTAAGTGGAACACGGGAAGTAATAAAAATTTTGATGGCTCTTTTGTTGTCGATCTCTCGAACATAATAATATTGGATGGCGATCCGAGTCTTATCGATTAGGTCACTTTCGAGAAGAATAAGAACGAAGATAAGGCGACGCGCAGATGGTCGATCGTAAAAACATAAGTTTGGAGACGTTAGCGCAATCTAAAGGTGGGTTCACGTTGGAGACTTGCCGTACGGTTAGGACCTCAGATGAAAGGAAAGATAGAGGTGCCTTATAGCATTTGTTGACATCGCTATAACATTTTTGTTTACAAACACTTATAATGTACTGCGTTGCCATTCTGAGGAAGAAGTAATCTTTTCTCCGTTCTGTGGCATAGATGTTTTGCGAATATTCTGAGGATTTGGCAACACGGTTCTGTTGTTGTTATTGCACGTGTCAACTAGAGGTGCGTTAAGGGTTAACTGTTCATTTTAATTTCACGTTTGTAATCGGCGTTATTTCATACAAGTTTGTGAATTTTAAGTTACATATTGTTAATTTTAATCATGATAAATACTCGAAAAACATGTATAGTGTGTAAAACATCGGAAATGAAAACCTAAACTATCATAGCTAAGTTCACGTTTTGAGTCCATAGGCGTAGAATATATCTCGTCTATAGCGTAGTATTTGTGAGATATCGAAAATTTAATTCAATGCTAACATTTGTAGGTTTCCTTCAAATAGATAATTTAGCAAAATATGGTGCCACGTATCAATATTGCAAATGAACAATTTGCCCAAATATGCATATGTTTGTTCCAAACATTTCAGCACCGAAAACTTAATAAGAGGCAGTAAGAGAACCATTGACTACGCCACTGAAATGTTTACCGCCCCTCTAGTTGTCAATTTTGCAGGTTTGTTGTTGTCCTATCTCACTTTATCATCATACTGTTGCAATTGATTACAATACAACGCTATTTACTTCTAAGGGCACCTCTATCTTTTCTTTCCTCTGAGGTTAGGACACTTGTCGTATGATGGTTAGCAATTTTTGGGTGCTCGTTCTCTAAACTGATCGCTTTACCGTTCAGAAAAGGGGTTCTGTGAATATTTTGCTTTCCTGCTTCATCCTGAACCATAGAAAATTCAAGAAGAATATCAAAACAAAATCAGCAATATTTCGGTGAGAACAAAACGGACGGTGTTTAGATATTGGTTGTTCATTTGAAATAAAAAGTTGGTCACATCACTGAAATCATAGAAAATTCCAGAATGAAAATGGACAAAGAAATCTTTTCTCGGGATTAAAAATACGATTGAATTGAGATTACTTGATATCTACATATATTTCAACAGTAGATTCTTGATGTCAAAAGGAACACTTTTTATTTACTATTTTTTTTTTCGATTCAGTCTGCATGAAAAGATATAGCCATTATGAATTTTCATAATGCCACCACTAGAAACTTGCATACTAAAGTTTTTTCAATCATCAGAGTTACATAGTTTTAAAGTTCTGTTATACATGAGCTAAGAGCTTGTTTACTAAATAAACATCAATAAGATTTGAAGAAACCCATAGAGTAATAAACATAGATAGAGGGAGTATACGCAATTTTTACATGTCCCCAACATGGTTAGATTATGTTGTCGCATTGTGATATATTTTCAAATCCACAATTTTACTATATCGTTATGAATGTATACTATTTCGAATGAAATATATTTATTTGAGTGATTCCCTATTAAATATGCAAATTTGAATATTCGAAATCCGTTATTTTTCCTAATTATCGTATTTATAATTAGCAGAATATTTATTATTTTCTGTAGCTACCTGCTGAAATCAACTGCTGGCAACTTTTGCTCTCCTAGTCTCAACGGTTGTTTCACGTCGTTTGGCGCGCTTGAAGTTTGTTTTCTGAATTTCTGATATATTCAGGTATTCATCTCAATATATTTTGAGTTGATATGAAACGTTGATTCACTATGAGTCTTAAGAAGTGCGTCTTTTGTGGAGAAACTCGCGAATTGAGTGAAATATCGTATCACACAAATGTTTTCATTTCCGCGCGCTTCATGTCAAATTTGATAGTTCATGTTGGGGACAAAATTTGCTTACTGAAAATGACATATGCTTCCTCTCTGAGATTCGAACTGAAAGCGATCATCTTATGAAATGAGCATTTGCTACATTTATCCCATATAAAGTATTGATTTGCATCACTCAGTTCAATATTTCTGGAGCCATCATAATGAAGATGTGTGTATGAATCGACAGAATGTTACTCAACCATGTACTTAACGATGGATAAGTTGGACTCCACTTCCGATTAAATTTATTCTATTATGTGTACCTACACCTGAACTGTAGTTATGGATTTTCAACAGCCTGTATTTTTTCAACAAAGCCGAATCGGAAGAAGTGATGAAAAATAAAAATGTTTCTTCAGATCTCAGGAATGTACAACCCAAGACCCTGTATGTGTATAGAAAAAATGTCAAACTTTATGAAAATTTCGTTTGGTTAGTTTCATTAGAACCATAGAGAATTCAAGTAGGTTATCGAAAACCAGAGCCCGATCAGACCATTTTGAAATTTTGTGTATTGTCAGAATTTGAATGTTCAATTTCACTCTGAACAAAATTTAATTTAGTAATTTATCACAGAAAAAGAGTAGAACTTTGAACACAGAATGTTCGACGACTCGCAGAAATATTAGTTTTTCTTCCAGGTGAAAAATATGAAATGAAATGAAATTTATTGCTTTAAAAGATTTATGAGCGAAAATGAAACACCAAAACTGAGGTTTTTCGTCGCGTAATCTAGGTGCGGACGCGCCTTAAGGCCCAGAAGAAATCGAGATTAGTAGTGGGCGTAGTACTTTCCTTTGCTCGTTGTTAATTCACAATATGCTAAATATTTTTAATTCCTAGCGAGGAAAGTTGTAAGATCGGCACTCACAATGACCAATAAATATCGAAAGACCAATATTTTCTCATCAGAGGACGAATGCCGTGACAGAGTTATGGCTAAATTCTTTTGTGCGACTCCTTTGACCGATATTTTGGCTCGATTATTTTCCGTTTTTACATGATAATGTCGCGTTCTACTTTTTGAGTGTCTCGCAGATGCTAATGCAATTCAGTTTAGTGAAATTTCGGGACATGGTTCTTATCCCTATAGAAACCACACACAGTCTTGTCCCAAGATTCTGAAATGAAGAATCTGTTCCAAAATAAAAATTTCGGATGTGTTTAATGCAAGTGCATCAAGAATCAAGAAAAATCAATAAAAACAGCAGCGCATTATGTTCGATAATGATAAGATCACAATTTACAAATTAGCGTTGTCTGACCAGTATTTTTTTTTCAGTAGCAAATCAATTCTTAGAACAACCGTAAAATCAGTCATGCGTGGCAATCAGGGTCAAATTTTGTATGCCCAGTGATCTGTAACTGTACCGCGTATCATTATTTCTAATCGATACCCATTCTATTCAGGTAATGAGTTGAAAACTCCAGAAGGCAATTGAGATTGCTATACCGAAATTGAGAAAAAATATACGAATGTAAATTCTAGCTTGTTCAATACTATTCGAAAGAGCAATGTCTATTCACTTATTCAAACAAACGACACGATAAAGAATACGCAATAATCATTTGGATAACGGTGTTCGATCTTGGAAATATGGATTTTGATTAAAATACGCTATCTGAATCAACACAAATATCAATAATGCGATAATACGAAATTGATGTTATTAAATTTGAATCATAAACCTTAATGGTTGAGGAATCAATGAGTTACCGTTGTATTAAGTTTTTTCTTCAATAAAAGTAATTTTTCCTGTGTATATCGCCTCTGGTGATCATTGTGCTTCCCTCTCTCTCTCTCTTTTATTTATACGTTATCTGAGTTTACATGATGCGTATATTCCCACAATCGCAGCTGTGTTGAGGAAAATTTGTGTTATTTTTATTGCGGATAATGTTTATCTGAGCTGATCCGTTTATAACGAGAGTTTTGAGGAAAATTATTCGAAATGTTTGAGGCGATTATGTAATGCGCGAAATAGACATAAATATCGTTTAACCGCGAATATTCTACAGCTTGAAATGTTTCATTGTTTTGGTCTGAATATTAAGCCAATTGAAAAGTCCCCGGTCTGATGGACAGATGGCGGAACTAGTATTGAATCCATATCATTTTTAGTGAGTACCAAACTTCAAACGATACGTGTCAAAATTTGACAGCAGTCCGACCATTAGTTTGTGAGATATTGCGTTGTGAGTGTAGCTACTTTCGTTATTTGAAAAAAAGAATTTCGTCAGCTGATAAAATATGGCTTTTTAAAAGGAAAAAATACATTTGAAGCAAAATCTTGGCTTGATGAAGAGTTTCCGGGGTCTGCACCAGAAAAATCAATCATCATTGGTTGGTATGCTAAGTTTAAACGTGGTGAAATGAGCACCGAAGACGGCGAACGCAGTGGACGCCCAAAAGAGACTGTCACCGACGAAAAAGTCAAAAAAATTCACAAAATGATTTTGAATGACCGTAAAGTGAAGTTGATCGCGAGAGCAGACATTGTGAAGATATCATCTGAACGTGCACATCATATCATTCACGAATATTTGTACATGAGGCAGCTGCGTGCAAAATGGGTGCCGAGCGAGGTTACAATCAATCGAAAGCAACAACGTGTTAATGATTATGAACAGTGTTTGAAGCTGTTTAAGCGCAATACACCTGAATTTTTGCGTCGATATGTGACAATGGATAGAACATGGCTCCATAATTTCACTCCGGAGTCCAAACGACAATCAGCTGAGTGAACTGCACACGATGAACCGAATCCAAAGCGAGGAAAAACACAAAAGTCAGCTGGCAAGTTTATGGCATCAGTATTCTGGGATGCTCAAGGTATAATATTCATTGATTACCTCCAAAAGGGTCAGATAATCAACAGCGATTATTATATAGCGTTATTGGATCGTTTAAAGGATGAAATCGTCAAAAAACGGCCCCATTTGAAGAAAAAAACGTGCTGTGACAATACAACCTGTCACAAATCGATGAAAACAATGGCAAAATTTCATGAATTGGGCTTCGAATTGCTTTTGCATCCACCGTATTCTCCAGATGTTGCCTCCAGCGGGATTAATTTGGATAAGTATGAAGCCATTTACGACCCAAGCCGGCTGACTGTACCAAATTTCATCCGAATTGAACAAGTAGAATGCGAGAAATTTTGATCGAGTATACCCATACTGAATTTCATCAGAATCTAATGATAATTCTAGAAATTAAGGGCGTTGAAAGGATTTGCGGATACACAGACAGACATACACGGAATTAAAGTAGCTCAAAAAGGTTTGAAACGTTTTGATAGCCATAATTTTCAAATCGCAAACGAAATTTTGCAAATTTTATCCCGAAAGCTGTTTAAGGCTTCCACCCACCTCCGGGCACAGCCGGAAGCAATATCTAAAGATCGTTTTCCCATCGCCTCGGATTTCTTCGCGATCTCAACTCAGCCGCCATATTGCGATCCCCGTTCCCCTATCAATTACGTCGTCGATCTTGACATTTCGAGACCAATTTTCTCTTCCTCTCGAATTAATAAATTCTCGACCACTCGAAATATCATTCTGCGAAGTGCCGGGACGTGATCCGGCTCGAGGGACCAGATAGTCCAAGCCAATTCCATCGGGCGAGAATCGATTATTTATAGCATCGGTTACTTTCTAGGATCGGGAGATACCTTGCGGATGAAACGATAGGCACGCGTTTTTGACGCTAAGTTCGGTGAATTGCGAGTATGGGCAAGGTTGCGATGTCTGAAATACAGGTGTGCTCTTGCGAGATCCTAAGATTGAACTGGCAACTTTTAGGGACCAGCATTGTTAGTTTTTGATGGTGTTGGTGACTCTTCACTTGATTTCCGCTTCGTTTCTCATGTTGCTTACGTCGACTTTATGACAATGTCGTTTTGAGGTTAAATCAGCAATATGTATCTTCTTCTTCTTTCAGTGAATCCTCGGTGAAGATTGGCTACAACCATGTCAAATTTTTCTTCATTTTGAGAGGTGTGAAACAACTTTTGGACATTTATAGCTGTCCAGTCTCTTATATTCTTCATCCAGGAGTGTTGCTTCCTTCCTGGACCCCGTTTTCCCTCTATTTTGTCCTCTATGATCAAGTGGAGCAATTGATACTGATCACTCATCAAGATGTGTCCGAAATAGGGCGTTTTTTGCTTGTCAATAGATAATAATAGCTCTCTATCTGCATCAGCACTGATTCGACACTATCTGACCAAGAAATCTTGAGCATTCTTCAAAAAACCCACGTCTTAAACGCTTTGATTCGCCTCATAGTTGCCAGCTCAAGTTCCCAGAATTCCATCTCATATAGAACAACAAGGTTAGGTTAGATTATGTAGTTTCTCAGGATGTCCAAGGATGCGCTACTTGGAAGTCTCTTCATTTGCTCAAATGCTGATCTAGCATACTTTATTCTTGATCTTATTTCGATTCCTGGGTCTAGACTGTCTGTTGTTCAGCATACTGAGTAAACATAAACATAAAAACTGTGAACGTAATGGTTTTGAGCGATGGTTATTGAAGTGGCGTGAGAATGCATTGGAGGTAAAGATATAAGAAGGCAGTGTATCCACTATTTTGCGTGAACATATGTCCTTAAAGAATATTTGCTCGAAATAGGCTCTTGCTCATAGCTGATGGAAAATAACAAAGCATCATCGATTCTGAACGATGTTTAGAGCTGCTTAGGTGGAATAAACAGGATGTTTTGCGTCGATATGAGACAGTGGATTCATTCTACACTCCTGTGACAAAGAAGCGTCAGCTAAGTGGAAGACAGTCGTAGAAAGGACTTAAATCTCAAACATCAGTTGGCAAGGTTAAGGGCTTTTGTAGTTTTGGTTGTGTATATTTCATTATTTGTTCATTAAGTATCATGACCAAGATGAAACCATCAACAGTGAATACTTAATAACGTTCTTGGATCGATTGAGTGTGGAAATTAAAAATTAAAATTGTCGCCACCAAGACAATTCGCCTTATCACAAATCGATTAAAATCATGGAGAAATTGAAAGCAATGCTGTTCTTACTTAGCTTATTCTCCAGATCTGGCCCTCAGTCATAACTGCCTTTCAGCAGACGTGAAAAGAACGCTACAGGGCAAGAAATTTGGCTCTAATGAAGAAGTGATTTCGCAAGTTGATGCCTCTTAGGCAAGCTCACTACAAGTTGAAAGAGAGTTGGAGTTCATATATCACTCTTGAAAGGGACTATGTAAACGAATAAAGTTGATTTTTTAAGAAAAAATGTGTTTTACTGGTTAGGCCCGGTCATATTGAGGGTAGTGTTAGTTGTCTTGGTTGTCCTTACCGGAACACAAAGCCAGAAAAACTCAGTGATCCAATAATATATAGTAATAAATGATTTTTTTTTTATATAGATAGAAAAATTAAACAAAAAATACCATTCTCAGTGGGGAATTCCTGTGTACACAAATTTGCAATTGCATTTGTTGTATCTGCAGAATCTTCCAGGGTGGCTGCACAGCCACCATCTCTATTCGTGTCACCCCCAGCGGCGCGCGGCAACAGGTCGCCAACACCCTTTTTGGCCAACGGCGGTGCCGATCGAAGAAGAAGAAGAGGAGCAACCGGAGAGGATTTCCGATTTCCTGAACGCTTCTATGGGCGGTAGAGGGAGACGGTATCCCGATGCGGCGGACGCCGAATCGACTACCGATCGCAGCATGGCCAGTCCGCCTTGCGAACGTAACAGAGAGGTTGGTACGCCTGACCGGTGATTGCCCGCAACGTCGATTTCTTTTGCCGCAGCGCGAAATAATTTTTTTTTTGTTGGCGTTTTTGCGAGTATTTATGTTTTAGTGGGGCTTCGCGCCCGATTGGATTTTTTTTGTTGGTGGTTTTGTGACACCAAGGAAGTTTTTTTTTTGAGTGGATTAAGAGGATATTTTTGCTGGAGTTGGGATTATCTTGATTGTTTTTGGAGGTGAGAACTGTGATTTTTTTTGTGGTATTTGTGGTTTAAATGTGAGGAATTCGGTGCGCTCTTATGCTCAATTTTATAGATGATGCGTTATGTTAGTTTACCGCATTTTGGAAATCCCTAAGACGTACACAATGATAACATTGTCTTTTGGTTAGCAGAGATGATGATGTTGACATTTCACACAAATGAACTTGAAGTATATGGTGACGATGAAACACATTTTTTTTCGACGTAATTGCTGGATTTGCCGTGAATTCTTTTTGAGAGCATCCGAACCTAAAAAAACTCAAGGAGAATATCGAAAAAATGCTTTATACTCCCTTAATAGGATTGAGTTGAAATTCAGTTTGTACATGTGAAATAATCCTTCAATTTTGGTTTATTATTTTCATTAACCATGGATTCGTTCGAGGAACAAACTTCAACTCAACTTGAAATTTTCAAAGTTTAAGTTTTGAGAAGTATAAAACCTAAAATTGATTGAAAAATCCGTTCGTACGCCGTCCTGAGCTTTTCTAGTAAATAATGAAAAATATTGGCATGGAATTTGCAACAAAAAACTGTGATTACAACCCATGAATTTTTGAGACAAAAAATCGAGAACTCAAATTTTGCAAAATTCATATTTACTTGAAGTGACAACGCACAACCATAAAATTTCAAACCTGTAATGCTATCGTTACCCTGGTTGAAATATTTCCTTACTGCAAGGCTCTAGCTCAATAAGTGTAGGAGTTATGGATTTTACAATATTGCTCTTTGAATATCATATTATCATCATCACAACAAAATTACTCGATCGGCCTAGATGCTTGTACCTTATTGAATACTTCATCCAATTTCACAATTTGCTTTTTTTCTAATAATCTTTAGGTTTGAAATATTTTTCGAGCAGAATGATATCTCGTAAACCATTTTGTGAAATTTGCAGTGTTCTTACGTCAAATTTCAGGATGATCGTTCTGTCAGAACTCTTCACCTAGATAAAGATAAAATAACCGATAACAATAACATCATGATGAATCGTATCTCGTATATGACAGTTCTGTGGTCTTAAATAGTTTCATGAATGACGAGCGCTCAAAAGCTTCCACACCAAATCGGGGATTTTATCAAAACTCGAAACGGTTGTCTATAAATGGGGATTTTGGTTTTGAAAAGAGGAAAAAGTGAGCACGAGATATGTCAGGTAGATACGGTGGTCATTACATACGATTTGTGAGTTTTTGGCCAAAAATTCGCAAATGTGGTAGAAAATGCTTGGATTATTTGTCCCACAAATCTAGTTCCTGCGAAAAAATCATGTAACATTTTCAGCTATTTGAAAATTGGCAATAAGCGCGGTAAATGGACGAAGAAATGACAGTTATCGATCGAAATCATCGTCTATTATAGATAATAACATTTGTGGCTACATAGCAACAAAAATCGTCTCGACAATCGAATTCACACAACTTCGTTATAAAGTTTATAAGGTAGCATTTTTATCTCTTGTTTGATAACTCTTATCTCAAAATTTCCATACTTGCTTGGTTTATAACCTGCAAAATTTCCTGAGTATCTACAAATAAACTGAATAACACTTGAGTTCTATTCCCCCCTCTTCAAAATTTCCATGGACTAGGTGGAACATTCCTAGTCTTAAAAGAAATGATGAGATAATTTATTTCAATAATGTCAATTTGGATGGATGCTTATGTAAATCATTGGAATCTGAATTTTACGGTAATATATCAGGTTACCGTAAAATTTTATCTAGTTTTACTTCATTTTTATGGATGTCGTAAATTAGGACTCAAATGTCAAAACAAGAAATGTCCTTGAATCATCTTTATGTTATTAAGATTTTTAAATTCCAAAAACCTTTCATATTGTTTTTAGATTGTTGTCATTCATGATCGAGAGAATTAGTTATGTTATTGAACTATTTAGGTACTCATGATATTATCGATACTCATTTAAATGAAAAAATCCTGAAAATCCAATTCAAATTATTCAAACCACAAAATACTTATTGACAATTACGTAACATTCATATTATATGTTAATGATTGAATTGTCTAATATTCTGTAGGAAAATTTGGGAGATATGCGATATAGTTATGATTAATCTCAGTGTCAACAATATTTGCTTGCATAATACAACTTGAAAGTTCAATTGAGGATTTATCTGTGAGCATCAGCAGCCTTGTGGTGGAGCAGATGCGCTTACATCTTTTGTGCTTTTATTGCGTACCTGAAAGAAATAAAGAATGGCTTAAAAAAGTATGTTGGGGGATATAGTTCTAAACCCCTGAAGTTATTTGAACCTCATTCGAAAGCAATGGGTTGAATATGAGACTCTTTATTCATCTGTTTTATTATCATGTGAGAATCACCCAATCGTGAAATTTGGTACAGTGCACTTTACATGTGATGTATTCAGGGGATATTGGATATCTAAGGTTATCAACTTGGGATAATATTGTATGCGTTTTGTTGAGTGATTTTTTTTCTATCTGCTTCTGCATTCTGAATTGACGATTTTTTCAATCGATGAATGAATAATTCTGATGCAAATTAAGCAAATTAAAGAGCGATAATCGATTTTGTACGTCATTAAACTTACATTTCGAATTCATTCACTTGATGTTTCGTCAATAAAATTTCGTTAATCTAATTCGAAAGAGAAGTCATTATCATTACGATTGGATTTGAAATCAAATTTTGAAAACTTTTTAACTAATGAGATCGGAACCTGAAGGTGATCAATATTGCATTGTGAAACAGAGTTAAGTTCTTCAATTGTGATAATGATAATCTACTTGATGTTCGTTTTAAAGCAATTTTTTATTTTCACGATTGATGTTTGCATGTCCTTTGATTATAAAGATAAATGAAGCTTTTGTATTCAAGAATTGTTCTGGAGTCTACCATCGTTAGAAGGATGATGAAATGTTTACTTCGAATTCAAAATGTCGTCCTGCAGATCATATAGATAACTTGATTTGTTCTTATGTTACAGGGCGTTTCTGAAAAATGACTGTTTCAAATATTTCGCTATATCTTGGTCATTTTTATTGGTTATATGATACCTCAGAGTAATAAACATAAATAGAAGGAGCATATGTCATTTTCAGCTAGCAAATCTTGTCCCCAACAATTAAATTTGGCATGAAGCGCGCGGAAATGAAAACATATCAGTGATACGATATTTCACGAGTTTCTCCACAGAGAACGCACTTCTGCTGTCACATAGTGAAACAACATTGCATATTTACTCAAAATATATTAAAATAAATACCTAAATATATCAGGAATTCGGAAAACAAACTTCAAGTGCCCCAAACGATGGAAAATAACCGATAACACTAGGAGAGCAAAAGTTAGAAATTAATGATCGTTTCATATATAGATATAGAAAAAATTCAATAGGCTCCTTGTATTTGAGGTAAATTTCATTAAAATTCAATGACTTCATTAAATTTTAATGAACATTCCTGCAACTGGGTGTAAATTTTATAGTTCTCAAGATGCCTTCAGTGAGTATTGAATTTTGGACATCCTATACATCCTCGTGTCCAAGGGCGGATATAGCTCTTTTTCATGGGGGGGGGGGGGGGGGTGTAGTAACTGATTTTATTCGTATGCGCGTTCGAATCTAAATAGGCTTAATTAATGTACGAGGTACGAGAAGAAACTGAAAAAAAAAAAAAAGGTTCTCTACAACTTGCTGATGCCGAACATTTATAAGGATTATACGATAAGATTCGGCAAGTGTGTGCAATTATCCATCTGTGACACTGAAATATCCAGCCCTCAAAGAGTCCGACGAATATTTATTTATTCTCCTTCATCTGGATGTAATAAACAAAAACAAACGATTCAGAGCGATCCGAGAGGTCGTCGGTGAAACCAGAACGTCCTAATAGTAGCATTTTTGCAACAAAATACAGATTACGTATTCACTTGGTCCGTTTTCTGGCTGATCGAGCGATATTTCGAAAACTACAATAGCTATAGGCTTTCCGTTTTTTCAGTTTAATTTGTGCTGAAAGGTTTTTGCTTATAACGCATTTAGGAAGTTGTCATTGATTGTAATATTTGGGAAATTAGTAATTTGAAATTATTGCATGATATATATTTTATGTGCACCAAGTTCCGTAACTTTTTTTCAGGGTTTCGATATTCATGGGAGGGGGGGTAATTACCCCCATTACCCCCCCGTAAATCCGCCCTTGCTCGTGTCCAAGATTAACATCTCCTGAATTTCCATTCTTGACATCCTGAAACCAAATAGAGAGAACCGATTCCGAAGGCCGTTAAAATCGCCGATACGTCAATTATTCCATCGATCGACATTCGATTCGAATCAATTAATCTTATCGACGATCGAAGATGCGATGCGAGATAAATATATCGAATTTTCCGATCGGTTTAACGTCGCGCAAATATGCGCTTTCTATACCTACTACGATCTCGCTTGTAGCGGGGCGCTCGCAACATCGCGATGTATCGATCAAGGACGGCCTTAATCGATGACAGGAGCAGACGATAAAAGTCGAATTAGACGCTATCAGGTACAAATAAGGCCGCTTTTTCTGTTGACGTCGCGTGGAAAGCGAGGTGACCGAGATTTTCGCCGTTTTAGAAGAATGGTGTTGGGAAATTCTTCATTGTGCACTTGGTCCGTTGACTTATCAACTGTGAGTTTTAAATTTTGAGGCGAAATTGGTCTTGTAACGCTAAAATCGTTAGTACCTCGATATTTTTCATTTAACGTTTACTTAATAATGAAAGAAACCAATTAATATTTTCTCCTTTTTAACTTTCGAGGGTTATTTTTCAATTCCCATCAAAATAATGAATGAATAAATCTGTTAGTGATATAGTTAGTATATGATTTATCTTCTCATATAAAGGATGTTTTTTATAGAGCTGTAGAACTTCAAATTGCAATAAAACAACGAGGGATTATTCGCTTGACATGAATTTTATTTATCCGCAAGATAATCTTGTGGCATTACATTTTAAATATGATTTCTGGCATATGACCGCCACGGCTGGCTCGGATGTAGTCCAATCTGGACGTCCAATTTTCGATGACTTTCCAACATTTGTAGCCGTATATCGGCAATACGCGGCGAATATTGTCTTCCAAACGGTCAAAGGTTTGTGGCTTATCCGCATAGACCAATGACTTTACATAGCCCCATAGAAAGTAGTCTAGCGGTGTTAAATCACAAGATCTTGTTGGTCAATTATTTTCGACATAAAATTGCACTATTTGCAAGCGTTGTTCAGGCGTGAGCCTATTCATGATGAATTGCCAAACCAAACTGAGAATAAATCACTTAACAGCTGTTAAATAGGTTGCCATCTCGAACAGTAATGCCAACTTAAAGTTATATACCTCGATAAAAAACACCCGTTAGTAATCATCAATTCCCAAACACTTCGATATTCAAAGGGACACATATCCCATTAAGAATGACCTCCGAAATAAACATCAATAATGCACGGGGCCCCTTGGTAAACCACCACGTCCCTTGCACGCAACACCTACATAAATTCCCACCCCACTTCGAAAAGCAACAGTTCGCCCCCAACTAAAAAAAATATACGCCTTTATTCAGTCATAATCACCGAAATTATTTCGTATACGAAACTTGAGAACGACAAATTATCGTGGTGTCCGTGGGTCTACGGAACCCCGTTTAGACGCGTATCGATCGAAAATACCGAGTGTATCGCACGCAACGATCGGGGAAAAACCACGGTGACGCTAGCGTGCAAACGGCCATGTTTTTTTTTATCGTATTGCGCACCGGAAACATTAACACAAAGGCCGTTTCTATGAGCAGAAATTACAAGGTGCCCCAGGCCCTCTAGACCTATTTCGCGTTGTCTAATGACCTGACAGGAATTACAGACCGTGAATACGATACGTTTTTTTTCTTTCTTGCTTTAGATCAGCTCCTATGTTTTGCTGGAATTACGCGAGTTTTGCGTCCGATAATTTTGATTTTTGTATTGTTCTATTGGATTTTGGTTGGAAGTCAAGTAAAATGAAATTTTTACTTTTAGCAATTCAACCATTGCCAATCTGATCAAAATTGATCTTTGTCATCAGTTGGTGAATATTGACACAAAATTTAAAGAAAAATGTAGTAATATTCCTCAGAGTCATAAACATAGATAGAGGGAACATATGTCATTTTCAGTAAGCAAATTTTGTCCCCAATATGAACTATCTAATTTGACAGGAAGCGCGCGGAAATGAAAACATAACAGTGATACGATATTTCACTCAATTCGCGAGTTTCTCCACAAAGAACGCACATCTTATGTTTCATAGTGAATCAACGTTTCATATTAACTCAAAATATATTGAAAAAAATACATTAATATATCAGAAATTCAGAAAAAAAACTTCAACCGCGCTAAACGACGTGAAACAACCGATGACACTAGGAGAGTAAAAGTTGTCAAACCTTGGATTTCAGCAGATATATACAGAAAATAATAAATATTCTGCTTATTCTTAGGGAAAATATTGGTTTTCAAAGTATTCAAATTTGCATATTTAATTGAGAATCACTCAAATAAATATATTTCATTCAATATAATATACATTGATGATGATGATGATGATAAAATTGTCGATTTCAATATATATGACAATCCGACCACGTTATCTAACCATGTTGGGGACATGTTAAAATTGCGTATATTCCCTCTATCTATGTTTATTACTCAGTAGCCTCTGGTAATTATATGATGCTAAATTTCTCTGTGTTCATCAACAGTTGAAATCATACAAATATTGAGACTATTATGGGAAAAAGGTTTTGAACATTTTCTATTGTTTATATTGATACAAATCATACGATGTAGTAAACTTGTGAAATCAGTCAAATTTAATGGTTCCAATAAATGGTACAGGGACCTAGTGTTCCCATTAAAAAAAAATAACTAAACTCTGTTTCACAGCTTCGTAATCAAAAATCCTGCTAAATGGACCTGCAATCCACTAGATTCTACTTAAAAAAATTACCTGTAAATCTTTTAATTTCAGAGTTCTATCATCAGTATTAGCGGAGATATAAATTTTTTTCGATATCGCCATTTTTTCAATTTTCGCTTGTAACTCGAAAACTGAAGAAGGTGACCAAAACTGAGTAGTACTCTTGTTAGTTTCTCAGAAAAAGAGAACGAGAATGGGGTATCAGATCTTGTCTATCTCCCTTGATTTAAAAGTGATAAAACATAGTTACACTGTACAGGGTGGGCAAATAAGCGAACTTCAGAACGCCTGAAGCTATCGCTTTGCGACCTGCAGGTTTTTATATGCAAATTTGATGGAATTTCTGTTTCTGTTAAGAAAATCCTATCATTACATTTGAAATTTCGGAGTTAAATGACCAAAACAATGAACTTCTGACTTAGCGCCCCCTATAGAAAACATCAAAAACAAATTTATCATGAGTATATTTTGTCCCAAATCAACAAGTTATTATCTTCCAGACGAGATCTAATTTGCTCTGAAATGTCGAGCCAGTTACAGGCGTTTCAATCAGTCAGATTTCTCCCCTCCGCCTACCCTTATTTGATGTCGTAAAATCGAAAGTGACAATTCAGAAAGATAGAGAATTTTTCAAGGATAACAGTGATGATATTTTTTCTTCAACTTCATATGAAACATTTTCGACAAAATTCATTTTTCTACTCGACGGTAGCTATTACGCCCCCTAGCGGTAGAGGTATGAACTTCAAAACAATTTCCAGTGTGTTTTATTGTACACTTTAGTGGTAAAAATTTTCACCGCAAGTCTCTACGATGAGTGGATCCTGAGATATAGCCGCTTACCTCGCTTATTTGCCCACCCTGTACATACTCTAGCCCGATATTCCGCGAATTTTACAACGTACTCCATCTCTAACGATGCCTTCATTTTCGACTGCGAACGCCACCACTCAACCGCGAAACTACTAAATGGATCGTTATACACGAAAAACGCGATTCATATGTCTAGCGGACGATAAAAGCGCCGTAAAAACGTTTATAAATAAATGGGGCCCGAACCGTACGATACCAAAGAGCGCAATAATTATTGTTCCGAATAGAAAGTTCGAGATTTCATGCTGGATCCATTATCCGACGCGACCTTGAAACAAATAGCAATAGGGTACCGAATGTGGGACAAGAATTAGGCGAGGATTGAAACAATCGAAGTTGCCGGCAACAAAAAAACGCGGACATGTCGATCCGATGGCCATTAAACATACACGAGATCGATCCGATGGTTTTTTTTTCGTCAGGTTCCTGATTCCGTTTTAATTCGATATTGTTGATAGTATCGGTGCTGTTTCGTGGAACAATCGACATAACCCAGATTCGGGTATGAATCATCGGAAGAAGAAGAACAACAAGAAATCGATTGTGGAGTAATAACGGTAGTCGAACGCAGGCTACGACGTTAGTCCGAAAAGTTGTGACGGCCTATTAATTGAATTATTCTAATATTTTAACAAGCCAATTGAAAAGTACCCGGCCCACCATAGTGAAACACATTTTTTTCGGCAAAATTCGATTTTATTATTCAACACTCGCTCTGCTCGCCGAAGGGGCTCCGCCCCTTGGACCCCGTCACTATGCCGGTAGATCCTTCACTGGGTATCCCTCTAGAAAATAAAAGATTTTTTTCGGAAACCTTGTATCGTTAGCTGATTTTAGACGATTCACTCGGTATCCTATGCTGATTCTAGGGTAGAATTCTATATGACTTCTTTCCTAGAACATACCGTTTCGCCCTTGCTCACATGAAAATATTTGATGCAAATAACTTTCCATGACGACAAATCAAGGGCGGTCCTAGCCTTAAATTTTGAGGGGGTTCGCCGTTATGTGCTTCGAGTATTTCTATGGGACCAAATCCCAGATTATACCGATATCAAGCCTTACCTCTCAAAAATATTTATATTTAGATATTCATATGAATATTTATATAAGGCGTACAACTTTGCGTCCACCGTTTTGCAATAGATGGCTGTAACGGTAAGTGGTAGTAGAAATAAATATATCGTAGATGTCATACAATAAGTTTAGGTATTTGTGAACATAACGCCATTGACATGTTAGTCGATTTGTGTCTGCATCATAAAGTTATTCACGATTAACCATGTTAGCTTACGAGCCAAATTCTCGTCATTTGCAGGAGGTTTCAATTTTCCATTAAAATATGAAAAAATCCGCGGCTGAGGTTCATCGAATGCTTTCAAATACCTATAGTGAGAACGATATTGGTGGAAGAACGTACCAACGATATTGTTTATGTCTAGGTTTAGTTATTTTCTGGTACATCTGTAAAATGGCTTGTTCCGTTTGATTAAATAAATAAAGATATAGATGAGTGGTTTCAACGCTTCAAGAATGGTGATTTTGATGTCGAAGACCAGCATCGCGGTGGAAGAGAGAAGTTTTTTGAAGATGCAGAATTGGAGGCAATAATTGATCAAGACTCATGTCAAACGCAACAATAATTGTAGGATCAATAGGAGTGACACTAAAAGCCATTTCAAAACGCCTGAAAGTCATAGGAATGACTCAGAAACAAGGAAATTGGGTGCGGTACGAGTTGAAGCCGCGAGGTGTTTGAACGACGTTTATTTACTTGTGAACAGCTGCTTGCAAGAAAAAGACGGAAGGGGTTTCTGCATCGGATTGGGACTGGAGACGAAAAATGGGTTCATTACGATAATCCCAAGCGCATAAAATCATGAGGATATCCTGACAATGCTTCCACATCGACGGCCAAACCGAATATTCACGGTTCTAAGGTCATGCTCAGTATTTGGTGGGACCAGCTCGGCGTAGTGTATTATGACTGAAAGAATCACAGGCGATCGTTATCGAACGCAATTAATGCGTTTGTACCGAGCATTGAAAAACAAACCGTCGCAATACAACGAGAGAGAAGATGAATTGATTTTACTGCATGACAATGCTCGACCCCATGTTGCGAAAGTAGTCAAGATATACTTGGAAACGTTAAAATGGGAATTCCTACCCCACAACCCTACCCGACGTATTCTCCAGACGTTGCTCCCACGGACTATCACTTGTTTCAATTAATAGCACACGGCCTGGCTGACCAACACTTCCGATCTTATGAAGAAGTAAAAACTTGAATCGATTCGTGGATCGCTTCAAAAGATGACCAGTTTTTTCAATTCGTACGCTGTCCGAAAGATGGGAGAAAGTAGTGACCAGCGATGGGCAATACTTTGAATTATAAATGTATAACCAGTTTTTTACAATAAAGCCTCGAATTTCGCAAAAAAAGTTGTACCCTTATGTATTTGTTGTATTATAATACCATTATTTACTTATCAGGGTTTTAACCATTCAGGTAGAAATTAAAAAAAAATTACATTGTTTAATAAGAAAAAAAAAAGACAATTGGCAACTACATCACAAAATCTAATTTGGTCTTTAAAACTTTGAACCCTTTGAAAACCTTGTAATCACGGCGTCCTCGTCAACATCAATGTCCCTATAAATGTTCAGGAGGACAAAATACTCCATAAAAATGGAAGCAAACTACTAAATATGTCGTTTTCCACTGAATCTTGTCATCTGAATCTTATTATTATCCTCTATGATAGAAAAACTTTATTCAAATCAACAGAATTTTCTCACACCAAAATATCACAGCGATATATATCGATATTTTACTCTTACATATTTCGATACATTTCGATAGTGTCAGAAATTATCGATACAATATACAGGGTCTTTCACGAGGAACCTCACCCATATTTATACGGGAAACTACTGAACGTATTTTCATGAAATTCAGCACTTATAAGTATTTCACGATGCTGATAAAATCTAAAATATTTTCAAGGCATGAACACCTCCGGTTTTTCCGGAAATGACGTCAACTTCCGTTTTTCAAATTAGAACACCATTTTTTTATTGCAGAAATAGATTCCTTAGAAAATTTCAAGTTATTTTGGTGTAACATTTTTCAGTTTTGGTTGGAAAATTCTCTCTGAGCGAGAAAATTCGAAAAAAATATCGAAAATAGAGCTCCGCTGAAACAAGAATAACTTCGAGGTTTTTGGATGGAAAATTTTCATATTTGGGATTTTTCAAGATGTAAGATTGATGTATCCACTTTAAAAATCGAAATCGCGATTCATGATACAGGGGGTGAAAAAATCGCTTTCAAAGTTAGGGATGACAAAATCGTGAAAAATCAATTTTTCCAAAGTAGAACCCCATTTTTTTATGGCAGATATTGAATCTACGTTAAAAAATAATGTGAGTGTATGCATCACACCTTTGCCCTAAAGTGGATATTTTCTGAGTTATTCACAAAAAACTGTTTTTCGTCTTGAATTTTCAGCTATTTCTTTTCCCTTCACGCCAAAAAGATGAAATTTTCAGGAACTGTTACTTAAACCATGTTTTAGATTTTACTACCCTAATATGCAAGAGAAAAAAGTTACAGGTTGTTCCTAAATAGATGGCGAATTTTGATTCGAATTTGTATCGGAAACCTCTTTATTTCAACTAATCGGCCATCGGTTTTCTCTCCAGTGATAAATAAATAATTCCTTATGAACCATATGCAAAAACTTACCATGTTTTACATTCTTTTTTTTTAATAATAGTATCATTAATTACATCTGCCAAATTTCTCTCTATTCAGTAGCATTTTGTGTTTACTATTAATTTGGTGATAATTCGTATTAAGTTATAAAATCAATCACTATGCCTAATGTTACCAATGAAGATTATTTAAATCTCATTCTACTTCATGGAGAATGTAATAAAGTTGTAGATAGAACGATTCGACTGTTCATTGAGAGGTTTCCTGACCGACCCAGACCAACGAGAGATACCATTAACAGAACCATGACAAACTTGAGAAATTCTCTAGTTATAACTGCGAGAGTTTGCCCTGGTTCTCCTAATAGTAACTTGAAGTCGGTTTCAAGAAGGGGTGAAAAATCTACAGCATGGTTCAGATAACAGTTCCTGAAAATTTCAACTTTTTGGCGTGAAGGGAAAAGAAATAGCTGAAAATTCAAGACGAAAAACAGTTTTTTGTGAATAACTCAGAAAATATCCATTTTAGGGCAAGGGTGTGATGTATACACTCACATTATTTTTTAACGTAGATTCAATATCGGCCATAAAAAAATGGGGTTCTAATTTGAAAAAATTGATTTTTCACGATTTTGTCATCCCTAACTTTGAAAGCGATTTTTTCATCCCCTGTATCATGAATCGCGATTTCGATTTTTAAAGTGGATACATCAATCTTACATCCTGAAAAATCCCAAAAATGAAAATTTTCCATCCAAAAACCTCGAAGTTATTCTTGTTTCAGCGGAGCTCTATTTTCGATTTTTTTTTTTAATTTTCCCGCTCAGAGAGAATTTTCCAACCAAAACTGAAAAATGTTACATCAAAATAACTTGAAATTTTCTAAGGAATCTATTTCTGCAATAAAAAAATGGTGTTCTAATTTGAAAATCGGAAGTTGACGTCATTTCCGGAAAAACCGGAGGTGCTCATGCCTTGAAAATATTTTAGATTTCATCAGCATCGTGAAATACTAATAACTGCTGAATTTCATGAAAATACGTTCAGTAGTTTCCCGTATAAATATGGGTGAGGTTCCTCGTGAAAGACCCTGTATAGATATCGATAGTTTTCTGACCTTTGCCCATCCCTAGTGTGGATTTGCCGAACGCAGTCATGATCATAGAGAAATCTTTGTTTATGGTTATCCATAAACAAAGATTTCTCTATGATCATAATGTCAGTCATACGCATGTCTTAAAAATTTGTTGAAATATAAATCGTATATTGTATTCTTTAATAATGAATAAAAAATAACCGATATCAACCAAATCCTCAGATCTCATTTTTCCAGAAATGGCAATTCCTTTCTTTGAAGAATTTGGGAGAAATGAATAATCAAAATGTGAGCGTCAGTCTTTCAAGAAAGGTATTCGTGCTTATAAGTTTGTAAAAAATTTTTAGAGAATATTGAATAATAATATAATCCCAACATTAAGATTTTAAATTAGCACATTTCTTCTTTATAGAGACATGTATGATGCATAAGTCCACATTTAATTGATGATTGGGTGGGAAAAATTGACAAAAAAAGTTTATGTTTGTTAGTTAAGTTGTAATCCTTTTTATGGTCCTTTTTTTGTTCATTTAATAGTTACAATAGACAATTATTAGCATATTTTTCTCTGAATTTCAACTTTGAAAGAAAATTTGTCGTTTTATGTCTTGCCGATGAAAATATTGATATTCTTGTAAGTCAATTCAAAATGAATAATAGATATATTTTAAGGGCTATCATTCCATTGGATATTTACTTGTGAGCCCTAAAATGAAGTTACATTTATTCAATTGACTCATTAATAGACATATTACCTGAAATAAAGAAATTGCATTCAATGTTTATTTTCAGTTTTGACAAATATTGAATTTACATAATCGTTCGATAAGATCTATGAAAAGACCTACAGTGAGATTTTTGTTTTAGGAATATTCAGTATAGCTGTAATAAACAAACTGAAAAGAGGCAGAATGAATAATAGATCTACCTTTCGGATACCCATATCTGAGAAATCAGGTTATAAGAAGTCCCTCATTTCCAAGGTTTATCAATACATTTTTCAGTTGAGCAGCAAATTATTCTTCTATTCCATATTTTGGGAAGAAATACAATATAATTGCAACAATTTGAAGGACCTATTGGAAATTCCTGACGAACTGAGGAGTTTTTTAGTATCTGAAGATTGTATTGATGCTATGTTATACAACGAGACTTGTGGCTCTGGGTTTTACTCAGAAGTGAATTAAACAGGGCAATTTATGTCCTATATAGTAAATAAAATTTTGATAGATATAAGTTTCAAAAGATCAACAATTGATCATAGTATTTACATAAATCAAAAAATAATTGGCTTACTATTGTTGCATTGTACGTGGATGACTTTTTGTTTCAACTAATGTTAATTCTGAATTAATTTTCTGATAGAAAATTTTATGATTAAGAAATTAGGGGAAGCTAAAAAATGATTAGGGATGAATATTACTAGAAATTATGGAAAAGGTAGTAAAGCTATCGATTATATTCTTCAAATATGTATTGCAATAATTCAACATGTCTGATTGTGAACATGTGAAAACTAAATTGAATTTTGATTCAACAAAAGAGAGTTGTAATGATGAACCATATAAGAAATTAATAGGTTTATTAACATCTTTAGCAGTATTAACTAGTCCTGATATAGCATACTCTGTTAATTTCTTGAGTCAATTTAATAATTATCTCATTGTTGAACACTGGAAAAATGCAAAACTCATTTCAAGATACAAAGATCATTGTTCAATTTTTACTTCAGTCAAAAGGAACTGAGTATTTGAAATCGGTACTAAAATTGTATCGACCAATACTATTGACCCATATTAGTGGGTTTGACTTGATTTTTTCAAATGTTAACTTTGGATCTGAATCAATGAAAAATTTAATTTTTACCAAAATGAAAAGCAATGAATAAATCAGTAGGATAGCATTTTTGAAATGGCCATATAGCACCTATTCCTATAACGATTAAAAGATTGGAAACTTTAGTGAACAAATAGGTAGGTATCTACATTTGTATACAAATTTGATCATTCATGACATGGAAATTTTCAATAAATAGTTGCTTTTTAAAGTATTTTATACCTTCATTGAATTGCTGCAAAATTGATACCAATTTCGAAAGTGACTGCCATGTTAAAATTCTTCATATACTGAATGATCCTTCAAAATTTATTTCTGTCGTTACATTTTGACTAGTATTTTAACTGATATATTCCATACGTTATTGAAATCAATATCTTCAAAGTACTATTCAAAAGACTTAATAATGGAATTTAGAAGAATATGTCTTTCTCAATTTCATAGTCATATATGATATGATGCATAAGTCCAAATTTAATTAATTCACATCTAAAGTGAATGTTATTTTTAGAAATATTCAGTATAGCTATAATAAACCAACTAAAAAGAGACATAATGAATAGACTTGCCTTTCAAATACCCATGGCCTATGTTACCTCATAAGCAATTACCTATAATATCTTATCTTGGTAAAACCTTTTTGAGAAATCAGGTTATAAGTTTGAGAGTCTCTAATTTCTAAGGTTTATTAATACATGTTTCAGTTGAGCGGAAAATAATATAACAGGGTATATATAGTTGAAATTATTAGTATGAAAGATTTGACTTATTCATTATAAATTCAACAGCACTGCACTCAAATTCTTCAAAAACGGAGTGGTCACTTATATTTTTGCACTCCTCTGTCGTAAAAGTGTATATTTTAGATATTCAAAAAACACATGGAAACTTTCGACTATTATCTGACTAACTTGGCTCTTTTTTTCCAGTAATAAAGCCAATTGTGAATTATCTATAAGGAGTTTTTCTATCTGTTTAATACTGTTTCATAGTAGCATAACTTTTACTCCAATCCAAGACTGAATTGATGAATGAAGCTTCTGTTCTCTTTGGTAGTTCCATCTTCTGTCGCAATAAATTCAAATTCTCACGAAAGGGAATGTAGTTTTATAGTTTGTGGAAAATAAACGAAAAATTCCTGAAATAAAGTAACATTCATCCAAATAATACAAACCCTTCAAACGAACCTGAGTTGAGGAAAATGCATTCGATGATGATATCAATGTTCATTTCCAAATTTTGACAAATATCTATCGAATTTTCGATTCGCCGAAGACTTTGCATTTTATCTGTCGGCATTATTTAAATATTGAATAACAATTTTGGAAACTGCAAACTTTTTCAAGAACTTTCATATATCGAAATGGAATATTTATTATTAACATGACACTGACAGCCAAATTGTCCACAGATACCACAGAAATATGGGACTTGAAATGTCAAAATGATCCGAAACACCCCGTATACTCGAAAACCGCGGGGAGAATCGAAGGTTTGGGATTTTTCCCGGGATCTCCAGACGATTTTGAGGGGGGTCTTATTCTTGTCATTTTTGCTCTAGATGGTCCCGTTTGGGCTGTGATTTTACGTTTATAGTTTGACGTATATGTGCAAGCGGTTTTATATATACTTAGATATGATAGTTGCCTTCGAGGGCGATACAGTGATTATAGCGATCTTTCAACATTTCGATACCATTTTTGTAGTACGATTTGTCTTTCGCTTCAAAACAGGCCTCAGTTTCGGCGATTACTTCTTCATTGGCGCTCAATTTCTTCCAAGCGAGCATTCTTTTGAGGTCTGAGAACAGGAAAAAGTCGCTGGGGGCCAGATCTGGCTAATACGGTGGATGCAGAAGCTATTCAAAGACCAATTCATGCAATTTTGCCATTGTTTTTATTGATTTGTGACACAGCGCATTGTCTTGATGAAACCTCACCTTCTTTTCTTCAAATGGGGCCGTTTTTTACAATTTCATCCTTTAAACGATCCAATAACGCTGTATAATAATCGCTGTTGATGGTCTGGCCGTTTTGGAGGTGATCAATGAATATTAAACTCCGCGCATTCCAGAATACTGATGCCATAACCTTGCCAGCTGACTGTTGTGTTTTTCCTCGCTTTGAATTCGGTTCATCGTGTGCAGCCCACTCATATCTCGTATAAGGCCCTTTTGCAAATTCTGTTGGGCTCAATCGCACACATTTTTGGTCCAAAATCTGATGGGCCTATTCGATTCCTCGGGCGAAATTACTAAAGACAGTATCAGAATTCCGATTTTCTACCTGTACGCGAAATAAATTCACTGTTCCCAGACTTTTGAACCACCCGGTATATTTATATTGCAATAATTTTTTTTTTCTTATGTCTCACCATCTTATACTGTCACCAGCCGCTACAGCCGAAAAGTTGCAAAAATTTCGAGATTCCGAAAACAAGCGAAGTTATCAGTGATAAATCGTTCGTTGGCGGTGTAAACGGAGCATAACAGGTTAGACTTAACCGATAACTACTTCCGATTGTTCGATTATTCGACGCCTAGGACGTCCGGTTCGATTTGGAGGAGAAAGTTAATAGGTTAGGCGCCCAGGTGCCTCTTTAATATTCATAGTAATCGTATTAGATGATATCGTGTCGGTTATTTTGATGGAGATGAAGATATGATATTATTCGAGCTTCGGGTTACGAAATTTCGTGTTCTGATGACCGTGGGAACTTCGAACTCTGTACGACAACTATCGGCCGATTTTTTTCTCAGTTTAAGATGATAGTTTAAACTATCCGATGATATTTTATATTTCATCCTGAGCAAATTTAATTTTTCGATGCATTTTTTTATTGAATAATAACTATATGCTATTAGTGGTATTATGGAATGAAATGGACATAAATCATCTATTTTTCGATGAAAATTTAATGGGAAATTTAATAGTAACCCATAATTGATTCGATACCGTAGATCACGAATATGCTTGCAGTTGGGCGATAAGACCATTCAGAATTCATCAATATCAAGAATAAAATTGGCCCCAAGTTCGAACCTTGGCGAACACCAGACAGGCGCGGATCCAGGCCCCACTTTTGGGGGGGGAACTTTTAAATACTCAAAATACTGAACCCCAGACACTTCCGCCATTTTTTTTTGGCGTTCATTAATATGGGTTCTCACAAAATGTATTGAAGGTGAAATTTTTGCTGATCTTGTAATTATTTGAGTCTTAGTATGTCAAATTCTAGGAGGGCCGGCAAAATTTAAAAGGTGCCTGGGCCATTTGGGGGGGAACGTTTCCCCAGTTAACCCCCCCCCCCTGGATCCGCGCCTGACACCAGATGACGCCAGATAGCTGTCAGTACTACAACTGTTATAAGAGATATAAAGTATATCTAGTAGTGTGTTTTCCCCTTCCTTTTCGAAATTTAAAAGGCAACAATTCAAGAGAACTTTCTTCTGAACCATGTTGTGGACTTTGTCTATCAACGAACTTAAACGTCAGATTCAGTCCTCGCT
The DNA here is from genome assembly GCF_914767665.1 of Harmonia axyridis. Classification (NCBI taxonomy): domain Eukaryota; kingdom Metazoa; phylum Arthropoda; class Insecta; order Coleoptera; family Coccinellidae; genus Harmonia; species Harmonia axyridis. The sequence continues at coordinate 36,309,776 of NC_059505.1, forward strand.
AGCATCCACTACAGCGTCAACCACCAACCTACCAGGCGTTCGCCTATTAATATGCCATGAAATGGTTATAAATCTGGAATGCCATGAATGTCCTGTACCTACGGAGCATCGGTAGTGAAAAAAAAATAAGGAATAAATACCCCACATGATTTCAATTCGGAATCTCGTTATAATTAGAACGAGAGTGGATGGTAACTAATTGCAGGTGGCTCGCAGGATGTTGGTCTTCAGATTCGAAGCCTTGTCGTACTTCAAACAGTCGAATCATAATTGGTTTCTCAAATAGTGGGAGCGGTTCGATCATGAAATTGCTTCTTGATCTTTAGTGGATCGTAAATGTCTATTTCTCTGCAATCCCACGGATGAAGATGAGGATAATAATCGCAGAAACTATGATACTTAGTAATAAAAGTGTTGTTAATAAAGTTAACAGAGTTTCTTCAGTGAACATCATAATACAGATAGATCTCTCTTCAATGATAATCAACCATTGACAAAATGGCTCAAATGATATCTAATATTTCGCTCATACATTGAATTACTTATGAGAGGAATGTAATTATCGAGTAATCACAGTGTTACTTGCACTTTTGAAAAAAATTCAGAAACATCTTTCTTTCTTTAATGGAGAAAGAAGAATAATCGTGATTTATGTCCTATATGATTGTACATAAAACGTATCAGCTGCAGCTGTCAATGTGCCAGGTTCATTCAGTAAAAATAACAAGATCTTTTATGTCTCACTGTAATTCCTGTAATTCTTAATTCGTGCGTTGAAAATAAATTTGTTTCAAAGCCAATCTAGCTCAATTTCATTCGTAGTATTTGCCAGAAGTGTGATATTTCCTAGAAATAATCAATATTTTTTTATTCGTGAAATATTCCAATGTATTAAAGTTAGCAGATGATTTCATATTCTGGCGTGTTAAATTATTGAAATTATATACGGTTTTTGCTATTAGGTGTACAATTTTGCTTCCGCCGTTTGCAATAGATGGCTGTAGCGGTAAGTAGTAGTAGCCGAAATAAAGAGATCGTAGATGTCATACAATAAGCTTAGACTTTTGTAAACATAACGCCATCGGAATATTAGTCAATTTGTGTCTGAATCATGTTATTCTCGATAAAACATGTCAGTTTAAGAACCAAATTCTCGTAATTAATTAATTTTTTGCTTTAATATAATATGAATCTACGGTTGATTCTCATCGATTGCTCTTAGCTATTAGTGAAGGAACGTGCCGAGAGAGATTTCAACGCTTCAAGAATGGTGATTTTGACGTAGGTGACCTGCGGATGAGAGAAGGTTTTCGAAAATGCAGAATTGAAGGGATTACTTGATCAAGACTTGTGTCAAACGCAACAAGTATTGACAGGATCATTGGGAGTGACGCAACAAGCCATTTCAAATGGACATGATTTAAAAATAAGGAAATTGGGTCCAGTAGATAACACGCTTTCTCTGCAAAATTAATGGTAATTTTTACGCAATTTTACGAAAACAAAATAAAAGTAGAAGGAGTAAATGATGGATCATGATGATGAAATAAAAGTTCACGCAATAATAAAAGGTAAAGATCACTTATAAATTGGTGTTAATTGTTAATTATTATGCCAAACAACTATTTGCATCTCAAGAAGCCATTGGCGTTTCGTGAGATGGGATTCAGGGTTTATGGATCCAAATGCGATAATTGCAAAATTAAAACTTTCTGAATAGGCTTGGGAGCCTACAACAACGTAGTTTACATGAATACGGATTCAATTCAGAGATGTTCAAATGGACGCCTGTTTTACAGGAATGCGGGTTATTATCGTTAGTGAGCGAGATTGTTTTTAAAGTTATGGAGGAAGTCATTAGCTATTTCCTGAACTGAACGACGAGGAGAATTTCATACTAGTTAATAGTACCATCCCAATGTTTCAGACAAAGCAAGTGCCACATATAAATTTTTCGTAATGCGAAAGTGATTACTGCGCTTAAACGTTTGAGGAAATGTAAATTAGAGGAACCTTGATATAAATTCTCGAGGTGAATCTTATTGAGATTCATTTCATCCAGGTTCATTTTTTCACATTGCACAGATTGATATATAGGCGAAACTGTTAGTTTCGGAGATCCATAACTTGGAAATCAGCAGTCCGATTTTGTTTAAATTTGGTGGGTTTGGTCACTTCATAAAGTGTGTTTTTTTAGAGCTATAGAACTTTAAATTGCAATAAAACAACGATGGATTATTCGATTGACATGAATATTATTTATCCGCAAGATAATCTTGTGGCATTACATTTTAAATATGATTTCTGGTATATGACCGCCACGGCTGGCTCGGATGTAGTCCAATCTGGACGTCCAATTTTCGATGACTTTTTCCATCATTAGTGGCCGTATATCGGCAATAACACGGCGAATGTTGTCTTCCAAATGGTCAAGGGTTTGTGGCTTATCCGCATAGACCAATGACTTTACATACTCCCACAGAAAGTAGTCTAGCGGTGTTAAATCACAAGATCTTGGAGGCCAATTCACAGGCCCAAAACGTGAAATTAGGCGGTCACCAAACGTGTCTTTCAATAAATCGATTGTGGCACGAGCTGTGTGACATGTTGCGCCGTCTTGTTGGAACCACAGCTACTGGACATCATGGTTGTTCAATTCAGGAATGAAAAAGTTAGTAATCATGGCTCTATAGCTATACCGATCACCATTGACTGAAATTGACTACAGTTGAAAAATGGGTCAATTCCGATAATCCTAAGCGCATGAAATAATGGTGATATCCCGGAAAGCCTTCCACATCGACCGCCAAACCGAATATTCGCGGTTCCAAGGACATGCTCAGTATTTGGTGGGACCAGCTCGGCGTAGTGTATTATGATTTTTCAAGACTCACTGAAACAATCACAGGCGATCGTTATCGAACGCAATTAATGCGTTCGAGCTGAGCATTGAAAGACAAACGGCGTGGATAACTTCACACCTGTACTCAATCATAGTATAGGAAACGGCTTGTTTGTACAAATTTTAACAACGTTATTCGACCAGTACTTGAAGAAACAAAGTTCAAATCCACCTCGCAAGATCGTCGAGTGAAATATTCCCAACAAAACCGTGCCGACAGCTTATAACCACCTCAACATCGACCGTTTGCTCTCAAAGCGGCCCCAGTTTACGCCCGTAACCAGGCGCATTAATCTACCGAACAAACAAATAAAATCGCGAAACGTACAAACCGCCTGTCGGAATCCCTAATCGCAACGTTGAGATATTAATATATGCAACAAATTAAATCGATCGTTCGCTCCGCCACGTATCGTAATTAATAAATCTATCGCGATAGATTGGAATTCGCCGGATAGACTCGTTCAATTTGTTCGTCTCGTTATTTATCTATACGCATTTTTTTCGCTCTCTCTCTGTGTTCCGCTGGTCCGTCGATCCGAATTATCTGGGTTCTCGATCTGTGGTCGGTCCCGCGGCTCTGTGACCGCACGCTGGGCGCGATGGCGTGAATGCGAGAGGGCTGGTGCGATATCGATCGTCTAATTTTATCGGACATGTGAAGAAGTGGATGTTAATTTATAGGACGCGGTGGGTTAGGTATGTCTGTGACCTCTTCGACCAATTAGAATTTAAGCATCATTGTCAAACGTTTGGTTGTAATGCCATATAACTATAACTGTCATAAGTGCCATCGATGTGTTGTGGATTTCGTGAGACAACATTAAGTACACAAACAGATTAAAATCAAAGAAGAGTACACTGAGAAAAATGTTTATTCGATATAATCGAAAATGCATCATAGTTAATTAATCATTCATATGATATATGGACAAACAAATATTATCATAGTTTCATGGAAATAAATAATTTATTTGAAATCCCACCAATAATCATCATTTATTATTACACTTCATTTATTTACGCATTACTTATATTAATAATGCTGAAGAAATATCCATTTGAAGGAAATAAATATAGTTGAGGTTAATATATCATTAAGTATTAATTAATAAACCTTATTTATATGTGAAATGTATCCATGCTGAATGAGAATAATATTTCAATTTAGTAATGGTTAACGTATTTCTTAGATAATTATTTTGGTTGTTTCTATTATCCAATTGTTAGGGTCTGAGAAGAACCGTTTGCCAAACTAGGTAATTTATTAAAATTCATATTGAGGGTATCCGGGTTTGAACCCTAGTCATCTTGATTGCATCTGTTCACTCTAACCAACATCACTAAAAACTAAGCAGGTACAAACGATCTAAACCCAAAATTCAGTACAGATGTGCTAAGCGGCGTTCAATAAGCCCATAGTAACACAGATTTTATGATTAAAAAGGAAATTCAAACCAAAGGAAAAGTTCAAGGACAGATCCTTCAAGGAGATGCGCTTCTCTTTGAGGGATGTGTCCTTGAACTTTTCCACAGATTGTATTGCTAGAATTATGTTAGTTTGTTAATTATAAATAAATCCTTTATTCTGAGTGAATAAATTATTTAATTCTTGTAAGAGTTTATTCATAAATAGCAAATGTTCGTTAACTACCAGTTGAAAATTTGTTGACACTGTATTTATATTATTTGTGGAGATAACGTAGGTTTATATAAATTATTTATCACCGGAATATATTAAATATTATCAAATACCTTGTAAACAAATATTTTATTCTCTATTTATAAACTTTTTTGAATGCATAATTCAACTATTAATGAATATATCAAATATAAATCTGCTGTAATAGTTGTGAATAAATAACCTCCAAATAAGTGCTTTTTTAATAAGAAAATATGGATTTGTCTCAGTGCAAATGCTAAGATCCATGAATAACATTCATGACACATTGTTGGGATAAGGTTGCTTGATGAAATTCACCATTGGCGCCAAAATACCAATCGACGTTCCTGTGCAGAGATACTCTGCGAGATAACAGAAAATAACTAACCATTGTGTTTTCGTTGTGTTGTTTGAGTACCTCCGTTCATTTCCAAGGATGATCTTTTTCAGATTAAACATAACAAAGTAATTTAGCGAGTCTTTGTTAATGACGATGATATTCGTGCTTTCATCAAGGTTACCATCGGTTCCTAAATTTTCGCCATCACTCAAAAGCTCACATCTTCGACTCCACGCTCATGTCCCCCGCTGAGAAGATAATCATGCAATAATCACACGTTGTCACTACAAGAAACATTAATAACAATTTCCAATTTTTCGACTTGAAAGGCGTCAGGTATTTCTGTCCTATAACAAAACAGCGATTACGCAAACTTATCGACCGGTTTTATAATTGTTGTAAAATTTTTATCAACGTCAGGATTCGATTAAATTTATTATCGGTTTCTGTGTTGGTTCGCAATCTGCCAACCACAATATTATTGTCCGCCATTTTTGTCGGATAAATATTATTCGAGGCGATCGTAAATGATGTCATAGAGTAAACGTTTATGTGCTTTTACCGCCCAGAAATAGAGTTTCCTCGACTATTCGTTCCCTATTTTGCTCGAAGCGAATTTCATTCATCGCGATTTCTATGTTCTGACGTCATCGAAGGCTGATGTCAGAAAGAAGAAGAAAAATAATAGAAATTCTGTGGTTTTCCTCGTATCCTATCAAGAGTTTGTGATTTTTGTTTATCGTCCTGATTTTCTGCGCTTGGGATTATCGTGATGAACCAATTTTTCGTCTCCAGTCCCAATGTCATGCAGAAATTTTTTTCGTCTTTGCATTGCAAGCAGCTGTTCACAAGCAAACAAACGTCGTTCAAAATCTCTCGGCTTCAACTCATACGGCACCCAATTTCCTTGTTCCTGAATCATTTCCATGACTTTCAGGCGTTTTGAAATGGCTTGTTGCGTCACTCCCAATGATCCCGCCAATTCTTATTGCGTTTGACACGAGTCTTGTTCAAGTGATGCCCCCAATTCTACATCTTCGAAAACCATGCTGGTCTTCGACGTCAAAATCACCGTTCTTGAAGCGTTGAAACCACTTTCGCCACGTTCTTTCACTAATAGCGGCCTAACCATATGTATTTGAGAACATTCGATGAGCCTCAGCCGCAGATTTCTCCATATAAAAGCAGAAAATTAAAACCTCCCGCAAATGATGAGAATTTGGCTCGTAAGCTGACATGTTCTTTATAACTTTATGATGCAGTTACAAATCGACTAATATTTCGATGGCGTTATGTTTACAAATACCTAAGCTTATTTTATGACATCCACGATTCATTTATTTCGACTACCACTTACCGCTACATCCATTTATTTTAAAACTGCGGAACCAATGTTGAAATGGAAAAAAAATTAATTTCAACAGACTGTATCTTCGAAGGGATTGGAGATTTCTCATTTATCTATCATTTTATAAATATGACCTCTGAGTCAACCTGTATCACGCAAAATATTGAGATCCCGTTAATACCACATTTACGCATGCTCAAGACACACTTTATATTTGGAACAATTGAAAATCATTTGTAGCATTGTAGTAGATTTATAATAGTATAATTAGAAAGTTAATGATGAAATTACGAAAGTCATTACTAAAACGTATGTATCACAATTTCATTAAAAACAAACTTTCATCAAGTTAAGACAGAATCAATCACATAAAAGGTGTTCGAGTACGTGAATAAGAATTTATTCCAATGATTGATGAATGTATTCACTTAGCCGGCCATGAATTGTCTCAGACATTCAGCATTTACATGTAAGTATATAAAATTTGCAAGCTATATACAATTACAATAATATAGGGACAGCTTAATGAATTCCAAATGGTACGTCATCGTGACTAACCATGATTGATCATCATTCTCAAGAGAAAGATACGTCTGAACCGAAGCTTGAAAACTGCAGTTTTGTTCCCAATGTTGCCTTGTGTATCTCACGATCCTATTCTTAATCCTATAATATACCACAAGTTTTAACAACATAATAGACCTTTTCATTGTATTCGTTATTTATTAAAGATTTAATGGACTCGCTTTGATTAAATTATATATAATTCAGATTTATGCAACCTACGGTTGAACCTGATCTGTGCTAAGAGAGCTCTCTCGGTGGGATGATCTAACTGTTGGCGCATTCAATTAGGATTAGGTCAGGTCAGTTCTCAGGCATACGAGAAGCAGACGTTGTCTGTGATTAACATCAATTGGAAAATTGTAGTCTTTGTAATTATCAGGTTGGACGCATGGACGGGTTAGGTGTCGATGTGATGACAGAACGATCGTTTTGATAACTGTTTCGCCTAGTTGAATATTTGATATATCCGGATCAGAGAAGCTCGAGAGATCCTTTTTTTTTTGTATAGGGTGTTTTTTTCGAGGTACATAACTTTAAGTTGGCATTACTGTTCAAGATGGCGACCGATTTAACAGCTGTTTCAATTCATCATGAATATTTCGAAAATAATGGTTCTGTGCGGAATACGTATCGCGCACTTCGTCCATTTTATTTTGTTTAGCGATGAAGCGCACTTCTGGTTGAATGGCTACGTCAACAAACAAAACTGCCGCATTTGGAGTGAAGCTAATCCTCAAGTGTATGTCGAAACACCGTTACATCCATAAAAACTGACTGTTTGGTGCGCTTTATGGGCTGGTGGAATCATTGGTCCGTACTTCTTCAAAAACGATGATGGCCAGAACGTTACAGTCAACGGTGATCGGTATAGAGCGATGATTACTAACTTTTTCATTCCTGAATTGAACAACCATGATGTCCAGGAGCTGTGGTTCCAACAAGACGGCGCAACCTGTCACACAGCTCGTGCCACAATCGATTTATTGAAAGACACGTTTGGTGACCGCCTAATTTCACGTTTTGGACCTGTGAATTGGCCTCCAAGATATTGTGATTTAACACCGCTAGACTACTTACTGTGGGGCTATGTAAAGTCATTGGTCTATGCAGATAAGCCACAAATCCTTGACCATTTGGAAGACAAAATTCGCCGTGTTATTGCCGATATACGGCCACAAATGTTGGAAAAAGTCATCGAAAATTGGACGCCCAGATTGGACTACATCCGAGCCAGCCGTGGCGGTCATATGCCAAAAATCATATTTGAAATGTAATGCCACAAGATTATCTTGCGGATAAATAAAATTCATGTCAATCGAATAATCCATCGTTGTTTTATTGCAATTTAAAGTTCGATAGCTCTAAAAAAAAACACCCTTCAGTTTGAATGGATGTCCCGAACTTTTCTTACTCAACTCAAAATGATTCGCCTGGGATTGCGAGTATTTCACGTTTGCTTATGCGTGCCTAATATTCCTCCCAATAAGTTAAGGGCCCAATCAGTAAAAATAATTTTTTTATTTAAAATACCTGCCGCGTGAATAGAGTCATCGTAAACTCGATATGATTGCAGATTACCTCTCATTTCATGAATTTATAGACGCTGCTCTCAAAGGAACTCTTATCGTACGGTATGAAACTCTTTTCTTTGAGATCGACGTCCATAATTTCGGATTTATTCATCTCTATGTAATTTCTGTTCCATTTATCTTGGCTGTTGATGCTATTTGCTATCTGTGAAGTGCTCTGGAATGTTGAGGGGGTTTCAAACAAACTTTGTATTAATTCCTGGTTCAGAGAATGATAATCAACTTCAGTTCCGTCAATCTCTCATTGGAAATTGTATTAAATATAGTTAACTATAAATGCATGCTAAATGCATAACCATAGAGCCTCTATATTCAGTCTCATAATTCACCTTGAAAATTTCAAGCCTCTGTTATTCCTTAAAGGAGCTAAATTCCTTCATCAATGTATGCCAGGAGTATCCTCTTGGTGAACAAGATTTTTTTTTGCATTTGAGGACATTTTTCCTTGACTTTTACATTCTATCGATCCAATAATATTATGTAATATTCACTGTTGCTGATTCTACCTTCACCAAGATATTCAATAAACTTGCACGTCCCAAAATACTGATGCAATAACCTTGCCAGCCGATGTTTGAGATTTTGGTCGCTTTGGAAGGTTTTCACCGAGTGCTTGCCACTCAGTTGAAGCTCTTTTTGACTCAGGAATGTAGTGATGAATCCATGTTTCATTTACTGCCATATCTACTCAAGAGAATCTTTTTTATTCTTCTTCAACTGCTCCAAATAGCAATCGGAATCGGCCATAAGTTGTTGCATTTGATCAACGTTGAGCAAGCGTGGCATCAATGTAGCATCACTTGAGCTTCAATATTTCGATCCAAAGTTATATCTATGTTCCGAAATTTCGACACGCATCTTTTGAAGCTTGATACTAATCAGAAAAAAGTTGTAAGGTCCTGGCGGTGCCATATATGCACCAGGCTCTGTACTCATTAAGAGGCGTGTTACGTCTCAAGCAGAATATCCATGACAAATTCCACTGAAATCTGATGAAAATTGTATTTTTTCCAGAGGAGTGAAAGTTTGAATTGTTTTCCACATCCCTGATCCAGATCAAAATTCTAATTTATTCATCGTTGATCACCCCTAGGCCTTCTCTATGGTGCCCGCCTTCATTCTATGGCACCGATCTGACTGCGTCCATCTTAAATGTCAAACCGAACAGTTTTTGCCTAATTTACCATACAAAATTCCATTAAAATCGGACAAGAATTGTATTTTTTCTAACGGTGTAAACGTTCGCATATCTTTTCACACCCCTCGCCTGATCTGGATCACAATTCATCAAAGCTGGTCACCCCTAGCTCCTCCCACCGACCTTCTTCTATGCCGCCAGTCTCCATTCTATGAACCGTTCGGACCGCGTCCATCTTAAACGTCAAACCGAACGTTCCTCGAGTTTTCGTCTATTTCGAATCGTTCAAGACGGGTCAGTTCAAAGAAATCTTGGCCGGCATGCCTTCCGATGCTGTCGGTTTTCTGAAAGACTTCCTGGCGGGCGGAATATCAGCCGCTGTGGCCAAAACAGCAGTCGCCCCGATCGAGAGAGTCAAGCTTATATTGCAAGTTCAAGCAGCGTCACAGCAGATAGCCAGTGGCGCCCAGTACAAAGGGATGGTAGACGCTTTTGTGAGAATACCAAAGGAGCAAGGATATCTGAGCTTCTGGCGCGGAAACATGGCGAACGTTTTGAGGTATTTCCCTACCCAAGCGTTGAACTTTGCGTTCAAGGATGTTTACAAGCAGCTATTTATGAGTGGCGTGGATAAGGAGAAGCAGTTTTGGAGATATTTCGCCGCTAATTTGGCGTCAGGTGGAGCTGCTGGTGCTACTTCGTTGTGCTTCGTGTACCCCTTGGACTACGCTAGGACTCGCCTGGGGGCCGACGTTGGCAAGACTTCAGGTGATCGGCAGTACAGTGGACTCATAGACTGCATTTCCAAAACTATAAAATCGGACGGACCTATTGGGTTATACAGAGGTTTCGTCGTATCCGTTCAAGGTATTGTGATCTACAGAGCCTCATATTTTGGGATGTTCGATACCTTCAAGGGGATGCTGCCAAACCCGAAGAACACACCTTTTATCGTGTCTTTCCTGATAGCTGAAGCGGTGACGACGACCGCTGGTATAATTTCTTATCCTTTCGATACTGTGAGAAGACGTATGATGATGCAGAGTGGCAGGGCGAAAAAGGACATCATGTATAAGAACACGTTGGATTGCTGGATGAAGATATCGAAGAACGAGGGTCCTACTGCCTTCTTTAAGGGTGCGTTTTCCAATGTGCTTAGAGGAACTGGTGGAGCTTTGGTCCTGGTGTTCTACGACGAGTTGAAGAAGTTACTTTAAGCTTGGTTATTGTTTGGTTTAGACTAGGTTTGTTTTCGAGTTTTGTGTTTTAGTTCTTGTATATGTAAGTCTTATTGTGGTCCTGTTACAGAGTTTAGGATGTAATAATTACTTGGAGATTGAGTTGACTTTGTTGATGTTCTGAATAAATTTGAACTTAGTTCGTTCATTTTTCATTGGAATCAAGGAAGGGGCAGTTTCTTTATGGTTGGGTTTTGCTAGTTCAACGGTGAAGCTAGCAGAATCCAGAATTTTAATTTAAAAATCTTAATCACGAAATTTGGCTACAAGCCAAAAATTATGGTGCAATCAGATTTTTTTATATACATTCGATTTGCATTTGGTACTGCTAGTTCAGGTGAATCTAGTAAAACCCATGATATCTCGCTGAACTGAAGAGTGCAAAACATTTCAATATAGGGTAATAAATGAGTCTGAACAGAGCTTAAAATTACTATGTAAGTGAATTTAGATTTGGGAGTTTCTTTATGGTTGGGCTCTGCTAGTCTAACGGTAAAGCTTACAGAACCAAGGATTTTTTTGAAATTTGGCAGTGTTTGAACATGAGCACTAAAATTGTCCATAAATCTAGAAGTCTGGCAGTGGCTTCAAATGTGATTCTGAAATTTTATGGTTAAATCAGATTGTTTATGAAGAATCGATTAGCTTGTTGGTCCTTCCAGCTTTAAGTTAAGCTAGCAGTAAGAAATTGTTTAATAGGGTAATAAATTTATTACCCTAAAAGTATGACCAATAAAATAATCGAAAATTGCAAAGTGGTTCTGCTAGGTTTACTGAGGTCCTGAGGCCTATTGCAGCAAACTAATTCGCAACTTTTCATTTTGCATTTTGTCAATTTTCAGAGTGAAAAATAACGCTGTTGCATCACAATATACCTAGAGAAATGCTTGGGCTTGTTGCTTCTTAACGTTTCACTTCGAGCTTTTCAATTCTCAATGTTTCGCTTAGATTCATGTTTGTCAGTCGAATTTGGTATGGCTTATCATACTGACTCATGAATGTTTAAGCTCTTCCATATATATGGTGTACCTTGCGAATTCGTAAATTAGAACTTCTCGGAAGATAAAAGTATAGGCACAAGACCGAAAGTTATTCTTGAAAGTACAAATTCATGCATTTTAGAATTTCTGTTGTATGATATTTTCGCATCAATTGAATATATCTCTCATCAAAAGTCATGTACGATCTATATACAGGAATTGTTTCTGAGATTGGTACACTCAACATCTGTCTTAACGAATTCACAAAGACGAAGAAATTTTTTTCACCGTAAATTTTCTTACGAAACAATTTTACTGCTTGGTTCTGTACATTGTCGAGTGTTTGAATAACCCGAACAGGAAGATTTAATACGTTGCAATCGACTTCCTGCAGCGATTTTCAACACACGACATCCAATTCTGTCAGATTATATATAAGAAAGCCTCCGACACATTCATCAATCAGAGCGTCATTTCGAACGGTTTGATTGCTTCCTATATTGAATTCGCGTCATAAAATTGAATTTAATACCCATAACACGGATGTATTGGCGATTTTAACCGTATATTTCGAGTGGGTGTCACTTTATATCGCAATATCCGACATTACGAATTGAAAGTACTGCGCTACCGGTATTTTTAGTTGTTTATCGACGTAAAAATGTGGACCGCTAGCCTGATTACCTGCTCCTGTATTTTGAATCGATTCAATTGGATTTCGTGAAGGAGCTGAATGCTTTTTAATTTGATTCGTTAATTGCTTCGTGTTGAAGAAGTTTCAAGAGAATTTCCGGAATCAACCGAAAATATTTCCAACGTTTCTAAACATGAAATGAGACCTATGCTGATTATTGGATCTTTGAGCGATTTTAATTTTCCCATCAGACATGCTGCCACCCTCATCTGAAAATCCTTCTCTTCTATCCAGTCTCGGGACCGGCAATGATGTAGGGAGTTTTTTTTTCGAGGTATATAACTTTGAGTTGGCATTACTGTTCAAGATGGCGACCGATTTAACAGTTGTCAAGTGATTTATTTTCAGTTTGGTTTGGCAATTCATCATCATGAATAGACTCACGCCTGAACAACGCTTGCAAATAGTGCAATTTTATTTCGAATATAATGGTTCTGTGCGGAATACGTATCGCGCACTACGTCCATTTTATTTTGTTTAGCGATGAAGCGCATTTCTGGTTGAATGGTTACGTCAACAAACAAAACTGCCGCATTTGGAGTGAAGCTAATCCTCAAGTGTATCTCGAAACACCGGTACATCCAGAAAAACTGACTGTTTGGTGCGCTTTATGGGCTGGTGGAATCATTGGTCTGTACTTCTTCAAAAACGATGATGGCCAAAACGTTACAGTCAATGGTGATCGGTATAAAGCCATGATTACTAACTTTTTCATTCCTGAATTGAACAACCATGATTTCCAGGAGTAATGGTTCCAACAAGACGGCGCAACATGTCACACAGCTCGTGCCACAATCGATTTATTGAAAGACACGTTTGGTGACCGCCTAATTTCACTTCTTGGACCTTGTGATTTAACACCGCTAGACTACTTTCTGTGGGGCTATGTAAAGTCATTGGTCTATGCGGATAAGCCACAAACCCTTGACCATTTGGAAGACAACATTCGCCGTGTTATTGCCGATATACGGCCACAAATGTTGGAACAAGTCATCGAAAATTGGACGTCCAGATTGGACTACATCCGAGCCAGCCGTGGCGGTCATATGCCAGAAATCATATTCAAAATGTAATGCCACAAGATTATCTTGCGGATAAATAAAATTCATGTCAATCGAATAATCCATCGTTGTTTTATTGCAATTTAAAGTTCTATAGCCCTAAAAAAACACCCGTTACCTCCAAGAAAGAGATTCGGGAAAAGGAAAAAACCGAAAGAGAAAAACTCTAGTGGAATAAAAAAAGTTTCTTCTATAGTTTGATACTGCAAAATCTAATAAGTATATAGATCTTAGCAAGAACATGCTACACCTTCTTCCTGGATTCCTTACAGGGCATTGTCGCCTCTGGAAGCATCTCATGAGAATGAGTCTAGCAGAAAACGACGAGTACAGATTCTGGGGGGAGAAGGAAGAAACCCCAGACCACTTGCAATACGTTGCCTTTTTGTACTTGCACGGCCATCAAGCATGCTGAAACAGAATCTGGTTTTATTACTGAAGACAATGGTATTCTATTCGTGGTTCCATTCAGCCTGGCTAGTATGAGATACGTCATGGTAAGAGACCTGATCCACACATCTGAAGTATGTGTGTAGGAGGCTGTTGCTTATGGAAGCAGGGCATCTTCTGTGTTTATCACATACATCATGACCGCCGAGGGTTACAAACAAAAAAATATTTGTCAGTTTAGTCCCCTAGATCTAGCAAACTTTCTTCCATTTAACACATACAGGACATTATGGTAACAATGTTTCCTCCATTTCTTCACAGATCGTAGCACATCGACACAAGGTGCAAGATACCTGGTCTGAGATACCTCAACATTATATCGACCATCTCATTAGGAGTATATCCAGGCGTGTTCTCCAGTATCTAAGACATCGTGTAGGCTCAACACCTCATATTTTTTCATGTTTGGTCAAACGGTTGTATTTTCCTGAAATTTTTGTAAATGCACCGATACTACGTGTTCTAATTTCTATGTCACTTGTATATAATTATCATCTCATTTATTTCTGCACGATGCAGTAGTACACCTCTAACTAACGAACAACTTTGCATGCCTCAAATCAATAAAAAAAAATCTTTCGTTCAACCCCAACCCTCGTATTGTAGATTACAATCTTCAACAACGAAAAAATCGCGCATAATTACGACTAACCTTCGCGCTATCGAAGCAAAATATCGTTTATACCGATAAACACGACAAGATCCCCGGCTTGTCGACTAGGAGCGTTCACCTAGCCACGTGATCGCCCACCCCAACCCTTTGGTCGATGTCATCCTCAAACAAGGGCTTGTCGCGATAGCTGATAATGCAATTTCCTCGATGAGCCCTTACATAAGTGGCATCGATTTCAGAACGACACGGCCTCGAGCACCAATCTTCATTAGGCCGGAAGGTAAGGGTAGCAGTTACCCTTAGCTAGGGGTTGAGATGGGATTAGAACAGCCCAACCCTTTTCTGTAGGGACTTGAGGAAAACGGCCCTTGAATGGAACTGCTTAGTTCGTTACTTGGGAAGGATTTCTAGACGATCATTCAATAGAGCTGAGTGGGAAGACCTTCAACAAAGGGAAAAATCACGCAAACCGATGAAAAAGCTTCAAGGAAACACAAGCGACAGGAGATGGCTCTTCCCTAAAAAAATAGCGTGTTAAGCCTAATGTCGACTGGCACAGAGACTCTGTAATTAGTAGTTGCACAAACATTTTTTATTGGCCTGTTTCCACTTGATAGAGCAGAAGTCATTACTTCACTAGAGGTTAATTACACTGAGATGAAGCAGTAAAAAGCTAAAGACCCAACTACACAAGAGATAGAAGTTTAAAATTCAAAGTGGGAAGCAGTGAAATTTGAATTCAGGTGGAGATAAAATCCCATTGTCTAAATATAGTATGATTCGGTCATTTGAACAATTCCCTTTCCAACATCGCCTTGAGGAAAGGGAAGTACACGTAGGCGTCTTCAATGATTCTAGCTAGATTATCTAAATTCTGAGTTAGTATTAAGTTAAGTGGTTTTCAAGGATGAGATTGGCGAATGCATGAAAAGGCTTTCTAAAGCTCCTGACTACTCCTCAGTGTTTTCCTAATTTTTTTATATTCTTCTCAAACTTTCTATCTATATGAATTTCAACTTTTTATAGGCTCAATAAACCTAACTGAATAAATATAATAAATAGTATAATATTGGGTGTTAAATAGCACTGTTTTCCGTTTGAAAATTGGCAATACAGCGTTGTAGGTTGTGTTCGTGAATCAAGTCCCCTCGTAAACTCGAAATTATTGCAGATTACCTCCCATTTCATGAATTTATAGACGCTACGCTCAAAGAAACATACTCATCTTATCGTACGGTGTGATTCTCTTTTCTTTGAGATGGAAGTTCATAATTTCAAACTTATTCATCTTTATGTAATTTCTGTTCCATTTATCTTGGCTGTTAATGTCATTTGCTATCTGTGAAGTGCTCTGAAATGTTACAAGTGTTTCAAAGAAACTCTGTAATCATTCTTGGTTCAGAGAATGGTGATCAACTCCAGTTTCGACGAACTGGAATTGGAAATTGCAATAAATATAGTTACCTCATACATATTCAATTTGTTCGTGGAATCTCTGGATTTGGGAGACGGAGAAGATTGTAGGCATAACCTTAAAGCCTTGTTCGCCTCCTTATTCAGTCTAGTAATCCACCCTGAATATTTCAAGCTTTTCAGTTAACCCTTAGAGGAGCTAAACTCTTAGGGCACTGACTCGTTGACTACGTTGCTCCAATGTAAAAAAATTAAAAATTAGTATAAATATCATAAATTAATAAATAATAAATAGAGGAACGTTGGAATAGATGGATCAATCATAAAGCTGAGTATACTTATGAATAGTGTCAGTTTTGTAAGAAAAAATGTATGATATTTATGCTAATTTTTCAATAAAAAATCGTGTCAAGGTGGAACTTGAGCAACTCCTTGTCGAAATGTCTTTATCGCGAGACAAATCACAGCGTACTTGATTAACACAGAATTCTTCCACGAAAAAACCTCATCAAAACGACAAGAGGACAGCATTAATACAATATATCTTTTTCACGCCAATTTCAAGTACAGCCAAGTAAAAACTCGAATCCTGCGACGAAGGACATTCCGTGTAATCAGTACGAGGTTTACTTTTAACGTTAACAACGTTGTTATAGCAGAACGTTTAATGGCCTGTCCCAGTTTTCTTTTTGTTCTCCAAGCATAATTTCGTGGGTAATTAATTTGGTTTAATTGTCCATTGTGCAAGTCTGTTAAAGGAGAATCTCAAAAATTAATGTCGCTGGTTTTTTGCACGTGAGACGCTGACGAGATGGCGAATTGCTTTCAGCGTTTTATTTCAATTGAGAAAAAATTGAATCGTTCTGGAGAATTTTAAGGAGATTGAGATTGCTTTGCAAAGGCAGAATTGATTTTAAGATAATTTCTTTTACTTTTTCGAATGTTCGTTCTCTGAACAGATAGCTTTGTCATTTCGTCACAATGTATGTAATTTTCGAATTTTTTGTCATTTATCAGTTTTTTGTTTTGGAAATGAGATGATTATTTTCCTTTATTCCAACTGCAATATATTTGATAGAAAATCATTGTTTGTTACTCTTTGCTTCATACAGGATGAAACAAAATAGGAAAAGTTAGAAAAACTCCAAATTTATCAATTATTTATTTTTGATTGATGATAGTTGTTCCACAACTGAATCCAAATTCAATAGTCCGTATTACCACATCTACTTTCAATCAACTGCCTAATACATCTTGGCATTCCACGAATCAAATCATTAGTGAAATTTTCAGGCATATCGTTCCATTCATCCTGAAGGGCTAAATTCCAGTCCTGAAAGTTGAAGGTGGGTTTTGGCGATTGGATATTGCTATCACTAAGTAATCGTATACGTGCTCAATTGGATTCATGTCTGGTGAGTTTGCTGGCCAGTTCATTCTCTGGATATTGTTCTCTTGAAGAATGTTTTGGACACTTCGTGTACGATGTGGTGAGGCGTTATCATCCTGATAAATGAAATTACCCCCAAATTCGTTGCGCAGAGGAGCAGTGATTGATTCAATGATGTTTTCTACGTAGATGGAACTAGTCATTGTTCGTTCAACGATAATAAGAGAGGTACGGCGATCGAACATTATACCCCCCAACATATTATTGATCCACCTTGAAAGGGCAACTTCCCATGCAAAATTGAATCGCTCTAGTCTGCCTGGACCTCTCCAAACCCTTTCTCGTCTACTATCACTTAGTAAACCGAATAGGGGCTCGTCCAAAAAATGTACGTTGCGCCATTGTGGAAGAAGCCAGTCTTGGTGGTGATCTGCCCATTGTCGACGGGTAGCTCTATGTCCAGGTGATAGCCGAAGTACTCTTAAAGGTCTTCTTGTCCTTAAATTTGAGGAACGCAACCTTTCCCTTATGGTACTGGTTGATACTACCGTCTATAGGTACTCAAAAAATAACTTCGAAGATCTGTTACAGATACCGTTCGATTCTTTCGAGTAAAATTTGCGATATAATGGTCTTCCCTTGCAGATGTTCCTCTTGGTCTACCAAGAAGAGGACCACTATGCGCTTCTCTGAAGCCCGTGGAATATTCAAACGTTGCTCAACAACTTGGTTCGACAAAGCTTTTTGACGTAAGGCTACTATTTTTGCCTGGTCAAACTGAGAAATTGGATATCCCGGCATTTTCCACGGAATATTCTCAATATTACAACTCTCTTTATCCACTGAAAACTTATTAACTCCGAATACACCTGTATTCTCCAATACAAGAAACATTTTTTGCTGATTTATTGCTTTCATTTAAGTGATAAGATAATGAAGATTCCACACACAAAAAATTGTCAACATGTTGAGGGTTGACAGGGAGGGCCAAGACTTTTGACGATGTATGTATGTCAAATTATCTAAAGTTTTCAATCTAAGAAAAAATACTATCACCCAGGATGCAGAGTTTATTATAACGAACTTTGAACTAACTTCCTATACAGGATCTAAGTCGAAGTGATACTAGTGAGGGCCATATCGAAAGTGTCTATTAGAGCGACGGTACCTTGGTACCTGCCCTGCAATTTGGGTTTGATCATAGAGACTCATGGGCGTGATTGATTCTGACAATAATGGCCTCAGCATGATGTGCTTAGGATTACATGGGCTTAGTATTAAATCATGAATAGCTAACAGACAAATGAAAGCGCTCGATTTCACGTGAATACTTTTCTCATTTTCATTTGTCGTCATATAATTTTGCGAGTGGTCACCCATCCAGATACCGACCCCATTCAAAACTGCTCAATTTCACCAATAGAAATCTTCGTTTTCCTTCCAGATGAAATGTTAACTTTGACATGAAATTGAAAAAAAAACCCGCAGATGAGTTATCAGAATCCCATCGGTTAATGTCATCTGATTTCGATCAATTTGTCATCGGCAAGTTATGCGTCGCACTTTCTAGCATTTCTATTCGCATTTGCGGGAAAGTAGCCGTTAATTGTCAATAGTTTGTTCGCTGTCATCGCATTACTGCAGATTAAGATGATTTACCGTTTTATACGACGCTTCGCGCCCGACAGTTCGCACAGTTAGAAATCGGGGATCTCGAAAATTATTCTTAATTAACAGTAAAAGTTCGTACATCAAATGTTCGCATGAAACGTTTAGTATTGAGACGTTCGAATTTCACGAAAGTGCGCCAAGTGTAGATTGGAGGTTTTGTTCCTCGCGTCGAAGGATTTCACAATTCCAGTCGGAATCTCCGATTGGAAAGAATTTCATTGTGTTGCGTCTTGGTAATTGCAGGAAATTATCACCTTAAATATAATTCCTTTGAAATTGGATTCGTTAGTACCGTCATTTCCGGTTTTACGCATTTATTTTAGAAAGCAAGATGCCATCAAGTTTGCACTTATTTCCGGTAGAAAATACTTAATACTTGTAGCTATCAATATAAATGCGCAATTTGAGATTTTAAATGGACAAAATTAGCCTAATTGTTCGTCTGTTGTCCAGAATCCAGCCACTGGTTTCGAAGATACCACGTCACTCAATAAGTCTTGGACATGATGCACCACCACTTTTTTCTTTGTCAGTAACAATCTTCAAATGATAGGTGCCATAATTTCGGAATATAGAGTAATCATTATTTCACTGAATCGAGGTCGTTAGGGCTCTATTAGCCTGCCGGGAACTGGGACCATCTTTTGTTCTTAACCCTACCTATTCATATCATATTCATGGGAGGCCTTCGATGCTGTCTCTACCTCCTTGCCACAGAACCTGCAGATCTCATCTGCTGACTTACCCATACAGTACAAAAGGTATTTGTACCGACAGTGTCCTGTCAGCAGTCCCACCATTACCCAAAGCTCAGCTCGTGGTAGCTTCAGGAGCTTTCTGGTATAGGTCGGTGGAAGCACCACAAATTTCTTTGCCTGAGCAAGATCAGGAGTATTCCACCAGAGATTTTTCCTTTTGTACCTCTCCCATTGTTGTACCGCTGTCTTGTATTGGTATTTTTCAAGCTCACAGAAGGGCTCAGGGCCAACAGGTATCAACCTTGATACCCTTTTTGCAAGTTCATCGGCTTTTTCATTTCCTTAAATACCACAATTTATATGACAATGGATGTTACAAGGATTCATCACCACCCCCCTGAGTCAGAGAGAACGCCAGTTGAGTGGAACACAATCGGTGAAAGCCATCCATGAATACCAAAATTTCAAACATCAGCTGTCATAGTTATGGCATCCGTATTTTGGAAGGTAGAAGGTATATTGTCCATTGATTATCTTGACAAAGGTCAATCTATCAATAGTGCATATAACATAACGTTATTAGATCGAATGAATGCAGGAATTGATAAAACATTCTCAAATTCAAAAGAAAAAATTTATCTGCGAAGAAAACCATGCTCAAATTAAACAAATTTCGCTTCCAACTACTCATATTCCAGATCTGGGCCCAAGTGATTACTGCTTTTTCGCAGACCTTTAAAAGAATGCAAAAAATTTGGATGTAATGAAGAAGTAGTCACCAAGGTGGAGCCTATTTCGAAAGCAAAAGCGAATCTTTCTGCAGAAAGATTAATTTTAAAGCAGAAAATTAAAACTTTCCGCAAATAACGAGAGTTTGGCTGGTAAGCTGACATGTTCAATCGAGAATAACTTTATGATGCAGACACATATCGACTTATATTTCGATGGTGTTATGCTTACAAATACCTAAGCTTATTGTGTGACATCTACGGTCTATTTATTTCGACCACCACTTACCGCTACAGCCATTTATTGCAAAACGTCGGAAGCAACGTTGTACACCTGATATTAGGCTGATTTGGCTCATTAACGAACATAACCAGCCCACAAATGCACCCTTGAAGGTCCCCAGTAAACACGTCGGAGCCGTCGACTTGACCATCTCGTAAAGAGTACAATTCCAAGCTCATGAATATTCGTCATGCCTAACGACCAGACACTACGGAGAGATCGATGATTTAGTGGCGTTTCATGCGAAAAACACCATATAGAATTATTAATGCACCAAGCGCGACTATCTCTAGACTAGCTGGCAGACTGCCTCCGTCCATTCTTCCATATAGAGGATCATACCGGGCGCTTGCACATAAGTCAGACGTGCCCGTTTGTGAGCCTGTCTACCGACAAATTGCCCACCACTTATAAAGTGCACGTTTATCGATCTTCCTTTTGAACTGCCATGCGATTAGCTTTTTCAGGGACGCCATATATATCGGCCCACTCGACGGAGATCGCCGTGGTTGTTGATTGTCTGGTGGTGGAAATTGTGGTATCCAGCTCTGTACCCGTCCCAGGTTAATTCGTTTCTCGGGGCGCTGAGTGCGCGCATCTTTCTCGGATGATGTATGGAGTCATTTTAGTTGTAAATGGTAAGGGTAGAGCTGCGTTTTTTATGCGAAAATGAAAGAATAAGATCGACAATTCGTTTGACGCCATTCTTCTCAGTCCCGGTTTACTTTGTTCAACTGACACCCTGAAGTTGGCTGTCCACTACCGAAATTCGTTCAACCGGGCTGCTAAGTTTATATTGTCAGTGAAATCTTTGAGGTTAAACGGATGTGAAGAAACTGGTAGAAAGTCATAAAGTATCCTCTACTTATAATGTCAATATTTTTGAAAATCCTTTGCCAAATTAAATTTTATTTTGCAAGCGTTTGCGTTTGCAAGCCCAGGCTTATAGGACTTTTTTCTTAAATTGATATTTCTTCGAAAATTT
The DNA here is from genome assembly GCF_914767665.1 of Harmonia axyridis. NCBI lineage: Eukaryota > Metazoa > Arthropoda > Insecta > Coleoptera > Coccinellidae > Harmonia > Harmonia axyridis. The sequence continues at coordinate 36,331,527 of NC_059505.1, forward strand.
CATTTACTCTGACCACCTGTGCTTACTTGTGTTCCGAAATATTAAGATGAAGAAAACTAATTCCAATTGTATAAAATGTTTTTCGTTTTGAAAATGAAAGTATTATGTATTAGGTCTTCAATTTCCTTGACGCCATTCTTTTCACTTCCGGTTTGCTAGGTTTAACTGACACCCTGAACTTAGTTATCTACTACCAAAATACGTTACACCAGTCAGTTAAGTTCATATTGTCAGTGGAGTCTTAAAGGTTAACCGAGGGAGAAAATACTGGGAGGAGGTCATAAAGTACCCTAAACTTATAATGTCAATATTTTTGAAAATTCTTTGCCACATCAAATTTTATTTTGCAAGCGTTAGCCCAGGCTTATAGGACTTTTTTTTTAATTGATATTTCTTTGAAAATTTCATCTAGTGTAAGCACTTATGCTTGCTTGTGTTCCGAATTATAAAGATAATGAAAACGAATTCCAATTGTGCAAAATGTTTTTCGTTTTTATGTGAAAATGAAAGTATTATGTATTAGGTCTTCAATTTCCTTGACGACATTTTTTCACCTCCGGTTTGCTATGTTTAACTGACACCCTGAAGTTGGCTGTCCACTACCAAAAGTTCATATTGTCAGAGGAGTCTTAAAGGTTAACCAGGGGTGAAAATACTGGGAGAAGGTCACAAAGTAACCTATACTTATAATGTCATTATTTTTGAAACTTCTTTCCCAAATCAAATTTTATTTGCAAGCGTTTGCGTTTGCAAACCCAGGTTTATAGGACTTTTCTTTAATGGATATTTGAAAACTTCATCTACTGCAAACACTTGTGTTCCTAAATATTCAGATAATGAAAACGAATTCCAATTGTACAAAATGTTAATTTTTTTTCTCTCTTTTCAGGTAAGCTGTTCACGAATTCCATAGCATGGCCAAATCATCTCGAGAACGTCCGCAGTGAGTAATTGGAATTTTCGAATTTTTTGGACGGCTCCCCCGGTGCAATTTAATACGCGTAAATTCCACCGGGTCGACACCCACCTCACGACATGTCGCTCGGATGATTGAATGTCGACCAGCCTCTCAGACGTTCTATGCGGCATCCAGAATATCGCTCGGTTATAAATAAGCTTCACTTTTTCACCGGTTCGCTTCACAAATCATCGCTACTGGATCTGGTCCAACGGCCATGTTCTAATAAGTTATTAGACGACGTATACGCGCGAACTTGTTCTACGTCGGAGGAACATCTCGACGTGTGTACCTGCCCGTTTTCGATCGTTTGGCCGATAGGGGATCAAGATCGATTAGAATCGATTAGGATGGCGTTTATTTCTGCTTAATTTCAGAAAATATCGTTGAGCTGGGACTGCATTGCTTTGAATTGAAGCTTTTAATGCCTATGATTTGTGTTTGTATTGAGACAGAAATTCTAGTTGTATTATATGTGCTCAAGAGTATCTCAAAAAGGAATTCAAATACATACACGCACAATATTAACACTACTTGAATAATATTTTGCGCTTCAAAAAAACAGGTATTCGACGAAGAGCTTAAAAATGCTTTAATATCAACTGGAGGTGTTTTTTTTAAAGCATGAGAAATCCAAATAATAATACAAGACAGAAATATTGTTGGAATTATTTTTTTTTATTGTTATAATCTGGTAGATAATTTCATGGCATTTATTTTTTCAATATGATTTCCCCCATATGTGTGCTTACGAGTTAACAGGCCAATTGAAAAGTCCCCGGTCTACCAAAGTATAACACATTTTTTTGGCAAAATTCGATTTTATTATTCAACATAGTTGCCTTCGAGGGCGATACAGCGATTATAGCGATCTTCCAACTTTTCGATACCATTTTTGTAGTACGATTTGTCTTTCGCTTCAAAATAGGCAGTTTCGGCGATTACTTCTTCATTGGAGCTAAATTTATTTTTAGCGGGCATTCCTTTGAGGTCTTAGAAAAGGAAAAATTTGTTGGGGGCCAGATCTGGCGAATACGGTAAATGCAGAAGCACTTCAAAGCCCAATTCATACAAATTTGCCATTTTTTTCATTGATTTGTGACACGGCGCATTGTCTTGATGAAACAGCACCTTTTTTTTTCTTCAAATGGGGCCGTTTTTTTAACGATTTCATCCTTTAAACGGTCCAAAAACGCTATATAATAATCGCTGTTGATGGTCTGGCCCTTTTGGAGGTAATCAATGAATATTATACTTTACGCATCCCAGAGTACTGATGCCTCAACCTTGCCAGCTGACTGATGTGTTTATCCTCGCTTTGGATTCGGTTCATCGTGTGCAGTCCTTTCAGCTGACTTCGATTGGACTCCGGAGTTAAGTGATGGAGTCATGTTTCATCCATTGTCACATATCGACGCAAAAATTCAGGTTTATTGCACTTAAACAGCTTCAAACACTGCTCAGAATCATTAACACGTTGTTGCTTTTGATCGATTGTGAGCTCGCGCGACACCCATTTCGCACACAGCTTTCTCATGTACAAATATTCGTGAATGATGCTGTACACGTTCAGATGATATCTTCAATGTCTGATATCTCGATCAACCTCACTTTACGGTCATTCAAAATTATTTTGTGAACTTTTTTGATTTTTTCGTAGGTGATAGCCTCTTTTGGGCGTCTACTGCGTTCGCCGTCTTCGGTGATTAAATTGCTTGCTCACTAAGTAGTTCGATTAGGATTAGGTTGTCCGTAAAATAGACGAAGTGCTCTATGAACTTTGAGAACAGATTTATTCTTTAAAAGTAAATTTGGAACCGTTTTTCTGGCATCAAACGATTCATGATGAATAATCCTTACTGAACAGAAATATCAACTCAGATTGACATTCCCAACTGTCAAACCATAGATAACGGTCATCGAAACTTTTCGTGCAGTTAAAAAAGTCCCTGTAAATCATATTAATTTTTCTCCCAATTACTAGCACATTTTTTGTTGGAAAACCTTCAAAAATATGAGAGGTAGTCGTGGTGTACCTCAAACCTCTAAAATAAGGGTGTACATACACGTTATGAACAGTCCCAACGTGGAAATTACTCCCAGTTAAAGGACAGTTATCAACTACTTCAATATTAATTTCCAACTAGAACACGTGAATTCTTCCAAATTGTACAAATCTTCACATTTCTTCATATGTTATTTCTATTATCGAATCTATTTTTCACATTTAGCGAAAAGTTCTAGGAAAGCATTCATTCCAACTTGGATTCCCACTATTTGTTATCACAAACAACAAACGAGAATGGTGTTGAGTTGAAAGAGAAAAATGAAATTGCCCTCTAAACTTCCACGTTTCCTTTGTAAACACTTTTACCGAAAAGTAGCTTTCGACGCCTTTCGATCTATTGCGTAGGTATAACCGGCCTGCTTCTTCTTCCCAGAAATCGCGTAAATCTACCTGATGAAAATATCGAACGTTAACAAAGCTTTTCACGCGTCGCCGGGAAGTTTTACACGTTCCTCTGATTTATTTTCGAAATTTGCTTGTTTCGCGTCGTGTTTAAATATAGCGCCGCCTCCTATGATCTATAGGTATCCAGACGAGTCGTGGGTTCAAACAGAACTACGCCAGGTTGTATCGTTAGAAAGTTTTATTAGTTTTGCAAGTTTTACGTGGAGTTCTGGGTTCTAGATTGTTTTGAAAACTTGAATTATATGAGATGAAAGGTAAACTGAAGGTGAAAACACTGGGAGGAGGTCTTAATGTATCCTCTGTTTATAATTTCAACGTTATATTCAAAAAAATTCTCTGCAAAATTGAAATTTGTTTAGGCAGCTGAGTTCATATTGTCAGTTGAATCTTGAAGATAAACTGAAGGTGGAAAGACGGGTACGAGGTCTCAAAGTATACTGTGGTTGTAATGTCAATGTGATTGGTTGTGAAATAGCTTGATTATATGAGAAAAAGATACAAGAAGTCTTGAAAGTACAAGTGCTGAAGCAATATGTCCGACAGAGCATCTAGATATCATTAGAAACTTTTATTGGGTGACAAAATAGTGATGCTTGCTTTTTGGAGAAAGTATGTACATAGATCGACGAACAAGTACTCTAGGATAATAATCTAAATAAGGTGGGGAAGCTAACGACAGTGTCATTTGTCATTGAAGATTAGATAGATGTCCAAAAGATGTTGAGGATAGTAACAGGTTCACGTTCTTGTTTAAATCTTTGGTCAATGATTTGATGCTCAGAAGCTGAACTATCTCGTAGAGATAATTGTTATAATATTGTTCTCTCATTATGTTCTCACGCTGTTAACATTACTGTTTTTATTTTAATGAGACGCTGAATTTGTACCATTGTCAACATAGTACATGGTAATAGTTTGAGGAAGTTGATCAAATGTAGACGCAGTTTAGGGATTCACGGCTTGGCTTGATTTTCAAGTCACGAGCTTGATTTTCAAGTCAAGTAATTGGTTAAAATGTCAAGCTACTTGACTTAATGAATCCCTACTCCTAATATTTGGAATATCCAGAAAGATTGAATATTATTCTCAGCGTGAAGTGGATAATTTTGATTAGGAGAAGAATAGAACAAGAAGAGTCTTTCCATAAAATACTACGTCAAGGTTCATTCTAATGCTTCCATCATTACATCATCTTGTAGTATTTGAATAAATGCTGTTTTTGGCAGCAAAAATAATCCCTATTAATTATGAAATACCGGGTGATTCAGAGGACAGTTATTTCGGCACAAACGATGATGAAATAGCTCAATTCCTGAAATTTCGCCTGCTCGACCTTGAACATCGAATAACTCAACGAGTAATCCCTATAAAAAAACGCTGACAGAAATGAATAACAACCCGTGAATAATTTCCCAAGTCATAGGCGGACTGCTTCGCTAATTAGCTGTTTCGTTAACCGAAATAATTACTTTACGTCTAATTGATAGTAAAATCGCAGGTTTCCTCCAGCCTTTGGCACCGTGACAGGTCAACATCAGTTGGCGACAAGAGTTTCACCGGAGTTGCTCCAAATCGAGTTTTTTCTTTATTAAATATAGTCGGTGACATCAGAAGTGATGCATCCAGAAGAAAGAAGTTCTGAAGAAAATTAATTCCTATTTTTTTTTAACTGGATTCATTAGTGAGCTACTAGAGATGTTTCAGTTCAGTTGTTGCAACTGCGTTAGGGATTCATTAAGCCAAGTAGCTTGACATTTTAACCAACTACTTGACTTGAAAATCAAACTCGTGATGTTGACTTGTTTTGTTTTAGATATTTATTGCTTGACTTGATATCAAGCTACTTGATATTACTTGAGCTTGATACGCACGCGTCGCACGGCATATATTTCTGCAATCTTGTGCGTGCTTAGACTAAATGAGGGGATTCCTCTAGCGCCGAGAGACTGAAGCATTCGACAGTGTGACTTTATTAGTAGTTTCCTCACATTTTCTATGAAATCTATTGGTAGATTTTGGTAGTTTCAGAAATATCTTCCCAAACTTGGCCAAAATGGCCAAGGATTTTTTATCAACGCCAGCATCTTCAGCTCCTGTTGAAAGACAATTTTCCAGAGCTGCTTTTACAGTTACAAAATCGGAATACAATAAGTTCAAAAAATAAGAGTGTTTTTTGAGAGGTTTCTTCTCATTTCATTATTTTTCTTTTGATGTGACACTACACAATAAAACTGCTAAAAATCAAGTAGCTTGATATGATTCAAGTACTTGATAAATAAATACTTGACTTGAGCTTGACTTGAAATCAAATCAAGCTTGAAAATCAAGCCAAGCCATGAATCCCTAAACAGAAGCTTGGTTATGTCCGGTTCTCGTCGTCATTCTACTCCTCATAGTTCCACTGACCCTAAGATTTTTTTAGGCTTTCGATTGACCACTTCACAGGAAAAAGAAGACGTTCATAGTTATCCAACCGATCTCTTCCTCTTTAACTGAAGTTTCAATTTTTAAAAATTAGAATTCAACTTGCATATGCGCCTAATTACTTTTATAGTTAAACTTCTCCTTTCGCCAGCTAGATCTATGAGAATCATATCTTCATCTGAGGTGTCGTAGATTTATTGTAGTTTTTCCGTTGTTTCTCCGTAGAAAGATGGCTAACCCTTATGACTTGGGAACGTTAAAACGAGTTTGCAGGTATGTGGTCAAAATCCAATTATGTTACTCCCATTGCAACACTTTATCAACGTAATTACATCTGGCGTTTGCAAATAATTCAATTAGAACACCCGGTATAATGCGGGTTGGCAATTTGTTCGCGCCTATGGGGAATGACTTATTGGAAGTCGAGATTTCTTGGTAGGGTTGGTCAACTCCAGAAAAAAACATGTTTTCCTTTGTTTCTCCCATGGATTATAACGGTAAGTACAGCTGGCTATAAAGTTTGATGGATTTTGATGAAAACTTAGTCATAGGCGCAACTTTTCACGCCAAATCTTATGCTGATGATATTTTCTTCACAAAAAAACTTTTTTGAGGAAACTACCCCCAAACTTTTTTGTGGAGAAAATATAATCAGCATGAGATTTGCCGTGAAAATTTGCGACTATGACGAAATTTCCATTAATATCAATCGAAACGTTCAAACTTAATCGCAGAAAATGATTAAAATGAAGTCTTCGAAGAGAAAGCATTCTCGTACAAATGTTTATGGGAACTTTTTTCTTATTTTGATGAGTACTATCATCTCCTTTTTTTCTACAATTAGGAAACACCTGTATGTATCCAATGCCAGTACTTTCCTTCAATTTTTATCCATTTGTGTACCAAATGAATGACATGTAGTCCATTTAACTGACGAAATCCGCAACACATCGATGGCACTTATGACCGTTTTGAAGGACCATTATAACCAAAAGATTGGCAATGATGTTTGCAAGTCGTAAATTCTTCATAACAACGAACAAGTACCAATCTTCATCTTCGAAAAAGTACAACGGTAGTTCTTGGTAGTATTTGGGGCAGTTTCCACTAACGGTACCATGAGTGTACCATTGTCAAAATGATGGCGCATTCTGTCTCGTCTGTCCCAGATTTCTTGACTGATGGAACAATGCGTTGCGTTGTTTACATCTTGATGGGTTCGAATTCCCAATTGCCGAACAAGTGAACCGATGACGAAGACGTTCAGAAATAGGTGAGTTACCTACCTATAGTAGTTCACTTGGTAGTAGGACATGTAAAGGTAAAGCGTGAATCATTTCATGTAAAGCTTCGGCCTTGATACAGCATGGTTCGAATTTGAATCGAATAAAGAACAGTCATACTGTTGCTTATGACACTTCCACAATGTGAATTTGTTTTGCTTAAGAAAAAATTAAAATGGATTTTGAGTTTCTCACAGAAATCCTGCTTAAAATGGATTTTGAGTTTCTCACAGAAATCCTGCTTAAAATTCTACGTAAAAAAAAGTGCCTTTTATCTGAAATTTTGCATATTGGGGTTTGAGACATTGATCTTCCTCCCTAAAATATTTTCAGATCTCTACTACTTCCGGTTTTACCGGAAACAAACTACTACTCCCCTTATTTCAAATGGCACATCCAGTAAATTTTTGCATCATTAGATAGCTTTTTTGACGACAACTTCGCCAATATGCAATATCTTGGGTAGAAACTCATCGATTCATGAGTTAATGGGATTCTTATAAAAAAAAATGGTGCCGATGAGGACACACATTTTCTTGAATATTTCTCCAGAAAAAGCTTTTTTCAAAAAAATTCTTTTCGTTTTCGATCCTGCAAGAACGTACTATTATGAGAGTGTTTGCGGTTTGGACCAAAAATGTACAGGGTGTTTTTAAGAATATCATGAACTTGGATAACTCAAATTCATCAAAACTCGAGATTTTCGAAATATTTTTAATCATTTCAGTCGTTTAAGTACAAAAATAGTGGAGTTTATTCAAGCAAAGCCTATACCTAAAATGAATACTTCAAGAGTTATGGAGAAAGAACTTTAAATGAGGAAAAACCGCAATTCTTCACTGTGTGAAGTAGTATTTGACTTTCGGAAAACACAGAAAGAAACTGAAATTCGATGTATGGATAACTAAATTTTACATTTCATGAATTATAAATAATTTATCGTTGAGATTTTAGAGAATAAATCAATATAATTTTCCATTACGGATAATTCATTACAATTCTTGAAATGTAAAATTTTGTTAATGAAACATCGAATATTAGTTTCTTTCTGTGTTTTTCGAACAACTACTTCACACAGTGAAGAATTGCGTTTTTTCCTCATTTAAAGTTTTTCCACTATAACTTTCAAAGCATTCATTTTAGGTATAGGGTTACCCTAACTAAATGAACCCCACTATTTTTGTACATAATCGACAGAAATGATAAAAAATATAGGTTCTAATTCGAAAATATTGAGTTTTGATGAATTTGAGTTTTCCAAGTTCATGATATTCTAAAAAACACCCTGTACATTTTTGGTCCAAACCGCAAACACTCTCATAATAGTACCTACGTTCTTGCAGGATCGAAAACGAAAAGAATTTTTTTGAAAATAGTAATTTACGTATTTCTGGAGAAATATTCAAGAAAATGTTAGTCCTCATCGGCACCATTTTTTTTTTATAAGAATCCCATTAACTCATGAATCGATGAGTTTCTACCCAAGATATTGCATACTGCCGAAATCGACATCCAAAAAACTATCTAATGATGCAATAATATACTTGCCTTTTGAAATTAGGAAGTAGTAGTCTGTTTCCGGTATAACCGGAAGTTGTAGAGATCTGAAAATATTTTAGGGAGAAAGATCATTGTCTCAAACTCTAACATGCAAATTTTCAGCACAAAATCATGATTAGTTTACCATAAACGTCGAAAAGGCCATCCCGGTAAATCACCGGTAGAATGTTTTAATTTCAGAGCTCTATCATCATTATTAGCGGATATATAATTTTTTTCAGATATTGACATCTTTCCAAGTTTCGCTTATAACTCGAAAACTCTTATTAGAAAAAAGAGAACGAGAACGATCTCTGATGCAAAAGTTGTAGTGCTAAAACATCGAAATTTGCCCACCCTATAGATACATAGCAAAATGACGCAATGTCAGCTGCCATACCGATGATCCAGATGAAAATCACCTGTCCAGAATTGCATCACAAAATAGCTTTCTCCGGAAATAAATGAGATTAGATTTCCAATTCCAACAAAGCTGCTCTGTGATGGCAGACTGGAACCGGGACCAAAAACAAATCACCCATTACACAAAAATATCAATCACGTTTATATTTAATTCGTTTTACGTTTCCTACTAATCGAAATAGCCTGAGATGACTAAACTGGCAGCGCTCTTGACGTTGAGCAATGTTTTGCTGCCAGTATTACTCAATGAACAACAACTGCCAGACCACCAGACTCTCAATCGAGAGATCACCCTTGAAAATTTTTTTTTTCGGGATCAAAAGCGCATTCATCGTATGATGAGTCAACTCGGTACTCGAACAGAGTTGCGAAACAACCAATCGATTTATCGATATTTACTGGCGTATAATAAGCTAGCTTCTCTTGACTATTTTATTGCGACTTGGGCTCGAATCGCTGAGAATGTAAATTACGTTTCGATTTCAAGGATGTTTACTACATTTTGCGACGTTATGAGTAATGGTCCTTTAAATGCTCTTTTAAGTTTGTCTTAAATTCAAAACTAGGTATTTTACCTCGAAAATTATTGAGAGCTCACATCTTTATCGTAGCACTGGTTAATATCATTGACAAGGTGAATTGTGAACTTCACGAAAATGTGTATGTTTGGTCTTTGTCTTTTTGTATCTATCATTCTAACTTAAATCGATAAGATCATCAGCAGTTCAAGTTTTGTAGATACTGGAGGAGGTCTTTTGCTTTTGGCTCCTTGAAAGTTGATCCTTCCAGAATGGTTTTTGAATATGTACAGTCCCAAATTCCATTATAAAGAGAAAGGGAAGAAATAATAATAATCATGCATTTTGTAAGATAATTAGACTTTAGACTTAGATTCAAGAGGGTGTAGGATTTCACATATGCCTACTTATGCGTTTCGTCCCTGGCACAAACACCGGACTCATCAGTGTGACTTTGGTGTATTTGTGTGTGCCGTGTCGCAGACGCTTGGGTAATTTATTATTATCGGGAGCCGCCGGGACTCGAACCCGGCACCTTATCGCAACTCGGTGAGGGAGTTTACACTCTTTACCTCTAGACCACCGAGCGCTGTGTTTATTGTTGTTAAGTGGGGCTTCATGAGAAGCCGCCACAAGGACTTTCATTGCACATCGACCTCATGTTCTCTGCATTATTCGTCGTAATCTACAGTTCGCCCTTCAGTTGGCTTCAAGGAGGTCACTTCCTCACTTCTACAAGTCTCTTGCCAAAGTATTTTTTGCGTTGGCTAGCAGCATGCCCTCAATGAAATCCAATGAGCAGATGTACCATATTCTTACTAAGATATTTCTCAGATCTCGCAGTATCAAAGTTTCGAAGAAACTTTTTGGAATATGTTAACCCAGAAAGATTATGTCAGAGTATTTCTCTTTCGGTTTCTTTCTCCTTCTGAAACTATTTCTTGTAGGTACGTTTGCCTGTACTGAGAAAGGTTCTGGGTCGATGAAAGGACTTTCTTTTGACTCCTGAGTGGCAGTAACCCAGACTAAACACAATGTAATTGTTGCCTAATTCATTGAAGTTCCTTCGGCACTTCAATACCAATGTTTTGATTGCTGCCCGACTGTCTAAATGTATCATATTTCTGACAGTTTCTTACTGGGTTCATTTCCATACATCTTCATGTCTGATGCACCCAAGTTATACCCTGATAAACTGATCGTTTTGCTCTTGATATATCTCATACCAAGCAACCCTGTGCCACTAGTTTCTATGAAGGTTCTTCTTCTTCAATTACCTATCCGATTCGAATGTTGGCAATCATAATTTCGTTAGTAGTAGCTCGAAACAGTTCTGTTGAGTTTTTCCCAAACCAGGTTCTCAGGTTCCGCAACCATGATATTCTTCATCTTCCGGGTCTTCTCCTACCTACTACTTTCCCTTGAATTATATTCTGTAGTAGGCAGTATCTCTTTATTTCTCATAATATGCCCCATGTATTCGAGCTTTCTTCTCTTGATTGTATAAATGATTTCCAAGTCTGATTTCATTTTCTTTAGCACTTCTTTCTTTGTTATGTGAGCTATCCAAGGGGTCCTGAGCATTTTTATATATAGCCACATTTCGAAAGTATCCAGTTTCTTCGTGGTGTCTTCTTTTACTGTCCAAACTTCTACGCCATACAGTCAATGCATCTTAGTTGTCTTACCTTCGTTACCAGAGATAAGTTGTGGTTCTTGAAGATGGCACTCATTCTGTTGAAAACCGTCCTAGACTTCCCTATGCGACTTTTAATTTTTTGTGCGCTTTCCCATTGCTCATTTATGACAGTACCAAGATATTTGTACTGCTTTACTCTATGAAGGTTGTTCCACACATGGGTTCAGGATTGGGATATCTAGAGGGTCACAGCAACAAATCGACTCTCTTATCTTTCAAAATGGTCCAAAGTAATTCTGGCTATAAGTGGTCGAGCATTATTTCTTAATGCAAATTTACAATTCTGCGGTAAGAGTGACGTCATAAAATTTAATTCACATAATGAAATTACAATGAAATTAATTATTTTGTTGGAAAAGGAACTTCGTGTGTGTCCATATATCTTGACAAAATATATGCAATGGATTATAATTATTTTCTGTGATGAATCCAGATTTTGTACATACTTGATGACCGTGCAAGGGTGAGAAAGCGGCATTTCAAAAGACGAAATCCTTGAAAATCTAAAGGTGCCACACACGACGAGATTTACTAGACGAACGACATACTTCCCATATCGCACGAAAATTTTGCAGTTGGCCAGACGGCGTTTCAGAGCGTCGAAAACACGATTTCCACCGCGATGTAACCAAAGCGTATCCCTGGTCCGGCGATCGATCGCTCTGCTCGTTGTCGTAAATCTTCGCGTCGCTAATTGCGAGATGGGATAATACCGGTCTCCGGACGGGACCTTAGCATTCTCGCGACCGCCACGGACGCGGGCGCAATGCCGACCGGTCGCCTAAAATTACGTAATGACGGGCTTGTAGCGGCTTAAGGATAAATTTAATGAGAGGTTTCGGAAACGATCTCTTAATTCCGCGATTGGTGGTTCTCTTGGTTCCGTCGACAGGGTACAGGTGGCGACACAGGCTAATAGATGGTCCACAGACAATCTGACAGAACAGTCAATTCAATTTTCCTTTTTGAGAAAAATTTACTTCTACGATACGTCATCAGTGACGTCATGCCATTGGTTAATCAAATATAAAGTAGATTTGAATTGAATACTTTCTTCTTTATGGTTTTGGATTTCACTAGACTAAAGTTCATTCTGAAATTGCAATTTTGTATGTTGTAATGATGACTTGATTGTGTCATGACAAATCCTTAGGTGGTAACTCTTGAGAGTTGGTTGACAGGGAGTGTTATCACTAACGCAAAGAAACCAATTGAGTTCAGGGCCAATAAAAGGTGGATTTAATTTCGTGGATAATAGTTTATTCTTAAACAAGTTGCAGAATGGGCTTCTATTCCAACACGAATGCGAAATTAGAAAACGAGGGACGAAGGAGCGAGTTTTCGAACACATGAGTGTTAGAATTGACTACTGCTACGTGTATTAGACGATATTTTCTCTATTTCAGTCGAGTTTTGTGAAATATTCTCGAAATTCATTGAAAAATTCAGATTATACATCCTAGTGACTTTTGTATTGTATCTTGGCAGTTGGTGTGACTGTTACGAAAATTGACAGATAACGGAATTTGAATTTAAATCGAATTTTGAAATAATTTATTAATTACGCATTAAATTCGTGAATTATGTATGACGAAATCGATTCAACACCACCATAATTGAGAGAAATTGCAAATAATGTTGCAAATCATTCCACTATATCCAAATCATATTATATTGACAATTGACATGTGTTGAAATTTGATAGGATCGTTAGTCAGAGTAGACAACCACAAAACGAAAAATATAACTGAAAATAATGGTGTAATCAGTTAATTACAGCACTGTTTTTAGAACTGTAATGAACTCATTACGATACTGAAATAGAGAAAATACTTTTCAGGAACGAGGTTGATCTTAACATAGACTCCATTAATCGGCAACATTTTCGAACTTTGTGGCAAAAAGAAAACGTTGAAACATGTCTCTATTTGGTATTAGTTTTAGTCTAGAAGAATCATATAGCCTGTTTTTGCGGTGGGGGATAATTTTTGAAATGATTTTGGAATGATATCGTAAAAATCTTCAGTTATATGCGAAGATCGATCCATTCTGAAGTGGTTTTTTTTTTCTTTATTTATTCCGTTGGCCCACTTTCATTGCCTCAAATCTCCCGAATCGTAAACAATTTCGATCTAGTATGTTTACGACCTTCTACTTGGTTCACGAAGTATATTGTTGAAATTTAGTACTTCTTGTCGGGCGATCGAGATTAACACTTTGCGGCCAGACAAGTCGTTCAAGATATAAAAATACCCATTAAAGATTTCATGTTTACCATTACCCACACACATAGTTCGTGCTCGCTACTGGAATTTCGAACAGCTTTTAAGCTTGTCCTCTTAATGGACAATAACATAAATTTGGTTTTTTTTAGAACGCAGTGAACCACATTTTATGAATCATTTTTTTATATAATGAAGGAATTCACTTACTGTCTTATTGTGTTATTGGGAGTGAAAGTGTGAATGTTTGTGACATGACTGTGACCGCAAAAATTGCATTTGTGGCGCTCAAGGCTTTAAAAATTGACAATTCAAAAAAATAAACATTATCACAATCATTCATAGCCTATTATTATTTTTGGTAAAATTCGACAACATAGTTGCCTTCGAGGGCGATACAGCGATTATAGCGATCCTCCAACTTTTCGATACTATTTTTGTAGTACGATTTGTCTTTCGCTTCAAAATAGGTCTCAGTTTAGGCGATTACTTCTTCATTGGCGCTAAATTTCTTTCCAGCGAGCATTCTTTTGAGGTCTGAAAACAGGAAAAAGTCGCTGGGGGCCAGATCTGGAGAATACGGTGGATGCAGAAGCAATTCGAAGCCCAATTCATGCAATTTTGCCATTGTTTTCATTGATTTGTAGCACGACGCATTGTCTTGATGAAACAGCACCTTTTTTTCTTCAAATGGGGCCGTTTTTTAACGATTCCATTCTTTAAACGACCCAATAACACTATATAATAATCGCTGTTGATGGAATGGCCCTTTTGGAGGTAATCAATGAATATTATACCTTGCGCATCCCAGAATACTGATGCCATAACCTTGACTGTTGGTTTTTTCCTCGCTTAGGATTCGGTTCATCGTATGCAGTCCAGTCAGCTGTCTGTCGATTGGACACCGGAGTGAAATGATGGAGCCATGTTTCATCCATTGCCGCATATCGACGCAAAAATTCAGGTTTAATCCACTTAAACAGCTTCAATCACTGCTCAGAATCATTAACACGTTGTTGCTTATGATCGATTGTGAGCTCGCGCGGCACAACTTTTGTCCTCAGCTACAAATATTCGTGAATGATATAACGTTCACGTTCAGATGATATCTTCACAATGTCTGCTATCACGATCAACTTCACTTTACGGCCATTCAAAATTATTTTGTGAATTTTTTTGATTTTTTCGTCGGTAACAGCCTCTGTTGGGCGTCCACTGCGTTCGACGTCTTCGGTGCTCAATTTCACCAAGTTTAAACTTAGCATACCAATCAATGATGGTTGATTTTCCTGGTGCAGACCCCGGAAACTCTTCATCAAGCCAAGATTTTGCTTCAACTAAATTTTTTTCTTTCAAAAAGCAATATTTTATCAGCACACGAAATTCTTTTTTTCCATCTTTTTCAAATAACATATGTAGCTACACTCACAACGCAATATCTCACAAACTAATGGTCGAACTGCTGTCAAATTTTGACACGTATCGTTCAAAGGTTGGTACTAACTAAAAATCATATGGATTTAATACTAGCAACGCCATCTGTGCATCATACCGGGAACTTTTAAATTGGTCTAATACATGCAACCCCACAACCACCACCTGTACCTTTTTCATCATCTCCACGTTTTTGGTATCATTCGAACATTTTTACACCTGGCGTTTTGCCAACGGTTCAACATAACTACACCTGACCGCAATCACCAGCTGACCCACCACACCAGTCAAATTTGCCCGGCATCACTTCCGTCATTCATTTCCCCCAAACACCATAGGGGGACGTCAATCGGTCGTAATACCTAGCGTGAAATATACACCGTGTCCGTAAACTATGGAACAAATTCATTTTTAGCAAACATACCAATTTAAGGAATAATCCTGAATCACGTCGATTTTTGATTTTAATTTACCGTATTTTAAAATAATAATCTTATATACAGGGTGAATTACTTTCGAGTAATGACGTCACCGTCATTTTTTTGCAAATGGAACACTCCCATTTTGTTTCAATTTTCCGATTACTCTAGCTGCGCTGATTCCAAAAATGTATCACATGTTGATTTCAATTGGTACAGGGTGGACAAATATACAATAGTTTTGTGTGTGCTCATAAAGTAACGCGTTACATTCTTTATTAGTTAAATTAACAATATTATCAAAAATACTTATTGGCTAGCGGCAATTGGTTTGAATGTAACAGCCTGTAGTTTGTTACATTTTTAGATTAAAAAAAATGAGATGTTTCCAAACATGTTTGGTACTTGTGGTCTAGCAGACAGAATATGAAAGAAATTATTTTTTATCAATTTGAAAGAAACATTGTCGTCTAGTTTTTTGTGAAGTGTCATTATTTGTTTATTGGCTCTAGACAATAAGTATTTTTGATAATATTGTTAATTTAACTAATAAAGAATGTTACGCGTCACTTTATGAGCACACACAAAACTATTGTATTTTTGTCCACCCTGTACCAATTGGAATCAACATGTGATACATTTTTGGAATCAGCTCAGCTAGAGTAATCGGAAAATTGAGACAAAATGGGGTGTCTTATTAAAAAAAAATCACTGTGACGTCATTACTCGAAAGTAATTCACCCTGTATATCAGATTATCATTTCAAAATACGGTAAATTAAAATGAAAAATCGACGTGTTTAGGATTATTTCTTAAAATGGTCTGTTTAGCTGAAAATGAATTTGTTCCATACTTTACGAACACACAGTATATATACGGTCTCGCGCTAATTGCTCCTCAAATTCGTACGATTGGGGACGAACAATGAGCTGCATTGTCGACGAATGCGTAGGTGACCGATTCCGTGGATATCTCGTGTTGTAATTATACGTTTTCTGGCGGATTTTTATTGTCTAATTTTGGGGTTTTGCCGCCCGGATGTGGTGTATTGGTCACATGGGTCGCCGCAAGCGTGTTCATGAAATGTGGAAATACTCGCATGTTGTTTTGGTGAAAAGGCGGTATTTATGTTATCATCGACAGATGTGTGGAATAATCAATCATGAGATGTGAAAAGTCCAGGCGTGTTTAATAATATACCTAGTATGATTGTGTTTTCGACAATTATTTTCGGTGATGTAACTTTCAATACGTACCGTTTATCGTTTAAAATGTCGATGATCTTGAATTCTGATGAAAACACAGTGCTGATTTCATAAGGTACATAGGCGTACAACTTCCGCCGTTTTTTTCCGAAATTGGAGGCTTTATTGTAACAAACTGTTATACATTAATGATTCAAAGTATTATCCATCACTATCCACTACTTTCTCCCATCTTTCGGGAAGCGTACGAATCCTGCGTTAAAAAAACTCATCATCTTTTGAAGCGATCCACGAATCCATCCAATTTTTTACTTCTCCATAAAACCGGACGTGCTGGTCAGCCAAGCCGTGAGCCATTGATCGAAACAAGGGATAGTCCGAGGGCGCAACGTCTGCAGAATGTGGCAGGTGGGGTAGGACTGTAAAATCACTTTATCATGTCTCTTGTTGTATACCGGCTGTTTGCCTTTCAATACTCGGCTTAAACGCATTAATTGCGTTTGATATCGATCGTCTGTCATTGTTTCAGTTAAAAACTCATAATACACTACGCCGAGCTGGTCCCACCAAATACTGAGCATGATCTTGAAACCGTGAATATTCGGTTTGGCCGTCGAGGTGGAAGCATAGCCAGGATACCCCCTTGATTTTCTGCGCTTGTGATCATCGTAATGAACCCATTTTTTCGTTTCCAGTCTCAATGCGATGTAGAAATCCTTTCTGTCTTCGACTTGCAAGCTGCTGTTCACAAGCATACAAACGCCGTTCAGTATCTCTCGGCTTCAGCTCGTACGACACCCAATTTCCTTGTTTCTGAATCATTCCCATGACTTTCAGACGTTTTGAAATGGCTCTTTGCGTCGCTCAATGATCCTGCTAATTCTTGTTGCATTTGACACTAGTTTTGATCAAGTAATGCCTCCAATTCTGCATCTTCTCAAACCTTTCCTCTTCCACCGCCTTGCTGGTCTTCGACGTTAAAATTATGGTTCTTGAAGCGCTGAAACCACTCTCGGCAAGTTCTTTCAGTAATAGCGCCCTCACTATAGGTATTTGTGAGCATTCGGATGAGCCTCAGCGCAGATTTCTTCATATTGAAGTAGGAAATTAAAACCTCCCGCAAATAACGATAATTTGATTTCTAAGCTGACCTGTTTAATCGAGAATAGCTTTATGATACAGGCACAAATCGACTAATATTTCGATGGCGTTATGTTTACAAATAACTAAGCTTATTGTACGACATCTACGATATATTTATTTCGACTACCACTTACCGCTACTGCCATCTACTGCAAAACGGCGGAAGCAAA
This sequence comes from Harmonia axyridis, assembly GCF_914767665.1. Taxonomy (NCBI): domain Eukaryota; kingdom Metazoa; phylum Arthropoda; class Insecta; order Coleoptera; family Coccinellidae; genus Harmonia; species Harmonia axyridis. The sequence continues at coordinate 36,349,437 of NC_059505.1, forward strand.
ATTGTACACCTAATAATTTATTATTCAATTCAATATTTTCTGAATACCCATCAAAAAATCATTGTGCAAGTTTGACACCGGTGTTTTCTGTTCCGAAATCCAAAGGTGTACCTGTATTCGTTTCTGTAGTAAAGCTGAAAGTCGATAAATTCCTAAGGAGCTCCAAAGTATATTTCGCTCAAAAAAAGGTTATATTTTTTGATTTTCTCAAGGTTTCTTAATATTTGAGGTAGCAACGTACAATTTTTTTATGGAAAGGGTTACTCTTGCTTCACGAGTATGAAAATATCCTTAATCGAAACACTAACTTGAAAACCATAACTTTTAGTACAAGGTATCTCGAAAGAAAATTTGGATTTGTTTAGCGCACTGCGGAAAAGCAACGAATTGAAGATCTGAAGAGCCAAGGTATCAAATCAATATACTCTCAAGGAGCGCCAACGTATTTATAAAAAAAAAGTTTAATCAATCAATCAAGATCCTTGAGGAGTCTTTCTTCCTTTTTCTGCATGTTTGATAGACGTTGCAAAAGTAATATCTTTTGTGGGAAGCAATTTCTTCTCCTCATGAGTTGAACCAAAGAGTGATATCCAAAATTGGATCTCAAAGTTTCTCCTAACTTGCGAACCACCTTCTTTTTATTGGTGTATACTCGACATTTGAAGGATTGATCGACCATGACATGTTGATGCAATCAAATCTTCAGACAGACTAGTTCAAAAACGTTTCTAATTATCGATATCGCGTCAAATATTGAGGAATTGAGATATTCGTGAAAGTCTTTCGGACCAGTTTTTCATGACGATTTGATTGATGGCGGCATTCGACGTCAAATTCCTACAAATACTAACGATCTGAAGCGATTAAACACCTATTGACACTTACGATAAAGTTAATGAGCTAAAAGGCATAAATTGCCTGGAATATTTCTGTTTGAATTTTCATTAAGGAAAGTGATTATTGGCGATCGAGAAAGTTCAGGTTATGAAGATGCTTTCACTCTGGTTTAGTTTTCGTGCATGTTCCTATCCGTCATTCGTTGAAAAATCTTGACAGTTTGACAATTCGAAGAAAAAAATTAGGATTTTTATTCGGAGTGAAAACCGTTTTAAATAATACAGGTATAATCATTCCTTAAAACAACTTTTTGTTTGTTTTTCCTGTCTGGAAACATTACATAGAAATAAATAGGTCTTTTCATTTCTTTGAATCAATATTTTTGTGGTTCCAATTCATTCATCCTTCTGTGAGAAAAAAAGTGCTTCTTGACCGCTTCGTTTTTTGTAATAAGTGATATTCCATAGGTTTTAAGTCTGGACAATATAGGAGGTGGGTAAGATACTCCAGTTTATAATTCTCAGCAATATCATCGATATCAATTTATTCAACTTCAATTGTTCAGGAGAAATAGTAAAGGATATTGGTTTATTGAGGCAAATAAGGGTGATAATTTTAGTCGTGCCACTAAAAATGTCATTCAAACGGTGGAATTGATATTTATGTTCCCAAAAAAAAACAAGTCAAGGTGTCAATTCAATAATGCATTAAATGGGAAGTATTATCAATGACAGTACATATATTGACAACTTATTCTCCAGGTCTACCCCGTAGTCATCACTGGCTTCTTGCAGACCCCAAAAGAAATTTAAATCATTGAAATATATAGGCATTTACCATATGCCAATGGCAGATCAGGATTAGAGAGTATACTAATAGAAGAGATAACGAAAGATTAGGATTGATAAAAATTATGCATTTTCACGCAATAACTTGTTCTTTTCTTATAAATATCAATAATACAATAATTGAAACATCAGTCCTTTGTTTTCTATTTATTGGCAGTTTTAGAATTGAACTTTCAACAATTTAAAGATCTGTGTAGTATGAAATAAAAGAGTAGTCGCTCCTACATAGGGATTCTTGGCTTGGCTTGATATTCTAGCTACTTGGCTCAAGCTTAAGCTCAAGTAGCTTGACTTGAAACCAACTCAAGTTCAAGTCGAGTATTTGACTTGACATTGAAAAACTACTACTTGTCTTGAACTTGAGTTGATTTTAAGTCAAGCTCAAGCTACTTGAGCTTAAGCTTAAGCCAAGTAGCTTAAATACCAAGCCAAGCCGCGAATCCCCACTCCTACCTTAAATTTTTCACACAATATAATAACATGATGTTCTTCTCACAATTCATCATCCCAAGATCGACAATCCCAAAAAGTTTTCCTCGTATATTACGTTCATATCGGATGCAACGACTCCCACTGGGTTCAAAAGTATAAATAATAATGGCATTAAAACGTCTCAAAGATGAAGTGAAGAATGTACAATTCTAGCGAGCATCCAAGGCGTTAATCTTCATATTTATCTGATATGAAGATGTTTATTGCCGGATGAAAATAAAGATTTAATACTGGTGCCAACTGCCCGTACCATAAATACAGATATTTTTCCTCTATGCAAGTTGTGACAGAGGAACTTGTCCACTGGTTTATTACATTCAACAATGGAGCTTTGGCATCGATGCAAATCTATTCAGCTGCGTTCCATCTCCTCGTAACTTAATGTTCTGCACTTACTATTCATCTTCAGTGGTCCAAATTATGGTTTACCTTTTATTGAGATGGTTAAATAGACATTTTCATTAATTCGACACCTATAATATAATGAAGTATTTTTTATAATATTGTTAATTTAACTAATAAGGAATGTTACGCGTTACTTTATGAGCACACACACAACTATTGTATTTCTTAGTCCACTCTGTACCAATTGGAATCAACATGTGATACATTTTTGGAATCAGCTCAGATAGAGTAAACGGAAAATTGAGACAAAATGGCGGTGTTCCATTTTAAAAAATGACGGTGACGTTATTACTCGATAATAATTCACCCTGTATATTAGATTATTATTTTAAAATACGGTAAATTAGAATCAAAAATCGACGTGTTTCAGGATTATTTCTTAAAATGATCTGTTTAGCTAAAAATGAATTTGTTCCATACTTTACGGACACAGTGTAGATAGAGAGAGTATATGCAATTTTTACATGTCTCCAACATGGTTAGATTACTGTAATGTTCTCGATATATTAAACCAACACACTATTTTATATATCTTTATTTCTTAACGACCAAATACATACTGAATCAAATGAACATCAAAAAAAGCATATATTATACCATATTTATGATAAGAACAGAAAGTGTATTTCACATTCTAAACAAATAAAAGTCACATTCTATTAATGTATATCGTTCGTATACATCACATATCTTCCCCTTAAAATTTTCGACACAGCGAAATCCTTGAAAACCCAAAAAGTTATATATTATAATCAAAATTTAAGCTCAAAAGCAAAATCTATCTGGTTTTCTCCTAATTCTCTTAGATTTAACATCATTAACCTCTTCCCTTTCTTTTGAATCAGGAGATTTAAAAAACTCATCCAATCTTAAATCCTCTATACTAGATATACTATCTTTCTCTGAAACATTTACTTTTATATTTTCTGAGATATCTCCCATAGAGATATTGCTAAAATCTAATATTTGATTCAGATGCCGGTGCCAATATCTGTTCAGTTCTGGTATGTAAATTAAATAAGTTCGCGGTCCAATCTTCTCCTTAATTATTCCCTTGATCCATTTTGATTTAAGACCACGAAAATCTCTTGCGAGAACTATTTCATTTATACCGTGCATTAAACAATCGTTTACAATGTTCAAATAGTTTCTATTGACATAAAATTTTTTTAAATCCGATGTTATTTTATTCGGCCAACCGTTCTTTGTAAAAAAAATTACTTTACGTAAAAGCGCATCATCTAATGTGTGCTTCGATATTAAATTGAAGTCGATGGGTATTTCCCCATTGTTTTGGATGAAACTTATTAATAATGTGTTACTTTTATCACCATTTTCATCATCTTTAATTGGCAATCGAGAGAAGCAATCAGCTAAATTTTCTTTGGACTTCGTGAATTCAATTTCATATTGAAAATTTGACAATATAAGAGCCCAGCGCTGAAGTCGATTTGCTGCATAAACTGGTATTCCTTTTTTGGGGCCAAAAATTGTTACCAAAGGTTTGTGGTCAGTATGTAATATGAATTTTTTACAATAAAGGTACTGAATAAATTTTTTTACACCAAAAATTATTGCAGCAGCTTCCTTTTCAATCTGTGAATATTTCAACTCACTTTGTGATAGAGTCCTAGAAGCGTATGCTATCGGTCTAAAACTACCTTCAATAATATGCATTATGACTGCACCTAAACCATATTGAGAAGCGTCAACAAATAAATGAACAGTTTGTTGACTATTAAAATGAACTAAAATGGTTTCTGAACCAAGAACTCTTTTGACAGTCTCAAAACTATGTACACAAGCAGTATCAAACTTCCATGAACTATTTTTCTGTAACAATTTATAAAGTGGTTTGAGTAATGATGAAGCATTTGGTATAAAACGGTTATAATAATTGACCATTCCTAAAAAGGACTTCAATTGCGTCACATTTTGAGGATATGGCACCTTCAGAATGGCATCAATTTTCTCTTTACTCTTATGCAAACCGTTTTTATCTATAATATATCCAACATAGGCGACACTAGGTTTAAAAAAATCACACTTACTTTTCTCAACTGTTAAACCACATTCGGACATCTTATGGAGAACACTTCGAACTTTATCGATGTGTTCTTTAATATCTTTACTCGAAATTAATATATCGTCTTGAAAACATGTCACATCTTCAAAACCCACCAGCACTTTTTCCATAATTTTTTGAAATTTCGAAGGACCAGAATGAATGCCAAACGGTAACCTATTATAAAAAAACAAACCCCTATGAGTACTGATGGTGGTGAGTTTTTTACTTTCATCATCTAATTCGACCTGCTGAAATGCACTAGACAAATCTATTTTGGTAAAAATAGTACCACCCTGCAATTTAGTGAACAGTTCTTCTATTCTGGGCAAAGGAAATTTATCAATTTCCAAATTTGGATTTAAAGTTACACTATAGTCTCCACATATTCTAACTGACCCATTACTTTTCAACACAGGCACAATGGGAGTAGCATAATCGCTATAATCAACAGGTGTTAGTATATTTTCTTCAACCAATCTATCTATCTCCTTTTCCACTTTTTCTTTCAGAGCAAAAGCTATTGGTCTAGGCTTAAAAAATTTCGGTATAGAACCCTCTTTAAGTTTCAAATGAATTTTTCCTTTATTAAATAATCCCAATTTATTTGTGAAAACATTTGGAAATTCCCTATGAAAATTTTCGATATACATCCGGTTATCTGAAACTTCCATCTTATTTATGCCTAAAGAAAATTTGTTGAGAAAATCTCGACCTAATAGGGGTGGTCCCCCATTTTCTACGACATACAAAAACAAATTTTCCAACCCACCTCTGTATCCAATACAAACATCGATTTTTCCCAAGGGATGAATTTTCTTGCCATCATAAGTTTGAAATATTTCTGTACATGAAAGCAATGGTAAGTTTGAAAAAAAATCCGCTTTTAACCTCTCAGAAATTACAGACGCACCGGCACCGGTATCTAACTCAAATTTCACAGGAACATTATTAACAAATACATCAACAAAAATGGGGTCTACATTTGAGGTATTCAAATGAAAAAGTTGATTTTCTAGGTCGTTATCAATGTCAAAATTCATTGACTGATCATGTGATTCCGTTGTATTATCCTCCAAATTCAAAAAATGATTTTTAGCTGAATTTACTTTTGAACACTTTTTCGCCAAATGACCTTTATTTCCACATAGATTGCAAATAAAATTTCGATACCATGTTGGTATCGTAAAAAGTGTAAAAGTCACATTCTATTAATGTATATCGTTCGTATACATCACAATTACGTTGTCAGATTGTGATATATTTTCATATTCACAATTTTACTTCATCGTTATGAATGTATATTGCATTGAATGAAATGTATTTATTTGAGGGATTGCCGATTAAATATGCAAATTCGAATATTTGGATGCCGATATTTTTCCTGATTGTAGAATTTATAACAAGCAGAATATTTATTAGTTTCTGTATCTACCGGCTGAAATCCAAGGTTTGGCAACTCTTGCTCTCCTAGTGTCATCGGTTGTTTCTGAATTTCTGATATGTTTAGGTATTTATTTCAATATATTTTGAGTTAATATGAAACGTTGATTCACTTGGGACATCAGAAGTGCGTTCTTCGTGGAGAAACTCGTGAATTGAGTGAAATATCACTGATATGTTTTCATTTCCGCGCGCTTCCTGTCAAATTTGATAGTTCATGTTGGGGACAAAATTGGCTTACTGAAAATGACATTATGCTCCCTCTATCAATGTTTATCACCCTGAGAAATAAACAAAAAAAACTTTCGAACTGCCACACCTACCACAGAACACCTAGGCAGGTGACTTTTCATCATTAGTGTCATGTCGTTTGGGACCATTCAAACAATAAGATATTCAAAGTAATGCAGTTGATATTTTCTTAGTATTACAACGATTAATATATCCTCAGTTCTGAGTGCGTACATGGATTAGAAACAATTTTTTCCACTCTGTCATAATTCCTTGATGTGAGCAAATTGTCTGTAATTTGTTTAAGAATCCTGAGATCATTCTGAACTAACTACGTAATCCCATTTGGTTATATCATATGCTATCTCGATTAACTCATTTTATAGGAACGTGGGTTGGGTTTTATATTGGACAATTGATGTAATTCCCAGGCTGCCAACCTAATACAAACGACAATTAAAATAAACATTCAGTGTTTGTTCATTATGACACCCGACAAGCTTTGAGTAATTGATAGTTGAGGACAAAGAATTTGAGACTATAGCGAAAATAGCACTTCACTCGAGTAGATACATTTTTAGACTTTATTTGCAACATAATTACCTTCAAAAATGATACTTCTACTCCAACGCTCCTCTATTTTACCTATTTTTCAATATTTTTTTTGCGTTCAAAATATACTCCAACCTTCCCAATCTCTTCTTCATCAGAGTCAAATTTCTTTCTCTAGAGCACCTTTTTGATCGTTTTTGTCGATGCAGCAGTGTCTGAATAACACTTATCAAACCATTGCTTTGCCCGCACAGTAATTTTCCCTTAAACAGTATTTCATCAATACACGAAACTCGGTTATTAAATTTTTCAAACAACAACAAATGTATCCCTCAATATCTCGAATCAGACTTCATGTTGCGAAATTTTGCAGTTTGGTACTAACAAGAAAAACACTTGAAGAGTCATTTGTGCCCTAGGTCCGGAACTTATTGAATGGCTTGTTATAGTAGCAGTTAGAAAAGGGTTTAAATAAGACTACTACTTACTAAAAATTCGAAAATTTTGTATTTTGGGAATTCGAATTCAAAGTGGCTTTTAAAATGCAATTGTACGCAAAGTGGCGTCAGTGACGTCACTTGGAAGTAACGGGTGTTTTTTTCGAGGTATATAACTTTAAGTTGGCATTACTGTTCAAGATGGTGACCGATTCAACAGCTGTGAAGTGATTTATTCTTAGTTTGGTTTGGCAATTCATCATGAATAAACTCACGCCTGAACTACGCTTGCAAATAGTGCAATTTTATTTCGAAAATAATGGTTCTGTGCGGAATACGTATCGCACACTACGTCCATTTTATTTTGTTTAGCGATGAAGCGCACTTCTGGTTGAATGCCTACGTCAACAAACAAAACTGCCGCATTTGGAGTGAAGCTAATCCTCAAGTGTATGTTGAAACACCGTTACATCCAGAAAAACTGACTGTTTGGTGCGCTTTATGGGCTGGTGGAATCATTGGTCCGTACTTCTTCAAAAACGATGGTGATCAGTATAGAGCCATGATTACTAACTTTTTCATTCCTGAATTGAACAACCATGATGTCCAGGAGCTGCGGTTCCAACAAGACGGCGCAACATGTCACACAGCTCGTGCCACAATCGATTTATTGAAAGATACGTTTGGTGACCGCCTAATTTCACGTTTTGGATCTGTGAATTGGCCTTCAAGATCTTGTGATTCAACACCGCTAGACTACTTTCTGTGGGGCTATGTAAAGTCATTGGTCTATGAGGATAAGCCACAAACCCTTGACCATTTGGAAGACAACATTTGCCGTGTTATTGCCGATATACGGCCACAAATGTTGGAAAAAGTCATCGAAAATTGGACGTCCAGATTGGACTACATCCAAGCCAGCCGTGGCGGTCATATGCCAGAAATCATATTTAAAATGTAATGCCACAAGATTATCTTGCGGATAAATAAAATTCATGTCAATCGAATAATCCATCGCTGTTTTATTGCAATTCAAAGTTCTATAGCTCTGAAAAAACACTCTTTATAAACAATCATTTGCCACGAACGTTTTCATTATTGGTTCAACCGTTTCTTCGTGAAGATCGATAAGTGATAAACAAATTTTTCTTCGATAATATTTCATAATGAAGAATATTTTGAAATTTTAAGTTGTTTCCAATGACTTTTGTTATGAGGAAAATGAATCTGCTCTCTCCAAAAAACCAATTTATTTCATTGTAGACAATATTGAAACACTAACTAGCATTAAAAAAAAAAATCGGTCGAAACCCAACTCGTCAAAATCCCAGCTGCCGCAATTCCGATTTCCGATGTGCCTAGATGTTTATTTCCCAACTGGGCACCCAGCCAGGATCTTGTGGTCCATTGTTAGGCGGGCAGAATTAGAAATCGGAAAAGGCGAAACGTACACAAGAAATAAATCGCCGAGCGAGGAACAGATGTAGAACGTAATCCAGCAATTTATCAATCCAAAGATAAACAATCCAATCCGAGTCTAAACTAATTAGACTCAAATTTCGAAGGGGATACTTTCACGGTTCAGTTTTCTGTCGAAGGTATCGTCACAATATTAATTTCTGTGATTTCACACACAGTCATTTTCGAACCTTCAGTCGTTGCTGATCGCCATAATAATAATAACCTTTATTGATCCTATGAGACATACAAATATGTATAAGATAAGTCAAACTGAAAAAAGTAAAGAAAAATCAATCCTTTACTATAACTAAGTAAGAAATAGGTTTTTATCAGCTAGATATTCACTAATGGAATAATAGCATTTTTTAAGTAATTCACATTTTACCAATTTCTTGAACTTTATTATTACACTCAACAGTTTGAACAGGTAAATGGTTGTACAAAATAATTGCCTGGTAAATAGGAGAACATTCAAATTTAATTGTTGCATGAGCTGGAATACATAAAGTTGTAATATTTCTGGTGGAATAGTGATGAAAACCTGATAATTTAACCATTAATTGTTCATGTTCCTTTACATAAATGAAACATCTGTAGATATAAAAACTAGAAAGAGTAAAAAGTTTATATCTTCCAAAAAAAAAGGCTTACATGAATCACGTGAATTCAAGTTGAAAATTAAACGTTATATCCTCATAGAGTAATAAACATAGATAGAGGGAGTATATTATGCAATTTTTACATGTCCCCAACATGGATAGATTACGTTGTCGAATTGTGATATATTTTCAAATCCACAATTTTACTATATCGTTATAAATGTATATTATATTGAATGAAATATATTTATTTGAGTGATTCCCGATCAAATATACTTTGAATATTTGAAATCCGATAAATTTCCTAATTGTCGAATTTCTAATAAGCAGTATATTTAGTATTTTCTGTATCCACCTGCTGAAATCCAAGGTTTAGCAACTTTTGCTTTCCTCTTGTCATTCGTTGTTTCACGTCGTTTGGCGCGCTTGAAGCTTGTTTTCTGAATTTCCGGTATATTTAGGTATTTATTTCAACATGGGACATAAGAAGTGCATTCTTCGTGGAGAAACCTGCGAATTGAGTGAAATATCGTATCACTGTTTGTATATGTTTTCATTTCAGCGAGCTTCATGCCAAATTTGATATTTCATGTTGGGGACAAAATTTGCTTAATGAAAATGACAGATGCATCCTCTATGTATGTTTATTACTCTGAGAGGAAAACTGACCATCCACAAATCGACAGTTCGGATTGACAGCACTCCGGTACGTTAGTAGAGAAATTGGCAGGTGATGTATGAGCAACCTTGGGACTCGAATATGCTTTGACAATGATTGTAGCATTCAAAAAATACGTTGATCGCCTAAGTGAATTCACAATGTTTTTCCTCGCGTGTCAGTAGTTTTCGATAGTCATAGATAACTTGAACCGTTACAATCCTCCGTTCGCCATTCTATTGAAAGTTGTTCATACCGAAAAAAATCACCATTATCGCAAATACATTACGAATTTTTGCAGCCGACTCGATTGTCGAATAACAGTATGTTCTAATACGTTTCTTCTCAGGTGAAAAGATTTCCTGGAATAAATTATACGGCGTGAACGGATAGACTTTTAATACGCCTCGGCCATTGAAGCGACAAGTACCGCGTTATCTAAGAAAAGCTGACAGAAAATTAACATAAAAAGCCGGAAATATCGCCATTATCTGGTCCGTGAAAGAACATGAAGTAATCACGGATCGCAGCTTGTTGGAGCCAGGACAGCTACATCTCGGTGTGGAAGTTGGGAGATTCAGAGATTCCGATAACAGTGTCGGTTCGCTTTTTTCCATCTGATGGTTTGAAATTAATGGCTGTGTGTCTTAGTTGAGTGGATGATGACGGGTTTGTGTTCTTCTCGTGTGGAATGATCTAACTGTCTAACATTCCTCGTTAATTACATCTACTTAAATGCATAGTTTTGTAGAGTGAAGTTGCGTTCACGAAAAATATTGATGGTGCGTCAAAAGAGTTCAGGGGCAGTTTTTAATAAATGCCTTTGGAAGTGTCATAATATGATACTCTATTGAATATAACACATCTAATTACATCTACTCAAATGTTCAGTTCTGTAGAGTGAAGTTGTGTTCGCGATAAATATTGATGGCGCGTCAAAAGAGTTCAGGGGCAGTTCAGTAGAAAATGCTTTGGGGAGGAATAATATGATATTCTTTTGAATTATAAGGTTTATATTTCGAAGTTACTTCATGCTGCGTTCTTATACAACTCATTTTCTCGCTATTTTATGCAACCAAACTGAAAACCGAGGAGGATCGAAGACGATTACCGTGACGCTTTTTTTTAGCTACTACCGATACCAACTAGAGTTTATCCCCCTATGAGAGACAATAGTACATTACCAAAACGACAAAAATTACATCTCGGTGTGAAAGTTGGGAGATTAAGAGATTCCGATAACAGTGTCGGTTTGCTTTTTTCCATCTGATGGTTTGAAATTAATGGCTGTGTGTCTTAGTTGAGTGGATGATGACGGGTTTGGGTTCTTCTCGTGTGGAGTGATCTAACTGTCTAACATTCCACTTTAATTACATCTACTTAAATGCATAGTTTTTTAGAGTGAAAATGTGTTCACGAAAAATATCAATGGCGCGTCAAAAGCGTTCAGGGGCAGTTTTTCATAAATTCCTTTGGAAGTGACATAATATGATATTCTATTGAATATAACACATCTAATTACATCTACTTTAATGTTCAGTTCTGTAGAGTAAAGTTGTGTTCACGATAAATATTGATGGCGCGTCAAAAGAGTTCAGGGGCAGTTCAGTAGAAAATCCTTTGGGGAGGAATAATATAATATTCTTCTGAATTATATGGTTTATATTTCGAAGTTACTGCATGCTGCATTCTTATACAACTCATTTTCTCGCTATTTGATGCAAGCAAACGGAAAAACGAGGAGGATCGAAGACCTTACGATTACCGTGACGGTTTTTTTTTAGCTAATACCGATACCAACTAGAGTTTTTCCCCTATGAGAGACAATAGTACATCACCAAAACGACAAAAATTACATCTCGATGTTGAAGTTGGTAGTTGTGTTCACGAAAAATATCGATGGTGCGTCAAATGAGTTCAGGGGCTGTTTGGTAGATATTTCTTTGGGAGTGGAATAATATGATATTCTTTTGAATTATATCGTTTATATTTAAAAGTTACTTCATGCTGCATTCTTATACAACCATTTCCTCGCTATTGGATACAAACATACTGAAAACCGATATCAGCAATCGGAGACCTTTTGGTTACCGTGACGCTTTTTTTTAGCGAACTTTTATGTGCCTCGTTATTTACAATAATTTGTTGGACTTGCATCCGTTACCATCTAGAATTATCATCTCCCGATCAGAGACAACGGTACGTTACCAAAACGACAAAAACCAATGAACCATGTTTAATGTTCGACATAAAAGTCAAAACGTATCGGCTTCTCTTCCTTTTACTGTCGATTTTACGATGCGTGCCGAAGTAATTGACGTCCGAATGTCTGATTAACTCCGTGCAAGAAACGGAGCAAACCGGACCAGAAGCTGACGAGTCGAAAAAAAAATTATAACGATGTTATCCAATAGCGTTAATGATTAGTGGGGATGAAAGCGAAAACCAGAAGGCAGATTATAATTTGTTGTATGGAATCGTTTGTTTTCATGGAGGGAATGTTAAGCTAGCAGATTCACTTTGGAATTTTCGTTTTTTTTCCATAATTGTAGACTTTATTTCTCCATTGAAATTTCTTCTTTGCCCTTCAGTTGTGGTAGAAATGGCTGTAACTCGAAGAGGAAGCGTTTTAGGTAATATTTTTATAAGAACTTTTTTCTTATTTTGATGAGTACTATCCCCTCCTGAAGTTTTTTCCCACAAATGGGAAACACCCTGAATAACGAATCCCGAAAGCTCAACCTCTCAAGTCATCGCGTGAAGACGCACAAGTGCCCGTTGCTCGCAAACTCCCCGACGCCATATTTGGCGCGACCGGCTTCTGTTTTCTTAATAACGTCCTGCCGGCGGGAATCACGCACACGCTGATCCAACCCGCTCGTAGTGTTATCCTCTTCTCCGATCTGACGTAATTCATTAACGCCAGAAGACTGCCTCGTTAATTGAGTTTTATGTCGCGCTCTAATGGACTAGAAGGTGGATCGTAAAGTTGGCCGGACTGGAGTGGATTCTCGTTCGATCGCCATATAGCACGACCCCGAAAAAGGATGATGTAAGGAAGATCCGTTTTGTTGGTTTCTGGGCCCGTAATATGTTGTTTTGGGGAATTTTCGATTTGGGGTAGGTGAATCACATTGGTGACACTTATGGAATGTTGGGAAAGATGCTGTAAATTGAACAGTAAACTGTTATCTATTTCAATGTCTGGTTTTATCATTCAGCATTTAGTGCTACAGGGTGCAACAACTACAACATTTCATATAAGATTGGATTTGATTTGAGAAGGTCCATTGAACTGTGAACTAATGGTCTATTATGCCTCCCATCAAAGCTATTCTCGCCATTACAGCACTCTGTTCTGCTCCAGAGTTCAAAAGAACTCCAGTATCTGGGATGACTCCAAGGAGGTTACGTTCTAACTTCTACAAGTCTCTTGTCCAGAGCATTTCTTGCGTGGGCTAGTGATGGCGAAGCATTCCGTCACCAGAGAATCTGCACTCGTCGTTTTCTGCTAGACCCATTCTCCTGAGCTACATCCTGAGGCGTCAATGGCCTGTGAAGGATCGAGAGAAGATGTGTAGCATTCATGTGTAGGTATTCATCAAGACAAGTAGCTTGACATTTTAACCAACTACTTAACTTCAAAATTAAGCTCATGACAAATTACATACTTGAGCTTGACTTGACTTGATTTTAGATATTTATTGCTTGACTTGATATCAAGCTACTCGAAATAACTTGAGCTTGATATGCACGCATCACACGGCTTATATTGTTTTTAATAGCCGAGTGCTAAATAAAGTTCATTATTATTATTATTTCTGCAATCTCGTGCGCGCTTAGACTAAATAAGGGGATTCCTCGAACGCCAAGAGCTGGGGCATTCGCCAGTGTGACTTTATTAGTAGTTTTCTCACATTTTTATGAAATCTATTGATATAGATTTTGGTAGTTTCAGAAATATCTTTTCAAACTTGGCTGAAATGGCCAAGGATTTATATCACGCCAGCATCTTCAGCTCCTGTTGAAAGACAATTTTCCAGAGCTGCTCTTACAGTTACAAAAACTTGCGATAGATTAGGCGACAAATCTATAAGTAGCTTGATATGATTCAAGTACTTGATAAATGAAAACTTGACTTGAGATTGAAAAACGACTACTTGATTTGAGCTTGACTTAAAATCAAGTCAAGCTCTAGCCAAGTTGCTTGAAAATCAAGCCAAGTAGTTTAAAAATCAAACCAAGCCGGGAATCTCTATGTAGCATATTCTTGATAAGGTCTAGATACTTCTTGGATCTCACAGTTTCGCAGATTCCGTCTAAGTGCTTCTCTTTGGGTTTTTTCTTCTCCTGAAACTCTTGTAGATACATTTGCCTATACCAAAGAAAGGTTCCAGGGCAATGAAAGAAGTTTGTGCTCCTTTTCTGGCGAAGGTGTTAACCTCTTAGTTTTCTTCGATTCCTGAGTAACCCGGATTGAAAGAAGACCTTGTTTTCTTGTCTATTTCGTTGAGTTTTTTTCGGCACTCCAATACCATCTTAAAATCGATGACATTTGAGCTCAATGCTTCGATTGCAGTCTGACTGTTAAAATGTATAACATTTCAGATAACTGACCAGCTATACTAGATATAAAAAATAATGTTTTGCTTTTTCCGGTTTACTTACGGTAACTGCTACCAAGAACTTTAAAAATTGCTAATCTGGTGAAATGTGTTTAACGTTCTTCATTCTCAATAAATTATTGAGCAATATTTCAGTGTACATATCCATATTTTTATAAATTCTCTCACGTACCAAAAGACCTGCATATTCGGTCTCCACCTAGCGGCGTTTTCGAGTACCCACGTATTTTCCGAAACTTTGACGTTGAGGAGAAATCGAGGCGGTGAATTCTTGCCGGTTGTCGGTTGACGCGCCTTGCCTAAGACATGATTTACTAAGTAGCGATTTTGCAGGTCGAACGTCCGTAAAAAGAGAGAAATTTCATCAAGGATTTCGTTGTCGGTTGCCTGTCCTGGATGATTGATAAACTGCTCTTCCTCATTTTCGAAGGGAAGGAATTCGAGAGGATTTTAGGTTATGTGTTTTCGAATCGATATATCTGAACGGCTTTTAGGTTATTTCGCAAGTGATTGTAACTTTACGTTGATCCGTTTCGATGTATATATGGGGGTTTTCCAATAGGAATTTTGTTTTGTTTTCGAGATACAGGGTGTTGAGTATTTCGAAGGCGTTATGTTCACAAATACCTTAGTTTATTGTATGAAAATCTACGATTTTTTTATATCCAGAAATTCCAGATATTTGCCTGGATTTTATAAATACGGTACCATACTTGTCATTAATGAATGGCGCTCTGTTATCGTAGAGAATAAAACTTCAACCATTTCCTTACTCGAGTCGAGTTATAATGACTTTCCAATCAGCTGATCATGAATCGTTAATAACGGGTGTTTTTTTTTCGAGGTATATAACTTTGAGTTGGCATTACTGTTCAAGATGGCGACCGATTTAACAGCTGTCAAGTGATTTATTCTCAGTTTGGTATGGCAATTCATCATGAATATACTCACGCCTGAACAACGCTTGCAAATAGTGCAATTTTATTTCGAAAATAATGGTTCTGTGCGGAATACGTATCGCGCACTACGTCCGTTTTATTTTGTTTAGAGATGAAGCGCACTTCTGGTTAGAGTGAAGCTAATCCTCAAGTGTATGTCGAAACACCGTTACATCCAGAAAAACTGACTGTTTGGTGCGCTTTATGGGCTGGTGGAATCATTGGTCCGTACTTCTTCAATAACGATGATGGCCAGAACGTTACAGTCAATGGTAATCGGTATATAGCCTTGATTACTAACTTTTTCATTCCTGAATTGCACAAACATGATGTCCAGGAGCTGTGGTTCCAACAAGACGACGCAACATGTCACACAGCTCGTGCCACAATCGATTTATTGAAAGACACGTTTGGTGACCGCCTAATTTCACGTTTTGGACCTGTGAATTGGCCTCCAAGATCTTGTGATTTCACAACGCTAGACTACTTTCTGTGGGGCTATGTAAAGTCATTGGTCTATGCGGATAAGCCACAAACCCTTGACCATTTGGAAGACAACATTCGCCGTGTTATTGCCGATATACGGCCACAAATGTTGGAAAAAGTCATCGAAAATTGGACGTCCAGATTGGACTACATCCGAGCCAGCCGTGGCGGTCATATGCCAGAAATCATATTCAAAATGTAATGCCACAAGATTATCTTGCGGATAAATAAAATTCATGTCAATCGAATAATCCATCGTTGTTTCATTGCAAGTTCTATAGCTCTAAAAAAAACACCCTTTAGTTTCAACAGTACCTAACTAGTGTTGCATCTTCGTCCGTAACTTATGTGTGGTTTCTTGCTTTCTGGGACGTTTCAAAAGACGTTTTCACTCTTATTGTCTAATATGCGATTTTAATATTGAATCCCGCAGATCCAGCATTTGCAAGACTGGATTCCCTAATTATGGGGGAGGTCCTTGGTGGGGTCATGTTGTTATTGACGCTTTTCCAGCAGAGGCGCCGAAAAATTCTTTGCTTCAGGCGCAAAAATCACTCGCGTCGGCCTTGGCTTCTATCGTAGTGTACTTGGGGTTGCCAGATGTCCGGGTCTCGACCGGACAGTCCGGTTTTTTTCATGTTTGTCCGTTCGAAAAAATTTGGGTAAACCGGACAGAAGATTGTCCGGTTTTTAAATTTCGCGCAATATCTGGCGCGACCGCGCAATATCTAGCGCAACCGCATGACAACCAACAGTATTGTTTGTAGTTACGTAGAAAGATATTGCGCATGTCAATGTTATGGAAAATCTATGGACTGACGGAAGAAATCGTCACGACGTAAACACTGTAAAATATGAATTGTGTGTTTATGTAAATATAAATTCTAGTTGCATGGAATTTAAGGATGCCATGTCAAGCAATAAATCTTTGTTGAAAGCAGTCTCATCAAATGCTAAGTATATAAAGAAGTAGACTGTAAGCTTTTCGTAATTTTTTGTTATATTTTGTAATTTGTAATATGAACTAATAAAAAATAAAAATTTGTCCGGTTTTTTCCTCATATACATCTGGCAACCCTAAGTATACTCCATGTTTACTAACCTATCGATACGTCAAACCATAATAAATACGTCATAATGACAAGGTTAGTAAACTACCCATGTCATAAAATAACTCAATCGGAAACCTCGTGTGCAGCTTCCAATCGAATCTGGAGAACAGTAAATATCGGTCCGTTTCTGCGACAGAGATAAAGTAGGTCTAACGGAAAAGGTACATAAATTAATGCAGTTTATTTGCATGTCGTTAACTTTCTATCCCCGACGTACGGCCTGCCCCGCTATTTACACCGGCAATTACATACAGATCTATTGCTCATTTACTTTTAGCTAATATGTTAATGGCCCAGGCATCGTGAATGGCTGAAAGACCGGCTGGGTATCTCACGGTGGCGCGCTGGATTTATGCGCTACGTGTCCTGGCTACGGGAAAACGGAAAGGACGTAAATATATGTGGTGATTATTGGATAAGGTTGAGGAATTGGTTGCGAGAAACTAAGAAAGTTTGAAAAGGATATCTGGTACCTTAACGCGAAATTTTAAAAAAACAAATAGTGTTGTTTCATTCGTGGAAAATGCTAAGTTTTGGTCCATTTTTTTTCAATCATGAGCCTTTGAAAACGGAAATATTTTTTTTTAACTACATCCCTTCCCTTAAAATGATATTCTACCGCCGACTAGAGCTAGTAACCCTAATATCTTGGATAGCACCTCAGAGTAATAAATATAGATAGAGGGAGCATATGTCATTTTTATTAAGCAAATTTTGTCCCCAATATGAACTATCAAATTTGACATGAAGCGCGCGGAAATGAAAACATATCAGTGATACTATATTTCACTCAATTCGCGAGTTTCTCCACAAAGAATACACTCCTTTATCCCATAATGAACGTATCAACGTTTTATATCAATTTAAAAGAAATAAATGCCTAAATATATCAGATATTCAGAAAACAAACTTCAATCGTGTCAAACGACGCCGAAGTGAAACAACCGATGACACTAGGAGAGCAAAAGTTGCCAAACCTTGGATTTCAGCAAGTAGATACAGAAAATAATAAATATTCTGCTCATTATAAACTCGACAATTAGGAAAAATATCGGATTCCAAATATTCAAATTTGCATATTTAATTAAGAATCACTCAAAAAAATATATTTCATTCATAACGATATAGTAAAATTGTGGAATTGAAAATATATCACAATCCGACAATGTAATCTAATCATGTTGGGGACATGTTGAAATTGCCTATACCCCTCTATCGATGTGTATTACTCTATGGCTAGCACAAATTCTTTTATTCTAACCTTAGAGAAATAAACAAAGATAGAGAAAGTATACGCAATTTTTACATGTCCTCAACATGGTTAGATTACGTTGTCGGGTTATGATACCTATATTTTCAAATCCATAATTTTACTATATCGTTATATACTATATTATATTGAGTGATTCCTGATTAAATATGCAAATATGAATATTTGGAATCCAATAATTTTCGTTATTGTTGAATATATAATAAGCAGAATATTTATTATTTTCTGTATCTACCTGCTGAAATCCAAGGTTTGGCAACCTTTGCTCTCCTAGTGTCATCGGTTGTTTTACGTCGTTTGGCGCGCTTGAAGTTTGTTTTCTGAATTTCTGATATATTTAGGTATTTATTTCAATATATTTTGAGTTAATACGGAACGTTAACCCACTATGAGATATAAGAAAAACTCGCGAATTGAGTGAAATATCGTATCACTGATATGTTTGCATTTCCGCGCGCTTCATGTCAAATTTAATAGTTCATGTTGGGGACAAAATTCGCCTATTGAAAATGACATATGCTCCCTCTATCTATGTTTACTTCTCTGTGAATCACTCGTATTCTCAAGTTTTATGGTTAAGCCGAGAACCATTCGCCAGTTTTAAGCTCAATTCACCAGTGTGTTTTATTAAGTTATTCTAAGTTGCACACCGCCTATAGGAAGTAGCTAAAATCGAAATAATAAACTGCTTATCTAACGTAGTGACAGCGAACGCGATCGAAGCGACACCTGTAGGCAGGCGACGTTTTCGAAATTGCATCGTTTAATATTATCACTAGGTAATTACAGACTACAGTCCCCGCGCGCAAGACCTACTTTTGAAGTCAGTCGAAAAACTTTTTCCTTTATTTACGACCGCCGTAAATCCTCTAGTTCTTCCGACTGAGGCGAAATAAGGGACACCGTGAAAGTTCCTATCCCGAAACGTTCGAGGCACGCCCTCTGTAACGTCGAAACGTGCAATTAAACGCCCGTCTAGATATTAATTATTTCGATGTCGTTTCCGGGGTTTCACAATCATCCCAATTGAAAAGGAACAAGGACCGAGAGCAGAAGTAGATGAAAGTTACAATTTGTGAAAAATTTTCCATTAGTAATGATACAATTTGAAATGGTTATATTGGCAACACTGCGTATTATTTTTGACGTTTCTTATGTCATTTGTCTTAAGAAGGTTATGTCATTTATAATGAAAGGATTCACTCTTCAACAACTTTAACAAATTGTTGAATTGTATAAAATCAATGAGCGTTTGTGAATGCTGAGATTAATTCAAGAAGAATTCATTGACGATATTATTCAGTTCAACGACACGTTATTCGTTGTATTGTAGGCAAATTTGGCAGTGATATTCTTTCAATTTTGTCCACAATTCTAAGTATATCTAGTCGATTAACTCGCTAATGTCGTTACGAATTCTTAAATTTCAGTTTGCACAAACAAGCACTGATTTTGATTAAACAGTTCAACAATTTCTAAACGTTGTTGATCCATGCATCTTCCCATTATTAACTTACTGAACACCAGTGACATAGGAAATGTCAAAAAATAATACACAGTGTTACCATTATAACCATTTTATTTCCTATTGGAAAACCTCCCACTTGTTTCATAGGAAAAACTTCTTACTCTTTCATTCAGTTTTGAGTAGACATTCCTAAAAAACTGAGTACATTATCATTTCCTCATGATGTCTATTTTTCTGATGGACAATAACCCCCAGTCCGTTTTAACAACTCATAACTACTGAGTATGACCTTGGAACCGTGAATATTCGATTTGGCCGTCGACGTGGAAGCATGGCCGGGATATCCCCATGATTTTCTGTGCTTTCGGTTATCGTAAGGATCCTATTCTTCGTCGCCAGTTACAATGCGATGAAGAAATCCCTTTCGTCCTTGCCTTGCGGGCAGCTGTTCACAAGCAAACAAACGCCGTTCAACATCTCTCGACTTCAACTCGCACGCCAGCCAATTTCATTGTTTCTGAATCATTCCCATGACTTTCAGATTGTTTTGGATTGTTGCGTCACTCCCAATGAACCTGCCAATTTTTGTTGCGTTTGACACGAGTCTTAATCAAGTAATGCCTCCAATTCTGCGAAAACCTTCTCTTTTCCACGTCTTCGACGTCAAAATCACCGTTTTTGAAGCGTTGAAACCACACTCGGCACGTTGTTTCACTAATAGCGGCCCAACTTTAGGTAATTGAGAGCATTCTATGAGCCTAAGCCGCGGATTTCTTCATATTAAAGCAGAAAATTGAAACCTTCCGCAAATGACGAGAATTTGGCTCGTAAGCTGTTATCGAGAATAACTTTAAGTTGCAGACACAAATCGACTTATATTTCGAAGGCGTTATGTATACAAATACCTAAACTATTGTATGACATCTACAATCTATTTATTTCGACTACCACTTACTGTTACAACCATCTATTTCAAAACTGCGGAAGCAAAGTTGAACACCAATGAATACACTTCTGGAATATTATTGAAAGAAGATTATTCCGTTCGCAGCCTGGGCTGAGATACCTGAGCAATTCGATCATCTCACTAGGAGTACACATACCAAGAGTTGTTTCTGAGTGCATAAGGCATCGTTGAGACAGAAAACACATTATTGATTTTCTACATTTTTTCTTCGATTGGATTTTTCTAAAGTTTTCAAAAATTGCTAACATAACCTTAAGGGACTTGTTACAAATAATACCTAATAAAATAAATGTTTTGTTCCTAAAAAGGGATCCTATTTTTGGTACGTAAATTTCTCCTTGTGAATGATAGAGGTCGAACAATTTCGATTCTCAATTCAAAATGGACAGTGTAAATCATTTCGCAGTCACCTCGATTATCATCCTCCACGATTACGATCAATTTGCGTAATTGATTCGATGCATCCTCTAACTGTTCACGTCTTGTTGCAGGAAACATTCCACAGAACACAGGAAGCGCAAGCTGAACACAAATTTCCGGTAAGTACGATTAGAATGCAGTTGGCTATCTTTCGATCGCTGATGCGATTTGCAAATTGAAACGGTGGCAGCATGCGATGAAGTCGAGGTTTTCCATCAATTCGACGATTAAAATTGATTAATTCGCTCGTTTTGTCAAAAAGAAATCATGGAGTTTATCATAAATGGAATTTTACTCAAAAAATTTTGATGAAATTATTCGAACTTTTTTAATATTCTAGTGGTCCTAGCTGAGTTTGTCCTGCCCTCAGAGTAATAAACATAGATAGAGGGAGCATATGTCATTTTCAATAAGCAAATTTTGTCCCCAACATGAACTACCAAATTTGACATGAAGCGCGCGGAAATGAAAACATATCAGTGATACGATATTTCACTCAATTCTCCACAAAGAACGCACTTCTTATGTCCCATAGTGAATCAATGTTTCATATTAACTCAAAATATATTGAAATAAATACCAAAATATATCACAAATTCAGAAAACAAACTTCAAGCGCGCCAAACGACGTGAAACAACCGATGACACTAGGAGAGCAAAAGTTGCCAAACCTTGGATTTCACAAAGGAGATACAGAAAATAGTAAATATTCTGCTTATTATGAATTCGACAATTAGGAAAAATATCGGAATCCAAATATTTAAACTTGCATATTTAATCGGGAATCACTCAAATAAATATATTCCATTCAATATAATATACATTCATAACGATATAGTAAACTTGTGGATTTGAAAATATATCACAATCCGACAACGTAATTCAACCATATTGGGGATATGTAAAAATTGCATATACTCCCTCTATCTATGTTTACTACTTCATGACAGACAGCGAAACAATCCTTAACCTACGTAAGTTGTTGCCTCTATTTTTCTTTCATTACTCTAGTCTGGACGACTTGAATAAATGAAGTGCCCATCAAAACAAACCTCGGTTGTAGTTCTCCATGCATGAATCCCATTAACCCATAAAGCTCATCGCATCGTTCACGTCTAAACCATGCATGAATTCCCCCAGAATCGCCATAATACGTCTACAACAATATAATGGACGATGCAACAGTGCAGTCCATAATCAAAGATGCCCATTAGCAATTGAAATGCGCTGAAGATGCTAAGAAATCGTGGCTGAGATAATTCTATGGTCGTCTCCTGCACAATCGACTGTCTGAGTTATTGACGTTACGAGGACATCAATACAGGCTACTTGTTCAGTATTTCACGTTCTTGAGGGACAATTACGGACGTTTGAGGAACCCTTGGCTTCTTTCAGATGACGTGGATTCAGTTGCCAAAAGCAGCGGATTCTATTCGTTTTGTTCTAGTCGTTGTCTTTGACAATGCGTCATTTGTGAGTTCGGAGGTATTTCTATGGATGGGGACGTAGCATAGACGAGCTTAGTATTCTATGAGATTGAAGTTGTGACTGACAGAATAATGTAGAAATTATTTCAAGTTCCTTTGTCTCGAAGCTAATCTAGTACGAATACATCAATTGATTGAAATATTTTACAAGTTTTCAATACATATAACGTTGATTCCCAAGTGAAAACTAGAATTGTTCGCAGTTGAAGAAGATTTTAGCAAATTTAAGATTCAAAGTGAGTAACACATCAACTACAAATTCATTTGGAGTTTAAGAGTTAAATTATCCTGTAACGCTGGAATCCCAGCTAGAACAATTTTTTAATCTACATAACTTAAAGAAATTAATATTTTCTCCTTCTTTACTTGTAAGGGTAAAATAACAATATGATATTTATATACTTTTTTCATGTTCTAATCATCATCCAAACAATTAATAAGTCCAACCAATAAACTCAACTGTCGCTATATGATATCTCATATACAGAGTGTAACATGAGTGGTTGGCAATAGCTTAGAGGTGAATGCAGGTCATCCAGGTTTTTCAGAAAAGTAGCTTGTTTTGTATCCTATGATTGTTAATTTGATTGTTACCGGGTTATTTATGAAAATTGGTCTGAATTTCTGATACCCATAACTTTGAAATTCTGGCTTTGTTCAAATTTTGTGGGTTTGTTTATTTCATAACGTTCATGTAATCTTTATATTAACAAAGCAATACTCATATTATTGAGTTTTTCTTTAGAACTTCGAAATCTATATTTTTTACAAGTATTGGAGGAGGAATGTCATTATTGCCATGAAAAAAAAAATTCAGTGTAATGAATTCAATTTTCTCTTTGAATGGCACACCTATTTCAACTTGTATCAAACGAAGGAATTCATGTTTAATTAATTTTTTCAACATAGGGCCGTGTTTTCATTGCTTTCGTGATAATATTTGCTATTATCAGCTGATATTTCGAATTTTATTACTTTCTGTTCAACTTTTCTCCATTCTGAAACTAGTTACTGGGTGTTGTAAAATATTGCTTCAAATATTAATTGGAAGAAGTATGCATGATGAAACTGTGAGTTCTTTCGAAAATAGAAATCAATTTTCGGACAGAATAATGTAACTTCACAAAAAATTATCAAGAGTAGTTAGATCCGGTGACCTTGGAGGCCATGCCACATTTCATTTGAATTAAATAGGTTTAAATTTTCTCAAAATATTTAACTTATCAATGGAAAATCACAGACATTGTGATCAAATGATGGAGCTATCTGTTCAGGGAACAACCGACCAGAACCGACTAGAATCTTCTCGTGAATCTCCCTAACATCCTTTCAGCTCCGAGATCAATCCTTCCGAAGAGTATCCGTACCGTCAAGGTCGCCTATCCAGTCTTTCGTCGTAATTGTGTCTGACATTTAAGCATCACGCCAAGAATTCGATTTCTTGTGCGAACATCGTTCGAATTTGCACTTTGCCATAGTTGTCCGCAAACGGCCTACGTGATTATTGCGTGACCGCCTGGTGCCAGTGGCGCATCCGTCTTTATCCCGTAAAAATTGTCGATTTCCTCAAGGCAGGTCTGATGTTGTCAAGCGTGGTTTGATAATACCCAAAACCGAAAAAGAGTAGGCACCGGACGTCGAAGGGGCACAAATGGAGTTCAAGATCGACGTCTAAGAATTATGGCCTTTAGAAACCGATTTGCGACAACTCTATCTTAGGCTGATGAGTGGTTAGGAGAACAAGGCCATCCTGTAAGTGTCCGAACGGTTTACCGCCGAATAGAGTCTTTTGGACTGCAGCATTATCGACCCCATCTTGTGTTACCTCTGAAGGTTGAGCATCGCCGGCAACGATTACAGTGGTGCAGATAACGTCAACATTGGAATGTGGAATGGCATCAGGTCGTCTTTTATGATGAATCTCGATTCTCCTTGGGTGCACATGATGGCCGAAGAAGGCTTAGACGACGTCGGGGAGAAAGACGTGAACCTCAGTTTGATGTTGAGAGCTATGTACACCGGACAGTAGGCAGTATGGTAAGGGGTGCGATTGCACATGCAAGTAAATCACCTTTAGTCTTTATTCGAGGTAACATGACAGCGCTGCTTCACCTTCAAGAAATAGTGGAGCCTTATGTTGTCCCTCACCTTAACCGGCTCGAGAATCCAATATTTCAGCCCGACCTCATGTTGCCAGAGTTAGTTTGAACTTTTTCGAAGCGACCCATATGAATCTTTTGCTATGGACGCCCAGATCCCCCGATCTTCCGCCCATAGAGCATGTTTGGGACATCATGAGTAGTAGGCTTGGATATTTACCCCAGCCCCCACGGACTTTGGCGGCTCTGAGACATGAAGTACAGGTAGCTTGGGATAGTATCCCTCAAGAAGAAATAGACCATCTTATTGCATCAATGCCGAGACGTGTTGGGGAGTGTATAGATAATCATGATGATCGAACACATCATTAACAAATATATTGAAAAAAATTGTAGACTCTTCGTTTTTTTCCTCCAAATTTTAATCATTCACTCCTTGGTATACTATCAATGTGTTACCAGAAAAAAATTTAAAACAGCTCTTTCTGGGTGTTGCAGTTTCTTTGTAAGTTAGTATACATTATGCGAGTAAAAACGTTTCGAATACCAAACATTTTTTTCATCTGAAACCTTCTCCGCCTACCTCGGCATCGAAAAGAAAGTGCTTCAACATGCTCGACTGAACTCAGCATTTTATTTTCCCCTCTAATATCATTCCTTCCTTTCGTACTGCCACTGCAATCGTGCGGATGGCAGCCTCGTCAATATTTTCGTCACAACCCGCCATTCTAGGCAATAAATGGCGTTCGATCGTCGAGGCAGCGACGTTCTCGTTTCTGAATGAATGGAGTTCGAATTGAATTCGAAATATATACGGACGTACACGGGATGCCGAAGCACCTTGGACGGGTCGGTTTCTACACACCACTCTACATGTTTATGTATCGGCCGATCCCTCTCTCTCGGACAATGTTATCTCGAGAGGAACAATTAACCTATAGAGGGAACGAAGTGGCGAGGTCGTGATTGGGTTCAGAATTGCCTCCTCGGGTATGGGACTGCTGCAGGTGGGTCTTTCCCCGTTTGGCGTATATACGTTACGGCTCGCGTTGTTTTTTAGGTATTCGCTGAAGAGGGTGAGTAGACTTTGTTGGTGAGTTTTTTGTGGGTTTTGCAGGGAAACTTGGAAACGCGAAATTCTGCTTAGTTATCTTCATTACAGAGGTGTTTGATCGCTCAATATTGCTTTAGTTTCACTGTGAAAGTGCTAACTGACCAACTGACTCAATCCATTTTATTTTCTGCACACAAATCCTTATCGGTGGGTTATGTATTAGGTGTACAACTTTGCCTCCGCCGGTTTGCAATAGAAAGTCATGGAAATGATTCAGCAACAAGGAAGTTGTCGTTCGAGTTGCTTGTGAACAACTGGTTGCAAGGCAAAGACGGAAGAGATTTCTGCATCGCATTGTGACTGGAGACGAAAAATGGATTCCTTACGATAATCACAAGCGCAGAAAATCATGGGGATATCCCGGTCATGCTTTCAAATCATGCGGCCAAATCTAATATTCACGGTTCCAAGGTCATGCTCAGTATTTGGTACGACCAGCTCGGCGTTGTGTATTATTGTTTTAAAATCCGACTGAAACATTCACTAGCGATTGTTATCGAATGCAATTAATGCGTTTGAGCCGAGCATTGAAAGATAAACGGCCGCAATACAACGAGAGACATGATAAAGTGATTTTACAGCATGACATTGCTCGATCCCATGTTGCGAAAGTGGTCAAGACATACTTGGAAGTCCTACCCCACCCGCCGTATTCTCCAGACTTTGCTCCCTCGGGCTATCACTTATTTCAATAAATGGCACACGGCCTGGCTGACCAGCACTTCCGGTCTTATGAAGAAGTAGAAAATCGGAGCGATTCGTGAATTGTTTCAAAAAATAGTCAGTTTTTTCAACGCGGGATTCGTATGCTGTCCGAAATATAGGAGAAAGTAGTGGCCAGCGATGGACAATACTTTTAATCATAAATGTATACCAGTTTTTCACAATAAAGCTTGGAATTTCGGAATAAAAACGGCGGAAGCAGTGTGTGTAATCCACACACACACTTTTACAACGCCGTACCTCATGATCTGATGTGACCAATAACGAACGAGATATACTTAGTGGAAAAAGGAAAAAAGAACGAAATACACATTTACTTTGTCCTCAAACTGAAGACAGTTGTGTCAATTGGCCACCACCACTTGAGAACAAAATAATACTTATTTTTGTCATGATGAAATCATAATTATTCCAATATGATGACGTTAAACAATTTCACTCCTCCATATATTGAAATGAAGTGTTCATCCTACAGATTACTATCGTTGTAATTGAATAACATCTTGTTTCACTTCAATGATCCAAAAATCTGTATAAATTATGTGTTTTATACCTACGTGAAATTGAGTTTCATTTGTATGGATGGAGTTTTCTTCAGTAAGATTAATGGTAAAGTGTATTCAAAGTCACTTAGAGGAAGCCTGAATATTTCGATTATACAAGGGTTGTCCCAAGTTTCCAGAAATTCCTTTGAGGCCAGTGAATTTTTTGCCTAACAATACTTTCCAATAAACTTGAAGGGACATCTATGGCCAAGCGTTTTTATGGACTAGTCCAAGTGACTTTGAATATACTATTCCTCTTTTTGCATTGTATTTATTCAATCGAAAAATAGTTATTTATAATACAAGTGCAGAAGGCATTGATATTCTTCCACGAGTTCAAAATTCGAAAACGAGCCACGAAGTGGCGAGTTCGAATGAACGAATGGTAGAATGAGCCTTCTGTACGAGTATTATACATTATTTTCTCTAATTCGTTGCATTTTTATTGAAATTAATGAATTACTTCCATAAATATCATTTAGTAATTTTTGCATTGAAAAATGTTGGTTGGCAGAACTGATTTATTTAAGGCCAATCGATGAATTGACAGATAAAGCCGTGGCGGAAAGTTCGGAGTACCAACATATAATAATGAAATATAACCATGAAAACTGTGCATTTCTGATATATTCTCGCACGATTTTGTTCTACAAGATGTGGAAGAATGAACGGAATAACCAAAGAATTAGAGAATAGTTATTTATAATACAAGTGCAGAAGGCATTGATATTCTTCCACGAGTTCAAAATTCAAAAACGAGCCACGAAGTGGCGAGTTTTGGAATGAACGAGTGGTAGAATGAGCCTTCTGTACGAGTATTATACATTATTTTCTCTAATTCATTGCATTTTCATTGAAATTAATGAAATATTTCCATAAATATAATTTAGTGATTTTTGCATTGAAAAATGTTGGATGGCAGAACTGATTTTTTTAAGGCAATTTGATGAATTGACAGATAAAGCCGTAGCGGAATGTTCGGAGTGCCAACATGGAATAATAAAATATAACCATGAAAACTGTGCGTTTCTGATATATTCTCGCACGATTTTGTTCTACAAGATGTGGAAGAATGAACGGAATAACCACAGAATTAGAGAAAAAAAATTCTCAAATTTCTAAACCCAGTAAATGCGAATTAAAATCCATCGGAAGCTGTCAAATAAACGTTCATCGCGTTCTAAATCGGTCCAGATCGAAAACAGTCTTTGTTCTCCATCACAACGGAGCAATACATTTCAGCGCTTCAAAGCGGACCGATAAAACCGTCGAAAATAGACCTGGACGTCGGTTTTAAATCGGCGCAGACGTCTCAATCTCTCCGACCTGCGAAACTAATAGACGCTGAGGTAATCGCGCGTTCCGTAAACATAATCATCCCGGGATGACCTCATCGGCAAGGCGGTGATGCAAGAAACCTATCCCGACGATCGTAAACGTGGTTACTAAGACAAAACCGTATAAATTTACACCCGTCCCTGTGTGGTGACCTTTCACGCGCGTAAAATAGGTTGGCCGCAATCTGGGACATCGAGGAGTTACTTCATTTATGGGTTTTTTGGAATGATGTACTTTGCGTAATAAATTTTGTTATTTTTTTATTGTGAGGTTGTAATCTGTTGTTTCTTTGTGATTTTCTAATGAAGTTTGTAATGCAATCAAAAAATTTCTACTAAACACTCATCTCATAGATAATTAACTGCCAATCCTACCAAACACACAGCAACATCTTTCCTGCCGTCAATCCTGTCTTGGACACGGTCTAGGTGGCTTTATTGGCTTTCGATAAAAATCTCGGTCGTAATTGTCATAAAAAACCAATTTTGCTTGTTTACAATACATCATGTCTTCATCAAACTCTCGTAGGTAGTTCGAAAAAATGTCTGAATTTACAAACTTATAACTTGAATAATCATTTCACTAACTTGCATTCGAAAACACCGTAGGCTAACTTACTGACCAACTGAAGTGAAGATCCTCTGGTTATAGGCATATAACTGTTCTCTTACTCTTCTGTGAAATGAATATGCGAATCATCATTCAGCAGAAAGATCGGTAGCGTAAGTAGCTCCGCTACTGATAGGTATCAGTTTGGTAACCTTAGTATTCTCTGCTGGACGGGTTGCTCCTTTTCTTGACAGCAATAAGTTTTGTGGGTCCTTATTGAAGGTAACGTTATGATGTAAGACAATTTCCTAGTTTGCTCACGGTATTATAACTATTTTATTCTTCAATATATGGAAAGTTTATTCAAAGTTACAGTTTAATAAACTTTCATGTTTCAGTTTCTATCATTGCTATTGAATTAGAAAACACTGTAAGCTAACTGAAAGTAAAGCTCGTTTGATTAAAGTCATAGATCTTCTCTCTTACTCTTCGGTGAAATGAATATGCAAATCATCATTCACAAGTGGAATAAAAATTTTCGAGACTAGGTACTTGATGAAATCAATATAATATAAATACCAAAAGTATAATCACAATGCCAAAACCTTCACTCTCTGATATACTTTTTCGATATATACTTTTTACTTTTAGTGTTGAGTACTAACGATAATTTTGGCAATACTAAAATACCGGCGCATTCACCATTTAGCACAACCTGGTCTCGGTTACTCGACCATCATCCTCTCTTCATAAATTTGATCGAGAAGCGAAATACGAACGTTCAGCCGACGTTATTAACGACGGACGTCGTCGGAACAATGGCTGCATTGACGCCCTGTCGAATTCGCGAATAAATATGTCTATCGGCCTCACCCACGACTCGAAGGAGAGTCGACGTTCTCTTCAAGTACGTGGAGCAGAGACTAGGAAGCGGAAACTCTGGTCGACGTCGTCGGCCGACGGTCGGGATCGTAGGTCATATTTACGCTACATCGATCGCCCACGCCCTTCATTGCTGATGATTTTTTTTTTTGCCAATGGTCGAGACGGTTTGACGACGGGAGAAAATCACTAGAATCGATTTGTGGTTGATTGCTTCGTTATCAGTGTTAGAAAACGCTGTTTTCCTATTTAATTCTTTATATTATGAAGAAAATACAAAGAGAAAGAAAAAGAAGTACGATTTCCAAGTGTGTAATATCATACGATATTAATTGTCTATCTGGTTGATGTATCAACATAACCACTGTCAAACAGAAGATTTCCAAGCTATTTTATAGGAATCATAATCGAAAGTAAACCAAGGAGAATGCAGGTACTGATGATACCTATTGAGGGTGAAACCGGTATATCGCTACTCTCCCTTGATGACATGCATTCTCCTTGGTTTACTTTCGTTTATGATTCCTATGAAATAGCGTGGAAATCTTCTGTTTGACAATGGTTATGTTGATGGCATTTTTGCTGATACATTAACCAGATAGATAATTAATATCGTATGATATTACACAGTTGGAAATCGTACTTTTTTTTCTCTTTGTATTTTCTTCATTCATTACCCAGTGCAGGTGTTGGTCAATTTTATATTATTCTTTATATTATATCGAAGAAGTGAGATGACACAATTTTTTACAATGAAAAAACTAAACAACAAAAAATAATACGAGATGAATATTAATTTTCTTTAGAATTCGAACGATCGTGACTATGTTTTAAATGGTTAGCCCTAGGACTTATCGAATGATGTGTGATGTCGAATTTTGTTTTTCGGTTTTTAATTTTCGTGAATTCATTGTCTCATTAGGCAGAAATAAATCCCATTCTTAAAGAAAAATGTGTTTTCAGTGGTCGGGCCCGGCACTTATTGAGTGAAGTGTTATATATTCAGGGGAGCTATTGGTGAGCGGTCTTCCATTTTTCTTCTCTCTCGGCTTCAACTCGTACGGCACCCAATTTCCTTCTTTCTGAATCATTCCCATGACTTTCGGGCGTGTTCAAATAGCATATTGCGTCACTCCCAATGATCCTTACAATTCTTGTTGCGTTTGACACGAGTCTTGATCGAGTAATTCCTCCAATTCTGCATCTTCGAAAGCCTTCTCTCTTCCACCGCCATGCTGGTCTTCGAAATCAAAATCACCATCCTCAAAGCGTTGAAACCACTCTCGGCGCGTTTTTCCACTAATATTGGCCTCACCATAGGTATTTGAGAGCATTCAATGAGTCTCAGCAGCAGATTTCCTCATTAAAACAGAAAATTAAAACCTCCCGTGAATGACTATAATTTGGCTCATAAGCTGACTTGTTTAACGGATAATAACTTTATGACGCATACACAAATTGACTAATATTTCGATGACGTTTTGTTTACAAATACCCAAGATAATTGTATGATATCTTCAATCTTTTCAGTTCGACAACCACTACAGTGACTTAATTACAAGTAGCGCTCAGCTTGTACCATATTACTAACATTTGTTTACATATAGTTCGAATTTGAGAAATATATGGTAGAAGCTATGCGCTACTTGTAATCCCAGAAAATCAACTCATATGTCTCCACAGCACTCTTGACCACGAATTTAAATGAACGCTCGTTATATAGAACAAATAATTCAAAGAATTCAGACATTGTAATGAAACGAAACTGCGATTTGTTCGGTGAATGAGTGCTCAAAAAAGAGATAAATCACAATGTATAGAAAGTATCACATAATTTTTGGATCTCATTGCAAGTCTCTCGGCAAGTTAATTGAGCAATTGCATTCTAGTATAACGCTGCGAAGGTTTATTAGAAATTCTGTGAAAAATTGCATGAATACATGTCTGAACAACCTGGAAAAATCTCCCGACTTCACGTCTGCGCTTTCCTCATTTTTTATAGATAAACAAACCTTGTTCCACCGTGGAAATTTCCTCGCCTTCAAACAAACATCCTGGGTATTGAATTTACCGAATGCCCCGCATATCCACGCATTTTTCCCGGTGGAGGTTTCGAATCGTATCTATCGCTGCTAAGACACTTTGCATAGCGTTCTGTTCGTCGACTGGATACCGATGTCGAAATAAAACACGTATACGACCTTTAATAGTATCCAGTCCAAGATAGGATAATTATTCAGCAAATTGAATCGCGTATTATCTGTATGATTTATGCGTTTCTTTCATTACCTCCACATAGCTCGCATATTTATCATTGACTGGATTCTTTCGTGAAGTTGTGCCGATTTGAGTATGGCAATGGATTACCTATTATTCAATCAACTGGCGGGCGATCTAGTGACGTCCGAGCCGTGCAGGTGATTGGGCTTTAAATCTCCTTATTCAGACATCGACTGCAAGGAATATTATCGGGTTATCTGTTGGTCTCGACGGTGAGACTGGTTGTGGCGATTGATTGAGGAAATTATACTGGTTTGACATGGTATAGAGATTTATTCATTCAGACAATTTTTCAATTCTGGAAAAAGTACCTCCTCGGGCTAGAGTCGAACCCGCAACCTCCGAATAACTAGTCCGATGCTCAAACCACTAAGCCACCGAGGAAGCTGAAGATGCCTTACGAACTATATAATTCGCAAGGTTTATTTCCGCAAGTGTAATTGTTAGAAAGAATATAATATATGAAATTATTTTCACGGCGTCCAGACAATTTTTCAATTCTGGAAAAAGTACCTCCTCGAGCGGGAAGATTCAGAAACCTGAATCAAGCTGAAGTCGCTATATGTCGACGATGCGAGAGTATTGTACCACTATTGTGGTACAGTAGTAGTGACAGTGACGTGTGATAGTGACAGTAGACTACTACAGATAATGCACGGGAAGGGAAAAGTGTATAGCACATATGGAGTAGTACATTCGTTAAACACTCCTACTTCCACAATTTCACTATACTCTACCATTTACCAACCAATGTAAGCAAACACAAGTTTGGTTTAAGTAGAGGATAGTGTGTCTTTTTAGCTGCTTGTGTCTTGTGTATCTCAACGTTCGAACTATCTTTTCAAATTACTGGCTAAAATGAATACAGTTACTCTACCAAAAAGAGAATAGTAGAGTATTTGAAAAAAAGTATGCTGGTGAACTCTACTACAACTACTGATTATACCAATGTGAACCAGGCTGATTTTAAAGGATCGAGAAACAAAGAAGAATAGTGCCACACCCATTTGAAAACGAATTATGTATTCTCTCTGTCATTTGATGGATTATCTTTCTTTTGTTCTAGGTACGAAACGAGGCAGAGCAAAATAATTAAAGATCAAACGACTCATTTCCCTCGAGGCCGCTTGGACCATCGGCCTTACGCAACTCTTAATTGACTCTTATCGTTTTTAATTAAGTCGAGGTCTCGTACCGAACTTTTTGCGGGGCGTCCAAATCACTAAATCTCCATTAAGTGTCTCCCCGTTTGGAGCACGCCTATCCCGAACGGACACTCGGGTCAGGAAATGCAAAAACGCATCGAGCAGAATTGGCCGAGTAGGCCGGTTGTAAATCGATCAACTTCTGTATCGGGATTGAACGATGGCGATTTATTGCCATTGTGAAGGACCCCGTCGACTGCAGCATCGATCATAAACGCGCTGAAGACGACGCCCAACAAGGTTTAATGGGGACGGCGTGGCCCCCGAAGATGTCTTTGCGGAATCGGGCGGTTTTTGTGTCTCGTTTGAAGAGTATCGAATACTCGAGATTGGCCTCTAATTGGGACTGGCCAGGAAATCTCATTATACAGGGTGTTTCCTAAACATGCGGCAAAAATTCAGGGGGTTGTTCCTTGGACTATTTTAAGCATGTTTTGTCCTTGGATGATTTTTGAAAAACCTCTTTGTTTCGAAGATACAGGGCGAACAACATTTTTCATATTTTTAAAATTAATAATAGTTTAAATAAAAATGCGTACCGCACTGTGTTTACTAAGTAGGTACAATTTATTTTTAAATTTGTTTAACAACATTCCAATTACTAAAAACCCTTAGATTATTTCCTATGGGGCCATCTAAAATCATTAGTTTATACCACTCCAGTAGAAAATGTGGAAGACTTGCGAAATCGGATCATTGCTGGGTGTAACTTAATAAGAAATGATCCTGGTGTTTTTGAAAGGGTTCGGCAGTCAATGAGGAGAAGATTGGATGCTTGTATGCTGGCTAGAGGTGGTCATTTTCAACAGTTTTTGTAGGTTGAGTTGAATTTTCATGTAATTTTTCATAATAAAATGTTGTTATCTGAAATTTTGTTTCCCCTATATCTTCGAAACAAATAGGTTTTTCAAAAATCATCAAAGGACAAAGTATTCTTAGAATAGTCCAAGGAAGAACCCCCTGAATTTTTGCCGCAGTTTAGGAAACACCCTGTATAGTATGTACCATTGCGAATAATTCAATTTTGAAGGGAAAAAATACAGTTGAAGCAAAATTTTGGCTTGATGGAGAGTTTTCGGGGTCTGCACCAGGAAAATAAACCATTATTGATTGGTATATTAAGTTTAAACGTGGTGAAATGAGCACCAAAGACAGCGAACGCAGTGGACGCCCAAAAAAGGCTGTCACCGACGAAAAACTCAAAAAAGTTCACAAAATAATTCAGAATGACCTTAAAGTGAAGTTGATCGAGATAGCAGACATTGTGAAGATATCATCTGAACGTGTACATCATATCATTCATGAATATTTGTACATGAGAAGAGTGTGCAAAATGGGTGCCGCGCGAGTTCACAATCGATCAAAAGCAACACCGTGTTAATGATTTTGAGCAGTTATGTCAGTATTCTGGGATTCGCAAGGTATAACAGCTATTATTGCATTAGCGTTATTGGTTCGTTTTAAGGATTAGATCGTTTAAAAACAGCCCCATTTGAAAAAAAGGTGCTGTTTCATGAGTAAATGGCATAAGCTACTGAACTCAATGATATCGGAAAATTAAAAAAAATACTTTTTCCTATTGTCGAACTCTGCTTATTTTCTCTAACAGATTTAACCTAAACAACACATTCAAAATCCCCAAAAGGAAGGCCAACATCCAAACAACAACTCAAATTATCAACTCTTGTTATTACACAATATCGCGAAAGATTAAAAAAATCAGCAGTGCAATCGACCGTAGTATTTATATCGCCTTGTGGAATGCAAAATGGATGCTAATATAATAATTCATGTGATAAGAGTTATAAAACGTCTTATTACGACCATTTATCACACTCTTCTCTCACAGTCCGAAATTATGCAAGATTGTGCTCACAGTAGCAATTTGATCGAAGAAAAAAATTGGTAATTGACGTGAAATTTTCACGAGGTTTTGAAGTACCTGGTTCCTCGATTTGATTAATTGGCGGTTCGATGACTTAATTGGAGAAGACAGAGTTTCGAAGGCGTCGTCAAATTTGTCAAAATGTTTTTCTGAGTCTCGATTAAAATGATTTCTGGTCGTTCAAGAATTCAAACTGAAATAAAAACCATATCTCGTAAACTTGGGGACACATGATTAGGAAATCATTTTAATGTCAAGGTACTAGTCCCTCTAATTCCAATATAATTGTAGTTATTAGTGATTATGTACTATGTATTTTATGGTTTATCCACTTTGAATATGAAATGTCGCACCTAGTGAGATTTTTGGTACCAACTGAAAACTTCTTGTTACTGTTTGGAGCGTTCACAATTCAGTGGATATTTTCTGGTCCATCTGTTGACAGCAATTCTCAATGTTGCCAATGTGTCATTCTGATTTTAATTCTCAGAGTGATAAACATAGATAGAGGGAACATATGTCAATTTCAGTAAGCAAATTTTGTCCCCAACATGAACTATCAAATTTGACATGAAGCGCGCGGAAATGAAAACATATCAGTGATATGATATTTTACTCAATTCGCGATTTTCTCCACGAAGAACGCACTTCTTATGTCCCATAGTGAATCAACGTTTCATATTAACTCGAAATATATTGGAATAAATAGCTTAATATATAAGAACTTCAGAAAACAAACTTCAAGCGCGCCAAACGTCGTGAAACAACCGATGACACTAGGAGAGCGAAAGTTGCCAAACCTTGAATTTCAGCAGGTAGATACAGAATAATGAAAAATATCAGATACCAAATATTCAAAGTTGCACATTTAATTGGGAATCACTCAAATAAATATATTTCATTCAAAATAATATACATTCATAATGATATAGTGAAATTGTGGATTTGAAAATATATCACAATCCGACAACGTAATATAACCATGTTGGGGACATGTAAAAATTCCGCATACTTCCTCTATCTATGTTCATTACTCTATGGTACCAATTAAACCTATAAGATATTGGTGCCGCTGCTATGGGTGAAAACTTCAGGTGAGGTATGTTTTAATTCAAATTTGACGTTTTGATTTCCCTCCGAAATTCTTTTGTTTTGGTATCTTGAATTACATAACAGTATCTAAACACAATTTCAATGTGAATACTTTTGACAACAGTTGATGTTGTTAATGTTAATTTTATGGTGATACTAAGAAAAAATCCAGTTAAACCAAAAAAGGTCTATAACGTCATGTCACTGCTAAAATCAACAGACTATACTTCGAAAGAGTGAACCCATACTTTTTTCATTCTATGGACTGCTCTTTCAAATAATTCGATATATTTTCTGAAGAAACAAAATTTCCTGTAAAATTCGAAATGTTTTCTCCACTAATGAATATAACATAGATTGTATGGTTATCAAGATACAAGGATCCCCTCTACCGTCATCATTTTTGGATCTTTGAATGTTCCTTAGATCTCGGACGCAGACGTGTCGGCTAAGAATGTTCGGCCTGTGTATATATGCGTTTGGATAAAAATAAGACATTTCTGTATGCATCTCGCTGACGGGTTGATTGACGCGGTCGTTGACCACTGGATTGCGTGGATATTTCGGATGATTCCTCGATTCGAAATGGGGATTTTGGGCTATTGCGGTCCGGGTAATGAACGTATAGAATTTCGGGCATCTCGAGGCTGAGATGCCACAGGAGCTGATGTCCGAAAAGCTGAATTTCGGGATGTTTGAGCACTTAATAAACGTGCCAAATAAAAATATAATTTCATCGTCATTTCTCCCGTTGTATAATAGATCGGTCACCCATTCAGATATTGATATTGTCCGGGACTGCTTAGTCTCCGGATATGAAAAACTTTCTGTTGTGATCAATCTTCTTAGTAAAGTGTTATATGCTTAAATCGCATTTCTAAAAAAATATATAATTTATTGATGGATAATTTCTCATAACATACAAATGGTATGTTGCCGCCATCACGTTTAAAGCAACTAAAGTATTAGGGTGAATCTCTTAATCGACGTTCTTCAAAAAATTACTCATATAATTTTTTTCTTCTTTCAGAATCGACCAGCCGGGATAATTTCCTTGCCTCCAGGCTGCAGAGGGCCTAAAAGTTTATATCTCAAAAGGGTTGGAGGCAACTTTGGTTTCACATTACGCCACTTCATCATATACCCTCCTGACGGTCTTACTGTAAGTAAACTCTACATATAACATTGATTTAGTTGATTTTATAAGTTTGGAAATAAACATTTATCATTTTTTGTATAATATAACCCATCTAAAGCTACTATTGAAGTACTACTACTTGGATTGAAAAAAAAACGAAGAGGCCAGTAAATTTGCCTGGAAGGAAGTACGAAAGCCTTTTAATAACCCAGAACCTTTCTGTGGTGTAGTAAAATGATCCTATGAGGAAGAGTTTCGAGAGAAACCGAAAACCGAAAGAGAAATACTCTGGATCACTAATACTGCAAGATCCAAAAAGTATCTGGATTTCAATAAGAATACGCAACACTTCACTGACTTCTTCCTCACGGGGCATTGCAGCCTTAAGAGTAGGGTTATCAGAAACTGACAAATGCAGATTCTATATGAAAGAGAAAAAAACTTCTGATCACCTGGTCACAAAATTTCTCGCCAATGCAAGCTAACGAAAAAATGCTCTCTGAAGATACTCCAGATAAAGGGAGGCGAGCTGTAGAATGGTACAATGGTTAGAGTAGAGGAGGGGCACATTAATAAGGTGGTGAATTGTAGCCCTTTCGGCAGTAATCAGTTATTTAACTAAACCAGATCTAATCAGTAATCATTGTAGATTTGTACAAGATATTTTTTTGTTGATAGGAGGAAGACGATGGACGATTGGCAGCTGTGGGTGCGCTCCACGCGCCTATGGAGACAATATTCGTTCGGAAAGTGAAGAATCCAGGACCGGCCCATCTCGCTGGTTTGCAGAAAGGAGACAGGATAGTGGCAGTGAACGGTATTCAGGTCATAGACAAACCTTACAGTTTTGTGATACAGCTCATTCAGAAGAGTCCCGCCTATCTACATTTACTCGTCGTACCTAAGGAAGAGGACGCTCTGCAAAGGGTAAGAACAAGATCTCTTAGTCATTGAGCACAAACATAAGACCAGCTACTGATCCTTCCTTTTTTCACAGCTTTTCACTGAAACGGCTTACAACCCAGTCAGCAACCAAAACTTCATACCCGACTCTCCGCCCATCGATCGAAGAACCGCCCAGCAGTTCCTCACCAACACCATCAACCAGAGACCCGGCGAACTGCAGGTGGACGCCCAGTTCTGGAGATCCCTCCGGTACCCCTTCGGCTACAGCCAAACAACGAGATCCCAACAACAACAACAACAATACCACCATCACCATCAGGACAAAAGACCGCAGTCCTACCAATACGATACGCGGTACTCGGACAACGCTTCCAGACGCTCGCAGCCCTTGCCCAATGAGATCTACACGGAGATCCAGATCCATGACGCGCCGACCAGGCACACCAGCAGCAGCAACAGCAAGGCCCAGCCCCAGGTGCCCCTGTACAAGAAGATGGGCCGAAGGGCTAGCGACGGCACTGCCTACAACAACTGCGAACCGTACTACGACCTGCCCGAGTATACCAGCATAGCTAGCGATGACGACATGGTGTTGAACAATCAGAAACCGAGGGATCAGTACAACAAGACGAATCTGGCGCAGTCCAACGCGAACATGTCGGTGTTGACGTACCCCAGCAGCGCAGGCTGCAGGCTGAGCCTGGCGGACGACCGCAGGGAGTCCACTTCGTCCTTGACCTCGTCCTACGCCGACGGCAGCAAGGACAGCCTGTCATCCTTCGAGACCAACTCGACGCTGACTGGTCAAGAGACCGACGACTCGGCCATACTGTCCAGGTACCGCAGGAGCTTCCAGCAGAAGGAGGAGTTCCTGAAGATGCCGACCGGCGTCGAGCCGAACCTGAAGCAGAGGGAGTTCTACGGCAGGCCGAAGAAGTTGGAGAAGCCACAGTGGCCTCCCGGCGAGCCTCCGAAACAGCAGGACTCGCCGTCGAGGACGACCAAACCGACGCATCACAATTTTCAAAGGGTCAAACACGATATCGACAACGAGAGGGATCTGACGATGCAGCAGCCCGCGGTGGGCGTGGTGCAGCTTCAGCAGCAGCAGAAGGTGGGGAGGACGAACGCGCCTGCTTCCTTGGAGATATGCCGTCCGGATAATCTGAACGAGATGGCGTCCAACGAGGATGGAGATGATAAGAGGTAAGTTGGAGTTTTTTTTGTAAACAATTTAGTTGCTCGTCATTCAGGTCATGTTTTGCCTAATACCAATATTTATTTCAAAAAACTAAGTCTCTGATTAAACACAGTTAGGAATTGAACTGCTAGTCTAGATAATTAAAATCGCATCAAAAACTACCAAAGGTTTGGTGGATGCAGAAAAATGCTTGATTCAGCAAGGATCTCCTTTTTCTTCGAAACCAGACAAGGTAATGAGAGGACAAAAAGTCCTCCATATGGTATACCGATGGTTCAAAATAAAAAAAAGCACAGGTATCTCTAAGATCTCTAGATCCCAGGCCACGCTGAGGTTCTGGAATCATATACCTAGGGGTCTTTACTGACCTGGGAGCGCCGTAATACCTCTAGTAGTACCTCTATTATGGATACCAGGACATTGTGGTTTTGATGGAAATAAAAAAGCCGATAAACTTGCAAAAAGTACACCAAGGCCGACACTTGTTGGTCCTGAGCCTTTCTGTGGAATTGGAAAATGCTAATATAAGACAGCGGTCCAACAATGGGGGACGTACAATAGGAAAACCCTCTGGAGGAATACTCTGGTTCTTGCTCAGGCAAAGAAATTTGTGGTGCTTTCACCGACCTATATCAGAAAGCTCCTGAAGCTACCATGAGCTGAGCTTCGGATAATGTTGGGACTGCTGACAGGACACTGTCTGTGCAAATAGCTTTTGTACCGAAAGAGTAAGTCAGCAGATGAGATCTGCAGCCCTGCGGAAAGGAAGTAGAAACAGCTGAACACATAGTTTACAAATTCCAAGGGCTGACTGGCCTAAGATACACTCATATGGGAAAGTCAGTTCTGGATACTCACGAAGTGGTAGCCTAAGGCTGCTAAGGATGCCGTTGGTTTCTTTTACTGTATCGATGGCCTCCCTGGCTTTGTATGAATAGGTAGGGGTTAAGAACAAAAGATCAACTTGGTTGCAGTTCCTGGCAAGCTAATAGAGCCTCAACCCCGATTCAGTGAAATAATAATAATAATATTCCTAAACCATTCACAATCCCATAGGCGTGCACTTAATAAGTTTTCATTCAATTTTAATACTGTTTTCAACATTTAATCCATTTCCCCTTACGTACATTATTTTAATTTCATTCTTTCTTTTCAGAGTATGCTCTCCTACCCAGCTGGTCTTCACCAGGACGAGGCAGTTCGAGAGCGGTAAGCCCCTGCCCGAAGACGACCCGCTGCTGAGCGACCGCACCAGCTTCTACAAGAGCGAACTGTCCAAGATCAGCTCGAAACGATTGGTGCCCAATGTTACGGAGCGAGCGCAGGAATACGAGATCCGAGCGGTCGATCCGAGGCGAGAGGTCTCGACGAACGCTTCCTCGAGCTCCCTGAAGAAGATCCAGAGGGACAGCAGGTCCTTGGACAGCTCGGGTGAGTAGTTACCTTGATTTTTTTTGTCTTAAACTACTTGAAATACTTGTGATATTGGACCTGTTCTTCTTTGTATATTAAAATTACTGTTAGTTCATCCCCTTCAGTTTATGTTAAATTGAGAGATTTTGTGTTGAATCCAATATGAAAGGTGAAACTAATAAGAGTACACAATTTAATTGCCATTCATTTTATGTCATGATATATCAATCATCCTTAATGTGTCAAAAATACTGGTGTGTCAGTAGACACACTAGTAGTTTAAGACATTGTATTCTTTCGATTTCCTCTCTAGGTTTTGTAACTAGCTGTCTAATTGGCTGTCAATAATTGATCTCTTATTGTTGCACTCTATTCTTATGTCCATTCTTTAAAATTTCGTTTCCCTCTAATAAGGGAGCTGCTCCAGTATCAACGAGATGCTGAATGGTGGTAAATCTCTCTCAGGAAATGTGATCATTTCTACCGGAAGTAAATTTATCCACTGTCCGCCACCTTCAGAACAAGGCAGGACTGCTAATACAGGTTAGACGTGTGCCTCTAACCGACAGTATGCTAGTGATTTGGTTTTCGTTACTAATATTTGCTTTTACTCGTTTTTACTGAGATAAACTGAAATTGTCATCTTGAACTGAATAAGAGTTTTTTCGTGTTGCTTCAATCCTCGTAGTTGACCTACGACCCCATAGAAAAAACTAATAATTAATAATGTTTCAGCGTAGAAGCAGAATCAATAATTGTTGCTATTATGACACATGCTCAGTAAAAAAATATTATTCATTCGATTGTTATGTTTCGAAATTAAATCTTTCAACACACGTGACACTTATGGAACATACATCTTTCTCTGTAAATATTGTTGATATGTGTATGATTTACACAAATCAAGTTGGTGAAAATGAGAAATCTGAAACTTATGAAGTATTACAGTTTCTCCACATACTAGTGAAACGTGATCAAATCGCACGGTCCGACAAAAACCCGAACTAGATGGTGCAGTTTTTTTTTCTGGAAGTCGACCGTTTTTTTCTTATCGCCATCGGAAACATGACATCCGTCAAGACAACTTTCATACGGGATTTTTTTCTGTAGCGAATCAATCGGCGATATAGTCATTTTGCCAGATCGTTTAAGATTCTGCTGGTTTCTTGCCGCAAGATGTTGATTGACAAAATGACAATTATGTGCTCGTTAAGCCTGGCCTTATATGGGCTATTTTTTCCGTAGTCGGGAAGGTTTTAGTTTTTGAACGATTGGTCTGTGGGAGCCGATCTTGAATACTCTCTTTGATCGAAATGAATATACTGCCCTGATATTTATAATTGAAATTAATGGATCAATATGTACTTTCTTCAAAAAAAATTCTCGTGAACTAAAAACATTTTGACTGAATAATTAAGATCATTGAGAAAGCACCTTTTTTTCTCAATTCACCTATAGAATCTAGGATCTCTGTATAATCCTACTATCATAAGGTGTATTGAAAAGAAATCCATTACTTTTGCATGAAAAACGAGGCTTCAAAAACCATAGTTAGAATGATCCGATTAAGGTCAAATATACGCCGTTTCGTTCGATAACTTGTGCCATTTTGAAGGTAAGTTCATTATGCCCCTCTCATAGAAGCCCTTGTCCCTATGACAAAAAATTGAGACACTCGATTTTCACAAACCTCTGTTGAAGCGAATCTTTCAACAGCAAAATTGTTCGCCATGAACAGGAATATATGGTAATCTCTAAATGCCAGGTCCGGACTATAAGGTGGATGCATAAGAACCTCCCAAACGAGCTCCCGGAGCTTCTGGCAAGTTACTATCGATGCGTGTGCCCTGGAGTTGTCTTTATGGTTCACAATTCCTCTCCTATTGGCCAAAGCTAGCCCCTTCTGGGCGATTGCTTCCTTCAGATGGTCCAATTGTTGACAGTACAGTTCCGACTTAACAGTTGTGCCGTAGGGGAGCTACAGTGCTTACATGACGGTCGGACTCGACTATGTCCATGATTTCATCGACATTTTCTACAATTGGTCTTACCGGAACGGAATCGACGAAACCAAAATTGCGCGTGATTGGCTGTTACTGTATCAGGACCAAAACACTATTTACATTGCCTGGCTTGCATTTTCGCCGTTATCAAAGAAAAACTGTAAATTATAGCGTATTTTCTCTTAGTACTAGTGTCCATCTTTGACGCGCGCTCAAACTAAACTGGGTCAACAAATCACAA
Source organism: Harmonia axyridis (assembly GCF_914767665.1). Taxonomy (NCBI): domain Eukaryota; kingdom Metazoa; phylum Arthropoda; class Insecta; order Coleoptera; family Coccinellidae; genus Harmonia; species Harmonia axyridis. The sequence continues at coordinate 36,392,852 of NC_059505.1, forward strand.
AACCGTCAAAAAAGGTTTTGTAATATGAAATCTCATCTTGCTAGCGCCATCTATTTGAACCCGATCAGACTCATACAACACGAGATACAGATAACTAAAGCCATCTATCGGAGAAATGATGGGTTTCTTCTTAGTACACCTAACATGATTAATTTCAAGTCCGTCACTGTCGCGGAGTTTTTCTCCTGCGTCAAGTCTTAACAAACGACGCCACACAAACTGCAATCTCTTGAAAACCGGCGTGGCAAATTCGTTCGTCCGCAAAACGCTCAATGAATAACCACTATGTTGTACGAAACTGGTCTAGCCCCGACTTGTGCGCCATTCTTCATGCCTAATGGACTATTCATACATCCAATCGTATCGATTAGGCCAGGTCAAGAACTAATTAGTAACGCATCCTATCTGCGGGCATGACAAATTGTGGTTATTGCATAATAAATTATCTCTCTCTGTCTCTGTACGCCTCGGACCGGAGATGAGATACGTTATAGGGAGACGCGTCGGCCGGAGCAGGAAATGTATCGGAATCATCGATTGGCAATAAGACGGATGTCGGCCGCTCTGAATATGTTTACTTTGTAATTGAATAATTACGCCTTTGAATCGCTACTCTGTTCGGTCACGTGACTGAGAGGCATTTCGACGGGACTTTGGTAGCGATGTTTCCGACTCTGATCTGTTCGAGATTCTTTGTGTGCAGGAATATATGGGCGTGATTCTGCTCGAACAATCTACGGAAATATGAGGGCTAATGATCTGCAACTCTCTTTCGAATAAAAAAGACCAACCGAAGATAAGAAGAAGAAAAACGTCAGACCGGTTGGACACGCACCGTTTCGAAAAACTATTGTGGAATCGGTTATTTTCGTCTTAATCTTAGGAATCAACGAAAATTGATTCTTAATTAATTACAAATAAGCGTATTCAACAAAAAACTTCCAATATGTCGATACTACTGAATAAGTTTATTTTGTAGTTGAATAATTGCACCTTCAAATCGCTACTCTGTTTCTTCACGTGACTAAGAGACATTTCAATCAGGGCAGTTGGTAGCGATGTTACTAACTCTGTTCTGTTGGAGATTCTTTCATTTCATTCATATTGATTCTACTCGAAAAATGTACGGAAATATGAGGGCTAATGGTCTCCAATTCTCCTTCGTACAAAAGAGACCAACCGAAGGAAAGAAAAAGAAAAACGTTAGACCAGTTGGACACACACCGCTTCGATGACTTACTATTGAATCGGTTTTAGGTTTGTCTAAATCTAATGAATAAACGGAAATATATTATAAAATAGGTATATGGTTAATTGAAACAAAATTTCAGATACAACATTATTGAAGCAATATAAACATCTTTAGTTGCATTTCGTTGCGTTTTGAAAAACAAATGTTAACTTTCACAAGACTAGAGGTTGTGCTTTTAACTAATAGTGTGCTAAAGAAACTGATCAAATTGTGGCATCGCTTTCAGCAACCAAAAACTGGAATTTCAATTTTTTTTCAGACGTCTCGGAAAGCCTGTCGAATAGAATACACTTCCGATCTAATTCTGCAGACTCTTGGACTGGAGGTTCGGATGATATCAGCCAAAGGAAGCTCAGCAGACAGGACACTGTTATCGAGAAATCGGCACAAGATGAAAGTAAGTATACTCAAATTTTCAAATTACGTATCACATTCCTATTTCACACGAATAAGTCTAGGGATAATTTTTATTACATAAGTGTACAACGTTGAAAAAATTGATCATCTTTTGAAGCGATCCACGAATCAATCCAATTTTTTACTTCTTCATAAGTCTGAAAGTGCTGGTCAGCCAGGCAGTGGGCCATTGATCGAAACAAGTGATAGTCCGAGAGAGCAACGTCTGGAGAATAAGACGGGTTGGGTAGGACTTCCAATTTCAAAATATCCAAGTATGTCTTGACCACTCTCGCAACATGGGGATGCTGTAAAATCACTTTATCATGTCTCTCGTTGTATTGCGCCGTTTGTCTTTCAATGCTCGGCCCAAACGCATTAATATTGCGTTCGATAACGATCGCCTGTTATTGTTTCAGTCGGTTTCAACAACTCATAATACACTACGCCGAGCTGGTCCCACTAAATACTGAGCATGACTTCGGAACCGTGAATATTCATTCGGTTTGGTAGTCGACGTGGAAACATGGCTGGGATATTCCCATGATTTTTTACGCTTGGGATTTTCGTAATGAACCCATTTCTCGTCTCCACACATAATGCGATGCAGAACTTCCTTCCGTTTTCGCCTTGCAATCAGCTGTTTACAAGCAAATAAACGCCACTCAGTATATCTCGGCTTCAAATCGTACGGCACCCAATTTCCTTGTTTTTGAATCATTCCCATGACTTTCAGGCGATTTGGAATTGCTTGTTGCGTCACTCCTAATGATCTTGCCAATTTTTGTTGCGTTTAACACGAGTATTGATCAAATAATGCCTCCAATTCTGCACCTTCGAAAACCTTCTCTCTTTCACAGCCATGCTGGTCTTCGACGTTAAAAATCACCGTTCTTGAAGCGTTGGAACCACTCGGCTCGTTCTTTCACTAATAGCGGCCCCACCATAGATATTCGAGAGCATTCGATGAGCCTCAACCTCAGATTTCTTCATATTGAAACAGTAAATTAAAACCTCCCGCAAATTATGAGAATTTGGCTCGTAAGATGATGTGTTTAATCGAGAATAACTTTATGATGCAGACACAAATCGACTAATATTTCGATGGCGTTAGGTTTTACCAATACCTAAGCTCATTGTATGACGTCATTTCGCTACCACTTACCGCTACAGCCATCTGTTGCAAAATGGCGGAAGCAAAGTTGTACACCTATGTTAACGAATCTGACCGAAACTAATGTTAGTTTTACCTGAGTCGACATACGCTGGTACCGGTTTATGAAAATTGTTGTCACTTGGAACGAAGGTCATTTAGTGAATAATAGATAATATACTATAGTCTGTAATGTATATTTATAGTTGTCATCTCAAAAAAATCGACCACTTCATGGGTATTCTTCTATTAATCAGAGAAGGAAACACCAGTTACACTGCTTTTCCAATAAGTCATCATAAAGCAGCACTTCAATGAAATTTGAACTCTATTTTGACATAACTTTTTTTGAAACAATATTATAGAGTCTCACGAGTACTCACCTCAACTTCACTTGGGGAGATAAAAGTCATAATGGCGATTCGGAACCAATGGTCACAGCTCCACCTGCGAACTTTGACCATTGGTATCTCCATGATGTCTTCTATCTCACAGTTAATTTTAGGCCATTTCTCGTGGGTAACCCTGCATAAACACATCCCCAAACACTTCATTTCGACAAACATTTACTAAACAACTCACAGCTCACACACACACAACTGCCTCCATCATAAGCACTCCTGTCGCTTCAAGCACATTTACCAATTTTTTTTCTCTTTCTCCATCTCAGAACCCGATAAAGCAAGACACAGAATCCCGAACAACGGTGACCTTTCTCCCCTGATCCCCGAACCCGTTAAACTCTTCCCCCTGGCCCCTCTAGTGTCCGTTACCCCTGCCTACGGCCCAGTGGACACGCCCAAACCCATCAGACCCACCAGACTAGACCTGGACGCGCCCGTGAGGCCCATGAGGTATCTGAAACCGCCCAGAACAAGCTTGGAATCGCCCATTGATCAGCTGATGGCCGAAGGTCCGTTTGTTTCTTGATTTTTGTCTTTTGGCGACGACCTGCATCTTGTAGAGTTGGAAACAGAGGCTTTCGTCTTGGTATAGAGCTCGTTGTTTCAGTTTTCGAGGTTCATCTACGCCTTTTATGCTAGAATCGCTCTTGTCAAGATCAGTAATTGAGATCCTGAAACATTTATGCAGATTTATATGAAAAATATTGGGCCAAGAATATCGGCCTGAGGTACTCCAATATTTGTTGAAAAAACGGTTGTAGCAGGATAAATATTATGAATTATTTAGAACAGTTTATCTAGATTCAGAATCTTCATCTCTGTTAGTGTTAATTGAATTTTGAAATATTTTTTGGTCATTCAATGAACGTCATGAAGTTCAGATATACCAAGGAGATGAATCTCAAACTCTATACCAAGGCGTTGTTGTTTGCTGGCTCTCCGTACTCTACGCCTATCTTAACAGTCCTAACTTTTCGATTTTTCATTTCGTATTAACCATTAATCGGAAGGTGATGCAGATGATGGACCCCGAGTAGCCTGTGCTAATTGGAGCTCTTGTTTGAACGTAGAAGGATTTGTGGTAGTTCTTCTAATTATGACCCCTTCGTAGAATTTGTGCATCATAACCTTTTCGCTTCGAGCCTGTTACCAATCTTTTCGTTTGTGTGTTTCAGTTGGTGAAGAAATGCCGATTGTAAGACGCAGGATCAAGAATAATAACATTGGTAAGTTGAGATAATTGCTTTCTTGGACTTGGCAAAGGGTTTGATTTGATAATCTGCTGCATTAACCTGTAGTGTATCAGATTGGGAGAAATACTTATGTGTATCTTTTTCATTGCCTATTTTAGGTAGCGAAGACAGGATAACCAGAAGAGAATCGTACCTGAAGGCTACTGAAGGAAGTCGTCTTCAGTTTGAATGTGACCTAAGCGATGGTGAGACCTCCCCTCAAGTCTTGAGAAGGTAAGTGCGAACAGTACCTTCTTCTCTTAGCGGTGGGTAGAGCTGCATCGCTTCTGGTACTTCTTTTATTTTTTCTGTGCGAGCAAGGAACGATTTGAACCAATAACATTCAATAACAGTGATCCAGTTTATGACGAAAATGTTATTTCAATCTCAAGTACACAAATTGAGTACATGAGGTTTCAGTACAAGTTATATATTCTCTTGAAATTGCCGGGACTGACAATTATCGTGCTCTTTTGTAAATTGGTCGACAAGTCTGGAAGGTTTATGGATATCGTGCCGATCGATCTCTTGAGATCTCCTTTCGAATACAACGTCGAACACAGAAACCGACGGCTTCTGTGAACGTGCCTCTGTCAGCAGCCGATCGAAACGTCTTGTTAAATTGATTGATGCTGATGCATAAGGAGGATTATTACTTTGATGTACGTATTCCGATTATTAAATTGATTTATCACAATAACCGCGAGACGGCTTAGTATGTGTTGAAAAAACGGGAAAGCTAACTGTTTTTCTGCTCTCGGTATTTGTCGACGTTGGAAGAAGAAGAAGATGATTTATGTGCTGATTTCATAGAATGTAGATAACACTATTTCTAGTCTATGTTACTTGAAGATATATTTCTGGAATGTAAAAAGGTTGAAGTAAAAACAATTATTTCCTTCATTGAACATTTTTTAGTATTATAGAAATCTTAGAGTATTGCAAATGATCGCCACTCTATTATTGTCAGTCGATTACAAGTAGAAGCTCTTCAGATTATTGTTATTGGTTCAAAAAGTTCCTTGACTCAACTCTTAGGTGGAGATAGTTTTCTGTATAATTGTGATTGTGAACAGTGCACACAGACGTTGGCGACCTCCCTTGTTTCCTGGTGATATTCAACAACTTCGCAAGCTATTCGAAGATGCTGCATCCTCTTTGGGGTGAGCTGGAGTAGAAAACTGCTTGCATGTATCTCGGTACTAACTGTCTGTAAAGTACTAACCACTAACAAAATGGGTTTTGTGGCGGTGTGAACATAGTATCTACGTTATTGTTCGTCTTGTCCTTTGTGGTTTATATGATGGTTTATTCTATAATATTATTCTATAATAAACGGGAAAGGGGCGAAAACAAGAATAAGAAGAATATTAAATATAATCAGTTGACATAACTTTTTTACGTTAATATTTTCATAAAAGATGTTTTGGCGAGTTCTTCTAGAGCCAAGTTGCGAGGTGCGCCCTCTCCCAGGGGTTTGGTGATTCGTCCCGAGATCTCTGGTGGACTCTTCAATTAGGCTATCCAGCGATCTCTGCCTAACATACACCCTTTCACGCCAACGTGAAGAGGTGAACCTGTTGCGTTGCAACGACCCCTTTAAATCGGCCGGGGCCGAAGTAGTGCGGCGCGAAAAGCCATAGCGCCATCTGTGAGCAGACATTATCACTATCGATTCAATTCTCCGACATTCAAACATAAACGCGAAAAAATGCGAATTTCTCACCTTCTAAACCACAGACGTGTCCCTTGCGTTGCATAACTCCAGGATGGTTTAATGAGCAAAAACAACAACGATGTAATGAGAACGTTGAGATAAAACGTGGAAGGGAAAGTGCCATAACAATGAAACGTACACCTAATTACCGTCAAGACGTCTGCGGAACCATCGCCGAACGATGAATCTTTTTTTTAATCGGATTCGAATCCCAAGCGTTGCGGATTTGTGTCGGATCGGATTTCACTTACCCCGGAGAGCGCGCGAACAAACGCTTAAAGGCTGCCACACCCAACCGGATTTGTTTCTAATATAGGATTGAATCGGTATTTACTTGATGGAAATTCATTTGAATCAAAATGATAGTTAGGCTATCTCTTTTTTTTTAATTCTGTAAATCACATTTGTTTCTCTACACAGTAGCTTCTTCTGATTTTCAATTTTCATTAGTTTATTATCCAAAAATTTAAATTTTGAATAATGAGTAGCGAAACATTTGTTATTTATAGAATTAAAATATGGAAACAGAATAACTATCATTTTATTCCATTCTTAAGACATATTCGTATACCATTACGAATATATCTTGAGAATATAGTATATTTATTGACGTCATCTATGACGTCAACATTGACGAATCGGTGATGCCAAATGTTTGTTTTCAACCCTTTGCTATGCTACCGATACTTATTCTGATTGTGCGTCTTCATTTCATTTGTATTAAGAATTTGTTTCAATTTTATTTTCATCTGCTATACTCATGTTTATCAGCAGTCATATCAAATATTGATATATTGAAATATTCGATGAGTAGTGAAAAAATTGCTTTACAGTCTGGCAACGATATATTCCTTCGATGGCTGAATTCATGCCATTGCTTAGGTAAATGAAGTAAATTTGCAGTAGCACCAATACAATAAATGTAGAAAATATTTGAAACAAAAATTCAGTTGTATCTACACCAAGCTTATGGAAGCTTGGAAGTTATAATAATTATGCGATAATAATATAATTTGAATTCTAGTCAAGTTGAGTACAATTCAATTAGATATATGTATGAGGTTTTTCTAAATTGGAGGTACAAACAAAAGTCATTTCTCGGATAATTTCAAAAAGAAATTCCAATAAAAATGGACCCGCAAACGCTTTGTTTTAGAGATCTAGTTCAAGATTAATTCTTTTTCTTATAGCATCTTTTCTTCCAAGATATTCATTAGAAATTTGGCATAGATTTTCCAATGTGGAGTTCACATCACGTCATATGCCAATTTCTATTGCAAATCTATAGCGTAATATTTTTTCTGGAACAGTGCCCGCTTTTTTTTTCTAGAAGTTGTGTTGGTGGAACACAAGCTGTTTAAAAAAAATTATAGATGCTGTTAAAAATGAGGATAAACTGTGGGATTTAAATAGGAAAAAACCAAAACCAGTCTTTATTGAATGAAACAATAATATGAAAAAGTTCATCAGCAACATAGCAGAGGGTTGACAACACAAATTTCTCATGGCCTGTTTTATGTGTGTTGAAAGTGGATACAGTTGCCATCTACGATGCGTCATCGATGACGTCATGCCATTGCTAAAATAAATGTACTGTGTAGTATACCTAACGTCTAATGTAAGATAATATTGCTGGATCCGAATCGACCAATGTTGGTGATGAAATTTTCAGAATATCCGGAAGACGTTGTATCCTTTCTTTAGTTTCTTTTTGATAGTTATACTGCCATTCGAGACGGAGTCGACAAATAAAAGATCTTAAAAATCAGTCCAGTTCTTGCTGAGTTATAAATTTAATTATCTCGACGTGAAAATATTTTATATCTATATATGTTACGGTAAATCGTATCGGTGTGTGAAAGCCTTTAGACCGACGATCGTGAGGAAACGGTCCGACTCGTGAGCCTCACTTCAGCTCCTGGCCGATGGTCCGAACGCCACCGGGTGCAATTTCGGCTGTTCCCAGATGGGCATTACTGATTTTACGGTAGTGATTTCGAAGAGCAAATATCGGAGAGCGGTTTCCTTGATTGATATCACGACGGAAAGCTACATGTTCGCCTGGAGGGGAGCTTTTTTTTTCGTTGTGCATGCACAGCTGGAGAGATATAATTAACAACAGATCTCGCGGTTGCAGGTTTGGATTGACTGCAAAGTGATAACTTAGGGTCGATCACCTGAACTTTGCGGGATTATATGAGAGAAAAGATAATTGCAAGTCGAAAAGTTTCATATCGATTATTGGAGGGAAGGGGGTGCCCCAGGAGTCGGTTGTAGGTCCTCAAATTCAACACAGCATTCAATGGTTAGCCAATAAAACAACAACTTTCAGGGAAAATTCTACTTTTTTCATCAAGATGAACTGTTTCTAGATTTATACAACGAGTCCGGCACTCTTCTAATTTTCCTAAACCATTTTTCTTTTGCAAAATAGTCTTTGACGTGCAATTCACCATTTGAACCAAATTTTCGATTGCTATGCAATTTTATCACGTGCCTTTTGAAAGTTACGACTTCTTGTTGGTTATTAGTGGTTCCATCTGATATGTCAACTCTGCTGACAGACACTTTTTTATAGCAATCTATTGGCGTACTCGGTCACACAGAGATCGTTCAAGTATTTTGGTCCAATGTTTTGATCCAGAATAATCTGAAAGATTATAAAAATGTCAAACATTTCATATACATATGTAGTAAGTTAGGAAGTTTATATTGGAAAGTTCTGACAGGTTTGGTTTTTAATATACTAACTTACAAAGAAACTGCAACACCCAGAAGGAGCTGTTTATATTAATTTTTTCTGTAAAACATCGATAGTATAGTGATAGTGAGGAGTGAATAATTGAAATTTGGAGAAAAACCGAAGGGTTTACCATTTTTATTTAATAAATTTGTTAATGTGTTTTTCCACCGCGATAATCTATACACTCCCCAATACGTCTCGGCATTGATGCAAAAAGATGGTCTATTTCTTCATGAGGAATACTGTCACAAGCTATCTGCACTTCATGCCTCAGAGTTGCCAAAGTCCGTGAGGGCTGGGGTGAATTTCTAAGCCTTCTACCCATGATGTCCCAAACATGGTCTATGGGCGAAAGATCGGGAGAATGGGCGGCCATGGCAAAATATCCACATGGGTCGCTTCGGAAATGTTCAAACTAACTCTGGCAACATGAAGTCGGGAATTATCTTGCCGAAATATTAGATTCTCGAACCAGTTAAGGTGAGGGAGAACATACGGTTCCATTATTTCTTGAAGGTAACGCAGCGCTGTCATGTTACCTCGAATAAAGACCAAAGGTGACTTACTTGCATATGCAATAGCACCCCATACCATAACGCCTACTGTCCGGTGTACATGACGCTCATCATCAAACTGAGGTTCACGTTATTCTCTCCGACGTCGTCTAAGCCTTCTTCGGCCATCAAAAAGACCTTATCCGGCGGTAAACCGTTCGGACAATTACAAGATGGCCTTGTTCTCTTAACCACTCATCAGCCAAAGATCTAGTTGTCGCAAATCGGTCTCTAATGCTCATATGTCTCAGACGTCGATCTTGAACTTCATTTGTGTCCCTTCGACGTCCGGTGCCTACTCTTCTTTCATTTTGGGCATTATCAAACCACGCTTAACAACATCTCATAACAGTAGTTGGATTTCTGTTCGTACAGTTAGCGATTTCTCGAAATGACAATCCCGCCTTCCGTAGACCAATAATTCTCGACCTCTGTCAAACTCACTTAACTGGCGATAAATTCCGCGTACACGTGCTCTAGGCATTTTAACAACAATTAAACATCTACTTTGGATCTCTTCGAACCATCTGGTTTGTTGTGAAATTCAAAAAACTTGCAAAAAACAACAACAATTTTTAAGTAACAAAAATTGTTTACATGAAAAAACCTTCACAATTTTTTCTCCAAATTCAATCATTTACTCTACTCCTTGCTATACTATCTATGTTTCACCAAAAAAAAATTAAAATTTAAACAGCTCCTTCGGCGTGTTGCAGTTCCTTTGTGAGTAAGTATAGTAGGGTATCGTCAATTATGGTAGGTAAAAATTCTTGGCACTTCGAGGGGGTATGTGATGCCAAAGGGCCATTCTGCCTATAATTTTCATTGTCCTTTTCTCGACTACTCAATATACTCTCTAAAATTGTGAACAAATTATACTTACTCTAGATGTTTGAATAATTTTAAACTCGATTTCATAGAAATTGTACGAGCTTGTACAGAAACTCGACATCAACCACACACTCTATATACCTCTTCAACTAACACTCAAGCAAAAGCTGGAAAACCCCATATCTTCCACCCCTTTAGACAACTCCATCCCTCTATCTTGGCTTCTCGCCCTACATTCTCTTTTACCATACCCGCAAGTCTAACCTTCCCCTTATTCTTTCCAGTGGCAGCGCGAGCGAGAACAGCAGCAGTAGCACGTCACTGGAGAGGGACAAGGGCCGGAGCAGCCCCTTCGACAAGGAGCAGCGCTACGGCCTTGTGGTGCGGGAGGGTCCGCTGAACTGCAAGATAACCGAGCTCGACGGGAAGGTGAGTTATTTGGAGGTGGGAAATTCAGGGGTGGGATATTTATCGCCCCGTTTTCAATTTCAGCGACCCGCCAACCGGTCTTGGAGACAAACGTGGGCTGTCCTCCGGGGACCTAAGCTGTTCCTGTATAAAGATAGGAATCACCAGGTAGGTCGTTTTTCTTCATATTATTTTTTTTTTCTTGCAGGGTTTCGTACGCGTGGAGCGTCGGGTCCCTGAGGAAATCGAATGGGGGGAATATTGGGGGTTGGGTTTTATCTCCTTCTTTTCGCGTATCCGTGTGATAACGCTGCGCTCACTACTCGTCATTGATACAATTTAACTTCTTCATATTCAGAGTTAGTTTTTCTCGCTGTTGTGGAATTGAGCCCAAAAAAATTATTTTACGTTCCTTTTAACAATATAGTAATAAACATAGTTAGAGGGAGTATACGCAATTTTTATATGTCCCCAACATGGTTAGATTACGTTGTCGAATTGTGATATATTTTCAAATCAACAATTTTACCATATCTTTATGAATGTATATTATATTGAATGAAATATATTTATTTCAGTGATTCCCAATTAAAAATGCAAATTTGAATATTCGGAATCCGATATTCTTCCTAATTGTCGAATTTATAATAAGCAGAATATATTTTTTTTTCTGTATCTACCTGCTGAAATCCAAGGTTTGGCAACTTTTGCTCTCCTAGTGTCATCGGTTGTTTCACGTCGTTTGGCGCACTTGAAGTTTGCTTTCGGAATTTCTGAAATATTTAGGTATTTATTTCAATATATTTTAGGTTGATATGAAACGTTGATTCACTATGGGGCATGAGAAGTGCGTTCTTTGTGAAGAAACTCTCCAATTGAGTTAAATATCGTATCACTGATAGTTTTTCATTTCCGCGCGCTTCATGTTCAATTTGATATTATGTTGGGGACAAAATTTGCTTACTGAAAATGACATATGCTCCCTCTATCTATGTTCATTACTCTGAGAATTCAACTAAAAGAAGGACTTCCTTGACGTTGATAAATATGAAGTTACTTCAATTGTCAACAGTTTCAACATCTCATATTGTACAGAGATGAAAATGACTTTCATTAGACTGACTTCTAATAGACCGCATACGAATAACACTACCTACATGTTATCTTTATAATATAATCTTATCACTTATTATGAGTGGCGTGATGGGTACAGGGTGTTTCAAGTAAGCGGGTCGCTGGATTTTGTGGCTTATCCTTTGAGCGATGTTGAAAAGTAACCTATCGACATGATAGTATTTTTCACGGGCTATCCAAATATGTTATCGGAAAAACTATCGAACCAAGGCATGGAAAGTTATTGAGAAAAAACAATTTTTCCAAAAAAATGTTTTGCAAATTTGACTGGTTCTCAAAATAAGAAGGTCTAAGGACAATTTGTCACTAATTGTTTCTTCATATGAACTTTCGATATTCTGGAAAAAAGAAAATCTTTCCTTGCAAAATATATTTAATATTATTTTCCTATACCTATTTTCTGAATACCCAATCGATTCTGAATCCGAATATGTAAATATAGTAGTAGTTTTTTTATTTATTTCAAGCAATTCCATTCAAAATCAACTTGAAAAAATTTAGATTTAATATTCGGAAGATATATCCATGTTGTCTGTGGTTCAATGAATATTTGATTGCTTTAAAAGTGACAGCTTCCGCAGATAGCGATAATTGGAAAACTTTTATATATATTTAATGTCTCGACCATTGGCCTACCAATACAAAAATAGCATGAAAAGAGAAAAACCAATTATTGAATACTACGTATATGTATGCTGAGTATATTTATGTTTAATACCGACTCTCCGAATTCTTTGTGGGTCCCCAAAAAAGCTATTAAATTGTTGTTTCAAATCGAGTAAAAAATCATTTTCCCCGATAGGGTTTTGGTTCAAAGCAGGAACGTTCATCTGTGAAAATTCAAAAAGAGGTTGCCACACCTCTCGACAAAAGTTCACCATCCTAAATAATAAAATCGAATTCGATTTGTGGCACGTTTCCTGACTTTTTCATTTCCGCAACGTCGATCATTAAAAATGCATCATGCGACCGAACTAACGGTGTCTCTCCAGTTTTTTGGTCCGTTGGTCACACAACGCGCTGAGCACGTGCCGCTTTCCATACTTCACTGCTCCTGGCGTTCCTCAAGGTGGTGCCCTAAGAACCTAGATGTTAGATCCGGAGGGGTTATGTCCATATGGCACCTCAAGGAGCCGTACGTTGGGGTCTTTCATGGTCGATTGTTACGATAAGACCTCTGGAACATTAATTTCCTATATTCAAACATATGCGAGTAATAGGTTTGCTTATTTGAATTTTGGCGTCCAAGCATAAACGAAACCAAGACTTTTACTCTATTCAAGCACCGTTTTATGTCGATCAAAATTCTTGTTTAGGACAGTCCTCAGAGTAATAAACAGAGATAGAGGAAGTATATGTCATTTTCAGTAAGCAAATTTTGTCCCCAACATGAACTATCAAATTTGACATGAAGCGCGCGGAAATGAAAACATATCAGTGATATGATATTTCACTCAATTTGCGAGTTTCTCCACAAAGAACGCACTTCTTATGTCCCATAGTGAGTCAACGTTTCATATTAACTCAACATATATTGAAATGAATACCTAAATATATCAGAAATTCAGAAAACAAACTTCAAGCGCATCAAACAATGTGAAACAAACGATGGTACTAGGAGAGCAAAAATTACCAAACCTTGGATTTCAGCAGATTGATAGAGAAAATATTGAATATTCAGCTTATTATAAATTCAACAATTAGGAAAAATATCGAATTCCAAATATTCAAATTTGCATATTTAATCGGGAATCCCTCAAATAAATATATTCGATTCAATATAATATACATTGATATCGATATAGTAAAATTGTGGATTTGAAAATACAGGGTGTTTCCTAAACATACGGCAAAAATTCAGGGGGTTGTTCCTTGGACTATTTTAAGCATGTTTTGTCCTTGGATGATTTTTGAAAAACCTCTTTGTTTCGAAGATACAGGGTGAACAACATCTTTCATATTTTTAAAATTAATAATAGTTCAAATAAAAATGCGTACCGCACTGTGTTTACTAAGTAGGTACAATTTATTTTTAAATTTGTTTAACAACATTCCAATTACTAAAAACGGCCAGTTTTTTGACTAAAAATTGCTAATACATCACAAAACGAATTCAAATGAAAACCGTGTTTAATCTGTATTCCTTTACCATCTGCACTTATCAATTTTTAGTCAAAAAACTGGCCGTTTTTAGTAATTGGAATGTTGTTAAACAAATTTAAAAATAAATTGTACCTACTTAGTAAACACAGTGCGGTACGCATTTTTATTCAAACTATAATTAATATTAAAAATATGAAAAATGTTGTTCGCCCTGTATCTTCGAAACAAAGAGGTTTTTCAAAAATCATCAAAGGAGAAAATATTCTTAGAATAGTCCAAGGAACAACCCCCTGAATTTTTGCCGCATGTTTAGGAAACACCCTGTATATCACAATCCGACAACGTTATCTAACCATTTTAGATATGCGTATACTCCTACGATCTATGTTTAGTACTTTGTGGGACAGTCAAACCACTTCCTAGAATTTTCTGTAGACTGACAGTCCGAGACATGCTCAAAGTGAATTCATAATCGAACGAAATCTATTTTGAATATTGAGATTCCAAGCTTTCCATAATGAACATTTTGTGTATTCCATATTTCTTTGAATGATGATCTTCATCTTAAAATTCCAAATAAGCAAATTTGAGCACTAACTTGCCTACTCAGTACCCCAAAATTGGTTTTGGAGAGAAAAAAAGATGCAAATATAAGCCTAGCATGAATATTCTCTAATTTCAGTAGATGCTGATTCCTCTAAGTTCACCGTTTTGAGAAATAAACCTACTCTAAACCATAAGATGTGAATCTCCCTGAATGATTTTCCAATAATCAGAAAAATTCCTATCGCATCAGATTGAAATCTAGATTTCTTGTAGATTAATAAAACATATCGAGTAAGACAGTAGATATACCTTGCTGATAAATCGATAAAGCTACAGATACATAAATTAATTAACAGATCAACTAGCAGATGGAGTACTGAAGCCCGCCTAATCTGAAACCAAATCAAGAAAAAATATAACCTCGATTTCATTTCAGCTTCCACATAAATCATACTTACTCAACAAATGAATAGTTGTTAATTTTTCTCCACATAACATTCCATCAATTTTTCCTTTGGTACGTTGAATGGGTGTTTACCTGAATTTTAAACAGTAAACTAATTCGAATTGCGTAAGAAGCACTTGAGAACTGTAGTTTTCTGTTTCATTCTCATACTTAAATTCCAGTATTATTAAACAACAATAACGATTACCCTTGTCTGACAATAAAACAACTTTTTTAGGAAACTGTTGATGCTTGCGAACTACTTTAATGGCAGAAATATTGTATTTTGATGATGCTAATCAAGTACGCGAAAAGAATAACAGAAATTACTGCGAACCGTGAGACGTTCTAATTCCAGTATTTTTTGCCTCTAATTGACTGCTTCTCGATCTGAAAAGCAACGCAATTCTTTTCTTCACTCTTTGAAAATAACTGGAAAATATTCTTGAATAAAAATCTAACTGACTCATAGGGTGGTTGAACCAAAATGCGAGCTGTAAAAAAAAATTACCCATGGCTATCTATATTAGCGAATTGATAATTTTCTTATACGTCCTGTATACTGTTTGGCTTCCATCTGTCCCAATTGAAATTAGTTTTATTTACAGACTTAATGGTAACAAACGTATTTACTACGTACGGTTCAACGCATCGAGCGTTATGTGTAACTGATTCACTTTTGCAAGTCAATAATAAGTTCAAAGTCCATGGGATCAATCAACCATGCCGTTTGTGTTATTATTGATGGGCATCAGCGAATTCCTTCGAAGGTCCCATCTCGCTTTGGTAGGCAGTCTTCAAGCCGTATCTTGCATTATACTAAGCAATTATTGCATGGGAATACGTTTCTGCTGGAAATTTCACTCGTCAAATTTTAGTCAATCACGTTTAACATCAATATTTATTTGGGAGTCAACTACGATAGGTATCGTAACATTCAACACCTTAAGTAGGGCGGAAAAAAGATTTTATCTACTACAAATGTCAAATGTCACCTGTATTGAAATGAAAACCTAACAATTATTCTGGAAAAGATTGTGGAATTATCCTAGCAAACGAAACTTCTTCCAAGGTTTTCTCGATTCATTTAAAAGGAGTTTGGCCAATAATTGAAGAAGAACCTTTTTCAGCTTGATTATCATCTTGAATAATGGCATGGCTTAACAAGCAGTGCAGATGTTGTTGAATCTTGGTAGGAGGTTTTCTATCCCAAACTATCACTCTGATAAAACATACTTGTTAGTGGAAACTAAAATTTCGCATTTATGTTAACTTTTGATACACAATAAACGAATTGATAAGAATAATAAGGTCCTCCGAGGATGGGTTCTTGGTCACTCGACGATCAAATGAAACTATAAGGCTAGTGTTGAGTTCCATAAAATTAACATGGTGGTGATTTGCTCGATCAAATTATTTCTTTTTGTTTTGAGCGATTCTTAATTGAAGTTACGTGAGGTAACATTGAAGTTCTTGTGATCACAAATCGATGAAAATCATGGTCAAATTGAACGCATTGCGCTTCCAACTGTTTGAACACCCAGCTTATTCTTCAGACCTGTCTCCCAGTGCTTTTTATATACTTCAAAAGAATGCTCCAGGAAAAGACATTCGGCTCTAATGAAGAAGTGATGCCGAGGTTGAAGCCTATTTCGAAACCAAAGACGAATATTTCTACAAAAAAGGTATTGAAAACGAATCATTCTACAAGAAAGGTATTGAAGAGATAGAGGGGCGTTAGAGTACATGTATCCACTCTTGAAGATGATGATGTTGATGATTAAAGTCGAATTTTTAAGAAAAAAAATAGTTTTCTGATTAAAGCCGGGAATATTGAGTGAAGTGTTAATTGTACACAGAAGTAACGTTGTCTCTCTTACGCTTCTGTGAAACGAATGAGCAAATCATGATGACTTTCCAGATAGAGAGCAGGAACATCTTTTGCTGGCCCGGAACCTTTCTGTGGTATAGGGTGATGCACCTATAAGAAAAAGTTCCGAAAAAAAATTGGAAAAATGAAATAGAAAATTTCTAACGGAACCTCCCAGGAAAAGATGACAACAAAAAAATCTTAACCTCGGTAAGAACAGACTCCGCCTACTCACTAAATTCTTCACAAGGCATTGCCGCCTCAGGAAAGAAGAGTGCTGATTCTATGAGGAGGAGGAAACTTCTGATTGGATGAGAAACTTGAAGAATTGAGATATCTTTCAAGCCGTCCCAGATATTGCAGTTCATTAGAACTACAGAGTAGTGGATAGTGCAGTGGTGAGAATCATAGAGTAATAAACATAGAGAGAGGGAGTATACGCAATTTTTACATGTCCCCAACATGGTTAGATTACGTTGTCGGATTGTTATATATTATCGAATCCACAATTTTACTATATTGTTATGAATGTGTATTATATTGAATGAAATATATTTATTTGAGTGATTCCCGATTAAATATGCAAATTTGAATATTTGGAATTCGAAATTTTTTCTAATTGTCGTATTTATAGTATGCATAATATTTATTATTTTCTGTATATACCTGCTGAAATCCAAGGTTTGACAACTTTTGCTCTCCTAGTGTCATCGGTTTTTTCACGTCGTTTGGCGCGCTGGAATTTTGTTTTCTGAATTTCTGATATATTTAGGTATTTATTTCAATATATTATGAGTTGATATGAAACGTTGATTCACTATGAGACATAAGAAGTGCGTTCTTTGTGGAGAAACTCGCGAATTGAGTGAAATATCGGATCATGTTGGGGACAAATTTTGCTTACTGAAAGTGACATTTGCTCCCTCTATCTTTGTTTATCACTCTGAGGTGATAAATAGAATGTTTTCCTGGCGAAATTTAGTATTTCAGGAAAATTTAAATAAACATTCATTGAGAATTGAACTTCGGATATCTCCATTTACAATCACTTCCAAATTTATTTTGATTTTTGGATTCGAAAAGATAATTGCTGTTGAAGCGAGATTAGCAGATTAAATGGAGTTCGAACAACTTTACGAACGAAAATTTGAATCCCAAACCAACTCGACAGCGTGTGAAATCGTCAAGACCACTAGACCAAAATTACGAAATACGAATCGGAAGCACAAGATTACCCCATCGCAATATACAAAACTTTCGCTAATACGACACCAATGCATCCGACAATTAAATCCTAACGAAATCGTTTAATTAACAGAACCGAATAGCGCAACAAAGAAATCGCATCAGGTGCGCGCCCATATTAGATCCCACATGATTACCGATTCGTCTAACGCAACGAAATCGTCCGACGATCGTCGTCCGATAAGGAGTCCGACTTCAAGCTCATCGCAATCGTCCTCCTCCAACACTTCGTTTTCGGGTCACGTGCCGTTGCAAAACCGAGGGTTTCGTAAGCGTCGTCAACGGCAGACCGTCGGGCGCGCGGAAACCGACGCCTTATACGGGCCACATCCGCCCCCTATTGCATCGGCACGAGAAAGACGTGCGCCAATTAAAAATGGAGTTAATTTGATTGCCATTGACGTCCGTCACGATCACGATGAATTTTTCATAGACGTCGTCGCCTTCTAGGACCATAACAGAGAGCCAAGGCTGCGTTATTCGCGCGATTTGATTTTGAGACGGGCATTCCTAAGCGTGCTTAGGCGATTTGATTTGGTCGGGATGCGTACGTAGAATAGGTGTCGTTCAAGGTTCTGTTCCTCGCCCGGTGTGTTTTTTTTTTGTTCGAGATGGGTGGATAGGGGTTATGCAAGGTTCTGTTTTTGAGCCAGAGTATTGGCTAAAGAGTACTCTTTCAGGAAAGTCAGCTTTAATGGCTGATATAGTTGAAGTTTGGGTTGAAATTAGCTGTGTTGCAGCTGAGGTGACGATAGGAAATTTTCGGACAATAGAACTTGTTCTCCAAATTTGTAGAAACTCCCAATTCATGAAGGATCTCATAGAAAGCTTTAAAAATTGAAAAAACAAAATAAAATAACTAGAAATAAATGTACGATTACTTAACAACTATTTTAAATGTTGAATCCTAGTTTTATATAACTTCGTTGAGAGTTTATAAAGATTTCCGAAGAATGGTTTCAAGATTATTGTATGTACTTGATACTAGGTTCGAATCTTGCTAAATATTTTGATGATTTATCATTCAAATTCATATAAGAAGAATGATATTCTGCTAGGTTATTTCCGAAATCAAAGTAGGTTCGGATTTAGAAAGATCGACTAGGAATTGACAAACCTAGCTTTTCGTCATCACTACCAACTACCGCACCAATATTCTCAGTTCTTTTTGATCGACGCACAATATTTGACGGTCACATCAGTTGTCCCAACATTTCAAATTTTTACTTTGTTTCTCTATTGCCGGTAAGGAAGGTGCTTCACAGCAATCGAAATGTGCTTTAGTTCTGCGAACTGTAACTGCTAAATTTTCATAATTTTATAATGAATTTTAGCAATTTTAATACATTTTTGAAGCGCGTATCGTTCCATTTTTGGCTATGGCATTAATGAAATTTTCAGGCATCTCGTTCCTTTCTTTCTGAAGGGCCAAATTCAATTCCTGAATTTAGCCGATTGTATATTGCTCTCCTCAAGTTATCTCAATTGGATTCATGTCTGGTGAGTTTGCTGGCCAGTTCATTCTCTGGATATTGTATTGAATCCTCTCTGTGTGGTCTGGTGGGGTGTTATCATCCTGTTAAATGAAATTATCCCCAAATTCATTGCGAAGAGGAACAATGATTGGTTCAAAGATATTTTCTAAGTAGATGGCACCAGTCATTGTTCGTTCAACGATAATCGGAGAGGTACAGCGACCGAATATTATACCCCCCCAGTACATTATTGATCCGCCTTGAAAGGGCACAACTTTTCGGGCGAAATTGAGTCGCTCTAGCCTGCCTGGACTTCTCCAAAACCTTTTTCGTCGACTATCACTTTGTTAACCGAGTCCAGACTCGTCCGAAAAGAGTACGTTGTGCCATTTTGGTAAACGCCAGTCTTGGTGGTGTTCTCTGCCTATTGGCGACGGGTAGCTTTATGTCCAGGTGATAGCCAAAGTACTCTTAAAGATCTTCTCGCCTTAAATTTGAGGAATGCAACCTTCTCCTTATGGTACTGGTTGTAACAACCCGTTTATAGGTGCTCAAAAAATGACTTTGAAGGGCTGTTACAGATACCGTTCGATTCCTTCGAGTAATATTTGCTATATAATGGTTTTCCTTTACAAATGTTATTATTATTATTTGAACTGGGGTCGTTTTGGTTCGGTAAGCCTTCCGGGAACTGCGACAATGCAGATCATTTGTTCTCTACCCTACTCATTCATAGAAACCCAAGGAGGTCATCAATGACGTTAATAAAACTGGCAACCTCCTTAGGGGCCTTGGCCGTTACCTCTCTGGTATACAGGACCGGCTTACCCATGTGAATGGTTCTTAGGCCAGCCAGCTCTGGACACTTGCATACCAAGTGTTCGGCTGTTTCTGCTTCCGATCCACAGAGCCAAGCTTACAGATGTTACTCTGGCTCGACCAGGCACCGGTCTGCGGGTAACGCTGCCGGTTTTCAGGAAAAAAGCCACTATACTCCTTATTGAAGTTCGTGGAATATTCAAATGTTGCGCAATATGTTGGTTCGACATAGCTTCTTGATATAGGGCTTCTATTCTTGCCCGGTCAAACTGAGAAATTGAATGTCTAGGTATTTTCCACGCAATATTCTCATACTACAACTCTTGTCATTAGCTGAAAACTGATTTACTTCGAATACACCTGTATTCTCCCAAACAAGTAACATTTGTTGCTTGTTTTCATTTAAGTGCTAACATAGTAATGATTCCACACACAAAAATTTTCATGTTACATTTTACAAATTGAGAGTTGATAGGGGGGGGGGGGCAAGACTTTTGACAATGTGTGTTTATATCTTTAATCTATATGCAGTTATATGTCTTCAAAGGCTTAATTAACACATGAATGACGAGCGCCGAAAGCTCCTGACTTCACGCCAATGCTTTGCTCATTTGTTTTCGATTTAATTTCATTATATGGGATAGGAGGGCTATCATTGTGCAAGATTTGCAATGTTTCCTCATTAAGATCCTCACGAACTTTTCGGTAAGCCTCGACGTCTTCCATTATTACCATAATTTCTACAGCGCGTTCTACATAATAAAATTACGTTCCGCCATTGAGAAGGACACGCCCTCCCGTCCCCATGACCGAATATATATATTCCTTCTCTTCAACTTTCGCTTTTCAGGAATATACGGCCGTTCCAAAGGACGTCGACGACGGCAAAGACAAGAGCGCAATTCTTTTTAATTAAAGAGCGTTTCGTAATGGATTCCGTATCCGCTCGAACGCATATCGAGCAAGGATAATATCTATATCCATTACGAAAAAGCGCGAAGCGATCAAAGAACGAATATATACCAGTTTATCGGCCATGGCTGGGGTCGAATGTAAATTCGGCAGACCCTCTTCAAGGACCGATCGGAAATGTCGCTTAATTGGGAATTCGCGCCGCTGCCTCGACATGGGTGGCTTCGGTGAGATATCTGCCGGAAAATATACTAACCGACAAAGAAACTGCAACACCTAGAAGGAGCTGTTTAAATTTTTATTTTTTTTTGGTAAAACATAGATGGTATAGCAAGTAGTAAATGATTGAAATTTGGAGAAAAAAACGAAGGGTTTACCATTTTTTTTAATAATCTCGTTGATAATGTGTTTGTCCAACGCGCCTCAGCATTGATGCAATAAGATGGTCTGTTTCTTCTTGAAGGATACTATCCCAAACTGCCTGTACTTCATGTCTCAGAGCCGCCAAAGTCCGTGGAGCTGGGGTAAATTTCTAAGCCTTCTACTCATGATGTCCCAAACATGCTCTATGGGCGAAAGATCGAGAGATCTGGGCGATCATGGCAAAATAAAACTTCTAAAAAGTTCAAAGTAACTCTGGCAACATGAGGTCGGTCATTATCTTGCTGAAATATTAGATTCTCGAGCCGGTTAAGGTAAGGGTGAACATATGGCTCCACTATTTCTTGAAGGTAAGGCAGCGCTGTCATGTTACCTCGAATAAAGACTAAAGGTGACCTAGTTGCATGTACAATAGCACCCCATACCATAACGCTTACGGTCCGGTGTACTTGACGCTCAACATCAAACTGAGGTTCACGTTTTTCTCCCCGACGTCGTCTAACCCTTCTTCGGCCATCATGTGCACCCAAGGAGAATCGAGATTCATCAGAAAAGACGACCTGATGCCATCCAGCATTCCAATGTTGACATTTTCTGCACCACTGTAATCGTTGCCGGCGATGCTCAGCCGTCAGAGGCAACACAAATGGGGTCGATAATGCAGCAGTCCAAAAGACCTTATCCAGTGGAAAACCGTTCCGACAGTTACAGGATGACCTTGTTCTCCTAACCACTCATCGGCCAAAGATTGAGTTGTCGCAAATCGGTCTCTAATGGCCATAATTCTTAGACGTCGATCTTGAACTTCATTTGTGCCCCTTCGACGTCCGGTGCTTACTCTTCTTCGGATTTGGGCATTATCAAACCATGCTTGACAACATCTCATAACAGTAGTTGGATTTCTGTTCGTACAGTTAGCGATTTCTCGAAATGACAAGCCTGCCTCCCGTAGACCAATAATTTGGCCTCTTTCAAATTCACTTAGCTGGCGATAAATTCCGCGTACACGTGCTATAGGCATTTCAACAACAACTAAACATCGACTTTGGATCTTCTCGAACAGCTTAGGTGAAATTGTTACATATAACACAAAATCACAAAATTTGAGTTTTAGTTAGAATCGTCACAAAATTTTCGATGAAATTTTAAACACTCGTGGTATCACCTTTGAAAATTCTATTCTATTATATTGAAACTCCTAGAGAAGACGCATTCTAATACTAGTTCCTTCGAAAAATCGCCACTTCGTGACTCGTTTTTGAATAAACTCGTGGATGAATATAAATGCCTTCTGCATTTGTTATTCATTCATTGCCAAAAAACAATGGCCATCGACCATGGATATTTTTTATATTTGCTTGCAAAATAATAATTGGGATCTGTTGTCACTGAAATATTAGTTTTATATTGATATTCTGGTCAAATTTTTCATGGTTCTGATGATATTATCAACACAAAATTCTGCTCGAACCTTGATATGATTGTTCTATTCAGATCTGTTTTCACGGAAATATTTATTTTCCAATATTCTTCTTGAATTTTCTATGGCCCTTTCAGGTCGCAACATGAAACTTTTTTCACTCTCAAAGTTATTTTCTCTAAAAAGCGAAAATGCATTTAAAAAAAATCAAATACAAGCTTGGAAAGCTCGATTATTACTTTTTCGAAATGGCATTTATGGATAATTAAAAAATCAAAGAGTACACAGTATAATAATGCATGATCATTTTTGTGAACCCCTTAAAATAATGTCTGTGTTAATTTTCAGTTTGATTTTGAAGTAATCGCAGAATTCCAACCTAAAGTTATGCAAAACCCTCAGTCAGTACACTATGTAGAGGAGAATTAGTGAAATTCATGTATTATTATGTAATTGCTACCGTTCGTAAAGATATATCTATTTTGGTTGAACTGAATATGGTTTTTTTCACTTCGTATAGAAACAGCAATTTCACACTTGGAGTAACAGATGACTTTCACTGTCGAAAAACCTCTACATCGTGGGACGTACCTAACAGATGAATTCGACTGAAACAATACATAATTTTCTCTTAAAATTGGATATTCGCAATCGAGATTGAGAAACTTCATCAATGGCCTTTCAAGTCTTCCTCATCATTAACTGATTCTAATTGTCTGACTTGATTAATTATCTTCAAAGGTGTCATACTTCTCATTTCCTGATTGAAAGGTCCTAGTTAATCCATAGTCAAAGAAGAAAAAATGAAGTGATCAGTGAAGGGTATAAAATATATTTTTTGGTTTCTATGGAATTTTTTTTCAATTAAAATATACCAGGTGGAGATTGAAGCAGTAATTTGCTTGACAAGGCTCTGTATAAAGATAAGTAATGATTAGAGTTCATTAACATTAGGTTCATCTTCTTGATTATGAGAAAGATGAAAATATATAAACGTGATGATTAGCGAAACAATTGTAGTTTATTTTAATAACATATGTTCCTTCATTTAAAAGGATATTATGGAAATTATATCTTATGATTCTGACTAAAAAATTCACCTCCAGATAGATAGCTCTATCATTTCCTCGAAATGTCTGTAATCTTCGAATTTTGTCTCAAACGATAACGTTGGACTTACTGATGACGAACCCGTCTTAAAATCCAATTCTGTCCGGCCGTTCGTAAATACGATAAGTCTAACATGGAAAGATATTTTCAGGGAAGATTATGATCTGAAATATCTGAGTTTAGTCTTAAATGGGCAAAATCCGGCTAGAGATTCCTTAGATATACCTGTACAGAGTTTTGTCCTGTTGATTTCAATAGTGGTCGAGATTAAAATTTGTATTTGGATGAAAAATAATAATTTTTCAAACTGCGTGTAAAATGAAGGGGAAAATTCGATAATCTGTCAATGTTCATAATAGTCACACCAACTGCCAAGAAATAATACAAAAGTCACTAGAATGTAATAATCTGAAATTTTCATTGAATTTAAAGAATATTTCACAAAACTTAACGGAAATAGTGAAAATATCGTCTAATACCTACAGAAGGCAATCATACGTTCGAAGACTCGCTCCTTCGTTGCTTGTTTTTGAATTTCGCTTTCATGTTAGAATAGGAGCCCATTCTGCAACTTGTTTTAGAATATACTATTATCTTAGAACAAATTTAGTGGAAGGTAAACAGTTGTCTATTAGAACCTTATAGAACCACATAGAAATCACCAAAACAAGAAAAAATATTTCGTATATTGAAATATACGGAGTTGTAAGTAGGGTTCACGGCTTGGCTCGAAGGTAAAGCTACTTGATTTCAAGTCAAACTCTAGTCAAGTAATAGTTTTTCAATTTCAAGTCAAGTATTTATCAAGGACTTGAATCATATCAAGCTACTTGATTTTCAGCAGTTTTATTGTGTAGTGCCACATCAACAACAAAAAATGATGGAATGAGAAGAAACCTTGCAGAAAACACTTTTATTTATAAAACTCATTGTGAAAAAGAACCTAAACTATCAACGTTTTTGAAATAGAAACATAAATTAAATCACTATAAATCATAACAAAATAAAATTTTCTTAATATTGGGGAACCTCCAGGCTTTGTTTGATTTAATTATTTTCCATTCAGGATCTAAGTCACATGAGGCATCTTATAGATTTTTCGCCTAACCTATTGCGGGTTTTTGTAACTGTGAGAGCAGCTCTGAAAATTTGTGTTTCAAAAGGAGCTGAAGATGCTGGCATTGATAAAAAATCCTTGGCCATTCTGGCCAAGTTTGGAAAGATATTTCTGAAACTGGCAAAGTCTACCTATAGATTTCATAGAAATGTGAGAAAATTATTTATAAAGTCACACTGGCGAATGCTTAAGTCTCTCGGCGCTCGAGGAATCCCCTTATTTAGTCTAAGCGCGCACGAGATTGTAGAAATATATGCCGTGCGACGCGTGCATATCAAGCTCAAGTAATAGTAATATTAAGTAGTTTGATATCAAGTCAAGAAATAAATATATAAAATCAAGTCAAGCTGAAGTATGTGATTTTTCACGAGCTTGATTTTCAAGTCAAGTAGTTGGTTAAAATATCAAGCTACTTGGCTTGATGAATCCCTAGTTGTAAGTACAAATCAGCAGGTAATCGCCCAAGATTCCTAACCCAAGTGAAACATTACCTCATCCCTAAATGGGCACAAACTTGGCAATAAGGAACCGCTAAAAATCTCGCGTTATAGAACCGATCGCTCTCTCAGATACAAAACATGCACTTCCTCATTTTTTCCCGGCATTCCGACTGCATTTCCCATTTTTCCTTCTTCGAGAACCATCGATCGCCACCATCTGCTTCAAACTTTTACTCCCAACCCATTGTTAACGGCGTCCAACGCGTGCTTCGATCGCGGCATGCTGGTACCAACGCTGTCGGTACCGATGGTACCCTATTCGATATTGTGACGGTCGCTGGGTCGGACGGTTCTGAATCCCACGAGCGTGAACGCGAGCGGTTTTTCGCGAGTTTTCGCCAGTTCGCGTCTTGGTGTTCTTTAAGTGATGTTCGGACTTAGTGAGTTGATTTTTTTTTTGTAAATTTTGTTTGTGAGATTGCGGGTATTTTGCGCAGGTGTCATCGTCGGTTTGATTTTTCGGAGATCAGCAAACACTTGGAAGGGTATCTATGTGATAATTTGGACTGTTAGATTAAGAAACGACGGTTCTTTGAAGATTGAAATATCTTACAATTTTTAAAATATTCAGTGTTCTCTCTTATATGATGGGAAACAACTTATTCAGTATGTGAATTGGAGGTACAAATGAAGGTGCCAGATTCCTCAGATCATTTTAAGGGAAAAAAGTCCCATAAGCATGAGGCCGCAAACACTCTGCTCTCAAGATACAGGGTGTTAAAGTTTGATTTTTTTCTTATGGGTTATTTCCTCCTCAATATATTCAATTTCAATTTGGCTCAAGTATTGCAATTTGAAGTTTGCATCATGTGATATGTTAATTTTTAATGCAAGTCTACTGTGTGATATTTTCTCTGGAAGAGTGTTCACTTCTTTTCTCCAGAACTTTTTTTGGTGGAACACTGGTAGGTTAGAAAAAATGTGAATAGAAACTTTGATGCAGCACTATACTTTTTGGTTTCTTGTAGTTTTGTCGTATCTACTACTGATTTCGAGAAAAAAATTTCAAACAATTCTCTAATAATCCTCAGGAAAATCCAAATTATTATAAAGAGCCAGTTAGTAAGCTGTGGTGAATAAATTAATTATAAGTTTGGAACTTATTTTCCCAATCTGTAGCGAAGATTATTTGTGATTCGATAAATTGATATAATCTAATCATTACACAAAAGTAGGACTACAAGAAGCAACCTGTATCTCGAAAAAAAGGTTTGCGACCCATGTTTATCATACCTTTTTCTTAAAATCATCCAGGGAATCTCTCATTTTCACAATGTTTCTACTCCAAAATTATAAGTGATTAGACTAACGCTAGAAAATATTTCATTATGATAAAACGCGTTATAAATGTAATGATTCAATATTGTATATTTTTATTGAATGTCTTTGCAAAATGCATAAAACACTTCTCTCAATAAGTTCCAGGCCCAGACAGTAAAAACACATTATTTCTTAAAAATTCGACTTTATTCGTCAATATAGCCACCTTCAAGATTGATACACATACTCCAACGCTGCCATAACTTCTTAATCCCTTTTCTGTAGATAAATTCTTACTTGCTTTCGAAATAGGCTTCAACCTCGACAATCTCTTCTTCATTAGTGCCGAATTTCTTTCTCTGGATCACCTTCTAACCATTGTTGTCAATAGAGAAAACTCGTTTTTATCTATTTTTCCAACAGTAACCAATGTAGTGTCACTTAACTTTGAATACATTGATCTAGACGTAATTATGTGCTATATTATTAGGAAACAAATAAAGATGAACCGCAACTGCGTATTTTGTTCAAATAATATTCAATTTAAATAAACTTCTTAAAATTTGTGCGTTTCGCCTGAAACGCACGAAAAGTCTTGTTATGAAACATAACATTTTAGGCTATTTATATTAAATCTGGAAAATAACGTTGACTGTGAATTTTTACGATTGAGGTTTTTCAACGAACAAATCACCAAATATTACGTGATCGTCAACAAAATAGCAATCGATATTTTGAAGCGTGTGTCCATTTTGCTTATTCGGTTGATTTTTGATTATAGGACTTCGTCAGCGTCTTCAAATCTACAAAGCGCAAACACCATATATTCTCTTCAATGAAATTCTCTCTACAAATTCGGAACGTAAGATTTTATCCAATTAATTATCGTAGCAAGCCAGATTTGATGAAATATTTTACTATTTTACACCTATCTATATTTTCTTATATTTTCCACTTGTAGTGTTTTGTAGTATTATCTTTAAAGTAGAATTTGTAAGACTTGATTCGTAAGCTGCTTTTTATATATACATTTGGAAGGCATATCTCTCACTCTAAAATATCAATTAGACTCAATATGTCTAGCTCGAAACGCTTATTAAATTAAAAATTAATTAGAATATTATAAACGCTGTTATTAAATCTGTAATATAGAACGAAACCCACAAACTCATCAACTCTGCTAATGATGGTCTTCCGACTCAGGATCCATCCAATTTCGACCCTAGACTATCCTCAATTTTCGCCGTTCGTAATCCAAAGCGTTCTCATCATCTTCCCTTATTGGCGCGAAATTGGCCAAGTCCAACGACTTGATGCCTTGAAGGGGGTTTTTACTCTAAATATAAACCTGGTAGCGTGGCGAATTATAACAGGTAGAACGGGAATTTCAAGTGCAAAATTAATTGAAACCGTAGTCCGCGGAAGATATACCTCGTAGGTGTACAAGGCAGACTCATTAATTCAGCCGAGATAGACTGCATCGACGTGTTGAGGCGGTAGGGGTGTTGCTAGATGCGATTTCTAACCTCACTCTATCGCTACGTGAAGGACCAGATGGTTGGTATTTTGCCGAGATAAATCTGAAAAGGATTATTGTATCTGCTGGGTAACTATATTTGGATGTACTTCGGGAGGGTGCCATCTGCTGGTTCGTTTTGCAGAGTTGTTCAGGAATGAACACACTTTTGAATACTTTTGGTTTTGTTAGTAGATTGAAAGAGCTCATTTAGTAATTTTTGTTATTATTTCGTGGCACGTAGTACCATCCTGTTTATATTTTCATTTCTTCTCGCGAAGAACCAAAATAATGTCGTCGAGTTAAACTACTTTAACAATTTATTTTTGAGCTCTCGTCTCTGATCCGATCATCCTATAATTTGGCAAATTATCTTTAGTTTTCAAATTTTTAGGCGGGAATGGTCTCAATCAAGTCCGAATCAATGATATATTCTAAAGCAAGTCGCAGAATGGGCTCCTATTCCAACACGAATGCAAAATTCGAAAACGAGCGATGAAAGAGCGAGTTTCCGTACGCATGAGTGTTGGAATTCTGCAACGAGTATTAGACGATATTTTCTCTATTTCAGTCAAGTTTTGTAATATATTGTCGAAATTCAATTAGGGATACACGGCTTGACTTGATTTTCAAGCTACTTGGCTTGAGATTGACTTGATTTCAAGTCAAGCTCAAGTCAAGTAGTAGTTTTTCAATCACAAGTCGAGTCAAGTATTAATTGATCAGTACTTTAATCATATCAAGCTACTTGATTTTCAGCAGTTTCATTGTGTAGTGTCACATCAATAAAATAATGATGAAATGAGAAGGAACCTTGCAAAAAACACTTTTATTCATCAAACTTATTGTATAAAATAACTGAAACATAAATTAAATCACTATAAATCATAACAGAATAAAGAAATAAAGTTCCTCAATATTAAGAAACCTCCAGGTTTTGTGTTTGATTTTATAATTTTCCGTCCTGGATCTAAGACACATTAGGATTCTGATAAATTTGTCGCCTAAACTATTGCGGTTTTTTGTAATTGTAAGAGCAGCTCTGGAAAATTTTCTTGCAACAGGAGCTGAGGATGCTGGCGTTGATAAAAATCCTTGGCCATTTTGGCCAAGTTTGGAAAGATCTTTGTGAAACAAAATCTACCTATAGATTTCATAGAAATGTGAGAAAACTACTAATGAAGTCACACTGGCGAATGCTTCAGTCTCTCGGCGCTCGAGGAATCCCCATATTTAGTCTAAGCGCACACGAAATTGCATAAATATAGGCCGTGCGACGCGTGCTTATCAAGCTCAAGTAATATCTCGATATCAAGTCAGGCAATAAATATCTAAAATCAAGTCAATTTTTCACGAGCTTGATTTTCAAGTTGAGTAGTTGGTTAAAATGTCGAGCTACTTGGCTTAATGAATCCCTAATGATGACGAATTCGTCCTCAAATTCGATTCTGTCCCACCAGGTGGCCTTTTACACGATAACTCGAACGAAAGATCCCAAAAACTAGAAATTTCAAGGGAAAGTACGGTTCTTGAAAGACGCTGTTAAATTCTTTTGTTAATTTTAAAAAGGCAGATTCGATCGAGATGCTATGTTATCATCAAAATTTTTCAAAGAGATGCCTTTATTCCCTTAATAGAGGACCCGATTTCCCAATATTGATTTTTTTGAATTTTGCAGAGTTGTTAGGGAGGCAAATTAGGTCTGTCCCTAAATGAAGTTGGGCTAGCGACGGCCCTGATTTTTGATAAAACAATTAAAAAATTCCTAAACGTTCTTGAAACGTTTATCTTTCCATGATTAGATGACATAACCTTCTGATCACAAATGACATAAGAAACGTCAAAAAATGATATACAGTGTTGCAATTATAACCATTTTAAATTGTCTCTTTCTATCCATCTTCCATATATCTATCGAACCAAAATACCACAAGCATATCAACACGAATTCCTCATCGATGACACCTAGCGAATAACGTATACCCCGAATTTCGCAACGAAAAAAAAAATGTTAATTGATCGATTTTGTCAACAGTGTCCCTACTTACGACGCTACTTGTTTTTAATTGGGCGACTAGCCTCAGTCATAATTAAGCGACAATGGATAAGCGATCGGATCGATAAGCATCGAACGTAGAATTCCGTGAGATTCATACCCGAGTGTCTTGTGATTTATGATACGTAAATTCCTATGATAGAAATGTTCGAATCGCAGCACGTGCTGAATGACAGCCATAGGAATAAGTCCGGCACTGTGTCGTGCATACCGCTGCAGCTCCATTTCTCGGCAACGGGATTTTTCCCGAGGAAATTGAGGAGGTGGGGATCGACAGGATCCTGGGTAAGTTAAAGAGGATTTTTTTGTATATGAAAAATGAGGATAAACGTTATTTTTCTCAATTTTTTCAAAAAAATGTAAACTGAAATTTTCGGTTCGTCTACTAGTTTGAATGTCGAATTAGTAAACTGAAGGCCAGAGATACTAACAAATTTAAATTTTTCCAATGTTCATTTTCAGATATTGATGAGACAAATTTCTGAATAAGATTAGTTAGTAATATTTTTTTTCATTTTTCTTTTTCATTAATTTTTTCTTATCATTACCAATTTTTCAGTTCAAACAACCAAAATCCTGGTTATGCCAATGTCTTCAAAGTCCTTCAATATGATATTGACAGAACTCCCACGGAAATCTCACCATTTTCCATCACATCCCAACAACTTTTGAATGCTTTGTATCATCACTCACTCGCACGTGTTTTTGATTGAGTTTATTAAAAGTAAACCTCAGAATACATTTTTAGTGATTCACCAAATGAAATTCTATATCCATTCGATTGATCAATTTGCTAGTATGTTAATGTAGCCCATAAAATGATAAAAATGAAGACTATTTCTCCAAATGTACATTATCATTCAATCTAATACCAATGCAAATTTTTGTTTTTTGCATTCATATATTCAAAAGAAAGTCGGAAGTTTTGTATTAGGTAAGAAACTATAACAAAATTCACTATGAGTAATAATATAATTTCTGAAAATACCCTATCCGATGAAAGCTGGTTTAAAATGGATAGGATATTTCGAAGAAACCAATTTCAACAAAGAATTCGAAGATATAATAAGATATCACATAGTAAAAACGTTCAAAAAAAAATACACGCGAAAGTTCATAGCTAAATTAATGTTGAATATCGAACTCTTACTCTGAAAAGCGTAATAAAATATTATGAAAAGCCATGAAAAAATGGCTTTTGGGTGCTCCATCATTGGAATTTGAATTCTGAGTCGTTACGAGTTGTTATTTTACATATACATATAATAAAGTTTTCCAATGAGAGATTTCATTCTGAATAGCCCGCTATTAGAGTATCTGACATCCTTCGACATTTGACAAGTAAAAACTACTCCATTACTAAAAATGTAACGACACATGCTTCAACAACACGTAAAATTTGTTAAAATTCACTACAAAAATGGTAAAATTTGGCACACACAACAAAACTAAAGCACTTTAGAGTCGTTGTGAAGCATCTTCTCGGTCGGCAACAGTGGAACTGGTGGAAAAATTTGAGCTGTTGAGACAAGTTAGTGACGTGATGAATCGAAACCCTGTGTAGTGTTGACGAAAACCCAGGTATGTCGATTCCTCGTTGATCTTGGAATTAGGCATATATACTTGAGTCTTACGTTTGAATTCAACAAGACGGCAGTACGTGCCACACAAGCAAAGAAACAATCGCAATTTTGCTGAAAAAGTTCTCTGGCCAGTTTATTTTTTGAAAAGTTTATAACAACTGGACAACGAGATCTTGTGAATTAACACCTCTAGACTTATTTCTTTAGGGCCACGTGAAAGATAAGATATATGTCAATACTCCGCAATCGTTTCAAGGCCTTAAAGATGGAATTAGTGAAGTTATCGAGTACATACAGCCAAAAATGAGAGAATTGGCATAGAAGATTTGCAGCTCTGTAATTAAACCTGAAACAAGCGTCCAAAAAGCACATTTACCCGAAATCTGTCCAGAAATGCACACCAAAACGGCCTAATCTTTTATGGTCAATGAATATTTTAGGTATTTTACTACTTGGTTCAAGTCTCAGAGTAATAAGCATATATAGAGGGAGCATGTCATTTTCAGTAAGCAAATTTTGTCCCCAACATGAACTATCAAATTTGACATGAAGCGTGCGGAAATGAAAACATATCAGTCATACGATATTTCACTCAATTCGCGAATTTCTCCACAAAGAACGCACTTCTTATGTCCCATGCTGAATCAACGTTTCATATCAACTCAAAATATACTGAGATGAATACCTAAATATCTCAGAAATTCAGAAAACAAACTTCAAGCGCGCTAAACGACAAGAAACAACCGATGACACTAGGAGAGCAAAAGTTGCCAAACCTTGTATTTCAGCAGGTAGATACAGAAAATAATAAGCATTGTGCTTATTTTCGACAATTAAGAAAAATATCGGATTCCAAATATTCAAATTTGCATATTTAATCGGGAATCACTCAAATAAATATATATCATTCAATATAATATACATTTATAACGATATAGTGAAATTGTGAATTTAAAAATATATCACAATCCGACAAAGTAATCTAACCATGTTGGGGACATGTAAAAATTGCGTATACTCCCTCTATCTATGTTTATTACTCTATGGTGAAAGTTCAATATAATTTGAATACATATCCACAAAATGTCCCACTTGATTTTCACTTTGATTTCCAACGCAATGTTATTCTTTTCAAAAGTAACACGCTGTAGATTATTATTGTTTGAGGCTTGGTTGAACGACGAATCCAATGATTACCTACTTAACATCCTCCCCATCAAAATACATCAACTTCTACATTGGATAAGTGATCGAAATGGTAAACATACATTCCAATTAATGTTCATGCTACTCCACTAGCGACTGCAAAACACATAAATCGATGGCTGCGCACACACGAACAGATTGAATTATGCACGAAATAACTGTCTACGAAGAAAGCGATCTCCGGCATCCGATTATATAATTCATTGAATAAATCTAGATCGGATCTTGAATGGGCCATCGAGAAAATTGAAGGAAGAGATAATATCCGTCGAAAAGTTCCACGTTGTGGCGCAGTGCGGAGCTTGGCACGAGTTTGAGAGTTCGTTTTGTTGTCGTGTAGAGGTACCTACGATTCGAAATGAAATCTTTCGCGATGTTATCTCTCGATGTGGATGAATTCTCCTTGCTGCGAGAGATCGCAAGACCAGATTAATTGGTGTTTTAATTGAGGATTGCTCTGTGTGGCGATTCGATTTATTTGGGGTTTGAACGAAGATAGCATCTTCGTGTAAGCGAAGAAATTGGTATTTCTGGTTTTGTCCGTTTATGGTGTTGTCTTGAAGATATTTTTATCGCGTTTTTTTTCTTTGAGGAAGTAATGGGAGGTTCATCATCTCTCATCATTGATGAAAAACTCAACTCCATTTTATTATTATTTGGGATCCGAGATTCAAATTTTGAGCCCAAAAATTGCTTCAAATGAATAATCACCTAACCTAACCTAGTTAGCCACTTATGAAAATATGTGATCATAATCAATTACACTGTTTTTTCAACGTTCATGAACGCGATTAGTTTCGAAAGAAAAAACCTAGAGATTGGATATTTTCAGGGTATGTCAGACCGATTCCAATCACTGGTATTGGAGTTACTCCTATCTGAATTTTTTTCTTGATATCTCAAAAAATAACTCTTCAATGAAATTGCTAATTGTGGAGGGTAGGCACAGTGATTATTCGAATTCTCTTGAAAATAACACATTTATTTGATAAATTTTGATAACTCGGAAATTATTGTTTACATTCCGCCAATATTTCAAGTCAACTAATAGGACATTGAAAAATATATCGATTTAAAAATTCAGATATACAGCTCCTCCACCAAAACATTGAGTGTACAACTTTGCTTCCGCCAGTTTACTTTAGATAGCTGTAAGTAGTTGTCGAAATAAATAGATCGTAGATGCTCTACAGTAAGCTCAGGTATTTGTAAAAATAACGCCATCGAAATATTAGTCGATTTGTGTCTGCATCATAGAGTTATTCTCGATTAAACAATTCAGCTTACGAGCCAAATTCTCGTCATTTGCGGGAGGTTTTAATTTTTTGCTTCAATATGAAGAAATCTGCGGCTGGGACTCATCGAATGCTCTCAAATACCTATGGTGAGGCCTCTATTAGTGAAAGAACGGGCCGAGAGTGGTTTCAACGCTTCAAGCATGGTGATTTTGACGTCGAAGACCAGCATGGCTGTGGAGGAGAGAAGTTGTTCGAAGATGCAGAAATGAAGGCATTACTTGATCAAGACTCGTGTCATTGGGAGTGACGCAAAAAGCCTCTCAAAACGCCTGAAAGTCATGGGAATGATTCAGAAACAAGGAAATTGGGTGCCATACGAGTTGAAGCCGAGATATGTTGAACGGCATTTGTTTGCTTGTAGACAGCTGCTTGCAAGGAAAAAACGGTTGGGTTTTCTGCATTGCGGTGCGACTGGAGAGGAAAAATGGGTTCATTACGATAAGCCCAAGCACAGAAAATCTATATCCATGGTTTATCTTGAAGAATAAATTAGAATTTTTAAGAAAAAATGTGTTTTTCTTGTTTGGGCCCGTAACTTGTTGAGTGAAATGCCTCTTTGGGCTCTTCGATTCGCGTTGTTCGTCGTGAATCCTCAGCCAGTGGCAAGGAGCCAGGCGAACATCTTGCCCCATGAATTCACACATCGGACGATGCTGAAGAATGTGCAATATCATTAGACTAACAGGCTCTGCTGGCTGGGTATAGAAAATTTAATTGCCTATGTACTGGATACCGTCAGCCTTGGTTCGAATTGTAAATGCGTTTCTCAACCGACAGTACAACACCGGCTCGAAAACATTGTGCGAGAATTTGCTTACATCTCATCTCAATTAAATGATTCACTCGTTGCACACTTTCATCATTGGATTTCTCTTCGAGAGATCAGTTCGATAATAACAAATAGTGCAATTAACAGATGATGTTATCTGAAATGAGCTTTCTGCGGCCGTTGTCGATCATTCGCTTCGATCGCATTTTTTTCTTATTCAATCAAATACGAGATTTGTTCGGAAAATAAACGATCGCCTGCAGAGATGTTCAGTGGTATGCGGTTGGTATTACTGCATTGTTATGTACTCCAATGCAATGACATGAAGCAGCGATCTTTGTTGCCAAACTGTCAAAGGATTTTTTTCAATGCTTCTATTTATGATTTGCTCAAATTCTTATTAAATCAATATTTCGCAACTTTTGAAGGAAGAACAGTTGGCATCACCTATTCGTCATTCATGACGTCATCCAATTGTTAAAATGGATATATTATATGCATAGAGTAATAAACATAGATAGAGGGAGTATACGCAATTTTTACATGTCCCCAACATGGTTAGATTACGTTGTCGGATTATGATATATTTTCAAATCCACAATTTCATTATATCCTTATGAAATGTATATTATCTTGAATGAAATATATTTATTTGAGTGATTCCCGATTAAATATGCAAATTTGAATATTTGGAATCCGATAATGTCAAATTTGATAGTTCATATTGGGGACAAAATTCGCTTACTGAAAATGACATAT
The DNA here is from genome assembly GCF_914767665.1 of Harmonia axyridis. Lineage (NCBI taxonomy): Eukaryota > Metazoa > Arthropoda > Insecta > Coleoptera > Coccinellidae > Harmonia > Harmonia axyridis. The sequence goes on from NC_059505.1 coordinate 36,429,066, forward strand.
GCTCCCTCTATCTATGTTTATTACTATGGGATTATATGTCATTTAGTTAGTTCAGATAACTTGAAATCGTTATCCACTCTTAAATGAATGAAACTGTCTTCAACAATTGGTACGTTTACCGGTGGAAAATACTTGGGATCTTTAAATTTTTCATAATTAAAAGGGAAAAAAGTGAACTAAGAGCAAGTGCACTTTCTTACGGTGTACACTGACAAGTTTAGTAATCTCAAGTACTTTCCGCCAGTAAACTCTCCAAAAGTAAACGTAGCTTGATCTTGTATTTATTAGCGCATCGTAGTGTCCTCTCCTAACATAGGATATTTTTGTTAAGGACAATTTATAGAATATCGCTGTTATTTTCTGAACAGACCCTGTATTTCGTTATAAAAACCCAGTGCGATCGTGGTAACACTGAAATGGCTTTACAGATCGATGAATATTTCAATGCTGGTACCATTGCACTAGTAATTAACTTCAGGTTGAAGTGGTTGCCTCTGTACTGCTTTTTGAATGATTGAAAAACAAGCGGATTGTCATAATTAGTGCCATACTAAGAAGAGAGGTTTTCTGGAATCTTTAATATTCTTGAAGCAACAATTTTCTTGCACAGAGTGCAACGAATAGGAGTACTACCAGCAGGCCAGAATCTCCAGATTATCTTATTATTGAAGTTTCAACGATAACATATAAGAATGTAATAAAGATTATCTCTTTGTAAGATTTAAAAAGTAATTTATGATTCACATGTGTTGATACATTTTTCATGAGAAATTTCTTGGTGGTTTTTTAAATACCTATATATTCTTAGAAACTATTGTATCTGCTATTTTTTTATATCTGCATCATAAATTCAACTAAAATGCTTGAAATTCATTTTAAACCTGGTAATATTCCTTCCAATTTTTATTGACAAGCCTATTTGACAGTTCATTCCTCAGAGTAATGGACATAGATAGAGGGAGCATATGTCATTCTCAGTAAGCAAATTTTGTCCCCAACATGAACTATCAAATTTGACATGAAGCGCGCAGAAATGAAAACATATTTGCGATATGATATTTCATTCAATTCGCGAGTTTCTCCACGAATAACGGACTTCTTATGTCCCATAGTGAATCAACGTTTCATATTAACTCAAAATATATTCAAATAAATACCTAAATATATCAGAAATTCAGAAAACAAATTTCATGCGCGCCAAACGACGTGAAACAACCGATGACACTAGGAGAGCCAAAGTTGCCAAACCTTGGATTTTAGCAGGTAGATACAGAAAATAATAAATATTCTGCTTATTATAAATTCGACAATTCGGAAAAACATCGGATTCCAAATATTCAAATTTGCATATTTAATCGGTAATCGCTCAAATAAATATATTTCATTCAATATAATATACATTTATAACGATATAGTAAAATTGTGGATTTGAAAATATATCACAATCCGACAATGTAATCTCACCATGTTGGGGGACATGTAAAATTGCGTATACTTCCTCTATCTATGTTCAATACTCTATGAATCTTTATAATTTTAATCTTTCGTATGCTTTCAAGTTCATAGAACTAGAAGTATGATGTAAATTTACCTAATAAGATAATATCTTCATAATTAGCTTCTGTGAAACAATAAGTCTTGAAATTAGATACCGTGAATATTGCCTTCTTAACGAAATTACGTAACTACTAAGTTAGATCAGAAGTGTTTTGATCAATATGCGACCTACATGACCACTTGGTTTTCCTGAATCTGCGAGAATTCTCTCAGAATTTCGCTATTCAAATTAGGCAACGCGTAATATATTCACACAATGATCATCCGCTTTTGCGAACGCACACAATGCACAATTTCAGGTTTTTTTTCTCAACGGATGATGAAAAAACGGTCGTATTTAGAAAGCATATCACCATCTACGTACGACACACTGCTACCAACATTACAATGTATAATTCATCGAATCGCGATCTCTCGGCCCTGAATTGAGTAACATCGAGTTTTTATCGTTTTTCGCATTTTAAAACGTTCGAAACCTTATACGGTATAGTCCGCGTCGATTCGTTTTAAATGTAACAGCATCAGATCTTCTCTCCCGATTATCTCTCCTCCCGTTTTTGGGGGGAAGGCCTGAAGGTTTTTGGCGGCCTGTTATCATCAGCCTGTCATTTGTTATGCCGCTTGTAAACGAGGCGCATCCGTTTGACTGGCAGCTAGTCTAGAACACGATAGCCTTGCACTAAAAGTCAATATGTCAATGTTGCCTTGGTCGGTGGTCGCCCGTCGTGAAAATTATCGATCTGTAGTCTCTGATGGTGATTACTTTTGAGGTTCTCGGTATCTTGATATGAGTGCTTTCTAAGGAAACTACTCGAAATTTAATTACTAAGTAGCAAGGTTTTAACCGAATACAGATATAACAAAATTTAAGAAATCAGGAGCTTATAAGTCTAATCATGTTCCAAGTGCGCCCTTGGTTACAACAGAATATTTATGTGGTCTTCAAGGGCGAAATTGGCACGTAAATGAACGAGCGCTCAAAAGCTCCTGACTTCAGTTAATCCTTCCTTCATTTTTTTCTAATTTCTGCTTGGATGGTTTTGATGATGTTATCAACACAAAATTTCGATCTGTGTTCACGGAAGTATTGGGTATATTTCTTCTATGGTTCTGATCATTTTGAGATTTGTCTGTTATTCTTGTGGTCACGGAAATATTGGTTTACTTTTTCGCGAATTCTTGAATTTTCTATGGTTCTGGTTAAGTGATCAACATAAAATTTTCACGAGGCTTGGAACTTTCATTTTCCATCAAATTCTTGCAAATTGTCATCTAAATCGAATATCGTCGGCTAAGAGTGTAAATACATTCAATAAACTCTATTGAATTTATTTTCATGAATAAACTCTCTTATTATTATTATTATAACACTGTACTGTACGGTTTTTTTGGTCTCCTGTGAAATTGTTCAAAATGGACTTAGCAGATTTACACTCTTAGCCGACGATATGCAGTTTTGAAATTAACAGGAAAACAAAATTTTGGAAGGACATATTTATGAAACTCCTAGTGGGATTCAGTTCATTCACAACTTTACCTATGTCATTCGAGATCCGAGACTACCCTGAAAATTTCAATGTCTTTGAACAACTGTGAAAGTTATCATGTATACTACCGAAAAGAAAGAACCGACTTTTAGTACGAATTCAATCATCGGGTTGAAGCTTATCATTTCAGACCATTCTAGGCTCAACATTTGAGAAATGTATTATCAAATATTTGATAATCAGTAAAATCAGTCTGTTTGAGCATTAAATTAAATAGTAATATCAGAGCTCCGTAAAATTCACCATAAATTACTTAATTTTCATCTCTGAATCACTGCCAGTTGAGTAAATACGTCTTATTTATATCTACAGATATACAGGTTTTATGTTACTTATCTTTTTGATGCCTCTCTAGATTTTTATGAAAATATGAATCTGAATCCATTAGTTTCCGATAAAATAACCAAATTAATCAGAAAAGATCAAATATAAAAAGCTAAGTATTTAGTCCTTTTTTCGAATTAAAATTAATTGGGAAAATGGTTTGTGAATATCTCTCAGCAGAATATTTTAGGGGTTGATTTTTCCACCACCCTCTTCGTGAAAACATAAATAGTTTGAAAACACCTGTATTTGAATATGTCGGTGGGAAAATTCGAAAAGTTCTACTAATACAAGAATTTGAAGTTTGTTCATTCAATTCAAAAATGATAATAATTGTTACTTCAAATTATTCGATATAACTGACCAAAATTGATAAGTTACCTTGGATAGACGCTGTAAAATAAGCTAGCTCCTCACAAGGTCAGAAATAATCATGTAAGGCTTGCTTCAGTTCCATTTTTGCAAGTCCATTTGAAATTTTATAGAAAAAATTGTATAATTTGTCACTAGAAAATGGAAATATCTAATTCAAAATAGAGAAAGTCGACATTTTTCCAATACCCTCACATATACTGAATCCACAATAATTCCAATTATCTGAGAGAAATTCACTGAAACGATGTTTCGATAACAAACACGATAAGAACCAATTCTCGAAACTAATTTCGCTAGGGATTTGTAGAGAGTTAATTCAAGTAGCCCAATATCAGAAGAATAGATTCCAAAGTTGAGTAAAGAACAAACAAACTGACCAAACACACTATTACTTACGGAGAAACATATTGTGTTCAATCAGAATCTATTGGTTTTGTTGCAATCTGTTATAATGAATGGTTTTTCCTTTTACTACGGTATTTGGCAAAGGTAATCGAATTTTATCATTACTATATTGGTTATCTAAAAGACAATAATGTATTTGAATGGACGTACAACGTATCCCAAGATGGATGAAGTTCGCCAAAAATATTGTTTGTTTCATTAGTTCCGATACTGAAAATAAAAGATGACCAACCCCTGAGATTGAAACCAAGTTATTGACTGCAAATTATCTCATTCTTGTATAATATTAAAAAAGCATTTTATAAAACCTAAGCTGGTGATTGAGCATTTTTGAGATATTATAGTTTTGAGAAAATCACAAAAAAAAATCAATATTTGGAAATTCTGACTGCCCCTAACGCCCTGACTCATTTTTTAGAATTCTTTTAACTATGTATTCTAAGGATATCAGTTCTTGGATTCTTTAATACTATCATCTAGCCATTTCTGTCCGTTCGGCCGTAAGGGGTTGTCCATTAATCACGTGATCTTTTTTTAGCATTTTTTAAACCCCCCTCCCCCATTGGTGATACGTAGTGAGGTTTAAGACCACCCCCCTCCCCCTTCTCAACATCACGTGTATTTTCAGTACCTACAACGAATCTTAAAATTTTCTGAATATTAACTCAATTTAAATACAGGTATAAACTAAAATCTTTCTTCTGAAATTAAGGACCATAATAAAAATGTCTACACCAGGTTGCAAGTTTTTTTTGATTGCCATAACAATAATAATAAACGAAAAGTGTAATCATAGGAAAAACATGTATTGTACTAGTACATGAATATATTCAATGTAGTCAAGGTCACTACACGCCGCGCCGTGCCGCTTAATATTTGTTTAAAAATCGCGCGTTTGACGAAAAAATAAATACACGTGATATCTTACTACACCCTCCCTCCCCCTTGTGATATTTTCGTGATTTTTATCAAACCCCTCCCCCCCCCCTTTCAAGCCTCACGTGATTAATGGACAAACTCAATAAATCGAGTTTTATGCTGTTACATCATACTCTTTTTACTAGCAAAATTTGATATTAATATATGTAATATGAGAATTACATTGTGTAACCGTGTAGTTTAGAACTTCTTTCAAGTTCATCTTTAGACACTGAACATTCTAAAAATGGTACAGAGTATGTATGTGTGAAAAGGTGTTAGGAAAAATCTAAAAAGAAGTATAAAATTTGGTATAGAAGGAGAAAACAATAGGATATTTACAGTGAAAATAATTTACGTTATAGTGACAGAAAATTTTCTAATTTTTTTTTTCAGTTTTTTCAAGTATTTTGAAAACTATTAGGATTAATGCGAGAATTTGAGAGAGAAGTGATTGAGAATGGAAATCTTGAATATATCAAAGAAATAATATGAAAAAAAAAGGTTTCTTCGGAAACATTTTTTTCATTTTTTGTATAACCGGAAGTACCGGAGCTTCGAAAATATTTTAGCTGAATAGGACAAGACATTACCATATTCCGAATTTTATTTTCAAATAGAACGTCTACTAGGTAGTCGAACTTGAAACACCCTGTATACTGTCCAATTTTATTGGTGGAAGAAACAAAAAAAGTTCAAAACTTGTTGTAATCAAGACGAAATTTCATATTCAGATATAATCAAACTAATAATCTATTTTTTTGTTGCAGAGCCCTATTGGTACTTCGGATCTGTTGGAGCAATCGTTCTCCAACGGCGTGGACATCAGAACGAGCCTTGTGCGTGTCGCGGAAGACTACACGAAGAGGAAACACGTCCTCAGGGTGTCCTCGGTGAACCCTTGCAGGTCCGAGTTGTTGCTGCAGGCCGAGAACAGCGACGAGCTAGCCGACTGGGTGAAAGTGCTCAACGAACAAGGTGCTACCGCCACCGAGGTGGAAACCAAATTGGTAAGTGGAAATACTGGACCACTGTTGGTTACGTTACACACATACACGTTTTACTTACAATTACGGAAAATCGTCGGTATTAGGAAACGTTTGTGCTCGCTGAAACGGAAATCGGTTGAGTAACAGAGTTACGCTAGGAATGTAGGTATTAGTTGGTAAGAAGTAACAACAGGAAATATATTCGGTTTTTATGATTTTAATACTTTTGAGGTGTGGCTGAAATAAATGAGACTGATTTTTTATTCATCAATGTTGCCCACTTCAAAATAGTTCCCTTAGTACACACCGATGGAGACGTTGTTCCCACTGTTGGTAGCAACGCTGAAAGTCTTCAACCGTTGGGGGTTCAGTATGTAACAGGCCAATTGAAAAGTCCCCGGTCTACCATAGTAAAACACATTTTTTCTGGCAAAATTCGATTTTATTATTCAACATAGTTGTCTTCGAGGGCGATACTGCGATTATAGCGATCTTCCTACTCTTCGATACCATTTTTGTAGTACGATTTGTCTTTCGCTTCAAAATAAGCCTCAGTTTCGGCGATTAATTCCTCATTGGCGCTAAATTTCTGTCCAGCGAGCATTCTCTTGAGATCTGAGAACAAGAAAAAGTCGCTAGGGGCCAGATCTGGCGAATACGGAGCATGCAGATGCAATTCGAAGCCCAATTCATGCAATTGTGCCATTGTTTTCATTGTCTTGATGCAACAGCTTTTTTTTCTTCAAATAGGGCCGTTTTTTAACGATTTAATCCTGTAAACGATCCAATAACGCTATATAATAATCGCTGTTGATGGTTTGGCACTTTTGAAGGTAATCAATCAATGAATATTAAACTTGCGCATCCCAGAATACTGATGCCATTACTATGCCAGCTGACTGTTGTGTTTTTCCTTGCTTTGGATTCGGTTCATCTTGTGCAATCCACTCAGCTGACTGTCGATTAGACTCCGCAGTGAAATGATGGAGCCATAATTCATCCATTCTCACATATCGGCGCAAAAATTCAGGTTTATTGCACTTAAACAGCTTCAACCACTGCTCAGAATCATTAACACTTTGTTGCTTTTGATCGACTGTGAGCTCGTGCGGCACCCATTTTGCACCCAGCTTTCTCATCTACAAATATTCATGAATGATATGATGTACACGTTCAGATGATATCTTCATTCATTCATGAATTTGAATTTCATGAGCCTTTTGATTTCAAACTTTTGTGAAGTGCTGTTTCATTCATGATTTAATTAGTGATATTGGCACACAGATTCATCTTCCTTTCATTCCTTCCCCATTCATAAACACTGATAATCCTTCAGACTATTAGTCAATGAACACCAATCGAAAAAATCAATGTTTATCAACTTCTATCAACAACAGTCTAAGATAACACCCATTCATTATATTCACTTCCGCGAAAATCCTCTCCAACAGATAGCAATATCGTAAGCAAATTCCTCCTTAAGCCCTAACAACAAAAAGAGAAATTGAAAACGCCTATTTAATCACCGTCTTTGTTTGACATCCCATCATCAACCTTAATTCCGATGCACATTTTCGAATTAACGTAGAATTCACTGCTTGTCTCTCCGATCTCTACGCTTCGGAGGTGTGCAATTTGTTTATTGACACTGCGATCTCAATTACCAGCCTTATCAGATCGTATGAGCATTGAAATTTTGATAAATCGCCATTATCAACCAATTGATTTACAAGACCAGTTGCCAGTTCACGTTGTGGACGGTATATACTTCCTGAGTGTCAGTTCTAAACGCTTCTTTCTGCTAAGACAGTTTACTGTGGTGCATTTCAATTTATTTTTGTTCGGGTGATTCCATCAAAATTTTCCATTTAAATGGTGAAGAATAGACTGTGGTTTTATGTCGTGAAAACGATAACGCACAAGAAGAAGAGGATACGCTTTGTGAGACGTATGGTGAGGAAGATACATCGTTTTGTTGTTATTTATTATTGGTTTGATGTGGATCGTATTACGCCAAATATTGATAGATGTTAAAGTTCAAAACGCCCACAATTACAATTATATAGTTTCTATCGACTTTAATCTTTTCAATATTGAAACTATATCTTATCTGCTAATTATCATTTGATCACTCGCATAATGTTGATTTATATAAGTCATTTGGATTTTTTAAGTTCGACAATAAAATGTATCGATGGAAAACTGTGAAAAACGCTTGTCTGAAAAGGAAAAAACTAGCCCTATAAAGGTTCTGTTTGGAATAATCTCATACGAAAAAAGGCATGAATGATTTTTGTCACAATTCAAAAATGATTTCAACTTTGATATATCTCAATAGGGTACCAAAGAGATCAATACCCGTAGCTGGCCAAAGATGGACATAAAATTTTTAATTGCGTGTCAATAAACGCACAATAACTATCTCTTGAAAACCACCAAATTTCTTTTGAATACAAAAAATATTTTTATTTGATTCATTTTTACCCTTTAAATTTAGAGAACGGTATTTTGAGCTAGTATGACCAATGCGGTTTTGCAATAGATTTATTGAAAATAATAAACTTCGGTGATGAAATGAAATGAATCATAAAGAGAGTTTACAAATAAACTACCATACTACCACTTACTATTACTACAGAAAATTAGGATAGAATGTAACAAAATTCATAACAATTCAATCAACCTCAAAGTTTAGAATTCCATCAAAAGAATCATTGCTCAATAAATCGGCCTAAATCATATCAGATATTTTTAATATGGTTCCTTCAAGGATACTTAGAAAATTTCCTGTCTATCTCTGGAATTTAAAACCCAAGTAGTTCATCTTCATTCAGTAAAAATCTTCCCAAATTTAATCATCTATCTATTTTTGTGGTTACTCTTGTTTTCCAGACCAAGATAAGCTCTATTGACTATAACTACAACTTCATTTAATAATTTATCTTGAGGTTTTCATTTGTCTCAGATCCTAGATATTATACCTATATTTAGAAAGGTATTTACGGGATCTATTCCAAAAATAACAATAATTCTTAGAACTTCATTATAAATAATGCATTGTTCCACTTCTTAGAAATGTGCCGAAACCATAACAATGAGATAGTCTCTTACGTAGTTCCAATGTTCAATTATCATTCCTTGTATTATCATCAATGTATCATCATCTTTTTTTTTCCAGGATCTAAGCGCAAACAAACAGCAAGCAGTACCCCAGTCGATACCAGCCCTAACCTCTATACAGGTACAAGGAAGCCGACTCTCCCCTCTCCCGATAAAATCCAAAGCGGTAGCTGGCAGGAACAGGTCGCCGACGGGTCAATCGCCGGTCAGCAAGACCAGAAAGCCCTCCCAGCATTCAGGAGACCCGAACACCAGCCCTAAATCGAAAACCTGGAGAGGTCGCGTCGCCAAACAGTTTAGGAAGATCCAAGGGGCCAGCTCCCCAAGTTCTCCCACTGCACCAGAGGGCTCCACCTTCGGCGTTCCTCTAGAGCAATGTTTACCGTCTTGTAGAAACCACTACGTTCCAAAATTCGTCGAAATATGTACCGACATAGTGGACGAGAGAGGTCTTCAAACGATCGGTATATACAGAGTACCTGGCAACAATGCATCCATCACCGCGTTGTCCGAAGAAGTCAACAGGAACTACGAGGACGTGCCCACGGATGATGCGAGATGGACGGACGTCCACGTGGTCAGCAGTCTGCTGAAGAGTTTCTTCAGGAAGTTACCGGATTCCCTGGTCACCAACAGTTTCTACCTGAGTTTTATAAGAGCGGACAAGATAGAGAATCCCAAGCACAGGATGCAAGAGTTAAAGCGTCTGATTAAACATTTGCCGCCCCACAACTACCACACTTTGAAACATCTGGTTCTTCACCTGAACAGGGTGATGGCTAATTCCGAGGTCAACAAGATGGACGCCAAAAACGTAGCTATAGTTTTTGGGCCGAATATTGTCAGACCTGAAGAAGAAACTATGGCGGAGATGGTCAGCAATAATTCGCATCAGTGTAAAATCTTGGTCACGCTTTTGAATCACGTAAGTCGATGATTTATCGAATTTTTTTGGTCTTCACTAACATATTGAAATTTTCCTTTTTAGGCGAGTTGGTTCTTTTCCGATAGCGAAGACGAGTGTGATCTAGACATGGCCTCGATTCAAGAAGTTTACGAAGAAACTGAACCGGGTAATCAACAAACGTTATTGGAGAGTATCTCCAAGTTGGAAGCTATGCCGGTCCACAAAGAGAAGAATGGAGCTCTTTTTTCCTCGATAATATCGGCAGCACAGAGGAAGGTTAAACGGAAAACCAAAGGACCAAATTCCTTGCCTGAAAGTAAGGAGGAGCTACCATCACCTACTGGACCTAATAGCTTACCACCATATTCACCGAATGATCTCAAAGATGTAAGTGGAACTATAGTCGTTTTGAAATAAATTCAATTTCTCCTACTAATTCATTTCTACATTTATTTCACAAGAAAACTTTTGTTTTTTCAGAGTACAACAGAAAATAATAAGACTACTAATATACCTACCACAGTAAGGGATATAGAAACACATACTAAACAAACAGAAAGGGTACCGTGGTTCAACTATGCCACAGACCAAGAGGAATTCCAAAAGAGGATAGAAAAGTTCAAGAATGAAACACAAGCTATGCTAACACGACCAAGATGTCTGGAGATAACAGTGGACAGAGGTAAATATCTTATCAAAACTACTAGGTTTCTCCAATTCTTCAAAAAAAAATTTACTTTCCATTTGCTACCTCCAATTGTCTTTAATTTCTTGAGCATTACATCGCATAGAACATAGTTCATATACAGTATAAAAATAAGAAGCCCTAAAACAGTACCCTGAGGTATACCTACGATGACCTTTCAATTTTAACTTTTGGTTTCTTGTAATGTTACTTATTGTTATATGCCTATTGGATAACTTTTCATTGATATTTTTTTTTCAGGAACCCGAAATTCCACATCACTGACAACCTCATCCAGTGGCACCAGTCACCTGGCCGACCAATACCCCATCACAAAAACTCACAGTGTATCCAGTGTGTTCCCATCAAGGGTACCGTGTTCTTTCGACAACAGAAACAGTTTAAATTCGCTGGACAATAATTCGCATGTGTTCCAATACAACAGTAAACATTTCGTCGGTAATAAGAAAGGTGAGAGTGCGCACGAGGTTCGCTGCGGTGCTACTCAGACTGGGGACGTTAAGAATCGAAATGCGCAGGTCACGAACAGGGAGGCCAACGGAAGGGAAAGGACGTCGGGGAGAAGGAACAGTTCAATCGAAAATCTCAATTCTGATAGCCCAGACGGCAAAGGGGCTGCTTCTCTGAAGAAGGTCAAATACGAGAATCAGGTAAGAGATTTAGCGAAATGCACGTATTTTATACTATACTGAGCAAAACCTACCTCGAATTGCATTTTCAAAACGCAAATATATTAATTTTTTGTTATTAGTTCCGTTGCACCTCCAATAGAATTATTGTCAGCAATTTTATTTGAAGACTTCAGTTGACATACATTATGTCAAAAAAGTATGGGCATTCATCGATTTAATAGCTTTTTTGAAGGGATTGCATTATCAGCATGAACTCGACAAAATCATATCAAAAAACAACTGTATTTTCCTAATATAGATCAGAATGAATAACCTCTTCACAAAAGTCAAATTACCACTTATAGGCCAATAGAACAGAATTCACAACGTTTACTGTAATGTGTTCAAACGTGTTTTGATGATTGGATCATTTGTTGATGTATCACTTTGAAAGGGGATGATATAGCAATGTATAATACCCATTATATCTTCAAGAATACTTACCAATACTTTTTTGACATAATGCTTATTGATATCCTCCAAGTGAACAAACAAGTAATTTTTGGACTAATAGAACAAGAAATTCTTGGAGCTGTTATAAATATCATTAACATATTTTTTATAGTTACCATTTCCATCTTCATGATTATTTTTTTCTTTGCAGGGAGAATTCCATAGGACAACCTCTTTGGACTCGATGAATAAATGTGGTACAGATGATGGTAAGTATCTCAAATTCATTATTGTCGAACACCTATCCTCTATCAATTCAACCTCACCAATTATTATCAGAGGGTTTTTCATCTAGATGTCATACTATGATAATTATAATAACTTTTTTGTCGTTGTATATGTAGTAGTGTAGAATACTTTAGTATTGATGATAAATTAGGTATGTCGGCATCTTCGGCTTGTCCCAAAGGTTGGAGACCGGTTAGACCACAGTTGGCCCCACAACGGCCACCACGTACTCGTCAGCTTTTCCACAACAGGCTCTAGTTTTGAGGTAGAAAGAACGCTCCACAACCCGCCTACTCCGCATGGATTTGGTCATTTCACACACTGAAAAAAAATTTTTACAAAATTTGAAATTGGTTCAAGTCAAGTCTGCTTACTATTATATACAATATACATGTATTACAAGACAATTATGACTCACTAATCTGGCTATAATTATTGAGACTATCAAAACAATCCTCAGTGTTGAGCCCTTTAAGGACTCAACACTCAATTTTTCAAAAATTGATGTTTTTGAGCGCTTATCTCAGAACAGATTGTTCTATAATTTTGTCTGTTATTTTCGAATTTTGAACTGAGAATTGTCTCAAACGAGTCCTATCTTCAAGTCAGTGCTCTCCTCAGTTTTCCAAACGTTTCCCAAAAATAATTCCTCTCATACTTTCAATATATAAAAAAAATGACAATGTAAATTACTGTTTCATTTCCAGGCTAGTATATTCATTGCAGCGATGAATCGATACAAAATTATTTTTGATTTATCGTCAGTGTGTGTTGTGATCTTAGTTTTTCCACTGTTTGGATTGATCCGCTGATTTCAATAACAGCTTATTTATTTACGCACTAAACCCACTCTTCCAGATTGGAATGATTTTATTTATAAATGGTTTTTCATGGAATGCATGCCTCAATGATTCGACATTTTTCATTAAAGTTCACTTCATGTTTTCAGACACGGATCTTGTATCTGCTATGACTAAGCTGTATGACAAAAAATTGGAAGACTACGCTCAGCCCAGTATATTAACAGGAGAAGGTTTACCCTATGCAGACGAATCACCCGAAAAAACAAGAGAGAGCACTTATGCATCCGATAAAGAGAACAGACCTTGTGATCTTTACAAAAATCCAAGTCTACATAAGTATCAATACAATCTGAATCTGAGACTGAAGAAAGAAGAAGCTAAGGTGAAGGAAGCCAAGGAAGAGCCTGAAAAGGATGAAGATTCATCTGTGTTGAAGGAAAATGTACCTGACAACGAAAGACACTTACCAGCAAACAAACTTACCTTTATTTCGAACAACGCTAACATTCTGAATGGCACTAATACAAGTTCGAAATTAAAAAGATCTGAATCACTAAATAAACCTGAAAGGACAGTATCTCCAATGAATAATAAAGTGAAGAGGTCAGAAAGCCTAAACAAAGCGGGGGATAAATTAAAAAGATCGGATAGCTTAACAAAAACAGAAAAGACAGAGAGTAATATTAGTAAAAGAAGGGAACTGATAACGAAAAAATCTAAAGAACTTAAACGTAAAAATGGTATGCCGGATCGTTCAATAAAAAGAAGGCATACTGTTGGAGGCACAAAGGACCCTGATAAAGTTACCTTACTGGATAAATACCAGGAAGAAGTAAACCCTAACAAGGAAGATAAGGAAAAAAACGTGAGAACTAGCTCACCAGACTTGAGTTCAACCAGACGTGAAAAATTGTTATTTGAAATCAACCTGATTGGACCAGAGAATATGGTAGTAGCTCTACGACAACACCTGATTGGCAACCGACCACAGAGTTTTCCAGAATCAACAGTGTTCAAGGTACCCCTGGAGTCTCACGTCTGAGTCTCTGTGTCTACATCTCAGTGCCTTAATGTAAAACATCAAACATTAACTTATAGACTGATCTATTTAATTCATGTGCAATATTGTGCATACATATTTATTATAGTGTTCATAACACTTGAATTTTTGATAGGCAAGTAGCTTTGGAAGTTCTTTGAGAGAGGCAACACACAGTTTTCACTTCAATCGCGCATTTATGTTATCAGAAAGTTTCGAAAAGGCTGAACTATCAATCCGTTGTGGGAGATTTTGGATGAATGTCAAGACCTATTTATTATTGAGTAAGAGGTGTGGTGATATCAAGTTTGTTTGAGACTTACTGATAAACTAATTCTGCTTTTTTGAATTATGTGATTTTTTTCTTTAAATATTCCAATTGAAGCAATTCGAATTTGTGATACACATATAGGGTTTAGATATGTATATAATATAGTAATTATTATTATTGCCTTGACCTACTTATTGAATTGATCATAATGAATTATTGAAATTAGATTATTTTTATTTAGTGATTTATAGCAGTATTTGAAATTGATACTGTGCCAAAATTGAACACTTCGCTTGTAATAATGTCAGATAAATTAGAGAATTTGTAAATAATTATCGATTTATTCTGCTTGTGAGGTGTAAAAGTCTACTGTTTATGCTAGGCTGTTTGTATCTTGCCTGTTATTGTTTTTTTTTATAGTTTTAAGTACAAATTGTATGTGTTGTTGTACTAGTGAACATTGTAAATATATTTTCAATTAATATTCATGATGTTTTCCTATAGATTCCTGAATACTGTTCAGAGTACACAAATTGGAACTTAACACTTTTCATTGAAACTCTAATAAGTTTTTCAAGAAGGCAGCATTCACCCCGAAGTAAAAAATATATTGTGGATGAAAAAAATTGAACCAGAAAACAAGATATTTTTTAGGATGAATTTAGAAGAATAAGTAATTATCAAAATTCATTTACCTGTCCTATCCCTCAATTATGTTTGTCCTTAAAATTGTCGGTCGTAATAAAAAAACTCCTTAAGTTATATAAACAAATTTGGGAGCAATCCGAAAAATGCTGAGATATTTAAGACCATAATTACTTAAGAGTTATTGATATTATCAAAGAATTAAGTCTTATTTTGTAAATAGAATGATGCATTTGAAGACATTTTCAGTTGTTCAAATCAAAAAACTGAAAAATACAACTAAATCATGACCTAAGTGAGTTGTTTTTATGAGACAATTGATAGATTTCCAAATTTTATCCCTATTCTAAATCATGCCAGTTTCCAAAATTAGCACTTTGATTTCAGAAGATTAGGAAATATATAATATAATGGTATATTACTTCGAATGGAGAAAATAATTGATGTTAGTATCTTTTGATATTCGAAGCTGATCGAAAGAATCAAGAATTCAGTACAAATTCTTCAAGGGAAGTATCAGGAAATGATAATTTAAGAAGCCAGTTTGAATGGTTTCGAATTTCGGTTTTTTCGCTAAGTTGTCTATAACAAGATCAGATTTTTATCCTTGTTTTTACAATGGAATAAAATATCAAAGAATCTTTTAAGTTTTCTGATTATATTTCGTATGCTAAGGCGCTGAAAATGTTCAAAAATCGTTGAAAAGGGCCAATTCTGAACTGATAGATTTTGCACCACAACATTTGTTTTGCCATAAGGCAAAACTCGTAACACCTGTTTTCATAGGTGTTAGGAGTTGTTACAAATAATGAATCCATTCTATTCAGTCGATATAATACAAAAGTACTGAAGTCCATGAATGCATCTCAAAAATGTTTTTTTTTGTACTAGTACCAAAAAAGAAAATAATTGGAATAATGTGAATACAACACATCAAGACTGAAGGAAAACAAAAAATGCGAAATGGTTGTATGTAAATCACTTAAGAAAGGAGACCTGGAAGAAATCAGAAGAAACTTATATCCAATGCTGACTAGATAAATAATAATATTGAAAATTCTTGAAGAATAAAAAAAGCGTTGGTCAAAAAGTCGACAGTATCCCATAAGTGACACTTATAGATCGGACATTGAAAAAGAAGCCAACCTCGGAGTGAATAATGTTTAAAGCTGCAATTTGACATGGAGTGAAGAATGAGTGTCCTTGATATATGAAAAAATTTAAAATTTCCCGTGCAGAATTATTTTCCAGAAAGGAGACCAGGAACTCGGAAATTTCCAGCCCACCACTAAAAAGCATATTATAAAAAATCTATCCATCTGATTTCGGTCGTTAAGGTATCAAGCAAAAGGAAAATCAATTATCTATCATTTTGAGCACTTCCAGATACTTTACGGGTACCACCGGTTGAACTTAACCCTCCGGAACCCGGTAGTTCATCTACGCGTATTCAGCGTATGGTTCAGTGTGGGTCAAAAATCTAAAACTCCTGCGCTATTACGAACCCTAACCTTGAATTGAGAAAGTAACTCTAAATCTCGACGCAGTTGCATCATCTTCGTCAAAAATCAATATCCAACGAGGTAATAGATGTAATGAAGATATAACACCCTAAATCGAAAAGCATTATCATGTAATTTCATAAAATTACCGAGCGTCGGCGATAGGACTCAACACCCAAGTGACACTTATACATTCCGACAAATATAATTAAAAAAAAAAGAAAACCCACGTCAAATCCAATAATTAAAAGCAAATCCCCGCCCAGTCGTTTTATTATCGCGGTTATCAAGGTACCCGTTCATCTTAATCTGTATACATGCGACAACACCGTACCCCCCCGCCTTATCAGGGGGAAAATCAAGGAATTATCTTTCCTTTTACGCCTGCAATTCCGGCTCTAATAGGGACGAACAAACCCTCTGCGTAAATAGAGAAGTTCTTCCCTCGAAACGATCGATTTTTCAACCCACACACACGCCTTCGTCGAGGCGCAAAACGCGCACGCGCGAGCCGTTTCTTCCCTTTTCACGAGCGGAAAATCATAGGCGGCCTGGCCCGTTCACGTTCAGTACGTTTTTCACGGCGACCATTTGACAATTTCCCCATTTTCGAGTGACGGGTTTTCCACCCAAGAGGATGCTGTGACTGGTCGTGATCTATTTACAGGTGAGTGGCGTATACGGTTTCCGGCTTACACGGCGACGTTACGTTCGATTTTCATACGTTCTTGGGTCAACGGGTCGAACGGCCACCTGTTTGGTTCGTTTTATCACCTGCTGAAGAAATTATGTGGGTAATGTTCGAATTGTTATGGAAGCGTGGGGGTTTTTCTAACTGGGTCAGTTTTTACCGTTCGATTTTTCAAAGATTTTCCATATTTAATGAGAGGAATAGTTGAGACGCAACAACGAACAATATGCTAGGCGGGCGCAAAAATGTGTGTCCTTGAAATGTCTTACGGATCGTTTTTTTTTCATCTACTGCGGTAAAATCCAATTTCCATTTGATAATGCTGCATTTTCTTTTCGGAAATGAAAGAATTAATTTTTCTTGTTTTGCAATTTTTTCGTCCAATCTATTTCCACGATTCGTATGGTTATCTGTTTAGGCCTATTACCTTTTAGATCAATGAAAAAACACCGCAGAATATGGTTCAACAATATTACGCAGATGTTTATTTTTCTTCTAAGGGTGTGCAGCCATCTGGCAGGTATAATACATATTATATTGGTATGTCAAAAAAGAGACATGAAAATTGGAAAAAACTATAGTACCAATTTTACAAAACACTATTTTATTTATTCTTTCAACGAAAATATCTTGACTAGATCAATAATTTTTTTTGAGAATATCAAGCAGATGAATACGATTACTAGGGTCAATCGTTCCAGAATCATAATTAAAATTTCCAAAATTCTTCCAATGGGAATAATACATTCGTATATAATGGCAACACTTTTTTATTTTTTGACATTTCTTACGTCATTTGTATAAAGTAGGTTATGTCATTTAAACATGGAAAGATACACGCTTCAAAAGCCTTCAGATAATAGAATAAAGTCGTCCATGAAATCTTATTGAATTTTTCCTAGTATTCACAAATGAGCACTGATTCTGATTAAACAGTTCAACAATTTCTAAACGTTGTTGAAACGTGTATCTTTCCATGATTAAATGACATAACCTACTTAACGCAAATGACATAACAAATGTCAAAAAATAATGAACAGTGTTGCCATTATAACCATTTTAAATTTCACCATTTCAGCATTGATCATGTGCTGTAAAATTTTTAGAGGATATGTTTTTCAGATTCAATTCCATGATTATGAGACAAAAATGTGAATAAAAGGTAATATCAAAAGGTTATATACACGTTTAGAACTATTTAGAGGGGCACTACAGGGATATCGAAAACCGTTAGAGATTAGAGATACAGGTTGGCTTAAATTACAAAAAATGTTGCGTTATTTAGGGATTAGTGTGTTGGTGCTAACAGATCAAAAATATCTCCAATGGTTCCCAAGCTATCTCGAAAAAACTGAAGATCGAGATTTTCTTTTTTCCCTATAACTCATTTGTTTCTGAAGATAACTTCACGAAATTCGGTTTGTAGTCATTATCCAATATAGAGATTCTAATGGTGTCGTAAGATTATTTCTGTTTTCCATTGTCTCAGAGACGCGATAGTCAATTTTTTCTATGGAACCAAATTGGTTTTCTTTATAAGGTGATAAAGAAAAAATTACGAGTACAGTACAACAATGTATCATACTCTACAAAAATATCGAGTCTAGGTACGCAAATTTGAAGAGTTGTTATGTGAAATCACTTGACTATCGCGTCTCTGAAACAATGGAAAACAGTAAAAATCTGAAGACACCATTAGTATCTCTATATTGAATAATGACTATAAATCAAATTTCGTGAATGTATCTCCAAAAACAAACGAGTTACACAGAAAAAAAAAATCTTGATTTAATGTTTTTTCGAGATATCTCGGGAACCAATGGGGATATTTTGGATCTGTTCACACCAACATATTCATCCCTAAATAACGCAACTTTTTTGTAATTTAAGCCACCCTGTCTTTCTTACGGTTTTCGATATCCCCGTAGTGGCCCTCTAAATAGTTCTAACCCTGTATATTATGATTTGAGGATAATTTTCAAAATTAACGTCAAATTGTTTCTGAACCTTCATGAGATGTCGCAGCATACGTTTTGGATATAAAAAAGTTCAAAAATCGAATTGAAAAAAATCTGTCATAACGTCCAACAAAAACTTATCACGAAAACTATGAAAATTTTTCATGCGTCCATCTTGAACACCCGATTCCTCATCAATTGATTATAAATTCTCTACTTAGAATTGCGAAATAAGTAAAAGATCAGGAGATCCAAAAGGGACCTGATCTAAATGCTTCCATGCTCACTCGTGAGGAGTAACACAAATCTGAGAACGATGCGAAATCACCAACCATAATTTCTGATGTAACGCCACCCGAATTTAACCATTAAGACTCATTATTTCCCGAAAGAGGGCAATTTCCCAAATGCCAGCTGGTCCCTTTGATCTCCGAACATAAAATAGTAGAAGTTAATTGAGACGTAAACTCGATCGAGCATCAAACTGTATGGACGATCATACGGCTCGATGGAAACGTGGTTTCCGTACAAGTTTCCGCTGTAATAAGCTATTTGATTGAGGCCCTTTGACCTGTTGCGTAAACAGGTATGCTAGATCAAGCGGAATAAGGGTGGAATAGGGCAACAACCACCTACTGCCAATTTGAGCCAAGGGTATTTTTCGAGGATTTAATCCCATTGAGAGTTTTCTCTCAATATATTTGATAAGACTCATGAAAACACCTCAAAAGTCGGACAATCCAAACAGTGACTGTTTTTTCATCATTCCATTTCTAGAAATATCTTTGAACCAAGATAGATATAGGAAGTCCGAAATCAGACAGATAAAGCATGTGAGCTTCAACTTTTTAACATCTTTATGGTAGAGCTCGAATACCGTTGCGGTGAAGTCTTTTGTTGTTTCGCTTCGACCATCTCCATAAACTTTTTGGATTTCTCAGTGCGCTTCAGCCGCCGTTTTCTTCGAATGAAAGAAGAAAATCAACACTTTCCGCAAATGACAGCCAAAAGTATAGATATATCCTTTTGAGATAGAGCAATACAAAAAATCAACAACTTCAAACAACAAAGCATTTGTAGATGTAACCTCAGTATTAGCAGTGGAAATGTGACAGAGGCATCATACATTTCAACGTAAGATACAAGAGAACAGATAAAAACCTCAGCAAAAACTCTGTCTCTCCGTAATAGTGCAGTGACTGGTTTGTGTATTTGTTTTAATAAGCTGATATTTATATTGAAGGGCTTTTTCTTCATCCAAACAAAATCTTCTCCATCCTTTATCTCCACAAACGGTTGACGACTTTATAACTAAACCTTTAAACAAAAAAGGAAAAAACCAGAAAATAGTAATGAATGTTAGTTTCCATTATATTTTGAAGTTAGCGACCTATTCTAAAAAAGAATCTGAAACTGAATGGATAGCTTGGAAACCCCCATGAAATTCATAAATTGGACAAGTATCCACCAAGTGGTCAATGGTTTCTTCTACACCACACTCACATAGTGGGCTATCAATAGAATGCCATTTAAAGAGCATACTATTACAACAACCATGACCAGTTCTTAGTCGATTTGGAATACACATAATTTTCCTAGGAAGATTAAGACCTAGAACTTTCTATGAAGGATCAAAGATTAGACTTTGATTGAAGACGTTACAAGAACTCGAGTTGGATTCGGTTCATTGTGTGCAGTCCACTCAGCTGACTGTCGATTGGACTCCGAAGTAAAATGATGGAGCCATGTTTTATCCATTGTCACATATCGACTCAAAAATTCAGGTTTATTTAAACAGCATCAAACACTGCTCAGAATCATTGACACGTTGTTGATTTTGATTGGTTGTGAGCTCGCGCGGCACCCATTTTGCACACAGCTTTTTCATGTACAAATATTCGTGAATGATATGATGTACACGTTCAGATGATATCTTCACAATGTCTGCTATCTCGATCAACTTCACTTTACGGTCATTCAAAATAATTTTGTGAACTTTTTTGATTTTTTCGTCGGTAACAGCCTCTTTTGGGCGTCCACTGCGTTCGCCGTCTTCGGTGCTCATTTCACCACGTTTAAATTTAGCATACCAATCAATGATGGTTGATTTTCCTGGTGCAGACCCATAAAGCCAAGATTTTGCTTCAACTGTATTTTTTCTCTTCAAAAATCAATATTCTATCAGCACACGAAATTCTTTTTTTCCATCTTTTTTCAAATAACAGAAGTAGCTACACTTAAAACGCAATATCTCACAAACTAATAGTCGGATTGCTGTCAAATTTTGACAGGTATCGTTTGAAGGTTGGTACTAACTAAAAATCATATGAATTTAATACTAGCACCGCCATCTGCGCCTCAGACCGGGGACTTTCCAATTGACCTAATACTTGTCCTTTTCTCCAACGAATAAAATCTCTATCTTCCTAACCTCGAAAATCAATATTCTCTATTATTGACCAGGAAGAGGTGAACAATATTGCTGTCTCTACGAAAACTTTTAATGAACCAATAAGCTCCACATTCCGAACACGTTCTCTCCATCCAGTCTGCAATACTGGTGTACTGTCCAATAATACGACCCATAAAAAATTCCACACGAGCTCTGAATGCTAATGAGAGTATGGCGAATCGTCAACATATTATTATTATTGGAGTGGTGTTTTTATCTGAACCGCCATCGCAAAAAATCGATTGTCTGGAAACTGGAACACGATAAGTTCTGATTTTGGTGGATAAAAGGGGCGACGCAACATGCGTCGAGGCGGGGATGTCATCCAGATAAACAAAAGGTCGTGAATGATGACTCATTATAACTAACACTAAGTGATATTGATGTACGAATAAGTTCCATATGGCAAGATAAAAATAAGTTCAGCTTTTGTGATATACTGGGAATTTTTTTTTATTGTTATAAGATTTCAGTAAGGCCGAAAACAAAATCAAGATTTTCGTCTTTAGCTTCATGAGTTGAACATCGTAGGAGTTTTTTGGTCATTACTTGTTTGAGCTGAGTCGGCTTCCGATGAGGCTTCGTTTTGAACATAATGCTCTCTGCACTTTCCACAATATAATAATTAAGAGAAGTCCGCCTTATCTCTTCAACAAGCTGAATTATAGATTTGACGTCCACAATTTCAACATAAGATATAGAAATTTGCAACGATTTTGCACGCTTCATTCCATGTTACGCTACTGGAATTTTTGAAGACGCGGTAATTTGTCAATTAATCGTTTCATATCGTGTACTTTCGGTCGGAATGCAGATGCGCGTTCCTGGAGAGAATTTTCTGAAAGATTTTCAATGATGATTGAGACTCCAGCAAGAATAAGTAGATTTAGTAGTAGATTTAGATTTCAGTCATTATTAATTTAATTTGAGACTCGGAATCTTATTTATCGGCGAGAATTGTGTCGGGATTCTCGCACCTCCCGTGGGATTAGAACGAAGAAAACCTCCCGTGGGATTAGAACGAAGAAACCTCCCGTGGGATTAGAACGAAGAAAACCTCCCGTGGGATTAGAACGAAGAAAACCTCCCGTGGGATTAGAACAGGAACCTTTCTTGGGATTGAAAAATATCAAGAACTACTTCCTTGAGATACAGAATTTGGGATAGTACGTATGTTAGACCACTTTGCTCTCTGAATCTGAAAGAATTCCTGCGAAATACCTGGCATTATCACACCAACTTCGTTGAATGAGGACTGGAGTACTATAGCTTCCTGATAAGAATTGGTGTTCAGAAGGCTGAAGATAGTTTACATCCTAGTAGCAGAGTGGCTCATTTAAAATCGTTTTAAGTTAAGTTTCTATTTTATTATTTGTTTGGAGTGAAAAGGATCGATCATTGTATATTTTAATTTTATTAAATTTGTAAAAACCTGGGTAGGAGTTTTGTTGCCAAATAAGCCAAACCACCCCTAGAAATTAGTCCTTAGAGTCTCATGGGCAATTGTAACGTTACAAATTTGCTATCATGTCCTCACCATAAAACATCAACATTTCAGAGGAGTTTTAGATATAACATATTTAGATTGTACAATGTGATCCCTGATGAATTAAAACAACTTAAAATTGATAAATTCAGAAAAAAAATCAAGGATTATCTTTTCAGCTGCCTCTGACTAAATATACTGATTGTCCGAGAAAGTAGAATATTATATTTTTTTTTTCTGTATGCTCCATTATGTTCGTGCATGGGTATATGCAAATATGTATGTTTTTTTCGCTGTATTTCTGACTGTATTTTGCACGTGATATTAATTTTGCAACAAGGGTTAAGTGGTAGAACACCTCTGGGTGAACTTCCCCTTGAGAGTTCTGAACAAAGACCTTCATTATTATTATTATTATTATTACTTCGTGTTTCATATCTTTTTTCAACACGTCAACTAAGGGGGGACTTTGGGGCTGCTTGTCCATCGCTGGCCACTACTTTCTCCCATCTTTCTGGCAGGGTACAAACCCCGCGTTGAAAAAACTGGTCATCTTTTGAAGCTATCCAGGAATCGATCCAATTATTTACTTTTTCATAAGACCAGAAGTGCTGGTCAGCCAGGCTTTCGATTGTTTCGATCAATGGCACAAACATTGATCGAAACAAGTAATAGTCCGAGAGAGCAATGTCTGGAGAATACGGTGGGTGGGGTAGTACTTCCTATTCCAATGTTTCCAAGTATGTCTTCACCACTTTCGCAACATGGGGTCGAGCATTGCATACTATGAAATCACTTTTTCATGTATCTCGTGTATTACGGCCGTTTGCCTTTCAAAACTCGGCTCAAACACATTGATTGCGTTAGATAACGATCGCCTGTGATTGTATCAGTCGGTTTTAACAACTCATAATACACTACACCGAGCTGGTCCTACCAAATACTGAGCATGGCCTTGGAACCGTGAATATTCGGTTTGGTCGTCGACGTGGAAGCCTGGCCGGGATATTCCCATGATTTATTGCGCTTGGGATTACCGTAATGAACCTATTTTCGACTCCAGTCACAATGTAATGCAGAAATCCCTCCCGTCTTTGCCTTGCAAGCAGCTGTTCACAAGCAAACAAACGCCGTTCAACATATCTCGGCTTCAATTCGTACGGCACCCAATTTCATTGTTTCTGAATCATTTCCATGACTTTAAGGCGTTTTAAAATGGCTTGAAACGTCACTCCCAATGATCCTGCCAATTCTTGATGCGTTTGACACGAGTCTTGATCAAGTAATGCCTCTAATTCTGCATCTTCGGAAACCTTTTCTCTTCCACCGCCATGCTGGTCTTAGACGTCAAAATCACCGTTCTTGAAACATTGAAACCACCATGGTACGTTCTTTCACTAATAACGGCCTCACCATATTTATTTGAGAGTATTCGATAAGTTTCAGCCGCAGATGTCTTCATATTAAAGCAGAAAATTAAAACCTCCCGCAAATGACGAGAATTTGGCTCGTAAGCTGACATGTTTAATCGAGAATAACTTTATGATGCCGACACAAATCAACTTATTTCGATAGCGTTATGTTTACAAATACCTGAGCTTATTGTATGACATCTACGATCTTTTTTTTCGACTACCACTTACCGGTACAGTCATCTATTGCAAAATGGCGGAAGCAATGTTTTACACCTCATAGATCAACAGAATAAGAAATTAGGAAAAACATCCTGAAATCCAGAAGGAAAAAATTATCTTTCAATGATAATTCTCATGTCAAAAATAGATGAAAACCATGGTCAAATTGAAAAAATTGCGCTTCTAACTTCTTGACCACCAAGCTTATTTTCCAGATCTGTCCCTCAATGATTTCTGGCTGTTTGCAGACGTCAAAAGAATGCTCCAGGGAAATAAATTTCGCTCTAATGAAGAAGTGATTGCCTAGGAATACATCTATCACTCTTGAGAGTGACTATATTGACGAATAAACTCTAATTTTCAAAGAAAACATGAGAGTTTTACCGGTTTTGGTGTCTTCAACCATAGAGTAATAAACATAAATAGAGGGAGTATACGCAATTTTTACATGTCCCCAACATTGTTAGATTACGTTGACGGATTGTGATATATTTTCAAATTCACAATTTTACTATATCGTTATGAATGTATATTATATTGACTGAAATATATTTATTCGAGTGATTCCCGATTAAATATGCAAATTTGAATATTTGGAATCCGATATTTTTTCAAATTGTCGAATTTATAATGAGCAAATATTTATTATTTTCTGTATCTATACCTGTTGAAATCCAAGGTTTGGCAAATTTTGCTCTCGTTGTATCATCGGTTGTTTCACGTCGTTTGGCGCGCTTGAAATTTGTTTTCTGAATTTCTGATATACTTAGGTATTCTTCTCAATATGTTTTGAGTTGATATGAAACGTTGATTCACTATGGGACATAAGAAGTGCGTTCTTCGTGGAGAAACTCGCGAATTGAGTGAAATATCGTATCACTGATATGTTTTAATTTCCGCGCTCTTCATGTCAAATTTGATAGTTCATGTTGTGGACAAAATTTGCTTACTGAAAATGACAAATGCTCCCCCTATCTGTGTTTATTACTCTGAGGTCTCAGGTCAGCAACAAGCGCTTTGGTTATGTGATTCCAAGTTCCTTAGTAGGTATAATCTGACTGCCTTTTTTTGTAGAGACTGATCATAATTCTATTATTACTTCAATAAAAGTGCACCCAAACATGGGATTAATTGATTTTTGATCCTTCACTTATCTAAGCCTTGAAGTTTTTATCCATTGTAGTCACAACAGGTGCACAGATGATTTTTTTTTAATGGATTCGGTCCTTATATCACATTATATTTATTCATCATCAAATAAAAAATTGTTATTTCATTAGAAGAAATCGACGTTGACCCTATTCATATTCTATCACCCTCAAATTATGTATTGATTTGGAATTCTCATATATTTCGTTCTATTCTTTGCGGTCCCTAGGAAATGACTACTCGAACTTCTCCTTTGTATTATGTTTTGTCATACCTTTTTATATGAAAAACTGGTCGATGTGGAAATATTGAACTTTCTTGTGAAATTACTTACGTTTCCAGTTGATATCATGCCTCACATGGATAAGCGATGTGTCGTCGAACCGGAAATAGCATATATCTTCGTCTATCTTTCAAACTAAGGATTGCTTCAAATATGATAATTTGTGATTAGTTCGTGTATTTTGGCTCAAAACACATATTTGTGAATTCTCACGCTAAGTTCTTGAATTTATTGCCGATATCAATTTTTTTTTTATTTTCCAGGCCATGCCGTGGCCGGGCACACCGCTAAGAATCTTCTTGGTCCTTTTTGTCACATTCTGGAAGTCTCCAGGTCTAACAGGAGAAGGAAATGTTGGTAAGTTAAAATATTTATTTCATTAAAATGTTTTCGCCTATGTGAATACTCAGAAGGAATTGTTTATAAATTGGTGATCTCTTGATCTATTAATCTACAATAAAACGATTCTGCAAGATGCGCTTTCGATTTTAAAAGCCATATTTTAAATGTTAAATCGGATGTATCCTGAAAATTTTCGAATTAATCTTAAGTATTCAATTCAGCCATGAATTCCAGTTGAAAAATCAATTCAAAAAGAATTTGAGGTATTGAAACTTCAGTTATTATACTTACACTTTCAATAATTCTATGAATAGCAATCATTTCGCCACACAGTAACTTCTTTAGATTTAACATTAATAATGTAAAACCTCAAGAAGCTTACAATTGTAATTTAAATAATTAAAAAAGGAAATATAATAAGTGTCATTTTATTTTCGGTTTAAAATTAGTTTTCATGGAGTAAAGACCATGTCAAACCAATATTTGGATCGAATATATATGTTATTTTCGATTAGCACTTGAAACTATCGAGTTCTGTATACGGTATAAACTTTATCAAATCTGAAATTACGTTCTGTTCAGAACATGCCTATACCGTGAAACTTTGAAAACATATTCCATTTAAACTTTGCTAAACAGTGTCAATTGCATATATAATGCCGAAATTAAATGCTTATTTCGATATACGCTGAAAATTATCCAACATATCCCATTAAATTCTTGACATGGAAGTACCTAATTTCAAATTGAGGAAACTAATTTCAAGAATAAAATATATCGTAATTTAGATCAGAATAATATATTGAGCCATTTACCTCGAGAAATCCAAATCCAGTAGCATTGTTTCAATTCCATTATTCCATTTTCATCTATTAAGCATTGAAACCTTTATTTTTATTCCTCAACAAAAAACAAATTTTATAAAGACATATACGGAGAATGGAAGATACAATTTTTTTGAAAATTTGGTTTCTTGGGCAGTAAACCATTGCTCTATCGATCTAGAATACTTTCAGCGCTTTGGTGTTGCCACCTATATTGATAAGTACTAACAACGTTGATATTTGAAATGCAATATAAGTATACCTCATTTCTAGCTCTAGCAGTTTTCGAGTAATTAGTTGATCCAGTTCAAATGGAAGGTAACAATTAAATTGTGACGAAATTGTTTAATCTTCACGTCCAATAAGAGCAAATGATAGCAAAAACATGCGGAATGTGTCATAACGTGTATTCTGACTCAAAACCGGAGAACAAGAGAAAATTTGTACGATTTCAGAATAATTTCATCCTAAATGGATTGAAACTTAAAGCGGAACGAGCGATGCTGAGGCCTGCGACTTAAAAAAAAAATAAACTTTTGGAATATATAAACTTATTTTGTCGCAAATCATCATGCTTCCACCAGAAGTTCAGAACAAAATTCAGACATAGCCAGAACTTCTATTCGAAATTTTCTGAAGCATAAATATAAATACACAATATCGTCAAAACTTCTTGTGTATATTATTTATTGCCTTCCATTTGAATTTTTTTCCATGAAATATTCTTTAAAGAATACAAAAATATTCAAGAGACTAGGACAAACCGAAAAATTTTTAATAAACAGGCTGTTCCATTCGAAATACATGGGCGTACAACTTTGCTTCCGCCGTTTTTTTTCCGAAATTTTACTAGACTTTATTGTGAAATCATGTCTCTCGTTGTATTGCGGCCGTTTATCTTTGAATGCTCGGCTCAAACGCATTTATGGCATTCGGTAACGATCGCCTGTGATTGTTTCAGTCGGTTTAACAACTAATAATACACCTCGCCGAGCTGGACCCACCAAATACTGAGCATGACCTTGGAACCGTGAATATTCTGTTGTGACTTCGACGTGGAAGCATGACCGGGATATCCCCATGATATTCTGCGCTTGGGATCATCGTAATGAACCCATTTTTCGTCTCCACTCACAAAGCGAATCCCTTCCGTCTTTGTCTTGCAAGCAGCTGTTCACAAGCAAACAAACGCCGTTCAACATCAACTTGTACGGCACCCAGTTTCCTTGTTTCTGAATCATTGTCATGACTTTAAGGTGTTTTGAAATGGCTTGTTGCGTCATTCCCAATCATCCTACCAATTCTTGTTGCGTTTGACACGAGTCCTGATCAAGTAATACCTCCAATTCTGCATCTTCGAAAACCTTCTCTCCTCCAACGCCATGCTGGTATTCGACGTCAAAATCACCGCTTGAAGCGTTGAAACCACTCTCGGCACGTTCTTTCACTAATAGCGACCTCATTATAGGTATTTGAGAGCATTCAATAAGCATCAGAGGCAGATTTCTTTACATTGAAGCAGAAAATCAAAACTTCCTGCAAATGACGAAAATTTGGCTCGTAAGCTGACATGTTTAATCAAGATTAACTTTATGATGCAGACATAAATCGACTAATATTTCGATAGCGTTATATTTACAAATACCTAAGCTTATTGTATGACATCTACGACACAGTCATAAATTGCAAAATGGCGGAAGCAAAGTTGTACACCTAATAGTTGTGAGAGCTGAAAATACTCTAGATAGATATAATAGTTGTTTCCATCTTAGGAAACCAAAGTCCAACAGAATATTCCATTCTCTTTAAAAGTCTAGGGAAGGTACTATCGTTCGTGGCCCACCCTGTACAAAAAAGCCCTTCAAAGTAAATCCAACAATTTCGAAACCAGACATACAAACATAAGGAAAATTTCCCATCGAGTATCGTAACCAATTATTCATCTAAACAAAAACATAAACAAAGTAGGTAAACGAGAATGACAGCACGATACGTAATTGAAAAAACTGTAACAGGCAATTCCAGTTGGGGCTCTACATAATGAAATTTTCCGATATCACACGGAATGGACTATTCCATTTGTACCGTAATGTTGGCCATCCCGTCGAAACGGAATTCCAATTATATGCTTTTTGTTGGCGAGGTGGGAAAACATCACTATACATAATTCATTGGTGCAACGGCATTAATTTAATTAATTTGTTTTCGTTCTTTTTTTCGAATTATCGATTTCATTATAATAATTTATAGTTTTGATAATTTGTTCTTTTGAGGACAAACGAACAGCTAAGTAAATTGGCCCTTTAGGTCCTTTGATGGAAACTTATTCTTTTTAAATAATTCGAAAGAATGCAGATCCTTCTGGTTGAATTCCAGTATAGTTTTACAGGGTGTTCCAAATAAGTGTGGATGTTTTTAGGGGGTGAATCTTTCTCGAAAATCAAAGGGGGCCCTTCATGTAAGCAAAGGCTCCTGAGCCTTTCGAAATGATACTACATTCAAGTCAAACTAGTTGACTTGAAATCAAACTTCTTCAACCAGTTTGAATATCATATTGCGCAACGTGTCTGAACCTGTACTCTGCTTCTTCGAAAATTAGTTATAATTCATATTTATAAAAATTAATGAAAACATACATTCGATTCTGTACTATTCAAGTCCATGTTTAAAATTGATTTCTGTCCAAATTCCTGTGATAAATTGCTCAATACATCCGATTGAATACAAATTTATTATACATTGGTTGTAGAATGAAGATGGAAGAATACAGGTTAATATTGTTTTGTGGTCTGAATTTGCTACGAGAAAGTAGGCACTTTTATACAATAATTCAAAATAAATAATTACAGAATGACATTTAACAATTCCAAAGATTATCATTCACATAAACCTAGATTTCCCAAGATACCCCTCTTCAAAACAATTCTTGAACCAGAAGCTCGATTATGCAAATGGAGCAATATAGATCATCCTCAGCGACTTCAGTCGACTCCGCTGGATGCTCACGTCTCCAGATAAAAGAGGAACAATATAAGAGCCAGCAGATGCTGTCAGAATGATTGAATACGTCTTTTGTCAAGAGTGCGTATCAGCGTATCATGAGAACAATGTCAGACAATATTAAGAAATTCTGGATAAATACGTAAGAAGATTATTGGATTCTTGTCTCCATTTCTCACATGTAATTAAGAAGATGGTAAAAGGTTCAAATTTACTAAAAAAGCGTTGAAGAAGAAATTAGTTGAGAAAATTGGTCATCAATTCATATACTTCAAAGCTAGCGTTGAGTGTGGTCAGAATCTGGATGGCCAAGTACTCGGGAATTTAAAGCACTGCTTTCCTAACTTCTTTTGATGAATAGATATATTATCTGAGATCGGAGATAGCAACACTATCTGTTCATAATTAAAACTGAAAACAAAAAAGAAAAGATCCAGAAAGGAGTAATAAATGTTAGTTTCTATTATATTGATTTGAAGTTAGCGACCCATTCCAACAAAGAATCTGAAACTGGAAACCACCATCAAATTTATAAATTGGACAAGTATTCACCAAGTGGTCAAGGGTTTCTTCTACACCACATTCACATAATGGGCTTTCAATAGAATGCCATTCGAAGAGCATATCTACTTTTGCAACGACCATGCCCAGTTCTAAGTCGATTTAAAATACACCAAATTTTTCTAGGAAGATTGAAACCTCTAGAACTTTCTCTGAAGGATCAACGATTAGACCTTTGTTGATTTGGTCCATTAAATCATCACATCATAATTTTTTTTTGAAACCTACCATTAGTAACCTTAAGTTCCCTTTGATATTCACTAATTCACTTTGAGTTACGACTTCTTTCTTCAATTTTACTACTTTATTTTATTTCCATCAAGTAAGGACCGAATCCTTCGAAGATTCAAGACTATAAGTTCTTGATTTCATTAAAACAGCTATCGCCCCTTTTTTTTTCTAAATTGCAAGAAATTGTGTAAGAATGATGAACCTATCAGGGATTCACGGCTTGGTTTTTCAAGCTACTTGGTTTAAGCTTGACTTGATTTCAAGTCAAGTAGTAGTTCCTCAATCTCGAGTCAAGCCAAGTATTTATTTATTAAGTACTTGAATCATATCAAGCTACTTGAATTTTAGCAGTTTTAATGTATAATGTCACACAAATAAAAAAAAAAGATGAAATGAGAAGGAATTTCGCGAAAAAACACTTTCATTTATTAAACTCATTGCATAAAAGATCACCTTTTTTGAAATAGAAACATAAATTAAATCACGATAAATCATAACAAAGTAAAAAATAATAAAACAATAAAGTTTCTTAGTATTGAGAAATCTCAAGGCTTTGCTTGATTTCATAATAAGTTTCCATCCAGGATCTAAGACACATGAGGCATCTTATAGATTTGTCGCCTAACCTATTGCGGATTTTTGTAACTGAAAGAGTAGTTCTAGAAATATTTTTTTTAACAGGAGCTGAAGATGCTGGCGTTGATAAAAAATCCTTGGCCATTTTGACTAAGTTTTGAAAGATATTTCTGAAACTACCAAAATCTACCAATAGATTTCATATAAATGTGAGAAAACTACTAATAAAGTCACACTGGCGAATGCTTCAGTCTCTCCGCGCTCGAGGAATCCCCTTATTTAGTCAAAGCGCGCACGAGATTGCAGAAATATATGCCGTGCGACACGTGCATATCAAGCTCAAGTAATATCAAGTAGCTTGATATCAAGTGAAGCAATAAATATCTAAAATCAAGTCAAGTCAAGCTGAAGTATGTAATTTTTCACGAGCTTGATTTTCAAGTCAAGTAGTTGGTTAAAATATCAAGCTACTTGGCTTGATGAATTCCTAAAACCTATCATACACCCAAAACACGAAACCAAACCCTGTTGGCATACCCTCGAAAACCCTGCACATTCACCAAAAAATACCAGATGAATACTTGAGGAGGAGATCGTTAACACAGAATCCAGAGAATTCCAGGATACGGCTCGAATCAACCCATTCCACCCTCACCAAATTCACGGGCAAACTCTCCGAGCTCTGACGTCAAAGCGGCTGACGCCCACGTGACGTCAGTGACGTAAGAGGGTTGAAACAATTGAAGAGATGAAGATGGGGTAATATTCGCGGTTGGCGTGGGAGGACAGGAGCGAATAGAATCGGTGAAAAGGTCAGTTGAATAGCTGTCGTCATTTTACGAATCGATGGAAAGGAACCGGATTAAAAAAAATTCGCATTTACGCGCAGCCTTAGTTTCATGACGCAAATCAAGACGATGGATGAAATTAATTAAAATGATATTTAAATCTGTCGTTGACTGACGTTGATTGATTGATACACCCACCGGCAAAAAAACTCGGCCACTTGAAATTTTGCTGAAATTCGTTGTTCAAGAACTTTTGCGATTTTTCATCGATTTCAATTGTTTCTGCGCCAAATTGAGGATGAATTCTTAGGTATTGAAACAAACTCCAGATAAATTCCCCAAAAATGCTGATAGATAATTCATACAGGTTAAAAAAAAAACACATCTATGTAGGCTTGGTTAATCGATCTCTAGAGGTATGATTCGATTACCTGGACTTTCGTCTTCTTCTTCGTGACTTTGTTCGGGTTTATAATAATTAAACTCTTTTAATTATTTACATATATTTACAAAGCCACAATTACAGTACAAACACAGTATCTACGGTACTGAAATTCTTCTTACTTGAGTGTTAATTACGAAATGTCTTCGAATATCACGTCTTCGTCTTTAATTCTAGTTTCGGTCGTCTCGTCTTTAATCCGTTCGCGACTCGTCTCAATCTAGTCCGCGAACCGTCTTTACGTCGTACGTCTTAAGTTGACTGACCGAACTTGCTCTTAACTCGTCTTCGACTTGACTTGAACTGTCCACCGGCTGGAACTTACTGACCTCCCCTGAATATCGACTTCCCTTCTTTCGGCTTGACCACACCTTTAGCACCACTCCGATATCGGGGAAAAGTATCTACCAAGTACCGCTCCTAGCCCAACAAGAGTTTTGCCGTACCGCCCACAAAGCTCTTCGCGGATTCCTGGAATGCGAATATTCTCGAAGGACTAGAACCTGATACACAGATGTGACACATCTGGTACAACCGTCTTGTTTTCGATCTTTCCTAAACCTAGTAAATCTCCTAAGATTTACAATCGAGTAATCGACCCGATATCTTGAAGAATTAACTCTTCCTTTCTAAGTTATATACAAAAGCCATTCGTTCCCTGTAAATTCATTGAAACTGTCATGCCTTCGACACTTGAAGAAACTAATAGGTCTCCAAGCATCCTGTTGACCATCTCAATAATTTACAGGGGACAATAACTGGATCCTACATGTATTTGTAGTCCAACACCCTGTGGAACAGTTCGGGAAATTTGTAGTGTTTACACTCATCACGCTTTATATCAAGGACCATCCTTTTCGTCATCTTTCAGTTTTCATTTCACCTTGACATCTTGATTTCTTTTGGAGATACACGTATTCAAATAACATTATTATTTCAATATATTTTGAGTTGATATGAAACATTGATTCACTATGGGACATAAGAAGTGCGTTATTTGTGGAGAAACTCGTGAATACGCTCTATTAGTGATGACGTCTCACACCGCCATTCTAGTTCTCCTGTCAGTGTTCGGAATCCAAACAAACAAATTGTCATTCAAATTAGTACGTTGTCGTTGAAGAAATTGGCTTATTTTGATAAATAAGATTATTTAAGGAACGATTTTACTATTAATTGATGGACAGAAGGCAGAAGGATTAATGCCAGTAAGTTCGAACTTGAAGTTCAACTAATAAATACGGCTTTTTACAAAATCTAGGGAATGATACAGGATTCAAACTCACTGGTATTAACCTCGTTCCTCCTGTCTATCAATTAATACTGAAATCGTTCCTCAAATACTCTTATTTATGAAAATAAGCCAAATCCTTCAATGACACCCTACTAATTTGAATGACAATTTATTTGTTTGGATTCCGAACACTGACAGGAGAACCAAAAATGGCGGTGTGTGACGTCACACTAATAGAGCGTATTGAGTGAAATATCGTATCACTGATATGTTTTCATTTCCGCGCGCTTCATGTCAAATTTGATAGTTCATGTTGGGGACAAAATTTGCATACTGAAAATGACACATGCTCCCTCTATCTACGTTTATTACTCTGAGAGTGAAATTTACTCCAACACTCATCTAACTTCTCAATATCTGAATCTAGAATTAACTCTATGTTCTGAAATTTTGACACGCATCTTTTGAAGCTTGGTACTAACGAAAAAGAAGTGGTAGGTATGTCACTGTGAGTGCCTTCTGAGCGCATGGTCCAGAGTTTATTGAATGACGTGGTACAAATACGCAGCATCGATTTCGACCGAATTAATATTCACTAGGGTTACAACCGAAGCTACAACACTAACCCAGTCTCCTAATGAAATTACACTGATAGCAATCTGCAATCAACATGAATGACCAAAATGGGTCGACAGGATTTTATCGAATCACTTGCAGCGAAATGGATAGAGCCTGACGCGATTACTATAATTGATCCGATATTACGCTAGGCACAAAGCAAAAAAAAATCAAAAGCATTATTGAGCGCTTGAATCGAAAAATATTTCACATAGAGCTTGGAATTCTGAGTTTACATCTGAATGTAATATTATATTAAGTATTAAAAATTCTTTTTCTACATTCATGCAAAAAGCAAAACTTTATTGAACTATATTTAGTGGAAAAAGAAGTTCATGCACTAGTGCAATAAAGTTTTTATTGCAATAAAGTTTTTATTGCACTCATCTGTCATTTCACTTCAACGTGCTGTCATCATGACAAACAAATATTTCAGCCTGAAGGAAATAACGATGTACAGTTACCAAGTACTAGTACGTTTACAGCAGTAACAAATCAAGAAGTGGATTTAAAAAGTACTTCACTACGAAATATTCATATTGAAAATTGCACCAATTGTTCATTCACTTTCAACATTGAGGGTAAAAATAAAGTTTGAGTTAAATTGTTCGTAACGTATTAGTTCCTGTTTCAATGCAAATCGATATTAATAATAAAGTATTCAAGTTGCGCTTTTCATTTTCCTACACCTAGTGCCGCACCTCAATAAATCATTTTTTGCATTTTACATGAACGTAGAAAAAATGTTGTATGCAACTCGTGCAAAAATTGTTTATTGCACTCGACGTGTTGTCCAACTCGAGTGCAATAAATAACTATTAGGACACATCTCGGCTCAAAATTTTGAATTATATGGCCTCGTTTAGGTAATGGTTTTAATGACAACACTGTGTACTCTTTTTTATATTTCTTATATCATATGTGTTCCACA
The DNA here is from genome assembly GCF_914767665.1 of Harmonia axyridis. Lineage (NCBI taxonomy): Eukaryota > Metazoa > Arthropoda > Insecta > Coleoptera > Coccinellidae > Harmonia > Harmonia axyridis. Next base: position 36,464,726 of record NC_059505.1, read on the forward strand.
GATTATGTTATTTAATCATGGACAGATTTATGCTTCGGTAACGCTTAGAAATTGTTGCAAGAAAATCAGAGCTCCTTTGTGAATTGCGAGAGAAATTAAAAAATAATTTATGGACGATATTATTCAGTTAATCGATTCATTATAACTACGTCGTGAATTTTCTTTACACGATACAAGAGTACCTACCAGAACGAAAAAGAAAGATATGCACGCACACAAGAAAATATTGATTTAGTAGCAGAAAGTGTGAGAGGAAATAAAAATTCATTTGTTCCACAATTGAATCTTTCTCAAACAACATCATGGAGAATTTTAAGAAAAGATTTGAGTTTACATCCTTACAAATTCAATTGGCTCAAGAACTGAAGTCATTAGACCACCAGAAATGTCGTTTATTTTTCAGATTTTGCTCTTGAACAGTTCGAAAGTGATGAACAATTTCATCAAAAATTATATTTATTTATGTTTAAATGGTATTGTGAACAAACTAGTTTAAAATTAAAACTTTATGGGTAAGCAAAATTTGTAGTGCAAAAGTGTGTCTAGGAATTCATCAAGCTAAGTATGCTTGACATTTTAGCCAACTATTTGACTTGAAAAATCAAGCTTATAAAAAATTACATATTTGAGCTTGACTTGACTTGATTTTAGATATTCATTGCTTGAATTGATATCAAGCTACTTGATATTACTTGAGCCTAATATGCACGCGTCGTATGGCATATATGACTGAAGCATTCGCCAGTGTGACTTTATTTGTAGTTTTCTGACATTTCTATGAAATCTATTGGGAGACTTCGGTAGTTTCAGAAATATTTTTCCGAACTTGGCCAAAATGGCCAAGGGTTTCTTATCAACGCCATAGCATTCTCAGCTTCTGTTGAAAGACAATTTTCCAGAGCTGCTCTTACAGGTCCAAAAACCCGCAATAGGTTTGGCGACAAATCTATAAGATGCCTCATGTGTCTTAGATCCTGGATGGAAAAATATGAAATCAAACAAAGCCTGGAGGTTTCAAAATATTAAGAAACTTTATTTTTTCATTATTTTTCATTTTGTTATGATTTATAGTGATTTAATTTATATTTTCATTTCAAAAGAGTTGATATTTTGGGTTTTTTATACAATAAGTTTAATAAATAAAAGTGTTTTTTGCTAGGTTCCTTCTCATTTCATTATTTTTTTATTGGTGTGACACTACACAATGAAACTGATGAAAATCAAGTAGCTTGATATTATTCAAGTACTTGTTAAATAACTACTTGGCTTGATTCGAGATTGAAAAACTACTATTTGTCTTGATTTAAACTCAAGCTCAAGCTAAGCTTGAAATTCAAGCCAAGCCTAAATGTGTCATTCAAGATGTTCTCCTACGAGAGATATAACTTTGAAGAAATGCCATTTTCCAGATACAGGGTGTCGAAATTGAAAAAAAAAACTAAAAATTTCTAAAAATTAACCGATGATAATTTTTCCATCAGGCTGCTGCCTGGTCCTTTATGTGAAAAGTGTAAGATTGGGTTGATTGAAATCATTGTGTTGACAAAAGTCGTTCAGGTCATTTTAATAATGTTATTTTCCCCACGTAACCTTCCAAATGAAGAAAATGTGTCGCACTGAATAATTGCTATGATTTTATACATGTTTGAATTCGCTATTTCAAAGCCCATCAAATCGAAAGCTCAAAACAGAATATGTTGAACTCAACAAGTCCGCTAAAAAAGGTGGAATAACATTCATTTGCACTTGGACAAAAACGGCAGAATCAGTCACCTTTTCAAACCTCATCACAAACAATTCCACCGTTAAATTACAAGAGAAAACCCGACAAGAAAAAGACAACCAGAGTAGAACATAAAAGGGAGAACATGACAATTCTGGTGAAATTGGAGCTGGCAGATCTGAGCGTAGGAGTTTTCGGATTAGCGGCAGGTCTGAATTCGTCAACTACAAACAATTTAATTACCGAACCTGCCTTAAAGGACGACGAACTCGAACGGTACAAAACAATCTGCAATTAACAACCTCCAAGTGGGAATGTTGCTAATTGGGAAGATACCGATTACAACATCGAATTTAGAGTTATGTTTTGTTGCAGGTTGTCTGTTCAGCAACCGACTATGCCTGGAGGATGAATGGTGCTTTGATGGTGAGTACTCAAAACATCTCAAATTGACTTACAAAATTTGTAATCCAGATGTAAAAGTTAGCTACTACCAATACCAAATTATTTCCGTATATAAATGGAAATTCAATATTATAATATGCGCCTTCAGTTTCCCAATCATATGCCAATATTCAGTGGAGAAAAACACAAAGCAATTTTCGGGATACGCCACAGTTTCGTTTGGCGCTTCAAGTACCAAGTCACTTGGTTGTCGGCTGTACAGGTGGCAGTGAACTTGTTAAGAGCGATTAGCACCACGTGGCTTTCCGCGTATCAGTTAAAGTTTTTTCATTCGCAAATTGAAAATGTTGTCATTCTACAATGTGGATTATTTTTTAATGAAATTATGAGAAAACGGCAGGAAGAACAGAAACGAATATGAGGTCGAATTCGTCATCAGCGCGTCAAATATTATCATTTGAGACCACTCCCGACTTTAAATTCAAAAATAACATTGTGATGAAATGATAGAGCTATCTGTTCGGAGAACCAGCACTCAAAAAAAATGTAAATATCGCTTTTGTGAAATGAATTTTAAATTTTCAGATTACGCCTTCGGAAGATGTACCCCAACGGGTGACATCGATGAAGAGGATGTTTTTAGGTAAGTCGAGCAATAACCATAAGAAATATGGTTAAGATGAAAAAAGCAAATGAATTTTTGCTAAAAAAGTTTGTTCAATTAATATTTGGTTATAGTATACTCAAATGATATCAATTTCATTTGGGGTTATTTTACTAGGTGTACAACATTGCTTCCGCTGTTTTGCAATAGATGGTTGTAGCCGTGAGTGGTAGTTGAAATAACTAGATCGTAGATGTTATACAAAAAAACTCAGCTTTTGTAAATATAACGCCATCGAAATATTAGTCGATTTGTGTCTGCTTCTCGATTAAACATGTCAGCTAACGAGCCAAATTCTACCTATGGTGAAGCCACTATTAATGAGAGAACGTGCCGAGAGTGGTTTCAACGCTTCAAGGAGAATGCTTTCTGCAAAGCGGTGAAAGAGAGAAGGTTTTCGAAGATGCAGAATTGAAGGCATTATTTCATTAAGACTCGTGTGAAACTCACAAGAATTGACAAGATCAATGGAAGTGACGCAACAAGCCATTTCAAAACGCCTCAAAGTCATGAGAATGATTCAGAAACAAGAAAATTGGGTGCCGTACCAGTTGAAGGCGAGAGATGTTGAACGGCGTTTGTTTGCTTGTGAACAGCTGCTTGCAAAGCAAAGACGGAAGGCCTTTCTGCAACGCATTGTGTCTGGAGACAAAAAATGGGTTCATTACGATAATCCCAAGCGCAGAAATTAATGGGGATATCCCGGTCATGCTTCCACGTCGACGGCCAAACCGAATATTCACGGTTCCAAGGTCATGCCCAGTATTTGGTGGAACCAGCTCTGCGTAGTGTATTATGAGTGGTTAAAACCGACTGAAACAATCACAGGCGATCGTCATCGGAAGCAATTAATTCGTTTGAGCCAAGCATTGGAAGACAAACGGCCGCAATACAATGGGGTATATGATAAAGCGACTTTACAGTATGTCAATGCTCGACCTCATGTTGCGAAAGTGGAATACTTGGAACATTGAAATGGGAAGTCCTACCCCACCTACCGTATTCTACAGACGTTGCATCCGGTCTTATGAAGAAGGAAGAAATTCGATCGATTCGTGGATCGCTTCAAAAGATGGCCACTTTTTTCAACGCGGAATTCGTACTCTGCCCGACAGATGGGAGAAAGTAGTGGCCAGCGATGGACAATACTTTGAATCATAAATGAATAACCAGTTTTTCACATAAATAATAATAAAGATCTAAAATTGCTCGCACCTGTTAAGAAAAGGAAAGCATCCTACCTGGGCCTTGTGTTGATTGATGGCAAGTATGGTCTATTGCAACTTATCATGGAGAGAAAGATAGAAGGAAGAAGAGGATTGGGCAGAAAGAAACAATCCTGGATGAAAAACTTGCGTTAGTGGTTCCAAATACCAGAAGCTTCAACTATATTTCACGCGGCGCAGAAGAGAGAAACCTATCACATGATGAACGCCAACCTTCGGTAGAAGACGGCACAGAAAGAAAAAGAAGTTTTTCACAATAAATCCTCGAATTTTGGGACGGAAGCCAAGTTGTACACCTATGTAGTAAATAATGAATTCATAATTTGTAATTAGCAAGACAGCTACCCATAACAGCAGACAAACCCACCACTAGCAGTTTTCCTTCACGACCCTGTCGAGACCAGACCAAAAGGTCGGCGCACCCAAGACTGAACACCCCCTTCAATATACACTTTAACGTCTTCCTCGACGGCATCAGAGCAATCTGCCGAAGCCGTAGAGGAAAACTGCCAGCAAAACAGCCCATCAGCCGCCTTCGCTAAAAGAAATAACGATATGTCTTGTGTCGACGTCCTTTCAAATCCTCTTCTGTTTCAATCTGCCCCGTTGATTATATGACGCTATCCCCTGTCCTTTGCAGATTCGATCTGAAGCGTGACGAGCTGCACGAGCTGAAGAGGGAGCTGCAGAGGCTGTTCGCCCTGGGATACCGATGGAGCCACGGGTACACGCAGTGCCGTCTCCAGGCCATGCTCTACGCCATGAAACACGAGTAAGTAAGCAGAGGGGGAAGATTTGATTTGTTCCGGGTGATGAATGCCCTTTTTTGAATCGTCGTTTCGTTGCGTTATGGAGTGGGAGGAGATGGATTTAGATTTTCAATTGAGTTTGGGAGTTTCGAGAGTGATGGGATTTGGTAAACTTGAAAATTAGTCCCACCAAATTTGGTTTTCGATTTACTGTTGCTGTCAAAGCAAAGAATGTAACGAACGTTCATTTAAATTCGTGGTCAAGAGTGTTGTGGAGAAATTATAGTTGATTTTCTGTAATTACAAGTAGCGCTTAGCTTGTACCATATAACTAACATTTGTTCACATTCTTCAAATCTGAGAAATATATATGGTACAAGATGAGCACTACTTGTAATCACATATAATCCACTCTAATTTCTCCACAGCACTTTTGACCACGAACTTTATTGAACGCTCTTTATATTTTCCAAATACTTGGATAGCTTTCAATCTAATCCAATGTATAGCAGGGTTTTTCAATAAGAAGTTTCCTCAGAGTAATAAAAATAGAAAGAAGGAGCGTATGCCATTTTCAGTAAGCAAATGTTGTCCCCAACATGAACTATCAAATTTGACATGAAGCGCGCGGAAATGAAAACATATCAGTGATACGATATTTCACTCTATTCTCCACAAAAAACGAACTTCTTATGTCCCATAGTGAATGAGTGTTTAATATCAACTCAAAATATATTGAGACGAATACCTAAATATATCAGGAATTCAGAAAACAAACTTCAAACGCGCCAAACGACGTGAAACAACCGATGACATTAGGAGGGCAAAATTTCTCAAACCTTGGATTTAAGCAGGTAGATACAGAAAATAATAAATATTCTGCTTATTATGAATTCGACAGTTTAGAAAAATACCGGATTCCAAATATTCAAATTTGCATATTTAAGCCGGAATCACTCAAATAAATATATTTCATTCAATATCATATACATTCATAACGTTATAGTAAAATTGTGGATTTGAAAATATATCACAATCCGACAACGTTATCTAACAATGTTGGGGACATGTAAATATTGCAGGGTATACTCCCTCTATCTATGCTTATTACTCTTTGGAAGTTTCAGTTTGAATAACAGGCTATCTGGGCAGCTCACTTTGAAGCTGTTTTCTTTTGACATTTGACAAATAGAAACTACGTCTATACTATAAATGTAGACATACACGTTACAACAACGCTTTGGAAACATTGAAATTCACCACAACATGGCAAAAATTTTCCTAAAAAATCCACCTCTCGTTCCTCAAATATAAATTTAGTGAACAGAAGATCTATACAGGTGTCCCTTAACTCATCGGTCTTAGTGGAAGAGGAAATACTAAAGGTCTCCAAAAAAAATATTTGTTTGATCAACATTGATTGAACAAATTAGAAAAAATTGAAGTATCGTTCCATTTTTAATATTGACGTAGGTTTTACTTTTCAAATGTGAAAAGGCGACAGCTTCAAAAATGACAGCTATAATCAGGTAACGGGATATTCAAAATGAAAACTTTTATTAGACTACCCTTCATTAGGAATGTAATCCATCAAAGCAACTTTTATAAAGAGAAATTATTCATAAAAATAAGTTCATTACTTACATCACACAAAAGAAAACAATTGAATTAATATTAATAATAAACGCTGACGTATATGGCAATCGATTTTTTAAACTTACGAGTGACGTCACCTCAGCCACGTTGCAAAAAATAGAATTTTGGGGGTTAACTAAAACTTCGTTGATTCCTATTTTTCAGTAATATTTATGAGAATTGAGAATATTCAATTTTATGTGAGCATTACTTAATAATTCTAGAGGATATGACAAATCTGTCGAAGAGCCTATTTCATCGAATGTTAATTGATGTTTCTATTATAATGATAATAATAAGTTTTTTGGTTCGAAAACTACAAATAAACATAAAAAAACTGTGGACAGCTTTTTGAAATCAAAATTAAATTCACTCAAAAACAAAACCAAAATTTACAATTTCAACATCTATCCCTTTTCAATTCTTATTCAAATCATCATTTTCTTGTCATCATCATAGAAATGAAATACAGGGTGTTCCTAAATTAGAGGTACAACGGAAAATGAGAAATTTCATGGATAACTAATAATAATAGTAATAATAATAATAACTTCAAGAAAAGAAACTGAACCAAAATATATCTGTATATTCTTTTGAACTACCGAAGTCCTAGAGAAAAGAAGCGGGTACTGTTCCCAGAAAAATATCACCCTGTAGATTTGAATTCAAAATTAGCATATCCCATAATGGAAACTTCAAATTGGAATATCTAGGCCTAATTTAAGTTGAATATCTTGTGAAGTGAAGGTGCTACGATAAAAAAACTTAAGAAACCCAATTTTTTAGACCCTGTATCTCGAAAATAATAATGATCCGAGAAAAAGGGCATTTTCATTTGTACCTCCAATTCAGGAACACCCTGTATTATAATTCAGTTCATCTTCAACCACCTCAAGATTCTATTTCGATAAAGATATAACCTCACAGAAACGAAATAATTCAGTTCAAAATACAATTTACGCATTTAGAACACCGTCCAGTCCGAATAAACACCCTGTACACTTACCACGTCTTTCAAACCATCTCATCCTCCTAAATATCCCGGGTCTATCCCGACTCTGGATTCCCGACAACCGGCACACAGATATCGCAAAATGGCACGTCTCCAACAAATGTCAACCTGTCAACTACTGCTCTTTCTCCAAATATTGTTCCTTTCAAGCTCCCCCTTCGAAGAGGACATGTGTTCCCATCTGGCCGATCAGGACCTGGAGGGAGCTCTGAAAGCGATGGACGTCCAGGATCCGATGGATCCCAGGGAGGTGGCCATTATAAAATATACGCCGAGTGTTGAAAAAACCCATGGGAAGTACGCTGACGAAGTTTACTATCCTCCCAATGTGGAAGCATCAGCCAGGGACGCTCTGAGGAATAAGATTTTGGGAACGAATCCTGTCGACAGTGAGTCTGCTCTTGCTCTCGTTTGTAGTTTTTAGTGAACACCTATTTTGTCGATGTGCTTCGGTAGTTTATTCAGGTCGATCGTTTGAAAACCTGAAAACTTATCACTTGAAACCTTTTCAATGATATATGAATGCTATGAATCCGTCTATGTCTTCTTCTGTGATTGAAAATGACATCTCGGAGTAGATCAATCAGATTACTAAGATCACTGAAAGTATGTTCATAGAGTAGGTCATAATTGCACGGTAATCGATCTGGTTAATCGAAATGATCCAATTTCTATGTTCGAGTTCATACTAGCAGAATTTTGTGTGCTATTTACCGATATTGCATCAATTATTTCAGTGTGCAACAATGAATGATTTCTCATATTTTGCGTCTAAAAATACGATGCAGCGAGATAAGGCTTCTTATATCATTGTAACTTTTCACTTCGCTCTTTTCAACTCAAAAACGTTGCACAAAAATATTCAGAATTCAAAAGGTCCAAGTGAAGAGTCAAGTTGCAAGGTAGTTTGGTCCAATAGGCCCTAGCATTGCCTGGAGCTCGATCTATGAGTTTAATGGAACATAAAATTGAAAATCCTAAAAATCAGTTGCAATCTTCGAACTGAATATATTAAATTTAGATTCAATTGAAGAGTTTCCGTTTCACTGAGACCTAATGGTCTATTGTGCTCCCTCATCAGAGGTACTCTCTTCATAACATGATTTACATCTGGCCTTCCAGTAACAGAGTTCTAATGAACTCCAATATCTGGAATTGCTTCAAGGAGGTTAGTTCCTCACTTCTACAAGTTTCGTGTCCAAAGCAGGTTCTGCGTTGGCTAGCGATGGCGAGTCATTCCATCACCAGGTGATCCGGAGTTTCTTCCTCCTCCCCACAGAATCTGTACTCATCATTTTCTGTTAGACCCATTCTCATGAGGTGTTTCCTAAGGCGACAATGCTCTGTGAGGAATCCAGTGATGGAGTGTAGCATATTTTTACTTAGATCCATATACTTCTTGGATCTCGTAGAGTTAAAGTTTTGAAGAAACTTTTTGGAGTGATCCAAACCAAGATTTCGCTAGAGTATTTCTCTTTCGATTTCTTCCTTCTCCTGAAACTCTTTCTTGTAGGTACATTCATCTACGCCACAAAAAGGTTTCGGGCCGATAAAAGGTATTTGTGCCCCTTTTCCATCAAGTGTCTTCTTCATTTCCTCTAATTCCTGAGTGGCCGGGAACCAAGATTAAAAATACCTTGTTAGTCTTGCCTACTTCATTGAGTTTTCTTCGGCACTCCAATACCGTCTTAGAATCGATGAATTGCATAAATATCAAAGTAGTCCAAGTCTGGAATATTGCTCTGTAGCTACTCGACCCCAACATTTTTTCATAATCTTAGAACTATTAGAAGCACACAACCTGATAGGTTTGAGGCATCAACAACACAACGACTTTATTCTGAAAACATTTCTTTTATGAGCTTTTAATCAACTCTACTGAAAGAACACCAATCTATATTCCGAGATCACTCCAACTTTCTTGTGCACAATTACTGACTGATCCACATCAAACTTAAAAACCTCCCAAATTGGAGAATTTGACGTTTTAACCGTGGTCAAGTTGGTTCTTCACCCATCATTTGGATTGTTACTACAGCAAGAATCTTCAAATGTTTCTAGATCGTAAATTGTAAATCAATGCATGATTTTTCCGATATGACTGACAGTTCTCACTGGATGCAGTATTTACACTCATTCCACCGTAGGGAATGAAGCTATAGGGTACTTCCCCTTCCTACTTGATATTTTTTTGTGAGATCTACTGCTGGTAACCAGGTGGTCTGCACTATTGGTTTTCCTTTTCTTTTGTGTTAATTCTAAAGTAAAGATTGACGACAACTATAGCAAATTAGTCACTCTTTTAGGCGGTGTGAACCAACGTTTAGACATTCGTCCTTTTATATTCTCAATCAAGCAGTGTTTTTTTCTTCCTGGTCCTCGTTTTTACTTTGTTTTGCTCTTTATGATCAACTAGGACAATTGATACTGGTCAACCCTCAACATGTGTTCGAAATATGCCGTTTTTTGGCCTTTTAACAGATGTTGATAGCTCTCTATCTGCACTCTGTAACTCTTTCTAGCACTCTTCCATTCGACATTTTAAATGTCCAAGAAATCTGGAGCATTCTGCTAAAAACCCCACATTTCTAATGCTGCGATTCGCTTCAGAGTTGCCAATTTGAGTGTCCTGACTTCCATCCCATATGAGACAATCCAAAGATGCGTTACTTGGAAGTAATGCTGATATAGCATACCCTATTCTTGATCTCACTCGATTTGTGCGTCTAGACTGTCAGTTATCCAGTAACCCAAAAGTTCTTGATTTAGTTCACTTGTTCTAGGTCCTCTAGAACCATGTTGAATGTTATATTATTGGTCTTCAAGATTAGCATGACCTTTATCTTCCAGTTATTTTTCCCAGACAGCATCTATTATCTCCTGTAATGATTCTTCACTGCCTCTAAATATGACCGACTGGACAGCATATCTCATATTCAGTGTCTTCCTGTTCCTTGATGTCTTTGTTGTGTAAAACCTTCAGTGCTTCCAAGAAAATTTTTCAGAGTATATTGAACTAACTGATTCCTCTCTGTATTTCAACTTTCTCCAATTTGTTTGTCTCCTTTTAGTTCCAATAGAGATCTCTGACAATGTTGATTCCGTTAATGTCTAAACCTTTTTGCCTCAGATATTCTAATAGTTTTGAGTGTTGAATTTCATCGAACGCATTTTCCTACTCAACTATATTAACCCTCCAAATAATTTCCAGTTCTCGACATGCCGGACCCCTACGCTGAATACCAAGTCATGAAACGCGCATGGATCCCTCAGATGCACCGCAGAACACCACCTGTCATCACCATCAAAAGCACTAGAGACTTCGACGACGATCCCCTGGAATTCCTACAACCATCCCCTTATGAAGAGAAAGTGGCCATCGACAACAGACTGCGGCAAGTTATGGAGGCGGAAATCGAGCCGCCAAGACCTCGCGTCCTATCCTTCCAGGACCTGAAGGACATCTATCCCCTCATAAAATATATGAACGAGAACTACCTTACCCTGCCGGATTTGAAGAGGATATTATCGCCCCAGAGTTACCAGCACGTTGAGAGGTAAATAATTTTTTTGATAAGTTTCAAAATGATGTGACTTTCACAATCCTTCACCATTCAGACTGTTAGGCGACTTCGACCACACCGTCGACCGCCAAGAATACCGGATCCAAGAGCTGGAGGACCATTTTTCCAGAAGTGACAACGTACCTCCCGAACGCTTCAGCATGACCTACAACACCCCGGATAAGTTCAGAGAGGGCTGGGAGTCGAAGGACAGCCTGGAGTTCCTCAACCGCCCCAGGTCCTACCAGGAGGCCGACGAGGAAGAGGTGCCGAGACCGAGGACTGAGGAGATTTTCAGGGAGCTGAAGAACGCCCAGCTGCCGCCCAGGAGCGGCTTCGAAGAGGGCCAAGTCGGCCCGGGCAACAGCGGCATCTTCAGGGAGCTGCACCGGCAGTACGGGGAGGAGACGTGGGGCAAGCTTGCCCCCAACCAACGGACTGGAGTGTACACGGAGGGTGGATTCGTCTACCCTTCGGATTCGATGAACGGTAGGTTAGGCAGGGAACTTCATTGCCGAATTCGTTGAAGGTTGAGGTTGGGGTACATTCTCGGTTGGATGGTTTCTTTGCTATTGTGCAAAAGATGCTTTTTTTGAGATAATTTCTCAAGGATTGTCAGATGTCGATCTGAGATGAGTTGAAGTGTAAATGAGTCTTAACAAAGCGAGCAGACTCTTTAGACTTGAAAATACTTGATTATCGATAAATATGTTCCATAATAGTTGAATATAAGTAACAGGCCAATTAGAAAGTCCCCGGTCTACCATAGTAAAACACATTTTTTTGGCAAAATTCGATTATTCAACATAATTGCCTTCGAGGGCGATACAGCGATTATAGCGATCTTTCAACTTTTCAATACAATTTTTGTAGTACGATCTGTCTTTCGCTTCAAAATAGGCCTCAGTTTCGGCGATTACTTCTTCATTGGCGCTAAATTTCTTTCCAGCGAGCATTCATTTGAGGTCTGGGGGCCAGATCTGGCGAATACGGTGGATGCAGAAGCAATTCGGAGCCCAATTCATGCAATTTTGCCATTGTTTTAATTGATTTGTGACAAGGTGGATTGTCTTGATGAAACAGCACCTTTTTTTTCTTCATATGAGGCTGTTTTTTAACGATTTCATCCTTTAACCGATCCAATATATAATAATCGCTGTTGATGGTCTGGCCCTTTTGGAAGTAATCAATGAATATTATAGTTTGCGCATCCCAGAGTAGTGATGCCTTAACTTTGCCAGCTGACTGTTGTGTTTTTCCTCGCTTTGGTTTCGGTTCATCGTGTGCAGTCCACTCAGCTGACTATCGATTGGACTCCGGAGTGAAATTATGGAGCCATGTTTCATCCATTGTCACATATCGACGCAAAAATTCAGGTTCATTGCACTTAAACAGCTTTAAACACTGCTTAGAATCATAAACACGTTGTTGTTTTTGATCGATTGTGAGCTCGCGCGGCACCCATTTTGCACACAGCTTTCTCATGTACAAATATTCGTGAATGATATCATGTACACGTTCAAATGATATCTTCAAAATGTCTGCTATCTCGATCAACTTCACTTTACGGTCATTCAAAATTATTTTGTGAACTTTTTCGATTTTTTCGTCGGTGACAGCCTCTTCTGGGCGTCCACTACGTTCGCCATCTTCGGTGCTCATTTCACCACGTTCAAACTGGGCATACCAATCAATGATGGTTGATTTTTCTGGTGCAGACCCCGGAAACTATACATCAAGCCAATATTTTGCTTCAACTGTATTTTTTCCCTTCAAAAAGCAATATTTTATCAGCACACGAAATATTATTTCCCATCTTTTTTCAAATAACAAAAGTAGCTACCCTCACAACGCAATATCTCACAAACTAATGGTCGGACTGCTATCAAATTTTGACACGTATCGTTCGAAGGTTGGTACTAACTAAAAATCATATATATTCAATACTAGTACCGCTATCTGTGCATCAGGCCGGGACTTTTCAATTGGCCTAATACAGCAAACTAAGCAATAGTTCTGAATGATCCAATAGATTATTATAAGAGACGATATAGTTTGGTGTAGATATTATTGCCTCCCCTTTAGCCTATCAAACACATTCAAGCAATGATCTAATGAATGTGGATTCGAGATAGGTAAGAAGTACAGAGTTAAGGTACCCAGACTACCGAGATATATTATGCTCGTGTACTTCAAGATTTCTCTGTAGCTTTGTTCATGAACCTGGCAATTGCTGATAGAGCCGAATCCTCAGTAAAATCTACAATGTGTTGATGTATGACCAGTCATCATACATACTATGTAGAATCGTACGCTGAAACGATTGAGTGAAACAAATCAAATCATGCATTTTGAAGACATCAACTCCTTCTTTTGATATTGAAAAACGCCATATCAATCGGAAACTTCTTATTGCATCAGCAAATACCAATCCTTTAATGTTGTGCCTAAGTATTCAACAGAATAGATCACCAAGGAAACTATCCAACCAAAATAAGGCCCTAACCGACACCCTTCACATCGACGTTCCATAACACCCTCAATATAAAACACCACCAATCACCATCCCCATGATTCGTCATACATAAGTCACGAGATCTCCACCCCCACTATCCCAAAAAAATACGATTGTATGCTAACACTTATTGGATGTCATCTCACTAAAGTGCCAAAGATATACTGATCGTGTGTATGATTTTTGGACCAGGCAAATCATCGCAGGAATCTCTGAACGAAGACCTGGAAAAGCTGCTAGAAAATAATAGTAACGTTGGTTTTAAAAGACCGGAAAGGCTCGACGTTAAAAAACCTGGACCGAAGTTCCCTTTCTACCCGCACGAAGGTAAATGTTGTTAACGTGTCCCCCCCCCCTCTTCTTTCCAAGAACAAACTCAACTCGACCAGACGGCATGGAAGTGGACCTGAGAATGATTCCGATGAAGCTCAAACTATCACTATCATGATGACTTAATGACTCGGAAAATGAAATTTAACTTACAGCAACATTTCGAAAGCGGATTTTGTGCACCCTTCTCTAGAAGTGCCTAATTGTCTTACATCTCGAGTTGTGTACTAGAATTTTTCTGCCATCGCATTCATTTCCAAAAAAAAATTAGTCAAATCCAAAAACTGGTGGCAAATCGTGACACAATTACGAAACGTCAAAAAGTTATCGGCTACGCTAGTTGTTTGTTATTCGTTTCCATGGCAACTACTAGAGGTTTTATCTTATTGGTTATTCGCCGTGGTCTTTTCCTAGCCCACAAAAAGGCTCAGGTCCAGCAGGTGTTAACCTTGATGCACTTTTTGCAAGTTTATTGGCTTTTTCATATCCTTCAACGCCACAGTGCCTTGGTACCCATAGTAGAGTCACTTTATTGCCTCTGGCCAGTGGCCTTATGGTGTTGAGGCACTTCAAGGTCAACAGAGACCCCTGGCAGTACGATTCCAGGGATCTCAGCGTGGTCTAGCTGTCCGTGCTGATGTAGACATGCGCTCCCTTGTAATAATTATATTACGCACAATTATAAAAAGTATAAGAGTAATTCCAGAAGTGCGTAATTGTCTTACAACTCCAGTTGTGTACTATACTTTTTCTAAGACCTCATTTATTTCCATGAAAACGTGAAAAAGTTATCGACTAAGTGGACTCAATTCAATAATAAATCAGTAGAATCCCACCACTGGAGGTTTCAGGATTCTAGGTCCTTCCGTTCGAGAATTATCGTGTTCAAGGACGAATGGACGAACACAATCGGATGTGATGACGGATTCGTCATCATCGAGTCAAACTCGCTTCTCTAAGGCTTTACGAATAGAGCCAGATAGATCCGAATAGACAGAAAACAAAGCCCTTATTCGTACGCTATAGCGAAGCAACAACGTAACGAATATCTTACAGAATCCTACCCTCTGTTCGGTAAACAAGAGCTCACAAACCTTTACTTAAGAGCTTCAAGGGAATTATTCCTAGGTCCAGAGACCCTCGACAGAGCTCAATCTATATCAACCGGTCTCCACATACTTGCAAAAGACAGACCTGCATCTACTTCTTCACTCCATTTTTTTTTCTCGATATTTCTCACCATTTCTTCACAACACCCAGCATGAGCTCCCCCACCGCAAAACGATCTGCAAAAAAAAAAGCCAAATGGACTGGAACTTTCCGTTCGCCGTTCTCGATGTTTCTCTTTCCATCATCTCGTTGTTCATTCATGACATCCAAAGGTGCACCGCACATTTCAGCCCTCCCTTTTAACTTTGCAGATCTCAAGCGAAAAGGTTTCATTAATGACGAACATATGTTCATGCCTTCCATGATGAAAAAAGGACCTAGAGGCGCGCCTCACCCTAATCCGTACAAGGTGGACCAGTACGAAGTGGAGGAGTCTAGCGCGGATTATGTCTTCGTGGGATTCAATAAGAAGTAAGGAATATTCAATAGTAAGGTTGTTATTGAAGGCTATTCGAAAAACTTATCGTATTGCTGAAGTTTGTACCTACATGAGTTTTTATCGATAAAAAGTTGAGATCTATCTTCAACTTAAGGGATGCAGATTCCACACTGGCTTCTAACTGTTATTGAAATATTAAAGGCAAAATATATAATATAATAACAGCATTCTTGAATGTCACAGTATCCAGTAAGTCTCTCTGCCGTTCAAGAATACTCTTATTTTATTATTTTGCCTTTGATATTTCAATAAAATAGCGAAAAAATAAACGAATAATAAAAATTAAACATTATATGTGCAAAACAAGTAAGCAGTTAAGTTTTTCGCCTAGTGATGTAACTCATAAGTAGAAACAATAAATCTACCCCTAAAAAAAATCAAAAAACCTTAGCGATCAAAGAAAAATAGCCCTTTTAGCTGCAAAGTAAAGCTATTCAAATATGTTTCCTGGTTCGGAAATCATGATAATACTTTTACATTTGTAGCTTTTATTGATACTTCTAATAACATTTCCTTAGTTAGGGCCTAAAGGTCTACAAAAAAACAATACTAACATGAAATTAATCGGTAACCATTTTTCATACATTCAGGTGTCTGATTCTTTGATTTGTAAATTGTAAGGCTGTGATGAGGAAAAATTGTACGTTCATTAAGTGTTATCGATTTGTTAGCTAATATCTTGAATATTAATATAGGGATTCATCAAGCCAAGTAGCTGGACATTTTAACCAACTACTTGACTTGAAAATCAAATTCGTGAAAAAATACATACTTTAGCTTGACTTGATTTTAGATATTTATTGCTTGACTTATTATCATGTTACTTGAAAATACTTGAGCTTGATATCAACGCGTCGCACGGCATATATTTCTGCAATCTCGTGCGCGGTTAGACTAAATAAGGGGATTCCTCGAACGCCGAGAGACTGAAGCATTCGTCAGTGTGACTTTATTATTAAGTTCCTCACATTTCTATGAAATCTATTGGTAGATTTTGGTAGTTTCAGAAATATCTTTCCAAACTTGGCCAAGGATTTTTTATCAACGACAGCATCTTCAGCTCCTGTTGAAAGACAATTTTCCAGAGCTACTCTTACAGTTACAAAAACTCGCAAAAGATTAGGCGACAACTCCATAAGGTGCCTCATGTGTCTTAGATCCTGTATAGAAAATTATGAAATCAAACGAAGTCTGGAGGTTTCTCAATATTAAGAAACTTTCATTCTTTTCATTATGTTATGATTTAAAGTGATTTACGAATAGTTTATGTTTCTATTTCAAAAGAGTTGATATGTTGGGTTCTCTCATACAAAAAGTTCAATAAATAAAAGTGTTTTTTGCAAGGTTCCTTCTCATTTCATAATTTTTTTATCGTTCTAACACTACACGATAAAACTGCTAAAAATCAAGTAGCTTGATGTAATTCAAGTACTTGATAAATAAATACTCGACTCAAGATTGAAAAACTACTACTTGATTTGACTTTGACTTGAAATCAAGTCAAGCTCAAGCCAAGTAGCTTGAAAATCAAGCCAAGCCGTGAATCCCTAGCTGATAAAATCCATAATGTTTGTCGATATATCAAAAGATGTAATGGTTTATATAGAGAGTCATTGTGAAATATTCAACTTTTTTTTTTGAGGACTATTTGTTAGCATTTTCGTTTTGCGAAATTTCATCTCAGATAGCAGTTATTCGATTTTTTTAATGTCAATCGGACGAAAATGAAGAAACTGAATTAAAGAAACAAAAAAGTACCCTTGGATTCAATGAAAACCTTCAGAAGTAGTGTTTATTGTCTAAATTCTTTCGATGAAGTGAATTTCTTCACCTGAGTTGATTACATCTGTTTCAGCTTTGATACTTGGGGTCAAGGAGTGGATGTGATCAAGAATATATCCTATTTGCTACACTTGGAACCTTCATCTTTCGAGAATGGACAGTAAGTAACTGAATACCCCAAATTCAAGGTACAGAATTTATTGTAATGCCATTTTGCTAAAAATATGACCTCACGCTTGAATATTCACGCGAGGAGATCAAAAGAATTTATAATTTTATCAATTCCACTTGGAAAATATACTATTCTGCTATAAAAAACCCATTTCAACGCTCAGTTTTCATTTTGCTATCAGATTTATTATTTCTTGTTTTAAATATGAGTATTGAAAAAAAATATCATTTTTTAAAATTTATACTCGAAAAATATGTTATTCTGCTACATTTTGTCTTCATTCGAAAAAAGAACTCATTTTGAGAGATATACAATATTTGTTCAATAAATTTTCACAAATTTCATTTTGCACGAAAACAGAAACAAAATTATTGTGACGTGAATTGAATTAACCCTTCCGTAAATATTGCAACCCTAAAATCTTTAAAAATATTAACAAATCAACTTCCAATTATGACATAACCTTTCTTGCAGCATAAGGTAATTTTTTAACGATTTATCTCCACATTTGATACCGATATAAACCGAAAGATTAAAGCTACATCCGGTAGCTGAAATCATTTCCCACTTGAATCTCACCGTATTATTATAATTTCCTTGACATTGGCTAGAAGCAAATCGTTATCGAGTTTCACCTCTTTCAAGCAAACTTTATCATTTCAGTGTCATCAAAAATGTGGTCACCTTCAAAGTGCTACCAAACAGCAAAGGATTGAACGCTTCTGAAGTTGCTCGGAGAATCCGTAAGTAGATTTTTTAGGTATTGAACTGTTTCGGCCATTTTCAATTGGTAGTTGATCATGATTAAAAAGTTTTATAATTTTGGGAATCACACAGTGCAACCTTGCAGTTTCAAGTTCATCATCACTCAAGTATTGTTAAAGGGTTAAAGCAATACTCTTGTTAAAACGAGAAGAATATTTTGGAAAAATTTGAATATAAAACATACTTTTGAGGAAACTTGTTCAGGTGTACTGAATGTTCCCAAAGTGAAGGTACAAACGATGAGGAATAATGACTTCTATGATTTCAAGGAATAACATCATAAATAACAAACCTTTGTAGCAAATTCACAGTATTCTGTAAGCACAAATTAGTAGTTTCGAGAGGACGCTTCATATATCAGACAAAAACCATTTCAAATAAAATTTAATGAAATAAAATACAACGAAATTCGAAGAAAAAGTAAAATATTTGTGCCTTCTAGAAATATTTCTTCCCAAAAATGTCTATTAATATTTATCAATACCTACTTTTATGAAATTAATTTTTTGAAAACTTTTCTAACTCACCATAATTTTCCAGTTGACCTCAAGGATACTATGAGCCCGGGAAACAGCCTGAAAATCATCGATGCAGGACTTAAGGACAAGGTGAGTTATACAGCATTTCATCAACCCACAGTAAATGAACTGCAACGAAAAAAAATACCATACATTAGGCTATAAATAAGTAAACATTTCGATGAGCTGGTCCAATTACCATCTTGGCTATTCAATTTCAAATAAGCTTTGAATATGAATCGATTATTTCATTGTGCTAATGTTAGTAACATTTTTCCATACGATCACGTCGTTTGATGAGCATTAAACTACATAAAATTTGAAAATAAAGAAAAATAACAGGATGATGAGAAATACATTTACCATAAGAGCTTCGAGATTCCTTTAAACGTTGTTTTGAAAATGTAGAGAAAAACAGGTATTTCTAAGAAACTCGACTAAATGAGCTTCTGCACGTCCGTTCAGTAATCGTTGAAATAATTCGACTGATTTAGTTGAAAAATACGAAATTATGTTGTTTCTAGAAAGCAAATTTGATCTGTGTTTCAATTGTATTGTTTTCCACGCCCCTTATGTGCTGGACATCTGTGTTTTGCAGTTTCGATGTTGAATGTCAAATTGACGATTCATATTTGTTCATTATTTGGTCACAAATTCGAAATAGTTATGTTTTAACGAAATTTGAAACATGCGTGTTGTTGTTTTACAACTAACTTCTAAGTTTC
This sequence comes from Harmonia axyridis, assembly GCF_914767665.1. Classification (NCBI taxonomy): domain Eukaryota; kingdom Metazoa; phylum Arthropoda; class Insecta; order Coleoptera; family Coccinellidae; genus Harmonia; species Harmonia axyridis. Next base: position 36,484,119 of record NC_059505.1, read on the forward strand.
TTGATTACGGAATCTACTCAAACATTTCATTTTAAGTCTGTGACTCCAGTGCTGTAGATTTTGCTCTGTCATAGAGTGTCTACACTGATCATCTTAACCTCCATTTACACTATACCTAATGCTTTATTTATACACAAAAAATAAATGAAATTTGATCATCAATTACAATTAAAATTATGCCATAATCTCCAAGATATTTCAAGTATAACTTTGGTAGCCATTTTCAAAAGGTTATTGGCTGTAGTCCTTATAATCATCGAAATGCAGATGTAGGCTGAATCCTCCAAAACTAGTGCTTACACCTTCAAGCTAAAAAACTATACTAACTGAAAAAGAAACTGCAACACCCAGAAGGAGCTGTTTAAATTTGAAATTTTTTTGGTAAAAGAAAGATAGCAAGTAGTATGATTGAAATTTGGAGAAAAACGAAGGGTTAAAATTGTTTTGAATAAATTCGTTAATAATGTGCTTGTGTCCACGATTATCTATACACTCCCCAACACGTCTCGGCATTAATTCAATATTTCTATTTCTTCTTGAGGGATACTATCCAAGTCCCATGACCAATGATGTCCCAAACAATGGGCGAAATATCGGGGGATCTGGGCGGCCATGACAAAAGATTCACATGAGTCACTTCGAAAAAGTTTTAACTAACTCTGGCAACATGAGGTGAGGCATTATCTTGCTGAAATATTGGATTCTCGAGCCGGTTAAGTTAAGGGAGAACATATGGCTCCACTATTTCTTCAAGGTAACGCAGCGCAGTCGTGTTACCTCGAATAAAAACTAAAGGTGACCTAGCTGCATGTGCAATAGCACCCCATACCATAACGCTTACTGTCCGGTGTACATGACGCTCAAACTGAGGTTCACGTCTTTCCACGACATTGTCTAACCCTTCTTCTGCCATCATGTGCACCCAAGGAGAATCGAGATACACAGAAAAGACGTCCTGATGTCATTCCTTATTCCAATGTTGACGTTTTCTGCACCACTGTAATCGTTGCCGGCGATGCTCAACTGTCAGAGGTAACACAAGATGGGGTTGATAATGCTGCAAAAACCTTATCCGGCGTTAAACCGTTCAGACAGTACAGAATGGGCTTGTTCTCCTAACCTCTCATCAGCCAAAGATCGAGTTGTCGCAAATCGATCTCTAATGGCCATTAGTCTTAGACGTCGATCTTGAACTTCATTTGTGCCCCTTCGACCTCCGGTGCCTAATCTTCTTCGATTTTCGGCATTATCAAACCACGCTTAACAACATATCATAAAAGTGGTTGGATTTCTGTTCTTACGTTTAGCGATTTCTCGAAATGACAGCCCTGCCTCCCGTAGACCAATAATTCGACCTCTTTCAAATTCAACTGGCGATAAATTCCGCGTACACGTGCTCTAGGCATTTTAACAACAACTCAACATCGACTTTAAATTTCCTCGAACAGCTGTTTTTTTTTTTTAGAAAATTTAAAAAATGACTCCAATATTTAAGTAACAAAAATTGTTCACACGAAAAAAGCTTCAAGATTTTTTCTCCAAATTCAATCATTTACTCCTTGATATAATTTCTATGTTTTATCAAAAAACAAATTGAAATTTAAACAGCTCCTTCTGGGTGTTGCAGCTTCTTTATCAGTTATCAGTTAGTTTTAATAGACAGTAGAATGATACTCTACCATCCCCAAAACTCTCCAAGTCTCAAATCCCTCTCTTCACCTTCCAGGCGAAGATGCAGGCAGTATTGGCAGCACCAATGATGAACGACAACGAGTTCTACATCGTCATCTTCATGGTATGCGGAGTGCTAGGAGCTATGATCGTCGCAGCAACTCTCTTGATCATCATCAGGAAGCACATCAAGTCCAAGGAGAAGCTCCAGGGTCTCAGTAAACCGGACACGGAGGCCAGCAAGGACTACCAGGAACTGTGCAGGGCTAGGATGTCGGCCAAAGGACAACCGTCTGGTGAAAGCGTCCACGGAAGGATAACCAGTCTGTCGAAGGAATCAGAACAGAGTCCTTCGAGTAGGTCTAGCACTTCGTCTTGGAGCGAGGAGCCTGCTTTGCACAACATGGATATTTCGACAGGTAAGTGATACTTTCTCTTACTCACTTTATGACTTTTGTTATTCAGGAATTATAGATTTAATAATTTTTTACATAAGCGCGCAACTTTGCATCAGCAGTTTTTTTTTCCGAAATTCGAGGCTTCATCGTAAAAAACTGGTTATACATTTATGATTCAAAGTATTGTCCATCGCTGGCCACTACTTTCTACCGTCTTTCGGGCAGCATACGCATCCCGCGTTAAAAAAAACTGTCATCTTTTGAAGCGATCCACGAATCGATCCAATTTTTTGATTCTTCATTAGACCGGAGTTGCTGATCAGCCAGACCGTGTGCCATTAATCGAAACAAGTGATAGTCCGAGGGAGACTTTCCATTTCAACGTTTCCAAGTATGTCTTGACCACTTTTGCAACATGGGGTCGAGCATTGCCATGCTGTAAAATCACTTTATCATGACTCTCGTTGTATTGCGGCCGTTTGTCTTCCAATTCTCGGCTCAAACGCATTAATTGCTTTCGATAACGATCACCTGTGATTGTTTCAGTCGGTTTTAACAACCCATATTACACTACGCCGATCTGGTCCCATCAAATACTTAGTATGTCCTTGTAACCATGAATATTCGATTTGACCGTCGACGTGAAAGCATGTCCAGGATATCCCCATGACTTTTTGCCCTTGTGATTATCGTAATGGGTCCATTTTTCGTCTCCAGTCACAATGCTATGCAGAAATCCCTTCCGTCTTTGCCTTGCAAACAGCTGTTCACAAGCAAACAAACGCCGTTCAACATCTCCCAGCTTCAACTTGTACGACATCCATTTTCTTGTTTCTGAACAATTACCATGACTTTCAGGCATTTTGAAATGGCTTGTTGCGTCACTCCTAATGATCCTGCCAACTCTTGTTGCGTTTGACACGAGTCTTGATCACGTAATGCCTCCAATTCTGCATCTTCGAAAACCTTCTCTCTTTCAGCGCCATGCTGGTCTTCGACGTCAAAATCACAGTTCTTGAAGCGTTGAAACCACTTTCGGCACGTTCTTTCACTAATAGAGGCCTCATCATAGGTATTTGAGAGCATTCGATGAGCCTCAAGCGCCGATTTCTTCATATTTAAGCAGAAAATTGAAACATCCCGCAAATGACGAGAATTTGGCTCGTAAGCTGACATGTTTAATCGAAAATAAATTCATGATGCTGACACAAATCGACTAATATTTCGTTGGCTTTATGTTTACAAATAAGATATCTATGATATATTTAGTTCTACTATCACTCACCGCTTCAGCCATCTATTGAAAAACGGCGGAAGCAAAGTTGTACATCTAATGAATAGAATATATTTGATAGTTCCATGGAAATTCTGCAATTTTGCTAGCCGTGATCTTGTCGGTTTTTCACCTGAAGTTTCATCTACAACTACGCTTTGCATCTTCAAATATACAACCTCAGTATTCAAACATCGAGTTGCAATCTACCACTCTTGAAGATGCCTCTGTTATATCCTTAAAATAAACTAGATATTCTCTCTCGCAGGCCACATCGTTCTCAACTACATGGAAGACCATCTGAAGAACAAGGACCGTCTGGAGCAGGAATGGGTAGCCTTGTGCGCTTACGTGGCAGAACCCTGTGCTACGACTGTTTCTCTGAAGAAGGAGAACGCCGGCAAGAACAGGTACCCGGAGATAGTCCCCTACGACCATTCTCGAGTGGTTCTGAACGATCTGTCGAACGCCAACGGTTCCGATTACATCAACGCTTCCAGCATCACGGATCACGACCCCAGGAACCCTGCGTACATAGCCACACAAGGACCCCTGCCGCACACCTCTGCAGACTTCTGGCAGTTGATCTGGGAACAAGGCGCTGTGGTTATCGTTATGTTGACCAGGCTCACGGAGTCAGGAGCTGCGATGTGTCATAGGTACTGGCCGGAGGAAGGTGAGTGAAATAGGTTGTTGACATAAACCCGTTGTTTCAAAAAACCTCTCTTCCTATTTTATTCCTTATATAACACTTGTTGCATAAATTCAACACTGTGGCAAAACAGCTTAATATGACAATGTGAGTATATCAGTGACAAAAACTAAATGCATGACTACTTCCAAAACACTGCTCAGATGCAAACTAGAAAAAGACCAAGTCGTAATAATGGTTGTTTTTTTTCGAGGTATATAACTTTAAGTTGACATTACTGTTCAAGATGTCAAGTGATTTATTCTCAGTTTGGTTTGGCAATCATGAATAGACTCACGACTGAACAACGCTCGCAAATAGTGCAATTTTATTTCGATAATAATGGTTCTGTGCGTAATACGTATCGCGCACTACGTCCATTTTAGCGATGAAGCGCACTTCTGGTTGAATGGCTACTTCAACAAACAAAACTGCCGCATTTGGAGTGAAGCTAAGCCTCAAGTGTATGTCGAAACACCGTTACATCCAGAAAAACTGACTGTTTGGCCGATGGCCAAAACGTTACAGTCAATGGTGATCGGTATAGAGCCATGATTACTAACTTTTTCATTCCTGAATTGAACAACCATGATGTCCAGGAGCTGTGGTTCCAACAAGACAGCGCAACATGTCACACAGCTCGTGCCACAATCGATTTATTGAAAGACACGTTCGGTGACCGCCTAATTTCACGTTTTGGACCTGTGAATTGGCCTCCAAGATCTTGTGATTTAACAGCGCTAGACTGCTTTCTGCGGGGATATGTAAAGTCATTGGTCTATGCGGATAAGCCACAAAACCTTGACTATTTGGAAGACAACATTCGCCGTGTTATTGCCGATATATTCCACAAATGTTGGAAAAAGTCATCGAAAATTGGACGTCCAGATTGGACTACATCCGAGCCAGCCGTGGCGGTCATATGCCAGAAATCATATTTAAAATGTAATGCCACAAGATTATCTTGCGGATGAATAAAATTTATGTCCATCGTTGTTTTTTTGCAATTTAAAGTTTTATAGCTCTAAAAAAACAACCTTAACACTTGCTGCATAAATTGTGCACTGTGGCAAACCAGCTCAATATGAATATATCAGTGACAAAAACTAAATGCCTGACTACTTCCAAAACACTGCTCAGATGCAAACTAGAAACAGACGAAGTCCTAATACAACAGGAGATGAAGTTCAGGTATCACGGCATCGGGGTCGGCGTTAGGGGCGAAACAGTGAAACGACTGTTTCAGTCGCCTTTTTCGAAGGGCGGCAATTTAGCCTAGTTTGTGGCCGTCCTTTCATATTTCTGAAAACTATAGAGTAACAAATAAAGCTTTTCATCAAATATATTGAGTCGAAATAGAGAAAAATGATCATCTCATTTCCAGAACATAGTTTGTTCATTTCTTGAGAAACTTAGACAGCCAAGACTTTTAACTATGTGTATATTTCATAACCTTCTTGGTATGAAATACATCTCTAAAACCCAATATTTTCCAGGTTCCGAGAGATACCACATCTACGAAGTGCATCTAGTATCCGAGCACATCTGGTGCGACGATTACCTAGTACGTTCCTTCTACCTTAAGAACCTGAGGACAGGCGAGACCAGGACTGTTACCCAGTTCCACTTCCTCTCATGGGCCGAGACTGGGGTGCCAGCTTCCACGAAAGCTCTTCTTGAGTTCAGAAGAAAAGTGAACAAATCTTATAGAGGGAGATCCTGCCCTATTGTAGTACACTGTAGTGACGGTGCAGGTAGAACAGGTAAGCCTTCAGTCCAATCGATAACTGGTATCCCCCAGGGGCGCTTCTGTGTCCAGAAAATATTCCCTTTTGCGTAGTGAATCTTATATTATTATAATCGTTTATTTTTTCTTTTATAGGCACTTACTGCCTGATAGATATGGTACTGAGTAGAATGGCGAAAGGAGCTAAAGAAATAGATATTGCAGCTACTTTAGAACACCTTAGAGATCAGAGAGTGAAAATGGTCGCTACAAAGCAACAGTTCGAGTTTGTTTTAACAGCGGTAGCAGAAGAAGTGCACGCTATATTAAAAGTGAGTATGTTTGGAGCGAACCCTACAGTAACAAACATAGATAGAGGAAGTACACGCAGTTTTTACATGTTCTCGACATGGTTAGATTAAATTGTAGGACGGTCATATATTTTCAAATCCACAATTTTTCTTTATCATTATGAATGTATTTTATATTGAATGAAATATATTTATTTGAGTGATTCCTAATTGTCGAATTTATAATAAGCAGAATATTTATTATTTTCTGTATCTACCTGCTGAAATCCAAGGTTTGGCAACTTTTACCCTCTTAGTGTCATTGGTTGTTTCACGTCGTTTGGCGCGCTTGAAGTGTGTTTTCTGAATTTCTGATATACACTGATCAACAATTGCTAGGGATCACTTATGAACTTCTCTTCATTTGTATTTTTTTCAAGTTATCTCGTGAATATCTGTACATTATATGTTCTCTAAGGAAAAAGTGAGATGTTTCGAGTTGATTATATCAAAGTCTTCCTCACTTCATCGGCTCTTGTTCACAAAATCGACTATTATCGATTATTATCTGTAGGCTGTTACAGGTGGAGTGAAAAGCAATGTGGTATTTGTTATTGAATCTGTTTTTTTCTCTCGTTCAAACACATAAGGTGACAATAATTGAAGAAATGAGAACAATATCAGCTTATCAGTCATGCCGAGAAGACTTTTAGCTCCTGTGCAACTGGACCAAATCATACGGTGGATACAGGAAGGTTTGTCCCAGCGAGAAGTGTCCCGGCGGTTGAATGTTTCGCAAAGTGTCGTGAGTAGGGCTTGGAATAGGTTCATCCAAAACGACTCAGTAGCTTATGTTCATGGGGGAGGTCGGCAGCGGAGTACAACAGCTGCCCAAGATCGTCTTTTGATCCTCAATGCTAGGAGAAATCCCAATTACCCGGCGTCGCGGCTCAATGGATCACTGAGAGTTGCAACAGGAGTTCTAATTTCGAACCAGACTGTAAGACGACGACTACATGTTCGTGGTTTGAGAGCAGGTAGGAGGGTACAACATCCCCGTTTGAATAGAGAACACCGGGTTCATCGACGGCAATGGGCTGAGGAGCACCGCAATTGGACACTTGAAGATTGGAGCCGATGTTTATTTACGGATGAGTCTAGATTTCGTTTAGTCAACTCCGATGGACGTATTCTTGCTTGGAGGGAAAGAGGTCGAAGGTATGCAGAACAGTTTATGGTACCCACAACAGCTTTTGGCGGAGGTTCTATATGTGTATGGGGAGGCATTTGTTTGAACCAACGCACAGAGTTGGTTGTTCTGCAGAACACCACTATGACCAGCCAGAGATATCACGATATGATTATTGAACCCATAATTGTTTCGTTTGCGGCTGCCATGGGCGAGAATTTCATTTTAATTGACGATAATGCCCGTCCACACCGTAGTCGTCTGGTTAATGAAGCGCTAGAAACTCATGCTATTGATAGGATGGACTGGCCAGCTCGCTCTTCAGACATAAATTGCATCGAACATGTCTGGTCTGAGATGTCTAGACAATTGTCAACCTTAGAACAACCGATCAATAACCTGGAGGACCTTTCTAACGCTTTACGGGATATTTGGACGAATTTGCCCCAAAATTTTATAAATCGTTTGATCCAAAGTATGCCTCGTAGGGTAGAATGCTTGAGACGAGCTCGTGGGGGACCAACTAGGTACTAGTTTAACCGAAACTTCAGCCTTCTTGTGGTTTCATCATAAAATTTTTATGTTATTCAAACACAAAATTTTGAGTGTTCCTAATAAAGTCTTTTTTTCTCTCCAACTTTCCATTTTTCCATTCTTTTCTCAAGTGAACCATATTATCAACTGAAAATACTCTGATATCTGACTTTATAATCTTGGAGCGAATATTTCAGAAATAAATTTAGAACAAGTAAGTGATCCCTATCAATTGTTGAGCAGTGTATTTAGGTATTTATTTCAATATATTTTGAGTTAATATGAAACGTTGATTCACTATGGGATATAAGAAGTGCGTTGTTTGTGGATAAACTCGCGAATGGAGTGAAATATCGTATCACTGATATGCTTTCATTTCCGCGCACCTTATGTCAAATTTGATAGTTCATGTTGGGGACAAAATTTGTTCACTGAAAATGATCTTTGCTCCCTCTATCTATGTTTATTACTCTGAGGAGCAAATCTAATGCGTCAACCCATAGAAAATTCAAGCAGAATATACAATAAATTAGGAAAGCATTGACCCTTGTTTTTTTTAGGTGCTACCTCCACAGCCTACTGCACCTCAACCGGACAAAGAAAAGTAATCCCATTATCGAGAATACAACAAAGTCAATGCGATAAAAAGGGAAACATGGTCTTAGATGTCCAGAGCTGAGACTGGCTCAGCTGGAGAAGAATAGGCGCTCTATTAAACACCTATAAGGCTTGAAGTTGTTTCTGTCGATTTTTCGTATTTTCCTTGATGTACCTCTTGAATTAATCGACTAAGTGTATTTATATAGTAATTTTCCCCGCAGATTTCCCAAAAAAAAATCTTATCATTGTCAATGTTTCAGGAGAACTGAAAGAATTTTATGCAAGTGTTATTGGAACATATAGTATTATCGTATTGTTGTGTTTAAGTTTTCACATTTTACGTTCTACATGTATCTCTTCAATTGGGGGACTACTGTACATTCCGAAGGTTCGACAACAGCTTTTGCGACCTTCCCTGTCGACCGCCATTTTGTGAGAGAATTCTGGGTACTTTCCTGTCACTTGGTTGAAAGATGTTTCAATCCCCCCTCCTTCTTAGCGTTTAAGGTCAGACATTGGTCGATTGACGTCTTGCATGACGGACCTTATGAAAGCCAATGTCGATTTCAATTCAAAAGTGTTCAAGATAGGCCGAGCCCCCATCCAGCTTCGTCAGCGTATCTTGAACACACCTCAAATCATCACATATCCCCCTCTCTCCTTTTACTGTTATTCACTCAGTGTTTTTCACGTGTATCACATAGACGATACTTATGCTACTCAATGTAAACGGTAACTTCCAGATTAAACATGAACTGACAAGGAAACGCGTGAACAAGCGAGATATGCAAGACAAACCGTCGGTCTTCAAACAACTCGCGGAGGTTCAACTGCAAACACTTACGACGGCATCTCAGAGTTTAACCTGATATAAAATATATATTTTTTCGTTGCGTCTAAAGTCCCGTCGCTCTGGTTACCAGCCTCCTAGAAGGACGGGTTTTTAGCGCTTGTCTGCGCCTGCGTCCATCTTCCTGGCATCCAGCCGCTACGAAGACGGAGACTGCGCACTGTCGATCTGGTCTCGGGGGAATTTTCAATTTGGGGCAATCGATCTCGATCGATTCTTGCTGTAATTTTAAGGGCCACCGAGGGATTTCGAAACCCAAGGGAAACTCCAGACTGAAATGTTCTCTTCGTGTGAGAGTCTATCGATTGTATTTTTTTTTTTTGCGGGATTTGCGGGACCCCGATCGAGCACTTGCGTCCTTCTCAATTCCGACAAGTGCTACTGTCGGTTGTCCCGGTCCCGGTATTTTGAAATATGAATATATTTATGGATTTAAAAAAAAAATGAAGAAGAGGTATAATTACAAAATGTTCCCAATATATTAACTATTTTGTCAAATGAACTATACTAAAAGAAGAATGTATTTGTATCAATAAGTTAATGTACTGAATCTATCTAGTTTTAGTGTATTTAAATGTAAACTATTTGAATGTAAAACAGCACAATGGTTGCCATTTTTTTTCTCTTTCCGAGCAACCTCTCCCTTGTCCCCTTCCTTTTCCTTGCAATTCTGGTTTATTATTTCGATGATAAACAATAAACTATTAGAATCAATGGGAAAATAGTAATAGTAATAAAAATAATTGAGGAAGGCATTTTCAGCCAATTTCGAAGGTACACACTAGAGATAAATACATGAAGCATAGATAGATAGATTTCCCATACTACAGTGACTTGATACAAGACAGTTTTTATTTGCCTAAAGGGGTTTTGTCAATGTATGGTCAATAGATGACGCTGTATGATGCTTGTAACTCAAAAACGGTGCAGTTTTCTGATATTAAACTTCAATTAAATAGATGTGATGTTATCGGAAATATATAGGCGTACAACTTTGCTTCCGCCGTTTTTTTCGGAATTCGAGGCTTTATTGTAAAAAAACTGGTTATACATTTATTATTCAAAGTATTGTCCATCGCTGGCCACTACTTTCTCCCATCTTTCAGGCAGCGTACGAATCCCACGTTGAAAAAACTGGTCATCTTTTGAAGCGATCCACGAATCGATCCAATTTTTTACTTCTTAAAAAGAACGGAAGTGCTGGTCAGCCAGGCCGTATCTCATTGATCGAAACAAGTGATAGTTCGAGGGACTTCCCATTTTAACGTTTCCAAGTATGACTTTACCACTTTTACCACATGGATTCGAGCCTTGTCATTCTGTTAAATCACTTTATCATGTCTCTCGTTGTATTTCGTTTGCTTGTGATTTCAGTCGGTTTCAACCACTCATAATACACTACGCCGAGCTGGTCCCGCCAAATACTGAGCATGGCCTTGGAAACGTGAATATTCGACGTGAAAGCATGGGCGTGATATCCCCATGATTTTCTGCGCTTGGGGTCATCGTAATGAACCAATTTTTCGTCTCCAGCCACAATTCGAGGCAGAAATACCTTCCGACTTTGCCTTGCAAGCAGCTATTCACAAGCAAACAAACGCCGTTCAACATATCCCGGCTTCAACTTGTACGGCACCCAATTTCCTTGTATCTGAATCATTCCCATGTCTTTCATGCATTTTGAAATGGCTTGTTGCGTCACTCCCAATGATCCTGCTAATTTTTATTACGTTTGACACGAGTCTTGATGAAGTAATGCCTTCAATTCTGCATCTTCGAGAACCTTTTCTCTTTCCCCTCCATGCTGGTCTTTGACGTCAAAATTCTTCAAGCATTGAAACCACTCTCGTCACGTTCTTTCATTAATAGCGGTCTCACGATAGGTATTTGAGAGCATTCGATGAGTCTCTATCGTAGATTTCTTAATATTAAAGCAGAAAATCAAAACCTCCCGCAAATGACGAGAATTTGGCTCGTGAGTTGATATGTTTAATCGAGAATAACTTTATGATGCAGACACAAATCGACTAACATTTCGATGGCGTTATGTTTACAAATGCCTAAGCTTATTGTACGACATCTACCATCTATTTGTTTCGACTACCACTTACCGCTACATCCATCTATTGCAAAACGGCGGAAGCAAAGTTGTACTTATATGCGATGCGATGTTTTGAAGAACCTCAGTGCATAACAAATTAAATGCAAGATTATATGAATGTTTTCGAAGACTAAAAATTAAATTGACAAAATTGATCACCTGATAATATATGGATCGTATTTGCAAAAGTACTTCTGCACTTCAAATGGAGATAAGCTCGTCTACGATAAATTCTTATATAATTATGTCTATTGTTGAGATAAAATATATAAGGTAGATAAATATAAGCCTATTCAAATGAATCAAACCATTATAAATGTTTTGATCGTGATATTCAGATGCTCTCATACCTTCTGATGAAATTCTACGTGCGATGACATTATTATCTAACACCAATTTAATAGATGCTTAGAAGCACACTCAATTGAATGTAATAGAGGGCTATCAAGTCTTCATTTTTGCGAATTACATAGGAAGTGAACAAATTGAGCGGATAGCCTTGGTCAAGATATATTAGTAGTATTTGTTTACAGTTTTCTGAAACAAAAGTTAATTGAGAAAATGCATTTGTCGATAGAAGGTTATAGAAGCTATTCTTCTTATCATTATTATTCTTATCAATGAACTCAATATATATATATTTTTTTTTGGTTTAAAAAATCCGTATGATATGATGAGATAAGATAAAAGAAAAAATTTGAGAATGTGTTGAAAGTGTGATGAATTGATTTCATCTAAAGTGCGCGATATAGACAGTTCAAAAATGTATAAGCTCCCACAGCTTGTACTAGCCCTCTACATCAGTCTCCTGTACCTCTTCCAAGCTAGCAATGGAGCCAGGATTCTAGCAAGCGTTGCAACACCCTCCTACAGCCATCAAGTAGCCTTCAGGTTCATATGGAAAGGTCTTGCTGAGAGAGGTCATGAAGTAGTCCTTCTTACCACCGATCCTATGAAGGAGAACATCCCCAACTTGAGACAAATCGATTTGAGCACTTCATACGATGTCATACACAAATATAACTTCAGTTCATTGGTGACCAACAATGCTTCGAATGGTATGTGGAGTTTTATGACCAATGGGGTTGTTGCAATGGCAGAAGCGCAAAAGCAACAGCTGTTGTCACCAGAGGTGCAATCGTTGATCCACAATTCCAGTGAACATTTCGATTTGTTGATGATCGAAGCAATTTTTCCTATACATTATGGCTTTATCGAAAGATTCAAGGTACCAGTTATTGGTTTGAATTCCCTTGATGGCAACAGAATGCAGCATTTAATTATGGGAAATGATGATCATATGATTCTTCATCCTTTCATGGGTTTGACCATGTCATCGCCTCCAACTTTTCGTGAGAGAATAGTAAGTAAAGAATAGCTCAAGCTTAATTCATAGCACCAAAAGAGGTAAAGAAATTCAAAAAGTGTGTAATTCGTTTAGAGTAGGCACTGACCAAAATGATACACAGATGCCAGTACATAACTCTACACTCAATATGTCCCAATCGTAACCATTAAAACACATTTTTTCTGTCACCTTCAAGAGTGATAGAGGTACTCCAATGTTCGTCTAACTTTCATATTTGCTTTCAAAACAGGCTTCAATCTCTGCAATTACTTCCTCATTAGAACCAAATTTCGTTCGTGGATCACCTTTTAGCCGTTGTTGTCGATGGAACAGAGTCTGGATAAGACTAATCAAGCCATTGCTTTGATTGCACAGTATTTTTTCCCATGAAAAAACGGTGTTTAATCAATATACGAATTCATTTTTCAAACAGCAACTAATGTATTAATTCAATTGAAAAGTCCCCGGTCAGATGCACAGATGGCGGTGGAATGAAGTTGATCGAGATAACAGACATTGTGAAGATATCATCTGAACGTGTACATCATATCAATCATAAATATTTTGTAGATGAGAAAGCTGTGTGCAAAATGGGTGCCGCGCGAGCTTACAATCGATCAAAAGCAACAACGTTCATGATTCTGATCAGTGTTTGAAGCTGTTTAAGTGCAATAAACCTGAATTTTTGCGTCGATATGTGACAATGGATGAAACATGGCTCCATCATTTCACTCCGGAGTCCAATCGACAGTCAGCTGAGTGGACTGCACAGGATGAACCGAATCCAAAGCGAGGAAAAACACAAACATCAGCTGGCAAGGTTATGGCATTAGTATTATGGGATGCGCAAGGTATAATATTCATTGATTACCTCCAGAAGAGCCAGACCATCAACGCCGATTATTATATAGCGTTATTGGATCGTTTAAAGGATGAACTCCTTAAAAAACGGCCCAATTTAAAGAAAAACAAAGGTTCTGTTTCATCAAGACAATGCGCCGTGTCACAAATCAATCAAAACAATGGCACAATTGCATGAATTGGGCTTCAAATGGTTCTGCATCTACCGTATTCGCCAGATCTGGCCTCCAGCGACTTTTTCCTGTTCTCAGACCTCAAAAGAATGCTCGTTGGAAAGAAATTTAGCGGCAATGAAGACAAATCGTACTACAAAAATGAAAAGTTGGAAGATAATCGCTGTATCGCCCTCGAAGGCAACTATGTTGAATAATAAAATTGAATGTTGCCAAAAAAAATGTGTTTTAGTATGGTAGACCGGGGACTTATCAATTGGCCTGTTAGCATGTTGCGGTTGTTGGTGACTATATTTTGGTTAGTTTCGATATTGTATCCTTGTCCACGAATATACCAAAACAAAAACTGGTGGAACGTATTGATCAATATTGGCAATCCACCGATAGAGGGTGCATCATGAAAATTGGTGTAGAACTCCTCGCGAAAAGATATTCCAGAGATAATATCTCGTTAAACTCAGTTACATCATTATCACGTGATGTATAATGTCCCACTCCAGGCTACTCTTGTGAGTTTATTTTTAAAACGCTGCTACATAAAGTGGAGATGACTCAGTTCAATGCGAAACTGCGTAGCATCTGCATAAGTTTCGAATGTTTCAAGCAGAGCGTTCAGAGTTCAAACTCAGAATTTTCCTATTGTATTTTCACAGATTCGGTGAAGTGCTTCAACCAAATTCGAATATCTGATAAGATTATAATCGAAGCAATGATAACTATTCGAAAAGTTATATTTACATTTATTTTGCTTGCATCAAGTTCGGGTTTCAATGTCAATTTAAAACATGAAATTACTAAAGTTAACATCAATGTTGTGTTTTCGAACATTGACCATCGTTCTCTTGACTGCGACTCTTGCAGAAAACAGCGATGAAGCAAGAATATTGGCGTCTGTACCAACATGCTCCTACAGTCATCAGATAGTTTTTAGACCTTTATGGAAAGCTCTAGCTAGGAATGGACATGAAATAGTTCTTCTTACCGCTGATCCCATGGAGGAGGAAGTTGAAAACATAAGGCAAATCGATTTAAGTGTTGGTTACGATGTAATGGAGAGGCACGGATATAACAAAATTATATCCAACAGCGATGAGATGGATTTGTCGTTTTTCACTAAGATGTCGACAATTATACACGATATCAGTATGGAACAACTGCTTCTACCTGACATGCAACGACTTATACACAACAAGAGCGAGAAATTCGATTTGCTGATGCTTGAAATAGCCTTCAACCCACATATTGCTCTTGCCGAAAAGTTTGGTATTCCTATTATAGGTTTATATTCGATGGATGTATTGAATTATATCCATAACAATATGGGAAATGATGTCCATCCAGTTTTACATGCAGAATTGGCTAATTTTGCTGGATGGACACAACCTCTTTCTTTCACTCAAAGAATCGTAAGTATCGGCTTGCTATTATCGTCGTAAAATATGATGAAATATAGAAAACAATCGATATGCATATACAGGGTGTTTTCGAAAGTGGCTCTGTCTGCTCAAGAGATGGCGTTCTGGGTTTCGCGCCACACTTACTTTGGCCCCGGCGAATTTATAGGGATCAACGCGTTGCAGCAGAGTCACCTCTCCAGTCTCCACCATGGTGTGCGATAGTGTCTTAGGCAGAGATCGCTGGATTGCCTAACCGATGAGTCCACCAGCGATCACCGTAATCTCCTGTGAGAGGGAGCATCTACACAAACTTGGCTCGAGAAAGACTCTCCAAAACATAAACCATAAAAAATACTGAAAACGACGTTTTAGAATTTTTCAAATATCTCGAACAGCAACCAAGATTTAGGTAGCGAAATATTTGAAACAGAAATTTTTCAGAAACACCTTGTTACTAGAGAACAAATCAAGATATATCTGTAGCCTGCTTTCTGCTATCTTATAATTTCGAAAAAAGAAATCGAAGGTCCTTCTACAAGTCTTTTAGTTCTCGAGATGCTTTCACTGAGCATCGAATTTGGGGCACTTTTCTGTTGAAAAATTCGACTTTGCTCTCGAAATAGACTTCAATCTCGGCAATAACTCCTTCATTAGAGCCAAATTTTTTCCTAGAGCACTTCTTAACCGTTGTTGTCGATGAAGCTGATCCTGAACCCTTATCAAGCTTTTTCTTTGCTCGCACAGTATTTTTCTCATAAAATAACGGTGTTTTATCAATACACGAAACTCGTTTTTATCCATGTATCAAACACCAACAAATGTTGGTGTTTACCTTGAATATCTCATTACAGACTTAATTCTATTTTCTCAATAATTATTGTTCTTTCCAGTTTGCTGTGTTATTCAATATTCTCATGAATTCTTACGGTGAGTTTTTCGTAAATCCAATGATGAATAAGATAATACAGGAAGTTTTCGGAAAAAACAGCAGACCGATAGAAGAGTTAATCAAAGAAACAGACATGCTGTTTCTAAATGTGAACCCTGCTTTACATCCTATCAGAGCTGTTACACCAAACACTATTATGTTTGGAGGAGGTACCCATTTGGACACCGTTGCCAAACCGCTACCTGAGGTGAGACGAATTCTTCTTCATCGGATGTTCGCGAATCCAAGTACACTCTTTTATAGGGAATTAAAAAGTTTCTGGACAGCGCACCTGATGGAGTGATTTATTTCAGTTTGGGATCCAACGTCAAGAGTGCTTTGATTAGAGATGAGCTTCGGCAGTTATTCCTAGAAACGTTTGAGGAACTGCCTTATAAGGTTTTGTGGAAATTTGAGAACAAAGAACTTCCGAATAAACCTGATAATGTAATGATTCAAAAGTGGGTTCCACAAGGTGACGTACTGAGTGAGTAAAATATGCTATTCCAATTTAGTATTCGGCTATCTAAGCTAACTAGAAGTTGTATAAAGATAGTGTTCATAGAACATTGGTCAAAACATCTAGCTTTGTCTCATTTGGCATCGTGGATTTATTCCGTGAGGATCTATTGTGTTCTGTATCAGCAAGAGATAATGTTGAATTGAAAAAATGACATTAAAGAACTATTAAACATTTCTCCATATTGGTGAGAGAACAAGAAGCGAGAGGCCGTACCTTAACCTCTATATCACCACGCCTTTTTGCGAGGCGAATATACTCTTAAATTAAAAAATTGATAGAAATCTACATACATATTATTAAATCACGTTTATGGTTGACAAAATGAACTTAAGATCTCCGTACCCAGTTTCATGACTTGGTTTCTTTCAGGGCATCCAAATATAAAAGTTTTCATTACCCAGTGTGGGCTTCAGTCAATGGAAGAAGCTATAATGAATCACATACCTTTGGTTGGTGTACCATTTTTTGCTGATCAGCCTTCGAATGCAGCTATGATGGCAAATAAAGGTTTTGGTATTCATTTGGACCACAGCAAATTGACAAAAGAATTATTCAAAGAGACTATTTTAGAAGTAATAAACAACCGGAAGTAAGTATTCAAACGATGTTTCATTGAAATGATTGATTTAACACTTCAAGCACCGGGACTATCAGCAATAATGATTTGCTTATTCGTTTCACAGAAGAGTAAGAGAGACAAAATCTATGATATTCTCTGGTGGCGATGTTTCATCTGTGTCCTGACTCCTAGGTCTTACCAGTAAAAACACATTTTTTCTTGAAAATTCGACTTAATTCATCATAATAGTCCTTTTCAAGAAAGACGCATGTACTCCAACGCTGCTCCTAATCTTCTATACCTTTTCTAAAAAAATATTCGTGTGTTCTACATTAGAGCCAAATTTCTTTTCTTGAAGTATTCTTTTGAGGTTTGCAACAAACCGGTAATCACCTTGGGTCAGATCTGGAGAATGAGCTGGATAGTCAAGCACTTGCAGCCGCAATTCCTTCAATTTTATCATGATTTTCATCGATTTGCGACAAGGAGCCTTTGTTGGTGAAAGAAAATTATTCTTTCTTTTGAATTTCTTTCTTTTTCGTTTCACTCGATCGAATAATATTATGTGATATACAAATATTCACTGTTGATTGTTTGACTTTTGTCAAAATACTCCAACAAATAATATAAAATGCACGTTCCAACGTACGGATGCCATAATCTTGCCAGTTGATGTTTGAGATTTCACCCTCCTCAGCTGCCGCTCTCTTTAACTTTAGGCTGTTGAAATTAATCCAAACGATTTTTGGAGCTGTTTAAGCGGAATAAAGATCGTTATTTCGCTCAAACAGCTCCAAACATCCTTCGGAATCGACGATGCGTTGTTGTTTTTGATCAGTGATGAGCTTTCAACTGTTGTTGTCGATGGATCAGAGTCTATATAACACTTATCAAGTTTTTGCCTTGCTTGCACTTTTCAAACAACAACAAATGCAGCGTCACTTAATCTTCAATATTTCGATCCTTAACTCCAATTGCCATAACTGGCATGCCATGTAATTACGTATTTTCTTATTGATGGCTAAATAAATATTATTATATTATATTTAAATTATTTTCCAGATACAAAGACAAAGCAATCGAGATTGCTGATCTGTTCAGAGATGTTGAAATGACAGGTCTTGAGAAGGTTGTTTGGTGGACTGAGTATGTTATTAGAAACAAGGGAGCCAAACTTTTTAGAAATCCGATTATTGATCTGCCATTCTATCAGTACTATCTCCTGGATGTGATAGGTTTTGTAGGACTTATATGTTTTATTGTAAGCTTTGGTGTGATCAAAATAAGTCTGTTCCTATTTAGGCAAGCGAAACAATTAATTTCAAAGAAAACTAAAAAAGACTGAAACATTGGTGCATGTGTCGTGAGATATGTGCCAACAAAATAATAATAATAAATGTATCATTAAGTAGATTTTCCGATAATTTAAATCCCGAAAAATCCATTTTTTCACAACATTGAAAACCAAAAAATGAGGAAAGCTTTAACTGAGCTTTTGCATATACTCATTCATTCATATGTCGACAATTTTAGTTCGTCTGAGTGCTTCAATTAGCTACCTACTGAAGAAATTCTCTCTCTCATAAGAACAAAATAAAAAAATTAGGAACAAATCCTTTTGATGAAAATAAGATTGAAGAGATTTTCAAAAAAGAAATTAGTATGAATACTAATCAGCTAATGTAAAGTGATAAAGGTTTAAGTATATTTCTAATTTCGAATGAAAAACTTGCTTTATCCAAACATTTTATTCTCTCAATTTTATTGGTGCTATTGAATTTCAGTTTTTCTACCACTATTCAACCTTCACCAATTATAGGAAAATCGGAACGTGTGTCAAGATAACTATTATTCAGTTTCATAACAAGAAAATACCAATTCAACAATTACTACAACAGATAGACAAGACAAATAATACTCATTTTACAAATCTTCCATTGAGAAATTCATTATCCTATAAAAAACCTAATCTAGGTTTCAATATCAATTATTCATATTCAACCAGGTGTTTTACTGAAATTGACTAGTTGAATTGACAATTCTCCAGTGTGAATCTAGGAAATTAAATAAGTGATCACAAAATTTCAATAGAAATAAATCACAATTTACATAGACAAAATAAAAGTGGAATAAAAGCTCCTATTGCAATAAAAACGGGAAGCATAATTGAAGAATCATCCATTGTGTATGGATCGGGTTGTTTGACAGCAGCAGGTCGTCGATTTTTTGGTATAACCTCAGGTTCCTCTTTGTGCTCATCAAATTTTTCTTGTTCCATTTGAATAGCTGGCAGTTTTGGCACATCTTCTAGTCTGGATTTCACCACATAAATAGCGTTAATTTTTGGATTGTCCTTATTACCTTTAATGAATTCGACACGTATTTTACCGCCCCTTATATCTGATTCTTCCTCATTGTATATCATTCGTCCCTTGTTGACTCTAAAAGGTATATACTCATCGTGAGCAAAACCTCTACCTACTTTGTCGAATATATCCAGATCTGATACTATCATATGTTCACCATTCAGTACAACATCGAAAACCTTCTGATTTGGTGCATTAAAATATACTTCACAGAATTTCAAAACAAGTACGTAATCTCCATCTGATGTTATAGGTATATCATAACCGAAAGTGTTTGTATGATACCTTTCTGTTTGGTATAAAATATGGTCCTCTGGTGGAATCCTTCCAATAAGTAATCGTTTTCCATAATCGGAGGCAATTCCTATTTTTCCATGAAGAGGATCCTTCTCATATCTTATGCCGAGAACATCAGTGTGGGCGTCTCCACCACAATTTACCGCATAGATAATAGGATCAGAACTATCAACACTAATCAATGTTGATATGGATAAAATGAGGAAATAAAAAACCATATATTTTGGTGGGATACAAGGGGCTCTAGTCCTCAACACCATATTACAAGAATGAAGATCAATAGTTATATTCTATATCACCGGTACATCAGACAATTTTCATTATCACTTATTAATTGTGTAATTCATTTTGAGCCCATTTCCTTGTTTTGAAATAAGTGGCTAACTTAATTGAGGTTAATTTGATGACATTAACAAAAGCTCTATGACGTTCGTCAAATTCATTTCTTCAAACACAGAATAAGATTTATTCTTCTTCTTCCTTTCTTTTATTAAGTAAAAATCTATGGTGTTTCAGTCACAGTTCAATTTAAATTTTGGTGTTTTGAACAGAAATAGACCAGACGATAATTATTTTCGAATTTATTTGGGACTTGGATAAACTTCTCGTTGACTCGAGGGTAATTCATAAAATTATGTTTCCAATTTTTTTGTTCAACGAGGTGCTAGGCCACTAATGTCCGATAAAAATAAAAAAACGCAGAATGCCTCATTCAAAAAATTTTGCGATAATTGTTGAAATTTCTCCTAAGATTCATAAGATCCTAGTAATAAGGAAAGGTAAATTAGAGGTTCACACAATACAACCATCCAATGTAGTATCAGTTGTTAATGGTAATGGAAAACGATTGAATAAGACCTGATGCACATGAGATATTTTATTATATATTTTACGACTACAGAATTTTTGGAATATGAAGATTCAATACCATGTAACAATAATATTCAACAACATTAATTGAGAAAATTTTAGGCCATATTCAACAACCATGTGTAAATTTTGCACTTTTACAAATCAGTTTCTAGTACATTCATCAATCATCATACCTTTTTATTTTCTCATGGTACAATATTCAAGATGTAGTATAACGTATAACTACAATAAATTAATTATATAAAATTGAGGAAAAAATTTAAAATTTTCTTTAACCACATAATCATCTCTTCCATCAACACCGGCAATTTTACAATAGACATAGTTACTAGTTATTTATGAAATACCACATCGACATTGCCATTGTAAATTGCTTAAGGTTTAAATTGCACGATATGATGAATAATTTTTTTTTTCATTTTATTTGAGTTTTAATACCAATGCTTATATTAATCAACACATCCTTCAACATATTTAAACATTCATTCATTAACGCCAAAATCAAAAAGATGTAATCTTTATCACTATTTCTTGAATATTAATCCGATCCATTTTTCATCGACTTCAAGTAGAATATAGTTTTAAACAGGGGATTATCATAACAACAAGGTTCAGAATTGGGTTGGAATATTTGTAAATACAAAAATTTAATTCAACCTCAAGAATAAATTCATAGTATATATCTCACATAAAAATGTATTGATCACATAGATAATTTATAGCATGTATAATTCTATATTGAAGACAACATTGATAAGAACACTGATTTCAAAGAATTGTGGTTCATTTCGAACCAAAATCAGATTTTCGAATGATGAATTGACTTCCAATAAAATTTCAGTTTTATAAAGTGATAAAGATTAACTGATTTTTATATTAAAGCTGTTCACTCCCTTCTCGAAGGGATTCAATGGAATATTCACAACGATTTAATATCCCCAACTATTGCGTTGGTCTTCTTTTAAAATATGACATTGATGTCATTTTGAGTATACATTTCTCTTGTTCACTGTCGATAGTTCAAGACAGTTAACATGAGTGAATCTCTTGAAAAATTGTTTTATACAACTTTTCGAAGTTCTTTAATGAATATTTTTTCTAAGGCTAATATTCTTATCGTGAGAATTCTATATTTTAACCAGTCATTGAATCACAATGATGAAAAACCTTTTTCGAACAAAATTGTATAGCCAACTGGTATCTAATATTATTTGTAATATAAATAATTCTAGTGAATGATTTTTTGGAATTCATGAAATCATTCCATGTTCCATAAATCAATTCAATATATTACAAATACTATTTTTATATTCTCCGTACTTCTATGAACTATGGAACAATATTTATCAACTAAAAAGCAATCAACATGATTCTTAGATGTGCGTGATTCACAATATATAATATTCGTAAAATATATTGTACTATTTTGATTAACTTGGACTATCCTCATAGTTATATAAATCTCAAGAATAAGAACATAATTTTATGGGATTCCAAGTAATGAAGATAGGGAATAAAATAATTGAATGTTCTTGAGAAATATTTCATAGAGAAATAATACAGGATGTATTGCAGTGATTTACCATATACCTCAAAAATTCATGGTGAATATTTGTTCAATAAATTCTATTATTGAAAAATGAAATGACAACTATATGAACTTTTTAAATGTTACACTTGTTCACTAAAATTCAGTTGCATCTTTGTTGTATAATTTTTTATATGGAATTAGTTATCATAACTATCAAACAAAATCAACCTGATTTTTAACAAACATTCAAATTGATTACAACTCATACTGAAAATGAAGTAGTTTTTTAATCAAATGTATATACAGGGTGTCCCGGGAGTGACTGTACATACTCTAACCAGAGGTAGAGTAGTACTAGGTGAGTTCGGATTAAAGGCAAAAAATTGAAAAACGTGAAAAAAGAATGTTAGGTGACAACTTTAAGTGATACCGTGTATTGAAGCTGAATTTATGTTCTTTTTGGAAATATAAACAATGATTTCAAATTCGAGATACAAAGTGATATTTTCAACCTGAACACTTCAAATGAGAATTAATGAGTTCGGTCCTGAAATATTGAAAAAATTAATGTCTGACTCGACCTCGGCAAGTATCAATTTACATCCCAAGTTCCAATAAATTCCGCCGATGAGTTTGGTTCTGATGATGGTTTCATTATTTCCATGAATATGCAAAATCACCCTGTAACTTTCTGAAGAAAGGTAGAAATTAATTTTTTCCAGTCAATCCGTACTCACCTCCCGGGACATCCTGTATAACCATAACTGAATTTTTTTATTTTAGAACATAAGTGTTCATTTGAAATTTTTGTTTTTTTTTTGGAAATTTTTATGACACTCATTTCCTGAAATTATACTGAAAGGTCTACCATCCTCTGAGCAATCAAAGAAAAATTTTGATATTTTCACTTCATGTATGTTTTTCGTTCATTTTGAAACAATTGCGAATAATGAAGTTCAGTGTATAGTGAGATCTTCAAAAATTGTACTAAATAAAATTTACTGATTAATACCCAAAAGAAAATTCAAATAACCAAATGAAACTCATATGACAAAACCTCTGTCGTTGTAATGGTATTAAAAAAAAATGAAATATAAGGAATACTTAATAAAAAAAAAATGTATAAATAATAGTTCAAGCTGTATTTGACTAAAGTTGAATATACAGTTGAGGTGTGTGACTAATAAAATGAGAATCAAAGCAATAAAATTTATAATTGTATAATGTGACTCCAATAAATTCGAGTCAACAAAATCTATTTACTGTGATCTCCATAATTAGGAGTCCTCAGTTATATTTTAAATTTCTGATTATTTTTAAATACTATGAAATAATAAAATTCAATACTTCCAGTTATTTCAGGATTGATTAATAATCTCAGTAACAATGATTGCCAGTGAACAGACCGAGAAATACTGAAATGATGGTTGAAGATAAAAACTATAAAACTGCTCCTGTATATTTCTTCAAATGTATAGTTATATAATTCTATATTTTCAATTGTTCGTACTTGACTGTAGAAAATGCAACTACTAAAATGGGAATTTTTAGAACTAGCAATCTAGGAAAACGTGACAAAAATTCCTATATACTAAAAGTGATTTGTACTTCTTAACTGGTAAAATGAAGATTATGATTATTCACAAATAGACGCAAGAATATCTTGCAATAATAAAAAACCTTCTGAGAAAAAATTTGAATAAATGTGTAGAAATCGAATCAAAATAATAAATAATTTGCAATGATAAAGATGACTATTTACATAGAATTCAAAACTGGAAAAACTAAATTGGACCAGAAGGTTTTTTCCACATCTACAACAAACAAAAATATATAAGGAATATGGATCCCGCCAACAGCGTTTATAGCTAGTTTCATCTTGAGGTTCATATGTACATCCGTTTGATGCTGATTCAATATGATGGCAAATTTTGTAATAATCAGTTGAGTTTGTGTAACTGGAGAGCACTGATAACCTTCACCAATTTATAAAACAAGTAGAAAATTTTATTGAATTAGACGCTTATTTCAAATAACTATGTAGTGCCCATTTGTTGATGTTGAGGTGGTTCCTGTTGTCGCTGTTTGAAAAGGAGGGTCTCTTCGAAAATGAGAGTCTTCAAAACGTCTTTTGGGAGATCGTCCAATTCCGTATCGAACCTAAACGGTCTTTCTGCAACAGGCTGAGAAAACAAAAACATTCCTAGATGGAGATAATTTTTTCGTGAACTCTGCATATCAAGACCTCTACTGGAACACTGGACACAACAGGAGTTCAGGAAACGTGGATAAGAGACAGGTAATATAGAAGAATGTGATGGAGTGACTTTAGGAAACGGGGAGTTTGGAGAAGATAAAACTGGAGAGAAGCCAATATAATAAACAAGTTGATACTTAAGCACTACTTAAAAGTCTACCCATTGATCTTCATAGTATTTATATTATGAAGTAAATCATCCAAATAGTAATCACTCACCTCATCAGCTGGATCGTAATACTGCTCAAGATAGGGATGTGCTAAAGCCTCTTCCACTTCTATTCGCCTATGCGGATTGAAAGTCAACATTTTATCCAACAGATCCAGGGCTTTGGGATCAGCATTCGGATAAAGCTTAGCCCATGGTATCTTTGGTTTGTACGGTAAAGATTGTAGATAACTCTTCGCCTAAAAAAATGGAAACATCTATATTTTCTTGAATGACAATAGTTTGTTAATACTATCACTAGAAATCAATTAGGTTGATATCTTTCGTTATAACAAAACTTGTGTTTTTGATATAAGCTAACTGAATAGATTACTCACTTTTACATTGATGATAGAATCCAGATCTTCTTGGGATGGTGAACCAAGTATTCCTAGGATGTGGTTCAGTTGATCTAGATAATGCTTTCCAGGAAATATGGGTTTGTTCGATAACATTTCTGCTAAAATACATCCCACTGACCATATGTCGATAGATTTTGTGTAGCCCTAAAAAGATATATTCATGATAAAATGTCATTGAAGTGTGGAGACAGCTTCATTTTATCATTTAAAACATGGCATTAACTACAAAGTTGTTTAAAGTGACGTCAAATTTTGTGCTCTAAGAATTACATAAAGTACACCTACCTTAGAATTAAGCATAATTTCAGGAGCTCTGTACCACCTAGTTGCGACATATTCCGTCAAAAACCCAGTATGATCATGATCAGGATCTGCTACCCTAGCTAAACCGAAATCACATATCTGAAACAGAAAAAAAAAAGTGTCATCATAATTATATTTTTTTTCTACATTCATGCAAAAAGCAAAACTTTATTGAACTATATTTAGTGGAAAAAGAAGTTCTTTATTGCACTAGTGCAATAAAGTTTTTATTGCACTCATCTGTCAGTCTACTTCAACGTGCTGTCATCATGACATAAACGTTCAAACCCATTACATATTTATCAGATATGCTGTGAGATTGGCAATACGTTTTAAACAGTTACATATTTTATATTATTTTGTATTAATGTTAGCAGCCAGAGATAAACAAACAATGCCTTCCCGAGAATAACTCCTTAATCAAAACTGATCCGATTTGTAACCGTCAGAAGTTGCGCTTTTCATTTTCCTACACCTAGTGCATCACCTCAATAAATAATTTTTTGCTTTTTGCATGAACGTAGAAAAAATGTTGTATGCAATTCGTGCAAAAATTGATTATTGCACTCGACGTGTTGTCCAACTCGGCCTAACGGCCTCGTCGGACAATTTCACGTCGAGTGCAATAAACATTCACTTTTTGCACTTGTTGCATAAATAACTATTTTTATTTATTTTTTATTTATATATCATATTTTTTATTTATATATCATATTTTTTTGATGAAAAAGATTCAATTAATGCCTTCAGAAAAGTTCTATTCGAACAACATTCTTTCTGAAACATAATTTTAATTAGATTCGATTGTAGAGGAAGAACATTTTGAAGTTCGTGTTTTATTCTACACTGAAATACTACAGGACTCGCAACATTTGCATTTTAAACGCATAATTGAAATGTAAATTTATAACGAGATCCTCCAAATTAAATTCATCAGTTACTTGTATAAAATGAAATGAAAGTTTTGTTCGACAGGCATATACATTGTGTATCATAAGTAATTAGGAATATTTCAACTACACAATATTGAGCCCGAAATAAGTTTTAACCCAAAACAACTAGATAAAATGATTCTCCTGTCCGTGATACAGGGTATATTATTTTAAAATTTATGTATTATTCGTGACCTGTATACTAAAACTATTTTACTTATAATTTTCATATTCTGCAGGAAGTGTACATAGTATAAACCCCTCTAAATTATGCTTAACAAACGCAAGCGACTGGTTAATCCTCCCCAAATTGTACGCCACTGGCGAAATTGCAATTTCATCATAATGTCTCGATTCTCTTATACTTCCTACGTAAATATCGTATAATTCATAACGATAAAGTCAATAGTTTAGCATGAAGCTGCACTATTAGTGTGGAGGTGAATGATACACTACGCTTTGGGAGACCTGTTGTCAAAAATGTCAATACCATAATGGTAAACATCCAGATAAACCTTCACGTCGGCTGTCATAACATCGCCCAGGAGCTGAACATCGATGCTAAAACCGTTTTGACCAATTTCCAGAAGTCTGGATTAAACAAGAAGCTTGATGTTTGGGTGCCACACGTTCAACCTCATGAACCAAATTCCCATATGAGAATCGCAACAAAATCAACCCATTTCTGAAGTGGATGATACTAGAGATGAAACAGGGTTACTCACGACAATGTCAATCGACAAAGATCTTGGTCCAAAGCCACCCAAGCAGGCCAGACCTTGACCAAGCCAGGATTGACAGCCAGGAATGTGTTGCTGTATGTTTAGTGGGATTGGCAGAGAAAATTCAACTATGAAAGCTTCTCTATGGTTAAACGCACAAGTCCGACCTCTACTGTGAATAACTCGAACGTTTGAATCTGGTGATCAAACAGAAGCAGTCAGAGCATTGGTGAATAGGACATGAATCTCGTATTCCATCAGAACAATGCCTGGCCAAACCTATCTTTGATGATGTGCCAGAAGTACCGAGAGATCATATTGGAAGTTCTACTGCATCCACCCTATAGTGCAGACCTGAGACCAAGTGACTTCCAACTATTCTTGTCTATGACCAACAAGCTTGGTGATACGAATTTAGCCTCAATACGGGCTTGAGAAAATTGCTGTTCAAGATTTTTGTCAATACGGACAAGGGCTTCTACAAGAAGGGCTTTATAAATTTGGACTCGCTTCGCTCGTTAAGTTGGATTCTCGTTGGCAACAAGCTCCGCAATTGTATAGAACTCTTCTCCAACCTACATAGGCGTACAACTTTGCTTCCGCCGTTTTTTTTTCCAAAATTCTAGGCTGTAAAATCATGTCTCTCATTGTATTGAGGCCGTTTATCTTTCAATGCTCGGCTCAAACGCATTAATTGCGTTCGATAACGATCGTCTGTGACTGTTACATTTGGTTTTAACAACTCATAATACACTAAGCCGAGCAGGTCCCACCAAATAATGAGCATGACCTTGGAACTGTGAATTTTCGGTTTGGCCGTTGACGCGGAAACATAGCCGGCATATTCCCGTGATTTTCTGCGGTAAGGATTATCGTAATGACCCATATTTCGTCTCCAGTCACAATGATTTGCAGAAATCCCTTACGTCTTTGCCTTGCAAGCAACTGTTTGCAAGAAAACAAAAGCGTTTCAACATCTCACGCCTTCAACTCGTACGGCACCCAATTTCCTTGTTTCTGAATCATTCTCTTGACTTTCAG
Source organism: Harmonia axyridis (assembly GCF_914767665.1). NCBI lineage: Eukaryota > Metazoa > Arthropoda > Insecta > Coleoptera > Coccinellidae > Harmonia > Harmonia axyridis. The sequence goes on from NC_059505.1 coordinate 36,512,123, forward strand.
GCGTTTTGAAATGGATTGTCGCGTTACCCCCAATGATCCTGTCAATTATTGTTGCGTTTGACACGAGTCTTGATCAAGTTATGACTCCAATTCTGCATGTCGAAAACCTTCTCTCTTCCGCCGCTATACTGGTCTTCGAGGTCAAAATCACCTTTCTTGGAGCGTTGAAACCACTCTCGGCTAGTTCTTCTACTAATAGCAGCCACACTATAGGTATTTGAGAACATTCGATGCGTCTCCGCCGCAGATTTCTTCATATTGAAGCAAAAAATTAAAACCTCCCGCAAATGACAAGAATTTGGCTCATGCTGACATGTGTAATCGAGAATAACTGCATGATGCAGACACAAATAGATAAATATTTGGATGGCGTTATATTTACAAATACCTAAGCTTATTGTATGACATCTAAGATCTACTTATTTCGACTACCACGGCCAAAGGGAACATTCAATTATTGTTATTAAGAGGAGGAATGTCACTTTGATAATTTTGACGTTTATAGGTAACTTTTGGGGTCTGTCAATAAAGTTCTTTCTGTATTCTTGTATTTTAGTATTTATTGTTATAATCGTAGATGAAGTATAGTATTCAACTCGCGGTAATAGTCATAACTCACTTGATGAATTACAGCACTCGCCTGCGGCCCGTGCTGCAAACTTCATCTGCGTGAGTTATGACCTACATTACCGCTCGTTAAATAATATACATGTAGGCTTGGTTAATCGATCGTCTAGAGGTATGATTCGATTGCCTGGCCTTTCGTCTTTTTCTCCGTGACTTTGTTGGATTTGTAATAATTAAACTCTTTTGAATTATTTACATCTATTGAGAAGATCCTAATTACTTCTTAATTAACAAGTTTCTCACTACGGTACTGAATTTCGTCTTTAACTCTTAGTTTTAATTACTCGAAACGTCTTCGATATGTCACGTCTTCGTCTTATTACAAATTTTGGTCGTCTCGTCTTTAACTTGTTCACGACTCGTCTTAATCTAGCCCGCGAACCGTCTTTTCGTCTTACGTCTTAAGTTGACCGACCGAACTTGACTCGTCTTCGGCTTAAGTTGAACTGTACTGTCTGTACCCGTCTTCGGTTTAATTTGGACTGTGCTCTCTGTCCATTGGAACTACCCTCTCTCGAATATAGACCTCCCTTCTCTCGGTTTGACCACACCCTTAGGGGAAAGTACCATCCCCTAGTCTAATAAGGGCTTTTGCCGTACCGCCCCCAAAGTTCTTCGCGGATTCCTGGAAATCGAATATTCTAGAAGGACTAGAACCTGAGAAACAGATGTAACACATCTGGTACAACCGTCTTGTTCTAGAACTTTCCCAACCCCCGTAAATCTCTTAAGTTTTACAACCGACATGACACATTCTTCGACACCCCGAAGAATTACACATCCTTTTCACATTATGTACAATAACAATTCGTTCCCTGTAAATTCATTGAAACTGTCATGCCCTCGACAAATCAAAGAGACTAATAGGTCTCCAAGCATCCGGTTGACCATCTCAATTATTTACAGCAATAACTGGATCCTACATACATACCATTATTTTTAGAGTATTTTCTCTAGAAAGTCATATAATCTATAGCTGTGTCAGCTACATAGCGTTGTGGTGGTATGGAGGATCACTTTGTCATCACACAAATTCCAGGGCGTTGCTCCATTCCCATTCCGAGAGCGATCTTCGACAATAACAGACGTCGCAGATTCTGGACGTGCATTGCGGAATTCCTTGCCCTCCGGACTTCGACCTCTCCACCCCTAATTATATGCCCTCTTCTCCGTTCATCTCGGATCTCTCAAAGGGTTGCACGCCCCCAGATCAAATTAAATTCGGTCTCTCTCTCTCTGCTCGGGGCTCAATAAGCCGCTCGTAAATCCTAGAACCGCATAACTGACTTTTCCGCGACAGAGGGAGAAGAAGAAGTGTAAGAAGCAGATGATTATGCCGAGCTCAGCCCGTCTTAATAACTTCCCCATCGAAAGACCTGGCTCTCATGCAATGTCAGAACTTCAATTTGCGTTCACTTCGTGGACTTAAGATTCGAACACTTTCGAGACGGTGTCGCTAATAAGAATGCGAAACGCCCTGAGGGTGTGAGGATATTGCTCTGAAATCTGAATTCTGATGAAGGTGGTTATAAGGTGGTATAAACCAATTTAACGGATTATGTGGAATTAAGGGGTGTTGATTTATTTTTAACATTAACAGTTTTCTCGATAGGCGTACAACATACATACCCATAGGCGTAAGACTTTGCTTCCGCCATTTCTTCCGAAATTCGAGGCTTTATTGTAAACAACTGGTTATAAAGGGTGGTTTTTTTTTAGAGCTATAGAACTTTAAATTGCAATAAAACAACGATGGATTATTCGATTGGCATGAATTTCATTTATACGCAAGATAATCTTGTGACATTACATTTTAAATATGATTTCTGGCATATGACCGCCATGGCTGGCTCGGATGTAGTCCAATCTGGACGTCCAATTTTCGATGACTTTTTCCAACATTTGTGGACGTATATCGGCAATAACACGGCGAATGTTGTCTTCCAAATGGTCAAGGGTTTGTGGCTTATCCGCATAGACCAATGACTTTACATAGCCCCACAGAAAGTAGTCTAGCGGTGTTAAATCACAAGATCTTGGAGGCCAATTCACAGGTCCAAAACGTGAAATTAGGCGGTCACCAAACGTGTCTTTCAATAAATCGATTGTGGCAAGAGCTGTGTGTTATGTTGCGCCGTCTTGTTGGAACCACAGCTCCTGGACATCATGGTTGTTCAATTCAGGAATGAAAAAGTTAGTAATCATGGCTCTATACCGATCACCATTGACTGTAACGTTCTGGCCATTATCGTTTTTGAAGAAGTACGGACCAATGATTCCACCAGCCCATAAAGCGCACCAAACAGTCAGTTTTTCTGTATGTAACGGTGTTTCGACATACACTTGAGGATTAGCTTTACTCCAAATGCGGCAGTTTTGTTTGTTGACGTAGCCATTCAACCAGAAGTGCGCTTCATCGCTAAACAAAATAAAATGGACGTAGTGCGCGATACGTATTCCGCACAGAACCATTATTTTCGAAATAAAATTGCACTATTTGCAAGCGTTGTTCAGGCGTGAGTCTATTCATGATGAATTGCCAAACCAAACTGAGAATAAATCACTTGACAGCTGTGAAATCGGTCGCCATATTGAACAGTAATGCCAACTTAAAGTTATATACCTCGAAAAAAAACACCCGTTATTTCAGATTCTTATTTCCAAAGTACCGACAAGCACGAGTTCTTATTATTTCATAATTCTCTATTTTTATTGCCTTCCATTCCCGAAGTCCGCATAATAAACATCGGATTGGGTAACAGAATACATCGTTAGACCCGAGAAACAGCGATAGATAATATTAAGGGTGGGCGTAATGTCCGGACGTAAAATAAATATTCGACGTCATAGCAGTTTCATGAGATGAGTGAAAAAAAATCGCTCAGGAGTTTTTTGTGTAGACTTCTATTATATTGCGGGATCAAAAATCTCCGACTCGGAGAAAATCGCCCTCCTTTCGACGGGTCAGCTCATTGTTCGAAAGCAATTAGAGGAAATAAACCCGCTACCGCTCATAACAGCGATACGATCCTAACGCGGAGTGGGGAATGGTCATCCGCGACCTCCGAGAGAACAACGCATTGTTCCATCGCGAGCTCGGCTCTGCCTCGAATAGGGAATCCAATCCCGCACCAAAATATCAATCCAAAAATGCGGAATTGTTAACAATATATATAATATTTGTACTCTACCTATTAAACATGCTCATAAAAAGGTCTATATACTTATACTATAGTATAATTGTGTTTATTTCATGGCAAGAGCTGTCAAGTTTTGCCGCGGCTAAACTTGAAAAATTTGCCGACAAGTGTTGTCTCCAAGTTTTTCTAATTAGAAACCATTTGATATTCAAAATTGAGCGTTCAGAGTTGTAAACAGCTTCCAAGTATGTACCCGTACCCCTATTCCGTCTGCATTCAAAAAGGGTCATTTCATGTTTCAATAACTGGTCAAGTGTTGTTCGTACTCGTGCTCTGGCAGCCATAGAAGAAGCCTTTAATTCTGGTAGCCACGCAGTACGAATACTATGATTCGATTCCTCTTCTGAATTCAAAGGCGATGGTTCAAGTGGTACTTTATCGTCATCAGCATAAGTGAAATGGTCTTCGGTTTGGGATTGTGTTTGTCTTCTAAAGACGTTTCCATTTGCAGCCTGTCAGTTTGCTATGAAGTACAAATGTATCTTCTTAGTCATTTGTAGACATTGACTCTTATCCTAGAAATTCCAGATATTTACCTGGGTTTTCTAAATGCGGTACCATACTTGTCATTAATGAACGGTGCTCGTTTATACTAGAAAATAAAGCTTTAACCATTTCTTTACTCAATGTCGAGTTCCAATTTGCTGATCATGAATCGAAGTGTAGCTCAGCAGTAACTAGTGTTTCATCTTTGTCCGTAACCTATGAGTGGTTTATTGCTTCAGGGGCGTTTCAAAAGTTTGCGCTTTTATAGTCTATTAGGCCAATTGAAAAGTCCCCGGTCTGATGCACAGATGGCGGTGCTAGTATTAAATCCATATGATTTCTAGTTAGTACCAACCTTCAAACGATACGTGTTGAAATTTGACAGCAGTTCGACTATTAGTTTGTGGGATATGGCGTTGTAAGTTTTTTTTTTATTTGAAAAAGTTGAAAAAAAATTTCATGTGCTGATAAAAATATTGGATTTCTGAAGAGAAAATATGCAGTTGAAGCAAAATCTTGGCTTGATAAAGAGTTTCCGGGGTCTGCACCAGGAAAATCAACCATCCCTGATTGGTATGCTAAGTTTAAACGTGGTGAAATGAGCATCGAAGACGGCGAACGCAGTGGACACCCAAACGAGGCTATAACCGACGAAAAAATCGAAGAGTTCACAAAATGATTTCGAATGACCGTAAAGTGAAGTTGATCGAGATAGCACATTGTGAAGATATTATCTGAACGCGTACATCATTTCATTCACGAATATTTGTACATGAGAAAGCTGTTGCAAGATGGGTGCCGCGCGAGCTCACAATCAATCAAAAGCAACAACTTGTTAATGATTCTGAGCAGCGTTTGAAGCTATTTAAGTGCAATAAACCTGAATTTTTGCGTCGATATGTGACAATGGATGAAACATGACTCCATCATTTCACTCCGGAGTCCAATCGACAGTCAGCTGAGTGGACTGCACACGATGAACCGAATCCAAATCGAGGAAAACACAACAGCCCGCTGGCAAGGTTATGGCATCAGTACTTTGGGATGCGCAAGGTATAATATTCATAGATTACCTCCGAAAGGACCAGACCATCAACAGCGTTTATTCTATAGCGTTACTGGATCGTTTAAAAGGATGAAATCGTTAAAAAAAGGTGCTGTTTCATCAAGACAATGCGCCGTGTTACAAATCAATGAAAACAATGGCAAAATTGCATGAATTGGGCTTCGAACTGCTTCTGCATCCACCGTAATCGCCAGATCTGCCCCCATCGACTTTTTCCTGATCTCAGACCTCAAAAGAACGCTCGCTGAAAAAAAAAATTAGCGCCAATGAAGAAGTAATCGCCGAAATTGGGGCATATTTTGAAGCGAAAGAAATCGTACTACAAAAATGAAAAGTTGGAAGATTGCTATAATCGCTGTATCGCCCTCGAAGACAACTATTTTGAATAATAAAATCGGATTTTGCCAAAAAAAAAGGTTTTACTATGGTAGACCGGGGACTTTTTAATTGGCCTGTTAGTTTGTGTATTATGAGATGATTTCGGAGGGATCCCGCACTTGCGGGATCGGATTCCCTAGCCCCCCCAGCTTGTAAAAGCGGATCCATCACGCCGATATATAAACGTCCGCTTTCCGCGAAAACGCTTTTCTTTTCCGCATCACACCACCACCACCAGTGGACGCTTGATTAATAGCGAGCTTTAGACAGACGTCCGGAGCTTTTCCCGTCGCACTTTTTCATTAATCAAAAACCCGGGAAGGAGGATTGGCCGTCCTGCGTTGGTAATCCCGGGCCCACCCTCTATTCAATCGGGCCGGGAAGGGATCTCGTTGCCATCGCAGTTTTTGCGATTAAAAGTTCGCGGATGAAAGGGCAGAAATATCCGAGAGAGGGATTTCAATTAGTTCGACGAGGCGTGCGTGTTGTTGAGGATATGATTTTTCATCGGGTCTCGTTATGGTTGGATTTCGCGGATTGGCTAATTGCGCTCTATTTCTGCGGGAAGATTGGCTGGTGGGGTTAGGGCGAGGTTGAAGGTTGCATTCGCCTGAGTGCACGAGATGCGATGCGATTTTAAATAGATGCGATGCGATTCTAAAAAGATACGATACGATTCTAAATGACTTTGAAGAGATTCTAAATAGTTACCACACGATTCTAAATAGATACGATGCGATTCTAAATGATTTTGAAGCGATTCTAAATAGTTACCAAACGATTCTAGATAGATACGATGCGATTCTAAATGACTTTGAAGCGATTCTAAATAGTTACCACACGATTCGATTCTGAATAGATTTGATGTGATTCTAAATAGATTCAATTCGATTCTAAATAGATACGATGCGATTCTAAATGACATTGAAGAGATTCTAAAATAGTTACCACACGATTTGATTCTAAATAGATTTGGTGTGATTCTAAATTGATTCAATGCGATTCTAGATAGATACGATGCGATTCTAAATGACTTTGAAGAGATTCTGAAAAAGTTACCACACGATTCGATTCTAAATAGATTTCGTGTGATTCTAAATTGATTCAATGCGATTCTAAATAGATAAGATGCGATTCTAAAAGACTTTGAAGCGATTCTAAATAGTTACCACACGATTCGATTCTAAATAGATTTGGTGGGATTCTAAATTAATTCAATGCGATTCTAAATAGTTACCACACGATTCTAAATAGATACGATGCGATGAAAATTTTAAGGATTTTAAATAACTGGGTTTCCGATAGGAATCAAACAATTGAAAATTGTTTAAATTATTATAATAACTCTGTTTATTATTTTTTGACGTTTCTCAAATCATTTGTGTTCAACATGTTACGCTATTTTCAGGTGTACAACTATGCTTCCGACGTTTTGCAATAGATGGCTGTAGCAGTAAGTGGTATTCAAAATAAATAGATTGTAAATATCATCTTTTTTTGTAGAAGGTATTTGTAAACATTACGCCATCAAAATATTAGTCGATTTATGTTCGCATAATAAAGTTATCCTCGATTAAACATGTCAGCTTACGAGCCATTAGCGGGAGGTTTTAATTTTCTGATTTAATATGAAGAAATCTGCGGCTCAGGCTTATCGAAACTCTCGAATACCTATGGCGAGACCGCTATTAGTGACAGAACGAGCTGAGAGTGGTTTCAATGCTTCAAAAAACGGCGATTTTGACGTCGAAGACCAGCACGGCGGTAGACGAAAGAAGGTTTTCGAAGATGCAGAGAGTCGAACCCAACAAGAATTTGCAGCATTATTGGGATGAAGCAACAAGCCTTTTAAACAAACCTGAAAGTCATAGGAATGATTCAGAAACAAGGAAATTGGGTGCCGAGAGATGTTGAACGCCATTTGTTTGCTTGTAAACAGCTGCTTGCAAAGACGGAAGGGATTTCTGCATCGCATAGCGACTGGAGACGAAAAATGGGTTCATTACTATAATCCCAGCGCAGTAAATCATAGGGAAATCCCAGCCATGCTTCCACGTCGACGGCCAAACCGAATATTCACGGTTCCGACGTAATGTTAAGTATTTGGTGGGATCAACTCGGCGTAGTGTATTATGAGTTGTTAATATTGACTGAAACAATCACAGGCGATCGTTATCGATTGCAATTAATGCATTGAAAGACAAACGGCCGCGTTTCAACGATAGACCTGATAAAGTGATTTTACAGCAAGACAATGCTTTACCCTATGTTGCGAAAGTGGTCAAGACATACTTGGAAACGTTGAAATGGGAAGTCCTACCCCACCCGTTGTATTTTCCAGACGTAGCTTCCTCGGACTATCACTTGTTTCAAATTTTAACACCAGTTTCACTATAGCCGTTCGAGAAGCTGCTTCAAGACAAGACCATCCAAGAGTGCTTTAGTTTTGCAAACTGTGACTGCAAGATTTTCACCATTTTTGTAGTAAATTTTAAACTATTTCAATGCGCGTTGTTGAAGTGTGGATCGTACCATTTTCATCAATGGCGCGTAGTCCGTACTTGTCAAATGTCAAGTGACAGATGTCTAGATGGCGGGCTTTTCAATTCCTATTCGCATTGGAAAACCCTGTTAACAAAAATAACCCAGTAAAAGCCCCCGGAGTTAGATAACTCAACCCTCATTATATGGTCTTCATCTCCCCCACAGCAACAAATACAAACGATGATGGCCAACGAAAGCAAAACGAAGAATTGACCCGCGCAAAAAACATTAAGACGTCTTAAAAGCCGGTTCTATATACGGTCTGAGGAGTGAAAGTTTTCAGGTTTTCCACGGCGTGGAAAACCCATTCGAAGTTCATTACGTCGCTCTTCAGAACCGGTGATGAGAGCTATTAATAAAAATTGGATCGATTGAACTCGACTCGGTCAGGGGGTGTGACTTGGGCCTCTTGCCTTTACACTTGATGGAAGCGGTATGCAGCTCGCTGAACTGATGCAGGCCTACGTCGCAGCAGAGACACAATCGAGGTGAACTTGGTGGGTTTGCGTTTTGAAATGTGCAGAATCTAGAATAATGTGTATTCGAAAATGTCCAAAAGAGTATTGAAGCCTTTTGCGTGTTTTTTTGGTAATAGTCCTTGATCTATGATTTTCATTCATTCATTTCTTTTTCTGATAGAGCAGAGGCGGTATGAAGCTGAATTTTTCATATAAATCATTTTTTCGATAGCTTCACCCAAAATATAAACCAAGTGTCAAACCAGTAAAAACACATTTTTTCTTAGAAATTCTATTTTATACGCCAACATAGACACCTCCTCCAAGAGTGATATATGTACTCCAACCATGGACTAATAAACATAGATAGAGGGAGTATACGCAATTTTTGCATGTATCCAACATGGTTAGATTATAGGACCAATTCAAAAGTCCTCGGTCTGATGCACAGATGGTGGTGCTAGTATTAAATCCATATGGTTTTTAGTTAATAACAACCTTCAAACGATACGTGTCAAAATTTGACAGCAGTCCGACCATTAGTTCGTGAGATATTGCGTTGTGAGTGTAGCTACTTTTGTTATTTGAAAAAAGATGGAGAAAAAATTTCGTGTGCTGATAAAATATTGCTTTTTGAAAGGAAAAAAATAAGGTTCAAGCAAAATCTTGGCTTGATGAAGAGTTTCTGGTGTCTGCTCCAGGAAAATCAACCATCATTGATTGGTATGCTAAGTTTAAACGTGGTGAAATGAGGACCGAAGACGGCGAACGCATTGGACGTTCAAAAGAGGCTGTCACCGACGAAAATATCAAAAAAGTTCACAAAATAATTTTGAATGACCGTGAAGTGATGTTGATCGAGATAGCAGACATTGTGGAGATTTCATCTGAACGTGTACATCATATCCTTCACGAATATTTGTACATGAAAAAGCTGTGTGCGAAATGGGTGCCGCGCGAGCTCACACAATCGATCAAAAGCAACAACGTGTTAATGATTCTGAGCAGTGTTTGAAGCTGTTTAAGTGCGATAAACCTGAATTTTTGCGTCGATACGTGACAATGAATGGAACATGAATCCATCATTTCACTCCGGAGTCCAATCGATAGTCAGCTGAGTGGACTGCACACGATGAACCGAGTTCAAAGCGAGGAAAAACACAACAGTCAGATGGCAAGGTTATGGCATCACTATTCTGGGATGGGCCAGGTATAATCCATTGATTACCTCCAAAAAGGCCAGACCATCAACAGCGATTATTATACAGCGTTATTGGATCGTTTGAAGGATGAAATCGTTAAAAAACGGGCCATTTGAAGAAAAATGGTGCTGTTTCATCAAGACAATGCACCGTGTCACAAGTCGATGAAAACAATGGCAAAATTGCATGAATTGGGCTTCGAATTGCTTCTGCATCCACCGTATTCGCCAGATCTGGCACCCCAGCGACTTTTTCCTGTTCTCAAACCTCAAAAGAATGCTCGCTGGAGAGGAATTTAGCGCCAATGAAGAAGTAATCGCCGAAACTGAGGCTTATTTTGAAGCGAAAGACAAATCGTACTACAAAAATGGTATCGAAAAGTTGGAAGATCGCTGTATCGCCCTCGAAGACAACTGTGTTGAATAATAAAATCGAATTTTGCCAAAAAAAAATGTGTTTTTTTATGGTAGAAAAGGGACTTTTCAATTGGCCTGTTAAAACCACGAAATTTGTGTGATACTGAGTTATTCCCTCAATCCCGCACGATTTTGTTATTCAAACTACGGCAGAATGATTTACGACTGAATTAAAGAAAAAAATGTTCGTGCAGTCTAAACGATTGTTCAAGGAACGAACGCTGAATGCAATATTCGAAAATGATACAGGTCCGTTCCTCCTTTAAAACCGTTGTAAGAAAGAACGGCCGTAAATTTTATGCAAAATAAATTATTTCCTGTTTCGGCCATACACGCCATCTTGAGATTTCCGCAGAAATCTAAAACCGCTACGTGTATATACAAAATGACACCGACGCCAAAGATTTTTCCTCGGAAAATAAAATATTCAATCAAATTCGCCCGCTGGCTTTCCTCATTTTCCCCGAAAGTTTCGGTTGGGCTGAAGTATATTCGGAGTTGCTAATTTAACAGAAAGTCCCTTCCATCTACACCACCCGCCGAATTACATCACAACTCACGAATCCACAGAAAGTAATCCGGGACGAGTTTCAATTTCCAATTTTCGGCCCAAAAAGTTTTTCAGTTACATTCCCGAAGTTTACCCAATCGCTTAATGGAAATCTGCCATTTGATTTGCATAAGAACAATCGGTTTCTGCGGTAGACAACTGTTTTCGAACATAGGGATTCGCTTTCATTATAACGGGTGTTTTTTTTCGAGGTATATAACTTTAAGTTGGCATTACTGTTCGAGATGGCGACCGATTTAACAGCTGTCCAGTGATTTATTCTCAGTTTGGTTTGGCAATTCATCATGAATAGACTCACGCCTGAACAACGCTTGCAAATAGTGCAATTTCATTTCGAAAATAATGCTTCTGTGCGGAGTACGTATCGCGCACTACGTACATTTTATTTTGTTTAGCGATGAAGCGCACTTCTGGTTGAATGGCTACGTCAACAAACAAAACTGCCGCATTTGGAGTGAAGCTAATCCTCAAGTGTATGTCGAAACACCGTTACATCCAGAAAAACTGACTGTTTGGTGCGCTTTATGGGCTGGTGGAATCATTGGTCCGTATTTCTTCAAAAACGATGATGGCCAGAACGTTACAGTCAATGGTGATCGGTATAGAGCCATGATAACTAACTTTTTCATTTCTGAATTGAACAACCATGATGTCCAGGAGCTGTGGTTCCAACAAGACGGCGAAATATGTCACACAGCTCGTGCCACAATCGATTTATTGAAAGACACGTTTGGTGACCGCCTAATTTCACGTTTTGGACCTGTGAATTGGCCTCCAAGATCTTGTGATTTAACACCGCTAGACTACTTTCTGTGGGGCTCTGTAAAGTCATTGTATAAAGTGTTTCTACTCTCTTCAGGAATACTTCTCAGATGCTACTTGATTGTATATAATCATTTTGGACATATCCTATACCTTCTTTATATTTTTCTGTATTCATACATGTAAATATGTGGTTTGAAGGATAAATATATATTATTATATTGGTCTATGCGGATAAGCCACAAACCCTTGACCATTTGAAGACAACATTCTCCGTGTTATTGCTGATATACCGCCACAAATGTTGGAAAAAGCCATCGACAATTGGACGTCCAGATTGGACTACATCCGAGCCAGCCGTGGCGGTCATATGCCAGAAATCATATTTAAAATGAAATGCCACAAGATTATCTTGCGGATAAATAAAATTCATATCAATCGAATAATCCATCGTTGTTTTATTGCAATTTAAAATTCTATAGCTCTAAAAAAAACACCCTTTATAAATACCTAAATATATCAGAAATTCAGAAAACAAACTTCAATCACGCCAAACGACGTGAAACAACCGATGACAATAGGAGAGCAAAAGTTGCCAAACTTTTGAGTTCAGCAGGTGAATACAGAAAATAATTAATATTCTGCTTAATATAAATTCGACAATCAGGAAAAATATCGGATTCCAAATATTCAAATATGCATATTTAATCGGGAATCACTCAAATAAATATATTACATTCAATATAATATACATTCATAACGATATAGTAAAATTGTGGATTTAAAAATATATCACAATCCGACAACGTAATCTAACCATGTTGGGGACATGTAAAAATTGCGTATACTCCCTCTACCTATGTTTATTACTCTATGGTAACAACAGATCCAACTAGGTTGAAATTTAATTTATATATGCACGATAATTAGGCGAATACTCATGCCGAATTTTATAGGATGGTATTAACAGTACCGCTCATCCAGATAAACAATCCAGATAACAATGACGTCATAGTGAATCATCTCTTAGAAATTCAGTTACTGATCCAACGCATGAATGACGAGCGCTCAAAGGCTCTTGTCGTCAAATCAGTGTTTTTTTTTGGTTTTTTTATTTTTTTAGCGATACATCCTCATGAAATCATGCAATACCCTTCATATTCGACCTTGACAACAAACAGCAAAGTTCAAAAATAAATTCGACGTCTATATCCGGAAAATACGAATAAATAACATTAACCACTTGTGAATACATATCTATTGTATCTCGAAAATAAACACTAAAATCGAAAACAAAAGGAACATAAACAAAGTTACCCACAATTATATTATCCAAATAAACTCGTAGGCTAATTTGGATTCAACAATCAAAATTCGGCTCGAATACGTCTTCATGATTCAACAGAATTCTCTGTCTGACGTTCGATGAGAATCGTCGAAGTGCAAATACGTTGAACTTTTGACGCAGTGTGCCAAATGACTGGCCAAATTCGGTTGGTTCGTTTGTTTCTATTATATCGCGATTATCTTCGTGATGTCATATAAATTTGTCATTCGACTAGCGCCTCCAATCAAATATTGATTCACGGTTTGATTTAATGCTGCAGAATTTCCGGATATTGGTTTCGATTCGAAATATTTGTGTACTCGATTCGAATGTTTGTTCGCTAATGTTTGGTGTTTTAAACGGATGGAACATAGTTGCCATCTGGTGTATTCAGGTACGATTGACCCCTAATGGATCAATGGAAAGGTCGAAAGGACTGGGCTTTTGAAAGCTGGGTTTTTGTTTCAATCATAGAGTAATAAACATTGATAGAGGGAGTATACGCAATTTTTACATGTCCCCAACATGGTTAGATTACGTTGTCGGATTGTGATATATTTTCAAATCCACGATTTTACTATATCTTTATGAATGTATATTACATTGAATGAAATGTATTTATTTGAGTGGTTCCCGATTAAATATACAAATTTGAATATTCGGAATCCGATATTTTTCCTGATTGTCGAATTTATAATAAGCAAAAGATTAATTATTTTCTGTATTTACCTGCTGAACTCAAAGGTTGGCAACTTTTGCTCTCCTAGTGTCATCGGTTGTTTCACGTCGTTTGGCGCGCTTGAAGTTTGTTTTCTGAAATTCTGATATATTTAGGTATTTATTTCAATATATTTCGAGTTAATATGAAACGTTGATTCACTGAGAGACATAAGAAGTGCGTTCTTTGTGGAAAAACTCACAAATAATAAATGCTCCCTCTATCTAGGTTCATTACTCTGAGGTTCCAATAGTTCCAATTTTGACAGTATAAAAATATTATCAGTAGTCATATCCCTAGGACATTGACAATAGACGAGATAATTTTATAAAATCGAATTCTAGTTCCTCGAACTGTTTTCGAGATATGATTCTTAGTTTGAAGCATTATATTCATCAAATTTGTCGAAAAAAAGTCCTACTTCAAGAAGTACTACAGATAAATGAAGGCAAGTGAGGTTTCGAAATAAGAATAAGAGATTATGAGGATGATTGAAAAATTGAGCATTCTCGTTAAAAAAAAAAACAGGGTGATATCGTGTTTCACCACTTTCGGACCAGCCTGTAGAGCCAAAAATAATTCAAGCTCACACGCTGAGAACTCTCGGTTCCGTCAAAATTTTAATCATTCTCCTAGCCCAAAATTTCCAAGGGTTATCAACCGATCGAGCACTATTGACTCACCCTGTAGATATGAAATATTGATATGACCTTCACAAAGGAAAACAGCCGAATCAATAAAGAAAATAAACGGTTTCATATTATATGGCATTTTCTTATTTATACGTTCTAATGCCGCCACTTGGGCAGCGTTGAGTAAAACTGAGTTTTGGAGTCCTCTTTGGATTTTCCCCTTTTGCTTATTTTTTTTTGAGAAATATTTATGAAAACATCCATTCTTTGTGTGTTCAATTAATATCACTCAGTGAATTGACATGATTTGAAAAGTATGACAAAAAATCCTATTGTATAATATACGTATACAGGGTGGTCCAATGAAATCGTAACACCTCGATTTTCCGACTTTACAATGAAAATGTGGAAAATCGCTCGGATCCGATTTCCACATTTTCATTTCAAAGCCGGAAAATCGAGGTGTTGAGTTTTCGTTGGACCACACTGTACGTGTAAATTATCTTATTTTTTGTCCCCTGAAGTAGAGAATAACGAGTGCAGCTGTATTCTGATATTCAGTTTTACGAGAATTAAGGTCAGATTGAATATTAAACTTTATTTTCAAAAATATTTAAAAGAAACCAATTGTCCTTGTTTTGGCAATATTCATAACACTGAAAAGTATTCGAGCCAGTTCAGTAATACGCAAATAAATCGATGTACACTGTAAATTTTTATTGCTTGCAATGCATAGACATCTACAGCGATTAGAATAAATAACGGCAATAAAGAGAGTTCGTTTCTCTGAACTGGCGCACTCCAACCATCGAAAACATTGTATTTCCATTCGTGGAAATCCAAATGACCGAAACAATTCAAACCGAAATATCAAATGGGCTATGATTTACATGAACGAAGTCGAGATAACAAAATCGAATTCAAAATGAAACGAGTCCCCAGGATCAGTGGATAAATTGACCAGCAGATGTGAGATGATGCCATTAGTTATAGTGAATTATGTCATTATTATGAGATAGAAAGTGCGTAATGCATTAAGTGATTCAATGTGAAAACATCGTCATCGTTCATTGAATAAATTTGTGTGCGATTGTTCTTTGGGAACACCGTGATATCACTTTGACGAAATGTCTGTTGGGTGATTTTGAATGAAGGAATTCGAGGTCAACATCAATTCTGTCCGTTCGCTGTGCATTGTATAACTCTCGAATGAAATGTATTAGATGAGAAAGCTGTGTGCAAAATGGGTGTCGCGCGAGCTCACAATCGATCAAAAGCAACAACGTGTTAATGATTCTGAGCAGTGTTTGAAGCGGTTTAAGTGTAATAAACTCGAATTTTTGCGTCGATATGTGACAATGGATGAAACATGGCTCCATCATTTCACTCCGGAGTCCAATCGACAGTCAGCTGAGTGGACTACACACGATGAACCGAATCCAAAGCGAGTAAAAACACAACTGTTAGCTGGCAAGGTTATGGCATCAATATTCTGAGATGCGCAAGGTATAATATTAATTGATTACCTCCAAAAGGGCCAGACCATCAACAGCGATTATTATATAGCGTTATTGGATCGTTTAAAGGATGAAATCGTAGAAAACGGCCCCATTTGGAGAAAAAGAAGATGCTGTATCATCAAGACAATGCGCCACAATGTCACAAATCAATGAAAACAATGGCAAAATTGCATGAATTGGGCTTCAAATTGCTGTATTCGCCAGATCTGGCCCCCAGCGACTTTTTCCTGTTCCCAGGCCTCAAAAGAATACTCGCTGAAAAGAAATTTAGCGCCAATGAAGAAATATTCGCCGAAACTGAGGCCTATTTTGAAGCGAAAGACAAATCGTACTATAAAAATGGTATCGAAAAGATGGAAGATCGCTGTATCGCCCTCGAAGGCAGCTTTGTTGAATAATAAAATCGAATTTTGCCAAAAAAAAAATGTGTTTTACTATGGTAGACCGGGGACTTTTCAATTGGCCTGTTATACAATGTTCTTCCTCTGAACAACAAAATATATTTCGACGAATGGACGGTTTTTTCGATTTGTTTTGGTTATTTGCGAGGAGGGTCGAAAAAACGCCAAGATACAAAAAGACAAGAGAAGTGTGAATAAAAGATTTCATCTAAAAAATTGAACGTTTCCAGTGTATCAATTATTTCCTACGCTTTTTCGTTTCTTGAAAAAAAACATAATTCTATGTTTCATGACATGTCAGTTTGAGAATATTATATCATACATACAGAAATCTACTATTTGGAGGTTTAAGAAATTTTGTGAGAAATTACACGAATATACACGTTTTCCATTTTTTAAATTCAAATCCTATTCAAATCGACATTACGAAAATCTTTTCTCATAATCACACTTAGTTACGAATTTATACCCATTCACGAATTTACCCACTCCAATTATTGAGCCCCAATATTCAAATGTGAATATCTCATTCCTTTATAGAAGCGCAATATATGCAAAATTGAAATTGAAATCATCCAACTTTCAAAAGGCGTAATTTCTCCAACTTCAGACAAACCGCAATCAACTTAAGCGGGGATTATAACCGAAACTGGACGTCCAACTTCTTCATCGAATCAGACGACGTAAAAGTTTTCAAATTCTACATTTCATCCTACGTATCCTCGAGTCCACACATAACCTCAAACACACATCTCGCGGCTCTACCATTCGCAATATTTCTCTTTCGCTCCCCCCATTCTGTGCTAATTGGACCCTCGCATTCTGTGTTTTTCGCTTTATGGTCCTCGTGCATTATCCTTCGGAGCAATTAGAGCATTAGAGGGAATTGAATTTCGCAGGGTTTTCTCGGAGTGCGGTCTGACGTATCCAGCTAGCCTGTTGCGGAGAAAAATTTCATTTCGCTTCCATCTACACAACAGGGGGAGCTAACGGGTTATTTTTAGCTGCATGAGAAGTTTCTATGGTTGTAGTCTATGGTTTGACAGTTGACAATGTCAATCTGTGTTGACATTTCTGTTCGGTAAGGTTTGGCAATTCATCAGGAATCATTTGAGGCCAGAACAACGCTCCCAAATTATGTAAATTTACTTTGAAAATTGGGCTGATTTGAAACTAGCCGAAGATGTGGTAAATATACAGGGTGAGTCAAAAATGTGTACCGAGCTTTTTGGGGGTGATAGGATATTGAAAAATAAGTATAGTTTGATGAATAAACTCATAGACCGAAATGCATGATAAGAGAGATATATCCTTCCAAAGTTGATGAAATTAAAAAAATTTCACCGCATAAATCCTAAACGGTGAATGCCATTACACTTCTACATTCTGGATATTGTTATTAAGGGTGTTTTTAGAGGATGAGTCATGGTTTTTTTGAGACAACTTCAACACCCCCTGAAAGATCGGTAGACATTTATGCCTCACCCTGTATAGTTATCGCACTCCACTCCGTGGAGAAATTCTGTTCTTTGGAACTTACGCATTATGGTCCCCTGAATAAAAAATTGCATTGAAAGTTTTAGCAGCTCGAGTAGTTTTGGAGATATGGCCTCTCAAAGTCAGAAAAACGGGATTTTCACATATTTTTTCTCCATCAAATGTCGCTCAGAATTCTTTTTATCAGCGAAATATACACATTCTAATTCAACAACATTGAATCAACTTACCTTCAAATCACAGGTAGTATTAAGGAGGAGATTGCTAGGCTTTAGATCTCTATGAAGTACATTAGCCGAATGTATATACTTCAAACCTCTCAGAATTTGATACAGGAAGTAACATATATGATCGTTGCTCAATCTCTGAAAAAAAAAAGAAAAAATAAGAATCAATTAAGTTATATCATTCACAACTGCTGGCATACTTTAAATACATCTTAAGGGATCCGTTAAAAACAAAATATTACAGAGATAAACTATAAATCCCTAACTATAACAAAAAAAATTAGTAAAACTCTAAAATGAGATCGGGAGCTTTTGGGCGGTCGTTCTTTCATGCGCCAATTGCGTACATAGCTATATGTGGTCCCCAAGGGTTCAATCGATGCTCAAATTCATATGGTGCTGATGACGCCTTCTATACAAAATTTTGCACGAAGCTTGAAATGGTTATTCTTTATACATTCTGAATTTTCTATGGTTCTGGTTATGTCATCACTTTGAGGACAGATTCGTCATCAGTTGTCGTCGCGTGTAACCATTTCTGGGTCAAAATTCAAAAATTACAGACGAAATGATAAAAAAGAGAAACAGGAACAACTAGCTTTACGAGACATCATACCAATACATCATACGCACTTCTCTATATTCTCAGAGAGAATGATGACTGAGTCATTTCTGTCTAAAATATAGTCGAAGGCTAGAGTAAACAAGTTCAAAGTCGAGACAAAACGAAAGACGACAAGAGTTGATAAAATTTATCACCAACCACAAGCCTAACACTGATAATGAGTGTCTTACTGCATGAGACGCATATGTGCATACCGTAATTTCGTAATTTCGGCAAACTAATTCTATTATGATTATAAATACGCACCACCACAAATTCACCCTCAAATACGTCACGTGTGAAGGTAGGAAATAGGAAACACGTAATTTGACGTTAAACAAGGATGCGCTTGGGATAACCTCATTAATGAAATAATGGAATAGTTAATTAAACTTAGCCTCAGATAATAGGGCCAGATTTTCTTCCTATGTATAGGTACCTAACTTCGGTAGGGTTAAGACCCATTTGTGAACATGCGAATTCAATTTATTCGATCACTCTCTCCCTGCTATTTCAAAGAGGAATCTCTTAGATTCTGTGTTGCTACAACAGAGTTCTCACCTGTCAAGTTTTACATAGAATTAAGATATCTAAAATACACGTGTCTCACTGATTAAATTTTGTTTGAGATAATTCTAGCTGAGATGCATAGAATCCCTGGTGTGTGTACTGATTCGATTTTGTTTCAGACTTTTTGAGATATCCACCTGTTGCTTTGGTCTTCTGCTTCACCAGAGTTCTGCAAGGTGGCGCTCTTCAGAAATTTTCGAATTCCCTCTATCTGCATGGCACCGTTTAAAAATGGAATACTGATTTTAGACTTTACGATCTTTCACAATACATTTTAATTCAGTTCCTATCGAATTTTAATTAAATGAATGGAATATAATGACATAGTATAAAAGATTGTTACGAGCATAGAATATAAAATATTATTGTTCTTTACTCGAAGGTCACTAGAGCCGAGAATCGAAAGAAATGTCAAATATAAAAAATGTATGCGCCATCTGAAACAGACGCGATCCCTCGAAATCAAGTGGGAATAAATCTGAAAAATCACCTGTTTTGTCTGAAAGTTTTAAAGGTATAAGTAGGTTTTCTGTGCTTCTCAATTCTATCGACTCGCTCGGCATGGGTCCCTTTTCTTCCTTAAGGTGGCGCTATAAAAAGAATTGGCCAATCAAAGGCATCATTTTAAAATTTCCATTTGTTCTGTCAATAGTTGATCGACTTTTGATTTAACCTCAAAACAACATTGACAGAAAATCGACGTGAGCGCCATAGAAAACGATGCAGAAATCAAGTGAAAAGGGACCAATACCACTAAAATCCAAGAAGGCTAGTCCCTTCAAAAGTCGCCAATTTAATCTCAAGGTTTTTCAGGAGTAAGTGAGCACACCAGTTTTTTAGACATCTTGCAGATAATCTTCGTTATTTTCGAATTCCCTCTATCTGCCTGGCGCCGTTTAAAAATGGAAAACTGATTTTAGACTTTACAAACTTTCGCAATAAATTACAATTCAGTTCCTATCGAATTTTTAATGAAATGAATGGAATATAATGACATAATAGAGAAGATTGTTACAAACATAGAATATAAAATATTATTGGTCTATACTCAAAGGTCACGAGAGCCGAGAATCGAAAGAAATGTCAAATATAAACGATGTATGCGCCATCTGAAACAGACGCGATCCCTCGAAATCAAGTAGTTATAAATCTGAAAAAATCTCCCGTTCAGTCTAAAAGTTTTACAGGTATAAGTAGGTTTTCTGTGCTTCTCAATTCTAGCGACTTGCTCGGCATGGGTCCCTTTTCTTTCTTAAGGTGGCGCTATAAAAAGAATTGGCCAATCAAAGGCATCATTTGGAAATTTCCATTTGTTCTGTCAATAGTGGATCGACTTTTGATTTAACCTCAAAACAACATTGACAGAAAATCGACGTGAGCGCCATAGAAAACGATGCGGAAATCAAGTAAAAATGGACCGATACCACTAAAATCCAAGAAGGCTAATCCCTTCAAAAGTCGCCAATTTAATCTCAAGGTTTTTCAGGAGTAAGTGAGCACACCATTTTTTTAGATATCTTGCAGATAATCTTCGTTATTTTCAGTTATAGATTACTAGTGAAATGAGCAGACATCTAACCAGAAATATAATTGTTACAAATTTAATTCCAATAAACTTCTATAACCGTTCTTCGTCACGTGCTCCTCTTTGGAGGTAATGGTGCACATGGCAGGGACCACTCAGTTGCCATACTTATGATTCCGCCAGTGATCTCGGTATGAAACAGTGCAATCTTCTGAGAGAGGACGCACCATATTTTTTCTAGGAAAACACTTCGATAGATATGTATATAACCTATAGATATTACGTTATTTTCCAAGACCATGAAGTATTTCCTCTTGTAGCCTTTTCGAGATTGAACGTTTAAGAGTTGCAAGACAAATTTCTTTAACCTTCAAATATGGTATTCCTATCAACAGAAAAATTAAACTAATTTATTTTTTTGTTGGCATCATTATCTACGGGTACCAACATACAAATTTCAAGAACCTCGAGCCCTTTCCTCTCAACTTCATCGAGTTGAAAGTCAATTGGGAGGTTTGTTGCTTCTGAAAACAAGGAAAATTGAGTGATGTAATTTCCCCGAGGCAGGGATGTTCTCTCGGAAATTCGCAGGATGATTTTCAATGCGGCAGGTGGAAATTTTCCGACAAGAATAAACATTTTAGTTTGGAGGGGGAGGGGCGAACAAGTGACGCCGAATATTAACTTGAATATGAATAATGGAGAATTCAATGGAATAAGATTATATTCGCTGACAAAGGCAAGAGCGTAGAGGCCCAAGAGAAAGAGCTTGGAGTGAATCTGAAAGAGTTCAACAAAACCAAGAATAAAGCTACATTTATATAACTATGATAAATTGCTAAATTCAGTTACTCATGAGAAAATTGGAATTATGCAAACACAACACGCACCGTATATTCTGAAGAGATGAAATTTTGAAGGAACCATTTTTGTCTCAACTAGAATATCCAAACCAAATTTCATGAAAATAGGACAAAGAAATAAAATAGACATAGAATTAGGAAGTCTGAAATACTGGTGCTTTTCCAGATTAGATTTTGTTGAAAATAATTCTGGCGACCCTCTCGGCATAGTTCCCTTTTCCTTCCTTAAAATGGTGGTATAAAGAGAATTGTCTAATTAAAGGCATTGTGGGGACAAAAAGCAATTAGACATAATGTCTGTGCCTAGCCGAATTCGTCGTAACAAAACTTGAGATAAATATACCTGCATTAGTGTAACAATGGTCTTTCGTGGTACTCATTCATAGGGTTCTCAAAGAGATACAATAGAGAATATCTTTCCCCTACCCTATTTAGTGTGCAGGCACCATGATACCATTGCGCATGCATACTACTTAGAGAATAAGAAAAGGAAGAAGAAATTCACGCTGTACAATATGATTGTTTAAGACAATTCTAGAGACCCGCTCAGCATGGGTCCCTTTTTTTCCTCAAGGTGGCGCTTCACAAAGAATTGACTAAACAGGATGCGGAATTCCTCAGATTTTGCCCCTGCTCTGAAAAATCTAAGATCATTTTACTGTGCTGGAATAATGGATGCATATATTGATACTTGATTTCAGTATCATGGATAGCAAGAAACCTGTAGATCTCCCACTTCCAGAAACAACCTTAACCCAGCACCTACGAGTGATGACCCTGTATGAAACAGAAGCTAAATTTGCCGCAGCAGAACCAATTTGACGCCTCGCGATGAAGCTGTGTCTGTTCTTATATTACAGCTACCGCAATTTGACGCAACCGTCCTCCGACGCTGTCAACCGAAAACCAATTATCCAGCTTTTAAAATCTCTTCCCGTCTTGTCAGAGTTCGGTTCGGCACGCAATTTTGCGCACTTCAAACAACTAGCTTTACGAGACAGTTTAGCCATTACGCGTCAAGTCCTTGACCAAGAAATTATATGCACTTTTCTATATTTTCATGTAAATGGGAGTAGCTGAATTTTATCACTTTCTTCCTTAACATTTATAGGATGAAGAGATTTTTTCCAGATTGTTTAAGACGAAAGGTAGGAACGTTTTACAGACTCGAAGTTCTTTCTGGCGAAAATACATATATTCGAGGGCTAGAGTAAACAAGTCGTCGCGTGTAACCATTTCCGGGTCAAAATTCAAAAATTACAGACGAAATGATAAAAAAAAAGAGAAGCAGGAACAACTAGCTTTACGAGACATTATACCAATACATCATACGCACTTCTCTATATTCTCTAAGAGAATGATGACTGAGTCCTTTCTGTCTAAAATATAGTCGAGAGCTAGAGTAAACAGGTTCAAAGTCGAGACAAAACGAAAGACGACGAAAATTGATGAAATTTATCATCAACAACAAGCCTAACTTTGATAATAAGAGTCTTACTGCATGAGACACATATGTGCATACCGTAATTTAGGCAAGCTAATTCTATTATGATTATAAATACGCACCACCACAAATCCACCCTCATACACGTCACGTGTGAAGGTGGGAAATAGGAAACACGTAATTTAACGTTAAACAAGGATGCGCTTGGGATAACCTCAATAATGAAATAGTTAATTGAACTAAGCCACAGATAATAGGACCAGACTTTGTTCCTATGTACCTATATTCGGTAGGATTAAGACTAATTTGCGAACATGCGAATTCAATTTATTGTGTCACTTTTTTCATTCGAATTCAAAGAGGAATCTCGTAGATTCTCTGTTGCTAAAATAGTGTTGTCACCTGCCAAATTTTACATAGAATTAAGATGTCTGAAATACTGGTGTATTTACTGATTAGATTTTGTTTAAGATAATTCTAGCGACCCGCTCGGCATGGGTCCCTTTTACCTTTTCTACCTTAAAGTGGCGCTATACAAATAATGGAGTAATCAAAGGCATCATTTGAAAATTTTTATTCGTTCTGTCAATAGTGGATCCACTTTTGATTTAACCTCAAAACGACTTTGACAGAAAGACGACGTGAGCGCCACAGGAAACGATACGGAAATCAACTGAAAAGGGACCAATACCATTGAAATCCAAGAAGGCCTTTCCAAAAATCGCCAATTTCATCTAGATGTTTTTCAAGAGTAAGGTGAGCACACCAGTTTATAAGGTATCTTGCAGAAAATCCTTCATTATTTTCAGTTATAGATTACGGATGTCTAAAATACTGGTGTGTTCACTGATTAGATTTTGTTCGAGATATTTTTAGCGACTCGCTCTGCATGGGCCCTTTTTCATTTTCTTCCTCAAGGTGGCGCTTTACAAAGAATTGACCAAACAGGGTGCGGATAATTCTCAGACTTTGCCCATCCTCTGAAAAATCTAAGATCCTTTATTGTGTCAGAATAATATAATGTTTGTTTATGTTTATAATAAAAGCATAGATTGATTTCTGATTCCAAGATAACAGATAGCAAGGAACCTGTAGATAGCCCACGTCCAGTAACAACCCTGTATGAAACAGAAGCTAAATTTGCCGCAGCAAAGCCAATTTGACGCCTCGCGATTGGAAACCCTCTAATAATCGCTACGATGAAGCTGTGTCTGTTCTTATATTACAGCTACCGCAAATTGACGCAACCGTCCTCAGACGCTGTCAACCGAAAATCCAGCTCTTAGAATCTCCTCCCGGCTTGTCAGTTGAGGTGTTCTTACAATTTCAAGAATTGCTTACACAGGTCATAACTATAATTCAAGATACATAGGTACAAAATGACATGAAACTCATAAATAATAAATAACAAGAATCTGTCATAATTACACTGATCGCGCTACCTACAATTGACTTAAAGAAGCGTAACTTATATTCTCAAAATTGGCAAAACAAAATCTAATCAGTCCATACACCAGGTTTTTATACATCTTATGTGTTGCTAAAATAGTGTTGTCACCTGTCAAGTTTTACATAGGATTAAGATGTCTAAAATACTGGTGTATCCACTAATTAGATTCTGTTAAAAATAATTCTAGCGACTCGCTGGGCATGGGTCTTTTCTTCCTTAAGAGGGATTACTACCACGTGGCTTTCCGCGTATCAGTCAAACTTTGGTAACCATTAATTTACCCCCTGGCGCTCCTGCGATGACCAAACTTGGTAGATCTCCCACGTCCAAAATAACCCAGCACCGACGAATGATGACCCTGTATGAAACAGAAGCTAAATTTGCCGCAGCGAAAGCCAATTTGACGCCTCGCGATGAGAAACCCTCTAATAATCGCGACGATGAAGCTGTGTCTGTCCTTATATTACAGCTACCGCAAATTGACGCAACCGTCCTCAGACGCTGTCAACCGAAAACCAATTATCCAGCTCTTAGAATCCCTTCCCGGCTTGTCATCATCGGAATTCGCTTCGACGACACGACATTATGCACCCGGAAAAAGAATCGGAGGTGGCGATATTACAAGAACCCGATCGGTTTCCGCCTCCTACCCCTAGAAATCCAAGACTGTTCCGTCTATGTAAGGAGGGCCATTATTATTCAATACGCAAGGGTTGTCTGAGCGTTATCGAATGACGCGAGTGAGAATAGTTTGTGTATTATGAGATTTTCGAGTAGCCGAGCGAACGGATAACGTTCTCGCATCGTGGAAGAGGATATTGCGGAAAAAAGTTGGGTTGGGATACGTTTTATATGTATTGGGCCAATTGAAACGTTCCCATTGTGAAGATATCATCTGAAAGTGTACAGGGTGGACAAATAATCGGCTATATCTCAGGATCCACTCATCGTAGAGACTTGCGGTAAAAAATTTTACCACTAAAGTGTACAAGAAAACACACTGGAAATGAATTTGAAGTCCATACCTCTACCGCAAGAGGGCTTAATAGCTATTGTCGAAAAGAAAAATGAATTTTACTCGAAAATGTTTCATATGAAGTTGAAGGAAGAATATCATCACTGTAATCCTTGTGAAGTTCTCTATCTTTTTGAATTGTCACTTTCAATTTCACGACATCAAATAAGTGTAGGGGACAGGGAAAAATCTGACTGATTGAAATGCCTGTATTTTCAGTTTGGCTCAACATTTTTGAGCAAATTAGAAGTCGTCTAAGAGATAATATCTTGTTGATTGAGGACAAAATATACTCATGATAAATTTGTTTTTGCTGTTTTCGATAGGGGACGCTAAGTCAGAAGTTCATTGTTTCGTTCATTTTAATCCGTAATTTCAAATGTAATGATAGGATTTTCTCAACAGAAACAGAAATTCCATCAAATTTGCATGAAAAAACCTGAAGGTCGCAAGTTTATTCATGCAAATTTGATGTTTTGATTGAGAATTTTACAAGGATTAGGGTGAGGATTTTTTTTCTTCAACTTCATATGAAACATATTCGAGTAAAATTCATTTCTCTACTCGACGATAGCTATTTTGCCCCCTAGTGTTAGAGGTATGAACTTCAAAACAATTTCCAGTGTGTTTTCTTGTACACTTTAGTGTTAAAAATTTTTGTCTCTACGATGAGTGGATCCTGAGATATAGCCGCTTACCTCGCTTATTTGCCCACCCTGTACATCATATCATTCATGAATATTTGTAGACGAGAAAGCTGTGTGCAAAATGGGGGCCGCGCGAGCTCACAATCAATCAAAAGAAACAACGTGTTAATGATTCTGACCAGTGTTTGAAGCTGCTTGAGTTCAATAAACCTGAATTTTTGCGTCGATATGTGACAATGGATGAAACATGGCTCCATCATTTCACTCCGGAGTCCAATCGACAGTCAGCTGAGTGAACTGCACATGATGAACCGAATCCAAAGCGAGGAAAACACAACAGATAGCTGGCAAGGTTATGGCATCAGTATTCTGGGATGCGCAAGGTATAATATTCATTGATTACCTCCAAAAGGGCCAGACCATCAACAGCGATTTTTATATAGGGTTATTGGACCGTTATTGGATCGTTTAAAGGATGAAATCGTTAAAAAACGACCTCATATGAAGAAAAAAAGGTGCTGTTTCATCAAGACAATGCGCCGTGTCACAAATCAATTGAAACAATGGCGAAGTTGCATGAATTGGACTTCGAATTGCTTCTGCATCCACCATATTCGCCAGATCTGGCCCCCCAGCGACTTTTTCCTGTTCTCAGACCTCAAAAGAATGCTCGCTGGAAAGAAATTTAGCGCCAATGAAGAAGTAATCGCTGAAGCTGAGGCCTATTTAGAAGCGAAAAACAAATCGTGCGACAAAAATGGTATCGAAAAGTTGGAAGATCGCTATAATCGCTGTATCGCCCTGGAAGGCGATAAAAATGAATAATAAAAAAATAGAATTTTGCCAAAAAAATGTGTTTTACTATGGAAGACCGGGGACTTTTTAATTGGCCTGTTAGTTTGTCTATTATGAGATTTTTCGAGTAGCCGAGCAAACGGATAGCATTCTCGCATTGTGGGAGAGGATATTGCGGAAAAAAGTTGGGATACGTTTTGTACGTAAAAGCCCGAGGCCAGTGGTGACCGCTGGAAGAACGTTATGGAAACGGGTGATATTGTATGCCTCGAAGAAATGATATGAATTCCTCATAGAAAGAGGGGAATGGAGTGGAGGCGCTGCAGGCGGGACGCAGCTGACTGAGGGACAAATAAAACGTTTTCTATGAACGTCGAACAATATCTTATTTCAAAAATTCAATACTCCCAAAATAGTGTATTCAGTATCAAGAATGATTTTATTGGCTAAGATCGTTATACATCCTTATTTGGGTTATATTTGGTCTGAATACCGCAGATAGTTTTAGAGCGGTTTCCAAAATTTCAGATGACCAGCTTCGTATATACAGCTTGACACTGGTCATTGGTCAACAATATTTTTCTTCGACAGAATTTTGGAGGTAAAAAATGGTTAATCTCTTGTAATTTGCAAGCAACTGAAAGTTCATAATTGCTCTAAAGGGTATTTGTATCATAATTAAAATAATAACGTTTTGAATGTCGGATATCATGGAAAATGCTAATAAACAATAATATGGAAATCAAAATGACAAGACGAGCGCGAGAGGTAACCGAACTTTACCAGAATAAAAGTACGGTTCTCAGAGTAATAAACATAGATAGAAGGAGCATATGTCATTTTCAGTAAGCAAATTTCGTCCCCAACATGAACTATCAAATTTGACATGAAGCGCGCGGAAATGAAAACATATCAGTGATACGATATTTCACTCAATTCGCGAGTTTCTCCACAAAGAACGCACTTCTTATGTCCCATAGTGAATGAACGTTGCATATTAACTCAAAATATATTGAAATAAATACCTAAATATATCAGAAATTTAGAAAACAAACTTCAAGCGCGCCAAATGACGTGAAACAACCGATGACACTAGTATAGCAAAAGTTGTCAAACCTTGGATTTCAGCAGATAGATACATAAAATAATTAATATTCTGCAAAGTATAAATTCGAAAATTAGGAAAAACATCGTATTCCAAATATTCCAATTTGCATACTTTATTGAGAATCACACAAATAAATGTATTCGATTCAATATGATATACATTCATAACGATATAGAAAATTGTGGATTTGAAAATATATCACAATCCGACAACGTAATCTAACCATGTTGGGGACATGTAAAATTGTATTCTCTATCTATGTTTATTACTCTATGGTCTATAATATGAAGAAACCCCCTAATATTCTTAGGCCTTTTCTCTCATCCTTCAATTTTTTGTGATTTAAATTGTCATCATGTGTTGATGAAGGACACTATAAAATTTATTGTTCCTTTCTGGTTCTTTTCTTTTTTGTTTTCAGATTCAGTTCATAATATATGCACCGTTTTGTTGCATGAAAAAGGTTTTGTTTGAATGAAATGTTGCCCGGTTTGGCAAATGTTCTCACCTGTGATTTGAGTAACTTGTAGAGATCCGTTTCCATCAGACACTGAACTATGTACACATCCTTCATAGAGTCTATCGTAACCGCTCTCAAGATATCTCTTATATCGATGATCTGCAAAAATGAAATCAGAGAATTAGATCTTTTGTTTTGATGTTATTTGAAATTATAGAATTTTCACATATGTATACAAAGTACTTACATTTTCATGCTTAAACCTTGTGAGTATCTTGATTTCCCTGAGTGTTCTTTGGCAATATGTTTGATGTTCGAAAGGCGATATCTTCTTAATTGCCACTTTTGTGTTAGTAACTTGGTCGAATGCGGACCTGAAAAGATCAGATATAACGTTAGGTATTTCTACACACTGAATTTTCAAATGAAAAAAAAAAGTTGAAAGTGTTTTCCTAATTATCGGTTCTTGATTTTCGTGATGTTCAGCTGCATGAGAATTTTCTATGCTTATTGTCTACGGTTTGACAGTTGAGAATGTCAAACTGTATTGACATTTCTGTTCGGTGAGGTTAGGCAATTCATCAGGAATCGTTAAACTCCAGAACAACGCTTCCAAATTGTGGAAATGTACTGTTCGCGAAGTTCACAGAGCACTTTGTCCATTTTACGTCAACATAATCGGCCTAATAGGCAAGCAACTCGTACATCAACAAGACAAAGAAATGTGCGCACCAAACAGAATATTGCTGCTATATAGCGCGAAGTGGTGAAGAAGACGCAGAAATGTCGATACGTCGCAGTTCTCAACTTATTGGCCTTTTTAAAGATCTTGCTTTGCCTGCAAAAATTAAACTTTGAAACTGGTCGAAGATTTTTACCATAAAATTTTCAATTTGTCAATAAGCAAAATTGTCTTATACAGGGTGATTCACCGGGATGGCCTATTAAACGTTTATGGAAAACTAATCATAATTTTGAGCTGAAAATTTGAAAAATGGGTAACAAGCTAATGATCTTTCTCCATAAATATTTTCAGATCTCCACAACTTCCGGTTATACCGGAAACAGACTACTACTTCCTTATTTCAAATGACACACCCAGTATATTATTGCTTCATTAGATAGCTTTTTGGATGGCAATTTCGGCAACATGCCATACCTTGGGTAAAAACTCAACAGTTCATGAGTTATTGGAATTCTTATAAAAAAAAATTGTGGCGATGAGGACCCAAACTTTTTGGAATATTTCAGTAGAAAAAGCTTTTTTTGGCAACCGTCCGGGAAGTGCCCACATCCCGGACGCTTTTTCTCTGAGAAAGTAGCATTTCCCGGCCTAGTCCGGAAAGTACGTACTTCCCGGACTAGGCCGGAAAAGAATCATAGAATCCATAGCAACCGAGATAACGGCTGACAGTTCATATGAAATTAGTTGTCAAAAATTCGCATGTTTTTTTATCGCAATCGCAATAAAAAATGGAAAGCAGCAGCGATAGTGTTATTTTACATGGTTGCGGAAAAATATTGTACGCAACACGCCCGAAAATGGTTTTTTTGGACTCACAGACTTCCAGGACGAGCGTAAGCGACGCTCGTCCTGGAATTTTGTCTATTCGTCCAAAAAAACCCTATTTTCCGGACTTGTTACGTAAATTACTATTTTCGAGAAATTTTTTTTTCGATTCTGCAATTACGTAGTATTATAAGACAGTTTGCGGTTTGGACCAAAAATGCGCAGAAATTGCCATCAAAAAAGCTATCTAATGATGCAATAATATACTGGGTGTGCCATTTGAAATAAGGAAGGAGTAGTATGTTTCCGGTATAACCGGAAGTTGTAGAGATCTGAAAATATTTTAGGGAGGAAGATCATTGTCTCAAAGCCCAATGTGCAAATTATGCTCAAAATTATGATTAGTATAATCGTCTAAAAGGCCATCCCGGTGGATCACCCTGTATGGAGCAAAGACCATCTACTCTCCTTGGCCAAGAATTGTATTGTAGAACACACAGACCGACAGAAACACACGAAACCAAATCAAATCAGAGCCTCAATTTTTTTTCAATACCAAAGTTCTCACAAAGCTTTCCATTACCTTCATCAGTTGACGCTCAATTAAAATAACACAAATTCCTCCAGTTGAAGCGACATCTGCACGTCAGCTTTGGCGCTCATATAGAGCCTTCTAATTAGACTGGCGAAACGTCGACTTGTTCCGGACAAACCGGAACAGGGATTTATCGAAAAACCGTACAGAATATGGTCCTTCCGATTCCGCCAAACCAGAAACTCCCCAAAGGATACAGATATAATTAGGCGCAAAATCCCTTTTCATCGGCCGGCTGTCTTCCGTTCTGAGCCGGATCCGGACAACGGAATCGGGAGATATTGAAGTCACGTTTCCAATAAATAGAATTGTTTCCTCCTCGGCGGCGTCCGATATACGGACGTATATACGCCGGTAAGGTTCCGCAGTTCGTTATTCCATTAATGGGATGCTTTTCAGATTTTAGGATCCCTTCGTGTAATGAAGGAATGAGATACTTTCCAAAATAGGTGGTTTCATTTTGATATTAAAAAAGACGAGTATAAAGGATACAACGTTGAAATATTCAAGTGACGTATTCCTGAGACAATAGAAAAATAGGCTTTATGAACTTGATTCCGGAAATGTTTCGTTTCAGAGTAGGGATTCATCAAGCCAAATAGATTGACATTTTAAAATTTTAAAATTAATGAAAGGAATCATTCAATGAGACACATTTTTTCATTTGTGAGGTTACTTTGCTATTATGAAGGGAAAATAAGGTTATTAAAATGACCTGTACGACTTCTATAAACTCAATGATTTCTATCAACCCAATTTTACAACACTTTTCACATAAAGGTAGGGATTCATCAAGCCAAGTTACTTGACATTTTAACCAACTACTCGACTTGAAAATCTAGCTCGTGAAAAATTACATACTTGAGCTTGACTTGACTTGATTATAGATATTTATTGCTTGACTTGATATCAAGCTACTTGATATTACTTGAACTTGATATGCACGCGCCGCACAGCATATATTTCTGCAATCTCGTGCGCGCTTAAACTAAACAAGGGGATTCCTCGAACGCCGAGAGATTGAAGCATTCGCCAGTGTGACTTTATTAGTAGTTTTCTCACATTTCTATAAAATCTATTGGTAGATTTTGGTAGTTTCAGAAATATCTTTCCAAACTTGGCCAAAATGGCCAAGGATTTTTTATCAACGCCAGCATCTTCCGCTCCTGTTGAAAGACAATTTTCCAGAGCTGCTCTTACAGTTACAAAAACCCGCTATAGGTTAGGCGACAAATCTATAAGATGCCTCATGTGTCTTAGATCCTGGATGGAATATTATGAAATTAAACAAAGCCTGGAGGTTTCTCAATATCAAGAAACTTAATTTTTCTATTATTTTTATTTTGTTATGTTTTATAGTGATTTAATTTATGCTTCTATTTCAAAAAAGTTGATATTTTCGGTTCTTTTATTTATTATTGATGTGACACTACACAATGATACTGCTAAAAATCAAGTAGCTTGATATGATTCAAGTACTGCAACCGATACGACTAAAGTTCAAACCCCAATACCCTCATACGAACTCGAAAAAAGTATGGTGCGTACAAGTCCAGACAGACCAAGTTTGGTAAACGGTTCTTCTCAGAACCAAACAATCGGTCGTTCTCAGGACCAACACCCTGAAGACGGCAGGAGAATGCTTGCCGAAACGTCGGAAAAAACGAACTGCACAGATGATGAAAACAACCCAATAAACTATCTAAAAAAGAAGTGTTCTATTCGACATCAAAGTTATTGCACTAAAATCTGCACCATCCTGTATTTTTAAAACCTATTGTTCTCGAGTCAGACGTCGATATTCGAGTACGGACGAGACGGCAATTCTAGCGTTTATTATTCGATTAATTGCGGAGATTGAACAGTTACGCCGCTGGCCGTTGGATTCGTCCGAGGATACGCAGTCCCATTTCGGCAATAATGGCGTGGTTAGGACTGCTGATCGGCGGCCCTAGCTGCGAGGGTAATAGGTTCGATTCCCGCATGGACTGGGGGAGCTAATAGGTTTTTACACCTTTGTTCTTAAGAACACGATTCATTTATGTTGACGACTTCGTTAAATGAAGGTTTTCCAGTTGGAGGTTTCATTTTGAATACCCCGCTAATTGTACAGCTGTCACTTTTGAAGTTGTCGTATTTTGACAGTTGACAAGTTAAAACTAAGAAGCATAGAATCCCTGGTGTGTGTACTGATTCGATTTTGTTTCAGACTTTTTGAGTTATCCAATGTTGCTTTGGTGTTCTGCTTCACCAGAGTTCTGTAAGGTGGCGCTCTTCAGAAATTTTCGAATTCCTATCTGTCTGGCGCCGTTTGAAAATGAAATACTCATTTTAGACACTGCAAACTTAAATTACAATTCAGTTCCTTTCGAATTTTAAATGGAATGAATGGAATATAATGACAGAGTATAGAAGATTGTTACGAACATAGAATATAAAATATTATTGTTCTATACGTTTATATGTTTCATTGTAATTTCATTATGTGAATTAAATTTTATGACGTCACTCTTACCGCAGAATTGTAAATTTGCATTAAGAAATAAAGGGATTATTATTATTATTACTCAAAGGTCACGAGAGCCGAGAATCGAGAGAAATGTCAAATATAAACGATGTAAGCGCCATTAAAAACAGACGCAATCTCTCGAAATCAAGTAGGTTTAATATATAAATAAATATATAAATCTGAAAATTTTCCCGTTTTGTCTGAAAGTTTTACAGGTATAAGTAGACACACCAAGTTTTCTATGCATCTCAGTTAAAACTATGCCATTCCACTAAAATTAAAACTAAAAACTCTAAAAACACTAAAAAAAGGATAATTAAGGAACGGAAATCGCCTTGTAACTGATGCATTTGTTTTGATGTCAATATTCGTCACTCTTTGAATGACGGGACACTAGCATAGCGTAACATAATTTGATTTATTTCGAAATAATCAATCGATGCTCAAAAATAGTTTACAATGAGATTTATTCATAAAAACTCTTTCGTGTTTCAAAAGGGTCAATGTTTTTCTCAGTTCAATGATTTAGCTATTGTGAAGTTATGAAAAAAGAATTCCTGATGAAGCATTCAACAATCAAATCAGGATTCTCCACGCCTATGGCTCGCACACACAATCGGCTAGCTCGATTGTGATTGGTGACACTTAACTTCCATCTCTCTTGTATTCGGGATCTAATCGAGTACAAATGTTTACTTTCCGTTCCTTCCAAGGTTTATAGATTTAGACAGGTTGTCTCGTAACTTTCAACCAATCAGCGTTAACCATTCGTGACGTCACTAGGTTTACACTTTCAAATAAATAACATTTGATTGTTTTTTCTGATTTGTTTTGGTCGCGTATATCGTTTGTAGCCTCTCCTAAAGAATCTTCAATATCTTCAATCATAAAATAGCTACGATAAAGTATGTCAATGATGGCCAATGGCGATACAGACACTCTATAGACCTTGACAGACACCGGATGACGCGTTACCCCACTCTTCAACCCAAGTTACGAGACAACCTGTGTAATCTACAGACCTTGCTTTCCTTCTATCTATATTCTAAGGGAAAGATAGAACGTTACAACGATACAACAACAGGAGCTTGCTTAAATTCAATACAAAAATGATGAAAATTTTGCAGTATATACTTATCAATACGCCGGTACTATAGAACATTCACCAATTTTATTGGTTCAATTAAAAATGAGTTATATAATCATTATTTTATGGTTTGTAGATGAAATATGCCATTTCACAATAGAAGTGTTATACCCCATTTAATGAGTCCATCGGAAAGTCATTAACTAATGGTGGTTTAATGGGCTGCTTCTTGCAACTGAATTTATAAGTTATAAAATGTATGATCTGGTTTTCCTTTTACGTCGTTATTATAACTATAATTCAGTGAGTAATAGGAAAAAAATATTTTATTTAATTCCTATAGCTAGTGATGAAGAATTTTAAAAATCTCCTCTGTTTCCTCCTCTGTAATTTTTTTTATCGGTTTCAAGAATCTCAAACCCCTCAAAATTCGACCCAATGTTAATGAATTAGTGGTCAAATTCAAGAATGTAAACTCTATAACTCCCGAACAAAAATACCTGAAACCTTGGAACTTTCAGTTTGTCACTTTGTATTGGCATCTCAACAGGTGCTCTCTTAGGAGACATTAAAATATATTCTTGGACTCTCAGATGTGAAGCTCAAATAGATCTTTCAGAAATGACTAAACATGAAGGATTCTGTTTTGTTCTTGAAAAAACATGAATAGTTTCAAATTATTGTTTGAATATTGATTCCCAATATTTGTAAACAAACTATTAAACATTTGATCTTATCAGAATTCATTTTTTTCGATCTGAATAACTTTCTTCTAAATTCTTCTCAAAAACCTCTCAAGGTAGATAAATAAAATCTAATTAGACACTATGAAGCCATTTAAATGATTGCAATAAAATTATTTCATGGTGTAATGATGTATTGTTATAATTTGAACAGCTACATTCTGCCAATAATTAGATAAAATGAACTGAAAGAGGTTATCCCACTTGGTTATCAATACTCATTCCTATTTTCATTTCACTTGAAAGAAATGAATTACATACAAGTAGGTATATGTCTAGGTATTGCAGAAGTTTTAATTTATAAAGGTTTATATGTTCTGAATATTTTTCAAAGAATCTTAAAATGGTTTTCTTTTCACTTTAACTTTTTCTTCAGATTACAATCTTGTGATTTTCAAGTATGTAAACATTGATCCCCTCCGATTGATTTCCATTATTATCGAATACATCTAAAACCTAACACTATTGCTCAAAACTTAACACACAGCATTTTATACACTTAAATATAAAAATACAAAATGTACAGCAGGTAGTACAGTAGAATTATTAATAATTCTAAAAAAATTGATTAGAAGTACATTTAAAATATTGTTCATTAAAATGTAGTATTAGGAACTACATAATGAAATTTACCTAAATCATTGATCCAAATATTGCCAATAATTGCCATTCCTGGTTCTAAATGGTAATAAATATCAACTTTCAGTATTATGAAAGTGAACTTTCTAAAAGATAGGGTATTCTAGATGTTACTTTGTTTGAACACAATAAATACATTGTGTATGTTGTGACATAATTTGATAACTTTTATCTAAAAAACATGTAATTTTAATCGACATTTTATTGAATTAATTCTAGTCTTCAAAATAACGAAAACTTCATCACATCTAATGTATTTGGG
This sequence comes from Harmonia axyridis, assembly GCF_914767665.1. NCBI lineage: Eukaryota > Metazoa > Arthropoda > Insecta > Coleoptera > Coccinellidae > Harmonia > Harmonia axyridis. The sequence continues at coordinate 36,547,981 of NC_059505.1, forward strand.
ATACTGCAGCAGAATGTCATAACCTAATTTTTTCATATAAATTTCGATGAATTCTACTTCAATTAAGTACAAACGTTTCAAATGACATGGAGAGTAATCCACCAAAGGAAGATTATAATGGAATTTGGTTATCTCAATTCATACAAATTTACTTATCTTCTAGGGCGTGTAGGTAAACACAAAACAAAAATCCTGAAGTTGGATAAACAAACTATTATACTTACACGACCATTCCATAAGCTCCCTCGCCGATATATGAAAGGTTGGTATATCTAGGACCTACTTCAAAAATTTGGCCTTTCACAATTTCAGCATTTGGATTTGCATTTGAGGCACCTGTGGCTTCCGCCATTTTCACGATTTTCGCGAAAAGAAGGACTAACCTCAGGTATTATAGGTCCAAACTTGAGAACTGGCAAACTCAAACTGGAAATAATGCAATAGCTAAAGGGAGCAAGAAGATGGAAAATGACAAGGATAGAACAACTCGGAAGATTTGCAAATCTTCAATATATAAATTAAAATAGTTGCATAATTTAACATAATCCCATTGTGAATCAGAATAATTTTCAGATTTTGGTACAATATTCGGCCTAAACACAATTATTTCAATAAACCATTTGAATTCAGAATTGAAGATTTTCACTGTTACTAGCGACATCTTTACTGTGTTATAATAATAAACGGTGAGGCAAATGCAGGTGCCTGTCATATCCAAGATTCAGTACATAAAGAATAATTCTTTGGAGAAACAAAAAAATTTTAACATTCCCGACCACCTCCCGGGTATGAAAGCTGGTCTTCATATTTCCAGGCTGTTAATGAAGTTCACTTCATTAACACAATAACTTCCGACGAAATGAGTTGTTGAAACAAAGATAGAATGTGTATATATCCAAATAAGAAGGCTTGAAAAAGGGTACTGCCCGAAACGTTGCCTATCAAATAACAATTCTATCATAAACAATAAATATATTCAGTATCAACCCTGAAATCAAATTTCACCTTACAATATTATGTTCTGTGACATATATCTATATATATACTTGTCAACTGTCATTGCCGCATAATATAAAACTAACCTTCAACGTTTGTAAGTAGTTTGTGTTGACTATATTGTGGCCGGTTCTATAAGTTATAAAAAGTTTGATTTAATTTTCCAATGTCGAATAGGAAATAGATTTGGTGCACTCATAGGTAGAAATATTCCCATTCACGATGGCTAATGGGCCTATAGCAGAAAGAAATAGAGGTAAGCTGTGCTCTGGTGACCCCAAGAGCCACGAAAATACATTTTACAATTATTGCATCTACTGATATTAATATTTTATTTGAATTTCAGATGCCACTATATATGTTGGTGGTCTCGATGATAAAGTCTCAGACTCATTACTCTGGGAATTATTTGTACAAGCTGGACCCTTAGGTAAAGTATATTTCATTATATTTGGTGAAAGAAGTAATCTAATCGGTGATGAATTTTTCAGTGAATGTTCATATGCCCAAGGATAGGGTTACGATGATGCATCAAGGATATGGCTTTGTTGAATTCATGGGAGAAGAAGATGCCGACTATGCTATCAAAATTATGAATATGATCAAACTATATGGAAAGCCGATTAGAGTTAATAAAGCCTCAGCACACCAAAAAAATTTGGATGTTGGGGCGAATATATTTATAGGAAATTTAGACCCTGAAGTAGATGAAAAGCTACTCTACGATACATTTTCTGCATTTGGTGTTATACTTCAAACTCCGAAGGTGAGTAGTTATTAGTACACAGTTTAAGAAAGAAGGAATAGTTTAAATTTATTATAACTTTAGAATTACTTTATTCATCAACTTGACATCAAAACAACTACTGTCATGTTACATAGGTACCTGTTAAGATGTCTAAAAACCAGGTGTATGAACTGATTAGCTTTTGTTTTGCCAATTTTGAGAATATTAGATAAGCTTCGTTATGTCAACTGTAGGTAGCGCTATCAACAAATTAACTCTCTCTCTCTCTATTACAAATATTTGAATTCATTCCAGCAAACGTTTCGTGTTTTGTTTCACGACATTGCACGATCATATTCGATTACACATCGCTTTTGATTGGTCAGTATCGGGTTTTAATTAATATATCCAATCAAAATCAACGGAAATGACAAGTATGACATTGCGGCGCCGCCACGAACTAAATCTAATATTTTCAATTTGGTCGAATGTCATTCCATTCAAAATTTGACGAGTGCATTCACCATATTTTTAGACATCTTAGTACCTGTGTATCAAATAGTGCATATTTGAATAATATATTTATTCTAACAAAAGATTGAAATTTTTAAACAAAAAATAAAATGTATCACATATTAGTGTCCACCATTACGTCACCATCTCCTTACGTAGGAGAAGGGACTGAGGAGGAGGATTAGTGTTAAATTTAATAATGCAATTTCTCTTGTTTTTCAGATTATGAGAGATCCAGATACAGGAAATTCTAAAGGCTTTGCATTCATTAATTTTGCCAGTTTTGAGGCCTCTGACGCTTCAATTGAAGCTATGAATGGACAATACTTATGCAACCGAGCAATTTCCGTTTCTTATGCATTCAAGAAGGATTCCAAGGGAGAACGTCACGGTTCTGCTGCTGAAAGATTGTTAGCCGCCCAAAACCCGTTATCACAAGCTGATAGACCTCATCAGCTGTTCGCTGATGCACCACCAATGGGTATGATGCCTCCGGGTATGGCTATGGCGCCTCCTCCACCACCAGTTTTGATGGCGGGTATGATGCCTCCACCTCTCATGGCACCTGGAAATATAGCACCACCTCCACCTCCTCCTGTTCCCCCACCAACAGGTTTTCCTTCTGGTATACCTCCCCCTCCTTTACCTCCTACCCAGCCACCTCTTCCACCTGGCGCACCCCCTCCACCTCCTACCTCTTCATCTGGAGCAAATGCTAGACCTCCACCCCCACCAATGCCACCAGGAGGTGGTCCACCAAGAATGATGCCTCCCATGTGGCCAGGTGTACCAGCTCCACCTCCAGCTCCTCCTACTAGCAATGCGCCACCATTCATGGGTGGATTTCCACCACCACCCCCGCCAGGGGGTAGACCCCCACCACCGAATTGGAGGCCGCCACCTCCCAACTTCATGGGAATGCCTGGAAGACCACCATTTCCCCCACCACCAACTAGTTCGGAAGAAAATAGTTGGGGCTAACTTTGAAATTGAATTTCACCAAATGACATTCAACATTCTTGTTTTCAAGGTAGTTGTTATATACTTTGAAATATGTATATACTGTATTTCCTAATGTTCTTTTTTATCAACCATTTGTATTTTCATACAGTTTCTGAAAAATGGAATAAAGTTAAAAATTCGATGTATTTTATTGATTTCAAGCAACAATATCAACATTAAACAAAATAAATTATTTTATCACATAGTTATTATTATTTCAATAAACAATTAAAATTCCTAAAAAATTGATTTAAAATGTTTCATCTTCGGTGCATTCCTGGGTATCATGTCCAAACACTGAAAAGAGAAACTTAGTCGTCAATCTATGTACTTGAGCATTTTTTTATGTATCCCAACCTCAGAGGAAAGAAAAGATAGAGGTGCCCTTAGAAGTTAATAGCGTTGTACAATTGCAACAGTATAATAATAAAATGAGATAACAAAACAAACCTGTAAAATTGACAACTAGAGGTACAGTAAACATTCCAGTAGATTATTCAATTGTTCCTTAATAAGGATTAATATTACAAAAATCGCTATTAAATATAAATGACTTATATTTCAAAATGAAAACTAGCTAGTTTCATTTTTTCTTTAAGAAGTAATGAAGGAAACCTACAAACGTGACTTATAGGTTAGGTTTTCATTTCTGGATGTTTTACACACTATACATGTTTTTCGAGTTTTGAGCATAATTAAAATTAACAATATGTAACTTAAAATTCACAAACTTGTATAAAATAACGCCGATTACAAACGTGAAAGTAAAATGAACAGTTATTACTTAATGCACCTCTAGATGTGACATACAATAACAACAACAAAACGATGTTACCAAATTCACAAAATATGATGCAAAACATCTATGCCACAGAACGGAAGAAAGTTTCTTCTTCCTCAGAATGGCAACGCAGTACATTATAAGTATTTTTAAACAAAAATCTTATAGCGATGTCAACAAAGGCACCTCTATATTTTCTTTCCTCTGAGATCCCAACCCTTGAGCTTGAAAATTGCTCTATAATCAAGGATATAATCCAAAGTATTAGAAAAATTGATTATCTCTTTGTGAAACATTTATCATTTTTGAGTTGGTAGGCATTATTAGTTCTATTTAATAGGGAACATAGTGTGTAATACACTACACAAGATTATCTGTGCACTTGAGAGCAAACAGTTGTCATTAAAGAAGCTGTCAATCTGTTCGTTGCTTGCTCAAAAGACATTTTAGAATTAATAAGTTGAATACTAAAAAAATAATTATGTATTATGAGTTAATTTCTCATTCAAAATGAGCGAAATATACAACTTTTCATACTTTGATAACAATTTAGTTCACTTATCGAAAAATTATCGGAGTATGACCATAATCTAATTTCATTCTGCAAATACAAAAATTTGTATGTGTTTACCACGATTTTACAATGAACACAGTGAAAAATCATTAAACAGTGCATGTTACACTTGCTCCACAAGTGTAGTAGTTAATTTTGTATCATCGAACAGACTTATTATCAATTTTAATTTAAGAAATATATTGGGTGTCCCAAGGTGAGTGGCCTATTAGATTATTATGGAAACTATTGATGGTAAAGATTTCAAATTTTGTGGATAGATATTTGGCCATGTAAGGTACTTTTCTAAAATAATTTCACATTTCCAGTGTTGCCGGATGTACGACAATTTGGCAACAACTTTGTTATTTTGAATGGGACATCCGGTATTTCTATTTTTTTATGATACTCCATAAAATATCAAATCTATTCACTCTTACTTTTCCATCCCTATCTTTAACGGTTTTTGAGTTATTAATTATTTTTCGAAATTTTAGATCAAATTGGCGTATTACGAAAATGACTCTAGTTCGCTCAATATTTGAGATTTAAGTCAGAAATTTTGCAAGTCGTTAGATATTGATCTGATCTGTGTCACTGCTTTTGAATTATGGTTGTCAATAATACAGGACGGACCAAAAAAAATCATCATTTGCCAAGTTACAAAATTGTAAAAAAGTCTATTTTTTCAAATTAGACACCTAGTATATTTTTCAATTTTTGGAATCAGTACAACACACTCTACAATTTTTCTATTCACGTCCCTATACCTATCTCAACTGGATTCCGAGTTATATGCGTTTTATGTGTATATCTTTCTTGAGCCATTATTTATAGAAAAACCTATGAACAAAACACCTGTTAGGCAATAATTGTTTATTTTGACATTTATGGATTGAACAGATTCATTGATATATCGATCTATGAACGACATAGAGAAAATAACAATACAAAAGAAATTAACGCCTATTGAATCAATGTGAAATCTAATAAACGCATATAACTCGGAATCCAGTTGAGATAGGGATAGGGACGTGAATAGAAAAATTGTAGAGTGTGTTGTACTTATTCCAAAAATTGAAAAATATACTAGGTGTCTAATTTGAAAAAATAGACTTTTTTACAATTTTGTAACTTGGCAAATGATGATTTTTTTTGGTCCGTCCTGTATTATTGACAACCATAATTCAAAAGCAGTGACACAGATCAGATCAATATCTAACGACTTGCAAAATTTCTGACTTAAATCTCAAATATTGAGCGAACTAGAGTCATTTTCGTAATACGCCAATTTGATCTAAAATTTCGAAAAATAATTAATAACTCAAAAACCGTTAAAGATAGGGATGGAAAAGTAAGAGTTAATAGATTTAATATTTTATGGAGTATCATAAAAAAATAGAAATACCGGATGTCCCATTTAAAATTACAAAGTTGTTGCCAAATTGTCGTACATCCGGCAACACTGTAAATGTGAAATTATTTTAAAATTGTACCTTACATGGCCAAATATCTATCCACAAAATTTGAAATCTTTACCATCAATAGTTTCCATAATAATCTAATAGGCCACTCACCTTGGGACACCCGATATATCAGCTTGGGAAATCGTTTATTGACCTTGATTAGTTGGGAGCGGAAGATGTGTAAACAATAATTTGAAAGATATACATAGTTACCTTCACATAATTCACAATAAGGCCTTGGTTCTGGTTTTTTCTTAATTTTATCAGTAGGGGGTGGAGGAGGCATATCTTCAGACATTTGCTTGGGACAATCCTCAGTTTCGTGCAGATCAAAGCAGTCACAAATATCACAATATACTCTTGGAGCAAGCTGCCTCGAACTGGAAGAGAATCCCATTCTGTAAAGAATAAATTTAGTTACGTAGATGATATGTAATTTGTTCATTAGGGAATCAGATATTAACAAAAATTCTTATACTTACAAATTCAACTCATCAGCAGCCGCGGGACTATAGCCTGATTCCAAAATTTCGATTTTCGCTTTTTGTTCTTCATTCTTTTTTTGCATATCTACTATTATGGAATTGAGGAATTTAACTTGATTTTCAGCCAACAGTTTATCCTCCAAGAGTTGCTGGTAATCACATTGCTCATTATTGTTAGAGTTCTGCTAATTTGAAAGAAAAATAAATGAAAGGACATGCATGAAACAAAGGATAGTGTGAAAAGTAAACCAAAATAACTGCTCTAACTAATTCAATAATTAATAATGAAGAAGAACTAATATAGCAAGAAGAATTTATTACCATTCAAGAGATACAACATTATACTCACAGAATTGTTGCCTTCATCTTGCTTTGAAGTGATCACATTATTTTTGTTTATTGCAACCTAAAATTTGATTGCGTTAAAATACAGTGGATGTTACATTTTTATTAGTTTCTATTTAAATGTGTTAATTTTTTCTGCATTCAATAACAATAGTTAATGATTTTAATATGGGATATATTGAATTCAACAAACCGAAAAAAAGAAAAAAACATGTATACTGAGAACATCTCCACTTGTAAAACCATTGTATAAAGATACAATGATAAAACATACTCACAGATTTCAATTTCTGCTCCAAAACAAACATTTCGGTACTTTGGGTAGCAAACTTCCTGCGTTCCTCATTCAATTCAAGTTTGCTTTTTTCTAAACATTGTTCTAATTCTTTAATTTTATTGATCGTAGATGCATCAACATAATCATCCTGTAATTTCAATATGGATTTTTGTAGGTCACCAGCCTCTTTTTCAGCAAATATTGCTATTAAGTTTTTCTTTTGTTCAGGTGTGAATTTTAGGTTTTGTAATGCTTCTAGCATATAACATTTCTGTGATTCGTATTCTTTCAACTTATCTGTAACAACTTGGAGTTGATTTGCTAGTTCCTTGAATTCATTCTGTAAAATTTCTCCTTTTTCATTTTTGCTCTGGAGTTCAATATTTTTGAGTTTTTCTTCACTAAGGGCGTTTTCTAATAATTTGTATTTCTCATTCATTATTTCTATTTTGTCATTTAATTCCTTGAAGTGCTTATCCTTTTCTTGCAAATTATTGTTAGAAAGCTCAAGAGCACCACGAATACTCAATTTTTCTTCTTCTATTCCTTTCAACTTTTCTTCGTAAATATTGATCTTCTCAACCAATTTTGTGATTTCTTCAGTATTAGCATCATAAGCCAAACATTTTTCATTGAACAGCTTTTCAGTATTTTGTTTTTGTTTATTTGTTTCTTCAATAGCAACATTCAACTCTTTCACCTTTGACTCTAAAGAAGAAATTTGGTTTATGTAATTTTGTTCATTATTATTAGAGTTCATTTCGATGCTTTCTCTATATTCCTTGAATTTTAAATTAATTTCTTGGAGCTCCTTATTTGTCTTTTCTACTTCTTTCTTCAATATTTCATTAACATTGTTCAAATCAGATATTTTTATTGATGATTCATCACATGAAGTGGCTAATTTTTTCTCGAGTTCTTCTAATTTTTCCGTCATTACTCTTTCTTTCTGTTCTATTATTATCCTTGAAATCTCTATTTCTTCATCTTTCTTTTGTAATGTTGTTTGTGAAGTATCTAATTGGTGTTTCAATTGTTCATTTTCTGAAGATTTTTCTGATAAAGCAGTCTCCATTTTTTCAATGGTACTCTTAAGTTTACAATATTCTTGATCTGTAGTTTCTTGAAATATCCTATTCATATCTAAAGTCATTTCAAGATTTGATTGCAATCCATGAATTGTATCAAGTAGTCTATTTTGTTCTTCCTCCTTTAGACGAATCTCATTTTGTTTTTTCTCCAATTGTTGATCATGATTGCCTTTTATATCTTCAATCTGTTTTTTCATTTCTTCAATTGCCTGTTGGTGTGCTTTATCCAGATTAGTTTTGGATGCATCTAGTTCAGAGCATTTTCTCTCAAGTTTCATTATCCGACATTCTTTTTCTTTTAATTTCGAAGTTTTTTCTTCAATGGTGATTTCTATATCATTGAGTTTTTCCTCATAATCTTTCTTTATTTTTTCCAGATGTGTTTCTTTTTCAGTTAATTTTTTGTGGTGGTCTTCAATTTCTCTGATATGTGATTCTTTAATTTTATTGATTTCTTCGAGTAATTCTCTAACACGATTAGTATTGGTAACAATTATTGCTTCAGAGGACTCTTTAGTTTCCGAATATTCTTTTTCTATTTTCAAAACGTGATTTTCTTTTTCTTCCAATTTTAAATTTTTTTCTTGTATTTGACGTTCAAGATCTTGAATTTTGTTTTGATATTCATTCTTTGTTTTATCTAGTAAGGTTTGGTTTTCAAATAATTTTGTTCGCATTTCTTCCAGTTGAGCACTATTATCTCCAGAGGAATTGATCAGTGATCGTATCTCCTCATACATTTTATTCTTTTGAATCTCAACATCTTCTAATTTCCTCTCTAAAGATTCAATACTTCTTTTCAGATCTCCATTATGTAGATCAAGTTGTTGTTTGTCTTCATTCAATTTTAACGATTGTTCTGTTATTGTTTTGAGTGAATTCTCTGCACTCTGTAGTTGAGTTGACTTCACATCAAAATCGTGCTGCAACTTTTCATAACCTGATGAGAGCGAACTGATTTTTTCTTTTTCCATATTCAAACTTTCAATTAAATTTGCATTTTCTTGTTTCACGATTTTCAACTGATCCTGGAGTTCAGTATTTGAAGATATCGCCGACTTTTTCTGGATTTCAACATCTTTCGATTGTTTCTCTAAACTATTTCTCAAATCGCGAATATGGTTCAAGAGTTTCTGATTTTCTTCTTTCAGTGTAGAAGATTCTTGAGATGCTATTTGCATGGAATTAGTTACAGTGTCTAGTAGATTGGACTTCATATCAAGATCTAATTTGAACTTTTTACATTCTGATTTTATCAAATTAATCTGGTCATCTTTAGTTATCAATTCACCTTGTAAAGATTCAATTGTATATTTGCTTTTTCTTTCATATTCTTCAAATTCATTTTGAAGTTCAGAGTTCAAAGAATCACCTGTTTCTTTCAATTTATCAAGTTCTTCTTTCAAACTTTTTATTTCTTTCTCGTAGTTTTCTATTTTTTCTTCGTTTTCTTTCATTTTTGATTCGAACAACAAAGACTGTTCCTCAGTCTTTTTAGCTGAATTCACAATGTCTGCTTTAATATTTTCCAATTCTTTCTCCAGCTGTTGCTTTTCTTCAATTAATGCTATTGATTTTTCTTCAGAAGTTTGAGACAGTTTTGTTATTTCCTCTTTAGCGTTATTCAGGTCTTCTTTAACTTGATGTAGTTCTTTATTCAATGTTTCTGCGTTTTCCTGATGTAGTTTAAGATTCTCGTTGATTTTTGCTTCATAGCTAAGCTTCATTTCTTCAGACGATTTCAGTAAAGCTGCAATTTCATCTTGTTTCTTCTTTAATTCATCATTGATTGTTTCCATATCGAAAGTTTTGCTACTCATCTCCATTTTCAATTTCTCTAATTCTTTGTTTAAATCAGCATGCTCTTTGGACTGATCTGATTGTAATTTTTGTACTAGGTTCTCATTTTCTGATAAATTTTTTTTGGTGGCTTCCAATTCGCTATTAAAATTTGAAATTTCATTATTTTTTTGGGCGATTTCATTTTCATAGAATTTCAGTTTTTGTTTTAATTCTTCGAGGGATTCTTTCACTTGTACATTTTCCAAGGAGGCTGATGTTAGTTGTTGGCTCAAAGTATTCCTTATAGAGTTCAGTTCTCCAAGTTGCTTTTTGGTAATATCTAGCTCCTTCTCAAGCAGTTCCGTTTGTTCTGAGGACAAATAAGAATGGAGAAAAATAATACAATAATAATTTTTTAAGCATACCTGTTGCTAAAACTTTGTCTTCTCCTAGACTTTTCTGTTGAAGTGTAAGATTATCTAATTCACTTTTCAATTTTTCGATCTCTTCATTTGCCTTTATCAAACTTTCCTCAGTTTCGAATAATTTATTTGAATTTTTTTCTGTGTCATCATTGCGGCTCCTCTCTATATCCAGTAATTTTTGCAATTCGTCGATCTCTTTCATCCTCCTTTCAACCATAGCCTTAACAAAGAAGAGTTAACATTTATTAAAATATATACTAATAAAAACACTGATAATTGAACATGTTGGTTTATTATTTCTCTTATTAAAATTGATGAAATATTGGTGAACGGTGCATTTCATTCTTTAGAAGAATTTTTATGTTTCAAATTTTAATATTATTATTTTTGATGAACCATGTAAAATTTGATGTTGAATAAATGTTATTGTTATTACCTCTAAGTAATTAGGTAACTTTCTGATTTTGTTTTCTGTTCATCTTTAGGTATAATGAAAGTTAACTAGTCAACAAAAATTAAAAGTTAAATAGTTTCAAACACTATATAGAGTTTTTGTGATATACATCAGATAATCCGTTGGAAGATCGGTAGATTGTGATATGAGAGTTTATGTTAATAGGTCTCTGATGGGTTACTCTCCTGTATGTTACACCTTTTGTTTCAGTTGTTTTTATTATTACTATTTCATTTCTACACAGAAGTGGAAATAAGCTTTAGATGACTCATTGTAATTTTTCAGCCTATTTTGCATGTATTGTCAATAATTAAGTTGACAAAGCGTTCTAACCACTAGATCACTAGTGACATGTTAGTGAACGAGCTCGTAATGTTTAAACAGGGTGTACTAGAATAACATCAGAAAATTAAAAAGGGGTTAGTCCTGATCGTATATTAATGAAAAAATACCTAAATACAGGGTGTATATAGGTAAGTAAACATTTGCCTTGAATTTTTCCAACGGGAGGGATATATTGAAAAATTCAAACATAATTTAATGAAACTAAGACTTTGAGGTCCATAATTCATTAAAATTTCATACAATTGAAAGCAATTATTATTATTATTATTATTAATTCACTTACTTCTGCATCACTTTTAAGGATTGACGCTTCTTCAAATTTGAATAGCAGGTCTTCATTTTTCTTTTTTTCATCCTCAAGCTGCCCAAGTAACTCAGTACGATCTTTTTTCAGTTCTGTTAATATAAGCATATGCTCTTGAAGCTTGACGTCGCATTCTGCTCTATACTGAAATGTTTTACACACTTTAAATCTAAATACAATACAAAACAGAATATAGCTAGAGAATGGATTAGTTCCCAAATTGTATCTTACCGCATCAAATTCTTTTTTGAGTATTGTTAGTTGCTGTTCTGCTTCTTCTGCCTGATTTGCTGCTTTGGTAAATTCTTGTCTTTCCAAATCTCTCTCTTTGAGAAGCTGTTCAATGTGCTGCTGTTTTTCTTTTACCATATCCTGTTAATCAATGCATTTTAAGATTTGATTTGAGACTTAATAAATAGAGAGCCTTATATATTCATCAAGCATCGCCTTTTTCGAAATTATAACATGAAAGTTTCTCTTAAAAAAATTAAAGAAAAATAGATATAATGAATTTAAACAAAAAACTGGGTTATATCAATCTCTATTAGTGTACTTCCTTCTATTCACATAATATTGCTTTTTCAGTGACAATAATCAACACTTAGAATTTTTAAAGGAAAAAATAAATATAAAGAAACAGTTCATTTATTTCAAAGCTTTTCTCAGAAACTTAAGAATGTTTGGGAATTGACTGAAAACTAGTCAATAGTCAATCAGTTGAATCAATTGAAGGGGCAAAAATAAAATATGGAAAATCCAAAACTGACTTAATGTAAAACATAACACATATGATTATACTAAATGTTTCAGACATACAGAATTAATACCACAATGTGAATTAGATGTGAAAACAATATCCAAAGCTAAATACTTGAAATGAAATTAAAAATCCCGACTTGGAAACATGTGGATTAGAATTTTTCTGTATATGAATGCAGAACTATTTGATATTCAAGAAAACTATATTAGAAAGATAAAGTCGAAATAATTTAAATATTTTGTTGGTAATACTATCATCTATACTCATGTGGAGTTCAATTATCAACTCCCTTTTAGTTTATTTATAGTGCTCCATTCTCTAAGGTCATCTCAAGAGTTTTTTGAAAATTTTACTATAAAAATATGGAACAAAATCTCTCAAATTGTCGAAATTATCAGATTTTTTAACATAATAAATTTCGATGAATAATACATATTTTGTGTTTCATTGTCGGTACTTTTTTTGATAATATGGTAATATTTCATTCTTATTTACATCGAATTAGAATTTAGATGGATTTCATATTTCAATGGAGTCAACGTGAAAAAAATTCCATTATCAGAATTTTTTTTTTTTGTATCATCACATGTTTCAAATTTCATGGTTGATTCACGTATGTTAATTTTTCTTGAACTTCATCAATTGACTTTAGCCTTTTAAATTTATTGGATAGGAACTAATTTTTGTAATCAATTAACTATTAGGAAAGTCAATTTTTTTTTAATTCATTATCCTCATATTATCTTTTATCAAAAGATGAAATTTGTTTCTTTTTTTGTCATTCATGATCAAGATAAACATATTATTGCTATCATTAAATGAAATTTATGTGATGAATTTCATTGAATCATGAACATGAGTTCATTTTCCATTCTTTCTTCAAGATTCAATTTCAACAAAGTTGTAATTTGAATTTCAAACCAATAAAATTTTAACTATTATTTATTTAAGTCTTTCTAGTATTACTTTTCAATAGAATGCATCGAGATAAAATCATTATTTACTAGATCATTTAATGAGACAATTTGTAATAACCTAGATATAAAGGGTTTTCCAATAGGAATGACACAATTTGAAATTGTTATAATAGCATCACTGTATGATTTTTTGACATTTTCAATAATATTTAGAAATTGTTTTATCAAAATGAGAATTCATTTGTGAATAGTGAGTTGAATTAAAAAAAATGCATGGACTACTTTATTAAGACTGACCATGCGTCGTATTGTAGACAAAGAAAGTGAATTTTCTTTACGCGATGCAAAAGTACCAGTATCAAGTACTTAGCCGTACTTGGTTGCTTGCTCTTGGTGCCACTTCTAAATTTGTCCACAGTAAGACGAATAGTTGGTCTTCACAAAAGTCAAAAAATTCACCGTGATGCCGTTATAACCATGTTATATTGTACAATTCCTATTGGAAAACAAAATATATGTTTTCATTATCCCTAAAGCAAATTAAAAAATAAGGTAAAATAAATAAACCAACACAAATAGATAAGAAAAATATATTATACAACAAACTTCGTTAAACTATAAATAAACCAATATGACATCAAATAAACCAAAATGAAAAATAACAGCCATTAGTAAATTGCAATACTGAGATTTATCAAATTGCGATGTTAATAATAACATAAGGCATGACAAAACTTAAAACACTAGGCGCAAAAACGCTGCTTGATGAATATTATTTGGCTTCTGTAATTCTCTACCGTTCATTTAATAAGTTGGTATGTGAGAAATACTTGTGTAACCCAGAAGACTGAAGTCCTTCAGTAATTTACCTGAAGAGATGGCCTGGGAGCTGCCGGGCTTTGAGACTTCAAAGGTAGTTTCTGATGCAAGAAAAAGGCAAAAAACATTGTTAGTTGAACACACTGTTATATCGACTAAAAATAAAAACAGTCAAATTCATTAAGTAAACACATGCGATAAAAAAAAACAGTTTTATTCATTATTTTATTAGAAAAAAACAACATGCAGAATGCCAAACTGTACAACATTCATGCGAAGTAAAAAAAAAATAATTTCTTAGTTCTTACCAAGAAAATGGAATACAGTAGAAAAATTGGTTTTTATTAGTTTTGTTTTGATTTGTTCATGCTCCATTCGATGTTGTACAATATAAAAGACATAATAATAATAATATGAACTTATTATTTTCAAAATGAGCAACTCAGATTAGCAAGACAACAATTAATCATAACAAACAACGTGCTGCATTAAAAGATTACTTATAAGCGATAACAGTAGATTCAAGTATGGAAGCAAAAAAAAACAATTTTATTACTATATCCGTTAATACTTTTGAACATTTGTTGGTCTGAAAAGATTATCAACGATGCCATGTCGACATCTTTCGAGTCATTCATAAAACATATTAGTAAAAAACAATATCAGAACAAAGATATGATTAACACATATATGTACAGACATACTACGACGAAAACTTTGACCCTACCTGAACTTAAGGGTTCCCTATTTCACTACGGAACCCTAGAAATAACCAAGACAGTTGGACATTCCAGATGCGTTTAGTAAAACGTCAACAAAACATACCTTAGGGGTTAGGGAATTCACACCAAGCCTTACCCTTCTTATGCTAGAGGCGACACTGGTCATGGACTCTTTAGAGCCAGACCTACGCAGACCAGATGGAGGCAGACCACCAGAATTGTGCACTGCACATGATCCTGGTTTTATCTTCGATGGGGATTTACTAACTTTGCCTATGGGTGCAAACAGGCCAAAGTTCGGCTGACATGTGAAGTATCTGGAACATTTTTTTCGGTTACATCGTTACAAGTTTGGAGGTGTGGTTCACATGAGTTACAAGGAATTGGTGAAGGAGACATCTTCAGTTTGGAGTAGCATAAATCAGAGGAAAAGGAAAAAGACTGAAAGAACTCCTTTCCAAATTTGGTATAGCAAGTCCAATGAATTGAGGAAGACCATTTCCTTATATTGACACCTAAAGTAAAAGGAGTAGTTGGAAAACAAAAAAGACGGTCTAACAACTCATTTCCAAGCTTGATATTTCAAGTCCAATGAACTGTTGAAGACCACACATTTATGTTGGCACCTAGAGCAGAAGGAGAGGATGAACAAAGGAAAAAAAGGCCTAAAAAACTCTCTTCGAAGATTGGTAAAGCAATACAATGAATTTTTGAAGGGCGCACCCTAACATTGGTAACTATAGCAGAATGAGAAGGTGTACAAAGAAAAAGAAGCCCGTAAAGATATCTTTTTTAAGTTTAGTAAAGCAGCTAGTGAATTGTTGAAGGCCACGCCTTTATATTGGTATTTCAAAAGGGGTAGTTGGACAAAGAAAAAGAAGGCCTAAAAGAACCCTTTTCCAAGCTTGGTATAGAAACTACAATGGCATAGCTTTATGCTGGGCCTGTTATAGCAACAAGAGGAGGTGGAAGAAGAGAAAAGCATGAACGAACTGTATTCAAAGTTTGGTGCAGATCTGCTAAGAGAAGATCGATCAGATTAGATTTGGAAGAATATATGGTGAATGTATAAGTATAGTGTAAGAGTGAAACAAAATCCTGAATTCCTGGTAATGCTTCAATATTGCAAGTCAATGGCGCTTCATAAAAGAGAAGCTTTGGAGGTGTTGATTCAACTAAAAACAGGAAGAAAAAAGATCATAACATGATACCATACCAATCACTTTTAATCCAAGAAAAGGAATGAATACAAGAAGAGTTATTAGGATGAAGGAACGTCTTTATATGGTGGGCAATAATGAGCGAATGATCCATACCTAGCGAACACAGTAGTTCACCTATAGATCAAGCGCTTCACGAAGGAGATTAAAACATGAAATTTCATAGGTATCTTAGCAAATGAAGTCTATAGACGTAATGTAGTCTTCAAAAAATGAAACAAACAGGAATCTCAACGGAAAACTAACAATATATCGATTCGATAAATAATATTGGGACTAACATCGAACCCTGGGAAACCCCAAAAATGACTCGATACATCCGATACCAATTCAATGTTATCTCGTACGGATCCTCACCTTTTACCTTCAACAGATCCATCGTTTTTTCCTCTGGGGTCATCCAATTCGACCCCAACCCATTCACCAGCTGCAAACTCAGTGTAGCCAATAAATCTCACAGTGCCAACCTTAGAGCCCTGGCTACTCTTTATTATCACTCTGTCTCCTAACTTATAGTCGATGATTACCGAAGTAGACATCGAAGCCAGGCTGGTATTGGATGCGTCTGAAAATCGTTATCTACACTATACAGCGCATCTCAAATAAAACGTTTTGGATCCATAGACCTCACTTACGATGTGACATGGGCGACCTTAGCAGACTTCTCGTACTGCCGGTCGGAGATACAGGACTTCTGACTCCGTTCAGTGGCGTGGAAAACATTTCGTTTGACTGTGGCACTTCTAAAGGCTGCCTGGTCAGTCTGGTGAGCCTTGAGAATACCCCCTTCTTAGCCTCGCATTGAAAATACCTGACACCGGCTACGGAACCATCGTTCTTTCCTAAAAATAAAGGTCGGAGTGTTCTTAAGCGGGTCAGAGAGGCCAAAAGATACCAACTGACCTACAGCTTCATCCAGAACTATGCCTGCCCATTCTCCTGGGGCAAATTGGGTCTCCCCGATGAACGCAATGGTTCCGGGTTTCGTACCTCCTACCCATATTCGTTGGCCAATTATGAAGCTGTCTGTGTCTTGTGTTAAAACTGTGCTGGAATCTGGTTTCGGATGAAAAAAGGTATATGTGAGATTCTAGATTTTATAGTAGTATATGCCCCAACGCATAACTTGGCGAGAGCCAGTGGCGTCCGTTCCTCACAACTTTCAATTGATTTTTCTTTTGTGTATATTACGAGTATACATTTTTTTTCCTGCTACTTTTGTCTATCTGCTCTTACAACAAGGACTGTTTTATTCAACATTCAAGAATATATACAGGGTGATTCACCGGGATGGCCTATTAGACGTTTATGGAAAACTAATCATAATTTTCAGCTGAAAATTTGCTAATTGGGGTTTGAGACAATGATCTTTCTCCATAAAATATTTACAGATCTCCACACCTTCCGGTTATACCGGAAACAGACTACTACTTCCTTAGTTCAAATGGCACACCCAGTATATTATTGCATCATTAGATAGCTTTTTTGACGACAATTTCGTCAATAGGCCATCTCGGTGATTCACCCTGTATGTATATAAAGATTCTTTCACTCTTCCTGAGATCAGTGAGTTATTTTCAAATTTGTAGTCTGCGCATTTAGTTTTCTCGCCAAGTTATACGACATGGCTTGTAACATGTTAAGATGCGTGCTAAGTATAAGTAATCAAAAATTCATATTATTGTACGGTGGGAATAATATTGATTATAAATTATTAAAATTTTAATATGATATTTAATAATTTAACATGAGAAATTTCCCATGTTGTTATTAATGTTAAAATCCATTCTTTTGACCTGGATCAATAGTTAGATGTCACACTTCACACAATAAGTCCCAGGCCTAACCAGTAAAAACACATTTTTTCTTAAAAATTCGACGACAGAGTCACCTTCAAAGTGATACATGTACTTCACGGATTCTCCAACTTTTCAATACTTTTTCTGAATCAAGATTCGACGTTGTCATATTTACGTCTAGCCCAAGACTTATTGAGCGACTGTATTATTTAAATTTTAAGCATTACTTATAGGTCTAATGTCAAGTCGACAAGATACGAAAAAAGAAAATGAAGGATATACAAAAACATAGAAAAGTGATGGTATGTATCAATTTGAAAATATAAAAATAATGCAAAAGATTATTATATTCGAATTTTTGATTGAGAATCCTAGTATCTGACACTTATGTCATCCATAATTATTTTAAGGTCGAATAAAAGGTCAATTGATTTCACAATTGAATCGCAATTTTGTCTATAAAGCTATTTCAACTTTTTAACCCCGAAAGTAAGGATTCAATGTGAACTGAATAATGTTTTAAAATATTCTATTGTTATTTGAAAATTGATATTTCGATATGAACAAATGATCTTATTATATTATTATTATATTATATTATAATAATAATATAATGGGTAAGTACATAAAATATATTGTAGATTGCTAATCTATGAATAAATGAATACACCAAAAAGCTTGAGTTTTATTACACTGTTTTTTTTATAGCGTAGCTCTAGATTCAGAAAGGTTTATAAATTTTTTTCAAATCTTATATAAATATAATTATAGGTACTAATATAAAAAAAAAATTTGATAACTTTCTCGAGACTCCCAATTCTTCTGGACATAACCTACGCACTTGAAATCTCACTATGGTTTAGATCAGAACTCAATCTCTGAAAAACGTTTTCATTTGAGGGGTCTCTGATGAATATGTCAGGAGATATAACGATTCTTGGATAAAGAATAAATTTTTACTGTTATTTTTTTCCAAATTTCGAGTTCAAATTTCCTCAAAACTGTGAGGTCTACAAAAAATCGGTGAGCTGTGTCAGAATTGACCACCCTTAATTAGCCGAATTTCGAGCTCTCCCGAAAAATTTTTCTAGAATTTTCCAAAAAAATTTAAAAGTTCCTTCATGGGAATATTGTACCTTTTCATTGATTGATTCGATTACGTAAATTACGAAAATGCTTACAGTTGGGCGATTAGTCCATTACTTGAAAAATTATAATTTTTGTTCGAACTAGTTCGTTCTTTGTATTTCAGCTTATAATCAACAAACACTAGTAACATAATCTCCAATGACAGCTGTCACAAGTTAGAAGTGTGGCCAACTGTACAAATTCTATTCATAAATGAATCTACATAAGTATAAATTAATTCTATAGTTTACCGATGAAACTATTAGTTTCAAAATCTGAAAACGTATTTTATTGAAGGAACTCTGCATTATATGCATATTGTCTACACCCACACTGGATATTTACAACAGCATATAGAAGGAGCCAATCCAAGAATCGAGTTTCATTCTCGAACAATTTTTTTTTCAACTGCACGCCAGAGTAAGTGCATGTTGCAGACAACGTATAATATATATATAACAGTCATTTCCACACTGTGATTAAGTACCAAGCATGTTAATAAGTTACACACCGCTTGCCTGCAGACCCGTAGCGTGAAAAGCACACCTGGGAAAACTATACCTGAATATCTGTTCAGTCCTGCTTCTCTTAACCTGTGCGGATATAATTCCCAGAGATGGTCCATGGAGGATGACGAACTACCAGCTGACACAAGCAACATTTAACACAAACATGCAAAT
Source organism: Harmonia axyridis (assembly GCF_914767665.1). Taxonomy (NCBI): domain Eukaryota; kingdom Metazoa; phylum Arthropoda; class Insecta; order Coleoptera; family Coccinellidae; genus Harmonia; species Harmonia axyridis. The sequence continues at coordinate 36,567,572 of NC_059505.1, forward strand.
GGATCATTCAAGGGTGCACAGTGCTCTCATACTTGAAAGGTTTAGTCATACACTAGTATAATGAAACACTAACAGACTATTTGACAAATTTCCGAACCGTATTTTTCAGTGATGATTATAGAGCACGTAATAATTTGAAACTTCTACATAAGAGGTGGCTCTATTTGCATGAATATTTTTCGAAAACACAGTAATAAAAAAGTGAGTTTTCAAAGAGGCCGCCAAAAACCAATTTTACGCAACGTGACGTCACTAGAAAATATGAATAATTAAGTGCCATATACAAACGTTTCTGTTTTCATTAATGATTCAACCATTTTTCTTTGTAGAGATCATTTTGATGTGAGTATACAATTATTAATTACTATTAGAACAATATTCTTTATACTGTCAAATAGCCTACTTCTACAATTTCTCTAAATTAATGTGAAATTGCATAATGCTTCAAATTGAGAACATCTTTAACTTTTATTTTCTTTTGGCCGCTGTACACCCTTTTTTTTCCAGAAAAACCTGGACAATATCATGCTTGTTTCCGGTGAAAGAGAACAGTTCCTGCAATCAACTAATTCTGATCATGTCACCTATTCGTGTTTTCATCAAGTTGATACCCACAAACCGATTCAAGAGTAGGTGTTCTTGAATGGAAATTCTTAAAAATTTGCTACTCCTACAACCAAATTCCTCAGCAGAGGATGTTTATTTACAGTTTGATACATTTGATTAAACCACTTGGCAAATGTATCTGAATATTCGTTTTTGAATTAGCACATGGTAAATGAATTGTGCAGATACTTTTTTAAACAGTGGAATCGAGAAGTCTGAAACCTATTATCGTATTTTAGACAACCTTGCTCAAGACCACAACATCGTTTAAAAAATAACGATTGACGTATTTATTTTAAACAGAAGTTAATTTCATGTCTCTTAAGAAATTGCAGTTTTTTCAACAAAAAAAATTGCATCAAAATCAAAAATATTGAATTTCTTGCGTTTTTAATTTCTTGTTACTCTAGTTCTGATATAGTATTTCAAGAAGTGACATTAATACTAGGCTCTTAGTAAAATTATTTCAATTGTGCAAGAACTGCCCTCTTCACAGGAATCTCTTAAACTTACTAGAAGAATATCTCCTCCTATATGGTGACATGCTGCTAAAGCGTAGATAGTCTCCTGTGTCCTCTTCTAACAAATCTAATGAATGCATGCAAACACATGAAAACACAGAATCATGCAAAAATAATCAACAAAAAATTATCACAAATGAAGGCAGGTTGTGCAAAACTTTTTGTACACACTGTAGACCTCGGTATGAATGTGATAGTGATAGTCCTTTTTTGAAGTGGAGAATTTTTAACTATTTTGCCAAATCATTGAGAGAAACCAATATAGAGGATATCGTTCTGACATTTTTAGAGAAATGAAACAATTTGTGAAATTATTAGAAATATAAAGCATTTTCAAGTAATTTGAGAATGGTGTTTTCGGGATAATTTTTTGATCACAGCTAACTTACCGGATCTTAATAATAATTTGGATTTTCCTGAGGATTACTAGAAAATTCTTTGAATTTTTTTTATCGGTAGCAGATGATATGACAAAACTAGAAGAAACCAAAAAGTTGGACCAAAGTTTCTTATTACATTTTACTAAACTACCAGTGTTGAGAGAAAAGCGGGTACTGTTGTAGAAAAAATATCACCCTGTAAATTTTCATTCAAAATTAGCATGTCACATAATTAAAACTTTAAATTCGAACATCTACGCCAAGTTAAAGTTGAATATCTTGTGAAGGGAAAGAGCTTCGAGAAATAACTTGAAAAAAAGTTAAAATTTAATGCCTTGTATCTCGAAAACAAAGCGTTTGCAGGCCCATGTTTATAGGACTTTTTTTTTCTTAGTACCTTCAATTTAGGAACACCTGTATGTCCGAAAAATCTCAATCCTATCGAATTTGTAATCATTGATTTCTTTCTCAACATTCTTCTTGAATTTTCTATGGTCAAGATTATGTGGTCTGCCTGAAAATTTTCACGGAGCCTGAAATTATTATTTTACATGAATACCCAAAATGTCAACTCCGTCGTTTTTGTAATCCCAGAAATAATGGGGATTTTTTTTCGATATTCTTCTTGAATTTTCTATGGTTCTGATTAATCGATCGACATAAAATTTTGCACAAGGTTTCAAATTGCCATGCTACATCCAAATCCAAATTGTCCATTTGATTGAATATACAATTTTGGAATTAACATTGGTACAAATTTTGCCGATAAACAAACATTAAACTTTCAGAATTTTATCTCTCGGTCGAATCTGCAGTTTTAAAATTAACAGCCATATTTACGGAACATCTAATCAGATTTATATACATATTTAAATTCCTGATGACCATGAAATTCATTTCATTCAACTTTAAACTTTCTTCTCACAACTTTATGTATTCTAACTATCCTATCTCTTGTATAATAGAAAAATATTAAAACATCAGTAAACAGGTCATTATTGGTCTCTCTTCGATCCAAATGAAAAACAAATTGATCTCAAATACGCAATAATCCACCTAAAACTTAAACAGCAAAAGAAAACAATGTGTACCATGTGAAACGAAAATACTACAACCAACATACGTGGGTGTTAGAAGAAATATTCAGTCCAATCTTCTACGTACCTGACAATCTGGTATACCTATTATGATTATTAGACACCCTTCCTACGTCGTAATCTAAAACAACAACATCAAAAAACGATCCACAAATAATCTTCAGAAAAACATAGATTTGTCGATTCTCAACGCATCAACTTTTCACGCAAGCATAGAAGGCAGAACTGTCACATTCACCCATACGAAAGATAGCAGAAATATCAAGGTGATTTTTGTTTGTATCGGGATAAAAATCCTACCCCCACACCTTTCAACTGCAGGAAGGATTAATTTATTCTGTAGAAATCCAATCTCGATGTCCTTATGGATTGTACAGGTTGTAATAATAACGACATCGTTTTGATGTATGTTATGTATGTATAAGTACGACGAATTTGGTGATTGTCGCTGGTGTACGAAGACAACACGACAATAATAACTGTACGTTTCTTTCCATAATTGGGTGGTTAATAATAAATGCTCCTACGGTATATGTTTATCGACATATTACTACCGCAGGCTAGAAGTCCGTTTCGAGAAACGAAAATAATAATAAAAACAAAGAGTTATTTTATAAAAGTTTAATGAGTCTTCTTGATGAAGGATATTTAATATAAATCAAATAATTTGACAACTTTGTGTCTAATCCTTCACAATAATATATCTGTATGATATATTCAGTTTATTTTTGTCTTGGAATATATTCCAATTCTAAAAATGACAAATTTAATAATCAACCAAAAGAAAAATTCAAAATGACTAAAACTGTACAAATTGAGTGAACGGTTAATAAATTGAACAACTAAATTAACATAAAGACAGACGTACGTTTCGGAATTTTTGTATTTAATAATACAATTTTTCCTCATCAGTGCCTTATAGTTCAACGGAATTATTAAATTTACAAACTTACCACGTGTATATCTACCTCAACAAAATTGCAAGTAAGAAACTACAAACTAACTAAACAGTATCGGTTGTTCACGTGAGGATTCACAGAACAAGCCATTACCTAAGGTAGTTATTTTATTCAACCCTCCAGACAAAATATCCATGTGGAAAGGACTACGAAGAGTAATAAACATAGATAGAGGGAGTAAACGCAATTTTTACATGGTTAGATTACGTTGTCAGATTGTGATATATTTTCAAATCTACAATTTCACTATATCGTTATGAATGTATATTATATTGAATGAAATATAAAGGGTGTTTTTTTAAAAGCTATAGAACTTTAAATTGCAATAAAACAACGATGGATTATTCGATTGACATGAATTTTATTTATCCGCAAGATAATCTTGGGGCATTACATTTTAAATATGATTTCTGGCATATGACCGCCACAGCTGGCTCGGATGTAGTCCAATCTGGACGTCCAATTTTCGATGACTTTGTGGCCGTTGTCTTCCAAATGGTCAAGGGTTTGTGGCTTATCCGCATAGACCAATGACTTCACATAGCCCTACAGAAAGTAGTCTAGCGGTGTTAAATCACAAGATCTTGGAGGCCAATTCAGAGTTCCAAAACGTGGAATTAGGCGGTTACCAAACGTGTCTTTCAATAAATCGATTGTGGCACGAGCTGTGTGACATGTAGCGCCGTCTTGTTGGAACCACAGCTCCTGGACATCATGGTTGTTCAATTCAGGAATGAAAAAGTTAGTAATCATGGCTCTATACCGATAACCATTGACTGTAACGTTCTGGCCATCATCGTTTTCGAAGAAGTACGGACCAATGATTCCACTAGCCTATAAAGCGCACCAAACTGTCAGTTTTTCTGGATGTAACGGTGTTTCGACATACACTTGAGGATAAGCTTCACTCCAAATGAGGCAGTTTTGTTTGTTGACGTAGCCATTCAACCAGAAGTGCGCTTCATCGCTAATGGACGTAGTGCGCGATACGTATTCCGCACAGAACCATTATTTTCGAAATAAAATTGCTCTATTTGCAAGCGTTGTTCAGACGTGAGTCTATTCATGATGAATTGACAAACCAAACTGAGAATAAATCACTTGACAGCTGTTAAATCGGTCGCCATCTTGAAAAGAAATGCCAACTTTAATTTATATACCTCGAAAAAAAACACCCTATATTTATTTGAGTGATTCCCGATTAAATATGCGAATTTGAATATTTGGAATCAGATATTCTTCCTAATTGTCGAGTTTATAATAAGCTGAATATTTATTATTTTCTGTATCGACCTGCTGAAATCGAAGGTTTGGCAACTTTTGCTCTCCTAGTTTCATCGCTTGTTTCACGTCGTTTGGCGCGCTTGAAGTTGTTTTTCTGAATTACTGATATATTTAGGTATTTATTTTAATATATTTTGTGTTAATATGAGACGTTGATTCACTATGGGACATAAGAAGTGCGTTCTTTGTGGAGAAACTTGCGAATTGTTTGAAATATCGTATCACTGATACGTTTTCATTTCCGCGCGCTTCATGTCAAATTTGATAGTTCATGTTGGGGACAAAATTTGCTTACTAATTATGCTCCCTCCATCTATTTTTGTTACTCTGAGAAAAGGACATGTTTTTGAATTACTTGCTTGCGAAATATCCTTCAACATCGACAATCACTTATTCATTAGAGCCAAATTTCTTCTTCTCTCTCCCAGTGAGCATTGAATTTGAGACACTCTGTACCTAGCCGAATCGTTTAAAAAACTGAAAAAAGCAGTGACTTAAATTTTAAGTTTTTTTATCCCCCAATGATCCAACATTACCGAAATTTCACCTGAAAATTCGTTTCAATAGATTAATATTTTTCAGCTAGCTCACTTTGTCTCCTCTACCACTAAATATAAAATTATTTCGAGAAACCTTGTATAATAATGTTTTTATTTCTATTGATTTTTTGTGGAAATTACGAGAGAAAGTTCGCCTAGAGACGACCTACCATTCAAAGCTTGTTATCTTCATATAAATTGGCAAATAAACATGAAAATTGAATTAAAAAAAAGGAAATAGCATTAATAACATAGAAATAAACATATAAAGGGTATCATTCTATATAGTAGCTAATTAGGAAGATAAACTTTGATCTCGTTAAATTAATTTTCGTTTTATTAATTAGGAACCACGTTTTAAAGTCTTTAACTACAGAAACAGAAACTTTTTTCATATGTGAATATTCTTCGATCAAAATACAGAATATAGAACATTTTTTTCATCTATTTCTGAGGAAGTCAGTGTCATTATTAGTGATTTTCTTTACACGATATAAGAGTACCATTACCAAGTACTGAGCTTACTAACATTTTCAACGCCCTTCATTTCGAATGACCTTTCTATAGATAAATTGAATCTGCCCTAATTCTCAAAATAACTAGCTTATTTCATTGCAGAAAAAGTCGACATCGGCAGTAAAACAAAAAAAGATTGCAAACCTTTAATTGATTTAAATTGTACTAGTTTTTTTGGATATTTGATTACAATTTTTTTTCAACTCAATGACAATACTTTCCAGTTAAAAACTATTTTCTCCGCCCACTGAATTCAATATAATTCTATCATTTCAAGACATGTTAATTTTTGTATTGTCCAACTTGATTACAATTTACATATTTATACTTCATTTATTATAAAAGATGAACATCAGAGTGGGATTTGTTATTCAATGTAATATCTAAACTTAGGCGCACAATTCAACAAAATATCCTTCATTCAACTCATACGTAATAAACAATTTTTCAAATTATAGCGTTTTTTTCACACATACCTATAAATTAAACATTGCCGAGTCGAGATGAGATTTCCTTCAAGTGTTGCATCGAATTAGTTCTGTTAACAGTGTTAACACCTCTTCCGTTCTGGAAAATACCTCATTCACACGTTCTATATATAGAACAATGGCGGATTGATGGATTAATTGGAGATTAATTGCAATATCAATTAAAATTAATGGCCCCTCGAGATGCAGTCGGTCAGGTAGTCATTGATGCGATTCAGAATTTCTCATTAAGAGGTGTATTGACTATTAACCGGATTATTCTCGCCTTAGATCATTTGCAAACTCCGAGATATTACAATGAAGGATGTTGTAATAGCGTTGCAAATTTCGTATGAAGGTTTACGATATCTTTCTAGAAATATTTCAGAAATTCCAGAAAAGAACTGCGTTCAGAAAATTGAAATTAATTAGGTTTACGAATTCGATAATCTTCTAAAAGTTTACGAACAGCGTAGAAAGTATTTTTTAAATGTCAAACTGGCATATGATTTGAATATTCTTCTATGAATATCTATGACGTAGGTATGTAAAATAGGTGTTGAATGTCAAACTGACATTTAAATATTCGTCTATGACATCACCTTTATTAATCGAAAAAGTAGAGATATTAATAATAATAATAGATCAGTTATTATTATTATTTTTTATTATTCGATTGACATGAATTTTATTTATCCGCAAGATAATCTTGTGGCATTACATTTTAAATATGATTTTTGGCATATGGCCGCCACGGCTGGGTCGGATATAGTCCAATCTGGACGTCCAATTTTCGATGACTTTTTCCAACATTTGTGGCCGTATATCGGCAATAACACAGCGAATGTTGTCTTCTAAATGGTCAAGGGTTTGTGGCTTATCCGCATAGACCAATGACTTTACATAGCCCCACAGAAAGTAGTCTAGCGGTGTTAAATCACAAGATCTTGGAGGCCAATTGACAGGTCCAAAACGTGAAATTAGGCGGTCACCAAACGTGTCTTTCATTGAATCGATTGTGGCACGAGCTGTGTGACATGTTGTTCCGTCTTGTTGGAACCACAGCTCCTGGACATCATGGTTGTTCAATTCAGGAATGAAAAATTTAGTAATCTATTCTCTATTCCGATAAAGCGCACCAAACAGTCAGTTTTTCTGGATGTAACGGTATTTCGACATACACTTGAGGATTAGCTTCACTCCAAATGGGGCAGTTTTGTTTGTTGGCGTAGCCATTCAACCAGAAGTGCGCTTCATCGCTAATGGACGTAGTGCGCGATACGTATTCCGCACAGAACCATTATTTTCGAAATAAAATTACACTATTTGCAAGCGTTGTTCAGGCGTGAGGCTATTTATGATGAATTGTCAAACCAAACTGAGAATAAATCACTTGACAGCTGTCAAATCGGTCGCCATCTTGAACAGTAATGCCAAGTTAAAGTTATATACCTCGAAAAAAAACACCCTTTATATCATTTTTTCAGGTTACTATGTTGACGAATAAAGTCCAATTTTCAAGAAAAAATATGTTTTTACTGGATAAGCGCCGTTGAGTACCACACGAAATAAATATTTTTCATTCATTTCGAGATTTATTTTCATTTTGTATAATTGTAATCAAGTCATATATGAGATGTCCCATTTAAAAAAGACCAACTCTCGGACCAACTACAGGGTGAGTCTTTGACTTGTACATATATTTTAACCGAAGGTTCTTGAGGTCAAAAGAAACACTTTTTTCATTTACCATTTTTTCCGATTCGGCCCTGTTAAAAAGATATAGCCATTTTAAATTTTCAAAATGAGCTAATTCACCCCTGAAAACCGGAACACTGAAGTTTTCTCAAGCATAAGATATACCTCTTGAACCTTGGAAATAAGCTACTAAATTAGAAAAACCATCATAAACTCACGTTTAACATTCCATTTGTTGAACAAAGTAGTGTTTATAATCAAATAAATGAGTTATTCCAATTTCGTTGACGCTAAAGATTAAATATTCTTCTCTTGATTTCTATTTCATTTTCGATAATTATAACGAATTGAGCTCGCTACCACCCATATTAGCTCTGATACTCATATCCATTCATTCATTATATTTCATTTATATGATATCGTTGTTTATTTCAAAAATGTTAATTAATTTTTATCTTTCATGTTATGAGTATCAGAACTGATAAAACGTCATTTTTCAGAAACGCCCTGTAACTCGAGAACGAAGTAAAATATTAACGATGTGCTTTCTGATATCTTATGATTTCGAAAGAAGAGATTGAGGGTCCTTGAAGATTTTTTTTTAAGTCTTACAGTTCTCGAAATGCTCTTAGTGAGAATCGAATTTGGTACACCATGTACTTCTATTAGTTCAATAGAATGAGAACATTCCTTTAACATTAACTCTTCATAATATAATATCCTTAATTCCAGCAATTTTGGCCTTAAACTTTGGATTTTTCCATCTCCCATCAATCTCAACGCGAATCTCGTAAACACACTACCTATCCAACTGATTTATACGTGAAGTACCATGGGAAAAACTAGAAATCTCGACCGTAAAGGAAAAACGTGATTTGATTAAACCACAAGGACGTTCAAACTAGCCAATTCATCTTCTTACAACCAGGCCCATTCTACTAACTCGTTATTATGTAACCAACGAATGTCCCTTTCTTATCGAATGTACGTACAACAACAAAAGAACGTGAGAAGCAAGACGGTAAAGTTCGCGATCTACAACAATGCCATTTATATGGTAATAGAGTTTTGGACCACGCTTTCCATAAATAGCACTTTAATATAATGCGCTGCAGACGACTTTTGACTAGGTGCAAATTCGATTGGCGAATTTAATTGAAACGATGAGATGGCGATAAAGTGAATCAATTGATAGATTAATAGACATTTTGTCGTCGATAAATTCGATTCAATTCGTTTTTGGAGCTGAAAGGGTGGACAAAGAAATAAAAAAAAATGAGAATTAGAAAAAATAAAACCAAATTAAGGCAAACGCTTTGTTTTCGAGATACAAGGTATTGAACGGGTTTTTTCAAGTTTTTTTCCTCATGGCCCCTTCCCTTCACGAGTTATTCAATTTAAATTCGGCATAGATATTTGAAGATTTCAGCATGTGATATGCCTATAGACCTTAGAGGCATTTTCAGTAAGCAAATTTTGTCCCCAACATGAACTATCAAATTTGACATGAAGCGCGCGGAAGTGAAAACATATCAGTGATACGATATTTCACTTAATTCGCGAGTTTCTCCACAAAGAACGCACTTTCTATATCCCATGGTGAATCAACGTTTCATATTAACTCACATATATTGAAATAAATACCTAAACATATCAGGAATTCAGAAAACAAACTTCAAGCGCGCCAAACGACGTGAAAAAAACAATGACACTGGGAGAGCAAAAGTTGCCAAACCTTGGATTTCAGCAGGTATATACAGAAAATAATGAATGTTCTGCAATTAGGAAAAATATCGGATTCCAAATATTGAAATTTGCATATTTAATCGGGAATCACTCAAATAAATATATTTCATTCAATATAATATACATTCTTAAAGATATAGTAGAATTTGAAAATATATCACAATCCGACAACGTAATCTAACCATGTTGGGGACATGTGAAAATTACGTATACTCCTTCTATCTATGTTTATTACTCTACGATCCTTTCCAAATTAAAATTAACCTGTTCCTGTTGACAAGAATTGTTTTTTTTTATGAATTTTCGGCATCCACTGCTAATGTCATTAGCCATATAATTGTTGTTAATATAATAATAGTTGTGGAATTTTATTTTAGCTCTATTTTACTTCTTTTATTTATTTTTTGAATATTCTGGTCTAAAATTCCAATATTCTATGGTTGTAGTTCCGCTGTGATCACGAAATTTTAGAAAAGGCCTGAAATAGTTATCATTTATATACACCCAAAATTTCAACCCGATCGGAGCTGTAATGAAGAAAATATTGAGTATTTCTTTTTCAATATTCTTCTGGAAATTTCTATAGTTCTGTCTTCCGATGATGTAAGTTCGAAATTCTGCACGGAACTTGAAATTGTTATTTCTGCCAACGTTCATAATCTCAATTCCATGGATTAAGTGATCACAGAAATATTTGTTTATTTTTTTTAGATATTTTTTTTTTAATTTTCTTTGGTTCTGATTATGCGATCAACATGAAATTTTGCATCAAAATTTAAATGGTCATTTCAGATCCCAAATGCGAATTTTCATCTGTAGTATCTGCAGATTTGGAATAAAAAGGATAACAACATTTCGAACAGCTATATTCACGGAACTCCTAGTCGGATTTTGACCATTAAAAAAACTCAACTTGCGGCATTGGTGATCCAAACATACCCTAAAATATTCAAGTTACTATAATATCTTCCGTTCAAGAATTATCGTGTTTACGACCAAACGAACAGTAAACATCAATAAATCGAACCTTATCAGCGAAAAAATCAGATTCTACCAAAATAAACCAACCCAAAACGCTTAAGCATCCCACACTAGCGTAACCGCGGGCAAATCTACCAACAACATAAACACTAAAGCAACTTCAAAACGCCCGATTATATCATCCTGACATCATTGCAATGAATCACCAATATTTTCTAAAAATATTCCAACGATCAACATTATTCAAATCAACTACGCGACAACAAACATCTTGAAACATCGTCAAACAACTAATTACCCATAAACGCATTGAGAATCGACAATAAACGCAAAAAAACTCACCGTAGTAAGTCATATCGATGTCCGAAAAACACACCGAAGGCATCTCGATAATAAATTATGGGCCCAGAGAAAATGCAGCGGGATATCGAAGTAAGTGCTGGAACGTTCTTGACTGACAATAACAATGGTTTCAAAGTGTTATGGTAAAGGATATCACCAGGTCTGGTAGGACGCGTATCTACTGGGCAAAAACGACTATAGGAGGGATCGGATCTCGTTTGTTTTGAATACAACATCCAAGTGTTTTATTGCTGCCCACACTGGACGTGTCATCCAGTACCTAGTCAATGTTAAAATATTGACGTTAAGTAAATCAGGTCGTTCGGGCTAACATCCTCGAAGGAAAAAACAAGATTCACACTTTGGTTTATTATTTCCTCGTTATCTCAAACCATTGAAAAGAGTGGTCAACAAAATGATTTAAAAAATGAGTACTAAATCTGGGGTCAGGAGCTTTAGAGGGTTCGCATTCGAGCACCAATTGCACCACATAAAAAGTGTTCCTAAAATAGCGGTACGAACAAAAATGATTTCTCGGATCATTTTAAGAAAAAAAGTCTGATAAACATGGACCCACAAACACTTTGTTTTCGATATACAGGAAGTCTTTTTCCCATAGCACCTTCATCTCACAAGATATTCAACTTAAATTTGGCATAGATATTTAAATCTAAAGATTTCATCATGTGATATGCTAATTCTGAATGAAAATCTACAGGATGGTATTTTTTCTGTAACAGTGCCCGCTTCTTTCATCCGGAATTTTTTTTTTTTTTGGGGTGGGGGCACTGGGTAGTTTAGAAAAATCTTAAACGAAACTTTGGTCTTGTATTAAACTTTTAGGTTTCTTGAAGTTTTGTCGTATCTCCTACCGATTTCGAGAAAACAATTTCAAACATTTCTTAGTAATCCTCAGGAACAACCAAATTATTATAAAGATCCAGTTATTGAGCTGTGATAAAAAAATTGGTTATAAGTTTTGGTACATATTTACACAATATGATTAATAAAGATTCGATAAACTGGTAGAATCAACATAGAAGAAGTAAGACTACAAAAGCACCCTGTATCTCGAAAACAAAACGTTTTTGGGCCCATGTTTATAGGACTTTTTTTCTTCAATTACCTAAGGAATCTCTAATTTTCCTTTGTTGCTCCAATTTAGGAACACCCTATATGTAAGTACATATGTGATCTACAAGGATGTAATTCATAAGTGAATGAAAGAGTGCTCAAAATCTTTTTAATTCATGTCAATGCTTTCTCCATTTTTTTCCGTTATTCTACTTGAATTTTCTACGTTTCTCGCGCCGCTAACAACACAAAAACTGAACGGAGCTTGCAATAATTGCTACACAGGGTGATACAAAATTTAGTATCAAGATCTCAGGGACGTATTTTTCAGGTCAAAAAAAATTTTTTAGTTTTTTCTTCATAGCTCTTTCAGTTTTTGAGACATCAAGATCAAATTTTAAATATAGGTAACGTTTTAGGGTTAACATCATCCACTATGTCGAGTGATTGTAACAAGCTAAAAGGATATATTTTTACATGTCCACAACATGGTTAGATTACGTTGTCGGATTGTGATATATTTTCAAATCCACAATTTTACTAGATCATTATGCATGTACATATATTATATTGAATGAAATATTTTTACTTGAGTGATTCCCGATTAAATATGAAAATTCGAATATGTATATGGAATCCGATATTTTTCCTAATTGTCGAATTTAGAATAAGTAGAATATTTATTATTTTCTGTATCTACCTGCTGAAATCCAAGGTTTGACAACTTTTGCTCTCCTAGTGTCATCGGTAGTTTCACGTCGTTTGGCGCGCTTGAAGTTTGTTTTCTGATTTCTGATATATTTAGGTATTTATTTCAATAAATTTTGAGTTGATATGAGACGTTTATTCACTGTGGTACATAAGAAGTGCGTTCTTTGTGGGGAAACTCGCGAATTGAATGAAAAATCGTATCACTAATATGTTTTCATTTCCGCGCGCTTCATGTCAGATTTGATAGTTCATATTGGGGACAAAATTTGCTTACTGAAAATGACATATGCTCCCTCTATCTATATTTATTACCCTGAGAGTAAGTAAAATATGCCAATACTGTTTTTACAATTTTCAAACAATTCGTCAAAAAACCTACTGTAATCAAAATCTGAAACGCGAATCACGTTCCCAAAAACGACCTCAACATACATAAAAGCAGAAAACTTCGCCCCAATGGCAGTACAAAGTCACAAAAAAAAAACCAAAAAAATCGAAAAGTCGAACAAGGAAATTAGCGAAGACTATAATATCAAGATGTTCGAGAAACCAATTAACATGGTATTATCTCATTTCGATCATAAATATTCAGCACGTGGGTTTCCATTATAGTACCATGCTGATTCATTGTCAGTCAGGTGCCATATGCCACTTGTACTACGTACCAAAATATAAATAAATAATTCGGCTAGAGTCGAATCGAATGTTCGATTGATGAATTATTTATCTCACGTGACGGCAATGGACAAAATGGGACTATCCCAATAACAATAAGACGATTAACATTCAAGTAGTTCGATGGTTACACGTACTTTTTTGTTTTTTTTTTTAAGAATCGAGCAAATTGGGTATATTTAATTGGCAATCCTGTAATTTTTCATGTAGACTTTTGCTTCTTTTTTTTTCTTGATCTTCTGAACACGAAGTCGAAAGTCCTAGTCTGGCGAGATGTAATGAAAACATCGAATTACGTAATGCTTTCAACCATAGAGTAATAAACATAGATAGAGGGAGTATACGCAATTTTTACATGTCCCCAACATGGTTAGATTACGTTGTCGGATTGTGATATATTTTCAAATCCACAATTTTACTATATCGTTATGAATGTATATTATATTGAATGAAATATATTTATTTGAGTGTTTCCCGATTAAATATGCAAATTTGAATATTTGGAATCTGATATTTTTCCTAATTGTAGAATTTATAATAAGCAGAATATTTATTATTTTCTGTATCTATCTGCTGAAATCCAAGGTTTGGCAACTTTTGCTCTCCTAGTGTCATCGGTTGTTTCACGTCGTTTGGCGCGCTTGAAGTTTGTTTTCAGGATTTCTGATTTAGGTATGTATTTATTTCAATTTATTTTGAGTTGATATGAAACGTTAATTCACTATGGGACATAAGAAGTGCGTTCTTTGTGGTGATACTCGCGAATTGAGTGAAATATCATATCACTGATATGTTTTCATTTCCTCGCACTTCATGTCAAATTTGATAGTTCATTTTGAGGACAAAACTTGCTTACTAAAAATGACATATTATGCTCCTTCTATTTATGTTTATTACTCTGAGCTTTCAACAGAATATTATTTATTTGTTGGAACATTTTTTTTACGAGACGAAAGGGCTTATAAAAATATAAAATGCATGCTCCTAAGGTTCGATTTTTTCGAAATGTCGACAGAAAAGTAAAACGTTCCAAAACTTCAAAGAACGTTAAAAAGTTTCATTTTATACAGTCAAAATCATCAAAAAATATTTTGGCAATCACTTTTTAAGTTATCAATTTCTGATCCTACCTACTTCCTTAATGAAATATGTTGTCATCAAAAACTGCAACAACTTTTTTAATTATCTGATGAATTAAAAATTAGTTATGGAATAATGACAGAATCAAATCGAAAATTTCACCATTAGTCACACCAATTCAATTATCACACCAAATTTACATCAATAAAATTCAGGTCTTCAATTGAGAACCATAACAATCGTTCTAAAGCTTGAAAAATGCTAAATATTCCGAATTTTATTAATCTCAAGTTCCTATGAGCAAGAGTGAACCAAATGAAATAGTGTCAACTCCAAATCATTATCGATTTGATCGATAAATCAAGTAACTACGATAGAAGTTTCATGAAATCCACCATTAATGAGTGAAAACAAAATAATTGCTTGCTAAGTATCCTGATGGTAATGGATTTTCTTTTATGTATCCACACTTGCATAAATAATTATATTCTAGAAATAATCGTCCACAAAATCTTATAAGTAAGCCCAAACTAAATTGAATCTAAATTCAATAGACAATGCTATTGAAAAGAAGACGACTTCTTTTCAAATTTCGGAACTCAAGGCCCCGCCCACATTTACTATCATTCTGCGTTGAATCAGGTGATGACCATAGATCCTAGATCAAATCTTATAGAATATTGAATAGTCTGTTCAGCGTTCTCGACTGCATTTTTATTTTTAGGTGAAAAAGGGATATGTTTATGATAAATTTTCTTCATTACAGTTCGTTATTATATTTTGTTATGATAAAAATAAACAGTATGTTCCTTGATTTTTTGTATACCATGGTATGAGATCATTTTTCGGCTTGGCATCATTGTTGATATACTCTATGTTGGTGTAGTATAGTTAGAATATAAAAAAACAGGAAGGAGCAACGGCCGAAATTCAATATGGCCGACTTTGAACAGTGGCATAGGTTATAAAAACTTAGAATGCTAGAAGAAATTTCATGCAATTTCAATTCGATATTGATTATCGATTTAAAAATTATGACAGAGATATTTTCATTCTCAGAAATCTTTTCCAAGAGTAATTCAAAATTTTTTCATGAGGTTCAAGTACAATATTTCTATGATGAAGCTCTATACGCTCTATTAGTGATGACGTCACACACCGCCATTTTAGTTCTCCTGTCAGTGTTCGGAATCCAAACAAACAAATTATCATTCAAATTAGTATGTTGTCGTTGAAGAAATTGGCTTATTTTGAAAAAATGAGATTATTTAAGAAACGGTTTTACTATTAATTGATAGACATAAGGCACGAGATTAATGCCAGTAAGTTCGAACTTGAAGTTCAACTAATAAACACGGCTTTTTACAAAATCTGGGGAATGATACAGGATTCAAACTTACTGGTATCAACCTCGTTCCTTCTGTCTATCAATCAATACTGAAATCGTTCCTCAAATACTCTTATTTATGAAATTAAGCCAATTCCTTCAACGACACCGTACTAATTTGAATGACAATTTATTTGTTTGGATTCCGAACACTGACAGGAGAAACAAAAATGGCGGTGTGTGACGTCACACTAATAGAGCGTATTCTCAATGGAAATATCTCCCATTCAATGAAAAGAGGCATTCAAAAATACATATGTTCCGAGACAAACATTGTTCTTATTGTTTCTATTGTTCTTGAAATAAAATTAATTCAGTAAACATATTTCGAATTCTTTCACTGGTAACAACATTTTTGAAAATATAACTAATTCTTGTCGATGTGAGTTCGTGAGTCTTACATTTTACATTTGAATCAATGGGGAAGATGGAAAAGGGTGCGAACTGTAGACCATAGATTACAATAATATTAACACAAAAATGAAAAAAAGAAGTACGCCAAATTTTGTGGGATAGGAATTTTTGATTTCTAGAGGTTATATTGAACACAAATAAGTTTTATATTCAGGACAATACAAATAAAAATTGGAGGCTTTTCAATAAGAAATAAATTTATTTTTATAGAGGAGACTAAACCGGGCATTCCAAATATTACAATTGATGCCTTTTTTGATTATATCGAATTTCTCTTGAAATTCGGTAGATCGTATTAAGCTTTGAACCTAAAAATTAGATATTAAGGATTGCTTTGAAAATAGGTACATGTCTTTGAGCAACATGCACGAATCTGAGAATTTTGGAAAACAATAATTATGAATTATAAGCTTATTATGCAAAATCCCTTTATATATTTAGAGTTTTTTCTTATGTTTGTATATGTTGAAGGCAATTAAGAAACGAATAGCATTATTGAAAATAAAGGTTTATTTTACAAAGTACATATTTGTAATATCAGCAAAGAAATCTTTCACCCATGTTCAAAGAATACATTATAAAATTCCTTTTACTCTCTTCTAATTGGTTCCTTGATTGATTATGCATATTATCGATGTCTACTAAACTTCCAACTTTTTCAATAAGTGGTTCATCAACAATATTCTCAGGATTATTTCCTTTCAACTCTTTCAAGATGAACACATTATGTATCATAGAATACATCCTGATATCACGAGGGGACAAATTAGATCTAGTCTGACCGTCTCCAATAATTTCAATCGAAGAAATTGTTTTTTTTTTCTTCAAAAAACACATTCAAAAATTCTTCGAAATCAGCTCCGTTAGGTCCGTCATCGTTCGGCAAAACAAGCAACGCCCCTCTTGCTCCGTGGTCACATAATGTATCAACCGTTCGCACCGCACGCTCCGCACCAGTGTGGATTTGCCGAAGGCAGTATATGTCAACCTTTGAAATTCTGTGTATCTCTTTCTGTGACTAAAAATTTTTAGGTTAGAAAACACGTTGTGATATGAATACTGACAATTGTGTAGTGAGCGGTCCCAATTTCATTCTAAAGTTTCGACCTTTGCCGACTTTGAATAAATAATAAAAGTGGGAATATCATTATTAAAAAACGCGCCAATTCATCATACTACAGTTGCAAATAATTTCAACTGAACAGGGAATTTCAATTTAAAAGGTTTCCTCTTTTCCGTTCAAATTTGAGTTATCTGACCTACGCGATCGGTGTGAATCGACAAGATGGCGGGATAATATCGTGGGACGCACAGATCAGGGGGCGTATTGAATAAATGGCGCATAAATCGACAATTTTTGTACCCACACTTTCGCAAATACAAACCAGAAATCATCCTCCCTCGAAACAAATTTAATGGGAAATCTAAAATGCAAATTACTAGTTCGCGAATCTTCCAAATACCTTATAACGGGAACTAGTGGAACTACTACCCATAATTTTAAATTAATTGCCGATTGGCAGATTTGTAAAAAACAACTGGATAATGCAGGACATATTCGAATTTCTGGTGGATCAATACAAGATTGACACCGACGTCACAGCAACCCAACATGATATCTGCTAAAAACAATTCAAGAAGGCGGACGGAAGGAATTTTTAATCGTTTCAGATTCTACTCACCAAAAATAGATTATGAAAATCAGAGGAAAAATAATCATTATTGGAAATGGAAACGTCCATCTTGATGTACCTATATACATGGTAAGTTCTTGAGAAAAATAATATTCTTTATTCTACTTTTGACATATAAAGTTACATTGACATCTTGAAACGTTTCACTTTTTGTAACTCTTAAGAGTAATGAACATAGATAGGGGGAGCATATGTCATTTTTAAAAAGCAAATTTTGAAATGAACTATCAAATTTGACATGAAGCGCGCGGAAATGAAACATATCAGTGATACGATATTTAACACAATTCGCGAGTTTCTTCGCAAAGAACGCACTTCTTATGTCCCATAGTGAATCAACGTTTCATATCAACTCAAAATATATTGAAATAAATACATAAATATATCAGAAATTCAGAAAAACAACTTCAAGCGCGCCAAACGACGTGAAACAAGCGATGAAACTAGGAGAGCAAAAGTTGCCAAACCTTGGATTTCAGCAGGTCGATACAGAAAATAATAAATATTCTGCTCATTATAAATTCAACAATTAGGAAAAATATCCCTTGCCCTATGTAAATGTCGGTGGGTACAGTGGACATTGCAGTATACATATAGAGATGGTGAGTATACAGGGTGAGTCTTTGACTCGTACATATATTTTAATAGTAGATTCGTGATGTCAAAAAAAACACTTTTTTCCTTTGAAATATCCTGTTTGGCCCGATTAAAAAGATACAGGCTCTGGAAAATCCATAAAACATTTATTTTTATCTCTCAAATGGTTCTATCAAAGGAAATGATTTTAGGAATATAGTTTCTCTTTGATAAGATGAATATTTACCAACACAAAATTCTATCCAAATCTTCCAGTTTCTTCATTCTGGCCGTTACATTCCATAAAAAAACCAATTAATTCGAAGAACCCAACTGTTAAATGTAATTTAAACGCTCATTACAAATTTTTTACCATTTTGAAGAATAAAAATATTCTTCATATTTTCTCGTATAATGTGCCGTTTTCGAATAATTTGATCTTAAAAAAAATTATCTTTTGTTTCTCAATTCAGAAAGTAACTTCTATTATATATACTTAGTAATAAAATTTTCCTGTTACTAAGGTTTTCTATTCATGTTTAATATCACTTCATTCATCATTTGCATCATCATAAACTACATACATTGCCAAATCAAATTGAATCCGGAAGTTCATTCCGTTGATTTCAATAAAAATGTCAAAACCTCTATATTGTTTTTTTTATCAATATTTCTGTTGGTTATAACGATAACTATTCATTTCATTTTTAAGATATTTTTCATACAATCGTTATTATCATACGAGGAATTCAATATTTCAAACTGAATCTTTAGTGTCATAAATTCCCGATCTCACAAGGGTCCATCTATGTATTTATGAGATTATCGATCATAAACTTGTAGAAAGAACTGAATTGGAAAGAAACATCTATTACACTTCACTTTTCAATTTATATCAACTCAGTGAATCAACTTCGCCAAGTTAATTGCAAAAAAATCTTTACTTACCTTTATCTTTCAAGAAAGAGTTAATCTCTATTATCAGTTGGAAATCCCTTAATGAATTTCATAAAATAATTTTCAAAAGTAATAATGCAGAGCAATACAAAATTGAAAACACAATTTGAACAATAAACTGCACTATTTTTCAATCTAGACATAATACAATAGCTAAAAACTCACTGTGAGCACTTGGTGATGAAGGTACAGCTGGTTTATGTTGTTGACCATCGCATGGTCTTCCAATACGTGAGGGTGGTTTTAAACCTGATCTTTTAAGAGGAATGCTAGATGTTGATGATGCTATCGAAGAAACACTGAGAGCAGACATGGAACGTTGTAGGCACTTTTCACTTGAGCCTTTGGCACTTGAATCAGTCTCGTCTGGTTTCATTTCACTTTCATTTAAAGTATCATCTCCATTGTTGTTACTCATGATTGTTTATAACTATTGTGATGTTTTGCCCAGTTGGCCTTAGCACCATCTGCAAGAATTTAAATATTAGTAGTGTAGGGTAGGAATTATTCAATCTTGAAAAGAAAAAAATTTTCAGGTTTAACAATATGTGTACAGTGTACAGTAGATTATTATTTCTTCTGAAAATTCTTTATATTGGATATTCATTTATGCTTTATTTGGTTGATATTCTGCTATTGAGAGAATTTGATCAAGTGTGATGAAATGATTCATGAATAATCATCCTCTAATAATTGATTTATAGATCATGTTATACCAAATAACACTTTAAAAAATTTTTTTTAAATACTGTATGAGTATGTTGATAGTTGTAATTACAACAAATAGTGAATGAGTTATACTAGGGTTTCTTTAGACGTTATTTTTAAATATCTGGAAATAATCCAAATAATAATACGTTGCTCAATTTCTCATGAAAAATATGGAATAAGCAGATGTTATAGTATTTCACCAAATCGAATATTCCTAAAAAATTATCAATATTTTTATAAGATAACATCAATTTTGCATGGTTCAATTGTTTACTTTTACCAAATAAGGTCAACTACCTGCTGGATTAACCTCAAATTGTTTGATCTTGAATTTATCAATATCGAAAATAAACTATGACATCATATATCCTGAGCTAATGAAATACACACAAAAACTATCAGCCCACGAATTCCACCCTAAAGACAATTCCACAAAACTTAATTAAATGAAATTGTAATTTTTTATGAATAAACATCCAATGTAGTCATTGTTTCTCATAATACCGATAAAACAACACAGTATTCGAAACTTACACGCTCAGACTTTGTTTGAGGAATGAAACATGAAACATATGCACCTATTTTGAACACAAATTAAAAACGAACATTAAAACAAACTTAACCCGCCACTATCACATTAGCTGCCGTCAGCTAACCTTTTGACAGCTGATCTTTTTACTGATTTTTACAGGTTGCGGTATAAAACTGCAGTAGGTATAACGTTACAGTACTGTCATTGTTACCAATAGACTAGTTGGAATTTGTTGTTTTGTTTTCTTATCTACCGAAGGTGGAGGAAGCTTTGAGCTTACTATCGGGATAAAAAAGCAATGGTCTCCAATTTTAAAATGTTCGCAAATGTATTTCAGACAATTCTGTAAAACTATATATATATATTCATCAGTTCTCATTCGATTTCCGTGTAAGGTATACAAAATTCAGCTTAAGATTTCCATATCTGGCGTTCTACTTCTTAGATATTATTAAAAATTGGTACATATATTCTTATTAGATCGTAAGTGGTTCCATAGTAATTTCATCTCTTCTAGATTGCCTTGCTCATGCGCAAACCCGAAATTTGCGGGACCTCATCATTTTGCTTTACTATTTCGATTTTGATGAAATTTGGAATGGGTTCTTCCTAGACGCCATTTATCTGGCTGGAAAAGAGCCAACACAGTTTTTTTCGGAGTCTATTGAAAATATCGCAAAAACTGATTTAAAGACTTCTCTTTCACACTCACTTAATTTGTCGCCTAAGTTCGCTAATTTGTCTTCATAGTGTGCAAAGTTTCGTATTCAAACCTTGCTGTTTTAAATATTATTGTTGTGCCAACTGATAATAGGCATGAACATGTTTTAGCGTATCTACAATACAGTATTTCAAGATATCAATAAAAATATGATCATATAAGCATTTAGATACGTATAATTTTGGTGTGATAATATAAGATAAGCATTCTTCAAATTAATTATCATATGGGAACAAATGGAATGACCCAAAAAAAGTTATTCCGAAAGTCCCCATTCAACTAGTATCGGTATAGATTTGGATGGAAATACGGGGTGTAGGCAAAATATTATTGATTTTTCCATGTTTTAATTCAATTCAATTTTTTATGCAACCGATATTGTGAAATTTTAGTGTCCATAACGCGTCTTGTGAATTTTGTTATTTCCTTGATTAATTTCTATTAGGTATTTGTAAATAATCAGCGAAAGTTAAGCTAGAAATTTATCGATTAACCTCTGTATATCGAAAAGTTCAATTATCACAGAGTATCTCAGTCATGGATCATTAGACGAAAATATTCGTTAGTAAGTAAATAAAGGTTGAACCGTTGTTTTCTGTAAATATTCTCGAAATTTTTAAAGCTGTAGCCTTCAAATACTCCGCTGTACCACATATTCAGTGATAAGTCATTTTCAATTCGTTAAGAGCGGTCGAAGTTTGTAAAAGCTGCAAAAATGTTGAAGAAGAACGCGATTGTAATTCTTCTTGTGGTACTTCTCACAGTGAGTTCCATAAATTGCTTATTGGTTTGCAAAAAAGACACCTGTGACCATGTTAAATGTGAAAATGCCACTCAAGAAAATTGTAACAAGCCCAATCAGGATCTGAGAAAAGGAGGATTTTGTGAATGTTGCACTGTTTGTTTCACTACACTAGGTACGTATTATTTTTTGTTTGAATTTTTTAATTTATTACTTAAACGGTTATAAATATAATTGGGAAATTGTTATTTTTATAGCTGAAAACGAAGATTGTCCTCAATTGCTTTCTACCATTGGAGGTCCACCACCAACAGTTGCTTGTGGAGAAGGTTTGAAATGTGCCAATGGAAAATGCATCAAGTAGTAAACGCTACCTTTGGATAATTGAGATTTGAATATTTTCAGTTTTACATATTTTAAATCTTATAATTTTTATTAGAATAGATATGTTACATTGATAGTATTCTTCATTTATTGCACCTAAGTTACAATTTATTTGTAAGTATGTTTAATAATATTCAGAAGAGTTTTTTCTGAAAAAAATTGATACGTCGTGAATTTTTCTTCAGTTAAATGATTTGGAGATAATTTATCTTGAATATAATAAAATTAAATGAATATTCTGAACCAAATTCGAATTAACACACGCTGAGGATAAAATAGTAATTTACGTAACAAGTCCTGGATGTCTGCGAGTACAAAAAAACCATTTTCGGACGTGTTGCGTACAATATTTTTTCGGCAACCATGTAAAATAACACTATCGTTGCTGCTTTCCATATTTTATTGCGATTGCGATCAAAAAACATGCAAATTTTTGACAACTAATTTCATATGAACTGTCAGCCGATATCTCGGTTGCTATGGATTCTATGATTCTTTTCCGGCCTAGTCCGGGAAGTACGTACTTTCCGGACTAGGCCAGGAAATGCTACTTTCTCAGAGAAGAAGAGTCCGGGAAGTGAGCACTTCCCGGACGGTTGCCGAAAAAAACCTTTCACAATATTATCTGTCAATATATTCAAATCAGATAAATGTATGAAATTCGCATAAGAAAACGTTTCAGAGAATTTTTCACCATTTTTTTTTTTTTGGTAATTTATAATATCCAATTGTTTAGAAATACTGCTGTGTCCCTTTTGAAAAAGTTAATACTTTGTACTTTTTGTTGTTGTGATCTCTTAGATTTAATGGAGTCTGACCAAATTTCAGTTGATTTTCATATCACATGAAATTGGTTAGGTGAAAACTCACAGTCAAACTCCACCAAATACAAACTTTATTGAGTGTTATATCAAATGGGACATGTTTCAAGGGAACAATCCCTCATCTTCAGCCAGAAAAAGGTCATATGTGGTGGAAAAAACAACAATAATGAATATATGCGAATATTAAAAATAACAAAAACAAAGAGGAATTTAACCGCAAAAACCTTGCGGGTCCCCCAATGTTAGGGTGAAAATAACATTCCTGTCCACACAGTGTCAATTAATAAAAATAAAAATTGTGACCATGCACGTGTGACGCCTGACAGATGTCATGTTAGGCGTCACACGTGCATGGTATGTCATGGATATCACATGAAATTTATTTATATCGATTCTTGAGTTACCGATACAACATCAGAATCGATACTGTCTGTTGGATAGTAGAGTACCGATTCAAAGTATCGATTATTTTTGCCGATTGAAGCGTCTTAGGACCGATTCCACAGTTTACTCTTAAACCATAAGCTCTCCTTAAATTGCTTAAGCTTCGCCTAAAGCATTCCACCGACCGCTAAACGGACCTCAAATCGCTCTAACTTTAAACCGAAGAATTGATTCGGTTTAACCGCGATAAGTGGAGCCATAGTATAAAGAAAGGATAGTAAGCCAGTGTGTGCTTTTTTCGATTTTGTTGATGTTGAGCGCCATCTAGTTGTACTCACGTTTTACTCGAATTTTACTGTCAAAAATTGGTCCGTGAAGTGGAGCCCTCTGGAAAAATCGGTGTTATTTTGAAGAACTAAAATATTTGAAATAGAGTGGTCAGAAGATTTCTATATTTAGATATTTTTCTGCCCTGTAATAAGCATTTCCGCCAGTGGCGTGTATTTGTGATAAACAAATACAATGCTACAAGTTATCATGAAATCACTAATCACGTCCAGTCGTCATGAAATGATATCTCTAGGTTTTTTCAGGATTCAGCGCTATCTATTATCGAGTTACTTCTCCAAATCCAACTACAGTAGCGACCCCTGGTGACTATTTCCTTGCCGTCAAACGGCGGTTGGCTTACTATCCTTTCCTTATACTACGGTGGAGCTTAGGAAAATAATGTCAGATTTGACAGAAAACGTCTACAAAGAACAAATTACACAATTTGAATTGGAAATCCGAACGAAGACTTTTTGCGTTTATTTTTGTTATTTGGATGATGGATAATTATTTTGATTTGTGTGAATAATATTGTTTAACGATTCAAGTTGTATATTTAAGAGCCGATTCCACAGTGTACTCTTAATCCATAAGCTCTCCTTAAATTGCTTAAGCTTCGCCTAAGCATAGAGAAAGGAGGAAAAGAGTGACGACTCAGCGGTAAAATAAATAAGCGTGATTGTGGCGACCTTATGGGCAGGATATGGAACTAATGATGTTGATTCTGCGCATTTGGCGCCTTATTATTTCATAATTCCAAACAACTCACAATTTGAATGAAAACCTGCACCGAAAATTGTGAAAAAACTGTAATATTAATTACAGTTTTTTCAATATTTCAGTGAGGTTTTGCATCCAACTTAATTTTTACTTAAGTAATAATACTCAACGAATTTTGACATACTTTTTATTGCACATAATTATACAAATTGATATTTGTGAACAGAAATTAATGAAATAATTGAATCAAATTATATTTATATCGTATTGTACCACTAACTATTAAAGAAGTAAACATTTCATTTGAAGATTGACAATAAAATAATTATTTTTGTGATTACTGACAAATATCCAGGAAATCGAAGGATTGAATGGAATCTTCAATTCTTTGGCAAAACTCCAACGTAAGCCTTTTGAAACCTGGAACAAAGTGAAAAATTGATGGTGATCCTGAAGAGACTTTTATTGAAAGTATATAAGGTGATAGCAATAGAACAATATGAAGTGAAAATATAGCTCCGTTTTCTTAAATCGTCACAACTGCTCCCTTAGACATTTAAGTACTAATAAAAAAAAATTCTCTTTGTTAAATGACTCTTTTTCTTGATATTAATTTGATTAAAAATGCCTGGCCTTTTCTTTACAAAAAGGAAAACAGTATCAGTATTCGGTTGGTTATTTCTGATCCTATCTTAACTTGAATCTGTTAAACTAGTACTCGGCACACAATTAATTAAATCATTCTGATCTTAAAGCAGTGCATAATTTGAAAAATTTGGCAGGGATGAAGGTAAAAGTCTTGTTTTAGGTGTATTGAAAAAATTGTCCTCTCTGATATGGTCCCCACATATTTTACTCATACTCATATTAATATTTGCTGGATAGAAAAGCTTCAATTGCTTTATACCATTCAAAAATTCTAGTTGGAGGTCTAAAATAGTGCTTGTTCGTGGTTGAACCCCTGACAATTTTGGATATTCGAAGTTCGAAGTCCGATGCCGGTATGCCGTAACTATCGTTACTTTGGAACCGGTTACTTTACGTTTGTGGAACGCGCGACTACGTTACTCAAAAATACCGTTCCAAAATCACGGTATTGAAATACTGTCCCATCCCTAGAAAATGTTGACACAGAAGTGACAGAAGACAGAAGATCTGTGGTTATAATCCAATATGGCTGTCAATCTCTCGAATTATCAGAACTACTTGAATTTGTAAACATCTAGTTTATTTTTACAAGCAAAATTTATTCACTATGAAATATATTACATCATAAACTTAGTGAGTTCGGAAAATTTCATCTCATTGATTTTGCAACATTTACCATAACCTTTGTTTTAGGATGATTTTTCTTCCATTGCCTGAATTGAGTATGTGGCTTGCTGATCTTATAATTTATCCTGAAATGTTATGGAATATCGTCTATAAGACATAGGATTTGCAGTGCATATGGATACTATGCCAGTCGGCAAAAAATTCAAGATGAAATATAACACAAGATGTATGAACAATGGACTAAAAGTAAGAAGAGTGGTTTGATTTATGTATGAATGTTATTAATCCATTAGGTCATTTACTTGTTCTACGTGATTATCTTGTAATCTTATTCATTTTGTTTTGCTCAAGAGAGAAATACCAACAACTTGAGAGGCC
Source organism: Harmonia axyridis (assembly GCF_914767665.1). Lineage (NCBI taxonomy): Eukaryota > Metazoa > Arthropoda > Insecta > Coleoptera > Coccinellidae > Harmonia > Harmonia axyridis. The sequence goes on from NC_059505.1 coordinate 36,594,277, forward strand.
ATAACTACAAACTTCGGACAACACAGCGTCAGAGTTTCCTGTCTAACAGGGTCTTCGAGTCTTGGAACCTGTTGATGTGGTGGAGGCTGAATATGTGAATGGTTTCAAGAATTCTCTTGACTGGTGGACTAGTGATGGTGCGAATGTGTGAATTTTCGTTAATGGTTTCAATAATTCTCTTGACAGGTGGACTAGTGATGGTGCGAATGTGTGAATTTTCTTTTCAGTTTATATCTTTATCAATAATCAGTTATAAAATTAAGTACAAATAAATTTCATACAGAAAGCACTTGAATTAACATTATAGAGTAAGATTTTCAACAAAAAAAATCTCTGTATAAGACTAACCATTGTAGAAGAAATAACTAAGGGAATTGTTTGTATTCGTGGAGAGTGAGACATATTTTTTCTTATTTGAAAGGTTAAGCGATTATTTATGGAAGATATAATCATTCAAAAAACCGTCTCGACTTGAAAAATTCATATTTTTTGTCCTTGATGAAGATGAACACTTCCTATTCAATGTATTTTATGCTAGTATTCCATTTAAAGTGCTGAGTTATTTTAATGATATTCCTGAATCAATTTTAGATGATGGTTTTGAGGGCATGCACTTCACAGAAGCATTATTTTCTTCAGGCATCAGGACTGAACTCGACCAAATGGTTGAATATGATTTCTTCGGGAGAAAATAGAGATGGAAGAAAATGTGGAACTGTGAGCAACAGGTAAATATGGGTTAATATTATTATTAAAAATGTGCAGATTTCAGATATTCAATATTATAAACACACAGTTCAACATCTATTGAATTAAGCTATAAAAACATACTAGGTGACATAAAAAATGCAATATCAAAAAGGCGCTAGAATTTTTTGACCAGACTTGGCAGAAATGTTTAAAAAAGAAGAGAAATGCGACAAAAGGTTAAAATTCCATTGAAAATAATCTAGTAGCCCTGGAAAGTTTGATGTTTTACTTATTGTTGCAATCGAAATTATCAGGTATATTTCATGATAGATTTAGTTCATTATGGTTGCGATTCTGTTGTTTTCATATTCTTTGTGTTTTGAGACCGCTTTTATGTCTTCAGTGCGACAATGTGAAAATTATCGACAACTGAATTCAACAGAGAATGCATTAATGTATTATGTGAAGGTGATTTTTTATTCAGAGAAATTGATTATCATCTTAACTGTAACCAAACTCCCTTAGTACGGTGTTGTCCAGTATGGTCTAGAGAATGTTGAGAAATTCATAGACAAGAAAGTGGATGGCCGAAACAGATAAATGATTTCCAGGACTGCCATATTCGATTAATGTCATTGGGACACAGGGTCTCGATTCCAAGATAAAATGGCGATAAATGGTTTCAAAACGAAGGACATCCTGTAACCCTTATTTTTTCTGTTGAATTGAATGCTTGTCATTGACAGACACATTTGGAATGGTGGACCTTGCGATTGGATTAATAATGATCTTTTATTTGGAAAATTTGCAACAGAAACTGCAATTGGAACAAGGAATGGCAGTGTTGAATCCTGATTGATAATGATAATGCAGCGTTATTTCTAATAATGGAATACATGATTTCACATTGTAAAATCTTCAAAAGAAATAATATCAATAAGAAAAGGAAGACAATCGAAAGAAATAAAAATTTATACTTGATACTATGAAATTCTCCAACTGAATATAGTTCAATTTAAATTAAAATAAAACTCCTGGAAGGGACCTGAGTTGGTGATGGTGAGTGGGGATAGCAGACCCAAACCAGTAACCATTACGATATACTTCCCAAGAAGCGCCGAAATGAGTACGGAGAAAATCTTCCAACTCATTAAGGTTCAGAATGCAAACCTCAATCCAGAGGCTTGGAAAATTCTGAACTTTAAAAAGGAGGGAAAACGAACAATAATCAAGATTGGGATTGATAACCAATCAGAGGAAGCTCTGAAAGCAGAAGGATGCGCAATGAACTTTTGGTTCAGACGTATCCCGGTTTCGAGGCTGGGAAAGAAAGGAGACCCTGCACAGATTTCTAAGGATGAAGAGATGCCCTCAGCATCCGGGAAATCAGGCTCTGCTGAGGGGCCTGGGGACTCTGCCTCCCTGGAAGCTGGGTGAAGTTGTTTGGTGGTTGGGGGTCTAACCCAAGACCAAAGTACCTGCTCGAATTCTGGAGAGAATTCCTCCCGCATAGAATTCAAAGAGGAGCAGGGAGATGAGAGGGAGGGGTTACATAAGGGCTGAAAATTTCAGCTCTTTCACCCTCAGAGGAAAGAAAAGATACAGGTGCCTTATAGCATTTGTTGACATCGCTATAACATTTTTGTTTACAAACACTTATAATGTACTGCGTTGCCATTCTGAGGAAGAAGTAATCTTTTCTCCGTTCTGTGGCATAGATGTTTTGCGAATATTCTGAGGATTTGGCAATACGGTTCTGTTGTTGTTATTGCACGTGTCAACTAGAGGTGCGTTAAGGGTTAACTGTTCATTTTAATTTCACGTTTGTAATCGGCGTTACTTCATACAAGTTTGTGAATTTTAAGTTACATATTGTTAATTTTAATATTGGTAAATACTCGAAAAACATGTATAGTGTGTAAAACATCGGAAATGAAAACCTAACCTATCATAGGTTAGTTCACGTTTTGAGTCCATAGACGTAGAATATATCTCGTCTATGGCGTAGTATTTGTGAGATATCGAAAACTTAATTCAATGCTAACATTTGTAGGTTTCCTTCAAATAGAGAATTTAGCAAAATATTGTGCCACGTATTAATGTTGCAAATGAACAATTTGCCGAAGTATGCATATGTTTGTTCCAAACATTTCAGCACCGAAAACTTAATAAGAGGCAGTAAGAGAACCATTGACTACGCCACTGAAATGTTTACCGCCCCTCTAGTTGTCAATTTTGCAGGTTTGTTGTTGTCCTATCTCACTTTATCATCATGCTGTTGATTACAATACAACGCTATTTACTTCTAAGGGCACCTCTATCTTTTCTTTCCTCTGAGCTTTCACCCCTAACAAAATTGACCTTCATCTCCACAAAGGTGGCGCAAATAAACCTGCATCGTGCGAGGGAGCTTCAGCAGTGATTGCAAGGTTATTTGCAAAGTTGCAACAGGATATTGTACTCATCCAGGAACCCTGGATAGACAAAGCAGGTCAAAACAAAGGTTTGTTTTGCAAAGACTCAAAATTGATTTACGACCAGAGGCAAGTATCTTCACGTGCCTGTGTGTTCATAAAAAATAACATTAAATATATTTGTGTTGGGCTGAAGGACCTCGATAGAATGCCCTTTGATAAATTGTTCTCAATAAAGATCAGTTATTATTATTTTATTTGTATTTCAGAATACACGACTCAGGATGTAGTCCCAATTATGGTACACCTCAGTGTTGGGGGTATTGACCGAGACATTGTCATTGCATCCGCTTATTTCGCTGGAGATGGGCCCACAACACCGTCAGCGGAAGTGCAGGGGCTAGTGAAATACTGTAGCAGTAGAAAATATCCAGTCATAATAGGCTGTGACGCCAACGCACATGATATCATTTGGGGCAGCACGGACAACAACCTTAGAGGTGAGTGCTTACTTGAATATCTCTTAGCTAATAATCTGAATGTGGGGACAACTCCCACCTTTGTCACGGAGCGAGAGAAGGGGTTCTGGACGTAACAATTGCCAGCGTTACTGCCAGGAAAAATGTTACAGGTTGGAAAGTAAGAATGAACCCTCACTTTCTGACCATAGGATTATCGAATTCAATATAACGGGGGAGTTAACTTCTTCGTTCCCAAGTCGAAATCCTAGAAACACCGATTGGTCTGTATATCGGCTGGAAAACTAATCATAATTTTGAGCTGAAAATTTGCATATTGGGGTTTGAGACAATGATCTTTCTCCCTAAAATATTTTCAGATCTCTACAACTTCCGGTTATACCGGAAACAGACTACTACTTCCTTATTTCAAATGGCACACCCAGTATATTATTGCATCATTAGATAGCTTTTTTGATGGCAATTATGGCAATATGCCATACCTTGGGTAAAAATTTAACGGTTCATGAGTTATTGGGATTCTTATGAAAAAAAAGGTGGCGATGAGGACTCACATTTTTTTTAATATTTCAGCAGAAAAAGCCTTTTTCGAAAAAAATTTGTTTTGTTTCGTTTACGCAAATACGTAGTATTATAAGACTGTTTTCGGCTTGGACCAAAAATGTACAGGGTGTTTATAAGAGGATCATGAACTTGGACAACTCAAATTCATCAAAACTCAAGATTTTCAAATTAGAACCTATATTTTTTATTATTTCAGTCGATTCTACGTACAAAAATAGTGAGGGTTACTTCAGCAAACCCTACACCTAAAATGAATACTTCAAGAGTTATCGGGGAAGAACTTCAAATGAGGAAAAACCGCTATTTATAACTGTGGGAATAACTGTTTGTTATTATTGTCGAATAAAATTCGATGTTTGGATAACTAAATTTTACATTTCATGAATTTTAATTAATTTTTCGTTGGTATTGTTGAGAAATCCATAAACCAATACAATTTTCAAATACGAATAATTCATTACAATTCTTGGTATGTCAAATTTAGTTATGGAAACATCGAATTTTATTTTCTTTCTGTGTTTTACGGAAGTAACAGACAGTTATTCCCACAGTTATAAATAGCGGTTTTTCCTCATTTGAAGTTCTTCCCCGATAATTCTTGAAGTATTCATTTTAGGTATATGGTCTGCTGAAGTAACCCCCACTATTTTTGTACGTAGAATCGACTGAAATAATAAAAAATATAGGTTCTAATTCGAAAATCTTGAGTTTTGATGAATTTGAGTTGTCCAAGTTCATGATCCTCTTATAAACACCCTGTACATTTTTGGTCCAAGCCGAAAACAGTCTTATAATACTACGTATTTGCGTAAACGAAACAAAACAAATTTTTTTCGAAAAAGGCTTTTTCTGCTGAAATATTAAAAAAAATGTGAGTCCTCATCGCCACCTTTTTTTTCATAAGAATCCCAATAACTCATGAACCGTTAAATTTTTACCCAAGGTATGGCATATTGCCGAAATTGCCATAAAAAAAGATATCTAATGATGCAATATTATACTGGGTGTGCCATTTGAAATAAGGAAGTAGTAGTCTGTTTCCGGTATAACCGGAAGTTGTAGAGATCTGAAAATATTTTTGGGGAGAAAGATCATTGTCTCAAACCCCAATATGCAAATTTTCAGCTCAAAATTATGATTAGTTTTCCAGAAACGTCTAATAGGCCATCGAGTTTGGAACACCCGATATAAGGTTCATCTGAAGGATAATTTAGAACAGATCGAAAATTATGGGGCAAAACACCCGCACTACGATCTGAAACAAAAAGTCGAACAAGTAAGTACGGCAAATATATATTCTTTTGAGAAAGAGCAATACATATTATAAATTTCAAACAATGAAGCATATGTGTTGATGAATCTCAGTATTAGCAGAGGAAATGTAACAGGACATCATACATTTCAACGTATGATACAAGAGAACAGATAGAAACCTCAGCAAAAACTCTGTCTCCCCGTATAGGTGTGGTGAATTAATGTTATAATTTCCATCATATACAACATTGAATGATGACAATTGAAATCACCACAATAAATTGAAGGATAAGAAAGAATCAAATCTAAATTATTAGGCCAAAAACTAACTAATGTTTTTCCAACATAATAAGCCAAAGAACAAACAGAACTCAATAGGCAATATATCAATACATAACCTGCTAAAAATAGAGGCCTTTAACTCAAGTTGTCGACTCTCGAAAGTTCGAACAAGCAAGAAGGCACCTTGGTGGAACGAGAACCTGTCAACCCTCAGAGTAGAGGTTTGTCGGCTCTTCAATAGGGCAAAAAAAGAGACGGTAATTGGAAGGGGTACACTGAAAAGCTTACTCTGAGATAAGAAAGGCCAAAAGACTTAATTTTCGAATCTTTTGTGAAAAGATCACTTCTACTCCAACAGCAGCCAGATTATAAAAAGTCATGACAAAGGGGAGAAACATCCCCACAATGTCGCTCAGAAAGCCAGAAGGGTCATACAAAACACACTTCCCAGGTAGTGAACCCATAATAAACGCTGATATAGCAACTAAAATCAAAAATCCCCGCAAGAAGGATTGGGATATTGATAAGAAAATTTTTACAAGACAACGGCTGGAATGGGCAATAAACACCTTCCAACCATATACATAACCAGGAGTAGATGGAATATTCCCAGTACTCCTACAGAAAGGAATGGAGGAGATTCTTCCCCATCTCCTGAAGATAACAAAAAGCAGTCCAGCTCTGGGTCAAATACCTAAGATATGGAGGAGGGCTAAAGTAACGTTCATACCAAAAATAGGGAAGAAAGATGGGAGTGATCTCCGATCTTTCAGACCCATTTGCCTAACACCGTTTAAGCTGAAAACGATGGAGAAAGAGGTGGATAACTACATAAGAACGGAGAATCTGGAGAATAAACCACTTCATAATAATATAATAATAACTTATGGGGCAATAGTCTGGCATGCTAGAGAAAGTCAGACCAGCACAAGGAAAGCCCTTGATAAGGTTAGCCTGTGTTTGCATCACTGGAGCTATGAGAACGTGCCCAACTAGAGCATTGGAGATCATCACAGATCTCACAACTCTTCATCTAGTGATAGAGAGAGTGGCCTATAAGGCTACTCTAAGACTATCTAGGGAAGGTACAGGCAATGAGGGAATTAGGAATAAGAGAGCCTGGTCCTCCTTGACCAATTATATACCATCAGCGAACCTTCCCAGTGACGGGATGATAAAGAAAATTAGCATCGAAAAAACATTCATTACAAGAAGAAAAGAGGATTGAGAAAAGGAGTCCACAATCCCAGTTCTTAAAAAGAATACCATCAAATGGTATACAGATGGGTCCAAAACAATGATGGGGACTGGCGCTGGAGTATTCGGGGCTGGTACCGAATGCTCAATATCGATAGGCCACTGTCTAAGTGTCTTTCAAGCAGAGATACTTGCAATAGAAAGATGTGTAGAAATGAAAATAGCAAGAAACTATCGGAAAAGTGACATAGCGATACATTTCCATAGTCAGGCTGCAATTAAAGCACTGAGCTCACATATCATCGATTCTAAGATGGTATTGGAGTGCCGAAGAAAAATCATGGCATGCTATAAAATGGTGTTTCTCGAGTAATAAGAAAGATAATGAAGTGAATCCAAAAAAGAAATTCAGAAAAACGATAAGGCTAAAGTGTAAGTTTATTTCCAACTTGTAACTGTAACATTCTACTGAGTGTAACAAATTTAAAAAAAAAAAACATGATATACTTGCGACACCCGATATTTGTAAAATGGAGGATTTTATGCGCATTCGGCTAACACACTAACGTTCAGGAGCAAATAGCCTGTCATTCGAAAAAAAAAAAAATTTCGTCCAAATCGGTCAAGTAGTTTTGATGAAAATATTTCTTAAAATTTTGCCTTATTCATAGTGGTGCGTTAATTTATTGGCGAAGTGTATTTTTTGGGGAGGTAATGTATAGTTCATTTTTATTTTATTTATTGTTATATTGGCTAGTGTATTGTATACTTTAGCAAATTATCAGTCGCGTACTCTGCTCTAATTTTTATAACTGTATTTTTTTTCTCAGAATAAACTATATTATTGTTATTATATGTTTTTTTCCGTTTTTTTTTCCTCCGAAATCCCATTTTCGACTTTTTGTTAATTACTTGGTTTTGCGGTGTCGACGACGATATGTCAATATTATTGTTTCATTACCACGTAAAGTTGACTTGAATAGAAGAATTAATTTTCTCCGATTGACAGCAAATGTTAATTTTGTATACACATATCAATCAGCAAAGTATTACTTTTCCTGCCTAGGCAGCAAAATGATTATTCGTAATGAAAAAAAAACATGTTATAAGTTGTCAAATTATAATTATTATGAACATATACATATCAGTCTGTCTTGCCTGATACTTTTGTTTATACTGATACGTCTTATTTGATGTGGTTTTTAATGCTATCCTGAGAATGCCATTTTATTGTATGAACATTTATTTGATGATTTCGATGTATTCGAATGATTTATAACCGTTATTCATAGGCCTGATGAAGGAGCTAAATGCTCAGAAACGTTGCCATTGAATAAATTGTATACAACTGTTCCTTGTGACTGATATTCCTCACCATCGAATTGAACATATACATTTCCATAACAACCAAACATTCCACCCTCAGAGTAATAAACATAGATAGAAGGAGCATAATTATGTCATTTTCAGTAAGCAAATTTTGTCCCAAACATAAACAATCAAATTTGACATGAAGCGCGCGGAAATGAAAACATATCAGTGATACGGTATTTCACTCAACTCACGAGTTTCTCCACAAAAAACGCACTTCTTATGTCCCATAGTAAATCAACGTTTCATATCAACTCAAAATATTATATTGAAATAATTACCTAAATATATCCGAAATTCAGAAAACAAACTTTAAGCGCGCCAAACGACATGAATCAACCGATGACACTAGGAGAGCAAAAGTTGCCAAACCTTAGATCTCAGCAGGTAGATACAGAAAATAATAAATATTCTGAGGATTTGGCAACACGGTTCTGTTGTTGTTATTCCACGTGTCAACTAGAGGTACGTTAAGGGTTAACTGTTCATTTTAATTTCACGTTTGTAATCGGCGTTATTTCATACAAGTTTGTGAATTTTAAATTACATATTGTTAATTTTAATCATGGTAAATACTCGAAAAACATGTATAGTGTGTGAAACATCGGAAATGAAAACCTAACCTATCATAGGTAAGTTCACGTTTTGAGTCCATAGGCGTAGAATATATCTCGTCTATGGCGTAGTATTGGTGAGATATCGAAAACTTAATTCAATGCTAACATTTGTAGGTTTCCTTCAAATAGAGAATTCAGCAAAATATGGTGCCACTTATTAATATTGCAAATGAACAATTTGCCGAAATATGTATATGTTTGTTCCAAACATTTCAGCACCGAAAACTTAATAAGAGGCAGTAAGAGAACCATTGACTACGCCACTGAAATGTTTACCGCCCCTCTAGTTGTCAATTTTGCAGGTTTGTTGTTGTCCTATCTCACTTTATCATCATACTGTTGCAATTGATTACAATACAACGCTATTTACTTCTAAGGGCACCTCTATCTTTTCTTTCCTCTGAGGGTATACTCTCTCTATCTATGTTTATTACTCTACGGTTCCAACAAAATCGAATTTTGTTTTAATCTATAGCTGCAGGAAAAATGAAACATTGTGGGAATTTAATAAAAGAAAATAAATTAAAAGACTTAACTATACGTTTCACAATTTATTTATAAAATATATAAAATTTTGTTGACATGCATGTTTCGGGTTTCATCCCATTCTCAAAACTGAATAAAATAATATACACAAGTTCATATAGATGACAAATGTTAAAAGTGGAGACAGGCGGAAATCTAATTGATCATTTACAATTGGGAGATTTTGGTTGTGCGCTGAGGATATTTCTAAAAACTCCAAGATGTCTAATCGTTTTCCTTTAACACCTTTGTGTAAAATTTTTGTTTTAGTGAAATCTATAAAATGATTGGAGGTGATGCAGTGATTTGAAAAACCGGTTGTAGATTTATTTTGAAGAATCGATCTTTTATGTTCTTCAATTCTAATTCCGAGAGATCGACCGGTCTGACCTATATAAAATGCAGGACATTCGTCACAGAACACCATTCGATTGTAAAATACTAAGTCGACTCTTACCACTAAAAAACATTGATTTTAAATTGTTCTTATTTGTAAAGGGTGTTTTTTTTAGAGCTATAGAACTTTAAATTGCAATAAAACAACGATGGATTATTCGATTGACATGAATTTTATTTATCCGCAAGATAATCTTGTGGCATTACATATTAAATATGATTTCTGGCATATGACCGCCACGGCTGGCTCGGATGTAGTCCAATCTGGACGTCCAATTTTCTTCTTTGTTCTCAGTTTGGTTTGGCAATTCATCATGAATAGACTCATGCCTGAACAACGCTTGCAAATAGTGCAATTTTATTTCGAAAATAATGGTTCTGTGCGGAATACGTATCGCGCACTACGTCCATTTTATTTTGTTTAGCGATGAAGCGCACTTCTGGTTCAATGGCTACGTCAACAAACAAAACTGCCGCATTTGGAGTGAAGATAATCCTCAAGTGTATGTTGAAACACCGTTACATCCAGAAAAACTGACTGTTTGGTACGCTTTTTGGGCTGGTGGAATCATTGGTCCGTACTTCTTCAAAAACGATGATGGCCAGAACGTTACAGTCAATAGTGATCGGTATAGAGCCATGATTGCTAACTCTCTCATTCATGAATTGAACTAATTTCACGTTTTGGACCTGTGAATTGGCCCCCAAGATCTTGTGATTTAACATCGCTAGACTACTTTCTGTGGGGCTATGTAAAGTCATTGGTCTATGCGGATAAGCCACAAACCCTTGACCATTTGGAAGACAACATTCGCCGTGTTATTGCCGATATACGGCCACAAATGTTGGAAAAAGTCATCGAAAATTGGACGTCCAGATTGGACTACATCCGAGCCAGCAGTGGCGGTCATATGCCGGAAATCATATTTAAAATGTAATGCCACAAGATTATCTTGCGGATAAATAAAATTCATGTCAATCGAATAATCCATCGGTCGTTCTATTGCAATTTAAAGTTCTATAGCTCTAAAAAAACACCCTTTATCATTATCAACAAACGGGAAAATATGTTCAACTATACAGTAAAGTAGTGTTCAATTCATTTACAATAATTACGAGAATTCAAGGAATTCATTTTTATCATGAAATGGCAACAGTGGCAACATTGCATGTACGAGCAGGTACTACGCCGGCTCTCAAAGGGCTTAACCCAAGAAAAAGTAGGTCACGTAGTTGAGTTACGATTTCACGTTCGCCCAGGACGTATATAAAGTTTAAATCATTATACAGTTCAAAGTTCAAACATCGTATCATTTCAATCCCTAGCAAAGGGTGGTCCTTCATGAAAACCACGTAACAAGTAGATCGACTGCCTTAAGTTACGGTTTCCTCGGACAGTTTCCGTTGACCGCCTCGTTTCAACGACTTTATCTAACCAATCACAATTCTAGCAATCGTGTTGCTCCGCCCACCTACGTTTTCCTCGGACAGTTTTGTTGACCGCCTCGTTACGACGACTTTATCTAACTAATCGCGTAGCTGGGCGGAGCTATATATCGCCCTCAATATAACTTTTGACCCTCATTTCTTTTTTAGGCCACCGTGGAGGTCCACCTCCTAGCACTGTGGGAATCACTGTTCTACGTTTTCATTTTTTATGGATTTATTGAAGGTAGCGAGCAGACCTAGTAGAGCAAGATCCCAAGAACCGTGAGACATAACTTATTTTCTGAAGGATGAAACCGTAGGCTTTGAGTAGAGTCCCATGTACTTGTAATACCTGCGAGTTTGTGAAGTTCGCACAGTGACACATTGGCAGGTACCAGGTCAAAAAGGTAACTAAAAAAAATTAACTTTACTTATTTTTAAATGGCTGATTTAATTATTTATTTATTTTATATTATTACTCTTGAGATAAATCAAAAGCTTCAGACGGTTTCCATGGACGAAAACTTTAGTCAGACGCTTTAAAGCTATAAAATTATCGGTTTCAAAGAGTTTTTCGACTTCGTTTCTTTGATGGAACACCCTATATACACCTCATATGAATATTTTTCGTTTATTTCGGGATTAAATTCATTTTGTGTGCATTGTATTATTGTAATCAAGTCATATAGAAGTGAATTTCATTTTAAAAACACCAAATCTCCTCTATATCTCTAAAACAATGCTTAATTCCTAATTAAATGGGACGCCCTATATATAGAAGTTCACGGCTTGATATTCAAGCTACTTGACTTGAAATCAAGTCAAGTTCAAGTCAAATAGTACCTAGGTTTTCAACGTCAAGTCATGTATTAATTTATCAAGTACTTGGATTCTACCAAGCTACTTGGTTTTCAGCAGTTTTATTGTGTAGTGTCACATCAATAAAAATGATAAAAATGGAAGGAATATTGTGAAAAACTCCTTTATTTATTGAATTTATTGTATAAAAGATCCAAAAATATCAACTATTTCAGAATGAGAAGACTATAAATAATAAAATAAAAAATACAGTTTTTTGATATTGAGAAACCTCCAAGAACTGTTTGATTTCATGATTAGGCTTTTAGTTTCTGCTAGCTTAAAGTTGAGCTGGTAAAAGCCACAATTTGAGAGGAAACAATGTTTCAATAGGATAATAAATTAGCCTAAAATAATGGCCAGAAATAAATCTACAGTTCCTAAGTGTTTCTGTTAGCTTCACTGGGGTAATTTTTTTCCCCTAATAACTTTGGATATTCCCAAAAGCAACGTATCGCTAGAAAAGATGTACAGGGTGGGCAAATAAGCGAGGTAAGCGGCTATATCTCAGGATCCACTCATCGTAGAAACTTGCGGTAAAAATTTTTACCACTAAAGTGCTTTCGGCCATTACTCCAGAACGTCTGAAGCTATCGCTTTGCGACCTTCTGGTTTTTTCATACAACTTAGATGGGATTTCTGTTTTTGTAAGAACCTAAAGACACAATTTGGTTTTTCGCAGTGCATCAGTTGAAGAATATCTTCTTTCGACCATAACTCCAGAACGTCTGAAACTATCGCTTTACGACCTTAAGGTTTTTTCATACAAATTTGATGGAATTTCTGTTTCTGTTAAGAAAATCCTATCATTACATTTGAAATTTCGGAGTAAAATGAACAAAACAATGAAGTTCTGACTTAGCGCCCCCTATCGAAAGCAGCAAAACCAAATTCATCATGAGTATATTTTGTCCTCAATCAACAAGATATTATCTCTCGGACGAGATCTAATTTGTTCAAAAATATTCAGCCAAACTGAAGTTACAGGCATTTCAATCAGTCAGATTTCTCCCTTTCCCCTAACCTTATTTGATGTCGTAAAATCGAAAGTGACAATTCAAAACGATAGAGAAATATCCAAGGATTACAGTGATGATATTTTTTCTTCAACTTCATATGAAACATTTTCGAGTAAAATTCATTTTTCTACTCGAAGATAGCTATCAACCCCCTAGCGGTAGAGGTATGAACTTCAAAACAATGTCCAGGGTGTTTTCTTGTACACTTTAGTGGTAAAAATTTTTACCGCAAATCTCTACGATGAGTGGATCCTGAGATATAGCCGCTTACCTCGCTTATTTGCCCACCCTGTACAAGATAAAATAATCAAATACAGAATTCTTTTTTGTTTTGTTTGAGGTACTAGATACAAAATACTTTTCGAAATTGGATCTAAAATATCAAATAAAAAATACGTATGTTATAAGAACGTTTTTTTAATTTTCAGATTTAGAATTAATCAATTCAATTCATGATTATCAATATTTTTGATATTTTTTTATTTCGTCCCTAAAAATTCAGCAATTGAATATATGCGTCCATAGTCTTATATTACAATATAATATGAACCTGAATAGTAATAATTGAATTGATTGAGAATGCAAAGATACGTAAAAATGCTCTTTAAAATAGAGGTATAATCAAAAAAACGATTCTTTTATGTGAAATGAATATCTATAAACCTAAAAATATTCTGCCACATCAATTTGCCAATGAAATTCCAGTTATATATTTTTTTTCACGTATTAGACTACCCGATGATGGTATATTTTCAAGTGAAATTTAAATCATCTGTTTCAAATGAGATGTCCTTCGTAGATTCACCGTTTGTAGTTGTTCTCTGCCGGCAGCCGCCAAAGAAATTTTATATTTTTATTATGTTTGCGTAAATTCTTCTAGAATAACGCAGAACCCAATGAACAATGAAATGTTCATGGGAAAAGTCGAGAAATCTCAATTCCTAACTGTCTCAGTACCTTTGTTTCTCTGTAGCTAGAACTGATATTCAAACTGTTTCTAGATGATTTCTAGAACTGATAAATACTAAAAAAGTTACACTGGCGATCATAGGTGTAACGAGGGGGGTTATAGAGACATAACCCCCCATTTATTAAAAGAAATAAAAAAATTATAAAAAATAAAAAGATTTTGCTTTTTCAAAGTGGGGGTTAAACGCTTCCAATGTGTCAACTTTAGTTGCGCCACTGTTGGCGATCGCTTCAATCTTCAATCGTCTCTGAACTCGGGGAAGCCCCTTATATTACTCGCAAAAATATATGCCGTGCGACGCGTGCGTATCAAGCTCAAGTAATATCAAGTAGCTCGATATTAAGTCAAGCAAAAAATATCTGAAATCAAGTCTAGTGCAAATATGTAATTTTTTTGATGAATACCTACCCATATATGACTTGTTTTCAATTATACAATGGACACAAAATGAAATAAAACTCGAAAAAAAGAAAATTTTTTATAGATACCAGTCTCATCAACGAAAAAGTTGCAAAACTCAATATCTATGAAACGAATTACATTTTTGACAAACCGATAACTAGGTGCTTTTCGACAAATCTGCTGCAAAAAAACATTCCTAGAAAAATATAGGGTGTCCCATTTAAGAAACACCAAGCCTCCTCTATATCTCTATGATCCGTTATGAGTATCATATAAACTAAAACAATTACTGAAAAAAACGTTTTAGAATTTTTCGAATATCTCAAACAGAAACCAAGATACAGGGTGATTCACCGGAATTGCCTATTAGACGTTTATGGAAAACTAATCATAATTTTGATTTTTTGATTGCCATCAAAAAAGCTATCTAATGATGCAATAATATACTGGGTGTGCCATTTGAAATAAGGAAGTAGAAGTCTGTTTCCGGTATAACCGGAAATCGTAGAGATCTGAAAATATTTTAGGGAGAAAGATTATTGTCTCAAACTCCAATATGCAAATTTTCAGCTCAAAATTATGATTAGTTTTCCATAAACGTTTAATAGGCCATCCCGGTGAATCACCCTGTATAGCGAAATATTTGAAACAGTAATTTTTCAAAAACGCCCTGTTATTCGAGAACGAATCAAGATATCTATGATCTGCTGCCTGATATCTTACAGGATGGATACAAAATGAGTTAATCTCGAAATAAATAAAAAATATTTATATATAATAGGTGACCCATCGAAAAAATGAAGTCAAAAACTCAATATCTTTGAAAAGGATAAAATTTTTGAAAAACGAGATGCTTTTCGATTAACTGCCTTGAAAAATATAGGGTGTCCCATTTAAGGAACACCAACTTTGCTCTATTTCTCTAAAACGGTAATTAATTTCTATGATCTATTACGAGTATCATATTAACCATAAAAATTACTAAAAAAAAAGTTTTACAATTTTATATAATCTGCTTCCTGATATATGATTATTTCAAAAAAAGTACTGGGGGTCCTCGAAGATTTTCAATATTGCTCAAAGGATCAGTCAAAATCCAATGACCCGCTTACGTGAAACACCCTGTATATACCTGGCATTTACAGTTTTATTGTATCTATAGATATGGGCTTCAATATAAGTATAACATAGTTTTATTTTGATTCATAGTCAACAGTTTGAAAAAATGTATTATCAAATTTTGTTCACAATTGTTGGCACTTTTTTTTATTTCTTGTAAAACCGGAAGTGACGGATCTTCGGAAGTATTTAAGCTGCATAGGAAATCACGAACAATATTAAATTCCGAATTTTCAGATCTCAAATAGATTTCTTTCTCCAGAAACGTCTTATAGGCAGTCGAACTTGAAACACCCTGTGTGCTGTTCCCAATTATTAGAAATTCAGAGACCCTAAAGGACCATAGTTAAATTGCGGTGAAAAACAGAAATATGTTTCATTATTTATTTCCATCTCATTAAATATTACCAAATCATTGAAAAATGTGGCTTAATATATAAAAATAATATAATTCGGACGTATACCGTGATTTTCTTCAATTGTTGGTGCTGCCACCTATTGTTGTCGCTGACCACGGTTCACAATATATTACGGGTACCGAATAACTGAGACCACAGAACGGAACAAAAGTAATTGTTGCTCTCTGAGTTTTGTTTATATAGTTCGCTGGTTCCATATATATATTCCTCTTCAAGACTTTCAAGACTAGAGGTTGTCTGACTTTAGAAGTGATAGTTACTTACATCAAGATGCGCTTTTTAACTCGGAAATTAATTTCTTTAGCATTTAGTGATTTATATCATGAAAAATATTCGCAGTTCAAGGGTGAGTGAGATTATTTTTAACATTTCATATTTTATGTATTTTATATATTGGAAATTATTAATTCTGTTTAATTTTCAGAATTATTCTATTTTGAGCGATAAGGAAATAATATCATTTCCGAATATTTGGACCATCTACGATGTATCTCAATATTGGATTTGATTTTTATTGAATTTATTTTTTTGGTTCAGAATGTCATTATAATATATCGTCGGCTGAGAGTGTAAATCTGCTATGTCCATAATGAACAATTTTAAAGGAGACCAAAAAAACCGTACAGTACAGTGTTCTAATAATAATAATAAGAGAGTTTATTCATGAAAATACATTCAATAAACTCTATTGAATGTATATATACTGTACGGTTTTTTTGGTCTCCTGTAAAATTGTTCATTATGGACTTAGCAGATTTACACTCTTAGCCGACGATATGATTATATGAATGTACAGCATGGGCCAAATTGTACACTGTTGAAGGGTAAATCCTATTTCTATACTAGATAGACAAAAACTGATGTCGGTGTCTGAGGGCCAATTTTCATGAGGAACTCATTGGCGAAAACCGCAACTCCATATCTGTTTGTTAGAAAATGTTCATTTTCGAATTATTGCTATAACTTGTCTTCTGTTGAAAATTTTTTCATTTCTGTAAAAACAATTTTTTAGCAAGTACGTTAATTTTTCGCAAATTGATATATTTGATGAGATATCACTAATAATTTAATTTTTTTTTCAGAAAGGACTTCACGTATATTTCTACATATTTAGATAGTTTGAAATTACCATTCCAAAAATATACCATACTTGATATTCTTTCACGTCATTTTCGAGATATTGAATTTTCAAATTTTATCTCTAAAAGTGAAAGTTGCTAAAAGATTGTTTTTACAAAAATCAGAAAAGTTACAGCAATATTTCTAAAAATTTTCTTGAAATATTTAAAAATATAAAATAAAAAGAAATATAATATAAAATATTTCTTAAAGTTTTCGAAAATCACCCAGTAACTATGTAAGGGTAATAGCTTTGGAGTTGCGGTTTTCACAAATGACTTTCTCATGAAAATTGGTCACCGGACGCCGACATCAGTTTTTGTCTATCTAGTATAGAAATAGGATTTACCCTTCAACAGTGTTCAATTCGAGGTATTAGTTGAGCAATCTTTATAACGTACAATAGAAAAATTAAAAGCACCCGTTTTAAATATTGATTCCTCAAATGTAGAGTGCTTGAAACTTATTGAAACTGTTTGCATGAAATATTTTTAATAATAATAATTATTATTATTATTATTTTTTTTATCTGTTCTCTTGTATGATACGTTGAAATGTATGATACACCGTTACATTTCCTCTGCTAATACTGAGATTCATCGACACATATGCTTGATTGTTTGAAATTAATAATTTGTATTGCTCTTTCTCAAAAGAATATATATCTATATATATATATATATAGGACCTATAGGGGTTGACAACTCTGCAACGAGTATGCCGTCTATGCATGACAACGAGTACTTACACATAGAACTTCTAGATTATTAACACCATAACATAATCTGAGGCTGTCAGATTCAAAGTCTTTTGTCACAGACAAAAACTATATTAGAAATTTGGCAAAACAAATTTGTTGCCACATCGATCCAGGGATCATGTTCTCGACAAGTGATCTCTCAAAACGTATACGTACATTCAGTGTTCAGAGCACTCAAAGTACGTAAACATTTTGAAAGATCACTTTCCGATAATACGGACCCTGTTAGCTCAAAAACGAGTTTCACAATTTTGAATGAGAAAAATTATACTAAAACAAAATTCTCTTCAATCTTATGAAGATTGTTCTTTTTAAAGTAAAGAAAATACTTTTCAAAAATTCAAGATTATTTTTCACATTTTTGTCAAGATTTAGAACATCAAAATAAGTAATGGTAGATTTATACGATGTTCCTTAGAACTAAGAATAATGTGGTGTTTATGCAATCTCTTGTTAGCGAAGGAAATTTAATTTTCTCAGATAATGCAAACGTTTTTTATCGATAAGTACTATTTGCGCAACATGAAACGGTATAAACTGTCACTTGTTAAAATTGATTCGGAGCATGCGTATTTTTTTTTCTTAAAACAAAGTTTTTGATCCGTGTTTAAAGCACCAGTAATAAAAAAGTTGTGGGAAATTCCATTTCACGCCATTTTCAATTTTATCTTATAGCTTGAAAAAATTTGAACTTTCAAGGTTGCGGTTTCAATTGAGTCTCTTAAAAATCGAGCCCGAAAATGTGCCATTCATTTTTTTCTAGCTCAAAGGGGTTCCAAGATTACCTTAGACAACAATTTTGGGACACCCGACACAAACCAGGTCATTACTTACTGGAAAACTCTTTGCTATAAGACAATCTTCTTCTCAATTTAAGGTTTGAACAATCTTTACAACTGAATTGCATAGACTTGAGTAATTGAAAGCATCCGTTTAAAATATTGATTGTTATATGATGATATTGATTTTTTTAACAATTTGTTCTCATTTCTAGTTTGGATCAGCCGAATGGAAACTACGATAAGTGAGGCATTTGGATTAGAGAACTGAACGAAGTTCATTTGAATGCAGGAATTTTCAAACTATACTAAACAATGAATCCAGTTGTTTAGAGGAAGGGGGAGGTCTGAAAAAAATCTAGAAGAACCAGTGTACCCATCAAGAATGTAAATGAATGAATATATAGTGGATTTTATATTTGACATGTATTAATTAAGTAATATGTTTTAAATTGAGTATAAACTACAATTTATATTTTATTTTTCATTCTTTTACTCTAAAGTTCCACTCAAATCCAAGTAACAAGATCACAATATATTTGGGTGAGTAGTATAAATAAATTCTCACTTTCAAAATATAAGACCTCATATTGAAAGGACTAGAGAGTTTCATCAGTACCTATCTTTGGATCTGAATGTAACTTCATTGTCCGAACAGTGCTAAAACCAGTATGCGCGTATATTTGCTATAGGGGGTGGGGAATAAACTTGCCAGTCGAATATTTTTTTTGCATCAAAAAAGATACTGCTACTAATATTTCTTATTTTGAGATTAAATTTTTTCTTAAGTCGCTATTTTGCTCTCAATTTTTTTAGGAGAAAAAGGTGGTACGCCATTTAGATATTTCAAACTGAAACTATTTTTGAATTGCTCGTTCAATTTGTGACAATAATCTCTCATGTCATATTTTTCATTTGTTTAATAAAATTATCTCTTGTTAGATAACTTTTAATTGAGTATTGAAGTTGATATGTTTTTTTTTGCATAAAAACGATGCCTCATATGAAAAAAGGGCATTAGAGTTTTTGTCACGAATTGAAAAAAAAAAGTCTTTCAAAAAGAAGTTTGCTGCACTTCCAGGACGAGCGTAAGCTCGTCCTGGAAGTCTGTGAGTCCAAAAAAAACATTTTTCGGCAACCGTCCGGGAAGTGCTCACTTCCCGGACGCTTTTTCTCTGAGGAAGTAGCATTTCCCGGCCTAGTCCGGAAAGTACGTACTTCCCGGACTAGGCCGGAAAAGAATCATAGAATCCATAGCAACCGAGATAACGGCTGACAGTTCATATGAAATTAGTTGTCAAAAATTTGCATGTTTTTTAATCGCAATCGCAATAAAATATGGAAAGCAGCAGCGATAGTGTTATTTTACACGGTTGCCGAAAAAATATTGTACGCAACACGCCCGAAAATGGTTTTTTTGGACTCACAGACTTCCAGGACCCTATTTTCCGGACTTGTTACGTAAATTACTATTTCGGGCGTGTTGCGCACAATAATTTTTCGGCAACCATGTAAAATAACACTATCGCTGCTGCTTTCCATATTTTATTGCGATTGCGATAAAAAAACATGCAAATTTTTGACAACTAATTTTATATGAATTGTCAGCCGTTATCTCGGTTGCTATGGATTCTATGATTCTTTTCCGGCCTAGTCCGGGAAGTACGTACTTTCCGGACTAGGCCGGGAAATGCTACTTTCTCAGAGAAAAAGCGTCCGGGAAGTGAGCACTTCCCGGACGGTTGCCGAAAAATAACAATTTTCTTAACTTATCGTTTTTCGCAAAAGAATTGATATGGTATTCCCTACAAAGCACTGATGTATATTAGAAATATTCGTGAAAAAATCTTTACAAAAGGGGCAAAACTAATTTTGTGAAAATTGAAAGAAAGTCGGAATCATTGGCCGTGTTCAGCAAACACAACAGTTGGAAGAATTGAAGAATTTTTGCTGCAACACTATAAAGGGCCGAGATAAGGAGAATAAACTTTTGATAGAACTAATGAGAAAGTGTCCAGCAGATAAGTATAAATAAAGATTCATAACTCTCCACAATAGCGCTAGTATAGCCAAAGGGTAAGAACACACTTTAATTTTCGTTTACTTTTAACTTTATCACTATCACTGCTTTATGACATTTTCTACGAAATTAACTCTTTAGCTACTCTAACACCATCAATTCAGTTTAGTTCAAAGGACATTTCTGAAACCTAACCTAACCTATAAGATTATTATCCTGTCTTCCTCCATCTTCATTGAGAAAACTGTTAAAGTAGTGTATTTTCTAACCTTGTAGATGATTTCACCATCAATGCTGAAATTTTTTAACTTCTTAATGATGTAAGCAGCCATTGTAATAGACCTAACTTCTACTGATCATTCAATTGTTCAGGTACTACCTATGTTAAATTAGTACCTCCTCTAGATAACGATCAACTGTATATAAAGGTAGTCAACTTCCCTCCTAAAACATTGATCTTTCTGGAAACTAAACAATTATAATTATTCAAGTGAATAAGAAATTGAAAAAATAGCAACTAGGTCCAATTTATACTTTATTTAATAAATTATAGAAAATTCACAGCCCATTTAAATAAGGACCACATTTTAACAAAAATTTACATTATTATACAGTTATATACATTGTGGCAATTTAAAAATATTTACAATTTTTACATATTTTTCATATATACAAATATTTTCAATATTTTATGTTCAAATATTATTTACATATTTATCTACAAAGATTTGTTTTTAATTGTCTTTCTCCGTATATAATTCTCCTTGCTTCATAACGAGGTGGAGATGGTGATCGTGATGATGATGATGTTGAACTGCTTGACGATGATCTACTTGACACGGAACGGGTCCTCGATCGCTTACTTGATCTGGCGGGGGTTATCGTTCGGTTACTTGACCTGGAAGAACTTCTCGATCGCTTCCTTGATCTACTAGACCTTGCCGGCGACGCCGATCGGGACTTAGATCTTGGTCTACTGGATTGTTTTTCCTTTGATTCTTTTAACTTTTGGTACTCAAGTAGTTGCTGCTCGAACGTCATGTTAGGTTTATTTTGAGCATGTCCTGCTGGTCTTTGGTTCCCCTGTTCATACGGGAAATATGCAGGCTGGTTATCTGTAATATTTATTTTCATAAAAATGTTGTACTCAATAATATTATATCAAATGTAATGATTTTAAACTTGTAATATAATTTTTACAATAGAATTAATTCAATAATTCATTTGTTTCATTTTTTTCATTTTTTCCCTTAATACTTTCTATATGTCCTATATAATATTCTTTTTTTTTTTTTGTTCAAAGTATTATTAATTGAACTAATTACCACTATCAGAAAAAAAAGGGAAAACATATCAATACCACTTTGTCAATGTATTTTAAGTGACTCATTCTGATCATGAATGACTTTTTTTTTTATTAAGGGAAAAGAGCTTATGTAAGAAAGTCCCAAATTTTTTTTGTCCATTAGTTTGCATAATATGTGCCCTAAAGGAGTATAAAAATTTTTGGGTAACCCTGAGGAAAACCTTCCCGCTGTAACAAAATAGTATATTGCGCAACAAGTGGGGAAAGTCCAACTTTTCTCGCGAGTGTGGAAGTTTGTGGCACGAGCCTGAAAGGCAAGTGCCGCAAACACACGAGTGAGAAAAGGACTTTCTCCACATGTTGCACACTATACTTTTCCTACAACTGTACAATTTTCAATAATTCAAGTAATGGACTTGATTCAAATCAAAATGGCCTTCGTTGACAGTATGTGCTAATTTATTGCGTTTCCATAGAAACGACTCAAAAGTCCAATTCCATTGGTCTACCAAGCTAGGTGTGGGCAAAGTGCCGTGGGGAATAATATTTCCCACATTATGAGCAATACATAGTTTTAAAATTAAGTAAGCTATGAAGAATACGCTACTTTCCATAGCAGTTGTAGGAAAAAGAGTGTTCTTGTAAAAATAATATACTGTCATTTGCATTTCTTCGACAAATATATTTTACTATTTCAGAACCCACTGTTTTTTTTTATTATTTATGAATGATCTGTATAACTTTTTTATTCTTCCATACTCTGACTTAATTTGAAAAGCACTTGTATTGGAACAAACTTCGTTCGGGATGTTTTTTGCAATTGATCAAATTAAAATGGTTACTTTAATTTTTCAAACGTCCTCGAGCAGAAATGTAAATTTTGTGGACAAGGTGTATGTTGTTTCTTGACAGAATGTCATTACGATCATTGATGATCAGTGAAGTGTGATTGGGCGCGTTCTTTTAGGAAAGAAAAAAGAGAAAAATATATCACTTTAATGATACGGAGTTTTTTTAAATTAATGATAGAATTTACAAAATTTTGTATGTTAGATTGAAGAAATTTCGAGCCTTGATAAAGAATCAAAATTGTATCCGAAACGTTGGCGAAGATTTGAAATAATTCAACAACCACATTATTAAAGGTCCAAATTCCTGAATAATTCGTTTTTATTAGTAATAATACTGTAAGCAAACTTTTAAATAAAAATCGATATTATGACAGAAAATGGTCTCTCATCATAACAAACCTTCAAGAAGGAGCCACAGATTACAGAACCTATTACTGTCAAGAGAAGGAGCAACCCGTCCAGCAGAGAATACTAACGTTACCAAACTGATACCTATCATGATACCTACTTAGGCTAACGATCTTTCTGCTGAACGCACCCCATTGTCCTTTCAATATTTATTAATGAAATTGTAATTAAAAAATTTTTTTTTTCACTAATGTTAAACTTGTTTTCAAGTGAATGGAATTTTTTGTAGAAAGTTAAATAAAACTTGGTAAACACCAATTTAATTGATTTTTTTATACACTTACCTAAGTCTGCATATTGCTCTCTACAGAACAACCTTCTTCCTCCGAAGCTCATTAGAAAATCTGGCCCATGTGGATAATCAATCTTATAATAATTTATAGCATCATACACCGATTTTCTGTCCATAAATGTTATGAAGGCATAATCCCTGAAAATGGAACAAAAATGTTACTAGGATTTCATCCTCTTCATTCGAAGCATATAAAATGAAAATTTGAATTTATATATTTGATCAATCATAAAAATGAGGAAAAAAATTAAATGTAATCAGAAATTCAAGTGATGTTTATATATTTTTGTTGATTATTGAACTTTATTGTACTGATGAATGTTAATTTAGTTTTAAAGGTTGAAATTATAAATCAAGACCTTGTTACCAGTAGATTTGTACTGATTACAGGTCAGAAAAGAAGGGAATTATTATAAATATTGAGAGCTTTTTCATTTATGCACCAATTGCGCTTTTGGAGATCACATAACATTATGCAGGTAGATATGCCAAAGATGCAATTAGCGCTTGTAGTGTTCAGAAGCTCCTAGTTTTGCGTTAGTGTATTAATTTTTTTGCAATATGCTTGAATAACCATAATTTTGACAAATCTAACGGCACGAAATTCTGCATGAAGCTGGTTTTTTTAAATGAACACGCAAAATACCAACATGTTGTCACAGAATAGTTATTTATAATACAAGTGCAGAAGGCATTGATATTCTTCCACGAGTTCAAAATTCAAAAACGAGCCCCGAAGTGGCGAGTTTTGGAATGAACGAGTGGTAGAATGAGCCTTCTGTACGAGTATTATACATTATTTTCTCTAATTCATTGCATTTTCATTGAAATTAATGAAATATTCCCATAAATATATTTTAGTGATTTTTGCATTGAAAAATGTTGGTTGGCAGAACTGATTTCTTTAAGGCAAATTGATGAATTGACAGAGAAAGCCGTGGCAGAAAGTTCGGAGTACCAACATATAATAATAAAATATAACCATGAAAACTGTGCGTTTCTGATATATTCTCGCACGATTTTGTTCTACAAGATGTGGAAGAATGAACGGAATAACCACAGAATAAGAGAAATACAAATTTCAATCTCAATTGGATATGTAGCTTCAAAAAAAGAACAAAAACAATTTTTTTTTCATGGCCATATTTACAGTTCTGATTTTTCCCATTGAAGAACTCAACCGATTCTAACCTGCAAGTACTGAAAAAAAAAAAAAAAATACTCACTGTGATTTAGGGCCCTCATTTGATCTCGCCACCTTGGTTCTATGATGAATTTTGATGGATTTAATGGGGCCATATTTTCTGAATTTTGTTCTTAGATACTCTTGGGTCACATCATTATCGAGATCACCCAAGAACAAGATACGCCTGTTCATCGCATCATCTTTGAATTCTCGATCATCTCGAGCTCTCGGCTCTCTACGGTCTCGATCTCTATACTCGTCACGTTCCTCTTGCTTTCTATATGAATGGTTTGATCCTCTGGCATCTTCAAACTCCTCACGATCATCTCGAGCTCTCGACTCTCTACGGTCTCGACCTCTATTCTCGTCACGTTTCTCTTGGTCTTTAGATGAATGGCTTGATCCTCTTGCATCTTTTAACTCCTCACGATCATCTCGAGCTCTCGGCTCCCTACTACGGTCTTGACCTCTATTCTCGTCACGTTCCTCTTGGTTTGATCCTTTTGCAGAGGAAGTTCTCGATTCGCTGAAAAAATAATATACTTTTGAATGATCGGTACAACTGAACAACTATTGTGAGGTTGACAGTCCAATAGGAGAATATTAAGATGTCTAAAAACATGGTGAATGCACTCGTCAAATTTTGAATGCAATGACATTCGACCAAATTGAAAATATTAGTTTTAGTTCGTGGCGGCGCCGCAATGTCATACTTGTCATTTCGATCTTTTTTCCGTTGTTTTGATTGGATACATTAATTAAAAGCCGATACTGACCAATCAACCGAGTATGATCGTGCAAAGTCGTGAAACAAAACACGAAACGTTTACAGGAATGAATTCAAATATTTGAAATAGAGAGAGTTTACAAGAATTACTTCCATAGATCATAACTATAATGAAAGATATACATATAGGTACATAATGGCACAAAACTCGTAAATAATAAATAACAAGAATCTTAATTTGTTGATAGCGCTACCTACAGTTGACATAACGAAGCTTAACTAAAATTCTCAAAATTGGCAAAACAAAAGCTAATCAGTTCATACACCTGGTTTTTAGACATCTTAGAGAATATTGCATCAAACCACATTTCACAGATGAAACAGGACGCCAAAATTTTGTTAGATTTCAAGTTTTCTATGGTTTTGAAAATGTAGTGCATAGTTGAAAAAACTTGATCCATTCAAATTTGTAACTTCAAATATGGAAAAGTGTAGAATCTGATTCCAGGAAAATTTCACAATATATTAGCATAAATAACTTACCTTGAACTCGAACGGGCCCTTTTTCTAGAACTGGATTGTTCGGTACTCTTTTTATCATTACTGTAAAACAAATTAAATAAATTCAATTGGAAATCGATATAAAGAATTCAAAATGGATCACAAATTTCTCAAAGGTGAAAAAAAACTCTTACCTTTTATTTTCATCATCATCGTCATCAATCGTAATGACGGATGGCTTTTGATGAATATAGTCAAATACACTCCATACAAGATAAGAAACCTCCGTTTCCGTTCCAATGGTCCTACATTCAGGTTTTTCTTTGTCTTCAGGCACAAATTGTATCAATTTATTCTCACGTAAAACCAGTAAAGATTCCTCTTCTTTGGTCTTAGTATTATTGGGAATTTCTTTGATACAAGCAGCAAAAAGAGAATTTTTATTAATGTTTTGATTTTTGTCCATCGTTTCTTTAAATTTGCTTAAATTGTCTATCTGTTCATTATCGAGTAAACGGCCATCAATGCATGCCTCTATAGTCTCTAAGCGTTTTATCTTTTTTGGAGTAGGTGGGGGTTTATCCAATAACATTTTTTTAGCCCATTCTTCTGGAGACATTGATGATGAGCTTTTAGAATTGTCATCATTAATGTTATTTGGTTTTTGAATACCTTTAAGTTTTATATAATCATTAACTTTATAAACTTTTATCTTATTGTCACTGTTTTTAGTTGCATCATCATTTACTTGTTTCGAAGTTGTAGATGATTCTTCATTTGCACTAGGCGGTGTGCTCTTCTCATCTGTTTCTTTTTGGACCGATACGGATTTGTTTTCAGATAAAAATTCAGTGTTCTGGAAAACAGACTTACTATATGAGTGATCCTGATTAACTACAAGCCAGTCTCGACTCTAAAAAAAAAATAGCTAAAATAAGTAACTACTTTCCATCAACTAATATAAATACTACATATATACTGGCAATTACTAAGGTTTCTTATCCAGATAAAGCTATTTTGTTGATGGAGGCTATAAAAATTTTAGTTCTACCAAATAAGTATGATATTCTTATCATGGTAAAATACTAATAATAAAAATAATACTTTATTTCTTCACGTCAATATACAGAACGGCATATAACAAAAAAAAACTTCAACCAGCCAAATTAATTAATGAAATATGAAGTCAGATTTTGTGCGCTCGTCCCAATTCATGTAATTCAAAAACGCTGTGGAGATAGGAGTAGTTGAACTTTGGCAGATCACCAGAAAGTCACATGGTATAAACCCCTCTCAAGAAAACAAAATTTTTCATCGTTAAACAGATTTTGGCGATTAATGAACTTGAATAGTTATTTATAATACAAGTGCAGAAGGCATTTATATTCTTCCACGAGTTCAAAATTCAAAAACGAGCCACGAAGTGGCGAGTTTTGGAATGAACGAGTGGTAGAATGAGCCTTCTGTACGAGTATTATACATTATTTTCTCTAATTCATTGCATTTTCATTGAAATTAATGAAATATTTCCATAAATATATTTTAGTGATTTTTGCATTGAAAAATGTTGGTTGGCAGAACTGATTTCTTTAAGGCAAATTGATGAATTGACAGATAAAGCCGTGGCGGAAAGTTCGGAGTGCCAACATAGAATAATAAAATATAACCATGAAAACTGTGCGTTTCTGATATATTCTCGCACGATTTTGTTCTACAAGATGTGGAAGAATGAACGGAATAACCACAGAATTAGAGAAAGATATATTCTAACCCTAAAAGTTCCATTCAAGAGTTTTTGTATTGTTATATAAAAACTTTGTAGCTAGGAGCTAAAAAATATTTGCCACTACTACTACGCATAAACTACAAAAGAAGAACAAATTCTTGGATACTTACAATTTTATCAGCACCAGGCGAAGATTTCCTCAGAGTTGAAGTAGTCCCCGATTGCTTCTGAGGTACCACACCAGATTTTGTTTGAATAGAGATAGTTTCAGACGTACTTGTACCGCATGTAGCAGTCATTTGATCTCTTTTAGTGGAAGTAGTCGATGTAGAAGCAGAGATACCCGAACTACAAGTGATAGCCCTTGACCAGCCAATTTCACGAAGATCACCACACACAGCAGGAGTAGGTCTCGATGGATCAGAGAGATCATTAGATACTGCTCTCATATAAGTTGCACGTCGTCCCAATGTACTCCTAATCATTGGTGGCGCAGTAGCAGTAGAAGGCTTTGAAATTGTAGCAGTAGAAGGCTTTGAAATTGTAGCAGTAGAGGGCTTTGAAATTGTAGCAGTAGAGGGCTTTGAAATTGTAGCAGTAGAAGGCTTTGAAATTGTAGGCGCTGCAGTAATAATTGTTGCAGGTTTCACTATTTTAAATGAAGGCACTGACGCGGCAGATACAGGTCTCAATGATTTGAATGTCGACATTGACATGGTAGATGTAGGTATTAACAAGGTTGGTTTAGGCATCGACATAGTAGCTGCAGTTCTCGACATTGTTGACAGAGGTACTGGTGTTCTAGTCGCAGTTCTCAACATTGTTGAAATAGTAACTGGTGTTGTAGTCGCAGTTCTCAACATTGTTGAAATAGTAACTGGTGTGGTAGTCGCAGTTCTCAACATTGACGTGACAGTTGCAGTGCTCGACTTTGACGGCATAGCATTAGTAGTTCTTGACATCGTAGATGTAGACGTTGACTTAGTCTCTGCAGTTTTTGACAATGTACCATTAAGAGTTGTTGTAATGGAAGGTCTAGACGGAATCATATAACCAGTTGTTGTGGAGAATATCAATGGTGGCGACTGTGTTGTTTTTGCAGAAGAACTTGACTCCACGGATTTGGGGATTGATATCGAATTTGTATTAGCGCTAAACCTATATGGTTCATTGCTAATGAGGGTTTTATTTGTGTCTACCGGTTTGTGGGTTGAGGCTACAGGTGGATTTGATACTTTGGACTTTATACGCCTTTTTGGTACTTTGGGAATTTTGGATAGTTTCGCCATTTCTCTTTCAAATGAAGAACCAAAGAAAATATCATCTTCTATCAACGTAATCGTGCGAGGTTTATTCGCTTCTTTTATTTTATTTATCAATTCTTTTGAAACTTCCTTATTCTTTTCATCTTCTGATGACTTTAAGTTCGCCTGCATCGATTGTTTGAGTTTAGGTTGAATTGCTTCTTGGTTTTTGTCAGATGAATTTTCTTTTTTCTTCAAATCATTAGATGCAGAATGCGATTTAGATGAGTGTCTTGATTCAGTAAAACCTGAGTGTTCTTTCTTAGATGAACTTCTTACCTCTTCAGTTTTATGATCACTATTTCTGTGTTTGTGTGAAGATGACGTGCTACTCTCACTTCTATGTTTATGTGTAGAAGTAGTATTTCCACTTCTATGTTTATGTGTAGACTTTCTGTCATCTTTGCTATGTCTATGTGTAGATGATGAACTATTATCGCTGCTATCTTTACGTTTAGATGACTCTCTGTCACCTCTATGTTCATGTGTAGACGACTTGCGGTGTTTAGAGGAGCTACTTTGTTCATGTTTTTCCGTTTTTTCCTCCCTCGACTTTCTCAATTTTTCTTCCTCATTCATCTCTTTGGATTTTTTGTGCTCTCTTAGCTCTCTGAGTTTTTGTTGCCGTATTTGTTTCTCCATGTTTTTTTCTTTCAACTTCTTTTGATTTCTTGTACGAGGAGGTTTGGAGCTATTTTCATCCTCTCCCAGTTCAGTAGCCTCAAATTGCTCCAGAAGACTATTGACATCGTTGGCTTCTATCACAGGAACATCATCTTTAGTTACTGTTTCAATGTCGATCTCTCTATCCTCATCCTCATTATCGATGATGTATCTTCCGGCTTTCTTATCAATCCGTTTTATCCCAGCTACTTTTGGTTTTTTCTTTTGTCTAGTACTACTGGCACTTTTATGTTCCGACTTAATTTTGGGGATATCATTGTAAATTTCATGCTCTAACTTAATTTGATGGACGTCGTTTCCATGTTTTTTATCTCTGTCATTTTTTTGTTGTATTCCATTGTCACTTTCATTCTCTAACTTAATTTTATGGACGGAAATTTCAGGTTGTGTGCTTTGGTCAACTTCTTGCTTCAACTCAATTGGAGAGAAACCATTTCCATGTTGTATATCATGTTCTATCTTTACATGACTGTATTCATTCTCTTGTTGTATACCACTAAGATTAGGATAATGAAGATAATTGAAATCTGGATCAACTTGATTAGAATCAAGAGTAATATCATCAAAAAAAGACATATCAATTCCTTCCAATAGGGTCTGAAATAAAGAAGTAATTATAGAATAATTATTTCAGAAGAATATTAATCAATATAGGGGATGTAACAGATTGAGATTCAACATTGATAATATTGAGAATAGACAATTTAGATATGCCATTACCTACTTTGATTTTTGCATGCTTGTTTCAGGGGCACATAACACTTACATAATCTGTTACACCCCAACGTATAATAATAAGTAATAATAGAGTTCATTATTGTTTATTAATGAAATAAATGTAATCTTACTTCTTCGATGTGATCTACTACATCAGGTTGAATAACCATATTAGTGGAGTCAAGTTGATTATCTACATTTTTAACTACGTTAGTTTCCTGAAATAAGTTGAATGATAAGTAAAATCATAATAACAATTTTCAATTCAACTATTTACTAAGTTAGTTTCCTGAAATAAGTTGAATGATAAGTAAAATCATAATAACAATTTTCGATTCAAGAATGGTGAAATTGAGTTGTTTTAGGTTGACAACTTGAAAAAATTGAAAAAGGAGATGAGAAAAAACTTGTAAGACCGTAAAAGAATTCATTATTATGAGCAAAGTTAAGATCAATCCAGAATGAAAGTTTCACGCATTCTTTTATCGAAAGATAATCTTGATATTCTGAAATAAATCATTAAATTGAACTAATTTAACTAGATTTCAATCAGAATATACACACAATGAACAACGTTTGGAAACCAAATATGAGCATGAGTAAGAAATTGATTTGACAAATTTTCCAAATGCTCTCAAATTGTTCAATATTTTTCAACAAAATATACAAGAGAGTTTGTTCTCATTATTAATTTAACCATTTCCTTTTGGGAAGATTAATTAATAAGCGAATTACTTCTCAAAAACAGTTTGGACATTATCATTGTGGAAAAATGTTTTGAGTTAACAATTCAACGTTGCTTCAAATGCCTTTAGCTTTCAATGGGAAAATGAATCTACTCAAATTGTTTTTCTACCCTCATTTTAAAAGATCAGAGATATTATATTTGAAAATAATATATTGACGCCCTTGAGCAAAAATTCATTGAGCACAACAATTTTTTGAGTTTTTATAGCTTTTTTTTTTGTATATTCAATCACATTTCTTTGCCAAATCAAATCATATCTTTTCTAAAAGATAAATCTACGAAGATGTCAATAAACAGGATTTTATATTATTACAATATCACAAACAGTGACTGAGATCTAGAAATTCATTAAAAAAAAATTGTACTTACTCGTGCAGTATCTGGATCCAATAAAGTATCAACGTCAATATCTTTCTGAAAATGAAAATTGTGTAAGTATTATGAAAATGAAAAAATTAAGCTTTTTATAGCTTTTTTTTTTGTATATTCAATCACATTTCTTTGCCAAATCAAATTATATCTTTTCTAAAAGATAAATCTACGAAGATGTCAATAAACAGGATTTTATATTATTACAATATCACAAACAGTGACTGAGATCTAGAAATTCATTAAAAAAAAATTGTACTTACTTGTTCAGTATCTGGATCCAATAAAGTATCATCAATACCAATATCTTTCTGAAAATGAAAATTGTGTAAGTATTATGAAAATGAAAAAATTAAGAAGCTACAACTTCAAGAATGAAAACACTCTTGAAGACCATAGAACACTGAAGAATAACAATTTCAAACTACTTTATGCAAAATTCTGAGTTGATAATGTCGTCGAAACCGAAAAAAATTCAAGTAGAATGTACAAATCTTGGAATTTGTTATTTTACACAAAAAATTTTGATTTTGTCGGATCTGTTATCCCTGAAATATAAGATCTTACTTTCATCCACATTTTGCTTGAATTTTCAATGGCTCAATGAGCACTCAAAAAGTTTGGACGAAATTGAAGGCCACTTTTAGATTCACAATGTAACACATATTATAGGGTATGGTCCATATATCACCTTGGTTACTATGGTTAGTAAGTTGGTGGTCCGTATATATCAAATCAATCAAAAAGAGGTGACTATTTCCGACTTAGAATATAGATAGAAGGAACAGGAAGTAAACATTTGTGCTTGATCCCGAATACAAGAGATGGAAGTTTAGGGTCGCCAATCACAATCGAGCTAGCCGATTGTGTGTGCGAGCCATAGGCCTGGAGAATCCTGATTTGATTGTTGAATGCTTCATCAGGAATCTTTTTTCATAATTTCACAATAGCTGAATCATTAAACTGAGAAAAAAATTGACCCTTTTGAAACACGAAAGAATTTTTATGAATAAATCACATTGTAACCTATTTTTGAGCATCAATTGATAAATTCGAAATTAATCAAATTATGTTATGCTACTGCTATAGTGTCCCGTCAGACAAGGAGTGACGAATGTTAGCATAAAAACAAATGCATCAGTTACAAGGCGATTTCCATTCCTCTTATTGATTTTCTAAGATTTCCGCAAACTTCATTAAGTTATCTGTCACCAGAGCAACCGTAATTCTGGTTAGGTTCGGTAACCACGCCCACTCATCTTGACAGTTGTCATTTTAATTTTCAGATTATTGGTTATGAAAATTTTCCACGACATCCAACACTCAAAAACTTTATTATTTTAATTATCAAATAAATACCCTTCAGAACCATTAAAATCTTTCAGTTGTTTACAAATTAAAAGAGATTAAACATTTATAACCTTCAAAAGTTAAAACTTTGTTGCCCAATGGTAAGTGTCAAACGGTCCTTATATACAAAGCAAATTAACTGAAACTCTGAAATACGGATCATACCCATAATAAATATATTTCATTTCGGCTGACTGTCAATCCCCATATTCTATCGACACACTGTGAATCCTATGTTCCATAAATTTTTTCCAAATTGTTATACAGAACAATGAACGAATACTAACTTATACTTGTTCCATAAAAAACGTACCCAATAATAAAATCAAGTGAAATAACTATTAATGAAATATCAATTGAGATTGACCTAAAGACTAACTACACTCACATCTAATTGGTTGTTAGAACTTTCTGCGCCAATTATAGTTGAATTCACGCAGGGTTCATTCTAAAATCATATATTTATTATACAGGTAATCTACGTTCATATCTTTAATCAAGTAAACTTACAATTATGTTCTCCACATCCTTAAACATCTGGTCCATGTCTTTCTCTCCTATATCGTCTTGTAATAATTCTATTTCGGGTGCTACTGCATTTTGATTCGTAGCATAATATGGGTGGTTATTAGCAGGCGGTTCTGGTTGCATCACCTGAAATAAAAATATCCAATGTAATAATATATTCATATGAACTCCATCTAGTGGTAACATTAATCATTGTCTTGTTGCTATAATGTCTTTAAATGATGGAAATCCATCAACAGCTGATTAATTTAGTCTCTAAATCATTTGGGGAAACTGATATTATTCCAATGAGATTTTTAGTCAACGCTTCGAAATGCTTGCCATTCAATAGTTATAAGTGTATATTAAAAAAAAAAACTGTGACCTCATGTGGAAAGAATACAAGTTACATATATTTGAGGAATATTTAATAACTTACCCCACTCAAATTATCACCATTGTATAACATTTGATTTCTATCACAGTTTTTGGAAGCTAGCATATTTTGTGTCTGCAAAATAAAAATAACTGATGTTAATTCAATCTTAACGACATATATGTTGCTGCAGTCTTAAAATGATAAAGATCCATTTGAATAGCCGCAACAGCGGATTAATTAAGACTCGAATCATTCAAGAGATAAAAATTTCTTATCCTTATGATATTTTCAAAAGAGCATAGTCATGAGATGTAGTTTGCGAAACATCATTCAAGTAGATATATGACGAATGTTCGATAACTTACCGCTCTCAACTTCCCGCCATTAGCCAAAATTTGTCTCCTATTACTATCTTCATAGTGGGAAGCGAGCATGTTCATTTGTGCCTGTGAATTGAAAAAATTAAAACAACTGATTTCTATGTCATCTTAACCACAAATATTTTATATTTGGGGTTGTTTTATATACTTACTGAATATAAAGGTGCTGTAGGATTGAAAACGTAATTATTATCACAGTTCAAAGGTGGTTCAATTAAATGCTGCGGTATCATATTCATATTAGATTGTGGAGTAAATGGCATTCCATTAAAACCGAAATTTGGCAATGGAGGGAATGGAAGATAATTGTTAATATCTGGCAAATCCATCTGAAATGAAGACAATTTTAATTATATTTACGTGAATAAAATATTTTTCTAGTTAATCAGTATTGAATATGAAGAAGTATGTCTACATTCTACATTTAAATCAAACTGAAATAGTCAATAATTAAATTATGCAACATTCGAATCACACATTTTGCAGAAAACGACTAATGAACATGCTAGAGTGAATTGTAATAGTTGATTATTTCAGAATAATAAAAGGTACTTACAAAAGATTCCATCGAGAGAGAATTTCCTGAAGGCATGGTATTATAATAAATGTCACTAGCTGGACTTTCAGAAGCCTCATCCTAAACAAGAATTAGAATTAATATTCAAAATAGACTGAATAATATAATACTAGAACAAATTCTAATATTAGCATAAACAATAACGGCTTGAATCAAATAAACACATCAAGAAAACCATACTACAAATTCTGGAATATATTAATGATATTGCAATTAATTGATGTGTTTTTCGTAGAAATTTTAAATGAAATATATAACAAAATTTCATGCAGATCAAACTAAAATTCAGTTAATGATTTTTATAGCTGTATATCAAAAATTAAAAAAAAAAAAACCATTGTTTATCTTTTGAACAAAAAAAAAATTATATCATGAACTTACACTTGTAGATCCATTAGATCTAAGGTGATAAGAATTAGCGAAATTAGGACTTTGCTCGGATCTGCATGAGGATCCCATATTCGAATTGTCCTCCTGAAATGAAATAATAAATTAATAATGCAAAACCATTGAAAAAAAATTTTAGAACTTACCTCAGAATTTCCATCATTTCCGAATTCAAATTTAATTTTCTTCCGCATTTCAGTTATTTAAAAAAACACTGAAACAAAAACAATGTTGTGAATGTAAATTTGAATTCATGTAAACATATTATTATTTTGTCTTCCACAAAAACTAGAATAACAGTATTCAAATATTTGAGGTTAGAGCTGAAAGCGTGCATATTTTGATCTGTAAAACTTATAATATCCATTGAAACTGCCAAAAAATTATTACAAACAGTTCTTATATGTTTAGATTTTTCCATAATGCACACTTCACTTGTCACATTATCTTACTTTTGTAATTTTTGAAAATTTCACATCGAAACACGTGAACCTAAACATCAAGTACTTTTTCCTAACACTACGATGATCAGAGCGGCAAAGCTGAAAACGTGATGCGCAGCCAGTGGCGGCGCAGATGTGCGTCTTAACAATTTCGTCTAGATAGAAGATTCAATTTTTTATAAAGGAAATGATAACTGAAAGCATGTGAGAATTGTATTGAGTACTTTTTATTCAGGTTTTTTACCTTTCCTGGCTATTCAGTTCCATTGGAAAAGCCTCGTCTCCGAAGTATTAATGATTTTGAATATGACCGTTGTTTCGAATTGAATGAAAGCGGGAAAGTACTTAAGGTGATGGCTCGAAATTTGAATTGGAACAATGAGAATTCCCGAAAACTTTGAATAAATCCGTGTGTGTTGATTGTAGAGAGTCTAAAATGTTAATGTTACATACTTGTATTTTTGACAGTCGGTTAAATCGGGATGAAACATATTTTCCATAATATCATTCGATTAAACACAGCCGGTTAACTTATTTTGAAGAGTAAATCAAGTAAAAACAACCTGGTGTTGCAAAATTTATGACTATTTGATGAACAACTAAAGGCAGATTTCGAGTCTTTCAAAAGTGCAAAATTCTTGGTATTTGGGTAAAAATTATTTACTGGCACTTACCAAAGCAGGTAGAAGAGCCGAAATATATTCGAAAATACTATTTTTTTCTTTGACTTTAATCTCCTATTGAGTATAAGTTTATGACTTTCAGACGAGGTCTAGTTATTAAAGATTTTCGACCCTAAGGCTCAGCAGGTACCTATTCAATTTCGAAAATTTAAATGATTTTGAAAAATAATTTCTTTTCAAACGAAAAATGAAAGATAGCATAAGTAGATTATTTAAATAAATGTCATGATAAAATTTTTGTAGGTATTTGATTTATTTATTAAGTCGATGAAGTTCATTCAAACGACACAAACACTTTCAATGAACAAGAGTAATTTTTGTCAATCTTCGTATCAAAAGTAGAATCAACAGTGGCGGGTTTACGGATTTGCCGCCTCTGAATTTTTATACCTAAGTTCTAACTTTTTGATTCACGATCTATCATTTTTGTTGAATATTCATTTCAATTTACTCCAATTTTCGAAGTTTGTACTTTGTGTGTGTATAATAATTTTTTGTCAATTATTTAGATAAAAAAAAATTATTAAGTTCAATAGCAGAATAGCAATTTCGTGTTTGTCGCCAGATTGATGTTTGCCTCTTGTGTTCGTGTTTGTTTTTATTTTTTTGCTGGTTCGAATAGTTGAATTTAGCCGAGGCTAAATTTAAAAATATGTGTCAATGATATATCGCGCCAGAACATATGTAGTTCCGATTTTTGTTTTAATCCATTGACTGACATACGTCGAAACCGTTTGATTATTCATCATTTTTACTAACTATTTTAAATATTTATTTTATTAATTGTATGATGAGGTATGAAATCAAGTTTTTAATGTTTCTATTTATGATTGATAAATGTTTTATTTTCAGCCTTGAAAAAGGAACAAGACGTTCCGAAATATTGGCAAAATCATAATTGATTATTTATTCTTGTCCAAATTCCTATGACAAATTGCTTAATTAAGTTCAATCTTTTTTTTTCAGTGAGAACCGCACCGCAGAGTTTATAGATGCTAAAAACTTACCTTAGTTAGAAAAAAACGTATTCCAAATCCCGATCAAGTAGCGTTTAAGAGGTAATTTATAAACCGAATGTACCTCAAACGCATGCACGAAATACACTTTACTGACGAGATTTGCAGCATTAGCATAGAAGAGATAACTGTTACACACCAGTCTACAATGACTAAGACAAGCTTTACAGTCCTTTTTGTATTTTTCTTATTCGTGAAGGAGTGGGGAGAGATGGATCCCTATTGGTCGAAATGAGGTCCTACCCGAATGGAGTTTTTCTTAGAAAGAATAACAATAGTATTTACCTACAATCTCTCTGTGTGTCATCTTACCGTTCACATTTACAAATTAGAAAGTAATTATGTACAAATTCGAGTCAGAAGACATTAGAGAGAATTTGTCGAACCTTATGTTGATATTGTTATCTGATGATGGTAATTGTAATTATTTTTATGAATAAAGTTACTTACATTTATTTTCAAATTATCAAGGGCTGTTTTGTGATCTATTTTATCGAAAAACAGCATTTGATAATAGAAAGGGTATTGTAGATTTAAATAAATATTTCTCAAAAAAAAACAAATTAAAAGTAACGCTCGAAAAATATGCCCTTATAGGTAACTAAAAATCAAAATCAAGCCTCAATCAGATTGTTCGAGACGAGAATCTTCCAACAGTTTTACAATTCCTATACTTATCATATTTCAATTTAGTCACTTGAACTAAATTTTGTTTCTCTACAACAGGAATCATTGGAGAAAATTTAAATAATTTCTGTAAACCCTACATTTCTTACTGTTCACGTGACATATTTCAGTTTAACAGGAATCGAAGTGCTAGATCGACAATATTTTTCCAGTTGCAGCAAAGGCATTAAACTTATATTTCCAACGATGTGTTTCTGAAGTGTCAGAAAATTCGAGAAAAAAAAGCAAATTGAAGAAGATGATTGAAAGGTACAAGCTGTTTTGAACCGTATTTATACATATTGGTGGCTTGTATACCTACAATAATTGACGTACCTAGTATTAGTTATAGTAGACAAATACCAACATTAATTGATACTCAATTGCAGATACTTTAAGTGAATACTTAGATCTGAATAAATTTTAGAGACTATCACCCAATTTCAGAAACGTTCATTAAAATTTAATCCATCCTTAAATAATGCCTATTTGATGACCTGCTTGCAATTGAATGTAAATAAGGAAAATAAAGGGTGTTCCTTAATCGGAGATACAAACGAAAATGACAGACTCCTCGGATCATTTTCAGAGAAAAAGTCCTATAAACATGAGCCTGCAAACGCTATGTTTTAGAGATACAGAGTCCAAAAGTTCGATTTTTTTTCAAGTTATTCTCTCATAGCACCTTCCTTTCACAAAGTATTTAACTTAAACTTGACTTAGATATTTCAATTTGAAGATTTCATCATGTGATATGCTAATTTTGAATACAAATCTACAGGGTGAGATTTTTTTCTGGAACAGAGTGGCCGCTTCTTTCCTCCAAAAGTGTTTTTTGGTGGACCACTGGTAGTTTAGAAGAATGTAAAAAGCTTTGGTTCAGTACTACAATTTTTTGTTTTGTGTAGTTTTATCGTATCTGCTACCAATTCCGATGAAAAAATTTCCAACAATACTCTGATAATCCTCAGGGAGATCCAAATAATATTATAATGATCCAGTTAGTAAGCTGTGATGAATAAATTAATTATAAGTTTTGCTACTTATTTGCACAATCTGTAGCGAATATTAATAAAGATTCGATAAACTGGTATAATCATCACAAAAAGTAGGACTACAAGAAACACTCTTTATCTCGAAAACAAAGCGTTTGAGGGCCCATGTTTATAGGACTTTTTTTTTCATAAAATCATCCATGGAATCTTTCATTTTCCTGTTTACATCCAATTCGGGAATACCCTGTATAGTAGGACTGAATATATAATAAATGACAACAGTTATTGATTTACTTATTTGACAAATAAGTAAATCTTTCAGCCTCTACTTTCCTTTAGAATATTTTTATAGGAAATAAAAAACAAAGTAACATTCACTGATATATTCCCCTCCATTTTAGATAGCTCTTATAAGCCAAGAATTTCAGGTGAAATTATCAAATATGTTCGTAAATAGTTTTAATAAATTATAAATAGTTATACCATAGTATAAGGAAAGGATAGTAAGCCAACCGCCGTTTGACGGCAAGGAGCTGGTCACTTGGAGTCGCTTCTGTATTTGGAACCAATGTTTTACGGGTTGCATATATCGAACACTATTGACTACCCAAAGTGGAGAAGTAACTCGATAATAGATGGCGCTGAATCATGAGCTATAGATGGCGCAGAAATAATACGAAAATTCATTCAGTGGCGTGGTTGAAAAGGGGTCGCATAACATTGCCAACAATTTTTATGTTATTATTAAGTTACCACTACATTTGAATATTCGAATATTCATTGAATATTTATTCGAATAATTGCGTTTTGCATTACGATAAAAGTTTGAATGATCACTTAACTCTCTATTCAGGAATAATTACAACAAATTGATAGATACAATTGAATTAAAATTATTCATATAATAGTAGAAAGTGGTTTCATCCGAAGAAATATGAATAGAATTGGGATATTATCAATGAAAAAAATATAAAAATTGGATATAAGATTCAAACATATGAATTTAGCAATAAAGAGTTCTAAAAATAATAATATAAGATTCCACATTCGAAATGTAATGCCGTCTTTTAAATCGTTGGTAAAGTTTTTTCATTTGAAACCTTGCTTTTCTGATCCCTATGCATTGTGATTTTTAGACATTTCTCTATTTCAGTGGTCAAAAATTTTTTTATTCTGAATTGAGAACCGACGAATCTTTCTATTCTTTTAAACCTGGGGTCTTGAAATGTACACACATCCTCCTCTAACTAAACTGAATCAGAAAAACAAAGTGTTTTGAATCATTCATAGAATTGAGGACGAAGTGTATTCTTGGAGGATTAAATGTTCTCAAAATCCGCTCTATCATTCTTTTTGTATCTGTATACCTGTAATGAATCTTATATAGGAACAAAATTGACACAAAAATATTCGAAAGGGTATCATAAATTACAAAGTTATATTGGACAATTTACCGGCTGGGATTTCCAAACTATCGGAAGAAATTCAATAAAGGGGATGAGTTCACATCCGTTTGTTCGTTCAACAGAATATTTTGGGTATTATACCTGTTTATTTCTAGGGATTCTAAGAGTGTTAGTCTTAAGCTCTTGTTTTCTAAATGAAGGATTTCAAAGTTATTATTGAAGGTATGGTCCCATTCTTTTAAGTGATTCGCGTAGGTTGAAAACGAACTATCAGATGTATAACTCTTTTGGTGTTCCTTTATCCTTTTATTGAAAGATCTTCCTGTTTGTCCAATATAAACCATAGGGCAATCATTACAGGTTAACTTGTTAATGAACATCTCTAAGTTGTTACTTGTTTTGAAGGATATTGTGTAATTGAATTTTGTCTTCAGGTATTTAGCAATCTTTTCAGAAATATTATTAACATAAGTTAACGAAAAAAATTAAGTATCAATACCATAAAATTAATAATATTTCTGAAAAGATTGCTAAATACCTGAAGACAAAATTCAATTACACAATATCCTTCAAAACAAGTAACAACTTAGAGATGTTCATTAAAAACAATAAAGACAAAACAGATAAAGAAAATAAATCCGGTGTCTACAAGTTAACCTGTAATGATTGCCCTATGGTTTATATTGGACAAACAGGAAGATCTTTCAATAAAAGGATAAAGGAACACCAAAAGAGTTATACATCTGATAGTTCGTTTTCAACCTACGCGAATCACTTAAAAGAATGGGACCATACCTTCAATAATAACTTTGAAATCCTTCATTTAGAAAACAAGAGCTTAAGACTAACACTCTTAGAATCCCTAGAAATAAACAGGTATAATACCCAAAATATTCTGTTGAACGAACAAACGGATGTAAACTCATCCCCTTTATTGAATTTCTTCCGATAGTTTGGAAATCCCAGCCGGTAAATTGTCCAATATAACTTTGTAATTTATGATACCTTTTCGAATATTTTTGTGTCAATTTTGTTCCTATATAAGATTCCGAAAACCTTTGTACTCTTATCAGTTCAGAAATGTAGCCTGATTGAGCCACAGTGTGGCGAAACAATTGTTGCTAACAATTAAATAATATAGTGGAAATTAATTCGTTTTATTTTATTTATAATGAATTTCCGCCAAGTAAGGACCGAATCCATTAAATATGTATTTTAGTATATCCTGAAACATACTAACTATATTTATCTTAAAATGATAAGGAAATGCCAGGCGGCAAATTTTCAAAGTGCCTGTTATGGTTTATTACATCTCTTGTCGTTAGACACTTCTATCTTTTGAGCGTTTTCTTGTGTACCTCCAATTTCTTTTATTACAAGGTCAGAACGATTATTGAACGCATTACGACCCTAGGACCGGATCATAAAATACCATTTGGTACCTATTTTGCTCACTCTCAATTGAGCGGTAGTTTTTCTATAGAATTCAACATGTACTTGGGTAAATATCTTATTTTCTCCTTTCTTGTTATAAGAATAAAGTTAAAACCAGAAATCATGGTTCTGCACTTCTGCAGTTTTTGCCCATTCTTATATTATTTCTTGAGAAGGATGAGAAAGAAATCGTGAAATGAAATTGTTTCTCGTATATTTTCCATTCCTCTGAGGAATCAACAAACTGATTGAGTAATTGAAAAAAAAACTAATACTTGAAATATCCAGAACCTATTTCAGATGCGCAATAAAAAAGAACCTTTTTTTTGTAAAACTTTAGAAATGTAATAATTTTCTCGAACAAAAGACAGTTATTGAGTCACAGTGTTTATGCTGCTATAATGACAGCCCTAAGAACTGGAGAACTAGTATCGGCAACAGCCGAAAATACTGCACGCTTTGTGGAAACCATCAACAACTTATTTGATGCTTTGAATAGCACACGGTTTCATTCAACAAAACCTTGTAATCGTGCACTTAGTGATAGAAATCCGGAAGTTATAACAGCCATTAATAATGGTTATGAATTAATTGAAAACTTGTATAAAGTTAGCAAAAATAACAAATTAACGAGGCCTGATAGTTTTGATGGTTTTCTATTAACTATAAATGCCGTGAAGCAATTTGCATATGATCAAAGAAATGAGGGATTCAACTATTTTTTCACGGGAAGGCTTATTCAAGATCATCTCGAGAATCAATTTTCTGTGTATCGTCAGAGAGGGGGATATAACAGAAATCCCACAGTAAGTTCATTCAGAACAGCATTCAAAATTAGCATTGTATCAGATTTTTTAAGGCCATCTGCAAGTGCCAATGCAGGTAGTAAGGCAGATGACGATGAAAATATTTTAGTGGCAGATAACAACGAACCTTTTCACTTATTGAATCTCGATGAAAACTCGTCTTCATCAGAATCGGACGATTCGGATTCTTCAAGTAGTCCAAGTAGTACTCCTGCCACCGAATTTCGAGATGAAGTGACATTGGAAAAATGTTCTGTAGTATATTTTGCAGGTTATTTGGTCAAAAAATGTTGGGAGCGTTTCGGGTGTGAAGATTGTAAAATCACTTTGGAGGCTCCTAAAAATCTTGAAAATGAAGATGAGCTCTTGATCTTTTTCAAAAATTACGGTTTAAATTTTGAATGTGGATTAAAAGCACCTACATCTTTACTGGAGAAATTCACAACAATACTTTTGGATTGTTTCAGCAAAGATATAGGGAAAAGTTGCAATGATAAAGTCATGTGTAATTTGAAAAAAAAAGTGTTAAATGCATTAAAAATTTTCTGCCCGAATGGTTCGCAACGAATATCATCTGCTCGGAACATAGAAGATATATTTTAGATTTGTTGTTAAGAACTGCAATATATAAATATTGCAAAAATATTTCCAGCCTACTTAAATCTCGGCAATCATCGAAAAATGTGAAACTGTCAATTGTTCAACATTATTGAATATACAAAAGGCCAATTTTTTGTAATATTGACTACTTTCAATGTGATCTTGTGTCAATGACCATAGCTGTCGAGACACGTTCATTTAAATAAATAAATAAATAATCATTCAAAATAATAATAATAATCAATAAAGTCCCATTTTTAGAAAATAGGACTTTATTGATTTTAATTCGTTATAAATGAACAGAAAAGCAAAACAAGGTAAACTTTTCTTCAAATATTCATAAAAACATGGGCTGATTTTTCGGTCAGAAAATATTATTACAGTCGAATAATAAAATACATAACTCTAAGAATCGTAAAAGGTTGGGAAAAAATGATCGAAACCAACTGTCAAATGCTAAATATAGCTTTTGAGAAATTTCATTCGAACTTACGACATTAGGAAATAAATGTTGATAGAAACTTTACCTATTCTCACTCAATCTATAACAAAACGATGTCAATCGAATATTCTTCAAATACATTCAATTGCAATATCGATATCCCGCAAAATGGAGTTTATTCCATTCATAAATCCTGAAAAAACCTAGAGATATCATTTCATGACGACTGGACCTGATTAGTGATTTCATGATAACTTGTAGCATTGTACTTGTTTATCACAAATATACGCCACTGGCGTAAATTCTTATTGTAGAGCAGAAAAAATATCAAAATATAGAAATCTTCTTACCACTCTATTTCAAATGTTTTAGTTCTTCAAAATAACACCAATTCTTTCAGAGGGCTCCACTTTACGGACCAATTTTTTGACAGTAAAATTCGAGGCTTAACGTGAGTGCAACTAGATGGCGCTCAACATCAACAAAATCGAAAAAAGCACTACACTGGCTTACTATCCTTTCCTTATACTATGGTTATACATATTTGAATTCTCTCATTAGCCTTGAACCTAAATACGTTAGTTTATTTTACAGGAAAATGCTAGAAGATTCTAAGATTCTACTACTGCTCATTAGAGGGCGCAACACTCTAAGTTGATTTCACTGTGATGTATTTCACAGTGAGAAGATAACTTCATAATATAATGTTTTCCATAGATTGTTAAAACTTTAATCGACTGATCATCAAATTATATTCATTCAAAAAATAAACTGATGGGAGGAATATCACCAAATAAGCGTTTTCTTTATGTCAATTTAACTCTGCCCTCTAGGGGCAAT
This sequence comes from Harmonia axyridis, assembly GCF_914767665.1. Classification (NCBI taxonomy): domain Eukaryota; kingdom Metazoa; phylum Arthropoda; class Insecta; order Coleoptera; family Coccinellidae; genus Harmonia; species Harmonia axyridis. Next base: position 36,638,689 of record NC_059505.1, read on the forward strand.
AGATTTGTTATACATTTTCAGTTTAGTTCAGAACTTAAATCTAGAGGTCTCACGCCAACATTTCAAACAAAGTTTCTTAAATTTATTTTCAACATGCGAATAAAAACTCTTTCTTGTATCACATTTCATGCATTTAGTTATAAAAAAATATTGAAACAATTTCAATTTATTCAATTTTGAGAATCCTACTGGTCCTATATTCTGCAGTATTTTTTTTTATATACAAAATTAATTTCAAACATTTAAGTCCAAAATTAGTATTTTGTTGATGGTATATGACTAATAACTATAAGTGAATATTAATGATGTTGTTTTTCATTGAATTCGGGTATTATAAATATGGCTTTAATTCTTCACTGATGAAATAATTTTTTCGTCAATTAAAGTTGTCAAACTTTCATCTTGAAATAAATTCAATTCATCATTACAAAAATACTTTAGTTAAATTTTATTTTTCTCTCCATTTGACTAAAACAGAACTAATGAGAGATTCTAACTGCAGATAACCGTTTCTTAAAAAAAAGACGTATTAGATATACTCATTTGATATCATCGTATATTCATTCTTTTTTTTTTTTCAATTTGAGAAATCTATTTTTGTTGGAAGGAGTTGATTCAATTGAATGAATTAAATAACAACTACGATAGTTATATATATACCTAAGCCCGGGTCCTCAATAATTCGAACAAGAGTTAACACACTCAAGGCTCAAAAAAAAACTCGAAGGTGAATTGAACAATTAAATAGTTTCATATCTAATGTTTTTTTGTATAAACCGTTCATCATCATTAAGTGATATGGACTTAAACGAACACACTAATGGTGAAGTTTTTCTGCCAAGGGAGTCTTTCATTAAGAACGACAATCAATAATTGTACTGAGTGTGTATTATGTAATGTCGATGTTGCGAATATAAGAAAATTAATGAAGAGTTTGAAATTTCCCAAAAAGTATACCTAAAAATTATATTTATGACATTTTTATAAATATTAGTTGCTAAGTATATCTAGCTCAAGATCACGATCCATGCATTTTAAAAGCAAAAATCAAGAAATTAGAATAAAGAAAAATTTTATATCAGAAAATTAGAAAACATGCAGAATAGGTACAATATTTTTTGTTGAAACGTCCAAATACTGGAAATTTCGAAAATGTCACTAGAAATAAATCAAATATCAAACCTAAAATCATACATCCCTATTAAATTCAACGACATACAATCATGAAATTGAGATCATACTGCAAACGAATTTTTTATTTTTTTTTGTCACTAAACCGATACGGGGAGACAGAGTTTTTGCTGAGGTTTTTATCTGTTCTCTTGTATCATACGTTGAAATGTATGATGCCCCGTTACATTTCCTCTGCTAATACTGAGATTCATCGACACATATGCTTGATTGTTTGAAATTAATATTTTGTATTGCTCTTTCTCAAAAGAATATACAGGGTGGCCATTTGAAAACGAAACAGACGAGATTACAGATGAAATAAAGTTTTTCGATAGAAATGCTCGGACAGGTCGATTTCTGTTTCGAGGGGGACAACTTAAGATGTCGGACGCATAGCGCTTCAACCCTTATTACTACAACCCTCACCCCCAAATTTTGAATAGGGAAGATGGGGTGAGTGATACCTCATTTGAAAGGTATTTTTATACTGATTTCAGCACAGTAATTGTTTTTTCATTTTATGCATTAGTTCTCGAAATATTCTTAACTAAGTATTTGAAAATGAAGCGATGTTTTCATGGCACTTGTAGTGTTTTGTGAAAAATCGACATTTTGAGCTTCAAAACAACCATGACTGTGGCTTCCTTCCTAACTAACTAACGCATGAATATTTCGAGAACTAATGCATAAAATGAAAAAACAATTACTGTGCTGAAATCAGTATAAAAATACCTTTCAAATGAGTTATCACTCACCCCATCTTCCCTATTCAAAATTTGGGGGTGAGGGTTGTAGTAGCAAGGGTTGAAGCGCTATGCGCTTAAAGAATGAAATTGTTAAAAAACGGACCCATTTGAAGAAAAAAAGGTGCTGTTTCATCGATACAATGCGCCGTGTCCCAAATCAATGAAAACAATGGCAAAATTGCATGAATTTTGCTTCGAATTGCTTCTGCATCCACCGTATTCGCCAAATCTGGCCCCCAGCGACTTTTTCCTGTACTCAGGATTCAAAAGAATGCTCGCTGAAAAGAAATTTAGCGCCAATGAAGAAGTAATCGCCGAAACTGAGGCGTATTTTGAAGCCAAAGACAAATCGTACTAAAAAAATGGTATCGAAAAGTTGGAAGATCGCTATAATAGCTGTATGTCCCTCGAAGGCAACTATGTTGAATGATAAAATCGAATTCTGCCAAAAAAATGTGTTTAACTTTGGTAGACCGGGTACTTTTCAATTGGCCTGTCACAATTTGGCATCCAGGCAAAATTTCCGGTATGACGGTCCTGGTGGCGACCCTGTACCTCACCGCTTTTTTAGATTTTTTTTACACGTTACTATAACGCAATACCACGCTGTATAAGCGCCATTAGACGATCTTCTCGGAAATTCCTCAAGAGCTGCAAATTGCGTATTAGTGAACTTCGATCGCGAATAGAGGGACCAACCTGTATGGATACAAAGCGAGGAAAATCACAGCAGTCAGCTGGTAAGGTTATGGCATCAGTATTCTGGGATGCGCAAGGTATAATATTCATTGATTACCTCCAAAAGGGCCAGACCATCAACAGCGATTATTATATAGCGTTATTGGATCGTTTAAAGAATGAAATCGTTTAAAAACTGACCCATTTGAAGAAAAATAGGTGCTGTTTCCTCAAGACAATGCGCTGTGTCACAAATCAATGAAAGCAATGGCAAAATTGCATTAATTGTGCTTCGAATTGCTTCTGCATCCACCGTATTTACCAGATCTGGCCTCCAGCGACTTTTTCCTGTTCTCAGACCTCAAAAGAATGCCAGCTGGATAGAAATTTAGCGCCAATGAAACTGAGGCCTATTTTGAAGCAAAAGACAAATCGTACTACAAAAATCGTATTGAAAAGTTGGAAGATCGCTGTATCGCCCTCGAAGGCAACTAGGTTGAATAATAAAATCAAATTTTGCCAAAAAAATGTGTTTAACTATGGTAGACCGGGTACTTTTCAATTGGCCTGTCACAATTTGGCATCCAGGCAAAATTTCCGGTATGACGGTCCTGGTGGCGACCCTGTACCTCACCGCTTTTTTAGATTTTTTTTACACGTTACTATAACGCAATACCACGCTGTATAAGCGCCATTAGACGATCTTCTCGGAAATTCCTCAAGAGCTGCAAATTGCGTATTAGTGAACTTCGATCGCGAATAGAGGGACCAACCTGTATGGATATCCGATTCAAATTGGGTAGGTGAACAGTCCAAGACGTACCCGCTTCGCTTAAAGGTGTTCGCGCTTCGATTGTTTAGTTGCGATCGCGCCAATGTTTGAATTTTCGTACGTTCTTTGCCGATTTTTCCAGTGATCAAAGTGAATCGACGCCTAATAGTGACAACAACGGGGATTTTTCCAGTGAAAACTCTGAGTTTTCTAAGGTACGTCATGGAATTTTCTTTCAGCGGATTCGTAATTTTTTTTTTTAGGATGAACGATAACATTCATCCCGTGAGACGTATTATTGTTACAATAAGTCTGCGTCTTGCTAATCAGTTGAATGAAACAAGCGTCATTTTGTGCGCTTACATTGTTCTCGAATTGCATTTTGGTTTATTATTAGCAATAATAAACTTCAATTTTGTATGATTATTTGGTTATTTACTGTTGAATTGCTCGCTGCAATCAAGTTCAAAAAGACTATTATTTTACTGAATGAGAGATAATATAGTGTGAAAGAATATCTGTTTGACAAGTGAATCATTGTTAAATAATTATTTGTTTATTCGATGGAAAATCATTTTGAATAGAATGTAATAAACTTAGTTTCCACAATATTTTGTGGAAATTAGGTTTATGATTACCCAATAATTTTTTTTCTTCAATATCTTGACCCATGCATTACAAATGTCTCGAAAGATCAATAAAAGTACAATTATTTGCAATAGTCCCAAGAAAATTCAACTGCCTCTGAAATTTTTACAGTTTATGTTGGGGAAATGTCTAGAATGTAAAATCGGAAAAAATGAGAGCTATTTACAAGAAATTTTGTACAAAAATCGGTTGCGTAACTTCGAGAAAACAATCCATGATGTTTGAAGGCAAAAAATTAATGAAACAATTGAAAATTTTCCTTCCTCAGAAACTCTGCATCATATAATTATGAAATTAAAAAATTTTAAACTTACGATGAGCCTGAATGTTATCATAAGTTTTTTCCAAGCAGTTTAAGAGTTTTTTTAAATGAAACCTTGATTCGATTCGCCTACTAAATATTCAGTAAAATTTGATTGAATTGATACATTTTTATTGTGTGTCGATATATTTTGCGTTAAAAAGTTTAAATTTGAAGTATTTTTCTTCAAACGATGCCTAAGGTCTGTTGTTGAGAATTTACATACAGGGTGTTCCTGAATTGGAGGTAGAAACGATAATGAGAGGATTCTTCAGATAGTTTCAAGAAAAAGTCCAATATAGGACCACAAAAGCTTTGTTTTTGGGGTACAGGGTGTTAAATTTAATTTTTTTTTCGAGTTTTTTTTCTGATAGCATCTGCACTTCAAAAGATATTTGGGATATACTGAAAATTAGAGCTTACATCACTTGATATGGCAATTTTAAATGCAAATCTACAAGGTGATATTTTTTCTGGAGCTGTGCTGACTTTTTTCCTTTTTTTTTTTGGTGAACCACTAATAATAATTTAAAAAAATATGAAATAAACTTTGGTTCGATTCTGACCTTTTTTCTTTCTTCTAGTTTTGCCGTATTTGCTACCGATTTCAAGGAAAAAATCAACCACTAATCACGAAATACTCAGGAAAATTCAAATTATTATAAAATCTAGTTAGAAAGCTGTGATGAATACATTAATTATTGGTTTTTGGGTTTATTTTGGCGATCTGTAGCAATAATTCATAAAGATTTGATAAATTAGTCTAATCTCACTCAGAGTAGGACTACAAAAAACGCCCTGTATTTCGAAAGCAGAGCGTTTGTGAGCCCATTTTTATAGGAATTTTTTCCTAAAATTATCCAAGGAATCTCTCATTTTACTTTGTTCCTCCAATTCAGGAACACCTTGTATAATATGATCTTGTATTATGAAGAAATTAAAAGAATGCAATATGTATCTCGTGAAAAATTTTATAGAATATGTTGAAAACAATAAAAAGCAATAGGTACCCTCTGTCCAATCAATCGTTCTAGAGAAGAAGGAAATATGTTAAGATCTTGAACCAACTACATAATTTTGGAAATACGATTACCTGAAACTTCTACATGATAACCCACAGATAACAATTTGATTAATCAAAAATTCATTATTAAATGTGTCAATGTCAACCAGAAAGACTAAGAAGGTTAATTCTTTCTCGAGGTACGACAAGACAAGATAAAATAGAGTTGCCCAAACTTTTCGTAGATCACCAAATTGAATCGTACAAATGGTTTTAGAGTTATCCAAGGTTTCCAGAAATTCTGGGTTCTGATTCAAATTTTTGTTTTGTACATTTGGGAAATTTTTCAACCGATCTCCAGAAGATTTCATCTTTATATCTAAAATGTTGGAATTTTGAGAATTGATTGAGATTTATCTAATTTTTTTTTGTTCAATTACATTGGCAGCCAGTGCTCCTTAGAGAAGTAACTACATCCTGATCTACTTCAACACCGAATCTCCTTGAAAGGTACCTTTTTGTTTATGTCCTTTTTTTCAAACCCCTTTGTTTATTTTCGTTCTCCTCGATTTTTTGTCGAAGCTTGCGTCAAATTCAACTTATATCTTACCTGGAAGTAATTAATGAAATTAAATCCCAGTTCAGTTCTTCTTCTGACAGTTCAAGATATTCTACAAACCGGTTACCAACGTCTTAAGTTTTTTTGAATTCGATCAGCCAGGATTCCAAACATCTACGTCATTATAATTTTTCCATTTACGATAAAAATTTTTAGTTGATTCCACTATTTTGTGAATCGGATGTGTGGAATTCCTAGCTATCAATGAATTCTCATTGGGAAAACATCCTTGAGGAGGTCAACAAAGAAATATAAACAGAACGTTATACCTGCGGATGGCAAGGTTTTATTTTGTATGCTATGGGTATAATGCAAATTTCTGGAATTCACAATAAGAATAATGCTGTTTCTTTTCTTATGACTTGGAAAACAATGAAATGAAATCTCTAGTTTGAAACTGAAGGATTAGCCAAACAAACGCAATGAGAAGTTTTACTGTGATAGTGACCTGAAAAAAATTGTACAGATTCGATTATTATTTTCTGCTACGTCCGAAAAAAGTCTGGCGGAGTCATCTCAGGGTGATACGGTGTATATTCGAGAGTCTTGGTGCAAAATTCATACGTTTTACATGACAAAAAATAATCAAGTTTTTCTCTTTTGTAACCTAATCAATTTTTATGACATGTTAAAGACCAGGAAGCTTCAAATTCAGATCTATATTCAATATTGGAGGTCAAATGTTGAAACGAAATTTCGTGAAGAATAAAATGAATTTCTTGTAAGCACCACGCTTCAAAAGATGTGTTTTAAATTTTCGGAGCAAAGAGTTAAGTCTGGATCAGGGTTAAGTGACTCCACATTTATTTTTGTATAAAAAATGGATGAAACGAGTTTTGTGTATCGATAAAAAGCTGTTTCTATGAGAAAAAATACAGTGCAAGCAAATAAATGGCAGGATAAGTGTTATTCAGACTTTGCTTCATCGACAACATCGGTGAAAAGGTGGTATGCTGACTTTAAAGGTAGTTTAAGGTCTCCCAAATTCGATAGTTGTTTCAGAAAACAAAAAAAAAATCAAAAAACTGGATTTGGGTAATCTTAATCTGAAGTTAAATGAGATAGCGGTGGATTTGAAGATATCAGAATGCAGTGTATTCGCTATTTTGCTTGAACAATGGTTGTCACGCTTACTCGCTGCTGGCAAGCTTATGACATCCATAATTTGGGACGTGCATGGCATATTGTTAATTGACTATATTGACAAAGGTAAAACTATCAACATAACGTTATTGGATCGATGGATTGCAAAAATTAAGAAAAACTTCATCAAATACAAAAGAAATAGTCATTTGTTTTACTAGGAAGCAAAGTAGTGAATTAACTGCCGCGGCTGATAGTTCATAGCCGAGCATTGCGAGGCTAGACATTCAGCCAAGGCAGTCAATCTACTTTGCTGCCAAATTAAACATATAATTTTTTCTTCGATTGTTTATAATGAGACATGTAGGATATTTTATTTGCAAATTATTACAATTCCCACGAATTGTGTTGTGTTGGAATGGTTGTTGCTATGGAAATGTATATGTCCATGATAATTATAGTTTGCCAACTTATGGAATATCTGACAATTTTTTGGAAAAATATCGGATATTATGGACATTGATAGCTACTTAGAAGTACTAAATCCTCCAGAAACAAGGAAGGTGGCAAAAAATATTGATTGTCAGAAAATGTCTAATGTTTCGCGTATTCGCATTGGGAATAATCACTTTACTGCCTAGGCAGGAAAGTAGTTACTTTGCTGATTGATATGTGATTCCCTAGGTTGTAGCCCATTTCGAAAGTAAAGAATATATACAATATTATACTATATGCAATAGTTATAGAAAATTTAGAGGAGCTTTAGAGTACATGTATCGCTCTTGAAGATGCTTAGACTATGTTGACGAATTTTTAAGAAGAAAGATGTGTTTTTACTGGTTAGCCTCTTCTACAATATTTTCATCATAATACTTCTTCACAGCCATCACAGTGACCTTTCACATATCCGAAAGAAGAATGTTGTAAATGTAAAATTAATTTCAATAGATAGGTACTCTTATTCGTATTATATTCGAATTTGTAACTATAATCTGGAATCGTTGACTTTATTCTTCACACATAAATTGACTTTCATACAGTACAAGAATGTGATCAAAATCAGATTATAGAAAAATAATTGTTACTTCCTAGACGATCTACATTTTCAATTTTGCTCACTGTATCATTCTTGATTTGGCTGCTAAGCAAGCAATTTGATCTTATTTTTGTGTAGGACCAGTGTTGATTTTGTGAGAAAATACAGTACCTTTAATAATAGGTGAGTGATAACTGTTTACAATCTAGAATCTGATGGAATCAATTTTATCTCTCAATTTACATAAATAGTGAATATCTTCATTGGGTCTTAAACTTTTAAATGGAAAATTTTCAAATGACGTCCTATTCGAAAATAATTTTAATTGAATAAATGGTTAGGTTTCGCCTCGTAAATGTCTTTCAAGAAAACGATTCTAGCTTAACATAACCTTTGATTTTATGACTTGTTTTGCAAGTTTTGGTGGCCAGATATTAATCAAAACTATTTGTAATCTTTTGTTATACAGATTGGTGAATTTATGATTACTCTCATGAATCATCGTCCTCTTGTTCACCTGAGAATTTATTTAGTGAAATGTTGTGATCATTTGTAGTTTACAACTATTGTTACTAAACATCCAAGGACTGGTTGAATCGATAAATATTTGAAAGTTATGTTGGGAATAACATTGAAAATTCTTCTAAATAATTTATTTCGTTTATTATGCCAGGTGAAATAAATTTCATGTGGAATTTTGTGTATCATATTATGATTGGGATATAAAAAATTTTTTTGAGGAAATTTTTGTGTGCATAGGAAGTTCTGCACGATTTTGTAAGAAGGGTTCATCCTTGGAATTTACTATCTACCATTCGAATTGAATCACTGGAGCGATTCTGACGCTCACAAAAACTCCAAAAAAAAACTACTCACAAAACTACATAGTACATATCTTCTATTGACGTCAAAGCTCAAACTCAAGATATTTTTTATACGTAAGAATTTTAAATATACATCTGGTCATAAATAACAGCTGCTCGTCTACCAATTATATCCCATAAACAAATTCAAAGATTTCCTTTTAAATTGGAATACAGATTCCAAGAAGACATTCTGCTGGATTAATATCCTAAGAAGAAAAATGTAGTGACAAGACCGGTGAAGATCCAGTAACGTAGACAAGTTTGCCTTGATCCCTGTTGCGGTTTTTTTTTAATCTGGTAGGCAATCAATGACGAATATAATTTTTGAGTTAGTCCACGTACCAAGTAACATGTTATTTTGAGAGAAGGAAATCAATAATTGATCGGTAAATGTTAATTATGTAAGAGCTATGCTGGCATGTCATTTGAGTTTGCAATTTATAGACGTAAAAAAAGAAATTGGTCGCTCTTTGGTAATGGTCAAACAACGAATAGATAATGTATAATTATTTTCAAGAATTTTGGTTTGATACTTCCTGTAGCAACCTTTAGACCACATCGGTGATCGAAATCGACTATAGGTATAATATAATAATGAATCTTTGGAATCGTTCACAGATCAACTTTTTTCATCTCTCACTGAAATTTTCGAAATGCATTTCGAAAATTTCATTTCATTTCATGAAATGATTCGAATCAGAAAACCCTGCAAATTTTCTCTCATTTATTACTCTAACGAATGAAGTTATTGAATAAATAAAATTTGAAAATGTGATTAGAATATTCCGAGTTAGTCCGGGAGCCAGGTGCAAATTTGGTTGATTATTTCCTCTCGAGAGATACTTGGTGAGATGCATCAGATAATAGTAATAAAAAGCCTCGTGAACGTCAGCTACGACTCGGTTGGGGGGGAGAGTAGCGGCAGCCCCCCAAACACGAAGAAAAAAAAAATACATTCAGTCATTTCCTCCCAACTGAAAATTTGTCAAATTGTAGCTAACCCAATATCTAGACGAAAAAAAAAATCAGCTGGCTATAGCATGGTGGATTATACGTCAGCTGGTGCCTCAAACATGAAAAAAAATTTTTTCAATGACAGCTCTGATAGCGACTCTGATACTGAATCAGAGAGTGGAAGTAACTAAATATTATTGTGCAACATGTGGAGAAAGTCCTTTTCTCGCGAGTGTGGCACTCTCTGATTCATCATCAAAGTCGCTGTCAGAGCTGTCATTGAAAATATTTTTTTTTTTCATGTTTGAGGCACCAGCTGACGTATAATCCACCATGCTATAGCCAGCTGATTGTATTTTTTCGTCTAGATATTGGGTTAGCTACAATTCGACAAATTTTCAATTGGGAGGAAATTATTGAATTTATATTTTTTTCTTCGTGTTTGGGGGGCTGCCGCCGCCCTCCCCCCCAGCAGAGTCGCAGCTGACGTTCACGAGGCTTTTTATTACTATTACCTGATGCATTCTACTAATTACCGTTTGAGAGGAACTTGGTCATGTATATCTGTTACTGGCTCCCGGACTAAGTTTTCCAATCAGAGGTTTAATTTCGAATTGCTCGATATCTGGGCAGTTGTCATTTTTTAAGCTGTCATATTTTGACATTTGACAAGGAAAACAATGGTGGTCATTTTGAATATCTTCAATTTGCTCTCTGTTTCAACTTCTTTAATTTTCGATAAATCTTCTCAATTCAAAGTACATAGGTACTCCTATTATTATGAAAAAACAAATCTTCAAATATTTTATGCCAATTACGGTAATGTTTAGAGCCTTCCATCAGGTGTATCATTTAAAAAAAACCTTCGAGATTTGAATTCCACTGAAATACCAGTGGTGTTTAAGTTGGGGGGGTCGTTGAAGATAAATCATATCGGTTTTGGACACATGAGAGACAAGATTTTTATTACTAAAAGCTGGCTATTATACAGGGTTAGAACTATTTAGAGGGTCACTACAGGTATATCGAAAACCGTTAGAAATACAGGGTGACTTAAATTACAAAAAAGTTGCGTTGGTGTGAACAGATCCGAAATATCCCCATTGGTTCCAGAGATATCTCGAAAAAATGAAAATCGAGCTTTTCTTTTTTTTCTGTATAACTCATTTATTTTTGGAGATACTTTAACGCAATTTGGTTTATAGCCATTATCCAATATAGAGATACTGATGGTGTCGTCAGATTTGTTCTGTTTTCCATTGTTTCAGAGACTCGATAGTCAAGTGATAATTTCACATTATAACTCTTCAAATTTGAGTACCTAGACTCGATATTTTTGTAGGGTGTGATACATTGTTCAATTCGTAATTTTTTTCTTCATCACCTCATAAGGAAAACCAATATGGTGTTCATAAAAAAAATGACTATCGCGTCTCTGAAACAATGAAAAACTTAAAAAAATTTGATGACACCAAACTGGATTTTGTGAAGTTATCTCCAGAAACAAATTAAAAAAAACAGAAAATCTCGATTTTCAGTTTTTTTGGGATATCTCGGAAATTATTGGAGATATTTTGGATCTGTTTACACAAACACACTAATCCCTGAATAAACCATTTTTTTTGTGATTTAAGCCACCCTGTATCTCTAACGGTTTTCGATATCCTTGTAGTGCCTCTCTAAATAGTTCTAACCCTGTATATTGCTTGTGTGTAATCGAGGGTTCAAAAACTTTTTTCACGAGATTTTTATAATTATTAGTGGCAATAATAAACCGAAATCCGACACAAATATGTTAATTATTGATTTGTATTCATTGGAACCTCTCAGCGATAGGACAGTGATGAATAGATTTCCTTGTCACGTACAATATGATCGAATCTAAATTATGAAGCGCGTGTTTGCGGATTCTGGTTCTAGATATATTTCAACAATCTTTCATCACACCTTATCAATAATTTGGGTACCTACATGAGGGAGATTACCTTGACTTGCAACCAACACGAAAAAAAAAGATACTTCACGTTATTGGTAGTTTTCCATTCAAGAAGTCGTCGTCCTAAACATTCCAGCTCACGGCCAAATTGAAGAAAAAATCCAACGATCATCAATTTATAATCCTCATTTACCAGGCTCTATTAATAAGTGTCACTTGTGTGAAATTAGTAGAGAATCATGTAATGGAGATAAAACATCAATTTTTAGCTTGTAAGACGCGAGATAATAGTCAATTTTACCTTGTTTAACTTTAAAGCGAATCCTCTGAAATTCCTCGACACATAATTTGTGTTACTCCTATCAAATCATATTCACAGGTGAAACACCACAGAAGGTCAAACTTAATAGCTTAGGGTCGCAGTTTTTTATTTTTAATTTTAATTACTTCGTTTTATGCGAAAATCAAACAGATAGTAAAAGAGAAATATTGAAATGTTTGTTTAAATTTGCATATGTATAATATGCAATTTTTAGTTGTTTTTCTTTTTATCTTTCACATACAATTTTTAAATTAGGTGGTTTGTTCTACTTTTTTTTCATAAGTAATATTGTTTCACATTTTACCAAGATCTATTGATAAATCTCACTTGTGTGAAATTAGTAGAGAATCGTGTAAATGAAGATAAACATTAAGTTTTAGCTTGTAAGACGCGAGATAAAAGTCAATTTTACCTTGTTTAACTATAAAGCGAATCCTCTGAAATTCCTCGACACACAATTGGTGTTACTCCAATCAAATCATATTCACAGGTGAAATACCACAGAAGGTCAATATTTTATAGCTTAGGGTCGCAGTTTTATTTTTAATTTTAATTACTTCGTTTTATGCGAAAATCAAACAGATAGTAAAAGAGAAATATTGAAATGTTTGTTTAAATTTGCATATGTATAATATGCAATTTTTAGTTGTTTTTCTTTTTATCTTTCACATACAATTTTTAAATCAGGTGGATTGTTCTTCTTTCTTCCATAAGTAATGTTATTCCACATTATTTTCACATTTATATTTTCTAAATACATTTAGGGTAGCTTAGAACATTAAAACTAACTTCAAATGCAGAAGGGTAAATTATTGTCTTCTTTTATGATGAATCTACCTGACATACATTTTCTACCTGTATTTATTGCTTCCATAGATAATGATTTTGTTCCAAGACTTTGAATATTTCATTCAATAGGCTGAATAATTGATGTCCGTTGCAATAAGAATATAGTCATAATTGTTGCTATTACTATTGCTGCCATAAAGATAAAGATCTTGTTCCCAAACTTTGTATTGACTTGTATTTCCACTTATTGAACAATGAATTATTAAACCTGACAAGGTGAATGACTCATAGTGGTTTGGTGTTTTAAATTATTCATCTTTGTGAGCGCTTGTTCCCCAAATAGAAACCCCTATAGCATTTCGTCCGTGTTTTCCGAATTTCGAACCGGGGATGGTCTCAAACGATTCAATTTAGTCCGTAGGGCCGCAAACACGATAACTATAGAAGGAAAATGTAGAAACCTCAAATTTACACGGTAATAGTTAATAGGTAAATTCCATAGAGGAATAAACATAGATAGAGGAAGTAAATGCAATTTTTATATGTTCCCAACATGGTTAGATTACGTTGTCGTATTGTGATATATTTTCAAATCCACAATTTTACTATATCGTTTTGAATGGATATCTCAGAGGAAAGAAAAGATAGAGGTGCCTTATAGCATTTGTTGACATCGCTATAACATTTTTGTTTACAAACACTTATAATGTACTGCGTTGCCATTCTGAGGAAGAAGTAATCTTTTCTCCGTTCTGTGGCATAGATGTTTTGCGAATATTATGAGGATTTGGCAACACGGTTCTGTTGTTGTTATTGCACGTGAAAACGAGGTGCGTTAAGGGTTAACTGTTCATTTTAATTTCACGTTTATAATCGGCGTTATTTCATACAAGTTTGTGAATTTTAGGTTACATATTGTTAATTTTAATTATGGTAAATACTCGAAAAACATGTATAGTGTGTAAAACATCGGAAATGAAAACCTAACCTATCATAGGTTAGTTCACGTTTTGAGTCCATAGGCGTAGAATATATCTCGTCTATGGCGTAGTATTTGTGAGATATCGAAAACTCAATTAAATGCTAACATTTGTAGGTTTCCTCCAAATAGAGAATTTAGCAAAATATTGTGCCACGTATTAATATTGCAAATGAACAATTTGCCGAAATATGCATATGTTTGTTCCAAACATTTCAGCACCGAAAACTTAATAAGAGGCAGTAAGAGAACCATTGACTACGCCACTGAAATGTTTACCGCCCCTCTAGTTGTCAATTTTGCAGGTTTGTTGTTGTCCTATCTCACTTTATCATCATGCTGTTGCAATTGATTACAATACAACGCTATTTACTTCTAAGGGCACCTCTATCTTTTCTTTCCTCTGAGATGGATATTATATTGAATGAAATATAATTATTTGAGTGATTACCGATCAAATATGCATATTTGAATATATGGAAACCGATAACTTTCCTAAATGTCAAATTTTCAGTAAGCAGAATATTTATTGTTTTCTATATCTACCTGCTGAAATCCAAGGTTTGGTAACGTTTGCTCTACTAGTGTCATCGGTTGTTTCACGTCGTTTGGCGCGCTTGAAGTTTGTTTTTTGAATTCCTGTTATAATGAGGTATATTTCAATATATTTTGATTTGATATGAAACGTTGATTGAGAAGCGCATTCTTTATTCAGAAACTCGCGAATTGAGTGAAATATCGTATCACCGATATGTTTTCATTTCCGCGCACTTCATGTCAAATTTGATGGTTCATGTTGGGGACAAAATTTGCTTACTGAAAATGACATATGCTTCCTCTATCTATATTTATTACTCTGAGGAAAAATCCGAACAGGGGTTCTTGAATATGGCCGTTCAAAATTTTGATCTCAGTTTAATTTCAAAACTACGAATTCTATGGAGTAAATTTTGCATTTAGATAAAAATTTCAAGCTTCGCTAGGTTGATCACCATCACTTTAAGATGCATTAGTGACGGTCACTCAAAAACTCCTGAATGATTTTCTGGAATGTTCCGATGTTAATTTCGTTTCAAATATTCCACACTCACTAACTCCGAAAATATCAGAAGTAAGGGTTAGGAGGAGATAATATTCTTTTTAGTATTATTATTTTGTACTAGCTGACCCGGCGAACTTCGTACCGCCCTATAATCAAGAAATATCTGTTATCTTTTTATCCGAATTAAGTTAATTTCTTTATTAAGTTCGAGCAACACAATGCAGAGGCTTCATTTTTAAACTTAAATGCCATGCAATATTGACAAACAACGTTCATTGGTCCAATAGCAACGAAATGCAGTGTACTGTAGTCAATTTCTTTGTTATAATTAAATGCAGCTCTATGAGGGTTAAACGCAACACTTCTATTTTGTTGGTTCCGGTTCCATCGATTCCGTTCAACTTCATTCCGCGTTTCACGTTGCTCATCAGTTTGACTTGCTCTTGTTTTTCTTTGACTTGCAGCATTACGGTTTCTGCGACTTAAGTTTGTACGTCTAATTGCTAATTGCATTATTAAAAACAAAAATTCAACGGAAAATGAAAAAAAACTATAGTACCTATTTTTTTGTGAAAGTATGAAAATGGTCTATAAAAACTTTCCAACATTATATTAATTTGACTCACCTTGTTGAAAAAAACACACACTACAAATTATCCTGTACCATATATTATTCGCACTCGCATCTCGCACTAAACATCCATGCCCTAAACACACAAGAATACACTAAGAACTGGTAAATGAAATATGTAGGTATCTTGTTATTATAACTCCGACCACAGACCAAATCCGACCGATATTCATTCATTCATTCTTTCTCGCTTGTTGGGCTCAACCTTTGGTTATATACCCAGTCACAAATTTGTTGGATTTCTCCTTATTTTCCCACATGTATTACATGTAATTCACCCTCGCATTCATCCTCATGTCAACATACAATTTTTATTTTTTCTCAAAGACTTGAACAATCACTAATTCAAGTCTTTGAGAAAAAATAAAAATCACTTAACATCTTTGCCCTCACTGAGATTCGAACCCGGACCTTCGGTGACGCAGTCGAGGTCTCTGCCGACAACGACACGAAGGCGGCTCTGACCGATGTATTTATAAAGAGCATATAAACATTATAAACTACGTTTCTTTGTTTCAATGTCAACTACGTGAATTATGCAACTTTCGTATTTTTTTCTTACATAAGAACCTCCCCTTTTTAATAACAAATACAACAAAAAAAGAACTAGTGAAATCGGTCCAGCCATTCACGCGTGATGCCGTGACCAAGGGAAAAAGGGATTCATTTTTATATACAGGGTGTTTCCTAAACATGCGGCAAAAATTCAGGGGGTTGTTCCTTGGACTATTCTAAGAATATTTTGTCCTTTGATGATTTTTGAAAAACCTATTTGTTTCGAAGATATAGGGGAAACAAAATTTCAGATAATAACATTTTATTATGAAAAATTACATGAAAATTCAACTCAACCTACAAAAACTGTTGAAAATGACCACCTCTTATAGCGATTCATAATAGTCAAAGATAAAATGTTAATTGCTAATACATCACAAAACGAATTCAAATGAAAACCGTGTTTAATCTGTATTCCTTTACCATCTGCACTTATCAATTTTTAGTCAGAAAACTGGCCGTTTTTAGTAATTGGAATGTTGTTAAACAAATTTAAAAATAAATTGTACCTACTTAGTAAACACAGTGCGGTACGCATTTTTATTTAAACTATTATTAATTTTAAAAATATGAAAAATGTTGTTCGTCCTGTATCTTCGAAACAAAGAGGTTTTTCAAAAATCATCCAAGGACAAAACATGCTTAAAATAGTCCAAGGAACAACCCCCTGAATTTTTGCCGCATGTTTAGGAAACACCATGTATATAGATTGAATGAAATATAATTATATGAGTGTTTACCGATCAAATATGCATATTTGAATATTTGGGATCCGATACTTTTCCTAAATGTCAAATTTTTAGTAAGCAGAATATTTATTGTTTTCTGTATCTACCTGCTGAAATCCAAGGTTTGGTAACGTTCGCTCTCCTAGTGTTATCGGTTGTTTCACGTCGTTTGGCGCGCTTGAAGTTTGTTTTTTGAATTCCTGGTATATTGAGGCTTAGTATAAGGAATGATTATACTATGATTGAGGTATATTTCAATATATTTTGAGTTGATATGAAACGTTGATTAAGAAGCGCATTCTTTATTGAGAAACTCGCGAATTGAGTGAAATATCGTATCACCGATATGCTTTCATTTCCGCGCGCTTCATGTCAAATTTGATGGTTAATGTTGGGGACAAAATTTGCTTACTGAAAATGACATATGCTTCCTCTATCTATATTTATTACTCTGAGGAAAAATCCGAATAGGGGTTCCTTGAATATGGCCGTTCAAAATTTTGTTCTCATTTTAATTTCAAAACTACGAATTCTATGGAGTAAATTTTGTATTTAGATAAAAATTTCAAGCTTCGCTCAAGAACTCCTGAATGATTTTCTGGAATGTTTCGATGTTAATTTCGTTTCAAATATTCCACACTCACTAACTCCGAAAATATCAGAAGTAAGGGTTAGGAGGAGATTATATTCTTTTTAGTATTATTATTTTGTATTATCAAATCTTTCTCAATGCAGTATGGCAAATTTATTACACCTTTTCGAGGTAGCTTGTTCAGTATACCTACTTTTATTTTATTTAATACTTTAACGATACCAACGCTGTTTTGAATTGAGAAATCCTCAAACTGAGTATTCCTTTTAGGCTAAGGGTTTGCTTAAGTAACCCCCACTATTTTTGTACGTAGAATCGACTGAAATAATAAAAAATATAGGATATAAAATTTCGAAATCTTGAATTTTGATGAATTTGAATTGTCCAAGTTGATTATCTTCTTATAAACACCCTGTACATTTTTGGTCCAAACCGCAATCAGTCTTATAATACTACGTGTTTGCAGAATCGAAAAAAATTTCGAAAAAAGCTCCATCTGCCGATAAATTAAAAAACATATGAGTCCTCATCGCCACCATTTTCTTCAAAAGAATCCCATTAACTCATGAACCGTTAAGATTTTACCCAAAGTATGGCATGTTGCCGATATTGCCGTCAAAAAAGCTATCTAATGATGCAATAACATACTGGTTGTGCCTTTTGCAAAAAGTAGTTATATGAAAATATTTTAAGGAGAAAGATCATTGTCTCAAACCCCAATATGCAAATTTTCAGCTCGAAATTATGATAAGTTTTTCATAAACGTCTAATAGGCCATCCCGGTCAATCACCCTGTATTGGTAAATATGTGATATCCAAGCGACCAATTGGAGTATGAACGACGAGCGTCCAAAATCTCGCGATTTCACGTCAGACCTTTAATCATTTTTTTTTATTTCTGTAGTTTATGTTATACTATGTGTAATCCGATGGTTCGAAATGAGAACTACTCATTCTGAACCACGCTATATAGTAATTTGATAGTCTAATTAAGATTATCCGTTGGTCCATATCGAATTCGAACATATACGAGTAGAAATTCACATCATACGTTGAAATAGAGATTATTACATTCGTGCTATTGCGCTGTTGTTTATATTAGTTGCGTTATTTGGTTATTGTAGATGTTACACTTTTACTAAGGTATTATGTAATGTGTTTCATGATTTTGAGCTCGTTAATTAACCCATATTGCTGATAGTGCTTAAGTATGATGGTACCTAGAATTGATACCAAGAGTAGAAGTAAATATTGTCTTGGAAATGATTCAGTGTTTTGAACGCTACTGTTTTTTTGTAGTTGGGTGGGTTTTGTTATTGAAGAATGTGAACAGAATGAATAATTTGCTGATTCTGATAATAATATACCTAATTCTATTTTTATTTAGGTTTTCCAGGAAATGACTCAAAAAAATATTATTTGAAAACAAATATGTATTTTCAATGTTTGAGCTTTACAATTATTTGTGACGCTCTTGTTCATTGAGAATACTCTTGAAAATTGGCATAAAAATACGAATGATTATTTTATATATACAAACTAAATATCAACCGAGACTTATTGTATTTTTTTAGATATTTTTTTTGAATACTTATGGCTACGTGACCTATGAATTAGAGGTTCAAACAAAATTGAGACATTCCTCGGATAATTTCAATAAAAAAAGTCCATGGGCCTGTAAACGCTTTGTTTTCGAGATACAGGGTGAAAAGTTTGGTTTTTTCGAATTTTTTCTGATAGCATCTGCACTTCCCAAGATATTCAAGTGCAATTTGGCATGGATATATCAATTTAGACTTAACATCACTAAAAATACCGATTTCGATTGTAAATCTACAGGGCGATATTTTTTCTGGCTTCCTTTTTTTTCTTCTGAACTTTGATCTGGTACTGAACTTTTTGATTTCTTGTAGTTTTGTCTTATCTAACACCGATTTTGAGGAAAAAAATTCAATCAATTCTCTTGAAATCCTCAGGAAAATTTAAATTATTATGAAATTCCAGTTGAAGGTTGTGGTGAAGTTTTGATGCTGTATAAATAATTAATATGGATTTGATAAAATCATATAATCATCAAAAAAAGTAGGACCACAAGAAACACCTTGAAATTCGATACCAAATGAGTCATGGGTCTATGTTTATAGACCTTTTTTTATTATATCCAAAAATCTCTCATTTTCTCTCATTTATTCAGGTTGTTCCTAAAATTTCTGGTATAAACGTTGAACTTGTTATTTTACACAAAATTTTAACTCGGTTATATTTGTTGCCAAGGAAATAATCATTTTCGTTTTTACTTGGAATTTTATATTGAACCAAAATTTTAAACGAAGCTTGAAATTAATATTTTACATCTGAAATCTGGAGTTACGATCAACATGAAATTTTGTATCAAGCTTGAAACGAAAACATTGCAAATCAGTGGGATCTTTTATCACTGAAATATTGGGTTTCCCTTTAGATTCTGCCTGACTTTTCAATGGTTCAAATATCGCGATCAACAAAAAAATTGCACATAAAGCTTGAACAAGATCGAATAAATACAAAATTTCATCTCGATCAAGTCTGCAGTTTTTGAATTATCAAGGAAACCAACAATATAACAACATAAATGTTGTTCGTCTGAGGTAGAAGCAATTTGTTGTAATTCACCTGCATAAAACTAACATATTTTTTGCTGTCTTCGAAGCTCGATGTTTAAGATGCCATTCATTTTGAATTCTGGTCATTACAGGAAGCTATTAACTTCGAATTTTGATGTCCATTTTGTTTACCTGGCTTTTTAATACTTGTTTTTTCTTATAAAGACAAATATGTCTACATTAGCAAGTCCAAGGTTTATCAGGAATAGATGATTATTAATTTTCTATGCGAATAATGACAGTTATTATGAAACACTTCCCTAATTGGAAGTAACATTAAGAATTTGTTGGTTGATGTCCATAATTTTTGGGAAGTGAATTTTAATACAGTCTGCGTCTGTTGAAGGTTGATTTTAAATGAGTTCTCAATACTACAAGAGAAACATAATTCGTTTAAATATAAGATGTAAATTTGAAACAATTCATAGCTTCCCATCTTTCTCAAAAAATAAATATCTTATTGTTTATGCTTACTGAAAAGCATTACAAATTTTAAACAATGCTTCATTAATTTCGCTTTCAACATAAAAAATCTCTACTTTTAAAGAAAAAACATGATAGAATATGCAGTGGCGAAAATCGAAACCGAGGTCGTCCAAACCAAATTTTAAAAATTCATAACTTTGAAACTATAAAAGCTACAAGCTACAATACCAAATGAAAATTTGAAACGCTCTGAATTGAAAATTTCATACATCATCTAAAGGAATTTGATTTCAGTGAGAAGTAACAACAACTTAAAGACACTTTTCATATCATCATATGCAATGTAAAAAACTGAATTCAGCATTTAACTAACAATAAATGGTTTAAATTTCAAAATTCTATTCCTAGATTTGTAGCATTCAAAATTCTGAGATTTGATTCTAGAGCTAGGAGGATCAGAGCAACACAGAAACCGATTTTCGTATCAAATTCATCTTGTTTTTAATCCACCGTTGAGAAATATATTCGTTAAAAAATATCAAATTAGAGATTTCGAAGAAAACTTATGATTTATGTAAATTCTTTTGAATACTCGGGGAAAATCACACCAACTGAAACTTCAGTTAGATCAAATAAGTAATATACAGCCGAAAGATTGATTGGTAAAGCCAAGTCTATTACCATCCATAAAATCACTTTAAGGCAATTTTTTTTCTAAAGATTCATCTACAGAACACAAGTCCTGATGTTAGGATTTCTATACATTTAATATACAGAGTATCCCATATAAAATTTCGTGTTTCGATTTAAAGAGCTTTGAAAGATTACCAAAAATACTTGGAATTTTTATTTGAGGGTGACAGTTTATCAGATTAGGTATGACTTGATTGATTATATTCATCAACCAAAATTCAAAAAGAACCTTATACGTCGGTCCTCCTTTGCAAAACGATTATAAAGGTTTCCGTCGAGTCATAAACAAACTTCAACATTGTTAAACCACTTGCCAGACCGCATCAAAGTCAAAGTCAAATTTTGCCATAATTTTATGACTGTCAAAATATTTGACATGATGTACACTTCTTCAAGAGTAGGTACCGCTTGTACTCTTATCTCATCTAATAAGCTATACAGAGTGAACGACAGGCTATAAACAAATCCTTAGAATTATGGCTAAGGTATTGTATTCCAATATCTACTGGCGATTTTGAAGATAAGGTACCTACACCAGACTTGTAAATGAGCTCTAATAATCCTAGAAAGTGCCAGATGCCGTAAAATTCTAAGGTGCCATAATATCTGTTCTAACACGAAGAAGGGAAAATATTTTTTTTGAAATGCAAATTAGGGGTTTAGCTGCATTCCGAACCTTTAACTGTTAATAAAGATATTTACAAAGCAATGATTTCTACTATACCTAAATGTTGACTTTCGACTTTTTCGTTTTAGAACTGTATTCTAATTCTAAACATTAAACTGTAAATATAGATGTTCACAATGAAATGATTTCTATTTTCCCAACTCATTTCTCTTTCGTTTCAATACTTTGGAATAGTATGAGAAATAAATAGATCCAAGAAAAGTTACATTTACGGGTTCTCCAATAGAAATATTTATAAATATATAATAAATATATTCAAGGGAATATTTGGGTTTACATCTTCACAAAATTCAAATAGTTCAAGAACTGAAGACATTATGCCACTATAGCACCATAACTGTCGTTGATTTTCTGATAAATCTTGAAGAACAAACAAAATTGTAGAATTTAAAATGATGAAAATCCACCCAATTATGCTGAAATTCCAAAAATTACTGAAGAATTAACAATAACGTTCTATATATAAAATAAAACCAAATTTATGTGAAAAAAAAGATGAATTATTGGGTTGTCTCATATCGATCTCGTTTGCAGAAACAGATTTTCCTTAAAACTTGAGATGAGGAGATGACATTTTTCAATTAGATTTACCTAGATCAATAATTTCAAGCTTCATGCAGAATTTCAAGCGTAACTAGTATCACTTTTCCAGCGTTAACAAAATAATAATAAATAAATATATGGTATTCACTACAAAAGTCGGTTGTCACAACACTAGACTTATTCAGCATTAAATTTAAATTGGCCATTTATCATAATTGTAATTATTTTACGATGTCATCCTAAAGCTATTGATTTTCTCGACGCCTGTGGACGCCTGTTGACGCCTCGGGAGAATATAGAGGTGTTAAATCTGGTAAACAAGATGATCACTTCTATTCACCTCTCAAGCTGCCAAAACCACTTACAATTTCGTGCGGTTTTTAAAATATCGCATTCAGGTCAACAGTCTCATCCTGTTCTCCCCATTGGTTGAAGTAATGTTTATTCAAAAACACTGCAACTTTTACATATTGCTGTATTATTTCCTCTTTCAAAAAAGTATCTCAACTCGTGAGGAAGATGCAATATTCTCAGTTGTTCTTGAGCTACTCACACGGTTTCGATTCTTCACATCACTAACTTGTTCCAACAGCTCAAATTTTCAAAATCAACAGTCACTATTGCCGGCCGAAAAGTTGCTTCACGCCGACCCAAATGTGCTTTAGTTTTAAGAACTGTGACTGCAAAATTTTCATCATTTTTGTTGTGAATTTTAACAATTTCAATGCGTTGTTGATGTGTATATTGTTTCATTTATAGTAAAGGCGTAGTTTTTACTTGTCGAATGTTAAAAGATGACAGCTAAAAAAAATATCAGCTGCCCAGATTGCAGGCTATTCAGAATGATATGTACCTCTTATTGGAAAATCCTTTATTAGAGTTGTTCCCATGATAAATCGCTCAAAACAGTTTACAGAATTATGAAAATTCAAACTTGTTAATATTTTTTCTCTATTTCAGTGTCTTAATGTGTTCATTACCGTTCTAAAAACAGTGCTGTAATGAACTCATTACAGCATCGTTTTCAGTTATATTTTCGTTTTTTAGTTGTCTATACTGACTTCCAATCCTATCAAATTTCAAAAACGTCAATAATTGTCAATATGAGATGGATATAGTGAAATGATTTACAACATTATTCGCAATTTCTCTTAATCCTGTTGGCGATTTTGTCAGACATAATTCACGAATTTAATGAGTAATTGTAAGTTATTTCAAAATTCAAAACGAACGATTCTTATTCAAATTTCATAAATCTGTCAATTTTCGTAACAGTCACACCAACTTCTATGATACAATACAAAAGCCACTAGGATATATAATCTGAATTTTTCATTGAATTTCGACAATATTTGACAAAACTTTTCTGTACTAGAGAAAATATCATCTGATACTCGTTGAAGAAGGCAATTCCAACACTCATGCGTTCGAAACTCGCTTCTTCTTCGCTCGCTTTCGTATTTCGCATTCGTGTTGGAATAGGAGCCCATTTTGCAACTTGTTTTAAAATATACTATTAGTTCTAGTTTCAGAGTGATGAATTTCTCAATATTCTTCACACTGAATGAATATAGTGCAAATTGAGTAACTTGATGTGCCACAGAAATCTCTTGACCACAGGTTCGAGTCTGACTAGAATCAATGTTTTTTTTATTACACAAGTCGTTTTTTATCGAAAAATCTCTGGATTTGGATTCATACAGAAATAATAGTAATTTACGTAACAAGTCCGGAAAATAGGGTTTTTTTGGACGAATAGACAAAATTCCAGGACGAGCGTAAGCGAGTCCTGGAAGTCTGAGTCCAAAAAAACCATTTTCGGGCGTGTTGCGTACAATATTTTTTCGGCAACCATGTAAAATAACACTATCGCTGCTGCTTTCCATATTTTATTGCGATTGCGATCAAAAAACATGCAAATTTTTGACAACTAATTTCATATGAACTGTCAGCCGTTATCTCGGTTGCTATGGATTCTATGATTCTTTTCCGGCCTAGTCCGGGAAGTACGTACTTCCCAACTAGGCCGGGAAATGATACTTTCTCAGAGAAAAAGCGTCCGAAAAAAAATCATTTTTTCGGCAACCGTCCGGGAAGTGCTCACTTTCCGGACGCTTTTTCTCTGAGAAAGTAGCATTTCCCGGCCTAGTTGGGAAGTACGTACTTCCCGGACTAGGCCGGAAAAGAATCATAGAATCCATAGCAACCGAGATAACGGCTGACAGTTCATATGAAATTAGTTGTCAAAAATTTGCATGTTTTTTATCGCAATAAAATATGGAAAGCAGCAGCGATAGTGTTATTTTACATGGTTGCCGAAAAAATATTGTACGCAACACGCCCGAAAATGGTTTTTTTGGACTCACAGACTTCCAGGACGAGCTTACGCTCGTCCTGGAATTTTGTCTATTCGACCAAAAAAACCCTATTTTCAGGACTTGTTACGTAAATTACTATTGTGAAATTTGCAGTGTTCTTCATGCACAAAACCTTGGTAAAATCTGAATCGTTTGTGGCGGCGTTAAAACGACGTAAAACACAAAACTGCAGCAATATTCAAAACGCAATTCATGCAGAAAATTGAAAAACCAATACGTGTACCTACGATAGCTCATAAATCTTTGTTTGAAGCTAGTTGGCAGCATGTTAATGAAAATTTCCTAGGTAAACATTGTCGTTGTGCTTATAAACAAGCAATGCTTACACCTGTATGGGATGATTTGATCCATAAAACATCGAAGGTTTTTTTCTAAAGAAGTGAATGTGCGGAAAACAGGTTCTTCGAATGGCCGGGCAATAAAATATAGAAATATTCCAAATTATCGGCCTTGCCGCCAGTTTCGATTTCGTCTGATTTTTTCACCGAAATTACCATGGTTTGATGGGTATGATTCACTCAAGGATGAAATTCTGTATTGGTACACCGGATTGAGATTCGTGACGTATGGGGGAAGACCAGAAATGTTCCAATTCGCGCGTTTGAAGGGCATTTTCGACGCATGGGGTTGGCAAAACCAGTGGCGGCTCGACGGTGACGAATTGGGAATCAGACAATGATTTGAACTCTCCCTAATACTAAAATTATTCTAACCTTCGATAAATGCATAACTCCAAAACTATTGAAGTTAGAACCTTGCGTTAAAAATATTGTATTTGGTAATAATAATGTAATAACCGAGCCTGAGGATTCACGGTCAACGGATTTTCATTCTAGCTGAGTGACATTTTTTTGAGGTCATTTTTTAAAAATTGTAGTGTCTTTCGGACCACCTGTAGAGAGATACGTAAATTTGCAGAATACTTTTTTTGCATTCGATAAAAAATGAATTGTATAATTGTCTCGAACGGTTTTCAAAATATGCAAGATATGTTCTTCAGTTCAAACTACTATATTCATGAAATTTTTCGAAAAAAAGAACCTACGTCAAAAAGTACCACAGATAAATGATGTCAAGTGGGGTATTTCCATAGAGTAATAAGAATGGATAGAGGGAGTATACGCAATTTTTTCATGTCCCCAACATGGTTAGATTACGTTGTCGGATTGTGATATATTTTCAAATCCACAATTTTACTATATCGTTATGAATGTGTATTATATTGAATGAAATATATTTATTTGAGTGATTCCCGATTGAATATGCAAATTTGAATATTTGGAATTTGATGTTTTTCCTAATTGTAGAATTTGTAATAAGCAGAATATTCTTTTTTTTCTGTATCTACCTGCTGAAATCCAAGGTTTGGCAATTTTTGCTCTCCTAGTGTCATCGGTTGTTTCAAGTCGTTTGGCGCGCTTGAAGTTTGTGTTCTGAATTTCTGATATATTTAGGTATTTATTTCAATATCTATATTTTGAGTTGATACGAAACGTTGATTCACTATGGGACATAAGAAGTGCGTTCTTTGAGGAGAAACTCACGAATTGAGTGAAATATAATATCACTGATCTGTTTTCATTTCCACGCGCTTCATGTCAAATTTGATAGTTCATGTTGGGGACAAAATTTGCTTACTGAAAATGACATATGCTTCTTCTATCTATGTTTATTACTCTGAGGGTATTTCGAAATCAGAATTTTTATGGAGATTTTAAGTATGATATAAAAATTGGGCATAGTCATTTAAAAAAAAACAAGGAAACAGGGTAGTATTGTGTTTCACCACTTTGGGATCAGCCTGTAGATTCAAAAATAATTTAAGCTTATGTGATGAGTAGGTACTGTCGATTCCGTCAAAATTTCAATCATTCCCTTAACACAAAATTTCCTAGACTTATCGACCAATCAAGCACTCATCCTGTATATTCTGATTTCTGAGGTAGTAAACTTTCGGTTATTGTATGAGCAGATTCGATAATTTCTGGTGGATTATTTTGAAATTCTAGATCTGATTTGTTTGTTTCAACACTAAATATTGAATCATCAGTTTGGATCACATGATAGAGTTTATGTATTCTCTAGGTCATATAAATAATTCAGTAATATTCAAGTGATGGAATGAAATTCAGTCAAAATACTTACAAAACCATGTGTTGCAGTATTATTATTACATATCGAGTTATAGAACACTAACATGTAATTAAATTTAAAATAAGAAGAGCTATATTCTGAAGCAGTCGTGGTGAAAAAAAATTCCATCATCATTTTCAGAGAATTCGAAATCATAGAATTTCGACTACGTAATATTTACCTTGTTTCAAATTGATCATTTTTGTTTATCTATATCATAACTTCTTTCCTTCTGAACATTTCCAATGCTTCATCAACGAATTAAAAATTATGAAATTCTTCACTAATGGAAGTAAGAAATCTTTTTCTTCTTTCGATAAGATTAAAGCTAATGATCCTATTCTTCCAATCATTTATTAAACCAACACAAAGCGGAGACTTATATTGATCGAAATATTGTTTTTATTCCAGATAGGACCATTTTCGTACAACCATGGAAGGTCCTAGCGATTTGGAACTGAAAAGAAGGCAGTTCAAAAATCAGGCGTCCACAGTTCAAACCAGAAGACAACAAGCTGTTTGTGTCAGGAGAGCTTGCAAAAAATATGGCAGCAAAAGCAGTCCTTTCATCATTTTGGATGGCCTCAATATGACTGTGCCCAAAGGATGCATGTAAGTTGTAATTTAAGAAATTTTTCGTCTTAGACAACATAAAACGAGTACCTACACATGGTGATACTATCTAAATCTTTCATTTCTATTGAATATCCAGTTGTGTAACTGATTTTGAAGCTGCTATTTCAATTCCAGATATGGTCTTTTAGGAGCTAGTGGCTGTGGAAAAACAACATTACTAAATTGTATTGTTGGAAGAAAAAGATTGAATTCTGGAGAAATATGGGTTCTTGGTGGTACTCCTGGTTCCAGAGGTAGTGGAGTACCAGGACCTAGGGTTGGATATATGCCTCAAGTGAGTTGGTTAAAATGATTTCTTTATCCAATTCTTTGAAACGCGAATTGGGAATCAATTCAATCAACATTCAAATTAATTATTAAACTGACACTTGTGTCTTTAATTGAATCTAGAAATTATATCAGTTTCATATTAAAAATCACAATTTTTATAATTTTTGGAATATTGAGCAGGCTTTCTGGTACGATTGTAATTCTATCATAGTCTATGTTGATGGACAGCAAATCAAAATCAATTTTTTCGTTAATATATATGACGAAAATGCTGGTCATTGAGATTACAATTCTTCCAAAAAGATTTTTCTGTATTCGAAGATTAAAATTATAACATTTTTAAAAAATTTCGAGATTCAAAAGTTGTATCCGTCAGAATTCAATATAAGTTTGAGTTTTTAACAGGAAATAAACATTATATAATTTGTCCAAAAATACAAATGTAATCATAAGACTCCTTTTCAAAGTTAATTTTATCACCAAAACAAAACCTGTATACCTCACAGGATGTCTATGAAATCTGCATTATAATATAATAGGAGGAGTTTAATTTGAAAGAAACTCCGCAAAGCACTAAATTACGAAAAAACAAATTTAGAATTCAATCAAAATCCAGTTTCATTCGCCCAGTGACACGAAGGAAATAATAACTTAGATCTCATTCGGTTTAATTAAAAATCATGTCATAAGGAAACCAGCGATAGATTAACTTTCTAAATCGAATCATCAAATTAAATAATCAAAATACACTGCGCAAAAGAATTAACGCACATTATGGAAATCTCAAATTTATTCTACAACTGAAGGTGTTCTCAATGATAATTATTTTTATCAGAATTATGCATGCATATGTTTTCCACTTTCAACGTTTTTCTTCGATACAGATGTTTTTTCCCAGTAGGAATAAAAAAAGATGAGATTATCAGATTTTCAATGTATTGGCTCCATTCTGAAATCAGTTGTTCTCGATCAATTCTATTGATCAATAGTTTTTCTTTCGTTTGATTTTCTACACTCGATCGATATGCAACGCGAAACACGCAATTTGACCCAAGAGGAATGTGCCCAAGCGATAGTTTTGTGAGAAGAAGGGTGGACATACACAAGAATTGCAGAAAGGTTTGGAGTTTCCCATACAAGTGTGTCCAGAATGTTGCAGCGATTCAGGGAGACAGGTATGAATGTCCGAAGACCAGGACAGGGTAGACCACGGGTAACAACTGCCATTTAAGAACGTTACTTGAGAGTTTCTTCGTTGAGACAACGGTTTGCAACCGCTCGCCTCCTTCAAAATCAGCTTGAGCAAACTCATGGGGTGCAAATTGGCACTCAGACAATAAAAAATCGCCTCAGAGAATATGATTTAAGGCCTCGTGTCGCGGTAAGATGCCCAGCTTTACCCCAGCCCATCGAAGGGCGCGTTTGGTTTATGCGAGAGAGCATATCCATTGGGAAGAGGCTGATTGGGAAAGAGTGCACTGAGCATATATTCCATGTGGACGTCTGTATACAAGGGAACGTCGATCACAATGGTAGAGGCAGAATCTAGACTCATCTGTGAAGGGAACTCTTTCCCAATCAGCCTTTTCCCAATGGATATGCTCTCTCGCAAAATCCAAACGCGCCCTTCGATAGGCTGGGGTAAGAGCTGGGCCTCTTGCCGCGACACGAGGCCTCAAATCATATTCTCTGAGGTGATTTCTTATTGTCTGAGTGCTAATTTGCACCCCATGAGTTTGCTCAAGCTGATTTTGAAGGAGGCGAGCTGTTGCAAACCGTTGTCTCAACGAAGAAACTCTCAAGTAACGTTCTTGAATGGCAGTTGTTACCCGTGGTCTACCCTGTCCTGGTCTTTGGACATTCATACCTGTCTCCCTGAATCGCTGCAACATTCTGGACACACTTGTATGGGAAACTCCAAACCTTTCTGCAATTCTTGTGTATGTCCACCCTTCTTCTCGCGAAACTACCGCTTGGGCACATTCCTCTTGGGTCAAACTGCGTGTTTCGCGTTGCATATCGATCGAGTGTAAAAAATCAAACGAAAGAAAAACTATTGATCACTAGAATTGATCGAGAACAACTGATTTCAGAATGGAGCCAATACATTCAAAATCTGATAATCTCATATTTTTTTATTCCTGCTGGGAAAAAACATATGTATTGAAGAAAAACGTTGAAAGTAGATAACATATGCATGCATAATTCTGATAGAAATAATTATCATTGAGAACACCTTCAGTTGTAGAATACATTTGAGATTTCCATAATGTGCGTTAATTCTTTTGCGCAGTGTATAACCGAATCCTCTCGATTTGCAGGAAGTGGCGCTTTATGGTGAATTCACCATCAGAGAAACCCTGAAATATTTCGGTTGGATAGCTGGAATGAAGAACAAGGACATCGAGGAGAAATTGAACTTCCTCCTGGAGTTCCTCATGCTTCCAGACGCAGACAGACAGGTCAAGAATCTGTCAGGAGGTCAGCAGAGGAGAGTTTCTCTTGCAGCCACTTTGGTCCATGAGCCTGAGCTGTTGATTTTGGACGAGCCCACTGTAGGTGTGGATCCTCTTCTTAGGGCTAATATCTGGAAGCATTTGGTGCAAATTACGAAGAATGGAAGGACTACTGTTATTATAACCACTCATTATATTGACGAAACTAGGCAGGCTCATCAGGTAGGTAACAAAATAGTACATTATGGTGAAGTGTATCTTTAGAGCATGCGCAACGAGTTTGCGCAAAGTTGAAGGAGCTTCAAAGGCATATATTCACGATTTTCAATAAGAATGATACATTTCAAAATGGTTATAATGGCAACGCTCTTATTATTTTTTGGTATTGGATTTCAAATTGTATCAATCCTATTGAAAAACAATCTATTATGAGGTGTACAACTTTGCTATTACCGTTTTGCAATAGATGGCTGTAGCGGTAAGTGGTAGTCGAAATAAAAAGATCGTAGGTGTCATACTATAAGCTATAGGTATTTGTAAACATAATTCCATCGAAATCTTAGTCGATTTGTGTCTACATCATAAAATTATTCTCGATTAAACATGTCAGCTTACGAGCCAAATTCTCGTTATTTGCGGGAGGTTTCAATTTTCTGCTTTGATATGAAAAAATCTGCGGCTGAGGCTCATCGAATCCTCTCAAATACCTATGGTGAGGCCGTTATTAGTGAAAGAACGTGCCGACAGTGGTTTCAACGCTTCATGAACCGAGATATTGAAGTCGAAGACAAGCATGGCGATGGAAGAGAGAAGGTTTTCGAAGATTCGCAGAATTGATGGCATCACTTGATAAAGACTCGTGTCATATGCAACAAAATTGGCAGGATC
This sequence comes from Harmonia axyridis, assembly GCF_914767665.1. NCBI lineage: Eukaryota > Metazoa > Arthropoda > Insecta > Coleoptera > Coccinellidae > Harmonia > Harmonia axyridis. The sequence goes on from NC_059505.1 coordinate 36,669,895, forward strand.
TTTGGGAGTGACGCAACAAGCCATTTCAAAACTCAGAGGTTCTAGCTGTTGATATACATGTTTGTGTTATGTCTAGGGTTCATTAGTGTATAGGCGATCCTCTGAAATAATTTTTTTCCTACCTGGGGCTTGAACTCCTCTCCTCAGAGATAGGTAGCAGTTCATCTTTGTAGTGGTGGATGCGCTTTGTGTGTACTCTGTAATAAATGGTGGATGTGATTAAATTTTCATTCAAAGTGGTTAATTTTAGGGAATTTAGGGATTACCACCATGTGGTTTTCCGTGTATCAGTCAAACTTTGGTACCCATTCATTTCCATTTTGGCGCTCCTGCGATGACCAAGCTTTGTATGGTGTACAAATTACATTATCTTCTTTCTCTTTTTGAAGCAAATAAGTAGAGGGAGGCACTGTAGATAATTCGATTGATTATTTTTTTCCAAATCCGAATAATTCGCTTCGACTTTTCATTTTACCTCTATCAATTCCATAATGAATTAATTAAAGGATGATATTATTAAGCTGAATAACCGACCGATATTTCAGTAGAATTTTTGTCCAACGTTCAACCTTGGTACATCTCACAGTTTTACTTTAGGCTTCTTTTCGTCTTACCATACTCGAGCCAATATTTCTAAACCAATAGATAAAAAGCCGATGCGTTCATATTTTCACAATTTCTAGGAAACTCCATATTCACTCTTAGATAAATAGAACCAAGGATTTTACTTCCGATATCTCCGGTTTTTCTAATGATAAATGTCAACAAAGTGGAAAAAGGTGATTTTCGGAAAAGAGCTCAAGGTAGACCACTAGGAATTGTCATTTACATAACTTACGGCAAAATTTATGGCTGAATTACAACATTTAGATGTCAGGTTTTGACTTATTATAGTTAATTTGAATGAGAATTAATACGTCATTCAGAAAACTAGGAAATAGTGCGCTGTTCAAAATATTTACACACTCACTTCTTTCAAGTAGAATCTTTCAATATCAAAAAAGATTAAACTCTTAAAAGAGTGCCTACTCCAAATATTAAAAAAAATTTGTCAGAGGATCGAAGAAAATAATGAATTTGAAAAAAGTTCATTAGATAATAATTTTGAATTGAAGAAATCATAAATTTCCAAAAGTTTTTTTCAAGTTGATTTCCTCCAAAAACTAGGAATTCTCTTACAAAGAAAATACCTACTACATTAGTGGGAATACATATACAAAAGAAATTGCAGTTTTTACCTAGTAGAAAAAAACTATTTAGTTGTTCTTGTAGTAAACAAATCTATTAATGAAATCCATTGATGAAAAAGCATAACATGCAACTACTTATAAATTGGATTACTTGATAGCGATAAAATTGACGAATGATGGAAGAAATGATTCCTATAATTCCTTAATTGAATTATTATGTTTGGGATAATGGTTGTTTTCAACATCATTAGCTATTCAGTACTCTGACCATCAAGATATTTAAAAATAATCATAGGAATGATATACTAATAATTCTAGCAATAAGGTAATCACACTGTTACTCAGCCGTGAAGATTAGTTCATTTCTTCGAGAAATATGGAAATCTTGCAAAAACATTGATTGTTTTAGTTCAATTTTGATTTACAGTTACATACAATTGAAAATTATTTTGTGGGTTCATCAATTTTTGAATCAAAATAGTTTCAAATTATAATTCTTGTTAACCTGATGAAAAAACAAATTGAACGTTTGATTCACAGACAGTGGCGTCATCAGTATAGATAAGACAGTTTTCGAGGGAAATTTGAAATGTTAAAAACATAAAATGGGATATTGCTGTATCTTCACTAAAATATCAATTTAAGATTGAAAAAGACTTTCATTAACACTTGAATCAGTTTCCGAAGACAAAATACGACAAATAATATTTCAACTTGGTTGGATCTGTTGACACAGAAATATTCACTTTTTTTTGGTTCTGATGATGCGATGAACAGAAAATTTTGCTTCAAACTTGGGACCGTTATTTTACGTACAATTTCAAATCTGTTGTCAATGAAATATCCAGTTTTTTTCAGTATTCTTGATTTTTTTCTTGTTTTCATGAAGCTTAAAATTGTTATTTTAAATCTAAATTCGAGAGTTGTCGTGTGAATCTGAGGACGAATTGGTTATCAGTGAGACAAACTTTACATTTGAAACTTTTTCCGTTGAAAATTCAAGAAATATAGGCATCGGGAAGAGAGTTAAAAAAAAAATTCAAGAATAATTTTTAGACAATCGAATATCAAGTTCTCTTTACACTTGGGAAGCAAGGGCTTACCTAGGATCAAAACTAGGGGGGTTTAGGTTGTAGCATTATATAAAATAACGATAAATTACCCTAATTTAATAATTTTGAATAGTGCAGTCTTTTTAATTAAAATAGTTATTTCAAGAATTTCAACGAATTTCAGTAATGAAATTCAATAACTATTAATTATAATGTTTCCAGGGGGGGCAGCTGTCCCCTCTGCTCGTCGCTGGGTACGCCCATGTTGGAAAGTTTCATAAGTTTGAAACTGTATAAGTAACTATTATAGCAACTCATCAAATTTCGTCAAACTAAAATCGATATGATATAGCCTAATCATTTGAATCCATTAGAAGAAAATTGTTAATTGTTAAGAATGATCGCTTCCAGTGCGAAAATTATGCAGATATGTAATTTGACGAAATAAAATATTACCTATCATTGCGGAGAGAACCATAATTATCAACCTAATAACTCATTGTTTCAATTTATGCTGAACAAGACATTGAAAATTTTCTTTAATTACTCATGTGGTTCGAGAATATCATTTTAAAATACAAGTATGTTGTAATACTAGGTATTTACTATGAAAAAGATCATTTATTACATTCATGTTATTACATGTTCGAACTTCCGATACGACTCAATTTGAAGCTCAGAAATTTTATTAGTTTTTGAGTCAAAATATTGGTGTTTCCGAATATTAAAACAGATTTTCAAAATTTCGGTGTACATGGTGTTGTTTCGAGGATTCAAACGATTCATAATTTTTTGTTTACCCGGACCTGGATTTTCAAAGCGGTTATTGCATGATACGTTTGGGCTCCCAATTAGGAACATATTTGCCAAATATGAAGAAAATATACCTAGTGGTTCGTTTGATATGGCCTCAGAAAGAAACGGGCAAAATTCATAAAACATCCTGTATCTCTGCTACGAATACAGTAAGACCCAATAAATGGGGTATCTCCAGAACCGCCTTGGTGCCAACTATGCACCTGTGAAGTATTTCTGTTTCCCAATGAAACACCCTGTATTCTGTGTTTACCTTTTAATGTCTGTTTTATGATCTCAGAAACTAATCAAGATCTTATTATGAGTAAGCTTTTTTGGAAAACTTCTTCAAAAGAAGAAAAATTGATGCAGGCAAATTTTAAAGGTTTCGCGTCTGATATTTCGACAGGTGAAAATCAATCTAAAGAAGTGTCTGTAAATTTAAAGGACATTGGAAAGGAATAACCAAATTTTTTTTTCTTTATCCCTCCCCTAAGGCTTATGTCTGGGTACGCCCCTGTTTAATAGAACCCCTGGGATAACATCGCCCATATTATCATTTGTGTTGATGATTAAATAGTCTCTGATAGAAATCATAGGGGCTCAAATAGCGATCTTCGAAAAGAAGCGTATATTTTACTCAATAAAATTCCAATTGAGTTTATGTTCGATCTATTGAATGTGGTATATTGTGGAAAGTAAATTGATTGCACTATGGACAGATAAATTCAAATATACAGGTTGTCCTCTATACAAACTAAAGTCAAGGTTTTTTTAATTCAAAATTAATGTATTGCTGGATTCAATTCTGGTCTTGTGTTTCAGAAAAAAAAACTCGGGTATCATGAATTGTTTTTACATTAGAAAAAAAAAACACTTTTTTGGCGATTGAGATAAATGAAAAAACAAACATTGGTCCAGTACTATACTTTTTGGTTTCTTGTTGTTTTGTGATATCTGACTTCCGATTTGAAGAAAAAAATTCAAAGAATTATCTAGTAATACCCAGGAAAATCAAAATTAATATAAAGATCCAGTTAGTAAGCTGTGATGGAATAATTAATTATAAGTGTTGGTAATCATTTACCCAATCTGTGGTGAATATTAATAAAGATTATATAAGCGATCACAAAATAGTACGACTATAAGAAACAACCTGTATCTCGACAACAAAACGTTTGCGAGTCCATGTTTATGGTACTTTTTTCCCTTAAATTATCTTTTATTTGCTTCTGTACCTACAATTTAGAAACACCCTGTATAAAATAACTTCAAGCTCTGTCCACAATATCAAACTGATTATAGTTTCAGAAGTTCTAAAACTATAATTAGTACTCTACTTGAATATTTAAGGCTTCTGAATCAGGACCCTTAAATATTCAAGTAGAATACTGAAATACTGAGAAATACAACGAGAAAAGCTTTTGAGCGCAATTAGCGCATAAATGACCAGTGCTCAAAAATTCCAGATTTCACATTAGTGCTTTTCTCATCTGCTTTCGCAATTTTTCTTGAATTTTTTCGAAAAATTGAATTATTGAAATATTCTTACAATCTCCTATTGCGGTGATTGATAATATTCAACTTGTTTAAGGCTTTTTTTGCGCGCTCGATAATTTTCGAAGAAAAAAGAAGAAACTAGAAATTTTCAAGGTATGTTTGAGATCTGATTGCATCGGTTGATTTTTTTTTTAGAAGATCAGTTTCTCAAAAATTATTCTTTATATTTTTGAAATTCTGTGAGAGCATAAAGAACAATGAAAACAGTAACTCATATAAAATTAGAATAGATTCAGATCAGAAAGTAAAATAAGATTTTTTTTAATTGTCATTGCTAGGTTCCGTTATTTCTTGACAATTATTAAATTCATTGTTATTTCACTTATCATTAATTTTTCTATTACGTTTTCGTAGTGCCACCCTGTATGCCACATTATTCAAATTGAGTAACTTACTCTAATTAAAGTGAGAAATTAGCCTCGTAGCTTCAATATCCCAGATATTGGAGTTCATCAGCAGGCGAGCTGTAGATCACGTTATGTTATGGAGAGAATAGCTCTGATGGGGGGCACAATAGACCATTAATATAGACCTACTTAATTAAATCTAAATCTAATCTACTCTCATTAACTCTGAAAGAACACTTTCTATTGCATTCATAGAAATGAAAAACTATATTTTGTAAAAACCGATTTTTAACACCTCAGTCAAATCTGGTTATTTTGAAGGCCAAAATGTGCCCAAATGAAAAGTACGTGCATACTATGAAAGATATATTTGGAACGCTGCCTTCAAGTCCTTTCTTTTTTTACTTTTGTTCGAGGTTGACCGTTCAAAATTTGACCAAAGAGCCGATAACCCTGAAAAATTACTTTTGCATGGCATGGGTTGTCAGTAGGATTATTGAGGTAGCAAAGCGGCAGTTTGCTGTTTATAGCCTTATTTTTCATTATTGAGAAACAGAATGTGTCATAGTCAAATATTTTCGAGACTGAAATTGACTATATTCTTGAACACAATGCAAAAAAAAATTTGCGCGGCAAAATTTTCGAGACAGACATCGTTTGTTTATAGGGTAAAACAGTCATAAATCTTATCATAATCATTATTGAGCACTCGTGCCCTAAACAACACAGTCTTTTGGTAACGATGTCTTCATTTATCGGGTTTTGAGTTGAAAATGGTCTCAATCGATAAGGTTCGACTCAATGACTGAATATGTATTTGTCTTCAAATTCGATTCTGTCTGTCTGTACATAAACACGACAACTCTAGATTATCGAATCTGCAAGAGATAAAAATACGATTTTCCAGAACCATAGGAAAATTTAATAGAATATCAGTAAAAATACAATATTTCCATAACCTCAAGTGGAACTTCAGTTTGTGTAGGTTTTTTCAGAAAGAATGATCCAATTTAAAATAGTTATGGCAACACTGTGCAATATTTCTTGTCACTTAGTCGTGAGTCGATGAATTCTCAGTTTTCACAATATCACCGATTTTGGTATAACAATTTCTAAACGTTGTTGAAGTTTGTATCTTTCCATGTTCAAATATCATACCCTACTTTACACAAATGACATAAGTAATGCCTAAAAAAATAGAGTGTTTCCATTAAATATTGTATATTGTATCTTTCTTATTGAAAACCTTTTATATACAGTGCAAATAAGAGCATAAGTTTTAGGGGATGAATCTTTATCGAAAATTAAAGACATCTTTCATGTTAACAAAAGCTTAAGACTTTTCCTTGAAAAGTTATACATTTCCAAAAATGAAAAAGAAAATATATTTTTTCTGAAATTTACTGAGAGTGTAAAAGGATCCCTTTGCCTTGGCTACACTTAAATGTAGATCAAATAAAAAAATTTTACATTATAACATATTGCAGAATCACAATGTTCTATAACATCGATATAATTGACTTTGTAGAATGAATATAATAATAATAATAAAAAAATTCTATTGAAATTAAACCCAGTACACAATAGAAAGTGTCTACAGAGAAGATACATCTTCTGCAGAACTTGAAAAATGAAATGAAATGAATACACTGATTACGTAGAAATTTTACATTTCACAGCAGATATTCGTTTATAATCACTGAAAATGGAGTTTTTATTAGATAAAACTCCATTTTCAGAGGTTATAAACGAATAGCTCCAATATATTTCTCATCAATAGTATAGTATCTATAGTTTGGAATGAAGATTCCGAGTTGAAATTAGTCAATGAGAATAGAAAAATTATCACCAGTCTACCTAGAACCAACTTAAGGGGGGCCATGACCCCTTTGACCCCCCTGGATCCACCTCTGCTGTCTTGTGCCCTATTTGCTGCGTTTTCTATGAACAAAACATTTCAGTGTCTACTTTTAGTTATTTTCTTTTATTTTGATTATTATTACAATTTTGTTACAAAATATGAAATCTCTAATGAAATTAATCTATTTTCAGATTGGTTTAATGAGAGGAGGATATCTTCTAGCTGAAGAATCTCCAGAGAGGTTGATCACACAGTTCAACGCTCAAAGTTTGGAAGATGTGTTCCTCAAACTCAGTGTCATCCAAAACATGGGCAAGAGGAGAAGATCTAGCATTGCTCAAGGAGTCACAGAGGCCATAACAGTACCAACAGGAGTAGTTAATGAAGGTAAAACCTGAAAAAAAAATTGATCTATCCTAATTCTTCTGGCTCTTGCTTTCATATGGGATATAGCTGCACTTTTCTAGTTTCTTCTACATAAGGCACTTGGTCTTTTTTCTCTCATCTCACTTTTTTTATAAAAACAACAATTTGGGAAGCACTGAAACCAATCAGTCCATTCTATGAAAGAAATTCTAGTTCAGACGGTCATCAGACCAGAAGAACTTGCTTAACACCTCCTCTAATTCTTATATTTCTGCCTAGGAGCCACAATCGATGATGAAATCTGCGAAATGTCTGGAGAATTCGGTGATAACGTCTCCATAACAAGCAGAAACCGAAGAGTATCAATTTCACCAGATACCACTGACACTCCAGCAGCTCTTGAACTACCTCCTGCAGAAGAACCACCAGTCCAGTTCTCTGACTACTTCAAAATCCTCAAAATGAACCATATGAAGGCCTTGGTGTGGAAAAATTTCTTGTGGATGTGGAGAAATATTCCAGTTATGGCCTTCATCATAGGACTTCCGGTTTGTCAGACGGTGCTGTTCTGTTTGTCCATAGGACACGAGCCTAAAGGACTTGGACTTTCTGTTGTGAATAACGAAATAGACTTCCCATATGAAAAATGTCAGTTTACACCTGGCTGTAACAGTTCTAGGCTGAGTTGCAACTATCTGAGTTTCTTGCAGAATAAGTCGTTGAATTTGGTGAGTTGATATTTTGTATGTTCAACAACCTCTCAAGGTCCAAACAACTTTTATGTTGGTGTTTACGTTGAAGTTAATAATAATCTTTATTCAGAATAAATACCAATAAAAATTTTGTTGATAAAGATGAAATATCGTGTCAAGACTATCGCCTCTCCTCTATTGATAAGCATTTGTCACCCTCATATCATCATTCAATTAAAAATAGAGAGAACATAATCAGAATAAAATAAAGGAGAAAAACAATAACACAAAAAAAATCATGGTAGATCTATGGGATTGGTAGATCTGCGGCGAGTGTTAGTTCTATGACTAACTACTAAGTTTTGGATTTAATTCAACCGATACTTTTCCAATCATTCAATATGGTTCACCTCAGAAACCACTGACCAATTTTTTTTTTAATAAATACTTAACTTCAAACTTACTTTGAATTTAAAGATTTTCCTTCGAAATATATGGCATCAAGTTATTTTTTTTTGCATGCTGAGTTCAATTTTACTTTTCCAAAAACCAAAACATTCAAAAATGTTTTATTCAAATGGGTTCAAATGTAGAAAATGATTAGCTCATTCGAAGATAAGAATTAAAGGAACTAATTTAATTTTTTTCCCACTAATTCACATTTTCAGTAATTCCAAAATACAGTAAGCATGTAATAAATATGACAAGATAAAATGAAATATGCAATTGTTTCCAATATGATACAATCCAGGAGAAAATGTTCTACTTACATATTTATGAATTTATGTTGTTGCAATTTGAGTTTTTATGTTTGTCATTTATTAGGAAATAATATAGTAGAATGACATACGAGTGGCATGAAAATTTCATTGCACTAGTGCAATAAAGAACCAGTCTTTTCACTAAGTAAAAAGTTTTTTCTTCACATGCATATATACAGGGTGAGTCAATAAAGCTCGATCGGCCGATAACTCTTGTAGATTTTGGGCTAGGAAATGTATTCAAATTTTGACGGAATTGACAGTAGTCAGCGAATAAGCTTAAATTATTTTTGACTCTACAGGCTGGTCCGGAAGTGGTGAAACACAATACCACCCTGTTTTTCGAATTGAAAATGCCCAATTTTTATATCATACTCCATGAAATTCTGATTTCAAAATACCACACTTGTCATCATTTATCTGTGGTACTTTTTGATGTAGGCCAAACTAGAAATTATATCTTAAAAACCGTTCGAGATAATTGTATGATTTTTTTTATTGAATTCTTGAAAAGTTATAACGTCTTCTGCAAATTAACAGATCACTTTACAGGTGGTCCAAAAGACTGCGATTTTTATAAATAGTACCACAGATAATTCATGACAAGTGGGGTATTTCGAAATCAGAATTCCATACATATTAGGAGTATGATATAAAAATTGGGCATTCCCAGTTCCCAATTAAAAAACAGGGTGGTTTCGTGTTTCACCACTTTCGGGCCAGCCTGTAGTCAAAAATGATTGAAGCACTTCTTATGTCCCATAGTGAATCAACGTTTCATATTATTTCAAAACATATTGGAATAAATACTTAAATATATCAGAAATTCAGAAAACAAACTTCAACTTGCCAAACTTTGGATTTCAGCAGGTAGATAAAGAAAATAATAAATATTCTGCTTATTATAAATTCGACAATTAGGAAAAATATCGGATTCCAAATCTTCAAATTTGCATATTTAATCGGGAATGACTCAAATAATTATATTTCATTCAATATAATATAGTAAAATTGTGGATTTGAAAATATATCACAATCCGACAACGTAACCTAACCATGTTGGGGACATGTAAAAATTGCGTTTACTCCCTCTATTTAAGTTCATTACTGTATGATATTGTTGCATACTTAGGTACTACATTGAAATGGTATTATTGGTATTGTAAAAATTGATTCCCTTGGAAGATCATAAGGGTAACACAAGGGAAATGTTAACAAAAACCGCACCCTTATAGAAACTGTAAATTAAGCCTGTATTATATCAATGTTATCATTCATCATATTCATATTTATTGTTATTCCAGTATTACTACAATTCGACAGAGGAGGCTTTGGATACGGTTAAAAACGGAGATACCTGGGCAACTTTGGTAATTCCAGCTAATTTTTCTGATGCCCTCAGAAACCGTATGGATTTGGGCAGAGCTGTTCAGGGATGGGATATTCAAAGTTCAACAGTTTACGTACACCAGGACAAGTCAAGTAGGTATATTTTTTTGGGGACATCAACCTTTTCGAGAAAGTCGAATTTAATTCGACATGAGTAATGAATTGACAAGGCTGTGCATTACGCTTCGAAGAATTTCACCCAACGTTGGAGTTATCTCTATTATCTTTGGTCCATACTTAGTCTCAGGTAGTTTTTGGAAAATTGACTTTATCAGCACAATTTTGGAAAAAATTCAAATTTTGGTTGTAAGGTTCTCTAAGCTCTATCGTAAAACTCAAAAAGGGGATTTATGATAGAGCTTAGAGACCCGTACGGCTTAGGTTCTGGGGAACTTTCTGAATATGTTGAGGGTTTGAAAGAAAATTTGAATAAAAGTTGTTTGAGAACGAGGAATTGGTTGCAAATGACTTATGAAAGCATTGTATGTATATTTGAAACCGTCTTTTTGTTGAAATCATATCTTCAGGATCAGTGGCGACGCCAGCTTTCAAAAACAGGGGTGGCCCAAGTAAAGCGAATTTATAGTTCTGCTAATCTTTTAATTATTTTAGCCTTAGTAGGCCAGCAGAATTTTAGGGGGGGCCGCCCCCCTTGACCCCCTTGGAGGCGTTACCACTGTTCAGGATATATGCATTAGTTCTAAAAATGAAATTAATTGTTCAAATTTAGACATTCCAAGTATTTCTGAAAATGAAATTTTGGAGAAATATTGTCTGAATTAGGTGGAATTGATTATAGATTTTTCAAGAAAATACTGAAAATATGCATAAAAAAATAGAGAAGTACTTATTTATACAGAATGTTCCTGAATGAGCGGCACCAACGAAAATTAAAAATTCCTTTGGCAGTTTTAAAAACAGAAACATAAACATCTGCCCAAAACGTTTTGTTTTCGAGATACAGGGTGTTTCTTGTAGAGCTACTCTTCTATGATGATTATACGATAAGATTTTTCCTTGCATTATTAGTAATAATAATAATAAGCACTGAAACTAATAATTCATTCATTCTCACAGCTCACTTACAAGATTTTTATTTTAATTTGGATTTTCCTGAGCATTTCCAGAGAATTGCTTGCAAATTTCTTTCACGAAATTGGTAGCAGATACGACAAAACCAAGAGAAATCAAAAAGTTTTTTACTAGATTAGACTATTAGAGTGGCCCATCAAAAAAAATAATTCAGGAGAAAAAAGCAGGCACTGTTTCAGAAAAAATATCAACCTATAGTTTTGCAATCGAAGTTGACATATCACGTGAAACTCTAAGTTCGAATATATATGCCGAATAAATTTTTTGTGCAGATGTTATGAGAAAAAAATAATTGTATCTGAAAATAAATCATTAGCGGGACCATGTTTATGGGACTTTTTTCTTGAAATTATCTGAAGAATCTCTCATTTTCTCTTGTAGGCACTTCCAAATTAGGAACACCTGGATATCGACACTAAATCGTGAAAAACCATTCAAAGGTTCAAATTCAGCCAATTTGGCAGGGGGCCACTTTCCCTAATAAAGTGTGAGGTATACTTTATTAGGGAAAGTTGCCTCCTGCCAAATTGGCTGAATTTTTGATATGCTATAGTCTAAGTCATTCCAAACGAAAAGTACAATAGACAGAAGTTTTTCTATAGGCTAGTTTTGACACTTGAGGCTGCTGGAAACTCTCATTTGTTCTCCATTGTTAAACAATACAAAACGTTATCCTGGATAATCATCACTATTCTAAGTAACCAAGATGTGAACAGTCATTACATTAATATGATTTATTATTGAGAACATTGTTTTTTGGTGTTGTTACATTTGGTCAATTATACAGATTACAGTGTGTTCCAGCTACTTACAATTTTTGAAGTTCTATTTTTCGAAAATGGTTAGAAATCGCTTCAGCGATCTACAATCAAAAAATGTTTATGACTCCTATTCTACACCTTATTATACATCACACTCGATAAAATATACGGAGTGTTCCTTTCAAAAGAAAGCGTAAGTTTCATTCAAGGTGTTCCGTACTGAAAAGTCCATCCATTTGCAAATTCATACCCTAAAAATCGCTGACATTACAATATCAGAATTAAAAAAAAAAATTTCACGGTCCTTAATATTTCTTATCCTTTCTCATGAATCTGCAAATGGATTTTTCAGTACGAAATATTTGGAATATAATTTTCGCTTTTGAAAGGAACACTCCGTATATTTTTTCGAGTGTAATGTAGATAAAGTGTAGAATAGGATGCAGAAGAAGATTTGAAATTTGATCGTTTCGATTCTGTCACAACACCTAAGACCTAATTTTTTTTTCAGATGAAAATATTGGAACCTTTATTCAGAGAGATCTGTATTATTCTCTTCAATCCTTCTTCGAAAACTTTGCAGAGTCATGTGACTACAGTCCACGTGTTGGTAGAATCCCCTTGAGGGTAAGTTCCTCATCCAAGTTCTCCAAATTTTGTTTCATACTTTAAAATCTATATTTTTTAAATTATCTAAATGTACTTTTTTCAGTACGAAAAATTCGTGTATGGAGAGGATTCACCTGAATTCACCAATTTTGCCGCACCTGGTGTTGTACTAACGTAAGTATATTTTGAAAATCTTGAATTATACAGTTGGATTATTTGAAAAGGGACAATCGAAATCTGTGAACTATCCTTAAGATCTTTTCAAATAATAGATACCTCAACTAATAATTCCTCCTATATATTCTTCAAAGGATTACTCCAACCATTTCTTTACATAAAATGAAGCGAGTTATAGGTAAATTTAAAATGGGAAAAATTTTCAAAATTTTGTCAAGTTTGCTGAATTGAGAAATTCCCAGAATTGGTCTGTCATTTAGGAAATAGGGAGAGAATGTAATCATCGCAAACTTAATTTCAATGAACTTACTTTCATATTTGAACAAGAAAACCCGCACATTTAGTAAGGCTAATGGATTTCCGTGAATTTGGCAGAATTTTTGTTATGTTGTAGTTTTTGATGGGCTCATTAAAGATGTCTGTAGCCAAAATTCTCAGAAATGTACAGTTTTCGAGATATGGTGCTTTGAAAATGTATTTTTACGTTGAAGCGTGTATCTTTCCACTATCGAATGGCATAACCTTCTCAACACAAAAAACATAAGAAATGTCAAAAAATACTAGACAATGTTGCTATTATCACCATTTCAAATCAAGAATTTTCAGTGAACATCGTATCTCCTTCACAATCTCCTTTTTTGTGCATTTTCCATTGACTTTAATAATGATTCTGGCATTCGGGATGGAAAAAAATCCAAGAAATCAAAAATCATAAGAATCAATTAAAGCCTACTTGACTTATAAAAGGTGTTACTAATTCTACATCATTTATAAGATTTAGATTTTACAAAATACAAATTGAGGAATTATTTACCTTTCGTACTTCAGTGTGAAAACCAAAAGTTCACTGTACTAGTATGAAAAAATACATTATTTCTATCTAGTGTGAGAAAAGTTATTTTCCTAACAAGTGCGGAAAGTGGTACTTCCCTGCATGAAACTGTGAAGCAGTTAAGAGTGGGAAAGACAATTTCCGCAAGAGTTAGATTCAATATTTTTTCTATAATTTCTCTTGAAATAAATTGAAACTCAAAAGATTTGATTAATTATTCACATATACACGAATGACAGACGAAATTCTGCATGTCGTTTTTCCCGCACTGTGTGGAAAAGTTACTCTTAATGACTTAAAATGCATGTGGAAAAAGAGTTGGAAGTGCGCGCTCGTAGAAAATAGTTATTTTCCTAACAAGTGCGGAAAGTGGTCATTTCCTGCATGAAACTGTCGTTGAGAGCAGTTGAGTGCGGGAAAGTCACTTTCCGCAAGAGTTAGGAACAACGCTTTTTCTACAATTTCTGTTGGAATAAATTTAAACTCAGAAGATTTGATTAATTATTCACATACACATGGATGCCAGACGAAATTTTGCACTGCTATTTCTTTCCGCACGCATGCGCGTGCTGAAATGATATAGCAGGTGTTTTTCCCGCACTGTGTGGAAAGTCACTCTTTGGTACTTAAAATGCGTGTGGAAAAAGCGTTAAAAGCGCAGGAAAATGTACTTTTCCGCCCTTGTGCTGAAAACCCTCCAAAATGTGAAATTTTGCCAATACAAGAACTATTTTTTTCCAGAATCATTTTCTTCTTGGCTGTCGCCCTAACCTCAGGTGCCATGTTGTTGGAGAGAAATGAGGGTATATTGGAGAGGTCCCTTGTCAACGGTATCACTGGAACAGAGATGCTGTTCTCCCACGTGATCACCCAGTTTACTGTGATGGTTTTCCAAACCCTCCTAGTCATTTTTGTGGCATTCTACATTTTCGATCTGAACCAAAATGGAAACATATTTAACGTCATTGTACTAATGATACTGACAGGGATGTGTGGCATGTGTTTCGGTAAGTTGGACACACCCTGTATAGGGTGGGCAAATTTCGATGTTTTAGCACTACAACCTTTAAACCAGGGGAGATAGACAAAATCTGATACCTCATTCTTGGTCTCTTTTTCTGAGAAACTAACAAGAGTAGTATTCATTTTCGGCCAACATATTTTGGTTTCGAAATATAAGCGAAAATTGGAAAAATGGCGATATCGAAAAACATTTTTCTACATTCATGCAAAAAGCAAAACTTTATTGAACTATATTTAGTGGAAAAAGAAGTTCTTTATTGCACTAGTGCAATAAAGTTTTTATTGCACTCATCTGTTATTCTACTTCAACGTGCTGTCATCATGACGAACATAAACGTCATTTTCCTACACCTAGTGCCGCACCTCAATAAATCATTTTTTGCTTTTTGCATGGACGTAGAAAAAATGTTGTATGCAACTCGTGCAAAAATTGTTTATAAACATTCACTTTTTGCACTTGTTGCATAAATAACTATTATATCTCCGCTAATACTGATGATAGAGCTCTGAAATTAAAACATTATACAGGCACTTTTTCACGTAGAATCCCACTGGCGTGCTTGACTTTTCCACGGGGTTTTTAATTACGAAGCTAAGGCCCAAAGTTTTGTTTTTTTCAAATAAGAACACTAGATTTCTGTGCACCCCAGAAAAATATATAATTGAAAAAATAAAACTAAAACTACCCCCTAACTTTCCCGTGAGTGGGCCTTTGTGAGCACATATTGAAGGACTATTAAGAAATCTTCCTATCAGTATTTACTTCAAGAATCAAGAACAGCATCCAATATAATAATGGAGAGATTAAGGATTTTATACTGGTTATTCGATAATTTGCAAGAATTGCACATCTTCGCGCAGTATATTCAAATTCTAACATTACAAAATCTAATCAGTGGTTATTTTTAGACTTTTTAACAGTTGTACCAACTTTATCGGTAAAAAAGTCCCTTCAGCAGGCTTTTAGAATGACAAATTCGTAGTACTTTTCTGACAAAATATAAATTCACTTTGATTTAGAGTTGTTTTTATTTATTCAAATTTTTTCAGGTTTTGTGGTTGCCTGTGTCTGTGATAACGAACGTAGCGCCACCTACATGGCCATGGGCAGTTTCCTACCCATAGTGATGTTGTGCGGTATCATCTGGCCAATCGAGGGTATGTATCCAATTTTGAGGATAGTTTCTTTCTTCTTGCCACTCACCAAATCGACTGAAAGTCTTCGCTGCATATTGGCCAGAGGTTGGGGCATCGACAATCCAGTGGTCTATGAAGGTTTTATCTCAACCCTCATCTGGATCATTTTCTTCCTGACGATAAGTATTTTGGTGATCAAATTCAAGAAAGGATAGTCTTTAGGAGTGTGTTGTTCTTAGTATCTAAGTTTTGTTGTATAAAGATGATAGATTAAATAAATTATTACCTCATAATGGATGTTTTTTATGGTTTATTGATTGAAGATATCCAGATCTTTTCCTTAAAAGAAGAATCAAGAAACTCCCTAACATTAAGCTATAGTATATTGGATTAGTACCATTGTTTGAAGTTTACATAGTATGACCATTGAATAAAGATATCGCCAAGATATCCAGATCTTTCCTTTAAGAGGGATTACCACCACGTGGTTTTTCGCGTATCAGTCAAACTTTGGTAACCATTCATTTCTCCTCTGGCATTCCTGCGATGACCAAATTTTGTTGGGTATACGAAGTTGTACAGAGTGGGCAAATTAGCGAGGTAAGCGGCTATATCTCAGGATCCACTCATCGTAGAGACTTGTGGTAAAAATTTTTACCTCTAAAGTGTACAAGAAAACACACTGGAAATTGTTTCGAAGTTCGTACCTCTACCGCTAGAGGGCGTAATAGCTATCGTCGAGTAGAAAAATGAATTTTACTCGAAAATGTTTCATATGAAGTTGAAAAAAAAAACATCATCACTGTAATCCTTGTAAAATTCTCTATCTTTTTGAATTGTCACTTTCGATTTGCACGGCGAAAAATCAAATTTTGTCTTTAAGTTCTGACAGAAACAGAAATCCCATCAAATTTGTATGAAGAACCAAAAAGGTCGCAAAGCGATAGCTTCAGGCGTTCTGGAGTTATGGCCGAAAAGAGATATTCTCCAACTGATGCACTGAAAAACTAAATTGTGTCTTCTTGCGGCCATAACTCCAGAACGTCTGAAACTATCGCTTTGTGACCTTATGTTTTTTCATGCAAATTTGATGGAACTTCTGTTTCTGTCAAGAAAATCCTATCATTACATTTGAAATTTCGGAGTAAAATGAACAAAACAATGAACTTCTGACTTAGCGCTCCCTATCGAAAGCAGCAAAAACAAATTTATCATGAGTATATTTTGTCCTCAATCAACAAGATATTATCTCTTAGACGAGATCTAATTTGCTCAAAAATGTTGAGCCAAACTGAAGTTACAGGCATTTCAATCAGTCAGATTTCTCCCTTTCCCCTACCCTTATTTGATGTCGTAAAATCGAAAGTGACAATTCAAAAAGATAGAGAATTTTCCAAGGGTTACAGTGATGATTTTTTTTCTTCAACTTTATATGAAACATTTTCGAGTAAAATTCATTTTTCTACTCGACGATAGTTATTATGCCCCCTAGCGGTAGAGGTATGAACTTCAAAACAATTTCCAGTGTTTTCTTGTACACTTTAGTGTTAAATTTTTTTACCGCAAGTCTCTACGATGAGTGGATCCTGAGATATAGCCGCTTACCTCGCTTATTTGCCCACCCTGTACATTCACTTCATCTCCTTTCCTTTTTTGCTGGAAATAAGTAGAAACTATACAAGACTAGCACTATACGACGACTTTCACGAAATTATAATTTAACTTCTATTGTAATGATTTTTGGTAGGTTTTTTCACGAATATTTTAAAAATATATCAGTGCTTTGTGCAAGGTGCATATCATCAATTTTTTTGCGAATAACGAAAAGTTTTTCCTTTTTCATTCGCAAATAGATAATATTTTCTTTCTTCCATGTAGACTATTGTTTAACAAAATTGGGTGAAAATCCCATAAAAATCGGTAATTTGTAAGAAGGAATACCTATCTCTAATTTCGTTTTCATCTAAGTGGTGTTTCCTCTTAAGAAGAGAAAAAATAAACTCCTTTACATTGAGCAACAGTCTAATGAATTATTACTAATGCTTGGAGATTACATATAGTAAGACCATTGAATGAATGAATATAAAGGATGTTCTACAAGCTCTAATGAAAAACTTTTTTTCGTTTTTTGGTTATTCCTATTCTGAGATTTTTTTTCCTATGGCCATAGGTCCGTATCATTTTCGTTTAGAAACTACAAGAATTTGAAATAATTCATTTTCATGTTTGAATCAAAAGTAGACCGACTAAAGAAAATACCAGTTGAATTGACAGAATAGTATTTTGCCTCTCGAATAAAATAATATCCACAAATATTTTAAAATTAACAATATTGATTCCGCCAACAGGATAATTTATTTTACATTTTGACTGATGACCTCTATCGTAAATTTTGTGAACTATCTAAGAAAGGAAAGGAATGAAACAGGTATTGTTAGGTGAATAAAGATTATTTTATTAACCCATTTTACAAGATGAAACAATCTACCTAAAGATGGCGTCACACTCGAAACCCATTCCAACTATTGAAAAGGAAAGTGTTAGTAGTAGGAACAATGCCAGTGTTATTAATTATTCCATTCATAATTAATTAATTGCCTTCAAATTGAATAGTAATGAAAATTTCACACTATGATTATAGGTTTATTATTTCCTCTGTAATCAATATAAAAAAATATATTAAAGCCTGTAACGCCGAGATTCGAACCCGAAATATAATTGAAAAATTCAAAACTATACGGTCTAGTAGTCTGCGGTGCAAAATATTGCATTCAATTTTATCGGGGCAGAGTATATTTCCAATTTTCTGATATACAGGGTGATTCACCGGGATGACTTATTATACGTTTATGGAAAACTAACCATAATTTTGAGCTGAAAATTTGCATATTGTGGTTTGAGAAAATGATCTTTCTCCCTAAAATATTTTCAGATCTGTACAACTTCCGGTTATAGCGTAAACAGACTACTACTTCCTTATTTCAAATGGCACACCTAGTATATTATTGCATCTTTAGATAGCTTTTTTGATGGCAATTTCGGCAATATGCCATACCTTGGGTAAAATACAACGCTTCATGAGTTAATCGGATTCTTATAAAAAATGGTGGCGATGAGGACTCACATTTTTTTGAATATTTCAGCAGAAAAAGCTTTTTTCGAAAAAAAAATTTTCTTTTTCGATTCTGCAAATACGTAGTATTGTAAGACTGTTTGCGGCTTGGACAAAAAATGTGAAGGGTGTTTATAAGAAGGTCATGAACTTGGACAACTCAAATTCATCAAAACTCAAGATTTTCAAATTAGAACCTATATTTTTTATCCTTTCAGTAGATTCTACGTACAAAAATAGCTTTGGAATACGTTCCATTAATTTTGAAGGCAAAAAACTAAAAACCCCATGCCTGGACACAATTGAACTAATAACAATAATTTTTAAACCCAAAACAGTTAGGTATGAGTTTTCCATTTCCTTCTATAAATTTCAATTTGGCAATCTTCGTTTAGAAATACTAGAAATATTATATATGTTTGTAACTACCTTTTAAGCGTTCGAAATGTTCTTTACCGCTTTTTACTAATAATACTGGCAACAATTTTTTAGAAGAAAAATTCGAAAATTTCATCATAAATTGTGTATATCAGTTATTATTCAAATTTTTGAGTTCTCTGTTTACAAAACCTTTATAAGTGTATATTAAAAATATCTCAAAGGCCACACGATGTTCCAATCATTTATAAAGACCCTGTATAGGGTGTCCCCTAGAAAAAATGAACGACACATATACATTCATTTTTTTCAAGCTCAAAGGGATTCTGCTATTCTTTCACGAATTTGGGACACCCGATATATTGAGAATAGAATATTTACCCAGTTAAATAAACTGAGAAAATTGTTGCAGCGATAACATTGTAAGTATTAATTGTATTCTGTCGATAAGCTTGATATTGTTTGTTAATCTTGATTCAGCGATCACCTCATTCACGTTGAACAATATATATTTTGAGGCTCCTGTAAAAGTAAACAGGCAAGTGCATTACACACCAGAAAAATCAACATCAAAATAACAATAATTACTCTCTAGCAGAAATCGCAAGTCATTCACTGAACTCAAACGATAACAAATGAACGTTGAAGACGTAGTAATTTAAATCTCGTATTTTCTAAATTATCAGAAATGTATGAATACTCACCCTGTATAGGTACTTACCACTC
Organism: Harmonia axyridis; assembly: GCF_914767665.1. NCBI lineage: Eukaryota > Metazoa > Arthropoda > Insecta > Coleoptera > Coccinellidae > Harmonia > Harmonia axyridis. The sequence goes on from NC_059505.1 coordinate 36,689,755, forward strand.
ATCAAGAAAAATTTATCAGTTTCTAGAATATTCCGTACATAAACTTACGTGTTTAGTTAGCCATATCTTCTGACGTTAAATAGGTTGGTCTATTATCAAAGCTATAATAATTCAGGGAGGGTCATTTTGAGCAACGTTTATTTTCGAAGTGAATCGTAATTGAAAATTTCAATGCTATTTTTCATTATCTAATGAGAAATGGAACATTGGGAACGATAAGCAAATCGATCGAAAGGTAATTTGAATTTTGTATCGAGAAAATAGACGATTGGAGCCATATAGGAAAAATACGATTGTTGATCTATGGGTTTTTTCGAGTTTTTTAGGTATAAAATACATCAGTTTACTTCACGACTCTTGCACAATTTTTAACGAATTATTACCATCAACGTTTCGTTATATGAAATTCTGTTATTTGATCGATAGTTTTGATTTCGTATTTTGATCGATATTTAAAAAATATATTATACAAAAATTAATGTAGTTTCAACATACTGAAAAATTGTTCTGATCTGATCTTAGAGTAATAAACATAGATAGAGGAACTATACGCAATTTTCACATGTCCCTAACATGGTTAGATTACGTTGTCGGATTGTGATATATTTTTAAATCCACAATTTTACTATATCATTATGAATGTATATTATATTGAATGAAATATATTTATTTGAGTGATTCCCAATTAAATATGCAAATTTGAATTTTTGGAATCCGATATTTTCTCTAAATGTCGAATTTATAATAAGCTGAATATTCATTATTTTCTGTATCTACCTGCGGAAATCAAAGGTTTGGCATTTTTTGCTCTCCTAGTGTCATTGGTTGTTTCACGTCGTTTGGCGCGCTTGAAGTTTCTTTTCTGAATTTCTGATATATTTAAGTATTCATTTCAATATATTTTGAGTTAATATGAAACGTTGATTCACTATGAACATATGAAATGCACTCTTTTTGGAGTAACTCGTGAATTGAGTGAAATATCGTATCACTCATATATTTTCATTTCCGCGCGCTTCATGTCAAATTTGATAGTTCATGTTGGGGACAAAATTCGCTTACTGAAAATGACATATGCTCCATCTATCAATGTTTATTACTCTGAGGATCTGATAAGACCAACCACAGAAAATTTTTTGGGAATGGATTACCTATTTTTTTGAAAATTCGAAAGCGATAAAGGAAAAATCAGATCAATCTTTGTTCTCATGACATGTTACCAGAAAGTTTGACTTCTGTTTTGTGTTTAAAATACTGAATGAAATATATTGAATCGAAAATCTACATGCTAAATTTCGTGGAAAAATTACGCTAATAAAAATTTCAAGTCAATAATTTTCTAATTTTCTTTTCACGAATTAAATATTCCATGAATTTTATGCTCGAAAAATTTTACATGGCGATTATTGAAAATAATGATCCAATATATGAATTATACTTCTTTCAATAATATCAGCTGAAAATGTTCAAATAGGTGCGATGAACTTTTTTAAAATACTGAAGCGCTGGCCATCCGAAGATTTGAAATCCACGAGATGACTAGGTATACAAAACTAGAGTTCAACGGTTATTGACCGTTCAAAAGCTTCTTTTGTAGATTCTTCTTTCGGTGCTAGATCACCGTTATAGAAAGAAGACTTCTCTCCGAAGATAGTTGAACCGAGAACTTCATTCCTAGTGGGTTAGCTTCTAATTTAAGATTTTCCATTTTGTGGCACAGACGAAATTCACGATCTGGCAACTTCGAAGCAGTTGCTTTTTGATATAACTTGGATATCTGAAACCAAACAGTTTATTTCAATAAATAGATTGAATTTTATGATTATACGTACGTGATCGTGTTTTCTAGAAATTCAAATTTGATATTCTTCTTATCAGCCTTTAAAATTCAAGGATCGGATTTTTTAGTTAAAATCTTCGATGCATCCAAAGACCACAGTCCAAAGCTTCATTTTCAAAAATCTCATTCTAGAAATTTTATTTTATTCCATTCATTAAATCGGTCAGAAATTGCTTTGAAAGGAATACTACATTGTGTATCTAGTTGTAAAAGCAATTCTTTTCTGGAATCGCAATCAACATTATCATAAATTAATGATTTATTCGATTAAATAACGATTGCCTATGAATTCGTTTTCTTTACAATCGATAAGTTTATCATTGTGGCGAAAGTCAGATAATTATTCCATCAAAAAAATTTCTATAAATATATATCTTAAAAAGCTTCGTTTGCGACATACAGGGTGTTAAAGATTGAAAAAAAAATAGTTTTTTACCTATAACTGTAGTATCTAGTATCTACTTTTAATTTTTAGGTATTGAAGTTTTCATAATGTAATGTTTCGAATAAGATGAGTGTCTTTTCCCAAAATTATCCAGTGGCGTAGATATAGGGGTACGATGATCATTTTATTATTCAAAATTAACATCACTGTCTTTTTTTCGAAAAAATGATTTCATTTCTGAAATCAACAGAGCTTCATTGAAAACAAAGGTCTCTTAAATTATTTTCATAGAATGTACCAATTTCGGTATAAGCGAGTACAAAGCAAATACTATTCACAAAAATCCACAAAAATTAATTTTTCAAATTTTCCCATTAAATTAATTTGTGTATATTGAATTGTTTCATTTCTGAAATCAACATAGCTTCATTGAAAAAAAATCTCCCGATAATCGAGTACAAAGCAAATAGCATCCACAAAAATCTAAGAAAATTAATTTAATGAGAAAATTCGAAAAATTAATTTTTGTGAATACCATTTGTAGGCACCTACTTGATTATCTCGAAAATGGTTCATTTTATGGAAATAATTCAAGAGGTCTTCTCTTTTAATGAAGCCATGTTGAATTCAGAAATCGAACAATTTAAAAAAAAAACACGAAGGTGTAGATTTTCAATAAGAAGATTAAACTTAAATTAATTTTTCAAATTTTCCCATTAAATTAATTTTTATAGATATTTGTGGATAGTATTTTTTTTGTACCCGGTCATCTCGAAAATGGTACATTCTATGAAAATAATTCAGGAGATCTCTTTTAATGAAGCTATGTTGAATTCAGAATTTTTTTCGAAAAAAAGCAGATTTGTACATTTTCAATGAGAAAAGGATTATCGCATCCCTATATCTATGCCATTGGATAATTTTGTCAGAAGACACCTAATTCGGAACCTTACATTTATTATGAAGATTTTTTTTTAGCCTGAACATTAGGTAGGAACTCTCAATGAAGACACTTTATACTTGAAAATATAAGCGGAAATAGAAACTATAACCTCTCATTATCTACATTTGAAATGGATTCCGGATACCTCTACATGTTCAATTTGTTATGTGTTTGACAGCATTTTTTCATCCTTCAAGAAAAACATTGAAATTCCATAATTAAAACAATGTAAACGTCAATATCACAAATTACCTACTGCAAAAATAACAGCATAATATATTATACGCTAGTTTAAACTTCGCCGATTTGGCATTCATCAGGCCTACCTTTTTTCTATTAAATCTCGACGAATTTTAGCCTCATATGCATTCAATGCCGAATTACAATGTGTGCGTCACATATATTCCCTTTCATTACCCAACTGTATTATAAATATTCGCAGACATAATTGAATTGCATAATTTGGAGACATTTACATAAATGTAAATCTTGGATCATTGAAGTACTTCTTCGTAATGATATCTGAATATATCCAATGCAAAAAACACAGTCATAACTAATAACACACACATGAAACAACTACATGCATTATAATCCGTTTTTATGATTCGATGGATATTACATCAGATATCAATGATACTTACACTTGAACTAACAATTAACCAATTAAAATCCCAGCCGTAAATCAAAAAGAAATTGGATTAACATTTAATCATTCATGTCCAGCATTTATGTCACGCCACTGCTCGGACCATTGAGAACGAGTGACACATATGTCAGAGCGCAAGCGTGCTTTGTGATTATGCGTGATTCCATGTTCGTGAAATGACTGTAAATGCCTGAGGCCAGATCCGAAATCAAATTAATCGTGGATCAGTCGACGAAAAGATAGGTGTTGTAATATACAACGCACTGGATCTCATATTAATCTCTCGTTCCGCCCTATTATCAGTATTTCCTGTAGACTTTTACATAACGAACGCAAAAGTGATTCTGACGTGATATCGCGTATTCCACTATCGTGTCAGTACAAGGATCAAGGTTTAAGCGCTACGATAATAGCATAAATCGACTTCAATTTCGTCGTTTGATACCTCCTGTGGTGCGTTTGGTTAGTTGTGTGTAGAGTGGCTGCTTGAATATTCGTGAAAATGTCCGAAATTAAAAAGTACTCGTTGGCAGAAGTCAAAACCCACAACGACAACAGATCAAGTTGGTTGGTTATCAACAACAATGTATACGACGTAACGCCATTCTTGAATGAACATCCTGGTGGTGAAGAAGTATTATTGGAACAGGCAGGCAGAGATGCAACTGATCCTTTCGAGGATGTTGGACACTCCTCAGACGCTAGAGAACTTATGGCTAAGTATAAAATTGGAGAAGTTATCGACTCAGAAAGGAAACAAGTGAAGGAAAAAATTCCCGATTGGTCATCTGGTAACGATAATGCGACATCAGAAAACACGATGAAATCTTGGCTAATTCCAATACTCCTTGCCGTAATGGCAACAATCATCTATCGTTTCTATTTCCTGTCATAATAATATAAGAATTGATATACCAATGAGGCAGCATTTATGGTTTAAATGGACTATTACAATTTATTGTATAGGTACAAATATATTTTGGTATAAATATTTCACAGATTTTTAAGTAAATTTATTGTTTTACGATAAGCGTTGACGAATTTTAAATCTCTATACATATATGTAAAATCGTGTATCATTACACACTTTGGAACATTCAAAAAATTGGTGCTTTGGTTACACATTCCTTGTTGAAGTAATCTTTCCTCTACTTCAGTCACTATATTATTTTCACTTCAGGGAAGATTTATTTGAAACGACGTAAAATAAACGTAAGAATGAATATAATACCTATAATTATTAGACCAAATTTAAATCTATTGAGAATGACAACTTATTTTATTTATATTGTTTCAAATAAGTATTCTATTTTATATAAAATTTAAGTAATAAGATATAGATAAGAATATAAGTGTTGGAGTGAAGTGAATAGTGAACATTATTAATTGTATGGAATAAAATTTCAAGGTTACTTTAATTCAGTAGGTGCAATGGAAAATAGGAATCCAGTGGTGGAGAATGCGAAGGGTTGATTATTTATTTTTTTTAGTGAGGAGAAATTTTATTGACGTGTTATTGGAAATGCATGACCCTCCACAGGAACTACTTTCTTTTTTGTGATTCTGTTATCTATGAAACTGTGTTAAATTCCTGTTCTGTTTAACCAATTGTCAAATTCTCTTGTTAAGCCCTTCAGAAAACATAAGAAATAATAAAATTAAAACACGAACTTTACATATACCTTCAACGATAGACAAAATCAGTATTTTTTAATAACCTTTCATTAAATAATGAAATTTTGCATTGACATGCAAAATTTCATGTTGATGGTAGTAACTAAATTCAAAGAAAATATCGGAAAGAACTCAGTAATCTCAGTAACAAAAAATTGATCGTTTTAAGATTCTGCTTCTTAATATAAAATAATAATTTCAAGCTTCTTGCAAAATCACATGTTGATAGCGTCAACAGAACTTTAGATACAACAAATGAAACTTTAGATAATTGAAGCAGAAAAAATGACATATTTGTAACAACAAATCATACTAGGCTGAAGTTTTTTTCATGTGAGATAATGACGAATTCCAGAAGAATTCTTTCATGATAACTCCTCATCTAGATAAACTAACCGTCAACAATAATAAATCACATCTCATATAATATTCAACAGTTCAGAGGTCCCCAAAAGATGCATCAATGCAAGCTTTTGAAAGCTCCTTAGAGCAGGTCAGTGCTTCTCTAAATTTTTTATTTAATAAAGGAACCTTACAGTAATTGTATTACATCGCATTTATCAAATTCGTTTTGTAGATTAACTGGTTAAGAATTCCGATAGTCATGAAATCAATTCGAATACAAAACTTTTTCTTATTCATTGTAAGCAAGAGTTGATTCAAGATGTGTTTTCGCATCCACCTTTATAAATGTAATATCAAGATCAGACTTCGAAATACCAATTAGCGCATCCACCAAATCCACGCAAACAATGAAATGTGTAGAATCAAGGTTGATTTTGTAAGTATTTGGGATTACAAGATGGTTATTTTTTGTTTATCAATAATATGTTACAAATACAAACTCGTAAGTTATTGAATTTTGATCAATCAATAATTGGCTGTTGAAACTTATGTAGGCAATCCAAGATACAGTATACGAATCTATCATTTCAGTCTGTAATTTTTTAATTTTTAGCCTGGAATGGTTCTTATGAAAGGATCCCACTTGTTGATGTTGAATCCATACTCAAATTCGATTCTGGCCGTCCGTGTACACGAAACTTTCGAAAGGCATGACCTGAAAACTTAAATTTTGCTGGGTAGGTCCTGATCTGAAGTGTCGTGGTTAAGTTTGTTAACAGGGGTTCCGTAGATATGGCTGCATTTTCCATCGAGGTTAAAAATGCATTCGGAAGTAGAATGAAAATTTCAAGACTCATTCAAATTGTCATGTTGATCGCGTAACCAGAAACATAGAAAATTCAAAGTGAATAGCTGAAAAAACTACCCAATATTTTTTTGACCAAGCAACCGATTAAGTTTAGATTTTAGGTATTGATATGAAATAACAATTTTAACTTTTATGTACACTTCGAAGCTGACCTCATTATAAGAACAAAAAAATCAGTTAATTGCTCTTAAACCGCTAGAGATAGGGACAAGGAAGTCAATAAATAAATAATCAGAAGGCAACAGCAAACATACTCCACCAAATTGTATAATTCTTTTTTTGTTGCGTTCATTACGATCATGAGAAGGTTTTAATTACAAAATATCGTCGTATAAATCGAACGGAAAAGAAAAAAAGCTTTCTCCTTTCCTCCGATCGAGCGAACAATCATAGAGTATAATTTGACACTTGGAGGGATGTATTTTAGGTTGCCTATCAGAACGAGCTCTCAAAAACCCCTAAAATCACGCCAGTGCTCACCTCATTTCCAAAAAATCAATGAAACGGCACAAATGACATCCTGTTAGATTGAGAACATGTCAAACGTCTTAATCGAGTTGTTTTGGAATTATCATTTATTCCAATTAGTCTGATAGACACCAGTTTAATTCATTTAGTCTACTTTGAGACAGTGAGAGTTACGTCCAAATGAAATTTACGACCAGGGTAGCGTCTTAATCGACACTAATCGGTGTTAAATCTAATCTTGTTCAAAAGTGGAGCGCATCCAATTGCAGTTTCATGATGCACTTGCAGCGATGGAAAATGTGAGAAACGACTGCAATTATTTTCGTTTAAAGGACCTATGCACCGTCAAAAGTAAAAATCTGTGTCAAAGAAAACTGTAAGATTAACGTATAGAAAATGTGAACCAGTGAAATTTTATTTTATGTGATTAATATTTTTTTTTATCAAGGATATGGAACGTTATTTGAATACATTCTCAAGGTTCAGTTTTGGATAATTAATACCAAAAAAAATTGAAAACTATTCATGAAATTTTATGTGATTAATCCTTTTTGTGTAATTTTTTTTCTGTAATTTATTTTTTTTTTCTTTTTCTCTCCAGATAATCTTTATCATATTTCGCTCTTCAAGCACTTTTACCTTGTTCTCTTCTTTAAAAAAATATATTTTTCTGTGAGTTTATAGCCATTGCCCAAACTTTAATCTATGTTTAATAAAAAATAATGATGATAATAATTATGTGATTAATCGTTTTATGTGATTAATCATTATGTGATTAATCGTTTTATGTGATTAATGATTTTTTTATCGAGGATATGAACCGTTATTTGAATACATTCTCAAGGTTCAGTTTTGGATAATTATACCAAAAAAAATTGAGAACTATTCATGAAATAAATAGGCAATAAATGAAGAAATAGATATAACAAAAATTTAACTATAAAACATAAAATTGTGAACTTTCCTTCGAAAATGGTATTGAATACATAATCTTCAACCTGTGTTGATTTTCAATTTTTTGTACTAGCCGGGTGCTAAATAAATTTTATTATTATTATATCAACCTTGAAGTTGGAACAAGGGCTCAAAAAAAAAAAACTACAAATTTTAAAAGAATTGAATTATTTATTATTCCTTTTTTTATTACAGAATAAATTAACTCATATTAAAACTCTATGTAAATTTTATATCATTATTTCTCATATTTTCTTTCAATGCAAAATATCTCGATACTTTCAGAAATAAAAATTAAATTTTAATTTCACCAAAGGTACTAAATTTCAAACGAATTTTTTTAATTTCACACATTCCAAAACATAAATTGGGAAATTTTCATGAGAGTTAGGTTTAATATTGTAAATAATATATAAATGAATATCACAGTGGTGCGTTTGAAGCCAATTATATTTCTAAAAATTTATTTTTCATTGAATTCCTTCATTTTGAGCCTTCAGATCCCAAAATAGGAGGATCAAATACACTCCAATGCTCTTCTATTTGTTAAATACCTTTCCTATAATTAAGATTCGTCTTCCTTTTCATTCGTTATTCATTTCTCGACACGAAACTCGTTTCAATTCATTTTTCAAACAACAACAAACGTAGCGTCCCTGAATCTAAATACCTCGATCCAGATGTTCCAAAATTTTGACACGCATTTTTTAATGCTTGGTACTAACCAGAAAAAAAGTGGTATGGCATTGGGCCTGCCTTCTGTGTACCAAGCTCAAGACTTATTGGGCGTAATGTTATCACTATTCATTTTCAACAATTCCTTTCTTCATATTACAGATAATTATTCCTATTAGAAAGCAACTTTGTTGCATAAGATTCAATTAATTGCATTTCTCTATAACTTATTTATGCAATTCACATATTCTACGTTATCGATCATCATCAGACGTATCTAAAAAAGAAGATATGTGACATAAGATAACAGTTCAGTGGAATAATGAACATGTTTCTGTATTTCCTTAAAAGGAAACGCTGTCACTGATTGAAAGTATCAATCGATAAAATAAAAGTGAGAATGGCGAATACACTTCGAAAAAATGAAATAGAAGATAAAACTACGAGTAAAGGGTGATTTTTTAGAGCTATAGAACTTTAAATTACAATAAAACAACGATGGATTATTCGATTGACATGAATTTTATTTATCCTCAAGATAATCTTGTGGCATTACATTTTAAATATGATTTCTGGCATATGACCGCCACGGCTAGCTCGGATGTAGTCCAATCTGGACGTCCAATTTTCGATGACTTTTTACAACATTTGTGGCCGTATATCGGCAATAACACGGCGAATGTTGTCTTCCAAATGGTCAAGGGTTTGTGGCTTATCCGCATAGACCAATGACTTTACATAGCTCCACAGAAAGTAGTCTAGCGGTGTTAAATCAAAAGATCTTGGAGGCCAATTCACAGGTCCAAAACGTGAAATTAGGCGGTCACCAAACGTGTCTTTCAATAAATCGATTGTGGCACGACCTGTGTGACATGTTGCGCCGTCTTGTTGGAACCACAGCTCCTGGACATCATGGTTGTTCAATTCAGGAATGAAAAAGTTAGTAATCATGGCTCTATACCGATCACCATTGACTGTAACGTTCTGGCCATCATCGTTTTTGAAAAGTACGGACCAATGATTCCACCAGCCCATAAAGCGCACCAAACAGTTTTTCTGGATGTAACGGTGTTTCGACATACACTTGAGGATTAGCTTCACTCCAAATGCGGCAGTTTTGTTCTGATGGACGATTTTGTTGACGATAAAATGGACGTAGTGCGTGATACGTATTCCGCACAGAACCATTAGTTTCGAAATGAAATTGCACTATTTGCAAGGTTGTTCAGGTCTATTCATGATGAATTGACAAACCAAACTGAGAATGAATCACTTGACAGCTGTTGAATCGGTCGCCATCTTGAACAGTAATGCCAACTTAAAGTTATATACCTCGAAAAAAAACACCCTTTATTTATGGGAATGATTTTTCATGAAAATAATTGTTCTATCCAATGCCAGTTAGTTATCCAGTAGTTATTGCACTAAAATCTGGACCACCCTGTATATACAATTAAATATAATTACCTCGTCTACATTCCCCACCTACAATTCTATGGTTCGATGAAATTTTGAGGGAAGAAAAAGACTTCAATAGGTCAATGATATGTAAAATACACCATTTATTACAAATATGTCTTCGCGTATAATGCCATAAAATATTTCAACAAATTAAATGAATTTATGAGACTAGAAGCGTCTCGATATCTTCAAAGAACTAGGATATCGTTTTACTTGTGATTATTACAAGTTTTTGCCGATATTACAACTTTTTAGCGATTCCTAGTTAGATAGGCTCAATTCATTACCGAAGAGAAGAGACATGGAATATCAAATTGAGTCAGTAACTGTACTGAAGGAAAAATATATAGAATCTTGAATTCCTTTCATATCGTTCAACTTGACTGATACAACTTTTCTATTTTGGTTGTTAATTGCTTGTCCTTACCGTTTGTTTACATCTTTTGAATCCAGTAATGGAAGTTTTTTTCATTTTCTGTTCGATGAACTTTATACTTGTGTATTCTTTTTTTGTAGCTGATGAAGAGTCAATAATTTTTCATGATAATAATGAAAAAATTGATGAATCTACATCTATTTGAAGAGAAAATTTAAATTATGTACTTATTTATATACAGCGTGGTCCAGATTTAGTGCGATAACTTTGGCATCGGATAGAAGAACCATTTTCATGAAAAAAATTCCCATGAACTCATATCCTAACAAGCTTTGTTTTCGAGATACAGGGTGTTGAATTTTGAAAAAAAAAACAGTTTCACCTATAACTTTAGTATTATTACCTACATACATTGTTTTAATTTTTAGTCATTGAAGTCTTGATAATGTAATATTTCGAATAAGGTAAGTGTCTCCTTCCAAAATTATCCAGTGGCGTAGGTATATGAGAGCGATGATCCTTTCCTTATTGAAAATCTACACCACTGTCTTTTTTTCGAAAATTTCAATTATTTCATTTCTGAAATCAAAAGAGCTTCATTAAAAACAAAAGGTCTCTTGAATTTTTTCATAGAATGTACCTTTTTCGAGATAATCGAGTACAAAGCACAAAATCTACAAAAATCTGCAAAAATTAATTTTTCAAATTTTCCCATAAGTGATAAATGAAATTACGAAAATTGGCATAGTGTATAATCACGATTCCAGATAGAATTTAATTGAACATTTCACAAAGAAAATTCATCAAACACTCAAACAAAAAAATATATTCACAAATTTTTTTTTATTGTTTGAGTGTCTTTCAGGTAATTAAATGCCATTTGAAAGCTTTGTAATACACTACATCAATTTTTGTTTCATTTATCACTAATGAGAAAATTTGATAAACCAATTTTTCTAGATTTTTGTGTCAAGTATTTGCTTTGTACTCGATTATCTCGAAAATGGTACATTCTATGAAAATAATTCAAGAAACCTTTTTTAAGTAGCTTTGTAGATTTCAGAAATGAAATAATTTTGTCGAAAAAATACAATAGTATACATTTTCAATAAAAACTATATCTACGCCTCTGGACAAGTTTGGCTGGGGACACTTATCTAATTCGAAACATTATATTATAAGGACTTCAATACCTACAAATTTAAATAATGAATATGATAAATCTAGAGTTATAAGTGAAAAACTGATTTTTCTTTCAAACTTTGATACCCTAGCTGTTATATTATCCTAAATAGTTCAGAATTTATGCAAATAATTGAAAAAATATTCAGGTAATACCTGTATCTCCGAAGGTATTCGAGATAGAATAAAATAGAAAGAAGTTCTTATCTTATCTAGAACTATGATTTCATAAACTTATGACCTCGACTTTTGAATCACCCTGTGTGTTTGGAAGAATTTTCAATTCAACACCAATAACCTCAGAAAAATTTCTCAGATTTTGAAGAAATTCTAAATCCATTCCATTCTTAAATCAGTTAATTCAAATATTCAACTAAACAACTGTTCCACGAGGAAAAAATAAAAAGTTTTTGAAAGCCAAGCAGCGTTGGACAGGTACAGTATATGGATAGGTGATCCCTCTATTATTCAGAATGGTGACTTGCGATAATTTTCGATTTCAAACAGTCTACATTATGTAATTACTCGGTCTAGAAATCAGAATTCAATTATGATAATTGAAATATACTGTGAACTTGACACAATGAACTCCTGTATTTCAATATCCTGTAATTATGTGTGTTCCCAAATTGTTTTTCATGGGAGCAATGAATGAATACATTATAACTGAACGCAAATTTAGTATTTTCTCGAATGAGTGATTTGAAAGAAAATGTTTAATTATACAGGATGTTTACACATTGAAGCCAAATATTTAGAGGGGGTTATTCAAGAAGAGCTAAATGTAAATTTTTATGCATAAAATTTTGCATAATTTTTATTCAAAAATATTCCTATTTTGTACATTGTTGCATGCTTATTCCAGGGGAACGGAAATATGATTGAGATTTGAAATTAAATAGATACTGGAAAAATCAGTTTCATGATTTCAGAGTTATATCCATGAGAAATTCGGTTTTTTTTTATTATTAAAAAAAATACCCATCTGATTGAACTGCCATTTAGAAAGTTGTTGTTAGAAACAGTAAAACGAATTTTCATGCAAGACTTCTTGAGGATTGTAGGTTTCATTAGGAAATTAAAATAATTATTTTTTCAATTTTGTTATACAGGGTTGTTGGTGGATAAATGCAACAAAATCCAGGAGCTCATAAATAATAATGACGGTTCGCTATATAACTTTTTTTCGCAAATTCTTCTCATTTCGATATAGGGGGTGTTTTTCTTGAAAACTAACTATTTATTTATTGCTCTGAAACCTGTCCAGATATTCAAATGAAATTTGGTGGGTTTCAAGAAGAAGTAATTGCAAATTTATTAATATGCAATCAATTGATTCATGTTCATTATTGGCACGCATGCGGGTAATGATCTCTTTTTCGGAAGAAAAAATGGAAAGCCACTGAAATATTTCAAGCCGAAAATCATTTTTGATTCACCCGTTAATTTTTAACAAAAAACCTCTCACGCCTACTTTTGTCTTTTTCATGCAAAAAAGCATCTCAACAAGTATTTCTCACTGCTGCAATAAATCAACTATTATTTTAGATAGTTTTTGATATATGTAATGTATTATACTTAAAATGTTGTTTATTTGCATAAAAACGGCACACGAAAAAAAGTTATTTTTCATAACAAATTGAACAATTCAAAAATGATTTTTAGTTTGGAATACCTCAGTGCCCCACCATATTTTTTCTTTCAAGGAATAAATAATAAGAAAGAGTCGGTCGACTGATTCCTTGTAAAAAAATAGGGTGGGTTTTTCATATAAATATTTTTTTTGTGTCTCCCCATGCTTAGTTAGAGCCCCCTTAAGATGGCGCCCGAAATTTAGGTTTTTGATTTGTGAAAAGTTTATAATTGTTTTTCTTCACATCTATTTTATATTTGTACCAGTTCTCAATGAAAATATCATTTTAACATCAGCTTATTGGATAAATTTAAGGTCGAAAATGATTCCAGCCTGCACAACTCAGGCGTGTTATTGTATATAGATCATTTTCTATTTCAAAAAACCGTGAATTTTAGCAAGAAATCACAAGAGACTTTATTTTTAAGAATGAATCAGTCTATCCAAAATTAATTTTCTTATTATAAAATATGAATATAGAAAAAGTTATTGCGAAACAAGTTTGAGGGGTGGCTTTTTCTACCCCTTGGAATCATAAGGGAACACCACCAAAAATTATTTCAGATGCCTTCTCGCCCGCATAATATGTCAGTTCAATTTAATTTTTGTGAATTCTTTGGTTTTAACTGAAAACTGCTTTTCGGCCGCCATATTTAGGGGACTGTAACTAAGCAGAGGGGGCTCAAAAAAAAGTTTATATGAAAGACCCATCCTATTTTTTGACAAGAAATCACCCCCTGAACTATTCATATACACCCTGTATAGAACAACAATTCTAAACGTGCGAAATATTTTGGTAGTAGAGTCGTCAGAACCACAGAAATTTCAAGCAGAACATGAAATTAGGAAAGCCCTGACACTCAGAGTAATAAACATAGATAGAGGGAGCATATGTCATTTTCAGTAAGCAAATTTTGACAAGAAGCGCGCGGAAACGAAAACATATCTGTGATACGATATTTCACTCTTCTCCTTAAAGAACTTAAGTCCCATATTAACTCAAAATATATTGAAATAAATACCTTAATATATCAGAAATTTAGAAAACAAACTTCAAGCTCTCCAAACGACGAGAAACAACCGATGACACTAAGAGAGCAAAAGTTGCCAAACCTTGAATTTCAGCAGGTAGATACAGAAAAAAATAGATATTCTGCTTATTATAAATTCGACAATTAGGAAAAATATAGGATTTCAAATTTTCAAATTTGAATATTTAATCGCGAATCACTCAAGTAAATATATTTCATTGAATGTAATATACATTCATAACGATTGCTTATACTTCCTGTATCTATGTTTATTATTGTATGCCCTGACATAAAGTAAGAAGCTTTTAAGCGCCTGTTTATTCATGTGTCAATTGCACCCTTGGAGACTACATTGTATACGTAAATACTGTTCTGCGGTCTCCAAAGCCTAATTTGTGCATTATTCAATGAGCTTTCAAAAGCTCTTTTCATAGTTTCATACAAACTGAAATATTCTGCGATAAAAAGTAAACAATAAACCATAGAATAAAATCGACAATTCTTCTTTTTCCTTCGGAAATCCAAGCCTAAGACAAACAAGCATCATCAGTAAAAGCCGACAGAGGCGTCGTTTTAATTGAGTCATCAAAGCAAAGCAGACACATCTAATACCCTGCAATTACCTCTTCGCCGTCCAATTTTAACCATCATCACGGGCAAATGGAAGGAGTAACTGCCCCACAAACATCTCTACTCACCTACTTTAAGCCCTTACAGCCGTCGCCTCCTCAACTACGTATATAAATCATACTTAAGACCCATCTCATCTTAAATCTTGAGATGACGCGAATCAGTCTGGTCCTTCTAGTGTTCACGCTTCTCGCGAATCTAGTGCGCCCCGATGACTACGTCGAGGAGCTGAAACACCGTTGCAACTTCACCAGGAAGGCCTACGCCTGCACCAAGTACAGGCTGTTCGAATTGATGGACCATGAGGGCTTGTTGCCGGAGAATACTCCGAAATCTTTTGGTGGTTTGGTTAGATTGGTGAAGATTGAGAGGCAGAATTACGATGTGGGGCTGTTTGGGGAGGCCAGGTATTATGGGGGTGATTCTGAGCTGATGAAGATCATCAAGTATGTCCAGAGGAAGGCTGTGAAGTTTTTGGAGGGTCAGGCTATGTCTTTTGCGTTGCCTGATGGGGCTAGGGTTGTTGATGTTGAGGATAATGAAGTGGGTGAGTGGAGCTTATAATCTTATTTTTCTTTTTCATTTATTTTTTAAAGATCTTGAATAAGTTTCGAGGAAACTTTAAAATTTCGAAGTTTCAATAAAAATCTAGAAAATAAACCATTATCCTTCTATTTAAATTAATTTGAAAGCAACATCTTTATGTCGATCTCATGAATATTTTGAGATTTTGTACTATAGTTTCTGTCCCTTGTTGCTTCAAAAAAGTCAGTTGGAATCTTATTGAAAGTATCCAGATTTATAAATATGTAAAGATCTCGAATAAATTTAGAGGGACTTAAAAATTTAAATAACAATTTGAATAAAAATCAAGGAAATAAATCATTTCTTTTGAATTAAATTAGAGAAAGTTTTTTATGTTGTTCGCATGAATATTTTTTGGTTTATACTTTATTTTCCCCTCTTGCTTAAAACATATCCATTTGTACTCAAATTTAGAGTATCCAGATTTCTAGAAATGTTTCGAAAATTTCTGTAATGTTGCAGTTTTTGAGCTGAGATTTTTCGTGTAAAGAACTATGTCAAGCTTCGTGCAGAATTTTGTGTTGAGAACTCCATTGGAACCGAAGAAAATTTTAGTATAATATCCAAAAAAATGAGGAGATCACTACCGTTTTTAAACACTCGAAATTCATACGCCAATCACACAAAATGAACCCGCGAGTATTTTACTGAATTATGTAATTCTACACATTCCAAAACGTAAACTGTTGATATTTCAGCGGAAGTAAAATTTTTGTTTTCTTTGAACGACTACAAAATTCTACCTATTAATGCAAACAAAAATTAAAGAAGAGAAGAGTAAAGTTTTCGAAAATGAATTAGCCACAATATAAAATGTCCATATTTCAGAGTAATGAACATAAGTAGAGGTAGCAGATGTCATTTTCAGAAAGCAAATTTTGTCCCCAACATGAACTATCAAATTTGACATGAAGCGCGCGGAAATGAAAACATATCAGTGATACGATATTTCACTCAATTCGCGAGTTTCTTCACAAAGAACGCACTTCTTATATCCCAAAGTGAATTAACGTTTCATATTAACTCAAAATATATTGAAAAAAATACCTAAAAATAACAGAAATTCAGATAACAAACTTCAAGCGCAGCAAACGACGTGAAACAAACCACTAGGAGGGCAAAAGTTGCCAAACCTTGGATTTCAGCAGGTAGATACAGAAAATAATAAATATTCTACTCATTATAAATTCGAGAATAAGGAAAAATATCAGATTCAAAATAATCAAATTTGCATATTCAATCGGAAATCACTCAAATAAATATATTGCATTCAATATAATATAGATTCATAAAGATATAGTAAAAATGTGGATTTGAAAATATATCACAATCCGACAACGTAATCTAACCATGTTGGGGACATGTAAAAATTGCATATAATACCTTTTATCTATGTTTGTTATTCCATGGCACATATCAATTCAAAATTGAAGAGAATAGTGATGAACTTTGGTATTGAACGCAAAAATATCTTTAACTTCAAAAAAGATTTGTTATTCTATGAGGCTATGAAAAGGACTAAAATTGATTGTTTGATACTTCATTCAGCGTTCAGATGAGTTTAACTTTGGGCTTAAGAAAATAATAAAACTATTTTCAACGAGTTAGGTGTAGGTATCTCATTGAAGAGGCATGAACTTATTACATATCTGGATCTCATCACCTTAATACCAAAGCTAAACATATGAATTAATCCCTAACATTTATGCCAAGTACCTACCTACTTATGCAAATTACACCCTGGAAAATATATCAATCTAGTCGCTTCTGAGAAAATGCCATCCGGGCTTTGTGCAGTTTTAATGATTTTTTAATGGAATGCTGCGGCTCTAAGAGCTTTTATGAGGTGCATTATTTCTTGCCATTTCGAAGGAATTAAGGTGAACTGATGGAATTGAGTGAGCCATTTGATGGAATACTTGTGGGAAAATGAATATGTTGTTTAGTGACAATGAACAATGACAATGAAGTGCCGTTTATAGAAAAAATAATTAACTCATGTGAATTTATATCGGATTTTATCTCAGAGTGATAAACATAGATATAGGAAGTATATGTCATTTTCAATAAGCAAATTTTGTCCCCAACATGAACGATCAAAATTGACATGAAGCGCGCGGAAATAAAAACATATCAGTGATACGATATTTCATTCAATTCGCGAGTTTCTCCACAAAGAACGCTTTTCCTATGTCTCATAGTGAATCAACGTTTTATATTAACACAAAATATATTGAAATAAATACCTAAATATATCATAAATTCAGAAAACAAACTTCAAGCGCGTAAAATAACCGATGACACTAGGAGAGCAAAAGTTACCAAACCTTGGATTTCAGCAGGCAGATACAGAAAATAATAAATATTCTGCTTATCGTAAATTCGACAATTAGGAAAAATATCGAATTCCAAATATTCAAATTTGCATTTTCAATCGGGAATCACTCAAATAAATATATTATTTCATTCAATGTGATAGACATTCATTACGATAAAGTAAAATTGTGGATTTGAAAATTTATCAGTAAAATTTGCGTATGCTTCCTCTATCTATGTTTATTACTCTATGGATTTCATAAAAATATTCGCGATTAATTTGAATTTTATCTTTTTTAATATTAAATCGTTAAAAAAATTTTTTTCTGGTATTCACAATATAGGTTTTGAAATTGGTGAATCCATTAATTGAATGAAAACACGAATTAAAATTTTAATAATTCACAACTCCCAAATTATTTCAACAAAACCTGTTTGCTATCAAGCATCGAACCTTTCAAACAGAGATTTCAATACATTGATTTTAAAGGTTAGGTTAGGTAAGGTTGAAAATTTGGAATCAATTAAAAATTAATTTTTCCAATACTCTTTTACAAATGAACATGGAATTGGAAACATGTATTTCAATGCAGAAAAAACATCTTTCTCTCAATGTCTCAACCATAACAGTTTCAAAGCAATGATTTTTTGAAAATTCTATTCGCGTTCCAGAATTGACAACATACTTTTCAAATCTCACAGCAAAATATTCAATTTGTATTTTCTTTTCAAACGGTTTCTGGTATTCTGAGACAACAAAATAAAAATCAATAAAAGTGTGAAGTTTCAAGACGATTTGATAGCTATACTATATTTTGGTGTTTTTAAAATTCAATTGTTTATCATATTTCTCTATAATTTAGTGCATTTATTGATTTTTTTGGAAACTAATACTATACCTTCACTACAAATTGCGCTAATTAAATAAAATAATCAAGGACCATAAATTCTGATGGTCAATTATAGATAGTTGAAATGAAAACCAATTTCGAAGACAAACTCATTACTGACATCATGTAATTTATTATTATGTACTTGATAGCTTATTGATCAATGGATTTATACATATAGTGGACTTCTAGAAACTGCAAGAAATAACCAGATTTTCGTGCGTAACGTTGATCTGCTCTGCGTTGACTTTGTATGTTTCTGCCTTAAACTAGGCAATTTGAAATCACCAAAAAGCATCACTTTTTCTCATTCCAGCAGGAGATGAAGCCAGAAGAAAAAAAGGCGAAGGAGGCAAGAAGAAAGAGATGTTAATACCGCTCATCATGCTGTTCAAACTATTCAAAATCAAAGTGCTGGTCTCACTTGTCCTCCTATCAGTCCTCTTCATCAAGAAAACCATCCTACTGACAGCTATGTTCCTACCATCTGTGATCCAGTCGATCAAGAACCACTGCAAAACGTCCTATCATGTTGTACCTCACCACATTGAAGATGAACACCACGAGCATGACATCTCTGGAGCTGGCTGGGGATACTCTGGGTATGGCTATGGGAATGAGTATGAGAGGCGTAGAATACAGCGTGCACAATATAGACCCAGCTTATACAAAGGACGATAGCTTTAGTGATTTTAGTTCGAAAGGATCTTGTAAAATATACGTTTGGGGAAAGTTTTGTGGTTGATGTATTGGGCGAAAAGAGTTTAAAAGTTTAAAGAGTGAATCTTTGACTTGTACATAATATGTCTTTACACCTGGATATTTATATACAGGTGGCCCACATATAACAGTTCAGCCTGAACAGGTCTATTTCAATTTAGGGAGGAACATCTTATTCTTAGCTTTACGATCATACCCTTAAGCGAGGTAGCAATCCCTTCAAGAAGCTTAAAAGACAATGGGGATCGAAATTTTGAATACCCTAAAAAAATGTCTGTTAGGCTTCCGGTGTTAAAATACTCTTTGGCATTGAGTGGTCAAATTTTGATTAATCCAGATATAATATAAAGATTGTTTTTCCAAACACCAACCAAGGTTCATGAATGGAAGGAGAAAAAATGAGACTTCCTCTAAAATATTACACAATAAATTACTAACTCTCTGAATAAAGAGAATGGGAATGTTGAAGACAAATACCTATTGAATGATATTCAATTCAGCTTTGTCTGCTTGAATTATCACATTATATGATCAACAGCTTGTACAAGTCAAAGACTTATTTTTTATATAAATCACGCGTTTGGGTTATTTAAAATGGTATGGAAGGTTATGTATGTTCCAATGGTGTTTGAGATGAATAGGTGAAGGAATATTTTAGGGAGAGGAAGCCTAGGATATAGAGAAATAGTAAATATTGTATAATTTATAGTCAATATTAGTAAATTCTACTTGAAACCAAGTTTATCCAGAAAAGCAAGTTGAACCATGTTCAGATTAAATTTTTTTCTATGGAAGAAATTTTTTTACAAGACTCTGAAAAAATTTCAACCGTTATTTCACAAAAAAGTACATTAAATAAAATTTGAGGGTGTAAATAATAGAATGATTTGTAAATACAGTTCACCAGAAACACTTTGTAGACAACACCTTCACACGAAAAATATTTACAGGAAGGAAGAATACGAGGAAGAACCATATAGAAGAAGCAGAAGAAAAGCTGATTTCCTGAAAACTGATGAATTGAGTTTGAATCTCAGTCATTATATAGCGTCCCTATGGAAAAAGATAAGAGAGTTTTTCGTCGATTTAGGTTTATAGTGATCATAGAACTGATGAGTACCTACTAGAAGAATAAACTGGAATAGTTCACTACTAGTAAACTTGAACTGAAAATTCTTAAGACACCGCAAATACAAGATATTTATTTAGAATTGTTAAGAGTGAAAATCTTCGAATTGAAACATGCAATTTTTAAAATGAAATTCTAGAATATTCATTTTAGTTTATTAATGAATAATAACAAGTTTTATTCCTATAATTGCAGTATTGAAATATTGGGATTGAACATTTGAAGAATTTTTTGTATGAAATAATGTGTTCAGATTTTTTTTATAATTAGTTCTAAGTAGTAACTAGTTAGTTGAATTATAGACTAAATATCAATATTTCCTTGTGGATTTTGTATCCCATGTGATATCTTACTAGAAGTTTTTTTTATAAATTTATTAAAAATTAATTTATTGAATGGCCAATTAAGCTGTAAAATAACCACAGGAAAGTATTGATTTTTTAATTAGTGAATGTATGTAAATATTTTTCAATGTAGACATTAGAGAATTAGTTTGTAGGTGAATGAAGGAATTTAAACAGAATTATACGCGGATATAAGAAAAATAAAAACTTATTCTTTCAGGTATTAGGAGGTTACTACCGTCAGTTTTCAGAAATGTTATCCTTGTTATTATGACAAGAAATATTTTCGACATATGCAGTGTGATAGTTAAACGGACATTCGAAAGTCTTGAAAAGATGGAAAATTATTATTATAAAGGCCTGAACATAATGTGATGCATGACAAGTATTTATTTATTTATATTTTATATTTATTTATGTATTTATTAAATCTTATATCAACGTATGAGTTCCTTTTTTTTCAATATTAAACCTTCACAGGAAATAATTTTTCTTTTTTCTAAGAAATTTTATCCCTTTTTCTCGAAATTTTCTCGTTAAGTAAGTATTTGGCGAGATATTTTCTACCAATTTTGAAGGTGGCCCTCTACCAGAGGATTCCGTTGTTCCATCCTGATACACTGATGGACTCTTCATTATGGCACTCAGTGTTCCCAGCCATATACACCTTCCATCTCCATAGCGGTGACTTTGGCGTAGAATAGTTGGGTTTATGTCTAGACAGTTCCGACCCTCCGAGAGATGCGCAACAAACGACGCCATCTCTCTGGCTAGTAAAGTTACTACAAGTATGTTTTTGAGAAATTGAAAGATTCAATTCATTTGATTTATAGGCTGTTCTCTTGATTTGTAGTTATGAGGTTTCCTGCTTAACAAGAATTCAGCGAAAATAGATTTTTTGGATTTATAGAGTGTTTTCATATTCCACTTTTCCACAGTTAATATTCAGGTTAGAAAAAAAATTAAATTTAAATTGCTAATCAACATATTTATTGAACAAATAAAAATAAATAATTAACGATTTCGAATTAATTTAACCAATATACAAAACATTCAACATTCAGTCAGTTCACGGGTCGAGGATTGACATTTTGCTCTTCGTCCTGCCCTTAACATTCTTCGTACCTCCTTTACGGCTATATTTTGAAGGCCCCTGCATCATTCTAGATAAGCCCCCTTGGCAGCCGTTACAGTTACAAACAGAAGGTACTTCAATGTGTTTGTCATACTTGTAACCATCGTCACAATCCAAAGGAACAACAATCTTCGTGTATTCCAAGGCTTGGCAACAGGTACAGACAGACATATGTTGTCCCAATCCTAAAGAAATGAGTAAGATTTCTCATTGAGGAATTCAAAATTTGCAGGATATCAAGTACTTACTCGAATCAAATTGAGTAGAAGACTCGCAGGTACCAACACACTCTGTAAGATTGGGGATGGGTTTCTTATTGACACATACACCATGTAAAACATTTTCAGTCCTTATCAAGGAAATTGTTTTGTCCAGAGAAATACTTTCCAAAGCACAGAGACCTGAAACAACAAAAGGGAAACGTAAAGAATAAAACCGGCACCAAACAAGAACCTTGAGGCACTCCATTATATTAAGAGTTATGTCAAATAGTTGGAGATATTTTAAAATAGTCCTGAATCTAAAATCAAGCCAACTCACACGAATGACACTTATGCCTAAAATACTCACGTTGGTCAGAGCTTGTGAGGTTACATTTCTCACAGCAGCCATCTTTATAAACACGATCAGCAGGACAATCTGCTAAGCTTGGGCAAGTTTCAGTGTGTGCTGTCACTATGAGGCGATCTTCGCTCTTTGTGCAAGTGAAGTTTGTACAACCGTCAGGTGTAGACCAAATATCTCCAGGTTTCTTCAACTCTCCATTGATGACGCAAGCCACTGGTACGCAGGTACCGCAACAAGAGTCTTTGGAAGGTTTGTATTCGTAACCCTACAACAAAAATTTACTTAGGTCTAATCACATAATTATGCCATAAAACTCACCTCTTCGCAGTCTGTATGGCAAGATTGAATGAGATCCTGTTTCACTATATCACCACGATCATTCCTGGTGCAAGTAACATTCTTGCAAGGGTCTTCCGTGGGCCATATTTGACCGATCTGAAATTTTAAACATTATAGTTGTATCTCCAAACAAGTGATCTGAAAATGAGTATTTACCTGATAGGTCTTGGTGCCAACCTTACATGCTACCTCTTTGTATTTTGAGCAACACTGTCCTGGTACTGGTGTCTCTTCAATGACGTAATCTCTTTGACTGTTTTCAGAAGGACGTTCACAAATCACTTTCTCTGAAAGCACTTGAATCTGGAAGGAAATATTGCATGTTATTGATTATAATGAACCCATTAAGATATTCATTCAGACTGGCCTTCATGGTCATCAGACCTAAATCCACTTGGGTGCTGTGTAACGAATTAAGGACCGAAATGTACACTCACCACTCCACTGACGTTGCTACACTTGTACTTCTCGCAATGATCTTCAGACTCCCATTGTTGTCCAATTTCACGAAGAACTCCGTTGACCACACACTGAGACTGCTTGCAGTTACCACAACATGTAGCTTCGGCCGCTGTTGGCGGTTCGTATTCGAATCCTAGAGGACAAGTAGTGTTGCAAGTACTGACATATCGTTTGATGCTTAATCCTTCAGTTTCCTTGGCACACTCATATTTGACACAGTAGTCGTTGTTTTCGATCCAAGTATCGCCAACTCCGTATTTCTGATTTTCACCCTTGCAGGCTACCATGATAGTTTTGTTGCAGCATTCACCTGGAACTGGTACAGACTCTACCACGAATCGTTTGAGGGTGTCTTCATTTGGTGGGACACAGAGTATGTCTGTTCCAGATACCTGAATCTGAGGATTGAAGGAGTCATAAGTAGACGACAAATATCACTCTTAGACGATACAAAACATTCAAAAACTAAATCCACTTACCACTCCATTAGAGTTCTCACATTTATATTGGTGGCAGTGATCAAGAGAAGACCAATTCTCGCCGATATTCTTAACAGTACCATTGATAATACAAGCAGATTGTTCGCATTTGCCACAACATGTTTTTTCGGACAGAGAAGCTTCCACATACTTGTAACCGTTGGGACAAGTTGTGTTGCATTCAGTCTCAGTTACGCCTATCACCAATTTTTGGTCTGAGTTAATACACTTGAAGATCTTGCAGTAATCAGTGCCAATAGTCCATGATTCTCCTGGTTTGTGGACAGTACCATCAGTTCCTTTGCATGCCACTACTTCTGTCTTGTTGCAACACTCTCCTTGTACTTTTTCTGTTTTGATTACGTAGTTCTCCACAATTTCTCTCGATAGGTCGTTGCATTTGATAACGTCTTTTTCTACTTGAATCTGGAAGGAATTGGTTAGCTAGAAAAACTCCAAAAAGCCCTTTGCAAACTTACCGATCCGCTGAGATCCTTGCAACTGAACTTGGTACAAAAGTCTTCAGAACTCCAATTTTCTCCAACTTCTTTGACCTGTCCGTTGATGATACAAGAGGTCTGCACGCAGCTGCCACAGCACTTGTCGCTGTTAGCATCTTCAGGTTTGTAGGTGAAACCTAGAGGGCAGGTTGTGTTACAGGTTGTCATGTACTCCACTATAGCCAATCTTGTGTTATCCAGCCTAGAGCACTTGATGTTCTTGCAAGGGTTGTCTTTGGCCACCCATGTTTCGTCGACTTGATAGATTTGACCTTGAGATTTGCAGGAAACGATTTCAGTTTTTTCACAGCATTCCTGGTCTAATTTGGTGATGTTAACAACATAGTTGTCGAGTATTTCTTGGGGTATCTTGGGGCAGGTCTTCTCTTTTCCTTCTACTTTCATCTAAGAAACAAAATATGGCATTACAATCTTCAAGAAGTAGGTGATTAATTTAAAAAACACTTACATTGCCATCCACAATGGAACACTTATAGCTGGTGCAGTAATCTGAAGACTTCCATTCTTCTCCATCTCTTCTAACCGTTCCGTTAACAACGCAAGCTACAGCTTTGCAGCTGCCACAGCATTGCTTACTTTCAGGTTTAGCTGGTACATACTCATAGCCCAATTTGCAATCCGTAACGCATGATGTCACTTGGACTTCCTTGATGACGACACCTTCGGAGTTCTTAGTACATTTGTGTCGACTACAGTAGTCTTCACCTTCGAACCATTCCTCGTCTACGTTGTGGGGCTTACCGTTCACCTTACAAGCAGTTCTCACCAATTTGGCACAACATTGGTTGTATACTGGTTGAGCCTCTAAAACGTATTCAGCGAAATCGGCGGATTTTTCTAAAACTGGGCATTGTTTTTCTGTGCAAACTGCTTGGACATCTCCTTTAGGTGTTACTTGGCATTGACAAGTGTGACAAGGTCCATCATTCCAAGTTTCATTGGTCTGTGAACAAACAGATAGAATTGTGATATATTTTCAAGGATTATATAAACCTAAATACACTTACATTCTTCAACAACTTCTGTACTTCTTCAACTGTCCTTGGACGTTCTCCACCTTCTTTAGCAGCAATGTATTTGGTTTCAACAATACATTTATTAGCAGGTGCAACACACGTGTATGTAGAACAACACTTGTTGGTATCTTTCTCCGTCTTGAGTTCGTAGAATTCTTGGCATTTTGGTGGTTCTTTGCATGTCTCTGGTTTGCATATCATTTGGATCTTGGGACAACAGTCGCTCTCGTCTATTACCTTGACCAAACCGTCTTCTAGAGGTGAAGGTGTTGTGATATCCACGGATTTACATTCGTTCTTTGGTATACACTCGCAGATGTTCTGGTAGCAACCATCATCCTTCTTATGAAGTTTTGCTATCTTGTCTTCACCACAAATAACAGGTTGAGGTGTTGGGCAAGTTGGTAGCTGAGTGGTTGTGGATATTGGCACTGAAAATTTCAAAATACATCAAATGGTATAGTGAAGTATTAACAATTAAAATTGTCTATAAGAGGATTTTATTCAATACTTACCGCATGTATACTTATCACAGCATTCTCTGGTCTTGGTCATGACTTTCACAGGTGTAAAGCCTTGTTCACAGATGGTATCAATGGCTGGACACTCAGTCTTCTGGCAAAGAAGGCTAGTTCCCTCGCAAGTACAGTTTGTGCAGATGTCCTTCTTCCACTTATCACCAGGATGATGACCTTGATCATCACAATATATACACTCTCTTTCTTCGACACAAATGTCTCCTTTGAGTACCTACGTTATGGAAAATATTTTGTGATTCTCTTTCTACTTGGTAAATTCAGTAAAAACTTACCTTTCCTTCAGGACAGAAGCAGCCTTCGACAATTTCAGATACACAGCTCGTTTCTTTGACGTTCATATTCTCGCAAGTCTTCGTGCATGTTGTACCACAGGCTGAGTACACCTTATCGCCAGTGCATTCTTTTCGTGGACATAGGTCAAAGTGCCAATCCATACATATACCTTCCTTAGCGCAAGCCTTGGCGTAAGAGTCGATTATTCCGCAAACAGTGGCATCATCGTACTTTCCTTCTAGGTTGCAAGTTTCCTTGTCGCACCACTGCTTGTAAATGCTGGCATCGACAACTGGATGACACTGTAAAAGAATTGTTGGGTTTCACATACTGATCTTATTGGTAATGTTGAAAAATGCTTACAGCTCCAAAGACAGTTGTATCCAACAGGTGTATACATGGGTTTTTGCTGTCCGGTAGAGGTTTGCATTGTTCTTCAGGTTTGACCTTGCACTGTTCCCTAGTTTGTTTCTCTGGAAGACCATCGTATAACCAACTCAAACCAAAGTCTTCAACATCTGTAGTAACTGTTCCGTTTGGTACTCGTAGATCGTCGTCAGGGTTCTTGTTGCAATCACCGCAAAGTCCTTCAAGTTTGCTACCGTATTTGTATGATGGTACTCTGACGATAACACCCAAGTGCGGATATTTTATGGTCACCTGGAATTTGAAGGTTAGCTGAATTTCTCTTGGGAGAAAAAAGAGGAGAAAGAAAATGAAGTAGTGAATAAAAACTTACCTCTAACTGATCAGCAGGAACGACAATGTTCAATAAATCTGATCCTTTCTTGATGTTCACCCAACCCAAGTTTTGTTCCTCTTGGTTTGTGCTGAGCTCTCCTGAGTCAATGTAAACCTTGAAAGTTTTCTTATCTTCATCGTTAAGTACCATAATCTGGTGTGTTTTATACAAAATGGTCACTTTCTTTATACAAGTCCTGTTAGATTTGGTTGCGCAAGGTCCATTAGTCAAGAGAACCTACAAATGAAGAAGACATAAAATAGTGATTACTCTTCCCTCTTCAATTAACAACAAACCTCGAAGTTGTGCTTGTTGTGTTTATCGCTCAGTTGATCTCTTGTCAAAACGTATACGCAGTTGCCTGAGATGGTGAAGTTGGTCTCATCGTAAGTAAGGAAGTCCAGTTGACCAGTTGCCTTACACTCGCAATCCCTACACTCTGTAGGTTTGATGCATTTATCTCCTTTACGTACCAACTCTTCGGGGCAGTAGCAACCAGGATAGCAAGCGTGGTCAATCTTAGGACACTGAGATGGATCACCCAGAGATTCACAAGTTGGTTCACACTCCCTTTGGAAGCAGTCTTTGTAGATCAGCGGAGCTTCACATTTGCTAGCTAAAAAATGAAACACCATCTCAGAAAAATCTTTTTAAATCAATAAATCCAAAACACTTACGGCAGTCGTATTGTCCTCTCCATCCAGAAACTTCAACACTCGAATTAGCTGTCAAGCATTCTACCACGAAAGATTGCAATATATCACATTTGCATTTATCTGTGTTGGTAACCTTCTCTTTG
Organism: Harmonia axyridis; assembly: GCF_914767665.1. Classification (NCBI taxonomy): domain Eukaryota; kingdom Metazoa; phylum Arthropoda; class Insecta; order Coleoptera; family Coccinellidae; genus Harmonia; species Harmonia axyridis. The sequence goes on from NC_059505.1 coordinate 36,717,725, forward strand.
GTGGAAGACAAGAGACACTCGCAAGCAGTGTCCAAGCATCTTGATACCGAAGCATCAACGTTGATCACATTAGAGCAAGCTTGAAGATAGTCATCCCTGAAATTTTAAAATCATTACAATTTTGTCGATTTAGATGGGAGCTGTCAACTCACCTCACAGAGTTACACAACTGCCAAGCCTCGTTCTGAATCTTGGCTGGACAAGCGTTGACCTTGCAAGCAGCTTTAGTCTCATTGCTTACGCTCCAGCTATCTCCGAAGTCTCTAGTAGATGGCGCCACCTTTCCATCGGGTTTGCGCTTGTCGTTGATGAGATTCTGGTCGAAGTATCCACAGAGACCGTCGACTTTCTGTATCAGCGAATGTACCACGCCTACTTTGACGTTACCGTCTGAATTCCATTCCACCCAGAAGCCATGGGGAAGGAAAGTTAGGGCAATAACGTTGCCGACCTTCGTGATGGTGAACTCTTTAGACTGCCTGGATATCTTCATAAGCTGATTGATGGTGTAAGTGTAGTCGTTGTATTTGACTGTGAGATCAGGGTGAAGAGTGAAGTGGTCTGATCCTACATATATGTGTAGGTCTCTGCTGCAGGTTTCTTCGCATTCTTTGGTCACTGGAAACATAAAGCTCAGTTTACCCAACCTTTTGGATTTGAATGTAGTAAATCGAATATTTGGAAATTATTGAAATTATTGGAATTATTATGCAGAGGGAATATACGTTAAATTCAAAAGAGCGATCGCGACTTGTGTAAACTGATCTTATCTTAGAATAAGGATGTTTTATTTTTCAATCAATGCTTTTCTCAGCTACCGTTAGCGTTGGTAGGTAGCGTTGGTGAAATCGATATATTTTTTACGGATAAGAAAAATAATTTAGATATGGGGAAATGTTGACTTATCTGAGTTCGATACATGCGAAAAACCGTTTGGGTCGTTCTCAGATGACGCAGCAAAAAGGTCTTAGGCGGAATTGAAGTATGTTTCTTGCTGAGATCGACAGAAAAATTAAGTTTGAAGAAGAGGTAGGGACTCTTATTGAAAAAGGATAAAAAATGTTCTAACCAATGATCTAATTGACATGGTATCTTGGGGAATTGTTGGGGCAGTCTTAGATAAGTACGATGTTACGATTTTTGGAGAGGTCGAAAGAAGAAATCAGTATCGCTTAGGGTCTCTTATTGAGAAGGGTTGAGAATTAGAACGTCGGTCGCGAAACCGGACTTAGATTAAAACAATTTCTTTTGAAGATCAGAGTAATTTTTTTTAAGGTTGAATCAAAAATAAAGGAAATTTAGTAGATGATAGAGAGTTGAAGGAATTTTGAGTTTTTTTGGAAGAAGCAATTGTTTTAACTCTAAGAACGGTTGAATTAGGTCAGAAATAGTAAAATAGGAATTTTCTGGGATAAAGTTTAGAATTTGTTTTGGATCGCGGATCGAGAGTGAAGTGTTATATAAGGAATTACACGTTTCGAGTGAACAGTTTGAAAAATTAAAACTAGGTTTAGGCAGGGCCTAAAATACTCACCTAGCATCGTGGGATAAGGGCGAGTCTTTTGGCTATTTACTTTTTATTTTATTTGTTGATGTTTGAATGCTTTTTCGATGAAAATAAGTTTATTTGAGTAGTCCCGATTCTCCCAAATTCAGAGTTGGTATTTTGTCTGTTTTGTTTGTATTACAGATTATTCAAGACATTTTTTGTTTTTTTATCAAATTTTGGCCGTTGAGTCAACATAGAAATTTCAGAGATATTGTAATTTTGGTTATTTTTCATTTTTCTTTATTATATTTAGTTTTAAAATTTAAATCGATTTTTATTGACCCAGTAAACTAATCCTCTCCCTAGAGAAAGAAAGTCAACTAAAAAGACCTGTCCATTGAAGCGACAGGCCGAATTCACCCATAACATCTTTGTGAATTTACATAATTATTAACTCTCCAAGACCTCTGGAAAACCGCTCTTCCAGGGGTTAAAAGAACATCTCAACCGGAGATAAGTGAACGTTGGTCAACATTCTCTGACCAACCCGTTCATGACATGAATATCTCAGCGATTTCGGTTGACTTGAAAGATTTTACAACTTACATATCACAGCCCATTCGTTCTTAACCATATCGCGGGCAATCACGTGATCACATATGTCGTATTTGTACTCGGTGCCATCGAAAGTGTTGAAAGTTCTTCCAGTAACATTACAGACGGCATCTGGAACAGGCACGGGCATGCAAACCAACCTGTGGAATCAAATATTAATCTTCAACATCGGAATGTGTACTTAGTGCTAGGTGTCTATTTATTCATTGATTGAATATTGAGTACTTACACAGGGCATTGTTTCTGTTGATCAACATCTACCATGACCTCGTCAGCTTTCTCATAACCAGCAGGACAGTCTTCTTGCTTACACTCAGTTGTGGTGTTTTTGTATGGTGGTGGTTTTTTATCGTGAATACATCTGTAGGGAATACATTCTGGAACGATGGACTTTGGACTCGACAAAGCTGGAACAAACAACAAATTGAAAGAATTGCCTGCCACCTTCGAAAAACTGCAAAATTACCTCTCAATCTACCCTTGACGCCTCCTTTAACTCCTCCTTTAACACCTCCCTTAACTCTACCACCTTTCACTCCTTTGTATCCCCTCCTTCTTCCTTTAATGCTGCTGTATCTCGAAGAAGCGTATCCGTTGTACCTAGGTCTAGCCACTATCTTCCTGAAGTGTGGTGGACAATTGACAACAGGACAAACAGTTTCGTTCACTGAAAAAAAAAAGCATTTACAGACTCTTGTTTAGTGTACCAAACCATGGATAGTAGTGGAGAAAATCATGTTTTACTTACTAGTTGGTTTGACCACTTTTGGTTGAAGAGTGTATACATAAACTGAAGGCGTTGGCGTTGGGCAGTTAACTTCATCATCTGGGCAGTTTTCAATACCATCACACCATAGCGATTCATCGATGCAAATGTTTGATGTTGGGCAAAGTCTTTCACGTGGTGGGCATGGTTCACAGCCACAGTCACAATCTGATGTAACTATTTTCCTGAGACCCTGTAATGAAAAATCATTTAAGTCGATATGATATGCTATTTTCAAAATACTCTAAATACCTCTGGACATCTACCACATATCTTCTCATCACAGCTTATGATTCCTCCAATTTTACATACACATTCGCTGCAGTCTTCTTTGTTGAAGAGTTTACCAACAGGATAACTGGAATTTATAAATGAATATTATCAATGATAATCAAAGCAAAAGAGGGACGAAAATACTCACATCAATGATCCCAAGACACAAGGACACAAAGCTCTAGGAGCGCATCCTGTTCCATTCCACCACTTATCAGCTGTACATTCGCAAGCACCCAATTCTATGTTGGAAGAAGGTACTCCAGGACAGTAGTTGCATGGTGAAGCCGTGAATTTCTGTGTGAAAGAATATCCTTCGGTTCTCATCGTTGAAGTAGCTGCTGTCGTCGGAGTTTGAGTTATTCTTTGGGTAGATGTCGTGGTCTGTTCAGTTGGTTTACTTGTACCAGCCGTGGTTGTCACTGTGGTTGTTGTTGCTTTAAGAAGATTAAAAGTTAATTATATTGTTGGTGATTTTGTTCGCTTGCAACTTACGATATGGCTTGTAACATCCTATGATCTGTGTAATCATCTGTATGGTATTGTGCCATTTGACAGGATAAAGTCTGATGTACTGCGCTTGAATTGGTCTAGTGAAGTAGTTGGTTATCTTAGAGTCTTCATCGTAGTTTGCAGGGAACACAACTTCCCTTCCATTCTTGTTGACAATTGGATTCCATTTCTTACCATCGTGAGAATATTTAACCTTTACTGCTTCAACCCAACCATCGTTACCACCTTTGGTGTAGAAACCAGTGAGGTTGCGTGGTTCCAAGAAGTTGAACTGTTTGTAAGGGAAAAGAGGTTAATACTTGTTCGTTCAGAATTGAATTAAAATATTACTTCAATCCATTCGGAAGGAGAGTCGACCAAAGGTTGCCACACATTGGATTTCAATGGGCTTTTGGTGATACCAGTTCGAGTAGCATCTTTTTGAGAGCTGACGGTCACTTGATCTTCTGATAGAGGGTGTACGTCAGAACCGAGCTCATCTGTACATATTGGCGGAGCCATGGTGGTGGTAATCTGTACAAAAATGGTAGTATTGAGTTGTAGAGCTTCAGTTGATGAGAAGTTTAGTTGAGCAGCATTATTTAAATGTTTCAATAGGATCTAAGTAAATATGAGACCAAGTTAATATGACAACTGAGAAAACCCACCTCTGGAGTTGTTGAGCTAGTAACAGTTGTGGAGGTACTACCAACAGTAGTACTAGATTCTTCACCGCAACCGACATAATCAACCCTCAATGATATATTGTTGTGCCAGGTGGCAGGAACAATTTTCAAATATCTAGCCTCGAAGGGCTGAATGAACTTCTGGAAAGCTGGCGTATTCGAATCAATGGATCCCCTGAACTTAACAGGTTTGAGTTTACTCCTGATTGCTGGAGAGTACACGTTACCATCTGCGCTGTGGTACAACTCGTAACTGGTGACATACTCGTCCTTCTTGGGATTACCCCTGATTTGGACTCCGTATATAGGTTGTTCCTTCAGAAGGTCAATAACCAGGAAGGGTTGTTTATCAGAGGGAGCAGGTGTCCAACTGCTAACTGCAAAAGGAAAATGAGGATCAGATCATTTCAATACTTCTGGTGGAAATTCAACGCACCTTTGTTGTTGAATCTTGCTTCTTTAGCTTGGGTGTTGTTGTTGAGACTGCTGCTAGCACGGAACGATTCATCAGGAAGGTTTTGAGTGAGCAACGAAATGAAGCTGAAAAAGTTGGTAAATTAGTCAACAGGATCACACAAGTTCATATAGAAGTTTAACTCACCTCTGATCACAGGGTGGTGCAGGAGTTACTGTATTTATGGCAACAATGTATGGATGTGTAGTTTTTGGTGTTGCAGCTGTGGTTACAGTTTGTCTCATAGTACTTGGTGTACCAGCCATTGTTACTGTTTGAATAATAGTACCTGGTGTTCTTGCCATTGTTACAGTTTGACCTAGAGTACTTGGTGTCCTTTCCATTGTTACAGTTTGACCTGCAGTGCTTGGTGTCCTTTCCATTGTTACAGTTTGACCTGCAGTACTTGGTGTTTTTGCCATTGTTACAGTTTGACCTTCAGTACTTGGTGTTCTTGCCATTGTTATAGTTTGACCTGCAGTACTTGGTGTTCTAGCCATTGTGACAGTTTGACCTGCTGTAGTTTGTGTACCTACAGATTCTGTTGCAGTGTGACATTGTGATTCATCACATGAATAGTAATTTTGGATACACTGGCAGACCTTACAACCATCCTCTTGGTAAACTGCTCCAGGCTAAAAATCACATTATTATTAATTCAATAAGATCTTTTGTCATCAGGGGATGAAGAAAATTTTCTAGTAGAACTTACTTTGACCGGTTTTCCATCATGTGATACACACATACAATCTTGGATGTTGACGCAAGTGCCATTATTTGCCCATTTCTTCTGGCCGACACACTGTCTATTTTCCAACATATCGTATACTTCTTGAGTTACACAGCCTGCTTCACAGGTTACACCTCCAGTACACATTCCTGTTCTCTGCAGGGTATCCTTGTATAACACACACAAATCCATACAACTGATGGCGCAATCCCTGTATCTCAAACCAGGTGGGCATCGCTTATCTAGAAAAAAAATGAAGAAATATATTGAGGGGTTAGATCTTCTAGAAATATTCACAACAATTCATAAGTAGTGTTTAAGGTGTCAAGCTAAAATAGAACTAGATATGTCTCTCCACCCGGAAGTGAACAATGGCACCTCATTTTTTTTTCAATACCAATATCAAGTCAGTTGGGCATCACTTTAGCTTCGTTGTGACAATTGAAACTCATTCACACATAGAATAATGTACTCACCACATTCTGGTCTAATTGGTAGCACAACTTCTTTCTTATCACAGCTGAAGGTATGTGGATTATACAACATGGGACCTTCGCAAGTTTGTTCCACGTATTCAGCACCATTAGGTCCATTATGGCAGACGAAGTATTTCTTGCAATCACTTTCATGTGGCCTGTTAAGCGTTTTGGCATCGCACTGAGGATGTCCAGTAACTATCATAGGTGCCAAGGTAGGTGGTTCCGTCTCTCTTCTAAGCTCTTCAGATTTCTTAGTTGTTGGCGTTTCAGTTGACGCTCTGGTAGATGGAGTTGAAGCTGTTGAAGTTTTTCTACTAACAGGTGTTATTATTTCAATCTCATCTTCTTCATGGGTTGGTTTACCTGGAAAGAAAGGACATTTTAGTTTGATTGCATCGTTCAGGAAATATCTTCAAGATGACATACCGCATTCAGACCTTATAGATATCACAACCTTGGGATCGTCGCATTTTTTGCTGACCGTATTGAACATCATGGATTTTCCACAAGTTTGCTCGATGTACTCTAGCCCGTTAGGTCCATTGTGGCATACATAGAAACTATGGCAGTCAGTTTCATCTGGTTGATTTGGTGTTTCAGGGCTACATTCTGGTTTTGATGTGATGATGAAGTAATCATTCTCGGTTACTTCTTCCTCTTCTTCTTCTTCAGTTGTTGGTCGAGAGGTTGTTCGTCTTGATGTGATCGTGTACCTGCTTGTGCTCTTTGTTTCGATCTTCGTCTGCTCTGTCTGTGTAGTAGTTGTAGCCACTGTAGAAGTCGATACAGCTGTTCAAATAAAATCAATTAATGAAATCCCTTCTTCGAAAACCTTTTCAAACATTACTCACCACATTCAGGTCTGATAGACGTAACTGCATCGATATGATCGCATGTTAAGGTTTTGGGATTGTACATCATGGAGTCTCCACAAGTCTGCTCCACATATTCTGGTCCGTTTGGACCATTCTTACATACGTAGAACTTGTGGCAATCACTTTCATGAGGCGTATTCGGAGTATTAGGATCGCATCCTGGTTTTCCTGTGATCACTATGTTGTAAATCGACGTTGAAGTGGTACCTTCGGGTTTTCCTGTCAAGATCTCAACTTCTGTTCTGATTTCCGGTGTTCTGCTGCCTGTGACTATCATAGTTGACTCCTTTGTTGTTGGTACAGCAGTAGTTGGAGCTAGAAAGTGATCGGTTCAAAGTAAAAACTAGAAATTTTAGGTATACACTTCAACTTACCGCACTCAGGTCTGATGGATGTCACAACAGAAACAAGATCGCAATTCTTGGTCTTAGGATTGAACATCATCGAACTTCCACAAGTTTGTGATACGTATTCAACTCCAAAGAGACCATCCGAGCATACAAGGTATTTATGGCAGTCTTCTTCGTCAATCTTCTTGGCTTCAAGGGAATCACAAGGATTTTGAGTTGTAGTTGGAGGTGTAGACGGAGTTTCTTTCTCTGTTATCTTTCTAGGTCTCACTGTTATAGTTGTTTCTGTAGTTGTCACGGTGGTTGTTTCTGTTTCAGTAGTACCACCTTCGCAAGAAGAGTATTTTCATCAATGTGATGTGAAGTATTTATGTGATGTTATGAAGGATTTAGTGACTAAGTTACTTACCACATTGGCAATAAACTTGTATCTCGAAATCAGGACAACCTTGGCCTTTCTTGGAGGACTTGCAAACCAAGCCTCTTTCCAAACTGCATTCTGCATCTAGGCCGGTTTCTTTTGCTGGTATTTTTTTGTCGACAGTTCTACACCTTATATCTGTCATCTTACTAATAGAGCATTTAGCTCCCCCAGTCAAATTGTTCTGGAATTTAATAAATTTGTAAGTTTTTCCATTTCAATTCGATCATACCGAATCTACTCACCAGAATCAAAGATGTCGGTAGTGGTTCTTTCTCCAATGGTCTTTTGGTAATTCCTTTTTTGGCAACAATGGGATTTTGGTTTATCCATTGCGTCCATCCAGAAATACATTTTTGTTCCTGGTCTTCAGCAGCTGTTACACATGTAGGAGTCGTGGTCTATAAAAAAAGCACCTGAAGAAATTGTATCAAAATAAATTGAGAATACTCACGGGCATTTCCGTGCATGGCATTCCCTTGCAGTTCTTCTGTCCTCTTGAGCAGTAGCAGGTGTGACAGGCGTCTTCTTCTATAACATCTCCTTCAAGGTAAGTTACTCCGTTCAAAACCATGCAAACTGGTTTGCATTCGTTGGCAGGTATGCAGCGATCGTAGGAAGAATTGAAGAAGACTTGACCAGCTGGACATGGTTTGAACTGACAACCCTCGACGCAGGTGTCTTCAACGCATGTGGCGCTGATTTTGCCTCTGGTGTAAATGTTATCGCAGGTTTCTACCAAGCAGGTTGACATGCATGGTGTATATATTGAGCATCGTTCATCGCATTGAATTGCTGGAAAATTTTGAAGTTTCATTGAGAGACTCTTCTTGTTGAGTGTTGATAGTACATTTTAAACAATTTCAGTTAGTTGCTGATGCTTTGACTGCTTTTCAAAGAGTACGTAGATTGAAGTAGATACTTACGACATAATTCTTGAGATCTCCAATGGATAGGTACTCCTCTGTTGTTACATTCTTGAGCATAAGCAGCCAAGGCCGTACAAAGACACTCACAGTCACCACCCTGGTCACAACCACAAGCATCAAACAGACATTTTTCGTAAAAACTGTCAATCGGAACTTCAGAGTGACAGGCCATGAAGAGTGAGGACTTGAGGATACCACACTTCTTCACTGCCCATACCCTCCTTTCAGGTTTCTCTTTGCAAGTATCCTAAAAAATTATAATCGTCAAATAATACACCACCACGTCAAAAGTGGACCTTACAATGATCTTTTGAGCTTCAGGACAGTACGGATCTATCTTCCAAGAATCTCCAAAAGCGTATGGCGAAACTTCTGTCATTCCTCCTGAAGGTGTTTGGAAGTCATCGAGCTCATTGTCGTTGTAGTTACCACACAATCCGTTAACCTGTTGCAACATTTGTCTATAGTGGATGAAGTTTTCAATATCAAAAAGATGTTACCTTATTCTTCCATTTGGGATTCAACCTAACGTATACTCGAGTACCTTTGTCCCATCTAACAGTCAAACCCATTACAGGAGCCTCAACAATGGCGTACAAACCAATCTCTCTTACAGTCAACGTGTTCAAAGACTTAGCTTTGGGCAAAGGCTTACCGTTGTCCAAGACAAGGCTTTCAGTAACGTTAGAAACGCTGACTCTGATGGTTACTGATTTTGAACAAGTGGTACCTAGGGTTCCACAAGGAATATTCTGGATCGAGACGTCGAAAGCTGCCAGATCACCGAAGGCACCTTTGGCTAAGACGTAGTCGCACTGTCCTTGATAGTCGTAATGTTTTCCATCGAAAGTTTTGTAGTGGGAGTCTCCCCAAGCACTACATTCTGCTGCACATTGTCTATCAGTACAACTCCATTTTCCACTCTTGCAAGTACTGAAACAATTATGATATTAAGTGGACTGTGCTATAAAAGGAAGACCATTCAAAAACTCACCAAGTGTTACAGTCATTTTGGACAACTTCATTTTCCTTGTAACTCTTAGCACCATGATGACATGGGCAGTCAGAAGGTTTGATACAGTGTTTTGTTGTTGGGTCCAAGACATATCCTTTCTTACATTGACAACCGGCATGGCAGATGGCAGGTGAGCTTGGTGTATATGTGTCCATATTCTAGAACGATTGGAAGAAATTGTTGAAAAAATGAATCAAGAGAATATCGGTAGATTGAAGTACTAAAAACTTGCTATACTCACTTTGCAAGTAATAGGTTCTGCTGGCTCACAACTGGTGAATTCCATATGATGACTAGAATTGCACATACTCTTCAAGTCTGCTGTATCTGGATACACCTTAACTTCTTCCAAGGTTGCTTCTCTACAACTCCATCCTCCACTCACACAAGAGCTAAAACAAACCAAAAAAGAAGTTAGATCTAGTAGAGACAAATTCAAAAAGTAAACGAGAAAACAAATAGACCATCTTACCATAAGTCAGGACTCTTCTCCTTCCTCCTGATTTCCTTGTAGCCAGGATTGAACACCAAACCATTAGAGTAACATTTACATTGTGAGGTTGGTATACATTCTCCGTTGTCATCTAAAGCCTGTCCAGCAGGGCAATTACAGCCTTCCACACATTGTTTCTTGCACAGAGTGTTGGTGGAGATGTCGTGGCAAGATCTCGCGCAGGAGTCACCGCAAACTTGGAACTCTTGACCTGCAGGACATTGAATTGAACACTCCTTGACGCTGCTTCTCCAATTAACCTGAATGCCTTTGTTGGCACATTCGTGAGCATATGAAGAGATGATGGTGCATAAACATTTCCTCATCTGGAAAAAAGAATGGGTTAGGTTGATTATTATGAGTTTCAGAATGAGAACTTACATCTCCTTGGCAAGAACACATGTCGTACAAGCAGTCTTGGTAATATTGATCAGGATCAACGTAGAAGTAGCAATCTGAAAAATAAGTTGTTTAGTGGTCTAGCTCTTCGGATTATTATGATGAATCTTCTATTTTTTCTGAAAGATTAAGTGATTGATCAGACGCAACTAACTTTCCAGAAGTGATTTAACAAGTATTTCAGAATCCACCAAAAACGTTCTATTTCTTTGGAAGGCTCAAAATACCAAGGAAGATCAGCACCAAAAGATATTAAAAAAAATCAAATTTCGAATCAATAAAGTTTGAAGTTTTAGAACTATACTGAAGGCTGAAGTGCAAAACAATATTCTCGGATATACCTGTGAAAAGTTCAGATTTGATCACGGAGCACACTTTTTCTGCCTCTGTCTTTCTGTGCATGTTAACATCGCAAGGATGAGATGGAATTCTGTTGGGAATGTTAGAGCACGCTTCATGAGTTTTCCATTTGTTTGCAAAAGAAATAGCGGATTGTTCAGTATCGCCTTCAGGTGTTAAGAAATCATCCTTCTGGTTCTCGTTGAAAGTACCACAGAGACCCTGAAACATGAGTTTATGTTTGAAGTGAGCAAAGAATTATTAAACTTTCATTCCTGGCATTACCTTGGTTTTTTCCTTGAAAGAAGCTGGAACGTCTATATACAATCGGCTTACTCCATCCCACCAAATATCGACACCATTAGGCATAAGAACTGGAAATAGAAAAAAAATATTAACGTGAGAGATGTGAGAATAAAAATCTCCGAAACGCCAATGTATATAATTCTAAAAAATTCACCTTGTACGAATATCGACGAAACAACTCTGATCTTGATTCCTGCTGTTTCCAAAGGAAGCTTGGTTACTTCCTGACCATTCACAATCACCTGATGATTCTGTCCCAATTTGATAGACAAAGATCCATTAACCTTTATGGTTGCTGTTTTGGTGCAGGAAGGCATCTCTGAAGTGGCAGTCTTTGTGAATCCCATCAACTAAAATTCGAGTTTGAATCCAACAAAATAATAAATAACAATCAAAGAAAAACACAAACCTCTGATATTGCTCCAGGACATGCAACATTTTCAGTTTCCACAGAAAAACCTGCAGCTTCCAACAAATAATAAGAACACTGTCCCATAAAATCGTATTTCTTTCCATCAAAGGTTGTATAATGGGGATCACCAATAGCGGAACACCTTGCACCACAAGATACCTAAAACAGGAGATTTACATCTCTTCCTACCACAACCATCGATTTGTCTTACTTGAGTGCAGACCCAGTGGCCATTTTGACAGGTACACGTGTTACAATCCTTCGGCACTGAAGATCCAGCTGGGAATTCCTTCTTCCTCAACCTGCAAGGGCACTGACTTTCTGAAATGCATTCTCCGTTGTGCAAGACCTTTCCTTCTGGACAGAAGCAACCTTCTTCGCATGTCTTGGGATCTACAGCAACAGTGTTGCTAGATCCACATACTGGCTGGCTTTTTGAAGGTCCACAAGCCTTATAAACCCTTCCACCACTGCATTTCATCGCTGAAAAGAAATAGTTTATGGAATTTGTTCGGCGTGCAAGATTTTATGATCAACTTACGGCATGTTTTGTCGTCTCTCCAGTTGGAAACTTCAGTTAATCCTTCGTGTTTGCACTCTGATACGTAGACATTCATTGTGTCGCAAGCGCAATCTGTTTTATCTTGGCTAGCGCAGTTACAGTAGTCCCAGCTACAAGCTTCAATGAGTAGAGATCGATCCAATACCTAGAGATGGTGAAAAAATTAACCTCAAGGTTTCAAACACACAGATGAAGACACCATGACGCCAAATTAATATTCAACTTACTTCGCTACAAGATGTGAATCTGCTATCTGATAGCAGTTTGACACAGAATTGTTTAGCTTCACTTCCTAAAGATCCTTTGACTCCAGTATCAGGGCATTGCCTCTTTTCGATTGGAGCTGATTCACAATGAGCTGAAACATAAATATCCATAGTTAAGAAGGAAGTTAGAAGAATGAACACCAAACTTACATCCAATGCTATCTACTTGCCAACTAGCAGCAGCGTTCACGATGTTCTTAGTCCTTACACCTTTCTTGGTAACGATGTCATCATCAGGATCACCGTTCATGTTGCCACACAAACCTTCAGTACGGTTCCAGAGGCTCTCTTTGGCATCAACTTGGATGAATTGCTGGAATAAAATTGAATAAGAACCTTGAAGATGATTTCTTGGGGTGAAATCCAACCTTTCCATCCCATTTAATTGATACTCCTACAGAATCCAACATGACGTTGATGTATCTGGCTGTGGTTTCAGTTCGAATGCCTACTGCTTGTCCAGGGATTGGTAGAACGGTGTTGCCGTGAGTTAGAAGAGGATGGCCATCGTCTAGAATATGGTATAAATGATTTGACGATATCTTAAGCCACTAGTAGAAATATTGACAAGAACAAAACAAAAAGTAGAATAAACAACAAAAGACCATTAAGACCTCTTCAATTATTAAGTTTTGATGACTATTCATAATATTTTGAAGCTGTTTTTCATATCACTAACCTGTCAAGCTCAATGTATAATCTCTTCCTTGAATGTAGATATTTATGAGTTTGTAACAAACAACGTTAGTGTTATTCGAATTACAGGAACTTGATTTTCTGACAGCAACACTGAAAGTGTTATCGACTGAATCCTGGACTAGTATATACGAACAATCTGAGTCAAAACTGTAAGAAAAATAAAATTATTGAATCATTGAAATCAATTGAAGTTGACGGTATTTCAAATGACTCATTGTTGCACTAGCTGAGTGACATGCTTCCCCATCATGTTAGTATGAAATACAGAAAAACTGCATGAGAATTTTTGAGGAAATGAAACAAGAATAATTTATAGTGTTTTCACAACATTTTTAAAGCAGAATTTTGAATAGTTTAACCATTACATTGAAGTATCCTTTCTCACCTGTAAATCCTATCGTCATAGGTTTTATAGTGAACACCTCCCCAATGATAGCAAGTTCCAGGTGAAGGTAACTTGTTCTGTATAACCACAGACTTGAATTCATCTAAGATTGATCGAGATTTGCTATTTTGTGAGGATTCATCGAAGGAGAAATCATAATCGGAATTGCTACCTGCGTCAGTTTCCTGTAAATATGAAAATATTAATTTCCCGCATGTTGGTACTTTGCAAATCACTTACAATGTAATGGGAGTAGTGTGAAGTTTTGGTGACGGTGTAATTCATATTTGGATCGGCTGAAAAAGAATTGTTGATGTCAGTAATCCAATTTTTTCATTATGGATTCAATTGTTTTCTTTTGTGAAGATTATTTCAATACAAGTAATGGTGGATCTATACTAATATTATAAAGATGTACTTTGTTTGTATGTTTGTTAAGAATAGGCTCAATAACTACTAAAGCCATTTCAAAAATTCTTTCAATTTTCGAAAGATACACTCTCGCTGAGTAACATAGGCCAAGTTTTATCCCAACGTTCACACAGTATTGGGACCTACGTGAGTTTTACTAAAATGAGTCGGTTAAACAAGTGCTATCGTAATTCTTTTCACTTGTGCGCTGAAGTTTTGGTTCATTATATGTATGTACAATATTCTATAAAATGATTGTTGTGAATAGATCTGAAAAAAAGTCCGTGACTCCATATATCTTTCATAAATAAGTCACAATTAGTAATTTAGTTTGAAAATAGTATAGAAAATCGAAATGTGTTTTTCGAGCATCATTATGAGGCAATTGTTTGAATCCTTTATAATAAAAGTTAAATCATCGTAAAGGTAAATTCATGAAGATGAACTTTGTCTCTCAAAGTGTTTCATTTGGACGCATACTTTGAGAGATAATGTGAAATGAAGACATCACTATTACCATTGTCTATTACTGAATGGGTGTGGCGTGACCGCTGGTAACTATATATAAATACCCAGCTACGCTCTACGATTCTCATTACGTATCTATGTATGTAGACTGGGATCATCAGGAATATTGAGAGCGTTTGGTATCTAACAACTGTCTATTGTACAATTGTTTGTAATTGAGAGCAATAAATAAATAGTCAGTTACTTTTTGTACTTCGAAAACCTGAAAAAACTCACTTGACACGCAGGTAGGCACGTCCGAAGGCTTGAACACGCCTTCTGAGTATTTACAGGTATAAGAAGGTGCTGGCTCGTGCGACAACTTCATGCCTTCTGCGCAGAACAGGCCCGAACAGATGAATTCTTTCTCATCTCCAGCACATCTAAGACCGCCGTTGAAGTTGAGTTTGCTGCTGACGCAAGCGTCCAAACCTGCGAAATTACCAGAGTTTAGATCTTGTCAGATTTTATGTAGTCGAGAACTTACCATATTGGCATTGTGGACCCCTGTATTCTTGAGGACATTGGCAAACGTTGAGCGATAGACAGTTTCCGCCGTTTTGACAAGGTGGAGAACAGGTCGCTGAAAAAATATTTGATTGAGAACTGATACAAATATCTCAAAAATTGTGAGACTGAAATAGAAAATTGATAATTGATTTTTGGTTTCTTACGTTGGCAGTCAGGAACAGTAACCCAGTCATTTCTTCCAGGCACGAACAAGCCATTCTTACAGGTGAGGGTAGCCACTTTAGAACCATCTGGGAACTGATGACCTTCCGCACATTCTATGGTGCAGTAACTGGAAATAAAAAACGAAAATATTTTGAATTAACAACATTTAAATCAGATAAATGTTTGCAGAGACTCATTACAGTCATCATAACTTACTCTAGCGTGGATCTACAGGATCTTCTAGAATTCTGAGGCATGGGTGGTAGTTCCAAACAGGGTTTGTTCTCAAACTGACATTGTGGTCCTGAAAACTGATCAGAGCAACTGCACTGATCTGGAGCGATGCAGATTCCTTGGTTCTGGCAAGGCGGTGAACATGCAGCTGAAATGATTATTATAAATTAACAAGCAGTCGAGTAAAAATATTACAAACTCTTCTCAGCTTATTTTCGGTTTTGTTGTGGAAAGTTTTGTTGTTGAATTTTTTTTTAAGTGGAATGAACAGGATTTTTTCATCGACATGTGACAGAGGATGGAACATGGATTCATCACAACACTCCTAAGTCAAAGAGAGCATCAGCTGGGAGGAAAGTAGACGGAGAAAGCCGTCCAAAGCGACCAAAATCTCAAACAGCAGCTGGCAAGGTTATGGCATTCATATTTTGGGACATGCATAGTATATTATTCATTGACTATCACGACAAAGGTAAACCAGCAACAGTGAATATCATATAGCGTTATTGGATCGATTTAGTGCAGAAATTGAGAAAAAACGTCCTCAATACAAAAGAAAAAATTCTCCATGTCACAAATCGATGGTGAAAGTGGACGAATTGCGCTTCCAGCTACTTGACCACCCAGCTCCTTCTTCAGATCTGACAGTGATTATTGACTTTTTGCAGACCTAGAAGGAATGCTGCAGGAAAAGGAATTTAGCTCTAATGGAGAAGTGATTGTCAAGGTTGAAGCCTATTTCGAAATCTAAGACGATGAAGAAATGTTAGAGAACCTTTCTGTTGAGATACAAAAGGCGAACCCGGCTTCACTGACATAGTGTGAACGGAGCTCAAGAGAACAGGAATCCAATGAAGAAAAAACTAATCCTACATTTCTATACTCACGTTGACATTTCGGCATTTCAGTTGTTCCAGTATCTTGTGAGATCCATTTTCCATTTTCACACATGACGTAAGATGCGTAAGCTCCACCTGGTAAAGCGTAGCCCCTTTTGCAAGAAAGGGAACATCCACTATAAAAGGAGCAACGAAGCTTTGCATGTTCAGGTTCAGTTGGAGGCTCAGTACATCCTGAAATTACATTTTTCAATTTAGGGTCAGTATTTTCGATTTCATTTGAGTTTGACCACTCTGTATGAATATTTTTGTTTAAAATTTGTAATAAACTTAAGAATCCGCTCACGAATTTTGATTTTAAAAATCCAGGAATCAAACGAGTCATGAAGCTTGGTAATAATGGAAATACTATAGAAAAAATAATTGTTATTTCTATATTTTTTGAGCGTTGGCATTATTATCTACCGAACATCCTTAAAGTTCATCATATTGATAGTACCTAATCATAAAGAGATCTATAAAAATGAAAATAATATCCAATAAAATCTAAATAGCAAATCGACCAGTTCAAGTGCATTCGTTTTCTTCTCTTCACATGATGTGTTTTAATCTCGTAAATTCTAATCTTACTTCCAATTTCCTCTGGTTGGTGGAAATTTCGGAATCAGATTTTTTATCATTGTAATTATTTCCTCTACACAAAAATGATTAGTTGAAATGTAGGTAGTAGATGTAAGATAGTTTTCAATCATTATGTAGTAATCAATCGAGCAATAGATTAATTAACAATTATGTACTAGTTTGAATGAAACTAAGCCAATTTGTGGCCTTGGCCACCTCTATCTGCAGATCTTTCACACATTGAAAATATTTTATTCACCCTCTTCAGGATTTGGATAATCTACCCGTATAAGATTTCATAGCCTAGCATCTCTCATGAGGATGAGAAATAGGCTAAGATATAAGATCTTATACCGAATTTCATGTCAACTTTTTTTACAGGTGTCGAAATAAGTTCTGCACTGAAGTTGTCGATCTTTTCAGTTTACTCAATTTTTTTTACGAAAACTGAACAAAAAATAATTAGAATTTTCTAATTCTGATGATATAGGTGTATCAAAAAAATAACCAACCAATATTATTGTGAATAATTATAATTTTTTATTATTATTAATAATGTTTTTACCTCCTTCATAGACCATTCCTGCAGTTTGTTTTCCATACAAGTTACCTTTCGTTTTGGTTTTTGTACCACCTTTTCTTGCTCCCTTCAAACTATTGAAAAAAAAAACAAATTTTAATGTTGGTGTGCTTGAATAATACCACAACACTTATTTAATTACTTACTTCAAAAATATGATCTTATACTTCAATCTGATGAAGCATTGAAAATGCGAAACCATATTTTTCAAGTATTAAGAATGGTATATGCTTAGTATATTAAGTATCAAGAACGGTATGTATAATTTACCGATCGAAGACCATTGTTTTATAGTTTTATTGAGATTGGTGCAAAAAATTAATCGATAAATTAAATTAAAATTGAAATAACTAACCCATATCGTGACCTTTTTGTACCATATCTTCTTGACATTAAGCTTGGAACATCACTGAAAAAAAAATTATTAGAATTAGAAATGATACATAATTTAGTCGAAGATCATTTAAATTCCTCTTTTCTCGTTAGGTTGGCACAAATTTCCTCAATACTAATTTATATACACCTGAGCCCTTGAAGATGAGTTAAAAAAAATAATGAAAATATACCGATGTAAAATTAAAATTTCCAAAAATTGTTTTTTTACTTTTTAATATAACTAGCATTGCAAAATTTAATTACGAGCATAAATTCAATTTTAAATAATGATAACTAGATCAGAATTTTTCCAATCACTATTGAAACAGAAAATACCAAATGTGGATCCATAAATATTTTTAAATTTGTCTCATTTACGAAAATAAATGTTTTTTTTGATGTGGAAGAAATAAAAAAGTCGAATTTATCATTGTTCTCCATTTTTCATTATTTTTATTATTCCATTACTTCTTTCCATAAATTAAATGAAGCAAGCTAGAAGTTGAGACAATCATAAAAAATTTAATTTTTTTAAATATAAGTACAAGCTGAAATGGATGTATTCTGAAATAACCGAAAGCAAAATAAAAAGAGCAGTTTGTTGAAGCTGCGGTTTAAATTGATGTAATCAATAATTTCGAATAGCTCCGAATTGGACAGGGCCGTATTCACACATTTTGTGATGATGAAGTGGTAAATTTCTTATTACTTGCAGTCCTTGAAAATTCATTAGGTAATATTGATCAATCGATCAATTTTAAGGTTTCTCCAACATTGAAAACAACAAACAACTTCGTAAAACTATTCTTATTCATCTGTCATGGTGTACTGATTTTTATTATTTTTATTTTTCATAACTTTTTTATATTTGTTGTTTTTTTCGATTTTATATCAAGATGAGATTCAAAGAATTTTGTTTTTTCGAAGATGTTAGGGGTTCCAATAATTTTCAGCACCAAATTTCTGTTTGAACAAAGTTCACAATTGAAAAAATAAACTCAATAAAAAACATAAAACTTCTTGGATTCGAACCAACTCACCTAGCAAAAAATCCATCCGTAAGGGACCATATAACGCACAAGAGCACTAAATAAAACTGATAGGACCCCATAGCGAACGTTTATTTTTTTTTCTAAACGCTCATTTTGCAGGTGATCCAAATCAATAACTGGCTTCGATCGTCTTTTGGTGCCTTATTTATTAGATCGACTCGCCAAACTTTGCAATGTCAATGTCAAAGGGCTTATCGTTCTGGAAAATTGTAGAAGGGGGGGCCTTACGCAGAAAAATCAGCGTTGGCGTGGAGGCTGCGATAAGGACCGAGGCAACTTAATTGGGGACAGACGGAAGTCTCCTTCCTTGCAATTTTGTGGTTAACGTGCATTTAGGGAACGTTATCGATTCCGCAAATGTGGAAAAAACGGGATTCTGGATCGGTTTATCGGTCCAAGGGGGCAGGACGTTGATTAGATATACCTTTCGGTTGGTTATTTCCAGAGATTAAAGTAATTTCGAACGACCTTTCGAAGGTTACAATACTGGAAAAAAAACTTCGAAAATTTTGCACAATGTTTTGTTATTTCTCTAATTCTGTGGCTAATCCGTTCATTCTTCTACACCCTGTATAACAGAATCGTACGAAAATAACTCAGATCCACACAGATTTCATGGTTATATTTCTTTTTTATATGTTGGTACTATTTAGTGTCAAACTTGTGATACAGAAAACTGTTCTGCGAATCCACGTTTTCCAAAGCAAAAATCTCTAAACGATATTTATGGAAATATTTCATTAATAGGTATCGATAAAAATTCGAGAAAATAATGTATAATACTCGTACAGAAGGATCATTTTTACAATCGTTCATTCAAAAACGAGCCACGAAGTGGCGAGTTTGCGGTACAAGGGAAACTGAGAAATTCCTTGGATAATTTCGAAAAGAAGGCCTATAAACATTGGCCCGTAATCGCTTTCGAAATACAGGGTGTTTCTTGTAGTATTACTTTTTGGTGATAGTTATACACATTTGTCGAATCTTTATTAATCTTCGCTACGAATTAGTTAAATAAGTACCAAAACTTATATTAATTTATTCATCACAGCCTACCAACTGAATCTTCATAATAGTTTGGATTTTCCTGAGGATTACTATAGAGAATTGTTTGAAATTTTTTTTCTTGAAATCGGTAGCAGATACGACAAATCTACAAGAAACCAAAAAGTGTGGTACAAGAACAAAAGTCCTTTTTACATTTTTCTTAACTACCAGTGGTTCACCAAAAAAAAAGTTCTGAAGGAAAGAAGCTGCCACTGTTTTAGAAAAAATACGTGTAGATTTGCATTCAAAATTAGCATATTACATTATGAAATTGAAATTGGAATATCTATGCCAAATTTGAGTTAAATAGCTTGCAAGGGCAAATGCTATATGAAAAAATATCAATCTCATCAATCAATGAAACAGAGATGTTCTAATTGATCGTATAATTTCTTTTGTTTGCAGTAGCCTTAGCATAGTCATTGTTCTGGAAATAAATTTTCAACATTTCCTTTCTCTCCTCCAACGTGTAAACCAATTTTCATTAAGAACTGATAAAACGCACCTCTATTAATTATGCAATAGAATACTGAAACGAAATTTTCTGAAAGCAATAATCTCTTTGCGTATTGCCTACACCTGGCGGGGCAGATTCAGGATTCTGATAAGCATGAAGAGAAAAAAAGGTATTTAACACTTTTTAATCATCCTATTGTTTGTTTCCTTCGTCTTCGAACAAAAGATAATCACGGTTTTATCGCTGCATGTTATAGTGAGAAATTTGAGAATTTGTGGTACATTTTTAATACATACATTTGTGCTACAAAACTACCCACTTTCCCTATTCAAACTCCTGATGGGGTTGTAACCCATTCCAGGGGGTTGCCATTAAAAACAAGCTTTGTATTCCATGTCCCCTGTCATCAAAAATCGATCTGTCTGAGTGTTTTCACAAATTCTGATTCATTATTGAGTTATTGAGCGTGGACACATTTAAATGAGACACATGCGCATCCTGAAAATTCCGCGTTTGGCCATGATCACCATATACTAGATGATCCAACGAAAACTTATAACACCTCGATTTCCCGACTTTAAAAAAATGAAAATGTGGAAAATCACTTGGACCCATATTGATGGGTCCAAGGGGGTTCTGATATTGATCAGATTCGAGGGGGAATAACTTTTCCGCTTTTTTCATTCCCGTAACTTCAACGCCTTACGGGGGTGAGCACAACCCCTCGATTTCAAATAGGAATGAGGGGTGTTGCGATAACTAAGTTTTAAGATCGCATTGAGTAATATCTGACCCTAAAATTTCGCTTCAAAATATCCATCGATAATGAAATAACAGCGAAAATAGTGAAAGAGGCAATATCGAATTTATCTCGAAAATATTATTCGTTTCTGACACATTTCAAAGATATTTAGTAGTTACCCCTCATCACTATTCAAAATAAAGAGGATGTACTCAACCCCGTTAGGGGGTTGCAGTTTTCTTCCGAGGTCAGCACCTTGTCGTGGTGGAAGTGCTTGTAGTAACTGCCTGCTGTAAACTAAACAGTGAAACTAAGACTGATCAAAAATGTGGCGTGGCTAATCCCAGCCTGCTATATTCCTCATACCTCAACAATCCCATGTTCCCCCAAACACCACATTTTTGCCAATACATCACCCATCCCTAATATCCCTTCTCCCCTTATCTCTACCCCTCCAAGTGACAGGTTCAAGCAGAACGAGCAACACGAGAAGAGAGGTAGAGTAGCAGGGTCCACCAGAGTGGCGCAGAACCGACCAGGCGGAGGCCATAAAGGTAGGTGGAAATCATTGACAGGTCTAGTAGAAGAAGACACAAGAGGACGAGAAGGAAGCAAGAAGATGCCGACTTTTGGCAGTGAGTAGGTGGTAGAATAAGGATTACTTATGTTTCTGCGGGCTCCAGTTTAGGACCTTAAGTGTTATTCTCGGTACACTCTTCGAGAAGTAACTATGACTGGGAAGTGAGCCCTCGATTCTACAGACCGAGATAATGGCTGTTTATGTATGCGCCCAGGAGTGTCTCAAAATGAACCTCAAGGGGGCGCATATCTACATCACCACGGACAGCCAAACCACGCTGAGATCCCTGGAATCGTGTTGTCAGGGGTCTCTGCTGACTTGGGAGTGCCGTAACACTATAAAACAACTGGCCAGAGGAAATAAGGTGACTCTACTATGGGTACCAGGGCACTGTGGGGTTGAAGGAAAAGAAAGAGCGGATGAACTTGCAAAAAGTGCATCAAGGTGGACCTGAGCCTTTCTGTGGGATAGGAAAAGACCAATACAAAGCTGCGGTCCAGCTATGGGAGATGAACAGTAGGACAATCCACTGGACTAACACTCCTAGACTTGCTCAGGCAAAGAAATTCGTGAAGATTTCACCTACCTACGCCAAAAAGCTCCTGAAGCTGTCGCGAGCAGAGCTTCGGGTGATGGTGGGACTGCTGACGGGGCACTGTCGGTACAAACATCATTTGTACCGCATGGGAAAGTCAGCAGACAAGATTTGCAGGCTCTGTGGATCGGAAGTAGAAACGGCTGAACACTTGTTATGCAAGTGTCCAGAGCTGGCTGGCCTAAGAACCATTCACATGGGTAAGCCGGTCCTGGATACCAGAGAGGTAACGGCCAAGGCCCCTAAGGAGGTTGTCAATTTTATTAACGTCGTTGACGACCTGAATGAGTAGGGTAGTGAACAAAAGATCTGCATGGTCGCAGTTCCCGGAAGGCTTACATAAGCAGAATGACCCCAGTTCAAATAATAATAATAATAATAACTATGACTTTAATGACCTCGAATCTTAAGAAACGAGGATAACGAAAAAGTAGGTTAGTACTCTGCTCAACCCCACTGCTCACAGTCAAAACTACTAAACTCCCTCCAGAAACCCCCATCCTTATAACTTCCCTGCACAAACTGAGGCTGATCCTATGCTGTGAGGACTTAGGGTTTGCGTAAGTTGTGCAAGTTCGCAAAGGTCGTAAGACCAGAGTCAAGAGGCGTCTCCTCGTGGAAGATTAAGTTCGAAGGGAGGAGGCTTGCCGACCAAGTTTCTGCGGGGAACTACCTCAGGCTTTAGTTCCGTAATCAAAGCTATGGGGGAACCACGGAACGAGGGAGATCATTGATGGGTAGTTGCCTCACGCTTTTTAGGCTACCCTTCTGCTTCTGCCCTATCCCACACTCCTTAGTGCAGGACAGCGTGAAACAAGAAGGACATTCCGCCGTAGAGTATCAAAAACCCTTGGTGAGCCGGCCACACTGAGGCTGAATGCGTAAGAGGAAAGTTGGCATCCTTGGAACCTTTCTCTACGGGTTCGGCGGAGGTGTAATGGAGGTTTGTAGTGAGTATGCCCTTCAGGAGAGCCTCACACTACCCAAGAGGTGCCGATAGGTGTCTTACACTCGTCGAAATTTGTTGGGTGTCCATAAGGTGGTTTTCCCTCCATTTAAAAAAAAGAGGGGTTGCAATTACGAGGATACGAAGAGCAGAAAAGTTGTTCCCCCTCGAATCAGAAATAGACAAGTCCGAGCAATTTCCCATTTTAAAGCCGGATAATGGAGGTGCTAAGTTTTCATTGGATCACACTGTATATGAAAAAGCTGATAATATTTTGGAAGTACCTACCCATGACTCTACCCAAATAGCTATACCCAAACTATACATTCAACGAAAATATGTTCAGGTAACTAACATAATTGACAATAATTTCCTTCAAAAATTATGAAACATTTTCTCGAAACTGGTTAATGCCTTCTTTTATTTTTTCACCCTTTAGTTCATGAAACCGGCTTGAGGAAAGGTATAGGCAAGCGCGTCCTAGGGGGGGGGGGTCAAGGGGATCATGACTCCCCCCCAAAATGGAATCACCTAACTCTTAATATGCGTTTCAAGCAGAAAAAGTACAAATTGGTCCCATCAAGAAACTTGAAGCCCATAACTGCAACCCCCCCAAAATTTGAGGCCCTTGGGTATAGGTATAGCTAGTCTGTAATAGTCTTCAGTCTTCACCTTGTAGTTTTTGTTACGATCTAAAAAATGAATCTGATTTCTCCTTCTACGTAGGCCTCCAACAATTCTAGGAATTATAAATACTTACTCATATCACAACTCTTGGTTTCATTGACACCATCTAGAACGTACTTAGTATCATTCTCGTACTCCTATTTCCTGTCCAAATTGATAAGCCTTGACATTCACATGGTCACTCTTGCCAATGGAAAAAAAAAACAATTCCTTGATCTTGAATTTTGTTTTTGCGTCGAAATACTCTTTGTCTTATTGTTATTTTTGGTGTGTTAGATAAGACAACAGGAAGTAGTTGTACTAAAATAGTTTTATCAGTAGTAGTACCAAAAAAACAGGAAAACAATAGGATATTTGCAGATGCATATGTACCACGTTTTGTATTTGTTGACAAGAATGATGCAGAATAATATAATTGTTTCATACTTATTTCTTGGAAATTATGTTAGCAAATACCCATTTATTTCACTCTGTGTTATGTTTGTGTTGATGCCTTCTATGTTGAAATACACCATTAATATTTTACCTGCTGAAACGAAACTACTACTTTACTTATTTTGTCCCCAACTTAACTATAATTATTTTAAGCTTATTCTATCAATTTCTAACTTTGAAATATCTATTGAAATTTGCAAGGTTTTTAAACCTTGAATAAAGCGAACATGGCTATTTGCAGAAAGGAAACTAGGTACACACGGACGCAAAAGTCGAGGTTCAGATTTATCGTTTATTTTATAGACAATAAATTTACAATATTAGTACAGGATGATATTTTTATCATCATTAGAGTTATTTTTTTCACTTCACTATAAGGTATAGATTGAAATCATGTGCTGTAGATTCATCAAACTAGGACAATTTCCAATTACCTAGTTAAAAGTGTGGTACCTATAAATAAATAAATTCAGTAACGATAAAATTGTTCCGTGTTTGCTGTATAAGCTTATCATTCATTCATGTTTCTACCTATAAGTAGTTTGATGCTTTCAAAGCATGCAAATATTCTTATAGAATCAATAGAATATCATTACTTATATGTAATGAAATACATTTGATTTTTGTATATTATTTATATTTTATTTCAAAAGTTAAAATTCTTTTCATCTCAAAATTTCTTTGTATATTAAAAATTGTGAGACAAAATATAAAAAATGTATGCATATTCATTGATTCATAAATCACTAATGCACCTACCTGTATTAGTTTTCATATTAACTAATATCAACGTAATCTTCTCTCTTCATGTTCCTTCCAAAAGAATTTGGACTATCAATCAATTTATCCCATGCATTATAATATTCTTCATTAGATATATTCAATGGCAAGTCATGATCCTTCAAAAATTTTTGCCAAATCTGAAATATCGTAGGATATTGTTATTAGAAGAATTCAATAAATAATATTTATATTTAAAAAAATGCTTTGACATATAGGTATAGTAATTTTTCGAATGTTGTCATCACTGGTAGAAAAAAATGTTATATCGATAAATACGCTAAACCATAGAGATATTTGAATCTAATATGTATCTCTATGCGCTAAACTACAGAAATATGTGCGAACAATTATTATCTCAAAAAAAATAACTCACATATTCATCAGGTGGTTTATTTGGTTGTCGATTTCCTAAAGTCCCATCATAAAATAATTGCAAAGTGTGTAGCATATAATAATAAGTGTACATCTTGTCCGCTTCCATTGCCTAAAAAATATTCTATTTAGTGAACAAAATGTTCTAAAAATGATCATTCCTATTCAAATAATTTTAACAAAATCAACGCTGTGATTGGGTTTCCGATATTTTCATGTTACGTATTCATTTCAATCCTTCATAACCATTTATAAAACTGAATAGTCATGAGTACTTCAAGTTTTAGTACTAGAAATGTAAACTCGATTTTGATTCTATATAATTATTGAAATAATTTTCTTATTTATAAAATATTTTAACTAAATGTCTATTTGTTAGTTCTTTTAATTTTATTGAGCCCTTCACCAAATCAAGTTCAAAACACTCACATTAAAAGTAATTGTATGTCTACTACAACACTTAGCTTCATAAACAGATTGAAAATTATGGTTGTCAACAGGAAAAAGAAGTCTGTTCAAATTGTAGGGATGAAATAATGAAAAACCAAAATTGTCTTTTGTATCCATGACAGAAATATTCAGTTTTTTCAAATAACTACCTAAAAGTATTTAGATTAGGTGAAGTGACATTCTTCTATTCGATTCAGCTATTGATCATATTAATAGGAAGATGAATTTTCTTGTGAACTTTTCATTTTACTTATAAATTTGTTTGAACATGAAAATTACTCAGTCAAATCAAGGTACCAAACTTAATCCTGTTTTCATTTTAAATCGGCTTTGATGTTTTTCTAAAGTTTCCTATGTCACTCAAAAAAATCTAGTTTTCTAAGATATACATGAAATCAGTAAATACTATGTACCTAATAAATAATCCTCTTTATTCTTATAAGATACATCATTATCACAAGTGGAGTTTCTCATCGAGGTTAACACTCCTTTACTAATAACATATCCAGCTCTACCCAAATTATAATTTGTATTCCAAAATTTAACAGAATGACCTAAATAAAAATGCTTTGAGCTATTTTTATGTTGAAGATAAAGACGCAAGTTTTCCATAATAACAAATGTGTCATCATTTACAATCAAGAGCCAGTCATAATATAAGGGAGTTTTATTTAACTTTTCACAAAACTGACTCCATAAATTCACCTTTGGATTTGATTTTGAGGGAAATATAGTTCTTGTCTTATTAATATAGAAACTCTCGATTTTGTTACAACCCCTTCCCCAAGTATTCTTTATGGCTTGAACATTTTTTTCTTTGAGAACCAAAATTAAACATAAAATTTGTATATTTTTGAATAGGAATTCAGATTCTGTTGGATAACTATTATTTCCATATCTCAGAGAATCGAAGGATAAATACTTTCTGTTATAATATTGCTTTGGATTAATTTCTGTATTTGTTTTAAATTCTTGGCGAAATTCTGTTAATTCCTTTTTCTGGAGATAGATTGAAATTATGGTTCCCGTTAAAAACCCAAAAATGAAAATTATATGTGGATTTAGGCGTTTCATCTTAATATCATTGCTAAATATTGGTTTTAACTCAAAAATGGCACAAACATCTGAATATTCTAAATACTAAAAAATATTCAAAACATTTGACATATAGTATGTAAGTGAGGTTAGGATAATAAAGTTCATCGAGAAGGTCTTCTTGATATTTTTCACAAAAGTTAATCGAGATATCGTACAATTCATGGAAAGAACCCGTCTTTCTTTTTGTGAAAATTGATATTTCTGTTGAACTAAACGATAAACTTTACTCTACATATTTATTATAGAGGCAAATATGAATCTCATTTTAGTTCACCACATATTAATTGAAATATTGACTTTTTTACTCTATGATAGTAAATTCAAATTCAAATCATCAAAGAAAATCAATTGATTCGTTCAAAATATATGTAGTGCAATAAATCTTATGATAAAAAAATTCAGAAATTATGCAATTTTACCGAAATTCCTCAAATAAAGCTTCATATTCTATACCGGAGATAAAACACAAAGAAAAACTAAAGGAAAATGCCCTAAGCAGAATAAAATTCATTCACGATCGTATTTTAGATCATATGAAAATGAAGAACTTTTTAGAAATTCATCAAGTTAAACAGTATTTGAATCAGATCAACCGATTAATTACAAATGTAGATGAAATTGAAGTTTACCGGAAAAAAGTGAAGAATATGCTTCTTTCCGTAAATGATAGTATCATGGAGTTTGAACAAGCTGTTAGTTCAGGAGAGATAAAATTCAACTATGTCCAAACATCTCGAAAAGACCAAACAATTAATAAGAAGACTTCTCTAAATTCATCAGGATTATCCACGTTGGGTGAAACATCATCACTATCTTCTCTGGCATTAACAAACTGCAATTTTCAGACTCTCAGAACTAAAAATTCAGAAAGTTATACCTTCCAACGCAATCCAATCAATGCCAGTTTAGGACCTCTTTCGATGGTATCAGAAATTTCTTATGAAAAAAACAGTTTTATACAACCCATCGCTGAAAATGAATTGTCGAAGAATACTAATTCAATATTTTCTTCTTTGGAATTAACAAACAATGATTTCAAGACTTTGTCAAATAACGCCACAACTCAGAATAATAATACAGAAGAGAACAGTTTGTTATCAAATGACATCAGTAACAGTAGAGTAATGAGTCAAATGGAAGTGATTGTAAGTCCTGATTTATTCATTCAACCAATAACGATTTCAAAGAGAAAACAAAAAACTCATGTCAACACCAAAGCAAACATACAGGAAAAGAATGGTACCAAAGAACATGTGCACACCGCAACACATAATCCTGAGTTCATAATTCGGAATTATGATCATGTTGAAAATTTTAATAGATTGAGTTTAGAAAGATCTGAAAATAATACTAGTATGGAATATTTTACTCAACCTCCTATAGAGAAGGAAGAAAGTTACAAAGTTAAATTAAAAGATTTTCAAATTCCATCAAATGCAGAAAAAATCTCTAGCTGTCTCATCAATAATATTGAATCGGAGGAAATGAGCGATAATAGTGAAATATACATATTTAATGACATGAACAGTTTTCCAAATGTTGAAACTGATAAAGGAAATAATAATTGTGTTATGTATGATAGGGACTATGAAATTTGCAATGAAACAAAGCATAATAAAGATTCTCATAGTTTTGTTAAAAAACAATCTCCAATTCACACAAATACATTAACCAAAGATCACACTCTACAGGAATCTTCTAGAGAAAAAGCCAAAGACCTTAAAAAGTATAATGTAACCATTTCAGAAAATAAGTCTTGTCATTCCAACACTCTTAATGAAACAAAGCAATCTGAAATTAATTTAGACCACTTGGATATTAGTTCTAGCCAAGGAGTCAAGAGAAGATTTTTGGACTCATCGACAGATCTGAAAATGATCAATGGAAATATTATTTCTACTACTGAAAATGTTTTAGTTGAAAATTATTCCATTGCTTCCTCTGAGAAAATTTCCTCAACCTCTGAAACATTAATCTCTTGTAATAAAACTTTAGATGAACTGAGTAAAGAGTTACAAGAGGCGACAAAGGAATGTTCTGAAGTTTGGGAAGACTACATAAATCTATTGAACGAATCAAAAAAGGAATTGGCGAAATCTAAAAATACTTCAATATCAGAATATAACAATGGAAAACTGAAATTTCCACCTGGTTATGAAGACCATTATAAATATCTTGACGAGGTCCTGTTTGAATTCAAAAGTACAATTGGAATTCCAAATAATATCAACCAAACAGAAAATAATATTATTTCTTTCGAAGATACCATGAATGATTGGCAAGAATTGCAACAAATTGTACAGAGAATAATAAAATGCGAGAAAAAGAAAAAAAATTTTAATTGTACTCTTAAGAATAATAAAGTGTAATTTTTTACCTCAAAAAGCTTTTATTTGTTGAATGAAATTAAAGCTAAGCACCGTTTAAAAATATTTGGTTTACAAAAATCGTTCCATTTTAAGTTAAATAACAAACATTATATACTTCTTTTATTTTATTAAGGAACATTTTATACATTAGACAGTTCTTGATCATATAAACTAAAAACAACCAACATTCATAAAACTTATCATAAAATACATAAAATTTTCGCGACAGATTCGAGTTATATCACAAATGATTCGATTAAGTTTGAAAGATTCATAGATTGAAAATGTATTTGGGAAGATTATTTAAATAAAAGTCTCCTCCTAAATTCGAACAACCTAAAAAAATTGCAGCATTTGTCAAATGTTACTTGACTCAAAGCTTGCATTTTATCTTGAACTCATAGGTGCAAATATATTCTCAAAGAAAAAGATTTACTTCCACATAGTTATACTAATAGGCCATTTATTTTCTCTTTATTCAGCTACTTTTCTAACTAAAACACAAAATGGGTCCATAATTTAAATTCGGAATAATCCTATATGATTCATGTCTTCTTCAAAACATTTTTAGGACTTAAGCACCATATAAAGCATATTGAGATTGAGTAGTAATAAGCTTAGAACTAGATGGAATCACAACATCAAATCTATATATAGGGAACATAATCTCAAAATTTGTCAAAAACTAAATCAGATTAGATACCAATTATTACACTATGCCTTCTTTAGGGCTATTTCTGAGCCCGACAGTTTGTCCGGCTTGAAATGGTCATGCCTTCAAGCCCATTTTGTGTCGGGCATAAAATTCATTCAAAACTTTAAGATTTTCCTCTCAGAAATGTCAGGTTCACCAACACAAAATTTTTTGTTGGATTGGACATAATTCATATTAGGAAGGATAAAGTAACACTAACGGTACTATAAGTAATATTCTCCGTAATTTCCCTAAAGGTTTGATGCTTGTATAATTGTGTTAATGCAGAAAATATATGAACAAAACATAAACCTAACCTCGAAAATAATTTCAAGGTTAGCCACCCTGTAATTAGCTCTGAAACAATGTCAAAAAGGCATGGAGTAATAGTGCCATCTGTGAGAAATAGACACGAATAGTACACAAAAGGCATTATGTAATGAGGTGATGGAATATTTTAGGAAATATTCCATCAAGAACTGTTAAATTCCACAGTAAAAATGCAATATGGAATAGGGTAGATCATTTTCATGATGTACTAACTATACTTAAACCCATTTTTTGTGAGATAAGCACACGAACTACAATAAAATGACTATAGTGTGATAAAATGAATATATATACTTGGTCCCGTTCGGGTACCCTGAAAAGTTTGGTAGTATAGAAAAAATTAGAAAGTAGCAAATATTCAATATAAAATATACTCCATAAAATAATTTTCAAATATAAAATATCTCATTGGGAAATATATTAGTTTTATTTTTGCAAATCTAAATATATCATCATAAGTTTAACTGTGTATACATATATATATTTCCTATATTTTTATCTTTGGTTATCAAGTCCACTAGTTTCATGGTTCTTTAGATATGTAAAATTGAGATAAATTGACATTCATTGGCACACAGATGAAAGCAATAATTTTGAAAAAGGATAACAATCAAATTTAGAAACACTCAACATCAAGTATTTTTGTTACTATAGGTTCTATCTTTTCTTTCTTTTCTACGAGTCAGTAATGCTACATCTTCACCTGATTGCATGCCTCCTATTGAAAATTAATGAATATTCCATTCGGTAATCCCTATTGCTTTCCTTTTCTCACGGTTCCATTTAAAAACTGAATTTACCTCTCACCTTGAAGAATCCCAGTGCATTTCGATTGTGTAACAAAGAACCTATGCCGACATAATTTTCCAGAACGATATTCTTGTGGTATATGGCACAGTAATCTTTTTCATCAGACTTTTTGACCTGCATGGCTACGAAAACATCGCATAATTTATCCACAAACGTATCCAGATCGAAAATATTTCTACGAGGTTCAACTGTACCATCTGCAAAAACACAAGATGAGCAAGATATTGAGGAAAATGTTCCTTTCTGTAATTTTCGAATTTTTTGCCAAAAGTGGTCCTAAAAGATCAAGTTTGACACACTGATGAAGAATTTGAGGACAAAATCGATTCTCGAACTCACCTTTATGGAAGTACAAAGGATGATAGGTGAATGTACAAAATGGCACATTATCAGTGAATGGATTCCATTTAGAACCCAAAGTTGCTGGTTTTTCTTGTTTCCACATTAGTCTTGCTCCTCTCATATTTCTATCCCTGTTGAAGAATAACCGTTATTCAAAATGTTACGAAATACCCCAAAACGATGCCTGCATACAAAAATGCACAATGTTCTCGAAAATATTACATCACAAAAGCCTCTCGATCCAGTTTTGAAGGAAATTTCATAGAATTATAATATATACATTTCGATTATTAGTCAATTGATTATCACATGGTACACTTTGCAATACTGTCTTCTATGTATTGTTACCTAATTGAATAATTCTAAGTCTACTTTTGCTCTAACTACATATTCAGCAAAATAACTTAAACTCGTATTCACAACGTCACAAAGCAAACAAATAAGAAAAAGCCGATGCATAGAAGCATTATTAAAATACCTAGATTGGTAGAAGTTATTCATTGGTTTACTTTCAGAATTCCCCCATCGAGAAAAAAGACAATTCTCCAAAAAATTAGTCAATCCATCTGTGACTCCATTTAAACGACTGTAGAAAATAAATTATAATATGTATATAATATATAAATTTTAATATTCGAGTGTTTCAAAGAAGAAGAAATCCACGGAATATTTGTAAATGAATTAGTAGTTTTTTAATATTTACACTAAACAGAATGAGTAAAGACTTTCAGGTTGGCTCCATGTGGAACATTCTATTCCTTTATCCAATATTCTCGAGTTATTTCAGTATTTGCATCAAAATTAATTAACAAAAATAACAAACCAATATTGTTTCTTTCAAGTTTAAACTCGGCTTTTAGTCCCCCTCATAATTCATAAACTACAAATCATAGCAAAGCCTCATTTCAAAGATTCGTTTTATGCTTTATTGGAAAGGGACATTTGCAATCGGGAGATTAAAAACATTTTTGAAGCAATCATTCAAATACTAACGTAACTTTCACTACTATTTACCATCCAAAAAATGTGTGTTCGTGTTTCCTGAAATATCTATAATAGTGATTAAAAAATTACAATTAAAATAGTTTGTATGAGGTTGTCACTGAGAAATGTATGTGTTATTGATAAAAGAAATCGTTTTCAAGTTCTCAATTTGAATATTTTGATATTCAATGATCCTTCTATTACTAGTCATCACTTTTTAAAATTTACTTATCAATTCAGTTAGGGGAATTTATAGGCTTAGAAATTGTTCATCCACAAAGACAAATAATTATATAATAATAATAAGAATTATTATTTCACTTTTCAGATAAACCCCATATCGTTAAGCTAATTTGAGGCTTCCCATCAACCTACTATGCATGAAAAAATAAAAAACAAATAGAAAGCTTACGGAATTAATGAGCCATTAGGGTAGACAAGATCTCCAATATGCAGCTGTTCTACTAAATCCAAGGGCAATTTTTTGTATCCTAAACGTTTTAGAGCTATAAAATCGTATTTGGCAATGACTAGAGTTTTTGGTGTCAGGAGAATGAGCCTTTCTTTATCAGTATCCCAATGGTTAATTCTAAAATATATTGAATTAGAAAAACAAGCAAAAATATTAGAGAATAAAATCGAATAACATGTCTCAAAACTATGAATAATTATCATATAAAAAATAATCTATCATCACTTACTGGGTAAGCAAAAAGTAAGCTAAGAGAGGACCATCAGAATCTTCATCTAAAAATTCCTCTCTGCATTCCTTCACAGCATTATCGACAACTCCTTCCCGAAAAGTAAAATAACTACATGGGTCCTCCGGTATAATAACAGTTGATTGAATAGTCTTTTGTTGGTTCAAAGAAGTGTTCTGAGAAGCTGTGCGTTCTATTTTTGGTTCCGGTTTAGCTCCCCAGATGTTGACAGTTACTGAATAAATAATGATATGTAGAAATTGTCAATATCTTTCACAGAAGTTCAAGAATATTAGCTATACATGAAAAGCAATTTGTATTGTTTTGTGAAAATTAATGTTTGCCATAAGTGCTCTGGTCAAAAATACCAAATCATGAAGGATGTTCACACCCTTTATCATTCAATATGCATGAAAAACATCAAGAAGCATAATTGTAGGAATACAATGAATTGAAGTATTACATTTGTTTGGTATAGAAGCGAAGGGAGACATCAAAGTCTGTCCCCAGTTACAATTGGAGGTAATTTTCGCATTTTCCTTATCCAGACTTTGATTTTCTTTCGACTTCGGCAACAGATCTGCTTTACTCCCTCCAGGATTAATTCTTAATGATCCCCCTCTGAACTGTGAAGCTGAATCATCCTCTAAATTGTATTCGTCTATCATATTTCAGTCAGTTACTCAGATACTTCTTCGATTTTTGTCACGTAAACAGCTTGCGTAAACTGAAAACAATTAGCAATTTTTCAGGTTAGAAGTTTCGCTAGTGTCAAATCAAGTGAAAAGGATTAGATTTTCCTGTTACTATGGAATCCTTGTTAGAGAGAGGAAACCTTGGTCTCCCCTCAATAGAGGGCGCTAGGAATTTCAATTCCATTAATTTTACATCCTATTATTAAAACCGTTTTTTCAACATTTAAAATCCAGTCGACGACTTGAAAAATGAAACATAAATGTTATTCATACTAAATTGCTTGATTCAATTTCATAGGTATTTATAGAATGGAAATTTTAGGAATAAATTAAACAAGTAAGACCATTATGGAAAGTTGCAAATTGGCGAATGCGAAACTTAAAAATAATGATTCTAATGATTAAATTGTGAAAAATTATTCCAATGGAATAGAATTTTTTGTCAGTATTTTATGAAATTTGGACACTAATTCAGCGTCAATAAAACATAACATAACAGAATGCTTCAGTTAGTTTCAATAAGCCGAAAATCAAGATTTTAATGAGTTTATAACAAACCTATTTCACACAATTTCATTAAATTTGTGAAGTGCAACAGTATGATGACTAAAAATGGCTAATTTGATTCTAGAAGTCTACTCGTTATGAATTTATAATTAATAATTTCTGATTGATTGATTTGAGAGTATTTTTTCTTATTTATAAAACATGAAATGCCCCAATTTTCTTTTCATATTTCCCCTCCAATCAGAGGAGATTTAATCCCCTACATTCTCCTCTCAGGAGAGGGTTTGTTGAGCGAATAAAAAAAAACAGCGAGTAGGCGTTTCGGTGGTGGGGATTGGACTCCAGTGTTAGAGCAAGAGAATATAACGTATATTCTTGGGAAGTCCCCTTTAGATGACTCCTGAACACCGACACCTCTGAAAATTCCAACAAGAACATTCAACACATAAGACAGGTGAGTTAACGAAGAGATTACGTTCAGTTTTCTGAATAAGATGCTTTAATATTCTTCTAAGTTTGCATGCACTTGGTTCCTTTTTTCGAGATGAAAAGTTATGATAGTTTTTTTTTTGATATTTGTGTTTAATAAGTCAAGAACTATTGTACTTGTTCCGGCTGTGTTTGTTTTTTAGATTTTTTAGAATAATGATGGAAATTTAATGATCAAATTAATTTGAAGAATTGATTTCACGTTAAATTTTTTAATCGTTAATGGTAGATGTATATAGTTAACTTCATTGTACAATTTATCTTAGATAAGCTTTTATTGCTACTTGAACTTTAATTTTCATCAAATTTAATTTAGAACTAATTCGCAGAATTTCCTAATATCAAATTTTAACATAATTCTCCTAACGAAGAATACCTACTAGTAAATAATAAAAATTGCGACACAAGAATAAGCATGCTACCTACTTATTCCTAAAATCCTTTCTCAGGATTGCTGAATAATTTACTTTGTTTGCTTACTCTGATAATTGACCTTTGAACTTATTTTCATAAGTCGTTAAGAAAGAATTTTCGGAAGAAGTAATTCATATAAACCAAGTTCAATTTCTGGAACCAGCACCTTCACCATTTTGCACTTCAATTTCAGTAGGAATAAGGTACATAATTTAGCAAATGTGATAGCTCACTCTGTTACTTGCTGTTATTGTAAACAACAAAAGGATAGTTGATAATTTCTTGATCTGAATACCACATTATTGAAGTTGTATTATTTCTCGATTTCTTTCTTAAGAAAACAAATTGCCTTATTGATTTCTCCTTTGGTTTATTAGGTACTTCCAATTATAAATTTTTGGAATCATTCTGAGAAAAAAAAATCAGTTTTCATTTTGAAATGTGTAGAAACTAAAAACTGAAACTCGAATGAATTTTTTCAGGTTTCAGTGTTCTTCATCGGAAAAAATGAATCAAACTCAAAATATTCTACCTCAAATATACTAATTCACATTGAATTTCAAGATTGAACTCAATTTGGAAAATTAAACCTATTTTCGTTCTAGAGAATGCTTATCAGCTGGTTTTTGTTGAATTTGCTGCCACTCCTCAATGCTTTTCTAATAAATACTGCGATGGAACCTGATGGTTGGAAAAAGCCTGGATGTCATAAAGTAGGTAAGTAATTTTTGATTATTTCACCGAGGTGTATCTACAGGACATTTATCTAAGTGCAACTTGCTTAGAACGATATAATTGTTGAAATTGTTGGTTGTAATTTTTACGTACTATTTCTCAATACAAGAAAAATAAGTAACGTTCCTGTTTTAACGTAACTTCAACTCTCATTGTCTTGAATTCTGAAATTTTTCCAATTAAATTCAAAATTATGGTCGCTACCAGATTTTTTTTAAATTTATTAAACTCATCAATCATGACATCAATTTTTATTATTTTTTGATATTTCCCATTTCATTTGTGTTCAGTAGGCTATGCAATGGAGAAATGGCCAGATATACGCTTCAACAACGTTTAGAAATTGTTTAATTGTTTTGTAAAAATCAGTGCCTATTATGAATACTGAGAGAAATTCCTGAAGAATGCAAAGGATGACATTATTCAGTTATAAGAAAATAGTTATTATTCAGTTAATTGACTCACTATTCGTTGAATTTTAGACAAATTTTGAAGTGAATTTCTTTACACTATACAAGAGCATTTGTACCGATTACCAAGCCTTGCTTGGCAGTGAGTGAATTAACTGAATAACTTCGTCCATGAATTATTTTTGAATTTCTATCAGTATTCTCAATTGTGCACTGATTTTGATAAAACAATTCAACAATTTCTAAACGTTGTTGAAACGTGTATAATTTCACGATTAAATGACATAACCTATGAACACGAATGACATAAGATGTGTCAAAAAAAACACAATATTGCCACTTCAACAATGTAAAATTGTATCATGCAGTTATTCGGCAAATTCAGCTTTTTAAAAATGAGAATACATGCTTCTTTTGTATCGAGTCAGTAAATACGTACAGATACAAACTCTTTGAATAGTATGATCTTCTGGATATTATCAGAAATATAGAGAAATTTAATTTTTCCAATTCTTTCAGATTACAATTTTATTAATATTACATATTGATATTCAGATCAATTAATTCATTAGAATAGTGTAGTTTATACATCACTTTTGTACTGTCTAACTCTGTGAAAACGCATTCATCAAATTGTAAATTTGACCTAAATAATCAAGCACTGACCCATATAGAACTATTATAGTGAATTCAAGTGCGCGGAAAATGAATTTTCCGTGGATGAATAGATATAATTGATATGCTAATAACTAGAATAATTCACATGTGTTTGAAGTTTGTCGAATGTGAAGAGTCCAACAGATTTTGATTTAATTTGATTTGATATAACACATCATTCACTCAATATGTTCCGTGTTTCGTGGCTAATCAGAAACAACATATTTTATGTTAAATATTCGACATAGTCATCTCCAAGAATGTTACATGTAGGTACTCCAACTCTACTCTAACTTTTCAGTATATTTTCATTAGAAAGATTCTTCTTTGCTTTCGAAATAACCTCAACCTCTGCAATTACTTCATCATTAAAGCCAAATTTTTTCCCTGGAGCATTCTTTTGAGATCTGTAAAAAGTCAGTAAACACTGGAGGCCTAATCTGGAGAATAAGGTGGGTGGTCAAGCAGTTGGAAGCGCAATTTGTTGAATTTGACCATGATTTTCATCGATGAGTGATAAGGAGCATTGTTTTGGTGACAAATGTTTTTTTTTTCATTTTAGGACGTTTTTTCTCATCAATCCAATAACATGCACATCCCACCCTTCCTTGGACTGACCAATGGCAATTGAGTGTATCACCTTCAGATACTACATAGGCGTACAACTTTGCTTCCGCCGTTTTTTCCAGGCCTTATTGTATAAAACTGGTTATAAAGGGTGTTTTTTTTTAGAGCTATAGAACTTCTTAAATTGCAATAAAACAACGATGGATTATTCGATTGACATGAATTTTATTTATCCGCAAGATAATCTTGTGGCATTACAATTTAAATATGATTTCTGGCATATGACCGCCACGGCTTGCTCGGATGTAGTCCAATCTGGACGTCCAATTTTCGATGACTTTTTCCAACATTTGTGGCCGTATATCGGCAATAACACGGCGTATGTTGTCTTCCAAATGGTCAAGGGTTTGTGGCTTATCCGCATAGACCAATGACTTTACATAGCCCCACAGAAAGTAGTCTAGCGGTGTTAAATCACAAGATCTTGGAGGCCAACTCACAGGACCAAAACGTGAAATTAGGCGGTCCCCAAACGTGTCTTTCAATAAATCGATTGTGGCACGAGCTGTGTGACAAGTTGCGCCGTCTTGTTGGAACCATCTCCTGGACATCATGGACATGGACATGGACATCAATTTAAAGTTCTGAAGCTCTAAAAAAACACCCTTTACATCCTTATGACTGTTCAACTGACACTTATGTATATCTTGCACTGTTGATATGTTTCTCAGCTAATTTTCTTCTTGCTTAGGTCACACAAGGAAGATCAGCATACCAGACTGCGTGGAGTTCAAAATGACAACCAACGCATGCAGGGGCTACTGCGAGAGCTGGGCTATACCCTCTCACCAAAAGAACAACCCGGCGCAACCCATAACCTCAATCGGCCAGTGCTGCAACATTATGGAAACAGAAAATGTAGAAGCTCGAGTTCTTTGTGCTGATGGCATCCGTACGCTTACCTTCAAATCTGCCATTAGCTGCGCCTGTTACCATTGCAAGAAGGACTAAAGGTTTCCGGAAAATGTGAAATATGCCTAACATAATAAGGATTGTGATTGTAATATGATATATTTATTGTAAATATTATACTGACTGACTGAATAGATTACTTCTTGACGATTGTTCTGATTTGGTACCTTGTCCAATTTGAAATGGGGGAATGAAGTGAATAATATAAGGTGTAGTAAAAAGAAATCCATTACTATCCAATAGATGGGTTTATTTATCTGTATCTCTCTTTCCATAAGTCTGATGGGGATCCACTGGATGGCATTAGAAAGGTGAGATTTCTTACTAAAAAAACTTTCCTGACAGTTTTGTGATTAGTTGACTCAGTTTAGTTTGAGCGCGCGTCAAAGATGAAAACTAGCAAAGATTTTAACATTTTTTTCATATAAAGCCGAAAATGCAAGCTAGGGAGCTGAAAATGTAAATAGTGTTAATGGTCCTGATACTGTAACAGCCAATAACACGCAAAGTGAATCACTTACGACAACGTCAAGCGAAAACGGTCGTGGTAAAAACGCGGTGAGCAGGCAGAAATGGTGGCCAAGTTAGGAATGACGGCCAGAAAGATTTTTCTGTAGGTTTGCCAGGGAATTATCTACTATGAGCTGCTCCTCCAACTGTTAACTCGGAACTGTACTGTCCACAATAGACCGTCTGAAGGAACCAATCGCCCAGAACCGGCCAGCTTTAGGCAATAGGAGAGGAATTGTGATCCATAAGGACAACGCCAGGCCACACACTTGCTTAGTTGGGTGGTTCTTATGCATCCACCTTATAGTCCGGACCTGGCACCAAGTGATTGCCATTTGTTCCTGTCCATGACGAACAATTGTGCTGGTGAAAAATTCGATCCAACAGAAGCTTGAGAAAATAGACTTTCTCAATTTTTTGAATCAAAAAGTATCCAATACAACCCCAAAAATATTGCATTGCCTTGTCTTTGAGACTTGTTTTTCTATCGATGATAATTCTAAAGGGAAACATTATAACTTTGATATACCCTCGACTCTAATTATTCCTAAAAATATTGGGATCTATTTTCTTAATCTACTATAATCTACGATCATCACTCCTAATGATAAGTTTTCTTTGAAGTGGGCAAAAAACTCGAATTTATGATAAGCCTATTGGAAAAATCATTTTCAACTATAATTAATTTATCGTTAGATATCATTATTCTGTTCGACCAAATTAAAATAAATAAATAAATGAACTGAATTTTTCATTAAAATCTACAATTCATATAAAGAACGCTTTTCAGTTTGAAATCATAAACTACTGGTTCAGCTTTTGATAGTTTGATAGTTGATCGAAATATGGATTACTATGAAAGACTGTGTACTATACCTGGTAAAATAATATAGATTATTAATTTCTCTCAATAAATTAAAGTTAACTACTTATCACAAACAAGTTTTCAAATGTAGGTTTAGTATACCTAGAAATAAAACTATAGAATCTTTCGTAGAAATTAAAATTAAAATTTAACATAAAATCAAGAAATCAATAAAATTATTCCTGACAGAAATATTTTTCCTTCAAACGCTTTCTGGTGAAATCCATCTATAGAAGCTAGAATGGTTGATGTGTTTTTCCTCTCTAATAGTCAGTTTAAGAAACCATTTAATTTGTTTTTGTGATTTTTTTTAAACCTCAACAAAGACGGCTTGAGGCATTATCCATATGAATGTATAATAAATAAATATGAATGAATGAATAAAAAATTCATAAAACGAAAACACCATAAAATATCGTGTAAATAAAAAAAACAGAGTTTTTTGAGGAAATAATAGTTATGCTATATTCTTCACAGATTTCAATGATGAATTACGTCAACGAAGAAACCCTTTGAAAAAACTCCTCGAAAAAGCATTCACACCAAGGAAAACATTCTTTAAAATCATTTTCATTATTGAAGCATTCACTTACTCTTTCTCTGTCTTCATGACTATTTACCTTATTCTAACAACGTTTAATTATGAAAATCTGCTGAAATATGGAGCTTTCACGGGTGTCCATATATTTGTGAGTATTCTTCAATTTATTTTTGTTTAAAAAGCTCTTCTGCATTTTTTTTTATTGATAGGGTCAAGAGTCAAGATTCGAGGGTTTGATAAAACATGATTTGTAAATTTGATAGATTTGTATCCTAAAACTTTTAGTTTCGGAGATACAGAGTGATTCATGAAAATTGTCCTAAATTTCTGATCTCCAGAACTTGGGAAACAACAGTCATATTTCATTTAAATTTTGTGGATTTAATCACTTTATACAGCCCTTCAATTGTAATTTCAATATTTTCAGGGCAGTACTCAGGTTATTGAGCTTTTGTTTCAGACTCCGAAATCTATATTTTTCACACGCTTTAGAGAAATGTCGTTGTTGATATGGAAAAATACATAATTCAATTCAATTTTCATTTTGAATGGCACACTTTTTCCAAAAGGGTAGCAAACGAAAGAATTTATGTTTTATGTAACTTTTTTGGAATATGGTAACGGGTTTTTTTTCGAGGTAAATAACTTTAAATTGGCATTACTGTTCAAGATAGCGACCGATTTAACAGCTGTTAAGTGATTTATTCTCAGTTTGGTTTGGCAATTCATCATGAATAGACTCACGCCTGAACAACTGTTGCAAATAGTGCAATTTCATTTCGAAAATAATGGTTCTGTGCGGAATACGTATCGCGCACTACGTCCATTTTATCCGATGAAGCGCACTTCTGGTTGAATGGCTACGTCAACAAACAAAACTGCCGCATTTGGAGTGAAGCTAATCCTCAAGTGTATGTCGAAACACCGTTAAATCCAGAAAAACTGACTGTTTGGTGCGCTTTATGGGCTGGTGGAATCATTGGTCCGTACTTCTTCAAAAACGATGATGGCCAGAACGTTACAGTCAATGGTGATTGGTATAGAGCCATGATTACTAACTTTTTCATTCCTGAATTGAACAACCATGATGTCCAGGAGCTGTTGTTCCAACAAGACGGCGCAACATGTCACATAGTTAGTGCCACAATAGCTTTATTGAAGGACACGTTTGGTAACCGCCTAATTTCACGTTTTGGACCTGTGAATTGGCCTCCAAGATCTTGTGATTTAACACCGCTAGACTACTTTCTGTAGGGCTATGTAAAGTCATTGGTCTATGCGGATAAGCCACAAACCCTTGACCATTTGGAAGACAACATTCGCCGTGTTATTGCCGATATACGGTCAGAAATTTTGGAAAAGTCATCGAAAATTGGACGTCCAGATTGGACAACATCCGAGCCAGCCGTGGCGCTCATATGCCAGAAATCATATTTAAAATGTAATGCCACAAGATTATCGTGCTGATAAATAAAATTCATGTCAATCGAATAATCCATCGTTGTTTTATTGAAATTTAAAGATCTATAGCTCTAAAAAAAACACCCTTTACTTTTTTATTTCTTTTGTGATCATATTTTTTAATCTGCTGAGATGAAAAATGACTTTCAAATACTTCGCTATATCATATGAACCACAAAAATTACTGAAAAAGAAACGTTGTGGATTTTTTCGAATATCTCGAACAGAAACCAAGTTATAGCGAAATATTTTAAATAATCATTTTTCAGGAAAGCCTTGTAACTCGAAAACGAATCAAGATATCTATGATCTGCTTTTTGATATCTTATTATTTCGATATAATTTGAAATTGAAGATTTATTTTCGAGGTCTTATAGTCCTTGAGATGCTCTGCCGGGTGAATTATGAACTCAACGAATTTCAATTTGAATAATGTTTGACTCACCCCATATCTAACGTTAATTTTTATTGAAAACCAGTCCAAAATTATGACCTTATGGAGCAATATTTTTCATGCAAAAGTGTTCCATTCAAGATGTTTTCCTACGAGAAATTTACTTTAAAGAAATGCCATCTTCCAACTTTGACACCCTGTATCTCTAAAACTAGTCAAGGGATTGAGTTGGACAATGGACTTCCTTGTTTAGGAGGTCATATTCTACAAAATACGAAAAAATAACCGGTGACAATTTTTTCATTAGACTGCTGCCTGTTCCTTCAGGCCAGTTTTCATGAATCACCCTGTATATCCGAAACTAACAGTCTTGGGAGGGAAAACAAGCTACTTTTCTGAAAGGCTGGCTAAGGCTAAGCACTCCTGCACCATTAATTTTTAATTTACAGTGAATGTTGAAACTGTATTTTGCTCTTATTTCAGTTCATAGAGAATATATTCATACTCTTGAGAACCTTGGATCAAGTACATACATGGGCTAAAGATGTCGAAGCTAAAACATTCGCCTTTGAATTGTCTGACCTTAGTTATTTTTCGAAAGACTCGGGAATGGTGAAACTTTTGAAGGTCGTCATGAGTACCAACTTTTTGTTGGGCGCAATCGCCTGCATTGGTCTACTCCTGTCTCAAGATACTCTCAGAGAAATGATCTACATGAGGGCCTGGATCTGTCAACAATTTTCAACCACTACTTGTTGGACATCGGGATATCTTCTAAGTCTGCTTGAATTTCCTGTAGTTTGCTCGATAGTAACAATACCATTCATTATGGTATATTACGAGGTTATCGATATAGTACATGTGAATTATTTAAACGAACTGGTTAAACAAATCTGTAGTAGTCACCTTCCTGAGAAGCAACTATATCATTCAGAAATATTTCAGCGTAAGGTAGCCCAAAAGATGAAGATATGTATAATGATACATAATATTTTAATACAGTGAGTACAATCTTCATATCACCTATAGCTACATGCTCTACAAGATCTATGACAAAATTTGACAGATGATAGTGTTTTTTTTTCTTGAATCTTCAACAATCAGTAGCTCAAAAGCTACATATAATAGATCTGGGTTATAGATTTATAGGAACTTCTCTTCTTAA
Organism: Harmonia axyridis; assembly: GCF_914767665.1. Classification (NCBI taxonomy): domain Eukaryota; kingdom Metazoa; phylum Arthropoda; class Insecta; order Coleoptera; family Coccinellidae; genus Harmonia; species Harmonia axyridis. The sequence continues at coordinate 36,761,258 of NC_059505.1, forward strand.
AATCAGCTTAAAATTCACTGTCAAATCTTTAAGCATCAGAATATTATCCTTAAGCACCCTGTATAGAATATTCCACATTAAGGAGTTGCTACGATTTAAAATAAAAACAAATATTCTTATCAAGTCGAAACATTAACCAATTAGTTAACCTACGTTTTAACCAACTGAAAAAGATTTTTTTTCGGTTTGTATCACCCTGTATTTTCAAAAAATACCCAATAGAGGGGCAGGTATGTTGTATGAATATTTTTTCTCAAATTTCATTAACAAGTGTGTCTATTAAAAATCAAATCACGTCGTGAAATATTCAACCTTGACAATTGAAAAAAATTATAATTCAAAGAAAATATTAATGTAGTACAATCAATAATATGTACCTATTATAGACTATCAAGCGATGGAACAATTATGATATATGTACCGACAGTCCTGATATGTATTGGTTCCATAGTCATGGGTAGTTCTATGCTGCTCTTCATTTTATCGGTGAGTGAGAAAAAATTCATTTTATAATGGACTGAAATATTTTTTTTTAGTACGATTTTAATCAGCTCAATTACTTTGTGATTGGGATATTTTCTGGTACGGTGAACTATTTTATTTGTGTATGGCTGTACATTCATTTTTCCCAGCTTTTGAAAAACGAGGTGAGGAAAATCGCTTTTGGGTAATTATTTTGAATGATGAACATTCGGAATCATTCAAAGAAAAAATTTTAATCCACTGAAATTTTCACAGTTTACGTTTAGGAATGTAAAGAATAAAAAAATCAAATTAAAAAATTTCTGTCTGTCCTCCGTATATAAACTGTGTCCGTAAACAAATTCATTTTCAGCTAAACAGACCATTTTAAGAAATAATCCTGAAACACCTCGATTTTTTATTTCAATTTACCGTATTTTAAAATCATAATCTAATATACAGGGTGAATTACTTTCGAGTAATTACGTCACCGTCATTTTTTTTGAATGGAACACCCCCATTTTGTCTCAATTTTCCGATAACTCGAGCTAAGCTGATTCCAAAAATGTATCACATGTTGATTCCAATTGGTACAGGGTGGACAAAAATACAAACGTTTTGTGTGTGCTCATAAAGTAACGCGTAACATTCTTTATCAGTTAAATTAACAATATTATCAAAAATACATATTGTCTAGCAGTAATTGGTTTGAATATAGCACCCTGTAGTTTGTTGCATTTTTATATTGATAAAAATGAGCTGTTTTGGAAACTGGTTTGGTACTTGTGGTCAAGCAGACAGGATATGAAAGAAATTATTTCTTATCAATTTAAAAAAAATTTAGTCATCTAGTTTTTTGTGAAATGTCATAATTTGTTTATTGCCGCTAGACAATAAGAATTTTTGATAATATTGTTAATTTAAATAATAAAGAATGTTACGCGTTACTTTATGAGCACACACAAAACTATTGTATTTTTATCCACCCTGTACCGATTGGAATCAACATGTGATACATTTTTGGAATCAGCTCAGCTAGAGTAATCGGAAAATTGAGACAAAATGGGGGTGTTCCTTAAAAAAATGCCGGTGACGTCATTACTCGAAAGTAATTCACCCTGTATATTAGATTATTATTTTAAAATACGGTGAATTGAAATAAAAAATCGACGTGTTTTAGGATTATTGCTTAAAATGGTCCCTTTAGCTAGAAATGAATTTGTTCCATACTTTAGGGACACAGTGTATGAGAGCTCTCTGCATGAAACTTGGTAGGTATACCCAAAACAAAATTTTAAATGTTAAAATTCCTTGGAAACAACTAAATTTGAAATTGAAATTAAAGAAATGTATGTTGTAAGGATGATTCCAATTATAATATTTTAAGAGATTATCGAAAAAAAATGTTTTCAGTCAGAAAATACTTACTTTCTATTGACTCAGTTGCCATGGTATTATATGAATAAAGGAAATCTGAAAACTTTCTCCATTATTCTGAGACAATCTGAGAGGCCAATATCTTGTGCAATAGACTTATTTGAAGTAAACTATCTGTTGCTTGTAAGGGTGAGTCTGTTTAAATTTTAGATACTTTTCTTATATCCAGTTCGAGAGTTTATAAAGTGGTAAATTGATTTATTTCCATTTATTTCTGTTGGTTTTAAACTACAGACATTCAAGTTTCATTCAATTCTGGGTTTGATTTGGATATTTTTTTTATTTTTCAGATCTTCAAGGCTTTATATTCAGTGGCAGCGATCATTGTACGTTTCCAACCTCATTTGCAATAACTTTTTTATAATTAGTATAACCGAAGCTGTAGTCGGTAAAAGTTAGTCAGTTTGATATTTAAAAAAAAAATATGTAATATACGTAATTATATTACTTTATCACCTTATTATGACGCTTATGAATATTTTTATTCACAATGTAATAATGTTTTCATAGTTCACTATACAATAATAAAGATGTATTAAATATGGTGTTCTATTATCAAATCGAATCTCCTAATATCAAGCTATATAGTGTGTTTCTAAATTGGAGATACAAAGGAAAAGGAATTCTTGGGTGATTTTAAGAATAAAATGTCCTATAAACATTGGTCCAAAAACGCCTTGTTTTTGAGATACAGGGTGTTTCTTGTAATCCAACTTTAATGTGATAATATACCACTTTATAGAATCTTTATAAATCTTTGCTACATATTGGGAAAATAAGCTTCAAAACTAATAATTCATTTATTCATCACAACTTACTGATTACTGATTAGATTTTTATGATAATTCGTATTGTTTGAAATTTTTTCTCGAAATCGGTAGCAGATACGACAAAACTACAATACATCAAAAAGTTGAGTGTTAGAGAACCGTTTTTTTTTGCATTTTTTTAAACTACCAGTGGACCACCAAAAAATGAGAACTGTTCCAAAAAATATATCACCCTATAGATTTGCAATCGAAATAGGCATATTCCATATGCCATTCCATATTTCAGTTGAATATCTTGTGTTTCGCAGATGCTATGAGAAAAAAAATTGGTGAATTCAATTCGTTCTTATTTTTTCGAATAGTGTATGAAACCATGATTTGAAATGAACGAACTCACATATATAAAATCAACTGCATTTTTGGAGTAATCCCTAAATGAAATGCTCCATGTCATTTTCTCTGTCCTAATTTCGGTAAAATGAAGATATCATATTTTCTTGAAGGATGCATATCTTGAAGGATGCATAAAAGGAGATAAATTGCTTGAGACCTAAACCCAGAGGAAGATAATGTCTTGTTGAACGTTATCTCGGAAATATTCAGTTGTGTGGGCGTCCTCCTGGATTTAAATGAAAACAATGCATTCCTCCTGTTGAATCAGACTTTGGGTTCAGAAGATATGAAAGAAATTCTAAAAAAACAGTGATGTGATGTCAGAATTGTTTGCCAATTTACACTCTCAACCCCCCCTTAAAATTTCACGTAGCTCTTCGTTCAAAAAACTGGTTATGTTTAACAGATCGATCACCCATTCCAATACTGACCCTACTCAACACTTGCTTTAAAAGAGAACGGAACCTCAGAATTTTTAGATTTGTAAAATTTTCAAGTAATCTATAGAATAACTTCATCCATGAAGATAAATTAAAAATTCATTTGATTCGGTTCATGTCATAGAGTAATAAACATAGATAGAGTAAGTATACGCAATTTTCACATGTCCTCAACATGGTTAGGTAACGTTGTCGGATTGTGATATATTTTCAAATCCACAATTTTATCATACTATATCGTTATGAATGTATATTATATTGAATGAAATATGATTAAATACATATGCAAATTTGAAATACGATATTTTTCCTAATTGTCGAATTTAAAATAAGCAGAATATTTATTATTATCTGTATCTACCTGCTGAAATCCAAGGTTTGGCAACTTTTGCTCTCCTAGTGTCATCGGTTGTTTCACGTCTTTTGGCGCGCTTGAAGTTTGTTTTCTGAATTTCTGATATATTTAGGTATTTATTTCAATATATTTTGAGTTAATATGAAACATTGATTCACTATGGGACATAAGAAGTGCGTTTTTTGTGGAGAAAATTGCGAATTCAGTGAAATATCGTATCACGTATGTTTCCATTTCCGCGCGCTTCATGTCAAATTTGATAGTTCATGTTGGGGACAAAATTTGCTTACTGGAAATGACATATGCTCCTTTTATCTATGTTTATTATACTCTGAAGTTCAAGTTAATCTATGAAATCAAACTCGTAGATGTATGTAATATTATATATTTTATATATATTTGTGAGTTACATATTTTAAATGTGAATAAGTGTCTATCTCAGAAATAGTTCAATCAGATGGTGGAGACATTCGCATGATGAAAGCAGCTAAAGAATATAAAGCTCGGAAAATCTGCAAAAAAAAACACTGTAAAAATAGCAACAAATTCCTTATGAAGATCTATGTGCTTAATTACAAGGTTAGTTTCTTGTCTAATATTGAAGCGAATATTTGGATTTATCGAAATGAAACTCACCCTTACGAAAACTAGAAAATTGACCTCAAGCAAATCTGTGCTCAATGCGATGGGTTTCTGTGATTTCCTTAGAAATATAGAATATGTTTTAATATTCTTCTTGTTCATATAATACCATGGCAGCTGACCAAGATTATACCATATAAGCTCTGACTAAAAAAATTATAACCAATTCAATTTTAAAAGACTAATTGATTTAACTTGCATATTTCAAAACCCTTTCTGGTTCATAATCAGCAATAACAAATCATTAGAATCAAGAAGAAGGAACAATTTTTCGAGTTCGACATTTTCTAATAATTTAGAATTATAAAATTGAAAAAAGTATGTCTTTTTCAGTCTTTTCATCGTATACCTACTAATTGCAATAAGAGATTCGATTTCGAATAGTCCGCTATCTGAGCAGCTGTCACTCTTGAAGCTGTCATCTTTTGACAAGTCTAAAAATGGAATGATACACGCTTTTTGCAGTTCGCAAAACTTGATCACTTTTGGGTCGGTGTGAAGTACCTTCTCTGCCCGGTTAAAGTGGAATTGGTGGAAAATCACAAATTAGTGATATGAAGAATCGAAACTGTGTGCGTCGCTCAAGAACAATTGTGTATATTGCTGCTGTGTCTCGTAATGTTGACGAAAATATCGGTTTGTCGATTCGTCGTGGGAATAAGGCATTCTAAAAAACATTACACCGTATGTTGCATAAAGACTTACGTCTTGAGGCTTTTAAAGTTCAGTTAATGCAGGAACTAAAACCGGTCGATCACCAGCAACGTCGAATCTTCGATGATTCGAAATTCATCAAAATGATTTTCATCGAAAAATCAATGATGGGCCCCATTTTCACAGCAGAATTGTCACGTTTGGTGCTCGGAAAATCCAAGCAATGAAACAATCGCATTTTTGCAAGAAAAGTTTCCTAGCCGTGTTATTTCTCGAAGAGGTAACCACCATCGGCCATCGAGCATTTGTGATTTGATACCTTTAGACTTTTATCTTTATCTGTGCCAAAGCGTCACAATCAATTCAAAACCTTAAAAATGGAATAAAGAATATTCCTGCTGTCACTTATATAGGAGGAATTTCCTATAGAAATCGCCAAATTTCTGTTGTTTATCTTGGTAAATTTCTTTGAGTGTATGCATATGTGTTAGATGCCTTAAATATGATAATATGCCGAAGGTTCTCAATTAGAAGTAATGAATTTCAAATCAATTTTGCTTGGTTCTTGATAATACTTACATGATCCTTCAAAATTTGGCCAATTGTGATGTATAAACTACCAGAAATCAAACAACATATACCATACAAATTAGCCCCTATAAAAACAATGTACGCTTCATCAATGTATGCCTAAAAAAAATTTTCCTAGTAGTGAACCAATAAAGTCTCATGGAAATGGGAAAAATATTGAGAAGGTTTGGAAATCATAGATATCATTTCAAATATAGTTGTATTTTTTATGTTTTCATTTTTTATGTCATGTTTGACGATATCTTTTGAAACCTAAACTAACGATTAAAAATACCTCAGAGTAATAAACATAGATAGAGGGAGCATATGTCATTATCAGTAAGCAAATTTTGTCCCCCACAAGAACTATCAAATTTGACATGGAGCGCGCGGTAATGAAAACATATCAATGATATTTCACTCAATCCGCGAGTTTCTCCAAAAAGAACACACTTCTTATGTCCCATTGTAAATCAACGTTAAATATCAACTCAAAATATATTGAGATGAATACTTAAATATATCAGAAATTCAGAAAACAAACTTCAAGCGCGCCAAATGACGTGAAACAACCGATGACACTAGGAGAGCAAAAGTTGCCAAACTTCGGATTTCAGCAGGTAGATACAGAAAATAATAAATATTCTGCTTATTATAAACTCGACAATTAGGAAAGATATCGGATTCCAATTATTCAAATTTGCATATTTAATCGGGAATCAAATAAATCTATTTCATTCAATATAATATACATTCATGATGATATAGTAAAATTGTGGATTTGAAAATATATCACAATCTGACAACGTAATCTAACCATGTTGGGGACATGTAAAAAGTGCGTATACTCCCTTCTATCCACTCTATGGAAAATATCAACCAGATACATCGTTTTATGATGTTATGATCGTCTATGCCTCTTGGTCACTTTGTTCACTAATTTCTGGTTGGACCATAGATTACAAACTAAAATCAACGATCGATTAAAATTTTGTTCAACCCGAATTCGGTGGAATGAAAAGTGAAAATCCTTTTTTCCCTCTAGTTGGGAAAGTCGAAAGAAAAATATTTCGTTGTCATAAATCCAATTAAAACATCAAGGAATAAAGTGATTATACGCTGCTTTCGAACTGCTTGTCGTGTCCAAGAGCTCCACTGAAGGATGAGTGAGTTTATCTTTCTACTTCAAATAATATTTCTCACATATTCAATGGCTGAAATAGGAGATTGACGTTCTGAAAGTATTTTAAAAATTCTCTCTCTTAGGCATTTTCTGGATAAAATAAAACGTTCGGAGTGGTTCGAGTACTTACATTGAAAGCGCGAGATACTAGCCTCAATATCGTCTCTTTTCAACGTGCATATACGGGTGCAATTCAGAAAGTAAGTTAACTGAATTTTTTTTAGCATCGTTTATTTTTCACAATAATCACACTTCTTCAGGTTGTCATACGTCATCATTTTTCGAATACAAGGGGATCATAGAGTAATAAACATAGATAGATGGAGTATACGCAATTTTGACATGTCCCCAACATGGTTAGATTACGTTGTCGGATTGTGATATATTTTCAAATCCACAATTTTAGTATATCGTCATGAATGTGTATTATATTGAATGAAATATATTTATTTGAGTGATTCCCGATTAAATATGCAAATTTGAATATTTGGAATTCGATATTTTTCCTAATTGTCGAGTTTATAATAAGCAGAATATTTTTCAGTTTCTGTATCTACTTGCTGAAATCCAAGGTTTGGCACTTTTGCTCTCCTAGTGTCATCGGTTGTTTCACGTCTTTTGGCGCGCTTGAAGTTTGTTTTCTGAATTTCTGATATATTTAGGTATTTATTTCAATATATTTCGAGATAATATGAAACATTGGTTCACTATGGGGCATAAGAAGTGTGTTTTTTGTGGAGAAAATTGTGAATTCAGTGAAATATCGTATCACTGATATGTTTCCATTTCCGCGCGCTTCATGTCAAATTTGATAGTTCATGTTGGGGACAAAATTTGCTTACTGAAAATGATATATGCTCTCTCTATCTATGTTTATTACTCTGAGAGGGAGATCCATGTTTTAAAAACATATGTCTAACAAATTTTTCTTCCGAATCATTTAGCAATATGAATCGTTTATCTACTGCTGAACGTGTCAAAAATGTAAAAATTTATTACAAAATAATTTTTCTCTAATTCTGTGGTTATTCCGTTCATTCTTCCACATCTTGTAGAACAAAATCGTGCGAGAATATATCAGAAACGCACAGTTTTCATGGTTATATTTTATTATTCTATGTTGGCACTCCGAACTTTCCGCTACGGCTTTATCTGTCAATTCATCAAATTGCCTTAAAGAAATCAGTTCTGCCAACCAACATTTTTCAATACAAAAATCACTAAATTATATTTATGGAAATATTTCATTAATTTCAATGAAAATGCAATGAATTAGAGAAAATAATGTATAATACTCGTACTGAAGGCTCATTCTACCACTCGTTCATTCCAAAACTCGCCACTTCGTGGCTCGTTTTTGAATTTTGAACTCGTGGAAGAATATCAATGCCTTCTGCACTTGTATTATAAATAACTATTCTGTAGCAAGTACGATTCGTGCTTCATCTCGGATACCTAACTCATGAAAAATATAATTCTTACCATCAGGATTACCATCATCAACGACACACCCATTAGAATAGATCCCAAAAAAAATAGAATTATGTAAGCGTAGACAATGTTTGCTGCAAGAATTGAATCACTGAAAATGAAGATGAAAGTGAGAAAAAAAAACTGTAAAAGAAGATCTTTGAATCTGAAGTTATCTGTAAAACAAATCAACGAAAGTTTATGCAACATTGAGATTAGTTCAATTGAAAGATATTAAAGAAATTTCTTCAAAAAGTTTTATATTCCACATTACCCTGAAATTTTTCTCAATATACAGGGTGAGTTTAAAGGTTATATATCAGATTTAAACATAGATTACACTCAATAGCAACAAATCTCGTCTTTTTGGGTGAAAAGCTAAGAATTTTCCAAATTGTGGAACATATTTTGACATCCGACACATAAAAAGAGTGGAAAACATCAACTTAGAGAAACTATGTTTTCAGAGAACCTCATAATTCAAGAGATTGTCTTATTGAGTTCCATTTTTTCGTTGGTCTAACCAATAGAGTAATAAACATAGATAGAGGGAGTGTACGCAATTTTTACATGTCCCCAACATGTTTAGATTACCTTGTCGGATTGTGATATATTTTCAAATCCATAATTTCACTATATCGTTATGAATGTTTATTATATTGAATGAAATAAATTTATTTGTGTGACTCCCGATTAAATATGTGAATTTGAGTATTTGGAATTTTCCTAATTGTCGAATTTATAATAAGCAGAATATTTATTATTTTCTGTATCTACCTGCTGAAATCCAAGGTTTGGCAAATTTTGCTCTCCTAGTGTCATAGGTTGTTTCACGTTGTTTTGGCACGCTTGAAGTTTGTTTTCTGAATTTCTGATGTATTCAGGTACTCATCTCATTATATTTTGTGTTAATATGAAACGTTGATTCACTATGGGAAATAAGAAGTGCGTTCTTTGTGGAGAAACAGGCGATTTGAGTGAAATATCGTATCACTGATATGTTTTCATTTCCGCGCGCTTCATGTCAAATTTGATAGTTCATGTTGGGGACGAAATTTGCCTCCTTTCTTTGTTTATTACTCTGAGGTTTAACCTACCTTATTGCTTGGTCATGCAACAAAACGCATATCTTCAACTTCTGCTCAACAAGTTTCTGGTACAACTCCGAATCATACCGTTTGTCCTCGGGTATTTGGCTACTGCAGATACTTTTAACAAACTTATTGATTAACATAATTCGAAAAACACCAGATGTGCCAAAGTAAATCATAGCAGTTGGGCTTGAAACCATAACAGTAGCAGATATGAAGTCAACAACATACAATAATACAATTTTGGACCAGTAATATCCAGGGAGTTCATTGATGATCCAAACTCTGGAATAGGACTTGTCGTTGAAATATTCGAAGGAGTAGGCGAGAAAAAAGAAAGAAAGCAAGGCAAGTCCGTAGTTCATCAGGACAAGGCAAATTGGAATTTTTGATAACATTTCGACTTTTTTATTGAGCTCTTCATCCATGATTTCGTAGGGTATTCTTATTCTTTCGTGCCAAGTGAACATTCCTTTTAGTATTTCCTGCTTCTCCAGCATCAGCCACAGGTTTATTAGCATCTGAAAATCCCCAGGAGTAATTTCATATACTCGATTTTTTTTCTTTTTCAATTATTCAATTTCATTTCAGGGTGGGAATTCTTATTACTTTTTTAATATGTAATGCGCTTCAATTCCCACATGTAACCTTCCACAATCAGAAAGCCAATCATTCTCATTTTCGATATTTTTCTCAAAAAAAAGATAAAAAATACCCCGCCAAGTGTATAACAATACAGAGTTTCAAGTATGGAACGCCTCATTTATCTCGGAAACGTATCGCAAGATTATTATAGATCTTGGTGTGAAAGAATATTGTGATATTGCCAATATTATGGTGGTAACAGACGTATTGAAAAGTACCCGGTCTACCATAGTAAAACAAATTGTTTTGGCAAAATTCGATTTTATTATTCAACAAAGTTGCCTTCAAGGGCGATACAGCGATTAAAGCGATCTTCCAACTTTTCGATACCATTTTTGTAGTGCGATTTGTCTTTCGCTTCAAAATAGACCTCAGTTTGGCGATTACTTCTTCATTGGCGCTAAATTTCTTTCCAGCGAGCATTTTTTTGAGGTCTGAGAACAAGAAAAAGTCGCTGGGGGCCAGATCTGGCGAATACGGTGGATGCAGAAGCAATTCGAAGCCCAATTCATGCAATTTTACCATTGTTTTCATTGATTTGTGACACGGCGCATTGTCTTGATGAAACAGCACCGTTTTTTCTTCAAATGGGGTCGTTTTTTAACGATTTCATTCTTCAAACGATCCTATAACGCTATATAATAATCGCTGTTGATGATCTGGCTCTTTTAGAGGTAATCAACGAATATTATACCTTGAGCATCCCAGAATACTGATGCCCTAACATTGCCAGCTGACTGTGTGTGTTTTTCCTCGCTTTGGATTCGGTTCATCGTGTGCAGTCCGCTTAGCTGTCGATTGGACTCCGGAGTGAAATGATGGAGCCATATTCCATCCATTGTCACATATCAACGCAAAAATTCATGTTTATTGCACTTGAATAGCTTCAAACACTGCTCAGAATCATCAACACGTTGTTGCTTCTGATCGATTGTGAGCTCGCGCGGCACCCATTTTGCACACAGCTTTCTCATGTAAAAATATTCTTGAACGATATGATGTACGCGTTCAGATGATATCTTCACAATTTCTGCTATCTCGACCAACTTCACTTTACGGTCATTCAAAATTATTTTGTGAACTTTTTTGAGTTTTTCGGTGACAGTCTCTTTTGGACGTCCACTGCGTTCGCCGTCTTCGGTGCTCATTTCACCACGTTTAAACTCAGCATACCTATCAATGATGGTTGATTTTCCTGGTGCAGACCCCGGAAACTCTTCATCAAGCCAAGATTTTGCTTCAACTGTATTTTTTCCTTTTCAAAAGCAATATTTTATCAGCACACGAAACTCTTTTTTCAAATAACAAAAGTAGCTACACTCACAACGCAATATCTCACAAACTAATGGTCGGACTGCTGTCAAATTTTGACACGTATCGCTTGAAGGTTGGTACTAACGAAAAATCATATGGATTCAATACTAGCACCGCCATCTGTGCATCAGACCGGGTACTTTTCAATTGTCCTAATATTAGCAGAGCATTTTTTTCTTTCGACCTTTTTTAAGAATATACTCACAAATACTTCTAGTCCCCATGCTGGTCCAAATTTCATAACAAACTTAGGATCCAAAGTTACAAGGGACTTGTAAAGCGTCAAAGTCAGTGAACAAATATGAAAAAGGTTCGCTATCACAAGGAATGGTCTTGCTAATCTAAGATTGAGAAGTCCATAAGTCATATGTATAAATATCTTGAGGTAATCTTTCGGGTTTTCTTTGATCTCTGAAATGTAGAAAAGTCGTGAAAATTTCAATCCTCTTGAAATGTTTAAGTATTCAATGGGTTTTATTTATTCTAGAAGAGATAACTTTTAGATTTTAGTGCAGTAAAAAGGACTGTAAATTTGAGAAAGTAAGTAACACGAACAATCAGTAACTACTCACTTTCAAATCGAGCCATATTTTCATAGATTTCCATTTCCCGGTTTTTCTGAAAAATCGGCTATTATAAGTGGTCATTCAAGTAAAATACGGAAGTGAAAAATTTAAGAAGAGTATCGAAATAAATGAAGAAATCAGTGACATGAACTCGGGACTTTTTGTAGTAGTTTTTCAATCTCAAGTCAAGTCATGTATTTATTTATCAAGTACTTGAATCATAACAACTAACAAGCTACTTGATTTTCAGCAGTTTTATTGTGTAGTGTCTCATCAATAAAAAATGATGAAATGAGAAGCAACCGAACAAAAAACACTTTTATTCAATAAACTTATTGTTTAAAAGAATCGAAAACATCAACTTTTGTAAAATATAAACATAAATTGAATCACTATAAATCATAACAAAATAAAAAAAATTAAGTTTCTTAATATTAAGAAACCTCCAGGATTTCAATCGAAATGGAAATCTGCATTTGGATGTAGAATGATAATTTCAAGCCTCGTGTAGAATTTCATATTGATCGCACAACCAGAACCATAGAAAACTCAAGAAGAATCGGAAAAAAATCACCCAATATTTCCTTGACCACGAAAACTACTTAGTTGAGGTTTTAGATGTTTAAATATCAAATAACAATTTCATAGAAAATTTAAGAAGAATATCGAACAAAAAACAAGTATTTCAGTGAGAACAGATCTAATCGAGTTAATTTTCTACTGATAGAGTTTTCAGAATCATTAAAAATTCAAGAAAATTATCGAAGAAAATTGAGAAAGGAAAAAAAAAATTGAGTCAATCCTGGAGCTTTTGAGCACTCGTTTATTCATTCCTTGGAGACCAAATATATACCAGGTCTGTGCAATGTAGGTAAATAATCTAAATGAAAGATGATGCTCAGATTTTGGGTACATAGGACAGTTCTGCCAACTTGACAACTCCTTTTGAGCGGATTTTTCAATTAATTGATTTATTACTGTCTAGAAAAAAAGTATTGGAGCGTTGGTTTGAAATTTCTATGTGATTCGATCATGTTCAATGCCAATTGAAGATCCAGATAGAGAAACGTGAAACTGAATACGTTCGATCCTTTTAACATCAAGATGCTATTAAGAATAGATGCAGTTATATCTTCCAAGTAGGATCTAATGTTTATTTCAGAGGAAATGTGGTAGCTAAGTACATTGGCTATAGGATTTGTGGAGCGCAATATTTTGTCTAGGGATAATCGATATATCATTTCGATACTGACTGAATGAACCTACAAATATAGGTGACATAGGGTAATTAGTATTCATTTGATAGATTCACAAGTTAGTTTCAACACTATGTCATTTGAGTATAACTTTTTTTTTTAAACAACTTTCTTGAGAAAACCAAAAAAGCATATAAAAATAATAAATGCATACTTAGAAGGTTCTAATTTTCCTTTTAGATATAGCCTATACTAAAAACTAAAACATGTATATTTGGATGAAGTCTTTTTATTGAAATTTACAATTTTTAAAGAAATAAATACTGCTTCTTATTGCCATGAATTTGATATCCCTCGAAAACTCTGTCCTTCTTGAATCTTCTTGCGTCTTTCCATTTGAATTTGGCGGAAGCTATATGGCTGAATTTTTGGATAACCCATTTTTAAATTACAGTGTTATCGAGTTGGTATTTTTTCAGTTATTGAGAAAAAAAATCATATATGTAACTCTTCGAAACCATTGAAGGGAGTTTGCCTATTAACGAACTCTGCCCTAAAGCTCAAAATTCGATGATTTCAGACAAATATCTGCAATTTTCGGGACATTTGCTTTCCTCTATTTTTTTCAATTTAATTAGTAATAATTTTGAATGATCACGGTAATTTATATATTTAGCAATTATATTTGAAATAAACTCACCATATCCCAGAATAATCATACAATATGCACCTTCTTCTTTGTAATAAGCAATAAAACAGAAGACAATGTTAAGAAATATAATCAGATTATCAATGAAAAACAGCAAAATCAATCAACTTTTTGCTACATCTATTATCATTACGAGAATTATATTTGAAGTTTTTCATTCAATTTCCAACATTTTAATTGAATCTTCACTGCGTTTCCATCCATCGAAATCTGAGAAAAAGTGTAATCAACTGTGAAAAATCGATTTTCCGTAATGCGATATAAAAACTTCCTATTTCCCGCAGAATAAGCAATTTCATGTCCTAATTTGTTTATTTAAATTAAGTCGTATAATTGAAGAAAATCCTGGGAAATATCAATAGAATCATAGAAAATTGAAAAATGTGGCTTTCCTCGATAGGGAATTTTGATGACACATTGATCCCGCAGGATTCAATCATTTGTGTTCTCGTTCATTAAACACACCCACACTTTCTCTATGTTCCTAATCGATTATTTTAATTAAGTTTCGACAGTTGGACACGCTAAGCATTAACGCAATTATCGTCATTCAACACACATTAGCGTATTCTTTGAAGAAATTGTTTCGCTTATTCTTTTGATCACTTTTGCATCGAAATGTGTTAGGAAAAAAAGAATCAAATTCAACAATTCTTTTCACACAGAAGAACATGGAATAGGGATGTTGCCTATATTTTAAAAGTGCTTTTAATTTGTAGATAAGCCCTATATAAACACGAAAAAAAAAGTTTCATGGAAAAATATAGAAAGTACCAATAAAAAATACGTAAATAATAAAAATGTTTTCAAAATTCCCGCCGAAACGCTCCATTCTGTCACGGTATTTTGGTGACGTCACTGCATAAAAGACTCACCACCATAGACAAACTAACTAGTTTATCTATGATCACCACGTGTTAACGGTCTGTCAAACTGAACTAATATCAGCTGATATTGACAGTCAAGTCGGTGTGATTATATCATCTGACGTTCTAAACCATAGATAAACTAGTTCTAGATAAGATTAGTTTGTTTATGTTCTAAACGTTTCAGTGCTATGACGTCAAATTGCCCTAATTGGCAGTCACGTGCTAGTCGATAAGAATTAACTCAATTTAAATCAATTTTATCAAATTGAATTCGAGAAATAAGATAATGAAAATGCTACTTTAGTATTTTAAAAACGGCCTTTAATGTGGAAAACTTAAATTCATTTGATTTTATTATATGACGTAACATCCCTATTACGTGGGACTTTCAGTTATGATTTGTCTTTTTGAGCGATCTAATTTTGTCAAAATATCGTTAATTTTCCAATTTTGAACCGGAAATGGTCGCAAACAATAGAGTTCGACTCGCTAATGACGAATCCACCCTCAAATTTGTTTCTGTCGATTGACATGAATTTTATTTATCCGCAAGATAATCTTGTGGCATTACATTTTAAATGATTTCTGGCGTATGACGGCTGGCTCGGATGTAGTCTAATCTGGACGTCCAATTTTCGATGACTTTTTCCAACATTTGTGGCCGTATATCGGCAATAACACGGTGAATGTTGTCTTCCAAATGGTCAAGGGTTTGTGGCTTATCCGCATAGACCAATGACTTTACATAGCTCCACAGAAAGTAGTCTAGTGGTGTTAAATCACAAGATCTTGGAGGCCAATTCACAGGTCCAAAACGTGAAATTAGGCGGTCACCAAACGTGTCTTTCAATAAATCGATTGTGGCACGAGCTGTGTGACATGTTGCGCCGTCTTGTTGGAACCACAGCTCTTAGACATCATGGTTGTTCAATTCAGAAATGAAAAAGTTAGTAATCATGGCTCTATACCGATCACCATTGACTGTAACGTTCTGGCCATCATCGTTTTTGAAGAAGTACGGACCAATGATTCCACCAGCCCATAAAGCGCACCAAGCAGTCAGTTTTTCTGGATGTAACGGTGTTTCGAAATACACTTGAGGATAAGCTTCACTCCAAATGTTTTTTGACGTAGCCATTCAACCAGAAGTGCGCTTCATCGCTAAACAAAATAAAATGGACGTAGTGCGCGATACGTATTCCGCACAGAACGATTATTTTCGAAATATAATTGCACTATTTGCAAGCGTTGTTCAGGCTTGAGTCTATTCATGATGAATTGCCAAACAAAACTGAGAATAAATCCCTTGACCTCTGTTAAATCGGTCGCCATCTTGAACAGTAATGCCAACTTAAAGTTATATACCTCGAAAAAAAACACCCTATATTTTCGTGATCTACGTTAACCACTTAACTGATAAAAAGGTATAAAATTCCCATGTGGGAACTTTCGTCGAAAAAAAAATTCGGCTTATTTGAGGTCGTTTAGTCTAAGACTGCTAACTGATTATTTCTCTTAAAATCCACTGTTTGTTTTTTAAATATCAAAATGAAACCTCTCATTGGAAAACCCTTTCTGAACAATTTTGTCCTCATTCTTGTAGAGTGGCCCCGTGAATTCGATTATGTATGGAGACATGTGACCTGACGTTCTGTTCTTTTTCCACCTAATTCCTCTGTTGAGGGGTTGCAGCCCACACGTATATGCATCCCGTCTGATGAAACTGTCTTTTCAATTCGTATAATTGCCTGGAAATATTTCGATTCGGTGATAAATTTGTTTCATCAATCGTGTTCACAGAAGTCGATAGATTTATGTGATCACGTACGATAATTGTATTTCTGTCGAAATTGAATCGGTTTTTCCATATGCAACGTTTTAAAATTTGAGAATAACACTGGTTTGGCACATATGGAGGTTTCGAACGCTCGTTCATACGTGCGAAATCTCAACTTGGCTGGATCTATTGTCACTGAAATATTAAGACTTTTTTCTCGATATCCTGCTTGGCTTTACTACATAGGCGTACAACTTTGCCTCCGCCGTTTTTTTCCGAAATCCGTGGCTTTATTGTAAAACACTGGATATACATTTATGACTCAAAGTATTGTCCATCGCTGGCCACTACTTTCTCTCATCTTTCGGGCAGCGTACGAATTCCGCGTCGAAAAAACTGGTCATCTTTGAAGCGATTCACGAATCAATCCAATTTTTTACTTCTTCATAAGACCAGAAGTGCTGATCAGCTAGGCCGTGTGTCATTGATTGAAACAAGTAATAGTCTGCGAGAACAACGTCTGAAATATGGCAGGTGGGGTAGAACTTTCCATTTCAACGTTTCCAAGTATGTCTTGACCACTTTCGCAACATGGGATCGAGCATTGTCATGCTGTAAAATCACTTCATCATGTCTCGTTGTATTGCGGCCGTTTGTCTTTCAATATTCGGTTTAAACGCATTAATTGCGTTCGATAACGATCGCCTGTGAATGTTTCAGTCGGTTTCAAAAACTCATAATACACTACGCCGAGCTGGTCCCACCAAATACTGAGCATGACCTTGGAACCTTGAATATTCGGTTTGTCCGTTAACGTGGAAGCATGGCCGGGATATTTGCATGATTTTCTGCGCTTGGGATCATCGTAATTAGCTAATCCAATCCCGCAAATGCGGGATCCCTCTGAAATTCTGGGGGGATCAAAATTGCAGGATTTTCCATGCGGGATCTGCGGGGTTCAATATTAAAATTGCATGTTAGACAATAAAAGCGCAAACGTCGTTTGAAACGTACCAGAAAGCAATAAACCAATCATAAGTTACGGACGAAGATGCAACACTAGTTACTGTTGAAACTAGACTACGATTCATGATCAGCATTTTGAAAAGTCATTATAACTCGACTTGAGTAAAAAAATGGTTAAAGCTTTATTTTCTAGAATAAAAGAGCGCCGGTCATTGATGAAAGGTATATGTATAGTACCATATAGAGAAAACCCAGTCAAATATCTGGAATTTTTGAAAAACAGTGAATGTCTACAAATGGCCAAGGAGATACATTTGTACTTCATAGCAAATCAACATTGAATGAACTTCCCGAGGCTGCAACTTCTCCTGGACGTAAGCTACGCCCTTGAAACCTCACTATGTTCCAGATCAGAACCTGATGTTCAAAAAACGTTTTTATTTGAGTGGTCTGTGACGAATAATTTAGGTGATATAACGATTTTTGGATGGAAATTCAATTTTTTTCCAAATTTTGAGTTCGAATTTCCTCAAAACGCTTAGGTCTACGCCAAATCGGTGAGGGGTGCTAGAATTGACGATCCCTGATTAGCCGAATTTCGATCTCACCTGAAAAATTTTTGTAACATTTTCCATACAAAAAAAAATGATATCACTATGATCACTATGTTTCAGATCAAATCCCGATGTTCAAAATACGTTTTTATTTGAGGGGTCTGTGACGAATAATTTAGGAGATAGTTTGGAAATGTGAAATAATCACTCGAAGCTTTTTAACAAAGGATACTTTATTAGGGAAAAGTAACCTCCTGCCAAATTGGCTGAATTTTTTATGTTATAATCTAAGTCATTCCAAAAAATAAGTTCAATAGGCAAAAGTTTTTCTTTAGGCTAGTTTCGACTATAGAGGCCCCTGAAAACTCTTATTTTTTCTCCATTGTTGAACAATACAAAATATTATCTTGGATAATCATCACTGAAGATTACCCTGGCTATCTCAAAATCTGGTTATAGTTGAAATTTTCATTTTAAATTATGTTTGTCTCACCCCGTATCTAACCATATATTTTTTTTAAACTACTCTGAAGTTATTATCTTATGGGTAAGCAATATTTGTCGTTTAAAAGTGTTCCATTCAAGATGTTTTCCTACGAGAAATGTTACTTTAAAGAAATGCCATTTTTCAACTTCGACACCCTGTATCACGAAAACTAGTCGTAGAATTGAGTTGGACTAAATGGACTTTCTTGTTCAGGATGTCATATTCTATGAAATACTAAAAATTAACCCAATTTCCATTAGGCTGCTGCCTAGACCTTTGATCAAGTCTCCATATCGTTCTCTTGAAACTTACTTTTAGCAAGTTTCAATTCGATCAAATTGATATTTTCCAAATTATTGTATCAAGATGAACAGACACCATCAAATCAATAAATCCGTTCACAACTCTGTCTAAAATTATAATTCTGCCTGCTGTTTATGCAACTGTCCCCAATACAAGCTGAAGGATCAATTTAGAATCACACAACGTTATCCCTTGAACATAAGGAAGCATTGTGGATAAATGACCGGAAAATATAACGACACAGATGTGAGTATTAAATTCCTCATCCTTGAGAAAGAATAACCCATGAATAATTCATGTTCTTCAACTAGATTTGTTTTTATTTTAATGTGCATTGGAATTGTTTCATTCTACGTATTCCCGAATGAATTGATGCTAGGAATGTGCTTTTTAATTGTCGAGAGTGAAAGTAAACGTGATCAATTTTTCGCTGAAGTCGTGAAATTAAAGTAGAATGTCTCTCTGGGTAAGATACCCTTCGCTAATTGTGAATAATTTTTGGATTGTACAATTGTAAAAGGTTCTCCAATAGGAGGTTTCTTTTTTATTAAAGAAAAAGAGTGTATTTAAATTTTTTATTCACATTTGGATGTGAAATGACTATTTCAAAACTCATGCAGAATTTAATTTAATGTAACCATAGAAAATTCAAGAAGAATATCGAAAAAGTATTATTCAATGAAGGGTTTTCAATAAAAGGTTCATTTTAATATTAAAAAAAAACGAGTGAATTTTAAGAGAAATAATCGATTAGCAGTGTTGGACTAAACGATCTCCAATTCGCCGAATTTCGCGCTTTCCTGAAAATTTTTAGGTAGAAAAATTTGTCCCAATTTTTATACCCAGACCTTGAAAAATTTTTTTTTGACGGAAAGTCCCACATGAAAATTTTATGCAATCATATCACTTGATTAGGTAGATCACGAAAATGCTTACAATTCGGCAATTAATCCATTTTTTCAGAAATTATAGGTTGTAAACTGAAATTTTCTAAAAAATTTTGATAATATTCTCGAGACTGCCAACTCTCTTTGAAGCAAGATATGGACTTGAAACCTCAATATGTTTTTAGATTGTCGATCTATAAGAAACGTTTTTGTTTGATGGGTCTGTGACCAATATTTCAGGAGATATAACGAGTTCAAACTTTTCTTAAACTATGAGGTCTACGAATAATCGGTTTGTAGTGTTAACTGAACGCTCTACAATTAGCTGAATTTCGCGTTCCTGAAAATTTTTAGAGCGAAATATTTTTTTCAAATTTTTCATACCCAGACCTTGAAAAATTTTTTTTTGACGAAAGTTCTCATATGGGAATTTTATACCATTTCATCACTTGATTGGGTATTGTAGATCACGAAAATGCTTGCAGTTCAGCGATTTATCCATTAGTTCAGAAATTATGGGTTGTAAACTTGAATTTTCTAAAAAACTTTGATAGTATTCTTGAGGCTGCCAACTGTCCTTGAAGCAAGATATGGACTTCAAACCTCAATATGTCTTTACACTCTTTACAGTACATGCTCCCAACATTTCTAATTTTAGGTACGTTCCCAAATTTCCGATATATAATTTTTTTAGGTGATTTTTTGCTTCGAAAAAAAAAGAATATTGTTTTCGTGCTAGATGGATCAATCTCTCATAGCAACCGATTTTTTGGATCAAAATTCAATGCAAATAGTTTCCGAGAAAAACTATAGACGGTGACCGAATGGATTTTTTTCATTCAATTTTTAGATTGTACACATTCCAAAACGTAGATAGACAGTTAAATTAGAAATCGAAGACCATCACAGAACATATAGTATGGATAATCCATTTAATTCCATTAAATTGATTAATTCGGTTGAAATTCCCTAGAAATTCAATTTTAGGGTAATCATACAGTTGTGTTCATTCCAAAAACGAATATTCAACTACATATTCAGAACTTTCAAGAATGAAGATCTAGAGGGTGGACCAAAATCAAATGTACATAAATAAAAACAAAAAAAGCCCAGACGTGAAGTTATTCGAATTCAATATTCTATTCAATTAGCCTTCTGAACACAAATCTTCTGATTTGTTACATGCAATGAAAGCACAGAATTACGTGATACAATTTTTGAGAACAATCTTCACCCAATCGTTTGTGTTTCCTGTATCAAATTTCAAACAAAATTACAGGCATTCGAGAAAAATGTTAGGGATTGGTGGTTCACCCTGTATTTTCCTTTCGAATCGATGTAAAACACTTCGTTTTGAATGAAGACAATCCCACTATAATCCCTAACTTATCCTTTGGGAAAGACCCAAGAGAAAATTCGTGAGCAAGAATACATAAATATATTGAAGATTGATCGATATGTTGTCTTATATCATAGTATAAGGAAAGGATAGTAAGCCAACCGCCGTTTGACGGCAAGGAGCTGGTCACTTGGAGTCGCTTCTGTATTTGGAACCAATGTTTTACGGGTTGCATATATCGAACACTATTGACTACCCAAAGTGGAGAAGTAACTCGATAATAGATGGCGCTGAATCATGAGCTATAGATGGCGCAGAAATAATACGAAAATTCATTCAGTGGCGTGGTTGAAAAGGGGTCGCATAACATTGCCAACAATTTTTATGTTATTATTAAGTTACCACTACATTTGAATATTCGAATATTCATTGAATATTTATTCGAATAATTGCGTTTTGCTTTACGATAAAAGTTTGAATGATCACTTAACTCTCTATTCAGGAATAATTGATAGATACAATTGAATTAAAATTATTCATATAATAGTAGAAAGTGGTTTCATCCGAAGAAATATGAATAGAATTGGGATATTATCAATGAAAAAAATATAAAAATTGGATATAAGATTCAAACATATGAATTTAGCAATAAAGAGTTCTAAAAATAATAATATAAGATTCCACATTCGAAATGTAATGCCGTCTTTTAAATCGTTGGTAAAGTTTTTTCATTTGAAACCTTGCTTTTCTGATCCCTATGCATTGTGATTTTTAGACATTTCTCTATTTCAGTGGTCAAAAATTTTTTTATTCTGAATTGAGAACCGACGAATCTTTCTATTCTTTTAAACCTGGGGTCTTGAAATGTACACACATCCTCCTCTAACTAAATTGAATCAGAAAAACAAAGTGTTTTGAATCATTCATAGAATTGAGGACGAAGTGTATTCTTGGAGGATTAAATGTTCTCAAAATCCGCTCTATCATTCTTTTTGTATTTGTATACCTGTAATGAATCTTATATAGGAACAAAATTGACACAAAAATATTCGAAAGGGTATCATAAATTACAAAGTTATATTGGACAATTTACCGGCTGGGATTTCCAAACTATCGGAAGAAATTCAATAAAGGGAATGAGTTTACATCCGTTTGTTCGTTCAACAGAATATTTTGGGTATTATACCTGTTTATTTCTAGGGATTCTAAGAGTGTTAGTCTTAAGCTCTTGTTTTCTAAATGAAGGATTTCAAAGTTATTATTGAAGGTATGGTCCCATTCTTTTAAGTGATTCGCCTAGGTTGAAAACGAACTATCAGATGTATAACTCTTTTGGTGTTCCTTTATCCTTTTATTGAAAGATCTTCCTGTTTGTCCAATATAAACCATAGGGCAATCATTACAGGTTACTTTCCTTATACTATGCTATTATTATTAAATCACAGGCTTCGTGGCGAAGAACGAGCGCTCAGAAAAAATCGTTAGACTTTTTGATTGCCCTATGGTTTATATTGGACAAACAGGAAGATCTTTCAATAAAAGGATAAAGGAACACCAAAAGAGTTATACATCTGATAGTTCGTTTTCAACCTACGCGAATCACTTAAAAGAATGGGACCATACCTTCAATAATAACTTTGAAGTCCTTCATTTAGAAAACAAGAGCTTAAGACTAACACTCTTAGAATCCCTAGAAATAAACAGGTATAATACCCAAAATATTCTGTTGAACGAACAAACGGATGTAAACTCATCCCCTTTATTGAATTTCTTCCGATAGTTTGGAAATCCCAGCCGGTAAATTGTCTAATATAACTTTGTAATTTATGATACCCTTTCGAATATTTTTGTGTCAATTTTGTTCCTATATAAGATTCCGAAAACCTTTGTACTCTTATCAGTTCAGAAATGTAGCCTGATTGAGCCATAGTGTGGCGAAACAATTGTTGCTAACAATTAAATAATATAGTGGAAATTAATTCGTTTTATTTTATTTATAATGAATTTCCGCCAAGTAAGGACCGAATCCATTAAACATGTATTTTAGTATATCCTGAAACATACTAACTATATTTATCTTAAAATGATAAGGAAATGCCAGGCGGCAAATTTTCAAAGTGCCTGTTATGGTTTATTACATCTCTTGTCGTTAGACACTTCTATCTTTTGAGCGTTTTCTTGTGTACCTCCAATTTCTTTTATTACAAGGTCAGAACGATTATTGAACGCATTACGACCCTAGGACCGGATCATAAAATACCATTTGGTACCTATTTTGCTCACTCTTAATTGAGCGGTAGTTTTTCTATAGAATTCAACATGTACTTGGGTAAATATCTTATTTTCTCCTTTCTTGTTATAAGAATAAAGTTAAAACCAGAAATCATGGTTCTGCACTTCTGCAGTTTTTGCCCATTCTTATATTATTTCTTGAGAAGGATGAGAAAGAAATTGTGAAATGAAATTGTTTCTCGTATATTTTCCATTCCTCTGAGGAATTGTGATTTATCCAGTACTAATCAGAAACTGTTTAGAAATTTGGGAGTCGAAAAGGCGAAACCATATTTTTTCGTGGAAGAAAAAAAATATTATGCATTTTTCGATACTCCTCACCTGTTGAAATCTATCCGTAACAATTTTTTGCATAATAATTTTATGTTAAATGGACAGTACATATGCTTTTCTGATATAAAAAAAGTATATGATATCGACAAAAAGAGTAGTACGGGAAAAGCTTTATTAAAATTGACGGATAAACATCTCAATCCTAACTGTTTCCAAAAAATGAACGTGAAGTTAGCAGCACAGTTATTGAGTCACAGTGTTTATGCTGCTATAATGACAGCCCTAAGAACTGGAGAACTAGTATCGGCAACAGCCGAAAATACTGCACGCTTTGTGGAAACCATCAACAACTTATTTGATGCTTTGAATAGCACACGGTTTCATTCAACAAAACCTTGTAATCGTGCACTTAGTGATAGAAATCCGGAAGTTATAACAGCCATTAATAATGGTTATGAATTAATTGAAAACTTGTATAAAGTTGGCAAAAATAACAAATTAACGAGGCCTGATAGTTTTGATGGTTTTCTATTAACTATAAATGCCGTGAAGCAATTTGCATATGATCAAAGAAATGAGGGATTCAACTATTTATTCACGGGAAGGCTTATTCAAGATCCTCTCGAGAATCAATTTTCTGTGTATCGTCAGAGAGGGGGATATAACAGAAATCCCACAGTAAGTTCATTCAGAACAGCATTCAAAATTAGCATTGTATCAGATTTTTTAAGGCCATCTGCAAGTGCCAATGCAGGTAGTGAGGCAGATGACGATGAAAATATTTTAGTGGCAGATAACAACGAACCTTTTCACTTATTGAATCTCGATGAAAACTCGTCTTCATCAGAATCGGACGATTCGGATTCTTCAAGTAGTCCAAGTAGTACTCCTGCCACCGAATTTCGAGATGAAGTGACATTGGAAAACTGTTCTGTAGTATATTTTGCAGGTTATTTGGTCAAAAAATGTTGGGAGCGTTTCGGGTGTGAAGATTGTAAAATCACTTTGGAGGCTCCTAAAAATCTTGAAAATGAAGATGAGCTCTTGATCTTTTTCAAAAATTACGGTTTAAATTTTGAATGTGGATTAAAAGCACCTACATCTTTGCTGGAGAAATTCACAACAATAGTTTTGGATTGTTTCAGCAAAGATATAGGGAAAAGTTGCAATGATAAAGTCATGTGTAATTTGAAAAAAAAGTGTTAAATGCATTAAAAATTTTCTGCCCGAATGGTTCGCAACGAATATCATCTGCTCGGAACATAGAAGATATATTTTAGATTTGTTGTTAAGAACTGCAATATATAAATATTGCAAAAATATTTCCAGCCTACTTAAATCTCGGCAATCATCGAAAAATGTGAAACTGTCAATTGTTCAACATTATTGAATATACAAAAGGCCAATTTTTTGTAATATTGACTACTTTCAATGTGATCTTGTGTCAATGACCATAGCTGTCGAGACACGTTAATTTAAATAAATAAATAAATAATCATTCAAAATAATAATAATAATCAATAAAGTCCCATTTTTAGAAAATAGGACTTTATTGATTTAAATTATTTATAAATGAGCAGAAAAGCAAAACAACTTATATCTTAATATTGTACGAACAGAAGGAAAGTCCAAATAACCTTCAAAATATAAAGATCAAATAGAATATTTTTCTAATGTCACTTCGGTTCGAGCTATTCGATTGTGGGACTACTAAAAATAAATAAATAATTCTCTTTATTCCACAATAATTCAAATCATAATGAAATGGCGTCATCAAAATTGAGTAGTTCGGAGGATATTTTCTCGATATCATTGAGATTATTACTCCACAACAGAATATTCGTGTCATCTACATATTTCAATAGCAGGTATAAGAGAGGTATATAGAAGCACAATAGGCTTTCATTGAGTTTCAACATATCATAAACGGAATTGTTGTCATACTACCAAAATATTTTCATTAACATATGGCTGACTACCTTGCAGGTAGACTCTGTTGCAGATGTAATTTGTAACAATGCTAATTTTGAATGCTCATTGTGGGATTTGATTCTTGAGTCGATCTTGAATAAGCCTTTCTGTCAATGAATTTTTGAGCCCACATTTTTTATCCGTTGCAAGTTGCTACACGGTTTTTATATATAGTGACAAGGAAACCATCAAATATATGGGTCTCGGTACCTAATTTGTTATTTTTGCCAACTTCAAAGAAATAATTGCCAGTTAATTCATAATGATTATTGATGGTTGCAAGAGCATTCGCTCAGTATCTTCATGATTACAAGGTTTTATTGACTGAAACTGTGTGCTTTTCAAAGCATCAAATTCATTATCACCAGGGCAGCACTGAGACTCAATAACCCTCATCAATATCGTATAGTGTCTTATATCGGAAAAGCTTTATTCCCATAGAAAATTATTTTGTAAAGAATTGGTGCGGGTTGAATTCAAATGATAGAGAGTATCGAAAAAATACATCATATTGTTTCCTTCCAAGAACAAAAAAAAAACAGAAACTTTTGATTTCTAATTCAGTAAAAATTGAGGAAATCTCTCTAAATTTTTATTGAATTAGAAATCGAAAGCTTCTGACCTGGTCGTAGCTAAATTCTTTAATGTATTTCTGACATCTAAATTCACCTTGATACTCACTTGTTACCATTTACTTGAATATTGAAGGGATTGAGGCAATAGGTCCTTTCTCAAATGCTGGATAAATAACAGATTTAGAACAAGATCTTGTAGAACTGATGTTAACCAGAGAGCTAAGAGTTTTAATTAAACACGGATAACAACGATTCTGATTTAAAAAATCATTTTCAGTTCTTTCTTCGTTAATGGTTGAGCTTGGATTTAATAAAGTAGCTTATTTACTTTATAAAAAAAACTGCACAGCACTAAGAGTGGCTATTTGCTTAGTATGTATAGAAAAACTAAAATTCCATCTGTCTCTACCAACTCTTGAACTTCTCTTTATAAAATTTCTTTTATTTGATATTAAAACTGAATTTTCCAATTTTCAAGTTTTTTCCTTCATTTTTACCAAAAAAGATGTATTACTAGGAAACCTCTAATATTTCAAGCTCCTGACCTATATGAAAAATCCATTGATATGTTCAATCCACAAACTACAACCCGAAAATATTCATTTCAATTTTAAATATAAGGTAAATA
Organism: Harmonia axyridis; assembly: GCF_914767665.1. Lineage (NCBI taxonomy): Eukaryota > Metazoa > Arthropoda > Insecta > Coleoptera > Coccinellidae > Harmonia > Harmonia axyridis. Next base: position 36,788,076 of record NC_059505.1, read on the forward strand.
TAAAAATAAAACATGATTTTATTTATTTTCAACATCATTGAGATATTTCAATATAATTTGGTTGTTTAAGGTAAACTTTTCTTCAAATATTCATAAAAACATGGGCTGATTTTTCGGTCAGAAAATATTATTACAGTCGAATAATAAAATACATAACTCTAAGAATCGTAAAAGGTTGGGAAAAAATGATCGAAACCAACTGTCAAATGGTAAATATAGCTTTTGAGAAATTTCATAGGAACTTACGACATTAGGAAATTAATGTTGATAGAAACTTTACCTATTCTCACTCAATCTATGACAAAACAATGTCAATCGAATATTCTTCAAATACATTCAATTGCAATATCGATATCCCGGAAAATGGAGTTTATTCCATTCATAAATCCTGAAAAAACCTAGAGATATCATTTCATTACGACTGGACCTGATTAGTGATTTCATGATAACTTGTAGCATTGTACTTGTTTATCACAAATACACGCCACTGGCGTAAATTCTTATTGTAGAGCAGAAAAAATATCAAAATATAGAAATCTTCTGACCACTCTATTTCAAATGTTTTAGTTCTTCAAAATAACACCAATTCTTTCAGAGGGCTCCACTTTACGGACCAATTTTTTGACAGTAAAATTCGAGGCTTAACGTGAGTGCAACTAGATGGTGCTCAACATCAACAAAATCGAAAAAAGCACTACACTGGCTTACTATCCTTTCCTTATACTATGCTTATATATAGGTATTATGTACTTACATTTAATTGGAATATTAATGAATGTAACAATTTTGAAACGTAATGTTATTCAATTTTCACCCTTCCATTTTGAATAATCGCCTGTAATTAGTTGAGGAAAAAAGGTTTTCTGGTCAATTTTTTTTATGGAATTTTATTGATAAAAAAGGGGATCAACAACTATACGACAACTACAGAACCATATCAATTCTATCATCCATATCGAAGATTTTTGAGTACACAGCCAATGCCATACCTACCACTTTTTTTCTAGTTAATACCAAGCTAAAGATGCGTGTCAAAATATATGAACATAGAGTCTGAATATACATATTGAAGGCGGTTCTTCAAGTAGAATGGGTGTGTCAGGTACAAATCTACCAAAAATTTTCAGGTAGCTCCATCTAGCGGAATTGCAGTTTCAGCGCAAAGTAGTCTACAACCTTAAGTGATGCTACATTTGTTATTTTTGAAAAATGGATAAAAATTAGAGTTTCGTATATCGATAAAACACTGTTTTTTGATAGCAAAAAATACTGTACAAGCAAAGCAATGGCAACAAGAGATATTCAGACTCTGCTCCATAGGTAACAATGTTTAAAAAGTGCTCCAGGAAAAGAGATTTGGCTCTAATGAGGAAGTGATTACTGAGATTGAAGCCTATTTTGAAGGCAAAGGCGAATTTTTTTACGGAAAAGGTATTGAAAAGCTAGAGGGGCGTTAGAGTACAGGTATCACTTTTGAGGGGGACTATGTTGACGATTAAATTCAGATTTCCAAAAAAAAGTGTGGGACTCAGACTCATTGGGGAAAGTCTAGATTATCTCTTTCACTTCTGAATTTTCATCAGCATGGTTTCTGGAGGTGTAAGTCTACCACAGCAGCACTGGTGTTTTTTTTTTTGTGTTTAATAAAGGCATTCGATAAAAAGTTCCTGTCCAAACTGGATTATATTGGTATCAGGGGTCCAGCTTCAGAACTTCTGAGATCATATCTACAAACCAAATATCAAATAGTAGATTCCAACAAAACAAAATTCTCAAAAAAAAAATCTTGTCTGGTGTACCCCAAGACTCTGTGCTCAGCCCGTTATTTTTTTTAATTATATTGACGATAGAGCACAGAATGAAAGAACACTCCACCTCCATTGAATGGATCTACCATAACAATTTGAAGATTAATCCTGAAAAAACACCAAGGGTAATAATAACAACTAAATTATCTCCAAAATGCTCCAGAATGTGAGGAGAAAATTTGAGAAAACTTTATACCATTGTATGGTAATTGCAAGTTTCAATTTCGGACACTGTTAGATCAAATCCGATCATTTATATAATTTTTCTCGTCGAATTTTCACCACTTGTCTTGTTGAAATTGGTGATCATTTTATGATTCAGATAAATTAGGCGATATATTTAATTTTCAAAGCCGAATTAACGAATAATCAGATCTTGAAAAAATGTTCAGTCATATAGGTACAGGAAGAAAATACCTCTTGAACAGTATATCGCACCATACATCTCTCATATTTAAATTTAAGAAGTTGGGATTTCCACGCAAAAAAATTAAATTATATGATGGTAGTTTTTAAGTAAAAAAAAGTCCACCTCAAGAACAAAATTGATGGGTCTGAGCGATTATTCAAAATATTACATTTTCTACCGAAAAGACTTCTGACAATGAGTATATGAACAATATTTCTACATTTGGTTTGAATTTCTATAATTCATAATTGAAATTTTGTTGACCCTGTAAAGTTTTGCGGGAAATGAAAGAGTATGAGTATATGAGATTTTTACCAATCTAGATTCGAGTCTATGTATACCTTCAAGTTCGTTCTATATACGAGATATGGATTATTTCAACGTGGATAACCCCTTCAGCTAAAACGAAGACAAGAAAAAAAATGATGTTATAGTCTATTCATTGAATGGATTCTGAAGGGTGGAAAAATAGAAACACTTGTTGTATCAAGTCGCGCTCCATTTCCCATTTCCTTGGGATGTATGTGCACTAGAGAGCAAGTGACCTTCTGATCTTCTATCTGAGAAAATGAGAAAATCACTTTCGTGAAGCCTGGAACATGTTCGCCTTCATATTATTCGTGTCATTTTTTTAAGCAATTCCACATGAAATTTCTTACTATTAATATTTTAACGCTTTGTATGTTTTTGAATGAAATTGCTCAGTAAACAAAAAAAAGATTAGCCAAGTGTCTGAAAAGAGAGTTTGAAAGCCTGGATCTTAGGAACTTAATTGATATTAGGCCAATTGAAAAGTCCCCGGTCTTATGCACAGATAACGGTGCTAGTATTAAATCCATATGATTTTCAGAGACTGTCACCGAAAAACTCAAAAAAGTTCACAAAATAATTTTGAATAACCGTAAAGTGAAGTTGATCGAGATAGCAGACATTGTGAAGATATCATCTGAACGTGTACATCATATCATTCACGAATATTTGTACATGAGAAAGCTGTGTGCAAAATGGGTGCCGCGCGAGCTAACAACCAATCAAAAGCAACAACGTGTTAATAATTCTGAGCAGTGTTTGAAGCTGTTTAAGTGCAATAAACCTGAATTTTTGCGTCGATATGTGACAATGGATGAAACAAGGCTCCATCATTTCACTCCGGAGTCCAATCGAAAGTCAGCAGAGTGGACTGCACACGACGAACCGAATCCAAAGCGAGGAAAAACACAACAGACAGCTGGTAAGATTATGGCATCAGTATTCTGGAATGCGCAAGGTATAATATTCATTGATTGGTCCGTGTTTATGAAGTTGAATGATTACCTCCAAAGGGCCAGACCATTAACAGCAATTATTATATAGCGTTATTGGATCGTTTGAAGGATGAAATCGTTAAAAACGGCCCCATTTAAAGAAAAAAAGGTGTTGTTTCATCAAGACAATGCGTCGTGTCACAAATCAATGAAAACAATGGCAAATTGCATGAATTGGGCTTCGAATTGCTTTTGTATCCATCGTATTCGCCAGATCTGGCCCCCAGCGACTTTTTCCTGTTCTCAGACATCAAAAGAATGCTCGCTGAAAAGAAATTTAGCGCCAATTAAGAGGTATTGGCCGAAACTGAGGCCTATGTTATGTCTCAAAAACTGGTCATAACAAAGCCAATACTGTTTGACATTATAATAGTGTATAGTATATCCAAAGTCACTTGGAGGAATATGAATATTTCAATTATACAAGGTTTGTCCAAGTTTCCAGGAATTCCTTTGGGCCCAGTGAATTTATTGCCTAACAATACTTTTAGATAAACCCCGGTATTTTGCAGATCTCGGTATCCACTTCAAAGGGACATCTATGGCCAAGAGTTTTTATGGAATAGTTCAAGTGACTTTGAATAAACTATACTCGAAAGTGTATTCGAACACGAACTGAACAGTACTGATAAAAAATTGGAAAATTCTAATAACAGGATGAATTATGAACTGAATTTTATTTTAACTAATGTTTGACTCACCCAGTATCTGATAATTATTTTTATTAAAAACTAGTTTGGAATTATTACCTTATGAGTAAGCAATATTTGTCGCGCAAAATTTTTTCATTCAAGATGTTTTCCTACGAGAAATGTTAATTTAAAAATATGTCATTTTCCAACTTCGACACCCTGTATCTCGAAAGCTAGTCATAGACATATCAGGTGTGGGCTGACTTCTTTATCAAATTCCATGAGCTCGGCGGAAAAACTAATAAAAATTCAAACTAAAACAACAAAAAATCATTATATCCTATTACATCAATTTCAATTGGATACCCCGTCGAGGATAACTCGAAAAACTTGGGCAATATTGTGTTTCCAAATTGATTATGCCAACAATTGCCGGATAGAGTCTCTGTTTGCATAATTTTTCCGGAAAATGAACTCACCGAGCGATTTTTCCTTTGCCCGATCACACCACCGTTTTACGCCTTATAGATTTACTGTAAGAGAAAGTGCAGCGTGTTTACTTTTCATCAACGTGGAATTTTAGTTTTGAATGAATTCGTTTCGCGAAATTTCGCGCTATATTTTTCCACCAGAATCGATGTTTTTACTCAAACGAATCAGAATTCGGTCGGTCTTCTCTAAATGTATGATCAATTCCATAGCTTTTGCTCACATACGAACTGAAAATGAATTGGGAGAGATGAAAGAGTTTCTGAAGCTTCCGGTGTATATACGTCCGTATATTCGGGATTTAGGTTAGGTCGAAGTTTAAAGTTTAGAAGTCATTTATGAGGAAGAAAATGTTGCAAATTTTAAATGAAGGTTTATTGCTTTTGTAGCGTAATATGATGAGATGCGTTGTAAAATGAATACATTGTTTTAGTTGGCTTGTCTTCGGTCCTAAAGGAATTGACTACTTGGATTGTGCTTAAGAGTAGAAGCGAGCAGAGAGTATAAAAAACAGAGAGTAGGGTTTATTAAATATCCAGTGGTGGGATTTGAACCTGAAATTCCGCTTAGACGAAGAATATTTCCATAAAAATGAAGCAATAATCATCATATATGAAGAGACGATTATTGGAGTTGGTATTATAAAAAACACAAAGGCAAACTATATATTACAAGTAAATGATTTTATTTCCCTTTCACAACATTTATTTTTGAGTCATTAGTTTGTAGGCTCGAAACTACCCATTTCTGAAACAAAAACAGAATTTTTCCTGAATCATCTGTGCTGCGTAGGGATTCACAGCTTGGCTTGATTTTCAAGCTACTTGGCTTGAGCTTGAATTGATTTCAAGTCGAGTATAGTCGATTTTCAATCTCAAGTCAAGTCAATTATTTATTTATCAAGTACTTGAATCATATCAAGCTTGATTTTTAGCAGTTTTATTGTGTAGTGTCACATCAATGAAAAAAGGATGAAATGAGAAGGAACATGCAAAAAACACTTTTATTTATTAAACTTATTGTATAAAATGACCGAAAATATCAACTTTCTTGACATAGAAACATAAGAAAGAAAATAAGAAAAATAAGAATAATAAAAAAATTAAGTTTCTTAATATTGAGAAACCTCCGGGCTTTGTTTGATTTAATAATTTTCCATCCAGGATCTAAGACACATGAGGCATCTTATAGATTTGTCGCCTAGCCTATTGCGGGTTTTGTAACTGTAAGAGCAGCTCTGGAAAATTGTCTTTCAACAGGAGCTGAAGATGCTGGCTTTGATAAAAAATCTTTGGCCCTTTTGGCCAAGTTTGGAAAGATATTTCAGAAACTACCAAAATCTACCAATAGATTTCATAGAAATGTGAGAAAACTACTAATAATGTCACACTGGCGAATGCTTCAGTCTTTCGGCGCTCGAGGAATCCCTTTATTTAGTCTAAGCACGCACGAGATTGCAGAAATATATGCCGTGCGACGCTTGTATATCAAGCTCAAGTAATATCATGAAGCTTGATATCAAGTCAAGGAATAAATATCTAAAATCAAGTCAAGGTCAAGTATGTAATTTCTACGAGCTTGATTTTCAAGTCAAGCTACTTGGCTTGATGAATCCCTAGTACTGCGTTGATCCATAAAGATCGCACACTGGATTCTTCTCAGGATTCTTTATGATCTTCGATGAATTTCTTCTTTGTATATTTCCAGAGCTGTTTCCTAATCTAAGGAGTAGGTTTGGTAAATGTTTACAAAACTGCCCCCTCGTATTTTACACTTTTTATTATTTTTCATTGAAAACGAGCAATCTAGAATGATTCTCAATGGTTTTCAATTATGGCAACCTAGTATTTCAATTTTTTTTCAATTTGAAGAAAGATCACTAGATCGCCATCTTAAAAAATTATCAAAAATCATTCTTTACCAAACCTAACAGATAGTAGGTTAGGTTAGGTTAATACATTGATTTTACTTAGTGGCTTGAGATTGATTTTTATTGTCTTTTTCTGGATTTCACTTCGAACTCCTTTTCAACAACATTAGGTGATATTGTATAAGGTTAGGTTTTCACGAAATAAAAACCACTAAAAGACCATTTGAGAAAAACATTTTTATTCACAGGAAATATAGCTTTATACTGTTTTATATTCAATAATACACTTCGTTTAGCTCAACTGGAAGCCTAGAGACTGAGGATGAGACCTCTGAGGTCTATATCGTAGACCCTCGCAACTAGTGTCAGACGAAGAGCAGATTTGACACTTGCATCCAGCTGCCTCCAGATATTCATAGTGAGCTGCTTCTGGAAGAGCACCCTCCTCGCAGTGTCTTAGAGTTACCACATTCCTGTTCCTTCCATAATGGATGCATACTGGATGGTTGGATTTTTTGTAAGGAAAACGCCAGTCGGAAATCTAAACAGAAATATTCAAGAATTCAATCAGTCGAGAAAAATTGGCAGAAAAAAAACGAAAATCTCAAAAAATTGGAAAGAAAATATGTATATGAGAAATTAGTACGTTGAGAGGGAACACCACCAAGTGGCTGCGCAGTACAAAACCAAATTAGAGATATTTCTTCTTACAAATAACACAGCACTTGCTGCTACCAAATCAATATCTTGTGTGCGTGCATTTCATTGTATCGTGTAAAGAAAATTCACTTTCAAATTTGTCTACAATACTAAGAATGAATCGATTATAACTGAATAATATCGTTCATTAAAATTTCTCTCAGTATTCACAAATGTGCACTGATTTGATATTACAATTTAACAATTTCTGAACATTGTTGAAACATGTATCTTTCCATGATTAAATAGCATAACCTACTAAACACGAATGACATAAGACATGTCAAAAATAATACACAATGTTGTCATTATAACCATTCTAAACTTTATTATTTCTATTGAAAAACCATCAATAAAATCGTAGACCAAATTTATTATCATTTTTATTCCACGAACAACAATTTGACAACATATTAGATTTTATCTAATATTCTAAATATTTCTAACCGTTTTATGCAAAAACTATACGAGAGAAAATTAATTTAGTGAGCCGGTATAAATTCAATAATAAGTTCAGGTACCTATAATGTAGATATAAGGGCAATTTTATGAAGAACTAAAAAATACTTACTCTCCTGATGAATAGCTAAGTATTTAATGTAAAAATATACATAATAACAGTTAAAGCACCCAATTAGATTGCGTGTAGAATTTTAACCTGTACCATTATAGTATTAATGAGTCTAATAATGGGAATAATTAATTTAATAGTCTATAAAGGATCTCAATGGTTATGAGAAATCAATCAAATCGGCAGGAGGTCCACAGCTTCAGATTCATCAGATTAATTACTTTTACAACACAAATTTTCCATTTACCATTCCTATTTATATACAAGATACAAATCTAATAAAATTAACGACGAGGATATAACAAACAAGGGAAAGAGGAATTTAAGATTTATTTTTGATATATTCTTCGATAAAAAATAACCGAGACTTGAATATATCCACTAAACTACTAATTCAAAATTGGCTCATTATTTCTTACTATAGAGGGTGATTCACAGCGATGGCCTTCTAGACGTTTATGGAAAACTAATCATAATGTTGTGCTGAAAATTTGCATTTTGGGGTTTGAGACAATTATGATCTTTCTCCCTAAAATATTATCAGATCTCTACTTCTTTCGGTTATACCAGAAACAAACTACTACTTCCTTATTTCAAATGGTACACCCAGTATATTATTGCATCGTTAGATTGCTTTTTAGATGAAAATTTCAGCAATATTGGGACATTGGATATAAACTCAACGGTTCATGAGTTAATGAATGAAGATTCTTATGAAAAAAATTGTGACGACGAAGACTCCAATTTTGTTGAATATTTCTGCAGAAAAAGTTTTTTTCGGAAAAACTTTTCACATTTTTGATTATGAAAATACGTAATATTAAAAGACTGTTTGCGGTTTGGAACAAAAATGTACAGAGGGTTCAACAGAAGATCATGAACTTGGACAACTCAAATTCATCAAAACTAAAGATTTTCAAATTAGTACCTATATTTTTTATTATTTCAGTCAGTGAAGGAAATTGGGTGCCGTAAGAGTTGAAGCCGAGAGAAGTCGTACGGCGTTCGTTTGCTTGTGAACAGCTGCTTGCAAGGCAAAGACGGAAGTGGTTTCTGCATCGCATTGTGACTGGAGACGAAAAGTGGGTTCATAACGATCATTACAAGAGCAGAAAATCATGGGGATATCCCGGTCATTCTTCCACGTCGACGGCCGATCCGAATATTCACGATTCCAAGGTCATGCTCAGTATTTGGTGATACCAGCTCCGCGTGGTGTATTATGAGCTGTTAAAACCGACTGAAACATCCACAGTCGATCGTTATCGAACGCAATTAATACATTTGAGCCGAGCATTGGAAGACAAACGGCTCCAATTCAACGAGAGACATGATAAAGTGATTTTACAGCATGACAATGCTCGACCCCATGTTGCGAAAGTGATCAAGACATACTTGGAAACGTTGAAATGGGAAGTCCTACACCACCCGCAGTATTCTACAGACGTTGCTCCCTCGGACTATCACTTGTTTCGATCAATGACACACGGCTTGGCTGACCAGCACTTCCGGTCTTATGAAGAAGTAAAAAAATGAATCGATTCGAAAGATGGCCAGTTTTTTCAACGCACGATTCGTACGCTGCCCGAAAGATGGGAGAAAGTAGTGGCCAGCGATGGACAATACTTTGAATCATGAATGTATAACTAGTTTTTCACAATAACGCCTCGAATTTGGGAAGAAAACGGCGGAAGCAAAGTGCACGCCCATGTAGAAATAATACATGAACTAGGGTTTATAAAGGATTTGTTCTGGCTAGAAATCTTCTACAAACCTCGTTAGAATCGCATCTTCCCCAACAGGCAATAGTTGACAAAGCATCCCAACATTGTTTTCCATTGATATCTGTTTGGGTGACTTGGAAGGTGTAAATTCTTTCTCGGCATTCCAGAGACTCTGGTTCTTCAGGTGGTATCAATGATTCCACATCAATTATACTTTGGCAATCCACAGATGTGGATATTATGAAGAAACAAATGTTCCAGCTGATCAGATATTTCATATCTGGAAAAATAAGAGTAATCAACAAAATAGATGTAAGAGAATAAAATATTGGTTGATGCAATTTCAATATCAACAAAACTCAATTTGGTACTCGAAAACTGATAGAATTATGATGAAAAAAATCAAAATATTGTGAAAATAACGCTCTGTATAGATCGATTACGACCTGCTTTTATCTTGATACTCAATAAAGCACCCTGTATATTGATACAAAACACTGCAAATTTTTCACTTTGGACTAAGGTTAATTATTTCTCATAGAATATCGGATCTTAGTGGATTAAAATCCAAGTCAAAAAGTCAAGGCAAGTCAAAAATTGTTTATTTGAACTTTGTGAAACAGTTTGTAATACGTTTTTGTTCACACGTAACAATTTTTCTTTAAATAAAATATAGGTAATAGTTTCTACATCTAAGTATCTTAATTATATTTCATATTGATTAATCTAATGAGAGTTTTTTCAGAGTATCCTATAATTTAGTCATGGGAAAATATTTGCAAGAAAAATAAGAAAATAGGAAGAAAGTTTATTGGGAAACTATTGCATTTACCGAGAAATACTAGAGTTGAAATTTGTTTAAAATTAACCATTATCTTGATATGTTTAAAATGAAAAATTTCGTTCCGTTAAAATATTTCGTAAAAAAATGCAATAAAGGTTGCATGTTTCTCTCCTTTAAAGATCACAAGAAAATATAAAATAGCCATTTTCATTGATGAAACAAAATTCAATACCTTTAATTCTTCTGCAACTCCAAGAAAAAAAATTCTCACTTTTAGAAACGTGTAACATTTCAAAGACCTAACAGCTATTTTTACATGAAAGACCCCCCTTAATTCTCGAAAAAAGATTCACCCACTAAAAACATTCTCACTTATTTGGAAACACCCTGTATATCTGAATTTTAGATGGGAATTGATTGTCTGACAATATTGAAGAAGAATATTTCCTGATTGTCCCCAAGTTTTGGGAAAATGTTTTTTTTTTTGTTCAAATTATTGATTTTTTCACTTTCAATGGATTCAGTCTCGAGCTAGTAGAATCTACACATTCCAAAAAATAAACTGCAAAAAGCATTTGAAATTTCAAATCAGTTCAAGTTTTTCTTCTAAACCAAGGACCAAACCTCCTAATGGTTCATTTTATATGTCGTATTTTATCATTTTTCCCTTTTCCAAGAAAAATGTCGAAAATACTATTCGTTGAAAAAATTCGATAGCTTCAATTTAATTTTTGGATCAGCAAAACTCTATTATACATATCTAGCTTTCTTAATGAAAACTTTAAAAAAAATTTCAGCAAAATTAGCAGATGAAAATGTGTTCAAAAACGCCTGACTTCATATAAATGGTCTTTTTCAATTTTTTTTGTAGATAATTTTATGAGATTACATTTCTCTCAAAATTCGCAGATTTTACTGTATAAAAATATCATGTGAGAAAATTCCAGGAATGAACACTATAGGTCCATTATTATCGAGAGTAATAAATGGAAATGTTTCTACTAAAAAGCTGCTAACACGCTTAATGGTCAAACTTTTTAACTATTCTGTCTGAAACAAAGCTTCAATTAATGTGAAAAGCGTATGTATTTGATAATTAGAAATCACTACACAATGATGAAATCTTCCATATAGGTACAAAATCGTATAAAGTTGGACACCTGCGTGGTTTATGTATTTTATTACTGATTCTCAGTATGGACGGAAGTTTGAAACAACCTCTCTACCAGTTTGTGCCTAATTGTGCAATTTTACCAGGTGTAAGAAATCGATAAGATAATTATTATTCAATTAAATGGCTTCTAGGAACAAGGGTTCCTGTTACCTATTATTTTTTTCTTTGCAGTTTCCCACTAGGAAGATCTTGTTGCTTTCCCTGCAACTAATCATTAGAAAGGGTTGTATCAAATGTACTACGTGGGTTTTTGCTATCGTTAATCGATTTTTTTTACATTCAGGAAAGGTAAATAGAAATTGAAAGCTATATGCATCATACTGAATAGAGGGTGTTGCTATTTCATCTCCTTTTTGAGAATCCAATCCATTGATTTTGAAGGTTTCAATCGAACGATAAAAACAAATCATATGAAAAACGTTGAATTTTTTACACTGTGATTTATTATGTTATGGCAAAATACTAAATTGGAGATACAAAGAAAAATGAGAGAAATTACTTGGATTATCATTTAAAGAGTACAAAGTTTTTTGTTATTATGCTGGAATTTTTTATTTAATACTTCGGAATATACAATAGTTCCTAAATTTGAGGAACTAAGGAAAACAAGAGATTTCTTCGATAATTTTAAGAAAAAAGTCCTATAAACATGGGCCCGCAAACGCTTTGTTTTCAAGATAGGGTGTTTCTTTTGTAGTCTTAATTTGTTGAGATGAATGATGATTATACCATTTTATCGAATCTTTATTAATATCCGCTACAGATTGGGTAAATAAGTACCAAAACTTTTAATTAATTTATTCATTGCATCTTACTAACTGGATATTCATAATAATTTGGATTTTCCTGAAGATTATTAGAGAATTGTTTGAATTTTCTTTTTCGAAATCGGTAGCATATACGAGAAAACTACAAAAAACCAAAAAGTGTAATACTGGACCAAAGTTTCTTTTCACATTTTCCTAAACTACCAGTGGTCCACCAAAAAAAAATTCTAGGGAAAAGAAGGGGGCGCTATTCCAGAAAATTATCATTCAAAATTAGAATATCACATGATGAAAACTTCAAATTGAAATACCTATCTATGCCAAATTTAAATTAAATATCTTGTGAGGGGAAGGTGCTCTGAGAAAAAAAAATTTTAACAGCGTGTATCTCGGAAACAAATCGTTTTCGGCCCCATGTTTATAGGACTTTTTTTCCTTAAAATGATCCAAGTAATCTGTCATTTTTGTTTGTACCTATACAATTCACCACCACCTTGATTTTTTTTATTCGATCGCTTGGATTTTTCGAATTTATGAATCGTATTTTCAATGCATTATCAAACCAATTTTTGTACCAAATTTCATGCATAAAGTTCTTATAGTTTGCAAGAGAAACTCTGGCCGGCTGACGAATATATTTTTTACGCATTCTAAAACGTAAACTATGAAAAATTCGAAAAGCTTACAAAATGTTCATAAAAACAATATATTTTTATTTAATTTTCAGAAGTCAAAGCATTGCAGAAAACCTAACGTCCTACGTACGAGAAATAAGAAAAATTATATTTTGTAGGTATATGATTGTGGAATTTGCAAAAAAAACTTTATTACACAGGGTGTTCGGCGGAACGTTGAACATACAAAAATGAGAGGTAGGTGGCGTCGCCTGCTACCTACTCAACCCCATGCGCCAAGATTTTTTTCAGTGAAACAAGAAGTTGATCTTCAAATTTTGGGTACCTTTTTTCTTTTTTTTTATTCGAATCTTAATGGTTGTTACTTCTTTTTTAATTTGATATTTGTTACAGTTTATCGTTAGAAAAATGTTACGGACCCTGAAATATTAGAAAGAATGAACAAAAAAATTCCGACTAAAAAGAAAAACACGCTACTGGATTCTATTTAAAAAAGAGGCTGTATACTGTTATCGCCATTTTTCCAATTTTCGCTTATAACTCTAAAACAATAGAAGGTGGCCAAAAATGAATACTACCTACTCTTGTTAGTTTCTCAGAAAAAGAGAACGAGAGAGGTATCAGATTTTGTCTATCTCCTCTGGTTTAAAAGTTGTAGTGCTAAAACATCGAAATTTGCCCACCCTGTGCGTTTTTACCTATTGAGTATAAGTTTTCCTTTTTTTTATGAACAAATGTAAGTATTCTGAACCTTAAACTTTTCCTTAAACAATTTTAATACTTCAATACATAAAATCACAACATTCAAAAAATATCTCTCATCAACATAACCGTTAACATTAAAATACAATATTTTCGTATGGACCCAAAAGAAAATGCGGAGTTGTCAATTTTCGGCAACGTAACGTCATCGGAAAGCGTACTCACTTGGAGACAAAATTTTCTTTCTTCAGCCACTGAAACCACAACACAACAGAATAGTAGAAATAACGGAGCGCTTCAAGAATTTCAAGAGAAAAGCGGATGCGCAAAATATACGCATGTCCATCCAGCGGAAAAACTTGTATCCCTATGAAAATTCGCATGGTAATTGCTGCATTACGCTCGCAACACCCCATTTAAAATAAAGACAGGATTATTTGATTCAAAATGGAGAAAGAAGAAGTCAAATGGCCAGAAAATAATCAACGACTTTTGCCATAATATTTCTAATTGGATTTTACGGTAAACTTAACGATTTTTCCAGACGGTAAAATTTTTCTATTGCATTCGACTCTGTTAGTTTTAATTATTATTTCTTGCGATATCCAGAAATCTATATTCTGTACATTGACTTTTTTTGTCCTATTTTTAATTTCATTATCAATATTATATAAGATAGAAAACGTCAGTTTGAACAAATTTAAACGGCATCCTATTCCTCCGTTACAAACTCCGACCAATCGCATTAAAAGAAGTCGATGACATCACTATTATGTGCGCTCTAATTGGTCTGTCCTGAAATCGAAGCTAGGGATATTCAATAATTGGTCCATGTACAGAATGTTTCTAAATTTGAGGTACAAATGAAGAGGGGTGATCACTTGGATCTTATCGTGAAAAAAAGTGAAAAAGGGATATTATTACAAAAAAACCCTTAGATTTTCACAAAGAAAATTGACATGTTAAACTGTCTTTCCCAAATTTCAACTAGATATCTGAAGATACTACGAGGAAAAAAGACAACTGGCTCTATAAGACCATTTTTGTACAGGGTGGCCAAATAAGCGAGGTAAGCGGCTATATCTCAGGATCCACTCATCGTAGAGACCTGCGGTAAAAATTTTTAGCACTAAAGTGTACAAGAAAACACACTGGAAATTGTTTTGAAGTTCATACCTCTACCGCTAGGGGGCGTAATAGGTGTCATCGAGTAGAAAAATGAAAATTACTCGAAAATGATTCATATAAAGTTGAAGAAAAAATATCATCACTCTAATCCTTGGAAAGTTCTCTATCTTTTTGAATTGTCACTTTCGGTTTTACGACATCAAATAAGGGTAGGGGAAAGGGAGAAATCTGACTGATTGAAATGCCTGTAACTTCAGTTTGGCTCAACATTTTTGAGCAAATTAGATCTCGTCTGAGAGATAATATCTTGTTGATTGAGGACAAAATATACTCATGATGAATTTGTTTTTGCTGCTTTCGATAGGGGGCGCTAAGTAAGAAGTTCATTGTTTTGTTCATTTTACTACGAAATTTCAAATGTAATGATAGGATTTTCTTAACAGAAACAGAAATCTCATCAAATTTGTATGAAAAAACCAGAAGGTCACAAAGCGATAGTTTCAGGCGTATTGGAGTTATGGCCGAAAAAGATATTATTCAACTGATGCACTGAAAAACCAAATTGTGTCTTCTTTCGGTCATAACTCCAGAACGCCTGAAATTATCGCTTTGCGGCCTTCTGGTTTTTCCATACAAATTTGATGGGATTTCTGTTTCTATTAAGAAAATCCTATCATTACATTTGAAATTTTGGAGTAAAATGAACAAAACAATGAACTTCTTACTTAGCGCCCCTATCGAAAGCGGCAAAAACAAATTTATCATGAATATATTTAGTCCTCAATCAACAAAATATTATCTCTCAGACGAGATCTAATTTGCTCAAAAAAGTTGAGCCAAACTAAAGTTACAGTCATTTCAATCAGTCAGATTTCTTCCTTTCCCCTACCTTTATTTGATGTCGTGAAATCGAAAGTGACAATTCAAAAAAATAGAGAATTTTCCAAGGATTACAGTGATGATATTTTTTCTTCAACTTTATATGAAACATTTTCGAGTAAAATTCATTTTTCTACTAGACGATAGCTATTACGCCCCCTAGCGGTAAAGGTATGAACTTCAAAATATTTTCCAGTGAGTTTTCTTGTACACTATAGTGTTAAATATTTTTACCGCAAGTCTCTACGATGTGTGGATCCCGAGATATAGCCTCTTACCTCGCTTATTTGCCCACTCTGTAATACACATCAAATTGCAGTTGTTGCATCATCAGCGTTCGTTTTTTGCAATTTACTTCAAACCACAATAAACTCGTACTAATAACCAAAATTATTGAAAATCAGCTCTAAAATATACGTTTTAATGGTATAAGCTGACTTTTTAATCAGTCTATAAGGATTTGTTTGCTGATTTTCAAAAATCCTATTCTTTTCAATGTTTGTATCTTTCTTACCTCCCTCTAACAATCATATGGTCTTGTAGCTTGTTCTTTTTTCTGTTGAAATAAAGAAAATGGTGGCATTTCAGGAATATCATTAAAAAAATCTACTTGTTTTTGACGATTTATATTAAGACACAGTGCATACATAATCGATATTAAAAACCAACATCACAAAAATGTACAAAAGAAAATATAAGAGATATAGTTCTGAAATAATGGAAAGTTGAAATATTTACATATATTCAAATATTATGCAAAACCTAATTTTTGGTAACATCTATTCATTGATCTAATTTCATTCTCTTCGCTGGATTCTTGGTCTCCGAGCAACTAATTCTCTTCTTGTATCTTTCCGAACGAAGAGATTCACTTCTTTCACCTTCTGAAGAGTTTTTCTTTTCAGAAATACCTGAGACATTACTTGTACTGGGCTCTGTAGTATCACAGACTCTGTTGGATTTTCTTCGAGTATTCTTCTTTACCTGAAATCGAAGAAATATGGTATTCCAGAATATTCATCAAATTTTTTAGAACATATATACAAATTTCTGATAATGAGATAGAGAGAGAAAAGAAGTGATCTTACAATAATTTTTTTAAATAAAATTTCTTACCTGTTCATGATCAGAGCAGAGAAATCCTAAGGAATCATCATATCGAATCTTTCCTACAGAGTGAAAAGGGCAGTATGAATTATTGCAAAGAACACATATTCTGGAAGTTCTCTTAGAACAAATATTGCAGTTATGGGCGGGACAGTTCCATCTGCCTGTAAAAGAGACGTATAGTCATTAATAAAAATGAGAAAAGCCGTGAAATGAAGTAAATAGCTTTTGAGCACTTGTTCGAATTTGTAATAATGCAATTTTTGGATAAATATACCTGATTAATCTCAACACAACTCAAAACTTCCTAGTCTGTAAAATGCTATTCAAACATATGATAATGACCTCTAGTCAGGCACATTGAAGAAAGAAGAAGAATAGAGTGACGTGTTATACGTCAACACAATGTCATATGTCACTTTTTGAGAAAATAAAAAAGCATACAAAAATAATAAATACATGTTCAAGAGATTCGATTATTATCAAGAGGTTATTTCGGATTAAATAATAAGTGTGCAAAATTGAAAATTTTAGAAGACAGAGTACTTACCATTATAAGGCCATGAATCTAATTGAACACACTCAAGGTGGTATGATTTGAGACACATTTTATGTGAACACTTAAAACAGTCCCCTTCTGTATTACAAATAAAGCATTTATCTTTAACTGTAGTATCACTTTGTTTTTCTTGGTCAACTGTCTTTACCGAAGAAGTTTTCCTCAATTGCTTCTGATCATCCTGCAATAAAGTAACCTTATAATGTAACAAATATCATATTATTGTAATTACTTTTATTTTATGAAAAAAATTTTAAGTTCTAGAGCTTTCGAAAAGACACACTTCATTCGACATGTAATAAGCTCAGTGTCTTGAAAAACTAATCTATGGTTGGTAAGTGTACTTACTGGTTTCAACCCGATGAAACCGCTGCAGTTGGGAGCCCCACATCTACATATCTTTTTTTCAGTCCCAACACACTCCAAGTTATAGTTGAAAGTGAGTTCGGTATCAGCTGCTATATCTTCAATCGCAAATAAACCTACTCTTGTATCACCATTAACTGTCCATTTCTGCGTTTCACAGTTAGGTTGGCAGGAATGATTCATAAACCTTGCAACGTTACCTTAAGAGAAAACAGGAAGTGTTATGAAAATACACATAAATAAAAATTTTTGACGTACCTTTAGGTCCAGCATCCAGCATCCTATCTTTATCTATCGTTAAAAAGTAATAATTTTCATCTTTTTGCTGATGCATTCTAGATATCCTCCTTTGGTACTCCTCATCGTCAATTATTTCTCCAACATACTCAATAACAAACCGTCCTTTCTTAATAAGTTCCAATGTTTTTAATCCCCAACCTCTTCCTGTCGTCCTGTAGGGTATCACCTGGGGATACTCCCTCTTCTCAAAGCACTGATTTTTACATTTCTGTCCAGCAGGGCATATTTCTGGATTGCACTCGGTCAAAAGAATCCTAAGATAATAATGGTTATTAGAATGATACCGATTTACTTAATTTCATTCATTCACAAAATTGATTGACTAATTAACAAGTTCAAACAATAACTGACTAAAATTGTACATAGAAATGATCGGACCGAACTAGTGAAATACCTATTAGTGTGTACACTGATTAGATTTTGTTGAAGACAATTCAGGTGAGATTGATGAAACTTCCACAGTCATAGTTGGCGCTATATAACGAAATTGCCATGTTTCCATGGAAACAAGCACGAAAAGCTTCCCTTTCTTTCCGTAGGTGGCGCTATATAAGAATATTTCCATGGAAACGACATTGACATTTGATGCGAGCACCATAGAAATAGTGAAGATTCACCAATAAGATCTTGAACTTTTTCAAGAGTGAGTGGGCAAACCAATTGTTCCTATACTTCTCCATCGTGACAATCATCACAATAAAAGTTTTTAAAAACACGTAATCCAAACAAAAATACCCACCTATTTAAACAGTTGCTGTTAGGACCGCAAGGGTACTTATCCTTAGGATCACAATCACAGGGTGTTGTATTACTAAGGTTCCCTTCAAACACCTTGACGTTTCCAACAGGTCTATTCACCTTAATCCTAACATAAGTAGGTGGCTTAAGGCCGTTGTTCACCTCTTTTTGCTTCTTTGCTCTTAAGCCTGCAAACAAAAATGATTATTGATATTATTTCAGAGCGCTTATCATTTCATCAGAATGTCTGTAATTTGCTTTTAAAATGTTTTTTTTAAATCATGGTTAATTATTCCAGTTCAACTCACCTTTTTTGAAGCTATAAGCATTCGCCGCCTCCTGCAAAGCCCTGACGAAAGCTTCATCAATCTTGTTCTTGGTATTACTCAGACAACCAGTATCACCTTCTTGGTAGAGGAATGTTCTGCCTCGACCCACCCAGAAATAATTGTAGGTACCGAAAAATTTCACAACAAACTCTCCTTTACTATGGGGTTTGCTCTCCACATTCTGAGGTATCTCACTAGGAAACAGTATAATAGCCGGCCACCATCTAAAAGTACCGCATTTTACCCAAACCACCTCATCGTACAATGGAAACCTTCCAGATTCGCAATCTTCGCATATATACGTGTCGTCATCCAACAGATTGACTGGCAAACACTCGACATGAACACTCGTGGGGCAAGTCTCGCAACAAATCAAATTCCCTCCTTCGGAACAAACAAAACACCAAATCGTGTTCAGTGTGTTGGTTTTCTTGTTTCCCTCAACGTGCCTGGGACAAATGATTTGGGTCGAAGTCAATATATCGGTGCCAGCTGGAACGCAGTTGTAACTGTTGTGATATGTGGCTGGACAACGTAAACACTTCACCAGTTTGTCGTTCGGGCACCTCCCCATGCTGAAGCCCATGTTCTCGCATGCGCAAATGTGACAGGAATGTCGAGGACACACGAAACTGTCAAACGCTTCAGTTTTCCTCTTGTCGTGGAGTATGAAGGACCACTGGGTTTGGTGCCAGACGTTCAAGCATTCCAAATGATAGTACCTTCCGCATTTCTGAAGTGAACATCTCTGCCTCATGGTGTTGCCCTTCTTGGATACTATCGAGTTACAGACGAAACATGGTGGTATGACGGTCGTTGATATGCAAAACGGACATTTGTAAACTCCCTCTTCCAGGCTGCTTGCTTGTTCGGTACTTTCGCTTGTTGTGGACTTTTGGTTTGGAGGGTCAATATCGGACAAGTTTATCAAGCAAACGTCGTCGGCTGTTACATGTTTAAAACGTCCTTTAGGTTTTTTGGTATTTCTACCGTTGTTTTTTTTCGCCGCCTCTAGTCTATCAGCCAATAAGTCGATCTCTTCGCTGCTTGAATCGGTCGATTCTATGGAGATCCGAGACTCAACCTGGGTCATCAGTTCTTTCATCTTCCGGTCAAACTGCTCCATAATAGGTATTTTCTTATTGATAGGCGACAAAATCACCTTATCCGAGAATTTATCTCTTGAAACAATTGTGCTTATCTCAACTTGCTTACTGTCTGGTGGCGTCTTGTTCTTCTCCAAATCCAACTCTCCCAACTTCAACTCGCTTTCTTTCAATGTAGATTCTTCCGTTTCCTTCAAGAAGTTCTCAATACATTTGATATGAAAATCGCCGTTGCAAGGACCGCGACATTTGACAACTTCTCCAGGTTTTTCGCATAACTGACACACCTTTTCTTTGGTTATTCCCCTGAATAAGTTCTTCTTGAATTCAGGGAGTCGAGAAACACAATCTGTTATCATACTATCGGTCTTCGTTTGACTGTTGGTTTGTCCAATTGCAATCGTTCTTCGCTTCAATTTCATCCTTCGGGGGCTACATGTTGTTTCTGTATTCGTTTTGGAGTCTTCGCCTTGAGACTCCTCATCTTGTTTGAACTCGCTTGAAAGTCGTCGTTTCTCAAGCTTCAATAGGGATCTCGACCTTGTTCTTTTGAGGGACGTGTCTTCTCTGCAAGAAATAGGTGTTTCAGTTGTCAATTGCTTGGGTGATCTAACGGGTGATTTTTTGTCAATAGACTTTATATTGTTTTGTCGAGTGGTCATAGTTGAAATTTGGGGCGCTGGAATATCCAACAATTCTAGAGCTGTATCACTGTCTCTACGTCTTCTCGTTGATGGTTTTGTTTTTTTTTCAGATACTTCTGGAGAAGTATCATTGGAACAAAATTTTTTTACAACATCATTGATGCAAGAGAGTACAGAACTATCTTTCATAGGAATACTTCTTTTTCTTGATGGCGGTGTGGCAACACTTTTACTCTCAGCATTAGTTTTACCTATATTTTCTGAAGTATCCTTTGTCTCATCTTTTAAGGGACTCTGTTTCTTTACAACCTCATGGATATATGAGAATACAGAACTATCTTTCATAGAAAAACTTCTTCTTCTTGTTGGTGGAGGGGGAACGTTTTTGGTCTCAGCATTAGTTTTACCCATATTTCCTAAAGTATCCTTTGTCTCATCTTTTAAGGGACTCCGTTTTTTTACAACATCATCGATATATGAGAGTACAGAACTATCTTTCATAGAAATACTCCTTCTTCTTGATGGCGGAGTAGCAACGTTTTTGGTCTCAGCATCAGTTTTACCCATATTTCCTAAAGTATCCTTTGTCTCATCTTTTGAGGGACTCCGTTTTTTTACAACATCATTGATATATGAGAGTAGAGAACTATCTTTCACAGAAATACTCCTTCTTCTTGATGGTGGAGTGGCAACCTTTTTGGTCTCAGCTTTAGTTTGACCCAAATTTTCTGAAGTATCCTTTGCCGCATCTTTGAGGGGACTACGTTTTTTCTGCGGTGAACGTACCTCAGTCTTAGACTGAGGGGAACTATCAGCTGATTGATTTTTCACCACGTTTTCAATACATTCAATTAGCGATGATATCTTCATTGGAATTTTTTCTTTTGGAGAGACATTACTTTTGAGAGTTAAGTTAATTTTGTTTGTTGTGCAAGAGAAAGATTTACTCCTCGCTCTTTTTGGACTGAATTCCAGAATATCTTGAAATTTTGAAACTTCCGTTTTCTGACTGGGCAAAATTTTATCAAAAAATTTCAATTTTTCTTCAGGAGAATAGTTTCTGACAATTTCTGCTTCAGCAACTGCTTTTTTCCATTTCTCTGTCTGCGTTTTGACAAGATAATCGTTATTTGGAACTCCCTGAAATGATAATAATCAATTCAGTACGATTTCTCTTAAACGTAATATTCTCTAATAAATAGAGATGGTCACTTATAATTTATCGATGTAACAAAAATCTATCAGATTCTATTGTAAGTTTCCGACTCTAAATTAGTGTTTTTCTCATTTTTCATTATTTAGTGGAATGAAGAATTGCACATTATTAAATAAAAATTAAACATACCTCTTCATCACATTGAACTCTGAGTTTATCCAAATCGTCTGATCCTTGGTAGGGAATGCAATGAGTAGTCCAAGCTCTCTTTCCATTATCTCCAAAAAATCGAATATGATAATATGGTGCTGTCCTCAGTACTTAAAAAAAAAAAAAAATTATTTCAATCAAAATCAATTTCAATATATCTACATACATCTGAATTTTTTGAAAGTGGACGTTTCTGGATCTTCTACAATCAAACCAGGCCAATAGGGGTAGTTGCCGATTTTTCCCCAAATAGAATCTCCAACCTCAAAATCATAAACTGAAACAAAAAAATTTATTTTCATCAAAGACGATTCTTTAGGGCATTCTGAAGAATCTCACCTTTTTTCAATAAAGATTCCGAACATTGACTTGCTACTCCAGATCGTCTATTTTTTTTCCTGTATTTTTTTTTTATTACTGATTTGCTTTGATGTGAAACCTTATTCACTTTGATACCTTCTGTAAATGACTTGCTTCTTTCCCTTTTATATGATTCATTCAATACTTCTCCCAATAATAACTCTTCAACTTCCATGTCATTTTGATCAGTATTATATCCTTCTGAATCAGTGTCACCAATATTACTGGGTTCTGAAGTTTTATTTAACACTTCCCTTTGACTATTAGACTCCGTATTTTCACTAGAGTTATTCAAGTCTTTCAAAAAGTTTTCAGGTCTTGATATAATTTTTTCTGGACAATCAGTAGATGTTGCTACACTGTTATTTTTAATAATAATATTATTGCTGTTCTCTGGTTCTATTCTTTTGATTTGTTCATTCTTATTTCGTATCTGTTCTAAAGTTGATTTTATCTCTTTTAAGCACTGCCTATTTTCTACGTTTTGAGAATCTGTGACATGCATTGATTTTGTCCTTTTCCTGAACGAAAATTTAGAATGTGAATTGAAGTCCAAATTTCTTTTTACTCTTGAATGATCCACATTTTCATTCCTTTTATCTCTCAAATATTTCGTTTTCGAATCTGCAGAAAATGATTTCACTTTCAAATCAACTTCTCTGCTGTGATGGAATTTTTCGTGAGGAACGGACTTGCATCTTTGGGTTCTAGAGGCTTCAGACTTCATCATGTCTAACCTACTGGCTTCCATAACTCTTTCCAGAATTTTTCGAAACGATGTTCTTCTGTTAATATCATATCCAAAATCTGAATATTTAATATTGGAATCGTCTTTTTCTTTTGTCTTCTCTTTTGTTTCATAGTTTAATGTTTCGTGGTAGTCTGAAGTTGTTTTGTCATCCTTGCTTTCTTTTTTGTCAATCAGCTCATTTGCATGAGAGGATTTTAAATTGTTTAATTTTAGTTCAGTTTTAGGAAGAATATCCCCAGTTACCTCAAAAACCTTTGATTCACCCCCTAGTTTCATATTATTGTCGACTGATTCTTCTTTTTTTGTGAAAACTTTTTGATCTACATTGCTGTTATTACTATCAAAAATGTTGTTTTCTTCAATAGAACAGTTTGGGCTTTCAATATTTTCAACGTATTTCTTACATTCATTGCTCACTTTTTTCCTTATTTCAACTGTTCTGCAGAGTTGTTTGTCTTCCACACTTTGTAATATTCTGTTACTTTCACCAGATGTTGACTCAATGGTTTTGTTTGGGTTTTTATCACAATTATGCAATGCTTCTTCATTATTTTTCTGCTTGTTCTGGTCTTCTCCAACACTGGTATTTTCTTCCATTTTATCTCTTATTATTCTTTCACCAATCATTATTTTGCCATTATGTTTATCTACATCATTATTTGATGAGACACTCTTTTCAGAAACTGTTGTATTGAAATGACTCATTGTGATCTTAGGAGGTCTTCCTCTTTTTCTTTTTATGGGTGCTTGATGAGTTTGAACCTCTTTATTTTCCATCTTATTTTTTTCCTCAACATTTGGGCCAGTAGTGAAAGATTGATTTGGGGAAACAGAACATTTTGAAGGGGCTATATATGAGTTTGGAGCACCTTTTTTGTTAGAAATTTCTATTGTCTCATTCTCTTCCAGAGGTACATTATTGCACTTTCTATTTTGTATTGAGATTGATTTCTTACATTCCTCTGAGAAAATTTCTAAATTCTTACGGTCTTTAATGTTGCTCACTTCCTCACTCTTAATGTCTTTTGGTGTGTTAGTGAACTTGTATAATATCTCATTCTCGAATTTGTCTTTCATTTTATTTGATTCCTCATTTTCTTTCCTGTTTTCTGAAGGTTTCAAGACCTCTGATATATTTTCTATCCTTTTAGACGACCTTCCCCTTCGTCTCAACAAAACAACTTGTTTTTCATTTTCATCAGTCTTAGAAGTATCCACGTTGTTCTTTAGATCTGATTCTAGTTGATTTGAAATAGTCGAGTTTTGATTTGCTATCTCATTTTCTGGTGTTCTCTTTTTAGATCTTCCTCTCCTCTTTTGCACTGTTCCATTAGAATCTCGCTCAAGACCTGCTATTTTATCCTTTGAATTGTTCAAATCAATATCAGTGATTTTTTTTTCATTAGAATCGATTATTTCTGGAATTTCAGTATTTGTAATTTCAATAGTTGGTATTTTTAATGGACAGCTTTTATTTTTATCAGATTTCAACATACATTCAAGTGATTTCATTTCCTTTTCATTTTCGACGTTGTGAGGTTGTTCGCTAGATGTAGAGGTACAAACATTGTTCTTCAAACCTGTTTTAAATTCATTCGGAATAGTTCCATCAGCCTTTGAAGATCTGCTTTTGAGAGATGTGCAATTGGAATTTCTCAATCCAATTGATTCACATTTCAGAGGTGAACTATCTAAATTCAAAACATTTTCTGAAGTTCTGATCTCTAAGTTCTCATTCTCTGTAAACTGGAAAGATATCTCTTTGATTTCTTTTGTTGCTTCCTCATTTTGTAATGGTATTATCTTTTTAGGTCTTCCTCTCCCCTTCTTAACTGGCATATTGACCCCATCAATTGAATTATTCAAATCAACATCAATTACCTTACTTTTGTCAAAACTCAAGTTAATTTTTTCATCTTCGGTGTTTGTAGGTTCCAGTAGATTTTCTGAATTTTCATCAAACTTCAATTTCAACCTAGAAGATTTTCGTGTAGATGTGTCACTCTTATCTATAGTATGGTTGAGATTTTGTCCATCATTTCCTTTAACTTGCTCAGAACTTGGAATTTTTTTTTTTGAACTTGTAATTTCTGGTTTTGATGTTTGCGTCTTCGAAGGGCTGATGTTATTCATCAGTTTATTAGAGGAATTTGAAGACCTCAAAGAAATTCGAATATTCCTTGATGGTGGAGAATGGATATTTTCTGAAGAATCATTATGCTTTTCAAGTTTATTCACACTAACTCTCTGTTCCTTTATAGGACTGTCCTTGAAGTTATCGTCAGATTTCTCAAAGTAAGACGAACACATTTTATTTATTCTGTTGGATGGCTCCAAATTCACAAATGAAGGGGCACTTCTTCTTGTGTATCTTCTAGGTGAAAAAATACTGGTACTTTGAACTTTACTTACAATTATTTCTGTAGATGGTTCTTTCTGATTTTTTTTAACATTGCCCAAGAAATCATTAGGTAGTTCAGATGATCTGTTACCTCTACACATATCAGGTTGAAAACTTACATCACTGCTATCAGTTGAAAAAGTATTAGAAGAATCTTGTAAATCCACATAGGTAGTATTTGAACGAGTACTCCTTCTCAAATTTGGCTTTCTAGTCTCCGGTTCACTAAATTTCAAAGTTTCGATTGGTGGTTTTGTCTTTTGAATCTTCTTGTTTTCAGTTAATTTGGAATCATATTTTTCCCAACGCTCAATAAGTAACTCTTTACTATTTGTCAGAGATGATAAATCATTGGATTTAAATAGCTCAATGTCGTCCAAATTGAAAGGTTTCAGACAAACCACTGGTCTTCTATTTGTTTCTGGTTTATTTATATTTGAAGATTCTTTGATATCTTGAACCTAAAATTTTAAAATGTAAATTCTTATATCAGATTACAAGATATTATTAGACAAAACTACTGGATGAAAAAACTCTCATAACTTGTACAAGATCTAAGCTCTTAAAAGGTCTGATAGAGGCCTAGTAGAGAGAAACAAAAAATATGGTATCACTTTATAGCCACCCAAGCAAAAATTGAATAACTGACTGCTAAGAAAAGTAATAAATATTTAAACTACAATTAATTTCATTAACACTACTTAAATTTTCAGAATAATTAAATTTGTGCACACTCACAAAGGTATCTTCATCAAAGTTGAATCCCTCTCTAAGATCAGAATCTATATTCTCTTCTACATATGATGCATTCTCAGCAAAACATTTTTGTCTAAAATCTTGTCTTAAATTAATTTCTGAACACTCTGCAAACTTAGAAGTCATCCATGAACTAAATATAAAAGAATCATCAAAATTATCCTCTATACACTTCGTGTCCAAGTTAATTAAACTCAGATCTGTTTTTTGAGAAGTATCTAATGATGCCAAGGGTTCATCTGGTAAAGCAAAGGTTTCAACAATAGGTTTTTCTTTATGTTTATTAGAGTAAGTTTTTAAAGCTTTGATTGAGTGTTTTGGAGGAGGTTTATATGTTGATTCCTTCAAAATTTTTTTCATGGCTTCATTTATCACAGGTACTTCACTAGAATCAACAAACTTTTTTTCCTCCAAAGATTTACTTTTGAAGAATTTATTTTTTTTGCAGTTTGTTGAACTCTTATGAAATTTGGCTTTGATATTTTTACTAAGGGAATTCATTGTTGGACATTCTAATTCTTCTTCTACACATGATAAGTGATCATCAGTTAATGGAGCATTTAAATAATTATCTAAGTCCTCAGTGGATTCATCCATGAACAGTAACTGGCCGGAATTTAAAGTATTATTTTCAGAATCACTTGTGGTTGATGGTTCACAATAATTCTTCGAAGTAGAGGACATTTTCTACTCAAAACTTGGAATTGATATCCATTAATGAATTACACACATATCCTCAATCAAACCCCATAAAATAGATGTTATAGATCCTATTTTAGTGTGTATTAGATCCTGATTCCTGAAAATTGGATGTTCTTAAAAATTTTCGACATGTATTACCAATATTATATTACTTTGTTATTGTCTTGTTTTGGATAACATACTTTGATTCCGTCCAGACATCAAATATTGAGGTTAATGACAGTTTATATTTTCCCGCTTTATTAACTAAGTTGAAAAATCATATTGGAAAACTATTTTTTTTCAAATTATAAACTATATACACTAACCCGTTCATATAGCATTTAAAAATAAAGCAAAAACTTTCAAAATACTAATATAGCTTTTCAAAACTTTCTTATAAAAAAACGGATTTTAATATTAGTAAAGTGTTTCAAGATTTCAAAGGATAAGAGAAAAATTGTGCAGTGATAAATAGTGCCGTAGATAATTGAATCTAAAGCCTAATGTAGGGAGAAATAGAAGGAAAACTTTGAAATTGAAAATTTGGTAAACAAAACAAGTTTCTCAGTATTAATTTTCTCAATTTTCTCTATGATTATTTCAAAGAAAATCGATATGATACTGTGTTGATAATTTAGTTAGCTAAATATTCCATTTTTTTTCATATTTATTATGCATAATATTCTGTATCAAAATTCTCCAGTAACAGTATTCATTTGAATATTATAATAATTTTTGGTAGTTCATAGAGATATTCATCTATGTGGTAGTTCATCTTTATGTTAGGCGTAACTTCAAACATTTTATCATATGTCAGTGGGTTAACCTTAAAAGTTCATACATATACACAATATGAAAAATTAAAAATATTAATATTTATAATCCACTTTGATTTTTAGCATAGTTATTAAAATTTTATCAAAATGACGGAAAGAGAAGAAGAAGGTCCCAAAAGACTTATAACGGACGATAGTTGCTACACGAACAAAAAACTTTGCATTGATATGGAAGAAATGAACGGTATAGTAAATCGTTCTGAAGATAATAGTTCGGACAATATATTGAAAACTTCTATTGATAATTGTGAAGACGATAGTTGCTACACGAACAAAAAACTTTGCATTGATTTGGAAGAAATGAACGGTAAAGTAAATAGTTCTGACAATACATCGAAAACTTCTATTGATAATTGTGAAGAAAAACCAGAACTTTTCAATGGTGTGGAAATTTCCAAATTAACTAAAAGACAACAAAAAAAGTATAATAAAATGTTGAAATGGCAAGAGGTGAAAAAGGAAAAAAGGGCTAAGGAAAGATTGAAGTTGAAAGAAAAAAAAGTTCATGCTAAGTTAAACAATATTGATTTAGGACCCAGTAGAAAAGAACTTAAACGAATGAAAATGGCGAATAGTCCCTGTAAAATAAGTATCTGTTTAGACCTCAGTTTCGATGATTTAATGATAGATAAGGTAAAACGCTTAATATAACTTCATAAAGGATTAAAATAAACATTGATTATATGGAATTTGTTAATTATATTACAACTAATAATTTTTAGGATATGGCCAAAACAATAAAGCAAATTTTAAGGGTTTATACAGAGAACAGAAGGGCTAAAGAACCTATGCAATTGCATCTTACCAGTTTTAATGGCAGAAGTAAAAATGAAATGAGCAAGCATCATGGTTATGAAAATTGGGATATAAATTTTCATTGTGAGGACTATATGAATGTTTTTCCAAAAGATAAACTTGTATATCTTACAAGTGAAAGTGATAATATAATCAATAAATTAGAGTCAGATAAGGTATATATTATTGGCGGTCTTGTGGATCATAATTTTCACAAAGTAAGTTGGCAAAACTTATTAATCTCAAAGTAATTTCTAATGATGTTATTTTCAGGGAGTATGTTACAAAAAAGCTTTAGAACAAGGAATAGCTCATGGACAGTTGCCCATAAGTGAATATTTTTGGATGAAACATCGTAAAGTATTCACAATTAACCAAGGTAAGTATTATATTATATTGTTATCTTTCCTGTAGTATTTCATTTTTTTATTGAGGAAATTTCATCAATTTGCAATGTTTCAAAAGAAATAGATAATCTTCAATTAAGACTCTAGTAGTGTTTGAGTTTAATTTATGTTCTCTTTCAGTCTTTGAAATTTTATTGAGAGTAAGTGAAGGTAGGAATTTCAAAGAAGCATTTGAAATGATCTTGCCTAAAAGAATAAACATGCAGCCCTCAACTAAAACCAATTCAGAATTAGAAGAAAGTGAAGTACCAAGTGAATCAAGTTAATTGATATTTCTTGATTTGTACATTGTTGATTTTAATGGATATAATAAATATATTTTTATTGTTCTGAAAGTATATTCTTATTGAATGATGTTCCTCCTATTTAATTGGTTATTTAACATTTTTTCAATCCTCTTAAATTATTGAAAATATTTATTGAGCACATAAAAAGTGGATACTTGCAATTCACATAAATATTTCTGAAAAACATAAAATTCACTAAAATGCAATTCTGCGCAACCGCAACGTAATGTAATTTTTGGAGAATATAAGCAAAGAAGTAACATATGCAAAAGTATTTGATTTCATTATTGATTGAACTGTTTAGTTTTTTGATGCATTTGTAAGTTAATAACTTAAATATTATGTAAAAATTACTTTAGAGTCATTAGATTTTCACTATAGCAATCTTTCAGTTAAATTTAGAATTTGATCTTGTTTTAAACACCAGATAACAAATTAAGATCAATCAAATTAATAAATATTGTTCTTAAAAATCTAATCCATAAGGATCTTAATAAATATGACAATAATTTTTTAAAGTGTTAAATTCTTAGCCTACCTGATATAAAATCATTATAGAAGTGGGGGCGTGTATTACTTTTTTCTATGAAATAATATTTATTAATGTGAATTAGCTTGGTATTGAATTGAAGTTTCATTGGAAAAGATCTTCTCTAATGAAAATTCATATAAATGCCGGTTTTACTTTCCAATCTAACGAATATTTCAGATAAATTTAACGCAAGGGCGTAGAAATGCGGGGTACTGGGGGTAGAAGGATGTAATAAAAATACTACACTTTATGGTTTCTTGTCAAAAAATTCTTCAGGAAAATTCAAATTATTACAAGTGAGCTGATAGAAATAATTAATTATGAGTTTTGGTACTTTTATTTACCCAATCTGTAGATCTGTAGAAGATCTATAAATATTCGATAAACTGTTATATGCATCACAAAAAAAATAGGACTACAAGTCTGTATCTCGAAAACGAAGCATTTGCGGAGATTCTATTCTTGAAATTATTCAAGGAATTTTTCATTTTTCTTCGTATTTCCAACTTAGGAACAATCGAAAAAAATCTATTATTTCGAGTAATTTTTGGTTCAAGCTTCGTTATCAAACCTTTCTTCCTCATATTACAAATATTGGTAAACGTTGTCTTCAAAAAATTTTTTTTCGATCACACCCCAAGAAAAAAAAAGATCTACGCCCTTGATTTAACGACAGAAAACAGAGACGGCTTAGTTTATGAAAATATTTTGTCATGACAACGAAAATTTAAAACATAATTTTTTCATGCAACAACAGACGTGCATGAATTTTTAGGCCTAAAAATTGCTAAATTCTTGTGAAAAATATGTCCTGCTGCCCACCTTGCCCCTGCTTGACTCCGTTCTGTCCCCCTTGTAGTGCCATTAGAGGATGCGTTCCAGTATCTGTATGCCCATGTCCGTGTCCTCCAAAATGTCCTGTACCACCAGTTCCAGTCCCTTGTTGCCCCCAACCGTATATTCTCTATCCAGTAGAATGTTATAAGAGGGTTTGGTGTGATCCTGTACCCCCCTGTCCTTGTCCCCCTTGTGGTATACCATATACTGCAAGGCCTCGTTGTTAAAGGATCCTTATTGTTAGGTAACTGTAACTGTCTACTGAACCGTCTTAAGTTTTTAAAGTAAAGTGTGGGATGTGTAGAAATAAAGTCTATAAATGAAATCAGTCTCTTTATTCAGTTTATGCATTATGCTTAAAAAAATTAGAAATAAAATCCAAAATGTTAAATGCGCTACTCCAATTCTTTGAAAGTGCTGTATTCTGATAAGACTTGAAACTACATTCGCATGTGTAAAATAATACTGAATAAATTATAAATAAATAAATATACAATGCGATTTGATATCATATTCGGTGCAAATGACCTTCACTTTTTTTCTATGTTACGTAAAAGTGTGGTTAGGTAGACAGATCTAGATGATGAATTGTTGTTTCTTTGTTATGTTATTATTTTGGTGTGAATGTGCGGCTGTGCGCTCATCCACTAAGCTTGGTTCATATTTCAACACGTGCCCCTGTTGAAAGCATAAAAGGAATTTATTTTGCAATGGAATATTGTGGTGTCATTTATTGATATTGAATTGATTTGATTGTATATTATTCATATACAACCTTCAAAATGGGATTCATTTTGGATATATTGCGTAGTTTGAGAGGCGACGTAAAATTTTCAGTGAAAAATGAAGAAATCAATTTCTTCGATGATATTTTCATGGTGCTTAGCTGGGATTATCCAATTTACACATTGACGGCTTTTGTGATAGTGAATTATTTATTTTGGTAAATATATTGAATGCGTCAGTGGACTCCTGTGTTTTGAAGACAAATTTATTTTTAGGATAATCACATATTATGAGCTCCAAACGATGTGTATAATCTTCACCCTACTTTTATTCAGTTTCATGTATCAATCTTTGATCCGTTTTAAAAAAAAGACAGAATTTTCATCTCCAAAATATGAAGAACTCTACAACACTTTTTGCTCTTTCATATCCCATGCTTCCCTTTTTAGAAAAGAAAATCCACAAGAGGTAACAATAATCATGATTTAATATGACCAAATTATAAAACTTTTTTTTATAGTTTTGTGTGGTGGTGTCGTTTTTCTTTATCTCATTGATGTATGTGGCAAGTATTTTTTCTGGAGTATTTATGAGCTTTTTTTGTTTGTGGAGTCTCTTCTTTGTACCTTTGATTTATGCTCATATGCCTCCCCGATTCCAAGTGAAACTGCAAGAGGTATCAGCTTTTCTTAGGAGGTTCCAAGGTAATATAATAAGATGTTTTATTATTCATTATACAAAGTATTGAATTATAGGAACTATTGAGGAAGAAGATTTAATTCCTCTACCTGTAGAAGATGAGAATAAAGGAGAAGATAATGAAGATTTAGAAAGTTTGGATACAGACAGAACTGCAGGTAATTTTTAGTGAAGATCAATACCAACCTATTCACATCATTATTAAAGCTATAATCAAAGTAGTATAATGGATATTGAATTGGTATTTCTTATTGTCGTAATCAATTCTGATATGTATTTAATGATTTACGTGTTCACTGATAAAATTTAATGGGTTTTACTCATTAATATACTATTATTAGTGTATAGCATTCTATTGAGTCCATCAAGAATATTCTTTGAACATCTGAAAATTCAATTTCCATTACAATTTTCAGATTCGGTAACAAATTCCTTAATCAGTGGGATAAGTTCAATGCCATCTTTTTTGGATGCAGAAGAGAATCATGAAATACTAGAAGAAGACTTAATTCCGATCAACCCATCTCACGAACTCTCCCCTAGTTTCGCAGAACTCTCAAGTGACTCTGAATCTGAATTGCATGACATTCGCTTTAAGGAAACTCTTAGCCGGGAGAGTTCATCTGAAGAGGAGGGAAACTTTGAAGAGGGTTTACAATTTGAAGATACACAAAATCAGACCCAAACAGACTCTAAAGGTTTGGTACATAACATCCTAGGTTATGTGGCATCAACTGGAGGCTTCCAAATACCTAATTTTTTAAGTAACGCTACAACTAGGGTGCAAAGTACAGAAACGGGAGATATTTCTATAGGTAGTAGCACTAGTGAGGAAGATTTCGAAATAATTGATGTAAATGAACTGAAGTAATTATAATCTTTTTTCTGAACTATTTGTGATAATGATTTTAGTCTTTTATGTGTTTTTACTTTGTGATAGTTTTGTGTGGATTTATTTTAATCACTGGTATGTTCGAATTTATTTATATGTAACATATATTGATTTTTTTGAAATATACTAAGTCAAAACTTGATATCTTATCTTTCCATCTCCGTATTCCTGCTAACATGCCAATGTTCAAGAATGAAAATGGTAACTGAAAGTGAATTTCAAAAGTTCCATTTTGTAGAACAAATATTTATTTCAATGAATTAATGAAATCAGCTGATCTTAAAAATCCTTTGAAAAAAAGCTTATATTTCACAATTCTTTTGCAGTGATTCTATAATTAGTTTTTGCATTAATAACCTAGGATTATTAAGAACTGAGGTATTTGTTTATTTAACCTCTATTTCATGTTACCGAATTCTAACCTAAAAAAACTCGGTTATGAAATGCTGTTTTAGAGATAGTTAAAAAATTCTGAGGTATCCTGCTCTTGGATTTAAATATAGTTGATTGTGCTATTATTTATGCTCAATATATTTCATGTACAGATAAAAACATTTGATTTTATATAATTCAGATAAAAGTCTTGATACTAAATACATAAAATTCGTACAAAGGAACGGAATAATACTTATGCAATTTGGATGTAACTGTATTCTTAGTTTGTACCAAAAGAAAGGGTATTAGCGAATAATGAAAAGGTAGCATACAAATGAAGGTAAAAAACACAAATTATCAATTATAAAGAAGATGTCCTTTCCTCATCTCCTTATTTCTAACTTGCTGTTCTAGTTCCTTCTTTAGAGGCTCCTTAGACTCACTAATTACGTGTTCACCATTGAAGTAAACAACCATAACTTCGTTTGTGAAAACAACAGACCTACTAGTCTTTGGTTCATAAGCTACAAATGCGAAATTGTCACTCAACAGGTTATTAGAAGATGTAGCTGCTGCCTTTTCATCGTCGCCCGATTTAAAATCTCTATTGTCGCATTTGGGCAATTTGAAGTCAGTAGTTTTACCGCCCTTCTTTTTTCTTTCTTTCGTTCTCCGGTTTTTCGTCATTTTAGATTCCCATGCTGAAGATTTTGAGGCTGCTGTTGATTTAGTGGCGCCCTCGTTCAAAGCAGGCAGAGAACGAGGTGAAAGGGTTTCAGGAGATGACGAAGTCGACGGCGATCCAACGTTCAACTCTGCGTTTTCCAGGAATCTCTCGGTTTTCAGCAAATTCTCCAAACTGTCTTTCGCTCTCAACAGGTTGGAAGAACAGTCGTAATCATCTGACTCGTTACTGATATTTAAATCCTGAAAATTATTGAGGTTATCATCATCTAAGTTATTAGCGATTTTGTTCTTAGCATATTTTTGATTTACACTCCATGATTTTATTGAGAGTGATGGTTTCAATGGTTTGCATTTCTTCAGATTGTTTTCCGAATTGCTCGCTTTCAATTTGGACGCCCCTTCTCGGTTTAAGGGTTTCACAGTAATATCAGGAAGTAATAACGAATTGGCGGGATATTTATTGTTTTTTTTTGAACGTTTAGACATTTTGTAATTTTGTCGAAATGTCTTTCCAATAGGTCATTGTTGACATTTCATTTTCGAAATCATTTCTGTAGAAAACGCTCGAAACTTTTCATTTTCAAATGGATGTTCATACATATTAAAATTAGGGACCCATACGTATTTCATGAATTTTGCGCGCCGAAATAATCTCTATATCAAGTTTAAATATGTTTCAAACGTTCTTCAACCATCACCCTTATTTGACTACGCCCATGATATAAGAATATATCATGTCTACGCCTATGGACTATAAGGTATAATATTTTTTATCCATTACTGAAGAAATCAGATGATAACTGGAAATGAATGAACATGTGGAATTGTAAATAAAGCTACTCAACTACTACAAACTAGCACTACGAAAGCTGTAAAATACGAACCTCAAATTATTCCACAACCTTTTTCCAGAAATTTGAGGATCAGATTAACGTATTCTTTTGAAAAAGTTCTATGGATTTTTCTTATTTTTTATCACAATGATAACTTCTTAAATATTTCATTTCCATCGTTGAGAATCAATTATATCAAAAATATATATATAAAAAATATATATTTTATATTAAAAAATACAACCTCACAAAGGTTTTTTCAGTTTCTCAGGTTTTCAATCATAATTCTTTTATTAATATTCTCTGCTCTCAATACATAACCCCAAATCAAATCAAAAACATTTGATGCTTATTCAAATGAAATAGACAATCTTGTACAAAGTTATTTAGAATTTTTTGATGAAAGCCAGAAAAATGCAAATTAAAGGATCTGAAAATTTTTTTGTTAGTAAATTTCACTTTTTGTTTGATTTATTTTTGATTCGTATTTTTTATTCCAGAATCGTGTAACTAATGCATTTACATTACCGATATCTACTCGTTGTGCTGAACTAACAGTTTTGTTGGATAGGGCCAGTCTTATAGAGCAACAGAGTATTTTTCCATTTCTTATTGATAATATTTTTGGTCCTCAAGCAGGCACAACAGGTTGGGGCCTCAGAACAACCCCTGATTGTGTAGGAGAAGACTTTAAGCAATTACGACATTTTTTATCTCCTTGTGGGCCCCTTTTCAAATGCATATATGCTCTCCTCAAAGACACCACCACAAAATATGATTTTCCTATATCTTACTTACCTGTAAGTTTTATAATACTACAATGAATGTTATTACATTTATCTCTATCAAATCTCTTTCCAGCTCAAAGTAAGGACTATTTTAGAAAGTGAATCTAATCATCCGTTTTATTCAGATCTTATACAAATTTCTCCACAATCCAAACAAATATCGCTTAAATTAAGTGAGTATATGAGTCAATTTTTCATTCCCTACAAATAATCTTAAATGTTAAACTTTTAGATCCATTTGATTATTACATATTTCATTTTGCATACTATTTGATAAATCCTTGGCATCAGAAGTCACCTGCAAATGTAAATTATTCTTGGAATACAGTTTATTATGTTTTATGTTGTGATTATATTTTACATTTTTTACCAACTGATCCAAAAACACCAATATTACCATTAATAAATTACAATGGTAAGAATCCATTTCAAGTTATGCCACAAATTCATAGGTAAATTGCAAGAAAAATGGCTTTATTCCGATTTAATCACTATTTTAATTTTAGGCCACACTATGTTCCTTCCCTTATCTCCCCATCTGTTTGGAAAAAAACTGTAGAAGATTATGCATTCCATCAAAATCTAGATAAACACCCAAGGAATGAAATTTGGAGAAGTGAAACTGTGTTGACTGTGTTTATAGACTTGTGGTTGAATAATGACCAAATCAATCAGCCAATTCAAAATTTGAATGCTTCATTTAATAATCCCCAAGCTATGGTAAATATTATCATTAGTCATTTAAATTTTCAATAATTTAAATTTATTCTAGCCGAGTCTTCATTATAACGAACTTCCATCTGGAGAATACATGAGAATTTTGAGGGTTTTTATAAAGCAGATACATGCTTTTGCAACAAGTGCCAAAGCAGATGACACTCACTTGGGGGAATTGAAGAAAATAACAATACCTATGGTACAAGGAAAATTTTATGTGTTTATTCGTAATCTAATCCATAGGTGGCCTTTGGATGGATCATTCAGACTTGTATTGGAGTTGTGGTTGACATATATTCAACCGTGGAGATATCCTCCTGATAGCTTGAATAAACATCTGTGAGTCTGATTCATTTTTAAATAACTTTATTAATTTGATTAGAAGCCTTGTTTATGAATAATATACACAGAACGAATGCATTCAAATTGTTTTAGTAATCTGAAACAAACAAATCCGGATGTTGAAGATATTGCTTTTTCCCAAAACAGTCCTGTAGAGAGAGAATGGCTACCTTTCATAGTTGATAATCTATTAGCTTACATAGTCATTTTTCAACAACTTCTACCGAGATTTACTCGTGTTGACTTAATAAGCCCTAAAATGGCAATTATGCTGTATAGAATTACAAAGGTGAGTGATTTGGAATTCATCAATGTTTTTATCATAGGTAGAATATGATATTAATCTTATCTACAACTGTCACTTGATTATGATTTGACACCAATCTTAATGTAATAAATCATAGAGTAATAAACATAGATAGAGGGAATATACGCAATTTTCACATGTCCCCAACATGGTTAGATTACGTTGTCGGATTGTGATATAATTTCAAATCCACAATTTTACTATATCGTTATGAATGTATATTATATTGAATGAAATATATTTATTTCAGTGATTCTCAATTAAATATGCAAATTTGAATATTTGGAACCTGATGCTTTTCCTAATCGTCGAATTTATAGTATGCAGAATATTTATTATTTTCTGTATCTACCTGATGAAATCAAAGGCAATTATTGCTCTTCTAATGTCATCTGTTGTTTCACGTCATTTGGCGCGCTTGAAGTTTGTTTTCTGAATTTCTGATATATTTAGGTATTCATCTCAAAATATTTTGAGTTGATATGAAACGTTGATTCTCTATGGGACATAAAAAGTGCGTTCTTTGTGGAGAAACTCGCGAATTTTGTGAAATATCGTATCACTGATATGTTTTCATTTCTGCACACTTCATGTCAAATCTGATAGTTCATGTTGGGGACAAAATTTGCTAACTGAAAATGACATATGCTTCATCTATCTATGTTTATTACTGAATTATCGCACAAGTGTCCAATGAAACGTATAGTAAACAAATCAAAATTTAAAACAAACAACAAAATGCTTACAGTTAGATAAATTAATGCTGATTTTATGAATTCTGTAAAGAATGTTTGAATTGTTTAATTTTACTCAAATAATTCTTCAAATAATAATATGATTATAAGATAAGTCTTGTAGGTAACACATAGGATACTATGTCATTAACATACTCATATCATTAAACAATTCAAAATTTCATATTCCTGTGTTGATAATATCTATATTCTACTTATTACATAAATAACTATTACTGGATTTGCCTTTGTAGTTTTTTGAAAGGTAACCTAACCTATACTTTAATTTATGAAGTAACCAACAGATGGCTTTTCGAATAATTTTCTTTGCTGTTGCAAACATTGTCATTGTGTTTTGAAAGAAAAACAGAATTAATATAGTCACCACCAATAACTTTTTTCTAGGTATTCAATCAACCTAATCTAGCAGAACTACTCAAAGAAGTGGAGCGTTGTGTTGAAAATAACAGTTCACCTTCACATGGGTATAATTCACAATGGTCCAATGTCTTGCCACCTCTTATACACACAAGCATGTGGTCTACAAACACAACAACAACAAACAACACTTATGAATGTAACGCTAAACAATTGTTTACCCCTGATAGCACCAACTCAAGCATTTTGTGTAACAGTTATATTCATGGAGATAAGAAATGGGCTTGCATTTTGAGACAGAAAATCTATGAACTAGAAGGACCTAACTTCTATTATAAACCTCTCTTCACCAAGCCGCCAGCACAAGAGGTAAGACTGATTAATAGGTCCTCTATCAAATTTTTTATATCTTTATTATTAATTTATACGAAATTGATTCCTTGCATATCTCTTGGTGAAACATACTTTCAATATTAATAAAAGAAAATAAATAAAAACACTTGGCTATTTATTTCACAATTTAAATAAATTGTGGAACGTATAGCCAAGTGTTTTTATTTATTTTCTTTTATTAATATTAATTTATACTACATATAGTTAATGAATTATTTTCGATAATATATCCTGGGTGTTTTCGAAGGTTTTTTTTATTAATTTATTAGTAATCAAAATAATATTTTATAAGGTAATTTATTAGTAGAAGGGCTTCAGTACACACCATTTTTTATTGAGCTTAAGGATAAGTGATATTTCAACCATTTCACGAAAACTCGCTTATACAGGGTGATTCACTGGGATGGCCTATTAGACGTTTATGGAAAACTAATCATAATCTTGAGCTGAAAATTTGCATGTTGGGGTTTGAGACAATCATCTTTCTCCTCAAAATATTTTCAAATGTTTACAACTTCCGGTTATACCAGAAACTGACAACTACTTCCTTATTTCAAATGGCACACCCAGTATATTATTGCATAATTAGATAGCTTTTTTTATACTAATTTCAGCAATATGCCATACTTTGGGTAAAAACTTAACGGTTCATGAGTTAATGGGATTCTTATGAAAAAATGGCTGTTTGCGGTTTGGACCAAAAATGTACAGGGTGTTCATAAGATCATGAACTTGGACAACTCAAATTCATCAAAACTCAAGATTTTCAAATTAGAACCTATATTTTTTATTATTTCAATAAAATACCTACTTTAAGAGTTATCAGGGAAGGATATGCTTAAGTAACCCCCACTATTTTTGTATGTAGAATTGATTATCTTGTGATGAATACGATTAAAATGTTGATACACAAATTAACATAAAAGTAAATTAGAAAAACATTCACAAATAATTAACTGAAATAAACTTCACAGGCTCCTTCAAGGTGACCTCTCAATTCATCAAAAGCACACCTTTGAAAACACCCTGTACATTCTATCATTGACTTGTTAATGAAATAAACGGTTGAGAGTTATTATAGTAACATTTTTTAGGTTTATGATGTATCTCATCACATTTCACAATCAGTTATGATAGCCCAACAAATTATATGCGTCAAACAACAAGAACATGCAAAGCAGTACGCTGGTATTTGGGGCTTTTTCAAATCCATCTTTGATACAAGTAATATCAACGATGAATTCACATTGGCCGAAAGAATGAAAGTATCTTCCTATCTGGAATTCTCCCTGCAAAATCTAGTCGAGATGTTCGAAATTGGTGATGTAAGAAAAACAAGATTATCATACATAGCATGAATCGAATAAAATTTAATTGTTGCAGTTGAAAGAAAAAGAAGCAGATAGTAGCAGTTCTATCCATAGTTTCAATGCTTCTGATGATCTCAGCTTCTTGACTCCGTCCAAAGTGAAAGAGCGAAGAAATAGAATAAAATATGAGGGCGATCCTGACTTACTACCGATAATGTCAACAGAAAATGCATTTTTGGTTCGTTTACTGTATCATTTAGCCCTTAGCATCAATATTCAAGTGAGTTATTCAATGTTTTTGGTTTTTTTATTTCTATTAATCGATTTATTTTTTCAGTTTGGACATGTTTTTCAACGTCTTTATTATGAGCCCTCATTTAAGGGAAGACTAGTAAGGCAGTTATTATGCCAACCGATTACAGTTTTCAACTATGATAAATCGAAGGAGGGGTCTCCGAGAGTACCAAAACGGTTGCCTCCTAGAATCAGCTTCAGACAAGTAGCTAGTTATAAATTTATCTTATATTTCTTCTTAGGTGTAGTTTTATCTAAACTTTTAGGTTTCGGTACTTCGCTCTATTCTATATTTTTATTGGTCATATTTTTATTATACAAATGTATAAAATCTATTCCACGAACTTCGAGACATCCAACTGATAACTTTTGTAACAATATTAGTTTTAATAATTCGTTTTGATTACATTTATTTATTATGCAGAAGTAATAACTATCATTGAAATGTTTTTGTTAATATATTCTCAATCTTGAGCTTCTTCCTTGATATTTCCTAAAAGCAACTTTTTTGATGGACTGTAGGATCCTGAACTTTTCGCTAATTCTTCGTTATCTCCCTAGAATCAAATATTTTAAGGAAAAGAAGAAAAAATTTGATTTTACATACATAAACTAGTTTGGAAAAATCATGATCTTCATTTTCTGAGCTGTTATCGTCATCTTCAGAACTTTCAGCTTTTTGAAGAAACAGTTTTACTTTTCTAATACTCTTCAAAGAGGAAAGGCTTGCGGATCTTGTAGGTTTCCCGGAAAAACTTGTGAAAATGTCTTCAGGAACAGGAGGTAAGTTGACTACATTATTCAAATCAATCAAAGATTCCTTAGATAAGTTTTCAGGGTACTTTTCATCCACATCAGATTTCACACTTCTCAAACTGCTTGTTGTTGGGAGGTCAAAGGTTTTTTTAACTAGAAAATAAATTGAATCGAGCAATTATAGAATAATTTTTGTTTCCGGACTTTCTGATCACTTTTGGGGTTAAAAAAAATTTCGGTCTCAAATTTCTTCTAGCGAAATGCATTTCAGATCATCCCAAACAATTTTGGTTTCGTTTCTGTCTGTCGGTATGTGTCCGCAAATCCTAAATTCCTCCTCATCTAATTTTAATGAAATTTGGTATGGATATTCATTTAGTTAGTTTAGTGAGATTGAGCAAACACTACTATTGATGAAAATTTGTATGGATATTCCAATTAGGTTGTAGATACTTTTAAAGTAGTTTCAACTCTTTCCCGGAAACTCAATATTTGTTCAATAAATAGTGAGATTTTCATGAAATTTGGAATGGGTATTCAGATTGGGACATTTCAACTTTTTTGAATATTTGTTGCTAACACGCTTACACAAGATCATGGTGTTACAAGCTGACTTTCTAGAAGCAAAGAGCAAGAAATTTTGTTTGAATAATTTTTTAAAAGTGCAACGTACTATCTGGAATTTTCCGAATGTCAGAGCTCCATGGTGCTTCTAGATTTGGGGGGGACTCCGCTTCTGTAGATTGTTTATCGATAAGCTCTAAAATTTTCTCGTACTCGGAATAAATGGGATCATCTGGACAGGTTTCTTGCAGTGTGAAGGTAGCCAGTTTCTTAGCTCGTTCTAACGCATTTTTGGATAATTCGTTCAATGTGTGTACTGTTTTATTGGCTCTGTCGAAGGAAGCTTTCAAATAAGAAATATATTTTTCTCCGGAAGAACACCTTTGCTGTAAATCTATACCTAATTCGGCTATCATGAGAATGTTGTTCAAGATTTCCCTTTTATTCAATATATCTGCTGGATTTAGTACTTCTTCCATTCTTTGTTATAGCAATTCGCGTTTGTCAACAAAATTTGATTAGACATTCAAAATTAATTTTGTCGTATAGTATTTTTGACACGTTCACATGTCAGGTGAATTCATTCAATTCAATTTTTTTGTTCAGAACTTATTTTTTCACCCTAGATCCAGGGCGAAACATCTATATTATTCATATTATAAATTTAGCTGAAAGTGGTCTCCAACGATTGTGTTCACTCACTAATGAAGAATTGGAGGTCGATTCTGTCTGTCTGTGCGTCCAGCCAGTCGACCTGTCTTGTACAAGGTATCCCAAATTCGATGTTCACTGAAAGCATCTCGAGAACTAGACTTGGAAATCTTCAAGGACCCCTT
This sequence comes from Harmonia axyridis, assembly GCF_914767665.1. NCBI lineage: Eukaryota > Metazoa > Arthropoda > Insecta > Coleoptera > Coccinellidae > Harmonia > Harmonia axyridis. The sequence goes on from NC_059505.1 coordinate 36,830,443, forward strand.
ACTCTCTTTTAGAAAGTCGAAAAACTTAATATCTTCAAAACGGTTGAAATTTTTGAAATATCGTTAACAAGATGCTTTCCGAAAAATCTGCGTTGGAGAATATAAAGTGTCCCATTTGAAAACACCCATTCTCCTCTGAAACGGTAATTAATTTCTATCATCTTTTATGAGTATGATATAAACCATGAGATTACTGAAAAAAATCATTTTGTGAATTATCTATGATCTTGATTATACAAAAAGAGAGTGGCAACATTGCTTTAGCTATGTTCAGGGCATTTCCTTTCTTAGGGGTGGATCCGTAATTGAGGTAAATTTGTAGAATTTTTACTGATTTTATCATTCATATTGAATATCTTCAAAATGGTGTATTTTGAGAGAAACAATAATGAATAATTTTATATTCTCTCATAATGATTATTTAATCACTTTGCTTTGTCAAGCTACCTGCACAATTTTATGGATCGACAAGGCTATAACTTGTAAACCATTACAACTAAGAAAAAAAATTATAATTAAAAAATCATATAAAAACAATTCTGAAAAATTGTAAATGAAAAGTATTTTATTTTGTGGGAGCAATCTCTGGTTAAATTTAATGTACAACATTAGGACTCACCCTGTATAATGGCAGACATATGTTTAAAGAGAAAAAATTTAACCTTTCAAGCGTGCAGATGTTTTTACTTCTGACAACTAAAAAAGTTAATTGAAGCAAAATCTACATGCAGATTGAAGAAAAAATTGAAAGAATACGAATTTGAACGTGTGTACAAAAGCAGACAACTTGTCAGTGTTCCTGTTTTTTACTTGTGAGTGAACATTAAATTGTCTCTTTGCATTTCTAACGGAAACTGAAAAAATCAATAAATGTATAAAAAAGTGTGGAGTTAACATTAAATATTCTTTATTTTATATCTCATTTTACAAACATTTCCGTCCATATTTATACTGCAACTTCAGCTGTCCAATTCCGACATTATCAAAATTATGTATCCATTCAATAGTAAAAGAATTATTGGTATTATCACTATCATCCACTGTTAACTGGCCAACATTCAAGAAGTAAATAAAATGTGGCATGATTTCCTCTGATAATTCTCTATTCTCGTCAATTTCCATATACACTGAATTCTCTGACAGAACAAACCTCTTGGATACTTTCAATTTTACCTATAAAATTAGTATATTTAAACTGGAACATAAAAAAAAATGGGAAAAACCACCTTAGAGCTGTGAAAAATTTCCTTGACATGACTAATGTTCATAATATGCAGTAGTTCATATTTCAAAGGGGATTGAACCTCCACAGTATACATTGAAGGTATTTTACTTCTGAAAGCCCGATAGAAATCCTAAAATAAATCAGCAGTCCCAAGATAATCCATATATCTCCAAAGAAAACTATTATGACTCACCCATGGAATATTATATACCAAATTGTTCAAAATACCAGCATTTTCAAAAGTCATAAGCTTATTCATTGACTCCACAACAAAAGACAGCCAATTATCAAACCTCCATATAGGATTTGTATCTTCATTATTGCTTTCTGTATCGTTCATTATGTTGATTTGAATGGGGTATATTTTTGGCCAGATTTTTCTTCGAATAATCGGGTGGAAGTTACCTTCATTTTTCTTTTTTTTACTTCTGCTGTTTTTGATGACCGTTTCAACCTATATACAATTGTACTGTATTTATCCAAAAACAAATTCAAGAGATCGAAATACAGGTTAATCCAGGGACATAAAAATGAAATTTTAACATAAAAAAATAGTAACCTTTATTATTATATTATTATTATTAATATTAATAGAAGAGAATGAATAAAACACTTGACTATAAGTTTCACAATTTAAATTGTGTTTTATTTATTTTCTTTTATTAATATTGAAAGTATGTTTCAACAAGGGATATGCGAGGAATCAATTTCGCAATGTTATAAGATTAGTAAAAACAATAAATCCATATTAAGAAACTTTATAACAAATATCCATGCAAAAACAGAATTCAGATACACTACTCACATTAGGGACTTTTCTAATAAGTTTTGCTGTGAGGATTTTACCTGAATCAAGATCACGTTTTGGATTGTTTACATTACTTGCAATTCGTTCTTCTAATCCATGAAATGAATAATTAGATCGGTATTGATTTAAATACACATTCCACAAATAATTCATTGAATTATACAAATTAATTACTTATTTTATAAAAATATTTCTGTGTATCTATGGTGAATTTGTATACTATTTATGTTTCTTCTATTTTTCATAAGAACAAAAACTAAATGAATCTGTAGTTACCTTCTAATTCCATGTTAATGAAGCCTTTGAATTCTTGAGCATATTTAGGATCACTTGCCAAAGCACATACACACAAATAATAATGTATGCATTTATAAATTTTAACTGAAAACATTTCAGGTTTGATTCTAAATATTGAAAATTATGAATGAACACATTTTGTGTTTCGAATGAATATATTCACTTACCGTTTTCTGAGCAGTCGCAAAAAAATTTACCAAATTTATCATTACGGTCTCTACTAATTATGAAATGTAGATATCCAAGTGGATGTTTAGGTGTAACCTGACATTTTATTGCCATGACATTTTTAGAAACTCTCTGTACTAAAGGTATGTCATTTTCATTTGCTATCATCCATAATTTTTCTTGAATTTCCTTTGCAGCTTTGAGCTTTAAAATTGAATCTAGCTTTAATGGCAATGGTGAAGCAATACTATGACTTTTGAGGGATGCAGCAATATGTTCACATGAATGGCATGCATTTGACAAAAACGAATTTTGAAGTAGTCGTGGGCAATTATCCACAAAACATAGAGCCACTTCATTGAACTGGTTGCTATTACTCAGATTCAAAGAGTGTATTGAAGGCAATTGAACAAATCCTCTATTGTCTAAACCTTGTTCAGAAATTCTGACAGAGTACAGTTTACGTATATTCATTGTTATCAACTGAATAGCATCTGATATAGATTTCTTTTTTTCAGTAGAATCTTTAAATATCATATCGCATTCTTTATTTTTACAAACCATACTTTTGGTTCCATTGAGGACACCACATTTATTACATTTTCTTATTCCTCGTCTAGTTGCTTTTCCAATACCAAATGTTTGATTGTTCATTTTCAATAGTTTTTACAGTTCGTATTCTGAAATGGATAATGTGGCATAATTCTTTTAACTTTCGTAAAAACTTTTACAAATTAAGATCTTTTTCAAATTATTCTGTTCTTTACAATTTTCTGAAATTATTTTTATATTTACCACAGAATACTAATACCAGTTACCACAGACTACTACCACAGATTACTAGTCTTTGGTACTACTTAGTCTTTGCTGATACATTTCACAAAGGAATAAACGGAACTCTTTTTTGAAATTTTGAAGAAAAGAATTGTTTATGTAAATAATAAAATTTTATCATTCTGCATATTAATTACATGTAATTATAATTGATATTAAAATGATTCAATATGTTTATTCTTGAAAATGATACAAAGAAAAAGAAATTTTTATTCTATGTAATAGTTCATTTGTCAATATAACCTATTTGTTATTAACCTCAATAATAATTTCGTAAACGAGTGTCAGACCGTAATGAGTAAATAGTTTATTGATACATTCTTTGATTTAACAATGGCAAAAACAAAGAGTAAAAAGAAAGTACTTTCTGAAAAAGTGCAAAATAAGAAAAACAGTGCCAAGACTAATAGAAGCCCGTTTGAAGTACATATAAATAAGGAAAGATTGAAGGTACTTGGAAGAAAATCCAAAAATAATATAGGTTTCCCTGGATTGTCAAGGGCAAAAGCAATCGATAAGAGGAAAAAAACTTTACTTGAAGAATTCAAGAATCGTGATAAGTCACATGTGTTTAAGGATAGAAGAATTGGTGAAAATGATCCGTCTCTTGGCGAAGAAGAAAAACATGTTGCTCGATTTGCTGCTATACGACAAAACGCATACAAAAAGAAATCTATCTTCAATTTGAATGATGATGTTGATGAATATGCTTGTCAAGAAGAAATTTTAACACACAAAGGTAAAACAATTAGTGAAATCGAACAATTTGAAGATTGTAGGTCGGACGATGAAATGGATGATGAAGATAATGGAAAGCTTTCTAAGGATTTCGTAGGACAATTACATTTTGGAGGTGGATTCTTGACAAAGAAAGACCAGGATGGAACAAAATCTCATAAAGATTTCCTGGAAGAAATCATTGCAGAATCAAAGAAAAGGAAGGCTGAAAAAAAACAAACAAAAGAAGAGCTCAACGATTTGACTGAAAAACTAGATGCCGAATGGAAAGATTTAATACCATTACGAAGTAATAAAATAATGAAACGTGCTCCAAAAGAGGCAGATGAATTTGATAAAATTATGAATACATTGAGATTTGAAGCACGAGGTAATCCATCAGATCCTCTGAAAAGTGAAGAAGAAACAGCCAAACAAGAAAAGGAAAAACTTGAGAGGCTGGAAACAGAACGGTTGGAAAGAATGAAGGCTGTAGATGATGATGATCCTAGTAAATATCGAAGTGCAGATGATTTGGAGGATAATTTGGTGTATGAATCTCTTTCTGAAGAAGAAAATAATGAAGAAAGTGAGGAGAGACAAGTGGAAAATGAAGGTGAACAAGAAGAAAATGATGAGGAACAAGAAGAAAATGAAGAAGAGCCAGAAGAAGGTGAAGATGACGAAGAATCAGGAGCTGAAACAGATAGTGAAGATGATTTATCAGACTTGAAAGCTGAAACAAGTGAAAGTGAAGATGAGCATGTTATTAAAAAAAAGAAAGTTCTTGTAAATGGGAAAAAATCAAAGGAGTTACCAAGTGATGAAAATAAAGAAGAGCGAGGTAAAGATTTACCATTCACATTCTCTTTTCCTGAGGACGATGAAAAGCTACAAAGTTTATTGAGTGAACATTCAGCTGTGAATCAAGGTATAATCGTAGAAAGAATAATAAAATGTTATCATATTAGTCTTTTAGAAGCAAACCGAGTAAAGTTGGGTATACTTTTTAAGTACATCTTACAATACATAAATGACATAGCTTCTGAAGCAACTGAGGAAGAATCGATAAGAAAAGCATTTTCGATTTTCAATGAGTTGGCACCACATTTATTTGATTTAGCTCAAATGAATCAAAAAATTTGCCACGATTCCGTTCAAGAAGTCATTAGAGAAAAATTTGAGGAGTATGTCAAGAAACCAAAAGTTTATCCTGATCTGGAAGTGCTATTTTTCTTGAAATTGGTTGGTCTTCTCTTTCCAACTTCGGATTTCAAACATAGAGTAGTAACACCCTGTTTTGTCTTTATGGAGAAGATGTTTATGAACTGCAGAGTCCATACAAGGCGGGATGTAGCTTTTGGGCTGTTTTTATCAACACTTGTTCTTGAAGTAAGTAACCAATTACAATTATTATTTATGAATCACCGTGTATACTGCACATGCATCAATTAGAATTTCACGAAAGTTCATAGTTGATTATAATTTGTTGATTTGTTTATACATTGTTTGAATAGTAATAGAAATCATTAATAAGTTGTTTTTTAATGTTTTTTCAGTATACTTCATTATCCAAAAGATACATGCCAGGATGTTTGACCTTTTTAGGAGGGATTTTACATATGGCTGTGCCCAAAACTACAGTTAGAATAATTAAGGTTTCACCACCATTCAAATCCTTATCGGCAGATTTAGTTTTGCTAGAGAATAGTTGCTCCTTACATTTACCTCCCAAAATGGAAGTTGATGACTTGGTTGAGGAAGAAATTACAGAATCATTTAAAGTTAGGGCTGTTTACACTACTCTGAAAATAGCAATGGAATTTTTTGAAAATTTCAAAGAATATCCAAGCAATCTTGAAATATTTGAACCAATATATAGTTATTGTAAGCTCATCAAGTCAGAAATGTATCCTGAAGAAGTTAGAAATGAAATCAAATCTGTTATTGATTTGATTGAAAATTCTAAAAGTCAAAGAATACTCAAGTACCTCCAGATGGAAGCAGCCAAACCTAAAATTTTAAGATTATATGAACCCAACATTATGGACGTGTAAGTATTTCTTTGTTTATAACACTTCACTAAATAAGTCCCAGACCCAACCAGTAAAAATACATTTTTTCTTGAAAATTCGACTTAATTAGTCAACATAGTCAGCTTCAAAAGTGTACTCCGATGCTTCTCTAACTTTTCCAATACCTTTTTTGAAGGAAGATTCGTGTTTGTTTTCGAAATAGGAAATAGAATTCAATCTTGGCAATCACTTCTTCATTAGAGCAAATTTCTTTTCCTAGAGCAGAGTTGCACAAGCAATAACTTTATAAGGCAATTTTCAATTCATATGTATACTATATCAAGAATATATAGGGTGTTCGTTAAAATTAACAACGTGATGTCAATCTTCTAGTATAACTGGAAGTTGCATATCAATTGAAATATTTAGCCAAAAACTCAACGTGACAAAACCATCTTATATCAATTCTCTGAAGGCCATTTGGTCCTCATAATCTCCTAACAATTACCCTTTCTCAAATGATCTCGTAAATTTTTTTTTTTTTTTCAAGGACTTACAGTATTGAAATGATAATTTGAGTTTTAATTTTTACTTTCAGATATGATAGAAAATCACATCGAAACCAATCGAAAGAAAAGGCAGAATATAATAAGTTGCTTCATAAAATTAAGCGAGAAAAGAAAGGAGCCCTTAGAGAAATCAGAAGGGATAATGCTTTCCTTGGAAGGGTTCAGATTTCTCAACAGATCGGAATGGATAAAGAAAGAAAAGAATTGGTTAAGAGGATATTTGCTGACGCCAACATCCAACAATGTGAACTCAATGAAATGGATAGGAAGAGAAAGAAGAAGTAAATCGTTATATATTATTGTATTTATCTTATGTTTATATTTTTGAATATAGAAAAACAAATGTAATATTGAAGTTTATTTTTTGCCAATCAGCAGTTTCGGTAATAAAAACATAACATGAATGATGGACATAAGCAAAACAAGTTAATTCTATGAATATGTTTAGTTTACGGATTAAATTAAATTTATATTATCTTAAAATAGATTTCAGTTATTCAATTGATGAGAAATATAAACTAGTAGAATTATTAGAGGCTTTCGTAAAATTTTTTCATATAATCTGGAACTCTAGGTCTTGCAAAACACATTGGATCCCAGACGAAGCTCTCTGGAAGGCTATCAACAAAAGAATGTAGTGAATTATCCCTTTTTTGTGCAATTGGGAACAATTCTTCAATCGGACTAAAGTTTATTTCAATGTTTTCTTTCTGATATATCTTATTTGTTTTTTGTTGCCAGAAATGTTTGGTCTTCATTCTCCAGATTCTTCCATATTTTTGTGCCAATAGTAAACATTTTTTTTCATTTTCTAAATAACGATTGAGTTTTTCATCTTTCTCACGAAATGCAGATTTGATCATTATTTGGAAAGTTTGTCTTATCAAGCAGTGCTGATAATAATTTTTCGCTTCAACTTTTTTTAATGCAAACTTCCGTTGTTCACAAGTGAAATTTCTCCATTTATTAAAATTCCGATATAAACTCTTGCGATAAAAGTATAACTCGGACTCGATCATTTTTCTTTTCCTCATTTTCTTGTAATTTTTGTAATCAAGCCATATGTGGAAAAACAATTTTTTTAATAGAGAATCATAATAAACTTGAGCCAGTTGAAATCTTTCCTTTTTTATGATTTTATTATAAGTGAAAGACCTCCACCTATTGAAGCAAATAATCAATATTCTTCTCTCGAAAATAGATTTTATCTGAAGCAATTTTATTGACTGATATTCTCTTTTTCTTTTTTTATACAAGCGATAAATTTTCAGTTTGCGAAAAATTTTTTTTTTGCATCGAATCTCATATAATCCGATTGCCATTGAATATTTTCTTCGCTCGATCTTTTTATCGCCCACATATTTTCTCCAATAATGAAAATAATATTTTTTCATTCGTTTACATTTACGTTCAACGAAAATGGCTGAACGTTCCTTCTTATAGAGTCGTCTCTCTAAATTTCTCCAAAAGGAATTCATAGAACGTCTGAGCAATTTTTTGCGATAGAAGTTGTTAGCAAATTCAATCTTGTCTCTTTGGAAAGATTTATGCATTTTAAATGACATCAATTTGTTGAACATTTTCTCTTTCAATTTATTGGAATAAAACAGAGATGCACGTTCGATTTGATCTCTTCTCATTCTTTTATAAATAATGTATGAAAAGAAAGCGTTGAATACTCGACTCTTCAATTTAACTATGTAAAATCTAAAAGCTTCTTCTATTTTCAGATTTAAGGCTTTTCGATTCCATATAAATAATTTCCATCTCGTAAAGTAGGAACGAATTCGTTTGATTTGAAAATTGGCTTTGAAAAATTGATCTGCCACTGCTTCTTTTAATTTTTCCGTTTTTCTCATAGAAGCAAAATTTTTCCAGTTATCGAAATTTGATTTTAATATGCGTTTTTTGAAATTTTTCTCAAACATAATTTCAGCAATAGTTGTTTTAACTCTTTTTGTCTTTTTCTTAACATAAAACATAGCCAATCTTTGGAAAGTTCGTTTCTTCAAAACGAAATTGCTATGTAGTTCCGCTCTTAAATTATGTTTCCATTCAACCCTTCCCTCGTACCAATTCATTTCTATTTTCTTGAAGGCATTTTTGAGTTTATTCTTCAGATAAAAATTTGTTGCTGTAGACGGGAGAATTTTTGAAATAGTTTTTCTAAAGAATAAATACCCGAATTTCCTAAGTAAAACTTGTTCTCTCAATACTTGTATTCTTCTTCGCACATAATGTTTCTCAAATTTGTAGCGATCTTGTAATCTTATCATTAGAAAAAAAAATCAAAGTTTAAAAGGAAATAGATTAATTTTAGACATGAGACAACAATATGATATTCAAATTTGAAAGGGACGTGGACACTGAATTTCAAATTCAAAATGAACTCATAGAAATTGCAGCCTTTTAATGCAGTATCGCGAAAAAACAGATAGATAGCCATTAAATTCCACAAAATTATTAAAGATTCTTCAAGTCTTTCCAAATAATTAGCATTTTCTGAATACATGGAAAAATCACCACTAGAGAAAGGTAAATAACATTCAATACATGCTTGATTTCATAATCGTTTTATGAATTGTACGGTATCAGAGGTTGGTTAAGTCTGAGTTGGAGAGAACAAGAACTAACTTTCCATTTTGATGAAAGTGACGTTTCTAACGAAAACGAAAGTTGTTGCCGAAAAACTAGAACGAAAATCAAATTAAACGTCATGCTCATGCAATAATTTTTTCACATTGACACCTGGAACGTTGAATCATTATCTCTGTTTGCTTCAAAATTTTTTGTTATGAATTGATTTCAGTATGAACAACGAAACACGTTCTCAAAATTCACTGCCTTCTCCTGACAATGAACCCCCAGTTATTCCATTAAGTCAAAGAGAATCTTCGAGATATTGTTGGGTTTGTTTTGCCACTGAAGAGGAAGATAGAGAAGCTGCTTGGGTGCAACCATGCAACTGCAAAGGAACCACTAAATGGGTATGAATACATACCAACCAAGACATGTCTCAGATTCTCTGATAAGGCTATTTTAGGTGCATCAAGCATGTCTTCAAAGATGGGTAGATGAGAAACAAAAAGGAGGCAATGTTGGGAAGGTTACTTGCCCTCAATGTCAAACTGAATACATTATAGTTTTTCCAAACATGGGTACTTTGGTTTTAATTTTAGATACAGTAGATAGTTTTATATATAAGGGTTGTCCATTTTTGGCTGCTGGCATAGTTGTTGGAGCGGTTTATTGGTGTGCCGTTACTTATGGTGCTATAACAGTAATGCAAGTAAGTATCGCACACAACAAATTATGCTTTTTTTTTTTTTGAAGAATATACATTTGTAATTCATTTGAATGTGTTTCTTTGAAGAGTTTTTAGCACTTCATTTCTTTATGGATATTATAATTAATAATTTATCTCATGAAAAAGGTAATAGGTCAGAAAGAAGGATTGATTATAATGGAGCAAGCTGACCCCCTTATTCTTCTGATTGGACTACCGGCAATACCTGTAGCACTTGTTCTCGGTAAAATGATCAACTGGGAAGATGCTGTACTCAACTTTATTAGAAACAGTCTGCCGCATTTCCCTTTGGTTAAGCATGTCTTACCCTTCAGGTATGTTGGAAAGTTCTTGTATCTAATTATGTACTAGTAGAAACAGGGTTATATAAAAAAAGCAAAATGTTATATTTATTGTATTTTTTCCAATAGTTTGATACATTTCAGAATTGATGTGGGTCCAGCTGAAGCTTCAAGAGAAAACGATCTACCCCCAATATCAAATCCAGTATCTGCTACCAGAATTCTTTGTGGAGCTTTGCTACTTCCAACTATTGCTAACATCTTTGGGAAACTATTTTATGATAATTACAAGTCTAATTTCCATAAAACTGTTTTGGGTGGAATAACTTTCATATTGCTAAAGGGATGTTTCAAGATCTATCATAAACAGCAACAGTACATAAGACAGTGCCAAAGAAAAATTCTGGACTACACTGAATCAAATATCGCGACTTATATACGCAACAGGTCTTCAGAATAATCCAGTTTATTGTTTTCTATTAACCGTTAATTTGCATTTTCAGTTTATAATCTCAATCCAAGTATGAACTATTTAACTGTTGAGTAATTTTAAGGACATCAACTTTTTCAATAAATATATTTACTCCAACGTCATCTAAACAGATATTTGCATGACTGTATTCATGATTCGACTCCAATGAACTTGGTCTAATGATGATAAGAGGAAATATATACTAATTTTGGATACACAGTTCAGGAATATTTGTTGCAACGATGAAAAACTAAGAGGAATGGTAGTACAAATATTTGATTATTATAACTTTTTTGACAAAAGCTATATCAGGTAAATCAATTAAACTCCTTACGATACCAATTGATGGGTGTTATCGTTTCAAATGAAATAAAAATGTTCTTTGAAGATTCCATGTTGAGTATTTAGTGATATTTATTATGTGGGAGAAGAAATCAGTTATTTATATTCTTGTTCTTTGAAATGAAAAGGGTTTAACTAAATAAAAATTTATAATTTGGAAATATTTTATTTTTCTATCTTATGGGACTAATTTTTGAAGTATTTGATGAAGAGGGAGAAGAGTTTTTTTGTTTTTTAAATAGGGTTCAATCAAAATGAAAAAAAGTACACTGACTGGCTGAATATGTTCAACATTTCTTTTTTTTTTTCAAGAAGAAATATTTCAGCTATTATTTTCAAATGGTCTTTTCATCTGATAATTAATTCATAGATTTTTGATGAATAAAATAATAATTTGCAACCTAAGGAATTCAATGAAATTGTGAATACAACAAATCTAAAATTATCTTATTGAAACTATTATCTATGTATACTTGAGTCTGTTCTTAGCAATTACCAGAAACAGTGACTATTGACAACTAAAACCTTATAAAAAATTTAGGAAATTTAACTTGTGTATGGGTATATCTTATTTTTCTTGAGAAGTAAAGATTATATCCACATAGCCTTGAATGAAAAAACCATTGTTACTACTTTTATTAATAAATTTCGAAACATTATGTTGTCCTTCAAACATCAAATATTTCAATTATAAAGACTGATTTTGATCTTAATTGTTTTATTTGTTTTTCTTTTATAATGAAAAAAATTTATGTAAATTTTTGAAATTTTGTGTATAAACTGTAAATAAACTGAAAGTAAAAAAAAGCAATAAATACGTACTTATCGTTCCTTGAATAAAAAAGCTTCTAATCATTTCAAAAATGACCTGTGATGATGGATTAATTGTATTGAATGCACCAATTTATGATAATGTTGTATATGTTGCTTTTATTTTTATAAAAAAAAACAAAAATTCTTTTTCTGATGTTTCATTTATATTCAATAAATGTTCAGATTTAAAATACAATTTAGATTTCATGATAATGTTCAATTCACAATGTTAATTAAAGATATTAAAAATGTTAGTTCTAATATTATTTTAATTTCATTAATCTTTTTATTTGTCTAATTTTTAAAATCAACTTCTAGCATCGGTGTTTGCCAAAAGAAACTTCGACGTTTAAATTTAGGTATCAATGGCACGTTTCTTTTCTTCATAAAACTGAAGCAACAAATTCTAAAACGCCGTGTCCCACATGATGATTCACATTCAGATCCACACGCTTTGCATGCTTCCATCGTTAAAAGTGATGAGACTGTAAAGAAACATTTAAAGAACAACAAAATTAAATTTATTCCCCAAAATAAATTTTTAGGACTTTTTAGACTATTATTTTCTGTTTGCCTTATTGAAAAAAAACTATCCGAATTCAACTGCCGACTCTAAAAAAGTATGTCAAATAGAACAAAAATTGAGATTTTTTTATTGAGAAAGTTTCTTCCAGCCAAAAATTTATTTTAATTAATATTAGTAGAAATAGGGATATTTAGTTCATTACAACCATTTTTTGACTAGATTAAAGAAATATTAGGTTTGTATATTTCAATAAATACTTACCAAAGAATAATAAAAGTACCAGTTTTTTATTCATGATAAAAATTTAAAATAGTCTTATTTTTTTTTTTACACCTATATACGATGAATGAAAAACTGAAAATGAGAATTCTAACACGAAATGTGAAAATGAATGTTCTCCATATCATATATAAATCATTCTCAAGTATAGATAGTTGCAATCGTAAATTCTCATTTGTATTTGTAGAAGAACATAATAAATTATGCATTATAAAAGTGTCATTCCTATCAGAGTCTCCACTTGATATGCTATAAAATTAGTATTTTTATTGAAAAAAAGAAATAGATATTATATTCAAACATAATACATAAGCATTATTTTCAAGTACACCATAAATGAACTATCAAATTCTCAGACACTATTTATCAGTAATTAATTGGTTCTTGTATGAAGAAAAGGATAGGTTCTCAAAAAGGTGAATTTCATGGTGTAATAAAGATAAATCATTGAAATTAAATGAGAATTATGTAGCCATATATTTCACAGTATTTTTTTATTTGATGATAATTTCAGAAATTGTCTGGTATTCATCTAATTAAATTACAAGTGTGAAAGAGTAGTTTTTTTCTAGAGTGCAATGTAATGATGTGTTTTTCTCTATATATAATTAGAATTATCTCTCATTTAAGCACATATATTTCAATATAAATAAGTCTCAATATTTAATTATCCAAGAAATAATTAATAACATCGGAACACAGCACATGAAGTAACTTGCATTTAAATAAATAACTGTACACAAAAACCACCTAACTAACAAGGAATGTTCTTAAGTCTCAAGCAAACAGTTTACCAATAAAAGGTGCAGAATCTGTCCAGAAGGTAGAAGGTGATTCTGTCTTTTGTAACTGGAAAATATTGGGTGCCAGCTCATTCAATACCTTATAATAATTGCACCTTCTCATTTCCCCATGTTCATTAAGAGTGTCATAGGGTGGAGACAAAATATCCATAAATGCTGCCGGTCCATTGATGCATTCAACTTGGTGGATATTTTTATGTTCAGGATATAAAATTGAACAAACATTGCTTGGATCAACAATAACCTCTGAAGTTTTTTCCACAATGAATGGAGTCATTGATTCAGAAAAAACTTCAGTATTTTCGTTTTTGTATATTTCTGTATTGTCAGTATTCAATGAGTAACTTGTTATCTTCACTTTGCCATGTATTACTTTGATTAGACCATGCATATCCGGATGGTCATGGAGGGGTAACAACAATCCTGGTTTCAAAACAAATATACCAACAGTGATATTGAGATCTTCATATATATGAACATATGTGGCAGGTGCTTTATTGGGTTTTTCCCAAATAACATTACTCAGTAAGACTGGATTTATTCTGACATCATCTATACTTGTCTTGTTCATCAGATTCATCAATTTTTCCAAATTTTGTTGGAACATTTCCCTAGTACAAGTGAACGTTTGAAGTGCTTGTTTTAATAGTAAGTTTAATTGACTCATGATCGGTGGAATCCAATAAATTACAATAATTTTTATACACAGAATCGGAATTTTAGAATGTATGAAAGTTTAATAGTTTTCATCATAGAATTCAAATATTTATTATTGTATATTTACTAAATGGACATATCCAAAAAATTGTGGTTATGTGTATTGTATGTTTCTGTGATGTCATTTTCTTTGTCTTGAGGAACAGTTAAGCCCTTCCATGATCTTTTATAAATTTCATCACTGAATACATTTTATTTCGTAGTATTCAATTGAAACATTAATGCAAGAAGAAAAGTCATATCAATGGTGATTCATATCAAATATATTCTGTTTTGAAAAATGAAAATGATGATCACGTCTCCAAAGAAGAATTATATTACTCTATGAATATAAATTTTTGACCTTACGTCAATCCCACAACTGCCAAACTTCATTATACTTTCTTTCCCGTTAACCTCTGGTTCAGTTTGCACGTGCTAGATTAGGTAAGTTTTTCTGAATGTTTTTAAATAACCTTTGATAATCATTTTTTTCAATTTTAGAAATTCGGATCTATCAAAATGGGACACGCTAACATATGGTGCACTCATCCAAAGAAATATGGACAAGGATCCAGATCCTGCAGGGCTTGTTCTAACAGGCACGGTATCATCAGGAAATACGGCCTGAACATGTGCCGACAGTGCTTCAGAGAGTACGCCAATGTAATTGGATTCAAGAAGTTGGATTAATTATTATTAGTATAAGATAATAAACACCTTTAAATAAATTTGAGTTTTTCTGTGAGTAAAACCGTTCCCTTTCTTTCAAAAGAAATAATTTTTTTGGGTTGTCAAACATTCTAGTGAATCGAAGTGCAAATAATCTGTGTGAAATTAAGGTCTTCATTTAATAAAGCCAACCTAGTGGTATTCTATCTAAAATCTGATTCATCTATAACAAACCAAATTCAACTTTGACGAAAAAGTATGGAAGAAAAACTTTCCAAAGAGCCTAAAATACATTAATCAAATATAATTGAGAATAAACTCTTCTCTCAGCACCCACATGAAATACTGATTATGGAAAAACATAGTTTGTTAAAGCTTCACACTGCTCAGTCGACAGTTCTCTAACTAGCCAATTTCTAATCATCATACTACTGCAATGAAGAAACAATTGGGTGTTCTAAGTGGCTATTTATTTTCTGAATAAATGCAGTGAGTTTCCTTATTAAGATACCAGAAATCTATTGTGTTACATAGTGTTCACTTTAATAAAAATAAATAAATTTTTTCGATAACCGTGGGTGATATATACTTTACATATTTTTTTCAGTGATTCATCAATATTGAAAGAAAAGAGAAACAACCTATCAAATAATTCTTTTCATTAACTTTGCACATATTTTGGTATATAAGTTTCATCACGGTAGCTTGTTTATTTCATTGGATGAAATCTTTCTTCATTTTGAAAGCCAAAGCTCCATTAAATCATTAGATTTAAAATTATTACCAGATTATAAGTAAAAATAAATATGACTTTGCTGTTTATCCAAAACCAACACATACATATAGCACCATATATTCATCGTCAAACCAATCATGTTTTCAACGTTTTAATTATGAAGAAACTTTTGTACAATGCTCAGTATGAAAAATCAATAGATTTAGTACATCCAAAAACCCAAATAAAAATAAATATATTTATTCAACATACAAAGGACAAAAAACAGGAAAAGTTGTTGAGTATCTGAAGATGAATCAAAATTATAATATTTAACATATAAAAAAATAAATAAAATAATTGGAATAGCAGCAATAACAAGCTACATACAATTCAACCTGAAATTGATTCCCCGATAAAATTCATTCTCAATAGAAAAGACCAAATTGTATGAGGAGATATCACATACCAAGCTGACACACGGCTACTTGATGTAATCAAATGTACCTCCTATGTACGATCACTGTTCTGACACCTTTTTAAGTGTGGAACACCTTCTATCTCGATGTCCACATTATGGTGAGCTCCGTCGTCGAATAGGACTAAAAGATAATCTGAGAGAAAATCTCACCTCGATAACTCAAATCGAAGCATCAATTCAATTTCTGAAAGATTGTCAACTGTATAATCAAATTTGATTGTTATCATTTTAGTTCAATGTTTCCTTTTTTGTGAATTTTTTATGTACTGTATTATTTGTTATACCTAGAGGATAAGTACATTGTACCTTGTGTCAATGGCCTAGCTGCTGAGACACGTTAATTTAAATAAAAAAAAAAAAAACATAATTCTTAAGGAAAATTAATGAAGATAAAATATAATAATGAATTGCTTTTATTAAAGAAAAGAAAAATACATATTAAGAGGCGAAGTTAAGCATAGCTACTTTTACTCAACCTCTAATCTAACTATCTAATAACACGAAATTGGGAGTTACATCAGTTAATCTGTGGTACTAGCCTTAGACTTATATAGTCTAAGGTACTAGCCAATATGAATATGTTACCAAACTTGAAGATTATTCCAGACAAGAATTGAGGAATATGAAAAATTGATAAAAAAAGAAATTCCACTTGTGCAGAACATCTATTAGATACAGGACATAATTTTGAAATTTTAAACATTCAGACTCAACCTTTCAGTAATTTAAGAAATAAATAGGTACCCATCATAAAAAAAAAAGTTCAATAAATGATAAAATAAACTGATTCCCTCTACTGAAATTGTCGCCCCCTGTTAGTCTTCTTTATTATATTTATACTTTCCAAACATTTGTAAATCACTATTCAGCAATACCCACATGACGAAACAATTGTCGTAGAATATTGTTTTTATTCATTTCAAAGTGAACTTGCGCCAAGTAACTGAGCAATCGGACAAAGTTGTCTTTATCAGACTAAATTAACTTTAATTAAAATATCTCATGAACAAGAGTACTTCAGCAGTATAGTATCATGTTAATAGAGAACCAGAAGAAGGTTTGATAGGAATTCCATGAGCCAATGAGGAGTACTTATCGCCTTAGGAATAGTAAAAATAAATAATTAAAAAGTAGATATAATATGAAGTTCAGAAATACATCAGTCTTTCCATTTAATTTTTCCACTTAAATCTTATATTATTTTTATCAAAATAATTAATTCAACATTTCTTGTTTTTTTGATTAGGAATTTTTATTTTGGGTCAACATCAGGTTCTTCAAATATTATACAATTGTAAAAAAAATTCTTAGACCATTTGAAAACATTTTTCAATGATTATTACGTCGTCTGCCCTTTAGATGTACTCGTCTTGAAGGGTCATGTTCCATTTGACGTTTTTGATCCCTGCCTGAGAGTTCATATTTTTCATCCCAAAATTTTGATAAATTACCCCAAGGGTTTTTTTTATCAATGGGTTCAGAATATACTGGCTGCTTATTATCTCTTGAATACTTGCTACAAACTTCCATTGTACGAGGTCTTGCATCACTTTTCATTGAAAACCGTAATATAACAGAGCTCAAGTTGATATGTCCTTTCCCTATTAGCCAGTTACCAGGAGGTATTTTCATGTTGCAAAACATATGTTGCACAGTGGCTCTTACAGGTGTATCATTAACAATTTGTGATAGGGAATATAAAGCCACAGCCGCACTGGACCTATCATACCATACTATATTGAAACTTTGATCATCCACCAATTCTACGTACTTAGGATTATGGACAGAAAAATAATCAATAACATCTTTTACAGTTAATTCATTCGAACTCCTGAGGTGTATTGCTTCAAATCTTACCCTATTGAATTCATTTCCAGTTATTCCTAAGCTTTCATAAAGATTTTCCAATTGATTATGAGTGAGCTGTTTTTCGATCATTTGAGTACCACCTTGGAATGAAGACTAAAATAAAAAAGATATTATATGCATTTTTACTATTCATCATAATTATAAAAAGAATATTTAATAAATTTTCTTTACCGAAGAAACCCTCCTTGGATCAGAAGTATCCATTGATTCACAATTATTCTCCATTTTTGTGCAAACTGAAATATCAACTAAAATACTATCGGGATTTTATTTATGTTGGATTCTACCCATAGAAATTTATAAATTAATAAATATTATGTTATGGTTCTACAAAATTGAGACGAATGTATAGACCATAGAGCTAATTTTTTTTTTATGGGTTCGCCCATTGGACATTTACCCAGGTTCAAGTTGGTTAATATACAGGATGTTTCCTAAACATGCGGCAAAAATTCAAGGTTGTTCCTTGGACTATTTTAAGCATGTTTTGTCCTTGGATGATTTTTGAAAAACCTCTTTGTTTCGAAGATACAGGGCGAACAACATTTTTCATATTTTTAAAATTAATGATAGTTTAAATAAAAATGCGTACCGCACTGTGTTTACTAAGTAGGTACAATTTATTTTTAAATTTGTTTAACAACATTCCAATTACTAAAAACGGCCAGTTTTTTGACTAAAAATTGATAAGTGCAGATGGTAAAGGAATACAGATTAAACACGGTTTTCATTTGAATTCGTTTTGCTGGGTGTAACTTAATAAGAAATGATCCTGGTGTTTTTGAAAGGGTTCGGCAGTCAATGAGGAGAAGATTGGATGGTTGTATGCTGGCTAGAGGTGGTCATTTTCAACAGTTTTTGTAGGTTGAGTTGAATTTTCATGTAATTTTTCATAATAAAATGTTATTATCTGAAATTTTGTTTCCCCTATATCTTCGAAACAAATAGGTTTTTCAAAAATCATCAAAGGACAAAATATTCTTAGAATAGTCCAAGGAACAACCCCCCTGAATTTTTGCCGCATGTTTAGGAAACACCCTGTATAATTATTATTAGGGCCAGTTGCACCATTTGCCTAAAAATTGATTAAAAATTTAAACGTTGATTACTCTATGATTTCTTAAGAGAAATCAGAAATTAATCGACGTTTAAATTTTAATCAATGTTTAGGCAAATGGTGCAAATGGCCGTAATAGAGATGAGTGAAAACACTAATGAATGATGAACATCGAAATGCACTCCGAATTAACGATTCCAATTCTATCATCAATCTATTTTCATCTAGTCCTAGTGAAAATATTTGAATTTTTCACTTACATTTATTATTTCCGTTTCAAGGGTAGGCTGTGTCCTTTAGAGCATTCGTTTTCATGTGTAGAGAAGACCATTGTAAACAAGTATTTCAGAAAACATATGATGAACAATAATTAAATTTTTCTCAGTGCAACTGAATATTTTCGATATTTAGGAGCAACTTCAAATAACAGGAATATAATATAGAAGATGACTTCATTGTAATTTATAAAGATTCATCTATTATCCAAAAAACAAACATTTTAGGAATAGCAGGGTTGTAAGACAGTAATTTTATTATGTGTTTTTACAGTCGCCTCAGCAGATACTCATGATATTAGAGAAAAAATAATAATTGATAAAGGATCTACAACAATATCAACTTTTAAATGTTCTTGTAAGACTGTTTTAGAAGGAAGATTACATATCTCAGTTCTACTATTTCATTGTTTTAGGTTGTATAATTTTATGTCTGAATCAGGACTTGAAATCAGATAAAACAATTTTGATTTCGATATTTTAGACTAGTAATCACTTATCACAGTACTCAAATATTTGAAGAAAAAAGAGCCGGAACTCTGGAGCACAACTCTTATAACTCACTGAACATTTATTTGTGTTCTGTGCTGAACACCAATATACTACTATAGTATAAAAAATGACTATTACTTATACTATGATACTACTAAGTATAAAACACTACAAAATATAAACATAATGATTGCAGAATGTATACAATCGAAGCATTCGACCCTACTCATGAAATTCCCGTTTCCGTCGATAGGTGGCTGGGAAATGAACTAATGGGTCGATTGAATCCATTAGAAAACCATAACTCTATGGCTAAAATTTGTTTTAAAAAGTATACCCTTGTGTAAGTCAAATATCCTATCCAAACTTAGGGACGGGGTGGGAAACAAGAAAGTGACTGGGTACATAACCTCCGGTTAAGCCCAAAAACCCCGATAAAGGGAACATAGATAGAAGAAGAAGAAGAAAAAGTTATAATCTATGTCTGTGGTTCTATGTTTTATGCAGCTTCTGTAATGAGCGATTATAAAATTAACTACTCCCTATATTTATTTGAAATTTGAACACTAGATTGCCCCATTGGGATATGAATTCTATTATGGTGTATTTTAACTGAGGTTTTGGTATTATACCAAATAATTTTTTTTACCTTGAATTAAATTTAATTGAGAAGCTTCATAATGGCCACGAATATAGAAAATGACAGGTTAAATATCCGCATTGAAATAAAAAATAATGTCGTAGAGCCAATGGAAGTTGATGAAATTGATGAAAAGAGTGAGGAGGAAGGTGAAATAAGAGATACTTCATTAAATGATGGGAAAAACTTGAAAGCAATAATTCAGGTATGTACTTCCTTTAACAGGCCTTAAGGACATTTCTCAGAAAAATGTATCTACTTAGTTGCTATTTCTGAATTATGAGTAAATATTATATTCAATTCTAGGTACCTATGCAGGAGAAGAAAAATGTTCGAGAAGATTTCAGTCATTACATTGAATTGGATCAGAAAAAACTTCAGGATAGAGCTAAACGATTTTCTTTGAAACCAGAGGAAATAAATACATTTACTGAAGAAGATTTGAATGTGTTGTATATCAGTTTAGGCATAAATTCAGAAAACATTGATCAATTTCGGCTTGAAGCTATACATTTGAGAAGTTCGGATGAGTTAACTTTGAAAGATGTTACAACTTATTTTATGAAGTATGCTCCTAATAGTATCGAGATGATTGATGATGAAAGCTATAATATTGTTTGGGAGAATAAATTAAGTGCAGCTAGAGCACTCTACCTCACATCACAAGTTGTAAAGGGTATGCCTGTGAGAATTGTATCAGAACATGTAATCGATAGTTTTATATTGGATGATCAAGACTCTAATAAGGAAATGTTGGTGAATGAAAATCGTCAAGTTGAACTAGTGGATGAATGTGCAGAAGAATATAAAAAGTTGATTGATAATAATTCTATTGATATTTCTGCTGTAAACATACCAATTCCTCCAGGATATTGGAGATTAGGAAAAGAAAACATTCATTCATTTTCTGTTTTATTGAGGTTTTCTATGTTGACTGACAAAAAACCTCAGTTAATTGAGAAATGTAATCAATATTTCAAAAATCCTTTTCCAAAAGATCGTTTAGGTCCATATAACAAGGGAATTTTTTCTCGAAATAAAGACATAAAGTCAAACGCTGTTAATAAAGATCCATGGGGAATCCTAGCTAAAACTTGGAATTCTGATTTTCAATTTAGAGAGGAGGAACGATATGAAGATCCTACTTTTGAAGAAGATGAATTGCCACCACAAGTACCAGTTAATCCAGAATTACGAGTGAGATTAACCGCTAAACGACGATTAGGCAAAAAGCAGGATGAGGAAGCCAAACAGTCTTCTTCAGAAAAGGAACCAAGTGAAGTATCAGATCAAGAGAATATAAAAAAAACTTCCAAGGTGCCCAGAATGCGTATGTATGCAGATGAAGAAGAAGAGAAAATTAAAAGACGTAAACTTCTAAATACTTTGAAGAAACAAAAAGAAAAAATTGAAAAGACAGAAATTCCAAATACTGACCTGAGAAACATATTGCGGATAACTAATAGAAAGTCTAAGTTCAGTGCCGAAGTAGACGAAAATTTAGATTTATCTTTGAATTTGAAAAATAGAAGAAATAAACTTGTCTTTACTGTAGCTCAAGAATCTGCATCTTATGACCGAAGAATAGATCGTCGAGTGAGAGATCGATTAGAAAAATATCCGGTAAGAGAAAGAAGACCAAAATCACCTATTCGCTTCAATAGAAATTCTCCTGAGCCTATTGATCACTTCAGAAAAGATGAGAGTAAAAGGCAACAAAGAAATTTTGATAGACGGAGTAGAAATATTTCTGTGGGTGAAATGTATTCAACTAGAGAAGACATTGATAACTATCCATCTCATAAACCTAAAAGTAAAGTTGCCTTAGTTATCAAGACTCAAAAAAAACCTAGTGTTGCGTCTGCCATCAGATCAAGAAATCGTAAATATGATACAACTTCATCTTCTAGTGATAAAGACAGTTCTAGTGATAGTGCTAGTGAGGAAAGTTCTGAAGAAACTGATTCTTCAACTTCTGAGGATTCAGACTCTCCAAGAAATCATAAGGCTCATTTACAAACCAGAAAGTTAAACAGTAATCAAATGAAAGAGAGAGTTAAGAATGAATATAGAAGAAAATATAGTTAAACATTAGGTAGGAATTAAAGTACTAAGATACAATGAAACGATCACCAGAAACATTAGTGAAAATATACAGAGTGATAGATACAGATCTTGAAAAATTAACATACATTTTTTAGTTTACAGGTATTTTATGAATAATTACATATTTTTACCAAATTTGATAAAAGTAATTGTATATTTGTATTATAATAAATTTTATTATTTTGTTCTAAGAACAATATGAACGACTACTGTTTCTTGCTTCCTTTGCCCTTATTTTTAATGTTTTGCATGATTCATTGGTATTTAAGATCAATAATTGTTGGGGTAAGTCATAATTCTCAGAAATATAGCAAGTGAGAGTGAGAGAATTCATCATAATTGTATCTGCAATCAGAGTGGAAAATTGAAAATCTTCAAATTTAGGACTGAAAACTTCAGGAATTATTCGTTCTATGACCACTATTATTATTTTTTGGTGGCCACTCTACGTACCTTTATTTTAATTATGATATATTGTTATAAATAAATAAGATATGTAATAGACGATGATATTACGTGTATTTTGGTATTCAACTCAATACAAAAAAAAGATAAAATCAACTGATTATAAAGTTCTATGCATCTGCTTATATTTATATTTAACCTGTATGTCCGTTCAATAAAAAATGGCACAACTTTAATGATACATAACTCAATTTCTCTATTATTTCATATTAAACCTTGAAAGTGATATCAATATGGCAATATTTCTGATAAGAAGTAGTATTTTGAAAACCATAAAAAGGAATCTGAGAGGAAATTTTAGGAATCTGAATTGCGGTGAGCGACAATGTTTTTGCCTTAATTCGAAACCTGGAATTTCAAAGATTACGGTGCAACAAAGAAGTTTGAATTGGTGGAACAGATTCATAGGGAAACAAAGTGAACAAAATCTTAAGATTTTGGATCAAATATCTAGTGAGGTCCAATTGATTTATAGGCATGATAGTTTAGATAACTACTTGAAGTGGATGCACCTTGCGTTGTGTGTGATGTCTGGTGTTCTAGTAGCACTAGTTGTGTTTAAACTTGACAAAGGAAATCTAAGAACATCATTGCTGAATGAGGGAATAGTATTGCCAAATGAATCATCAGTGTTGCCTAAGATATCTGATTCTGTTGATAAAGATGCTCTAATTTTCTTATTTGCTTTCTGTTTATGTTCCTCAGTGTTTTATGGACTTATGAAAAGAATACCTGTACGGATATACAAAGTTCCTCGAACTGAGAGGTATATATTCATTTGCAATGCAGGTATTCCATTCAATACTAGAAAATTATTATGCAAAAGAGGGGAATGTGTCAAAGTAGATTCTTCAGCCCTTCCTTCATTTTTACCATGCGAGAATATTTACTCAATATCTAATAAACTGAAAGTTTTTTTGTTTGACGACAACTTTAGGGTTCCTGCTGATCTTAATGTCTTACTTGGACTACAGGAAGACTATGAAGATTGAAAGTTTTTATTTTCAGTAACGATAATAGATTACTGAGCTGTGTAATTATATATGTACTTGACAATGTATAAGTGATGAACTAATAATTGAAGAAATAAAAATTTCAATACGTAATACTGTTTTACTTGAGATCTATAATGCCGAAAAATCCTCTTTCTTTATTGTGGAGCAATATCTTTCAATTAGTCTTGGCTCATTAGTTATTAGGTTAAGTTTATTGGGGATTATTTTATTAATGATACCAACGTAGTTATAGACAAAGTGAATTTAATCTTGACATAAGGAAATAACCGCCAACATGGTAGTGATTGAGTAAAATCATATTTAATTAAAATTTGAAAATACGACGTTTATATAAATATATGAAGAAAAATTTAGAAGTCTATGATATAATCTTACACATAGACTTATTCTGTGGTATATATTGATAGATGATTAAACGATAACCTCAAATTTCTCGGATGTTTATATTGGAAAATAAATAATAAGAGCTTAATTTTTTTTATTAATAAATATTAAACAAAATCAATCAAAATGGGGAAGAAGCAGCATCAAAAAGATAAAATGTATGTTGTACAACGATCAATAGAATAACATTCATGAATAGTAATCTTTCAGGTATTTAACATATACAGAGTGGACCACTTTATATGGAGGTAAAAAAGCGGGTCCATCGCAAGAAGAAATTAATTTTAAACGTCTCCCTTTGGACCACTGTTGTTTGTCTCTACAACCTTATGAGAATCCGTATTGTGATAGAGAGGGAAATATTTTGGATTTGGAACCACTTATTCCTTGGCTGAAAAAATATAAGATAAATCCTGTCACTGGAAAGCCTTTAGAATTCAAGCAACTCATTAAATTGAATTTTCATAAAAATGAGGGAAAAATGGAATGTCCTGTGTTATTTAAGCAATTCACCAATAGTTCTCACATAGCAGCGATTGCTACTTCTGGAAATGTATATCTAATGGAAGCTATTGAACAACTCAATATCAAAAATAAAAACTGGAAGGATCTCATAACAGACCAGCCATTTGAAAGAAGTGATATAATAGTACTTCAGGATCCTAATAATTTAGAAAAATTCAATATATCAAATTTCCATCATGTTAAAAAGGATCTCAAGGTTGAAACTGAAGGTAGGTAACTTGGTTCACTTGCAAGGACATAAATTAATGTTGATATTTTATCAAATCTTTGTTTTCTTCGTCAATAATTAGCTATTATTTTATTACTAAGATGTTTGATTGTTTCGGTCTTCATTGAAAGAAGTATATCTTGAAAGTTATGTTTTATTCATAATTACTAAGATAAATTTGCTCAAACTACTAAGAAAACTTACCTGAATCTTTTTATTTCTAGAACAGATACAAGAAAGGAAAAATTCAAAAGTAAGGCTAAAAAATATCAACCCCGAAACAAAATATGCTCTTGAAGAATTGGAAAGAGATTATAAAGAAACTTCTACAGATAGTAAGCAAGTTGTTAGTAAGGATAAAGCTGATAAATTCAATGCTGCTCACTTTTCAACTGGAGCAGTTGCAGCTAGTTTTACCTCTACAGCAATGGCTCCTGAACTAGTTCATGAAATGGCTATTTTACCAGAAAATGAAGTTAGATAC
This sequence comes from Harmonia axyridis, assembly GCF_914767665.1. NCBI lineage: Eukaryota > Metazoa > Arthropoda > Insecta > Coleoptera > Coccinellidae > Harmonia > Harmonia axyridis. The sequence continues at coordinate 36,855,984 of NC_059505.1, forward strand.
CAGTATGTGAAAAAAAAAGGTACCAAGAGATATTTTCAAGCTTTTTTAATATTTGATGAATTAATATGCAAAACAGCGCTAATATTATTTATTATAAAAGATTGGACGTATTATTCATTGTTTTAATGGGACATATTTATGTCCCTCAATTCCATTGGAATTATCTTACAGAATATTTATCAATTGATGATTATATTCCAGGTTATGTACGTTTAATTACAAATTTTGGACCTTTGAATTTGGAATTACATTGTGACATGGTTCCAAAAACTTGTGAAAATTTCATCAAACATTGCCAAAATGGTTATTACAATGGTACGAAATTCCATAGGTCTATTCGGAATTTCATGGTAAGGTACCAAATTATTGCTGTTGTTTTTTCTGTCAAATCCTTCACCAAATATTTTAATGTATGGGTTATTTAAAGATTCAAGGCGGTGATCCTACAAATACAGGAAATGGAGGTCAATCTATTTGGGGTGAACCTTTCGAAGACGAAATAAGACCAAATTTAAGTCATACAGGACGAGGTATCCTTTCAATGGCTAACTCGGGGAAGAATACTAATGGTTCACAATTGTGAGTTTGGTACAATGTATTGGAGGTCCTAACTGATTGCTGTATTTTCAGTTTCATAACATATCGCTCTTGTAAGCATTTGGACAAAAAACACACCATATTCGGTTGTGTTGTAGGTGGCGTTGAAACTTTAACTGAAATGGAAAGAATTGAAGTAGACAATAAGGATAGGCCTATAGAAGATATTGTCCTGGTTAGGGCACAAGTTTTCAAAGACCCTTTTGAAGAAGCAGATGAACAAGTATGTGAAATCTATGACTTGTATCATGTAAATTGTATTATTTTTTATTTTCATCCAGTAGACTAAGTTTGTTTCTTCTTCTTCCTTTTCCTTTTAATTTAGACAAATCATCTGCTTCATTTTTCTGCCTATTGTTTTTTCAATGAATGAAATTTTTACAGTTAATGAAGATGAGAGAAGAAGAAAACGCTAGAATATTATCAGAAGAAGCGGAAAAAACAAAAAATTCTAAACCTAAGAAAGTGTTGGAGGCCTATCGTAGCGGGGTTGGAAAATTTATCAATCCTGCTATTGGAAAAAGGTGAGAAATAAAAATTGTGAATTATCTTATTATGTATACATAATTAAATTTTTTTTAGCTCAAATTCCAAATCAGGAGTGCTTCAAGAACCTCAACCTAAGAAAGCAAAACTTTGCAGAGGGTTTGTTTTTGATAAGTGGTGATATAATGTACTCACTTGTAAATATATTATTATATAAGTATTTTTGTATTATTTTATCTTTTCATATAAGTTATAATATACAGGAGTTGGAGAAATTAAAAATGAGGAAGATTTGTTATCTTTTTGAATTTGTAGTAATATCATTAGCAACCACAACTATTTTCGATAGAAGGTAGTTTCTATAAGCATTCAAATTAAAGTATTCAGTTTTCTGGTAATTACCTAAATTTTTTATGATCTATGAATATAGTAGCTCTATGATTCGGAGCATAGTAAAAAATTAACTCTGGTTTTATGGTGTTAACCACAGAACACAAATGTATGTGTTAACCTAACTTTTCAATGATCATAGAAAAAAAAAATTTTCAGTGACTTACTAGAGAGTCATATCTTTCCACAGAATATTGATAATACCATGGTAACCGAATCTTAGGATCAATCAAACAAGTGTCAAATGCAACCATCCGAAGTGAAAATAAATTTTTATTTGGCATTTTGAAAATCGAGGTTTGCGCACAACATGAATAGATCTGGGTTTGCAAAAAAATTATTATCAGGAACAGTACCGGTTCGATCGAGTTTGTCGTCCATCAAACCAAAAACAGGGATTCTACTCAGGTCGAAAGCCATTGACTACAATGTTTATTACAATGGCCAAGACGTTACACCAAAACCCCTCAATCAGCAAATATTCAAGGCGGGTAGAGAGAGACAACTCAACGTTGTTAATATGTCTGGTATGGAGACTAGCAGCACATTGAAGTCAGACATGAGCAATCAGCTACAGAATAAGTCTGCATCATCAGCAGGACGGTTTGTAAGATTTTTTTACCATTTTCTTTGCGTGCTTGTTTCAGGGGGACAGCTGGCTATTGCAGACAGTTGAAATTTTCCAGGATTGGGTTTGGGTCCGAATAGGTATATAGATTGATTTCGTTAAAAGGCAAAATCCATTTTGGTGGTTTCGAAATTTGTATACATCGGTACTAATTTGAAATTTAATTTAATTATAGAAAAATACCCATTCGATCAATTGAAGTTTCGAATTCAGTGGCAAAAATTAAAATAATGTTTTCGTGATTGGTAGATTTTTTTTTTCTAAATTTCCATAATTCAGAATTTATCCTTCAGATTTCATTGGGAAGTGGGGTGTGTATATAAAGTTCATCGATGAAGTGTGTAATTTAGCTAACATTTCACCCAAAAGCCCTTGGCCTACTAATTAAAACACATTTTTTCTTTTATTATCAAGAGTATTTATACCCAGCTGTACTTCAACTACTTAGCCTTGGTTAGGTACATATCATATATTTTTTATAGGTTCAAGACAGAAATACACACCCTCGACTTCAACAGAAGTTTCTTGGGCAACACCATCGATGATACCTTCATCTTACAGTCTGCAATTACGGACACCAATACAGAAAGCGACAGGGTGTTGGAAGGATCGGATATCAAATCTGACGTAGAGGATAAGGCACGGGAGGTTATTCCAATACCCAACAATATCAGTCTTATACTGAACGAAACTGAAACTTTCGTGATATTGGATCTACCAAGTGTGACGGAAATCAGGGATACGCCAGAAGGTTTGTAGGTAAATTGACGATGGTGTTTGAGCAAGACACGTCTTATTCACGCTACCTGTAGCTTAGGATAATAGGCCCTTTGAAAAGTCTCCGGTCTACGATAGTAAAACACATTTTTTTTTTGCCAAAATTCGATTTCATTACTCAACATAGTTGCCTTCGAGGGCGATACAGCGATTATAGCGATCTTCCAACTTTTCGATACCATTTTTGTAGTACGATTTGTCTTTCGCTTCGAAATAGGCCTCAGTTTCGGCGATTACTCCTTCATTGGCGCTGAATTTCTTTCCAGCGAGCATTCTTTTCAGGTCTGAGGACAGGAAAAAGTCGCTGGGGGGCCAGATCTGTCGAATACGCTGGATGCAGAAGCAATTCGAAGTCCAATCCATGCAATTCTGCCATTATTTTCATTGATTTGTGACACGGGGCATTGTCTTGATGAAACTAAACCTTTTTTTATTCAAATGGGGCAGTTTTTTAACGATTCTAACCTTTAAACGACCCAATAACGATATATAATAATAGCTGTTGATGGTCTGGCCCTTTTGGAGGTAATCAATGAATATTTTACCTTGCGCATCCAGGAATAGTGATGCCATAACCATGCCAACTGACTGTTGTGTTTTTCCTCGCTTTGGATTCGGTTCATCGTGTGCAGCAGTCCACTCAGCTGACTGTCGATTGGACTCCGGAGTGAAATGATGGAGCCATCTTTCATCCATTTTCGCATATCGACGCAAAAATTCATGTTTATTGCACTTGAACAGCTTCAAACACTGCTCAGAATCATCAACCCGTTGTTGCTTCTGATCGATTGTGAGCTCGCGCAGCGCCCATTTTGAACACAGCTTTCTCATGTACAAATATTCGTGATATGATGTACACACGTTCAGATGATATCTTCACAGTGTCTTCTATCTCGACCAACTGCACTTTACGGTCATTCAAAATTATTTTGTGAACTTTTTTGATTTTTTCGTCAGTAACAGCCTCTTTTGGGCGTCCACTGCTTTCGACGTCTTCGGTGCTCATTTCAAAACGTTTCAACTTAGAATACCAATCAATGATGGTTGGTTTTCCTGGTGTAGACCCCGGAAACTCTTCATCAAGCCAAGATTTTGCTTCAACTGTAGTTTTTCCCTTCAAAAAGCAATATTTCATCAGCACACGAATTTTTTTTTTTTTCATATTTTTTCAAATAGCAAAAGCAGCTACACTCACAACGCAATATCTCACAAACTGAAGGTCGGACTGCTGTCAAATTTTGACACGTATCGTTTGAAGGTTGGTACTAACTTAAAATCATATGGGATAATAAGTCTATGGGATTTAATATTAGCACCGCCATCTGTGCATCAGACCGGGGACTTTTCAATTGGCCTAATGTTAGGAGTTGAAGAACCTTTCACGCTTTATATCTCAGATGAGATCGATGAGGTAAAGGTCGGTCAATCTTGGTGGCCTTGGCAAATAAATGATAGAATCATTTGGTGTCAATACACTCTTGGTTTGGGATGAAATTAAGATCTTACCTTTCTAAATAACAATTACCTCCTAATATGTCCCACATAGAAAGAAAATTTGACTTGGCCCGAAGTAGAATAACCTACTTTGAGCAACCTTGGTGTTCCAAAAGAAAAAAATTGAAATAAGCCGTTTGTCGTAAATTATGAAAAAAAAAAAAGACATATTTCCAAGTTCATAAGCGCTTTCGATCTTCCAAGAGATGCAAGATGAAAAGAGTACCTACGCACTCCCCTGCCAGTACCGACAACGCCCTAGAGGAGGAGGTACGAAGGTATAATCGAGGAGAGATCAGCTTTATTTTGCCTTAAAAGTTCTAGAACCCTTAACACTCTTCTGCTAAATAAATCCAGAGCGTGAAGTCTTCTTCCGATAGTTTCGACAGATATAAACAGTACCTACTGTAGCTTGCAAAATTTGCTTCTGAAGCTCTGGATGAGATGTTGTGGGATTTCTTCTTGCTATTTGAGCTACAAAGCGATCATGCTCTTCTAAGACTTCTCCTCGGCCTATTCTAGGGTTTCCACTTTCAGAAACCTTGAATGTGGTTTTGAACTGGTGCAATACTTACCGTATTCTTGCAATCTACCTTTGTGACATGCCTTCTTTTACCAGAGCAATCATAATTCTTCCCCTCTGGACATTTTTTTCAAATGTACGAAAACAAAAAAGTATTAACTCATTTCGACTTCAAGGAGAAACAGTCAAATCGAAAATGTCAGGACAAATCTTATCAAGTTATTTGTTTTCCCTAATTCTGTGGTTATTCCGTTCATTCTTCCACATCTTGTAGAACAAAATCGTGCGAGAATATATCAGAAACGCACAGTTTTCATGGTTATATTTTATTATTCTATGTTGGTACTCAGAACTTTCCGCCATGGCTTTAACTGTCAATTCATCAATTTGCCTTAAAGAAATCAGTTCTGCCAACCAACATTTTTCAATGCAAAAATCACTAAAATATATTTATGGAAATATTTCATTGATTTCAATGAAAATGCAATGAATTAGAGAAAATAATGTATAATACTCGTACAGAAGGCTCATTCTACCACTCGTTCATTCCAAAACTCGCCACTTCGTGGCTCGTTCTTGAATTTTGAACTCGTGGAAGAATATCAATGCCTTCTGCACTTGTATTATAAATAACTATACCTACCTTTCTTTGAATGTAAACACATATAGCTAATTTTTCATCGCTTGTAAGAAAAAAAAACCGAATATTTCATATTTATACTGGGTGATTTCACCATACCTTTCCTCCCTATTTCAGGCCTCGAAGTCGAAAAGCTCAATACCGACTACGAATACCTGACAGTGGGCAAGGGGAAGAACCGCAAGGTGATCGACACCATGGTGCAGACTCACGGCACCCTGCGCAAGTCCAGGGAGACCGACGCGGTCAAGGTCAAGACCACAAGCCACACCACCTTCGCCTCCAACTGGGAGATGTTCGACACCTTCCTGGAGGACGAGTCGCAGGAGAAGAGGCACGTGGAGGAGGAAAACAACATCGCCGAGAGGGACGATCATCACCGGCTGAACGAAACCGCGTCCGTGGAGAGCTTCAGGCAGTCCGTCGAGGAGAAGGAGCTGTGCAACCTGATGAACAACCACCGGTTCCTGCAGGCCGTCACCGTGGTAGAGAGGCTGCTGGCCAACAACGCGTACAACGTGCAGCAGAAGAGGTTCAGGGGCCTTCACGAGGAGGAGGAGGGGAAGGATATCGAGTACAAGTACGAGCTGGACCTGTTGTGGACCTTTGCGAACGACCTGACTCAAGGTGAGGTGCGTTTAGAACGGTGGTCGTTGATTATATAGGTTTTTTTTTTCGAGGTATATAACTTTAAGTTGGCATTACTGTTCGAGATGGCGACCGATTTAACAGCTGTCAAGTGATTTATTCTCAGTTTGGTTTGGTAATTCATCATGAATAGACTCACGCCTGAACAACGCTTTAATTTTATTAAGAAAATAATGGTTCTGTGCGGATTACGTATCGCGCACTACGTCCATTTTATCGTCGACAAAATCATCCATCAGAGCAGTTAATTCGATTAGCCATGGAACGTTATCGCACCACGTTTACTCTTATTGATAACTCGCATCCCCAGAGACGCCGTACGGTGAGTACAGAAGAAGCTATTGCTGCAGTAGAGCGTAGCATTGAAGAAGACCCGAATGAGTCTATCCGCCATCGAGCACAGGAATTGGATCTGTGTCCATCCACTTTATGGAAGATTTTGCGGAAGGATCTTGGTTTGCGTGCTTACAAAATCCAACTCGTGCAAGAATTGAAGCCAAACGAACATCAAGTAAGACGTAGATTCGTCGAATGGGCCCAAAATGAGATTGCCGTTGTTCCCGATTTTTATAAGCTAATTTTGTTCAGCGATGAAGCGCACTTCTGGTTGAATGGCTACGTCAACAAACAAAACTGCCGCATTTGGAGTGAAGCTAATCCTCAAGTGTATGTCGAAACACCGTTACATCCAGAAAAACTGACTGTTTGGTGCGCTTTATGGGCTGGTCCGTACTTCTTCAAAAAACGATGATGGCCAGAACGTTACAGTCAATGGTGATCGGTATAGAGCCATGATTACTAACTTTTTCATTCCTGAATTGAAAAACCATGATGTCCAGGAGCTGTGGTTCCAACAAGACAGCGGAACATGTCACACAGCTCGTGCCACAATCGATTTATTGAAAGACACGTTTGGTGACCGCCTAATTTCACGTTTTGGACCTGTGAATTGGCCTCCAAGATCTTGTGATTTAACACCGCTAGAATACTTTCTGTGGGGCTATGTAAAGTCATTGGTCTATGCGGATAAGCCACAAACCCTTGACCATTTGGAAGACAACATTCGCCGTGTTTTATTGCAATTTAAAGTTCTATAGCTCTAAAAAAAACACCCTTTATTTTGAAGGTGCCGCCTCTCTCTGGGAATCATCAGTTTGGCTACCCTGTGATCTCTGCCAAATACACTTTTCCACTCCGTCGTGGAGGGGTGACTCTGCCGTAATGCGGCGGGCAATAGATACCCTCCGAGGCCGCACTATAGTGCGGCTCGAAGCCAGTAACGCCATCTATCGGGCACGCAGAGTCACTACAATATCAGGATGGCCAGGGAACCACTGACAGCACGTTGTTTCGCTTAGATAAGCATCTCCTTGAACTTTTTGGAGGTCTCAATGTGCTTCAACCTCCGTTTACTTTGAATGAAAGAAGAAAATCAACACTTCCCGCGAATGACGATTATTTGGCACAAACTCAGACATATACACACAACCAACAGTATATGGCACCAAAACAAAATCTGTAATGTGTTGAAACAGTTAGTTCACCGCATGTGTGAGCTTGGTTAATGACGTTTTAGATATGTCAAAATCAACCCGTACCACAGAGCAATAAACATAGATAGAGGGACCATATGTCATTTTCAGTAAGCAAATTTTGTCCCCAACATGAATTATCAAATTTGACATGAAGCGTGCGGATATGAAAGCATATCAGTGAAACGATATTTCACTCAATTAGCGAGTTTCTCCACGAAGAACGCACTTCTTATGTCCCATAGTGAATCAATGTTTCATATCAACTCAAAATATATTAAAATAAATACCTTAATATATCAGAAATTCAGAAAACAAACTTCAAGTGTGCCAATCGACGTGAAACAACCTATGACACTAGGAGAGCAAAAGTTGCCAAACCTTGGATTTCAGCAGGAAGATACAGAAAATAATAAATATTCTGTTTGTTATAAATGCAGGATTCCAAATATTCAAATTCGGGAATCACTCAAATATCATTCAATATAATATATATTCATAATGATATAGTGGATTTGAATTGATATCACAATTCGACAACGTAATCTAACCATGTTGGGGACATACTTCCTCTGTGCTTATTACTCCAGCTTTTACCGCCGGAACCATCTATTGAGAAGAGCTGGAACTTAATTGCACACCCAATAGTACCAACATTAGACAGATGACATCAAGGGAATCTTTTTCTTCAACAAAATAAGTCTTTCTCGAGCCCTCTTTCTGGTGATTTCGGTATGTCGTCCCGAGATCGCTTGGGGACTTTTTAGTTAGGCAGTCCAGAAAATTCTGCTTACCCACTCCAACCTGGAGGGGTAACCCTGCTGCAATGCGGTAGCGCTTATAACCCCGCCGGAGCCGCACTAGAGTGTGGCGCGAAACCTATAACGCCACCTCTCGGGCAGACAGAGTCACTACAACTTGAAACTGCTGTTTTTTTATTCCAGGCAAGTGCGTAACGGCAATCAGCTGGAACCCGGCAAACGAGGACATCATAGTGGTGGCCTATGGCAAGTTCTACTTCACCGACAAGACCAACGGCCTGGTGATGATATGGAACATCAAGAACCCTGTGCAGCCCGAACGACTATACTGCTACAACGAGTCAGTTTCAGCGGTCGCCTTCTCCAACGGGCAGCCTCACCTTATCGCCGTCGGCTTCAACAACGGCATCATCGAGGTGGTGGACATCCGCGAGAGGGAGCTGACCGTGGTGCACAGGAGCGTCAGGGATGCCAACGCTTCTTTCGAGACCGTCAACTACCTGACTTTCTACTCTGGTGATGAGCATTATAACTACGAGGAGCAGATCCTGGCTTGTTTCAACGATGGGAGGATCTGCAAGTATAGGTTGAACCTGATGACCAACATGCCATGTATACAGATTATGAGGGCCCCTGAAGCTGATGGTAGGTAGCAACTGTTTTTTTTTCTGGGTTTGTTTCTCTTTATGTTATGCCGCGTTTGCTCACCGCTGATCAAGACCAACAATGCATTGCTGATTCCGATCTCTGTTTGGAGCTGTTCAATCGGAATGAAGAGGATTTTTTGAGTCGCATTGTGACAGTGGACGAAAGATGGAATCCCTAGCCAAATAAAGTATCAGCTGAGTAGGAAACAGTCTGTGGAAGTCGTGAAAGCCGTCCAAGACGACCAAACATCTCAAACATCAGATGGAAAGATTATGGCATCCGTATTTTTGCACGTGCATGGTATATTGTCCATTGACTCTCCTGATGAAGGTAAAACCATCAACAGTGGATATTACATAACATTTTTGAATGGAAATTGAGAAAAAACTTCCACCAAGACAATGCTCCTTGTCACAAATCGATTAAAACTATGGTTAAATTCAACAAATTGCACTGGCAACTGCTTGTCCAACCAGCTTGTTCTCCAAATCTGGATTTTACAGTTTACTGGATTTTGGCAGACCTCAAAACAACGCTCTAAGGAAAGACATTTGGTTCTAATGTTGAAGTAATTGCTGAGGTTAAAGCTTCTGGTTTTGTTCAATAATGATAGCATCATTATGTAGAGTCTGGAAGTTATGATAGTTTGATGAAAATGGAAAATGCGACATCCATTTTTCTCAAACTGTTGAAGTTCCGGAGATTCCATCATTAGACATGAAATTTGAACCAACCTGCACATGACTCTGAATGCACCATTCTGTATCAAGACCTGAATGTCATCCTATATTTATTCCCCTTATTACAGGTAAGATTAAGGGCATCCCGAAGATGACAGTTTGCGGTATTCCCGCCATACCACTAACGAAATACACAGGAGCTTTGCTCATCACCTTCCATCCAGCAGACCCCAACATCTACTACCTCTGCACCAACACAGGCGTCATCCACAAATGCTCTACCAACTACTTCAACCAACACCTGGACCTTCTGCTTGCCCACGATGGTCCAATCTATCAGATGCAGTTCTCCCCTTTCTGCAACAAGCTCTACGTGACCTGTGGCGGTGATTGGTACGTGAGGATTTGGGCGGAGGGTATCCACGAGCCTCTGTTGGAGCTGGTGACTAGCATGTACCCCGTTCAGTACGTTCTATGGAGCCCTTTGCATTCGACGATCCTGGTCGCCATCCAGAGCAGCGAGATCCAGATCTGGGACCTGCACAGGAAGGTGCATCATCCTCAGAACATCATCAAGTCACCGACGGGTTCGAGAAATTCTACTATCAAGTTTACGGAGAATGGCAAGTGTTTGACTGTGTGTGATGTGGATGGACATACACATATTTACTCGTTGGAGAACATGCCGATTCCGGCGTTCTTTCAGGATCATCTGTTGTATTCGGCTATTAAGAGGAATTTGATCACGAAGCCGGATCTGTTGAAGAAGTTTATTGGGTTGAAGACTATGAATTTTGAGAAAACTGGGTAGGTTGTCTAGAAGAACGATGGTTTTATGTGGTTTTAATTTTTTTTTTAACTGACGAAGATTTTATGATCAATGTACAAAGTACGAATATAACTAAAATTTTGTATATTTTACAATTTTAATAAAAATATGCATGATCTGATCTGATCGAATATAGTGTAGTTTTTGTTCTATCTAATCAGCCTCAAATATGATGGTCCTTCGTCTTTGGATCAGTTGTGGTGTGCACCTGCTTCAGAGTCTAAGAAAGGTAGAGTTTGTGTCCTATCAGGTTTTATTGGAATTTGCTAAGGCTATATATTGGTAGTTTCAGCGGTTGTTGGTCCCATACTGATTTATGGGTATGAACTTGTCGATCAAAAGAGAGATGCATTCATTGGTATCGTGTTTTTAGATCATTTGAGCATCGAATATGTTTTTGCGTCCCCAAATCTTTGTAAGAGATTTTTACCCTTACACCAAGTTTTCTGTCCACAGTCACAAAAAAGAAGCGTAAACTTCGAAGTATTTCTTCAGATAGCAAACATTATCCCTACATCAAACAACCCTAACATTCCTTATCACATTAGATGCCATGCAATGAGCTTATGTATTTGTAAATATAACGCCATCTAAATATTAGTCGATTTGTGTTTGCATCATAAAGTTATTCTCGATTGAACATGTCAGCTTACGAGCCAAATTCTCGTCATTTGCGGGAGTTTTCAATTTTATGCTTTGGTATGAAGAAATATGCGGCTGAGGCCCATCGAATGCTCTCAAATACATATGGTGTGAGGCAGTTATTAGAGAAAGAACGTGCCGATAGTGATTTCAACGCTTCAAGAACGGTGATTTTGTATTTGAAGTCGAAGGTGGAAGAGAGAAGCAGAATTACTTGATCAAGACTCGTGTCAAACGCAACAAAAATTGGCAGGATCGTTGGAGTGACGCAACAAGCCATTTCAAAAAGTCTGAAAGTCATGGGAATGATTCAGAAACAAGGAAATTGGGTGCCATACGAGTTGGAAGCCGATAGATGTTGAAAGGCGTTTGTATGCTTGTAAACAGCTGCTTGCAAGGCAAAGACGGGATTTCTGCATCGCATTGTGACTGGAGATGAAAAATGGGTTCATTACGATTATTCCAAGCGCAGAAAATCATGTGGATATCCTGGCCATGCTGTCCCGTCGACGGCCAAACCGTATATTCACGGTTCCAAGGTCATACTCAGTATTTGATGGGACCAGCTCGGCGTAGTGTATTATGAATTGTTAAAACCGACTGAAACAATCACAGGCGGTCGTTATCGAACGCAATTAATGCGTTTGAGCCGAGTATTGATGGACAAACTTCTGCAATACAACGAGAGACTTGATAAAGTGATTCTACAGCATGACATTGCTCGACCCCATGTTGCGAAAGTGGTCAAGACATACTTGGAAACGTTGAAATGGAAAGTCCTACCCACCCGCCGAATTCTCTAGAAGTTGCTTCCTCGGATTATCACTTGTTTCGATCAATGGTACACAGCCTGGCTGACCAGCACTTTCGGTCTTATGAAGAAATAAAAATTGGATCGATTCGTGAATCGCTTCGAAAGATGATCAGTTTTTTCAACACGAGATTCGTACGCTGCCCGAAAAAATGGGAGGAAGTAGTGGCCAGCGATGGACAACACTTTGAATCATTGATGTATAACCAGTTTTTTACAATAAACCCTCGAATTTCGGAAAAAAAAACAGCGGAAGCAAAGTTGTACGTTTATGTAACAATTTAATATTGAACACGCAGACAGACACTATACATACACAGCCGTCTATAGATGCTTCAGATGACTGTGAGACCAATTTATTCATTTTCATCCCAAAATTTTCCAGGTTTGCTTCGCAATACCAAATTTTCAATTCATCATCACAAAGAAAAAGTGCAAACTTCGAATCCATTCTTTGGTTTGCAAACAATATCCCAACTACAAACAATACCAACATTCATTATCACCTAAGATTAATTCTTATAGGCACGTGATCGTGCATATCACGAGAAAAAATGCTTCCCCCCTCTCTACACGCCCAAAAACCATCAATTTTTCACGATGTCTCGTCCTTATCCTCAAATTCCACGTGTTTAGCGAATGCAAATTTTTATCTTTTCCAGGTGCTCAATAGGTTAAATATCTCTTAGTATTTATTTACCGAATTACAAGGAAGTGGGGTCTCGACTGTGGATCTCCCCATCCTTCCAATTATTTGGCTGCAAAACAGCAACATTTGGATTGATACCTGTCACATTCGGTTCAACTCCTGAACCTGTCTGGTATAGGCCTCTGTTAGTGGTGTCCAGGTGAAATTCACGCGTTCAAATTTTCGAGTCGCGATCTGGTTTTCTGATCGATCTTCTGTGTCTTGTTAGGGCATTTATGCGAATTCTTGGTTGTTGGAATTTTGACGGTGAGTTTTTTCTGCATTTATTTGAGTTGATTCGGAGAAATATTTCGTCGGAATGCGTCAAAATGATTTTTTTTTGCTGTTGAATTCGATGAAGTATATCAGAATGATTTACCCATCTTCTTGAATCAATGAATAATTTTACGAAGGGTGTTACTCAAGATTCATTCTTGGGCCTTCCCATTTCTTGTATCATTTGAAATTGTGGTTTATAAATTAAATTTTATGGGATTTCAATTATGATCAGTATAATCAAAGTATTAGGGGTAAAATTTCCATTTTCAACAGTTATTTTCGAATACATCCTAGGCTAATGAAGTTGGTTACAGAGTCATTTTTCGTATCATCGTCAAAACTATCAAAAAAGATTTATCCATCAAATATACTTTTTGTTTCAGTGAAATATTTTGTTGGGTTGTGTTAAATTGAATATTTTTGAAAATTTTGTGAATGCGGTCTTTTTGGCGTTACATTGATATATAAACTCTTGGAATATTCTCAAAAAATAAAGAAGAGCACTAATTTTACAATTGATTTTTGCGAAGTGCAAAATCTGATTTTTATCCCTCATCTCATAATATTTAGGCTTTCCCTCTAATGATTAAAATGTCCCATGAATGAATTGTTCTCAATTTCAATCCTAATCAGTATAATCGTTCAATTTACATTTTCAACAATTATTTTCGGATTATATCGAAGTGTAATTATTATGCTCATTAGTATCTGTTCATTCGTTTTTTGAATGTAGGTATATAATAATTTACATAAATGTTGAATTTTCAATAAATAAACCTTTCGAATTGTTCGAAGAAGAATCTATTGATGTGTATATTCAAAATGTCATTTCAGAATAATTCGAGATAAGATTTGAGTTAAAAAGGGTCCATTTAAATTTTCCAATGGGTTTCCAATCATTGTGATATAAAACAAACGAGCCAATTGTGAAATATCACCGACAGAAAACTTTTCTTGCAAAATTCCGATTGTTTCGTTCTTTGTGTGGCACATAGCGCCCACTTATTGGAAATAAACGTCGTCCACATCAATATCTTCATAAATCTTCATCAATTTAAACCATAAAAAAATCAACACTTCGGTCTCAAGAAGCAATATTCTCAGTTGTTCTTCAGCGATGCACAAGGTTTCGAATCTTCACAGGACTAATTTGTCCGAACAGCTCTTTACAGCAGTTTATTACTTTATTATTGCTTTAGTTTTGCGAACTGTTACTTCAAAATGTTTCCATTTCGTAATGAATTTTAACAGTTTCAATACGTCGTTGGAGCTTGTATCGTTCAATTTTTAGTGATGGGGTAGTTTTTACTTGTCAAATCACAAAAATGATAGGGGGTTATTCAAAATGAAACTTCTTATTGGAAAAAATATAATGAATTAGTAAAAAATGTTTTTCATTATTATGGTTTTGTTTTCAAATGTGTCAGTTAAGAAGATTTCTCAACTATTTCAGCAAACATTTTCTATAATATGAAGAAAATATCAGTATAAATAATCGAAATTTTATTACTCCTAGAATATGTGGCAAATATTTTACTCATAAATGATGAATTTGTGAGTGTAAACAAAAAATTCATTCATTGAAATACCTGAATTCTGATTTCTATATCGTACGAGTGTTTTTTTGCAATAAACAAATAAATCTTTTGCAAAATCTACCGAATCTTTTCAACGAGTACCTACTCGAATTGATCAATTTAAGTGGAACCTTTATTGTTCACACATCAAATATAAAACACGTACAACAACTCTAAAAACTGCATAAATTTTACGAAGCTCTGAACTCTTCACAGTCATATATAAATAAATAATAAATTAATTACAGGAAGACTTTACACTACTGATATGCAAATGCGAGAAATATATTCAAACTTGTCTCCCATAATGATCTCAAGACATTTTTTATTATTGTCGAGAAGGAAGTTGAACTCGATAAAGTTGACTTTCTTATTGAAAGTAACAACAGATGTTTTCGATCTTCAATACAAACAATCCACAAAAATTGATTCTGGAATTTGTTAGAATTAATTCTAAATTACCTTCAAGATCTATTATACACTGTGTCCGTAAAGTATGGAACTAATTCATTTTAAGCTAAACAGACCATTTTAAGAAATAATCCTGAAACACGTCGATTTTTTATTTTGATTTACCGTATTTTAAAATAATAATCTAATGTACAGGGTGAATTACTTTCGAGTAATGACGTCACCGTCATTTTTTTTTTAAATGGAACACCCCCATTTTGTCTCAATTTTCCGATTACTCTAGCTGAGCTGATTCCAAAAATGTATCACATGTTGATTCCAATTGATACAGGGTGGACAAAAATACAATGGTTTTGTGTGTGCTCATAAAGTAACGCGTAACATTCTTTATTAGTTAAAATAACAATATTATCAAAAATACTTATCGTCTAGCGGCAATTGGTTTGAATGTAACACCCTGTAGTTTGTTACATTCATAACATGTTTTTGAATTGATAAGAAATAATTTCTTTCATATTCTGTCTGCTAGACCACAAGTACCAAACATGTTTGGATACAGCTTATTTTTATTAATCTAAAAATTTAACAAACTACAGGGTGTTACATTAGAACCAATTGCCGCTAGACAATAAGTATTTTTGATAATATTGTGAATTTAACTAATAATAGTTATTTATAATACAAGTGCAGAAGGCATTGATATTCTTCCACGAGTTCAAAATTCAAAAACGAGCCACGAAGTGGCGAGTTTTGGAATGAACGAGTGGTAGAATGAGCCTTCTGTACGAGTATTATACATTATTTTCTCTAATTCATTGCATTTTCATTGAAATTAATGAAATATTTCCATAAATATAATTTAGTGATTTTTGCATTGAAAAATGTTGGTTGGCAGAATTGATTTCTTTAAGGCAGATTGATGAATTGACAGATAAAGCCGTGGCGGAAAGTTCGGAGAGCCAACATAGAATAATAAAATATAACCATGAAAACTGTGCGTTTCTGATATATTCTCGCACGATTTTGTTCTACAAGATGTGGAAGAATGAACGGAATAACCACAGAATTAGAGAAAGAATGTTATGCGTTTCTTTATGAGCACACACAAAACTATTGTATTTTTGTCCACTCTGTATCAATTGAAATCAACATGTGATACATTTTTGGAATCAGCTCAGCTAGAGTTATCGGAAAATTAAGACATTTAAAAAAAAATGACGGTGACGTCATTACTCGAAAGTAATTCACCCATTATCATTTCAAAATACGGCAAATTAAAATAAAAAATCAACGTGTTGCAGGATTACTTCTTAAAATGGTCTGTTTATTAGCTAAAAATGAATTTGTTCCATACTTTACGGACACAGTGTATACAGTGTGGAACAGCCAAATGGAATAAATTCGATAACGGATAAATGAGGGCGTGTTGGGAGAAACGCTTGGACACGTCGATTTGTATTTTTAACTGCGCATCTTTTTCAAAAAAAAAAAAAATTATATAGGGTGCGTCATGTGACAGTGGCCAATACCAACTTTCTTATTTTAAATGCAAGCCCCTGTATATTATTAATTTTTTTGGATTCTTCAGAAAATTCTAGACATAATTCATGTACAATGTCCTATACCTATCTTCAACTGTTTCGGAAATATTAAGTGTTTTCAGATTTATTACAAAAATTAACATTAACAATAGAAAATTATTTTATTTCACAAATTCGCTACATTACATTCAATACTTATTTCCCATTTAGCTCTTGATAATGAGAAAGTAAACAAAAACCATTCCTGCATTTCTTTTTACTGATATGAAATGAAAAAAATACAAAATCAGTTTTCTTTATGTTCGTATAAAACTTGTAGCCTTAGCAACTTGTTGTCTACCTGCATGACAGTAATGATTAGTGTCAGTGCTATTGTCGTTTGAATTTCGTTAACTGTACGTAATAATATCAGAAAAATGGTTCATTTAACAGAAATGCACAAAATAACCATTCTACAAATGATTGGTTATTTTTAATGTTAATTTTTGTAATAAATCTGAAAATATGGTATTTAATATTTCCGAAACAGTTGCAGATAGGTATAGGACATTGTACATGAATTATGTCTAGAATTTTCTGAAGAATCCAAAAAATTAATAATATACAGGGGCTTGCATTTAAAATAAGAAAGTTGGTATTGGCCACTGTCACATGACGCACCCTATATAATTTTTTTTTTTGAAAAAGATGCGCAGTTGAAAATACAAATCGACGTGTCCAAGCGTTTTTCCCAACACGCCCTCATTTATCCGTTATCGAATTTATTCCATTTGGCTGTTCCACACTGTATATAACGCAGTAGGTATTTTCAATGACGTTATTGCTTAATATCTACCAGATGAATGAATATGTTGAGTAACAAGTTCCTTGACGTGATATAATTTGTTTCATAAATAGCAAATACTCCAATTCGATTCGATAGAACAAGAAGTATGATTTTTATTTTACCATATTTATCTGAATGTGGATATTCTCTCAAGAATATTGGTGAAAGTTTTCTGAATTGGCCTACTTCTTATGAATCTTGATCTGAATTTTCGTGAATGGATCTAGTTCGATGAACTACCCCAAAAAAAATCGATCTTGTTTATCGATAACATCGAATGAAATATTGATTATTTCCTTTCTCATCTTCTTATATTTACATAATCATTTGAACTGCGGAAAAATGATTTGTTTGATCGAAAACATGTTGTCTGATAGAAGAGTTCGTGACAAAAATAGTAGTATCAGAAAGTTGAATAATGGACTTCCACAGGGATCGGTTTTGTAACCCATACTTTTCAGTTTATACTTGTGTGAGATCTCATCTGAGAAATTTATCTATGCCGATGATATTGCTCTTTTGTTCCGTCATTCTGATTTTGGAATTATTGGAAATACTTTAAATGAAGATCTAAAAATTATGGAAAATTATCTCATTGAGTGGCGCTTATGCCCTAATCCGAATAAAAGAGAAGTTTTCTGTTTTCATTTGAACAAACAACAAAAATATAGAAAATTGAAATTAACTTTCAATAATTCCGTTTGAATTCATAATTATGTTCCCCAATATCTTAGAGTTAAACATGATTCTTCCTTGAATTTCAAGGTTCACTTGGAAAATTTTCGTATGAAATTGAAGTCGAGGAATAATATCCTTCAGAAATTAGCAGGTTCTTCATGGCCTTGGCCTTGGTTTTTTCTGCTACTGAATACTGTTGTTCTGTTTGGTTCAATAGTGCTCATGTTCATAAAATTGATAGACAGCTTAATGTTCCTAGGAGAATTATTATAGTGGAATTATTAGATCTACACCTTAAGATGGGTTACCAGTGCTAACACATATACTTTCGACTCATATTCGTAGATAGGTATCAGTCAAGAAATCTTGGGAAAAATTTCATTATAACACGAACTTATTTCCAATTGTATCTTACCTCCCAGATACAAGAACTACCAGATTAAAGTCACGCAAACCTTTATGGATGAATACCTTCCTTCAATCTAATGAAAGTGACAAGGACATTTGGCGTTTGGAATGGAGTTCTTGTAATGTCTTCAACAAAAGTCTTATCGTTGATCCTTCAGAGAAAGTTCTAGGTTTCGATCTTCCTAGGAAAATTTGGTGTATTTTAAATCGACTCAGGACTGGTCATGGTCGTTGTAATAGTATGCTCTTCAAATGGCATTCTATTGAGAGCCCACTATGGGAGTGTGGTGTAGAAGAAACCATTGACCACTAGGTGAATACTTGTCCAATTTATAAATTTCATGGTGGTTTTCAAGCTATCCATCCAGTTTCAGATTATTTTCTAGAATTGCTCGCTAACTTCAAATCAATATAATGGAAACTAATATTTAGACTTTTGGTACTCTGGTTCTTTTTTTTTTTATTCAATTATAAAGTCGTCAACCATTAGTGAAGAGAAAGGATGGAGAAGATTTTGTTTTGGATGAAGGGAAAGCCCTTCTATATAAATATGTCAGCTCATTTTGTAAACAAATACACAAACCAATCATTACACCTATACGGAGAGGCATAGTTTTTGCTGAGGTTTTTATGTGTGCTCGTGTATCATACGTTCAAATGTATGAGGCCCCGTTTACATTTCCTCTGCTAATACTGAGATTACATTTATACATGCTTTGTTGTTTGAAATTGATAATTTTTTATATCGATCTATCTCAAAAGAATTGTCGTCAATCGAGGGTATTTCTCAAGATTTAAGAGACCTTTCATATTATTCTGCTAATCTCAATTGTTTCACATAAATCAATTCTAATCACGATCACTATAATTGCATCAATGGAGATTAGTTTTCATTTTTATTTTTCTATTAGCTCTATGCTAATTATGTCGGTGTTACACGTTCATTTATTTCATTATGATCATGAAAATTACATATGATTTATTTTTATGCATGATTATCTAAGACATTATGGACTTTCCATAGTTTATGGCATGTTCAGAATTCAACAATTGAAAATGTAAAGTCAGGATGTTTTGCGTGCTTGTGTTGCTTTGCAAACGAAGAACATTTTAAGTTTGTGAGTTTTCCTACAGAAATTATCTAATGTATAACAATCGGTCTCCCATCCGGTTACTGATCACACTCATGCATTTTATTTTACTAAAAGGAATTGGACTCTACTCAAGCAGTTTACGAGGAAGAATTTTAGAATGAATACATTTTTGATATGCACTCCTGCTATTGATTATTTTAGTTACCTCATGTAACATTGACAGTAGTTGTTTCGATGTCAATTAAGTTGTTAGAATAAAATATTGCCTTTAAACTGCGTACTAATATAATAACTACAGGTTATGGGCCCAGCATGCTTCCACTGCACCATGTAGTTATTATATTAGTACGCAGTTTAAAGAGTTATGAACTGACAGTTCATAACTCATAATGATTGTATTCATAATATTAGTTATGAACTGACAGTTCATAACTCATAATGATGGTATTCATAATATTAGGCCAATTGAAAAGTCTCCGGTCAGATACACAGATGGAGGTGCTTGTATTAAATCCATATAATTTTTCGTTAGTACCAACCTTCAAACGATACGTCTCAAAATTTGACAGCAGTCCGACTATTAGTTTGTGAGATGTTGCTTAGTGAGTGTAGATACTTTTGTTATTTGAAAAAAGATGTAAAAAAAGAATTTCGTGTAGTGATAAAATATTGATTTTTGAGGGGGAAAAAATACAGTTGAAGCAAAATCTTGTCTTGATGAAGAGTTTTCGGGGTCTGCAACAGGAAAATCAACCATCATTGATTGGTACGCTAAGTTTAAACGTGGTGAAATGAGCACCGAAGACGGCGAACGCAGTGGACGCCCAAAAGAGACTGTCACCGACGAAAAAATCATAAAAGTTCACAAAATAATTTTTAATGACTGTAAAGTGAAGTTGATCGAGATAGCAGACATTGTGGAGATATTATCTGAACGTGTACATCATATCATTCACGAATATTTGTACATGAGAAAGTTGTGTGCAAATTGGTTGCCGCGCGAGCTCACAATCGATCAAAAGCAACAACGTGTTAATGATTCTGAGCAGTGTATGAAGGTTTGTAAGTGCAATAAACCTGAATTTTTCCGCCGATATGTGACAATGGATGAATCATGACTCCATCATTTCACTCCGGAGTCTAATCGACAATCAGCTGAGTGGATTGCACGAAATGAACCGAATCAAAAGCGAGGAATAACACAACAGTCAGCTGGCAAGGTTATGGCATCAATATCTGGGATGCGCAAGGTATAATATTCATTGATTACCTCCAAAAGGGCCAGACCATTAACAGCGATTATTATATAGTGTTATTGGATCGTTTGAAGGATGAAATCGTTAAAAAACGGTCCCATTCGAAGAAAAAAGGTGCTGTTTCATTAAGACAATGCACCGTGTCACAAATCAATGAAAACAATGGCAAAATTGCATGAATTGGGCTTCGAATTGCTTCTGCGTCCACCATATTCGCCAGATCTGGACCCCAGCGACTTTTTCCTGTTGTCAGACCTCAAGAGAATGCTCGCTGGAAAGAAATTTATCGCCAATGAAGAAGTAATCGCCGAAACTGAGGCCCATTTTGAAGCGAAAGACAAATCGTACTACAAAAATGGCATCGAAAAGTTGGAAGATCGCAGTATTGCCCTAGAAGGGAACTATGTTGAATAATAAAATCGAATTTTGCCAGAAAAATGTGTTTTACTATGGTAGACCGGGGACTTTTCAATTGGCCTGTTATGCTATAATTTCGTTGATAAAACTTATTAAATATACCTATAAAAAATTATTTAACATTATGCCCGAGGGCCCATAAATTATTTAGATTATGCTCAAGGCCATAATGTACTCAATAATGACCTCTGTTACTAAGCTTGTTATGTTACTATGACATAAATAAATGCACCAATTCAAGCGGAAAATCGGAAATTACAGTCGTTTAAAAATGAACAAAGCACACATAATTCTGATAGTATATTCTAAAACAAGTTGCAGAATGGGCTCATATTCCAACACGAATGCGAAATTCGAAAACGAGCGACGAAGGAGCGAATTTTCGAACGCAAGAGTGTTGGAATTGCCTTCTGCAATGAGTATTAGACGATATTTTCTCTATTTCAGTCAAGTTTTGTGAAATATTGTCAAAATTGAATGAAAAATGCAGATAATATATCCTAGTAACTTTTGTATTGTATCTTGGCAGTTGGTGAGACTGTTACAAAAATTGACAGATTACGGAATTTGAATATGAATCGTACGTTTAGAATTTTGAAATAATTTACAATTTCGCATTAAATTCGTGAATTATGTCTGACGAAATCGATTTAACACCACCAGAATTGAGAGAAAGTGCAAATAATGTTTCAAATCATTTCATTATGGGTATCCAAATTATATTATATTGACAATTATTGACGTTTGTTGGAATTTGATAGGATTGAAAGGCAGTAGGGACAACCACAAAACGAAAAATATAACTGAAAACGATGCTGTAATGAGTTCATTACAGCACCGTTTTTAGAACTGTAATGAACTCATTACGATACTGAAATAGAGAAAATTAGTTTACCTAGAATGGTACTAGGCACAATTCACAAACGACAAATACAGCCTTTTCTATTATTTCAAAGAAGCACGTAGTTCTAAAACTAGTTCACCTAGAATGGTTTACTAACAACAAATAACAAATTGCGTCTTTTTTACCATTTCATTGATGAAACGTCTAGTGTGTTATTATGTCAACTTTTCTTGTGCGTATGAAGTGCTATTTTTAAGAACGATTTCTTTCATATAACCTTATCTACTCCAGATAATTTTGCTCGAAAAGAATTTTCCGAGATAAGACATGGAAAATACGATAATTTCCTGTCGGTCATAGTGAGGTTACACCTATAGTTCGTAGAAAATAGTTGAACCCGATATATATCAGTGTGAAATTAATTTTTGATCATCACCTGCTAGTGCTAGTTCATCGACACACTAGGTAAATACATCAGTAGAAAAACTGCATTGAAATTCGATAAGGCAATTGATAAAATCTTCTCGAATAATCTTGCAGCTATACCGGTTTTTGTGGTAAATTATCAATGTAATTAAAGATGTATGGCAAAAATGCAGTGATATCAACGCCAACAGAGAAACAGAGATAATTCTGATATTGCTAATTATGCACTCTACCTAATTAAAGAAGCTGTGACATTTTCAATATTACCAGAATTTTGTTTTTTAAATCCTTTTTTGAGGAATAGTTGTTTATACATCTAGAATATAAATTGACTTTTTCTTGCTTGCGCTAGAAGCAGACAGAATCTGTAAGGCAGATACAAGAAAGAGGTTTTATATTCCAGTTGTATGCAAGATTTTTTTGCACTAAAAATAATATTGTACTTCAATATAAAATGAAAATTCTTTCACTTATGCCCATATGAAATTTTATTTTTCTTATAAAATAAAAAATACCCATCTGATCGAACTGAAATTTTGAATTTAGTTGTAGAATTGCTGAATGAATGTTCAACCAGAATTTAGTGAAAATTGTGTGATTGTGATATTGAATTGTTGATTTTTTTTTGAAATTTCGATATCTTTGAATCTGCCTGTTATATTTCATTGAAATTTTGTGTTTATATAAAGTTCGCTATAAAGTTAGTTATCCAATCCATGTAGCTTTCAAAAGGAAGAGAATAGAGACTAATTTGTTTCAAATTTTTTGGGTTTTTTTGAAGGCAGGACCGAAAAAAGGTTTTTCTCATAGCATCTGCAACACACAAGATACTAAACTGAAATTTGGCACAGTTATTCAAATTTATAGTTCACGTGATATGTCTATTTCGATTGCCAATCTACAGGATTATTTTGGAAGAATGCCCGATTGTTTCCTCCAGAATTGTTTTTTTATGGACCACCAATAGATCGAGAAAATGTAAAAAAAATTTAATCTCTAATACTAAACTCTCGTTTCATGTTCATAGACGTACAACTTTGCTTCCACGTTTTTTTCCGAAATTCGAGGCTTGCTTGTAAAAAACTGGTTATACATTTATGATTCAAAGTATTGTCCATCACTGGCCACTACTTTCTCCCATCTTTCGGGCAGCGTACGAATTGAAAAAACTGGTCATCTTTTGAAACTATACACGAATCGATCCAAATTTTTATTTCCTCATAAGATCGGAAGTGCTGGTCAGCCAGGCCGTGTGCTAATGATCGAAACAAGTGATAGTCCGAAAGAGAAACGTCTGGAAAATACGTTGGGTGAGGTGGGACATCTCATTTCAACGTTTCCAAGTATATCTTGACCATAGATTAAATATGTTCTATGGTTTTGACCATTTTCTGAACATGGGGTCGAGCATTGTCATGCTGTAAATGCTGTAAAATCACTTCATCATGTCTCTCGTTGTATTGCGGCCGTTTGTTTTCCAATGTTCGGCTTAAACGCATTAATCTCGTTGGATAACGATCGCCTGTGATTGTTTACTCAGTCGATTTTAACAACTCATAACTTACTACGCCGAGCTGGTCCCACCAAATACTGAGCATTACCTTGGAACCGTGAATATTCGGTTTGGCCGTCGACATGGAAATATGGTCATGATTTTCTGCACTTGGGATTACCGCAATGAACCCATTATCGTCTTTGCCTTGCAAACAACTGTTCACAAGCAAACAAACGCCGTTCAACATCTCTCGGCTTCAACTCGTACGGAACCCAATTTCCTTGTTTCTGAATCATTCCCATGACTTTCAGGTGTTTTGAAATGGCTTGTTGCGTCACTCCCAAAGATCCTGTCAAGTCTTGTTGCGTTTTGACACCAGTTTTTATCAAGTAATGTCTCCAATTCTGCATCTTCGAAAACCTTCTCTCTCTCACCGCCAAGCTGGTATTTGACGTCGAAATCACCGTTCTTGAAACGTTCTTTCACCAATTGCGGTCTCATCATAGTTATTTGAGAGCATTCGATGAGCCTCAGTCGCAGATTTCTTCATATTAAAGCAAAAAATTAAAACCTCACGCTAATGACGAGAATTTGGCTTGTTAGCTGACATGTTTAATTGAGAATAACTTTATGATGCAGACAAAAATTCGATGGCGTAATGTTTACAAATACAATAAACTCATTGTATGACATCTACGATCTATTTATTTTGACTACCACTTACTGCTACAGTCATCTATTGCAAAACGGTGGAAGAAAGTTGTACACCTAATAGTTTTTGTAGAAAAATTTCGAACAACTCTCGAAATCCTTGGGAAAATTCAAATTATCATAAAAATCCAATCAGTAAGCTGTGATGAATAAATTATTGATTAGCTTTGGTGCTTATTTTCCCGATATATGTACCTAACACTCTGTATCTCACCTCGAGCCTATGTTTATAGGACTTTTTATCCCAAAATTATTCAAGGAATATCTCATTTTCATTTGTACCTCCAGTTTAGGAACACCCTGTATACATGCAAAATTTTGTGAAAAAATACCAAATTTCATCAAGCGCGTAGAAGTTCCCAACTCTTCAATTTTTTTCGAATGAATATTGAAAAAAAATAATTTTGGAACACCATTTTCTTCTTGATTGCTGAAACGCTTATTTGTGTGCTGAAAAAAATTCTTCACGCGAACATACTAGCTATCCCCAATATTATGTAGCAAATGAGTCGAAATGTACGAGATCTATTGTTATGATGATTCAGAGAACAAAAACACGCATGAAGGCTGGTGCTATTTCCTCTGGGTTCATGGCTATTTTTTGTTATTTCACCAATTAACCACCAGTTCGATTGTCAACTGAAGAAAGAGCAAATCATTACAATTCAGCATATTTTTTTCTATAAATCATTCCACCATATCGTTATATATTGAAGATAGCTATTGAAGAACAGGATATTATCCTCGAATTTCAAGTATCTTTTCGATTTATATTTGGTAATGATTATTACAGGGTGTTAACTATTTGAATGGCAATATTTAATGCAAAAGATCTTTTTTTATGTTTTGACTTAAAAGCATGCATGAACTCTTTGAACATTGACAAACAATTAGAAAACACCTTGTAAAAATCTATACATATACCTCGATAGCCGGATAATTTTAATGGTTTTACATCTTTTCAGACACATTGAATGTCCTCTGCATTTTTTTTAATAGAAATCTTAAAAGATCACAATCATCTCAGCTTTTGCGTACCTCCTACAACGTTTCACAACGTTATATTAACGTACCCGAGCCCATTGAGAGCATTAAAACTGTCTGGCTATTGAGGTAACATTTTTTTATATATCCCCAAGCAAGATATAAAATATAGTTTTTATACTATAACGGAAGTATAATTATAACTTATTAAAGTTTAGGGGAGTCTGGCAGGTGGTAGCAAATGTTATAAGTGTCCGGCAATGGAATAAAACAGTTCCCACAAATATTTAAATGAAAATAATAATTGATTCGTCAACAATGTGGCTTCTTCAGGTTACTTTTCGACTGATAATTTGAAATTACTTAGTGTTATTTTATTTGATAATGAATTTCAATCAAGTGAGGTCCTAGACTTGAATTTTGAGGAGGTGTTTCTCTGTTATGGGCTTCAAGTTTTTTGATGGGACCATTTCGTACATTGTCTGCTTGAAACTCATATTAAGTGTTAGGTGGTTCCATTTGGGGGGTCATGACCCCCTTCACCCCCCTGGGACCGCGCTTGTGTCCGAATCCATTATCTTGACTCATTTTCGAATCTTCTTGAAGTGAAAAGTTGAACTAATCGAATAAATATCTGTACAAATTTAATAATCGAAATGATAAATTTGAACTACGCCCCCTGATCATGATCAAATGTAGATATGGTAGATAGGTTAGATATAAGTACCTACAATCGCTTTTAATAATAATTGCTAAAAAATTAAACGTATCCAACCAGTTCAATGATATAGACTGGTGTCAGTGATTGTTCTTTACACGGTCAAAAGCTTCTGTTCTATATATCGGGCTAACATATGTGTTTGTGATTTCGAGTTTGACCATATACATCTCCAGGTATTTCTTGTGCTGCTATTATAATTTTTTTTGTGATAATTATGGGAGATATAATTTAAATTTATTCAGAATCATTCATTAAATTAATAGTATACTCCATGAGGATTTTCCCAGTTTTTTGTCGTGTTAGGCTACAATTAAAAAAAAAGCTCTGATTTGCTCTCAGGATTTTTAAGTGCTCGTTCAATCATGCGCTCATTGGAGACCACGAGACTCTTGTATGTATTATATGAGATGTGATTTGTTCTAATGTCATTGGTTATTCTAACTTGAATAAAAGTTCTTATGATATATTAGGTGTACAACTTTGCTTCCGCCGTTTCGCAATAAATGGCTGTAGCGGTAAGTGATAGTCGAAATAAATAGATCGTAGATGATATACAATAAGCTTAGGTATTTGTAAACATAACGCCATCGTATATTAGTCGATTTATGTTTGTATCATAAAGTAATTCTCGATTGAATATGTTAACTTACAAGCCAAATTCTCGTCATTCGCGTGAGGTTTTAATTTTCTGCTTTAATTTGAAGAAATCTGCGGCTGGGGCTCATCGAATGCTCTCAAATACCTATGGTCAGACTGCTATTAGTGAAAGAACGTGTCCAGAGTGGTTTCATCTCTTCAAGAACGGTAATTTTGACTTCGAAGACCAGCATGGCGGTGGAAGAGAGAATATTTTCGAAGATGCAGAATTGGAGGCATTACTTGATCAAGACTCGTGTCAAATGCAACAAGAATTGACAGGATCATTGGGAGTGACGCAACAAGCCATTTCAAAACGCCTGAAAATCATGGGAATGATTCAGAAACAAGGAACTTGGGTACCGTACGAGTTTAAGCCGAGAGATGTTGAACGCCGTTTGTTTGCTTATGAACAGCCGCTTGCAAGGCAAAGACGGAAGGGATTTCTGCATCGCATTATGACTGGAGACGAAACATGGATTCATTACGATAACCCCAAGCGCAAAAAAACCTGGGGTATATTCACAGTTCCAAGGTCATACTCAGTATTTGGTGGGACCAGCTCGGCGTAGTGTATTATGAGTTGTTAAAACCGACTGAGACAATCTTAGGCGATCATTATCGAACCCAATTTAGCGTTTGAGCCGAGCATTGACTGACAAGCGCAATAAAAAGAGAGACATGATGAAGTGATTTTACAGCAAGACAATGCTCGACCCCATGTTGCGAAAGTGGTCAAGACATACTTGGAAATGTTGAAATGGAAAGTACTACCTCACCCGCCGTATTCTCCAGACGTTGCTCCCTCGGACTATCACTTGTTTTGATCAATGGCACACGGCCTGAATGACCAGCACTTCTGGTCTTATGAAGAAATGAAAAATTGGATCGATTCGCGGATCGCTTCAATTCGTAAGCTGCCTTAAAGATGGGATAAAGTAGTAGCCAGCGATGGACAATACTTTTAAGTGTAGGTATAACCATTTTTTTACAATGAAGGAATTTCGGAAAAAACAGCTGAAGCGAAGTTTGTACCCCTATGTAGATGAAAAATAAATTGGAAAATCACTCTGGGGTAATGCATTTAATACAATTTCTAAAGTTCTTAATGCTATAAGAATATTTGAATAAAATTCGGTTATAATTCTTAACAAGTATTATTTAATATTAAAATGAATGTACGAAAAGGACAAACATTTCCTTGTTGATTCAGTAGTATCTTTATCAGTGAATTTTCTCACCTTCTATTTTGATTTGTCTGCAACAATGGAATATTCCTTATAATTTAGTCTGTTGCAGTAAATATCAATATTTACCCAATATTTAATATTAATGAATGTTATTTATGAATCTCTCTCGAACTAGCTTTTCTTGGTACCAATTCCAATTTTAAATTGCCAGTTTCTAAATCTTTGGCAACAACGTGATAGGTAGATATGACGTTACTGATAGAAAAGCTTAGTTATCGTTCGAATGACGATTGGGAATGTAAAACAACAAAAGAATATTCCTTCTCCTTGAAATAATGAAAATCATTGTTCGTTCTCAATAATGGTATTGATAAATATAATTCCTTGTTTCAACTTTCAGAAGAGAAGAAAGAAGAAAAGTGTTACTAAAGAATCTATACATTTCTTATCTATGACGTCTGACGTCAAATGGATATTATGTATTCCACTGATTTTGGATAATTCGAAAACTTTAAAACGTTAATGAAAATATCCATGTGCACGTTTCAACAATGAAATAACTCGAAACGTCCGAGATTACTTCAGATAAGATAGTAGTATTGTCAATTCAACTGATACGTTTTTGCAATTGCTTACAAGTCATTCAAAATCAGGTCTAGGTTCAATATTTTTGATTTGTAGTTATCGACTGGTATCTTGGATTCATCGATGATTGAAATCTATGGCAGTTCAGTTTGAATTTGTATTTAGGATTATCTCAAGTATCCATTATCGTCCGAGTATTGTTTTTGAAACAGTGTATACATAGGAGGGACGTCCCCAGTAGGGACCCAAGGAATTCCTTGAAAATATAAAAAGATTATTTTAATTTTTTTCGGAATGTCATTATTGCTTCATTACACCATGTGGTAGTTCGTAGGTTGATGAACTTAAATGTCAATGTTGATTTTGAATTATTCGTAATTACTAAGACTATTTATTAGTGATGCTCGTTTCACAGTGATGAAACATGCAAGCCGGTTAAACCTGCAACTTGGTATTTCAGCGACAAAATTTTGACATCTCCCAAATTCAAGGTACATTAGGAAATAACTACTTATTTGTCAAATAGTCACTTGCAGATCGCATCATGTATGTACACTAATACCTCAGAGTAATAAACATAGATAGAGGGAGCATATGTCATTTTCAGTAAGCAAATTTTGTCCCCAACATGAACTATCAAATTTGACATGAAGCGGAAATGAAAACATATCAGTGATACGATATTTCACTCAATTCGCGAGTTTCTCCACAAGGAACGCACTTCTTATGTCCCATAGTGAATCAACGTTTCATATTAACTTAAAATATATTGAAATGAATACCTAAATAAATCAGAAATTCAGAAAACAAACTTCAAGCTAGCAAAACGACGTAAAACAACCGATGACACTAGGAGAGCAAAAGTTTCCAAACCTTGGATTTCAGCCGGTAGATACAGAAAATGATAAATATTCTGCTTATTATAAATTCGACCATTAGAAAAAATATCGGATTCCAAATATTCAAATTTGCATATTCAATCGGGAATCACTCAAATAAATATATTTCATGAAATATAATATACATTCATAACGATATAGTAAAATTGTAGATTAGAAATTATATTACAATCCGACAACGTAATATAACCATGTTGGGGACATGTAAAATTGCGTATATTTTCTATATATGTTTATTACTCTCTGAGAAAGACTAAAGAGGAATTTAGAACAAAAACAAGTCTCTAGTGATAAATTCAATATCAAAATGATTAATCAAAATTACGGAGCATTCGAGTGCATATTCCTTAAAATGATATCTACAACTAGATGCAGAACATTATTTAAAACTTGTTCGAAATCATGTATCTACAGCCAATCAAAACTCTCAGGAAATAGAATCAGGATCAGATCATTCATCAGATTGAATTCCATCAGCTGTAATCTAGAGAAATAATCTACAAATAATTAACTACAACAATGATGATTTATACTGCCAAAATCAATTAAAAAAATTAGCATGTTCCAATTTAACAGTTTCAAATATTGGGATTTCCCCAGAATTATTGTTTTATGGGATTTCTCAAGCATTATTATATTATTTTACGAAGTCATGTCGGCATGTGACATAATAAGGTACAATGCTTTTGAAAATTCAATAAAAAAATTCAGAAAAGTACTTACTTAAAAGTTTTTGTGGGCATATTCAGTTGAGGTTGAAAAAAATTCACTAATTATTTTAAAGAATAATATAATCTCTTGAATTATAAGGTTTTCGGAATATTTAGTTAATTTATTTATCATTTAATTGTGATGTTTTTGCTCCATTCAGATGTCAAAATGACAACTGATTCAAATAAGCTTCTATGAATATCTATGTCCACCAATTCAAATATTAAATGTCAAAGTGATATCTCATTCATCGAATAAAAAGGCTGAGATATTCATTCTTTACTTGAGCATATAACATGAACGAAAATATGGGAATATTGAAGGGAATTGATTTTGTTCTGATGAAATATTCCTATAGAAGTTGATGCAAACTATAATCATATTATGACGATCTTTGTATGACAGAAACATAAAGAATTAATGATATATTATGAGCGTCTCTAATGATATACTAACGATGTGGAGTAAGGATCAACATAACATTTGTTACAGTCAACAGCTTCTGTACACCTTGAAATAGTTGTGTGTATATATAAACATATTATAGGTATACCTACCTACCTATAATTCTATACCTCGTAATTATTCTGATGTTTTGATTCAGTAGTCGTTGTTCTATCAGAAAATCTATTTTTAAAATATGCAAAACATGTAATTATAACAAATTTAATTCCAATGAACTCTCAATCATTTGCATTTTTGAACAAATTTGCATAATGTTTATTTTCACTTTAGATTTACAATTCTTCATCTGGCATTTGATTATCGAAATCCTAGAATTTCGATACAAACATCATAGTTTTATACTGGGTGTTCTTTAATTCGAGGTAAAGAGGAGAATGAGTTTTCTTGGAAGATTTTAAGTAGAAAGTCCTATAAACATGGGCCCTCATGGGATTGCCTTCGAGGGCGATACAGCGATCATAGCGATCTTCCAACTTTTCGATACCATTTTTGTAGTACGATTTGTCTTTCGCTACAAAATAGGCCTCAGTTTCAGCGATTATTTTTTCATTAGCGCTTAATTTCTTTCCAGCGAGCATTCTTTTGAAGTCTGAGAACAGGAAAAAGTTGCTGGGGGCCAGATCTGGCGAATACGGTGGATGCAGAAGCAATTCGAAGCCCAATTCATGCAATTTTGCCATTGTTTTCATTGATTTGTGACACGGTGCATTGTCCTAATGAAACAGCACCTTTTTCCTTCGAATGGGACCGTTTTTTAACGATTTCATCATTTGAACGATCCAATAACGCTATATACTAATCGCTGTTCATGGTCTGCCAATTTTGGAGGTAATCAATGGATATTATACCTTGCGCATCCCAGAATACTGATGCCATAACCTTGCCAGCTGACTGTTGTGTTTTCCCTCGCTTTGGTTCATCGTGTGCAGTCCACTCAGCTGACTGTCGATTGAACTTTAGAGTGAAATGATGACGCCATGTTCCATCCATTGTCACATATCGACGCAAAAATTCAGGTTTATTGCATTTAAATAGCTACAAAAAATGTTCAGAATTCAGAATCATTAAGACGTTGTTGCTTTCGTTCGATTGTGAGCTCGCGCGGCACCCATTTTACACACAGCTTTCTCATGTACAAATATTCGTCAATGATATGATTACACGTTCAGATAATATCTTCATAATGTCTGCTATCTCGATCAATTTCACTTTACGGTCATTCGAAATTGTTTTGTGAACTATTTTGATTTTTTCGTTGGTGACAGCGTCTTTTGGGCGTCCACTGCGTTCGCCGTCTTCGGTGCTCATTTCACCACATTTAAGCTTTAGCGTCCACTGCGTTCCCAGCACACGAAATTCTTTTTTTTTTCCTTTTTTTTTCAAAAAACAAAAGTAGCTACACTCACAACGCAATATCTCACAAACTAATGGTCGGACTGCTGTCAAATTTTGACACGTACCGTTTGAAGGTTGGTACTAACTTAAAATTATATGGATTTAATACTAGCACCTCCATCTGTGTATCTGACCGGAGACTTTTCAATTGGCCAAATACAGGGTGTTTCTTGTAGTCTTTTGTGATGATTATACCTATTAGTTTATCGAATTTTTTTTAATATTCGCTACAGATTAGATAAATAAGGACCAAAACTTATAATTAAAATCAATTTATTCATAACAGCTTACTGAAAGGATATTTATATTATATTATTATTACTAGAGAATTGTTCGAATTTTTTTTCTCGAAATTGGTAGCAGATACAACAAAACTACAAGTGTAGAAGTGGAGCAAATTTTCTTTTCACATTTTTCTACATTACCAGTTGTTCACAAAAAAAAAAAGTTCTGGATGAAAGAAGTGGGTACTGCTCAAATATGTGGGCAAATTTCACCCTGTAGATTTGCATTCAAAATTAGCATATCACTTTCCCAATATGGTCATAAAATTCGTATTATTTTCTGAAAAAATGAAAATACGAAATTCCAGAATCAGAAGCAACTGACATTATAATTGCCAACACTTAAATCCTTAATTTCCCCATAACTAGAATCCCACAGAGTGGCTACCATAAAATGTTAATGAGTCTCTCATATGTATGCACACCGTGCTTCAAATGAGCTCCAAAACCCTAACAAGGTAATACGTTTAAATCGATGTCAAGGTGATTAAGATAAAATTTAATCCGTTAAGTTTGTGAAATCCAGTCTAGAGCAAGTTTTATCATTGTATTCGTATCATTTTTGTCCTCTCATCCC
The DNA here is from genome assembly GCF_914767665.1 of Harmonia axyridis. Classification (NCBI taxonomy): domain Eukaryota; kingdom Metazoa; phylum Arthropoda; class Insecta; order Coleoptera; family Coccinellidae; genus Harmonia; species Harmonia axyridis. The sequence continues at coordinate 36,889,168 of NC_059505.1, forward strand.
ACCATAATCATCGAATTATACGAATTGTCTAGGTGTCTCTCTATATCGTGTGAAATTTCAGAATTAAGATCCAAGAGCAAACAATGGAATCAACATTTGCAAACATGGAATCATATTATGATCCAATTCAATTACCATTTTTTTCAAATTGACGGTATAAAATCAAATCTTCGACAAACTCGAAACAAACTAATACAGATAAATAAAAAAAATATAGTATACAATATAAGAATGTTTGATCAAGTTTATCATTATCAATTTCTGGGTATTCTTTATTTTATTTCCATTAGGAGCATACGCACTTAAAAATATAAGGAATATACTGACTGAATGAACTTTGTGAAGCGTTTATTTCAAATTTATAAAAATTTGCAACAAAAAAAATATCCCCAAATGATATAGGATCCTTACGAAATATTGGATGATCATTGGTTCCACTACTCTGCAACTTATTCGTCAATTTCAGTTATGAGAAAAGGTTTTACAATAAGAGGTTTCATTTTGATATCGAAAAAAAACGAGTAAATTTATTTCATTGTGAAGAAGAAGGTATGCCATTAACAATGGAAAAAGATATTCAGCCAAATGACCACTATGACTATGGTTTAACCATTTTTGTAGTGAATTTTAACAATTTCACTGCTTTGTTGGAGCGTGTATCATTCCATTTTAAGTATTGGAGTAGTTGTTACTTGTCAAAAGATGACAGCTTCGAAAGTGACAGCTGCCCATAGAGCGAGCTATTCAAAATGAAACCTCTTATTAGAAAACTCAAAGTATATGCCCGCACATATTTATTTCTGTTTTGAGACCATTAAAACCAACGTAGATATATCTTGTCTTCTAGATGGCCAGGAACCTTCTGGCTGCTTTGTCCAGGAAGAAGAGAAACATAGATGGGGCTGATAGTCAACTTGCAAGAGTGTTGAATCTTTTCGATCTCATAGCATTAGGGGTTGGTGCAACTTTAGGTTTAGGAGTGTATGTCTTAGCAGGATCAGTGGCGAAAGATGTTGCTGGACCAGCTGTAGCTATTTCATTTCTTATAGCTGCATTTGCTTCTGCCATTGCCGGTAAGTTTTTTTTGAATTAATGCTGTTGCATTTAGTTTTTATATTATGTCAAGATTTGTTAGGGCTGTTTTTCGCTTTATTGATCGAATTGGTATGCTAGCTCTTTCTATCGCTTCTTGGAAAGTTGGATATTGGAAATAATAAACTGGAATTTTAACAATTTTCTGAATATTTTTGCATATTTGAGAATTCTTTTATCGAAAATATGCAAGCAGTTATGCCTACGAAAACTAGAGCTTATTATTGTTGTCACTGATATGTACAAAATGACCTTTTTAAAATTCAGTTATTTATATCAATTCGTTTGTTATCACAATTTATTTCGCATGAATTCAAAAACCGATAATAATAGACGTTTATTTCTTCAAATGCGAATGTTAAAAACCTGTTTCATGTTTCAAAATAAGAAAATAATTCAACAGCTTGAATTTCCACAATTCGTGATATTCATTTATACTAAAAGTAGCAATAAAATTTTACGTGATCATGATGGAAATCAATTCCGTTTTTTTTCTCATTGTATTTTTTATTGGCATTGATATTTCCAGCGATTGAGAGCGACAAAGCATTAATTAGAGTCGAATAGGATATTATCAATGCACCAACTGCATAATATTTGCAACATTCCGAGATCTACAGGGTGTGGTAGAAAAACCAGATTTTTAGGTTTATCGAAAAAAAAATGAATATTGGGAGAATGCGAATTTACACTTTTTTTATTATTTTATCGTATTGTAGAATATCACGGATCCTTAAAAAAGCAGCTTATTTAGTTGAAATATATCCTTGTTAAGGAAATATTTCACATATTCCAAAAATTTCCAATCCAAAGTTTGAAGACTGCAAATAAATTATGAATTATGAATTATGAAGTATTTCAAGAACTTCTTTTCTTTTTTAAATTTCGTCGCACGCTACTGCCCTTTCTGCAGTTTTGGCAAGTGTCTAAGAGCTGCAGTTCCAATTCTGTTAATAAGAAAAATTTTGAGAGGTATTTTGTTTATTGGTTTTATTAGCGTATGTTTCTTATATAGATACATTTAAGACTGTTTACTTTATCGATTTGAACAGTTTTAATCACTTTATAAACGACTGTAGTGTTGCCTAACCATAACAATAACGACACAATAAAAAATATCATGTATGGGAAACACCAGATAGTTTAGATAATTAGATATAAACTCAAATTTTTCCCAATGTTCACAGTGTTTCTATTTCAGGTTTATGCTATGCAGAATTTGCATCCAGAGTGCCCAAAGCAGGTTCAGCTTATGTTTATAGTTATGTGAGCGTGGGAGAATTTATTGCGTATGTTATTGGATGGAATCTCATTTTGGAGTATGTAATCGGTAAGTGAACTTTGTAAGTAACATTGATAGAAGTAACAGAATAATACACAACCTTCTTATAAAATTTATTCAATGACAAGACACTTCAAAAGCGATGTCTTATGAACAATTGATCGTTGCTTGAAAGGTCACTTGTTGGCTACAATTATTATTGTCAAATAAGGAGAAGGAATGAAGAAATAAGACATTGAAAAAATGTATTTGTTAAAACAGGAAGAATTGAGGTACGAAGCTATCTGGTATGACAGATATAACAAAATTTAATGATACATTGATGATAAATCAAGCATCGAGTAACAGTCTACGAATTAGAAACCTCTGAAGATGTTTATTGCAGTAGTTATCGAAACGTCAAGAGAAAAATCACTGCAAAGAGTCCAGAATTTTCTAATTCTGGAAACTTTTTTCAACTACTCAAAAAGTATATTAATCATTTATTTGTCTTGAATTTTGTTATTAGATAGTAACGGGTGTTTTTTTTCGAGGTATATAACTTTAAGTTGGCATTACTATTCAAGATGGCGACCGATTTAACAGCTGTTAAGTGATTTATTCTCATTTTGGTTTGGCAATTCATCATGAATAGACTCACGCCTGAACAACGCTTGCAAAAAGTGCAATTTTATTTCGAAAATAATGTTTCTGTGCGGAATACGTATCGCGCACTACGTCCATTTTATTTTGTTTAGCGATGAAGCCCACTTCTGGTTGAATGGCTACGTCAACAAACAAAACTGCCGCATTTGGAGTGAAGCTAATCCTCAAGTGTATGTCGAAACACCGTTACATCCAGAAAAACTGACTGTTTGGTGCGCTTTATGGGCTGGTGGAATCATTGGTCCGTACTTCTTCAAAAACGATGATGGCCAGAACGTTACAGTCAATGGTGATCGGTATAGAGCCATGATTACTAACTTTTTCATTCCTGAATTGAACAACCATGATGTCCAGGAGCTGAGGTTCCAACAAGACGGCGCACATGTCACACAGCTCGTGAAATACACGTTTGGTGACCGCCTAATTTCACGTTTTGGACCTGTGAATTGGCCTCCAAGATCTTGTGATTTAACACCGCTAGACTACTTTCTGTGGGGCTATGTAAAGTCATTGGTCTATGCGTATAAGCCACAAACCCTTGACCATTTGGAAGACAACATTCGCCATGTTATTGCCGATATACGGCCACAAATGTTGGAAAAAGTCATCTAAAATTGGACATCCAGATTGGACTACATCCGAGCCAGCCGTGGCGGTCATATGCCAGAAATCATATTTAAAATGTAATGCCACAAGATTATCTTGCGGATAAATAAAATTCATGTTAATCGAATAATCCATCGTTGTTTTATTGCAATTCAAAGTTCTATAGCTCTAAAAAAAACACCCTTTACCTGGTATAGAATTAGAGTTAGAGCCCTGTGGGGCTGATTGCATTGACGAGAGACCTTAAAAGACATCAATCAAGGATATTACGACAATAATTATAAAACTGAAATAAAGTCGACAAATAAGAAATTAAACAAAATCTTAAAAACACACAATAAATAACAGCAATAAGAATCATCGAGCATTCTTATTTGCACATCAAATAGCATCACTAGCAAATAGTGAGATCAGAATGTGATTAATATCAGCTGCACTGAATGAATCTCAACGATAAAAAAAATTCAATTCGACTGGCATTAAATCATGGTAAACTTGGTGAAAGATTACCTGAATAAATGAGGGTTCGATAAACTTTGTTTTACATTGATCTGGACGTCAGAGTGTCTACTCACAAATTTTTTCACCTCACCTGTTCTTTGCGTAAGCTGACTTGAAGACCTTGAACAAATTACAACCCGTTTTAAATAATTTTGCAGATCTGGTCAATATCAAATAGCGGTAAATTTGTTTATGTTATTCATAAATGTGATCTAGTTATGTAGATGAGATACTGTTATTATTGATTTATGTTTGAAGGCTTCTTTTCTCCAGATCATAAAGACATCTTCTTTATACGTGGGAATGCTGACCTTAATTTGTTTTGTTTTCTCTAATGTGTGAATGTTATGACATTCGAAATACTACTTAAGTAAATTTCGTGAATAATTTTAATTTTAAGGTGAAAAACAGAAATGTGATTACTTTCAATAAAAGTATGATAACAATAGAATAAATTATCAAAATACCAAATCGTGCTATTTTGGTATATGTCAAGACTAGATGCGTATTCTTACTATTTGATAGATTTGATATTTGAAAGAGAATTTAAGATGAAAAAACATTCATTTTTAATTTCAGGAACAGCAAGTGTGGCCAGAGGTTTCACGAATTATTTGGATACTCTAATTGATCATAAAATCAATAGTACATTGACAGAATGGCTACCAATACACGTGAATTTCTTATCTTCTTATCCTGATTTTGTGTCATTTTTCCTTGTCATAATACTCACAGGTGAGTTTTTAAAATTCTGTTATACTATTAATGGAAAAAAAATTGCGTATTCTCAATAAGAATATTTGTAATGGCTATTTCAACAATGATAAGATATTCTGACATTCCACAAATGCAGCTTATTTTATATTGCACTTCATTAAATTCAAATATTTGCTGCAATTTATTCTGAGAAATGTGCTGAAACAAAATTACGAAATTACATAGACGTACAGTTTTGCTTCAACCGTTTTTTTCCCGAAATTCGAGGCTTTATTGTAAAAATTGGTTATACATTTATGATTCAAAGTATTGTCCATCGCTGGCCACTACTTTCTCATATTTTTCGGGCATCGTACGAATCCCGAGTTGAAAAAATTGATCATCTTTTGAAGCGATCCACGAATCGATCCAATTTTTTACTTCTTCATAAGACCGGAAGAAGAACCTGGTCAGACAGGCCGTGTGCCATTGATCGAAACAAGTGAGTGTGTGAAGGAGCAACGTCTGGAGAATACGGCAGATGGGGAAGAACTTCCCATTTCAACGTTTCCAAGTATGTCTTGACCACATTCGGAACATGAGGTCTAGCGTTGTCATGATGTAAAATCACTTTTTCATGTCTCTCGTTGAATTGCGCTCGTTTGTCTTTCAATGCTCGGCTCAAATGCATTAATTGCGTTCGATAACGATTGCCTGTAATTGTTTCAATCGATTTTAACAACTCATAGTATACTACGCTAAGCACGTCCCACCAAACACTGAGCATGACCTTGGATCGTGAATATTCGGTTTAGCCGTCGACGTGGAAGCATGGCCGAGGTATCCCCATGATTTTCTGCTCTTGAGATTATCGTAATGAACCCATTTTTCGTCTCCAGCCACAACGATGCAGAGAACCCTTCCGTCTTTTCCTTGCAAGCAGTTGTTCACAAGCAAACAATCGCCGTTCAACATCTCTTGGCTTCAACTCGTACGGCACACAATTTCCTTGTTTCTGAATCATTCCCATGACTTTCAGGTGTTTTGATATGGCTTGTTGCGTCACTCCCATTGATCGTGCCAATTCTTGTTGCGTTTGACATGACTCTTGATCAAGTAATGTCTCCAATTCTGCATCTTCGAAAAACTCTCTTGCACCGCCTTTCTGGTCTTCGACGTCAAAATCACCGTTCTTGAAGTGTTGAAACCACTCTCGGCACGTTCTTTCACTAATAGCTGCCTCACCATAGGTATTTGAGAGCATTCGATGTGCCTCAGCCGCTGATTTCTTCATATTAAAGCAGAAAATTAAAATCTCCCACAAATGGCGAGAATTTGGCTCGTAAGCTGACATGCTTAATCGAGAATAATTTTATGATGCAGACACAAATCGACTAATATTTCGATGGCGTCATGTTTACAGATACCTAAGCTTATTGTATGACTACCACCTACCGCTACAGTCATCCGATGCAAAACGGTGGAAGCAAAGTTGTTCTCCTAACAGTCTGAAAATAATATTATTTGAAAGAATATAAACGCTACAATAATATAAATCTTTTTTCAGTTTTACTTGGTGTTGGTGTAAAAGAGTCAACAAAGTTCAACAATGCTTTTACTGTTTTGAATCTAGCTACATTAGCTGTTGTGCTTGTAGGAGCTGGAAGTAGAGGTAGGTTTTCATTTTTAATTTTTTTCTCAGTACTCTATTCTTGATCTTATCTCGATGTCTGGGTCTAGATTGAGTCTGGATTTTTTGGAAATGGCAATATTTTGAGAGCTACCTCTCTTCTATTTTCAGCTGACACTGCCAACTGGCAGATTCGCAAAGAAGACATACCAGATTACGTTAAAAAACCAGGAGAAGGAGGTTACTTCCCCTATGGCTTTGCTGGTATTATGGCTGGAGCTGCCAAATGCTTCTATGGCTTCGTAGGTTTTGATGCCATAGCTACCACAGGCGAAGAAGCCAAAAATCCTCAACGTGACATACCACTGGCTATCGTCGTATCGTTGCTCATCATTTTCAGCGCTTACTTTGGCATTTCTACCGTCATAACTCTGGCGTTGCCATATTACGAGCAAGTAAGAGATTCCAGATTTTTTTTTCCTTTTTCCTATCTTACATTTGTTCTTAAAGGACAAAGAGGCCCCCTTGCCTGTGCTTTTTGACCATCTGGAGTGGCCTGTTCTAAAGTGGATTGTAACTGTTGGTGCAATGTGCGCCCTAAGTACAAGTCTCTTAGGAGCCATGTTTCCTCTACCACGTGTGTTGTACGCTATGGGAGATGATGGTGTAATCTTCAGGGGTTTGGCCACGGTTCATCCAAGATTCAAGACACCGCTATTGGCTACTGCGATCTCAGGATTGCTGGCAGGTAGGTTTGATTTCAGTCAAGTAGAACTAACTAAAGAAATAAAGCAGGAAATTTAGTACATTGAATAGTTGAAGATTTTGTAAGAAGTTGGTTATTTTCAGGAATAATGGCAACCATTTTCAATTTGGAACAGCTGATCGATATGATGTCCATAGGAACTCTCATGGCTTACTCGATCGTTGCTATTTGTGTCTTGATTCTTAGGTAATATATTTTATAGTATACTTATTCTTTTGTGATAGTTGTGAGCTCTTTGGTTTGAAGTTATACTGAGATTTCCAATATTCGATAACATTCATGAGCCTCATTTTTAGTACGTAGAAATGTCAGTCGCTGCCAGTTGTGTTATTTTGTCTTGGCAAAAAATCTTCAATAACGTTTATTGAATATTCGAAAATTCTAAGAAAATAATATTAGGTGTATAAATTTGCTTCCGCCGTTTTGCAATAGTTGGCTGTAGCGGTGAATAAATAGTTCGTAGATGTCATACAATAAGCTTAGATATTTGTAAATATAACGCTATCGAAATATTAGTCGATTTGTGTCTGTATCATAAAGTTATTCTCGATTTGTCGTCGTTTGCGGGAGCATTTAATTTTCTGCTTTAATATGAAGAATCTGCGGCTGAGGCTCATCGAATGCTCTCAAATACTTATGATGAGGCTGCTATTAGTGGAAGAACGTGCCGAAAGCGGTTTCAACGCTTCAATAATGTGTCTCGATCAATGGCACACGTACTGGCTGACCAGCACTTCTTGTTTTATGAAGAAGTAAGAAATTGGATCGATTCGTGGATCGCTTCAAAAGATCACCAGTTTTTTCAACGCGGAATTTATACGCTGCCCGAAAGATGTGAGAAAGTAGTGGCCAACGATGGACAATACTTTTGAATAATTAATGTAGCCTATTACCTATTTTTCACAATACCTGTTTTTCACAATAAAGCCTCGAATTTCGAAAAAATATGGCGGAAACAAAGTTGTACGCCTATGTATTTTTATAGCAACTTATGTACATACTTATTCAGATCTCTAAAACAAATTGAGACAACAGATTTTTTCAAGGAACTAATAAAATTACAGTATTTATAGAAAACTCTGTGTTAATAATAATATGAACATGAGTTTATAATTATAGCTATTTCTATCGTGGAATCTTTTCGTATCGAGGGAATAACAGCTATTATTGCCGCACTTTATACAGGGTGTTATATTAAGAATGTCCAATCTCTAAATTTTAGAGATTCTAGAGCTAAATTAGAGTAGGTACCAATTGGATACTCCTATGTTCAATTTTCAAATTTAAATTGTAAAACCATACAAAATATTGCGAAAATCAAAATATATATTCAAAACTTAAAACATCCATAAACTTGCAATATTTGTATGAGGCATTTTGGGCAGAATCCTCATATTTGGAGAAATAGAATCACCCTGTATATACAAATATCTCATTAATTAGTGATTTTTAGTGTTATTTGTCAATAATATTGAATTATTCTCTTGGTTGATTGAATTATAATTAGATTTATTCTGTTCTAGGTATGAACCGTCCGATAGCAATAAAAAATATTTAGCAAACTTGGAAATGCAGAATAAAGATCTTGGATTTTTTTCGCTTTTCAAGTTGGCATTCAATTTGAATAACAATAAGGAAGTGAGTTTAACTACATCTTTGTTGGCCAAATGGGCAATCGCATTTTTCAGTAAGTTACATATATATCTGCTTATCAAAACTTCTGAATTTCGATCGAATATAGGGTGTACCACCATTGAAGTGATGCTCTATTACAGTAACCAGTGAAATTTTCAATTTTTTTTTACGCAGTTGTAGTATCATTAGAATCCATTAGAGTAGGGCTGCCATACGTCCCGGTACGCCGGGACATGTCCCGGTTTGGACCATTGTGTCCCCGTGTCCCGGTTAGTTATTCAATTGTCCCGGTCAGTAATTTGACCGTTATGAGATTCATATTTGCTTATATAGAGTAGGTGAGACAAAATTTGTTTTCATGGAATCTCAACGGATTCCAGTAATCATTAATCTGAAATGCTGTTTCTGATGCTCAAACATTATTTTTCAGAAACCGAAGGATTGAAAATAAAATTATTAAAATTGGACACATAGCCAAATAAATCGTCTTATAGAATCACTTTATTTTGTATTGAATCCTTAGAAAACCGTAATATTTCCATATAAATTATTTTCGCTGTCAGTGCGGATAACACAAATAGGTACTTATTTCGAAGTAAAATAAAGGTTAGTTTTTTTAATTAGAAGAGATTTTTTCCGAAGGCAACGAAACTATCGGTTGTCCAGCGCATAGACTTCACAATACTGCTTCCACTTCCGCCGATATGATGTCAATTTCTGTGCAGTCTATTGGTCTTAATATTTTCAAATATTTTTCGATATTTTCTCTAAGGGTCGAACGATAAAAGGTTTTCGTGAGTATGCAATGTACCTTCTTATTCTAGAAATCGATGGCTTTCACTACTTCTAGCTATTGAACGCTTGCTGAAGCTATGGGTGTCATTGAAAAAAATTTTCTTAGCTGAAAAAAAGGCCTTTAAAGCTGTAACCGTTTTTTTTTACTCTTTATAAGAACTTTATACTCATTTTCTACACAGTCAAGCATTTCTAATTGACAAACCGATTGAAAGCATTGGAAAATCATTAATTAGGTACTGTTATTAAAGTAAAAATTAATTGAGGATAGATACTAAGAGTTGAATGGAATATTACTGAATAAATGTTTTGGGAACCAAACAAGACAAGTCTATAACAAACTAAAGAATGCTAGCACGATGAATACAATGCAATAAATTAAATTTGACAGTGAAGTCAGAGATTTTTCACAACACCCGTTATCTCGAATATAATGGCCAATGACAAAATTCGATATATTTGTATGAATGTTTTTGAATGCTGTTCCTTAATTAAATCTAGTAGAAGAATCTGTTGTATATTGAATGGGAAAGATTTCACGCTCGAAGATTCCGTTTATGAAAAATTTAAGTACCTATTTGAATTCTTTTATTTTCGCAGAAATTTCAGATGAGTGGAAAGCTAAAAAACGATAAATAGATGTCATTTCTCAATAAAACAAGAGAACATGAAATAAAGACCAATCTCATTAAATGTGCCTATATATTCTCGCAATTCTGGAACCCGTTCATGTGGAACGGGTGTTTTCTTTTTTATGAGATCTTAACAGTGGTTTAAGAACGAAATGCATCAAGCACAGTAAGCACAGTGGAGAGCATAATTCAAGTTATTCATAATTATAAAATGACATACGTAGAATATTATAATTAGGTATATGAGAAAAAATTACTTGAAAAGGCCCAAACTTTGAAATTTATAAATGGGCACTGAGAATTAAGCCTAAAAAAACGGTACCATACCAACTTGTTCATTGTTGCGACTTTATGTCGTTTTTATTGCGAGTTGATATTATTTTTGTTCTTTATAAATTATTTGGGATATGTCCGAATGAATCTTATTTTATTGGAGAATGTGTTATAATTCAACGTGCAAAAACCCTGGATTATTATTAACTGAATACCTCTCAGATGAGGTTTTAATTTTTGTGTAGTATTTCAACCTATTTCTGTTTCTCTTGTCCCGGTCGATGTTCCAACATTTATGGCAGCCCTACATTAGAGCCATATTCTCAAATTGTTTGGAAATCCACAGGCTGTACCAAAAAAGTGCGAATTACCTAACTTATGTTTTTTTTTATGGAACACCCTATTTTTTATTTAATTTTCAGATTGCTTGGAATAAATGAACCAAAGTTTGTTCGAAATTTCAGAATCTTAAAACTTTTTTGAGCTTAACCATACAACAGAGCATGGCGTCAATGGTGGAACACTCTGTATAATAGATGTCATAGGTTAAAATCGACTGAAATTTTTTCTAATTTGATGTTATTGTTACTAATTTTATCTACAACTAGTAGAACTAATCCTTATCTGTCTCTATTGTGTATATTCATTATATGTATTTTTTTTTCAGGTCTTCTATCTGTTGCGTTCTGTTCTATCTTGGCGTCTTCAGCGAATAAAATTAGACCATCTGAACCACTAATATTCATTTCCTTCATTTTGGTATCAGTAGCTCTTCTGGTCAATATATGTATAATTGGACGACAACCTATTGATGACATACAACTTTCTTTCAAAGTGAGTAGAATATTTGTGGCTTCTGATTAGAATGGATTGATGTTAATGGTTTTATAGATCTTTTCAAATATACTTGTTTCTCCTTTAGTATACAGGTTGTTCCTAAACTATCATAACAGAAAATCAGAGGAAAACACTGGAGAGAAGTCATTTCAACTTATCAAAATCAACCCATCTAGATAATAACTCTTTCAACGTTGATCTTTTGACGAATTTTCTCAAAAAATGAATTTTTCACACGTAAATGAAAGAGCAAAAATTGCAAGAAAATAAGACATGATTGTAAAGGAGGCTCAATCCTTTCATTCTTTTCCTTTTGATCTTCATTATATATATAGTTAATGAAAAAGAATATAGTCTATAGTTATTTTCTGCAGGTCCATGGGTCTATAGGTATTGTCTATAGGTCTATGGGTCTATAGATATGACTATTGGTATTGAAAGCATAACATCAGAAGAAATTAATTTTCTTTTCACCTGCATATGTCCATTTGTTGAGTTATTATAAAACTCATTTTATTCTGATTCAGTATGAACACGCACAATTTCGGTAAAATATGTAGAATCATCAAATTTTCGAAAAAAAATCATAATTTAATTTATTTTTAGTTTTATAACTGTTGTTTTTCACCTATAACTACCGAGTAAAATATGTAGAATCATCAAATTTTCGAAAAAAAATCATAATTTAATTTATTTTTAGTTTTATAACTGTTGTTTTTCACCTATAACTACCGAGTTTCATTTGATCGAATTTTTTAATTGATGATGAGAAATAACCAATTCATTTTGCTGTATATTCGAAACCATTAGGTCGATTAAAGTTATTATTATTAATTAATATTCCTATAAACTCACATCTAATATCCATGCTATCAGTCTGTAGTTTATGAACAGCTGTATAAATCCTTGATTTTAGTTGTGATAAATTTATGGTTATTGATTGTAATTCATTGAACTAGATAGAACTTTCTATTTCAGTTGTAACGTTTTGAATCTTTTATAGCTTCATCAATCAAGAAAAATATGTATGTAGGTTATTTCCTTGAGAATTTTCTTTTATTTACGAGAGTATCAGTTTTTTATTTATTGCTCATTTGGGAAGACATATTCAGAACAGAAATATTAACGTAGTTGTTCAACATGTTAGTTACAAGAGCTGTTGTTTTTTCAAATTTTCTGTTTTTCTGTAAAGCATCATTAAGAGCGCAAAATTTAAATTATACATGAATATTATAAGAGAGAGAACAACGTCACAGTTAGATTTAGAACTAAACAGAATATATCACATAATATGGTTGAGTTTAGCCTTGTTCTGATGATTACAATGATATTCTCAGGTTCCTTGGGTTCCTTTGGTTCCATGCTTGTGTGTAATGATCAACTTTTATTTGATGCTTGAACTAGACTGGCAAACTTGGGTCAGATTTGCAGTTTGGTTGGCGATAGGTGATTATAATAGTTCTTATATAGTTCTTGAGGTTATAACTAACATTTCTTCGTTTCAGGTTTTGTTATATACTTCTTTTATGGCATAAGCCATAGTACAGAAGGCCTCCGACAAGAAAAAGAACTTGAAATTTCAAGGGACAATGGGAATAAAAACAATGGACAACATTCAAATGGCGAACAAAAAATATCATCGTACCTTTGAGTATTTTTGTTTTGTATTATGTTGAATGACTTACTCAATTCCAAAAGATTGTGATACTTCTTTACTATAACACTTTAATTTATTGATTGATATATTTTTGAATATAAGATTAAAAGTATTTTTTTTTAATTGCCACCTTACAAATCTGGAGAATACGTCAATTGGCAAAACAGGCATATCACGCTTCCAATTAATACCTATACAAGTTGAAAGTATATATTTTTTTAACTGACAAAGAAAATGCAACACCCAGAAGGAGCTGTTAAAATTTAATTTTTTTTTGCCAAGGAGTAAATGATTGAAGTTTGGATAAAAAAACGAAGGGTTTACAATTTTTTTTTATAAATTTGTTAATAATGTGTTTGTCCACCGCGATTATCTATAAACTCCCCAACACGTCCCGGCATTGATGCAATAAGATGGTCTTTTTCTTCCGGAGGGATACTATCCCAAGCTACCTGTACTTCATGTCTCAGAGCCGCCAAAGTTCATGGGGGCTGGGGTAAATTTCTAAACCTTCTACCCATTATGTCCCAAACATGCTCTATGGGCGAAAGATCCGAGGATCTTTCTCCCATCTAACTCTGGTAATATGGGGTCAGGCATTATCTTGCTGAAATATTGGAACTCGGGCAGGTTAAGGTAAGAGAGAACATTTACCTCCACTACTTCTTGAAGGTAACACAGCGCTGTCATGTTACTCCGAATAAATATTAAAGGTGACCTACTTGCATGTGCAATATCACCCCATACCATAACGCCTACTGTCCGGTGTACATGACGCTCAAAATCAAACTGAGGTTCACGTCTTTCTCCCCGACGTCGTCTAACCCTTCTTCGGTCATCATGTGCACCCAAGGAAAATAGAGATTCATCAGAAAAGCCGATCTAATGCCATTCCACATTCCAATGTTGACGTTCTCGGCACCACTGTAATCGTTGCCGGCGATGCTCAACCGTCAGCGGTAACACAAGATGGGGTCGATAATGCTGCAGTCCAAAAGACATTATCCGGCAGTAAACCGTTTGGACAGTTACAGGATGACCTTGTTCTCCTAACCACTCATCAGCCAAAGATCGAGTTGTCGCAAATCGTCTATAATGACCATAAGTCTTAGACGTCGATTTTGAACTTCATTTGTGCCCCTTCGACGTCCAGTGCCTAGTCTTTTTCAATTTTGGGCAGTATCACACCACGCTTGACAACATCTCATAACGACTACAATATTTAAGTAAGAAAAATTGTTTAGGTGAAAAAACCTTCAGATTTTTCATCTAAATTCAATCATTTAGGTACTTCTTGCTATATTTATTCAATTCAATTTAATTTTTTTTTTGTAAAACCTAGAAAAAAAATTTTAGAAATTTTAAATTTAAACAGCTCCTTCTGGGTGTTGCAGTTTCTTTGTCAGTTAGTATATTTTTGCCGTAGATTACGAATAAAAAAATTAGGATTGCCATTTGAAATTCCAAAATTGACCCAATTTGTCGATCTAGACTGAAATTTTATGACAACTATCTTTGGGAGATTGCTTCTTACGAAAAAAAAGTAGTATACAGCACTGACGGCACCATCTATGCTCCAGGTGCGGTACTTAATGAGTGATGATATATAAAATTATGTGGTCCCCACAGGTGCAATTGGTGCATGAAATGAACGCTCAAAAGTTTTGACACTAATTCAGTATTTTTAAGACTCTTTAAAATGTTGGAGTTAGTCATGACACACCCTATATAAAACGCTAACATTGTTAGCGTAAAATAGCGTCATTTTATTGCCAAAATATCAAGTTGAAGAAATCATTGTAGGCAGAGAGATCTTGAATGAACCTCAGCTAAGTTGAAAGGAATTTCCAAAATATCTATAAAAAATAGGTCAACAACCGTGCGATAATATACTAAAATGTAAAGTATTAAAGATTTTCCATCCTTGATGAGTGTTGTCCAGGTAAAGGAATTATCCTTATCTTAAGTATCTTTATCCACAGTTTAGTTTGAATTGTACAATTGTTCAAAATTCTTAATCATTTTGAGTTTTTTGTTCCTGTTGGTATATCAATTTGCTAGGTACATATCAAGGTGAGTAATAAAACAATGTGATAGTTTTCGAGTATAAGTAGAGTTCAAACAAATGCAGTATGTCTGCTATACTGTTTTCGTATAATATGTACTTTCATTATATCCTGTGTTATCATTGACAGTTTGTAAGTGAGAGCAAAGTGGGCATTCTATATAGGTATTTTTAACAATATTTGGTAAGACAACTGATTCTGGTTCAATAGTTTTGTATGAGAAATTCTTCGATTTTATAGTTTCATATCTTTGATATAGCCCTGTAAGTAAAATCAGAATTTTGTTTATTTCTTCAATATATTTGCATTCACTTATCCATTCCAAATGATTTATGTGAATTTGAATGAGCAACAACTTGCTAATTCACTTAGCACAATTTCTTCTCGCTTTTTCGCCATAATCATGTTTAATCCATTTGGTTTTGCGGTGATATACAAGTAATAACACCAATTATTCTACTTGCTGTTCCAAATATTCAAGTTATCGCATAGTATTGCATCACTGAAAATTTGCAAAATTTTTGTTTGTAGGTGAGTGTTTGAGAATAGGTAATAAGTTTTGTTTCGGGTAATTTTAGCCTTTAATGAACTTTGGATTGTTGTCATCAGGTATTGATCCTTTTTTCTTAATTAAGAATTTTAATCTTATGGCATTTTATTAATCGATTAAATCAGAATATGTTGCTGAAAACGAGGTTTTCAATATAGGAAGAAAAATCTGGTCTTTCAGCAGTGGTTTATGGTCGGATTTCCATCTGATATTCGTATTTCGCCTCTAACTGTGGTAGGCATCTTAAGATCGTATTTAGATGGGAAATCCTACTCGGTCAAATCAGAATAGCGGTGTCAGTTTATTGCATTATTTGGTATTTGACAATGGCTTCAACACATTGAACTTCAAATGAAACGTCACACAGAATATCCAGAGTTTTAATCAAGATTTCGAAAGATTGACAATATTTTACAAATGAAGGTATATAAGGTTAACTTAATAGGACTTCCACACTTTTTATTGATTCTATTCTAACTATAGAGTTAAACTCATTCTTAATGTATAATGATAAACTAAATGTTTAGCTAATAGACATTTACAAAGTCGTTTAATATGACATTTGATGCTTTATTCAGAAGCCGTTGAAGTATTTCTCTAAAGGGATGATTTCCTTATGTATATTACACTAACAATATATATTCAGGAAAGCCTGTAATATTAAATATTCATTAAAGTTTTCTTGAGGATTATATACTTCCAAATTAATCCTACAGGTTTGAAAATCTAATCCATGAATTTCAAACGCTGGGCTTACAAAGACCTACCGCTGCAAGCATAAGCTAATCTTATCTAATCTAAAGCTCTTTCATTGATTCCATTCGTTTGCACTATAACAATTGAAAATATTTGCGTTCATGAAGAGACTGCTTCCATGCTCTAATGCTTGTAATTTGCAGAAACAGCATGTACTACAATATAGATTATTGTTATTCATATCATATAGAAATATCAAAAATTCATTATGAATGCACCCAGAGCCGGCTTTAGGGGTGAAACAGTGAAGAGACTGTTTCAGGCGACTATATTTGAGGGGCGGAAATTCTGCATAAAACTTACCTTTCACGTGGTCCCAAATAAAAAGTCTAAAGGTGTTAAATTACAAGATATCGGTGGCCAATTGTGGTCAATTCTTTGAAAAATAAAACGGACAGTCAACTTTTCTTGCAATATTACGATTTCAGGGCGAATAATTCACTGATGGAAACCTTCAAGAAATGGAGATTCAAAGTGAACACTTCGAAAACAGTTGCAATCTACTTCGGAGGAACAACAGTAAAGAAAGAGAAAGCAGGAAACGTCAAAATAGAAAACCAGACGATAGAATGGAAAAAGGAAGCAAAATATCTGGGAGTAATACTGGATGAAAGAATGAATTTTAACAAACATATAGAAAAAAACAGAAAAAAGACAAGGCAATTGCACGGCAAATTGTACCCATTGCTCAATCCTAGAAGTAAACTCTTTAGAAAACAAGCTGAAGATAATAAAAATAGTGCTAATACCAAGCATTACGTATGCAGGAGTTACCTGGTACAATACGAAGGACAGTAATAATAATCAGTTGCAAACTACAATAAATTCAGTAATAAGAACAGCGGTTGGCGCCCCATGGTATATAACTAACCAACAAATCAGAGAAGAACTGAAAATTGAAACTATTGAAGAAATAGTCAATAATCAAAGAAAGAAGACAATAGAGACGCTGAAAGAGTACGAGAATAAGGAATTAAGAAAGATAATACAAATTAAAGTAAGAAAGACCGATAAGAGGAAATACCTCTTTCAAAGAACTAAATAGAAGAAAAAAGTGACATGAAGTAGGGAGGAAAGCCTCCCGATCAGACAACAGCAGAAAATAGGAGAAATGAAATTGGAGGCGAAGGGAATGTAAATTCCGGACCTTAAACAAAAAGAAGATCTGAGGCGAATAATTCAATTGAGTTCAGTCCAGTCTACAACTACAACATATGTGCAACACTCGCACTGGCAACGAGAAGAATGAAGATATTCACATCTGTTCCCGAGACCGGCGAAAAGTACCTGCGACCGAGCCGCAACTAAGTGAAGAAGAAGTGAGAAGTGGCCAGCGACCCTTAAAATCGATAAGGTCTAAATATCATCTTCTTCAAACTCTTTTAGTGGGTTGGAAATAAATTGAATAAGTGTTTTTATCCCGTTCTTTTATTTCCCTAATTTGTCCTTGGCCGTGAAATAGTTTAGTCACCGTATAAGGACCACAACCCACAAGTGATTCCCGATTACATATGCAAATTTCAATATTTGGAATCCGATATTTTTCCCAATTTTTGTCGAATTTATAATAGTAGAATATTTATTATTTTCCGTATCTACCTCCTGAAATCCAAGGTTTGGCAACTTTTCTGTCCTAGTGTCATCGGTTGTTTCAGGTCGTTTGGCGCGCTTAAAGTTTGCTTTCTGAATTTCTGATATATTTAGGTATTTATTGCAATATATTTTGAGTTAATATGAAAAGTTGATTCACTATCGGAAATAAGAAGTGCGTTCTTTGTGGAAAAACTCGCGAATTGAGTGAAATATAGTATCACTGATGTTTTCATTTCCGCGCGCTTCATGTCAAATTTGATAGTTCATGTTGGGGCGAAATTTGCTTACTGAAACGTCATATGCTTCCTCTCCCTATGTTTATTTCTCTGAGTATGAAATAGAGTTAGCATACCTATTTCAATCATATATCAGTTTGACACATTTATGAATTGAAAAATTTAATTGAAACATCACGTTTTCTGGAAAATATTCTAACGATTAACGTAATCTGCAACACAATTAGTGAAATTCATTCAAATATAAGATACTGACGAGCGCTCAAAAGCTTTTAAATGCTTTTTGGTAATTTTCATATCGGAATTTTCAGTTGACTATTGAAAATATCATTCGATAATCCGTCTTAAAGCTGTTTCAGACAAAATAATAATCCATTAAACTATAAATCGAAAATGAGACGTAAACTATTCCAATTCATGAATGATATCAACATATTTTATCATTAGCGGTTTTATATAGACGTATAAAAACAGGTGAGCAGCACATATCGGTATCAAACGCTGAATCACATAATAGCAAGCACAGTCGAAAAGCAACGTATGATGATAATCGTCGAACCAGAAATAGCACGTGTTAGAAATTCCCTACCATGAATTTACGAAGGCGCAGACACACAGAGATCATTGTAACGAAAAGACATAATTCCGTCTTCTGTTTGCATTCTATTGTTTTTATCGAGATCAATTGAAGATCAAGACACTTCAATTATCGAATTTGTCTGAAGAATGGTTCTGTGAACTGAAATAATATAACAGTTGTTCAGTGTTGGTGTTTTGAGGGTGCTGAGTAAACCGGCAATATGGAATTTTTGGAAGATCTAGGTAGGTCTTTTTTTTTCATGATGATATTACTGGTAAAATCAGAAGGTGTGTTACGCTCAAGAACGCAACTTTTCAAAGCTTTAATTTTATTTGTAGTAGGTATAGAAAATATGATCGATGTTGCATCATTCTTAACCTTCAAATTAAATTTCGGCAGAGAAGGAATAAGAATTGGAATTTGCATTCATTCCTAGAAACATTACATATGTTTAGAACACCGAATAAAAGTATTTAAATGTAGAACAAACAAAAAAATACATTGAAACTCCTGGAAATTGATTCTGATTCCAGGAAATTTATATCCTGTTATGATTTCACTAAGGAAAAAAATATTTTCAAACAGAGATACGTGTTTGAATACTACCAGGGTATTTTATATTTTGAAATGTAAAACATGATTTGATTAACCATAACACCGGAGTGTTCATAATTTATTCAAATACACTTGCAACTAAATTGCGTTGTGGTCTAGATTATTTAATTATCTTTAAAGAAAAGTATATTTCAACACTTTAAATAGAGTAAAAAAAAATTAGTTGTGGATATTTCGCTTCATTTGCCAGTGAAAATATCCCGTTTGCAATGTTTTGTCACCAAAAAGGGGATCACCCTGTATAGCGTGGGGCCATAGAGAAGCATATACTAATAGCTGTTGAAGATACTTTTGAAAAGTAGTTATAAGATAACTTTCGGAAAGAATAAATATTTTAAAGAAGAACTTGTACACTTATTTAAAGCAGGGGCGGATCCAGGATTTTTTCAAAGGGTGGCCGTACAGTACGAAGTTTCTTCAAGGAATGGGGGAGGTTCACCAAATTCACATTAAAATAAAAAAAGGAAGTCTTTTTTCCATTCTTCAACATGCATCATCGCTCAAGGAATCAGATACTTTTTGAGTGACAATTAGGGATTCACAGCTTGGCTTGATTTTCAAGCTACTTGGCTTGAGCTCGACTTGTTTTTAAGTCAAAAGCTCCAGACTTTGTTTGATTTTATAATTTTCCATCCAGGATCTAAGGCACATGAGGCATCTTATAGATTTGTCGCCTCACCTATTGCGGGTTTTTGTAACTGTAAGAGCAGATCTGGAAAATTGTCTTTCAACAGAAGTTAAAGATGCTGGCTTTGATAAAAATTCTTTGGCCATTTTGGCCAAGCTTGAGAAGACATTTCTGAAACTGCCAAAATCTACCAATAGATTTCATAAAAATGTGAGAAAACTACTAATAAAATCACACTGGCGAATGCTTCAGTCTCTCGGCGCTCGAGGAATCCCTTTATTTAGTCTAACCGCGCACGAGATTGCAGAAATATATGCCGTGCGACGCGTGCATATCAAGCTCAAGTAATATCAAGTAGCTTGATATCAAGTCAAGCAATAAATATCTGAAATCAAGTCATGTCAAGCTCAAGTATGTAATTTTTCACGAGCTTGATTTTCAAGTCAAGTATTTGGTAAAAATGTCAAGCAACTTGGCTTGATGAATTCCTAGTGACAATATATGTCACGTACAGGTCTGACCTTTAGTGACTTCTCTCTTGGTTTATTTATTATCTTTACAGATACATTATATTATAGAAGATTTTTGTAATTTATAATGAATAAACTTATTATTATTATTATTATTTTATAGGGTTTTTTTCGAAAAATGTCTTATGGTAGATATACGTTATATATCTCAAAAAAAAAATAAGAAACATCAACATAGATACTTCAAAACAAACATTTTTTTTTTACTTCTACTTGTTGACGATGTTGTAACATATTTGCTATCTTTTCGCAGGTTTCGATAGGACCATGTACCTTAAACCGGTAAACTGGTCCAGCTTCAAACACGCCCTGACAAGAAAAAAAGAAGTAAACTGTGATGAAGAGAGTAAACTCAGCAAAGTATTATCCACAGTAGATCTAGTAGCCTTAGGAATAGGAAGTACTCTCGGTGCAGGAATCTACGTATTGGCTGGAGATGTAGCAAGAAACACCTCTGGACCAGCTATAGTAGTCTCATTCTTTATAGCTGCACTAGCCTCAATTTTAGCAGGTGAGATACACACATTTTCGGAACATGCAAGGGAGCACCTTTCTACAAAAAAGTTTTTGAAACGTTAGAGCAGCTTTGGAGTTCATGTATCACTCTACAAGGTGATCATATTAACAAGTACAGTCGAATTTTTAAGAAGAAATGTGTTGGTACTGGTTAGATCTGAAACTTATTGAGCTGAAGTCTTATACTGTTTCGTGTTTTCTAATTGGCATTCCATCTAGAAGGCCTACTTCCTCCTTCCTCTGTCCACTTGACACCACCAGTTACAAAAATCCCAAGTCTAGTATTTATTTATCAAGTACTTGAATCATATCAAGCTACTTGATTTTTAACAGTTTAATTGTGTAGTGTTACATCAATGAAAAACACCTGCATTTATTAAACTGATTGTATGAAAGAACCGAAAATATCAACTTTTTTGAAAAAGTAACAAATTAAATCAATATAAATCAAAACAAAATAAAAATTAATACAAAAATAAAGTTTCTTAATATTAAGAAACCTCCAGGCTTTGTTTGATTTAATAATTTTTCATCCAGGATCTAAGACACATGAGGCATCTTATAGCTTTGTCGCCTAACCTATTGCGGGTTTTTGTAACTGTAAGAGCAGCTCTGTAAAATTGTCTTTCAATAGGAGCTGAAGATGCTGGCTTTGATGAAAAATCCTTGGCCATTTTGGCCAAGTTTGAACCGATATTTGTGAAACCACCAAAATCTATCAATAGGTTTCATAGAAATGTGAAAAAACTACTTATAAAGTCACACTGCCGAATGCTTCAGTCTCTCGGCGCTCGAGGAATCCCCTTATTTAGTCTAAGCGCGCACGAGATTGCAGAAATATATGCCGTGCGACGCGTGCATATCAAGTTCAAGTAATATCAAGTAGCTTGATATCAAGTCAAGCAATAAATATCAAAAATCAAGTCAAGTCAAGCTCAAGTATGTAATTTTTCACGAGCTTGATTTTCGAGTCAAGAAGTTGGTTAAAATGTCAAGCTACTGCCTACTTGGCTTGATGAATCCCTAATCCTGTATAATTCATGGAAAAATTTCCAACTCACATAGAGCTATAGACTGAAGCAAATTCTGTAAAAAATGCAACCTAGTATCTACTGAGTGCCTACCTGTTCATAGCGATCAATGCAGAAAATTATAACGATAAAAAAAATTACACTAAAAAATTGACTGAAATATAGATAGTATGTTGATGATAGCATGCATGCTGATTATATTTGCAGTGAAAATTCAATTTTTTAAATTCTAAACAGTATTAAGCCAGCAAACTGAAGTGAAATTGTCCTTTTGCAGGATTATGTTACGCAGAATTCGGAGCCAGGGTACCAAAAGCTGGATCAGCTTACATCTACACTTATGTTTGTATTGGAGAATTTTGTGCATTCATCATAGGATGGAATTTGATTTTAGAGTACCTGATAGGTAGGTTTCTTTTTTACACACTGTCGTGATTGGCGCGTTATTGCTCCTAATATGTGTTTCTTGTAGGATCTGCAACAGTAACTAAAGCGATATTCACCTATTTGGACAAATTAACTGATGAGAAGATGTCTGGTTTTTTCAACAGCACTGTACCAATTCACGCAGATGGCTTTGGTAACTTCACGGATTTATTTTCTCTCACGTTGGCCATTCTATTTTCAGGTAATTATTTTATGTTATGTCAGATGGCTGTGATTGAATGAACTCATTCTATTTGAAAAACCTTTAAATGTTTGTTTCATGTTAGAGGTATGTATACATTTGAGTAGAAGAAAGATTAGGAATTGAAAAATTGAATGAATTTATTCAATCATAGCCATCTAAATGTATTAACCTAGGCAAAGATAATGTAGATGTAACTATAACATCGAAATGGCATAAGATTACAACTTTGCTTTCGCCGTTTTTTCCGAAATTCGGGGCTTTTTTGTGAAACACTGCTTATACATTTATGATTCAAAGTATTGTCCATCTCTGGCCACTAATTTCTCCCATCTTTCGGTCAACGTACGAATCCCGCGTTGAAAAAACTGGTCATTTTTGAAGCAACCACGAATCGAGCCAATTTTTTACTTCTCCATAAGACCGGAAGTGCTGGTCAGCCAGGACGTGTGCCATTGATCGAAATAAGTGATAGTCCGAGGGAGCAAACTCTGGAGAATATGGCGGATAAGGTAAAACTTCCCATTTCAACGTTTCTAAGTATGTATTGACTACTTTCGCAACATGGGGTCGAGCATTGTCATGCTGTAAAATCATTATATCATGTCTCTCGTTGTATTGCGGCCGTTTGTCTTTCAATGCTCGGCTCGAACGCATTAATTGCGTTCGATAACAATTGCCTGTGATTGTTTCAGTCAGTTTTAACAACTCATAATACATTACGCCAAGCTGATCCCATCAAATTCTGAGCATAACCTTGGAACCGTGAATATTCGGTTTGGCCATCGACTTGGGATTATCGTAATGAACCCATTTTTCGTCCCAAGTCACTATATGCGATGCAGAAATCCTTTCCGCCTTTGCCTTGCAAGCAGCTGTTCACAATCAAACAAACGCCAATCAACATCTCTCGGCACCCAATTTCCTTGTTTCTGAATCATTCCCATGGCATTCAGGCGTTTTGAAATGGCTTGTTGCGTCACTTCCAATTCTTGTTGCGTTCGACACCAGTCTTGATCAAGTAATGCCTCCAATTCTGTATCTTCGAAAACCTTCTCTCTTCCACGGCCATGCTGGTCTTCGACGTCAAAATCACCTTTTTTGAAGCGTTGCAACCACTCTCAGCATGTTCTTTTACTAATAGCAGCCTCTCATAGGTATTTGAGAGCATTCGATGAGCCTCAGCCGCAGATTTCTGCATATTGAAGCAGAAAATTGAAACCTCCCGCAAGTGACGAGAATTTGGCTCGTAAGCTGACATGTTTAATCGAGAAAAACTTTATGATGGAGACACAAATCGACTGATATTTCGATGACGTTATGTTATATAAATAAATAAATGAATGTTCTCAAATACCTAAGCTCTTGCCGCTACAGCCATCTATTGCAAAATGGCTGACGCAAAGTTGTACACCTAATACATGAAATTTGTTATTTGACTATACCTAAATGCACTCTAAATTACGAAATAACCTCAAAAATATTTTTCTTCTTCAAAGTGGCCATTGCATTTGGCGCCAAAGAATCATCCCTCATCAACAACGTCTTCACCCTTATCAACCTGACTGTGGTGTGCACCGTTATAATTTCTGGATTTTGGAAGGGTTAGTCTCCAAGTATTCCCAGTATTTCGAAAATAATTTTTTTTTTTGTAGCCGACACGTCTAACTGGAGTATACCCAAGGAAAAAATACCTAGTGATAAGTATGGAGAGGGTGGTTTTGCACCCTATGGAATCAAAGGTATAATCAAGGGAGCTGCTCGATGTTTCTTCGCATTTATTGGATTTGATTGTATCGCTACTGCAGGTGAGATGGTTTTCTGTTCATCTTGAAGAGCTGGGTGTACAGAATTCGAATTCGATCGAATTTGGTACACCCTGTACATGTAATCACAGAATTTTTTTTGGAAAAATATATTGGTTATCAGAACAAGCAAGAAATTAATAGTAATTATGCATTAATAATTGAATATTAAACTTATATTTTTTTTTAGGCGAAGAAGCAAAAAATCCACAGAAATCGATACCCATTGGAGTGGTTATTTCTTTGATCATCGTATTTTTAGCATATTTTGGTGCCTCCGCCATGATAACTTTGATGTTACCTTATTACGAACAGGTAGGTGAATTACGATATATTTTCCCAAAAAAACATGTATGTGTGATATTGACATACATCCTCTCATAAAAGTGGTGGGAGTTGGTCATTCTAAGAAGACATTCTAAAAATACAATTGTTTATGAGCCACGCACACGGTTTCGGTTCTTCACATCACTAACGTGCTTTGATTTTGTGAATTGTGACTGCAAAATTTTCACCATTTTTTGTAGTGGATTTCAACAATTTGAATGCGTTGTTGAAGCGTGCATCTTCCATTTTTTGTAATAGCGTAGTTTTTACTTGCTAAATGTCAAAAGATGACAGATACCTAGATAGCGGGTTATTCGAAATGAAACATTTTATTGGAAAAACCTTTATCATTGAAAATACTTTTAGAATGTTCTGATAAATTGAGTATTCGTCGATGTTAGTGTATAATTTCAGTTGGGGCTGAATTTAAAGGCTACTCAAAAATTCCTGCTATATTCATAGCTAGAGATTCATGGCTTCACTTGATATTCAAGCTACTTGATTTGGCTTGACTTGACTTGAAGTCAAGTTAAGCATTTATTTATCAAGTACCTAATGAAAAATCAAGCTACAGTCCATTCAGGAATTATTGACATCCCGGGTGGCTTTGGAAAATCGAAATTAAGTTGGTACTGGCTCATTCAGTAACATTTTGAATTGCAGATTTCGGGTTGGCATTGGAAATGTCATTGACAGGAGGTTAGATTTCAGTTTGTTTGTGTTATTGGATTTGATCGAAGAAACTTTGAAACTTAAAAGTTGTATCAATTTCAAACACACATTGATTAGTTTATTTGAGTATTTCTCACAGTAGTGTTTGAAAAATGAAGAAGGCAAGTCATTACAACCTGAATTATTAGTGGAAGAAGCCTGTGCAATACGATTTCACCTTCAAAGAATCATTGAATGATTTGATTGTTACCAAAAGCCGAGCCAAAAGCAACCAATATATCAGCCTGGATGAAATTTGACCAAAAAGCATCTGGATTTTGATCAATCAAAGACAACATTACATAAATTCAATTGGTTACAAGTTCAAATCAGTTTTATGGTGAATACAGAGAATATTTGCAACAAAATGTGAAATTCATTTATCTGGAGGAAAATTGGTTATTTGAAAATGCCAGCATTATTCAACAGTGGACTCTAGAAAGAAAACAAAATGTTCTTCAAGTATATTCAAGGGTAAAAGTAGAAGGAGCACTATTTTGAATGCTGGATATTTGGATTTTTAACTGGATGTTTTGTTTCGACAGTGTTGATCATGAGGATTATATAAATCCATGAAGAGAGAATTATTTTATAATTGGATTGCTAAACAAAGTCTTGGCATTGCATCTATAGTTTATTTATATTCTATATTGAAATTAAGTATTGTTATATCTGTTTTTTGTTCTTCAATGAGTAATCCAAAAATCTAATAAATTCCAATTGCTTTAAAGAATTTTTACTGAGTAAAATATATTCAGAAGAGTAACTTCAAGAATTTCTTCACCTCTTACCAACTTGAAGATAATAATAGAATGCAATAAAATTTTAAAATTCACAAATTAAAAATAATTTAATGCAAAAATGCTTTCAGTGAGTGAGTTAAAGCTGTTATGGACAAAATAATTTATGTGATTTAATAGAAACTAGTATAAAAGCATTTCAATAAAAAACAGAAAACTCGAGTACAAATAGTACCTATATTTTTCATACAAGTTTAATCAATCATTCATGTCATGAACAGTTTCAATAAATAGTGAATTTAGAAAGTAATTTACACATCGGCTGATAAATTGGTTCCAATTTTGAAAGTTACAGTACAACTGTGATGTCAAAATTTTTCATATATAAATTGGATTCTTCGAATTTTATTTCTGTATTATTATGATATGGCTCTTCCATTCACTAAGCTACACTATTTAAATTTATCAACCAGTTTTTTCTGTTTTCTTCACCATCTTAGACAACACAGTTAAAATGATCCATAAGAGTTATTTGATAAGAATTTTGCAAGCAGGTTGGTATCCAGTGTCCATCAGTAATGCAATAATTTTTTAAGAGCCTTTGGTGAAAAGGAATATGCATATTTTAATGAACTCCAATGGGATCTTTCATGGGCGACTCTTAAATGAATCAGTGTTGCCGAAAACACCGATTTATCGGTATTTATACCGCTTTGACAACTACTCTCCCGATATACCGAAAGGTGATAAATATATACCGTCTTTTCAATTTCATAGATATCATGTCGAAATTGAATCTTTTACCGAAAATCTAATTATTTTTCATAATAAGATGCATAGAGAAGAGATAAGATGAACATATCTTGCTCGATTTGAATGAATTAAGATTCACAAGTGTCGTGGGACTTCATTACCGGAAAGTTACAGACCAACGGGGTTTTCGAAATTCCTAAAAACTTGTAACTCTGGGATTTCTGGCTTATATATGTTTATTTCTCTATAGGATTAACTCAATGTCACCGACAACATTTGCCAGTAGGTAATTTCAATTCAATTCAAAATTTTTAGAAATTGACGATATATACCAGATTTTTGCTGTCTAAGGGTCAGGAATAAAAAATTTTTATGATGCCGCTGTTACAAATTATCTTCTCAGTGGCAACGAACATCTTACAAAGAACAAATAAAAATTTTCAAAGTCAGGTATTTGGATCTTCATATAGAGGCCTGTAAACAAATAATCACTAGATTCCAATTAACAAATAAAAAAAAAAATAAAAAAAGGACTTGAATATTTTTGAAGCCACGAATGTTAAGGATAGCAAAACTGCCTCTGTAATTCCAGTATGCTGATTGTTTCCCCGTTTGATAAGTGAAAAAGATTTTCAAAAATGCGACACAGAATGGAGAACTTTGCGAAATACAGAAAAAATTAAAGATTTTCCTGATGATACTGTGTTATATTGGAAAGAAGTGGCTTTGATGGTGATAGCACTTCCACTTTTCCGACTGTGACTAAATTCGTTTTCGATATTTTTACGTTACCTCATTCATCACCAAACGTGGAAAGAATTTTTTCTGTCATAAACCACATGAAAACGAGTCAATGCAACAGATTCTCAACAGAAACAACTTCCGGTTTACTGCACTCAAAAAGATTGATGAGAACAGCAGGACCTAACTATTTTGATTTTAGTCAAGAAATTTTATTTATTTTTTTACTTCATGTTATTTTTGGTTAGAAGAAAATGTATTATTAGATAATTAAATGTTTTTTTGTTTATGTTTTCAACAAAAAATTGATATTCTCGTAAAAATCTTCCTTATACCGATTTCTACCCCAAATACACCGATTTTGCGCAGTCATTTATACCGATATTGAGTTCAGACGTTCGGCAACACTGAAATGAATAGATATCTCTTCATTGGATTTCCTTGAAATGAGATAGCATTTCACTATATAATCTGAATTTCAATTTATGAAATCATGACTGTATGCGCCCCTTCGTAATAATCGTAATTTCGAAAATTCAGGATCTTTCGGATACGAAAATGATGAAAATAATTTAAACTGGTTATTTCTATGATGAACCATAGCAATTTTTAGTGATATTTTTGTAACCAGAAATAAAGCCGCGACTAGACGTTCATGGCCTACTTCGATGTCAATAATTCCTGAATGGACTGTACTTGATTTTTAGCAGTTTTATTGTGTAGTCTGCACGTCAATAAAGAAATTATGAAATGAGAAGGAACCTTGCAAAAAATACTTTTATTTATGGAACTCATGGTATACAAGAACCAAAAATATCAACAATATTAAAATGGAAACACAAATAAAATCACTACAAAACATAACTAAATATAAAATATAAAAAAATATAGTTTCTCAATATTTAAAAACCTCCAAAGGCTCCAAGCATTATTTGATTAAATCTCTTTCTATCCAGGATCTAGACATATGAGGCATCTAATGGATTTTTGCCTAATATATTGCGAATTTTTGTAACATTGTAACATTTTTGGAAAATCGTCTTTCAGCAGGTGCTGAAGATGCTGGCGTTGATAAAAAATCTTTGGCCATTCTTGCCAAGTCGAGCCTCTTCCATCATTCTAAAATTTATTGTGGTTCAGTCAGCAATGTGTCTATTTCATAACGCCAAGCCATTTCATTTGCTCAGTTCACAGGAGGTTTCTTGAATATATCTAGGAGATCAATATCAAACTCACCTATTCAATCTTTGAAGTTAGAAAATGGTTTTTCTATCTAAACGCGCACGAGCTTGCAGAAATATATTCTGTGCGACTCGTGCATATCAAGCTCAATATCAAGTAGCTCGACATCAAGTCAAGCAATAAATATCTCAATTCAAGTCATGTTCAAGTATGTGATTTGTCACGAGCTTGATTTTCAAGTTAAGTAGTTGGTTAAAATATCAAGCTACTTGGCTTGATGAATCCCTATTCATAGCGAGCTTAATTTTGAATCACAGTCTCATCAATTTTTGTCCAACGCACTTCACTTATTTCCATGAACTTCATTATTACAATTGACATTTTCTAGGATAGTAACGCCCCCCTCATCTACGTTTATGAGAGAATGGGCTGGCCTGTTCTGAAGTACTTGGTCAGCATCGGTGCCTTATGTGGATTATTCGCAAGGTATGTTGATTGCACCAGAAATTGTATAGACAAAAAACAAAATCTAATCCAAATATCATCGTCATAATTCAATATATTTCCTGAAGTCTTCTAGGTGCCATGTTTCCGTTGCCGAGGATTATCTACGCCATGGCGTCCGATGGACTGATCTTCAGATTCTTGTCCAAAGTTCATCCTAAATTTCACACGCCTTTCATGGGAACTCTGGTTGCTGGTACGATTGCAGGTAATGCAGTTATTTCAAAGCTGATGGTTGGTAATATTTGCAAAACTGGGAAACTACTAAGTAGCATAAAAAATGTAACACCAAGAAGGCGTTAGAATTTTGTGAACTTGGCAGAAAAGTAGTTGAAGGTTGTAACTGGGTGAAATTTCATTCAAAATAATCTAGTAGTCATGGAAAATTTGAGGTTTTACTTGTTGTTACAATAGAAATTATCCAATTTTCGGAGAGGCCAAACGTTTTAAGGATTATTGCTTTTCAAATAATGCTCATTCATTAAAACCTTCATATATCACCAGTGGCGTAACTCACAAAGGGACTGGAATACTCCAATAATAATAAAATTTCTATGCTCGACTCGATTGATAATTTATTGTAGTTTTCAAATAATTTTCCAGGCGTTCTTGCTTGTCTCTTCGACTTGGAGAAGTTGTCCAACATGATGTCCATTGGAACGTTATTTGCTTACTCTATGGTGGCAGCTTGTGTTATGGTATTGAGGTAAGTTCTATCATTCGAATGAAAAAAATTCTCAACGTGAACCACTAAAACCTCAATATTTTGGTAACTATAAGTAGAAATATCACTTTTGTCACTGTAGATAGCATTCACAGAATGGTAGCTACTAACTAGAAGTTTCAGGTATGTGTAGTTGGAGTCGCCATCTGTGTGTCACTTTTTGAACCCTCCATAATAAGCGGATATATACATAATTTTGAATGTATTTATATTTTTTGCTATAGCTTATATTTTATTGAATTGAAGGTACAAAGTAAAATGGGAGATTCTTTGTATAATTTTAAATAAAAAACTCCTGTAAACATGGACCCGCAATTCGCAAATGCTTTATTTTCCTGATACAGGATGTTTCTTGTAGTTTCTTGTGTTGATTATGTATTTTAAACCTTTTTCTTTCAGATATAGTGAGGAAAAATCAATTAAACCCAAAGAAAACAAAGAAGAAACGTTATACAAGTTTTTCCTGAAGCAGATCATATTTCCTCAAACCAAAGTTCCTACAAAACTCACTTCGAAATTCGTCTCAACTATGATTATGTCATTTGGTGAGTTCGATACAGTGGCGAGTAAATTGAATAAAAACATTTTTTTTTAATTTTAAGGAATCCTATGCTTATTTGGATCGGGACTTTTGGCAGTTTTTGAGGAACAACTGAATAAAGGAGAAATCTGGTTGATTGTTCTTCTTGGTTTTGTAGGTCTGTCCTTGTTTGTCATTCTCTTGTTGGTATCTCTTCAGCCAACTTCTTCACAAGCATTAACATTTACGGTAAATATCACTTAAAAATTCTGTGAGAAATAATTTCCAAAGAAGTGCAGATGAAAAATTAAAGAATTTAAAATTTTTGAATTTAACTTTTTTGATAATTTCACCACTTTCAGGTACCATTGGTCCCATGGATACCTGGTGTCAGCATAATGATTAATATTTACTTGATGACAACACTACCAACCTCAACATGGGTATATTATTTATGTTGGATGGCAATTGGTAAGTATCTTCACTTGCTTTTCGCAGCTTTCTTCAATTTTTATGATTTTTAGGTCTCTTTATATACTTTTTATATGGATTCTGGAATAGTTTGGAGGGTCACAAGAACTCAGATACATATCCATTAAGAAAAGGGAAAGATGTCGAAACTTCCGAATTTTGAAGGAATAATCAAATGAAGAAAATGAAATCAATTAGGAAGCTGTGACTTTTCGTTAGATGATTGTCGGTGTATATTGTTAATAATATGTAAAATTTCATACCAAAGACTGACAATTTTATAAGATGATTTCTATTACTGCCGAAAGTACATTTAAAAGATTGATCGTATTATGTTTCCATATTATAACTTTCAATAAAATATACAAAACCTATTTTTGAAATTGATCTTTTTGGAAATAAAACATGGTGACATCTAGAAAAAGGACAAAGAACTAAGCATTAATTCTATACTCTGCTCAGAGATGGCGCCGTTGAGATAAAGAGTTCTATTCGCTTCGTCACACCATCTATGAACAGACGGGCAAACTAAGTATTAGTTTGTTCTTCTATTTTAAGATGGTGCCACGTGGCGAATAGAACGCTTTATCTCAAATGTTGCACCATCTATGAATAAAAGAGAGAACTAAGTAATAGTTCCTTTTTCTGTTTAGAGATGGTGCGACGAATGAAATATAGCGTTCTATCCGTTGTATTATTTAGTTCAGTAAGATGTAAATAGATGAGGCAAGATCTATTTTAGATTTCTCTTTTTCATAATGATGATAGTTCGAACGAACGCTCATAGATTTCCTCATATGAGTTTAAATGAGGTCGTTAATGAACTTTTAATCAAACAATATGACATTATTGTAATTGTCAATCATTTGTGATTCATCTATGGTTGGGTGTGTTTATTTTTAATCCACCTGCCTTTTAACATTTTTGAAATTTACAAAATATTTTACCTATAAAATCGAAATATGATTTTAAGGACAAAAATATACCCATTTATAGTTCTAATTACAATAGGTTTAGCTACAGGTAAAATATATTTCTCATAATTTTATATTCATTAATGGGTTAGTCATTTCTCATTATATATCAGAGAAGCATTTATTTTACGGTATTCATTAAATATTTATTTCAGCACAAAATTTCTGGAAAGTTACAGATTTTAATAAGGATGAACCCAAAGATGATAGAGTTAAAATTGTATGGTGTACAATAAGTTATTACGAACAAGAAAAATGTTACAGATTCGGAAATGTAACTTCTTTAAGAGATAATATAAGTGTAGGGTATAAAAAGTTCAATCTTTCTTGCATCCAAGTAAGTATGAAGGATTATTTATAAAGTTTACATTATTTTTTGCTATAATACGTTCAATATTCTCTTATCTACTTGTTTGCTTCAATATTTATTTTAGGCATCAAGTAAGGAAGAATGTATGAAATTATTAGACGAAGGCAAAGCTACTTTGACAACCCTAGATGCTGGGGAAATATTTGTAGCAGGAAGGTATCACAGTTTAGTACCTATAGCACAAGAAGTTCTGGATGGAAATCAAACACACTATTATTCAGTAGCAGTTGTTCGAAAAGGCACTCTTCCTGACGTTACAAGTTTGAGAGACTTGAGAAACAAAAAAGCTTGTTTCCCAGGTGTACAAACCTTTGCAGGATGGGCTTTACCAATATATACAGTAAGTTGTCTGCTCACTAGTGAAGAAATTAGTTATCATCTGTAAATGTTTTAGCTCATGAAATATGGGGGTATGGAAATAGCTGACTGCAATAACCATGTGAAAAGTGCTATAGAATATTTTGGTCCAAGTTGTGCAGTGAATTCCTTGTCGGATAAATTCAATCCAATTGGAGATAACTCCGACAAACTTTGCAGAATCTGTATCGGAAAAATTCCCGGAGGAAGATGTACTAACAGCGATCCTTATGCTGGTTACGAAGGGGCTTTCAGGTGTTTACTTGAAGCAGGAGAAATAGCTTTCTTGAAACACACAACTGCCTTAGAGTTGATTCGGGACCAGTCATTCAGTAAGTTTGAATTATTGATAAACAATTCGCTATAATAAATAAAAAATTTTACACAGTTGGTCTTGGGGGTCAAGGATTTGAACTTCTCTGCTTGGATGGTGCTAGGTATCCTATTGAACAATATGAAAGCTGTAATTGGGGAAAAGTCCCATCTGATGCCATAGTTGCTTCATCGGCAGCTACATATGAAGACAGAAAACTTTACCAGAAATTCTTGAAGAAAGTATCTAGGTTCTATTCATCAACAAACGGCACCTACCTGAACAACTATAACAACCCAAATGAAGGTAATAATTTCGACCAGTTTGGCAACAGGTTGAATAAGAGGAAAAGAAGGCAAAATTTCGATCCTTACAATGAAAATAACCAACAAAATGGAAGGTACAATCCATACGGATCGGATCAATACGATCAATCTAGAGTTACTGATCAGAATGGAAGACCTGTGGATCCTCTTGTTAGGGATCCCTACCTCCTTAACAAGGATTATTACGGGCAAAACATTGATCCTTATGATCAAGAACCTAGGCTTAACCAAAACGGTTATAATGAGAACAAAAACTGGAGAGATGAATTCTTTGATGATAACGCAGTGCAGGACAGTTCCGATCCCTTCTACATCTTCAAATCGCCTAGGGATGCTCCAAACTTATTGTTCCAGGTGAGATTAATTTCCAAAATATCTAAGGTTTCTTACCTTCATTACACAAGTGATACAAAATATGAATATCGTGATGTCTATTCATTTGTTAGGTTGGTATTTCTGAATAGCTGTCAACAATTCCATGACATTTGACTTGTTAGGTTAGGAATTTTGACGTTTTGTAGTATTTGAGGTAGCTACAGCCCCAGAGTCTCATTTTACAATGTCATCGTTATTCTTGTAGGATTCCACAGTCAACATTTCTGCAGTTCCCGAAAATCTTCAAACGTACACTAGTTTCTTAGGTCCAAGCTTGGATATCATTATGGGGGTTAGACAGTGTCCCATTGTCTCCATGACTCTTTGTGTTACCTCAGATGCTGAATTGGAGAAGTGTATCAGAATGAAAGTAAGTAAAATTAAAATAACGTCACCATAGTATGCTTCAGATATAGTCATTTTAATGCCTTAAAATCAAGTTATAATTTTTTTTTTTCTGTTTCTTATTCTTATGATGTTCCGGAGCATATGTAATAACTCATTACTTTTATCCCTTTCAAACAGACAGCCCTGAAAGCCCAGCTCTTGAAACCGGAAATGGACTGTTACAAAGGCCATTCTCACATACATTGCATGCAAGCCATAAGGGCAGGTACTGCCGATGTTTCTGTATTCGATGCCAGTGACGTTTACACAGCCGGTTTGAATTATGACCTTATACCCTTCATCGCTGAAGTCTACAATTTGGACGATGCCGAATATTATGTTGTTGCCGTAGGAAAAGAGTCTGATCCTAGTACGGAACTTACCTATTTGAAAGGTAAGTTTTGAGAATTTTTTCTCTCTAGTGTGATTATTTTGAAATCATGTATGTTTTTCAGGGAAAAATACTTGTCACGGTGGGGTCAACACTGCTGCTGGTTGGGTGTACCCGATGGCATTCCTCCTAAGTAATGGTTGGATTAGGCCATATGGCTGTAACAGTATCAGAGCGGCTGCTGAATATTTCTCCAAGAGCTGTGTTCCGGGAGCTTTGAGTACAGAGTATAATAGCGGATTGCCCTATGACAATATGTGTCATCTATGCCATGGATCCAGTTTCAGGTATTTTTATAAAGACAGTGTTAGATTTTTATAATATAAAAAGTAATCTGATTTTTTCGAAACCAGACAAAATATGAATAACGTGATGTATATTCATTTGTAAGGTTGGTATTTCTGAAAAGCTGTCAAAAATTTCATGACATTTGGTTTGTTAGGTTAGGAATTTTGACGTTTTTTGTTTGCCCAGCAATTCTTAGTATTTGTCTTGAATTTATAGAAGTCTCAATTATTTTCAGATATTGCAGAAGGGACGCCTCCGAAGGCTATTACGGTCATACTGGAGCGTTCAGATGTTTGGTAGAGGGAGGAGGTCATGTAGCCTTTGTCAAACATACTACTGTTACAGAAAACACCGGTGGTAAAAAAAGAGAATGGTGGGCCAGAGATAACCTTAACGATGATTATGAACTACTCTGTACCGATGGTAGGTCTTTTGTTACCCTTATCAATACCCTCTAATACTGAACGAATATGTTTTCAGGAACGAGAAAAGAAATCAACGATTATAAAAAGTGCAATCTTGGTAAAGTTAAGGCTAATGCCATCGTTGGTAGAGGAGGTTATGGTTATAACAACACAGAAATAAATACCTATATCAATTTATTCCTCTATGCTCAAACATTTTATGGTAGAAAAACCACAGATGAATTCAGGTAATATGATTTTTCAAAAGAATTATAAAGTTCGGTGGAAGATTTGATTTTTCTTCATTTCGATATGTCATTAGTGTGAGGTTGTGTTCTAATAAAAAATTTATTTTCAGTTTCAGTATGTTCAGCTCAGAACCGCCATTTGCTGACCTTATTTTCCAGGATGCAACGACACAACTTAAAGTTATTGATCCAGAGAAAAGATACTTTTCTGCTTACTTAGGACCTGATTTTATGAGAGCTAGAAGAATCGTAGACTGTCACGCAGGTAGTTCAAGCAATAATGCGTCTTTCTTCACCCTCGTTGTATTGACCATATTCGCTATTCTCATCACGAAAAATTAGTTGAACACTTTTTTATGTACAGAAGAAATGAGTGCCTTTTTGATAAATCGTCAACATGAGAAATTATTGAAAAGGAAGATTAGCCAGTTCGATAACATTCCTTAATATTTGAAGGAAATTTTTTCTTCGTATTTTTGACTATTTCTTGATAAGGACTTATCTGGAATTCTTGATTAGATTTATAGAATCTCAGTACCTGTTGTTGAATTTCAATAACTACAAGTTATTTTTTCGCTCCTGATTTATTGTTGGAGGTGTTCATAGTTGATAATTTTTCCCGATTAATTCTAACTAAAAAGAATTTTTTCTTGATGATATTTTTCAGTTTCTGGATTTGGATTTTATCGTTAAGTACAAGTAAAAACATATTGAAATAGGTTTTATATTTAGGAATATTATTTGTGTCCCAATCGAAGCTAAATTCGTATAATTAATAAACGAACAAGTCTAGGAATGGCAACTAAAAATAACAATTCATTATAATTGAATTTCCTTTAGGAATTTCAATTGATCTTAAATAGGTATAAACCGAACATTCCGTCTATTTAAAAAATTGAATCTTAATTTTTTATAATTTTATACAATGTATTTTATCAATAAGTTATATTTTTATGAATTTTTATATTTAAAAGAGATCTGTGTATACAACTTTGATGTTAATTGAACTGCTGAAATCCGTCCATTTTTAATATTCTGATTGTCTTAAATAATTATGATATATTGAGAATTTTTATCTTAGTAATTTTATCTGATAATTGTTATTTTTTATATTTATAATGTGAATAAATTGCAATAAAATTTTAGATATTTTTTAGTTTATCTTTATAAAACAACCATATTATGCATTTTTCTTCAGAGATTTACTTATCCAGAATTGATTTTTCTATTGGCAAAATCAGAATTATCTTGCGTTCTTCATTGCAAATATTTCCATTCAAATATAATTCCTTCCTTCCACTCAAAGTTCATATTTAATTCGATATTCTGAAGATTAGATAGTAAAACAATATGAATTAATCTGCACTTTATTGTAACTGAGCTTAACAGTTCTTATAATCTACTGTAGCAATTTAACAATTGGAGCATATGAATCACCCAGTTCTCAAATCACTTATGTCGTTCATTTTTAGCATTTAAAAGTGCGGCACCTTTTGGTTTCAATTTCGAATTCATTATCCTTTGACGATATCGCTCCTCTGCCTGTTTCAATTTTCTGTGCCTCTCTACAGCGAAGTCGACTTCCTGTGTTAACCTCATGATAGATTCTGCTAATTCTCTCTGTTTCGATATTCGTTTAATTTGACCCACACCGTAGGGTGTTGGACGACCGTCTTGGTAACTGTAGTCTTGCCCATCAGCTAAAACTCCATTGACATTTGGATTAATAGGTAAGCCCCTCTCAACTCTCCATTTTTGTATCAAATTATTTGAAGTAGTTAAACTAATGAACCTTGCACAAATAGTAGGTATTTGTTTTGAAGGATATCGTTCCATGCATCTCAAAAGAATCATAATTTAAATTTTTTGAGGAAATATTAGTTTAAGTTTGGATTCTTATTAGATGATATTAGGGGTTATGTCAAAACACCACAGAACAATTGCATAAACACATAAAGATTCAATGTCAACCAGGTGTCAACAGTAATAAATTGTTACGAATATCAGTGGCGTAACTGAATATATTTACTTCATTTAATAAATAAATAGAAATAAAAGAAGTTCATTCATTATCGCATCATATACTTGAAATAACTATCAGCATAGATAAAATTAAATTGATATTTATTTCAGGTATTTTTTCCATAAAACTAGCTCTTTTGTTTCCAAATACATCTTCGCAGTTTTATCCTGTTCAAATTTTTTTTTATTGCCAATCGGAAAATTTCATGAGAAATGGTAACTAAATATTGACAACCTTCAAAAAATC
Source organism: Harmonia axyridis (assembly GCF_914767665.1). Classification (NCBI taxonomy): domain Eukaryota; kingdom Metazoa; phylum Arthropoda; class Insecta; order Coleoptera; family Coccinellidae; genus Harmonia; species Harmonia axyridis. The sequence continues at coordinate 36,927,124 of NC_059505.1, forward strand.
AAAAAGTGAATTGTTAATCTTCTTGTTGATGAATTTTCCTATAACCCAACTAAGAAAACTCTAGTGAAGTGTTATTACTCTTGTTAATAACTGAGAGTTATTTCTAGTGAATACTTTACTTTATTCTCGTTTTTCTATTAGTTTCTAACCTTTAAATCTGCAGAAATGTATGCTGATAGACAGTGCTATTGAAATTGTCCTCCAACAGTTCAGTAGAGTAATCATTATTTCTGATTCTCTTTTCTGCAATGACTTAAGGCTGACCCCATTTCAGACTCTTTCAGAAGAAGTAACCAAATATTCCCGAATTTCTGAAAATGGTCACCCATTTTTCCCAGGAATTTGACATATACGGATATATTAAGTTTTAAGAGCTCGATCGAGGCTTTTATTCTTCTCGCAATTTGAAAAGTACAAGACGTTTTTTTTTCGAAGAAACACCCTCAAAAGAATATGTAACACGATTTTCGCTAAAACCTTAAAGTATCGGAGCTCTCATTCCTATTGGCAGTTACGCCACTGGAAAAATTTGTAGGGATAGATTACCCGTCCAATTTCTATGGTTTCTTCTTGGATCTTATCGTTTTTTTTACAGAATACTAACCCTGATTTAGTTTATAGTGCAGGTGTATGGGAACAATAATGCCTTTTGTTGTTGTTACTAGTGAATGGGGTTTCTCCTTCGAATAAAATTCTTATTTTTTAATATTCATTTGGAGTTATATTTTTATTTCTGAAGCAGTTTCAAGGTGATGCTATGATCAATTCAAATAACATCAATTTATTATTATTAGTCATTGATATCCTTCAATTGTTTTCTAGATTGATAAAAAAATGAAAAACCAACATCAGTCTGTCGAAGCACCTTCACTAGAAAGTTGTGCATCAAATCCTCCAAGCAATGATCCAGCCAAAACTACCTCTGATAAGGAACCAATCCAATCAACACAAGGTTTGGTTAAACCCTTGGCTACATTTTTCATGGCATTTGCAACTGTAATGACTGTTCTTATTGTTTATATGGATAATACAGGTATGTGCACCTTCCACTGTTTTGAAGAATATTTATCTAATTCAAAGATTTGTTTTAGCAATGAAACATTATCAGTTTCGAATGAATCTTAGCCAAGATTTTGACTTTTTGAGTGTTTCCCAAGACAACCCTCAATTGGTAACCTACATTAAAGAGGTGTTTTTAGGGCCAGCTATAGAACCCCATCATAAGCCTATTGAATACAATGCAGAGGAGCCCTCTGAAGAAATATCCTTTGTTTTGAAACTTTTGAATAATAAGGTACTTTTCCTTGAATTCTTTAGAACAAATTTTCTATTCTGAAATCATAGTTGAGAATCTAGTGATGTATTGAAGCTTTAGTTAATAGTTCAAATTAAAATTCTCTTTTAGGTTAATGGTTTTTTCGTAGAAGCAGGAGCTTATAATGATGGTAAAACTTCAAAAACAGAGTGGCTAGAAAAACGATTATTATGGAAAGGATTGCTGATTCAGCCTGATCCACGACACTTTTTCAGCCTTCGTAGACACAATAGATTGAGATCTCAAGCAGCACATGCTTGTCTCAGCCCTATGCCTTATCCCAAAGAGGTGACTCTTCACCATGACCATGATGGCGTTAGAATCAACGTTATTTCTACAAATGTTGTCGAGGAACCAGAATGGTTCAATACTAGGGTGAAATGTTTTCCTTTGTACTCCCTTCTGTTAGCTGTGAACCGAACCTCGGTAGATTTCTTCAGCTTAGAGTCCCCAGGTACTGAGTTGCAGATCCTAGAAACTATACCATTCGATGAAGTGGACATTAAGATCATTTCCGTTCACTTAGAAATGGATCAGATGAAAATGAATGTGATCAAGCAATTTTTGAAAATGAAGAATTATTCGTTGATGAAACGTTTCAACGATTCCTACGTTTATCAGATCCTGTGAGTTTTTTCGATTGATTTCGAACCGATGGTCGATAAGAAGACTGATAAGTAGCACAAAATTATTCTTTGTGTTTTGAATTTCATCATTCCATTAATTTCGTTAAGTTATTTATTTCACTGCCTTTTGAAAGCCAGATATTTTCCCACTTTGTTCAGTCTGATCTCAATACGTTTCCACTCATTGAACAGTAATAATGTTCATACGTTTTTTTTGTTACAACAAACATGACACTTCAGGCAGCTTGGGTGCCAGTTTTTTTTTTGTTATTTCGGTTGTATGAAATAATTTCTTTAATGTATGCGTTGAGGCAACTTTCGGTTTTTTTTGTGATAAAATAGCATTTTCAATATTTGGAAGTGATCCTTGACAAATGTCGAAGATCACTTTGAAATATTGAAAATGGTTTTCAAAGCTTCTTTTGACATAACCTGACTGTCACCCTTGACATATAAACAGATGTCAACAGTGACAGTGTGGTTATGTCAAAAGAAGCTTTGAAAAGAAACCAATAGGTGGCCTGTTTTTATATCAGACAATTAAAAAAACCTTTACCGAAATAATTTATTCACTATGTGATCTTTTATACCAAGGCACATTTCTCACTCAAGAAGCAATAATTTTTTTTTTCTTGATATTTGAAAAACTTTTTTCATATATACTTCTCAACATTATTGTGTTGAGATATTGTTACCATTTGTTTAAGATAATAGAGCTACATTGAAGACTGCACCGTAAACCCCTTATTACATTATGCCTTTTTCGTGTTTATTTTTATGCCTATTTCTGGCAATTTATACTATCTTTTTTTTTTACTCTTGGTCCAGGGGTGCCAACTTTATGAAGTAATTTTTGAGGTCAAGTTTGGTTCATAAATTTGGAATGATTAAAATTATATTTTCTGTTACAATATAACAAACAAAACATCAGGTGAAATTACATAAATAATTAATAAAAATTGTGGCAGTCATAAAAATTGTGTTGGTAGACCTGACATTTTGACATTTCAGGGGATAAAGTTCAGTTGAATATCAGGCCTGAAGGTATACCCATTTCAAATGCGTCAGGATCAGAAATAGACATAAAAAATGCCTAGTGTAATAAAAGTTTAACATGAAAAGTAACTGATCTGTGTATATCGTTGATTCACTCCATTGAAAGATCATTTCAAAAATTGGCAATAAAAATAAAAAGTGAAAAAACGAAAAAATGTAAAATATTAAATTAGTACCAAATATGAGGGGGGAGACAAAAGCAAATTCAAGTAGATTTGTGCCTTCAAAATGTATTAGTTACTGAGGAAAGAAGACTAATTTCAAGTAAAACAATAAGCAGCAGCACTGAATACAGTAATTTGTTACTATTTTTACGTCTGTTATGATCAAAATTATCATCACAAAAGCTATAACAATGATCCATATTTTTCACTTTAAAAATATGCATTTATTAAGTTCATTTTTTAATACTCTTAGGTATAGTATGTTATACTGTATAACTGTAGGATCAACTTTAGATATTTCCATCAAATAGTTGATCGAATTAGTGCCTTTTAAGAATATTAGTATTGTAGATTTCACTTGTTATAGGCATTCCTATCTATATTCGAATAACTTTTTTTATCGATTTTTACTTTTTGTAATGTATATGCATTAGAAATGGAGATTTATTCTCATTTCGAGGTCGATGACTTTTTTGTACTTATTTTGATCACATTATACTTTTACTTTGAAGTGGTTTTTTTATTCAAATCAATTTTATCAATTTACTTTTCCGAACGTAGAAATCATAATATGGGCTAGTTGTCTCAAAAATTGCAAAATACTATGAAGTAGTATTTCTAAACATTCATATTTGGATTAAAGAGTGAAATATTTCAAGAATACGAATCATTTTTATTTACTAATCCTAAGAAATAACAGTATACAAAATTATTACTTGATAGGGTATTCAGAAATAGTTGAATAAGCCGATCAGTGTTCAAATAGAAATTATTGAATATGATTTTTTAACTTTTCTTCAACTTTTTCACTAATTTTGAAAATTACATACAATTTTCGAAATAAAATCCAAAGAGATTTCTTTCGATTTTACTTAAGTAAATTATTGGAAATTTATACACTTTATCAACTCATTTGACTATTTCTTATTCATTATATTGTAGATATTGACCTATAGAACATACAAAGATCAAATCAAAACCTTATGGAAAATCCTTTAATTTCTGGTTTTGCTAGTGTTTGCCAATTGGTTAGATTACAACGTTCGATTACACTACCAGGTGATCCTATACTAGTTAGCCAGACAACCCTAAAAAAGATAATATGTTGAGTAATAATGCAAATTATTTTCGGTTTTAGGTTAAGTAAGGTTAGGGTTTTCAATTTGGATTTCCACTTACATGTGATCTATTCCTGGCTTAGGTCCTTGAATTTTCCCACATATTGTTCCTTGTTTAGTGTTCTTACACCAACCATTTAGTGCCAACTGTTCACTCATTTCTTTGAGATATTTTGTGAAGAATACACCTAAGAAAATTATTTTATAATTAATTTTACTGATTTTTGAATTACAAATGATTGATGATATTATACTTTATACAGTTAGTAGCTCTCTATACAGATAGCACTCTACGTTATACAAAACTAGAAAGATCTCACCTCATAAGAATATTTTTTCAATATTTTACAGTGCCAAAAGTTCTTTCCCTAATACATATAGAATTATGAGCTTTTATAAGTTTTTCTTTTGGATGAATACCGTTTAGTTCGTTTGAGAATGACTAGGTCTAAGGATGAGGAAGGACACAGTAACAACACCTACTAAGAACAACTGCACAAATTCCCTGAATTAAGAGATCATGTTAATTTTTTTTTACGAACTATTAGAAAGTTGAAAATGAAAAAAAAAACCGATGGTAACCTTCTCACACTTGCTTGAGAAAATTCTGGCAACAAACTGTTGAAAAACACGAAGAAATGTCAATAACTCACCTTGAACTTTGCCGAATACTTCAAAATCAACAGAAACTAAAGGTTCGGGGATATTCATATTCGAAAAAAATTATTTGTAATAGAAAGCGATAGTCAATAATTCAAAATTGATAGAGGAGTTTCGCAATCTTAGCGTTCTACGAATGGAATACACTTGTAGTTTATTTTGGTCGATCTAATTGATACGTCTATTTAAAACAAGTAGAGGCCAATCGAAAAGGCGGAAGGATTGCATAATACTGCATTACTTCCGATTGGAAAAAGGAACAACAAGTATTGCGAAGTGGACAAACTGCGAATTTTTCAAAAAGAGGTTTTTCACAACGTCATATATTACTGATAACAATTCACGTAGTAAACTCTCATCTCTTCATCTGATATGTCCATTTTGAAGGAAATGCTATTCAATCTGAATTTAAAAAAAATGAAAATGGGGATTTTTTGGACGACTATATTACCGGATCTATCTTATGCAAAATAAAATCTTCATCGGTATAATAGGGAGTGATCTACAATTGCAAGAATATAGTGTAAAAATTGCAGGTTTACCTTAATCTCTTAAGCATTGTTCAGCGATTTTTGAGGCGTCTCGTAGAGCTAGTTGTCTGAAACTCATGTATATTTTGGCGTTCTCAAGAAGGTTTTGGTTGACCAGTTGGTTTTCATGTTTCTCTAATTCCTTCTTTCTTTCATTACACACGCATTACCAGAATTTCAATACAATTGCCGAATAAAAAAATATCGATCTTAGGAGAGATCATTCTTTCTTTGAAAAAAAAGTTGCGATGAAACTCGAATAATTTATTCAATTTAATAGTTTTAACAATTGAATAAAATAATTCATATACATAGTCAATTGCCTAAAACGGCCATTAAAATAAATAAAATAATACACATAAATGCCATTTGTATAACACAATTGTACAGTAAATTGTGCTTTTATATAATTCAATAATTTTTACAATAGATTTCTACGAATTCTATAGAATATCACAACTTTTAGGCTGAACCCGTTCAAGAGTTCTCTAATTTCTGAAATCTACAATCCAATACATTAATATTTATAGTAAATACCTATCTACTTTTTAATTTATCTACATTTGGAAGTACTTCGAATTTTTTAAATTTCTCATTGGTGTGCTATTCCCTTCAAAATTTCGATTTCAAAATGTTTCCAACATTATCTTCAGCGAATATTATCGAATCGGAAACACCTTCTTGTTCCTTCACGTCGACTGGAATGGGAAATGAATACTTCAAGATTTTTCCTGTGAAAACCCAGTCTCTTAAAACCATCTCGTCGTTTGATCTTCTCAATTCAACTACACGCAAACCTGCTGTTGACAAGAACACTTTTGTGTTTTCGTCATATTTCAGAACATAGGTTGAACTTTCAGGAAAATCATTGAACCACCTGTAAAAAATTAGCATCATGCTATTAGAAAAAATTAGGACGGCACTACATGCCATACCACTCGCGAAACATTGACACTACAGCGTTTAGCCGTAGCCATAAAATAATAAACATAGATAGAGAAGGAGTATACGCAATTTTTATATGAACCCAAAATGGTTTTATTACGTTGTCGGATTGTGATATATTTTCAAATCCACAATTTTACTATTATATATCGTTATGAATGTATATTATATTGAATGAAATATATTCATATGAGTGATTCCCGATTAAATATGCAAATTTGAATATTTGGAATCCGATATTTTTCCTAATTGTCGAATTTATAATGAGCAGAATATTCATTATTTTCTGTATTTACCTGCTGAAATCCAAGGTTTGGCAACTTTTGCTCCCCTAACGTCATCGGTTGTTTCACGTCGTTTGGCGCGCTTGAAGTTTGTTTTCTGAATTTCTGATATATTTAGGTATTTATTTCAATATATTTCGAGTAAATATAAAACGTTAATTCACTATAGGACATAATAAGTGCGTTCTTTGTGGAGAAACTCGCGAATTGAGTGAAATATCGTATCATTAATATGTTTTCATTTCCGCGAGCTTCATGTCAAATTTGATAATTCATGTTGGAGACAATATTTGCTTACTGAAAATGACATATGCTCCCTCTATCCATATGTATTACTCTGTGGCAGTACGAAACTTGTCGGTTGAATATTACCTGTGATAACTGAGTATTGTGGCACAACTTTTGGTCCAGAATGTATCATCCACGTCTCTTTCAGTCTTGGTGGACCCAGTCACTTGAAATTCCTTTGGCACATCTTTTAGTCTTTCGGACAACAATTTTGGCTCGAACTTTTCCCTGAATTCTATGGTTTTGTGGAAATTCGCTGATATTCTATGATCGTCTTCGTTGTGCGGCGTGAAGACTTTGTAAATATTGTCGAAACCTCTGGCCATGATACCAGATTGGGTGTGTCCTAGATCAAAAGTGTGACAGAGTTCGTGTAGTACGGAACCCAAACTGGTGGAGAAACATGCGCCAAGGGTGCTCCTGGAAAAGAAAACAATAAAATTCGTATTGGTGTTCCTCAGGGTTCAGTTGAAGGGCCAACATTATTCTAATACAATACAATTTACAATGGCAAAAAAGACAACCAATTCTGAAAGTTGTTGAAGCGTGTATCTTTCTATGATTAAATGACATAATCTACTGAACACAAATGACACAAGAAATATCAAAAATAATCCACAGTGTTGCCGTAATAACGTTTTTAAATTGCACAATTCCTTTTGATAACCCCTCTTCCAATAGATTTTTGATTTATTCACTAAATAATTGGGATTAAAGAATCAAAGAGATAATTACCTATAGCAGCTGTCGTCTAGAAATTTTGTTTTATCGACAGGAGTTTGATCTTCAAATTTTCTCACTATCTCTTCCATATCTTCAGGCCAAGTGTGAAAACTGGCAGAACCAAAAAGAGCTAGACCACCACCACCTAGGGCTACATATGATTCTGTTATATTTATGAGTTGTTGATGGGTTGTAAATGCTGGGTCATATTTTTCTCGACAGTACCTGGAAGATTACGAATCACTTTTACTATGAATACATCCGAATTCTAGTTTTGAATTTGTCAGCATACGACGTTGGAGAGAAATTAATGAAAGTTAGTTTCATTTCCACTAGGAAACACCTCGTATAATTTTATTATACAGGGTAAGTCTTTGACTTGCACATATATCTTAACTGTATATTCTTGAGACCAAAAGAAACACTTTTTCCTTACTTATTGTATTTCCTAATAAAAATCCTGTGATTCAATTCTCAAATTAAAGACATGACAACGTAGCAAATATTCATTTCTGTGGGTCTTTTCAACAGGGTCGCATTCAGCCAAAGTACCCAATTTTTTTCATTTCAGATAATTTTCCGTAAGAACAAATTACTCGAAAACGGTGCATTATACGAGAAAATATGAAGAATACTTTTATTTTTCAAAATGGCTGAATATTCTTTAATGATCGTTCAATTCACTTTTAAGAGTTGGGTTCTTAGAATTCCCGGTATTTTTATGGAATGTAATGGTCATAATGAAGGAAGTGGAAGATGTAGATGAAATTTTGTATTTGGAGAAGATTGATCGCTCAATGAAAAACTATATTTTGAACCGAGTTGAAGACGAAGAAATTGTATAAATGAGAAAAGTGTTTTTTTTTACCTTAAAAATCTTTTGTTGACATAAATGTACAAGTCAAAAACTCATCCTGTATAATTAAACGAAACTTAATTCTACTATCTAAGCTAACTCACTCTTTAAAAGGAGTTTAGTACCTAGTGCATGACAGAAATCCCAGATATTTCCTTCTATCATTGCCCAGCTCAGATTTCATAATTTCCCTTCCTATATGTTCCCAAAGTTGCCTTTCGTTCATTTCTACAGCATCTGATTGAGATAACCCACTACGAAAAATTTGGCACTGATTCTCCAATGAAAAAGTTTTTCTGACCAAAGTCTTCTCGTACAGTTTTTCAGCAGTAACGCTCTGTAACATTTTGGCAATTAACATTATCCTCTTACATGCGCTTTCTTCAGAGTTATCTTGATTTTCTGGAGCTTGAAATCTTCCATCATGGCCCTTGCATATTATGTATAGGGGACACACCGTATATTTTGTTAATCTTGGGGAATATTCTAAACGTAGCAGGACATCGTCACAACAATATTTCACTTTTATTTCATTTGTGCCTTCTTTCAAGTGGAGAATGAACTTAAATTGATCACTTCGACAATTGTAAGCGTAGTTATTATTGGAATGTTGTAGATATACAGTGTGATCTTGGTTCTCGTTGCAATGGTGATTTGGTTGCTTGTCAATGAATCCTTTGAGTATGATCAATGGATAGGAAATCAATTCACCATCAGAAAAATTTTCTATTAAAATATGTTGAGGTTGGGCCTGAAAATAATAATAAAGTATTTGAAACCTTGCAATTTATATCTTATAAGAAGAATAATTTAAAAATCCCGCAAATTTGAATTAACTACAGATGTAGTGCCATCTGCTGTAATTTCTATGAAGTATTGATTATGAGAACTAAATAAGGAGGAGAAATCGTTTCAGCAAGTTCGGTAACATAAGCTACTCTAGCTAGATGGCGCAACCTGTTTAAATTCAAATATTGATCTATGGGTGCCGGTACTTGATAATACACCTAACCTCTATGCTTCGGTTATATTTTCAAGCGAATTACACACTAAAAACTATTTAATTAGAGGGAAAAATAAGGTAGTCAGTAATAATATGCAACAAATTTACCATTTCGTTCGCTTCTAACACCAAGACTTCAGAAATTTAGTCGATTTTTTAAGTTTCAGGAACGTTTTTCACGGTAGTTGTATTCACGCACAAGCGCATTGGAGATTTGGACAACAAAAGGTCTTGGTCTATTCATCGGATGGATCGTTTCAAATAATTGATGGTCAATTTTTTTCAGTAGTAAATCTTGAGAAGGTTTCGAGAATAAATTTTTCGATTGGAATTATACATGTTCGTAGAAGTAGAAACTAAGAAGCAGATAAAAAATTTGTTCGCCGTCTAGAACTTTTAAGGAAACTGAAATAAATATTATACTTCAATTTGGCAATTCTGTTTTTCTATTAATTCAAAGAATACGGCCGGCCAGCCGTAAACACGATAACTACAGAACAGAAAAACCGAGAAAATAAAATTTTCAGGGTAGGTTAAAGTTCGTTAATGTGCAGATACAAAATTTTCAAGCAAACATAATTAGACCATAGGCTCCGTAAATCTGACTATTCGATTTATTTATTTTTTTTCTGATAATTTCAAAGCTACGAAAACGAAAATATCTACGTGGAATTACTGCTGAACAAAAACTGAACCTAAGATCGAGAAATTTGACAGATATATACTGCTCGTCAAAAGTTAGGAAACTCTGAATTTTTTCGAACAACTCACGTTTATAATGTTTTGAAATGTGTGTATGGACATAGGCGTACAAATTTGCCTCCATCTTTTTTTTTCCGAAATTCGAGACTTTTTTGTAAAAAAAAAATGGCTAAACATTTATGATTCAATGTATTGTCCATCGCTGGCCACTACCCCATCTTTTCCCATCTTTGGCCATCTTTTGAAGCGATCCACGAATCAATCCAGTTTTTCACTTCTTCATAAGACCGGTCAGCCAGGCCGTGTGCCATTGATTGAAACAAGTGATAGGTTGAAAAAACAACGTCTGGAGAATACGGCGGGAGGGGTAGGACTTTCCATTTAAACGTTTCCAAGCGTATCTTGACCACTTTCGCAACATAGGGTTGAGCATTGTCATGCTGTAAAATCACTTTATCATGTCTCTCGTTGCACTGCGGCCGTTTGTGTTTCAATGCTCGGCTTTAACTCATTAATTGCGTTCGATAACGATCGCCTGTGATTGTTTCAGTCGGTTTTAACAACTCATAATACAACGCCGAGCTGGTCGCACCAAATGCTGATCATTACCCTGGAACCGTGAATATTTGGTTTGGCCGTCGATGTGGAAGCATGGCCGGGATATCCCCATGCTTTTCTGCTCTTGGGACTATCGTAAATATAGTGAAATTCGAAAATTTATTTGAATTTGAACCCATTATGGAGAAATCCCTTCCGTCTTTACCTTGCAAGCAAATGTTCACTAGCAAACAAACGCCGTTCAACATCTCTCGGCTTAAACTCGTACGGCACCCAATTTCCTTGTTTCTGAATCATTCCCATGACTTTCAGTCATTTTGAAATGGATTGTTGCGTAACTCCCAATGATCCTACCAATTCTTGTTGCGTTTGACACGAGTCTTGATCAAGTGATGCCTCCAGTTCTGCATCTTCGAAAACCTTCGTCGTTCTTGAAGCGTTGAAACCACTCTCGGCACGTTCTTTCTCTAATAGCTCGCAAATACCAGAGGTATTTGAGAGCATTCTATGAGCCTCAGTCGCAGATTTCTTCATATTAAAGCAGAAAATTAAAACCTCCCGCAAATGACGAGAATTTGGCTCGAAAGCTAACATGTTTAATAGAGAATAACTTTATGATGCAGACACAAATCGACTAATATTTCGATGGCGTTATGTTAATAAATACCTAAACTTATTGTATGACATCTACGATCTATTTATTTCGACTACCACTTACCGCTACAGTCATCTTTTGCAAAACGGCGGAAGCAAAATTCTACACCTAATAAATAAAATAAAACGAATCAATTTCCGCTAAAATATTCAATTGTTAGCAACAATTGTTTCGCCACAATGTGGCTTCATCAGGCTACATTTTTGACTGAAACAAATTAATAAATAATCTACTAGCATTTTTCCCTCAGCCAACTAAAAATACCTATTAGATTGAGGCAAAGAGGAAAACAATAAGACCAAAGAGTGTAGGAAGAAGAATTCGACTCATTAACATTCAACAATCGATTTCTTGGAATCCGATTCCCATAAGGAATCAATTACCTCCTCACAGATTATACATAGATTTGACATCTCCGCCACTTGCTGTAGGTGGTAAGGATTTATTTTGCTCTTCGGATGGTCCGACTTTGCATAATCATATTTTTTGTCCGTCTAGTCTAACACAAATGGCTCTTTGATATGAGTAGGCCAGGTCAAGGTAAACTTTCGGAGATTCACAAAACACGGTGAAAAAAAAATAATGAAACTTGTCTAGACTGGCGTGATTCTCGTTTTTGTTTTTTACTATCATAGAAAACAGGTTTGTAGTAAAATGACCATTTAATGGATTACTGACGCAATATTAGGACAAATGGGAGTTTTTGGAAAACATCCTGTAGTGGTATAAGCGTGTCGAATCGTAGAAGTCTACTACGATCTATAAAGCAATAGCATTGACCCCAAGTTAGGAGCTCCTCGTGTTAATAATTTATACATATAATCCTCACTGAAAATTTTTGATTTCCGATTCATTCTTAAATTCACTTTCAGTAAGTGTAGAACAATGCTTTGTAATCTTTCGCTCCTAAGAAATTAGTTGTACAGGGTGTCCTAAATTCGATGCTCACTGAAAGCATCTCGAGAACTATAATACTCAGAAAAAAAAACCTTCAAGGACCCCCGATCTCTTCTTTTCGGAATAATAAGATATCAGAAAGAGGATCCTGGATATCTTCTCGAGTTACAGGGCGTTCCTGAAAAATGACTGTTTCAAATATTTCGCTACCTATAACTTGGTTGCTGTTCGAGATATTCAACAAATTCTCTTCATTTGCAGGAGGTTTTAATTATCTGCTTTAATATGAAGAAATCTGCGGCTGAGACTCATCAAATGCTCTCAAACACCTATGGTGAGGCCGCTATTAGTGCGAGAACGTGTTTAGAGTAGTTTCAATGCTTCAAGAACGGTGATTTCGACGTCGAAGACTATCATGGCGGTGGAACAAAGAAGGTTTTCGAAGATGCAGAATTGAAGGCATTACTTGATCAAGACTCGTGTCAAACGCAACAAGAATTGACAGGATCATTGGGAGTGACGCAACAAGCCATTTCAAAACGCCTGAAAGTCATGGGAATGATTCAAAAACAAGGATAATGGATGCCGTAAGAGTTGAAGCCGAGAGATGTTGAACGACGTTTGTTTGCTTAAGAACAACTGCTTGCAAGGCAGAGACGGAAGGGAAGAACGTAAAACCAAAGACAATCAACAAGTTAAAAACTATTATAGACGTTTTTTTTTCTACTGTGCAATGAAAGTGCAGAAACCAATTATATGGCGAGATGCAAAACCGCCAAGGTCTTCTAAACACAGAACAACTTTGCATATTCATAGTAAAGCGATATCTCCTGCTATTTTCATAGCTGCATCCTCGCCAAAAAATGCACAATCACCATATTCATGAGTTTTTTCGGAACGGACCGAATTTTTTTTGCATAGAAATTATCTGCACCGTCATTATTAAGTGGTCTCGAATAGATTCGCACATCGTTATGAATTTTTAGATGTCTGGGACAGTGATTTCTGATAGTACTTTTTTGATATGCCAACCTTGGTGCTCTGGTGGGTGAATTGCATTCTTCAAGGTTGGCTGATTAGGAAATAGGAAATGTCAAGGTTGTCTGGGGAGAATCAGGCCCGGATTGAGGCTTTTAGGAGCCTTGAGTAACAGCGGTATTAAAGGCAATGAGCAAGACTCATAGCTCTTTGAGGGCTCGGGAAAAAACCTACAGGGTAGCAAATGAGTTGAGGGCTCTGGTATAAGATATACCTCTATAGGAATACACCGTTCTTCACAAAGAAGATCATGCAGCTGCCATAAGCTGGCTGGAGGTTGTTGGTCTAACTACCTTCTATACTACAAGGGCCTGTCAGCAGATAAAATTTTCAGTTTCTGATAATCAGAGTGAGGTGGGAAGTGCTGATCACATACTGCGAATATTTCTAGGACTGACCTGTCTGAAAAGCACACTTCTAGGAACGCCAGTTCCAAATCTTCACGAAGAGATAGTCAAGGTTTATATGAGGCTGAATTTATAGTTATCTGGTGCATGGAAGAAGGTTCTTATTGATAACTCTAGCTAAAAACTCAAGGTAATTCAACCATTCAGAAGCCTTATGTTATTTGTTAGCGATTAAATGACGCTCACCTTTGTGGAGGCTGATGACAACCCAGGAGTAAGAGATGCCTCTGTAGCAATCTGAATTTGTCTAAAAAACAAAAAATCCTTGAATTTTCTCCGGCGTCTTACACAAAGAAGTTTATGTAGCTGCCATTAGCAGAGCTTCGGTTTCTTATGAAACTGGGACTAGGTTTGTACTGTTGCTATAACTACCCTTTGAATCAGAAAGGCCTTTTGGAAGATGAAATTTGCAGCCTCTGCTAATTAGAATGCTTTGGGAAGGGCAGAATACATACTGTGAATATTTCTAGAACTGACCTGCCTGAGAAGGCACATCATATCTAAATCCTCACGAACTTGTAGCCAAGATTTCTATGAACCTTGTCAAATTTGCCAAAACGGTAGACAATCTCTTTCAAACTGATCCTGAAAGTCCTGGGAGGCTGATTCCTATATTTAATCTAATCTCATTCAAGAAAGGGATGCTCAAAACGAGAAGATCTACCAATTATGATCTATTGGTAGGAGATACAAATCTGATCCTTCATCTTTTTCGAGTTTACTGAATAATTATTTGCTGCATGATCCAAAGGCTAAGCTGAAAACTCCTTGTGAATTACATTCTTCAAGTTTGTCTGATTAAGAAGTAGAGAAATATCAACTTTTTTTGTAATCATTGAGCAACAAAGATAGTATAGTTCAAGTTTATTTGTCTTGGGAAATCTTTTTTCAATCAACACTATAATAGTTTGGTTTTCTGTATCTATTCAAAAGTTACTAGGTGATTCATTTAGGGGACTTGCATCTGATTTCTTAAGCTGAAAACTCCACGGATGGATTGCATGCTCCAAGGTTCATTGATCAGGAAATGGAGAAATGCCAAGGTGTAGAATTTTTTGTGATAATGTAATAAGCTTGGTTTTATTCTGCATTTTTCATTCATTGACTTTTCCTCATTAGGAATGTCAGACAAAACCCTCGACTTCTTATTTTGCTTACAAAATCATTTTCCTCAACACTTTTCTTCGATTCTAGACAATATGAACTCGAATAGGTAAGTTAGTTGCTCTTTTCCAATTCTTTTTGTAAAATTTCTCAACGTTTTGGATATTCTGACTTGAACTTTCAAAAGTTTTCAGATTCTCTGGTTCAGTGAGGCAAAATTTGCTCATATACGAATGGCAGACTTCAGCAAATCTTTTCTCCAATAGTATTATGGTTTGAAACGTTTGGAAAATGTCTCCAAATATTCTTTTCCTTTCCCAAATAAGCCTAAAAAAGTCACTTACTCTTGTGGAAGGAAATCTTACCGGATAACCACCGTATTTTTCTGATATGGGTTTGGTTGACCTTTTCTCATTTCAAAACTTTCAATAAATTTGATGTCCAATATTTATTTTGCGTTCAATTGACTGATTTACAAATAGCAGCAATATATTGTTGCAATTCAATATTAGGTTCTTTAGCTGTTCTTATTGAATACATTTTTTCAATAAAAAAAAATTATAAATGTAAAATTGCGCAATACATGATAGGTGCAGATCTGAAGAATACAGCGGAATTAAAAACTTCACAAGTAGCTGGGAATAATTTATTATTTATCTATTTGTAATTGACTAGGGGAGTTCACTTCAGTTCACTGATTTAAATATCTTGAATCGAGTGGAAAACCTTGATAGGTGTTGCCGTTGAATTATTCATCGATTTATCCCATTTTCCATGAACTGTCAACGCAGAAAGAAACCAATATTTTTATTCCACTCCAACGACTATCTTTGATCTTGAACCCGACAACGTTCGGTCAAAATCTGACAAGATTCTCAATAGATATAGGTATTGGTTATCTTGGTGCAAAAACCCACCAGTTCTATTTTCACAAATCTGGTATATTTTCCGCGATTCGTCACAAGAAATTCCAAATACAATAAAAAGTGTAAAATAGGATATTTCGATATTTTTACCTGTTGGGAAAGTCACATTCAAGGGGAATTGACAAGATAGAATACAATGATCAAACTAAATGACATATATATGACTTTAAAACTACACGTGAGTATATTTAGGACAGTTCTGCAAACTGATTTCGTTTTCCGAATTTTATGTTGATCGCGTAACGAGAATCATAGAAAAATCAAGAAGAACATTGAAGAAGAAAAACTTTATCTTTACGTGATTACCTATCGAATCAAGTTGAAGTTTGGCTTATATGAATAGAATAATTTCAAGCTTCTTGAAAGAGATCCAAACCTCAGCACAACGATTGACTCCACAGGGTGTTGCTTTTCACTGTTTTTGTAGGGCCATGTATATAAAAAAACGAAGTAACTGAGTACGACATCTACACAGGTATGTTCCCAAGAAATCAAGCTACAATTCAAAAAATAATTGCTGTAAAAATTTGCTAAGGGTTCGTTGAGGTTTTGTCCTATAAAGAGTAAACGCTTGTAAACGCTTTGTTTTCGAGATACACAGGATATTGAAATTTTTTCTCATAGCATTTCCCTTCACAAGATATTTAACTTAAATTTGACATAGATATTCTAATTTGAAGTTTTCTTCATCTTATATGCTAATTTTGAATGCAAATCTACAGGTTGATATTTTTTCTGGAACAGTGCATCCTTTTTTCTACCAGAACTTTTTTTGGTGGACCACTGGTAGTTTAGAGAAATGTAAAAAGAAACTTTGGCCCAGTTCTACACTTTTTGGTTTTTTTCAGTTTTGTCGTATCTGCTACCGATTCCGAGAAAAAGTTTGAAACAATTCTCTAGTAATCCTCAGGGAAATCCAAATTATCAAGAAGATTCAGTAAGTGAGCTGTGATCAATAAATTTATTATAAGTTTTATTATTTATTCTCCTGATCTGTAGCGAAGAATAATGAAGATTCGATAAACTGGTAGGTATAATCATTAATAAATAAGGACTACAAGAAACAACCTGTATCTCTCATTTTCCTCTCAATTCACTCTGTATATTAATTACAAAGTAATGAATGAAGAATTCCATTATTTAAATGATATTCGCTGCAATAGTTGAACAGCTAATTTCACATTTCATTTAATTCGACTATTTCTCCCGTCTTAATTTCCACCAATCACAAACGCACAATTTTATATGGTTTTTAAATGGAAAAACTATAGGTATGTCAGCATCTTTCACCAGTTTTTTTCGAGTTTACCAGCGTTATCAGATTAATAAACATAGATAGATGGAGTATATGGCATTTTCAGTAAGCAAATTTTGTCCCCAACATGAACTATCAAATTTGACATGAAGCGCGCGGAAATGAGAACATATCAGTGATACGATATTTCACTCAATTCGCGAGTTTCTCCACAAAGAACGCACTTCTTATGTCCCATATGAACCAACGTTTCATAAGACTCAAAATATATTGAGATAAATACCTAAATATATCAGAAATTCAGAAAACAAACTTCAAGCGCGCCAAACAACGTAAAACAACCGATGACACTAGGAGAGCAAAAGTTGCCAAACCTTTGATTTCAGCAGGTAGATACAGAAAATAATAAATATTCTTCTCATTATACATTCTAAAATTAGGGAAAATATCGGATTCCAAATATTCAAATTCGCATATTTAATCAGGAATCACTCAAATAAGTATATTTCATTCAATATAATATACATTCATAACGATATAGTAAAATAGTGGATTTGAAAATATATCACAATCCGACAACGTAATCTAACCATGTTGGGGACATGTAAAAATTGCGTATACTCCCTTAATCTATGTTTATTACTCTATGGTCCAGCCAAATACCAATCGGGCATTAATTTTTCCTGTGGAAAAAATAGAAAAAACACAAAGCAAAGTAATATTTTCTTAACAAAAAGCAGTCGTGCAGGTGCAAAAATCCTAATCTCCTTGTTGGAATTTTATTTAGCAACGTGTTTTTTCGCTTTTTTTTTCGGGAAAATTAGATGCCCTCATGACATCACTCCCGAAAAAATGGGCAGTCTCATTGAAAAACCAAAACCGTCGAAAATTAACCATAATCACCAAAACCAAACAGGTGGTGCGTTTGCGAAAACAGCTAGCCGAAAACGCAGATCGAATCGTTCGATGACTGTACCCGCCTCATTAAAAAAGAACCATAACAAAACAGGCGAGGTTGGCCATGAGCAAGTACTACCCCTGACCTATTGATCCGATTCCACACTGTTTTAGTCCACATTATTCACCTATGCGAATAAACCGCAAACTTAATTCATTTTCTGAGAAGACTCGGTCATCGACTGCCGAATTGTTCGAGGTCCTTCGACATCTTCAACGAAATTTTGTTGATTGAAAAGCCAGGGCGGCACGTCGGGGATGGACAGGACGAATAGAAAAACTTTCACTCCTGTTAATTTCGATTTGAAGATTAAATCGAGAAGTGTAAACGCCGTTTTGGCTTTTTATCTTTATTTCTTTGAATTTCAAGGTCCACTTGGAAAATTTACGTATGGAATAATCTTCTTCTTCAGCCCCCTTCCATCCAATGTCGGATATAGGCCTCTTCCAGTTTTTTCCATGCTTCTCGGTCTTTTACTGTTCTCATCCATTGCTTACAGGCTACAGCGACTATATCCATCTTTTTCTCGATCTTCCTATTCTTCTTTCTCTAAAACGTCACTTTGTGTGACCATCTCTCCACACTCTGCCTTTTAACATGTGTCACCCACTACCACTCAAGTGTCGCTATATATATATTGTACTCATGTTGTCAGTTACCATGGTCTTTTTGCCCTTAAGCTTATACCCAGCATAATTCTTTCCATGGCCCTTTGAGTTACTCTCAGTTGTTCTGCCACTTTTTTTTGTTATTGCCATAGTTTCTAGACCATAAGTTGCCACTGGTAATATAGAGCTGTTGTATGTTTTGCGTTTTAAGTGTAGATGAATATTTTTGTACAATATTTTCTTTTTTATTTTTAATAATTTGCCCCAAATGTACATGTTGTTCCACCTTCTTTATGCTTATGTTATCTATAGTGATGTCTTTCTGACTATGGCTCAAACTTCGTTTTGTCATTCATCTTTATTTCTATTTCCTTTGACTTTTCATTCAGGTCGTGTAGCATCGATTTCAAATCATGGATTTCTGTGCTTATCAGTACTATGTCGTCCGCAAATCTTAAATGATTGAGATACACCCCATCGATTTTCAGTCCTTTCCGAAACCAAGCTATGGAATAATATCCTTCAAAGATTAACGGGTTCTTCATGGCGTGCTGATGCCAGCACTGGCAGCTTTGGTCTTGATTTTTTCTGTTGCTGAATACTGTTGTTCTGTTTGGTACAGTGGTGCTCAAGTTCATAAACAGTCATAAATAGACAGGTTACAGTCAAGAAATCTTGGGATAAATTTTAGTTCTACCCAAACTTCCAATTGTATCTCACCACCCAGATACTGGAACTGCCAGATTAAAGTCACGCAAGCCTTTATGGATTAATACTTTCCTTCAATCTTATGAAAGTGACAAGGAAATTTGGCGTTCGGAATGTAGTTCTTGTAATGTCTTCAACAAAAGTCTTATCGTTGATCCTTCAGAGAAAGTTCTAGGTTTCAATCTTCCTAGGCAAATTTGGTGTATTTTAAATCGACTTAGGACTGGTCATGGTCGTCGCAATGGAATGCTCTTCAAATGGCATTCTATTGAAATCTCACTATGTGAGTGTGGTTGTGGTGTAGAAGAAACCATTGACCACTTGGTGAATACTTGTCCAATTCATACAGATCAAGGTGGTTTTCAAGCTATCCATTCAATTTCAGATTTTTTTTTAGAAAGGGTCGCTTACTTCAAATCAAAATAATGAAAACTGAAATATATTACTCCTTTCTGATTCTGGTGAAGAACCAGAACGGAGAAGATTTTGTTTGGATCAAGAAGAAGCCCTCCAATAATTAAGTATTTCAGCTCATTTAGTATGGTCTTCAAGGACGCTATAGACACATGAATGAATGAGTAGATACTCGAGTAAGTATTCGAATTTTTATTTCTTGAAAAAGTATCGAAAAATTTTTCACGCTACAGTACTCGCCCAGTCTAGAATTATATCTCCTGGTGGTGTAGAAACCAGCAAAACCAATCTGGTGCCCAATAATAAAGATCCACGAGCCGCCTCTGACAGAAATCCAGTGGAACCCAGCCACGGATTTCTCTTTCCCGAGAAACGAGTTCATTTAATGGTTGTTTGCGTTATTTTCGATGGAAATTCGGTTTTAAATTATAGGGTTGCGGAGAGATGGCGTTACGTGCAAACGGTAAAATTTTCTTTAATTTTTATTCTCGGAACCAGCAATTGTTCGAGGTATTATTTTGAAACGCTCTGCAGAAAGTTGTGTCATTTCGAAATTCGAAAAGGAGACCCGAATTCATCGGAATTGTTAATTATGTAATTGAAAAAGTTCATTATTTTCATCGACGTTTTTAGTTTTTATTGGCTATAGTTCTTAATATACTGCTTTTTACATCCGTAAAAGTTTTTCCATCGGTTGTTGAGTTTCAGTTCTTATTTATTTCAAAATGATCAAGAGGAAAGCTACGTAAGTAAGTGGAGAGGGAGTAATGCTCTAAGGCAATTATAGCCAGTATTGCAAGTATAGGAGGTTTTTCGTTTTTTTTCGAAATTTGAGTCTTTATTGTGGAAAACTGATTAAACATTTATTATTCGAAGTATTTTCCATCGCTGGTCACTACTTTCTCCCATCTTTCCAGCAGCGTATGAATCCCGCGTTGAAAAAACTGGTCATCTTTTGAAGTGATCCATGAATCGATCCAATTTTTTACTTCGTCATGAGACCGGTGCTGGTCAGTCAGGACGTGTGCCATTCATCGAAACAAGTGATAGTTCGAGGAAGGAACGTCTGGAGAATACGTAGGGTGGGGTAGGACTTCCCATTTCAACGTTTCCAAGTGTGTCTTGATCACTTTCGCAACATGGGGTCGAGCATTGTCATGTTGTGAAATCGTTTTATCATATCTCTTGTTGTATTGCGGCCGTTTGTCTTTCAATGCTCGACTTGAACGCATCAATTGTGTTCTATAACGATAGCCTGTGATTGTTTCAGTCGGTTTCAACAATTCATAATACACCACGCCTAGATGGTCCCCCAAATACTGGAGCATGATCTTGTAACCGTGAATATTCGGTTTGACCATCGACGTGGAAGCATGGCCGGGATATCCCCATGTTTTTCTGCGAGCGGGTCATCTTAATGAACCCATTTTCCGTCTCCAGTTACAATGCGATGCAGAAATCCCTTCCATATTTGCTTTGCAAGCAGCTGTTCAGAAGCCGTTAAACATTTTTCGGTTTCAACTTGTAGGGCATCGAATTTTCTTGTTTCTGAATCATTCCCATGACTTTCAGGCTTTTTGAAACGACTTGTTGCGTCACTCCCAATGATTCTGCCAATTCATGAAATTTCACATGAGCAATTCGCACATTTGTGTCTGTATGTACACGATAACTTTATCCTTTAAGGTCTTGTACCATTGTAAAAATTTGGCATATTCTTTATCTTTCACGTGGACCAAAGAAAAAGTCGGAGGAAGTTTTTTTGCAAAATTGTGATTGTTTCGTTGTTTGTGTGGCACGTACCGCTTTATTGTTGAAAACGTCACACTCAAATTCCTAAAATCGACGAGGAATCAACAAATCTGGGTTTTCGTCAACACTATGGTCTACAGTAGCAACATTCTTATAGGGAGTTCTTGATGTGATTTTTAACATCACAAACTTCCCCCAACTGCTCAAAATTTTTCACCAGTTTCACTATTGCTTTAGTTTTGCGAACTGGTACTGCAAAATGCACACCATTTTTGTAAAAAATTTCAACAATTTCAATGGAATCTTGAACCGTGTATTTCGCATCTTTAGCAATGGCGTAGCTTCAAAAGTGACAGACAACAGGTTATTTTAAATGAAACATCCAATTGAAGAACCCTATACTTACATTTTTGTCATAGATAAAAACGCTTTTCCTACGTACAAACTCATCTCAAAGCTGCAGAGGTTGTTGGAAAAATATGAACTCCATCTGGAGATGAAGCTATAAGTGGGTGATCTGACAGCACAAATATGTTTTAAGAAACGTTTTTCGTATATAAGTATTTCACCTTGATCGATGAGAAATGCTCTGAAAGAGTGGATATCAACGAAAAAAGAGTATATAAAGGAGTTGTGGATGCAAATTCAACTCCTATCAGTTCAAATCTTGCAAGAAGGTTCGACGGTTGAACTTTGCACCTTCAAGAAATGGAAAGCTAAGCTGATGCATCTCTTCATATTATGTTTATCACATATGTGAAATTTTTAGGAGTGTTAAGACCGTATTCCTAGACCAAATTTGAATTTCATGACAGGAAACAACAAACCAAAAGAACGACGTGAACTTGTATAACCTAATCACCATTTCTCCCATTTCTGTCCTTCATGTAACTTGATAGATTTCTTCCAACAGTTCATCGAAATGGAAGCCAAGATTATATAAAACCAAATGAGAAATTTGTCCAACACTTTCGACCTTAATCCCAGAAAGCGATCTCCAAGCAGCCTTTGGTGTTACATAACCAACGATTTTCCCAAAGGCACTTCCCATCTACAAAGTTTGGACGTAAGAGATCAGATTGAATTTTGAACAGTTACATATTTCGTTTGAGGCATAAATTATGGAAAATCGTAACGAAAGGGAAATTCATTCAATGCCATCTGGTTTCGAGCTTTCACAACACGTCCAAGAGGATTTGACGAGATATTATTCATGAAGATTTCAAAAAAATTAATTGTAGAAATACCATTCTATCCTCTTGCTTTGATCAGGCTGAAGCCTAGTCTTCTTATGAATATATAGTTTTGCGAACTCTAACTGCAAAATGCTCACCATTTTTGTAGTGAATTTCAACAATTTCAATGGATTGTTGTACCGTGTATCTTTTGGAGTAGCTTCAAAAGTGACAGACAGACAATCTCATCTCAAAGCTGCAGAGTTTGTTGGAAAAATATAAACTGTATTTGGAGATGAAGATGAAAGAACGTAATCGGACAGTACAAATATAGTTTCTCGTATATTTCACCTTGATCGATGAGACAAGCTCTGAAAGAGTGGATATCAACGAAAAAAGAGTATATAAAGAAGATGTGGAAGCAAATTCAACTCCGATCAGTTCAAATCTTGCAAGAAGGTTCGACGGTTGAACTTTGCACCTTCAAGAAATGGAAAGCTAAGCTGATGCATCTCTTCATATTATGTTTATCACATATGTGAAATTTTTAGGAGTGTTAAGACCGTATTTCTAGACCAAATTTGAATTTCATGACAGGAAACAACAAACCAAAAGAACGCCGTGAACTTGTATAACCTAATCACCATTTCTCCCATTTCTGTCCTTCATGTAACTTGATAGATTTCTTCCAACAGTTCATCGAAATGGAAGCCAAGATTATATAAAACCAAATGAGAAATTTGTCCAACACTTTCGACCTTAATCCCAGAAAGCGATCTCCAAGCAGCCTTTGGTGTTACATAACCAACGATTTTCCCAAAGGCACTTCCCATCTACAAAGTTTGGACGTAAGAGATCAGATTGAATTTTGAACAGTTACATATTTCGTTTGAGGCATAATTTATGGAAAATCGTAACGAAAGGGAAATTCATTCAATGCCATCTGGTTTCGAGCTTTCACAACACGTCCAAGAGGAGTTGACGAGATATTATTCATGAAGATTTCAAAAAAATTAATTGTAGAAATACCACTCTATCCTCTTGCTTCGATCAGGCCGGAGCCGAGTCTTCTTATGAATATATCCAGCCGAAAAGTGCGTTAACTAAGTAGGTTGAGTTGTGTAATTTCGATGTAAACGAATATCGAATGTATAGTCAAGGTTGAAAAAGACATATCTTCTAGCGTAAATCTGACAATTGCCGAAATATCAACCGGATTTGAATAATTCAACCTTCAATGATGACAGAATTCGGGGGTATGCTTTAAATTTTGGTTGTCTTCAGGCGTTCTCACCTACACTGGACTGCTGAATAGCTTGTCATATGTTGATGGAACGTTAAGACATGCTGGAAAGTGAAAATTTCATTAGCCAATACGAATATGTAGAAATTTTAGGTAGGTACTTGATTTTTGTGAAAATGAATCTATATGTACGAAATTTGTTTTAGTCATTTTTCAAACAACAACAAATGGATTGTCATTTAACTTTCAATATCTGGATCCAGACTTTAATGTAACAGGCCAATTGAAAAGTCCCCGATCTACTATAGTAAAACACATTTTTTTGGCAAAATTCGATTTTGTTATTCATCATAGTTGCCTTCGAGGGCGATACAGCGATTTTAGCGATCTTCTAACTTTCCGATATCATTTTTGTAGTACGATTTGTCTTTCGCTTCAAAATAGGCCTCAGTTTCGGCGATTACTTCTTCATTGGCGCTAAATTTCTTTCCAGCGAGCATTCTTTTGAGGTCTGAGAACAGGAAAAAGTTGCTATGGGCCAGATACGGTGGATGCAGAAGCAATTAGAAGCCCAATTCATGCAATTTTGCCATTGTTTTCATTGATTTGTGACACGGCGCATTGTCTTGATGAAACAGCACCATTTTTTTCTTCAAATTGGGCCGTTTTTAAAGATTTCATTCTTTGAACGATCCAATAACGCTATATAATAATCGCTGTTGATGATCTGGCCCTTTTGGAGGTAATCAATGAATATTATAACTCGCGCATTCCACAATACTGAAACCTTGCCAGCTGACTGTTGTGTTTTTCCTCGCTTTGGAATCGGTTCGTCGTGTGCAGTCCACTCAGCTGATTGTCGATTGGACTCCGGAGTGAAATGATGGAGCCATATTTCATCCATTGTCACATATCGACGCAAAAAATCAGGTTTATTGCACTTAAACAGCTTCAAACGCTGCTCAGAATCATTAACACGTTGTTGCTTTCGATCGATTGTGAGCTCGCGCGGCACCCATTTTTCACACAGCTTTCTCATATACCAATATTCGTGAATGATATGATGTACATGTCCAGGTGATATCTTCACAATGTCTGCTATCTAGATCAACTTCACTTTACGGTCATTCAAAATTATTTTGTGAACTTTTCTGTTTTTTTCGTCGGTGACAGCCTCTTTTGGGCGTCCACTGCGTTCGCCGTCTTTGGTGCTCATTTTACCACGTTCAAAGTTATCATACCAATCAATGATGGTTGAATTTTCTGGTGCAGAGTCCGGAAATTCTTCATCAAGCCAAGATTTCGCTTCAACTGTATTTTTCCCTTCAAAAAGCAATATTTTATCAGCAAACGAAATTCTTTTATTTCCATATTTTTTCAAATAACAAATGTAGCTACACTCACAACGCAATATCTCACAAACAAATGGTCGGACTGCTGTCAAATTTTGACACGTATCGTTTGAAGGTTGGTACTAACTAAAAATCATATGGATTTAATATTAGCACCACCATCTGTGTCTCAGACCGGGGACTTTTCAATTGGCCTAATATATTCCGAAATTTAACGAAAATTTCAAAATATCCTGCTGGATTATATATCTATAGGATATGTGTTATCTCTGCGAGGCCCACAAATTCAGCATCTTCTGCGTGTTCATTGACAAAGTGGTATTTCCTTCCAGGAAGCGAATGCAGCTGTGATTTTGGTCCGAATAAACAAAAGTAATTGCATAATCAAAATAATACTCAACCATTAAATCATCGAAATGTGTTATTTATCTATGTTGTTTATAGAAAATAGAGATATTCTATTGGGAATAAAGTAAATTATGATTCCTCTTTTATTGTATTAAATTACGCATTATTGCAATGACCGTTATCTTAAACATAGTCAGATGTTTTGTTTGGTATAAAGTTTGATAAAATTGTACCGTCATTCAATATGATAAACTTATTGTGTTAGACTATTTTGTGATTTTTGCCTGTGGTTGATATAGCTGAACACTTTTCACGTATGGCATGGGGAGCTATTGCATATGGAAGCAGGTCATCTTTGTTGTTCATCAGAGGTAATATGACCGCCGTGAGTTACATCCAAGAGTTTCTATCGTATATACACATGTAATGCTTTATATACACATGTTCTGCCTTATATACACATGTTCTGTCTTATATACACATATTCTGCCTTATATACGGACGCACATGAACCCACTTCTGCAACAAATAATGTGCAACCAAAAGTCTGAACTACACTGGCCCTTTTTTAACATAATTAAGTCTATTTGTTGCCTAAGTCCTCTAGATTTCCCCATCTTCTACCCATTGAACACGACTGGAACATTATGAGAAGAAAACTATTCCATTTACCATATTCTTCACAGACTCTTACGATACCAAGTACAAGTAGCCTGGGATAAAATACTTCAAGAGGAAATCGATCAAATCATTAGGATTATGCCTTGAAGTATTTCTGAGTGCATAAAACATCGTTGGACGCATATAAAAAATTAGAGTACGAGAATGTTCACGATGAAACTGCAAACAAAAAAAATGCACTAGAATATTAAGACGTTCTGAGTGCAATTATGCTAAGAAAAAATGCCATACTTCACTATGGTAACGTCGTTTTTGATGTTTAGTCACATCAGGGTTTTTCTGATTCCCAAAATGTGAAATGCAACCCTCGTAGTACCTTTATCGCTTGATTATTTTTGCTGTAGAAAAAAATATTGTCTCTGTCACCCATGTAATGGTATTTTTCTACTTCTGGAACTCTATAATCCTGCGAATTGCTACGTTCATACAATTTTCAGGAAACGTTTTGCCTATAAACGTTCACATGACTCTACGTCAGTACATTTCCCGATTTTTAAATTTCAACTTCTCCATTCCAAGAAGCTGAGGAATCAACAGGCAAATATGTCGCTATCAAATCGAAAAAAATCGAAAATACAGGAATGTATTAATAAAATCCCATGATCGAAACGTTCCCAGAAGAGTTGAACGGATAATGGTTATGCGTCATCAGAGCCCATTTATCAGCGTTCAGTAAAATTCCTGCGAATATATAGGCGATACCACACAGCCGATGTCCTTGACTAGGTCGCTGGATCAAACACGTTCGATTACAACCATAGTCATCTTCCGATTCCTGCTCCGCAGTCATATTTTTCGGTCAGCAGGATATAAATCTTCGTTGAGGCCAATTGAGGCCGTCTACACGTGTTTGTCCTGCTGAATTGGACAAAATTACGAATTCAGGAGCGAAGAATTGTTCGAAAACAACATAGGTACCTACTGTATCTTAGTTCTTTCAATTCTTCGGCATAAAATTTGTAGTATCTTGGATACTTTTCACAAAAAGAACTGTACCCTGTACCTCAAAAAACTATCTTAGATGCCGAAAAGTATCTAATAGTTTAGAAAAACCCACTTAATTCATGAAAGAGCTGAAAAAGAATCTTAGGACAGCACTAATGTGAATTTGGAAATTTTCGGATCTCTTTCATTCGTGGGCCAATTGAAGATCACATTTGTACCTATAGAGAGGTATGTGGTCCCCAATTGGAGCATAAATGAATATGTTTACACTGTGATATAAAGAAGCAACACCAAGATCTGGTTGATCTGGGAGGCCAGAGCAAGATCTTGACGTTAGTCTCTTTGAAAAGATCCATAGAAAATCTTGCAGTGTGGGGACAGGCGTTATCCTGATAAAATTCGGGACATCCAGCTCCTAAAGGAATGGGATGAACATTGGATTTTGCCTTGGATTAACACCAAATGGGACCTTCTTCCAAAAATAATAGCACTCTAGACAATAACTCCTATGGTAAAGAGAATTATCTCTTATGGTGGAACTGTTGAGAAAGTGTCCAGCGGAAAAAGATGAATAAGCGTTCAAAAATTCTCCACAATGGCACCAGTATAGCTAAAGGGTAGCCAACCCAAGAAGGCGAACACACTTTCATCCTTATTTACTACTTGCTTTACTTCTATCAGTACTTTTTGACGTTTCCTATGAAACTCACCCTTCAGCTACACTAGCACCACCAATTTAGGTCAGCTCAACGGATATTTTTAAAACGGGAAAATTATTCTCCTTCTTTTAACCTTCCATATCCTAGAGTATGGTTCACATGCCTCTCAAGAGAAAACTGCACATTGTGCAGTTCTTCATGTTAACATCTGTCATGATGTTCCCAAGCAGAATTGGGATTCGTCACTGAAGACCACCCTATGTTATTCCAAGTTTCAATGCAATCGCAAGGTATACGACTTCAAAGGTTGCTGTCAATGAAGAGCCTTCAGCTGAAGCTGAAGTAGATGTGGTCGATAGAACTGCAAGCTAAAAGCTTTAACTGACCATAAACTGTACAAAAGATTGCAAGACTTCCTTGATTTAAAAATTATTATAGGTCTCTTAATTAATGGAAGTTAATGGAAGATGGAGGTCCTGGACCACATTTATCTATCTTGGTTGTCCATATCCTCGCTTGAGACCTTCTTGATCTTCTCTTAGACCATTCTTGATAAAACAGTACCTACTACAGAAGATTGGTTACGGTTAAGACGATTAGCAAATTCTCTTAATGAGACGTAATAGACATAAATACAGTTTCAAAACGAAAAGAAGAACACAAAAATGAAAGAACTACAACCAAGAACGATAGGTACCGAAATTTTCTTCTAGAAATAAACCAGATAATTTCTAATGTGACAACAAGTAAAATGTAATATTTTCCATGACTATTAGATTATTTTGAATTAAATTTAAATCTATTACCTGCAACCATAGAGTAATAAACATAGATAGAGGGAGTATACGCAATTTTTACATGTCCACAATATGGTTAGATTACGTTGATGGATTGTGATATATTTTCAAATCCACAATTTTTCTATATCATTATGAATGAATATTTCATTGAATGAAATATATTTATTTGAGTGATTCTCAATTAAACATGCATATTTGAATATTTGGAATCCGATATTTTTCCTAATTTTTGAATTTATAGTATGAAGAATATATATAATTTTCTGTATCTACCTGCTGAAATCCAAGGTTTGGCAACTTTTGCTCTTCTAGTGTCATCGGTTGTTTTACGTCGTTTGGCGCGCTGAAGTTGTTTTCTGAATTTTTGATATATTTTGGTATTTATTTCAATATATTTTGAGATAATATGAAATGTTGATTCACTATGGGACATAAAAAGTGCGTTCTTTGTGGAGAAACTCGCGAATTGCGTGAAATATCGTATCACTGATATGTTTTCATTTCCGCGCGCTTCATGTCAAATTTTATAGTTCATGTTGGGAACGAAATTTGCTTTTTGGAAACTATATATGCTTCCTCTATCTATGTGTATTACTCTGAGCCTGCAACCTTCAACTAGTTGAACATTTGTGCCAAGTTTGGTCACAAAGTTCTAACGCCTTCTTGGTGTTGCATTTTTTATGTCGTAGGTAGTCACTTATCGTGCTGAACTAGTCGTCCAATAAAAACTAATCGAAAAATTCATCCAAACGGAACTAAACCTTTCTGAATGGAATCTGATTGCACAACCATTCATCTCAAAAATTTACCGAGATGCAAAATAACGATGAATTGCGTTTTAACAAGAATCCTAATCTTTCCATGCAATGCGCCCTTGACATCTAGTTCCCCAAAATGAATTGATACAACACGATTATCTTCTAAGAAATGTCACTCAGCAAATATGCAACAATGATTAAAAAATATCGTTATTAATTACATATTTACAGAACTGTATTACGTGGAACACAAAATGAGGTTCATCAGGTTCAAGTTTAATGAGTATAGCAACGTTAAAAAAAATATCAGCTATGTGTTTTTGACGGAACGCAATTTTGTATATTAATGAATGGATTTCGATAAAAAAAAAATGTGAGAAATAAGGAAGAATTCTTTGCGAGATTGATGTTTGAGTTTTGAAAGAGCGATGGGCTATTCTATACGTATTAGGCCAATTGGAAAGTCTCCGGTCTGATGCACAGATAGCGGTGCTACTATTAAATCCATATGATTTTTGATTAGTGCCAACCTTCAAACGATACGTGTCAAAATCTGACAGCCGTCCGACCATTAGTTTGTGAGATATTGCATTGTGAGTGTAGCTACTTTTGTTATTTGAAAAAAGATGAAAAAAATAATTTCGTGTGCTGATAAAATATTGCTTTTTGAAGGGAAAAATACAGTTGAAGCAAAATCTTGGCTTGATGGAGAGTTTCCGGGGTCTGCACCAGGAAAATCAACCATCATTGATTGGTATGCTGAGTTTAAACGTGATGAAATGAGCACCCAAGACGGCTAACGCTTTGGACGTCCAAAAAAGGCTGTCACCGACGAAAAACTCGAAAATGTTCACAAAATAATTTTGAATGACCGTAAAGTGAAGTTGATCGAGATAGCAGACATTGTAAAGATATCATCTGAGAGCGTACATCATATCATTCACGAATATTTGTACATGAGAAAGCTGTGTGCAAATTGGGTGCCGCGCGAGCTCACAAACGATCAAAAGCAACAACGTGTTAATGATTCTGAGCAGTGTTTGAAGCTGTTTAAGAGCAATAAACCTGAATTTTTGCGTAGATATGTGACAATGGATGAAACATGGCTCCATCATTTCACTCCGGAGTCCAATCGACAATCAGCTGAGTGGACTGCACATGATGAACCGAATCCAAAGCGAGGAAAAACACAACAGTCATCTGACAAGGTTTCAGTATTGTGGGATGCGCAAGGTAAAATATTCATTGATTACCTCCAAAAGGGCCAGACCATCAACAGCGATTATTATAAAGCGTTATTGTATCGTTTGAAGTATGAAATCGCCAAAAAACGGGCACATTTGAAGAAAAAAAAAAGGTGCTGTTTCATCAAGACAATGCGCCACGTCACAAATCAATGAAAACAATGGTAAAATTGCATGAATTGGGACACGAATTGCTTCTGCATCCACCGTATTCGCCAGATCTGGCCACCAGCGACTTTTTCCTGTTCTCAGACCTCAAAAGAATGCTCGCTGGAAAGAAATTTAGCGCCAATGAAGAGGGGCCTATTTCGAAGCGAAAGACAAATCGTACTACAAAAATGGTATCGAAAAGTTGAAAAATCGCTATGATCGCTGTATCGCCCTCGAAGGCAACAATGTTGAATAATAAAATCGAATTTTGCCAAAAAAATGTGTTTTACTATGGTAGACCGGGGACTTTTCAATTGGCCTGTTAAGGAAGAATTCTTTGCGAGATTGATGGTTGGTGCTAGAGTTTTGAAAGAGCGATGGGTAATTCTATACGTATATATCACAACAGTGGCATCATACCCAAAGTTATCCATACGGTTGTATAAGATTTGGCAATAAGGATAAATGCCGAATTTTTCGTTACGAAATATATCGACCCAAATACGGTGGACAACGCAGAGAATACAAATGTCTAGACCAATTTTCATATATCTGCATATGTAATGAAGGTCGAAGAACACTCCATACAAAAAACCACCAAAAATAAATATACATTGTTGACTGTTGAACGATGAATCAACCTGAAACACCAAAAAGTGTACCTAATATAGCAATTAGGTCAGATTATTCTTCTTTTCAGATTGAATTTCTATGAATTGAGTGAAAATATACTATTTTACCGGTAAGTTTCATTGTTTTCTATGCGTGAGCATGCGTAGATTGCTCAAACATAAAGGGTGGAATCCGATATTTTTCCTAATTTTCGAATTCATGATAAGCAGAAAATTTATTATTTTCTGTATCTATCTGCTGACATCCAAGGTTTTGCAACTTTTGCTCTCCTAGTGTCATAGGTTGTTTAACTTCGTTTGACGCGCTTGAAGTTTTTTTTTTTTGGATTTCTGATATATTTAGGTATTTATTTCAATATATTTTGTGTCAATATGAAACGTTGATTCACTATGGGACATAAGAAGTGCGTTCTTTGTGGAGAAACTCGCGAATTGAGAGTGAAATATCGCATCACTGATATATTTTCATTTCCGCGCGCTTCATATCAAATTTGGTAGTTCCTGAAAATGACATATGCTCCTCTATCTATATTTACAGGGTGTTTTTTGTCGAGGTATATTACTTTAAGTTGGCATTACTGTTCAAGATGGCGACCGATTCAACAGATGTCAAGTGATTTATTCTCAGTTTGGTTTGGCAATTCATCATGAATAGACTCACGCCTGAACAACGCTTGCAAATAGTGCAATTTTATTTCGAAAATAATGGTTCTGTGCGGAAGACGTATCGCGCACTACGTCCATTTCATTTTGTTTAGCGATGAAGCGCACTTCTGGTTGAATGGCTACGTCAACAAACAAAACTTCCGCATTTGGAGTGAAGCTAATCCTCAAGTGTATGTCGAAACACCGTTACATCCAGAAAAACTGACTGTTTGGTGCGCTTTATGGTCTGGTGGAATCAATGGTCATTCTTCAAAAACGATGATGGCCAGAACGTTACAGTCAATGGTGATCGGTATAGAGCCATGATTAGTAACTTTCTCATTCCTGAATTGAACAACCATGATGTCCAGGAGCTGTGGTTCCAACACGACGGCGCAACATGTCACACAGCTCGTGCCACAAACGATTTATTGAAAGACACGTTTAGTGACCGCCTAATTTCACGTTTTGGACCTGTCAATTGGCCTCCAAGATCTTGTGATTTAACACCGCTAGACTACTTTCTGTGGGGCTATGTAAAGTCATTGGTCTATGCGGATAAGCCACAAACCCTTGACCATTTGGAAGACAACATTCGCTGTGTTATTTCCGATATACGGCCACAAATGTTGGAAAAAGTCATCGAAAATTGGACGTCCAGATTGGACTACATCCGAGCCAGCCGTGGCGGTCATATGCCAGAAAGCATATTTAAAATGTAATGCCACAAGATTATCTTGCGGATAAATAAAATTCATGTCAATCGAATAATCCATCGTTGTTTTATTGCAATTTAAGGTTCTATAGCTCTAAAAAAAACCCCTTTAGATATTGACAAGCAGTTAAGCGGGAATTTTGAAATACCAAATCTGCCAAACACACAGGTTTCAACTTTTATTAATGATTGATGAATAACGGATCATTTACGATATAAGAATCCTCTCGATTTTTATTCAAGAATTCGCTTGTGGATGTAGATGAGGCTTTATATTCAAAACGGGTGATTATATCTCAAAAACTCTCATCCATAACACTTACATGCTAAAAAATTTGAAGTACGAGAAGAAGGAATAAGAATAAGATGAAGAAGAATGAATTCTGAATTCCTAATATTATGTTCTATGATTCAAATAGCAGAAAGAAACAAACATAGTTGAATTTATTCTATCTACTGTACAAACTTTTCAAGTTTGTGTAGACCTACAGGGTGTAAAAATATCCTGCTTGATCCAAAGAAATTATCGTTGAACTAATCATTTCTCAAGAACAGTGAGGAATTTTTCGCAATCAAATTAATGAATTCAATGAGAGCTATGACCTCGAAATCATCAATTTATCGAATTGCGAATGCAATGATAAGAGATGCGTCGAATTTTTTGTTTAATTTTGAATGGAGTTGTTTTTGGCACTTTTACGTCTATAGTGCCAAAATTACGGTTCATCTGGAAAGATATCGTGCAAATCCAAAAATCAAAATATTTTCAAATGCGATTATGTAAGCAATAAAATGATCTTAGCATGCATTGAAATCTTTTACTGATAACCTTCGTAATCAAATAGTGTATATTCAACATGCATATTGAAGCGAATTTAATATCAATTGTATATCCGAGTGAAGGTTAATCGAAAATCCTGAAGAATGTATTCGAATAAATGAGGAATGCACTGGAGTGATGTCAGGATTTTTTTTTCGGTATCCTGCTTGAATTTTCTTTTTCTGAATATTCTATGGTTCTGATGACATTATCACTTCGGAATTTTGCACGAACCTTGAAATTGTTATTTCATATAAAAACCCAAAATATCTCAGAGTAATAGACATAGATAGAAGGAGCATATGTCATTTTCAGTAAGCAAATTTTGTCCCCAACATGTACTATCAAATTTGATATGAAGCGCGCGGAAATGAAAACATATCAGTGATACGATATTTCACTCAATTCGCGAGTTTCTCAAAGAAAGCACTTCTGATGTCCCATAGTGAATCAACGTTTCATGAAACTAAGAATATATTGGGATAAATACCTAAATATATCAGAAATCCAAAAAACAAACTTCAAGCGCGCCAAACGAAGTGAAACAACCTATGACACTAGGAGAGCAAAAGTTGCCAAACCTTGGATTTCAGCAGATAGATACAGAAAATAATAAATATTCTGCTCATTGTATGATAAATTCGACAATTAGGAAAAATATCGGATTCCAAATATTCAAATTTGCATATTTGATCGGAAATCTCTCAAATAAATATATTTCATTCAGTATAATATACATTCATAACGATATACTAAAATTGTGGATTTGAAAATATATCACAATCCGACAACGTAATTTAACCATGTTGGAGACATGTAAAAATTGCGTCTACTCCCTTTATCTATGTTTATAGCTCTATGTAATAAACCATAGAGTACCATATTGCAGTGTTCCCAACTTTGCATGTTATCCTTCATTCACTGGCCTCAACATCCGAATCCTCAACCAAAATTCGCGGCATTCAAAGAGATTGATACAGAAAATAATAAATATTCTGCTCATTATAAATTCGACAATTAGGAAAAATATCGGATTCCAAATATTCCAATTTGCATATTTAATCGGGAATCACTCATAAAAATATTTCATTCAATATAATACAATTCAATAATTCATTCATAATGATATAGTAAAATTGTGGATTTGAAAATATATCACAATCCGACAGCGTAAACTAACCATGTTGGGGACATGTAAAAATTGCGTATACTTCCTCTATCTATGTTTATTACTCTTTACAAAATATCAAATCTGTCGGTTTTGTGGTCACTCATAAGATGTCTAAGAACATGGTGAATGCACTCGTCAATTTTTGAATGGAATGACATTCGACCAAATTGAAAATATTATTAGTTTTATTTCGTGGCGGCGCCGAAATGTCATTCATTTTGATCTTTGATTTCGACAGGATACATCAATTGAACCCCGATCCTAGCCAATCAGAAGCTTAAACTAATATTCTCAAAATTGGCAAAACAAAAGCTAATCAGCATACACCAGGTTTTTAGACAAGTAATGAACCGAATATCCAGATTAATTAAAACAATTTTTTGGAAAAATTCCCTTAAAATTGGTTTAGATAGATGAAAAAAGTTATTCAAAAATTCGGTTTTTCTTCCACGGATTAGCCAAGCTTTTCGATCTGATAACCTTCTAAACCACAGAATATCATAGAATGGATTGATTTGTTTCGACTATCTTCAGGGATGGCCAAAAACATGTCAAGATTGCAGAACTGCTTTCGATAATTCCTTCATTTCAAGATCATTCAATTCAGGTGCATAAAATTACACGACACCGTGTTTACTCAAAATTTTGCTTATTTCCAGATGAATGAACGTTGCATCCATTGAAGATTGTTTACATGATTATGTAGTTTATTTATATACAGAAGCCGAGCTTTCTATCCTGATGGTACAGTGACCCAAAAGTGGCAACTTCTGTGAAATAAGTCTGCAATAAGGTTCCCACACATCAAACAAGGTGTCCGATATCGATGCTCAAAGATCAACAAACTTTGGTTAGGGTAATGGCATTTATTTCTTATGATTAATTACAAATATTGGAAAGATTATATTTTTTATGGTCTGCAGGAATTCTTCAAGGCGAATTTCAAAACTTTGAGCTACACACCTAAAGTTTATTTTTTTTATTTATTAATGAAAGGTTCTTCAATAGAAACGATACAATTCAAAATAGTTATAATGCCAACCCTCTGCATTCTTTTTCGACATTTCTTATGTCAATCCTATTGGAATACCTTTTACTATTATTAAATACCTTTTTTGTTATATCAATCTCAAAAATAAACTTTCAACATAAATGAAAAATAAAAAAAAAATATTTGGGGTGGTTTTTTTCGAGGTATATAACTTTAAGTTGGCATTACTGTTCAAGATGGTGACCGATTTAACAGCTGTCAAGTGATTTATTCTCAGTTTGGTTAGGCAATTCATCATGAATAGACTCACGCCTGAACAACGCTTGCAAATAGTGAAATTTTATTTCGAAAATAATAGTTCTGTGCGGAATACGTATCGCGCACTACGTCCATTTTATTTTGTTTAACGATGAAGCGCACTTCTGGTTGAATGGCTACGCCAACAAACAAAACTGCCGCATTTGGAGTGAAGCTTATCCTCAAGTGTATGTCGAAACACCGTTACATCCAGAAAAACTGACGGTTTGGTGCGCTTTATGGGTTGGTGGAATCATTGGTCCGTACTTCTCCAAAAACGATGATGGCCAGAACGTTACAGTCAATTGTGATTGGTATAGAGCCATGATTTCTAACTTTTTCATTCCTGAATTGAACAACCATGGTGTCCAGGAGCTGTGGTTCCAACAAGACGGCGCAACATGTCACACAGCTCGTGCCACAATCGATTTATTGAATGACCGCCTAATTTCACGTTTTGGACCTGTGAATTGGCCTCCAAGACCTTGTGATTCAACACCGCTAGACTACTTTATGTGGGGCTATGTAAAGTCATTGGTCTATGCGGATAAGCCATAAACCCTTGACCATTTGGAAGACAACATTCGCCGTGTTATTGTCGATATACGGAAAAAGTCATCGAAAATTTGACGTCCAGATTGGACTACATCCGAGCCAGCCGTGGCGGTCATATGCCAGAAATCATATTTAAAATGTAATGCCACAAACTTATCTTACGGATAAATAAAATTCATGTCAATCGAATAATCCATCGTTGTTTCATTGCAATTTAAAGTTCTATAGCTGTAAAAAAAACACCCTTTATATGTAGTATGAAGAATTTGTCAGGACGATTTGATCACTTTTTATTTGACACTGTTTCATAACCTAAATAAAAATCTTTATTATTGTTAGTATTATTATTTTTATACCATGAAACATGGAACAACTTTCGACCATACGAGATTCTTCAAATACTAACCTTGAAGAAAAAAGATAGTAGTAGTTCTTCGATCCCTGTAAGATTCGAGGTTCAAGCGTACCAGAAAAAAAACACCTTGGAGTAAATAATCCAAGTCGAAGTGATGAATGGTCATGTTAAATAAATTTTAATTTTGGCGCCAACTCACAGAAAGTCCATTAAGGCTTCTGCGTAGTTGAATCGCGTAATCAAGCATTCCTAGATCGTTATTCATAGAATTATCTTCCTATCAACAAATACGTTGTTGGTTATTGACTTCACAAGGTGGCCTTGCCGGTAAGGTTGTATTCCTAGTTCCTAGTAAACAAAATGTTTATGCTAAAAGTACACGTTTTAGAATTAACTATTTCCTGCTCGCCATTAGTTATTCACTTTCACAATTAAAGTCAAGGAAAATATTCACCGGTGTAACAGATGAAGTGAGAAACAGCGAGATAAAATCCTTTGACCCATCAACATTGAATATTTACACTCGATTAGTAGGAGATAAATATTTAACCATGTTATGATTATTTAATTAAATGAATTATTGAAAATACATCAAATGAAGGTCTAGAAATTCTGAAAAATTATTTTCTTGAGTGGCGCTTATGGCCTAATCCAAATAAAACAGAAGTTTCCTTTCTGTTTTCATTGGAATAATCAACAAAAATATAGAAAATTGAAAGTAACTTTCAATAATTCCGCCTTGAATCATAATGATACTCCCAAATATCTTGGAGTTAAACTTGATTCTTTTTTGAATTTCAAGGTCTACTTGAAACATTTTCGTTCGAAATTGAAGTCGAGGAATAATATCCTTCAAAAATTAGCTGGTTCTTCATAGGGTGCTGATGCCAGCACTCTTCGTACAGCAGCTTTGGCCTTGGTTTTTTCTGCTGTTGAATAGTGTTGTTCTGTTTGGTTCAAATGTGCCCATGTTCATAAAATTGATGCACAACTTAATGTTTCTATGAGAATTATCAGTGGAACTATCAGATCTACACCTCTACATTGGTTTCCAGTTATATCACATATACTTCCGCCTCATATTTGTAGAGAGGTTGCAGTCAAGAAATCTTGGAAAAAATGTCATTTCTATTTGTACTTATTTCCAATTGTATCTTACCTCCCAGATAATAGAACTGCCAGATTAAAGTCACGCAAACCTTTATGGATTAATACCTTTCTTCAATCTAATTAAAGTGACAAGGAAATTTGGCGTTCTGAATGGAGTTCTTGTAATGTCTTCAACAAAAGTCTAATCGTTGATCCTTCAGAGAATGTTCTAGGTTTCAATCTTCCTAGGAAAATTTGGTGTATTTTAAATCGACTTAGGACTGGTCATGGTTGCTGCAATGGTTTGCTCTTCAAATGGCATTCTATTGAAAGACTATGTGAGAGTGGTGAAGAAGAAACCATTGACTTCTTGGTGAATACTTGTCCAATTTGTAAATTTCATGGTGGTTTTCAAGCTATCCATTCAGTTTCAGATTTGTTTCAATTTCTAGTAACAAAATGTTGAATCTGGGAAAACTAATCGTTTTCAAGATAATTGCGCTTTTATGAATACAAACATATTACTAATGAAAAAATTGTTCTGCTGAAAATGATTTTACAATACTGGTTCAAATAACAACTGGATACTCAACCAAAAATAAAATGATACACATCGAAGAAAAAACATCCAGAACTCTCACTATTATCAAAAATCAGAAGTTTGATATAAAAAAAATAAAATATGTAACTTAATAACCTTTTACATTAAACAAATTGAAAATGTACCAAAGATTGTTGAATTGCAGGCTGAAGGCCCCTTGGTCGATGGCCAATTGCATATGCAATAAAGTACTGTTATTATTATTATTATTATTAAAATGATACAAGCGTACTAATATGATTAAAAAATGAACACACACACAAGATAATATCGACTTGATAACAAAAAAATGTATTGGAGAACAATTAAATCTTTCTCGAAAAACAATATGGGGGAATTTTAGGCGAAGATTTGGCTTTACATTCTCACAAAATTCAACTTGTTTAAGAACTGAAGCTATTGGTAGACTGTAAACGTCTTTGATTATCTGATTTTGCTGTTGAACAACTTGAAAATGATGAAAAATTTCATAGAAAAAGTGTATTCAGTGATGAAGTTTGTTTTTGGTTTGATGCTCATGTAAACAAACAGAATCACAGAACTTGGAGTGATAAAAATCCAGACTAAATTATTTCATTCACAGTTTACTGGAAAAAGTTTTTGAGCTAAAGATGAGAAAACTATGAGACTTCACCAAATTTTACCAAATATCAACTAATTACGTTTTTTTTGCACCTGAGTGTGGTTGCATATTATTCGATTCTCATACTTTTATGTCCATAGATCGCAATAGTTTAAATATTTCTGTATTTATGTTGATTGAGCTCTATAGTACGAATAGGAACAATCGGTCAAAAACTACACTACAATGCCTTTCCTGGTATTTTTTTGTGTGTCCTGAAACAATACAACATTCAGCCTCACATCACAACGGAAAGAAAGCTGGCAGATCCGCGTAAACATGATTTATGGACCGGACGTTACAATACAGCCCTGGCCACCTATACTCCTTTAATTTTCTGCTTATAAACCAAAAGATCATTCCGGAGAACCACAATGAGTCCGGACTTTTATAGCTTCTCCTTCAAAAAACTGCCAATAGCCATTAAACTCATTTAAAAAAAAACAAAAGAAAAAAACATACGCTTCTCGTCTCCGAATTGGGGTTACGTAACGCGGGACCCTTTGATGTTTATGTTTCTCGAGAATGATATACGACTCCCAAAGAGGTTTACAGCCGAAAATTTCAACGGTCCACTTTCGTTAAATTCAAATTAGTCTTATGTGATTCGTGAATGAACCAGGAAGTTGGGGCCTACAACGCTTTATTGGCGTTTAAATAGGGTTGATGGCAGACGTCCAAACGTTAAATATGCTGTAAATTATCCTAAATAACAATTTGGGCGGCGGACAATTGGCTGTTACCTCAAAGGAGGGTAATATGCGAGGTGATGACCCCAGTTGACATGGAATTGATGCCAATATGTGGCACTGCACTGGACCAGAAGAAATCGAGCTGCATTTTGGTTTATTTCCGCTTAATACATTTTTGGGATTGGGATTTGATACCGAATAACTGCATGAATGAACTAGCGGTCAAAAGCTTTTGAATTCAAGTCAGAGCTTTGATATTTCTTTTCAACATATTGCTAAAATTTACGATGCTTTTGACTCAACTCAGAAAAAAATGGAATAATTTCGCTCTCCAAGTGTCAATAGCTTCAAGAACCAGCTTGATGAACCCTTTTTTTTCATAATTTCTTTTTCATAATTTGTTTTTTTCATACTTCTTGTGTTTTTA
Source organism: Harmonia axyridis (assembly GCF_914767665.1). Lineage (NCBI taxonomy): Eukaryota > Metazoa > Arthropoda > Insecta > Coleoptera > Coccinellidae > Harmonia > Harmonia axyridis. The sequence continues at coordinate 36,967,641 of NC_059505.1, forward strand.
CGATATTTTTCATTGTATCTCAAACATGAAATTTCTGTTTAGTTTTTGTGGGGTTATAGGCTTCGGCCTCCCCCATCCCTATTTTAATAATAATAATAATAGTTCATTCTTAAGGCGTGAGCCTGTATTAATAATAATTAAGAAAAAAACGCCTAATGAAGTGTCAAATAAATTCATGATATTCGCAAAAATACATTGGAGATAAGCACAGTAAAAAATGATACACAGGGTGTCCCGAGATTAAGGTACCAAACTGAAACAGAAAATTCACCTTGAAAAATAAATGAGACACTCCTAATAATTTTTATCTCAAATGTCGTTCTTTGCAGAGATACAGGGTGCTGAATATGAAAAATTAAGAGTAGGTAATTACATTGGCGTACAACTTTGCTTCCACCGTTTTTTTTTACGAAATTCGAGGCTTTTTTGTTAAAAACTGGTTACATTTATGATTCAAAGTATTGTCCATCGCTGGCCACTACTTTCTCCCATCTTTCGGGCAGCGTACGAATCCCGCTTTGAAAAAACAGGTCATCTTTAGAAGCGATCCACGAATCGATCCTATTTTTTACTTTTTCATAAGGCCGGAAGTACTGGTCATCCAGGCCGTGTGCCATTGATCGAAACAAGTGATAGTCCGAGGGAGCAACGTCTGGAGAATACTGCGAGTGGGGTGGGACTTCACATTTGATTGTGTCATTCGATTTTCTTCTTCATTCGATTTTAACAACTCATAATACAATACGCCTAGCTGATCCAACCAAATACTGAGAATGATCTTGGAATATTCGATCTGGCCGTCGACGTGAATGCATGGCCGAGATATCCCCATGGATTTCTGCGCTTGAGATTTTCGTAATGAACCTATTTTTCGACTCCATGCAGAAATCTCTTCCATCTTTGCCTTGTAAGCAGCTGTTTATAAGCAAACAAGCGCCGTTCAACATCTCTCGAATTCAAATCGTACGGTACTCAATTTCCTTGTTTCTGAATAATTCTCATGACTTTTAGGCGTTTCGAAATGGCTTGTTGCGTCACTCTCAATGATCCTTTCAATTCTTGTTGCATTTGACACGAGTATTGATCAAGTGATGCCTTCAATTCTGCATCAACCTACTCTCTTCCACCACCATGCTGATCTTCGACGTCAAAATCACCGTTCTTGAAGCGTTGAAACCACTCTCGACACGTTCTTGCACTATTAGCGGCCTCACCATGGGTATTTGAGAGCGTTCGATGAGCCTAAGCCACAGATTTCTTCATATTAATGTAGATGATTAAAAAATCCCGCAAATGGCGAGAATTTGGCTCGTAAGCTGACAAGTTTAGTCGAGAATAAGTTCATGATGCAGACACAAGTCGATTAATATTTCGATGGCGTTATGTTTACAAATACCTAAGCTTATTGTATGACATTTGCGATCTTTTAATTTCGACTACCACTTACCGCTACAGCTTTCTATTGCAAAACGGCGAAAGCAAAGTTTCACACCTAATATTATTCATAACTTCCACAATTTCTGGCCGGCTAGGTCGCCGGACCTGATGTCTATGAGTTTTTACCTCTAGGGAAGATTAAAAGATATAATATAATAATATACGTTAGGTCAGGCGACCTAGAGGGCCACCTGTTGGGACTTCGAACATAACTAATATTCAACTCTATCGAAATATGTAGAAATAAACTGGGTGTCCCATTTGAAAAATAAAATTCATAGCGATATCTCATGAAATATCAGTTTGCAGAAAATTGAATTGACGTCATTGAATTCTACGTAGAAATTTGCTGTAGGTTTTCACAGAAATGAAAACCGACATCAGTTTTCGTCTATTAAGTATAGAAATAGGTCTTCCAATTCAAAAGTGTCCAATTTGGCCCATTCTGTATATAAGTTGAATCTGATGTATGTATAGAGGAAAACATGTCTACACGCAAAGCAATTACGATTTTTAAGAATCCAATTACGTAATATAGCATTTCTCTGTATCTTCTTCTTCTATCCTTTGTTATGTTCTTGGCTCTTCCCTCTACTGTGTCTTAATCACTGAAAGATCGAATCAATCTGTCACATTTTCCCTTAAGTGGGCCTCCAAACCAGCAGAACATATAGAAATGTTTCTAGAATACTTATATAGTGGACCAATCAAAACAACATAAATGTTGAATCTTGACCATATCAACAAATAAGACAGAAAAATTCGGACCAGTCATTTGATTCAAGAATCAATTTGCACAAGAAAGCTTCTTTTGGACGATTGTATTCCTCTGAATGATGGAACTTATGAACTTTAACTTTTATGAATGAATAAGTTATATATTTTGGTATAGGATAGATCTACATGTGACCTTCATTTCCGAATTTATATTATGCTAATTTTGAAGGTACTCTGGAGAGGTGATTGTCCAGACTAGAAATATGATTTTGACCTCAAATGTCTAGTGAAGATGTCAAATCTGGGAGAGGTAGGTGGTTGTCCTGTTTACGAGATTTTTTTCAGTGAATCTTGTAGTATTTGCGGCTTTCTCCTTGAACCGAACAGGAACTTGCTTGATGTCAAAGCCCCTGGTTGAAAAAATTCGACAAAAGCACTGACAGGTGCTTTTGAGCGCCCCAGAACGGTATATAGGTAGATATAGAGTTTGCCAATTCGAAATGTTCATATTGGCAACACTGTGTTTAATTCTTCTTCTTCTTTCACGTGGTCTGCATTTCATTTTCTCAAAATGAATGTTTTCCAATATTTCAATGATTTCTTCGATTTGACTCATCTTTAATTGATAACTATTATTAGTAGGTATTAAGTAGAGTCGAGTTATCTTATCCCTTTGAAACTGTATGCGTGAAAAATATACTACCAGCCTCTGTAAAAACAGGAAATGCGAAACACACAAAAAATTAAGACTACCCACTAGGTTATCCGACAGGCGAAAAAATTAATAAGTGGACTCATTGACATGTCTCTAAGGTAATTTTTTAAAATTGCATTGTCTTTTGGACCACCTATAGAGTCATCCGTAAATTTGCAGGAGACTTGAATCGGAAATATTGAAATTTGTGTTTTGATATTCTGCTTGAATTATCTGTGGTGTTGAAGAAGCTATCCACACTACATTTTGTATTTTTATTATACATCCCATAGAGTAATAAAAGTATACGCAATTTTTACATGTCCCCAACATGGTTAGATTACGTTGTCGGTTTGCGATATATTTTCAAATCCACAATTTTACTATTTAATTATGAATGTATATTACATTGAATGAAATAAATTTATTTTTGTGATTCCCGATTAAATATGCAAATGTGAATATTTGGAATCCGATGTTTTTCCTAATTGTCGAATTAATAATAAGTAAAATATTTATTTTTTTCTGTATCTACCTGCTTAAATCCAAGGTTTGGAAACTTTTGCTCTCCAAGTGTCATCGGTGGTTTCAAGTGGTTTGGTGCGCTTGAAGTTTGTTTTCTGAATTTCTGATATATTAAGGTATTCATTTCAATATATTTTGAGTTAATATGAAACATTGATTCACTATGGGACATAAGAAGTGCCTTCTTTTTGGAGAAACTCGCGAATTGAGTGAAATATCTCTGAATATAAAATTAAATATTCTAAAATATAAAAATCCACCTGGAATGAAGGCCTCATTTCTTCAAATCCACATTGTTTATTACTACCTACTCCCAAATGTCAAGTTTGCGAAAATGATTCTTTCAGTGTTCCAGTATCATATGACCATATGGGGATTATCAAAAAGGTATGCAAAAATACGGGCAGAATATGAATGTAAACAACATTTCTAAGAAAAGGAAGGCGGTTGATTTCAGCGTTGTTTGTACGGCAGCCATTACGAAATATAACACCATCATTAATCTTAAATGGAAGATCAACTAGAATTTGTCGTTATCGTTCAAAATAAGATGATCGAAATGAACTTCTGGAAGAGGATTGAAATCGATTTTTTTCTTGGAATTGAATAATGAATTGTGCACTGATTATTTTGAATTGTTCAAATTTCAACACAATCTTTTGTTCATTTTCGATGTTCCCTAGGAAATTCCACATATCTACCAATTCAGGCAAAAAAGGTTGAAACGAAAATTTGAAATCTTTCAAAGGATATTCATTCATACAACAAGAATATTAAGTAACATCTATGGACTTCGAAATTATAGAAAAGAGGCTTTATTTTTGAGTTGGATAAATGTTTGTTCCAATCTCAGAGTAATAAACATAGATAGAGGGAGCATATGTTTTCAATAAGCAAATTTTGTCCCCAACATGAACTATCAAATTTGACATGAAACGCGCGGAAATGAATAATACGATATTTCACTCAATTCGCAAGTTTCTCCACAAAAAACGCACTTCTTATGTCCCATAGTGAATCAACGTTTTATATTAACTCAAAATATATTGAAATAAATACCTAAATATTAAATGAAATTCAGAAAACAAACTTGAAGCGTGCCAAACGACGTGAAACAACCGATGACACTTAGGAGAGCAAAAGTGGCCAAACCTTGGATTTCAGCAGGTAGATACAGAAAATAATAAATATTCTGCTCATCATAAATTCGACAATTAGGAAAAATATCAGATTCCAAATATTCAAATTTGCATATTCAATCGGGAATCACTCAAATGAATATATTTCATTCAATATAATATACATTCATAAAAATATAGTAAAGTTGTGGATTTGAAAATTTATCACGATACGACAACGTAACCTAACCATATTGGAGACATGTAAAAATTGCATTTACTCCCTCTATCTGTATTTATGACTCCATGCTTCCAAAATTCAGGTTGTTCAATATAAAATTAAAAAATCAATATAAATAACCTAGGATTATACATAGGTATAATTTCAATGAGATTGATAAGTCAAGCTCTCCAAATAAAGATGTGTTTTTGATATCTGGAAAGGAAAAAAATTGAAAACCCTTTCAAAAATTAACTGCTCACGTATTATGTAATAATGATTTAATGAAAATCTACTCCCTCTATCATCTAGAGTTTCTCTCGAAATAATTCGAAGTAATATAGGGAATTTTAGTAAAAAATTTGTTTATTTCCATAATGATAGAAGAGATACAGAGGTCAGCGCACCCTGTAGAAGTACAGACTAGACAAAAATGAAGAGAGAAAGAAATATGTTTGATATTGTTGATCTGTTCACTAAGGTACATCATTTTTCTAAGGGTCTACGACCTCAAATGAACCAACAAAATTACTATGCATTTTTACCTGCGTTTTTTCTAACCACTGGAGTCTAGCTTTTATCCACGTCTACCTTCAGATATCAATTGTTGTCCAGACCAGGAGAGGATGATAACAACGCTAAGAATCCATTAATATTAGAAAGGGTTATTTTTTGAACCAGCATGATAAGTAATACTTTCCGATTGGTGTTCAATATTTATCCTTTTAGCTAACATTTTTAAGTTTTATAATCAAAAGATTTCGATAACAATTTTTCACCATAGATAGGCACCATGACCTACTGATTTTCCATCCATTAAGCACATAAAGAACATAATAGAAACTCAGTACTCAATGGCTTCATTTTAAGACCTTCTTCATTAGGCTCAAGTAATCAAAAGGAAATGCTCTTTTCCAAAAAGTTCATGAGATAATTTATTTATTTTCCTTTGATTCATATTTCACATAAGCCAAAAAAACGTGTGGATAAGTAGGTAAGGTAACGGGTGTTTTTTTTCGAGGTATATAACTTTAAGTTGGCATTTCTATTCAATATGGCGATCGATTTAACAGCTGTCAAGTGATTTATTCCCAGTTTGGTTTGGCAATTCATCATAAATAGACTCACGCCTGAACAACGCTTGCAAATAGTGCAATTTTATTTCGAAAATAATGGTTCTGTGCGGAATACGTATCGCGCACTACGTCCATTTTATTTTGTTTAGCGATGAAGCGCACTTCAGGTTGAATGGCTACGTCAACAAACAAAACTGCCGCATTTGGAGTGAAGCTAATCCTCAAGTGTATGTCGAAACACCGTTACATCCAGAAAAACTGACTGTTTGGTGCGCTTTATGGGCTGGTGGTCATTGGTCCGTACTCCTTCAAAAACGATGATGGCCAGAACGTTACAGTCAATGGTGATCGATTTAGAGCCATGATTACTAACTTTTTCATTCCTGAATTGAACAACCATGATGTCCAGGAGCTGTGGTTCCAACAAGACGGCGCAACATGTCACACAGCTCGGGCCACAATCGATTTATTGAAAGACACGTTTGGTGACCGCCTAATTTCACGTTTTGGACCTGTGAATTGACCTCCAAGATCTTGTGATTTAACACCACAAGACTACTTTCTGTGGGGCTATGTAAAGTCATTGGTCTATGCGGATGACCATTTGGAAGACAACATTCGCCGTGTTATTGCCGATATACGGCCACAAATGTTGGAAAAAGTCATCGAAAATTGGACGTCCAGATTGGAGTACATCAGAGCCAGCCGTGGCGATCGTATGCCAGAAATCATATTTAAAATGTAATACCACAAGATTATCTTGCGGATAAATAAAATTCATGTCAATCGAAAAATCCATCGTTGTTTTATTGCAATTTGAAGTTCTATAGCTCTAAAAAAACAACCTTTACTATACCAAAAATTGTCGAAATGTTCCAGGATGTTATTTAAACGTTACTTAATATTATTGGTGGAAAAGTAGCGACTTGTTGACTTTTCAAATTCCATCAAAAACGTCGAATTTCATTCAAAATCATCGAAACAATATCGAACTGTGTGTAGTTGGACAAAGTTCATTGCACTCTGGTACAGACTAGACAAAAATGAAGAGAGATAGAGATTGTGTTTGATATCTGACTCTTACATAATTTTTCAATGGGTCGACGAACTTTGACAACACCCAAACATTGGTGTGTTTATACCTGAGTTTTTTCAACCATAGGGGACGACGTTTTTTCAAAGTCTACCTTCAGGTACCAAGTTATTCAAATAGAAATAGAGGTCCTATTGAGAGATGATAAGAATATTAAATTCTGATCACATTTGACGAGAAAAATGGGGAAATACCAATAAGTTTCCAACAATATTCGTGTTGTTGAACTAGACGGCGCTTTCAAAAATAAATTCAAAACTATACTTCTATGGTAACAAGTTCTGTAGGTGTCATGATAAAAATATTTAACACAATTTAACAATTGTCCAAATTATTCAAAACATAACACTAGTGCTGGGCGTTATTCATGCAAAAAGAAAATTATTACAAAAAATTTTGAAAATTATTTATTCGAATTTTGACATATAAAAATACACTCTAATTTCCGTAACTATTGTAAAGAAAAGCAAAATGTTTCGCAATTGATGATGAGAAGTACCTTTTTTCGCCATTAATTGGGAAACACATGATTGAATTAATATATAATACAGAATAATTTAATGACTAAACTACTAGATTCATTGTCATTAAATTTCAAAATGTATTCATTTTAATGACTGAAAAATATTTGAAAATATTAATAACAAAATTTGATTGTATCACATTTGTACTACACATAAATAAATGAGTCAGTAATATTGACTCAAGCTGACAACAAAGTTTTCATTTTAGTATTAATTTGCGTTTTTTCCATGTGATTTTCTCTAAGGATGTTCGTGGCAATTTTGTATTTATTATTATTAATTTATTTATTATGGAATTCTCCTTATAACCCTCAGTAATTGTATCAGATCAACTCCAGAATTCCCAAGAAGACTAGTAAAAGACGCTGAAAACAGTGACCTGTATACAAACAAGGATTTGACAACTTTCAAAATGTATTTGTTAAGCTTGTGCAAGAAAAAGAAAAATTTCTCTGTGGTTCAACTCTATGCTTATTCGTACCATACTATCTCCTTATCGAGTGCTCTCATTCTGATATAATTCATTCAATGTAATTAACAAACTCAAATTAAACAAGTTATAATCATTGTCGTATTTTCCTTCATCCTTAATAATACATTTATTTAGTAGGATAATCAGCATTTTACAATCCTTCGAACAAGAAACAACATTTTTGGTATTTCGAGCCAGAAGACAATATTTTGGTACTTCGAGCCACAAGAAAAAGCATTCATGGATGAAGTAATCATTTTTTTGGCCCTTCGAGCCGGATGAAGCAATCATTTTTTTGGGCCTTCGACCCCAAAAAGCAATCAGTATTGATACCTACAGATGGCACACAAAATTTCCCATTCAAATATTTGACAAAAATCTGACTTGCTTGTGTTTTTTTACCATTCGATGAAATTTATACTCTATTTCAATGAATCAGAATTTTCTTTCAGAAAATGAGCAATATTTTTTTTTTTACTGAAAACTTACTAATTTAAAATGATATTTCAAAAATGCCAGTAAATTTGTATACTTCTTAATGTCAATATTTCTTTTTAGGTACAGTTCGGTTCTTAACATAAAATTTAAGCTCCACAAGGTTGAATTTTTCATTTTCTTTTTTTACTTGAAAATACACTTGTAGAACATTTTCGTTCAAATGTGAAATATTCAGTACTACAAAATATTGCTCGGTGAAAACATGATCTATGTTTCGAAAATGCACAGACGAATGAAATTTATGTTCCCAATCCATAGAAAGACTCGGTCTCAAGCCATCCCAAAGAAGTATACACCTCTTCAAATAGAAAATCATTAGTCTGTTGTTGTCCCACTATGAACAAAAAAAAACCACTTGAACTTGAAACTAAGGACAAGGAGGTTAACGCCCTTAAAGAACTCAGAGTCAGGTAGGTAGAAAGGTTTTTTACTTTTAGTCGTTCGGTCACAAGGTTCAACATGTTGGACATAGAAAAACAGGACGGAGACACCGAATAGAAATTTCGAGAATATTCTTCGTTGGTAAAAAGGTCGATGAACTTTAAAAAACCGACGATGAAGGCTTCAGAACCCTAGAAAGAGTTCGATGATTTTTCTAGAAGGTTATTCTGGCTGATACATTAAGCGTTTGAGTCTTAACAAGACTCGAACTGCAGATGATTCTTGTGCGTGGATATGTCCCTGAAGAATTTCGATTTATTTCATTCAAATTATTAGTTGCGTAATTCGCAATTTTCAATTTAAATTCTTTATTTTTGACTATAGATTGGTGGTGTAGGATCAGAGAAACAGGAAAATGATACTCTGTTAGTTCGCCGACGTTTAGGAAAAATTTATTTCCATCTGACGGCGTACTATCTATGCATCGGTCGTATTGTTTGTCCCCGCTTTTTGATATACATATTATGATTTCTTTACACGTAAAATATTGGAGAATTGATTTAAATTTTAATGAGATGATTTTGGGAAGATACATTTGTCTAGCTTAGCCCTGAGGATGGAAATAAATTTTTCCGAAACGTCGGCGAACTAACAGAGTATCATTTTCCTGTTTCTCTGATCCTACACCACCAATCTATAGTGAAATTAAATTTTGGATCACCACTTCAGATCTTTATTTTTGGTTTTACTGAATGTTTTTACGTTTTTTCTGGAATTCAGGCAGGTTCCAAATTTCGTTCTCGCCCGAATTTGCAATACCTGGACCTTAAAAAATTTGAGAAAAATGAAAGTTCCTTCATTCAATCGATATGGTGACGTAGATCAGAAAAATCATCATGTTTCAGATCAGAGTTCGATCTTCAAAAAACGTTAGTATTTGAGGTGTCTGTGTCAAATGTTTTAGGAGATAACGGGTGTTTTTTTTTCGAGGTATATAACTTTAAGTTGGCATTACTGTTCAATATGGCTACCGATTTAACAGCTGTCAAGTGATTTATTCTCGGTTTGGTTTGGCAATTCATCATGAATAGACTCACGCCTGAACAACGCTTGCAAATAGTGCAATTTTATTTCGAAAATAATAGTTCTGTGCGGAATACGTATCGCGCACCACCTCCATTTTATTTTGTTTAGTGATGAAGCGCACTTCTGGTTGAATGGCTACGTCAACAAACAAAACTGCCGCATTTGGAATGAAGCTAATCCTCAAGTGTATGTCGAAACACCGTTACATACAGAAAAACTGACTGTTTGGTGCGCTTTATGGAATCATTGGTCCGTACTTCTTCAAAAACGATGATGGCCAGAACGTTACAGTCAATGGTGATCGGTATAGAGCCATGATTACTAATTTTTTCATTCCTGAATTGAACAACCATGATGTCCAGGAGCTGTGGTTCCAACAAGACGGCGCAACATGTCACACAGCTCGTGTCACAATCGATTTATTGAAAGACACGTTTGGTGACCGCCCAATTTCACGTTTTGGACCTGTGAATTGGCCTCCAAGATCTTGTGATTTAATACCGCTAGACTACTTTCTGTGGGGCTATGTAAAGTCATTAGTCTATGCGGATAAGCCACAAACCCTTGACCATTTGGAAGACAACATTCGCCGTGTTATTGCCGATATACGGCCACAAATGTTGGAAAAAGTCATCGAAAATTGGACATCCAGATTGGACTACATCCGAGCCAGCCGTGGCGGTCATATGCCAGAAATTATATTTGAAATGTAATGCCACAAGATTATCTTGCGGATAAATAAAATTCATGTCAATCGAATAATCCATCGTTGTTTTATTGCAATTTAAAGTTCTATAGCTCTAAAAAAACACCCTTTATATAATGGAAACTATAATATTTATTACTCCTTTCTAGTTATTTTCTTTGTTGTTTTTAGATTTAATTATAATATATGCGTCGTCAACTTCTGATGAAAGGATTTCGCTTGGATGAAGAAGAAGCCCTTCAATATAAATATGTCAGCTTATTTTGTAAACAAATACATAAACAAATCACTACACTTATTCGGGGAGACAGAGTGTTTGCTGAGGTTTTCATCTATTCTCTTGTATCATACGTTGAAATGTATGATGCATTTCACACTTCCTTTGCTAATAATGAAATTTATCGATACATGCTTCATTCATTGCTTGAAATTAACAATTTGTACAGCTCTTGCTCAAAAGAAGAGTTACAATAACAGCCTCTAACAAAGGCAGAACTGGTCTGATACAGGATTCTTTCATATATCTGCCACCTAAGAACTCTACAGTAGTGACATCAGATTAAATCGAAGATGATAATAATTGAGCCAGCCTTTCTTGGGTTATAAATCATGAGTTTATAAACTCGAAATTAAAGATCAACTCAAAGACTGGTGAGTATCTCAGCAATTCCACCGATAGTTCGAAATATCGAATTACGGAAACATAAACCTAGGTCAGTGCATGTTTATTCCAGGAAAAGAAAAACAAACGCGTAATACGCGAAGAAGTGCAAACATATCCGTGAAATTTGAATATTCTGGACATTTCACTTTTGATCGACGAGTTGAACGGACTTTCTGCTCTTTCCATAGACCATCTATCAGTCATTCCTCTCTTGATTAGTCGACTCGGCGATTTTTTTCATTCAAAATCAAAAATGCATTCACCTTCACGATAATAAAGTGCAACAAACTGATGTACGGGTAATTTGATAGCAAAGACGTAATCATAATATTCTGAATGGGTTCACGGGATGTAGTACCGAGATCAAAGTACTCCGAATCAATGAACGTTTAATAAAGATTATTTTCGGTGATTTTGATTTGCTGTAAGCTGATGCATTTGAATCGGAGATACTTGTTTGTTGGATTTTTTATCTCTGATTCAAATATTGGAAAACACTGTCAAATGAACATTTCGGAAGCTTTTTGGACGGTATAAGTCTTGTTTAATGATTTCCAGGGCCGGCGTTATGGGTGAAACAGGTGCCTCTATTTGAGGGGTAGCGATTCGGCTTAGTTTGCTGGCCCTATTTTCATAATTCATCCTTGATTCTTAAAAAAAAATAAGGTTGTTCCGCTCCACTGCGTTTGTCACAATTCCCTGCAATAAAAATCTCCAAACCGCCTCCACTGAGCCTGTATAATGAATAACATATGCCAGTCAAACCAATATATACAGAATTGCCTATTATTAGGCGTACAACATTTCTTCCGCCGTTTTGCAATAGAGGAGGGTTGTAGCAGTAAGTGGTAGTCGAAATAAATAGATCGTAGATGTCATACAATAAGCTTAGGTATTTGTAATCATAACGCCATCGAAATATTAGTCGATTTGTGTCTGCATCTTGAAGTTCTTCTTGATTAAACATGTCAGCTTACGAGCCAAATTCTCGTCATTTGCGGGAGTTTCAATTTTCTGCAATATGAGGAAATCTGCGGTTGAGGCTCACCGAATGCTCTCAAATATCTATGGTGAGGCCGCTATTAGTGAAAGAACGTGCCGAGAGTGGTTTCAACGCTTCAAGAACGGTGATTTTAACTTCGAAGAACAGCATGGCGGTGGAAGAGAGAAGGATTTCGAAGATGTAGAATAGGAAGCATTACTTGATCAAGACTCGATCAAACGCAACAAGAATTGGCAGGATCATTGGGAGTGACTCAACAAGCCATTTCAAAATGCCTGAAAGTCATGAGAATTATTCAGAAACAAGGAAATTGGCTGCTATAGGAGTTGAAGCCGAGAGATGTTGAACGGCGTTTGTTTGCTTGTAAACAGCTGCTTGCAAGGTGAAGACGGAAGGGATTTTTGCATCGCATTATGACTGGAGACGAAAAATGGGTTAAATGATCAGTAAAAGTTAGAAATATCATAATAATTCCAACTCTCCTCGAAAGGAAGTACTGTACGAGTCTTTTTATTTATTTTCACAAAATTTGAGTTTTGACTCTTTTGTAATGATTTTTTGTAGGATTTCTTTCGAATATTCTTAAAATACATCATTGAATAGGGAGGAGATGTTGAATGTGATGTGTTAGATGTCAACTGCGATGTTTAGAGAATAGAATAATCTTCTCAGCTAAACCTCCCTGTCAAAAATGTTGTCCGTTGTTGCCACCCTTAGGTGTTTTTTTTAACAATGTCATCATAGAACTTCTACCTCCCGAATACAGAACTTGAAAATTATTTTTGTATTCTTCAGAACTCTTAGGTTTGGGCGTTTGGGCTGGTCCAAAAAAGACTGGTACTATATGACAGACGGCATACAGAGGTCATCGCACCCTGTAGACCTACAGACTAGACAAAAATGAAGAGAGAGACAGATATGTTGTCGATCTGTTGACTAAGGTACATGATTTTTCTATGTGTCTACGACCTCAGATGAACCATCCAAATTACTATGCATTTTTACCTGCGTTTTTTCTAACCATTTGGGGTCTAGCTTTTTTCAGTGTCTACCTTCAGCAACCAATAGTTGTTCAGATCAAGAAATGATGATAACAACTGTAAGATTTCAATTATATTAGAAGAGGTTATTTTTTGAACTAGCTGGGTAAGTTTCACAGGGTGATTCACTGCTATGGCCTATTAAACGTTTATGGAAAACTAATCTTAATTATGTGCTGAACATTTGCATGTTGGGGTTTGAGACAATGATCTTTCTCCCTGAAATATTTTCAGACCTCTATAATTTTCGGTTATAATGTTAGACTGTTTACAATTTGGTCCAAAAAAGTACAGGGAATTTATCAGAAGATCATGAACTTGGACAACTCAAATTCATCAAAACTCAAGTTTTTTTTTCAGGAGCTATATTTTTTATTGTTTCAGTCAATTCACACAGAGCTTTGTTTGATATATTGTTGAGAAATCCATAAACCAATAAAATGTTCAACTACGAATAATTGAGTACAATTCATGAAATGTCAAATTTAGTTATCGAAACATAGAATTTTAGATTCTTTCTGTGTTTTCTGGGAGTCAGACTCTCCACACTGTTAGAAATTGCGGTTTTTCCTCATTTAAAGTTCTTCCTCGATACATTGTATTATTTCTATTGTCACATTGCATGCGAAAATTCAAAATTCTCGGAGATGATAGTCGCAAAAAACCAAAAATAGCTAACTGTGAACTGCTGATTTTTTGGAAGCGAAGGACCAAAAATCACATTGCCTCAACCATTGGCAGAATTCTTTCTATTGAATAGTATGATTCCGTTCCGCAATATTTTGTCCAGCCTAGTAGGCCAACATTCTTGCATCTACGCATACAGTTTTTTAGGTTGAGTTAACTGACCTTTTCACATTATCAGCATTTGGTTTAGAATCTCAACGCAACTTGGTGTTACCCAATTGATGGTCTCTAAAGTGCGTATACTGAACTCGCTCTAACCTAACAGAACCAGAGTCGTGGGAATCGAGACTAGGACTAGAATGGTCTTTGATAATTTGTACGCAATGGTATTACGAAATAGCTGCGTATTTTTGAAAGGTGTCTGAACCTGAAAATCAATCAAGAAAAAAATTGGGTGATGACCTTCTTCTGTGTCGATGAACCTTTGTTGAGCTGTTGCAGCGTGAACTTTTGTGAAGAAACAGATCTTGATGAAGGCGGGAAAAAATTAGAAGCACAGCGTGAATATTGCATGAAGTTTAATCATTTTTTTGATCTCTTGTATAGAGTAATAAACATAGATAGAGGGAGTATACGCAATTTTTACATGTCTCCAACATGGTTAGATTACCTTGTCGGATTGTGATATATTTTCAAATCCCCAATTTAGTAAAATTAACGATATAGTAATATCGTTATGAATGTATATTATATTGAATGAAATATATTTATTTGAGTGATTCCCGATTAAATATGCAAATTTGAATATTTGGAATACGATATTTTTACTAATTGTCGACTTTATAATAAGCAGAATATTTATTATTTTCTGTATTTACCTGCTGAAATCCAAGGATTGGCAACTTTTGCTCTCCTAGTGTCATCGGTTGTTTCACGTCGTTTGGCGAGCTTGAAGTTTGTTTTCTGATTTTCTGATATATTAAGGTATCTATTTCGATATATTTTAAGTTAATATGAAACGTTGATTCACTTTCGGACATAAAAAGTGCGTTCTTTGTGGAGATATGTTTTCATTTCCGCGAGCTTCTTGTCAAATTTGATAGTTCATGACTTCAATGAGATGAAAACTAAAATGTAACGTTAACAAATCAAGAAACAAATAAAACAAAGTCGATTTAGTTATATCATTTAACTCAAAAACGAATGGACCAGTCTTTATGATCTTTGATTTGTTAGATTTGTCTCCATCCCGAATAACAAAATATAAATAAAATAAATATATAAATATCAGAGAAATCTAAAGATGAAAATAAAGAAACTATATCCTCAAAAAATAGGTACATCAATTTGAGAGGCATTATTAAGGCTGCATTATTCACTATCGAAATATGAGAATATTATCTTTTTAAGTTTATTGAACTCAGTTTTACTTATTATAAATAAATTTTGAGGTATTATTTACAACCAATTCATTGAACTCTACAAAATTAATCTCATTTCACAAATACTCGATTCAATGAATTAAAGTTATGAATAGGGACTTTTTTATCGAACTCATGATTCTCCTCATCATCAAAACTATTTGGAGATATATAGGTTCGATAAGATTATTTCAGATTATTGACCGATAGGATTTAGTATTCCAAATTCATATATTTCCTTAAAAAATTCGATCAACTCCTCAATTTATAGAATATTTTCCTCAATATAATTTCAATGAATATTTCCAATTAAAAATTTCCTTGAAGCATCTGTGAACTGAAAGATCTGTTGAGATTCATAATTCTAGTAGTCCAACATAAGAATATCAGTACTTGCAAATCTTGTTCTCAAATAGTCATTTGAAATGAAGTACACAAAGTTCAACGTTATAATTCTAAAACAATGAGTTTAGCTGACTGTCAGATTTTTAGCTGATACATCAAGGTGATCAAAATATTGCTTGCAACTCAGGAACTTCTAATTATAAGTGAAAATACATGCATGAAACCTTGTATTGTATCCACCAATAAATATTAATTTTGTCACGGAAAGAGTTCAGAATATCTGATATTTTTAGAAAAATTTGAAAGAATACCAAAAAAAAAAGGTAATCTCTCATTCAAACAACGATTTAATCATTTTTTTGGAACATATCTTGAACGAAATTTTCGGAAAATCTTATTTTAATATCTGGTAAAGATACAATGATGCTTGATTTTTCTACTACCCTAAATGTTGACACAAAATTGTGACAAATAATTTCTCTCTAGGTTCACCGCACCAATCGGCCTATCATTTCTTCACAATCTCGGTATATTTCAAAGTTTGAGGTCTCTCTTACGGCACGTTATGGCATATTTTGCATCTGGATTTTCATCTCCATTAAAAAAATTCAAAAAGAAAAGGGGCAAGCATCGACATGAGTCAGGAGCTTTTGAGTTTTGAGCACTTTTTCATTCATTCGTCAGTTGCTCCCTTGGAGATCACATAACTAGTTATAGGAATATTTTAAAAAAGGCTGACTTGCGTCAGTGCTTTTGGAAATTTTTTTATTCATTAATATTGAAAGGAATGGTATGAATCATTGTGTTTGCGATCAGAAATACTTCAATTCTAGTCGAATCAACATTTTTCATGCTTCGTATGCCTCGCGTGCTTCTCCTAATTACCAGTGGCATTCGTACATCTATAGGAGTACAACAAGTGTATAATTTTTTTCAGAACCAATTATACAAAGCAAATTTTTTCCAATAATGACCACATTCATGCTAGTCTGTTGGTCGGATAGAATTGGCAAAATTCCACGTTAACTTTACGTTTACGATGATTATATAATATCATGAATCATGTTCGTGCGAAACTTCTTCACTCAAGTTACGTTCATGGTCAACGTCAACTTACACTTTTTATTTTGACTGAAATTTGGATGATGGGTCAAGGCTGTAGTAAATTCTCGCGCTTTATAAAAATAGATTTATGGATGTGTATAGTAAACAGGAAATAGAATACTCGTTCTATTAGTTTGACGGTAATAACTAATAACCATTAGGAATTTGAGTCTTCGCGATATACAGGTGTTCCATTAGACTGCTTATATCTTAGAAATGAAAGGATGTTGAATTATTATACTATGGATTGAGATGAATGCAAAAAATATTAAAAAAAAATTAAAAAACTTGTTGATATCACATAGATTGTAGCAGAAGTATTCTGCGTTGAAGTAGGTAGAAATAAACAATGTTTATTCGATTCTTTGTTCTTGTTTCTTGAGGATGCTGATGATGGGAGGTTTAGTTACGTTGCTTCTTTCGCACGGTTCACTCGTTTGGGTATATACGACACTGTTTATGTAAGGTGGATTAAAAGAAGTCCATTATTTTTGCACGAAAAACAAGGCTTTAATTACCATAATTAGAATGATCCGATTGAGGTCAAATATGCGCAGTTTTTTTAGAGAACTTGTTGCCATTTTGAAGGTACATTATGTCTCTCCCATAGAAGCCCTGGTTCCTATTGGCAAAAAATTGAGACAGTCGATTTTTACAAGCCTCTGTTGAAGCGGATTTTTCAGCAGTAAAATTGTTCGCCATAGTAAGGGACAGATGATGTCAGGTCCGGACTATAAGGTGGATGCATAAGAACCTCCCAACCAAGTTCCAGGAGCTTCTCGCGAGTCACTATCGATGTGTGTGGCCTGTCGTTGTCTTGTTGGAACACAACTCTCCTATTGGCCAAATCTGGCTTCTTCTGAGCGATTGCTTCCTTCAGACAGTCCAATTGTTGACACTACAGCCAATCCCACCAAACACACAGCAAAATCTTACTGGACGTCAATCTTAGCTTGGTCATCGTTTCCGCCGGCTCAACGCGTTTCGACCAGGACCGTTTTTGCTTGACGTTGTCGTAAGTGATTTACTTTTCATCACCAGTTACCAGCCTCTTCAAAAATTGGTCGACTTTGTTGTGATTCAGCAGCGATTGGTTCTTCCAGTGCGTCTTTGACATCAAAATTATTGGAAAGGAATCGACTAAACCAAAATTAGGCGTGATTGGTTGTTACAGTATCAGAAACATAAACACTATCTACATTTTCAGCCGTTTGTCTTGCATTTTCGCCTTTATCGAAGAAAAACTGTAAAATATAGCGCATTTTCTCTAAGCTAGTTTCCATCTTTGACGTGTGCTCAAGCTGAACTGAGTCAACTAATCACAAAACTGTCAGAGAAGCTTTTGTAATACAAAATCTCATCTTTTTAAAGACTTCTAGAGGAACCCGATTGGACTCGTACAACGCGAGGTACAGATAACTAAACCCATCTATTGAAAAAATAATAGATTTCTTTTTACTACACCTAAAACTGTTTTACTATTTTCGTCCAAGAATTTTTTTTCGTTTCAATTCCAAAGAAAAAATGAGAGCTTGTTATCATTCTGAGGGCAACTTTCTTTTTTAGAATGGGTCAACTTGAGAGCATTATAATGGAAACTATAACAATTATACCCCTTTCTGATTCTTCTCTTCTTTGTTTTCAGATATATGCATAAGTTTTAATGAAAAAAGAGGATGAAAAAGATTTGGTTTGGATGAAGAAGAAGCCCTTCAATTTAAATGTCAGCTGATTCTGTAAACAAATGGACAAACCAATCACTACACCTACATGGGGAGATAGAGTTTTTGCTGAGGTTTTTATTTTCAACCTCAGTAAAACGATCTGAAAATCATTGTTTTTTATGAGTTCCGCAGACATTTTCTCCTCTTTTGTAATATCATGAGAAACTGTACTAAAAAATTCAGCTTCAGTAAAATGACCCAGTGAAAATTGACGCTATACCTCCCCTACTATAAGTTATAAACCATGCAGGGAGTATACGCAATTTTTACATGTCCCCAACATGGTTAGATTACGTTGTCGGATTGTGATATATTTTCAAATCCACAATTTCACTATATCGTTATGAATGTATATTAAATTGAATGAAATTAAATTATTTCAGTGACTCCCGATTAAATATGCAAATTTGAATATTTTTAATCCGATATTTTTCCTAATTGTCGAATATATAATAAGCAGAATATTTATTATTTTCAGTATCTACTTGCTGAAATCCAAGGTTGGCAAATTTTGCTCTCCTAGTATCATCGATTGTTTCACATCGTTTGGCGCGCTTCAAGTTTGATTTCTGCATTTCTGATATATTTAGGTATTTATTGCAATATATTTTGAGTTAATATGAAACGTTGATTCACTATGGGACATAAGAAGTGCGTTCTTTATGGAGAAACTCGCGAATTGAGTGAAATATCGTATCACTGGTATGTTTTCATTTCCGCACGCTTCATGTCAAATTTGATAGTTCATGTTGGGGACAAAATTTACTTACTGAAAATGACATATGCTCCCTCTATCCATGTTTATTACTCTGAGTAATAAACCAAAATAAGTGCTGAACAGTATAGTCGAAAACGCATGTGGGCTGTGAAATCCAATTAACAAATGAACTCCTCGACCTTAAAACATCAATCGTTAGCCAAATCCAATTGAGAAATGCATTTCGATTACAAAACTCGATTTTAAGTTCATCGCCCTTTTATGTAACTCGAATTCACATTTTTACCGGCTCCCGACTTATCTAAAAATACTCGAAAATGCGTTATCAAATCTATGACAAAATTTGATTTGTGATGTAGGTAAGTGCCGGCAAAGATTTGGAACAATGAACTACGGGTCAACGTATTTGTAGAGGAGGCAAGGAAACCAGCCATCATTTGGTGGTCTTCAATTAACTTTCTCGTTTTGAATTCTGGTCTTGATTCGTTTTGTAGCCTTCATCTTCTTCTGTTCGGTAAACATCGAAACGAGAAGCTATTTTTTATTTGGACAGAATGATTAATTTTACTTAAGCTGTATACAGTGTGGTCACCTTTTGATCGACAACCTATAACCCATAAGTCTTTGAGATTCTTCTTCATTTCAAGTTATTAAGGAAAATACTAAATTAGCAACAATATTAAACAAAGTCCAATAAAATAATCCATAATTCATTATTCCGTAAAAAATTAAAAGAAATTGACCAAAAAATATCCTACCAATTATATCGGGTGTTTTTTTTTTCGAGGTATATAACTTTAAGTAGGCATTACTGTTCAAGATAGCGACCGATTTAACAGCTGTCAAGTGATTTATTCTCAGTTTGGTTTGGCAATTCATCATGAATAGACTCACGCCTGAACAACGCTTGCAAATAGTGCAATTTCATTTCGAAAATAATGGTTCTGTGCGGAATACGTATCGCGCACTACGTCCATTTTATTTTGTTTAGCGATGAAGCGCACTTCTGGTTGAATGACTACGTCAACAAACAAAACTGCCGCATATAGAGTGAAGCTTATCCTCAAGTGTATGTCGAAACACCGTTACATCCAGAAAAACTGACTGTTTGGTGCGCTTTATGGGCTGGTGGAATCATTGGTCTGTACTTCTTCAAAAACGATGATGACCAGAACGTTACAGTCAATGGTGATCGGTATAGAGCCATTATTACTAACTTTTTCATTCCTGAATTGAACAACCATGATGTCCAGGAGCTGTGGTTCCAACAAGACGGCGCAACATGTCACACAGCTCGTGCCACAATCGATTTATTGAAAGACACGTTTGGTTACCGCCTAATTTCACGTTTTGAACCTGTGAATTGGCCTCCAAGATCTTGTGATTTACCACCGCTAGACTACTTTCTGTGGGGCTATGTAAAGTCATTGGTCTATGCGGATAAGACACAAACCCTTGACCATTTGGAAGACAACAATCGCCGTGTTATTGCCGATATACGGCCACAAATGTTGGAAAAAGTCATCGAAAATTGGACGTCCAGATTGGACTACATCCTAGCCAGCCGTGGCGGTCATATGCCAGAAATCATATTCAAAATGTAATGCCACAAGATTATCTAGCGGATAAATAAAATTCATGTCAATCGAATAATCCATCGTTGTTTTATTGCAATTTAAAGTTCTATAGCTAAAAAAAAACTTTGCTTTTGCATATGGTATATTGTTCATTGACTAGTCTAGACAAACACTGGATATTACATAACGTTGGATCAGTTGAGTTCAGAAATAAAGAAAAAACGAATTTCTACCGATATTGATGTAACAGAAATGAATGAAATGAGGAAATAAGAAGTTAAAGGAAACTTTGTAAGCGAACTATCTCATGTTTACACAAATTTCTATCGAATTAATGATCAAATTAGGTAGTGTATTATATTTGTATGGAGCAACCTGAAATAACTGCAATTTTACCATTTATGATTCGTTAACAATGTTGGACTCATATATGAATTTGATTCATTTTCTTAAATCTATACGAAATAAAATCAAGATAGCTAATACCTTGATATAAATTTTTAACCCTAAGTCCAATCCTTGATACAAAGTTCTCTGTATTTATCTGTAAGATAAAATAATTTAAACCCAAGAGAAACTGATTTCCACTCGGCATAGGTCAAAACAAATTCTAACGTAGAGTGCAATGACTTGATAACAATTTTGGGATGTGATAATAATGCTGTTTACTGCATGCAGGTTGAGCAATCTATTGAACTTTTGATCTTTCGTAGGGCACCTTCTCAAATCGAACTTGCATAATTGAACATTGAAAACAACAAATTTATCCAAATTTACTACGCCTTGATTAGCATCATATCCCAAGAACTAAACGCCAGATTTGGAGGATTTTCTAAAATTGATTTGTATTTTGGTGAAAATAATATGTTGGGTTTTTGACGAAGTCATCATCTGGATGGGTGACCGCACACGGAACGATAACAAAAAACTCCTCTCCACACGAAAAACGAAAAAACATTTAATTTACTAATTAAAACAAAGAAAAATTGTGAGAATTACAATAGCGATAGAAGACATTCAAGTGTCTCTGTACTTTCACGATATCCCCCGTATCTGTTTTCACTTATGCTGTTAGCAATACTTGCTATTGACCATCAAACATTCATCTTAGAACTCGAACTTGATCTTGCCACATCCACCGATTGTCCTCAACATTCAACCATTGAGCAAATTGTCTCGACTACTTCTTATTTTTGTCAATACAGATATGGAAAATATAAGAACTGATTCGTAGAGTCTACATTTGAGGATATTCTGATTTATTTCTAATATTCTATAGATTTATTCTATTCAGGAAAACTTCTACTTGTAATTTTCATTGGGGATATTTACCCTTAGTTTTATTATATTTGATAACTACTTTCTTGGAGGAATTATATAAACATTCAAAGATATTAAAACTTGTGAGTTGGAAAATATTCCTCTTTACATACTAACATATATTTGGTGCATATCTTCAGAATTGAAATAGAGAATTTTTTGTTCGTTAAGATTTATTCTTGATTGAATTTCAATTGAAAACAGAATTACGATCAATAATACATAAACATTAAATAATGCGTCAAATATTTCAGTTTTCTTCTATTCAATGAAAAAAATAATTTACAAAATTGTACTGAAATTCAAACAAAATTTTGTCTTATCAAACTTTTCTTAGGGTAAAATTATAAATTTTATTTCGAAAATTAAATTTTCTGATTTTAGTCTTGAAAACTTTCGAGAGTTGGATGATTTCCAGTTTTCTTGAAAAAATACTTCTATAAGAAACAATAGAATACTGAAATCAAATACCTACAATATGGAAAAGAGAATTGTTCTTGTTTTTCATTCAAAGAAAAATCTTATCAACAAATTTTTTGTGAAATCCATACTCTTCTTGTCATAATAAAATTTGCATATCCAATATATAATTAAATCCAGGATTTTGGGTTTTAAATTGAACATTGATTCGTGAATATTTCTAGAGAATTGAAGAATTCCCAGATAAAAATTTTTCATGAAAGAAATTTTTTCAACTCTACCACAGAGGCAGATGTAAGAAATAAATTCTTCGAATATTGAAAATTGTAGGCAGCCGAGCTGGATTTGAAGTGATTTTTCCTAAAAAAGCATAGAATACCTGAGTTTGATACACAACGAAAAAAATTAAGGAGAACAAAAAAAAATTGAAAATAAAATTCAAAAACTTCTAGGCATATTGAAAATTTTATGTTTTCTATTGTAATTGAATTGAGGTCTTTTATGTTTCATAAAGCAATGATTCTTGAAAATTACGAGAAAATTTCTGAATAAACATTTTTCATAAAATAAATCATTTCAACTCTAGCACAAAGGCCAGGAGTAATGCAAATAATAATTTTTATAATATTGTCAACAATGGATTCCAAGTGAATCTGCCTAAAAAAGCATAGAATACTTGAATTTCAATATACAACGAAAAAAATTATGGAGAGCAAAAAAAAATGAAAATAAAATTTCCAAAACCTCTTCTAAATTTAATAAAACTTGCATATTTTGTATTATAATTTAATCTGGTGTTTTTTGTTGTATATTGAGCATTGGTCCTTGAAAATTTCCAAAGAATTCCCAGATAAACATTTTTCATAAGAGAAATTATCTCAACTCTAGCACAAAGACAGGAGTAATGTAAATAATAATTTTTTTTTAATATTGAAAATTATCAACAGCCAAGATGAACCCAAGTGAATTTCCCTAAAAATCCATAGAATACTAAAATTCAATACACAACGACAAAAAATTAAAAATTATTCTCAAGATTTACATCCAAGAAATGCATTCACAATCGCTCAACAATTTCACTCGCAATCACAATAGGTTAATCAATACAATGATGAACATACAATTCATCAACCTTGACAACATTATATCATCCGAAAAGAATCCAATTACCCTAAACTACGACAAAACCGCCAATATAAGAACAAAATTCACGATCAATGCTCTCCGCAACCAAGCGACACAGCATCCAACGAGTCTTGGACCACACTGAATAAGCAATCTATGAATGAAATGCACTCAGCGTACCAATAGAAGAAGGGATACCCGTCGTTCTGATTGGTCACATATGTAGGCTCCACCTGTCGTCTCCCACTAAGACGACTTAAGTCGCTACTAGATCTTATATAAAGCTAACTCTACTCTGAATACCAAAGAATAGATTTCGTGCATTTGAGAAAATTATCTCCAAAAAAAAAAATTGATCGCACAGGTCAAAATGTTGATATTTAATTGTGCTAAAAGCGTGTTTCACGACTTACATCAGGGTGACTTACAAACCATCCTCTTCGTTTTCTTCGGTGTGCTAGTGCTTGTTCGATTGTTCCAAAAATTGAGAGAACTGTACATCTTACCCCCGGGTCCATGGGGTTATCCCATCGTCGGCAGTATATGCTCCCTCAAGAAAGACCTTCACGTCCACTTCAACGACCTAGCTGCTGAATATGGTTCCCTGTTCTCCACGAGGTTCGGCAACCAGCTGATTGTTGTGCTGAGTGACTACAAGATGATCAGGGATATATTCCGCAGGGAAGAGTTCACAGGAAGGCCCAACAACGAATTCACCAAGATCCTAGACGGCTACGGTAAGTCTCACTCAAATACACTCCAAATACCGAAAAAATTTGCAACTTCCACAAATAAATAAATGCTTGAAAGTCCAAAGAACGAAAACTCAGAACAAGCCGGTTCAAGATACACATATTTGTTTACAGCGGTTAAAGTTGTGATCAAGTCGCTTGTATACGATTGACACACTTTTTCGACCTTCATCTCTGAGTAAAAGTGACGATCTCATTGTTATCGATATTCATTGCCGCTAACCTGAATTCTAAACGAAATTTTAAACACTCCAGGTCTGATCAACATTGCCGGGAAGTTGTGGAAGGAACAGAGGAAATTCGTACACGAAGGTTTGCGTCACTTCGGCATGTCTTACTTGGGAACCAAGAAGGCTCAGATGGAAACCAGGATCACAAAAGAAGTTGAGGAATTCCTCAGAATGCTTAAGTCCAAGAGGGGCCAAAAGGTAGATCTCAACCCTTACTTTGCCGTGTCCATCTCAAACGTTATCTGCGAGATCTTGATGAGTGTAAGATTCTCTTTCGACGACAAAAGGTTTAGGAGGTTCATGCAATTGATAGATGAGGGATTCAGACTCTTCGGCTCTCTGGATAAGGCTGTCTTCATTCCCATCATGAGATACCTACCTGGTAAATGGCAGACGTTGAACAAAATCAGACAGGTAGGTGTTTGTGGTTTTATTATAGAATTCGTTGATATTAACGTCTGCCTTCTTTTCTAGAACCGTAACGAAATGGGATTGTTCTTGCAAGAAACCATCGATGAACATAGAAGGACCTTCAACAGAGACAACATAAGAGACATCTTGGATACGTATCTGCTTGAGATTGCCAAGGCTTCCGATGAGGGTACTGAAGACTGTTTGTTCCAAGGAAAAGACCACGGTAAGTTTTACTCTTATCTTGAGAGATTACAAACGTTCTTATCCAATCTTCATTGATGATTCTAACATTAGCTTCTATCTCTTCAGATCGTCAAGTACAACAAATCCTAGGAGACCTCTTCACCGCTGGTATGGAAACCATCAAAAATACCCTGAGATGGGCTGTACTTTTCATGCTTCACCATCCAGACAAGATGGAGGCTGTTAGAGAAGAGTTGGATGCAGTTGTTGGCAGGGATCGTCTTCCAACACTGGAAGACATGCCTTACTTGCCTGTTACAGAGTCCACCATCTTGGAGGTGTTAAGGAAATCCAGCATCGTACCTATGGGAACTACACATGCACCTACAAGGTAAGAATTAAAACACCCTTTGGTTAAAAATAGATAGAAAAGGTCGTTGACTTCAAGAGAAATCAAGTGGCTTGAGATCGGTAAAACATTGAGGTTATGATGCGTGTCCGATTGATTTTTAGAAACTCGAAGAGGTGTGTACAAGAATTATGCGTCTGTCTGGGAGAAGTGAAAGCGTGCCAAAATTTTCGACGAGGTCAATAGACTTTTTTTAATGCCAGTCGGAATTTCACAAAGACGCTTTCGTAAAGACGGCGAGCGGTTGGAAGACAATTCTTTTATGTAATAGCACGCACTTTAAGAATATTCATTTATAATTATTCATATTCGGTCTATGGGACGTGGTGTAGATTGCGTTACGAAAAGTCGTGTGCAATTTTTGAATGGGTCCATCTTTGCAAGAGAATTCATTGGGTGTTGGGTGTTGAAATCCATCTTGGAGCTTCTACAGGAAGAATTTGCCAATTTTTAAACTTTTATGATTCACGAAGATTCTTATATTGAAAACATTCTGACAAATATTTCCTTACGAGTTTCGAATGAAAACCTTTGTTTAGTTTTTCAAAAAATCATGCTTTAGTATCATCATAATAAAACATCATTGTAAGTTATTAATGGGGTGATTGGTTGAAAAAAATTAACAACTGTTCGACTTAAAACCAATAAGTGAAGCAAAAAGAAGTCATCTTGAACAAATTCACAAACTCTTCAAAGTCCCAACCTCTCATTCATCAGAGTGTAATGATTTTTTTTCTTTCCAGGGATGTCAAACTCAACGGCTTCCACATCCCACAAGATGTCCAGGTGGTCCCCTTGCTCCACGCTGTTCACATGGACCCCGCACTATGGGATGAACCAGAAAAGTTCAACCCTTCAAGATTCGTGAATGCAGAAGGCAAAGTTGTAAAACCAGAATTCTTCTTACCTTTTGGAGTTGGACGTAGGGTTTGTCTTGGAGAGATAATGGCAAGGATGGAATTGTTCTTGTTCTTCTCCAACTTCATACACTCCTTCGACGTGTCCGTACCAGAAGACGAGCCCTTACCCAGCTTGACTGGTATTGCTGGTATTACCATCAGTCCCAAACACTACAACGTAGTATTGGAACCAAGACCAAATGGTTGGGACATACCTTCAGTCAGCATAAGGTCCACTGGAAGCCACTAACTCCAATCAGAGCAAATTATCCTGACAAACGGGTCGAAAATATAGTACAACTGTAAAAATTAGGTTAAGTATTTATAATATGACATATGTCAATTTGTACCATTTATGCTCAGTTTTATACGCGTCATCACAAGTTGTCTACCTGCAATTTTAAGTCTTCTATGAAGACGTTTGAGTCCACCAAGACGATATATGTGGTCCTTCTTTTAGGAAGTAAAATTGGGGAACGCAGACGTTTTAAAAAACCCTCTGTTCGAACCGAAAAATTCGAGCTATCCACTGCCATTTTTATTGACATGTGTTCCTATTACTAATCCATCAAATTGATGTCAATTTTCAATTCTGATCAGGTGGATTATCGCAGGACCACTGCTCTTGTTACAAAACCCATTGTTGTGAGAGGTTTTTGAATTTTACTTTGTACTGAATGAGTGGTTCCTGCGTTTTTAGTTTTAGGCAAGGTACTTATAGTACTTACATTACTTTTAGTTACATTCCATACAACAGATCTCTGCAGATTTGAAATAGGCTGTGTGAAAGGTGTTCATTCATAATCCAGCCACAATTCAAACCACATTTCACCGTAATTTTAAGTCTACTAGTCAATCAC
This sequence comes from Harmonia axyridis, assembly GCF_914767665.1. Lineage (NCBI taxonomy): Eukaryota > Metazoa > Arthropoda > Insecta > Coleoptera > Coccinellidae > Harmonia > Harmonia axyridis. Next base: position 36,995,023 of record NC_059505.1, read on the forward strand.
CAATTGGATTAAGGTTGTCTTTTTCCTTAAATTTGAAAAATCTTTTAATGTGTTCTTTTAGTGTTATAAGTGTTTTATCAATATTGATTACCTGTTTTGTTACCATCGCGATTTCCATATTGGAACTTTGTTTTCGATGCACCATCAATTTTCATCGATCCAACTTTCAATACATTCCATTTTCACACTAGTATTAATATGTATATATGTAATTTTATATACCATGAATTAAAAGTGTTCATTTATAACTTTGACTTTTAAGTTATTTGTTATTTAAAATAAAATATGAATAATTCAGTGATAGCAGTCTTATTAATTATGAATCCCCAATTAATTCTTAAACATCTCAATAATAGTGAAAAAAAAGAGTTAGTTCATGAAAATATTATATTATTTTATCTGGAAAAAAAAGACATAAGACGAAGTGAAAATGTATAATATAGTTTAGAAAAATACAAACTAATTGTTCTTTCATGCTTACTTCTATAACATTGTTGATTTCGACATAATTTAATAATATCCTTTGTGTCTTGAAATTAAATATTTAAAAGTGACCATGAGGTAAAGAAAAAATATGTATACAACATTTTTAAAACTTAATAACATATCAAATTATAATTTTTTTCATAGCAATCTTTCTAAGAATCTTTCACCTTTGGAAAAATTAATTATTGATTCTTCCTCAAATTGTATAAAAAAAATGAGGAACAGGATACAGTCAGCCAGATATAAAATAAATCACAGATTAATTTTCATCCAGAAAATACAATATTAAGCTTGAAAATTCTCGAAGGTGATCTTGAAGCTTTCAGGAGATAGAGTTATACCACAATGTCCATCTAAATTAACATTTTCCCTACTATCTATCGATAAACGGTATTTTTGTAGTATTGTGGAAGCAAATAAGTACAACAGCATCTTAGCCAGTTCATCTCCTATGCATATCCTTTTGCCTGAAATTAAAGACATGTTGTTGAAGGAATCAACTATAAGAATTATACACGAGTTAAGCTTAGATTATAAACTAACACCACATAAGCTTATCTCACCTGCTTGAAAGGGTATAAAATTCTCTGACCGACAAAAACTAACATTTTCATCTAAAAACCTCTTCGGATCGAATATTTCAGGATCTCTCCACTTCTTCTCATCCATATGAACTGACCATTGCAATGGTATTATCATAGTTTCTTTTGGTATTTGAAATCCTTCTATTTCTATAGGGGCTATTGTACCATGTGGTATGCCAACTGGTACTGTGGATCTTACTCTCTGCACTTCGGCTATAGAAGCTTCAAAGAGTGGTAATTCTTGAAAGTCTACCATAGTTGGACGTCTACCCTGCAGAACTGAAGCTAGTTCTTCTCGAACCAGTTGTTGAAAGTCTTCATGAAGGCTCATAAATAGCAGGTACCAACTGGAAGAATACAAATCGAAGGTATTTGGAATATAACTTAGACTTTTACTAACCTCAAGGTGGTGAGAGTAGTATCAAGTCCTGCTCCAAATACATCTGCAAGCAAATATCTCAGTTGCTGGTCATTATAGAACAGCCCTTCTGGTGTGTTCTCTTTCTTCTTCTTCTCGAGAAGGAAAGTATCTAACAGATTCTGTGGTTCGAAGTCAGGGTTTTCATCCAATTGTTGTTTCAGAGTTTTACGATGGTTTGCAATTATTTCATCGTACAGTTTGTGAGTGGTCTCTAAACCGTCTTGGAGGAACTTCAAATTCTTGCGGAATATAGGAAGAAACCTTTGAGGATTTAGAGTATTAGAATTGAGGTCAGACAGGGTACCAAGAGTTATACCTGAGTATTGGTAGGAAATTGACTGGTCCAGCAATGCCTATATATTTGATGCCTTCTTCTTGAAGATGCTGCAGGTAGATCCAAGTCTTATCATCTTTGGACCAAGACTCTCCAAAAACAATTTCGTTCATAAACGAACCAATAGTATGTCGTAAATGCTCTAGAGGTGAAAAATTAGGAGATTGTCCTACACTTTCGATATACTAGAAATTTGGAAGGATCTGTGAGGTATTCAGATTTCTCAGAAAATCAACTTACATCGATAAAACCATCAACGTGTTTTAGTATCGAGTTTTCCATGGCAGTTCTTTTTGTACTAACTTTGGCAGCACCTATGTTTCGTAAAAAATTGAAGAGCAGTTTCCTTTGGTCCTTCCACAATGGCCCCTCAGCACAGATGATGCCTTTATTCGAAAAAAAAATGTAAGTCTTTCGAAGCTCACTTCGTATTTTAGATGCTTTTTCAATACTTTTCTTCTTTGAAGTGATTATAGCAAGTGAAAATGGTTAAATTTGACCTATACTTTTGGTTGTGCGGTCTACCATAGTAAAACACATTTTTTTGGCAAAATTCGATTTTATTATTCAACATAGTTGCCTTAGAGGGCGATACAGCGATTATAGCGATCTTCCAGCTTTTCGATACCATTTCTGTAGTACGATTTGTATTTTGCTTCAAATTAGGCCTCAGTTTCGGCGATTACTTCTTCATTGGCGCTAGATTCCTTTCCAGCGAGCTTTCTTTTGAGGTCTGAAAACAGAAAAAAGTCGCTGGGGGCCAGATCTGGCGAATACGGTGGATGCAGAAGCAATTCGAAGCCCAATTCATGCAATTTTGCCATGGTTTTCATTGATTTGTGACACGGCACATTGTCTTGATGAAACAGCACCTTTTTTTCTTCAAATAGGGCCGTTTTTTAATGATTTCATCCCTTAAACGATCCAATAACGCTATATGATAATCGCTGTTGATGGTCTGGCCCTTTTGGACGTAATCAATGAATATTATACCTTGCGCATTCCACAATACCCATGCCATAATCTTGCCAGATGACTTTTGTGTTTTTCCTCGCATTGGATTCGGTTCATCGTCTGCAGTCCACTCAGCAGACTTGTCGATTGGACTCTGGAGTGAAATGATGGAGCCATGTTTCAACCATTGTCACATATAAACGCAAAAATTCAGGTTTATTGCAGTTAAACAGCTTCAAACACTGTTAAGAATCATTAACACGTTGTTGCTTTTGATCGATTGTGAACTCGCGCGGCACCCATTTTGCACACAGCTTTCTCAAGTACAAATATTCGTGAATGATATGATGTACATGTTCAGATGATATCTTCACAATGTCTGCTATCTCGATCAACTTCACTTTACATTTATGCAAAATTCTTTTGTGAACTTTTTTGATTTTTTCGTCGGTGACAGCCTCTTTTGGGCGTCCACTGCGTTCGCCGTCTTCGGTGCTCATTTCACCACGTTTAAACTTAACATACTAATCAATGAAGGTTGATTATCCTGGTGCAGACCCTGGAAACTCTTTATCAAGCCAAAATTTTGCTTCGCCTGTATTTTTTCTCTTCAAAAAGGAATATTTTATCAGCACACAAAATTCTTTTTTTTCCATCTTTTTTCAAATAACAAAAGAAGCTACACTCACAAAGCAATATCTCACAAACTAACGGTCAAACTGTAGTCAAATTTTGACACGTATCGTTCGAAGATTGATACTAACTAAAAATCATATGGATTTAATAATAGCAATACTGTGCATCAGACCGGGGACTTTTCAATATGTCATATGTCATTTTCGGTAAGCAAATTTTGTCCCAAACTTATCAAATTTGACATGAAGCTCGCGGAAATGAAAACATCAGTGATACGATATTCCACTCAATTCGCGAAAACGTAAACACTTCCATTCGAGAGTTATCGTGTATACGACCGGATGGACGGACAGACTTGAACTCTACCGAAAAGTTGTCATCATCGAATCGAACTTTATCGTTTGAGACTATCCCCGGTTCAAAATTCGAAAAACAGTCCTTGCTACGAAATGATAGACCGATCTGTTCGGGGAACGAGCGCCCAAACAGACGTCCTCGAACAACAAATCATTTTAAACGGCCTCTTCGGGTTCCGGCTGAACCAGACGTCATTCTTCCATAGTAAACGAAATCAAGAGTGACCAAGTTAGTCATCGACTGGTATAAACGTTATTTCCGAGGCATTAACGTTAGTTCTTGTCCAAGAACACCACGAGGTAGGCCGTGACCACGTGCACTGCTGGTTCTACGCGACTAAAAGGCTCGAGGAATGTCATATGCGACATTTCGAATGACTCATTCACGTCAACGAAACTCGTCTTTACGATAAATTTCAATTTCAAGTGGTTTCTTGTATCTTCGTGTTGAATTATTTATTATATCTCTTATCTTTTTGAATCTATGACCCATCTCGTATGATCCTTACCTTCTCAATGTCTTTTTTAGTCATTTGAACTTCGTAAGTTCTTGGTGTTTTCAAATGTATGAGGCCAATTGAGAAGTCCCCGGTCTGATGCATAGATGGCGGTGCTAGTATTAAATCCATATGATTTTTAGTTAGAACTAACCTTCAAATGATAAGTGTTAAAATTTGGCAGCAGTCCGACAATTAGTTTGTGAGATATTGCGTTGTGTGTGTAGCTAATTTTGTTATTTGAAAAAAGAAGGAGAAAAATGAATTTCGCTGATAAAATATTGCTTTTTGAAGAGAAAAAATACAGTCGAAGCAAAATTTTGGCTTGATGAAGAGTTTCCAGGGTCTGCACCAGGAAAATCAACCATCATTGATTGGTATGCTAAGTATAAACGTGGTGAACTGAGCACCGAAGACGGCGAATGCAGTGGACGCCCAAAAGAGACTGTCACCGACGACAAAATCGAAAAAGCTCTCAAAATGATTTTGAATAGATGTAAAGTGAAGTTGATCGAGATAGCAGACATTATGAAGATATCATCTGAACAAGTACACCATGCATATCATTCATATTTGTACATGAGGAAGCTGTGTGCAATATGGGTGCCTCGAGAGCTCAGAAGCAACAACGTGATAATGATTCTGAGAAGTGATTGAAGCGGTGTGTGCAATAAACCTGAATTTTTGCATCGATATGTGACAATGGATGAAACATGGCTCCATCATTTCACTCCGGAGTCCAATCTACAGTCAGCTGAGTGGACTGCACAAGATCCAAAAGCGAGGAAAAACACAACAGTCAGCTGGCAAAGTTATGGCATCAGTATTCTGGGATGCGCAATGAGTAATATTCATTGATTACCTCCAAAAAGGCCAGACCATCAACAGCGATCATTATATAGCGTTATTGGATCGTTTGAAGGACGAAATCGTTAAAAAACGACCCCATTTGAAGAAAAAAGAATGCTGTATCATCAAGACAACCGTGTCATAAATCAATGAAAACAATGAAAAAATTGAATGAATTGGGCTTCGAATTGCTTCTGAATCCTCCGTATTCGCCAGATTTGACCCCCAGCGACTTTTTCCTGTTCTCAGAACTCAAAAGAATAATCGCAAGAAAAGAATTTAGCGCCAATGAAGAAGTAATCGCCGAAACTGAGGTCTATTTTGAAGAGAAAGACAAATCGTACTACAAAAATGATATCGAAAAGTTGGAAGATCGCTATACTCGCTCTATCGCCCTCGAAGGCAACTAAGATGAATAATAAAATCGAATTTTGCCGAAAAAATGTGTTTCACTATGGTAGACCGGGGACTTTTTAATTGGCCTGTTATGTTTATCACTTTAGGAAACGTACTATTCGGAGAACACGCAAAAATTAGAGTATACAATGGTTTTCTCAGAAGTTTTTCAAACGATTCCTTAGGTATTGAAATAATGAGCTGAAATCATCTTCAATCAAGAAATTTCAAATTGAGAGTCAATTCAAATGCGATCTTCTACCTCTCGCATAGAATTTCCGAAAGTGTCCCCAATAAAGCCAAACTCAACTGATAAAGATGCATTATTAGCCGATTATCTTGAATGAAAATAACAATTCACTTGTAGCAAGCTCGTGCTGTATGGAAGGTTAACAACCAGGAAAGTGTTCCAACAGTTTAACACCCATACTCTTAGCAATATTTCGAATAAGAATGACCGCTCAAAACCTGAGTCCCAGCTTTCCTTTACGTTAAGCGTATACCTACTACGAGTGTACGAATGTTTCAGTTTTGCAGTGGCGTCCGTCAGCTCTGAAAAAAAATGAGAAAGCACTGACTTGAAGTAAGTGTCTCTCTTAACAAAATTTTTCATGAATCAGTTACTTACTGCGAAGGGAAATGTCAAGAAACATACATTTTTTTGGAAACATTTCTTTTGACGAAATGAAAAAGCATACTTAGAAAGTTTGACTGTTGCCATTTCAATTTTATTTCGACACCGAACTATGGAAGAAAACTACTATGAATTATCATCAAATAAAGACCAAATCATAAACACCAAGAATCACGATCACCACACCAGAATGAAGGACAACATTTCATACTCTAAAGAAAACCCAGAATGTGCACATTTTAAACGGATTGAAAATGTTCTATAGATTTCCCGAGCATTTGAGCACACTATCCAGTGCAGACTTCAAAAATAAGATAAAAAATTAGTAGAAGGTTCAACTTAGTAGAAGAATTTATCCCCACAAGTTTCAACAAACTTGTGTGTGGCACATTTTAGCATGTTTGTCTATATATGTGAATAAATTTATTAGTCGTACAACTTTGCTTTCGCTCTTTTGCAATCGATGTCTCTAGCGGTAAGTGGTAGGTGAAATAAATAGATCGAAGATATCATACAATAACCTTAGATATTTGTTAACATAACGCCATCGAAATATTAGTCAATTTGTGTCTGCATCAAAACGTTATTCTCGATAAAACATGTCAACTTACGAACGAAATTCTCATCATTTGTGGGAGGTTTTCATTTTCTGCTCGATAATAAGAAATCTGCGGCTGAGGCTCATCGAATGCTCTCAAGTACCTATGGTGAGGCCGCTATTAGTGTGAAAACGTGCCGAGAGTGGTTTCAGCGCTTCAAGAACGGTAATTTTGAAGTCGAAGATGCAGAACTGGAGGCATCACTTGATCAAGACTCATGTGAAACGCAACAAGAATCAGTTGGATCATTGGGAGTGATGCAAAAAGCCATTTCAAAACGCCTGAAAGTCATGGAAATGATTCAGAAACAAGGAAATTGGTTGCCGTAGGAGTTGAAGCCCAGAGATGTTGAACGGCGTTTGTTTGCTTGTGAACAGCTGATTGAAAGGCAAAGACAGAAAGGATTTCTCCATCACATTGTGACTGGAGACGAAAAATGGGTTCATTACGATAATCCCCAGCGCAGAAAATAATAGGCATAACCCAGCCATGCTTCCACGTCGACGGCCAAACCGAATATTCACAGTTCCAAAGTCATACTCAGTATTTGGTGGGACCAGCTCAGCGTAGTATATTATGAGGTGTTAAAACCGACTTAAACAGCCACAGGCGATCGTTATCGAACGCAATTAATGCGTTTGAGCAGCGCATTGATAGAAAAACGGCCGCAATACAACGAGAGACATGATAAAGTGATTTTGCAAGACAATGCTAAGACCCCATGTTGCGAAAGTGATCAAGACATATTTGAAAATGTCGAAATAGGAAGTCCTAGGTTGTCAAATGTAATTTACATTTTTTTTTACATTTATACGCTTTGCTGATGCCTATTGTAAAATTTTGGGGAAATAAATTAATATGAATATGAAATCATCTGGAAAAATCTACATAGTTTGTACTGCAATCAACTGATAGATCACATAGCCAACAGCTTATAAATCCATTCACCACTGAGAAGAAATATTAATGAAATAATGTCGAATACCAATTCAAATTAATAAGTAAATCTATGAAATCTGGAGAATTGTCATGAATAATAATCAATAATAAATGTAATATAGTCGGAATAGTAAAAAAATCGAGGATCTAAAAAAGCAAAACAAAAATGCATCTCGCCCCCCAATCCACCGACGCCAATGGTTCGCAATTCAAGATTACCATCGGAAGCGAAAAGGCCATTAATCTTGAATAATTTCGGTGAAATGTACAGTATTAATTTCCCCTCCCCCGGTTCAAGAAGCCTGGGACCCCTCAGTGTTCGGTTCAACGACCGACACCATAGAACATCTCATTTGGTTCTGCACTGGGTCAGTGTGCCAGTTCCAGCAGCCTGCGTTCGATCGTACGCACACGTTGGATATTTTCGACAGTTCCCCCGAAGATTTTTGGCCTATCATCTACGACGGCCCCCAGGTGGTACCGCTGTTGCTAGGCCGAAAATCGAACTCGCACGCACTTGGTGATTTTGAAAGAAAACCGGAACGGTTCTTCTTCTTCTTCTTGCTTTCGGCAGTACTTTCTTGATGAATAGGTACGGATGATCTTAGAGATTGGAGAGAGAGAGGTTAAAAACTGGCGTAATCGTTGGTGCGGTTAGGTTAGGAGATTTGGCAAAAAAGCGGATCTGTAGAATGAGATCTGATTATACTGGCTGTCTACGAATCTTTATCGCATTCAAAAAAAGATGAAGTAACTACACTTTTCTATGACTCAGAGAACAAATCTTTATAAAAGTTCTAAACTAATTTGTTTCAATAGAGCAATAGAGCTGTAACCTGTTATTTGCCATCTTTGACGTACAGTGATTATATCATCGAATTCTTTTAGCAGATTCTTTTGCTTCCGCCGTTTTTTTCCGAAATTCGAATCTTAATCGTAAGAAACTGGTAATAAATATATGATTCAAAGTATTGTCCATCGCTGGCCGATATTTTCTTCCATCTTTCGGGCAGCGTACGAATCCCGCGTTGAAAAAACTGGTCATCTTTTGAAGCGATCCACGAATCTATCCAATTTTTTACTTCTTCATAAAACCGAAAGTGCTTCTCAGCCAGGCCGTGTGTCATTGATCGAAACAAGTGATAGTCCGAGGGAGCAACGTCTTTAGAATACTGCGGGTGGTGTAGGACTTTCCATTTCAACGTTTCCAAGTATGTTTGACCACTTTCGCAACATGGGGTCGAGCATTGTCATGCTGTAAAATCACTTTATCATGTCTCTCGTTGAATTGTCTTCCAATACTCGGCTCAAACGCATTAATTGCGTTCGATAACGATTGCCTGTGAATGTTCAAGTCGGTTTTAACAACACATAATACACTACGCCGAGCTGGTCCCACCAAATACTGAGCATGACCGCCAAAGATTTTTGGCCTATCATCTACGACGGCCTCCTGATGGTACCGCTGTTGCTAGGCCGAAAATCAAACTCGTACGCACTTGGTGATTTTGAAAGAAAACCGGAATGGTTCTTCTTCTTCTTCTTGCTTTCGGCAGTACTTTCTTGATGAATAGGTACGGATGATTTTAGAGATTGAAGAGAGAGAGGTTAAAAACTGGCGTAATAGTTGGTGCGGTTAGGTGAGATTTGGCAAAAAAGCGGATCTTTAGAATGAGATCTGATTATACTGGCGAATCTATATCGCTAGACCCATTCGAAAAAAAAAATGAAGTAACTACACTTTTCTATGACTCAGAGAACAAATCTTCATAAAAGTTCTAACCTTACCTAACCTTATTTGTTTCAATGGACCAATAGAGTTGTAACCTGTTGTAAGAAAAGAATTATCGACTTTGTAACAAGATCAGAGGAATAATGTATTAGGTAAAAAGTCACTCAAAGATGTTATTAAGTTCTTCATTAAATTTGGCCTAGCTTTCGGTCATTTACATGGCCATCTTCAGGGAAAATTAATCTGAACCTAACAATGAAAAATTAGGCAGATCCATAACAATGAGAGTCACTTTTTAATAAAACTTCCTGGTCATAAAATTAAAATCTCATAAATAGGTATAATCCACAATTCAATTATCTTTAAAGTACCTGTATGTAACCTGTATTTTTTATCTTCGACGTACAGTGATTATATCATCGAATTATTTTAAGATTTTTTCGCTTCTCCCGTTTTTTTCGAAATGACCCACAAATCGATCCAATTTTTACTTCTTCATAAGACCGGAAGTCTTGGTCAGCCAGGCCTTGTGCCATTGATCGAAACAAGTGATAGTCCGAGGGAGCAACGTCTGGAGAATACGGCGGGTGACGTAGGACTCCACATTTCAACGTTTCCAAGTATGTCTTGACTACTTTCGCAACATGAGGTCGTGCATTGTCATACTGTAAAATCACTTTATCATGTCTCTCGTTGTATTGCGGCCGTTTGTCTTTCAATGCTCGGCTCCAACGCATTAATTGCGTTCGATAACGATAGCATGTGATTGTTTCAGTCGGTTTTAACAAAACATAATACACTACGCCGAGCTGGTCCCACCAAATACTGAGAATGACCTTGGAACCGTGAATATTCGGTTTGGGTGTCGACGTGGAAGCATGGCCGGGATATCCCCATGGGTTTCTGTGCTTGGGATTATCATATTGAACCCATTTTTCGTCTCCAGTCAAAATGCGATGCAGAAATCTCTTCCGTCTTTGCCTTGCAAGCAGCTGTTCACAAGCAAACAAACGCTATTCAACATATCTCGGTTTAAACTCGTATGGCACCCAATTTCCTTGTTTCTGCATAATTCCCATGACTTTCAGGCGTTTTGAAATGGCTTGTTGCATCACTCCCAATGATTCTGCCAATTCATGTTGCGTTTGACACGAGTCTTGATCAAGTAATGCCTTCAATTCTGCATCTTCGAAAAACTTCTCTCTTTGACCGACATGGTGGTCAAACCTGAGACTTCTTGAGTGAAGAGTTGAATAGTAGCTCGAATACCTTTCAGAAAGAAATAACTCGGTAAAAGTCCTATCATGCGTCTTAAAAAGAAGGTAGCTTGATATGTATTTCATTTTCAAAAGGGTACCTAGATTCTTTTTCATAGAAAAAAATTGAAGAAGTAATCTTGTAACTAGATATTTTTTGAAAGGTATTCTCTACCTTATATTTAATGAGCTTTACAAAAAAATTAATCAACTGATAAATAAACTCACCACATCCTTTCATCAAACCGTGAGTGATATATAGAGGAGCTCTCCCTGTAGTTGCTTCCTTAGAAAGAACCTTCTTGATCAGCTTTGCATCAGAAAGAACCACGGTATAAATACCTCCCATATAAAGACCATAGATAGGTCCGTATCTTTTGGCAAAGTCATGCAGAGTTTTGTATGGTTTTTTGGGATCCAACCAGAACAGCGAGCCTATAATTGGGATGTTCCATGGTCCTGGTGGAAGGAATTGGTTTCGTTTTCGCCACCACGACAAAAAGAGGACGACAAGGATCAAACCAATGAGGAACGTTGATGTCATCTGAAAAGAAAAATTGGATATGAGTAACTAATAGCTCTCTTGGCATGTGATTCTTCTCAGAAGCACTGTTAGGCTCAACATCATGGCTCAGAAACTATGCCTATCTAATATTCGAGGTGTGATACGTACAGGAAAACACTGGAAAAATACAACAAAAATCTTCGTGAAAAGAAAAATATATGTCTCTATGACATTTCATTCTTTGAAAAACGTAATCTCAACTTTGAACATATTCCAAATATGTGAGAATCTTCATTTTCACTCACAAAACAATTTTAGTTGGTGTCATTGGTTAATGTTTATAGATTTTTTTGGATTGAATTGAGTAGAATTGATTTGCAAGACTTATTAGAATCTGCGAGATTATATTTTGTTGAATGTTAAGTTTAGTTGTTTCAAGATACAAAATTGCTAATTGATCCTTAAGAAGCTATGATTTAACATCTTCAAATTTCTTTTCGAGAGGAATATTAGAGATCTTTGACCAATGCCAGTTAGGGATTCACGGCTTGGCTTGATTTTCAAGCTACTTAGCTTGAGCTTGACTTGATTTTTAGCATTGTGTAGTGTCACATCCATGAAAAAATGATGAAATGAGAAGAAACCTTGCATAAAACTCTTTTATTTATTAAACTTATTGCATAGAAGAACCGAAAATATGAACTCTTTTGAAATAGAAACATGAATTTAATCAATATAAAACGTAACAAAATAAAAAATAATAAAAAATAAAGTTTCTTAATATTGAGAAACCTCCAGGCTTTGTTTGATTTCATAATTTTCCATCCAGGATCTAAGACATATGAGCCATCTTATGGATTTTTCGCCTAACATATTGCGAATTTTTGTTACTGTAAGAGCAGCTCTTGAAAATTGTCTTTCAAACAGGAGCTGAAGATGTTGGCGTTGATAAAAAAACCTTTGGTTTGGAAACATATTTCTGAAACTACCAAAATCTACCAATAGATTTCATAGAAATGTGATAAAACTACTAATAAAGTCACACAGTCTCTCGGCGCTCGAGGAATCCCCATATTCAGTCTAAGCGCGCACGAGATTGCAGAAATATATGCCGTTCGACGCGTGTATATCAAGCTCAAGTAATAACAAGTAGCTTGATATCAAACCAAGCAATAAATATCTAAAATCAAGTCAAGTCGAGCTCAATTATGTAATTTTTCACGAACTTGATTTTCGAGTCAAGTAGTTGGTTAAAATGTCAAGCTACTCGGCTTCATGAATCCCTAATGCCAGTATACCAACAAAATTAGAACAGGTGACAGTTGCAGTGTCAATACATATGCAGCCTATATGAAAATCCAATTATGTGGTATCCAAAACAGATACCAAGAATTGCATTTTAAAAACAAAATAAAAACCTTATCCTCCTATCTGAAACACTTTCTATTCTATTCTATTCCATTTCAGAAACATTTTCACCTTGTTGAGAATCCAAGTGAATACTTACAATTCAATTAATACTGTTCTAATCAGCTGTAATTCAATGTGGAAACAACCTAAATTTCACTCAACAAACTAAAACGAAATCGTCTCACTGTTTCACCCAACATATCCTAACAACTAATGAGAAAATTTTTCATGGATATACTTGCAAAAACCTATACGGGTAGATATCAATAATATCATCTCATGAATTTGAGATCCATGTAAATGCGGGCATAGTATTACAATATTCAACATAAATCTCGGTATCCAGTTCAATGTTCGTAAAGGAAACAAGGGCCTTGAAACTATTCGATCAGAGTATCAGTTTTACATTCCCCAAGCACATAGGGGTCTCTCTAACAGAAAAAGTGGGAATCTTCATCGATATTCCTATATGCTTTTATAATCATAAACCATAAAAAAATCCATGAGCTTAGAACTTGTAGTATTGAATGGAAAGAAGTTGAGCAATTCTGGCATAAGAATTTCGTTTCTATTTTGAATATTATCCCAGTGAACATCTACTTCCTAGAAGTACCACACTAGTACCTTCTATGAGATAGCTAAAGGCACGGTAAGGTAACAAAAAGAGCTGAATTCTTTATGCCAATGAAAACAAAATTACACTTATAAATTACCGTTTATTCTTCATCATATTGATAGTACTTCAGCGGTACTTTCACAAGATGTAAAAGAGCACGAAAAATGTACTTCCTGCATATCAAGAGCAGAAAAATAACAACGAAGCACTGTCTATACGTGTGGAACTAACAGTATCTTGTTGATTCTCTCCAATAGAAAGCTATTAAAAGAGAAAGAAAAAAAAAACAATCTGAAATATCATAAAAAGTCACAATGAATCATATTTGCTCGGAATTGGTGGAGAGAATAAATAAGAGAAGAAATTAATGAAACCATAATTCAGTAGATTCGTAATCCTAAAATTAATTGAAGGTATAGTTGAATTGAAATATTAGTTCCGTGGTAGTCCTATTTATGAAAGGAAAGAAAATAAAACATTCCGATATTTCTCCTTGGTCAATTTTGAACTCATGGTAGAATAGCAATGCCTTTTTGCTTTTGTATAATAAATAACTATATTTCACGAATGTTAGTACTATGGTGGTTCTTTCATGGTGAGGGAAAAGAGGAAATAGATAAAAATAGTGTGACATAATGAAGAAAAATAATTCGAATGAAGTTTTTACTTGGATGATATGCTGACAACTCGGTAAAAAAGGAAAAAAGAAAGGCATTTATAACTCATCAGCAATTCTTGATCAAAAGGATAGTATATAAAGGATAGGGAGAAAAAATGAAGTACAAATAGAAAGCATATTGCGGTATTTTCAATGAAGAAAAATTTCAGTTGCAGAGTAACTATAACCCTTCTGTCAAAATGGTAGATAGTACCTTGGTAGAGATAACTTATTGAAAGCAAAAACCAAAATAGAAATCAGAAAAGCTATGAATAGTGTATATTGTAACGAGAGAAATTCCTTAATTGTATCAAAGAATCCAATCCGACAATTCTGTCATAATGTAAAGTAGTACCGGGGTAGGGAAAAATTAATAGGAATAATAAATCAACATGAAAATCAAGAGAAGATACGAATAATGTTTTATAATATAACGAGAGAAATTCCAAAACTCAAAGAGTCTCTAATACGACAATTCCATCCAAATGTTAAGTAGTACCTCAGTAGAGAAATATTATGGAAAATAATAAATCAAAATGGAAAGCAAGGGAAGTTAAAAATAATGTCGTATACTCGTATTTTAACGAGAGAAATTCCAAAATTCCATCAGAGTATCTTATGCGACAGTACCTTCCAAAAGTCAAGTAGTACCTTAGTGGAGAGAAATTTCAACATAAAATAAATAAAGGGTATGAATAATATTGTATGCTGATAGTAGAAAAGTACCATTCAATCGTCTTTAATCTGTCAATTCCGTCGAAATGTAGTACCTTGGTAGAGATAAATTATTGGAGATAATGAACCAAACTGGAAATTAAGAAAAGGTACGAATGATCTTGCATACTGACATGAAATAATTCCATCGAACTATCTCTTATACGAAAATTCCGTCGAAATGTTAGGTAGTACCTTGGTACAGAGAAAAAATAAAATGTAAATAAAAAAAATATATGAATAATATTGTATATTGATACAAACGAATACCATCGAAGCGTCTTTAAACCGCCAATCCCGTCGAAATGTTAGGTAGTACCTTGGTATGGAGAAAATGAAAAAGGAAATAAAGAAAAGATATTAATGATGTTGTACATTGATACGAAAAATTCCATCGAAGCGTCTCTTATCTGCTAATTCCGTCGAAATGTTAGGTAGTTCCTTGGTATAGAGTAACTATAAAATTGAAATAAAGGAAAGATATGAATAATGTTGTATATTGATACGAAAAATACCATAGAAGCGTCTCTAATCCACCAATTCCGCCCAAACTTCAAGTAGTACCTCAGTAGAGAGATATTTCTACTTGGAAATAAATAAAAGGTACGTATAATATTGTATATCGGTACTAGAAAAATACCATCCAATCGTATCTAATCTGTCAATTCCGTCGAAATGTTAGGTAGTACCTCGGTAGAGATGAATAATAACTAGAATAAATAATGAATGATCGAAGAGTCTCTAATCCGACAATGCCATCCAAATGTTAAGTAGTACCTTAGAAGAGAGAAATTCTAGCGTGGAAATAAATAAAAGGTACAAATAATATTGTATATTGATACTAGCAAAACACCATCCAATCCTCTCTAATTTGTCAATTCCGTCAAGATGTTGGGTAGTACTTTAGTAGAGATAAATTATTGGAAATAATGAACCAAAACTGGGAATGGGAATGGAAACTGAGAAAAGGTAGAAATAATCTTGTATATTGATACAGAAAAATACCATCAAAGCACTCTAGTCCGCCAATTCCGTCGAAATGTTAGGTAGTACCTTGGTTTAAAGAAAATAGAAAATGGAAATAAAGGAAAGATATTAATAATGATGTATATTGATACGTAAAAATTTCATCAAAGCGTCCCTAATCCGCCAATTCAGTCGAATTGTTAGGTAGTACCTTGGTAGAGATAAACTAATGGAGATAAGGAATCAAAATGGAAATTAAGAAAATGTACAAATAATCTTGCTTATTGATACGTAAAAATTCCATCGAAGCGTCTCTAAATAACCAATTTCGTCGAAATGTTAGGTAGTACCTTGGTATAAAGAAAATTAAAAATGGAAATGAAGAGAAGATATGAATAATCTTGTATATTGATACGGAAAAATTCCATGGAAGTTCTCTAATCCGCCAATTCAGTCGAAATGTTAGGTAGTACCTTGGTATAGAGAAAATAAAAATGGAAATAAAGAAAAGATAAGAATAATGTTGTATATTAATACGTAAAAATTTCATCCAAGCTTCTCTAATCCGCCAATTCCGTCTAAAAGTTAGGTAGTACCGAGATCGGCCGGTGCATCCATTCAGCATCGGGTACTGTTGCACCAGTCAAACGCGCGCGAGGTCGTCGGCACAGAGCAAGATCAAGTGGCATTTGAGCGCTCAATTATGGGAACGTTCAACCGGGAATCTCCTGGTACGATTTCCATTAAGCGGCCTGAAAATAAAAGCGAGAAGGAATAAGAGTGTTCGCTCATTTTTCCGTGCTGTGCCTCCGTCTGGGCTACGGAATTCAATGAACCCCGTCGGCTGCGAAGCGGTCGTCCTTAGATTTTCATAAAAAAGGTTTCGTTGCCCCGACGGTAACTGACCCTTAAACGATGATAAAATCGAGAAGATTCCACAGATCCAACTGGCGGATGGCTCTCTCCGCGCTCGTTTTCGTCGCGGCCTCAGATCCTGGTGGTGCGGTTGGATCGGTCTGGTCCTTCGCATCGGATTTGTATTTGGTCTTCAGTCGAGAAAAATTTTTTTCGTCATTGTCGGAAAATTATATTTTCTACAAGGATTGTATTCGCTAATAGAACCAAATTTTGTATATAAAAGGTTTTTCAATGCGAGATTTCTTTTTCTTCTTCTTTTGGTGCCTATCCATTCTGGATGTTGGCTAACATGATGGCGACATGATTTCTTTTTGATATTAAAAAAATATATACATAGGCGTACAATTTTGATTCCACCGTTTTTTCCGAAATTCGAGGATTTATTGTGAAAAACTGGTTATACATTTATGGTTCAAAGTATTGTCTATGGCTGGCCACTACTTTCTTCCATCTTTCGGCAGCGTACGAATCCCGCGTTGAAAAAACTGGTCATCTTTTTAAGTGATCCACGAATCGATCCAATTTTTTACTTCTTCAAAAGACCGGATATGCTGGTCAACCTGGCTTTGTGCCATTGATCGAAACAAGGGATAGTCCAAGGCAGCAACATCTAGATAATACGGCGGATGAGGAAGGACTTTCTATTCCAACGTTTCCAAGTATGTCTTGACCACTTTCGCAACATGGGATCGAGCATTGTCATGCTGTAAAATCACTTTATCATGTATCTCGTTGTATTGCGGCTGTTTGTCTTTCAATGCTCGGCTCAAACGCATTAATTGCGTTCGATAACGATCGTCTGTGATCGTTTCAGTCGGTTTTAACAACTCATGATACACTACGCCAAGCTGGTCCCACCAAATACTAAGCATGACTTGGAACCATGAATATTCGGTTTCGCCGTCAACGTGGAAGCGTGGCCGGGATAACACCTTATCTTATTGTATGGTATTGTCATGACAGCTTCAAAAGTGACAACTGCCCAGTTAACGAGTTATTCAAAATGAAATCACTCATTGGAAATCCTTTCAGTTAGCCAACAAAGTTTCCCTTGACTCCTTACTTTCTTATTTCTGATGCAAAAATGTCGACGGAATTTAGCTCATCAGAGGCTTAACTCATGTTCAATGACGAAGAATTTGACTTTAAAAGTTTTTGGCTTTTTATGGATTTTCATTCTGCTATTTTAAATTAATTAGAAGCATACTGCATTTTTTCACAACACTTTGTAATTTTGTTTTCAATATACCAAAACTGCAAAGTCCTAGCTTTAGGATTCGAATAAATTGGTCAATTTCAATTCTGAATTGTCAATTCTTTTTTCGTCTTGATGGGTACTAAACTAGTAACCGCAGAAATTTTTTGAGTCTTTCAACTCCACAGCTAATTTTTTCTGAAATATGCTCTTCCAAAGAAGTTACAACAAGAAACCTTTTGGATACCTAGTTGGCAACTGATACCAGATCTTCGATTTAAAAAAATTCAATTTACCGAAAAAACAATTGTTGTATATTATGTATCAGAAACAGTATCTAAGCGATCGAAGATTGTCAATTATTTTTTTCTGAGATCAGAAGTTCTAAACGTTCATCTCATAATAATTATGATTTAACAACTAGAAATACCAGTGTTGCAGGACACTGTATTACCAGATTAAAACAGCAATAACCTACATTTCCTACATTAGTGTGAGGATAAATAAAACTACAATCATTTTAATAAAAAAAAAACAAAATAAACATTCACAACATTGCTCTTGAAAATACCATTCAAATATAACAATAAATGAAATATAAGGCGAATCGAAAAGTCCAGTTTTTTGAGTAGATATGCGACAATAAATGAATCATGGCTCCATCATTTCACTCCGGAGTCCAATCGACTGTCAACTGAGTGGACTGCACACAATGAACCTAATCCAAAACGAGGAAAACACAACAATCAGCTGGCAAGGTTATGGCATCAGTATTCTGGGACGTGCAAGGTAAAATTTTCATTGATTACCTCCAAAAGGGCCAGACCATCAACAGTGATTATTATATAGCGTTATTGGATCGGTTAAAGGATGAAATCGTTAAAAAACGGCCCCATTTGAAGAAAAAAAGGTGCTGTTTCATCAAGACAATGCGCCGTGTCACAAATTAATGAAAACAATGGCGAAATTGAATGAATTGGGCTTCGAATTGCTTCTGCATTCACCGTATTCGCCAGATCTGGCCCCCAGCGACTTTTTCCTGTTCTCAGGCCTCAAAAGAATGCTCGCTGGAAAAAAATTTAGCGTCAATGAAGAAGTAATCGCCAAAACTGAGGCCTATTTTGAAGCGAAAGATAAATCGTACTACAAAAATGGTATCGAAAAGTTGGAAGATCGCTATAATCGCTGTATCGCCCTCGAAGGCAACTATGTTGAATAATAAAATCGAATTTTGCCAAAAAAATGTGTTTTACTATGGTAGACCGGGGACTTTTCAATTGGCCTGTTAGGTAATGTTGATTCTAATTGTATACAACATTGCATCCCATCCAAATACAACAACGAACAAAATAATGTTAATTCTAATTGAAACAAATCCAAAGATCGACCCAACAAGTGAAATCTTATTATTGATCGCTTCGAGTAGAACACAACAGATGTAACGTAGAAGCCTTCACAATCGACTCCTATTGATAAACCAGAATCATTCATGTAAAGGATCGATGAAAAAAAAAGAACACACAGCGTCTATTATTAACCAGCGACCTTGCCCTACTTTTCATTAGAGCATATTTATAATTAAGTCATAATTACAAGTCGCGATAAATTTTTGTACGCATAAACGAGCCATTTTTATCGAATGGCACGCTCGTTAAAGATAATATTAATCCTTCGGACGGTAGTTTTTGTTTTTAGAATTGCTCCTTTACAGAATTCATATCGATATAATCGATTCATCTGAGAATGAGGAGATGCAGAATGTGAACACGTGAAAATCGTCTGGAGTTGTTCCTTTTTGTTTTAGTTTTCAATATATTTTAATTTTTTTCTTTTATTTCACCTCATTTTCATTGAAAAAAAAAAAGAAAAAAAAAGTTTTAGATCTAAGAGAAGATATACAAATTAAGAGACAAGCTGAGAAACTTACGTGAATTTTTCACTTCATTATTTTTAAACAAAAATAGTTTTAAATCTTAGAGAAAATACACAAATTAAGAGAATTAACTAGCTGAAAACTGACATGAAGTCAAATCTCTGAGCTCTACGCTACAAATGTTCAATAGAGCTATCGCCCATATTGATCTGTTATTTTTTTATCATTTCACCTCACTAAAATCGTCTGAACTTATTCCTTTTGTTTTAATCCCCCAATACATTTTATTTTCATTAAACATAGAACAATAAACAAATGAAGACACAAGCTGGAAAACTATCTCATCAGTTTTCCCCTACAGTTGTTCAACAAGGGTTTCAGATGAGGAATTTCACATTTTCTTTTCATTCGTAATAAACTTAGGGTAATAAAAATAGATAGAGGGAGCATATTTCATTTTCTGTAAGCAAATTTTGTCTCCAACATGAACTATCAAATTTGACATGAAGCGCGTGGAAATGAAAACATATCAGTGATACGATATTTCACTAAATTTGCGAGTTTCTCCACAAAGAACGCAACTCTTATGTCCCACAGTGAATCAACATTTCATATTAACTCAAAATATATTGAAAAATACCTAAATATGTCAGAAATTCAGAAAACAAACTTCAAGCGCGCCAAACGACGTGAAACAACCGATGACACTAGGACAGCAAAAGTTGTCAAACCTTGGATTTCAGCAGGTAGATACTCAAAATAAAAAATATTCTGCTTATTATAAATTCGACAATTAGGAAAAATATCAGATTCCAAATATTCAAATTTGCATATTTAATTGAGAATCACTCAAATAAATATATTTCATTCAATATAATATACATTGATAATGATATAGTAAAATAGTGGATTTGAAAATATATCACAATCCGACAACGTAAATTAACCATGTTGGGGACATGTAAAAATTGCGTATACTCCCTCTATCTATGTTTATTACTCTATAGTATTGAGAAATATTCGTTAAAAGTCATGTTCAAATATAGAATAGGGATCGTATGTTTCACCCCTTTCAAATGTAACAAGAAAATTGAAAAAATATTCATAGGTATCTTTTTCATTGGTAAAGCATGTCCAACTCTCCAGCAATTTCAATAAAGAAATGAAAAGGAACGACCTGAGAATTTTTGTTTACATGAAAGACAAGTACTCAAAAATATAAAATCTACAAAGAAATATATAATATTCAAAAAAATCTTGAGAAGTTTCTCGAATTTTTCAACCTTCACGTCGAAAGTGTTAGATTTCACATAATCCTCATCATTTTGGTGATAAAACTTGTAACGCCAGCTTTACAAAGATCTAAACGAACTGAATCGATCAACACTTCACACTTATATCAGACAAAAAAAAATATAAAGTAGGTATATAAGACAAAAAGACAAAAAATTAATTTTAAAATTTTACAAAATCGAATCTGTATAGAAAACCACCTCTCTACCAAACGTACGCGACCAAACTGATCTAAAATTAAAAATCGAATTCCCAGAATCTCTGTCCTGTATCTCTAATATCACACCCTTGAACCTGAGAGCGAATCTGCAAACAGAAAAGAAGATTGCAACCCAATTAAACGTTAAAGTGGCACACGACCCAGTTATGGGACGTCTAAAAAGCGATTGCTTGACTTTATAATATACAATAATACTTTCTTGACATGGAGGTGTCTTGCCTACCGTGCACTGACCTCCTGATTTCACTAGCATTCGACCTTTCTCTGACGGAGGAAGAGGGCGTTGATCTGCCGGAGACGCCATTGTGCATGCACGATGTCATTTCCTCGACTCTGTGATCAACCTCGATTTCATCTCTTTGAATGCCGCGAATTTTGGTTGAGGATTCGGATATGGCGAGGCCAGTAAATGAAGAAAAAACATGCAAAGTTGGGAACACTGCAATATGGTACTCTATGGTTTATTACATAGAGTAATGAACATAGATAGAGGGAGTATATATGCAATTTTTACATGTCCTCAGCATGATTAGATTACGTTGTCGGATTGTGATATATTTTCAAATCCACAATTTTACTATATCGTTATGAATGTATATTATATTAGAATGAAATATGTTTATTTGAGTGATTCCCGATTAAATATGCAAATTTGAATATTTGAAATCCGATACTTTTCCTAATTGTCGAATTTATAATAAGCAGAATATTCATTATTTTCTGTATCTACCTGCTGAAATCCAAGGTTTGGCAACTTTTGCTCTCCTAGTGTCATCGGTTGTTTCACGTCGTATGTCGCGCTTGAAGTTTGTGTTTTGAATTTCTGATATATTTCAATATTTTTGATTCATTATGGGACATAAGAAGTGCGTTCTTTGTGGAGAAACTCGCGAATTGAGTGAAATATCGTATCACTGATATGTTTTCATTTCCGCGTGCTTATTGTCAAATTTGATAGTTCATGTTGGGGACAAAATTTGCTTACTGAAAACGACATATGCTCCCTCTATCTATGTTCATTACTCTGAGGTTTATTATATCCTTTTAAGATGCATAGAGTATATGATGTCGTCACTTACGCTAATCAAAATTAATCCTTTAAAGATGCATAGAATACCGGGTGATTCAAAAATACTTTGATATACTTCAGGAGGTGATTCCTCGCAATATTCTAATATGAATTGTCCAAATAAATATATGCCTTGACACGCTTCTTTTTCAAGATACAAGCACAGGGCGTTGTAGTTTCATTTTTATTTTGGTTTTTTTTAACTTTCGAAATACTGACCTAAATTAAAATAAAATCGGTATTGAGAGGTTTTTTGGGGTGTCGAATTCGAACCTGATGTTATTATTGCTCCAATTCGTAGGAGGCGCCACCTACACCTCTTTTTCTTAAAAAAAAGCTACCTTTGTTACAAATCGCTAAAACAACCGTTTCATTGATATTTGGACTTGAAAATTCCAAGTCTGATAATCAATGTGTGTTGAAGTTATTACCACTCTTTAGCATTTTTCACAAGAATGCTTAGAAAATGAATTTGTTCAAGTACTTTTGGTTTTTTGTAGGGAGCGCCACCTAACCTATAACTGTTTCCTCGTTTGAAGAGGTTAATACTTTTGGGTACGTCTATATATGACATTAACACTTTGGAAACATGACTAGTTTTCGAGATACAGAGTGTTGAAGATGAAAAATGTCATTTCTTTAAAGTAACATATCTCGAAGGAAAACATTGACTTTTTCACTACAAATATTGCTCACCTAAAAGGTGATAATTTCGGACTGGTTTTCAATAAAACTTATTGATAGACACGGGGTGAGTCAAACATTATTCAAAATTAAATTCGTTTAATTCATAATTCACCCTGTAATAGAAAGAGTCGTCGGTCAAATTTTCGAATTTTTTGTCATTACTCTTACACTATTATAATGTCAAAGAGTATTGACTTTGCTATGACCAGGTTTTGTGATACACAGGGCAATATATTAAGAGGTGAGACCCGTATTACAAAAATTGTCAAAAAGTTGTATAAAATGAAAATTTCATACAGTGTAACGGTAAAAGACACGTTTTTGTGTACTTATTGTTATTTTGTCATTGTACAATGAAAAAAATTGTACATCCGAAATCCTTAAGGGGGTTTACCACCACGTGGTTTTTCAGTCAAACTTTGGCACCCATTTATTTCCCCTCTGGCACTTCTGCGATGACCAAATAAAACTTCGTAGGGTATACGAAGTTGTACATTCATTTCATTTTCTTTCTTTTTTCGAAGCAAATAAGTAGAGGGCAGCACTGTACGAAGTCTCACAAAATTATAATTTAACCTCTTCTATAATGATTTTTGGTAGGTTTTCTTGAAAATTGAAAATAATTACTTTCTTCAATCTAGATTATTGCATTCGAAACGTGGTGGCTTGATTCTTCCTCTTCTCGACTTTGCAGAATGACATACAAACCCCAGAAAAAGACCGAAACATCATCCTCATCTCACTCCATTAATTCAAGCACGAAAATTGGACTCAGTAAGTGTATTTATTATTAGTGTTTATTTCCATCTTAAGATCTGGTTTGATCCACTCATCGGTCCTTTCCGTCGATTCAAACACATAATGATTTTTGATAGGGTATTTTCACGAATATTTTGAAAATATATCAGTGATTTGTACAAAGTACATATCATCAATTTTTTTGCTAAAAACGAAAATTTACCAAAATTTTTTTGTTTGTTTTCGTTCGAAAATTAAAAATATTAATTTTCTTCCATGTAGATTACTGTTTGAGGAAATTATGTGAAAACCCCATCAAAATTGGTGATTTATAAGAAGAAATATCTCTTATTTCGTTTTGAATTGAACAACCACGTGATGGTTTTTCCCTCTTGATAGCATTCGAAACGTGGTGACTTGATTCTTCCTCTTCTCAACTTCTCAGAATGACATTCAAACCACAGAAAAAGACCGAAACTTCATCTTCATCTCACTTCTCGAAAATTGGACTCGGCAAGTATATTATTAGTGTTTATTTCCATCTTAAAGTCTGGTTTGATCCACTCATCCACATTTTCTCCGCTAAATAAAACCATGGCGCCTCAGGTGCCAGTAATATCTCTTTGCAAATTGTTACCGACCCAGTTTTCGCGAGAGCCCCGGATCAAGAGATGTGCCACTATGATATTCGGAAGAGAGGCCTCATTGGATAATAGGAGGTCTCGATCGAGCGCCCCCCCGTAATTTTGGTCGATCACGCACAGGGGCAAGATGACATGAATTTATATCTCAATTATTTCGAGATCAGTTTTTTTTATCCTGTCTTAAAGTTACGGTTGATTACGGCCGATCTGTGTAATCGTTGATTACACGTGTTCACTCGATTCTTTGTTCTTGTTTCTTGAGGATGCTGGTGATGGGAGGTTTAGTTACGTTGCTTCTTTCGCACGGTTTATTCGTTGGTTATATACGACACTGTTTATATAAGGTGGAGTTAAAAGAAATCCATTATTTTCGCACGAAAAACAAGGCTTTAATTACAATGATTGGTATGTTCCGATTTAGGTCGAATATGCGCCGTTTTGTTCGAGAACTTGTTACCATTTTGAAGGTTATATCATTAAGTCTCTCTCATAGAAGCCCTGGTTCCTATTGGCAAAAAATTGAGACAGTCGATTTTCACAAGCCTCTGTTGGAGAGAATTTTTCACCAGCAAAATTGTTCGCCATGGACAGGAACAGATGGTAATCACTTCCTCCAATTGGTCCAAATGTTGACATTACAGTTCCGAGTTAACAGTTGTGCCGTAGGGAAGCAGCTCAAAGTAGATAATTCCCTGCCAATCCCACCAAACACACAGCAAAACCTTCCTGACCGTCAATCCTAGCTTGGCTACCGTTTCTACCTGCTCAACGCGTTTCGACCACGACCGTTTTCGCTTGACGTTGTCGTAAGTGATACACTTTTCATCACCAGACACCAACCTCTTCAAACATGGGTCGATTTTGTTGTGATTCAGCAGCGATTCGTAGTTAGAAATTCAGACCATTAGATTTTTTGCGTTAACTCATATGGTACCCATACAAGGAGCTTCTTCTTGAGACCAGCCTCGTGCAAATGGTTTCAAACGGATTTTTTGTGAAATCTTTACGATGTCTATGATTTTATCGACACTTTGCTAGTGTTCATCTTCGAAGCGCGCGCAAACTAAACTCAGTCAACTTATCACAAAACCGTCAGGAAAGTTTTTGTAGCACGAAATCTCATATTTCTATTGCCATCTAATGGAACATACAATGTGAGATGCAGATAACTAAAGCCATCTACTGGAAAAAGAATGGATTTTTTTACTACACCTAATATTCTTCCCGAAATTCATTAAATCTCTTAAGAATTCCAGCTTCAAATGTTTCAATTTTTGGGATCAATCTGTAGAAAAAAATATTTCCCTTATGCTTCACAAAAATCATTCATTTGTGAGGAGATAATTTTTCACGGGTATGATCTTCTTTAGATAATGTGTATCGACTTATCAAGATTATAGATAAGAGATGGTTACACATCCAAATAATTATCCCAGTTCACACTATAATATAATGAAGAATATTCTCTCACCTGTGAGTTGGTCCACTTCTGACAAACCAAAAATTCTCCTGATCGATATTTTTTTGGAATTTTTTAGACACAATGTAATTAGCTGTTTACTTTAATGGAAGCCAATATCGCTTTGATATTTAGTCGCAATATCGAAATTTGATAAGATACCACTTATTGATAAAGAATTCGTCCTCAAATTCGATTATGAACGGCCGGAAACACGATAACTCCCGAAGGAGAAGAACTAGAAACTTTATATTTGAGGGTAGATAGAAAATTCAATTTAATTCATTTTCCCAGATTCATTGTCTGCAGGTTCATTTTCTCAGATTCATCATTAAGGAGCTCTAAGACGTTTCAGATTTATTGCCGTGGAGCTGTCTCATATTCATTGTCCCAAATTCATTACCGCGAAGGCGGTCTTAGATCTTTGTTTCGGATACATTGTTGCGGATTTATTGTAGCAGATTCATTGTCCTAGATTCATTTTCCCAGATTCATTGTCTAAGATTTATAGTCACGGAGTTCTGAGACTCATTCATTTGGATTCATTGCCGCGGATTTATTGTCACAAATTCATTATCCCAGATTTATTTTCCACGATTCATTTTTCCAGTGTCATTATCCCAAATTCATCATCACGCAGCTCTGAGAGCCTTGCTTTCGGATTCATTACCACAGATTTATTGTTTCAGATTCATTGTCTTATATTTATTTTCCCAGATTCATTGTCGCGGAGCAGTGAGACCCTTTATTTCGGATTCATTGCCGTGGAGCTATTCAATGTATCAGATTCATTGGCGCGAAGTTCTAAGCAACTTTGTTTTCAATTGATTCTCGCGGATTTATTGTAGCAAATTCATTGTCCTAGAATCATTTTCCCTGATTCATTGTCTCAGATTTATTGCCACGGAGCAGATTCATTTTCCTAGAATCATTTTTCCAGATTCATTGTCTCAGATTTATTGCCACGAAGCTCTCAGACTCTTTCTTTCGGATTCATTCTCCACGATTCATTTTCCCAGAGTCATTGTCCCAAATTCATTAGCACGTAGCTCTGAGAGTCTTGCTTTCGGATTCATTGCCGTAGATTTATTGTCACAGATTCATTGTCCTATATTCATTGTCGCAGAGCTCTGAGACCTTTCGTTTTGGATTCATTACCGCGAAGCTGTTTCTTATTCGATGTATCAGATTCATTGGCACGGAGTTCTAGGACCCTTTGTTTTGAATTTGAATTGATTTTCACGGATTTATTGTAGCAGATTTATTGTCCCAGATTCTCGAAGATCTACGACTCTTTGTTTCTGATTCATTGCCTCGGAGCTATCTCTTATTCATTTTCCCAAATTCATTGCCTATTTGATAGTTCATATGATATATAATTCGAAATGGTTGCGAATCTCATCCGAAATTTCAAACTCAGTCGAGGTTTCTGCATCAAGGTTGAGAAAAGTAAAATCCAGAATTTCTTCTTCTAAACCGTATGTAGTTGCTATGTGCTTCAAGGAAGATCATCCTCGAAGTGGTCTAAGGTACTGCAGCCTCCTAACGAGGCTCTAAAAGTGGATGGGGAGAGATCTCGGAACGACGATTCGACTGTTAAACCGCGTTTTAAAAGTCAACGTGTAATGGTCAAGACTGGTTGGATAACCTCACGGGTAGCGGAATAAGGAGTTGTTGACCGACCATGGGGGTGAGCGATCGGTACCGTGATTCTTATGGTAATGAGACCATGGTAGTGGTCAGTGTCGAATAGAATCTTCGAGTCTTCGGATGCTGATCAAGGTGCGTTGATCTTGTTTCTTGCACTCAGGAGTGCTAGGTACTTTTCCACCAAGGAAAGATTCGCTTGTTGCTTATTGGGGTCTGGATGGCGCTTTCGATTTCATTCGAAGGTTGACATGGTCATTAAGTATCTTGCAGGCCAACGAAATGAAAAAAAATATATTTTCTTAATGTACATATGTAAAAAACGTTCTAGTTTTTGAGATGAAGTGAAAATTTAACGCCCAACATAGAAGTTTCTTTCTCCATGTTCGAATCAAATAAATTACATAACCTCACTTAACCTGGTATTCTGTAAAAGGACACTTAGTCAAAATGCGTCCAAACAACTGAGCCTTTATTATTGAAAATAATAATTAGTCATGGACATAGAGTAATTAACTCTGATAGAGGAAGTATGCGCAATTTTTACATGTTCCCAACCCCAACATGGTTAGGTTATTTTGTCGGATTGTGATATATTTTCAAATCCACAATTTTACTATATCGCTATAAATGTATATTATATTGAATGAAATATATTTATTTGAGTGATTCCCGATTGAATATGCAAATTTCAATATTTGGAATCCTATGTTTTTCCTGATTGTTGAATTTATAATGTGCAGAACATTTATTATTTTCTGTATCTATCTGCTGAAATCCAAGGTTTGGCAACTTTTGCTCTCCTAGTGTCATCGATTGTTACACGACGTTTGGAGCGCTTGTAGTTTGTTTTCTGAATTTCCGATGTATTTAGGTATTTATTTCAATATATTTTGAGTTGATATGAAACGTTAATTCACTATGAGACATAAGAAGTGCGTTCTTTGTGGAGAAACTCGCGAATTGAGTGAAATATCGTATCACTGATATGTTTTAATTTCTGCGCGTTTCATGTCAAATTTGAAAGTTCATGTTGGAGACAAATTTGCTCACTGAAAATGACATATCGTCGGCTAAGAGTGTAAATCTGCTATGTCTATAATGAACAATTTCACAGGAGACCAAAAAAACCGCACAGTACAGTGTTATAATAATAATAACAAGAGAGTTCATTCATGAAAATACATTCAATAGAGTTTATTGAATGTATTTTCATGAATAAACTCTCTTATCATTATTATTATAACAAGAGAGTTCATTCATGAAAATACATTCAATAGAGTTTATTGAATGTATTTTCATGAATAAACTCTCTTATCATTATTATTATAACACTGTACTGTACGGTTTTTTTGGTCTCCTGTGAAATTGTTCATTATGGACATAGCAGATTTACACTCTTAGCCGACGATATGCTCCTTCTATCTATATTTATTACTCTGACGATTTGACGAATCTGCCAAGTATTTTATACGAAAGATGTAGAGAGTTAGTTCCTTATTTTACTAAAGATTTATATGCTAAATACAGAGATGACCATCTTTATAATGGCTGTGTGAATGTTTTTACTCATAAACTGTGTCGAAATGCACCGATTCGAATACTGGTTTCGATCAACTTTTAAGATTTTTTGTGATGTAAAATCCACTACTGTGACTGAACTCTATGAATAATTCATATCGTATGATGTATAACTTCACCCAGTGAAGCTTGTGAGTGCAACAAAAACTCACTAGGAAAACAAACTAGGAAATTCCCACTCAATTTAGGCTCTACCACTGTTTCCGCTTCATATTTGCAAATTCAGCAACAAAATTTATTTCTCCGCAAAAGACAAGCATAACCTCACTTCCTAAGTTTACGCAAAAATCAATTTCTGTGATATTTTTGAGCTCTTGTTCTCCAAACCTCATCCTTTACCATTTCAATAAAATGTCTGTAATTTTTTACTTTTCATCCAGTAATGATTTCAAAACAGTTCGACTGATGATGAAAAGTCCAATGAACTTCAAAATTTCAGGGCAGGTTCGGATCTCAAATGCCAAGGTTCAGTTCAACAATAGGCAGAATCTGACTAGGGGTTGCGTAAATATGGGTTTTTGAAATTTTCTTTTCCTATCAATTTCGAAATTTCAAGGAATTCACTAACATTAATTTTCTATATTTAATTTCGTACGACAAGGAATAATACATCTCTTCAAATTGTACTCTAGGAAGAATTAATATACTTGTTTTTAGCTGAGGTGGAATAGTACCAGGCCGTCTTAGGGTTCTGGTCAACGTCCTAAAGCTGCATCGACTGATCTTTCCTATATTTGGAACGAGTCTCGGCTAACAAGGTCACACTCTTGAACCCGCCTTTAGAAGAATTTGATCTTTATGTAAATGTGATTTTTCAACCATTAATTCGCTAAAAAAAATGAGAAAAAATTAAGGAACTTATGCCGGTTGGTTCAAATTGGTATTCATGTAATTTTTCAAATATACTGAACATAATTAGGAATAACACTTCCTGATATGTGATAGGAACATAGAATTACGTGATACTTCCAATATCAGTTATAACTTTTTTGGAAACATCTTATCGAAGAAACGAAAGACCAAATAAAAATAATGGATGCATGCTTGCAGGTCGATTTTTCCTTTTCGTAATATGCCATTACATACCAGACAGAAATTCATTCAGCATTCTAATTTGTCTCATTTGTATGAAATCGATATTTCATTTAAATTTAAAAAAAATAAATGCATCTTGGCATTTCTTCGATCTTCCCTACATATAACCAGTAGTGGATAAATCAAATTTACTGGAGAGAAAGACCGAGAAGATTTTTAAAAAAGCATGTCAATATCCAAATTAAGAGCTAGGAGGGCTAATTCACTGAAACCCTATTGAAGATGTGATAAGGATACCATCCTATCAAGGAGGATACAGAGATCGACTACGAAAGAACACGAATTGAGTAAAATTCAATTTCAAATATCACAAACAAGAAATTCTCTTATAAAAATAATAGGTATACAAAAAAACCACACGATAGAAATCGTGATGGAGTTACAAACAGAAAATAATCAAAAGGAAATCTTAAAACAGCATGTTAAGTTTAGTGTGGTAGGTCGTGTTCTTCAAACGCATAGTCTCAACATGAACTATCAAATTTGACAAGAAGCTCGCGGAATTGAAAACATATCAGTGATACTATGTTTCACTCAATTCGCGAGTTTCTCCACAAAGAATGCACTTTTTATGTCCCATAGTGAATCAACGTTTCATATTACCGCAAAATACATTGAAATAAATACCTAAACATAATAGAACTTCAGAAAATAAACTTCAAATGCGCCAAACGACGTGAAACAACCGATGACACCAAAGCAGTAAATCAATATTTCCAATCGAACCAACAAACATTTCCAATTCGGATCGGTTATTCTTTCATTTACGTGAGTCACGTGATCTGTTAGTAGGAGGTCGGCTCTGTTGATGAACAAATTCATTGGGACAACGTATCAAGTTCTTTGGGGGGATGAATATCTTTCATTGAGTTGATGTACTTTGTATATTCCTATGATGAACTGTTAATCCAAAAGCGGAGTTAGCACTAAAACCGTCAACGAACGCCTGTTCATTGGGACAACGAAACTGTACGTAACATGAATTTCAACTTAAACGAATTTGTTCGTTGGCATAATGAAAAGTACATTGTATCAACGTACGTAGGGTCGACGAACGGCATTCATTGATATTACCAACAATTTTTTTTTCAGTGTAGGAGAGCAAAAGTTGCCAAACCTTGAATTTCAGCAGGTCGATACAGAAAATAATAAATATTCCGCTTATTATAAATTCGACAATTAAGAGAAAAATCGGATTCCAAATATTCAAATTTGCATATTTAATCGGGAATCGCTCAAATAAATACATTTCATTCAATATAATAAACATTCATGACGATATTGTAAAATAGTGGATTTGAAAATATATCACAATCCGACAACGTAATCTAACCATGTTGGGGACATGTAAATATTGCGTATACTCCCTCTATCTATGTTTACTACTCTATGGATTTTATGCATAACATGGTTAGTTTGAGTAAAGCAGTATGCTCACTACGTACCTACTACATGATCATAGAATGTTATTCAGGGTAAATATGAAATGATCACCCTCTCGATTAAGTTCAAGATAAAACTGGTCAATTATAAAAGGACTAGCCTTCTTGGATTCTAAGGTTAATTTCCGCATTGTTTCTACGTAAATATACCCATTTAATTGTAAATGGACACATACGGAAGTATAGGGTGTTTTTTTTTCGAGGTATATAACTTTAAGTTGGCATTACTGTTCAAGATGGCGACCGATTTAACAGCTGTCAAGTGATTTATTCTCAGTTTGGTTTGGCAATTCATCATGAATAGACTCATGCCTGAACAACGATTGCAAATAGTGCAATTTTATTTCGAAAATAATGGTGGAACGTTTTCGCACCACGTTTACTCTTTTTGATAACTCGCATTCCCAGAGACGCCGTACAGAAGAAGCTATTGCTGCTGTAGAGCGTAGCATTGAGGAAGACCCGAATGAATCTATCCGCCATTGAGCACAGGAATTGGATCTGTGTCCATCCACTTTATGGAAGATTTTGCGGAAGGATCTTGGTTTGCGTGCTTACAAAATCCAACTCCTGCAAGAATTGAAGCCAAACGATCATCAAGTAAGGCGTAGATTCGTCGAATGGGTCCAAAATGAGATTGCCGTTGTTCCCGATTTTCATAAGCGAATTTTGATTAGCGATGAAGCGCACTTCTTGTTGAATGGTTGAATGAACAAACAAAACTGCCGCATTTGGAGTGAAGCTAATCCTCAAGTGTATGTCGGAACACCGTTACATCCAGAAAAACTGACTGTTTGGTGCGCTTTATGGGCTGATGGAATCATTGGTCCGTACTTCTTCAAAAACGATGATGGCCAGAACGTTACAGTCAATGGTGATCGGTTTAGAGCCATGATTACTAAGTTTTTCATTCCTGAATTGAACAACCATGATGTCCAGGAGCTGTGGTTCCAACAAGACGGCGCAACATGTCACACAGCTCGTGCCACAATCGATTTATTGAAAGACACGTTTGGTGACCGCCTAATTTCACGTTTTGGACCTGTGAATTGGCCTCCAAGATCTTGTGATTTAACACCGCTAGACTACTTTCTGTGGGGCTATGTAAAGTCATTGGTCTATGCGGATAAGCCACAAACCCTTGACCATTTGGAAGACAACATTCGCCGTGTTATTGCCGATATACGGCCACAAATGTTGGAAAAAGTCATCGAAAATTGGACGTCCAGATTGGACTACATCCGAGCCAGCCGTGGCGGTCATATGCCAGAAATCATATTTGAAATGTAATGCCACAAGATTATCTTACGGATAAATGAAATTCATGTCAATCGAATAATCCATCGTTGTTTTATTGCAATTTAAAGTTCTATAGCTCTAAAAAAAACACCCTTTACCAGCAATTTCTACTCGAAAGACTCATTTAAAAAAAAATAATCAAATCAGTGGCCACACCAATCTCTCATAGTTATGACTCCGCATGGATACAGCATAAACTCACCTGATTCCGATCCGTGAGCTTTCAACGATTAGGTTATGTCAAAAAGGAGTCGAGACCGCTTAAATTATACAGGATTCGAATCTCGGAGAAAAGACCGGGCTCGACCTTGCTAATTTGCATTCTCGCATGTGCGTGAAATTCAAGTGGTCACAGAACAGTTACGGGCCTCGTAATCTTCCATCAAGAGTCAATAACCAAAAAGAAAGTGACACAACTATTCTTTAGATATCGAACTCCCAAAATAAAAGTTTGTTGAACCTCGAGTAGTACCGCCAGGGGGCGTGAAAGCAGGGCATTGGCTTCTGTATAACAGATTCGTGATGATAATATGATAAAGAGATTTTTACGAAGGGGTCTGGTTGACCCACATATCTGCAACATTGATGCATTGTCGGAAAAAATGGCTCTGAGCTGGCAAAAAAATAGCCTAGAATTGTATCGACGAGTATCGGTTTCATGTTGGTGATTCAACTTGAAAGTTTGCAGTGGATTCAATCGAGTGTTTCGTGGATCTTTTAGATTTATCGTATCTGAGGAGTCTACAAATAGTGGCGAGCCCATTTAATTTTTGAAGGGATCAATCTTCATTTGATTACATAGCACCTATTTCGAAAAAATCACTTCTTTCCAACTGACCCTGGAGTTCCACAAGGAAGTGTTCTAGGTCCATTGCTATTCTTAATTTCAAACGTTTCGGGATAATTCCAGTGACAATCTCCTCTTAAATATTTAAGGGTACAAAATAAGTTTTACCAACTAATCTCCTTTGATGATCATAAGAAAATTGCAGGAAAATTTTTTTCGTGAACCTCGGCACGTTCTTTCACTAATAGCGGCCCCACTTTAGGTATATGAGAGCATACGATGAGCCTCAGCCACAGATTTTTTCATATTAAAGCAAAAAATTGAAACCTACCGCAAATGACGAGAATTTGGCTAGTAAGCTGACATGTTTAATCCAGAATAACCTTATGATGCAGACAAAAATGGACTAATATTTCGATGGCGTTATGTTTAAAAATACCTAAGCTTATTGTATGACATCTACGATCTATTTATATCGACTACCACTTACCGCTACAGCCAACTAGTGCAAAACGACGGAAGCAAAGTTGTACACCTAAATTTTTTTTTGTCTTTTGCTTTTCTCTCCCTCATTGTCTGTTTTTGATCTGGAGAAAATCCCCATATTCAATCTTATGGTTGGCGTGCTTTTCTCCTAAGATTTCCGTTAGGAATATTGAACTTTCAATTCGATGTCAAAGTAGACACCCACGTTAGTCACGTTTCTCAATTCTGGGTCATCTATTCGAGTGCAATTAGAAGAAAAAAGAGTGGAATCTCGAGATCATTCATGGTGAATGGATTCCGATTTTATCCGAAAGATTCGAGCCTATCAAAGGTACCGTTAATTATTTCTAATTATAATCCTTCACGAAGACTTAACACTGTAGAAAAATTCGAAAAATTATGGATTTTATCTATCTCTCCATAACGTAGAATCATCCCAAAACGTATACATACAACGGGTGTTTTTTTCCGAGGTATATAACTCTAAGTTGGCATTACTGTTCAAGATGGCGACCGATTTAACAGATATCAAGTGATTTATTCTGAGTTTGCTTTGGCAATTCATCATGAATAGACTCACACCTGAACAACGCTTGCAAATAGTGCAATTTTATTTCGAAAATAATGGTTCTGTGCGGAATACGTATCGCGCACTACGTCCATTAGCAAAGAAGCGCACTTCTACGTCAACAACAAAACTGCCGCATTTGGAGTGAAGCTAATCCTCTAGTGTATGTCGAAACACCGTTACATCCAGAAAGACTGACTGTTTGGTGCGCTTTATGGGCTGGTGGAATCATTGGTCCGTACTTCTTTAAAAATCGATGATGGCCAGAACGTTACAGTCAATGGTGAACGGTATAGAGCCATGATTACTAACTTTTTCATTCCTGAATTGAACAACCATGATGTCCAGGAACTGTGGTTCCAACGAGACGGCGTAACATGTCACACAGCTCGTGCCACAATCGATTTATTGAAAGACGCGTTTGGTGACCGCCTAATTTGGACCTGTGAATTGGCCTCCAAGATCTTGTGATTTAACACCGCTAGACTACTTTCTGTGGGGCTATGTAAAGTCATTGATCTATGCGGATAAGCCACAAACCCTTGACCATTTGGAAGACAACATTCGCCGTGTTATTGCCGATATACGGCCACAAATGTTGGAAAAAGTCATCGAAAATTGGAAGTCCAGATTGGACTACATCCGAGCCAGCCGTGGCGGTCATATGCCAGAAATCATATTTAAAATGTAATGCCACAAGATGATCTTGCGGATAATTAAAATTCATGTCAATCGAATAATCCATCGTTGTTTTATTGCAATTTGAAGTTCAATAGCTCTAAAAAAAAAATCTTTACGAAAGTATAGCAATGGACCTAGAACATTTCCTTGTGGAACTCCAGGATTGGTTAGAAAAAAGTAAAATTTCTCGTAATATTAGTAGTCATCAGTGGGTAGATTTGAAATTATGTACTATCAAGTTTGTGCAGAAGTTTTAAACCTGAATTTTTGTTCAAGGGGCAACCAGATGAAACTGGAGATATAATAGTCGATCCAAATGCGAAGAACATATTCTTCCGTAGATTCTAATGTCAGCAGCTTTCCGGGCAACATCCTGTACACGTTGTTTCGGAAGTGAGAGAACAAGTGAAGCGAGTCGGTCGATGGAAAAAATTTCCCTGGCATTGAGTGCATCTTGACCGTGAGACGTGTTCAGCGAGAAAGTGTTAATCATCTATGAAGCGCCATTTAAATGGGTCAAACCGCCTGTTCTAGCACACATTCGCTGAAAAATGCACCTCTGTGATTTCACTCAATTATAAACGAATGGCATCGTGTAATCCATAGACGGAGCTGGTTGCAGAAAAGTGCTTCAGTTCGAGGAAGTACAAAGACCTCGCTATCGTTCGGACTTTTACTTGTTTTATGGCCGTTGTCGTTTTTCTTTAACCAGCAAAGCGATATGGAGGTCGGATGAGTTGAAATGGGAGAATAGATGCGAATGGAATGGTTTAAAAGTTAGGGTTTAATAGAGCATAGTTTTGGTCAGCTTTGGTTTGTTCATTGATGGAGTTTCTCTGAACCACAAATAGTTTTTCGAGACATAAGATTGGCATTACAATATTATTAGTATATTTATGAAGCACACATTCACAAATCAGGTTTAATCCCTTTGGATTCGTAAATTTGAAACAAATATTGAACTTATTTGTTTTGTACTTTATTTTGATCAAATTCAATTCCGTATGTTTTAGTCATTGTTCAAATTTTCCATCATGTTCAGCTTTAATAGCAACATCAATAACATAATCATCAAGATAACTGCCAACATCAATTCCATCGAATATTTTTTCGTCTTGTTCTTTGAAAAACCTTAGGATAGACGTTTATCGCAAATTCAATTCAACAATATTCTTCTCTTGCATCCAACTGCAAAATAGACATAACAATAACTGCCTAAATCTTCTGGGTAATCAGAACATTTTGAAAAACCATGGCTTCGACCACATTTTCAACAGTTGTATTTCTTCTCAGCATTGGTTTCATTGCTATTTTATTGTTATTCATTATTATTGATTTCCACGTAATTCCTTCACTAGTCTATTGTCTTCTCCTACTCAGCAGATTCCTTCTACCTTAGCCATAGTCAAATAACTATACCTATACCTAGAGGTCATTAATATATAGGTCAAGGATTGCTGAGGCAATTTTGTTATGTTATAAAGCATCTTTCAGATCGCCAATATTGTATTTTTTCACAAAGATAGATCATATTCTTCAATTTAACATTACAACATTGTCAAAACGAGGTGACTGTAAAGATCAACTGTCTAGCATCACTAAGCAAGACAACTAAACAACAAATAATATCAACTTCGATATTGTAACATGCATAGAATGACAGAAAATGTTTAGTTTGCGGATTTGGTTTTGGTCAGCTGTGGTTTATTTAAGATGTCTTGATCTACTGGCGATCCAACTCACAAAGTTTGAGATAAAACTGCCAATTTCTGAAGTGACCTGAAGAGATTGAAATTACTTCAGTTGCATTCCGCGTCTTTTTCTATGACGCTCTTATCAAATTCCACTGCTGTTTCAATAGAAATATGAGCATGGTATTAAATAGCGCCATCTATCAAAGGAAAGGGAAGTATCGCTAATCTTGATTTCAAGACGTCTAAATTCTCTCGCTCGAAATCTTATCAATATGCATGCCAGTATTTATGGACATCTTAGGTTACTCATTGGACGTATTTCACTGAACCACTGAAAGTTTGGCATTTTTCAATCTAGCTCACATTGAGTCATAGTAGAAATTTACGTTAGTTAGGCCACCTTTAAAAGAGTTAAAACATTCTAGAGGTTATCTAGTCTAATTATATTATATCAGTTTTGGTTTGTTCATTAAATATATGTTTCTCTCAACCACAGAAAAATTATGACTTTACAGAGAGATCCTTGGAGAATTTTATTTCACGATTTTTGGTTCATCTGCTATTCCGTTCAACCCTATGATTCTTGCTATGGTTTTCTACATCTTGGTTATATGGTTTCAATTAGGGATTCAAGTAGCTTGACATTTTAACCAATTATTTGACTAGAAAATCATGCTCGTGAAAAATTACATACTTGAGCTTGACTTGACTTGATTTTAGATATGTATTGCTTGACTTGATATCAAGCTACTTGATATTACTTGAGCTTGATATGCACGCGTCGCACGGCATATATTTCAGCAATCTAGTACGCGCTTAGACTAAATGAGGGGATTCCTCGAGCGCCGAGAGACTGAAGCATTCGCCAGTGTGTCTTTATTAGTAGTTTTCTCACATTCCTATGAAATCTATTGGTAGATTTTGGTAGTTTAAGAAATATCTTTTCAAACTAGGCCAAAATGGCCAAGGATTTTTTATCAACGCCATAATCTTCAACACCTGTTGAAAAACACTTTTCCAGAGCTGCTCTTACAGATACAAAAACCCGCAATAGGTTAGGCGACAAATCTATAAGATGCCTCATGTGTCTTAGATCTTGGATGGAAAATTATGAAATCAAACAAAGCCTGGAGGTTTCTCAATATTGAGAAGCTTTATTTTTTTATTATTTTTTATTTTGTTATGACTTATAGTGACATAATTTATGTTATCTACTATTTCAAAAAAGTTAATATTTACGGTTCTCTTATGCAATAAGTTTAAAAAATAAATTGTTTTTGCAAGGTTTCTCATTTCCTCATTTTTTCATTGATATGACACTACACAATAAAACTGCTAAAAATCAATTAGCTTAACATGATTTAAGTACTTCAAAGAAACTATAGAGAGGATACCTCATTCTGTCTGTTCCAAAATCAAATGAATTCAGTAACTTTTGAAGGGTAATGGAACTCTGACACTTGATGTCAAGTTGCGGAACATAATTTGAAGTCAGTTTGACAGATCATAGAGCTAGGTATGATTACAATTGGTAAACAAAAATTGTTCTATTCCGCAGCTTTTAAAACGCAAAAATTTCTGCATTATTGAAAATAACGAACCAAAATCAATATATCCGATATTCATCACACAGCTTCCACAATCATCTCTCGAATTTGCTCTCTCAGTTTTGCGCTCCTATACGATAGCGAACCACAGAGTAGAAGTGGAACGCGACATTGATAATGATTTAATTTTGGAAAAATGGGTCAGTCATTTGTGGGACACCTACATTGCTCGAATCGGTTTGGATTAAATATATTGGTTGATAATCTGAAGGCCGTAACTGATAACGCTCTCGTGTTGTGATGTATTCAGTGAGTCAGGGTTAATGAGATTAAGAATTCAGATCACGCGTTATTTGCGAACCTAAATCTGTCCTGATACGTGTAGGATAAAATTTTCGATAATGATTTTTTTTTCGTTTCGAAATATGCAAAATCGATCGGAGAAATTGTGACATGTGAGTTCAAAACGACCGCAAGAAAAGAAGCCAATTTTGCTCAACATTGTTGACTTTATTTATACTCTGTGGCATAAAAAATGCAACACCAAGAAGGAGTTGGAATTTTTCATCAAACTTGGCAAAAATCCTTATCTACTTAGTTGAAGGTTGTAATTGTGATATTCTTTTGTTTTTGTGTTCTTTTTTTGCGTTTTGTGAGGGCAATTATGGCTAGAGTAGGAAAACGAAAACGTGGAAACTATCGATAACTGAAGGGATTTGACTGAAAGAGCATTGTTGGATAACCTGAAGCTCCAGAACGTCGTAGACGAAAAAGTGTTAATAACACAGACAAATGAATTCCAGAACCGCTTTTAATTCTCTTAAAATGCCATTAAAAGATCGATTCTCACCATTGTTAATGTTTCAGTGTTTTCTATCCCGACTTCTCTAGGCCTCTAAGGAGCTTAACTCTTCAAAAATTGGCTGGTTTTTCATGGGTGCTGATGCCAGCACTCTTCGTAAGGCAGCTTTGGCCATGGTTTTTCTGTTGCTGAATAATGTTGTTCTGTTTGGTTCAATAGTGCTCATGTTCATAAAATTAATGCATAGCCCAACGTTTCTATGAGAATTATCATTGGAACTATAAGATCTACACCTTTACATTGGTAACCGGTGCTATCACATATATTTCCGCCTCATATTCGTAGACAGGTCGCAGTCAAGAAATGTTGGGATAAATTTCATTTCTACTCGAACGTATTTTCAATTGTTTTTTACCAGCCAGAAACTAGAACTGCCAGATTAAAGTCACGTGAACCTTTAGGAGGGATACCTTCCTTCAATCTAATGAAACTGACAAGTAAATTTGGCGTTCGGAATGTCTTCAACAAAAGTCTAATCATTGATCCTTCAGAGAAAGTTCTAGGTCAATCTTCCTAGAAGAATTGGTGTATTTTCAATCAACTTAGGACTGGTCATGATCGTTGCAATAGTATGATCTTCAAATAGCACTCTATTGAAAGCTCATTATGTGAGTGTGGTCTAGATTGTCTAGATGAAACCATTGACTACTTGATGAATACTAGTGTAATTTATAAATTTCATGGTGGTTTCTAAGCTATCCATTCAGTTTCAGATTCATTTTTAGGATGGATCACTAACTTCAAATCAATATAATTGAAACTAACATTTATTACTCCTTTCTAGTTCATTTCTTTTTTGTTTACAGATTTAATTACAAAGTGGTCAACCGTTTTGGTGAAGAGAAAGGATGAAGAAGATTTTGTTTGGTTGAAAAGGAAGCCCTTCAATATGAATATGTCAGCTTATTTTGTAAACAAATACACAAACTAGTCACTGCACCTTTACTGGGAGACACAATTTTTGCTGAGGTTTTTATCTGTACTCTTGTATCATACGTTGAAATGTATGATGCTCTGTTTACATTTCCTCTGCTAATACTGTAGATTACATCTACATATGCTTTGTTGTTTGACGTTCGACGATAATTTTTTGTATTGCTCAAACGAAGAAAGTGATATGACACTAGTTGTGGCATCTATGCGCCAAGCCCAGGACTTATAGAGTGAGATGTTTGAGCTTGGTTGTATTCAGTGTAGGCTTTCGAACAGTGTACCATCGCTACTTCAGGCACAGCACTGTTGATTTTTCACCCTACACTGAATAGTTGGACAGTCCCCCGTAACCAAAAATTTTTTTGCTGTCCTGGAACTGGAACTCGAACTCTCGATTTGGGATCACGAAGTCTCGACTGCTTTCCATGTAGAATATCTCAGTCTGTTAGTTCTTCGAGCCCTGACGTACAAAAAATGCCTTGTATGCGTTCACAGCCAAACGAAAAAATGACTACTAAATCATACTTCAAAGTTATAAGCTGACATTAACAAAGCCGACATTTTTTGATATAGATTCACTGCTTGGCTTGATTTTCGAGCTACTTGGCTTGAGCTTGACTTGATTTCACTTGATTTGTCGCCTAACCTATTGTGGGTTTTTGTTACTGTAAGAGCAGCTCTGGAAAATTGTCTTTCAACAGGAGCTGAAAAGTTGGCGTTGATGAAAAATCCTTAGCCAAGTTTGGAAAGATATTTCTGAAACTACCAAAATCTACCAATAGATTTCATAGAAATGTGAGAAAACTACTAATAATGTCACACTGGCGAATGCTTCAGTCTCTCGGCGCTCGAGGAATACCTTTATTTAGTCTAAGCTTGCACGAGATTGCAGAAATATATGCCGTGCGACGCGTGCATATCAAGCTCAAATAATATCAAGTAGCTTGATATCAAGTCAAGCAATAAATATCTAAAATCGAGTCAAGTCAAGCTCAACTAGGTAAGTTTTCACGAGCATGATTTTCAAGTCAAGTAATTAGTTGAAATGTCAAGCTACTTGACATGATGAATCCCAATTT
The DNA here is from genome assembly GCF_914767665.1 of Harmonia axyridis. NCBI lineage: Eukaryota > Metazoa > Arthropoda > Insecta > Coleoptera > Coccinellidae > Harmonia > Harmonia axyridis. The sequence goes on from NC_059505.1 coordinate 37,036,362, forward strand.
TTTGACATTCGAAAAAAAAAACAAATTGTTTACCATAAACAACCTAAAATAAACTGAACGACTCATATTCCTTTCTTCATGTCCTGAACCCACAGACAAACCAAGCGTTTACGACTCAACCAGAGCGTTCTAGATCGGAGAACCCGGAAGACCATATTTTATGTAAATGTCACAATATCATAGCGATCTTAATGCAGCATTGTCGATTCTCGTTTAATGACATTCCCCGATGGCATTATTTATATATTAGTACCGTATTCAAATCTTCATTGTAATCAATGAATAGGACGGAGAGTGCCAGCGACAATTGCCGCTGATTGTCGAGTTTCACCTAGTGCACTAGATTCTCTAGGCGGGAAATAGGCCAGGCTTATCTAGAGGGTCATCTCGCTAGCTCTGGGGTTTTGCCAAGCCGACTTGATACAGACTGGCGGATTGTGGACGATGAGATTTTAGATGAGAACCGTTAGAGATTCGAGTTGAAAAAATTGCAGAAAAGTACTGATGACTGATTATACAATTTGGCAATAAAACAATATTGTCTCATTCTCGTAGATTGGTGTTTTGAGAACTATACAGGGTAGGTCACGGACGATGGTATCCTAGACTTTTATGGAGAACGGAATGTACGATTTTTTTTTAAGTTTGGTTTCTTGGGTGGGGACTACTGTTCTATCTGTTGCCGCTTATGCCAAAAAGTACGAAAAACTTCGATATATACTAACTGACAAAGAAACCGCAACACCCAGAAGTAGCTGTTTAAATTTCAATTTTTTTTGGTAAGACGTAGATAACATAGCAAGGAGTAAATGCAAGGAGGCATTTTCATGTAAAAAATTTTTGTTACTTGGATATTTTAGTCGTTTTTTGCAAGTTTTTTGAATTTCACAACAAACCAGCTGTTCGAGGAGATCCAAAGACGATGTTTAGTTGTTGTTAAAATGCCTAGAGCACGTGTACGCGGAATTTATAGCCAGCTAAGTGAATTTGAAAGAGGTTGAATTATTGGTCTACGGGAGGCGAGGTTGTCATTTCGAGAAATCGTTAACCATACGAACAGAAATCCAACTACTGTTATGAGATGTTGTCAAGCGTGGTTTGATAATGCCCAAAATCGAAGAAGAGTAGGGCATCGGACATCGAAGGGGCACAAATGAAGTTCAAGATTGAGGTGTAATACTTATGGACATAAGAGACCGATTTGCGACAACTGGATCTTTGGCTGATGAGTGGTTAGGAGAACAAGGCCATCCTGTAACTGTCCGAACGGTTTACCATCGGATAAGGTCTTTTGGACTGCAGCATTATAGACCCCATCTTGTGTTACCTCTGACGGTTGAGCATCGCCAGCAACGATTACAGTGGTGCAAAGGACATCAACATTGGAATGTGGAATGGCATCAGGTTGTCTTTTCTGATGAATCTCGATTCTCCTTGGGTGCACATGAAGGCCGAAGAAGGGTTAGACGACGTCGGGGAGAAAGACGTGAACCTCAGTTTGATGTTGAGCTTCATGTATACCGGACAGTAGTCATTATGGTATTGGGTGCTATTGCACATGCAAGTAGGTCACCTTTAGTCTCTTTTCGAAGTACAATGACACCGATGCGTTACCTACAAGAAAAAGTGGAGCCATATGTTCCCCCTTACCTTAACCGGCTCGAGAATTCAATATTTCAGCAAGAAATAGACCATCTTATTGCTACAATGCCGAGACTTGTTGGGGAGTGTATAGACAATCGCAGTAGACAAACACATAATTGACAAATTTATTGAAAAAATTTGAACCTTTCGTTTTTTGTCCAAATTTCAATCATCTACTCCTTGATATACTATCTATGTTTCACCAAGAAAAATTAAAATTTAAACAGCTCTTTCTGGGTGTTGCAGTTCCTTTGTCAGTTAGTATATCAAAATGAAACCCTTTTATTGGCTTTACTTAATTTCAAGTTTTTTCTAGAAATTGCTGCATTGTAAAAACACAACCGATTGAAGCTCTTATTGCTAACAATAGGTTCTCTCATTTGGAGGTGTGTTGCCGCACCCTGTATATGTGCTATACTCGCATAAGTGCGTAGCAGGCTACGATTGAAATAGCATGTATAGCCTGAGGTGATATTGGCATGCAGAGATATTTCCGCACCTTAACGGCACATAATAATTCATACTCGCCTTGCATTATTTTGTCAGGCACAATTTTTGCTTTCTATGGAATACGATCAACGACCTGATACATTGTACGTACCTTCATAAAGAAGCAAGGTTGTTAGCGAGCTGCGAGATTGCCAGATATCAGTTTTATCGATCTGTGAAAACTATGCTATAAATGAAAATACACTCTTCAACAACGCGTTGAAATTGTTAAAATTTACAGAAAAAAAATGGAGAAGATTTTGCAATCACAGTAGGAAAAACTGAAGCTCTTTCGACCGACTATAGTGAGACAGATGGAAAAATTTGAGCTATTGCGGCAAGTTAGTGATGTGAAGAAACGAAACCATGTGCGTCGCTCAAGAACAACTGAGAATATCGCTTCTGTAGCTCTGTACGACAATTAGACATACGTTGCTGAGGAAACATTTGAAGTGAACAGTGATATCAGTCAATTCAATTCTGTGATTCGATAAACCAGCAGAAAATGTTTCTTGTTCGAGAGAATACATGTAAATTCGAAGTTAATCAGTTTTCAGCGAATAACGATAGTTGCAATATTGAGAATATTACGTGAAAAATGCAGGGACATCTAATTTCTCAATTTGACCGGGCAAAAATAGCTCTACATCAAGAAGCTTTGTCGAACCATTAGATTGAGCGACTTTTCAGTAAGGCGCATAGTGGCCCTTTTCCTGGAAACCGGCCCAGAGACCTTCTTATTTTTTCAAAGAAAAATATAATCTAATATTGTTGGCACGAAATCGTGGAGGAAAAACTACTCTTATCAATTAATGTTCAAATTTATTTAAATGAGATATGATTACTTCAAACATAATAATAACCGAAACTAAGGATAATTATAACATGACTATCGTTTAACGTCTGTGTGTTAATAAATCAAATTAATTTTATTGCATTCAGACAAATTATCAATTCTGAAAAAAGTACCGGAGTTGCGTAGAATCTTCAGCTTCCTCGATGGCTTAGTGGATTGAGCGTAGAACTAGTTATTCGGAGGTTGCGGGTTCGAGTCCCGCTCGAGGAGGTAAAGGGTGTTTTTTTTAGAGCTATAGAACTTTAAATTGCAATAAAACAACGATGGATTATTCGATTGACATGAATTTTATTTATCCGCAAGATAATCTTGTGGCATTACATTTTAAATATGATTTCTGGCATATGCCCGCCACGGCTGGGCATATGCCCGCCACGGCTGACTCGGATGTAGTCCAAAATCTGGACGTCCAATTTTCGATGACCGTATATCAGCAATAACACGACGAATGTTGTCTTCCAAATGATCAAGGGTTTGTGGCTTATCCGCATAGACCAATGACTTCACATAGCCCCACAGAAAGTAGTCTAGCGGTGTTGAATCAAACGATCTTGGAGGCCAATTCACAGGTCCAAAACGTGAAATTGAGGGTCACCAAACGTGTCTTTCAATAAATCGATTGTGGCACGAGCTGTGTGACATGTTGCGCCGTCTTGTTAGAACCACAGCTCCTGGACATCATGGTTGTTCAATTCAGGAATGAAAAAGTTAGTAATCATGGCTCTAAACCGATCACCATTGACTGTAACGTTCTGGCCATCATCGTTTTTGAAGAAGTACGGACCAATGATTCCATCAGCCCATAAAGCGCACCAAACAGTCAGTTTTTCTGGATGTAACGGTGTTTCGACATACACTTGAGAATTAGCTTCACTCCGAATGCGGCAGTTTTGTTTGTTGACGTAGCCATTCAACCAGAAGTGCGCTTCATCGCTGAACAAAATAAAATGGACGTAGTGCGCGATACGTATTCCACATAGAACCATTATTTTCGAAATGAAATTGCACTATTTGCAAGCGTTGTTCAGGCGTGAGTCTATTTATGATGAATTGCCAAACCAAACTGAGAAGAAATCACTTGACAGCTGTTAAATCGGTCGCCATCTTGAACAGTTATGCCAACTTAAAGTTATATACCTCGAAAAAAAACACCCATTATTTTTGATATAAAAGAAATGTAACTTTTACATAATGAAATATTTTTAAGCTAAATGTCTACCTTTACTTTTTTCCGTAATTTCATAGAAAGTGATATTCTGTGACCGCCTAACAGAGATAAAATGTCAATCGTTTTTCCCGCCATAAAAAAAAGTTATTCAACCCAAAAGTAGTCGTAAAACTTCTGCAAACTCGGAAGCAACAACATCGCCAATTATAGAGTGATCCACTTTCGTTATCCAACCATCGCCACCCCCAATCGAAAAATTCGTACGTTGATCGATACCAAATCGGGCAATAACTGCGGCCGAGCCCGATAGGAAACGTATTACTATACTCAACTCGATGGCTTAGTGGATTGAGCGTCGAACTAGTTATTCGAAGGTTGCGGGTTCGAGTCCCGCTCGAGGAGGTACTTTTTTCAGAATTGAAAATTTGTCTGAATGCCATGAAATTAATTTCATTCGATAATTATGACCATGGAAAATCATAGGAATCGTGGAAAGTCATTGTACAAATTTGGAGTACCTGTTCACCCCTCGTTCACGTCAAATGTCATTCATGCAATGCACATTTAATAATTATATTTTTGATATAAAAGAAATATAACTTTTACATAATGAAATATTTTTAATGTCTACCTTTACTTTTTTCCGTAATTTCATAGAAAGTGATATTCTGTGACCGCCTAACAGAGATAAAATGTCAATCGTTTTTCCCGCCATAAAAAAATGTTATTCAACCCAAAAGTAGTCGTAAAACTTCTGCAAACTCGGAAGCAACAACATCACCAATTATAGACTGATCCACTTTCGTCATCCAACCATCGCCACCCCCAATCGAAAAATTCGTACGTTGATCGATACCAAATCAGGCAATAAGAGCGGCCGAGCCAGATAGGAAACGAAACGTATTGCTATACACAACTCGTTAGAAATTCATTAAAATCGACAACTCTGGCTGCACGATTAGCATTGGGAGTTCGTTGACATTTCAGCCGTCAAGAGGGGTTATTCACCTGAAAGTTGAAACCTTCGTCGAAGTCGATCGGTGAGCTTACTGACCTAGTGCCGATCGTCGGTGTGGTACTTGCTCGTAGTACCGGCCTACCACTTGGCGTGGCACAGGTTAGGACCGTGGCCTTTGCGGAGAGAAACCGAGTTTTGCGCTCGCACTCTGTGGTTTAGGGGTGTCCGCAGGGGTCGATGTTTTTTTGCGTCTTAAAAGACCTAATGAAAAAATTGTTAATTTTACTGAATTTTGCGTATTTTGAATTTTTTTTTTTTTTTTGAGATAGAGTAATACAAAAAATCATCAACTTCAGACAACAAAGCATGTGTAGATGTAATCCCAGTATTAGCAGAGGAAATGTAAACGGGGCATCATACATTTCAACGTATGATACAAGAGTATAGATAAAAATCTTAGCAAAAACTATGTCTCCCCGTATAGGCGCAGTGACTTGTTTGTGTATTTGCTTACAGAACTGACATGTTTATATTGATGTACTTCTTCTTCATCCAAACAAAGTCTTTTCCATTTTTTTTCTTCGCCAACGGTTAACGACTTTATAATTGAATCTGAAAACAAAAAAGAAAAGAACCAGAAAGGAGTAACAAATGTTAGTTTCCATTATATTGATTTGAAGTGAGCGACCCATTCTAGAAAAGAATCTGAAACTGGATGGATAGCTTGGAAACCACCATGAAATTTATAAATTGGACAAGTATTCACCAAGTGGTCAATGGTTTCTTCTACACCACACTCACATAGTGGGCTTTCAATAGAATGCCCTTTGAAGAGCATATACTATTGCAACGACCATGACCAGTCCTAAGTCGAAATACACCAAGTTTTCCTAGGAAGATTGAAACCTAGAACTTTCTCTGAAGGATCAACGATTAGACTTTTGTTGAAGACATGACAAGAACTCCATTCCGAACACCAAAGGTCCTTGTCACTTTCATTAGATTGCAGGAAGGTATCAATCCATAATGGTTTGCGTGACATTAATCTGGCAGTTCTAGTATCTGGGAGGCAAGATATAAATGGAAATAAGTTCAGGTGGAAATTAAATTTATCCCAAGATTTCTTGACTGAGACCTGTCTACGAATATGAGACGAAGTATATGCGTAAGCATTGGTAACCAATGTAAAGGTGTAGATTTAATAGTTCCACTAATAATTCTTATAGAAACGTTAAGCTGTGCATCGATTTGATGAGTATGAGCACTATTGAACCAAACCGAACAACAGTATTCAGCAGCAGTAAAAACCAAAGCCTAAGCTGCCTAACAAAGAGTGCTGTCATCAGAACCTCATGAAGAACCAGCTAATTTTTGAAGGATATTATTCCTCGACTACAATTTCAAACGTAAGTTTTCTAAATGGACCTTGAAATTCAAAGAAGGATTAAGTTTAACTTCAAGATATTTGGGAGTATAATTATGATTCAAAACGGAATTATTGAAAGTTCAACCTAAATCACGAGACAACCTGTGTAATCTATAGACCTTAGGCTAAGGACCTGTTGCTGCGCTATTTTTTTTTGTATATAACCAATGTCATAGATAGTTTCCTTCATTATCTGTTGTTATATCTGTGGCGGCTTCTCATAAAGCCCCACTTAACAACAATTAACACAGCGCTCGGTGGCCTAGAGGTAAAGAGTGTAAACTCCCTCACCGAGTTGCGACAAGGTGCCGGGTTCGAGTCCCGACGGCTCCCGATAATAATAAATTCCCCAAGCGTCTGTGACACGGCACACACAAATATACCAAAGTCACACTGATGAGTCCGGTGTGTGTGCCAGGGACGAAACGCATAAGTAAGTAAAAATCCTACATATCTGTTCCACAGCAATGCAGTGAGACCATTTTCCTTTTTTGTAGGAAAAACTAGCTTCCTGCCCATTTTCAACCATTAGAATACTCTTATCTGTCATGCCGATCTTTGACAGCTTTGTCGGAGCTTTCTAGCCATTTGTTCCTTTATCTGGATACTTTTTCAATAGATATTAAGATATTCAAGTCATTCCATTTTGAAAAACTCACATTTTATCGTTTCAGTATGTTCCGGTAAAGCCTTATACAATAATTTGGTCAGAATACCTATACCAGATTCATCGATCGACCAAAACAGTTGTTGGCTAGTATAGCAGAATCAAATGCTAATCAGTTCCATAAATATCCAGAAAATTCATCTAATCGAACAAGTTTTCTTCAGGGTATTCCCCATATGCGTGATCTACCAGCTGCAACCGCGTAGGTTCAACAGCAATACGGTTATGGCCATAAAACACATTAGAATTCAACCAATAAACTGTGAATCACATATTCCTTTCACTTTTGTTCTGTTGATTTTGTAGGGCCGTTGAACCCCATAAAATAACATTACATGGAATCCGTTTCGAGTTTCGAGCAGTAGTGGGTTGTAACATTGTGAAGAAATATCGGTAAAATTATTTGAACGCCAGAAATATGCTGTGATGTATTTTGCATAAATTTTTCGAGTAGAAATACAGCTTTCGTTTTGAATCGGTTATTTTGAGAACGTAATCGTTTTCAGTAATTCATTTTGAAAAAATTGATAGAAGCTTTTGGTCGCTCCATTTTAAACTAAAAAACGGCTGGAACGATTTTCATGACCTTTGTTTCCGAATATCAGAATAGCTTTCAAAGCATCAGAAAACATCAACGACAGAAATTGAAAATTAAAGATGAAACACTATGGGGGAAGTTCAATATTTGGTGGAAATTCTTATCATTCCAGTTACCAAAGAATTTAACACCAATATGGCCGACCCATGGCTGAATTTGGAAATGTTCTATCTAAAGTTAAGGTAAACTAGTGAAATAAAATTACTCAGAACATGTAGTGGAAACTTTATTGGTTAATCTTACCTAGTGCTTTTCGTATTACACCAAAAATCTTTTCTGTGGTACGACGCGACGGTCCTTAGGATTCGAAGATCATTTCAGAACATGACGTATCGGTATCATTATTGACTTTGAAAGTAAATGGAGGAATATATTTGATCGCAAGATATTCATTTTCAGTTTTTCAACATGTGTCACCACATACTTCCCAAGTTATCCATTCAGTTTCACATTATGAAGTTTATAGAAGGAAAATAACATTTATTACTCTTTTCTTTTTTGTTTTCAGATTTAATTATAAAGTCGTCAACCGTTGGTGACGAGAAAAGATGAAGAAGATTTTGTTTGGATGAAGAAGAAGACCTTCAATATAAATTTGTCAGCTTATTCTATAAATACACAAACCTGTCACTGCACCTATTTGGAAAACAGTATTTTTACTGACGTTTTTATCTGTGCTCTTGTAACATGAAATGTATAATGCCCCGTTTACATTTCCTGTGCTAATAGTGAGATAACATCTTTGTCCCAAGAATCCCAAGAAGATTCCAACACAACGCATCAAAAGCAACAATGGATACGTGGGTGTATTTGCACCATTAAAAAACCACAGCGAAAGACTGCATAATGAGGTGAGTATCTCGTTTGTCCGTCTCTGATACTTAACCTTTCATCGCAATGTTGACTCCGTAACAACCTCATCTAAATTCAAACTGAAATGCCAATGAACATATAAATAATGTTTTCAGCGGCCGGTCGCTGATGTGTTTTTATAATTAATACCTTAATGACTGAGTTATTATTGTATGTTTGTTTCAGAGCTTGTTGTGTAATGATACTCGCTGCTTGATGGTTAGAATCGGTACTTGTGCACTAATCTGATCGACCTTGGTGATTGATCTTTAACTGGCAGGGGGATTTTTCCTTGTTAGAAAGGGTTGAGAGAGATGTTAACCGGTTATTGGAGATGAAAAAATTTTGGATTACTTTGCAAAATCTTGTACAGTTGTTGTCCTTTTCTTTTGATGAGCCATAGATATATAGATGTGTTAGTTAGCCATCATTTATGGTGCCTTAAATCTTTGATATTGATTAACATTTTCGTTGAACTGGAAGTGAAGGTGTCAAGCCACTATATAATGCAATAATTACATTTGTTAATTCATAATCATAATATTATGTCATCTTTTTGAATTGAGATTGAACCTGCTTAGTAGGTATTATTCCTGCGCATGAACTCAAGCGACGCATTCTGCTGTTACTTATCATTTGGAATTGTCATTTATTCACAACTAGCATTATTATTTGATTATTTATGGTGCTTGAATGTATTCAGTGTCTATTTGCTATCTAAAACTTGAACTTGTAATTTAACAGCAATCATTTGGAAGAATTTCAAAATTTGTCATCTCTTAGTAGATTATTTGGGAAAAATTGATTTACCTTGCGCCCAATAATAAAATACGAATATAGTAGTACTAATACCAGGGTTGCCTTCAATATTTCGGGAATTGGCAACCCTGATGACTAAACGACAAAAGCGTCGTTACTATCGTGAAGTATATCACTACTACTAATTGGACTTTTGCGTTGAATCCCTCATAATTTGACAATCGCTCATAAACATAAAGAGGCTCGTGTCATTTGTTCTTCTTCCTCTTTTCGATAGGACTGTGTCCTGTTTCTTCTACCTTCTTCCTGTTGTTGTTTATTCTCTTGTGATCTCGAGCTCCAGCTTTCTTTTCATCCCTTTGGGGGCGTCCCAATGGTCTACATGTATATAGAATCTGTGTCTCTGTGTCCATTTGGCCAGTCTTTCTGCTGGCATCCTCTCTACATGTTCTCTAAAGAACCTCCTGCGTGTTCTGATCCATCTGACCACATCCTGCATCTCTCTTATGTCAGTATCCACTCCCCACATGATCTCTTAGTGTTACTCCTTTGATGCATCTCAAAATCCTTATTTCTGTCGTTCTTGCCATTCTTTTGGTTGCAGATGTTTCTGACCTTCTTTCAGTGGCATAGGTAAGCACTGGTCTCCTATACGCCTTATATGTATATGCGAGTTTTCGCTTTGTGGCTCATGGTTTTGTTGGTCCAGATTCTATCTTTCAGACAGCCTCCGATCTTTGCTTGTACTCGAACTTCTTCTCCAAGGCATCGGTCACAGGATACTGTTACTCCTAGATAGTTGAATCTATTATGGTAATTGATGCGAAAATGTTTTAATAGCGTTGTTTGGCTGTAGACGTGAAAGCATGGCCGGGATATCCCCATGATTTTCTGCGCTTGGGCTTATCGTAATGAACCCATTTTTCATCTCCAGTCAGAATGCGATGCAGAAATCCCTTCAGTCTTTACCTTGCAAGCAGCTGTTCACCAGCAAACAAACGTAGTTCAACATCTCTCAGCTTTAACTCGTACTCCACCCAATTTCCTTGTTTATGAATCATTCCCATGACTTTCAGGCGTTTTGAAATGGCTTGTTGCGCCACTCCTAATAATGCTCCCAATTCTTGTTGCGTTTGACACGAGTCTTTATCAAGTACTGCCTCCAATTCTGCATCTCCGAAAACTTTCTCTCTTCCACCTGGTCTTCGATGTGAAAATCACCATTCTTGAAGCATTGAAACCACTATCGGCACATTCTTCCACTAATATAGGCCTCACCATAGGTATTTGGGAGTCGCAGTCGCAGATTTCTTCATATTAAATCAGAAAATTAAAACATCCTGTAAATAACGAGAATTTGGCTCGTTAGCTGACATGTTTAATCGAGACTAACTTTATGATGCAGACACAAATCGATTGATATTTCAATGGCGTTATTTACACAAATACTTAAGCTTATTATATGACATCTACGATCTATTTATCTCGACTACCACTTACCGCTATAGCCATCTATTGCAAAACGGCGGAAGCAAAGTTGTACACCTAAAAGAATTGTGCCTTCGCATGAACTCAAGCGACGCACCACTCTCAATCAATTCAAGTTTAATTCTTATTCATTTACACCTGGCATTACTATTTGTCGATTTTTGATGCTTAAATGAATTCACTCTCAGAGAACTACCAAAAACTGACGTGCGATTTTTAATTTAGTAGCAACTCTTTTGGAAAATTTAAAAAATTTCTACCTCTTAGTAGATTAATTAGGGAAACGAATGTTCACTTATTGCTAAGCATTTCGTGAAATCTCACGTATAAGGATGTGGTACGTTAAATCGAAATGTCATACGTCAACTGTCGACCTGTCACGTCATAATCACATGTCATTAAGACATCCAAAATGAAATCTTTTCGGAAGCGTGTAGACGACATCGATGCGAGTTTTATTCTTGTAAATCGCGTATAAAAATTCAGCACATCTCTATACGTTGCATACTCATCGCTATTGGCAACAGGTTGGGAAAGGTTGGAACGATGAAATATTCGTTGGAGAATAAAAAAAAAGGCACGATTTCGGCTGTCGGCATTAACATACATTAAACGTATTGTGCAATACTCACGCCCGGTCGTTCCAGCTACATTGGGCAATATTCTGCGAACGCGTTCGGAGTCGCGGACGATGGCCATTTGCCCACTTGGTCTTACGAAACTGAAAACCGGTTTCGTATTTCCTTTTTTCGGCTTGTGGCCGGTCCGAAAATAAACTCTGATCGTGACGGACCTCTGGCGTTTTGGTTCTTCTGCAGACGTTGCTATACAGGGTGAGTCGATATAGTGCTCGATGACTCTTGTAAATTTTGTGCTAGGAGAATTATTATAATTTTGACAGTTCTCAGCTTGTAAACTTAAATTATTTTTGACTATACAGGCTGGTCCGAAAGTGGGAAAACAAGATACCATCCGGTTTTTTGAATGGGAGTGCCAAATTTTTATGTTATATTAAGCCAATTTGAAAGTCTCCGGTCTGATGCACAGATGGCGGTGCTGGTATTAAATCCATATGATTTTTAGTTAGTACCAACCTTCAAACGATACGTGTTAAAATTTGATAGTAGTCCGACCATTAGTTTGTGAGATATTGCGTTGTGAGTGTAGCTACTTTTTTATTCGAAAAAAGATGGAAAAAAATTTCGTGTGCTGATCAAATACTGCTTTTTGAAGGAAAAAAATACAGTTGAAGCAAAATCTTGGCTTGATGAAGAGTTTAGGGGTCTGCACCATGAAAATCAACCATCATTGATTGGTATGCTAAGTTTGAACGTGATGAAATGAGCACCGAAGACTGCGAACGCAGTGGACACCTAAAAGAGGCTGTCACCAACGAAAAAATCAAAAAAGTTCACAAAATAATTTTGAATGACCGTAAAGTGAAGTTGATCGAGACAGCAGACATTGTGAAGATATCATCTGAACGTGTACATCATATCATTCACGAATATTTGTACATGAGAAAGCTGTGTGCAGAATGGGTGCCGCGCGAGCTCATAATCGATCAAAAGCAACAACGTGTTAATGATTCTGAGCAGTGTTTGAAGCTGTTTAAGTGCAATAAACCTGAATTTTTGCGTCGATATGTGACAATGGATGAAACATGGCTTCATCATTTCACTCCGGAGTCCAATCGACCGTCAACTGAGTGGATTGGACACGATGAATCGAATACAAAGCGATGAAAAACACAACAGTCAGCTGGCAAGGTCATGGCATCAGTATTCTGGGATGCGCAGGGTATAATATTCATTGAGTACATCCAAAAAGGGCCAGACCATCAACAGCGATCATTAAATAGCGTTATTGGATCGTTAAAAGGATGAAATCTTTGAAAAACGGCCCCCAGTTGAAGAAAAAAAGATGTTGTTTCATCAATGCAATGCGCCTTGTCACAAATCAAAGAAAGCAATAGCAAAATTGTATGAATTGGGCTTCGAATTGCTTCTGCATCCACCGTATTCGCCAGATCTAGCCCCAAGCGACTTTTTCCTATTCTCAGACCTCAAAAGAATGCTCGTTGGAAAGAAATTTAGCGCCAATGAAGAAGTAATCGCCGAAACTGAGGCCTATTTTGAAGCGAAAGACAAATCGTACTACAAAAATGGTATCGAAAAGTTGAAAGATCGCTATAATCGCTGTATCGCCCTCGAAGGCAACTATGTTGAATAATAAAATCAAATTTTGCCAAAAAAAAAATGTGTTTCACTATGGTATACTGGGGACTTTTCAATTGGCCTGTTATTACCATTTATTGATAAAAAAAATCAGGAAATGTTCACAATATCAATTGCATTTTGAACCCCCCCTGGTTACGCTCGTGCTTTATCTACCCTTGCGGATAAAGTGATACTCCATCTACTCAAAAGAGTTGCTATAACAACATTCTAACATTAGCTACAGAAAAATACACATTTGTTGGGCAAACGGCTTATTTTTCAATCGCTTTTTCATTTTTTTTTTTTTTTTTGAGACACCTTGTATCTACCTATACCTACTTGCAAACCCTGTCATAAAGGAAATGACAATATCCTTTTCATCGAACCTGTTACCTACATGTTGAGTAACACACAGTTCAATATACCCATAATATTTTTGCCGCGTTCAAATCAACTCTGATCTTTTTTTTTGCAAATACTCATAAACTATCTGGGTTACTGAACCGATATGATTCGAGTTCATTACCTCTGCATATATTAGATGAATTAAGTCAATGGTGAAAGCTTCGAATAAAAAGTCATATTATAAATATTAGGTAATTTACCTTGTCTTGATAGACCTTGATGGTCGTTAACCCTTGCTCGTTGAGAACTGGAAGAAACCAATAGTTTTTAATTAATAGTTATAGTTGACTTATGTAGATTTGATAAAAACAAATGTAAACACTTTTAATTTCCACAGATTTATTTTTATTTAATCAATATGAATTTCAACTTACAACTCTGCTTCCGCCGTCTTGCAATAGATGGATGTAGCGGTAAGTGGTAGTCGAAATGAATAGATCGTAGATGTCATACAATAAGCTTAGTTATTCGTGAACATAACGCCATCGAAATATTAGTCGATTTGTGTCTGCATCATAAAGTTATTCTCGATTAAACATGTCAGCTTACGAGCCAAATTCTCGTCATTTGAAGGAGGTTTTAATTTTCTGCTTTAATATGAATAAATCTGCGGCTGAGGCTCATCGAATGCTCTCAAATACCTATGGTGATGCCGCTATTAGTGAAAAAACGTGCCGAGAGTGGTTTCAACACTTCAAGAACGGTGATTTTAACTCATTTTAATGAAAGGTGAAAAAGCTTGCACTCAAAACATTTTATAACATATATATTTATTTTTTTTTAATTTACAAAAACTTAATTTATCGTAATGCCATTGGATGTACAATATTTTTAGTTAGTCCATGAGGAGTATAAACAAACAAACTCGATGGTTTTCCAACTCTGGAACACGCAACGTACAATTGGCCGTGAGAAAAACACGGATTTTCTATGTCTAAGCCACAAAATGTCATCGTTTGACATTCCAAAATCAACAACTCCTTATAAATGAGAAATTAATTGAAAAAACATTTTCCAGTAGACCAAACTGTAAATCTAAACCATTCTCGAATCTCCACGAACACACACAAAAAATTTCATCAAAATTGGTCCAGTCGTTTAGGAGGAGTTCAGTCACATACACACGCACACAAGAAATATATATATTAAGATTAACGAGCTGAAACCATTAACCATTTCCCCATATACGCTAAGAATCTTCAGTGGCTGTCGACACTTGTCAACCAGTTTTTTGAGCACAGTAATTGACCGACATCGCTTTGGATAATCACTTAGCGGTTTTTTAGAGCTCGAAATCGACCCAACGATTACAATGTTGCAAATTTTACATTGTTGGGGATTGAAATTGAGGCATGAATAAGTCATATTCCAAGAGGATTGATATAAATATGAACTCATAATTCGATTTTGGTTTCTTTCTTGATCGCTCATTGAAGTCTCCCAAACTTGATATAGAAGTTTGTTTTTCATTGTGTGTTTAAGCATTAAGGTTTGAAATTTCAAAGATGACACTATTTGATTTTGTCATTTTTGGCCAACAATTAGGGGACATCGTAAAATTGAATGATAAAAAATTCTGTTTTAAAAGGTTTTTCTGAATATTCCGTTTAACTTTTTTATGAGGCACATAATTCTTTGACAAAAAATATCTCCTTTTCAATGAATGAATGAGATGTTACTGACATGTAACACATCAATGAATAACTCCCGAGCTTGCCGCACTTTTTTTTTCTTCAGTACCAAGCTTATAAAAAATGCGTGTCAAAATTTCGGAAAATAAAGAGTTGAGTATCGAGACATTGAAAATTAAGTGGAGCTACATTTGTTGTTGTTTAAAAAATGGATAAAAACAAGTTTCATACGTTTTTTGATGTGAAAAAATACTGTGCGATCAGCCTACCTCTTTTGTAATGATATTTGGTTGGTTTCTTTTCACGACTCTTTTAAAAATATATCAGTGCTTGTAAAAAGTACATCACATGATTTTTTTCTGCGAAAAACGAAAATTCAGCAATTTTTTTTTTTATTTTTCATTCGCAAACTAAAAATATTTACTTTCTTTCATGTATATCATTTTTCAAAGAAATTTTGTGAAAACCCCATAAAAATCGGTGATTTGTAAGAAGAAATAATTTAATTTAATAATTGAAAAAAGAGAAAACAGTGACTTGAAGTCAGCACACTAATTATGTTGTCTTCAAGGCCGCAATTGGCCTTGAATGAACTCGAGCTTTTTTCCACATTCTCATTTATTTGGGATTTAAAGAAGTTTGATCTATGTGTGGCGACAAAAAGCAATTAGATATAATGTCTGTGTCTAGCCGAAATTGTCGTCACAATACTCAATATAAATGTACCTGTATTAGTGTAACAATGGTCTTTCGTGGTACTTGTGCATACAACTTTCTCAATCATAGGGTTTTGAAAAAGGTACAGTAGATAATATCTTCACCCTACCTTAATTAGTATGCAGGCACCATGTTACCATTGCGCAGGCATTTAACTTAGAGAATAAGAAAAGGAAGAAGAAATTCACGGTGTACAATATGATTTTATGTTTGTAACCCAAGTATAAAACTGGGAAGAGGAGAGTTCAGTGGAGTAAGTTACGAGGTGATGTCCAGTTGAGTTAGTAGAGTGTTCAAGAATGTTTTTAACTGCTGTACCACAATAAAGTTCTCGTCTGTCGATCATCAATGTTTTTTTTATAATCCCCACGAAAAGGCGATACCCCAAAAAGTATTGCAATTACCTACTACAACCATTTATTTTCTCAATATCTGAAAGATGTCATCGCGAACCCGTTAACCAAAAATCATAAACTAACGGGTGTTTTTTTCGAGGTATATAACTTTAAGTTGGCATTACTATTCAAGATGGCGACCGATTTAACAGCTGTCAAGTGATTCATTCTCAGTTTGGTTTGGAAATTCATCATGAATAGACTCAGGCCTGAACAATGCTCGCAAATAGTGCAATTTTATTTCGAAAATAATGGTTCTGTGCGGAATACGTATCGCGCACTACGTCCATTTTATTTTGTTTAGCGATGAAGCGCACTTCTGGTTGAATGGCTACGTCAACAAACAAAACTGCCGCATTTGGAGTGAACCTAATCCTCAAGTGTATGTCGAAACACCGTTGCATTCAGAAAAACTGACTGTTTGGTGCGCTTTATGAGCTGGTGGAATCATTGGTCCGTACTTCTTCAAAAACGATGATGGCCAGAACGTTACAGTCAATGGTGATCGGTATAGAGCCATGATTACTAACTTTTTCATTCCTGAATTGAACAACCATGATGTCCAGGAGCTGTGGTTCCAACAAGACGGCGCAACATGTCACACAGCTCGTGCCACAATCGATTTATTGAAAGACACGTTTGGTGACCGCCTAATTTTACGTTTTGAACCTGTGAATTGGTCTCCAAGATCTTGTGATTTAACACCGCTAGACTACTTTCTGTAGGGCTATGTAAAGTCATTGGTCTATGCGGATAAGCCACAAACCCTTGACCATTTGGAAGACAACATTCGCCGTGTTATTGCCGATATACGGCCACAAATGTTGGAAAAAGTAATCGAAAATTGGACATCCAGATTGGACTACATCCGAGCCAGCCGTGACGGTCATATGCCAGAAATCATATTTAAAATGTAATGCCACAAGATCATCTTGCGGATAAATAAAATTCATGTCAATCGAATAATCCATCATTGTTTTATTGCAATTTAAAGTTCTATAGCTCTAAAAAAAACACCCTTTACAACCATTTATTTTCTCAATATCTGAAAGATGTCATCGCGAACTAGTTAACCAAAAATCATAAACTATAACGCTCCAAAAAGAAGACAAAACCACTCTCTGCTCCAGGATGTCGATAATGCAGGGGCTCCAAAATACAGGTTCCTACATAACCACCCGACTCATACCTACTTTCATCAAATAATTACCTCTTCTCGATAAACAGGAACTGCTGACATTGAGATCACCGTCGAAATTGCATGCTCAAACGCCCAACAACAGTAATTAATGATTATCTATTAATTACGAAACGTCGTAGCTCAGTTACGCAGTGAAGTCCTGAAAGAAGAAGATCAGATGGTGCTCTATGGTGGGGACTACTACGAATACAGTTTGAAGTACTCGAGGTACTGTTGGATGTGTGTAGGGTCATTGAACCAGCCTTGGCTATGACTTTCCTTTCGTGTTAGACGATAAAGCTGCGTTAGAAGAGGATACGTTAAAAGTAAAAAAGCATTACCATAACTGTTCGGTGTTAATCGGGTCTGTTCGTGGTTCCGAGCATTCGAAATTTGCCGCGAGTTTTCGGCATACTGCAACTGTCAATCTTCCGAATCGATTATACAATTTTAACAAGTATTTATTGTTTACAGTATGGGAATCACACTACAATGTTATATTGGAAACACATTGTGTTCTGCATTCGTAGAAAAGAAGGCTTAAATACTTACTCAAATATTGTAGTCGTTTTTTGCAAGTTTTTTAAATTTTAAAATAAAACAACCGTTCGAAGAGATTCAAAACCGATGTTTAGTTGTTGTTAAAATGCCTAGAGCACGTGTACGCGAAATTTATCGCCAGCTAAGTGACTTTGCAAGAGGTCGAATTATTGGTCTAAGGGAGGAGGGGTTATCATTTCAAAAATCACTAACCGTACGAACAGAAATCGAACTACAATTTTGAGATGTTGTCAAGCGTGGTTTGATATTGCCCAAAATCGAAGAAGACTAGGCACCGGACGTCGAAGGGGCCCAAATGAAGTTCAAGATCGACGTCTAAGACTTATGGCCATTAGAGACCGATTTGCGCCAATTCGATCTTTGGTTGATAAGTGGTTAGGAGAACAAGGCTATCCTGTAACTGTCGGAACGGTTTACCGCCAGATAAGGTCCTTTAGACTGCAGCATTATCGGCCCCATCTTGTGTTACCTCTGTCGGTTGAGCATCGCCGGCAACGATTACAGTGGTGCAGAGAACATCTGAATGTGAAATGGCATCAGGTTGTCTTTTCTGATGAATCTCGATTCTCCTTGGGTGCACCTGAAGGCCGAAGAATGGTTAGACGACGTCGGGGAGAAAGACGTGAACCTCAGTTTAATGTTGAGCGTCATGTACACCGGACAGTAGGCGTTATGGTATGGGATGCTATTGCACATGCAAGAATAACACCTTTATCCTTTATTCGAGGTAAAATGACAGCGCTGCTTCAAGAAATAGTGGAGTCATATGTTCTCCCTTAGCTTAACCGGCTCGAAAATCCAATATTTCAGCAAGATAATGCCCGACCTGATGTTGCCAGAGTTAGTTTAAACTTTTCGAAGCGATCCATGTGAATCTTTTGTCATGGCCGCCCATATCTCCCGATCTCCCGCCCATAGAGCATTTTTGGGTCATCATGGATACAAGGCTCGGAAATTTACCCCTGCTCCCATGGACTTTGGCAGCTCTGAGACATGAAGTACATGTAGCTTGAAATAGTATCTCTCAAGAAGAAATAAGCCATATTATGGCATCAATGCCGAGACGTGTTGAGGAGTGTATAGATAATCGCGGAGGACAAACACATTTTTAACAAATTTATCAGGAAAAATTGTAAACCCTTCGTTTTTTCTCCAAATTTCAATCATTTACTCCTTGCTACACTATCTATGTTTTACCAAAAAAAAATTGAAATTCAAACAGCTCCGTCTGGGTGTAACAACAAAATAAAATGGACGTAGTGCACAGAACGATTATTTTCGAAATAAAATTGCACTATTTGCAAGCGTTGTTCAGGCGTGAGACTATTCATGATGAATTGCCAAACCAAACTGAGAATAAATCACTTAACAGTTGTTAAATCGGTCGCCATCTTGAACAGTAATGCCAACTTAAAGTTATATACTCTATATAACACCCTATATAATAGCCTACGAATTTTTCAGCCCAACTGTTATACCTACCCACGCACATAACCCTATTGGTTCTTTTTATCATCGGTCGGTAAAAGAGTCAACTACGAATTTCGGTCATGAATGATTGCTAGGTACCGGTTTTGAACGAAAAACATCGAGCAGTTAATGAAGATTCACAAGAACGCACACCAAAAGAAAATAAACGACGATTTGATCTACTAACCCACTGTCTAAATTGGTTTTTTACTGCCCAACACGTCAGGTTAACGACCTCTGGGACCGAACCTGCGGGTACGCACGAAGTTTGGACAGTGAACGGTAAAAGGACAAAATTAAGTTGAGAATGTTGACGTTCAATCATAATGTATCTTATTGTAAAGGGTGTTTTTTTTAGAGCTATAGAACTTTAAATTGCAATAAAACAACGATGGATTATTCGATTGGCATGAATTTTATTTATCCGCAAGATAATCTTGTGGCATTACATTTTAAATATGATTTCTGACATATGACCGCCACGGCTGGCTCGGATGTAGTCCAATCTGGACGTCCAATTTTCGATTACTTTTTCCAACATTTGTGGCCGTATATCGGCAATAACACGGCGAATGTTGTCTTCCAAATGGTCAAGGGTTTGTGGCTTATCCGCATAGACCAATGTTTTTACATAGCCCCACAGAAAGTAGTCTAGCGGTGTTAAAACACAAGATCTTGGAGGCCGATTCACAGGTCCAAAACGTGAATTTAGGCGGTCACCAAACGTATCTATCAAAAAATCGATTGTGGCACGAGCTGTGTGACATGTTGCGCCGTCTTGTTGAAACCACAGCTCCTGGACATCATGGTTGTTCAATTCAAGAATGAAAAAGTTAGTAATCATGGCTCTATACCGATCACCATTGACTGTAACGTTTTGGCCATCATCGTTTTTGAAGAAGTACGGACCAATGATTCCACCAGCCCATAAAGCGCACCAAACAGTCAGTCTTTCTGGATGTAACGGTGTTTCAACATACACTTGAGGATTAGCTTCACTCCAAATGCGGCAGTTTTGTTTGTTGACGTAGCCATTCAACCAGAAGTGCGCTTCATCGCTAAACAAAATAAAATGGACGTAGTGCGCGATACGTATTCCGCACAGAGCCATTATTTTCGAAATAAAATTGCACTATTTGCAAGCGTTGTTCAGGCGTAAGTCTATTCATGATGAATTGCCAAACCAAACTGAGAATAAATCAGTTAACAGCTGTTAAATCGGTCGCCATCTTGAACAATTATGCCAACTTAAAGTTATATACCTCGCAAAAAAACACCCGTTAGTTTCGGAGTTATAAATTTTTGAAAATTCAGTTTGGATTTCGTAACCAAGAAAAAACTCCCTAGCGTACGTATTTATCGACATTTTTTTTTTAATTTCTTGGATATTGTGTTACATATCAGAAAAAAATAAACGATAAAAGCATAAAAAACAAAAATTCCATCCCTAACAATTCCAAAATTGGCCATTGGGAATCATGGACCAGAACGCATTGGTTTTGTATCGAAAGGGTCAATGTACTCAAGAAGAACTCGAATTTATGAATTCTCATTCGACCTGTCTCATATTAACGGGGTATAGTACAATCCTTTCACTTTCACTCTCAAAGGTAGACGATCGTTCTTGGGATATCGGACAGGCACAGGAGTTTTGAAGGGTCATCGACACAGTATCCCAACATAGCAGACAACGCACTAGTAATGTTCTCTTGTGCTTCCGAAGACCACTCAGCTGAGGTACCGGGTTTTTCACCATAATTTGACCCCCCCTTTAACTTTGTTACTAAAAGAGGTACAAAAAAATGTTTTCAACAAAAGTTTCACGAAATCGACTAGTGTTTTTTAAAATGATTTCACAAAACGAAATATATACAGAGTGGGCCACATATTGATTGCAACTTCATTTTTTCAAATGGAACACCCTGTATATTTTTCTATATTTGACTAGCTCTTATTCCCCTGATTTCGAATATTTAACATATGTTTGGCCTATCTCTCTTATTCTGAGTACCACAGAGTTTCAAATTTCAAGAACCACCTGGCATGCTCAGTAATCAGTTTTCAAGTGGTAGACTGCGATAACTCAAAATGCCTTTTTTTTGTTGGAAATTTGACTATATGTCATATCGTTGCCAACGAGATAACTCAAAAAAGGGTATTTTGAGTTATCGCAGCCTACCACTTGAAAACTGATTACTGAGCATGTCAGGTAGTTCTTAAAATGCCCTTTTTTGAGTTAACTCGTTGGAAATTTGACTATATGTCATATCGTTGCCAACAAGATAACTCAAAAAAGGGCATTCTGAGTTATCGCAGCCTACCACTTGAAAACTGGTACTGAGCAAGCCAGGTGGTTCTTAAAATTTGAAACTCTGTGGTACTCAGAATAAGAGAGACAGGCCAAACATATGGTATATATTCGAAATCAGGGGAAAAAGAGCTAGTCAAATATAGAAAAATATACAGGGTGTTCCATTTGAGAAAATGAAGTTGCAATCAATATGTTCACCACTCTGTATATATTTCGTTTTGTGAAATCATTTTGAAAAACACTAGTCGATTTCGTGAAACTTTTGTAGAAAACATTTTTTTGTACCTCTTCTAGTAACAAATGTAAAGGGGGGGTCAAATTATGGTGAAAAACCCGGTACAAGTAGAAATACTGGTGTGTTCACTGATTTAATTTTGTTTAAGATGATTTGGACTTAGCCCTATTTAAAATAAATACATAGGCGTACAACTTTGCTTCCGCCGTTTTTGTCCGAAATTCGAGGCTTTATTGTAAAAAACTGGTTATACAGGGAGACACTATTGTCTCTTTCGGGCAGCGTACGAATTCCGCGTTGACAAAACTGGTCATCTTTTGAAGCGATTCACGTATCGATCCAATTTTTTACTTCTTCATAAGACCGGAAGTGCTGGTTAGCCAGGCCGTGTGCCATTGATTGAAACAAGTGATAGTCCGGAGGAGCAACGTCTATAGAATACGGTGGGAGTGGTAGGACTTTCAATTCCAACGTTTCCAAGTATGTCTTGACCACTATGGCAACATGGGGTCGAGCATTGTCATGCTGTAAAATCACTTTATCTTGCCGCTCGTCATATTAAAGCCGTTTGTCTTTTAATGCTCGGCTCAAACGCATCAATTGGGTTCGATAACGATCGCCTGTGATTGTTTCAGTCGGTTTTAACAATTCATAACACACTGAACCAAGCTGGTAAACCAAATACTGAGCATGATCTCCGAACCGTGAATATTCGGTTTGGCCGTCGACATGGAAGTATGGCCGGGATATCCCCATGAATTTCTGCGCTTGGTATTATCGTAATGAACTCATTTTTCGTCTCCAGTCACAATGCGATGCAGAAATCCCTTCCGTCTTTGACTTGTAAGCAGCTATTCACAAGCAAACAAACGCCGTTTAACATCTCTCGGCTTCAACTCATACAGCACCCAATTTCCTTCTTTCTGAATAATTCCCATGACTTTCAGGTGTTTTGAACTTGCTTATTGTGTCACTCCCAAATATTATGCCAATTCTTGTTGCATTTGACACGAGTCTTGATCAAGTAATGCCTCCAATTCTGCATCTTCGAAAACCTTCTCTGTTCCACCGCCATGCTGATCTTCGATGTCAAAATCACCGTTCTTAAAGCGCTGAAACCATTCTCGGCACGTTCTTTTCCTAATAACAGCCTCACCATAGGTATTCTGGAGCATTCGATGAGCCTCAGTCGAAGATTTCTTCATATTAAACCAGATAATAAAAACCTCCGCAAATGACGAGAATTTGGCTCGTAAGCTTACATGTTTAATCGAGAATAACTTTATGATGCAGACACAAATCGATTAACATTTCGATGGCGTTATGTTTACAAATACCTAAGCTTATTGTATTACGTCTATGATCTATATATCCTGTTATATAATGGAAACTATTACCTTCATTACTCCCTTCTGTTTCTTTCCTCTTTTGTTTCAGATTTAATTATAATAAAGTATGCGCCGTCATATTGTTTGGATGAAGAAGCCCTTCAATACAAATGTCAGCTTATTTTGTAAAGAAATATACAAATGGTTTTCAAGTTATAGCCTTGCCGATCCATAAAACTGTAGGGAATTAGCATATAAAAGCAATTTGCAAAGTAGCTGTAGAAATACTAAAAAGTTATAAAGAGGTATAAACGAAAAATATCGGTTATTTGTTTCCAAAGTCCTTTGAATTTACAGACACTTCTTTAGATTGATTTCACCTGTCAGCTGTTTTATTCAAACGCGAAAAACTTGAAGATTCTCCTGCATCAGTTCTCCTTCTTTCGACAAAATTTTCCAAAGTTTGCTTACTCACAATAAGATTTTGATCAGTTTTTACATCATGTAACACACATTAATAGTTAAACAGGGAATATAATAAAAAAATTTCACGTTATCCTCCTCAAATTGATCAACAGAATATACCTATTAAACCTACTGACCTATCTTTGGGGATGAAAATATTAACACAGCAAGTAATGGAATCCAAAAGGGATTATTTGCGACAAAGGGATAATAAGATATGGAAGGATATTATTTATTCACTTTAGGGTACTAAAAATTTAGATAAATTACTGGCCGCGCCGCGCAGATTCAATTCGAGTAGTTCGGAGCTCTTACTTATACCCCTTTGGATACGCCACTGTACTACCACAGACTAACTAGTAAACTGTGGTACTACGTTATTGCAAAGGTTCATAGGCTATAAGAGAGAAAAATGTATCATATCAATACAACTCAAAACTTCCTAGTATGTAAACATTCCAATCATTCCATTCAAATTTCAAATTCAAATCAAACATTTAATGACCTCTATCCTCCAGTCAGGCACATGGCACATTGTAGAAAGAACACCTACTCGTAGATCAAAGTGTAGGTGTTCAAATCGTTATTGATAATTCTCGGAAACGCTTCAAATACATAACCACCTATTTCAAATACCAATGTATCGCAAATTTGTTTCGAAAATAATTAAGATCGACTTACTTTGAGCTTTTCGGCATATATATAAACATAAATAATTCAAAAAATCCAACACTACTGAACCGAATGTAAGGTTAGGATACGGCTTCTCTCACGATGATATATTTGATCTACTTCTCTTCTCGAATGAAATATAAAATACCTAATCTTTCGAATGGAATTTAAATATAAAGTCAAAATCAGGTAAAAAAAGATGAGGTGATCTGATTAGAATGCATTGATTCCGAATAATATTCCATATCTTCGACCTTGACTGAGTGTCAGTAGAAGTAGGCACGATGAACATCCAACCGTTAACGGTTCTGAATTCAAGATCTATGCCTCTGTTTTCAAGATTTCATATTGTTGTCTCTGATTTTATAGAATTTTAAACACTTTCCAACAAATTAAAGTACCAGTGATTGAATTATATGTGACCAATAAATTGCTCAAATTTATTAGGATCCTCAAATAATGGCTCGAATAAAAAATAATGCCAAAAGGAGCTCTCATCTTACTAGAAATTCCCCACAAAAAAATAAGGAGCTAGGACAAGCTAGTTCAAGTAAAAACACATCTCTTTCTAAATCAGAAGTGAGCTCGAAAAGTTCATCTGATGAGATTTCTAAAAATCAACAAATGGTAATCCAACAAACAACTAAACCAAAAAAACGAGATTCAAAAAGAAAGAGTTATATACCTATGAGGAGAAAAAGTGTAACAGAAGAGTATACAACAAATCATAGAAGATATGCTATTCAAAGATTTGGACATGTGGAACAATGTAGCAGGAAACAATATTTTGAGCTGAAACATTACCAAAGATCTACTCATCTTCTCATACCTCGATTGCCCTTCTCAAGACTTATACGGGAAATTCTGTTGCAACATCTAAATACTTTACGTATTCAAGTTCCTGCATTGTTAGCCCTCCAAGAAGCAGCAGAAATATATTTGGTAGATATGTTTGGATTATGTAATCTTTTAGCTGCTCATGCTAAAAGAAAAACAGTAACTCAAAAAGACATGGCACTAATGACGTTGCTTAAAAACACAACTTCTGGAAGTCTGTATCATACAATATGAACTTTTTATTTACCTTGTTATATGTTTTTCTTCCCTTTCCCATTTTTTATGTTTGTATTTACTAGACGAAATGCTACTTATTTCTCTTTAATGAGAAATATAAGCAGTAGCCTTATTTTATTTGGAATATTGTCTTTTTTTAATATATCGATGCTCAAAATTGATTGATATCATTTCCCTATACAGTATATGAATATAAATTTATATTGAAGGTTGAAAGATATTCGACACAGACAAATCTTGCGATTTTATTGATCTATATAAAACTCATTTTGACCAAGTGTTGCTTTTGCCTTTCAACCGTCAATATGTATAGTAGTTCAATGTCCTCTGAAATTTCTGACGATATTTATACCAAAATACACTAATACATGGAATTATTTTGATGTTCTACTTTTTGAGATTTCAAATGAATTACTTTGTTCTGCAGTAATTGAGTAATTATATTTTTAAGCTCACATTATGCAATGTAATAAAACCGGACCTTTTTTGTTCAAGATCTGAGGTTCAAAGCCAAAATCTTTTCAGAAAGTGAAAGTTCTTTATAGAGATGAGGATTTCGATGAAAATATTCCTTTATAAGATATAATAATTTTTTTTATTGAATAAAACATGTTTCTCATAAAAAATTCGAAGATTTATTATTATTGGTAGAATTCTTTGCCTTTCAGTTCATCAACACATCTTTCAGCTGCCTGTGTAAAAATCAAACATATTAAAATTAGGGATTTGTCCATAAATCAAAATCTAATCACCTTTCAATTGAATAGTCCCCAATTTCAAGTCAAAAAAAAATTATCTTTAAAATTATAAAAAAAATTATATTCCTCATTGTTTTTATTGAATCCAAAATTATGGAATTGTTCATTAATCTAGATCTAATCATCTTTCAATTGAATGGTGTCCAGGTTTAAGTAAGAGAAATATCAATATGAAATTTTAAAAATACTTACATTCCTCACTGTTTCTATTGAATCAAACATAAGAGCTTCCAAAGTTTCTTTGATATTTTCATCCCAGAGGATTATAAGTACTTTTGGAGATTTTTTCCCTAAGAAGAACATAAAATAACACACTCTTTCCCGCAGTAGAGCATTCTCATGCCGCAGCAGATTCACAAAATTAAATGGGTTCTCTTCATTCCCAACATCGTTAGTCAGTATGTTCTCCACTACCTCCATATAAGGGGTAGATTTCCACACCATTAAAGTAAGAATATTCACAACATCTAATACCACCCTCGGTTTTCTTTTTGCTTGAAAAATTAATTTTTCCTTCAATTAAAATACTCTAAATTTTATTCTTATACTCACATAGACTGAGAAATTTACGTAATAAATTATAAATGTTCAAAATGGTCAACGTATCACAAAACTGTGTGAGAAACTCTTGGTCCAGATGTACTAAATGTGAAATGAGGATATAAAAGGAAGACAACACTTCTAAATCTTCTTCGTTCCAATGTGATAACAGCTTGAATCGTTCTGTACATCTGGAGGAATCGGTAGTCTTTTCACAAAGCAGCAATTTAGAGGAATATATCAAATTCGGCACTACTTTCACCTCTAGATAGACCTTGAAATCAAAGAGGTAAATAATAAATTAGAAGTTGTATTCCTGTGAAAAGGACACCGCACGTTTAGTACGGGAAATGGCTTTCCGTGAATTTGGCTGAATTTTTGATATGTTGTAGTTCTTGATGAACTGATCAGAAAAGTCCTTAGCCACAAAGCTCAAAAATGGACAGTTTTCGAGATATGGAGCTTTGAAAATTGATTTTTTGCAATTTTCGGGGTTTGTGCTCATCAATCGGGGAGTTCTCATTTCTGGTTTTGATGGAATTTGGATGTTCGGCGGCCAGAACCCGACTGAGAAATGATCTTCCTTGGTTATATTAGGCACCGCCATCGATAATTTTTCATACACTGGCTATGAAATGAGATACAAAATCCAAGATCTTCCATACATCTTTTCAAGCCACAAGATGACGCCAAAATAATTCACATGACTGAGAAACGAAATATTGTGAGATTTTTTTAAGAGAGACCATAATAACTGAATATCTGATGTCCAATAATATCAAATATGTTAGCCGAAATGTTCATAACCAGGCATCGCGAGCTGTAATGGGGGAAAATGGGAAAATCATAATCATATATCCTCAGGGATAACAATTGTGATCACTATTGATGTCATTTACATATGATATGTGATTAGTTTCTCACAAATCTCGATAATCTGACAATGGGGTGCCAAGACATTTTCCTCAGAATGTCTCGAAATTGATGATAGCATCTCACAGACAAACGAATCCGTGAAAATGTCTGCAGTTTTGATGCAATATAGTACTATGCGGGTAGAATATAGAAGTCCAACTGTAAGAAGCTAACTATGAATGGAACTTCCGATATTAACCCACGAATTCTTGAAAATAATTTTTTTTTCTATGAACTTTTTGAACTTCACACATACGAATGAATACTATCTAATAATATTATCGTTGGCAAAATGAATGAGTAGATCAATCAAAAACAATATAATAATGAGAGTAACATTCATAATAATAATAACAATAATGATAATATACAAAAAACTTTTAAAATTATATTAGCAATCGCAGGAAATCATTTAGAATATTATGAATCGAATCGAGGGCAAAATTAAGGATTTGATAACATAAAACTATATCAACGAACGTAACACAATCACAAATCATCTCAAAAATAAGAAGAAAAATCAATTGCAAAAAATCCATTTTCAAAGCTCTATATCTCGAAAACTGTCCATTTTTGAGCTTTGTGGCTAAGGACTTTTCTGATCAGTTCATCAAGAACTACAACATATCAAAAATTCAGCCAAATTCACGGAAAGCCATTTCCCGTACTAAACGTGCGGGGTCCTTTCCTGTTTCTTTTCAATGCTTAATGTTTTAGAAAATTTCGGGCTTTCCAGATGTGGTCTTATCGATTTTTAACCTTCAACTGTGGTAAGCATCTTCAGAAGGTTTTCAGTCATTGATTTTAACTTCTCCGAACAGATTGCTCTTATCTGGATATGAATTTTATGCCA
This sequence comes from Harmonia axyridis, assembly GCF_914767665.1. Classification (NCBI taxonomy): domain Eukaryota; kingdom Metazoa; phylum Arthropoda; class Insecta; order Coleoptera; family Coccinellidae; genus Harmonia; species Harmonia axyridis. Next base: position 37,064,996 of record NC_059505.1, read on the forward strand.
TCAGGAGTAGAGATAGGTAGTTCATTCCCTACACTTCAGGCTCAGCTCGAATTCGATCTATTGTTGGCAACCAGGTGAGAAAGCCCGGAATTTTCCAATTCTTTTGCAGTTTCTTCGAGGCCATACCCACCTTTATAATACTTTTAAGTGTTTTCTTTGAAAAATCCTTCGTACTAAATGGAATGGACAAAATCTTAGCTATATGAATTAAAACTTCTGGACTTGTAGTAGAGTTTTTCAATGGTGAGACTAAAATACTGGTTAGATGAGGTTGAGTCAAATATGCTAATTCTTGTCCCATAATTTCTGCAGTAGCTTTCATTAAAAACACACTCCATTCTTCAGTTTGGATCGGATGTGTTTCTTCGGAAAATTTTAAAGGAGTAACTAAAAAACGAATACAATAAAGAACAAAAAATTTTAAAAATTATTTTTCACAATTCCAACTAATCATAAATGTAATTATATTGGTTATTTTTTCATTCAATTTTTTTTAAATTAGTTAAAATATTTCAAGCGGAAAAAAAAGAAATAACAAAAAGAATAATTTTCTATCAGAAACATTACTTCACCTCTATTTTCACTTTTACTGCTTTCTGAATCTGATTCTATATTAGTATTATCTTTTTCTTTTAGCTTATTTTGAGATTCTTCAATTTGTATTTCTTTGGCATTTACATCTTCTTCTTTTGAATCTAATGATAGTTGGTCCATCTTATCACTAATTTCTGCATTATTATTTTCCGCATCCAACTTTTCGCAATCAGTTTTTTTAGATTCATTTTGTAGTTTTTGATCAATCTTTTTCTGTTCATTTTCTTCAGGTAACCTACATAGTAAAAAAATAAGATATACAAAATCTTATGTTAAAACACTTACTTTTCACCAGATTTTTGGTTTACACGTTCTTTCCTTTGAATATCTTTCAGAGTCATAGTATTGATAGATAATGTTTTTGTGAGAGGCATCGTGAGATCATCTTCTAATATAAGTATATTACCCTTTATCCAAGGATGATTCAAAATTTCAGTCCAACTAAATCTTTTCTTTGGGTCCTTTTGCAAAAGTCCCTAAAAAAGTTGTATTGTACAAAAATAAAATTTTGGTTTCTCAACTAATCAATCAACCCACAAACCTTAAGGAATGATATACAAATACTGCTTAAAAATGAGGGCCACTGAATTTGCTCATGTTTAATGAGCCTTATAAGGTGAAGTATTGATGATGTACAGAAAGGTGGTGCTCCTACTAATAGTTCATATATAATACAACCAAGTGACCATAAATCAGCATTATGATCATATGGCAACTCATCTATCAATTCAGGAGCCATATACAAAGGGGTACCTATAAAATAATAGTATTTAATTTATGTTACACCATTTTCTCATCCTTGAATCTTCTTACCTTTTATAGAAGTTAGAACATGAGTGCCTGTACTCATATTTCTTGCAAATCCAAAATCACACAGTTTTGCATGATTTTTAGTATCTAGAAGTATATTTTGAGGCTTCAAATCCCTTAAAAACACATATTTGTAGATTACTTAGATTGAAATTAACTATCAATTATACCTATGGAGTACACGATGTGAATGTAAATAATATAAAGCAGAAACAAGATCCCACACTATCTTTTGAACATGGTCTTCTGCTAAATATCCACATTCTCCAAGGATAGTGTTCAATGCTTTATGTGCAAATTCTGTTATCACAACTATCTGAAAAATATGCATTTTGATATAATTGTATGAGTTCATAGACTCAAGATAACTCAAATATATATACAGTGCTGGCAGGTCAATATCTCAGGATGTAATATCAATGTGTTAGAAAGAAATGCATAAAGAATTAATGGCAGTCAAAGAGGAGACGACAAAGTTTTTCCCTTCACAAACAATGAAAGTCCTATTAGAAAGAAGAGGAGAGTACATCATCCACCTCTTAAAATCTATGTTTTTGGCATCTACATCATACTTTCTTTTCCACTTTTGGAGGGTAAGAAGTGTAATTCAAAATAAAATTATAATAATATATCATTCCTGTTTTCTACAAAATACTGAGAATTTAGATTATCTAGAGTAAATCATTTTTAACAAGCCTACTTGTACCCCTCTTCCCTCAGAGTATTGTTGAAAAGGAAATTGTTCAAATGACTGCATCATACTATCTTTATTTAACTGTTGAGATTTTATTTCTGATCCTGGCTTTAGATATCTACTTTATCGAAACGTATCTTTGCCAATACTGCATAGTAGATAATTTTAATTTTTCACAAAGGGTTAGCACTTCTACTCACTTCATTGTCAGATTCAAAAGAATCTAGCATTTGTATTATATTTGGATGGTGAAGATATCGTTGTATCTCAAATTCTCCTCTTAAATCCTTGATTTCTTTCAATGACCGTCCTCGCTAGGAAAATGTTGGTGAGTATCTTAATATTCTAAGAGAAAATAATACTTTTACCTTACTAATAACTTTGAGGGCTACAATTTGCCCACCAGTCAAATGTTTTGCTTTATAAACTCTACCAAATGAACCTTCTCCCAAAGAACCAAGGACTTCATACTGTTCCATCTCATTAAATTCATAGGATTATTAAATAAATGTTTTATATTGTTACATCTATTGTTATTGTTTACAATTTGTTGCGTTGACGTCTCCCAAACCATAGACGGTAATATGTGGTTAATACAAAAGAACTACTTTTCAACCTCTCTACTGCGGCATATTCTTTAAATCCAATGAATAACATTAATGTTAATATCTGGGAATTAAGAGGAATTACCACCACGTGGTTTTTCGCGTATCTGTCAAACTTGGTACCCATTCATTTTTCCTCTGGTACTCCTGTGATGACCAAATACATTCACCTTTTTCTCCTTTTTTTCTAAGGAAATAAGTATATGGCAGCACTAAAGATGCATCTTAGCAGCACTGTACGGCAACTTCCACGAAATTATAGTTTTACCTCTTTTGTAATGATTTTTGGTAGGTTTTTTTTTCAAGAATATTTAAAATATATCAATGCTTTGTACGAAGTACATATCATCAATCATCAAACAAAAAGTAACCAAAATATTTTTTTTACTCACATATCAAAAATATTCACTTTCTTCCATGTAAACTATTGTTTAAGGAAATTATTTGAAAATCCTATGAAAATATCGGTGATTTTTGAGAAGAAATAACTCTAATTTCGTTTTGAACTGAGCAGCCACGTTGTAATGTTCCCTCTCAATATCATTATTATCGATAATGCTGGTTTCTGAGTCTTTTTTCAAAAAAAGCTGCTTCGTTTTCAAAAAATCCAGTAGAAATAGTGATCAGTAATAAAGTAGGTTCTGGTATTTAAAATCATTTGTTCCAGGAATACTTTCAGGGTGATACTTCAAAACAACTTTATTCAAAGAGATTAATAACATCGCTTATTTTGCAGTTTATTCAATGGCACATTTGGCATCAACGATATTCATTAAAAATTATTGTATTTTTGAACAATAAGCGCTTGCACTTATATGCTTTCAACAACAATGCAATTCAGAATTTTTTCACATTAAATTACAGAGCACATAATAAAGTAAATAATGATTTGTCTTAAATAATCTCATTTTGAAAATGCCAAAATTGAAATAAAAACATTCAACAAAAAAATAACACATGAATAAAAAAAAAAACACTGGTTGTAGCTTGTAATGATTAACATTGTAAATTAAAACTATATATAATAAAATAAATTCATGATATACATAATAGAAATTTTATACAATATATTTCCTTGTAAAACTCTAAGTATTTTTAGTGTAATTAGTACAAATATAAAACAAAAACCCATGTAGTATGTTATGTCAGAGATTTTTGGAAAGTATATAAAAATGGAAAACGAAATGCATTAGCCATTCCGAATACTCGAATATTATATGCAATAAATGTTCAATTTGAAGTTGTCATTCAAATCTTCTTCTTTTCAATGTTTGCACATGCTCAGATATTGAATACCTCTTTGAGAAAAATTCAGATAGAGATTCAGAGTTCAATACTGTAGCTAGGAATTGTTCAACGGTGATAAACCATTGAATTTCGCCCTGTGGTGTTGTTGGATTGCCATTTTTATCTGGACTCTGAAAAATTAAAAATTTTATAAAACCGATAGAGACACAGTGAAATAAGAATTCGTAGTGACTTTTTTCAGACCACACGCTACGCATTACACAGTAGAACTTCACTACATACAGGGTGTTCTGATTTGTTTCCGACAAACTGAAATGGGTGATAGATCACATCATTTTAAGCAAAAAAGTTCCTATGAACATGGGTCCGGAAATGCTTCGTTTCCGAGATACAGGGTGTTAAAGTTGAAAAAATAATTCGCGTTTTCTTTAATATGTTTTGACTGCTTCGAAATCCTTTCATGAAATTATTCCTATTCAAATATTAAATTTAAATTCATTTTGAAAATTTCCAAGGCGAAATGCATGCGGATTTTCTATTGCCCACTAATAAGTAGAAGTGGTATGCTATGTAATTGTTGTTTTTAAGTGTTCTGAATATTCTGTTTCCTGAAATATTGCGTTGTTGGGATGCTTTACGAATACTGAATTTCTTCGAAGGTCTGTAAAATCCTATTTCTCTGTAGATGATTTCTTCTTTGTATGCTTCGTTCGGGCATTTGGTAAACAATACCATTTTCCTGTATTTGTTGATACGCTATTAACTTAGTTAACTATAATTATAATTAATGACATCTGAACCTAATACACTTTAAATCTGTCATTGTGTATAGCCATTTTAAATCTATTGCCGCAACAATTGTTGAATGTAAAACAATCACAATCATTCGAAGATGTCATTTGTGCATTCAACAGAACGGTGGACATTTCGAACACCTTCTTTAGAAATTATTATGTTATTTTGTTTTGTTCTAAATTGTTACTTCTAAAAAATATTTAATTTAAAATTATTACAAATTTGTTTCTACATGTTTTAGAGATTACAAAAATATGGATTTGGCTTTAAATGCGTTTTTCTCTGAAACGGTTGCCCCTAGCAACTTAAATGAGTTACCTTTTTTAACTAGAAAAGTCAGGGGAATCGATTTTTTTAGTCCAGAATGACTTACAGGGTAGCACAGAAAAGTTGCTATGGTTTAAAGGGGACGAAATGATTGCCAGTGGCGCCCTCTAGAAAATACAACCAAATCGACCACAAATTTAAATTTCTCACCTCAAAAAACCCTATGTACCAACTTTCATGCAATTATTTGGAATCAGTCGAAAGATATTTAAGAAAACGCGAATTATTTTTTCAACTTTAACACCCTGTATCTCGGAAACGAAGCATTTCCGGACCCATGTTCATAGGAACTTTTTTGCTTAAAATGATGTGATCTATCAACCGTTTCAGTTTGTCGGAAACAAATCAGAACACCCTGTATACCCGAACATTAATTTGACCAAGCAGCACAACTGAAGCGTGGAGGTGTATAAGGAAGGGACCCATGTGTAATCTTACTTGGCCCTGGCTGAGGACAACTCATCAAAAACAACAAATAATGAAAAAATTTACCAAGTCTTCGAACCCTGAAGAACTATGGGTAGAAGCTGCAGCTAGCAGACTATCATCTGAATCATCTCTAGGTACAAAAAATTTCCGTCTCACATCCCCTAATTTAAAAAGCATAATACCCACATCTCCTACAGCCTGAACCATTTTCTGCAACAAAAAATAATCATTCATAAACAAGTTCAGACAACCAGTCATTTCAAGAAAGTACAAGGTGTCCAAAAAGGGTATCGGGTATTTGTAACTTCGATAAAACAAAAACTAGTTACAAAATAAAATAAAAAATATTGTTAATTATTGCAGCATGAAGTGGAAAATTATTTGGAAAAGATTTTGTTATCTAAATGGTGACCGCTACGCTGCTGGCACTCTTCTAATCGGGAACGAAAATTGGCGATCACACGCTGAAACATAGCTCTCGATATTGCTGCCATTTCTGACCTTATGTTTTGATTTAATTGGGTCAAATTCATTGGATAATTCTCATACACCTTACTTTTGATGTACCCCCATGCAAAATAGTCAAGTGGACTAAGGTCGGGGCTTCTGGGAGGCCAGTTGATGTTACCCCTACGCGAAATGGGTATAATTCTTTAACAGCTACCATTGCTTGATTTGTTGTATGGTGAGTGGCCCCATCTTGTTGAAACCACGTTTTTGAATTATAACCTTGAAATTCCAGTAACTCTGGACCCAAAAAGTTTCGCAGCATATCGCAATAACGGTCACTATTTACAATGAGTAGTTGGCCTCGTCGATTTTCATGAAAATAAGGACCGTTTCTTCGAGGCGGACAGAACGAGGGCGTTGAAATTCTTGAATTTTTATTGTCGCACCTGTATTTTCGAACATTCGGATCCATTTTCTAATGGAGTCATCACTTGGTGCATGGCGTGTACGATATTCCTCACGATATAAACATTGAGAAGCTACTATTGAATAACCGTTGCGATAATACTCTCGTACGCAAAAAACGCGATGCGTTCCTGGGTACTGCTCCATCGTCACTGAAACTCCAAAAAATTGCGGACATCACGATCCCCTTCACAATCCCCCCCGTCACTCATTCTTAAATGCAGCGACAAAACAAATACCCGATACCCTTTTTGGACACCTTGTATAATGTTATTGAAATTGTTTCATTCTTGATGTCTACCTAACGACCAAAAAATTAAATCGAAGAAATTATTCCTAGTTGGAGTAACACTTCAATTGTCAATGAGCATCATATTTATACTACATGCAAATTTGTAGTTTTACTATTTAGTAGATTAAATTAGAGCATACCTCAGTGTTATTTGAATCCGATTGAACGATTTCGAAAACATTCTTCCATAACGATATGAAATGATGTTGTCCCATTCTAGGTACGGATTTCAAATTCGCTTTGCTCTCTTTGGACTGAACCATTGTTCTCAGATTGAGAAGACTCTTCGTTTCCCAATTCAGTTCCTCCGTTTTCTGATTGTTAGAGTCCGTGGAGAGTTGTGAATCACATGAACGTCTAGAACCAAGGATATAAAAATTATATATTCAATCTTCAATTATATTTAATCTTCTCATTTAAATTATTTGCTCATTTTTTCATCCTTAATACTTATTTTTTAGCAAAAAAAGCAATAAACATTGTATTTGTGAATTAAATATTCAATCTTCTCCAATATCTCTATAGTGATTATGGTTATAACTTTCAAAATGAACTTTGACAATAAATAAAAACTAATGTCGAAAATAATCAAAATTTTGGTAAATAGCTACAAAATAGCTATTTTAAGGCAGAAGATATTCAGAATTCCCAGTTGCTCAAATGGCCTACTTAGTTCAGAAGTGTCAACACTTAACACGTGGACTTTTCTCAGCAAGAATATTGGAAAATGCTAAAAGTAAGGAACTAAAAATATAAGTTCCCTGATTAACAAGTTTTGCTTTATTGAAGGAGGGATATCAATTTATTGGACAAGATACAGCTCCAAAAAGGAATGCGATTGTCCACAACGAGAATCCACCGACAAAGATCCCAGAGATACAGAGGACGAATGTGAATATTACAAGAAACTGATGGCCAAAAAACACGTAGAAAACACTTGCCGTATCAACGAATGGACTTGTTCTAGATACGATACAACTGTTTGTGATCCAATGGAGTGTAAAGTGGAGAAAATAGAAGACAGATCACCTATACCAGAAGAAGTAAATACACCTTAACATACACTGTCCGTAAAGTATGGAACAAATTCATTTTTAGCTAAACAGACCATTTCAAGAAATAATCCTGAAACAGGTCGATTTTTTATTTTAATTTACCGTATTTCAAAATTAGAATCTAATATACAGGGTGAATTACTTTCGAGTAATGACGTCACCGTCATTTTTTTTAAATGGAATACCCCCATTTTGTCTCAATTTTCCGATTTCTATAGCTGAGCTGATTCCAAAAATATGTCACATGTTGATTCCAATTGGTACAGGGTGGACAAAAATACAATAGTTTTGTGTGTGGTCATAAAGTAACGCGTAACATTCTTTATTAGTTAAATTAACAATATTATCAAAAATGCTTATTGTCTAGCGGCAATTGGTTTAAATGTAACACCCTGTAGTTTGTTACATTTTTAGATGAATAAAAATGAGCTGTTTCCAAACATGTCTGGTACTTGTAATCTAGCAGACAGAATATGAAAGAAATTATTTCTTATTTTTATACATTTTTATTAATCTAAAAATGTAACAAACTACAGGGTGTTACATTCAAACCAATTGCCGCTAGACAATAATTATTCTTGATAATATTGTCAATTTAACTAATAAAGAATGTTACGCGTTACTTTATGAGCACAACAAAACTATTGTATTGTTGTCCACCCTGTACCAATTGGAATCAACATGTGATACATTTTTGGAATCAGCTCAGGTAGAGTAATCGGAAAATTGAGACAAAATGGGGTGTTCCATTTAAAAAAAAATGACGGTGCATTACTCGAAAGTAATTCACCCTGTATATTAGATTATTATTTTAAAATACGGTAAATTAAAATAAAGAATCGACGTGTTTCAGGATTATTCCTTAAAATGGTCTGTTTAGCTAAAAAATGAATTTGTTCCAAACTTTACGGACACGGTGTAGAATGTGCAGATGTAAACGCAGCTGTATCACTTATTGTGTTCAAGGTTTTTGAAGAAGAGCCACCCTGTATACCTTACGAAGGCGAAGGCATGGATTTCAGAAATATGTGCGAAGTGGCGCAATTGAGGAGATGCTATGCTGAAGATCCTTTGAAAGCTCATCGTTGTAGAAGTGAAAAGCCGGTTTGTTATATGTGGGATAAAGTGAGTTACCAACATAAATCCTTCGTTGTGTTTTAGCCTCCATCATAAGTTTGTTAATGTAAATACAGGGTGTTCCTAAATTGAACGTACAAACGAAAAGGGGAGATTCCTTAAGTGAGTTTAAGAAAAAAAAGTCCCATAAATATGGGGTCGCAAACGTTTCGTTTTCGAGATACAGAGTGTTGAAGTTTGAATTTTTTTCAAGTTTTTTTCTCATAGTATCTACACTTCACAAGATATTCAACTGAAATTTGGCATAGATATTACATTTGAGAGTTCTCACCACGTGACATGGCAATTTCGATAGAAGATCTACAGGGTGATATTTTTTCTGGAACACTGCCACCTGTTCTTCTGCAGAACTTTTTTTTAGTGAGCAACTGTTAATTTGAAAAAATGTAAAAAGAAGCTTTGTTCTTATACTAAACTTTTCGGTCTCTTGTAGTTTTGTCGTATCTACCAACGATTTCGAGAAAAAAAATTTTGAACGATCCTCTCAAAATCCTCGTGAAAATTCAAATTATGATGGGAAGGCCACTTTGTAAGCTGTGGTGAATGAATTCAGTGTCAGTTTTTATGGAAATTTTCCTGATCTGTAGCGATGATTCATAAAGATTCGATAAACTCGTTAATAAACACAAAAAATGTATTACAACAAGAAACACTCTGTATCTCGAAAACGAAACGTTTGCGACCCCATGTTTATGGGACTTTTATTTCTTAAACTCACTTGAGGAATCTCCCCTTTTCGTTTGTACGTTTAATTTAGGAACACCCTGTATTGTCTTCAGATATTTTACATTGTATTATTTTCACAGACCTATCCTATGAGACACGCCGGACTAAAACCAGAAATTGATGGTAGGCCTATATGTGGAGACAGTTGGAAAAGAAATTCCTGGGGTATAAAATGCTGAAGTGACGATATGTCTTATTTACCTGAGAAAAAAGATCAGAACATGAAACTAATAAAATTATTAAATACCAAGGTATCACTTTTTTTTTTCATTTTATAGATAGAATACGCTTAAACGAATAATGAAATTAAAACCAATAATCAGAGACTTAAGGAAATTATAAAGAACAATAATTGAAACTAACACAAACAGCTCCCACAAAACATTTCATAACAAAGAATAAAAGGTTGAAAAAATCTACACTGGATTACTCTGAACTAAGTGTTATTGTCTGGATGTAGCATCTCATAGTCTACCTTATTTGAGTTTCTTGTTTCTAAAACGTCCAGCAATAGCGGAACGCCAACTCTTTCAATTTACATGTTGTCTAATATTTAGATGTTAGACCAGACAACGTGATGTCATCCAAGTGTAATACTTTAAATATTGCCAAGCATAATTAATCAATCTATATACGAACAAATTATCTTTATTCGTCTAAATGAACTTGATAAAAAAAGTTTAAACAAACTCTGGCAACATGAGGTCCGGCATTATCTTGCTGAAATATTGGATTCTCGAGACGGTTAAGGTGAGGCAGAGCATGTGGCTCCACTAAGTCCGAAGGTAACGCAGCGCTGTCATGTTACCTCGAATAAAGACAAAAGCTGACCTACTTTCATGTGCAATAGCACCCCATACCATAACGCCTACTGTCCAGTGTACATGACGCTCAATATCAAACTGAGGTTCACGTCTTTCTCCTCGACGTCGTCTTACCCTTCTTCGATCATCATGTGCACCCAAGGAGAATCGAGATTCATCAGAAAAGACGACCTGATGCCATTCCACATTCCAATGTTGACGTTCTCTGCACTACGGCAATAGTTGCCGGCAATGCTCAACCGTCAGAAGTGACACAAGATGGGGTCGATAATGCTGCAGTCCAAAAGACCTTATCCAGAGGAAAACCGTTTGGACAGTTACAGGATCGCTTTGTTCTCCTAACCACTCATCAGCCTAAGATCGAGTTGTCGCAAATCGGTCTTTAATGGCCATAAGTCTTAAACGTCGATCTTGAACTTCATTTGTGCCCCTTCAACGTCCGGTGCCTACTCTTCTTCGATTTTGGGCATTATCAAACCAAGCTTGACAACATCTCATAACAGTAGTTGGATTTCTCTTTGTATGGTTAGGCATTTCTCGAGATGACAACCCTGCCAGCGTTGCCAGGCCGACAAGCCGAAAATATCGTACCGCGTGTTCAAAATTATCGTACATTATCGTACATATTATCGTATCCCACTGATTTTTATCGTACACATTCGAAATAAAGGAAATTTTTGCGAGAATATGATAATTTGTGGACAAGGATGAAAAAACAAGCAATATATCGAATAAGTAATATATTTTTTATTTAAACAAAACGGTAAATGAATAATTAATTAATTATTAGGCAAGATCAGACAACCTGCATTATCCTATTCACAGACTGTCGGTTGAATCTGTGGATGAAATGAAAGTCTTCAAAGACAAATATCCCAAATGTGCTTTTTTGCAGATACGCCCTTTTCAATTGAAACGGCAGTATATTTTTGATAGTCTTTTTAATGTGCTTTCAACAATTGAACATTTGCTCCCATAACCACATATAAAATAATATGAATCTAAATAATTGAATTGATTGGAAATAGAGATATATCTTCGTAAAAATTCTCTATAAAATAAAGCTCATCAAAAAAACGATTTTGTTATATAAAATGAATATATTCAAATCTGAAATATTCAGCCACACAAATTTGTCAATGAAATTCCAGTTACAACAATTTTTTTTTCACTAAACAGAATACCAAATGGGAGATAATGGTATTTCAACTGAAGTTTGAACACCATCTGTTTTTAATGAGGACCCTTCGTCCCTCCGGAGTTCGGATATTCCATGATTCTTTGTATTTATTTTCAGCTGACAGCCACCAAAGGAGTTTTATGATTTTATTATGTTTAAGTAGGTTCGTTCTCCTAGATTCACGTAGAACGTAGAACCCCAATGAACAATGAATTGATTCATCGGAACATTCTTGAGTCTAGACATTCCCAACCGTCTCGGTTAGATTTTTTAAAACTACTAAAATCTATCAAATTATTTCTTCCTACTAAAAACTTCCTGAAAATGCAAAAATCTACTGAAAAATTGGATATCTACTAAATCTGGTCATACTGAGTTTCATTATATTTTGAGTATCTATGGACACTTTAGCTCAAATGATAGGTACACTGAAATTATCGTACAAAAAGCTATTATCGTACATAGTATTGAGCAGCAAATTATCGTACAAAACGATAATTATCGTACGAACGGCAACGCTGAACCCTGCCTCCCGTAGGCCAATAATTCGACCTCTTTCAAATTCATTTACCTGGCGATAAATTCCGCGTACACGTGCTCTAGGTATTTTAACAACAATTAAACATCGACTTTGGATCTCCTCGAACAGCTGGTTTGTTGTAAAATTTTAAAAACTGGCAAAAAACGACTACAATATTTAAGTAACAAAAATTGTTCTCATGGAAAAACATTCACGATTTTTTTCTCCAAATTCAATCATTCACTCCTTGCTATACTATCTATGTTTTACCAAAAAAAATAATTAAAATTTAAACAGCCCCTTCTGGGTGTTGCAGTTTCAGTTAGTATATATAGACGAAACATTGGTTTAGTCCAAATTGGTTGCCTGATTTCAATTGTCCTAACCCTGTTAATAGAACTTCAACATTTTGTTGCTATGTTGGCACCAATGTTAGACATCTTTTTCAGTGGTCCCAAAATTTTCAAAATGACCAAAACTGTCAAAATCAAATGCCTTAAAAATGTCAATACGAATTCCAGACACACTCCAAATTAACTGTGAACATACAAAGTAAGATCATGTTAACGGCACAACGTTATCTAAGCAAATGGTCCTTTATCAATCAATGCCTGAACCATAGAACAAAATATGGGGCTCCTTATTCGCAAAGAACAGATGTAGATGAGTGCGACTGCAAAATACACCAACCGAAGTGCAAGAAACGGCCCGAGGTGGTCAGAGAGGTCAACTGCGAAAAGTGCATGTTCGAGTGTTGGGAGTACAAGCCTAGGCCGAAATTCGCTCCCAAGAAATCAGAAACAGAATACAGAAAACCTATTAGAGAGTGCAGTGCAGACATGAGGGATCCAGAATTTAGTACACTGAAGAAGGAGAAGAAGCAAGCCGCAATATGTCAGCATAAGAACAGAACAGAGGCACCGAAAGGACACTGTCCCAAAGTTTTCAAGGGCACCTTGACAAAATCATGCATGGTTTGTTGAATGAAATAGCATTGTTTGAAGGTTATAATATGATAGGACAATGGTAGTTTCGCGAAAAAGATGCTAAAATCAGATACAAGGTGATTCACCGGGATGGCCTATTAGACGTTTATGGAGAACTAATCATAATTTTGAGCTGAAAATTTGCATATTGGGGTTTGAGACAATGATCTTTCTCCCTAAAATATTTTCAGATCTCTACAACTTCCGGTTAAACCGGAAACAGACTACTACTTCCTTATTTCAAATGGCACACCCAGTATGTTATTGAATCATTAGATAGCTTTTTTGATGGCAATTTCGGCAATATGCCATACCTTGGGAAAAACTCAACGGTTCATGAGTTATTGGGATTTTTATGAAAAAAACTCGGAAACTTTTCATCAAGCCAAGATTTTGCTTCAACTGTATTTTTTCCCTTCAAAAAGCAATATTTCATCAGCACACGAAATTATTTTTTTACCATTTTCTTTCAAATAACGAAAGTAGCTACACTCACAACGCAATATTTCACAAACTAATGGTCGGACTGCTGTCAAATTTTGACACGTATCGTTTGAAGTTTAGTACCAACTAAAAATCATATGGATTTAATACTAGCACCGCCATCTGTGCATCAGACCGGGGACTTTTCAATTGACCTAATAGGTAACATTAAATGTTTTTTTTTTCCAGGAGAATCCATACAAATTCGAACAAGAAAAGGTTCCATTGCCTGATTGGGACTACAAACAGGAACCACCATCTGCGCCGCCATGAAATTGATCAATAAAACTCGACAAATTAATCTTGTGTATAATTCTGAGTAAATGTAAAGTGGGATATAACAGTGTACTTACTGCCAGCTGTAGGTTCTTGCCTGATCTTCCTCCACGGTCAAGCTGAGGCTATCCAAAGCAACGCTCTCCTCGATGCTCTGGAAGAATTCCGTAGCTTCCGGAGCAATTTCATCACCAAACTCGTTGGTTACAGGAGATTGTATGTCGGTCATGCTCAACAGAGGTGGCAGGTGTATCGCATAAAGTAGTTTCAACCTTTGCGTAGCGTCAGCTGTCGTTGTGAGACCAATGGCAGCTACCAATTCGCGGAAATCCAAATAGCTGTCGTGATTGCTATCCATCAACTAGAAGCATAATGAATTATACAAAAAAAATTAGAGAAATCTGAAGGGGTAGATAAGCTGTATTAGTGTGACGCCACACACCGCCATTTTTGGTTCTCCTGTAAGTGTTCAGAATCCAAACAAATAAAATGTTATTCAAATTAGTACGGTGTCGTTGAAGGAATTGGCTTATTTTCATAAATAAGAGTATTTGGGGGAATGATTTCAGTATTAATTGATAGACAGAAGGAACGAGGTTAATTCCAGTAAGTTTGAATCCTGTATCATTCCCCAGATTTTGTAAAAAGCCGTGTTTATTAGTTGAACTTACTGGCATTAATCTCGTGCCTTCTGTCTATCAATTAATAGTAAAATCGTTCTTTAAATAATCTTATTCATCAAAAAAAGCCAATTTCTTCAACGACAACGTACTAATTTGAATGACAATTTGTTTGTTTGGATTCCGAACACTGACAGGAGAACTAAAATGGCGGTGTGTGACGTCATCACTAATAGAGCGTATTCTGAGTAAGATGCATAGAAAACCTGGTGTGTCTACTTATACCTGTAAAACTTTCAGACAAAACGGCAGATTTTTCAGATTTATATCTACTTGATTTCGAGGGATCGCGTCTGTTTCAGATGGCGCATACATCGTTTATATTTGACATTTTTATCGATACGCTCTGTTAGTGATGACGTCACACACCGCCATTTTAGTTCTCCTGTCAGTGTTCGGAATCCAAACAAACAAATTGTCATTCAAATTAGTACGTTGTCGTTGAAGAAATTGGCTTTTTTTGATGAATAAGATTATTTGAAGAACGATTTTACTATTAATTGATAGACAGAAGGAACGAGATTGATGCCAGTAAGTTCGAACTTGAAGTTCAACTAATAAACACGGATTTTTACAAAATCTGGGGAATGATACAGGATTCGAACTTACCGGTATTAACCTCGTTCCTTCTGTCTATCAATTAATACTGAAATCGTTCCTTAAATACTCTCGTTTATGAAAATAAGCCAATTCCTTCAACGACATCGTACTAATTTGAATGACAATTTATTTGTTTGGATTCCGAACACTGACAGGAGAACCAAAAATGGCGGTGTGTGACGTCACACTAATAGAGCGTATTCTCGGCTCTCGTGACCTTCGAGTATAGACCAATAATATTTTATATTCTATGCTTGTAACAATCTCCTATACTCTGTCATTATATTCCATTCATTTCGTTAAAAATTCGATAGGAACTGAATTGTAATTTATTGTGAAAGTTTGTAAAGTCTAAAATCAGTATTTCATTTTTAAACGGCCTCAGGCAGATAGCGGAAATTCGAAAATTTCTGAAGATCGCCACCTTTCAGAACTCTGGTGAAGCAGAACACCAAAGCAACAGGTGGATATCTCAAAAAGACTGAAAGAAAATCGAATCAATATACACACCAGGGATTCTATGCATCTTAATTCTGAGATATTGAAATTTTAGAAAAATCTCCCTCAAAATTATACATTCGATTTAGTATTACGCAACTGATACAATTTCAAACACAATGTTTGAGCAAATACAGAATGAAACCAATAACTCACACTAAAAATTCTGGCTGCCATTGATTCAGCAAATTCTCCTTTGCCCCAAGGTGAAAACGTGGCAAAAAGAATCTTGAAATATTCAAAATCGACCTTGTAAGCCTCGTATGGTTGCAAGAATGGATCGCTTTTATCTGGGACAGTTCGTTTTTGACATATTATCTCCTCTCTTACTAAACTAAGTAATTCCTGGAGACAAAAAAGATTATTTTTGTTGCGGCAAATATTATGTGTGAAATTTTCTCACCTCCAGCTCAGTCTTTGGGAAAAACCCATCACCTATAACACATCTTATTGCGTTCCTTTCAGAAGTGTCTTCTAATTCTTGTACTACCCTTACTCTATGTTTCAGTCTCAAGCATTCGATTTGACCAGTAGTTAGGTTAGCATATTTCGAGTACGCCTCATAGATCAACTTTTGAACAGAAATACTCTGAAAATTCAAATATCAATTAAAATAAGCTCTTTAAAAATACAAATACTCCGAAATTATTCAGTGACATTTATTGAGAAGTGGAAATTTTTGAATACATAGGCGTACAACTTTGCTATCGCCGTTTTTTTCCGAAATTCGAGGTTTTTTTGTGAAAAACTGGTTACACATTTATGATACAAAGTATTGTCCATCGCTGGCCACTACTTTCTTCCAACTTTCGGGCAGCGTACGAATCCCATGTTGAAAAAACTGTTGATCTCTTGAAGTGATCCAAGAATCGATCCAATTTTTTACTTCTTTATAAGACTGGAAGTGCTGGTCAGCCAGGCCGTGCGCCATTGATCGAAACAAGTGATAATCCGAGGAACCAACGTCTGGAGAATACGCCGGGTGGGGTAGGACTTCCCATTTCGACGTTTCCAAGTATGTCTTAACCACTTTCGCAACATGGGGTCGAGCATTGTCATGCTGTAAAATTACTTTATCATGTCTCTTGTTGTATTGCGGCCGTTTGTCGTTCAATGCTCGGCTCAAACGCATTAATTGCGTTTGACAACGATCGCCTGTGATTGTTTCAGTCGGTTTTAACAATTCATAATACACTACGCCGAGCTGTTCCCACCAAATACTGGGCATGACCTTGGAACCGTGAATATTCGGTTTGGCTGTCGGCGTGGAAGCAAGGCTGGGATATACCCATGATTTTTTGCGCTTGGGATTATCGTAATGAACCCATTTTTCGTCTGCAGTCAAATGCGATGCAGAAATCCCTTCTGTCTTTGCCTTGCAAGCAGCTGTTCACAAGAAAACAAATGCTGTTCAACATTCTTGGCCTCAACTCGTACGGCACCCAATTTCTTTGTTTCTGAATCATTCCCATTACTTTTAGGCGTTTTGAAATGGCTTGTTGCGTCACTCCCAATGATCCTGCTAATTCTTGTTGCGTTTGACACGAGTCTTGATCAAGTAATGCCTCCAATTCTGCATCTTCGAAAACCTTCTCTCTTCCATCGACATGCTGGTCTTCGACGTCAAAATCACCGTTCTTGAAGCGTTGAAACCACTTTCGGCACGTTCTTTCACTAATAGCGGCCTCATCATAGGTATTTGAGAGCACTCAATGAGCCACAGCCGCAGATTTCTTTATATTAAAGCAGAAAATTAAAACCTCCCGCAAATGACAAGAATTTATCTCGTAAACTGACATGTTAAATCGAGAATAACTTTATGATGCAGACACAAATCGACTAATATTTCGATGGCGTTATGTTTACAAATACCTAAGCTTATTTTATGACATCTACGATCTGTTTATTTCGACTACCACATACCTATACAGCCATCTATTGCAAAACGGCGGAAGCAAAGTTGTACCCCCAATAATTTAAACAGTGTGGCGAAACAATTGTCGCAACCAATAAAAGAATTTAGTGAAAATAGGAACATAAGGAAATTGGGCAACATTTTTCACTCTCAAATATCCTATGCACCTACCCTCTTTTGCTCATCGTAACTTTTACTTCGAATGGCGCCTCTACCTTCATCATTGTAGACACCATTAAGAAAATCGGATAAGAGCTGCATGGCTTCACCTTCGTCTCGACAATTGAATAGCTGCTCTTGATTAATTTCCAGCAGTTTGAGGGCAATTTGGAATATAACCTTCGAACCATCATAAAAAAAGCAATCCATTATATTAACAGCGCTCTCATAAGGCATGACGCAGAGAAATATTGTAAGAAACCATGACAACGAAATCATGTTATTCATTCCTAATTCATTCAGTTTGTCGTGTAATTCCGGTAAGTACTCTTTAGTTAGTTCATCCAGAATTCCTTGAAAAAAAGGGAGTTTATATAAATTCATAACATTCAAATTAGAAGGAAGAATTTCTTCAAATTGATTTTTTCGGCAGACTCATCTTGTATGAAAAAATAATATTTGCAAGAAATTTCATGAATATGTGATACCATTTTTTGAACAATGAAAGCTGGCGTCACCACTGAGTAGGACAACGTTCATCAGCGCCCTCTAGAATGGATATTCAAGTATATTAACTAACCTTGATCAACCACTGCACCTATCACTCTAGTATTGTAATAATCTGGTAACAAATTTTCACACAGTGTTGCCAACAGCCAGAAAGCATCCTCTTCAGAGCAATAAATCAAAAGGACAGAAGCAACAATATTCATAGCTTGGCAATATCCAATCACAGGGTTATGGTAGGCATATGCACTTAGAATTCTCCTCAAAGTATCTATACCGATTTTATCTTGGAATGCAGGATGTTCTGGTAACGATCTGTGTAGGTCTCTTTCGATTTCGTCATTAGCTGTAGAAGATTGTTTTTGTGCTTTTTCAACTAGGGATCTGTAGTAACCAGGGTAAGTAGCTTTCTCATTCGCTGCACCTGTAAAGGAAACTTATAGGTTAGGTGAGGTTAGGTTGGGTACAATTAATTAAAGTAACACCACTGTTCTTTCGAATGATATTTCATATTGTTCAGATAAATATGAATAGCTGTTTCTCTGTGCGAAGATAATCATAAAAAATTAATGATTTACCAGAAAATGTCATCCAAATGTCCATTTTCAGCTTGTCAGGTATTCCTTGCAATACCAATTTGCAAACGTCGTGTGTCCTGTACATCGAAACCCCATGGCCGTACTTATTGAAATGTAATTCCCATTCTTTTTCCATCTCTTCCTGTTTTTTAGCCACCAGTGGAATGTTTTGGAGGGGAAACAATTTCATGAGGGGGGGCTGACATTTCCACGAAGTATCAACGGGTGAGGATGAAGATATAGTAGACACACTGCTCTCCCTTCTATAGCCAATAGGTTCTCGACTAGAAATGTTGTGATAATAAACTGCATTTAGGAGATGATCAAATCTTCAATACCTTTTCGAAGAAGTTTTAGACAACAATTCTGATATTTTCTCTACTAAGAAATCTCTATCCACAATTTGGGCGAATATAAAGTTTGTTTTGTTGAATTCGTTTATTGTTGTTATAATGATGGCCTTGTCTAAGGAATGATTGGTTTGATTGTTATCTATTTTTTCAGCTAGTTTAACATCTCTTAATGGTATCACCAAACTCACTAACGCCTTTATCTATAAGAAAGAAAATCAGTTGATCTTCAAATCAATCAGATATTAATAAGTCACTCAATAAGTCCCTGGCCTGGTGCACAGATGGCACCGGCAGTGCCATATCACTCATTAGTACCAAGTTTTAAAAAATGCATGTCAAACATAGGGTTGAACATAATATTTCAAAATGTAGTTACTTCCAATACTAGGTGGGAATATATGGGTCATCCCCTCCACTTCTGTCTGGTTTAGTTCGAGTGGTAGCCAAACGTTAAGAATGATTGGTGTCTCCTCCCTCCTGAGAAGAAACACCAATCATAGGCAAAAGGCCAGGTGAAATCTGATAAGACCACGACTATAAAGCCCAAAACTTTTTACCTTAGATATTGAAAAAATCAAAAATATGAATTGAATCTTGACCTCACCCTACTTTCAAAGCATATGTAGTTTTGTGATAAAGACAGTCTACCAACAATGTGCTTCTTATTGTATGGAGTCATCAGAGTGCAATCAATGAGACCGTCCAATTTTTCTGATGATGGTAACCTGAACAATAACCTATAAGCTTCGGACTGCGCTCTTGCATCTAAATCACGCTTGAGAAATGAAGCTTTTTTCTGTACATTCTTACTGTAAGTAAAAATACTTTTTCAATATCACATTTATCAATGTAATCACGTTTTCATTTGAATCAACTAATTATCTTACCTTAATTTATTCAAAAGATCTCTATCGCTGCTATAACATCTTTTATCGTCAATGAGCCTAAAACAAAGTTAATACAGCTTGTTTTTCTTGTTCGAAAATTTTTGTCCCACCTTTTCATTGCTAAATCTACAAGTTGGTCCATCAAAGTGAAAGTTTCAGCTTTTCTCAAAAACATATTGAAATAGTATTCTCTCTGCCTTGTTACGATTTTTATAGAATCTGGCGCTAACATACTGTTAATTTTTTTTAATTCTTTGACGTCAGACCATCGTATAACTTCTTTGGTATGATGGCCCAGAATGTAAGAGTGAAAACAGCAGTAATTCAATGAAAAGTAGATCCAGCCCTGCCTGGGAAGTTTACCTTTCCAATAGCTGTAAATAATTGATCTCAGCAATAAAAACAAAAACAATGCACCACTGATTCTACCTGCATGAATAATAATTGACTAGTTTTTCATCTTTTGGTATCATAAACAGTTTTAGAAAAGAATTTGATTTTGCCTTGAACTCTGTAGTGTCCTCATCTGTAATAAGACAGACATATAATAAAATAATTATCACATAAAATGAAAAATTATTTTATTATAATATAAAAATAATATTATCATAAATATTCTGAATAAAACTCTCTTATTATTATTATTATATAAACCAATATTTAGAGTTTAAAATATATAATTATCAATGTTTTATTTGCATTATTTAGGTTCATGTTAGTCATAATATTTTAAAATGTAGTTGTTCGAAAGAGACTGTGATACATGAGACAATGACACTTATAATAAAATCAATTTTATAAATAGCAACTCAGATCAATGATGTTTCCTCATCTCATTTTTCCATATTATCAAATAACAGATAATGTTATCTTCAACAAAACAAATATTTTTGATAAATATGCAGGAAACAGAATACATGTCATTGAATAACCCTATGTCCCTATACCTGAATGGGATTTATAACAAAAACTTATAATATATTTACTAAACTATACCTTCAATATCAATTGGTTTCTGTCTGGATGCAATAACAGATTCAATTTTACATTGTACAAAATCTGTGATTTCATCTTCATTCTCAAATGAGCTTAGCGTATCAGATACATTCTCAAAAAGCCAGTGCCAGTCCTCTAAAATCTCTTTGTGTGTCATTGCACAGGAAACCACTGAAATGTATCTCAGAGTCAATATTTAACTAATAAAAAAAAATTGTACACACTGTAATATACTTCCGACGATGGTGTTTGATGGAGAATTCTGTAAGGAGCTGGCTTTGTGTCAAATATACTATCAATGGTTCCAACAAGCATTGCTGACAGTCCTTTAGAATTTCCATGGCCTTTACGATGCTGCAAAACAAAATATATGGACGATTCCTCTGTCTCCCTGAAAAAGTATGAAGAGATATATGTTTTCAGATATACTCAAATATGGCTTACCAGAAGGCATTAGCGACTAACACCTCCTCTGGTTTGATAAACATTGCGTAGATAAAATGCGAGTCGTATTAAGCTTCAACATATATTACCAATGCAATATGCTAGGGAGAGAATATCATGTTGACATGCTCTATAATGCAATATATACATAGTTATTCAATTCGACTTGTTTATTTCGAAGAATACAGCTATAATTTCCAGCATACACAAATAAAACGCCTATTATTTTTTGAGATTAACCGGACTAACAATCATATACTTCAACCTAGCGAAATCCAGTTTATCATTTGACATATCTCAGCTGTTTTCAGTGTTTTCCTTTGTTTCGACACAGAATGAAAAATAACTTCTGCGATAAAGTTTCACAGTATAAAAATAAAATTTGCCAGAAAACATGAATCATAGAAGTATGTTCCAATAAAGTAGCCGGATTAATGATATTAATGATAAAGAACCACAGAGAATAGACCGAATATTCTGGAATGTGCTGGACTACATGAATTGAAATTTTAAACGCGTGTTATATTTTCTTATAAGAAGTAATAATCGATAATCAACAATTTTATTACTGTTTATAGTTTTCTTTGAGCGAGTAGAAAAAGGGCAGTGTTAATATAATTTAAAATTGAACGAGAATGTCTTCGAATCAGGTAGGAACAATAGCACCATTTTATAAGGATTAAGTATTTAATGAGAAAAAACTTAATTTTCATTATTTATTTGATATTATAGGTGACTTTGTTGAAAGATAAGGGAAATGCAGCCTTACAAGCAAATAAGTTCGATGAGGCAATCCAGTATTACACTGAAGCTATTAATTTAGATGGAAATAATCATGTTCTATATTCCAATAGATCTGCCGCTTACGCTAAAGCTAACAAATACGATTTAGCTTTAAAAGATGCGGAAAAGACTGTGCAAATCAAGCCTGACTGGGTTAAAGGTTATTCTAGGAAAGGAGCTGCTTTATCATTCCTTGGGGAATATGATGAGGCTCTTCAGGTTTACGAACAGGCTCTGAAACTTGATCCTGATAATGCTTTGATCAAGGAAGGTGTTAAAGAGGTAAGTTTTCCAAGATTATAATGACATGCAATAGAATATAATCGTTTTGAGAATACAATATATTTTAATAGGGTCATTTTGTAATTTTGTTGAAAGTTAATGTTTCAATTCTATCTGTCACTTAGGCTGATGTCATTTGTGGTATATTCGATTCATTTTCTCAGTAATTATTATTTTTAAGGTGTTGGCCCAAAAATCAGCTGGTACTCAGAAATTTGGGAATCCGTTCTCTAGAGCTGATTTGTTTATTAAACTCCGAAACGATCCGAGAACCAAACACTTTTTGGATGACCCTGAATACTTAAATATACTTCAAGAACTCCAAGCAAATCCCAACAGTCTAGGAACAAGAGCAGGAGATCCTAGAGTGATTACAACATTGAGTGTTCTTTTAGGTATTGATCTAGAATCTCAGGAACCAATGGACACAGAACCACCTTACACACCCCCTCCAAGGCAACCTCAACCAAAACCAGAGCCAAAAAAAAGCTCTGAACCCGAACTACCAGAAAATAAAAAATTAGCAAAACAAGAAAAGGAACAAGGAAATGATTTCTACAAAAAGAAACAATTCGATGAAGCCATTCAACATTACAGCAAGGCCATTGAACATGATCCTACTGATATCACTTTCTATAATAATCTAGCTGCTGTTTATTTCGAGCAGAAAGAATATGAGAAAAGCATAAAAGAATGCGAGAGAGCCATTGATGTCGGTAGAGAGAATAGAGCTGATTTCAAATTGATATCCAAATCTTTCACTAGAATTGGCAATGCTTACAAAAAACTCAAAGACTTCAAAAATGCCAAAATCTATTTTGAAAAATCTTTGTCTGAGCATAGAACTCCTGAAGTTAAAGCTTTATTGTCGGAAGTAGAGAAAATTATCAAAGTTGAAGAAGAGAGGGCATATATCAATCCAGAATTAGCAGAGAAAGAGAAAGAATTAGGTGAGTCTATAACCCTGTGATTTCTAACGAGTTTTTCATTATTTTAATTAATTCTATAAAAATAATTGCGAAAGAGTTATTGTCATATTTGGAGTTCCTCATAAAATATAAATCTCTGTCCACAATAACAGAATAATAATGTCGGAAAAATCTACAAGAAAAATAAGAAAATTAAAAAAATCTCTCATGAAAATAGTTGTATTGTGTGCTTTAGCTGCGGTCTGTTAAAACTCTTATCTATCCTTGTGAGGAAATATACTATTGAAAAATGAAAAAACTAGATATTCGGAAATCCCTAACTGTTTTATAACCCCTTAAGTTCTTATATGAATTAATTGTTTAATAAATTTTTAACAATATCCTGTTTTTCATAGGAAATGATTTATTCAAAAAAGGAGATTACGGCGCTGCTGTTAAACATTATTCCGAGGCCATTAGGAGAAATCCAAGCGACGCCAAACTTTATAGCAACCGGGCTGCATGTTACACAAAATTAGCCGCTTTCGATCTGGGTCTCAAAGACTGCGACAAATGCACAGAAATAGATCCCAAATTCATCAAGGGCTGGATAAGAAAAGGTCACATTCTACAAGGCATGCAGCAGTCCAGCAAGGCTATTGCTGCTTTTCAAAAGGCAATAGAACTGGACCCAAACAACTCCGAAGCGTTGTCCGGTTATAGAAATTGCACGTTGGAAAGCGCCGGTGTGGGTGCTGACCCCGAAAAAGTGAGACAGAGGGCGATGGGCGACCCCGAAATCCAGCAAATATTGAGGGATCCGGCCATGAGACTGATTTTGGAACAAATGCAAAACGACCCACGGGCTCTTCAAGATCATCTAAAGAATCCTGATATAGCCGCCAAGATCCAAAAATTGCTAGCATCCGGTCTGATTGCTATACATTAAGCTTCTTGTGGAAGATTCCGGAAGAGTTAAGTCACTCCATTAGCAGTTCGATAAATGATTTTGTAGATCAAGACTGCCTTGGATGTTTCTTTCATTTTTGTTTTTAAATACATCGAGTTTCACTCGTCATTCGAATGTGCAAAGTAGATATTTTTTGTATTGAATTATGCATAATTTTCAATTCCTTGCTGATGGTTCTTTAAGACCTGTAATAAACGATGTTATTATAGGTATTTGTCGTTTTTCTTACTTGAAAATCTCTTAATAAAATTTTCATCGTATATTGTGTGCTTTTGTGGAAATTAGTCACTTGTAATATTGAAATTTCAAAATTGATTATTTTTTTTTGAAAATTTTCAATTATTAAAGTATAAAGTATTGTATAAATCAACTTATATTAGAGAACAAAAATTAAAGCAGTTTTTTAAATTACTAACCTTCAAACATTCCATTATCAATCTATGACCTAAAAACCTTTGGAGATATCTATCCAATTTTAGATTAAACTTCTGGTGAAAAAACCACTAGACATATTTTAAAAGCCTTGACTTTTTGGAAGATATTTGAAATATCAAATTGTTTATTGATGTTTTTTGAGCACTTACAAAAATGGATATTTCCAATTTGCATAAATATGCCTCGAAAAAGTGAAATTCAAAGAAAACGATAATATGCAATTTTTTTTATGTGAAAAAAAATAGAATTAAATGGCATGAATATGCCTCGAAAAAGAAAAATTCAAAGAAAACGATAATATGCAATTTTTTATGTGAAAAAAGTTGGAATTAAATGGCATAAGTTTTCAATGACTTCTACAGGAGTCTGTTCAACAACTAGCATAATTATTAATTGAAGAAAATATCGATATTCGCAGTAAAACGCAAATGACGTACGTGTTTACTTCAAATTGACGTCATCGTAATGTCATACAACTCAGTGTGTTACTCATCATATGATAGTAACATTACTAACTATGGATTAGTTGAGTTTTTTGTTGTATATTTTATAGAATTTTTACGTCAAATAAATGTATGTGTATCTTCTTTAAAAATACATTTATGAGGATGCCAAATAATCGATTTGGCCTTAATTTATTTCGGTGTAAAAATTAATTGCTATACTGCATTCTAGTTCAAGAAGTCTAAAAATGACAAAGTTGACGCTATGAAATAAAATTAAAAACATGCATTGCTACAGTGATACGGAACACAATACTTCTAGTAGCAAAGATCCAAAAAATATGATTTTTTTTTATATTATATAGTAACTCTGCTAGACTGAGAGATGGCATTATGGGCTGCGCCTCTTTCGGAAGAACGGCACTGTTTGAGACATAAACCCATCCGTTTTATGGATGAGTCACCATGCTTCGCTATGGAGATTGTAGGTGTATAAGACAGGGATCTGCGAGTCCATACTGACTGTTCTTGAGATGAAACTCACCAATCCTTTGAGAAAAGGATTATAAATAATACGAGTGTTTTTTTTTTCTATTATATTTTTGGCACTAAACAGAATTTTTACTTGTTCTCTAAAAGTTTTTTTAAATCTGTAAACTACTTTTTCCACTTATTTGAAATATTGTATAAGAAATGAAATTATGAGTACTGCATTGAATTTTGAATAAAATCTATTTTTGAAAGAAAAAAATGATGAAATCAAATTTACTGCAAAAAGCTAATCAGTTAAAATAGCCTAATAAATTAACTTAATGACAAAGTACCATATCTTTGGAAAATTTGGAACAAAAATTGAGAATTAACAAGGCATACTTATGGTTAGGAAATGATCTGCATTAAAGAAAATACTTGTACTGATAGGTATATATTCCAGTAATAGAAAACATTAATAACAATGTACGAAACATTAAAATTTACATGAAATTAATATGTTGCAACTAGAAATACAATTAAGCAAGAAATGGCAACTTACACATATCACTCATAGAAAAATTTGTGAAGTTACACTGAAAAAAATAGGACACTTATGTCACATATTCACTTTACTCTTTACATTTTGACACAATCTACCTAATAGTGGCAGTCAATCAAATTTTTTAACATCAATTAATTTGTAAAATGTTCTTTTCGACTTGTGAAACAGGAGTAACAAGAAATTCAGAAATAATGCACTTTTTTTAATTACGTTTACATTTTGTCACAGTTAATTGGAAAATATTGCAGAATATTTAGAATATCGTTTTAGATGAAACTTTCCTCCTAAAATATCTTTAGTGTATAAAATTCATGAAGGCACAGCAGCAAAAGCCTCATTTTTGTAAGCAGGCACGGAATTGTTGCCAAAATATCACTTTCATTTTTTTTTTCAACTTGGTTCACAGGATATTTCAAAATAATTTGCGAAACTTAGCTCAGCAAGACAATGAATATTTCTTCAATATTGGGCATAATTGAAATTATTCACTTGAAAAAAAAAATACCAATATTGAAAAGATAATGTAAGTATACACAAAATAATTACTTTGGTTCACAGTTAAATGTATCAATTCAAATAGTCAACTGAAAGTGTTGGGAAACACTATGATGAACAGCCTGTACTTCAGGAAGAGGATGTCATCAAGTAATATATAAGTACTCATACTCAATATACATATTACAGCAGTAGACATCAGATGTACAGTTATAATTGCAGAATCTCAAGCAAATATCCAATCTTATTACGTTTTTTTTTCAAAACCAGTCTGAGAAGTTCACACACACATATACAACAGGTTTCAACGTCTTTTATCAATTAACTTAATGCACTCAAGATGTAAATATTATGGTCGGATGTTACATCGTTAAATAGTACACTGGATTATAGGTTCAAAATTAAAATTGATTTCTTTGTTGGATAACAAAAACAGAGTATCTTCTCTAGGAAAACTTTTTTTCTGGAATATTCTTAACTTACTTGTAAATGTTTATATTGAAAGACAGTTTCTAATTCAATATATGAGAACTGGAAGTCTTTATGGGCAAAGTCAATGGTAGGAAATCAGAATCCAAAACCTCAACATAACAATTTTGCTAATTCAGTTAATTTATGTGTTTTAAACACTCACTAGATTTTTTGACACTTTCACCCAGTACCCTGTGAATTATTCAATCGAGAGGTTCTATATTGAAAATTACGCTTTAGGGATACAAAGAAAGAAGGATCTATTCATTCTAAAAATTAATGAGGTATGGTTCAATCTAAATTTTTCATAAATATAAAAAAATGCTTTCTAATAATAATAGTTTTGGTCTGAATTCAATAAACAAATATCGTATCGAGAATTTATCTAACATGAACTATTTACTAGAGTACAGAAAACTTCTTTATCTAAGTAACACTTGTCATAGAACTGATTGGAATAATTAAATTTATCTATTAAAATCTCTTTCTATGAATTAATTTGAACAATTTTTCGAGGACACATTTTTGTCTCAAGTAAAGATAAAATTGAATATGTACTGCTAGACAACAAACTATCAAGTAAAATTCATCGAAATATGTTTTCATTTATTCACTTTTTTTGAAACTTTTTATTCTTATGGATACAATCATATTGATTTTCATTTGCCATAGTCGAGAAAATAGAGACTATTTACAAATTTACATTCATAGGCTGTAGGCATATGAAAATCCAATGAGAAAATATGGCCTCTTGATATATCATTTTTTTAATTTTAATATCTAATAAATCAAATAAGAGATCATAAAAGCACCTTTGAAGAATCTTAAAAAATAATTCAGTTTGGAAGCTGCAACAATTTATTTATACTCATATCGTGAAGAAATTAACACCTTAATTAATGAATTTTTAGAAACAGACTCTCTTAACTTAGGAGAATTGCACAAATTTTTCACTTTCTTTTGGAAAAATTATAAAATTTTTGGAATTCCAATTTTTAAATCACAATTTTCTTGTGACTCATAGGGAATATTGCACATTCAGAAGAAAAAATCAGGGTAAAACGTGAACAATTTATGTTATTTTTGAAAACAATGATTAAAAGAAAATTTTTTTTTGGATAAAAATGTTTCCAACGTTCTTAATATATCTGTATAAAATTGTCCATGTTTATTAAACCCTGTCAACTTCATGATTTTGTAGATCTTAAAAATTAAGCAACAAAATGTATGCAATAACTCAAATTCGATATTTGATACAGCAATAATGAAAAACATTAAAAATTATCATGTACAAAAAAAAAGACGTTTATTTGTCTAAAAATAAAATTTGGTGCTTAGACAGGAATCACTAAATACGACTCAATTCAATTTTGAAGAAATCAGAATGTTCACTTACTGAATTACGATACTGAACTGATTGCATTGTGAGGAGCACCCATCTGCGTCAAAACCTTATCCAACCACTGCAGAGGCCCATGAAGATGAATCTCTATCCAGCAAGGAGTGCTGGTCACGTCTTGTCGATGATATTCAGCGCCCCAACCCTTCACAAAACTCATCCTGATCGTACACATTTTTGTCAGTTCATAAACGGCTTCGAAACCATGATTGACACACTGTGAAAGAAGCTGAGCGAATTCTGCATTGTTGAATATTCTCAACGAGCAACCAGCCGGTATTTTGCAGACAGTAGATGGATGGAAATTGTGGTGATGGTTGCAATTTCTTGATTGCACAAATATCGGAGAATCAGAGAGACACTCCGCATAAACTTCACCATTCACATAGTACAGATGCACCCCTTTGCCTATATGTCGCCTAGTGTTCTCAATAGTAGAGTTACGATTAACGTTGCTCAACTGGCCAAGACAGAATCTGTCGGAATTGTTGCTAGGGTTTGTGAATCCATCCACTATAACTGAGGTGGAATGACAATGGAATACCTCACCTACCCGACTATTCAACTCGTAGTAAGCTATGGAGGCCCAGAATGGTTGTTCTTGATAAGCCACTGGTTGGACATCATTGGCTAAACTTTGTTCAGGATTCTGATTGTTGTTTGGATTTACATTATTTTCATCTGTAGGACTATAAGCAGGAGGAGGGGTTTCTGCAAGATTGGCATATGGTGATTGGGGATTAGATGAAACACTTCCGGGTGATGACACATTAGACAACGGCGAACTAGGGCTCATTTGATTGGAATTGAAACCATTTTGAGAATAGCTCACGTTTTGGGGCATATTCGGCTCAACAAGTTGTTGGAATGGAAGTAATGAATGACCGGGTACAAAGTCATTGTGTCTTGGAACCAAAACAGGCGGTAAAACTGGGCTTTCCACTCTCTTATAATGATAAGGATTGATACAGACTTCCTTGTGTTTGGCAGAGAATGGATATTGACAATGTTCCAATGGCTTTAACTCATGGTGACTTTGCAGATCGGGCCATCTCCACACTCTACAATAGATTACGTGAGGTAATCCTTTACGATGGGAAACTTGGAGTCTTCCATCCAAACTTCTGGGAATTGTGACACATTTACTTGGTGTTCCAGGACATGATAAGGCACGTTCTAATTCCTCAATTGCACCTTTTCTTTTTTTTAGTTTTTTCACTAAACTATCAACAGCCTTTTCAGCCCATTTTTCTTCTTCATCTCCCTGTTTCCAGCCAAGTAGTTTCTTGACTGCAGGACTTGTGAATGAAAACAGGCTGTTTAGGGTTGATAATGGACCACTGCTAGAAGACTCTCCTTCCTCTATGTCCATATTAACCCTGAAAGAGAAATATATTATTATACAAGAATGCTTTCCATCAAAAAAAGTATCTATTCAAATACTGGCGAGTTGTGGTATCTATCAACATGCTAGTTCAAATAAGATTTCAAGTGCTTGCTTCCTGTTCAGAGGACGTCATCAAAGACCTATTTGAATGGAGAAATTAAGTGCACACAATTTTTTTGAGGCACTAATGATATTAAAGTTGGGCTCAAACAACTTGATGTGATTCTGTGATGGAACAAAATGACTCACAAGTTGTTGAAATGAGTCAGAAAATACTGATAATCCATAATAACACAATAAAAACAAAACGCTTATATATCCCCGAACTATTCTAATCTAAACGAACTTATTTACTAACTGTTATAACAGCGGATCCCAGTATTTATCAAGAAGGAAGGAGAGTCGTTTTTTAATCGTCAACAAAAATAAAACCAGATACGGACATGGGTCAAGCCATTAGAACAATAACAATACTTCCAGAAGTAGCTATCTATGATAAAACTGAACTCACCCCACTTAAAATCGCTAACCAATACTATGATCTATCAGATTATATATCGATAAGCATTAACTGGATTTTGAATAAGGGTTTAATACAAAATTGAATACTCAGAAAACGCTGACCGCCATGAAAATTTATTCGGACTTGGAGCAACCTTCCAGTGTTGTAAGATGGTGCAAATGGTGGTGTCCATTTTGCCATGCATAGCAGTGTTGCTTGTTGAATAACATCACGGTAGAAAATTGTGTACCCTTCCTTGATGTATGATTTGTTGCGTACCATAAATGAACAAAGTTTAGCAATTTTGATATTTTTGTAAGGAAAATATATGGGAAACTCCTAAATGAAACTTATGAAATTAATTCAGAATGGGTAATAGGTATGAAATTAATTCAGAATGGGTAATATGTATTTAGGTAAATAATTGTTAGAAGGTCTCTATTTTCAATTTCTCGAAATAGCATCCGCTATTTTGCTGTTTGCTATACGCTATGGTTTTCTTATTTTAGAATTAAAGAAAAACAAGGGGTGATAGATCGGGTCACTATGGACGACATTCTTGTCTTTGCTAAGACCCAATAAATTTATTTTTTTCAAATCTTTTCTATTATCGCAGTGATTCATATTTATTTCCTATAATCCAATTATTATTCCAAATATCAATACTTCTTTATCAAAGAGCATCCATTTACATTTTCTCTGTCCTTCTCACATAGTACTTCAATACTACTCAGTATTCATTCTTCTCTCATTACCCCTAAAATTCTATAAAAAACAATACAATTTTGAATAAATCTAAAATTAATAGAATATGTAGGAACCTGTCGATAAAGAATTGATTGGAAAATAAATGTTGCATCCTTTTACTAAAAATTCGAAACACCATAAAAATTCTGTTCTTCCTGTATATTCTTGTTTTTCATGAAAAAATTCGATACAAAATAAGTTCGTTTTCTGAGAGCTATAGTGTGGTTTAGACGATTATCATATCATAAAAACTTGCTTATTTTTTTTTGTGATGTGAAAACTGCAGAGCTGAAATTATGTATAACTCACTTTATCAATTTACTTTATTGACACTCATAATTTCAATGAAATCGAATAGAATAAGAGATAACAAAATTTTATATTTTGGAATTCCAATTTCTAATTTCCTTATTGTGACTCATAGGGAATATTGCACATTCAGAAGAAAAAATCAGGGTAAAAAGTGAACAATTAATTTTATTTTTGAAAACAATGATTAAAAAAAATTATTATTTTTGGATAAAAATGTTTCCAACGTTGTAAATATATCTGTATAAAATTGTCCATGTTTATTAAACCCTGTCAACTTCATGATTTTGTAGACCTTAAAAATTAAGCAACAAAATGTATGCAATAACTCAAATTCGATATTTGATACAGCAATAATGAAAAACATTAAAAATAATCATGTGCAAAAAAAAAGACGTTTATTTGTCTAAAAATAAAATTTGGTGCTTAGACAGGAATCACTAAATACGACTCGATTCAATTTTGAAGAAATCAGAATGTTCACTTACTGAATTACGATACTGAACTGATTGCATTGTGAGGAGCACCCATCTGCGTCAAAACCTTATCCAACCATTGCAGGGGCCCATGAAGATGAATATCTATCCAGCAAAATAATGAAACTCATAATTTCAATGAAATCGAAAGAATTGAATAAGAGATATTTTATAACATTTTTGTTTAATCTCCCAATGATACAATCTCTACGACTGTGGAG
Source organism: Harmonia axyridis (assembly GCF_914767665.1). Classification (NCBI taxonomy): domain Eukaryota; kingdom Metazoa; phylum Arthropoda; class Insecta; order Coleoptera; family Coccinellidae; genus Harmonia; species Harmonia axyridis. Next base: position 37,097,373 of record NC_059505.1, read on the forward strand.
CATTGGCATAGACATTGTCTTTCACGTAGCCTCAAAGAAAAAAGTCTAAAGGTGTTAAATCACAAGATCTTGGAGGCCAGTTGGGATCACCTCTTTTCGAGAAATAACACGGTCAAGAAATTTTTCTTGCAAAATTGCGATTGTTTCGTTGCTTGTATGGCACGTAGCGCCGTATTGTTGAAAATAAACGTCGACGTTGTCCACATTAATTTCTTCACATTCCGTTTGTGGAATGCCCAATTCCCAAGATGGACGAGGAATCGACAAACCTGGGTTTTCGTCAACATTACGGTCTACAGCAACGATATTTTCTGTAGTTTTTGAATGGCGCACACGGTTCAGATTCTTCACATCACTAACTTATTCCAACAGCTCAAATTTTTTCAGCCTCTAAAAGTGCTTTAGTTTTGAACATTGTAACTGCAAAATTTTCACCATTTTTGTAATGAATTTTAACAATTTTAATGCGCTGTGTTGAAACGGCTATCGTTCCATTTTTAGTAATTGCGTAGTTTTACTTGTCAAATGTCAAAAATGACAGCTTCAAAAGTGACAGCTGTCCAGATAGCGGGCTATTCAAAATGAAACCTCTTTTTGGAAATCCTTTAATCAAGGGTGTTTTTTTTAGAGCTATAGAACTTTAAATTGCAATAAAACAACGATGGATTATTGGATTATTCGATTGACATATGACCGCCACGGCTGGCTCGAATGTAGTCCAATCTGGACGTCCAATTTTCGATGAATTTTCCCAACATTTGTGGCCGTATATCGGCAATAACACGGCGAATGTTGTCTTCCAAATAGTCAAGGGTTTGTGGCTTATCCGCATAGACCAATAACTTTACATAGCCCCACATGAAGTAGTCTAGCGGTGTTAAATCACAAGATCTTGGAGGCCAATTCAAAGGTCCAAAACGTGAAATTAGGCGGTCACCAAACGTGTCTTTCAATAAATCGATTGTGGCACGAGCTGTGTGACATTTTGCGCCGTCTTGTTGGAACCACAGCTCCTGGACATCATGGTTGTTCAATTCAGGAATGAAAAAGTTGGTAATCATGGCTCTATACCGATCACCATTGACTGTAACGTACTGGCCATCATCGTTTTTGAAGAAGTACGGACCAATGATTCCACCAGCCCATAAAGCGCACCAAACAGTCTGTTTTTCTGGATGTAACGGTGTTTCGACATACACTTGAGGATTAGCTTCACTCCAAATGCCGCAGTTTTGTTTGTAGACGTAGCCATTCAACCAGAAGTGCGCTTCATCGCTAAACAAAATAAAATGGACGTAGTGCGCGATACGTATTCCGCACAGAACTATTATTTTCGAAATGAAATTGCACTATTTGCAAGCGTGTTGTTCAGGCGTGAGTCTATTCATGATGAATTGCCAAACCAAACTGAGAATAAATCACTTGACAGCTCATAAAAGTTTAATGAGTCTACTTGATGAAGGATATTTAATATAAATCAAATAATTTGACAACTATTGTGTCTAATCCTTCACAATAATATATCTATATGATATATTTAGTTTATTTTTGTCTTGGAATGATATTCCAATTTTAAATGACAAATTTAATAATCAACCAAAAGAAAATTCAAAATTACTAAAAATGTATCAATTAAGTAAACGGTTAACTAATTGAACAACTACATCAACATAAAGACAGACTTACGTTTCGGAATTTTTGTATTTAATAATACAATTTTTCTTCATCAGTGCCTTATAGTTCAACGAAAATTATTAAATTTGCAAACTCTCCACGTGAACAATACTCAATCAAACTGCAAGCTAGAAACTAAAGACTAACTAAACGTACTATTTACTCTAATGAGGATTCATAGAGAAAATATTACTGAAGGTAGTCATAGATTTCTATCTTGTAATTTTTTGAAATATATATACAAATCGACATTTAACATTGAATAAACACTTTCAGGCATTTTAAATTTATCAATTGGTTGGTAATGACTCTCTAATCAATAAATGATTACATCAAATTATAAAAGTTTAATGAGTCTACTTGATGAAGGATATTTAATATAAATCAAATAATTTGACAACTATTGTGTCTAATCCTTCACAATAATATATCTATATGATATATTTAGTTTATTTTTGTCTTGGAATGATATTCCAATTTTAAATGACAAATTTAATAATCAACCAAAAGAAAATTCAAAATTACTAAAAATGTATCAATTAAGTAAACGGTTAACTAATTGAACAACTACATCAACATAAAGACAGACGTACGTTTCGGAATTTTTGTATTTAATAATACAATTTTTCTTCATCAGTGCCTTATAGTTCAACGAAAATTATTAAATTTGCAAACTCACCACGTGTACACTTGACAGCTGTTGAATCGGTCGCCATCTTGAACAGTAATGCCAACTTAAAGTTATATACCTCGAAAAAAACACCCATTACATGCTGTTTTTTGATTGTTATTGTCGTTTAGGCGCTGAGCGTAAAAATAAAGAATTCAGTTATTAAGCTAAGAGCATATTAGAATATTTCGATTGGTTGAAAATCCGAATACCAGAAAATAGATCAGGAAGTTATTCTCAATCTGAACTGATTTGGGCACTCCTTATTCTCTGATAGTTACGCCACTGGCTGTATTTTCCTACAGATGCATTTTAGGCCTAACATTCATACGTACTTTCTACGTTATTTTTTCACGTAGAATCCCCTATTTACATATTGCCAAATGGACTGTGAGTGACCAAAAGTCAGTTTTTCCGAAGTCATCGATTTTCGACCAGTCTCGGAAAATTCAAGTGAACATCGCATTTTCAGCCAATGCGCCGTGGTACGGCGTTTTCTTCACAACATGTCACGGCATTTATTGATCGTGATATCTAAGCGCCCTGTAGTTTTAGTGTGTATACCTTTAACCATGAATACCACTGAAGATTATTTCCTTGGCGAATGTAACATGTGAATTTTTTGTGTGAATGTTGTTTTTCTGCAGTGTCAGAGATTATATAGGTGCTAAGATGTCCAAGGTAGGTGGCAACAAAATTTTTGAACCTCGGGTCACCAGTTCAACCATACTGTTTGCGAAAAGATATTCAATATATTAAATGAAACAATAACGAAGAAAATAATAATGATATTCATTATCAAACACATCTTATGAACAGATAAATCTTAGAGGGGACTTAAAATAATAAAATATTGTTTAAAACATTGCAATAAGACTCAATTGCACAAATTCTACGTTCAAAAACACAAAACTAAAGAACTAAAACAATTTAAAATAGTCGTAAAAAAATCTGTTGTGTGATTGATTTTGTCTTGTTCTGATCTTCCGGAAAATGAAGATTTGTCAGCTTGAGGTGAAAGACTATATAATGAGTTATGTCATAAATTATCAGCTTCTAGCATTTTTATGGTATCAGGGAGGTTCGTTGACTTGTATTTACTTATAAATCAAAGATCAAAGTATGCAATAATAGTTTCTTTATTGTATCAAATATTGTATTGATGTGGTCTTTACTTCATGGAAATTCATTTTAAATCGAAAATAAATGGCAGTTTTTCTATATTCACTTTTCAATTCTATAAATTGCACTAATTGTATCGCTACACAGTGGCACCTTCAGATTTTGCCTTTTCGATAATAATTTATTAAAAATTTACTACAGCGTAAAGAAAAATTGTAATTTTTAATTTCTGGGTCAGAATCTAATTGAAAAGAGGGTGAAAATGAATCGAAAAAATGTTTCTCTATTACAGTATCATAATGAGTTCATTACAGTTCTAAAAACAGTGCTGTAACGAACTCATTACAGCATTGTTTTCAGTTAAATATTTCGTTTTGTGGTTGTCTATAATGACTTCCGATCCTATCAAATTTCAAGACACCTCAATTGTCAATATAATATAATTTGGATATAGTGAAATGATTTGCAACTTTATTCGCAATTTCTCTTGATTCTGGTGGTGTTCAATCGATTTCATTAGATATACCTAATTCACTAATTCAATGTGTAATTATAAATTATTTCAAAATTCGAAACGTACGACTCAAATTCAAATTCCGTAATCTGTCAATTTTCGTAACAGTCACACCAACTGCCAAGATGCAAAACAAAAATCACTAGGATGTATAATCTGAATTTTTCATTGAATTTCAACAATATTTCACAAAACTTGACTGAAATAGAGAAAATATGGTCTAATACTCGTTGCAAAAGGCAATTCCAACACTCATTCGTTCGAATTTCATATTCGTATTGGAATAGGAGCCCATTCTGCAACTTGTTTTAGATTATACTATTTTCACACAAATTTAATAATTTTCACGATATTCATTTACTAATGAATATCGTGAAAATTATTAAATTTGTGTGAAAATAGTATAATCTAAAACAATCCGATATTCAACAGCAATAACATAAAAAACTGAGGCAGTAGCCCCAGTTTTTTATGTTATTGCTGTTGAATATCGGATGATTCTATGAAATTATATTTAGCCACTCGTGGCTAGTTTTTGATGTTGAGTGTTAGAATGAGCCTTCTGTACGAGAATTTTTCATTATTTTCTCCACTGAATTTTTGTTGAAATCAATGGAATATATCCATAAATATAGTTTTTGTATTGAAGAATGTTGGTTGGCAAAACTGTTTTCTGTATCACAATTTTGACAGATAATAGAGACATCCGTGACAGGAGAGTCCCGAGTACCAACATAAAACAATTAAATATAATCATGAAATCTGGGCGAAACTGAGATATTCCCGCACAATATTGTTCAACGAAGTATGGCACAATGGTTTATGATTGAAAATATTAAAACAGAACTAAGACAATTGAAACAATGTAGTGGATGGAGCGAAAGACAAATTGAGATAATTAAATAACATGAGATTCACAGTGTGTGCAGCTTTTAACAATAGCCGTCTGATACAATAGTCGATAAAACAAAAGGTGAAAGCGGACATCGATCGTTACATTTTCCGGGCAGAGTATTTATAAACCGTGCATCGTTCATCAGTCTAAAGACCTGGATTGCAAATTGGGTAATATCTGCATTCTACATCTGCCAAAATTAGACCGGAGATTTAGGACATAAACAAATCATCGTGGCAACGTCGTTGGTTATTGCAGTTTCGGACTGAGAAGAAGAGGGAGGATCCGAATGGAGGTCGCGTAGTGGGTTCAGCCCTTTAATTTTTTTTTTTTTGATAACTTTCGGTTAGAAACTTTCGCTCTCTCGTTTAGTAACAAAATTGAATAGGGGGGGTATGTGTTTCCGATCCACGGAGAGAACATGACTTTAGCCTTTTATTATAAATAAATAATGTTTGTACAGGGTGTTCCAATTTCGATGTTCACTGATAGCATTTCGAGAAATATAAGACTTGGAGAAAAAATCTTCAAGGATCTCAGATCTCTTTTTTCGAAATAATAACATATTAGAAAGCAGATCATAGACATATTGATTCGTTCTCGAGTTACAGGGCGTTTCTGACAAATGACTGTTTCAAATGTTTCGCTATATCTTGGTTTCTGTACAAGATATTAAAAAAATTCTGAAACGTTTAACAATTCGTAATACACCACGCCGAGCTGGTCCCACCAAATAAATACTGAGCATGACCTTGGAACCGTGAATATTCGGTTTGGCTGTCGACGTGGAAGCATGGTGGGGATATACCCATGATTTTTTGCGCTTGGTATTATCGTAATGAATCAATTTTTCGTTTTCAGTCACAATGCGATGCAGAAATCTCTTTCGTCTTTGCCTTGCAAGCAGCTGTTCACAGGCAAACAAACGCCGTTCAACATATATCGGCTTCAACTAGAACGGCACCCAATTTCCTTATTTCTGAATCATCCTCATGACTTTTAGGCGTTTTGAAATGGCTTGTTGCGTCACTCCCAATGATCCTGCCAATTCTTGTTGCGTTTGACACGAGTCTTGATCAAGTAATGCCTCCAATTCTGTATCATCGAAAACCTGTTCTCTTCCACCAGTATGGTGGTCTTTGACGTCAAAAGCACCTTTTTTGAAGCATTGAAACCACTCTCGGCTCGTACTTTCACTAATAGCGGCCTTAGCATAGGTATTTGAAAGCATTCGATGAGCCTCAGCCGCAAATTTCTACATATTAAAGCAAAAAATTAAAACTTCAAATGACGAGAATTTAGCTCGTAAGCTGACACAAATTGACTTATAGTTCGATGGTGTTATGTAAAAAAATATCTAAGCTTATTGTTTGACATGTACGATCTATTTATTTCCACTATTACCGCTAGAGCTATCTATTGCAAAACGTCAGAAGCAAAGTTGTACACCTAACATATGTGAAATGAAAATATGAATAATTAAGTATAATTATTCATATTTTCAAGGGGAGCTACCGTTTAAATTTTACCTTACTACCATTCATCCAAAAAAAAATCTTTCAAATAAAATACCTTATTATAATTATTGACAAAAATAAAAAAAACAGAAACACCCTGTATATCTGTAGCTGCATGATGTGATTGCCTGGCTAATAGTGAAGCAATAAACAAAAAATATTAAGTTAGTGGAAACCTATTCGATATTCAAAGAAATAAGAAAGTGAGATTTACTCTCACACAGTTTTTGAACAACCCTCGTACTTTCAATCCCCCATGAAAATGAATACGCTCCTGTCCCGAAATCCCCGAAGATTCTCCACCAAATATCACGCCTTTGTCGCCGTTCCACCTTTGGGCAGAAACAATAGGCCCTGTCATACCGCTTCGTACATATGGGGGAAGGTTGAAAAATAATTGGGCAATTAGATTCGCTTCAGTTAATGGACCCAGTGTCGGCGCACTGTATTTTCGGGCATGGGGAAGTCTCTACGCCTGGGGATTTTCCTCTTTGTGAATTATTTGATACTACGTCCGGTAGGGTGTCGATTGTTTCATCGATATTTGAAGCAAAGCAATACGAGATTCCGTACTTTTGAAGTCGTAAACGCAGTGGCGTAGCTGACATTGGTGCTAATAAACACTGTAAATGTTAACACAATAATTTATTTTTTCCTTATATCTCGAAGAAAATTCCAAACACAAATATTTTTCAACAAAGAGTGACTTATGTGATGAAAAAAAGAATTCAACCATTCCGGATTCGAACCTGAGACATCGAGATTTATAGAACGGTGTGTATCCCACTAGGCTGGATTGGAGTAATTAGAAATGTGTTGAAGTTATTATGAAGAATCATTCTGGGAGAGAAATATTGAAAAATTGATTGGGCTAGAAATTTTCGGTAGAAAATATTGTAATTTTCATTTGAATTTTGAAATTATTCAACTCGGGTTCGAATCCGATTATTTTTTTTTTAACATCCCGATGCATAGGCGTACCACATTGCTTGCGCCGGCGCCGTTTTTCCGAAGTTCGAGGCTTTATTGTGAAAAACTGGTTATACATTTATAATTCCAAGCATTGTCCATCGCTGGACACTAATTTCTCCCATCTGCCATTTCGGGCAGCGTACAAATCCCGCGTTGAAAAAACTGGTAATTTTTTTGAGCAATCCACGAATTGATCCAATTTTTCACTTTTTCATAAAACTGGAAGTGCTGGTCAGCCAGGCCGTGTACCATTGATCGAAACAAGTGATAGTATGAGGAAGCAACGTTTGGAGAATACGGCGGGTTGGGTAGGATTTCCCATTTCAACGTTTTCAAGTATGTCTTGACCATTTTCGGGGAGTCGAGCATTGTCTTGCTGTAACATCACTTTATCATGTCTCTCGTTGTATTGCGGCCGTTTGTCTTTCAATGCTCGGCTAAAACGCATTAATTGCGTTCGATAACGATCGCCTTTGATTGTTTCAATCGGTTATAACAACTCATAATACACTACGCCGAGCTGGTCCCACCAAATACTGAGCATGACCTTGAAACCATGAATATTCGGTTTGGCCGTCGACGTGGAGGCATGGCCGGGATATCCCCATGATTTTCTGCGCTTGAGATTATCGTAATGTGACTCGTCTCCAGTCACAATGCGATGTAGAAATTCCGTCTTTGCCTTGCAAGCAGCTCATCACAAGTAAACAAACGCCGTTCATCATACCTCTTTTTAACCGTTCTTATCGATGGAACAGATACTGAATAACACTTATCAAACTATTCCTTCGCTTGCATAGTATTTTTCCCCGAAAAACCTCGTTTCTACTACTTTTGAAATAACAACAAAAATGTAGCCTCACTTCACCTTCATTATCTCAACCAACACTTGACTCGCATCTTTTGCAGCTTGATACCACCGAAAAAAAAGTGTTATAGCACTGGAGGTGCTATGTATGTGGCCCGTAACCTATTGAAGGACGGATTATTGGTTATTTTATAAGATGCGGAAAAATAAAAATCAAAATATTGTCCTCCAATCAGCTGGAGCTGATAGAATGCTAGCACAACTCTTTTAGAACCTCTTCTGGGATACCTCCAGTGCCGGCGCCCCATAATTTGGGCCAGGGGGGCCACCTCCACGCCTCTGACCACCGATAATTCTATCGCTAGTAGAGGACCCATCCCATCGTGAATAGTACGCGAATGACTTTTTAAAAACGATTGCCGTAGTCAGTCAGTCAGTGTGTGAACTCGGTTGAAATGGTGACCGCGTTTGCTCTCTAGGTTATGTTTATTGCGAACGAATAAGCCGCGGGTACGTAGTGCTAGACGAACGAACTATTTTTTTTTCGAACGACAATGCTTGTTTACGCGAATAACGCTGGTTACATTTAGTTTTTTGGGATGTAAGGATTGACAGCTCTTTTAGGGTGAGTTTGGGTGGTTATGTTGGTAGCCCTTTAGTTACTAGAGGGTGGGGGGTTGTGTTTATTGGGTGCAAAGGGTGTTGAGTTGTGGGAATGGTTATTTTGGGTTATTTTCTCCAAGAATTAACCTCTGGTATCGTAAGGTGAAACATTTTTAACACCCCCTTGAATTTTTCAAAGTTTACCTTTAGAATTCAACAATATTGTGTCTGCCATCAAAAGCTTTCGTCGGACTATGAGAACTGTATCGGTTGCCTACCTAGGGTTCTGTTCGTTAATTGTGAAAATCAGTTTAATGGTTTCGGAGGATATTTTGTTTTTCCAATAAATAAAGAAATACGTATCCGATCGAACTGAAATTTAAAAATCAGTTGCAAAACAGTAAACAGAATTTTGATGCAGAATTTCGTGAGGATTGTGTCATTCGAAGATATTTTTTTTTTTCATTAAGATATTTTAGAATTTATCTGTCAGGTTTCACTGAAATTTTGTATGTATACAGGGCGTCCTGAATTGGAGGTACAAAGGAGAGATTCCTTGGATAATTCCATGAAAAAAGTCCCATAAGTTTGGCCCGCAAACGCTTGTTTTCTAGATACAGGGTGTTTCTTGTAGACCTACTTTTTTGTGATGATTGTACCAGTTTATTGAATATTTATTAATCTTCGCTACAGATTGGGTAAAGAACTACAAAAACTTATAATTGAATAGCTTACTAGCTAGATCTTTATAGAAAATGTTGAGTTTCCTGAGGCTTACTAGAAAATTGTTTGAAAACCAAAATTTCATTTTTCAAAGCGAGTAATGGACCACCAAAAAAAAGTTCTGGAATAAAGAAGCGGGCACTGTACCAGAAAAAATATCACCCTGTAAGTTTGCATTCAGAATTAGCACATCACATGATGAAAACAATTCATATTGAAATATCTATGCCAAATTTAGGTTAAATATCTTGTGAAGGGTAGGTGTTGTGTAGAAAATTTTGAAAAAAAAATCAAACTTCAACACCCTGTATCTTGCAAACAAAGGTTTTGCGGTCCCATGTTCATGGGACTTTTTTCTCACAATGATCCGAAGAATCTGTGATTTTGGAACACTCTATAATCCAGCAATTTATCTTTCGCACTGAAAAAATTATCAGGTTTTTTTGATTTCATATCTCCTTGAACCACATAACTAAAATATCTTTCGGAGAACAGAGTGATTTGTTATGAATTCTTTCGGTTATTTGCAGAGAGAATTGAAGATGCCATGTTACAAAAAAGTTCATGGTGAAAAAATGCCACATTTCTTTCGAAAAATTTGTTAAAATACAATAAAATGATCGATTTTGTATGAATCGACAAAATTGGATGCGAAATGTACCTAATTTCTTTTTATTTTGGTGCTGATATGTTTAGATAAATGGCATATTTCGAATGGGGCGAAATCGCACCTTTGAAAATATTGTTTCTCAAGAAAAATGTTCCAAAAAAAAATGACGAAAAACATTGTGTTAAAAGTATCACGTAATTCTATGTGTTTATAACATGCAATTTTGCAGGCTAATGAAGTAATTGTGTTCGATTATAATGATTTGAAGGTCTTGCGAAATTTGGTGAATAATTAACATGAATACGAAAGTCAACAAGCCCACAGAGGGCAGTGATTTTCCTATTTTGGGTATTTTATACAAAATATCAAAGGAAAAATTACACCTTCCTGGAATTTTTAGTAAATCTTTTAGATGGGTAAAATCCAAAAATTAATAAAAACTTTGGTTCCTTCACCCTCTAGAGCTTTTCTTGAAAACCATAAAAGCTATTCACAAGAAATTTTCTAGAAAAATCGGTTGCTATACCTCATTGATTCTCCTATAATAGGTAGAGGTTGAATTCCAAGAATCTACTTAAAAAATGTTTTCTCAAACACTTATCAACAAATAATCATAGAATTGAAATTTTCATTCAGTTTGCTCAAAATCAACAATCGAAATAGTAAACGAAAATGGAAACAATACCCGACCTTCAAACTTCTTATCAATTTCAGATAAATTTCGAATTGTTGTAATGCTCAAAAGATTTTTGCAAACGCCACTGTTATTATTTCATGCCAATTCCACTATAACATTCGTTTATTATTTATTGATTACATTATCCTGAAAAATTTTCCGTTTTAAAAATGTGTTATCGTTTCAAATATTAAGCGATATAAATAAATATTCCATTATATATACGTTTATGTAAATATTGAACTATCAATAATGTATTTTTCTTTTCCATATACGATTACGATTATTCAAACATGTAAATAAACATGAATGTTATGTGTGATAACAAAACAAGTTCTTTGATGTCAGAACGTTTACACAATTCGAATCGCTATTCTTTTTTTTTGCTTATCATTAATTTGGAAATTTGCGATTTTCGACAAAGATTTCAACTCTGAAGTTATTAGAAAAAAAAATTTTATTACGCATCATTAAACCATAAAATATTTCAATTTACATATATGATTTTATGCTGTATACTTTGTCTTCAAAGTTTTTTTACTTGATGCAATTAGTTCTTACAGATGAATTTTCCAATTTTAGTTTATACTTTGTGTAAACTTTACGAGGATAAGAATTGTGTTTCCTAGCATGAATCCAAAGAGAAATTACATAAAAAACCAAAATAAAAATCAAAATAATATATTGAAATGGTAGTTCATTCAAAAGGAATTTCGATATGGGTTAATAATATTTATGAACGGAATCTGAGTACCAATGATTGTTCAATATATCAACAGATAAAATTCCAAAATCTACTCTGATATTGTATAAATGACAAATAAAAATCGTTCGCCTATTTTATCTTGAAATAGAATGACATAGTTTCCAGATTAAATGCACATGCTTCTATCTGATTTGTGGAATTCCTTTTGAGTACTTTTACTTTTATTGAACTATTATATTTATTACAAGCAATTTTTCTTCACATTCTATTCAAAATAACCTACTTTCGACACTCGAAAGTCGTAAGAATGACATGTAAGTATTGAATAAAAGTATGTTTCATTCAAATACAGAGAGGATAATTATTCCAAGAATTATACAGGTGTTCCTAAATTGGAGGTACAAACGAGAAAAATAGATTCCTCGGAACATGGGCCCGTGAAGGCTTCGTTCTCGAGATACAGGGTGTAATAGTTTGATTTTTTTCAAGTTTTTTTCCTCCACAAGATATTCAACTTGGGTTTGGCATTGATATTCCAATTCAAAGTTTCTATCATGTGATATGCTAATTTTGAATGAAAATCTAGTGAGTGATATTTCTTTTTGGGACAGTACCTACTTCTTTCCTCCAGAACCTTTTTTTGGTAGGCCACTGGTAGTTTAGAAAAATTCGAAAAAAAAACTTTGGTACAGTAATACACTTTTTGGTTTTTTATAGTTGACTATATGTCATATCGTTGCCAACGAGATAACTCAAAAAAGAGCATTTTGAGTTGTCGCAGCCTACCACTTGAAAACTGATTACTGAGCATGCTAGGTGGTTCTTAAAATTTGTAACTCTGTGGCACTCAGAACAAAGGAGATAGGCCAAACATATGTTATATAATTGAAATCAAGGGAAAAAGAGCTAGTCAAATATAGAAAAATATACAGGGTGTTCCATTTGAAAAAATGAAATTGCTATCAATATGTGGCCCACTCTGTATATATTTCGTTTTGTGAAATCATTTTAAAAAACATTAGTAGATTTCGTGAAACTTTTGTGGAAACCATTTTTTTGTACCTCTTTCAGTAACAAAGTTAAAGGGGGGGTCAAATTATGGTGAAAAACCCGGTACGCATATGAAAAACTGCCTTTCAAATTTATAAACGAAAATTTGTTAATTTTTCTCATTTAAAATTGATGACCTTGTTTATTTTTGATTCATAAGAGGCACAAACGAAAACTCTACAAATTTCATTGAGTATACCATAATATATGGTGAAATCCACTTCTCCTTGAAACAGTTTTTTTTTCGAAAAATGGTAAATACTCATATTTCTTCCCTATAATCATAACAAAACAGTAGGACTACAAGGAAGACTCTGTATCCAGAAAACAATGCGTTTGTTCAAAGGACTTTTTTCTTAAAATTACACAAGGAATCTCTCATTTTATTTTGTATATCCAACACCCTGTTTATTGAAACAAAAACCTAGATGCATATGAAATTTCGTGAAAATATTATTAGTATAAATTTGGGGCAATTGCGCAAAAGCTCCTGACATCGCTTTTCTCATTTTCTAATCTATTCAATACATTTTCATTCCCAGAGAAAACAAACAGAGAATTGATAGATGATTATCATTGATCATGTTTTAATTTATGATAGACTTTCATCTAGCAAGGCTGAAAAAGGGTATCATATAAAAAATTCGATCACCGATGTTCACTTTCACTTCTTCGTCCTCTATGGTATAAACTATAAATCAACTGACTCAAACGATCATTAAAACATAAAAAAGTGATATTAGTGAACTTTTACTTTGCTCCTTAAACAACAGTAATCAGCTTTATACTTCCTCAGAATTGATTGTAACTTCCTTTTCATTCCTGTTCTTCGAATAATTGAGTTTGTTTGATTATAGCTATTTGCGGTACATTGTACCCATTCGAAATTGTCTTCTCCTTTATTTACACATTGATGGCTGTCACGTTAAATATTGATTTTGGTTCCTTCAGTGTTAACTCTTCGATTTTTTGGTTGATATGGTTTGATTATATTCGTTCCAATAATAAAATATGAAAATATTTGAATGTTTTGGAATTATTATTGCAAGATTCGGTTAGATAAAATACTAGATCTATTTTTTTGAATTTTGAAAGAAAAAAACCCACCTGATTACTGAATTAACAGAAAAACTTTTATTTGTCATGTGAATAATTCATAATTTTTTTGATTCTTTTAACGATGTGAAAGCGAAACTTTGAAAGAATTTTCATTTTTTAGTTTCCACCTGTCGTCTAAGTAGCAATTCTATCAAACTCATATATTTCACATCATCAAGAACTAAAATATTTAATACCAAAGTTAAAATCGTTGTAATAGAACCTATATTTTGGTTATAGAAGTAAGAGTTTGCCTTTTTGTGATGAGACTGAATGTTTGATGGATCAGTTGAGCCACAAAATGAATACTCAATAAGCCCTGGGCCTGATGCTCAGAGGAATAAACATGGAAAGAGGGAGTATATGTCATTTTCAGTAAGCAAATTTTGTCCCCAAATGAACTATCAAATTTGACATGAAGCGCGCGAAATGAAAACATATCAGTGATACGATATTTCACTCAATTCGCGAGTTTCTCCACGAAGAACGCACTTTTTATGTCCCATAGTGAATCAACGTTTCATATTAACTCAAAATATATGGAAATAAAGACCTAAATATATCCAGAAAACAAATTTCACGCGCGCCAAACGACGTAAAACAACCGATGACACTAGGAGAGCAAAAGTTGCCAAACCTTGGATTTCAGCAGGTAGATACAGAAAATTATAAATTTTCTGCTTATTATAAATTCGACAATTAGGAAAAATATCGGATTCCAAATATTCAAATTTCCATGTTTAATCACTCAAATAAATATATTTCATTCGATATAATGTACATTCATAAGGATATAGTGAAATTGTGGATTTGAAAATATATCACAATCCGACAACGTAATCTAACCATGTTGGGCACATGTATACTCCCTATATCTATGTTTATTACTCAATGTCCTGTTGTGAAGATGGCACGCCACTGCCATACCACTTTTTTCTCGTTTGTACCAATCTTCAAAAGATTCATGTCAAAATATCGGAAGGTTTAGTCGGGATTGAGATATTGAAGATTGAGTGACGCTACATTTGTTGTTGTTTGAAATATAGATGAAAACGAGTTTCGTGTATTGATAAAATACTGCTTTTTGATGGAAATAAATATTTTGTGCAAAGAAATAGTTTGTTTAGGGTTATTCAGACTGTGCTCCATTGACAACAACTGTTAATGCTTGTGGTATGCTGATTTTAAAAGTAGTCGAAGAATCACCGATGATGGTGAATGTTATAGTTCTCCAAATTAGGCCGTTGATTCAGGAAAAAATCAAAAAAACCTTTTGAAAATTAGCAACTATCAACGTTTGCAAAAAAAACACTATCTAGAAATTAGAGAAACAGTTTCACGAAATCGGTTCAACAACATGTTGTTCAAAATTCTTGATCACGTTTCGAATTCATTTCAATAGGTCAGAATCATGCTTGGACTGCTCAAAATTTCGTTATTCTACAAGTCCAACATTCGAAATTCACGGCCACCTTTGACCAGAGTCGAATGCCAATGAGCTGACAGATTTTAAAGCTTCCACACCATAGGATAGAGCACTATCGATCGGTTTGGCATTTTAAAATGCCAATACAACAGGCCAATATAACGAAAATTATATCAGAATCGATAAGCGAACCGTAGCGCCAAACGTATAGAATATAAATTTACTTGTTTCGATGCACGTCACTGATTTCACCAAAGGGGGAGTGGTGCGGTCATGTTACTAGCACGAATAACTCAAATAACTGATAGCTGATGACATGGTGTTTTCATTCGTCAAATGTGCAACATATGAAGCGACAGCAGAAACGGTTTCTCTGAGTAATTAATGATTTCTTAAGTGTATAAATACCTTAAATACCATAAAACATATATAAAAGTATAAATCGGAAAATTGTTTAATCTATGGTACTACCTGTTCCATTTGATATTACGTGAATTGTACGTATAAAGGTGAAAATTGTTCGGTAAAAGTGAAAAAGAAGACATTTATTGATTATCTTATAACAACATACGATTATACCCAGGTGTATTGAGAAGATAATTCAATCGAAAATAAATAAAGCCTACCATACATTTACGTACGCTATTGATGATGCCAAAAAACGAGGGAGAAGAAAATGTAACATTGCATGATTTATTAAAAGAGATCAAAGACACTAAGAACGAGGTCAAAAATTGTATTTCGGATACTGAGATTAGGCTGCTGTTAGAAATTAAGACATTGAAGAATAAATATGAGGCTTTAGAGAGAGAAAACGAGAACCTGAAGGACAGACTTGAGAGAACAGAGCAATGGTGTAATAAAAATAACATTGTGATTTTTGGTATACATAAAAGCTCTGTAATAACGGCGGATTTCATTTGTGAAGAAATAGGGAAATTATTGGATGTTGAAATAGATAGGAAGGATATAAACGACTGTTATAAATTAGGGAAGGAAGAAAACAGCCCAATTAAAGTTGAGTTCATTTCTCATCAATGTAAAAAAAGTATATTTCGCAATATTAAGAAACTGAAAGGTACTGAAATATCTATTGCGAATGATTTAACACTAAGACAACGCCAGGATTTCAGGAAATTGAAGTCATTCTTGCGAACAGCTAGATTGGAATCTTCAGAGATATCTTACGTGAAGGGAAACAAACTAATAATAGGTAAAGAATCCTTTACTTTAGAAGAACTAGAGAAATTAAACAGGAAAGTGACAAATAGTACCCCAAATACACCAACTACAAATTATAACAGTGAAAAATCCAAAGAAACAGAGGAGAATACTTCAACAACGGAGGGTAAGGCAGCAGGATCGAACTTTCAAGGAAAAAATATTAAAGATAAAAAAACTAATAATACACCTCATTTGCCAACACATAAAAAATTTTTTTCCAATAAAACTAAATCTCCTCCAAAGACAAAAAATGATGGTATGAAGCTTAGGGAGAAACCCACATCGGAAAAAAAGAATTGAATGGAATCCGTAACTGTGAGTAACCATAAATTAATTATTGTATAAAATAATAAAAAAAAAAAAATTAAAAAAAAAAAAAAAATTAAAATAAGGGGAAAAATTTATATGAAGTAAGCATATCATATTAGTTTGAGTATATAAAAGTAACAAAAAAAAAAAATTTTACCAAAATGGATTCATACATAAGGCAATATCAAAATGAGGATTATGATACTCTTATAATTGAAAATATAAATGAACTTAATAATCTTAAAATCAGTAATATGTTCAATATTCTACAAATGAATATAAGGAGCATACAAATGAACTTTGAAGAGTTCGAGTTATTTTTGGAAGGGACTTCAATTAGATTCGATATAATTGTGCTGACTGAAACATTTCGAGTAATTGATATAAGTTTATTCAAATTACGTGGGTATACACATGTTTACAATGAAGGAGACTACAATAAGAACGATGGAACTATAATATATGTAAGGGAAAACATCGTTTTTGAACATACTAACATTAAATTAGGTAATATTACCGCATTAGAACTGAATATTCATCATAAAAGAGAGAAAATTACATTAACAGCATTATATAAATCACCACAATATTCTATCACTGAATTCAATGAAGAATTAGTAGTTTATCTAAGTAGAAAAGAACAGTGTAGAAAACATATTTTCACTGGTGATATGAACATCAATTTATTATCAAATGACCATAACGTGGAAGAATATAAAAATATATTAAATTCATACGGCTTCACATCACTAATAAATAGTTACACACGTCCTGACAGTCGAACGTGTTTGGATCATCTATTTATAAAAGGTATTTATCCTGTGGACTCGAATATCAGAGGCATTATTCTGCAGAATTTAATCACCGATCACTATCCAATAGTGTTATGTACAGATCTGAAAGTAACAAAAAAATATAACAAAGAACGAAATGAAAGGAAATATACAAATTATGCAGAACTGAAAAAAGCGCTGAGAAAAGAGAATTGGACACCATTATATGAAAATGAAGATGTAAATGTCGGAACTGAATACTTCATAGATACTTTGAAAAAATATTTATTGAATAATACAACCACTATTCGTAAAAAGAAGAATGAAGAAATCAGAAAAGAATGGATCACTCCAAGAATATTACATGATATAAATGAAAAACAGAATCTGTATAAAAAACTCAAAAATGACCTTGATAATAATGAACTAAAAAAAAAATATTCTGATTATAAGAAAAAATTACAAAAATCAATAATACAGGCAAAACAAGAATATTTCAAGAAACTCATTGAGAAAAACAAGAATCAGAATCAAGCCTTGTGGAGGTGTGTACAGAATAATTCCAGAAGAGAAACACAAATAAAATTTATAAGAACTAAAAATAACACAGTAATTGAGGATGATCAGGAGGTATGTGATCATTTCAATGATTATTTCAGTGAGATAGGTGAAAGATATGCCAACGAAATAATTGAACCAGATGATTTTACGGAAGAAAAAATTCCAAACAATGAGACATTCTTTTTATTCCCTACATACCCAGATGAGATTGAAAGAATCATAGATAGTCTCAAATCGAAAAGATCAGTTGGATGTGATGGAATTCGATCAGAATTGTTGAAAGAGGTAAAACAGGAGATATCAGAACCAATCGCTCATCTAATTAATGATTGTTTTGAAAAAGCTGAGTTTCCAGAAATTTTGAAATTAGGAATAGTGAAACCATTATATAAAGGTGGAGATAAAACACAACTCACAAACTATAGACCAATCACCCTTGTGTCGAATATATCCAAGATTTTCGAAAAAGTAATTAAGGTTCGTATAGTAGCATTTATGGATAAATACAATATTCTTTCGAGTAACCAATTCGGATTTCGTAAGGGTATTTCAACAGAAGATGCTATAAGAAAAGTAACATCAATTATATATGAAAACATCGATAGAAATATTCCATCTCTGGCGATCATCATCGATTTGGCTAAAGCATTCGATACTGTAAACCATCAAAGGTTATTGAAGAAACTTGCAGATTATGGCTTTAGAGGAAAAATAAATACATTAATTCACAGCTTCCTTTCAAAGAGAAAGCAGATTGTATCACTGAATGGTAAACTCAGTAGGACAAAGGTGATTTCTTATGGAGTTCCACAGGGAACTGTGCTCGGACCCATTCTTTTCCTTATTTATGTGAATAGTATATTTGATTTGAAAGGCTGTGGTGAAATTGTCAGTTATGCTGATGATATGTTGATTATGTACAAGGATGCATCCTGGCAAGACCTAAAACAAAAGGTTATACAAGATTTGAAAATAAAAAAAAAATGGTTTCAATTGAATAAACTCACCTTGAATCAACAAAAAACTAAATACTTGACTTTCTCATCCAATAAAACTGGACTTCCAGAATTGGGGATACTTCGAGTGGACGACCAGTTGAATATTCCAAAGACATGTTCAACAAAATATCTTGGTGTTTTCATAGACCAACATTTAAAATGGGATGAACATACATCTTATCTGCTTAAAAAACTGAGAGGTATTGCCTATAGATTGCGATTAATAAGAAAAAACATGAAATCTGTGAAACATCTTCAAATAATTTACGACGCATTGGTACAATCGCAACTCTCATATGGCATTATTGGATGGGGTGGTGTGTTGGATTGTCATAAAAAAGGCCTAGATGTTATTCAGAAGTGCATCCTGAAAATTATGTATGGAAAAAAATACACTTTTTCTAGTAAAGAGATCTATAAAATATCCGAAGTACTAGATGTGAGACAGATTTATGCTAGTAAAATAGCAGCAAACATTTACCAGAGAAAAATACCTCTTGCACTGAAAGAACATAAATATTCGACTAGAACAGAAAGGGACAATTATGAAAGACCAAGAGCGGAAAAAAGAATAGGACAACGATGCTGTACATACATAGCCTCAAGACTGTACACAAAAATACCAACAAATATAAGAGAAATAAGAAATTTGAAAAAGTTCAAGAAAGAAATCAAAAACTGGTTAATTAGAGAAGATAGAACATTTATACACAACCTAATCAACTCTTAATAGGTTGATTTGTTGGTGTTTTTAAAAGATGAAATAAAATTCACAGGATGAGTCAAATTCCCGATCATGAAAGAAAAAAAAAATCCCGATTATGAATAAAATTCCCGATTATGACAAAAAAAATCCCCAATAGGACCATGTAGATAAATTTGATTGTGGAATAATGTTGGAAAGAACTGTATTTTATTTTTTTTGCTGTCGTTAGAATCATATTTTTATTAATAGCTGTAAACAGTTATTCTAGAGATAACTCACAGTTTATTTTTTCTGAGTTTAATTTGAAATTGTACTTATTGTATTGAATATTTGAATAAACTCATTTATTATTATTATTATTATTATGGGACACTCCATCGAGGTCTAGGACAACGTGAAGTAAATCGGCGATATGGAAATTGCAATGACAAGAAGTTACCTAAATTGGTATTGAAAACATAGCAATTAGTTGATATTTCTTGCATATTGATATAGTTTAATGATTTATTTGACAGTCGATCCTTTCAGATTTTTCAACAATTTAATTTTCCCACAGGCGGTTAAAATCAACCATAGTGCTAAAGAGTAAATTTCATTCACTAATAATTCATATGTTGAGTTTAAATATCTATATGATCTGTGACATGAAATTGCAACACCAAGAAGGTTTTGAAGTTTGTCGACCAAACTTGGCAGAAATGTTTCACAAGTCAAAGGTAGCAATTGATAAAAATTTTAAAGAAATTGAACAAAAATAAAGGAATTTTTTTTGACACTCCTGCACCCTTCTTGGACTGGAGTCCACCAGGTGATTGATTTCCTTCTGAGGTATAGGTCCCAGGAAATTTGTATGTTGTCCGATGTTGTCACAGGAGTCTTGAAACCATTGATCGGCTCTTGATCTTGTAGTATTAAAGTTCCCAAGGAACTTTTTGTAGTGATTCATCCCTACAAGATTCCACCACAATACTTCTCTTTTGTATGACTCTTTCCCTAGAAAATCTTTCTTATCACTGCATTTTCCTAAGCCACTGGAAAGCCCTGGGTCAGTAAAAAGAGGTAGTGTTGATTCCCGGGTGACAAGAACCTCCAGATTTATAAGATTTTATTAATCTTGCCTTATTCAGTAATTAATTAATAATAATAATAATATTTATTTGAACATAATAATAATACATTTAATTACATTATAGAAAGGAATGTCCAATTCAAATAAACAATCAAGAATTAGTCCCATAGTTAAATTTTGAATGTTTTTGAAGATTATATGTTTGAATTGTTAAACTTCTTTTTTACTCTGACAGCCGAAAAGAACTTTTATGGCTCGATTCAAATTGTCAGGTCATTCATGATTAATTAACTCAGTTTAGTCTAAGCGCGCGTCAAAGATGAACACTAGCGAAGAGCAAATACTCTATGTTTTACAATTTTTCTTCGATAAACGCGAATATGCAAGCCAAGCGATTGAAAATGTAAATAGTGTTTATGATTCATATACTGTAACATCCAATAAAGTGCAATTTTGGTTTCGTCGATTCCGTTCCGGTAATTTCGATGTCAAAGATGCACCAAGCACTGGAAGGCCAATTGTCGAAAATGTCGATAAAATCATGGACATTGTCTAGTCCGACCGTCATGTGAGCACTGTTTGGATACCCAAGAGCTAAATATTGCACAAAAAACCATTTGCATAAGGCTGGTCTCAAGAAAAAGCTCGATGTATGGGTACCATACGAGTTAACGCAAAAAACCTGTTAGACCGAATTTCCATCTGCCAATCGCTCCTGAATCGCTACAAAATCGACCCATTTTTGGAGCGGTTGGTGACTGGTGATGAAAATTGTATCACTTACGACAACGTCAAGCGAAAACGGTCATGGTCGAAACGTAGTGAGCCGGCAGAAACTGTGGTCAAGCTAAGATAGACGGCCAGGAAGGCTTTGCTGTGTGTTTGGTGGGATTGGAAAGGAATTATCTCCCATGGGCTACTTCCCTACAGCACAACTGTTAACTCGGCACTCTACTGTCAACAATATTACCATCAGAAGAAAGCAATTGCCCAGAAAATGCTAGCTTTGGCCAATAGGAGAGGAAATGTGTTCCATCAGGACAACGATACATCGATAGTGACTTGACAGAAACTTTGAGAGCTTGGTTGGGAGATTCTTATGCATCCACCTTATAGTCCGGACCTGGCACCATCTGACAATTTTCTTGAAGAAAAATTCTCTTTAACAAAGGCTTGTAAAGATCACTGTCTCAAATTTTCGCTAATAGGGAAGAGAACTTCTGTGAGAGGGGCATAATGATTTTACCTTCAAAATGGCAACGGCGCATATTTGACCTGAATCGGATCATTCTAACTATGGTAATCAAAGCCATTTCATGCAAAAATAATGGATTTCTTTTTATTATACCTTACATAACCTTATTTGGATGTTTTGGACCAATGAAAGAAATTATTTCACCATAGCATTTCCAACAATTAAATCAAAATATTAAAATAGATCATTCCATGTACTGCATACACTCGTACAGTTACTAACGGTTCAGCAAACACTGAATATATTGGCCATTAACACCGCAAATAAAATATAGTGACTCTCAACAATTATTACGGTCGTCAAAGAGAGCTGTACGCACACGTGTAATTACCATAACAAAAAAATTAATATTAATATTCGCATAACAGTCTTCCTATGCCCGTGGTACCTAATTGTCGGAGATGGAATCAGCAGAAATACCTACCATTTTCAGTGGTACACACTGCTCAACAATTGAGGAGCTTATTCCAGAGCCGTTAGAAATGTTGGGGGCTCCTGTTCTGATTCGTATTAATTTTTACACTGAATTCCACATAGATCTTCAAATCCTTTTTATAATTACTCTATCTGCAATGTAAAATTTTTCTAATCAATTCTGCGATCTGCAAGCTAGACTATAAACAGGACTCAATAGGTAATCTATTCAGAGTATTAAACATAGATAGAGGGAGTATATGTCATTTTCAGTAAGAAAATTTTGCCCCCATGAACTATCAAATTTGACATGAAGCGCGCGGGAATGAAAATATATTAGTGATGCGATATTTCACTAAATTCGCGAGTTTCTCTACAAAGAACGCACTTCTTATGTCCCATAGTGAATCAAAGTTTCATATTACCTCAAAATATATTGAAATAAATACCTGAATATATCAGAAATTCAAGAAGAAGAATTTCAAGCGCGCCAAACGCCATGAAACAACCGATGACACTAGGAAAGCAAAAGTTGCCAAACCTTGAATTTCAGTAGGTAGATACAGAAATAAATAAATATTCTGCCTATTATAAATTCGACAATCAGGAAAAATATCGTATTCCGAATATTCAAATTTGCATATCTAATTGAGAATCACTCAAATAAATATATTTCATTCAATATAATATACATTCTTAATGAGATAGTGAAATTGTGGATTTAAAAATATATCACAATCCGACAACGTAAACTAACCATGTTGGGGACATGTAAAAATTCTGTAAAATCTATGTTTATTACCCTATGGTAATCTATCAATTGATATGATAAAAATTGTTCTTCTGTTAACGTTTGGGTTTCTTGAGGAAAGGTCAATTCTGCGTCACAATATATGTCCAATTTTGGCGAAAAATCACTCTAGCCCTTAGAATTCCCCTCAATATTTCAGTGAATAATACTAAATTTGCTCTGAAATCGGGAGGCGTTTCTTCAACCAGGAGCGATTTTCCAAGCTATGATTTTTCGAATCCTCAAGTTTATCAACTTCTTGACTACAATACGACGAATAGAAAGTCGATCAACTTGAATTATTCTTAAACTTTTTCAGTATTCACAAATAAGCACTGGTTGTTTTCAGACAATTAAACTACTTCTAAACGTTGTTGAAGCGTATATAGTTCCATAATTAAATGGCATAGCCTACTGAACATAAATGACATAAGCAATGTCAAAAAATAAAACACAGTGTTTTCATTATAACCAGTTCTAAATTGTATCCTTCCTATTGGAAAAACCTGTATCATTGTAGGAAAGTCAAAACCATAGAGTAATAAGCATAGATAGGGGGAGTATTCACATGTTCCCAACAAGGTTAAATTATGTTGTCGGATTGTGATATATTTTAAAATCCACAACTTTACTATATCATTATGAATGTATATTATATTGAATGAGATATATTTAATTGAGTGATTCCCGATTTAATAAGCAAATTTGAATATTTAGTATCCGATATTTTTCCTAATTGTCGAATTTATAATAAGCAGAATATTTATTATTTTCTGTATCAACCTGCTGAAATCCAAGGTTTGGCACCTTTTGCTCTCCTAGTGTCATCGGTTATTTCACGTCGTTTGGCGCGCTTGAAGTGTGTTTTCTGAATTTCTGATGTATTTAGGTATTTATTTCAGTATATTTCGAGTTAATATGAAACGTTGATTCACTATGGGACATAAGAAGTGCCTTCTTTGTGGAAAAACTCGCGAATTGAGGGAAATATCTAATAATCGTTTGTCGCGCTTGAAGTTTGTTTTCTGAATTTCTGATATATTTAGGTATTTATTTTAATATATTTTGAGTTAATATGAAACGTTGATTCACTATGGGACACAAGAAGTGCGTTTTTTGTGGAGAAACTCGCGAATTGAGTGAAATATCGTATCACTGATATGTTTTCATTTCCGCGCGCTTCATGTCAAATTTGATAGTTCATGTTGGGGACAAAATTTGCTCACTGAAAATGATACATACTCCCTCTATCTATGTTTATCACTCCGAGGTCAAAACATAAACAATCTCGCAACATAACTTCTCTCGAATTCATAAATTTCCATAGAATCAAACACTCGAGCATTCTCTTTGTGGTTCATCTTCCCATAGAACGACATTTCTTCATCCACTATCGCTTTTACAAGTGAATAACATATATTTGAGACAGCAATTTCGTTTTTACGATGGAAAATAACAATCAGAAAACTCGCCTACCTTGAACTTTCTACCAATAGCGATCATCAGCCTGAAATATCCACACAATTTGTATTCCCGCCGGATAGTGAATTTTAATTAATTAATCTCCATACCTTGCCCATAGATCGTGCAAAATACTGTCACGTCCATAGAGTTGCGTCATTGCTCTTGATCTCCGATGAAGAGTTTACTTGTGGTCGTGTGAACTGAGCTGTGTGATAAGGGTCTAAATATTCCCATAATCCATAGGAAAAAAGGAGGATATTGGTTTTTTCGAGAAATAATTATGGTGTTCCATAATTGATGTTGTGTGATGCTCTTTCATCATCGTTCCAACGTTTATAGTTGGTATTAACTTTAAGTGGACGATTGAACTGATTTAAGTTGATACTTAGAGGTGTTGTCTGTAATTATTCCCTACATATTAACGTTTAGAATTATGTTTTCCTATAATTGAATCAATTTGTTTGAAAATACTTCGAATTTTACGCTATGGATTTATTATTTCCTCCTGCATATACAGGGTGTTTCCTGATTACGGTATGAAATTTCAGAAGGTGATTCACGAGTTTCCTTTTCCTAAATAGTCGAAATTAAAGGAAAAAGATATTTATAAAATATTTCAAATATTCTATAAACCGATCGGGTTGAAATTAGGTAGAGTGATTTGAAATATTGATGCACTTATTTAGTTCACCCTATGTTGAAATTATTAGATCCAGTGGCGTCTTAGTGGACTCCACAACCAACAATACTGAGTACGCCACTGACTTTTTCGTAGTTTTAGATTATTTTGGATTGAGCAACTTCTTAGTCTTTTGTATTTTCTTCATATCAAGCTTCGATTCAAAATAATTAAAATTAAATTCACTCAAATTCATTCTGGAAACTATTGAAGGATAACTCGAAATAAAAACCAACAGCAAAAATGAACAATTACCATCTTAAATTAAATAAGCAGATACACTTTCTGATAAAACTCACTTCAAGTCTGAAATTGTTTTTTTTTCAGGATTTATTTTGTCCATGGATAATTTTAGGAATGTTTCAAAGTGAATATTTATCTTGAAAACATAGCTTGCTATGAAAAAAAAAACAGACTAAAAAGTCAAATTTTTAGTTTCTCAATCATAGAAAAATAAAAAGATACAAAAACGTCAGTGGCGTGCTTTTTTTCCTCAATTATGTTGGCTGTGGTACTTACTGACGCGCCACTGGTCCTAATAATTTCAATCAAGGCTAAATAAGCGCCTTATCACTACAAATAACTACACCAAATTTCAACTAAATCGGTTTAAGAAAATCTTTGATATTCTTAATGGGAGCCGCGCGAGCTCACAATCGATCAAAAGCAACAAAGTGTTATTGATTCTGAGCAGTGTTTGAAGCTGTTTAAGTGCAATAAATCCGAATTTTTGCGTCGATTTGTGACAATGGATGAAACATGACTCCGGAGTCCAATCGACAGTCAGCTGAGTGGACTGCACACGATGTTCTAAAGATCTAAAGGATGAAATCGTTAGAAAACGGCCCAATTTGATGAAAAAAAGGGGTTGTTTCATCAAGACAATGCTCCATGTCATGAATCAATGAAAACAATGGCAAAATTGCATGAATTGGGCTTCGAATTGCTTATGCATCCACTGTATTCGCCAGATCTGGCCCCCAGCGACTTTTTCCTGTTCTCAGACCTCAAAGAAATGCTCGCTGGAAAGAAATTCAGCGCCAATGAAGAAGTCATCGCCGAAACTGAGGTCTATTTTGAAGCGAAAGACAAATCGTACTACAAAAATGGTATCGAAAAGTTGGAAGATCGCTATAATCGCTGTATCGCCCTCGAAGTCAACTATATTGAATAATAAAATCAAATTTTGCCAAAAAAATGTGTTTTACTATGGTAGACCGGGGACTTTTCAATTGGCCTGTTAGTTCTGAAACACAGAATTTTGATCTTGAATTGGTTTTCTTTATTTTCTAATTGTTGACCCTTCTACCATAGAATGAAGAGTATTTATCTGATCAAAGTTGGAGTTCTACGTCAGAAAATACATACGATAATCGAATTTAAAACAATTCAAAGGAACATCATATTACACCTTAAAAAGTTAATCGTACATATCCTGCAACTGGATTATACTCGAACACCTACATTAAAATTCCCTTGAAGATATAGCGAACAATATTAGCTTGAACCCGAGACGTATCTCCTAATTGGAGACAATTTCTCACATAAAATTATCGTCAACCCACAATTATTGCAATAAAAACCGAGTATACGCCATCAACAAATCAAGCTTTGTTACTTTTTTATGATCCACGGTCAGTCTATGGTTCAAGTTCATTTTTTCGAATCAGACAGCGTTTTCATTGGATATAATTCTTTTTTGAGAGTTTTAATGGGCGATTTTGATGGAACTAGTCAGTTGGGAGTCTTTGAATAAACAATCGATGTCATAACATTCATTAGGATTGTTTATGAATGTACTAATTGATAGTTGTTCACGATGTTTTCTATGGAGACGATTGATTTTTCGTTTCAGGTTTTGTTTGTTTGTGGAGTTTGAGTGTTTCCTGCTGTTGCATCAACTTCAAGCATTTGATGAAAGTGTATTGATTCAGTTACTCTGCGAATATTCCACTGAACATATACTGGGTGTCCCAAATTCGATGCTCACTGAGAACATGTTGAAAACTATAAGTTAGAGAGAATATTTTCAAGATCTTTTTTGATATAAGGAGGTATAAAAAAGAAGATCATAGACATCTTGATTCGTTTTCGAGTCACAATGAGTTTCTAAAAATAACGAATTATTTCAATTTTTCGCTATATAATAATCGCTGTTGACGGTCTGGCCATTTGGGAGATAATCAATGAATATTATACCTTGCGCATCCCAAAATACTGATACAATAACCTTGCCAGCTGACAGTTGTGTTTTTCCTCGCTTTGGATTCGGTTCATCGTGTGCAGTCCACTCAGCTGACTGTCGATTGGACTACAGTGTAAAATGATGGAGCCATGTTTCATCCATTGTCATATATCGACGCAAAAATTCAGGTTTATTGCACATAAACAGCTTTTAACACTGCTCAGAATCATTTACACGTTGTTGATTTTGATCGACTGTGAGCTCGCACGGCACCCATTCTGCACGCAGCTTTCTCATGTACAAATATTCGTGAATGAAATGATGTACACGTTCAGATGATATCTTCACAATGTCTGCTATTTCGATCAACTTCACTTCACGTTATTTTAAAATTATTTTGTGAACTTTTTTATCTTTTCGTCGATGACAGACTCTTTTGTGCGTCCACTGCGTTCGCCGTCTTCGGTGCTCATTTCACCACGTTTAAACTTAGCATACCAATCAATGATGGTTGATTTTCCTGGTGCAGACCCCGAAACTCTTCATCAAGTCAAGATTTTGCTTCAACTGTATTTTTCCCTTCAAAAAGCAATATTTTATCAGCACACGAAATTCTTTTTTTTCAAATAACAAAAGTAGCCACAGTAGCTATGTTTTTGAAATGAACATATTAGAGAGGGTAAAACCAAATTGAATTTAAGTCAAAATTAATTAATTTCTCAAAAGCTATGAGTTTTTGTGAAGTTATTTTTCTACATGTTAACAGAAACGGTATAAAATCTTCCGAACCAAACCGATCGATTAATTCGATAGCTATTTATGTATCCAAGCTATTGTTCTACATGATGAATATTTCAATACCTCATCCTCATTGTTCGAAATCCAATTAGGCAAAGAACAATTGGTATTCACGAGCATAACATAATACATCTATTTCATTTAGAGATATGCACAAAACCTAAACACGAATTAGATGGCAAAATACCGAGATGCTAATTGAATAATTGTTCTTTATTTGATCTATGAATCTTGTCTCAGTTTTTGGATCATCATCTCTAAAAATGAACATTTAACAATTTTAACACGCTGTGCAATTTTTTTCTCGTCAGTTCTAAGCTTCAAAACATGCGTGTCAAGATTTCGAAATAAAGTGTTAAGTCTAGATCGATATATTGAAGTTTAAGTAACGCTTCACTTGTTGTTTGAAATATAGATCAAAACGAGTTTCGTGTAATGATAAAACACTGGTTTTTGATAGGGAAAATAATATGCTGGCAGAGCAATAGCTTATTCAGAATCTGCTCTATCGATGACAACGGTTAAAAGTTGATCCAGGGAAAGAAATTTGGCTGTAATGAAGAAGTATCGGGGTTAAAGCCTATTTCGAAAGCAAAGACGAATCTTTTTTATTGAAGAGTTGAAGGGGCATTGGAATTCCTGTATCAGTCTTCCAAGGTGACTATGTTGACTAGGGATTCATCCAGCAAAGTAGCTTGACATTTTAAGCAACTAGGTACTTGACTAGAAAATCAAGCTCTTGAAAAATTACATACTTAAGCTTGACTTGACTAGATTTTAGATATTCATTGCTTGACTTGATATCAAGCTTCTTGATATTACTTGAGCTTGATATGCACGCGATTGACGGTATATATTTCTGCAATCTTGTGCGCCTATAGACTAAATAAGAGGATTCCTCGAGCGCCGAGAGACTGAAGCATTCGCCAGTGTAACTTTATTAGTAGTTTTCTCTCATTTCTATGAAATCTATTGGTAGATTTCGGTAATTTCAGAAATATCTTTCCAAACTTGGCCAAAATGACCAAGGATTTTTATCAACGCCAGCATCTTCAGCTCTTGTTGAAAGACAATTTTCCAGAGCTGCTCTTTCAGTTATAAAAACCCGCAATTGATTAGGCGACAAATCTATAAGATGCCTCATGTGTCTTAGATCATGGATTGAAAATTATGAAATCAAATAAAGCCTGGAGGTTTCTCAATATTAAGAAACTTTATTTTTTATTATTTTTATTTTGTTATATTTTATATTGATTCAATTTATGTTTCCATTTCAAAAAAGTTGATATTTTCGGTTCTTTTATACAATCAGTTTAATAAATAAATATTTTTTTTGAAAGGTTCCTTCTTTCTTCATCATTTTTTTATTGATATAATAATATAATAATAATATAATATATAGTGATGGGACACTACACAACAAAACTTTTCGAAATCAAGTATCTTGATATGATTCAAGTACTTAATGAATACTTGACTTGAAATTGAAAAACTACTATTTGACTTGAGCTTGACTTGAATTCCACTGAAGTTCAAGTCAAGTAGTAATTCTTCAAAGTCAAGTCAAGTATTTATTCATTAAGAACTTGATGCAACATTGAAAAACTACTACTTGACATTGACTTGATTTCAAGTCAAGTAGCTCGAATATCAAGTCAAGCCGTGAATTCCTAATACTAACATACGTTTAACGACGTTTCGACAGCGATGTTGTCATCTTCAGAAACAAAAAATTGCAACGTCGTCGAACATAAGGTGTTTTTTTTTCGAGGTATATAACTTTAAGTTGGCATTACTGTTCAAGATGGCGACCGATTTAACAGCTGTCAAGTGATTTATTCTCAGTTTGGTTTGGCGATTCATCATGAATAGACTCACGCCTGAATAACGCTTGCAAATAGTGCAATTTTATTTTGAAAATAATGGTTCTGTGCGGAATACGTATCGCGCACTACGTCCATTTTATTTTGTTTAGCGATGAAGGGCACTTCTGGTTGAATGGCTACGTCAACAAACAAAACTGCCGCAGTTGGAGTGAAGCTAATCTTCAAGTGTATGTCGAAACACCCTTACATCCAGAAAAACTGACTGTTTGGTGCGCTTTATGGGCTGGTGGAATCATTGGTCCGTACTTCTTCAAAAACGATGATGGCCAGAACGTTACAGTCAATGGTGATCGGTATAGAGCCATCATTACTAACTTTTTCATTCCTGAATTGCACAACCATGATGTCCAGGAGCTGTGGTTCCAACAAGACGGCGCAACATGTCACACAGCTCGCGCCACAATCGATTTATTGAAAGACACGTTTGGTGACCGCCTAATTTCACGTTTTGGACCTGTGAATTGGCCTCCAAGATCTTGTGATTTAACACCGCTAGACTACTTTCTGTGGGGCTATGTAAAGTCATTGGTCTATGCGGATAAGCCACAAACCCTTGACCATTTGGAAGACAACATTCGCCGTGTTATTGCCGATATACGGCCACAAATGTTGGAAAAAGTCATCGAAAATTGGACGTCCAGATTGGACTACATCCGAGCCAGCCGTGGCGGTCATATGCCAGAAATCATATTTAAAATGTAATGCCACAAGATTATCTTGCGGATAAATAAAATTCATGTCAATCGAACAATCCATCGTTGTTTTATTACAATTTAAAGTTCTATAGCTCTAAAAAAAACACCCTTTATATAAAGGTGAAGACGAAATTTTATGTAAACACAAACTCTCAACTTAAATCATCGAATCCACTATCGATTTCTATTAACCATAGAGTGCGTGACCCGTTGATACCACTCGACAATTGTCGTTTTTTTACCCACATCGCTAACCGATAACACGCTTTCGTGGAACACTTGCTATTGCGTGCATTTTTACACAAATTGCACCAGGTACCTTAGAAGAGGCGATCGGGTTCAACGAACCTGTTGGAAACTGGTTGGGAAACTAACAGGAGGCCAATGACGGGAAAACGTATAAATTGTTCGCCATTTTTCACTGAATCAAGGAAGCTATTGCATGCTACATATCTGCATTCGTGTCATAAACAATATATCATTTTGTGAAAGCAGATCTTCCTTTTGGAAGGTATGTAGTTTGATGGATTGCTAACTTGGGAAGCCGTTACGCAAATTGTATTGTGAGCAGTCAGATAAACTGCGCGAAAAAATAAAGAGGCTCTTATTTTCGTTTGATGGGCTAGTGGTGAAAAAACACAATTAATTTTGTTATTATTTATTCACCAACATAGTTACCTAGAGTAACATACAGGTGTGATCGAAACTGTATTTTATCAATACATGCACCTCGTTATTATCCATTTTTTAAACAACAACAAACATAGCCTTCACTTAACCTTCAATATTTCGATTCAGACTTAACTTTATGTTCCGAAATTTTGCCAGGCCTCTTTTGAAGCTTGGTATCATAGATTCTTGGTATTGGTAACACAGATCTGCCAATTGCCAAGTTCCCTGTCTACCATAGTAAAACACATTTTTTTGGCAAAATTCGATTTTATTATTCAACATACGATCTTCCAACATTTCGATACCATTTCTGTAGTACGATTTGTCTTTCGCTTCAAAATAGGCCTCAGTTTCGGCGATTACTTCTTCATTGGCGCTGAATTTCTTTCCAGCGAGCATTCTTTTGAGGTCTGAGAACAGGAAAAAGTCGCTGGGGCCCAGATCTGGCGAATACGGTGGATGTAGAAGCAATTCGAAGCCCAATTCATGCAATTTTGCTATTGTTTTCGTAAATTGGTGACACAGCGCATTGTCTTGATGAAACAGCACCGCATCTCAGAATACTCATGCCATAACCTTGCCAGCTGACTGTTGTGTTTTTCCTCGCTTTGGATTCTGTTCATCGTGCGCAGTCCACTCAGCTGACTGTCGATTGGTCTCCGGAGTGAAATGATAGAGTCATGTTTCATCCATTGTCACATATCGACGCAAAAATTCAGGTTTATTGCACTTAAACAGCTTCAAACAATGCTTAGAATCATCAACATGTTGGTGCTTTTGATCGATTGTGAGCTCGCGCGGCACCCATTTTGCACACAGCTTTCTCATGTACAAAAATACTTGAATGATATGATGTACACGTTCAGATGATATCTTCACGATGTCTGCTATCCCGATCAACTTCACTTTACGGTCATTCGAAATTATTTTGTGAACTTTTTTATTTTTTCGTCGGTGACAGCCTCTTTTGGGCGTCCACTGCGTTCGCCGTCTTCGGTGCTCATTTCACCAGGTTTAAACTTAGCATACTAATCAATGATGGTTGATTTTCCTGATGCAGACCCCGGAAACTCTTCATTAAGCCAAGATTTTGCTTCAACTGTATTTTTTCCCTTCAAAAAGCATTATTAGCACACGAAATTCTTTTTTTTTCATTATTTTTCTCAAATAACGAAAGTAGCTACACTCACAACGCAATATCTCACAAATTGATGGTCGGACTGCTGTCATCGTTCAAAGGTTGGTACCAACTAAAAATCATATGGATTTAATACTAGCACCTCCATCTGTGCACCAGACCGGGTACTTTTCAATTGGCCTAATATTACACGAAATTTCATTGGAATATGACGAATACATTCTGACATATAAAAACTTCATAAACAAACATATATGTAGTTGATGTTTTATTGACCAATTCCATGAATTTTTTTATGACATGCAGCATAACATAACCGCCCGATATTTTCCTAGAAATAAATTGTTATCCAATATTGATCCTCTTATTCCAAGGAGTCAATCCTTCAATCTTGAATACTTATAAATACTGAAAATTGCTTTTTTGACGAAGTCTAAACATGCACATCTGTAAAATCAATATTCTTGTTACCAATCCTCCTTCAGTCGGGTATGTTAATGATGCTTTAATGAATTTCATGATGACTGAGGTTCATTTCTATTTCCGACAAGATTTCGCCATCAGAAATCTATGAATCAAGTGAGTCTTGACACCGGCATTCATGGTTATAACTTCAGACAATTCTTCGCCATAAGTTGCCATGGTTGGTTTATAATATATGTTACGTTTTTGATGTATTATCTCCAGATTGATCAATGGCTGTTCTGCAATTATATCCAGTTCGTACAGAATCGTATCCAGGGTTATTTATTTAATTTTCTGTTAGAATTTCCAATTTCTATTAATCTAACAGTTTCAAAATTAGATGCAGTTCCAAATGGATGATCTTACGATGACGTCAGTTTGAAGTGGCCAATTGAAACGCCCCCGGTCTGATGCACAGATGGCGGTGCTAGTATTAAATCCATATGATTTTTAGTTAGTGCCAACCTTCAAACGATACTTGTCAAAATTTGACAGTAGTCCGACCATTAGTTTATGTGATATTGCGTTGTGAGTGTAGCTACTTTTGTTATTTGAAAATAGGAAAAAAAAAGAATTTCGTGAGCTGATAAAATGTGAGAATCAATTTGGTAAAAACTGCAACCCATAAATTTAACTGTTTTTAAGCGAAAAATTTGAAAATGGCGTGAAATGAAAAGTTCTCATTACTTCATTATTATTGGTGGTATTGATTTGAAACAAAAACATCCTACAGGCACTTCACTTTTTCAGAAAAATCCATTGATGCAATAATTTATTTTTTATTGCCAATAGTTTTGATATTATAATACAAACTTGTTGTTTTTTTTATGTAAACCATAACGATTTCGATAACAAATAAAATCGCTCAATTTTTTCCTTTTCAAAAATAAATAACATGATATAATTCTGTGATCTTCAGATAATTAATATATTCGGTGGTCACCAAGATCTCCGGATTTTATATTGTTAGATTTCCTCCTTTGGTCCCATTTAAAGAACAACATTTATTAATTTGAAAATTTTGGATGTTAAAAAAAATCTAACGGTGTCAAATTCGGTGACCTTGGTGGCTACCGAATATATTAATCATCTGAATTGGACGTCTCATTGAAAGAGTTTTAGACGTTCATAAGAAAACATTATTGCTTGTTGAACCCAGCAGTTTAAAAAGTATTT
This sequence comes from Harmonia axyridis, assembly GCF_914767665.1. Lineage (NCBI taxonomy): Eukaryota > Metazoa > Arthropoda > Insecta > Coleoptera > Coccinellidae > Harmonia > Harmonia axyridis. The sequence continues at coordinate 37,131,694 of NC_059505.1, forward strand.
TCAAGATACTGATTTTACACAAACGATTAAAATTTTGTGAATACGTACCTGTTCAACCTGCAAACAACCTGGAGTGTTCTCCCGAAGATATTTTCCGCAGTCTACACAGTTCAGCTGACGCCTAAAAATGTATACGACGTCTTCTATAGAAAATAGTAGTCATTAATTTAGATAATATCCTGAATTCTTCGATTTACCGGTAAGATTTCAGTAACACCGCTTTAGATAAAGCTTCGTGAAGAATTTAATGTTCTAGAAGAGTCCTGCCCTAGACACTTTGTATTGATTTGAAACTTCCTCAATCTCGTTGAATGAAGTTAAACTAATGGTCTTCGACATATGGTATATGAAGAAGTTGTCAATTGATACGAAGATATAAGATCTTATTAATGAAGAAATCTACTAGTATCGGATGTCGATAAGTTCCTCGTAGAATTTTTTATGAATTGCCTCATTCGATTTCCTGTCAACGCTCTGTTAAGAGCTGCTACAATACAAACATTGAATGATTGAGATAACAAAATGGTGAAAGCGCAAACACCAATTTAGAAATTCTTTCACCGCGCATCCACCATTAAGTTATTAATGTGAAGGGTGTTTTTTTTAGAGCTATAGAACTTTAAATTGCAATGAAACAACGATGGATTATTCGATTGACATGAATTTTATTTATCCGCGAGATAATCTTATGGCATTAGATTTTAAATATGATTTCTGGCATTTGACCGCCACGGCTGGCTCGGATGTAGTCCAATCTGGACGTCCAATTTTCGATGACTTTTTCCAACATTTGTGGCCGTATATCGGCGATAACACGGCAAATGTTGTCTTCCAAATGGTCAAGGGTTTGTGGCTTATCCGCATAGACCAATGACTTTACATAGCCCCACAGAAAGTAGTCTAGCGGTGTTAAATCACAAGATCTTGGAGGCCAATTCACAGGTCCAAAACGTGAAATTAGGCGGTCACCAAACATGTCTTTCAATAAATCGATTGTGGCACGAGCAGTGTGACATGTTGCGCCGTCTTGTTGGAACCACAGCTCCTGGACATCATGGTTGTTCAATTCAGGAATGAAAAAGTTAGTAATCATGGCTCTATACCGATCACCATTGACTGTAACGTTCTGGCCATCATCGTTTTTGAAGAAGTACGGACCAATGATTCCACCAGCCCATAAAGCGCACCAAACAGTCAGTTTTTCTGGATGTAACGGTGTTTCGACATACACTTGAGGATTAGCTTCACTCCAAATGCGGCAGTTTTGTTTGTTGACGTAGCCATTCAACCAGAAGTGCGTTTCATCGCTAAACAAAATAAAATGGACGTAGTGCGCGATACGTATTCCGCACAGAACCATTATTTTCGAAATGAAATTGCACTATTTGCAAGCGTTGTTTTTCATGATGAATTGCCAAACCAAACTGAGAATAAATCACTTGACAGCTGTTAAATCGGTTGCCATCTTGAACAGTAATGTCAACTTATAGTTATATACCTCGAAAAAAACACCCGTTACAAGTGAAGGAATGTTTTAGATTAATAGGAAACGGAGATATGTTTATTCAGTCGAATTTGCGATGAAATGTTTCAGAAATCAAGGCATCCTCAAATATTTTACTGTTACTCATGTGGGCGTTGGGAGGTTAATCCAAAACTCCAACTCTATTATCTACAACCACAAATTAGCCTTTACATTCTCGATTGAATTTCTATCAATAGATAATGATCGGTTTGTTGTTATAGGATAACCCACTTACCACATGCTTTTTGCGCTCGTTTAAGTCCATCATTGAATAGTAATAAACGATTATCTGGTACTCACCTACAACTACTTGATTTCCGTTGTTTTCTCTTTTCATTTTCTTTTACTTTCAGGACTACTTTTACTGCCACTGAGAGTTGTTGTTAATTGTTAGTTTGTAAACAGTGTCATTCGAATGAAGTTACATTAATTATAATCTATATACCTCCCTATTTATTATTTTCGATAATGAATAAATAAATAAATGAAATTGTAGGGAATCTATCGATTCCCTCGAACATATTCGAGTTGAGTTGAATTTCGAACCAACATGCTAAAGACAGAAAAACTCGGTGTAAAAACTTGGATTGATCAAAGCCACACCCCTAAGGGATCCGTAGAAAGGCTTTGCTAACGGTCGAATGGAAAACGGCCTGAATGCCCATAAAACTCGGCATTTCAGGGCGAATAATTCAATTGAGTTCAGTCCAGTCTACAACTACAACATATGTGCAACACTTGCACCGACAACGAGGAGAGTAAAGATTTTCAGATCAACGACCCAAGTTTCCAGCCACCCTTAAAAAACGATTAGACCTCAATATCATCTTCTTCAAACATTTTTAGTGGATTGGAAATGAATTCAATAAGTGTTTTTATCCCGTTCTTTTATTTCCCTAATTTGTCCTTGGCCGTGAATTACTTCAATCACAGTATAAGGACCACAACCCACAAAATCATTACCCTCATCCAGAATTATGGAACGTAGAATCAAAGAAAACAACTGAAAAATCTATCTGTCGCACCGAAGTTTTTTGAAACATTCTGGCTTGATACACCAAGCATGAGATCGGCTCAAATTTCTATTAAATCAATAAGGAACAGTCAGAGATTTCATATCAAATAGGTAGAACGCAAAATATGGAGATTCCAGGAAAATGATAATAATAATAGTGCCTTCATTTGCGAGAAAAAATAAAACATAATAAAGGATAGAATAAGTCTAGCTTAAACTACTCTACTCAACCCCCAAATAATAAAATTAAGGAAAATACCAATGAAAAAAAAATAGAAGAAGAAATTATAACCATGAAGCAACAATGATAACAATAGCGAACTCAGCTTGAACAAATCATCCGTTCCCTTAACAATCATTCTTTCAAAATTTGTATCAATCAGCTCACAGAGATATTAAAAGAACATTAGGCAAATTCACTGCGATAGAAGTGAAGGAGTTTTTTGCATGGACATAGCTCACCTTATTTTCGAAAAAGTTAAAATGTGTATGAGGATATCTATGCGAAGGTAGGCCACGTCAATTTTCATTAAAATCAAATGAAAATTGTTGGCTATTACAAGTATTTGCAGACAAACCGACAGACAAACATAAACCAAACCAAAGTTATTCAGAAATCGGTATACGAAAAATAAAAAACATTAGAAAACCACGTTAGTCTAAGGCTTTCCCATTGAAAAGAATAGATTAGAATTAACACTAAACTTCTTTCCTCAATCCTCTTCATCATATTAACTTCAAAGAATTCAAACCCACTATCATTTCACAGATTTTAACAAAATATTCTTTCTTTTCAGTTGCCGGGACCTTCAAGGATACCAACCTTCGGGACTCGAATACCCCAACCCGGTTCCAACTTCAAATCAAACCAGGACATCGACCCACCTCCCATCTCGCCGGCAGATGTCGGTAGGCGCGTCCTTGCCGCCGGTAAAGTAGGAATCCTTCGTTTCGTCGGTAAAGTTCACTTCGCTGGCGACATCTGGTGCGGAATCGAACTAGATACAGATGTCGGTAAGAACGACGGCTCCATAGACGGCGTCCGGTATTTCACTTGTTCTCGAACCCGCGGTTTGATGACGCCGCTCTCCAAAGTTTCCATCTATACCGACAATAATCGCATCGTGAAATCGGAAAGCAATTGTTCGATCTCCAGCCGCTCGGGCCTGCAGCGCTACGATACGTTCGAAATTGACGTCCCACCGCTAGAGGGCGTTGTGTTAGAGAAAGGAGATGGCCGGCAGGACCGGACTCAGCCCAAAGGGAAGATCGTACTGAGGAGAGGTCAGACTTTTGATCAAGAGAAAAGGGATGATACATTATTTGGAAATACTCCTAGGACTTTTATGCCTGACAATAATGAAGATAGACTGAAACGAAGCGGTTCTTTTGTAAAAAGTAACATTGTAAAGAAACGCGGATCGATTTTAACCTGTAGCGCTGATGCCAATTGTTTTCAAAGTCCCGATAGAACTGAAGATGCTCCGCATTCGACTTCAACTCCTGTAGCTTCTACGTCAAGATTTAATACTCAAAGCTCAAGGAAAATTGAGATAATCGACCTTTTTCGAAACAAAGGTAACCAAGGCCAAACAGACGAACGGACAATCGCAGAAAATAAACCAAAGAATTCCGATAGCGAAGCCACAGACCTCAAACGTGCCGATGCCAAAGATACTACCGAAAACCACAGCCTAAGAACCTTCATATTCAACACGCAGGAAGAAGACAACAAAAGAGACTCCTTGGACCTGGATGAATCTCTTGAGATCCTCACAGCAAGTCAGATGAACGACGGCTTCTCTATAGTCGAGTCAGCCTTCGTCCTGGATGACATGTCTGAACAGAAGAACTTCGCCTTAACACTGCCTCCGTCCAACTTTGAGCTGATGCTGCAAGAAAATGTCACTTTGATAAGCGAGACCACCATCAACCTTGACCTGACCTTGGACACGACTGATAAATCGAAGAATTTTCATTTTACGCGTATGGATGAGACACCATCTCCTGAAGAACTACCTTTAGATCCAATACCAGTAGTGGGGGTTGAACCTAAGACGGAAAGTGAAAAATCATCCAAGTCGAATTGCTTCATCACGAGCATCACTAGCATCACTAGTTTGGATACGGGTTACCAAGGTGATGGGGAGATGTCCCGGCCTGGTAGTCGAGGCGCTGATAACTCTCCTTTGACCAGAAGGCCTTTACCACGCCCTGCAAGAAGAGCAGAGGCAATGACTGATTCAGACTTCTTCACAGAAAGTGACGCAGACAATCATGAGGAAAACGTGTTGAAAGGTGATAGGAAGGCTCAGATCATCGATGGTACTCTCTACGGAGTAGATCCTCAAGCAGCCGCTGACATCTACGTGAACAACAGAGAAAACATGGACTCCAGTGGTATCTTCACCGATATAGAGTCAAACACAAGAGCAGAAGAGCTGTTGATGGACGAAAAGATCGACATCTCTCCAAGCGACACCTCAACGAAGACCCTATCCGAAAACAGCCAAAACAACGTACAAGAGGTGATAGCCAAGAACGAGGAGGCTAAGAAGAAAGAACCGCAGACGGAAAATGCCAAGAAGAGATCTACTCCAAGTCCTGCTATTTCCAACACTTCGAGCACTATCTCTCCCAGGCATCTGCCTAGGGATGACTCTGTCAAGAAGTACAAGACATTGAAAAGGGAGGTTCAGTCAAAGGTGAAGACGTTGCTAGATAATAAGCAATCGCCGAAGCAGGAAAAGAAGGTCCTGAAGAAGCCTACAGGTAGATGGGATGCTGTTATGAACAAGATCTCCAAGAGTGATAGTAAGACCAATTTCCAAGAGGTTAAGTCCAGAGTTTTCAACAATGTCAATTTGAATACGAGCACTCAGTGTGATGCCAAGAAGTTGATTGGTCGACAGGTCAATAATCAGAAGATGCCAAATAATAAATTGTAAGTTTTTTCTTTTTTCTCTTGCAAATGATGGTTTATTTAGAAAATTACACAGATTGACATAAAAGTAAAGAGTACAAGTATGTATATCACTAATAGAGCTTTCAAAACTACATTTGAAGTACCTAATTACGAGATGAGTATTTCATTTGAAAAAACTCAAAGTCTTATCTATACAGGGTGTTCTTAAATTGGAGATACAAACAAAAATGGGAGAATCCTTTGATAGTATCAATATCAATCAATATTTTTTTCCTGAAATCGGTAGCAGATATGAAAAAACTACAAAAAAAAACGAAAATGAAGTGCTAGATCAAAGTTTCTTTTCACACTTTTTAAAACACTGTTTAAAACCACTAGAACAAGTTCTGGAGGAAAAAAGCGGGCACTATTCCAAAAAATATATTACCCAGTAGGTTTACAATCGAAATTGGCATATCACGTGATGTAAACGATAAATTGGATTATAAATATCTTGTAAAGTCTAGATGATATGAGAAAAAAAACTTCTAACAAACTGTAACACTCTGTATCTCGAAAACATAGATATCGTTCGCAGACCCATTTTGATATGATTTTTTTTTTAATTAACTGGTGAATCTCCCATTTTAGTTTATACTTCCAATTCAAGAATACCCTGTATGAGTTACTTTATTGGATGCTCCAGATATTCTCTAAGTTAAGTGGAACTGTTGTATGTCAGGTGAAAGGATTTTAAGATACTTTTCGGCGTCTACGATTCTTTTTTGAGATAAAAGAAACAGTTCTAGAAAATTATCTGAGATTCTTGTCAAGACTCTGTTGATCGTATCATCAGATCTACAGAAAATTCAAGAAAAATAACGGAAAAAACTCAATATTTCAATGACCACAGATATAGGTAGATTAAACGTTTCAAGCATCATTGAAAATCATAGAAAACTGAAGCAGAATATAGATAACAAACCAGATATTTCCGTAACCAAATAAATTTAGTTTATTAATGTAAAATAATCACTGCATGCTGAATTTCTAATTACTGTGTATATTTGAACCAGTCGTGGTCAATTTTATCTAGAAGAATGCAACAATTCTCACATTCCTTCATTGTAACAGAATGGGATACTGATAAATTGGTAGTATTATCGAGAAGATATTATTATTGTGGTAAGGATAGCAAGATGAATTACAAAAGTCATTTCTGTTAATGTAACAAATCGAGAAAGTACGTGACAGAAGAAGTATTGATTGATTTGATGCGGATGAAAGTGCATATGTTTATATTTTCATTGATGTTTATTCATCTGCATCATGTGCTGTATATAGAAATTTAAGGTTAAAAATGTTAAATTATTTTTGTACAGTGTTCATCATACTAATATATCTTGAGTTTCTACTTTTCATATTTCCCAGGTAGGTTTAAATGTGGATAGTTTGATAATCTGTGTTTTGACGATATAAAAAGGAATATTATTTCTTATCGATTGAGTGAATGTTTTGATTGAGGGTCAACCTAATACAACAACGCATGAGTTAGGGAACATATGAATATGAAATCTTCTATACAGCGATTATTTTCATGATCTACATAATATGGTTACAAATTTCTACTCACCTCGGATATTTTAAAGTTTGAGGACTAAAATTTTCGTTTCTTTATATTTCTGAATATATCTATATAGTATTTCAATAATTGACGTACTTGTAAAATAATTTCTCATACTTCCTGCAACAATCAACTTCTCTATGTTGCCAAAATCAATTAAAAATAAACACTAACATTATAACAGAGGGAGCACTGGTGGTAGTTTCATGCTAAACAATGACAGTTATGCTTGAATTTTCTATGGTTCAGACAACGTAATCAGAACTATAGAAAATTCAAGCAGAATATAAAAAGAAATTAATATTTCAGTAATACCAGTTCCAACTGAGTTCAAATTTTGGTTGTATATTTGAAAGAACAGTTTCAAGCTGCGCCTAAACACTCTAAAAGATAGCAAATTCAAGTAGAATATCGAAAAAAATAAGAAAAACTCTGACCTGAAGTAATAGATAGATAGACTGACAAAAATGAATTCTTTTTTGGTAAATTTCGAATGTTTTCAGAAGGAGAGTTCGAACCAGAGTCTCAGGGCTGCCACAAACTCAGAAAAACAGTAACGCAGGAAGCATCCACAGTTCCCTCAGCGATCTCAGTGCATCTGTCCCAAAAAAGACTGTCGGTGAGTATAATAGCATATTTTTACCTATAATAATTTACGTGGTTGAGATAGTATCCAGCAAAATGGCATTAAGTCGTGTCTGTAATGTTGATTGGTTTTCTAAGTGAAGCGTGACTTCTGTATTTCTCTGGTATATCATACTCAATACCGGATATTCCTGAAGGTCTGAACGTTTCAGTATTTCAGACGGGTTTTGAACTTGGATGGAATTATAAGAAGGTTGCGTTGAGAAGAAGAAAAATAAACATTCTGATTTCTTCGGTTGGAGAGAAAGTAAAGTTATACAGAATTTAGTAATCTTTTGTATACAGGGTGATTCACCGGGATGGCCTATTAGACGTTTATGGAAAACTAATCATAATTTTGAGCTGAAAACTTGCATATTGGGGTTTGAGGCAACTATCTTTCTTCCTGAAATATTTTCAAATCTTTACAACTCCCGATTATACCAGAAACAGACTACTACTTCCTTATTTCAAATAGCACACCCAGTATATTATTGCATAATTAGATAGCTTTTTGACGAAAATTTCGGCAATATGCCATACCTTGGGAAAAACTGAATGGTTCATGAGTTAATGGGATTCTTATGAAAAAAAAGGTGGCTTGATGGAAATTTATTGTAATCAGAATTGAATGAAATTTATTCTATTTCAACTTTTTGATTATACAGTCTGTTAGTGAATGAGTACGACAAACTTCTGGTTATCAATTGTTGTTCCGAAAGTAAACGTAAATAAAACACACTCTCATTTAGAATATCGATCAAATTTTTATTTCAATAGAAAGCTTTGGCATTTCCATTATGTGTGGAATACAAAATCATTTAATTGCCCATTTGCTCTCTTACTAAGACTTGAATCCTCGTAATACTGAGTAGGATTGATCTTTTTGATGTATGGAGATGCAAATCCAGATGCAAAATACGCCATTGCGTGCCTTGAGAGAGGTCCAAATGTTATGCGCGCCGAGGAATGGATGAATTTGGATCTTTTTTTAACACTTATTGTTATGCAAACAACGGTGAGGTATTCGAATTGTAAATCTGAAGAAGCTACTGTGTTACTTGTTGTTAAAAAATGGAAATTGAATAACTGTCATTTAATTTAATATTGTCAATGTTAGTAAACCATTACCCAGATTTAAATAGCATTTAAGTCAGTAGATATTGAACCTGATAATCCAGTATGTATTGACATAATTTAATAATAATTCCCTTTATTTCTGACCTCATTACAATCAATAGAGTGTTTCAACTGCTCATCCCAAAGTATTATTCTACTGTTTCTTGACCTTGGGAAAAAGGTCAGGAAAAAACAATAGCTGAACCAATTCAATGCCCACAATGCGTAAATTTGGAAGTAGTATCTACTAGTATCTAGTAGTTTGGTGTTACCAAAAATGGAACCGTTGAGGAAGTAGACATAGCCATTCATATTTCAACACGTATAAATATTTATCCAACTCCATATAAGTTTGCTTTGCGATTTCTACTACTAAGGTTGTACTAATTGCCAATACATAACCACTCCATGAATTGAGTGTTTGTTTCTATAGAAACAGGGAAATGCATTTGATTTATCTCGCTTAACATTCTTAGATATCAATCTGGCAGTATTCGGTTGAATACTGAATGAACTTGGAAAAATTGGGCTAGTTTTTCACGTTTTATAATTCTTCTTTATCGCAAAATATAAATGGATAAATCGTAATATAAATTATATGAATTCAAAAAATGTAATGGGAAGTTGACGTCAATTTAAGCGTTAAATTCCTACAGGGTGTACAAGAGTAGATGCAACAAACTGTAACAATATTCTATGGTTCTACTCGTCAGAGGCAGACATTTAAAAAAAAATTATGATAGCACTCATGTGGAGTCAGGAGCTTTTGAGCGTTCGTTATTCATGCGTCAATTACTCTCTTGGAGACCACAAACTTGAATATAGGTAGTGCTTTCTTCATTTTCGTTCGAAAAGACAGCAATCTCCATTTGACCTATAACATCTCAGTTTGTCAGCTGTATTCTCGAGTCAATTTTTACCCAACAACGAATATAATATATAAGTATAGGGTGTTCCCAAATTGGAGGTACAAAGGAAAATGAGTTATTCCGTGAGATACAGGGTGTTTCTTGTAGTCCTACTTTTTTGTGATGATTATACCAGTTTATCGAATTTTTATTAATATTCGCTACACATTGGGTGAATAAGTACCAAAACTTATAATTAATTAATTCATCACAGTTTACTAACTGGATCCTTGTAATAATTTCGATTTTCCTGAGGATTACTAGAGAATTGTTTGAAATTTTTTCATCTAAATCGGACAAAACTACAAGCTACCAAAAAGTGTAGTACTGGACTTCTGTTTTCCGGAAATCAGTTAGAAATTGAGGTTTTTCCTTAGTTCAAGTTTTTCCTCGATAATTCTTTCAGTTTTCATTTAAGGTATAGGGTTTGCTTAGGTAGTCATACTCTTTTTATACGCAGATTGACTGAAGGAATAAAAAAATATGGATCTTATTTGGAAATATTTGATTTGATGATTTTGAGTTTTGTTCAAGATCATGATCTTCTTATAAACACCCTGTACATTCTTGGTCCAAACCAAAATTATAATACTTCATATTGGCAGATTCGAAAATGAACAAGGTTTTTTGAAAAACACTTTTTCTGCAGTAATATTCAAAACAATGTGAGACCTATTCGCAACCATTTTATCCATAAGAATCTCATTAACTCATGAACCGTTGAGTTTATACTCAAGGTATGGCACATTGCTGAAATTGTAATCAAATAAGATAACTGATGATGCAATAACATACTGGGGGTGCCTTTTGAAATAAGAAGATATCAGTATGTTTCCGATATAACCGAAAGTTGTATAGGTCTGAGAATATTTAAGCAAGAATAGTTACATTTTTTTTACTAGGCCGCAAAGTAGTAGATTGGCTGCCGCGGCTGATAGTTCATAGCCGAGCGTAGCGAGGCAAGCAAAAGGAATTCAGCCAAGGCAGTCAATCTACAGTTGAACATATGATTTTTTCTTCGATTGTTTATAATGATACATGTTGGATATTGAATTTGCAAATTATTACAATTCCATTTTTTTATTTTTCCTGTAGTGATAGATTAAAACGAAATTCAATAGTAATCGCAATTGTTGTAATGGTTGGTTGCTATGGAAATGTATATGAAATGTCCATGATAAATATAGTTTGACAAATTATGAAATATCTGTCAGTTTTTTGAAAAAATATCGTATATATTAATAATAGGACAGTGATAGCGACTTACTCCTCCAGAAATAAGGAAGGTGGCAAAAAATATAGATTGTCAGAAAATGTCGAATGTTTTATTCGCATTGAGAATACTCATTTTGCTGCCTAGGCAGGAGAAGTAATACTTTGCTGATTGATATGTGTCTGCAAAATCAATATTTGCAGTTAATCAGAAAAAAAGATTATTGTCTGAAACCCTAATATGGAAATTTTCATCACAAAATTATGATTAGTTTTACATAAACGTCTAATATAGACCATCGCTGTGAATCACCCTGTATAGTGAAAAAAAGAAAATAACGAACTGTAGTATAAAATTCGGACTTTTCTTAATAAACCCTGGGGCTCTGTGTTACTTATTTGATTTTTCCAAACCAAACAAACCACAACCCTCTTTTACTAAACACCTAAAACCCAAAGGACAACAATCACAACAACCTCTTATCAGCTGTTCTCGCCGTCTCAGGTATACCAACAAAACACCGTTCGAATTTCACGAACTAACCTCCTCCAATAGCAACCTCCTCGATTCCAGCGATCTCCGTCCGTCCGAATCCGATGATAGTCCTTTTAAAACGTCAGTCGTGCCAACGTTACAGCACGGTGCGCGTCATTGCAGTGTGTCGGGTCGACGGAACCCCTTTTTCGCGTGTTCGTACAAAAACAGGTGCGGTAATTTTAGATTGACGTACAGCGGTGGTTATTTCTGAAAATCTTCGCGTCTTCGTCTTGTTAAAACTCTGAACGGTGTCAACACCACCGGAGTGGTTCTGCCTATTTCGGAACAGTGCGTTTTTTCTTTCTGTGTTTCGTGCGCGAAATACATAGAGTGTGTCCTATGCATCCGATGTTGGCGAGGCGTTTGGATGAAGATCGGGTATTTATGCTTTATTGGTCTTTATCCACTTGAGGATGTTTACGGTGGTGCCTGATTGTCTTTATTGTCGCAGATTTGATGCAAATTGGGGTTTGCAGATGGTATTTTTTATGACAGTTACATATGTCAGTTTATTTTTGGGTATGGAGTGAGTCGCGATTGAGTCAGGGCCTACTTTTGTAAACGGTCTTACCAACCGGTGGTGTTGCGAAAAATGCTGACGTTGAAAAGTTGAAGAAAAACTTTCAAGGTGAAAATGCAGGGTGTTCCTTAATTGGAGGTACAAAGGATAATGAGAGATTCTTTGGATCATTTTAAGAGAGAAAGGACCTATAAACATGGGCCTGCAAACGCTTTGTTTTCGAGATACAGGGTGTCTCTTGTAGTCCTAGTGCTCGTCCTAATGTTTTGTGATGATTATAAGTTTATCGCATCTTTATTAAACATCGCTATAGATTGTGTAAATAAGTACCAAAACTTAAAGTTAATTTAATCATCACAGCTTACTAACTGGATCTCCCGAGGGATCTCCATAATAATTTGGATTTTCCTGAGGATTACTAGAGAATTGTTTCAAATTTTTGTCTCGAAATCGGTAGCAGACACGACAAAACTATAAGAAACTAAAAAGTTTAGTACTGAACCAAAGTCTTTTTAACATTTTTCTAGAGGAAAGAAGTTGACACTGAAAAAGAAAAAATATCACCCTGTAGATTTGCATTCAAAATTAGCATATCACATGATGATAACTTTGAATTGGAATATCTATGCCAAATTCAAGTTGAATATCTAATGAAGAAAAAGCGCTATGAGAAAAAAACTTGAAAAAAAAAAGAACTTCAACACCCTCTATCTCGAAAACAAAGCTTTTGCGGGCCCATGTGTTATAGGACTATTATTCTTCAAATGATCCGAGCAATCTGTCATTTTCATTCGTACCTCCAATTCAGGAACACCCAGTAATTGTTGAGTCCAATAATAAAATACTTAACGAGGAAATTTATGTTTTGTATAGAGAAGTGGGGTGTTTTGTATCATAGATTCACACTTTTTTATAGATGGAACATTATTTACAGCTGATGCACAGCCTACTCGTTTTTGTCAAAAAAAGCTATAGTCAGTTATAGTTATTCTTGAAAAATGGTTTTTACTTTTTCAATCCCTTTATAATCCAATCTTTCATTTCAGTTTCTCTCGAATTATAATTTATTTTTTACTGTTCAGTTTGATCTGCTATAAAATTCGTATAAAATAATGTTTTTCCAATTTTTAAAGTATTCTTCGTTAGGATAGTAGTAAAAATTGTAAACCAATGGTTCTTGATAAGTATGTTAAGTATCAATTCGCAATGATGTTTTGAAATGAGTAAATATTAATTTCAAAGACTCATTTACATTATTTCCATATAGGTGAAGCTAATAAAACATTGATGAAAATGTCAATATTGCGAAATAACAAAACAAATCTGTTGTGATCACGACGTAGTTGTTTTAATGTCAAATATAGAAAGGAAGAAACAACAAAAAATTAAAATGCAAAATAAATAAAATTAGACAAGACAATTCAATTTAGGAATCATATCTCCTCGCATATATCGATAAAAATTTATCGCCTTGTCTTCTTTGGTTTTTTTTTGTTTTCACATATGATTTGTTCTTCATATCTGACATATTTCTGTGTTGGATGGGCTGATGTTGATATCTATGTTGTTTTTTCTTCTGAGATATAATTGTTGGTTGTGTTTACCTATAATTGTCTATATCTCTACAAAATTGGCTTCCTTTTCGTTTATTTCAATATTTTTATATTTTTTTTAATGTTTTTATAAACTATGGATTCATCTGGGATAAAAATGTTGGTCCTTACCTGTTTTTCGGCTTACTTTCTTTTTATTTCAGTAGAAATTTTGATACCTCCAAAAATGGGTTTTCAAAACAATAAAGTTTCGGGAATTTGAAGGATTTTTTCTTAAGATTTTTGTGTTTCTAACCAGAAATTTATTGACGTCGTGCTAAATCCATTAGTGTTCCTCACACAAATCTGCCCTGCAAATTACAGTCTCCCACCTTCTTCACTAGAATACTACTTCCAATCTAATAACAAAAGCAGGAAATATCGAAAACACAGAATTCATCTATTCAATCTATACAACTTGGAAACCCATAAAATCGTATTCTTGGTAATATAAGGCATAATCTCCAGTTATCGTTAACAAGAAACAATACATAAAACCGCCGATGTGGAAAACAATAGATTCTGAACAGAACCATACCAAACCTGAATGTACAACCCAGTACAAAATTTATATGGAACGAATCAAATTAGGGTCTACACGAATTTACTGTTGTATTTTCAAAACATTTAACAATAAAAATCATTTACATTAGATAGAACTTTGAGGGCAAATCCGGGTGCAAATATTAGATATTGTTCAGATTGATTTATTTCGATTCGATACATACAGTTAGAATATGCAGGTGTGTATAGTGAAAAGATATATGGCATATGGCCAACTATTCACAATAGAATTTTCGACATCCCTTCTGTTAACACTAGCTACAAACCTTTCTTTGTATTTCGCTTTTATATCCCTTTGTGACTTTGTCTGTTGTGATAAATTAGTTTGAGCTTTAACATATTTATCTCATCAATTTTGCCGAGAATTTTGCCTTCATTCTGAGTGATTTTCCACAGAGATCGTTGATTTAAATTTTAGAAGAAGCTTTATCACTTTTTAATAACCATCATTTTTTTTTTGATTCCTTGATCATGCAATTTGCAGATTCCACGATGAAAGTCTGTCCAAGATGAAGTCTGAAAATTATTCGAAAAACCAAATGATGGACTTAGGAGTTAATTCAACATTATGTTGATGTTTTGTTTATTAATAATAGTTGAATATTAGCAAAATCTTATCTGGATGATTTTCTATCGACTTTTTCAACCATATCAATATCTTACAAAATATTCCGATTTCTGATAGTGAAACAGATGATCATTTCATAAAATTAATTGATGGTAATCTATGCACTGACACAATAGGGAAGAAATACCGAGGAAGCCTTACATAATATACATTAGCATACTGTGTATCTTGTACGATCGATGCAAATAATACATTTTTCCATTTGAAACTGATAAGTTCGCAAGCATTGTTCTCATTACTTAATCCGAGACTTAATCCAAAGGCATGATATCATGTTCAGATCAATTTTTCAATGAATGCAGAAATTTGAATGGAGTTAAGGAGGTCATAGGCTAACTAGATACTCCAATGCTGTAATCGTATGGGATGAGCAACTAATTTAAATAATTTCTTCGCTAATTAGATAGTTATATACTGCATATGAGGTGACTATTTTTGTATTTGTTGACTTTGACGTCATTTCGAAGCCATCCATTCAGCAATTTTTCATCATGGCTTTGTTTTCCTACAATTGATTCCAGAAAAAAATTGGAAAAGTACTAACTCAAATTCAAGAGTTTATTCAAATTAGTATTCATGTGCTTTTTTTCACGGAATTTCCCATGAAAATTCAAATAGTTCTTTTATAATCGAGTGAAAATTTCTAATTGATATTATCTAAAATTTTCAAGGTTACATGGAGCACGTAATACTTACAGCACAATGTTATTTATCCTTTTTTCTTAAACAATTTTCTGCATATTCATAAGATTTTTATTCGTTTAATATTTGCCATTATATTTATGGTGAAAATTGATAACTATTTTCTCGTATGGAAGCTTCATAGCTCAGTCTGAACTTTATCCATGAACTTCATATGTATTCACAAAATTTCTGTGAAATCATAGAGTAATAAACATGGACAGAGGAAGTATACGCAGTTTTCTCATGTCCCCAACATGGTTAGATTACGTTGTCGGATTGTGATATATTTTCCAATCCACAATTTCACTATATTGTTATTAATGTATACTAGTACGCCCATAGATCTACCTTGTAGGTAGATCAATATATCCTGTAGATCTACCTAATAGGTAGATCAATGTTGTCCATAGATCTACCTTGTAGGTAGATCAATGTTGCCCACAGATCTACCTTGTAGGTAGATCAATGTTGTCCATAGATCTACCTTGTAGGTAGATCATCATAGCCCATAGATCTACCTTTTAGGTTGATCAATATAGCCCATAGATCCATATTTTTTCATTCATAAATACTTCCATATCTCCTGTAAAATCGATATCGCACTGTATAAAAAATATTCATCGCACGTATATCTTCGCAAATTATGCAAGAGAAAACAAATCTAAAGCTCTTATTCCAATTTCCAGATTTCATAAGGTCTCGATTTTCCAGAAATGTATAATTGGTGCTTGAAAATTGTACACCCTGTATATAATCGACAATCCCCACCTGTATACCTTCAAGAATTATGCAATTGAATGATAACCTATAGAGCTAACATGACAACTATAAGAAAAATTTTCAGTTCTCCAGAGACATTTCGGAAATTGTACACTCTGTATAAACGTTATTCATCGCACGTATATCTTCGCAAATTATGTGAGAGAAATCTAACTTGAAATTTCAATTTTCAGATTTCATAAGTTTTCAATTTTACAGAAAAGCATAATCGGCGCTCGAAAATTGTACACCCTGTATAATATGGTCAATTTATCGAAAAACCTCCAATGGGCAACTTGAAAAAAAACAATGTATAATCGTTATTCTTATATGTACTTTGAAAATCGGAAAAACATAATTATATGTGTATACTACGAAATCATTCACACAATAGACTAAACAAAAAATTGATCCATTTCAATAATCCGAAGCATTCACCGCCAAATAATATAAAAATCAATAACTGGCGAAAAATTAAGAAAAAAAAAATTATCACCTGCTGCAAGATTTGAACTCGCATCCCAAAAGAGACCTCAGATTGTACGACCGCATCCCTAACGACCCGGCCACACTGCCTTTGCATAATTATGTGCATTTGTGCTCCTTATAGGAATAATGTCAAAATAACTGGTGACAGAGATTCTATAAATTGATGAATTTTCATGAATTTCGTTTGAAAAATCGTTAAATATAAGGGAAATCGAATTAAAATATCTCTACCTACCAGTTTTTTTCGCCTCAAATGCTGATATCTTTCCAAAATGATATATTTACCTTAACAATTCACATGAAACGGAATGCTTCAAGATTTGACCAATTTCCATGAAAATATCAACAAAACGCAAAAATACCATCATAAAAGGGCGGTACATACAGGTGTAGTCTATTATTTCCTCAAATTTCTCGTTAAAAACTTTTCAAATAACCAAATGACTTCTGTAGAGGCTTCTGGCAAACCAAGCTTTCCACTGACACAAAACGATTCCGCTTGAAAATATCATAAAATATACATGGAAAAAGGGATATAAATCGCATCTGAATCATCTTTTCTTGCATATTTCCTCTCGATTCGTCCAAATTTCAACATTTCCATTAAAATATCATCTGACGTTTCCCATTTTCATTCTGTATTTCGACGATTTCATGAATGAGCACAGAATTGGTTAAAATGTCAGAATATTTTGAATAGATTATTAGATTGATCCTTGATTTTATTATACAGTTATTCATATTTCAAATAGTTCTATTCATCAAGAGCCCTCTAATGGACACAGTAAAAATAATATAAAACCTAAATATTCTAGAAACGTCAATTGCCGCGGACGTTGCTAGGCCCGTTGCTACCCAAGGACATCGTAGTATTTTCCTATTGGTCGTTCACGTCGACGTGAATCTGGAAATTCGTCGGGAAATTTCCCAAACTTTATCCGTTCATTCCCAGGTAATCCCGAAAAATCGGGAAACGGGAATATCCGCGGGAGTTAATTCGACATTTCCTCTTTCTTTCCGTACTTTTAGTTTTTCTCGTATCTCTCACAGAGCCGAGAACACTCGACCGCAAAATCGGTCCAAAATCGTTCGATTTTCGGTGGGAGGAGCGCTTACGAGTTTAATATAGTATACTAGTACGCCCATAGATCTACCTTGTAGGTAGATCAATATATCCTGTAGATCTACCTAATAGGTAGATCAATGTTGTCCATAGATCTACCTTGTAGGTAGATCAATGTTGCCCACAGATCTACCTTGTAGGTAGATCAATGTTGTCCATAGATCTACCTTGTAGGTAGATCAATGTTGCCCATAGATCTACCTTGTAGGTAGATCATCATAGCCCATAGATCTACTTTTTAGGTTGATCAATATAGCCCATAGATCCATATTTTAATTCATTCATAAATACTTCCATATCTCCTGTAAAATCGATATCGCACTGAGATAAAGCGAGATACTAAGGATTCATGAATATACGTGTGAGTAACCCGCATCTTGTATGTAATTTGAGGATGGGAATAATATCGAATAATTCCTATCAAGTGACAATCAACTCGACCCTTTATAAACTGTATATTTACATGAAACTTCCTGTATATAAATGAAAAAAAAACCTGAAGCTTATAATCCGATGGTTCAATATTTCACATTTCTGCATAAAAATCTAATTGGTACTCGAAAATAATACACCCTGTATATGATCGTCAGTCGCTTACTGTATATCTTCAACAATTATGCAAAAAAAAAAAATATCCTGGATCTAAGATCTCAACTATCAGATTTCAACAGGTTTCATTTCTCCAGAGTCGTCCAATTGGAGGTCGAAAATTGTGGACTCTGTATAAAAAATATTCATCGCACGTATATCTTCGCAAATTATGCAAGAGAAAACAAATCTAAAGCTCTTATTCCAATTTTCAGATTTCATAAGGTCTCGATTTTCCAGAAATGTATAATTGGCGCTTGAAAATTGTACACCCTGTATAAGATGGGAAGGAGGGAATCCCTATTATTTTAAAAAGACCACTGAATTCCTCACCCTGTAAAAATTTTAAATATATGGGTACTGCATATCTTCACGAATTATCTAAAAGTCGACTAACACGAAACTATTAATCTAGTTTTCAGATTTTATTGAGTCTAATTTTTCACAAATATATAAATGTATAATTGTTAATCAATTATCAAATATTTCCTCAATGATTTCCTCCATGAGAAAGAATACCTGAACTTCTAATTGCCACTCGAAAATAATACACCCTGTATATAATCGTCAATCCCTACCTGTATACCTTCAAGAATTATGCAATGAAATGATAACCTATAGAGCTAACATATCAACTATAAGAAAAGTTTTCAGTTCACCAGAGACATCTCGGAAATTGGTACTCGGAAATAGTACTCTCTGTATAAACGTTAATCTAGCACGTATAACGGAAAAATACCATCATAAAAGGGCGGTACATACAGTTCCAGTCTATTATTCTCTTGAATATCTCGTTTAAAACTCCTCAAATATCCAAATGACTCCTGTACCTAGAGACTTCTGTCAAACCAAGCTTTCCACTGACACAAAACGATTCCTCTTGAAAATATCATCAAATATTCATGGAAAAAAGGATAGAAATCGTATCTGAATTATCTTTTCTTGAATATTTCCTCTCGATTCGTCCAAATTTCAACATTTCCATTAAAATATCATCTGACGTTTCATTAATGATTTCGACGATTTTATGAATAAGCACAGAATTGGTTGAAACGTCAGAATATTTCGAATAGATTATTAAATAGAAATCATTCACACAGTTGACTAAAAAAACTTTGATCCATTTCATTATTCCAAAGCATTCACCGCCAAATAATAAAAGAATTAATAACTGGAAGAAAAATAAAAAGAATATATCGACCGGCTGAGATTTGAACTTCCAGCGCATAGCCACCACTCCACGACGGTCCGTATCCCTAACCACCCGGCCACAACGCCTTTGCATTAGGTGCATTTGTGCTTCTTATAGGAAAAATGTCAAAATAACTGGTGACAGAGATTCTATAAGTTGATGAATTTTCATGAATTTCGTTTAAAAAATTGTTAAATATAAAGGAAATCGAATTAAAATATCTCTACCTACCGATTTCCTTGCCTTAAAATGCTGATATTTGTTCAAAATGATATATTTACGTATGTCCTTGACAATTCACATGAAACGGAATGCTTCAAAATTTGACGAATTTCCATGAAAATCTCAACAAAACGTAAAAATACCATCATAAAAGGGCGGTACATACAGTTGTACTCTATTATTTCCTCAAATTTCTCGTTAAAAACTTCTCAAATAACCAACTGACTCCTGGTAGAGGCTTCTGGCAAACCAAGCTTCCCACGGACTAAAAACGATTTCATTCGAAAATATCATCAAATATACATGGAAAAAGGGATATAAATCGTATCTGAACATCTTTTCTTGCATATTTCCTCTCGATGCGTCCAAATTTCAACATTTCACGGCATGAATAAATTTTGACATTTGTCGTCTTCTGTCCAAGTATTGACTTATTGCAGCTTCTAAAATTCGAAAAGCATCCATCGGGGCATATTTAGTATCGATATTTTAGTCAAATATGGAATTTCTGTAATTGAATCGATATAATTAACTGAATTGATCATTATTTCCGGTTCGATCGACAATTAGAAATATTCTAGAAACGTCAATTGCCGCGGACGTTGCTAGGCCCGTTGCTACCCAAGGACATCGTAGTATTTTCCTATTGGTCGTTCACGTCGACGTGAATCTGGAAATTCGTCGGGAAATTTCCCAAACTTTATCCGTTCATTCCCAGGTAATCCCGAAAAATCGGGAAACGGGAATATCCGCGTTAGTTAATTCGACATTTTCTCTTTCTTTCCGTACTTTTAGTTTTTCTCGTATCTCTCCCAGAGCCGAGAACACTCGACCGCAAAATCGGTCCAAAATCGTTCGATTTTCGGTGGGAGGAGCGCTTACGAGTTTAATATAGTATAGACTAGTACGCCCATAGATCTACCTTGTAGGTAGATCAATATATCCTGTAGATCTACCTAATAGGTAGATCAATGTTGTCCATAGATCTACCTTGTAGGTAGATCAATGTTGCCCACAGATCTACCTTGTAGATAGATCAATGTTGTCCATAGATCTACCTTGTAGGTAGATCATCATAGCCCATAGATCTACCTTTTAGGTTGATCAATATAGCCCATAGATCCATATTTTAATTCATTCATAAATACTTCCATATCTCCTGTAAAATCGATATCGCACTGTATAAAAAATATTCATCGCACGTATATCTTCGCAAATTATGCAAGAGAAAACAAATCTAAAGCTCTTATTCCAATTTCCAGATTTCATAAGGTCTCGATTTTCCAGAAATGTATAATTGGCGCTTGAAAATTGTACACCCTGTATATAATCGTCAATCCCCACCTGTATACCTTCAAGAATTATGCAATTGAATGATAACCTATAGAGCTAACATGACAACTATAAGAAAAGTTTTCAGTTCTCCAGAGACATCTCGGAAATTGTACACTCTGTATAAACGTTATTCATCGCACGTATATCTTCGCAATTAATGTGAGAGAAATCTAACTTGAAATTTCAATTTTCAGATTTCATAAGTTTTCAATTTTACAGAAAAGCATAATTGGCGCTCGGAAATTGTACACCCTGTATAATATGGTCAATCTATCGAAAAACCTCCAATAGGCAACTTGAAAAAAAACAATGTATAATCGTTATTCTTATATGTACTTTGAAAATCGGAAAAACATAATTATATGTGTATACTACGAAATCATTCACACAATAGACTAAACAAAAAATTGATCCATTTCAATAATCCGAAGCATTCACCGCCAAATAATATAAAAATTAATAACTGGCGAAAAATTAAGAAAAAAAAAATTATCACCTGCTGCAAGATTTGAACTCGCATCCCAAAAGAGACCTCAGATTGTACGACCGCATCCCTAACGACCCAGCCACAATGCCTTTGCATAATTAGGTGCATTTGTGCTTCTTATAGAAATGTCAAAATAACTGGTGACAGAGATTCTATAAATTGATGAATTTTCATGAATTTCGTTTAAAAAATCGTTAAATATAAAGGAAATCGAATTAAAATATCTCTACCTACCAGTTTTCTTCGCCTCAAATGCTGATATCTTTCCAAAATGATATATTTACCTTGACAATTCACATGAAACGGAATGCTTCAAGATTTGACCAATTTCCATGAAAATATCAACAAAACGCAAAAATACCATCATAAAAGGGCGGTACATACAGGTGTAGTCTATTATTTCCTCAAATTTCTCGTTAAAAACTTTTCAAATAACCAAATGACTCCTGTAGAGGCTTCTGGCAAACCAAGCTTTCCACTGACACAAAACGATTCCGCTTGAAAATATCATAAAATATACATGGAAAAAGGGATATAAATCGCATCTGATTCATCTTTTCCTGCATATTTCCTCTCGATTCGTCCAAATTTCAACATTTCCATTAAAATATCATCTGACGTTTCCCATTTTCATTCTGTATTTCGACGATTTCATGAATGAGCACAGAATTGGTTAAAACGTCAGAATATTTTGAATAGATTATTAGATTGATCCTTGATTTTATTATACAGTTATTCATATTTCAAATAGTTCTATTCATCAAGAGCCCTCTAATGGACACAGTAAAAATAATATAAAACCTAAATATTCTAGAAACGTCAATTGCCGCGGACGTTGCTAGGCCCGTTGCTACCCAAGGACATCGTAGTATTTTCCTATTGGTCGTTCACGTCGACGTGAATCTGGAAATTCGTCGGGAAATTTCCCAAACTTTATCCGTTCATTCCCAGGTAATCCCGAAAAATCGGGAAACGGGAATATCCGCGGGAGTTAATTCGACATTTTCTCTTTCTTCCCGTACTTTTAGTTTTTCTCGTATCTCTCCCAGAGCCGAGAACACTCGACCGCAAAATCGGTCCAAAATCGTTCGATTTTCGGTGGGAGGAGCGCTTACGAGTTTAATATAGTATAGATTATATCGAATGAAATACATTTATTTGAGTGATTCCCGATTAAATATGCAACTTTGAATATTTGGAATTAAATATTTTTCCTAATTGTCGAATTTATAATAAGCAGAATATTTATTTTCTTTATCTACCTGCTGAAGTTCAAGGTTTGGCAACTTTTGCTCTCCTAATGTCATCGGTTGTTTCACGTCGTTTGGCGGGCTTGAAGTTTGTTTTCTGAATTTCCGATATATTTAGGTATTTATTTCTATATATTTTGAGTTAATATGAACTTTGATTCGCTATGGGACATAAGAAGTGCGTTCTTTGTGGAGAAACTCACGAATTGAGTGAAATATCGTATCACTCGAGGTATCACATAAATTTTTTTATTTCCGCGCGCATCATGTAAAATTTGATAGTTCATGTTGGAAACAAAATTTGCTTACTGAAAATGACATAATAATATGCTCCCTTGAGTAACATTCTTCCAATATATATTTTGAATTTTCGATCGGAAATTGCAAAAATTCCAGGTCAGGAGTCAGCAAATTTTCCCTGAACGATTCAAAGGAAAAACACCAACCAGTAACTATACAGGGTGAGTCTTTGACTTGTACATATATTTTAACCCAAGATTCCTGAGGTCAAAAGAAACACTTTTTTCCTTTACCATTTTTTCCGATTCGGCCCGGTTAAAAAGATACAGGCTGTTGAAAATCGTTAAAAAAATGTGATTTTCGGCTATATCTCGTAAATGGTTGTATCGAAGGAAATGATTTTTGAAATATAGCTTTTTTTTGATGTGATACATCTTCTCCGAACACCAGATTCCATACACATTCTTCTGTTTCTTTGTTATGAACATAACATACCATAAAAATACCAGAAATTCGAAGAAACCAACTCTTAATAATAATTTGAACGTTCATTGAAGAATATTTGGCTAATTTGAAAAATAAAAGTATTCTTCATATTTTCTCGTACAAAGCGCCGTTTTCGAATAACTTGATCTTAAAAAAAAAAAATTATCTGTGAAATTCAAAAAATTGGGTACTTTGGCTGAATGCAACTCTGTTCTATTGTGGAAAAAAAACCACAGAAATGAATATTTACTATGAAGTCATGTCTCAGATTTAAGAATTGAAGTACTAGCCAACTTAGTTTGAAAATGAAGTTATTTGAATAAGCTCACCTCAACTCCTCGATTTGATTAAAAATCACTGAGCTTTGGCACAGCTCTGATAATAAGAAGATACTTCACTAAAATCAACATTCTTTTTGAAAAGTCCAGATTATTCATAAAACCCATGTTTAAAAAAGTTTTCACAAAATAGTCCCATTATAATGACAACAATCAATATCCCACTAAAGACTGCTGCTATCGAACAATACTGTATTCTTCTTCGGCTCATTCAAACTCACATCGAAACATATCACTAGGACTAGGTACATACTAGACAAATTTTCATGTGATTGAGATTGAATACTTTTATTCTTTTGCTATTCCATAAATTCATCCTAAGAGCTTATGATTGACATACTTCCAAGAGGGCCATAATTGTTTTAATGTGAAAACAAATTAGGTGAGTTGAAAGAAACCAAATATTCTATTGTGGATATTTACATTGAATACTTCTCATTTATTTTCAATGCCAAAATCAAGATGAATTAAGTAGTAAAGTTGGCTATAATGTAGGTACACATTAACAACAAATTTGATTACAAGTGGAGTCTAACATTTTCCATTGATTACAGAGCCAGAATATTTTACATATTTCCATATTTTCATACTGATGGTTTCAAAAATATTGATGCATTTCAATATTTTTATGAGATAGTTGGAACAAATCAAATGCTTCATTTCATAACAAATATCTTATAACAATAACAGTGTAAACTGTAAATGAAAATTTTAGGTTAGAACTTAGAACATAGATTATTCGAACCGAACTGCTGTGTTTATATTTGGCATCACTCGAAATTTGAAATTCAAACTTAAAACCACAGATTACTATAGTCTGTGTTAGATCTTTCATAGATGAATATTATTTATTTGAGATTTTAAGGTTAATTCTTGCACGAAAAATAAACAACGATATCATATAAATGAAATATAATGAATGAATGGATATGAGTATCAGAGCTAATATGGGTGGTAGCGAGCTCAATTCGTTATAATTATCGAAAATGAAATAGAAATCAAGAGAAGAATATTTAATCTTTAGCGTCAACGAAATTGGAATAACTCATTTATTTGATTATAAACACTACTTTGTTCAACAAATGGAATGTTAAACGTGAGTTTATGATGGTTTTTCTAATTTAGTAGCTTATTTCCAAGGTTCAAGAGGTATATCTTATGCTTGAGAAAACTTCAGTGTTCCGGTTTTCAGGGGTGAATTAGCTCATTTTGAAAATTTAAAATGGCTATATCTTTTTAACAGGGCCGAATCGGAAAAAATGGTAAATGAAAAAAGTGTTTCTTTTGACCTCAAGAACCTTCGGTTAAAATATATGTACAAGTCAAAGACTCACCCTGTATATTCTATGATTAAGTTTATCAGTTTCTTACGCGACTTCGGTATTTTCGGAACTTTCGCTTTCCTCTGTGCAATTTTCCTCATTTTCCTTGTCTGTACATTAGTCAACAATGATAAGCCTTTTACAACGTCATTGTTGATTAAACACTGCAACTTGATTTAAATTCTTGATTCTTGGAACAATGTTGTTCGTTTCAAATTATCTTTAAAGGTGTAGTTCTGAAGAATTCGTGGATTGTGAACTGGTTAAGATACAGGTTTCTGTTATGGTTGTGCTATTAATAACGTACGAAAATTACTTTGAGTTAATTTTATTGGAAATTAATAGAGCAAGTATAATTTACTGGTTGACGAATTTGGAAAAGATTATGCACATTAGTGAACTCAAGAAGATGTAAAATTTCTATGAAACCACAAACAAGATAAATAAGAATGATAGATATGTTGAGACGTTATTAGTTTAGAGAAACATTATCTAAAACTGGTTTTATTCTTTGAGTACAGTTCTTAACTGGTTCTGAATGAAATTGTTTCAATCTCACTTGTTTGTTCTATTTAATTTTAGTTAATTTTTACTGCTGAAATTTTTGGTTTAACCTCATTGAAAAATCTTCACCAATTGGATTAGAAAACATTTCTTTAAAGTTAGTAGCCTAAAATCGGTTGACTCGTCGGTTGATTCACAACTCATAAACAAAAGGTATTGCCCAGCTGATAATAGAGACCTAGATAATACAAAAAAATATTCGTCGGTTCCATTATCTGTCCCTATAAATATTTATAAGAGAAAATGATAAAGTTTTTGTTACTAGGCGCAAGTGGTTGAAGAATTTCATTCACACAGATATTAAAAAAACCCGTTCTACAGAACCAACATATGCGTACAACTGATATTCAGATAGACCACCCAGAGGTCACAAGTATAAGGGATAAAATCACATCTTACCCTCACACTAGGGAATACGGGTTCTTTGAAATTGGATCAAACTTGGCATTGTCTCGACATTTACGGCATGTCAATATATTTTATGAGATTCCTTCTCGACCTTTAGACCTCTTGCACCTCAGTTATTACCTCTGCTTGACTGAATAAAATGGGTACTAACTTATCACCCTGCGGAAACCCAAGCTACATGCTCCAAAGGTTTTTTCTCAGGTCCTTTTCACAATAGAATAACAAAAATATGCAATAGTTTGATTTCACTAAATAATAGCATTTGTAACAGTAAATATCTCTACTTGCAGAATTGAATGGGCCCTAACTTATCACCTTGCGTCAACCCAAGTTCAGTTATCCAAAGAAATTTTTCAATGAATAACGTACGATTTCTTTTCAGTTTATAGTTATTCCTAACAATGAAATCTAAAATAATGAAACTTTTTTACTGTTCACTTTATTATCGAACCAATAGCGTGAATTGATTCTATTCATAAACGCAGATATTTCCTATGGTATTTGAATCATTACACAATTATTCATGTGCCAATCGGACCACACAACTGTATTATTAAAAATTCAAGCACAATATCGAAGTCGAGTTGAACTTGAAACTTTTTGAGATCATTTCCGGTTCAAAATTCGAAAAATACAGATAGTGACGAAATGATAGTGTGATCGGTTCGCAGAACGATCGCTTAAAAATAATTACCAGATGACGAAAGTGCATCTCTTTGTGTTGTAACTATGTATTCGATTGCAAACTTTCTTATTGCGAAAATTATGCATTCCTATTTTGTGAAATTCTGAATATGCACATTCGGATTAGCTTATCTAATTTGAAAGCGAGTTGATTGCATTGATGAATTGATTTAATTGATGGAATAATTTGAATATTTACACAATTTTTGACAAGTATCTTTACGATATTGAATTCCTTCCATATTCGAGGTATATAACTTTAAGTTGGCATTACTGTTCAAGATGGCGACCGATTTAACAGCTGTCAAGTGATTTATTCTCAACGCTTGCAAATAATGCAATTTTATCTCGAAAATAATGGTTCTGTGCGGAATACGTATCGCGCACTACGTCCATTTTATTTTGTTTAGCGATGAAGCGCACTTCTGGTTGAATGGCTACGTCAACAAACAAAACTGCCGCATTTGGAGTGAAGCTAATCCTCAAGTGTATGTCGAAACACCGTTACATCCAGAAAAACTGACTGTTTGGTGCGCTTTATGGGCTGGTGGAATCATTGGTCTGTACTTCTTCAGAAATGATGATGGCCAGAACGTCACAGTTAATAGTGATCGGTATAGAGCCATAATTACTAACTTTTTCATTCCTGAATTGAACAACCATGATGTCCAGGAGCTGTGGTTCCAACAAGACTGCGCAACATGTCACACAGCTCGTGCCACAATCGATTTTTTGAAAGACACGTTTGGTGACCGCCTAGTTTCACGTTTTGGACCTGTGAATTGGACTCCAAGATCTTGTGATTTAACACCGCTACACTACTTTCTGTGGGGCTATGTAAAGTCATTGGTCTATGCGGATAAGCCACAAACCCTTGACCATTTGGAAGACAACATTCGCCGTGTTATTGCCGATATACGGCCACAAATGTTGGAAAAAGTCATCGAAAATTCCAGATTGGACTATATCCGAGCCAGCCGTGGCGGTCATATGCCAGAAATCATATTTAAAATCTAATGCCACAAGATTATCTTGCGGATAAATAAAATTCATTTCAATCGAATAATCCATCGTTGTTTTATTGCAATTTAAAGTTCTATAGCTCTAAAAAAACACCCTCTACATGGCAATTCAACCTAGAAGCTAACCCAGCTTGGACATGCCTAGTTGTTATATTGACCGACGAATATCATTGATTGATTACCCAAATAATCGGTAGAATTGAGTCTTATCTTGTCCGATCTTTTCTTCTTCGTTTCAATGGAGTTGAAGTAATAAATCAAATCTGTATCGTTTCTTCAGTGAACATTGTGGTGTGGCTGCTCAGACAAGATGATCATTAATCGAGAAAGCAGGCCCAGGTAAA
This sequence comes from Harmonia axyridis, assembly GCF_914767665.1. Taxonomy (NCBI): domain Eukaryota; kingdom Metazoa; phylum Arthropoda; class Insecta; order Coleoptera; family Coccinellidae; genus Harmonia; species Harmonia axyridis. The sequence continues at coordinate 37,160,005 of NC_059505.1, forward strand.
ATAAAAAGGTACCCAGCTGATGTCCTAACCGGATTATTCAGAAAGTAGTAAATCTGGCTCCATCTCTGTTTTCATAACCACCTGGATTTCGAACGCAGTGACTAGGTCAAAACCAAAAGTAACCTTTGGGGTTATATTTAGGGAGAAACGCATTGTACTGAATTGGTTGCTTTGTGTCAGTAGGTCTTCTAATTGGATACCTTCTGAAAGAGGAGATTTGTTGAGAGTGATCGCGTTGAAAAGGTCGAACAAATATGAAGTCGAGATTGAATAACATTTCTATTTGGGTTTGCTCGACTGTATTGATATATTCAATTTTTTTCGACTGGAATAATTTCATTATTTTCGACGGGTATACAATTTAAAAGGGTAACACTGTGTATTAATTTTTTGACATTTCCATGAAGTAATAATCTTAGATAGAAAGAGTATACGCAATTTTTACATGTCCCCAACATGGTTAGATTACGTTGTCAATTGTGATATATGATATATGTGAAATCCACAATTTTACTATATCGTTATGAATGTTTATTATATTGAATGAAATATATTTATTTGTGTGATTCTAGATTAAATATGCAAATTTAAATATTTGGAATCCGATATTTTTCCTAATTGTCGAATATTATGAGCAGAATATTTATTATTTTCTGTATCTACTTGCTGAAATCCAAGATTTGGCAACTTTTGCTCTCCTAGTGTCATCCGTTGTTTCACGTCATTTGGCGAGCTTGAACTTTGTTTTATGAATTTCTGATATATTTAGGTATTCATCTCAAAATATTTTGAGTTGATATGAAACGTTGATTCACTATGAGACATAAGAAGTGCGTTCTTTGTGGAGAAACTCGCGAATTGAGTGAAATATCATATCACTGATATGTTTTCTTTTCCGCGCGCTTCATGTCAAATTTGATAGTTCATATTAGGGACAAAATTTGCTTACTGAAAATGACATATGCTCCCTCGTCCTATTTTTATTCCTCTGAGGACATTCCTTATGTCATTTGTGTTGTCTAGGTTATGTCATGTAATTATGGAAAGATAGACAAATTTGAAAATGAATTTTCTTCATAACTGAATAGTTCCGAGTGGATTATTTTCATAACTTCAAATTTTGCAATTCTGTTTGTTTACATAACCCTTTGACCAAAAATCATCACAATCACTGAATAAAATTTTTAAAAAAAATTGTTCATCATTTTCGAATTGTTCAAGACAAAATCAGAAAACAAACGACGTTTATGGTGGTCAAATGGCTTCAGATCTTGAGACAGTTGAATTTTTTGAGGATGTAAACCCAAATTACTAATATCATAAATGAATAATATTAAATAAATCAATCTATCAATAAACTTCTCATAATTTTTCTTACATCCAGTCACTCAATACACCAAGTATATTTTATAGTGGCATCAAGATTCTTCATCACTATGAGTGCTGTTTGTGGCTAGAACAGAATTGAGATGAAATGCCTGTTCTTCCAGTCTATTGCATTTCGCTTCAAGGTCTACCAAAGCTACGTATGTAATTATGTTTATACATCCACATTCGATCTTCTCTCAAACAATTGTATCTACCGCCTAGGTAGATCTGCCCAACAACATGAGTAGGTTAACGGTGCATCAGGGTACTCTTAATAGACTCAGAGAAATTAAGAATTAGCAGAGGAATTTTTGATTTGGTGTCTTACTCAAAGGCCCAGGCAGCAGTCTAGGTCATCGAAAAATTATCACCGACTAATTTGATGGATTTTCCCTATGTTGTGGAATATGACCTCTTGATCAAGAAAGTATGGGTCGAACTCAATCCTATGACTTATTGAAAACCAGTCTAAAATTATAACCTTATAGGTAAGCAATATTTGTTGCCAAAAAGTGTTTTATTCAAGGTGTTTTCCTACTAGAAATGTTACTTTGAAGAAATGCCATCTTCCAAGTTCGATACCCTGTATCTCGAAACTAGTCATAGAATTGAGCTGGACTCACAGACTTTCTTATACAGGAGGTTATATCCTACAAAACACGAAAAATTCAGAAAAATTAACCGCTGACAATTTCTCCATTGAGCTGCTGCCTGGTCCTTCACAGGGGGATTAAGACGTAAAGCCAGAAAGTCACATCAATATATTTTCTGCAACTGTTGAACAGGTGCAAGAACTCTCCGAATCCCTCATAAATATCGTCGGCAATTGCGAAAGAAATGGCTATATTTTCGCCGAGGCCAAGCAGTCTGAATAAATATACGCAACTCTTTTTTCCGGGTTTTCTTATGAAACCCAATTCGCTTTGATAAATGCGGTGAAAGACTGCTTAAACTGGCTACATGCCAATTTCTACTCACGTTTAAGTTTAGATCAATATAAGTGTATATTTGCCAGTTGACTATGTGGATTCACTGGAGCAAAACACCGAAGTGAGTCATCTGGAAGTTCCCACCGAGTTTAAGGTCACATGGTGTTACTCCCCTAGACGAATGCAAACGAAGGGTTGGCAGTGTAACCAATGCATGAACGATTGTTATTCGGTGGGTTGCCTTTGAAACTGGGGGTTGCCGAAGTGTACTGTTTACTTGTAGTCTAGGTTTGATAAATAAGAATTGACGAAAAAACTGACACTGTTAACCAGGGGATTTCGCTGGAAATATCTACCCTGAGAATTTTAAGATACTCTTGAGAAACAGTGAACACCCATTCATATAACAGGCCAATTGAAAAGTCACCGGTCCACTATAGTAAAACAGATTTTTTTTTGGCAAAATTCGATTTTATTATGCAACACAGTTGCCTTCAAGGGCGATACAGCGATTATAGCGATTTTCCAACTATTCGATACCATTTTTGTCGTACGATTTGTCTTTCGCTTCAAAATAGGCCTCAGTTTCGGGGGTTACTTCTTTATTGCCGCTAAATTTCTTTTCGGCTAGTATTTTGAGGTCTGAGAACAGGAAAAGGTCGCTGGGGGCAGATCTGGCGAATACGGTGGATGCAGAAGCAATTCGAAGCCCAATTCATGCAATTATGGCATTGTTTTCATTGATTTGTGACACGGCGCATTGTCTTGAAGAAACAGCAACTTTTTTTCTTCAAATGGGGCCGTTTTTTAACGATTCAATAACGCTATTTAATAATCGCTGTTGATGGTCTGGACCTTTTGGAGGTAATCAATGAATATTATACCTTGCGCATCCCAGAATACTGATGCCATAACCTTGTCAGCTGACTGTTGTGTTCTTCCTCGCTTTGGATTCGGTTCATCGTGTGCAGTCCACTCAGCTCACTGTTCATTGGCACATATCGACGCAAAAATTCAGGTTTATTGCACTTAAACAGTTTCAAACACTGCTCAGTATCATTAACACGTTGTTGCTTTTGATCGATTGTGAGCTCCGACTGGTCGGACTGCTGTCAAATTTTGACATGTATCGTTTGAATCGTTCCCTTGACCTCAGATATCTTTGGTTGAAATATTTGTACAAGTCAAAGACTCACCCTGTATAGTGAAGGGTTTCATTTTAATATTAAAAAAAAACGAGTATATTTTGAGATAGATCAATGGATGTTTATTTCATTGTGAAGTGGAAAGTAGGTATGTCATTAAAGATGAAAAAGATATAAGCCTCTTTTCTTCAAATTCTCACTCTGGTTGTATCATATGCCCTCGATAACTTCGCGAATTCTTTCTTTAAGGCCTTGGATCGATTGTGGAGCCTTGTCATAGACCTTATCTTTCACGTTGCCTCGAAGAAAGCAATTGTAAAACCCCGGTGGCCAATTGTGATCATTTCTTCTATAAAATAATATGGCTTTACGAGTAAATCACCAAAATTTTGTTAAAACGCGTTATTTTTTATGTATGCAACATTCGTAAATCCACGCAAAGCAATAAAGATTTTGTCTAACATCTTGAATTGAAATCTGAAATATCCACTTCTCAGGAGAAACTTGTTTCAAGAACACTTTTAGTTGAAAAATAAAAGGCAGAGCTTCAAGTACTCACTTTCTATGTTAATCCCATATATGCAGCGAAGCTATCTTGCATCTTTTCTTTTACCATACAAAGTTTTATCAGTCCAATACAAGTCGTTATCTAACTCCTAATTAAGTCATCATATAATCTGCAAACATCCATTTCAATCAGCTAATTCCCATCATTCATCGAGATAACTCAATCTCTGGGTCATAGAATTGAGAAAGCCCCGCCATAAAATGAAAATTTCACGTATCACAAATTGTTTTTATCGCCACTCGATATACCAACGACCACTATATCCATTTTGTTATCTAAGAAAGTGCGTTCCCTGGTTTCACAGCGTAGCTTTTCCCTTTTTTTCTATGACGCCAAGAGGACTATCGAGTAGTAATACGATACACAGAGCTTTTATTTCGGATTCTTCTTAATGGCCTCTGCACTTTATAGGCGTATGCTGAGTCGTAAAGGTTTTTCGAAGTGAAGGACGAATATTCGAACAATATGCATTGAAATAATAATGGCGTCTGTATTTATGTTTGGTACAGTCGGTTTTATCCATTTACAATTATTTTTCTGTGTTTTTATGGATTCAGAGATGCATAAAACAGGTTTTCTCTGTCTAAAGAAAGAGAAATATAAAGAGAGTTCAACAAGCTTTATGATAAATTTTCGCAGATGATAGCTTCACTCATTCTGAACAATTGTTTAGACGTTACAAGAATTTCAAATAATTATTTGTAGAATAAACTAAATTTCCGTGCAAAGGTTCACTATCGATATTTATCAACAAAGTATCCAGTTGTTCTCATCAATTTTTTATAGAATTATCAGCGAAAATATAAGATGATTTCTAATGTGGATCAGATGAAGAGCAAATAGGTAAAAAAAATTGATACCTATTTGTTTGAAACTCTGTCCAGAGCTCGTTTGCCCTTTTCTTCTTGAAACAAAGGTTCATTTTTTATATTGTCACCGCAAAATACTGAGAGGGCTTGGAAAAGTCTTCAAGAAACCAATGTCACTAATTATATTCTCGAGAGTGCCTATTTTCATGGTGTAGCACTCTTAACTGCATTAAAACGTTCAACACGTGTGTTGAGAATGAATAACATGAAAAGGGGGATTTAAATTCGATAAAAGCTTCTACAACTCACCCACTTTTAGCTCTCTTCAATCTTCCTTGAAGACGTTTCTACGATTCCTATAAAATTATCAAAATTAATGTTCTTCTTAGCGTTTTAAATATTTTCAAAATGAGAACAGTATAAAAAAGCTTTAAATTCAACACAAAGCTTTTCTTGGAAACTAATAGTGTATTATGCCATGAGTGAATAATGTTCGCTTATTCCCTAGGTGTAGTAAAGGGTGTTTTTTTTAGAGCTATAGAACTTTAAATTGCAATAAAACAACGATGGATTATTCGATTAACATGAATTTTATTTATCCGCAAGATAATCTTGTGGCATTACATTTTAAATATGATTTCTGGCATATGACCGCCACGGCTGGCTCGGATGTAGTCCAATCTGGACGTCCAATTTTGGATTACTTTTTCCAACATTTGTGGCCGTATATCGGCAATAACACGGCGAATGTTGTCTTCCAAATGGTCGAGGGTTTGTGGCTTATCCGCATAGACCAATGACTTTACATAGCCCCACAGAAAGTAGTATAGCGGTGTTAAATCACAAGATCTTGGAGGCCAATTCACAGGTCCAAAACGTGAAATTAGGCGGTCACCAAACGCGTCCTTCAATACATCGATTGTGGCACGAGCTGTGTGACATGTTGCGCCGTCTTGTTAGAACCACAGCTCCTGGACATCATGTTTGTTCAATTCAGGAATGAAAAAGTTAGTAATCATGGCTCTGTACCGATCACCATTGACTGTAAAGTTCTGGCCATCATCGTTTTTGAAGAAGTACGGACCAATGATTCCACCAGGTCATAAAGCGCACCAAACAGTCAGTTTTTCTGGATGTAACGGTGTTTCGACATACACTTGAGTATTAGCTTCACTCCAAATGCGGCAGTTTTGTTTGTTGACGTAGCCATTCAACCAGAAGTGCGCTTCATCGCTAATGGACGTAGTGCGCGATACGTATTCCGCACAGAACCATTATTTTCGAAATAAAATTGCACTATTTGCAAGCGTTGTTCAGGCGTGAGTCTATTGATGATGAATTTCCAAACCATGAGAATAAATCACTTGACAGCTGTTAAATCTTGAAGCATCTTGAACAGTAATGCCAACTTGAAGTTATATACCTCGAAAAAAACACCCGTTATTTATTATTGCGTTCTTCACTGACATTGTTGAATTAGTTCATTTAACTTTAAATGTATTATCTATTGAGTGAAATTAATGCTTGTACAAGACGAGGGAATAATGATCATTAACGCATCTTCATTAAACCTAACATTACCTATGTGTTAGTTGTAGATAAAAATTCAGTACAACAATTTTCATTATTTCATCCATTTAGTTCGATCCATGTATTCTAAAGGCTTTGAATTAACTGACGGATAAAGTATCGTTCTTGAATTGAATGATTTTGAATATCAGAATGATTGATAAGGAATAATACTTTGTGAACAAATTGCATCGATTTCCAGTCAGTAGCAAAATACATTTTATAAAGTCCAATAAAAATTAATTCCAATTGGATACAGCTATAGAAACATTTCTCAACTTGATCCATCATTTACCTGAATGCGACAATAAAATCGAAGCATATAAAAATTGCTTTTATCGATCTCAGAAATCTTTCGTCATTTCTTTTTTTATCTCGACCTAAAACATCGCCAAGGACGAATCCACATATACCTAACAAAGGTAGCTATTAGCAATGCTGTTGTTAAATTTATGAGAATGACTGTATGTTCTTATTCTCCTCTTCTTGAGTACAGAAATAACTCTGAACGTATAAAAGATGCGGTTAGCCTGACACTTTGTGTTTGTTTACAATGTATGTGCATATAGTTGGATTAGGATAGAAAGAGATGCTGGTTTGTGTACAGGGTGATTAGTACCAACTGCGTTCCACAAACTTCGTTTTCTCTCTGTTTTTTTAAGGACGAGTCGGTTTGCCAGCTGAGCTATCAGAAGAAAGTTACTTTTGAGTATCTGAGTTACTCTTTCTTTTATTCTTTGGCAAAAGGCAACTGAAGGGTGTTTTTTTAGAGCTATAGAACTTTAAATTGCAATAAAACAACGATGGATTATTCGATTGACATGAATTTTATTTATCCGCAAGATAATCTTGTGGCATTACATTTTAAATATGACTTCTGGCATATGACCGCCACGGCTGGCTCGGATGTAGTCCAATCTGGACGTCCAATTTTCGATGACTTTTTCCAACATTTGTGGCCGTATATCGGCAATAACACGGCCAATGTTGTCTTCCAAATGGTCATGGGTTTGTGGCTTATCCGCATAGACCAATGCCTTTACATAGCCCCACAGAAAGTAGTCTAGCGGTGTTAAATCACAAGATCTTGGTGGCCCATTCACAGGTCCAAAACGTGAAATTAGGTGGTCACCAAACGTGTCTTTCAATAAATCGATTGTGGCACGAGCTGTGTGACATGTTGCGCCGTCTTGTTGGAACCACAGCTCCTGGACATCATGGTTGTTCAATTCAAGGATGAAAACTTAGTAATCATGGCTCTATACCGATCACCATTGACTGTTACGTTCTGGCCATCATCGTTTTTGAAGAAGTACGGACCAATGATTCCATCAGCCCATAAAGCGCACCAAACAGTCAGTTTTTCTGCATGTAACGGTGTTTCGACATACACTTGAGGATAAGCTTCTCGCCAAAAGCGGCAGTTTTGTTTGTTGACCTAGCCATTCAACCAGAAGTCCGCTTCATCGATAAAATGGACGTTGTGGGCGATACGTATTCAGCACAGAACCATTATTTTCGAAATGAAATTGCACTATTTGCAAGCGTTGTTCAGGCGCGAGTCTATTCGTGATGAGTTGCCAAACCAAACTGAAAATAACTCACTTGACAGCTGTTAAATCGGTCGCCATCTTGAACAGTAATGCCAATTTAAAGTTATATACTTCGAAAAAAAACCCGTTATTAGCTCAGATACTTTCCAAAAGGAATTATAATTTGAAATTTTTCTAGATAACCTTTCTTGTTTCCAAGTTATAGGTGTGTTAAAAAAAATATTTTGAAAGTATCGATCTTTCAAAAAAGTGACTTAGGATAAGTAATTATTTGAGTTCCTTTTTCAAGGGAGTAACTAGATTTCCAAAGTACTTTCAGATACTTTTTCAAGAAGTAACTTATGTTGTATTAAGATATTCTTCAAAAGTACTTTCGGCAGCTCAACAAGTTAAGTTGCTTTTATGCATTTAAATCATAATTTCTCATTTTATGCTTCTTTAAGTGTCCTCATTTTTTTTCTCGTCATCTTATTATTTTTGGTTGTTTCAATGGAATTAATTATAGTACCTATAATATTACAGTTTATCAAATTTATTTCATTGTCTCACAGCGAGATACTTATCATCTTTATAATTTTTTGTTTGTTTGTTTTGTTTTTCATAGTTATTTTGTTGAATTTTTATGGTTATATTGAGTATTGTAACGGTTCAAAATTATTTTCGTGTCAAACATATATTTTTCATTTTGAAAGCAAAAAGGATTTTCCTCTTCTCTTCCTCAGTCCATCTTGCGGGAATAATTGAAATCAATTAATAGATATGCAGAAATATATTTTATCAAATGAGTAACAATATGAATAAAAGACAGGTGGCGATCGGTGTCCATGGCTCTTTTAATTCTTATCTGATCGGTAGTCGATAAGAAAGATTCCAGATTTTTCATTTCGTATTTCGTTGTTGACCTGAAAGGGATTTGTCATTAAGAAATATAAAATTACCGTTATAGAACAGAAATTATTGTCGTTTCGTTCAGTAACATTCAGATACTGTCCAAATTCATAAGAACCCTTTTTATATTAAAAGGTGAGTCTCGTAAGACTATTATGTTTTTTGTTACATGTGAGAATTGTAATTTTTAGGGTTTTCCTACCGGAGGTTTAGGAATTATCGATCTACTACAGTAAAGTTTCGATTACGAAATCTACGTCAGGACTGTTGATTTTACTTACCTGATTGCATCAATCATCATATATGTACCTGAAGAATTCCTGGAACTGCTGCTACCGCCATTTTGTTTCGTTCGTTCTTCTAACATCAAGGCCAGTATTAAACAAAACTGTGATAACTTTTAACTGCGAATTCCTGAACATCAAGGAAAAGTTTGGTGTACTTATTTCAAAATTGAGTGTGTGATTCACCTACGAGCCTTCTAGTAGGAACTACTAACCCTATATGAACATTATACTATTTCTTGCCAGAATATCAACGTTTCATTAATTCATTGTCACCTAAATAATGAACCATACATAACTGCTTGTTTCTTGATTTTCAAACAGTTTAATAATCTTAGTTAATTTGAGCTAAATCAAGTGGCGCCCATTTTTCATAGTTAAAATATTGTAGTGTCTCAAAAATTATAAACCCACGACCTAAATGCTCTCTGGCGAACAGCTGCCGTTCGCATTGGTGTAACGTAGTGAAAATTACGTGACAGTATGAATACAAGGAAGTAGGATGTTGAATGTTATTCCATTTCTGACCATCATTACACCTTCTATTATTTGAATTATCAAACTGGATACTTAAAAGTTTTACCGGTACCAAAAAAATTTTAAAAAATGATGGAATATGAATGATTACTTAAAAAATTCTCCATGCTTATTTATTTTCAAACCCAACAACTGAATGAAGCGTGATACTTCCCAATTTAGGAATCTATAAACGATATGCTAATACATTCGAACATTCCATATTGACAGGTAACTAACGGTCAAGATTCTACACCTATTATTAAAAGCACGAAGATTTGATATTTATTATATGAATGGAACAACTTCTTTCTAAAGGTTCGACTTTATAGTGAGAGCCAAGAACCAAGCATTTTATCGAATTAGAGTTCTATTTGAAACCTGAAGATTTATTTTATTCAACTATACATATATCTGAAGCTAAAAATGAAATGAAAAACTTAAAACAGTAAATAACGTTGAACTTAGGGAAGTAAAGTTATGTTTTTGCAAGTTTCATTTTTAGGGAAGTATCAAAAACCCTCTGTTCAAATTTTCATTGCTAGTACTGTATAACGAAGGACTTATACTGTTGAGGAAAAAGGTACATTTGACATAACGGTATCGTCACCTCAATGAAGTATCTCGTTGATACCAAGTTGAGAGAACCTGAAGCACCATAGGCGGTATTTTGATTGTAAATCCAATAACAACACTACGTTTATACGGTATTTAACGGATCTGTCTATAATAATTCATGTAAATTAACACCAAGAGAAGGTATTGAAACGTTAATACCTTCTTGGGAGAATGGTTGCCCAGATTAGGAGCAGTTAGAAAATTTTCGTATTATTATAATGAATTCTACTTAATTGTAAATTCAACAGAAGTTAGTAATCATTTGTGTTTACTATACTTGTGGTCTGTAGATCAAGTAGACGGTGTCCTAATGTCCTACCAAAATTTTTTGCTTTTGTTTGGGTGGGTCCATTGATTTTGGCGATATGGAGGGTACCTATGTTATCATAAAAATGTAATTCCAATAGACTCTCATAGTTATATTTGCATGTTTCAACAAAGGACCCCGCACGTTTAGTATGGAAAATGGCTTTCCGTGAATTTGGCTGAATTTTTGATATGTTGTAGTTCTTGATGAACTGATCAGAAAAGTCCCCAGCCACAAAGCTCAGAAATGGACAGTTTTCGAGATATGGAGCTTAGAAAATGGATTTTTTGCAATTTTCGGGGTTTTTGCTCATCAATCGGGGAGCTCTCATTTCTGGTTTTGATGGAATTTGGATGTTCGGCGGCCAGAACCCGACTGAGAAATTATCTTCCTTGGTTATATTAGGCACCACCATCGATAGTTTTTTATACACTGCTCCACATTGGCTATGAAATGAGATACAAAATCCAAGATCTTCCATACATCTTTTCATGCCACAAGATGACGCCAGAATAATTCACATGACCGAGAAACGACATATTGTGAGATTTTTTTCAAGAGAGACCATAATAACTGAATCCTCATATATCTGATGTCCAATAATATCGAATATGTTAGCAAAAATGTTCATAACCAGGCACCGCGAGCTGTAATGGGGGAAAATGGGAAAATCATAATCATATATCCTCAGGGATAACAATTGTGAAAATTGCAAAAAATCCATTTTCAAAGCTCCATATCTCGAAAACTGTTCATTTTTGAGCTTTGTGACTAAGGACTTTTCTGATCAGTTCATCGAGAACTACAACATATCAAAAATTCAGCCAAATTCACGGAAAGCCATTTTCCATACTAAACGTGCGGGGTCCAAATTTATATAGAGTTATCTACAGCTGAAGACAGTTTTGTGACTCAGTTTAGTTTGAGCTTACGTCAAAGATGGACACTAGCAGAGAGAAAATACGCTATATTTTACACTTTTTCTTCGATAAGGGAGGAAATGCAAGCCAGGCAGCTTTAAATTTAAAAAGTGTTTATGTCCCTGATACTGTAATAGCCAATCACGCGCAATTTTGGTTTCTTCGATTCTGTTCCGGAAATTTCAATGTCAAAGATGCACCAAGCACTGGAAGGTCAATTGTCGAAAATGTCAATAAAATCATGGACATTGTCGTGTCCGACCGTCATGTATGCACTATATTGATTATCCAAAAGCTAAAGATTGCACAAAAAACCGTTCGGAACCATTTTCATAACGCTGGTCTCTAGAAGAAGCTCGATGTAGGGTACCACACGAGTTAACACAGAAAACTTAATGGACCGAATATCCAACTGCAAATCGCTGCTGAATCGCAACAAAATCGACCCATTTTTGAAGTGGTTAGCGACTGGTGGTTTCGACCAAGACAGTTTTAGCTGGACGTTGTCGTAAGTGATCCAACAATGTCCAGCAAAAACGGTCTTGGTCGAAACGGGGTGGACCAGAAGAAACGGTGGCCAAGCTAGGATTTATGGCCAGGAAGGTTTTGCTGAGTTTTTTGTGGGATTGGCATGGGATTATCTTCTTATGAAATGCAAATTTTATCTATTATTTATAATTTTTTATCTATTATTATTATTTATTATACTATTGTATATGTATAGTATTTTATAGTGTATTTTTGTGTGGATATATTGTTTATTGACTGTATTCATATCATTTATTTCTCTGATGACTTTTGGCTGCTCTTGTGCTGCGTATCTTTCTAGAGAAAAGCTATTTAAAAGTTAGAGGAGCAAGTATTATTCTTGAAGGTGACTATGTCGAAGAATAAATCCGAATTTTAAGAAAAAATATGATCTTACTATAGTGACTCTATTAAACAAAGTGACGACAATTCGTTCAAATTGAGCCTAAAAATGGCGAATGGGGACAAAGAACCATAGAAATTGAGAATACAATTGACTGAACTACACTGACACACGTCAAAATCAATATTATTGGGCCTGATAATATTTGATTGTATATAGAACAAATTTATTCAACTGAAGAAAACTACAGTGACTAAATAAAATGAGCCTTACATTTTGAATAAATCCCAAATATCAGGTGAATTGAGAATGTAAACTAACAGCCGCCATATTTAGGCTTAGCCAATCAAGAACGAGACCACGCTCGTCGCCACTGTGGTTTATTAAGTCACTGTAGTTCTTACTTGTTAGACCTATTGAGTGATGTGCCAAACATCCATATTCGTAGAGCTTACATTAAAAAAAAATCATTTTCATTACTTTTGTTCCCGAGTAAGTCCTTTGTGTGAAATTCGCGTTTTCCACTTTCAATTTCCCAATAGAGACATCTAGCGAAACGCAACCTTCACGGGAAATAAAGGAATGTTGTGCAATTAACCATAATTAAACGTACATTGTTTGTATTGCCGTAACAACTTATTCTATTCCACATTTTCTCGTTATAAATCAGGCTAGCCGTGATCTATCTACCTTGCCATAATATCCCGCTGTTTTGTAATATTCAAATGATAGAACTGCACATTATTCCACTAGAACGGTAATATTTATCGTTAACAACAATATGTAGGTGTCGAAGCACTTGCTGGTTTGTCGGTTCATGCGGGTTAGTGTAAAAGCGGCTTTATTTCTTATATCTACCACCTACTGTTTGCATGAATTGTGGAAATTGAATGGTTAAATGCGATTTCAATCTCATGTCAAGTGCAGATAACGCGTGTATTTCATAAATTGTGTTGAATTAGAATGGGTAGGTTCGATATTGAATGATTTGTGAATTTTATGACGTTTGACTTGTTAGGCTAGAAATTGTAACGGTTTTTGTCTTTGAAGATTACAGGCTATTTGACAGTATGAGCGTTTTGTCCTATTTTGTCTATGTTTTTGTATCATACCTGTTTGTTGTTTTAATTCAATTGCTTAGTTACTGAATGCTTTTTGAAAGCATCTCCAGAACTATAATAAAAAGCTTTGAGCACTCCCGATCTCTTTTTTCGAAATAATAAGATATTAGAAAGCAGATCATTGATGTCTTGATTCGTAATACAAAAACTTTTCTAGCAGTTTTGTGATTATTTGACTCAGTTCAGTTTGCGTCAAATATGTACACTAGCAAAGAGAAAATACGCTATATTTCACAGTTTTTCTTCAATGAGGGAGAAAATGCAAGCCAGGCAGCTTTAAATGTAAAAAGTGTTTATGTCCCTGATACTGTAATAGCTAATCACGCGCAATTTTGGTTTCGTCGATTCTGTTCCGGTGATTTCGATGTCAAAGATGCACCAAGCACTGGAAGGTCAATTGTCGAAAATGTCAATAAAATCATAGACATTGTCGAGTCCGACCGTCATGTAAGCACTGTTTCCATTGCCCAAGAGCTAGAGATTGCACAAAAACATTTTGAAACAATTTTCATAAGGCTGGTTTCTAGAAGGAGCTCGATGTATGGGTACCACACGAGTTAACGCAAAAAACCTCATGGATCGAATTTCCATGTGCGTATCACTGCTGAATCTCAACAAAATCAACCCATTTTTGAAGCGATTCGTGACTGCTGACGAAAAGTGTATCATTTACGACAACGTCAAGCGAAAACGAACTTGGTCAAAACGCGGTGAGCCGGAAGAAAAGGTGGTAAAGCTAGGATTGACGGCCAGGAAGGTTTTGCTGTGTGTTTGGTGGGATTGGCAGGGAATTGTCTACTATGAGCTGCTTCCCTACGGCACAACTGTTAACTCGGAACTGTACTGTCAATAAGTGGATAGTCTGAAGGAAGCAGCCAGCTTTGGCCAATAGGAGAGGAATTGTGTTCCATCAGGACAAAGTCAGGCCACACACAGATAATGAATCGTCAGAAGCTCCAGGAGCTTGGTTGGGAGGTTCTTATGCATCCACCTTATAGTCCGGACCTGGCACCAAGTGATTACCATCTCTTCCTGTACATGTTGAACAATTCTACTGATGAAAAATTCGCTTTAACATCAGCAGCTTGTGAAAATCGACTGTCTCAATTTTTTGCCAATAGGGACTAGAGCTTTTATGAGAGAGGCATAATGATATTACCTTCAAAATGGCAACAAGTATCGAACAAAACAGCGTATATTTGACCTAAATCAGATGATTCTAGCTATGGTAATTAAAGCCTAGTTTTCCATGCAGAAATTATAGATTGCTTTATACTAAACCTGATAAATAGCTATTCAATTTGATTATCATCAATTTTGATTCATGTTTTTAAATTCCTTGATTTTCTTTAGAAATATTTTCCCAGATTATTCTGTAGATTTATTATTGAAAATAAGAAGTTAAAACGGGATAAAGTATACATATTTATTTCTGTTAAATATAGATCCAGTTTACTTAATGGGTAAAACTTAGTCCTTGGAATTCGATGTAAATATCCTGGTTCAACTTTGATTTAATGAGTATGATTTGTCAGTTCCGACGGGTTTTTATAATTGAAATTAATTATTTTGTATTCGTTCAGAGGTTCAGTTCCAATGGAGAAGCGGAGAGTAATTTGATGCAATTTCACGCTGAGCTGCAGTGCTTTGTTGGTTAATTCCGATGAAAAATTAAATTTGTTTCAAAAATTGACCGTAAACTCCATAGAGTAATAAACATAGATAGAGGGAGTATACGCAAATTCTACATGTCCCCAACATGGTTAGATTACGTTGTCGGATTGTGATATATTTTCAAATCCACAATTTTACTAAATCGTTATGAATGTATATTATGTTGAATGAAATATATTTATTTGAGTGATTCCCAATTAAATATGCATATTTGAATATTTGGTATCCGATATATTTCCTAATTGTCGAATTTATAATAAGCAGAATATTTATTATTTTCTGTATCTACCTGCTGAAAACCAAGGTTTGGCAACTTTTGCTCTCCTAGTGTCATCGGTTGTTTCACGTCGTTTGGCGCGCTTGAAGTTTGTTTTCGAAATTTCTGATATATTCAGGTATTTATTTCAATATATTTTGAGTTGATATGAAACGTTGATTCACTATGGGATATAAGAATAACGTTCTTTGTGGAGAAACTCGCGAATTAAGTGAAATATCGTATCACTGATATGTTTTCATTTCCGCGCGCTTCATGTCAAATTTGATAGTTCATGTTGGGGACAAAATTTGCTCACTGAATATGACATATGCTCCCTCTATCTATGTTTATTGCTCTGAGGTCAACTGTAATGGACGTAGAAGTAGAACTAGAAGGGGAAGTAAATCGAAACAAAAATGTTCCAACATTACCGACTCTCGAGATCAGAAAACAAAATCTTTCTTACCTTTCGTCGCCCATAGAAAATAAATAGGAAGACGAAATTCGATGCGTTGAATTCCGCCGGTGCCGACTGAAATGTCACAGATCGAGTTTTCTTCTTCTAACGAATGACCTCTGCGCCGAGAATGGTTTCGGATGACCGAAGAAAGATGCAACACTGCAACAGAATCGTCTGTTCCGGATTCTAACCTGAAATATGTAGGTCGGGGTGAAGAATAACCTAGCCTGTATTGATTTTTTAGAAAGGATTCATTGGAATTACTACTTTTTGCCGCCATTCACGTGGTTAGGAATTGTGGAGATTGTCAGTAAGTTGTTTTTTTGTGTTTTTGTTCGTAGGAAATTTTTTTGGTTATAATATTTATACAATATGGTGGTGCAGATTTTAGTACAATAACTTTGGAGTCGGATAGATTAACACTTTTCATGAAAAAAAAGTTCATATTTACATATTCTTAATATATCCTAACAAGCTTCGTTTTCGAGATACAAGGTGTTAAACTTTGAAAATTTTTTTTACTCAGAACTCAGGTATTATTACATTCATTTTTCTAATTTTTTGATTTTGAAGTCTAGATGATGTAATGTTTCGAATTAGGTAAGTTATCTCTTGTAAAAATTATTCAGTGGCGTAGATATAGGAGTGATATGATACATTTCCTATCGTTTCATTTTTTAAATCAATAGAGCTGCACTTAAAAAAAGGCTCCTGAATTTTTTTCATAGAATGTACCATTTTCGAGATAATCGAGTACAAAGCAAACACGGAAATCTACAAAAAAATATTTTTCAAATTTTCCCATCAGCGATAGATCATAGTACAAAAATTGACGTAGTGTTTTATTTTAGATGGCACTTGGTTGAACATTTGAGAAAGAGCATTCATCAGACACAAACAAACCTTTTTTTAGTGATTTTTGATTTCAAAAATGAAATAATTTTCTCGAAAAAAATACAGTGGTGCAGATTTTCAATAGAAAAAGCACCATCGCACCCCTATATCTACGCCACTGAATAATGTTGGCAAGAGACACTTACCTAATTCGGAACATAACATTATCTAGACTCCAGTAGGTACTTAAAAATTGAAACAATTATTGTAATTATATAAGAGTTACCTACTACTAAAACACAGATTTTTTTTTCAAAATACAACACCCTGTATCTCGAAAACGAAGATTATTAGGATATATGTTTATATGAACTTTTTTCATGAAAAGAGTTGTTCTATCCGATGCCAAAGTTATCAAACTAAAATCTGGACCACCCTTTTCATAGGTATTTGAGGATTTACATTTTCACTTTTTTATAGTGAAATATCGATTAAATCGTTGCGTCTTTATAATTACCCACAAGTAAAATAATTTTTCTGAAATATATATTTCAGACCTACATAATGCCCAAAAATTACCATAAATTCTTCAAAGAACTCCATAATTTTTCGTTTGTAACATGACCTGAGGCAACACACCGTCAGCATCCTCTAATAGAAAATTTTGTTAGAACTAGACCGAATAGAAACCAAAATCTTATTCTAGAACCCTTGTGAGAGCAGTCTCTGATGAAAGATGCTGTGATAGATGGAGCTACCATTGAATGTTTGATTTCTAGAATGAATTAGATAGGATTTCATAGAAAAGATGGGTCAGAATCCTTCCAAGGACAAACTTAGGCGAACGTCTTCTGAAAGAATCGATAGATCACCAAAGAACGAGAAATTCAGAAGCTTTAAGAAGGGTAAGAAGAAGTTACCAACTTCTATGTTAAGGACAATCTATAAAAACTTGAGAGATTGAGAAGATAAGCTTTTCTCCCAACATTCTGTACCATTTGGTGCTTGAAGTTCTCATAAGTTGTCCCAAACATACATTTTGCCATATTGCTGGATACCTTCTGTAAATAAAACGAACAATTTGGTTTTTTTCGTGTGTTTTTTCATTTTATCTTGATTTTTATTTTGATATTTTTCATAGGTTCACTCAAGAAGAAAGATGTACAGCAAGTTACTCAAGTCCTCACCGCAGCTAAGCTGTCTCCAAAGCTCCCACAACAAAATACTCTTCCTGATGGTAAGTTGTATAACAATACTATACAGGCTGGCCCACATAAAACAGTCTAGCAGTTTTATTAATGAAAATGCTGGTTTGGCGTTCGTTTGAAACTCATTGGAAGTCGAGGATGATGATCATTGAGAAGTTGAGTTTCTAAACGACTCCCAAATATTGAGATGGTCTACTTGTGCTTCTAGACAATCATAAAATCCTTGTTCAATTATTTCATCAACATTTTGTGGCACACGGTTGTGATCAATGACAATAACTACAGACTTATAAAATGCAAGCAATGTTTCATGATGTTAGAGAATGTAATAAAAAATTTGAAGAAATATACACTATTATTGTCTGAAATGAATTGTTACCGAAAGCTTAATAGGCCTTAGGTCATGCGATTGCTAAAATATTAGGTGTACAACTTTGCTTCCGCCGTTTTGCAAAAGATGGCTGTAATGGTAAGTGGTAGTCGAAATGAATAGATCGTACTGATCGTAGTTGTCATACAATAAGCTTAGGTATTTGTATACATAACGCCATCGGAATATTAGTCGATTTGTGTCTGCATCATAAAGTTATTCTCGATTAAAGATGTCAGCTTACGAGCCAAATTCTCGTCATTTGGGGGAGGTTTTAATTTTCTGCTTAAATATAAAGAAATCTGTGGCTGAGGCTCATCAAATGCTCTCAAATACCTATTGTGAGGCCGCTATTACTGAAAGAACGTGCCGAGAGTTATTTCAACGCGTCAAGAACGGTGATTTTGACGTCGAAGACCAGAATGGCGGTGAAAGAGAGAAGGTTTTCGAAGATGCAGAATTGGAGGGATTACTTGATCAAGTCTCGTGTCAAACGCAACAAAAATTGGCACGATCATTGGGAGTGACGCTACAAGCCATTTAAAAACGCCTGAAAGTCATGGGAATGATTCAGAAACAAGGAAATCGGGTGCCGTACGAGTTGAAGCCGAGAAATGTTGAACTACGTTTGTTTGCTTGTGAACAGCTGCTTGCAAGTCTAAGACGGAAGGGATTTCTTCATCACATTATGACTGGTGACGAGAAATGGGTCCATTACGATAATCTCAAGCACAGATAATCATGGGGATATCCCGACAATGCTTCCGAACATCAAGGTTCCAAGGTCAGTATTTGGTGGGACCAGCTCGGCGTTCGTCATCGAGTTCATGCACTTCACTTCCTTTTTTTTTACAATAAAACGAACACCAAGGGGCGTTTGCAGTCACAATACTCTATGTCCTTACTTGGTCTATTTAAACTAATGATAATAAACACTTTTTGGAAAGAAAAATAATTCTTAGACGAATATAAAATATTTCAAGATTATAATTAGCTCAGGAAAAAACTGTGAACAACTATTCATAACTTTCAAATTAGCGGGACAAATTGATTAACATGTGTATTAATGTAAATTTCACGTCGCTGGTGGCAGCAGGTCCATCTCAATCCTGCTGAGTCCAACCCTGCTATCTCCCAGAACCCTTTTTGCCATCCTCATCCAGACCATATCCTGTCTGCAAGATACACGACCAGCATCAGTAAACAGTCCGATGGCAGACCATATCGGCTTTTACAAGTTGCGTAAAAAGTTGTTTACGATCAGCTGACGAAACACCACGGCAGAGAGAGGGAGCGCAAAATGTAGTAAAATAAATAATGAATGAACGGCATTCTGCACTCTGTGACCTCGTAGAACGCTCGGCAACGTAACAACATCGGTCTGTCTTGTATGATCAGAGGAATGGCAGATAATTTAATATCGGATTACACTGAGGATCAGATTGAAAACCACGGTTACGCAGGTTCAGCACGATCTGATACTCGGGGAAAATCGATTGTGAGGTTAGGTTAGGTTATGTTTACTCTGTGACGTGAATAATGCATCGCCGAGGAGGCGTTGGTGGTTTTTGGGCATACTTGGCGGAGATATTGACTAGTTGAAGTTTGGAATTGATTAAACTTTGATTGTTTTATTTTGTTGCAATCGAAATGATTTGGTATATTTCCTGAAAGATTGAGTCGATTTCGGTATTGTTTTTGGTTGCAATTCTTCGGTTTTTGTGTTCTTTTTTGCGATTTAAGGCTGCGATTATGCATAGAGTGTGATAACTTGGAAATTATGAACAACTGAGTGAATGAAGGCTCACATAATTGGATTATGCAAAGGTGGTTTTTCATTCAGAGAATTTGCTAATCGTCTTAACCCTAACTAATGCCGATGAACTTGCAAAAAGTGCATCAAGGTTAACACCTGCTGGTCTTTTTGTGCGCTAGGAAAAGACCAATATGGGGCAGCGGTCCAGCAATGGGAATTCAATAACAGGATAACCCACTGGACAAACACTCCTGGACTTACTCAGGCCAAAAAATTCGTAATTACTTCACCTAGCTATGCCAGAAAGCTCTTGAAGCTGTCACGAGTTGAGCTTCGGGTGATGGTGGGATTGCTGACGGGGCACTGTCGGTACAAACATCATTTGTACCATTTGAGAAAGTCAGCAGATGAGATTTGCAGGCTCTGTGGATCAGAAACGGAAACAGCCGAACACATGGTATGCAAGTGTCCAGAGCTGGCTGGCCTAAGAACCATTCATATGGGAAAGCCGGTCCTGGATACCCGTGAGGTAACAGCCAAGGCTCCTAAGGAGGATGTCAGTTTTATAAAGGCCATTGAGGACCTCCTTGGATTCCATGAATGACGAAGGTAGAGAACAAAAGATCTAGAGGAGGTGTCACACATTGTCTTTTGTTTAATTCGTTTGAAACTTTGTTCCGTTATCTTCGACTAGTTAAACATTTCTGCCAAGTTTGGTGGAAAAACTTCGAAGCCTTCTTGGTGTTTCATTACTTATGTCACAGAGTATAGTTCAACGAACATAGGGGTCAATTAGAGCTCTGTGATTATTGCGTCATCGAGAGAAATATAAGATTACCTTTGGCAGTGGTGGCGTTTGGTGTTATTTCATTTGTGGCTTACTTTCAGATAAATTCAGAAATTTAATAGTATCGAGAAGTTCTAAACTTCACAGGAGATTTGTTTCCTTAAAAATTGCATTTTCTCATGTAATTTATAGTTCGCAGAACTAGTTAACAATCGCCTCAGCAGAGTTTAAAGGTGTGTATGACGTTTTTCTGTGAACACGTTACCGGTCATAATTTTAAAGATATTGAGCTCAAATTGTGGTTTTCGGGTGATTCGAGATTTTCAGAAATTTTGATCTTGTTTTTTTTTACATCTGCTATGAAAAGTTTTTCAGATGGCTTCAGTTTAACTCGTGAAGAAGAATAGTCCTTTCCAAAAGGCAATTGAGACGTTGCCACGCTTATTAGACATTCGGGGAAAGTAGATATTCCGAGATATCCTTGGAAATTGAAATTTTTTGTGCTGAATATACATTGGCACTTGTTAGTTCAAGAAGCAATTGTGTTCTCACTATTTATGTTCAGAAGTCTAAAAATCGAATGAAAAAATTCTTCCGTCATTGATCCTACCAGCTAGATGAAACGGTGCATGAATATTGAGAGCAAAAATCAAGGAATCAAATTTTGAAAAATTGAGGCTGAATACCTTTTTTTCAAACTACCGTTTATTGGAAATCAATTGTATTTGGAAAATTCTTCGAGAAAGGAGGAAATGATAAACCATTGTTAAAATATGTTTTCCAATTTTTGTGAAAGTTTCAGGGAAAGTGAAAAATTTCTTTTTCCTCGTTCAATTCCAGAGATTTAATATTGAAAATGATAAATCAGAAGACTTTCCAGCTGACATCGGTTCAATTCTTGAAAAAATAATTGTCCTTTTTGAAAGAAGATTGAGACGTTGCCACGTCAATAAAAAATGCATAAAAATCAGAAATTTTTAGATTTTCTTGGAAATGAAACTTGGTGTGTTATACATAGGAGCTTGTTTAGTTGGCGATGCCAGAGCGATCAAATGAAAAAAGGAGTCCATCTACATTCTAGAACTTGTATGAGAGACAATATAAGATATTTGCATTAAAATCAGTTTTTATGCAACATACGAGTATAAGGTTGAATACCTTTTTCATTTTGAACTAGGGTTTGTTGGAAAGTAATAGAACTTAGAAAATATCAGATTATTGTGAAAATTTCGGTTATTGTAAAAGTTTCAGAGAGAGTAAACCCGTTTTTTTGCCTCGAACATCCAAAGATCACTGGAAATGATTAATCAAAGTCTTCAATAGAATAACCTGTTAGCTCCAACTTGAGAAAAACACTAATAGCATCGACGTATCAATTGATTTCAAAAAAATTGACAGCCATCCTTTCAAAAAGTTCTCAAGAACATTGATCATCAAACACCTCAAACAAGCATATCTGAACAGGCCTAACTGTGCATAGTACCAATCCGATTGAGCCTCTCAAACAGGTTCGAAATAAACAGGTGGAATGACTTGAAAGAATACCAGATCAGGTTCAACTTCACTAAGTTCGCAAGTTTCAATGAGGCACAAAGAACGGGAAGTGCTTCGAAAGGACAGGCATATACACCGATTATTTTGCAGACAATACAATCAGATTTACTCTCAAGTTGGTATGTCTCGAAAAAGATAAGTATTTAAGATAGGAATTCAATAGGCTGGTTATTCGGTAAAAATGGTGAAAGCGCTGTGAGTAGACTTCGCGTTGTGTATCTTGTGTTGCCTACAACCTGGCGTTGAGATTTGTTGGTTACAATGGTAAAGCGTTGAGGGGGAACACTGCAAAGTTTTCAATGTTCTCCGTTTCCTCTTTTTATGTACGATATCTCGACATGGAAAAAAGAAATAATAAAAAAATTATTCCAATCAAGACTTTCCAGAAAAATTCCAAAATATTGTATTCATTTTTCAGTACCATCGTGTATCAATGTATTTTCTCAATTTCATGATTATGAGGATAACCTTTCGAGAAATTTTGTTTGACATTTGAATCAATGTTTTCTGTTTGCCCTCAAAATTGATGAAATGCAGAATCGATTTTTTGTCAACTTCCATGCAAATAGCTTTTATGGTTTGTTAATTAATATTAAAAATTCTCAAGATTGACGAGGAATCGACAACCCTGTGTTTTCGTCAACACTACCTGCTAACAGGCCGATTGAAAAGTCCTACCATAGTAAAACACATTTTTTTGGTAAAATTCGATTTTATTATTCAAAATAGTTGCCTTCGAGGGCGATACAGCGATTTTCCAAATTTTCGATACCATTTTTGTAGTACGATTTGTCTTTCGCTTCAAAATACCCCTCAGTTTCGGTGATTACTTCTTCATTGGCGCCAAATTTCTTTCCAGCGAGCATTCTTTCGAGGTCTTAGAACAGGAAAAAGTCGCTGGGGGTCAGATCTGGAGAATACGGTGGATGCAGAAGCAATTCGAAGCCCAATTTATGAAATTTTGCCATTGTTTTCATTGATTTGTGACACGGCGCATTGTCTTGATGGAACAGAACCTTTTTTTCTTCAAATGGAGCCGTTTTTTAACGATTTCATCCTTTAAACGATCGCATAAGGCTATATAATAATCACTGTTGATGATCTGGCCCTTTTGGAGGTGATCAATGAATATTATACCTTGCGCATCCCAGAATACTGATGCCATAACCTTGCAAGCTGACTGTTGTGTTTTACCTCGCTTTGGATTCGGTTCATCGTGTGCAGTCCACTAAGCTGACTGTCGATTGGACTCCGGAGTGAAATGATGGAGCCATGTTTCATCCTTTGTCACATATCGACGCAAAAATTCAGATTTCTTGCACTTAAACAGCTTCAAACTTTGCTCACAATCATTAAAATATTGTTGCTTTCGATCGCTTGTGAGCTCGCGCGGCATCCTTTTCGCACACAGTTTTCTCATGTACCAATATTCGTGAATGATATGATGTACACGCCATCAGTGCATCAGACCGGGAACTTTTCAATTGGCCTAATATATGACAGCTTCTTAGATAGCAGGCTTTTCAAAATGAAACATTTATTGGAAAATCTTTCTCTAATTCATGTAGTCAATTTGTGAGTTGTTTGATTTTGTTGTTTGAGGAATTTTTATTTTCTCGATTGATATAAAAAATAACTTTTGATCGAAAGAATAATATTTGTAGACAATGAAAAATACTTATATTAGTAGAGATCTTAACAATTTTGTGTTAAAATCAGAAAATTAAATCAATGTTATGGAAAGCTGACCAATCCTGGAATAAGAAAACTGCAATAAATGCTATGTCTAAAAAACAAATTCTTGTGGCACTTCCGAATTCAAAGAAGAGTGGAGTACTACAATAAATAAAAATAGTTGGTTAAGAATAAGAATAAGCAGAAGAGTTTGACGTTTGAATTTTTTTTTCAGCCAAAAGACGTCCAGTATCTGCTGCTGAGACTAAACCAGTTAGAAAAATATTCTCTACCAAGGAGAAAAAGTCAATAGTTAGTAAAGGTGAGTCAAAATTACTTTGTTAACTATGTTCTTTTATATTATACCTGCGTCATAACTCAGATAAATATGCTCGAAGTAAATTCAAAATCAGGATAATGATCTTTTCGCTTATTGTTGACAAGGAAAATCCAAAAATTCGAATTACTGAAGAATCAAAAACCTATAGCAACCTTTTGAACACTTTTAAAACGCTAGAATCCCGGCTAGCATATTATTTCATATTTATTCTAAACTCACGTTTTTAGTTCATAGAACAAAAATAATGGTACAGTTATGATAAGAAAATTCACTTTTATCTAGTAATAGAGAGCGAAACTTTGCATAAATAAAATCCTTCAATTTATGCTGAATATTGATCAGCACCAGAGAGCGAAAGTTGTCAGAAGCGTAAAAATTATGAATCAACTTTTCTAAAATATGAAAAGTAATCAATGGAGATTTTAATAGTGCACAGCGAAATTAATTACTCTGTTGGTATGCAATTAGCAGTCGGAATTCGCAACTAGATATAGATTGTTGCGAACAATACTCGAATATTTTCAGTTTTTTTCGTCCTTAATCAATATCCAAGGACGTTTTCTTCATAGAGAACACCGTTATTCTTGAATTCAGATTGTAGTGTACTCGTAAATTACTTCGAGTATATGGATCGACTAAATAAATTTATGGTTTAATGACTTCCATAGAAAAAGTACATAGGGGTTGAATCGGGACTGCGTGGAGGCACTATTACTCTTCAATTAAAACCAGGAAGGTACTGCAGTTTAGGCACCAAAAATTTGGAATAACTCTATTGCTATCAACTAGTTTCGAATATATCAAAAGGATGTTTTTTTTAGAGGTATAGAACTTTATATTGCAATAAAACAACGATGTATTATTCGATTGACATGAATTTTATTTATCCGCAAGATAATCTTGTGGCATTACATTTTAAATATGATTTCTGGCATATGACCGCCACGGCTGGCTCGGATGTAGTCCAATCTGGACGTCCAATTTTCGATGACTTTTTCCAACATTTGTGGCCGTATATCGGCAATAACACGACGAATGTTGTCTTCCAAATGGTCAAGGGTTTGTGGTTTATCCGCATAGACCAATGACTTTACATAACCCCACAGAAAGTACTCTAGCGGTGTTGAATCACAAGATCTTGGAGGCCAATTCACAGGTCCAAAACGTGAAATTAGGCGGTCACCAAACGTGTCTTTCAATAAATCGATTGTGGCACGAGCTGTGTGACATGTTGCGCCGTCTTGTTGGAACCACAGCTCCTGGACATCATGGTTATTCAATGCAGGAATTCAGGAAAAGTTAGTAATCATGGCTCTCTACCGATCACCATTGACTGTAACGTTCTGGCCATCATCGTTTTTGAAGAAGTACGGACCAATGATTCCACCAGCCCATAAAGCGCACCAAACAGTCAGTTTTTTTGGATGTAACGGTGTTTCGACATACACTTGAGGATTAGCTTCACTCCAAATGCGGCAGTTTTGTTTGTTGACGTAGCCATTCAACCAGAAGTGCTAAACAAAATAAAATGGACGTAGTGCGCGATACGTATTAGGCACAGAACCATTATTTTCGAAATAAAATTGCACTATTTGCAAGCTTTGTTCAGGCGTGAGTCTATTCATGATGAATTGCCAAACCAAACTGAGAATAAATCACTTGACAGCTGTTAAATCGGTCGCCATCTTGAACAGTAATGCCAACTCAAATTTATGTACCTCGAAAAAAAAACACCCGTTATAATACATTTTAATCTTCTCGTGCATTTTTTATGCTTATCATATAAACCAATCGAATAGTCGCCAAAAAATCTGATTTAGATAATGAAAACTTGAAATATATGTACATAAAAAAATCAAAAGAAGGTTACCGCTATCTTTGAAAATGGAAAATAGAGCAGTTGCTTCAATTTCATTTTATATCAAACGACATCGCCTTCAGTAGGAGAACATAACATCAGAGACATAAATTTAAATGAGAAGAACCTGAAACAAAAACAAATAATTCAAATCTATCAGAAATCGTCAATTACGTAAAATCATATGCAACGTTTCTTGAACCTGTGAACAAACCCAAGTTACCTATACGAAAAGAACAATAAAGTAGGTCTATCTAAAGTGTTATGCGTAGGCTATTGAATAGGTAAAAGTGTTCCTCTGTTATTTCATTTCCTCTAGATTCTTTATATGCAAGGATTCGAATTTCTCTTGTAGCTCCTTGTCAAAATGAGTGATTTAATGTATACGGTTCACACGTTTTCACCTTTCTTAGCAGATCTCGAGAATTTTATTGTTTTTAACTTCATTTGTTTTGAATAGGGTGTAAAATGATGCAATTTGGGAATTTTCAACAGAGCAACTTGATCAAACAAATGCGTGGTTTCCATCAAAATGCGAACTGATAGATTTTTCAGATCTGGCCAAATTTCTTATGACTTAACTTTGTTGGATTTTCATCTTCAGCAGGAAACATCCTATATAATTGAATTCAAATAATACGATGAACACAAAATGAATCTAGATATCTATCTTATTATTTCGAAAAAAGACCTCGGAAGTCCTTGAAGTCTTATAATTCTCGAGATGCTTTCAGTGAGCATCGAATTTGGGACACCCTGTACATGTATCGCTCTTGAAGAAGCCTATGTTGAAATGAGAATATTCACCTTTCCTATAACCTAAAAAACATTTTAATCTTAGTTCTTCTTTATTTTCATTTCTTAATTTCCTCATCTTGAAGAATATTACCTACATTTCAATATACACTGTGTCCGTAAAGTATGGAACAAATTCATTTTAAGCTAAACAGACCATTTTAAGAAATAATCCTGAAACAAGTCGATTTTTTATTTTAATTAACCGTATTTTAAAATAATAGTCTAATGTATAGGGTGAATTACTTTCGAGTAATGACGCCACCGTCATTTTTTTTAAATTGAACACCCTCATTTTGTCTCAATTTTCCGATTACTCTAGCTGAGCTGATTCCAAAAATGTATCAGATGTTGATTCCAATTGGTACAGGGTGGACAAAAATACAATAGTTTTGTGTGTGCTAATTAAGTAACTCGTAACATTCTTTATTAGTTAAATTAACAATATTATCAAAAATACTTATTGTCTAGCGTCAATTGGTTTGATTGTAACACCCTGTAGTTTGTTACATTTTTAGATTAATAAAATGAGCTGTTTCCAAACATGTTTGGTGCTTGTGGTCTAGCAGACAGAATATGAAAGAAATTATTTCTTATTTTTATACATTTTTATTAATTTAAAAATGTAACAAACTACAGGGTGTTACATTAAAACCAATTGCCACTAGACAATAAGTTTTTTTTGATAATATTGTTAATTTAACTAATAAAGAATGTTACGCGTTACTTTATGAGCACACACAAAACTATTGTATTTTTGTCCACCCTGTACCAATTGGAATGTGATACATTTTTGGAATCAGCTCAGCTAGAGTAATCGGAAAATTGAGACAAAATGGGGCTGTTCCATTTGAAAAATGACGGTGGCGTCATTACTCGAAAGTAATTCACCCTGTATATTAGATTATTATTTTAAAATACGGTAAATTAAAATAAAAAATCGATGTGTTTCAGGATTATTTCTTAAAATGATCTGTTTAGCTAAAAATGAATTTGTTCCATACTTTACGGACACAGTTTATATGTTCCTCTAACCTTAAAAACTTTATAACTTCAGTTCTTCTTTATATTCATTTCTTAATTTCCTCATCTTGAGGAACAGTACATTTCATTCTATGCTAAGTAGGTAGAGTATAGAAAACATCACATGGTAAATTATAAATCACTCAAACGAATTTCTATGTAGCATAAAGCTAGTTCTTCTGTTTTCATCTATGAGTTTTTGCGTTGAAATCTTCTCACTGATAATTTATTACTTCTGACACGTTCTCTCAAGATTACCGCACTTAAATTATCACCAAATGAACTTCTAGAAACTTCTTGTGAGAAACGTACGCCATTATTGTTATTGGAACATAGAATATACGCACTCTTGTTTTCTCGGATACAATCTCCGCTACCATTTGATTAACACTTCCTTCAGTACCATCGCAAAAAGTACCGCACTTTGTCTTTGTGATGTCGTGAGTACTCCTAATTACCGGCTCATGAATTATAACATAGCTAATTAGGCGCTGGCTAGATCCACGATTGGAACGGCGTTATGAATTTTCGTTATCTGTTCGTCTAATTGCAGCTTTCACGTCTAGATTGGTCAAAATCACGGTCGGTTAACATTCGATGGTGATTGCGTGGAAAGTTCGAAATGGTTTCAGTTTTAGAATCTTCTTATCACGCGATCTGTTGCATACGAAGAGCCAGCTGCTTGAAAGCGGCTTTAGAAACGGCCAAATAGGTAGTTTTGCGAACATCAGCTCGGAGAAATTGATATACAAAATTGGGTTTTTTTTGCGAAAAATTTTATGTGGTTACATATTCTGAAACGAAAAGAGTCAAGATCTTTCCTACTTCTTCAATTTGAACTTCGCAATTCAAAATGCAACTAGTGACACTGCACTAGGACTACTGAAAAACACCTAAGACAAGGGATACCTAAAGTCAAAAGTGATAGTCAGCTCAAATAAATCCATTGAATGATCAATACTGAAATATATGACAGTTTGAGCAATCTTTGGCAGTGACAATATAAACATTCTCGAATCACGAAGTTTCAGTACAAACAGAATAGTATAGAGTTTATGCAGAGAGTTGATGCAGGTACTTACGCATTCCTTCCTGGGAATGATAATACACTCAACAGAATTATACCATCATTTGATTGAATTGAATAGAAACATCAAAGAAAATGTTACTCCTTTATAAAGCCACTAACGTATTGGTTTCCAACATAAAAAAGCAATTTCTATAAATTAATACAATGATATATTAGCCAATTGAATAATTCAAAAAACAACTGTAACTAAGTGGTTTCAGAACCAAGTATGGTTGGTGTGTAGTTATTTTTGTTATTTGAAAAAAGGTGGAAAACAAAAGAATTTCGTGTGCTGATAAAATATTGCTTTCTGAAGGAAAATATACAGTTGAAGCAAAATCTTGGCTTAATGAAGAGTTTCCGGGGTCTGCACCAGGAAAATCAACCATCATTGATTGGTATGCTAAGTTTAAACGTGGTGAAATGAGCACCGAAGACGGCGAACGCAGTGGACGCCCAAAAGAGGCTATCATCGAAGAAAAATCAAAAAAGTTCACAAAATAATTTTGAATGACTGTAAAGCGAAGTTGATCGAGATAGCAGACATTGTGAAGATATCATCTGAACGTGTACATCATATCATTCACGAATATTTGTACATGATAAAGCTGTGTGCAAAATGGGTGCCGCGCTAGCTCACAATTGATCAAAAGCAACAACGTGTTAATTATTCTGAGCAGTGTTTGAAGCTGTTTGAGTGAAATAAACCTGAATTGTTGCGTCGATATGTGACAATGGATCCATCATTTCACTCCGGAGTCAAATTGACAGTTAGCTGAGTGGACTGCACACGATAAACCGAATCCAAAGCGAGGAAAAACACAACAGTCAGCTGTCAATGTTGTGGCATCAGTATTCTGGGATGCGCAAGGTATAATATTCATTGATTACCTCCAAAAGGGCCAGGCCATCAACAGCGATTATTACATTGCGTTATTGGATCGTTTAAAGGATGAAATCGTTAAAAAAACTGCCCCATTTGAGGAAAAAGAGGTGCTGTTTCATCAGGACAATACGCCGTGTCAGAAATCAATGAAAACAATGGCAAAATTGCATGAATTGGCCTTCGAATTGCTTCTGCATCCACAGTATTTGCAAGATCTGGCCCCCAGTGACTTTTTCCTTTTCTCAGCTCTCGAAAGAATGCTCGCTGGAAAGAAATTTGGCGCAAATGAAGAAATAATCACCGAAACTAAGGCCAATTTTGAAGCGAAAGACAAATCGTGCTACAACAGTGGTATCAAACAGTTGGAAGATCGCTATAATCGCTGTATCGCCCTCGAAGGCAACTATTATATTATATGTTGAATAATAAAATCGAATTTTGCCAAAAAAAATGTGTTTAACTATGTTATAACTCTATGGCCTGTTATACAAACAAGACACCGTTGTTCACATAAAAATGGTCTTTACTTTTGTGGAATCTTTTACTTCAAAATCTCCAGATATCCAGAGCCTGCTTCCTAATACAACCTCGGAAACAAGTAATCTCGATTACCCTTCAACTTTCCCTATCTCGAGATCCTGAAATCGGAATCTGAAGAAAGTTTCTTAGTGTTTTGCGGACTTTCAATATCAGATAACCTATCCTTTCATAGAAGTACCCGAGAACGGTCAAAAGATCAGGTTCAGGAAAGTAAAAGTGAAAATTTGCATGATGACCGTTCTATGAACGGTCAGGTGTTGTTCTAATCCATCCAAATGTTTATTCATAAAACGTTTAACGAAAGAATTTAGACCATAGGCTGCCGAACTCGATCGGAGTATTGTACCTACACGGTTGTTGATTTTTATGAACGGGTTATGTAAAGTAAACATAGGTGCGTTATTATTATGAAAAGTTTATTACTCAAAATTTCAACGTAATAATACCTTTCGTGATTGGTCGATAACTGTGTATTTCGTGATCTTTTGTAGGTTGAATATGTTCGGGAACTGATTGTTGAGTCGAAATGCAGTCGACCAAGTGTTTCTTGCGAGATTTTCGTACATAATAAAGAAGTCATCGGTATACTCACGTTTTTTTTTTCTAGAACAAGAACAGTGAATGAAATTTCTGTGGAAGATTTGACTGTCATAATTATGACTTGTAAGTAAGATGCATAGAAAACCTGGTGTGCCTACTTATACCTGTAAAATTCTCAGACAAAACGGGAGATTTTTTTGATTTATATCTACCAGATTTCGAGGGATCGCGTCTATTTCAGATGGCGCATACAGCGTTTATATTTGACATTTCTCTCGATTCTTGACCCTCGTGAACTTACCTATAGAGTATAGAACAATACTATTTTATAAACTTTGCGCGTGACAATCTTCTATAGTCTGTCATTATATTCCATTCATTTCATTAAAAAAAAATTAATAGGACTAAATTGTAATTTATTGAGAAAGTTTGTAAAGTATTTCATTTTTAAATGGCACCAGGCAGATAGCGGGAATTCGAAAATTTTTGAAGAGCGCCACCTTACAGAACTCTGGTTAAACTGAACACCAAAGCAACAGGTGGATATCTTAAAAAGTCTGAAACTAAATCGAATCTGTGCACACATCAGGTTTTCTATGCATCTTACATGTGGGATAGGTGACATGTTAGTTTAAAATCTTCAATGAGAGAGTATTTTCATTTTGAGCAACTTTTTAAGAACCTTCAGATCAACCCTTGGAGAATGGTAGTTCTCACAAAAATTTTGCTACGTTGCCACGTCAATCGAAAATGATAGAAAATCATTATTTTTTCGAGAATTATCTACCCCTTTATGCTGAAAATATGGACTCATACATTATTTCAACAGAGGATTTCTGCGGTCACAAGAAACACTTTGCACTCCATTACCTAACCAAAGGTTGAAATGATATATCTTATATATTTGAAAAAACTTCAGTGTACAGGTTTCCATGAGTGGCATAGCTCTCTATGAAACTTTAAAATGGCTACATATTTTCATTTAGGTGGAATCATAATAAATAGTAAAGGAAAATGTGTCCGTTTAGACCTCAGGAATCTACTGTTAAAATAAAGATACTACTCAAATACTCACCCTGTATATTGACGCTTCGTAGTCGTTTGGATCACAGCTGGTGCTCCTTAAAATTCTCATCTACTTCTTATATAAATAACTATTGTCGATTATGAATTCATTTTATATCAGTTGTCTTCAATCATAGAGTAATAAACATAGAGGGAGTATACGCAATTTTTTCATGTCCCCCAACATGGTTAGATTACGTTGTCGGATTGTGATATATTTACAAATCCACAATTTCACTATATCGTTATGAATGTATATTATATTGAATGAAATATATTTATTTGAGTGATTTTCAATTGAATATGCGAATTTGAATATTTGGAATCCGATATTTTTCCTAATTGTCGAATTTATAATAAGCAGAATATTTATTATTTTCTGTATCTACCTGCTGAAATCCAAGGTTTGGCAATTTTTGCTCTCCTAGTGTCATCGGTTGTTTCACGTCGTTTGGCGCGCTTGAAGTTTGTTTTCTGAGTTTCTGATTTATTTAGGTATTAATTTCAATATATTTTGAGTTAATATGAAACGTTGATTCACTATGGGACATAAGAAAAGCGTTCTTTGTGGAGAAACTCGCGAATTGATTGAAATATCGTATCACTGATATGTTTTCATTTTCGCGCGCTTCATATCAAATTTGATAGTTCATGTTGGGGACAAAATTTGCTTACTGAAAATGACATATTCTCTCTCCATCTATCTTCATTACTCTGAGTCTTCAATGAATTTATTATGTAAGTATAGAGTCTCCGAAAATGAATTTTCTAAATGACAATCCATAATTTTCAGTCTTCATCAAAATCCTCAGAGAATCAAGTTAGATAAATCAAGTGACTTCAGTGTTGAAACTTGATTCTATTTCTGATTTCTCTATGACGAATAGTCGATGACTCAAATGCGCCTGACTCTTCTTTCTGGAACCTGTAAATTCAGATTCGTTCACCACGTCCATCTATCTTTTTTAAGGTAAATCTGCCTTTGTTTCTTTTCGGTGGAACTGTGTTCTTCTGGTCAGCTAACCAGGTATTCCGTTAAGCGGTCAGATACCGTGCAATGAAATTATAAATTATTCCGCTAATGAGATCTGATCAACAAAAAGCAGTTCGAGTTTAGTGCATTATTATTCTTGAAGCACTCTAGAAAGTGCAGAACGTATCTTTCGATTCGAGCAGTAACTTTAATACTTGCTGAATTTATTGTTTGAGGAGTCGTAGCCATAAAGATTCATTATAAAGTTATATTGCCTTTTTTATTGAAAGCAGAAATGAATGGACTCGTACCGATAAAAAATGTGAGCACTCATACACACTTGGAAAATATAGGGAACGGACTAAATCTCAACGAAGATTGTGGTGTACAACTTTGCTTCCTATTAAGTGGTATCCGAAATAAATAGATCGTAGATGTCATACAATAAGCTTAGGTATTTGTAAACGTAACGCCATCGAAATATTAGTCGATTTGTGTCTGCATCATAAAGTTTTTCTCGATTAAACATGTCAGCTTATGAGCCAAATTCTCGTCATTTGCGGGAGGTTTTAATTTTCTGCTTTATTATGAAGAAATCTGCGGCTGAGGCTCATTGAATGCTCTCAAATACCTATGGTGAGGCCGCTATTGGTGAAAAAACGTGCCGAGAGTTGTTTTAAAGCTTCAAGAACAGTGATTTTGATGACCAGCATGGCGGTGGAAGAGAGAAGGTTTTCGAAGATGCAGAATTGGAGGTATTACTTGATCAAGGCTCGTGTCAAACGCAATAAGAATTGGCAGGATCATTGGGAGTGACGCAACAAGCCATTTCAAAACGCCTGAAAGTCATGGGAATTATTCAGAAACAAGGAAATTGGATGCCGTACGAGTTGAAGCCGAGAAATGTTGAACGGCGTTTGTTTGCTTGTAAACAGCTGCTTGCAAGGCAAAGAAGACGATAAATGGGTTCATTACTATAATTGCAAGCGCAGAAAATCATGGGGATATTCCGGCCATGCATCCACGTCGACGGCCAAATGGAATATTCACAGTTGCAAGGCCATGCTCAGTATTTGGTAGAACCAGCTCGCCGTAGTGTATTATGAGTTGTTAAAACCGACTGTAGTTCATTTTCTCTTAAACCCTTTGGCAGATTTTAGCAATTATTTTTCTCATGAGTAGCGTGATTTCTCGGGAATCCTCATTCACCCCGTTTTTTGTTATATACAGGGGTGAACAAAAAAAAGAGAAAAGTAAGGTTTTATTCAGAACACCCTTTGGAGTGATTCGTTGTCAGACTAGACTGTTTACGAACATTCAGATGTTGCCTCATCTTTTCTGAAAATGTCTCCTTTTTATTTATTACGATATTTTCAAGAGAAATCACAGTACTTCATATGGTACCATTGTTGAACGACAAATTGATGTTTTGAATTGCTCTTTAATTTAATTTCATTTGATACACTGAACTAAAAGTGTACATAAATTTTATGAAAAAGTTGACTGTTCTGATGAATTCACTTATCATTTCCCAACAGATAAGCAGAAACATTAATGCAATGAAAAATCATTATTCCTTATTTCTTACCCTTAGACACATTAACAAACCGTTCTTCTTGATATTTACTTGTCCTACCTCTAGAACAGGATACGATAGTCTTATTTACAGAATTAATTTCTAGTATAACTTTGAAAACACACCTCAAGCACATGAGTGTTTCTTTCACGGCTTGACTCGTTTTTGAAATGTTTGTATAAATGTAAAAAAAAATGGATAATATTGACTTTTTATTGAAATATAAACATTTCAAGCAACCACATAACATTCAATTTGAAATAAACATATCATCAATGACAACAAACCAAAATCGACGAGAACCTCCAACGTCCAACAATTTGACAGCCTGAACAAACGTCAAACAGACTGTCATTCATGACAGATAATATTCAGGTATACCAACACAAACGCCAAATCGAACCAATCCACTTCCGCAGTGACCAATTTGTCCTGCTGGATCACCTGGGAACTTCTCCAACCGATTGTGCCATTCCCTAAAGAAAGTCCGATGGTGAGGAGCACCATCGTCTGCGGTGAGGCAGTCGCTTACCGTTGTCTGTTCGAAGAACCTCCAGCTCTCTTACCGGTAGTCCGCTTCAAGATCGGCGTGTTAAAACGTCTACACCGGCTGTCGGTGAAGATAAGACATAAGTGCCACTTATGGGACCGCTCCGTAGGTTCTCTTCGTTTTTTAGTGCAAGTGTGGTTGATGTTAATAATAACAGTATGGGGGTCAGAGGGAAGAAGAACAAGTTCAACAGTGATCTAGATATTTTCACCGGTGATACGGAAGTGCTGAAGGGCAAGAACTACCTGTGGACTTCCTTGAAGATACAGAAGAATAAAAAAGGTAATGGTTGTGGATTGAGGTCGGATGGTGTTTGATGCCTTGATTGCTTTGGATATCTGGAACGTGGAATTATCTAAGAAATGTGAAATTTCGCAAAAATTATTTATAAAACTTTCATTGATATATTTTTCATTTCTTGGTAATGTTAGTATTATTATTTTTTATATCACAGTTTAGGCTATCATCTGTAAGCAATTATTTTAACCAGAAGAAAAATGATCAAAAAAACAAGTAGCTTATGTCCTTAGCAGTCGAAATTCATCAAAAAAAACTATACCCTAGTAAGAAGCCAACACATCAAATAACTACGTACACAAAGACAAATACGATTCAGACTTTTGTATTTTTTTTTCAAAGTGTTCCTAGATTGGAGGTACAAACGAAAATGAGAGATTCCTTGGATACTTTTGATGAAAAAAGTCCTATAGATATGGGTCCGAAAACTCTTTGTTTTCCAAATACAGAGTGTTTTTGTAGTCCTACTTTTTTGTGATGATTATACGATTTTATCGAATCTTTATGGAGCATTTACAGAGAAAAGCACCTAAACTAATAATTCATTTATTCATCGTTTACTAACTGGATGATAATTTGAATTTTCCTGAGGATTTAGAGAGAATTGTTTTAAATTTTTTCTCGAAATTGGTAGCAGATACGACAAAACTACAAATAAAAAAGTTTAGTCTTCAACCAAAGGTTTTTTTTCACATTTTTCAAACTACTAGTGGTGCAACGAATAAAATTTCTAGACGAAAAAGGCAACCACTGTTCCAGGAAGAAAAAAAATATCACCCTGCAGATTTGCAGTCGGATTTTGCCTATCACGTGATGTGAACTCTAAATTGGAGTATCTATGAAAAATTTCAGTTAAATATCTTATTAAATGTAGATGCTGTGAGAAAAAGAAATATTAAAAAATCAAATCGTAACACCCTGTATCTCGAAAACAAAGCCCATCGAATTATAGAAGGAATCTTTAATTTCGTTTGTTATTCCAATTAAGGAACACTCTGTTAATATAAACTGAAATTTGTATATGAGATCAACTCTTCATTCAATACAAAATGTTAGTAAGTAATTTGTGTTAATGGATTTTTTCAATTTTTTCATAAATTCAATTGAATTTTGGTCGTACCATGTCTGATACAAAAATAATTAATTGTAATTCATGAAATAATCAAAAATGAAAAAGTTCAGTGAAGTTTTCTCAATTATATTCATTCTCTGAATTAACTATTCATGGAAAATAAAAGTCTTATCTTCAGTTCATGTGTTCAAATTGATTTTGCGGAGCCAAATTATGTATGGAATATTCTTTTGTGTACTTTGTTTAAAAGAAGAACAAATATTTCATTATTGTAAAACCAAATATATCGTGGGTCTCAAGGACTTTTTCATTTAAACAATTAGCAATCATATTGGTGGTTAGTCTACATGGTTAGCTTAGGTTTGATGATTTTCGTTCGAAAATAAATTTGACTCTATATGAAATGTCCACAATTCCCATTTTGAATTGCTGAGAATCCAAAAAAAAATTATAAAATTTTGATACGTGATATTGTCAATCGTTTAGAAAACGCAAAACGTCCAATTTCTTTTTTTAATCTGCTTATTACATAGGCAATTTGGTGCAGCTCC
The DNA here is from genome assembly GCF_914767665.1 of Harmonia axyridis. Lineage (NCBI taxonomy): Eukaryota > Metazoa > Arthropoda > Insecta > Coleoptera > Coccinellidae > Harmonia > Harmonia axyridis. The sequence goes on from NC_059505.1 coordinate 37,197,182, forward strand.
ATCTGCCTGAAGTGTTTGACCTTGAAGCGACCAATGGTAATTGAGAATTAAAGCCAGAGACCCAGAGGGTTAGATTGTTTCAAAGTGTTTCTGACGTAAGATGGTGGTGCTGCATCAAAATTTATCTGAGTTCTCTTCGCATCGCACTTGTCTTATTATCAGTTGAAAGTACATAATATTATTATTTGATTGTCGAAAACTACATCAGATAAGAAATAATATCTTTCGAAAATGAATAACACCTGAATTTTAAATATGAAACGGACATTTCTAGTCCATTGTTCCCACTCGAGATACCAACCTAACAAATTAAAATTAGCATCAAACAATAAAGTTTCATTACGTTACTTTTTTGTCCAGTTTAGTAAACCCATAGAGTAATAAACATAGATAGAGGGAGTATACGCAATTTTTACATGTCCCCAACATGGTTAGATAGATTACGTTGTCGGATTGTGATATATTTTCAAATCAACAATTTTACTATATCATTATGAATGTATATTAAATTGAATGAAATATATTTATTTGAGTGATTCCCGATTCAATGTGCAAATTTGAATATTTGGAATCCGATATTTTTCCTAATTGTCGAATTTATAGTATGCAGAATATTTATTATTTCTCGTATTTACTTGCTGATATTCAAGGTTTGGCAACTTTTGCTCTCCTAGTGTCATCCGTTGTTTCACGTCTTCCTGCGCGCTCGAACTTTGTTTTGTGAATTTCTGATATATTTAGGTATTCATCTCAAAATATTTTGAGTTGATATGAAACGTCGATTCACTATGGGACATAAGGAGTGCGTTCTTTGTGGAGAAACTCGCAAATTGAGTGAAATATCATATCACTGATATGTTTTCATTTCCGCGTGTTCAATATCAAATTTGATAGTTGATGTTGGGGACAAAATTTGCTTACTGATAATAACAAATGCTCCCTCTATCTTTGTTTATTACTCTGAAAGTAAACCCAACACGATTCTTCAAGAGATTCATCTTGCCAATCTTCTCCATCGTCTTCATCTTTTGCCGCCACAAAATTATGACGGTAAAAGAGGAAGTTGCACCGTAGTTCCCATTCATTTGTTTCATTGTATTTTTCGGAATCTTTCCGCTGGCTCAGTTTCCAAACAGTTGAAGAAATACTATCTGGGAAATTATGATTCACATAATTGCATCTTTGTTCAAAGCACGTTGCATCATTTCTTGCAGCAAGGTCAAAAGGCCATTGTATTCATATTGATGGTTCGTGGTTTGGTTTGGCGGTTGTACTATGAGATAATTTGATCTATTGTAGGATTACAATCTGATTGGATAGACATTGATTGAATGAAATGGGAAATGTTGATTTATTGTTCTATCTAGACTCTAGAGTGTTTTATGAGAATTGAGTAATGACTTCTAGGATTCAGTTGATGTACTGTTAAAGGTTTTTTATATAGACTTCTATTTTCCTGGCTTATGTCAGAGCTTCACATTCGGAAAGAAATGATCTCAAGTTATTCTTCAGTGACGTAGTTTTTATAAGATTAATGTCACATTACCACCAAAATAAGAAACGAAAATACAAAAAGTATTACCTAGTTATAACTGTTATAAACATGTTTTCTCTAATTCGAACTGTACATTATTCTGATAAATGATAAAGAATGCAAAATATCTGAAATCACTGCATGTAGAATAAACTTTTTACCATATTTGGAGCTATGCATATAGGAATAATTCGATTTTATTATTCAACATAGTTGCATTCGAGGGCGATACAGCGATTATAGCGATCTTACAACTTTTCGATACCATTTTTGTAGTACTGTTTGCTTTTCGCTTCAAAATAGGCCTCAGTTCTCAGTTGCGGCGATTACTTCTTTATTGGCGCTAAAATTCTATCCAGCGAGCATTCTATTGAGGTCTGAGAATAGGCAAAAGTCGCTGGGGCCAGATCTGACGAATACGCTGGATGCAGAGGCAATTCGAAGCCCAATTCATGCAATTTTGCCATTGTTTTCACTGATTTGTGACACGGCGCATTGTCTTGATGAAACAGCACCTTTTTTCCTTCAAATGGGCCAGTTTGTAAACAATTTCATCCTTTAAACGATACCTTGCGCAAAATACTGATGCCATAACCTTACCAGCTGACTATTGTGTTTTTTCCTCGCTTTGGATTCGGTTCATCGTGTGCAGTTCACTAAGCTGACAGTCGATTGGACTCCGGAGTGAAATGATGGAGCCATGTTTCATCCATTGTCACATATCGACGCAAAAATTCAGGTTTATTGTTCTTGAACAGCTTCAAACACTGCTCAGAACCTTTAACACGTTGTTGCTTTTGATCGATTGTGAGCTCGCGCGGTACCCATTTTGCACACACGTATCGTTTGAAGGTTGGTACTAACTAAAAGTCATATGGATTTAATACTAGCACCGCCATATGTGCATCAGACCGGGGGCTTTTCAATTGGCCTAATAAATATGGCAAGTGGTGCCATCCTATTCAAACTATTCTTGCACCATTTTCAGCTTGAAATTTGCAAATTATGGATGTTTATTTCACATTGCCTCGAAGATTATGTGCGAAAAATTATAACTCGATTTTGTCAGAGACGTACCTATTTGGATAAAAACAGCCATATCTTTTTTCTTTGAATAACAAATGACTGGTGTGATACCTTTTTGAAATCACTATAAAATAGACAATTAGTTGGTGTAATGTGCAGCAGTAGCTCGGTAATTTTCTTTCCTCTACGATGGGCTAAACTTCATGAACAAAATAATTCACTACCAAAATTTCCAATAAAAATATTTCTCATAGCCCCCCTTTAAAATGTTCGGAGGATGTTTTTAATGTAAACGTTGAAATCATTCTTCAGCAATATTTCACTGAAAAAATTAACCAAAAAGATGTAAAATTGTTCCAACCGTAAGGACAAAACTATTGAAAGGGGCAAAAATTCATTATTCTCCAAAAAACAAAAATATCTCGAAAACGGTAAGACTTTTATAATAGGAATTTTATCATAGCAGGTGGGTTATCCTTTGATCTACATTCTCCCTCGGTTTGACGTGGTCTTTACGGGACACCCTGTATATGTGCAAAAACTCTGTAAAATCCTAAAGATTCCACGTCCCATAATTTTTCCAGATTCCATTCAACCATAAACACGCAGACTGACAGAACAGCAGTCATAAAATTTCATAAGATCACCGATAAAATCGAAACCATGAAACAACTTTTACCTAAAAGCTTGTTTTCCCATTTTCTACAGCACTTACAGATACAGCAATTAATCGAACATATCAATTCAACTCACATAACTCTAATTAACCTCGTTGATTCCACACACACACACACAAGATCTGTGCGCTTTCATAGAGCAAAATCTAACAATTATTTGTCGAATGTATTCGAAGTCATGAGGTACATAGAAGACATGACCTAGATGGGATTAGCTACGCTGGTAATTGAATTATTTTATTGAAGAGCGATGTTAAGATTATATCAGTCGGTTTGTAGGGACCTCTTACAATAGAAACGTTGTATAGTGAGATTATACCATTAAACATATGAATGGCTGATGCTAATGAAGTTCTTTGACATGCTTATGAATCTGGTGGATAGATAAGATCAATTCTGAATTTATTATCTCCAGTTATTTGAGGAATTTCACTACAACATGGGGTTTCATATGAATGTTGAGTGTCGAAATGAAGGTTGAGACATTGAAACTCAACATTTTATACAACACATATGGAATTTATTTTTTAGAGCGACTTGAATGTGGGTTCAAGATTTTTAATGAAATTAGAATAACAAGTTCAATGATATAATTACGGAGTAAAATCTGGCAGTTGTTGCAAAAAACTGAATAAAATATTGAATAAGAAGCAAATTATGAATCTCATTTTATTAATGAGATCATTGACAAAGAATCGAAACGAGTATTTACATATAACGGGTGTTTTTTTCGAGGTACATAACTTTAAGTTAGCATTACTGTTCAAGATGGCGACCGATTTAACAGCTGTTAAGTGATTTATTCTCAGTTTGGTTTGGCAATTCATCATGAATAGACTCACGCCTGAACAACGCTTACAAATAGTGCAATTTTATTTCGAAAATAATGGTTCTGTGCGGAATACGTATCGCGCATTACGTCCATTTTATCGATGAAGCGCACTTCTGGTTGAATGGCTACATCAACAAACAAAACTGCCGCATTTGGAGTGAAGCTAATCCTCAAGTGTATGTCGAAACACCGTTACATCCAGAAAAACTGACTGTTTGGTGCGCTTTATGGGCTGGCGGAATCATTGGTCCGTACTTCTTCAAAAACGATGATGGCCAGAACGTTACAGTCAATGGTGATCGATATAGAGCCATTATAACTAACTTTTTCATTCCTGGATTGAACAACCATGATGTCCAGGAGCTGTGGTTCCAACAAGACGGCGCAACATGTCACACAGCTCGTGCCACAATCGATTAATGGAGAGACACGTTTGGTGACCGCCTAATTTCACGTTTTGGACCTGTGAATTGACCTCCAAGATCTTGTGATTTAACACCGCTTGACTACTTTCTGTGGGGCTATGTGAAGTCATTGGTCTATGCGGATACGCCACAAACCCTTGACCATTTGGAAGACAACATTCGCCGTGTTATTGCCGATATACGGCCACAAATGTTGGAAAAAGTCATCGAAAATTGGACGTCCAGATTGGACTACATCCGAGCCAGTCGTGGCGGCCATATGCCAGAAATCATATTTAAAATGTAATGCCACAAGATTATCTTGCGGATAAATAAAATTCATGTCAATCGAATAATCCATCGTTGTTTTATTGCAATTTAAAGTTCTATAGCTCTAAAAAAAACACCCTTTACATATGTTATGAATGAAGAACCGATGAATATTGAAGGTATTAGGCCAATTGAAAAGTTCCCGGTCTGATGCACAGATGGCGCTGCTAGTATTGAATCAATATGATTTTTAATTAGTACCAACCTTCAAACGATACGTGTCAAAATTTGACCGAAATTCGACCATTAGTTTGTGGGATATTGCGTTGTGAGTGTAGCTACTTTTATTATTTGAAAAAAGATGAAAAAAAATAATTTCGTTTGGTGATAAAATATTGCTTTTTGAAGGGAACAAATACAGTTGAAGCAAAATCTTGGCTTGATGAAGAGTTTCCGGGGTCTGCACCAGAAAAACCAACCATCATTGATTGGTATGCTAAGTTTAAACGTTGTGAAATGAGCACCGAAGACATCGAATGCAGTGGACGCCCAAAAGAGGCTGTCACCAACGAAAAAACCAAAAAAGTTTACAAAATAATTTTGAATGAACGTAAAGTGAAGTTGATCGAGATAGCAGACATTGTAATGATATCATTTGAACGTGTGCATCATATCATTCACGAATATTTGTACATGAGAAAGCTATGTTCAAAATTAGTGCCGCGCGAGCTCACAATCGATCAAAAGCAACAACGTGTTAATGATTCTGGGCAGTGTTTGAAGCTGTTCAAGTGTAATAAACCTGCATTGTTGCTTCGATATGTGACAAAAAAAGGGCTGTTTCTTCAAGACAATGCGCCGTGTCACAAAACAATGGCAAAATTGCATGAATTGGGCTTCGAATTGCTTCTGCATCCACCGCATTCGCCAGATCTGGCCCCCAGCGATTTTTTCCTGTTCCCAGACCTCACAAGAATCCTTGCTGGAAAGAAATTTAGCGCCAATGAAGAAGTAATCGCCGAAATTGAGGCCTATTTTGAAGCGAAAGACAAATCGTACTACAAAAATGGTATCGAAAAGTTGGAAGAGCGCTAAAATCCCTGTATCGCCCTCGAAGGCAACTATGTTGAATAATAAAATCGAATTTGGCCAAAAAAAAGTGTTTTACTATGGTAGACCGGGGACTTTTCAATTGGCCTGTTATAACATGCCTATAGTTCTAGTTGAAAAAATAGACTTTTGCCATTCAACCCATGAGTTGAACCTTTTATTTGGACGTCGAGAAATCAAAGCATAGATTCACCCAAGATCAATAATTATCCATTTCTGCATCGACAATTTTTTAGAGCGACCAAGGTGGTGATTATAGAAAATCAACATCTCCTAGGTGTTCTTTGTACAGAATCAGAGGCTACCGAGATGAAAAGCACCACAAGTAAATAGAACGTGAAATATGAAATACTCAACTGCACATCTGCCAATCTTGTGATTATAACTGTGTTTCGAGATTCGTTGTTTTCTATATTTATCAGGGAAGGACTTCACATGAAATGACATCTACCATTAAATTTTTTAATGAGATACTTTGAAATGAGGTAGCACGATCAAAATATCAAATATGTCCTCTTTATGAAGAGATTTCTGGGAATTAATGGAGCAATCTGACATTTTTTAAATCGAGTTTGAAGCCTTTGTGATAAGATCAGTTGAAAGAACGTCATATGATGGTAGATTTGTACGAATTATAAAAATAAGTTACTTTGTAATGACAAATACCTTATTTTAGAATTGCCGTTAATTCTATTCATACTTACAAAGACGCTTTGGTTAATTGGACTATACTAAAAAAGCTCAGGTTTTTCGGTGATTGTTGGATATAGAACTTGAAACAATAAGTACATAGACGTACAACTTTACTTCCGCCGTTTTTTTCCGAAATTCGAGGCTTTATTGTAAAAAATTGGTTATACATTTATGATTCAAAGTATTGTCCATCGCTGGCCACTACTTTCACCCATCTTTCGGGCAGCGTGCGAATCCCGCGTTAAAAAAACTGGTCATCTTTTGAATCGATCCAAGTTTTTACTTCTTCATAAGACCGGAAGTGCTGGTCAGCCAGACCATGTGCCATTGATCGAAACAAGTGATAGTCCGAGGGAGCAACGATTAGAGAATACGGCGGGTGGTGTAGGACTTCCCATTTCAACGTTTCCAAGTATGTCTTGACCATTTTCGCAACATAGGGTCGAGCATTGTCATGCTGTAAAATCACTTTATCATGTCTCTCGTTGTATTGCGGCCGTTTGTCTTTCAATGCTCGTCTCAAACACATTAATTGCGTTCGATAACGATCGCCTGTGATTGTTTCAGCCGGTTTTAACAACTCATAATACACAACGCCAAGCTGGTCCCACCAAATACTGAGCATGGCCAGGATATCCCCATGATTGTTTGCACTTGGGATTATCGTAATGCTTCTGCGACGACGTTTAAAATCATTTTACCACTTCTTAACCATTGTTTAGCCCAAACAACCCCTATCAAACCATTGATTGGTTTGCACAGTATTATCCACATGAAATGTTTTTTATCAATAACCGAAACTCGTTTTTATCCATTTTTCAAACAATAACAAATATTTTGATGTGAAAATAAATTGTTTTACGATCTTCAATCAATTAAAATTCTTATTCATTGAATGGTAATGGTATTCGATCAATTCAACAACTGTACAATGTGTACGTTCAATAAAACGGAAATAAAGTTTTGTGGCCACTGAAGAATGCTAGAGCGATTCATAAATGAGCTGCCAATAACCGTAACAAACAGTTAGAACTAATTGTTTATCATTGACTGGTAAATATTTACAACTAGATTATTATTTATCGCAAGAATTCGTGCCAAGTATTAGAAAAGCCCTCATCTTTGAAGCATAAAATGTTGTTACACTTTTCAGGGCTAAATTCAGACCACTATTATTAGCAATATGATCGCCAGCTAAACTTCATCGATTATTTGCCAACATAAGTCTCTTTTTTTTATATTATCATATGCGTAAAGTATGGAACAAATTCATTTTTAGCTAAAAGAACCATTTTAAGAAATAATCCTGAAACACGTCGATTTTTATTTTAATTTTTACCGTATTTTAAAATAATAATCTAATATACAGGCTGAATTACTTTCGAGTAATGACGTCACCGTCATTATTTTTAAATGGATCACCCCCATTTTGTCTCAATTTTCCGATTACTCTAGCTGAGCTGATTCCAAAAATGTATCGCATGTTGATGCCAATTGGTACAGGGTGGACAAAAATACAATAGTTGTGTGTGTGCTCATAAAGTTACGCGTAACATTCTTCATTAGTTAAATTAACAATATTATCAAAAATACTTATTGTCTAGCGGCAATTGGTTTGAATGTAACACCCTGTAGTTTGTTACATTTTGAGATTAATGAAAAAGTATCAATATAAAGAATAATTTCTTTCATATTCTGTCTGCTAGACCACAAGTACCAAACATGTTTAGAAACAGCCTGTTTCTAATAAAGAATGTTACGCGTTACTTTATGAGCACACACAAAACCATTGTATTTTTGTCCACCCTGTACCAATTGGAATCAACATGTGATACCTTTTTGGAATCAGCTCAGCTAGAGTAATCGGAAAATTGAGACAAAATGAGGGTGTTTCATTTGAAAAAAATGACGGTGACGTCATTCCTCGAAAGTAATTCACCCTGTATATTAGACTATTATTTTAAAATACGGTAAATTAAAATCAAAAATCGACGTGCTTCAGTATTATTTCTTAAAATGTTCTGTTTAGCTAAAAATGAATTTGTTCCATACTTTACGGACACAGTGTATATATTTCCATGTAAGAGCTTGCAAATATGTTATACTGAAAGGTTAACATATTAATCTACGATACTCTATATATATATTGCAGTTTTGGAGAGCATTGGCCTTTCTAATTATACAATCTCAAGATTACCGTCGATCAGTTTGATCAACGAATCCAAACAAGGAAATAACTATCGCGATGTCAGATACGTAGGAGCAGTGAAAGTGATGACATCTGACTGAGAGTGGGTATTTTTCAGTGAAAGGATTTTCGGTGACTGCAGTTCGAGAAATGGTTGAAAAAACCGGTATCTTGATGCTCTGATCGACATCAATAATCACTGGTTTTAGTTATGATTTTCAATTGGACTGTAATCATTCGACGTTTCACTAAAAATGATCTCAACTCTCAGGTTGGAGCCACTGATGAAGAATTTGAAACTATTTTAGAAAAAAAGGAATTACAGGCTCAAAATTTCAGGTTATTTTTGTCTGAGTACATTCATGGATAAAATGGAATCTCGATAATTCGAAAACTACTGATCCGATCGACTTGAAACTTTTGGTTGTGAAGTTACGTCCCAAAATTATTTTTATTAATAACATAAATTTCAATCTTCTGACAATTTCCAAAAATGTTTTTTTGTTATTCATTCCTAGGTATTCTTTTACTTTATTGCTATTGATTCAGGATGATTCGACTTCCATAATGCCACTAGTACTCTACACCTGATTCTGAATATTTTGTGATGACTGAAATTGTTATCAACACACAAATTCCTTATCGAAACGTCTCCCATCTGGATCTTCTGGGCAATTGCATTTTTATTCATCAGATTTTTTTCTCTAGCTATCTTTCTCTTGACCTTACTTGACTCCTTTCTACCCAGCTCTTGTAGATCTAAGATATATCCACCTGCGTTGACAAGAAATGTTGTTGACGACGTTCTCGTACAATGGACAATGTACAAGTTTGGATTTTTGAGATTAAGATATCTAACAATTTTTTCAGGTATTTTAGGAAGGATGTGAATACCACAAGGCTGAACTGTGCATTCACCTTTTCTGTAGGATATATAAAGTTTCTCTATGTTATATGAAATGGTCGCAAGGTTCAATATGTTTCAAATAATCCCACAGGGTCAATGCCACTAATGGATACAACTGCAAAATATCTTTTCCTGTGAGTTTTTGTGTCTGGAATAGTCACAATTATTTGTTTTTCATAATCTTGACACCATCTGTAGACATTTTGACCAACTCGTTAGTTCTACAAGTCCGATTAGTAAAGCAACTTTCATCATCAAACATTCCTTTTCTGTGACTACAAATGAAATGATTGACTTCTTCTCTTGTGAAAATTTTGTTTTTGTAACTGTAAGAACAGCTACGGAAAATTGTCTTTCAACAGGAGCTGAAGATGCTGGCGTTGATAAAAAATCCTTGGCCATTTTGGCCAAGTTTGGAAAGATATTTCTGAAATAACCAAAATCTACCAATAGATTTCATAGGAAAGTGAGAAAACTACTTATAAAGTCTCACATTCACTCGGCGCTCGAGGAATCCCCTTATTTAGTCTAAGCGCGCACGAGATTGCAAAAATACATGCCGTGCGACGCGAGCATATCAAGCTCAAGTAATATTAAATAGCTTGATATCAAGTCAAGCAATAAATATATAAAATCAAGTCAAGCTCAAGTAAGTAATTTTCACGAGCTTGATTTTCAAGTCAAGTAGTTGGTTAAAATGTCAAGATACTTGGCTTGATGAATTTCTATGTATGGCAGTTCCAAGTAACAAGAAAATTAAGATTTTTTTGGACTTGAAGCCCAAGAATCGTCAGGCGGGGTCAGTATCCGGATGGATGACCGCTCAAGCCTAACTCTAGTTTTTTAATATTTAATTAAATGCCAAGTGAGTGTTAATTATTTAATCGCCTCTGGTCGGCGTGCAACAGGAAGGAAATCGCTAATGAGAATGCATGTCACAACTGTCTAACATCGTTATAGCTGTATCAGATGCTACGAATTCATCATTACTTATTGGCAACGGTACACAGCAAACGCTGAAACAGTGACGCAAGACACAAGTTGTTCAGTGTACCAGCCTACTAGATCAGCATCGGTCGTAGTGCGTGAGTTTTCCACAACTTTTCACGATGAAAAACGTGAAGCTTCAATGATATATCTGATCGTAAACAACTGCAACTAGTTCTAGGTCAAGAATTAATTCTTACAATTTAATTGCCAAAAGTGAAAACAAGTTATTATAGTCCAACTAGTGAAAGAAGAAGAAAAAAGTGAAATTGATCTCTATAAATCATAACAGAATGTGAACATCTTTTGAACGCTCTGATTGCGAAATTTAATCAATAACAACAATGTTAGGTGCTCTGGAGTGAAACACCCTGTATACAAGGACTCCCATCGTGACATTGCAAGCAGATTCTGTGATTCGATTCGTCTAAAGGATTAAAGTGAAACCAATGACACAATTTTTTGCTGGTGAATCAAGAATTCACTTTGTTCCATTCAGTGTTTGGTTGATTCCCAGATTTCATTAACATGTCTTCGTAAAAACGTCAGTTAAACTTCTACGTGCGAGATCGCTGCGTTTTTTTATTATAGTGGAAAGGCAACTGGACCATGCGAAATTAGATCTTAGGATGGTTGTAGACGTTGATCATGGTGAGGTCTTCCCTGAGTCTTCTTACTTTGAGAAAGTGTAGAAGATGTAGGAAGAAGTGGTTGGATTGGAAGATCACAGGAAGTTGATCTTTGTGGTCCTGCGTTTATACCATTATGGTACAGGTAATCTCGACCAGTATGGTGGTACCAGATTACTCTTCGAGAGGATATGATGCTGGATAAAGATTTAGGTGAGAAGGAATCTTTTGTAGAAAATGGAAACTTTTCGTGCACTTTACAAATATTAGAAAGTGTCATTTTTGTGTAGTCTTATTTAAGATTGATACAAGAAACAACTCATTGAATACCATTTCTGTTTGTTATTGGTTTTAGACTGATGAGAAAGAAACTACGTTTTGGTCCCAAAGAAAAAAGTCTAAAGATGTTGAATCACAAGATTTTTTTTGTTTTTCGAGAAATAACATGACCAGGAACATTTTCCTGAAAAATTGCGAGTGTTTCGTTGCTGGTGTGTACCACACCAGCAACGAAAGTGAGTGTATGCAGTCTTGTTCAAAATAAACGTCATCCACAACAATACCTTTCAATTCAGGCCATAAACAATAATCAATCATTGCTCGGTAACAAGATCGACGAGGAATCGACAAACCTGGGTTTTTGTAAACACTACGGGCTTCAGCAGCAATATTCTCAATTGTTCTTGAGCGACGCACACGTTTTTGATTTTTCACATCACTAACTTGTCCTAATAGCTCAAAATTTTCCGCCATTTTGACTCTTGCCGACCCAAAAATGCTCCATTTTTGCGAATTGTGACTATTTTTCTAGTGAATTTTAGCAATTTCAAAGCGTTTTTGAATAGATTATCGTTCCATTTTCAGTAATTAAGTAGTTTCACTTGTCAAATGTCAAAATATGACAGCTTCAAAAGAGACACCTGCCCATATAGAACAGTGTATATCTATCTACTGATAGATATGTTTATTTACATTCAAATAAGCATAAACAAGCCACAGTAGAATACAGAATTCGAATTTCAAATACTGCAATTGATTTCCATGAATTTAAAGACAAAAAATAGGAAGCAAATTTGTTTCTGTGAGATTTTATGTTTTTTACATAGGAAAAAAATCTCTTCCATTTATACAATTATCACGAAATTTTGCAGGAACATTCGTTTCACTATTTCGAAATTTCAGTTCGATCTGTTTTCTTAAATTATTGGGAATAACAAAATTTCATATTGATATAACTCCGGAACTATTCAACAGATTTTGTCCATAGTCTAACTCAACTTCTACATTCGTACCCTGAACATTCACTGAAAATTTCAATTCCCTCAAACATTATTTTCGAGACTTATCGTATACATTGCGGTTAGGCGGACGGTCAGAATGAATTTTGACCTCGAATTCTTCATCGGTGATTGAAATCTAATAGTTTATGGCGCATAATTCGAGAATTACTGGCAATTGGGTAAAATGATTTCTTGCTATTCTTTTAGGAAAAGTGTTTCAAAACAATGAAGCAAAATTAAATTTGGATCATGATAATCAATAAAATTGTGTTTATCTTATAATTTCGCATCAAAGGTGAACCATTCATTTTCGTTTAGAGTCAAGATAAAAATAAATTTCCTCGATTCATAGTTTCCAAGAAGAACCAATTCTATTCACTATAAATCCTTGTTATGACGTAATACATTTATCGTTTTCCTTCTTAAATTTGGATAAATGCCAGCTACTCGCTTTGAGGAAATCAAAATTACACCAACAACAACACACATTCATAAAGAAATACTTCTTATCGAACGATGTTATCATACAGGGTGTCCCTGAACTACGGTGCCAAATTGAAACAGAAGATTCGTCTTGAAAAATCAATAAAACTTTCCTAATCAAATTTTCAGTTGCCACCAGTGGTGTACTGTTTTGTGTACTCCTTCGAAAAATAGCAGAAAAAAGGAATCATGGTGCCCTTCTTGTACGCCACTGGTAGTAACTGAAAATATGATATTTCTTCAAAAATAAAGCACCTATTGAACATAAATATTCTTTCAAATTGAATTGAAATATTTTGGAAATTGTGAATAAAATGATAACTTTTAATTTTTCATATCCAACACCCTGTATCTCTGCAACGAGCGATATTTGAGTAAAGAAATACTAGAACAGTCCTATTTATTTTTCAAGACGAATCTTCTGTTTCAATTTGGAACCATACTTTCGGGACACCTTTATAATTCAAGGGATTATCGTAAAAAAAAATTCCAATGAGTTTTACATCCTTTGCTTCGCTATTGTTTAGGTTGTAAATCACCAAAAGCCGGAGATCAATTTTTTCTCGAGTCGTTAGAAGAACTCCTTATTCAAACTCGTAAACCAAAAGCAGTAAAAATGCCAGTAAAGACAAATAACGACAAAATAACCGCTGAACTCTCAACATATTCAAAATAGAATTGCAGGAAATACGTCTTCATATTTCCCAACAAACACACAAAAGACGAAAATAACACAATAGGACTCGAGCACCCTAATAAACCAAACAATAAAGGGGAAATCAAAGCTATAAATTTTCACCTAGTTCTACGTTGAAGTGTTTGTGCGCCTATAAGTTCAAAAAGAATTAGAACGACATCCTTGATTTCCTCAAAGCTCATATATAACTGGGTTAAAGGTTCCAATTCGAGCTTTATATTTAGACCAGTCAATTCCTGTTTATGATGTATGAAACTTGAGGAGTTTTTAAACATTATGTCTAGAAGAATTGGACCACGTCATTTCATATAATGGAAGGATGAAGTTATTGTCGATGATTGGAGCTGTTCAAGTTGGAAGTAAACATCGAATTATAATTATTTCAAAACGTTAGAAGTGAACATATCAGGGGGTTTGAATTTTCCAAGTACGCCACTGAATTTTAATGTATTTTGAAATAAAAAAAAAATAGTACAGTAAAGATGGAGACGATGATGACAGTTTTTTCAATTATCAATTATCGACTGTCATTATGAAAGACTTTCTTACTAAAAGCTCAACATATTTCATCTTGCAACCATAGCAACATCTTTGATATAGACTTTTTTCTCATGTCAAAAGTCAAATTATCACTTTGAGATAATTTTTTTGTCTATAGGAGGCATTAGAAAGAATCATAGAGTAATAAACATAGATAGAGGAAATATTCGCAATTTTACATGTCCCCAACATGGTTAGATTACGTTGTCGGATTGTGATATATTTTCAAATCCACAATTTTACTATATCGTTATGAATTTATATGATGTTGAATGAAATATATTCATTTGAGTGATTCCCGATTAAATATGCAAATTTGAATATTTGGAATCCGATATTTGCCTAATTGTCGAATTTATAATAAGCAGAATATTTATTATTTTCTGTATCTACCTGCTGAAATCCAAGGTTTGGCAACTTTTGCTCTCCTAGTGTCATCGGTTGTTTCACGTCGTTTGGTTTGCTGGAAGTTTGTTTTCTGAATTTCTGATATATTTAGGTATTTATTTGAATATATTTTGGGTTAATATGAAACATTGATTCACTATGGGACATAAGAAGTGCGTTCTTTGTGGAGAAACTCGCGAATTGAGTAAAATATCGTATCACTGATATGTTTTCATAGTTTGATTTGATAGTTCATATTGGGGACAAAATTTGCTTACTGAAGATGACATATGCTCCCTCTCTCTATTTTTATTACTCTATATGTCTATGCTTATTACTCTGAGGAGTGAATAGACCATTTGAAAGTATAAAAAATATTATATGTCATATTCATAGACATCCACCTAGATCATACCTTCAAGAATTGTATAAAACTTTCGAAGAATGGTCTAAAACTCAAATAATTCATTAATCACTCTATTTTCCTTCTTTCACGTTTAGTATTTTGCTCTATATTTCAAAATTTCCCACAATGTAATATGCTAGTTAATTCGAGAGTCTGAACAGATTCATATTCTCTAAAAAAAGGTAAATGGAAACTTTAGTGCATTGCTATAGCAGGAATGTAATGGATCGAAGTAATCGTATTATTATTATGAATACAAATAATATTGGATTTATAATTTACATCAAAATGATCTTGGCGAAAGAAAACGGTTCAATCAACAATATTGCATAAGATTGAATTTTTCCTACCGACCTTTCAGATTGCGTTTTTTTTTTCGAGAAATATCAATGGGAATTAAAAAAATCCATTCGTTTTGAGTGCTCATTAAACTAAATAATTTGATAATAAGTGAAGAATGTCAAGTAGCCTATTGTTAGTTATTCGTATAAATTTTTTGTAAGCTACCGTAAACAACTTTCATTGCATGAAGTAACAGTGCAAATTACATCTAAAACACAAGCGATAACTCTCAACTTCCGTTCGAAGATTTCACCATTCTTTCTCTCCATAACAATATAACCGCTATTGCCTCCAATCTCCGATGAGATTAGGTGCAGATTAGCTTCTTCTAAATATGCTAATGCAACCCGGCAGCTTCTTGAGATGGACCAAGACCATTTGCATATGCATCCCACCGTTACAATCGCGTATAATCGGCTTCTACGGTTGCTCCTACGGCTCATGAAGCTTATAAACGCATCTGCTAAAGAGATTAGTTCGAGATAAGAGGAAGCACGCTTAAAAACGTCAATTTAGCAACTTCCCCTCAACATGCGTGTGTGTTTCTAATCACTCTTTTAATTTTACCTTCTTTGATTTCCGCTTTCGTTATGTAACCATTTGTCGAGTCTTAAATGAAGGGTTAAATATGCTGTGTTTGGGTTTTGTCGTGATAGGATGGGATTTTTAAGGTGTAAAATTAACAAAAGGATGACTTCAAATCACTAGACAACAAAGTAACTCGATTGAATCTAATTTGACGACGTGAAAACATGATAGATCTGATTATTTTTCGTTTTGAAGTCAAAAACAGAAAGATTCTTTTCTCAAAATCAAATAGAATGAGAGTCTTATGTGTTTTATAATATAAAGGTTGTTTTTTTTGAAGCTATAGAACTTTAAATTGCAATGAAACAACGATGGATTCTTCGATTGATATTACTTTTATTTATCCGCAAGATAATCTTGTGGCATTACATTTTAAATATGATTTCTGGCATATGACCGCCACGACTGGCTCGGATGTAGTCCAATCTGGACGTCCAATTTTCGATGACTTTTTCCAACATTTGTGGCCGTATATCGGCAGTAACACGGCGAATGTTGTCTTCCAAATGGTCAAGGGTTTGTGGCTTATCCGCATAGACCAATGATTTTACATAACGGTGTTTCGACATACACTTGAGGATTAGCTTCTCTCCAAATAAGGCAGTTTTGTTTGTTGACGTAGCCATTCAACCAGAAGTGCGCTTCATCGCTAAACAAAATAAAATGGACGTAGTGCGCGATACGTATTCCGCACAGAACCATTATTTTCGAAATAAAATTGCACTATTTGCAAGCGTTGTTCGGGCTTGAGTCTATTCATGAAAAATTGCCAAACCAAACTGAGAATAAATTACTTGACAGCTGTTAAATCGGTCGCCATCTTGAACAGTAATGCCAACTTGAAGTTATATACCTCGAAAAAAACACCCCATACAAATGTATATTCTTGACCATTCGTAGACATTGACTTTTATCCCTGAAATTTTAGATACTTATTTGCCTGGGTTTTCTAAATTTGGTACCATAATTGTCATTAATGAACGGTGCTCTTTTATTATAGAAAATAAAGATTCAACCATTTTTTCATTCAAGAAAACTGAGAATATAGCCGCATTGTTGACGAAAACCCAAGTTTTTTGATCCATCGTCGATCTTGGGAATTAGGCTCTGAAAGATTATTTTTATGACCTCAATTGGATGATATTGAAATTTTTTTTCGAACAAGACGGCTCTACCTGGAACTCAAGCAATGAAACAATCGCAATTTTGAAAGAAAGATTTCCTGGTACAATGTTATTTCTTCAAGATGTGATTGGCCATCGATATTTTGTGATTTAACAACTTTAGACTTTTTGCTTTGAGCCACTTCAAAGATGAGGTCAATGTCAATGCTCCTCAAACTATTTAAGACATTTTAGATGGAATTCGTAAAGTTATCGAGGACAAACAGCCGCACATACACTATACAGCACAATAATTATTCTTTGTGATTTTTTTCACTCAGTTAATGAGTCAAATATAGAAGTGATTCAAATATGTTTTTATTAATTTCGCAATGTTCACTAATTTTAATGAGAGTTGTCGAAGTGAAGTCTTCGAAGAAGGCTAAACATTTTCAATTCTCAGTAGTATTACCGCATAAGTCTGTCGATTTTTAAGTATTTTTTAATTATGTTAGAGCTCTTGAAAAATCTGAGCTATGAAGCTGAATTTTGATATAACTAACTTTCTGCTGAACTTTATGTTGAAACAAAGTTACGATTATTTGAAAGCTTGACACGTTTCTATAAGCAACCCTTGCGTATATTGCTATTCAACTTTCCACTTTGGCTTCAAAACATTTCCGCTTCCAATTTCACCATTTCCATTTCCGATGTTTGTTGTTTTTCCGCATAAATTTGTTTTCCTTACCGATGAAAGCTGCTAATTTCGCAATGCTCTCGATCAAAGCGGATTTCTGAGAAACAATAACTTAAAATAGGCCAACCGGCATTTACGAATCTTTTCATAGAACTGCCTGAAGATGTCCCTTGATGTTATAAATATTTGACAAGGAATCTGAACCGGAAACCATGGGAAAACGGAAACGGTTTCCTGTCGGATATGAAAATAGGTGACAAGTCAATGGGAAAAACCGTCAACTTCAATTTTCTTCAGTTCTTTTCGGAAGCTATTCGGAGTTTTCTGATATTTTTTTTGCGGGTATAGAAAATGAATTATGTGAGAGGTTACTCGGGAAATTTAGAGATTTCATTACATAACGGTATATAGGGTGGCCTACATGAGCCAGGTCAGAAGGATATTTCCTTAAATATGATTTTTTTAGTAAATGTAGAGACAATACTTTTTTGATTTGAATAGACACCATATGATTGCAAATTCGTGGGTCTAAGATCATTCCCTTAAACGTGGTGACAACCAGTCAAGAATCTGTTAGTAAAATAGCTTTTTCAACATCTTGAACATGTTCCTTCTTTCTCCAATCGCAAAACAGTGAATATTCTTTCACGTATAAAATCTTGGACTTTTCAGGAAGCAAATCTAAACATACACTATTTGCTTCCTCTAAAATATTAGCGGGAATACTAAAATCTACCATGATGTTCTTCAACCAGCAAACATTCTCTCGTATCATTCTACCATGGTTATCTAATTTTTCCCCCTCCATCTGGGCCACATTCTTAGCATTTTTTACTCTACTTTTTTTATTTTAAAATTCATTAAAATTCTGTGGCTCACTCGGAAAATTCAACACATCTTATTGTTACACCAAAACAAAAAAATAGACAACACCGCCGCGCCCAATAAGAAAAATCCACTAATATATCAAGACACGTCCAATCTGAATTTATTATCACCTCTAGATCGCAATCTCAATTCAAATCGTGTCTTATATAATTTACATCCTTTTGTTTAATAATACCCTATCACCTATACGTCCTATACACATTATTCTTTTAACACGATTTCTGATGTCACGTGAACGTGGCACCGTTCTCGATCCTTGTGAAGGTGAAGATCGCTGGGAGAAAGGCAAAGAAGCATGAGAATTGTCCGTGTTTGTGAATACGACCGAGATATTAACTGCAAGAACCGAAAGGTTCAGTCCTTGAATAGTCATTAAGTACCTTGGGAATAGAGACTGTTTGATGCAGGTCGTGAAATTGGAAGCTATATGCTTAAGATATGATGATGGTGGTGCTCTGTGAGCCTCTAGACTAGATGAAGAAGTTATTGTAGTTCGTGCGAATTTTATGATATTCTCACGGTTGGAGTTCTAAAGGAAGATTAGATAGGGATATCCTGTAATTTCAGTGTTAGATGCAGCGGTAGATGATAGTAAAAATTTGATGCAGAGATGTCAGATTGAAGTTTAGTTTCTTTGAAGTAATTCTGTTACTTTTAAATTGTTGCTGTACAGTATTGGCGACGATAGGTCTTGATATTGTAGGTATCCAATGCCAAAAACGGAGATGAAATCTCACTAGTTGATTGAATGTGTTATCCAACAAGACTTTCTATTTTGATGTTGAAAAAGTAAATTTTAAGAAAAATCAATTGATGTTTATTTCATTGTGAAGAGTCATTAACGATGAAAAACGATATCAGCCAAGTGGCTGCCAGGCTACGATTGCTGCATCATGTTCGAGCATTTGAGGCTGTATGTAACGGGTGTTTTTTTTCGAGGTATATAACTTTAAGTTGGCATTACTGTTCAAGATGGCGACCGATTTAACAGCTGTCAAGTGATTTATTCTCAGTTTGGTTTGGCAATTCATCATGAATAGACTCAACTCCTGAACAACCATTGCAAATAGTGCAATTTTATTTCGAAAATAATGGTTCTGTGCGGAATACGTATCGCGCACTACGTCCATTTTATTTAGTTTAGCGATGAAGCGCACTTCTGGTTGAATGGCTACGTCAACAAACAAAACTGCCGCATTTTGAGTGAAGCTAATCCTCAAGTGTATGTCGAAACACCGTTACATCCAGAAAAACTGACTGTTTGGTGCGCTTTATTGGCTGGTGGAATCATTGGTCCGTACTTCTTCAAAACCGATGATGACCAGAACGTTACAGTCAATGATGATCGGTATAGAGCCATGATTACTAACTTTTTCATTCCTGAATTGAACAACCATGATGTCCAGGATCTGAGGTTCCAACAAGACGGCGCAACATGTCACACAGCTCGTGCCACAATCGATTTATTGAAAGACACGTTTGGTGACCGCCTGATTTCACGTTTTGGATCTGTGAATTGGCCTCCAAGATCTTGTGATTTAACACCGCTAGACCACTTTCTGTGGGGCTATGTTAGGTCATTGGTCTACTCTATGCGAATAAGCCACAAATCCTTGACCATTTGGAAGACAACATTCGCCGTGTTATTGCAGATATACGGCCACAAATGTTGGAAAAAGTCATCGAAAATTGGACGTCCACATTGGACTACATCCGAGGCAGCCGTGGCGGTCATATGCCAGAAATCATATTTAAAATGTAATGCCACAAGATTATCTTCCGGATAAATAAAATTGATGTCAATCGAATAATCCATCGTTGTTTTATTGCAATTTAAAGTTCTATAGCTCTAAAAAAAATACCTTTTATTTGATTAAAAAATAAGAAGAAGGTTTGAAGATAATTACGAAGTTTCTTGAAAAATTACATGAATATCAACTTTAACAAACGTACGAAAGTTTCAGACTTCGCATCAGTGCTTTCCTAATTTTTTTCGTCAAATCTAGATTTATTTCGTGAATCCAAAATAACATTTTCGACCTACTCTATCTTATGTAACCAAGCCGTCAAATGCAGTAAACTATTTTAAGAACCGTATACAAGCCAAGTTCACATTTTCATTTGTGTCCAACGTATACTAATAATAACGTCATGTTTGTGTTTATTGTTACAAGAAAAAAAAATTGTCCCACTTATCACCCAATTTGTCGCTTCTCATTCATTAACTTTTGTGGAGGAAGTGCATGCTACAGCAGCATATCTTAACGACAATTTTACAACGCAGAAATTGTATCATGAATGATTGTACCCATAGTTAAATGGAATTTATTGAATTTTTGAATAAGTATTAAAAAATGGAATTAAAAAAATTAAACTGTTATAGAGGAAATTCTGAACAGAGAATTCATAGCCGTTTGTCGAAAAAATATTTATTGTTTATGAAAATACACATTTGGGAATTTATTTCAACGAATATTATCTCTCCTTGAGTTTAATTTGCCCCTGAGGTTTGAATTCTTGCACAATTGATTTTTTAGGGGTGCTGCTTTAGATCTTTGCAAAATGCCGTGTAGCAGTATTGAACCGGTCTTCTCAATTTTTTTTTACCAATTTTGGAATCAGAGGAATACTTGGCGCATCATTTCAGTGATGAAAATCTTAAATATTAGGGATTTATACATACATTTGTATGAAAATGTGATGAGAAATGCCCATTTGAATTAAATTAGTTTTCAGAGAACGAAATCCGAATTTCTAGTGGATTAACATGTGTTGGGTCTATTAGAAAAATATGAAAAAACACGTTTTAGTCGAACCTCCGAGTATTAAACATAGATAGAGAGAGCATATTCCATTTTCAGTAAGCAAATTTTGTCCCCAACATGAACTATCAAATTTGACATGAAGCGCGCGGAAATGAAAACATACCATTGATACGATATTTCAATCAATTAGCGAATTTCTCAACAAAAAACGCACTTCTTATGTCCCATAGTGAATCTACGTTTCATATTAACTCAAAATATATTGAGATGAATACCTAAAATATATCAGAAATTCAGGAAACAATCTTCAAGCGCGCCAAACGACGTGAAACAACCGGTGAGCAAAAGTTGCCAAACCTTGGATTTCAGCAGGTAGATACAGAAAATAATAAATATTCTGCATATTATAAATTCGAAAATTGGAAAAATATCGGATTCCAAATATTCAAATTTGCATTTTTAATCGGAAATCACTCAAATTAATATATTTCATTCAAAATAATATACGTTCATAACGATATAGTAAAATTGTGGATTTAAAAATATATCAAAATCCGACAACGTAATCTAACCATGTTAGCGACATGTAAAAATTGCGTATACTCCCTCTATCTATGTTTATTACTCTATGAATCGAACCAATTCGATGTATACTATCCAACTGGATGCTGCCAATACCACATCGTAAAATATTCAGCTCATGATATAATTCACTCATAGACGTAAGACCTGTTAAGCATATAATTAGTCTAATGGAATTTCAACTGGTTTCCATTAATAAATTAGAGTTTGACTCTCGGGTGCAAATATCGCTCTAAATTGCTAATATCGACGGATGTAATATTTTTGACGGCCGTCCTCTAATAGACACTCTAATGTGATGGTAAACATCCTGAAATGAAATGAGGAAGATGAATTTATTGACGAAAGCAATCATAACAGGAGCAATAAGTTAAAAGTCCTATAATTAGTAGTTAGCATAACAAATGAAGATTTTTGAGGAAAATAGCATTTTGAGGTACAAAAATAGGTTTTCATTCACATAAAGCCCCATTAATTGAAAAAAATCACGTAAGGAAAATAAGATTGTGATATACGTATAAAAATAGGTTTCCATTCAAATGAAACTCCTTTAAATTGAAAATATTTCAGTTCCATTTAAAATTTGTCGGGTCAATTAGAATAGTTATTTATAATACAAGTGCAGAAGGCATTGATATTCTTCCACGAGTTCAAAATCCAAAAACGAGCCACGAAGTGGCGAGTTTTGGAATGAACGAGTGGTAGAATGAGCCTTCTGTACGAGTATTATACATTATTTTCTCTAATTCATTGCATTTTCATTGAAATTAATGAAATATTCCCATAAATATATTTTAGTGATTTTTGCATTGAAAAATGTTGGTTGGCAGAACTGATTTCTGATTTCTTTAAGGCAAATTGATGAATTGACAGATAGAGCCGTGGCGGAAAGTTCGGAGTACCAACATAGAATAATAAAATATAACCATGAAAACTGTGCGTTTCTGATATATTCTCACACGATTTTGTTCTACAAGATGTGGAAGAATGAACGGAATAACCACAGAATTAGAGAATAGTTATTTATAATACAAGTGCAGAAGGCATTGATATTCTTCCACGAGTTCAAAATTCAAAAACGAGCCACGAAGTGGCGAGTTTTGGAATGAACGAGTGGTAGAATGAGCCTTCTGTACGAGTATTATACATTATTTTCTCTAATTCATTGCATTTTCATTGAAATTAATGAAATATTTCCATAAATATAATTTAGTGATTTTTGCATTGAAAAATGTTGGTTGGCAGAACTGATTTCTTTAAGGCAAATTGATGAATTGACAGATAAAGCCGTGGCGGAAAGTTCGGAGAACCAACATAGAATAATAAAATATAACCATGAAAACTGTGCGTTTCTGATATATTCTCGCACGATTTTGTTCTACAAGATGTGGAAGAATGAACGGGATAACCACAGAATTAGAGAATAGTTATTTATAATACAAGTGCAGAAGGCATTGATATTCTTCCACGAGTTCAAATTTTTTGAATGAACGAGTGGTAGAATGAGCCTTCTGTACAAGTATTATACATTATTTTCTCCAATTCATTGCATTTTTATTGAAATTAATGAAATATTTCCATAAATATCATATAGTGATTTTTGCATTGAAAAATGTTGGTTGGTAGAACTAATTTCTTTAAGGCAAATTGATGAATTGACAGATAAAGCCGTGGCGGAAAGTTCGGAGTACCAACATATAATAATAAAATATAACCATGAAAACTGTGCGTTTCTGATATATTCTCGCACGATTTTGTTCTACAAGATGTGGAAGAATGAACGGAATAACCACAGAATTAGAGAAATAATATTTCATTAATTAATACTGGGTGAATTAAATGAACCAAACAGCAGTGAATGGGTTGAGTATCTGAATGGGTGATCGCTCTATTATACAAATGAATCAGCCAAATTTCCGCTGAAATTTTAGATGTATACGCAATTAATAAAATGAGCTAAGCAGCAGTGGTTTGGGCCAGTATCTGGATGGATGACCGCTGTTTTATGCAATCGAATTTCCTCTGAAATTTTGGGTGTTCATGTGAGGCGTATATGCAATTAATAAATTGAGCTAATCAGCAATAGATGGGGTCAGTATCTGGATGGATGACCGCTCTTTTATACATTAAGGTCTTTCGAGGATTGAAATTTTAATTATTCTGATTGAATTTCAAGAGCAGATAGACCAATTTTCGCTAAGGGGTGATCGTCTATGACTTATTACTATTTGGGGTCTGTCCAGCTATATCAGTCTTCAGGGGGTTCTAAATTGTATTTTGTCATGAAACACTTTCAAGCTATTAATTTTTTTTTTGTGTAATGGTTTATTTGGAAGCCCTTGAATTTTGTTGTCAAACAAAATAAATAAATGAATCTAGCGTCCAAGTCTCTTCTGAATGTTGAAAGTTGAAATTGAGGAACTCGAATTTTGTGTTTGGAGTGTCTAATGATGTAGAAATATTCCATATGCAATTTAAAAGAGAACACATGGAAAAATTAAACAGAAATAACTGTAAATTAAGTAATTTACTCAAACGGAAATGCGTGATCATCAGGCTCATTAAAGAAGGTGTTAGGTACAAATCCGTTTGAAACCAATTATGAATCCTAATGGGATTTAAAAATTCTCAATATGTAATTCAAACATATGACTCTTGAAAGATGAAAATTAATACATTGAAGTATTTTTCACCAACTAATCACTATAGATATCGCAAAATATTCTTTTAATTAATTTATTCTCAAATTATTTTACAAATCTTTATCTTCAATTTGTAAAAAAGTGTATTATATGCAAAATTACGATTATGGAAAACTACAAAAAAAATGAAGCAAGAAAATGATAAAATATGTAAGAGAATCTATGATCTCTGCATTCTTCTTTTTGCATCATTCATAAAATTCTGTGAAACTTGAAACAATAACTTGACATTCAACTGACATGAATCTCTTCGAGTATTTTGAATTACTCGGAAGGAAACTAATCCCATCAAAGAACTTAGGGATATACGAAAACAATAAAAGAGAACTAATAGAGCTCTCTGATAGTTTTATTCTTAATTTAGGTAATCTGAGAATATTAAAATGAACTATGAACTGATGAAAACAATTTTTTTCCAGAAAATGGAAGGAATTCTGTTAAGGGAGGTAGAACATCTCCTGTGATAAGATCACCGACGTTATCGAGAACTGTCGCAACTAAACCAGCTCCAAAGACAGTAGAAGCCTTAGCTATTTTAGTACAGCATTTAGTTTTTAACGTAAGTGAACCCATCATAAATCTTAGAAGAGTACTGGGTGGGCAAATTTCGATGTTTTAGCACTACAACTTTTAAGCCAGAGGAAATAGAAAGAATCTGGTACCGCATTCTCGTTCTCTCTTTCTGAGAAACTAACAAGTGTAGTATTCATTTTTGGTCACCTTCTTTTGTTTTCGAGTTATAAGCGAAAATTTGAAAATTGGCGATATTGATAAACATCTATATGTCCGCTAATACTGATGATAGAGCTCTGAAATTAAAACATCATATAGTTACTTTTTTACGTAAAATCCAGTGGCGTGCTAGTCTTTTTAATACGAAGCTATGACCCAAAGTTATGTTTTTTCAAATGGGAACACTTGATTTCTGTGCCATTTTTTGAAAGCTTAATTTTTCCTGATTTTAAAAATATATAACAACGTATGGTTTGTATCAATATAAATAATAGAAAAAGGTCAAAAACCTTTTTTATTAAGAGCCTCAATATTTCTATGGTTTCAACTGTTGATGAGCACAGAAAAATAGAGCTTCCTATAACAAGAGCAGTGTCCTTTCGTCAATCTGATTATTTCTATGCTTCTTCTTTATTTCTACAAAATTCGAATTCAGATATATTTCATAATGTTTTTCGAATTTTTCCAATTTTCGCTTATAACTCGAAAACAAGAAAAGTTGGCCAAAAATGAATCCTACTCTTGTAAGTTTATCAGAAAAAGAGAACGAGAATGGGGTATCAGATTTTGTCTGTTTCCTCTGGTTTGAAAGTTGTAGTGCTAAAATATCGAAATTTGCCCACCCGTTACAACTAAAGAAACACTCTCAACTAGAGCGATTAAACTAAAAAAAACAAACTAATTTATGCAGGTAGAAGCCTTCGAAGTTCCAAATTTAAGGGCTAAAATCAAACGGATTGAAGAGCATCTAGCACAAGAGAAGCAAAAGAGTGCCACTTTGTTAGAAGAAGAGAAGAACAGATGGCAGGAAGATATAGCAGACTTGGTGAATGCTCATCAGATCCAATTGTCCCAAAGTGAGTAGATGTTTTGGAATTGATACAGGGTGTGCCATGGGTAGATCCTTGAATTCGACACCATTTTCACCATTACCAACCATATTGCCTGCTATAGCTCCTAGCTTGGCTTGATTTTCAAGCTACTTGGCTTGAGCTTAACTTGATTCCAAGTCAAGCTTAAATCAAGTAGTAGTTTTTCAATGTCGAGTCAAGACAAATATTTATTTATCAAGTACTTGAATCATATCAAGCTTTAGCAGTTTTTTGTGTATTGTCACATCAATAAAAAATGATGAAATGAGATGGAAACTTGCAAAAAACACTTTTATTTATTAAACTTATCGTATAAAAGAACCGAAAATATCAACTTTGTTGAAATAGAAACATAAATAATTAAATCACTGTAAATCAAAACAAAATGAAAAATAATAAGGAAATAAAGTTTCTTAATATTGGGAAACCTCCAGGCTTTGTTTGATTTCATAATTTTCCATCCAGGATCTTAGACACATGAGGCAACTTATAGATTTGTCGCCTAACCTATTGCGGGTTTTTGTAATTGTAAGAGCAGCTCTGGAAAATTGTCTTTCAACAGGAGCTGAAGATGCTGGCGTTGGTAAAAAAGCCTTGGCCATTTTGGCCAAGTTTGGAAAGATATTTCCGAAACTACCTAAATCTACCAATAGATTTCAAAGAAATATGAGAAAACCACTAATAAAGTTACACTGGCGAATGCTTCAGTCTCTCGGCGCTAGAGGAATTCCCTTATTTAGTCTAAGCGCACACGAGATTGCAGAAATATATGCCGTGCGACGCGTGAATATCAAGCTCAAGTAATATCAAGTAGCTTGATATCAAGTCAAGCAATAAATATCTAAAATCATGTAGTTCAAGTATGTAATTTTTCACGAGCTTGATTTTCAAGTCAAGTAATTGGTTAAAATGTCAAGCTACTTGGCTTGATGAATCCCTATTTTTTCTAAATATTGACATTATCCTTCCTTCCAGTCGCAAACCAGAACAGCGAATCCGAAGAGAAACTGACCAACCAATATGAGCGCTCAAAAGCAGACCTCAGGAGGTACTACGAAGAAAAACTGCACGCCATCAAGAAGGAGTACGAGAAACTGCAGAAGAGCCACGCTGAATCCCTGGACATCCTGAGGGAGGAGAATGAGGCCATCAGGGAGGACATAGACGAGAAGAATGAAGAGATACGGAGCGCCAAAAGGGAGAGTTTGAGGCTCAAGGAAGACTACGAGGTCAAGGAGAAGTCGCTGAGAGACCAGATCAACCAGATGTCCAGGGAGAATCACAAGTTCAAACAGGAGTTGGCTGCTTGCAGGCAGGACGTTAACAAGTTGGAAGAAGAGAGAGTCAGGCTTGCCGAGGAGAATAAGAGGTTGCTCAGCTATGGTGAAGGCAAGGATTGCGGTGTACAGGTAGGTGCCATCGAAGGTTGACATAGTCGTCTATGAATTCTTGAATTAATCTCAGCAAGACTTTTGACGATGTGTCTATGTTACAAGTATTTACAGACACACAGACAGACACCAAACCAAAATTATTCAGAATGTTCCAAAATGAATTTGGTGAGCTGCAATGGACTAGTTTTCATTTTTTTGTTAAGGATTAATTCTAAAAATTTAAGTAAAATGGAACAAAAATGTGGAAGAATCATTGAAATATCTCTAGAAATGAAAAAGTTATGTGACTTTGAAGTTGCGCTTGGAAGAATAATTTCATAGTACGTGTAAGTGGCGTGACGTCACACACTAGACGACTGGTATTCGCAGAGTGCTTACGAATTCATTGGTGTACAATCACTTGTGCCGTTCGTGTCGTGTTTTGTTCGTTACACGATGGCTGAAATAACTTACTATATACATATATATAAATTACTTTTTTCTCTTTTTACTTTTTACTCCTCACATAAATATGTTTTCCCATTGATAGACTTCAACAACCAGTACTCAACTACAAACTGTTTATGAAACGTTTTTTAAATAAATCATCGTTATAAGTTGAACCATGATGAAGCAAACTCAAAAGTAGATACTTACTTGGAAAGTTTAACTCCTTTTATTTCAGCACTGACATAAGATGGATTTGAAGAAAAAAACTCCATCATTGCGAATATATCTATTTTAGGCAAATTGTAACTTTGTCCTTTCACGAAGCTTCTTCCATTATGGTGACATAAAAACAAAACTCGAGTTAAAACTACACTGTACAACCACAAACGGCGCGAGAGCCTTGGCGCGGCTAAGTATTTAAACGTAATTTATGGTGTAGCGATCACAGGCAAGTGCCGTGACGTCACAGACCAAAGAAGTTTCGCGCTAAAATACGGAAATTTACATAATCTATTTCTCAGTCATTTATTGATGAATTTTCAAAAATTTTTCACTGATTTATCAGTTTTGCTCTATATTTTAATTCTATCGTGTCAAATAGAGTATTATCAACATCACTAAACTAGTCCATTATGAATTCAAGAACTATCATTTTTGAACACCTAAAATATAAAATACTATAAACGAAATAGAGAGACAAAGGATGTGCTCCTCAATTATTGTGATATTATTTATGAATTTTAACTTTTTTCCCACAGGAGGCGGAGTCATTAAGATTTGTGTTGGGTATCAAGCTAGGTGAGGTATCGGACCTGAGGAAATCGCTACTGGAGGCCCAACAGAAGGTAACAGATTTGGAAAAGATTCAAGAAGAAGCTATAAAGTTGAAGAATAACAATGAGAGTTTATTGGTGCAACTTGACAGGCAAAAGGAACTAGAGATGTAAGATCCTTCTTTCCATTTTCAATTGCAATATTGTATATTTAAAATTGTCATATCTTATCCCCGACGTCGTTTTATGGAAAACCCAGCTGGCTTGTTTCATTTTTTAATCTCACTCCTCACATCTTTTCAGGACACTCCAGGCGGAGAACAAGCGGCTAGAGATGCTGCTCCAGGAAGAGGCCAAGCAGAAGAGGAGCATCTCCCTCCGCAACGAGGAGCTCCAGTACAAACTGGAACAGAACAAGGAGGTGGTGACCAAGATCCTGGAGCAGACAAACCACGAGAGCAAGATCGACCAGTACTTATCTTCGAGCTTCAACAGCGATCGCTACAACTCCAACACCAGCCTAAACCTCTCCTTCAGGAACTTCTATCCGATAGGAAGGAGCAGCACTGGAGTGGAGGTTGGAAGCAGGACCCCAAAGAAGCCCAAGACGTCCTTGGACGAGGACGAATCCCCTCCCTTGTCTCCTCGAGTGAAGGGCGTAGTAGAAAAATCGGACTCTGTTTCTTACGTGTTGGATCTGAACGAGAGCCCAGAAGTCGTGGCCAGTCGGTTGGTACGCAGGAGCTTCAGGAACTCCACTAACCAGAAGGTGGCAAGCAAGACCACAAACGGGAAGAAGCAGAGGAGCAAGGGTAGCCCGTTGAGCCAGAGCTCCTCTGCAAGCTCGTTGATATCCTCGAACGTGGAGTACCAGAACAGGTCCAGGTCGGTGTCTTCGAGAAATTGCGACGAGTTCTCCGACTTCAACTACTCGGACAACAGCAGTTCACCGTCGCCTTACCACTCCACCAACCAGAACATCGACAGGACGCACGAAACCAGGAAGCCCGACGTGGTGGACCTGGACTTCCTGGACGACCACGTGATAGACCTGACGTTGCCGGCGTTGCCTTCCGAACTGGGGGATAAGACTGGGGTGCAGCCCCTTCCCCGACCCAAGCACCTAGCTGGGGAGGCTCTGGTCTCGGAGAGCAACTCCGAAGACGAGTGCACCAGCTCCTCGAGCGGTCCCTTATGAGACGAGCTGTTCTGAAACGTTATCCGAAGAGTTGTGACGTTCCAAGGGTTAGAAGAGGTCGTTTCTCCGCTTTAGCTGCTAGTAGTTCGGAATCGACGAGTACTAGTGTGGCACCTTCCCCGTAGCGTAATCCTCCAAAGGACCGTCGTTTGATACCCAGGTCGTGAATTTTGCAACACTTCGAATTTTAGATTTTTATCCACGCAATTAAAAGCGGATGCTGTTATAAGCTGAGAATTCCATCTTAGTGCGTTCATGTGAATTTTATCGTGACTGTATAGTTTTTGTATTATGTTTATGACTTGTATAAATTTTTATTTTTTATATATTAAAACATTTTTGAATATACGAGGACTGATATGTTGCATGAGTGAAGGTGGAGATTAAGATTCCAATTATGTTAATTGGATGTTAAGGTTGAGAGGTAGAGAGTACGAAATTAAGGAACCAAGAAGATTTGACGGTAAATTTTTTCTAATCTGTTTTCCTCTTTTTGTACTCGATTCGAAGGTTTACTTAAATTTTACCGGAGATTATTGCGAATACTGGTTTCAACGAGTATTTTTGTAAAAAATGATGTTATCCAAAGCCATTATTTGTTTAGTGCTGTTGATTTAAGGTGAGGTTGTTTTTTTACAATTGGTCGATGTATATGGAATCAGAAACTTATTTATTATTGTCTGAGAGGAGATGTATGTACTTTTTCGATTGTTAGGACCAATAGATTTGCATATTTGGTATTTATTGTATATTATTATCGAAGGTTTTCAGGAGAGATCTTATTGCATTGTATAATAAAGTTACTATCATTTGAATATGTTGATGTTCAAACCTATACTCTAGTAGCGACTCGTGACCTATTAAATTTTTTATTGAAAATTTGAAAATTTTAATAGATTTCTTGTAACTAGCAAATTCAACGAAAATCTCATTGTGTACATTGTACAACATGAAATCTGGCATTAAGTAAATATAATAGTTAACTGCGTTTATTAAACGCTTTTCAGTTTCATTTTTCTTGAATGATGAGATGATATTTTGAAATCAAATCCATTCTATCAATCGAATTACAAAGTTCACTAACAAACCGAAGCGTACGCCACTGTCAAACCAAACGAGACAAGTGCACTGTGCAATATGAATATGTTATGGGCAGCACTACCAGCTTATGTCACAATTACGTCGAAACAATTTTGCTCTAGAGATAATTCTCATTTTTCATTGGTCGGACCAAGGTTCCAATATTTTGAGAAGATAGAGCTGTGTAGGATTTCTGATGTAGTAGGTTCATCCAGAGGTGTATCAAGGATAGACGAATGATGATTTCAAAATGAAAAAATTACAAAATTGGACATTTTCGTTCTAAAAACAATTTTCAATAATACGTCTCGAAAATGAGAAAATATTTTATACCGATTATGTTATCCTCAGAATTCCATTCAATAGACTCGTAAAGGATATTGAATAAGTGAAAAAACACATTAAAACAAAAAACATTATATTGAAGAGGGAAAGATATTTAATTCATTTCATTTTGATGTATACATAGCATTAGAGTACTTTATTCTTGAGCTATCCCAAAATATTCAAAAAAGCAATTAGACCAATCCTTGGAGGTGACTTAATTAACATGCTGATATATTATTAAGCCAATTGAAAAGTCCCCGGTCTGATGCACAGATGGCGGTGCCAGTATTAAATCCATATGATTTTTGGTAAGTACCAACCTTCAAACGATACGTGTCAAAATTTGACAGCAGTCCGATCATTAGTTTGTGAGATATTGCGTTGTGAGTGTAGCTACTTTTGTTATTTGAAAAAAAATTTAAAAAAAGAATTTCGTGCGCTGATAAAATATTGCTTTTTGAAGGGAAAACATACAGTTGAAGCAAAATCTTAGCTTGATGAAGAATTTCCGGGGTCTGCACCAGGAAAATCAACCATCATGGATTGGTATGCTAAGTTTAAACGTGGTGAAATGAGCACCGAAGACGGCGAATGCAGTGGACGCCCAAAAGGGGCTGTCACCGACGAAAAAAATATAAGAAGTTCACAATATAATTTTGAATGAACGTAAAGCGAAGTTGATTGAGATAGCAGACAATGTAAAGATATATCTGAACGTGTACATCATATCATTCACGAATATTTGTACATGAGAAAGCTGTGTGCAAGATGGGTGCCGCGCAAGCTCACATTCGATCAAAAGCAACAACGTGTTAATGATACTGATTAGTGTTTGAAGCTGTTTAAGTGCAATAAACCTGAATTTTTGCGTCGATATGTGACAATGGATGAAACATGGCTCCATCATTTCACTCCGGATTCCAATCGACAGTCAGCTGAGTGGACTACACACGATGAACCGAATCCAAAGCGAGGAAAAACACAACAGTCAGCTGGCAAGGTTATGGCATCAGTATTCTGGGATACGCAAGGTAATATATTCATTGATTACCTCCAAAAATGCCAGACCATCAACAGCGATTATTAGTTATTGGATCATTTAAAGGATGAAATCGTTAAAAAACGGCCCCATTTGAAGAAAAAAAGGTGCTGTTTCATCAAGACAATGCGCTGTGTCACAAATCAATGAAAACAATGGCAAAATCGCATGAATTGGGCTTGGAATTGCTTCTGCAACCAAAATAAACAATTCTCTCACAGACTTCATTAATATTCAGTAAAAGTCTATCAGTCCAACTATTGGACACCCTGAACAAAAACACCCACTTATTTTCACCTCAAAATACACCTGCAAATATCAAAATCCAAGCCACTTCATCTATCAATTAATTAGAAATAGATAAGATTAAATAGTTAAATGTTCAAAATATATTTTGCATCAGTTGCATTTCTGAGGACACAAACCGGCTTGTCTGATTTGTTTTGAGCAATACGTTTGCACGCGTCTCTCAAAAAATGTTAGGACTTTCTGAATTAGCTCTCTTGAGTATTCCGTTGTTTTGTATAGCAATGGTTAAAATAGTAAATTATAAACCTGAACCTATTTTCAACGTTTATCAAAGACCCAATAGTTATTACTGGATAAAAGTAACTATCATGTTCATTCTTCTATATGTTAAACAGGTGAGTGTTTCAATTTTCACGTGTTTCAAGGCAAAGTGTTTTAATGAAATAATTTTCGAATCCTTCGTTGATAAATTCATAACCAATTTTGATTGTCCTTGAATAAAGTGGTTCAATAAGTGTAGTGTTTCAGATTAATGTGTTTAGTACTGTTACTATGCGTTTATTCAAAATTAGGATATAACACTTCTAATAGAAACATTCCGAAAAAAGTCAATTATTGAATGATTAAACTAAAGCCACTTTCAGCTAGTGAACAAGATAATAAGAGCTCTCAAGGATAAGGACGATCTTCAAAAGTACCATAAAGAATTAGAAACGAATCAGAATCTATCCTCACACAAACAGGTAGAAGAATATTGATATACCAATATTTAATGTACAAACTACATCTGCATAATTTTTTAGGCAACAAATGCTGTATATTTCAAAGGTAGTAGCGAAAACGGTGACCACATAATAGTAGCTGTAACTAGAAGAATCAATAAACTTGTTGATAGCTACATATTTTTGAAAATCAACAACGAGAATATTGGTCTTCTGGAAGGTTTACAATTGCCAGATACCACTTCATATCAAACTGAGAGTAACACAGGATTTGAAGTTGATGGTCTTTCTGTATGTTGAAATTCTCGTTTATACGACAATATTCTTTTTTTATTCAATGCAATGAAAATGAAAAGGCCAAAGAAAGGTAGAAATTTTTTTCAAAAATGTGAAAAATCAGGGTGGTCTGTTGAGAATTTCTCAGTCTTTAGTCAGAAACTTGCCACCTCTCAACCGCTTTCAAATTTACGCTACCGCTCACACACAAGTTTTCTAGATAAACTTTTTTGTTTTCGCAAAATAGAATTAGGGTTTTTTAGACCTAATGATCAATTATTGGCTCTTCCTTGAGTGAAACAATAAAATGAGAAGTAGATCCATATATGTTCAAATTCTGACAAAGTTTCTAATTTCGAAGGTACAATGTTTGGAACCCATGAAGACATGGAGGATAAAATACCAAGGAAAAATGAAGAAGTCCAAGGACCCCTCAATTATTTTCAATGTTGATCTGGACGTGAAATACACATCCAACCTACCTTTAATCGATTTTGAAACCGATATAGATCCACTGACAATGGCCAAATGTATAGCTCTTGAAAAATGGAACAAGGAGTTTTTTCAGTTGCTCAAAGGGTAAACAAATATCGACTTATAGAGAGAGGGCTATGAATCAGTTTATGAACCTTTCAGGAATTCTCAAACGCTATATGAACAACATGGTAATATCGAAGGATATGCTGCAATAAACGGAAACACATTCGATTTGGACATGTATAGTTCTAAAAATCGAAGCTTTGGACAACAAGGAGAATGGAGAAATGTGCACAAATATAATTTACACATGTTCTCAACTGAAAGTGGAGATAGGTTCACCGTAGGGGAATACTGTTTTCCGTTAACTCTTTCGAGGTAAAAGATATTTGGAGTTAACCACTTTCCACTAAAATGACCAGTTGCTTATGAATATCTCTTTTTGCATCTAATATATTTTTTCATTTGAAATTCATGAATTCAACTTTCTGGAACTATAGTGACATCTTAAAATAGAACATGGAACTAAAGATCAGTTCCGCCTCCCATTCAGAGATGGTAGGACGAACGAGAGATAGCGTTCTGTTTATAATTTGCAGCGACGAATATAAGTTCGGTAAGATGCAAATAGATGGCGCGAAGTTTCTGTAACTGATAGAACGCTGTATCGCGTATATTTCGCCATCTCTGTAAAGAAAACTGAACTGGCCTTTAATTCCTAATAATCTTTTTAGATGTCGCCACAAAATTAATTTCTGAAACGAATTTGAATTTTTTCGAATAAAACATGGAATCCCATTCTCATTCAATCCTTTATTTGTAGTTTCAAAATGGGATTTGTTTATTCAGCAACTGATGAAAAAGTGTACCCCATAACATACAACGACTTCCAACTTTATCAACATGGTGAATCTGGCAATCCACCTTCAGATTACGCTTTCACAATTATAGCAGGTACTAACATGAAAAAAGTTCTAAAATAAATGTTGAGAATTCTTATTTTACAGGAGGAAGAACATACACAATAAAAGTAGATGTAATTGATTCATCCCACTTCTATATTAGTAAGGATTGGGAATGTAAGATCATCCAAAGATTTTGTTCTTTTAAAGTAAATTCGCTAAAAGGATGGGGTACTTCAGAATGTCAACAAAGAAATATGTTAGGAAGAAGTATCATTCAAAATAATAATGGGATAAACTCAATGGCAAACAACACACATTCGGAAAATAATTCAAAATTATTATGTGGAAAGTACAGAAGTGTTTGTGAGTCAAAAAGTCAATCAGAAAACAATATAAAAATTAAGATAAAAACGGAAAATCGAAGACAGAACAATACGGAACTTGTAATAAACCAAGAATTAATTTGTGAGCAATGTGAAAAAGTATGTGAGTCACGAATAGAATTCTGGAAACATCTAAGAACACATGATGCAAAATAAAATGGGACAAAACCAAGAAGTTAAGTACAACATTCAATAACATTATTGAATTGATTTATCAGTATTGCAGAAAGGTCCTTGGATCTAAGAAGATTTATCGGGTTTTCTAACATATTATGTATAAATTTTCATACAAAGATTCTGCAAGTTTATTTCTGTGATTAAATTGTACATAAAACCATGCTCATTCCTCCTTATACCAAGCAATGTTTCATTGAAAATTTGGAATCAATTAAAAAAAAAATACTTTCACCTAATCTCCAGAAAATTTTCTAGGGTGGCTTTATGTAAATTGATAGTCAGTTAGTACAGCTGTTTCATCGGAACAGTGTGCTAACATTTTACCTAAATGCCAACAAATTTTGAGTTGGAATGGTCTTGAATCCATTGTTTCTAGGTCAAAATCGATTCTATCCATCTGTTGTCAAATTGATAGGTCCGTAATTAAATAAATACGAAATTTAAACAAGCCATATTGTCACCATATCATGGTTTTTTAAAAATTTTAAAAACAGAATAATAAAAGAAACTAGAGCAATAAAAGTATTTGTAATCTGAAATTTAAAACAAAATATAAATTGAATAGTTTATAAATATCACAACATTAAATATATCACTTCTTTCCATTTTCTAACATTAACGCTAATAATTCTTTATTTCGCAAGTGATGTTTTGTTATGGTAGATGCAGGTTTTGGACCGAGATCCAACACTCCTATCTTCACCTGATACGATCCATACTTGGTAGTTACAATATTATTTTCTGCTTCTTCGACTCTAAAAATAACATTTGCAATAAATTGTTGTCATTCTGCCAATTTTGAGATTGTTTTTTCCACACTTGTGGTATCACATAATTAGAAAATAATATACATAGGGTTAGTCTTTGGGGTAAGAATATTTTTTCAAAAGGAACCTGCTTTGAAGGCATATCGGAAAAAATAAGTTATGTTTCTTTCACAAATACCCAGTCATTTTGGCTTTATTATGTCCAACAGTATAGGAGTTATGAATTTTTCTACTCCACTGCAAACTCCAAATAGTGGGTATGGTCCGTAAATCACCTTGTTTACTATGGTAAGTAAGTTGGTGGTCCGTATATGTCAAATTCCTCAAAAACCGGTAACTATTTCCTCAAACTTCGGTGTCACTAGAGCAACCATACTTTCATTCTGGTTAGGCTCGGTAACCACGCCCACTTCGGTTGGCAGTTGTCATTTTAATTTTAAATTTATTGTTCATGAATATTTTCCATGACATCTAACATTCAAAAACTATATTATTTTAATTATGAAACAAATGCCCTTCAGAGCCATTAAGAACTATTAGTTATTTACAAATTAGAAGGGATAAACCATTTATAACCTCCAAAATTCTGTCAATGAAAAATTTAGTTGATCATTGTCAATTGAAACTTTATATCCACTCCTCAGTAGCCGAGTGGTGAAAGCGTTGGATCAGAAATACAGATAGGCTCAAGTTTCGAGTGAAAATGCATTTTTTATGTTATAAGGCTGGTTTTTTCAATGATATTCTATTAGATGGTATGTTACTTACATATTTTCTTGATTTGTTTTCCTATTCATGGTAAGCATAACGGAGCAGTCACTAGCAATGGCAGAAATTATATATACAGCCACTCCATAAGAATCATTCGTGATACGTCGACTATAAGACAATGCACGTAAAAAACATTTAACACAAACAGTTAAATCTAGGTTTTCCATTAATCTCTCTATATAATCCCAGTCAGGGCAATTATCATTCAATAAATTGTTATAAAATGAAGCCCCTTCCATATCTATCATTTGCGCAGATAGGATTTTTTCCAGTACACATCCTTTTGGTAAATCTCGACCATGTAGTGCCAAATCCCAGACGCAGAAAGCCTGAGCTGTACATTTTGTTTTAGTCGCCATTGGCTTTGTTAGACATTTGTAAATCATATGAACGAATTCATTAATCATCCTATAAAGGGCAACATTAGAATATGATTTAACAGGTTCATTATTTTACCCACTCTTCTCTATTTTCTACATGATCATCGAAAAGTTCCTCAAGAATTGGATCCACTTCATTCTCAGTTTTATTTTCATCATACACTATTCGACCATTTTTGAAAATTCTGAAATTATTTTGGGGATCAGCAATGAGTGCTGATATAGCTTTCTTCATTTTATATTCATCTCTGAAAATAGAATGAATTAGAAAAAATTAGAATACAGATGTGCCCATATTCTTACAGTATGAAAGATTTGATAGTTGTTTTATACATGAAAACTACAATAATTAAACCTAATTATAGCAGAAATCATGTACTCACCCTGAGAAAAGATCTTTAGGACAATATTTGCTTCTTTTAGATATCTTTCCGTTTTTAAGCTGAAACAAATCACCAAAGAATATGATAGAATTTTAAAATTGTATAATATGTACTTTTAGATACTGATTCATACAAAATATACATTCTGGAAATTCTCTTTCGGTGGCTGGAGCCCAAGCTTTTTTAGGTTTGATCTCAATTGAGTAAATATCTGCAACTTCAGGAGTCATATAAGTTAAATCTTCAAACAAACAGGCTCTTTCAATATCAAGGACTTTACACTTCCTGAAATCTGTAAATGTGCAAAATAAAGTATCGAATTGCTGCAATATAGTTATACATTACCTGGCCGAAGATTATCCAATTGAGATTCAATCTTCTTCATCTGTTTTTTAGACAATCTTACATATAACGCGTTTGCCGTAAAACTCAATCCGAAAAAAGGCCTCATTACCCTCAAGTATAAATTTAAATCTCTGCGCTCTGCAGCTTCTCCATCTTTTTTCCACCACGGTAGATAATTTCCTACTAAATATAAGAACCATTGCATTATGTTTTTGGGTTTGTCTTTTTTACGGATGCGGAGCACTGTTTTCATTTTTGGAAGGCCTAATACTAAATGGCAGTTTCCTTCTCCCCTGTATTCCCAATCATCAGGAATATTAAAATATTTTTTTTCACTCATGCTGAATTAGTTTCAAGTGATTATGAAAATGGCGAGAACACAAATTTATCGTAATGACTTTCTTCTAGTAATTTTCCCTTACATGTTTTTTGTTGTTTTTTTTTTGTTATCATTAAGAAACTGGTTTTCTTAGGTTATGTACGTTAAGGTAAGTTCTATGGTTAAAAGTCGAGACTGATAAATTTATTCGATGGTCGCTACCCTCTATATTTAGGGGAAGTCCCAGATTACGGAAATACGATACGGGATACCCCCGGGAGTAGCCAGGTTTTTGTTTCGGGGGGTTTCAAGATTCAGATTTGGAGTGCGGTTGCGCAAAGTTGGTCGACAGTTATGCTGCATGCTATCTCGCCTTTTTTATTTGGATAAATGGTGTATTTTCACTTGCTATGCCCGTGGAGATACTTATAGATCTAATCTGATATAAAAATATATAATTGATATCTTTTTATGAGATAAATATCTAACCATATCAAAATGATAAGCTGATATTTTTTCACATGCATCTCGGGTAATACCCTAATTCAATTTTGCTCGAGTGCATTTATAACCGACCATACTACGCACTGTATGAACAGTCTTTTTATAACAGTGTGAATTGTGACTTGTGTTGGTTTTTAAAATTTTCAACCTCTGAAATGAATTCAATATTTTTTTATTTTGTGTCAGTTTATTGTAAACTGTACGAATTTTTCAACCGTATATTATTATTTTCTGTATTTCAATTTCAAAGAAAGAATGATGATGAAATACGACCTCAAAGCGTGAATTACCATTTTACGCGAGTTTGTAATTATAGCTGTGGATTTTGTTTCCATACAGCGAAAACATCCTTCATGTTTGACTTGAAAAACGCTATGATTGGGCTAAAAATGTTGAAGCAAGCCGGTAAGTATAGAAAAAGGGTTTGAAATGTGAATGTTGCTTCATAAATGAAAAATGATAATTAATAATGAAATGTTGCCATTTTGCAATGAACGTTCTTTAATAAATATTAATAACTATCACTATATATACCTTTATTTCGACAATAGTTCCTGTATTGAGTATTGACTGCTATTAAAGTGATGTTTTGTTATTTATCAGAAACAAAAATTGTTTTTCCAGTTGTGGGCTCTGGAGAACATTAATTTATTACTGAATATTTTTCAACGGCCCTGTTCACAAGAACGAATTTTACTTCTTTTCAGGAATGGAAAAGATTAATTTCAGTGGTGGTGAACCATTTTTGCCAGGCAAAGGAAAACATTTGGGAGAAATGGTGAAATATTGCAAACAGTCATTGAAATTGGATTCTGTGACAATAGTTTCCAATGGTTCTATGATCACGGAGGGATGGTTTAAAAATTATGGTCAATATTTAGATATTTTGGCTATATCCTGCGATTCCTTTGATGAGGAAACAAATAAGGTAATTTTTTCAATATCTA
Source organism: Harmonia axyridis (assembly GCF_914767665.1). NCBI lineage: Eukaryota > Metazoa > Arthropoda > Insecta > Coleoptera > Coccinellidae > Harmonia > Harmonia axyridis. The sequence continues at coordinate 37,237,348 of NC_059505.1, forward strand.
AATTAGAATCCGACAATAATTTTCATCTATTTAAGGCTATTGGTAGAGGACAAGGAACAAAAAATCATGTTGCCCAGTTGTACAAGGTGAAAAAGTGGTGTTCCCAATACAATGTCCTTTTCAAAATAAACACAGTGGTTAACAGTTACAACTGTAATGAAAATATGGTAGAGAAAATCAAAGGATTGAATCCAATAAGGTAGCAAATTGATTTTTTCTTTTGTTCAAAAAAATCAATATTTCTTCCTAGATGGAAAGTCTTCCAATGTCTTCTTATTGATGGTGAAAATGCTGGACCAGATGCTCTAAGAAATGCTGAGATATTTTATATCGACAATGAAACTTTTGAAAGGTTTTTGAAGATGCATGAGGAACTTGATTGTTTAGTTCCTGAATCCAATGTTAAAATGCAGAATAGTTACCTAATTTTGGATGAATATGTGAGTTCAGATGAAGTTCATTCTATTTGTCCTCTTTGCCAGCTTTTTCCTAGGAATATTGGGATATTTTTGTCAAAATGTCTGAAAATTATTTCGAAATTTTGGCCAAAGTGTCTTCAAATGATTTGAAGCAATGGTTGAAACTTAAATTTGATAAATTTTCTTATTTCAGATGAGATTTTTGGATTGTCGTAATGGTTCAAAAGTTCCATCGAAATCAATACTGGACATAGGAGTGGAAAATGCTTTGAAATTTTCTGGATTTGATGAGGCTATGTTCAAAAAAAGAGGAGGGATATATAAGTGGTCCAAAGAAGCTCATTCACTTGAATGGTGAAGAAAAATTAACAGATATCACAATATTTTGTACCTGTAAACTTTGTACCTAAAAGCTTTAAATTCTCATTAACATTAAGTAGTAGTTAGTATTGAATCTCAGGGTTCTAAAGGTAGTATTATTGAGAATCTTAGTTTTTATGCATAATTTATAGGCTTTTTAATAAAATTCGATTAAAACAAGAATTTCATTTATTTACATCAACAAACTAATTATACACAAATCACAAGAGAAATTATTTTGTATATCATTCTTTGTCAATAACATTTTATATTTCATACAACTCCTAGTTAAAACTCTTCCATATTGGTTGAATACTTTCATAAATCGTAAAAATTCGAAGACGTTCCTAGATCATTATAAAATTTATATCATGCAGTACTTGTGAATTATTTCAAATAAATGTATGATCCTACAACATTGCAAATAAAAAAAAATTCAAAATGGAACAGCTAAGGAAAATGGTAACATAATGTAAAAAGAATTTCCTTTCAAATTCAAATAATTTAAATGGAAGAAAAATTAGTATGATGCAACCTAAAAACTACAATGTATACTAAAACTCGAAAAAAAGGTAATTTGGAGATTTAGATATTTATTCAGATCATATCTGATGAATAGTGATTGTTATATATTTTTTTGATATATCTGACAGAATGTCCCAGATTTTATCTCAGAATTTATCTTCAAAAACTGAGAAACAAATTGAGAAAACCATGATTCCTAGACAAAATAGAATTAAAATTGTCGATTTGAATATACTATAATTAATAAATATTGCAGACATTTCAATCTTAATATAATAACAATATAAAAACTACTATTCAATCTCTTTCATCAGTGATGACTTTTCAAATATGCATCTTCGAAAAGTTCTAGTTCGTGCGCCAAATAATTGGCCTTATTTCTAAGAACCTTTGCTCTACCGGCAGCATTTTCAAGAGTAGCAGCCTCGTGTTCCAGCTTTTTCAACTGCACATCCATGTCACCAGTGGCCTCATCTACCAAGTGGCACAATCTGGCAAAGGTGCCACTCAATTCTTGTTGGACCTGTGCACAACAATATTCTACTACTGTTGGCTATGCAGAGCAATTGCAATAGTAGGAAAAGTTGGAGGGATATTATTCAGTGATCTTTTATCGAATAATAATGGAATACAATAGTACAATAGGCTATTTGACAAAGTTTTCAAAACCCGTGAAGTTATTCAGTCATTTTTATTGAGCACGCAAAAAGTGGATATTTTCATAACACCGGGTGATTTTTTCAAGTTGAATCATTCGAAAATCTCGAGAAGGAAACATCTCCGTACCCACCACAAAAGAAAATTCAATGAGCATCATCTCTCATTGGTGGATGCCCAAAGATTTCAATGATCTTTCTATAGGGAAAATTAGTCTGTCCAAACTTTCAAAATAACTAGCATATTTTATTGCAGAAAATGTGAAACGAAAAAAAAATGCTAATATCACACGTCTTACTTCAAATTGACGTCATCGTAGGTTTGCCTAATCCAGTTTGTTTCTGATCATGTAGCAATAGGTTTGAATTATTTGCGTTTTTAAAACTTCTTTCGCATATCTGATAACAATTTTTTTTGTCAAACTAATGTAAATCTATGATATGACAATAAATAGGTTGAAACTTTTTTATATTGTCAAATAGCCTATTTTTGAATAAATACTCAATGTTAAGAATCCAGAAAATAATTAGGTTAAGTTCTATGGTTCACCACGTTGCCAGTTCTAATTAATTAGTAGATCTACTGAATAACTACTCTCATCAGAAAATTTCTTGCACTCACCTGATGACTGCAATTGGCAGAAGTCAAATCGACGATCATCTTCAATTTCCTGGTAGCATGTCCCACATACTGTTTCTTGAAAGCCTTCTCTTTCGCCTTGTTGGTCCAGGTCAATCTCTCGTACAAATAAAGACAACCGTATATACCTCCGGTAACTACAACTATTCTCCATCCGACCGTTTTAAAGAGGAACCCAGCCAGAAGTAAGCCACCCATGGTACCCTGTGAACTCACCCCGAGCATTGCTATTCTTGAAATAAGAGACCAATCATCTGCTACAGAAGTTGGATAGAACAGTCTGGTCGTGTCCACCATATCGGTAGGAGTACTTGGCACAATCGAATTGTGGGGATTCTCTTTCTTGTTTTTGAGTGTTAGGAGTCCTGATCCGCCATTTGAGAATCTGAAAATATAATAACAAATTTTTTTTGGAGGACTATCACTTCGTCTAAATATCTGTAACTTGAATTTTGTGCCAAGATTGGTCTTAAAGATGTGTTACTCATTGATGAAGAATTTGAAATCACTTTGATAATTCTAGAATGGAATGTTCTTGAGATATTCATAGTTTAACATCTGAATTGATAGGTTAGGTTCGTTGATGGTTTTAGAATTATATACATATGAAATTTCGTTTTTCGAATTTTAGAAATTAGTTGTGAGATAGTTAAGCCAATTTAAAATTTCTTTATCTCAAAAAGTAACTTGTCATATTTCATTGAAATCTTGTGGGTAAATAAAGTGCTGATATCCTCTGAACCACAGAATATTTCTTTTGGATGAGTAGTTCAAAGGCCTTGTAATAACTTTTATCCTGGTTGATTTGAACTTGATGTGCTTATAGCTGACTAGTAACAAAAATTGTGTTTGTGAAAGAGGTTATGTTAGGTTAGGTTGAGCACAAATCGATTAGGCATTTCTAGATCACGTTACAGAGCAATTTGTCAAATATGAGGCGCAAACACCGACCAGGGGTAGGATTCTGTAACTTTCGTTATCATAGCAAACGAAAGCGATAACGTTAGGAAGCGAATCGAATGCGGTATTCTGTAAGCGTCTTTTTCTTTATCGTTTCGTTATCTTTACGCTTTTAGTTTCGTTGTCGGAGCTTACCGACTTTACACGAAGGAACATTGGCAACGTTGCAAATAAGTAGATATTTAAGCTACTGTAGGATTCTGCAGGTTTTGACATATGAGTTACCTGAGATAATCCCTAATAAGTGCAATGAGATAAGAGTCCCTTTTATGGACTCTAGCTGTAATGTCCTTTGAATAATACACAGTATTTAACTTGAGTATTGTCAGAAATTATATTTTGATTTATGACTCTCATTGGAAGTTACTTAACAAAGGGTTTCATACCATTTTAAACTGTTTAGTTTATCATTAAGAATGAATTAGCTAATTGAATACAGCACCTGAATGCAAATATTGAGTATTACAAAAAGTGTTATTTGAGCACTGGAAGAAATTCGAAATGGAACCTCGTTCAGTGGATTATAATTTAAAACCTTCATTCTTATTCCAGTTACAAAACCTACCCATACTACAAAATAAGTTCGGGGAGTCAACTAATAGTGTGTATAGGTATAAAGAAATATTCATCATGTTTTCAATGATTCAGATCATCGACGAGGAAATTTCAAGAAGAGTTCGTCTAACTCTTACAAGAGAGGAGAATAGATTTCTTCGAGATAGAAGTGATCCATTTAACTTAACGGATGAGAGATTCATAGACGTTTTCCGTTTGTCGAAACATTTAGTTCACGTTCTATTCGATGAATTGAAACCATTTATGAATAATTATTGGAGGAACACGAGAACGCCATTTGAACAACGAATATTGATAACTCTGAGATTTTTTGCCAGTGGAAATTACCAACGCGTTATTGGACAAGAATATTTGCTAGCAGTAAGTCAACCCATGGTCAGTCGTTGTGTTAGTGAAGTGACTAAATTGATTAACCATGTATTCCAAGGAAGAATTAAATTCCCTAATGATTCTGAGAAGACCCAAAATAAAGGGAATTTTTTTGAAAAATGTGGAATACCAGGAATAATTGGAGCAGTCGACTGTACACACATAAAAATCTTGAAGCCATTGTAGTGTTCACAAAATATATTGCTTAAAATTTACCTTCAGAGCTTGATGCTATTCTTAATGATCACAAAAAACAAATGTTAAGCACTCGAAGAAAATCTGACTGGAACCTCGTTCAACAGAGAAAAGCACTTGAAGATATTTCGAAATTAAAAAGGAACCTTATCTGTCGAATCAATTGGGTACTCCACTTTCACGTATAAAAGTTGTCCTACTCCATCGTTCTTCTTTTTCTTCTTCTTTTCTTGAAGATAACTTTCATAACGCAATTTTTCAATAATTAATAGAATGAATTTCAAACTTAATATTAAGAATTGTGATATTGTGAAGCAAAACATTCAAAATTATAACCTCGAAATCGAAATCATTCAAGTGTCATAATAAGACGCTTAAGACTTGGTCACGTGGTAAAAGTAAACCAATCAAAAACGTCGTCGGACTTTTCGTAATGACAACGAAACCTAAAATGTTTCGTTATCGTCATGAGGTCGTTCTTTGCTTCGGCAAACACGACTATTGCCGAATCCCTTTGCAGAATACCGAACCGAGCAAAACTGTCGTTTCGTCACGTTTTCGCTTCGCTTTGCCGTTACAGAATCCCACCACAGGCGTTTCTCTATTCAGTTGATAAAATGATTCTTTCGAATTATAATAAAAACACACGAAACAGAATAACTTACCTCTGTATGATAGACGTCAAACCCCACGAAAACCTGAATTCCAAATCTTCGTGGAAATCAGCGCAGAGATTATCGCAGTTCAGTCTGTAAAGGATTTCAAACGGTTGTCTACGAGGTAGTATCAGTGCTGCACTGGCCTTATTTTTGTCCGGTATAATGCTTTCCATCCTCTCAGTCATTTCTCTCTGACTGGCCTCCATGTTCATGGCCAGGGCGGTGGACAGTCTGGCCCTTAAATTCGATCCCAAACCAGCTTCGACGTGAGAATGCAGCTGCTTTTTGTATACGTTAAGTACCACAGAGTCGGAGTGGAAAGGTACGTTGAATTCGTCGACCAAAGTGCTCAAACGTCTTATTTCATCGTTTAGAGCTTTCGAGACGCGTTGTTCGACATCTTCGACCATGTGATGTATTTTCTGTTTCATCTCTTGGGTTATCATCATGAGCTGTGTTTCTGTGTGATTGATTTTATCGTGCACTTCTTTCCTTAGTTTCAATCTGTCTTCTTTCGATATCTGGGCATCTGTGTATATGCTGTCGAGGATTTCGCGCAATTGGCTGAGAAAAAGAAGGAAATAAAGTAAAGAGAAAATTCTATTCAGTTTCTGAACTAGATTATATTAGACTAAAGAGTTTGGTTGGCTACTGCTTAGACTTTTGAAATCTTGACCATTTTTTTTGATCTTTCGTTTTCATACCCTGCTTAATCAATCCGAAGGGGATTATCTATAGTTGGTAATCTGACTACATCCTTAGGGGCCTTTGCTTAAGAAATCATTTCATGAAGATTAAGATATGACCCGCCTAAGTGTGTGGTCCTTATACTGGGTTAACCATGTTGAGGTCTGGATTTCACAACGCTGTTTCAATGACATATGTCAAACAGAACTGTCATCCGAAACGTCATATGTTTTGCAGGTTAGCAATTCAACAAAATGGATCGTTTATCTACTGCTGGATGTGTGAAAATTATAAAAACTAACTATAAAAAAATATTATTCTGTAAAAAGTACATTTCGTGAATTACAAGCAGATTATGGTCAACATAATCGATTATCTGAACATATAATTGGAAAGATAGTGAAAAAATTCGATGAGATTAGATCTGTTACTGATGTCTTAATTCATCTTAAATCAGCCAAATGCACGCTAGAACTTTTTTGTGGAAATTTAGGAACACCCTGCCTGTTTGATGAGAGAAGCAGTGCAATAGATTTGGCATGTACTTACGTGGCTATAAGTTTGCCCCTTTGAGAATGTTGTTCGAACTTCGTTTTAACAGCACTTTTGGAAATGCACTCTTCGAATTTTCGTTCGAAATCTTGAAACTCGAAGTATCTGGTCTGAAATCCTTCGGTGAACGGTGTGGTAGCCGATTGACCTCTCTCTGCCAATCTAGCCTGAAGGGCCTCCTTAGCTGATATGAAAAAGATGCGTTCATCCGCTTCTTTCTGGGAGCAGACCTTCAACTCCTTGACCAGAAAGTCTACAGCCCTGTCTAGATGCTGCCTTCTTACCTATGAAAATTATTAGACATAATGTTAAAAAAGAAATACAAAGTAACGTAAAATTTAATTTACAAATTGATACATGAACGAAATTTACTTCTTGTGAACACTTCAATTCATGAAACAGAACCATTTGAGATCACCCTAATCATTTATCTATTTTTTTCAAATGGAAAATTTTAGTCAGAAGTTGGAGAAGCTTCTCTGGAATTAAGTCAAATTTTTGTGATACTGTTAATATTATGAATAACGATTATTAAACATAGTTCATTTTTTTTAAGGTTACATAATTTGCTTTTGGGAGTCTATTCGATATGAAATTAATGGAACTCACCTCTTCCTGTTCGTTGCAAAGCTTATGTAAAAATCAAAACAATTATTTTATCAAATATAATTATTATAGGTACAGTCTTTAAGCCTTAAGCATATATTATTTGCTTTTCTTTATGAAATAAAAGAAGCCTCAGTTCTTCCTGAATAACATCGAAAAACAAATACATACATCAAAGTTGTTTCAAAACATATCCGATAAGCATTGCAATGCAAACAAAAAATGTGAGATATTTCAAGTTTACTAAAAAAAAAATAAAAAATATACTCAATTATTATTATACAAGGGTACGTCCAATGACTTCAATAGAACACATAGATGGCACTTATTGGTGCCATCATCTGTCTTAGTCAATATTTTACAATCTCATAAAAAAAAAAAAAAATTGAGTGGAGTATAAAAGAAACTCAATCAGTGAATTAATCAACATCTTCGTTTGAAAGAATATGAAAAGATGTTAGAGAGGAATTGGAAAAAACCGAATATTATGCAACAAAGTAAGGTTAGGAGAGTTTGTAGGGAACCACATAACCTATATTCATTTTAACTTTCTAGAATAAAATTACTATTACCAGATAGGAAGGTCAATACTTAATAAGGGAGAATTGAAAAAAAGGAAATTAATATACTCCTTTTCTCATAAAATGGACACACTCTTGTAAAAAAAATAAATAAATAGAAATATGCACTTACCTGATCCAGATATTCAGGCTCATTTGCGGAAGCATCCCACCTATTGTTCAGAATGAAAATGTTGGGTTTCGAGAGACGAGTAGACACTTTATGGAAGAAATTTTTTTCCTGAAAATATTTCGTGTTTTGAGATAAATCCTCTACATTAATAAGAGTAATTCGGTTGATTTCGAATATAAAAATCTTCATCAATGCAATTTTCAAAAGTACATACGGTCACCATCAGCGTAGACTCAGCATTAGCAACTAAAACGAAGACGTCGGCATCTAAACAATATTTATCGATCCATTCGTCGAGATTGGGGGTTACATCAACACCCGGTGAGTCGACAAACACCACGTCATCTCTCAATAGGAGGCATCGATTTCTAGGCCAGAAAACTCTAACCAGCTGGTTTTCATTTAGCTTTTCCTTGCACAAAGCATGCGCTAGTTGACCTACAGAATCAACCGCACAATGATCTTCTGATCCTTCGAGAATAAGGTATGGTTCGTCAGTTGGGGAGCCCTCGACCTTAATAAAAATCACAAGAATTAGAGAGGAAGGAATTGAGAGTAATACTGAGAAAATTCGGGAGTTTTGCAATTGAAAAATACCTGCAAGAAGCAATTGGTAGTATGTCCAATTCCACTTGGAAGCACCTTATCCCTCAACATCGCATTTATAACGGAGCTCTTTCCATTTGATGTCCTTCCAAAGAAAGCAACTTTCATATGATCCCTGCTGAGTACATCTCTGATACCATGCACTTTACTCACAAAATCTTCAGTTTGTTTTACTTTTTCGGGATTGATTATTTCTTGCTGTTTTTCAATTTCTAAAAAGATCAACAAAAATGAGAAAGGTACTGACGGGAAGTCAGGAGCTTTTGTGCGCTTGTTTCAGTTGGGTATTTCTAATTTTTCAAAAAAATTACCAATGCCTTTTCTAACTGTTATAATAAAATTCAATTACCGGTGTTACCAAATAAGTGCGAAAGTTTTCAGAGAATAAATCTTTGTTGAAAATCAAAGGAGGTTTGTCTTTCGATAAAAAAATCTCCTAGACCTCCCCTTGAAAAGTTACACTATTACAAAAATAAGAACTGGTTCTGATCGACAGAATTGATTTTGCTAAAAAATTTATCGTTTTTGAATCAAACTCAATAATGCACTTTCGACTTAAAATTCGAAAATACAATTTTTGCTTTTTTGGAACAAACGCACAATAACATTCATAATTATATATTTGTTCCACATACCGTGCATGTATTCAACAGTATCCTTCACATAGTCATCGATTTCAACAAAGATATCGTTGATTTTCTTTTTGGCTTTAACGAAAATCTGTAATGGTGAATTATCAGTCATCTGCCTGGTAGTTCTAGTATCCGCTAGAGGAGCTATAGGTCTATTATGGGGTCCATCCCCAGACATCAATGAGATTGTGCGGTTTATGTAAGCAGCCATTATAGTCGTGCAGGTGAATTAGGATTTAAACATCTACCATGCGACAAATAGGAACTGAAACAGAAATATTCACAGCTATAAAACAGCAACATAGGGTACCAAAAAAGCACATTTATTTGTTTCAGCATTGAATTTCAATGTCAATTGATAATTTCAATTAGTGTTGACAGTAAGAAAAAATTCTAATAAGAAGTCAAAGATGGAATTTCAACATTTCCAGTAGAGTATAACTTAAGAAAAACAAAAAGTGTTTTTTGACTAAATTCACTGTGTATACTTTGACGAACATAATTTCCATCAAAGATTTTTATTATCAATACTGAACCCTGAAACAATATCAAACTTTTCCATCTAACTTTTATTGGAATGAAAATTCAAATTCCAGAAAATTAACAAAAAAAATTGATTGAAGATTCAGTGCTCTCGACAAAAACTTGAAACGCATTACATCACGATATTTCACACAAAATTCAGCTCAATTCTAATTTTAGCTTAATAAAGAAAAACATGCTTAGGACAAAATTTCCATTAACCTGTTCATCCTTAGACATTTTGTAAATCCTAAAATTAATATTGAATGAGCACTCTGAATTTCTGCAAAAATCGTACATACCTAGTTAGGTGTATCAATTTCCTTGAATTATCTTATAAAAAATGTGCTTACTTGAGTATTGGAGATTAAATTCAGATATATGACAATGTCATGGGTTTGTCATCAATTGTTTTTCCAAATAGGCACTTGCTTTATTAGGTATTCAAAATAGAATTTATCTTAATTGTAAATATTATTTGTTATGATTACGTAACAAATAAAATTCATCTTAGCAAATAACACGACTTTTCCTGCACTGACAACCACCATAGTACAGTTTTTTAACCTTAAAATTTTAATTGATATATGACATTAACAGCTGCAGTTTTTTCTGTGTTAGCCCTGAATTTTTTGGATTCAGCATGGGTTACCAAATAAACCTTCTACATAATCTGTAAAAATATTAACTTAAAACTTTCTGATTTATTGTTTTCATATAACGAAGAGAAGCCAAGTCATTTCTTTCCATAAATTCCAATAGAAATATTAGGCAACTAAAAATACTCCAAATCAAAAGAGTTCATTGGAAGGGTTGAATTCTTTGGATTCAAATGAACCTTGTACATAATCTGTGAAGATGTCTCTGATTCATTATTTATATTTAATGAAGAGAAGCCAATTCTTATCTTTTCATAAATTCAAATAGAAATATTAGGCAACTAAAAATACTGCAAATCAAGAGTTAAATGAATTTTGATATTTTTAAGGGATTCTTTTTGTTCTCTTTATATATGGTAGGCTTCTACAGAAAGAATGATTTTTTGTTCTTATTATGAATTCTTAAAAATCCGCTGTAAATTAATATAAAAGTGTCTTAATCTTAAGTCAAGTTTTTTTTTAACACATTATCTACATTACATATTGGAATTGCTTGTAATCCTTAGATTATAAAATAGGTAATGTATAATATAAAATGAATTGTCCTAGTCATTCTGCAAAAAATTATGTAACAAGTATTAACTTATATGGCATAATTTAACAATACATTGTTAACAACGAAGTACCTCTTCAAACATCATTTGAAAAAACAACTTCATTTATTGAATCAATAAAAAAGATGTTCGAAGTGATAGTTTGTGGTTGGAAAAAGCAATTCTTCCAACACTAAAGTAATTAGTTTGGGCAGTTCCTCAAACTTATTTCAGCTAATATTGCATAACGTACCACAACTTTATGTCAACAAACTGGAAATTAAAGATTTTTAACGACAACAATATATTTAAATATAGCAAGATTATTTGTCTATTGCGTTTTTGTTGATATCTGCGTTGGAAAATTTGTTTTGTGATTCAGCAAGGGGAATTTCTTCGAATATCTATTATTTTGTATTGTTTTAAAGTATAGACAATAGACATAAATATTTCTCTTCGATTAGGATTAAGATAGTGATGATCTATTTTGATTGACAATGCGTCAATGTAAACCTGATGTAAAGTTTTATAATCTCAATCGTTTCCAGGTAGTATGGTTGATGCAATTTTCCTTTTATCTGATGCTGTAAATTGGGGACATAATAATTATCTGTTTCAGGGTGTGTTGACTTGCAAAAATTCAAGTGATGAGTTGGTATCACTGTACGTGTCTGGTATTAATTTTGCAAATTCATTGAGATCTAGTTTATCATTTATAATAATTAATTTTTGGAGACTTTCTAAGAAAAAAATTGCTGTGTTCACAGCTTAAGTTATGGCATCAGAAAAATAAAAAAAATATTTTTCGGCAAAAAAAATTGTATCCAATGTCATTGTAGCCGTACCTGAAAACCTATGCAGGGTGTTCCGAAATAGAGGTACAAACGAAATCGAGAGTTTCCTCGGATAATTAAAAAAAGTCCCAGAAACAACGTTTTATTGTTTTCGAATTTTTGCAGGTTTTTTTTTTCTCATAGCATCTGCACTTCACAAATTATTCAATTGAAATTTGGAGTAGATATTCCAATTTATGGTTTGCATCACGTGATATGCCAATTTCGGTTGAAAATCTACAGGGTGATATTTGCTTTTTTTCTTCACTGATATTTTAAAGAAAATTAGAAAGAAACTTCGATAACTAGTATCAAACTTTTTGATTTCTTGTAGTTTTGTCGTATCTTCTAACGATTTCGAGAAGAGCATTTCAAATAATTCTCTAGTAATCCTCAGGAAAATCCAAATTATTATAGATATTACTCAAGGAATCTCTCATTTTCGTTTGTACCCTCAATTTAGTAACATCCTGTATGTTTTCATTTTCAGGGTTTTTTTGATTGATTTTTCGAGGAATTTATCTTTTCGATTTTATTATTGATTTTAGCCTTTAAAACTAATGGATCGGGTCCTCGAGAATCAAATTATTTTCTATATAGATGTCACATTTCATGGAAATATAGCCTTTATAATTTTTGAGAGATCTCTAGAAGGCGTAACTCTGAATTTTTAATCGATTTTTGGATTGTACACATTTCAAAGGTAAACCATAAAAATTTCAGGAAGTCGAAAATAAAATTACAGTTATTCTATTTCCACTTTTTAATTGTATGATTTATTGTCAATGTAAACTCAAGAAGTTAATGTGAAACGAAACAATTGTAATTAGATTAAAAATAATAATTGTAATTTTATTATAAATTTAAAATGAAGTAAAGACACAGTAAATTCAAAATTTCAGGAAGTGTTAGTAAAACATTGAAGCTCTATTATTGGAAATGCTTGAAAGAATCCCATTTGATTTTAGATTTCTGTGAACTTATACAGGGTGTTTCCTAAACATGCGGCAAAAATTCAGGGGGTTGTTCCTTGGACTATTTTAAGCATGTTTTGTCCTTGGATGATTTTTGAAAAACCTCTTTGTTTCGAAGATACAGGGCGAACAACATTTTTCATATTTTTAAAATTAATAATAGTTTAAATAAAAATGCGTACCGCACTGTGTTTACTAAGTAGGTACAATTTATTTTTAAATTTGTTTAACAACATTCCAATTACTAAAAACGGCCAGTTTTTTGACTAAAAATTGATAAGTGCAGAAAATGTGGAAGACTTGCGAAATCGGATCATTGCTGGGTGTAACTTAATAAGAAATGATCCTGGTGTTTTTGAAAGGGTTCGGCAGTCAATGAGGAGAAGATTGGATGGTTGTATGCTGGCTAGAGGTGGTCATTTTCAACAGTTTTTGTAGGTTGAGTTGAATTTTCATGTAATTTTTCATAATAAAATGTTATTATCTGAAATTTTGTTTCCCCTATATCTTCGAAACAAATAGGTTTTTCAAAAATCATCAAAGGACAAAATATTCTTAGAATAGTCCAAGGAACAACCCCCTGAATTTTTGCCGCATGTTTAGGAAACACCCTGTATATACTTATATACCTATAACATTAGTTCTTCAAAATTATTTTAATTCTTGGAATTATATTGTATTTCTATTTCAGCTTACTAAGTTATTAATTTTTGTCTTATTACTACCATAATAAATTTTTGCAATCGTATGAGAAAAAAAAATTCAAAACTTCCTAAAATTTTCACAATTGATATTTTGGAATATGCAGAATCCCAGAATCGAATGAAAATTCGTCCATTCGATGACCAGACCTTTTCGAAAGCTATTTGGTAGGTACAAAGATGCTTAAATCGTACTGGTACATGATCCATGACATTTAAAGACAAAAAAACAAATAAAAATTAATTTCACGGAACATGAAATTCGTATGTTGGAAGAACGATACTCAATTCGATATTTTTTCCTGCAAAATCTAGCATCTATAGTTTCGGAGTTATTAATTTTTGAGATTTTTACTGTATCAAAATTTATTTCAATGATATTTTTATTTTAATTTTTTTTCACGTGTCAGACATTTTTCATCTTAAGAAAAAATTATAAACTTTAGAGTGAAATTTGCAGTGTTCTCCTCCTATTTTGAAATAAAGGACGTTGAAAAATTGAATTATCTCCTGATTCATAAGTTTGACGTATTTCCGTCTACTCTTTGCCTAAATTTTGCATCACTTTCATTTACTGGTTTATTCTGACCAATGTTGCATTATATTGGTTTGGAATTTCGCATAGTCATTGCAAACCCCAAAGTTCTCTGGAAGAAGACCTCAAACCGATAACTCAATCGAGCTTTATTGAGTATGGGAATCTCCAAACTCACTTTCTTCCGTTCGTAAATATAAACACAAACACGCAATCCTGATACTATTCCATACTCGTGGCCATGAAGTCGAACACGTTCCAGTTCATGATTTTTACAGTCTGTTTATCGAAAAATTGAATCCCCACAGACAGTTTCTGATTATTCAAAATAATCTATAGACACGCTCGAATCTCATTTACCAAAGTGCGATCGATGTTATCTTTTTTAAAATGAGGATTTATTGTGGATCTGATGTAATTCCTGTCTGGAATTGTTTTGCTGACCTAATTCAAATTCGATTTCTAAGACTTCTGAAGTATTTGGATGATGAATCATCGAAAATTAATTTCGCTTTCTTTGCTTTCAGTTAGAGGCCAATTCTTTCCAAAAAATCAAAGACATTGAGAGAGGCAATTGACTTAACCTAAGTCAAAAAGCTCGATTGGGGGAAGTTAGAACTTATTTTTTCTCTGAGTTGGCAAAACTGCCCTCAATTCTCACGCGGTGTTATCTGTCGTTCTGTTCGTTTACAGCTTTTTTTTGTAAATATGTTTCTCGAATGCAGCATGACATATCACATAATTGCTTGTCAAAAAATGCCCAATAGCTACTTTTCGAAACCTAGAAAATTTCATTCGAATATCTCGACCGGTTTTAGAGCAACAACAAAATAGTAAGTTCTCAAGAAAAACTTTACAACCCTGTATCTCGGAATAAGAAGCATTTGCGAACAAAATTTTTATACCAAAGTATCATTACATCTACTGTACAGTACATCACGTTCTGAAGTTATGTCACACTCAATCGCCAACACTCTGTGTTTTTTTTTTCAAGTATCTATATATTTTGTGATAAAAAAGTAAAAATACAGGGTGGTCCAGATTTTAGTAAAATAACTTTGGCGTCGGATAGAACAACTCTTTTCATGAAAAAGATTTGCTATAAACATATATCCTAACCAGCTTCGTTTTCGAGATACAGGGTGTTAGAGTTAAAAAAAACAGTTTTTTAATTATAACTCTAGTATTATAACATCCATTGTTTTAATTTTAAGTATTGAAGTCTTGATAATGTAATTTTTCGAATAAGGTAGGTATCATGTATCTGTAAACTTTGATGATGAATATATGTTATTATTATCTCCTGCCAAAATTATCCAGTGGCGTAGATTTTGGGGTTGCGATGATCCGTTTCTCATCGAAAATTTACACCACTATCTTTTTTTTCTAAAAAATTGTGTAATTTCTGAAATCAACAGAAGTTCATCGAAAAAAAGGTCTCCTTTTCATAGAATTTACCATTTTCGTGATAATCGAGTACATAACAAACAAAACAAAAATCTACAAAATTTTTTTTTCAAATTTTTCCTTTAGTGATAAATGAAAGAACAAAAATTGATGTAGTGTATCATAAAGTTTCAGATAGCATTTAATTGAACATTTCAGAAAAAAATTTATCAGACACTCAAACAATAAAAAATATCCACAAAATTTTTTTATTGTTTGAGAGTCTTTAAGAAATTTTCAATTGAATCTCATCTGGAATCGTTATAATACTTTGTCGGTTTTTGTACTTTCATTTATCACCAATTGGAAAATTTGAAATATTAATTTTTGTAGATTTTTGTGGATAGTGCTTTTGTACTCGATCTCGAAAATGGTACATTTTATGAAAATAATTCAAGAGAACTTTTTCTAATGAAGCTTTGTTGATTTCAGAAATGAAACAATTTTTTCGAAAAAATACAATGTTGTAGATTTTCAATAAGAAAAAGCTCGTTGCACCCCTATATCTACGTCACTGGATAATTTTGGCAGAAGACACTTACCTGATTCGGAACATTACATTATAAGACTTCAATATCTGAAAATTGAAGCAGTGAATGTAATAATACTAGAGTTATAACTAAAAAACTAATTTTTTTCAAACTTTAACACCCTGTATCTCGAAAACAAAGCATGTTAGGATATATGTTTATAATAATTTTTTTCATGAAAAAAATTGTTCGATCCGACGACAAAGTTATTGCACTAAAATCTGGACCACCCTGTATACATATTTGTGTTAAATTTCCACTGTTGTTCATTGAGAATATCGAATCGAAAATGCTCCCAACATTTCCAAGGGCTGATACAATCACCCACACAATTTTCTCATCAGGTTCCAAAGGTTCACCTCATAAACAACGAAACCAAAACATCCACTCATTAAAATTTTTGAACTCCACGAACTTTCGTAAACTTCCGTCTGGCTACATTAAGGAATTTTTCTCCAGATAAACAAGAAAGGAGGAATCTTCCAGTATACACGGATGCAAAATTGCAAACTCTTAAAACACGTGTACCGTAAGTGAATCACAATTGGCTGCTAGGAAAGAGATAGCGAAAATTTGCAAACGATAAAAAAATTATAACTCCCACTAGCTAGCCACACATTTTATTATGGCTATATAAAGGTTGGAAAAACCTCCAGTCTTCCAGTATCTCGCTTTCCTGTCAAACCTCGAAGATAAATGACAAATAAGTAGATAAGAGAGTGTGAAAATCGAAACTCCTCATTCACTCCAAACATGGAGTTTGTCATTGGAGGCTTAGCAGCTGCAAGCGCAGGTATTTTGACCAACCCTTTGGAGGTGATGAAGCATCACATGGAGTTGGATAAGAAGAGTCCCGTCAACAGCAAATATAGGAATTTTGTACATGCTGGTTATGTTGTGACCAAGAAGAATGGCGTCAAATCTTTACAGAAGGGTCTATCACCTGCTGTGCTTGCTCATCTGACTAGCTATGGGATGAAGCTTGGTGAGTTTCATTTGGAATTGATCTCAAAGTACTTTTTTTTTGATTTCGTGTTTTGATATGGTGGAAAATAATTTATGAAAACTTAAGAGTTTTCTATCTTAATTTGTAAAGTGTTTCTTAGTCATCTATCATACTATTTCGTCCAAAAAAGAGTTATTGAATAACTGTGAATATATTTTCCATTCAACAAATGTCCCTTTTAGTTTTATTATTATTCAAAAATTGAGAAACCAAACTTGAAAAACCTCTTCAAATTTTTCATTCATTCCTCTTTTAACGTGAAACTAGAAGAGTATGCATAAAACAATATAAAATATTTTAATAAATTTCTAGCCGGCGTGTTTCAAACGTTTTGAAATACAAAACAAAATTAAAAAAAATATAAAATTCCAAGTCCAGATTCTATGCTGAAGATGTTGTATTGAGTATCATGGTAGCAATCAATATTTTCGATTTCATGTTTGAGTGTCGACAAGTTCTCGATAAACCAATTTTTCTGAATTTGATTCCCTAATTTTTGCCTTCAAAATTGATGGATCGTGTTCTAAAGGAAAAATTAAAAGTTTTTTACCGAATTTCGAGCGAATACCTTTAAGAGTTTCAGAAAAAAGGTTTGGCGATATACTGTGGACAGACGGATGGATTTTTTTTTAATTTATGGGTTCTACTCATTCCAAAACGTGAAATTTGAAAACTTCAAAGATGTATTAAGTTTTTTTCTCTTTGAACGCTTCAGATGATCAATTATTTGAAATTATCAACCAAAAATATTTCACAAATGAGCACAAATTTTGATAAAACAAATTAACAATTTCTAAAAATCGTTGAAACGTGTATCTTTCCATGATTGAATGTCAAAACTTACTGAATACAAATGACATAAGAAAACCATTACCATTACAACCATTTTAAATTGTATCATTTCTTTAAGAAGAAACCTTTACCTATATCGATATAAAATTTCAATGAGACAAATTTCCCAGAAATAACTTTCAAAAAGTCAAATCCTTGATTTCTAATTTCTAAACTCTGCAACAAATTTTGTAGCAAATTTCATGCAGATAGATCTTATTGTTTCTGAAAAATAGTCCGAAAGAGATGCTTTACGATTAAATTTTGGTTTCTATACAATACAAAACCGAAAATTTGACTGTTGAAACTTTTTTCCTTAGGACTACAAACGTTAGTTTCAGTGAATTAGTGAGGCATGATGATTATATCTCCTAATTTCAAAAACGAATGAACTTAATTCCAATCGTTTCCATTATAGGCACCTATCAGTTTTCCCAAAAACAAGGTATCACAACGAAATCTTCTGGTGAAGTGAACATACCCATGAGCATGGCTTCTAGTACTGTTGGAGGCTTGATGGGTCAATATATGTCCTCTCCTTTCTACCTTGTGAAGGCTCATAAAGAACTGGAAAAGCAAGATAAAAAATCCGACAAAAATTCCTACTCCCAAATAGCTGCAAGAATTTACAGAGACCATGGTGTGAGTATTCTTCAAGTTTTTCCCCCTATTTCGTTATTTTTATTTTATTAGTATTGTTTTTCCTTAGATGCTGCATGAGTTAGTATATTTCGTGACAACTAATCTTTCATTTTGAAATTTACAGCATCGATTGAGATTATCATCTGACAACAGTATTTTTTTCAGCTACGCGGTTTGTTCAAAGGAGCTACAGCATCTTTACCTAGAGCTTTCATTGGGACATCTCAGTTGACTTCTTTTGCTATAGCAAGGGAAAATTTCAACAAATTCGATGCCCTCAAAGAAGCACCTCTTGCTACGACTTTGCTTGCCAGCTCTATAGCTGGCATAGTTTTAAGTCTTGCTATGACTCCGTTTGATGCTGTTCTCACCAAGCTCTACAAACAAGGTGAGTCAGTTGTTTTTGAGCAGTAGCGTAAGAAATTCGGGTAAAACATAGAGTAATAAACATAGATAAAGGGAGTACACGCGATTTTTACATGTCTCCAACATGGTTAGATCACGTTGTCGGATTGTGATATATTTTCGAATCCACAATTTTACTATATCATTATGAATGTACATTACATTGAATGAAATGAATTTATTTGATAACTCCCGATTAAATATGCAAATTTGAATATTTGGAATCCGGTATCTTTCCTAATTGTCGAATTCAAAATAAGCAGAATATTTATTATTTTCTGTATCTACCTGCTGAAATCCAAGGTTTGGCAACTTATGCTCTCCTAGTGTCATCGGTTGTTTCACGTCGTTTGACGCGCTTGAAGTTTTATTTCTAAATTTCTGATATATTGAGATATTTATTTCAATATATTTTGAGTTAATATGAAACGTAGATTCACTATGGGACATAAGAAGTGCGTTCTTTGGAGAAACTCGCGAATTGAGTGAAATATCAAATTACTGATATGTTTTCATTTCCGCACGCTTCATGTCAAATTTGATAGTTCATAATGGGGAAAAAATTTGCTTACTGAAAATAACATATGCTCCATCTATCTATGTTTATTACACTGAGATTTTACTCAATATAATTTTTTTTATCAGCTATCAATCCAAAACCAAGTGCAGTGGCGTACAATGGCTTTTTGGACTGCTTGAGAAAGACTTACAGCAGAGAAGGTCTACGACCGTTTTACAGAGGTTGGGGTCCACTTTATATGAAACTAGGACCTCACACAATACTGTGTCTGCTGTTTTGGGAACAACTCAAGGATATCTACGATAAGAGCGAGAGCACACATGATAAATATAGTCCGAATTTGAATTTTTATAATGAGAACTTGGTAGAAAAAGTTGTGCATGAAAATTCTTGTGAGCTTTATTGGTGAAATGCTCATTTATAAAGATGATGATTTTATAGTATTAGTTCTCATCAAAGCATATAGCAATGTGATATATTAGATTTGATACTTTATATTTATTAATGATTTTCATGTATTTTGAAAATCTATTTATGTATACAGATGTAAACAATAAAAATATTTTTCGAAGAGTATTTTCTAAATTGAAATAGGTAATATATGAATTGAAATTTAATATTTTAACAAAAAATATATGGTGGTCATATTTGAATTCGTATAAGGAAATAATTCTTGAAGCTTTTCTTAAATTTTCACAGTAAACTTTTGGAAAATTGATTGAAAAATTCAAGGAGTGATATTTGTTACATGTTTTGTTTCTATACGAGCTTATTATGCGTTCCCAGAAGTTTATTCTTGCTACATTAGTCACATAAAACCATAATCATGGAAATTAACAATCCAAAACAAGCCATTCAAAAAAGGATATTTTTCTCTCAATGTTAAAAATTGTTTTCACAACAATAACACGAATTTTCGAGGTCCTTGTTCCAAATGGTGTAGATGACTTTGAATAACTCTTCATTCAGCGATCTTTGTTCCGTAAATTCTGGGTTTTATAAATACACCGATATCAGTTCAGGACTTAAGAGGGCTCATTTTTTTTCAGGACAAAAATATTTCACTTCGTCCATATTGATGTTATATTTAGTAGGTTTCAGAAAAACCTATATCTAAACTTAGTTCATTATAGAATCGAAACTAACTAAGAGTTTTTTCTATTTGATTCAATAACGAACACTGCATCTTCAAACTAAAGGCTTCCATACACGGTTTTGGGCTTTTTTTTGGAGGTTGAACCATGTAAGTACATACCTTCCTGCTTAAGCCAGTTTAAGCACATTTTGGATTTTCTTCGACAAAATTCCCTATTACCTCTCTGTCTTTCGCATGCGCTTCTATTTCTATCGGGTATCTCATGAAATTAGTATCCTCGTTGTTGCGTGGTTGCTGAATCACATTCAAATCTAACCTCAATAGAAACACACCGACAGAATATGAGCAGTTAACCAAAGCTTTTTCCCTATTTCTATCTGAACAACAAAATTCTAATTATTTAAAGTGAGTAGTTTTCCGAAGGCATTAACACAATATTTGTTTCTTAGCTTGTAGCATTTCACATATTAATTTTGTGCATTAAAAACCATGTGACGTTGATTTTTGCTTTTAATTTAACCCAATTCTGTTTTTCCTCCCTATCATTATCACTGTGAATCAAGATTACTTATTTTATGCCTAGCTTTTCCTGTTCATATTTCGAGTGTGAGTTGTAAAACTTTTATATTTCTGAGAAAATCACTCATTAGGAAAATGTTTGAGGAGATAATAATTTTCCCAGTAATTTTACGATTGAAGTATCTTAAAAATTGCTATATCACATTCAGAATGATGTCAGGAGTGTTTTAAGATTTGAGTTCCACCTGACCTAAGCGTGAAAATTATTTTATATACATTTTTGTGACTGAAGCTTCAGTAATCAATAATTCATAATACCTACTTGTCGCAATTGATAATTTCGTGGTGTCCAAAGCTTATAATTATGAATGGATCATAAGGATAATCGAAATAAATAAGATAGCTATCTTGTTCCGTCAACATTGCACAGGGCCGTATTAAGAGTATTACGCAGAGGCGTAATAAGCCTTTTGTCCTGCTGGATTAATGCTTGAATCTAAAATGAAACAAAGAATACATTCACAACAAAGACAGTAAAGAAGGAAATTAAATATGATGAAAACTGTGCAAATTTCAGGAGATTAAAGAAATTAACATTCTCATTGAACTATTCCAAAGTTGAACCAATAGTGATTTATAAATTTTATTGCATTTTATGTATATGGATGGAG
The DNA here is from genome assembly GCF_914767665.1 of Harmonia axyridis. Taxonomy (NCBI): domain Eukaryota; kingdom Metazoa; phylum Arthropoda; class Insecta; order Coleoptera; family Coccinellidae; genus Harmonia; species Harmonia axyridis. Next base: position 37,258,906 of record NC_059505.1, read on the forward strand.
TTCACAAAATTATGCAATCATTTGATATTTATATTTAATTTTCTGTGTTATTTGGTTTGACTTTTCTGGTTCAGATTGTTCTAAGATATGTCTAAATTGACTTTGAAAGGTTTCCAGTTTTTTCGAATAGTTTGAGTTGTTATGAATTTTATTGACTAATTTTTAAGTCGAAATCTGAAAGGAGAATCGAATATTGTGAATTTTTCCAGTCTCATGTGAGTCTACAAGTGTAATTTTCGTTAAAATAATGCAAGAGCAAGATTTATCGCTTTTTAATTTCTTGAATATGCAGAATTCACAAATCTAAAAAAAATCTTCCGCTGTTAAGACTTTTCTCAGAAAATTCCACCGGTTAGAACTCAAGGATGAGTATAAAAGAAATATATAAAATTGCAATATAAATACGGAATGAATTGAAACAAAAATTAAAAATTCACAGAAATAGAGAAAATGGTACTCGGAGGGGGTATAACGCTTTTTTCTTACGTGACAATTTCTGGCATTATGACTTTCCAAAAATCATTTCTCGTTATCGTAACAATATGATTTTTTGAGTTGAGTTTGTCTATGACATACGAGTAACGCAAAGTGGGAAATGTGCAATATTTTTGTTATTCAGTTGAGAAATATGAAGGTACTGTTACTTAAAAATTCATTCACAACTACATACCTCAACACGATGACCATGAAGAGACTCAACCATTTTATACCTTTTCAGGAATATGGAACACAAGCATTCGGATAAAGTAAGTTAACAACCCAAAAACAAACTTCAGGAAGACCAGAATGGATTTCGTAATAGGAGGACTAGCAGCTTCAGGAGCTGGGCTCTTCAGCAACCCATTCGACGTGCTGAAGACCAGGATGCAGCTTCAAGGGGAGCTACAAGCTAAGGGAAAACACGCAGTCATCTACAGAAACACGATACATGCTGCTTATGTTGTTGCAAAGAACGAAGGTATACGTGGTCTACAGAAAGGTTTAGGCGCTGCCCTCATACTCCATTCTGTAAGGAACAGCGTGAGGCTGGGGCTGTATTCCACGCTGCAAAAGGAAGGTTATCTTACAGACCAGAAGGGAAAGACGATAATGCATAGGAGTTTTGTGGCTAGCGCCCTTACTGGAGCTGCTGGTGCCTTCATAGGCAGCCCGATGTTCTTGATAAAGACGCAGCTGCAGTCCAGGGCAGCTCAGCATATTGCAGTGGGACACCAACATCATCACGAAGGTGTTGTGGGAGCTTTAAGAAGTATTTACAATGCTCATGGGGTAAGTTTTGCTTGGAAGTGGAAAGAACTTCAATCTTCTCTAAGTTGTTTTGTTAGACGTGGAATCGTATCCAAGAAGAGTAAATGGGAAGAGCTATTTTTCGTCTATGTCTTTTGGACCAGTTAACATTGGTGGTCTATTTGGAGAAACAGAATCTCAACTGTGACTTTTACCACGTGAAAACTTGAAAATACTTCATTTATATGAGAATATTTTTTGCTGTACCTAAAGAAATTTTAACCATTGCAACAATAAGCAATTTACGTTAAGTTAATCTAACCTAATCTGACCTCACCTTGAGAAGAGTTCTAATTTCTCCTTTCAACTGCCTTCCAGATCAAAGGACTCTGGAGAGGAGTCAATGGAACGATGCTCAGAGCACTTGTGGGGTCTTCTGCGCAGCTCACAAGCTTCGCAGTGACTAAAGATATGCTCAAAGAATACGAATCGTTGAAAGATAGTCCCTTGATGACTTCCATCGCTGCAAGTTTCATCAGTACCATCTTCCAAACTGTAGCTATAACTCCATTCGATTTGGTATCGACCAGACTCTATAATCAAGGTAGAAAATAATACTATCCTTCAACCAAAATTGAGATTTGATTATTTGGTGGAGGATTTGATTATTAAATGGTGCAATTTTTTTTTCAGGTGTGGACGCCTCAGGTAAGGGCCTACTCTACAATGGAATTGGTGATTGCTTCTTGAAGATATGGAGGGCAGAAGGATTCCAAGGTTTCTATAAGGGTATAGGACCCAACTACATGAGATTGGCGCCACATGGAGCCTTGTGCTTAGTGTTCTGGGACATCTTGAAAGATCTCCATTTGAAATATACGACTACCAAGAAAATTAACAGTTTTTAACTTTTGATTGGAGATTGAATTGAAGACAGATGAATTGCATTTGATGTAAGGAGTGGATAGTATGTTGAAGCCAAGAGTATCCTCTGAAGTTCAATCGTGTTAGGATGAATTTGCGAGAGTGAATAGATATATAATTTTTATAAATTTTATAGTTGTAAAGTTTAATAAAACAGATTAACTAAAGTTAATGCATTCTTCTTCCTAATATATCTCGGTTGGTATTATTTTCATAATCCTCTTTAGGTTAAGACCAAAAATGTGGTAAAATCAACTAAGTATTATAGTTTGTTACATAAAAAATGCAACACCAAGAAGGCTTTGGAATTTTTCGACCAAACTTGGCAGAAATTTTTAACTAGTTGAAGCTTATAATGGTTTGAAACTTTATTAGAAAAAATCTTGTAGCTATGGGTTGTTAGAATCGAAATTATCTGGTATATTTCTTGAAAGATTAAGTCGATTTCAGTATTACATAGTTTTGGCTTCCATTATTCTGTTTTTGTGTTCTATTTTGCGGTTATGCTTTTAGTGCAATAACGTGTAAATTATTGACAACCTAGCAAATTCAACAGATATCGCATTATTTTTCTATAAAACAATATTCAATCTATGATTTCAACAATATACTTCCAAAGTATATTTCAGTGAGTATTGTTTGTTGCCTGACTGCACATCAGAGGGGCAAAATATAGTAGTAATTAGTCTCCAACATTAGATACGTAAAGTTCATCAAGTGAGCAGACTGTCATTGGTTTTGCTTCTTACTAGCAAGCCTATAGATAACACCCAGTAGATTACCTAACATTTGGTGGTATCAAGTCAAAAAATTACCGGGAATAGATTAGACACAATCAGAATTTATTGGATTGCTTTCGAAATAATATCACAGATACAAAGAAATAATACAAGTATTAAAATAATGCTGAAGTGTATTTTCAGCAATCAACTTCAATACTAGCCTTGATGAAAGAGACAAAAGTCGACCAGAGTCAAATCTGTAGAGTACGGTGGTTGTTCAATGAAATTTATTGGGTTTTTGCTCAGAAATTCGTTCACAATTATACAGGGTGAGTCAATAGTGCTCGATCAGTCGATAACTCTTGGAAATTTTGAGCTAGGAAAATTATTCAAATTTTGACGAAATCGACATCAGTAGTCCATAATCATCAACGAGCCCATTTATTCAAATGCCATTTGAATAATAGGAGTTAATGACATTTTTTTAAGGTAATTTGAAAAAAAATTGCAGGGTCTTTCGGACCACCTGTATAGTGATCCATAAATTTGCAGAAGACTTGAAAACTTTTCGGAAATTCAATAAAAAAAATCGTTTTCACGATATGATCTTCAGTTTAAACCTCAGAGTAATAAACATAGATAGAAGGAGCATACCTATGTTTTTTTCAGTATTTTCATTTTAAATGAAGAATGCCTTCAATTTTATAGATACATACCAACATTTACCTATATGATGAAAAATCTGAGATTTCTATTTTTCGCGAGAGAACCGACAACGTAGGTTGGGGTTCAGTGAGCGTCAAGGTCGATCAAGGACGTCTATCCTACGTGGTTGACGTCACCGATCTTGTCTTTTTATATGAAAAAGAGTTTATTGCAACCCATATGGGTGTTTCTTGGAATTTTATGTGAATGCGATAGCTGCATATACGATCTTTTCTTTTATGTATGCCGCCTTCATAGGGTGTTTTTTAAAGATCTTGAATGATCCTGATGATTCGTATTGGTTCTTGAAAGGTTGCTATTGGAACACTGATTGGCAAAAATTTTCAGATTAACATGAATTTTTGTATATTACGTTGTAAATTTTTGCCACGATTCAGATTTCTAGATTACCTATTTATTGTCTTGTTTCGGGATGCTAGACCGAAGACGTCAGTAAGTGGTTTTACAGACGCAAAAACTTATTTATGGAAGTCTTCGAAATAATACATTCAATATCACAAAAAATTATAACAGAAAATTTCGATATATTTATTAACGAAATTACTCAGAAAATGAAAACGTTTGGTTACAACAATAGCTTATTGTGATGCCTTATGTACCTAGGCGTTCATCTTTGCTTTACCCTTTTTTTTCCGAAATTCGGTTGTACATTTATGATTTAATAGTAATTTACGTAACAAGTCCGGAAAATAGGGTTTTTTTGGACGAATGGACTAAATTCCAGGACGAGCGTAAGTGAGTCCTGGAAGTCTGTGAGTCCAAAAAAACCATTTTCGGGCGTGTTGCGTACAATATTTTTTCGGCAAACATGTAGAATAACACTATCGCTGCTGCTTTCCATATGTTATTGCGATTGCGATCAAAAAACATGCACATTTTTGACAACTAATTTCATATGAACTGTCAGCCGTTATCTCGGTTGCTATGGATTTTATGATTCTTTTCCGGCCTAGTCCGGAAAGTACGTACTTCCCGGACTAGACCGGGAAATGCTACTTTCTCAGAGAAAAAGCGTCCGGGAAGTGAGCACTTCCCGGACGGTTGCCGAAAAAATATTGTCCATCACTGGTCACTATTCTCCCATCTTTCGGTCAGCGTACGAATCCTGCGTTGAAAAAACTAGTCATCTTATGAAGCGATCCACGAATAGATCCAATTTTTTACTTCTTCATAAGACCGTAAGTGCCGTGTGCTATTGGTCGAAACAAGTGATAGTCGGAGGGAGCAATGTCATTTCCATGACTTTCAGCCATTTTGAAATGACTTGTTGCGCCACTCCAATGATCCTGCCAATTCTTGTTGAATTTGACACGAGTCTTGATCAAGTAATGCCTCCATTTCTGCATTTTCGAGAACCCTCTCTTTACCACCGCCATGCTGGTCTTCGACGTCAAAATCATCATTCTTGAAGCTTTGGAACCACTCTCGGCACGTTTTTTCATTAATAGCGGCTTCAGCATAGGTTTTTGAGAGCATTCAATGAGCCTAAGCCGCAGATTTTTTCATATTAAATCAGAAAATTAAAACCTCCCGCAAAAGACGAGAATTTGGCTAGTAAGCTGACATGTTTAATCGAGGATAACTTTATGAAGCAGACACAAATCGACTAATACTTCATGGCGTTATGGTAACAAATACCTAAGCTTATTGTATGACATCTACGATCTATTTATTTCGCGAATACCACTTACCGCTAAAGTTACCTTTTGCAAAACGGCGGAAGCAAAGTTGTACACCCAATACTTTGAACATATGGAACTTTTGGACATTCATAATCTAAAGAAATTGGAACAAGTTGAACTGATACATTGCATGACGAACAATTATATTAAGTCAAATTGTAGATTTACACTAGTACAGGATGTACATACCCATAACACCCAAGTTAGAGGTACCATCAGAAGTGAACTCAGGTTTACAAGGAAAGCCCAGGACTTCCCGAGCAATAGAAGCATTTAACCAAATACCACCAGAAATAAAGTATATAAGAACTAAAAAAAACTTTAATATTAAGCTTAAGTTGTACCCGAAAGATTTATTTTGTTTAGTTTAACTTTGTTGTTGTTGTTTCGAATATTTCATAGTAAGTATTTTATGATTATTTTTTGTATATTGGTAAATAGGCCTTGTCACCAGTACTTGTACTGTATTTGAGGTCAAGAATGAAGAGGTAAATAAATAAATAAATATGTATTGCCAAAACGTGCCGTTTTTGAAATTTATTCGCAATGAAGTTGTCAAACTCAATCGTGTTGTCATAGTGTAATGTTGACATGTTTGGGTGATATAATTGTTTTCTCTATTTCAGTATCGTAATGAGCCCATTACAGTTCTAAAAACAGTGCTGTAATGAACTCATTACAGCATCGTTTTCAGATATATTTTTCGTGTGGTTGCCTATGCTGACTTCCAATCCTATCAAATTTCGACAAACGTCAATAATTGTCAATATAATATAATTTGGGGATATAGTGAAATAATTTGCTACATTATTTGCAAATTCTCTTAATTCTGGTAGTGTTAAATCGATTTCGTCAGACATAATTCACGAATTTAATGGGTAATTGTAAATTATGTCTAAATTCGAAACATACGATTCATATTGAAATTCCGTAATCTGTCAATTTTCGTAACAGTCACACCAACTGCCAAGATACAATAAAAAAGTCACTAGGATATATAATATGAATTTTTCATTGAATTTCGACAATATTTCACGAAACTTGACTGAAATAGAGAAAATATCGTCTAATTCTCGTTGCAGAAGGCAATTCCAATACTCATGCGTTCCAAAACTCGCTCCTTCGTCGCTCGTTTTCGAATTTCGCATTCTTGTTGGCATAGGAGCCCATTCTGCAACTTGTTTTAGAATATACTATTATCTGACACAAAATGACAAGATTTGATTGGTTGTTCGAACTGTCAAAAATTTTTCAGGTGCATCAGATTTTCAAATTTGTGAAAATCCAAACGATAACTGTAAACATTTGAAAAAGACTTTGAATTTCTTTTACTCAAGCGTTTCACAGAGGAAAACAACAAACAACACACATCTAAACTTCCCAATCGAACGAAACACCTGGCAAGTGCAAATTCCTCAACATTTCGCATCATTGCGTACCTCTCGATTCCTCTCTGGCTTCTCTCAGGTGTGGGTGTCTCAGTCTCCACAAAGATGCGGCGAGTATCTTAGCTGTCACAGCCTCTCTACCTATCCGGCCTGCATGTATACCCCAAGCCCGTAATCCCATGCTATAATTAACTTCAGATATTTTGACGTGTAAATTTATTCAAACCTCAATGATTTAAACTTTTCCGCGTGATAGACCATCTTGCCCTTATCGATCCTATCTGATCTCCAGCGGCCGCGGCCGTCGAGATAACCAGATTTGGCATGTATGGCCAATTAAAAGTGAGGATTTAATACGTGTGGTTTTAATAACTCGGGATTGATTGAACCCCTGGAATGTGAGAGGGGAAATCGCCTCGGGTTCGCGTTCTGATCGTTTTTTTTCTTCTGGTTCGTCAGGAGATTTTATAGCAGGCTTGGGGGAACAATTGAGGTTGCATGAGTTGTTTGCGGGATGTTGATAAGGATCTAGATAAAACAAGAGCTGTAACGAGGGATCTTGGATGGGATTTGGTGAGATTTATGCGGATTCTGTGAGGCATAGAGTTGTAATGAAGGGTAGACCAATGGGAGTGCGGGAATCAAAGGTTTTCTGAATTTATTGGTTTGCGAAACAGGCATTTGGGATTTATGTATTAGGTGTACAACTTTGCTTCCGCCGTTTTGCAATAGGTAGCTGTAGCGGTAAGTGGTAGTCGAAATAAATAGATAGTAGATGTCATACAATAAGTTTAGGTATTTTCAAACATAACGACATCGAAATATTAGTCGATTTGTGTCTGCATCATAAAGATATTCTCGATTAAACATGTCAGCTCACGAGCCAAATTCTCGTCATTTGCGGGAGGTATTAATTTCCTGATTTAATATAAAGAAATCTGCGGATGAGGCTCATCGAATGCTCTCAAATACCTATGGTGAGGCCGCTTTTAGTCAAAGAACGTACCGACAGTAGTTTCAACGCTTCAAGAACGGTGATTTCAACGTCGAAGACCAGCGGTGAAAGAGAGAAGGTTTTCGAAGATGCATTATTTGATCAAGACTCGAAAAAAACGGTGGAAGCAAAGTTGTACGCATATGTACAAGAAGTCGTTTCAAAAATTCAGAAAATAATGTATTCATCGAGAGAAATACAATGTGAAACATTTCTCTACCTTATTTCTTGAATAAGTTTAAAACAACGAGCAGACATAAAACGAAAAACAAAATCTTGGTCTCTATATTACTGATGATAAAACATTGTGTAATATTGTTTTCGTTAACTGCAACAGATTGTGGGTTTTACTTAAATGGTAAGTCTGGACTGTCTGGAGGTTATATTATCAAAGACTAACTTGTAGTCTGTGATATTATGCTATATTATAAACGATCAGGTCAGGTCCATTGGATTTTAAATTATTGGGTTGATTTTTACTGAGGGGATACAACCAGGTATCTTGAAAATTCAATTCCGTTTTTTTTAAAAGATAATTATTGAATTCATGGCCAATGAGCAAATTTAGGTGAATTTAATCGTGTTGATATCAATTTATGCAAGTTCTGTCTTCATGGTTTTCGAAGAAATCAAAATGAGATGCCTAGAAACCCTGGTGTTATTTTTTAAATAGACCACCTGTTGCGGTGGCTCTAACTTACCAAAGTTCTGTAAGTTGGCGCTATTCAGATTTAGATTTTTTCAGCATTTTCAAATTGATAAATGTTGTTTGAATGTGACCAAAGGAAAAAATCTAACGGCGTTAAATCCGTAGACCTTGGTGGCCCTCGTATATTTTAATTATCTGAAGTTAGATTATCATAGATAGGCACTTGATTTGCCGTGTGAAACTGTAAGTTTTGATGATTTAGAATTTTGATTCTGCTGAAAAATGTTCCTGTAGAATGTTTTTGTGTCATATTTATAGCATCAGTAATAAAGAAGTTATGAGAATATTCCAATTCACTCTTATAGCTTGAAAACAGTTGAATATATGAGGTTGCGGTTTTCAACAAATTATTAGGTGTACAACTTTGTTTCCGCCGTTTGTTTTGCAATGAATGCCTGTAGCGGTAAGTGGTAGTCGAAATAAATATATCGTAGATGTCATACAATAAGCTTAGGTAATTGTAAGCCTAACGCAATCGAAATATTAGTCGATTTGTGTCTGCATCATAAAGTTATTCTCGATCAAACATGTCAGCTTACAAGCCAAATTCTAGTCATTTGCGAGATGTTACAATTTTCTGCTTTAATATGAAGAAATTTGCGGATGAGGCTCACCGAATGCTCTCAAATACCTATGGTGAAGCCGCTATTAGTGAAAGAACGTGCCGAGAGTGATTTCAACGATTCAAAAACGGTGATTTTGACGTCGAAGACCAGCGGAAGAGAGAAGGTTTTCGAAGATGTAGAATTTGGGACATTACTTGATCAAGACTAGTATCAAAAGCAACAAAAATTAGCAGGATCATTGACAGTGACAAAACAAGCTATTTAAAAATGCCTGAAAGTCATGATAATGATTCAGAAATAAGGAAATAAGGTGTCGTATACGAGTTGAAGCCGAGAGATGTTGAACAGCGTTTGTTTGCTTGTAAACAGCTGATGCTTGCAAGGCAAAGACGAAAAGGATTTCTGCATCGCATTGTGACTGGAGGCGAAGAATTATTTTTTGAAAGTCATCTTGAGATTATTCTGATTTCGGTAATGTGATTGTATGGAGCCTGAAATTTTTCATCTAAAGCAAATTTTCTTCTCCATCGAATTTCTAGTTTTAAAATCGATAGGCAACATTAACGGAACCCCTATCCATTAAAGAAACGTGGTTACTAAGTTTTTTTTTCGAGAGTTATCAAACTGGCTTTCAAAAAACGGTGGGAAATACGCTCACTCATCATAATTTCAGGCTTAATCCATTACAACCAGATACTTGCGTAACCCACTCAAAATTTTACTGCCATAAGTACATACACTTGGCCTTTCGATAAAACACCAAGGCAGGATAGCTGGCAGCCATCCTTAATCCTTTCTTGCCTTATTGGGCCTCGCGAACTCGACGTATGTACCTAGGGTTCAACGAAACCTCGCCAACGGATGACCACACTTATCCCATCGAATACAAAAATTCAACAATTGCAATCTCGACATTCATAACGAGAGTTCCGAATCGATGAAAAAAACTAGACATCCCACACCATCACCAAATAGGACACCTCTATACAAAATGCTATGTATCCAAAAACGTGGGTTTTTCTGCGAAGGAGTCCTCGTCCACTTTTACTTTTACATCTAGTGATCGTTAGGTCGAGTTGATGGGTGCCGATGTTGAAGGGGCAGGTCCGGATTGGATGGAATTTGTAGATTTCATTTTGAGTTTATTGGCACTCGATTAAAATTGGTGAAAAGTTGTGACTAGAACGTCTCGATGAAGATTTTATTTGATTGAATTACTACATTGTATCATTCATTGAAGTTTATCCAAAGGTTTGATTTGGAGTACAAGCTTTGGACGCTTGTAACGGGGGTTTTTTTTCGAGGTATGTAACTTTAAGTTGGCATTACCGTTCAAGATGGCGACCGATTTAACAGCTGTCGAATGATTTATTTTCAGTTTGGTTTGGCAATTCATCATGACTAGACTCACGCCCGAACAACGCTTGCAAATAGTGCAATTCCATTTCGAAAATAATGGTTTTGTGCGGAATACGTATCGCGCACTACGTCCATTTCATTTTGTTTAGCGATGAAGCGCACTTCTGGTTGAATGGCTACGTCAACAAACAAAACTGCCGCGTTTGGAGTGAAGCTAATCCTCAAGTGTATGTCGAAACACCGTTACATACAGAAAAACTTACTGGTGCGTTTTATGGGCTGGGGAAATCATCGGTCCGTACTTCTTCAAAAACGATGATGGCCAGAACGTTACAGTCAATGGTGATCGGTATAGAGCCATGATTACTAACATTTTCATTCCTGAATGAACAACCATGATGTCCAGGAGCTGTGGTTCCAACAAGACGGCGCAACATGTCACACAGCTCGTGCCACAATCGATTTATTGAAAGACACGTTTGGTGACCGCCTAGTTTCACGTTATGGACCTGTGAATTGGTCTCCAGGATCTTGTGATTTAACACCGCTAGACTACTTTCTGTGGGGCTATGTAAAGTCATTGGTCTATGCGGATAAGCCACAAACCCTTGACCATTTGGAAGACAACATTCGCCGTGTTATTGCCGATATACGGCCACAAATGTTGGAAAAAGTCATCGAAAATTGGACGTCCAGATTGGACTACATCCGAGCCAGCCGTGGCGGTCATATGCCAGAAATCATATTTAAAATGTAATGCCACAAGATTATCTTGCGGATAAATAAAATTCATGTCAATCGAATAATCCATCGTTGTTTTATTGCAATTTAAAGTTCTATAGCTCTAAAAAAAACCCTTTAGAAGAGAATTAAAAAAAAAAAACAGTTCTGTGAAATTATGTTTAGGGTGTTTTTATAGCATTTTCAACAGTAAATTTCGTACGGTTAGATTCTACTGCTTGTTCTGATGAATAGCTCAATTAAAATTCAGTTTTCTTCTTAACAACGTTCAACTTCGGTCCTGGTGACAAAAACATTCATTCTGAAAATAAATTAATAGTTACAACACGACTTTCTTATAATAATTCTTGTCTTGCAGTTAAATGAATGTGGCCATTCTTCATTTCTATGCGGGAACGTCCACTCATGGTTTATGCACTTCATACTTGCACTTAGAAATTGCTGATTTCAATCGCCATTCCAACTCTTTGGGAAATAGAATTTCGTTATGTTGATGAGAGTGGATTTTTGGAAACAATTAAGATAGATGTTGAGGAAATAGATAAATTTTCAACCATTGGGATTTGATTATATTCATTTTACGGAAAGATAAGCTCTGAAATGGTGTAGCGATCATCAAGTTTCGATTAATTCTGATTGAAAAGAATAGTAAGATAACCGAAATACTTGATTTACAGTGACAAAATCTTGAAACTAGAGTATTTCAGTTCTACCTACAGAGACGATTTTTTGTATCGGAAGCACCAGTTCTATTTCCCAGCTATACATATTAAGAGTTTTAGGCACCAATTGAAAAGTTCCCGGTCTGATGCAAAGATGGCGGAGCTAGTATTAAATCCATACGATTTTTAGTTAGTACCAACCTTCAAACGATACGTGTCAAAATTTGACAGCGGTCCGACCATTAGATTGTGAGATATTGCTTTGTCAGTGTAGCTACTTTTGCTATCATGAATGAATGAATGGATGAAATATGGCTCCATCATTTCACTCCGGAGTCTAATCGACGGTCAGCTGAGTGAACTGCACACGATGAACCGAGTCCAAAGAGAGGAAAAACACTACAGTCAGCTGGCAAGGTTATGGCATCAGTATTTTGGGATTCGCAAATTATAATATTCATGCACACCTCCAAAAGGGCCAGGCCATCAACACCGATTATTATATAGCGTTATTGGATCGTTGGAAGGATGAAATCGTTGAAAAACGGCCCCATTTGAAGAAAAAAAAGGTGCTGTTTCATCAAGACAATGCGTCGTGTCACAAATAAATGAAAACAATGGCAAAATTGCATGAATTGGGCTTCGAATTGCTTCTGCATCCACCGTATTTGTCAGATCTGGCCCCCAGCGACTTTTTCCTGTTCTCAGACCTCAAAAGAATGCTCGCTGGAAAGAAATTTAGTGCCACTGCAGAAGTAATGGTCGAAACTGAGGCCTATTTTGAAGCGAGAGACAAATCGTACTACAAAAATGGTATCATAAAGTTGGATCGCTATAATCGCTGTATCGCCCTCGAAAGGCAACTATGTTAAATAATAAAATCGAATTTTGTCAAAAAAATGTGTTTTACTATAGTAGGCCGGGGAATTTCCAATTGGCCTGTTAAAAATCCTATCGTACTTATTGACAACAGATACCATAAGTAATAAAAAACCTGGATTATCCCAAAAATTTGTATAACGCATCCAAATTCATTTAATCTACCATATCAGAACTTGCTCTGATAGTCTGGATGTTTTGAAATTTTTCTATCACTTCACTAATTAATTTCAATCAGTTCAGATACCCAATCTCTTCTGTTTCATTACAAAATATTGCACCACATTGTTCTTTACCGAAATAATGAACTTGGTGTACCACAATCGTTTCATAATTCGTTCGATAAATTATTCAATAGGACCTTGAATGACCATAACGGAAAGATCCTGAATATAAGCCTACCTACTTGGCTGCATTTGCTTCCTAAATGTCAACCAGCTGAGTGAATTCAATTTTCTTAATCGAACGTAAATTGGCTCGGAACTCTTCGAAAAAATTTAAAAGTGTTATGAAATCTTCGAATTTATTATTATTATTGTACAAATAAACTTCCCTAATGAGTTATTTGAAGAAAAAATTCAACAAACTCCATAATTGGCTTCTCAACGAACCATACAGGGTGTACAATTTGAAAGAAATGAAGAGAGAATCGTGAAAACATAATTCATCCGAGAATTTAGGAAAATATCAAATCATGAAGTAGAAATTTGATACCGTAGAGACCATTTTTATGTGAGTGTAGAAAAGATGTTATCTTCGAATTTATTATTATCATTGTACAAATAAACTCCCCTTATGAGTTAGTTGAAGAAAAAATTCAACACACTCCCTAATTGGCTTCTCAACGAACCATACAGGGTGTACAATTTGAAATAAATGAAGAGAGAATCATGAAAACATAATTTATCCGAGAATTTAGACAAATATCAAATCATGAGGTAGAAATTTGATACCGTAGAGACCACTCTTTCGTGAGTGTAGAAAAGATGTTAAAGGATACGAAACAATTATTCAATTGACTTTAAAAGCGTTGAATTCAATTATGAAAAGAACAACCCAAAAAAAAACTTGTATTCACAAAACACAGGCCAATTGAAAAATCTCCGTTCTGATGCACAGATGGCGGTGCTAGTATTATATCCATATTATTTTCAGTTAGTACCGACCTTCAAACGATACGTGTCAAAATTTGACAGCAGTCCGACCAATAGTTTGTAAGTGTGAGTGTAGCTACTTTTCATATTTGAAAAATGATGGAAAAAAAAGAATTTTGTGTGATGATAAAACATTGCTTTTTGAAGGGAAAAAATACAGTTGAAGCAAAATCTTGGCTTGATGAAGAGTTTCTGGGGTCTGCAGCAGGAAAATCAACCATCATTCCATCATTGATTGGTATACTAAGTTTAAACGTGGTGAAATGAGCACCGAAAGAGGCTGTCGCCGACAAAAAAATAAAAAAAGTTCACAAAATAATTTTGAATGACCGTAAAGTGCTGTTGATCGAGATAGCAGACATTAGGAAGATATCATCTGAACGTGTACATCATATCATTCATGAATTTTTGTACATGAGAAAGCTGTGTGCAATCGATCAAAAGCATCAACGTGTTAATGATTCTGAGCAGTGTCTGAAGCTGTTTAAGTGCAATTAACCTGTATTTTTGCGTCTAAATGTGACAATAGATGAAACATGGCTCAATCATTTCAATCCGGAGTCCAATCGACAGTCAGCTGAGTAGACTGCACACGATGAACCGAATCCAAAGCGAGGAAAAACACAACAGTCAGCTGGCAAGGTTATGGCATCAGTATTCTGGGATGCACAAGGTATAATATTCATTGAGAACCTCCAAAAGGGCCAGATCATCAGTAGCAATTATTATATAGTGTTATTGGATCTTATAAAGGACGAAATCATTGAAAAACGGCCCCATTTGAAGAAAAAAAAGGTGCGGTGCTGTTTCATCAAGACAATGAGCCGTGTCACAAATCCATGAAAGCAATGGTAAAATAGCATGAATTGGGCTTGGAATTGCTTCTGCATTCACCGTATTCGACAGATCTGCCCCTCAGCGACTTTTTCCTGTTCTCAGACCTCAAAAGAATGCTCGCTGGAAAGAAATTTAGCGCCAATGCAGAAGTAATCGTCGAAACTGAGGCTTATTTCGAAGCGAAAGACAAATCGTACTACAAAGATGGTATCGAAAAGTTGAAAGATCGTTATAATCGCTGTATCGCCCTCGAAAACAACTATGACGAATAATAATATCGAATTTTGCAAAAAAAATGTGTTTTACTATGGTAGAGGGGATTTTTCAATTGGCCAGTTACAGGGTGTACAATTTGAAAGAAATAAAGAGAGGATCATGAAAACATAATTTATCCGTGAATATAGAAAATATAAAATCATGAGGTAGAAATTTGATACCGTAGAGGCCACTGTGCAAAAAAGATGTTAAATAGTCCGAAACAACTATTCAACTGAATTCAAAAGCGTTGAATACAATTATGAAAAGAACCAACCCCAAAAAAATCTTGTATTCTTCTGGAATCATTCACAAACCACTACTAAGGCCACCAAAAAAGAAAAAGCACCACTTCTATGAAAAACGTTCTGTGTCTGACAGATAACGAAGTTTCAGTAGTTCCCCGCCCAAGTGCAATATCTGACATCTCGCCTTCTAGATCTTGGTCGCGCTATCGTTGACTCGGATCGTTTTACAGTCTCTCCTCTCTGCAAGATGCACCTGAAATCAAAACCCGCGGTTATGAGATGAGAAAGACAAGAAGAGAGCAATATCTCGGTGGAAGATACCCAGCCGTAGATTGAACACGCGAACGACCTATCAAACTGAATTGTATCATCTGCAAATATCTGCAATTTTCTGTTTTTCTTATCGAAAATAACGGTTATGGCGACTGTAAATTACGAAAATGATGAGGTTCTCGGTTGAAATATCGTATTTGTTCATTTCCACGAATTGTGCGGGAATGACAAGGTTTTTGCAGTAGGAAGATGCTTGTTTCAGATACAGTTGTGAGGTTATGGAAGATAAAGGGTGTTTTTTTTAGAGCTTTTTTAGAACTTTAAATTGCAATAAAACAACGATGGATTATTCGATTGACATGAATTTTATTTATCCGCAAGATAATCTTGTGGCAATACATTTTAAATATGATTTCTGGCATATGACCGCCACGGCTGGCTCGGATGTAGTCCAATCTGGGCGTCCAATTTCCGATGATTCTTTCCAACATTTGTGGCCGTATATCGGCAATAATACGGCGAATGTTGTCTTCCAAATGGTCAAGGGTTTGTGGCTTATCCGCATAGACCAATGACTTTACATATCCCCCACAGAAAGTAGTCTAGCTGTGTTAAATCACAAGATCTTGGAGGCCAATTCACAGGTCCAAAACGTTAAATTAGGCGGTCACCAAACGTGTCTTTCAATAAATCGATTGTGGCAAGAGCTGTGTGACATGTTGCGTCGTCTTGTTGTTCGGACCAATGATTCTACCAGCCCATAAAGCGCACCAAACAGTCAGTATTTTTGGATGTAACGGTGTTTCGACATATACTTGAGGATAAGTTTCACTCCAAATGCGGCAGTTTTGTTTGTTGACGTAGCCATTCAACCAGAAGTGCGCTTCATCGCTAAACAAAATAAAATGGACGTAGTGCGCGATACGTATTCCGTACAGAACCATTATTTTCGAAATAAAATTGCACTATTTGCAAGCGTTGTTCTGGCGTGAGTCTATCCATGGTGAATTGCCAAACCAAACTGAGAATAAATCACTTGACAGCCGTTAAATCGGTCGCCATCTTGAACAGTAATGCCAACTTAAAGTTATATACCTCGAAAAAAACACCCGTATATGTGAGGGCCTTAAGACATCATAATTTAAGATACTTAATACAGTTACAAGACACAGTGATTTTGAAAAGTATCCAATATACTTTTCAGTTATTTTCGCCAAAATAAAAAAGGAACTAAGATACCTACGTCAAAGAAACACCTCTGCTAATAGATAAATTATAAATGTGATGCCAATGAATAACTACATGAATAACCATATCTGTGTGAGAAAACCACAAAACTTGTTACCTGGTGATAATTATCTAAGCGATCGAGAAAAAAAATGAATCAGTAGCACCAGGATCTTCTCATCTCATAACTATTATCAAAATCCGATGTCATAGTTGCAACTTGATTACAAGCGTTATTTTTAGCGAACTGCATTATTGATGAAGATGACTCTACATCTACCGCGTCTTTCAAGAAAAATCCTCGGAAGGTTAATAGTTCTCAAATAACAATAAGCTGCGGTTCTATTATATTCAATTCTATCAATTCGGTTCACCTTGCTACTCCATTAGTCCATTAGTAATTCCATAAGGCCATCACCAATAGACTCAAGATAATTGGCCCACCACTTGAACTCAAGAATTGTGAATCACGGTTATTATTAATTATTATGCCTCCATTTGATGTGTTTATCTGGAAAATTCATTTTTAAAGCGCATCTGAGAATCTGAGATTGTTCAAAACGGGTTCTGGGTTGTTCTTCTTCTTCGAAGGACACATTTTCGTTCTTGAGGATGATACTTCGACTACGAATAGATATGATATCATTTTATTACAGGTTTGTGGCGAAAATAAGAAGAAGAGCTGGTGTTTGTGGTTGGCTTGACGCAGAAGTGGTTTTGTCGGATTCTCGCTTCAATTGGAATATTTGCGAGGTGGTATCATCAGGTGTTTAGAAATTTCCAATGGTTTGGTGCGTGTAATAAATTCTGAGATCATCAAATACGCATATGATGAAGATATTTCTTGTTGGAAGAATCATACTAGCTAGTTTGAAGGCTAAATCTAATGGATTCGATCTATTGAAATTATCTGATTATTAATTCAGCTTCATAGCTTCTTCATCATAAGTATTTTTCTGATTATTCACTCTATCGTAATAAATGTAGTTGTTTGTATTTTGTCGTTTATCAGGGATTCTCATAATTTTTACATGCAGTTTAGGCAAAGCATTCATTTTGTCGAAAAAAGTGTCAATAAAGTCAATAAGTAAATGATGGCAAGTGGGTTATTTCGAAATGAGGATCTCATGGAGATTATGAGTAGGTATAATATAAAAATTGGGCATTCTCATTTGAAGAATCAGGGTGGTAAAGTGTTTCATTACTTTTGGGACCAGCCTGTAGAGTCAAAAATAGTTTAAGTTTATGCGCTGAGTACTGTCGATTCCGTCAAAATTTGAATCTCCTATCCCTTCAAATTTCCCAAGAGTTTTCGACCGATCGAGCACGATTGTATTAGGCCAATTGAAAAGTCCCCGGTCTGATGAACAGATGGCGGTGCTAGTATTAAATCCATATGATTTTTAATTAGTACCAACCTTCAAATGATACCTGTCAATTTGACAGCAGTCCGAACATTAGTTTGTGAGATATTGCGTTGTGAGTGTAGCTACTTATGTTATTTGAAAAGAGATTGAAAAAAATAATTTCGTGTGCTGATAAAATATTGCTTTTTGAAGCAAAATCTTGGCTTGATGAAGAGTTTATGGGGTTTGCACCAGGAAAATCAACCATCATTGATTGGTATGCTAAGTTTAAACGTGGTGAAATGAGCACCGAAGACGGCGAAAGCAGTGGACGCCAAAAAGAGGCTGTCAGCGACGAAAAAAATCAAAAAAGTTCACAAAATAAATTTTGAATGACCGTAAAGTGAAGTTGATCGAGATAGCAGACATTATGAAGATATCATCTGAACGTGTACGTCATATCATTCACGAATATTTGTACATGAGAAAGCTGTGTGCAAAATGGATGCCGCGCGAGCTCATAATCGATCAAAAGCAACAACGTGTTAATGATTCTGAACAGAGTTTGAAGCTGTTTAAATGCAATAAACCTGAATTTTTGCGTCGATATGTGACAATGGATGAAACATGCCTCCATAATTTCACTCCGGAGTCCAATCGATAGTCAGCTGAGTGGACTGCACACGATGAACCGAATCCAAAGCGAGGAAAAACACAACGGTCAGCTGGCAAGGTTATGGCATCAGTATTCTGGGATGCGCAAGGTATAATATTCATTGATAACCTCCAGTATAGCGTTATTGGATCGTTCAAATGATGAAATCGTTAAAAAAGCCCTAATTTGAAGAAAAAAAAGCCATTTTATCAAGATAATGCTCCATGTCACAAATCAATGAAAACAATAGCAAAATTGCCTGAATTGGGCTTCGACTTGCTTCTGCATCCACCGTATTCGCCAGATCTGGCCTCAGCGACATTTTCCTGTTCTCAGACCTCAAAAGAATGCTACACTCCTGAATGAAAAATATAAGAGACTGGACAGAGATGAATGTCCAAACCTTGCTTCACTTTGCGCAAAAGATGGACGAATTTGCCATGGGTATCATCAAACTTCACTGGAAGAGGCACTGAAAGAAAAAAGTATCAATTGATGCAAAATGGAATATAATTGATTAATATTATATCGAAACTCCTCATGACCAAAATAATTCTAAATAGTTTCAAAATAATGGAAAAGCTATTGTACCAATCTTCTCAATTTCAATTCTGGACATGAAAATTGGTTGCAAATTTTTGTGATGAGGTGGACATTGATAATAACCTTTTATAGATGTGAGAACTCCCATCTCAATGCGCGTGCTATAAGAATAAGTAATCTTTCTTTAATGACTCGACTAAAAATCTCTGAGTCCTCCAATCCGAAAATAGCAAATGAATAGGTATAATGCAAGTGACATCACTGCACGCCTAACGTCATTACTTATTGTTGTCAACAAATAGATGAGTATAATTACAGCGTACTTTCTTAAAGTGATTATAATTGAACACTGATTTCAAACATTCATTATTTAATTTACGAAGGTCTCAACATTGATTTTTTGATTGATGAGAAAGAGTCTATTTATTTTTGCCGAGGTTGGCCAATCTGCCGGAGAAAATCATTTGTTTTGTGCGTAGATATGGGTGATATCATATTCTCTGATTAGTTAGATGATTTATTGAAATTAGGAAGAAATTCTCAATCTTGAATACTCATTGATGGATAGTTCTTGACATCCTTTGGTGGATGGTGATGAAATATGCAGTTTCATCATGAAATGAGTAATATTTTTTATGGAACTTGCA
This sequence comes from Harmonia axyridis, assembly GCF_914767665.1. Classification (NCBI taxonomy): domain Eukaryota; kingdom Metazoa; phylum Arthropoda; class Insecta; order Coleoptera; family Coccinellidae; genus Harmonia; species Harmonia axyridis. The sequence goes on from NC_059505.1 coordinate 37,278,670, forward strand.
TAGTAAATGATTGAATCAACAAGCATTCTTTACCCTTTGAGATCACTCATCATAATTTTAGTATTCTATTGGATAACTTGAAAAAATTGAGACAGGAACTTTCGAGCGCTATATTGGAGACCCTTAGCCATCAGAGACCAGGCCATTTAAAAAATTCCCGGTCTACCATAGTAAAACACATGTTTTTGGCAAAATTCGATTTTAATATGCAACATAGTTGCATTCGAGGGCGATACAACGATTATAATGATCTTCCAATTTTTCGATACTATTTTTGTAGTACGATTTGTCTTTCGCTTCAAAATAGGCTTCAGTTTCGGCGAATACTTCTTCATTGGCGCTAAATTTCTTTCCAGTGAGCATTCTTTGAACGTCTGAGAACAGGAAAAAGTCGCTGGGGGCCAGATCTGGCGGATACGGTGGATGCAGAAGCAATTCGAAGCCCAATTCATGCAATTTTGCCATTGTTTTCATTGATTTGTGAATCGGCGCATTGTCTTGATGAAATAACACCTTTTTTTTTATCAAATAAAGCCGTTTTTTAACGATTTCATCCTTTAAACGATCCATTAACGCTATATAATAATAATCGCTGTTGATGGTCTGGCCCTTTTGGAGGTAATCAATGAATATTATACCTTGCACATCGCATAATACTGATGCCATAATCTTGGCAGCTGTCTGTTGTGGTTTTCCTCGCTTTGGAGTTGGTTCATCGTGTGCGGTGCACTCTGCTGACTGTCGATTGGACTCCGGAGTGAAATGATTGGCCATGTTTCATCCATTGTCACATATCGAGGCAAAAATTCAGGTTTATTGCATTTAAACAGCTTCAAACACTGTTCAGAATCATTAACACGTTGTTGCTTTTGATCGATTGTGAGCTCGCGCGGCACCCATTTTGCACACAGCTTTCTTATGTACAAATATTCGTGAATGATATGATGTACACGTTCAGATGATATATTCACAATGTCTGCTATCTCGATCAATTTCACTTTATGGTCATTCAAAATTATTTTGTGAACTTTTTTGATTTTTTCGTCGGTGACAGCCTCTTTTGGGCGTACACTGCGTTCGCCGTCATCGGTGCTCATTTCACCACGTTTAAACTTAGCATACCAATCAATGATGATTGATTTTCCTGGTGGAGACCCCGGAAACTCGTCATCAAGCCAAGATTTTGCTTTAACTGTATTTTTTTTCTTCAAAAAGCAATATTTTATCAGCACACGAAATTCTTTTTTCCATCTTTTTTCAAATAACAGAAGTTTCTAATCTCACAACGCAATATCTCACGAACTAATGGTCGGACTGCTGTCAAATTTTGACACGTATCGTTTGAAGGTCGGTACTAACTAAAAATCATATGGATTTAATACTAGTACCGTCATCTGTGCATCAGACCGGGTACTTTCCAATAGGCCTAATATAGGTAAAAATTGTGAGATGTGATTTAATATGTGATTGTTGTCTGCCAGTTTATAGATGGTGTTAATGAATAAGTGCGTCAAACTTTTTGCTGTATAATTTTTTTTTGAAAATCCTTCGTATTGCGGGATACAGACTGTTGAAATTTTCCTTGAATAGGTACCAACTGTTTATACATTGCTCGGAAACCGGTCGTGATATTCAAATCGAATTTGGCTAGTTTTAGGAGGTAAAGTTATTGCGTATTTATTAACATGTAATTAAGAATTTTAATCTTCACCGTTTTTATGCAAAAAGAATAAAACATCTTAACCAGTATTTTTAATTTCTGTAATACATTATCTAGGTAGCAGTGATGCTAGCATGAGATATTTTTTACCACAAATTTAACAACGAATTGAAAAATAAATTTTAGTTTGCAATATCTCAGTGGCGCACTATTAGCAAAACCGTTTGCGTTTGGTCGCTTATATACTTTGGAAATCAATGCCCTCTGCGAATTTTTATTTTGTCGATCTTTTTTCACGTGGAAGAATTCCGCTACATCATATCGGTTTGGCAAATAAATCACATATTTTTTTTTGGCTGTGTGAATTGATAACCCGAAACCAGTAATAAATGTTCGACGATTTAAGCTTTTTTAAATCATGAATTATTCATGAAAATCCTCATCGCACCCACGTGATACGTGCGAAAGAAGAAGATTCTGGAATTGCTGCGAAGAAGACTATCAAGTTCAATGCTAAATCATTTTGGTTGATTTTTTTTCATCGAAGAATTCCAGCAGAGCAGTGACGCTGTTTCAATTGGAGAATATGATAATCTTCCGAATTGTAAAGTTTTAAAACAATGTGTGTTCAATTCTGAAGTTCTTCTGTCCACATACGAGTTATAAGGGGTGTTTTTTTTAGAGCTATAGAACTTTAAATTGCAATTAAACAACGATGGATTATTCGATTGACATTAATTTCATTTATCCGCAAGATAATCTTGTGGCATTACATTTTAAATATGACTTCTGGCATATGACCGCCACGGCTGGCTCGGATGTAGCCCAATCTGGACGTCCAATTTTCGATGACTTTTTCCAACATTCGTGGCCGTATATCGGTAATAACACGGCGAATGTTGTCTTCCAAATGGTCAAGGGTTTGTGGCTTATCCGCATAGACCAATGACTTCACATAACCCCACAGAAAGTAGTCTAGCGGTGTTAAATCACAACAGAAAGTAGTCTAGCGGTGTTAAATCATAAGATCTTGGGGGCCAATCACAGGTCCAAAACGTGAAATTAGGCGGTTACCAAACGTGTCTTTCAATAAATCGAGTGTGGCACGAGCTGTGTGACATGTTGCGCCGTCTTGTTGGAACCACAGCTTCTGGACATCATGGTTGTTCAATTCAGGAATGAAAAAGTTAGTAATCATGGCTCTATACTGATCACCATTGACTGTAACGGTCTGGCCATCATCGTTTTTGAAGAAGTACGGACCAATGATTTCACCAGCCCATAAAGCGCACCAAACAGTCAGTTTTTCTGGATGTACTGGTGTTTCGACATACACTCGAGGATTAGCTTCACTCCAAATGCGGCAGTTTTGTTTGTTGACGTAGCCATTCAACCAGAAGTGCGCTTCATCGCTAAACAAAATAAATTGGACGTAGTGCGCGATACGTATTCCGCACAGAACCATTATTTTCGAAATGAAATTGCACTATTTGCAAGCGTTTTTCAGGCGTGAGTCTATTCATGATGAATTGCCAAACCAAACTGAGAATAAATCACTTGACAGCTGTTAAATCGGTCGCCATCTTGAACAGAAATGCCAACTTAAAGTTATATACCTCCAAAAAAAATACCCGTTATATCAAAGTTAATAGGTTTGATTCAGAAAAAAATTGCAAAATATCTAGTTTCTGTTGAAATCTTAATTTTCACACTTCAATCAATAAATCCCGGCTTGCTGCAAAGATGACACTGCGAGTGCTGTATTACTGATGACTTTTCAGGAACAAAGTTCAAAAGATGTGTGCTTTATTTTCGGAAAAAAGAGTTTATTATGGATTGCATTATTTGAGGTGAAGTGACGCTCATTTGTTGTTATTTGAAAAATGGATAGAAAAGAGTTTCGTGTATTGATAAAACATTGTTTTTCGATGGAAAAAAAACTGTGCAATTTTGTGTAAACATTCGAAAATAACACATATTATGTTGTCATTAAAAAATAACAGGCCATGTTGAAATGAAAGACTAAATTGAACGCCCATGAAGGTTTGGATTGAAGTGATTCGGTTCCGTTCCTCACAGTTTTCTTCTTCTTCTCATTATTGGCCTGAGCGGGAATCGGGCAGAATCATCTTCCAAAAATACTTCACGCGTTAACAACTTTGTTTTTGATCAATCTACGTTCTTAATATAAGATCGACCTTGAACATGGGTAGGTGGTAATAACATAGTACGTAAGTATATGAATTGAGTAATGATACACAAAAGAAGATGGTCTGAGTATCGGGGTATGCGGCCTTCAGAAATATGCGATTGATGCGAGATTAAAGCAGTGGCGCTACGTTGGGTAGCCTTGCTGAAGGTACTTGTTGTTGGATGGAAATATTCTGAGAAGGAAATAATATGAGTATTATATTTAGAATGTTCTTTCAATAGTATGTGGTAACTAGATTTTATTGCTATATACAGAAGATTAAATCTAGTGTTTGTGTACGTGTCGAAGTAAATGTTAATTTATTCAATTATTGATGAGATAAAAAATTACCTACTAATGAACATTGTGAATCTTTATGGTTGAATATCATCAGAAGACATAAGTAATTACCCTGCTCAGTTCTTATCTCACTTCTCACCTTCTAACATTTTTTGATTAGATGAGCTTGAAGATAATTATGTACCTATAAAAAATTTCAATTATAAAAAAGGCGATGACAGAAAAAGCCGAAGGTACAGAGAAATATACAAACGACTATTAATTTCATTTGTTGTTAGTTTCAACCACACAAATGCAACATGAAGTAATTGAGATATAAATGCATTTTATCATATTGTATGCCAGCTTAAATGATGATCTGATGATTCGATAAACTGTTTATTTTGTTCCAGTGTTCATTAGGAATTGATATACCTAACAAATTATTATTTTGGACGATTTACATGATGTCATGCCATACGATGAATTAATTGAAAATTTCACTATCTCTCTCGGAGGACCAACTTTTTTTTTTACTCTTCGAATATAAAGATTATGTCAATATTATGGGGCTGATGAACAGAAAGTGTTAACGATAAAAAAGGACCCTGGATCGTACCTAAAAAATAATTCGCATACTAAATCAACTATTTTACGGCGCAACAAAAAATGACTACAATTTTAAGATAAAAAATTATCGTTTACAGAGTTCTGAAGTTCAAGAATAGGTTTTCCAAAATATATATGATTCATCGAAATTGATTCCTCCCTTTTTTTTACACAGAGGTGATAAAGGTAAACGTTTGGATCTCTTGGAGTTTTTGGAAATATCTTCAGCTCAAAAACAAAATCTCCCAATTGTGAACGATCAATTAGATTTTCGCCTGTCTCCGGTTTTAACATCTGCTACGTAGAATTTATATGTACTTGTGTGTATATTTTATATGTAGTTTTGATAATGGGATGAAACCCGAAACGTGCATGTCAATATCATTACATTATTTATTTTTATTAAAATTTGTGGAACGTAAACATCATTACATTATTTATTTTTATTAAAATTTGTGGAACGTATAGTCAAGTGTTCTATTTCTTTTATTAATATATATATGATTCAGTTTGAAATGATTATAATGGCAACTATGTGTATTATTTTTTTGACATTTGATATATCATTTGTGTTCAGTAGGTTTGTAGGTTATCCTTTTTAATCATGCAAAGATACCGAATGGTTAAAACTGTATCTGTACAAGATATTCAACTGAAATTTGGCATGAATATTCCTAGTTGGAGTTTATCTGTGGCAATGCTTCATGAAGATTCCATCAACTCGTATAATCATCAAGTAGGACTACGAGAAAAACCCTGTATCTTGGAAACATTGAGTTCAGATTTCTATTATGAAGATTGAATCAAATTTACATAGGAACGAAATAGTTACAGAAAAAATCATCCTACTTGAAGACGGTGCTTTTGTCATTCATTTGTTGATACTTCACACTTTAAAATCACACCAAGAAATCTAGAAATTATAGAATCTTCCAAGTTTTCATTATTTTTTCATAAATCAGGTATTAACGTTGCCTAGACAATGGACAATTTCCAGAAGCGAAATAGAAGAGGACAAATAAATATAAATTACCGATTATATCTATTAGCAGGAGCCAGGAGATTGATCATCATTCGATTTAACTGCAAACTCCATGGTCACCTTTGTGAAACAACCTAAAGACAGTTCGAATTTGTTAAGGAAATGGTCAAGGTCCTTTCAACGTGATAATCAACTTCTTATTGAATTAGGATAATTCGGAAATTTGAATTGAATATCAGCATGTTGCAACTTCCTCAGGATGAGGTCAGTTCAATGAAGATAGGAGACCCAAGTCTGATATGTTTATGCAGTTTTTTTTATAAGGGGTGGTCCACATGGAATAGTTCACCCGAATATTTCATTCATTACATTTTATGTAGAAAGATTTGTCTTTACTTTTGAAGAAGGCTTCAACATCGGCAATCACTTCTGGATTAAAGCCAAATTCTTTTCTCTGGAGCATTTTTTTTAGGTTTGCAAAAAGCCAGTAATCTTTGGGATAGATCTGAACAATAAGCTGAGTGGTCAAGAGTTGGAAACACAATTCTTTCACTTTGACCATGGTTTTCATCGATTTGTGACAAGCAGCATAGTCTAGGTGATAGATAATTTTTTCTTTTGCATTCGAGCAGACTTTTTCTTAATTTTTGCACTTAATCGATCTGGTAACCTCATCACATATCCACTATTGATGGTCTTACCTTTGACAATATAGTTAATGAACAATATACCAAGAACATCTCAAAAAAAAGGATGACCCAACTTGACAACCGATGTTCGGACATGTTTCACCAACTATTTTCCCCTCAACTGATACTCTATTTGACTCATGAGTATTGTGATGTATCCATGTTACTGTCACATATCGACGGAAAATTTCAAACTATCAACGGTTCAAAATTCGAAAATTGCAGACATTTAAGCAATATGCCTCTGTTCTCTTTGAACAAGTGCGAAATGAAATAGGAAGACGATTTGATTCTACCAAGCTATCAATATAGTGTACTTCAAGCTTATAAAGGATGGTTTTTTAGAGCTATAGAACTTTAAATTGCAATAAAACAACGATGGATTATTCGATTGACATGAATTTTGTTTATCCACAAGATAATCTTGTGGCATAACATTTTAAACATGATTTCTGGCATATGACCGCCACGGCTGGCTCGGATGTAGTCCAATCTGGACGTCCAATTTTCGATAACTTTTTCCAACATTTGTGGCCGTATATCGGCAATTACACGGCGAATGTTGTCTTCCAAATGGTCAAGGGTTTGTGGCTTATCCGCATAGACCAATCACTTTACATAGCTTCACAGAAAGTAGTCTAGTGGTGTTAAATCACAAGATCTTGGAGACCAATTCACAGGTCCAAAACGTGAAATTAGGCGGTCACCAAACGTGTCTTTCAATAAATCGATTGTAGCACGAGCTGTGTGACATGTTGCGCCGTCTTGTTGGAACCACAGCTCCTGGACATCATGGTTGTTCAATTCAGGAATGAAAAAGTTAGTAATCATGGCTCTATACCGATCACCATTGACTGTAACGTTCTGGCCATCATCGTTTTTGAAGAAGTACGGACCAATGATTCCACCAGCCCATAAAGCGCACCAAACAGTCAGTTTTTCTGGATGTAACGGTGTTTCGACATACACTTGAGGATTAGCTTCACTTCAAATGCGGCAGTTTTGTTTGTTGACCTAGCCATTCAACCAGAAGTGCGCTTCATCGCTAAACAAAATAAAATGGACGTAGTGCGCGATATTTATTCCGCACAGAACCATTATTTTCGAAATAAAATTGCACTATTTGCAGGCGTTGGTCAGGCGTGAGTCTATTTATAATGAATTGCCAAACCAAACTGAGAATAAATCACTTAACAGCTGTTAAATCGGTCTCTATCTTGAACAGTAATGCCAACTTAAAGTTATATACCTCGAAAAAAAACACCCTATAGTTAATGAACAATATTTCAAGAACGTCCCAAAAAACGGATGACCAAACCTTGACAACTGATGTTTGAGATTGATGTTTCACCAACTGTTTTCCAATCAACTGATGCTCTATTTGACTCAAGAGTATTGTGATGAATCCATGTCACTGTCACATATCGATGGAAAATGGTTCAAAATTCGTAAAATGCAGACATTTAACCAAGAAATAAAATGAGAAACGATTTGATTTTAACAAGCCGTCAATATAGTGTACTTTCGAAATTTATAGCTGACAAACTGTTATTTTCACGAAAAACTAACTTGAAACAATACTAAAACAACAACCTCTAAAATCAGCGTTATGACACAAAGAGCGATTCACATTAAATCAACCTATAATAAATTTCTAAAATTGCCGAAGGTTGAAAAGAATCCTTTGAGCCATCTTAAAACACATCCATCAATAATCCGCCAAATTAGTGGGCCACGGTTTCTTCTAATGGTGCAAAACCATAATCTCCAACAGATTTCCAAGACGTGAGTCAGAGTTGAAATCATAGACGAAAGATTGGCACCTCTGTGGGTGTCTTTGAACCAACGCTAGATATAATTTACGTAGTGTAATAAATTAGCGATAAAAACTACATCCTGGTTGTAAAGTACTTATAAGGATACATCAACTGAAATGGTCCAGGGCAAGATATGCTAGAAAATGAGATGTTTTTTGCGTGTTTTTGAAGTATCTCTGGCAGTTAACCATCTTGTTTTCATAATTGGAGTTTATTAGTTGGGTTTATCTACAGTGTAGATCAATGAGCTGCATCAGGTTGATAATTGTTGAATGTGTTTTAAGCTGAGCTTTAAACGTTGGGGTTAGACTCACTGCTGAAGAATACGAGGTCAAAAATGTATTCAGTCTGTCCGTCAGTCTCTAGAATGGAAAACGTATACTGTGAAAATTTCAGGAGAAATTCCGATATTTTCATGTTTTTATTTAGTTCCTATTATGTCCCAGTGGCGTAGTTTTTGGGGGTATATTGTCTTCAGTCACCCCTAACTATCTTGCCAATGAGGATAGCGTATATTCCGAGTCAAACTTTTGAAGCATTCTGTATGTCATTGTACAGGTTGCTTCAAAAGTACAGGTCATAACTTTATAAACTAGTTCTAGTTGAAACAAGAAGTTCGTTCCAGTGAAATTTTGTACTATCGTGAAACCCGAGATACAGGCTGTAAATCCGTAACCCACCCTGTATATCGAAAAGGAAAAAATCAAACTCTTTGAGCCTGTAATTTTTATGTTCATAGATTTTTTGATTCCTCAAAAAATCGTTCAAAACAAGTGATGAGTGATATTCTGTTGGAAGTATGACGTCATTTTATTTCATGGCATATCTCAGACTGAAGTTTTGATTTCAGATTTATTTTCAGAAATATACATGCGAAGACAAGCCAAAATAATATTGACACATCCTTGAGGCATATACATAATTGACATTTCCATGAATGAGAGAGTATAAGACTAGTTTAAATTATAATTAAAGTAATCATCGAATGTTATAATATCAAAAATCCATTACTATCAATTATTTTCGACTATACACTCATCACAATGTGTGCGTGTAGTTACTCTTTAATTCCTGTACAGAATTCACGTGCGGGAATGTTAACTTCCTACACGTTTGTTGAAAAAACAAACTTCAACGTCTACTCTGATGTTATGATCATTTATAGAAACACTGAATATAAATAACGATGAAATATATACTTGAATTCTGATTGGATCACTCGGAGATATCAGGTGTAATTAGTTTTTATTAGAGATGATGCGAATATATTCCTCATGTTTTTGATGGTGATTGGAAGAGTTACTATTGAACCTGAAGAAATTGCATATGAGATGATTCTTTCCATATAAGTATGAGACTGCATAATTTCGAAATATACTGTCTATGATAAGTGCAAGTGTTAATTCATTTTGTAGATTGCGTTTTGTATGGATGTTCTTTAATCTTTTAAGTTAAAAATGACAGAGATTCTTTTGAATTCCTTTGGTGACTGGAGACTATATTCAGAAATGAAAAAAAGATAGAAGTTAAGTCAGCAGCTATTGACTTATTGACCAAATTCGTATTCTTTAAATTACTTTTGGGCGGTCTTTCATTCATAAACTAGTTGCGTCCTTGGAGGCCACATAATATAATAAAGGTTATGGGGCCTCCAAGGGCGCAATTTGCGCATGACTGAACGGCCCCCCAAAATAACTGTTAACTTCACAAGAATTCCTTACAAAAGCAAATAAAAGAGGTCTACTAAGTAGAAAAAAAAGCCAATTTTAAGCAGTTTTTTGGAACAGATTTTCTACCAAACAGAAGGAATTTCCAATGCAGAGTTTCATTTTTAAATAATAAAGAACGAGTATCTTTCAAGAGACATCATCATTGAGGTTTGAATTGATTGTGTATCATTGGAATAGACCTTATCTTTCACGTGGTCTCAAAGAAAAAAGTCTAAAAGTATTTTTTCACTGCTTTTATGGCACATACCGCCGTCTTGTTGAAAGTAAACGCCGTACCCATCAATATCTTCCAATTGCATTTGTGGTATTTGCCAAGATCGACGAGGAATCGACAAACCTGGGTTTTCGTAAACACTAAGAGCTACAGAAGCAATATTATCAGTTGTTCTTGAACGACGCACACGGTTTGGTTCTTCACATCACTACTTTCTCCCAACAGCTCAATTTTTTTTCACCAGTTTCATTATTGCCGTCCGAGAAGGTGATTCAGTACGACCCAAAGTGCTTTAGTTTTGTGAACTGTGCCTGCAACGTTAACACCATTTTTGTGGTGAAATTTAACAATTTCAATGAGGTTTTGAGGTGTTCCATTTTTACTAATGGTGTGGTACCTCAGAGTAATAAACATAGATAGAGGGAACATATGTGATTTTCAGGAAGCAAATGTTGTCCCCAACATAAACCATCAAATTTGACATGAAGCGCGCGGAAATGAAAACATATCAGTGATATTATATTTCACTCAATTAGCAAATTTCTCCACAAAGAATGCACTTCTTATGTCCCATAGTAAATCAAAGTTTCATATTAACTCAAAATATATTGAAATAAATAGCTAAATATATCAGAAATTCAGAAAATAAACTTCAAGCGCGCCAAACGACGTGAAACAATCAATGAAACTAGGAAAGCAAAAGTTGCCAAACCTTGGATTTCAGCAGATAGATACAGAAAATAATATTTATTATTTTCTGCTTAATATAAATTAGACAATTCGGAAAAATAAGGATTCCAAATAATCAAATTCTCATCTTCAATCGTAAATCACTCAAATAAATATATTTCCTTCAATAAAGTATACATTCATAAAGATATAGTAAAATTGTGGATTTGAAAATATATCCCAATACGCTCTATTAATGATGACGTCACACACCGCCATTTTTGGTTCTCCTGTCAGGGTTTGGAATCCAAACAAACAAATTGTCATTCAAATTAGTAAGGTGTCGTTGAAGAAATTGGCTTATTTTGATGAATAAGATCATTTAAAGAACGATTTTACTATTAATTGATAGACAGAAGGCACGAGATTAATGCCAGTAAGTTCAAACTTGAAGTTCAACTAATAAACACGGCTTTATACAAAATCTGGGGAATGAAACAGGATTCAAACTTACTGGTATTAACCTCGTTCCTTCTGTCTATCAATTAATACTGAAATCGTTCCTCAAATACTTTTATTTATGAAAACAAGCCAATTCCTTCAACGACACTGTACTAATTTGAATGACAATTTATTTGTTTGGATTCCGAACACTGACAGGAGAACCAAAAATGGTGGTGTGTGACGTCATACTAATAGAGCGTATTCGACAACGTAATCTAACCATGTTGGGGACATGTAGAAATTGCGTATACTCCCTCTATGTTTATTACTCTATGGGTTTACCCATAAAACGTCAAAAAATGACAGATCCAAAAGTGACAGCTGCCTAGATAGCGGGCTATTCAAAATCAAACCTCTTACTGGAAAAATCTATATTTAATTTGACCACCCTGACATTAATCCAAAATAATATAATATTATGAGCCAAATACAACGATAATTTGCACTTCTACACATTATTTCACACAGGAGACCTTGAAAGAGAGTAGGCAGCACTTTCGCAACCTCAGTGAACAATCATAACAACAAAATTACCATTCGTACATAAATCTTCAAGGTGTCAACCACCTACTTCCACCCATTTTTTTTAAAGAAATTATACGACGAGCCTTTAGACTCTGTTCTCTAGGAAGGTGAGTCATGATTCTTGGGGTCTTTCGGTCCGTTTAAAACTGATTGCCACACAATTAGAAAACTGAAATACAATGTAGATTCCAAATTATTCCTAGCTACACGGTGGGCGTTTTCTCATTTGCGATTATGATGGTAATTATGAAGGATTAACAGTACAAGATTCGTCTGCCATTCTTCCCAAAACAATTATCTCTCATTATGGAGGTAGACTGTGAATTTGGATGGATGGATTCAGAACGTTGTGGGGGATTTTTATGAATAATCTCGACCTTATCTTGGAATAATTTGTTTCGTATTAAGATTATTGTATGTTATTTCCACGAATTTTAATGTTGAGAATATGACCCATAGAAAATTTCCAAAATTATTTCGCTATTTTGAATGCTAACAGGACGAAGTATGAATTAACAAACATACAACATGAAATATGAACCATTAAACATAGAACAGGAAAACTTAAAATATAAATCTGAAATCTTGCAGCGTAAAGCCTAAAATATCGTGTTATGAAAAAAACTAATTTCGTATTTTTACAATGCTTTATAAAATGGTTACAATAATCAGCGTCACATATGCGTTGTTCTGTTCGATAATTAGTTGCCAAACAAGAATTCAAGCCCTTGTTCTTATTGGCAAAAAACCGGATAACCAATTTTCAGCTAAATTCTCGTCATTTGCGGGAGGTTTTTTATTTTCTGCTTTATTATGAAGAAATCTGCAGCTGAGGCTCATCGAATGTTCCCAAATACCTATGGTGAGGCTGCTATTAGTAGAATAACGTGCCGAAAGTTGTTTCAACGATCGGTGATTTTGACGTAGAAGGCCAGCATGGCGGTGGAAGAGAGAAGGTTTTCGAAGATGCAGAATTTGAGGCATTACTTGATCAAGACTCGTGTCAAACGCAACAAGAATTGGCAGGATCATTGAGAGTAATATTATATTAACTCACTACTATAACTCACTATAATAAATCGGAAAATATGGATCTGTGCTTCAATACTTCTCTGCTTCTATTCGATTGGCCGAAAGGGAACATTCCATTATTGTTATTGAGAGGAGGAATGTCCGAGGGCATGTCACTTTAATAATTTTGACGTTTTCAAATTAAGTTGGTATCTAACAATTGTGAATGTTTTGCTGAAAACGATCAATTCAGATAGTGAAGATGAAATATTATATAGGTACACATTTCCAAAAGAAAAACAGCTAATGTTACCATATAGAAAAAATATAAAGGAGTTTGAAAACATTTTCAAGATTGGTGTAGCAGTAAGATCATCAAGTCATCGTTTACAGGGAATGTTTTTTGATATATTTTTATAAACAACTATTAAGGTTTTTCAATAAAGTTCTATGTCTGTACTCTGTACTGGAATCGAGCTAACCGAAGCTAGTTCGATTGTGATTGGTGACACTAAGTTTCCATCTCTCTTGTACTCGGGATCGAGCACATATGTTTATTTCCCGTTCCTTCTGTCTATATTCTGAGGTCTGTATTTTTTTCTTAGTATTTATTGATATAGTCGAAGATAAAGTATAGTATTCAACTTGTGGTAAAGGTCATAACTCACTTGATGAATTACAGCACTCGCCTGCGGCTCGTGCTGCAAACTACATCTGCGTGAGTTATGACCTGCGTTACCGCTCGTTGAATAATATACTATTACTCCATGTTGCGAAAGTGGTCAAGACATACTTGGAAACGTTACAATGAGAAGTCCTACCCCACCCGCCGTATTCTCCAGACGTTGCTCCCATGGACTAACACTTGTTTCGATCAATGGCAAACGGCCTGGCTGACCAGCACTTTCAGTCTTAAGAAGAAGTTAAAAATTGGTTGGATTCGTGGATCGCTTCAACTAGTTTTCACAACGCGGGATTTGTTCGCTGCCCGAGAGATGAGAGAAAGTAGTGGCCAGCGATGGACAATACTTCGAATCATAAATATATAACCAGTTTTTCACAATAAAGACTCGAATTTCGGAAAAAAAACGGCGGAAGCAAAGTTGCACGCCTATGTTTAAGAGACTGGTCAGGTAATTCCAAAAATGTTAATCCACACCGCTCAAAAGAAGGACGAATTTGCCATGGTTGTCATCAATCTTCACTAGAAGAGGTACTGGAAGAAGAAGATCCTACTCAATAATTCACAAGGAGATTGTTAACTATATCGACAGGTCTGAGAACATCCATGGGAGTCGTGGCTATTTTTTCGTAAGGATTTAGATTTGGCCTATTCAGAAAAGTGCTTTTTTCACGGTGTGTCCAGATATTTCTATTTCTAAGTTCCTGACTTTGTAAATTTCATATATCAAAAGTATCCTGTCAGTCCCACAATAATTAGAACCTTGTGGCATATAGAAGACATGTTTGTGCAGGACGAATCTCTTCTTTTGCTCTAGTCAGGGTGAATTTCCTAGGGAGAACTCTTATTCCTAAGCCCCATTTCTAAACTGGTCTCGTTTATTTTTTCTAAACTCTCAGAAGCATTTAGATCCAATGGATGTTAGCTTTGATGCCTCTCTTGCAAGTTCATCGTCTTGTTCAGTGCCTTCATTACCACTACACCCTAGCAGCTACCGTATCCTTGCTACTCCTACTACTACATACTTCCTCATGTTAATTATTCACTCAATCATCTCCTACCAACCTTTCACAAACCGGTCGTTCAAACCTGAAAATTCCACAATTGATGAATTGACATCTGACATCCCATTTCTCCATTGCAATCATGGACACCTCCAGTGTGTGCAATCTAGTCTTAATATGATAATTCCTGATATCTGCTTAGGCATCTTTAACTCTCATTTTTCCAAGAATCGCTCGTAAGGCGTACCACCCCTATAATAACAGTGAATACACTGCGATCCGTCCCTGTGATTTGGCAGAGCCGACGTCAGATAGTGGAGGGGTAATTATGAGAAATATTTCAAGAACCATTTTAAATCATGTGTGCGTCTCTGGCGTATTATTCAAACAAATCGATAAGAGACTAGCTAAAATGCCTCTTTACGCTCTCCACTTACAGCTGGTTGGAATATCATAACCTGGGTGGAGGATGCACATGGGCGTAGTCGTGGGGAGGGAACAGGGGTTTACCTCCTTCCGATTTCAAGGCCCCAGAAGTTATCATCATCTGAACAAATACTAATTAAATACACTGCGCAAAAAAATTAACGCACATTATGGAAATCTCAAATTTATTCTACAACTGAAGGTGTTCTCAATGATAATTATTTTTATCAGAATTATGCATGCATATGTTATCCACTTTCAACGTTTTTCTTCAATACAGATGTTTTTTCCCAGCAGGAATAAAAAAAGATGAGATCATCAGATTTTGAATGTATTGGCTCCATTCTGAGATCAATTCTAGTGATCAATAGTTTTTCTTTCGTTTGATTTTCTACACTCGATCGCTATGCAACGCGAAACATGCAGTTTGACCCAAGAGGAATGTGCCCAAGCGGTAGTTTTGCGAGAACATACACAAGAATTGCAGAAAGGTATGGAGTTTCTCATACAAGTGTGTCCAGAATGTTGCAGCGATTCAGGGAGACAGGTATGAATGTCCGAAGACCAGGACAGGGTAGACCACGGATAACAACTGCCATTCAAGAACGTTACTTGAGAGTTTCTTCGTTGAGACAACGGTTTGCAACCGCTCGCCTCCTTCAAAATCAGCTTGAGCAAACTCATGGGGTGAGAATTAGCACTCAGACAATAAGAAATCGCCTCAGAGAATATGATTTAAGGCCTCGTGTCGCGGCAAGAGGCCCAGCTCTTACCCCAACCTATCGAAGGGCGCGTTTGGATTTTGCGAGAGATAATATCCATTGGGAAGAGGCTGATTGGGAAAGAGTTCTCTTCACAGATGAGTCTAGATTCTGCCTCTACCATTGTGATCGACGTTCCCTTGTATACAGACGTCCACATGAAAGATATGCTCAGTGCAATTTCGTGAATACTACTGGTTTCGGGGGAGAATCGATTATGGTATGAGGTGGAATATCTTTGACTGCTCGCATAGACCTAGTGGTCATTGATAATGGAGATATGAATGATGATAGGAATATAAGGAACATTCTTGAAGAGCATGTAGTGCCATTTGCCCCATACATTGGTGAAAATTTCATTTTTATGGACGATAATGCCCGACCCCATCGTGCGCGCATTGTTCAGGAGTACCTTGAAGAGGTTGAAGTCTCTCGAATGGAATGGCCAGCAGGTTTGGGACAACCTCAATAGAAGGCTGAGAAGTTCAGAAAATCATCCAGCTACTCTTAATGACTTAGGAATCCAACTCAGAGAAATCTGGGAAGGATTAGATCAGAACATTTTGAGATAACTCATTTTGAGTATGAACCGATCTGTAATTAAAGCAAGGGGTGGAAATACCAAGTATTAAATCACTCATCAGCATTCTAGTATTTGTTTATTGTTTATTTCTCTTCTTTCACATAAGGTTCGGTGAAATCCTTCCATTTAATGTGTCTTGTTTCGTTCAAAACCTTCCCGAGAGAACATAAAAAATAAGTTATAAAGTCAATGTAGAGTTAACTTTCATTAAAATTGAGATTTTCAGAATGTGCGTTAAGTTTTTTGCGCAGTGTACATTGACTTTTACCTCAGAGTTACAAACATAAATATAGGGATATACCATTTTCAGTAAGCAAATTTTGTCCCCAACATAAACTATCAAATTTGACAAGATGCGCGCGGAAATGAAAACATAGTTGTACGATATTTAACTCAATTCGCAAGTTTATTTACAAAGAACGCACTTCTTATGTCCCATAGTGAATCAACGTTTCATATCAACTCAAAATATATTGATATTTATTTATTTGAAAAAACTCACAATGATTTGCCTCTGCTAACTACAGGATAGCAAAATTGCAATTTCAATTGAAACATTTTATACTGCTCTAGATTGAAATAGCGCTTTCGCCATTTTGCAGCTTGATTTCCTGCTTTTCATAAACATTTTCACTCAATTGTTTTCGACTAACTTAACAATGAATGATTCCCTCATTTCTATATCATCTCAGCAAAAAACCTCAACAGTTGATCTACGAAGGATGCACAAGTAATATATAGGGTGTTTTTTTCGAGGTATATAACTTTGAGTTGGCATTGCTCTTTGAGATGGCGACCGATTTGACAGCTGTCAAGTGATTTATTCTCAGTTTGGTTTGGCAATTCATCATGAATAGACTCACGCCTGAACAACGCTTGCAAATAGTGCAATTTTATTTCGAAAATAATGGTTCTGTGCGGAATACGTATCGCGCACCACGTCCATTTTATTATGTTTAGCGATGAAGCGCACTTCTGGTTGAATGGCTACGTCAACAAACAAAACTGCCGCATTTGGAGTGAAGCTAATCCTCAAGTGTATGTCGAAACACCGTTCCATCCAGAAAAACTGACTGTTTGGTGCGCTTTATGGGCTGGTGGAAACAATGGTCCGTACTTCTTCAAAAACGATGATGGCCAGAACGTTACAGTCAATGGTGATCGGTATAGAGCCATGATTACTAACTTTTTCATTCCTGAATTGAACAACCGCATAGACCAATGACTTTACATAGACTCACAGAAAGTAGTCTAGCGGTGTTAAATCACAAGATCTTGGAGGCCAATTTACAGGTCCAAAACGTGAAATTAGGCGGTCACCAAACGTGTCTTTCAATAAATCGATTGTGGCACGAGCTAAGTGACATGTTGCGCCGTCTTGTTGGAACCACAGTTCCTGGACATCATGGTTGTTCAATTCAGGAATGAAAAAGTTAGTAATCATGGCTCTATTCCGATCACCATTGACTGTAAACTTCTGGCCATCATCGTTTTTGAGGAAGTACGGACCAATGATTCCACTAGCCCATAAAGCGCACCAAACAGTCAGTTTTTCTGGATGTAACGGTTTTCGACATACACTTGAGGATTAGGTTCACTCCAAATGCGGCAGTTTTGTTTGTTGACGTAGCCATTCAACCAGAAGTGTGCTTCATCGCTAAACAAAATAAAAGGGACGTAGTGCGCGATACGTATTCTGCACAGAACCATTTTTTTCGAAATGAAATTGCACTATTTGCAAGCGTTGTTCAGGAGTGAGTCTATTCATGATGAATTGCCAAACCAAACTGAGAATAAATCACTTGATAGCTGTTGAATCGGTCGCCATCTTGAACAGTAATGCCAACTTAAAGTTATATACCTCGAGAAAAAAACACCCTATAGTAGTATGTTTCCGGTGTAACCGGAAGTTGTAGAGATCTGAAAATATTTCAGGTAGAAAGATCATTGTCTCAAACCCCAATATGCAAATTTTCAGCTCAAAATCATGATTAGTTTTCCATAAATGTCTAATAGGGCATCCCGGTGAATCCCCTGTATATGTTTGTCCAGTTTATAATTACACCCTGTGTCTCCGAGGAGACGGTTGGCGTATGAACGAACGCTTAGAAGCTCCCGACTTCACGTCAGAACAATTTTTTTTATCAGAGAAATATGAAAATTGCAAGTTCATCATTGATTTATGTAATTTTGTCAAGTGTTGAAAATTAACCGATTTTTCCTGAAAATAAGGAAAAACGCCACATCAACGAGCAAAATCCTCGTCGAGCCATCCTAAGAATTCCGATTTCGGCATCCAATTACAACGTCGCAGTATGCAGCCTCTGTCTCTCTCTCTCTCACATCGTTGGAAAAACGTCCTTAATTGCATCGCTGCAAGGAACAGGAGTGAGATATCTGATATGGAAAGTAACAAATATGCGATACACCTTTTCGCCTGATTACAGTAGCAAACAAATAAACGAGCAGAAAGAATGGCGCTCAGAGCAGGATGAGAGGATGAAATGAGATGAAGATCGCTGTTATCTCTTTGGGTAGGGCTGCAATTCGCGCTTACTCTCGAGTCCAAGGTCTGTCAAGGTCGTTGAGACACTGGCGTCCTGCCTGGATCGTTCGCTCGACGGAGATCTAGAAGTATAATAGATTCGTTTGTGACGGCTCTGGGCTACTAGCTACCAGTTATCTACAGGGTGGGCCACGTAAAACTGTCCAGCGGATATTTCAGAAAGTATAAATTTTCCGGAAAATGCCGAGAGGATTAGTTCATTTTCTTTATTGAAGAATTGCTCAGGGACAAAAATAACCCACCTCTAAGGTGAGCAAAATTTCAAATCACAGCAAATAGATGAAATCTGAAACCCCATTCTTGTTCTTTCTTTCTGTGAAACTAACAAGAAAAGTATTCATTCATTTCTGGCCACCTTCTTTTGTTTTTGAGTTATAAGCAAAAATTAGAAAAATGACGATATCGAAAAAAAATTTACTGTTGTTAGTTTTTAGGAAAAAGACAATGAGAATGGACTGTCAGATTTTGTCTTTCCCATATGATTCGAAAGTTGTAGTACTAAAACATGGAGATCTGCCCACCCTGTACAGGTTATTTGGTTTTGAGGTTATCAACTCATTCTAACGAAGAATCTGAAACTGAATGGCTAGATTGGAAACCACCATGTAATTTATAAATTGGACAAGTATTCACCAAGTGGTCAATGGTTTCTTCTACACCACACTCACATAGTGGACTTTCAAAAGAATGCCTTTCGAAGAGCATACTATTGCAACGACCATGACTAGTCCTAAGTCGATTTAAAATACACCAAATTTTCCTAGGAAGATTGAAACCTGGAACTTTCTCTGAAGGATCAACGATTAGACTTTTGTTGAAGACATTACAAAAACTCTATTCCGAACACCAAACTTCCTTGTCACTTTCATTAGATTGAAGGAAAATATCAATCTATAAAAGTTTGCGTTACTTTAATCTGGCAGTTCTAGTATCTGGGAGGTAGGTTACAATTGGAAATACGTTCGGTTAGAAATGAAATTTATCCCAAGATTTCTTGACTGAGACCTATCTACGAATATAAGGGGTAGAGTATGTGATAGCACTAGTAACCAATGTGAAGGTGTAGATCTTATAGTTCCACTAATAATTCTCATAAAAACGTTAAGGTGTGTATCAATTTTATGAGCAATATTGAACCAAATGACAAAAACAGTATTCAGCAGTGAAAAGACAATGGACAAAGCTGATGTAAGAAGAGTGCTGGCATCATCTCCCCATGAGAAACCAGCCACATAATTTTTGAAGGATATTATACCCTGCCTTCAATTTCCACTGTTGATAAATGAATAACAGGTAATTTGAACATTTCATTGATCAAAATTCGTTCATCCGAAGAGTTTTTATATCGAAACTAACACCAGACATACATTTCTAGACATACTCATAAACAGAATTGCAAAACCTTCAAAATTAAGTGTCACTCTCAGTGAAGTAAACATAGATAGAGGAAGCATATGTCATTTTCAGTAAGCAAATTTTTTCCCCAACATGAACTGTCAAAATTGATAAGATGCGTGCGGAAATGAAATCATATCAGTGATACGAAATTCACTCAATTCGCGAGTTTCTCCACAAAGAACTCACGTCTTATGTCCCATAGTGAATCAAAGTTTCATATCAACTCAAAATATATTGAGATGAATACCGAAATATATCAGAAATTCAGAAAACAAACTTCAAGCGCGCCAAACGACGTGACACAACGGATAACACCAAGAGAGCAATAGTTGCCAAACCTTGGATTTCAGCAGGAAGATACAGAAAATAATTAATATTCTGCACATCATAAATTCGACAATTAGGAAAAATATCGGATTCCAAATATTCTAATTTGAATATTTAATCGGTAATCACTCAAATAAATATATTTCATTCAATATAATATACATTCATAACGATATAGTAGAATTGTGGATTTGAAAATATATCACAATCCGACAACGTAATCTAACCATGTTGGGGACAAGTAAAAATGTGTATACTCTCTCTATCTATGTTTATTACTCTATGGTGTCACCCAACCCCTATTGCCATATAATTTTTTTCTGAATGGGTTTTCTGAATGGTCTTATCAGAAAAAGCTCACACTTACGGAAATATCCTGCTGTGGACAGTCTTATGTGGACCACCCTGTGCAATAGATTCGTTTGTGAGGGCTCTGGGCTACTAGCTACCGGTTATCTATAAAATATGGCCGTTTCCTTCAGTCAATCTGCACCGGTCTGGTTTATACGTGACGATAAACATCTTACGATCTCACAACGTTGAAGATCTAAATCAGAAAGAGGAGATAAAGCTGGAGCTTCGTGGCGAAAAAAGCTTAGATTGATGGCTTCATCGTAGACAGTTCCACTTACATACTTTTCGCGTTCACCACAACGTTTTGCCTAGTGCGGTGCGAGTCAACATTTGTTCATAATTGAAAAAACAACAATATTCTTATTAAAATTCCTTTGGAGACATTTATGAACCCACCTGAAAGCTCACACCAAATTTCAATGAAATCGAATTGGTAGAACACAAGATAGTGGTGTTGAAGAATACATTAAATTTATCTGCTACCCCAACTGAAAACACTCACGCTTGCAATTAGTGCAATTTCATTTCGAAAATAATGTGATGTTATTCCCGATTTTCATAAGCGAATTTTGTTTGGCGATGAAGCGCACTTCTGGTTGAATGGTCAACAAACAAAACTGCCGTATTTGGAGTGAAGCTAATCCTCAAGTGTATGTCGAAACACCGTTACATCCAGAAAAACTGACTGTTTGGTGCGCTTTATGGGCTGGTGGAATCATTGGTCCGTACTTCTTCAAAAACGATGAGGGCCAGAACGTTACAGTCAATGGTGATCGGTATAGAGCCATGATTACTAACTTTTTCATTCCTAAATTGAACAACCATGATGTCCAGGAGCTGTGGTTCCAACAAGACGGCGAAACATGTCACACAGCTCGTGCCACAATCGATTTATTGAAAGACACGTTTGGTGACCGCCTAATTTCACGTTTTGGACCTGTGAATTGGCCTCCAAGATCTTGTGATTTAACAACGCTAGACTACTTTCTGTGGGGCTATGTAAAGTCATTGGTCTATGCGGATAAGCCACAAACCCTTGACCATTTGAAAGTCAACATTCGCCGTGTTATTGCCGATATACGGCCACAAATGTTGGAAAAAGTCATCGAAAATTTGACGCCCAGATTGGACTACATCCGAGCCAGCCGTGGCGGTAATATGCCAGAAATCATATTTAAAATGGAATGCCACAAGATTATTTTGCGAATAAATAAAATTCATGTCAATCGAGTAATCCATCGTTGTTTTATTGCGATTTAAAGTTCTATAGTTCTAAAAAAAACACCCTTTAGTAAAACTGTGGATTTGAAAATATATGACAATCCGCCAACGTAATCTAACTATGTTGGAGACATGTAAAAATTACGTATACCCCCTCTATCTATGTTTATTACTCTATGGGTATTACTGTAGATTCAAGGGGGCTACCTTATGGTCTATTGTGTCTCCATCAAAGCTGATCTTGCCATTTTTCATGGTAGTCTACACCTCGCCCTCTAGTTCCAGAGTTCTAATGAACTCCAGTATCTGGGATGGCTTCAAGAAGGTTACTTCCTCACGTCTACAAATCTCTTGTACAAGGCATTTTTTGCGTTGGCTAGCGATGACGAAGCATTTCGTCACCAGGTGATTCGGAGTTTCTTCCTCTTCCCTGCAGAATCTGCACCCGTCGTTTTCTGCTAGACTCATTCTCATGAGTTAATTCCTGAGGTGGCAATGCCCTGTGAGAAATCCAGTGGGGACTTGTAGCATATTCTTGCTAAGATCAAGATACTTCTTAGATCCTCCAGTTTCAAAGATTCAAAAAAACTTTTAAGAATTATCCAACCCAGGAAAATTTCACTAGAGTGTTTCTCTTTCGGTTTTTTCCTTCTCCCAAAACTCTTTATTGTAGTTACCTATACCACAAAAAAATTCTGGGCTATTATACCAAAACTGTACGAAAGATGTTCACGTCAAGAGTACCAACCCACCTATCAAGAAATACACATCAAAATGCATCAGTTACAGACCCAAACTGCCCCTCACATTTAAATAAAAAATAACCCATCCTTCTCAGAAACACGAAGCTCAAAAAACAAAAAACAAAACGAAGCATCTACCATGGTCCATTTAAGATTTGCACGCCAGTAAATTGGGATGTTCCAAAAGCACGAGTACCCCCCCAACCTACTGATACACATTCAAAAAAGGGTCAAAACAAGAATGATGCATTGCAAAATCTTTATGGGGGTCTCGTATGGATCCCGATTATGATTAACTGTTATGGGTGTATGGTATAACCTTTCATTCTTTAAATAAACGATGGGCCGAAGCCAACAACCTGAAATTTTATACCGGACACCCCTCTAAGTGAAAGTTGGCCGAAATACTGGCTGAATCAGTGGCGTCAGCTTATTTATAAGTGATGTGATATGTTTGCTCACTATTTTAGAATAATTTTATCCATAGAGTAATAAACATAGAAAGAGGGAGTATACGCAATTTTTTCAATTCCCCAACATGGTTGGATCACGTTGTCGGATTGTGATATATTGTCAAATCCACAATTTTACTATATCATTATAAATGTATATTATATTGAATGAAATATATTTATTTGAGTGATTCCCGATTGAATATGCAAATTTGAATATTCGGAATCCGATATTTTTCCTAATCGTCGAATTTGAAATAAGCAGTATATTAATTATTTTCTGTATTTATCTGCTGAAATCCAAGGTTTGGCAACTTTTGCTCTCCTAGTGTCATCGGTTGTTTCATGTCGTTTGGCGCACTTGGAGTTTGTTTTCTGAATTTATGATATATTTAGGTATTTATTTCAATATATTTTGAGTTGATATGAAACGTTGTTTCACTATGGGACATAAGAAGTGCGTTCTTTGTGGGGGAACTCGCGAGTTGAGTGAAATATCTTATCACTGATATGTTTTCATTTCCGCGCGTTTCATGTCAAATTTGATGGATCATGTTGGGGACAAAATATGCTTACTGAAAATGACTTATGCTCTCTCTATCTATGATTATCACTCTGAAGTAGTGCTCAAACAAATTTTATCAAAATCGGGTAAAATTATGACAAGGATTTGTGCCACGCAAACCGACTGAGATATAGATAGAAAAAAGTTGTTTAGAAAGGCTTGAATTTATGAAACGAAATATAATTTCAACTGACTCCCAAATATTAGTTGATTTCTGATCTCGACAAATCCATCTTAAAAACCAAAACAATTCTTCATGAATATCATTCACTCATTCGATAATATTAATGAGATATTCTTTCCGTTTTCTATGCGCAACTCAGGATTTATTATCCAATAGGAGGAACTTTGTACCAATTTGTTACTTGCAATGCAAAAAAATCAATTTATTCATAATCACCATCATCAATGTCAACTACACATTTGCATCATCATGCATAATAATTACCTATAGATCGAATAAAAAGTATGAACACCTACGAAAAATTTCAGATCATGCCATATGGGATTTGCAAAAAAAATATCGGAAAATATTAATAATAGGTTGCATTTGAATTTAGATGGATTTGCATAATTGATACCTACTTTCTACATGCAATCAAATTAAAAAAATGGATAGATAACGGAATTAAAAGTATTTTTCTAGAGGAATCTAACAATAAAACAGGATTTTACTGAATCAATTGAACTAATTTATGAAGAGAAGAATGTGGACTTTACAAAACGAAGAATCTCGAATATGCATTATATCAAGAAACGAAAAAGGAAACGATTAAAAATTTCATTAACTTTTTGGCGTCACTTAAAAATTTCTAGAAGACAGAATTTACATGTGGGTTTTGATTTTCACGTTTCTACGCTATTATAAAGCCAGTTATCTGAGTTGACTTGCCAAATTTCACACCTACGTGTGGTTTTGGGCATATTTCATTCATCAATATGTCACATAAAACGTTTTGGGAATATGTACGATAACTGGTTAATGTTTAAACCCACTCTCAAAAGATACGGTCCTGTGGATGTGGAAAATTGATGACGCAGAACCATGTTTCTCATCAGATAATTTTCCAACTGTAGTTTAATAAATTTTGTGATTTACACTGTGTCCGTAAAGTATGGAACAAATTCATTTTTAGCTAAACATCATTTTAAGAAATAATCTTGAAACACGTCGATTTTTTATTTTAATTTACCGTATTTTAAAATAATAATCCAATACACAGGGTGAATTACTTTTGAGTAATGACGTCACCGTCATTTTTTTTTAATGGAACATCCCCATTTTGTCTCAATTTTCCGATAACTCTAGCTGAGCTGATTCTGAAAATGTATCACATGTTGATTTCAATTGGTACAGGGGGGACAAAAATACAATAGTTTTGTGGGTGCTCATAGAGTAATGCGTAACATTCTTTATTAGTTAAATTAACTATATTATCAAAAATACTTATTGTCTAGCGGCAATTGGTTTGAATGTAACACCCTATAGTTTGTTACATTTTTAGATTAATAAAAATGAGCTGTTTCCAAACATGTTTGGTACTTGTGGTGTAGCAGACAGAATATGAAGAAATTATTTCTTATCAATTTAAAAAAAAACATAGTCGTCTTGTTTTTTTGTGAAATGTCATTATATACAGGGTGTTTCCTAAACATGCGGCAAAAATTCAGGGGGTTGTTCCTTGGACTATTTTAAGCATGTTTTGTCCTTGGATGATTTTTGAAAAACCTCTTTGTTTCGAAGATACAGGGCGAACAACATTTTTCATATTTTTAAAATTAATAATAGTTTAAATAAAAATGCGTACCGCACTGTGTTTACTAAGTAGGTACAATTTATTTTTAAATTTGTTCAACAACATTCCAATTACTAAAAACGGCCAGTTTTTTGACTAAAAATTGATAAGTGCAGATGGTAAAGGAATACAGATTAAACACGGTTTTCATTGCTGGGTGTAACTTAATAAGAAATGATCCTGGTGTTTTTGAAAGGGTTCGGCAGTCAATGAGGAGAAGATTGGATGCTTGTATGCTGGCTAGAGGTGGTCATTTTCAACAGTTTTTGTAGGTTGAGTTGAATTTTCATGTAATTTTTCATAATAAAATGTTATTATCTGAAATTTTGTTTCCCCTATATCTTCGAAACAAATAGGTTTTTCAAAAATCATCAAAGGACAAAATATTCTTAGAATAGTCCAAGGAACAACCCCCTGAATTTTTGCCGCATGTTTAGGAAACACCCTGTATATATAGTGTGTGTATATGCCATTATGAGTTAAAATCAGAAGATGATTTCATTTATTTTGTTTTATATGTATTTCGTTCTTTGATATTTGGGTCCTCGATTTTGAACCTTTGAAATTGATAGATCGAATATTCCATATGACACGATACACCAATTAATGTACTTATTGAGTTCTCATATTTACGGATCCCCAGAACGGTTTTTGCCAATTAAAAAACCATGATATGCAATTGTTACGTCGTGAATGTACCCTGTAGCTCCTGGAGAAAATTTGTTGTTTAATGGCGCCACCTGCGGCCGCGGAATGATCCCGGTCGGTAAACAAACATCGCCATTAATTAAAAATTTTCTCAAGTGTCGAACTGTGCTTTTCTATTCGAAAAGTTATCAAACTTAAGTTCATTGCTTACTTAAAATTCATCTATCATCTTTATATATTTCAATTCCTGTTCTTCTGTTAAAAACTGATTAAGCAATTTCGAGTGAACTGTGTGATACTCGAATTAAGTGATAACCACGAAGCCGGTGCAGAAGAGGTTAATCATCCCTTTCACCTATCCACCTAACCACCTTCTGCCACCAGATTAGGGGGTGAATTCACAGACACCATCTCTTTTAACTCACGAGGTAAGTGCACACAAAATTCATTCAACAAATTGCTTAATCTCATAATAATTATTGTCGTCTGAAATTGGTTGTAATCATTTGCAACCATTTAGCAATTGTTTCTTTGGTTATAAAATGACATTCCTTACCAAAGAGAATGATTCTACCTTCTCTGTTTCCAAATCTACATCTTCTACTAGTTTCTAAACGGCAGGTTTTCACAGGTCACCCTGTATACTCGCCGAGTCCTTGAATCTCCCCGAGTCCTATATTTTTATGGTTGTTCACAGGACTAAAAATAAGTCGATTCCCTCACATTTGACCTTCGACCGAATGACCAAAAACACCAATTACTGCTCCGTCTGATGGTCCAATTGGAAAGCGAATGCCCAAACTGCTTTTTTAGAGGATCTTCAACGGAATTGCAACCCATTCATTTGTCTTTCGGTAGATGTGTATTGTCGGTCAATTAGAGAGCTCGAACCGAGTGCAGTATGGTTTTTTGTTGGCATCACTGAATTCGTTATTCTGGACACGTACAGACAAGGAATGATCGATGGATTTCGTAGCCAGAAATTTGAAAAAGGTTTCCTGGAATCGTAAAGGAGGCTATTGGTTGTGGATTGGGTTGTATACAGGGTGCCAGGAAAAATGGGGAAAGTTTGAAGAGGTGGAAACGTTAGAATTGAAATGATTAGATGTATCTCAATAAACATTATTGATATGGATTTTGAATATTTGGATATTATCCATATCAACATGACCAGACATGAATTGGAAAATGAAGTAAATTAATAAAGTAAATTTGTGAATGCACATTTGTTGTGTCTTCTCTGTTGCTTTGGTTTGTTTTCGATTTCAAATTTCCTCAAAACTGTGATGTTTACGATGAATATAGGTGAGCGGTGTTAGAATTGACAATCTCTAATTAGCCAAATTTTGAACTCACCCGAAATTTCTTTTGTGAAAAATTACTGCAGAATTTTCTTGACCTTGACCTGGGATAATTAAAAAAAAAATTAAAGTTCGCTCATAAGAATTTTGTAACTTTTTATTGATTAATTCGATTACTTAGATCACGAATATGGTTTCAAACGAGCAATTAGTACAGTATTCAAGAAATTATAGGTCACAAATTGAAATTTTCCAAAAAATTTAATCGATATTTCGAGGATGTCACCTCTTCTAGATGCAAGATATCGATTTGAAGCTTCAGTATGTAATAGATCAAAGCTCGATCTTCAAAAAACGTTTCTATTTTTTCACGAAAAATTAAATGTATCCTCAAGGGAATTTTGTGATATTTTAATGATTGTTTCGATGAAGTAGATCACGAATATGGTTTCAGTTGGGCGATTAATCCATTATTTAAGAAATGAAAGGTAGTAAATTGAAATTTTCAAGAAAAATTTGATAATTTTCTCGCGGCTGCCTACTTTTCTGAACGCAAGATACGGACTTGAAACTTCAGTATGTACTAGATCAAAGCTCAATCTTCGAAAAAAGTTGATTTGATGGGTCTGCGACCAATATTTCAGGAGATATAACGATTCTTGTTTATAGATTCAATTTCCACTGATTTTTCCCAAATTTCGAGTTGACGAAACCTAATTAGCCTAATTTCGAACAGGCCCAAAAAATTTTACTTTAGAAAAATTATGCTGGATTTTATACCTGGACTTTGAAATTTTTTCACAAAAAATTAAAAATTCCCTCATGGGAATCTCGTAACTTTTGATTGATTCGATTACGTAGATTACGAATATGGTTCCAGTAGGCCGATTAGTCTATTATTTAAGGAATAATAGGTTATAAATTGAAATTTTCGATAGAAATTCAATAATTTTCTTGAGAAAATTATCAAATTTTTTTTGAGAATTTCAATTTGAAACCTATAATTTCTTGAATAACATCATTATTGATAAATTTGGTGGTTCCTAGAATACCTAGTTTTTCCGAAAAACGTCTCACCTCAACTATAGTTTCCTTATTTCTCCATTTTAATTTTCATCACAAATTTGGATTTTCCTAATGTTGATTGCTACTCTATTTTTTGGGACGGAGAAAAATCCTACAAATCAAAGATCATAAAAATCGGCCAAGGCGTTTCGAGTTATAAATAGTTAGCTAATCAAATTATGATTAACTTCCTAATACAGTGAATCCTATTGTCATACACAAACTGCATTTTTATTTTCTATATCCACTGTCCTGTGCCAAAAATAAATATTCAAACAATCCTTGTGCAAACTAAAGATAATTTTATGCCCGTTTCACAACCATGTTCTGCAAATATTAATAGCCATAATATCCAACCAGCAAAAAAAAGAACCGATAGATTAAAAGACCCTAAATATCAAACAGCAGGTAAGCAATAAAAACGTTTACTGCTACGGTCGTTATCAAACTGTGAATAAAATATCACTCCGAAGGAACTAGAGAGCTATCCAAACTGCAGCAAAGGCAATATTATCTTCGAAAGCTCCCTGTTGATATTCTAAAACTGACACTAACATCATCACTGCAGTGGCATTGAGAATGCAGTCATAATAATAATTGCGAAGATAATTCCAAGATTCTTCTACTGAAAAAGATTGAATATTGATTTTGAAGTTTTAAGAGTTGATTATTATTGCATGATTGTGATTTAAATATAACTTTGATTTGATCACATGCTTGAAAATCGACGCATATGTATAAATATTGATTAACTATGATTTTTAATATAATTATTCATCAGATTTACATTTTGATTGGATTGAATATACATCAGGTCTTGAAGAGGTATTACTAAAAAAAAGGAAATGAACATAGAATTTATAAAAAGGTAAGAGCAAAGGTTTTTGAGCTCTTCTTCCTTGGAATCAAAATTCTTTGTCTCTGTTGGAATTTGTTATTTTTCATATGCAAACAGAATTATGTACTTGAGGCTTTATTGTAACAACTGGTTATCTGTACATTTATGATTCAAAGTATTGGCCATAGCTGGCCACTACTTTCGTCCATCTTTCGGCCAACGTACGAATCCTGCGTTGAAGAAACTGGTTATCTTCTGAAGCGATCCACGAATCGATCAAATTTTTTACTAAATACTTCATAAGACCGGAAGTGCTGGTCAGCCAAGCCGTGTGCCATTGATAGAAACAAGTTATAGTCCGAGGAAGCAACGTCTGGAGAATACGGCGGTTAGGGTAGGACTCATTTCAACGTTTCCGAGTATGTCTTGACCACTTTCGCAACATAGGGTCGAGCATTGTAATGCTGTAAAGTTACTTTATCCTTTCTTTCGATGTATTGCGGCCATTTGTCTTTCAATGCTCGGCTCAAACGCATTGATTGCGTTTGATAACGATCGCCTGTGATTGTTTCAGTCGGTTTTAACAATTCATAATACACAACGCCGAGCTGGTGCCACAAAATACTGTGCATGACCTTGGAACCATGAATATTCGGTTGTGCCGTCGACGTGGAAGCATGGCTGGGATATCCTTATGATTTTCTGCGTTTAGGATTATCGCAATAAACCCATTTTTTGTCTCCAGTCACAATACAATGCAGAAATCCCTTCTGTCTTTGCCTTGCAAGCAGCTGTTCACAAGCAAACAAACGCCCTTCAACATCTCTCCGCTTCAACTCGTACGGCACCCAATTTCCTTGTTTCTGAATCATTCCTATGACTTTCAGGCGTTTTGAAATGGATTGTTATGTCACTTACAATGATCGTGCCAATTCCTATTGCTGAAATTCTTCCTATTCCGAGATACGGGGAGAAAAAATTTAAAACTGGCTTTTTATTTATTACTCTGAAAAACCGTTTGAGACATTCAAATGAAATTTGCTGGTTTTCTAGAGGCAGTTATATAATTAAGAATTGTATGTTCATCATAGGTGCTCATAAGGGTATAATGATTTTTTTTTTTTTCAGAAAAAATGAACAGTTCAAGCTGAAAATAATTTTTGAATTCTTCTTTCAATATTTGACGAAAAATTTTATACGTCTTTTCTTTCGTATTGAGCGCAGTTTTCATGTAAAAAAAAACTTCTTGAAACTATTTTTTCATTTCTTCATTAAAGTACCGCATAGTTTTTATAATGCATCAAAGTTAAGATGATTCATTTTTTCGCATCAAAACGGCGGCTTATACGAAAAATGGTATGAGAGATTTTTTTGTCATATATCACCCCGTATATCGGAATACGATGCATTTGCCAACTGCCATTATTTCTTCATGCAGAATCACCTCCTGAAGTTAATCGAAATCATTCACTAACACCCTGTATTTCATCAGATAATATTACGAAAAAAATCAAAAGGCGTTAAGTCTGGAAATTAAGCGGGTCACCCCAGGTAATTATTGAAATCAAACACCTCCGAACCATCTGCACCAATGCGCTTTCGTTCCACCTCAATTTTAACGAATAAACCATCTTCTCCACCCATGAAGCGTGCACCAAAAGGAAAACACGTCTTAAAAAAAAGTTTCGGCTGTCTGAAAATTCCCATAAATCATCGTCCCTTAGCGTGATCGTTTAGGAAGCAGCCGAATTGGTCGCATAACGCACCAGAGCATCCGTTACGTTGAAATTTACGGAGTAATTACAAAAAAGTGGAAACTACTTGTCATTATGGTCAAGACTGTCATGCTCTGTGCTCCCAGAAGAATCCGTAGCGTGACAAGGCAAGGGACTTTTCTGTGACTCCGACGTGGGTAGTTAGCTGATTTTTACAGCTAATGTTGTTGACATTGGGTGCTTTGCTGTCGCCGAGGACCAGTGGCGTAGGTTGGGTATGTGAAACCTGTTGGTGGGAAAATTATGATGAATGGCAATTTTGTTGTGGCGCAAAGAGATGGGATAGCAATTGCTTAGAAATATTGTGGCTTCATCAGGTTCTCATTTTGAATTATACAGAATGACAAATCTTCCATAGGAATTATTATATGAATTAAAAGAAATATTTTTTGCATGTGCAGGATTTTCTAATAAGACGTTTCATTTTGAATTGCCCGGTATCTGAGCAGCTGTCACTTTTGAAGCTGACATTTCTTGACATTTGTCAAGTAAAAACGAAGCCATTACTAAAGATGGATAGTTACAGGCATCGATAGCGCAGTGAAATTGTTAAAATTCACTATAACAATGGTTTGCAAAACAAAAGCACTTTCGAGTTGTCGTGGAGCATCTTCTAGATCAGCTTATGAGCCCAATTTGCGGGAGGTTTTAATTTTCTGCTTTAATATGAAGAAATCTGCGTCTGTGGTTCATCGATTGCTCTCAAACTCAAATTCTTATGGTCAGTCCGCTATTAGTGAAAGAACTTGCCGAGAGTGGCTTCAACGCTTTAAGACCGGTGATTTTGACGTCGAAGGTTTTCGAAGATGAAGAATTGGAGGCATTACTTGATCAAGACTCGTATCAAACGCAACAAGAATTGGTAGAGACGAAAAAAGTCATTTAACGCCTATAAATCATGGAAAGGATTCAGAAACAAGGAAATTAGGTGCCGTACGAGTTGAAACCGAGAGATAATGAACGACGTTTGTTTTCTTGTGAACAGCTGCTAGTAAGGCGAAGAGGGAAGGGATTTCTGCATCGCATTGTGACTGAAGACGAAAAATGAGTTCATTACGATGATTCCAAGTGCAGAAAATCATGGGGATATCCTGGCCATGCTTCCACGTCAACGGCCAATCCGAATTTTTATGGTTTCAAGGTAATGATCAGTATTTGGTGGGACCAGCTCGGTGTAATTTATAAGTTGTTAAAACCGACTGAAACAATCACAAGCGATCGTTATCGAACGTAATTAAAACGTTTGAGCCGATCAGTAAAAACAAACGGCTGCAATACAACGAGACATGAAAAAGTGATTTTACAGCATGACAATACAACCCCATGTTGCGAAAGTGGTCAAGAAATACTCGGAAACGTTGAAATTGGAAGTCCTACCCCATCCGCCATTTTTCCAGACTTTACTCCCTTGGACTATCACTTGTTTCGATCAATGGATCACAGCCTGACTGACCAGCACTTCTGGTTTTATGAAGAAGTAAAAATTTGGATCGATTCGTGGATCGCTTCAAAAGAAGACCAGTTTTTTCAATGCTCGTACGCTGCCCAAAAAATGGATGAAAGTAGTGGCCAGCGATGGACAATTGAATTTCGAAAAAAAAAACGGCGTAAACAAAGTTGTACGCCTATGTATCTTGGGAATTAGGATACGATTATTGATTTTTTATGACTGGAATTGGAATATATTGGCCACCGCAATCTTGTGATTTAACACCTTCACATTTTCTTTTGTGGAGGCCTGTAAAAGATGAAATCTATCTTCAATATTCCTGAAAAAATTTTCAAATTGACGTAAACTGTTGTTTTAAAGAAGTTTACCCACTGCATCTTTTTCTTGTTCACCTATTAATGACTAACGTCAATAGAATAATTTATAATCAATAAAATTCCACATTTTTCAAGAAGAATTATTCTCAAAATCCTAAAAAATGATATTCGAATCGAACCCTTTTTATACCTCGATACCCCGCCCCTGTCGGTTGCACTTAAGGCCATAAGTCGAGAAAATAATAATGGGTTTCGTTCTATTGTTTTTCGCACACGGTTTCTTTGTACCGCTGGTACAAGGTCCATTATACGAAAGCTCATGAGGCAGTATATCAAAGCTCGGATATCGGTTGTTGAAATAAGGAAAAAGTTAGTTGGTCCGTGATTAACCTGCTTGTTTTCAATCGCAGATCCTGTTGCACGATATTGTTCCATGTGGTTGGTAGCACTGAACAGCAAATTCGATTCTCATGTGTTTTTCTCTAGGTTTTTACGACGCATATACTTGGATAGAGTCCAAGAAGAAATGTTCATTTTCTACGTAAAATGAATATCACATTCTAGTGAAATTAAAAGATTGGCGCATTTTTTGAAGATCCTATTCTTATAATTTTTTTACAAAATTTCAGTTTTCTTATCATAAATCTCATTTTGTCAAAACTCATTTGTCTGTGGCATAACATAAAAATATAGAATGATGTGTTTTTTCAATACAATCTCATTAATCAACTTCGATATATGCTATCAAAAATCGTCAACAAATCGTCCAAGGATATTCAGCATTTTTGTATAGAGATTCAATTTTTACTGCGTTTTCGAGTTCAAATTATCTCAAAACTAAGAGGTTAACAAGAAATCGGTGAACGGTGTCAAAATGAACAACCCTCAATTAGCCGAATTTTGAGATAACCCGAAAATTTTTTATCGAAAAATGTTTGCAAAATTTTCCCTTAGAAAATCAAAATAAATTAAAAGTTCTTCCATGTAATTATTGGACCTTTTCATCAATTGATTCGATTACGTAGATCACGAAAATGCTTGCAGCTGAACGATTAGTCTATTATTTCATGAATTATAGGTATAAATCTGAAATTTTGAAGACAAAATTTGATAATTTTCTCCAAGCTGCCACTTCTTCTGGTCATGAGCTACGCACTTGAATCTTTACTATCCTTTAGATAACAACTCGATGTCTGAAAAACGTATTCATTTTAGGGGTCTGCAACCAATATTTCAAGAGATATAACGATTTTTGAATATGGATTCAATTTTTACTGTTTTTGTTCGAGTTCAAATTTCTTCGAAACTAAGAGGTTTACGAACAATCGGTGAGCGGTGTCAAAATTAAGGACCCTCAATTAGCCGAATTCCGAGATACAACGGAAATTTTTAGTCGCAAAACTATTTCAAAATTTTCCATACCTAACCCTTAGAAAATCAAAAAATATTGAAAGTTCTTCCATGGGATTTTTTACCTTTTTTTTGATTGATTCGATTACGTAGATCACGCAAATGCTTGCAGTTGAGCGACTAGTCCATTATTTCATGAATTATAGGTATAAATCTGAAATTTTGAAGAAAAAATTTGATAATTTTCTCCAAGCTGTGGAAAATTTTTGCAGAATTTTCCATAGAAAAGTTTATTGTTTTGTTAGTCGTAATATTTTCAGATTCCTCTGGAAATTTCAGAGTATTATCAAAAATTTTTCCTTAAGCCCTTCATTCATAATTTCAAAAAGAAACAACCAATATCCACAAAACTCCATAAAAATCCACCACAAAACGCAACCAGTCCTCAATTTCAAATTCCACACGTTCAGAAGCGGCTCCATCGAACCCAAACGCGATCCTCTCGTGTGCCATCTGCGATCTCCACCCTGCACAAGCACAGGCGCCAAGGCGTCCCTAGAACGACGCTGCACTATGTGCAGAAATCCGTAGGCTAAGGTCCTCGCCGAGCTCTCTGACTCCGGTTGCCCAAGATCTCCCCGATCCACCAATCCCAAATGCAGCTTCACGGTCATCTACACCGCTCTAGCCTGCCTATGCGAGTGCGCTATCTTCAGTCTACGACAAGACTTTTGAGTGAGAAGTCGCGCGAGCGAACCTCGACCGTGGAGTGATTTGAGGGCAGACTCGCCCTGGCAGACCTTAGCCATGGCTACTGGTAAGTGGACGGGACCTAGAACCGACCCCTGGGGGACACAACAGGCCCCGGTGGAAAACCATCAGAGGATCATTATTTTTTCGTGTGGATTTCACCACCGGCCCTTATGTGTCACCCTAGGGGGTTAAACTAACCTTAAACGAAGAGAATCCAACTATCTGCTGTTTTCGGTAAGCTCAGTGAAGTGTTGAGACGCGACATCTTGAGTGCCACACTGAACAGTTGTGTTTTAAAGTGTCAAGTGTTAAACCAACGGACTGAGGAGAAGATTACGGTATCAACCTTCTCGCAGATAGCTTTAACGATTGCAAAAACAACACTCTAAAATTATAAAATTAATAATAAAATTAGTAACGTTACGTAACAGAAATTAAGCAAGTATCTCCAACTAATTGTACATATTTATCGATATGCACAGCTTCCAATGTTGTTAAAGAGTCGTCGAAGCTATCATTTGAGATGATGACATCGGGTGATCTGCTACATGACCTCGATTTATGACTTCAGCTGGACCAAGAGGAGACGTATGGACTGTTTCGAAAGTGAATTTTACGGAGAAATGAGCGATATGTTGGATTCTCTTTTTGTGGTGTTGTCTTGACTAACGATTTGGCGTGGAGTGAACGCTTTGAATGAATATTTAGATTTTGCGGAGATTTCAACGATGCGTTTGCAGGAAAACTTGGTGATTTTGACGGTGGGTTAGGCAAGAAGTTTTGTGGGAACGTATTTTTCTGGTAAATTCGATTGTTTGCTCATGGTTGTGGCAAAAAGTTTTTCGATTCGTTGGAAATTATAGGATTATGTAAAATTAAAGTTTTTTTAAGGAATGAAGGACGGGTTAGAATTCGGAGAAAGCAAGAAGTAAGATCGATTTAGAGGTTGTTGGTATTCGATTTGAGTTTGTGGTTAGATCGTAGTGGTTTGACTATATTGGATTTTCAGTATTGTTTTCTTAGGAGTCGAAATTAATATTAGAAATATTTGTAGATTTTGATTTATGGGATTATGAAGTTTTTCAGATTCAGAATTTTTTTAAATTTCATTTCGGGAATTTGGAAAAAAGTTGGGCAAAAATTTATTGAGATAATTTTATGATAGGTATTATCATAGCTTTTGAAACACACACCTCTCTTAGGCAGTATCATTTTTAGTTCCATGAAGCAATTTAAAGTAATAAATGCAGAATACATTGCGTCAAGAGAATAATCATTCAAAAAACCCATTTTGAGTTATTGTCGAATTTTTATTTCAGCCCTTTATTTTAATTATTTTATATTTTGTCTCGAGTGGGTTTCTGATATTTTTCAATGAATTAAACTATTTAATAAACATCTACACCCCTAAAGTATGGAACAAATTCATTTTTAGCTGAACAGACCATTTTAAGAAATAATCCTGAAATACGTCGATTTTTGATTTTAATTTACCGTATTTTAAAATAATAATCTAATATACAGGGTGAATAACTTTCGAGTAATGACGTCACCGTCATTTTTATTTTGAATGGAACACCCCCATTTTGTTTCAATTTTCCGATTACTCTAGCTGCGCTGATTCCAAAAATGTATCACATGTTGATTCCAATTGGTACAGGGTGGACCAAAATACAATAGTTTTGTGTGTGCTCATAAAGTAACGCGTAACATTCTTTATTAGTTAAACTAACAATATTATCAAAATATTCTATCTAGCGGCAATTGGTTTGAATGTAACACCCTGTAGTTTGTTACAACATTAGATTAATAAAAATGAGCTATTTCCTAACATGTTTGGTACTTGTGGTCTAGCAGACAGAATATGAAAGAAATTATTTCTTATTTTTATACATTTTTATTAATCTAAAAATGTAAAAAACTACAGGGTGCTACATTCAAACCAATTGCCGCTAGACAATAAGTATTTTTGATAATATTGTTAATTTAACTAATAAAGAATGTATCACATGTTGATTCCAATTGGTACAGGATGGACAAAAATACAATAGTTTTGTACGGGCTCATAAAGTAACGTGTATAACATTCTTTATTAGTTAAATAAACAATATTATTATTTTATTAATCCCAGAACTTTCTCGTTAAACTAGCTGTTCAATGTTAAAAAGTCTTACAAAACATTTCTAGAGTAATCAATTTACAAAACACATTCGAGTGTAGGTACTTCCAATATACTCCAATATTGAAGTGTACTTATTTGAGGTATTCCTACTCAAATATTCCTTGAATCTACACCAAAAATTCAATGAGGTGGGAATAGTTATTTATAATACAAGTGCAGAAGGCATTGATATTCTTCCACGAGTTCAAAATTCAAAAACGAGCCACGAAGTGGCGAGTTTTGGAATGAACGAGTGGTAGAATGAGCCTTCTGTACGAGTATTATACATTATTTTCTCTAATTCATTGCATTTTCATTGAAATTAATGAAATATTTCCATAAATATATTTTAGTGATTTTTGCATTGAAAAATGTTGGTTGGCAGAACTGATTTCTTTAAGGCAAATTGATGAATTGACAGACGAAGCCGTGGCGGAAAGTTCGGAGTACCACCATAGAATAATAAAATATAACCATGAAAACTGTGCGTTTCTGATATATTCTCGCACGATTTTGTTCTACAAGATGTGGAAGAATGAACGGAATAACCACAGAATTAGAGAAAAGAGATTTATAGAATCACATTTAGGATGAAATATTGTTCGAAAAATAATGCAATACATACTTCCATGCAATTGTATTTATATTATATTTCATAATTAAAACACCTAACTAAATCAAAAATTCCATTGAAGTTTACTAAACATTCCTAGATTAATCAATGTACAAAACACGAGGAATATTGCAGTGTACCTCCAATATTATTTGAATATACACTGAAAATTCAATAAAAAACGAAAATTTAGACAACATGAAACATAAATATTCTGTTGTTTTCAAAAAGTTGATGAGATATCGTTCGAAAAAAAAATTCAATACGAAAATACTTCCATGCAATCTTATTCATTATAATTATAAAAAATTCCATTGCTCACCTAATAAATCTCCATAACAAATCACCCATTCTGTAATTAAGGTTAGATCCCTCGACACATGAATTTATTTCTTGTAATCTATCATTCCGAATCCTCTCCCAAATATATGACTTTGTGGACGTGGTAACATATTAAGCCTTCATGAATATATATCATTCTTATAGCGGTATAGCCCTTCAGTCGAAAAGCTTTTCGTTACAGTTATTTAGTTCAGAACCATGATGAACACCTCGACGAAATTTTTCAAAGAACGTGAACTAATTTCAATAGAACTCGGAGCTTGAATATTTTCTAATAGATTTGAAGAAAAAGCACGTCTCAACAGTAATGTCTTGATTGAAATATTATTTAAGAAGCAGTTAAACTTGTTGATAAAAATAAATAAGTTAATAAAATTACTTATATAGTTTTTTTTCCAGAATATGTGGTTTTGTGAAATGGGATAATTTCTTTATAACTTCTGCAAGTTTCCGACATTTCGAAGAACATCACTCGACATTTTCGGCAAAAATTAACTTTGTTTTTTGTTTACAAGATGACAAATGATTTGAAATGTTATAATTATGAATGAATGACACCTGACACCTAGCGCCAATGGTGGTCATCACTGCTAATACCATACAGAACACTATATAACTTTTTGTTCACAACGTTGCCAAATGGTTTGACTATTTAATCGCGATCATCTTCGGACGGGTTGATGCATGGTGAAACAGAAAACACTGTTAAGCCTGCTTTAGTAACAAGCGGAGTTTAATCAATCTGGGATCAAGTGCTGTTTGGTGAAACTGGGCCTTAGATTCGTGCACTAGAACTTCAATTCATTGAACTGAAGGAGTAAGCATCTAGAAGATAACCTCTGACGAAGTTCCTCAGGGTTCTCTTTGAAGAACGCGGTTGTCAATAAAGTTGAGTTCAAGATCATTTATCATTTAAAGAGAGCTATTTCTATTTGATGGTCGGGTATATCTCACTGACTTGGATGTCACTGCAGACGTTGACCGTTATACAGGATGGTTAATTGAATGGAGAATTGAGATATCATGAATAATGAAACGACTGCAGTATTTTATAATGTTAACGATGGTATTTATTCCCTTTGTTGCTTTAAGTACGTCACGAATTGGGTCGATTTGATGGGAAAAAATTTAGAAGCTGAGTATTCATTATGTTTGATGGCATTCAGGATTTTTACAGAATGGCGGTACTGTTCAACTCTGAAAATTGTAATTGAGACTGTCAGACTACTTCAATTCAACTTTTGAACCTTCTAAACTAACAATTCAATATAATTTTGTGAAGAAAAAGACTTATATTGCTTCACTGAAAGGAAAAATACAGTAATACAGGGTGTCCCATAAGTGGCACGTCACAGTGACACCGGAGGTAGGTCAGCTAAAGAGGGACCTAACCAGCCTAACATGACCCCAGTAAAAGTTGCATGGTTTTCGAGTTATTACCAAATTACGTTTTTTAGTGAATTTTCACCTTTTTTAACAT
Organism: Harmonia axyridis; assembly: GCF_914767665.1. Taxonomy (NCBI): domain Eukaryota; kingdom Metazoa; phylum Arthropoda; class Insecta; order Coleoptera; family Coccinellidae; genus Harmonia; species Harmonia axyridis. Next base: position 37,318,521 of record NC_059505.1, read on the forward strand.
TGTCAGGGTCAGAATTCTGCTGGAAAGCTCTCGAAGCTTATTTTTTTTGTTGTAATGGAATCTTAAATAGTTATTTAAGATGACATGAGTACGATTCTGTCAAAAAGTTATGTGGATTTCCGTAAATTAATGGATAAATCTTGATTTCAATTGCTAGCAAAACGAGAACTTCGACTTCGGACACCTGCTGTGAAAAAAAAAATCCTTGAAACAAAACGAGCAAGTAACATCAAAAAATTGGGCATTTTAGACAGATTTAGAAATGGTACAATACACGAATCTTATGCCCATAAAACTAGGTATTTTCATCATTTTACCGATGCCCTACTTAACTAAGTTGAAACTAGGAACCCCGCTATCAGGTAATTTTGCCGCTTGCTATGACATTACATTTGATACCGGGCTTTGTTATTATTTGTTAAAGTCACAATAGGAAAAAAGATGGATTAGGGGAAGCGAAAAAGGAATATTATTGAAAAAAAAGGTAAATTAATTAAAAACAGACTTAACTTTCAATTATTTATTTAATTCTTAAATCTAACTTACAGTAAATGTTCAAACTGTTTCCCTCGGACTCTAATGTTAAAAAAGGTGAAAATTCACTAAAAAACGTAATTTGGTAATAACTCGAAAACCATGCAACTTTTACTGGGGTCATGTTAGGCTGGTTAGGTCCCTCTTTAGCTGACCTACCTCCGGTGTCACTGTGACGTGCCACTTATGGGACACCCTGTATAATAAAAAAATATTTCCATTACCTATGGAGACCCTAGTAGGAAGTTAAGAAAGAAACCTGGCGACCCTAACGCTAGACCAAGACAGAAACAGAAAACCCAATCAATATACAGTCCATTCAGGAATTATTGACATCCCGGGTGGCTTTGGAAAATCGAAATTAAGTTGGTACTGGCTCATTCAGTAACATTTTGAATTGCAGATTTCGGGTTGGCATTGGAAATGTCATTGACAGGAGGTTAGATTTCAGTTTGTTTGTGTTATTGGTTTTGATCGAAGAAATTTTGAAACTTAAAAGTTGTATCAATTTCAAACACACATTGATTAGTTTATTTGAGTATTTCTCACAATACTGTTTGAAAAAAGAAGAAGGCAAGTCATTACAGCCTGGATTATTAGTGGAATCATTGAATGATTTGATTGTTTCCAAAAGCCGAGCCAAAAGCAACCAATATATCAGCCTGGATGAAATTTGACCAAAAAGCATATGGATTTTAATCAATCAAAGACAACATTACATAAACTTAATTGGTTACAAGTTCAAAACAGTTAATAAAAGGAAAATTCTTATTGATAAACAGAAAAATATAATAAGTTGAGTACGATTTTATGGTGAATATAGAGAATATTTGCAACAAAATGTGGAATTCATTTATCTGGAGGAAACTTAGTTATTTGAAAATGCCAGCATTATTCAACAGTGGACTCTAGAAAGAAAACATAATGTTTTTCAAGTATATTCAAGGGTAAAAGTAGAAGGAGCACTATTTTGAACGCTGGATATTTGGATTTTTACCTTGTTTTGACAGTGGTGATCATGCGGATTATATAAATCTATATCTCTATATCATAGACCTTATATCACATGGACAGGCCCTAACGAGACTTTCACGAAGAGTTCGCGTCAGGCTGAATATGAAAGAGAGAGATGCAGCTAGATGAGTCAATGTCAAAATCATATGACCAAAACATTGGACTTACGTTTGGAAAATCTTGAATTTTTCTTCTATTCTGAATGAAACTCATTGTTATTTTGATATTTTGGAATTCTAGCAATGTAAACGAGGGTTAGAATTGCTTGAAATCTTTCTTATATTAATCTATTTTCGACTATCAAAAGTTTAATTTTTGTTTGAGAATTTATGGAAAAAACTATAATAAATAATATTTTTATTATTTATATACCAAGAAAGGAAAGCATTTTTTCCTTAGGTATGTATATAGTCTTTTCTACTACTTTTAAGGTCGTCATTTTTATCAGTCAGGGAGGAAAATGGTACTTCTACTCCTGCCGGGAGGAAAACATTTTTCCTTCCTTCTTTAGGGGCGAGAATGAAGTTTTCTATTAAGAATATTAAGATAGTAGAAAAAATATATTTTTTATTATATCGCAACTTAAAATGAGAATAATTTTCATATATTTTTATCAAGTGAAAATCGTTATAATCGTTATGTTACCATTGAGTGAAGATGATCATTCTTCCAAATGTTTGGTTGGAATAATCAATTCAATATAGACTAATTCTTAAATATAACCATTTAAAGATCCAAAATGAAAGTATACTGCTTAGTAATCACCTATTTGTGTTGTTCTATTTTATTACTTTGGCTTTCGACAACCAAAATTCTAAGTACAAATATTATTGATGGTATAATGAAAAATCATTTTTACAAACAATTTTATCGTTTAAATACAATCAGTTATGTCTATTACATTTCATTCTTCAATTTTGTATTACTTCCAACTAGTTTAGTTCAAGTCACTTATCAATTTGATAATAGTAAAATCTTTCAAAAAATTGTTTCCAGATAACACAGGCAATTAAAAAAAAGAGAGTTTATGAAGAATTGTATTCATTAAGTTTTTATTGCTGTTCAAAATACATTATTACAATAAATGATTTGAAAAATGGTCCGACTCTAGCCTATCAGCGCATGAGGAAGAACATATTCGCAGTCGGATTTCTCACTCCACTAAGGAGGATATTCACTCTCCCAATCATTTAATATGCATGATATTGAAAAATATCAGGATTAAGCTCTACCTCTTCTTAGTTCTAAACTCCTCCAAATCTTGAAATTTATGGGTCTTCTTCTCCTTATCTCTCCAAGGATCAGTTATGATACATTCATTTTTCCTGAAAAATACATATCATAACGTTATAAGTTGTTGTTCTCATACGTTGAAAGTAATTTTCAACTAAATAACAATTCAAGATACCCATTTTCAGCCTTTCAGTGAATGGGCTTCTCTAAAGATGAATTTTTAAGCCACGGCACAGAATATGTTCCTCATTTAGTATGGCAATCTAAAAAACTGAAAATTTCAAACTATTTGAGCTTTAAATTTGATTTTTCTTGAATTGAACTTACATTATTATTGTTTAAATCACACCTAGTATCATAAGTATTTATGGACTTGTCTGTACCAAACCAACTGTTGTGTTCTTAAGATCAATAATATCATGTCTTATTTCCATTCTATGTCTTATTGTATCATTTGGTATCATGTCCCTTTCAGATTTTCTAGATGCTGTCCACTTCAGATCTGTATGTTATTATGTTCCTAACTATTGAGTAAATTTTTTCTTATTATTCACATTTATGTTTTTAATCGATAATATCCTATTTAACATTGAGATTATTGGTTTTCTTTAGATGTTTCTCTCAGATATTACTTCGTCTAGTGTTCCATTCTTGGAAATCCTCATTCCCAGGTTTCTAATTTCTAGTATTTCTAATATTAGTATTCAATCTGGTGGGAAAATCTTCCATGGCAGCAGCAGAGGATTTTGATATTATAAACAGTTGTACCGTCTCTGGTTGCCCCATCTCTTGCTGTTTTGTCTCTGGCTGGTCCTGTTCAATTTCTTTTGCAATAATTATTTATATGAATGAATAAAATAAGGGACGAAAATTAATAGATATTTCACATCCATAAAAAATAAACTATGTAATGTACCTTCAATATTATCTTCAAGACATTTATCTCCATAATTTAATCTCTCAGGCATATAATTGGAGAAACTGAAAACTGAAGGAATAACATCTTTTTTCAGAGTTTTTGTACCATGAATATTAATAAATCATGTTGATGAAAACGGTTGCTGCATATTTTCAACAAGGAAAAAGGGTTGAAATCAATTCTTCTTCAGCTTTCATCCACTGTTCCCTCAATTTGTCATCCTTTGGAAAACTGTGAACTGATATTTCCTTTATGTATGAATTCAGAGGGTATTAAAAGAAATAAATACTTACGAATGAAATTTCAACTTTTGGCTTTTTTCTATTCTCGCTGTACAATTGAAGGCTGCACGAGTGTGAGGCATATTATTTGAAAATTAGTTCTTTTGGTGCTTAATTTCGTAATAGCAGATGGATTCTAGAAAAACATGAGCTTTCGATTAATTTTCAAGATGAAATCGGCCTTTCAATAAGTTTCATGAACTTCACGGAATACTTACCGCTAATTCCTTTTATTAGAATGTTCAACACTTTTACAAATCGAATCAATCAAATTAACTATGTGTTCAATTCAGAATGAGAGAAAAATTAGCGATTTTCTGAATGTGAGTTCAATGTTTTGATCATATGATTTTGACATTGACTCATCTAGCTCCATCTCTCTCTTTCATATGCGGCATGCCAGAATTTCTCTCTAAGGGCCTGTCCATTTGATATTAGGTCTATGCTCTATATCTAGAGAGAATTATTTTATAATTGGATTGCTATTCCCGATTCAAGGGTAGGCAGCGCCCTCTTCAGCATACTTTTTCAGCTAAAGGTAAGATATTGTAAACAAAAATATTTTGAGTGTTATTTGTGAAGAAAGAAATATGATGGACAAAGAAAATAGTGTATTCCTCAGTTTAACTGAATATTTCCGGTATTTGAAAGCAACTCCAAATAATAGGAATGTGATAGAAGGTGAATTCATTCTAATTTAAGAATAATCGTCCATTATCTAAAAAACAAACATTTTAGGAGAAGCGGTCTTGAATGCATGTAATTATGTGTGGGAATATAGGTAAAAGTATTAGTATTATGCTTAGAATTGTTCGGCTTATGCTTGCAGACTTCAGCCCTTTCAGCAGATCCTCATGAAATCAGAGGAAAAATAATAACAACTAAAGAAACTGCAACAATATCAGCTTTCAGCTGTTCTTGTAAGGCTGGATTAGGAGGCAGATGTAAACATATATCAGCTCTACTCTTACATTTTACCAGGTTGTATAATTTTTATTTATTTTATGTCTGAATCAGGACTTCCAATTGAACAATAATATAGACACAATATAATTGTTGGTTTTTTGCTTTTCCTTTGGTTTTTATCATTTCAGAACTGACCTCCTCAAATTGGAAAATATTTCAAGCACTGATATCAAATGCTGGTGGAAAAACGAAAAAAAAAGAGACTGGAAATAAATATAAAGCACTACCTCTTCTAAAAATACCCTGCCTTAAGGACAAAGTCCCAAAAAGACCCTTGATAACATCTCAAGATGAAGAAGAGAAGATATTAGAAATATTTTAATTGCCAGATTGCCTTCATCGAGCATTGCAATTCATAAGTAGGTAATAACTTTCATGTCGTATGTAATACTGTAATGAGTGATTTTCAGGACTAGGTTATGTAAGGTTCCGAATGTGGAAGGATCTTGCATGAAAATATATGGAACCATTATCAGAAATGCAGAAAATTCCATTTTCATGCAGAATTTTTACAATTTTGGGTCTGAAATTAATTTTAGATGCACTCAATGTATCAGAAAATACAATAAGTTAACTATGTTTGACAGTATTGATATATGTGTATCGACAATGCAAGATAGAGGTCAATGGGAAGAAGAAAGGAAGTATAGAGTTACTGGCTCACGATGCTACGACTTATATACTTTTTCGAAAAATGATTGGGAAGAGAAATGTAGTAAATATTTTTTTCCCAAGCATTTTTCGAATATCTATACAGAACATAGCATTAAATGCGAGCCAATGGCCCGAAAAGGTTTCAGGGTTTTCTATACAAAAAATAGGTCTTGTGATATGTAGAAGTGAACCATGGCTGGCATATTCTGCTGACGGAATTTTGTTAAAGAATGGCAAGCCCTATGGTCTTTTAGAAATAAAGTGTCCATTCAAAGGTAACAAATTCTTCATCAACATCTTGAAAATAATATTAAAAAAAAAATATCTTTATATTTCAGCAAAGCAAGCCTCTGACTTGGGGAATTGTAAATATATTATAAAAGAGAATAATAATTATGAACTGAAAAAAAACATAAATACTTTGCACAGGTGCGGGTGGGAATTGCAATCCTAAATTTAGACATTTGCCACTTTATTATTTATTTTTCAAGCAATAATTCATTCATTGAAATTAAGGTGCCCTTTGATGAAGAATACACATATAATATGTTAACTTCTTTGAAAAAAAACTATATTGAGAAAATGTTACACCATATTTGTAATGAATAATTGAAAAATTAAAATATTTTTTTGAAATAAAATTCCAGTTATTCTATTTCCACTTATTAAATGAAACGGGTTCTCTGTTTGCTCTACTGTTGCATCCATAAACACAACAAAACACCTTTGATTTCGTTATTTTAGGGCAGTAATCACTATCCATAATGTTGAAATAAATATTAGATAAATGATGAAACTCTAGAACACAACTCTTATAACTCCTCGAACACTAAAATATAAAAATTTAAAATGCAGAAATGCACGCCGTCAAAGCTTTCACTCCTACCGTACCTTAAGCCGATATTACAGTTTCTTCCGATAGGTGGCTTGGAGATGAACTTGAATCGCTAATACAAAGTCTTGGCATTGCATCTATAGTTTATTTATATTCTATATTGAAATTAAGTATTGTTATATCTGTTTTTTGTTCTTCAATGAGTAATCTAAAAATTCCAATTGCTGTATAGAATTTTTACTGAGTATTTAATCGAAAAATATATTCAGAAGAGTAACTTCAAGAATTTTTTCACCTCTTACCCAGTTGAAGATAATAATAGAATGCAATAAAATTTTAAAATTCACAAATTAAAAATAATTTCATGCAAAAATGCTTTTAGTGAGTGAGTTAATGCTGTTATGGGCAAAATAATTTATGTAATTTAATAGAAACTAGTAAAAAGCATTTCAATAAAAAACAGAAAACTCGAGTACAAATAGTACCTATATTTTTCATACAAGTTTAATCAATAATTCATGTCATGAACAGTTTCAATAAATAGTGACTTTAGAGAGTAATTTACACATCGGCTGATAAATTGATTCCAATTTTGAAAGTAACAGTACAACTGTGATGTCAAAATTTTTCATATACTAAATGGATTCTTTGAATTTTATTTCTGTCTTATTATGATACGGCTCTTCCATTCACTTAGCTACACTATTTAAATTTATCAACCAGATTTTTCTGTTTTCTTCACCAGTTTAGACACCACATTAAAAATGATCCATAAGAGTTATTTGATAAGAATGTTGCAAGCAGGTTGGTATCCAGTGTCCATCAGTAATGCAACAATTTTTGAAGAGCCTTTGGTGAAAAGGAATATGCATATTTTAATGATCTTCAATGGGATCTTTCATGGGCGACTCTTAAATGAATAGATATCTCTTCATTGGATTTCCTTGAAATGAGATAGCATTTCACTATATTTTTACGTTATATAATATGAATTTCAATTTATGAAATCATGACTGTATGCGTCCCTTCGTAATAATCGTAATTTCGAAAATTCAGGATCTTTCGGATACAAAAATGATGAAAATAATTTAAACTGGTTATTTCTATGATGAACCATAGCAATTTTTAGTGATATTTTTGTAACCAGAAATAAAGCCGCGACTAGACGTTCATGGCCTACTTCGATGTCAATAATTCCTGAATGGACTGTAAAACATCGAACAAAATGTAATATTGCGTCTCCGGTACTGCATACAATTAAAAAGTGAACGTAAGCAATAAATTACAAAAATAATATACGTCGGATATTATGATATTCGAACGCAATCTAATCTCTAATTTCCGAATTATCTGCAGACATTGATACTTTCTGCAATCGAAGCGAATGGTTAAATCTGATAATCCTAAAGCCAATTAATTCCAAACGATAAAAACCTCAATAAAACGCTCGATGCTATTACAAATGGCGAAAAAGCCAAGCAGCAGTTCTGCTGAAACCGTTCAATCCTTCTGGATCGGCCATATCCTGCTGGAACTATCAATTTCTGCTGGAGTTCTTTATTCCTGCTGGAAGTATCGATTCATGCTGGGATGTTCATTCCTACTGAAAGTGATAATTCCTGCTGGAAATTATAACCGCTGTTATAACGTTAGACCAAGACAGAAACAGAAAACTATTAATTCCTGTTGAAGTTCTCCATTCCTGCTGGAAGTAGCCGTTCCTGCTGACATTTATAACTGCATTTTCTTCAATTTCTTTTTTCGAGCCGAGAAGATTGAAACGCCAAAGAAACACATTACGTTGTAATTCGATATGATTGCCTGCCTCCCTTACATTGTACGCAGGTTCTTGAGTTGGTTTTGATTTTGAAAAGTCGCAAAATGGAGTACAGTGAAGGCTATTAAGTGTAATAACTGGTTTTGAGAATACCCACACGGTTTGACGTTTTAATGATACAGTCTCAAGAATGCGAAGAGTGCACGAGTTGGCAGAATGTTGCAAATTTTTTTTAATTGCTGATCGCACTCAATTTAGTAGGAATCACTGATGTAAATCTTCCTAATTACAGAGGTACGACAGTAAAATGGAGCAAAATTGAATTAGCCGCCGTGACCTTGGGATGTAATGCAGAAAAGCTGATCATCCTTATTTGTTTTTACTGAAAAAAAATTGAGAGATTTCATGACTCAAGAACCATTAAAAGTAGTGCTTGAGGTTGAAATACTATTCAGTACTTGCAGATTATTAACTTTCAGTTCAAATCTTGAACATAACATAAGAGGCCAATTGAAAAGTCCCCGGTCTACCATAGTAAAACACATTTTTTATCAAAATTCGATTCTATTATTCAACATAGTTGCCTTCGAGGGCCTTCCAACTTTTCGATACCATTTTTGTAGTACTATTTGTCTTTCGCTTCAAAAAGGCCTCAGTTTCGGCGATTACTTCTTCATTGGCGCTAAATTTCTTTCCAGCGAGCACCCTTTTGAGGTCTGAGAACAGGACAAAGTCGCTGGGGGCTAGATCAGGCGAATACGGTGGATTCAGAAGAAATTCGAAGCCCAATTCATGCGATTTTGCCATTGTTTTCATTGATTTATGACACGGCGCATTGTCTTGATGAAACAGCACCTTGTTTTTCTTCAAATGGGGCCGTTTTTTAGCGATTTCATCCTTCAAATGATCCAATTACTCTATATAATAATCGCTGTTGATGGTCTGGCCCTTTTGGAGGTAATCAATGAATATTATACCTTGCGTATCCCAGAATACTGATGCCATAACCCTGCCAGCTGACTGTTGTGTTTTTCCTCGCTTTGGATTCGGTTCATCGTGTGCAGTCCACTCAGCTGACTGTCGATTGGACTCCGGAGTGAAATGATGGAGCCATGTTTCATCCATTGTCAAATATCGACGCAAAAATTCAGGTTTATTGCACTTGAACAGCTTCAAACACTGCTCAGAATCATTAACACGTAGTTGCTTTTGATCGATTGTGAGTTCGCGCGGCACCCATTTTGCACACAGCGTTCTCATGTACAAATATTCGTGAATGATTTGATGTACACGTTCAGATGATATCTTCACAATATCTGCTATCTCAATCAACTTCACTTTACGGCCATTCGTAATTATTTTGTGAACTTTTTTTAATTTTTTCGTCGGTGACATCCTCTTTTGGGCGTCCACTGCGTTCGTCGTTTCGGTGCTCATTTCACCACGTTTAAACTTAGCATACCAATCAATGATGGTTGATTTTCCTGGTGCAGACCTCGGAAACTCTTCATCAAACCAAGATTCTGCTTCAACTGTATTTTTTCCCTTCAAAAAGCAATATTTTATCAGCACACATTCTTTTTTTTCATCTTTTCTCATTTAACAAGACTAGCTATACTCACAACGTAATATCTCACAAACTAATGGTCGGACTGCTGTCAAATTTTGACCCGTATCGTTTGAAGGTTTGGAATAACTAAAAATCATATGGATTCAATACTAGCACCGCCATCTGTGCATCATACCGGGGATTTTTCAATTGGCCTAATAGATCTATTAGTAACGCGAATTTGTTCCCTTCGATTATAAAGTTGACGTGTCATGCCGTTTTTATAACATTTGTCTAATTTTCTATTTATTGGATCAACATCTTTTCGAATGTCTCACTCCGGTATCTAGATTCACTTTCTTCCCCTAAAATTGCCCGAAAATAACATATCAGTCAAATTTCACAAATTACTCTACTCTAATGGTTTTCTTACGACCAAATCGAATTGTAATGAAGTGCATTGCAGCCAGCTGAATTTAGGAAATATTAAATTTGTATTCAAACCGCAACGTCACGTAATCCCAGTTTAACGTGAAATGAGAATTGAAGACACGAGAAATAAATTGTGTCAATAACGAAGTTTGGCAATTCACTATAAATAACTGTGACCAACGTTTTCAACGAAACGACTGAACATCACGAGGTCGTATAATTTTTTTCGGAACATTTATCTTCCAGAAAAATTAGCCATGCAAGCGGTTTTTGTGTCGTCGGCAGAAAGTGAAATAAAACGTAAAGTGTCTTTAAAGATTTTTTTCGTCTGACGTCCGGCAATCCCAAGGTTTCTGCGAGTCTTGGGAGATTTATGCGTTCGTAAAACGTCAAACGTGACGTTTTAATGACTTTTCTATTCGTTTTCTTCATCAGTGTGGATTTTGTGAGGAGTGAAACTGCTTGTCAAAAACGAAAAGACCAATCATTGTTTGAACAGTTTGAAAATTGAGAGTGAATTTACTTTTATTGAAATGGTTGAATACGATGATTTTTTCGTATTTTGCAGTTGGTAACACCTACACGTTTCACATTGACGGTTCCTTCTTAGAACACGTTATATCTAATTGCCATAGTTGACGTTTTTGTTGAGGTTTTTTCCCAGCATCCAAGCTTTGTTTTAAACTTCCCAAGCCGAATATTTCTATAAGAGACAGGAAAATGTCGATAAAGGGACATATTTGGGTTGCAAATTGGTAATCGAAATAAAAAGATCGTAGATGTCATACAATAAGCTGAGGTATTTGTAAACATAACGCCATCAAAATATTACTCGATTTGTGTCTGCATCATAAAGTTATTCTCGATTAAACATGTCAGCTTACGAGCCAAATTCTCATCCTTTGCGATAGGTTTTAATTTTCTGATTTTATATGAAGAAATCTGCAGCAGAGGCTCATCGAATGCTCTCAAATACCTATGTTGAGGCCGCTATTATTGAAAGAACGTGCTGAGAGTGGTTTAAACGCTTCAAAAACGGTGATTTTGACGTCGAAGATCAGCATGGCATTGGAAGGGAGAAGGTTTTCGTAGAATTGGAGGCATTACTTCATCAAGACTCGTGTCAAACGCAATAAGAATTGGCAGGAACATTGGGAGTGACGCAACAAGCCATTCCAAAACGCCAAAGTGATGGGAATGATTTAAAAACAAGGAAATTAGGTGAAGTACGAGTTGAAGCCGAGAGATGTTGAACGGCGTTTGTTTGCTTGGGAACAGCTGCTTGCAAGTCGAAGACGAAAGAGATTTCTGCATCGCATTGTAACTGGATACGAAAAATGGGTTCATTACGATAATTCCAAGTGCAGAAAATCATAGGGATATTCCGGCCATGCTTCCACGTCGACGGCCAAACCGAATATTCATGGTTACAAGGTCATGCTCAGTATTTGGTGGGACCAGCTCAGCGTAGTGTATTATGAGTTATTGAAACCGACTGAAACAATCACAGGCGAATGTTATCAGACGCAATTAATGCGTCAGACGCAGTAATTCAATTATTATTCAACATTTCACTAAACATTGTGTACTTCACTGATTGGATTAAAGGATTAACGATAACAACAAAATAATTAACTGCAAGTATTGCGTTTTTTGTTATGTTTCAGAATTTAGGTGACAATTTCAAAAAATGATATTAGTATTATTCATAAATGATTCAAATTGAACATATCATTAGTTTAAATTTTTCATTTCTAACAAGTATTTTTACTCTGAAACAAACGCCAAACAGTATTTATTCGGTATATTCACGAATAACACTGACCTATCTTCGCATTTCTACGTGAATGTCACTCTGGGCCACACTGTAAACAAAATCCACCAGATAAATATACCTACACAACTGTATAGCAAAGGTTTCAATATTTTTTGTCCACCGTAGTATTTTTCGAACGTTACACCTTGATGATCTTGATTCTATGGTTTCTCACAGAACCAGAATAGCGGCTAAGACTGTTGTTAATACAATTGCACTTCATCGATGAGAAAAAATTTCCAAGGTCACAGAGAAAAGCGAAACCATCGACTAAACCTTCAATCACGTTCTTCTAGCCAAGTTTAATGAATACCCGGTAAATACCTGAAATATGTAACATTACTGTACGATTGGCATCGCAAGGATCAGTATATTTAGTGTAATTGCATCTTTCAATCGTTGAAATGAGAACTTCTTGAGAATATATATAGAATTGATGATGATTCTTCAGACAGTATTTCTTCTTTGCTAATGGAGCTTGGCAAAGTTTCGTTTCCTTCGAAGAAGTGTTCTAATTGAGGAGTCTGGTGTTTTCTTGTGCTGTTTTGACGGGAAATAATTCTCAAATGACACTCTTGTTCAATTTTATTTTCAGGATAATGACAATTTTAGAAGTCATTATTAATGACTGCTTCTTTCACTTCAATCTATACTCGATACTACAAATGTTCAGTTCAAAAGAAGAAGAACAACAAAGAACTTTTCATATTATATTGTCATTCTATGGTCAATGCCAAAACCCTGGTTAGTCCCTCAAGACTGCCATTTCAATTACTTCATATCTTCTGAATAGACTTTAACATTGATTAGGTTGTCTAAATTTTTGTGGCCAAACCTAAATATTTCGAATGGGAAGAATGTCTTCAAACTGACAAAATCGAGTATCAGACAGTATTAGAAATATTTTTTGACAATTCTTATATTACCTGTGTTCAGGTTTTGCCTTTCAATTATGGATATATGCTTCAACAACGTTTAAAAATTGTTGTAGAGTATCTTTCCATGATTGAATGCCATAACCTACTAAATATAACTGACATAAGAAATGTCGAAGAATAATACAGTGTTGCTATTATAACCATTTTAAATTATCAATGAATTGAAGTTAAATCATTTTCAATAGAAAATCTCTTACTTGTTAGTTGTTATGTTGCCATCATAACCAGTTCAAATGCATTATTTCTATTGAAAAACCATTTATAATGAAATACGCAAAAATTGAAACTAAAAACTCATTATAATTCATAGTTATTATCTCCCTCAGAGTAATAAACCTAAATAGGCAAATTTTGTCCCCAGCATGAACTATTAAATTTGACATGAAGCGCGCAAAAATGAAAACATACCAGTAATACGATATTTTACTTAATTCGCGAGATTCTCCACAAAGAACCCACTTTTCATGCCCCATAGTGAATCAACGTTTCATATTAACTCAAAATATATTGAAATAAATACCTAAATATATCAGAAATTCAGAAAACATACTTCAAGCGCGTCAAACGATGTGAAACAAAGAACGCACTTATTATGTCCCATAGTGAATCAACGTTTCATATTTACTCAAAACATATTGAAATAAATACCTAAATATATCAGAAATTCAGAAAACATACTTCAAGCGCGTCAAACGATGTGAAACAACTGATGACACTAGGATAGCAAAAGTTGCCAAACCTTGGATTTCAGCAGGTAGACACAAAAAATAATAAATATTCTGCTTATTATGAATTCGAAAATTAAGAAAAATATCGGAGTGCAAATATTTAAATTTGCATATTTATTCGGGACTCACTCGAATAAATATATTTCATTCAATATAATATACATTCATAACGATATAGCAAAATTGTGGATTTGAAAATATATCGCAATCCGACAACGAAATCTAACCATGTTGGGGACATGTAAAAATAGCGTATACTTCCTCTATCTACGTTTATTACTCTATGTTATCTCCAAATGGATTGAGTGAAATTACGACGTCAAAAATTTTAAATAAACATGCAAGCTATTTTGTAGGTTTGGGTTGCAATTTTTCAATGAAAATTTGTGCGAATTCAGAAAACCACTTCTCATTTGCTCAAAAAACATCACTTATTTGCTCTGGGTCTAATATTTTTATGTCAATGGATATAATGACCAGATCCAACTCCACATAATTCAAAATGATTGTCAATGAATGAGATCTTGCCAACAATAATCGAACCTATTACGTACATTTGCAATAACACAATAACCAATAACAGTCAGTTATCATACTGCATCGTACTTTTTAAAACACAGACCTAATTGTCGATATGAAAGTGAACGTACAACTCAGAGTGGGTAGATCACCATCTAATCTGTAAACCTTTAACATTTTGCTGCAAGGTTAACTTGTGACTCCAAGTGTCCACCTTAATAAACGGGTCTCTGAATTTGTTTACACTGTTAAATTCGATTTTTCACATTTGGTTAGCGACCAATCAAAGTTTCTTCGTCATGATGAATTTTAATGAATTTTTTCAGGATGTGAACACGAGGAAATGTTTAGAGGTGTATAATTTGTTGATTTGTCTCCTTGATGAACACACACACAGACTATATGACATACTCAATTTGAAAATATATAAAGTGTGTTTTTTCGTGAAATAACGGGTGTTTTTTTTCGAAGTATATAACTTTAAGTTGGCATTACTGTTCTAAATGGCGACCGATTCAACAGTTGTCAAGTGATTTATTCTCAGTTTGGTTTGGCAATTCATCATGAATAGACTCACGCCTGAACAACGCTTGCAAATAGTGCAATTTCATTTCGAAAATAATGGTTCTGTGCGGAATACGTATCGCGCACTACGTCCATTTTATTTTGTTTAGCGATGAAGCGCACTTCTGGTTGAATGGCTACGTCAACAAACAAAACTGCTGCATTTGGAGTGAAGCTAATCCTCAAGTGTATGTCGAAACACCGTTACATCCAGAAAAACTGTCTCTTTGGTGCGCTTTATGGGTTCGTGGAATCATTGGTCCGTACTTCTTCAAAAACGATGATGGCCAGAACGTTACAGTCAATGGTGATCGGTATAGAGCCATGATTACTAACTTTTTCATTCCTGAATTGAACAACCATGATGTCCAGGAGCTGTGGTTCCAACAAGACGGCGCAACATGTCACACAGCTCATGCCACAATCGATTTATTGAAAGACACGTTTGGTGACCGCCTAATTTCACGTTTTGGACCTGTGAATTGGCCTCCAAGATCTTGTGATTTAACATCGTTAGACTACTTTCTGTGGGGCTATGTAAAGTCATTGGTCTATGCGGATAAGCCACAAACCCTTGACCATTTGGAAGACAACATTCGCCGTGTTTTGCCGATATATGGCCACAAATGTTGGAAAAAGTCATCGAAAATTGGACACTACATCCGAGCCAGCCGTGGCGGTCATATTCCAGAAATCATATTTAAAATGTAATGCCGCAAGATTATCTTGCGGATAAATAAAATTCATGTCAATCGAATAATCCATCGTTGTTTTATTGCAATTTAAAGTTCTATAGCTCAAAAAAAACACCCTTTATTAGATCAAGAGAACTGTTTCTTAATAAGATGAATAATATACCAACAAAGTAGATCGGTAGATCTGCGGAGCGTACTAGTTTCTCAATAGAACGAATGATATTCATTAAAAACGAAACAAGTCTATCTACTCCAGCGATCACTAAAATTCATTGAAAACACAACAAGTCTCTATACTCCAATGATCACAGAGAAGGTGTTCAAGCCATTAAAAAGGATAAACGAAGCGTGAAAATTTTACCTGTTTGATTTTGGTAAAACACAGTGCACCAGAGCATATCAATGTTTACCAAGAGAAATATTCGTTGCGATAGCTTAAAAATTGCCCCAAACATGTCTTTTCAGATACGTACAAACACAGAAATATATTCCCTTCAATATATTGAACTACTTTTTGCATATTGATCTACTATTAGGTGGTTTGAATTGAAATGTAAGAATGTTCAAAGATATAATTTGTTGCTTTACCTATCCAACTTGAATAATTATAATATAAACTACTGAAGTTAATCAGGAAAGGGAACACATATCCTGCTTCTCCAGAACAATCCTAGCTACTGTAGGCATATTTGAACTATGCTAGTAATTAGTATTTATTTATGATCATTAATGAATTGCAGTTAGCTTATCTTAATGTTATGTCTTTCTCACTGCTATTAATCATTATGAAATAACTCTTACATTGAAATCGATCGATGTATACACAGACAACTCAGTTTCCTGTAATGAAATGAACAAAAAAAATAGATTCACGGAGAGGAACGTTTAAAGCAAGCTTATCTGAGAGTACGCAAGAATTTTCATCGGATATGAGAGCCATAAAATCAATTATAAATAACGTCCGACGATTTTGCATGGTTCTGATGGTATATGAGGAATAAATTAGTGTTAAATAATGATATAAATTACTCTTTATTCTCACAATTCCTCTACAAGATGTTTCATTATTTCTGTAATTGCAAAAGGAGAGTGGAGAAATTAATGAAACATTTAATTTATTGAAAGTGTTTTATGCAGTAGGTTGGATGCACTGATGTGAATCTTCTATGGTCAAAGTTAACCTCACCAAGGGAAGATATATGGCGCCATGGCAGCCATGATTGTGTTGTAAGGTCAATAATATAGTTCTTGTTATGAGTTCTTTGTTTTTGTATCTGAAGAGAATAAGAAGTTAATAGGAAATGGGCGAAATGGTCTTGAGAGCCACGACTTGGTTATAAAATTATTTATTTCGCATCAAATTGGCTTGTTGTGAGAACGGAACATAACTGTTTCAAAAAGAAGCTCCTTCTTTTGGCGATAAGTAGTACTTCTTCGTGATTTACATGGCTGTATCTTTTCGGAAATAAAAGTACCATATCACGACGAGCATCCAATCCTACCTGAGCAGTCGATTGACAAGGCAGATAAGCCAAGAAGGTAAATAAACCGTATAAGCCATATGCGTCTTCTGGGTACCGTTCTTCAGAGTTAGCGGCTTCGTATTCTTCATCTCCAGGAAAGAAATTTCATATTTCTTTGGTCTTCTTCGCGTCTGTTAGAATTGCAGGAAAAGTAAATATGGAATAACTCAGTTTTGTATTCAAGACGTCATGCTGGTTCAGTATTTTCTCATTGGATCTTGAAAATAGCTTTAAAAGGATCTAACCTTACCTAACTAAATGTCTAACACCAAAGAAAAATCCTGAAAATTCGAAATAACGCATATGAAAAAGGTCGAAAAAGATATGATGAATAAAGCCTCGAATTTTGGAAAGAAACAAAGTTGTACGCCTATGTAACCAACTGAAATTAATAAAGTGTTTAAGATTTACAAACAATATATTAAATTCATTAGAGAAGCTTATATTATTTTGACGAGTGTAAACAAACTTGCAGATTGTGTAAATACACAATAAAATGATCTTATCTTTTATTATAGCAAAAATCATTGAACAATCTCGCATAATACTCCCCATTATCATAGAAATTAATCCATAGATTTTACAGAATGATATTTCGCACGAATACTAATGTCAAATCAGGTTTAATGATTTATTTTGATGATTTTAATTTCTCCATAGCCTAACAAGACAGGATTTCTATTCCTCCAATAATAAGGCTTCAAGGAAAAGCTATTACGAAATTGTCGCTTGCGAAACTGAATGAATATTTGCATAGAAATCAACGGTGCATAGAAAATTAACTGTCGATTCACTGGTCAAACCAGTGATCTCACATTCTTCTATACCGAAATGTCATCATTGTAGATGACACAGAATAACGTGACCACTGAAGTTGAGTATTCTTGTTTTTACTTCGAAAACAAACAACAGTTGCGTCTGGTTATTTCCGTTTGAATATTTGGTAGAGTTGAGAAGGCAAGCCAGTTGTAACTCTCAATTTCATTCACTTCCAACAGCTTGAATCAATTCCACTTTCTAATTATTTCGTGGACGACAATTAAACTGTGGTTTCAATGACACGTCACGATTGACCAGACTGAGAGTATTTAAACACGTTTAATGTAGCGCGTATCCAAGTTGTTGGGCTTGGACAATGTTGCCAACTTCGCCTATTCATAATGCATATATGGGAGATTTAATGAGGCTGGGAAAATTCTCTATGGCTAGAGTTAACTAGGCTTGTCTTATTATTCGAATATCGGCTGTTTAGATGCTCTTCTGACTC
Source organism: Harmonia axyridis (assembly GCF_914767665.1). Taxonomy (NCBI): domain Eukaryota; kingdom Metazoa; phylum Arthropoda; class Insecta; order Coleoptera; family Coccinellidae; genus Harmonia; species Harmonia axyridis. Next base: position 37,336,765 of record NC_059505.1, read on the forward strand.
ACTTGGATGTGTTGTTCTTGTTAGTGGTTATCTAATTTGATGGAATTGTGATTGGAGAAACGTGTTGGGAGTCTGTAGGAAAAGTGCAAGGTTTATATTGGTTCGCTTGGGGGTTAACGTTGAAGTATTCTGATCTAATACGATCTTTAGGACTTGTTATGGTTCACTTCACTGGTTATTCTATGAACCAGCTCCTTATTGTTGATGGTTTAAAGCAATTCTATGATCCTAGGTATTGACACATGGTTGAAAATTTCATCTTCTTTATAAAAATCATTTTAATGCGTTCGAATTCTTACTTATCTAGAGATTTCAAGTTGCAGAAAATTGAAAAGGAATACAGGGTGCTCCAAAATTGGAAGTACGAAGGAAAATCGGAGATTCCTTGCATAATTTAAAAAAAATCCTATAAACTTGGGCCTTCGTTTTCGAGATACAGGGTGTTTCTTGTAGTACTACTTTTTTGTGATGATTATTCCAGTTTATCTTATCTTTATTAATTTTTGCTACAGATAAGATTAATGAGGATTGCGTACCAAAATTCATACTTATTTTATTCATCACAACTTACTAACTGGATCTTAATGATTTGGTATTAGGGTAATAAACATAGATAGAGGGAGTATACCTACGCAATTTTCACATGTCCTCAACATGGTTAGATTACGTTGACGGATTGTGATATATTTTCAAATCCACAGTTTTACTATATCGTTATAAATGTATATTATATTGAATGAAATATATTTATTTGAGTGATTTCCGATTAAATATGCAGATTTGAATATTTGGAATCCGATATTTTTCCTAATTGTCAAATTTATAATAAGCAGAATATTTATTATTTTCTGTATCTACCTGCTGAAATCCAAGGTTTGGCAACTTTTGCTCTCCTAGAGTCATCGGTTGTTTCACGTCGTTTGGCTCGCTTGAAGTTTGTTTTCTGAATTTCTGATATATTCAGCTATTTATTTCAATATATTTTGAGTTAATATGAAACGTTGATTCGCTTAGGGACATAAGAAGTGCGTTCTTTGAGGAGAAACTTGCGAATTCAGTGATATATCGTAACACTGATATGTTTTCATTTCCGCGCGTTTCATGTCAAATTTGATAGTTCATGTTGGGGACAAAATTTGCTTACTGAAAATGACATATGCTCCTTCGATCTATGTTTATTACTCTGAGAGGCAAACAAATTTCTATGTATCAGACGTAAGGCTTCTTCAGAGTTGTTAACCATAAAACCATCAAACGCTGGTGATCATCGCCTAGCCAATGTGTGGCACAATATCCAAAACCCATGGTCGCGAGATTTGGAGGTCACGTGTCGAAACGGGCCGAATTTGCAAGACAATGGAATCATGGGAATCTCTCCGAAGAATGCTGACCCAGAAAAAAAGGAAGAGTCCGGCCAAAAGTAACCATGAAAACGTCTCAGGAGGCCATTTCGTATTTCGACTTTGATTCGGTATATTCAAACCTTTTGTTAGCTAGGATATTAAATATGTGGGATGTCATCTCTAATTTATCACCTTAGCGGGACCCTCTGTCTGATTTTCAGGCTGTCCATTCTCATTTTATATCCACAGATCGTAAAATGACCGTAAATCGATCGCGTTGGCGGGGGATTCCTAGAATATTTTCTACGCGGTTGGGGTTGATTTTTTTTGTTGGTATCCGTGTCGTCTTTCTGGGAATTGTAGCAACGGATCTATGGATGATCTGTCTGGATATTTGTTTCGTGGTTTTTCCACTCTTGGTGTTGCGCAATAAGGAATTTTGCGTATTCATAATTAATACATATGTATTGCTTCCAAGAAAGATTGTAATTGAATAACATTGAATTTGTTTCAAAAATTTACATTTTTTAGAAATGATTGCCACAACAATATTCCATCATTTCATCAAGTGAGTTTGAACTGATGAATTGTATTGGAAATACAAAGAATTTTTGGGTTCAATTTCAATATTTTTCATTGAAATCCATCAATTTTTTTGGTACTCAATTAATAATTTGTCAAAATGGGAAAAAAAACGGTCATTTTTCATTCAAATTTTCTATTTCAGATAATACCGATTTTTTTGTTGAAATTCATAGGTTTTTGTCGTCTTTTTGAACTCCCCTTTGTATCTGTGTCTCGAAAACAAAGTGGTTTTGGGCCTATGTTTCTAGGACTTTTTGTTCTAAAAATTTACTACAGAGTAATAAATAAAGATAGATGGAGTATATGCAATTTTTACATGTCCCCATCATGGTTAGATAACGTTGTCGGATTGTGATATATTTTCAAATTCGCAATTATATCATTATGAATGTATGTAATATTGAATGAAATATATTTATTGAGTATTTGAATATGCAAATTTGGAATCCTTTATTATTCCTAATTGTCGAATTTATAGTAAGCAGAATATTTATTATTTTCTGTATCTACCTGCTGAAATCCAAGGTTTGGCAACTATTGCCCTCCTAGTGTCATCGGTTGTTTCACGTCGTTTGGCAAGCTTGAAGTATATTTTCTGAATTTCTGATAGATTTAGGTATCCATCTCAATATATTTTGAGTTAATATGGAACTTCGATTCACTATGGGACATAAGAAATACGTTCTTTGTGGAGAAACTCGCGAATTGAATGAAATATCGTTCTACAGATATGTTTTCATTTCCGCTCGATTCATGTCAATTTCGATAGTTCATGTTGGGGACAAAATTCGCTTACTGAAAATGACGTATGCTCCCTCTATCTATGTTTATTACTCTGAGAAATAAACCAAGGAATCTCTGTACAGTACAGCTGTAATCGGTCACAATTTGTCATAGGTTTCGAGAACATTCTCCTTCACGAAATTATGCATAATACAAAGAGGAGTATTCGTTTCACGATTTTGCAACTGATTTCTACATTTAAGTTCAACAATGTGTATTATCTTGCCATAATCGAGTGAACAAAATATGTGTAGGTATAATTTTGGAACCGTCAAACGTATTTTGCCCATACGCTACATCAACCGAGATATTCGCACCCTGAACCTACCCTGAAAATTTCAAGTCTGCATCCCCTTCCGTTCGAGAGTTATCGCGTAAACGCCAAACACCCAATCGCAGTTTATAAAACCTATCCAGCTCGAAGGACCAACACTCGAGTATCCGGGTCAAGCCGATCCAATTCGCCTCATAATTCTCGGAAAAAGATTGCCTAACTCGTCGAGAAACTTAGACGTCCCACGTCTACCACACTCTACTAGACTTTTCTCCATCCCAACTTGTCGCAAAATTCACCGCGATCTTCCAGAATGAAAATTGCGCCCGTCAGCATCAGAACAATGGTTCACCTGTCCCTGGGCGCGAAATAAGGGCGTTCTGGCCCAGTAACTCCAGCATATGGATGCTGAGCTGATTGATGCAAGATCGGAAGGAGGTCACCCCCGCAATCCATTTTGAGACGGAGAGAAAGTGTTTACGTCATATTCAGACTTGGATTTGCATGGGTTCTTGAATGTATCGTTTCTTGCCTCTCACGATCTCGTTGCCGTTGCCGACAATGTTGCCAACGTTGTTCGGACAGGAATTCACGGTGTAAACTTATACGTGGTTTTCTTCCGATTGGGGATCTCACGATTGGTGCGAGGAAAAGTTGCGGTAACGTGTTTGAGATTTGCGTTTAGGTTTTGTTGGGTTGGTAACGTCTGGCTGGCGATTTTGATTTGTTGCTTCCATAGAGTAATGAGCATAGATAAAGGGAGTATACGCAATTTTTATGTCTCCAACATGGTTAGATTACGTTGTCGGATTGTGATATATTTTCAAATCCACAATTTTACTATATCATTATGAATGTATATTATATTTAATGGAATATATTTATTTGAGTGATTCCCGATTAAATATGCAAATTTGAATATTTGGAATTCGATATTTTTTCTAATTGACGAATATTTATTATTTTCTGTATCTTCCTGCTGAAATCTAAGGTCTGGCAACTATTGCTCTCCGAGTGTCATCGGCTGTTTCACTTCGTTTGACGCGCTTGAAGTTTGTTTTCTGGATTTCTGATATATATGGTATTTATTTCAGCATATTTTGAGTTAATATGAAACGTTGATTCACTATGGGACATAAGAAGTGCGTTCTTTGTGGTGAAACTCGCGAATTAAGTGAAATATTGCATCACTGATATGTTTTCATTTCCGCGCGCTTCATGTCAAATTAGATAGTTCATGTTGGGGACAAAATTTGCTTACTGAAAATGATATATGCTCCCTCTATCTATGTTTATTACTCTGTGGTTGCTTTTAATATAATACATTATTTTATAAAAGAATACATAATATTTCGAACAGAAAATAATTTCCGAATTGCTCGTTCAATTTGTGACAATAAATCTCTTATACAATTGTTCGTATGGGTTGCCGATTTTAGCCAGAAAAATTTACCTCAACGTATTATTCATTTCCTCAATGAATTTGTTATTATAAGATTGTTTTCGATGATGCATTAAAGTTAAGTTATTTAATTTTTTTGCATAACAAAGGCGCCCCTCACGAAAAAAGGGAATGAGAGATTTTTAAATGAAAATTCGAGGAATTCAAAAAAAATTTTAGTTTGAAATATCCCAGTTGTGTAGCAATTCGAGTATTTCGGAGATTTTTTTTGAGGATCTCTTTGGTTCAATTTTTGCACGATTAAATTATTGAGCTTTTTGTCTTAAAATGGATATTCAATTATTCACTAACACACTGTATAACCCAGACTGCAAGATAAATTCAAATCGAAGAAACCGGAATGCAAATTTTTCATTTTTTAAAGAGAGTCTAAAAGAAAGCAAACCAATAAATTTAAACACATTCATAAATGAATTCAACACTTTTTCGTGAGCCTCAAGAAAGTTCTTTCTACCCACGCTCCTTCGATCACGAATTGTTCTCGAATTCAACGCAACAATTCGATTCACAGTTTCTCCCATAGACCGGACGATTTCCATCCATGCATACAAATGAAGAACCTGGGCAGACATCACCGTGACAAACCCTTGAATAATGATTATGACAGTCTTCGTGAAGAGCACCCAATATAATGAGAATATAATCATATACCTGAATTGTTACGTGAACTTGGCCTGTAAATGTTCGTGTTTATGGTTAATTTGAGGAACAACAATGAGAGACGGGCGGTTAAGGGAAAAAAAATCGTCCTTAGAAGAAATTTTTCGAAGTGGTGTTTAGGAGGCTTTAGTTTTAGAGGTGGAGTAATAGTTGTGGCGCCTGTTTGTGGGTCGATTATGAAAGAAAACCTTGGTAGATTTGTGTGTGAAATTTATGGGAATTTGAGGAAATTGTTGACCCTTGACCCTCATTTAAAAATGACGAATACGTAAAGAGAAAAAACGGTCACCCATCCAGGTACCGATCTCGTCCAGTGCTGCTTGACTTCCTGTTGAGGAAAGATTAATTTTTCCTCGAACTTGAATGTTGAATTTATTAACTTGAGTTTATAAAGTTCGTATTCAACTTCATATATGTTCCTTTCACTTCCGGATGTTAACTTACAAAAACGTACTTTTTAATTCTACTTAGGATCAGAGATACAAATGACACAAGTTGAAAATAACAGGTATCAAGAAGAGAAGAGCTATGGAACTTCATACTAATGATATTTACCAATATTTTCGACAATATTTTGAAAGAGTTTGCCAACAAAGCAGAACTTTGTTCATTGAAATCTACATTCAGGTGCACTGACAAAAAATATTGTAATTTTTCTTTCTCTAATTCTGTGGTTATTCCGTTCATTCTTCCACATCTTGTAGAACAAAATCGTGCGAGAATATATCAGAAACGCACAGTTTTCATGGTTATATTTTATTATTCTATGTTGGCACTCCGAACTTTCCCCTACGGCTTTATCTGTCAATTCATCAAATTGGCTTAAAGAAATCAGTTCTGCCAACCAACATTTTTCAATGCAAAAATCACTAAATTATATTTATGGAAACATTTCATTAATTTCAATGAAAATGCAATGAATTAGAGAAAATAATGTATAATACTCGTACAGAGGGCTCATTTTACCACTCGTTCATTCCAAAACTCGCCACTTCGTGGCTCGTTTTTGAATTTTGAACTCGTGGAAGAATATCAATGCCTTCTGCACTTGTATTATAAATAACTATTTTCCAATGGGATTTCAACTTCTTATCGTATTTGTTCTATCAAATACATGTGCAATATTAATTAATGATTTCAACATAAAATATTATAAATGTTTTATTTAACACTTCGTTTTTAGTTTGATTGCCAATTCACAAAAATAGAAGTAGCAAAAGACCAGGTAGCAGCCTAATGGAAAAATTGTTAATTTTATCTGAATTCTTCGTATTTTGTGGAATATGACCTATGGAACAAGAAAGTCTATGGGTCCAACTCAATCCTACTACTAGTTTCCGAAATACAGGGTGTCGAAGTTGGAAAATGACATTTCTTTAAAGTAACATTTCTCCTAGGATAAAATCTTGAATGAAACACTTTTGCACGACAAATAATACCTATAAGGTCATAATTTTAGACTGGTTTTCAATGAAAATAATTGTTAGCTACGGGATGAGTCAAACATTATAAAAATGAAATTCTTTCAGTTCATAATTCAAACTGTAATTGAAAAAATTGTCTCTGAAATTCTTCAATTTTTTGTCATTACTCTTAGTTCGTATACACTATTGAAATTTCGGACAGTATTAGTTTTGGTACGACCAGTTTTTGAGATACACAGGGTAATAAAGGGTGTTTTTTTTCGAAGTATATAACTTTAAGTTGGCATTACTGTTCAAGATTAAGACCGATTCAACAGCTGTCAAGTGATTTATTCTCAGTTTGGTTTGGTAATTCATCATCAGTAGACTCACGCCTGAACAACGCTTGCAAATAGTGCAATTTTATTTCGAAAATAATGATTCTGTGCGGAATACTTATCGCGCACTACGTCCATTTTATCGTCGACAAAATGAAGCGCACTTCTGGTTGAATGGCTACGTCAACAAACAAAACTGCCGCATTTGGAGTGAAGCTAATCCTCAAGTGTAAGTCGAAACACCGTTACATCCAGAAAAACTGACTGTTTTGTGCGCTTTATGGGCTGGTGGAATCATTGGTCAGTACTTCTTCAAAAACGATAATGGCCAGAACGTTACAGTCAATGGTGATCAGTATAGAGCCATGATTACTAACTTTTTCATTCCTGAATTGAACAACCATGATGTCCAGGAGCTGTGGTTCCAACAAGACGGCGCAACATGTCACACAGCTCGTGCCACAATCTATTTATTGAAAGACACGTTTGGTAACCGCCTAATTTCACGTTTTGGACATGTGAATTGGCCTCCAAGATCATGTGATTTAACACCGCTAGACTACTTTCTGTGGGGCTATGTAAAGTCATTGGTCTATGCGGATAAGCCACAAACCTTTGACCATTTGGAAGACAACATTCGCCGTGTTATTGCCGATATATGGCCACAAATGTTGGAAAAAGTCATCGAAAATTGGACGTCCAGATTGGACTACATCCGAGCCAGCCGTGGCGGTCATATGCCAGAAATCATATTTAAAATGTAATGCCACAAGATTATCTTGCGGATAAATGAAATTCATGTCAATCGAATAATCCATCGTTGTTTTATTGCAATTTAAAGTTCTATAGCTCTAAAAAAAACACCCTTTAGTAAAGCCAATACTGTTTGACATTATAATAGTGTACTCGAACTAAGAGTAATGACAAAAAATTGGAAAATTCCACGAATGACTTTTTCAATTATAGAGTGAATTATGAACTGAAGTAATTTCATTTTGAATAATGTTTGACTTAACCCGTATCTAACAATAATTTTCTTTGAAAACCAGTCTTAAATTATTACCTTATGGGTAATCAATATTTGTCGCACAAAAATGTTTCATTCTAGATGTTTTACTGCGAGAAATGTTACTTTATATAAACGCCTTTTCCATCTATAAAAACCCTATACATGGTTAAACCGCACCAATCAATCATCGAACTAAAACATCCAGTTAACCCAAAGATGAACCCATTCAAACTTCTAAAAAGTAAACGTACTCTAGTTCTGAGGTCAGTGCACCTCCATAGTAGTTCACGTGCACCAAGATCTACGGGCGTCGTAGCTCATTTACAGAGCCAAGAAGAGCTCGCCGAGCATCAATAACCTCTCAGTCAAAATCACCAAAAGACAGTTATTTGTTTAGTCTATCTAATAATTGATCTTAGCTCGATGCAGCCGCTGTGAAAGGCCAATGGTTATATTACAGAAATTGTATAGTGCCCGAGGCAGAGCCTGACGTGAAAGTACGATATACTTAAATAACAATTTATTCCTCTCACAATCCAACACAGAACAATCGTCTGATTTGTCCGTTGGTACTCGGAAATCAATTTTTTAAATCGACAATCAATTTTTGATCGTTCAGGTCTATAAATTACCTTACCCCACCCCTAAAGCCGGTAATACGATTTGATTGTGTGTTCTAACTTACTATTTGTTTCTTCTTATCGAATGTGAGGATCTGGATAGTTCTCCTTGCGGCTATGGTGGCCTTTAATGGGTGTTACCATATGAGTTTTCGATGTGTTTCAAAATTGAATGAAGGGTTTCCAATAAGAGGTTTCATTTTAATATTGAAAAAAGCAGTATATATTTTAAGAGAAATTAATAGATGTTTATTTCATGCTGGAGAGGAAGGTATGCCATTAATTAAACTACTAAATTTTTGTGCCGATATGACCCTCATACTAAAAATGAAAATATATATGACACGCCCGAGGCATAGTTCTATATTTCAAGTGACTCCAAGAAAAAGTCTAAAGGTGTTAAATCACAAGACTTCGATGGCCAATTCGATGGAAACTTCTCTTGCAAAATTGCAATTGTTTCGTTGCTGCTTGTGTGGAACGTTACATCGTCTTGTTGAAAATAAACATCGTCCACTTGAATATCTTACAATTCCAGGCAAATCCATAGCTCCATAACCCAATCCATTCACCTTAACAGTTGCACCAGCCTCATTTTCGAATAAGTTAGGTCCACTCACATCACCACCTCAAAAACCACTCCAAACAGTGACAAGTTGAGAATGGAGAGGCTCTTCAATAATCTTTCTTGGATTTTCCGAGCTCAAAATGCTACAATTCTGCTCATTGACATAGTCTCCGAGATGAAAATAGGACTCATCACTGAATATGTTTTTTTGGATGAAAATATGGATCACTTTGATGCATTTCAAGGACCCAATATGCGAAGATAAGATGTTGCTGGTGATCGAACGGCTTGGGTTTTTGTGTTAATTGAATTTAAAAATCCTTTCCACCTAATTCTTTATGCAAAATACGATGTGAAGTCGATTTTGAAATTCCTAATTCCCAAGATCGACGAGGAATTGAGAATCCTGGGTTTTCTTCAACAAAACTGGCTACATCCGCTTCATTCTCAGTTTTTCTTGATCGAAGCACAAGATTTTTATTGTTCACATCACTAACTTGTCCCAAGAGCTCAAATTTTTTCACCAGTTTCACTATTGCCTGCAAGAAGGTGCTTCACATCGACCCAAATAGGTTTTCAAACTGTGACAGCAAAATTCTCACCATTTCACTCCTGCTTTTGAACAATTTCAATGCTTTGTTGAAGAGTGTAATTCCTTTTTTAGTAATGTCCTAGTTTTTCTTGTCAAATGTCAAAATATAACATATTCAAAAGTGACAGCTGCCCAAATAGCAGGTTATTCGAAATACAACATTAATTGGAAAACCCTGGGTATGTCTTGAAATAAAATTGAAATAATCAATTTTTTCAACGTACAAAAAGTGCCTATGCAATGGGACACACCGCGTAAAGCTTTACTATAAAGGTGTTATTCAATACATTACGTTCACGGCAATCGTGCAAATCTTTGCGGTTAGCCTTAACACTTGATTTGAATGCAGAGAGACACAACATTGATACACCTTTTAATGGACGTCTTGTCTAGTTGATGTTTTTTTGTCCCATAGAAAATCCTTTAGGCTATGGAGACCTAGGTCGACCTTGATTGGAATCATATTCGTTATAGTATGGCATTTCGATGACTTATAATTATTATAAATAGGTAATTAATTGATATTATGGAGAGATTGCTTGTATGAGTCGATCTAGGTTCAATATTTCCAATGATGTAATGTGGAAAGTATTTGTAGAATGGTTGCTTGAGGTTTTCAATGATTTTATCGGAACAGGCGAACCCAGCCGTATTTTTAAATGAGGTATTCGTAATATGTTGTTTTTTTCGATTGAATGAATCAAATCGAATATCGTGATGATGGAAAATAACCTCAAATTGTCTCATATCAAAAATATTATCGTCGTAAACGTATCAAATATCACAGCAGCATACGCGCATCAACTGCTACAATGTCTAAGAATGAAAAAACGAATGTTAGTTTGCCTGTAGCAAACATGGATTCATATTTCATTTTGTGGTTATCAACTTTTCATAAAGAAAAACCAGACTCAAAAGGTATGGCCTCCAAGTATTCTTGAAACCTCATTTTTCAAAGAAATACTGTCTTCTATATTTAGTTGTATAGGTCCGATCAGGTTCCACTAGATAGCGTTAGAAAAAATGGGATTTCGTGCTACAAAAACTTTTCTGACAGTTTTGTGATTAGTTGACTCAGTTTAGATTTAGCGCGCGTCAAAGATGGACTCTAGCTAAGGGAAAATAAACTATATTTTACAGTTTTTCTTCGATAAAGGCGAAAATGCAAACCAGGAGGCTGAAACTGTAAATAGTGTTTATAACCCTGATTCGGTAATTTCGATGTCCAAATTGACCAATTGTCAACAATGTAGATGAAATAATGGACATTGTCGTCATGTAAGCACTGTTTCAATGTTTCAATTGCCCAAGAGCTAAAGATTGCCCAAAACCGTTTAGAACCATTCCTTTAAGGCTGATTTAAAAAAGAAGCGAGATGTATAGGTACCACACGAATTTAAGCGGAAAAACTTATGCACCGAATTTCCATCTGCGAATCGCTGCTGAATCGCAACAAAATCGACCCATTTCTGAAGCGATTGGTGACTGGTGATGAAAAGTGGATCACTTACGTCAACGTCAAGCGAAAACGGTCATGGTTGAAACAAAGTAAGCCAGCTCAAACGGTGGCCAAGCTATGATTAACGGCCAGGAAGGTTTTGCTGTGTGTTTGGTGACATTGACAGGGAATCATCTACCATGAGCTGCTCCCCTACCGCTCAACTGTCAACTCGGAACAGCACTGCCAACAATTAGACCGTCTGAAAGAAGCAATCGCCTATAAGCGGCCAGCTTTGGTCCATAGGAGAGGATTTGTGTCCATCAGGACTACTCCAGGCTACACACATCGATAGTGACTCTCTAGAAGATCCAGAAGCTTGGTTGAGAGGTTCTTGTGCATCCACCTTACAGTCCGGACCTGGTACCAAGTGATTACCATCTGTTTCAGTCCATGGCGAGAAATTTTGTTGGGGAAAAATTCGCTTCAACAGAGGCTTGTGGAAATCGACTGTCACAATTTTTTGCCAATAGGGGCGAGGGATTCTATGGAAGAAGCATAATGGCAACATCAAAACGACCTAATTCAGATCAACTACGCTAACTAAAGCCTTGTTTTTCATGCAAAAATAATAGATTTCTTTTTACTACACCTAATATTGCCTCATCACATAAGTAGTACTTATGTCCTCTAAAAGCACCGCCGAATATCTTCCCTATCTCCGATCGATAGACATGACATAAGCGCATTGATTTCCAACGTCCAAACATCCATTATGCATTATGCATGTTGTAAATCCAATAGAATTATCGGCTAACAATCACACAGCCACGAGGTGGGCAGGAGAGCAGCGGTATCGAAAAAAGCTTTCTACACAGCGCCATAAGAATAAGAACTCTTAAATGAGCTAACTCGCTGACCTCGATACCTTTGCGAAATCTGACTCAGAGCCGACCCGCAAATTATGCCAACAGCTTTCGGGCCCTCCCTCCGAAGCCCGCCAGCCCGTGTGTGGTTCTTAATTTTTTTTTTTTTGGTTCCGTCCGGGACGCATTGTTTCGAAACTGACCGAGTGTCTGACTGCTATTTTGGGAACGTCGGGAGATGAAAGAGACGAGATAAGATTCACTTTCGTGCGTGGAATGTCGGCTTCAGTGGGTTACGGTGAGGGTTTTAAGCGAATAACGCGGTGGACGTTTGATGCGCATACCGGATTTGATTCGTACTAAATTTCGTATGCGCATCCAGAATTTGATTCGTATCAAATTCCGAATACTATATAAAACAGTGGACATGTATACGCATCAATCAAAAAACCGGATGCGCATCAACTATTACGCAACTGAAAGAATTTGTTTACTTTTTCGTTAGTTGATGCGCATCCGAATTTTGATTATTACCAAATTCCGTATGCGCATAAAAAAGTTGGTTCGTATCAATTTACATATGCGCATCAAAAATTTGTTTTGTATGCGCATCAACTAACGAAGAAGTGAACAAATGCTTTCAGTTGCGTAATGGTTGATGCGAATCTGGTTTTCTGATTGATGCGTATATGTGTCAACTGTTATATATAGAAAAAGTATACATAAAATTTGTCCTTGTCGCTTTAAAAGTAGGTTTCGGATTCTTATTGTCTTTAATCGCTTGACACAAATGTCAAGCCCTATTCAGCCTGCAAAAGCTTTAGAATCGACTTTTTGAGAGCTCGTTCTCCTAACAGATCTATCATTTCGCCACCACGCTTATGACAGCACCTTATACTTTTCATGAAATTTTTTTGACATTTGCTGCTGTATGTCCTTTGTAACTTAATGAATTCCATTTTTAAAGTCTTGAATCGATTGTGGAGCTTTGGCATAGACCTTATCTTTCACGTGGTCCCGAAGAAAAAAGTCTCAAGAAGTTAAATCACAAGATGTCGATGGCCAATTTCTCTCCGAGAAATAACACAGGAAACTTCTTACAAAATTACGATGCTTGCGTGACACTTAGCGCCGTCCTGTTGCATATAAAAGCTGTTTGAATCAATATCTTCCCATACCCGCTATAAAAAATCATTAAACATTCCCAAGATCGATGAGAAATCGACAAACCTGAGTTCAAATTTTCTTCAAGTTTCACTATATCCGTTCGAGAAGGTGCTTCACGACGACCCAAAAGTACTTTAGTTTTGTGAATTGTGATTGCAAAATTTTCACAATTTTTGTGGTGAATTTTAATGATTTCAGTGCGTTGTTGAACCGTATATCGTTCCATTTCAAGTTGCGGAGTAGTTTTATTTATCAAATGTTAAAAGATGAGAGCTTTTGAAGTGACAGCTGTCCAGATAGCAGGCTATTCAAAATGAAATCTCTTATTGGAAAACCCTTTAGAATCAGATGATATGACCTTGTCAGGACCATATGAACGCTCGTTCATATGGTCCTCTATTCGCCAATTTTACCCTTAGAGACCACATAAATGACTATGGGTATATATGTGGTTTCCAAGAGCGCAATTGGCGATTGGATGGATGACTTTTCAAAAGTTCCTGACCTTACTATTTTCTTACTTTTTTCGAAGATATTTTTATAAAACTCTTATAAAATGATGAGGATTTAGCCGTCGTGGGATCTTGGGCTATAAGAAAAAAAACAAAATTTCGAATGGCCATTTATACAGAACCCTTCTTTTCTGCCCATGAACGAACTTGACTGCGTCATTCAAGGTCTTTCCGTAGAACCTTATCATTTGAGACCATTTTCGATTCAAAATTCAAAAGTTACAAACACATCGACGAAATGTTTGTCAATATCATAAAAGAAGTGATATATATTTCAAACCTGCAAACAAATTATCATTCATATCAATCTGCTTTACGAAAAACAATTGACTAACACTGAAGGGTTAACTTTTTCAGATCCTGCGATAAAGCATTGACTACAATATCAGATTTCAATCGGCATCAACAAGTTAAACATCTCAATGTCGAATCAAACCATGTACCGTTCATTCGTCTCACTATAAAAGACCCAAAACCCAAAGATGATTGTCTACCTGACTGTATGAAGAAGATAAGATAATAGGGGTGTTTTATAATAGTATACAACGGTTGGTTTCCGTCATCCTGTTAGTCGATTCTTTGTCTCAAGTGGTTCTCTGTATGTTTTACGTGTTTAACGGTCGAAAACATATGTTTGAAATATAAATTCCTCATTTCTTCTACCACCCAGATATTACACGTAGGGGGGTGGGGATATAAATCCTCTAAAACTGGCGTTTTATTTCCTTCTGTGAATTTATGAATTAGTGAGGAAATATCCTGAATACATGTTATGGGTGCTGATTGAAATTCAACGTGCCCTCTGAATTAAATAGGTAGGGGATAAAGAAAGTTGATAGTTCGGTGTAGAATTTGAACAACTAACTAGATTTCTGCAGTAGTGAAGTCTATATTGACGGTTCGAGCAATATGTCGAATACTGAATATTTTTCCATCAAAAAAAACTTATATTTCGAAAAGAAATCGTTCCTTTCCTTGAAATCATCCTAGGAATTCCTCATTTTCGATTGCACCTCAAATTTAGAATAACATTTTCAATCTTCGTATGAAATTTCGTGTTAATAGCGAAGTTAAAACCATTGAAAATTCAAGACGAAAATGAATCAAGGAAAGTAACGACGCGAAGTCAGTCCAAGGACACAATTTGCGCATGAATAAACGAGCGCTTTAAAGCTTCTGCCTTCTGATCAGTGCTTTTATACTTAACATAAAATTATATGTCTCCTACAAAACCTATAAGGCATCGTTGAGTGTTTTCAGCATCTGAATGGATGTCCGCCATCTTACACATAACAGGCCAATTGAAAAGTCCCCGGTCTATCATAATAAAACACATTTTTTTTGACAAAACTCGATTTTATTATTCAACAAAGTTGCCTTCGCGCGCGATACAGCGATTATAGAGATCTTCAAACTTTTCGATACCATTTTTGTAATACGATTTGTCTTTCGCTTCGAAATAGGCCTCAGCTTCGGCGGTTACTTCTTCATTGGCGCTTAATTTCTTTCTAGCGAGCATTCTTTTGAGGTCTGAGAACAGGAAAAAGTCGCTGGGGGCCAGATCTGGCGAATACAGTTGATGTAGAAGCAATTCGAAGCCCAATTATTCAAAATTATTTTGAGAATTTTTTTGATTTTTTCATCGGTGACAGCCTCTTTTGGGCGCCCACTGCGTTCGCCGTCTTCGGTGCTCATTTCACTACGTTTGAACCTAGCATACCAATCAAAGATGTTTGATTTTCCTGGTGCAGACCCCGGAAACTCTATATCAAGCCAAGATTTTACTTCAACTGTATTTTTTCCCTTCAATAAGCAATATTTTATCAGCACAGGAAATTCTTTTTTTTTCATCTTTTTTCAAATAACAAAACTAGCTACATTCACAACGCAATATCTCACAAACTAATGGTCGGACTGCTGTCAAATTTTGACACGTATCGTTTGAAGGTTGGTACTACTAAAAATCATATGGATTTATTACTAGCACCGCCATCTGTGCATCAGACCGGGAACTTTTCTATTGGCCTAATATACCACCTTAGTGATTTTTTTCTATCAAACCTCGTATGTGCAGTTCATCCGATTCAACCGCATGATACCATCACTTCAAGTAATGGTCAGGTGAAGATGAACAGGAAAAAATTATATATGATTAAAGATTATGGATCCGTTTTATAATACCGTCTGTAAGTTGAGCTATTTTTGACCTGGCTGACTGTTCCGGTTTGTAACACTCGATTTCGAAAGTGAAGAACAGGCTGTTGCACTATCCTTCCATACGTACCATGTCATTCACTTTCTTTACACTGGTTGTTAATCAACTGGCCGGTACATCGAAGGATTGATCTACTTTCAGATTGGATTCACTTCTTCTTTTCAATTTTCAACCGATCATTGTGATAAATTAATAATAGATTAGGTTGGCATGACTTACGTCTTATGAGATGTTATATGCTTTGGTTGTATGTTATGCTTGATTGTTTTTCTTTTATAATCACTTGTATGGGAGATTGTTCTCTGTTAGACCTCGAGGCCTTAAGTTTTCATGAAATGAAAATGATTAAATGGGTAATTGATTATCTTAAGAATTTTTTGGCGGAAAATTGGCACATGAATGACGAGAGCTCAGAAGCTCCTTACTTCGCGTCAGTGCTTTTTCAAATCAAATATTCTATGGTTATGACGACTCTATCTAACAGGCCAATTGAAAAGTCCCCGGTTTATCATAGTAAAACACATTTTTTGATTATTATAAATACTAGAATACTGATGCCATAACCTAGCCAGCGGACTGTTGTGTTTTCCTCGCTTTGTATTCGGTTCATCGTGTGCCGTTCACTCAGCTGACTGTCGATTGGACTCCGAAGTGAAATGATGGAGCCATGTTTCATCCATTGTCACACATTGACGCAAAAATTTAGGTTTATTGCACTTGAACAGCTTCAAACACTGTTCAGAATTATTAACACGCTGTTGCTTTTGATCGATTGTGAGCTCGCTTGGCACCCATGTTGCATACAGCTTTCTCATGTACAAGTATTTGTGAATGATATGATGTACACGTTCAGATGATATCTTCAAAATGTCTGCCATCTCGATCAACTTTACTTTACGGTCATTTAAAATTATTTTGTGAACTTTTTTGATTTTTTCGTCGGTGACAGCTTCTTTTGGGCGTCCACTGCGTTCGCCGTCTTCAGTGCTCATTTCACCATGTTTAAACTTAGCATACCAATCAATGATGGATGATTTTCCTTATGCTGACCCCGGAAACTCTCCATCAAGCCAAGATTTTGCTTCAACTGTTTTCTTTCCCTTCAAAAAGCAATATTTTATCAGCACACGAAATTCTTTTTTTTTCATCTTTTTTCGAATAACAAAAGTAGCTACATTTACAACGCAATATCTCACAAACTAATAATCGGACGGCTGTCAAATTTTGACACGTATCGTTTGAAGGTGGGTACTAACTAAAAATTATATGGATTCAATACTAGCACCGCCACCTGTGCATCTGACCGGGGACTTTTCAATTGGCCTAATACCAAAGGTTTTTCTACAGAAAACCAATCCTGTATCTTCCCTCAACAAAAATAAAACCAAACAATTATTCATTTCGATATAGCTGAATTCTAAGTTTCAAAGTAAATGAATCTACACCATCAACTGGACCAAAATAAGCAGTAACACTTAAAATTCCTCTGTATCTAAATGAATGAATAAATTCCAATCCATCCATACAAATAGCTACTGTTACTTCGAGAAGAAGAAGAACCTGGTAACCTCGACTTCTGTATGTAATTAGATCGAATACGCTTTACATACACTTTCACCTGCTTGACATAGCAGTCCATCTTGATGCTGTCGACGCGCATCTCCAACTCATCGATTGTTAATATCAACCAGAAAATCACAAACGTGTTAATTCGATGAATCTGATGAATATTATTGTAAAAAGGTGAAAAAGAGAATGGCGAAAACTTGCTAAATGTCAGCACGTTCTTCGATCCATGTCACTATTTCCATATCCTTGAAAAAGTCAAGATGCTAAGAATAGTTCCACTTTTTATCGGAGATAGCCGTCGGTGAGATCCATCTACCCGGAGTGATCTTTGTGATCGATCAGACTAGTTCAGTTTCTTTGTCGTCTAAGGTTGGTGAGGAGCTGTCACCTTGATGGATGTGTTATCTTCGAAAGTCAGTTTTGAAGCAGAAACTACGTACTTATAGCAGCAGGTGCACCTAATTACGGAACCCCTATTGAGAACGGCCGTGTGAATGGGGAATAGGGAGGAAAGAGAAAAATGAACGATTAATCAAGGGAATCTAATTGCTCTGAAATATGATGTCTTCATAACCTCGAAAGTTCCATAAGAATCATCGATCAAACAATATTTTTTTTTTATTGCCGGTAGCATTAACTTGATTTCATTGAAATGAAGGAACACTTCACTCAAATCCCGATCCTAAGGAGTTGAAATACATTTCTTCTTAAAAATTTGACTTCATTTAGCAACATAGTCATGTTCAAGAGTGATACATATATAGTCCAATGCTCTTGTGACTTTTAGTACCTTTTCCTTATAAAGATTCGTCTTTACTTTCGAAATAGACTTCAACCTCGGCAAGCACTTCTTCATTAGAGCCAAATTTATATCTCTGAAGCATTCTTTTGAAGTCTGCAAAAAGCCAGGAATTACTTCAGAGGGCAGATCTTTTACTGACATTGGCATTTTCTTTTGGAGAATTTTTGAATAACGGAATTACACATATGTGGTGAAGCAGCGTTCAATTCTAGCTCTCAGTGCCAAATTAGAAAAAGAGTATTATTATACAATACTCAATTGATCAGTAGCCTTGTCCAAATTCAATTCAATTCACAATCTGAAGATACGGATGTTGATTTCTTGATAAAATACTATGAATGCGACTGTAACTGCTCGTAAAATAATAGAATTCGACTTAATTATCAACGGGAAGGTCGAATAATTTGGAATATCAAAGTCCATGATTATAAACATTTTTTTACACTAACGCAGGAATGAATGAAAATGACCTCACTTCTATTGAATGCATTTTCCCAATGTCACAAAATTGCAGTCGCTTCAATCTCCATTTACCATTGTGGCTAATGGTTATGGGTTAATTCGTTTATAAATTTATGAAAATTGACCAATTACTCCGATATAACTGTGAGCAGCACAATCTCGAATTAGCAAACTGTTGAAGGGGTCAATTTTGGATAGATAAAATATGATTACCCTGCTCTGCAGCTTCACTTAGATAATATATCTGAATTCCATTTGTGTCATTCACATCTTTTCAGTTTGCATCGCGACAATCGAACTGTAGTTGTGAAGTTTTCAGCAATATATTTGTTAAATTTTGTTTCTTTTAGTCTTAGCTCTCGATATAGATTAAATTATCAAGCTAGCAGAGTCAATACTATACCAAATTTCATACCATCAGCTCTTGAATAGCTTAGACAAACAGGGGAAGTATAGATGGCGTTACTGCTTGAACAAGACTACAATCCCCCTACAGCTCACAAATATATCTGGAAGGCTCTTTAGTTCAAAAATTAGAAATAGTTTAGGTCTACTTACATTTGTTTTACCCTCCCACCTCATTGGACATATTCATCACAGCTAGAAATATTTCATCGTCCTATAAATTCCATAAATAAATTTATATTGTTCATCAACTTTATCGACTATAAAATCGAATGTACAGAGATGCCATTCCGGTCATCCGAATGCACTAAGTTATGACACCATTATCAGAATTATAGCTGAAATTGCAACGAGATACACTGATAAATAGATTTGTTTTATTCATGATCCGTTACAACTAGTTGAGAATATGATCTGGAATGTATAGCGCGATGTACGGAGCTATATTTTCTTATGAATATTGATGGCATCACCCTGTAGTAGGCGCAGTTCCTGATTAGAGGAGAAATGGGTTATCAATCTCGTGTTATATCCTGTTTTATTGATGAAGAAGCGAACATCTATTGGTAATGACGCTATAGTTCTATGAAATCATTATCATTATTCATTTATATATTTTAAGTTGAAATAGTTTATATCATAGAGTACAAACATAGCTAGAGGAAGTATATGCAATTTTTTTCATGTCCCCAACATGATTAGATTACGTTGTCGGATTGTGATATATTTTCAAATTCACAATTTTACTATATCATTATGAATGTATATTGTATTGAATGAAATATATTTATTTGAGTGATACCCGATTAAATATGCAAATTTGAATATTAGGAATCCGATATTTTTCTCAATTGTCGAATTCATAATAAGTGGAATATTTATTATTTTCTGTATCTACCTGCTGAAATCCAAGGTTTGGCAACTTTTGCTCTCCCAGTGTCATCGGTTGTTTCACGTCGTTTGGCGCAATCGAAGTTTGTTTTCTGAATTTCTGATATATTTAGGTATTTATTTCAATATATTTTGAGTGAATATGAAAAGTTTATTCACTATGGGACATAAGAAGGGCGTTCTTTGTGTTTTCATTTCCCCGCGTTCATGTCAAATTTTGATAGTTCATGTTGGGGACAAACTTTGCTTACTGAAAATGACATATGCTCCCTCTATCTATATTTCTTGCTCTGAGGTTTATATGAATAGGTCTGTCAATTTACAATTAGACACCTGTAAAGTAGATATTTTCAACTCGCTTCAAGTATTACTCAAATGAGTGTAATTCAAAAAAGCCGCCATAATGCAATTTTACACCAGAAGACGTCATCGATGACGTCACTTGAAAATGGAAATATATACGGAAGAGCTTGTTCTCATTATTATTATGTAATTTTCGATATTCAGAAATAGTTTCATCATGAAATCATCTTGTTAAACTCTAGTGCGATTGCCAATGTTCAAAAATATGTCGATAGCACATTTTAAGGATAGTAAGTGAAGTTTTATCATTGCAAAAAGTTTGGAGTGATTTTGATGATTATATCTTAGTATTATCAACATTTGTTTTCAACTAAAAGTCTTAAACTACTACCCAAAAACAGAACTGTAGTTTTATGTTTTTCCGAATCATTCACCTGCTATGCAATCGTTTGTAAAAAATACGCTTCTTGTTATATCGTTTGAATGCTATATTCGAAGAAAAGCACTTTAGTTATTCAACTGAATCTATCAGACATAATTCATTTCAACACCCAAAATCTCAACTCTGTTCGTTTTGTCACGGTATAATATTGAGTATTTTTTTTCAATATTCCTCTTGAATTTTCTGTTGCTTTGGTTATGCGATCAACCAAAAATTTCGCACGATGCTACAAAATGTGATTCTCCATCCCAATATTAATTTTCATCTCGTTCGAATCTCCAGTTTTGAAAATTGACAAAAAAAATTTCGAATGGCTATATTTACGGAACCCAATGGTAAACGAGATCTGAACGTACCTTGAAAATTTACAATTTTTTCGTTCGAAAGTATACCAAATAGAATTTGAGGCTATATCCGCTTCTTCCCACACAATTTTTGTTCCACGCTGAATAACTCTTCAGGTCACCCAAAGCGTAGGTACCATCCCACCATGAATGAAGCCAGCTAATGACCAAATACGTCCTAGGGCCATCGACAATGGACCAGCAGCTTCCAATCAAGACATAAAAATAAGTCATCGGTCATCTGTATCTTTCCCAAAGAGATGCCGATGCTATACATTAATAAACACCTTATCTTCAATATAGAAAAGTTAATTTCGATAGAAGAACCGCAGAGCGTTAAATTGATATTCGACTGGGACAAGTTTCGTAATACCAAAAGTTAAAGCATCCATTTAATTATTCCAATTATCGGGTTCAACCACGTGGGTTGTATATATAGAAAATCCACAGCGCGTGTTGAGATAACTTATCCCACAGTTTGTGGATCTGATGGGTCAATTTTGATGGGTGAATGGACTTTTTCTGCTGAGTAACGCGAGGATGAAGACAGGTGGAGGGAATGACAGATGTTGTGACTTTTGGTTGATTGTGGGGTGGGTTTCTTTGAATCCAGCTGTCTTTAAGGGATATCGATGGTTGTGGATTGTAACGGATAGTTAGGATGACTAGAAATTTGGGTCAGTGAACCTCCATTCAGAGAAATGATGAAAATGGTGTTTTTGACGTTTAATCTAACCTAACCTCTCTTTCTTTTCATGAGTGTCTGTTGTTCAAGATCGGTAAATCAAGTGTTTGAGCAGATTATAGTAAAATGATGACAAATCCTTTGTTTTTCTATTTGTATAACTTCATTGAGATTGATGAAGATCAGTAGGAACTTTCAGAAATAATAGCAGTAGCTGCATTAACAACATCTATTTTTATAAATGAATTTCGATTTCATTATCAAGGTTGATATTGTTACTGTAGCTACATCTTCCCTGAATGTTGCGAACGTTTTATTTACAATTTCACGCAACATTGATATGAACAACACAAACTCATATTTTGTTAGTCTATAGGTAATAAAGGGTGTTTTTTTAGAGCTATAGAACTTTAAATTGCAATAAAACAACGATGGATTATTCGATCGACATGAATTTTATTTATCCGCAAGATAATCTTGTGGCATTACATTTTAAATATGATTTCTGGTATATGACCGCCACGGCTGGCTGGGATGTAGTCCAATCTGGACGTCCAATTTTCGATTACTTTTTTCAACATTTGTGGCCGTATATCGGCAATAACACGGCGAATGTTCTCTTCCAAATGGTCAAGGGTTTGTGTCTTATCCGCATAGACCAATGACTTTACATAGCCCCACAGAAAGTAGTCTAGCGGTGTTAAATCACAAGATCTTGGAGGCCAATTCACAGGTCCAAAACGTGAAATTAGGCGGTCACCAAATGTGTCTTTCAATAAATCGATTGTGGCACGAGCTGTGTGACATGTTGCGCCGTCACACAGATCCTGGACATCATGGTTGTTCAATTCAGGAATGAAAAAGTTAGTGATCATGGCTCTATACCGATCACCATTGACTGTAACGTTCTGGCCATCATCGTTTTTGAAGAAGTACGGACCAATGATTCCACCAGCCCACACTGAAAAAAATATATGCTATATCCAAGACTAGTAGTCTTGACTGGAAGCAATATTAGACTCATATATCCGCAAGCATAAGTTGACTCAATGCAAGATGCACGTTATTCTTAAACGTAAATGTTCACTACACTTCATATGAGGAAAAGTAAACTTGAGAATAGTATAATAACTTTTATATCAAGATGAAGGATTACTTTAACCAAGAATAAGCCCACTTGGATCGAACATAGAACAATCTTCTGGCAAAACTTTCTTAGTTTCCGATTAAGAATAAGGCTTCTTGGAATGAGTATAGAACATTCTTCGAGTAAACCTACCCAAAACTTCGAATAAGAATAAGACTTCTTGGATCGAACATAGAACAATCTTCTGGCAAAACTTTCTTAGTTTCCAAATAAGAATAAATAAAACTCGGTGGTTTACAATTCTTTGGGTATATTGATCGCTAGAGGTAACATTACGTCCGAGATTTAGGGTACTTCATAGTGTACGATTACTGTAGAGTTGAACGAATTGTAAGGAATATAAGGTTCTTGGTACAACTCTACAGTAATCGTACATAATGAAGTACCCTAAATCTCGGAGGTAATGTTACCTCTAGCGATTAATATACCCGAAGAATTGTAAACCACCGAGTTTCGAATTGTATTATACTTGAGTTACGTGAAATGAAGTCGAATTTATTTTGGAAATCATCTATTATCTCTTCAAATATAGAGAAACTTGTACCTTTCAGGCAGTGTTAACATTTTACGTATCACGATATTATTTATCTCGACAAATCATATTGGGCATATTTCGTATAATCCCTCAATATTGGTTTTTGAAATAAATGACATCCTCTGTTAGGTAACAGATTATTTTGGAGAGAAGATCGAGTTTTTTTTTAATGATTAAATATGGAAGGTCTAATATCACATCGTTAAAAAACGGATAGCTGATGGAGGGATAACAACAATAATTATTTTCTCCGAAGGATCACTCAACATTCCATATTTTTCTTATGAGGTACCTGAAAATGGAATTTTGGGTGATAACAGAATTTACAAAGGAAAAAATTTAACACATTTTATTTTCTCGAAATAAACATATAACATTCGTCAAAAATATATAATATATTATCATAAAAAAAACATAACAAAAATTAAAAAAATATATCTTTGAACTTATTGATATTAAAAATATCTTTCCCACAATAGTTGAAACGCATTTTGACATAAACTTTATTCTAGTAAATATTTTAGAATATCTTCGATATATGGTATCGATTTATCAGTATCACATGATATTTCGAATATACCTCTTTGTATTAGAAGATAGATATGCTCACTAGGAGGAGGATATTTCAAATCCAGAGTAATGAAAATTTTGAAGAGAATATCAATTGCCTTCAGTACGCAGCTTATTTTGTATAAAATCTTATCAACGACTACATATACGGTTGTTATCTCTGATAATTGTGGACCGACGAGGATGAGATAGGGCTGCACCTCCCCGTAAGAAATTTTTCTTTTCAGAGCTTTTTCTTTTTGGTTTAGCACCACATCTTCCACGTCGCTATGATTCTAAAAAATATAAATTATTATTATACATATATTATTATGACCGACAACTGGGGTATGACACGTTTTGTTCTTTAAATTGGGTTCAGGGTTGTATCATGAAAACTATTTTTTATATTAATAACAAATTCTATTCCAATGAATGTTTTTTTTCGAATTTCAACGTTTTTGTATCTTGAGACTGTTTGAGTTGGAAATGCTGCTTCATTCAATATTAATCGTACACAAATTGACATCAAATTGATCCACGAAAGAAGGAGGAGTGACAAATCAGAAATCCCAACTTTGACAGTTCAGTGCAAGAATAGTCGCACCGATTTCAGTATTAGAATAAGTTTCTTCCGATATAGGAATAGAAAAAACATATTTTTACATTTAACAATGCGGCTGATTAATATCAGTGAACACGAACATTCGTGAAATAATATGAAAATTATTTTTTTATACATTATAAAATAAAGTATGATTATAATGAAGAACTTACTAAGCAATGGATGAAAATTGATTGATTGATTTTCAAACGTGATATCCTCCGAATATATTGAGCATTGCATGTTACTAACTGAGATTTGAGAGATGGATTTCCAAAGGAGTACAATTATCCGTCAAAATTTCATCCCAAAACGAAGTCCAAATGTTACTGAAATATTGGCGGAAAAATTCAAATGCTTCAATCTAGAATATTTGGCCGATGTTTTCAATTAATAAACGGATGTCCAACCTAATCATTTTTTAGAACCATTTTGGGAAATAATTCCAAAAATTACGCACAAACATCACAAAACTAATGAATGAAAAGAAAACTTACTTGAGTACATACCGACGACTCTACTATCTTAATCCACTTCTCAGTGAATTTCATCCTTTTTTCGATATTAGGGATCAATTCCTTAATAAGGCTTTCTGTTAGTTTTGTTATATTATCAGGTGTTATTCCATGCTCTGAAAACCCAAAGCGTGAATTTCAGTATAAAATCTAATGATACCTGGCCAACAATCAATCTGTTAATTTTTTCATTCACACCAACGAAGTGCATAAAACAATTTCTCAGAATATCTGTAAATATAGGTACTCACCCTTGAATATTGGAATCAAATCGGCCAATTCCCATTCATCTAGAATTTTCTCCATAATAATAAATCACTAAAAATATTATGAACACTAAACTATAAAAAACTGTTCCTGCTCTCTTCGAAAATGTCTGCCAATAAACTTTCCACTTTCCACTAGTTACTAGTTCCAACTATCTAGACTAGCATCATGCGCAAGCCCTATCATTCGCTCCGACCAACCACAATCTGCGCAGGAACAAACGGCCAGCCGTAGTAGAGCGTATCTGTATTTGGCTTGCGTATATTAGTATTTGGATGAAGAATAGTGTATGCTTCAGAAGAGCAGTAGTTGAATTCGCGGAAGATATTTTAGATTTCAACCAAGATAGCTATTCTTAATATAATCAGTGCAACTCTTCCATCAAAACAATTTTTACTACAATTGAGGATTAATATTCTAGTTATAAGAATGGTTTTCTTTCAAGTCGATATCAAAACTAGACTTCGATCGACTTCTATTAATTTTGACTCATGTATTACATTTTCTCTAGGGGAAACAAAATAATTTTCAATGGATCTTGATAGCTATTCTTGCTTTTAAACTAGTGATCTTGTTGAATCGAGAACACGAAATTTTCAGTTAAATATATTGTAATCTTGGTAAACAAGTATATGTGTGTTCTTGAAATGAAAGAATGATATTTTTGTTTCAAGTAAAATAGTTTCAACGCAATATTAAAACAACTTAGATTTAGAATATTTGTTCAAGATTATCCTTATACTTGAATGTAGATTACGATTTTTTTCCGTGCATAAAGCGCACCAAACAGTCAGTTTTTTCTGGATGTAATGGTGTTTAGACATACACTTGAGGATTAGCTTCACTCCAAATGTGGCAGTTTTGTTTGTTGACATAGCCATTCAACCAGAAGTGCGCTTCATCGCTAAACAAAATAAAATGGACGTAGTGCGCGATACGTATTCCGCACTGAACCATTATTTTCGAAATAAAATTGCTCTATTTGCAAGCGTTGTTCAGGCGTGAGTCTATTCATGATGAATTGCCAAACCAAACTGAGAATAAATCACTTGACAGCTGTTAAATCGGTCGCCATCTTGAACAGTAATTCCAACTTAAAGTTATATACCTCGAAAAAAAAACACCCTATAGAACCTTCACCGTCTTAAGATGAACTTGAATTTATCCCCAAATTGTTAATATCCAATTTTGGCAGAAAAAACATGGAAATTATAAATTTTGTTTTAATAATGATCAACGATCAATTATTAACGGCTGGAATAGTTGTTATCAAATATTTAAAAGAATAATATCCACAATCAAGAGCAAAAAAATTCGTAAGAAGTACAACGGACAGAACGTTATAGGTTCAATCTCCAGCAGGACTCGAAATTTTTTTCGCAGGAGTAATCAGCAAGTTCCGTTGAATCTTTTCAAAGGAAACGATCTAATGCGGAAACCAGCTCTTTTTTCAACTAAAACGGTCGCAAAGTCCCCTCTAACTTCGTACGCCTTCGACGTTTCGCCGCCTTTCACATTATTCCTGCTGGCAAGTTCGACGCAAGGTCGTATCTCTTCGGTTTTTTAAACCCATTTCTTGCGGAGAATACTACTGCGTTCAACACCCATTCCGCAAAAACTGGTAGATCGTTATCGTGATTTCAGCAGGAATTTACATTACGTCTACGAGAGTTTGTTCTAATGCGACCTCTCGGGTTCCTGCGGCAACCTAAAGCCATTTGTGTTGACGGCTGGTCGACGTTGAGGCGTCTGGCCTGAAAATTGGCAGTTTGAACGAGCCGAACAGTACCTGCTACGAGTCGTTCCTGCTGAAGGGTCATTCGGAGCGTTTGCTTCGTCTGTGGAATTTCTATGCTCTGCGGAGAACATAGAAGTTTTTTGTTGAGTTCTATGTCCCATACGAAATACAAACGTTTGAAGTAATAACACAAAAAGGTCGTTAAACTACAATAAACTCTTGGTTCAAATACAACAAGTAAGAGACTAAATTACGAGTCAATAATGATAGTCATTACTACCGGGGTATACTGACAAACTGAGGTATTAATAGCCATTATAGCCAGTGCTAAACTCTACTATTTCTACTGAATTATTAGTTCGAAATTGGAATAATTATCAATAAAGTTAAAATAAATTAAAAGTCCGTAAATAATGGTTGTCTGTGTGTAAATATACGAATTTAATTTCATGGCTATCAGATAGATTTTTCAATTCTAAAAAAAGTACCTCCCCGAGCGGGACTCGAACCCGCAACCTCCGAATAACTAGTTCGATGCTCTAACCACTAAGCCACCGAGGAAGCTGAAAATTCTCCGCAACGAGAGAAAACTGCTAAGATATTATTGCTTCAGTTTGTGTTACAATTTCGTGTTGTTTCCAGATAGAAGACTTTTTTTTTATATCTATCTCAATACGAATACACAAATACTGCGTAATGAATTATGAAGGCCAAATGGTTCTACTTGATGAAGGCAATTTGATATTTACATCCAAATTAAGTCATCATTGCCCCAAAACCTTCACTATTCCATATATCTTTTTGATATATACCTGTTAGTCCAGAAATATAATGCCAATTTACAAAATATCAAAACCAACCAAAAGAAAAATAAATCATACAAAACTGTACAGATTTAGTGAAAGATTGACTAACTAAAATAACATAAACACAAACATACGTTTCAGAATTTTCTATTTTTCAATACAATTTTTCCTCATAATTGTCTTATAGTTCGAAAAAACTTACTGATCTTTGAAGACTTTCAAATTGTATATACGTTTCACAAACTTGCATTTGAGTACATCGTAGGTTAACTGAAGGGAATCTAGTGCAGATTTACAGAAATAGCAATTTCAACATGTAGTCGTAGATCTGCTCTCTTACTTTCCTTTGAAATAGGTATACAAATCACGTTTACAATTGAAATAACAATTTTGGGGAGTTCAATTTTATTTATGAAACGTACGTTTGTCTTTATGTTTGTTTACTCATTTGTACAGTTTTGAATAATTCATATTTCTTTTGGGTGGTTTTAATATTTTGTCGATTGGAATTGTATTTCTAGATAAAGAAGTATATTTCAAATAAACCCTGAGAAAACATCATATGGCATTCTCATGGATGAAAGAATATTAAAAACAAACATATGTTGTTTGAGAGTTGTAGTATAGTTTCCTCTGATTTCTTCTTGTACCCACTCAAGCAGCTAAAATTTCACTCGCTTAAAATGATCTCTTGAACAAAAACAATAACAATTTCCTACTCCTCCAGGCCTTGAAATCTGCACATCGCTTCAAGTAAACAATACAAACAAATCATCATTCAATAAGTGAAATTTCGTTTGTTCAACCTATATTTCTTCTGACACCTCAAGACCTACTCTAGGCATTATTTCTTATGAGAAGTAAGACATGTATTTAATCAGTTTCTCATCATTGTTCAAGTGAACATTGATTAAGTCCTAGTTAATATTGTAGGATAAATTTGTACATGTTTAAGTAAACGTTGATCTTTGAAGGTACTGTTTGTAGATGAGGAAGTATTTAAAGAGTGGAAAGGTTAAAGAGAAAGGATGAGAGTGACAAAGGACAAATACTTGTAGAGAGTTTTATTTAATGAAGTGGTTATCTAATTTGCTCCTTTCAAGTCCTAGAAAATCTTCATTTGTATAAAGAAAGACGTCCCATAACTATAGAATTTAATGATTTTCATTAAAGATCAAAGGTGTGAAGATGCTGAAGCTTATTAAACGAATAATAAACACTTAATTGACAATTTGTATTGATGTGTTAAAACGGCAGTAATGGCTGCAATTAGATGTATGAAAATATTCAGTTGTGACATGATTACCGTACGAATTGCGAGAGAAATTTTTTGAAACCTCTTATGCCTTTTATGGCAAGTCTACTTTCACCATTTAACAATTCCAGACCAGCATTCGTTACCAAATCCTGGTGGTACATTGGCTGATTTTTCCGTCTTGATCACTCATCTGTCTATGCTGTGGGTAGATCTGAATATTCAGATGCCGAAAGGATTTGTGGGATACTCTGGTGGATTGGAGATTTCGTAAGAGGTTCCTTCAGCGCGCCTACTCTTTTTGGAGGTTGGAACTCTAGCGGTTGCGAGTGCTAGAAGAAGTAGTCGCGAGTAGGACAGGTCAGCATCTACATCCACTGTCTCAGTTGACGGGCAACATCGCGAAGTGTTTTTGTTCTTGTGCTTCTTGGTCATTGTTGCGCAATATGATTTTTTTGTTTTTCGGTTTGGATGTACAGTGAGACAAAGAGGATTTGGAATTTCTTATGATTTTGTAAGTTGGAAAAATTTGATTTTAGATAAAAATTTATATAAGGAGTCTAAAGAAAAAATTTCTTCGTAGGTTGAACAACCTACCAAAAATATTGACATAGTGAATTTTCACTGGTTCATCTAAATTCAATTTAACAAAATAATGATCTTTTCAAATGTTGGTCTACTGTGCCTATGAATTTAAAAATCTCAATTGATCTTTGAAACCACTTATTTACGTTTACAAAAATTTATTAGATGAAGTTGAGTGATATTGATTCATAAGATATTACATTGAAATTTTCGAACAATATCAAAAAAAAAATTGATTCTGATCGAACTTCACGTAGTTTAAGTTTGATGAAATGCAGAAACTACAAAAACATAAAGCTATAAATATGGCGTATTCGTTTAAATTCATTGTTCCCCACAGATTTAGAACTTGTAGAAATGAGATTTTTGATTTCTCACCTTAAAAATCTACGGATCCTTTTTTCATCTAGGAAAATCGAAACAATAGGTATAACAACTAATTTCTGTACCAAATTTCATACGAAAAACCTTCATATTTCGTAAAAAGGTTTGAAACAGAGAATTTTGTATTCTATAGATTCGAGAATATTCATTTAGAAAATTCTAGAGGGATTGGATTATTATTTCGTTGATTCCATGGATTGCAAATTTCAAAAACTTACTATTGGAAACTACGTATAACTAAGTTTGATATTATTTTTTTCTGAAAATATCAAAATGAAAATGAATATGAATGTCGTATATAATTTGATTATTCAGTAGAGTTTTTTTGTTATTCAATCAACTGGTTTTGTGCTCTTTGATCTTTGGTTTGAAGGATTTTTCTGTAGGTTCAATTACTAGGATTATAGAATTCTGTTTTTATTCAGTTTGTCTCCATTATTTTAATGAATTTCCTGATGAATTCATTCTATATGAAGTTTTATGGAGATTATCCATATTCAAATATCTAAAATATTAAAAATGAGGAGTTTTTTCCAGTAAATTTTTTTTTTTAATATCTTCGGAGGCTCAATTTTTTTTTTAAATTCTAAACGAGTTGGGGTGAAAAGCGTTTGAATTTTGGTGGATATTGTACTCAGAGGGTTTCCATTATTTTCATGTTCTTTTTGAGGTCCTACGATGCTTCAGTAGCGTAGTTTTCGGTGGTATTTTATACTATATTCTAATTTTCCCTACTTTTCTTCATAAAAATGTATCATTTCTCGAAACCGTACCGTTTTCGGAAAAAAATGACTTCACTGTTATTCAGAAAATAATAGTTTCAAAGAGAACATTTCATATGTTTCCAAAGAAGAGATCAAATGTTGATTATTTGAACCAAATAACATTGAAGTAATTTTCCTCGAAAACGGCTTTAAAGAATGTTAATTTTTTTTAGAAGAAAAGTGGAGAAAACCAGGAAATGGCTGTAAATGGCTCCTTTCAAAAATATGACAGAAAAATTAAGTGCCACAGGCTATATTTCCGAAGTAATTCAAAATTGAAAACAGAATTACTTGGAAGTACCTCTCATTTCAACTAAAACTATTACATCATAAAGTTATAACGTGGAGTTTTGAATCACCCTGTATATCTCAACATAAATGAATTAGTTGATATTTGAATCCTGTTGCAATTCAATACCATTTGATTATTGCTACAAATAACAAAGAGTTACTCAATAGAACAAAATTTGCTCTGATTCCATTCGAACTTTCTTCATTAATCCTTATTCAAGCAAATGATTGATTATAGACGAATAAAGTCTTGTTGAGCCCACCAACAATCGGAATCGAAGTAATCCTTCTTAAGCTTGCTTAATTGACTTACATAACGAAAGCAGAAGCTTTTTTTGCTGATAAATCCAACGTTTCGAATTTCTCAATAATCATTTAATTGGCGGACAGAGATAGCTAATAGGAAAAACTAGTCGAGCACTAAAGGAACATATTCTATAACAATTAATAATTCCTCATTATCCATTATGACTTCCAAACAAGGTCAGAAGCGCCAGATGAGTCTGGAAAAAGAACGAAGAACAATATGTTAATAAACGTCGATGCCAATTAAGCAATTACCTGAAGTTTGCCGAGAAGTTTGAATCGGGATCTCCATAGCTATAGATCCTTATTTTAATTGAATGTCTTCTAATTGAGGGTATGCACAGAGAATGACAACAGTTTATCTGAGTTAGTGTAGGGCTCAATGGAAATTTATGTTAATCGATGGAAGGAGTCGTGCTAGATTTTCTATGCTTAATTTATACGTTAAGTTGACGCTAATTTCAAAGTTTGCTGAATGGTCAACTAAAAAAGAATAAAAAACAGTGTAATGGTGGATATACACGATCAGTGAAAATAAGAATCAATCTGCATTATTTTCTGTCCATTATTTTCAATAAGGAACCCTTGGAATTTTATATTCCTGGAATTTTGCAAAATATTTATTTCTTCCTTCATTATTTTGACTAATGAACCCTTGAATTTTTATCTACCTGATATTTTGTAGACTCTTCTTTGCTCTTAATTTATTATTCCGACTGATTAATCCTTGGTATTTAACACAACTGATATTATTCTGCAGATTTTGCAAAATCGTTTGTTGTTTTGAATAATGAACCCTTGGAATATTAACTACCTGATATTTCAAGAGACTCTGCATCAATTCTAGTTCATTATTTTGAATAATGAACTCTTGGATTTCTATCTACCTGATACTCTATAGACCCTGTTACATTCCTTTTTCATTATTTTGAAAAATGAACCCTTGTTTAAACCCTTCTATTAAATAACAGAACTGTAACAGAATAATTTCACACTCTGCATTATGCTTCAGACTTTGCAACACCATTCATTGTTTTGAATAATGAACCCTAGGAATTTTATTTCATAGAATTTTCCACACTATTTATTGTTCGTTCATTATTTTGAAGAATGAACTCATGCATTTTTATCTACCTGATATTTTATAGAACTTGCAGTATTCATAGTTCATTATTTTGTGTAATGAACTTCTGGAATTTGACACAATTGATATTTTTACAAACTTCATTGTCTTCAGACTACCCAACATCGTTGAATTTTTGAAGACTCTTCATTCTTTCGTTTAATGTTTTGAATTATGACTTCTTGGATATTTTTTCATCTTTTAGGAGTCTTAATTTTTGCCTTTATTATTTTGAATAATGAACCTATGGAATAACACCTAATACTTATTTTACTTAAAGATATTATCCATAAGACTCTGCAACATTCGTTCATTATTGTCAATAATGAAGCGTTGGACTTTTATCAGCTTGAAATTGAAGTATTCGTTTACTTTAAATGTAGGATGCTGGAATTTCTGTTGAAAAATTGATACATTACAATAATTCTTTTTCCTCATCATTGGCTTCTTGAAAAAATGTTGGTGAAAATCGAGAAAATATGCAGCTGAAAATTGCCCTTCGATTTTGATTTTTTTCAATTTTTTTTCCATTAGGTTATTCTGAGAGATTGAGAATAATATAAAACAAAAAATCGTTTTATTGACATACTGATATACTTGATTTTCGGTAATTAGCATATGGAAATAATGAACCGTTCACATTTTTTCAACGGTACCTCCAAAAAAAGAGATTGTTAACTTGATACATATTTCGGTTTTACCAATCATTAAATTCGTCTCTTGTTGTTAAGAATTTATTAGCTCGTTGGTTCCATGAACTTTCACTAAGCGCTGAAAGCTATCACAAGAATTAACCTGAATTTGTTCACTGTGTAGAGCATGTACTCTTGCAAATTCACTCTTTGTCCATTGGTCATGGGTTTTAATTGCATTAATTCACCAATCGCCAAAGCCTAGTTAAATTAGATGTAGCTTTCATGTGTTAACACGTGTACGTGTAATTCTGACTCACTTACGTTTGCGGTTTTTTTTGCTCACTTTAGAAGGTGAAATTATCAAGTTAGAATGAAAGTAAGAGATTGATTGTCTTCATACATTGCAACAGAAGACGTATAAGCTGATACGTAGTATGAATATTTGAGTATTATTTTCACGAAGCTCCACCTGGTTGATTCAAGCCAGAAGCCCAGAACAATTATTTTATTCTGCAGATCTCCGAGTAATAAACGTAGATAGAGGGAGTATATGTCATTTTCAGTAAGCAAATTTTGTCCCCAACATGAACTATCGAATTTGACATGAAACGCGCGGAAATTAAAACATATCAGTGATACGATATTTCACTCAATTCGCGAGTTTCTCCACAAAGAACGCACTTCTTATGTCCCATAGTGAATCAACGTTTCATATTAACTCAAAATATATTGGAATAAATATCTAAATATATCAGAAATTCTTAAAACAAACTTCAAGCGCGCCAAACGACGTGAAACAACCGATGACACTAGGAGAGCAAAAGTTGCCATACCTTGGATTTCAGCAAGTAGATACAGAAAATAATGAATATTCTGCTTATTATAAATTCGACAATTAGGAAAAATATCGGATTCCAAATATTCAAATTTGGAATATTTAATCGGGAATCACTCAAATAAATATATTTCATTCGATATAATATACATTCCTAATGATATAGTAAAATTGTGGATTTGAAAATATATCACAATCCGACAACGTAATCTAACCATGTTGGGGACATGTAAAAATTGCGTTTACTCTCTCTTTCTATGCTTAGTACTCTACGCTGCAGATTCATCAAAAAAATCGAATTTAATCATATTTTTCTTGAAAAATTTTGGACAGAGACGAAATCTCGAAGGATTCCTTATAGAAAATAATGAATCAAAACGATCGATACCACCAGTTGAATAAAGAAATGAAAAATAATGAGCATTGCTTCTTCATATCTACACCAGCCTATTGAATGCAGATTTTCATCGGAATCACTGGAATTTATCGATCTCCTGGATCAATTTTGACGCTAGACAATAATTCTGTCTTATGGCCTAAGCCTGTGGTCATAGTATTTCTGTTATAATAGTTGCTAACGAGCCAATGCAGCTATCCTTCGACTTCTTCTTCATTACTCAACTAAGCAAACACTTCAATGGTTCTGTTCACCTAATGGAACCACAATCTAGAAGGCTGAATCAACAGAAATTCAAATCGAACCATTGTGTACCAAAGACCGCCTTTGTTGTGTCGTCTGCCATTCCAAAGTTTGAACCTTTTTGCTCTGGTGATTTCTCCTTGAAAACGAGAATGTCGAATTTTACACTATATCATCATTGCGTCTCACAAACTTAAAAAATACCGAAAATCCCCCTGGAGAATTAACAGTTCAGTCATAAATAATTTATAACAGGATGGAGCTAGGTTGATTGGATTGAGTTATAGACCATGCGGGCAGGTTCAGAACCACCTGTGAAAAACGAAATTTGAAGATGTGCGCTATTATACGTAACCTCAGGCACTTCCTTTGAAGACTTTTGATTTCTTACGGTAATCCTAGAGTTCAACGGACTGGTATACTCTCGAGACTTGCTGGTAGGAACGTCGATGAAAAAAATGACGCGAATTTTATATGAATTTTTTATTTACACAGCGTTTGAAAATTTTATTGGTTCTAAACTATTGATAGAACAACTGTTTGATGAAAAAATATTCAAATTAGGATGATGAAACAGTTATAGAGTTTAAATTTAAGAATGTTATTAGTTTCAATTTGCCATTCAGGATTTCATCAGGATCAACTGTAATTTTTCAATTTGGAAATTTGGAGTGTATTTGCAAACATTTGGTTGCTATACCTCGTTGATCCTTCTAATTCGATAATAAGATACATTAATTTTAAGACCGGAGGAATCAATTTGAGAAAAAAATTATTTCCAGGGAATTATACAACTTATTATATTATGAAACTACTAACTTCCTAAGATATTATTATACTTAACATGCCTTTTCTCTAATTCTATGGTTATTCCGTTCATTCTTCCACATCTTGTAGAACAAAATCGTACGAGAATATATCAGAAACGCACAGTTTTCATGGTTATATTTTATTATTCTATGTTGGTACTCCGAACTTTCCGCCACGGCTTTATCTGTCAATTCATCAAATTGCCTTAAAGAAATCAGTTCTGCCAACCAACATTTTTCAATGCAAAAATCACTAAATTATATTTATGGAAATATTTCATTAATTTCAATGAAAATGCAATGAATTAGAGAAAATAATGTATAATACTCGTACAGAAGGCTCATTCTACCACTCGTTCATTCCAAAACTCGCCACTTCGTGGCTCGTTTTTGAATTTTGAACTCGTGGAAGAATATCAATGCCTTCTGCACTTGTATTATATTATATATATTATATAACTATTATAGTCTCTAATTAATGAACTTTGGATATTTTATTCAATTTTGGGAACAAACATCATCAGATTCGAACATTACAGCATAATATTCGTCTAACACTTAGACTCTTGGGTCTGAACAGTAAAAACCTTTTTTTAAGTTCGATTTAATCGTGCACATACTCACCTTCAAGCTTGATACATGTACAAGGTGAGCCAATTTTGATGTTTTAGCACTACCTCTTTCAAATCGGGGAGGATAGACAAAATCGTTCTCTTTTTCTGAGAAACTTACAAGAGTAGTATTCATTTTTGGCCACTTCCTATTGTTTTCAAGTTATAGGCGAAAATTAAAAATTTGGCGATATCGAAAACATTATTTCTCTGCTAATACTGAAATTAAAACATTATACAGGCACTTTTTTACTTAGAATCCAGTGGCGTGCTAGTCTTTTTAGCATTCAAAAATTGCATGTTAATACATGCAATTTTTGACGAATTCATATTCAGAACTGTCTGAGACATTGTCTGATGTGTCCTCTAGTATTGGATAGTAAATACCATCAAATCATCATTTATTGAACCTTCCATCGATCCATAAGTGAATTTCTTGAATTGCAGGAAATTCTACCCATGAAACCGTTCAAGCATAATAGTATCATTCGCTTTGGCATTGAGATTTTTTTTAGACATCCGGTCATTATACCGACGTACATCTAGGAATCACCCAAAATTTGCATTCCAAGGTTTTGGTTCAATATGGATCTGAAGTACCGGCAAACAGAATCGAAGAAACCATCTTTTCGGTACTTTTTTTTTACATTTTTTGTGAACGGGGATCGAGATAATCAATTCTAGAAATAATGCCATCTTTTGGACGCGTTAAAAGTTCGATATATTTGTGGTATCAAAACGAAAATGACTTTTTTATGATGACGCATCCTGAAGAGTAATTGATTTTTATTTCGGTGGTCTCAGTCGGTGCTTCTTTCAATGATTGGTTATTTTATTGGGTAACCGCAAGAAGAACTCAATTCTTGTATCTGATTTTGAGTATGTTGCAAACCTATAACCACGTTGAAACGAATTCAGACAATTAATTGAGGTACTTCAAGAAATTGTGTATCAATTCAGTTGAATATTGTAACTGACAGTACTACTATATTTTCTCTAATTCTGTGGTTATTCCGTTCATTCTTCCACATCTTGTAGAACAAAATCGTGCGAGAATATATCAGAAACGCACAGTTTTCATGGTTATATTTTATTATTATATGTTGGTACTCGGAACTTTCCGCCACGGCTTTATCTGTCAATTCATCGTTCAAATTCGAAATTTGCCTTAAAGAAATCACTTCTGCCAACCAACATTTTTCAATGAAAAAATCACTAAATGATATTTATGGAAATATTTCATTAATTTGAATAAAAATGCAATGAATTAGAGAAAATAATATATAATACTCGTACAGAAGGCTCATTCTACCACTCGTTCATTCAAAAACTCGCCACTTCGTGGCTCGTTTTTGAATTTTGAACTCGTGGAAGAATATCAATGCCTTCTGCACTTGTATTATAAATAACTATTTTAGTTTCTACACACTTTTAATTCATTCAGATCATAGTGACTCATTCAATTCCTTCATAGAGTCGTTGTGTTAAAAGCATGCTTCTCACCAGGATACTGCAAAGATCTTCAAGTAATCCTAAATGTTAATTCTTGACATTCAAGCCAGTTATAAAAATTTGGGTGATTCAGTTTGGTATCAAGGTTGCAGAGCCAACTGCAATTAGAAGCCTGACATATTGAGAAAGGATTATATATGGGAATATTTGATGAGTTTATGGTATCTGTTTTCGAAACAATTCATTGAGAAATGATCGAATAATTCATTCAATGTCTGTTCACTCTACTATTTGAAGTTATGTGTTTGATTATAATATACTAATTTATTTTTGGTTTTTGCAGCAAAAATGAAAATAATACTGCCATTAGTAGTTTGGATATGGCTCCACACCGTTACGGTAAGTTTTTCATTATTTTTTATTTATCAAGATTTACTGTTGTGAGAAAAATTGAAAGCCTACTCAGAACACAACTGAATCTCCTAACTTTTACAAGCTTTAAGCTTCTGAAAGATTTTACTAAGCTGTAGGAGCGTAGGGGTAGAAAATTAAAAAAAAATCATGAAAATGAAATGGAAATACAATAAATTTTAAAAAGAAATTCGAAAATTCTAATTTTAGTTCAAGATATTTTATGAATCTGCAAGTTGGGAAATTTTCGGGAAACTTCAAGATAAGATGAAGATAAATGAATCGTCTTGAAAAGTTACTCTATTAAACAACATACTCCTTTAAAATTTTGGAATAACTTTCAAAATTCTTGTAGATTATTTGAGAAGAACTAATTTCAATCGAACATCAAAAATTGAGTTCAGAAATTAAAAGGAGATGCTTGATTTGGAACAAACATTCACAAAATTTCAATTCAAAGGGGAAAATATTCCATTCCACTAAAAGAAATCTAATAACATCCTCTCAAAATTTATAACAAACCAGATTATTCAGAGACTTCAACGCTGAACCAAGAAAGAAACCTCCATTAAACTTTCCGATAGTTTTGTGTGCAGTCTCCGCAAAATATTCAAAATACCTGAATATTATCTGGAAAACGATACCTTGTTAACTTCCTTCCAAAAAAAAAATGACATAAAACCTCCAAACACTCAAAATTAACATTGACATCCGGAGACATCAACAGGCGAATAAGACAGAAACCTTTACCTCCCAATCTGGACATTCCTGCTGAAAATAAACCTCTCGAAAATGTAAACAATTCATGATAAATATTGGATATTCTCCTTGCAAACTGTCATTGCTAAAAATTCAACATACATTCCCAGTGAGGATATGCAAAAATCAGGAATCAAACCCTGATTGAGTAACCATCTACATCCTGCGCTATAGTGAATGACCAATCTGCCATTTACTTTGCGTTTCACACACGCCAAACCTTTACTAATCAGGGGAGATCGCAAGTATTCTTCAAAAGTACGCTACGAAGAAATCCTAAAAATATATCAGTCCATTGACACAGCTCGATACAAGAAAGGAAGCACGTGACCCAAGGAGTCTTACCGGACGCCGTTGACAGTGCCTAGAATGAAAATTGATGCATAACTCATGATACATGCCACATACACTGGCATACCATTTTTTCTTTCATTCATACCCGGTTGTAAAATGGCCATTGTTCAGCTTTTGTATTCGGTTTTTAATTTCACTTAAGTTGTGTGTAATAACCGGTATGCTGTGTTGACGGTAACTGTGAGTTATGTTGCCTTTTGAGACGCGTCTAGTCTTAAGGTACCATAACTTCATTTATGTGCAGTCCGAGTTTTACTCGAAATAGGGAATATTAAAATTTTTTACGTTTCGTTGTATACTATTTTCATATTAGGGTTTTAAGCATTATTTTCTTCTTTATCCATGTATTAGCTATTTTTGACAACCATTTACAATATAGGATTTTCTGCTTCCAACCTAAGCAAAGAAGAGTCATGTAATTTATGACATTACAAAAGGCATTTCAACCTACCAAGAAGAATTAACTTCTCGATATGTGGGATGTATGTATTTGTTGAGAATGCAGTGTGTAGGAACTACACAAAATAGCATAATTTTGCTTTTCTCAACTTTTCTTTACTTCTTAATCCTTTTTATAGTACCTATTTCCTTAACTTCTTCAGACTCAGGCCAATAGAATATTCCTTTCCTAAATCTGTTATATTGTCCTCAATTCTTACTCTAGCGCTGAGAGCTGTATGAATTGTTTTTTCATGATTCAAAAATTGGTCTTCGATTGGTTTTTAGGTTGAAGGCGTCAGTGAAGTATTTCTCAATGCCTAAGTAACTCACCAATTTCACCAAAATAATACAATACATAATACAATTCAATAAAAAATGAGAAACAGATGAAAAAATTTCAATATATTTATTAACAAAACACACATCGAATGAAGACGTATAGTTAGTACAATTATCGATGGAAATGCCACGTAGAATTGGTATCTACCATAGAATAATAAACATAGATAGAGGAAGTACACGCAATTTTTACATGTCCCCAAGATGGTTAGGTTACGTTGTCGGATTATGATATATTTTCATATCCACAATTGCCCTATATCGCTATGAATGTATATTATATCGAATGAGATATATTTATTTGAGTTCCCGATTAAATATGCAAATTGGAATATTTGGAATCCGATATTTTTTCTAATTGTCGAATTTATAATAAACAGAATATTCCTTATTTTCTGTATCTACCTGTTGAAATCCAAGGTTTAGCAACTTTTGCTCTCCTTGTGTCATTGGTTGTTTCACGTCGTTTGGCGGGCTTGAAGTTTGTTTTCTGAATTTCTGATATATTGAGGTACTTATTTAATTTAATATATTTTGAATTAATATGAAACGTTGATTCACTATGGAACATAAGAAGTGCGTTCTTTGTGGAGAAACTCGCGAATTGAGTGAAATATCCTATCACTGATATGTTCTCATTTCCGCGCGCTTCATGTCAAATTTGATAGTTCATGTTGGGGACAAAATTTTCTCACTAAAAATGACATATGCTCCGTCTATGTTTATTACCCTGAGGTCTTCTCAGAAAAAATGTATTCCGACATATTCTCACGTTCCTTCAATTCATTATTAATTGCCACTTCTTCGAATTCTCTTCAGGAACTTTCGGAGTCAAAATTCGGTTTTCTCACCAGACCGAAGCCTTGAGTTCACAAAGCCACCATCACATTATTCACCATTTTACACGTTCTAGCCCAGAGCCAAGGCGATAAACACTGAAAAGTTTCAGACCAACGTCTGAGAGTTGGTCGTAATTGCTCAATCCTGCATAAGTACATCTTGCAGTCATTCCTTAACTATTCCTTCCTGCCAATCGCTGTACAATGTCAAAGACCAGTTGGGCAAAAAGAAGAAGAGTCAACAGGCCGCCAACCATAACTTATTGTGGCATTCGCAGATAGCAAAACGTTAGTTGCAGTGGCGTACTTCTTAGATCTATCCATTGAGGATAATTAATTGCTCAATAGTGAAGTTATTAGAGTCTGATGCAGGAAGCATTGATTAGGTGAGATTAGATGCGAAATTTAATTGTCGTATGAGATTATATTAGGTTTTATTAGCAGGTGTTTTTTTTCTTGAGATTATACGAAGAGAAGGCTGAATTAAAGTACAGATATTAATGCTTGTGGAATTTTCCTGCTGAAAAATATTCCTTCTGGTAGAAAAATGCATACCAAAAGAACTATTCCTGCTGGATTGACTATTCCTGCTAGAATGACGACTATTCCTGCTGGAAAGGCGATTCCTGCTAAAATGACTATTCCTGCTGAAATAACTATTCGTACTAAAAAGAAGAGGGAAAAATTACTTTAGGATAAGGTTTTTTTGCCTCTTCCTTAGAAAATAAGGAATTCAGTATTCATCTGAATTAACCTTTGGAACATTTGAGTACAACTCATTAAAATGAAGGAAAAAAAAATCTGACATTCAGTGATCATAATTCACGAAAGGAGAAAATAAATCTAGAGATTATCCGATTCTTGGATCTTTCGTATGTCTTCATAAGTCCGGATTTGCTCCAGCCTCGACAATTTCGACACAATCAGCAGTTTTATTTTTTTTTCCAACATCCCAGCTTCATTTTATCTGCATTGCTCTTTGAGCTAAACCGTTTTTTATGTCGCCTGTTTCGATTCAATTCCTTCTCTTGGCGAATGTTGATCCTGATTTACAGATGCTATAAATATTGCCAACCTCACGGGATGAAAAGGGTCCATCGTACGTTGAACTATCTTGATGTCGGATTTGTCTTCTGTTAATTTATGTTGACATTTTTGGTGGTAATTACCGTTGACAGTGCAGTGTTGTAGATTTCGATAAATGATTCGAATTTGGGCAATAAAACGTGGTCTGATATTTCAAGAAACGAAGCATGCTTCGTGACGTGAAGAGTTAAGGGACATGCAACTAATTACGAGGAATTTTGGTAATATACAGGGTGACAATAAAATGGTAAATAGTTAAGCATCGTATTCTCCGATTGGAAAGACTAAGGGAAGTTCAAAGAAGTAAAGGGTGTTTTTTTTTTTGAGCTATAGAACTTTAAATTGCAATAAAACAACGATGGATTATTCGATTGACATGAATTTTATTTATCCGTGAGATAATCTTGTGGCATTACATTTTAAATATGATTTCTGGCATATGACCGCCACGGCTGGCTCGGATGTAGTCCAATCTGGACGTCCAATTTTCGATGACTTTTTCCAACATTTGTGGCCGTATATCGGCAATAACATAGCGAATGTTGTCTTCAAAATGGTCAAGGGTTTGTGGCTTATCCGCATAGAACAATGGCTT
This sequence comes from Harmonia axyridis, assembly GCF_914767665.1. NCBI lineage: Eukaryota > Metazoa > Arthropoda > Insecta > Coleoptera > Coccinellidae > Harmonia > Harmonia axyridis. The sequence continues at coordinate 37,379,178 of NC_059505.1, forward strand.
TACATAGCCCCACAGAATGTAGTCTAGCAGTGTTAAATCACAAGATCTTGGAGACCAATTCGCAGGTCCAAAACGTGAAATTAGGCGGCCACCAAACGTGTCTTTCAATAAATCGATTGCGGCACGAGCTCTGTGACATGTTGCGTCTTGTTGGAACCACAGCTCCTGGACATCATTTTTGTTCAATTCAGGAATGAAAAAGTTAGTAAACATGGCTCTATACCGATCACCATTGATTGTAACGTTCTGGCCATCATCGTTTTTGAAGGAGTACGGACCAATTATTCCACCAGCCCATAAAGCGCACCATACAGTCAGTTTTTCTGGATGTAACGGTGTTTCGACATACACGTGAGGATTAGCTTCACTCCAAATGCGGCAGTTTTGTTTGTTAACGTAGCCATTCAACCAGAAGTGCGCTTCATCGCTAAACAAAATAAAATGGATGTAGTGCGTCAAAGACAGTCGCTAGTAAAAATCGAAATGACATAATTTTTTAAACGACGTGGTAGCTCCAAGGATCAGTAGGTCGAATGTGTGACTCAATAAGACCACGGTTAAACTTGAAAATATGTGTAGCGTGTTTCTGTGGCACCGCTTCGGAGAAATTTCTTTGTATGATAATGTGGCGAGGGATTTGTTGAGAGTTTACATCGACTTAGTAGGCTAGGTGGTGTTTCTAGGACGTTGAGATCATATATCTGGCGTTGTGAAAGGAAAAGTTGGGCTGGGTACTTTGATAACGTTCTTTTTAATGCAATACCGTGCTCGATTCGAAAATGATACAATAAAATAAAACAACAAGCAGAACGAATGTACAGGGTGCGCAAATTTCTATGTTTTAGCAATACAACTTTTATATCAGATGCAAATAGTGCAATTTCATTTCGAAAATAATGGTTCTGTGCGGAATACGTATCGCGTACTACGTCCATTTAATTTTGTTTAGCGATGAAGCGCACTTCTGGTTGAATGGCTACGTCAACAAACAAAACTGCCGCATTTGGAGTGAAGGTAATCCTCAAGTGTATGTCGAAATACCGTTACATCCAGAAAAACTGACTGTTTGGTGCGCTTTATGGGCTGGTGGAATCATTGGTCCGTACTTCTTCAAAAACGATGATGGCCAGAACGTTACAGTCAATGGTGATCGGTAAAGAGCCATGATTACTAACTTTTTCATTCCTGAATTGAACAACCATGATGTCCAGGAGCTGTGGTTCCAACAAGACGGCGCAACATGTCACACAGTTCGTGCCATAATCGATTTATTGAAAGACACGTTTGGTGACCGCCTAATTTCACGTTTTGGACTTGTGAATTGGCCTCCAAGATCTTGTGATTTAACACCGCTAGTCTACTTTCTGTGGGGCTATGTAAAGTCATTGGTCTATGCGGATAAGCCTCAAACCCTTGATCATTTGGAAGACAACAGTCGCCGTGTTATTGCCGATATACGGCCACAAATGTTGGAAAAAGTCATCGAAAATTGGACGTCCAGATTGGACTACATCCGAGCCAGCCGTGGCGGTCATATGCCAGAAATCATATTTAAAATGTAATGCCACAAGATTATCTTGCGGATAAATAAAATTCATGTCAATCGAATAATCTATCGTTGTTTCATTGCAATTTAAAGTTCTATAGCTCTGAAAAAAACATCCTTTATTTCGGGATCCTTAAAGATTTTTTGAGTTGGAGTCTTATACGTCTCGAGATGCTTTCATTTCAGTGAGCACCGATGAATTAGGACCCTGTACAAAAAATCCAGATCTTCCTCAAGTTCAGAGGAAACACAAGTTCTCCTTACTGGAAGGTCTGATAAAAATATATATTCATATGATAATTTTCAACAACTTGCGTTGAAATCTGAAAGTATTTGCATCACCCATTTCACTTTTTGAATTTGATACCGTTCTGAATGATAAATAAAACCAAGGATATCTATGATGTAGGTATATCGTATAAGTGAAATTTTCTGAAATAATAACCAGTGTGACAGGTTCTTTTAATTATTGCTGGAAACTGAGACTTTTATTTACAGTTGAAACTGTCTTGACAGGTCATGTAATTGAGCGTAATAGTTTGGCTTGAAATAACACAATAAAAAAAAACTCGACGGAAAGATACCTATGATAACTGTGGTAGAATGGATTGAAGTAATTCTAAGTAGAAATAAAACAATTTGACATTACACGTTAAGAATTTACCTATGTTCTAACTGCAGTTGCGTAAGGATATTTAAGATATGACTGACCCGAAAATAACTTTGTTGAACTTTCACCTTCAAAGCAAAGGATAATGTTACTAAAATGAACTTTTCCCAAAATTTCAAAATGCAGGTCAAATAATATAATTTGACGTGATATAACTTCAATTAGGAGAAACAGAGTTTATATGTGATGTTTTTTGTAATAATTTGTTGAATTGTATTGATACAGAAAATCATTTGAAAGGTTTATTATTTCTCAAAATATTCTGCATGAAGATTCATATCTACATGTTCCCAAAATATAAGAAAAAACCCTCATGATAGAAGTCAAAATAAATGCAAAAAGGTGTTGACAATTTCCATAGAGTAATAAACAAGGATAGGAGTATACGCAATTTAAACATGTCCCCAACAGGGTAAGATTACATTGTCGGATTGTGATATATTTTCAAATCCACAATTTTACTATATCGTTATGAATGTATATTTTATTAAAAGAAATATATTTATTTGAGTGATTTCCGATTAAATATACAAATTTGAATATTAGGAATACGATATTTTTCCTAATTGCCGAATTTATAATGAGCAGAATATTTATTATTTTCTGTATCTACCTGCTGAAATCCAAGGTTTGGCAACTATTGCTCTCCTAGTGTCATCGGTTGTTTCACGTCGTTTGGCACGCTTCAAGTGTGTTTTCTGAATTTCTGATAAATTTAGGTATTTATTTCCATATATTTTGAGTTAATATGAAACGTTTATTCACTATGGGACATAAGAAGTGCGTTCTTTGTGGAAAACTAGCGAATTGGGTGAAATATCGTATCACTGATATGTTTTCATTTCCGCGCGTTTCATGTCAAATTTGATAGTTCATGTTGGGGACAAAATTTGCTTACTGAAAATGACATATGCTTTCTCTATCTATGTTTATTACTCTGAGTCAATCTCAGCTCAGCTTTTATTTGGTAGTAATATAAAAAATCTATTGCATAATCAAGGAGCAAAACACATACTCCCAAAAAGTCCAAAATAAAAACCGTTACCAACCGTTCAATCAGAAAAGATGACTGTCCATAAAAAAAAATGTACAGTTTCAATGGCGTATTAATAAAGCCAAGGATCACAATGAACCTGGAGTATCATTTACGTAACAATAACTGTACAGCCGATTATTATTTGCACGAGGCTTTTGTCGCCATTTCTGTATTTAGCGGCTGACATCATCGTCTCTAGATCCTGTTATAAAAATTAATTCGCACGGTGTTGCCTATGAGTCAAAATCCATTTGGGGGATCGGGTTTTACACACTTGGATTATTATCTGTCTATTGTAAACGACTTCCGACGATCAGAAGTTGTGCGGTGAAGAGGTTTATTCAACAGAGTTGCTAGACCGAGAAATTCTTCGAGTGGTTGGTTAAAATTGATGAAGTGTTTGGTTGAAATTCTGAGTTTATTTATTTTAGGTTTATCTAACTTTTTAATGGATATGTGGGCGTTTTTTTTTATGGTAGACGTTAAGATTTTTTTGAGACTGATGATGGGAGTCTTAACAACAAGTTTTGGTGAATATAAGAATTGTAGATTTCAAACTACACTTACCAAGCTGGTTCTTCATGGGGTGCTGATGCCAGCACTCTTCGTACGGCAGTTTTGGCCTTGGTTTTTCCTGCTGCTGAATACTGTTGTTCTGTTTGGTTCAATTAGTTCATGGTGGTTTCCAAGCTATCCATTCAGTTTCAAATTCTTCTTCAGAATTGGTCCCTATCTTTAAACCAATATAATGAAAACTATTACATTTATAACTTCTTTCTGGTTCTTTTCTTTTTTGATTTAAGATTTAATTATAATATATATGTCGTCAACTTTTGGTGAAGAGGAAGAATGGAAAAGATTTTGTTTGGATGAAAAAGAAGCCCTTCAATATAAATAAGTCAGCATATTTTGTGGACAAATACACAAACCAATCACTACACCTATACGGGGAGACAGAGTTTTCGCTGAGGTTTTCATCCTTTATTTTTGTTACAAATGAAAGAACAAAATTCCAATACAAACGGTGGAAACTATCAAGTAGTTCTAGAGATTTTAAATGGCATTGTTAATTGATACTTAATTCAATTTGAATGCAGCTTTCACAGAAGATATCTTCTTTTATTATGGAAGCAGCAATGAAATTAATTTCATGATTATATGACCCTACTATTCATAGGAGTAGGCTTCACTTTTAGATCGAGAAACAAAGAACAGAATGATCATCGCTCGAAGGTTACCTTCTACCTATCTGCATCTGTTTAAATTCGAATAGAGCAATAAAATGTTGGAGAAGTTTATAAGTTGAAATTTTGATATTCCGGTCTGAAATTAGGTCTAAATTGAAATCGACTTTCTCTGTTAATCATCAATAATTCTCTTACTGATTTTTCCAATTCTTCCATCGAATGTAACTGCTTCCTCATAAACCTCTTCCATTGTTATTCTACGAATTCAATAAGCTATTGTTGAAGAATTCCAAACCATAAACCATCACTTTGCATACCAACGTATCTTTTGCTTTCACCGACAGTTAACATCTGACAATGTTGGTTTTAGACTTTTTCAAACTTCCAATCTTCTCGTTCATTAAGATTCATAAAAATTTATAAATGCACCGACACCAGATTGAAAGATTTCGCGTACTCTTTCAGTAACTAATATTCGCAAAGTATTCAGTTAACGAATAGAAAGGTTTTGAAATTTGAATGTTTCTAGAAACGGTATTACCCTCAGAGTACCTAATAAACATAGATAAAGGGAGCATATGTTATTTTCAGTAAGCAAATTTTGTGCCCAACATGAACTATCAAATTTGAAATGAAGCGCGCGGAAATTAAAACGTATCAGTGATACGGTCTTTCACTCAATTTGCGAGTTTCTCCACAAAGAACGCACTTCTCTTATCCCATAGTGAATCAACGTCCATATTAACTGAAAATATATTGAAATAAATCCATCAATACATCAGAAATTCAGAAAACAAACTTCAAGCGCGCCAAACGACGTGAAACAACCCATGACACTAGGAGAGCAAAAGTTGCCAAACCTTGGATTTCAGCAGGTAGATACAGACCACAATAAATATTCTTCTTATTATAAATTCGAAAATTAGGATGAATATCGGATTTCAATATTCAAATTTGCATATTCAATCGGGAATCACTCAAATGAATATATCTCATTCAATATAATACACATTCATAACGATATAGTGAAATTGTGGATTTGAAAATATATCATAATCCGATAACGTAATCTAACCATGTTGGGGACATGTAAAAATTGCGTATACTTCCTCTTTTTATGTTCATTACTCTATGAAGGTGTCCAAGTGACAAATTCTTCGAATGTGTTTCTATGAATGACCAGTTGTCAAAGTGACACAATTTATTCATCGAAAAAGGCGAGTTATCTAGAAAGATCTCATTTCCCTTTCAGACCTCAAACATACTGTGAATATTCCGACGCAAGTTTTTTTATTCCATAGTTTTCAGATTAACGGCCTGCCAAACGTCCAGAACTGACTATTATCGCGCAAAAAATTGCGTCTCCACCCGTTGAGATTCCTTAGACCGACCTTATCTCTTCCAAGACGTTTTCATCTTTAAAGATGACGGCTAATTGCCTCAGTTTCCTTGTTGAGAGATACATCTCGCTTTGTGGTATGTAAGGGAGAAAAACCCTCGTTCGTTCTGGTTAAAAAACTGCATAATTTGGTATGCTAAACAGGCAGCGAGAAGAATTGCGCCATTTGGAATTGAAGGCCTAATAAGGCCAAGAGTCATTATCACTGCATCTGCTTAGCATGCCTTGTTGATCTGGAAAATTTCCATAAATTTCCTAGATAAGAAATAGGAAGAATTCCGAGTTGGTAGATTTGAGGTGAGTGTGTAGATTGAGACATTATCTATCATTTTTATGATGGTTGATGCGATGGTTTCAAATTGAGATGGGTGGCATCGAATTTAAATGAGATGGGGAGAAAAACCAAGAAAATCACGGAAAGAGATCTGAAAGATTCATCTGATTACAATAAGAATTTTATGGAGGCAAATTCCAATGCAAAATCAGAAAATTGAGAATAATTTGTCAATCAAACATTAAATATGTTTTATTCATTCAAATATGAATGATAATGCTCAATTTATAATTACTAGTTTCGAACTTTTAGAGAAAAGTGGTTAGTTTCAATGAAGATTTCAAAATCCACTAGATGCTAAAATATGTAAAATGTACTCCATACAGTTTAAACTCATAATCTTTAAATGATTCAATTAGCTGAAAAATAGGATAATATAATTCAAGAAATAATCGAAAAAGGAAGAGAAACTACCACAGCAACATTCTAGCGAGATAAATCACAATTGAATAAAAAAAGGTTTCTTTCAACGCCTTCTTGATGTTGCATTTCTTATGTCACAGGTTATAGTAAGAAGATCAATTTCGAATAATATTTTATGCAGCTAGGTCATAAAAAAGCCTAACTGTAAGTACACTCTTGATTGGAACTCGCAATTTCACATCGTCGCGTCTGTTCGTAATGAAAAAAGTTTTATGACAAAATTGCGAAAGCCATCTGGGCAAAGCGAAGACATCTAATTTCTTGGAGCATATAGAAACAACGATTTATTACTAACTGTACCTTAACACCTCCATAAAAAACAGTTGTTACGTTCGCCGAAAAATTCAATCCTAAGAGAACAAATTTGTGAGTTCGTTCAACCCGTCTTCAAACAAATGGACCACATAAAATTTTTACGATTGCGCCAATTAACAAAGGGTTAATTTTATGTAACGAGTCTATAATTAACTGTGGTGATTGGAACCAGTCAATATTGCCCGAGTACCTTCTGCTATTTTTTTTTAATGACTATTCCCAGCGCGCTTAATGAATATTCATGTCAATATGTTGAGTACAAAAAGAAACTTCACATAATTAAATCCTTAAGAGATCATTGAAGTTATTCACCCTTAAGGATATGTAGTGAGTAGCGCCCTCTATGTTTTAGTTGTGTATTACTTCCCATTTTGAGGCTTTACTCCCCATCGTTTCGAATACACCACAAAGTAATGGGAGGCACTTTAACTCCTGCTGCTTCCCTATTATCTTGCCAGGATATAAATCCTAGTACAATGTAATGAATCCCATTATTATAGTGTAAGTTACAGCTTTTACAGTTCACGAAATAATATGCATGAATAATGATCATCTGGGGCTTTCTTGAAACCTCCAATGTTAGATTGTAAATCAGGATGCTACCGTTCACTGTTTAACGTTTCCAATACAACAGTTAGATGTACAGTCATAAAGAGTTGAATTTCAATGTGGAGGAGTTTATTTAACGGCAGGAACTGTAATAAGTTATTTAATAGACAAAGAGCTAAAAAAGATGAAGTTACGTCTGAACTAACAGAACCAAAACCTGCGAAATACCAAAGTATATAATAAATCTAGCGAACTCTGTTGTGAACTTCTGGAGCCTCTCAGTCTTGCGTTCAACAAAATGTTCTGCTTCATCTCTACTGAAGAATGTATGAAGCACGTCTGCGGACATTAAGATAAAAATCTTGGGATTTAATTGAAATTCTCTAGCATTTTTATATTTGTAGATGTCATTTTCGTCCTCAGTAAGTTGTAGTCTATTTCAATCTTTGTGATTTTTACTGTTATGTGTCAGGTGTTTAATAGTTGAACCGACAAAGAAGAAGAGATCGTTTTCATTTGATGTATGCAGAGCAATTTGAATAGATGGTAACATTCTTGGAATACACCTAGACATTGCGTTTTGAATTGGAAGGATAGGGTAGAAGATTTTAATGAAGATAGTCACGCGATTTATTTTATTATTTTTGTATATTTTACTCTACATCTCTATTCTTTTATGAAGAAAGTGACTAAAAACTAACGACACCAAAATGGACTGTCAAGGTTCCTTAGAACCTTTGACTTAATAAAACTATTAATAATATTGCTAAACATGAAAATATTGTCATAAAACCTTAGAAATTAGAGGCATAAAGAAAATTGTTAGTCTAAAAGTGATTATACGAATAATGAATTAAGGTATATTAATAAAACAAGTTATAATAAGCGAATAAACAGATATTCAGATGTAGTAAAAGCGTTTTTTCTCAGAAGTACCTACATGATTATAGTTACGAGCATTATTATCTTCCACTCTGCCTTGGTAGTGAATTTTCAATCCATGAAATGAAAAGTCGGCAGTAATCTGTGAGAAATATGGGACCAAAGACCTCACTTGAGGAACGCCTTCATCTGTTTTCAGAACTTTATGAGTACTAGATGACTAGCACTAGTACCATGTGCACGGTCATTAGGGTAGATTTGAAGTTAATGCTTAGTTAGTTATTGGCTTGTAGAAACGTCTGCTTGCAGTTACATGAAGGAATGCGTGTTTTGTCAGCCATAGAAAATTCTACGGATCTTTATACTTGTCTGCTCTTCTCAAGTTGTTATCTTCACATATTCCTCTAATGAATTCACAGAAACTCATTTATAGAGTCATAGAAAACAGTCCAATTCAAAAGTCTCCGGTCTACCATAGTAAAACACATTTTTTTGGCAAAATTCTATTTTATTATTCAACATACTTGGCTTCGAGGGCGATACAGCGATTTTCCAACTTTTCGATATCATTTTTGTAGTACGATTTGTCTTTCGCTTCAAAATAGGCCTTAGTTTCGGCGATTACTTCTTCATTGGCGCTGAATTTCTTTACCAGCGAGCATTTTTTTGAGATCTGAGAACAGGAAAAAGTCGCTGGGGTCAAATCTGGCGAATACGGTGGATGCAAAAGCAATTCGAAGCCCAATTCATCCAATTTTGCCATTGTTTTCATTAATTTGTGACACGGCGCATTGTCTTGATGAAACAGCACCTCTTTTCTTCAAATGAGGCCGTTTTTTAGCGATTCCATCCTTTAAACGTTCCAATAACGCTATATAATAATCGCTGTTGATGACCTAAACCTTTTGGAGGTAATCAATGAATATTATACCTTGCGCATCCCAGAATACTTCTGCCATAACCTTGCCAGCTGACTGTTGTGTTCTTCATCGTGTGCAGTCCACTCAGCTGAGTGTCGATTGGACTCCGGAGTGGAATTATGGAGCCATGTTCCATCCATTATCGCATATCAACGCAAAAAATCAGGTTTATTGCACTTTAACAGCCTCAAACACTGCTCAGAACCGTTAACACGTTGTTGCTTTTGATCGATTGTCAGCTCGCGCGGCTCCTATTTTGCACACAGCTTTCTCATATACATATGATATGACGTACACATTCAGATGATGTCTTCACAATGCCTGGTATCTCGATCAACTTCACTTCACGGTCATTCAAAATTATTTTGTGATCTTTTCCATTTTTTCGTCGGTGACAGCCCCTTATGGGCGTCCACTGCGTTCGCCGTCTTCTGTGCTCATTTCACCACGTTTAAACTTAGCATACCAATCAATGATAGTTGATTTTTCTGGTGCAGACCCCGGAAACTCTTTACCAAGCCAAGATTTTGCTTCAACTGTATTTTTCCCTTCAAAAAGCAATATTTTATCTGCACACGAAATTCTTTTTTTCCATCTTTTTTCAAATAACAAAATTAGCTACACTCACAACGCAATATCTCACAAACTAATGGTCGGACTGCTGTCAAATTTTGACACGTATCGTTTGAGGGTTGGTACTAACTAAAAATCATATGGATTCAATAATAGCACCGCCATCTATGCATCAGAACGTGAACTTTTCAATTGGCATAATATATAAAAACCAGTATAGATAAATTTTGAATAGGCATTCTCGAACGATTTAAAAAAAACTATTCCGAACTTGAAATGGTTCATATTACACTACAGAGTTGTAATCGCCCAGCAGCTTATCCTATACACCCACAAATAACAAGCACCCATACATTCGACTACCAATCGAACGAAATCAACAGAAACCGACAAAAGAAGCCCACTAACATTACTCAACAATTCTGTGACGTTTAAGAGTAACATCTATAACTCGCTCCAAATAAGGAGTCACCATAAGAATCCAAGGACATGAAATCCTACGCTCCTCAGATACCACAAATAGCATGGCGATATTGAGTTTGCATCATTTCGATTCTCAAGATTGAAGAACTACTCGAAACAGACAGGTTTCAACGTATGGGGCAGGTTACATAAAGTAAATATGGAAGATATCGTGTTCACATCAATTCGAAATCATACCAGATGTCTTTGGTGCAGATATGTAAATAGGGAGATGCATATTTTGTCATTAGGATGACGTGAATTGGTGACATCTGTGGTTGGAGGTCCGAATGACGTCTTGGGAAGCCGGAATAACCTTAGAATTGGTTCTGGCTTCTTGGAAATATTGTAACTTCTGGAATATTTGAAGTTTATTGATGAGTAATACTTGATATTATGCGTAATGGTTTCATAAACATTGACGTTGATGGAATAACGAAGTTGGTTATTTCTAGTTATTGAAACCACCCATGATTCTATCAAGAATGACTATTGAAAAACTATATTTTCTCTGATTCTGTGGTTATTCCGTTCATTCTTCCACATCTTGTAGAACAAAATCGTGCGAGAATATATCAGAAACGCACAGTTTTCATGGTTATATTTTATTATTATATGTTGGTACTCCGAACTTTCCGCCACGGCTTTATCTGTCAATTCATCAATTTGCCTTAAAGAAATCAGTTCTGCCAAACAACATTTTTCAATGCAAAAATCACTTAATGATATTCATGAAAATATTTCATTAATTTCAATAAGAATGCAATGAATTGGAGAAAATAATGTATAATACTCGTACAGAAGGCTCATTCTACCACACGTTCATTCAAAAACTCGCCACTCCGTGGCTAGTTTTTGAATTTTGAACTCGTGGAAGAATATCAATGCCTTCTGCCCCTAATAAAGAACTATTCTCTATTTCAGAATCGTATTGAGTTCATTGCAGTACTAAAAACAGTGCTGTAATGAACTCATTACTGATACTCAGTTATATTTTCCGTTTTGTGGTTGTCTACACTGACTTCCGATCCTATCAAATTCCAACACATGTCAATTGTCAATATAATATAATTTGGATATAGTGAAATGATTTACAACATTATTCGCAATTTCTCTTGATTCTGGTGGTGTTAAATCAATTTCGTTAGACATAATTCACGAATTTAATGCGTAATTATGAATTATTTCAAAATTCGAAACGTACGATTCGAATTCAGTAATCTGCCAATTTTCGTAACAGTCACACCAACTGCCAAGATACAATACAAAAGTCACTACGATGTATAATTTGAATTTTTCATTGAATTTGGACAATATTTCACAAAACTTGACTGAAATAGAGAAAATATCGTCTAATACTCGTTGCAGAAGGCAATTCCAACACTCATGCTTTCGAAATTTATGTTGGAATAGGAGCCTATTCTGCAACTTGTTCTAGAATATACTATTCTTCAATTTGATACTTCAACAAACCAACGTATCCAGTTATCCTCTTTGAATATAACGCTATGAATCCCAATTACCAACCATTGAACAGTGATGATAGCAATAATGAAAATATATCACTGTTAGAATAACCCAATCATCATAACTCCACAATATCCACAAATATGCATGACAGCTGGTTCAATTGTCCACAAAATTGGAGCCTTAATGGAATTCTCTAGTATTGAGTTCAACTCTTCAAATAACAGTCACAACAATTGCTTATTGTAGCAGGTCAGAACTGTTGGCTATCCACAATAACAGTACAATATCTGTCAATCAAAATCTTCTGGTTTGAAATAATGAATCACAGTTTGAATGGGCAGTGTTAACCGATAAAAACTGATAATATTCTAGATGTTCAATTTGCCAACAGAACCAATTTAATTTCACCTTTGGCGAGTCTGGGTTTTCAGGGCTAGTTATATTAGAAAAAAATGATGGCAACTTCTTAACATCAGATACTGAAAGTATTAAACAGAGTGATTCTAATTTGCCCTATTGGTGAACCTGCCATAAATTCAGTACTCGTTACACTCTAAAATTTGTCTACAATAAGACAAATATAGTAAGTCAGTTAAGAGGGATCACTACAACGTGGTAATCAAACTTTGGTACATAACCTACTGAACAAAAATTATATAAGAAATCACTATTACAATTATAATTATTTTAAATTTACCATTTCGATTGGAAAACCCTTTACTTTCAAAGATAATATTACAGGAACTGATATTACAGTAGTTCTTCAAAAAGATTCACAGGCTATGGGGTTCTGAAACGATCTAGGGTCATTCAAAAGAAAAAAAAATAATAACCATCTTCTAAACGCCGGATACTTGAGTATTGTAACATGGGAATCCTCATAACCAATGAGGGGTTCTTAACAGGAATCGGTACACAAATAATAGAGCAGGAGAAACCACCTTTACTTTTAATTATACATAACAATAATGAAGCACTTTAACGCATTCTGAATTGTTATTACTTTAGAAGAAATTGCCATCATAGGCTCACGTATCTCTGTGGTGGTGAACCATGTGAACGGCTTTTCTTCTTTTTCTCTGGAAAATCGATCAACATCTGGTGTGTCTATAGATCATTAGGCCTTCGGGACACCAGGATTTAATGCAACTTCATTAAGTTGAATTGATTCGTTATTACTGCGTTTTATATTCTAGAAATTTAGATATGTACATTGAATTTACTTTAATATTATTTGAAATAATGATTTTTCGTTCGAAAATAATTAAGAGAATATAAATTGACATGACAGACAATTTTTAATTCTAAAAAAAGTACCTCCTCGAGCGGGAATCGAACCCGAAATCTCTGAATTACAAGTCCAGTCCAATCCAATCAATTATCTATCACGAGTAAAACAATAAGAAATTTTGAGTGCTCGTTCATTCAGGCACCTTTGGCTAAATTGGAGACCACAGAACTATTCGCAAAAACTCCCATCAGTTGTCACAATGCAAAAATTCCCACCGAGGATGTAAAAATGTTATCTCTGAGATAGTCATAACGGAAATCACATAATTTGTCTCGCAAATCAAAAAAAATTACATAACTGAGCTGTAATCCCTCAACACGATTCAGAACGGGATGTGAATATGTCGTTACGGTAGATCTTTGCTATCTTCAATTACAGGAGATATTTATACTGCATATTATGTGTTTTAATTAAGAGCTTTACGACTGTTCTGGCACTAATGAAAGAAACAGATTGTGTCATGTGCTAGTGACTTATGCCTCAATTATTTTTATGGTAAATCACCAAGAGGTCATAGACATGATAAGCTTGTAATGAGAAAATTAAACGTATTAATTTCAGGGATAATAATAACTCATGAATAGCTTTGCTAAGGTTTATCATTTTCAATTATATACCTATGGATTTGGTCGACAAGAAATCTGTTCATAATTGCAAGTCAAGATGATTGGCTTGACTGAAAGAAACAAATATGAAACCACAATCATACTTGAGCTTTGATGGGAGATATTCATTACCATGTTCATTGGGAGAATATACTAATCAATCATTATACGAAAAAACTGCTCTTTTATGGATTTCTATCAATTTTTTGAGGAAGAGGCTATTATGAAGAAAAATAAGGGCCCATGAACGAAGCCCTGCGGTACTCCATTACAAGCCCCGAGTGAAAGGTTCGTTTTTAACTCTCCGAAAAAATAATCTTCACCCTGAAAAGAATTAATTGATGACTGCATGAAATTGTAAAATCATGGAGTAAAAACGTGATGAAAATGGTTAGAACCCGCTGGGAGGAGCAGTGCAACCAACCTAAGAATCTCTAACCTCCACCAATAAATTCCACACCATTTCAGCAGCAAAAAGCATCTCCGTTGGAGATAATTTATATCTCTTATTACAGCGTAATACTAATCAATTATTATACGAAAAAACTGCTCTTTTATGGATTTCCAGCAATTTTTTGAGGAAGAGGCTGTTATGAAGAAAATTTAGGGCCCATGAACGAAGCCCTGCGGTACTCCATTACAAGCCCCGAGCGAAAGGTTTCTTTTTCAACTCTCCGCAGGAATAATCTTTACCCTGAAAAGTATAAATTGAATACTGCATGAAATTGTAAAATCATGGAGTAAAAGCGTGATGAAAATGGTAAGAACCCGCTGGGAGGAGCAGCGCAGCCAACCTACGAATCTCTAACCTCTAACAATAAATTCCACACAATTTAAGCAGCAAAAAGCATTTGCGTTGGAGACAATTTATATCTCTAATTACAGAGTAATACTAATCAATTATTATACGTGAAAACTACTCTTTTATGGGTTTCCACCAATTTTTTGAGGAAGAGGCTATTATGGAGAAAAATAAGGGCCCATGAACGAAGCCCTGCGGTACTCCATTACAAGCCCCGAGCGAAAGGTTCGTTTTCAACTCTCCGCAGAAAAAATCTTCACCTTGAAAAGAATTAATTGATTACTGCATGAAATTGTAAAATCATGGAGTAAAAGCGTGATGAAAATGGTTAGAACCCGCTGGGAGGAGCAGTGCAGCCAACGTACGAATCTCTAACCTCCACCAATAAATTCCACACCATTTCAGCAGCAAAAAGCATCTCCGTTGGAGATAATTTATATCTCTAATTACAGCGTAAACAACTCGCTAGATTAAAATAGCCTCAACTAGATGGAGAGGTTACTAATAGGTAAAAATCGAAACAGTTATAACAACGTATGCAAATCGGGATGATTGGATTCATATCTGTTTTGTAACTACTTACACAGTTAGTTCGAAATTGCCGGATTTACAATTTACAATTTACGTTTGGAGTTGTCTGTTATAGTTGAGGCTGAACGTAGACAATGGATTTGCTGGTCCGTTATCGCTAAAATTGCTCTTCTTGGGTATTAACTTAGATTAACCGATGGAGCTGATCTAGAAATGTGCTACTGAGTAGTCTTTTTGCTGTACAGTTTCTTATTTGCTGATAAGCAATTACGTTGCTGTTATTTTATGTTTGCATTCTCGGCTAATACACCTGCACTTGAATTTCAATTTGAACAGTTTCCTGATCATGCAGTAGAGCTGATAATCTTTTACTTGTGGAATAAAAAGATAGTAACGTTAAGGTTTTTTGGACCTATATACTGCAGAATGTGATAGATGCCTATTCATTAAATCGACATAGGCGTTTGTTTCAAGTAAAAAAGGGATACAGTTGCTTCAACAAATTGAGATGTGATCTTATGCTTTTTACACTGTGAGATCTCTTGTTAATGATGTTTGAAATATAGAGGATTTGGTTTGGATTTATGCATATGTGTATGACGTATTGAGTCTGGTTTTAACGGAAGCCCATACAAGGAGCTTCAGGAATGAAGACAGTTCCTGCAATTGGATTCGTTTATGTTGGTGAAAGTCTTATTAGAAATAGGATTTGTTTGAATTTTGAGAATTGTGGAGGGGTAGAAAATAGAAGGTGATTCATGGAAGGGTTATAATGGAAACAATGTGTATAAATTTCTTATGTTGTTTGTGTGTAGCTTATGTCATTCAATCATGAAAAGAACACGCTTCAACAAAGTTTGGGAATGGTTGAATTGTTTTAACTACATAGACGTGAAACTTTGCTTACGCTGCTTTTTTCTCCAAAGTTCGAGGCTTTATTGTAAATAACTGGTTTACACATTTATTATTCGAAGTAATGTCCATCGCTGACCACTAGGTACTATCTTCCATCTTTCGGGCAACGTACGAAGTAGTGGTCAATCAGGCCGTGTGCCATTAATCGAAACAAGTGATAGTCCGAACCTTGCAAGCAGCTTTCACAAGCAAACAACATCTTTCGGCTTCAACTCGTACGGCACCCAATTTCCTTATTTCTGAATCATTCCCATGACTTTCGGGCGTTTTGAAATGGCTTGTTACGTCACTACCAATGATCATGCCAATTGTTGTTGCGTTTGATACGAGTTTCGATCAAGTAATGCCTTCAATTCTGCATCTTCGAAAACCTTCTCTCTTCCACCGCCATGCTGGACTTCGACGTCAAAATCACCGTTCTTGATGCGTTGAAACCACTCTCGACACGTTCTTTCATTAATAGTGGCCTCACTATAGATATTTGAGAGCATTCAATGCACCTCAGCCGCAGAATCCTTTATATTAAAGCAGAAAATCAAAACTTCTCGCAAATGACTAGAATTTGGCGCCTAAGCTGACATGTTTAATCGAGAATAACTTTATGCAGACACAAATCGACTAATATTTCAAATATATTATTATATTATGTTAACAAATACCAAAGCTTATTGTAGGACATCTACTATCTATTTATTTCGACTACCACTCTTCGCAACAGCCATCTTTCACAAAACGGAGGAAGATAAGTTTCATAAATAAAAAGTGCTCATTTGAGAATACTGAGAGAAATTTAAAAATAATTCATGGACGATATTATTTAGTTAATAGATTCACTTTCACTGGTGTTATACACCAATTTGAAACTGGCATCAATCCAGTTCTCAACTAAAGCTGCAAAAAAAATTTTATTGGTTTAAGGTGAACAAGTTTTTTACATAATTGACAGGTTCACTTTTTGAATGCACCAAAATTGAACAAGCGACCTTTAAATCGCTAATTGATCCTTATGGGAATTTCCCTGTTGTGTTGATCACAGTAGGCGAACACTACACGCGCGCTTCCAGAAGTACGCAAAGGAATCAATCAGCGCCCTCTATCGGCTAGATCGAGTCGAGGGGCGTAGAACCCGTCCAATATGGCGGCCAGCTTGTTAGCGTGGAATTTACGATGCGATTAGATGTCTTGAAGGCGAGGGTGGCATTTATCTCGGCAGAATAAACTTCATCTAAACGGCTGTAGATAATTTTAGTGACGTGGATTGCTCGAATTGGATACCCGGATGGCATGTTGTTCTCCTATTATCCAGAGATCTTCGAATGATGCAGCTAGATGGTTGGTGATGAAGGATGAAGGATGTTTCTTCCAGAGGAAAGAACCACTTTTTTTTTATGATAATTACAGCAGTATCTTAGATATATTTCATAGTAACTTGACGTATCTAAGTACTTCTTTCATTTTGACGACAAAAACTCCTTTTGTTTTTCAAAGGTTAATTTAATTTGTTAATTGATGATGACTTACATGCCAAAGTATCTTACAGAACGAAAGTTTCTCAGATACTTCACCTGTTACTTATTTTCAGAGCAATAAGAGAAGCGATTCTCACTTACTGTAAAGTATTAGGTGTACAACTTTACCTCTTGATTCAATATGAACCTTACATTGTTCTAGATTTTTTTGCTGGAATAGCTCATATTTGGTATGTTTACAATTTCATTTTGCTGTTTTTCCCTTGACTTTTTCCAATTCCATTGTGAAGAAGATATAATAATGATTTTTGGTAAATAAAGTTTTTTGTTTGTTTGCTTCTGCCGATGACTGTAGTGGCTGTAGATCTCATACAATAAGCTTTGGTATTTGTAAACATAAAGCCATCGAAATATTAATCGATTTGTGTCTGCAACATAAAGTTATTCTGGGTTAAACATGTCAGCTTACGAGCCAAATTCTAGTCATTTGCGGGAGGTTTTGATTTTCAGCTTTAATATGAGGAAATCTGCGGCTGAAGCTCATAAAATGCTGTCAAATAACTAAGGTGAGGCCACTATTATGAAAGAACGTACCGAGAGTGGTTTCAACGCTTCAAAAACGGTGATTTTGAAGTCGGAGACCAGCATGGCGGTGGAAGAGAGAAGGTTTTCAAAGATGCAGAATTGGAGGCATTACTTGATCAAGACTCATGTCAAACGCAACAAGACTTGGCAGGATCATTAGGAGTGACGCAACTAGCATTTCAAAACGCTTGAAAGTCATGGAAATGATTCAGAAACAAGAAAATTGGGCGCCGTACGAGTTGAAGCCTAGATATGTTGAACGGCGTTTGTTTGCTTATGAACAGCTGCTAGCAAGGCAAAGACGAATGAGATTTCTACATTACATTGTGACTGGAGACTAAAAATTGTCATTTCGATAATCCCAACCGTAGAAAATCATGGGGATATCCCGGCCATGCTTCCACGTCGACGACCAAACATAATATTTACGGTTCCAAGGTCATGCTCAGTATTTCGTGGGACCAGCTCGTCGTAGTGTATTATGAGTTGCTAAAACCAATTGAAACGATCACAGACGATCGCGTTTGACCCTACAAAATTAGCACCCTACTCTTAACACTTCTCGTCTCACCACCAGTGGCGCTATCTATTCCATCTCCTTTCACCCAACCTACAACTGGCAAACACCGCATTCCACACTCAAACAAGACAAAAGGCATCTACCATCCATCGGGAATTGTCACCTTACACGTCTCAAGGCGCTACAAAATGAATCACCCCAGCATCAGAAAGACGACAGACTCAACAATGGTCGCCTTTTGGCGTTAGACGAGCCAGCAACACTCACAGCCATCTTGGATGGCGCTAATTAGTGGCCATTTAACAGGCAGTCGGCTGACAAATACGCAAGGATCTAAGTGAGCCTGGAAATAATTGCGTTGATACGCTGTTTAACGCGACCCATTCTCGGGTAACTAGATGATTTATGCGCGCGCGGGGAAGAATGCGCTTTCGTCGGCTACGTACGCGATAGGCTGACAGCTGTTGTGTATACATCGGGAATGTGTGCGTTATGAGAAATAACAAGAATGTATCGATATGATTCGAAACGTTACGCGACATAATTAGTTATAGTGCATTCTGCAGTTATTTACATCGAAATCGGTCTTGAACTTCCAGTCGCAGCTTTATTTCTTGTTACAAAAATATCACTCAAAATTGCTGCTGTTTTATTATTGAAACACCCATATTTTTCATCAAGAGGCTTACAGTCATGATTTCATCTATGGAAACTCAGGTTGGATAACGCAAAAATAAAGGAGGATGCTCACTACACCTTCCGAGGAACTGCAATGAAGGGAATCCATTGATACAAGAGTGAAATACTGTGTAAAAAACCTTCTTGCAATATTTCAATCATATAACTGTTAACAAGCTATTTGGATCATTTTAGCTGTGGTAGCTAAAATGGAGAAACAAGCAGAATAAACGTGTTGATTTTTGTCAATAGTTTGGCAGAATCATAATGAGACAGAAATGAAATTTAAATGATCCATTCATTAGGTGTACAACTTTGCTTTAGCCCTTTTGATAGATGGCTGTAGCGGTAAGTGGTAATCGAATTAAATAGATCGTAGATGTCATACAATAAGCTTAGTTATTTGTGAACATAACGACGTTGAAATATTGGTCGATTTATGTCTGCATCATGGAGTTATTTTCGATTGAACATGTCAGCTTACGAGCCAAATTCATCTGCGGGAGGTCTTAATTTTCTACTTCAATATGAAAAAATCTACGGCTGAGGCTCATTGAATGCTTTCAAATACTTATGGTGAGGCCGCTACTAGTGAAAGAACATGCCGAAAGTGGTCTCAATGCTTCAAGAACGGTGATTTTGACGTCGAAGCCTAGCATGGTGTCGGTAGAGAGAAGTTTTTCGAAGATACAGATTTTGAGGCATTACTTGATCAAGACTCGTGTCAAACGCAACAAGAATTAGTAGAATCATTGGGAGTAACGCAACAGGCCATTTCAAAACGCCTGAAAGTCATGGGAATGATTCAGAAACAAGGAAATTGGGTTGAAGCCGAGATATGTTTAACGGTGTTTATTTGCTTGTGAACAGCTGCTTGCAAGGCAAAGACGGAAGGGATTTCTGCATCGCATTGTGATTGGAGCGGAAAATGAGTTCATTACGATAATCCCAAGCGCAGAAAATTATAGGGATATCCCGGCCATGCTTCCACGTCGACGACCAAACCGAATATTCACGGTCCAAGGTCATTCTCAGCATTTGGTGGGACCAGCTTGGCGTAGTGTATTATGAGTTGTTAAAATCGACTGAAACAATCTCAGGCGATCGTTATCAAACGGAATTGATGCGTTTGTGCCGAGAGTTGAAAGACAAACGGCGGCGATACAACGAGAGAGATGATAAAATGGTTTTACAGCGTGACAATGCTTGACCCCATGTTGCGAAAGTGGTGAAGACATACTTGGAAACGTTGAAATGGGAAGTCCTACCTCAACTGTCGTATTCTCCAGACATTACTCCCTCAGACTATCACTTGTTTCGATCAATGGCATACGTTCTGGCTGATCATCGTTTCCGGTCTTATGAAGAAGTAAAAAATTTGATCGATTCGTGGATCGCTTCAAAAAATGACCAGTTTCTCAACGAGGGATTCATACGCTGCCCGAAAGATGGGAGAAAGTAGTGGCCAGCGATGGACAATACTTTGAATCATAAATGTATTACCAGTTTTTCACAACAAAGCCTCGAATTTCGGGAAAAAACGGCGGAAGCAAAGATGTACGCCTATGTAGTTTCCAGTAGAAAGCTTTATTTATACCTATTCGACATCGTAAACGTAAACAATAATAAGTTTAGGCAGGGCTAATTTTATTTTCTGCGAACGATTCCAGAGACTCTACATCGAATTGAAAATAACAAACCAAAACAGTGACGTAACACTGAAACACCTTCAAGTTTGCAGCCTTCGGAGCCAATACTCACGCGTAAACGTACAACAGCCGACGCCAAACAGTTTCTAGTTGTTCGTTACCGCCATTTATTTTTGTTTATACCCCGTCCATTCCCTCTAACGACCACTGGTGCCAGTCGATTGCTTCCCATAATCAATTCCTCCGAGATTGGAAATGGAAGACGGAAAGGCAATGGCAAAACGTATGGAAGGCAATAATAAATGCGCTGGCTCGAGAAGACTTTCGATTTCAAGCGTTCCGGCCTATAGTGTCAAAGGCCGACAGCGGAGGATCGTAAACTGTTGGACGATGGGCACTTTGAGGTTCCGTTCGCATCTTTGAAGTTTCGTACCGAAGCGAGGAGGATTTTGTATTAGGTGAAAACGACGTTTTAAACGGATATTTTCGGTTCTGTTTGAAAATCGTACGTTTATTATTCGATCAAGGAATTAATAGCTTGAACTATGTATTCCAATATGAATTAAACAATTAAACTACCTCTAAACGTTGCTGAAGCGTGTACCATTCTTTAATTAAATGGCAGAACTTACTGAACACAAATGACATAAGAAATGTCGAAATCATAATACAGAATGTTGTCATACCCTTCATAATGTAGGTTGTTGGCAAAATTTCAATCCTAAAAAATTAATGGCATATTGCTCCAGCAGATTCATTAAGATATTATATAAAATTCAATGCAATATGGCATTACTTCTCCTCTACCTTTTAGAATTCAAAAGTTGAACTTGTATAATAATTCACATTTTTTGATAATGAAGAAAATACAAAAAAAAAAAGAAAAAGAAGTACGATTTCCAAGGAGAATGCATGTCATCAAAGGAGAGTATATATAACCGGTATATCGCTACTCTCCCTTGATGACATGCATTCTCCTTGGTTTACTTTCGATTATGATTCCTATGAAATGGCGTGGAAATCTTCTGTTTGACAATGGTTATATTGATGGCATTTTTGTTGATACATTAACCAGATAGATAATTAATATCGTATGATATTACACACTTGAAAATCGTACTTCTTTCTCTTTCTTTTTGTATTTTCTTCATTCATTACCAAGTGCAGGCCAATTTTATATTATTCATTTTATTTTTTGATAGGGCCGATCCATTATCGTGTACATAAAATTACTTCCCGAGAGGTATATAATCAAGCAAAATGAATTGATTTGATGTGATTGATATGATGCATTTAATACATTTAAATTCATAGGCCTAAGGATATGCCTACTGCTAGACTATTTCATGAGCTCCAATCAATTCTAAAATAGTTATTTATAAGTCCTTGATATCCTTCCACGTGTTCAAAATTCAAAAACAAGCCACGATCTGACGAGTTTTTGACTGAAGGGGTGTTAGAATGTTCCTTCCTGTTCGAGTAATGAACATTATTTTCTTTAATACACTGCATTTTTGTTGTAATTAATGAAATATCCCCATAAATATTGTTTAGTGCATCGGAGAATGTTGATTGGCAGTACTATTTTCTGTTTCACATATTTAACAGATAATAAATAATAATGAAATATAACCATGACATCTATGTGGAAATGGAACTGAGATGAACTGAATCAGAATGAACTGATCAATTTAAAATTTCATTTTTGAGTCATTCGGAGCCACAGAATTAGTTATTTCAAGTGTGCATGAAAAAATATCGAGGCGAACAGTTCACAGAAAACTTCACAAAATAAAGTTAAAAGGAACACCTATTCAATGGCTATTTTTTCTGAGAAATGAAATGTTAACTCAATCAATCAATACCAACACATTTTTTTTTCTGGGACACTAGGACAATTCCCAAATATGTATAAGACTCACAAATACCAACCTGAGAAAGTAGTGAAACGATTTACACCCACTCAAATATTCTCAGCCAACTGACAACGTGAAAAATTAGAACAAGAACTTCCTGGATATGGAAGAAGGTGTAAAATAATCGTCACCGATTTTATCTACTTTCAAAATGATGCTCATACGCCCATTCAACTTTGTCAGTGTCATGTCTCAATTCCAATTCTCAAACCAACATTTGATACCTTCCTTACAAGGACTGACAGAGAAATCGAGGAACCAACCATTCATCAGGATATAAATATTTACACCATGGGTATGCTGGATACAATATTCAGAATTCATTAAGATTTCAACGAGAAACTAATCTTGTAAAGCGGCATAATTTGTTTTTCTCGGTGTGAATCTTAAGGTTTCTTCAGCTGTGACGTTTTTCTCGGTAAACGATCGCTTAAAACCGAATGAAACTGAAATTATCATTGGAGACTTCAACGTTACGTAAGACGCGAAACTGACAATGTTGAATTTTTTTCAATAGGAGGATTATGCGGAAATAAGAAGTTAATTCTGAATGGTGTTTCATCAAAAACTATCATGATTTTCATTTAAAATGCCTACCAGATGCTTTAGTGTGATTTTGAAATAAAAATATTTGGAGACTTCAACGCCAGGTTAGGCGCGAAACTAGCTAGCCACTCTAGCACGAAAATTACTTGAGCTAGCCAATTCCCAACGCGCTCTAACGAGCTAAAACGCAGTGTCTAATGATACTCCGGGTCTCTATCGAAAGTAATTTCTTAAATTATCAACTATAATAGACCTCCGACCAGAATACCGTTAGTACTGAAACTTGGTGGAAATAAATACTAGACTGTTCCACCATACGATCACTATTAGTGAGAGTATTTTTATTTTCTGAGGTTGCAGCACCTGTGTTCGCCGACTACAGTTGGATCTCGTTTATTTTAATGACGGAATGTCATTATGACGGTGGAATTCCTGCGTTTTCTCGCATTTTTCGCTTTCATCATGCCTCCAGGGGAACGGCTGGAGTTGGCGTGACGAATTTTCGTTGAGGTCATGCGAGAATTCCGTGAAGATCTATGATTTTTTTTCGGTAGTGTGTTGATTAACCATGTCTTAAATGTTGCTATTAAGGTTTTTGAACCCTCAAGCAAAAATTGCTGATGACACTTGAACTTGGCCATCTTAGACGTTTTCTGTCTCAATTTGTTTTTAGAAATATTGTTGAAGGACAAATAATAGCGATTGTACATGGGCGTACAACTTTGATTCCGGCGTTTCATTCCGAAATTCGAGACTTTACTTTGAAAAACTGGTTAAACGGGTGTTTTTTTGGAGCTATAGAACTTTAAACTGCAATAAAACAACGATGGATTATTCGATTGATATGAATTTTATTTATCCGCAAGTTAATCTTGTGGCATTACATTTTAAATATGATTTCTGGCATATGACCGCCACGGCTGGCTCGGATGTAATCTAATCTGGACGTCTAATTTTCGATGACTTTTTCCAACATTTCTGGCCGTATATCGGCAATAACACGGCGAATGTTGTCTTCCAAATGGTCAAGGGTTTGTGGCTTATCCGCATAGACCAATGACTTTACATAGCCCCACAGAAAGTAGTCTAGCGGTGTTAAATCACAAGATCTTGGAGGCCAATTCACAGGTCCAAAACGTGAAATTAGGCGGTCACCAAACGTTTTTTTCAATAAATCGATTGTGGCACGAGTTGTGTGACATGTTGCGCCGTCTTGTTGGAACCACAGCTCCTGGACATGGTTGTTCAATTCAGGAATGAAAAAGTTAGTAATCATAGCTCTATACCGATCACCATTGACTGTAAAGTTCTGGCCATCATCGTTATTGAAGAAGTACGGACCAATGATTCCACCAGCTCATAAAGCGCACCAAACAGTCAGTTTTTCTGGATGTAACGGTGTTTCGACATACACTTGAGGATTAGCTTCACTCCAAATGCGGCAAGATTTTTGACGATGTATTTTCATATAACAGAAGCAAAAACAGTTTCAGATACAAGTTCATGAAGCTCATTATCTTCTTCTCCGTTAAGAAATCTCACCAAGTGGTCTATGGTTTCCACATCCGATTATTTTTTGTTACCGAAATCAATTTCGATTAATTATTTTTTTCTGGTTATTTTTTTTTATCCGGAATGTAAAGGACGACTGGACAGGCTCTAGGAAGTTCCTCGACCTCCAACAGCTAATTTGCATGCGTCTGTCAAATTAAAAAACTTCACCCATATTAAACACATGTTGATTGCTAATGTAATAGCAACATTGCAATTATAAACATATACCGTTATTTTTGAGCCGGCAATCTAACTATCGATGCTTTCGCAGATGGCTCGATTTAGCATGCGATCTTTTTATATCGCATACCTTTCAGCAAACAGTAATACGATGTTGAGTCAACATCGGATTCCTCAGCGAAATGGATAAGAACTGGGAAAAACGATATTATACCGAGAATTTCTATGATGGCTATGAGATTGCACAATATCAAGCGACATCCTTGACCACGGATACGGTTTCTTTCACTCTCCTGGAAACCAATAACCTCTGCTGGTCGTCAACAAGGGAAGTCCTTGAGAAAGGACGATGATTCTGGTCGGTTATGATTGTTACATGAGCGATGTTTTGATCATACGTTAAAATATAAGATTTATTCTATTTTCAAATGATGCTTCCTACGACAATATTTATAAAGAGTTTTCAATAGAAATTTAAAATAACTAACGGGTGTTTCTTTCGAGGTACATTCTGGCCACTAAGACTTATATAAATATTTCTGGTTCCTGAAATCCAAGATCTCAATAGTTTAATTATGGATATTGAATTCCGCCAGAATTTTTCATGTTATTCAATTACAATCTTTATTATTTTTATATGCTTTTTTGTGTTACAAAAATGTGATGAATGAGATTACGTTGAGAATGTTACGTGATTCTATGTTTTCATGGTATTTCACATTACAAGTTGATGTAGTTTGACGGTTTGAAAGTTCATCTGGAATTTTGTGAAAAAATCATATGAATACGAACTTGAACAAGTACGCAAAAGCTTCAGCTACGTCCAGCTGCTGAAAAATACCTAATGATCAAGTTGCATGGCGACCTATAATCCCAACTATAGTAATAACATCGTTACTCCACAATAAACATCAAAAAAACAAATCTATATCGACCGTTACTCAGATTTCAATCCCTATATAACAACATTATACGAGGCGTCTCAAACACAGAAAATCTCAACCAGATCTACAACAAATGACCGGTTGTAAGTAACAACAATTGCTAGGCGAGATCGATGAAATATAGATAAGGCGTAATTTCAGTATTTGTAAAGAAACAAGCCAAAGAAGATAAAGCCTCAACATTACCGACTCAATAAATCTGAACGTTGCAAACAATAACTGTACACGAATATTTTTTATTTGTAATTTATGCAGAATGTGGGGTTATTCAACTTGGGATAGATATCCGCGGAGCTGTTCACAAATATTTAATCAAGAAATGCTAAACATAGAAGATCACCGGTATCAGAGAGGTTATGTGCCTGCGTGAACGCCTTCTTTGCCCAGAAAGTCCTGTCGAAGGAAGTGGTATTATTTATGAACAATAATTTCAGAGCCTATTATTCTTAGATATTTTCTCAGGTATCGTTTAATAAGATGTTTTAGCGTTTTGCCGGAGGGGAATCATCTCACTCTTAAGTTCGCAGACCGTAGTGCGAATTAATTTGAATTTTTTTTGTGTGGATTCTTTCGGTGAAGTCTACAGAGATTATGAAATTCGGGAGATAGTATTGTTGGTGTTTAATTATATAGATTAAATTCGCTTCCGCTTTCGCAGGTAATTCCAGCTTAAAAAACTCATCAACAAATGTTATGCTGAATTTTCAAGTTATTTCAAGACTTTTTTCCATTATATGCAGGGTGTTAGTGAATAAGTTCCATGAACTTCAGGGAGTTATTCTGCATGAAAAAGTGATGACACTTTGGTAAATAGTTAATTTTTTTTTAAAACTGACTATTTATTTCTTGCTTTCAAACCGGTAGAGATATTCAAATGAAATTTTCATGGGTTTCAAGAGGTACCTAGTCATTGCGCATTTATCAGCATGAAAATAACAATTTCATGTTCATTATTAACGCGCATATGGTTCCAGTTAAAAAAATTTTTTCCGTAAAATTAAAAGTTCCTCCATAATAATTTTGTACCTCTTCATTTATTGATCCCATTTCTTAGATCCCGAAAATTCTTGGAATTTGGCGATTAGTCCATTATTTCAGATATTAAATGTTATGAACCGAAATTTTCAAAAAAAAATTTGATAATTTTCTCAACGCTGCCTTTCCTGCTGTACAAAAGATACGGACTTGAATAGTCATTATGTTGTGGATCAGAGCTCGATCTTTAAAAAACGTATGCATTCAATGGGTCTGTGACGAATATTTCAGGAGATATAACGATTTTTGTATAGAGATTCAATTTTTACTGAGTTTTTCCAAAATTTCAAAGTCGAATATTTCTGAAACTGTGAGTGCTACGAAAAATCGGTCAGCGAGGTTAGCATTGACTATGCCTAATTAGCCGGAATTCAAAGTCACCCGAAAATTTGTTATATCGAAAAATTTTTGATAATTTTCTCCTAAAAAATTCGAAAAAATTAAATGTCTCTCCATGGGAATTAAGTACCCCTTCATCGATTGATTCGATTACGTGGATCTCGAAAATGCTTACATTCTGGAAATGGGCCCATTTCTTCAGAAATTATAGGTTATAAACTGAAATTTTCAAAAAAAATGTTAATAATTTTCATAAGACTACCACTTCTCCTAGGCGCAAGATACGAAGTTAAAACCTCAGTATGTACCTACTTGATCAGAAATCGATCTTCAAAAAACGTTTATATTTGAGGGGTCTGTGACAATTATTTCAGGAGACATAACGATTTTTGTATAGAGATTCAATTTTTACTGATTTTTTCCAAAATTTCAAAGTTGAATATTTCTGAAAATATGAGTTCTACAAAAAAAAATCAGCGTTGTCAGCATTGACTATGCCTTATCAGCTGAAATCTATGATATCTGAAATTCAAGTTCAAATTTGGGACATAAGCTATTCTGAAAATATGCTACTAGCTTATTAGTCGAATTAACAACTAAATCAAGAATGAAATGTTCAATAATGTGGTTCCAATATTCGAAATTGAAATAATTACTAAATACCATACATGGAAGAAACATGTTAATAAAAAAAGGGAGCTCAAAGTAAAGTTATAAAACAGCGAAATAAAAGCTTAATCACCGAAACGCCATAGGTATTCACAAATTACCATAAAAAAAAACAGAAAAAGTACAGAAGAAGCGTTAATCTGATATAAATTCTGTTAAGTAAATGTCATATGTCACCCATAACC
Source organism: Harmonia axyridis (assembly GCF_914767665.1). Classification (NCBI taxonomy): domain Eukaryota; kingdom Metazoa; phylum Arthropoda; class Insecta; order Coleoptera; family Coccinellidae; genus Harmonia; species Harmonia axyridis. Next base: position 37,407,357 of record NC_059505.1, read on the forward strand.
TATAATTTGACATTGATGACAGCAAAAATGGCGCGCAATTTTAACCTATCTGTTATCCCATTCCAAATCCGTCTCAACGAGGAGCATCTAAAGTCGTTCCCCTACGACTTCAACCATATCTTGAACCCGATGTGCACACACCACAAATTGCATCTCAATTGCCTGTAACTTTCCGGTTTCCTGAGATGCAAGCTCACCATCAACCAAGTACTTCCGTATCTCGGTACTCCCCTGTACCAAACGCATAATATACAGGCAATTATCAACGCTCAATAGACTCCGACCTTGTGATAACAGAACCTGGAGACCTTGCATTTTAATATTGGCGGATGTGGTGTTCCGTTCCACAGTGGTGGTTTCTTCGATGTAGGTGGGTCTTAGAGGACCTGCGGGTCTGCTCGAAAATACCCACATGGTAGCCGATAAATTTGGGTTGTTGCCGAATTTGAATAGGAGGAGGTTGATACTGGTCGAAAATTAGGGTAATTATGGCGAGTTTTAGTGTGTTATTTGCATTTTAATTAAGTAATAACGTTTACTAGTCATGATGAAAAGTATTGGGAGTGTTTCTTAATGTTAAACTAAACAGGTCATTCATTTATAGCTGACTGAATCTATTATGAAGAGTTAACAGATTAAAAAACCTAGAACCTGAAGACAGGACCTCATTCATTTATTCACCAATTGTTTCCTCGGAGAGTATATTTGTTGTATCCAAGGGCGCAATGGTCGCATGAACGAATAAGTTTTCAAATGCTCCTGCTTTATCCAATTATGCAACGTTTTTTCAATCCTTTGATTAGATCTCAGAGTAATAAACAAAGATTGAGGGAGCATATGCCATTTTCACTAAGCAAATTTTGTCCCCAACATGAACTATCAAATTTGACATGTAGCGCGCGGAAATGAAAACATATCAGTGATACGATATTTCACTCAATTAGCGAGTTTCTCCACAAAGAACGCACTTCTTATGTCCCATAGTGAATCAACGTTTCATATTGACTCAGAATATATTGAAATAAATACCTAAATATATCAGAAATTCAGAACACAAACTTTAAGCGCGCCAAACGACCTGAAACAACCGATGACATTAGGAGTGCAAAAGTTGCCAAATCTTGGATTTCAACAAGTGAATACAGAACATAATAAATATTCTGCTTATTATAAATTAGACAATTGGAAAAAATATAAAATTTCAAATATTCAAATTTACATATTTAATCGGGAATCACTCAAATAAATATATTTCATTCAATATAATAAACTTTCATAACGATATAGTGAAATTGTGGATTTGAAAATATATCATAATCCGACAACGTAGTCTAACCATGTTTGAGACATGTTAAAATTGCGTCTACTCCCTCTATTTATGTTTATTACTCTATGGATTTGATTCATCGTATTTTGCTGAATTTGCCATTTCGCAGATAGTTACCATGTTACTATCAGATATGAGACAATATTATAAAATCCAAATGTATTGTTTTTTGAATAGTCAAACAGAAATATTTATTATTAGTCAATCAGTCTTTCAGTTAATTCATCTGTAGTCTTGCTTCAGACCATTTTCAAAATGTTGTTCTTTAGTACTTATCTCATAATTATGTACAGGCATAGTTACAACTCTGTTTTTACTGAAATATTGGGTACTTTTTAGATATTTTTATATACATGCGAAATCACACCTATGGCAATTGAAATATCAGACTTGAATTTCTGATGATAATATATTCTTTATGTTTTCGAAATCAATTCAGTCACTGAATATGAAACCGAATCTCTGGCAAGACAGCATTTGCTAGATCCACTAGTTAATAAATAAGTCTGACTGATGAGGACATAATGTATATATGAATAAAATCCAAATAATTCAAGAATTCATACTCGTGGTTATACAATTTACAGCCTATTAATATATGCATAACACTACCTTGATGCTGGAAGACCGCACGCCATCTATGTTAATTCATTTTCTACAAAAACTCTCCGATTTGAAAGCTCGAAGCACCCAAGAAGTACCTGAACTCCGATAAATTCTATAACAGGAAATTGATTAAGAGTTCCTAGCGATAATTTGCAAACGATCGGAACAAACAGCCTTCATAAACCAACAAAAACATCCAGAACATTTTTCACACATATCTAATAATATCAAATTACAGTTAATAACCATTTGAGTTGTCCCAGGACGAGGTATCAATTAATTCTCCCATCAAATCATGCATATTTAACTCAGGACTCGACACTCCGATGTAACTCCCTATTACTCATATGGTTAATTTAGAGTTACATAACATATCACTATGTACCTGAAACAGTTATGGTTGCATCCCATGTGACCTTGTTTTGAGGCAACGCTTTCGGAAGTAAATATACTGCTTATTAATACTTGCGTCCGTCTATTTAGCGTCTGTGCCAATTCACATTTTGATCTACGCGATTATTCATCATTCGAGGGATTCTCCAAGGGCCTATCCTTGGGCCGATGTTTTTCAAAGACTGACGGTTTACCGTTTCATTTGACACGAATCGAATGACTAAGTGACGAAGCAATAGATCTCGTTATTATATATATTTAGAGTTACATGACATATCACTATGTACCTGAAACAGTTATGGTTGCATCCCATGTGACCTTGTTTTGAGGCAACGCTTTTGGAAGTAAATAGACTGCTTATTAATTCTTATTGCGTCCGTCTATTTAGCGTCTGTGCCAATTCTCATCTTGATCTACGCGGTTATTCATCAATCGAGGGATCCTCCAAGGGCCTATCCTTGGGCCGACGTTTTTCAAAGACAGACGGTTGACCGTTTCATTCGAGACGCATTGAATGACTAAGTGACGAAGCAATAGATCTCGTTATTATATATATTATACTGCAATAACTACTCAATTCAGAAAAGGAGTAATCAATTCAATTAAACTGGTTATTCCATAAATTGCCTAGTATGACACGGATGAAGTGATAAAACAACGAATTTTACTTCATTACACGGGTACATGAAGATGAATACAACAATTATTTCGATTTCATAATTCAATGGAATAAGTTATATGCTCGCTTCCTATCTAATTAAATTCAGCTGGATGTGTATCAATGATGGAATGCTCTTCTCTGTATAACATTCATTCTGTTCAATTACAAATACTAATAAAGATATTGAAATTCAAATTGAAATCAGGTGACTAATTTGGTCAACTTGGATACTGAAAAACACTTCAATTTTGAAGGAATCGTTAAAATGAAATTATAAAAACAAACAAAAATAGGACAACAACAAGACACACTTTTTAAACCAACTGAAAGTTTGACAGTTCATAATTCATAGTTAATCAAGAACACTTGGACAACATCTACTGATTTTTATGAATAATTTTCAGTTGAACATCTCTACATAATTTGCAATTTCCTTTATATCTATTTGTTCTTTATATATGTATAAATTTTTCACTAATCTGTTTTTTATCTTTGTTTCAGACCGTCCAATCCTACGACAGGAAGGGAATCGGTAAACGCGAGATATTTTTTTTAAATTTAGAGGACGGATATTTCGGCTGTCAAGTGAACGCATCGACTGACGTTTTGCAACTTTTCGAACTGTCAAAATTGTGCGATGGAAGGCCGAATTGCTACCTGGGATCCGACGAGAAGAGACAGGAACTGAAATGTACAGGTGAGTGACGATTGTTTCAATTCGAATAATAACTGTTCAATCGTCCAATGGATGGCGCTACACGCTACATTATACTACTATTATAGATTACTATTATAGAACAGCAATTTTAATTGCAACGAGTTATGTAATTCTCAGCCGATTTCAATGAAATTTGTTATGAGTATCGTGTTTGGGTTGTAGATTGTTCCATAGGTAATTCAGCTTCTCTGAATATCGGAAAAGTTCATGAAATATGTAGCTTTCTATGTCTACAGTATGACAATGCTTGACCCCATGTTGCGAAAGTGGTCAAGACATACTTGGAAACATTTAAATGGGAAATACTAATACACCCACCGTATTCTCCAGACGTTGCTTCCTAGGACTGTCACTTGTTTCGATCAATAGCACACGGCCTGATTGATCAGCACTTCCGGTTATATGAAAAAGTAAAAAATTGGAACGATTCGTGGATCGCTTCAAAAGATGATCAGTGTTTTCAATACGGGATTTTTAAGCTGCCCGAAAGATGGGAGAAAGTAGTGCCAGCGATGGACAATACTTTGAATCATAAATGTATAGGGTGTTTTTTTTCGAGGTATATAACTTTGAATTGGCATTACTGTTCAAGATGGCGACCGACTTAACAGCTGTCAAGTGATTTATTCTCAGTTTGGTTTGGCAATTCATCATGAATAGACTCACGCCTAAACAACACTTGCAAATAGTGCAATTTTATTTAAAAAATAATGGTTCTGTGCGGAATATGTATCGCGCACTACGTCCATTAGCGATGAAGCGCACTTCTGGTTGAATGAATACGTCAAAAAACAAAACTGCCGCATTTGGAGTGAAGCTAATCCTCAAGTGTATGTCGAAACACCGTTACATCCAGAAAAACTGACTGTTTGGTGGGCTTTATGGGCTGGTGGAATCATTGGTCCGTACTTCTTCAAAAACGATGATGGCCAGAACGTTACAATCAATGGTGATCGGTATAGAGCCATGATTACTAACTTTTTCATTCCTGAATTTAACAACCATGATATCCAAGAGCTGTGGTTCCAACAAGACGGCGCAACATGTCACACAGCTCGTGCCACAATCGATTTATTGAAAGACACGTTTGGTGGTCACCAAACGTGCCTAATTTCACGTTTTGGACCTGTGAATTGGCCTCCAAGATCTTGTGATTTAACACTGCCAGACTACTTTCTGTGGGGCTATGTAAAGTCATTGGTCTATGCGGATAAGCCACAAACCCTTGACCATTTGGAAGACAACATTCGCCGTGTTATTGCCGATATACGGCCACAAATGTTGTAAAAAGTCATCGAAAATTGGACGTCCAGATTGGACTACATCCGAGCCAGCCGTGGCGGTCATATGCCAGAAATCGTATTTAAAATGTAATGCCACAAGAGTATCTTGCGGATAAATAAAATTCATGTCAATCGAATAATCCATCGTTGTTTAATTGCAATTTAAAGTTCTATAGCTCAAAAAAAAACCAGCCTTTATTTCCTTAGAACTGCGAACATATCGGCCAGTACTATTCGTAGTTGAAAACGTGAACTCTTATCGAAACACGGTTAGTACAAACTTCTATACGTTATCAGCCGATCTCGCTCGACAATTAAACCAGAGTTAAGCGACCGTTAAATGAGACCCGTTCGCTCAAATAAAGAGATATGCGTATTGTTATTACCTTATCTCGTACGGAGATCCGATGCGAAAATTCAGGCAGGAAGTATCTTTCGCTGCTTTGCATCCGAACTTCGTACAGGATAAACGGAGCCAAGTATGCCGAACGCCGTTTTTTTCGCCTCCGCGTCGCTAGAAAAACGTACTCGCTTCCTTCGCTTGCACCGATACAGTTAAGAACCAGCGGGGCATTAAAAATATGGGCTGGGATTGGTAGATCTGACTGAGATAATCGTCGATTCTCATCGCCGTGTCGTCGATGAGGAAAATGAGGAATTTAGCTGGATGGATCGCGGATGATTTGTTGATGGATGGTTTGGAGAATATATTTTTCTGTTGGTGCATTGAACTATCTTGGAATATTCATGATTTCCCTGTTTCTAACTCAAGAGGGAACATCTCCACATGACTGCTCAGTTCTAAATGAAATTAGAAGAGATACTTCTTTTTATAAATAACTAATTTTTATGGTATTTTGACATACTTCAAGTCGGAATTATCGAATAGACGTACAACTTTGCTTCTGGCGTTTTTTTCAGAAATTCGAGGATTTATTGTGAAAAACTGGTTTTTTATTCACGATTCAAAGTATTGTCCATCGCTGGCCTCTACTTTCTCACACATAAGGCCGGAAGTGCTGGTCAGCCAGGCCGTGTACCATTGATCGAAACAAGTGATAGTCCGAGGGAGCAACGTCTGGAGAATACGGTGAGTGGGGTAGGACTTCCCAGCTGATCAAAGTTTGTCTTGATCACTTTCGCAACAAGTAGGTCGAGCATTATCATGCTGTAAAATCACTTTATCCTGTCTCTCGTTGAATTGCTGCCGTTTGTCTTTCGATGCTCGGTTCAAACGCATCAACTGCGTTTGATAACAGTTGCTTGTGATTCTTTCAGTCGGTTTAAAAAACTCATAATACACTACGCCGAGCTGGTCCCACCAAATACTGAGCATGATCCTGGAACCGTGAATATTCGGTTTGACCGTCGATTTGGAATCCCCATGATTTTCTAGCTTGGGATTATCGTAATGAACCCAGTTTCCATCTCCAGTCTTCATGCGGTACCGAAATCCTTTCCATTTTTGCCTTACAAGCAGCTGTTCACGAGCAAACAAACGCCGTTCAACATCTCTCGGCTTCAACTCGTACGGAACCCAATTTCCTTCTTTCAGAATCATTCCCATGACTTTCAGGCGTTTTGAAATGGCTTGTTGCGTCACTTCCAATGATCCTGCCAATTTTTGTTACGGTTCAAACGAGTCTTGATCAAGTAATGCCTCCAATTCTGCATTTTCGAAAACCTTCTCTCCACCTCCGCCATGCTGATCTTCGACGTGAAAAATCACTGTTCTTGAAGCGTTGAAACCACTTTCGGCACGTTATTCCACTAATAGCGGCCTCACCATTGGCATTTGAGAGCATTCGATGAGCATCAGCCGCAGATTCCTTCATTCGAAAGCAGAAAATTAAAACCTCCCGCAAATGACGAGAATTTGGCTTTTAAGCTGACATGTTCAATCAAGAATAACTTTATGATGCAGACACAATTCGACTAATATTTCGATGGCGTTATGTTTAAAAATACATGAGCTTATTGTATGACATCTACGATATATTTATTTTGACTTCCACTTACCGCTACAGCTATTTATATTGCAAAACGGCGGAAGCAAAGTTGTACACCTAATAAAATTCCTAACTTTTACTGATCGTTCAATCTTACTAGCAACACCGCTCATTAGTTTTTTCCCTTCTCCTCTGGAAATATATTGACAGATGAAGAAAATGTCAAGCCGTGGTGCTCTCTCTAAGATTGCTGCTGAATAAAATGAGGCGTAGGGTCGACAATCAAATGTGTAACAATACCAGACGTCGAAGGGCTCTGCCATAAGTCACATGAAAACCATACATTCAACTCTTCATCAAATTCCCTCTTGGGTGAACAAAATTCCAACATCCCCAGAATCTTCTTCAGTAATGTATGGCCTTAGTAAGCGTCAATATTTGTTGTTGTTGTAGCCAAGTTCCTAGATATTTCAGGCAAAAAAATGTCCTTCTACCATGTTTTTCCTTCAACTTTGCCTTACAGTAATAGTTGGAGAAGGTCGTATCCTTGTCGATTCTGCATTATGTGGCCCAAGTACTTTTCTGAGTAGCTTCATTTTATTTCACATGTTGTAAATGGCTTTCTCAGTGTTCTTATCAAATTCTTCATTAGATTACAAGAAATTTTGGCTCAAGATTTATGCGATATCAAGAACATATCTTTAAGATTCATTCTTCCTCTTTTCCATTATCGCCTTATCAATGTTAACAGTTTTTCACACTTCGAAATAACGGTAACAAAAGAAGTTCACGGTGCCAAAACGAGAACCCTGATGATGTCACCGTCACGAAGACATCCATTGTCCGGTATCTCAGGTACAATGCAAATATTGCCGGAGAACATTACTCGTTAACGTTTTCTTATTTGTCAGGCCTTCCTTCTTAACCTTTCCATAAATGGCTGGGGCAAGTGTTGGCCCGAGAATATCAATAAATGTTCATTTCGAATCCAGTTCTAAATTACCCGACCACCACCACGACTCAGGTCGGCAATGGACACCAATTTGTTCCGTATTATATGGTCCTGTCCACTGAAACAGTGGGATCTATATCCGCGTCATCAATAATTCAGGAGGAACTAGAGAATACTGTTAGGGGAATTGGAGGTTTGAAGATATCCTACCTTGATCTTTTGGTTGCACAAATGATCGTCTTGGTCGCGGGAGGAAAAACTTCGATTCGCATTTGTCCGAGCACGAGAAACTCGTAATCTCCCTGCCACGCAGCATCCTCTCCGCATAGCGGTCTCGAATGTACCCATCGTATATAAATTGAGCATTTCTCACGACTTTAACAATCACTGTAATGGTGGTAATTTCCTATAATGATGTAACATCTCTAGCATCCAATCTCTGGAAACGAGTGTTCAATTTATTAACGAGTGAAAAATGGGTATTATTCGAAAGGTGGAACTCTGATTGTCCTTCGATGACGGAGTTGACTGACAAAGACGGATAGAGGGTGAATATCGGGAAGATTTTATTGCAATTATGATTTTTCTGTGTTTTGGGAAGAGTCTACCGGAGTCACATCGGAAGAATATGATTGTTGTTTGAAGTTTAGTACAACTTTGTTTCCGCCGTTTTTTAAATTCGAGGTTTCATTTTACCCATCGTACCTTAATTTTCCCATGCATCCGTGATTTTACTCATCGTACCCTAATTTTCCTATGCATCTGTAATTCTACTCATCGTACCACAATTTTCCTATGCATCCGTGATTTTACCCATCATACCTCAATTTTCCTATCCATCCGTGATTTTACCCATCGTACCTCAATTTTCCTATGCATCCGTGATTTAACCCATCGTACATCAATTTTCCTATGCATCCGTAATTTTACCCATCGTACCCTAATTTTCCTATGCATCCGTGATTTTACTCATCGTACCCTAATTTTCCTATGCATCTGTAATTGTACCCATCGTACCTCAATTTTCCTATGCATCCGTGATTTTACCCATCGTACCTTAATTTTTCTATGCATCCGTAATTTTACCCATCGTACCCTAATTTTCCTATGCATCTGTAATTCTACCCATCGTACCACAATTTTCCTATACATCCGTGATTTTACCCATCATACCTCAATTTTTCTATCCATCCGTGATTTTACCCATCGTACCTCAATTTTCCTATGCATCCGTGATTTAACCCATCGTACATCAATTTTCCTATGCATCCGTAATTTTACCCATCGTACCCTAATTTTCCTATGCATCCGTTATTTTACTCATCGTACCCTAATTTTCCTATGCATCTGTAATTGTACCCATCGTACCTCAATTTTCCTATGCATCCGTGATTTTACCCATCGTACCTCAATTTTTCTATGCATCCGTAATTTTACCCATCGTACCCTAATTTTCCTATACATCTGTTATTTTACCTATCGTACCTCAATTTTCCTATGCATCTATGATTTCACCCATCGTACCTTAATTTTTCTATGCATCCGTAATTTTACCCATCGTACCTCAATTTTCCTATGCATCCGTGATTTTACCCATCGTACCTTAATTTTCCTATGCATCCGTAATTTTACCCATCGTATCTTAATTTTCTTACAGCATCCTCATAGACATTCGGCATTCAGATTCTATTAACGACCCACTTCTGAATTGTCCGTAATCCTCCACAAATTACCCACCAACTGCCGTTATTCGCTTCCTAGGCCCAGATAAGCGATAGCTACTGCGTGAGAAAATCGAACAAACGTGATAACTGATGGGTTTCGAAGAGCGGGCAATTTTCCTCGACCGATGCGAGCTTCGGAAGGTTGAAAAAAAGTCGAGGAATGGCGAGAAACAAGGAAATGCAACGGATAATTTCAACGAGACTGCATACTATTCTCGAGGGCTACACGAACCCGAGCTTCACTTGTTCAATTGATTCGTGTTGGAACAAAGAAGCGACCACCAGCTGCTTTTGAGATGCGTCTTGATTCAGACTTTGGACTGAGTCCTGAGATTTTGGAGTTACTTGTTTTTTTCAGCAAGTTGAATGCAGAATTGGTAGATTCTTGGTTTTTCAGACGTAGTCTACAAGGGTTTTCACCTGACGAAGAGAAAAGGTTTTCGAAGATGCAGAATTGGAGGCATTACTTGATCAAGACTCGTGTCAAATGCAACAAGAATTGGCAAGATCTTTGGGAGTGACGCGACAAGCCATTTCAAAAGGCCCGAAAGTCATGGGAATGATTCAGAAACAAGGAAATTGGGTGCCGTACGAGTTGAAGCCGAGAGAAATTGAACGGCGTTTGTTTGCTTGTGAACAGCTGCTTGCAAGGCAAAGACGGGAAGGATTTCGGCATCGCATTGTGACTGGAGACGAAAAATGGGTTCATTACGATAATCCCAAGCGCAGAAAATCGTGCGGATATTCCGGCCGTGCTTCTACGTCGACGGTGAAACCGAATATTCACGATTCCAAGGGCATGCTCAGTATTTGGTGGGACCAGCTCGGCGTTGTGTATTATGAGTTGTTGAAACCGACTGAAACAATAACAGGCGATCGTTATCGAATGCAATGAATGCATTTAAGTCGAGCATTGAAAGACAAACGGCCGCAATACAACAAGAGACATTATAAAGTGATTTTACAGCAAGACAATTCTCGACCATGTTGCGAAAGTGGTATATAGGAAGTCCTACCCCAACCGCCGTATTCTTCAGACGTTGCTCTCTCGAACTATCACTTGTTTCAAACAATGGCACACATCCAGGCTGACCAGAACTTCCGGTCTTATGAAGAAGTAAAAAATTGGATGGATTCAAAAGATGACCAGTTTTCTCAACACGGGATTCGTACTCTGCCCGAAAGATGGGAGAAAGTAGTGGTCAGCGATGGACAATACTTTGAATCATAATATGTTTATCAAGTTTTTCACAATAAAGCCTCGAATTTCGGAAAAAGAATGGCGAAAGCAAAGTTGTACGCCTGTCTGTTTAAATTCTTGGGATAACTTCTAGAATGTTTCAACGACTTGTGATTTCCTATAAAATGCAATTAATATACAAAACGTTGTTAGATCTTACGGATGGTGCACCCATGTATTCAGATTCCACACTCCTATTGAATATTTCTTTCGATAAATATCCACTGATACCATTTTTTTACAATTTATTTCTCCACCTGATTTTTTTGTCGACCAGTGTAGTCACATGGTAAACATCTTTTATCAAATAATATTCACCACAATAAAGACTGTGCAACACGCACAAACACCTGGGAATATATATATAATTCGATACTAATGTTCATTCACACGAAGAAATGAAACGATAATTATCTAATAGAAGAATAACAGTTCTCAAGTACCCAAGCAGTGGAATACAGTTATACCAAATATTATGTAACATCCTACAATTTTCCCGTTTACACGTAAACGCTCCATGTCTGAGCGAGGAAAATGCTTTACCGGTATCAACAAAAATCGAAGACCGTTACCGAAGATGACTCTCCTGATGACGTTCTTTTTTTTTGGAAAATTGGTCAATGATGGTTCTAGTTCCTTTCATTACGTCCTTGCCAATCTCTGTAACTGTAAAGTTTCCGGTGAGGAGATGCTCTAATGGCCCATTCACCCATTCAAATTGGCAGGAGTTCCTTTTGTAAACATTATATAGTCCGAAGGGGTTAAGGTCTGGAAATTTAACTGGCCATTAGTTCGAATTGGTTCAAATTATCCATCGATTCAAAAAGTTGAATAGTACTAGAATTAATTAAAAATTCTAAAGAGAAACAAAGAAGAACAATTCTTTGCCATTGCAAAAATAGATTCCTTTTTCTCAACGTTTTGTTGGTTTACTTAGGAGTGAAATTATAGTACCTACTGGAAACTTGCATCTTCTCAATTTAACATCTTGACACCTCGTTTTGATCCGAGACTCGGTAAAATCCAGAAGAAGGTATCAACGATGATAAGCATCGACACGAAGAGTGCTGCTACGAAAATTTGTTGACCATATACACGCTACTAATTCTTGTGAATCCTCGCTATATCTGGATTTCGTGTCATATCTTCCATCTATGTCCATCTATACTTGTTTTCCGAAACGATATCCATAAATATATTCGATGTTATCATTGGTGTGACAAGGTATCTTCTGATGAGAGCCGACGGAAAATGTTGGAGAGGGTATAACATGCAAATCTATGTGGTTGATAGTGAGGTGAACATGCTTGGATTTTCATCATCTAAATTCCTAGATGAGAAGCTGGTTTTCTTTGCGTGATTCCCACAGAGGTGAAATATAGTCTTTCCTTGAAAATACTCTTCAGCATTTCACGAAAAAAAAATCATATGAAAATTGAAGTAGAATTTAAAATAAAGTGGATAATACTTGCTTTCATGCAAATGATATTATTGAAACTTCACTCAATAAGTACCGAACATACCAGTGAAAACACAGTTTTCCTAATTCCCTTTATTTATATTCTTCAATATAGTCACCTTCAAGACCACTCCAAAGCTCTTCAAATAGAAAAATTCATCTTTGTATTAGAAATATGCTTCAATATCAGTTGGAAGCAAAATTCGCTCAAATTGACCACCATTTTAATCGATTTGTGACAAGGAGCGGCGTTGTCTTGGCAAAAAAGAATTTAGGCGAGTAGACAGTTCAGCATAGTCGGTTGTTCTTTAACACGTTTGATGTCAGCATACCACCTTTTCACAGTTGTTGTCGATGGAGCAGTGTCAAAATAATACTTATCAAGTCATTTATTCAGTTGTACAGTACTTAAAAGTCTAATCAATGAACGGAACTCTCTCATTTTTCAAAAAACAAATATCTTGACCTTCAATATCTTGATCCAGACTTTACTTTATGTTCCTAAATTTTGCCCAGATCTTTTGAAGCAGTTTAGTAAGTAGTTATACTCTACTGGCGGTGCCATTTGTGCGTGAGGCCAGGTACCTACTTATTGAGTAACGTGGTGTATAAAGTCAATAAATTTATATCTAAAAAGCATTATTATATCGTCAATCTTTCCTCACGTTTTTTTTTTTGAATAGCTGAAAATCTCTTAAATGACCGAACAGCCAGAATCACCACTGTGGAGGTGTGGACTCCTGCATGTTCATCGAATTAGCAATCAGCCACTCACCTTATAACCGATATCTTCATCTCCCAAGATGCCAGATATGCGGGATCATCGAGGTGACATTTAGCGACGAAGGCCATCTTGTTTTTCTCATCGCTTCAAGAGACGAAAGGGAATCCGATCCAGCATCCCATATTTACCGATCGAGAGATCTTCTCCGTACCCATGAATCATTCATTGGCATCTAGATGCCTTCATCTTTGAAACGATGAAGAAACCACTCCGTGGAACATCTTTGGTGGTTTCCCAGAAGGTAGAAGAACTCCGATCTCCTATTTGGTCGTGATTATTCGATTTTTGTCGGCCATCTTTCTGCACTTCGAATGTGGTGTTCTTAGGTTCAGCGTTCACGATGATAATGCCGTCAAACAATAGTTTTTCTTGGCTGTTGTCGATATTTATTTACTGAATTAAATGTATATGAAGTATCTTACATAAAACATTCCACATTTTTATCTGATACATAGGAAGTTTTGAGAGGATTTCACAAACACGAGGCCTTTAAATATTGTGGGGATATCAAGTTAAATGATTGCATATCACTCTGGTATTGTCATTGATCTAGTTGTCATGTTGATGATGAATTTTCTGGAAAATATCAGACTTTCTCTATTGCTTCCACATTTCTATTTTTGAATATTTTATTCTCGAATTTTTTCGATATTCGGGATGCAACTAAGCAACTTTTTTTCTATATCTCACGTTCTGCTTGTTCAATAGAAGGTTTCATTGTGATATTGAAAAAAAGTATATTTTGAGATAAATCAATGGATGTTTATTTCATTTCAAGTCAAGCTCATGTCAAGAAGTAGTTTTTCAATCTCAAGTTAAGTCAAGTATTTATTTATCAAGTACTTAAATCAAATCAAGCTACTTGATTTTGAGCAGTTTTATTGTGTAGTGTCATATCCATAAAATAATGATAAAATGAGAAGGAACCTTGCAAAAACACTTTCATTTATTGAACTTATTGTATGAGAGAACCGAAAATATCATCTCTTTCGAAATAGATACATAAATTGAATCACTATAAATCATAATAAAATGAAAAATGATGAAAAAATAAAGTTTCTCATTATTGAGAAACCTCCAGGCTTTGTTTGATTTCATAATTTTCCATCCAGGATCTAAGACACATGAGGCATCTCATAGATTTATCGCGTAATCTATTGCAGGTTTTTGTAACTGTAAGAGCAGCTCGGGAAAATTGCCTTTCAACAGGAGCTGAAGATGCTGGTGTTGATAAAAATCCTTGGGCATTTTGGCCAAGTTTGGAAAGATATTTCTGGAACTACCAAAATCTTTCAATAGCTTTCAAAGAAATGTGGGAAAACTACAATTAAAGTCACACTGGCGAAAACTTCAGTATCTCGGCGCTCGAGGAATCCGCTTATTTAGTCTAAGCGCATACTAGATTGCAGAAATATGCCGTGCGACGCGTGCATATCAAACTCAAGTATTATCAAGTAGCTTGATATCGAGTCAAGCAATAAGTAGGTATCTAAAATCAAGTCGAGTCAAACTAAAGTATGTAATTTTTCACGAGCTTCATTTTCAAGTCGAGTAGATGGTTAAAATATCAAGCTACTTGGTTTGATGAATCCCTAAATGTAAACGTAGCGCATGCTTGCAAAATCTTTATGGGAATCAGAAGTATGACAAAACCAAAAATAACTTGATGTGAAGTTTTCAAGAGCGAAAAAAGAAAGTATTGTGTTTATCACCATTCAGCATTTCGCCTCCAGCGTAAATTTTATCGTTAAAACGAGCCAAACCAACCATAAATCTAAAAGTTCGCCATCAATTTTCATTAACAATTCCCCTAACTTACATTCGGCTCGGATATGGAAATAAGAGGCTCCACGCGTCTAAGATATGTTCTCAGGGACCCTATTTATCTATTGAGTGCCGAGCATATATGTTAATGGCGAAGACTCGACCGTCTCACGACTTTTGAACGTGAAAATTCCTCAACCTGAGGAGATTTCTATTAATGCAAACAAAAGACATTCTTAACCGGGACGGTCATGAGAATCTGCTGATGGACCAGAAGGAAGAAAGGATCTTATGGGAACTGGGTATTGATGTTGTTCTTTGTGTTTTCAGATAACTGCCAGAAGGAAGACGGAAGCGTCTGCCAAAATGGTGCTTGCTTGGATGGTCAGTGCCATTGCAACGACGGGTATGGTGGCTGCAACTGCGAAGTACCAGGTATGTATAGTAAACCAATTTTTTTTGCTCTAATAAAGTATACAATGATAGAAAATATTTTTATTGGAGTAATTTCTGAGAGATGTCTTCCAAGGCCACTAAGGCTATATAATGACTAGTTAAGATTAGATCAAATGTAGGTAGAAAGCAGCGATCAGCTTTGTCTTTATACTTCTCTAAGAACACAACCATATCATCCCAACTTAGTCTTCTTCTGTTTCTTATCTTGTCCAATTTCGACTCCCATATCTGTCTTGCAGGCCTCTCTTCCTCCATTCTAATCAATCAATTGCCCTCATCATCCCATCTGTCTTTCTCCTACGTAATCCTCCATTTACTCTATCTTCAATTTTCTCCTAACATCCTCTTTCTTCCACCTATCCAATCTTGTTATACCCTCAATAATCCTAAGATACTTCATTTCCTATTAAATTGATTCAGTCCTTACTTGGTGGAAAATCATATTGATTTGGTAAAAAATAAATGTAAACACTTACTACTTTCCACAGATTCCACAGAAATTTGTTTACATTTATTTTTTACCAAATATTTCATTCCCATTGCCTGTAATAAGCTCCTACTGCTTTGTGTAGTAATCCATGTTTCACAGCCGTAAGTTAAAATAGCTTTTTATCTGGCACCCATACAGAGTCACTCTCTTGTCTCTAGCCAGATGTTCTACTATATTATGACACTTCAAGTCTACAAAAAGCTTTTGCTACGGGATTCCATGATTTCTTGGGCACCAATACATATAGCTAGGATTTCTGACCCAATAGAATGGATAGCCTAGTTCGGACCCTTGCAAGTGCCTCCTCTGATTTTGATTCATCTATGTGTCAAATAAATGACTTGTTATTCAGTTGGTTCACGAAAAACACAGCACTTTGATGGTCACTATTGACTAAAATAAATAGTTACATATTTGGAGAATTGAATAAGTAAAACACTACACAGGTAGATTGGTGGATAGAGTAGGGCTTTTAGGCAAAAAACAAGAACTTCTTTATTGCTCTTTCTTGTAATGAATCACCTGGTAAAATATTAACTTGGATCATATACAGACAAACCTCTCAGTTCATTCGAGCTATAACGATTTGCAATACTCATTTTTATTTCTTATATCAGATTTTTCTTCACGAGACTTGGACAGTTCAATAAGTGTAAAAGCTGCACTAACTGAATGTTAAATGTTCAAAGAAACCCGTCATACACGAGGAATGAAACTGAATATTAGAGATTGGCAATATTCCAGTGACACTGTCTGTTTAACCAAGTTAAATATTTTCAGAGTTAATTCTATACAATACAATCTACCGGTGAATTGTTTGATTAGAATATTTTGAGAGTAATTTGGTCGTTTTTTACTGTGGGTTCTTGAATTCCATTCCATCCACACAGACTCAGATGGTGCGAAAGTGAATTTCTTGCAAATATCCCGAAGATATCATCTCCATGCCAAGTTCAATAGCCCCATAGAACACTGAAAGTTAATAAGTGTATCGGGCCAATTATCACATGGTTCAGGAACTCCAAAACAAACTCCATTAACTGCTTCAGCGATAATGGAGGAACAAATAAAAAAAACCTTAAGAATGTCATTCACCTACACGATCTGGTAGGCTAATTTGGCTTTTGGTCGTTTTCAAGATTCCAAGCCTCGATATAATCATGCCCATTTGAATCCACTTCCATCCATATCGAAAATGCAACAAACCTGAACCACTCGGTTAATAATTCCAGAGGTTATTACCAAGGTGGAGACATAACCAAGAAATGAATATTCATTTTTAAATCTTCCTGAGTATTTTTGGAGATTTTTATGGTAACTTCTTTATTTCAGATGAAAACGAGTGCAAGTACAGACCTTGTGATGTTTTTGCACACTGTACGAACACATTAGGCAGTTTTTCGTGTACTTGTTACCCAGGTTACCAAGGAGATGGCTTTCACTGCGAAGGTAAGTGAAATTTCTGCACCATCATTCTCAGTTTCTAATGAACTCTCTCAACAACAAGCTCTTGACACAAGTATTTAGGTGCCTACTACACTGAAAAAAGTTATAAGACGTACGAGTATAGAATGAATATTGACAATTTAGGTTAGTCACTGACGGGTATCTGTCATGAATTCCATGACATTCACTTTTGTAGGTTAGGTTTAAACTTGAATGGTTTCTATGGCAAAGATGCTGACTTCAGTTGATAATATTCTTTTAAACTTTTACCACTAGCTATCAAATGCCATTCACACTAATCCAGAAAATATTTTTAACTGTCATTTAATAATTAAATTTTGACATTCCTCATCGACAAAGATCGCTGAACTACGAAATTGGTATTTACAGAGCAATTAAATTTGAATAATACACTTTTATCATCACTTTTTTCAGTGTAATAGGTAAGTGGATGTTGATAAATTGCATCTAGGTTATTGATCATAGAAAACGAAGGTTATTGAGAGATTTATGTCGAGCAGAACCTACGTCATGAAGTCGTGAATAAGTGCAAAAATTGCTAGATAGCAATAAAAGTTCCAACTGAAAATATTAATTTTTCCGGTTCACTTTTTCAGTCCATAATACCTACGTTAAGATTTATTTTCACTGTAATCACGGCTTTAATATAGGATGCGGCATGTAAGAAGACATTTATGGTAGTTTGTAAAAACGTCATGAATACCTGGAGCCCCCTTCGAATAGGAAACGAAAGTCAACTAATAAATGTGACACCAGGGCTATTATTGTGGTAAAAGATCCTCAAGATGAAATATCCCTAATTGATTCAAGATCTTGGATTTAATTACAAGCAATCATACTCATTAGGTAATTAAATGTCGTTTCATTAGAAATAGATAGAGATGCTTATCAGCGCTGAAGAGTCGTTTTTTGTAGAGAAAATTGATTTGCTACGGCTCATCTTCATGATGTTCTTCCTGATAACCATATAATATGGTATGTCGTAGATGGAAAAAAAAACCTGAATGGAGTCGGGATTTTCTGACCTTAAAAAGTTAGGTTAACTGCAAGCGGTGGTCACCCATCCAGATGTTGATTTTACTCGACGATGGCTTTGTATTTGGAAATTATGTACGTTAAACTTAGAGAAAAATGCATACAATAATAAAGGGTGTTTTTTTTTTTCGACGTATATAACTTTAAGTTGGCATAACTGTTCAAGATGGCGACCGGTTTAACAGTTGTCAAGTGATTTATTCTCAGTTTGGTTTGGCAATTCATCATGAATAGACTCACGCCTGAACAACGCTTGCAAATAGTGCAATTTCATTTCGAAAATAATGGTTCTGTGCGGAATACGTATCGCGCACTACGTCCATTAGCGATGAAGCGCACTTCTGGTTGAATGGCTACGTCAACAAACAAAACTGCCGCATTTGGAGTGAAGCTAATCCTCAATTGTATGTCGAAACACCGTTACATCCAGAAAAAATGACTGTTTGGTGCGCTTTATGGGCTGGTGAAATCATTGGTCCCCGTACTTCTTCAAAAACAATGATGGCCAGAACGTTACAGTCATGCTGATCGGTATAGAGCCATGATTACTAACTTTTTCATTCCTGAATTGAACAACCATGATGTCCAGGAGCTGTGGTTCCAACAAGACGGCGCAACATGTCACACAGCTCGTGCCATAATCCATTTATTGAAGGACACGTTTGGTGACCGCCTAATTTCACGTTTTGGACCTGTGAATTGGCCTCCAAGATCTTGTGATTTAACACCGCTAGACTACTTTCTGTGGGGCTATGTAAAGTCATTGGTCTATGCGGATAAGCCACAAACCCTTGACCATTTGGAAGACAACATTCGCCGTGTTATGGCAGATATACGGCCACAAATGTTGGAAAAAGTCATCGAAAATTGGACGTTCAGATTGGACAACATCCGAGCCAGCCGTGGCTGTCATATGCCAGAAATCATATTTAAAATGTAATGCCACAAGATTATCTTGCGGATAAATAAAATTCACGTCAATCGAATAATCCATCGTTGTTTTATTGCAATTTAAAGTTCTATAGCTCTAAAAAACACCCTTTATAAGACGCAAAAATTCATAAATTACGTATCGACGGATTTGATGTAATACTTCAAAGTAGACCAAGCAACTGCTATGCTCCCATTTTGATCGAAAAATGGAGGCTGAAACTGAAACAGGAAATCCTCTGCACCTCAATTACAAAATTTTTCTGGCTATATCGGAGGCAACAGGCCTGGTCAAGCTTCTTCGACTAGTTATCAAGCCCGGCAAACCTCCAATAACAGTGCACGGTAATATCGCTTATCTGCTTACGATATGAAAGATTTAATTGTTTCTAATGACAGGTGGACGATTTACTGCTGTGGTATTTTATGGGTTATGAATACTTGTTTATTGCTAAATGAACGAATATTATGCTAAATTGTGCGTGAGGTGAACGCGGTATCTAATTTACGACCATCGGAGTTATAGTTTCATTTCCTTACCGCGTGATTTGTGTGGTGTGGTCTATTGATTTTGTTTGGTATCGGGTTTCATGACTGGTTTAGTTGCAACTTGAGATTCGAGTAACATGATGGTCTGCTGGGTCCGTCTCTGGAGTTTGTCAACGCTTCAACTGGTCAAGGGACTGGTTTAGCAGTTTACGATTCGCTTAAGTGATCTGAAGTTATCGACATTTTCTGACAGTATATATCGTCTCAAAGTTTTAAGTAAAGGGTGTTTTTTTTAGAGCTATAGAACTTTAAATTGCAATAAAATAACGATGGGTTATTCGATTGACATGAATTTATTCATCCGCAAGATAATCTTGTGGCATTACATTTTAAATATGATTTCTGGCATATGACCGCCACGGCTGGCTCGGATGTAGTCCAATTTTCGATGACTTTTTCCAACATTTGTGGCCGTATATTGGCAATAACACGGCGAATATTGTCTTCCAAATGGTCAAGGGTTTGTGGCTTATCCGCATAGACCAATGACTTTACATAGCCTCACAGAAAGTAGTCTAGCGGTGTTAAATCACAAGATCTTGGAGGCCAATTCACAGGTCCAAAACGTGAAATTAGGCGGTTACCAAACGTGTCTTTCAATAAATCGATTGTGGCACGAGCTGTGTGACATGTTGCGCCGTCTTGTTGGAACCACAGCTCCTGGACATCATGGTTGTTCAATTCAGGAATGAAGAAGTAAGTAATCATGGCTCTTTTTCGATCACCATTGACTGTAACGTTCTGGCCATCATCGTTTTTGAAGAAGTACGGACCAATGATTCCACCAGCCCATAAAGCGCACCAAACAGTCAGTTTTTCTGGATGTAACGGTGTTTCGACATACACTTGAGGATTAGCTTCACTGCAAATGCGGCAGTTTTGTTTGTTGATGTAGCCATTCATCCAGAAGTGCGCTTCATCGCTAAACAAAATGAAATGGACGTAGTGCGCGATACGTATTCCGAACAGAACCATTATTTCCGAAATAAAATTGCACTATATTGCAACCGTTGTTTAGGCGTGAGTCTATTCATGATGAATTGCCAAACCAAACTGAGAATAAATCATTTGACAGCTGTTAAATCGGTCGCCATCTTGAACAGTAATGCCAACTTAAAGTTATATACCTTGAAAAAAAAAACACCCGTTAGATTCAATCGTAGGTTTTTGAGAATGACATTTCATTTCTGGAAACTCCAGAGTTTTCCCAAAATTGTTTCGGTATATGTTTACTTTACAAAATAAACTTTCAATATATAAGGTGTTGAAGTTCGATTACCACTGCCTAAAGTTTGTCCCACTCATTCCTCAACACCCTATAGACTTATATTAAAGGTCGTCATCCACACCAATATTTATGTGGTAAAGGACGCCACCCACGAAAATATTTGTGCGCTACAAATCATAAAGGTCGCCACCCACGACAACAATAACCGAGTAAACGCTAAAGGAGACCATACACGGCACGATTTTCGCCAAATCGACGGTCGAAGCGAACTACGTCTTTGCCATCGTACCTATCGGAGCGCGGAGCCGTGGTATGAGGAAGTGCGGAGACCTATCCGTAGCAAGAACATTTCGACGGATGTCACCGGAGGCTGTCGAACCGCGAAGAATATCAATAATCTAATAACTTCCGTCCGAGCCGTACGCACGTAGCGCATAATGAACCTTAATAAATCCGATCTCGCAATTTTCCCCGCCATTGGCCTTCGGACATGCCCGGGTACTGTTACTGTTGGGCGGAATGGGCCCCTAAGTACATTTCTAATCTGCGCCAGCTCGATTATGGCAGTCACGACCTTCCTCGCGGCCTACCCGATTTCCAGTCGGATATTGTTGGCGCCCCTGCGCTTGCGTGATCGCGTCACGTGAGGTGGAACGCACTGGCCGGCGGTTGACCATTAAAACGTCAGATTTGACGCGTTTCCTGGTCCTTCGATCCTGGATTTCGTTCCTCGATGGTGGCGAGATTGGTAGTGTTGGTATCCATGCGTTGTGATCGGTAATAGGCCGATTGGAAAGTCTCCGGTCTATCATTGTAAAGCACATTTTTTTTGGCAAAATTCGATTTTTTTATTCATCATAGTTGCCTTTGAGGGCGATACAGCGATTATAGCGATCTTACAACTTTTCGATATATTTTTGTGGTAAGATTTGTCTTTCGCTTCAAAATAGGCCTCAGTTTCGGCGATTACTTCTTCATTGACGCCAAATTTCTTTCCAGCGAGCATTCTTTTGAGGTCTGAGAACAGGAAAAAGTCGGATGCGGGCCAGATCTGGCGAATACGGTGGATGCAGAAGCAATTCGAAGCCCTATTCATGCAATTTTGCCATTGTTTCCATTGATTTGAGGCACGGAGCATTGTCTTGATGAAACAACACTTTTTTTTTCAAATGGGGTCGTTTTTTAACGATTTCATCCTTTAACGATCGAATAACGCTATATAATAATCGCTGTTGATGGTCTGGCTCGTTTGGAGGTAATCAATGAATATTACACCTTGCGAATCCCAGAATACTGCTGCCATAACCTTGCCAGCTGACTGTTGTGTTTCCCTCGCTTTGGATTCTGTTCATCGTATGCAGTCCACTCAGCTAACTGCAGATTGGACTCCGGAGCGAAATGATGGAGCCATGTTTCATCCATTGTCACATATCGACGCAAAAATTCAGGTTTATTGCACTTAAACAGCTTCAAACACTGCACAGAATCATTAATACGTTGTTGCTTTTGATCGATTGTGAGCTCGCGAGGCACCCATTTTGCACAAAGCTTTGTCATGTACAAATTTCGTGAATCATATGATGTACACGTTCAGATGATATCTTCACATTGTCAGCTATCTCGATCAACTTCACTTTATGGTCATCCAAAATTATTTTGTGAATTTTTTTTATTTTTTCGTCGGTGACAACCTCTTTTGGGCGTCCATTACATTCACCGTCTTCGGTACGCATTTCACCATGTTTAAACTCAGCATACCAATCAATGATGGTTAAATTTCCTGGTGTATTTCCCGGAAACTCTTCATCAAGCCAAGATTTTGCTTCAACTGTAGTTTTTCCCTTCAAAAAGCTATATTTTATCAGCACACGACCGGGGATTTATCAATTTGCCTTATATGTCGTAGTTAGTGTGGGAGGCTTAACAATTTTCCTTATGATGAGAATTTTTGGAATGTAAACTATTACTTCACCTTTTAATCGCTCTGATCATGAAACCCCAAATTCGTCCATTATACAACCGTCTACCAGATGCTTCAAGGTTCCCAGAACAACAATATGAACCTCTCTTAACGTCAATTAACCGTTGCAACTACTAAAGCTCCAATACCAACACTTAAACTCTGGATTACGTCTCATTGAAATCGAATTTCCAATAAATATCGAACTGCGCGTAATTAAAACTGTAAAAAGCGCAAGCGGTTGAAGCTTGGACTTCCTCATCAGTATGCAGATGAAAAGAGTGGTTACGTCTTTACGTCTCCTATAGGAGATACAGGATGTGACGTCAAAGACTTCCTTGATCGAGCGATACCCTAGGGGTAGGCTTATTTAGATTAATCATGATTCGATTAGATTTCAAAAGGAATATTAGTTAGTTTTTTGGTGGTTTCATGTTGAGCAAGTACTACTGACAGTATGACTTTGGATAGGTAAATTGGTATTCAACTCATGAAGGAAGAATAGTCTATATCTCAATAAAATTTTGACGTTACCACGTCTAAAGGAAATTCAGAAGAATGATCTGCAACGCAGTTGTTATTCCATTCCAAATTGAGAACAGAATGTTGCTTTGAAAAAAAGATCATTGTGTGAAATATAATACTCTTCTTTCCCAGAACTCAAACTGGTGCATCAAGCAGGAACGCAGTCAGAACACTTGCAGAATCATAAGCAGGCCGGTTCCGAAAACTTTTGAAATATGTAGAAGCGACGTATTTCTCGAGAATTTTTTCGCAATCGATGCTATCCGAGCAATTTGTCGTATGTCCCATTGATTTCAATTTATTCGCCACCATCTCCGAATCTCCACAGCTTGCAGCATCATCTCCGTTCATGAATTATATATTTGAAATTCCGTTGACTGTTTTTTTTTCTGCGATCCGTGTAAAGGAAGATATATGTGGTCGATATTGCCTGAAAGTTAAATTTCGATTAGTTAACGTCAGCAATAACTGCGATATATTATGCTAATCGGTTGGATATTTCGCGTAAACCGGTATCAAGATGAAGTAGGTACTTTCGAATGGCCAAATGTCCATAGACGGCAACCAGTTCTCTATCATCTGCCAATTTACCTAACTTATAGCTCGAACGAAATCGAGCGGAAGTGACGTATGTAAACGACTTTTCGCTTGCGTTTCGCGTTAATTTAACCAGCTGCGATTGGATTCATCAGAGATTCTGGAAGATTCGAAGAAGGACTTTGAGGCCTCAAACTCACAGAAAATTAATTTCTTTCTAGGTTTAAAGTTTCATTACACTTAAAATTCTATTAAAGTCCTTGAATTCGCCGGTAATTCTGCTTTCTATGAGTCCTCGGACTCATAGATAAATCTATATCTATCATGGGTATCTAATATCTACCCTTGCAACTACTCAATAGAACTTTCTGTGAGTCTCTAGACCTATTAGAAAATTATATAAGCTGTGAGTCCTTTAGTTCGTAGAAAATTATGTTTTCTATGAGCCCTTGGACTTATAGATGAATCTATCCTTATGGGGATTTAATAGCAGCTCTTTCAACCAGCAAATATTCAACTAATTCTTCAGAAGTAGTTGACAAGGAAAGAATTTTTTGTGAATCTCCAGGCCCATATAAAATTATATTTGCTGTGAGTTCTTGGGTTCATAGTAAATTCTGTTTTTAATCTTTTCTATCTATTTTTCATGCGGGATTTGATATAGTCCCTTGCAACCAGTAAATAGAACTTTCTGTGAGTTCCAAGACTCATAGAAAATTATATATGCTCTGAGTTCTTGAATTCATGAAAAATTCAGTTTTCCATGAGTCTTTGTACTCATAGATGAATATATAACTCGAATGGTTAGCTACAAAGGGCTGATATTTTATGTCCGTAGAATTTCGTCAATTTATTCATTCATGAGTCCTTGGACTCATAGATGAATCTATAACTTGAATGGTAGTCTACCAAGGGCTCATAGTCTAAGGGCCCACAGAAATTTGTTTTCTATAATTCCTCACATAGCTATTGGTTGTTATATCAGAACTTCATCTCACTCAATGTAGGGAAAATCCATCTAGACCTACGATAGCTCTAGCAATTTTTTTATTCACGAAAGACATGCCAATTTATTCGTTTGCAGATGTCCAAAGTAAACTCATTCCGATGTTTGTACCTAACGTTTGTAAGATTGTAACTTCCATGTAGATACAGAGTGGTCTCGCACGTCTCCAGCGTTAAGTACCGGCTCACAATAGAATGTCAACGTTGGACACCCTGTATCCTCTGTTAATCTACATAGGCATTTCCAAGATAACGCTTTAACCCAGCGTACCGCTGTTCCTTGTCAACTGCGCCGATCTTATCGATGAAACAGATAAAATTGCCGTAAAATAGGGGACTATTCAAAGTGGGCTGTTAAAAGAAACACAGCCTCGATATC
Source organism: Harmonia axyridis (assembly GCF_914767665.1). Taxonomy (NCBI): domain Eukaryota; kingdom Metazoa; phylum Arthropoda; class Insecta; order Coleoptera; family Coccinellidae; genus Harmonia; species Harmonia axyridis. The sequence goes on from NC_059505.1 coordinate 37,432,778, forward strand.
TGCTCCAACTTCTTGCGCCTGCTGGTAGTCTCTGTGAGCAGAGGAGAGCAGAGGAGACACTTCATGTTGGACTGATTAATGGTGGCTTATCTTCAACGATACGTAGGTGGCATATTCAACTACCGGGAATTTATATCTGCTCACTTCCCTGTTCTAATTAAAAGTGAGGTTATTTATCGAGTTGCCATTATAGAACGATTCGACATAGGTAGCGCCCGTTAGTTTATGGGTTGGATGATGAGGAACTGATTTGAATAAGAAAACAAGCAGATATGCCTCGATGGTTCAGCTCTTACAAGATCTTTTTATCGTAGCGTGGATCTGATACAGGTGGAATGATTGATTGATGCAGTATCTATTGACTCGGTGGAACCTAATTTTTTCGTTTAACATCGAAAGCGTCGGTTTATGATGTTGGCGTTTGACAGATGTCACTTTTCGTTCGACCTTGAATCTACAAGTAATTGATTTTCTCTAATTATGTGGCGAATCTGTTCATTTTGCCATACTCCCTTGGCTATATTTCACTATTTTTTCGTAGATACGCTGAACGTATTCCCCTCTATCTGTCAAACTTGTGGTACAGAATTCAATTCTGCCAACCAACGTTTTTAAATGCAAAAATCACTGAATGATATTTATGAAAATATTCCATTGATTTCAATATTAATTCATCGAATTAGAGAAAATAATGCCTTCTGCAGAAGAAGTTATTAATAATACAAGTGCAGAAGGCATTGATATTCTTCCACGAGTTCAAAATTTAAAAACGAGCCACGAAGTGCCGAGTGTTTGAAGGCCTGAGAAGAGGAAAAAGTCGCTGGAGGCCAGATCTGGCGATTACGGTAGATGCAGAATGCAATTCTGCCATTGTTTTTATTGATTTGTGACACGGCGCATTGTCTTGATGAAACAACACCTTTTTTCTTCAAATGAGGTCGTTTTTTAACGATTTCATCCTTTAAACCATCCAATAACGCTATATAATAATCGCTGATGATGGTCTGGCCCTTTTGGAGGTAATCAATGAATATTATACCTTGCGCATCCCAGAATACTGATACTATAACCTTTCCAGCTGAGTGTTGTGTTTCTCCTTGCTTTGGATTCGGTTCATCGTGTGCAGTCCACTCAGCTGACTGTCGATTGAACTCCAGAGTGAAATGATGGAGCCATATTTCATCCATTGTCACCGATGCATAAATTCAGGTTTATTGCACTCGAACAGCTTCAAACACTGCTCAGAATCATTAACACCTTGTTGCTTTCGATCGATTGTGAGCTCGCGCGGTACCCATTTTGCACACAGCTTTCTAATGTACAATTATTCGTGAATGATATGATGTACACGTCCAGATGATATCTTCACAATGTCTGCTATCTCGATCAACTTTTTTCACAGTCATTCAAAATTATTTTGTGAACTTTTTTGATTTTTTCGTCGGTGACAGCCTCTTTTGGGCGTCCACTGCGTTCGCCGTTTTCGGTGCTCATTTCACCACGTTGAAACTTAGCATACCAATCAATGATGGTTGATTTTCCAGGTGCCGACCCCGAAAACTCTTCACCAAGCCAAGATTTTGCTTCAACTGTATTTTTTCCCTTCAAAAAGCAATATTTTATCAGCACACGAAATTCTTTTTTCCATCTTTTTTCAAATAACAAAAATAGTTACACTCACAACGCAATATCTCACGAACTAATGGTCAGACTGCTGTCAAATTTTGACACGTATCGTTTGAAGGTTGGTACTAACGAAATATCATATGGATTTAATACCAGCACCTCCATCTGTGGATCAGACCGAGGACTTTTCAATTGGCCTAATATATGGACTAAACGTTGACTTAGTCAAAATTGGTTACCTGATTTCAATGTTCATAGCCCTACAATTTGAACCTTTATAGAATATATAACAATTCCTTTATTCAATTAGTCGATAAAGGCAGAGAAAAGTCACAAAAAACCCTAGTGCAGAATTTGCAACGATATAAGTTTAGTTGCAAATAACCTAATTTCAGAATAGTTTTTGATGTTCTCATGCACCAAGAAAGCAGAATCCAAGTGTACTCCGTGAGAAAGTTAAAATCATATTCCTCTTCGCAGTATTCCTCTCTTCTAACATCGAAAAATGTAATTGCATTTCACTTTCATCTAGCCGGCCATAACGTTCAAGTTCTTCAAGTGCTCTCACGATGAGAACTGTTGGATCTTCGCTCAGGGGACCTAATGGATATTATCAATCCACCCATCCGTTGATAATTGTCGTCCCGAGTTAATCCATTACTGTTTTGAATCGAAGAAGTCTACTCCGCTGGAATTCTCGTTGGACAGATAAGCCTCTCGTACTCTCCAACTAATTGCTATATTTTACCCGCCAGTTTTTGTTGGCGTTTGAGCAAACAAGATCTGGGAAAAAACTTGGGGAATTCTAGATTGATTGACGGGTGTATCTTCCAGACAAAATAGTTTTAATATTCTCGACGCGAACTACAATGTAAAAAGTACTACAGTCAATTTCGTTACGTTATTCTTATTTATGGTAGAGGGACTATCGATTGACAATGCATGGGAGAGGTTTAAAGCATGAAGGAGAACATAAATCAGTCTCAAAAGTATAAATAACCCAAAGAGAATTGATAATTAGATCTGAATAAGAGATCTTTTTACTGAAGAAGTCTTTATTAAGGGGGGGATGTATAATTGATGAAGTTATACTTGAATTGGCTGACATTTGAATGTCATAATGACACATTAATTGATTCATGACATATGGGTGTTGGTTAAGGTCAAATGCATAGAGTTATAAACGTAGATAGAGGGAGTATACGCAATGTTTACATGTCCCCAACATGGTTAGATTACGTTGTCGGATTGTGATATATTTTCAAATCCACAATTTTACTATATCGTTATAAATGTATATTATATTGAATGAAATATATTTATTTGAGTGATTCCCGATCAAATATGCAAATTTGAATATTTGGAATAATTGGAAGATATTGTCTGTATCTACCTGCTGAAATCCAAGGTTTGGCAATTTTTGCTCTCCTAGTGTCATCAGTTGTTTCCCGTCGTTTTGCTTGCTTGAAGTTTGTTTTCTGAATTTCTGATATATCTAGGTATTTATTTCAATATATTTTGAGTTTATATGATACGATGATTCACTATGGAACATAAGAAGTGCGTTCTTTGTGGAGAAACTCGCGAATTGAGTGAAATATCGTATCACTGATATGTTTTCCTTTCCGCGCGCTTCATGTTAAATTTGATAGTACATGTTGAAAACAAAATTTGCTTACTGAAAATGACATATGCTCTTTCTATCAATGTTTATTACTCTAAGGGTAAAGGTCAGTATTTCGTTGAGAATATCAGCTACGCATTCTAAGTTCATGAAATTTTTGAAAGATAGTAACTAGTATCTTGAAACGAATCTCCAAATCTTTTCAAAAGTAGATATATCTGACAAAACTGAATATTAGGCAACAAATTTCATCGATTTGACGTAAACAACCAACAACTGTCAAATTTTCACGATTGCCAACATGAAACCATCGAATCATCTTCCCCTAGTTAAGATTCTACAAGGAACCAAAGGCTATATAAAAACTTCCTATTAGATACTTCCTAAACTAGCCAACTTGATGATGGCGAATTGTTGTCGTGTCTAGAGAAGAAGACGTCGTGGTCCAGTTCGTTGATCCAGCAAGGTTGATGATCTTAGTTGGCTAGTGCGCTTTATGGGTTTGGCCTGCTACCATATTATTTCACGATCTTGGGGCACAGGGCTCAACTAGGAACATTCAATTTAGCGTCCTACGCAGTAAAATAGTAATGAACCAGAGTGAATTCAGGGTTATTATAAGTGTTCATTCGACAGGAGTGTACACGGCAAGATTGAAAAAGAATGGTTTCCTTGAGTTAAGAAGTTTACGACAACCGTTAGGCGAGTTCTGTTATAGACCTATGGGAAAAAGGGAAAAAATCACGTCGTTTATGATACCATCATTTATGGTGGCAACACTGGCGACTTCATACGCTGACAAGCTCATAATCGCGTTATGAATTGGCACAGAGTTACACGATTAAGTTTCTTGATGATCGTGGATTTCGTCGAAATAATAGTAAGACCTTGTTTGAAGACGGGTTGTTAATTATGTCTCTAATGAAGAAGACTTATTATTTTCAGGAAATGCGTACCTCAAAATGATATATGACAGAACTGCATGAATATCCGAGAAATGGAACTCAACTTCTCTTATCTGGTTCAATTAAAAAAAACGCTTCATAACCTGTGATGGATTGTGTTGTGTGTGTGTTCTTTAGCATGTAACGAATAACAATCGAGAATCACTCAAATAAATATATTTCATTCCATATTATATACATTAATAACGATAGAGTACAATTGTAGATTTGAAAATATATCACAATCCGACAACGTGATCTAACCATGTTGGGGACATGTAAAAATTGCGTATACTTCCTCTATCTATGTTTATTACTCTATGGGCTCCCCAATTAAGAAATAAACAGGGTGGTATCGTGTTTCACCACTTTCAGAACAGCCTGTAGAGATAGAAATAATTCAAGATTATGCGCTGAGTGCTGTCGTGTCCGTCAAAATTATGAATCATTTTCCTAGCCCAAAATTCACGAAAGTTATATCGCCCGATCATGCACTATGGTCTCATCCTGATCCTGTATAATTATAACATCAGAACATCTTGCTAAATTTAATTTTGATAGCGTCATCAAAAGAATAAGAAATTCAAAAAGAATATTGAAAAATTATTATACAACTGACGTCCGCAGCTTAAGCTCCCGTCATTATTCGCCAGTTGAGCCTTTGAGGACCACATAACTGTATACATATATGTGGTTTCCAAGGGCGTAATTCGCGCAAAAATTGAAGGAATAAATAATGACACAATTGAATAATAACACAATAATAAATAAATTAAATGTACTCAACTACTAATGAACGAACGTACAGAAAGAAGGGAAGGGACATCGAAATCTTTCGCCAATCTCCAAATAAAAAAAATCTCAAACGACCAGAACAGGCAAAAGGACGCGTCGTAATGCATGAACAGTAAATTGATTTAATTTGCGGTTTAATGAACTACAGTTAGGACGCCTGGTGTGTGATCCTGAACGTCTCGAACAGTTATAACCCATGGACTCAGTAGTGCATATGAAATGTGCACCTATATTAGCACCTGTGGCGCGAGTAGTTCTAATAATTGACGTGCAATTTAACAAGACATTATCATTTCACCATTGTCATACGACGGGGCTTTTGTTGCGTGCTCGGTTTGATCGTTGAACCCAGAAACGTTTTGGTTATCTGATGTCTTCCTTGACATTGACGTAAGACCCACAAGGAGAATGAGAGCTCGAAAGCTCCTGATTTCAAGTCAGGACTTTACCCGTTTTGTCTTGATATTCTTCTTGAATTTTGTGAGATTTTGATGATTCCTCAGAGCAATAATCATAGACATTAGAAAAATGCATGCAATAGAAGTGACGTTATTTTCATTCGTTCCTATGCGTTGGTGTAAAAAAATGTTTATAATCATGGACTTTGATATACCAAATTATTCGACCTTCCTATTGATAATTAAGTCGAATTCTATTATTTTACGAGCAGTTACAGTCGCATTCATAGTATTTTATCAAGAAATCAACATCCGTATCTTCAGATTGTGAATTGCAATTGAATTTGGACTACTGATCAATTGAGTGTTGTGTAATAATGCTATATTTTGATTCGGCACATAAAAACAAAATTGAACACTGCCCCAACCTCAGAGTAATAAACATAGATAGAGGGAGGATATGTCATTTTCAGTAAGCAAATTTTGTTCCCAATATGATCTATCAAATTTGACATGAAGCGCGCTGAAATGAAAACATATCAGTGATACGATATTTCATTCAATTCACGAGTTTTTCCACAGAAAACGCACTTCTTATGTCTCATAATGAATCAACGTTTCATATTAACTCGAAATATATTGAAATATATACCTAAATATATTTTAACTTCAGAAAACAAACTTCAAGCGCGCCAAACGACGTGAAACAACCGATGACACTAGGAGAGCAAAAGTTGCCAAACCTTGGATTTCATCAGGTAGATACAGAAAAAAACAAATATTCTGCTCAATATAAATTCAACAATTAGGAATAATATCGGATTCCAAATATTCCAATTTGCTTATTTAATCGGGAATCAATGACACACAGGAAGTGTGTTCTTTGTGGAGAAACTAGCGATTTGAGTGAAATATGAAATCACTGATAAGATTTTGTTATTACATGTTGGGGACAAAATTTGCTCAATGAAAATTTTAAATGCTCTCTCTGTCTATGTTTTTTACTCTGAGGATTTGCCTCATAAACAAACTTAGTCGACGCATCCAGACCTCAACGTACCCTAAAAATTTCAAGTCTCTAGGTCTTAACTTTCGGAAATTTACGACCGGACGTACCTATAGAATTCATTGTTATCACAATTTCTCCATAAGTGAGTTTAAGCCGTTCGTTCAAAGGAATCCATCCTGCGACATGAAACGTCTTTTTAATTTGACCACTGAGACCGAATCTCACCAAACAAAACACCAGGGGTATCTTAATTAAGAACCCGCTTCGCATTCCAGCTAAATTGGTACCCATCGGGCCAAAACCATTAAAAATTGTGACAAGCGACTTCACAGTCATGAGAAACAATCCAGACACTTTACCGTAATCGACATCAAAAGTATATGAGGAGGTCCTCTGGCCAACCTCTACTTCGGTTTCGACAGATACCATCTCGCGTAACAGCCAATTAGCGAAAAGTGTTAAGAGAACCCTGGCAAAAACCAAAATGCTGAAGGAGTAAATTCTAGCCTACTGTACCGGAGATTTTTCGCACTTATTTTCCTTTTTGTCGAATTTAAGATAATCAGAATATTTATTATTTTCTGTATCTACCTGATGAAATCCAAGGTTTGGCAACTTTTGCTCTCCTAGTGTCATCGGCTGTTTCTCATCGTTTGTCACGCTTGAAGTTCTAAAGGGTGTTTTTTTTTCAGACCTATAGAACTTTAAATTGCAATAAAACAACGATGAATTATTCGATTGACATGAATTTTATTTATCCGCAAGATAATCTGGTGGCATTACATTTTTAACATGATTTCTGGCATATGACCGCCACGGCTGGCTCGGATGTAGTCCAATCTGGACGTCCAATGTTCGATGATTTTTTCCAACAATTGTGGCCGTATATCGGCAATAACACGGCGAATGTTGTCTTCAAAATGGTCAAGGGTTTGTGGCTTATCCGCATAGACCAATGGCTTTACACAGCCTCACAGAAAGTAGTCTAGCGGTGTTAAATTACAAGATCTTGGAGGCCAATTCACAGGTCCAAAACGTGAAATTAGGCGGTCACCAAACGTGTCTTTCAATCGATTGTGGACGAGCTGTGTGACATGTTGCGCCGTCTTGTTGAAACCACAGCTCCTGGACATCATGGTTGTTCAATTCAGGTATGAAATCATGGCGGTATAGACCGATCACCATTGACTGTAACGTTCTGGCCATCATCGTTTTTGAAGAAGTACGGACCAATGATTCCACCAGCCCATAAAGCGCACCAAACAGTCAGTTTTTATAGATATAACGGTGTTTCGACATACACTTGAGGATTAGCTTCACTCCAAATGCGGCAGTTTTGTTTGTTGACGTAGCCATTCAACCAGAAGTACGCTATATCGCTAAACAAAATGCGCTTATGAAAATCGGGATACGTATTCCGCACAGAACCATTATTTTCGAAATGAAATTGCACTATTTGCGAGCGTTGTTCAGGCATGAGTCTATTCATGATGAATTGCCAAAGCAAGCTGAGAATAAATCACTTGACAGCTGTTAAATCGGTCGCCATATTGAACAGTAATGCCAACCTAAAGTTATATACCTCGAAAAAAAAACACCTTTTATTTAGGTATTTATTTCAATATATTTTGAGTTATTATGAAACGTTGATTCACTATGGGACATAACAAGTGCGTTCTTTGTGGAGAAACTCGCGAATTTAGTGAAATATCGTATCACTGATATGTATTCATTTCCGCGCGCATCATGTCAAATTTGATAGTTCATGTTAGGGACAAAAGTTGCTTGCTGAAAACGACATATGCTGCCTCTATCTATGTTTATTACTCTGAGGTCTCTTCAAAATTATCTGTGAATGCAAGACAACACAATTTCATTTATTTGACGTTTAAAACTGTCAAATTTTCACGATTGTCAACATGAATCATCGAATGATCTTCCCCTAAGAGTCTACAGGTAAATACAACTACAAGGAATAACCGAAAAGTGTTAAGAGAACCCTGGCAAATGCTCAATGCTGAAGGAATAAATTCTAGCCAACTGTACCGGGGGATTTTTCGCACTCAAGTTACAACTCTATAGCCCAAAGGGAATTGTTGGGGCCGTTATGAACGCACATACAATTTCCATTCTCTGAAATTAATTTCCTTTTCTTGTTAACTGCAACTCTGGAGGTTTAACGCTATTACGTTCTGTAACAGTACCACTAGGAGATTTGCGGAAGGATATGTTTAACTGTGCTAATCTGCTGGAACCGATGGATTGTGACACAAATGAAGGGTATAACAGTTATCAGTCGATGAGTTTTTGTTTTTTATATTCTTCATAGATTGCGAAATTATGAGCTTTTTCCTGTTGCTTCCGGAAATCTATTCCGCCTGAAATTTTATGATTACTTCACGGTAGAATTGATGGGGCAAATCCGGCCGATTGTTTGGGAGTTGTAGCCCTTCACAACACTGATTCAATGGTGATTTGAAACCCTATAGTTGATTGTGAAATAATAACATGAGAGTTATGCAAAATTCCTTGAAGATTCTTTTTTTCAAATGGGATATAATTTTAGTTACATATCCTAGAAATTCTTCGCTCCATCTTTAACAGCATGCTGCAACATATGCTGAATCAAATGTGATCGAAATACTACCTTTTGTCATCCGAATCAACTTTCAGTTGTTTGAGAAAACAGCAAAAATAGTACTTATTGTATGAAAGAACCAAAAATATCAACTCTTTTGAAATAGAAACATGAATGAAATCATAACAAAACAAAAAATATTAAAAAATTAAGTTTCTCAATATTGATAAACCTCCAGGCTTTGTTTGATTTCATAATTTTCCATCCAGGATCTAAGACACATGAGGCATCTTATAGATTTGTCGTCTAACCCAATGCGGGTTTTTGTAACTGTAACAGCGAAGGAAAATTGTCTTTCAACAGGAGCTGTAGATGCTGGCGTTGATGAAAAATCCTTGGTCATTTTGGATAAGTTCGGAAAGATCTTTCTGAAACTACTAAAACCTACCAATAGATTCCATAGAAATGTGAGAAAACTATTAATAAAATCACACTGGCGAATGCTTCAGTCTCTCGGCGCTCGAGGAATCCCCTAATTTAGTCTAAGCGCGCACTAGATTGCAGAAATATATGCCATGCAACGCGTGCATATCAAGCTCAAGTAATATCAAGTAGCTTGATATCAAGTCAAGTCAAGTTCAAATATGTAATTTTTCACGAACTTGATTATCAAGTCTAGTAGTTGGTTGAAATGTCAAGCTAATTGGCTTGATAAATCCCTATACATGACTATCCAGCTCATTCTTCAAATCTGGTCCTCAGTGATTAGTGGCTTTTGCAGACCTCGAAGGAATGCTCCAAGGAAGACATTTGTCTCTAATGAAGAATAAAAAATTTATTGCCGATGTTGAAGCCTATATCGAAAGCAAAGACAAAGGAATTGAAAAATTAGAGAAGCATTAGAGTACATGTTTTACATTTGCAGGTGATTTTCTGCTTTCTATGACACTTAATGGTGTTCTTCAAAGCTCTGTGTTAGGTCCAATACTGTTTTCGTTACGAAGGTGACATTCACTTCAAAAGGCTAAAAAAAATATCCAAATCACTCCTATCGACCTTAAGGCAATTCTTACAAATTCAACTCTCTATCTGTGAGCCTACCAACATCAAACAACCTTGCACACCGAGATCATTGAGTGGCAGATAGGCAATTTCCATATCTGGTGCACGTCCGCGTGAAAGGCGGTGCTGATGCAGCTCATCCATTATTATTTCCTGGTTTCAACCGCATTCCGGGCCTCAAAAACGGAGGTGTTAATGCTAAAGTTGCCCCTACACGTCACGGGCGCACTCGCCGACTTGTACAGTTAATCTTCCATTACCCACTGCGTCGGTTATTAATGAAGTGGTGGAGAGGGGCGGAGGTGACGCGTAGGAGTGCATCGAATCCGATTTAATTAAAGCGCTAGTCTCGTCAAGTGTATAAATCTCGATTGGCGATGTTGGGAATCCTTCGTTTTGGTATTCGCGTTTGATTGGTGGTGGTGACATCTGTATTGGATGTTGCCATTCAGAAGAAGGAATCTGTAAAATTTCCTGGACTTGATTATTAAGATTACATATTTGCTGAGTACTAGCATCGATATTAGATCTCTTGTTGTTAACTAATATTCTTACTGTAGAGTAAGAATATTAGTTAACAACAAGAGTAGTTCAGTATCGTAATGAGTTCATTACAGTACTGAAAACAGTGCTGTAATGAATTTAATACAGCATTGTGTTCAGTTACATTTTTCGTTTTGTGGTTGTCTACACTGACTTCCGATTTTATCAAATGTCAACACACGTCAATGGTCAATATAATATAATATGAATGTATTGTAATGATTTGCAACATTATTCATAATTTCTCTAAATTCTGTTGGTGTTAATTCGATTTCGTCAGACATAATTCACGAATTTAATGTGTAATTGTAAATTATTTCGAAATTCGAAATGTACGATTCAAATTCAAAATCCGTAATCTGTCAATTTTCGTAACAGTCACACCAACTGTCGAGATAAAATACAAAAGTAACTAGGATAGATAATCTGAATTTTTCATTGAATTTCGACCTTATTTCACAAAACTTGACTGAAATAGAGAAAATATCATCATATACTCGTTGCAGAAGACAATTCCAACACTCGTGCCTTCGAAAACTCGATCTTTCGTCGCTCTTTTCGAATTTCGCATTCGTGTTCGAATAGGAGCCTTTTCTGCACGTTGTTTTAGAATGAACTATTAGCTCTTCTAAGCATTTCAAGTCGTCTCTCAAACCTTGGGTGGTTCGTTGGAACAAACTTTTGATTTGAAATCACCAAAAATTCAGAAGGTGTCGAATTTCTGAAGCTTGGCTGCCAATATTTGTCACCAAACTACCCTAAAAAACTCGTTCAAGATCTTTCGAAAGAGGTCCTTCAAGTGGTGCCATCCTGATAGTATCAAGTGACTCAATAAGTCCCTGGTGAACCCATTGCACCATCTTACCACTTTTTTATGTGTATCTCAATTTTAGAACATAGAAGTTAAGTCTGGATCGAGATATTGAAGATTGAGTAACTCTTAATTTGTTGTTGTTGGAGAAATGGATGAAAAGTGAATTGATAAAACACTATTTTCTTATGAAAAAAAATATACAATTCTATATAGTAGAGCAAGTAATTGATAAGTGTTATTCAGGATCTTCTCCATCAACGATAATAGTTGAAAGGTGTTATACTGTTGTTAAATTTAGCTCTAATGGAGAAGTGCTTAGCGAGGTTCAAAACAATTTCGAAAGCAAATAAGATTCTCTTTTTGCAAAAAAGATACCTTTTGAAAATTTAGAGGGCGTTGGAATAGATTTACCCATCACCATTGAAAGTGACTATGTTAACAAATAAAGTAGAATGTTAAAAAAATGTTTTGTACAGGTTAGGTCCAGGTTTTATTAAGTGAACTGTATAGAGGTGTATAAAATTTTTAACGTTCTTCATTGAACAATATTCACACAATCCAAGAGACGTATCAGATAAAATTTGATAGCCGGTCCAAATCACAATCTTGTTTTTCCATAAACAACCTTTCGTTATTATTCAATTTAGGGTACCATCCCAAAAGTGCCGAAAATCCATTAAATTACACCTTTCGGGTGGTAAATTAATACCCAAAAGGTACGAGAGCAACACCTTTGCTCGTTTAGGGCGTGTGCCTGACAAGGGTTATTTATCATAAACATTCATCAATGTTCCAGGGTTCTTTAATGTTTACCTTGAATAAGAAGGTTCTCCGTTGACAAGACTGGTACTTTGTATGAGAAATTCTCAACAATAATTCATTCTTTTTTGATTTGGAATCTTTGTGTAACTAAATGAAAGTCTTTGTTATCGAAATTAGTACGAAAAGCATCTGCTGAGTGTCCAGCGTTTGTCAGGATTAGTATCTGGATGCGTGACCACTGGTTGCACATTTGTAGCTTTCTCGGCTTCAATTTTGTCCCTTGATCGATGTTGAAGTCTTCAAAAGTAAAAAACGCTCTAACTGGTTATCAAAATTTGAACGAAAGCTTCTGGATGTTAATCCAAAATAATAAATAAAACGGCTAACATTTGGAAATACTTGATGAAAATAGGTAAAATTTCCAATGAAGTAATCATATCATACGATATTAACTATATATCCGGTCAATGTATCAGCAATAGGAAAATGCCATCCACACGACCGTTGTCAGACAGAAGGTCTCCACGCCACTACGTAGGACTCACAATCGAAAGTAACCCAAGGAGTTTTGGGTAGGGTTATGCGGTACTGATGATCCCTAATAAGGGTGAAACCGGTATATCGCTATCCTCCCTTGATGACAAGCATTCTCCTTGGGTTACTTTCGATTGTGAGTCCTACGTAGTGGCGTGGAGACCTTCTGTCTGACAACGGTCGTGTGGATGGCATTTTCCTATTGCTGATACATTGACCGGATATATAGTTAATATCGTATGATATGATTACTTCATTGGAAATTTTACCTATTTTCATCGTTAATCCAAAACTTTTCATCAAGTAAAGATTGAAATCCTCAAACTCACAGATTGTTTCATCCCCAGTTTGGCGATGATTCAAGTTATCAACGACCATTACATCCAGTTCAGATTCTCTAGGAACTATCGAGTGTCAAATACGAATTGCTGAATGGCTCCCCTGATTGTATCGTTCAATAACTGTCAGAATTCATATTGATGACTCTTCGGTATGGGCAATTTTGAACTTGAAAAGACGACCTTCAACTCTGGTCGAGTCACGTAAGCATGCGGATGCTAAACTGACACTTAATAACTAGGCACGTACCCATAGACGACCACAGAAATAAATTTTGGCGAGACGTTGTCGAGAAAAGATTTTGAAACAACAAAAGATCTTTGTTTGAACAGATTTGATCGTTTAGATTGGAGTAATGAAAATGAATGATGAGCATTTTTTGATCGGTCCATCTTCGGAGGAGATAAACGTTAATCAGTGACTTGGCAAATGGTCACAATACTGCGTCTATGAGTTAAGATAGGGATTTCATGAAAAATTTCTGGACACAAGTGCGTGCCAATGATTCAGTCTTGCAAACAGCAATTTGGATTGTTATCCTCTCCAATGGCATCAGAAGAATTCTTATTGAGCTGATCTAAAATGCACCTTGGATATTTAAAATCTTCAGATATCTCTATTCGAAATTTATTTCATTCTCATTCAAAAATTCGCATCTCCAGACCACTTCCAAACCTCAAACGAGCTCAATGAACCCTACAAATAAGAAAAAACTACCGAGCTTCACATTTAAATGATTACAACTATCTATCAAAGTGATTCTTGATCCTAAATATACAAATTATACAATTCATATTTCCTTATTGATATAGTCAATTTGTGTACATAAGTACTAGTAATCCAGCAGAACCACATTGTCAACAAATCTACATAATCGCTTCATCTAGCTCATCTGCTGCTGATCTAACTTTGTTAGCTGGCAGATATACCAAGCCCACATATTGACATACTCCGCAAATTGATCTAGTCGACTTCATCCTTCTTGAATATCCGATGAACAATATAACATTACATTAAATCAAAATTTATTGGAAATAACGGGTGTTTTTTTTTCGAGATATATAACTTTAAGTTGGTATTACTGTTCAAGATGGCGACAGATTTAACAGCTGTCAAATGATTTATTCTCAGTTTGGTTTGGCAATTTATCACGAATAGACTCACGCCTGAACAACGCTTGCAAATAGTGCAATTTTATTTCGAAAATAATGGTTCTGTGCGGAAAACGTATCGCGCAATTCGTCCATTTTATTTTGTTTAGCGATGAAGCGCACTTCTGGTTGAATGGCTACGTCAACAAACAAAACTGCCGCATTTGGAGTAAAGCTAATCCTTAAGTGTATGTCGAAACACCGTTACATCCAGAAAAACTGACTGTTTGGTGCGCTTTATGGGCTGGTGGAACCATTGGTCCGCACTTCTTCAAAAACGATGATGGCCAGAACGTTACAGTCAATGGTGATCGGTATAGAGCCATACGGATGAAAAAGTTAGTAATCACTAACTTTTTCATCCCTGAATTGAACAACCATGATGTCCAGGAGCTGTGGTTCCAACAAGACGGCGCAACATGTCACACAGCTCGTGCCACAATCGATTTATTGAAAGACACGTTTGGTGACCGCCTAATTTCACGTTTTGGACCTGTGAATTGGCCTCCAAGATCTTGTGATTTAACACCGCTAGACTACTTTCTGCGGAGCTATGTAAAGTCATTGGTCTATGCGGATAAGCCACAAACCCATGACCATTCGGAAGACAACATTCGCCGTGTTATTGCCGATATACGGCCACAAATGTTGGAAAAAGTCATCGAAAATTGGACGTCCAGATTGGTCTACATTCGAGCCAGCCGTGGCGGTCATATGCCAGAAATCATTTTTAAAATGTAATGCCACAAGATTATTTCGCGGATAAATAAAATTCATGTCAATCGAATAATCCATCGTTGTTTTATTGCAATTTAAAGTTCTATAGTTCTAAAAAAAAACACCCTTTATTATGTAGATTTTATTTTTTTTTAATGTCAATATACAAATTCAGGAATGGCTCTTCTACGTCATCATTTTCCAGCCTCAATTATAGTTTCTTCACATAGACTCCAACGGTGTGTGTTGAGAGAGTAAATCTCAAAAAAAACTCCAGACCATATTTTTTTTATACCAATCCGTTGAACTCTGCACAGCTCCCGACGTCAATCATAGCACGATCGCTAAATAATAGGCATTTAACTCCTAGAATATAGGAATCACGCCTCTAATAGCTCATAATTAGGCTTGATATATCGCACAAAAAAAAAAAACGAAAATAGACATAATCCGAATTATCTCACCACTGGCTCTCTTGAATCTATAATTTATTGTGTGATAGTTCCGCTATATGAAATCGATGGGAGACGTTGATCTGATCGTAAAGATTCCGAGAAAAACCGTTAAATTCGGGTATTGCTAACGTGGGATGTGATCGAGAAGTTCAATGTCCAGCAGGGATTCGATTTCATACGTTGGTATCGATTTCCAGGTTATCGGAGAATTTTGGTCCTTCAGGTCGGATTTCTGAATGGATTTCGCAATTTTTTTTTGTTCGTTTCTGACTATTGTCTGTTTAGGATAGAAGATGTAGTGAGTATATTAACAATTTGAGAATAACATTGTGTTACCGCGTAGTTTCGAACTAATTTCAAGTTTATCTTCAGACATTCTACGAATGGCGCAGATGATGAACTTGAAACAAGGTCGACACAGCTCGATAACGCAATACAATCCTCAAGTTGTCAATACCCAATATTTTTGGTAGTGAAGATATAGAAAGAATAAAACTTGTTTCAATCATGATATACAACCTCAGAGTAATAAAAATAGATAGAGGGAGCATATGTCATTTTCAGTAAACAAATTTTGTTCCCAACATGAAATATCAAATTTGACGTGAAGCGTGCGGAAATGAAAACATATCAGTGATACGATATTTCACTCAATTCGCGAGTTTCTCCACAAAAAACGCACTTCTTATATCCCATAGTGAATCAACGTTTCATATCAACTCACAATATATTGAAATAAATACCTAAATATATCAGAAATTCAGAAAACAAACTTCAAGTGCGCCAAACGACGTGAAACAACCGATGACACTAGGAGAGCAAAGTTGACAAACCTTGGATTTCATCAGGTAGATACAGAAAATAATAAATATTCTGTTTATTAAAAATTCGAAAATTAGGAAAAATATTCCAGATATTCAAATTTGTATATTTAATCGGGAATCACTCAAATTAAAATATTTCATTCAATATAATATCGGGTGTCCCAAGGTGAGTGGCCTATTAGATTATTATGGAAACTATTGATGGTAAAGATTTCAAATTTTGTGGATAGATATTTGGCCATGTAAGGTATATTTTTAAAATAATTTCACATTTCCAGTGTTGCCGGATGTACGACAATTTGGCAACAACTTTGTTATTTTGAATGGGACATCCGGTATTTCTATTTTTTTTATGATACTCCATAAAATATTAAATCTATTCACTCTTACTTTTTCATCCCTATCTTTAACGGTTTTTGAGTTATTAATTATTTTTCGAAATTTTAGATCAAATTGGCGTATTACGAAAGTGTCTCTAGTTCGCTCAATATTTGAGATTTAAGTCAGAAATTTTGCGAGTCGTTAGATATTGATCTGATCTGTGTCACTGCTTCTGAATTATGGTCGTCAATAATACAGGACGGACCAAAAACAATCATCATTTGCCAAGTTACAAAATTGTAAAAAAGTCTATTTTTTCAAATTAGACACCTAGTATATTTTTCAATTTTTGGAATCAGTACAACACACTCTACAATTTTCCTTTTGACGTCCCTATACCTATCTCAACTGGATTCCGAGTTATATGCGTTATATGTATATATCTTTCTTGAGCCATTATTTATAGAAAAACCTCGGAACAAAACACCTGTTAGGCAATAATTGTTTATTTTGACATTTATGGATTGAACTGATTCATTGATATATCGATCTATGAACGACATAGAGAAAATAACAATACAAAAGAAATTAACGCTTATTGAATCAATGTGAGTTCTAATAAACGCATATAACTCGGAGTCCAGTTGAGATAGGTATAGGGACGTGAATAGAAAAATTGTAGAGTGTGTTGTACTGATTCCAAAAATTGAAAAATATACTAGGTGTCTAATTTGAAAAAATAGACTTTTTACAATTTTGTAACTTGGCAAATGATGATTTTTTTTGGTCCGTCCTGTATTATTGACGACCATAATTCAAATGCAGTGACACAGATCAGATCAATATCTAACGACTTGCAAAATTTCTGACTTAAATCTCAAATATTGAGCGAACTAGAGTCATTTTCTTAATACGCCAATTTGATCTAAAATTTCGAAAAATAATTAATAACTCAAAAACCGTTGAAGATAGGGATGAAAAAATAGGAGTGAATAGATTTAATATTTTATGGAGTATCATAAAAAAAATAGAAATACCGGATGTCCCATTCAAAATAACAAAGTTGTTGCCAAATTGTCGTTCATCCGGCAACACTGGAAATGTGAATGTATTTTAAAAATGTACCTTATATGGCCAAATATCTATCTACAAAATTTGAAATCTTTACCATCAATAGTTTCCATTATAATCTAATAGGCCACTCACCTTGGGACACCCGATATACATTCATAACGATATATTAAAATTGTGGATTTGAAAATATATCACAATCCTACAACATAATCCAACCATGTTGGGGAACTCTTTGGAATCATACGAAAAAGTCAAAAACTCGGTAGGTCTTGTTTATTCGATGCATCAAATCTACAAGATAAGTTTTCGTGTCTAACGGCATTAATCTGTACAACGCATTACCACTAAGCATTCGAGAGTTTCATTCGGCCAAATTTAAGTATTCTACCAGGAGATTGTTGATGCAGGGCGAGTTTTATAGTGTGGGGGAGTTTTTTGATGGTGTGGCTGATCTGCAAAGTTTGTGATGGTTGTTTCGTTTCGTATATGTACTAATATGTGTGCATTTTTTATTTTTTATATTTAATATTTAATTGACAGTCCATGTAAATTTTTGATGGAAAAATAAATGACTATGACTATGACTATACAAGTCATCTCAGACTTCCTTCCAACAATAATTTATCAAACACGCAATTGCTAACCTAAGTAGTTTAGTAGAATATTACAGAAGGATTCGTTGTACTCCTCTTCATTTAAGAACTAGATGGCATCCACTTCCTCAAACGTAATCGTAACGATCTGGTAATACATTTTTAATCGCGCTTGTTTAGAATATGGCGTGAAGAGCTTGATGTTGATGAGTTGGGATAGATAAGATGTCTTTGATTCTGATTTGAAACAATTTGCAGACATTAATGAGTGCGAAGATCCCAACATAGCTTCGAGATGCGTGGAGAACGCTTGGTGCTGCAATCTACCGGCCAATTTCCTATGCAAGTGCAACCCAGGTTTCCAAGGAGACGGGGAAGTACAGTGTGTTGGTAAGTTTTGAATTAACGTATTAGTTCTGTTCTGAAGTAATCTAAACAGAACTGATGAATTTAGTTTCATCGTTAATCTTAAATTCGTTCTCAGAAAGCTTTACCAATAGAAAACCTCTCTCAGCTGCTAGTGAACGGTTTCAATTATACCTCCATTCCCCTTCAATCTGAAAAGAAAGACCTGTTCCTCGATATTAACTCCAATATGACTATAATAGAATATGAAACGATTAGAGGCCGACCATTAGAATCCATTGAAGAGATCGTCAATCTCATCCATGAAAAAAAAACCGGTAGATCCAGGATATTCGTAATCAATTTTCAATATAATAAATCGATGTAATTTATATTTTAATCAACGCAGTTTTGATCTTGTGCCGTCGCAGTTCCGATGGATGAAATGTTGCAGAAAATGGGTAGGTTTCGTCATTAATTCGTTTATTACTAGTTCCTCGACAGGAGTGAAGCAGGAGTAGGACGTCTTGTTCTACAATTTCATCGCCATCGTACTAATTGACCATCTTGTAGAGTCGACTTTCAATGAGTAATAACTGTAGGACATATACGCCCTGTATATTTTTTTTTTGTTGGCGCACTCTCTATAGATTAATCTTGGGGAAATTTGATACTTTTATTAATCCATCATCTCTGATGAAGATGCTCGCCATGCTGGTGATATCACATGAAATTTCAAGAATATTTTAATCAAAGAAGCTGTCAATTTTTCATGGAGAGCAGTTGGCACAACTGTCCTTTATATTCAATTGGAGAAACGTTGTTTGATTCAGTAAATGTGAAGTGAATCTTCATTCAATAGCTATTACCAAATCATCAGGCAAGGTTACCTCATGAATCATCCTCTACATATTCGAAAAATATAGACAAAAATATTGAATAGAAATTTCTGATATCAAAATTCTAACTTATCTTTCTCAAAAATACACGAATACTTCTTAAACTTTGGAGTATGAAAGTTTTGAATGATCCAAGCCAGGAAGATTCCATCAGAGTGTTTCTCTTTCGGTTTTTTCCTCCTGAAACTCTTTCTTGTAGGTACATTTACTTATACCAAAGAAAGGAGTTTTTACTCCTTTTCTGGTAAATGTGTTGGTCTCTTAATTTCCTTCAATTCCCGAATGATCGAGAATCCAGACTGAACAGATCTTTCATATTTAGTTGAGTTTTCTCAATGTTTTGATTCCAGCCTGGTTGTAGGAATGTATCACTATATCATATTTGTGATTTCTGATTCTTACTAGGTTCATTTCTACACATCTTTAGATTGCAAGTATCTCTTCCTGAAAGACACTCGGGCATCTGCTTAACGATGAGCATTTGGTGCCAACCTCGAATACTCCAGTGCCAGTCAGCGTTATGGTTTTAGAACCATCTATGTATCATTTGATGGTATTCTTTTCAGAGAGAATCGAAAAAATCCTTACTATAATACTAAGTAGAAAATAAGATTAGGGAGGAGAATCCACAATACCAGTTCTCAATTTCAACTAACTGTATGTTATGCCAACCATCAAAGTTCTAACCTCTCTTTTCCAGACATCGACGAATGCCTCCAACCTAACATTTGCGGTCAAAACGCCATCTGTCAAAACTTCCCGGGCAACTATACCTGCGTTTGCCCAGAAGGCTATTACGGAAACCCCTATGACGGCTGCGTAGATGTGGATGAATGTAACCAACCTAACGCATGCGCACCTGGCGCCCTCTGTACCAACGTAATCGGTGGACGACAATGTACCTGTCCACCTGGATACGAAGGCGAACCTTACAACACAGGTTGTGTGGACGTGGACGAATGCTCAAGGTCGAACCCATGCGGCAGGGACGCCATCTGCTCGAATCAAGAAGGAAGTTTCAGGTGCGCCTGTCCACCAGGCTTCATCGGAGACCCACTAACAGGATGTACAGGTACTATAGCGTTCACTACGGTTTCTGAGAATTTCTGCAAGTTGTACATAATTTTGTGGATAATTTTTCGAGAAACAGAAAAGAGGAGACTGATTTTCTTGTACAAGAATGTTAGAAAGTAACCTGATTGACCGTCCAGTAGATTAGAAATTATACTGGTCCGTAACTGTTGTACAGTAGCTTTCTAGAAAATCAGTGAAAGAAATGGAAAGCCTGAATGTTTAGGAACCTGCCTGATCTCAGGTTCTGAAAAACGGAATCGTGGAAAATTAATCGTTTGAAGCTGATTAAAGACCATGTTAAAAAATGTACTCGATGACATTAGAAGCGCTGCATCCAGAAGAAACACTTCATTCAAGTTGATTTTCTTGCAACAGAATGTCAATGAGCAAAGCATGGTATGGTAATAGAGTCATCTTCAAATCTTCGTTAATTTTTTGAGAAAACAATGCCTTATGTCAATAAAATATCTTGCAAATAATTTCATTCCATTCTTGATGAAATAGAGTTGAACGAGCTGTTGATTCGAAGTGCAACACTTCTAAAATCATCGAGTATAGCTTTCTTTGTTAATAGTTTAATATTTTCAACCACCCGAGTAACCACTGACAAAAATTGTAAAAAGATAAGACTAAAAAGAACTAAAGAAAATCAATCTCCCCTCTCTAACCAACCAACACAACATATAACCCAAAATTAACGCTAAAACCCTACCAGATCTTAACGAATGCGACTCAAACCCATGCTCAACGTCTGCAAAGTGCCTAAACACGAACGGAAGTTACCACTGCGCTTGCGCAGAAGGCTATACCGGTGGAGCAGCAGGGCAGGAATGCGTGGATATAAACGAATGTGGCAGATCGGGGGCTTGTGGGATAAACGCTAAATGCATTAATGTGCCGGGATCGTACAAATGCCTTTGCCCTCAGGGCTTCACTGGAAAAGGAGAACTATACTGTGAAAGTTAGTGAACGATTTAAAAACTATTGAACTCGAGTGAACCGTTTTACTCAACAATTTTTCAGTCCGCGCATCCATATAGGTTATGGATAGCTGAACCTCATACAAGATACCAATATGGTTCAGCCAGCAGGACTAGCACTACACGCTGTCTTCATTTTCGAATCACATGTGCACTGATTGCAGCGTTTTCCTCTGCTCGTCCTCTTCTCAAAACAATCATCTCTCCTCTAACTGCATGAAAATAAAGCATGAAATCGAACAGAGGAAACGAGGCAATCGAACACATCATATACACATCAACGCTTTAGATTTCAAAAGCTGAACATCTTCATTTAAAGCCAAAACATCATTCATTGAGACACTATACCAAACAGTAAGATTACTTTAACTGTTGACCTCACGAAAATGCGAAAAATTGTTGAGTAAAATCCAAGTCACTGCGCTTTCAAGCTGTCTCTAAAAATCTCCTTTTCACTTATTTCCTGGAGTTTATTTTCCACATAACAACTGAACGACTTTTTCGTAGGTACTTATTGTTTTATTTCCAGTATTCTATACCTATACCTAGTAGCCTAATACTGTATACAATATTTTTGTACAAACTTCTCATTTACCTTTCAGCATCTGTATTATATAATTCAGTTTCATTTTCAGCCTGTTCTTTGTATGTTTTTCGATCTACGTCTTGCCTGTTCTGTTTCTTTCAGTCTGTATTTCTGCGTAGGTTTGTTGTTTTTCTTCTGATGTTTTCTAGAACTTTTTTCGAATATTTTGCACACTTTGTTTAGATGTAAACGAATGTCAGACGAATCCTTGTGGAGAGAATGCAGTATGTAAGGATACTATTGGAAGCTTCGTCTGTGAATGTTTAGAAGATTACACTGGAGATCCGTACAAACGATGTGAAGACATAGATGAGTGTAACGTTTTGGATAAGCCTTGCGGGCTACATGCAGTTTGTGAAAACACATCTCCAGGGTATAATTGTTTATGTCCTCAAGGCTATCAGGCCAGTCCTTCACCGAAAGTTGCTTGTGAACAGGTAAGAATCCTCTGCTTGTAACCTTTGAGACATTGAACTTATCACATCCTTCATTCTTTCAGATTGACGTTAACATTTTATGCAAATCAAACTTTGACTGTACAAATAACGCTGAGTGTATCCAAAATCAATGTTTCTGTCAAAAAGGCTTCACACCAAAAGGTGCCACGTGTTTGGATATAGACGAATGTGCTTCAGAGCCTTGTGGGCCATACGCTGTTTGTAGAAATACACTTGGAAGCTTTCACTGTGAGTGTGAAAGCGGTTATGTAGGAGCTCCTCCTATGGTACAATGTAAAGCACCGTGTGAAGACGTTAAATGTGGTGACCATGCTTATTGCAAGCCTGATGGAGACGAAGCATATTGCATATGTGATGATGGGTGGACTTATGATCCACATGATATAGCTGCAGGATGTATAGGTGAGTTACTCTACAACTTCCAAACCTTTCAGTGTGTGATATCTACTAAATATTTCAGATATCGATGAATGTGATACGATAAATGGTCCTTCTGGTAGATGTGGCATCAACGCTACTTGTACCAATTCTCCTGGAAGCTACAACTGTGTCTGTCCACCAGGTTTCTCTGGAAATCCGCAAAGTCAATGTCATGATGTAAATGAATGCCTGTATACTGACTCTTGTGGTATTGGTGCGATTTGCAAGAATACTCAAGGATCTTTCGAATGTTCTTGTCCTGAAGGAACTGTTCCTGATCCTGACCCGAAAACTAGATGTAATGAAATTGTTACTTGCGATAAAGACTCAGATTGTCCTGGAAATTCGATATGTGACTCGAAAAAGAGATGTTTGTGTCCAGAGCCAAATATAGGAAACGATTGTAGACGTAAGTTGTTTTATTAATTTGTTTTTATAACATTTTTAACTCGAACCTTCCTCAGATCCATGTGAGACAAAACAGTGTGGTCCAAACGAACAATGCACCTTGATAAACCAAGAAGCCAAATGTATCTGCGATGATGGTTTCACAGGAACAGCTAATGGTTGTGTTGACATCAATGAATGTGTCGGAAATCCTTGTCCAAGTGGTGCCATATGTAAAAACGAACCTGGTTCCTTCTCTTGTCAGTGTCCTGGAGGCACTTCTGGTGATCCTTATAGGACAGGATGTACAAAAACCAGCGACTTGTTCGTCTGCTCTGACTCCAACCCTTGTCCAGCAGGAGAACAATGTATCATTGATGAATTCGTCGGAGAAAGTGTTTGTATCTGTGTTCAAGGTTATGTAAGAGACCATGATACTGGAAAGTGTAGGGACAACGACGAATGTACTGAATTCAGAGATAAACCATCTTGTGGTCTCAACGCGGTCTGCAAGAATCTACCTGGAAGTTACGAATGCCATTGTGCGCCAGGCTTTAATGGAAACCCCTATCTAGAATGCATCGAATGCAACAGTTCAGACTGCAAATGTCAACCGCCCTATAAGTTCAACGATGGCAACTGTGTATTAGCTGGTTGTGGTGCCGACGGATCTTGTCCAGATGGAGCTGAATGCATTACCATAACAGGAGGAGTGAGCTATTGCGCTTGCCCCAAAGGGTTCAGATCGGCTTTAGATGGATCATGCGTCGACATCAACGAATGTTCCGAACAACAACAAGTTTGTGGTTTTGGCGCCGAGTGTTTCAACACGAAAGGCTCTTATGAATGTCATTGTCCTGAAGGTTATGGGGGAGATCCATACAACGGTTTGTGTGCTCCAGCACAGAAGAAATGTAGCAATGACAACGAATGTTTGGCGAATGAAAGATGCGTACAACCAGGTGAATGCGTCTGTCCACCACCTTTCTTCACAGACAGGTCAGATCAGAACAAGTGCAAGAGTCCTTGTGAAAGGTTCCCTTGCGGAATTAACTCTAAATGTATCGTGAGCGATCCTCCGAAATGCATGTGTGAACAAGGTTACAGAGGAGATCCTGTGGAAGGCTGCGTTGACATAGACGAGTGTGACGAAACGCCCTGTGCTTATGGTGCTCGTTGTGTCAACGAGAAGGGTGGGTTCAAGTGTGTATGTCCTAAAGGAATGACTGGAGATCCTTACAAAGGTGGATGCATCCTTGAGAGTGGAATGAGTAAGGTTGAATGTCAAAGAAATGAAGATTGCGCTGGTACTTTAACGTGTGTGGACAACTCTTGTATCAGTCCATGCGCAACAGTCCTCTGCAGACAAAATGCTTATTGTGAGCCAGAAAAACATACGGCTTCGTGCAAATGCAAGCCTGGTTTCAAGAAAGGAGTGGATGGTGGCTGTGTTTCATGTAAGTTCTAAATTTTTTTCATTCCGCAAAAACAATCCTACAATATGTATTTTCGATTTCAGTATGCGAGGATATCCTGTGTGCCCCAAGAGCACATTGTATTGTCACTTACGAAGGACCCACTTGCAAGTGTTTGGAAGGTTTCATGGGCAATCCTTTCCCAGGTGGGGAATGTTTCACTGATGTTTGCTCGAATGTTCAAACTTGCCAAGAACCGAAAGTTTGTATAGGTGGTAGATGCAAGGAAAGGTGCGAAGGTATAATATGCGGAATCGGCGCACATTGTGACTCCAAAACTAACAAATGCGTCTGCAATCCCAACTTCATCGGGAACCCTGATCTGATATGCATGCCTCGTAAGTAGAAATCACTCAACTTCATATATCAAGACAATCTAATTTTAATTTTTTGTAGCAATAATAGCACCAAGCTGTCAACCAGACTGCGGAGAAAACGCCCATTGCGAATATGGAACCTCGAACATCTGCGTTTGCGACGATGGCACCAGCGGAAATCCATACGAGTCCTGCAAAGGGCTGCAAAAGAATGTCTGTAGTGCAAAGTCCTGTGGACCCAATGCCGAGTGCAGAGAGAATTACAACCGAATTGAATGCGTTTGCTTGCTTGGTTTCACTGGAAACCCTTTCATTGGATGTGAGGACATCAATGAATGTAACAACAACGTCTGTGGTCAAAGTGCTGTTTGCTTAAACACCATCGGTAGCTACGATTGTCGATGCAAGGAAGGCTTTGCAGGAAATCCATTCATAATGTGTTCAGAGGTTCAAGGGGGCATTTGCAAAAATCCGGACGATTGTGAATGTAACGACAACGTTTTATGTCCCAATGGGTATTCCTGCCAACAAGGAACTTGCAAGAATATCTGCGAGAGTGTGCATTGTGGCCCGAAAGCTGGTTGCGTAAACGGTGTATGCTTGTGCCCACCTGGATATATAGGAAATCCTAACGATTTAATCGCTGGTTGTAAGATCCAAGGCCAGTGTCACTCAGATCTGGATTGCTACGATACCGAAATATGCTTCCAACTGGGAAAAGGCTCCAGGAAATGCTTGGACGCTTGCAGCAAAGTCCATTGTGGCCCTAACGCTCTTTGCGTCGCTGAAAACCATAGGTCCTCTTGTATTTGTGCTTCGGGTTACTTTGGAAACCCTGGAAATCTAAACATCGGTTGTCAGTTAGAAGAAAGGACTAATCAAAAACAATGCCGTTCTGACAAAGATTGCTTAGATGGAAACATATGCGCCATCAACGTTGATGGTTTGCAAAAGTGTATAAGTCCGTGCGAAACCGTAGCATGTGGGCTGAATGAATTATGTCAATTGGACGCAGGACAACACGCCACTTGTGCCTGCAAACCTGAGTACGTCTGGAACCCTGTAAAATCAATCTGCGAAAAACCTTCGGTTCCGGACTGTAGATCCGACGTGGACTGCGAACCTATATCTTCTTGCCAACCGGATGAGATAGGAATAATGAAATGCACTCCGGTCTGTTCCCATTTCACCTGTCCCAACAATGCAGCCTGCATTGCAGAATCACACAGAGGACAGTGTCACTGTTTGAGCGGTTTTACTGGCAATCCTAACGATCGCAGTGGGTGCAAACCAATCGATCAGAACCAATGCAACACCGACACTCAGTGTCCTGAACAGGAGGTCTGCAGGAAGCACGAAAAGCACAACCTGCTCGCTTGCAGACCTGCTTGCGACTATGTATCCTGCGGTCCTAATGCCGTTTGCATAGTGAACAACCACGTGGCCAAATGTCAATGTCCTCCAGGAAGCTATGTCGGAAATCCTAACAATGCCACTGGTTGTAGGTCCGTGCCGTGTGTTTACAATCTGGACTGTCCACCATCACAGTTATGTAACAGGCTTACCCATACTTGCTATGATGTATGTGATGAAGATTCTTGTGGAGACAATGCTGTTTGTATTGCTGAAGGGGGAAAAGCAACATGTCAGGTAAATATACAATAGTAGATATTGTCAAGTGTGATTCATATTTCTTCAGCTCACGTTTGAATTGTTTAACATAGTAATTTGATATTCAACTTTCATTATAGTTATTAGAATGAAAAAACTGATTCACTTCTATATTAACTCTCTTTGTAACAGTTAAAAATACATGAATGTGAGCTCTTTTCTTCGTGATCATGATCAGAAAATATGTCTCTTCAAGTAACATTCCTCACTATCAAACATTCTCATTCTGAACGTTTTCAATTCTAGTGTCCACCTGGCTTCAGACCTAATCCAGTTGCAGAAATTGAATGTGCTCAATTAGATACATGCAATCCAAATCCATGCCACGAAACAGCTATTTGCGAGAGCAGCACTTTTGGGTTCCAATGCAAATGCCCTCCTGGCACAGTTGGCGATGCACTAACTTCAGGATGTAGACCGGAAGGAAACTGCCCTAACGGAGATAGAGACTGTCCAAATCAATCTGTGTGCTATCAAGGACGCTGTGTGAATCCTTGCGAATACATTGATTGTCCTCCAAACTCTCAATGTACGGTGGAAGATCGAAAACCTGTTTGTAAATGCTTCGACCGTTTCGTTTCATCTCCAAACGGAATGCAAGGTTGTGTAAGACTAATCTCGACTTGTTTCAATGATGCAGACTGTGGAGATGGCGTATGTTACAACCAACAGTGTCGATCTGTTTGTAGAAACGGTAAGAATTGTTCACCTGGAGAAAGATGTCTGCAGAATAAGTGCATGACGCCTTGTAACAGCCACAACCAATGCTCTGAGAATAACGCTTGCATCAACGGTACGTGCAGTCTTGGTTGTAGGAGTAATAAAAACTGTCCAAATGCCGAGGCGTGTATCAACAACAAATGCTTGAACCCTTGTGAACTGGAAGGATCTTGTGGACCAAACGCTATATGCTCCTGTCAAAATCATCAAACAATTTGCAAATGCCCTGAAGGTTTTATTGGTAATCCAACACCACAACAAGGTTGCACCAGACAATCTTTGGTTTGCGAAACTAACAGACAATGTCCCAAAGGTTTCCTCTGTTTCAACGGCCAATGTCAAATATCATGCCGAGACAACTCAGTGTGCGCCATTGGAGAAAGATGTACTAACAGCTCATGCGTCAAAGTGTGCTATGGTGATAACAATTGCATACCTGGAGAAATCTGTCGCAATGGTCTTTGTCTAGGAGGTTGCAGCGTCAATTCAGACTGCAGAACCTCAGAGATATGTGTGAAAGGACAATGCAAATGCGCGAAGGGTTTCACAGGAACACCGAATGGTTGCGAGGATATAAACGAATGTGAAGCAAATCCATGTCATTCTTCGGCAAAATGCCAAAATAAACCTGGTTCATACGTTTGCTTGTGTCCAGAGGGCAGTGTTGGTGACCCATACATAAATCCGGGATGTCTTTCGCCAAACTATTGCAGAAGAAACACAGAATGTACCGGCAACCTCATATGCAAACAAAATAAATGTCAAGACCCTTGCGAAGAAGACAAATGCGGACCAAACGCCATCTGCAACGTTTCTAACCACAAATTGAAGTGTAGTTGTCCTTCTGGCCATCTTGGAGATGCATACGATAAATCATATGGCTGTTTCAAAGTTGAATGTTTGGTGGATACTGACTGCGATCAAAGTAGATTCTGCGATAAGCAAAGCAACAAGTGTCTAAGTGAGTTATCTTTATTTATTCTTCCGGAACATGTTAAAAATGTTGTTTTTTCAGATCCGTGCAATGATGCAACTTGTGGAAAAGGAACTTGTTCTGTCAAAAACCATAATTCAGTCTGCAACTGTTTCGAAGGTTACACCTTGATCGCAGGAAAATGTGTGGATATAAATGAATGTTTGGTGTCCCAGCCATGTCACGCATCAGCAAGGTAGGTTGTTCACTAAATGTGTGAAAATCAGTAGGTAATCTTTTTTTTTTCAGCTGTGTCAATGTGGAAGGAAGCTTCTCGTGTGTGTGTCCTGAAGGTCTGGTTGGTGACCCATCTGGCGTGGGTTGCAAAAAACCAGGCGAATGCGTAACAAACTCAGATTGTCCATCTTCAGCCATTTGCACAGAAAACAAATGTAAAAACCCATGTGAAAATCCAAAAGCCTGCGGCAAGAACGCAGAATGTATACCGGTTGGCCATGAAGCTATATGTAAATGTCCGCAAAAAACTAAAATCGATTCTAGAAGAAACTGCATACCAATTGAGTGTGACAGCAATTCAGACTGCCAGCAAGATAAAACCTGCATCGAGACCAAATGCTTGAACCCTTGCAGCCTGTCGAATGCATGTGGGCCCAATTCAGATTGTGTACCATCCAATCACGTGGGTATTTGTAGTTGCAAAGCGGGAACCACGGGAGATCCACATCTAGGATGCGTGGATATTCAATATTGCGCATCTGACAACCAATGTGCTTCTGGGTCAAAATGTAACAATGGTGTTTGTACGGAAATTTGCACCACTTCAAGAGACTGCCTACCAGAACAACTTTGCCTGAATGGAATCTGCCAACCAACTTGCAAATCCAACACAACATGTCCTGATTACCAATTCTGTTTGAACAATATATGTACCCAAGAGATAAGATGTAGGGAAAGTGCAGACTGTTCTTACAATGAGAAATGTTTCTCGAACAACGTAGGACGCAACGATTGCGTCAATGCCTGTGAAGGCGTGCTATGCGGTAGAAACGCCGAGTGCATCTCCAAGAACCACAAAGCAACATGCAAATGTAAGGCCGGCTTTAAAGGAAATCCCAACGATGACAAACACGGTTGCAGAAAGGTGGAGTGCGAAAGAAACAATCAGTGCTCGAATGATAAACTATGCGACCAATCCATGTGCAAAATAGCCTGCTTAGTGCATAATCCTTGCGGTAAGAACGCACTATGTTCTGCTGATAATCACAAACAAGTGTGCTACTGTCAACCTGGGTATACCGGCAATGGACGAACAGGTTGTCATCTGATTGACTTCTGCGCAGATCAACCTTGTGGTCCTGAAGCTATCTGTCATAATTCTAGAGGATCCTTCAAATGTCAGTGTCCTCATGGCTCCGTTGGAGATCCTTACAACGAGGGCTGCAGAGCACCTGCAGAATGCGAAAAAGACTTAGATTGCCCTACAGCAGCAAAATGTGACACTTCTTTGGGCATCGCTAAGTGTACCGACGTCTGTGAAGATGCTGTGTGCGGACCAAATGCAGAGTGTATTTCCATAAATCACTCTGCTCATTGTAGCTGCAAGAACGGATACCAAGGCAACCCCAATGATGTAACTGTCGGTTGCAGACCAAAACCAGTGTCATGCAAATCAACGCTTGAATGTCCAGCCAACACCTATTGTTATGGAAGTACTTGCAGACCCTTCTGCCAGGCTGATTCAGAATGTAGCCTCTTCGAAAAATGTATTCAATCTCAGTGTTTGAATCCCTGCGAACTTACTAACGCATGTGGAATGAACGCCAAGTGCACATCGGACAACCATCAACGACAATGCCAGTGTCCTAGTGGTTTCACTGGAAACCCTGATCAGGAATGTTTCAGACTTCCAACATCTTGTTCGTCTGGTAAAGACTGTCAGAAAGACTATGTTTGTCAAGAGAATTCCTGCATTCCGCGTTGTGCGTCAGACAATGAATGTGCTTTCAACGAGAAATGTCTCAAAGGAATTTGCAAATTAACATGTAGAGTGGACAACGATTGCTTCTTGGGACACATTTGCCTGAACAACATCTGCCTGTATGGGTGTCACAGCGACGACGATTGCTCTAGCAGTGAGTCGTGCAGAAACAACAAATGCACCAATCCTTGCCTAGACAGTCCATGTGGACCTAACGCGTTATGCACAGTTTCAAACCACAGGGCGTCTTGTTCTTGTGGAGCTGATTTCGTTCCAAATCCCACAGCTAAGATAGGATGTGTCCGAACTCCTGCTCCAAGCTGTAGAGAAAACAAAGAATGTCCAGCTGGTAACATCTGCGTTGAGAATGTTTGTAGAACGCTTTGCTCGTCTGATGACAATTGCTTGAATAAGGAACGTTGTGATGCATCGACCAATGTGTGCAAACCAATCTGCCGAAGGGACGATGATTGCAGGAGTGGAGAGATCTGTAACGGTTTGGTTTGCACAATAGGTTGCAGAAGTGATAATGGTTGTGAGTCCTACGAGAAATGCGTCAACAACAAATGCGCAAACCCTTGTGATTCGCCAACATCATGTGGCACGAATGCCGAATGCTCTGTTGTTAACCACAGAAAGTTATGCGTTTGTCCCTCACCTTTGGTAGGAAATCCTTTGGAGGCTTGTAAACATCCGGTTAGAAAATGTGATTCTGATACAGAGTGTCCAGAAAGGAACGTATGCTTCGGCGGAACCTGCCAGAAGGTTTGCAGAACGTAAGTTAAAACCTACTTTATATTTAAATGATACTCAACTAAGTTATTTACAGGGATAAGAATTGTCTTACTGACGAGAAATGTTTGAGAGGTATCTGCAGAACAATATGTAACTCGGATTCATCATGCGATAAGAACCAGATTTGCGAGAACAGAATATGTAACATTGGTTGTAGAAGTGACTCAGTGTGTCCTAAAGACCAGGCATGTATAAACAACAAATGTCAAGGTGAGTGCAGTCAATCTCCAAACCCATCAACTATATATCTAATCCTTAACCGTTTTTTGTAGATCCTTGCGATGGATTCACCTCGTGTGGTTCATGTGCTGACTGTAAAGTGAAGAATCACGTGGCACAATGCAGTTGTCCGGCGAATTTCTTCGGAAACCCACTTGTCAGCTGTACCCAAGCAGCAAGAAGATGCGATGGTAATTGTGAGTGTGATGAAATCGGTTATTGTACAAAATCTTGTCGTAACGAGAAAGATTGCTCTTGTGGAGAAGTGTGCTCGCTTGGAAAATGTAGGAATAAGTGTTCTTCACAACTGCACTGTGCTCAAGGGCAGAAATGTATTGATAGCGTTTGTCTACCTGGTTGTAGAAGAAACAGCGATTGTGCCAACAATGAAATATGTAGTGAGAACAAGTGTAAGAATCCATGCTCACAAGATAAGTCGTGTGGAAAGAACGCGCTTTGTCAATCTAGCGAACACAGGAAAGTTTGTCTTTGTCCAGACGGTTACCAAGGTGATCCAAACATACTATGCTTACCTTACGAGTGTCAGAAGAATGAGGATTGCGAATCAAACAAGAGATGTGGCTCTGACGGGGCTTGTAGAAATCCATGCCTAGAACAGGGAGCTTGTGGCGTCAACGCTCAGTGTAGGGTTAAAGACAGAAAGCCCTTGTGCTCATGCCCACCAGGATACGTTGGAAATGCTCTGATAGAATGCAAACAACCAGGTAGTGATAAATGTATGAAGAATTCGTGTGGACCAAACGCAAAATGTCAAACGAACGAAGACGGTTTCGTATGTAACTGCGAATCTAACTGCATTGGTGATCCTTATACAGGATGTGTTTGCGATAAACAACTGGTGGATTTGTGTAGAAATAAACTGTGTGGCCTGAGAGCTCAGTGTAAGATCGGAGATGATAGAAAAGCTCAGTGTTATTGCCCTGCAAGTAATCCTGCTGGTGACCCCACTATTGAATGTAAGTTGAACTTCATATATCTTTTTTTTTTTTAATTTAGCACACTGTACAAAAACAATCAGTATTGTTATCGAAGAAGAGACAAAAGAAGTTTGTTTGTTTGGGAATTAGGAATGATTTTACATCCTCTATAATTTATGTGACAATTTTTCTTGTTTGAATGTTCAGTCTGCATTGAAATCATCAAATTCATTTTTCTTAAATTTTCATCAAATTTATGATCGTATAGGAAGAAATTTTTCAATTCCAATTGGATCGTGAATTAAAATGTGAATTTGTTCATTAGGTTCAGAGAAAAGCGAGGCAGTGGATTGCAGAACAGAAGGATGTGGTAAAAACGCAGAATGCATCAGAGAAGACGCTGTATTCGTATGTAGATGCCTACCAGGCTACTCTGGACGACCAGAGTTAGACTGCCAGAGGGGTGAGTAAAACATGCAAAGATTTTGATAACTGGATGTTACACCGTACAATGTATACAGTATTTAGGCTTACTGCTCAACTAATGCATTCTGAGCATTAGTGATACTACCCGATTAATGAGATATCACTGTATAATAAACGCACTGGAATTGTTTGATAAGTATTTTACAAAGAGTCGTTGGCAGTTGTACCAATTTTCCCCACTGGTGATAAGAGTTATATTATGTGCACCAGATAATAATGTAAATATTAAATTACAGTTTTCTGTTCTAGTTGAAATTTAAGGTTTGAACCCTTACATGTGGAATGTACACTTCAGGCTTCCAATCTGCCTTTCATTCATTTCCCCACAACACATTCCACACGATTCGGTAACGCAAGAGTTATTGGATAAACGGTCAGGCAGTGATTAAAAAATGCGATCAAATGTAGCGGGTATGATGGACAAAGTCAGATTGGGAGATATGAAAGGTGCATTCTCACATTGTCTGTACATTAGCTACGTTGCATCGTGTCGGCTAAGAGCTGCTGCTTCCTGTAAATATTGCCGCTTGTTCGGTTCTGTTGAGATGGCCTCTTTCATTTCTCTCACTCTCTGACTGTCTTAGTCACACCCGCATGTGTTGTGTTGTGTATTGTCAGATTATTGTATCCTCTTTCACGGTTTCTTACGATTGCTTTCTTTTTTTCTATTCATCCACGAACAGAAGCGGAGTGTAACACTGACTTAGAATGTAGCAACGAGATGGCTTGCATCAACTTCCAGTGTATTGACCCTTGCACACTTAGAGGAGCCTGTGGATTGAACGCCATGTGCAAGACTATCATGCACAGGCCCAGATGTTCCTGTCCAGAATGTTATGTGGGAATGGCCAACACGCAATGCTATCCCGATTCAAAGTGTCTTGAGACGCATCCTAGACCGAATGTTCCTATTGTTTGTAATTCGGATAAAGATTGTGCACAGAATGTTTCGTGCAACGTCGGTACAGGCGAATGTATAGATCCTTGCAGCAATCCCTCTTTCAAATGTAGGGGTAACAAGAAGTGCGAGGTGCACAACCATAGGCCCACTTGTGTCTGTAAGAACGGATTCGTTGTCAATGAGAGAGGAGAAATATCTTGCGCGCCAGAGAAAACAGAATGCTCGACCAACGAACATTGTCCGCTGAAAAAATCTTGCATTGAGGGGATTTGTCAAAATCCGTGCAACGCTGCCACACCACCGTGTCCTCCAGAGAAGGGCTGTGACGTCATAAACCATAAACCTGTTTGTATTTGTCTTAAGAACTGCGTGCCAACTTTATCGATTTGCCTTCGAGACAATGGATGTCCACGTCATCAAGCATGTCGAGCATTCAGATGTGAAGATCCTTGCACAACGGCGAATTGTCCAGAAAACTCTCCTTGCACTGTAGAAGATCATAAACCTATATGCGAGTTTTGCCCTGAAGGATTTATAAGAGACTCGAAATATGGATGCCTCAAAGGTAAAAAAAATATAACTTTCGGTACAAACTTTAGTGCTTGAAGACAAAAACATCAGTGAACGATGAGCTTTCGGTTTCAGTACCTTTACGCAGTAAAGATTTTCTTGCTACAACGTTGCCTTCTTCCGTAAGACAGTCTAAATCTGCAACAGGACGTGCCTGTAATTTGTTCTCCGTACTTTTTCTTACCTTTTGGGTCACTTCTTGAGAATGGTGTTTGTGCCTTATTTACTGCTTCCAGTATATCTTTACAAGCTTTCAACTACTTTCCCGCAGACTATTACGCTTTGCATCTATAGTATTTATTCTAATTATTGAACTAATAATATTAATAACCTTTATGTATAAATAATATTCACAGTTACTGACGAAAAAATTGGAAATTGTACATCAGACAAGGATTGTGAACCAGCAGAATTATGTTACAACCATGAATGCACCACTTCATGTGCCAAATATTGTGCCAACAACGCCATCTGTGAAGTCGCTAATCACAGAGTAATTTGTACTTGTCCTTCAGGTTTTATGGGTAACGCTTCAGTCGAATGTTTCCCTGAAATACCCCCTTCCCCATTTACTACCCTTCAGTCTACCACTTCGGAATCCGAAACAATTTCTACGGTTACATATGTTACACAAAAACTGACAACAACGACCGAAAATGTTGAAATCGTTTTCCCCATGACAACAACCTCCGAGAAATTCGCCACTGTAACTTCGATACCGTTGATTGACACAACCGAAGGAACTACTACTATTGAGATCAGAACAGAGGAGAATATCATAAACAGAACTATATCAAATATTGGAATGGAGAGTAGAACAGAGCCAACTTCATCAAGAGAGTATAACAATACGACAAATGCTACCACTGAAGCAACAACAGCATATACAACTGTATCTATGCAATATGGAAATATTACAACAGAATTTGTAACACAGACTGGGGGAACTTTTGGTACTGATTATCCTGAAGTAATAACTCATTCATCAACCGAAATGAGTGGCATAGCCAGTACTGAAGGGGTGTCAACAGAAAAGAATACAATGCCCTCACTTACATCTGAAACCACAACCTCAGGTGTGGTTACAGAAGATGAGAGCACAACTAAAAGTGTGTATCCAGAAATAACAACTTACTCTTCAACAAAACAGGGTGAGATGGCCAGTACTGAAGGTATGTCAACAGAAAAGTATACAACAGCTTCAGAGTCATCTGAAACAAGCACCTTAGGTGTGGTTACAGAAGGTGAGAAAACAACTGGAACTGTGTATCCAGAAATAACAACTTACTCTTCAACAAAATCAAGTGAGATTGCAACTACTGAAGGTATAACCACAGAAAAGTATGCAACAACATCAGTTTCATCTGGAACAACCACCTCAGGTGTGGTAACAGAAGTAAAGGGAACAACTGGAACTGTGTTTCCAGAAATAACAACCTTCTCTTCAACAAAAGCGAGTGAGATGGCCAGTACTGAAGGTATATCCACAGAAAAGTATACAACAGCTTCAGTTCCATCTGAAACAACCACCTCAGGTGTGGTTACAGAAGGTGAGGGAACAACTAGAACTGTGTATCCAGAAATAACAACTTACTCTTCAACAAAAGCGAGTGAGA
Organism: Harmonia axyridis; assembly: GCF_914767665.1. Classification (NCBI taxonomy): domain Eukaryota; kingdom Metazoa; phylum Arthropoda; class Insecta; order Coleoptera; family Coccinellidae; genus Harmonia; species Harmonia axyridis. The sequence goes on from NC_059505.1 coordinate 37,468,710, forward strand.
TGCCCAGTATCGAAGGTAAATCAACAGAAAAGTATGCAACAACATCAGTTTCATCTGAAACAACCACCTCAGGTGTGGTTACAGAAGGTGAGGGAACAACTGGAACTGTGTATCCAGAAATAACAACATACTCTTCAACAAAACCAAGTGAGATTCCCAGTACTGAAGGTATATCAACAGAAAAGTATACAACAGCATCAGTTCCATCTGAAACAACCACCTCAGGTGTAGTAACAGAAGGTGAGGGAACAACTGGAACTGTGTATCCAGAAATGACAACCTACTCTTCAACAAAACCAAGTGAGATGGCCAGTACTGAAGGTATATCCACAGAAAAGTATACATCAGCATCAGTTCCATCTGAAACAACCACCTCAGGTGTGGTTACAGAAGGTGAGAGAACAACTGGAAGTATGTATCCAGAAATAACGACCTACTCTCCAACAAAACTAAGTGAGATGCCAAGTACTGAAGGTATATCAACAGAAAAGTATACAACAGCATCAGTTCCATCTGAAACAACCACCTCAGGTGTGTTTACAGAAGGTGAGAGAACAACTGGAACTATGTATCCAGAATTAACGACCTACTCTTCAACAAAACCAAGTGAGATGCCAAGTACTGAAGGTATATCAACAGAAAAGTATACAACAGCTTCAGTTCCATCTGAAACTACCGCCTCAGGTGTGGTTACAGAAAGTGAGAGAACAACTGGAACTATGTATCCAGAAATAACAACTTACTCTTCAACAAAATCAAGTGAGATTGCAACTACTGAAGGTATATCAACAGAAAAGTATACAATGGCATCAGTTCCATCTGAAACAACCACTTCAGGTGTGGTTACAGGAGGTGAGAGAACAACTGGAACTATGTATCCAGAAATAACAACCTACTCTTCAACAAAACCAAGTGAGATTCCAAGTACTGAAGGTATAACCACAGAAAAGTATACAACAGCATCAGTTCCATCTGATACAGCCATCTCCAGTGTGGTTACAGAAGGGGAGAAAACAACTGGAACTGTGTATCCTGAAATAACAACTTACTTTTCAACAAAACCGGGTGAGATGGCCAGTACTGAAGGAATGTCAACAGAAAAGTATACAACAGCATCAGTTCCATCTGAAACAACCACCTCAGGGAAGGTTACAGAAGGTGAGAGAACAACTGGAACTATGTTTCCAGAAATAACAACCTACTCTCCAACAAAACCTAGTGAGATGCCAAGTACTGAAGGTATATCAACAGAAAAGTATACAATGGCATCAGTTCCATCTGAAACAACCACCTCAGGCGTGGTTACAGAAGGTGAGAGAACAACTGGAACTATGTATCCAGAAATAACAACCTACTCTTCAACAAAACCTAGTGAGATGCCAAGTACTGAAGGTATATCAACAGAAAAGTATACAACAGCATCAGTTCCATCTGAAACAACCACCTCAGGGGAGGTTACAGAAGGTGAGAGAACAACTGGAACTATGTATCCAGAAATAACAAACTACTCTTCAACAAAACCAAGTGAGATTCCAAGTACTGAAGGTATAACCACAGAAAAGTATACAACAGCATCAGTTCCATCTGAAACAACCACTTCAGGTGTGGTTACAGGAGGTGAGAGAACAACTGGAACTATGTATCCAGAAATAACAACCTACTCTTCAACAAAACCAAGTGAGATTCCAAGTACTGAAGGTATATCAACAGAAAAGAATACAACAGCATCAGTTCCATCTCAAACTACCGCCTCAGGTGTGGTAACAGAAGGTGAGAGAACAACTGGAACTATGTATCCAGAAATAACAACTTACTCTTCAACAAAATCAAGTGAGATTGCAACTACTGAAGGTATAACCACAGAAAAGTATACAACAGCATCAGTTCCATCTGATACAGCCATCTCCAGAGTGGTTACAGAAGGGGAGAAAACAACTGGAACTGTGTATCCAGAAATAACAACTTACTTTTCAACAAAACCGGGTGAGATGGCCAGTACTGAAGGTATGTCAACAGAAAAGTATACAACAGCATCAGTTCCATCTGAAACAACCACCTCAGGGAAGGTTACAGAAGGTGAGAGAACAACTGGAACTATGTTTCCAGAAATAACAACCTACTCTCCAACAAAACCTAGTGAGATGCCAAGTACTGAAGGTATATCAACAGAAAAGTATACAATGGCATCAGTTCCATCTGAAACAACCACCTCAGGCGTGGTTACAGAAGGTGAGAGAACAACTGGAACTATGTATCCAGAAATAACAACCTACTCTTCAACAAAAACTAGTGAGATGCCAAGTACTGAAGGTATATCAACAGAAAAGTATACAACAGCATCAGTTCCATCTGAAACTACCACCTCAGGTGTGGTTACAGAAGGTGAGAGAACAACTGGAACTATGTTTCCAGAAATAACAACCTACTCTTCAACAAAACCTAGTGAGATGCCAAGTACTGAAGGTATATCAACAGAAAAGTATACAATGGCATCAGTTCCATCTGAAACAACCACCTCAGGTGTGGTTACAGAAGGTGAGAGAACAACTGGAACTATGTATCAAGAAATAACAACCTACTCTTCAACAAAACCTAGTGAGATGCCAAGTACTGAAGGTATATCAACAGAAAAGTATACAACAGCATCAGTTCCATCTGAAACTACCACCTCAGGTGTGGTTACAGAAGGTGAGAGAACAACTGGAACTATGTATCCAGAAATAACAACCTACTCTTCAACAAAACCTAGTGAGATGCCAAGTACTGAAGGTATATCAACAGAAAAGTATACAATGGCATCAGTTCCATCTGAAACAACCACCTCAGGTGTGGTTACAGAAGGTGGGAGAACAACTGGAACTATGTATCGAGAAATAACAACCTACTCTTCAACAAAACCTAGTGAGATTCCAAGTACTGAAGGTATATCAACAGAAAAGTATACAACAGCATCATTTCCAACTGAAACTACCACCTCAGGTGTGGTAACGGAAGGTGAGAGAACAACTGGAACTATGTATCCAGAAATAACGACCTACTCTTCAACAAAACCAAGTGAGATTCCAAGTACTGAAGGTATGTCAACAGAAAAGTATACAATGGCATCAGTTCCATCTGAAACAACCACCTCAGGTGTGGTTACAGGAGGTGAGAGAACAACTGGAACTATGTATCCAGAAATAACAACCTACTCCTCGACAAAACCAAGTGAGATTCCAAGTTCTGAAGGTATATCAACAGAAAAGTATACAACAGCATCAGTTCCATCTGAAACTACCACCTCAGGTGTGGTAACAGAAGATGAGAGAAAAACTGGAACTATGTATCCAGAAATAACGACCTACTCTCCAACAAAACCAAGTGAGATGGCCACTACTGAAGGTATATCAACAACAAAGTATACAATGGCATCAGTTCCATCTGAAACAACCACCTCAGGTGTGGTAACAGAAGGTGAGAAAACAACTGGAACTCTGTTTCCAGAAATCACAACTTTATCTTCAACAAAAGCGAGTGAGATGCCCAGTACTGAAGGTATATCAACAGAAAAGTATACAACAGCATCAGTTCCATCTGAAACTACCACCTCAGGTGTGGTTACAGAAGGTGAGAGAACAACTGGAACTATGTATCCAGAAATAACGACCTACTCTTCAACAAAACCAAGTGAGATTGCAACTACTGAAGGTATAACCACAGAAAAGTATACAACAGCATCAGTTCCATCTGATACAGCCATCTCCAGAGTGGTTACAGAAGGGGAGAAAACAACTGGAACTGTGTATCCAGAAATAACAACTTACTTTTCAACAAAACCGGGTGAGATGGCCAGTACTGAAGGTATGTCAACAGAAAAGTATACAACAGCATCAGTTCCATCTGAAACAACCACCTCAGGGAAGGTTACAGAAGGTGAGAGAACAACTGGAACTATGTTTCCAGAAATAACAACCTACTCTCCAACAAAACCTAGTGAGATGCCAAGTACTGAAGGTATATCAACAGAAAAGTATACAATGGCATCAGTTCCATCTGAAACAACCACCTCAGGCGTGGTTACAGAAGGTGAGAGAACAACTGGAACTATGTATCCAGAAATAACAACCTACTCTTCAACAAAAACTAGTGAGATGCCAAGTACTGAAGGTATATCAACAGAAAAGTATACAACAGCATCAGTTCCATCTGAAACTACCACCTCAGGTGTGGTTACAGAAGGTGAGAGAACAACTGGAACTATGTTTCCAGAAATAACAACCTACTCTTCAACAAAACCTAGTGAGATGCCAAGTACTGAAGGTATATCAACAGAAAAGTATACAATGGCATCAGTTCCATCTGAAACAACCACCTCAGGTGTGGTTACAGAAGGTGAGAGAACAACTGGAACTATGTATCAAGAAATAACAACCTACTCTTCAACAAAACCTAGTGAGATGCCAAGTACTGAAGGTATATCAACAGAAAAGTATACAACAGCATCAGTTCCATCTGAAACTACCACCTCAGGTGTGGTAACGGAAGGTGAGAGAACAACTGGAACTATGTATCCAGAAATAACGACCTACTCTTCAACAAAACCAAGTGAGATTCCAAGTACTGAAGGTATGTCAACAGAAAAGTATACAATGGCATCAGTTCCATCTGAAACAACCACCTCAGGTGTGGTTACAGGAGGTGAGAGAACAACTGGAACTATGTATCCAGAAATAACAACCTACTCCTCGACAAAACCAAGTGAGATTCCAAGTTCTGAAGGTATATCAACAGAAAAGTATACAACAGCATCAGTTCCATCTGAAACTACCACCTCAGGTGTGGTAACAGAAGATGAGAGAAAAACTGGAACTATGTATCCAGAAATAACGACCTACTCTCCAACAAAACCAAGTGAGATGGCCACTACTGAAGGTATATCAACAACAAAGTATACAATGGCATCAGTTCCATCTGAAACAACCACCTCAGGTGTGGTAACAGAAGGTGAGAAAACAACTGGAACTCTGTTTCCAGAAATCACAACTTTATCTTCAACAAAAGCGAGTGAGATGCCCAGTACTGAAGGTATATCAACAGAAAAGTATACAACAGCATCAGTTCCATCTGAAACTACCACCTCAGGTGTGGTTACAGAAGGTGAGAGAACAACTGGAACTATGTATCCAGAAATAACGACCTACTCTTCAACAAAACCAAGTGAGATTCCAAGTACTGAAGGTATATCAACAGGAAAGTATACAATGGCATCAGTTCCATCTGAAACAACCACCTCAGGTGTGGTTACAGAAGGCGAGAGAACAACTGGAACTATGTATCCAGAAATAACAACCTACTCTTCAACAAAACCTAGTGAGATGCCAAGTACTGAAGGTATATCAACAGAAGGAAAATATACAACAGCATCAGTTCCATCTGAAACAACCACCTCAGGTGTGGTTACAGAAGGTGAGAGAACAACTGGAACTATGTTTTCAGAAATAACGACCTACTCTTCAACAAAACCTAGTGTGATGCCAAGTACTGAAGCTAAAACAACAGAAAAGTATACAACAGCATCAGTTCCATCTGCAACTACCACCTCAGGTGTGATTACAGAAGGTGAGAGAACAACTGGAACTATGTATCGAGAAATAACAACCTACCCTTCAACAAAACCTAGTGAGATGCCAAGTACTGAAGGTGTATCAACAGAAAAATATACAACAGCATCAGTTCTATCTGAAACTACCACCTCAGGTGTGTTTACAGAAGGTGAGAGAACAACTGGAACTATGTTTCCAGAAATAACAACCTACTCTTCAACAAAACCTAGTGAGATGCCAAGTACTGAAGGTATATCAACAGAAAAGTATACAATGGCATCAGTTCCATCTGAAACAACCTCCTCAGGTGTGGTTGCAGAAGGTGAGAGAACAACTGGAACTATGTATCCAGAAATAACGACCTACTCTTCAACAAAACCAAGTGAGATTCGAAGTACTGAAGGTATATCAACAGAAAAGTATACAATGGCATCAGTTCCATCTGAAACAACCACCTCAGGTGTGGTTACAGGAGGTGAGAGAACAACTGGAACTATGTATCCAGAAATAACAACCTACTCCTCGACAAAACCAAGTGAGATTCCAAGTACTGAAGGTATATCAACAGAAAAGTATACAATGGCATCAGTTCCATCTGAAACAACCACCCCAGGTGTGGTAACAGAAGATGAGAGAACAACTGGAACTATGTATCCAGAAATAACAACTTACTCTTCAACAAAATCAAGTGAGATTCCAACTACTGAAGGTATAACCACAGAAAAGTATACAACGGCATCAGTTCCATCTGAAACAACCACCTCAGGTCTGGTAACAGAAGGTGAGAGAACAACTGGAACTATGTATCCAGAAATAACGACCTACTCTTCAACAAAACCTAGTGAGATGCCAAGTACTGAAGATATATCAACAGAAAAGTATACAACAGCATCAGTTCCATCTGAAACAACCGCCTCAGGTGTGGTTACAGAAGGTGAGAGAACAACTGGAACTATGTATCCAGAAATAACGACCTACTCTCCAACAAAACCAAGTGACATGGCCACTACTGAAGGTATATCAACAACAAAGTATACAATGGCATCAGTTCCATCTGAAACAACCACCTCAGGTTTGGTAACAGAAGGTGAGAAAACAACTGGAACTGTGTTTCCAGAAATCACAACGTTATCTTCAACAAAAGCGAGTGAGATGCCCAGTACTGAAGGTATATCAACAGAAAAGTATACAACAGCATCAGTTCCATCTGAAACTACCACCTCAGGTGTGGTTACAGAAGGTGAGAAAACAACTGGAACTATGTATCCAGAAATAACGACCTACTCTTCAACAAAACCAAGTGAGATTCCAAGTACTGAAGGTATATCAACAGGAAAGTATACAATGGCATCAGTTCCATCTGAAACAACCACCTCAGGTGTGGTTACAGAAGGCGAGAGAACAACTGGAACTTTGTATCCAGAAATAACGACCTACTCTTCAACAAAACCAAGTGAGATTCCAAGTACTGAAGGTATATCAACAGAAAAGTATACAACAGCATCAGTTCCATCTGAAACTACCACCTCAGGTGTGGTTACAGAAGGTGAGAGCACAACTGGAACTATGTTTCCAGAAATAACAACCTACTCTTCAACAAAACCTAGTGAGATGCCAAGTACTGAAGGTATATCAACAGAAAAGTATACAACAGCATCAGTTCCATCTGAAACAACCACCTCAGGTGTGGTTACAGAAGGTGAGAGAACAACTGGAACTATGTATCCAGAAATAACAACCTACTCTTCAACAAAACCTAGTGAGATGCCAAGTACTGAAGGTATATCAACAGAAAAGTATACAATGGCATCAGTTCCATCTGAAACAACCACCTCAGGTGTGGTTACAGAAGGTGAGAGAACAACTGGAACTATGTATCCAGAAATAACAACCTACTCTTCAACAAAACCTAGTGAGATGCCAAGTACTGAAGGTATATCAACAGAAATGTATACAATGGCATCAGTTCCATCTGAAACAACCACCTCAGGTGTGGTTACAGAAGGTGAGAGAACAACTGGAACTATGTATCCAGTAATAACAACCTACTCTTCAACAAAACCAAGTGAGATGCCCACTACTGAAGGTATATCCACAGAAAAGTATACAACAGCATCAGTTTCATCTGAAACAACCATCTCAGGTGTTGTTACAGAAGGTGAGAAAACAACTGGAACTGTGTTTCCAGAAATTACAACTTTATCTTCAACAAAAGCGAGTGAGATGGCCACTACTGAAGGTATATCCACAGAAAAGTATACAACAGCATTAGTTCCATCTGAAACAACCACCTTAGGCGTGGTTACAGAAGGTGAGAGAACAACTGGAACTGTGTATCCAGAAATAACAACCTACTCTTCAACAAAACCAAGTGAGATGCCCAGTACTGAAGGTATATCAACAGGAAAGTATACAACAGCATCAGTTCCATCTGAAACAACCACCTTAGGCGTGGTTACAGAAGGTGAGAGAACAACTGGAACTGTGTATCCAGAAATAACAACCTACTCTTCAACAAAACCAAGTGAGATGCCCAGTACTGAAGGTATATCAACAGGAAAGTATGCAACAGCATCAGTTCCATCTGAAACAACCACCTCAGGTGTGGTTACGGAAGGTGAGAGAACAACTGGAACTGTGTATCCAGAAATAACAACCTACTCTTCAACAAAACCTAGTGAGATGCCAAGTACTGAAGGTATATCAACAGAAAAGTATACAATGGCATCAGTTCCATCTGACACAACCACCTCAGGTGTGGTTACAGAAGGTGAGAGAACAACTGGAACTATGTATCCAGAAATAACGACCTACTCTTCAACAAAACCAAGTGAGATTCCAAGTACTGAAGGTATATCAACAGAAAAGTATACAACAGCATCAGTTCCATCTGAAACAACGACCTCAGGTCTGGTAACAGAAGGTGAGAGAACAACTGGAACTGTGTATCCAGAAATAACAACCTACTCTTCAACAAAACCAAGTGAGATGGCCACTACTGAAGGTATATCAACAGAAAAGTATACAATGGCATCAGTTCCATCTGAAACAACCACCTCAGGTGTGGTAACAGAAGGTGAGAAAACAACTGGAACTGTGTTTCCAGAAATTACAACTTTATCTTCAACAAAAGCGAGTGAGATGCCCAGTACTGAAGGTATATCAACAGAAAAGTATGCAACAGCATCAGTTCCATCTGAAACAACCACCTCAGGTGTGGTTACGGAAGGTGAGAGAACAACTGGAACTGTATATCCTGAAGTTAGTTCTCACTCCCCAACAAAACCAATGGAAATGACAAGTTCAGTAAGTGTGTCAGGAGAGTATACGACCACAGAATATGAATCATCATCGGAAATAAAAACTGTATCCGAAATGGAAACTGAAAGTGCGCCCCTAACGGTATATCCTAATAAGTTCACAGTAACCGAGGGATCTAGTTTGATGACATCCACACTTGAATTCACTGAAAAAACTGCAACTACCAAAAAACTTGTACCAGCCGACCATGTCACTGTAAAGGTAAAGGGAACAGAAATCCCTCCTACTGAAACAACATCTTTTCAATATGTTGGAACAACTCCTGAAGAAACTGAACCAACTTCAGAGCCTCTGGATATTCCAACAACTACTGAACTGGAATTAGTTTATCCCATGACTACTACTACTGAGAAATTCGTTACAATCACCCCAGTACACGACACTAAATCCACACAAGTAACTCAGACGGCAGATACCAAACTAACGACCTTCAAACCGACAACCCGAGAATCTAAAATGCAATCAGCTACCACACCCCGTGTGGAATCTGCTTCCAGTCCCAAAAACTGTTCTAGCGATTCAGAATGTCTTCCCTCTGAGTCGTGCCTCAACTACCATTGTATTTACCCCTGCATTCCAAATCCTTGTCCAACCAACTTCGACTGTCGTGTTGTTAACCACTCACCCCAATGCATTTGTTCAATCAACGAAACAATTAAGGAAATTAGTGAATGTCGACCACCAGCAGGTAATAATGAAATAAGGGTATCACTGCCGCCACTGCTATTTTCAATATTTCATACAAATATTGAATCAACATATACAGGTCGATCGATACTTGAACCTGCTGAACACCACAGATCCGCCATTGCATGGTATAGAAGTTCGACACATACCAAAGCCATTTGGTACACTCGACTAGAAAAGTTCGAGTTTCGTTTCATACAAGATGTACATAGTGAGGTGTTGGTAATATCTTTTGGTTGTGGTTCCATCATTTGCTCATACTAGCATTGTATATTTGGCTTATTTGCTTTGTTTTTGTTGTTTTGTTTTATGAAAAGACGAAAATCCTTTTCTCATATCTGCATACTCAATGTGAATTTTTCCATCCAGATATTCAGTGTCGATCTCACTCTGAATGTTCATCTCTACAAGCTTGTATCGGAGGAAAATGTAATAATCCATGTTTAGTTTCCAATCCATGTCAGAAGTCGCAAGATTGTCAGGTTCAAGATCATCAGCCAGTTTGTGTGAAGGGTTAGTATAAATATATTTGATTCGCTTCAATACCAGATATGCTAATGAATTTCCTGCATTTTTCTCCAGTCTGTCAATGCAGAAAACACACCGACTGTGGTCATGCAAACTACGTATGCGATGGATGTAATTGTGTTCTTCGTAAGTAAAAAGTATTTTCTCGATTTTTCAGTAATCTGCTGTTTCATAACCTCAGATACCTTCATAACCTCCTTAACTGGGTCTTTTCCCCGTTATAGGGCCTCATTTTTAAAATTGTACATCTGAATACATCAATTGTATATATTACAGATGAGGAACCTGGCAAAACTACAGGATGCGAGCATTGTCCACCTGGTGTGGCCTGCGATCCAACAACAGGAGCTTGTATCAGGGGTAAGTCGAACAAAATAAACCTCAACATCATTCATTATCGACAAGGTGTTGCTGTTTTCGAATCACCTTCCTCCTCCCTATTCCCTCTCAATGCAGCCATCGACAGGATACCATCAAGTTGGGATCCCAACCCAAGAGAAGCGAGGCTTTCGGATCAAATGGAACATTTCTATTATCTATCTGTTGCAGCTTACATCCATCTAACTGTATATTTTGTCCAATAACTCATGTTAAATAGCAACACTGTCATTCACTTCTATCTTGATTCGTGAGGCGCTCTGTATGCAATGTCATGTACCTATTTAGCTTACTGTACATATGTGAATTTTTGGGACTGTTCACATACTCCTTCTCGTACAGATTTTATTGTGTAGAAGATATTCTCTCAATTGTGGCGTTCGTTTCATTTCCTGTTCTGGTTTTGGTTATGGTGATTTGCTTGATGCTGCATGTCATTAACATCATCCACTCGGTGTATGCTTGTTGATAAGTTCTAATGTATAATTGAACTTTTTGTTTTTTTTTTGGTATAACAGATATGGGTACTGCACCTCCTGAAACACTAACAGAAACACAAACTCCGAGTACTGTAACATTAGTAACCCAAACACCTAGTATTTCTGTAGACATAGGAAAGAATGGCTCAAGTTCGTTGAGCACTGAAGAATACACACAAACTTATCATAGCACCTTGAGTTCTACGGAACCCTACGCAGTTACAGAGTCAGTATTCACAGAAACTTTTGAAACCTCTACTGAAAGATTAACATCATCATATGGGACTACTGAACACATTGAAAAAACTGAATTAGTTTTTCCCCAAACCTCCACAACTGAAAAATACATTATTGTTACTTCTATCAGCAATGTATCAGTTAGTGAAGAAGAATCGACAACAGAAAGTTACACCAAAGAAGGATTTCCAGAAGAACCAACGACTTTAAAAACTTCAACTTCTTCTCGTTCTCCTGAGTTGCAATCAACTGTGAAAGAAGAATACCCTATTCCCATTGAACCTGAATTACCAGAATCTACGTCAACTACAAAAATGAGAGATACACAGACTACAACGGAACAATATATCACTATGACTTCTACCAGTGATGCATCAGTTAAAGAAAATAAATCAACAACCTCAACAGAATACACAACAGAATCTATAACAACTGAAGAGATTGGATTAACATCCAAGGAAACTGAATCAACATCAAGAACTACCATAACGTCTAGTTCAGTCTCTACTGAATCTCAAAAGCCCGTAAAAGAAGATTATGGTTACACAATTTCTGTCGATGTTGGGTCACCAGAACCTAAATCAACTTCAATAATGACAGAAATACCAGCTACAACCGAGAAATATATTACTGTTACTTCTATAAGTAATGTAACAGTAAGTGAGGAACAACCGGGATACACTACAGACACTATAACAACTCAAAAAATTGGAGCAACATCCACAGAAACCAAATCAACACTATCAGAAGAAACAACGATCTCTACTTCTTCAGAGACTGCGACTTCTTCGCTTTCTCCTGAATTAAAATCGACTTCGAGAGAAGAATACCCAATTCCCATAGAACCTGAAATTACAGAATCTATATCAACTACAACAATGAGAGAAACACCGTCTACAACCGAAAAATATGTGACTATCAAAAAATCCACAACAGAATACACTACAGAATTTATAACAACCCAAAAGATCGGACCAACATCCACGGAAAGTAAATTAGTATCAGAAATTATTTCAGAGGAACCTACAACACTTACTTCTTTCAAAACAACTACCACCTCTCATTTTGTTCCATCAGAATATCAAACTACAGAAAAGGAAAGTACTTTCACAATTTCCATAGAGCCTGAGGTACCGGAACCTGCATCTACTGCAAAAACAATAGAAGAAATGCCATCCAGATCTACTGAAAAAACTATGGTCACCAGTACATCAACTACTCCAAATAAAACAATTGGAACACAAGGTACTTTTACGCCTACTACAATTAAACCTCCTGCACAAAATAGAACGGAACCTGAATTTTATCCTTACTTCACAATTCCCGTTTCTATTTATATGGAACCTACAAGTACAGAAGGAAAGAAACCTATGAATACTACATCTTCAGAACCTATCACAACTGAGTATGCAACTCAGCACCCTAGCGTATTTACAGCTGGCGAAGAACAGACCACAGCAGCAAGAATCACCAGTTTAGGCACTTCCACTATAAGGACTGAAGAAACAACACTTGTTAGCGGAAATGGAACTAAGTCAACGGAATCAATAGGAGTAATATCTGAATCGACGACTAGTGGGAATCTTACTTCCGAGGAAACTTTTACTATGACTGGAGGTCTATTAAGCACCACTTCTTCAGCGCAAGAAGTTTCTACATTTTCTCCGACTTTCGGAAGCGAAACAACACTGTCAGTTTCTGCAAGGGAAGGAGAAACTACTTTGGAAGAAATAACTACATATCCTGAAACAACATACGGAGCGTATCCAACTGTCAGTCATACTTCTGGGGTGGCTGGTGCAACTTCAGAATTGACAACCATTTCAGAACTTCTGCCAACTGTCAGTACAAGTGAAACAACGTCAGTGAGAGTATCCACAGATAAAATTAGAGAATATACAACTGAAGAAAGTTCTTCAGTTGACACCGGAGAAACAAACATTTCAACTATTGAGAGTAGTACTACCTCGATTAGTTCTGAAAACAGAACATCAATGAGTATATCAACCACAGAAACTTCTCCAACTATTAGTGCATCAACAGAAAAAGAAACAACTTTTAGCGAATCAACAGGACCTACTGTAACATCTGGAAGTGAAGTTTACACTTCTTCTGGTAAAACTACAGAAAAAATTTCAGAAATGACAACAGTTGCTTCAACCGAATCTAGTACAATTGGAGAAGTTGCAGGTACAACATCAGGAGTAACTTTTGAACTACCGATTCATATAACAACTGAAGCTTCTTCAATGGTCACAGTTGTTGAAAACAAATCAACAGGTTCTGTTACACGTGAGGGTGAAGTAACTACAGAAGCTATTCCAGCTTCAATGGCATCAACAGAAAGCGAGTCAACTCATGGTGAATCAACAACATTCGCGGGAAAAACAGAAAGTTCAGTGGTAAAAGTAACCACTGAAGCTGGTTTAACCCAAGAACTTTCAACAACAATTGAAAATGTGACATCAATTGGTTCAACTGAAGAAACTTCGACACCAGGAAGAATAACTACTTTAAAAATCATAACATCAACAGAAGAAATTTCTACTGTTAGTGAAACAATTACAGAGAAACAACCAACAACTATTCCTACAACAGAATCTGAATTAACTACACATCTATTCACAAGTGCTACTGTGAACCGTTCTGAAACTACATTGTCAACCACCTTTGAAGGAATAGTTACAGAATCAGTTCCATATACAAGCCCAACGAGGATCATTTCGGAAGTTACTTCAGAAGCAATGCCGTTCACAAGTGTTACTTTGACAGAAACGGTTCCTTTCACGAATCCTCAGGAAACTACTGTTTATACTACAGAAAAACCTAGAAGTACAATTCAAGTGGTGGAACAAAAAACGGATAAGACGAAAACACCGAAAGGAATTACTGAAGCCGAGGAGGGTAGAACGTCTACTACAGAGTCAGTACGATCTACATCGTCACAAAAAACTTCTGAAGAGGCATTGACAACTGAGACACCTTTCACTACAGTTACTCAAGAAATCATTGGAACCTCAACAGAATTGGTGTTCAATGAAAGCATACCTATTGTTTCAATCGGGAATTATACTGATTCTCTCAAGAATGATACTACTTTCTGTGAAAAAGACTCTGACTGCACTCCAGATGAAGTTTGTGTTAATGAAAAATGCATAAGAGGGTGTTCTATTGGCCATTGTGCACCTAACGCATTATGCACAACGGAAAATCATCAGGTCACTTGCAAATGTCCTACACATTTTGTTGGCAATTCCTCCAGGATGTGCTTCAAAGGTATAAGAATAATTTCATATTTGAATTTAAAGAAAACTGAAAAAGAACGTGTAAATATGTACATTTTGACGTAATGAAGAAAAACACGAATTGGTTGAGGGTTTTTTGATTTTGCTCTTCTCGTTGGAACTTGGAGTCAACTGTCAATTGTTAGGTTATGATCTTTATGAGAAGATTTGAAAGTATCACTATCAAGTCATCACAGTGCCTGGAATTAAGCCATTTTCATTGAAAGCCAATTCCCAGAGTGAAGAGCAAACTAACGTTGCAATGTAGATATGTAATGCATGTTAAGTATGTGAAGTTCCAAAAAACGCGTTTGAGATAATTGAACTAAGAAAAACCAATCCCAAATTAGAGTACAAATGTTACATAATGAAATTTGTGATTGGTACCTACGATTGTAATAAACCATAATCCATCCATTATACATATTAATGAAATCTAACTTCTAACTAGAACCAGGTCAACCGAAAGTACCTAAACCTTGCGAGTATGACATCGATTGCCTCGAGAGCGAGGCATGTTATATGTCAGTATGTCAAGATCCATGCGAATTTACTAACGCCTGCGCAAGTACAGCCAAGTGTCAGGCAAAAATGCACAGGCCCATATGTACATGTCCCAAGGGATACGAAGGAAATCCAGCTGTCAAATGCTTCAAGTCAGAGTCAAGTAAGACCCCAATGCACATAATACTCCTCAATACATTCCATAACTGAATTAATTTATTAATCGCTAATTCAAAATAACCAACAAAAACTCAACGATAAAACTAAAAATAAAAAACAACAATAAACAAAAGTTACGAACGTTCTGTCAAATTTGGTCATTTTTCGAGAAAATATGTAGATTTTATAGATAATGTGAATACTTCAATCAATACGTACTTGTATATATTAGATTAGCATCCTGTCTTACTATTTCTTTTTGCACCTTTCCTCATAGTACGTTGCACTGTAAATGAAGAGTGTCCAATAACCGAAGCGTGCATAAACTACTCCTGCCAACGACCATGTGACGTAAGGAACCCTTGTGCGCACAACGCAATCTGTATCAACACCAACCATGGATCGGACTGCAGCTGCGCAGAGGGATATCAAGGAAATGGCTATGTTGGATGCGTAGCTGGTAAGTGAAACTCGATTCAATCACCTGAAAAAGAAGAATAAATATTTCAACTGAAGAAGTACTGCTCGATACTTGCAATCGATATTGCATTTCAGTGCCAAGTTTAATCGAAGTATTTCAAGTTCCTCTTCTTTTTTGGACAAAGCACCAAACGGCACATTGAGAAGATTAATTTTTTATGTTCAATTTCAGTGCCAGACTACAAACCCATCTGTCAATACAACGAGGACTGTCCACCGAACAAACTTTGCGACCGTCTGAACAGACTTTGCATAAACCCTTGTTTCGAAGATAGCTGCGGTGATAACGCTGAATGTTTACCGAAAGATCACGGAACGGAATGTAGATGTTTACCAGGCTATGCTGGAAATCCTTTCATCTCTTGCGAGAAAGTGTACGGTTGCCGACAGGACGAAGATTGTAGTTCGAACGAAGCCTGCTTAAACGGTCAATGTTCTTCACCTTGTCAATGTGGGGCCAATGCCATATGTGAGGTTATTTACCATAGAGCCTCTTGCAAATGTCCACCGGGTTATGTAGGCAACCCAGCAGTGGTTTGCCAGCCTCCGTCAAATCCATGTGAACCAAATCCTTGTGGAACCTTCGCCCTGTGCGAGTTGGATAACGGAAACCCGATCTGCTACTGTCCTAAAGGATTAACTGGAAATCCATTCAAGAATTGTGGTAAGTATTGTACTACTCTCCTTTCAGAACAATCTAGTCAGTCACAAAAAAACCATTTTCGGACAAAACAAAAAGACGTTGTTCATCACAGGATTGTCCTCATGGCCATGGTCTTTATTCGGTTCATCATTGTCTTGTGATCCGTGGTAGAATTCAAAGTGTTTCTAATGTTTTTCCACTCATCCAAACTAGTGTCGAGATAGCTCAACTCATTCTCAAATTTTCTTCCAGTTCCAGAAGGAGATGAATGTTCACCAAACCCTTGCGGCCCAAATTCAGGATGCAGAGTCGTCGGCGGCAAAGCTGTATGCTTCTGTCTACCAGAATACGAAGGAACACCACCACAAATACCATGTGATCTGCCTAAGAACCCATGCGATCCTTCACCTTGTGGGCCAAACACTCAGTGTTCAATTTTAAGCAACGGTTTCTCGAAATGTACATGTCTTCCCGGCTATCTGGAAAGTCCCAACACCATAAGAGGTTGTTTGGAGCAAAAGAATCCGTGTGAACCAAACCCATGTGGGCTTGGAGCACAGTGCGATCCTTTCAGAGAACCGGCATGCTTCTGTCCCGTTGGGTTGGTGGGAAATCCTTTCAGAAGTTGCGGTGAGCCTGTTGTAACACCCATATTATGCTCACCTGGACCTTGCGGACTCAACGCTGACTGTTACGTCTCGAACAACCAAGAACAATGTTACTGCAAACCAGGATTTATGGGTGATCCGTACTACGGATGCAGGTTGGAACCGTCAAGTCCATGCTCGCCAAATCCTTGTGGTCCAGGAGCTCAGTGTATAGTAACACCTGAAGGAAATTCGTTATGTAGGTGTCCCGATGGTTTTGGAGGAGATCCTACAGGTCCTGGTGGTTGTCACGGCTACGAATGCGTTGTGGATGAAAACTGCGGAGAACATCAGGCTTGTATGGGATACAGATGCAGAGATCCATGTCCAGGTGCTTGCGGTGTGAACGCAGATTGTAGAGTCGAGAAACATCATCCAGTTTGTACCTGTCGCCATGAATACACCGGAAATCCAGTAATCAACTGCTTCAAAGTACCGATAATGCCAGAAAACGACCCGTGCATGCCAAACCCTTGTGCAATCAACACAATTTGTCAAAACGTCAGAGGACGGGCAGTATGTACATGTTTGCCTGATTTCAGAGGAGACCCACAGTTTGGTTGTCAACCAGAATGTGTTCTTAACACAGATTGTCCTCTAACTCAAGCTTGTTTAGATAGACGTTGCAAAGATCCTTGTCTGAGTGCTTTATGCGGTGTTAATGCTCAATGTCAAGTTAGAGACCACACAGCTTCTTGCGTTTGTTTGGAGGGCTACATGGGTGACCCTCTCTACCAATGTGTACGTACACCACCAGTTAAAATACCATCGACGAACATAAGCACGCCTTGCACACCATCTCCATGTGGTTATGACATTGAATGTAACGCATATGGGCCCCAAGTGGCCATTTGTGATCCATGTTTGAGACCTGATGCAGCTTACAATCCACAATGTAGACCAGAATGTTTGACTAACTCAGATTGTGCATTCGACAAGGCCTGTTTGGGATATACCTGCCAAGATCCTTGTTTGGGATCTTGCGGAGTACACGCAGTGTGTCACGTGGTTACTCACACTCCAATATGTACTTGTCCTCCGGGACTTCAAGGAAATCCGTTCGAACATTGCACAGTTCCGATGAAACCGGAAGATAGAACTGAAACATGCGACAGCTTTATGTGTGGTGCTAATGCCTTGTGCTTGCAAAAGAAGGGTGGCGTTACTTGTACCTGCAGGAAAGGATTCTTCGGAAATCCTTGGATAGCTTGCCGACCGGAATGTGTTATCAATACTGATTGTAGTCTGAATCAAGCTTGTATCAACAACAAATGCGTCGATCCTTGCAATGGAGTGTGTGGAGTTGGAGCGAAGTGCGAAGTATCAAACCATGTTCCTATTTGCATATGTCCACCAGGGCAAGCTGGTGATCCTTTCGTATCTTGCCACACGCCCAAACCGATACAACCGTCTGGAAACCCATGTGATCCATCACCATGCGGTCCTTTCAGTAGATGCCTACTATCTCCACAAGGATATGCAACATGTTCATGCTTACCTAATTACCTTGGCTCGCCACCAGCTTGCAAACCTGAATGTATTGTTACTTCAGAGTGTCCACAAACTAAAGCATGCTACAACAGGAAATGTGTCGATCCATGTATCGGTGCTTGTGGAAAGAACGCTCTTTGCAACGTAATTAATCATAATCCTATCTGTAGCTGTGCTCCAGGACAACAAGGAGATCCTTTCGTGAACTGTTATACATCTAGACAGCCAGACATACCAAGGACTAATCCTTGCGTACCATCACCATGTGGTCCCAACTCCATATGTCAAGTGAAAGAAGATAGACCCGTTTGTTCTTGTGTAGCTGACTACGTAGGAAGTCCACCAAATTGTAGACCAGAGTGCGTTATCAACCAGGAATGTCCAAGGGATAAGGCATGCGTTAAAGAGAAATGCGTGAATCCTTGCATCAATTCGTGTGGTAGAAATGCCAAATGTAACATTGTCAACCACGTTCCATTCTGCACATGTTTGGAAGGGTACGAAGGAGACGCCTTCATAGAATGTTCCAGGATTCCTATGCCTGTACCAAAGGATCCTTGCAATCCATCGCCTTGTGGTACAAACGCTCAGTGTACATCGAGTGATGGCGTGGCAAGATGTAGTTGTATTCCTCCCTACATAGGCAATCCCTACGCAGGAGGTTGCAGACCAGAATGTACCATCGATTCAGACTGTTCAAGCAACTTGGCTTGTTTGGCTCAACATTGCAGAGATCCTTGTCAAGGAAGATGTGGAACGAACGCAGAATGTTACGTAGTCAACCATGTGCCTGTATGCTCTTGTGCTCAAGGTTTCATTGGGGATCCATTCACTTCTTGTAGACTTGCACCACCACCAATATGTAAGTTCATAAAGCTCTACGAAATGAATCTCGTTACTATATAATTTAATTTTTTTCACAGCTGAAAATCCGTGCGAGCCATCTCCATGTGGACCGAACAGCATCTGCCAACCAAGCAATAACCGAGCTGTGTGCTCGTGTCAGCCAGATTTCTTCGGTAGTCCACCAAATTGCAAGCCAGAATGTCTGCTCAGTTCAGAATGCGCCTTGAACAAAGCATGTATCAACCAGAAGTGTATGGATCCATGTCCTGGTACTTGTGGAAGGAACGCCAGATGTCAAGTGAAGAACCACAATCCTATTTGTAGTTGCCCACCAAACTATTTCGGAGATCCATTTGTTCTATGTGAAAAAGAGAGTGAGTCATCTTCGCAAAATACTAAACTACCCTTGTCTTATCAAATCTTAATTATGTCCTTCCATTGGTTGCTCCACTAAGAGATTACTATAATATATTCTCAATTGCAGCAAGGGAAGTTCCACCAATGACACCATGTTTACCATCACCATGTGGTCCGAACTCAGAATGCCGAACAAGCCAAAACAGGGCGGTGTGTTCCTGTTTGCCAGGAATGTATGGTGCTCCACCTAACTGCCGTCCAGAATGTGTCATCAACCAGGATTGTCCTTCTCACCTTGCTTGTCTAAACAACAAGTGCAAAGATCCTTGCGTTGGTTCGTGTGGGTTCAACGCTCAGTGTACAGTAAGGAACCACAATCCAACATGTAGCTGCATCACAGGTTTTGAAGGAGATCCGTTCTCTGGTTGCAACCCGATAGAAAGTGAGTTTTTGTATTTTAATATCCTCTCCATCTTGGTTATATGGCTTGTTGTTTCAAATATTCCACAATCGAAACTTTTTTATGGTTATGGATTCAATTGGAGTTTATTCTCTGCATGTTCTACATTTCTTTTATTTTCAATTCTATTTTATAGTTGTACCCGAACCAACTCATCCTTGTAATCCTTCGCCATGTGGTCCAAACGCTATTTGTAAAGAACACAATAACGTTGGTTCTTGTACGTGTCTCCCCGAATACTTTGGTGACCCATATACGGGCTGTAGACCCGAGTGTCTCATGAGTACCGATTGTCCTCACAACCAAGCGTGTTTCAACATGAAATGTAAAGATCCTTGCCCTGGAAGCTGCGGAGTGAACGCTGAATGTAGCGTCATCAATCACAATCCACAGTGTTACTGTTTGAAAGGTTTCACTGGCAACGCTTTGACGTTTTGCAGAAAAATCGAACCTAGTAAGACCGCTCTCGAATTTTGTAAACCGCGCGATCCTAATTTCTCTTTTACTTTAGTTGAACAACCTAGACGAAACCCTTGTAGCCCTTCACCTTGTGGTCCATATAGTATTTGTCGGGTACAAAACGATAGACCCGTTTGTTCCTGTGACGTAGGGTATATCGGAGGTCCACCAGCATGTAAACCTGAGTGTATGATAAGCGCTGAATGTCCTATGGATAAAGCATGCAAAAATCAGAAATGTATAGATCCTTGCCTTGGTACTTGTGGTTACAATGCTCATTGTAAAGTTATCATGCATAATCCTGTCTGTAGCTGCCCGTCTGGGTATATTGGAGATCCATTCAGTAGATGTTATTTGCAGCCAAGTAAGCATGTTTCGAAGTTTTGGAAATATCCAGTTCGTTTAAGAACCTCTTTTTCATTAACTTTTCCACGAGAACTGGATGTTTTCAACACTCCTGGGTGCTTTTATTTCAGCATATTGCATGTTGCTTTTTGTAGAAATACCTGAAGTCGAACAAAACCCATGCATTCCATCACCTTGTGGCGCATTCTCCGAATGTCGCGTGCAGAATAGTAGACCTGTTTGTTCCTGTTTGCCAAACTATTATGGCAGACCTCCCAACTGTAGACCTGAATGTACGGTGAGCTCTGAATGCGATCCGATGAGAGCTTGTCAGAATCAGAAGTGCATAGATCCTTGCGTTGGTTCTTGCGGTATAAATACTGAATGTAAAGCGATAAACCACGTACCTGTTTGTTTCTGCCTTCCACAATTCACTGGAGATCCGTTCGTTGGATGTCAAGAATGTAAGAATTGATACGTGAATATACGAATAATACTCTAACGTAGCTTGCTAACGATATGCTTGGTTATTGTTGAACCGTGAATCTAAGATGTTTGGTGAATTTCAGTACCTCCAGTTGAAGAGGAAAGACATCCTTGCAATCCTTCGCCATGCGGTGCTAACGCTCTTTGTAGAGAACAAAATGGAGTAGGTTCTTGCACATGTTTGCCAGAATATTTCGGAGATCCATACGCTGGTTGCAGACCAGAATGTGTAACGAATAGTGATTGTACGATGGACAAGGCCTGTTTCAATAACAAATGTAGAGATCCTTGCGCTGGATCATGCGGTCTGAACGCTGAATGTAAAGTGTACAATCATGCTCCAAATTGCTACTGCCTCTCAGGATACACTGGCAACGCACTGGTGTCTTGTCATATCATTCAACCTAGTAAGCTCCTTTCTTTATTTCAAGTCTCGATCAGATTGATATCCATCCGATACAGTCTGATCGTGATAACTCTTCATCTTTCTTTCTGTATCTTCACGAACTTTTTCCTTAGTTGTGGAAGAAAGAGATCCTTGCCTACCATCTCCATGTGGACCTTTTAGTGAATGTAGAGTTGTAAACGGACATGCTGTATGTTCTTGTCAGAGAAATTACATTGGCGCACCACCTGCATGTCGCCCAGAATGTACAGTTAGTTCTGAATGTTCCCAAGATAGGGCATGCATTGGGCAAAAGTGTAGAGATCCTTGTCCTGGTACTTGCAGTCCGAATGCAAGATGTAAAGTAATAAATCATAATCCAATATGTAGTTGTCCACCGAACTACACAGGAGATCCATTCCAGTTGTGCATAGAAGAAAGTAAGATGGTTTTCCTTATTTCTGGAGAACCAGTATGATTTTTTGAATCACATAAAGGGTCTTCCAATAAGGACGTTCAATTTCTGTACTATGTACTATGTTCGGTAAATAAGGAATACCTAATAACAAGAACTTGTTGCAAGCAATCATTACATTCACCATAATAATCAATACCATCTGTGATTTAAAGATGGCTTCAGTTCCTTCAATGGAGATCTTTTATGTTACTGGTTCTGCCATTTCCTCCATTCTATACTTATGAACTTTCTCTATAACTTTTCTTCATTCTTATTCAGGAAAACCTTTACCAATACCACCTAGTGATGCATGCTTACCATCGCCCTGTGGACCAAATTCTCAATGTAGAAACATTAACGGCAGGGCCGTATGTTCCTGTTTACCTGATTTTATTGGTCGTGCACCAAGTTGTAGACCTGAGTGCACAATAAATACAGAGTGTCCAGGGAACCTGGCTTGTATCAGGGAAAAATGTAGGGATCCTTGTCCTGGTTCTTGCGGTTCAAACAGCTATTGCAGGGTTGTTCAACATTCACCAGTTTGTCAATGCAACATTGGTTTTACTGGCGATCCATTCGTTGGTTGTACTCTTCAACCTGTATTGGAGGAAGAGGCACATCCCTGTAATCCATCACCTTGTGGTTCTAACGCTGTTTGCACTGAAAGAAACGGTGTTGGATCTTGTACATGTTTACCTGAGTACTTTGGGGACCCTTACACAAGTTGTAAGCCTGAGTGCGTAATCAATAACGATTGTCCTAGGGACAAGACTTGTGTCAATATGAAATGTAAAGATCCTTGTCCAGGAACATGCGGTTTGAATGCCGATTGTAGGGTATACAACCACGCGCCAAGTTGTTATTGTATAGAAGGTTATACTGGAAATCCAACTGTAGCATGTCACATCATTCAAGCTGGTATGTACTCTTCCTTCTGTTTCTCTTCAAACTCAGTTGAAGCTTGTAGTTTTGAAGATTTCAGATGATGAGCAAAATTGAGTATAGGTTCTCGAGATTATTTGGTTATTTTGTGGTTTCGGATGAAACAGTTATGGCAAAAATATGACAAATCGATATGCTGACATATTGAAGTATTCAATTCTGCTCATCACTTTCTTCTCTTTTCTTTGTATACTATATTTATTCTGCATGTCATTCTTTCATTGATCTCTAGTGGTTGAGGAGAAAAATCCCTGCGAACCATCACCTTGTGGTCCATACAGCCAATGTAGAGTTGTAAATGGTCATGCTGTATGTACGTGCGATAAAAACTATATTGGGTCTCCTCCTAACTGTAGACCAGAATGTATGATCAGTGCTGATTGTCCTTTGGAATTAGCATGCATAAATCAAAAAT
Organism: Harmonia axyridis; assembly: GCF_914767665.1. Lineage (NCBI taxonomy): Eukaryota > Metazoa > Arthropoda > Insecta > Coleoptera > Coccinellidae > Harmonia > Harmonia axyridis. The sequence goes on from NC_059505.1 coordinate 37,492,282, forward strand.
GTCAGGATCCTTGCAAAGGAACCTGCGGTATAAACGCAAGATGCCAAGTTGTTAACCACAATCCGATATGTAGTTGCTCGCCTAGTTTTACTGGAGATCCGTTCGTCAGATGTCAACAAGAAGACAGTAAGAACAAACAACTAATAACTGACATAGTTAAATAAGAATTGAACGGAATTAACTCAATAAGCTTATACAGACAAAAAGAACTAACTTAAACACACACGCAAATTCGAAATCACACAATCTCACAAACTGACTAATGAAACTGGTGGGGATCTTTCGTGAATAAACGATTTTCTCTTCAGGAAAACCACCTCCACCTGAAAATGTATGTGTTCCATCACCATGTGGACCAAACGCCAGATGTCGAGAAATAGGAAATATACCAACGTGTTCTTGTTCACCTGGCTACATTGGTAGACCACCAAATTGTAGACCAGAATGTACAATAAATGCGGAATGTTCAAGTACATTGGCTTGTCAAAATGAGAAATGCATAGATCCTTGCCCTGGTTCTTGTGGAATCAATGCGGATTGCCAAGTGATAAACCACCGTTCTGTATGTTCTTGTAGGGTTGGTTACACTGGCGATCCTTTCGGAGGATGTTCAGCGATTCCTAGTAAGGCTACATTAATTTTAAGATACCTCATTTCACAGTTGACCCTTCTACAAAGATATAAAGCCTTCAGCTTGTCTTAGTCAACTGCAGATGAGGAATCAATTTTGAGTCACAACCGAAAAACGTTCAAGAATCTTATAAAAACGTATTTTAGTTGTACAACCAACCGAACAACCAAGGAATCCATGTAACCCTTCTCCATGTGGAGCTAACGCTGTTTGTAGAGAAAAGAACGGAATTGGTTCTTGCACATGTCTACCGGAATATTTCGGAGACCCTTACACAAGTTGCAGACCAGAATGCGTTACCAACACCGACTGTCCTAGAAATAAGGCTTGCGTTAACAATAAATGTATAGATCCTTGTCCAGGAACTTGTGGTTTGAACGCTGAATGTACTGTTAGCAACCACGCTCCAATATGTAACTGTTTGCCAGGTTACACAGGAAATCCTCTATCTTCTTGTCACCTACCACAACCTAGTAAGCCTCCTTTAGTTTCTTTCATCTATTCTAGTGTAAACTTTGTATTCATGAACTATTCTCAAATATCTTATCTTCCTACAGTTGTGCATGATCTTGTAAATCCTTGTCAACCATCACCTTGTGGACCTTATAGTGTATGTAAAGTAATAAACGAACATGCTGTATGTTCTTGTCAGACCAATTACATTGGGTCTCCTCCTGCATGTAGACCTGAATGTATGGTAAGCTCGGAATGTCCACAGGACAAAGCATGCATAAAAAATAAATGCCAAGACCCATGTGTGGCAACTTGTGGAATAAATGCACGATGCAATACTATAAACCATAACCCTATTTGTACATGTCCTGCTGGTTTTATAGGAGATCCGTTCATTCAGTGTATAAGGGAAATATGTAAGCTTTTTGTTTTTCTGTATTTCACTTTTCATATACTTTTGTATCATATTCATTCACATACATATTTTTTAAAAACTAATGGCAAATTAGGAATTCTAGCGATGTCATCCATCCTCATTTTTCTTGCTATAATAGACAGAGTAAGAATTTCAAATCTGCCATTGGAATCTCTATCTTTCAATCCTGTTATGTTGTATTTTTTCCGATTCTGTTATGCATGTATTATTCTACTTTTTAGCAACTACTCCTCGACCTAGTGAAAATCCTTGCATTCCATCGCCTTGTGGTCAGAATTCTCAATGTAGAAATGTAGCTGGTCAAGCAGCATGCTCTTGCTTGCCAAACTACATTGGACGTGCACCAAATTGTAGACCAGAGTGTACTATAAATGAGGAATGTCCAAATAATCTAGCATGTCAAAATGAGAAATGTGTTGATCCTTGTCCAGGATCATGTGGATCTTTCACTAATTGTATAGTTGTAAACCATGCTCCGAACTGTCAATGCGTATCTGGTTATACTGGTGATCCTTTCACTGGTTGCTCTCAAATTCCACGTAGTAAGATTCATACTTTATCTGCTTATTTGATGTTACTTCAATATTGACTTTATCCGTAGAGAAAAAGGCCTATATTGAAATAACCATCATTCATATATTCTGTGTAAATCTCTTGAGCTTCTTTTCCATTTCATACCTTGTTTCTAGCTCCACCAACAACAGAGAGACCTAGAAACCCTTGTGATCCTTCACCATGTGGTGCTAATGCTCTTTGCAAGGTACAGGGTACAGCAGGTTCTTGTACATGCTTACCTGAGTACACTGGAGATCCTTACACTGGTTGTAGACCAGAATGTGTGACGAATACAGATTGCGATCGTAGCAGGGCTTGCGTGAATAATAAATGTATAGACCCATGCCCAGGAACATGCGGTATTAACGCGGAATGTAGAGTTCTGAATCACGCACCATCTTGTAGTTGTATAACTGGGTACACTGGAGACCCAGCTAGACTTTGCTACGTTTTGAAACGTAAGAATTCTAATTTCAGTATAAAATCAAACAGATAGACCTGATGATCAGTATTTAATGATTAATTTCTTGTACAGCTGAGAAAAAACCGACTTTCCCTTGCCAACCTTCGCCATGTGGTCCATACAGTCAATGTCGCGCTATAAACGACCAGGCTGTATGCTCCTGTTCTCAAGGTTATGTTGGAACACCACCTATGTGTAGACCTGAATGCATAATAAGCTCGGAATGTCCTCAGAATCTCGCTTGTAAAAATCAGAAATGCGTTGATCCATGTCCTGGTACTTGTGGTTTAAATGCTAGCTGTAGGGTTATAAATCACAATCCGATATGTGGCTGCTTGCCTGGTTTTACAGGAGATCCTTTCACCAGCTGTTCCCAAATACCTCAAACAAGTATGTTCTTTATCTTTCTTCTGGAAGGAAAGTGTTGGGGATTGAATTTCCTCAACATTTTTCTTTCTACTTTTTACTATTCTATATTTCCTGTTCTATCTATTATCTTTAAATTCTTGTAGCTCCTCCACCTAGAAGAGTAGCATGTGAACCTAGTCCGTGTGGACCAAACTCTCAATGTAGAATTGTTGGCGATCAACCTGCATGCTCTTGTTTGCCAAACTATATAGGTCGTCCACCAAACTGCAGACCAGAGTGTATTAACGATCTCGAATGTCCTAATCATTTAGCATGCAAAAGCGAAAAATGCAGAGATCCATGTCCTGGAAGCTGCGGAAACAATGCTCAATGTACAGTTGTTAACCATAAGCCTGTATGCTCTTGTTTGCCTGGTTATATCGGAGATCCTATCAGTTCTTGTAGAATTGCTCCTCCTCCATGTAAGATATTCAGAGATTCTATTCACTAACAACAGCACGCGGTAAACTTTCCTTTCGAAGGGTTCAAAGAATATTTTCCTCATGTCCAAACCACCTGACACCTAATCTTCGTCCTGAAATAACTCTTGATATTTAGATTTCTGCAGAGGAGGCAAACTATCCAAGAATTCCAAGAAACCAATTTTAATTGTTAATCAAATATTTCAGCTACCGAAGGACCACCACCATCGCCTTGTTACCCATCTCCATGTGGGCCGAACGCAGAGTGCAGAGAAAGAAACGGCGCAGGCGCATGCTCGTGTGCCACTGGCTTCTTCGGAAATGCATACGATAAAGAGCGAGGTTGTCACAGAGAATGCGAGAGGAGCAGCGACTGTGCCCCACAACTGGCCTGTGTCTCCTTCAAATGCGTGGATCCTTGTCCTGGAACTTGTGGAATATTAGCGCAATGCAGTGTTACCAACCATATACCGACTTGTACTTGCGTGGAAGGATTCACGGGAGATCCTTTCTCTCAGTGTACCGAAATCAGAAAAGTGCCAGAACCAGTACCGCAGGATCCTTGTGCAAGATCACCATGTGGACCAAACAGCCAATGTAGAAACGTTAACAGCCAACCTGTTTGTTCGTGTTTGCCTAATTACGTTGGAAGTCCACCGAGCTGCAGACCTGAGTGTGTGGTTAGTTCGGAATGTCCTGAGGATAGGGCCTGTCTCAACAACAGATGCACAGATCCTTGCCCTAACACGTGTGGCATTGGCGCACAGTGCACCACCAAATACCACAATCCCATTTGCGCTTGTCCTCCAGGTTATTCAGGAGATCCATTCACAAGATGCGCCCCACAACGTAAGTTACTCTTTTCTTAAATTTTTTTCCTTTCCTAATAAACTAAATCTTTTATAGCTGTTGAGGAAGAGAACACAGAAAGACCACCATCATGCCAACCATCGCCATGTGGACCTAACTCACAATGCAGAATGATCGGAGGCAATCCTTCGTGCTCTTGTCTACCAGAATTCATCGGAATGCCACCAAACTGCAGACCTGAATGCGTGCTCAGTTCTGAGTGCTCGAGTCAGCTAGCTTGTATCAAACAAAAGTGCAGAGATCCTTGTCCAGGATCCTGTGGAGTTAACGCCAAATGTACCATTCTAAATCATACGCCGATCTGTACTTGCGAGGAGGGTTACGAAGGAGATCCTTTCACCCTCTGCTCCATGAAACCAGCCGTCACAGAACCACCACGTAAGAGTGACCCATGCAATCCATCACCATGCGGTCCAAATGCTAGGTGCGACAATGGAGTATGCACATGTTTGCCTGACTATCAAGGAAATCCTTACGAATCTTGCAGACCAGAATGCGTATTGAGCACTGAATGTACAAGAGACAAGGCTTGCATCAGGAATAAGTGCGTGGATCCATGTCCTGGAGTGTGTGGACAAAACGCCAAATGCGACGTCATCAATCATATTCCAACTTGTTCTTGTCCTGGCGGTCTAACCGGAGATCCGTTTACTTTATGCAGATTAGCGCCGAAACCACCAGAAAGGAGAGATCCTTGCAACCCTTCGCCCTGCGGTCCAAACAGCCAATGTAGAAACATCAATAACAATGCCGTATGTTCTTGTATACAAGGATACTTCGGAGCTCCGCCAAACTGCAAACCGGAATGTCTAGTCAGTGCAGAATGCGCCCCAACAAGAGCTTGTATCAACCAGAAATGTATAGATCCTTGTCTTGGCTCGTGCGGAATCGGTGCTAGGTGTGAAGTTATCAACCACAGTCCGATATGTAGTTGTCCAGAAGGACAGACAGGTGATCCGTTCTCTTCATGCAGGGAAATAAGAATACCACCAACACCACCACCGGTTGTAAACCCATGCGATCCTTCACCTTGTGGACCTAACTCAGTTTGTAGGGTAGTTGGTGACCAAGCAGCTTGTTCTTGTGTTGAAAACTACGTTGGCAATCCACCGAGCTGCCGACCAGAATGTATCATAAACCCTGACTGTCAACCCAATCTTGCATGTATCAACAACAAATGTTCGGACCCTTGTCCAGGAAGCTGCGGAGAAAACACAGTGTGCAAGGTCATAGGACATACCGTTTCTTGCTCTTGTTCCCCAGGATATACAGGAAACCCATTTGTCCAGTGCGTCATTCAGGCTAAAGATGAGAAAATCAATCCTTGCGAACCATCACCATGTGGAACAAACGCTGAATGTAAACAGAAGAACGGCGTAGGCTCATGTACGTGCATTCCAGGTTACCAAGGCAACCCTTACGAGAGTTGCAAACCGGAATGTGTATTGAGTTCGGATTGTCCTACGAACAAGGCCTGCAACAGGAACAAATGCGTCGATCCTTGCCCTGGAGTGTGTGGAGTCAACGCAGATTGTGCCGTTGTGAATCATATACCAACTTGTACATGTTCTGTGGGATACGAAGGAGATCCGTTCAGGGAATGCCGTGTTCCACTACCACTACGTAAGTTAACTGTATTAAATCAGTGTTATGAAACTTAACTCAATTTTTTTTATAGCGACTGAACCAACAGTCTTCGACCCTTGTCAACCATCGCCGTGCGGACCTAACAGTCAATGCAGAAACGTGAATGGACAGGGCGTGTGTTCGTGTCTACCGGAATTCACTGGTTCACCTCCCAACTGTAAACCGGAGTGTGTCGTCAGTTCAGAATGTTCGCCAAATCAAGCGTGCCATAATTTCAAGTGTGCCAATCCTTGTGCTGGGTCTTGCGGCTTGGGAGCCAGATGCGAGGTCATCAATCACAATCCTATTTGTAGCTGTCCATCTGGTTTCACTGGTGACCCGTTCATCAGGTGTAGAGAAGTTCCACCAGAGGTAAGAACTCGTATGAACATTGTAGTTCATCAAAAAAGCTTAATGTTGCCTAGAGAAAAACACATTTTCCCTCTACTGCAGTATCAGAATAATAAATCAAACGAAGAGACATTGAAATCCATTCAGTTAACACATGAACCTTCTTCTTCCATAGGTAAAACCCAGACCAAATCTAAATCCATGTGTGCCATCTCCATGCGGACCAAACTCTGAATGTAGAGTGATCGGAGAACAGGCTTCCTGTTCTTGCCTTGCCAACTACTTCGGACCGCCACCAAATTGTAGACCGGAATGTATAGTGAACACCGACTGTCCCTCCACCAAAGCCTGCATAAGCGAGAAATGCAGAGATCCTTGCGTAGGCTCCTGCGGTTTCAACGCCGACTGCAGAGTCCAGAACCACATACCGATCTGTACTTGTATCGAAGGCTTCGTCGGAGATCCGTTCACCCAATGTCAACCGAAAAGAGTTGAACCTGTGGTGCCAGAAGATCCTTGCTCTCCAAACCCTTGTGGACCGAACGCGCAATGCGACAACGGAGTTTGCACTTGTCTGCGGCTGTACAACGGCGATCCTTACAGAGGATGCAGACCGGAATGTACGATGAACACCGACTGTTCGCCTAACAAGGCTTGCAGTAACTCCAGGTGTATCGATCCTTGTCCAGGAACTTGTGGACAAAGCGCTGAGTGTTCGGTTATCAATCATATACCAACTTGTAGTTGTCCCACCGGGTATGAAGGGGATCCGTTCACAGCTTGCAGACAGGCTGTTCAAGGTAAGGATAAGTTTAAACGTACTTTAAGTTTGCTCTTTAAGTTCTCAACTGAATATTGGCTAATCTCCCCCAACTCTTTCAGTTATTCAAAGAAATCCTTGCGAGCCATCACCATGTGGTCCTAACAGCGTCTGTAGAGTGAACAACGAGGTCGCTGTATGTTCTTGTCAACCAGGATTGATTGGAAGTCCGCCGTCTTGCAGGCCAGAATGCGTTGTGAGCGCAGAGTGTCCACTTCAGCAGGCCTGCCTGAACAACAAATGCATCGATCCTTGTCCCGGAACATGCGGTATCAATGCCAAGTGCCAAGTCGTCAATCACAACCCTATTTGCAGCTGTCCATCTGACCTTACAGGGGATCCGTTCTCGAGGTGCTACCAGCGACCAGGTGAGTCTCCAATAGATTCAAGTACGCCATGGTTTGTTCCTACATTTCAAAGGGCTCTAGAAAAACGTGTGAAAGAGAGAGACCAACCCCATTTCTCTGGGACCGTCTGTTCTTCCACAGGTTTTTTTTGAAATGAGGGAGTTGCCCATAGCACACCAATATAATAGTCGATATATAAATAAATTCATGTACTAAAATGTTTTTTTTTTCTTTTCAGTTGAGATACAACCTCCGATCAACCCGTGCCAACCGTCGCCGTGTGGCCCTAACGCGGTGTGTCAAGTGCGCGGAGAGAGCCCCGCGTGCTCCTGTCTCGAAAACTACGTCGGTATGCCACCCAACTGCCGTCCGGAGTGTACCATCAACCCGGAGTGTCCTCAGGACCTATCGTGCATAAATCAAAAGTGCCGCGATCCTTGCGCGGGCAGTTGCGGTACGAACGCGTTGTGTAACGTCGTGAATCACAACCCGGTCTGCTCGTGTGTGCCAGGCTTTACCGGCGATCCGTTCAGAGGCTGCTCCGTCCAACCCGGTGAGTGTTTTTTGGTTTTTTTTTGAGGTGATCTGAGGTTTGGAATGTGTAAATGCTGTTATGGCTAGTTTTTCAGATGGAATTCAGTTGGTTCGATTATAATTTGTTTTATTTTCATCTTGTAAGGAAGATTAGTCGTGAAGATGAGATGTGCAGTACAGCAGGAGAGCGGAATCGAATGTTGATGAGCGTGATCTCTTCATGTTAATTTGTTCTTTCGAGAATTATGAATTTTAATCAATAAATATCTAATGAAAATGTTTATAGAGTCACATTTTTGTCCAAGTAATTTTTATTTTGCGTTAGAACTCGGCGATGATGTTGCCATCTACAAAATTTCACTTCGAGTATAATACAGAGTCAATAAATCATTGAAAATATTTCATTTAGATTCGTGTAATTTCAGTAGTTTCAGTGTACCGAGCAATTTTTACCCAAAATCAGTCGATAAAAGGTCGTTACGCATTTTTTTCAGGTGATCCAGAAACATCGACTATTTTCCTTTCAAGATGAAATCTGAAATATTCCAAACCTCTGATTCTGATGCATGTTGTTTTTATTTATTTTGAATTTTGGCAGATACATGAACTTTTCGCTTTGTCATGATGAAGATCCAAAATACTGAAATCAGATCGAGTATAGTAGCTTCCTACTTGTGTTTCTAAACATAACTAGATGATCGATATCAATGCATTATTTATAGCTTCAGTATTACAAAGTCTTAATAGTAAATTTTACGACAAAATTTTGCATCGTTCAATTGGCAGGAAAAATTCATGTATCTAATATGAGTGTATGATAGAAATTTCAGATAGTAAAATTCAAATAGTGGATAGTTATCTTTGGAAAGAAACTATGAGTTGAAATCGATAAATATGATTCTCCAGTTTTATTGGACTGAATAGTTTTATTTGAGAGAAATTGATAATGTGAATAATTCAATAAAGCAAGAAGAAAAAAACGAAAATTTTCATTTTCACTGATTCAGATTATTTATTATCTATTGGCTTTTTTTGTTCTTTCTGTAGGAACTATTCATTTTTGATGATTGAGTGTTCAATCATTGTATCATTTTCTATGATGAACATGATCAATAGATTATATTAACTCTAATTGTCAAAAATAGATAGTCAGTATGCTAGAGAACAAAAAATGTCAATTTAGCTTCAATTATTTATCTGATTCATATTGTGATTTTTACTGATGATTTTTTCTTCTTATTATTTCATAATTAATTCACGTCACCCTTTGACATCTCAATAATTTAATTCAGTCCATCAACTCACATAATGCCGACTGAATTAAATTGAGATAAAATACAGATCGTTTGACAGAAATAATTCACTGCACAGATAAGTTATATAAGCTGCATTCTCTTCTACTTCTTCAGAAAGCTAGTTATTCATTTCAAAGCACTGCCATTCTGAATGGGAGAAGGATTGTTAGCTTTGTTTTTAACATAATCGCTGTGTGGTGAAAGTATATTAATCACTCGATGAGTACATTTTGAAATTCCTATCATGATTAATTTGCATGCCGTAAAACAATAGAGGTGTTATTTATTAATGCTTCTGCTGTATATTAACTGCTTCAAGGGGATAACAAGGTAAGGAACTATCCCCCAACGATAACAGCGAGCTTCCGAAACACAGCAACAATGAGCTATAATAATATCTTCCCCCGCCTCAAAAACACCCCGCCAGAAATAATGCTTAGCGAGAGAAAAGGTTAAAGAGCCAATAGCGCAGCCAATATAATAATGCTTAGCGTATGAGAACAAAGTTCGAAAAGTACCCCCCTATAACACGCTTAAAAAAACAGGTTGAAAAGATTACCCCATAACAAGCTTGGAGAAAAAACAGGTTTATGAAACGAAAAGTTCGTCTCTACCCCCCTAACTTAAGCTTGAAATTGAATGCGAACGCTTGGAAGGTAAAACCCCAACCAAACAACCCAAAAAATGCCTTAATCACGAAAATGAGCAGCTAATAATTGCGGAAACTGGTATGCACTGATACGATGCGCACTCACAAACAACTTAACAAAATGGCGTTGCGGTTTTATTAACGGAAATATCAATTGTCGATCTGATTGCAGTTGTTGCGCACGACGAACCTCTGAACCCTTGCCTGCCGTCACCATGTGGCAACAACGCCGTCTGTAAAGAGAGGAATGGCGCCGGCTCTTGCAGCTGTGTGGCTGAGTACGTTGGCAACCCTTACGAGGGATGCAGACCGGAATGCGTCTACAGTTCGGATTGTCCTTCGAACAAGGCGTGTATAAGGAACAAATGCGGCGATCCTTGTCCTGGTACTTGCGGGCAGAACGCTCTATGTCAAGTCGTGAACCACTCTCCGACTTGTAGCTGCCTACCAGGTTACACAGGAAACCCCATGTCATACTGCAACATACTACCGGCATTTGAACGTAAGATTGTCCATAACGACTAAAACAAATAGTTGAACCCAAAATATTTCAGCCGTTAAAGATGAGACTCAACCCTGCAATCCATCTCCTTGCGGTCCGAACAGCCAATGCAGAGAATTCAACGACCAAGCTGTCTGTTCTTGCTTGTCCGGTTTCCTAGGTAGTCCTCCAAACTGCAGACCAGAGTGTATGGTCAGTTCGGAGTGTCCTCTGAACAAGGCCTGTTTGAATAACAAATGCGTGGATCCTTGTCTTGGAACTTGTGGAATCAACACCAACTGTCAAGTCATCAATCATAGCCCAATTTGTAGTTGTAGGTCTGGATTTTCTGGCGATCCTTTCACGAGATGCGTTCCCATACCTCGTAAGATAAGTTTCATTTTCAGCCCGTCTTGTTCTAACCCCCAACACTTTTTAGCACCTCCTCCAACATTCGTAGAGCCGGTGGTGACAAATCCTTGTGTCCCTTCACCTTGTGGTCCAAACTCTCAATGCCGAGAGAATGGACCTACACCTTCTTGTTCCTGTCTGCCGAGTTATATTGGAAGTCCACCGAATTGTAGGCCAGAATGCGTGATCAATCAGGAATGTTCGAGTGTTCAAGCATGTATCAGACAAAAATGTCGAGACCCTTGTTCTGGTGTTTGCGGATCTGGAGCTCTATGCGAAGTGGTGAACCATACGCCATCTTGTGTTTGTCCACAAGGTTTCGTAGGGGATCCTTTCAGCTTCTGCTCCCCAAAACCTTCATTGAGTACGTCGATCCTCACTCCAAAATATAATTTTTTTAACTCCTCCATTTTTAGTCGCACCTGTTGAAACTGATCCTTGTCATCCTTCACCTTGTGGGTCCAACGCTATTTGTAATAATGGTATTTGTACGTGCCAGCCAGAATATCAAGGTGACCCGTACAGAGGTTGTAGACCAGAATGTGTACTAAATAGTGAATGCCCGAGAAACAGAGCTTGCGTTAGGTCTAAGTGTGTAGATCCATGCCCTGGAACATGTTCTTCCAATGCAATTTGTGAGGTTATAAACCATATCCCGATGTGTAGTTGTCCAACGGGATATGCAGGAAATGCTTTCATATCCTGCAACATAATACAGAGTGAGTCCCAATGAAAATCCGAAACTCTAGGCATCCTGACCTGGAGTTAGATCTTTTTAAACTCGTTGGTTCCATTCATCATAACTCGAGTCCTCAGAACATAGCTTCAGGTCAAGATCCTTTGAGCTCATGGACTTATTTGCGTATTCAATGTTCTACCATTGAAACCTTTCAATTTTCAGCACCAGTTGTTACCAACCCTTGTTCTCCTTCACCATGTGGTCCTAACAGTCAATGCAGAAACATAAACGAACAGGCTGTTTGTTCTTGTATACCTGGTTTTATCGGTTCACCACCCACATGTCGACCAGAGTGTGTGCAAAGTTCGGAATGTTCTATGAACGAAGCTTGCGTAAACCAAAAATGTGTGAATCCCTGTCTTGGCGCTTGTGGTGTTAATGCCGAATGTCAGGTTGTAAGCCACAATCCAATATGTACATGTCGGTTATCCTTCACAGGAGATCCATTCGTTCGTTGTTTTCCGAAACGTAAGAGTTTTAATATTTCGTTATGATTATCTGAATGACAATTCCTTATTGCAGCTCCTGAAGATCCTATAATTGTTAACGTTTGTGAACCTTCACCTTGCGGAGCAAATTCTCAATGTAGGGAGATCAATAACTTCCCCTCTTGTTCTTGTATTCCCGGATTTAGAGGTACACCACCCAACTGCAGACCTGAATGCATCAGCAACAACGAATGTGCCAATCATTTGGCTTGTATCGGCACGAAATGCAAAGATCCTTGTCCTGGAGTATGCGGTCAAAATGCGGAATGTCGCGTAGTGAGCCATGCACCAAATTGTGTATGTCTTCCAGGGTACGAAGGTGATCCTTTCAACAGATGCTCACTTAAAATACAACAACCAATAATACAAGAATCCATAAACCCTTGTTCACCTTCGCCTTGTGGCGTTAACGCAGTATGTAAAGAAAGAAACAACGCAGGATCTTGTACGTGTCTGCCGGAATACCTTGGTAATCCTTATGAAGGATGCAGACCGGAATGTTCTGTAAATTCCGATTGTCCATTGAACAAAGCTTGTTTGAGGAATAAATGTATTGATCCATGTCCTGGAACGTGTGGTCAAAATGCAAATTGCCAAACGGTAAATCACATCCCTTCGTGTACTTGTCTACCTAACTATCAAGGAAATCCGTTTTCGATTTGTCATCCAATACAGCCTAGTAAGTCAAAACTCTCAAAAACGTTTTCCTATTCTTAATGTCAAAATTTTAGTTATTACTGAGGACGAAGTGAAAAATCCATGTCAACCATCTCCATGTGGTCCGAATAGTCAATGTAGAGAGGTTAACTCACAAGCAGTTTGTTCATGTTTACCTGATTTCGTGGGTAGTCCACCAGGTTGTCGACCTGAGTGTGTTATGAGCCAAGAATGCCCATTGAACGAGGCTTGTGTTAATCAGAAATGCAAAGATCCTTGCCCTGGTACTTGTGGTTTGAACGCACAATGTCAAGTTATCAAACACAGCCCTATTTGTAGCTGCAGAAATGGTTTTACAGGTGACCCGTTCACCAGATGTTTTTCGATACCACGTAAGAATTGAACTCCTCAAGGCTCAATACTCAGTTTGCTTATCTTCACTCTTTTTAGTAATGAAAGACGAGCCGATAACTCCAGTGGTAACTAACCCATGCTTCCCATCACCTTGTGGTGCGTATTCAGAATGTCGAGATATACGTGGACAACCATCATGTACTTGCTCGCCCAATTACGTTGGAAGTCCGCCCAACTGTAGGCCAGAATGTATAGTCAATTCTGAATGCTCCAGCAATCAGGCTTGCATAAGGCAAAAATGTTCAGATCCTTGCCCTGGAGCTTGTGGTTCAGGAGCCCAATGCAATGTTATAAATCATACCCCCATTTGCTCTTGCGCAGATGGTTTTAGAGGAAATCCATTCGATTTTTGCAGACCTGCGCCACCACCAGGTATTATCCTCGTTGAAAATCAACACCAGAACTTTTTCTTAAATAATTATATTTCAGATCCAATAGAAACACCAGATCCTTGTTACCCAAATCCTTGTGGTTCGAATGCCCAATGCAATAACGGTATTTGCACTTGTTTATCAATTTTTCAAGGAGATCCATACCAGGGTTGTAGACCAGAATGTGTACTGAACAACGATTGTGCAAGAAATCTTGCATGTGTGAGAAATAAATGTGTAGATCCTTGCATAGGAACATGTGGACAGAACGCACAATGTTCCACTGTAAACCACATTCCGATGTGTAGCTGCTTAGAGGGTTATATAGGAAACGCTTTTGTTTCTTGCAATAAAGCACCAGGTAAATAACTACACTCATCCTAAGATTTCCCAAAACTCACCTGAGGTTTTACAGTTCGTCCAATAAATATATGTACACCCTCACCGTGTGGACCTAACAGTCAATGCAGAGAAATAAATGGTCAACCTGTCTGTTCGTGTGCTCCGGGCTTTATAGGATCACCACCTACTTGTAGACCAGAATGTTTGAGTAGTTCAGAATGTGCTCTCAACGAAGCTTGCGTCAATCAAAAATGTGTAAATCCCTGTCTTGGAACTTGTGGATTGAGCGCTATTTGCAATGTTGTAAACCATAATCCTATTTGTTCTTGTCCACCTCAGATGATTGGCGATCCTTTCACCAGATGTTATCCAAAACGTAAGATACTTCAACTTACCTTCGGACGAAATTCTCTACAATTATAATATTTTAGCTATGGAAGAACCTGTCGAAGTACCTCAAAACCCTTGTCAACCATCACCATGTGGTCCTAATTCACAATGCCGAGAAATTAATGAGTCCCCAAGTTGTTCTTGCTTAGAAGGTTTCGTGGGATCACCACCTCTCTGCAAACCTGAATGTATAAGCAACAGCGAATGTCCAAATAATCTCGCGTGCATCAGACAAAAATGTAAAGATCCCTGTCAAGGTATCTGTGGTCAAAATGCTGAATGTCGGGTTGTGACGCATACTCCCAATTGCGTATGTTTGCCTGGCTTCAATGGTGATCCTTTCATCAACTGCGTTAAGGAGGTTATAGCACAAGAAGTTCTGAATCCTTGCAATCCATCTCCATGTGGTACTAATGCAGTGTGTTCTCATAGAAACAGAGCAGGTTCATGTACTTGCATTAAAGATTATATAGGCAATCCTTACGAGGGCTGCAGACCAGAATGCTCTATCAATTCAGATTGTTCCTCAAACTTAGCTTGCGTAAACGGAAAATGCAAAGATCCCTGCCCTGGTTCTTGTGGACAGAATGCAGTGTGCCAGGTTATCAATCATCTACCACAATGTACCTGCTTCCCTGGATACTCAGGGGATCCTTTCAGATTCTGCAGCGTCAATCAACGTAAGATTTCCCTCGGATGAATTTAAGTTCCTTCATTTTATTATGTCAAAATTGTAGCTGTTGAAGAAGAACCAACTGATCCTTGCCAGCCTAGTCCTTGTGGTCCGAACAGTCAATGTAAGGAAATAAATGGACAAGCTGTTTGTTCTTGCTTGCCAGAATTTACTGGAACTCCACCAAGTTGTCGACCAGAGTGTGTTGTAAGCTCTGAATGTGCAATGAATAAAGCTTGTAGTCAGCAGAAATGTATTGATCCTTGTCCTGGTGTTTGTGGACTGAATTCGAACTGTCAAGTCATTAAGCACAGTCCAATTTGTTCTTGTAGACCTGGATTTACTGGTGATCCGTTCACTAGGTGTTATGAAATTCCACGTAAGATAATCCTTTAGATTTGTTGAGTTTGGATATTATTATTTCAATATTTTAGCTCCAGTCCCAGAAGTAAAACCTCTCGTTATTCAAAATCCATGTTTACCAAGTCCATGCGGACCAAATGCGGAATGTAGAGATATAGGTGGTTCGCCATCTTGTTCATGCTTGCCTAACTTTATGGGTTCACCACCAAATTGTCGACCAGAGTGTAGCATAAATTCAGAATGTTCAAGCAATCAGGCATGTATAAGACAAAAGTGTAGGGATCCATGTCCAGGTTCTTGTGGTGCTGATGCCATTTGTAACGTAATAAACCATATTCCTACTTGCAATTGCCCAGAAGGTTATGAAGGTGATCCATTCAGATATTGTTCACCTAAACCAACGAAGCCTGGTATGTCTTTAGTTGACCAATAAGAAACATTAGATTATCGATTATTTAGTTGCAGTTGAAACTGATCCTTGCAATCCTTCCCCTTGTGGATTCAATACCAAATGCGATAATGGTGTATGCACTTGCTTGCCGGAGTATCAAGGAGACCCTTATGCAGGTTGTAGACCGGAATGTGTCTTGAATAACGATTGCGTATTCAGCAAGGCTTGTATCAGAAACAAATGCATTGATCCTTGTCCTGGAACTTGTGGTCAAAACGCTGAATGTTCAGTTTTGAATCATATACCAATGTGTTCCTGTCGTCAGGGTATGACAGGAAACGCCTTTATCTCTTGTAATGCTGTACCTGGTTAGTTGGAAAAATTTTGTTTCGAAATAAATTCTATCAAACTTTTTTTTAGATGAAATACCTAAGAATCCTTGTAATCCATCGCCATGTGGACCAAACAGTCAATGTAGAGAAATCAACGGACAAGCAGTTTGTTCTTGTATTCCAGGTTATCTAGGAAATCCTCCAACTTGTAGGCCAGAATGTATGATAAGCTTGGAATGTTCTCTTTCTCAAGCGTGTGTCAATCAGAAATGTATAAATCCATGCCTTGGTACTTGTGGCCTCAACGCCAAATGCCAAGTTGTAAACCACAATCCTATATGTAGTTGTCCACCAGAATTCATTGGAGATCCCTTCACACGATGTACACCAAAACGTAAATATACATTGTTTCGGTTGAAAAACTCAACTCATATTATTCCTTATTGTAGCACCTGCTCCGGTAGAAATCCCTCAAAATCCATGTCAACCATCCACATGTGGACCAAACTCAGACTGCAGAGAAATCAACGGCTCCCCATCTTGTTCTTGCTTGCCAGAATTCTTGGGAACACCTCCCAATTGCAGACCGGAATGTATAACGAATAGCGAGTGTTCGAATACATTAGCCTGTATAAATCGCAAATGTAAAGACCCTTGCATTGGAATGTGTGGACAGAACGCCCACTGTCGTACTGTCAACCATATACCAATTTGTATGTGCAACTCTGGTTTCCTCGGAGATCCTTTCATTCTTTGCAACGTACAGAGAAGTAAGGTTTCATTTATCATACTTCTCAACACTTTTTACGATACTGTTTCTTTTAGATATGACCCAAGAAATTTTGAGTCCTTGTAGTCCTTCACCATGCGGATCTAACGCTATCTGCAAAGAACAAAGCCGAGCTGGATCTTGTACTTGTGTAGATGACTATATCGGTAATCCTTATGAAGGATGCAGGCCAGAATGTACCTTAAATTCGGACTGCTCTTACAACAAAGCTTGTATTCGAAACAAATGCAAAGATCCTTGTCCAGGAACATGTGGTCAAAACGCGCAATGTCAAGTTGTTAACCATCTTCCAATGTGTACTTGTATACAAGGTTACACAGGAAACCCATTCAGCTTCTGTAACTTGGTACAGCCGGGTATGTATACCCATACAAATTTGATTTTTGGTGTATTCAACGTTGATTTTGCAGTTGGAGACGAGGTTATTCAGAACCCTTGCCAACCCAGTCCTTGTGGTCCAAACAGTCAATGTCGCGAGATAAATGGTCAAGCGGTTTGCTCTTGTTTGCCCAATTTCTTTGGGTCTCCACCCGCTTGCCGACCAGAATGTACAGTAAGTTCAGAGTGCAGCCTCGACAAGGCTTGCGTCAATAATAAATGCACTGATCCTTGTTTGGGAAGCTGCGGTTTGAACAGTAATTGTCAAGTCATAAACCACAGTCCGATATGTTCTTGTAAGCCTGGAGATACTGGAGATCCGTTCACGATGTGCAGACCTATTCCACCAAGTAAATACATCGATAAAGTTAGACTTATGACCATACTCACCCTATATTTTTTAGCACCAATCATTCCAAAGCCTGTGAATGTAGATCCATGTATTCCATCACCTTGTGGTGCTAATTCTCAGTGTCGAAATATAAATGGATTCCCCTCTTGTTCTTGTCTGGAAAGTTTCCAAGGTGTTCCGCCCAACTGTAGACCTGAATGCGTTATTAATTCGGATTGTTCAAGTAATCTGGCTTGTATCAGACAAAAATGCAGAGATCCATGCGTTGGATCATGTGCTACAAGCGCAGTGTGCACAGTTATCAATCACACCCCATCTTGTACTTGTCCTGATGGTTACACTGGAGATCCATTCAGTTATTGTTCACTGAAACCAAAACCGAGTAAGTTAACAATAAAACGAACTTTAGAATTGTTTTTATGTAAAATTGAAATTTTAGTCGAGCCGGTCGTTGTTGACAAATGCAATCCTTCGCCATGTGGACCTAATAGCCTATGTAGAGATGGAGTATGTTCTTGTTTACCCGAGTATCAAGGAGATCCTTATCGTGGTTGTAGGCCTGAGTGCGTGTTGAACAATGATTGTCCAAGAAACAGAGCTTGCATCAGAAATAAATGCGAAGATCCCTGTCCTGGAACCTGCGGACTCAATGCTGATTGCTCGGTTATCAACCACATTCCAATGTGCACATGTATCGTGGGTTACCAAGGAAACGCCTTCGTCGCTTGTAATCCTCAACCAGGTACTATATCAATTGCGAAAACTCGACCAAATATATGTAACCATCTCATTTTAGCCCTACCACAAAATCCATGCACTCCATCACCATGTGGACCAAACAGTCAATGCAGAGAAATAAACGATCAAGCAGTATGTTCTTGTGTTCCTGATTACATTGGATCGCCACCTACTTGCAGACCTGAATGTGTCACAAGCGCAGAATGTTCCCTGAACGAAGCGTGTTCAAATCAGAAATGCATAAATCCATGTCTTGGTACTTGTGGAATCGGTGCCAATTGTCAAGTTGTAAATCACAATCCCATTTGTTCTTGTCCACCCTCTATGAGCGGAGATCCGTTCATACGTTGTTTAATAGTTCAGGAAGAACCTGTTATTCCTTCGAATCCATGTCAACCTTCACCCTGTGGACCTAACGCGCAATGTAGGGAAATCAACGAATCACCATCTTGCTCTTGTTTGCCAAACTTTGTGGGAGTGCCACCAAACTGTAAACCAGAGTGCGTGGCTAACAGCGAATGTCCTAATAACTTAGCTTGTATTGGTCAGAAATGCAGAGATCCATGTCCGGGTGTTTGTGGCCAAAACGCCGAATGTCGTGTTGTAAGTCACACACCTAACTGTGTTTGCATACAAGGATTCGTTGGAAATCCGTTCACGAGCTGTCAACATCCAATGCCGATAAAAATAGAAGAAACAAGACCTTGTTCACCTTCGCCATGTGGTGCCAATGCCAAATGTACAGAAAGGAATAATGCTGGGTCATGTACTTGTCTTTCAGATTACATAGGGAATCCTTACGAAGGCTGCAGACCTGAATGTGTCCTACATTCTGACTGCGTCTCAAATAAGGCATGTGTAAACAATAAATGTCAAGATCCTTGTCCAGGTACTTGTGGACAAAACGCTTTGTGTTCAGTCGTCAATCACTCTCCATCTTGTACATGCATTGTAGGATATACCGGTGATCCTTTCAGATATTGTAATCCCATACCTGTATTAGGTAAGAATTTCATTCAATTTAATGCTGTAAAAACCGTCACTGTTCGAATTTTAGCTATTGAAGACGAAAAACCATCCAACCCATGTCAACCAAGTCCATGTGGACCTAATAGTCAATGTAGGAACGTCAACGATCAAGCGGTTTGTTCATGCTTGCCGAATTATATTGGAAGTCCACCTGGATGCAGACCAGAATGCGTAGTCAGTTTCGAATGTCCTCAAAATAAGGCTTGTGTGAATCAGAAATGCGTAGATCCTTGTTTGGAAGGTCCTTGCGGCCGCAATACACGTTGTCAAGTGCTCAATCATAGCCCAATATGTACTTGTGTTGCAGGATATACAGGAAATCCTTTCACTGTGTGTCAACTCATACCACGTAAGCATTTTCTTCAAATTGTCATATAGAAGAAAATCTATAATAATAATTCTCATAGCTCCTGAAGCCGATACACCCATTATAATCAATCCATGTGTGCCTTCCCCATGTGGTCCGAACAGTCAATGCCGTGAAGTTGGAAACAGTCCGTCTTGCTCTTGTCTATCTGGCTATTTGGGCTCACCGCCTCAATGTAGACCAGAATGTGGCATAAATCAAGAATGCGCCAGCAATTTAGCTTGTATCCAACAGAAATGTCGCGATCCTTGTCCAGGATCTTGTGGTTCTGGTGCATTATGTAACGTCATCAATCATAATGCTGTTTGTACTTGTCCGGATGGTTTTACAGGAGATCCTTTCAGCTATTGCACACCAAAACCACCAAGTATGTAACCCTCCCATTCTTTCACATCGAATGATTTTAATTCGATTGATTTCATTGTAGCACCAGTCGTTGTTGAATCAGACCCTTGTAACCCAAGTCCTTGTGGATCGAATGCAGAGTGTAACAATGGTATTTGTACTTGTATAGCGGAGTATCATGGAGATCCGTACAGAGGTTGCAGACCTGAATGTATAACTAGTTCGGATTGTCCTAGGGACAAAACTTGTTCACGGAATAAATGTATCGATCCATGTCCTGGAACATGTGGTCAAAACGCCGTTTGTAATGTTCACGAACACGTACCAATGTGTAGTTGTCTTCAAGGATATTCTGGCAATGCGTTTGTTTTATGTTCCCAAATACAAGGTTCGTATCGAAGAAAGGTCCACGTATCGCAATCTAACAGAAATAACGTTTCAGCACCAATAATTCAAAACCCATGTTCACCATCGCCTTGTGGTCCGAACAGTCAATGCAGAGTGATAAACCAGCAAGCTGTATGTTCTTGTCTGCCCAATTACTTGGGAAGTCCACCGACTTGTAGACCTGAATGTATCACTAGTTCGGAATGTTTACTGACTCAAGCGTGTGTTAATCAAAAATGTATAGACCCATGTCCTGGTACTTGTGGTTTCAACGCCCTGTGCCAAGTCGTAAATCATAATCCCATCTGCAGTTGTCCTGTCCAGCAAACTGGTGATCCGTTTACCAGATGCTTACCCTTCCGTAAGTTCCTCCGATTGCTTAGTTACTCCGAAACTAGGTTTATTTTTTTTTAGAACCAGTTGAGGAAGATCCTGGAAACCCATGCCAACCATCCCCTTGCGGACCAAATGCGCAATGCAGGGAAGTAAACGGGAACCCTTCATGTTCCTGCTTGCCAGAGTTCATCGGTAATCCGCCAAATTGTAGACCTGAATGCGTGAGCAACAACGAATGCCCGAACAACCTGGCTTGTTTGAACTTGAAGTGTAAGGATCCCTGTCCGAATACATGCGGTCTGAATGCAGAATGCCGCGTTGTCAGTCATACTCCCAACTGCGCCTGCATCCCAGGATACACCGGTGATCCCTTCACCGCCTGCAACATTCAAGCTCCCGTCGTACAACAAGAAGAAATATCACCCTGTCAGCCCAGTCCTTGCGGCGCCAATGCTGAATGTAGGGTTCGAAACAGAGCAGGGTCTTGCACTTGTCTCAGTGACTACATTGGAAATCCGTACGAAGGGTGCAGACCTGAATGTACCGTCAATTCTGACTGTGAACCTTCGAAGGCTTGTATAAGAAATAAATGTTTGAATGCCTGTCCTGGTACTTGCGGACTCAACGCGGTTTGTCACGTGACCAACCATCTACCATCTTGTACCTGTTTGCCTGGTTTCACCGGAAACCCATTCAGCAATTGTAACAATATTCCTCCACAACGTAAGTTGCTTTGACCAATGTTGGACTGTTGAAATTTAAACTCGAATATTTTAGCTATTTACGAAGAACCTACGAATCCTTGTCAGCCCTCACCATGCGGACCTAACAGTCAATGTAGGGAAATCAATGAGCAAGCGGTCTGTTCTTGTTTAGAAACCTTTGTAGGTTCACCACCAAACTGCAGACCTGAATGTGTTGTTAGCTCGGAATGTCCACATGATAAGGCTTGTTTGAATCAGAAATGTGTGAACCCTTGTGGAAACAACTGTGGATCGAATGCCGATTGTCAAGTTATTAACCATTCTCCTATATGTTCTTGTCGAGCTGGATTTACAGGAGATCCTTTCTTCAGATGCGTCAGGATTATGCGTAAGATAGTAATGTTTTTTTGTTGTTATCATCCGTTTACATCGAATTATTTCAGTACCTTTGGTTGTCAATCCACCGGTTGTCCAAGATCCTTGCTACCCATCACCGTGTGGTGCTAACAGCAGATGCAGAAATATAAACGGAATGCCATCTTGCTCCTGTCTTGAAAACTATTCAGGAACACCTCCAAACTGTAGACCAGAATGTACAATCAATTCTGAATGTCCCAGCAATCTCGCTTGTATAAGAGAGAAATGTAGAGATCCTTGTCAAGGTTCTTGTGGAAGCAATGCTGTTTGTAACGTTATAAATCACACACCATCATGCGCTTGCTTAGAAGGTTATACAGGAGATCCTTTCAGTTATTGTTCATTGAAACCGATACCTAGTAAGTCCATCTACGTGACTATAACAGGAACGTATCTAACTTTCCAATTTTTCAGCTGAGCCTGTAATTCTTGATAAATGTAATCCATCGCCTTGTGGGGCTAATGCCAATTGCAACGATGGTATATGTTCTTGTATAGCAGAGCATTCTGGAGACCCATACATAGCTTGTCGACCAGAATGTGTCCTGAACAACGATTGTCCAAGAGATAAGGCTTGTATACGTAATAAATGCCAGAACCCATGCGTAGGAATTTGCGGGCAAAACGCAGAATGTTCAGTTATCAACCACATACCTATGTGCACATGCATTCAAGGATTCATTGGAAACGCTTTCGTTATCTGTAATCGGGAACAAGGTAAATATTCCCTCAACTACAACACAAGAATCATTTTAACATTAAAATTATGATTTTAGCCGTTGTAGTTACAAACCCATGTAGACCTTCACCTTGCGGTCCCAACAGCCAATGTCGTGAAATAAATGAACAGGCTGTATGTTCTTGCGTGCCTGGATTCATTGGCAGCCCGCCTTCTTGTAGACCTGAGTGTGTGACTAGCATGGAATGCTCTCTGAATGAAGCTTGTGTCAATCAGAAATGCGTCGATCCTTGTCCAGGAACCTGTGGACTGAGCGCTTTGTGCAAAGTCGTGAATCACAATCCCGTTTGTAGTTGTCCAGAGAATTATATAGGAAACCCCTTCAGTAGATGTACACCAAAACGTAACTATTCCATATTGGAGGATTTCATCTATTTGACCTCGTATCTTTTTAGCTTTCGAAGAACCTATAGAAGAACCTACAGATCCTTGTATGCCCTCTCCTTGTGGTCCGTACTCTCAATGTAGGGATGTTAATGGATCACCATCTTGTTCTTGCTTGGCTGAATATGTTGGAGTACCACCGAACTGCAAACCTGAATGTATAAGTAACAGCGAGTGTCCACATAACTTGGCTTGTATCAATCAGAAATGCAAGAATCCTTGTACGAACACTTGCGGAGCAAATGCTGAGTGTAGAGTGATAAGTCATACTCCCAACTGCGTTTGCCTACAAGGTTATATAGGAAATCCATTCGTCAACTGTGAACTCCCAAGTAATTTCAATTTATTCACAGTATCTTTAACTTACTGACAAGTTTTTGTTTTAGTTTCTCCAATTGAAACTATAACACCTTGTTCTCCTTCTCCTTGTGGAACAAATGCGGTGTGTAAGGCCCAAAATAGAGCCGGTTCTTGCCAATGCATTGAAGGTTATATTGGAAATCCCTATGAAGGTTGTAGACCTGAATGTGTTCTCAATTCTGACTGTCCATCAAGTCTGGCATGTATCAATAACAAATGCAAAGATCCCTGCCCTGGAACTTGTGCCGCTAATGCACTTTGCCAGATTATAAACCATCTTCCAACTTGTACTTGCATTGAAGGATTCACTGGAGATCCATTCAGATATTGTCAAATTATACAACGTAAGATTTGCTTATCATTGAATTTTCTTCAAGCTTACATCTCTGTAATTTCAGCTGTAGAAGAAGATATTCCACAAAATCCTTGTAGTCCAAGCCCATGTGGGCCCAATAGTCAATGTAAAGAAAATAACAATCAGGCAATATGTTCATGTTTGCCTAATTATATTGGAAGTCCACCGGGCTGTCGACCTGAATGTGTTGTAAGCTCGGAATGTGCTCAAAACATGGCTTGTTCAAATCAAAAATGCATAGACCCATGCCCTGGAACCTGCGGTCTTAACACCAATTGCCAAGTCATAAATCATAGCCCAATTTGCAGTTGCAAGAGTTCCTATACTGGAAATCCCTTCACAACTTGTTATCTCATTCCTCAAAGTAAGAATTCTGTCCGATTGAAAAAAACTGGTATTAATCTCATATTTTCATTTTAGCACCGGTTATAATTGAAAATATCGTGACAGACCCATGTTTCCCATCACCATGTGGTCCTAATTCAGAATGTAAAGCTCTCAATGGCTTACCATCTTGTTCTTGTCTTACGAATTTCAACGGCAGTCCTCCAAATTGTAGACCTGAATGTACCGTGAATTCGGAATGCCCAAGTAATTTAGCTTGTATTAGAGAGAAATGTAGGGATCCTTGTCCAGGTTCTTGTGGTGTTAACGCTATGTGCAGCGTCATCAACCATATACCAATATGCTCTTGTCCAGATGGGTATATTGGTGACGCTTTCTCGTACTGTAATATTGCACCCAAGCCAAGTACGTATTCAGCATCATTGTTTCTTGGACAGTTCTTCATCAATTTAATTTCAGTTCAACCCATTGAAGATGATCCTTGTAACCCATCACCGTGTGGTCTCAATGCACAATGTAACTCCGGAATTTGTACTTGTCTGCCCGAGTATCAAGGTGATCCATACAGGGAATGCCGACCTGAGTGTGTCTTAAACAATGATTGTCCAAGAAATAAAGCTTGCGTATCTAGAAAATGTGTCGATCCTTGTCCAGGAACTTGTGGAATAAACGCCGATTGTTCTGTTTTTAATCATATACCGATGTGCACTTGTCTACAAGGCTTTGTCGGTAACGCTTTCGTTCAGTGCAACAAAATACAAGGTATTTATTTGTTAACAATTTGTAGCCAATATATTTCTAACGACGCCAATATTCTAGAACTACTTCCGCAAAATCCATGCAGTCCTTCACCTTGCGGACCGAACAGTCAGTGTAAAGAAATAAATGGACAGGCCGTATGTTCTTGCGTACCAGGTTTCATAGGAAGTCCGCCTACCTGCAGACCGGAATGCGTCATTTCGACTGAATGCTCCATGAATAAGGCTTGCGTCAATCAGAAATGCGTAGATCCCTGTCCAGGTACTTGCGGTATCAACGCCATCTGCCAGGTGGTGAACCACAACCCGATTTGTAGTTGTAGACCTGGTTTAACAGGAGATCCTTTCACTAGATGCCTTCCAATATGTAAGTGCTCGGGAAATGTCAAAGGAGCAATGAATAATTCTTATTGATCTTCTAGATGAAGAACCAGTAACTGCACCGTCTAATCCATGTCAACCTTCACCGTGTGGTCCCAACTCACAGTGTAAAGATGTGAACGGATCGCCATCTTGTTCGTGTCTACCCGAGTATATAGGCACACCGCCAAATTGTAGACCTGAATGCGTCAGTAACAGCGAATGTTCAAGTCGACTAGCTTGTATCAATCAGAAGTGTAAGGACCCCTGTCCTGGCACTTGCGGTCTGAACGCAGAATGTAGAGTTGTCAGTCACACGCCAAACTGCGTTTGTTTGCCACAATACATAGGCAATCCATTCGTACAGTGCAATTTACCACCACGTAAGCATTTTATACAAGAATATTAGCTGCTCAATTTCAAGCAATCCCTAACAATCCCCAAATACTAATCGCCAATGGTTTAGAGTTAAGGTTGAATCAAAAACGTAGACATAAACTTATCGATCCAAATATACCCTTTCAGCACAACCACCCGTCAAGATTACACCCTGTACCCCATCACCATGTGGTGCCAACGCTATTTGTAAGGAACAGAATAACGCAGGATCTTGCACTTGCCTTCCTGAATACATCGGTAACCCTTACGAAGGTTGCAGACCTGAATGTGTACTCAACTCTGATTGCCCCTCTAACAAGGCTTGCGTCAGGAATAAGTGCATTGATCCTTGCCCTGGAACTTGTGGCCAAAACGCACTATGCCAAGTTATAAACCATCTACCTTCATGTAATTGTTTCGAAGGTTACACAGGCGATCCTTTCAGATACTGCAATCTGAGACCAATTACAGAACGTAAGATTGTCATTTCTTAAACGATTTATAATGGTTAACGCAAATCCTTTTTAGCAATCGAAGATGAGAAGAATCCTTGTGATCCAAATCCTTGTGGTCCGAACAGTCAATGTAAAGAAGTCAACGAACAGGCTGTTTGCACTTGTTCGATAGGTTTTATTGGAAGTCCTCCAAATTGTAGGCCAGAGTGTGTTGTAAGCTCAGAGTGTCCTCAGAATCAAGCATGTATCAATAACAAATGCGCTGATCCTTGTCCTGGTAGTTGTGGTTTGAGTGCCAACTGTCAAGTAATAAATCACAGTCCTATATGCAGTTGTATACCTGGTTATACTGGTGATCCATTTACTAGATGTCTACCCTTACCTCGTAAGCATACAAATTTTGAAGATTTATTAACATCTGTAATAATAACAACATTGTCAAAATTTTTTCCGGTGTATCGATACCATTGTAAAAATCATCTATTTTAGCACCTCCAACGACACAACCGGCTCCAATTACAAACCCTTGTGTGCCTTCTCCTTGTGGACCGAATTCTCAATGTAGAGAAATAAATGGGTCACCATCTTGTTCTTGCTTGCCAAATTACATGGGTGCACCACCAAATTGTAGACCCGAGTGTGTTATCAACTCTGAATGCCCAAGTAATATGGCTTGTATAAGGGAAAAATGTAGAGATCCTTGTCCAGGTTCTTGTGGAAGCGGCGCTACTTGTAGCGTTGTCAACCACACTCCAATCTGTTCATGTCCAGAGGGTTATACAGGAGATCCGTTCAGTTATTGCAACCTTGCACCAAAGCCTAGTGAGTCTCGTATTTTTGACTTAACTATTCCTTCAAGAACTTCTCGAAAGTGACACTGTATTATTTTAGCGATTCCTATTGTTGATCCTTGTTCACCATCACCCTGTGGAGCGAATGCTGAATGCAATAATGGAATATGTCGTTGCTTCCCTGAATACCAAGGAGATCCTTATCAAGGTTGTAGACCTGAATGCGTCCTTAACAATGATTGTCCAAGGGATAAGGCTTGCATAAGAAATAAATGTACAGACCCTTGCCCAGGAACCTGCGGTCAAAATGCTGAATGTACAGTGATTAATCATATACCAACATGTTCATGTAGACAAGGATTCGTAGGAAATGCATTTGTACTTTGTTCGCCAGAGCCAGGTAATTCAAGGTTAAGCCTTCATAAATATTGTCAAACTAAATTCCAATTTTGTCCGATAGTTCAAACACCACAAAACCCATGTTCTCCATCTCCATGTGGTCCTAACAGTCAATGTAGGGAAATAAATGGACAGGCAGTATGTTCTTGTGTGCCAGGCTTCTTAGGTAGTCCACCATCTTGTAGACCAGAGTGTGTAACAAGTTCAGAATGTCCCTTGAATCAAGCTTGCTTGAATCAGAAATGTATTGATCCTTGTCCTGGTACATGTGGTCTCAATGCCAATTGCCAAGTGACAAATCACAATCCTATCTGTAGTTGTCCCCCAGGAAATACAGGTGACCCGTTCACAAGGTGTTTACCGATATGTAAGTAGTAAATAATGGTTCTGGAACCTTCTTTACGATTCATGTTCGTTGTTTCTTCAGTGGAAGAACCCATTGAAGTACCTACCAATCCATGCCAACCATCGCCTTGTGGTCCAAATTCACAGTGTAGAGAAATCAACAATTCTCCATCTTGTTCTTGTCTACCCAACTTTATAGGAACTCCTCCGAATTGTAGACCAGAATGTGTCAGTAGTAGTGAATGTCCAAGTCATCTTGCATGCATAAATCAGAAATGTAAGGATCCTTGCCCTGGAGTATGTGGACAGAATGCCGAATGTAGAGTTGTGAGTCACACTCCTAACTGTGTTTGTCAACAAGGCTACATTGGAGATCCGTTTTCAGTATGCAGCCCACAAAGTAAATATTATTCGAAATTTAACTCGACTCTTTTTAACAACAACGGCTTTCCAGCTCAACCATCGGTTCCTGTAACGCCCTGTCTGCCAAATCCTTGCGGAAATAACGCTATTTGTAAAGAACAGAATAATGCAGGATCTTGCACATGTATACCCGGTTACTTAGGAAATCCGTATGAAGGTTGCAGACCAGAATGTGTATTAAATACAGACTGTCCTTCGAATAAGGCTTGTGTTAATAGTAAATGCACTGATCCTTGTCCTGGAACATGCGGACAAAACGCGCAATGTCAAGTCATTAACCATCTACCATCATGTACATGCTTTGCTGGTTACACAGGAGATCCTTTCAGATTCTGTAACCTCATACCTCAACGTAAGTTTATTTGATAGTCGTTGATTCATAATTTGCTCAACTGCCTAAAATTTTAGCAATTTTGGAAGAACCAACCAATCCTTGTCAACCAAGCCCATGCGGACCAAATAGTCAATGTAGAGAAGTGAATGATCAGGCCGTTTGTTCTTGTCTGCCAAATTACGTAGGAAGCCCACCAGGTTGTAGACCAGAATGCACAACTAGTTCTGAATGTCCTCTGGACCAATCTTGCATCAATCAAAAATGTGCAGATCCATGCCCTGGTACCTGTGGTCTTAACACAAACTGTCAAGTGATAAACCATAGTCCTATTTGTTCTTGTTTACCAGGAAATACTGGAGATCCGTTCACTAGATGTTATCCTCTACCACGTAAGCCTCTTCTTTCAGTTGGATCAAATTGCGGTTTTAACATTGAATATTCCTTAGCGCCAGTACCTTTGCCAGAACCTGTCTTAGACCCATGCCAACCCTCACCTTGTGGACCCAACAGTCAATGTAGGGATATCGGAGGCAATCCATCTTGTTCTTGTCTCCCGACATTCATTGGTAGCCCACCAAATTGCAGACCAGAATGCATCATCAACTCAGAATGTTCAAGTAACCAAGCTTGTATCAGAAACAAATGTATGGATCCTTGTCCTGGCTCTTGTGGGTTGAACGCTCAATGTAATGTGATAAACCACACACCGACCTGTACTTGCTTTGAAGGATACGTAGGCGATCCTTTCACTGCTTGTCAAATAAAACCGGAAGATCCTAAGCCTGTTGTACAAGATCCATGCAATCCTTCACCTTGCGGTTCTAACGCCGTATGTGACCATGGGGTATGCACTTGCTTGCCAGAGTACGGAGGAGACCCCTACAGAGGTTGCAGACCAGAATGTGTACTCAATAATGATTGTCCAAGAGATAAGGCGTGCATCAGGAATAAATGTATAGATCCGTGCCCAGGAACGTGTGGTCAAAATGCTCAGTGTTTGGTCGTCAATCATATACCAACTTGTACTTGCAACAATGGATTCCAAGGCAACGCTTTCATTTTATGTTCACCTGTACCAGGTATGGTCAATCCTTCATAAACTTCCTATTAAATTTGTTATTCGTTTAAACTTGAATTTCATTACAAATAATATCATATTCTAGAACCGACAGTAACCCACCCTTGTCAGCCATCGCCATGCGGTGCAAACAGTCAATGTAGAGAGATCAATGGACAGGCTGTATGTTCTTGCGTACCAGGTTTCATAGGTAGTCCACCAACTTGTAGACCGGAATGTGTGACTAGCTCGGAATGTGCTTTGAATCAGGCTTGCGTAAATCAAAAATGCATAGATCCATGTCCAGGTACCTGCGGATTGAGTGCCAACTGCCAAGTGGTAAACCACAACCCAATTTGCAGTTGCGCACCTGGATTCAGCGGTGATCCGTTCACCCGTTGCGTCCCAATAAGTAAGAATACAACAATTCCAAAGGGAATTCTCTTAACTCCGCTTTTTCTAGGAGAAGAACCGAAACCACCTGTGAACCCTTGCCAACCTTCGCCATGTGGACCAAACTCTCAATGTAGAGAAGTAGGAGATGCTCCTTCTTGCTCTTGCTTGCCTGAGTTTATAGGAACCCCGCCAAACTGCAAACCGGAATGTATAAGTAACACCGAGTGTCCGAACCATCTTGCTTGTATTTCACAGAAATGCAGAGATCCATGTCCTGGATCTTGTGGGCAGAACTCCGAATGCAAAGTGCTCAGTCACACTCCCAACTGCGTGTGTATAGCCGGATATGTTGGAAATCCTTTCATAAGCTGTCAACCGAAACGAGAAGAACCCGTGGTGGAAAAACCAACACCTTGCATTCCATCACCTTGTGGATCAAACGCTATTTGTAGGGAAAATAACGGAGCAGGTTCTTGTACTTGCTTGCCAGGCTTTATTGGAAATCCGTACGAAGGATGTAGACCTGAGTGTGTACTGAATTCAGATTGTGCCTCGAATAGAGCTTGCATAGCGGGTAAATGTAAAGATCCTTGCCCTGGAACTTGCGGAGCTAATGCAGATTGCCAAGTTGTTAATCACTTACCAAGTTGCACCTGCAGACCTTCCTATTCGGGAGATCCGTTCAGATTCTGCCATTTACAACAACGTAAGATCTACCATTGTCACAACATATTCCAGTGTTTTAACTGAATTCTTTCAGCTGTGGAAGAGGAACCAACAAATCCTTGTCAACCAAGTCCTTGTGGGCCTAACAGCCAATGTCGTGAAGTAAACGGTCAAGCTGTTTGCTCTTGTTTGCCAGAATATAGTGGAAGTCCACCGAACTGTAGACCAGAATGCGTAGTTAGTTCAGAGTGTCCTTCTGATAAGGCGTGTATCAATCAAAAATGTGCAGATCCATGTTCTGGCACTTGTGGTCTGAATACGAACTGTCAAGTTATCAATCACAGTCCCATATGTAGTTGTATCAATGGCCATACAGGAGATCCATTCACTAGATGTTATCCTTTACCACGTAAGGATCTATTTTTGCATTAAACTAACATACCCCCTCCCTTTAATTCAGTTGAATACAGCAAGAATTACTTTTCAGCTCCACCAAAACCTGTACCGATAGAAATCATCAACCCTTGCGTACCATCTCCATGTGGTCCTAACTCACAATGTAGAGAAATGGGCAATTATCCATCCTGTTCATGTATACAAGGTTATATCGGAACACCTCCAAATTGCAGACCAGAATGTAGTGTAAATTCTGAATGTTCAAGTAATTTAGCTTGTATCAAAGAAAAATGTAGAGATCCTTGTCCTGGTTCTTGTGGCGCAAATGCAGTTTGCAACGTTATCAATCATACGCCATCGTGCTCTTGTCCAGAGGGCTACACTGGAGATTCTTTCAGTTATTGCACTCCGAAACCAATCATAAGTAAGTTACTCAAAATAACTGAATTGAATTCGTCTAATTCCATTATTGCAGAAGAACCTCAAATCGTTGACAAATGTAACCCATCACCATGTGGGCAAAATACCAACTGTAACGACGGAGTTTGCACATGTTTGCCTGAGTATCAAGGAAATCCTTTGATTGGGTGTAGACCGGAATGTGTTTTGAATAACGATTGTCCAAGAAATAGGGCATGCTTAAGAAATAAATGCGTTGATCCTTGTATTGGTGTTTGTGGACAAAATGCAGAGTGTACTGTCATCAATCATGTTCCAACTTGTAGTTGTACACAAGGATTCGTTGGAAATGCTTTTGTTCAATGTAATCGTGAGCCAGGTAGTCATTTATAAATTTTTCGAATTTATACGCAATAACTAATTAATACATTTGTAGTGATAGAAAAAACGAATCCATGTAGCCCTTCACCATGTGGTCCAAACAGTCAATGTAGAGAGATAAATGGACAGGCTGTATGTTCTTGCGTGCCAGGCTTTATAGGTTCTCCACCATCTTGTAGGCCTGAATGTGTAACTAGTACTGAATGTTCATTGAACGAGGCTTGTGTTAATCAGAAATGCATTGATCCTTGTCCTGGAACCTGCGGATTCAATGCTCTTTGTCAAGTCGTTAACCACAATCCCATATGTAGTTGTCCTCCAGGCCAATCAGGAGATCCATTCACTAGATGCCTTCCAATAAGTATGGGAATTCCCGTCTTTAATCATGTTTCACGATATCTATATGCATTTTCACGTTTTTAGGAGAAGAACCCGTTGTTGAACCTACCAATCCATGCGTACCATCTCCGTGTGGTCCCAATTCACAATGTAGGAACGTAAACGGGTCGCCATCTTGTTCTTGTCTTCAGGAATTTATTGGAACTCCACCTAATTGCAGACCAGAGTGTGTCAGTAATTCTGAGTGCGCTTATAATCTGGCATGTATGAACCAGAAATGTAGAGATCCTTGTCCAGGAAGTTGTGGAGTTAATGCAGAATGTCGTGTGGTTAGTCATACTCCAAACTGCTACTGCATTCAGAACTATGTTGGAAATCCGTTTGTGCGATGTGAACAACCAGAAGGTAGAAAGTCAATTCATTCTAATTGGATTTTCGTTTACGTCTAGACTTATTTCAGCTCCAAGACCTCTGGACTTTGTAAATCCTTGCTATCCCAACCCATGCGGTGCAAACGCAGTTTGTAGGGAACAGAACAACGCAGGATCTTGTACATGTATCCAAGATTACATAGGAAATCCTTATGAAGGTTGTAGACCGGAATGTGTCCTAAACTCTGATTGTCCTTCCAACAAAGCCTGTATCAGAAACAAATGCGCTGATCCATGTCCTGGAAGTTGTGGCCAAAACGCTGATTGTCAAGTTATAAATCATCTTCCTTCTTGTACTTGCATACCTCGTTACACAGGAGATCCATTCAGATATTGCACTCTGATAGTAGAACGTAAGCCTATTCAAATCTAACTTTAAAATGGCATTTCTTGACTTATTATCTTGTAGCTGTGGTCGAACCTCCAAGGAATCCTTGTCAACCAAGTCCTTGTGGGCCCAACAGCCAATGCCGTGAAGTGAATGGTCAAGCAGTTTGTTCGTGCTTACCAGAATATAGTGGCAGTCCACCAAGCTGTAGGCCAGAATGTACAAGTAGTTCAGAGTGTCCTTTGAACAGGGCATGTATCAATCAGAAATGCGGCGATCCATGTCCTGGAAGTTGTGGCTTGAACGCTGTTTGCGAAGTTGTCAATCATAGTCCGATTTGTAGTTGTCAAGGAGGTCATACTGGAGATCCATTCAGTAGATGTTATCCGATACCTCGTAAGTTATCGAACAAATCGAAAAGGTTTCAAATAATTTTACCTCTATCATATTTCAGCACCTCCAACAGAACCACAGCCTGTGTTGAACCCTTGTGAACCTTCTCCTTGCGGTCCATACTCTATATGCCAAGATATAAATGGCTCTCCTTCTTGTGCATGTCTGCAGAATTATATCGGTAGTCCACCAAACTGTAGACCAGAATGTACCATCAACTCTGAATGTCCAAGCAATTTAGCTTGTATGAGAGAAAAATGTAGAGATCCATGTCCTGGTTCTTGCGGATCTAACGCCAGATGTAACGTAGTGAATCACACTCCAATCTGTACTTGTCTTGAAGGATACAGTGGTGATCCTTTCAGTTATTGTTCAATAAGACCGACACCACGTATGTACTCCCATATGTTATAAAAAAATATCCCGTAACTATAAATATTTCAAACATTGCAGAACCTGTGAAAGATGACCCATGTAATCCCTCACCTTGTGGTCCCAATGCACAGTGTAATAACGGACAGTGCACTTGTCTTCCCGAATATCAGGGAGATCCTTATACAGGATGCAGACCCGAATGTGTTCTGAATAACGATTGTCCGAAGAACAGGGCTTGCGTTAGAAACAAATGTATAGACCCTTGCCCCGGAACTTGTGGTCAAAACGCAGAATGTACAGTTATCAATCACGTCGCTACTTGTAGCTGTCTCCAAGGATTCATTGGAAACGCTTTCGTGCAATGTAATCAAATACCAGGTAATACCCAACTCAAATCTCAATATCCCAAAGTCTTATCCCCTATTGAATTTTTAGTATCTGTACCTAAGAACCCATGTAACCCATCACCTTGTGGCCCGAACAGCCAATGCAGGAACATAGGAGAACAAGCTGTATGTTCTTGTGTTCCTGGCTACTTAGGAACTCCACCAAACTGTAGACCGGAATGTACAACGTCTTCAGATTGTCAGTTAACCGAAGCTTGCGTGAACCAAAAATGTATAGATCCATGTCCTGGTACCTGTGGACTGAACGCATTATGTCAAGTGAGCAATCACAACCCAATTTGTAGTTGTCCACCTAGGTATTCAGGCAATCCATTCACTTTGTGTCAGATAATATGTAAGTTGGTTATTTTAACGATTGAAGAATACGTTCTTAACGATATATTTTTAGACGAACCGGTTGTTGAACCTAAGAACCCTTGTCAACCATCTCCTTGTGGACCAAATTCGCAGTGTAGAGATATCAACGGTTCGCCATCTTGTTCGTGTCTCCATGAATTTGTAGGGATACCTCCAAACTGTAAACCTGAATGTGTCAGTAACGGAGAATGTCCTTATAACCTGGCTTGTATAGGACAGAAATGTAAAGATCCATGTCCAGGCGTCTGTGGTGTAAATGCAGATTGCAGAGTAGTCAGCCATACGCCCAATTGCGTGTGTCTGTCTGGTTATTCTGGCAATCCATTCGAAAGATGCGTCATACCACAACGTGAGTTAAATTTCGATATTAACCAATCAGAGTTACTAACGAAAAATTTTTTAGTACCACAACCCAAACCTGCAGATACGTTTAACCCTTGTGTACCATCTCCATGTGGAGCTAACGCTGTCTGTAGAGAACAGGGTAACGCAGCGGCATGTCTTTGTTTACCTGGCTATTTCGGAAACCCTTACGATGGCTGCAGACCGGAGTGCACGATCAATTCGGACTGTCCATCGAACAAGGCTTGTTTCAATAATAAGTGTCAAGATCCATGTCCAGGTACATGCGGTAACAATGCCGTTTGCCAAGTTATCAACCATCTCCCAACCTGTTCGTGTCCTCCGCCATACACAGGAGATCCGTTTAGGATTTGTAACCTCGTCATAGTGGAAAAACGTAATAAAACTGAAAATGTCTCAGAACAAAGTTGTTTAACCTTGATTTTTCAGCGGTACCTGTGAATCCTTGCCAACCAAGCCCTTGCGGTCCCAACAGTCAATGTAGAGAAACCAACGGTCAGGCAGTATGTTCTTGCCTTCCGACGTATGTAGGTTCACCACCAAGCTGCCGACCAGAATGCGTTGTTAGCAGTGAATGTCCATTGGACAAAGCTTGCATCAACCAGAAATGTCAAGATCCTTGCCCAGGCACCTGTGGAATAAACGCTCGATGCGAAGTCAGGAATCACAGTCCTATCTGTAGTTGTAAAGTAGATAACACCGGAGATCCTTTCATTAGGTGCTACCCCTTGCCTCGTAAGATTCCAAACGCCTACTTTTCGAACTTGTTCTCAACCAATCATATTTTAGCGCCACCGCCAGAACCTAGACCTGTGGAAAACCCATGCGTACCATCGCCTTGCGGTCCAAACTCTCAATGTAGAGATATTAACGGAGCGGCAGTTTGTTCATGCCTGCCGAACATGATGGGTTCAGCGCCCAATTGCAGACCTGAATGCGTCATCAACTCGGAATGCGTGAGCAGTTTGGCTTGTATCAACGAGAAATGCAGGGATCCGTGCCCTGGTTCTTGTGGATTCGGAGCCATTTGCGAAGTTATCAATCATAATCCGAACTGTAGATGTCCAGAAGGATACCAAGGAAACGCTTTTGTATCTTGTTCGCCCATACCCAAACCATTGCGTAAGTAATTCTAGATGATATTGAAACCCCAACTGCCAACGATGAATTTTCAGCACCGTCACCGCCGTCTGATCCTTGCAATCCATCACCATGTGGACAGAACGCTGTTTGCAACAACGGTCAATGCACTTGCGTGCCTGAATATCAAGGCGATCCTTACAGGGGTTGCCGACCTGAATGTGTACTAAACAGCGACTGCGCAAGGAACAGGGCTTGCTTGAGAAACAAATGCGTTGATCCTTGCCCAGGTACTTGCGGTCAGAATGCTGAGTGTAGCGTTTATAACCATGTAGCCATGTGCAATTGCATTCAAGGCTACAGAGGTAATCCGTTCGTTACCTGTTCAAAGATCGAGAGTAAGTTCAGGTTGTAACCTCCCTTAATTCAATAATTCACGTGTTTTATTCCAAACCAGATCCACCACCTTCGAACCCTTGCTACCCTTCGCCATGCGGTCCAAATAGTCAATGTAGAGATATCGGAGGACAAGCCATTTGTTCTTGTCTGATAGGTTACTTCGGAAGTCCGCCTTCTTGCAGACCGGAATGTACCACAAGCACCGATTGTCTGCAAAATATGGCTTGCGTTAATCAGAGATGCGTTGATCCATGTCCTGGAACCTGCGGATTGAATGCGCTCTGTCAGGTTATAAACCACAATCCGATTTGTAGTTGTCCACCAAACTATAGCGGAGATCCGTTTATAAGATGCCAACTCGTGATTGGTATGTTGAATCGAATATAAACCCTAAAAAACATAATAACATATCGTGTTCTAGTTGAAATGAGACCAAATGTCGGGGTCATACCA
Source organism: Harmonia axyridis (assembly GCF_914767665.1). Lineage (NCBI taxonomy): Eukaryota > Metazoa > Arthropoda > Insecta > Coleoptera > Coccinellidae > Harmonia > Harmonia axyridis. The sequence goes on from NC_059505.1 coordinate 37,528,683, forward strand.
AATGATGATCCTTGCTCGCCAAACCCTTGTGGTCCTAACGCCAACTGCGAATATATCACTGGGGGAAGATATGATTGCTCATGTGTTGCTGGATACTTCGGAAGCCCGCCGTTCTGTAAGCCAGAGTGCATACAGAATGATGAATGCTCTAGGGAACTCGCTTGCATCAATATGAAGTGCAAAGATCCTTGTCCTGGTTCTTGCGGATTGAACACGAGATGCGTCGTGGTCAACCACGTACCAAACTGTGCATGTTTGGATGGTTTCGTGGGAGACCCGTTCAGATCTTGTTATCCCAAACCAAGTAAGAAATATTTGCATGAAAACTCAACTAATCAGTGAATTTGTTTGTATGCAATAGATTCCAACATGAACCTCTTGCATACAGACATTTTTTCAATTTTCTAGTGTTATGCATGCTGCGAAGTTGTAAAAACAGACCATATTATCATTCTTATTATCTCTAATAGAACCAACACCACCGCCTAAAGAAATCCATCCATGCCAACCATCGCCATGTGGACCAAACGCTGTTTGCAGAGTAGAAAACAACTACGCAGTCTGCGAATGCATACCTGAATACCGAGGTAACCCTTACGAGTCCTGCAGACCTGAATGCTTATCGAACTCCGATTGTACGATGAATAGGGCTTGCATAAGAAACAAGTGCCAGGATCCATGTCCTGGAACTTGCGGAATCAATGCAATGTGTTCAGTCTTGAATCACGTGCCAATATGCAGTTGCCCAGATGGTTTCACTGGTGATGCGTTCAGAATTTGCACTGAAGTTATAGGTAGGTAACACGAAATTTAATCACACTGTGCCTACAACAACAATTCGAAAACATTCAGCACATTCAAATAATGTGATTTTTGCAGTACCACCTCCACGTGATCCTTGCAATCCGTCACCTTGCGGAATAAACACTGTGTGCAAAACGTTGGGAGAGAATGCGATCTGCGAATGCCTGCCAGGTTTCTTCGGCAACCCCACTAGTGGTGGTTGCAGACCGGAGTGTACCATCAGCGCCGACTGTCCTAGGGACAAAGCCTGCGTCAACTCCAAATGCATCGACCCATGCGTGGGAGTGTGTGGATTCAACGCTCAATGTCACGTGGTCAACCACAGCCCGATCTGTAGTTGTCCACCTCCACTCATAGGAAACCCATTCGAGTTGTGCGTCGAACAAAAAGAACCAGCAGATCCATGCAATCCCTCGCCTTGTGGTCCTAATGGTCAATGTCGCGTTATCAACGGAGTAGCCAGCTGTACTTATCCTGAGTGCATCATCAATCAGGATTGTCCAAGAGACAAGGCTTGTTATGGACAAAAATGCGGTGATCCTTGCAGAGATGCTTGCGGAGTGAACGCTCTTTGTCAAGTCATCAACCACAAGGCTATCTGTAGGTGTCCACCTGAGTACATTGGGTCTCCGGAGGTTCAATGCCAACTAGAACCTAGAGGTGAGTTTCTTATTATCCTGGATATCTAGAGACTGTCTCCAGTTGCGGTAGAATATCAGAAGTATTCACGTTAATTTATCTTTACAGTACCACAACCTAAAGTGGAATGTCTACAAGATTCAGACTGTACCAACGACAAAGCCTGTGTAGATCAACGTTGTCAAGACCCATGCTCCGTTTCTCAGGGAGTTTGCGGCCAGAACGCCGAATGCCGACCACAACTTCACAGAGCAATATGTATCTGCAGAGATGGATATACAGGAAATGCACAAACGGCCTGTTTCGAAATTGGCTGTAGATCGAACTCTGATTGTCCGCCAATACAGGCCTGTGTCAACAAAGAATGTATCAACCCCTGCTCGTACACTTCTTGCGGACTTAACGCCTTGTGCAAGCCTGATTCCAACCACAGGGCCAGGTGTTATTGTCCAGAGAACTTCAGAGGAGATCCTTTCATCAGATGCGAAAGGCCGGAATGTACCAACGATAACGAATGCCCGTACAACTTGGCATGTAGGAATGAACGCTGCGAAGATCCTTGCAAATGCGGATTATCAGCTATTTGCTCTGTTAACAACCACAGACCACAGTGTTCTTGTCCACCGGGCTATATTGGAAACCCGTTGGTATCATGTAACCTCCAACCGATAGTAACAACTGAATGTAAAATGGACGCTGACTGTCCAAGCAAATTGGCTTGCTTCAGCGGTAAATGTAAGAACCCTTGCACAGAAACCAAACCATGCGGATTGAACGCAGAATGTGTGGTAGTCGATTCTTTACCACTCAGAACCATGTCTTGTATTTGTTTACCAGGCTATATTGGAGACGCTGATAAGGAATGTAGACTTGGTGAGTAATCGATCAATTTGAAATCATTATTTTGTATTGTCAAGTGGTACTATTAGTTCCATAATATTTACTAATCATTCGATCATTTTTACAGGTTCATCATAAAGAATCTCCTTTGCCCTTTTTATTTTACCCCCTAACAGCAACACTCACTTACTTTCTCCTTTAAGATCTACTCGAAACTAATATGTCATGTTCGTTTTTCACAGAAATCGAAGAGGGATGCAAGAATCATAACGATTGCGGCTTCACGGAAGCATGCTTGAACAGGAAATGCGTTAACCCTTGTGCAGTGGGAAGTCCTTGCGCTGTTACAGCACTTTGTGATCCACAGAACCACAAGGCGGTTTGTAGATGTCCATCAGGCCTTATTGGTGATCCATTCGTGAAATGCTACGAGGGTAAGTTTGAAATTTTTTGAAAGTGTTGTATGTCAATGCTCAAAATTATATATTCCTAGGTGCGTTGCAAAAGGAAGAATGTACAACGAGTCTGGATTGTCCTAGCGATAAATCATGCATTAATCAACACTGCCAAGACCCATGTTTGATATCGAACCCTTGTGGAACCAATGCAGATTGCAAGACGTTACAACATCATCCAACTTGCTTCTGCCCAGAAGGATGGGGAGGTAATCCACAAGTGTTATGTTATAAACGTAAGTGACGACCATCTTAAAACCTCCTTCAAAGTTAGTAATTGATCTTCAATCTTCAGCTGAATGTAAATCAAACGACGAATGTCCATACAACAAGGCTTGCATCAATGAAAACTGTCTGAATCCATGCAGCAGCTTGTCTTGTGGAAGAGGCGCACAGTGTCTAGTCCAAAACCACTGGGCTCAATGCACCTGTCCACCTGGCACTCAAGGAAATCCTATTGTATCATGTATCGCTGGTATCTGTCAGTACAACGAAGACTGTGGCGATCATGAGGCTTGCGACAGACTGAACAGGGTTTGTAGACCGGTTTGCCAAGAAGATACTTGCGCGGAAACCGCTATTTGCGAAGCTCAAGCTCACCAGCCAAGGTGCAGATGTCCACCGGGTACGGAAGGCAATCCTTACCAACAGTGTGTCAGTGGAAAAACACCAGAACCACGACCAGAATGCAAGATGGACATCGATTGTCCTTCACAATACGCTTGCATAGAACAACGCTGTCTGAACCCTTGCCTGGAGAACAACGTATGCACACCAGATCAAGAGTGTAGAGTGCTAGACACTCTTCCATTACGTACCATCATGTGTCAATGTCCACCCGACACTATTGCCGATATATCAGGACGTTGTAGGGCTATTGTGGTCATTGAACCTCAATGTAGAGTTGATTCGGATTGTACGGACAGAGAGAAATGCATCTCAGGCAACTGCATCGAAGCTTGTAGGATTGACATGTGCGGTATTAACGCCTTGTGTAATTCACAACATCATCAAGCTGTTTGTAGCTGTTCGCCAGGGTACACTGGTAATCCGCACATCGAGTGTACAGGTAAGAAATTGAAAATTTGGTGGAAAAAGGAGAAGAAAGTTAAATGAAAATTCTCTTTTCAGTATCAAGGCCGCCAATAACTAGGCCAGTACCAGAGTGTTATTCTGACGATGAATGTAGCTACGACAAGGCTTGCCTGAATGAAAGATGTATCAATCCTTGTCTCAAGGACAGACCATGCGGTGTTGGAGCTTTCTGCTCAGTGAATAACCACAAGGCAGTTTGCACATGTCCAATAGGTTTCGAGGGAAGTCCGCATACTGAATGTTTACCACGTAAGTTTATAGAAAATCGACTAATACTGATTTATTATTGATGTGTATGAAATTCTGACGATTTGTTGTAATTTCAGCACTTGGACCGACTGTTGGATGCAAATCAAATTCCGAATGTGCATTGACTGATTCATGCGTCAACGGAATTTGCATTAATCCATGTAATTGTGGACCCAATGCCCAATGTAACATCGTCAACCATTATCCGATGTGCTTCTGCAAACCTGGATATTCTGGAAACCCTCAACTTGGATGCGTCAAATGTAAGTTATTCAGAAATAATTGACATTGGAACGTTCAGATATAGAAGTTATTTCAAATTAGATCGAAAATTTTAGTGAAAAAATGTCAACTCCTAATACTCGATAAACTAAATCTAAAATCCCTATCAAGCTTGAGAATTTTGAGAGAAATATTCTACTCCACGTGCTATTCCACTTAAATATTCCCTTTTTTCTTTCTAGTGGGCTGTCAAAACGACAACGAATGTAACAACGACCAACAATGTTACAACGGACAATGCGTTGACCCATGCATACTGGGCGATCCATGTGCAACAAGCGCAATATGCTACGGCAACAACCACATAGCTTCATGCAAGTGTCCACCAGGATACGAAGGCAATCCTTTCGACAGATGTGAGAGAATCGAATGCCACACAGACTCCGAATGCCCGAACAACAGGGCCTGCATACAAAAACACTGCGTGGACCCTTGCAGCACTGTAGCAAACCCACCGTGCGCCCAAAACGCCATCTGTTATGCGCAGAACCACGTTGCCGGTTGCCAATGTCCACCACATCTACCTGAAGGCAACCCGCTAGCGTATTGTACAGCACCTGTGATTATTGGCAAGGAATGTGAGCTGGACCTCGATTGTCCTAGTCAGCTGGCTTGCATCAGAGAGAAATGCGTCAATCCTTGCAAGACCTTATCGCCTTGTCACAGCTCTGCCCACTGTAGTGTCCTAGATACCATCCCAGTCAGGACCATGATCTGCACTTGTCCAGAAGGATGGGTGCCAAATGAGAATGGAGAATGCCACGCCGTCGTAGTACCGATACCACCAGGTTGTACGTCAGATAACGACTGTTCTTCCAACGAAGCCTGCATCAACAGGAGGTGCAGAAACCCTTGCGATTGCGGTAACAACGCCAACTGTCTAGTACAAAACCACAGACCTGTGTGCTCATGTTTGAACGGCTTCGAAGGCAATCCGAACATCGCCTGTTACGCAGTCGGTTGTCGCATCGATTCTGAATGCGAGTCTGGAAAGGCTTGTGTTAACGGAAACTGCGTCAATCCTTGCTTGGTCGAAGATCCTTGCGGCGTCAATGCCGAATGTTACGTATACCAAAACAGAGCTCAGTGCAGATGTCTCAGCGGTTACAGAGGAAATCCATTCGAAAGGTGCAGCATCGTCGGATGTATATCTAACAGCGACTGTCCTGGAGACAGACAATGCAGGAACACGCAATGTGTCGACCCTTGCATCTACGACAGTCCTTGTTCTCCAAGAGCGGAATGTTTGGTGCACAACCACATCGCTTTGTGCAGATGCAGAAACGGCTTTGAAGGAAATCCTTACGTCGACTGCAAGCCCGAACCGCAGCCAGAATGTAGGCAAGATCCAGAATGTCCATCCAGACTTGCCTGTCTGAACAACAAATGTCAAGATCCTTGCGTGGTACTGGAACCTTGTCACAGACCGTCCGAGTGCGTCGTGGTTGGATCTGTACCGGTCCGGACCATGATCTGCGTGTGTCCACCTGGTTACATCAGCAGCGGAAGCGGTACCTGCCATCCTGTGAAGGCCATAGAGGTGGGAGCTTGCGTGGTGGACGAAGAATGCCCAGAAGACAAGGCTTGTATCAACGGAATCTGCAGGGACCCATGTAACTGCGGTCTGAATGCTGAGTGTAGGATTAAAAACCACAAACCGGTAAGTTTCGCTAGTGGGACGCTTGTCGTATTTACTGTTACAGAAAGTTAATTTACTTTTTTTGATCAGCGCAACATTTAATCAATTCAGTAATTCATTATTTTGACAATAACGAGTACAGTACCCTGAATTCACTTGCCACAACCTAAAGAAGTATTATTTCAAAGAGGGGCAATTTAAAAAAAAATGCGGTTATAATTCATAGCTATAAGTATGGTTTACTCTTATAGGTCTGCACGTGCAAACAAGGCTACGACGGAAATCCAGAGATAGAATGCGAGAGAACCGGATGTAGAAACGACGAACAATGTTCAGGTCAACACATTTGCGTGAACAGACAATGTGTACCAGTCTGTGCTGCCGATGGCTCTTCTTGTGGCAAAGACGCGATCTGTTATGGTGTGAACCACCACGCAGTTTGCGATTGCCCTCCTGGCTTCATTGGCAACCCAGAAATATCTTGCGTACTTATCGGTTGCAGGTATGTTTCATATCTACTCGATCTAAATTTTCAACTTTAATCGATGATTACTACCTTACCCTTATTGTTGTTCCAGATCTGACAGCGAATGCCCTGGTGGCAGAGCTTGCGTCAACAACAAATGCGAAAACCCATGCGATTCGAGCAACCCTTGTGCCGCGCCAGCGGAGTGCAAGGTTTACAACCATCTGGTCGAATGTGTCTGCCCACCTGGTACAATTAGCGATGGTAAGACTGGGTGTATTGAGGTTGGAATAGAGAAATGTAGGAAAGACCATGATTGTCCATCTCAATTCGCTTGTATCGGAGGAGAGTGCATCAATCCATGCAAGGAAACAGATCCTTGTGGGGTTAACGCGGAATGTACAGTGCTCGATACCGAACCTGTAAGGACCATGATCTGCAAATGCTTGCCAGGATATGAAGGAAATGCAGCAGTGCAGTGCGACAAGAGTAAGTATCGTCATGCAAAAGTCGACTCTAGATATTTTAGTGTTCAGTTGGATCCTCATAAATGTATCCTTCTTGTTACAGCCGCTTTCTGCAGAATAGACAAAGGCTTCATACGAACACCTGACGGCAGATGCGTCTGCCCACCAAACACAGCCTTAGACGAAAACGACGAATGCATATTGTGTCCAGTACACAAAGGCTTCAAGATTGACGAGAAAGGAAGATGCGTCTGCGCTCTAGAAAGAGGATTCGTCATTGACGACCGTGGTAACTGCGTGTGTCCAGTCAAGGGCTACCAACTAGACGCCAGAGGAAACTGCATCAAACAAACTGGACCGGATTGCGAAACGGATAGCGACTGTCAGGACCAAGAGTTCTGCGAGCCCAACACGAAGACCTGTCAAGATCCTTGCTCGCTCAAGACCTGCGCCGAAAACGCCTTCTGCAACGCTACCAACCACCAGGCGGTCTGCAAGTGTCGCGTGGGTTTCACAGGGGATCCGGAAGTGTATTGCAGTAAGTAACAGCAGAGGGAACTTATTACAGATATTCAAAAAATGTTGAATAGTATATTTATTTAAGTCAACCTGAGTAGCTCGTTCAATCTGAGTTGTTCTCGTTGTCGCTCAATTTCTTATTCGAAGAGATATTCACTGTTAAAACTTTCCAGACCAAACGTCGCCGCTGAGGACAGTCTTCCCACGCCCAGAGATGGTCGTGAGCTGTTTGTCGGACGGTGTTCAGGTGGAAATACACATAGCGGAGACCGAATTCAACGGGGTGTTCTACGTGAAGGGCCACAGTAAAGACGAACAATGCAGGAGAATCGTAACACTGCCATCTAACTCACTGCCAAGGACGGAGATTTTCAAGGTTCAGTTCGGCAACTGCGGGCTTATTCACGTCAACGTAAGTACCTGAGTCATTCTCAAAATTTGTCTCAAAACTTTTTAGTCGTATCTAACACTGATAAAATTTGTTTACAGGGTCAGGCCAGCTTCGTCCTGGTCATACAGAAACACCCGAAACTGGTCACTTACAAGGCGCAGGCTTATCACATAAAGTGCGTGTACCAAACAGGCGAACAGAACGTCACCCTAGGCTTCAACGTCTCCATGTTAACAACAGCCGGCACCATAGCCAACACAGGTCCACCACCGGTGTGCACCATGAAGATAGTGACGCCTACCGGGCAGGAGATCAACTCGGCGGAGATCGGGGACAACCTGATGCTGCAGGTCGAGGTTCAGCCCGGCTCAATTTACGGCGGCTTCGCCAGAAGCTGCGTGGCCAAGACGATGGAGGCCAACGTCGAGAACGAGTACCCGGTGACGGACGAGAACGGGTGCGCCACTGATCCGACGATATTCGGAGAGTGGGACTACAGTCCGGACACGCAGAGCTTAACGGCCAGCTTCAACGCCTTCAAGTTCCCGAGCAGCGACAACATCAGGTTCCAATGTAACATCAGGGTGTGCTTTGGGGCGTGCCAACCTGTAAGTATCTATTTCTTTGTCTTTCTGTTTGCGCATTTCATCAAAGTGAGACCAGTAGTATGCGACTGCTCAATTATATAAAACCATAGTATAAGGAAAGGATAGTAAGCCAATGTAGTGCTTTTTTCGATTTTGTTGATGTTGAGCGCCATCTAGTTGTACTCACGTTCAACTCGAATTTTACTGTCAAAAATTGGTCCGTAAAGTGGAGCACTCTGAAAAAATTGGTGTTATTTTGAAGAACTAAAATATTTTAAATAGAGTGGTCAGAAGATTTCTATATTTTGATATTTTTTCTGCTCTGTAATAAGCATTTACGCCAGTGGCGTGTATTTGTGATAACTCAATAATAACATAAAAATTGTTGGCAATGTCATGCGCCCCTTTTCAACCACGCCACTGAATGAATTATCGAATTATTTCTGCGCCATCTATAGCTCATGATTCAGTGCCATCTATTATCGAGTTACTTCTCCAAATCCAACTACAGTAGCGACCCCTGGTGACTATTTCCTTGCCGTCAAACGGCGGTTGGCTTACTATCCTTTCCTCATACTATGATAAAACTTATAGCTAGAAAAGTTGAAATTGACTATCTACGATCCAGACAAAATACGCATACAAAATGCCATTAGCATTGGCTAGTTCTGTATAGGTTGAAGCTGTTGCAAAGATTTGTGTGCCCCGTCAGTACTTAAGGCTACTCAGTGGTCCCTGCCTTATACACCCCGCAGAGTTGGTTAATTAGCCACAATACGCTTGGGTTTATATACTAGAAAATACCAAATATCTAGCACTAATTGAAAAGAATCAGTAAGGAAAATTTGAGAGTGAAACATTATTAACAAATCGTTTTCTAGGTGAACTGCCGTGGATATAACGCCTTTGGTAGAAGAAAGAGATCGGTTGACAATGACAACACCGATCTAGCCGTATCAGGGGACTTGATGACCGGCCAGCTAAGAGAAGAAATAACAATTTCATCCAACGCAATATTGACATTCGAGAGACGAGAAGAGAAACTGGTGGACCCGGCAGCAGGTAAGCTTCATTCTTGCTTGATTGATTGTGTGAAGGGTTACATTGCACCGCATCTTAAGGTATACTGTGCTATCAGAGCTGCATCATCTACAGCTCGCCTTCCAGTTCCAGCGTTCTAATGAATTCCGGTATCTGTGATTGCTTGTTGGCTACAAGGTTCTCGCCCAAAGCGTTAGCTTACAATGATAAGGTATTCTGTTACCAGGCGATCAGGAGTTTCTTTCTTATGCCCACAGAATCCTGTACTCGTCAGTTTCTGATTAGGTGCTTTCGGATGCGGTAATGCAATGTAAAAAAGCCTGTGAGGAGGCGTACCTTGTTCCAGATACTTTTTGGAGCTTGCTTTATTAGAGTTTTTATAGTCTTCTATCCTTGGAAGATTCCTCCAAAGTATTTGTCTTTAGGTTTCCTCCATCTTTCGAAACTTTCCTATAGGTGCATCATTACTCAGTTTTGCTTATTATAACCTTAAAAAACCTAACCTCACCCTATAAATAATATTCTATGTTTGTTCCACAGCCGCGGATTACCAGAGAGTCGAGGATATCTGCGTCTCTATGATAGGATTCATAATATCCTTGGTGATAACTGCCTTACTAGCACTGGTAGCCATCGCAGTGGCGGTGTCCTGTTGGCTGATGGCCTACAGGCGCAGACCGAAGGCCTCCGGGCCTCTGCCTCATCCTCCAGAGTTCCCAAACCCGCTGTTCACAACACCAGAACCGATGGCCGAGCCCAGTCCAGACTACCTCACGTAATCATCACTGCATTTTCGTAGACCTTAAGTAAGCGCAAATTTCGAATTTTAAAACGAATCAACAAGACTCAGAAAATACTCGATTTTTATATGTATATTTATAATTCGCCAGACGTTCCACATTTTTTTTCACATCCGTCCAACGAACTTCTCACTCACAACGAAACTGCCGAAAAAATGTGGAAAGTTGGGAAGTTACTAGAGAAATTAGATGTATTTAAATGAAACGAAATAACGTTTGCAACCGATTGTTTACAAGGTGCAAATGTTGAGCTATCTTTTCCACTGGCTTTTCCAATGTGATTGTGCTACGCAGACAAGGAAAATTTCTACTAAGGGTGATGGTCTTAATCTGTCTTGTAACAAATTTCTTCGAATTATTTTACCGGCCCCTCTGTCTGTTCCTTTCCCCGATGTTTCTATTGTAAATATTAATGTTTCGTCGAAGCCACTGGAAGATGTAGTACTAGACTTAAGGCTAGATATGTTATAAATCTGTATAAATTGTTTGAATGTGATTTTTGAGTGTGGAGATTTTTCTCCTATATTTTTTTGGTGCTGACTGATAATTTTATTATTTCATACAGTCATTATTTAGTCAATCTCCCCTTGATAGTACCTATAAAATAATTCAAGTCTAAGAAGACATAACTTTTAACCAAAAAAAGTATTATAGAAATTTTGAAGCTTGAAATATATTTGTTGGTTGTTTTTCAATAAATCCAACTATTTGCATAAAAGCTAATTTGTTCAATATGTATGAGAAATATGTTTCTATTGTAATTTTTTTATCTAACGATGATTCCTTAATTGTCATTTTGTGATAATCGCTTCTTTAATAAAGATTGTTTAATAAACTCATTTTTTATTTGCCCATCTCTTCATATTCACCCTGCACAAGGTAAAAATTATATATATATACCTTCATATTTAAGAGACACTCTTTTATGTAAAAGGTGCATCAATAATTTATTGTAATACTCCATGTTTACCAACCCCCATATGCCACCTATCGAACTGTCATAATTAATTGACATAATAAAAATGTCATAAGAACAGAGAACAGCCAAAATAGAGCATTATGCAAGTATCATTTTTATTAATACACCTTTAGAAGCTAAGCCAAGCCAAAATTTGTGGCACACCCTCTATTGCAATCGTCAGCAAGTGCCTTATACACCTTTGTAGCGTTGACTGACAGTGTGGCAAATATTCCAAACACCGCCGTTCCACTAAGTAATGGGTAGCATATGGCGCCACCCTACGGGCTTGTAAATAGTCTCCTCAGCCAAAATATTTCATCTTTTTTTTTAACCTTTCATATAAAAGTTAGTTACTTCATGTAAAATTTTCGAATGGAATACATTAATAAAATTGATTCAAAGGGATAATTTCTGGGAATAAAACACAAATAATTAATTAATTCAATATATTATTCTCTCCCTCAGGTAGTCCTGGGCTAACAAAAAACGACCGCAAGGACTCAAGTATATAATCGTTAATATTATATACATTCAGTATAAATAGCAAAAACCAGTAAGTTGCTTAAGTAGTGTCGATTTAATAATTATCTGTTCGGCACAATCAGTCTGCATCATTTTATATAAATATATCTCTAAATAAAAATAGTCATCCTTCACCTTTACAGGAAAACAGAAAATGCAAAAAATCTCATACAACCAGAGTACAATACGGTCATATAAAAATGAGAAAGGCACCAAAGCCTCAAAGGCAGAGACGTTATGACACAATTCACAATAAAATTCAAAATATATCTCAATAATTCAACTAATAGTGCGAATCACAATAAACATGGAAAAAAGATTGCAATAAATGAAACCAAATATATAGATAAATAATGAAATGTATTCAGGTAACAGCAGTGGAAGATAAATCATTGATAATAAAATCAAAAAAATTGTAAAGTGACAATTGAGATGAAAAAATAACCCAAGATACAAACAAATTCCTAAGAGCTAATTATTGATTCAATAAAATATAAACACCTGAATAAAAGATCATAACTTCTCTACGAATTAGGGCCGTAAATAGGCCTGTCTAACCCCAAGTGTCAAGGGAAGACTTAATATCTTGTTGAAATAATATATTGTTTCCGTTTTTCGTCTTGATTAAAGTCAGTTTCCGTTAACGAGTCCAGAATTGCCCGGCCTATAATTTTTCAATGCAGCAAACAGTGAGGGAAAAGGATAGATATAATAATTTTAAGATAATCGGCTAAAACTACAGCACACTTTGCTACGACTGCAAACATCCGGCAGTGCTTCTTAGTTATGATAAAGCTTCAAAGGTGAAACAGAAAACAGGCGAGTTTATACTAACACCGCATGGCACTTGAAGAAAAAAACCATTTAAACATTCCTAGGAGGTTGCGCACATCACTAAAAAAACTCAATAGCAACAAGAACAGATGAGATATCATCGTGACCAAAATCAAGTAATATAAACACTAAAAAGTTCTCTTTTATTTCAAATCAATTGAAACTAGATTGCGAATAAGAAAATAATGGTATAAAATAGATCTAACTAGGCAAGATTAAACGTTGGTTGAGAAAACATCTAACTATTTCACCTTCGTAGCAAAAGTGCCGTGTGCGACATCTAGCGGCGAGAGCCCCAAGCGCCCGCCACTGGAGCCTGCCTGGGTTCTTCGGTGTTGCGTCCGAACGAGGGGAACTCGGTGACGCTGTTCGTGTTCGGGGCGCGTTGTTCCCACGGTCCTCCCTGGACCACGAAGCCATTGTGTTCGTTCCTAGAGTGGTTGCGGTGCGACTGGCCACCGGCATTCTCAAAGTGGAAGTTGAGGGTGTGGCTCTGGTTCCTTTCGGCTTGTTCTTCGTAATCTTGTAACTGGAAGGAAATTATAAATCAATAATGGTGACAGAAAAAACACGAAATGTTTAATAATTGATTCCTCAAGTAATGAGTTGACTGAATACCTAACCCCCAAAGTTGTTGGCAGCGGACATAGCTTCTAATATAGACAAATACTTATCTAAAATAACATTTTTGAAAAATACAATCCATTTATTAGCTGTACAACTTTCCTTCAGCCGTTTTGCAATAGATGGCTGTAGCGGTAAGTGGTAGTCGAAATAAAAAGATAAATAGCTTAGTTATTTGTAAACATAAGGCCAACATAAGATATTAGGCGATTTGTGTCTGCATCATAAAGTTATTCTCGATTAAACATATCAGCTTACGAGCCAAATTCTCGTCATTTGCGGAAGGTTTTAATTTTCTGCTTTAATATGGAGAAATCTGCGGCTGAGGCTCATCCAATGTTCTTAAATACTTATGGTGAGGTCGCTATTAGTGAAAGAAAGTGCCGAGAGTGGTTTCAACGCTTCAAGAACGGTGATTTTGACGTCGAAGACCAGCATGGCGGTGAAAGAGAGAAGGGTTTTCGAAGACGCAGAATTAGAGGCCTTACTTGATCAAGACTCGTGTCAAACACAACAAGAATTGGCAGGATCATTGGGAGTGGCGCAACAAGCCATTTCAAAATACCTGAAAGTCATAGGATGATTCAGAAACAAGGAAATTGGGTGCCGCACGAGTTGAAGCCGAGAGATGTTGAACGGCTTTTGTTTGCTTGTGAACAGCTGCTTGAAAGGTAAAGACGGAAGGGATTTCTGCATCGCATTGTGACTGGAGACGAAAAATGGGTTCATTACGATAATCCCAAGCGCAGAAAATATTGAGAATATCCCGGCCATGCTTCCACGTCGACGGCCAAACCAAATATTCACGGTTGCAAGATCATGCTCAGTATTTGGTGGGACAAGCTCGGCGTAGTTTATTATGAGTTGTTAAAAGCGACTGAAACAATCACAGGCGATCGTTATCAAACGCAATTAACGCGTTTGAGCCGAGCATTGAGAAACAAACGGCCGCAATACAACGAGAGACTTGATAAAGTGATCTTACAGCATGACAATGCTCGACCCCATGTTGCATAAGTGGTCAAGACATACTTGGAAACGTTGAAATAGTAAGTCCTACCCCACCCGCCGTATTCTCCAGACGTTGCTCCCTCGGACTATCACTTGTTTTGATCAATGACACACGGCCTGGCTGACCAGCACTTCCGGTCTTATGAAGAAGTAAAAAATTGGTTCGATTCGTGGATCGCTTCAGAAGATGACCAGTTTTTTCAACGCGGGATTCGTACGCTGCCCGAAAGTTGGGAAAAAGTAGTGGCCAACGATGGACAATACTTTGAATCATAAATGTATAACCAGTTTTTACAATAAAGCCTCGAATTTCTGAAAAAAAAACGGCGGAAGCAAAGTTGTACACCTATGTACTTCCCTATCAAGTCTAGTAATACTTCCCAAACCTCTACAAAAAAAATTAACTCACATATTCTTCTTCTAAATTGAGCAAATGGTCACGAGCTTCTACGACGTTATCTTCGTCACCGGAGATAACCACCAAGTTTGGATTAGCGTCATCGCTCCTGGGGAACTTGATCTCGACCTTGTAATCGTCCATGATCTTGTGGATGGACCGACCACGGCTGCCAATGAGGCGAGAATGAACGCGAGAATCGATGTTTACTTCCTCCTTGTAAATATCGTTCAGGTCGCTCACGATCTTCAATATGGCATCACGGGCAGCCTCAGCTTTGTGCTGGTAGCCGGTGATGGTGATGATATGTTCTTCTGGGTCTCCTGGAAAATAGAAAAAACGATGTTATGGTCTCTGATATACACGGCAGAGTTGTCAGATAAAAATTTCTCAGTGAATTTAGGCACCTAAAAGTATCATGGACACTGAAAAGTATCTTGGACATCGAAAAGTATCTTGGACACCGAAAAGTATCTTGGACTCCGAAAAGTATCTTGGACTCCGAAAAGTATCTTGGACTCCGAAAAGTATCTTGGATTCCGAAAAGTATCTTGGACACCGAAAAGTATCTTGGACACCGAAAAGTATCTTGGACACCGAAAAGTATCTTAGACACCGAAAAGTATCTTGGATATCGAAAAGTATCTTGGACACCGAAAATAAATCTGGGCACCGTAAGAATCTTAGACACTGCAAAGTATCTTAGACACCGAAAAGTATTTTAGATACTGAAAAGTATCTTATGTAACTATTTTAGATAGCAGAAAGTATTCCTTTTTTTTAAAGTAACTAAATTCCCAAAGTTACTTACTTAGGATACTCTTTCAGACAGAACTATCTTGTACCTAGATGATGAGTAAGAATATCTCTGGAAGCTGTGAGATTGGAAGTAGAAGAACCGAGACATATGAGAGTATATGAAAAGTCCAACTTGAAAACACTCACCTTTTCTTGGCAAATTGATTTGTACTTCATGTTCTTCCTTGATCTTGTTGATGACAACTCCCTTTGTGCCAATGATCTTCGGATGGTATTCAGGATTAACTTCCATCTTCAGAGAGAAGGACCTCAACTCTCTGTCTTTCCTGTCGGCTTCCAACTCCTTCACCCTTTCCAATAGGGCTTCTTTGGCTTCCACCACGTTCTGAGGAGCTCCAGTTATCTTAATGACGTCTTCTTTGACTTCTGGAGGGGAGAGTTCGATGTGAACTGTGTACCTGCTCATGAGTTCTTTGACACCTCGACCCTTTTGGCCGATGATGGAACGGTGAAGATCGTAAGGAACGTCCACATTGATCGATATCGGAACGAGGTCCAAAAGGGCCTGCTTGGCCTTGAGGCAGTTTTCTTCTTTGCCTAGAACACAGATCCAAGGTTATCATGTTGGAAAAATGAGGAAAGCACTGAGCCGATCCAGGAGTTTCACCAAAATTTGTTGAAAACCCATATTTAAATGACTAGAAGTTCATGCAAATATCAACGTAACCAACCTGTAATAGTAATGATATCGCAAGGTCTAATTTCTTCAGGATCAACGTCTCCGTTCATTTGGCTGGGATCGTAAGAATCCCTATCGGGAAACTTGACTTGAACATCGAATTCGGAAGTGATTCCCTGCACCTTGTGACCTTTAGCTCCCATAACGTTACGATGGTGTTTCTGGGGAATTATGCACTGAATGGTTACCATCGACTCCAGATCTCTGATTATTTCATTGATTCTCGCAACAGCGGCATCCATAGCATTCTTAGGACCTGGAAGGAGAAGAAAAATTCAATTCTATCGATGATGAAAAGTGATAAATAAAAAAAAAATAGTAGAAGCCGAACAAACTAGTATTTCACCAGTCTCTCGTCTAAAACTCACCTCTAAGTGTAACAGGCTCCTCCGATTCCCCGAAACGAGGGAAGGATATCTGTACCCCGAATTCGTCGCTGATTTGGTTCAATTTCTCAGCCCTACGGGCCACGAAATATTTATGATGTTTTGGATCTACTGTCATGGTGATTTGCACCCAATCCTCCTACAGACGAGAAAAAATTTCATTATTCATCGGGAAAAGTTGTTGCATTCTTCGACATCGATTCATAATAACAATAAAACTAAACTCACCAATTCTTTAATAGAAGCTAATAGGGCTTTCTTGGCTTCTTCAACAGCCTCTTCTTTGCCAACAATAGTGATAAGTTCTCTATCCTCGGCTGTGTTCGAAGGGAACTCGAAATTGACTCCTGTGGATTCTCGGATTTTACTAATCTTACTTCCATTTTTACCGATGAGGTATTTGTGGTGTTCATGTTTGGCACGAATCTGAAATAATTTCATCAATTCATCATCAAAGTCGATCTTATCGCTTAAAACTAAAATTCAGTAACCTCAAAAAATACTTCACATCTATGGTTGGAAAGCTTACAACTGTCAATGTCATATCTCCCTAACCTTATTCGTGGAATCAAAGTGAACTTACTTGAGCAGTAAAACTGTATGCCTTCTGCTCGTTTGCTCTTTCAAGCAGTTGCTGTTTGGCACGTTCAACATTTTCCTTGGGTCCACTGATGGTGACTTTATCGCTTTTACATTCTTGAGACGGGAACTTGATGGTAACGTTTCCGCAGTCCTTCTGTATCATCTTGATGAGTGTACCCTCGGTACCAATGATGGAATTGTAGAATTTTGGATTTATTGTTATTTCTTCTTGCACCAACAATTCGTGCTCTGCCTTGATTTTGTTGATCATTTTTGCGGCTTTTTCTACATTATCCTAAAATTGAAAATTACTTCCATTAGGATACAAATAAAAATCAGAAATTCTAAACATTAATTTCAGATCTCCAAAAAACAGTTGTATTAATTGATATTAATGTCTAACCTTTCTGCCTGTTATGATGATAGAGTCACTTTTGTCCCCTTCAGAAGGAAGTTCGATTTTAGTTTGTGTTTCTTCACGGATTTTCTTTATATTGACACCATCCTTTCCAATGATGAACTTGTGGAATTGTTTGAAAATTGGTACTTCTTTCTGGTATGAGGATTCGTTCAATTCCTTAACCAGCTTCTCGAGATGCCTACAGCACTTGTCAACATCGTCCTTTGGTCCTAAAATCAGAATAATAAAATCGTAGAACACTACAAATTTAACACCACAAACTAAATGATGATGACAATCTAAATCGAAGTGATAATGAAGGATAGTTGTGCCAACATAGAGGGCGAAAGAATTCTGACAATTTCTTCAAGGTTATCACTATTCCTTCTGTCACCTGTCAAAGTCAATAGGTTTGACAGACTTATTGTGTTATATCATTTTGGCCTACTTTTCAATAATAATCTTACAGCTAATTCAGTTAATTAATAAAAAAACTCACCTCTAACTTTTACGATTTCGTTCCTTTCGCCAGGCCCAGGGAAAGTGATTTGGACTTGATTGAATCTATCCCTGATATCCTTGATGTTCGAACCTTTCACTCCGATAATGTTCCTGTAATGTCTCTGAGGAATGATGACATCTTTCTCCTTCTCATTCTCGAGCTTATGTATCTTCTCTTCTAGTTCCTGGTTGATTCTTTGCACCTCATCCTTGTTGCCTTCAATTCTTATGAGTCCGCTCTCATCGATATTGATCGTGACGTTGTACTCCTCCCTGAGCTTATTCACTGAAAAAAACAGGAGTACGTTATTTTTTTGGGAACGGAGAGAACATTCAGATCCACTTACCGTTTGTTCCGTTCTTTCCAATGATATGCTTGAAAAGTTTGGTGTCCACCTGCTTCTCTACATAAGTCATCTTCTTGATGAGATCCTTGGCCATTACTTCCAGTTGCTCTTGTACTTTTTCAACTTCTTCAGGTAGCCCTTGGATCCTGATCTTGTCTTCAGGCGTGAATTCGACATGGATCTGGAGCAGATAATATCAATGGTTAGGTTAGGTTGTTCAGATATATGAGATATATCGTAATGTTCTTTTCAATTGATTGTTCGAATTTAAATCGAATTAAATTCAAAGAAATTTTTTTCAATTCGATGTAAATAAGATTCTGATAATTTTTCACATTACTTTTTCCATATTTGAGGTGATTTCCTTGATGGTCTGACCCTTTTTGCCAATAATATACTTGTGCAACCAAGCGGGAGCGTCAACATGGCAAGATTTGACAGAATTGGCTTTTTCATACACTTTACTCAAAGCTAAACCCAATTTATCTTGGGGTCCTCTGAGAGTAATTGTACCAGTAGTCGAGTCACCTAAAAACAAAAACCTCAATTATCTATATATCTAATAGAAAATCAGGTTAGCTAAACCCTTTATCGCTCAAAAATTGCTGTACCGATTTTTAAATCTTTGATCTTTAGGATATGTCTCCATCGCAAATAGAATAATGATCAAAACATTAAAAAAAAAAAATTAAATTAAAAAATAGAAAAACTATGGAGGAGAAATGTCGTTTTTATAAAATTCTGATCAGAAACCAAATAGCACCAACATGGCCGACCCGGGTAGTGGAATATCTGACAGTAGACATCAAGAAATTGAATTTTTAAAGGTTATGGGACTTTGACAATACACGTCAAGTTCCGAAATATTGGTATGTCAATTTGACAGGTATTTTGTTGACTGCTGATCAATGATCATAGAATAGAGTGGAATTACAATTATTGATCCATTCAAAGTCATAAATAAATCTCACATACCTGTTGGCATTTCGACGCTCACACCGGTAGACTGAAGAATCTCAGCGATGGTTGAACCCTTATGCCCAACAACGTACTTGTGTTGTTCTTTGGGAACCTCCACGCTTACAGTGTTGCATTTTTTCTCCATCTCCCTATATATTGCCTGTACTTTAGCCACTGCAGCCGCAACTCCTTCTTTGTCTCCAGCAATGAAAATTTCATCTGAGGAAAAAAAAATTATTTTGAAGATTTCTATTCGACGGTCGAATCGAGGTTTACTCACCTCTCATTACAGATTGGGGCGGTATGTTTATTTTGGCCCCTGTTTCGGCAATCAACTGATTGACATTTTCGTTGAACGCTCCTGCGATGAAGGGATGGTACATTTTTGGAATATCGATACGTTCAGAAGCTTTCTTGGATTGCTGATCAGATGTGACTCTGATTTCGTGTTCAGCTTTCTCAATACCTTCTTTGGTACCTGCAAAGGAACAAAAAGAGTTAGTTTAGTTTGAATTTTTTATATGGTCAATTGCATGTAAAAAAAATCAAATTTTATATCAATATTCTTACCAGAAATCGTAATAATGTCTGAGGCATCATTCATGGGTGGCACAGATATTTTGGTGGCCGTTTGTTTCTCTAGTTCCTTCAAACGATCACCCTTCTTTCCAAGAATCCAACCATGGTGTTCTTTGGGAATCGATATTTGTTTGCTTGCCTACAAAAAAGAACAAATTGATTTTCTCTGTATGACATAGAAATTTGATCAGTTTACCTGAGTTTGGAAGTGTACCAAGATCTTTCTTCGTGCCATCAACACTTCGTTGGGCTTTCCTGTCACCAAGAATGTTAGAGACTGATCTTTGCCGTGAGATATTTCAATGTGAGCCCCAGTATCCTTCATGATGTTGCCACATGTTTGGACTGATTCTCCTTCTCCAAATTTCTGGCTGTGATCAAGTTTTCTTTCTTCGAATGGAACTCTAGAAGAATAATAATAAGAATAAAATGAACTCCTTACTATAAAATTTGATAAAGTCAATTTTAATAAAATTTATTGAGATAAATGATAAGATAAGATAAATTGTTTTGTTTATGTAAGTGGAAAATAAATGTTCATATGTAACTGATATTTCTTGAATCTAATTATTTTTTTAGCCTTCAAAATGCATGAACCAGATGCTAATAATTTTTTATTTGATTATTATTTCTCAACAAATTTGAATATGGGCCTTTTTCAAACTGAAACCTTCATTATAGCTTGAAAACTCAAATTTGAAAACCAAATCAAATTACATGAAACATTTCAAGTTCCATCAGAGTAAATTGCCATTCAATTTTTATGATGACAATATAATTCCAGAAATCATATTATTTGAGTATATTTTCTTTCTTTAATCATCAATTATAAATGCATATCATCAAAAGTATGATTTCAACTCATGTCAATATTGAATTGAATTGACCCAATTATTTCTAACAAAAACTAGTTTCCTTCCTGTAAAACGAAGTAATTGATTATTCCAATGATAATGCATGATAAGTCAACATGACGGATCTAAATAATATGTAAATAGAATCACAACAAATCAAACAAGTCATTGTAATGTGAACTATACTATTTGAATAGTGACTTATGTTGACACATGTAAAATATTGAATAAATTTAAAGGAGAAGCTGCAAATTGAACACAAAACTCATTATTCTCACATTAATTTTCGTTCTACATCTTAGGTTTCTTCTCAAACAATATCAGTTAAATGAGTTTAAAATACCCATTTGAGTAGAAAAATTTTAATAATCTCAAACAATCATTATAAGCATGCAAGATTGTAAAAATCAAAAAACAGCCACACTAAATTTGAAGATTTAAATTAAGACATAAAAAGGAAAAAACCAAGATTGAATATAGTTTTTATCACTTTCACTAAGTAGGAGAAACTACTCTCAAAATTAGTGAATCACGAGATGTAGAATTTTGAACATTAGCTTGGAATTTGAAATTAGTGAATTAAATGAATGGTTCTCTAATTGTTTCTCATTAGCTACTTGGACTAAACTTCTGGGATTTCCATTTGTATGCTAATTCTAAACCCATTGAAAAATATTTGTTGAAAATTTTCATGACCAATTTGAGATATTTCAGAAAGAGGAAAATATAATGAATCTCTCTATTACTTCAATAAGATCATTGAATTTCACACTAACTAAAATATGATGATTGAAAAATAAATTTGTTCATTATTCGGATGTAATAGAACATAATAAATTGATTCCGATCTTCCTAACTTCAGCTAGAGATGCGACATGAATAAATAATTTTCAAACTTGCTTCATTATTTTCAATGAATTAAAAACTTTCCGCAGTTCACACCATAAAATCAATATGCTTTAAAGGCTAAAAACCAAACGTCTGTTCTGGATACCAGATCTCTGCTAGAGTGATTGAAAAATCATCAAAAACCCACCTGAATACTTGAGTGATGATAGAAGAGCCAACTCTCATCTTGTTGTTCCTCTGGTGCCATCCTGGTGTAGGATGGCTGTTTTGTCCTATTACAGGAAAGGATTCAGGCAGGGCTGGGAACAAATCATCATAGCTCCGCACCGATGGTGTTTCATAACCCACACTACCCTCTTCGATCACTGGTTGCTGCATTTTGAGATTGTCCTGATTCGCGCCAAGTCGTTACAGCAACACTAAACACAAAAATCTAGATGTAGTAAATATTGAGAATGTTTGAATATAACTACAACTATTATTGCCACTGTATCAGTTGTGAGCAAATTCTCTCAAATGTTCTTCAAAGACATGAGTTTACTACTCCATACATCTTATCTTAATGAGCTGTCATTAAAATTAAAAATAAACAACAAATTATTAAATTTTCAAACAAGAATCATTAAGCAATTGCCAACTAGTTATAAACAGAAGAACTAATGTTCATTACAATCATTACATAAATTCTATGCAGCAATAATACCCGGAAACTGTGTAGCCAATATTCGGAAACAAATCATTATCATTACTTATCAGAACTTGAAAATCTACGCGCAAAGGGCAGATTTGAAAAACGCTTTCATCATTCAAAAAAGATCAAACATATGGATTAATTGGATAATTAGCGAACAATTTTGATAGCTGCCTATCACGAAATCCAACATTCACACTAAATTAGAAATAGTCATGCTGTATCTGAATGCATATGTTAACGAATTGAATATTTTCAGAGCCCCGCAGTCGACGTGTCACTTTGGCCAGCATGTTAAATTCGCCCGACCCAGGTGAAATAGAAAATTTTTACTCACTGTACTGTAAAAACAGAAAAGCCGTCCTATAAACTGGAACTTTTGAGTTTCTCCAGTTTTACTTGGGATTGTCTTGCTAAAACACGTGAAAAAAGATATTAGTAGAAAGCCTCAGTAATGAACACATTTTCACCTACCGACTGCCAAGTAGAAAATGAAGAGAATGAACGGATAAATAAATTGAAGAACGTCTACAGCTGTCAAATTTTTGTCAATTTTTATTTTTTCTACCCTCTTACAGAGGGCACTGTATGAAGTACTGGGTGTACAGAATTCTGAATTATGTAATACAATTCCAGAGGACGTGGATTCGACCTTGAAACGTCAATTAACAGGTATTAGGCCTTGGTCACACTACTAGAGTCGTGTGATGCGTATTTTTTTATAGTTTTACATATGATCGGCTGCCATACTTGCGACCACTTGTCAGACGATCGCAGGTCGGAATATTCACAACACAACTTCGTTAATCTATGCAACACAACATACACAACTGAAATTTGATAGTAGCGGGTAGTATAAACGAGGCCTTACTCAGGTATTCGCAACTTCACCTGTTTTTGACAGAATGCGTCAATTGCATGTCAACTGTTACTTATTTTGGCATTCTAATTCTTATTAGAACCAAATTTTTGCTAAAATAAAAAACCTATATTTTAATTGTTATTTTTTGTGTATACTATTCCTTTTTTAAACATGAATGCTCTAAAGTTGACCAGAAACTCTTTGGGTTTGGTAAGTGGAAAATTTCAGGAAAATCAAATTATGTAATTATTTGATTACATTTAATTTTCTCTATTTCTCAAGATTCGTGGATTTCATGTCAGTGCTATAAATGCTGCTGAAGCCCAAGCTAAACCTAAAAGACTAAAGAAATTTGCCATCTATCGTTGGAACCCAGATGACCCAAAATCTGAACCAAAAGTTCAAGAATATGAAATTGATTTGAATGATTGTGCTCCTATGGTTCTGGATGCACTGATCAAGATCAAAAATGAAATGGATCCCACCCTCACTTTCCGAAGATCTTGCAGAGAAGGTATTTGTGGGTCTTGTGCTATGAATATTGAAGGTGTAAATACTTTAGCCTGCATATGGTGAGTGGTAGAATATTGTTTTTAATTCCTGAATTAATATATGTTTTTGCAGCAAAATAAATACTAATAGTGGTACTTCAAAGATCTACCCATTACCACATATGTATGTGGTTAAAGATCTGGTACCAGATTTATCTCATTTTTATGATCAGTATAAATCGATCAAACCATGGCTTCAAAGAAAGTAAGCAATCTCATGATTTAATTATCTTTTGAATATTATTATAGTCAGAAATTGACAACAAAACCTGTTTTTCAGAGATGAAAGTATTGGTAAATACCAGTATTTGCAAGATATGAAGGACAGGGAGAAGTTAGATGGTCTTTATGAGTGCATTTTATGTGCTTGTTGCTCTACTGCTTGCCCAAGTTATTGGTGGAATGGTAATAAGTATTTAGGACCTGCAGTTTTAATGCAGGTGAGTATCTAAAAAACTAAATTAGTTGTTAATGTGTAAATTATAAAAAAAATTTCATCAGGCCTACAGATGGATAATCGACTCTCGAGATGAAGCAACAAAAGAGAGATTGGACAGCCTCAGAGATGCTTATTCAGTATTTAAATGTCATACTATTATGAACTGCTCCAGGACTTGTCCTAAGGTACTTTTTCACTTCATAAAAACAAGTTTTTGTATGTCGTTCCTTCCTAGTAGAGACAATATTCTTTTAATTTTCAGGGCTTAAATCCTGGAAGAGCTATTGCTGAAATCAAGAGACATTTAGCTGGTCTCACCAAGAAAGCACCCCCAATGTTGAATCCAGTAGGTTTAGCTAATGCTTGAAGAGTATTCAATTGTTAAAATGTACTTGGGTTCAATGTTGTTTTAGACGCTTAACTGTAATTGATGAATAAATAACTTCAGTATTTTAAGTTACAACAATCCTTAAATATTCGAAAGAAATGTCTTTTATTTCTCCTGAAAATATTCCAATTAGTATTTCAGAAGAAATCATTTAAATAACATATTATAGTTGTAGCTGGAATTTGGTTTGGCCTCATGGTAATAATAACACAATAGCTTCCTAAAGATTTATTGTACGTGCATAATTCTATAATTCCATTTAATAGAACATTTCCTAACAAAGGGGAATGTTTGATAATTGACATGTTTTGCTATATCTAAATTTTAAGCTGTGTTTAGGCTATTTTCACATTTATTCAAGCCTCTATTCTGGTTCATTTTGGCAAGTTTTGGGCATATTTTCTCCCGTAAAATACTCTATATCGTTGTCAAAGATCACACTTTTTGAATAAAAATTCCGAGATAATATAACTTCCGAATTTTACAAACAGAGATTTCAATAAGTATGAATCGAAACAGAGTATAATAATTTGGTAATAAATTATTCTTTGATATCCTTCAAAACTAGTAATTCCTACATATTTCAGAATAGAGCCAATTGATATTTTCACCAAATTCTCATCGAGTGGGAAATATAATTTGTTCATCAATGTCAATAATTGAGCAAAATTTTAATCAGATTTCACACTAGATGTTCCGTTTTTGCAGATAGTGTGTATAAAAGTCAACGTGATAATATAAAAGCTTTTTGGGATTTTATGAATGAGCAACAATGATTTCTAACGGTAACAATACAAATATTTGTGACTAGAGAAATAAAATAATGTAAATTAAGTACATAAAAAATAGTTCGAATATAACTTGTCTGGATAAAATATAACAAAATTATAATGTCAACTTATAAGCTATGAATACTGAATACTTTGAGAAAATGATTAAGTTTTAATAAATAAAAAAAATATATAGGAATTCAACGTAACATAATCACTGAATATTAATTCGATTTCATAAAATTCTAAGTTAATTCTAATTCTATCAGTGAAATGGTGAGAGATCTATAAAAGAAAAATGTGAGCCAGATGAATTATGTGAATGAAAAGATGCCAGTATTGAAAAATTAAGGGTTGCCAGTTCAGAATCTCAAAAATATCCTTAAGGATATTTTTTGGGAGATTCTGGGAAATAACAAGAAGTTTTATGAAGTTCACAAAGTTTTCACCCAAAAAAATTATTGCTTCCTTATATTTCAAGACACTTTTATTCACATTTTTTTCTTTTAATTTAGGAACTTTCAAATTTTGATCATGAAATATGAACAAACGATCTGACAACCCTGTTCAATAGATTGCGCTGTCAAGTGGATTGTAAATAATTATTTTCATTTTGAAATGAATATGAAAATGTTTTTTGCAAAATTTATATCTAATGGAAAACATTTCTTGGAGTATTTAGAATAATAAAAAAATTTGGTTCATTTTGAATCAACCGTCACGATTTCCAACTTTTGAGCTGAGGGTCCTTTATTCGATATAATACTAACACAAAAAGCTGCTTCGATCTAAGGTCCATAATAGATTAAAGCTAAGAGGAATGCTTCCAATGATTTTTTCACTAAAACACAAGATCAACACAAATTTAAACTGTAATAACAGTTCTAATATAATTATGTAGGATTGAAACAAGTACACAGGAAGGAACTATCACAAAAAGAGTTTAAAAAATCCGACATGTGTTTCATCGCTTGATCAATTTCGAGTTTCATTAAAAAAAAAGAAGGATAAGCAAAGTTTTCAACTACTTAAACCTCCTCACCAGAAGCAGTTATGTCCATATTTTACTGAAATAAGATTCAAGTCATACTATAAACCCAAATTAGGATAATGTGAATATTCAACTGAGTTCTAACCTAACCCAACATAACCTATTTCTCAGAATTGACTTATAGCTCTTGGAAACAAACCTTGAAGCTCCTTTTTATCCGATATATTGGGATTGACAATCAAAGCAGTCTAATACGCCATCTATAAACTGAAATTTTAAAGAGCTATTAGTTTTGTTTTGCAATTATGCCATTTCTCCTGAAGCTTTCTATGCTCCTCCATCTCTTTCTCAGAAACGTTCCTAACTTGTCCTCCGAATTTCCGATCTATATTAGACCCTATGTTTTGCACCCCTTTTGCTAGCTTACTAAATGGGGAAAACACTAAATCTCTAGTGACTGAAGCTACTGGCGATGTAAGATTTGTCAACTTGTTCTTTAGAGCTGATTCACTTTGCGACTGTGAGATATTCAATGTAACTTCATAATCCGAATTTGACCTTTTATCAAGTTTGACATTCGGGTTATCTGAGTTGTCTGTACTACGTTCATCCACTCCAGTGTAAGAGTGGCTCATCTTTTTTTCCAAAATGGAAGTAGGTTCGGATTCGAAAATTCCACTTCCGGAGTTTATTTGAATATCAGGCTTGGTTATATTGACGTTTTGCATTATACTTGTCAACTGAATGTTATCAAGGTTAGAATCTTGGTGATGTAACAAGTGAGTTTTAGATTCGAGGTTATTTGGTTCACCACTTTTACCCATCACAATGCCTACACCTGGTAGAAAAGTATCAGTTTTTTGGCTGGCACTATAGAGTTCCTCTATAGCTTCTTCACCCTGCTCAATTTCCCCGCTTGAGCTTGTATTTCCACCATCTCCCGCCTTCGGCTGAAAGATACTACTATCACCTTCTTCTTCGGAATCGCTGGAAACTTCTAATTTATCCCCTTGGCCAACTACAAAACTGGCTGGTCTGGACTTGTTCTTTTTGAGCTTATTTCCGATTTTGTTCAATTTCGAGAATTGACTAGTCATATTGGACAAAGCTTTGGATCCTAAAATATCAAGTTACACAACAACTTATACAATTCCTCTACCGAATCAACTCACCAACGTTCTTTAGGACTAAAAGTTGACTTTCTGAAACGTTTCTAGTCATCGGAGGAATCCCTACCACATTTAGGTACATGGCGTCAGATAAAGTTTCGTTGATCAATTTGGATTTACGTTTATCCAAAACTTGACCTTGAGTGCATCGTACTTGAGGCAACTGACAGATTTCGAAAGATATCAAGAATGATTCGCAAATCGCTTTCAAGTATTCTGAAACACAAATTTGAATAACATCAAGGAAAGATAAGAGAAACAGCACAAGGATTATCGAAATCATTATTCTTGCTGAGTTATGACAGGCTATTTGTTAAAGTGTTTATTGAGCACATAAAAAGTGGACATTTTCAATTGGCATAAATATTCCTCAAAAACATAGCAACCAAAAAAACAAAATCAAGATGTCAATAAAAAAGACAATATTTTTTATACTGTCAAATACCCCATTTGTTTGAAAATTACTTCAGAGTAATAAACATAGATAGAGGGAGCATATGTCATTTTCAGTAAGTAAATTATGTCCCCAACATGAACTAATAAATTTGACATGAAGCGCGCGGAAATGAACACATATCAGTGATACGATATTTCTCTCAATTCGCGAGTTTCTCCACAAAGAACGCACTTCTTATGTGCCATAGTGAATCAACGTTTCTTATCAACTCGAAATATATTGAAATAAATACCTAAATATATCAGAAATTCAGAAAACAAACTTCAAGCGCGCCAAACGACGTGAAACAATCAATGAAACTAGGAGAGCAAAAGTTGCCAAACCTTGGATTTCAGCAGGTAGATATAGAAAAAAATAAATATTCTGCTTATTATAAATTCCACAATTAGGCAAAATATCGGATTCCAAATATTCAAATTTGCATATTTAATCGGGAATCACTCAAATAAATATATTTCATTCAATATAATATACATTCTTAACGATATTGTAAAATTGTGAATTTGAAAATATACCACAATCCGACAACGTAACCTAACCATGTTAGGGACATGTAAAAATTGGGTATACTCCCTCTATCTATGTTTATTACTCTATGAAAATTACATAGAAATATATTCTTCGAGCTCACCTATTTCATCCTCTGTGCTCTTGATGCACATCGGCATATTATTGAAGAAACCAAAACAGGCAGATCGGAACATATGATAATATCCATCGGTATTACACAATTTGTAGTTGATTCTCAAGCAAGGTTTGCCCTTAGAACTACCGAATAAGGACTTCCCCATATCGGCTATACCGCATTCGATTGAAACGATATCTTGGAGAAGTACTTCTTGATACTTGGTAATTTTGTCCACTTGGTCGTCATAGTCGGCCACGAAATATGAACCTCTGGTTAAAATCAATATTGAATCGATTTCCATCTCATTCACATCGCCAGTAGTGGGGTCAGCATTGATCAAACCCCAAATACCGAGAGTGTGCTCCGGTTGCTTGATCAACATTTTTTTACAATCCTCAAACAGCAACTTCACATGCTCTGCTGTAGCCATATGGTCATCTTCCATTTGGCTAGTTTTGGATACAATGAAGTTTTCTTCGGATACATTATTACCTAAAATGTAGATGTTGAAAACTTTGTTGTTGCGATGGTTATTAATATTGAAAAACTTGGGATTGGAAGTTATTATACTTACTCAAAATATACTTGTTCTCTCAATATGATGTTTCTTTTCTTTTTTTCAAAATAGCTAGATTTTCTCACACTTCATTTTTAATTATACATATTATCTCAAAATTTTAAAATTCCAACACAGTGAATGAAATATATAAATGTAATTATTTATCAGCACAATTTAGATCTTAGTAATACAAAATTATCAGTTCCAAATATTTTATTAGTTCATCTCTTTTATTACCCTACGTTTATGAAAAAATAGTTTGCTAAACCTTCTCAATAATTTGAAAAAGAAACTGTTTAACAGGTTTTGGTGGCATAGGGTTATTGTTCGTTTGTTATAACTCACCTAGCATCAAATCAATAGTTCCTTGTCTTGTAGAATCTTTGAATCGGCTCAAATAATATCTGAAATTGAGTTGGAGAATCAGTATGTTCCAAACGTTGAAAATATATATTTTTTTAATGAATTAATGAAGCTCATATCCTTAAAGAGGAGAGGTTTTGAAGTATTTCTTAATGCATGCAGATGGTAGTTCTCTTCCAAAAAAATTCACCAGAATAAGTTATATCTGCACATTTTGGCTATTTTTTACTGAAACGCGGTAGTAAAGCTGCGTTTAAATTAGCGAAGCTCCCTCGCAAACTTCACTCGAGCGAAGCTTACTCGCTTCGAGTGAAATTTCGCCCTTTCCAAAACAGAGCGAAACATTGCGCGAGACCTAAGCCTTCAGTTCTAGTTTCTATACAAATAGGAAGGCTGAGTTCATAACTAACTTCCTTCTATTTTATTTCGATTGAGATAATTTTTGGTTTTTGTAGAGCTCGATGAGTTGCCAGCGCTCTTCTTGGTTCATCCCTCGCGCAACTATGGGCGAATCTCGATGAGCGAAATTATTTAGCGAGGGAATTGCGCTTCGTGTAAACGCTGCTTTAGAAGGCGAATAGTCGCGTTTTGGTTAAATGAGGTTATCTAGTCTAACTTAATCATGAAGTTTGCACTTAGAACAAGCTATATAAAGCAATGTTCCTTTTTCTAATATGATGATTCAGATGTATAATAAAACAATAACAGATGTCAATGAAAAATAAAGCCATGGAAAGATATTATTTTCTCAAGAATTCTACTAAAAATGTTATAGATCATAGGCATTCCAATGTCCTTCTAGTGCAGTTTCCAAATCTTACTTTCATTTTTCAATATTTCTTGTGTCACCATAATCAAACCACAAAGCAAGTGAAAGAAAAAGCCTATGTACAATAACCACAACATGACATAACTTCAAAACTAACCTAAACGTATGATACATAACATTAGCTAGAGCGTATTCTTGATCAAGTGCAAACTGTGGTGTCGAACACAGCATTGTATCTTCTGGTAGGTACTCGATGGCAATATTAGATATTTTATTCAAGTAACTCCATATATCACCCAGATCGATTTCATTTAAATCGTTCCCATGAATTATATCAAGACAACTTTGTCTTATGGAATCTTTGAAACGATTATGGTAGTATCTATAACATTAAATCATCAGATGTGTGTTCAGAGAAAGAGTGGACAATTATGCTCGATGATTTACTGCTTATTAAAGGTAATAATCAATTATTCCTCCCTTAACGAACATTAATTCTTACCGAAATAATGATATACCTAAAATAACTACATCTTAAAGTTCAAATTTCAACCCACCTATTAGCTGAGTTCACTCCATCTTTCATAATTCCAGATATTTTTCGTTCTCCAGTTCTAGTATAATCTCCCTGAAATAATTAAACAAGTACTAATTTGTAACAAATTTCGTTACAGTTCAATTTACTTTCAAAGCGTTGGTACCCGCATACTGCTTACTTATAATATCTCCGTTGTTTGCCCAAAGCAACTGGAAAGTACTCCTGATATTTTCAGGTATAGGACCTTCTGGCGGCGTAAGGCCTAGCTTACAAAACTGAATTTCCATCACAGCCTTTCCAATTGCTGTCTGAAAATTTCAACATACTGCAAGTCAGCAATCAGGTTAGATTAGTTCAAAATATGTTGGTAGCCCTGACATAAAAATTGACAGATGAAGGTGTGTATAAACACTCATATTGGAAATAATTATACCTTTAAATGAAATAAACAATTCTTTGAAGAAATTGCAACTGACCTGAACAACGTTGGTTCTATCGAGGCAATCAATGCAGTTCAATCTAAAAACACCATTTTGGGAGCATATATGTCCATGCTGGTCTCTCCAACAGTAATTCATCTCTTTCAAAATATCTGCAATGGCGTTCATCAGGACTGACACATTTTCGAAATGCATTCCTCGACAATACTCGTGAAAATCGAATGTAACATAAGTAATGAATGGACTGTCAAAATGAAAAATCTGATTTGAATATGCATCGAAGATAACTTTTTCATGACCGGATTGATCTACCAGATTTATCGCGCAAATTGGCCCATAAGTTTGTATTTCTTTGCTGAAGTGTTTCTGAAAAGCTTCCCGATTTTCCTTCTCGCCTTTATCTATGCGAGGTGGGGGTCTGTATTTGTAACCTGGTTGAGACCAAAACACTGGTACGGATCCTCGAACTTGTACAAATGAAACTTCGTGTTTGTGATACGATATGAGTTGTTCTGTTTCCACATAGTTTGCTACATGACCTAGTTCGTCTACACCTCTTCTTTTATATCTGGTTCCAGCTCTGAATCTGCTTCTCCGGGATATTATGGTCAGAGTGAACACTTCATAAGATTTATCACAAGGATTATCACTTTGGTAATACAGATCTGTGTTAACTCTACATTTTTCTATTTGGATATAACCCTGAATGATTGGTAGGATCCATGGGTCGAATAATGAACTCTGTAAAATATCACCATTCTGAATGACCAAACCAATTTTCCTAAAATATTAGTGAAACTCATTCAATACTCACATTTGGCTCAATGAAATCCTTCACCATAAATTTGTTCCAAAAGAACTTATCATCTGCAATTCTCCATAATGGAGTATCTGCTATTTTACCCGTTTTTTCCAAATTACATAATTTTTGTAGGGAATTTGTGATATCTGTGGTATTAGAATAGTAGAAAGAATTGGTATCGGTGAAGATTTTGTGGAATTCCTCTATTATCTGTCTTTCGAACCGATTCTTATCCCTCCCATCTCGTTTTTTAGGTGTACCAGTTGCAATGGCAGCTGCCTGTTGTGTAGTATTTTTGATAGAATTGCCAGCATTTTTCAATGTTCCCCATGTTTTACTGAAAGCCCCACTCTTTTGAATATCAAATATGGAATTACTTTGTTTTGGTAGATTGGAAATATTTTTATGTTTTGGACAAATTTTCAAATTAATTTCAACTTCCTCCAAGCTGAGGGGTATAAAAGCAATTGATTTAACTTTGTAAACATTATGTGCACCATGAAGAGTACCAACAAGAGAACTTTCCTTTATGACCATAAGTCGAGGGTCAAAAACAGAAGCCGATACCTTCCCTATGATACCATCACAAGTTCCAAGACATATTGGATCATCTGCTTCAGTTAGAGACCAAGCTGGAGAGTGAAATAATGTAATATGGAGCCAGTTGATGATCAATTTAGTTCTTACCAGTTTTTGGTATGAAACAACCCGTCAATCGGTCGCACCATAAGGAATTCTCACCCTTTTTGAAGATATAGAAAGAATCTGTACGAAACACCTCCATTTCGACGATATAGTCAAGTTTCAGAAGTCAGATCTCCAATTTCTATTTATCTGGTAAAATGAAACTTATGAAATCTAATATGTAAGAAATTTGTTAACAATCACCTCTACATGCGAATCTATTGCTATAAAATCCTTCTTTACATCTTTGTAAAACATAGGTAACAAAAAAGATAACAGGGTAGAATAATATTTTCGTGATAACAGAATTTCCTTTTATGACATGTTTTTAAGGTTATGTTTCTATTTTTCCTTACGTCAAAACAACAATGAGTTGTAAATTGAAGGATTGATTGATCAGTTATTTCGCCAGTTCCATAAAATATGTAGAAAGTAAATATTTTATTTCGGCTTCAATTGAAAGCAGAGTAATTGGTTTCTACAAAATACTTATTTTCAATACGGACCTTTTCTTATCAGAAATACAAATAAAACTTGGAACTTAAATATGTTCAATGACTATTAAAGAATTGAAGACCTGGTACCCCTGCCGGAAATTATATATTTACTCTCCCGAAAATTATTTACTACTTAACTAAATGTTTTTTAAATGCAGGATCTAGTTGTATGCTTGTCAAATAGCTAACATCGCTGATGATACATCAGCAGAAAAACACAAAATACAGTGGAATTTTTTATTGTTCAGATGAAAAAACAACTTGAAATCACATTAATCGCTCTTTGACTTTTTATCGTCATCTTTGAAATGCAAAAACACAAAAGAAAACAGAAACACACCAATCATCATTGAAAAAGCACCAGTGTAATAAGGATAAGCACTAAAAATGAATCTTTCATATTGAGTGTGTTGCAGTGGTCTCACAGAAACTTGAGTGGTACTAAAAAGCCTTGTGTATCCAACCCTGTCATAATCTACTTTGAACTGATAGACCCCATAAACATCAGGGATTTTGAATTTAGCTTGGTAGTTGCCATTGTGAGTTTTCTTCAAAGTTGTTCGGACAAATGGATCGATTCTTACAAATTCCAATTGTATATCATTAGCTACAAATGGTTCCCACTTTCCTTTATTCAAAATTTCAATTTCAATGTCGTATACCTGAAACCAAGTTGAAAATGAAATTTGTTATTCAGAATAATAATCTGAAAAAATCAATTAATCTATCATCTCATTTTAGCTACTGGTTATTTTTATTATTTATTACTTACAGCATCATCCATTATAGTATAGTCTGCAGGTGGTTTGCTTTCTCCTGCTTTATGGTGATTGACAGATTTTACCCTAAGTTGTCCATGTTCTTTGAATACCCATTGACTCAATGCCTTGGCAACATCTTGATTACCTGATTTTTCATATTTCTTTCCACCCTATAACACAATTTTAGTTTGATAAATGCTAAATTATCTTATTATCACTTAGTACATACCAAAGCTTTCTCTACAGATGAAGTAAAGAATTCATCAGAGAAAAAGGATAATGATCCACTGAATACAACTCGTGCATTATTTCTAGCTTGAAGTCCAGCAATGAGAAGTGTATCTTTCCCAACAGCATGAGGATACTAAAATAATTTATAACTGATCCACCACATTCAATTTATCTATAAATCTCACCTCTTTAATTTTTTGTCCAGGGATATAACTATAGGAAGTACTGTGACCAGAGACTAAAGATAGGACAAGTGGGTTCTCAGTATCAGCTAAAAGACCAGTTCCCTCATACAATAATGGGGCAATTTTAGACCTAGGTTGTCCAATAATAACTTCTGAATCTATCAGATTTTCATTGCCTACAACTAATTTGGTATGTTCTCCCTCATCAGTAACATCATAATTTAAATGATCAATTACATATGCTCCTTCTTCATCAACCTTAAACGAGGAAATTTTTGTGATCTTTCATTGATTATAAAAAATTGATAATCTCACTTCAAAGCCACATTCTGATGTGAGTTCCCTCAATACATCACCAGTGATGCTGCTTCCAGCAATCAAAATATTTCCCCCCTCATCAATAAACTGAGTTAAAGTGTCTACATTCAATGATCCTCCGAATTCCTCTACAGAAGGTGCAAAAATTATCAAGTTTTCATATAAGGCTTCCCCATATTTGGAAAGTACTAAACTAGAATCATCTGCTATTTTGTAAGTTAAGCTGTATCCTCTTTCTATAAGTAGAACAATCCATCATAAGTTCAGTAATATAGAAAAGATAAGCATAAAGGGGCACCGGTTAGTTAACCTAACGAGTGTCTTACCTTGTAAGGATCTGAAAAATATGGAATGTGTTTCGCGAATGACTTGATTATCTAGAAGAACTAAGGTTCTTCCTTGTGCGTTTATTTTTGCTAAGAATATACTGAAAATACATATTAATATCAGAAATCTCATTTTGAAAACTTTAGTTCTAATTCTACTCCAAATTATACACGTCACTAGTAGCGTTCATAGAACATCAATATTAGCAACCTCAAAAAAGATGTAATTTAAAAATTTTGTTTCTCATTTTCCTGATAAAATTGGAAAAACCATGAGGTAGATAACTTTTGATGTAATTATTCAATGAAAAATTGATCGATTAATCGTATATCATCTTAGGAATCATAGAAGATAATAGGAAAATTCCTATAAAATAATTTCGGAAAAAACTTGATAATTGAAACGAAGTGGATATAAAAGAAAATACTCATAAACTACACTTTTTTTTTACAAATATAAGTTGTGAATGAGATAGTTTCCCTTTCCTATAGATTATTAAAGGCCAAGTATAGAAAGCGCATCCACCATATCAATACCAAACTTGATTAGGTATTTTGTGACACATTAATAGTCTATAAAGAATATCTTAAGTCGTTATCACAGATTACGGATATCCGTAATCTGTGGTCGTTATACTCAACCTAAGATGCATTACAACGTTACAGTCAATGGTGATCGGCATATAGCCATGATTACTAACTTTTTCATTCCTGAATTGAACAACCATGATGTCCAGGAGCTGTGGTTCCAACAAGACGGCGCAACATATCACACAGCTCGTGCCACAATCGATTTATTGAAAGACAAGTTTGGTGACCGCCTAATTTCACGTTTTGGACCTGTGAATTGGCCTCCAAGATCTTGTGATTTAACACCGCTAGACTACTTTCTGTGGGGCTATGTAAATTCATTGGTCTATGGGGATAAGCCACAAACCCTTGACCATTTGGAAGACAACATTTGCCGTGTTATTGCCGATATACGGCCACAAATGTTGGAAAAAGTCTTCGAAAATTAGACGTCCAGATTGGACTACATCCGAGCCAGCCGTGGCGATCATATGCCAGAATTCATATTTAAAATGTAATGCCACAAGATTATCTTGCGGATAAATAAAATTCATGTCAATCGAATAGTTCATCGTTGTTTTATTATAATTTAAAGTTCTATAGCTCTAAAAAAAACACCCTTTAGAACTGATTTTATTTGACTGATAATTAATGAATATAAGTTTTGCTCTTTAGTCTGTTGAAGCAATGTGATCGCTTTCGAGCTTTTCTTACC
Source organism: Harmonia axyridis (assembly GCF_914767665.1). NCBI lineage: Eukaryota > Metazoa > Arthropoda > Insecta > Coleoptera > Coccinellidae > Harmonia > Harmonia axyridis. The sequence goes on from NC_059505.1 coordinate 37,564,966, forward strand.
TGCGTCCGTCTGTGTGTCCTCAAATCCTCGTAACAGTCTAAACTTCATAATTCTTATCCGATATTATTAAAATTTGGTATAGGTATACAGCTTGTGCTATAGATGACAAGTCGAAACATTTCGTTGAACGTTTTTTAATGTTCTGTGGCTTTTAGTGTGGTTACTTAACCTCAGTTGAAACGACTTTTTCTTAATTTCATAAAGAATAGGTACAAGGTGCGATGAAAAAGTTTAAGAAATGCCTGTTTAGAATTTTTATGGATTTTTAGGGATGGATTGGAAAGTAAAGAGGCTGTTACGTCTTTTGTCGGCAAGTGGCCAAATGGACAGTGAACTAATTGATAGGTAAGTTCATTCAATCCAAAAATTTTGGGCGGACGGTCCGTGACCACTAACGGCTCTAACGGATTTTTTCTGTATTGTAAATTTTGAAGTGTCCAAATAAATGAGTAGTTGAATTTATGGCAAGTTTACAGCCTTGCAGACAAGTTTGTCAACAGATTACTTTAAGGAGGCTAAAGCCCCGTAGAAAGATTAAAATGTTTGGATAGCTTACAACTTTAAAGCCAAGATTTTTGGTTGATAATTTCGAATGTAATGCAATCATTCTTAGCCGCAAGTTGTGGTTCAAGGGTGTGCCATTTTTGAGCGCTCGCTCTCTGAACAGATCACTATGAATATCTGGAATTTTTTAATTTTGGGCCGGAAGTGGTCTCAAACGAATAGATTCGTCAAATCGCTCCTTAAATTCGATTCTGTCCGTCCGTAAACACAATACGCTCTATTAGTGATGACGTCACACACCGCCATTTTTGGTTCTCCTGTCAGTGTTCGGAATCCAAACAAACAAATTGTCATTCAAATTAGTACGTTGTCGTTGAAGAATTTGCCTTTTTTTGATAAATAAGATTATTTAAGGAACGATTTAACTATTAATTAATAGACAGAAAGCACGAGATTAATGCCAGTAAGTTCGAACTTGAAGTTCAACTAATAAACACGGCTTTTTACAAAATCTGGGGAATGATACAGGATTCAAACTTACTGGTATTAACCTCGTTCCTTCTGTCTATCAATTAATACTGAAATCGTTCCTCAAATACTCTTATTTATGAAAATAAGCCAATTCCTTCAACGACACCGTACTAATTTGAATGACAATTTATTTGTTTGGATTCCGAACACTGACAGAAGAACCAAAAATGGCGGTGTGTGACGTCACACTAATAGAGCGTATAACGAAGAGAGAAAGGAGAAATTTCAAATTTACAAGTTAGGTTTGGATCTCAACTCTGCTGTTTACTTTGTTAATAGGTAAAATCAGGCTATGGCTTCCGTACATATGGTCATTTGAAATTTTGCTTTTCATTTTATTTCAAAACTGCACAACCGATTAAAACGAAAATTCTCATTTAGATGTATAGTGTGTTTTTTTCGAGGTATATAACTTTAAGTTGGCATTACTGTTCAAGATGGCAACAGATTTAACAGCTGTCAAGTGATTTATTCTCAGTTTGGTTTGGCAATTTATCATGAATAGACTCACGCCTGAACAACGCTTGCAAATAGTGCAATTTTATTTCGAAAATAATGGTTCTGTGCGGAATACGTATCGCGCACTAGGTCCATTTTATTTTGTTTAGCGATGAAGCGTACTTCTGGTTGAATGGCTACGTCAACAAACAAAACTGCCGCATTTGGAGTGAAGCTAATCCTCAAGTCTATGTCGAAACACCGTTACATTCAGAAAAACTGACTGTTTGGTGCGATTTATGGGCTGGTGGAATCATTGTTCTGTCCTCCTTCAAAAACGATGATGGCCAGAACGTTACAGTCAATGGTGATCGGTATAGAGCCATGATTACTAACTTTTTCATTCCTGAATTGAACAACCATGATGTCCAGGAGCTGTGGTTTCAACAAGACGGCGCAACATGTCACACAGCTCGTGCCACAATCGATTTATTGAAAGACACGTTTGGTGACCGCCTAATTTCACGTTTTGGACCTGTGAATTGGCCTCCAAGATCTTGTGATTTAACACCGCTAGACTACTTTCTGTGGGGCTATGTAAAGTCATTGGTCTATGCGGATAAGCCACAAACCCTTGACCATTTGGAAGACAACATTCGCCGTGTTATTGCCGATATACGGCCACAAATGTTGGAAAAAGTCATCGAAAATTGGACGTCCAGATTGGACTACATCCGAGCCAGCCGTGGCGGTCATATGCCAGAAATCTTATTTAAAATGTAATGCCACAAGATTATCTTACGGATACATGAAATTCATGTCAATCGAATAATCCATCGTTGTTTTATTGCAATTCAAAGTTCTATAGCTCTAAAAAAAACACCCTTCAGAATGATAATATCAAGCCTCATGCAAAATTCCATTCATATACCATAACCAGAATGATTGAAAATTTAAAAAGAATATCGAAAAATAATTTACCAATATTGATTTAAAGCTTCGTGCAAAATTTCAAGCTGATCAAATCATCAAAAAATTCAAAAATAATATTGGAAAATGAATATCCAATATTTCAAGTCCAAATTTGCCTAGCAAGACTCGATATTTTTGTATAGTGTGGTACATTGTTGAATTTGTAATTGTTTTCTTTATCACCTCATGAGGAGAACCAATATGACGTCCATAAAAAAATTGTCTATCGCGTCTCTGAAACAATGAAAAACAAAAAAAATGACAACACCAAAGAATCTTTATATTTTTTTTTTCTTTATATCTCGATTTTTAGTTTTTCGAGATATCTCATTAACACCCACACACTTATCCCTAAATATAAATAACGCAACTTTTTTGTTATTTAAGCCACCCTATATCTATATATATACATATATATATATATAACGGTTTTCGATATCCCTTCAGTGCCCCTCTAAATAGTTCTAATCCTGTAAATATTTCAACACGTGGCCCCAAAGTCTAAAGGTGTTAAATCACAAGATATCAGTGGCCAATTGTGATCACCTCTTCGAGAAATACCTCGACCAGCAAACTTTTCCTGCAAAATTGCAATTCTTCCGTTGCTTGTGTGGCAGGTAGCACCGTCTTGTTAAAAATAAACGTCATCCACATCAATATCTTTCAATTCCGCCCATAAAAAATCATCAATCGACGAGGAATCGACAAACCTGGGCTTATGGTCTTTGTTCTTGAGTGATGCACACGGTTTCGATTCTTCACATCACTAACTTGTCCGATCAGCAAAAATGTTTTCACCATTCTCACTATTTCCAGGAGAAAATGTGCTTCACGACCCAGTAGTGCTTTCGTTGTGCAAAGTGTGAGTACAAAATTTTAATAATTTTTGTAGTGAATTTCAACAATTTGAATGCGTTGTTTCAAAATGAAATCCATCATTGGAAAACCCTATATCACTATCATCAATACATGACCCCCAGGTTCAATTGTCCCTGTATATTATTCACTAAAATGTTTCACATTGATCTTTTTCTCTTTAAACACGAAATAATAAACCTTTATCTACTCCTATTGAATTATATATTCATTATTCAACTGCTTTTCATCGATTAATAGTATCTATTAACAAACAGCGTGAGTTATAATAACTCACTACTATAACTCACTATAATACATCGGAAAAGATGGCTCTGTGTTCCTATACTTCTATTCGATTGGCCGAAAGGGAACATTCCATTATTGTTATTGATGGGAGGAATGTCACTTAAATAATTAGACGTTTTCAAATTAGGTTCATTTCAAATTGTGAATGTTTTGCTGAAAGAGTTGATTCAGATAGTGAAGATGAATTTTCAATTATTATACAACTCCAGAAAAAAAAGAAGCAGCTAATGTTACCATACAGAATTTCTTGCCCGAAAAATCCCAAAAAGATATAATAGTGTATTATTCAACGAGCAGTAATGTAGGTCATAACTCACGCAGATGAAGTTTGCAGCACGAGCCGCAGGCGAGTGCTGTAATTCATCAAGTGAGTTATGACTATTACCGCAAGTTGAATACTATACTTTATCTACGACTATATCAATAAATAGTAAGAAACAAATACAGACTTAGAATATAGACAAAAGGAACGGAAAGTAAACATTTGTGCTCGATCCCGATTACAAAAGAGATGGAAACTTAGTGTCGCCACAAATATAGAACTTTATTGAAAAATCTTAATAGTTGTTTATAACAATCCACTAAAATATATCAAAAACATTCCCTGTAAACGATGACTTGATGTTCTTTCTGCTTGAAAATTTTTATAACTCCTTTATATTTTTTTCGAGTGGGTAATTCTGTATGGTAACATTAACTGTTTGTCTTTTGGAAATGTTTATATAATATTTCATCTCCACTATCTGCATTAATCGTTTTTAGCGAAACATTCACAATAGTTAGATATCAACTTAATTTGAAAACGTCAAAATTATTAAAGTGCTTTTCTCTCGGATATTTCTCTCCTCAATAACAATAATGGAATGTTCCCTTTCGGCCAATCGAATAGAAGCAGAGAAGTATAGAAGCACAAATCTATCTGTTCCGATTTATTATAGTGAGTTATAGTAGTGAGTTATTATAACTCACACTGTTTGTTAATAGATACTATTAATTGGTCAAAATCAATTGAATAATGAATATATAATTCAATAGGAGTAGATGAAAGTGTTTACAAACATTTTCGAGATTATTGTAGCAGTAAATGAAGTCGACGTTTACAGATAATGTTATTTTGGCATATTTTAGTGAACTAAGCACTAAATACAAAGCATCGTCTATATGCTCCATGCTAAGAAGCACATTTATCATAAATAATGGAATCAATATAGAATATTATTTAAAATTACGTTCGTTTCTTAAACGTCAATCAGAGAAACATGTTGCTAAAAAGACAAAAACTCTTACTGGTTGTTCAAACTTTACAGTCAATTTTATTAATAGGTAAACAAAACAGTAATTATATAACTAGAATTTCTATTCTACTATTATAGGTTAAGGTTTGTCAATAACGTTTTTATGTACTTGTGTCTTAATATTTATTGTTATAGTCATAGATAAAGTATAGTATTGAACTTGCGGTAATGGCCATAACTCACGCAGATGAAGTTTGCAGCACGAGCCGCAGGCGAGTGCTGTAATTCATCAAGTTTTACACAAAAAATAGTATTTGAATGATATACTATTTTTTGTGTAATTTGAAGTGTTTTTCTTTCTTCGATTTTCGGATTCTTTACATTTTGAAACGTGTCTAAATCTCGTTATGGTCAATTTACTTTAATCGATTTCAATATTTATAAGTGTAGATTTACCAACGAACTTTCGATCCTTATCCTAAACGTTTTATTTTTATGACGTTGTTAGAATTTCGAAAATATTGGCCCTTTTATACGGTGAACAACCTTTTTTTTTATTTAAACAGTGTTGTGACAGAAAATATTCCTAGAAAGATAACAAATCTTTCCAATTGGCTGAAGGGTAGTTACCTCTTCAGATAATTTTGAAGATTTATTTGTGTGTATTATTTGCTCTAACTATGCTGGCGAATTTTGCTTTTAAATCTTTCTAACGGTTCTTTTTTGAAGTGTCTGCTCTGAATAGAAGATTTGGTTTAATAAATTCGTACCTCAGACCTAAATCCCTGATAGAAATCGATCTGGGAATGGTGTAACACTCTCATATCTTATCTGTAATTACATTATAAAATATTTACAAATTTTACAAAACCTTTTGTAATCTGATAGTTCTCACAGAACATTCAACTGGCATCTTTTAAATTACGTTATCAGTACTGAAATCTGTGTTCAATTTATAAAATGACAAACTTTTAAGAAATTACAGTTGCAATTAATTAATCTTCAAATTGATTTAAATGATGAGTGAGTCATCAATAAAAAAAATTTCTCCTTTTTTTTCCCTGATATTTTCAATAAAATATAATTTTATTTTTAGTTTATCGTATTATTCTCGAGATTATTTTTCGAGAGATTTCCTACTTCATCGCAAACTGTCTCAACACTAATGAAAAATCATATACAGGGTGTTCCTAAATTAGAGGTACAAAGACAAATAAGAAATTTCTTGGATAATTTTAAGGAAAAAACATGGGCCTGCAAATGCTTTATTTTCGATATACAGGACGTTTCTTGTAGTTTTACTTTTTGTGATGATTATACCTGTTTATCGAATCTTTATTAATCTTCGATTTAGATTGGGTAAATAAGTACCAAAATTTATAATTAATTTATTCATCAAAGCTTATTAATATTAACTGGAACTTTATAATGATTTGGATTTTCCTGAGGATGACTAGAGAATTATTTGAAATGTTTTTCTCGAAATCGGTAGCAGATACGACAAAACTGCAACAACCAAAAAGTATCGTACTGGACCAATTTTTTTTACATTTATTTAAACTACCAGTTGTCCACCAAAAAAAGTTCTGAAAGAGAGAAGCCGGCACTGTTCCAGAAAAAAATCTCACCCTGTATAGATTTGCATATTGCATTATTAAAACTTTGAGTTGGAATATTTAAGCCAAATTTAATTTGAATATTTTTTGAAAGGTAGGTGCTATAAGAAAAAAATCTTTTGAACTAATTTGAAAACCACAAAAAATTCTTTGAAGCTAAAAGGACTGTATAGGACTGTGATGTAAAGAAGTATTGTTATGTATGTATTTCATTCAATAGATTCTCAAACATCAACTAAAATTTTCAGTAGAGGTTAATAAGACTTTCCAAGAAACTAGAAAAAGAAATTTTATAAATAAATAAAAACTCCAACCGAATTCATCAAAACTCCGATGTAAAAATACTATCAACTCAGCAAGGCACATAAATAAGTCAATCTGACGAAATCAAGTGTTAAAAATAGTCTACTGCAACGTTTATTTACAGTAAAAAATTCTTACTGCAGCAATATCTCTCAACGTCAAACCAACATTTGGATAATGAGGTCATGATATCATTTTTGTCAGGTAAATAGGAATTTCTCTTCACTTCAAAAATTTTATTTCAAAATAACGACGTCTTAACATTCAATCGAAAACTAGAAACACTGCGTATACCTACTCTATTGTAATTAAAAGAGCTTTAAAGCATGTTTGTTAGCACCGTTTATAGATGAGAGAAGTTTCTCAACTTTATTGGCAGTAAAATCACTTGATGAGAAATATATGCTTTGGGATGTGCTGAAATCGAACCTATAACATCAAAATGTATTTTATTTTATATGTGTGAGAAAGTCGGTTTACTAGCGTGAATATTGGATTTGGGGTAGCTTACAGAAAAATTGCATAGGAGTTAAATCAGGGCTGCGTGGCGGCCAACAGTCTTATGTTGAGATTTTAGTAGAGTGCCTTGTTTAGAATCTGAGTAAAAATAGTTAGGTTTTGATTGTATTTCAATGATAATCTTTTTTTTTATTTGAGAAATAGTGAATATTGGTTAATGATACCCGAAATTCCTAATTTATAGAATGTGTTTTTATCTACTGTCGTTTGGTTGAATCTGGTGTTCAATAATAAATGAAGTTTGAGTTAATAAATTGAAGTGTATCCGATTAAATAAAGATTGGGTGCTTTTCAGCTAGATAAATTCACGAGGCTAAAACGGTTCATTTTGGTTAATTATTTTCTATAATAAACATTCAGAATCATTTATGGGTCGAAAATTTTTCGTTTTGGAATGTGTAAAACCCTCAGAGTAATAAACATAGATGAGGGAGGATATGTCATTTTCAGTAAGCAAATTTTATCCCCAACATGAACTATCAAATTTGACATGAAGCGCGCGGAAATGAAAACATATCAGTGATACGATATTTCACTCAATTCGCGAGTTTCTTCACAAAGAACGCACTTCTTATGTCCCATAGTGAATCAACGTTTCATATCAACTCAAAATATGATGAGATGATTACCTAAATATATCAGAAATTCAGAAAACAAACTTCAAGCGCGCCAAACGACGTGAAAGAACGAATGACACAAGGAGAGCAATAGTTGCCAAACCTTGTATTTCAGCAGGTAGATACAGAAAATAATAAATATTCTGCATACTATAAATTCGACTATTAGGAAAGATATCGTATTCCAAATATTCAAATTTGCATATTTAATTGAGCATCACTCAGATAAATATATTTAATCCAATATAATATACATTCATAATGATATAGTAAAATTGTGGTTTTGAAAATATATCACAATCCGACAACGTAATCTAACCATGTTGGGGACATGTAAAAATTACGTATACCTACTCCCCCTATCTATATTTATTACTCTATGGTAAAATCCAAATATCGAAATGAAAAAATCCGCCAGCTCTCCAGAGTTTTTCTCTGAAACCTTAAAAGCTTTTTGATTGAAATTTGTTAAAAAATCGGGTGGTATATTACAGAAATTTTTTATAGCTCGAATGAATTTTGAAAAAGATACATTTCAGGAGAACTGTTGGTCTAATAATAATGAAATTAAAGAATCAATTTCTACGGTTATTTTAAATTCTATATGAATCATCTCAAATTTATAGCTCATAAATGATTTTAGGTAAAATGTTTGAATGTTCATTTGAATTTCCTAATGAACTATCTCGGGTTCAAATCCCGAATCCCGAAATGGTACATTCTATGAGATACCATTTTTTTTCAATGAAGTTCTGTTGATATCAGAAATGAATCAATTTTTCGAAAAAAAAAACAGTGGTGTAGATTTTCGATAAGGAAAAGATCATCGCACCCCTATATCTACGCCACTGGATAATTTTGGCAGGAGACACTTACCTAGTTCGAAACATAACATTATCTAGACTTCAATACCTGAAAATTAAAAAAAAAATGTTATAATACTAGAGTTATAAGTAAAAAACTGATTATTTTTCAAACACCCTGTATCTCGAAAACGAAACTTGTTCGCATATATATTTATATGAACTTTTTTTTATGAAAAGAGTTGTTCTATCCTATGTCAAAGTTATTGCACTAAAATCTGGACCACCCTATATTTTATGATGAAGACGTAATATTAAACCATAGTATCAATTTTGCAGTATTTTCAAATGATCAGTTTCTGTTGTTTTTGTTTACATAATGTAGTATGTATTTAAGATAATCAGCGTAGCAGAGGAAATACTTATTTTGAATATCCAGTATTTTCTTCACAATGAACAGATATTTGAAGGATTCAAAAGTATAGATATCCAAACATGGTGTAAAATAACAACAACAAATCTTCCGGTCCCCAATCAAAAGAAACACGAGAAATATGAATGAGAAACGAAATCTTTTGTCCCCTACGATAACCAAACAATAATAAAATCCGGTCATTAAAATCCCACAAAAAGGTACCAATTATTACTACTTTGAAAAACAATCTGCGATACTGATATGCCAAGACCATCGAAAACGAAAGTAAGGAAGTGATTCAACCATTGTTATTCTAACGAAAATACATAATTCTGTGGACTGTTTACCGATGTCCCAACATCCCTAACCACAGACGCTCCGCGAGTACCGCCCAAAAATCGAGAAGAAGAAGACATTCAATTGTTGATGAACAGGTTCACCTTTCGGTGTTGAGACTTTGCGCAGCAACTGTGAAGATAGTTTAGCAAACCGAAGTAACCGGCTACTATCACCTGTTGCAAGTCGACCACAGCCATACGTACGTGTAGGCCCGCTCTTACCTAAAGCCCCGCGAACGTGGAAAAAAGTGCGCGCGAAATTTTTGGGAATTTTTGACATGTGCGGTTGTGTTTTTTGAAAAAACGGGCACGTTTCATTCTTTCTGTTTTGAGAACGCAGACGGTAACATGTAGATATATTCGGTAATAATTTGTTAAGACTGTTTTTAATTGTGATTTTTGAACGTTTCTCGCGTTTGTGATATTTATGTTCGTATTTTAAGTTTTTTGACGTGTTTTTCTATTATTATGGCGACCCACAAACAATTGGAGGACGAGTGGAAGATTAGTCTTAGGGAGGATCCTTGCATGTGGACTGAAGAAGGTATGTCGAATGTTCCATTTTTTGTAAAAAAATTCCAAGTATTTAGATATAATATTTATGTTTTATTGTTGACTCGACTTTTTCTGTGTACTTCATCGAATATTATCTACACGTGGTTATGTTCATTGAAAATACTCGTCAAACAATCATAAGTAAATATAACATTTTTCAATAAAAAATAAATAAATAGTAGGTACCTACTAAATTTGAGAAATTCACATTTCAAATCTACAACTTAGTGATGGACTCTATAAGCCTCTGGGTACTTTTACTTTTATGTAACAGTGATTTTCTTGTTTTGGCATTCACAAATCGATTAATTATATAGAAATGCGACATATGAATTGAGTTTATAGCAATATACTCAATTAAATACTGTGCTTTAACGAACACTGTATTTTTTTTACTATAAAAACTTTTGAAATAGAACTCATTATCTTTACAAACAATTAAAAAGTGTTTATATTGAGAATTATTCCAATAGTTGAATTTTTCATAGGTATTGTTATTCATTCTACATTTCAACTTCCATCAATGCTGAATAATGCACAATATTAGTTGAACATTTCAAAACGTGTTTACTTCTTGTCATCATAAACACAATCTATACCATCAGTGTTATTTTCAATCGTTTATTTTTCACTTCAAAACTAGTAGGAATGAAGAATATACATATTAGTGATTCATGTAGATATTTTTGAAACTACTTTCGATTAGTGTCTTATCGAATACTTAAATTTTCATTTTTTTACTATCATATTTTTCCTAGTATTCATAAATGGAAGCTGAAATTTTCAAAATCTCTGATAAATACCGAAAATGTTTCCTATAATTAGTTTGTATTGTTGAAAATATCATTTTAAAGTATCTATCATAGCAACTGAAAACTTTTGTATATTGTTGTCATCTTGTTCGTAAATGAAATGAAGTTATTACCTGGCTTAATAATGATTTGAATATCAGCCTGAAATATTCAAAGAAAGTTCCTCATTTTATCTTATAAAATAATTACAACAAATTCGAAGGGGCTAAATACTTGGATTCTGCTAATATGGGCTCATTATTTAATCATTATTTAGTACTCATATAATTATGCACCCTAGATAAACATTCTTATTTTATATTACTTCAAAATATCGCTCAGCAAAGATAACTTTGTTAATGTTACCCAAATCAAAATTGTTTCTCTGAAACAGAATATTATACCATAAAACTTAACTAATTACTTTGTTTGCTATTTAAGGAGATAACGGAAATGTAAAAAATTCTCTTTCATTGAATCGTATATCCCATACTATACATTACATTCCTTAATTTATATCATATTCTCAGTACATTTTCTTTCATTTCCAAGGTTAGTATTTACTTCAACCGATTTCATATGAGAGTAAATACGTAGTGAGAATATTGTAATTGTTGATCTACATTAATGAATTCCAGTACCTAAGTGTTATTATCCAGTTTTGAAATTACCTGTCACTTACAGTAGGTGACCTTCACTATTTCTTTTAATTTTTCGGAATAGCAGACAATATTTATAAGAGAGCATCAATATCAAAGTTATAATGCACTGAATTATGAGATTTCCAAAAAACGTGGTTATTCTATATTTAAATTGTGTTGTTCTTTATTCCATTTATGTCAAACTGACATCAGATTTGAATATGGCACCATCTCATAGTGAAAAACATAGATAGAGGGACCATTTGTCATTTTCAGTAAGCAAATTTTGTCCCCAACATGAACTATGAAATTTGACATGGAGCGCGCGAAAATGAAAACATATCAGTGATACGATATTTCACTCAATTCGCGAATTTCTCCACAAAGAACGCACTTCTTATGTCCCATAGTGAATCAACGTTTCATATTAACTCAAAATATATTGAAATAAATAATAATAATACCTAAATATATCAGAAATTCAGAAAACAAACTTCAAGCGCGCCAAACGACGCGAAACAACCGATGACACTAGGAGTGCAGAAGTTGCCAAACATTGGATTTCAGCTGGTAGATGCGGAAAATAATGAATATTCTGCTTATTATAAATTCGACAATTAAGAAAAATATCGGATTCCAAATATTCGAATTTGGATATTCAATCGGAAATCACTCAAATAAATATATTTCATTCAATATAATATACATTCATAATTATATAGTAAAATTGTGGATTTGAAAATATATCACAATCCGACAACGTAATCTAAATTGCGTATACCCTCTATCTATGTTTATTACTCTATAAGCATATGTATGTATATGTATATTACTTTGAGCAATATGCCAAATTTTTCAATCGAAAACGGCTAGTTTAGTTTCTTTTGTTTTCTTGGGTATAAAAATTGAATGAAATTTCCAGAAAAATGTTTTCTTTTTTTCTGATAAAAAATCTATGAAGATGATATTTATTGGTAAAATAAATTCAGAAAATATAGGTTGAACAATTGAGCGGATTTGGTTAATGAAAACCATCGTAATTTTATTTAAATTTCTTCTAAATTGAGCTTTTATCTACGGAAGGAATAAATAATTAAAAATCTCGAAAATTTACAATATTTTTTTCATTCCCAAGGTTTATTATCAGAAATAGTGAACCGAAAGAATGGAACAAATTCTAAGGAATGCACATGAGAACACCATAAGTATCAATTTATTGCCAATTTCGTATTCAAATAAACCTTCTATTTCAAAACGATTTCTTCAAGAAAAAAAAATTGAAATTATGTGCGGACTTTAGTTCCAGTTCGCTTAACATTCTGAGGAGCTAGAAGTTATATTATGTGATAATAAGGTTTCGCTATTGCAATAGTTTTTCAGTTCAGTAAACATAAGATAATCAACAATAAGACATACATGATTGAACTCTGTCTGTAAGTTGAATCTTCTTTTCTGTTTGAGCGATAATTGGAATTCATTGCACAAATTGGGTCATTTTATTGAAATAAATAGGTGTTTCGGTTAAGAGAATACTGAATTTCTTTGCGAATAGTTTATATAGTTTTCATGAAGAGATTTCGACCTAGAGCAGTAAATAATTTTTTAATAAAAAAATTGAGTAGAGCTTGTATGCGCTTGTTCAAATTAGTATTCGTGCAATTTTTTCACGAAATTCCACATAAACTTTAAAAACCTTCATTACAATTACTCAATAGTTGGATAGACTCGGTTTTTTTCTTATGGAAATTCAATTAAATTAAAATTAAATAATAATTAATATCTATAATAATAGGATGAAATATATTTATTTGAGTGATTCCCGATTAAATATGCATATTTGAATTTTTTCTTGATTGTCGAATTTATAATGAGCAGAATATTTATTATTTTCCGCATCTATCAGCTGTACAAGGTTTGGTAACTTTTGCTCTCCTAGTGTCATCGGTTGTTTCAAGTCGTTTGGCGCACTTGAAGTTTGTTTTCTGAATTTCTGGTATATTTAGGTATTCATCTCAATATATTTTGAGTTAAAATGAAATGTTGATTCACTCTGGGACATAAGAAGTGCGTTCTTTGTGGAGAAACTCGCGAATTGAGTGAAAAATCGTATCACTGATATATTTTCATTTCCGCGCGCTTCATGTCAATTTTGATAGTTCATGTTGGGGACAAAATGTGCTTACTGAAAATGACATATGCTCCCTCTATCTATGTTTATTACTCTGAGGTCCAATCACATCACCAGCCCAAAAACCGAACCAAATAGTGATAGGTTGAAGATACAGAGTCTTTTCAACAATCTTTCTTGGATTTTCCGAGTCCGAAAAGCAATAATTTTGCTTTTTTACGTAGCCTTCGTGGTGAAAATGAGCCTCATCGCTGAAAATAATTTTTCGCTGAAAATCCGGGTCATTTTGATGCATTTCAAGGCCAGCGAATCACTGCCTTAAGCCTTAAGTCTACGCAAAATACTATGTTATATCGCTTGTAAAATGTCAAATTCCCAAGATCGACAAACCTCGGTTTTTGTCAATATTGCAGGCAACAGCACTAAATTTTCCCAACAGCTCAAATTTTTCCACCAGTATCACCATTGCCGGGCGAAAAGGTGCTTCACAACGACCCAAAAGTGCTTCAGCTTTGTGAACTGTTACTGCAAAATTTTCACTATTTTGTAGCGAATTTTAACAATTGCAATGCCTTGTTGAAGCTTGTATCTTTACATTTTCAGTAATGGCCTAATTTTTACTTGTCAAATGTCAAAATATGACAGCTCGAAAAATGACAGTTACCCATATAGATAGCGGGTTGTTCAAAATGAAACCTCTTATTGGAGACTCTTTCATACAACAAAATCTGAAGACGAAATAATTAACCACACTATAAAATTTGCAAAGTTCAAAGATCACCCAAACAACCTCGACTTCTTCTTCAACCAAAAGCCCCCCAAAACATTCCAATCCTCAATGAATGGGCCCCCAACAGTTAATATTCACCTAATGAACCGTTCCAAACGTGAAATAATGAAACGATTACGCATTCTGATTACTACGTGATATATCAGACCTCTCACGTACAATAAGCACGAGATTTTCCCATGCCTCGACGCGATAGGTGTCCGATCTGTAGGTTGGGCAACACCCCGAGTCCGCATAGTTCATTACTCCGATTCTCTATATGCGTGCCGAGCGCGGTCCCGTTTTGCATATCGCTGGAGCGTCTTCTTCCTCCTCGTGCTCTCCTGCCGAATTCGTGGTATGGTTGCCAGATTGGAAGTTTTTCTCGGGAATCTGGGGATTTTTTTTTAAGTGGATATATCTGTACGGTGTTACTTGGTAATATGCTGAGATTTTAGAATAAGTAATATGTATATATTACTTATCCCCTGTAGTGTATACTACAGGGTGGTCCATATAAAATAGTCCTGTTCAATATTTACGTAATTATGAGATTTTCCGGGAAACGCATGCAGACCCCGGAAACTCTTCATTAAGCCAAGATTTCGCTCCAACTGTATTTTCTCCTTCAAAAAGCTATATTTTATCAGCACACAAAATTCTTTTTTTTTCATCTGTTTTCAAATAACAAAAGTAGCTACACTCACAACGCAATATCTCACAAACTAATGGTCGGACTGCTGTCAAATTTGAACACTTAACGGGCTATTCAAAATTAATCTCTTATGGGTAAATCCTGTATATTCTTCGCTGTATCTATTTCATCGCCTAGAAATATTTCTTCTTATGACTAAAATGGTTTCTATTTCAACCAAAAAAAAATCGGTTTCTAATACTACAAACTTCAAGAAACTAGCTTAAAAAACAGAAATTTCTAAAACGTACGTAATTTTTCATGAATAGAACTGAATTTGGGTATTTTCAAATTTCGACTGGGTAAATTCTAACGAAAGATCTGGCAGTGCTGATGATCGCGAAGAAGTCACCAAGTCCGATAAATTCGTTGGAAGAAGTTGCGCTATAACATTACACCATGCCGAAGTATGCATATCAAGACGGCATTCCATGGAAAACGAGTCGGCTTAGAGAACAGGGACGGATTTGAGGATTAGAAGAGTAGTTATCGTAGGTTATTGCACAGCTTTCAGGTTGATTAGGTAGGGGAAGAGGTCAAGGACGTGTCAGGCTGAGACGGTGGTCATTTGACCTTTTTTTTCTGCGTAATGGCTGATTTTTCCGAAAACGTGATTTTTTTTACGCTTACGTGATTTTTATTTTACGTTAAGGTTATTTTTTTTACGATAACGTTATTTTTTTTACGATAACGTTATTTTTTTTACGATAACGTTATTTTTTTACGCGAACGCGATTTTTTTTCAGCAAACGTGAAATTTTTCAACGTGAATGAATCGAATTTCACAACGTTGATGTGTATTGTTGAGGGTGGATTACATATTTTTATTATTCATCTGAGCGTGATTTTTATTTTTCATCTGAGCGTGAGTGTACTTATTCGTACGCCAATGGTTAGACTGAAATTTTATGAGGAAAATGAAAAAGTAGAATTCTCGAAAGATGATTATCAAAACAAAACAAAACAGTTTTATGGATCTCTGAATTTGTTGTACATCCAGTTTCGCCTTATCATGAGGTGATACCTACTTTTACTGTGCCGTTCTTAGTGAAAATGCCGTATCTGAAAATTTTTGCTTCAACTACTAGCAAAACAAAATACTATTTTCTCTAATTCTGTGGTTATTCCGTTCATTCTTCCACATCTAGTAGAACAAAATCGTGCGAGAATATATCAGAAACGCACAGTTTTCATGGTTATATTTTATTATTCTATGTTGGTACTCCGAACTTTCCGCTACGGTTTTATCTGTCAATTCATCAAATTGCCTTAAAGAAATCAGTTCTGCCAACCAACATTTTTCAATGCAAAAATCACTAAATCATATTTATGGAAATATTTCATTAATTTCAATGAAAATGCAATGAATTAGAGAAAATAATGTATAATACTCGTACAGAAGGCTCATTCTACCACTCGTTCATTCCAAAACTCGCCACTTCGTAGCTCGTTTTTGAATTTTGAACTCGTGGAAGAATATCAATGCCTTCTGCACTTGTATTATAAATAACTATTCTGATATAGTTATTTTTCAGTTTGAGGTAGTTTTCTCTGCCTTTCGTACTTCTCATTACTTTCAGGTATTTTTTTTATTCAAATTAATTGAAATGACTTCATCATATTCTTGTATCATCAATATATATTAATTTTATGATTCAATTTAATTGAATTTGGTAAAGAATTAGACGACATTTACGAAATTTCTTTAAACTTATTGGATTTTCTTTCTGTATCGCAGGATTTTTTCTCATATATTTCCCATAGTTATAGTTTTGTCAATTTTATACTTTTTTATCTTTCTAAGCTTAAATGTCATGTCATCTACTGAAGACAAATGACATTAAAAAATGTCAAGAAATAATAGAGTGTTGCTATTATAACCGTTTCAAATTGTATAATTCTTATGGAAAAACCTTACCTATAGTTACGTTCAAATTTTTGTTTGTAGAGATTCATTTTTTAGAATCTATACAATATATTATTTGAAAAATAGTTCATTCAAAAGGCGAAATACTTAGTAATAGTGTAGTAACTCCTGAAAGTTTTGGAGACTTCAACGTCAGATCAAGCAAGAAACCTTTATTAATTCAATCCATAAAATTGAACATCGGTCAAGTTCTCTGATACTCCATTAACTCCGAAAGAAAACAAGAATCTAAAAAATTTTGTGTGGAACAATACAGTTAACGAAAACTACTGTTAGTCAATCAATAGTCGAACCCAAAAAAAATCCAATCTAATACTCCTCTGTAGCTACATCTGCTGTTTGTCTTTCGTTCTAGTACGCAACCTTCAAAGTGCGCCAATTGGAGAGAACGTCCAGCGAGTTTAACCTGTTAGAATTTAATAATAAGTTACCGTTAATTCAATAAATCGAAAATTGTGTAACAAAACCGTAATTAGCACGCTGTTTGAAACAGAAAAGATTTTTTTTTTCTTAATGCTTGAATTGTCTTGATTATAAACATTTTCGTGAAATGTATAGTTTCAAGTGATTGCACAGTAGCTCTGAAATTGTCGCTATTGTATTAGATGGGAGGATAGTTCTTTAGGTATTTTCTCTTTGAACTGCAGAGCGAACTTTAATTTATAAGTAGATAATATAATTATAATTATTATGGGTTCAACTCAAATAAATTGAAAGTTGAGCTTCTTAATTCATAAACGTGACCAATTTACAGCTCTGCAGGTGTATTGAAACTAAAATTGAATGATTCATTTTCTGAAACGTGAAGGGTTTTCCAATGAGAGGTTTTATGTTCATATTGAAAAAAAAGGTTAGGTACCTCTACTTCTATAATTTATTTAAGAGAAATCAATTGATCTTCATTTCATTGTGAAGAGGAAGGTATGCCATTAACGATGCAGAAAGACATCAGCCAAATGTCTGCCTCGGTTACGGTTGCAGCACCATATCCTCTTCATGATTTTCCTCAATGAAAAAAGTCTAAAGGTGTTAAATAGGCGTACAACTTCGCTTCCGCCGTTTTTTTCCGAAATTCGAGGCTTTATTGTAAGAAACTGGTTATACATTCATGATTCAAAGTATTGTCCATCGTTGGCCACTACTTTCTCTCATATTTCGGGAAGCGTACGAATCCCGCGTTGAAAAAACTGGTCATATTTTGAAGAGATCCATGATTCGATCCGATTTTCCACGTTTTCATAAGAACGGAAGTTCTGGTCAGCTAGGCCGTGTGCCATTGTTCGAAACAAGTGATGATCCGAGGAAGCAACATCCATTTCCAAGTATGTCTTGACCATTTTCGCAACATGGGGTCGAGCAATAACATGCTGTAAAATCACTTTATCATGTCTCTCGTTGTATTGTGGCCGTTTGTCTTTCAATGCTCGGCTCTAACGATAACGATCGCCTTTGAATGCTTCAGTCGGTTTTAACAACTCATAATACACTACGCCGAGCTGGTCTTACCAAATACTCAGCGTGACCTTGGAACTATGAATAATCAGTTTGATCGTCAACGTGGAAGCACGACCGGGATATCCCCATGATTTTCTGAATCATTCCCATGACTTTTAGGCGTTTTGAAATGTCTTGTTGCGTCACTGCCAATGAACCTGCCAATTCTTGTTGCGTTTGACACGTGTCTTGATCAAGTAATGCCTACAATTCTTCGAAAACCTTTTCTCTCCCACCGCTATGTTTGGTCTTTGACGTCAAAATTACCGTTTTTGAAGCGTTGAAACTTCTCTCGGCACGTTCTTTCACTAATAGCGGCCTAACCATAGGTATTTGAGAGCATTCGATGAGCCTCAGACGCAGATTTCTTCATATTAAAGCAGAAACTTAAAACCTCTCGCAAATAATTAGAATTTGGCTCGTAAGCTGACATGTTTAATCGAGAATAACTTTATGATGCAGACACAAATCGACTAATATTCGATGGCGTTATGTTAACAAACACCTAAGCTTATTGTAAGACATCTACGATCTATTTATTTCGACTACCACTCCCGGCTACAGCCATCTATTGCAAAATGGCGGAAGCAAAGTTGAACACCTAATAATAAAATAACGATTCCAAATAATACACCAAAAACGTGAACTGAAGCCAAGCAGCGTTGGTTGGGATTGGTGACTGGATGGGTGACCTCTCCATTATACACACGTAGCTTTCTCAAAAATTTTAGAATGGAATTCAAGTGTGAATAGGCAGAAATCAAACAAAAGACCTCTTGTTTTCGATAAACCGATGAAAGTGAACAGTGCTAATTGAGTCCGTATATATTTTCCGCCATTGTCGTGTTCGAAAGCACCTCTCGTTTTCTACAATTTCAATGCCCCCTTCTAGCATTCAACTAAATAGGACTCCGACATCGAATCGAACACTTAGAAATGATCCTTTCGACAATTTTTCTGCATACTGACCCAGGAACCTCATTCCGAGGATAATCGAAACGTATATTCTCAGTCGATAAATCCAAGGAAATGCCTCTTACTCCGTCTACTATGTCAACTCTGTTCGTTTTTGACGTGAAAGAATGGGAATGAATGAAATATCGTAGTGTAAATAGGGCTTAAGCGTGACCACCAAAGGCACGCGTGACCTAAGCGAGTCTGGATACCGTAACATGTTTTTTTCTTGACACGGTGGTTTCCTCTGGTTGTTTAGAAGTAAGAACGGCGAAGAAGGTATGGTTAGTTTTTTTGAAATTGATAGAATGTTGAGCGTTTTTTGGGAAAGTTGATTTAAACTTTGCGGGAAGTAAGTATAGGATTTTCCTATTTGAGATTGTTATAATGGCAACACTGTGGGTTATTTTTGACGTTTCTTATGTCATTTCTGTTCAGTAGGTTATGCCATTCGATCATAGAAAACAAAACAACAAAACTTTGTTCTTTCAAAATCAGTCCCCATTTGTTAATAGTGACAGAAAGAATCAGGCAGCAGCTTAATGGAAAATCGTCAGCGGTTAATTTTTTTGGATTTTTCGTATTTTGTAGAATATGACATCCTGAACAAGAAAGTCTATGGATGCAACTCGATTTCATGACTAGTTTCTGAAATACAGGTTGTCGAAGCTGGAAAATGGCATTTCTTTAAAGTGACATTTCTCGTTGGAAAACATCTTGGGTGAAACACTTTTGCGTGACAAATATTGCTTATTCATAAGATAATAATTTCGACTGGTTTTTAATGAAAAATCCGACGGTTCAACTGTCTGTTCAACCAGGGCCACCACCAGACATTTGGCGCCCCGGCAAAATAAAATTTTGCCGCCCTGTTCTGCCTAATTTAACTGAAGGGGCCTCTGTTAATCCCTTCAGGCATCGTTTCAATTTCTTATGAAAGCGTATTCTTAACTTAAAATCACCTTGTCAAATTTATCAAAGAACGTTTTATCGATTTCATCAAAAAACATTGTTTAAAAGAACGATGCTCTATAAGTCAACAGTAAAATAACTAGGTAGTTCTTGAAGGTGCTTTTTGTACCTATTTGTATTTTCATAACAACATAACCTATTCTATTCGAAAAAAATTGGCTCTTGGTAATTTTATTATTTTACTACATAGAGTTATATTTCCACTAAAAAAACCTTAAAATTTGGCGCCCCGGCAAAATGTTTAGTTTGCCGGTCCTGAGTTCAGCATCACCTTTTGGCGCGTTAAGTTCAATATTACATTATTTCGTGAATAGTGAACCGATTTTGAAAATTTTAACTGGGTTTTGTACAGAATATAAATAACTTTCAAACTTACCAACACTTGACATCTCTTCCTTATCCAAAAAATGTTGAGGCGGGCCACATCCATGGGGGTGGTTTTTTTAGAACATATTCGTGATGGAAATTCGTCTCCCTCAAAACAGAAGTTGACCTGTTGACCAAAAGCAGGGCCGCCTCAGGACATTTTAGCGGACCGGCAAAATAAAATTTCGCCGCGCTGCTTCACCTAATTCATATGAATTTTCTTCAAAGGAGCCTCTGTTATTCATCATATTTCACAACTTAAAATCACCATACATAATTCACCAACCGACGTTTTGTCGATTTCATCAAAAAACGACGCTCTATATATAAGACTTTGCGCCTCGACAATTTGACGCCCCGGCAAAATATCGGTATGCCGCTCCTGGTGGCGCCCCTGACCAAAAGTTGTCAGCTGAATTTTCAACGGGAAAGTAGGTATACTTGAACAATTCCAGAAAAAAATGTTCATGATTACAAAGGAACAAAGGTGGCACTTCATCACTATACGACAATACAAATTCATCATACACAACATTTATATCATAATTCCATACCAGCAAACTTTCAGTTCACCTAACCAACCATATCGAAAAGCTGGCAATAGATCAAACAACTTCTAATTGTCCCAATTTATCAATTCCAAAATGCGATATCAGGCTGATCGATTTCCATTACCTGAGAATCTAGAGTAATGCGATCTGTAATTACTTAGTATTACTCAACCATTATCTATAATAAACATTTTCCACGCTCGGTCGAACATCCCAGACTCTAGATGTACGTAATATCGTGATTGATATGCCCATAAGCAGATCTGGTCTGGTGCCGAAAGAAGAATAGAATTTCTTCTATTTATCCCATTGTTAGGCCTTGAAGGCGAGCCTGGAGATGCCTGAGGGTTTTTCTTTAAGTGCTACACCAGATGCTAAAAGCGAAAACCGAGATAATGCGATGGAAAAATTAGCTGCGTTAAGAGATCCTCAGATTCCTTTGGCATTTTTTTTTGGATTGCAGACAGCCATTTTTTTTTGTTATGAACTTGCCGACTATTGAGAACTGTCGTTTTTTTTATAAAATACGAAATCACTTGGTCAAATCATCGTACACGTATGAATGAAAATATGTCGTATGTATTTTGCATTTAAAACTTATTAGTTGCCTTCTTAATAAGATGTAGGTACAAATGAAAATGAGAGATCCCTTGGGTAATTTGAAGAAAAAAAAGTCCTATAAACATGGGCCCTCAAACGCCTTATTTTCGAGATACAGTTTTTTTCATTGCACCTTCGCTTGATAAGATATTCAGTTATAATATCACAAGGGCATAGACAATATTCGATTATACACCGATTCACGAGACGTTCACTCGAGCTGCGCTCTCGAGATGTTTCGCGAACTACGTCGAGTGAAGAGGTTCGTATAATCGAAATATATTGTCTATGCTCGAGTGGTATTCGTTACGATTATATAACGAATAATTTCAATAACCATAACCAAAGCACTGCATTTCGATAATTCAATGACATTTCACTGTGCTTGACTTTTATTTTTTGGCGAACGTCCGAGAATGTTACTATGGAAATGATCTCAATATGGCAGGAGGCGAAACACCAAAAGGATTATATCACGTCGTCAAGTAGTAAAGGGTGTTTTTTTAGAGCTATAAAACTTTAACTTGCAATAAAACAACGATGGATTGATTATTCGATTGACATGAATTTTATATATCCGCAAGATTATCTTGCGGCATTACATTTTAAATATGATTTCTGGCATATGACCTCCACGGTTAGCTCGGATGTAGTCCAATCTGGACGTCCAATTTTCGATGACTTTTTCCAACATTTGTGGCCATATATCGGCAATAACACGGCGAATGTTGTCTTCCAAATGGTAAAGGGTTTGTGGCTTATCCGCGTAGACCAATGACTTTACATAGCCCCACAGAAAGTAGTCTAGCGGTGTTAAATCACAAGATCTTGGAGGCCAATTCACAGTTTCAAAACGTGAAATTAGGCGGTCACCAAACGTGTCTTTCAATAAATCGATTGTGGCTCGAGCTGTGTGACATGTTGCGCCGTCTTGTTGGAATCACAGCTCCTGGACATCATGGTTCTTCAATTCAGGAATGAAAAAGTTAATAATCGTGGCTAGAGACTGATCACCATTGACTGTAACGTTCTGGCCATCATCGTTTTTGAAGAAGTTCGGACCAATGATTCCACCAGCCCATAAAGCACACCAAACAGTCAGTTTTTCTGGATTAACGGTGTTTCACTCCAAATGCGGCAGTTTTGTTTGTTGACGTAGCCATTCAACCAGAAGTGCGCTTCATCGCTAAACAAAATAAAATGGAAGTAGTGCGCGATACGTATTCCGCACAGAACCATTATTTTCGAAATAAAATTGCACTATTTACAAGCGTTTTCCAGGCGTTAGTCTATTTATGATGAATTGCCTGAGAATAAATCACTTGACAGCTGTTAAATCGGTCGCCATCTTGAACAGTAATGCCAACTTAAAGTTATATACCTCGAAAAAAAACACCCGTTATATTAATCAGAACATGAGTTGTATAATCAATTTGAATTTGGCATGGATCTTCTTATAGTTTTCATCATGTGATATGCTAATTTTGAATGCTCATCTTCAGGGTGGTTTTTTTTTTCAAAAACAGTGCCGGTTTTTTACCTCCAAAAACTTTTTTTTTGGTGGACCACTGGTAACTTAGAAATATATTCAAAGAAACTTTGGTCCACTACTATACTTTTTGGTTTTCTGTAGTTTTCTGTAGAATTCAAACAATTCTCTATTAATCCTCAGGAAAATTTGTTGTAAAGATTGTATAAGTACTTTTTTACCCAATCCATGGTAAAGATTTATAAAGATTCGATAAACTGGTATAATCTCCACAAAAAAGTAGGACTATAAGAAATACAGACTTTTTTTTAATTATCTAAGGGAAAGGGATCTCTCATTTTACTTTGTACCCCCTGTTCAGAAACACCTTGCATTGTTGCTAAAGCCAATAGATCTTTCAATATATGTACAATTATTATAAAAAAACTTTGCCATGAATATTTATGTTCAGTTATAGTTACCATACTAGCTAGATTGACATGAGTGATTCGAATACTAATAAACATTTCACTCCAATTACCTTGTTAGGTTATGTTTATAAATGGCACTGTTTCTTGTATTTCTCCGATATAAAAGTGATGTAAAAATGAAACAATCTCCCTGTTACGATCTGCCTCGTTTTGGATGCTGCACATTCGCATATCACGAAGCTCACGCAACAGATTTGAGATTTCAAAGTCAAGGTGATTTAACAGCATCCTTGTTTTGACGTAAACATAACATATTCGCTGATGCACTTGACTTTCTTTCGGAGAATATTTGGCGTTATGTACTTGAAGCAAGGTGACTTCGTTCTTAAGAGATGCATAGAGAGAAAGTGACGTTGCACTCTTCAGAGTATTGCACCATAAGAACTTGATCGATAAATAGTGCCGTTTTTGGTAAATTGAAAAGTAAATGGCGTTCTCTTTGAAGGCGAAACGCATGTACGCAGGTCAGGATTAAATTGGAAACTGGATGGTGAATATACAGGGTGTTTCAATAGGATAAATGCGGGTTTTTTCGCTGTATTTTTCGGTTTTTGCGTGCATATTTTACAATATTCGAAAAGAAATAGTCGGAAAAACACATCTGAAGGGTATTTTTTTAGAGCTATAGAACTTTAAATTGCAATAAAACAACGATGGATTATTCGATTGACATGAATTTTATTTATCCGCAAGATAATCTTGTGGCATTACATTTTAAATATGATTTCTGGCATATGACCGCCACGGCTGGCTCGGATGTAGTCCAATCTGGACGTCCAATTTTCGATGACTTTTTCCAACATTTGTGAGCGTATATAGGCAATAACACGGCGATTGTTGTCGTCCAAATGGTCATGGGTTTGTGGCTTATCCGCATAGACCAATGACTTTACATAGCCCCACAGAAAGTAGTCTAGCGGTGTTAAATCACATGATCTTGGAGGCCAATTCACAGGTCCAAAACGTGAAATAAGGCGGTCACCAAATGTGTCTTTCAATAAATCGATTGTGGCACGAGCTGTGTGACATGTTGTGCCGTCTTGTTGGAACCATAGCTCCTGGACATCATGGTTGTTCAATTCAGGAATGAAAAAGTTAGTAATCATGGCTCTATACTGATCACCATTGATTGTAACGTTCTGGCCATCATCGTTTTTGAAGGAGTTCGGACCAATAATTCCACCAGCCCATAAAGCACACCAAACAGTCAGTTTTTCAGGATGTAACGGTGTTTCGACATACACTTGAGGATTAGCTTCACTCCAAATGCGGCAGTTTTGTTTGTTGACGTAGTCATTCAACCAGAAGTGCGCTTCATCGCTAAACAAAATAAAATGGACGTAGTGCGCGATAGGTATTCCGCACAGAACCATTATTTTCGAAATAAAAATGCACTATTTGCAAGCGTTGTTCAGGCGTGAGTCTATTCATGATGAATTCCCAAACCAAACTGAGAATCAATCACTTGACAGCTGTCAAATCGGTTGCCATCTTGAACAGTAATGCCAACTTAAAGTTATATACCTCGAAAAAAAAACACCTGTTATATGCTATCTATCAACAAAGTGGATGAAACAATCAGATCGAGATCTTCACATACCACCGAAAAAAAAAGGATATCCGACAACTTCAGACAATCCAATAAAGTCACAAACTATCACTTTCAATATGGGCAAAACACAATGTGAAAGCATGAGAAACCGTTAATTAAAATTATGCGACTGAGACATGCTGTAATTACTCATAATATACATATCAGGTCTGTTCTTTGTACTGTGCGTTTATGAATTTGTTTTTGCCTCTCCTACGAAGGAAATGGAAACGGTTAAGAAGAATGGGAATTTTGTGATAACAGGCAGATTATATGTAAATGAAAAGAGAGTTCTCTATCCTTACGGTCTTAGTTTATGACCGTTACAAAATGGATGGAATATCTAAGTTCGTTTGGTTCTCCCAAAATGATAATGTTAGATAAAGAGTTTACATAAAGTTAAGAAAGCGCCAGGAATTAAATTTGACCAAGAATCCTCCTTCAGTAGATTCATCCAGATTATTTTCGGCAAAATCCGCGATTTTGAATGATTGCAAAAAACTTAGGTCATCCTCAACGGTATGAAGTTTCTCTATTCTTCAAGTGACAAAAATATTATACTTTGGTTATTTGAAAGGGGATGAAAAAAAAAGAATTTCGTGTTCTGATAAAGTATTGCTTTTCGAAGGGAAATAATACAGTTGAAGCAAAATCTTGGCTTGATGAAGAGTTTCCGGGATCTGCACCAGGAAAACCAACCCTCATTGATTGGTATGCTGAGTTTAAACGTGGTGAAATGAACACCGAAGACGGCGAACGCAGTGGACACCCAAAAGAGGCTGTAACCGCAGAAAAAATAAAAAAAGTTCACAAAATAATTTAGAATGACCGTAAAGTGAAATTGATCGA
Source organism: Harmonia axyridis (assembly GCF_914767665.1). NCBI lineage: Eukaryota > Metazoa > Arthropoda > Insecta > Coleoptera > Coccinellidae > Harmonia > Harmonia axyridis. Next base: position 37,591,262 of record NC_059505.1, read on the forward strand.
GATAGCAGACATTGTGAAGATATCATCTGAATGTGTACATCAATACATTCACGAATATTTGTACATGAGAAAGCTGTGTGCAAAATGGGTGCCGCGAGAGCTAATAATCGATCAAAAGCAACAACGTGTTAATGATTCTGAGCAGTGTTTGAAGCTGTTTAATTACAATAAACCTGAATTTTTGCGTCGATATGTGACAATGGATGAAACATAGCTCCATCATTCCACTCCGGATTCCAATCGACAGTCAGCTGGGTGGACTGCAGACGATGAACCGAATCCAAAGTGAGGAAAGCCATAACAGTCAGCTGGCAAGGTTTTGGCATCAGTATTCTGGGATGCGCAAGGTATAATATTCATTGATTACCTCCATAAGGGCCAGACAATCAACAGCGATTATAATATAGCTTTATTGGATCGTTTAAAGGATGAAATCGTAAATAAACGAACCCATTTGAAGAAAAAAAAAGTGCTGTTTCATCCAGACGAAGCGCCGTGTCACAAATCAATGAAAACAATGGCAAAATTGCATGAATTGGAATTCGAATTGCTTTTGCATCCGCGGTATTCGCCAGATCTGGCTTCCAGCGACTTTTTCCTGTACTCAGATCTCAAAAGAATGCTTGCTGGAAAAAAATTTAGCACCAATGAAGAAGTAATCACCGAAACTGAGGCCTGTTTTGAAGCGAAAGACAAATCGTACTACAAAAATGGTATCGAAAAGTTGGAAGATCGCTTTAATCGTTGTATCGCCCTCGAAGGCAACTATGTTGAATCATAGTATAAGGAAAGGATAGTAAACCAGTGTAGTGCTTTTTTCGATTTTGTTGATGTTGAGCGCCATCTAGTTGTACTCACGTTTCACTCGAATTTTACTGTCAAAAATTGGTCATAAAGTGGAGCCCTTTGAAAAAATCGAAGTTATTTTGAAGAACTAAAATATTTGAAATAGAGTGGTCAGAAGATTTCTATATTTTGATATTTTTTCTGCTCTGTAATAAGCATTTACGCCAGTGGCGTGTATTTGTGATAACTTAATAATAACATAAAAATTGTTGGCAATGTCATGCGACCGCTTTTCAACCACGCCACTGAATGAATTATCGTATTATTTCTGCGCCATCTATAGCTCATGATTGAGTGCCATCTATTATAGGGTTACTTCTCCAAATCCAAATCCAACTACAGTAGCGACCCCTGGTGACTATTTCCTTGCCGTCAAACGGCGGTTGGCTTACTATCCTTTCCTTATACTATGGTTGAATAATAAAATCGAATTTTGCCAAAAAAATATGTTTTACTATAGTAGACCGGGGATTCTTCAATTGGCCTGTTACATGTACCACTCTTGAAGGTGAAAATATTGAAAAAATGAGTTTTCACTAATTGGACACGGAACTTATTGAGTGAAGCGTAAGATAAGAAGCCCCTAGTGCCACTTTTATACAACTGATTAGAGTTTTGAAATGAATAAAACTTGAGTCATTTTTTCTGTACCACTCAGTATGATCACAAAGTTTAACACAACGACCTTTCAATGGAACGAGGAAAATAATCGCAAAATGCTAATCCATATAGGAAGGACGCAAATTCCGACACACCCTTCGTGCCTATAATACGCGAATAGAAAGGCGTCTTCACTCGACGAACAAGCGAAATATTTTTTTTTCTACGTCGCGTCGATTAAAAGTGAGAGCGGATCTCGTACTTCGAAACCTGCACACCCACCGTTTCCAAGCCAGTTCCGAAGTCCGAAAAAGCGCCTCCATAAATTTCGCGCGCCCGCTGAGCCCTGCGGGTTGTGCACTTAACGAAAATATCGAAGTTGGCTTTCACCGCGATCGCGATTTATCGTTATTATTGTAACGGCCTTTTAAGGGAATCACGGCCGTTATCACGGCGATAAGCGTTACGCTTTTTTCAAACGGGGAAGCAATTCAGTAAATACGTGTTGATTTGAGTATAGATTAAAATGGCGATTAGGGATTCATCAAGCCAAGTAGTTTGACATTTTAACCAACTACTTGACTTGAAAATCAAGCTCGTAAAAAATTACATACTTGAGCTTGACTTGATTTAAGATATTTATTGCTTGACTTGATATCAACCTTCTTGATATTACTTGAGCTTGATATGCACGCGTCGCACGGCAATATTTCTGCAATCTCGTGCGCGCTTAGACTAAATAAGGGGATTTCTCGAGCGCCGAGAGACTGAAGCATTCGCCAGAGTGACTTTATTAGTAGTTTTTTCACATTTCTATGAGATCTATTGGTAGATTCTGGTAGTTTCAAAAATTTCATTTCAAACTTGGCCGAAATGGCCAAGGATTTTTTATCAATGCCAGCATCTTCCGCTCCTGTTGAAAGACAATTTTCCAGAGCTGCTCTTACAGTTACAAAAACCCGCAATAGGTTAGGCGACAAATCTAAAAGATGCCTCATGTGTCTCAGATCCTGGATGGAAAGTTATTTTATTAATTTTTGTATTAATTAAATTTATGAAATCGAACAAAGCCTGGAGGTTTCTCAATATCAAGACACTCAATTTTTTGTTATTTTTTGTTATTTTTTATTTTGCTATGATTTGTAGTCATTCAATTTATGTTTCTATTTCAAAAAAGTTGATATTTTCAGTTCTTTTATACAATAAGATTAATAAATAAAAGTGTTTTTTGTATGGTTCCTTCTCATTTCATAATTTTATTATTGATGTGACACTACACAATGCTAAACATCAAATAGCTTGATATGATTTAAGTATTAATATTATTAAGTATTTTATAAATAAATACTTGACTTGAGCTTGACTCGAATTTTTTCTCGATAACGGAGTTTGATATGAAAAAAAAACAAAGAAGATCGAAAAGTTGTATTTTTAGTTTTTAATGTAAAAAAATAAAAAACTAAAAAAAAAATTAAACTTCAAAGAAACCGCAAAGTCTAATCACGATCAGATCTAAGTTTTTCCGATATTCTTCTCGAATTTTCGTTGGTTCTGAAGCTTGAAATTGTTAATATACAAGTTGGTCCACGCAATGCTGTATCATGGTTGAGTGTTAATATATTAATTATTTTTTCGGAACAGTACCATCAGGCTCCAATAGAACTACATTCCACATTTGTTTGGAAATACAGGGTGCACCAAAAGGTGTAAATGAGAAAACATATGTTTTTTCTTATGGAACATCTTGTTTTTAACTTAATTATCACATTGCATGAAATAATTGAACCTTATAGTGTTTTAAGTTTCATCATATACTTAACTTACTGTTTTTGAGATATATCGATTTTTCATGAATTAAAGGGTCTTTGAAAAAACCTAACAACTTTGAAATGAATGAATATTTGAATGAGATTTTGAAAGTGAATAGTAAGAAGAACGGAGGTAAATATTTACCTTTTGATGATCATGGAAAAAATGAACATGGTGTTCAAAATGAAACAATTCAAACGTTAATATCGGGCTCATTCCAAATGACACACCCTGAATTTTATTCTGTTATTAGATAGCAAATTTTATAATCTTGAAAAAAATTCCTTCCAGATGAGAAAATAAAATATAGGGTGAGCCCTTTGGAATAAACTCTTCATTATTTGAATCAATTAATTCTCATTTTGAACACCCAGTAGACTGCTCAATGATTATCAGAAAGTCATTACTTACCTTAAACTTATAGAGTAGTATTCATATTCGAAGGCTCATTCAAATAAATATATATGAAACTTTGAACAATCTTGTGTTTATTTATTGCATGCAATCTGAAAATTCAATCAAAAACAGGGTGTTCCATAAGCAAAAGACATATATGTGCTTATTCACATCCTTTTGGTACAACCTGTGTATTTCCACAAAATTTGAGAATGTAGCTCTAATGGAGCTTAATAATACTGTGTCAAAAAAAATCGAAATTTTCAGAGTTGAACCGTAATAGAGTGTCGCGTTAATGGTGGAACACCCTGTATAGAATAATCACTGATTTCGTTTTTGGATTATACATATTTCAAAACTTCAACCGGAAATTGTTAGAGGCGGCTAGAACAAATTTATTTATTCATCAATCCTAATCAAAGTTCCTGTATAAGTATAATTAAAATTGTTGCTTCCGATCTTCAGGCATCACCATACAGAATCTCTTCATAAGTGATTTGCAACAATTTGTCAAATATTAATTATGACATAATTTCCATCGCTGTGAGAAAACTTTCTTCGTCGCCTGAATACTCACTACTGAATAGATAATGGACCAAATCATGTACATACGCAATTTGGCTCTATACAACAAGCGTGCAACTTGAAAAAAGTGCTTTCACCTGATTAGATCCGATGCAAACGAATCCATCTGACTATAATGTGATTATTCAAATTATGAGTAAATAGTTCGAAGATTAAAAATTTGACGAGAATGAAAGTGAGGACGGAAGTTCCATAAGCAACAATCATTATACTTTTTTCACAGGATGTACTCATTATCTTGATTCATATCAGTTAAAGTAATATCCGATTTGAACTTTTTTCAGCGCGCGTTTATTGGTTAAAATTTGTTCCTCTTGATCGAACCGAAAGTTCATTGAAAGAGGATAATTTGTTTACATTTTAAATTGACTCCATTATTCGTATGTTTCATAACATCAAAAGTATAAATTACATGTGTTTAGCTCAACAATATTATGGTTATTTTCGAATTTTGAGCCAGATATCTAACCCTCTGGCCTCTATCTGAATGGGCTAAGGGCTAGAGCCTCGAAAATTGCAGAATCTGAATATCTTGACTTTGTTCGTTGTAATCATATACCTAATATTTTGTTTTCTCAAGAATTAAAAACGATCCTATTCAAACTAAAGTTGAGAATTACTCGCAAAATGGTGAAATGAATGTTCAAGTGAAATTTTATGAAGATCGTATATTTGGGATAAAACAAAAAAGTTTTTGTTTTTTTTTCATATATCGAAATCTCAGAAACTATTGGCTAGATATCACTTGTAATTTTTGTGTTTATCGCATCTTTCATGCATGCATTCAATATACTTTATACTCTTTCACTTCTTCAAGTTTAAAGTATCACACGCCTACCTGAAACAATTTTTTTCTTAAAAATTGGACTTTTTTTGTTGTTGAAATAGACACCTTCAAGAATAATACAGAGTGTTGAAGTTTTTCTTCTCCTAACACTTTCCCTTTACAAAATATTCAACTTAAATTTGGCATAGATAATTTTCATCATGTGTTTTGCTGATTTTGAATGCAAATTTTTGATGTTTTTTTTTGGAGCAGTATCCGGTTCTTTCCTCCATAACTTGTTTAGATGGACCACTGGTTGTTTAAAAAGTTGTAAAAGGAAACTTTGGTCCAGCACTATACTTTTTGGTTTCTTGTAGTTTTGTCGTATCTGCTTTCCTCAGGAAAATCCTTATTATTATCAATAATAATAATTCTCTCGTAATCCTAAGAACTATCCTATTCATTATGAAAATCCAGTTAGTAAGCTGTGATGAATAAATCAATTATAAGTTTTGATACTGATTAATTCAATCTGTAGCGAAGATTAATAAAGATTCGATAAACTAGTATAACAATCAGAAAAAAGTAGGACCACATCCTGTATCACTCTGTATTTCTTGAAAACATGCGAAGCATTTGTGGGCCCATCTTTATAGGACTTTTTTTCCTTCAACATTATCGAAAGAATCTCTCTGTATCGAAGCAGAAATCTACATCCGAAATTGTATTAATTGTTAATGAAATTTGGTGTTTTAGTTTCTTTCTGTATGTAATGCCATCATAACGTCAAAAATCAAGTTCCTTGTCCTTATGTTATAACTTAGTTATTTCCTGGTACTTAAACAACACCCATGCCATAAGATCTTTATTGGTATCTCTTGTCATTCATTGTTACCACTAGCAATAATAATCTTGATCTATATCTTCCTGTCTTGTCTACCAAGAACATCGATAAAAATCAAGCATTCTTCCCACTTTCGATATTCAAAACTTGTTTCACCCACGTTTCAATCACAACGTTGAAAGTAAAACTCCATTTGGATCGTATAATCAACATTCATCTCTATCTCTACAATTATCTCCAAGTTCGCAAGCGAACGAAATCGCTATAGCTTCTATCGGAGTGTCAAATATCGATCGAACCAATTTTGGGCTCTTCTAGAGAAACACCAGACAAGATTGATATAGTTAACGTTCACTCCACTGATCGATATCTTCGATCACCTTTCCAATGACTCGAAAAGAATTATCTTTTTCTCGTCTGAAATTAGAAATTTTTTTTCGACGATCTATCGGATCTCTATTATTCGTCTCAATTTGGAGTTGATGCAATTTCACTATTGTTTAATGTACGTTCCCACCGATTTTCAACAACACTTGACAACAATGGGAAGTAAAATGTGGTGTTGACTATAGATTTCGTTGTTACCACTGGATTATTCGCAATTTTCATATCTCTTTTTCATTTATGTGTGGGAGAAATTGAAATTACAGGAAATGCAGATTATCCAGAAACAGATAATCATATCGCAACAGTTAATTCATAAATATGTTTCACAACCGCATTTCAAAGTAATACAATACAGTAATATATTTATTTCAATTACACGCCATTTTTCTTCTCATAATGAATGACAGATCCCACACGTCATCTAAGTGACATTTGGGAGTCAATAAACAAGTGTTACCCATTAGTAAAACGCCAAAACTAAAATTCGACGCCATGGGCGCCCGCAGAAATTTTTCTCAGGGGGGGCAAAATGAAAATTATTGAAAAACGATAAGGCGTCCATGATTGGATTGAGTAAGTTATATTGAGGGTGTTGTGCTGAAAAATGAGACAATCAAAATCTCAGGGGGGGCCATGGCCCCCCCTGGCCCCCCCCTGCGGGCGCCCATGTTCGACGCTAATCGAAGCTGCATCAAAGAAATACTGATATTCTCAAACATTTTCAGTCTTCAAATCAATTGACAAACCTTTGCACCAAAACTTCTGCATCAACCTCTTCTGGATACCTAAAAAGAATTCTCGCGAATGATCTCAAATTAAATTAAATTGCTATGCAAATTGCATGCCAATGTTGGCAACAAGAGTTTGCTACATAGATGTTAGTATCATCAATTATCCACACAAAGATAAAGTACACTTATATTCTTCTGATTTAGCACAGAGAAAGGTATTTCCAGCCTCTGTTTATTATCGTAGAGAAGAAACTCAATGAAAGTCATTCAATTCAAATTCAATTTACTCTCAAATAACTGATTGATAATTTATCGAATTATTTTTGTTTACAGGTGAGTTCACTGAGTCTACGCGCTTGCAATATGTTGGTTGGTACGTCTGGTTTATGCATGTAAGTAGATGAATTCAGCTGGAACATACAGGATGAGGCAATAATTGCTACGGGAAATTCTGAGTGAGAAAATTGAGTTAGATAAATTTTAGGAATTTTATGGTACTTACCCCTTTCGTAATTATTTTCTAGTACCTTTTCATTTCTTTTTTTATGTATTTAATATGTCGGGTATCGTTAGAGCAGGGAAACTGAAAATTAGACTGTGAAGTCACTATTTTACATGAAAAGAAAATACTCCAATTTATCATCGGAATAAATCTTCTTAAAATATCGTCTGTGGACATTTTATGTTTCTATGGCATATATGGTCGACCTTTATTCAATTCTGAGATCCCATAAAGGGCAAAATGGTGGAAAAACGAGCATCAGGAAGAAGATAACACTACTGAATGAAGAATATAAGAGACTGGACAAGGATGAATATCCAAACGTTGATTCACACCTCCCAAAAGAGGGACGAATTTTCCATAGTCAATATTCACTAGAAAAGACACTTAAAGAAGAATATCAGTTCTACTACTATTGATACAGACCGTTAGAGCTGATCTCCTTCTTATAGTGAATATTGACGAGAATGCAAATTTATCAGCTCTTCAGCTGATCTTCTTATATTCTTATAGTGCCTCTTCTTGTGAATATGTCTAAAATCGTTCCTCATTTGGACGATGTTAACCAACATTTGGACATTCTGATCTTCTTATAGTTCCTCTTCTAGTGAATATTGGCAAGAACCACGGCAAATTTGTCGGCTTTAGTGCTGCAGATCAGAATTCGAACTTCTTCTTATAGTGCCTCTAGTGAAGATTGGCAGCAACCATGGCAAATTCGTTCCTCTTTTGGGCGATTTGACATTCTGATTTCTTTCTTATAGTGCCTATTCTAGTGAATATTGGTGAAAATCATGGCAAATTCGTTATCTCTATTACTACAGATCAACAGAGCTATTCTTCTTCTTATAGTGCCTCTACTAGTGAATATTAGAGAGAAGCATTGGCAAATTCGTCAGTTCCAATTCTACAGATCAATAGAGCTGGCCTTCTTCCTATGGTGCCTCTTCTAATGAGGATTGGCGATAACCATGGCAAATTCGTCATCTCTATTGTTACAGATCAATAGAGCTAATCTTCTTCTTATAGTGCCTCTTCTAGACCATGGCAAATTCGTACCTCTTTTGGGCGATGTGAATCAACGTTTGGACATTTTAATCTTCTTCTTATAGTGCCTCTTCCCTCTTCTAGTGAATATTAGAGAGAAGCATTGGCAAATTCGTCAGTTACATTGCTACAGATCAATAAAGCAGATCTTCTTCTTATGGTGCCTCTTCTAATGAGGATTGGCGATAACCAAGGCAAATTCATCCCTCTTTTGGGCGCTGTGAACCAACGTTTAGACATTTCAGTCTCTTCAACAACTGGAGCAACTATAGATCTACCAATTAGGTAGATCAACCTGCTTATCGATTTTTGTTCGTGACATAATGAACTATATCAAGTAAAAGTAGCAAAAATTCTCACATTAATAACTATATATCATAATAATACTCGTTAATTGAGACTTCCTACAATCCAAACAGAGAATGTAGACTAACGAATGACCACTACACTTCATTCCAATCACCAGCATTTAACTAAATCATTACTAGCAATGATATAACTCATTTCACTAAGCCCAACAAACGAAAAATTGTATTTAGTGTCAAGATCGTATCACATTACGGTACACAATCATAACATCAATTATTATAATGACTGTCTCATAATTAACAGAAACCATTTGAACAGTCTTCATGAAATTCATAGAGAGTAAACGCAGATAAAAATGGCAAATTTATGTCTATTCATGGTAACAGTCTCGCAGGACATTTAATTAGTTTAGAGATGTGGAAATGCTAAGTAATCGATTCCATATCCGATTAGAATTAGATGGGGGAATCGTAGGGATTTTTCATTTTATAATTGGATTTCTAATTTTTTTTTGGAGGAATGGGAAATCGGAGTGTTTGAATATTGGTGAGGCTTACTAAGTAGGTTACAATGGTAATTTGTGTGAACGGTTACAGTGATTTACGCGAAAGGCTACATACAAAAGTAGTACAATAATTAATATTTGGATCGAAGAAAAATTTGTTCTTTTACTCATTTCATGAAAAAATTATCATTCTCATAGTTTGGACTTTCAAGAAAAATACAGCGTGTTCCTAAATTGGAGGTACAAAGAAAAATGAGATATTCCTTGGATAATTTAAAAAAAAAAGTCCTATAAACATTGGTCCACAAACTCTTTGTTTTCGAGGTGTTTCTTGTAGAACTACTTTTTTGTGATGATTATACCAGTTTAGGGAATCTTTATTAATCTTCACTACATATTGGTCAAATAAGTACCAAATCTCATAATTAATTTATTCATCAGAGCTTACTAACTTGATCTTTATAATAATTTGTATTTTCCTGAGGATAACAAGATCTCTATTCGGTAGCAGATACGACAAAATTACTAGAAACCAAAAAGCTTAGTACTGGACCAAAGTGTCTATTTATATTTTTACTAAACTACCAGTGATCCACTAAAAAAAATTCTGGTGGAAAGAAGCGGGCACTGTTCCACAAGATGAAAACTTCAAATTGGAATATCTATACCATATTTAAGATGAATATGTAGAGGAAAGGTGGTATGAGAATAACTTGAAAAAAAATTAACTTCAACACCCTGTATCTGAAAATAATGCGTTTACGGGCCTATGTTTATAGGTTTTTTTTTCTCAAAATGTTCCGAGAAATCTGTCATTTTTATTTGTCCTTCTAATTTAGAAATATCCTGTATACATTAATTCGAATAAAAAATGATATTTAATATGTAAAGAAGCTCTTTGGATATAGGAAATATGTTTTGCTGTGACATTTTCTACAATAAAATATATTATTTGAAGTTATTTTGAGAGCTTGAAGAGATTTATTTTCTCTGCAGAAAGTACATTGGTATCTTAGGGACTTTGAAGCAACATTGAATTCTAACCTCAAACAGTTTGCTAGTAGAGAGAAAGTAATGAATCAAAGTAATCTTCAAAATAAAATACTATGTAATAATAATAACTTTATTACAACATTGGATTTAACAAAATCAATAATGACAACAGACCCTTTCGTATATGCCACTTGGATATTTATACTTGACGTCATCAATGACGTCACTGTTCCTCATTGCATGAAATTACATTTCAGCTGCTTCATTGAATTTTTTGATCGCTATTTTTTTGAGAAATATTCATGCGAATTCAAAATATTCACTCTTTATGTGCTCTATGAATAATTTGAGACGATTAATAGTCTAATATCCATTTTTATAGGGATTCGATTTGCACGAAATTTTTTGAAAATGCTAGTGTTTGTTTTTTGATTAAAGATTAACCATATATGGCCAGAAAATTGTGATTCTTGAAATGTCATTGAGTAGGCACATCAATATCCATAATAATATGTGTTAAAAGCCAAATATTCGAAAAAACAACGGAATTAATTCAGAAAACGACTAAATCATCAAAAGCATATAAAAAGCGCAGACAAAACTCTCGATGTAGGCAACCAAACAAACCGCAACGTGTACCAAGTTTTGCCGCGTTCTCTTCGTTCAGGCGATCCAGCGTCTTTTAAAAATCCTCCAGATCCGCCTAGTCAATCATTATAGCGTATTAATCCCATTAGTTTAGAATCAACGTTACATAACAATGTGTGCAGAATTTATGTCGATTTCACTGATACCACATACCCAGTCTACAACGTCATAGAAACCTGTATTTGCGGTTTTTGTAGACTAGAGGGCACCGGCCAGAATGTCGAAATTCATTCTGTTCACTATTCTATTCACCTCGTTTGATGAATGAAAGAAAACGCATTCTTAGAGATTTTGTAACGCAATATGAGAAGTTATCGGCTTTTATTGATGGGTTGAGGGGATTGTGAGAATTTCAAGACATAATCTCAAAAAAATCAAGCGGTGATGAATCCCATTATCTAGGCGGCCAACTTTGTCGTTCTCATTTCTTAATATGATTGATTTTGACAATTCTCCTCCAACAGGCCAATTGAAGAGTCCCCGGTCTACCGTAGTAAAACACATTTTTTTGGCAAAATTCGATTTTATTATTCAACATGTTCCCTTCGAAAGCGATACAGCGATTAAAGCGATCTTCCAACTTTTCGATAACATTTTTGTAGTACGATTTGTCTTTCGCTTGAAATGGGCCTCACTTTTGGCGATTATTTCTTCATTGGCGCTAAATTTCTTTCCAGCGAGCAATCTTTTGAGGTCCGAGAACAGGAAAAAGTCGCTGGGGTCAGATCTGGCGAATACGGTGGTTATAGAAGCGATTCGAAGCCCAATTCATGCAATTTTGGCATTGTTTTCATTGATTTGTGACACGGCGCATTGTCTTGATGAAAGAGCACCTTTTTTTCTTCTAATGAGGCGGTTTTTAACGATTTCAACCTTCAAACGATCCAATAACCCTATATAATAATCGCGGTTGATGGTCTGGCCCTTTTGGAGGTAATCAATGAATATTATACCTTGCGCATACCAGAATACTGATGCCATAACCTTGCCAGCTGACTGTTGTGTTTTTCCTTGGTTTGAATTCGGTTCATCGTGTGCAGTTCACTCAGTGAAATGTGATGGTGCCATGTTTCATCCATTGTCATATATCGACGCAAAAAAAAGGTTTATGGCACTTAAACAGCTTCAAACACTGCTCAGAATCATTAACACGTTGTTGCTTTTAATCGATTGTGAGCTCACGCAGCACCCATTTCGCTCACAGCTTTCTCATATACAAATATTCGTGAATGATATTATGTACACATTCATATAATATCTTCACAATGTCTGCTATCTCGATCAACTTCACTTTACGGTCATTCAAAATTATTTTGTGAACTTTTTTGATTTTTTCGTCGGTGACAGCCTCTTTTGGGCGTCCACTGCGTTCGCCGTCTTCGGTGCTCATTTCACCACGTTTAAAATTAGCATACCAATCAATGATTGATATTCCTGGTGCAGACCCCGGAAACTCTTCATCAAGCCAAGATTTTGCTTCAACTGTATTTTCTCCCTTCAAAAAGCAATATTTTATCAGCGGACGAAATTCTTTTTTTCCATCTGATTTCAAATAACACAAATAGCTACACTCACAACGCAATATCTCACAAACTAATGGTCGGACTGCTGTCAAATTTTTACACGTATCGTTTGAAGGTTGGTACTAACTGAAAATCATATGGATTTAATACTAGCACCCCCATCTGTGCGTCAAACCGGGACTTTTCAATTGGCCTGATAAGAACATTGATTTTGACATTTCTCCTTCACGTTCACATGCAAAATTAATGGCTGTTTTCTCTTTTAGCATCCAATAATTGAATAACGATAGTGTCAGTTGGTTGAGTGTAAACATAAAGTTGGAATTGAAATCTTGTTACAAAAAATACAATTTGTAGTGTTGCCAAGTCAATAAACTGTAGATAAAACAACTCAGGAATTTGAGTAGGATATACATTTTTGACTAACGCCAGTCCGATAAGTTATCAAGCACAAGAATGTGTCAATATTTATTTTTAACTTAATGGTTCGATAAAATTCACTAAAAAATTATCACGGCGCTAAATTCTCAATTGAAATCTGTCACAAAGTCGGTCAGATGAATGATAACTATAATTACATAAGAATGTTGTATGTGATTCGTTTGTGCAATCGAGCGTTCAGGCATTTAATACTCAGAAATATTGATATATCTGTGAGAATTGTACGGTTGATTGGTTTCTTGAAGATTATAGTTATCAGCAACTCTTCCGCGTTTTTTGGACATATTTGTTCAATTATAACCGGCACGTTTACGCTTTTATTCTTATCAAGAACGTAACTTATTAATACATAGGCGTACAACTATGTTTCCGCCATTTTTTTTTCCGAAATTCGAGGCTTTATTGTAAAAAACTGGTTATACATTTATGATTCAAAGTATTGTCCATCGCTGGTCACTACTTTCTCCCATATTTCGGGCAGCGTACGAATCCCGCGTTGAAAACAATGGACATCTTCTGAAGCGATCCACGAATCGATTCAATCTTTTACTTCTTCATAAGACCGGAAGTGCTGGTCAGCCAGGCTGCGTGTCATTTATCGAAACAGGTGATAGTCCGAGGGAGCAACGTCTGGAGAATACGGCGGGTGGGGTAGGACATCCCATTTCAACGTTTCCAAGTATGTCTTGACCACTTTCGCAACATGGGGTCATGCTGTAAAATCACTTTATCATGTCTCTCATTGTATTGCGGCCGTTTGTCTTTCAATGCTTGGCTCAAACGTATTAATTGTATTCGATAACAATCGCCTGTGATTGTTTCAGTCGGTTTTAACAACTCATACACTACGCCGAGCTGGTTACACCAAATACTGAGCATGACCTTGGAACCGTGAATTTTCAGTTTGGCCGTCGTTGTGGAAGCATGGCTGTGATATCCCCAAGATTTTTCTGCACTTAGGATTATTGTAATTAACCCATTTTTCGTCTTCAGTCACAATGCGATGCAGAAATCCCTTTTATGCCTTGCAAGCAGCTGTTCACAAGCAAATAAAAGCCATTCAACATCTCTCGGCTTCAACTCGTACGGCACCCAATTTTCATGTTTCTGAATCATTCCCATGACTTTCAAGCGTTCTGAAATAGCTTGTTGCTTCACTCCTAATAATCCTGCCAATTCTTGTTGCGTTTGACATGAGTCTTAATCAAGTAATGCCTAAAATTCTGTATCTTCGAAAACGTTCTCCCTTCCATCGCCATGCAGGTCTTCGACGTCAAAATCACCGTTCTTGAAGCGTTATAACCACTATCGGCACGTTATTTCACTAATAGCGGCCTCACCATAGGTATTTGAGAGCATTCAATGAGCCTCAACCGCAGATTTCTTCATTTTGAAGCAGGAAATTAAAACCTCCCGTAAATGACGAGAATTTGGCTCGTAAGCTGACATGTTTAATCGAGAATAACTTTATGATGCAGACACAAATCGACTGATATTTCGATGACGTTATGTTTTAAAATATCTAAGCTTATTTTATGACATCTACGATCAATTTATTTCGACTACCACTTACCGCCACAGCCTTATATTACAAAACGGCGGAAGCAAAGTTGTACACCTAACATATAAATCATATTTTGATAATTTTAACATCGTATAAACATCATATATAACATTGAACAAAGATATATAGAATATTTTTAGAATTTTGCGATGTCTGTAATATTATGGAATTATCATATCATATCATGGAATTCTCGTAGGTTTCTGTCCCAAACAGTGCTGTTCTTCAGAGATTAGCACAGCATTTGACGCCATCTCTCTAGCTAAAAAAGAATTACAACAATTCCATACCTAAGAAAACTGATTGTGTTTTAGGTGGCCGCTTTATTACTTTGTTTTTTATTATTATTATTTTATTACGTGTTTCAAGTAGAGAACTATAAAATGTTAACCCAACAGCGAATAGTTGTACGGTCTGCATGTGAAAAAAAAGTCTCCCTATCAGGGGCTCGAACTCTCGACCTTCAGATTACAGGTGCATGATCTTAACTAGACACATCGTCAATTTATCATTATGAAAGCGAAAAGGTGCGGAATTCATATCTCTTGTCGATACACCTTTCAGTTCCCTTTATTATGATGCGATACCGTTACTTCTGCCATTTCCTGTTCGATCCAAGAGTGACATTTAGCAACGTTAGCGCTTCAAAATGAGGCACTGTCGATTCCGACATGAGAATTTCGTTCTGGCAGGAGGTTTGAACACGATTTTCCTATTTTTAACGTCCGCTGATAGAGGTGGTGCTCTTTGGCCAGGCATTTACCTCACTTTCACTGATTTTGTGCCTTGTCAGAGCGTTCTTATCCCTTGTATCTGTCAGAGCCGTTGAAAATCTACGTTTCGAGCGAGGAGAAAAAAAAAACGTGGATAACGAACGGACGAGGTTTCGGTCGGTTGTGAGATCATCAGGGACGGACTCTAGTTTGAGAAAAATTGAACGTTTTGTTAGTTTTATTGAGATGAGAATTTTTTGTGTAGGTGATGATTTTTTGTGATACATAGTCATAGTCATAGTCATTTATTTTTCCATCAAAAATTTACATGGACTGTCAATTAAATATTAAATATAAGAAATAAAAAACAAAAATGCATACATATAAGTACATATACAAAACGAAACAACCATCACAAACTTTGCAGGTCAGCCACACCATCAAAAAACTCCCTCACACTATAAAACTCGCCCTGCATCAACAATCTCCTGGTAGAATATTTAAATTTGGCCGAATGAAACCCTCGAATGCTTAGTGGTAATGCGTTGTACAGATTGATGCCGTTAGACACGAAACACCTTTGCACTGCCGCGGTTCGAATTTTCGGCTGCCTTATGTTATCTTTTCTGCGGGTATTGTGTTCGTGAAAATCAGACTGCCGGGCATATTCCCTCCTATTATCATGGATGAAGCACAAACAGGCAAGAATGTAGCACGATGGTATGGTTAGTATGCCATATCTCCGGAATAATCCTCTACAGCTTTCTGTTTTAGGTAGGCCAGCCAGAACCCGCATACAGGGGTCTCACTAAATTGGAGGTACAAACAAAACGGATCATTTAAAGAAATAAGTCCCATGACCATAGGTCCGCAAAAGCTTTGTATTCAAGATACAGGGTGTTGAAATTCTTTTTTTTCGAGTTTTTTTCTCATAGCACCTTCCTTAAAAAGATGTTGAACTTATGTGATATGATAATTTTGAATACAAATCTACAGGGTGATTTTTTTTCTGGTACAGTGCCCGCTTTTTTCCTCTAGAAACTTTTTTTGGTTAACCACTGGTAGTTTAAAAAAATTTATAAAGAACTTTGGTCAGCACTACACTTTTTGGTGATGTAGTTTGTGTGTATCTGCTACGTATTTCAAGAATAAAATTTCAAACAATTTCTTAGTAATCGACAGGAAAATCCAAATTATTATAAAGATCCAGTTAATAGTTAATGAGATGTGATGAATGAATTAGTTATAAGTACTTATTCACCCAATCTGTAGTTGAGATTGATGAAGATTCGATAAACTGGTATAATCATCACAAAAAGTGGGACTATAAAAATCACCCTGTAAACATAGCGTTTGTGGGTATAAAGGACTGTTTTTCTTGAAAATATCCAAGGAATCTTTCATTTTCCTTTATACCTACAATTTAGGTACACCCTATAATTTAAACTTCGACTTTATTATCTTTTATTCATATTCATTATTAATTAAAATTAATAATATATATTTATTTATTACTTCTACTTATACCCAGGTTCGGAGCGAAGAATTTTGCGCCCCTACTAAAAAAGCATCAAACAGGCAGAAAAAATTTTACATTTAACAGTTATTCGAAAGCAAAATCCTAGAAATTATCCATAAGTTGAATGTGTATAAACATCGGCTTTCAAATAATTCGAGAGCAGAGGTAGTGTTGTTTTTTGTCTTTGTGTGTGAAATACATAATGATTTCATCCCTGTTTCAATGGGGGTAATAGGGAATTCTGTTTATATTGGTTGGGCTGTGTTATTTAGTACAGGCGGATTAGCAAAGGCGGTTTGGAGATTTTTATTGCAGGGAATGTTGATGAACGCAGCGGGGCGAAACAATCTTATGATTGTTTTTAACAATGAAATATGAAAAAGTGACTAGCAAACTGGGCCGAATTTCCGCCCATCAAAAAGAGGCGGTTACTTCACTGTTTCCCCCCAAACGTCGGTCCTGTTCATACCTATTTTGTTTGTCTTCTCTGTAGCCTCGAAAAAGTCTGAATATAAAGACGAAACGTTGACTTAGACCATAGAGTAATAAACAGAGGAAGTATAAGCAAATTTTACATGTCCCCAACATGGTTTGATTACGTTGTCGGATTGCGATCTTCTTTAAATCCACAATTTTACTATATCATTATGAATGTATATTGTATTGAATGAAATATATTTATTTGGGTGATTCCCGATTAAAAATGCAAATTTGAATATTTGGAATCCGATATTTTTCCTTATTGTCGAATATTGCAGAATATTCATTTTTTTCTGTATCTACCTGCTGAAATCCAAGGTTTGTCAACTTTTGCTCTCCTAGTGTTATCGGTTGTTTCACGTCGTTTGGCGCGCTTGAAGTTTGTTTTCTGAATTTCTGACATATTTAGGTATTTATTTCAGTAAATATTGAGTTAATATGGAACGTTGATTCACTATGGGACATAAGAAGTGCGTTCTTTGTGGAGAAACTCGCGAATTTAGTAAGATATCGTATCACTGATATGTTTTCATTTCCGCACGTTTCATGACAAATTTGATAGTTCATGGTGGGGACAAAATTTGTTTATTGAAAATGACATATGCTCCCTCTATATATGTTTATTACACTGAGACTAAGACCAAATTAGTCGACTGATTTCTATGTTCCTAACCCTATAATTTGAACTCCATAAAGGAGTTCGTGAAAACACCAAATTCATATAATTTAAAATCCATCACTCAAACAACATCCTGCTAGTCCGGTCCTGCAAATCTTTAGCATCCTTCCTGCCAGATGATCGATTGCTTCGATGATTTTCTCGCGTTTTGACCGTTTGACGAGATCGTAACCAATTTTTGCAACATGTAGTCCGCACGAGAAGAGAAAATTCGTTCACAGAGTGGCGATAAGACAACTCGCTTTTGGCCTCAGCAACGTCCGCGAATAACCAACCTGCTAATCAGCCGATTTCATCGATCCATCATCGCCTGATCACAGACGAAAACTTCCTGTGGTTCTCGATGATCGTGAAAAACGCAAGTGGCGAAGATGAGAGTGGCTGTTAATTTTAGTCTCTCTATCGCGGAAATCGTTAACAACGTCCTTTTAATCAGCTTCCTTTGTTCTCCGGCCAGTCTTGTAGCTTGTCTGGTATGATAATTATTTCCTTGTCGGTATCTTGGTGGTAATTTGCGAATTTCAGTGGTTTCGTGATCTCCGTTTTGTCTCTTATTATGAGCGTTGCTACTTTTACACGTTTCCGAAAGCGATCGAATAGCTATTAAATGATTTTTGATAGCATTTTGTTGAGAATGAGGCGAACTGTTGTTTTTGCGAGCTTTTTCCAACCTTAATTTCTCCTAAGGATGTTTGAATTGTGCTACTAGAACTAGATTGTTGTTTTACTGGTGCTGCATCGTATGCCACCAGGATATGTGACCTTCCAAATGCTAAAGGACTAGGCAACAGCCTAATGGAAAGATTGTCACCGGTTGATTTTTCGTATTTTGTAGAATATGATCTCCTACATGAGATACAGCAATACAAAAATTATCAACTTCAAACAACAAAGTATGTGTGGATGTAATCTCAGTATTAGGAAAGGAAATGTAAGCGGGGCATCATACATTCCAACGTATGATACAAATGTACAGATAAAAACCTCAGCAAAAACTCTGTCTCCCCGTATAGGTATAGTGATTGGTTTGTGTATTTGTTTACAGAATAAGCTGACATATTTATATTGAAGGGCTTCCTCCTCATCCAAACAAAGTCTTCTCTATTATTTCTCTTCACCAACGGTTGACGACTTTATAATTAAATCTGAAAACAAAAAGAAAAAGAACCAGAAAGGAGAAATAAATGTTAGTTTCCATTTTATTGATTTTAAGTTAGCGACCCATTCCAAAAAGAATCTGAAACTGAATGGATATCTTGGAAAACACCATGAAATTTATAAATTAGACAAGTATTCACCAAGTGGTCAATGGTTTCTTCTACACTACACTCACATATTGGGCTATCAATAGAATGCCACTTGAAGAGCATACTATTGCAACTGCTATGACCAGTCCTAAGTCGATTTAAAATACACCAAATTTTCCTGGGAAGATCGAAACCTAAAACTTTCTCTGAAGGATCAATGATTAGACTTTTGTTGAAGACATTACAAGAACTCCAATCCGAACGCCAAATTTCCTTGTCACTTTCATTAGATTGAAGGAAGGTATTAATCCATAAAGGTTTGCGTGACTTTAATCTGGCAGTTCTTGAATCTGGGAGGTAAGATACAATTGGAAATAAGTTCGAGTAAAAATGAAATTTTTCCCAAGATTTCTGAGCTGAGACCTGTCTACGAATATGAGGCGGAAGTATATGTGATAGCATTGGTAACTAATGTAAAGGTGTAGATCGAATAGTTCCACTGATAATTCTCATAGAAACGTTAAGCTGTGCATCAATTTTATGAACCAAAGAGAACAACTGTATTCAGCAGCAGAAAAAACAAGGCCAAAGCTGCCGTACGAAAAGTGCTGGCATCAGCACCCCATGAAGAACAAGAAAGTCTATAATTGGCCCAACTCAATCTTATTACTACTTACTAGTTTTCGAGATACAGGGTGGCATTTCTTAATGGTAACGTGCTTATTCCTCAGATATGGCCTTCAGTGATTACTAGCTTTTAGCCCTAAATAAAAAATGATTGCGTTAGTTGAAGCCTATTTCGAAAGAAAAGACGAATTATTCAACAGAAAAGGTAGTGAAATGTTACAGGAGCTTAAGAGGTGACAACAAGTTGAATAATGAAGTCGAACTACTTTAAGAAAAAATGTGTTTTCACTGGTTATGTCCAGGACTATTATTATTGAGTGAAGTGCTATACAGAATTCTACACGGAAAAGACCTATTCGAATTATCCTTCCAGTTCTAGAACTTGATCCATTACATGGCCACTATATCTTACAAAATGGTTTATAAGTGTGCATTTACGCAGTAGGTATCAAATAACAGATATCGCGTAACAATTATCAAGTAACGAATACTCTAAACGTTACCTTTCAACAGAATGAATAGCAATAATTAGGAGTAGGTGATATTTTAATGAAAATAACCTAATATTTTCATGATAAACCACTTTCATAATCTTCATTGAAATGGAAGAAGCCGATGCGTTTTTTGCCTAATTGTTATTTGCTATATGTTATTTGGTGCTGCATAAATTGACTACTCATTTTCTTTCGCCCTGCAGAATATTTCAACTTCCACGCATCCTAAAAGTTCAATTGTGACCAATTTCGAGGGTTTCTTATTGATTACAATGCACCAAACCAGTAGGTTAAGCTTCAGTCTACTTATACGAGTATATTTACACTTCAACATATCATTATAACCTACGTTACTACAAAAAAGAGGCGATTGAACTTTACGATAAGTTCAACGTTTATAAGGTTTCTACCTACTACCCTTTCAACGCATGCAAATATGTAACTCTATGCGTGGCACGTTCCACTTTCGAATGCTCCCCTAACTTTTTCCCAGTGGCGCACTTTTGATTTTGAAACCTCCTCTAACAAAAAGGATGAATCATCTTATTCCATTAGAAAATGGTAGTATTATATCAATACAATGTCTACTTAGCAGTACAGGATGTCCCTGATTTAATGATTCAATTCTATGATAAAAAATATTAGGGTAATTTCAAATGATATTTTTCAATAGAGTAACAGCCTTTCGAGCCTTATGGTGAATTTTATTTATTTCCTCTAGATCTTACGTAGGGAATGTAAATGAAGTATTGTTATTTGGGAACTATAATTACTGATTAACCATACAGGATGTTCCTGGAACCAAGGAATCTCACAATGTGAGATTCCTAGGTTAACTTCTCAGAGCAATAAACATAGATTTGGGGAACATATGTCATTTTCATGAGCAAATTTTATCCCCAACATGAACTATCAAATTTAACATGAAGCGCGCGGAAATGAAAACGTATCATCGATACGATATTTCACTCAATTCGCGAGTTTTTCCACGAAGAACGCACTTCTGATGTCCCATAGTGAATCAACGTTTCATATTAACTCAAAATATATTAAATTAAATACCTAAATATATCAGAAAATTATCAAACTTCAAGCGCGCCAAACGACGTGAAACAACCGATGACACTAGGAGAGCAAAAGTTGCCAAACCTTGGATTTCAGTAGATAGAAACAGAAAATAATAAATATTCTACTTATTATGAATTCGACAATTAGGAAAAATATCGGATTCCAAATATTCAAATTTGCATATTTAATCGAGAATCACTCAAATAAATACCTATATTTCATTCAATATAATATACATTCATAAACATTCATAATGATATAGTAAAAATGTAGGTTTGAAAATGTATCACTATCCGACAACGTAATCTAACTATCTTGGGGACACGTAGAAGTTGCGTGTATTCCCTCTATTTATGTTTATTACTCTATGGTTAACTTTGAAAAAATTTTTATGAACATGGGCTAGCAAAAGCTTTGTTTTCGAAATACTGGGTGTTTCTTGTAGTCCTACTTTTTTGTGATGATTATACCAGATTATTGAACCGTTATTAATTTTAGCTACTGCTTGGAAAAATAAGTATCAAACTTAAAATTGATTCATTTATCACAACTGATTTAGTGGATCTTTATAATAATTTGGATTTTCCTGAGGATTGCGAGAGGATTGTTTGAAACTTTTTTTCGAAATCGGTAGGAAACACGATAAAACTATACAAGAAACCAATAAGTGAAGTACTGGACTAAAGTTTCTTTCTACATTTTTCTAAAATACCAGTTGTCCACAAGAAATAATTCTGTACGAATGAAGCAAACACTGTTTCCGAAAAAATATCACCCTGTAGATTTGCATTCAACATTACGAGTAGCTTATCACATGATGAAAATTTTGAATCGGCATGTCTATACTAAATTCAAGTTGAATATCTTGTGGAGGAAAGAAGATATGAGAGAAAACTAAAAAACAAACAATCAAACTTTGATAATACCTTGTATTTCGAAAACAAAGCATTTGTGCCTTATGTTTTTAGGACTTTTTATCATTAAAATGATTCGCGGACTCTGTCATTTTTGTTTGAACCTCCTATTCAGGAACAGCCTGCATAATAACCGATTTTCATAATTAATTTCGAGTAAATAGATATTTTTTTAATATTTTTGGTTACATATTCCTCCCAAAATTTCAGCAGGGGTTAGGTTAGGTTGTGTTAGGTCTTTACATATCCCTGCTAAAATTTCAGCAGAGCTTAGCATAAATTTTTCCCTGCTAACAATAAAATATTGAATATTAAGAATAATAAACCAAAAACAAGGCAGAAACTAACAAAAAACCACACACAAACAGTAGTAGATTAATAATTTCAGTAATGAAAGTTTCAAACAACTGAATATTAATATAAATAACAAAAAACAACGCGAAAACTACCAAAAAACCACACACAAACAAGAAAAATTGATAATCTCAATCATACAACTTGCAAACTACCCCCTACCCTTGACAACCCTGTCTACACCCCTGCAACCACCCTCCGAGTCCCGCCGACGCCCCAAAAACGACGTCCACACTCGCCGTCGCGTCGTCTCCAGATCGATACGCCTCAAACAAACGCGCCTGATCCACAAAACCGGAGGAAATCCTTCATCCTTGTTCGGGTATCGAGTTAGCCTTGCCAACGCCGTCAGCTGTTTTCGAAAACAAAGTCCAGTCTACGCGAAATCGCCGCCTACTTAGACCCGAACCGACACTCACTCGATAGTTTTAATTGCGGCAACGTAAGAGGCGCGAGGCGACAATAAAAATTTTTTTTTTCGTGTGTGTTAAGTGCGTTTCACATATTATAAATCGAGGGATGGACACGGGGCTTTAGGTGGCGAGATGAGCAGGATTAAGGGCGGCTGCAAGAAGCCCGAGTACCAGGAGGAGGATTTTGGCGGCAGGACTATCTTGGACGGTGAGTTGAGTTGAGAGTTCTCTGTTTGTGTTTCGCTATGCGGAGAATTCGGTGAGTCAGACAACGTTGCGGTTTGTCGGTGGACCGGACGATCCGGGTCGAAGATGACCATGAAAACGGCTGGCGGTGTCTTGGAAGATTGAGGACGAGGGGGCTTATTGATCGGGATGGTAGCGGTGAGATTCTAGATTTTCGGGTGTCTGCGATTGAAATTTGTAGGTTTTTTCAAAGTACAGGGTTAGGATCGACTAATTTGGATTAAGCCGCTGACGTTTCGTCTATATATTCAGATTGTATCAAGGCTACAGAGGAAACAAACAAACTAGGCTTAAGTTGAAGTAACAAATAGTTAGATAAAAACCTAATTTCAGTTATACTTTATACAGAATGTTCCTAAATTGGTGGTACAAGCGAGAATGACAGATTCCTTGGATCATTTTAATAATAAAAAGTCCTATAAACATGAGGCCGCAAACGCTTTGTTTTCGAGATAGAGGGTGTTATTGAAGTTCGATTTTTTTTTAAAGTTTTCTCTCATAGCATCTGCCCTTCACAAGATATTCAACTTAAGTTTGGCATATAGATAGTATTCATCATATGATTGGCTAATTTTCAATGCAAATTTTTGATATTTTTTCTGGAGCTGTGTCCCTTTGTCTCTTCCAGAATTTTTTTTTGATGTACCACCAGTGGTTTAGAAAGTTGTGAAGAGAAACTTTGGTCTAGTACTACACTTTTTGGTTTCTTGTAGTTTTGTCGTATCTGCTACCGTTTTCGAGAAAAAAAATTCTCTAGTGATCCTCAGGAAAATCCAAATTGTTATAAAGATCCAGTTAGTAAGCTTTGATTAATAAATTAATTATAAGTTTTGGTACTTATTCACCCAATCTGTAGCGAAGATTAATAAAAATTCGATAAACTGATATAATCATCACAAAAAAGTAGGACTACAAGACACACCCTGTATATCGAAAACAAAGCGTTTGCAGGTCCATGTTTAGAGGATTTTTTTTTAATATCTGAAAAATCTCTCGTTTTCCTTTGTACATTCAGTTTAGGAACACCTTGATTACAGCAAATCATACCGAAGACATAGAAAGAAATAGAGTCACATGTGGATAATCAATGTTTACAGATTATTACAGATATTGTGTATGTATATTTGTGGTATTTATTTCGTTTTTATGTGCAAATAAGAGACATTCACGGATATATAAACCCTAGATTTTTAGTATATTTAGGCAAATTCAAATAACACGTTTTTTATTTACAAAGAGAGATTGCACAGATGAACTAATTCCCTAAATAAATTTTCCATATACAATTATTGATTCATAGTTTGAGTAAAACAATATTTTCTTTACATTACCTTCTACATAATTAGTTACTACCCGCAAAGCATGGCATACTTGATTGAGTTTGTTCAGTATATATTCAAAATGTGCTGACCATTTCAAAAACTCAAATTATGATTCCCAAGATCCTTAAATATTTTGCTATTTTGAAATTTTGTTCATCAACATTATTCTCTGATGACTTATCTTTAGTTTCACTTGAAATGAGAAAATGTCATTTTTTTCTTGTTGATTGTCATCATTCTACAGCTGATGATGTATATATGTTGACAGTATTCAATTTTTGTTTGATTCATATCATTGTCTGCAACTAGAAAGTTAATATCATTTGCAAAGTTTGTAAGCTACGTCTTCCAACTGGTGAGATATATTGTCCAGGTCATTAACCATTATCAGGAATAATATTAGCCCTAAAATACTTCCTTGTGGCACACCGAATTCACTTTGAAGCAACCCTGAAAAGGATGCTTTGTTATCTTTACTCTTTGCAGTCTATCAGACAAGTCAGATGCAAGCCAAAGCTTTCTAGTTCTTCCAGTTTTAAAAAATCTGTAGAAACTACTGTGTATAGCTAAACAATTGTTATTCACATAATAAAATAGTGTAAAATAGAATAACTCGTATGTATTACACAGTAACTTTAGGTTAGGAACTAACATGAAAAGAACAAGTACAACAATTTCCAAGGTTCAAAGCATTTTGGAGACTGTTTATGACTCATCAAATTATTAGTTTCAAGTGTCATCACTTATTCAATCAATTTGATACTCTCCTTTCATTCCACAGGGCCTCTTATTATCTGTTATAATACACAAAAACTGTAGATAATAAGGAGACAATGGTCCAAAATACACAGTGTCCCATATTGAAGAACTGCCACAATAGCTTTTCCGAATGAAGAAAAATCATGGGAATTTTTGGGAGATAGCAGGTGATAAATAAATAAAGGGTGCTTTTTTAGAGCTATAGAACTTTAATTTGCAATAAAACAACGATGGATTATTCGATTGACATGAATTTTATTTATCCGCAAGATAATTTTGTGGCATTACATTTTAAATATGATTTCTGGCATATGACCGCTACGGCTGGCTCGGATGTAGTCCAATCTGGACGTCCAATTTTCGATGACTTTTTCCAACATTTGTGGTCGTATATCGGAAATAACACGGCGAATGTTGTCTTCCAAATGGTCAAGGGTTTGTGGCTTATCCGCATAGATCAATTACTTTACATAGCCCCACAGAAAGTAGTCTAGCGGTGTTAAATCACAAGATCTTGGAGGCCAATTCACAGGTCCAAAACGTGAAATTAGGCGGTCACCAAACGGGTCTTTCAATAAATCGATTGTGGTACGAGCTGCGTGACATGTTACGCCGTCTTGTTGGAACCACAGCTCCTGGACATCATGGTTGTTCAATTCAGGAATGAAAAAGTTAGTAATCATGGCTCTATACCGATCACCATTGACTGTTACGTTCTGGCCATCATCGTTTTTGAAGAAGTACGGACCAATGATTCCACCAGCCCATAAAGCGCACCAAACAGTCAGTTTTTCTGGATGTAACGGTGTTTCGGCATACACTTGAGGATTAGCTTCACTCCAAATGCGGCAGTTTTGTTTGTTGACGTAGCCATTCAACCAGAAGTGCGCTTCATCGCTAAACAAAATAAAATGGACGTAGGCGCGATACGTATTCCGTACAGAACCATTATTTTCGAAATAAAATTGCACTATTTGCAAGCGTTGTTCAGGCGTGAGTCTATTTATGATGAATTGCCAAACCAAACTGAGAATAAATCACTTGACAGCTGTTAAATCGGTCGCCATCTTGAACAGTAATGCCAACTTAAAGTTATATACCTTGAATAAAAACACCCGTTAGTACTGCGTCCAAAAAGTACCGGAAATTTGTCAATTCTTCTTTTTTGTCTTCTATCGAGTAAAAACGGGAGCCTTGAGAGGTAATAAAAAGTCTGCCGGAGTCATATCAGGAAAATATGGTGGTTTTTGCTGTTTGTTGAGATTGTGATCGTAAATAAAAAAGTCTTATTCGAAGAGTTATTTGGCATTATCGTGACTAGTTATATGATCAATTTTTAGTAATTCCTCTGCAGAATGTTTAATTCCAACAATTTTCCAAATACTTAAATTTTCTAAAGTGAGCATTGACGCAAACAATTATTATCTACAACCTGACCTGACCTAACCTCAAAAAATTAATTTCGCTAGCACTCTCTACGTTTCAAACGTGAACAAACCTTCATTTTGGTCCTTCGTGTGGTCACGTCGATTTTATCTTTCTTCCACATCTCAACTTTTCGCTGAGACCTTCGAGCAAATACCAAATTTATTCAACGGAAAGCAAAATTCCAACAATTACGTTTGGTTTCTCAATTCAATAACTTAACGAGATCTATAGTACGTTAAAAAATTCCGCTAATGAGAACAATAAGTTTCACAATTTTACCTATACCAATCAAGCAGAATGAGTTTGCTGATCCGAAGATGTAACACACCACTTTCTTGATTAATATTTGCAGATCGTATGTTTGCCAATAGGTTCAAACGCCAGTTTCTACAATTCCCAAGAAGTCATGCATTGTTTGATCAATTAGACGCTGTCAATTTACCTGTCAACCGTTGGGAGGTTGCGTAATGCCACTATTTATTCATGCTGGTTGTATTTGCAAAGTGGAATGATGTAGATGACGCAACGTCTGGAAGTCTATAAATTTTGAGCAAGTTTGCGCAATGCCGTGTGTTTATAACTGCTTTTTTTCAAGGCGAACAATGGAAACATGGGATGCAAATATGATTTATTGGAATTTTTGGAGGTTCCTAATGAATATTGATGTTTTTTGAGGTCTGGAATTCAATAGAAGTGGCATTCTTCGTTTTTATGAAAATACGTCCGTAGACCGTAATAGGCTTCAACCTCAGCAATCACTTCTTCATTAGAGTCAATTTTCTTTCCTTGGAGCATTTTTTTGAGTTCTGCAAACATCCAGCAATCACTGGAGGCCAGATCACTTCTTCATTAGAGCCTAATTTAGAGTCAAAATATCCATGCAAAAAATCCTTTTCATTCCATTTAAACATCTCCAAACAGCGATTTTCTTCTCAGGGCTCTATTGTTCTTTGAGCATTTCCATCAAAAATTTTTGAATTCAATTCAGGAACATCCTGTATATCTCTATGAATTGCGTGCATGACTAATAATATGTTACAACAATGAAAATTACGTAAATGGAAGTCCATTAAGGTATAAATATATAAATATGTAAAGATATATTCATCATTATGTTGATTCAATTTTTTTAGACTAGACTTGCACATCTCATCATATTAAATTTTGTTATTTTCATTAAAATAATTGATAAACTTAGTAGGAATGATGTATTTAATACCATGAAAAATAGGCTCACCATTGATAAATTTAGAAATTATATCACTTTTTCGAGTTGAAAACAAACAATTTTATTTGATATTTCAAGCTGTCTTCACTTTCGTAGACAGTTCTCAATGCCCATAGGTTTTTGAATAAAAGAAAATGCAACTACATTTTTTTGATCAAATCATAGAGTAAGAAACATTGATTGAGGGGGTATACGCAATTTTTACATGTCCCCAACATGGTTAGATGACGTTGTCGGATTGTGATATATTTTCAAATCCACAATTTTACTATACCTTTATGAATGTTTATTATATTGAATGAAATATATTTATTTGTGTGATCCCCAATTAAATATGCAAATTTGAATATTTGAAATCCGATATTTTTCCTAATTGTCGGATTTATAATAAGCAGAATATTTATTATTTTCTGTATCTACCTGCTGAAATCCAAGGTTTGGCAACTTTTGCTCTCCTAGTGTCATCGGTTGTTTCACGTCGTTTGGCGCGCTTGAAGTTTGTTTTCTGAAATTCTGATATATTTAGGTATTTATTTCAATATATTTTGAGTAAATATAAAACGTCGATTCACTTTAGGACATAAGAATTGCGTTTTTAGTGGAGAAACTCGCGAATTGAGTGAAATATAGTTTCACTGATATGTTTTCATTTCCGCGCGCTTCATTTCAAATTTGATAGTTCATGTTGGAGACAGAATTTGCTTACCGAAAATGACATATGCTCCCTCTATCTATGCTTATTACTCCGAGGATTAAATAAACTCAATTTCCGTCTTGTTAATTTCTCAATTCATTTAAATTTTGCATTCATCTTGCGTTTTTTCGCTCATAAAATGAATTATAAATTCCACTCCAGCTAAACAAACTCTTTTTGTTCAAGCTATATTATTTAATTAGTAAAACTTAAATTCCCCATATATGCATATTTCCTAATATGGACAAGGTATGGTTGGCTGACGATAAAAAAAAAATCATTATCTGTGACCCCCTAGATCAAGCTGTCTCGATTCGAAATCAAGAAAGATACTATGTCTCACGGCCAATGAACAAGAGGCATTCTATCAGTTGAGACATTGAGGAAAGAACATGAATATGCGGAATACACATAACAATTTTACCAATTATTTTAAGAGTTTAACTGCGAAATATGTAGACTGAAATGGAAAGTTCCAGATTGAAATGAGCAATAGATGGATCGTCTAGAATATTCAGAATTCGATATTTCCCATATTATGCATCATAGAAATGTATGAGAACTTTTACTTGGGATTTATTTTGGATAGAGAATCCTATTTTGGTATATTTCTTCAATCGATTTAAAGATTTCAGTTTGAATTCTATGGTGGACTCTAAAATTAACTAAAACTATTCACATAAATAATCTCTAACATTTGTAGAACTTGCAGTGTTAGAAGATGAACTTGAAATTACAAAATATAATCCTTAAATTGTAATTTCCAATTTTTTAGGTATCAAAACAGAAAAGATGAAACTTGTTTTAATCAGGTTCCCTAATTCGATTCTAATAATTTCAGTAGCTTCAAGCTAATTGAAATAATTTTTAATATTTCCTCATTCAAATTAGTCAAAATTGACGCAAAAAACATACAAGAGGAACAAGCATTGCATCGAATATTTTTATGCAAGTCCATAGTATTCTCAGCTGGTTAACCTTCAAAACGTTTAACCGGTAAAACAGCATCAGCTGCCGTATCAGAATACACTTATCATTTACACATACTATTATTGCTACCCATCCAGCAGGAAAAGATCTTTAAACAACTTGAAACCCAAGCTGCGAAACGTGCAAAACTTTTGTTTCTCACTGAACCAGAGCAATATTCCAGAATTTTAAATTCACTTTGATTATTATAGGAGAAGGAGAATACATTAGTATATTCTAAATATATTCAATTAGGCTTTTATAAATATACACGTTCATCAATTCTAATTTTTCATATCAAAGTGACGTCTTATTCATTTGGTATAAAAGCGAGTTATTTATTCAATCCTTAGTTAAAAAAGTTGATCAAGATTTCTAGAAAAATCTCATTTTCGTTATTAAGTAGCTACTGGAGCAAATTTTTTATATTTTCGATATAAGCCCAAGCACTGCCATATGCATTCCTAGTGAAAGTAGAGCATAGAGTAATTAATATAGATAGAGGAAGTATACGCAATTTTTACATGTCCCCAAGATGGTTAGATCACGTTGTCGGATTGTGATATATTTTCAAATCCACAATTTTACTTTATCGTTAAAAATGTATATTATATTGAATGAAATATATTTATTTGAGTGATTGCCGATTAAATATGCAAATTTGAATATTTGGAATCCGATATTTTCTCTAATTGCCGAATTTATAAAAGCAGAATATTTATTATTTTCTGTATCTAACTGCTGATGAAATCCAAGGTTTGGCAACTTTTGCTCTCCTAGTGATCGGTTGTTTCACGTCATTTGGCGCGCTTGAAGTTTGTTTTCCGAATTTCTGATATATTCAGGTAATTATTTCCATATATTTCGAGTTACTTTGAAACGTTGATTTACTATGGGACATAAGAAGTGCGTTCTTTGTGGAGAAACTCGCGAATTGAGTGAAATATCGTATCACTGATATGTTTTCATTTCCGCGCGCTTCATGTCAAATTTGATAGTTCATGTTGGGGATAAAATTTGCTTACTGAAAATGACATATGCTCCCCTCTATCTAAGTTTATTACTTTGAGGAGTAGAGCAACTCAAATCTAACTTTTTTTAAACTCTAGGTGTTTTCTATCGAAAATTATCACCACAGCTTATTAACCACATAATCTAATCATTCTACAACTAAGTAATGATCTTAATATCAAATTAATCTGTTCAAATTCAGTTTTCAATAATTCTAATTAACTAATTTCAAAAACGAATAACGCAAATTTCAAAATGATTCATTGATCGACATGTAATCAGCATAATCCACCTCTGAAATATCAAATATAATTACCCTGTATCGAAAAAGATGATCGGATCATCCATCAATTGTTCCAGTCGAAGTTCAAGAGGGTAAATCATGTTGTCGAGAGGGCCAGTCAGATAGCGCATTGTTATTAACAATGAGACACTCCTTCGTCAGTTACATCAACTAACAATTTCAGCGGATGAACTTATCGAATATTTATGGTACCCAGAGCATGTCCACTGAATTAATTTTGTTACAGAACGAGAAGGAGGAACTTAAGTGAATACCATTAGTGAATTCTATGCATGTAATCAAGTAGTGTTGCGAAAATTTGATTATTGGCTTCAATAGGAAGAAACTATGAGGAAGATTTTAGAAAATTTTAGAATTTTTTGCTGCATATTTCGAATTTTGAGCTCTTAATCGTCTGAAAAAATTAGCTTTGAGACTTGTGTCAGGCATAGAGTAATAAACATACATAGAGGGAGTATATGCAATTTTTACATGTCCCCAACATGGTTAGATTATGTTGTCGGATTGTGATATAATTCAATTCACAATTTAACTATATCGTTATGAATGTATATTATATTGAAAGAAATATATTTATTTGAGTGATTCCCTATTAAATATGCAAATTTGAATATTTGGAATCCGATATTTTTCCTAATTGTCGAATTTATAATAAGCAGAATAATTATTATTTTCTGTATCTACTTACCTGCTGAAATCCAAGGTTAGGCAACTTTTCCTCTCCTAGTGTCATCGGTTGTTTCACGTCATTTGGCGCCCTTGAAGTTTGTTTTCTGAATTTCTGGTATATTTAGAGTATTTATTTCAATATATTCTGAGTCAATATGAAATGTTGATTCACTTTGGGATATAAGAAGTGCCTTTTTTGTGGAGAAACTCGCGAATTGTGTGAAATATCTTATCACTAATATGTTTTCATTTCCGCGCGCTTCATGTCAAATTTGATAGTTCATGTTTGGGTCAAAATTTGCTTACTAAAAATGACATATGCTCCCTCTATCTATGTTTATTTCTCTGAGCTGTCAGTAAACATCGAAAAAAAGACATAGGGTCTTGACATTTTCAGAATACCTCTAAGGTATGATCGCTCCATTCTATAACCATAACTATGTCAGTTCTTCGGTTAGTTAGAAGCTACTAAATTCTCTCGAGAGACACTTAGATTTATGCAGAATTTCTTAAAAATAAGTTCAATAGAAAAAATTCTATATCTTATCAATATTCACATTATTCTACTGTAATGTTGAGTCAACATACGGTAATAATATCAAAAAATTGGTGAACATGTATAAATTTCTTGATTCGAAATGAAAAACTCAATTTTTTAATTCCCAAGTTAAATATGCGAATTCTTTTCATGTCGAAAACACTGAATATAACAACAGATTAACAATCTAATTTTGCTTCCGAGCGTATTTTTCCTGATTCCTATAACAAAATAATCATATTTCGTTTCATTAAAATTAGAATTGTATCGAGAAACACAGTAGATTATTATTTATCGGTAGCTGTTTGATAATAATGAATTACCCGGCGATAAAAACAAAAGATTCAATTAAATACGTTGTTCCTCAAACGGAAAGGAAAAAGTACACCCACTTCGAAAAATACAAGGATAATTATACGAGTATAAGGAGTAACGTTCAAGGATAGGAACATAATGAAATGTACAGCGATAGATGTATTAATAGGAAAATTACTCAAAATGCTTCTAGAACTGAGGAAAAGGTGAATACAAAGTTCATGGTTAGATAGGTGTTTTGAGACTAGTTCAAAATACGACATCGATCTGTATGCATATTTGATGATGAACTTTTGCTCACTGGCGACACTCGAAAAAATATGATAGATACATTGTTTTTTTCAAATTATTATCACACTATTTGTTTATTTGATATAGATATCTGATGTAAATATAACTACATGGTAGATGAGATATTTTGTAAATAGAACAATCCATAGAATAACATAGGCGTACAACTTTGTTTCCGCCATTTTTTTTTCCGAAATTCGAGGCTTTATTGTAAAAAACTGGTTATACATTTATGATTCAAAGTATTGTCCATCGCTGGCCATTGCTGGCCATTGCTTTCTTCCATCTTTCGGGCAGCGTACGAATCCCGCGTTGAAAAAACTGCTAATTTTTTTGAAGCAATCCACGAATCAATACAATTTTTTACTTCTTCATTACTAACTTTTTCATTCCTGAATTGAACAACCATGATGTCCAACAAGACGGCACAACATGTCACAGAGCTCGTGCCACAATCGATTTATAGAAAGACACGTTTGGTGACCGCCTAATTTCACGTTTTGGACCTGTGAATTGGCCTCCAAGATCTTGTGATTTAACACCGCTAGACTACTTTCTGTGGGGCTATGTAAAGTCATTGGTCTATGCGGATAAGCCACAAACCCTTGACCATTTGGAAGACAACATTCGCCGTGTTATTGCCGATATACGGCCACAAATGTTGGAAAAAGTCATCGAAAATTAGACGTCCAGTTTGGACTACATCCGAGCCGGCCGTGGCGGTCATATGCCAAAAATCATATTTAAAATATAATGCCACAAGATTATCTTGCGGATAAATAAAATTCATGTCAATCGAATAATCCATCGTTGTTTCATTGCAATTTAAAGTTCTAAAGCTCTGAAAAAAACACCCTTTAGTAAGTAGGTAGATGCAACCATTATTGCCCAATAAAGTACTTGAATAATTCCATTTTCAATTAAATTTTAGGGCGTTCTAGCAAAGTATATCGAATCAAACAATTGGCACTTTCAAATTAAGCAACAACAAGAAACTTTCTTGAACGAGGAAACGAACATTCATCACAATAAGTTATAGAATGCATGTATTCCATAGAATATGCAATTCGATATCCTATGAGAAATCAATTTTCAAAGACCTGACCGCAACTCTGTGTAATCTGTGAAATTACACGAGCAAGCACAGATTTCATTATTCGCCAGAGATATAGAATGGAAATTCTGCTTTTATTCAAGAAAAAAAAAATTGTAAAGTAGTCACATTGAAACATTTATTTTATTTTCCTCATAAAGCATGCAACAACAATAATAATCTCATTACTCTGATGGTATAGCGTGAGAAAGTTTACATTAAGACATGAATGAATGTATTTTTATTCGAGCGTAACGATTTTAGATGATATAAATAAGCAGCTTTGATCTAAGTTCAAGGCCCATGTGAAAAAAATTCTCTTTAAAAGGCACGTACGGTTTGAACTAATTAGACAACTGAACTGCGAAGTCATTGTCTTGGTGATAATTGGATAATTTGGAAGAATTCTATCATTAAACGTGAATTTTATAACGTGGAATAAAATTGAGATATACTCGACAATTTTATAAGTATTACATTAAGCAGTTGAAAATCGTTCATTCAATTTTTTTGGAAATGTGATAGAGTTGAAGATACAATATTGATTAAAATTACCAAATTGGACATTGGAAAATGAAGAAAATGCTATCTCTTTTCTGTAAACAACACTTCCGATGCCTATGAGTATGTATATACTTTATAATTTCAGTGCCTTTGAGAGGACCATGTAACATAATGTGTTGTGGCCCAAATTTTAGGATAAAGTTTTTCATAGAAGTAGCAGAAAATGCTCGAATTCAATTGAAATAATAATATTATATATAATTAAAAGTTGTCACTTATAGTTATTGCTACTATAGGAGCCATAGAGTAATAAACATAGTAGAGGAAGTATACGCAATTCTTACATGTCCCCAACATGATTAGATTACGTTGTCGGATTGTGATATATTTTTCAAATCCACAATTTTACTATATCGTTATGAATGTATATTATATTGAATGAAATATATTTATTTGAGTGTTTCCCGATTAAAAATGCAAATTTGAATATTTGGAATCCGATATTTTTCCTAATTGTCCAATTTATAATGAGCAGAATATTCATTATTTTATGTATCTATCTTCTGAAATCCAAGGTTTGGCAATTCTTGCTCTCCTAGTGTCATCGGTAGTTTCAGGTCTTTTGGCGCACTTGAAGTTTGTTTTCTGAATTTTTGATATATTGAGGTATTTATTTCAATATATTTTGAGTTAATATGAAACGTTGATTCACTATAGGACATAAGAAGTGCGTTCTTTGTGGAGAAACTCGCGAATTGACTGAAATATCGTACCACTGATATGTTTTCATTTCCACGCGCTTCATGTCAAATTTGATAATTCATGATGGGGACAAAATTTGCTTACAGAAAATGACATATGCTCCCTCTATCTATGTTCATTATTCTGAGCTAGAAGCTGAATAATACAAAGAGTTCAAATTCAAATCAAAAAAACAATTTTCTAGCCTTAATTTCACCAAACTTCTTTATCAAATCATCCTCAGCTGAAGATGATTTCAGTTTTTCTAGTTTTTCTGTCTCTATAGACTGTCCTGTCCCATAGAAGTAAAAGAAGCTAGTATACAATTTTTTATCACCTTCAATTTCGAAAAACTTCTCTCAGCGGTTGCAGTTGTCACTGGAAAGATCAAAAATAGGTAGCATGCAATTAAATCCTCTAGAAATTGAATGGAAGACTTTTAAATTTTACCACTATTAGTTCGATAAGCTGCTTGATGGAATAAAGTTTTTAATTTCAGTTTTTAAGCATGTTATGTTGTCAAAGCTATTAGTCATTCATACAGATCAACTGTTCATTAATCTCGTATACTAATTAAGATAAAACACGTAAACGTTGTCATTCACGCTTCGAAATAACTAGACACCCTCTGGTGGACGAACATCGCCCTAAGTAAACAAGTATCGAAAATAGGTAAACTGTCGTTTGCAACTTGGACGGTATCTTAACCGTTTCCTATGGCAGATATTATTACAAAGGAAGATAGTTATTACTTCAAAACAGTACTAAAACCAGAAAACAAACAATAACACCGCAATCAGAAAAGCATAAAACACTCAATACTTCAATTTCGGTTCTTTCTTCGTCTGGCAAACAACAAAAGCCAGATTGCAATTCACTTCCTTATATTTACCTGACACTTATTACCGTTACCTGATTGACGTAGCGGTCGCGTACAAAACGAGTGTTCAATATTCGCGAAGAAAGAATTCCGGAGATCACGATTTAAGAAATTAATTCAAGAAAGGAGGTGGACACGGTTGGTCAACTCGGTAAAAATTCGAATCTAACTGCATCTCGAGCCACAGGAAATATCTGACAATCGAGGACAGATAATATAGAGTTGAAAAGTTTAAGATGAAGTAATTGAAGCCCCCTAGCTTGTGATTAAGTTAGGTTACATTGTCGTCTTGTTATTATTTCATCGAATCAGTTGCTAAAAGTGATTTTCCCTATTTCAGTATCGTAATGAGATCGTTACAGTACCAAAAACAGTGCTGTAATGAACTCATTATAGCATTGTTTTCAGTTATATTTTTTGTTTTGTGGTTGCCTACACTGAATTCCGATCCTTTAAAATTTTAACACACGTCAATTGTCAATATAATATAATTTGAAATGATTTGCAACATTATTCGCAATTTCTTCTAATTTTGGTGGTGTTAAATCGATTTCGTCAGACGCAATTCGCGAATTTAATGCGTAATTATAAATTTTTTCAAAATTCGAAACGTATAATTCAAATTCAACTTTCGTTTTTGTCAATTTTCGTAACAGTCACACCAACTGCCAAGATACAATACAAAAGTCCCTATGATGTATAATCTAAATTTTTCATTGATTTCGACAATGTTTCACAAAACTTGACTAAAATAAAGAAAATAATACTGGTTCCAGAAGGCAATTCCAACACTCATGCGTTCGAAAACGTGCGACGAAGGAGCAACTTGTTTTAGAATATACTATCATAGATTGATAATATTTTTACGAATAACTGCTGTGCCATCTATTCAATTCAAAACTCACATTACACTGAATTGTTATTCCATATCAGGTATAACAAAAAATTACAAAAAACAGAAAAAAAAATTTTGGCGCTCCCCAGCAAAAAAAAATTTCGCCGCCCTGCTCTGCCTAATTTATCTGGCAAAGTACAATATTATCTGACAGGGGACTTCGTGTTTTTGTTGATGAAAAAGTTCCAAACCGTTGAATAATGGACTTCCGCAGGAATCGGTTATGTCTCCCATATTTTCCATTTATGCCGTTGATATTGCTCTTCTGTTTCGTCATAATAATTTCGGAATTATTGAGAATACTTCAAATGTTCTGAAATTTATGGAAAATATTTTTTTTGAGTGTCAATTATGCCCTAATTCAAATAAAACAGAAATTTCTTGTTTTCATTTGAATAATCAACAAAAATATAGAAAATTCAATAATTCCGTCTTGAATCATAATTATACTGCCAAATATCTTGAAGTTACTTGATTCTTCTTTGAATTTCATAGTTCACTTGGAAAATTTATGTTTGAAATTGAAGTCGAGCAATAATAGATAGGTATCCTTTAAAAATTAGTTGATTCTTCATGGGGTGCTGATGCCAGCACTCTTCGTACGGCAGCTGTGTGTTTTTTCTGCTGTTGAGTATTGTTGTTCTGTTTGATTCATGGTCACAGTAATGTTGGGTAATATATTTTTTTATTCTTCATAATTTTTTTTTGGTTTTAGTAAAACGATTAACATGAAACTCTGCTCGAGGCTTTAAATCGTCATTCTGCTTCCAAATTCATGTTTTTATCTCGTTCGAATATGCGGTTGCCTCTCAACGAAATTACTTGCAAATTTAGAGTTTATAGGTTCTTCCGTTCGAAAGATATGAATTTTTGAAAATTCCATTCGATGTTTTGGAATCAACTACTCAGGTTCGAATCCCGCAGCTGACTATTCATTGAATTTTTTCCAACATTGATGAACTAACATTTTTTTCGCGAGTTGCCAATGTATTTTATATTTAAAAAGGAAAAAATTCACCTTAGTTCAAATTTTGTAGTGTTTTTCAAACAATAGGCCGTTTCGCAAGAAAATTACTAACATAATTAAAACTGTTGTTTTTTCTTTCTCGATTGTTACGAAAATAATTCACAGTAAACCTCAGTTTCAAAATCACGATGAACTAGAACACGCCAACTAGAGAATTCCTATCAACAAATATCACGAACTAGGCGAAAAAACTTCGTCAAGAAAAACGGAAAGCACAAAATATATCGGTCGATTTTCCTTTCAGATCAACAGAACTGTCGCACCGTGAAATTTGCTCGTTAATTAAGCCCTCGTTAACGTTAAGTCATGCTTAAAAAATTTTCAGAGAGCCGATTTCTCGACATATACACACATATTGCCGCGCTATACGCTATATGCCGGTGGTACATTCATATAGAGAAATAATTGGAGCAGTGACGGGTGTTGTAAAAACGCCCGGTATGTGCAAAACAGTAGAAGAGGGCGTTGTCTGTCATTAGACATGCATAACTTCACAATCATATGCACACGCTAAAGTGCGAGTGGATTCTTCGGGAATGTGTGACTGAGAATCTCAATACAATGCGCTATTGTCCACTTTGGATGACTGAGTTGCAGGTTTGAGAACTGCCGTTAGAAAAAAAGAGCACTGACTTGAAGTCGGGAGCTGGCGAGCGCTCATTCATGCGCCAATACGCTTTATTAGTGTGACGTCACACACCGCCATTTTTGGTTCTCCTGTCAGTATTCGGAATCCAAACAAATAAATTGTCCTTCAAATTAGTACGGTGTCGTTGAAGGAATTGGCTTATTTTCATAAATAAGAATATTTGAGGAACGATTTCGGTATTAATTGATAGACAGAAGGAACGAGATTAATACCAGTAAGTTTGAATTCTGTATATAGGAAGGTTGCCTAAATCGTACCACTTTTTACATTTTATTTTTTTTTCTACCTTATATGAAAAACCAGTGCTAAAGTACCATAACCCTGAGAAGTATTGGTTATTTAGACAAGTATATCTAAATTTTATTCACTACTCAGGTGATATTTTGTGCTAGGTAAAACACTTTTTGTGAAGTGTTGCAATCGGTACGATTTAGGAAACCAGTTGCCTAAATCGTACCCCCCACTTCCCAAATCGTACCACCTTGGTTGAAGTTGAAAATAAAATGAATCAATCACTGAAACGGCAAGAATAATTGAAGAAACTTTTTCTTTAATACAGTACTTTCTTATACATAAGTATACAATACTTAAGAACTACAATTTGAGCAAATAAACTTCTTGATTTTTGCTTTTGAGCCAGCACAACTTTCGTGAACCTATTTACTGCAATGCAAGCATTGTACCATGTCCTCGATTGAATTTTCCTCGCAAACTAAGCAAAACCACCCTTCAGGTTCGATTTCAATGAGAACGTCACTCTGGTCTGACGTTCCAGCTTGGTTTAGGATTGTCAGATTTGGATCTTCCTTTAAAATGACAGCCTCCTGTGGTTGTTTTTTTCTTGTCGATGTCTTGATGGTCGACTCCTTTGTCGCCTGTCTCGTCGATATTAAAAATAGTAGTAGCATCAATTTTATTCTCATCAATAGCTTTTTTCAATATTTCAAAGAATTCTTTGACATTTTCTTTAGGAAACCCTTGTGCCTTTGCCAACGATGTTGCTTGAGGCTCACGAAGGGAGATGTCTTTGTGGCGTTTCATGAAGCTGCAATACCACTTCTTACCAGCGATTTGCTTCTCCTTATTAAATACGTGAGGGATAGCATTTCTTTATTGTAAGCCCAAAAAAACACGCTTCTGGTTTTTTTAGATGGTCTACAAGCTGTTGCTCTACATCGGGTGGTAATCTAGGGTGACGCCCCATTGATTTGGTACCTTCATTGGCCTTTACATTTTTGCTGTCTAAATGACTCTTAAGGGTCGGTTTTGGAATTCCGTAATGTCTAGAGCACTGGTTTAAAACCATATCTCCGTTTCTATAAGAAGCTAGAGCTCTCTCCATATCCTCTTCATTCCACACTCCATACTTTCTTTTTGTCATTCTGAAACACAAAGTAAGTTACAAACAAGTCCGCTATTTTATATATTTTAAAAACAAACTAATCCTATAGCAATCTAACATTATTCATACACAAAAACGACAAATATGGAACATGTAATGTAACGGGTTCCCAAATCGTACCGGTACGATTTGAGAAACCATTAGGGGTACGATTTAGGCAACTGTGGCTCTCGACAAATTTTGCCTTATTTCTAACTTCACACAAACGTGTGAGCACAAACCGGTCCATCAAAACACTCTATATTAATGCTAGTTCTGCAAACTAATAATAAACTACATTAGTACATACCTTGATAGTCACAACGTTCTTACGAAAAAGGTTCCAAAACACTATCAACTAGCTCCAAAACAGAAAATCGTTCACAACTACTTAGAGAGTAACAGCATGAGCACCAAACTTTGTCTCGTCGCTACAACGAAGGACTAGTTGCTAGTAAAGCCACACGAGGGCTGTAGTCACTTTATTTCTTATTAAAATTAAGGTGGTACGATTTAGGAGGCGGTACGATTTTGGCAACTCTCCTCTAATTCCCCAGATTTTGTATAAAGCCGTGTTTATTAGTTGAACTTCAAGTTCGAACTTACTGGCA
Source organism: Harmonia axyridis (assembly GCF_914767665.1). Taxonomy (NCBI): domain Eukaryota; kingdom Metazoa; phylum Arthropoda; class Insecta; order Coleoptera; family Coccinellidae; genus Harmonia; species Harmonia axyridis. Next base: position 37,631,821 of record NC_059505.1, read on the forward strand.
TTAATCTCGTGCTTTCTGTCTATCAATTAATAGTAAAATCGTTCCTTAAATATTCTAATTTATCAAAATAAGACAATTTCTTCAACGACAACGTACTAATTTGAATGACAATTTATTTGTTTGGATTCCGAACACTGACAGAAGAACTAAAATGGCGGTGTGTGACGTCATCATTAATAACTCCATAACTTTATTTTGGTGGACCACTAGTATTTTATAAAAATGTAAAAATAAACTTTGGTCCAGTACTATCAACACTTTTGGTTTTTAGTAGTTTCATCGTATTTGACACCGATTTCGAGAAAAATATTTGAAACAATTCTCTAGTAATCCTCAGGAAAATCCAAATTATTATGAAGATCCAGTTAGTAAGCTGCGATGAATAAATTAATCATATATTTTGATACTTATTTACCCAATCTGTAGTGAAGATTAATAAAGATTCTATTAACTGATATGATCATCACAAAAGAGAAGGACTACAAGAAACTCCCAGTATCTCGAAAGCAAAGCGTTTGCGGGCCAATATTTATAGGACGTATTTTCAAAATTATCAAAGGAATCTCTCGTTTTCCTTTGTAGCCTCAAATCAGGAACATCCTGAATAGTATCTCCAAATCTAATAAAAAAATTCCTTCACGATATGAAAACTATAAAAGTTAATTATAAGAAATACTGTAAAACATCCGTTATATTATATCTCATTGATTTTCCTTGTTTCCACTAAAACCGCCCAATATCAGTAGGTATAAATACCCCATTCCATTTGTGAATTTCGAAAACGTTGATTGATGATGAAATAATGACATAAAGAATCAATAGAGAACATGTAACAAACGACAAAAAAATACTATACAATAAAATTAGGTTAACAGGATGAGCTAGAACCAAGCCTACTACATTGAAATGTTTCCATGAATGATGACTGTATTGGAAAATTGAGCCAATGGATTGATCAACCTCTCATGTGTTTCATTGGAAGTTTGACCACATGATAACCATTAATGTAAAAAGCACACCAAACATATGAATATTCTTGATTTCAAATGAATTCTGTCAAGAAATAACCTACCAAGAATCGATAATCCAAAGACTTCTTTCATTGTCTATAATGAATTAACAGTGTATTGCGCCAGGTAAATAAGGTGGAGCAGAGCGGCAAAATTTTATTTTGCTGGGGCGCAAAAATGTCTGAAACTTAATATACAGCTTGGAAAATACCATGAAAATTATAAATTGGACAAGTGGTCAATGGTTTCTTCTACACCACACTCACATAGTGAGCTATCAATAGAATGCCTTTTGAAGAGCATAATATTACAACTACCATGACCAGTCCTAAGTCGATTAAAAATACACCAATTTTCCTAGGAAGATTGAAACCTAGAACTTTCTCTGAAGGATCAACGATAAGACATGTTGTTGAAGACATTACAAGAACTCCATTCCGAACGCCAAATTTTCTTGTCACTTTCATTAGATTGAATCCATAAAGGTTTGCGTGACTTGAAATCTGGCAGTTCTAGTATCTTGGAGGTAAGATACAATTGGAAATAATTTCGGGTAAAAATGAAATTTATCCCAAGATTTCTTCACTGCAACCTGTCTACGAATATGAGGCGTAAATATGTGATACAGTTTTGTCGTATCTGCTACAGATTTCGAGAAAAAATTTCAAACAATTCTCTAGTAATCCTCAAGAAAATCCAAATTATTTTAACATACAGTTAGTAAGCTGTTATGAATAGATTAATTATAAGTAAGTAATCTGTAGCGAAGATTAATAAAGATTCGATAAAGTGGTATAATCATCACAAAAAAGTAGGACTACAATAAACAACCTGTATTTCGAAAACAAAGCGTTTGCGGGTATATGTTTATAGGACTTTTTCTTTCTTCAAATCATCCAAGGAATCTCTCAATTTCCATTGTACCTCCAAATTAGGAACACCCTGTATGCAGTTGCGGAAAAGTTCAATTGGCACAAGAATGAAAAAGCTCCAGACTTTAATCAATTTTCCGATGACCTTCTTGTTGACACAAAATCTCAGAACTGACCGCAAAAACTATAAGATTCTCGATGAATCATCTAACCTAACTACAAAAAAATCAATTCCCGCAATTTTCAATACTTAAACGACAATCTATCCACTTCTCGCAACATCCATCAAAAAAACCGTTTCATATAATTTCTTTCCCAGAACCCAATAACACGATAAAACCAAACATCCATCATCACGCTCAAATCTCAATATTCATCCATCTCCAAAACACCTAGAATCGCATCAATACGTCAATTCACATTCGTTAAGTTCCACTTCTTCTTCTTCTTCCTTCGCGTTCGATACCTATCGGTTTTTCGAGCCGCTTTTTTACAGGTACTCCAAGCCAATCGTATAATGAAATTTATATCGACAATACACGTTCACTTGCCGCTTGTATCTACCTTTGGTCGAGCACCTCTCCAGCGGGGTTAAAGTCTAAACCAACAGTTCGAACGCAGCCGTCGTCAGTTTCGATCCGACGCTCTTGGAAACAGGTGAATCGAGATACGGCCACCTCCACTGCGCGATTTCGATCCGGTTGATCGCGAAGAGGAAACCTTGCTGCGTTTTCTCAATGGACAGTTTTGGCGCTGCTGCAGGCTCGTTTTGGCGTTTATGAACTTTACGCGTTGTCCGGTTGATATGTGATCGGTTTGGTCTGCGTTCTTCAGAATGTGCGACGATGAGAACTTGACCTCCCTGAGCTCGGAGTGCTGGGATTATACTGTGGAGTTGGAGTGTCTAAGGGGTAATCAAGGTAATTTTTTTGTTGTGGAATTATATCGTTTTCTGGGCGCTTCTTTTGTTGGTCTGTTGTTCAAGAATTTTATTGGAAAATGGTTATGATTTGATGAAGAAGTTCTTGGTAAACCCTGACCAATCGGTAGTAAACACCGGTAACTTTCAGGGTAATGGACATAGAGGCTTGAAATTTTCAAGGTAGATGTGAATTGAAGTATGACTTCTTCGGTAAATTAGTAAATATACAAAATCTAGATCATAATTTCGAAGATATATTTTCAATTGGTGGAAATGTCTACTGTTAAGTGTAGAAGATATTTCCAGAATGCTTTTAAGGGGATAGTTTTTATCGAAAATTAATGATGTATCGTCCTAAACCTCTTTTTTCTTCAATTTACGGTCTTTAAAGTTTAAGAAAAATTGTTACCACTTGATATCTCTAATATGGCAAAAGTTACAAACAATATTATAGTTCTCGACAGTTTTTATCACACTCTGAATCTAAATTATCACATAAAACTATGAAGGCAAACCCAGCAACCTTTTTCTCTTGATTTATTCTCGAACGTTTAATAATATAATTTTGCTAATAATTGTTACATGGGAAAATGATTCATTGGATTTTAAGAAGAAAAAAACATGAGCCCACAAATACTTTGTTCTCGAGATACCTACATGGTTTTTCCTACTCTTTTCTTATGATTATATCAGTTTATTGCATCTTTATTAATCTTCGCTACAGATGGGGTAAATAAATACCAAAATTCAATAATAATGTGATCATCACAGCTTACTAAATGAATCTTTATAATAATTTGAATTTTCCTGGAGATTACTAGAGAATTGTTTGAATTTTTTTCTCGTAATCGGTGTCAGATACGACAAAACTACAAACAACCAAAAAGTGTAGTACTGGACCAAAGTTAATACTTAAAATTTTTGAAACTATCAGTGGTTCACCAAAAAAAAAGGAAAAAAGCGGGCACAATTCCAGAAAAATTTTACCTTGTAGATTTGCATTTGAAATTAGCATATCACATGATGAAACTTTAAATTGGAATATCTATGCCAAATTTAAGATGAATATCTTGTGTAGGAAGGTGCTATGAGAAAAAAAAACAAACTTCAACCCAAAAACAAAGCTTTTGCGATCCTATGTTTATAGGATTTTTTTTCTCAAAATGATCTGAAGAATCTGCCTTTTCTGCCTCCATTTTAGGAACACCCTGTATACAAATACTGAATTATCACTGAAGAATCACATTTTAAAACTTTCGCACTTTATTCCACATTAACTTCGAAGGGTTGTAACTTGAGAGAAAAGGAATTCAAGGCAAAATATTATCAAAAAAACAATTATTCTTCACTGAAGAAACGCTTTCCAAAAATTTTCGCATACTTTCCGAAAAAGTCTGAATATCGCTGAAAATATAATAAAATATATTTAAATCGTATGCCTTCGTGTAAATAAAATACCTTAAGTTGAATTACCCATTGTGTCAATTGTATTTGTTTTTTATTTGTACTAGACATGCGGTTCTCATTATTATTTCATTATTTTAATTGAGTTATAACATGATATTGTAGGAATAATATACCTTTGAGCAGTTTTTTCAATCATATCAATCTCAGATCTTGATTTCGTTAATAATAGACCAGACTCGTCTATGCAAATATCATAAAAACAGTTTTTAAATTCAAATATTCAACGGATATCCGAGACTCCAATATCGATAAAAACTGGCAATTATCTATAAACATATTCATTATTTTAATTATTATTTACTGTTCAATATTTCCCCAGCTCAGCGTTCCATAATCCAGAACAAAGTATGGTAATTTTAGATTTTCCGAACAATAGATACTACCATTTTTTTCAACTTGAAAAACAAGGCAAAAAATTTTGTAAATTTTGTTGTATGTCAATAAATTTCTCAGAGTAATGAACATAGATAGAGGGAGCATATGTTACTTTCAGTAAGCAAATTTTGTCCCCAACATGAACTATCAAATTTGACATTAAGCGCGCGGAAATTAAATGAATCAGTGATACGATATTTCACTCAATTCTCGAGTTTCTCCACTAAGAACGCCCTCCTTATGTCCCATGGTGAATGAACGTTTTATATTAACTCAAAATATAAAGAAATAAATACCTAAATATATCAGAAATTTAGAAAACAAACTTCAAGCGCACCAAACGACGTGAAACAACCGATGACACTAGGAGAGCAAAAGTTGCCAAACCTTGGATTTCAGCAGGTAGATACAGAAAATAATAAATATTCTGCTTATGATAAATTCGACAATTAGGCAAAATATCGGATTCCAAATATTCAAATTTGCATATTTAATCGGGAATCACTCAAATAAATATATTTCATTCAATATAATATACATTCATAACGATATAGTAAAATTGTGGATTTGAAAATATATCACAATCCGACAACGTAATCTAAACATGTTGGGGACATATAAAATCTATGATAGATTTCAATTGAAAGGTTGAAAAAATTGTTCTGAAAACCTGAAATCACTTGACTCCGTCTCTAATCAAGAACCAGCCAAATAATACGCAGAACGGATTATTATAGGGAATATCGAACAGTAAAATAATAATTGGAATAAATATCAGTTATAGCCTGCCTAGATACCGGCTTTGGAATTGCTTCATTTCATTATTATTCGATCTCGATGGAAAAATAAAATTATTGCATTTGTATGCTACACTGACTTCCGTACAGTTTCGTGCCAAGTTATGACACCATTTCGTTTTACAATTATTGTACCGATGATAAGAATTCGTGAGGTCAATCTGTAGACGTCGACGGAGCAATCAGGTTTTGATGAATCGTTCAAATTTCGCTTTAATACTCTCCTAGAAATTTACCAGAAAAATAAAAAATCTGTTTTACTGAAGCAAAATAATTCATCTTTATGCCAGTAGAAATTAATAATTTTAAGTGCTCATTTGTGTTGGAACCTTGGACATTGCTATCAATTCGAATAATTGTATCTAATTTGAGAAGTTTTCTAATAGTAGATTTGAGAAAACATAATTATAGGTTTGATTATGATTCAAATTTTCCATAAAAATTGTTGTCGTTCGAAATTATTGTGTTTGTCATTCACCGATAATAACCTCCATTTGAAAATCTCTGCTCATGTATGAAATCACGAATTATTTTTGTCTTCTGTTGACTGAAATTATTGCCTAAAAGTGGGCAAAAGAGTTTTGGAAAGAGAAATAGAACCATTGAGGCATTTTTTTGGTAGATACCTATACGGGTAGATTTGTTATTTTTGTAAATTTTTATAAAACCGCCAATAAATTACTTTCATTCGTTGCAAATCATAGAATAATACACATAGATAGAGGGAATATACGCAATTTTTACATGTCCCCAACATGGTTAGATTACGTTGTCGGATTGTGATATATTTTCAAATCAACAATTTTATCGTTATGAATGTATATTAGATATATATTTATTTGAGTGATTCGCGATTAAATATGCAAATTTGAATATTTCGAATCCGATATTTTTCCTAATTGTCGAATTTATAATATGCACAATATTAATTATTTTCTGTATCTGCCTGCTGAAATCCAAGGTTTGACAACTATTGCTCTCCTAGTGTCATCGGTTGTTTCACGTCATTTGGCGAGCTTGGAGTTCGTTTTCTGAATTTCTGATATATTTAGGTATTCATTTCAATATATTTTGAGTAGATATGAAACGTTGATTCACAATAGGACATAAGAAGTGCATTCTTCGTAGAAAAACTCGCGAATTGAGTGAAATATCGTATCACTGATATGTTTGCATTTCCGCGCGCTTCATGTCAAATTTGATAGTTCATGTTGGGGGACAAAATTTGCTTACTGAAAATGATATATGCTTCCTCTATCTAACTTTATTACTCTGAGTTGCAAATCTAATTTGATATACGTTGACATTTAATTATTCAAGATGCTTCTACTTAATCTGAAGACATAGAAGGATCGAAGTACTATAATTTATCACCCAGGAAGAAAGCAACAGTGAAAGGATTTATCATTTCGTCTTGTACGATATGTGCAAATGGAGAGTGTGAATATGTTGATAATTCGACAAAAATTCTACTTGAGAGGAAATAGATAAGTACATGGCATTCAATTTATTCAAATGGGAGAAGTAGATAATCAGCAACGTACAATTTCGATAAATGCCTACGATTAACACTCTCGAGTAAAAGTCGACATTAACTTTATCTTTTATACGGCAATGTTGCCAACCGTATATCGAAAATGCACTCAATCGATTCTTTTTTATTGGACAATTATGCAGATCGATTAAACATTCGAATTGAAGGAATTGAATCTGGAAAGAGGATGTCATTTACGCCTTTCGCGTAGATTACCTACTTATGTACATAGGCGTACAACTCTGCTTCCGGTTTTTTTTTTTCAAGAAATTCGAAGCTTTATCGTGAAAAAATGGTTATACATTTATGATTCAAAATATTGTGCATCGCTGGCCACTATTTTCTTCCATCTTTCGGGCAGCGAACGAATCCCGCGTTGAAAAAACTGGTCAAAACCAAACAAAAAATACTTGCCATAAAAAAGGTCTTGTATAATAATCACTTATTCATCAAAAAATATCTATTCGGAAAAAGGTTCGTGTGATTGTTTTTTTCACAAAGAGGGAAATAATTATTTATTTCACTGCAAACCACTCATCTGGAACTAAAAATCTATGTGAAATCCTAAACCATTCATTTCAATTAGATGTGTTCTCGGAAACAGATCTATCTCACAATGCACAGTCATTCATCTTAATAATCCCATCACCATAAGCGTTATACTACGCTGATTCATCTCAATGAAATCGATACATATCGTCCATTCATATGCTTTCAGCAGATTTATAGCCCGAAGAAAAAGTGAAAGTTAACCTTTTTGGCTTGCACCCTGTCGATAATCGGATAATTTTTTTTTTAATCGGTACCTACTTGGCGGATCCGGAAGAACTGGGTGTGTCCTCCAATCGATTTAAAAGAGATCACCTTGCCTATCCTTCAGATAAAATCTCTTATTGTTTCGTACCTGTCTAGTTTATCGCGAATTGGATTTTTTTCGTAGAAAGTGCGAAGGCGTTTTCGATGTCTTCAGTTTCACCGATAAAAAATGTCATGTTGAATTGAAACGGCCATTAAAAGATGATTTAGAAGTGTTGTTCTGATGTCTAAATGTCGAAAGATCAATGTTTGTTGGATTGATACGATGTTTGGTGAAGGTGAAGGTTGTTAAAAAATTTTATCGGTATTTTCTAATAGCGAAATCGAAAGTTTTACTGTCATTAAAAAACTTGGGTTTATTCATCAAGGTGAATTATCAATTTCTTATCAACAACACACTATCCAAAGCTTATTAACACGTCAGTGTATTTCTCAAAAAACGTGCTATTTGGAAACCATTGTAAGTGGTTTAAATTATAGAATTTAAAATGGTTGTAATGGCAACACTGTGTATTATATTTTGACATTTCTTATGTCATTTGTGCACAATAGGTTAGGAAATTGTTTATCTTTAAAATGATGAACAATTTTATCGAAAAGTTTCATTCAGTGATGAAACTTTTTGGTGATATAGTTATTCAAACAAACATAATTGTAGAATTTCTTTGAAGAAAATTGTCGAAGAACAATATTAAATGAAATTTTTTGCTGCTATTTTTGAAGATAATCTGGAGGATATGTGGTTTCAACAGGACGGTGCCACCTGCCACATAATCACCTGAACAATCGATTGTTGAAATGGTCCAGTTAGTTATCTCCCTAGTCATATGATTTAACATTTTGTGATTTCTTTCTTTGGCGATATGTTATTAGGTGTACAACTTTGCTTCCGCCGTTTTGCAATAGATGACTGTAGCGGTAAGTGGTAGTCGAAATAAATAGATCGTAGATGTCATACAATAAGCTTAGGTATTTGTAAACAAAACGCTATCGAAATATTAGTCGATTAGTGTCTGCATCATAAAGTTATTCTCGATTAGAATTTTGCTCATATGGATGAATAAATTGAAACTAAACATGTCAGCTTACGAGCCAAATTCTCGTCATTTGCGGGAGGTTTTAATTTTCATGCCTTAATATGAATAAATCTGCGGCTGATGCTCATTGAATGCTCACAGAAACCTATGGTGAGACCGCTATTAGTGAAAGAACGTGCCGATAGTGGTTTCAACGCTTCAAGAACAGTGATTTTGATGTTGAAGACCAGAAGAAGGAAAGTTTTTGAAGATGCAGAACTAGAGGTATTACTTGATCAAGACTAGTGTCAAACGTAACAAGAATTGGCAAAATCATTATGAGTGACGCAAAAAGCCATTTCAAAACGCCTGAAAGTCATGGGAATGATTCAGAAACAAGGAAATTGGGTACCGTACGAGTTGAAGCTGAAATATGTTGAACGGCGTTTGTTTGCTTGTGAACAGCTGCTTGCAAGGCAAATACGGAAGGGGTTTCTGCATCGCATTGTGACTGGAGACAAGAATTGGGTATATTGCGATAATCCCAAGCGCAGAAAATCATGGGGATATCCCGGCCATGCTTCCACGTTGACGGACAAACCGAATATTCACGGTTCCAAGATCATGCTCAGTATTTAGTGGGACCAGCTCAGTGTAGTGTATTATGCGAAACAGAGGAAATCAAAACACAAAAGGAAATAACTACTAAGACCGCATTTGAGTTATTATCAAAACTAGAGCATCTAAAGAAATATGAGATGAATATTAGAGAAAAAATCTTCAAGGATCTCTATTTTCGAAATATTAAGATATCAGAAAGCGGACCATAGATATTTTGATTCGTTCTCGAGTTACAGGACGTTTCTGAAAAATTACTGTTTCAAATATTTCGCTATATTTTTGTTTCTGATCGAGAATCCTAAAAATTCTAAATCGTTTTTTTCAGTAATTGTTTTGTTATAGTTGATATAATGCCTACTCATAACAGATTATAGAAATTAGTTATCGTTGTAGAGATATAAAAGAGATTTGGTGTTTCTTAAATGGGACATCCTATATTTTTTAAACAGATTTTTAGACACAGATTTGTCGAAAATCATCACGTAATCGGTTTTTTAAAAATGTCATCCGTTTCAAAGATATTGAGTTTTTTGACTAAATTTTTTTTATGGGACAACTTATACAGGGTGATTCAGATGACTTTTATGGAAAACTAATCATAATGTTGTGCCATAAATTTGCATGTTGGGGTTTGAGACAATGATCTTTCTCCCTAAAATATTTTTAGATCTCTACAACTTCCGGTTATACCGGAAACAGACTACTACTTCCTTATTTCAAATGGCACACCCAGTATATTGTAGCATCATCAGATAGCTTTTTCGATGACTATTTCAGCAAAAAAAAAAACTCAACGATTCATGAATTAATGGGATTCTTGAGAAAAAAAGGTGGCACAAGAACTCGCATTTTTTTGGAATATTTCGGAAGAAAAATGTTTTTCTCGAAAAAACCTTTTTCATTTTCGATTCTGCAAATACGTAGTATTCTAAGACTGTTTGCGGTTTGGACCAAGAATGTACAGGGTGTTTATCAGATCATGAATTGATAACTCAAATTCATCAAAACTCGATATTTTCAAATTAGAACCAATATTTCTTATTATTTCAGTCAACTCTAAGTATAAAAAGAGGGGGTTACTCAAGCAATCCTATACCTAAAATGAATACTTTAATAGTTATCGCGGAAGAACTTTAAATGAGGAAAAACCACAATTTCTAACTGTGTGGAGTAGACTGAGACTTTCGGAGAACACAAAAAAAAACTAAAATTCAATGTTTCGATAACTAAATTTGACATTTCATGAACTATAATTAATCTACTCTTTCATTGCACTTGAATTGAAGTTTAAAATTATACACCCAAGGTGCATCATTCATCATAAGAATAAACACACCAAAAAGGATTCATCCTCTTGGAATGTTACCAAAGAACACAAACGGCTTACGTTTATCAGAATAACGGAAGCTCCTAATTACAGCAACTATGTGTAACCTTGGCATAACATTCTGTTCGAAGTCTAAAAGTAGAATTTCTTCTAAGTACAAATCTTCCTACTTCCTTTTGTCAGTTGAATTCCATTTCCATACCACCATGCTTATTCGATAAAACAGTAGCCAGCTACTAAAAAAAAATTGATTACTTACACTCCAATCACCCATGATTTAATTGTTTTCATTGAAGTAGCAAGTTTTATTCTCTAATTTACAATCGCATACCAGATTTGATTATTGCAATAAATCGCAATGAAGATATTACTCAACAGCAGCTCAAAAGAGAGCAGTCTATTCTATCATAAATATTTTGAAATAACGGAAAATTGCTAGCTCGTCAAGAATTCACACAGGATGTTTACAAAACTTATTAGAGTGCATTGAGTTTTCTCCGTTCTACATCTGTCTGAAAACATAAACAACCTCAGAGAAAAATGTAATAATCAATTTACACAAAATAATGTTTTCACATAATTATAATTGTGAAAAGATAGAGACAAACAAAATATAAAAATCAAGCTCTAACTCATGAGCAAAAGTGTGGTTACATTACTTTTACGTAATTAAACTCTTCAAAATCAACATAAGACGTCAAAAACGTTTTGATCGTCTGAGATAGACCTGTCACGATAGTCGATATGATTTTCGGAAATATCTGAGAATCAGGAAAAGTTCTAGTCTGCTAAGCATACAACGTGACCAACGATTTCAACCTGTAGTCAGCTGCTCGTGAACAAAAAGTTCACTGGCTCCAGATCACTGCTCCTCATCTTCAGTACTCATCATTGTTCTCCAGGGACGTACTCTCAACTATTCAAAAGCAGATTGAAAAAGCTTTGAATTCTCATTCACTCATTGTTACAACTAATGTTGAAGATTTTTGTCTCTCATAACTTTGTCGGTGACTTCTTGAGACACAACTTCCTGAGAAGAGGCTGCTAAAGTATGTTGGTGGCAGTAGTAAACCAAAATTTGTAGATAAAACGAGGTATGTCAATATGTTATTCAGACTCTTCTTCATCTACAACAATGGTTAAAAGGTGGTATATGCTGACTTCAAACGAGCTGAAGACATCAGAATGCAGAGTATTCAATATTTTGTGTTAACATTTGTCCATGAGAAAGCTCTGCTCGAAATAGGTGTCAAGCTTGCTTACTGCTAATCAAAAGTAAGAACACATCGTTGATTCCAAACTAGGGATTCACGGCTTGACTTGATATTCAAGCTATTTGTCTTGAGCTTGACTTGAAATCAACTCAAGTTCAAGTCAACTAGTCGTTTTTCAATGTTGAGTCAAGTACTTAATGAATAAATACTTGACTTGACATGGAAAAACTACTACTTGACTTTAACTTGAGTTGATTTTAAGTCAAACTCGAGCCAAGTAGCTTAAATATCAAGTCAAGTATCTTGAATATCAAGCCAAGTAGCTTGAATATCAAGTCAACTACTTGATGAATAAATACTTGAATTGACATGGAAAAACTACTACTTGACTTGAACTTGAGTTGATTTCAAGTCAATCTCAAGCCAATAGCTTGAATATCAAGTCAAGTACTCAATAATTAGATACTTGACATGTAAAAACTACTATTTGACTTGAACTTTAGTTGATTTCAAGTCAAACTCAAGCCAGTAGCTTGAATATCAAGTCAACTACTTGATGAATAAATACTTGACTTGACATGGAAAAACTACTACTTTACTTGAACTTGAGTTGATTTCAAGTCAAGTTCAAGCCAGTAGCTTGAATATCAAGTCAAGTACTTAATAATTAAATACTTGACATGTAAAAATTACTATTTGACTTGAAATTTAGTTGATTTCAAGTCAAACTCAAGCCAGTAGCTTGAATTTCAAGCCAAGTAGCTTGAATATCAAGTCAAGCCGTAAATCCATATTACAAGCGCTGTTTGGAGTTGTTTAAGCAGAATAAACAGGTTTTTTTTCGTGGATATGTAACAGTGGATGAATCACTGGAGTGCACTCCTGAGTCAATGTGTCAGCTAAGTTAGCTAAATGGGTACACGTACACGGTGTGCAAAATTTTTATGACAGCAAGTTATGACAAAAGAAACAAATTCTCTTTCACCAAGGCAATTCTCCTTGTCACAAATCGATGAAAACCATGGTCAACTCGAACAATTGAACTTCCAACTGCTTGACCATTCAGATATAGCCTCCAGTGATTACTGCCTATTTGTAGACCTTAAAAAACGCCCCAGAGAAAGAAATTTTGCGCTAATTAAGAAGTGATCACTGATTACCAAGGTTCAAGACTACTACGTAAGCAAATACGAATCTTTATACAGAAAATATATTTAAAAGTCATAGAAGAGTTGGAGTATATATTTTGAAGGTGACTTTGTTGATAAATAAAGTAGAATTTTCAAGAGAAATATGTTTTTTCCGAATAGGTCCAAGACTCAGTGAAGTATCAACTTTTACAATTCAATTAAAACTACTGCGGCCTCTTGAAGAATGAATGTTTCTTATTTCTTTAAGACCTCACATGAACCTCAAAAAATCAACACATAAAAAGACAAACTTTTGATCAGTTAAAGACATACATACATAAGAGTGTTTACCCACTCTGCATGAAAACTGCAAATAAAAGAACTACCATCTGACTTTTAAGTGAGTAAACAACGGTCTGGAAGTAAAATCAACACAATCTAAAAGATATCTGCCAATATATACCAAGTAATGAACACTTTCATTGTTGCCAAACCAACGTAATAAAATCCCATTCATAAACCTTCACCAAACACCATAGATTCATTAGCACCACACGAAACATGGTAACCCTGGAACCCACACTTATCTTCCTCGGTCTCAACTTTCAGTTTCGCTCTTTCAAAGTCGTGACGACCATACGGACCTGTCCATGGACCAAAAACACTCTCCCGTCTCGATTTACCATCCTCCGCATCATAATCTTCAAGTATTTACCACTCTCATTTTCTTCTAAGTTGACCACCGGTCACGAACAGCTCCCATGTAGGCTGACAGAAGTATATACGAGATGGGTTAGGTTCTCCTTGATGTGTTCATTCCGTGCGTTTTTGGCCCCACACTGGTATTGATGGATCGTGATGGTGCAAAAGGATGAATAGGTTGATTTTATTGTCTGGTATCGTGAGAACGTTGATCCTTCGTCTATTTCTATTGCCAATGATGATTACAACATTTGGTGGCCGAAATTGGCGTTGCTTATGCCTCGACTATACTTCTCTGATCATCTAAAAGCTTAGCAAAAACTGGTTCTTAGTCAGTTGGGTTAACATCAGTTACTTTGCATTATAATCTTGACAAGGCTCTATCAACCACATTACCAGAAATACGATGTATAATATACTTTTTGAATCTCTTTAAAATCAATTTAGACTTCCATTTCAATGGGAATAAGAATAATAATTTTTCTTTTTTTTTCAGATCTCCAACTAGCTGCCGAGCTAGGAAAAACCCTTTTAGAAAGAAACAAAGAGCTCGAAAATGCTCTCAGGCAAAGCCAAATTATTCGTGATGACCAAGCTCAAGAGATTATGGTAAGATATCTACTATATTATTTATATTAGTATAAAACAAAACGCAACATTGCACAAGGTCGCTTTAGGATATAGAATGGCCTTTCTAGGTCCTGTTGAATTTTTCCTATGATAATCTAAAAGGATTTTTATAACCTAGAATAATTCTTCTCATAACCAATAGAAAGAACTTTCAAATTACCTAAAATATAAAAATATATACATAAACGTCTTTATTGGCCTAGAAATAGAATTTCAACTGACACAAGTTCAAACCAACTAAAAGAAAAACAAAATTATCCAAACCTGTACAATTGAGTAAAACAACTCATGAATTGACTAAATAAATTAACACCTTCATAATTTATAGTAGAAATGATGTTCATAATCAATAATCATTACCATTCTAGGGCCTAAAATGATCATCTTCAATGTTGTAAAATATTATAATTCTTCCTTATTGAGGATTTAGATCAATGTAAGACCTAAAGAATATTGCTAGGTTTTCTCAACTCTTATAATTCTTCCCATAATACAAGTATAGTGTACCTCAAGTATACTCAGAATAATATACCTTATGGATAGCATTCTAGGACCTAGATTGATATTAGTATGTGTTGTGGACTCTAGCAATTTCTCATTCAAAAGTACCTAAGAACTCCACTAACGGTAACACCGCTAGAGATAATTCTAGGACCTAGAATGGACATCTTTGATATTGTCAAATCTTATATTTCCTTCCTTAATACATAATTGAGAATTAATGTTAATCTAAGACTTATAAAGAGATATTGCGAGGTAGAATAATATGCCTGATGTATAGCATTCTCGGGCCTAGATTGTTATTAGTAGGTGTTGTCGACTCTTGCAATTCTTTTCATAGTCAAAAGTACCTAAGAACTCCATCAACGGTAACACCGCTAGATATATCTAGGGCCTAGAATGAACATCTCTGATTTTATCAAATCTTGTAATTCCTTCTTTAATCCCTAATTGAGGATTTATGTCAATCTAAGACCTAAAAAACATGTGTCTGTTTTCTTAATTATTATAATTCTTCTCGTAATAGAAGTATAGTTTACCACAAGGATATTTAGAATATGTCTGATGAATATAACTCTAGGGCCTAGAATAATATTGGCAGGTGTTGTAGACTCGTGCAATTCTTTCAAAAAATCAGAAAGAAATCCTTATCCTAGCAGCGGTAACACTGCTGGAAACAATTCTAGGGCCTAGAATGACCATCTACGATGTTGCCAAATCTTGCAATTCTTCCCTTAATCCCACTAATTTCGTCACCCTCTCTTTCCAGTATCTCAACAAACAAACTATTGCCTTGCGGGAAGTGAACGAATCTCGGCTCAAGATCTACGAACAGCTGGAGATCAGCGTGAACGACTTGGAGATAGTTAAGCACAAGTTGGGCATCGACTATGCGAATGAGAAGAAGAGAACGAAGAACCTCTGCGTGACGATTGATAATTTGGAGGCGAAGAACAACGAGCTGTTAAGCAAGATCGACGACTTGTCGTTGCAGATAGACCTATTGAAGAAGAAGCTGGGACGGCAGGCTGAACACACCTCCACCCCACTCACGTCTCCAATGTCCTCGAAGCATTTCGGAAATGGATTCGGAGGATCGCAACCGGCTAGCCCGGAGGCTCCTTCTTCTTCGCGAGTTAATGTGAGTTATTTATATAAAAAATTTATGGAAAAAAAATTTTTTGTTTTGGAAAAATTTTTTGTTTTGGAAAAATTTTTTTCAGTTTTTTCTTGTGGGTTATGATTAATTTTTCAATTTTGAACGACTCTCTCTTGCATTATTCCAAATAGTTCCTCATCAACAGAATAAACTAAAACAAAAACGGAAATCTGCGTATAGTCAGTATTTTGATCATTAGACTTATTCTCAAAATCCTTAAGTGAAACGTCTTTATACTTTCGAAGAAGAAGAAGAATGTGGAAATGTTGTGCCAATTTTGAATTCAAGGAATATCATCACAGGGTGTTTCAAAGATTGTTCCCAAAATTGTGAAATAATAGGCCAACTGAAAAGTCCCCGGTCTATCATAGTAAAACAATTTTTTTGGCAAAATTCGATTTTATTATTCAACATAGTTGCCTTTGAGGGCGATACAGCGATTATAGCGATCTTCCAACTTTTCGATGCCATTTTTTCAGTAAGATTTGTCTTTCGCTTCAAAATAGGCCTCAGTTTCGGCGATTACTTCTTCATTGGCGCTAAATTTCTTTCCAGCTAGCATTCCTTTTATGTCAGAGAACAGGAAAAAATCGCTGGGGGCCAGATCTGGCGAATACGGTGGATGCAGAAGCAATTCGAAGCCCAATTCATGCAATTTTGCCATTGCTTTCATTGATTTATGACACGGCGCATTGTTTTGATGAAATAGCACCTTTTTTCTTCAAATGGGGCCGGTTTTTAACGATTTCATCCTTTAAACGATCCAATAACGCTATATAATAATCGCTTATGGTCTGGCCCTTTTGGAGGTAATCAATAAATATTATTCCTTGCGCATCCCAGAATACTGATGCCATAAACTTGCCATCTGACTGTTGTGTTTTTCCTCGTTTTGTATTCGGTTCATGGTGTGCAGTCCATTCAGCTGAATGTCCATTGGACTCTGGAATGAAATGATGAAGCCATATTTCATCCATTGTCACATATCGACGCAAAAATTCAAGTTTATTGCACTTAAACAGCTTCAAACACTGCTCAAAATCATTAACACGTTGTTGCTTTTGATCGATTGTGATCTCGCGCGGTACCCATTTTGCACACAGCTTTCTCATGTACAAATATTCATGAATGATAGATGGACACGTTCAGATGATATCTTCACAATGTCTGCTGTCTCGATCAACTTCAGTTTACAGTGATTCAAAATTATTTTGTGAACTTTTTTGATTTATTCGTCGGTGACAGCCTCTTTTGGGCGTCCACTGCGTTCGCCGTCTTCTGTGCTTATTTCACCACATTTAAACTTAGCATACCAATCAATGATGGTTGTTTTTCCTGGTGTAGACCCCGGTACTCTTCTTCAAGCCAAAATTTTGCTTCAACTGTATTTTTTCCTTTCAAAAAGCAATATTTCATCAGCCCACGAAATTCTTCCTTTCCACCTTTTTTCAAATAACAAAAGTAGCTACACTCATAACGCAATATTTCAAAAACTAATGGTCGGAATGCTGTCAAATTTTGACACATATCGGTTGATGATACTACTTAAAAATCATATGGATTGAATACTAACACCGCCATCTGTGCATCAGACCAGGGACTTGTCATTTGGCCTAATACATTCAACATTGGCTTTTTTTAATTGAAACTGAGACCACAAATGGGACCATAGCGTTAAGTATTGTATCAAGATTATGTTTGGGCATACATGATGGTCGTGCAAAGTTGAGAAGACAACTTGGTTAAAGAAGAGATCTCCAATTTTTAATATAAATGCATGTACACCACACTGTTGAAAATTGAAATTATAGTCTAAGTGGCTGTTGCTTATGGACGCAGGTCTCCTTTCATGTTTATCAAAGGCAATATGCCCGCTGAGAGTTACACCCTGGAGTAGGTGGATGCTCACCAATCCACTATTCCAACAAGACACAAAATATAGTCAGAAAGACCTAAACTCATTTTGAAGACAAATCAATTTGTTGCCTTGGCCTCCTATATTTCCTTATTTTTCTCGCATTGAACACTTCTGTGACATTATGATGAGATGATTATTCTGAATATTTCCCTCCTGTCAAAAATTCTATGTATCTGGAGAACAATTATCGAAAATAACAGCGATAATTGCATTGTAGGAAGCGAAACTGCACTGCGATAATTGTTCTGTTCATAGATGCATAGTTTCTATGC
The DNA here is from genome assembly GCF_914767665.1 of Harmonia axyridis. Taxonomy (NCBI): domain Eukaryota; kingdom Metazoa; phylum Arthropoda; class Insecta; order Coleoptera; family Coccinellidae; genus Harmonia; species Harmonia axyridis. The sequence goes on from NC_059505.1 coordinate 37,650,104, forward strand.
ATCTTACACAGTTCGAATCTATGACAATTCCATTCTAAATCAGTTTGACAAGTAATGTAACAGTTTATTCGGGAAATATTCCCACGAATTACACTCGTGCATCAAAATTACCGGATAATTTCGCATTCCAGCGTGTTTTCTTTGAAAAACTGCATTCGATCATTTTCATTTTTGGAGAAAGAGCCCTCCACCTTCGGTGTCGGGCTCTTTCTCCAAAAATGAAAATGAACTCATGCAGTTTTTATGACAACACGCTGTCATGCAAAATTATCGGTAATTTTGAAGCACTTGTGCAATTACCTACGATAATCCCATCCTCCATAGGCTTCAGCAGCACGAGGTACAAGTAACCTGAAATGAGATATCTCAAGAGAAATTACTCGTTAGGATTATGCCTCGAAGTGTTTATGAATGCATGAGGCATCAAGAAGGCCCTAAATATGACTTATTTTTCACATTTTTCCATCGGTTTCCTGATATTTAGATCAATAACTAACATAACCTTAAGAGACATCTATACGAAAAATTGTTTCATTGAATTCATTAACACTAGGTGTCTTTTCACTTAGTATTTTCAAACGTTGTTGGATTTCCTCAACACACAATTGTGAATCTCCAGACGCTAAATATATCTAATCATTCTTTCAGGACAGCTTCTCGACACCAAAAAAAGGAGACAAAAAGACTGAATCCAATGTAGAAACCTTGACGGAAGCGATCTCAGTGGATGACTCGGACGCACTTGAAGAAGTTTCCAAGCTACTGGCGCAGCTCAAGGAAGTTAAGTTGGCTCACACCAAGGAGCAGAGGAAAGTGGCCGATTTGGAGGAGCATCTTGACGCTCTTCAACATCAGAACCGTGCTTTGGAGAACCAGGTCTTCCAATTGCATCATAAAGGGGATGATTTCAAGAGTATCCATGAGGAGATTTCACTTTTGGAAGAAGTCAGGTTAGTAACATCAGATAACATTACGTCCTAACTTATTCTTAGAAGAAGAATGGCTAGACCATTCGGTATTGATACCAAGAGTAGTTCCAATGATCCAAAGTTGAGCTCATTACAACAACTGCATGAGCTTCTTGGTATAGGCTGGGTTGATTCCTCTAGAGGTTTTTGTCTCCTTCTGCTGAACAATTTAGCAGATGTTAACCTTCACCTTCAGTAATATGTTGCTCTGGTACTCACATTGTTACCTCTTATGGTGGTCATTGCCTATATTAGCTGAAACTCAATAAGCTTAGCTGCCATATCTAATCATTTTTATTTTTTTGTTATAGAAAAGGCCAAATTTGCAGTCGATGCCTCACGGATCTCGAATTTGTGGAACAACAATCCCGATTTGAGGACACTGAAGAATTTGAAGAACCAATACCGGATGATGATGATTCTAGTATCCTCGAAGAACTTATGAATGCAACACCACCATATATATCTAAATTCGAATTAGAAGTAGATGTAAGTGTAGTATTTGTTCGTTTACTTAGTTTTCACCTTTTTGGTACAGTCTTGGTTTAGCAATTACGATAGGGTTCAAACACTCAATTTATCCATGGGAGCTATCACTTTGTTTTGTCTGGGAGAAACTGGGTACTTTATTTAAGGAATAATTTCTCATTTTAGATTATTTGGCAATTTGTCATTGAGAATGAAATTATTGCATTGAAATGTAAATCTGCGACCACCTACTTAGCAGACCAATATTTCTGTTGGTTACAATTTGACTTCTGCTTTAGATTAGTAAAAAAACTGAAGAAATTATTCTTTCTGGGTAAAAAAAAACTTCTTATGTTAGAGAGTATTTGAATGAAATTCGAATACTTGGGGTAATTGGTCATGGATTTTCAAAATATTGTCGCAGCGACTGATCAAGATGACACGATGAAAGCAATAAAATTTAAAACAAGATAACATAAACTTTGACAATGAAACATCAGATTTCTATATGTGATCTATTTGATTTAATTTTCATCCACTTGAATTTTAATCAATCTGATATTTATTCAAACGCAGCTATTATAAGTACCATTGTCATCATGATAAATTGATACTTATCGTCGATTTCAAAACAAATAAGGATAATTATCCACTAGGAATGAAGTTGGTCTCAGAGTAATTAACATACATAGAGGGAGCATATGTCATTTTCAGTGAGCAAAATTTTGTCCCCAACATGAACTATCAAATTTGACAAGAAGCGCGCGGAAATGAAAACATATCAGTGATACGATATTTCATTCAATTCGCTAGTTTCTCCACAAAGAACGCACTTCTTATGTCCCATAGTGAATCTACGTTTCATATTAACTCAAATTATATTGAAATAAATACCTAAATATATCAGATATTCAGAAAACAAACTTCAAGCGCGCCAAACGACGTGAAAAACCGATGACACTAGGTGAGCAAAAGTTGCCAAACCTTGGATTTCAGCTGGTAGATACAGAAAATAATAAATATTCTGCTTATTATAAATTTGACAATTAGGAAAAATATCGGATTCCAAATATTCAAATTTGCATATTGGATCGGAAATCACTCAAATAAATATATTTCATTCAGTATAATATACATTCATAACAATATAATAAAATTGTGGATTTGAAAATATATCATAATCCGACAACATAATCTAACCATGTTGGAGACATGTAAAAGTTGCGTATACTTCCTCTATCTATGTTTATTACTCTATGGAGTAACCAAACCTTTCCACAAAGATGCTATACATAGCTTAAGTTTACATTTTCTTCAGCAACCTCATTTCACATCCTTCTTGAATTGAAGAATCGAATTCTTGTGATTACAACACCACAAAAATCATCCATTTGCTTCAACATGAACTATTGTAAAAGAATTTCACGCATCAACCATAAACGCACGTTTTTATGTGTGAAAACTAGCTGTTGTATTTATTTCCCAGGCCGATACAGATCTCCAAAGCTTCAGTGGACTCAGATTGTCCACGAGTTGGTCCACAGCAATATCGAACATAATAAAAAAATTAGTCGAATTAGTAAGACACATCAGAGATGTCAGCTTGATGTCCCTTATTTATAAATCAGTCAGACTACCTTTGATTTTCTTTCACTACTATATCAAACATAAATACCATTAAACGAAGGTATGTAATTCTTTGCAATACCGCCTTAACGGTAGAATAGATTTGAGGTTAGGGCAATGGATTTGGTTCATCAGATATAAACAAACAACCATACACTTTTCTTATGCCACTAAAAACGTCGAATAAAAAAATATTTTCTGTTTCAAAATCCTCAATACTAATTGAATTATAAAGTATACATATTATGGAAAACTAAATATGGTTGAAACCTTCTACTTCTTTACTGGCACATTTGGCTAAACTCTCAAAACATTTATTTTACCATTTCATATTTTTGTAACGTTCAAATCTCAACCTATAACGCTTTGGCAATCAGATGCCTGTTCACTCAAACTTGATTAAGCCTAAAAAGTCCACAGATGTCGAATCGCAAAATTTTAAAACTTATCACAAACCGATAGATAGAACTTCGTTGAAGATATGGCATGTGTTGAAAATTGACTGATATAAACCTTATCATCTGTTTATCACAGATTTTGTCTATGAAAAAATTATACTATCTACTCGTGAAGTTTTTATCTGATGAATCAATGCTTCTTCCACTTCTTCCACACATTGTTATTTGGCATCATTTCATATATATTTCTGTAACTAAGTACTAAAAAGGAATTTATCTCATTGTGCATACTGTATGTTGGAGCCTGGGAACTAAACATTGCTAATTTTCACATGTCATGCATTATCGTAGTTTTTAGACTTCTGTAGAAGAGCATTGGTAGTAGGTCTGATAAACGTTATGAACAAACTAGCGAGATTTGCAATTGAACTAGTATACAGACGGATAAAAGAAACAGAGATACTGACAGACGACAAAAAAATCATTATATTTGGAATGGGCATGTATTTTCTTCTCTAGACAAAAATTAATAAAATTTTACTTAAAAAAATTTGTACGATTCTAATAATAATTTTTATTTTTTCTCCATTTCATTCAAAAGAACTTCCTACATTATAAACACTAAAACAACCATACAACAAATAAATTTACACACACACCCAAGATATGTTGAAGACAAAACAACCTCGTTTTGCTACTGAATTATCCAACTAAGCTGTGATCATAGCTTTGCTATCTCCGTTTTTCTCCCATTAGCTTAGTCTGAATTATAAATGTATCCATCCAAATACACCGTTGAGCCTTGAGTATTCTTCAGACGCCAACGCCATCTATACCCAACAACAAACCAATCCCCTTCCGAAAACTATCTCGTCAAAACAGACTGACCACGACCAAAAACAACACTTTAGATTGAAACCTAACCTAACTCCCTCGCTTCACTAGCTAATTTTCTATGATTACCCGTGTGTCACACCACAAACGAGTCATCGAACACAATTCTTCTTTCTAGGATTACAAAGACACGCCACCACCCTCGAAAGAGTCACCGACATCCAAAAACTGCTACAAGGAATTCATAGCGAAGTATGAGCCCCTGTTCCAAGACCAAATGAAGAAGACACCAGTGAAGAAACTGTTCGCTTCGCTCGACGAAGAACTCAGGAATTCTGGTTACTCCAGCTTCGGAACGAAGGACAACGATTATGAGAGCAGTCACGATGACGGATCGTCAGATAAGCAGAACGACAGCAAAAAATCAAGGAAAAGCGCGTCTAGAACACCGACGGACTTCTCCGAAGCTGAGACCAGTTCTTCAGGTTTGTGGTTTTCTTCTTCTTGCCTTTTCTATGGGGCAAATGGCCCCTGTCACTTCAGCATTATCCAAATAATTGAATAGGAATCTAGAAATGAAAGAAACTTGGTTCCTGATGAGGTTCTTCTTCTTCTTCTCAGTACCAATCTATTATCAGATATTAGAGATCATTCTGGCTATTGTGACTTCACTTTTTTTTAACAATTCTCCTCTTTTGTTACAGGTTTCGCAGACGAAACATCGAACAGTTCTAAATCGACGCAGACCGACTGTATTTTAGGATCCTTGCTCTGTTCCATTACGGATGGTGAAGATTGTCGTCTTGGTGTCTACAACATCGCAGATAACCATGCTAAACGCCACCCAGACTACAGAGAACTCTTCAACGAGATTTACCAGGTTCTCAAGAAAGCTGCTGCAGATGATGAAGGTAACTTGAGAAAATTTTGTCAAAATTGCATAGCTAACCTTCCTAAGTTGTTTGTTGCCTTAACTTCATACTATATTCTTTCTCAGGTGTACCAACAATACGCAAGCGAGAATGTAAAGATGTTTCTCTAAGTACCACATGTTCCGAGACACAAATGAGCATCAGCATCCCAGACACTCAAAGTGACGATACAGCAAGTTTACAGTCCTCCACAATTTCCTTAACAATAGCTATCCCTCAACTTAAAAAGGAAGAGACGGTAGTGAAACAGGAAGAACCCGAGAAGAAGGAAGAACCTAAGAAGAAGGAAGAACCTAAGAAGAAGGAAGAACCTGAGAAGAAAGAGGAACTGCAGAAGAAAGAAGAACCTGAAAAGAAGGTACAAGGAAAGAAGGAGCAAGGAAAGAAAGAGCAAGTGAAGAAAACCAAGCAGGAAAAGAAGACTGCTGAAAAGAAGGAGAAACAGGAGAAGAAAGACACTCAAGTCGAAGTGCCATCACCACCAGCACCTGTTGTTGAGACACCTGCGCCAGTAGTAGTAGAAGAGCCGAAACCACAAGTGAGTTGGATGAATCTTTTGCACTATCTAGTAGGAGTAAAGGTCATTGAAGGAACAGTGGATCAGTCTTCATCATTAAATTCGCCAAAACCGGTCATAATTACCTGAAAATTGAATCGGAATCATCGATGCTCCTGATTCACTTTTTCTATGATGGTCCCTGAACTTCAATTGTTAACCGTACCTCTTCCAACAGTTATTCAGTCGAGTTTTTTCTTCAGGGTTATAATCCTTCTTCTGGGTATCGAATGATAAACATACGAACTCCGTTAAGGCTGTTCAACATGAAAAATTCTTTGCAACGTCTTTCAGAGCTGCACGCTGTCGTAGACCTCAATAAAATAACGAGAAAGGGTCTTGTTTTTCAAGATGACCGAGTTCACCTAGCAGTTATGGGTGCTGGTAAACACAATACGACCATATAGCTTTTGACGACTCAGTCGGAAATCCTTCCAAGACTAAGACTCGTCAGACTGAAAAGAAAAACTAAATTTTTTTGACGCAAAATATAACCCAGACCTCACAAATTGACCTCGAACAGTTTTACTGTAAACCATGGAAGTTGCATCTATTCCAAATTATCCACAGCCTATCTGTTCTTCCAATGACCATCAAGTACCACTATCACAGGTAAAAGGGGCTAGTTGCAATCTGTGTATGTCTTGTTTTGTCCAGTTCCCCTTTTAGATATGGCTGCATGATATGTGATGTTCTGGGTATATTAACAAATGAAAAGTGAAAGAATGATAACTACTCGAAGTATTTGGGGAAATAGTTTCATTCATTTTCTCTAAAAATTGGTAGTATTGTTTCCTCATCCTACAGTTATGATACTGATACTTTTTTCGATAGGAGAATTCGTTGAAATGAACAGAAGACTTAGATTCCTCTATAACTTTTTAGAAGTCCATTCTGGCATTCTTATTCAAGTTTATCCCTCTGGATGTGGTTTTCTATCTGACCAAACCTACAACAGAAGACTTAGATTTCTCTATAACTTTTTACAAGTCCATTCTGGCAATCTTATTCAAGTTTATCCCTCTGGATGTTGTTTTCTATCTGACCAAACCCACATTGAGTTTATTCTGTAATGGCTATGTTGATCGTGTGTTTATTGACGAATCATATATATTCTTGTCTTCACAAGACATTACAAATTTGAACATTAATCGTCCCTAAAGAATCTTCTCTTTGTCCTAGCAACTTTGGACCTATATCTCTTTCCATTTCTTAATAGTTTACTTCTTTACAACTATTGACATGCTGTTGGGCTTGAAATGCCTTCTTAGTGTCGGTTTACAAGACACCATCTGAATCTTAGAGCATATGCTAAAGTGTATGGTGTTTATTCCCATACAAATTAGGAATAGACTGTAAGCTTCTAGTGCTTTTAGTTATTGTTATGCTTTTATCTTTGATAAGCACTAAGTATTCTTTCATTCAGCATTCTAGTAAATACCTTAAGCATCTATTGAAAAGGCATCAGTTTCTACAGAAAGTGTAAGGAGTCATGTTAAGTGTTTTCCTTGACTTAGATACTATCCCATTTTTTGAAAAACCCTTCAATGCGTTCGTTTATGAAATGTAAAATCTCAAGTAGTTTTTGACTGCTTGATTGTCTTAGTATGTAGTGGCTGCTACAAAGATAGCTATGCACAAAGTCTAACTTTTGCATGGACACTCTCCTTCCTTTAGACATTCTTAAAGATGTCAGTTATGTTTGGTTGGTCAACCGAATGCCTAGGAGATTTGCTGCACCTATAACCACCTTGTGATTTTGTTGGGTTGTAGCCGTATACGTTCTTTTGTTGTATTTGTTTAAAATGGCAGAACTCCATTGCTCGATCAATCATAACCTATTTCTACTTTAATTTATTTATTTTAACCAGGGCCTTGATTCTTGACAGCGATGAAATAGAACGATCTAACCTAAAAATAAAGGGTGTTTTTTTTAGAGCTATAGAACTTTAAATTGCAATAAAACAAAGATGGATTATTCGATTGACATGAATTTTATTTATCCGCAAGATAATCTTGTGGCATTACATTTTAAATATGATTTCTGTCATATGACCGCCACGGCTGGCTCGGATGTAGTCCAATCTGGACGTCCAATTTTCGATGACTTTTTCCAACATTTGTGGCCGTATATGGGCAATAACACGGCGAATGTTGTCTTCCAAATGGTCAAGGGTTTGTGGCTTATCCGCATAGACCAATGACTTTACATAGCCCCACAGAAAGTAGTCTAGCGGTGTTAAATCACAAGATCTTGGAGGCCAATTCACAAGTCCAAAACGTGAAATTAAGCGGTCACCAAACGTGTCTTTCAATAAATCGATTGTGGCACGAGCTGTGTGACATGTTGTGCCGTCTTGTTGGAACCACAGCTCCTGGACATCATGGTTGTTCAATTCAGGAATGAAAAAGTTAGTAATCATGGCTCTATACCGATCACCATTGACTGTAACGTTCTGGCCATCATCGTTTTTGAAGAAGTACGGATCAATGATTCCACCAGCCCATAAAGCGCACCAAACAGTCAGTTTTTCTGGATGTAACGGTGTTTCGACATACACTTGAGGATTAGCTTCACTCCAAATGCGGCAGTTTTGTTTGTTGACGTAGCCATTCAACCAGAAGTGCGCTTCATCGCTAAACCAAATAAAATGGACGTAGTGCGCGATACGTATTCCGCACAGAACCATTATTTTCGAAATAAAATTGCACTATTTGCAAGCGTTTTTCAGGCGTGAGAGTCCATTCATGATGAATTGCCAAACCAAACTGAGAATAAATCACTTGACAGCTGTTAAATCGGTCGCCATCTTGAACAGTAATGCCAACTTAAAGTTATATATCTCGAAAAAAACACCCGTTATTTGTTTAAAATGGCTGAACTCCAATGTTCGTTCAATCATAACCTATTTCTACTTTAGTTATAACCGGGGCCTTGATTCTTGACAGCGAAAGAATAGAACTATCTAACCTAATAATACTTAACTACCATAAGGTTCAAGAATATCACTTTCGTGTCAAATGAGTAGACACGCCTACTTTCTCTTACTCCTCCCAGAATTTCAAGAATTGAGGCCAAAGGCTCACCCTTATTTAGGCAATTTTTGAACCTTATTCATTAATATTCATTTTTTTCCAGGAGCTCGTTCTCAGACCCCTGATCCGTGAATCCTTCGATTACATCCACGTCGAGCGCCGCAAGAGGAGTTCTTCAAGGCGAAAGAACAGAAACGTTGAGCGTTCAGATTCGCCAATGACTCACATAATCGGTAGCCAACCCATTAACTATTCCAGTCGTCCAAACTCAGGCCGTCGGCGTAGAGAATTAAAGTTGGCCCAGAGGACATCGACTCCAGAGCCACCTAGCGAGATGGCATGGAACGGCAACACCCTGCAGTTTTGGTCGTCCAACAGGGCTAATATTTCATCTCCAACCCCAAGCCAAAGCAGCGAAAGAGCGTTGTACGAGTTCAAACCAAGTGTAGCCTCTCAAGAGATCAAGAAACTGAAGAACCTGGACAAGAGCTACGCCGAGGTGTTGAAGCTTGGAGAAGCCAGAAAAAGAGAACACCAACAGAGGCACAGAGCCACCAAAGGCACGGCACAACATCGTTAGGTCTTCGTTTATAAGAAGTCAATCTGTTTCATTTAATTTACACGAAATTATTTATTAATATTTTCCTTCGTCTTCGATACTAGGCCGTCAAGTACACCGGACTTGCGGCTGTTGGAATTATTAACATTGTTTTCTAAATTTTATATATTTTATCCCAATCCAAATGGAATACTCTTTCATGTCTGTCATCCTACTTGTAATTATTTCCATTGTGTCATCGTATATTAAGATTTAGTGAATATATCTTATTTTAAACGTTTATGTACATTTTTTTTTTAATTAGTTGTAGTTTTGAAATTCCAAGCGAAAATCCATCGGTTTCAATACTAAAGCCCGAATTTCTTGTTTTATTATTTTTTGTGATGTGTTACCCAAAGCTCAATTCTAGATTTAAATGTGGCTTGTGGCATCTATTGAGTCACTTTTTCACGGAATAAATTATTTCGTGGAAACTTTCGAGTGTAATATATTTGAGGCGAAATCGGAAAAGATAATAATGAACATAATTTATGTTTGTCATTGAAGATATTTATTCATCATCCAAATATTAAAGTTAAGAACTGATTATCACATTGATAGGCTTCCTAGCATTCTTGAGTATTGCGAGAAAGCCATTGAAAATAATTAATTTCACAATACGAAACTTGGAAGTTCAATGAATACATTTTTTCAATTTCTCGATGAAAACATTTGAATCGATAGATTAATATGAATTGTAAGAAATTCAAATTGCAATACTTAAGTAGGTACCGAAGATTCTCTTACAAACCTATGTATTGATTCCTTAAGGTCATTTTTACCTAACGAAAAAGCTTCATTATATCCATGCAGAAGCTGTGTGCCAACCGTAATTAGAGTATTGTAACTTAATATAAGTTCTTTGGCCAATTTTTATTTTCATTTCATAAAGGATTGCATCGAGTGCGAAGAGAAATTGTAATGGATTTGTGGAATGGAATTTGTGAATGTAATATGTATGCAAAATGGTTTTATAAATCAGTGAAGCATTTTTTTAGTAATATGAATGTCATAAACATCTAGTGATTACCTTTTAAATTATATTTTGATTGTTAAATTGGTTTTTTATTTTTCCTTTTACACTAACTGGTAATGAAATAAACCCTTGATTTATTTCTTTTTTTTTTGTTTGGAAACATAATCCATAATTTTTTATGAGGTGGTTACAGGAATATTACGTTTTATCTACAATTTCTCTCATAATAATCATAAATTTAAGGTATAACCACTCAAATTCAAATGAAAATTAATCAAAATAATACAGGGTATGCAATTTCAAATATGGATTTTTGAATATGGAAAAAAAAATCTGTCATGGTAAATATCTCGAAAAAGTCAATATTTTTTGAAGTGAGAGTCTGTATGAAATATCTTATATAAAGGGTGTTTTTTTTTTAGAGCTATAGAACTTTAAATTGCAATAAAACAACGATGGATTATTCGATTGACATGAATTTTATTTATAAACTATATACTAAGATGCATAGAAAATCTGGTGTGTCTACTTATACCTGTAAAACTTTCAGACAAAACGGGAGATTTTTCAGATTTTTTATACCTACTTGATTTCGAGGGATTGCGTCTGTTTCAGATGGCGCATACATCGTTTATATTTGACATTTCGCTCGATTCTCGGCCCTTGTGAGTTTAGAATAATAATATTTTATATTCTATGCTCGTAACAATCTTCCGTCATTATATTCCATTCATTTCATTAAAAGTTCGATAGGAACTGAATTGAAATTCATTGTGAAAGTTTGTAAAGTCTAAAATCAGTATCTCATTTTTAAACGGTGCCAGGCAGATTAGCGGCAATTCGAAAATTTCTGAAGAGCGCCACCTTACAGAAATCTGGTGAAGCAGAACACCAAAGCAACAGGTGGACATCTCAAAAATTCTGAAAAAAAATCGAATCAGTACACACACCAGGGATTCTATGCATCTTACTCTATACTCACCTGTCATTTAATTCGTCCACTATACTTCATTTTGTTTATTTCATTTCATTGCTTTATTGGCTATAAACTTTTTTATATCTTCACTTTCACCTGATGAGTTTTCACTCTAGTTTTTGATAAATCTAATATGCCCGTCACTTACAAGATAAAGAAAAATAGAATTCAAATAAAATAATGAAGGGATTAAGAAAAATATTGGCTATGTAAATATTTTTATTTTCTCAATAAAATGATCGATGTGTACCAATCAAATATAAAAATTTCCAATTTTTGAAAATTCAAATAAACAACTCAACACAATTCTCTTCAATAATAAATTTATCTACAGATGGCACTAACTAAGTGATTAAATATAAATACATATGATACATAACATAGGATGTCACTGCTGCAGCTAATGTAGATGAAAAAAAATCCTCGAATGAAACTGCATAAATACAAAAGTGAGTTAATGCATATATTATAAATATTTGATATACCTGCACTTAAAGGATAACAAATCAAAATCAATGCTGAATATTCACAACTAATTATTTACAAGTTTCCGAAGTATGGACGGAATATCTGAAGATAACTAACTTTTGAACTGAGATCGAGATCCGTCCAAACTCCTGCTTACCATTTATTACATTAAAATTATAAAATGTATTTTCAACTATTTATGAACTATTCTCTTATTTGTTAGTCTCATAAAGTTTATCCCTAAAGCATTTTATCTTATTTACAAAATATGCCTCTAAGGTCTCTGCGCATTTGTAAAACGGAGACTCTTTCGGGTTGTAGTAACGACAATTATCGAAAATCTTTGTCATATCCCCTATGAAGTCGCTCAACTTGGTATAAGTGTGATCGTTTATTTTATGCTCAACTTTCTGCAGATCTGGAAATAACAAAGGTAGAATCAAAACAAGTCAAATATCATCTGCAAAAAAAAGTTATGTGATCGAAGGACCCTCATCAAGAACGAAGTTCCCTGGTCTGATGCACAGATGGCGGTGCTAGTATTAAATCCATATGATTTTTGGTTAGTACTAACCTTCAAACGATACGTGTCAAAATTTGACAGCAGTCAAATTTTGTTTGCGACATATTGCGTTGTGTAGCTACTTTTGTTATTTGAAAAAAGATGGAAAATAAAAGAATTTCGTGTGCTGATAAAATATTGCTTTTTGAAGGGAAAAAATACAGTTGAAGCAAAATATTGGCTTGATGAAGAGTTTCCGGGGTCTTCACAAGGAAAATCAACCATCATTGATTGGTATGCTAAGTTTAAACGTGGTGAAATGGGCGCCGAAGATGGCGAACGCAGTGGACGCCCAAAAGAGGCTGTCACCGACGAAAAAATCAAAAAAGTTCACAAAATAATTTTGAATGACCGTAAAGTGAAGTTGATCAAGATAGCAGACATTGTGAAGATATAATCTGAACGTGTACATCATATCATTCACGAATATTTGTATATGAGAAAGCTGTATGCGAAATGGGTGCCTCGCGAGCTCACAATCGATCAAAAGCAACAACGTGTTAATGATTCTGAGCAGTGTTTGAAGCTGTTTAAGAGCAATAAACCTGAAGTAATCGCCGCAACTGAGGCCTATTTTGAAGCGAAGTACAAATCGTACTACAAAAATGGTATCGAAAAGTTGGAAGATCACTATAATCGCTATATTGGCCTCGAAGATAACTATGTTGAATAATATAATCGAATTTTGTCAAAAAAAAAATGCGTTTTACTATAGTAGATCGGGGACATTTCAATTGGCCTGTTACGTCATCTCATCCATGTTATACAGAAGTTAGGTTAGGTGGTTATACAGAGGTTAAAGTACGTCCACTGCTTCAAAGTGAAGTCCCTGATGGGGGAGTAACGATTTTTCTTTACGTGACGTTTTCTCATACCGCAGACCGCATTTAGAAACTTCGTTCCGAAAAATACAAAAAAAAACTCAAGATACTGTGGATATTTAAAAAAAAAAAATGTCATCAATAACTTACCCATGGGCTCCTTGATCACTTTATAATAATCCGGTGCCTCGTTTGGATCAACAGGTTCCATGAACGGCCAAGCACTCTTATGCATCTGTAAACAACCGAATTAATCAAATGCGAAATTCAATATAAAATTATCAACGTACCTGTAACTGTTTTATCAACTTCTTCAACCCATCGTAATCCTTCTGAGTCAAGTCTTTCATATTGGCATAGTTGACCTGGGAGTTCGTTTGACACCTGGGACAAACGTACTCGTCTATGTTGTCGGCTTCGGACTGCAGAATGCCAACACATCTTCCGTGGAACCAATCCTGACAACTATCGCAGCATATGTAGAACCTGGAAAAACCACAATCAAATCTCCGAAAATCTTGCAGAAACAACCTCATCTCCTTACTGTGAATTATCGTAGGGCTGTTGGCATAGACAATACAACTTCTGGGTGTCACTGGCCTGTTTACATTCCTGGCATATAAACTCGGTCAAAGTCTTACTGCTCTCTTCAGTTATACCAACACAATCTCCATGGAACCAATTATTGCACAGGTCACAACCAACGTAAAACTTGGTTTCGTCGTAGGGGGTTCGACAAAGACAATACAGCTTTTCCTTTTTCGAGGAACTGTTGCTCCTGGCAAAAAGACAATTGTTAGATTCGATAGCACAACCTTTAAGTACAAAATCGCTTTACCTTGGCTGGTTAGGTATGTTGGGCGTAGGTGATACGTGTTGTTGAGTCTGCTGCTTCTGGTTATTTTGCGGTGTGGTCGGTTGAGGGGTTGTTTTCTGCTTAGCAGCACTCCTGCCCGTTCTGGGAGTTTGAGGCTGAACTAAAGTAGTCGTAGGTTGAGCAGCAGCCTTACGTTTGCTACTACCAGTTCGCACTTCGTCCTGTTTAGTCCTTTCTAATTTCGTCCTTGCCGCTAGCTCATCCGCTACTTCCTTTTGTATTTCGCACTGCAGTTCCCTTTCTAGTAGAGCTCGTTTCCTCAGTATGTCCTTCTTCAACAGCTCTTTATGTCGGAATAAGCTTGCCATTACTTTCGGCTTTATCAGAGCTTTCTTATCTTCGCTTTGAAGGTTTTCCTTCAATTTCACCCTAGTTCTGGGCGATATAGCCTTCTCTCGTGGGTGTTCAATTCTGAAATGATGGCTTTTTAGAAATCCCGCAGGAAATACTTATGTCCATATCATGTCACATGAAAGACAAAAACAAAATCCTGAATTTAAACAACTCATTATTGATGGAGAAATTAGATGAATCCAGAAAAAATCATAATAAAAATGCCGATAAAAAACAGATGACAACAAACGGTGGAAATAATCCTCGGGATTCAAAAGTTATATCCTGCGCAAGAGCAACAACGATTTCGACATCAAATGAAAATGACAGTAGTAAGGAAAACAGAAATGGGACGCAGATGAACTACTCACAAGCAGTACTCGGTAACTACATGTCTGACATATCAAGACAGCCGTCAACCTCAAAATCCAGTAAACAAACGCCAAATCCAATCGAATTTACAAACATAAAACCAAAACCACAATCAAATGGAGCAAATCAAGACAATGAAGGTACATTCAAGGAGGTAAATTATCGACGAAATAGATTAACGTCAACTAACAAGCAACCTAGGAAAAATTTGGGAACAGCTAAATTAAACGAAAATGACAGAAGTGCCGGATTCGCCGGAGTAGAAAGAAGAGTGTGGATGTACCTATACCGTATTAAAAATCATGTGAAGGCAGAAACCATAAAAGAATATATTCAGAAACATGAAGATTTTCATAATTGTAAGATAGATGTACACGAACTAGAAGGAGACCCAAATTACAACAAAAGATTCTTAGTAACAGCACCAATAGATAAAAAAGACTCCCTATATGATACGTCCTTTTGGCCAGAAGGAGTGGGAATCAAGAGATTCGACTTCAGAAGGCACAAAGAATTCTTGAAAAAGAATTTTTTATAGAGTACAATCAGGGGCACAACACCTACCCAAATAGATACTTCTCCATCTTGCACCAAAATGTCCAGTCCCTATCCAACTCAATAAATATAATAGAGGATACAATAAAAGATCTTGAAGTTCTTAACGCACTTTGCTTAACTGAACATTGGAGAGACAAACAACAACTCAGCAATCATGGTATCCAAGACTTCATACTTGCAAGCTCCTTCTGCAGATCCCTAAATAAACATGGAGGTAGTGCAATCTACCTAAGAAGAGGCACAGCTTACCAAGAAAGACAAGATATAGTAAAAATGTCAATAGAAAAGGTTATGGAAATATCATCAGTTGAGATCAGGACCCACTCGGGAAACATAATACTGCTATCCATCTATTCCCCTCCAAATGAAACCAGACTATTCCTCAAGAAAATAGAAGAAGTACTTGATATGATATCCTGGACAAAGAACACAGTTATTATTGCAGGAGACTTTAACATCAACATACTTGATAAGGAAAATAGGAACACAAAGGACTTTCTCGAGCTCCTAAACTCGTATGGCATAATACCAACAATAGAAGTACCGACAAGAACCACATCTACCAGTAGCACATGCATAGACAACATAGCTACAAACCATAAAAACTATACAGCAAAAACAATACGAACAAACATTTCAGACCACGATACAGCTCAAATTTTAACAATAAAACACCAAATAGAGGATACTAATAAATATAAATACAAAAGAATTATGACACCGCATAGCATACAGGAGCTGAAAGAAAGATTGGAACAAGTAGATTGGGAAATTTTGAAGGATATCCCAGAGCAGGAGGTAGATCAACAATGGGCAACCTTTTCGAATATATTTAAACTCGAGATGGATTTTTCATGTCCCATGAAGAAATCAGTACTGAAGACCACCAAAAAATCAAAGCCTAAGAGCGAAAAACTAAGGAACTGTAAATCAAGACTGGACATACTACATACCTGCAAAATATACAACCCAGCATTTCAAGAACCGTACAAAGAAGCAAAAAGAGAATATGATCTTATTATCCAAGAGGAAAAACGCCAGAACTATAGAAAACAAATACTTGAATCGGACAACAAAACCAAAGCCCTGTGGAACACAGTTAAGAAAATTAAAGGTAGCACACACCAAAATACCGATATAACAGGAAATCCAAAAGAAATGGCAAATGAGTTCAACAGCTACTTCTCATCCATAACAACCAATAAAACCAACTGCAAAAAAAATTTAGAACCCCACTGTAAGATCCCAGGCGCTACATCTAACCTCAAACTTCGATCAATATCTGAAGAAGAAACCATGAAAATAATAAGTATGTTGAAGAACAAAAATAGCTGTGGCACTGATGGTATCCCAATGAAGCTTGCAAAAGAGTGCACAAGACAGATTGCAGGTCCTCTCACATATCTCATAAACACGTCTATGAAAAATGGCATATTCCCAGAGATTTTCAAGACGGCACTGATTAAGCCGATATACAAAAAAGGGGAATTAAATAAACCAGAGAGCTATAGACCGATAAGTATCCTCCCAACATTTTCGAAAATATTAGAAATGGCCATCTGTATGCAACTAACTTCATACCTGATAGAAGAGGATATCTTGACGTCCTGCCAACATGGATACCTAAAAGGAAAATCAACACAGACTGCAGTATTTGAGTTTATCACTGAGGTTTTGAGTGCTCTGGAGGACTCCCAGATCATGATTACATTAATGCTGGACTTGTCGAAGGCATTTGATAGCCTATCCCATGATCTCATCTTTGATAAACTTCAGTCATATGGTATAAAGGGAACAGAACTAAACTGGTTTAAGTCCTACCTGACAAATCGTAGACACAGAGTGGTAATTTTCCAGAACAACGAGGAAACATTGTCAGATGTAGCACCTACTGAGCTGGGCGTGCCACAGGGAAGTATATTGGGCCCCATACTCTTTATCATCTTCCTTAACGATCTGTCCATGATAACTGACTCTAAACCATATATAAAGATGATAAATTATGCAGATGACACCGATTTGAGTATAAAAGCAGATACTTTTCCAGAAACAGCCAACTTAGTGAAGACAACATTAGCTCAAGCAAGTGAATGGTTCAAAGACAACAACCTACAAATGAATACGGAGAAGACAAAAGCAATCCTTTTCAAGACTACACATGCAGGCTTTCAGACGCCAACAAACATCCAAATGACAAACTCCACTGTACACCTGCAGAAATCTGGACATTTCTTAGGCCTTCACATAGATGAATCCCTCAATTGGAACGAACATATCTCGGAACTACGAACAAATCTGAGCTCTATCTGCTACACATTGGGAGTCCTCAGGAAACATCTTGACTCCACATCTTTGAAAACGATATACCAGGCGGTCTTTGAGTCAAAGATGAGGTATGGGATCTTGTTCTACGGAAGCTCCAGCAACATGACAGCCATATTAAAGATGCAAAAGAGAGCCATTCGGGTGATGTTTGGTATGAGGAGAATTGAATCCTGCAGGGGGATATTTCGGGAAAATGGCCTCCTAACTGCACCTGCAATCCATATCCAGGAGTGCCTACTTTTCGTGTTCAAAAATAGGCATTACTTCAAGGAGAAAACAGCTAGTCAATATGAAACGAGAACGACCACACTAAAATACCCAAAGCACAGGTTAACCCTAACTGAGAAAGGACCAGAGTACAGATGTATACGTTATTACAACAAAATTGCGAACTACATAAGAGAAGAATCATCCCTGAAACATCTAAAGAAACTCGTATACAAGCTCCTGCTGAAGATTGAACCCTACACGATTGAGGAATTCTTGAACTATGCAATCTGAGTGCAAGCCTTCTATGACACTATTTCATGTCGAGTAAATTCATTCGAGAATGTATTTTCCTTTACATGAAATAAAGCATATTATTATTATTATTATTATTATTATTATAAGAATAACCATCTTTATTCTTTCTTTCATCTTTCTTTTAACTTTTTTTTTAACTGTTTTCTTTTAAGAAAATAATTTCGATGTAAGTAATGAACTAATTTCATTGTAAAGGTTATATTGATTCATTACATTAGGCAATCGAGATCACGTAATTTTTTAATGGTATCAGTTGGCACAACTGCAGATATATCTCCTTTGTGACAGTTTGAAAGTTTTCAGCAGAATTTTGAATATCGAAATGGAGAGTGAACATGGTGAAATTCTGCTATTACGAGATTTAAAACCAACTAATGCACAAACTCTATGGCATACCAATCGCCGCCATATTGAATTTTACTTTTGACAGGTCTCTGGATTGCCTCATTCTTACCAGAGCAATCTGATTGAGGTTAGAATTGAATGTTGTTTCAAATATTTTTCCATAAGGAAAATCAATAAGCTCACATTCTCAAAATAACTAACATATTTTAGTAAAGATAATGTCAAAATTTGTAACAAAATACTAACAAATTAGTTCAAATTGACATAATCGTAATTTTCCCAATTCAATTGTTTCTCATCACGTGATAAAAGGTATGAATTGTTCGATGTTTTAGGGCTTTTCTGCATATCAAATGAAACACTCGAAACGTAATTACAAAATGGAACTGTGTAAATAAACTGGTTAATTCTTATCAACTGATAATTCAAGTTGCAACTCACTCTGGTTCCTCGATTTTCTTGTGTTCTACAGTTCTGGATCTGCTTCTTTTTGGAGTTTCCATCACCCAATCCGCATCGTCATGCCTAGAACCACTCAGTGGTCTTTTACGTGTCGTGGTAGGTAATCGGTTTATGATTGGTGTGACTGGAGCTGGTGCTGGTGGCGGTTGAACTCTTGTAACTGGTATAGGAACATCTGGTTCCTGCTTCATTTGACGCTCTTGATACCTTTGCAGTTGAAGCAGTTTCTCTTCGATTTCTGGATTCAGGTTCTCTTGTTTTAGGGCGCTCTTAATAGCTAAATAGGGCGTTGAAAGAAACAAATTAAATCAACTAAAAAGACTAAAATAACTCAAAACCACTAGTTCACTGCTGCCAAAGCAACATGCAGAGTAGCATTAAAAAAAGTGGAAGAGGAAACGAACAAAATACAAAATATATTCAAAATAAATGAAAATAATTCAACAAAATTATAATAAATGAAAAAACATTGTAAAATACCCAAAGCAAAACGACTTTGAAATAAATAAAACTTCCTAGCAAGGGATCATCAATAAAAGTAGAATTTATTCAAGAGAAACTTTATTCAATGAATTTGGATTACATATCACAATAACAGTCAGAGCCGTGAGGCATAAAGCTTCGACTAACCTTGTTAATAAATCTCAAACATACCCAACAAGAATTTAAATCTATTGGGACTATGAGATCCATAAACCTGTTGGAGTTGGAAACTTTTTTTTTAATTTCCTACAAGTGGATTATCTACATCACAGACAAATAAATTGACAAAGGAAAGCCAGTCTTAATAGAATTTCAAGAGTCTTCGGTTATCAGAAAAAAGACAAGGATTCTTTTCCGCTATGTAAATTGCTTACGTATACATTGGTTACATGATTAATGTGACATACTTAAACGATTAGAGTCATCTATACCGAATAGATAGAAACGTGAAAAGTTGTGGAGATGGTTATTCAAGATGCCGATGATGATTTGAAAGCAAAATCCGTGTTCTTCCCAAAACTATAACAAATTCAACAATCGATACATGCTCGTTAACATCACTTGAAAACTTGAATAACCATCCGGAGACTCAATGTCGGAAATAACAATTAAATTGGTCCTATCAATACTTTTCCCTTGCTTGTAAATACCCGATCAATTGTAAAGATCGCGAAGTTATCACTGATTGCATAAGTCGTTTTGCATTGGGTAAGAACTAATATAATTTGGATTGTACACTATAACTGAGGGTTGTCTGTAAACAAACATACTTTGCTGGATGTAATCGGGAGTCACAATGAACTGTTTGTTCTGTTCCTGGGTCGTGCTGGTCGAATCAGCGGATGCTGTTTTATTGGTGGCTGCTGCATCTTGCTGCTGGCCGACGGCTGCGACAGCATTGTTAGAAGGTGCAGCAGAACCTCTGACTGTTTGCACAACGGTTGGGGTTTGTACCAATTGTTGACCGTTGACTATCAACTGACGCTGTTCAGTAGGCTGAAAATTTTATTCCGGTCACGTTTTGAGAAGTTTTTCATAGGATTCACATCAGTAATCTTCGAATAAATTTATTCAGCATTTTTGATAAAAAAAAAATACGAGAATTCACTTTATTCTGGTAACATAACCTAACTTGTAACTCGTTAAATTACTTGCTCAATCGACTTCAACGATAGAGTTGTATCAGCACTCTATGGTTTGATCAGCTGCTGGGGAATAATAACAAAAAACGAAGCATAGACATAGCTCATTAGCCAGGTTACACCTCAGAGTAATAAACATAGATAGAGGGAGCATATAGCATTTTGAGTAAGCAAATTTTGTCCCCAACATGAACTATCAAAATTGACATGAGGCGCGCGGAAATGAAAATATATCAGTGATGCGACATTTCACTCAATTCGAGAGTTTCTCCACAAAGAACTCACTTCTTATGTCCCAAGTGAATCAACGTTTCATATCAGCTCAAAATATATTTTGATGAATAGCTAAATATATCAGAAATTCAGAAAACAAACTTCAAGCGCGCCAAACGACGTGAAACAACGGATGACACTAGGAGAGCAATAGTTGCCAAACCTTGGATTTCAGCAGTTAGATACAGAAAATAATAAATATTGTGCTTATTATGAATTCGACAATTAGGAAAAATATCGGATTCTAAATATTCAAATTTGCATATCTAATTGAGAATAAATCAAATAAATATATTTCATTCAATATAATATACATTCATAACGATATAGTAAAATTGTGGATTTGAAAATATATCACAATCTGACAACCTAACCTAACCATGTTGGGGACATGTAAAAATTGTGTATACTCCCTCTATCTATGTTTATTACTTTATAGGTTACATTGATTTGAAATATGTAGTTGTCACTAGTCGTGACCAATCCGGAGTCTATCCAGTCAAGTGAAGTGTCAAAGATCCCCCTAGCAGCTGTTCTTCGACTTTAGCTGATACTGACTCGACATTGAAGTAACCACTCTCTTCTCTGTGTAATTTTTATTTGTTTTTAAGTCAGTTTCGACAAGAAACGAAACCAAACAAATAAAAATTCTGTGGACAAGATTATGGATGCTTCAATTCTTCATCCGCCTTAATAGATTTTCACGAGAAAAATACATGAACATTGCGTAAAAATCATTTAGTTTTAGTGAAATCTTTTTTAGTGAAATTCCATATAACATGCAAAACATTACCTTCATGCAGATATATCGATTAATTAATCTTCTTTTCAACAAAATTCTTTATCATGCAATTCATGATTTTATTTTTTTAAACTATTCTGCAAAATTTATCTCAAAAAAGTATCTCCTGAAAATTAATACTATCTGATGGTCTGGATGTGGTTGTTTAATTATTCCAACAATTACCAGTCCAAAAATTAAAAAAACTGTCTAAAGTGACGTCAAACCTTAATGAATAAAAAGAAAATTAACAAATCTCGCTTGATATCTGCACTTTATTTGAAAGCAATATGCAATAAAACAAGAAAAGTTGATAAGCAAGAAAAGCAGCAAAGCGGATTGTGAAATGGAATGAAAGGTTAACCTCAACCTCCACCATATGTTCAGCAAAAAAAAAAAAAAAAGGAGATGAAAAAAGCAAAAAAGACTTGAAACCTCATAACATTTATTTTAACATATCTGATAATTTACAATTTTTTACAGAAGAAACAGTGCAATAAAATTATGAAATTCAATGTTTTAGTACTTAGTAAAAAAAGTTTTAGCATAATATAAAATGACAAAAGTTAAAACAATCACAGTTAATATCGAAAATAGGCAAATAGGACTTAAAGCTTTCAACCCCAAAGGCTATCATTACATGCAAAGAAATCATCGGGATTCAAGGGTTTGACAGGTTCGACAATCACTTTAGACTTATTGCCTACCTGTTGTTGCAGCTGCTGCAGTAAATGCTGCGGCTTCTTCGGACTCAACGGTGGAGGTTGTGATGTTAGTTTCGGCTGAATGTTCTGTTGAACCGGAGCGAGTGGTGGCGGTTGAGAATTGGTCGCGTTGCCACAATCCGGATTGCTTGGTTGAACAGCCAGGTATATTTTGGTCGGTCCTAGCACTCCTTGTTTACCAGTTGAAGCTTGTGCTGAGGATTAAAAAAGATATCGTTAGTTTCTCAACGAATCGTCGAGAACAAAGTCAAAAGGAACAATGTTGTATCTGTACTACAGAGATGAACGCTGACTATGTCTGGAAGATTCATGAAAGAAGCCGCGTTAAGGAACTCCTTCCCAAAAATTTCAAACATAATAAAACAGAGTTTATTGTGTTTCGAAAATATGATAACTGACAAAGAAACTGCATCACCCAGAAGGTGCTGTTTAAATAATTTTTTTTTGGTAAAACATAGATAGTATGGCAAGGAGTAAATGATTGAAATTTGGAGGAAAAATCGAAGGGGTTTACAATTTTTTTTTTATGAATTTGTTAATGATGTGTTTGTCCACTGCGATTATCTATACACTCCCCAACACGTCTCGGCATTGATGCAATAAGATGGTCGTATTTTTTCTCGAGAGATACTATATTTATTTATCCCAAGCTACCTGTACTTCATGTCTTAGAGCCGCCAAAGTCCGTGGGGGCTGAGGTAAATTTCCAAGCCTTCTATCCATGTTGTCCCAAACATGCTCTATGGGCGAAAAATCGGGGGATCTAGGCGGCCATGGCAAAAGATTCACATGGGTCGCTCCGAAAAAGTTTGAACTAACTCTGGCTACATGAGGTCGGGCATTATCTTGCTGAAATATTCGAATCTCGAGTTGGTCAAGGTAAGAGAGAACATATGGCTCCACTATTTCTTGAAGGTAACGCAGCGCTGTCATGTTACCTCGAATAAAGACTAAAGGTTGCATGTGCAATAGCACCCCATACCATAACGCCTACTGTCCGGTGTTCATGACGCTCAACATCAAACTGAGGTTCACGTCTTTCTCCCCGACGTCGTCTAACCCTGCTTCGGCCATCATGTGCACCCAAGGAGAATCGAGATTCATCAGAAAGGACGACCTGATGCCATTCCACATTCCAATGTTGACGTTCTCTCCACCACTGTAATCGTTTCCGGCAATGCTCAACCGTCAGAGGTAACACTAGTTGGGGTCGATAATGCTGCAGTCCAAAAGACCTTATCCATTGGTAAACCGTTCGGACAGTTACAGGATGGCCTTGTTCTCCTAACCACTCATCAGCCAAAGATCGAGTTGTCGCAAATCGGTCTCCAATTGCCATAAGTCTCAGTCGTCGAATTTGAACTTTATTTGTGCCCCTTCGACGTCCGATGCCTACTCTTCTTCGATTTTAGGCATTATCAAACCACGCTTGACAACATCTCATAACAGTAGTTGGATTTCTGTTTGCACAGCGATTTCTCGAAATGACAACCCCGCCTCCCGTAGACCAATAATTCGACCTCTTTCAAATTCAATTAGCTGGCGACGAATTCGGCGTACACGTGCTCTAGGCATTTTAACAACAACCAAACATCGACTTTGGATCTCCTCGAACAGCTGGTTTGTTGTAAAATTAAAAAAACTTGCCAAAAACGACTACAATATTTAAGTAACAAAAATTGTTCACATGAAAAAAACCTTCACGATTTGTTTTCTCCAAATTCAATCATTTACTCCTTGCTATACTAGCTATGTTTTACCAAGAAAAATTTTAAATTTAAACAGCTCCTTCCGGATGTTGCAGTTTCTCTGTCAGTTAGTATAGTAAAAAACCTTAACGCGCCCTCTACTGGCACTAATTCCAATAGTTATAACAATAACAGTAGGATAACTCGAGTTTGACATGTGTCACTAACCTTTCAAGAGCTGCTGCTTAACCTGCTGCTGAACCGCGGCCAACTGCGACTGCGTGAAATCTGAGCCTTGTAAACCTTGCAGAACTATTCGAGGTCCTTGCTGAGTCTGAATCACTTGGGCAGTAACGCATTTTATAACGGTGCCAGGCGGTTGCCCGACTAGTAGCTGCTCCATTGTTGCCGGGTCTATCTGATTGTCCGAAGATTTAGCGGGGGTCGCTACTGGGGTTTGGGCGGGCTGTTGCACAACCTGTTGCAAGGTCGGGGTTTGAGGTGGTTGTTGCTGCTGCTGCTGCTGCACTATCTGCTTGATCGGCGTGGCGACCTTGAGGGAAAAAAAACAGTTTGAATCTGGTGTTTCGCTAGTGAAAAAAAATAACGCGTTTTACCTGACTAGTAAGAGTGGGCGTGGAGTTGACAACGTTCTGTTGTACGTTTCCTTGAGAAACGCTCAACTGTGCGACGACTTGAGCCTGGTTGTTACCGGTAGGTCTTATCAACACCTGCTGCCCGTTGATCGTTGCCACTTGGAGCTTTCCGGTGGCTAACTGTTGCGCCAGGTTTTGATTGTTTATCATAATCTGATTTGTCACCACCTGCAATTTGCAATATCATTAAAGAAAACTGAAAGATGTTCATGTTTCAAGATGGTTCATCAACGTATGGTCTGATTTTGTCTTACTGTTAGCTAAACGACACTCTAGTGTAACCTTAGAGTAATAAACATAGATAGAGGGAGGAGCATATGTCATTTTCAGTAAGCAAATTGTCCCTAACATGAACTATCAAATTTGACATGAAGCGCGCAGAAATGAATACATATTAGTGATACGATATTTTACTCAATTCGCGAGTTTCTCCACAAAGAACGCACTTCTTATGTCCCATAGTGAATCAACATTTCATATCAACTCAAAATATATTGAGATGAATCACTAAATATGTCAGGAATTCTAAAAACAAACTTCAAGAGCGCCAAACGACGTGAAACAACGGATGACACTAGGAGAGCAATAGATGCCAAACTTTGGATTTCAGCAGGTAGATACAGAAAATAATAAATATTCTGATCATTAAAAATTCGACAATTACGAAAAATATCGGATTCCTAATATTCAAATTTGCATATTCAATCGGGAATCACTCAAATAAATATATTTCATTCAATATAATATACATTCATATCACAATCCGACAACGTAATCTAACCATGTTGGGGACATATAAAAATTGCCTATACTCCCTCTATGTATGTTCATTACTCTATGAGTGTAACTTAATATGACAGTTTGGAAAAACAGCTGATAATGACATCTGGATGTCAATCATTAGTCAATTCAGGCAATAAACTCTGAGTGTCAGAACACAATAGGTGTTAATCACTTATTACACTGTCTCTTTTTAGTGTCGTAATTTCTCATTCTTATCTTCTCTTTGCCCTATTGACTTCTTTTTGAGGTTAGAATACAATCAACCAAATTTAACCACACATTAATAAAACGACTCTTTAACTTTTCTTCAGTACTGAAGAATGCTCACACACACCAATCAACAAAAAATAAATAAAAGACGTTTTGCACATACCTGTTGCTGGGCCACAGGGGTGCCAATCACCTGGTTACCGCTAACCACCACTTGCTGCTGTATGACCTGATTACCGCTGACAACGACCTGATTCTGGACCTTCGGCGTCACCTGTGCCGGCGTCAACTGCTGCTTGATGAAGACCTGCTGGGTAGTCTTGGGGCTCTGAGGCACGGGAAGCTTCACCTGATTACCCTGCACCACCACCTTACCTACGGGAGTTGACACATTGGATTTAATGATCTGTTTGGTGACTACAGGTGTTCCCGGCGTTTTGGCAGCCTGCTGTTGAACAACACCTCCCGAAATAACCTGAAGCTTTCCGTCAGGGTACTGAATGAGTTGCTGACCGGGCAGGAGGCCCTTTACGGTTAGTTTACCATCCGACGTTCTGGTGATCTGAACCTTCTGAGGCTGTTCGGGTTGTTTCAGAACCGGCGTGCTGGCTGCTGCTAGATGCGAAATTTGAGGTGAATTGACGTTTCGGAAGATCTAAATGCATCTACGTTCACAACGTTACGACTACTTGGGTAAAACTAAGAGGAGAGGATTGAGAATCGGGACTCAGATGCTGTTGGGAAGTTCGAATATCTTGGAAAGACAATGGGATCCGGTGCTATATTATACAGGGTAAACATTCGATAAAAGTGATGGACTAATTCAGCTCAGATTGTCATAGAAAGGCTTAAGGGAAAAAGAAGACGAAGGAATGATAAAATATCAAATAACACTTGATTTTTCTCATTGTTTACATTTATTATTTTCCAATTCATTGTATCTAGTTATAATTCTGCTATGACTATATTTTTTAATTCTGTTTCTACCATTCCACAGAACCCTTCACCGAATCATATCAAGACAAAGAAGTAAAGGTATTTTCACACTGCTTACCAGGTTGCTGAATTTGAACAGTCTGAATCTGTTGTCCGCTAGAAGTCTGCACCTTGATGAGGCCCTGTTGGCTGTTGTGCAGACCCTTGGGTCCAACACTCGGACTGGTTATCATTCTTGTTGTGCCATCGGGAGCTTTTGTCATGAGAATTCGCCTTCCGGCTAGGTGTTTGCTGTTGGATGTGAGTAGAGATGTCAGGGTGTTCTTGCCTGTGATGACAGACTGGTTGGGAAGGACGATGTTCTTCACTATCTTCATTTGGCCATCTGAAGAAATAAAAAATCAATCAACGGAAGATCTTCAGAGTTTTATGTTTATCTCTTGATATTGAAAGAACTCAAGTAAATATCATGCGATTTTCTTGGTTTGATGAGATAAATGCACAAAAGTCGACCAGGAAATTTTCCATGAAAAAAAAATTATAATTTTCGGTTAGAAAATTCATTCAATCCTTTTGATGGTTATTCCTGGTAAACAAACATAAATAAAAAAGAATAACACAGCGACTACGTACAACACCAACGCAAACCTACCTTTGGGTTGAATTGGGGTGTTACTACTAGTACTTGTAGCGGTAGTTTTAATAGTTGAGGTTGTAGAAGTGGCAGCTTTTAAAAGTAGAAAATATCAAATTGAAACAGAATCTCAAATATTAACTTAATATAGAGAATTGAATATTTATAGCTATTTTTAGAGAATACAAAATAAGTGCTCTGGGAATCGTTTTATTTTGTCTTTCTAAATCAAATCTATGTATAAATAAATAGAGTTAGTTTTCTTCTTCATTTTGAGAATGGCTGAACCGAATTTTTATGATCTTCGATCAATTTGTCTCCATTTCTAATAACGATTAGAAAAACATCATCATCAGAGAAATCCATAATAAATTTCGAAATTAATAATAAAATAATAAAGTTTTTGAGTGTTAGATGTCATGGAAAATGTTCATAACCAATAATCTCAATATTAAAATGACAACTGCCAAGACGAGTGGGCGTGGTTACCGAACCTAACCAAAAAAAAAGTACGGTTACTCTGGTGACAGATAAATCACAGAAGTTTGAGGAAATATTCACCGCTTTTCCATATATACCGACCACAAACTTACTAAGCATAGTAACCAAGTGATATACGGACCATACCCAAAATAATCAACTCCTAACCTAATTCGACCTACCTGGAGTAGTTCCAACCATCTTCAGAATGTGTCCACCTGGATTCTTGCCCTCCTGAGCTCGTTTCTGTTGGTGGGCAGCCCTCTGAAGCCTGAGTTGCTGCTCCATCTTCTCCTTGATCTCCTCAGGAGTCGGCTTGCCCGCTATGATCTTATTCGGAGTGTCTGACGGATCTATTATCGTTCTGGCTGGGGGCAAGTTTCCGGTTCTGCTCCTGGTTATAACCTGAGCGTTAGCCTTTTCAAGCCTAAACAGAGGGGACACACAAAAAGCAAGCGGTTAGTGTTGTGTAGAAAACATGCAATTTTGTCGAGGAAGGGAAGACATAATGTGTAATTTGTAAGTTTTGAAGACAGACATTTTAGTTATATAATTGGATATTGAATAAATGCACAAATAGATAGATATCAAGTAGAATTTTGTAATATCACTGAATTATTATTTATGGTGCAAAAAGTCTAATGATGGACCTTTACTTTTTTGTATTTGGTACAATCAATTGAAGATCAAGAAGTTAGTCACTCAAGAGTTAAATATTACATTATGTCCTCATTCTTTCCTCCTTATGATGAAACTTGGTGTTGGCGGAATTTCTGTGACTAGTGGCATAATTCTTTTCAATTCTTGTAATTTAACATTGAAAGTGAAGTGCCTTATGCTGGGAAAGGGATGTAACAAGAAAATTTATGGCGAGTTATCAAATGATGTGTTACATAAACCGAATGAAGAAGAATAACCTAATTTTATATATACACATGAACATTTTTATTATTGATATAATTACAGTTCCCTCTACTTGACCCAAATGAAGTTATTCACTATTAGCAAAAAAAAAACGTTCTTTCCTCATCGAATTGTGTTTCAGTAATGAAAAGATTAAATATGAAATAAAAACCCGACAAACTGCAGTGCCAACAAAAAGGTGTGAATTGTGTACGAATTTAGAAAAAATGAATAATACAAACTACTTACTTATCTCCGTACAACTTGATTTCCCACAATTCGAGTTTTTCTTCATCCACCCATTCCTCCGAGACTTGAGGGTTGGTGCTTTGAGGTGATTCGGGTCTCTTTCTCTTTCTCAGTCCGCTTCTTATAGAAGTGACTTCTGCAAAAGTAACAATCCAAATTAAAAATGAGAATAATGCATAAATCGCTTGCCAAAACATTACCTCTGATTGTCTTGGGAAGTTCCAGTGGAATTACCACTTTTCTCCTTAGATACTGGGTTCTCTCCATGAACTGACCGATATATCTGTGTTTCAGTAGTTCAAGCGTCAATATTTCCGTTTCTGTGGTTATCTGATGTTTTCCATCAGTGGTGGGCGGTTTGGTCTGCATATCGTCCCACCTCAGGCACACCCACAAGATTTTTAACTGGAGTGCTGCTGCTGACAAGGACTTGAGATTCACAGTTCTATACGAGAAAAAAAAAAGATTCATCACAATCGAAAGTTGTATATTGGAATATGAAAGGAATATCAATAGGGGACTATATATTGGGCCTTCTATATAGCAATCGGTACCTTCATGCTGAAACAACAATAATTCTAATTGAAGCACAAAAAACTAGTTTATCATTTGTTAGGTTATGATAAAGTAGTCTACTGTCAACTGATGGTGTAATTCAATATGTCAAATCAAAGAACCAAAGGTAACAATATGCAGTCCTACCAACTAAAACCAGTAAAAAACATGTAGGCTGTAACCAGACTTTTTGTTTGCGAACCAAATTGAATTTGAACGATTTTTGAAAGCACCTTCTCGCGTTGCCAAATTTAGTTTAATTGCTGGTGGGGATATTCCACTTCCGCGTTTCAGATTCTCAGAATTAAAAAATATTTTAGGTGATAATAGGCGCGAATTTATATCTGACAATTTATTACGCATCATATAATAGTGAAGTGTAATAGTAAAATCTGTAAATTCATTGTAAATAGACCAATACAACCTTCAAAATATGTTTTATTTGAATCTAATAAACGATTTATTATTTTAGATGCATATTCTGCACTTTTAACGTATATTTATCCCGAAGCCTACTAACCAACAAAGAATGAACAATATCACTCACCTGTAAATCCAGCAAGTCTTAAACAACGGCCTTCCGCAGGGATAAGGCCAAACGGCTTGGTTCTGCTTGGCCAGCGTGTTAAAACCGTTTATGTACACCCTTCCTGCGTTTCTGGCCAATTTCCTACCCTCGTGTTTGGCCAGAACCAAAATGGAATCGATTCCGCTCTTCGCTTGAAAGGTAGAGCACACAGGGTATCTGATGTTCAGCCTCCTCTTCTTCTTCACCTCGGTATTATTGGGAAGTTTCTTCAGGTATATCTTACCGGCCGTTGCCACTGCCGAATAAACTCTGTCGGTTCCATCTTCGGCTTTTTCGGCCTTGACCTTAGTCTCCTCCCTTTTGTGCAGGGGTCTCTGATTGCAAAAACGGCGGTTCTGATACGGCAGTCTGGACGAGTATCCTCCAAGGGACTCTGGTGTTCTTAGCTTCCCATTATCATTTCCATCACCGGGCTGTCGGGGTTCCAAGATTTTCAATTTCTTTTCGGGCGGTGGCATGGATTCTATATCCAAGTCTTCGAACTCCACTTTATTCTCTTCCCTGTCAGTTTCGTCCTTCATTATCACATCTTCTTCCTCCTTAACCTCCTTTTTCGGTCCTAGGAAGGGAGTGAATACATCTGAACTGTCGTCGTCGTACTTGACACCTAGAAAACGAGAGATCGGTAGTAGAGATCGAATCTTCATCGTCGAAAGATGAAACTTACCTTGTTGGATCGACATCATCAAATCTTTATGTAAATTCTCATTGGATGGTTGTTCTTCCTTTTTAACGATGGGAGTTTTCAGGGTCTGTTCCAGTATTGAATGTTTTTTCAATGGGGTTAATAGCGGTTTATTTGGGGTATTTGCAGCTATATTAGCTTTTTTCAGAAGCGACAGTAATTCTTTTCTGACTTTTATTCTTTGAATGCACAGGGGGGAATAGCATGTGGTTTCGATGCTATTTGTCGAGTTGCTTGAGTTACAGCCTTTAGAATAGCACTGGAAATCTTTAGCCAACTGAAAAAAAGAATTGAATGATCAAAATTCAATGAAAATTTGTAAAGAAGTCAGTAAATTCCTAGTAAAAACTTCAAAACTCACTTTTGAAATCGTAGTATACTGCAGCCTCAACGCATGTATCTTCTTAGCGATATTGTTCAACATCTCCTTGTTAGCTGGAGTAGAAGGGGTGTTACTGCTCAAGACAACTTTACCGGTCATCATATTCGTCAACTGCTTGTCTACACCTCCCTCTTGCACACCATCATTGTCATCTTCAATATCCATGGCCTCTTCGTCTTTTATACTTTCTTCGTTCTTGTTCTGAAGTATCCTCTTTTCTTCGATTTCCTTCAATTGGATTCTTCTAGCCAAAAGATTGTCCAACTTTGATTTTTGCGCCACTTTCGGATATATTACGCGAGCGTTACTGCTCAGAGCTTTCGAGACATCGATAGATTCGAACTTTTCGGGTGTAGGAACCAGGGACATCTTTTTCAGGGCTGAAATGTTTGTTTTTTTTTTTAGAAGATGACAGGAAGATAATATGAATTTAGGCCATCACTATCAAGTTTCGAACAAAATTTAAAACTTCATTCAAACTAACACCAATATAAAATTTTGACAGCATTTCAATAGATAACCTAAAGATGTCATCCTCAATGTAATAAACATAGATAGAGAGAGTATAGGCAAATTTCAGATGTTTCCAACATAGCTAGTGGACGTCAGTTTGAAATATATTTTCTTATGTACCATGATATTAGAATTATAAATGTATGATGGCTGAAATCTAGTCATTTGAAAGATTCTTGATCAAATTGGTTGTTTCACGAGTTCGAAGTGTTTTTTTTTTATTTTTCTAGTTATTTATTCAATATTTTCAGAGTTATTGCAAAACTTTCATTCGTTATAGAACAGAAGAAATATATTCTTTGTGGAGCAACCCGTGAATTATTATTATTATTGAGTTAAATATTGTACCATAGGTGAGTCAGTCCCTATGATTATTGCTTGTACATTGGCATTATTATTATTTTTATGCTTAGTAAATATCCTTGAGAGTAGAGTCTTTTTATTTTATATTAACTGCTAAAAATCATTTCCTAGAAAAAAAAATGGCAAAAAATCATAATTATGTTCTATTATCAGAACTATGATTTTAATTTGAAATGGTTCCTTCATTTTTAATGATTCAGTTATCTATACCAATGTGATATTTGATTTAATTTATTTATACCTACTGTTAAGTATGTATGTTATTGAATTCAACAGTATCCTAATATTGTGTTTTTGAAATCTTAGCTAATTATTCAATATAATAATTTTACTTTTCAAATCTCGAAAGTTAAATATCCTTTAAAATGAACACAAAAGCTTAATTTACTCAAAACCTATAGCAAAAAGACACAAACATCAGGATTTTAGGTTGTCAAATGAAACGAAACGTCAGAAAGCAAGATAATCTGATCATAAAAATTTCAGAACTCTTGAATTACACTTTTTTCACATATCAGCAAGATTTTTTCCTAAATGTTAAGCCAATGAAATTTGTTTTTCTCCTCCATCTGTGTAATCTGATAGCACATGTTTGAGTCAATATTAGCTTGCCTAAAATTACGTATGCTCCCTCTATCTATTCAACGTTATAGCGGAATTTTTGGTCATGATTTGATAGATAAACAGTTTTTTCGCAAATAATCGAACTATTTTCGAATTATATTAACAAAAAAAAACACCAAACATGTGAAATTCGTTTAGAACACTTAAAATGTCCGGTCAGCTGACTGGAAAAGCCTAATCGATACAAAACCTAAAGTTGGATGGTGCAAATTGAACAAAAAATGAATAAAACTCACCTTCGAGCTCCTCATTATCATCACCACTTTTGACCCTCTCAAATCCCTCCAACATATGTTTGTACGTGTTGGCCTTCAAATTCACAACCTTAACGACCCCGGAAACGTCCTTCAACTTGACCACGTGCTTCTGAGGACCGGACGCCAAGCCCAACTCGTTACAATTGATATGTCTCAACACCCTGCACGAAGAATTCCACAACCAGCCCCATCTGCCGTGGATACGGTACTCCTCTCCCTTCTGCTTCCACAGCTGATGCTTGAAGCTCATCGTGTACTTCACGTAACCGGTTACGATCATCCTGTTCCTCTCCTCTTCTTCGTCCCTCTCCTTCTTCTCCCGTTTCTCGATCTTCTTGCGTTCCTCCCGCTCTTGGGCCGTCAACCTCGACAGCTTGATGTGGCCGAGCTGTTCGTGCCACACGTTAGCGAACACCACCGGTTTTATGCAGGCCTGCAGGACTATGAGGGCCTTGGCGAAGTCCCTGGCCTGCTGGCAGTTGCCGATGATGCCCAGCCAGTGTTTCTTGAGCATGTGCCAGTTGGGGTGCATGAAACTGGACGGTATGGCCTGCTCCAGCTGCAAAATCGTCTGTTTCAGGGTGGTGGTCAGCACGGTTTTGCTGCCGCTTAGGCCACCCATCCACTTGAACTCCGAAGCTGTCGTCAGGGAGAACTTGTGGGAGAGATGACGCTTCTTGTCCCTTTCCTCGTTCCTCTGGGGCTTGTTCAAGGCTATGATGTTGGTGGTGAACTGGTTTACGTAACTTCGGAAAGTGTTTTCCATCCCCAACTTGTAGAGGTAGGTGCCGTTGGCGATTTGGGACGATTTCAAACGCGTCATTCTGGAGACGTCGTCCGATTTATCGACGTCGTCTCTGTTCAATATGGCGGTGTTCCTCCTCCTCAGTTCCTCTATGTTGAACATTCTTGGTGTCAACGATCCGGTCTTTGATCTGGTCGTTACGATATCCTTGTCTTCGTCATTTTCCTTCGAGTTTTTATACAAGGATTTATCGTTCTCCAATATGTCCTGCACGCTGTTGTTAGCAGTTTCGATTTCCATGGGAACGGGGGCTTGTGTGCTTTCGATGACTACTTCCGAGGGGGACACCTCTTCGTGCATTTTAGCCACCATATCTTCGGCGTTCTGACGCTCCTTTTCTTTCCTCTCAGCCTCTAGTTTTTCCTCTTTTTCTTTGAGGGCTTTAACGATCAGCGCTGGGAAGGATGAATTTACGTGAATAAAATCGAAACAGAAATTTTTTTCGCAGATTATTAGTCAAATTATATGAAATTGGGAAAAGCGCAAAAAGGTTTTGCAATGGAATTTTTTTATATACAGGGTTAGAACTATTTAGAGGGCCACTAAAAGGATATCGAAAACCGTTTGAAAGAATGGGTGGCTTAAATTACAAAAAAGTTGTGTTATTTAGGAATGAGTGTGTTGGTTCCCGAAATATTTTGAAAAAAATGATAATCGAGATTTTCTTTTTTTCTGTATAACTCATTCATTTTCGAAGATAACTTCACGAAATTTGGTTTATAGCCATTATCCAACATAGAGATACTAATGGTGTCTTCAGATTTTTTCTGTTTCCCATTGTTTCAGAGAAGCGATAGTCATTTCAGATTTCACATAACAACTCTTCAAATTTGCGTACCTAGACTTGATATTTTTGTAGAGTGTGATACATTGTTGAATTCGTAATTTTTTTTAACTACCTCATAAGGAAAACCATAAGTCCATAAGAAAAAAAAATTGACTATCGCATCTCTGAAACAACGGAAAACAGAAAAAATTTGACGACACCATTAGAATCTCTATATTGGATAATGACCACAAACCAAATTTCGAGAAGTTATCTCTAAAAACAAATGAGTTATACAAAAAAAAAAGAAAATCTCGTTTTTCAGTTTTTTCAAGATATCTCAGGAACCATTGGAGATATTTTGGATCTGTTAGCACCAACACACTTATCCATAAATAACGCAACTTTTTTGTAATTTCAGCCACCCTGTTTTACTAACAGTTTTCGATATCCCTGTAGTGCCCCTCTGAATAGTTCTAACCCTGTATAGTTTTCTATCCTAATCCTATCTTGGTTTAAAATACTCCATTTTTTGGCATTGTTGAATATTTTGTTAAAAAATATAACATTAACTTTCAACATAGATATTCAGCAATAATAAAGTATTTGAATATAAGGAAAATATTAGGGATTTTTCAAGTCAACTTTTAATTCTGGTAATAGTTGTTTTGCCCAATATGGCAGTATAATAAACAAAACTATTAATTGTTGAGAAAGGATTTTTTTCTTTATTCCTATATGCACAAAAACTTTCTACTTAGATTTGTAATTTGAATTTCTGAAATAGTAAAAAAATGATCCTAATGAGTTTGTAATTTATCGTTTTTAATGGTGAACTTGTCCTGATAATGTTATCTCATCTATTTAGGAAGATAAAGTCGATGGAAATTTACAATAATTAACTGCAATACTGAACTCTAATTTGAAACCACTAAAAATTTTACATAAGTATCATCCACACATCACTTTATTTCTTCCATTGAAAAAACATGTGCGATTTAAAGAGATATTCTTCATTACATTGCTAGTTAAATGGAACACTTACCATTTTCAGCCTCCAAATAAGTCTTTCTGTTGCCTTTATACTGATTAGTCAGTTTTTCAGTGAGCTCCATCTGCCTGATGATTTCATCTTTAAAATCATTCAACTCCCTGCACAGAGAAGCTTCCATGTCTTTCGAATCCAATATTTTTGTCAACTGTTCAAACTGCGTTGGAGTTGTGTAATACCATATCTCCCCTTCATCATTTTCGCTAGAAAAAAAGGTTCAATTGTTACCAACATTATTTCAATTTAATAAGGCTAAACATAATATGGAAATTTTACTTACACAATAACCCTTCTGCATAAGAAGTAGTATTTCCTTCCGTGTCTGTCATAGCCAAATGGCTCTTGACGTGAAAGTTGACCTTGTTTCTCTGCATCCAAAACGCAGTCCACAACTCCCGACACCTTATGCGATCGGCAAATACCACACTGCCAGTCTTCCTCGGGTACATTGACCAATGGAGGATCCACACACTCAAGATGGTAAACTGCTGGACAAGTTTCACAGCACAACAAGTCACCCAGTTTATGACAAACCCGACAATGGTCATCATAGTGCATAGGAACTGGAAAAAAAATTATGTTTAATAAAACTAAACAAAAATTTACAAAGTACTAGAAATATCTTCAACAGTTTCAAAAGAAATTATCAAATTCACATTTATATTTCTCCTTTAACACCCTCTTATAATTTACCTTCACTCAAAAGATCATCCCTTACTGGATTTGTGGTTAGAAACTGATCAGTCAAGAACTGTAGAATCTTCAATCTGTCGTCTAGAGTTGTGTATGGATAATCTGTATTAGTTAAGATGCTCAAAACATTTTGATCAAAGGTTTTATCACTTTCTACATAGGCCCGTAACACTTCAGGGTATGTTATATAGTCTATCAAAAACAAAGAAACATTTACACTGTCCTTTTGATCTAGGGGTCCGAAATGTGTCTGCTGTGAATCCTCTTCTCTCAGCAACGCCTTCAACAACATAATGTGAATCTCTGATAGTAAGCTACTTTGGTCTTCACATACTAAAGCAGAACAAAAATCTTCAAACCTGAATGGTGAAAGTCGTACCAAATTCCTGAAATGCCTCAAAACTTCATATACACTTAATGCTGTCATCACTTTATCTTTTGGTATTAATAAATCATCTGATGATTTTGGTAGAACCAACTGCGGTAACTCTTTATTTTGCAACCATAAAGGTTCCGGTGTTGGTGGCCTTGGAGCACCTGAAAGAGTCCTTCTTGTTGTACCACCAGTTGTACTAAAACTACTAAGGGAAAAATCACTGTCACTTGATGGGTCACCAACTGAGTCTTCTGAATCACTATTACTAACACCAATTTCATCTTCAATTTCACTTTTAT
Source organism: Harmonia axyridis (assembly GCF_914767665.1). Lineage (NCBI taxonomy): Eukaryota > Metazoa > Arthropoda > Insecta > Coleoptera > Coccinellidae > Harmonia > Harmonia axyridis. The sequence continues at coordinate 37,687,021 of NC_059505.1, forward strand.
CACTGGAGTCATCACCAAAATCTGAACCATAATGGTAATCTGTGTCATTGTATTCATTTGTTGTATTATATCCTCTCCTTTGATATGCTGAACCAGAAAATCCTCCTTTTTTACTTCTAAACCCATCTTTCCTTCTAATTCTATTACTGCTTCTTCTACTGGCTTCACTTTCTTGTGGAGAAGAAGCTCTAGAAGCATTTGGTGTACTTACTTGAGATTCTGATCCTTTACTATAATTTAAAAGATATTTTGGTTTTTTAAGCAAATGTATCTGAAATTTACGGGGTCTTTCTGCTACTTGGACTTTAGGGGGCCGCCCCCTTTTCTTCATACCCCTTGTTGACATTCTTTTAATGATCTGTCAATTATTATTGGATATAGTACACGTGGTAGATTACAAAAACAAACTTGTATACAAACTCGAATGTCAAATTTCACTTGGAACGATTCATGGTCGCTGTTACGATGTTCTCGCCATATAACTATGGCTACGTCACGTGATCAACACAGAATTCATAATTGTTTATTATTTCACAACAGCGGTTCACGAAGTCTCCTCATCTTGCATAGGTATAATCCTCTTGAAACAATTTGATGTCCAAATCACATATTTCTAACAAAGCATGTACAAAATAGATAACTGACGCGTATTGCAAAGTGAAAAAGAACACCTAACAACCGAAGCTTCCAGCGATCCTATTGGTCGACGATTAATCCGCCATGACAACTTGCAACTATAATTTTACTAGAAGTCGAAATTCAAATCACTTTTCACAAATTTATACGAATTTTAGATGTGCAGACTTTAAAATATAGTTCCCAGGATAAATTCACAAATTACATCCAGTTATTCTTCAATATTCACCAAAATCTCTCTACGCATATAAAGCGCGCTGGAATACTTAATGAATTCTAAACAAGCACACTAGATGGTGCTGTGATCGAAATATCCAGGTCATAAATAACGAAATTTCTTGCTAAGGAGATGTTATGTTATTTCGATTTCTTTTTAAATAATATCAGATTGTATAAGCAAAATTAATTCAATCGAGTTTTGATATGTAATAAGCTGTAAAGTTATAAAATTTCAATTATTCAATATGGCCTCCCGTGACGCATCAAAGATGGAGGCCAAAAAGATAGAAATGTATTGATTTTTCTGATTATATTGTAAAGATTTCTTTTGGTACATTATCGCAATTGATATTCAATAATAAGTAAAGAAGCAATATTCAATTGATAGTCAAGTTAAAATAAGATTAAATAAAACAATTAATGAATATAAATTCAAATTTCCCGCCTTCACTACGGAAATTCACTAAATGTCGAAGTCACTTGTCATTTGAGGTCATGTGACTAACTGCTGTAATTTTTGGCTGATATATGGAAAAAATAAGTTTTTTCTTGATTTGTCAAATTATATCAGAGAAAATTACTTATATAAGCGCCTCGATCTAATTTCGAAATAATGTACGATTTACGACCTATAGTCAAAATAGACGCCGATATCGAACTTCCAAAATGCATGTACAGAATGAAAAACATCCACACTGAAACAGAAAACGAGCTCGCTGGAAAGAGCCCAACTCATCCAAAGAATTTTGGAACATTTAAGCAGGCTGAGCAGTTTTTAAAGGTTTGAATTTATATCCACATTGTTCTGGAGTCTCTAATGATCAAAAATTGCACAAAATTACTATATTTCTTCTGCACTTACCCCTTGAATTGTTATAAAGAACATTTCGCGACTTTCTGATTATCACTTCTCTAAAATAACTGTCAAATCACTATTAAAAATGGAACCTCCTAGAATATATTCTGATTCACTCATAATGTCATTCAAGTAATTCCTAAGAAACTTTATTATAATATTATATTTAAGCTAAAGAGAATTTCCTAGGTATATTTTCTTTTATTTTTATTGATGATGTTCTTCAGGCTGTTGAAAGTAAAGAAATGGCAGAATTGGAAAAAAGGCAAGAAAAACTTCTAAGCCAGCTGGAAGAACTGAAAAAAATTATGAATTCTATAAGATCCAGTTTGAAGCTATCACCCAAATGTTCGAATACTCAGAAAAATGAAAGTACAGCTAATATTGGAACAAAAAAAACAAAGGTAGGTAGAAAGCAGTTTTCCATATTCTTCAGTTATAAAATCAATCTTTTTATTTCAGTCTTATGATGTTCCTGATATAGTTATTAATGCTAATCCTCTTTATCCACCCTATTTTTTGTTATTCCTTCAACAACTGTTGAAAAAAGAAGTGCATTTGAATATAAATTGTTACTTACATTCATCTGTATCTAAATTACCCAACAAATGTGAGGCATTTATTAGAAAATTGAAGACACAAGAGAATGGGGTACCTTCAATTCTGATCAGGCTGATATGGAAAGAAAGTAAGTAACTCAACTCAATTAATTGAGAAAAAATACCTATATAGGCACTTTTTATTGAGTTTCTACATAATTTAAATGCTTTTAGTTGGTCCAATTGCTGAATTGAACATGCCTCATTATCCAATTCAAGGAGAAGCAAACATACTTAGATACTTAGTCCGGATACTTGACAACGAATTAAACCATGAGAAGAGTCAGAACTTGACAAAAATCAATGGAATTCTAGATCTCTCTTATAGATTGTCATTCTCAAACTCAAAAACGCAAAGAAATAGTTTAATACAATCTCTAAATAAAAATTTGAAATCTAAGTGGTTAACTGACCAAAAAGACATTACCATAGCTGATGTAGCACTATATGACGCATTGAAAAAATTTGCATCCAATAATGAAATCAATGGTGCTTTAAGTAAATGGTTTGTTGAATGTGAGAAGTTCATAGAAGTATAAGTAAATAAATAATTGAAAAGATACATTCTTTAATTTACTAGCCAGTGTTATAATTTTAAGAATGTAGGTATAAGAAGACAAATTCAGGTATTACTTTAAACTTATTACAATAGTGAAATATAGAGGAACTATTTCTTACACAGGGAGGTCCAAAAGCTAGTAGATTTTCACCAGGTTTTTTACTGTATTTTTTTGTTATAATTTATCATAAGTGGAATTCCTTCAAAAATCCAGACTTCATATTCAGTTCAAGATCTGCAGCTAATACTCTATTCTCTTACTATCATAATTTTAAACCAAGAAATTGATTTTTATGGGATCTCATAAAACATGTTGAAAAGGTAAGATGACGCAAAATTTATCAAATAACTACAAAATGACTAGAGGGTACTGAAAATAAACCATTTAAAATTATCATATTATTTTTTAACATTGAGTTGGCAATTTGGCTGACTATTGTTCCTTTTTTTTTGATAAAAAAATGGTAAGCCACTGAGATATTTCAAATTTGTAGTCATTCTTGAACTGCTTGCTCAATTTGTAATAAAAAAATCTTTTCTCATGCCTTTATTCCGTTTGGAGCACTGCTTTTATGTAATAAAAATTAATCATCTTAACTTCAATACAATTTCAAGAATTATGTAATATTAATTTATTAAAGAAATGAAAAATACATGTTGAGATATTTTATTTTTATTGCATAAAAGAGATCAAAAGATTTTTTGTCACAAATTGAAATATAACTTTTTTTAAAGAGATTTCCGGTATAATGAACATAAAATTCTTGATTGCATGTTGATAAATGCGCAATGACTACCTCTTAAAACTCAGAACAATAAATAAATAGTCATTTTTCAACAGAAACATCATCTTGGAATACAAAGCATTTTCAAACAAAAATTATACACGATATTGTCGATATTTTTTCAAGCTGGAGTTTGTCGCACTTATTCACTAACACCCTGTATATACATGGAGTGTGAAAGTCCTATCACCTTCGTTTTTCTTCAACCCTACAGAAAAGGTTGAAGAATCAACCAAAAAAATCTATGCATTTTCCGAAAGACAATCTGTAATTCAAAGGGTTGTCCTATCAGAAAAACTTGATTATTTTCTCATGTGTAAAAGTTGCATATCAATAAACTTTATATATTCACAAAATATCAGTGAATTAAAGAACATCCATTCTGGAAAATCGAAGTTTTACATACATAATTTTCTAATTATACGAAATTTGCAACTGATTTCTAAAATTCATTTTTATTTGATGAGTTCTTTTCAATTATTGTAAAAACGAAATATCACATGGGTATATTAACTCTAAAACCATAGTAAAAATTTCGCTCTTCAAGAAACTAAAGTGAGATATTCGGACTGTAAATTTCAAGTATCTAGCACATTCTGTTTGAGAGCGATTGTGAACACAGCGGCCGGACGGACAGAATTTATATGACCTCGAATTCTTCATTAATGTGTAGAAATCAATTTGAGATCTCTTTCCCTGGAACAACTACACAAAAAAGACACAAGATAATGTTTTAAATAAAATAGTCTTTAGTTCTTAAATGTATATTTTTCATAAATCAATAAATTCCAAAATACATATCTATATACGAATAAAATTTTCTATTTGCATAGCAAATGAAAGAAGGGTAAATTTTCATAAAGAATACATATACGAAAGTTCTCTCGTAAATATGAATACACTTCAATGGAAGACTTGGTTGACATGGAAAATTGTACTATTAGACGATTATTACTACTTTATCTTATTTTAATTCTTTCAAAACTTCTCTCAAGCTATCCAGATAAATGTCAGCATGTTTTTCTTGGAATATTAGAGCTGGTCTTAGGCGAACTGATTCATTACCACAGCCTCCACCTTGAATGCCTTAAAAAAAAGTAATATAATTATTTTAGGACAAAAAACTTGGAATAAACCTTGAACTCACCTCTCTTTTTCAAGTTGCCTAAGATATCATCCCTCAATTTCGAAGAAGTTGCGTTGAAAGCCAAGAATGTACCTCTTCCTCTCACAGAGTTGATCAGATTGGGGAATTCTTCCTCCAATTTGTGCAGTCCGTTTTTCAACTTCAACCCTGTTTTCTCCACATTTTTCAACAAATCGTTCTGTCTGATAACTTTGAGAACCGCTTCTAGCAAGAATATTTTTCCTGGATCACCCATCCAAGTATTGAACACCCTGTATGGCTGATCGGGTCTGAGGAAAAAAAAACATTGAGGATCATATATCTCAACCTTACGTGAGGTAATTTTACCTCATTTCTGCGGTGTGGAAGTAGCCACCGATAAGCATCTTCTTACTGAAGGTTACAACATCAGGTGGGGACTTTAAATTGAAATGTTCGTGGCACCACATCTTTCCAGTAGCACCGCAACCTGTTTGAACCTCATCTATTAAAAGGGCAATATCGTTCTTCTTCGAAATGTCTTGTAGCCCTTGGAAGAATTCCGGAGAGGCTTCATTGTCCCCACCTTCAGATTGAATCGGCTCAACTACTATACCTGCCACTGGAATACCTTTGTTCTTGTATTTTTCAATAAGTTCTTCCACTTCTGCCAGACATTTGGCATCTTCAGCTTGGTTTTCTCTCACATTCTGTTCTAAAGGATACTTGTACCTAAAATTTAAGTTTTGGTACTAGTTTCTTGTAGAACTGATATTGATAAAAAAAAATTGTAGTTAAGAATTACCAAAATTCGAAAATTAATGTATTTTTCAATTCTCCAAAAATAATTGCAAATAATCATATCTAAAAAATATATCAGCTCTCATATTTTAGTCTTCCCAACAAAAGTTACCCACGTAGATAGTTCCTTTCTGTAATATCACCATGTTCCTTTAGGTAATAAAAGTAATTTAAAGAAATCTCAAAAGCTTTGGATAAATTTATTATTATCATTACATATTATGACAGAATATTTATAAATTACAACATGCTGAATCAATTAATAAACTGGTCCATCATCCAAGTTATCGTCTTCATCATTGCAGTAACTGTCTCCGTTATCGAAATAGTTATTTCCATAATCGGTTCCATCATCTATTTCATCATCCATTTGTTCTTCCTCTTCCATCAGTTCTTCATCCTCATCATTGGTAGGTTCAGTTTTTACTCTATTAACAGCATAGGAAGATTTATTCTCCATTTCTTCCAATATCTTCAGTTTTTCAATAATACTTTTCTCATTTGTAACAATCCTCGCTTTTTTTTTCGCTTTCAATTTTGGACGTAATTCGGGAGGGAACATTGCCCAATCATAAATAATTTCCTTGCCAGGTAGACTAATTTTTTCTTGATCACCGTCCGATTGCCCTGGCAATTTCATATAAGAAAAAGACAACTGTAGAAAATTTACGAAAGCTTGCTTTAATACTAATGCATGATCCGAACTAGGAGAAGACTCTAACGGTGCACAGGTTCTTTGGAGAGGTACAAAAAGTGGAGGAGGAGTCGAATGTTGTGAAAACGTTTCATTTCCTACAGCCCCCAAAGCATTTAATTGTTCCTTATTGAAGGTACGTTTTGCACCACGTCCCCTTCCTCTGCCTCTTGATGCCATTAAAAATGATTAAGCGATTTCCAAAACTTTCAACTTGTCATGTAGAGTCCCTTGTTCGCTTTGATTTTCAGTGAAATCTTCAAGATCATAAATGACTTTAACATAAAGAGAACAACTAGGACAAGTTGCTATTATCTCGCCAGCAAGCAGTTCTTCTTTGGTTATTTGAAATTTATCCCCGCAAGGACAAGGATAATAGTAAGTTTCCTCCTCTTCGTCAAACTCGAAATCTTCTATTTCGATTTCGTCGTGGAAAATACTCATTTGGGTATGATATTACAAAAATTCACGTTGAAATAAATATAAAAAACCTAACCTAAATTGGCAATCACACGAACTACTTGTAACAGAACTAACCTTGAAAATAAAGAATCATGTGATTTCTAAATGACAAATTCAAACGCTGACTTCTTCTTCTTCTTACTCTAGCCTCACTAGTTTCATTTTTTACGTATACATTTGTTTTTCTTTACTCGAATGACTTTTTGAATATTATTTTTGTTGTACTGGTTTCACTTCAAATCACTTACTGCAGTAATTCACTGAATTGGCCGCTTCTGTTAAGTCAACTTTCAAAATTATTGATCTTGAATTCATTATTCACAATACCTTGTTTCTATAATCTTATGTAATTTTGAACATTTTTCAGTTCTTTCTTTCATATGTGCTTTTAAATATGATAAATCTTTGAAACATCTTTACTCGTGTTTGATTTGAACTTATTGAAAGTTATTGGGTGTCACTATACATTCTTACTCACCTGGGTTTTCAAATTGTAATAAATGATTGTTGAAGTTCTTGCATTTTTTTGGAAAAGTTAAGTTATGAAAAATAATGGCATATTAGTGTTTTATGTAAAAATGAATCCAATTCCAACGTGACTTACTTGGGAAAATGTGCAACTGGCCAGTCGAAGGCTGGTATATCAATCTTGTGAATGGCCTTGGAATGCGTGGTGGATAGAGCCCCAAAAGTTCTTCCATGGAAAGCCCCGTGGAAACACAATAGAGACAGTTTTGGAGAACCGGGCTCTAAGTTCATCATGCAAGAAGCCTCTTCTTCTTGGGTGAACCTAATGTCTCCACCTCTCAACTTCTTTTGGTACCTCATAAAGATATTCTTGTAGGCATTTTCGTTTGAACAGGACCCACACATCATGGTGGTTACTTGTGGCAGACCTGGTGATGCTGACAACAGGACTTCCTTGAGCTTGGAAGGCCAATATTCTCCAGGGAACACACCTAGTGCTGGTCTGTTAACTAGAGCTTTCTGAAATAGAAGATACAGTAATCCAATGATCTAGATCAGAAGCAAAATATATAAGTAAAATGACTTAAGGAAAAGTCTGATTGGCTTAAGTAGCCTATTTCTTGATTAATATGCATTCTGTGCCCCTATGTTACAATTTCTGATATGAATTTATCTCAATATCCAAAAGTCTACTGTTTTTTAAGTTTAATACTGAATTACATTTGTACTGCAATCCTCACTTGGATGATTGCAGTACAAATGTAATTCAGTATTGACCATATCTGTAATAAAAAGACTCTATGGTTTTTAATGCAGAACACACAACCTCAGTTGATAACTTTAAATACCTTCAAAGAAAAGTACATATACCAAGTGGGGCTTAAAGATTGTACATTGAATTAAACCTCTTTTTTTACATAAAATATAATAATAATATAACTTTATTCAGAATAAATAAACAATAATATGGTTACAAAGAAGAAATGGCTACATTTCGGATATGAATAAAGTGGTTTAGAGATAAGTGCAAAGCACTTGTTTCCCATTACAAAAGACAGATAGATTCACTGTTTAAGTATAAAAATATGAAAAAAAAAAAAAAAAACAGTGATGAGGTATTAAAATTAAAAATAAATATAAATGTAAAGTTGTAAAGTATATATGCAAAATAATAATGCAAAATACTTTCATTAACCATTTTCAAGGCTATAAGATAAGGTTATTAGCAATTCATTGTTGTACATTGGTCTAATACAGTTCTGTGACCTCATAACACAGAATTTGTTCATTATGAATATAAAAGTTCTAGGAATTATATTAGGATCAGTCTATTTTGTGTTACATACCCAAATACCATAGAATATAATATACGCACCATATTGTTTGGATCTTCGAACACTTTGAGCAGTTCTGGATGGTTGTAACCAATGGGAACGGAAGATATTTGAGTAAAAGAGTCGAGAAGAACATTTCCATCAACGTCCACCAGATAATTGCCAAGGGATTTGTTGTAATCGGCGAAAAGTTGAACTGAACCAGTTTGCTAAAAAAAAAACTCGTACGTTAGAGAGTAACAGAGGAGTTTATATATTGAGAGTTTTACCTGAATCTCGTTGAGTTCGTTCAGCAATTGCTTGGATCTAGGTCCCGGAATGGAGGTTTTGAGCGAAGGACCATTTGGTTCTCCTGAGATTCCAGAGAAGAATCTGCATGAACCTTAAATTCAAAGTTGCACTTCAGAAAAACTAGATTTTGTGTTCTTTTTATATAATCTAATTCAGTTTAGTTCTTTAGAGATGGAGCACCATTTATGAGGATGAGAAAACCAGTGGAATTTTGCAAATTTTCGTTCTCCAACTCCATTCTTCTTCTTCTTTAAATTTGAAATTGAATGAAACAGACAGCAAACGCTCTGTATCACTGCCTGTTAAGAAGGACATGGCCACCACTGATCTAATTTACCGTCCAATTCAACTCAAACTAACTCAATCAACCGAAAGGTCAATTCAAAATGTTGTAATTGTCAATATTAGTTACACCGCAAAATATTGCATTCTGATTGATTGAAAATGCGATAAAAATATTTTGGATATAGAAAAATGTAAGAATGAAAATAAAATATGTACTATATTATTACTATTTTTTTGCGTTTTTCATTAATTTCATCTCAAAAGTATTTTTGATGTGTCCGTTTAGAATTGACCTCGATAATTTCACTTCCTATCAATAAATTCAGTGTTAAGGTTACTAGTTATTCAAGAGATTACAGTAAGCCTTATCTCCCTTTTTTATTTATATTATGTGTTTGATTACGCACTTAAATATAATTGAATTCTCAGAATATCAACTCAAACTTCATGATTCGTTGTATCGAAATGAAAGCCTAAATATTTGTTTACAAATAAATAAAAGGAAGGAAAATTTGGACAAAGTGCTATTAATATAACAACACATTCCAGACCCCCGGGGTCTAATAAAAAATTTAAATTCATAGCGCAGCTGACTATGGGTCAAATAGAGGTCATCGATCTATGGATCCACAGAAAAGCAGAATGTTTGTAATTTGGAGATGATAGATGGCATTGATGATAATAATTACTCATGTCTTTGCTTCTGTTTACTTTTTGAATCCACACAAATTTGGAATACATTCTACGAATGTTAGGATAGAGAATTAATTTCTGCGTTATAATTTTTTTTTTAATATAACTCATTGTTCATAACTTTCTGGGGTTTACAAACACATAGAATATCATTGCTATAAAAAACTTATAAAAATTATTTTCCAGAAAGTTTTGAACCCCTGATAATTTGCCAGGGTTAAACCAAAAACGAATCTCATTATAAATTAGTAAATATCCATGATATTAAAATACAAATAAAATATACTCTATCAGATTTTAACGCATTTAATTCCCAAATACTCACCATAGTTCTTGAAGACAGATCTGTTTAGGTAAACTCTTTGTACACCTCTCATCTTGAGTCAAGTAATTCCTCTACACTAGAGCACTGATACCCTTCGAAAGCGCTTTCTAAATCACGTAGGCCTTGACGTCTAATATTCTGAATCAACAATTTTTCATTTGACTACAAATAAAAGATCGAAATGAGCTCTGCGTCGTGCTCAATTGGCCGTAATTTGGCTTATTCAAATCATTGAACGAACGTATACACCGAGTGTTGTTACCCTTCTCAGTGCATTCGATTGTCGAAATTTTATCCAAGAGCGGTACAAAAGATAATAATGTGCATTAGCTGTTATCTATGGAAGAATTTCAAACGCGTCAATATGATTTTAACTCTAATTTTATCGTGTTAAGTTTGAAAACGAGATTAAATTGGTTATGTCGCTTGAGTTGGTGTCAAATAAGAAAAATCAATAACATTTAGAGTTGCAGGCCTTAAGAGTTGCGCGTTCAGAGTGCAGACAACCTTGAATCTCGTTTACCGAATGAGGAAGTTTAGGTTTCATGGCAATTTCAGGTTTATTTTGGGAAATATGAACGTAAACAACATTTCAAATATGACTATATTTATTGTTCCGTCTCTATAGCAAAATTTATCTCAACACTTATGAATGAAATTATACCCATAATAAATATCAATATAAAAATTTTTAATTTAATGGAACCTCAAAAAAAATAATAATTCAAAAACGATACATATGTAAAAGCTAGGACTTAGTGGAAAAAAATAATGAATGAAGTATCATCGTAATCAATGAATAGATATGTTATCATCAATAGATATACAGAGTGTTCTTAACTTGTAGGTACAAAGGAAAATGAGAGATTTCTGTTCCTATAAACATGGGCCGCAAACGCTTTGTTTTCGAAATACAGGGTGTTTCTTGTAGTCCTAATATTTTATGATGATTATTCCAGTTTATAGAATCTTTATTGTACTTCGCTTCAGATTGGGTGAATGAGTACCTAAACTTATAATTAATGTTTTCATCACAGCTGACTAACTGGGTCTTTGTAACCAAAGCACTGAACTATACAGGGTGATTATAAAAGTTTAATGAGTCTTCTTGACAAAGGATATTCAATACTCTAATCCTTTACAATTATTGTGAAGGATTAGACACAAAGTTGTCAAATTATTTGATTTATATACAGGGTGATTCACCGCGATGGCTTATAAGACGTTTATGGAAAACTAATCATAGTTTTGTTCTCAAAATCTGAATGTTGGGGTTTGAGACAATGATCTTTCTCCGATTATACTGGAAGCTGACTACTACTTACTCATTTCAAATGGCACACCCAGTATATTGTAGCATCATTAGATAGCTTTTTTTTAATGACAATTTCGGCAATATACCTTGAGATAAAACTCAACGGTTCATGAATTAATGGGATTTTTGTGAAAAAAATTGTGGCGTAGGAGACACATTTTTTTGAATATTTCAGCAGAAAATTTTTTTTCGATTCTGCAAATACGTAGTATTATAATACTATTCGCAGTTTGGATGAAAATGTACAGGGTGTTTATAAACATATCATGAACTTGGACAACTCAAATTCATCAAAACTCAAGATTTTCAAATTTTCAAGTTAACTCGAAAAATTTCTGAAAGTATATCATCAAGCCAATTTCAAGGAATTCATTGAATATAATCTATTTATGGAAATAACAGGTAATAGCATAAAGATAAGCAAATCAAAGCTATTGTTCGAAATATCATTAGAAGGAAACATGGTGTTTAATATTAATAAAATTCCATTTTTGAAGTTACTACTCATGAAAGGGTGAAGATCAATGTTTAATTAAAGCAAATTTGAATACTCATCAAGTTAGTTCTCACCCAATGCATTTTTATTGTTCCAAATACCTATATAGATAGACATTTTGAGCAAGAGTTGAATTTTTTATGGAATTATATCATGGATTTTGATTTATTTTAACTTTCAATCGGGTGTGATATTTTATGACTCTGATTGGTATAGATTCGTGAAAAAGATTGAATGATCATAGAATATATATTGGATATTCCGCGTAACTAGTTTAAAATTGCCTAAAAAAATGAAAGGATCATGGTGTATCGTACTAATTTAGGCACTGAATTTATCCTCTAGATAGGATTTCGAAAAAATTACAAATTCACAAACATCTTGTAATTTTGTCAGATTCCGTGAAATTCACAGAAAAAAAACGTCATCACAAATTTCCCAATATATAGTAATAATTTGTTCATTTCACTTGAACTCATAAATCGGACCAATTTCTGCATTAGTACATAAAAATACTGTCTGAAATTTGTTATCAATAGATGATTATCTCATAAGACACCTTGCTGGCCGAAGTCACATTTTACATAAAAGGCAAGTAATATTTTTATTTACATTGAGAAGGCTTATGATTATTTTACGTCAATCGGTAGTTGTCAAAACAGTCAGTATGAAAATGGCAGTGAAAAATACGATCAGTATACGTAATTTCAAAGGCTTACCAAGTCTTCACGCGAAATATCCTGAGAGCCAATGGGCACTATTAGAACCAGACTTAATAGCAATACTGAATGGCAACAAGATTTCCCACGCTCTCGAGGATATATACAGAACAGTCGACACGCTGCACAAGACAAACTGCAATTGTGAGTCATTTATGCTTGATAATTTACGAACCCTTATCGAAACGAATTTGCTGCAAAAACTCTACATACTTCTCGACAAAGAGGACGATTTCCTGATGGACATCAACGTATTATGGAAAAATTTCTGCGGACAAATGAGAACGATAAGAAACATATTTATCCTTTTCGAAAAATCGCCAAAATCCAACCAGCAAAATAATGTGCATCTCATGAGTTCAACGCTATTCAAAAATATCATAGTTCTCAACGCAACCATACGAAAAAGAATTGTCACCGAACTATTAAAGGCCATAGAAATCGAAAGGAATGGAATTCAAATAGACGTCAAACTGATGAGAGCCATCACATCGATGTTAACAGACCTGCAAACTTACACGGAAGTATTCCACAATGAGTTCGAGAGAATATCAGAAGAATTTTACGAGAACGAAGGCAACGAACTGATCAAGTATTATTCAGTCTCCGAATATCTGAAGTACACCTCGTTCCGCATCAAGGAAGAAGAAGAAAGAGGAATGAACTACGTGAACGGCAACACAACATTCGCCATGATAAGCATAATAGAGAGAAAAATGATAGGCAACCACGTCACCGAGATCTTAGACGCTGGTTTCGAAAAACTGATAGAGGATGAGAACCACGAAGATCTCAGTCTGATGTACAGTTTGATTTGGCGTATGTTTGGAGGCTACAATCACCTGTCCCTTTACTTCAACGAGTACGTCATGAAGGTTGGCAACAAGATCATGAACATGACAGACGGAGAAACCATAGAACATCTGCTCGAGTTCAAGAAGAAACTCAACTCGGTGATCAAAAACTGCTTTATGGGCAACAAACTCATGTACGAGGATCTGAGAAAACGCTTCTCGAAGTTTATAAACACTCAGCAGAACAGGCCAGCTCAGTTACTGGCGAAATACGTGGATCAGAAACTGAGGGCTAAGAATATCAACATGGACGAACTGGAAACGTGCCTAACAGAAATAATGGCAATTTTCAGACTCATCCAGGGTAAGGACATCTTCGAGGCGTTCTATAAGAAGGAGCTCGCGAAGAGGTTGCTGTTAGGAAAATCTGCCAGTCAAGATGCAGAAAACAGCATGGTATCCAAGCTGAAATACGAGTGTGGAAGCACCTTTACGTCCAAAATCGAGGGTATGTTCAACGATATAAGCATAAGCAGCGAAATCAATTCTGCCTTCAAGCAATATCTCACCAACCTGACGGAAAAAAACAGCATACCAGACCTTTCCATAAATATCTTGACGAGCAGTTTTTGGCCTAATTACCCTACTTTCAAGGTCAACCTACCTGTTGAGTTCATCAGCTATCAGGATCTGTTCCAGAAGTTTTATTCTATGAATCACAGCGGAAGAAAGCTGTTATGGCAACCGAATCTCGGATACTGCATTCTTAAAGCTGACTTCGAGAATGGTAAGAAGGAACTACAAGTCTCTCTGTTCCAAACGTTGATCCTTTTACTCTTCAACACATCTGTCGAACTGAACTACAACGAGATCAAAGAGTTGACAAATATCGATGAGAAGGAATTAAAACGTACGTTGATATCTCTCACCTGCGGGAGAAGCAGGGTATTGCTGAAGAATCCCAAAGGTTTGGGAATTGAAGAAACTGACAAGTTTATGTTGAACAAGCAGTTCACGGACCGATTGTTCAGGGTGCGAATCAACCAAGTCCAACTGAAAGAAACGGAAGAAGAAGATAGGATCACTGAACAGCATGTTCTCATCGATAGACAGTTTCAAATCGATGCAGCCATAGTTAGGATAATGAAATCTTGTAAATGTATCAGTCATACAAACTTGATAAGTGAACTCTTCAACAAATTGGGCATTCCTGTGAAACCTTCGGATTTGAAAAGAAGGATAGAGTTGTTGATTGAAAGGGAGTATATGGAAAGAGACAAAGATAATCCAGCCTATTACAATTATATCGCTTGAATGTATTTCTGGAGATAGTTCATTAAATAAATATATAAGTCTAAAGTATTCACATATAATTGAACAAAATAATAAAGTATAGTGATTAAAAAATAAAAAAAAACGTATTTTCTGTTTTTGCCATGCCGCTGCTTTTGGTTTAAGCCATAGAGGACATGGGGTTTCAACAAATGACACTTTTATTTTAATTTCATAGTGCTGTAAAAATAGGTGAAATACATTGATGACAGTAGTTCTGAAATTAACGTTAGTAGATCCAATGATAAAACTACATTTTTTTCTATGAACGTTTCAAATAGATAAACAATTTGAAAAAGTGAACATTTTCTTTGTTCTATGAAATAAAAAATATATTCAACTAGTTGAATATAAATAACAAAGAAAATGTTCTTTTTTTTAATTGTTCATCTATTTGAAACGATCATGGAAAAAATGTAGTTTTATCATTGGATCTACTAACGTTAATTTCAGAACTACTGTCAACAATGTATTTCACCAGCGTTTTTGCAACTTATAATCATTAATAAATGTTATGGCCAGTTGCACCATTTGCCTAAAAATTTGAACATTGATTAGTTTCTGATTTCTCTTAAGAAATCAGAAAGCATATGAACTTCTTTTTGTGATAACTTTCTTACAAAAATTCGTGAATATTTATTAACAATTAGTAACGCTCATAACTAAAAATATATTCAGTCCAGGCTACTTATTTGAAATAAAAGGCTGTAATATAGTATAAATTACTTAAATTTCAATCTTTTGAGATAAGAGTGATTAATTTTTTATATATCAATTTATACAGAATGGAAGTACTTTCATGCATGAACTTAATTATGCCACAGTCAGAAATTCATTTACAAGTACATACATGCATAAACTTAATTATGCCACGGTCAGAAATTCATTTTAAATTGTATGTTTACTAGAGTTAAAAAAATTACAATTCAATTCAAGTAATAACTATATTTCATTCTGATACAGACACTATTTTCTTTCGATGAACATTATTTTCATGTTTTTTTTTACTGCTAGAGTTGAAGAAACCTTTTCCACATTCTGAACAATGGTGAGTTGTTTCTTTAGTATGGATTCGAATATGAACTTTCAAATTTTCATTTAAGGCAAAAGCCTTGTGACAATATGAACAAGAGTACGGTTTAGCACCAGTATGGGTTTTCTTATGTCGATGCAAATGGGTTCGTTGGACAAATGTTTTACCACAAAGATCACAACAGTGAGGTCTTTCTCCTGAATGCATCATAAGATGGGTTTTTAAGTAGTTTTGATGAGTGAAAGACTTTGAGCATATGTTGCAATCATATGAAATTTTTTTTGTGTGTATATTCATGTGTACATCTGAAAATAATAAAAAGTATCATTAATTCTCATTAAACAATTTTTGATAATATAACCAACCCAGTGACATTTTTGTGCTATAAGTTTTTCCACATAGATTGCATAAAAATTTCTTCAAACCATCTCCATGTTGTGCCTTCATATGATTATATAAAGCACTTCTTGTTACAATTTTCTTACATATTTTGCACTCTACACTCTTTTTGCCATATCTACGATAATACTCCTGATATTTATTGAGTGTTTCTGATTTGTTATCTTTGTGTTTGTACATATGTTGCTCGAGTAATGTTTTTACACGATGGCCTTTTCCACAAATTTCACATACATAAGGAGTTTCACCATTATGGAGCCTCATATGTACAGTCAGAGCATATTTCTGAACAAAACCTATAGGCAAAGGAAAAAAATAAATGTGTATACTTGTGAATATTGAAATAAACTAACCTTTACTACAAATTTCACAAAAATAAGACCTCTCCCCAGTATGTTTTTTAATATGTCTTTTTAAATTTGAGTTGCGGGTAAAAGTCATTCCACATTCATTGCAGGCAAATGGTCTTTCATTATTATGAATTTTCATATGGTCATTCAAGTGAGTATTTGAGATGAATTTTTCAGAACAAACTCTGCAAGTGAATTTCCCTAGAAAAGAATGACCAGTATCTTTACAATGTTTTTCAAGTTGTATTATTAATTCTTGTGATAAAACATTGCAGTCTTTATATGAGGAAATTTCATCACTCCGTTCCCTGATATCATATGAAGAATAGGATTCCAACTTTGGGTTCTCTCCGAAGATGTTATTGGAAGATTCACATTCAATCAAATTTAAATTATCTAGCTTCGATTCAGTCTCTTTTAAATTGATGTTTTCAGAATCGTTGACTAATTTTTGCCCATTTTTCTTTATGTTACATTCTGTCTGCTCCTCACATAGCTTACTTAGAGGTTGATCATCATCACTACTGTCAACTTCATAATTAATGATTGTTTTTTCAACATCTGATAAACTTGTTTCATGTTCCCTCTTCAAAATATCCAGTAATAATTCACGAACTTTCTGATAATTTTTGATAAATAAGAATTGGGAAATAACTTTATTGGAACATTGAAAACAAATTGTTTTAGGCAGTTGGTCATCAGAAGAAATCTGAAATAACAAATCATAATATAAACAGAGTTAATATTTATGTATTTTAAGAGCTCACTTTTTCTTGAAAAATTTGTTCAAGAATTTGAGCGATAGTCCGCGATTCAAATACCGAGGTAAATATGTTTAATTCCCCGTTTTTCATACAACATCTGCAAAATTTGGAAACTATATTCTTGCACATGGTAACGAAATACAATTTTAAGAAAACTTTCAAATTCAAAAAAAATTTGGAACAGTGAAGAATATGTAAATTCAATTTAAATTTGATTCATATATTTTGTTTACTTTCTTTCACATTACTTCTTAATCGAATTATAATAAATGTATAGATATCACATTTTTGTTTATATTTATTTGAAAAATATTTTGACATTTCATATACAAAGTACACAGAGTATAATAAATATATTTGTGTTCTGTGATTGAGACTACTGAGGAAACTACTCTTTTCTTCTTTTTCTGTTCTTTGCAATGTGCCCTTTTGGTCATCAATCAAACAGACATGATAATTATAATTAAATTTAAAACTAATTAATATTAACAGAACTAATAACAATTGTAGGAGTTTTATACATAACTAGTATTATTATTCTATGACTATGACTGAATGAAGAGAAGAAAAAGAAAAAAATTGTTTCGTTGTATGGATTCTGTGGTACTTTCTCAGAGTACTAAACATACTCTATGGGTAATTCACATTATGACAGTAGTGATTGTGAGTTGTGACAGTAAGGAGAAATATATTAAAGGTGACGGTGATATATTCCTAGATAATCGCTTCTATTATTTCATGCGATTTGTTTGGGTCTCAAGTTTTGCAGTTTAGTTCAGTTTTTGGTATTAATTACTTGGTGTACGGTGTTCTTTATGAAAATGGCAAATAAAGTGGTAAAGTAAGTAAAAGATAAACTTTAAGTGTTGAAAACCAAACTAAGCAATATGATTTTTCTTTTCAGGAATACAAATCCAAGAAAAAATAAAGGCAACTTCAAACCTCTGAAGAAAAACAGTGTGGTGAAAAAATCCAAATTTCGAAATGGAAAATTGCAAGATGCTAGACAAAAAATAATTTCTAAAAAACGCCAAGGGGTTAAAGATGCAAGGGACATTTTAGCAAAAATGGCTAAGACGCAAGATGCTCGTAATAAATTAGACAAAATTAGAGAAAATAGGGATGGTGGATTGGTAAGAAACAATGTCAAAGTTATAGGAAATAACATTTTGAGAAAAACCGACAGAAATGGAAAAATTTCTTTGTCTACCAATAAATCCAATGCTACCAGCAATATTAAAATGGCAATTGAGAGAGAATTAGGATTAGTGCCCCCTCCAAGAGTTAACTTAAGAAGGAATTTATCGCAAAATGTCAAAAGGATTTTACCAAGTATACCACCACTTCCAACAATTCCTAGAAAACAAAGTATTTCTCCTTATCAGTATGAAGCTGTATACGAAGATATACCCCCACATCCATCTTTGTATAAATGGACTAATCCAGCAGCATCACAGTTGATAAATACAGTTGAAAGGCCACTGAGAAGGAGTAATATGAATAGGAATTTTGAAAATTTCTCAATAAGTCGGTAAGTTATGTTTTCTTCAAAATCAACGTAATATGTAGAATAGAACTCTACTTGCTTAAGGCATTTATTTTCTTTGTATTAAATAAACAATTTTAACATTGACTTATCACCTTATATTTCTTGCAGGCCATTAGGTCCAAGACCAACATACATCGATTTAGATGCTGTTGAAGACGAAATTATGCCACTTGAAATACCAGCCCTAAGACAATCTGTCCATCTTCACGGAACTGGTAGATCGTCAAATATTCATTCAAGGTTGGATTCAAATTTACCACAACCCGAATCTCATGGAATATTCGCAGCGACAAAAACAAAAGTTGTAGTACCAGCAGGACATAGGATTGTTGTTTCAAATTTGCAGAATACAGTGTCACAGGAAGATATCAAGGTAGTCGGAAGAAAACCAATTCATTTTTGAATGATTTATAGAAAAGCCAAAACAAAAATCTTTCAATTTGAACTATCAAATTTAATTTTTTTGTAATATTTACAGGAGTTACGATAATATCAGTTCATTGAAAGTTAAAAAAAAACTAAATATTTTACGTGTTACTTAATCTGCTCGAAATTTGTGCAGGAATT
This sequence comes from Harmonia axyridis, assembly GCF_914767665.1. Taxonomy (NCBI): domain Eukaryota; kingdom Metazoa; phylum Arthropoda; class Insecta; order Coleoptera; family Coccinellidae; genus Harmonia; species Harmonia axyridis. Next base: position 37,706,451 of record NC_059505.1, read on the forward strand.
ATTCGAAGATGTTGGAGATTTATTGGCAGCTCGATTGGTTAGACCTGGTGTAGCTGAGGTTATCTATAAAAACCTGAAAGATGCTCAGAAAGCTGTTGATACGTACCACAATAGGCAGTTAGATGGTCAACCGATGAAATGCTTGTTGGTAAATAAACGACCATTGAATAATCCTACTGCCCCTGCTCTTCCTAAAGGAGACATGTAGGTTTATAACTTCTTGGCTTCGGTGATTGTGAACAGTAGCTCTTTTTTGATTCTATTACTTTGAACATTCAATAATTGAATTTCACATTTTTATGTTCGGTTTAATTCTAAAAACACGATTCAACTGCCACTATTTCTTATCTGAAACCATAAAATATTTATTATCGATTTTGTTATTTCTTCTCGGTACATAATAATAATTAATGAATTTCACATTTATCAAAAACTGTGCTACTGTTTATTCACCAAGATCACCTTTGATTTGAAGAAAAAAAACTTGAACCATGTATTCTTTCAGGAATTATACTGAAATACCAAGAACTATACCAGAGAAATTGGTACCAGACATTTCAACCATCCACAAAGTGTTGTTTCAAAGAAAGTATTGATCTTTGATTTATTATTGCTTGCGTCGTTTTTTTTTCTATATTTGAATGCGTTGAAGATTTTGACAGTGTGTTGAATTAAATACTTATATTATATCCTGCAATTTCCCCTATTTCACAATTGTATATATTATTATTTCTCAAATAAAAATTAAAAAGCATTATTATTTAGTATTATTTTTAATGTAAGAGTTACCCCCATTTCGAAATCTATTCATTAGCTAAAACACAATTGAGGTGACACAATATACGGTATGGTCTGTATATCGCTGAGAATTTCAGTAAGTATTTACAGACCCCTTGACACTTGTCAACCAAAATTTTCATTGATAGAATTTTGGAGGTTATAAATGGTTGATCTCTTTTAAATTGTAAATAACTAATACTTCTCAATGGCTCTGAAAGGTATTTGTTTCGTAATTAAAGTAATATAGTTTTTGAGTGTTAGATGTCTTGGAAAATAATCATAAACAATAATCTGAAAATTAAAATGACAACTGTCAAGTCAAGTGGGCGTGGTTACCGAACCTAACCAGAATAAAACTACGGTTACTCTGGTGACAGATAACTCACCGAAGTTTGAGAAAATAGTCACCGGTTTATAAGGAATTTGACATATACGGACCACCAACTTACTAACCAAGTTGGCATTTGTGCAATTCTTCTTCGAAAACCTCATTAATTGTTGGTCGCTGGAGTTCGAAAGTATGTTTTCACTAGAAAGTACACATACTATTTTTGTTCCTAATATTGTAGTTATGAGAGATGTATTTATTCAATCTTGTAACCAATACAGGTGTTGATCTTGTCCAACACAATTCATTTACAAAAGAAAAGATAAAACAGAGTAAAAATAGAAAAATAAACAATACAGTCCCTCGAAATTCCTTGTTCTTGAAAACTTTCAGAAAAAAAGAATTTCGATCATTTCAAAACCTTATAAAAGTGGGATTTTCAATGTTAAAAAAAATGGCTCATTTCAGGTTTTATTAAAATTTTATTAAATATAATTTTAAAAATATGTATATGCAAAATCATCAATACAACCTCCATTCTCCTTATGAAGATGTTAACAATTTAGCATATTGCTAAGATGAAATCAAAAAAATATTCTAAATTACTCCAAAGGGAAAGAAAATTCATAATAGTTATATTAGCCACAAAATAAAACCAATATTCCAAATAATTCAACTACAATTTCTAATGAACTAACATTTCGTTCAATATTATTTAATAAAAATGAAAAATAAATTATTATAATCTAAATTTTCATATTATTACCTAAAGACACATGAAACTTTAAATGGATTGTACCCAACCTTGCATCTCCTGTTGAAAAATCTCTCGAACATTAGGGTAATTCAATTCGGAGTAATTGAGGAAAGAGCTGAAGTTACCCAACAACGTTGTTAATAAATTTTAGAGTTGGAAACATATTAAAGAGAATCGCTTTATATTTACCATCGTCCTCGGTGGAATAAAATAACTATGGCCTCAAAGTAACTCCCTGAAAAAAAATTTCAAAATCTGTTAGGTCGAACTACAACAAATCCCAAATACTTCAGGATTCCAACTCTTCTTTTGTGCCTAACGAACAATATTGATGCAAATTACATTATCCTATATAAAAGTTTACATATTATCTTAAAAATATAACTATTAGTAATGAACACATTTCTTGCACATGGTAAAAATTGGGGTTATGTCAAAGCATCCACAAAAACAACCCCTCATGCTCGATTCGAAAATTTTTATTGAAAAACTCTGGATTCTTCCGCTATGATTCATATTTTAAGTACCTACATGATATTGAAGCATCAATACTAAAACCCGTTATTTGACTTTTCTTTCACAAAGGCAGAAAAAGGATTTCAGTTTAGATATCTTAAAGGATAAAAAAAGGCTGCGAGTAAGAATTCAAAATGAGGACATTCAATAAAGAGTAAATATCAAAAAGGACAGGCTTTTGCAACACTTTAGACACAGTTCGATACTTCAGTAATACAATAAACTGGAAGCCCTTCAAAAAAAAAATTATGAATTATATTAAACAAATGGATTATTAATTAAAATATCAATTCTACGCAGTATTTAAAATGCTCCGAAGTGTTGCAAAGTTTCAATCTCTAAACTTGAATCAATTAATAATTAAGATAATTAAGCCCTAAAGAACATCTTGGACCACTTGCTATTACATTTTAATACGTAGTTTTGATATAATTTCGAATCAAACAAAGACAATTTTTGGACCACGATGTTCCTGAAAGAAATGACAAAAGAAGACACACTATGCAATAAACTCAGAAACCGATCGTTGTGTAGAGTGCAAGGCGAGTGATTTGAATTCAGAGCGTATAGGCAACTATTTTCAGTCTCTCCCACCCACAAATTAAAATAGTTGATCAATTATAAATATTCACGAGTCTCGGAAACTATTTACATTGAAACGGTGGACAGATCGAGAGAAAATATTTGCGTTACAAAGCTCCCTAAATAAATGACAATTATATGCGAATATCAAAAAATTACACAGAGTATTATCAAACACAATACTTAATTTCAAATGCAAAGACCACAAAACAGGCAATTAATCAAATAAAATACACACTTTTACATATTAAACGAAACCTGAGGTTAAAATGATGATAAGAATTTTTTAAAAATTAAACAAATCGAGTGTAAATTGATTTAAAATCGTTCTTCTCAATAAAAACTGGGAAAAACGAATTTTCTGTACTTACCGATGCCTGTTTTGTATTCTGGAAAATCGATTATATCATATACTGAAACCCTGACTACAATGAAATGACATCACTAAAAAATTGATAAAATATGAATAAATTCATACGACTTAAGATCTTACACGAATAAAAATAAATCAATATGATGTGTGAATTTTAAAATCAAACCAAACAAATCCGATGAGGCCAAACATGTTTTATCAACTTTTAAATGGTAACAAACGAAATAAAATGAAGACAAAATTGAACTAAACCTACCTAAGAGCGTCAATCAATTACCCTACAGGGCTTACAAATTAATACCAAACAAGGAAAGCATTGATCGATAAAAAAAAATTCACTTTATCCTTGAACAATGTTGACGAGAACCGAACAAATGAAAAAAGCACTCTAGAAGACAATAGATCATCAAAATGCATGAATCGGTTGGTTGAACGGAACGAGTGCAACGTCAGTAGTTCAAATGTACCAAAGCCTTCCTTGACGGGACCAAATATAACCCCTTCTGCTGGCTCAACAATCTCTTGAAAGGTCTAAATTTGAAAAGTTTATAAATTTCTTTTTAGACTCGGAGCTCCTGCGTAATCCATCAGTACATCATCTGCTTCCTCGCGATATCCTCTCCTGGAAATTCGATGGACCAAATGATGCCTCCTCCCTCCATTCGGTATGTCTATGCGAGCACTTGCACTCACCGAATGTTGAGATCCAAATTCTAAATCGCACCCATCATTTGATCTTCTATTGATTCTTCTACGAGGGTTATTGTCTTCGTAATGTCTAATAGCTATTGGAGTAGGGTCCACGTAGGAAAATCCCTGTGATAATAGAAAATTATTTCATCAGTTAGGATTAGAGTAAAATGAAAGAGATAGGCACTTGAAGTTGTATTAATCCAAGGAATGGACTGGTTTAGTGATGTTGATAATACTATATTTGACACGATATAATTAAAATATAGAGCAAAACTGATAAATCAGTGAAAAAAGTTTGAAAATCCATCAATAAATGCCTGAGAAATAGATTATTTAAATTTACGTATTTTAGCGCGGAACGTCTTTGGTCTGGGACGTCACGGCTCTTGCCTGTGATCGCTACACCATAAATTACGTTTTAATACTTAGCCGCGCCAAGGCTCTCGCGCCGTTTGTAGTTGTACAGTGTAGTTTTAACTCGAGTTTTATTTTTATGTCACTATAATGGAAGAAGGCTTCATGAAAGGACAAAGTGACAATTTGCCTAAAATAGATATATTTACAGTGATGGAGTTTTTTTCTTCAAATCCATCTTATGTCAGTGCTGAAATAAAATCTACTTTTGAGTTTGCTTCATCATGGTTCAACTTATAACGATGATTTATTTAAAAAACGTTTCATAAACAGTTTGTAGTTGAGTACTGGTTGTTGAAGTCTATCAATGGCAAAACATATTTATGTGAGGAGTAAAAAGAGCAAAAGTAATTTATATATATGTATATAGTAAGTTATTTCAGCCATCGTGTAACGAACAAAACACGACACGAACGGCACAAGTGATTGTACACCAATGAATTCATGAGCACTCTGCGAATACCAGTCGTCTAGTGTGTGACGTCACGACACTTGCACGTACTATGAAATTATTCTTCCAAGTGCAACTTCAAAGTCCCATAACTTTTTCATTTCTAGAGATATTTCAATGATTTTTCCACATTTTTTTTCCTTAACAAAAAAATGAAAACTAGTCCATTGTCTTAAGTGTTTAACAAACGTTTCAACAACGAAGTAGTCACATTCATTTTGTTTCTTAAGATGACTAAACAGGGTGATTAACCGTGATGGCCCATTAGACGTTTATGGAAAACTAATCATAAATTTGAGCTGAAAATTTGCATATTGTGGTTTGAGACAATGATCTATCTCCCTAAAATATTTTCAGATCTCTACAAATTCCGATTTTACCGGAAACAAACTACTACTTCAAATGGCACAACCAGTATATTATTGCAACAATGTACAGGGTGTTCATAAGAACATATATTTTTTTTTATTCCAGTCGATTCTAAGTTCAAAAATAGTGGGGGTTACTTAAGCAAACCCTATACCTAAAATGAATACTTTAAGAGTTATAAAGGAAAAACTTTAAATGAGGAAAAACCGCAATTCCTAACTGTGTGGAGTAGTCTGTGACTTCCGGAAAACACAGAAAGAAACTAAAATTCGATGTTTCCATAACTGAATTTGACATTTCTAGAATTGTAATGAATTATTTGTAATTGAAAATTGTATTGGTTAATGGATTTCTCAACAATCCCAACGAAAATTTAACTATAATTCATTAAATGTAAAATTTAGTTATCCAAACATCGAATTTTAGCTCCTTTCTGTGTTCTCCGGAAGTCACAGACTACTCCACACAGTGAGGAATTGCGGTTTTTCCTCATTTAAGGTTCTTCCTCGATAACTCTTAAAGTATTCATTTTAGGTATAGGGTTTGCTATTTTTGTACGTATAATCGACTGAAATGATAAAAAATATAGGTTCTAATCTGAAAATCTTGAGTTTCGATGAATTTGAGTTGTCCAAGTTCATGATCTTATAAACACCATGTATATTTTTAGTCCGAACCGAAAACAGTTGAATAATATTACGTATTTGCAGAATCGAAAAAAAAAAGTTTTCCAAAAAAAGATTTTTCTACTAAATATTCAAAAAAATATGAGTCATTGCCAACATTTTATTCATAAGAATACCATTAACTCATGAACTGTTGAGTTTTTACCCGAGTTATGGCATATTGACGAAATTGTCGTCAAAAAAGCTATCTAATGATGCAAAAATATATTTCGATTCAAAATTCGAAAAATTCTACGAATTAGCTCTGTATTAAAATAAAAATATTCACCTGGAAGATATCCCTGAAACTCTCTGTACCATGCACCGGTTCGACGGGTGAATCTACTGGAGTCATACAGGTGAATTTGGAATCAAACATTGATGTATCTTTAGAGTTTTTCTGTAAAAATTAAGACACAATCAAAAAATGTACCATGAATGTAAAGTTAAAACAAAAGTTCTACTTACAAGAGTAGGTACAAAAGGAGGTTTATATCTCTTATTATACACATCATTCCAATCGATGCCCTTGAAGTAAGGATGCTGCTTAATCTCTTCGGCTCCTTCTGGGCCTGCACCTAACCTAGCAGAAACTTGACGTTTCAACAGCCTCCTAATCAAATCCCTTGCGTTTGGTGTCAAATAATGAGGAATTTTCGCCTTGTTCCTCAAAATTTTTTCTATTGTACATTTACGATTTTCTGAAGTAAATGGAGGCTAAAAACGAAAAATGTGAAAATTATTCATGTTCAGAGAACAAGAGTCTCATACATACCGATCCGGTCAACATATCCAAAAACATAGCTCCTAAAGACCACCAGTCTACTGCTTTTCCATGGCCACTTCTCAATAAGATTTCAGGGGCCCTTCAAAATAAGCAGTTTTAAAAATTTTCAAGGAGAACCAGTTTTTGGAACTTATAATAAAGGCAATAAGAAAAAAGAGATAAATATAAAACATTTGATTCTATCATGTTGGCATCAATGAATCAAAACAAGTCTCTTATTTACTCTGTCAATTTGCAAAGAAAAAATATTAATGGATATTTTATATTTTTCTATTCAGATTGATAAAAAACAATAACTCAAGACTAACATTACGAGAAGAATAAGAACCAAATTACCAAATCATATTTATCTATGGTCAGTTAAAAATTTCCTAAATCTTCAAGAAATTAGGTTATGAACAAGATGACAACTTACATGTACTCTATAGTTCCGCAGAATGTGTGGGTTAATTCTGTAGGCTCGACATGTTCCTTGCAAAGACCGAAATCTGTCAATTTAACATGTCCCTGACCATCGAGCATCACATTTTCGGGTTTCAAATCTCGATATATTATTTCTTTACTGTGTAAATGTTCAATGGCTAAGATAATTTCGGCTAAATAAAACCTAAAATAAAATTTGATAGAATAGAAATCGCATTAGATAATGAAACTTTGTAAGAATGCAATTCTTGAAAATTATTTTCAACTTACACAGCATGGTCTTCAACTATGATTCCTTCAGCTTCGAGTTGTGTAAATAGCTCACCACCGGGTAAATATTCCAGAATCAGATACAGCTTACCATTTGTTTGAAAGGCATATTTTAGTTCTACTATAAAGGGATGCTGTAATGGAGAAAAAGAAGTTGTTTATTCAATACAGAAAAATAAAATTTAATTTGTAAAGGGAAACTTATTATTATCATCATAAATACTTGTACTTATTTATCTCATAAAAATGAGTTAAGTGAAGCATTTGAGGGCTCATCATTCATGCACCCTTGGAGACCACATGAATTCATATAGGGTGATGATTTATTAAGACCGTCCAATCTCTAAATTGTAGATACTAGACCTCAAAATATTATGGTGCTGCCAATATGCCTTATACAAATTTAGCTGGTTCTCAAGATGCCAATTGTTCAAAGTTTAAATATAGATTTTAATTTGCAATATAACTTTTGATTCATTGAATTTTTTTGGAGCATATAACTTGATACATGAATAAAAAAAGAGTAATTTTTTTGTAAAATTCAACGCTTTTGATAATTGTTTTATTTCACTCATAGTTCAGCTAAAACAAATTGCTTTTATTTTTACTATTTTTTTTAATGATTTTTAACATGAGGACTTGTAGTCTGAACTCACCTTAATCTCTACGAGGATGTTTCTTTCGGCTCTTGTGTGAATGGCATCTTTCCGGTTACGGAATATGGCGGCCTTACGGAGTACCTTCATGGCCATGATGCTACCAGCATCGTAACCAGTCATTTTTTCCACTTGAAACACTTTGCCATAACCTCCTTTGCCTAGCATTTTCTTTATCGAGAAATCCTCTGGTCCAGCCTTCTTCATGCCACTCTCTTCCGCTAATCTGGAATCGAGTTGGCATTTTTCCACATCTGGACCTCTGGGATGTAGAAATATTAATTGTAGATGATGACAAATTATTTCTCACAAAAATGTAACATAATGTCAGTTTCTATCTGTTTTCTTCTTTTACGCAATAATTTCTAAAACATGTTCATTTGTTATTATTCAACTTATTCATTAGATGGAAGGGGTGCTAGGCAATGGCCATCTAGATCTCCAGATTCAACCATTGGAGTTCATTGGAAATACAAAATTTTAGGCTTAGAGGTGCTATGATAGCAAAGCAGGTTTTGATTTATTACTTTTATTTAAAATGTAAACCAAAGTGCAATCCTTACAAGTTAACTTCAAGTGAATAAGTTGGCTTGTTATGGTTTTCCTATATTTTATATTAGTCAAAAAATGTACAAACATATACAGGGTTAGACTTGAAATTGTACTTCAAATTAGACTATAAATTCCTCTCATCAAATGAAACACTTCAACAGTCTGTATCTTTTTACCTGGGACCAATTTGGAAAAATATTAAATGAAAAAGTCAATGAGTGAAATCTATGATCAATTTAATTTAGTATACTTTAAATTCTCACCCTGTATATACTCAATTCAAAATCTTAAATATTAGTCAAAAAATTATCTCAATTTCAGGTACATTGCAAAGTTATTTTACTATTTAGATTTGCATGACATTGAAAGTATCCACACTATATGTCGGAGTGTTTTGTTTTATATCTATTTCTTCATTGTTCACAATTTCTCAATTGATAATCTTGGTAGATACAGTATTTTAATTCAGTTGAATTATTTTCTTTTTTTTTTTAATAGAGTCAATTAAAGTTTTCACACAAACTTCTGAGTTTCAAAAAGTTTCAGTCCATGAGTAATGGTTTATTCCAAATATTGTTGTAATTTTCTTCTGTATTCTTTGAGATTTCTTTAGGTATATCTCAAGTTAGTAAATTATTTATAGTGAAGATATGTACACTGTAAAGTTACAAACAAATTTACGAATTTAAGACTCAAAATGTGCTAGCAACAGATTATTACAAATTATTAAAAAAAGTATTAATGTATAGGTCCTTGTATTTTAAATTTTTTTTTTTAATTGCTCTTGTGGATTAGATATAAAAATGAAGCCTTATCTTTGAAGTAATAACTTCAGCTTCTTTATTTGCATAATCTGTTGAATGGAGAGGAATAGTTGTATTGTAATTTGATACATCCTCACTTTCATAATGGAAGATCCAATGATCCCTTTTTATATATACTACATAAACACATTATACTGATTTGTTTACAAGACTCAAAATAAAGATATTTTAAAGGTGTTATAGTAATATAAGAAAGAGAACTTACTGTTCATAATTATCAATGGGGTGCAAATCGGGGTATTCATTGATTTCAGCATCCTGAAAAGAAAAATCACACTTTTTTTTTTTTTTATATGTGTGAATGGAAATGTATGAAATAAATCAGAAAAAAACAAATGATTGGGCAATTGAACTTTAATTTTCTAATGAACGCGTCAAAAATAAAAAAACTAGAAAAAAAATATTTTTCAGACAAAAGAAACATTATTAAATGAACACCTCTTAGGTATTTCATTCATTTTTCTTGAATTTCTTCAAAGTCATGTAGATATAATTCATTCTTTTAGAAGCCAATGCCAAATAATTACATAATAATTTTGACTGACTCTAACAGTGCTTAAACTAACATTGAATATAAATAATAATAACATGAAGGTTTCAAACAATCCAGTTATAATTATGTATTTATTTAGTTATGAAAACATACATATTATGATTAATGCTCATAAAGAATTTAATTCCATATTGCTTGATGCATTGTTTTAAATATTTGTAAATTCTTTACACTATGCATGTGGCTTTGTCATTACAAATGGAAATTTTTTTCATATTCTATTAAATAAAATTAATTTGAATAATCATTTTCGCAGAAAAATAAAAAGAAATTGCGAGTTTCACAACAGTGGCGTATCAACCGAGAGGTACTGGAGAAAATTACCCACCCCCCTGAAATAATTTTGATCACTGAATCTTTTTGTGGAAAATATATCAAAATATATACATTTTAGCCAAAAATACATCAATAAGGTCCATAAAGCTGACAATTTTTGAAGGGACTATCTTGATTAATTCAAGTTAATTTTTGTTATTTCAACCCCCTTCCCTAGACTTAATCCCTGGATGCGCCAAAATGTCCTCCATGTGTGAATGGACCATGCTTTCTGGTATTGTTAAAAACCCAAATATGCAGACATTGAAAGTAGAATGAGTAATGTTAAAAGGAGAGTTAAGAATAAATTAATGGGAGTAGCTGGAATATGATCACTTAGAATGAAATCATAAAATATTTTTGCAAACCTACACAAAAAGAAATTTTTATTCATAAAATCAAATCAGAAAATGCTAGATAGTTGAAAGTTTGTTTTCAGATAGATAAGAATAGAAATAATTAATCAGTTCTATCTCAGTGATTAGTATTTATCCATGAATTAATCTGCGAAATCAGCACTTTCAAATAAAAATCTCGAGAAAATCTGATAACTTTTAAAATTTACAAGTGGGAAACGAAAATTTAGGTTACAATCAAAATTTACTTTGCAACTTTCAAAACTGCTATTGAAAACCAGCTCTATTTCACAACAATAAAATAATTCCAGATTAAAACATCTGTGAGTGCAATCAAGCAAATCACGGCCAAAGAAAGTGAAATCTCACGAATATTCTTTCAATACGTCGTTCAATTAAAACAATAACTCATTTAGTGGTTGCCATAAGGTAGAAATCACTGTCATGGCATTGAAAATACATCTTGAATTCAATGCAACCGATTTTAATCTATGCAAATATCGAAAAGTAGATATGAAAACAATATCAATTATTTACCTCATCAACAACAAAGTCATCTTCAGAAGACGACTGATTTTGTTCCTCACACTCCTCCTCTGGTGGTGGGTTCAATGGATCATGCATTTCAAACATAAAATCCATTGTGCACATCTAAACTATGTTACATTTGCAAATGATAATTCGAATAGTTTTATCTAAGGTGCAACTTTATTCCCGATTTTTTTCTCGAAAGCACGACTTCGAAAAGTGAACAACAAAATAGGTTAAAACTATTACGAAAACATAGAATGTAAGATGCGATTTAGTGACAGCGGACACAGATTCAATGACAAGATTCACCATAGAACAAATATATGATTAATTATAAGGCGGTAAATAAAACCTAATTTAAAATAAACTTGTAATACATCAATTATTCTCATTCTGTTGATTGATGAATAATGTTGATTAGGTTCCATCAGAAATTACAACTAATACTTGTCATATGGAGCAAGCTCCTACTTCGTTGCAAATGTGGTTGTTCCAAAGTTTGAATATCTGTTAAGAAAATTTATAAATGAAAGCGAAAGAACAACCAAGTCAAGATTAGTGAAAGATGAAACTAAAGTGATATTATAATTGCACGTCAACAATGTGACATGCAAAAGTTGAGTTGGAGTTTCATTCTTCAAATGATCAATAAGATATTTTTATTTTCCTAAAAGACGTTTTACAATTCTTATTAGATTGCAAAACAAATTTATTCATTTTAATTGGACAATAATAATCTTATTTGTATTATTTAACTCAATTTTTTAATTGGGATTACACTTACACAGTTGGGTAAAAGAACTATTTTCATGTCAATAAATTGACATGTACATTTTTTTCTAAGGCAAAAACTCTCTAACCAATGCAATTAGGAAAAAATATTATATTTCAAATTTATTTTCTGATAATAACTTTTCAGTTTTCAGAATGGCCAAGTTACTAGAATTTCTGAAATGAAGAAGTTCAATTAACAATAAATAATTATTTCTTTTGAACTGAACTTGAATAATTGTTATATCAAATAATTTATTAAATTTGGAGAAAAGTAGATGTCTACAAATATTAGTTTGTGAACCCATTAGATTTTGTTTCAGATTTTAGAAAAATATCAATTTGATATTGGCCAAACTTCCTTTTTTCAACATAGGAGGCGCTATATAATGGAAATACCATTTATGTATAGGATGAAGAAAGTTAGAAGGGATCTCATCAATTTTTTTTAAATGAAAGTCAACAATTAATGCAAAATAAATTATTATTTGAAATAACTTCAAATGCTAATATACATGAATTCAATTACAAAATATATTAAGTTATAAATAATTACATAATAAAATGAAGAAAAAAAAATGTATTTGAAGCAAAAGTTTTATCACATTTCAAGTTATCTTTAATAAATTTCATTTTAATTGATGTACGAATACATCCACAATTGATTTAAATTTTCCTAAATTTATGCATGCATGAAATTTTTTCAAATGGACATTTGAATTATAATTAAATTTCTTCGGTAATTAATGAAAACTTTCTTTTTTAGAGTTTTTATTGTTCTAACGAAACATTATTTTCATTGTCCTCAGTTTCACTCTTTTCTAGGAAAAACCACTCCTTTTTATTGATCAAAAACAGAAACATCACTAGTGGTAGGTGTAGAAGGGAATACCTAAACAGTTTTCGAGATGTAGAACTTGACGAGTCTTTGTAAAATTTATAAGCTGCAAAAAAACGACATACATGAAAAATATCATTATAATAGTATAAGCATTCAAAATCAGAACAAACTTACCTAAATAAATAAAATAGGCATTTAGAGGAGTAGATTCCAAAAGGAACCACCAATTTGTTGTATCTAAAATAGGTGCTAGGACACATAAACCTTGAAGTGCCAAGGTATGTCTTAGTGTTACTCTTTTACATAAACCTGGATCGGTAACAGCCATCATTCTGTAACCTGCTCTAGAATAATCAGGTCTAAGGTTCCACGATAAAGCATTGAAATGTGGAAATTGCCAACTATAAAGAAGGGCTGCCATGAGCCAGGCCCCTGGTCCCAGGGAATCAGCACAAGCTGCCCAACCCATCAACGGTGGAATAGAACCGACTGGAAAAAATAAAATAATTTCCGATAAGAAAGTATTTCCACAATAACTTCACACACTGATTGAAATTAAAATTTTATTTACCTACGGATCCCACCCATGTGTTTAAAATACTGATTCTCTTCATCGGAGTGTAAACGGCAGTGTACAAAAGTAAATTTGAAAATCCTAGAGCAGCTGTGAGACCATTCACACCGAAATAAAGGATGCTGATCCCACTTATACTTGCGACTGTAGCAAATCCCATCGAATGGAGTGGCCTGACATATTATTGAATAAGAAATTTATAGAAACAGTATAAAGTTAATAATTACGTTATTTTTCCAGAAACTATTACTCTATTTTTTGTCCTAGACATTTGTGCATCGAAAGGAGTTTCATGGAATTGATTTACTGCATTTGCTGCAGACGATAACAATCCTGTACCTGCTATACACAAGCCGAAAGTAGCCCAGTCAAAGGGAGCAGGAGCTACTGCATACCCTGCCATTGAGGTAACTACCACCAAGGCTGTAAGAAAAAATTACACTGAAATTTATCGATGTAAAGGTAACTATATCAATTAAAATATGTATTACTTGTGAGTTTTATTTTGGATAACTTCAGGTACTGTTGGAGCAAACTTGATTCTTCCGTTGAGGGAGTAGGTTTCCACAAGGGTCTAGATTTGTTTTTTGATAATCCATCTTCACAGTCAACTGGTACATCAACTGCAGCAGTGGCTGATTTTTGTTTGGCGTTTTCAACTTTGTATGCTTTGGGAATTCCGATATTTGCATGTTTCTACGAAAAAAATATTATTATTTATCAATATGTAATCAGGGTGAAAGTAACGTGACTCACCTGACATAAATACTTAAGAACGTTTTGTCTTAAATGTGAAGAATTGAAGTGGCTTAATAATAGTTTGGACATTATAATCTAGGTAGGTACATACGGTCAATAAAGCTAAATGAAATGTTCTATTAAATCTATGTCATTTTGAGAAAGTGAATTTGTGGAACTGCTTACAAGCAATAGTTAATTGTATAGTTTTCGAAGAAAAGAATTTGTGTATCTTAGGTTACATCATTTTCAACTACGGCTACGAGGGGGCTACGAAAAATTTCGTTTCATAAATTTCGTGTGATCCTCCCTTAACGATCATAGCTTGGACTACTCTACCATAGGTGGCGATAAAGTACAACCGTTCATGCATATGGTGGATGCGCTTATTTTCAGAACTTTCACTAGATGAAATGAGTAGTAAACTCGTAATACTAAAGAATAAAATTATTTCTATAAGATTTAATGGATTGATAGGTGTCTAGTTCTTGAGAATTTTGGATGGATCTGAATTACAAAGGAATGATGTATTTTCACTGAAAAATTATTCGGTAAGTAGGCTTTGAACACCACTGAATACAGATCATTGAGGGTGTTTGTAAGTGATACGAGCATAGTTAAGCATTCCTTATACTATGATACGAGATAAGAGGTCTGTTCAATGGAGTAGGGGCTTTATGGAATTTTTATGAACTGTAGAATAGTCAACTTTCGATGATTGGATGCTATAATAAAATTAAATTTGACACGGAAATAAATGCCGAAAATTATGATTTGATGTCCAGTGGCGTATCCGAAGAATTATTTTGGAGAAGTTCGGTTATATTTATTGAGAAGTATATAAAAGATAGTGACTGACAAAAAATGAACTTAGATTTGAAGATGTACCATTTCAAAAAAATTGAGTGAAATGGAGGTTATTTCATTATTATTTCCACATAGATCGGAATAATATTCTAATTCTACATCTTCAAAGGATGCTTAGGAAAGCCGGCATAAAAAGTTGAACATAAGTAAGTACCTCTAGATCATATAAGGATCGAGTACCTATTTGCATTGGCGTAACTAGAGGGTTTTCACCCACACTTTGAAAAATCAAAACCTTTCAATTCTTTTTTATTTTTTTTTGTGATTGTTACTTACATTTTCTATATTTATTCTAATCAATATTTTTGTCTCCAATAACCTTCCCCGTCGTTACGCATATGTCTATTTATACTTAATAAGTAGGTATAAATTCTACATATTCAGTAAACTTATAGAGTTATTCATAACACTTCACTCAATAATTCTATCCAGCAAAAACTAATATCTTCTCAAAAATTGGACTTCATTAGAATTTTTTTCTTTCACATTCAAACAGCTTTTTATGTTTATTTCTGCAGCCGATCCAATAATCCAATATCCTAATATTGACTCTTCATGGTTTTACGTTTTTCAAGATTGTCAAGATAGGCAATGAAGAATTTACCTTGCACTTTTCAAAATACGAATGCCCTAACCTTGACAGCTGATGTTTGAGAGTTCGGTTGCTTTGGACGGCTTTCTTTCTTATATCAAGCCATTGCTTTGTTTTCACAATATTTTTCCATATAAAAACCGTGTTTTATAATTTTTGCCTCTGGATGAATCAACATTTCTATTTTCTTGAAGTTTTCGACCTTTAGATCGTTTCAGCATAAGCTGGTAGTTCTGCTGCTTAGAAATGTAACCGAATTCGCTTCACACTGCATTTGTCTCCTGCGTTAGTCAGTGACGTACGTTTCCCTTTGTAACGAATAGTGAATACCTATTATGACGATAATCATTGAAACTTCTTGAAATTGCACTCCCCTCGATGAGTTCACGAGTCGTCACTGTTGAATGAACACAATCCAACAACCATATTGAAAAATTCAGAAAGGTTAGACATATTCACCCCTTAACATGTATCAGAATTTCATTATTGCAATGAGTACATCCAAAAGCGGCAAAATTCCAAAAGAGTTTTTGAAATTTCAAAACTTACGTCCAAGTTTATATATACCTAATTTATATTTCAAAATTGATAGCTGTACCTATATACTTCTTGGGCCTAACAAAGAAAAACAACATTTAAATCGATAAAAGGGTTGTAAACCGGCGTTGTAACAAACAAACAGTTCAAATCTCATTGATAAGAATAAACAATTTCGAAAAAATCCCGTAGAAGTTTCATGTTGTTCCCTTTATCTCGCAACTCCCCTGTATTGCCCTCGTGTCCAATAAGCTAACAACTGGCCTGGTAGGGATTACCGGTATTAAACAACACAAGATATCATGATAGGATTACTCCGCCTTGATGCCAATGAAACATGACTGGGGGCTGGCCACGCCCCCGAAGTAGGGGAAGTGGGGAAGATTTCCTAGGTGACAGAAAGTGATGAACGAGATGCGATGCGAAGCATAGTGTAAAAGAGGAGGGCGTTATGTGTGATAATTTGGCGGAGAAGTGGAGAAGTTTCAGCAATTTACATTATTGATGTCAGAAAAGATTTATTTTGAATTAGGGGGATAATTGAACATTAAACGTTTTATTATTTTGTCACGATTTCTATTATTTTGTGCCGGAAATGATATCAATCGATAAGATTAATGACATATTCGTCTTGAAATTCTATTCTTTTTGTCCGGTCGGGCTTAGGTGCGATAACTCTGGAACGGAGAGACCTAGAAACTTTAAATTTTCAGGATGGCTCTCGGATTCTGCATGAAGAAATAATGACAGTTTGCTTCATTACTAGAAGTGTTGAAGTTTTTCTCAAAAACTGATTATTTTTTGCACTGAAAGCAGTTGAGATGTTTAAATGAAATTTGGTTGGTTCCAAGAGGTAGTTATTGCGCATTTATTGACATGCTATTAAGAATTTTATGATTATCATTGGCGCGCATAAAGGTGTAATCATCTCTCTTTTGAAAGAAAAAATGATACGCTACTGAGCTATTTCAAGTTTAAAATCAATTTTGAATTCCTCCTCCAATTTGTGACAAAAAAATCTTTGATGCATACCTTCTTTGTCAAAATTGAACGAGCAATTAATCGATGATTTTCAGTTTGAAATATCTCACTAGCGTATCATTTTTTTTATGCACTATTCTGGCTTGATTTTCAAGCTATTTGGCTTGAGCTTGACTTGATTTCAAGCCAAACCCAAGTCAAGTAGTAGATTTTTTATCTCAAGTCAAGTATTTATTCATCAAGTAGGTTCCTACTTGAATCATATCCAGCTACTTGATTTTCAGCAGTTATATTGTGTAGTGTCACATCAATAAAAATTATGAAATGAGAAGGAATCTTGCAGAAAACACTGTTATTTATTAAACTTATTCTTTAAAAGAACCGAAAATATAAACTTTTTTGAAATAGAAACATAAATTAAATCACTACAAATCATAACAAAATATAAAATAATGAAAATAAAGTTTCTTATATTAGTATTGAGAAACCTTCAAGCTTCATTTGATTTTATAATTCTCCATCCAGGATCTAAGACACACGAGGCATCTCATAGATTTGTCGCCTCAACTATTGCGGTTTTTTGTAACTGTAAGAGCAGCTCTGGAAAATTGTCTTTCAACAGGAACTGAAGAATCTGGCGTTGAAAGAAATCCTTGGCCATTTTGGCTAAGTTTGAAAAGATATTTCTTAAACTACCAAAATCTACCAATAGATTTCATAGAAATGTGAGAAAACTTCTAATTAAGTCACACTGGCGAATGCTTCAGTCTCTCGGCGCTCGAGGAATCCCCTTATTTAGTCTAAGCGCGCACGAGATTGCAGAAATATAGCTCAAGTTATATCAAGTAGCTTGATATCAAGTCAAGCAATAAATATCTAAAATCAAGTCAAGCTCAAGTATGTAATTTTTTACGAGCTTGATTTTCAAGTCAAGTAATTAGTTAAAATGTCTATTTGGCTTGATGAATCCCTAAATCGGATCTATAGCATTACAAGCGATGTTTACTCTTTGTTATACACACGTAGGTATTCAAGTTCAATTCAACATTGAATTTGATTTTCATAATATTATCATTAAGTTAGCTCTAAGTAATTAAAATTTTTATGATCATTATTATGCAACTGACAATGTTCACTATAGATAAACTTTGTCCATATTTTTTTCTAACGTGCCTCATCATCTTACCTATAGGTACTGTCACAAGCCACCACTGAGAAAAAGTAATAAAATTGAAATTGTAAGTTTCACGTTAAAAGTAGATACCAAATTTATATTTTCGCGAAATACCCATAAATTTTTTATTTATTCTTTCTGTTCGATATATTACAAAAATTTGAATATTTGCAAATTTTATTGCTTCTATTTGCCCTCTCCTGCACCTCCCCTTAAACAGATCACGAGCATCCACTGCCTATACTATTATCGTATTATCAAAATTAATAAACTAAAATATACTCTCATACACAACTTTCTTTCCACCAAATTAATAACATCCTTTGTAAATATACCATATGTCATCCTAAATATATTTTTATACACAGCCTTCATCCCTAATATCTCTTAATACATGCGTTAAATCCAAGTCCATATACACAGTACACACCCTATACAGATCCAGCGTCCAATAAAATACATCGGATCAAAATCGCATATAGAAGAATGTATTAAAAGACCCCCCATTTAAATTTTGACAAAGACCTCTGTCATTATGGTTATACGTTGGACCGTCCAAAGGGACGTTTAGGCCTAATTTGCACCCCTCGTTTTCATTCTCGTGACACATACGATAATATGACGCAAATCCGAGCTTTGTCGTTTTTCTCCTGGATGCTGATATACGGGGTGGGTCGAAAAAAACGCGACGTGGAAATGTTATTCGGTTCGATGTAGAATCTTCTGGGTAGGGATTCACGGCTTGGCTTGATTTTCAAGCTACTTCGCTTGAGCTTGACTTGTTATCTAGTCAAGCGCAAGTCAAGTAGTAGTTTTTCAATCACAAGTCAAATTGAGTATTTATTTATCAAGTAATATAATAACAAAATGATGAAATGAGAAGGAACATTGCCAAAAATAGTAATTTACGTAACAAGTCCGGAAAATAGGTTTTTTTTTGGACGAATAGACAAAAAAACCAAAAAAACCATTTTCGGGCGTGTTGCGTACAATATTTTTTCGGCAACCAAGTAAAATAACACTATCGCTGCTGCTTTTCATATTTTATTGCGCGATTGCGATCAAAAAACACGAAAATTTTTGACAACTAATTTCATATGAACTGTCAGCCGGTTATCTCGGTTGCTATGAAGTATGAATTCTATGATTCTTTTCCGGCCTAGTTCGGGAAGTACGTACTTTCCGGACTAGGACGGGAAATGCTACTTTCTCAGAGAAAAAGCTTCCGGGAAGTGCTCACTTCCCGGACGGTTGCCGAAAAAAATTTCTATTTATTGAACTTATTGTATAAAAGAACCGAAAATATCAACTTTTTTGGAATAGAAAAATAAATAAAATCATCATAAATCATAACAAAATAAAAAATTAAGTTTCTTGATATTGAGAAACCTCCAGGCTTTCTTTGCTTTCATAATTTTTCATCCAGGATCTGAGACACATGAGGGATCTTATAGATTGGTCGCCTAACCTATTGCTGGTTTTTGTAACTGTAAGAGCAGCTCTGGAAAATTGTCTATCAACAGGAGCTGAAGATGCTGGCGTTGATAAAAAATCCTTGGCCCTTTTTGGCCAAGTATGGAAAGATATTTCTGAAACTACCAAAATCTACAAATAGATTTCATAGAAATGTGAGAAAACTACTAATAAAGTCACACTGGCGAATGCTTCAGTCTTTAGACCTTCGAGGAATCCCCTTATTTAGTCTAAGCGTGCACGAGATTGCAGAAAATATGCTGTGCGACACGTGCATATCAAGCTCAAGTAATATCAAGAAGCTTGAAATCAAGTCAAGCAATAAATATCTAAAATTAAGTCAAGCCAAGTTCAAGTATGTAATTTTTCACGAGCTTGATTGTCAAGAATAGTTGGTTGAAATGTCAAACTACTTGGCTTGATGAATCCCTATAATCCCTGATTCAGCATCGGCTGTCTTTTTATTTTCAAAAAAAAATTTTTGATTGGAGGCAACCATTTTCTGTAGTAGGTTTGAAATTATTCTTGTCAATAACTTCCTACCATTCATGTTTCCCGTTTAACTATTTATTTTTCAATTTGATTCTTTGTTTAAGCCTTTCAAACCCATGATTCTAAATATAGAAATATCAAACCTACCATACCAATTTTGAGTTATCATTTCTCTATTAGGGAACCTTAAGTTAAGAAGAACCACTAACCACTCAAGGAAAACCACATAGTTCACGTTTTGGATTGTTAGAAACACTAAAATATAATAAAAAAAATGCATTCGTCCAAAGCCATTGTGAAATTCGGTAAAAAAATCGATTGATCCTCATATAGTTCGACTGCAGGATGAAAACATTCCGGAAGGCAGAAAATTCAGGAATCGTTAAGAAAATCATTCTCCGAAAGTATTCGATATTTTCCCAACGTCGAAAAAAAAACGACCGAAAAACCTTTGAAGATTTGAAGAAATATTATAGATATTTAGAATCATAAAATTGAAAAATTTTATATAATATTTGAATTCTTTCATGAAATTGATAGTTATTCGTTGTTTTGTAGTATTTATCAAGAAAGTAATAGAAAACTACCTACATGTTTCCTAATATTCAGACATTTACAGACATAAATAGATGTTCCTCTTTGTAATACTTTTGTAAATTGAGAAAATAAAGTCATTATTATAATAATGACTTTATTTTCTAATATAATAATAATTATTTTTATTAGTATATATAATATACACTAATAAAAACGTATATCCCCAAATAAAAGTTTCACGCCTCAACAATTCCATAAAACCTAAACATTTCCCCCCTTTGCCCTTTCATTATCGAAAACAACAAACCAAGAAGAACAGAGCAAGAATCTATCCCACAAACGGCTGTCTACTCTCCCCACCGTCCCCATACACAATCGAAAACCCCTCAATTCCCCTATCGCGATCAGATTTCCTCCGTGACAGCTCTATTTAGCAGTATTTGTACCGTTTAACTCCCGAAATCCGCCCTTGTTCAAGTTCACGACGTCCGCACGATGAACGGACTGGTGGGGAGACCCTCTGCTCGCCCTCCGGCCAATCGCGAAGCCGAGGGGCGTGGCTCCGCGTTCCACCGCTCCAGTACAACGGTCGAGGCGATATTGTTGATCTATCTGCTCGTGTGATCGTCGGTATGGTGAGAGTGTGCTAGCGCGTTCGCCCGAGTGACTTTAGAAACGGCGAAACTGGCTACGGTCAAGCGGGAGAGTGACCAGGACTGGGACGAGACCAGCGGTAGGGAGTTCGGGGAGGACTTTAAGATGGTGGAGACGACGACTCGTCAACCTGGTGTGTCCAGAGGCGGCGGGAATTTTTTTGGTGGCTCCGGACACGGGTTTATGGGTGGTATGTTTTTGGGTGATGACTTTCGGCCGGCGTTCAAGAATGGGATGACAGAGGCGGCGACTGCTGGGGGTAGTGGAGGTTCGTTGTTTACTATAGACAGTATTTTGGCGCCGACTAGGCCGAAGCCGGCGGCTGTTTCATCGCAACAGCAGAGGCCGGTGTTCCAGCATCCTGGGTTCAATTTGGGGCATATTGGAGGGTTTGGTGCTGCTTCGGCGGATTTCTTAGGTGAGTGGTTGTCTTTTAGTGTTTTTGTGAGATTAAATTGTTTAGTTTGAGAGTAAGATGAGAAGAGAGAATATAAAAAAGTAACGCATCTTTTGAAGCTTGGTGCTAATGATAAAAAAGGGGTAGATATGGCACCGTCGATGCCATACCACTTTGCACCAAGCCCAAGACTGATTGAATGACGTGGTATAGTTACTACACTGTATTATACTGTAGTATAAAGAATTCCTTATACTATGATTATACCAAAACTGATTATTAAATACAATTTTTATAATTTATAAAAACTGTCTCGTAGAGCTAGTTGTCCGTTGTGCTTTGTGGTATGTTTCTCAATCATGCATTCCATGATAAGAAAAGCCAACATTAGGATAGTGAACAATTCTTTACCTTTGTCAAAGTTTTCAAATTCGATGAATTTTTTCACGCCTAATAAGATAGGTATACAGAGGTCCAATATCTTGAACTTGTATAAGTACATACCTATACGAATTGATAAACTGTAAAAACTGTCTAGTAGAGCTAGTTGACTTTTGTGCTTAGTGGTACGTTCCTGTTTGTTACTGTTTCCCGGAAAATAAGATTTCTGTGGGCGTTAATTTCAAATAAAATTTAGGTAATTAGTAGCATCTCATAAAAGTTTCAGCGTTATGAATTTTTGTGTGTTACGGCAGGATTAGAGAATTTTTCAAGCTCCGCCGGATAATATTTTGTTGGCAAACTATTTCAAGCGTAAACAAATTTCTGTTCAATGAATTGATAAAAGAGGAATTGTAATGAATGGTACAGCCTGAAATAAGTGTGCTGTGATTTTACCATTGATTCTGTCACTTCTGTACCTACGATATTATAGCAGAAATGCCGCCACGTCTACGGTTTGTAGCACCATAACCTTTTCACTCGCCTTTTCATTAAATTCTCCATGAATAATTTGCACTTTTGTGACTGTATGTCCTCGATAAGATAACTTCGCGAATTCCATCTTCATTTGTATAGGGCCACCTTAAGAAACAAAAGGAAAAAGGGATCCATGCCGAGCGAATCGCCAGAATTATCTTAAACAAAATCTAATCAGTTAACACACCAGTATTTTACACATCTTAGTAACGGCTTAGGATTTACATGTTAAATGTCAAAGGAGGCAGCTTCAAAAGTGACAGCTGCCCAAATAGCGGGCTACTCAAATGAAACATCTTATTGGAAAGTGGGAAAACCCCATAGAGTAATAAACATAGATACCTATACGCAATTTTCACATGTCCCCAACATGATTAGATTACGTTGGCGAATTGTGATATATTTTTAAATCCACAATTTTACTATATCGTTACGAATGTATATTATATTGAATGATTTGAGTGATTCCTGATTGAATATGCAAATTCGAATATTTGGAATCCGATATTTTCCTAATTATCGAATTTATAGATTATAAGCAGAATATTTATTCTTTTCTGTATCTACCTACCTATCCAAGGTTTGGCAACTATTGCCCTCCTAGTGTCATCCTTTGTTTCACGTCGTTTGGCTCGCTTGAAGTTTGTTTTCTGAATTTCTGATATATTTAGGTATTCATCTCAATATATTTTGAGTTGATAAGAAACGTTGATTCACTATGGGACATAAGAAGTACGTTCTTTGTGGAGAAGCTCGCGGATTGAGAGAAATATCGTATCACTGATATGTTTTCATTTCCGCGCGCTTCATGTCAAATTTGATAGTTCATGTTGGGGACAAAATTTACTCACAGAAAATGACGTATGTTCCCTCTATCTATCTATCTATTTTTATTACTCTGAGGAAAACCCCTTTATTATCTTTTGTAAGGTCTCTTCACTGTCTGTAAATATTACCGCGTCGTCAGCATATTTCATGTTATTCCGTAAAAACCCCGTTAAAATGTGATCAGATATTATTATTGCCTCAAAATTTAACCCTTCAAACAATCCCAAAGGTCCACTACTAAAAAAAAACCCATCAAAAACGCTCCAAACCCTTCACCCAAAATTACCGCGGCCACCCTGTATACTCCCAGGAGAAATTCTCCCCTCCCCTCCCCGAATCCCCTTTTGAAAGAATAAGCTCTTAACCTCTATTCCCGCCAGATTAAAATCGTCTTACGTAAAAATCCACAGTGGCCCGATTTTTAAAAGTTACTTTTAGTCAGTTCATGCATACCAAACAAGAAGAGACGCGGTTTGCTGGGGCCGCTAGGGCGGCAGGACCCGGTGGGAGCCCTGGGGGCGCCCACTAGGAACAATATTATTATTATTTCATAATTTTTCGGAGAGCTGCAGGCCTGGATGATTGATTTGTTCTCGAACTTTTTCCAGCGTTTGGAGCTTTGAAAGGGCTGGTTTACGTATATGCAGAGCATGTTTGGGTTTTTGTTTTTTCGTGGTTGGTATACGTGGGTTGTTGAACTAGACTGGTGGTCGTTGAATGCAGGATTATGGTGAAGAAGTTTTGTTTGGACATCAGAGTAATGAACTTAGATAGAGGGAGCATACGTCATTTTCAGTTATAGCGAATTTAGTCCTCAACATGAACTATCAAAGGACCCCGCACGTTTAGTATGGGAAATGGCTTTCCGTGAATTTGGCTGAATTTTTGATATGTTGTAGTTCTTGATGAACTGATCTGAAGAGTCCTCAGCCACAAAGCTCAAAAATGGACAGTTTTCGAGATATGGAGTTTTGAAAAAGGATTTTTTGCAATTTTCGGGGTGTTTGCTCATCAATCGGGGAGCTCTCATTTCTGGTTTTGATGGAATTTGAATGTTATTATGTTCTCTCTTAAAAAAATCTCACAATATGTCGTTTCTCGGTCATGTGAATTATTCTGGCGTCATCTTGTGGCATGAAAAGATGTATGGAAGATCTTGGATTTTGTATCTCATTTCATAGCCAATGTGGAGCAGTGTATAAAAAATTATCGATGGCGGTGCCTAATATAACCAAGGAAGATCATTTCTCAGTCGGGTTCTGGCCGCCAAACATCCAAATTCCTTCAAAACCAGAAATGAGAGCTCCCCGATTGATGAGCAAAAACCCCGAAAATTGCAAAAAATCCATTTTCAAATCTCCATATCTCGAAAACTGTCCATTTTTGAGCTTTGTGGCTAAGGACTTTTCTGATCAGTTCATCAAGAACTACAACATATCAAAAATTCAGCCAAATTCACGGAAAGCCATTTCCCATACTAAACGTGCGGGGTCTTTTGATATCAAGCGAGCGAAAATGAAAACATATCAGTGATACGATATTTCACTCAATTCGCGAGTTTCTCCAAAAGAACGCACATCTCTCTCAAAATATGTTAAAATCAATACCTAAATATATCAGAATTTAGAAAACAAACTTGAAGTTGTGTAGGTGTACAACTTTGCTTCCGCTGTTTTGCAATAGATAACTGTAGCGGTAAGTGGTAGTCGAAATGTCATACAATAAGCTTAGGTAGTTATAAACATAACGCCATCGAAATATTAGTCGATTTGTGACTGCATCATAAAGTTATCCTCGATTAAACATCTCAGCTTACGAGCTATAATAAATTCTCTTGATTTGTGGGAGGTTTTAATTTTCTGCTTTAATATGAAAAATCTTCGATTGACACTCATCGAATGCTCTCAAATATCTATGGTGAGGCCGCTATTATTGAAAGAACGTGCCAAGAATGTTTTCAACGTTTCAAGAACGGTGATTTCGACGTCGAAGACCAGCATGGAGGTGTAGAAAGAGATAAGTTTTTCGAAGATGCAGAATTGGAGGCATTACTTGATCAAGAATCGTGTCAAACGCAACAAGAATTTGCAGGATCATTGGGAGTGATGCAACAAGCCATTTCAGCCTGAAAGTCATGGGGATGATTCAGAAACAAGGAAATTGGGTGCCGTTCGAGTTGAAGTCGAGATATGTTGAACGGCGTTTCTTTGCTTGTGAACAGCTGCTTGCAAGTCAAAGACGGAAGGGATTTCTGCATCGCATTGTGACTGGAGACGAAAAATGGGTTCATTCCGATAAATCCAAGGGCAGAAAATCTTGGGGATATTCCGGCCATGCTTCCAAGTTGACGGTCAAACCGAATATTCACGTCGTACTCAGTATTTGGTGGGACCAGTTCGGCCTTGTATAATATGAGTTGTTAAAACCGACTGAAACAATCACAGCCGATCGTTATCGAACGCAATCAATGCGTTTGAGCCGAGCATTGAAAAACAAACGGCCGCAATACAACGAGAGACATGATGAAGTGATTTCACAGCATAACAATGCTCGACCCCATGTTGCAAAGTGGTCAAGACATACTTGGAAACGTTGAAATGGAAAGTCCTATCGTACCTGCCGTATTCTCCAGATATTGCTCCCTCGGACTATCACTTGTTCCGATCAATGGCCATACGGCCTGGCTGACCAGCACTTCCGGTCTTATAAAGAAGTAAAAAATTGGATTGATTCGTGGATCGCTTCAAACGATGACCAGTTTTTTCAACACGGGATTTGTACGCTGGCCGAAAGATGGGTGTAAGTAGTGGCCAGCGATGGACAATACTTTGAATCTTAAATGTATAGGTATAACCAGTTTTTTATAATATATTTTTACGAACTTCGGAAGAAAACGGCGGAAGCAAAGTTGTACGTCTATAGTATCATTCCTATTGATGGAAAGGCTACAAAAAGTACTCGTATCCTAATAAAACATGCAATCTTTTCAGCAAACAGCATTCAACGAGAGAATTAAGGAAAAATTCCCAAGAAAAAATTAAAGTGTTACCTACTGATAAATTTACAGAAGTACAAAACGACATTCTTGAGGTAACACTGAAAGTTTCATAACTGTCAAGTCGAAAATAGTACCTACATATATTCTGAAACAAGTTGCAAAATGGGCTCCTATTCCAACACTCAAGAGTGTTGGAATTGCCTTCTGCAACGAGTACCTAATAGACGATATTATCTCTATTTCAGTCAAGTTTTATGGAATATTGTCGAAATTCAATGAAAATTTCAGATTATATATCCTAGTGACTTTTGTATTATATCTTATTGGAAGTTGGTGTGACTGTTACGAAAATTGACAGATTACGGAATTTGAATATGAATCGTACGTTTCGAATTTTGAAATAACTTACAATTACTTATTAAATTCGTGAATTATGTCTGACGAAATCGATTTAACACCACCAGAATTAAGAGAAATTCTCTTCCACTCTATCCACTTCCACACTTCCACTCTATCCAACTTATATTGACAATTATTGACGTTCGTTGAAATTTGATAGGATAGTCCGTATAGACAACTATAGTTGTCTATACGGTCTATATGAACACATTATAGCATTGTTTTCAGTTATATTCTTCGTTTTGTATACAAAACGAAGAATATAACTGAAAACAATGCTATAATGTGTTCATTACAGCACTGTTTTTAGAACTGTAACGAACACATTACGATACTGAAATGGAGAATAATTATTTATAATACAAGTGCAGAAGGCATTGATATTCTTCCACGAGTTTTTGAATGAATGATTGGTAGAAGGAGCCTTCTGTACGAGTATTATACATTATTTTCTCTAATTCATTGCATTCTTATTGAAATTAATGAAATATTTCCATAAATATCATTTAGTGATTTTTGCATTGAATAATGTTGTTTGGCAGAACTGATTTCTTTAAGGCAAATTGATGAATTGACAGATAAAGCCGTGGCGGAAAGTTCGGAGTACCAACATATAATAATAAAATATAACCATGAAAACCGTGCGTTTCTAATATATTCTCGCACGATTTTGTTCTACAAGATGTGGAAGAATGAACGGAATAACCACAGAATTAGAGAATAGTTATTTATAATACAAGTGCAGAAGGCATTGATATTCTTCCACGAGTTCAAAATTCAAAAACGAGCCACGAAGTGGCGAGTTTTGGAATGAACGAGTGGTAGAATGAGCCTTCTGTACGAGTATTATACATTATTTTCTCTAATTCATTGCATTTTCATTGAAATTAATGAAATATTTCCATATATATAATTTAGTGATTTTTGCATTGAAAAGTGTTGGTTGGCAGATCTGATTTCTTTAAGGCAATTTGATGAATTGACAGATAAAGCCGTGGCGGAAAGTTCGGAGTACCAACATAGAATAATAAAATATAACCATGAAAACTGTGCGTTTCTGATATATTCTCGCACGATTTTGTTCTACAAGATGTGGAAGAATGAACGGAATAACCACAGAATTAGAGAAAAATATTAAATACCTTCGACAGAACTTTTCCCGCATTCGAATACAAATAAATTCTCATAGGTATGAAGTAATCTCTCTATTGGAAACCCCACGGTTCTGGCAAAGGACTATAGTCCTAATGGCGACACACCTCATTCACACTCTCCTCAATAAAGGTGTCAACAATATGGGAAATCACTTAAGTGGAGAATCGATGAGTGCCTATGTAAATCCCCTAAAGATGGTGGCCTGGAACTTGGTGAATGTAGGAATTGCAGATCAGGACTTGATCGAGCGTAAATTCACGCAGATTTGAACTGATGCAGTGTTCAGGGCAGGTGTTGAGGATCTTACATGTTCGCTTCTTTAGGGATTTGTCAACAGCCACCCATGTTGAATAAGTACTCGAAGTGTTCTTGTGGTGTCTTCATCACGATTGGAAATGCTGAATATGGAATTATACGATCGGTTATTTTCTTTTTTTTCTACATTAATGCAAAAAGCAAAATTTTATTGAACTATACCTATTTAGTGGAAAAAGAAGTTCTTTATTGCACTAGTGCAATAATGTTTTTATTGCACTCATCTGTCATTCTACTTCAACGTGCTGATGGAAATCGTCGACAGTAGCGGAGGGATACGCAGAGGAATCGCATGCAAAAAAACTCAGTGTTGCAAAACAAATATTTCAGCCTGAAGCAAATAACGATGTACAGTTACCAAGTACTAGTACGTTTACAGCAGTAACAAATCAAGAAGTGGATTTAAAAAGTACTTCACTACGAAATATTCATATTGAAAATTGCACCAGTTGTTCATTCACTTTCAACATTGAGGGTAAAAATAAAGTTTGAGTAAAATTGTTCGTAACGTATTAGTTCCCGTTTCAATGCAAATCGATATTAATAATAAAGTATTCAAGTTGCGCTTTTCATTTTCCTACACCCAGTGCCGCACCTCATTAAATCATTTTTTGCTTTTTGCATGAACGTGGAAAAAATGTTGTATGCAACTCGTGCAAAAATTGTTTATTGCACTTGTTGCATAAATAACTATTATTTATCTCTTATCGAAGGGTTTGAAGAATATGAAATGAAAGATCTAAACTATTATGAGATCGTGGATGTTCTTTACCGATTTTTCTAATACTATATTCCAAGGGCATAGAAATGGGGGTACTGGAGGTAATTACCCCCCCAAGATTTTCAATATATAAAATTTCAGAAATCTCGCAAATA
Organism: Harmonia axyridis; assembly: GCF_914767665.1. Classification (NCBI taxonomy): domain Eukaryota; kingdom Metazoa; phylum Arthropoda; class Insecta; order Coleoptera; family Coccinellidae; genus Harmonia; species Harmonia axyridis. The sequence goes on from NC_059505.1 coordinate 37,735,763, forward strand.
CGAAGAACAAAAATTTCTCCATAAAATGAACCAATAATAATTATTTTACTTTCCTTTGAAATCTACACGTCAGTAAAAAATCGGACCCCTTTACGGTTTATGAGTTTATTATCGCTTTCAAGATGAGTAGGTACTTTTATTGCACTACAAACCAGTCTTTGTGCGAGGTTTATTATTTTCCTTTATCTATCCGTATCACCCCTTATTTGCCATCTGTGATTTTTACATTCGTCATCGGTATACACTTACCCGTTGTTTTCGGTTTTTTGTACCATTCTCAACACAAAATTTCAATACCTAGTTATCAAAAAACTGAACTGAGTAATTCGCATCGAAAAATTGTCTGGGCTGTGTTGTACAATTTATTGTGTTCCATTCAAATTGCAATTTATTCGTGACATCTTTTTTGAATTGACTATACGTACAGAATTTGGATATAGAAATACTGAACCACTGGTGTAAATTTCATAGAATCTTCTAATCTAAGTGTGTTTTGTTGTTACCTCTTCTTTTTACTGTTTCTCATTCGATTTTGTTAATTATTGAGTGAAAATTATGGAAGCGAAACTCTCACCCTTCAATTTATGTTTTTTTTTCACGTTAATTTCAAATACAAACTTTTTACAGCTATGGCATACCCTGGATTGTATCCAGGATACGTCCACGCTTTAGCTGCAGCCTCCCAAGCAGCTTCTTTGGCTAACGTGGGACACCATCACAACCCTCATCAACCTCCCAAGAGGAAAAGGAGACATCGGACAATTTTTAGTGAAGAACAGTTGGAACAACTCGAGGCCACTTTTGAGCAAACACATTATCCTGATGTGGTCCTTAGGGAACAGCTCGCTTTGAAGGTTGACTTGAAGGAGGAGAGAGTAGAGGTGAGTGTTCAATAGAACGGAATATAAGGAAGATTTTACAAAAAAAACAATCAAAAACGAAATGATAATAAAAAAATCTGTGTATTCAACTTATATGACCCTGTTGGGCTTACTTTGGGTTTTCGATCGAGCTTGCTAGTGTCACTAAGTCTTTTTGAGTCAGAAGAATCCACAGAGTAATAAACATAGATAGAAGAAGTATACGCAATTTTTACATGTCCACAACATGGTTAGATTAGGTTAGATTACGTTGTTAGATTGTGATTTTCAAATCCACAATTTTAATATATCGTTATGAATGTATATTATATTGAATGAAATATATTTATTTGAGTGATTCCCGATTGAATATGCAAATCTGAAAATTTGGAATCCGATATTTTTCCTAATTGTCGAATTTATAATAAGCAGAATATTTATTATTTCCTGTATCTACCTGCTGAAATCCAAGGTTTGGCAACTTTTGCTCTCCTAGTGTCATCGGTTGTTTCACGTCGTTTGGCGCACTTGAAGTTTGTTTTCTGAATTTCTGATATATTTAGTCATTTATTTCAATATATTTTGAGTTGATATGAAACGTTGATTCACTATGGTACAAGTGCGTTCTTTGTAGAGAAACTCGCGAATTGAGTTAAATATCATATCGCTAATATGTTTTCATTTCCGCGTGCTCCATGTCAAATTTGATAGTTCATGTTGGGGACAAAATTTGCTTACTGAAAATGACATATGCTCCCTCTATCTATGTTCATCACCATCACAAAAATTAGAAAAACGATGAATGATGAAGTCAGAAGTTTTTGGAAGCTTGTTTGAATTAGTATTCAAGTAATTTTTGTCATTTTTCACAATTTTGACTGAATAACTCGTCCAGGAAGACCCTGTGTAAATGAAAATATTTTTATTGCCTAGTACTCAAGCAATAAGGCACCTCTATTAAAAGTTAGACTTTTTCTATTTCTCAACTCGATTTATGGAGCACAGCGTTGCAGATCTCTCTATAAATAGTGAGAATTAGGTACAACTTTTTTTATACACATTTTTCTGAAATCGCGTCCGTTTAAACATTAAAATTTCTTCTAAAACACCAGGTATCAACGCCTAACAAGCTTAATATCGATCTTACTTTTCCTGCTCGTTCCCCTCACTTATCTACCAAATAGGAAGCCCTATGTAGGGCAGCATACAAACAAGGACCAAATTAAGTTTGTTTGCGCAGTGCTGTTGGCAGCATACGCCGCTAAATATTGTTCTTTATTCTTTTAATAGGAAAATGCATATTCAATCATGCGATAAGAATTGCTGGATATCCTGACAGGGCACTGGAAGGACTTCCACGATTATTGGAAAAATAAATCTGACTGGGGAAAAAAGGACAAAAAGCGGTTTTTCTTTCACAAAGGTTTCGCATATCGCCCACGAATTTCTATGAGAATCTGGATTGGGTTGGTAGAATCCTGTTGGAAGGTTGTTTGGGAGTTGGGAGTATGTTCGTGAAAGAGGAAAATATTAGAATATTGTGGATTATTTTTTTTTTCATAACGGAATGTTTTATTTTTGAATGTTGGCGTATTGTTTTATTGAGAGTTAAAGTATGGTTTTTGTAGCAAGATTGAATTTTTGACAAAATCAGTCTGGCTACTAAAAAAGGTTTTTCTCAAAAAACAAGCAATTCAAATAAATGTTAAAAAACTGCAAAATATGAACAACTGCATTTTTTTGATTTACTATTTTCGATAACCATGCATGTAATTTAGAATATTCTGAAATAACATCGGAAGGTCGTATTTTTTTTTTTTTGGTACAAAGATGAATCTTGAATAACTCGAAGAACTTTATATACCAATAAAATATATGTCAGTTAGAAGTTTTGTGACATATCAATAGATTCATTCCTCACAGTGATAAACATAGATAGAGGGAGCATATGTCATTTAAATTAAGCAAATTTCGTTCCTATCATGAACTATCAAATTTTACATGAAGCGCGCGGAAATAAAAACATATCAGTGATACGATATTTCACTCAATTCGCGGGTTTCTCCACAAAGATCGCATTTCTTATGTCCCATGGTGAATCAACGTTTCATATAAACTCTAATAGGTATTGAGATGAATACCTAAATATATCAGAAATTCAGAAAACAAACTTTAAGCGCGCCAAACGACGTAAAAATAATAATAATAGTCTTTATTTCAAATCACCCTATGTTACAACACAAAAAGAAATGAAATAGTGTGAAACAACCGATGACACTAGGAGAGCAAAAATTGCCAAACCTTGGATTTCAGCAGGTCGATATAAAAATAATAAATATTCTGCATACTATAAATTCGGCAATTAGGAAAAATATCGTATTATAAATATTCAAATTTGCATATTTAATCGGGAATCACTCAACTAAATATATTTCATTCAATATAATATACATTCATAACGATATAGTAAAATTGTGGATTTGAAAATATATCACAATCTGACAACGTAATCTAACCATATTGGGGACATGTAAAAATTGCGTATACTCCCTCTTTCTGTGTTTATAACTCTATGATTAATTCAAATTCTTATGCGTTTCCAGAGTGAAATAATTTTTTTCTCTAATTCTGTGGTTATTCCGTTCATTCTTCCACATCTTGTAGAACAAAATCGTGCGAGAATATATCAGAAACGCACAGTTTTCATGGTTATATTTTATTATTCTATGTTGGTACTCCGAACTTTCCGCCACGGCTTTATCTGTCAATTCATCAATTTGCCTTAAAGAAATCAGTTCTGCCAACCAACATTTTTCAATGCAAAAATCACTTAATTATATTTATGGAAATATTTCATTAATTTCAATGGAAATGCAATGAATTAGAGAAAATAATGTATAATACTCGTACAGAAGGCTCATTCTACCACTCGTTCATTCCAAAACTCGCCACTTCGTGGCTCGTTTTTGAATTTTGAACTCGTGGAAGAATATCAATGCCTTCTGCACTTGTATTATAAATAACTATTACCTATTTCTTCGTCAATCATCGATTCAACAAAAACAATCTACGTTCAAACAAACTAAAAAAAACCAGGTAGATACTCTTGGTACAGAAGCTGAAGATGATCCTCTGTCTATTTGGGTGGTTCAAAGATGCGTCAGCGACTTTAAAGGCAATATTGACATTGAAGACCACTCAGCAACCGAAAAAGTACTCGAGAATGTCCGTTCCTTAATTTACATTAACCTTATAATGTTTACCGTTCATCTCTAAAGAATGAAGTGTCCATCCGTTTCAACATAATCTTTTTAATTCGATGATCACGAGTCATCCTTCTGTTGGTATACCACTGCCGTGAAGGTATCGAGTGTCACGTATTCAATATCGGATTTTGAAATACACGAATATAGAAGCCGAATCAGAGTATAGATTTCGAATGATTATTTCCGATGATTACTTTTGAAATTTGCTACCTTGCAAAATGCAAAAATGAATTTTCACGGGAAAATTTGAAGTTTCTATTTATAATACGACTGTAGAAGGCATTGATATTGTTGTTTCAGTCGGTTTTAACAACTCATAATACACTACGCCGAGCTGGTCCCATCAAATACTGAGCATTACCTTGGAACCGTGAATATTCGGTTTGGCCGGGATATCCCCATGATTTTCAGCTCTTGGGATTATCGTTATGAACCCATTTTTCGTCTCCAGTCAAAATGCGTAGCAGAAATCCCTTCCGTCTTTGCCATGTAAGCAGGTGTTCACAAGCAAACAAACGCCGTTCAACATATCCCGGCTTTAACTCGTACGGCACCCAATTTTCTTGTTTCTGAAACATTCCTATAACTTTCAGACTTTCTGGAATGGCTTGTTGTGTCACTCACAATGATCCTGCCAACTCTTGTTGCGTTTGACACGAGTCTTGATCAAGTAATGCCACCAAATCTGCATCTTCGAAAACCTTGTCTTTTCTGAAGTATTCTATGGTAAAACCATATGGTTCCCGCCATTTTTAGGCTTAATTTGAACGCCAATTGTCGCCATTTTGTTTCATTAAGTCACTGTAGAGTAGTAAGGAGCGTTCATTTATATTCGTGGTCAAGAGTGCTGTGGATAAATTAGTGTATTTTCAGTGATTACAAGTAGCGCTTAGCTTGTATCATATTAATAACTATTATCAAAAAGGAAATAAATGACCTGAATAAGAGATCCGATATTGAAAACCTTAATTCTTCATATTTCAATTTAATTGATAAAATGAGAGACAAAACTTGAGAAAGTTTAACAAATGTTTGTGGTATGTTGACTATTTTGTCGACCAGTTTATGTCCTCTTTTTTTCGCCTGTCTTCTTGGTACTACATCTGATTGTTATTCAATTCAGTTGCCGACTGTGCTAGGTAGAATGGGATCGATGGAAGTGTGCGTTCCCTTGAATTATTTTAAGATAATTTTATTAACAAGGAAAACTGACTGTTGATGTGAGTAAAAGAGACATATTTATTATTGTCGTTAATATTTTTAATCTTTTATTTATTTATTCAATCGAATTTATATTTATATTTACTTTTGTCATTGTCAAATGATTGTGGGTGATTTGTTTTTATGCTATTTATTTTTATATTATTATTATTTTTTTTTATATTCTGGTTCCATTGGAAATTAGTTTCTTCGTTTTTTGTATAGTATCAGAGCCTTGAAGAAGATATCAAATATATCGAAACGTTGGCATTTAAATAAAGCAGTTTTCCTAAAGATGACCTATACCTATCATCTGTATAGCATCATGGTGTGTGAATAAGTCTTTCCCGTTTTTTGTAAGAAATGGCGCCACCAATACTGTGCGAGTATTTAATGGTTACATATGTCATAATCAAAGCTTATTCATCTGTCAACAATTCCACACTAACACATTAGTTGAAATTTTTTCGCATCATAAATTTTTGAAATCGTGAAAATGTCGAAATTTGAGCCGAGTCGACGTCATTTGCGGGAAGTTTCACTTTATTGGTTCAATTTGAAGAAATCTGCTGCCGAGGCGCATCGGTTGCTTCAGGAAGCTTATGGAGAAGGTTGTGTCGATGATTCAAGTGTTCGCGGATGGTTTCGACGCTTCAAAAGTGACGATTTCGACGTGGAAGACAAGGAGCGTTCCGGGCGGCCGCAAATCTTCGAAGATCAAGAATTGGCGACTTTGCTTGATGAAAATTCGTGTCAAACGCAAGAAGAACTTGCTGAAGCATTGGGAGTTGACCGAACAACCATTTCCAAGCGTTTGAAAGCCATGGGAATGATCCAAAAGCAAGGAAATTGGGTGCCGTACGAACTGAAGCTGAGAGACGTCGAACGGCGTTTTTTCACTTGCGAACAGCTGCTTCAGCGACATAAAAGAAAGGGTTTTCTGCATCGTATCGTGACTGGCGATGAAAAGTGGATCCGTTACGATAATCAGAAGCGAAGAAAATCATGGGGACTACCCGGCCATGCATCATCATCGACGGCCAAGCCAAATATTCATGGCGCCAAGCTCATGCTCTGTATATGGTGGGACCAGCTAGGTGTGGTTTACTATGAGCTTCTGAAACCGAATGAAAGGATCACAGGCGAGGTCTATCGACGACAATTGATGCGTTTGAGCCGCGCACTGCGAGAAAAACGGCCACAATACTCCGACAGGCACGACAAAGTTATTTTGCAACATGACAATGCTCGCCCACATGTTGCACAGCCGGTGAAAACATACTTAGAAACGCTCAAATGGGAAGTCCTACCCCACCCGCCGTATAGTCCAGACATTGCTCCGTCTGATTACCATCTCTTCAGATCGATGACGCATGGCCTGGCTGACCAGCACTTCCATTCCTACGAGGAAGCCAAAAAATGAGTGGATGACTGGATAGAGGCCAAACCGGTCGAATTTTTTCGCAACGGGATTCGTATGTTGCCAGAAAGATGGGGAAAAGTTGTAGCTAGCGATGGCCAATACTTCCAATAATTCATTTGTAACCATTTTTTCACAATAAAGGCTCAAAATTTGAAAAAAAACGGGAAAGACTTATTCACACACCTTATAATAACATTTGTTTGCATATTTCTAATTTGTGAACTATATGGTACAAGCTAAGCGCTACTTGTAATCACAGAAAATACACTCTAATTTCTTCACAGCACTCTTGACCACGAATTTGAATGAACGCTAGTTATGTTACGAGTACAAACATCATTATACGATTAAAAGAAGAAGAAGAAGAAGAAGAAGTGACATGTTCTAACCATAGAACTCATTCACCACCACCGCATATCTCACTGTCTAGCGCCGCCAATCGAATCAACCCCTTACCTTTAGTTTCCCCCGTTATCCCAAAAAGCGACATCCCCCTCTCTCCTCGATATTCGATAAATTGGATAGGCAGAGTCGCTTTCCGGAACAGAGGACAGCCGCCATCATCAAAAGATGATACGGCGAATGACGACATCGAAGTCGGCCGACGGAATCACAGAGTAGGGAGAGATAGGTATCTGTTTCTGTGCGCGGATGGTTAAATTGGAATTAGTTTCGGAACGCTGAACATTTTCACATCTCACGGGTCGCGATCAAAGGCCAGGTGACATGAACGGAAAGACAGAAACAACTCTCGTAGCCGGGCTTATTGCCGACTGACAACGAGCAAATTTAAGGCCAATAAGTCTTTGATGACGCGCGCTTTGTGTCCGCTTTGCTCTACGTAACGCGTCACCTGATGGCCTGGGTAAGAGGGTTAATTAAATCTCGCTGATGGCTTTGTGTTGTTACGTTTCTGTTATAGGTTATGACCGGTTCTGTACCTCTGGATTATTATTTCCGCTAATTTGGCGCGTTTGTCGATTGGGTTTTACCTCAGAGTAATAAACGTAGATAGAGGGAGTATATGTCATTTTCTGTAAGCAAATTTTGTCCCCGACATGAACTATCTAATTTGACATTAAGCGCGAGGAAATGAAAACATATCATATCGTATCATATGATACGATATTTCACTTAATTCGTGAGTTTCTCTAAGAACTTACAAACTTCTTATGTCCCACAGTTTCATATTAACTCAAAATATATTGAAAAAAATACCTAAAAACATCAGAAATTCAGGAAACAAACTTCAAGCACGCCAAACGACGTGAAACAACTGATGACACTAGAAGAGCAAAAGTTGCGAAACCTTGGAGATCAGCAGGTAGATACAGAAAATAATAAATATTCTGCTATAAATTCTACAATTGGGAAAAATATCGGATTCCAAATATTCAAATTTGCCTATTTAATCGGGAATCACTCAAATGAATATATTTAATTCAGTATAATATACCTTCATAACGATATAGTAAAATTGTGGATTTGACAATATATCACAATCCGTCAACGTAATCTAACCATGTTAGGGATATATAAAAATTGCGTATACTCCCTCTATGTTTATTATTCTATGGAAGGTACTGATATATATGAATATCTATCAGTTATATTGTAAATTTTAAGAATTGGGCTGGGTTTTAGTCTCTCAAATAATTGGCGCCCCACGTTGGGTGCCAATTGATATGAATATCTATCAGTTATTTCGAAAATTTTGAGTATTGGGCTGGGTTCTAGTCACTCAAAATAATTTTTGAACATTCAAATTTAGAATTATATATAAGTTTGTTATTTTAAAAAAAATATATAATAAATTTTATACTTTCTCTGAACCCACCTGAGAGAAAGAGTTATTCCAAGTAGAGATATAAATTTTTTTGATCTATTTTAGAAAATATTCAAAATTCATATTGAGGGGATCCATATCAGTACCTACATACACACAAATTAAGAACAGAAAAAAAAAGGAAATTTCGATACAGTTATTAACAAAACATCAAATAAAAGCGTTTATTCAATAACGTTCACCCAATTTGAAACAACCTCCAGACACGTTAAGCAATGAAAAAAATCCACGTACGTCGACATTTAAAGTAGCGAATAATTTCGAAAGCATAAGACAAAATAAGCTGCGACATATACGTCAAATTTCCGACAAGAAAAAAGCAATAAAAAGATGGAAAAACACATGTAATAATAACGTATACGCCGGATGTGAAAAGCATCAGACACACGGGGAAGCAATATTCGAGATACAAATAAGGGTGGGCACACACGCGCACACCTCCCCAGGTAAATTGGAAAATGTAACCTGGAAAGAAGATATATATTTAATCAACTCAGTTTTAGATCCGTAGCTATCAGCGATTGAAGACAGGAGCGGGCGTATAGCAAGGATATATTTGATTCTGAAATTGAATCCTCTTCCTCATTTAATATAGTCGTGTTTGATATATGCTCGGCTTTATTTGATTAGAGAAGTCTGTGGAGGTAGGGATTTTTCTTGATATATATACGACTTGGAATATGTTCCGAATAGTCTGCAGTTGTTACGGTAAAGCATATTTCACGGGAATTGTATTTGTTTGTCTATTTTTGAACATTTTTTTCCTACGAATATACCTAGGTCCTATACGTTTTCGTATAGAAGTTACAAGAATATTGAAAAAAAAAGTTGTTAGTTAGAAATATGTTTGTATCAACCGTTGGTTTGGTTGGCTGCATCTTGAATTATATTGGGTAATTTTTGATGAAATGTGATTTCAACATGATAGAAAAGCTGTTTCATATGTCCTCATAAATAAAAATCTAACGGATTGAAACCCGGTGAAAGAGGGGCCATGCGTTAGTTCCTCTTGACCTACTATGCATTTGATCGGAAAATTGAAAATTTTTATTTTTATGGAAAAATTTTCGTTCTTCGTCTTGGCGAAAAATTTGAAATTTAATATTTTGCTCTTGCGGGGGTACCCCCCATCCCATGTCTACGCCCTTGGCCAAGAAAAACTCCGAAATTGTAATACGTCAAATTTCCCGGAACGCTAAAACCCATACCGCGCCAAGTTCAATAAAAGAGTTAACGGCAACGAAGAGAAAACGATTCCAGAAAAGGATCTTCGCGAGAATCCGAAGAATATTAATGAAATGTTCCAAGATTTGCATCTAACTTATTAAGGACCCCGTCTCAAAGTTTCGCCTCATTAATTTTTCCCAGTCGGAGTTTGATTATTTTCCGGGCTTGTGATTAATTGCAAATTTAGAATTTAAAGCGGTGTGGATCGGGTGGGTAGGAGGTGGGTGCGTTCTAACGCTTCGCTAACCGTCGGCTGGTTGGCTTCTTTTCGAAGACACGTTCTTGTTCGTCTCGGGTCAATTATCCGCAAATTAGGAAGTTTTGATCCTGGCACAGCGATACCAGCATTGGAAGTTAATGAGTTTGTGAAATGGCTCAGAGTTAATGGCTGATGTGATGGGCGTAAGAAGCGTGGATAAATTGAAATTACGATGGGAAAATGGCGAATTGCTAATTGTTATAGGTAGGTAGGGAGGGATTGAAATGCTGTTTGTTGAATTCAAGGAAAAGGAATTGATGAGTTTTTTAAAGTTCAAATTACAGGCGACGTTTTGTATATACAGGTGGTCCAGCATCCAGATTTCAGTGCATGAACTTTGCGTCGGATAGAACTACTCTTCTCATGAAAAAAAAAGTCAAAGTTATCGGGAACACCCTGTATATTCAGACTCCAAGGCTACAATATTCTAATTTTCATATAGTAGATGTTATGTGTTAACATATTTTTATTTACGGGCTTGTGATTATTTGCAAATTTAGAATTTAAAGCGGTGTGGATCGGGTGGGTCAGATGTGGGTACGTTCTAACGCTTCGCTAACCGTTGGATACTTTTCGAAGACATGTTCTTGTCTGTCCCGGGTCAATTATCCTCAAATTAGGAAGTTTTGATCCTGGCACAGCGATGTCGGAATTGGAAGTGAATGAGTTTGTGAAATGGCTCAGAGTTAATGGCTGATGTGATGGGCGTAAGAAGCGTGGATAAATTGAAATTACGATGGGAAAATGGCGAATTGCTAATTGTTATAGGGAGTTATTCTGGGAAGGAGTGGAAATGTTGTTTGTTGAATTCGAAGAAAAGGAATTGATGAGTTTTTTAATGTTCAAATTACAGGCGAAGTTTCGTTTCGTCTATACAGGATGGTACCTGCTAAAATCCAAGGTTTGGCAACTTTTGTTCTCCTAGTATCATAGGTTATTTCAGATCGTTTGGCGGGCTTGAAGTTATTTTTCTAAATTTCTGATATATTTGAACTGAAAATGACATACGCTCACTCTATATATGTTTATTATAATCCTACCTAATCAACGTCCAGATTCTACCATAGATCCTCGAATATCTATTCTTTTTCTTCCATACCAAATATAAGCATTTCAAGTTACCCAGCATACAAAATGCAAAAATTTCATCCGGATTAAGACTTTTTTTCCCTTCAACGACTCCGTTATTGACGAAATAAAGCCAAAAAAGAACCGCAAACCTCACTCCAGTCGATGTGTGCGGCCTCAGAAAGGCGACACAGGCCGAAGAAATAATACTTCTTAACAGTTAAAGCCTTGAGTAAATCCATTAACTAGATCCAACTATCTGGAGTCTTCTGCTGGCTTCCGGGTTCCGTAAGTGGATTAGGGACTCTTAAATATTCCAGTAATTGCTTTGGCGTGTTCCCATAAGCCAATATCTTGGTGTTTACAGAGAAGAGACGGTCTGAGAGATGCCGCTTTTGGGCCGATGAGGATTGTCCCTTTGAATTTTATAGTGGAGACTGGGGGATCAGTTTTGTCCTCAAACTTTTACGAAAAGACGACAATGGGGTCGTTAATTTTAAATTAGGTTGGCTGTGGGGGACTTGATTGTGTGGTGTCCGTTTTCGGTAAGTGGATCTGAAGGGAGTTGCTTGCCTTTTTTTGGTTTTAAGGAGTTTGACAAACTTTCGATTCGGTACCCTTTTTTTTTTGGGCACTCTGTACTGAGAACAGTATAATTACGTAACGATTCAGTAATCTTCAGAGTAATAAATATAGATAGAGGGAGCATATCTCATTTTCAGTAAGCAAATTTTGTCCCCACGTAAACTATCAAATTTGACATGAAGCGCGTGGAAATGAAAACATATCAGTGATACGATATTTCACTCAATTCGCGAGTTTCTCCTCAAAGAACGCACTTCTTATGTCCCATAGGGAATCACCGTTTCATATTAACTCAAAATATATTGAGACAAATACCTAAATATATCAGAAATCAGAAAACAAACTTCAAGCGCACCAAACGACTTGAAACAACCGATGACACTAGGAGAGCAAAAGTTGCCAAACCTTGGATTCCAGCAGGTAGATATAGAAAATAATAAATATTGTGCTTATTATAAATTCGACAATTAGGAAAAATATCGGATTCTAAATATAAAAATTTGTATATTTAATCGCTAAGCACTCAAATAAATATACTTCATTCAATATAATATACATTCATAACGATATAGTAAAATTGTGGATTTGAAAATACATATATAACAATCCGACAACTTAATCTAACCATGTTGGAGTCATGTAAAAATTGCATATACTCCCTCTATCTATGTTCATTACTCTATATTAGGTGCTGATATGAATATCTATCAGTTATATTGTAAATTTTAAGAATTGGGCTTGGTTCTAGTCACTCAAATAATTTTAGAATATAACTGATAGATATTCATATCCATTGACGCCCCACGTTGGGTGCCAATTTATATGAATATCTATCAGTAAAGATTGCGTATACTCCCTCTATCTACGTTTGATACGTTTAGGATGGACAAAAGAGAAGCGCTCAAAAGCTCTTGACCTCACGTCAGTGCGTTCCTCATTTTTGTACCAATAAACAAAGATTTTGATGCAGGTATGATACTAAATTTCGTACCATAACTACAAACGCTGCACCAAAATAAATGGACCGAATTCAGACCTTAAAAGATGCAAACACCGTCGAAAATCACACAGCGAAAAAAAAAACAACGCAAGTTCGAAATCCCGACCGATTCCTTATTATGCGAGATCTGCGTTCCTGACGACGACCGAAAAAGGACGAAACGTTCCCTCTCCCGGCGTATCTTACCGCATAATCGAGATGGGATAACAAATCCCGGGTCTTTAGCCTCCGAGTGGAGACTGGGAAAACATCCGGGCCATTTGCTAAACTAACTAAACTGCTTTGCCTGTTATTTATTCTGCATTGGAGAAATCCCCACGAACGACGTCTTGAAGTAGCGCTGCCACAGTCTCATCTCAAATATTTAAATGCTATCGCTTTTCCAAAAACAATATTTTCCTAGGTATTCTGCTGTTTCTTTTCGGGCTGTTGGAGGTATTTCGTTTTGTTGGGGTGAAAGGGGAGAGGGTGATATTGGCAGGGTCCGATCGCCTGAGAGCGATTTATTTGAGTTGGTCTTCTGCCTTGCAAGATTTTATTTTTTACGTTTAATCTGGCTTTTCATGTACAAGTGTTTTAGCAAAATATAAGGAAGGAAGTGGTAATGAACGATAGATTTAATTTAATTTAAATTAAATAATTGTGCCCAAAGTCCTCAGAAAGTCAGAACAACATGAACAAGCACTGCTTAGTTGTTGTTTCGTCTTGATGGGGATAACATTGAAATTGTTGTATGTATTTTGTACTATATTTAAGCACATTGTAATTGTGGTTGGAATCTCAAATAAATTGAACTGAAATTGAATTGATAAGTAATGCGTTACTGAATAAACTCTATTCTATTCTGAAATATGTTTCAAAGGATGTAAAAGTTATAAAAAAAAAGAGTGTAAAACCACATGAAATTTTCGTTGAGTCCGAAACAATTAGAACAAAAAATTTGCTGTGGAAATATTCGAGGCTTTATTGTAAAAAACTGGTTATACATTTATGATTGAAAGTATTGTCCATCGCTGGCCACTACTTTCTCCCATCTTTCGGGCAGCGTACGAATACCGCGTTGAAAAAACTGGTCATCTTTTGGAGCGATCCACGAATCTATTCAATTTTTACTTCTTCATAAGACCGGAAGTGCTGGTCAGACAGGCCGTGTGCCATTGATCGAAACAGCAGATAGTCCGAGGGAGCACGGCTGGAGAATACGGCGGGTGAGGTAGGACTATCCATTTCAACGTTTCCAAGTATGTCTTGAACATTTTCGTAACAGGGGGTCGAGCATTGTCATGCTGTGAAATCACTTCATGATGTCTCTCGTTGTATTGGCCGTTTGTCTTTCAATGCTAGGATCAAAAGCATTAATTGCGTTCGATAACGATCTTTTGTGATTGTTTCAGTCGGTTTGAACAACTCATAATGCACTACGCCGAGCTGTTTCACCAAATACTGAGCATGACCTTGGAACCGTGAATATTTGGTTTGGCCCTCGACGTGGAAGTATGGCCGGGATATCCTCATGATTTTCTGCGCTTGGGATTATCGAATTGAACCTGATTTTCGACTCATGTCACAATGCAATGCAGAAATCCCATCCGTCTTTGCCTTGCAAGCAGTTGTTCACAAGCAAACAAACGCCGTTCAACATCTCTCGGCTTCAACTCGTACGACACCCAATTTTCTTGTTTCTGAATCATTCTCATGACTTCCATGCTTTTTGAAATGGCAAACACTAAAAATAAAAATTATCGTAGGACAATTGGAGGCATATTATTATTATTAACCTTGTATAGGAGCTGATGCAAGGCCTATAGGCACCTCTAAATATAGAAAATGACATTAAAAAATAAGCACTTCACAGCAAGAAAGAGGTAAAAAAACACAAGAGCTCCAATTGTTCCGCAACATTTTCAGCAATGGGGTCGATAATCCCTAATACATCAATGGCAACGTTTATATTTTCATCTGATCTCCATATCTTTATAGAAAATAAGAAAATTCTTCAGAATTCCCAAATAGGTCTTAAATTTCTGTAAACGAGAATTACACTGAACTTTCCTTACTATATCTCCCAAGGTGACGTAAGGACATAGTACCAAACCGCCACTCAGACCGGAAAGGCAAAAAAACAGGCGCCATAATAATCCAACAATACCGGATACAATGCGTTCCATTATTCAGCATCCGTTTCTGCCATCATAATTCAATTAAGCTGTCTGTTTTCCCATTTGTCGGTGTTTAAATAGAAAGCGACGCCCGTTGCCTCGAATGCCCCGCAGCGCTTGCTCACTCCAATCCTGGATCGTGCCTCGTTTTAACGGGAATACCTTCGGTTTTCTGCAAGGAGAAATTATGAGGGAACAGGAAGGAAGCGATTGCAATCGTTTGGAAGTGTAACTGGCGAAAAAATTTTTTTTTGGAGTTCCACATGGATCTATGTTGGGGGCGATTATTGTTTATCGAGGTTGCAGAATGGCGAATGCGCCACAATACTGCGTCTTCTTTCAATGAAGATATTCTGAATTTCAGAAGTTTATCAAAACAGAAAACTCGATTTTTCTATTTCATACATAAGTAACCAAATTCTGGATAACTAATGTTATTGATAAGTTTCATATACATACAAAGTTTCATCGAAATCTGACCGATAGATTCTGAGATATCGAAATTCAATGAAACCTATAATGGATTTTCAATGCAATGTGTCTGTCGAGATGTTAAAACCTTAAAACCATTAAAACTGTCTGGCTATTGAGGTGAGATTTTTTATAGGTTCTCAAATAACACATATAAAATTTAGCTTTTTACTATAACTAACGTATAATTGTAATTATAAAAGTTGAGGGGTGTCTGGCAGGGGAACTGTCATAAGTGTCCGACACTGGATGACGAGTTTTCTTAAGTTATCCCAAAAAAGTAATACAAAAATTGAGCTTCATACTTAAACGTATTTAAGGTATTATTTTCTAAGGTTTGCTACCCGCCAAAGTAACTAAAACCCGTCTTTACCTGTGTAGAGGACATGCGCAGAAAAACTCTTAGACTTTATAAAATGGCGAAGGTCTTTAGGATTCTCCGAAAAAATGTCCAAAAAAAAATGAAAGTGATAAGATAAGAACTTTTTTCTGAGTATTTATTTAGTTTTAGATGAATTTCCGGTAAAAATTACAACGGCACAAGATTGCCCACGAGAAGTAAATTTTTTTGTTATCTCCTTGCGTCAATATATGACAATGGACAAAAAATGGCTCCATTATTTCACTCCGGAGTCCAATTGACAGTCAACTTAGTGGACTGCACATGATGAACCGAATCCAAAGCGAGGAAAAACACAAGTCAGCTGGCAAGGTTATGGCATCAGTATTATGGGATGCGCAAGGTATAATATTCATTGATTACCTCCAAAAGGGCCAGACTATCAACAGCGATTATTATATAGCGTTATTGGATCGTTTAAAGAATGAAATCGTTAAAAAAGTCCCCATTTGAAGAAAAAAAGGTGCTGTTTCATCAAGACTTTGCGCCGTGTCACAAATCAATGAAAACAATGGCAAAATTGCCTGAATTGAGCTCCGAATTGCTTCTGCATCTACCAGATCTGGCCCCCAGCGACTTTTTCCTGTTCTCAGACCTCAAAAGAATGCTCGCTGGAAAGAATTTTAGCGCCAATGAAGAAGTAATCGTCGAAACTGAGGCCTATTTTGAAGCGAAAGACAAATCGTACTACAAAAATGGTATCGAAAAGTTGGAAGATGGTTGTAATCGCTGTATCGCCCTCGAAGGCAACTATGTTGTATAATAAAATCGAATTTTGCTGAAAAAAATGGCAGACCGGGGACTTTTCAATTGATCTGTTATTTGTACTTGAGACAAAATCCCAATAATCCTCGTTGGAGGTCAAAACACAAGCAGTAGCTGGCAGACTACTTTCCCTAATTTCCGATATCAGTGGATCTCCAACCTACGAGTCCAAGCATCTGGAGCTAGGGGCTTCACAGACCGGAGGGAATATTATTATCAAAGATAATATTGGCACGGCGAGATCCGACGTTACGGAACACCCCCAGTGCTCGAGGTCTTTTCGCAGTCAGATTATTCTATTACCACGTATCAACATCGGAGGGGACTAATTTTGTTTAGTTTCAAAACATTCCATTGTTTCAAGTGGATCAAAAATTCAACGGAAGGTTAATTACTGAGCGAAGCATCGATCGTAAACCCGTGGACGCCTGGGGGCGAACGTCGAGAAAAAGACCACAGAATCGAGTTACGAGATTTCGTCTCGTTTTCGCCGATATAATGGCCTCAGCCTTTTTTTTTTCGCTTCATATTTTGATCGACGGGTGGGTGAGAATGTGTTGCGTTGGAAAACTAGATTGGTTTGGCTCGTTTTAGTGGTTGTTCTTGAGAATTGAATTTGAATAGTTGTAATGTGAGTTAGGTTTTTTGGTGGAATTTTGCTAATTTTTTCAAATTCAAATTAGGAAAGAAATATTTGAGAGTAGACTTGCAAACTTGAGGTGTAAAATGCAACTACGTTTATGGAAAAATCATGTCCTCTGTCCCAAGGGCAAAGATAGCTTTTTCTTGCGGGAGGGGTAGGTAATCGAAAAAAATCATTTTTATTCTTAAATTTGATATTGCATGTTGTCTCCAAATATTTGTTTCTGTCTGCAATAAATTCCTGCATCATGAAGGAGAACAAATATTGTAGTCGCTCTTTCCAAGTTTTTCAAATGTTACAAGAAACCAGCTGTTCGAGGATAACCAAAGTCGATGTTTAGTTGTTGTTAAAATGCCTAGAGCACGTGTACGCGGAATTTATTACCAGCTAAATGAAATCGAGAAATTCAACTACTGTTATGAGATGTTGCCAAGCGTGATTTGATAAAGCCCAAAATCGAAGAAGAGTAGGTACCGGACGACGAAGGGGCACAAATGAAGTTTAAGATCGATCTAAGACGGCCATTAGAGACCGATTTGCGACAACTCGATCTTTGGCCGATGAGTGATTAGGAGAACAAGGTCATCCAGTTACTGTCTGAACGGTTTACCGACAAATAAGGTCTTTTGTTCTGCAGCATTATCGACCCTATTTTGTGTTACCTCAGAGGGTTGAGCATCGCCGGCAACGATTACAGTGGTGCAGAGAACGTCAACATTCGAATGTGGAATGGCATCATGTCGTCTTTTCTGATGAATCTGGATTCTCCTTGGGTGCACATGATGGCCGAAGAAGGGTTAAACGATGTCGCGGAGAAAGACGTGAACCTCAGTTTGATATTGAGCGTCATGTACACCGGACAGGCGTTATAGTATGGGGTACAATTGCACATGCAAGTAGGACACCTTTAGTCTTTATTCAAGGAAACATGACAGAGCTGCGTTACTTCAGAGGAATAGTGGAGCCATATGTTATCCCTTACCTTAACCGGCTCGAGAATCCAATATTTCAGCAAGATAATGCCCGACCTCATGTTGCCAGAGTTATTTTAAACTTTTTCGAAGCAACCCATGTGAATCTTTTGCCATGGCCACTCAGATCCCTTGATTTTTCGCCCCGTAGAGCATGTTTGGGACATAATGGGTAGAAGGCTTGGAAATTTACCCCAGCCCCCACGGACTGTGCGGCTCTGAGATGAATTACAACTTGGGATAGCACCCCTCAAGAAGAAATAGACCATCTTATTGCATCAATGCCGAGACGTGTTGGGGAGTGTATAGATAATCGCGGTGGACAAACAAATTATTAACAAATTTATCGAAAAAAATTTCGATCATTTACTCCTTGCTATACTCTCTGTTTTTTACAAAAAAAAAATAATTTGAACAGCTCCTTCTGGGTGTTGCATTTTCATTGTCAGTTATTATATACAGTTACGAAGTAATCGGAAATCATATTTAGAAAGAACCGATATTGCATTGAGTTTTGAATCGGGAATTCTCGATAATTCCTTCTTCCACATCTTGAAAGATCTTGTTTCTGAATATGTTTCATTTAATTTTGTGAAATCAAGGCTTATTAAGAATAAATGAGCACACGCTGTCAATTTTAAGAAGAATTTTTAAATAATTTGGAGTTAATGTAGAATTAAAACTAATTTCTTTGTTTCATTTCATCATTGCTTTATATATTTTTTTGTTCATTGACGATGCTTAACATAGGTGTATGTATTAAAGTAAATAAAGTATTAATAATAAATAATAAATCACCGCAAAACATCCCTCAAAGATACATCCCCACCTGTCCGACCAAACTGATCAAAATTCAGCGCGATAGCGTTAACAGCACGGGTGTCGACGCACCTCAGGGCCACGCAAAATTTACATGCGAATCTCTCCCACCTATACCACCTCCACTCGTCTCCGAGCCGCGTTCGATCCGGCCCGAAGGACCAAAGAGGGAGCATCGGCGACGCTGCTGCTCCTTTCGGCCGCACAACAAACCAATAATCCTCAAATTTCCCGGGGCCACAGCGCCGCCGATGTTTTAAACTAAAACAAACAGGGGAATTATAATGATTCGATGGAGTGATCTTGTTTTATTGATGGGCCGATACGGGAAACGGGCAGGCTGGATTTCCGAGCATTTGCCTGCCGCACAATGCGGGGATTATTAAATATGTTATTGTTGGAGGGAGCGCTTATAAATGGATCCCCGCTCTCGGCGGAGTATCGGACGGACGAGGGGAGGCGAGAGGGTGGTGTGCTTTTGGTTTGTGTGCGGCGGGTACACCTGTCTGGTACAATGTCCTGCTACTTTGGCGAAAACGCTAGATGATTTACTATATCGTAAATACTCAGAGTAATAAACGTAGATAGAGAGAGCATATAACATTTTTAGTGAGCAAATTTGTCCCCAACATGAACTACAAATTTGACATGAAGCGCGCGGAAATATTTCACTCAATTCGCGAGTTTCTCCACGAAGAACGCTCTTCTTATGTTCCATAGTGAATCAACGTTTCATATTAACTCGAAATATATTGAAATAAATACCTAAATATATCACAAATTCAGAAAACAAATTTCAAGCGCGCCAACGATGTGAAACAACCGATGACACTAGGCGAGCTAAAGTTGCCAAACCTTGGATTTCAGCAGGTAGATACAGAAAATAATTAATATTCTGCTTATTATAACTTCGACAATTAGGAAAAATATCGGGATTCCAAATATTCAAATTTTTGAATATAACTGATAGATACTCATATGAATTGGCACCCAACGTGGGGCGTCAATTGATTGAATTGAATATCTATCAGTTATATTCTAAAATTATTTGGGTGACTAGAACCTAGCCTAATTCTTAAATTTTCAATATAACTGATAGATTCATATCAGTACCTACCATAGAGTAATAAACATAGAGGGAGTATACGCAATTTTTACATGTCCCTAACATGTTTAGATTACGTTGTCGGATTGTGATATATTTTCAAATCCACATTTTTACTATATCGTTATGAATATATATTATATTGAATGAATTATATTTATTTGAGTGATTCCCGATTAAATATGCAAATTTGAATATTTGGAATCCGATATTTTTCCTAATTGTCGAATTTATAATAAGCAGAATATTTATTATTTTCTATATCCACTTGCTGAAATCCAAGGTTTGGCAACTTGTGCTCTCCTAGTGTCATCGGTTGTTTCATATCGTTTGGCGCGCTTGAAGTTTGTTTTCTGAATTTCTGCTATATTTAGGTATTTATTTCAATATATTTCGGGTAAATATGAAACGTTGATTCACTATAGGACATAAGAAGTGCGTTCTTTGTGGAGAAATAGCGAATTAGTGAAATATCGTGTCACTGATATGTTTTCATTTTCGCGCGCTCCATGTCAAATCTGATAGTTCATGTTGGGAACAAAATTTGCTTACTGAAAATGACATATACTCCCTCTATCTATGTTCATTACTCTGAGTAATAATAATAATAATAATGCCTATTGGAGAACCCTTCAAAACGTTAGTTTCGATGCTCAAAAACAAATAAAGTTAAAAAATGCCTGTCTGCGAAAAATGATTGCAAAGTTCTATGAAAATCCTTTCAAATTGAATTAAAAACAAATCAATCCCTTCAAAATCATAAACTTTCATAGCAAACGTAAAAACAAAAAGCCGACCCTGCACCGTTCACAGCATTTTTCTTCCCTGTCCAATTGCACCACGTATATTTACATATTAAGTTGGCACCGCCGACAAAGTGCTCTATTTGTTTAATCCAGGCGAAACAACGGCAAAAAACCTTTTCTCCGCTTTTCCGACAAACATCCACGACCAAACTTCGAATTTCCATTTGAGAGAAAAACCCAGCTTTTGTTTCTATTGTTGGCAGAATCATACGCATTATTTCGATGCAAATATCATAATATAGAGGGCGGTAATGTGTGAGACCGAACGGCGGTAGATGAAAAAAAAGGAGGAGGAAAATAAACGGGAGAGAACAAAACGTGGTTCTGACGTTGAGTGTGCCCTTAATTTTATTCATTTGATTTCGAATAGAGATAACCTAACTTACTACGTTTATGACAGCTTGTCACTACGGAATCACACCCTCTGGTGGCTAAATTAGGGTATTACTCTACACTAGCTTTGGGGCTGCTATCCCCCCCCCCCCCAAATACCAGCAATTCAGATAAAATTTGTCAATGGAAAGAACGCTATGTCTTGTGTTCATATTTGATTTTTTTCATAAAACCGACAATTTCTAGTCACTCAAATAATTTTAGAATATAATTGATAGATGTTTATATCAATTGACGCCCCACGTTGGGTGCCAATTTATATGAATATCTATCAGTTATATTCTAAAATTATTTGAGTGAATAGAACCCAGCCCAACACTTCAAATTTTCATAATAACTGACATAGGACAATAGGAGACAAACTGTTGTAATTAAGGTTATAGAGGACTCAATTTGTCAAATAGAAAAATGCTGAGATACAAATATCTGTACAGAAGAAATCGAATAACGAACTATTCTGACCCAATATTTTTAATTTCAGGTGTGGTTCAAAAACAGGAGAGCAAAATGGCGGAAACAGAAGAGAGAAGAACAGGAACGTCTCAGAAAACTCCAAGAAGAAGACTTGTGCAGGGCCGATCAGATAAAGTTCGAGCATCAATCTCAAGCTTCTCATTTCAGCGGAGATGATTCTTCAGATTTGGAGGTAGCCTGAGTATCCCTCTTCCAAATCCGCCATCAAAGTGATCTAGTCAAGAATGGTACAGATTGAATATCAATGACCTTATTCCTATCTGAAAAATATCCAAGTACACATCTGACCCATTATCCTGCTTGATATGAATGTGTACTAAGATTTTTTTTTCTTTCTCGAAATCCAAGAGTTTCTGTTTTCCCTCTGTATTCAGATGTACCCTGTAAATATATCGAGATTTGTATGAATCTAGGTAATCTAACCACCTTTGTGTATATTGATAGTTTATTATGTCCATTATTGTTGTCTCTTACATTTATTCGATGTAAATTATTCATTTCACGTGAAAACACTTGTAATATAGCTCTTTATGCATGTGTAAATATAGTTTTACGGAACTCTGTACTGAATTGTATCTAAACTGGAAGAAATTCTTCTGTAACAAGTGAATGGATGACAGTATAGTACATTTTGTGTTCGATTATGTACATATTGATAGGTGTTTGAGGTATTACATTATGGCGTTTGCTATATTGTCTATGCCCTTCTCAATCGTTCTACTATATTATGTAATTTATTTGTTTAAACTTGTTTGTTGAGTAAATATCATGATTTTTAAGATGTTTTTTCAATTGTTCCTCAGCTCCTAGCTCAAATCTTCCCTAGTTTTCACTTTTAATAATAATAATAATAATAATAATAAACGTCTTTACTTTTCCTTTTTTCTGTACAACACAGGCGAAGTTTAGCCTCAGGCTATTCTTTCACTTAACCTGTGCAGCACGATACATACAAATATTACAATAGCGTTTTTTACTCTAGAGAGGAGAAGAAAAAAAAGAAAACATGTCAGTAGGTTTCATGAAACAAAAATCAAAACAACATACCCAATATGATAAGGAGGAGTAGTTCAACAGTATTAGTATCGTGAAAGGAAAAGGGTATAACAGGAAAGATAAATTAGAAAAGTCCATATCAAATACTAACTCCATAATTCGAGAAGTCTAGCTCTCAGAACACGCTTCATTTTTGTACTTCATTATTTTGTATAAAAAATAGCAAAAATGATATTTTCTTCGAATATGCATTGGAAGCAAACCCAGCTCTCTTATTTCATGCGAAACATGATCAAACTTTCTAAGCGAGAAAACGAAACGACAACAGAATTTCTGTACTTTCTGAATACGGTGCTGTTCAAATTTCGTCAAATAATTTCCATAAACAACATCCCCGTAATTGAATAAAGATAGAACCAATGATTCACCAAGAATCTTACGAATAGAATAGTTTAGGCAATGTCTGTGCGAGTATATCATCTTGAGAATACAAAATGATTTCTTGAGCAGGCTATTTAACTGGTGTTTTTTTTTCGAGGTATATAACTTTAAGTTGGTATTACTGTACAAGATGGCGACCGATTTAACAGCTGTCAAGTGATTTATTCTCAGTTTGTTTTGGCAATTCATCATGAATAGACTCACGCCTGAACAACGCTTGCAAATAGTGCAATTTTATTTCGAAAATAATGGTTCTGTGCGGAATACGTATCGCGCACTACGTCCATTTTATTTTGTTTAGCGATGAAGCGCACTTCTGGTTGAATGGCTACGTCAACAAACAAAACTGCCGCATTTGGAGTGAAGCTAATCCTCAAGTGTATGTCGAAACACCGTTACATCCAGAAAAACTTACTGTTTGGTGCGCTTTATGGGCTGGTGGAATCATTGGTCCGTACTTCTTCAAAAACGATGATGGCCATGGGCGCCCGCAGGGGGGGGCCAGGGGGGGCCATTGCCCCCCCTGAGATTTTGATTGTCTCAATATACATATACATATATAATATATACATATACAATATACTCTCTATTGTCTTTAATAGGTAAAGGTAAAAAAAAAGTGTTGCAAAAAATAGAAAAAAAATTTACAGATTATAAAAACAATAGTTTTTTGCGGAACTCACCCACGATATGCCTATACGAGAGAGCAACAAGAAATTTCAGTGATCTTTTGAATTTCAGAGTAGACGCTGGATATAAAGATTAGATTAAATATTAGAGATCCATTTATTCAACGCAGCTGGTTTGAATTTGGACAAACTTGTAACACAAGGTTATGATGGATGCTCAACAATGGCTGGTGAAATTCTCAGGGTTCAAAATATCATAAGAGATAAGTAATTTATTTCCATTGTGCCTCCCATAGGTTGAATTTAGTAATAAATGACATCGGTAAAATAACTGAAATTCGTAATAGCAATGGCACCATTGATGACATTCTAGTCTTTTTTCGGAAGAGTACCTCAAGAAGAAATCTGATTTCAAATATTCCTTTGTTTTATGAAACTCGTTGGTCAGCTAAATATAAATCTTTGTGAGTTTTCGCTGAAAACTTCAATACTATATTCAAAACTCTCTTGGCTATAAAATCTGGAGAAGTTTCAATGAATTCTTCAACAACAAAAAGAGCTGCTCAGTTATGGGCTGCAATAAACTCTTTCACTTTTGTGATTTGTTTGACGGTAGCAAGTAAATATTCAAATATATTGAAACCAATAGCAAATATACTACAAGGTGTTTCTATTAATTTTGTAGATTTTCACCGTCATATAAATCTAATTATAGAAATATGTGGAAAACATCGCTCAGATGATGCATGCTTTGCAGAAATTTTTTCGAAAGCATCATCTATTGCTCAGAGTCTCAATATTGAGATTGGAAAACCACAAATTTGCGGTAGACAAATATACAGATCTAATTATGAAGCAGGTCAGCTGAAGATTACTTCAAAAAATCTATATTCATCCCATGTTTAGATCATTCGATTTCAGCCCTTGAAACGAGATTCTCGAAAGAACATGTAATGCTTTTTTCTTTGTTCAATTTTTTGCCGATGAATTAAAAATTACTTGATATTGAATCTTTCGCACCTAAGGTCGGCAATATGTATAACATTGAAAATCTGGAAAGTGAATTGAACATTTGGATTGAGTATTCATCTAAATCACAAATGGATGAAAACATCAAAATTGAAAATCTTATCGGACAATGTAAATTTTCACATGTTGTCAAAGAATGCCTTATTCTTCTCCTTACATTTCCATGTCCTACTTGTACTATAGAGCATACTTTCAGCACTTTCGCAGAATTAAATTTTAGTTTAGAATAAAATATGCCTACTCTGTTGTATAGCGATTAAGTATTTCGTCTTCAGAATTAATATTGTTTTTATGAGTTGTTTTTTGCAATATATGATTTGTTAATTTTAATAATATACTTATTTGTTGTTTTCACAATCTGGAGCAATTCTGTGTTATTTTGAATCATAGTTTAGTATCAAGTTTTAAACTTTATTGTTTGAGTCATTCAGTGTACATTTCAAGATTTATTATCATTCATTTATTATTTTTATAAACGTAGTTTTATCGAGCGTATGTATTTATTTTTTATTTCGTTATTACTCGTTGATTCTTCTTCATTTTTTAGGAATCATAATAATTATTTCATTCCGTTCTCCATATTTATTATATTTTATTTTTTTGTGAATTGTTTCATTGAATGTGACTCGTTTAGAAAAGAGTTACCGTATTATTTTACATCACCCTATGTTGTTGATGTTTTGAAAAAAATTTTGAAGTGGAAAACTTCATAATTTTTATTTTGCACACTCCTCCCCCCACTTATGAATATAAATACAGAAATAGAAAGAAACGGAATACTAATATCGTCTATGACAATGATGGACGCGTTATCGTTTTTCAATAATTTCCATTTTGCCCCCCCTGAGAAAAATTTCTGCGGGCGCCCATGATGATGGCCAGAACGTTACAGTCAATGGTGATCGGTATAGAGCCATGATTACTAACTTTTTCAGTCCTGAATTGAACAACCATGATGTCCAGGAGCTGTGGTTCTAACAAGACGGCGCAACATGTCACACAGCTCGTGCCACAATCGATTTATTGAAAGACACGTTTGATGACCGCCTAATTTCACGTTTTGGACCTGTGAATTGGCCTCCAAGATCTTGTGATTCAACACCGCTAGACTACTTTCTGTGGGGCTATGTAAAGTTATTGGTCTATGCGGATAAGCCACAAATTCTTGACCATTTGGAAGACAACATTCGCCGTGTTATTTCCGATATACGGCCACAAATGTTGGAAAAAGTCATCGAAAATTGGACGTCCAGATTGGAAACTTAATCGTTTGAAACCCCCCGGCCGAAAACTCCAAAGCCACATTACATACGTCCCTGAATCAACCCGTCAGTCTTCTTCAATTAATCAATCACAGAGTCGAAACCCCAAAACATCACCGACTTCGTCAACTCGTTAAAAAATCGAAGCGAAGGAGCGATTACCGATTTTTATGGGTTCCCTAATTGAAAGCCGGGATAATTATCAGCCTCCGGGATAAAGGGGGTAACAATTACAATTTTCCAGACCCTTGTGCTATGCAAACAAATCGTTTAATTACAAGAGACGCCCTAAAAATCAGCCGACTCGGCCACCGAGTGCGTTCGTTCCCTCGTCCCCTCGATGCCTCTGCATTGTTCGATGCTCCGATCCTCCCCTCCCCCTATGGAGGCTTAGAGTATCATAGAGTACGATAACTTGGTCGAGTGTTTTTGTTAGTGCGAACTGTTGATTGTAGAGAGCGTTCAATTAGACAGATGACGTATCACTAAACTGATGAGATGAGTGGATGATACTTGTTTGGAGTTTTAATAAGACCTTTTAGCTTAATGGGTTGGGTTTTGGACTAGAAAAAAGGGTCGTGTTTTGGGGTGTTAAAATATTAGGAATGAAACAGTTCGAATTTGATTATTACTTTCTTACAATAGATAATCTCGGTTTGTTGAAAAATTAGGAGAACGGTGAGGTGAAATCAGGAGCTGTAGAGCGATAATTCTGCGCCAATTGCACTCTTGGAAAACACTGAACAGGGTAAAGGCAATTCAAATCTTTTTTTTCGAAATTCGAGACTTTATCGTTAAGAACTGGTTATATATTTATGATTCGAAGCATTGTCAATCGCTGGTCACTAGTTTCTCCCATCTATCAGAGAGCGTACGAATCCTGCGTTGAAAAAACTGATCATCTTTTGAAGCGATCCACGAATCGATCCAATTTTTACTTCTTCATAAGTGCTGGTCAGCCAGGCCGTCTGCCATTGATCGACACAAGTGATAGTCCGAGGGAGCAACGTCCGGAGAATAGGGCAGGTGGGGTTGGACTCCTCATTTCAACGTTTCCAAGTATGTCTTGACCACTTTCTCAACATTGGGTCGAGCATTGTCATGCTGTGAAATCATTTTATCATGTCTCTCGTTGTATTATGTTCGTTTGTCTTTCAATATTCGGCTAAAACGTATTGATTTCGTTCGATAACGATAGCCTGTGATTGTTTCAGTCGGTTTTAACATCTCATAATACACTACCCCGAGCTGGTCCCACCAAATACTCAGCATGACCTTGGAACCGTGCATATTCGGTTTGGCTGGTCGACGTGGAATCATGGCCGGGACATCCCCATGATTTTCTACGCTTGGAATTATCGTAATGAACCCATTTTTCGTTTTCAGTCACAATGAAATGCAGAAATCCCTTTCAAGTTTGCCTTGCAAGCAGCTGTTCACAAGCAGATACACGCCGTTCAATATATCTCAGCACCCAATTTCCATGTTTCTTTATCATTCCTTTGACCTTCAGGGGTTTTGAAATGACTCGTTGCGTCAATCCCAATGATCCTTGAGCTTGACTTGATGTCAAGCTCAAGCCAAGTAGCTTGAAAATCAAGCCAAGCTTTGAATCTCTATTTGTGACAATGATGTTTCTCCCTAAAATATTATTAGATTATTTATCACATCACATCAGGCTAGTACTTGATATTTTGTAGTTTATTGTTTATTTTTTTTTATTATTTATTACAATAAAAAAGGTGAAATGAGAAGGAACCTTGCAAAAAACACTTTTATTCAATAAACTTATTTTGTAAAAGAACCGATAATATCAACTTTTTTTCAATAGAAATATAAATTAAATCACTATAAATCATAACAAAATAAAAATAAAAAAATATAAAGTTTCAATATTGAGAAACCCACAGGCTTTGTTTGTTTTCATAATTTTCCATCAAGGATCTAAGACACATGAGGCATCTTATAGATTTGTCGCCTAACCTATTTTTGTAACTCTAAGAGCAGTTCTGGAAAATTGTCTGTCAGCTCTAGATACTGACGTTGATAAAAAATCCTTGGCCATTTTGGCCAAGTTTGGAAAGATATTTCTGAAACTACCAACATCTACCAATACATTTCATAGAATTGTGGGAAAACTACTAATAAAATCACACTGGCGAATGCTTCAGTCTCTCGGCTCTCGAGGAATCCCCTTATTTAGTCTAAGCGCGCACGAGATTGCAGAAATATATGCCGTGCGAACCGTGCATATCAAGCTCAAGTAATATCTAGTAGCTTGATTTCAAGTCAAGCAATAAATATCTAAAGTCAAGTCAAGCTCAAGTATGTAAATTTTCTCGAGCTTGATTTTCAAGTCAAGTAGTTGGTGAAAATGTCAAGCTACTTGACTTGATGAATCCCTAGTCTCAAACCACAACATGCAAGTTTTCAGAACAAATTTATGATAAGTTTTAAAAGGCCATCGAGGTGAATCAATCTGTATCTATACACATTACATTTAATATTTTGTACGTTGAAATAAGTTAGATGCCCACATATCTACCTACGTATTATTAGTATGTTTCAAAAATATATGCCCGACCGCAGAAAATCATTTCCTCGAACAATTCCAAATGCTCATTAGTCATTATCGAAAATAACAAACCAGCACAGTATAATACGAAACGATGAAACACGAAATTACGATATCCATTATTCATAATTAATACATCGAAAACCATTCCGAATGCAGGCTAATAACAAATACCAATTCCATCGGAACCAAAATTAATTAATTCATTAGCATCCCCCCCTTTTTAATGATGCCCTCTCTCATTTTAATTTCTCCATCAAACGTTACCACATTATTCAAAAACCCTGACAGAAATTAGAGCGTTCTACATTTGACGCGCTACAATCGGCATTTCAGTTCAAGGGCGTAGAAATGGGGGATACTGGGGGTAATTACCCCCCCCCCCAAGATATCTAAAATATAAAATTGTAGAATTCTCGCAAAGACGAAGAACGTAAATTTCTCCATAAAATGAACCAATAATCATTTTACTTTTCTTCAAAATCCACACGGCAGTAAAAAATCGGACCCTTTTACGGTTTATGAGTTTATTATCGCTTTCAAGATGAGTACTTTTATTGCACTACGAGCTCGTCTTTGTCCGAGGTTTATTATTTTCCTTTATCTATTCGCTTTGTCGGCCCCTTATTTGCCATCTGTGATTTTTGCATTCGTCATCGGTATACACTTACCCGTTGTTTTCGGTTTTTTGTATCATTCTCGTCACAAAATTTCAATACTGTAGTTTCAAAGAACTGAACTCAGTAATTCGCATAGAAAAATTGTCTGGGATGTGTTGTACAATTTATTGTGTTTCATTCAAATTGCAATTTATTTGTGAAGACATCAGTTTTGAATTGATTATATCTTCACGGTGTTCCTAAATTAGAGGTACTAATGAAAATGACAGATTTCTCGGATCATTCTAAGAAAAACGTCCTATAACATTAGTCATCAAACACTTCGTTTTTGAGATACAGATGTTGAATTTTAAGTCTTTTTCTCATAGAACCTTCCCTTCACAAGATATTTAATTTGAATTGCCCATAGATATTCCAATTTAAAGTTTTCTTTATGTGATATGCTAATTTTCAATGCAAATTTACAGGGTGATATTTTTTCTGGAAAGGAGCCTGCTTCTTTCCTCCAGAACTCTTTTTTGGTGAACCGCTGGTAGTTTAGAAAGATGTAGAAAGAAACTCTGGTCCAGTACTACACTTTTTGGTTTAAGGTTTTGTCGTATCTACTATCGATTTCGAGAAAAATTTCAAAGAGCTCTCTAGTAATCCTCTGGAAAATCCAAATTATTATAAAGATAGATAGATAGCTGGTCTTTAGATCTTTAGATCCATCTAATAAGCTGTAATGAATGAATTAATCTTAAGTTTTGTTACTTATTTACCCACTCTGTAAAACGAAGATTGATAAAATAATATAAGCATCACTAAAAAGTATGACACACTAGAAACACCCTGTATCTTGAAAACAAAGCGTTTGCGGGCTCATATTAATGGGACTTTTTATTCTTGAAATTACCCAAGGAATCTCTCATTTTCCTCCGTAGCTCTAAATTAGGAACACCCAGTATAAGGTAAGAACAACCGAATTGGTAATAAAAAAAGGTATTTCGAGTATTTTTATTCAAACTTCGTTATCAAACTTCTTTTTCTCTCATTAAAGATATAGGTAAACGTTGTCGTTTTTTTTTCGATTAACCCTTCCAAAAAAAAAAATCTACGCCCTTGTTTCAATTTGTCCTTTGATGAGGGTCCTGACAGGCAAGATGGCGCCTAATCCCAGGGATGGATTTCTGGCAATTTTATCGTTGTTTTCGCGTTTTTGATCCCGCAGAAAGGACTCCTTCCCACGATTGAAGGGACACAATGGAGGTGAACGAAATGGCCATAGATAATCCTTATACCGTTTGTAAAAAATGGGACGATGCTCTTTTGGTGATCGGATTGCTTGTAAATGGGAATTCTGGGATTTAATACGTCTTTGTCGATGTGTAGATTGACAATCTGCTTGTTCTTGAGGAGTATTATAAGGGTATTTGGCATAATTCGATCCAAAACAGGTATAAGAAAGGTGGGTATTTCTGGTGGGTTATGATGTGCCATTTTGGTTTTGTTATTCCCATGATAAGGCTCATGAATCACAACACTTAAATCAATAAGTTACGGGCCCAACTATTAAAAACATATTTTTTCCTACAAATACGACTTTATTCATCAACATAATCACCTTCAAGAGTGTTAACATCTACTACAACACTTCTCTGACTTTTCAACACCTTTTCTTTCTCATGGAAAAATGTTCACGCAAAATAGTGAATACACAGCCTATCGGTATCTTTGACACCACCGCTACCCCATGCAACTTCAGTTGGCGATCGCTCAAAAATTTTCTTTCAGGGAATCTCAAGAAAAACATATGGATCCGACAACACTACGCTTGTCCAAAAAACGCACCCGGTAAAATTTTTAGCCAAATACTCTCAAATTGTTGAAAGATATCACAACAAGTAAAACATCGAATTGGCTACTAGATTATTTGGAATGATTTTTATCATTTACAACCTTTAGCTAGTTAAACATTGTTATCGAGTTTGGTCAAAAACTTCCAACGCCTTCTTGGTGTTGCAATGTCATTGCAAATATTACTTTAATTAATTTCATTTAGTGAGAATGTTATGTCCTTTGCATTTTTGTACCTTTGCTGTTATATTTTGCTATAAAATTTTCTACAATAAACTGTATATATATGCTGTAGTAATAAGCAGTTCTTTGTTTAAACGCCCCAATGACTTTTCTATAGGAAAAATTAACTTTTCAGATTCTCGAAATAATTTGCATAGTTTATTGTAGCAAATGTCGCAGCAAAACACTAAATGCAAAGGACAAAAGTGTTTACTTAAAATTGACGTCATCATAATTTTGTCCAATCCAGTTCGTTTCTCATTAACGTGAAAAAGCGTTTGAATTATAAGGGTTTTAAGAGCTTTTTTACTTTCTATACGACATTTATTTGTTAATTTCTTATAGGTATTCTTGATAGTCTAATCTATGACGAGTTCAATCATAGGTAGAGTAATAAACATAGATAGAGGGAGTATACGCAATTTTTACATGTCCCCAACATGGTTAGATTACGTTGTCGGTTTGTGATATATTTTCAAATCCACAATTTTACTATATCGATATGAATGTATATTATATTAAACGAAATATATTTATCTGAGTGATTCCCGATTAAATATGCAAATTTGAATATTTGGAATCCAATATTTTCCCTAATTGTCGAATTTATGATGAGCAGAATATTTATTATTTTCTGTGTTGACCCGCTGAAATCCAAGGTTTGGCAAATTTTGCTCTCCTAGCGTCATCGGTTGTTTCACGTCGTTTGGTGCGCTTGAAGTTTGTTTTCTGAAATTTGATATATTTAGGTATTTATTTAAATATATTTTGAATTAATATGGAACGTTGATTCATTGTGGGTCATAAGAAATGCGTTCTTTGAGGAGAAACTCGCGAATTGAGTGAAATATCGTATCACTGGTATGTTTACATTTCCGCGCGCTTCATGTCAATATTGATAGTTCATGTTGGGGACAAAATTTTCTTACTGAAAATGACATATGCTCCCTCTATCTATGTTTATTCCTCTGTGATTTCAATAAACACGACTAGATTTTCCATACTGTCAATGGGCCAATTCTTTAACGAAATCTCAAGAAAACAAGCCAAAATCGACAACACCGCCTCTTTTCGAAAATCCGTCGAAAATCGCTCACTCACTCGGAAATCCAGTACCGGTAGCAAATCGGCATCAACGTAAAACTTCAATCTCAATACACTGCGCGAACAATGAACATGGCGATTCAATAGAGTGGTCAGTAGTAAATACCAGCAATGCCCCATAGTGAAAGGACAATGGACCCCAATCCTACGGCGAATTTTCGAATATATCGATTACAAACAGTTTAAGAGCACAATTGCTAATCCCGTGTTTGTTGACAGGACTGTTAGGCCTCCGCGTACCTGAGGGGGACCCCACACGAGGGGCACACCTTAGGCAAACGCGGTAGCCCGGCCATTCTTGAGGAACACTCACATGGTCATGTCACCCGTCAATCTGAAGCACTGGGTTTGACAGATGCGATAATTGTAGGTAAATCGAGCTCACGTTTAGTTTCGTGAGAATTTAACGAGTAGATTTGGCAACGGTGTATTTGTAAATGTCATGATTCACAGCTTGACTTGGTTTTCAAGCTACTTGCCTTGAGCTTGACTTGATTTCAAGTCAAACTCAAATCAAGTAGTAGTTTTTCAATCTCAAGTTAAGTCAAGTATAGGGTGTTTTTTCGAGGTATATAACTTTAAGTTGGCATAACTGTTCAAGATGGCTACCGATTTAACAGCTATCAAGTGATTTATTCTCAGTTTGGTTTGGCAATTCATCATAGATAGACTCACGCCTGAACAACGCTTGCAAATAGTGCAATTTTATTTCGAAAATAATGGTTCTGTGCGGAAAACGTATCGCGCACTACGTCCATTAGCGATGAAGCGCACTTCTGGTTGAATGGCTACGTCAACAAACAAAACTGCCGCATTTGGAGTGAAGCTAATCCTCAAGTGTATGTCGAAACACCGTTACATCCAGAAAAACTGACTGTTTGGTGCGCTTTATGGGCTGGTGGAATAATCGGTCCGTACTTCTTCAAAAACGATGATGGCCAGAACGTTGCAGTCAATGGTGATCAGTATAGAGCCATGATTACTAACTTTTTCATTCCTGAATTCAACAACCATGATGTCCAGGAGCTGTGGTTTCAACAAAACGGCGCAACATGTCACACAGCTCGTGCCACAATCGATTTATTGAAAGACACGTTTGGTGACCGCCTAATTTCACGTTTTGGACCTGTGGTTTGGCCTCCAAGATCTTGTGATTTAACACCGCTAGACTACTTTCTGTGGGGCTATGTAAAGTCATTGGTCTATGCGGATAAGCCACAAATCCTCGAACATTTGGAAGACAACATTCGCCGTGTTATTGCCGATATACGGCCACAAATGTTGGAAAAAGTCATCGAAAATTGGACGTCCAGATTGGACTACATCCGAGCCAGCCGTGGCGTGGCGTGGCGGTCATATGCCATAAAATGTAATGCCACAAGATCATCTTGCGGATAAATAAAATTCATGTCAATCGAATAATCCATCGTTGTTTTATTGCAACTTAAAGTTCTATAGCTCTAAAAAAACACCCTTTATATGCCGTGCGACGCGTGTATATCAAGCTCAAGTAATATCAAGTAGCTTGATATTGATATCAAGTCAAGCAATAAATATCTAAAATCAAGTCAAGTCAAGCTCAAGTATGTAATTATTCACGTTTTTGATTTTCAGTTTTTCAGTTGGTTAAAATGTCAAGCTATTTGGCTTGATGAATCCCTAATCGTACTCATTATTTCGATGCAAATATCATAATATAGAGGGCGCTTATGTGTGAGACCCAACGGCGGAGATAAAAAAGGAGGAAAATAAACGGGAGAGAATAAAACGTGGTTCTGACATTGAGAGGGCCCTTAATTTTATTCATTTGATTCCGAAGAGAGATAACCTAACCTACTATGGCTGTGACAGCTTTTCACACCCTCTGGTGGCTAAATTAGGGTATTACTTTACTGTGTATTCGGTAACAGCAATTTAATCTAGTGTTCACATTATTGAATCAGTTCATCCACTACGTTTTTACCTTTTTAGTGACTATAAATAAGTTCGTTGTCGGGATATTGACTTGGGTGGAGATCTATTTAGGGGGGAACAAGCAGGTGACCAACTTAACACCAACAAATATAAGATTTCAATTTCAATCGTTCAGTTAGAAATGATCGATTTCAAGATTTTAACGTTCATTACTATATTGTATGATGTGCTTGATTCTTGACGTTAATACTAATAAGAAATTTTTCTATACCACAAGTTAGTATGGAATTTGATTATATTTATTTCATTTATTAGCAATACTCTAGACGT
The DNA here is from genome assembly GCF_914767665.1 of Harmonia axyridis. Classification (NCBI taxonomy): domain Eukaryota; kingdom Metazoa; phylum Arthropoda; class Insecta; order Coleoptera; family Coccinellidae; genus Harmonia; species Harmonia axyridis. The sequence continues at coordinate 37,770,461 of NC_059505.1, forward strand.
TATAACTCAGCAAAGGCTTTAGTCACCCTTCCACTCGAGAATACAAGTTGGTTTCATTGGCCCAATTCAGGAAGTATAACCTTTCGATTGAACTGAATCTGCATTCATCTCAATCTTTTATGTATTCTATTCAAAGAAAGATTTAGAATCATTCTACATAATATTTATAATGTAGAAAGTGATCCGAAAGGATTAGATTATATTGTTGAATTTTATGATCATAAATTGGTTTGGATGGTGATAACATAATTACAACAAAATTTATATAAATACCATTTTGTTATTGAACTCTCAAGAGTACAGAATAAGGAGAAAATATTAATTGGTTTCTCACATATGTTTGTTTCCATTATTGTACGATAAAATCCAAAAAATATGAATTTCTTCACAAACTTTGTTAGAAAGTAGAAGAAAGAAACTATGACTGTTGTAGCTTTATGATTAACAGGTCTATGGTCCACAACACATCTTATCTATGAATCTAGAACAACTATCAGTTTCTGTCATCGGACTGACACCTAATGAGTTTTGGGATTGTTTCCCAGAATTTTCGAGTTTGATTTCTTCATAATCTTCCACTCGACGACTCAACAATATCAATTCCAAAAATGATCACTCAAACCTCAAACTGACACCCAATCATAACCTCAAAGCGAATAAACTGAAACTCAAACATGATGAAGAGACGTCTGAACATATTCAACACAATAAAAGTCAAAATAAAACTTACGTTCATGAACCATCGTTGGATAACCCTCGACACCTACAAAACCAGGAAGAAAACCATCACCATGGACAACATACACCAAGGCCTTAGAAACGTGGGATTACCAATCGAGTCTCCTATTATACAACGTGCTCAAGAGCTAGAAGAAGAAGTTAGAAGAGGTGCTGAAAAGCATTTCAAGAAGGTGTTGAAAGCTAACCTTGGTGATTGTCAGGCTATGGGCCAAAAACCCATCACGTTCCTTCGTCAAGTGATAATCTTGGTAACTTACCCAGAGCTGATGAAAGATCCACGGTTTCCAAAAGATGCCAAAGAGAGAGCAAGAATCATTTTGGCCTCCTGCAAAGGAAATTCTATCGGTTCTTATTCAGAATGTGCTGGTATCGATATTATAAGAAGACACTGCGCCGAGTTTATCGAAAGAAGAGATGGTATCCACGCAGATTGGCACAAAATCAGCTTATCTTCTGGTTCTAGCGAAGCCATAAGAAATGTCCTCAAATTGATTGCTTGTAAAGTTCGTGGAAAACCACCAGGAGTCTTGATGCCAATTCCTCAATTTCCTCTATACGAAGTCTTCCTGAAGGATTTATTCATTCATCCAGTACGTTATTTCTTGAACGAGTCTAAGAATTGGAGCATAGATATTGAAGAGTTGAAAGTGAGTAAGTATCAGATGGTTGAATAACAGTAATAGGTTTCTACATGATGGCCACAGATAACAAGATCTTTAAAGATGCTTCTGGTTACTCTTGAATAAAATAAAACAAAGAGGCCAATGCATTTGTCAAAGAGGGGGGTAATGAGAATGTACCATAAGAAAGAGAACTGTAAGGAGTAATACACTGGTGAAATACTAGGGATGAATCACTCGAAAAAGTTCCTTCAGAACTTCAATACTGCAAGGTCCAAGAAGTATCTGGATCTCAGTAACATGCCACAGCTCTAGTGGGAACACTACTGCCTCTGGAAGCACCTAATGATTATGTTTTTATAATAAACTTAAGGGAAAGAGAAATAAACTTCTGAAGAAACTTGCCATTGCTTTGTACGTGAGTGAGTATGTTACTTCTTTGAAGTCGTCACCCAGATACTGGAGTTCACTGAAACTCTAGAACTGCTGATTCTCTACAATTACGATATGGTCATCTGCAAAGTACAAAGTACAGCATGTTATCTCCCATATTTTAGCATTTGCGTATCCTACCTTTCAAGTATTGGTATAAATGTATTTTAAATAGTGTAGGTAGGCGATCTACACCACCCTTGTCTTTGCTAACCAAAATTTTCATCAGACGTTTAACACAAGTTTCTCTTTCTCCCCAGAGTGCCTTGGACGAGTCCAAAACCTCATGCACTCCAAGAGCCATCCTCGTGATCAACCCTGGAAACCCAACAGGACACATATTAACCCTCCAAAACATGCAACAAGTCATCAAGTTCGCCTTTCAAAACAAGCTACTCATATTGGCAGACGAGGTGTATCAAGAAAACATCCACATTCCAGTTTCTACCTTTCACTCCTTCAAGAAGGTGCTCATAGAGATGGGACCACCCCATTCGGAAGTAGAACTAGCAAGCTTCATGTCTGTATCTCATGGTTACGCTGGAGAAGCTGGTCTTAGAGGAGCCTACGTGGAATTGGTTAACATCAACCCTGACGTTTACTCTACCTATTTGAAGTCATTGTGTATGAATTTGTGTCCTAATGTATTGGGACAAGTGGCTTTGGATTGCGTTGTCTACCCTCCAAGAGAAGACGAGCCGAGTTTCAAAGAGTTCTCGAAGGAGAAAAGTGAAATCATGGATTCCTGCAAGAGAAGAGCTAGGATGTTCATGGATACCATCGAGGGTTTGGAAGGCATCTCTTGCAACCCTATTGAAGGTGCTTACTATGTCTTTCCTAAATTGACGTTGTCTTCTAAGGCTATTCAAGCTGCTGAGCACGATGGAAAGGTACCAGATTTGTTTTATGCATACCAATTGTTAGAGAATGCTGGTGTTTGTGTTGTGCCAGGGTCTTGTTTTGGACAGCAGAAGGGAACGTGGCATTTTAGAGCTACGATCTTGCTGCCAGAGTGTGAGTATGTGGATATGCTGAAGAGGCTGAAGGAGTTTCATTCGAAGTTTATGGAAAAGTATAAGTGAAGGGTTTGGGATGAATGTTTACTGGTCTGTAAGAATAAAGAAAAATGTGTAATGAGAGTTGTTTTTTATGTAATACTTGATATGGAATATGAAAAGGAAGAGACGAGAACTTTTTTTGCCAATTTCCAGTAATTTTCGAGAAGATATTAATTTTTAATTCATCAAGAACTTCATTATGATAATGAAGTCAAGATATTTCATTGGGAAGGTGAATGAGAAGTAGCAAAAAGTACTAAGCCCTTTTAAAATCAAAACCGCGTTGCCACAAAGGTCTCGTCCATATTTCTATCACCCCAAATGTGTAGATACTTTTCCAAATCGATGAAAAAAGGCGTTCAAAGGTGTAATTTCATCAATAGCATCCTTTCAAGCCGGTCTTCCTTTAGGACATTTGCATGCGGATGTTTTTCAGGACGTTCTGCTCCCCACAGAAGAAAATTTCATTAAGATAATTAAAATTGTCTGAGTTAAGAAGGACTTACAAACACCCCACGGCTTAGAAAAGTTGAGTCTGTTCGTTGCTATGATTAACATTGAAATCCGTTAGTTACCAATGTAGGTATCAATGGACCCTTATCCTCTGGTTAATTCTTAATGCCGAGACCGTCGCGCCAAAGAAAAATGGAATTAGATGGCGGGAAAACCGTTACCTTTCAATTTTTGTTTAATTAACGATTTGTTCATTAAGAGAGCTGGTTGTGGTGTTGACGTTCATGGTCAAAAGTATGGCGGAGACATTTGAAAGAGTGAAGGGGTTGAATTTTGTGGTAATCTGCTACGTGATTTTGAATTTAAAGTTTTGGTTTGTTATCTCGCATAATATTATTGATTTATTATTTCTTATATTGTTTTACCTTTGAAATCGTGAAGGAAAATTTTCAGAAAAGTAGATTGAGAAGAATATTCATAGAATAATAAAAATTGATAGAGGAAGTAAACGCAATTTTTACATGTCCCCAACATGGTTAGATTACGTTGTCGGATTGTGATATATTTTCAAATCCACAATTTCACTATATCGTTATGAATGTATATTATATTGAATGAAATATATTTATTTGAGTGATTCCCGATTAAATATGCAAATTTGAATATTTGGAATCCGATATTTTTCCTAATTGTCGAATTTATAATAAGCAGAAAATTCATTATTTTCTGTATCTACCTGCTGAAGTCCAAGGTTTGGCAACTTTTGCTCTCCTAGTGTCATCGGTTGTGTCACGTCGTTTGGCCCGCTTGAAATTTGTTTCCTGAATTTCTGATATATTATTATATTATGGTATTTATTTCAATATCTGTTGAGTTAATATGAAACGTTGATTCACTATGGGACATAAGAAGTGCGTTCTTTGTGGAGGAACTCGTGAATTGGGTGAAATATTGTATGACTGATATGTTTTCATTTCCGCGCGCTTCATGTCAAATTTGATAGTTCATGTTGGAGACAAAATTTGCTTACTGAAAATGACATATTCTCCTTCTATCTATGTTTATTACTCTGAGACAATATTCGATGTCATTGTAGTAATGCGTTGATTTTTCTCTGTCTGATGTCTCTAATACTCAAGATGTCATGAACTCTCTCCAAAAAAAATCTTGTGCCTAATATTTGAATTGATTAGTTAACCAAACATCCTTGATGAGGACATGCCAGCATTTACATATTAAAGCCACAAAAATATGCATAATCAAGCAGGTTTAAGCTTCTAACAACAACGTGCAGTAGCTGATGGGCATCCACTTCAATTGAAATATGCGTTGGAAACATCTTGTTTGAGGAGTGCTGTCCAAATACGAAATGGGCAATTTGTCGAGAAGGTTTATTTGTTGATAATATGTCAAAATGTTTTCAGAGACGTGCAGGGTGTCATCTTGTTTGGGTTGGGTTCTATTGAGGGTACTGCGGCGTTGCCACGCTGGGCGGATATTCCTCAAATTTAAGTAAGTAAAAAAACTACGTCGGCAAATGATACAAAAAAAATTGAGAAATCGTTCGAGAATGCCTATTTTCTTGGGGAAAACTCAGACTACAAAATACGCAAATCAAGTATTCTGATCCGTAGCTAATCAGAGAACGAGAGAACTTCCTACAGGGTATTTCGATCAAAAGCTTAAATCCAAATTCGTCAATATCATCCAAATTCAGTTCATATACATAGGCGTACCTACAACTTTGCTTCCGCCGTTTTTTTTCCGAAATTCGAGGTTTTATTGTGAAAAACTGGTTATACATTTATGATTCTAAGTATTGTCTATCGCTGGCCACTACTTTTTCCCATCTTTCGGGCAGCGTACGAATCCCGCGTTGAAAATACTGGTCATCTTCTAAAGTGATCCACGAATCGATCCAATTTTTACTTCTTCATAGGTGCTGGTCAGCCAGGCCGTGTACCATTGATCGAAAAAAGTGATAGTCCAAGAGAGCAACATCTGGGAGAATACGGCGGGTGGGGTAGGACTTCCCATTTCAACGTTTCCAAGTATGTCTTGACCACTTTCACAACATGCGGTCGAGCATTGTCATTCTGTAAAATCACTCTATTATGTCTCTCGTTGCGATTTTTTGCGCTTGGGATTATCGCAATGAACACATTTTTCGTATTTATTCATAATGCGATGCAGATGCAGAAATCCCTTTATCTTTGCCTTGCAAGTAGCTGTTCACAAACAAACAAACGCCGTTCAACATATCCCGGCTTCAACTCGTACGCCACTCAATTTCCTTGTTTCTGAATCATTCACACGATTATCCGGCGTTTTGAAATGGCTTGTTGCAGCACTCCCAATTATCCTTTCCAATCTTGTTGCGTTTGACACGAATCTTGATCAAGTTATGCCTCCAATTCTGCACCTTCGAAAACCTTCTCTCTACCACCGCCATGCTGGCCTTCGTCCTCATTACCACCGTTCTTGAAGCGTTGAAACCACTCTCGGCACGTTTTTCTCTAAAAGCGGCCTCATCATAGGTATTTGAAAGCATTCGATTAGCCTCATTCGCAGATTTCTTCATATTAAAGCAGAAAATTAAAACCTCTCGCAAATGACGAGAATTTTGCTCGTAAGCTGTTTCATCGAGAATAACTTTATGATGCAGACACAAATCAACTAATATTTCGATGGCGTTATTTCTACAAATACGTAAGCTTATTGTATGACTTCTACGATATATTTATTTCGATTACCACTTACCGCTACAGCCATCTATTGCAAAACGGCGGAAGCAAAGTTGTTCACCTAATAATTCATCACCTTATTCTTTTTAATGAATATTCTTATGATTCTAATATTCTTATTCTTTTTAATGAATGAATGAATAAAAAATTAAGAAAAGGGAAAATAAGAAGAAAATGATACTTATTTGCCTTTTCTAACCTACGACTCGTTTCAAAACGACTGAACAAAATAGGAATTTATGATTTTTTTTTTGTCCAGGAGTGTAACTATCGTTACAATGACTTATAAACCACAGTGGCGACAAGCGTGGTCTCGTTTTTGATTGGTTGAGCCTAAATATGGCGGCTTTTTGTTTACATTCTCCATTAACCTGATTTTAGTATTCTTCAGTTGAATAAATTCGTTCCATATACAAATCTATCAGGCGCAATAATTTTAATTTTGGCGTCAGTTGTGTCAATTCAGTTCAGTCAATTGTATTCTATGGTTTTATGTCGCAATTCGCCATTTTAAGGCTCAATTTGAACGAATTGTCACCACTATGTTTAATAAGTCACTATAACTATTGTCAATGCCGAATTCTCTACTGTAATACTGTAGAACCGGCAACACCGCCGCGACACATCTCAACAGTAGCAGCTGCCCAGACCTGGAGTGTTTGCCAACCAGAGACAGAGGGACACGGGTGATAGATCTCCAATTATGGTCGATACGCCGTGAAAAATTCACCGTTCAAAAGGCAAATATAGACTTTGTTACTCGACTAATTCGGCAATATGTCGTCTTTCGTCTCCTAATGGTGCCATCCCTTGCAAAGATCCGGTTACATCAGACCCTGGACATCGGAGAGGGGCTGGCATCATCAGATCTGATTTTAAATTGGTAGGAAGTGTGCTATTGGGTAACAGTGCAAACAGGGCTTAATGTCCCGGATTATTCTATGGGTACTTTTTAGAGGTTCGATGATTGAATTTAGCGATTGGTTTGTGGATTTGTTGCGTTTGATGGTTTTTGGCGAAATTGATTAAATTGAACGAAATTTTATCGATGTTAACATTGTTCAAGCCTGTTATTGAAATTGAAAGTCTTCTGCAAGCGTTTTTTAAAATTTATCGTGGTTTGGTACAATAGTTGGTCGGACAGATAAAATTGAATATGACCAAGATGTTTCATCTTTCAATCTAACCTTATTTTATAAATTATCGCAACAGGAAAACATTTGGGAAATATTAAAATCTGTTCCTGAGAGAAAGTACGCTGAAAAGTTCTTGATTTTACGCCAATGCTAGGGATTCACGGCTTGGCTTGATTTTCAAGCTACTTGGCCTGAGCTTGACTTGATTTCAAGACAAGTAGTGGTTTTTTCAATCTCAAGTCAAGTCATGTATTCATTTATCAAGTACCTGAATCAAACCAACCAACCTGATTTTTAGCAGTTTTATTGTGTAGTGTCACATCAATGAAAAAATGATTACATGAGAAGAAACATTGCAAAAAACACTTTTATTCATTCAAATTATTGTATAAAAACACCGAATATATCCATTTTTTTTAAATAGAAACATAAATTAACAACAAAATATAAAATAATGACAAAATAAAGTGTCTGAATATTGAGAAACCTCCAGGCTTTGTTTGATTTCATAATTTTCCATCCAGGATCTAAAACACATGAGGCATCTTATAGATTTGTCGCCTAACCTTTTGCGGGTTTTTGTAGCTGTAAGAGCAGCTCTGGAAAATTGTCTTTCAACAGGAGCTGAAGATGCTGGCGTTGATGAAAAATCCTTGGCCATTTTGGCCAAGTTTGGAAAGATATTTCTGAAACCACTAAAATCTACCAATATAATTCATAGAAATGTGAGGAACCTACTAATAAAGTCACACTGGCGAATCCTTCAGTCTCTCGGCTCTCGAGGAATCCCCTTATTTAGTCTTAGCACCCACGAGATTGCAGAAATATATGCTGTGCGACGCGTGCATATCAAGCTCAAGTAATATCAAGTCAAGCAATAAATATCTTGAATCAAGTCAAGTCAAACTCAAGTATGTAATTTTTCACGAGCTTGATTTTCAAGTCAAATAGTTGGTTGAAATGTTAAGCTACTTGGCTTGATGAATCCCTATGTATACACGAAAAATTTCCTAGAATACCAGCAAAATCTTAACCCATCAATCGGTTTTATAAAATCACGAAAATATTGTTATTTTTAAAATATTCTTCTTGAATCAGCGCTCAAAAATTAAGGTGTTGAGATAGTTCCTTTCAGGATTTGACACTCCTGAGCATATTTTGTTCCATCTTCTTCTTCCTTTCAATTCAGCCCAAAGGCGCCAAAGTTTTCCATTCAAGAATTTTCTGCGTTTTAAGCATTGAGTGGATGATTTTGTTTACCTCAAGGATTTTACATCAGATGATCTACGAGGCGGCCAAATAAAAGTCGAGAAGCCTACATACTTTGAATATTATCGCCTTCCGGCCATGTGATTTTTGCCGAACTTCGTGGAAATAAGGCTTAAGGGCTAAGTTGCCCACGAATGAAAAACAACAGAGGATTTACCTGGAAGATTGCTGTATTCGCCTAAAGGAGATTTGCTCGGGACAGATTTGTATACCTAATTTTCCGTAGTAAATAAAAAAAATTGTTTTAACACATCGTGACGAAATAATATAGAGCGCTTTGATCATAGTATGAGTAGGTATGTATGTTTTTCATTATGTATTATATCTATCTGAAAATAAACCCGCGAATTGAATGAAATATCGTAACACTGATATCTGTCTTCATTTCCCTCCTCATGTCAAGTTTGCTAGTTCATGTTGGGGACAAAATTCGCTTTCTGAAATGGACGTATGCTCTCTCTATCTATTAGGGGTACAACAACTTTGCTTCCGCCGTTTTGCAATGAATGGCTGAAGTGGTAGTCAAAATAAATATATTGATAATAATATTTCGCCATCGAAATATTAGTCGATTTGATTCTGCATCATAAAGTTATTCTCGATTGAACATGTCGGCTTACGAGCCAAATTCACGGGAGATTGCAATAAATCTACGGCTGAGGCTCATCGAATGCTGTTAAATACCTATGATGAGGCCGCTATTAGTGAAAGAACGTGCCGAGAGTGGTTTCAACGCTTCAAGAACGTTGATGTTGACGTTGAAGATCAGCATAGCGGTGGAAGAGAGAAGGTTTTCGGAGATGCAAAATTGGAGGCATTACTTGATCAAGACACGTGTCAAACGCAACAAGAATTGGCAAGATCATTAGGAGTGACGCAACAAGCCATTTCAAAACGTCTGAAAGTCATGTAAATGATTCAGAAACAAGGAAATTGGGTGCCGTTCGAGTTGAAGCCGAGATATGTTGAACGGCGTTTGTTTTTTTATGAACAGATGCTTGCAAGGCAATGACGGAAGGGATTTCTGCGATCCTAAGCGCAGAAAATCATGGGGATGTCCCGGCCATGCTCTCACGTCGACGGCCAAACCGAATATTCACGGTTCCAAGGTCATGCTCAGTATTTGGTGGGACCAGCTCGGCGTAGGGTATTATGAGTTGCTTAAACCAACTGAAACAATAACAGGCAATCGTTATCGAACGCAATTAATGCGTTTGAGCTGAGCATTGAAAGACAAACGACCGCAATACAACGAGAGACATTATGAAGTGATTTTACAGCATGACAATGCTCAATCCCAAGTTGTGAAAGTGGTCAAGACATACTTGGAAACGTTGAAATGGGAAGACTTACCCCAAACGCCGTTGATCCCTCGGGATACCAGACCAGCACTTCCGGTCTAATGAAGAAGTAAAAAATCGGATCGATTCGTGGATCACTTCAAAAGATGACCAGTTTTTTCAACGCGGGATTCGTACGCTGCCCGAAAGATGAGAGAAAGTAGTGGCCAGTGATGGACTTTGAATCATAAATGTATAACCAGTTTTTTCCAATAAAGCCTCGAATTCCGGAAAAAAACGGTTGAAGCAAAGTTGTACGCCTATGTATATTTATTACTCTGACTTCTGAGAAATATACCGATCAACTTTAGTACATCCGAAAATGACTGAATGAATTCCCTTTCCTTCAAAGCACGCCAGAACAGAATTGGAATCTTGGCGAGATCAAGTCGCCTATTCCCATATTTGACAGCAATAATACAGCCATTGTTGTGAGAAGAAATCGAGCCGCTGATGCAAGTGTCATTTTCAGGCGAGTAGAAGCGCCGTACAAAGGAGCAATAAGGCTCCAATCTGGAATATAATAGCATATAGTCAAGTGCTATTGTGATAAGGGCTGATAAGACAACTATCCATTATATCTGGTAGATGGGGGTGGTGTGGAATTTCACAGATTGGAAGGGAGAGAGCGCTGTAAGCGTCCTTGAAGGGAACAGCTGACGAAAATGTCCAGGTCCTCAATTTGCTTGGTTTGTGCAGGGAGGGGGTTAAAAGCAGAGACGTCCTCACTCCTCACATCTCTTATGATTTTCGAGCTTTAGAAGCTTTCGATGGAGAAAAACTGCAAATTTTAAACTTTTAACGAGACAAATCCACTCATATGCCTACAACTCAGCTTCCGCCGTTTTTTTTCCGATATTTGAGGCTTTATTGTAAAAAACTGGTTATATAGGGTGTTTTTTTTTCGAGGTATACTTATAACTTTAAGTTGGCATTACTGTTCAAGATGGCGACCGATTTAACAGCTGTCAAGTGATTTATTCTCAGTTTGGTTCGGCAATTCATCATGAATAGACTCACGCCTGAACAACGCTTGCAAATAGTGCAATTTTATTTCGAAAATAATGGTTCTGTGCGGAATACGTATCGCGCACTACGTCCATTAGCGATGAAGCGCACTTCTGGTTGAATGGCTACGTCAACAAACAAAACTGCCGCATTTGGAGTGAAGCTAATCCTCAACTGTATGTCGAAACACCGTTACATCCAGAAAAACTGACTGTTTGGTCGCTTTATGGGCTAGTGGAATCATTGGTCCGTACTTCTTCAAAAACGATGATGGCCAGAACGTTACAGTCAATGGTGATCGGTATAGAGCCATGATTACTAACTTTTTCATTCCTGAATTGAACAACCATGATGTCCAGGAGCTGTTGTTCCAACAAGACGGCGCAACATGTCACACAGCTCGTGCCACAATCGATTTATTGAAAGACACGCCTTATTTCACGTTTTGGACCTGTGAATTGGCCTCCAAGATCTTGTGATTTAACACCGCTAGACTACTTTCTGTGGGGCTATGTAAAGTCATTGGTCTATGCGGATAAGCCACAAACCCTTGACCATTTGGAAGACAACATTCGCCGTGTTATTGCCGATATGCGGCCACAAATGTTGGAAAAAGTCATCGAAAATTGGACGTCCAGATTGGACTACATCCGAGCCAGCCGTGGCGGTCATATGCCAGAAATCATATTTAAAATGTAATGCCACAAGATTATCTTGCGGATAAATGAAATTCATGTCAATCGAATAATCCATCGTTGTTTTATTGCAATTTGAAGTTCTATAGCTCTGAAAAAAACACCCTTTACAACAAACCAAAAATTGTAGTACTGAACTAGAGTTTCCTCTTAAATTCTTCTAAATTTCCAGTGGTTCACAAAAATTAATTCTGGAGGAAAGAAGTGGGCACTCTTCCAGAAAAAAATCACCCTGTATATTTGCATTCAAAATTAGGATATCACGTGATGAACATTTTGAATTGGAATATCTATGCCAGTTCAAGTTAAATATCTCGTGAAGAGAAGGTGCTATAAGAAGAAAACTTGAAAGCGTTTGCGGACTCATGTTATAGGACTTTTTTCTTGAAATGATCCGAGAAATCTGACATTTTCATTTGTTCCTCCAATTTAAGAACATCCTGTGTTAGTCAATTCAAAACTGATGTCTTCACAAATAAATTGCAATTTGAATGAAACACAATAAATTGTACAACACATCCCAGACAATTTTTCTATGCGAATTACTGAGTTCAGTTCTTTGATAACTACAGTATTGAAATTTTGTGACGAGAATGATACAAAAAACCGAAAACAACGGGTAAGTGTATACCGATGATGAATGCAAAAATCACAGATGGCAAATAAAGGAGCGATGATGCGGATAGATAAAGGAAAATAATAAACCTCGGACAAAGACGAGCTCCTAGTGCAATAAAAGTGATCATCTTGAAAGCGATAATAAACTCATAAACCGTAAGAGGGTCCGATTGTTTACTGTCGTGTCGATTTCAGAGGAAAGTAAAATGATTATTATTGGTTCATTTTATGGAGGACTTTTCGTTCTTCGTCTTTGCGAGATTTCTGAAATTTTATATTTTGAAAATCTTGGGGGAGGGGGTAATTACCCCCAGTACTACCCATTTCGACGCCCTTGTCTACGATCTATTTATTTCGATTACCACTTACCGCTACAGCCATTCATTACAAAACGGCGGAAGCAAAGTTGTAGACCTGAATATTTTCCAGGAATATCAATGTTTCTTTATTCGTGAAACATTGCAATTTTCAGAAGCTTCACCAAAATATGAAACAGTATATTCTAACACAAGTTGCAGAATGGGCTCATATTCCAACAGGAATGCGAAATTCGAAAACGAGCGACGAAGGAGCGAGTTTTCGAATGCAAGAGTGTTGGAATTGGCTTCTGCTACTAGTATTAGACGATATTTTCTCTATTTCTGTCAAGTTTTGTGAATTATTGAAGAAATTCAATGAGAAATTCAGATTATACATTCTAGTGACTTTTGTATTGTACCTATCATGGAGTTGGTGTGACTGTTACGAAAATTGACAGATTATACGGAATATGAATTTGAATCGTACGTTTCGAATTTTGAAATAATTTACAATTACGCATTAAATTCGTGAATTATGTCTGACGAAATCGATTTAACACCATCAGAATTAAGAGAAATTGCGAATAATCTTGCAAATCATTTCACAATATCCAAATTATATTATATGGACAATTATTGACGTTTGTTGAAATTTGATGGGGTTGAGAGCCAGTATATAGACAACCACAAAACGAAAAATATAACTGAAAACGATGCTGTAATGAATTCATTACAGCAATATTTTTAGAACTGTAATGAACTCATTACGATACTGAAATAGAGAAAATAAACTTATGCAATTTTGAGATAATACGCTTTCTCGCAAAATTATCGTATATTTTCACGTACTTCTGCAATTATAACCGAAAATCACATCTGTTTCTCTTACAACTTATCTTCAAACCGCAAGATTAGGTAAACACACAGCTCATTTAACCGCTCAAGGCACACCCTGAAACCAAGAAAAAAAAACACGTTATTTCGAGAAATCCACCCAAACAGCATCAGCAGACTGCGCGCCGTCGGAAGCTGTATTGGATCACCTGGACCGCACAGACTTTCAAGATCGCGCTCTCGACAACTTACATTCCCTCGAGTGAAAATCTCTTAAAACGTCCCTCTAAATTCTAAATCCATGCAACGTTCACGTACTAATCCAGGGTGGTCATGATGTAAATGAAGTTGACGAGGCGTGTTTCACAGGGGATTAGATAAATCTTTCGGCAATTCTTTTTCCATTCTTCTCCCCGGCCCCGGCCAGAACTGCAGGAGAGAGGAGACCGCATCTAACACGGTGCACAAACACCACTCTTTGACGGGGGCCCCTCACGTGTAAAATGGGCTTGCCCCATTTCGATCCACCGCGGGCGAACTAGCTATTGATTGCCTTGTTGTGCAAGGCGGAATCGAACGCATTGATACGGATAGTTATTTCAACAATTAGAACGTAATAAACGTTCTAAATCTTATTCGAAGTAGATACGGTCTTAAGAAATTATAGAAGAAATTGAAAAATTACGGAAAGCAGACGTGAAAGCATTCTAAAGCGATCAAAATCTCAAACAACAGCTGGCAAGGTTATGGCATCCGTATTTAGGGACGTACATGGTATATTGTTCTAGGGATTCACGGCTTGACTTGATATTCAAACTACCCGACTTGATATCCAAGCTACTTGACTTGAGCTTGACTAGGGATTCATCAAGCCAAGTAGCTTGACATTTTAACCAACTAATTGACTTGAAAATCAAGCTCGTGGAAAATTACTTAATTGAGCTTGACTTGACTGGATTTTAGATATTTAGAGCTTGACTTGATATCAAGCTACTTGATATTACTTGAGCTTGATATGCACGCGTCGCATGGCATATATTTCTGCAATCTCATGCGCGCTTAGACTAAATAAGGAAATACCTCGAGAGACTGAAGCATTCGCCACTGTGACTTCATTAGTATCTAGTTTTCTCACATTTCTATGAAATCTATTGGTAGATTTTGGTGGTTTCAGAAATATCTTTCCAAACTTGGCCAAAGATTTTTTATCAATGCCAGCATCTTCACAGACAATTTTCCAGAGCTGCTCTAACAGTTACAAAAACCCGCAATAGGTTAGGCGACAAATCTATTAGATGCCTCATGTGTCTTAGATCTTGGATGGAAAATTATGAAATCAAACAAAGCCTGGAGGTTTCTCAATATTAGGAAACTTTATTATTTTTTATTTTGTTATGATTTATAGTGATTTAATTCATGTTTTCATTTCAAAGAAGCTGATATTTTGTGTTCTTTATACAATAAGTTTAATAAATAAAAGTGTTTTTTTGCAAGGTTCCTTCTCATTTCATCATTTTTTAATTGATGTGACACTACACAATAAAACTGTTAAAAATCAAGTAGCTTGATATGATTCAAGTACTTGATAAATAAATACTTGACTTGACTTGAGATTGAAAAACTACACTTGACTTGAGCTTGACTTGAAATCAAGTCAAGCTCAAGCCAAGTAGCTTGAAAATCAAGCCAAGCCGGGAATCCCTAAGTGTTTGCAATATATTTTCGTCAACGAATCTTGGTAAATCTAGTCTTCAATGAAAAATTCGAAAAAAAGAAGAACGAATCAAAAAATTAATTATTAATTACTCCAAATCAAATTCTTTCGAATTAAAACACATCAAATATAAAAAGTGACTTTGACTGGCGTTTTTACATTTCAGTGCATCATAAAAAACAGCAATAATCTGAAAGAATGTTATTATTTATTATATTAACACTAAAAAATATGAGTCGTCACCTACTTTCACAGGAATTAAATTGTATAATCACTTGCCTAAACATTATAAGAGACTTGGTGAAAGACAATTTAAGAAAGAAGTAAAATCAATGTTGATTGACAATTGCTTTTATAATATTCAAGAGTTCTTTACTAATTCTATCACTTAAGACTTTTTTAATACTAACTTTTGCCAACATTGTTCTCTTTATATTTTCAATATTTTGTTATTTTCTTTTTTTCTTGTTGACTATTCCTATACATTGTATGATGTCTTAAAGGAGGAATAAATTATTATTATTATTATTATTATTATCATATAAGATTCGACAGAGAATATCCAAGAAGAGTCTAGATAATGACCTAAAGTTTGAACAAGTAACATATTTGTTCCTGAATATGTAGGGTCACTAAGTTACCCAAATAGCATGCAGGGTAGAACGCTGTTTACCGTATGTAAATCCATTAACACATTCAAATAGACTTTAAATAGGTAGGGTGCTGAAATTTGACTCGAAGTGAGAATAAGGGTAGGTGCATTAAGCTTTGAAATCTAAAAGACGCCAATATGTTGATGGTGTATACAAGCAACTTGCGCGTATATCAGATTGCTTCATATACGTCAAGAATAGAATAGATTGGTTCATATGCCTTTTTCGATATTCTTGTTTAACCAAAAAAATTCGTACTATTTTATATAAGACTTATTGCCTCTAATTTTTGTCACAAATTGTCTACCACGAAAAGGTACATTTTGATAGTGTGTGCATATTTTTACAACTGTTATTTGCAATACGGTTTGTATTGCAAATATCATTCATAATTCATAATTCATTCTGTTCTGCCCAAGAAAGGAAGAAGAAAGCTATACGACTTCATTTTCAGTGAACTGACGAAAGTTCTATATTCCGCAAAGTGACAACCTTATGTCATCATGACAACATCAAAAAGGTAAAGACTAAATTATACCACAAAACCACCTCCATCAACACCCCCAATGAAAACCCTGAAAAACCGACAAACAATCGAAGAGTTATGGACAGAAACATAGAAACCGAACCCAAAGACTGAACCCTGAAGAACCTCAAGACCGTGAATGCGAGTAGACGCAGGAGGTGATATAGAATCCAGCATGCCGTCCTACGGCCACATAGCCTTCGAGATATTGTTGGCTTTCTGTCTGTTGGTCATCCTGTATGTCGGTGTGATGGACGTGGCTTACATCCTCTTGGAAATTGTGTCGCTGCTCCTATTCATTTTGGTAACGCTCTACTTCCTCTTCATCGACTTTTCCATAGCTGTTCTGGTGTTGGCATTCCTGGGACTGAGCCTGTTCGTGTACTTCTGTTTTATGTTGGTAGCAGTGGGTATCAACTCCTTCGCGACGCTAATAAATACAGTGGTAGGTAACCCATCATCATAATAATACGCATACGCATAGAAGATTACATCAACAACTTCACGATTACATGAAAGTGAAAACGCAGCTGAATAAACAAACTATAACTGGTAAGTAGGCGATGATCAAGCTCTGCGTGAGAATGACGACAAAAATCACTTCGACAATCTTTTCATGTATATTTTCAGTAATTTTTTAAAAGGATTAAACATATATAGATCATAGAAAAGTTATTTTTTACAAAACCTTCAAAAATGTAGCTTAATGAAACATTAAGCAATTTAACACAGGAATTTGGACGTGAATAGTACAGAATCTTAATGAAACATTTTGATTGTAACAACAACAGTAGTTGGTACTGGAAAACTGCAAAAAATGAATCTGCAGCATAAGAGAAAATTGATTCCTGAAAAAGTTCACAACATGAAATACTTAAAAATACTTTTCTAGATTAAAAATAATGAACCTTTTTGAAAAAATTTGTGGCGTTTTCCTTCAAAGAATGTTCAGAATCTCAAAATATTCATCATCAATTATTAAGTTAGAACTATCTAAAACTTACTGAGCTGTTGAAACAAACAGAATTAAATACCGATATCAGCTGAAAGTCTCAAATAAACCTAATAAAAAATCTACGTTACCCAATTATGAAGACATTCTTATTTGAAGTCAGTCTAGGATGAAGAGCTCCAAAAACCCCACATGCAGGCTTAGCTTCTAAGTAAATAGCCTTCTGGTACACAGCCTAACAAGATTTTATTGTCGTATGGTTATGAATCCATATCTCTTGAATCGTTAGTTTTCCGCTAGATTGAGCTAAGAACTCTGAGGATCACCGAAAAATTTTACACTTTAATTTATGAAAGAACCGTGCGAATTGAACGGGGCTCAAAGTAATTTGTTCCTTTATTGTTGAGTTGGCTTAAATACCATTTGAAGTTCCGCTTGTAGGTAGAAGTTGAAGTGTTTGGTTAAGCTCTTTATGAATATCATGTTTCAATCTGATTTCGGCTGTGTGAAGGAAAAAGCCGGTTGAGAGATGGAGAAGTAAAGCTCCTTAAGAAAATATACAAAATGTTTGTAGAGCCTTGGCGTTTTTTTCAAGAAATATCGTGTTCTAATTCACAAAAATGTAGGTGCCTGAAATCAGTTTTTTTCACTTTGAAAACAATCACAATACACTTTTGTCCACTTCGTTAATCGCCAGTTAACATTGCTGAAATTTTTCAATTCTTTTCTTGGAAATTTATAGGAATATATCGGGGAAATATTCAATTTTTGAATTTTTCTTAGGTTAGGTAAAAATTTTCTATGAGTATGAAAGTCACAGAAATAAAAGGGATTACGTTCAATTCATTCTGTTACTAAAAATATTAAAGTAATGGACGAAAAGAGTTTTTTCAAACTGCAGAATTCAAAACATTTTCAATTAATTTCAGTGAAAGAATCCTAAGCAGGCAAGTAAATACCTAAATTAGAAAAATTGGAGATATCTAATTATGAGCTTCATCTTAGGCCTTTATTAGAAGGTTCAGTGTAGAAATCCCACAAATTTCAAAATACCTATTCCGTCAATGTAACTGAGCCCCTTTCAATCTGACTTTCCTATCGACATATCGATTCCCGAAGCAGATGTGCATAATATTACCACCGATAGAAATCTAAGATCGGGATAAAGGGTTGGACTGGGCTTAAGCTCGGTTTATCCTCACGCTGAATTTGGTACCAGGTTTTCAATGGGACCAACATAATCGAAATCGGTGTGTTTGACAGTCGTGATGTAGGTAGTGAGGATTAGTGATGTACCACCCAATGGCTGTACGAGTGTCATATGGAAAAGGGAAATCGATAAGATCAACTCTGAAATCACCTGTAGATTTATCTCAATTAATAGTATTCTGTGATTTGAACTAACAACATAGAATTCTTTAGATGGCCTTCATAATCATAAATGATTTGGTGGTATTGCTATTTCAATTATGTGATTTGGGCTTTTAAACTGGATCTCGCAATTAGATAAAATTTTTTGATCAGGTTTATTTGATATCCTACACAATACTACAATACTAAATGTATTCATTGATTTATAACATATGCCTAGAAAAGAAACATATCAAAATTTTCATTCCAGAGCCCTTGGCAGTGAAAAAAAGGTATCCATGATATTAAATATTATTAAATAACCAATAAAAAAGGTATTGAAACAGTAAAGGATAATACAAAACATTGATGTGCGTGGCGCCAGCGGTTAAATGGTTAAAATATCAAGTTTTATTTCCAAAATAAATGTTCCAAATTATAATTAACTGAACTTGCTTTTTTTAAAGAATTATTTCTATTAAATTCCATTCATAAGCATATTGTTATTTGAGTTAATCAAAAACTTCTCAAATCGTAAATTCCCTATGCAGAAATAAATAACAATTAAATTTCACCTTAGCGGTTACGTTGCAGGCAACACATAATACTGCTTCTGTCATAGAAGTTGCTTTTATTGAACATTAGATATCGAGTTATTATATAGAATTACGAGTAGTTTGGATTCGGAATTCACATTGTAGTTTCCAAACAATCTATATAAATTTAAGAAATATTAATAATTTTCCAATTATGCAATCATTCCAGCATAATATATTCTTATGGTGAAAGAAAAAAAGAAAAAGATATCTATTTATTTCAGTATTTTTGTATTTTAGGTTAGACAAATATAAACAACATTGAAGATATTTGAAAATATGTGATAAATCCGAATTTCCCAGGAAATTATTGATATTTAAAAGATCATGGGGGACTTCAAACCAAGGTTTATCAAACCTTCAGAAACCACTAGTTACCTCGATAAAGACGACTCAACTGTGGTCGAAGCAACAAATTTTGTATACAACAGATTCGTTTCTCAATCAATTGAAACCCAAAGGAGACGATTACCAATTTTCGAAAATAGAAACCACATTTTATATTTGCTAGAGAAGTATCAGACTTTGATTCTTGTTGGAGAAACTGGCTGCGGAAAGAGTACACAAATTCCACAGTACATGATGGAGGCAGAATGGCCTGGACAAATAGGAATATGTGAACCTAGAAGAGTTGCTGCTATATCGTTAGCAAACAGAGTAGCTGATGAAACAGCCACTCTTGTCCAAAGTGACACTGTGGGTTATGCTGTTAGATTCGATGCTTGTTCAAACAAACCTAAAATTAAATACATGACTGAAGGCATTTTGATAAGGGAATTGATGACAGATCCGTTGCTTAAGAGTTACTCAGCTATTATGTTAGATGAAGTACATGAGCGTACTTTGTATACAGATATATTGATGGGGCTGTTTAAGAAAATCCTCAAAAAAAGAAATGATTTACGATTGATTGTTACCTCAGCTACATTGGATGCAAAATATTTAAAAGATTTCTTTAACTTTGGATCCTCAAATGCCAAAGAAACTTCTACCATATTATCTGTGCATGGTAGACAATATCCAGTGGATATTCATTATTTGGCAGAACCTGCTCCTTGTTATATTCAATGTAGTGTTGAAACTGCAATAAAAATAAATGAATCTAAGGAAAATGGTGATATATTGATTTTTTTAACAGGTGTTGATGAAGTTGACAGAGCCTCAAAATTACTTTTGGAGCATGCCAATAGTATAGAAGACTCTAAGAAAAAGAATAAATTTGTTGTCTATCCAATGCATGGTACATTACCATATCATGACCAATTGAAAGTTTTCAAACCAGCTCCAGAAGATCATAGGAAAATTATTGTAGCCACTAATATCGCAGAGACTTCTGTAACAATACCTGGGATTGTTCATATTATAGATTGTGGGTTTGTTAAATTACGATGGTATAATATCGATACCCATACAGATAGTTTAATTGTACTTCCAATAAGTAAAGCATCGGCTAATCAAAGGGCAGGTAGAGCAGGTAGGATGAGATCTGGTAAAGTATACAGGCTGTATACAGAAGAATATTTCAATAAACTTCCTGATAGCACTCCACCAGAAATTGTTAGAACTAGTTTGACTTCTGTGATACTTCACTTGAAAGCTTTAGGAATAAAAGATATAATACATTTTAAATTTCCAACTCCACCACCAATGAAAAATTTAAAGAGCGCTTTAGAAATATTGTATGCTCTGGATGCTATAGACATAAATGGTGAATTGACAAAACCACTAGGTTTTAATATGGCAGAATTTGCTTTGGATCCAATGTATTCCAAAGTTCTATTGAATTCTGGTGAGTTTGGTTGTTCAGAAGAGATTTTAACCATAATTTCTATATTGCAAGTTGAAACAATATTCACTAAACCATCAACGGGAAGCTCAATTGTCAAGGCAAGGATGCGAAGAAGATTATTTGAAGTAGAAGAAGGGGACCTTATGACCTATTTGAATGTATACAATGGGTTCATTCAGAGTGAAATGTCTAGTGCATTTTGTCACAAAAACTTTATAAGTTATAAAAGTATGAAACGTGTACTAGAAATCCGCAAACGTTTGGAGAAAATTCTAAATAATTATGGTATTCCTATAATTTCCGCATCTGGTGCAACACCTCTAATTCAAAAATGTTTAGTGAGTGGTTTGTTTCCAAATGCCGCATACTTGCATCATTCTGGTGTATATAAAACAATAAGAGGTGATATTGATTTGTACATAAATCCGGATAGTGCTTTGTATACAATAACTCAACCACAGTGGGTGATTTTTTGTGAGGTTTTACATACTAAAAAACTTTATATGAAAGACATTACTTCTATCAAGGACGAGTGGTTGATAGAACTGGCTCCACATTTTTATTATCGCACTTCTTACAGAGACGGTTAATTTATATATTTGAGAATTATCTTTAAATTTGTACATACAATAATTATAAGATTTTATTTGATAAATATTTGCGTTTTTTTTACGTGGAGGAAATTAGTTCAATGCAAAACCAACTATAATTGAGTAATTTTGCGAACAAAAATACAATAATATTAACATTGGAAATCTACAGTAAAAAAGTAAATTTTAAGGTTTTCAATAAACTATAATGTAAGTATGTATGTTCATCACATTTCTAGTTGTGGTATTAAAATCTTTTTACTTCGTGACAACACCCCGTATAAAGAGTAGGGTATTTGCTAAAGGCTAAGAGTTCTGCATTAAAAATAAGAAATAATCGTGGTCTGTCAACTAAAATTTCAGGTTAGAATTTGACACGTATACATATGACGCTTAGATTATTTTGTAAATAATCTAAGATATGACGTCTGTCAGGTCAGATGTCAAAATGCAATTGGCGAAAGGACAGGATTTTGCTGAAGGCTGTTCCATTTTGATCAAAACATTTGAAATCCTGTCCTAGAAAGTGAAAATAGTTGAAACCTGCACAGCTGTTAAAAATGGCTGATGCTAGGCACTCAAGGGAGGTTTTGATCGTTTTAGGTCTTTGTTTCTCATGGTACATAGTTAGTTCCTCCAATAATGTTATTGGAAAAATGTTGTTGAATGATTTTCCTTACCCTATGACAATGACAATGGTGCAGTTGTTATCTATCACAGTGTTTAGTGAACCGTTCTTCAACATATTGGGTGTAAGAAAGTATTCAGATATGTCATGGAAATATTACTTTAGGTTGATAGTTCCTCTTGCTTTTGGCAAGTTCACATCGTCAGTATTTTCTCATGTCAGCATATGGAAAGTTCCTGTTTCTTATGCACATACAGGTAGTACAATATTTGCCTCGAAATAACATGATTTTAATGTGTACTTTCTTTTTTAGTGAAGGCAACAATGCCTCTTTTTACAGTACTTCTATCTAGGATAATTTTAGGAGAATCTCAAACTTGCCAGGTGTACTTAAGTTTGGTTCCAATCATAACTGGTGACTACATAATTCATTCAGCTCTAGTAAAAATATTTATTTGATGTTTGTTTTTAGGAGTCGCTATTGCTACTTTGACGGAAGTTAGTTTTGACATGATGGGCCTAATAAGTGCGCTTGTAGCAACCCTAGGTTTTTCATTGCAAAATATATTTTCAAAGAAAGTGTTACATGATACTGGAATTCATCATTTGAGGTTGTTGCACATTTTAGGTAGACTAGCTCTTTGTATGTTCCTTCCTATTTGGATATATTGTGATTTTTTTACCCTTTTAGGAGATAAGACAGTGGTGAGTATTGGAATATGTTCTGAAATGTCAGAATATTCATTCAAATAGAGGTTTGGTGTTAAACTAAGTTTTTATTTCAGACATATCATGATTATAGAATTCTTGGCTTATTATTAGCTGATGGAACACTTAACTGGTTGCAAAATATAATTGCATTCAGTGTTCTGTCTATCGTAACCCCTTTAACTTATGCAGTTGCCAACGCTAGTAAAAGAATATTTGTGATAGCAGCATCTCTTTTTGTGATGGGGAATCCAGTTAGCTTTACCAATGTTTTTGGTATGATGATGGCCATTGTAGGTGTTTTATATTATAATAAGGTGAGTCAAATTCCTAAACAACTCAAAACAACAACATTTTTCAGTGTAAAATCATTAATTTTCTTAAATTTTAGGCAAAGTATGATGCCAGACAAAAAGAAAAGAAAACCACTATACTACCCTCATATAGATCAAATGGAAATGTTGATTATAGAAAATTATCGAATATTTCGTCTAATGGCTTTGTTTCCAATGGAAACGTTACATCAAAAGGTTTGAATAACAATACCAATATGTATCAGTACAATACAAATTTTCAAAGGAGTAATATACTCTTTAGTGTCTAAGGATTGATTACTCATTAACTCCAAATAGTGTATATTATTGAGAAAGTCTTTCAAAATAACAAATTGAACCAGTGTTTTTCGAAAATATAAAATTAAATCACTGGACTTTCCTTATATTCTAAGTATACTGAAAGATTTTTTTATGTGATGAAGCACATTATTCTTATTGAAAAAAAGTTAATTTTAATGTACCTGTCTCTTATCAGTGAAATAGTTAATGAAAATTTAGTATCGGAAATATTGAAAAGCCGCTTAAATTTTTGCTATCAATTATTGTTTAACAATTCATCTATTCTATATGATTATTCTATCATTTATTGATTGAAATTTGAAAAATCTTAGGTAAGGTGTATAGTATATATTTTTGTTGATTTTCACTATGTATAAGAGAAATGGTATCAGTTTCTCATGATTATATTTTTGTTATAGAAAGTAAATTTCAAGATTAAAAATAATTTAATATTTTTTCAATATTTTAAAGATTTTCTTATATTAATAATATAGGTATTACCCCTTATTCGAATCATTTATTTTTACTTAAATTGAAAAGAGGCTATGAATGATATATTTTGAGAGTTTCATAGCTGTTAGTCGCTTAACCAAATCGAAATTCATTATTATATTTGCATTAAACGAAATAGAAAAGCAGCTTTATATAATAATTTAAATAATATTATTTTATTTTGTCCTGGAGATATTTAGCTGTATATAGTATTTATTGTTGTTTGCTAGTCATAACAATGTTGCCAAATTTACAATTGAGTCAGATCTGAAAAAGTTGGATCTTATTTGTAACTTGCATTGAAGTTTGAATTATTGTTCTTTATTTTATTTTTAATTAACTTATGTGATTTTTTCAATCACCTATTATTTGCTCACATCAATTATTATTGTACACATTATTGAGAATTCTTGTTCAATCTTATTTTATATTTAGTTCATCTGTATATTGCTTGGTTTTCCATAATTTTTATTGTATGCAATAGAGCCCATCAAATTTATCAAGACTCAAATATGAGAATATGTTTGTGATTAGCATATTTGATAGTTATTCAGTATTTTAATATTCTGTAAATTATGTATTTTGACGGTTAGATAAATTTTTTCATATATAAGTTGATTATTCCGAATATATGTATATATTCTACAATCAAAGCAATTCATGTAATAAGAAGTGAATTGTATTATTTCTCTTCTTTTTTTTATAGTGCAATGTTCACTTTATATTGAGACAAAATTTCACAACTTTCACTCGTAATACTTTATTAAGTAAAAGATGATTATGTTTTTATAAAAGTTAAGTTTATTTGTTGCTTGAACTGTAACATAAAAATCATTATGTACAGAATAAAATTGTTGAGTATTTTATAAACAATATGTATGAAATTCATAGATAAATATTTTTATACAATGATTGTTTGCTTTCGTATATTAATCCATTCACTAGTAAGAAAAAAAACGTTAAAACTGTACACTATATCCAATGCGAAGAATACTGTTCAATCTGAATATTTCATAATCCACTGCCTCATAATGTTTTTGTGATGGTGTGTTGGCTGCCTGGAAACACTTTCTTTTGGAAATTATCTTGGTCACCCTGAAAATTCACACAATGTATAATTTGGTATTTTTTTTTTAATATTGCATTTTACCCTTTCACAGCAGTTTATGTAAGGATTTCTTGCGATAACCAACTCGATTCTATCTCCAGCTGATGCAATTAAGGGAACAGTTAAGCAGCAATCAAAATCTTGAGTTTTTGTATCGTTCACCTGAAAAAATCATTATCAAAATCATTTACTTCAAGGAATCAGGTGAGAAATATACCTGTATTATTCTATCGTAAGGTTTTAGCAACCCAACAATATCTGCCGGACCATCTTTCCTAATTTTATTAACATAGACACCTTTCTCGTAAAGTCCATCGCTTACACTGAATCCATAATCATCATAAATAGAATCCTTGTATAATGTAACGTGAAATACTTCATGCCCTACTAGAGAGTCATCACCATACATCTTCATGTAATTGTTGGACTGTAAGGGAGAGATATTTGGTTAATATTTCAACCAACCATCGATTGCTCGAAGCTATGTTACCTGTTGGTATGAGTGTCCTGTATCATACTTATAAGTATGTGAATAGTTATAACTAGGTAATGGCAATGGACTTGGACAAAAAACTTCATCAGCGTCAGAATAGAACTGTATCTGAGAATCGTGTTTGTGGTCAATCGATGCTGCAGAATCCTTCTCTGGAAAGGGTATGGATATGGGTTCACTTATCAGGCTCTCTCCATCTTTGATGTCTGAAAAAGGATTGAGTTATTCTTAAAATGAGACTATTTCGATTTTATCAACAGGATGAGACCTCTGGGCCCATAACCTGTGGTTAGTGTTCATTTTTTGATTCATTATTTATTTTTATTAACACAGGAAGACGCTTCTGGGCCAATAACCTGTGTACACGTTGAATATACAGTAATATAAGTCCTGTAGCGATCTTATCTCAAGGAAAGCATGAGCTTGATTAATTTGATCTCGTTTTACCTGTTGTATTATCCGGATTATTACTGTCCCATGAATGAACTGCGCTATCCACACTCATAACACCATCAGGGCTAGAGTACTCACACCTTTCATCAAGTTGTGACTCTATGAGGCTAGAAGTTTCTCTGGAGTCTAGGGAGTAGTCAATCTTGAAGTCAGTTCTGAATTCTGTGAATGAAGAAAATATTTGTTCCTGTTTTTTTCTTTCAAGAAATTTAATGTATATAGGGGTACTTTTTCATGAGGTATATATATAGATATTAGCTTTACCTTTGGGTTTTAGGTTTCGTGCAATCTTTAGCTGTACTCTATCTCCAGATGTCTGCAGAAGTCTTATAGCATCAGATAACCGTCTGTGCTCTAGGCTTTCTTTGTTTATAGCCAGAATTCTGTCTCCAACATGAAGAGCACCTGTTTTTTCTGCTAGACCACCTTTAACACATTTTAAAGTAAGTAAGTATCAGTATATAGCATGCGGTAGAACATGTTGAATTAGGAATATTATCTTCGATCAACGCAGGTCTTAAGGGACCTCAACAGTATGTAATTACATTTCTATCAATTTTTTATAAAATTCCTCCGCTTTCTTGATCTTAAGTTATGAAATACTTTTAATTCCCAGCAATTTATGAACCTTTGAGAACCAAAATATTGTGAGTTGCATACACCGTGCAACAATTATAATAACCATTACACTTGAAAGAAGAAGTAAATACTAACCTTCCGTTATCCTGGACAATATGATAGGATCACTATTGTTTTCACTGCCGGAAATGGTGATACCAAGCGGACCTCCGTATCTATGCAGTTCAACAGTGTACACAACACTGTCCAAAAACAAATTATCTCCTTCAGTTTCGGTCTTTTCAATCTTCAGAGTAACAATGTCGCTACTTGAGTGTTTGATGATATCGAAGGCAGATTCTACAGTGTGGTGGGTCAAGGTTTGATTGTCTATAGCCAGTAAACGATCGCCTGCGTGTAAAGTACCTGTTCTGTGGGCTATGGAGCCTCTGCAAATCTCCGAGATGATGAAGGGATCGTCTGGTGCAACCTTGGACGCTAGAGATTAGAAGATAAAGTCTAATTAGGACTCCAACCTTCGATATACTTAAGTTGTAAAGCAATAATTGGTGCTACAGCTTTGACATCTCCCAATATAAACTAGTTATAGCCTTTGAGAAGGCTATATTATTGTACCTGTTATTGTAATCCCTAGTCCTGGACCTCTTTTAGCTAGTTTCACTGTGAACACCCCACTTGAAGGCACTATTGTATCAGCTACGTCGAACTCAACTTGAAGAGCAACTTGACAAACATTGTTCATGTCGATTCCACGGTCCAAGATGGCTGTGATCTCTTGAAGGGTTAGGTTGTACTGATGGTTGACAGCTGTTATCCTGTCGCCCACTTGAAGACATCCGCACCTGCGAAATGAAAGGTTGATTTTTCCATGTCTACGAGATCAAATCGAGCCATACCTGTATGCAGGTGAATCCATCACTATCCTAGATATGAGAATATCGGCTGGTTTATTGTCAGTGTGATCCCCAACTGATACGCCTATGCCAAAACCTGTCCCTCTGTCGCTGTAAAGGTTGATGCTGAGCGATTCTGTATGACATACGCCCATATTGGTCGAGTAGCCGATGCTGTTCGTTCCTAAGAATTTTAGTTATGAATGTTTTGGTAGAAGTACCATTTAGGGGTTCAGGGTGTTGTGTAGGAAAAAGAACAGGATGTGTTATCTTACAATGGAAGATTATTTCAAATATTTAGCGGCTGTAGAAGGTATTTATGTTTTTTTTTGAAGGATGTTGATAGTATTCTTACCTAAATCTCCTTCGAAAGATTTGTGCAGCATACTTTGTCGATTTGGGATGTTCCTTCTTCTGGAGCATCTTGAGTTTATGGTACTGTAGCCGCTTAGGCTAGGACTTGGGTATTGGCCTGAAAATTAGTGCATCACTTTGATAAAAATAAAGCTTCTCATTTTCAGGCTTAAAATGGTTAAAACGATTTGAATAGTTTTTGAGAATAACGTTTTTTTTAAGTGATCCAAGCCAAGTAAAGACCAATAGTTTATGTAGCCACGCTGAGATCCCTGAAATCATATAACCAGAGGTCTCTATTGACATGGGAGAGGTGTAATACCATAAAGTAACTGACCAGAGGGAATAAAGTAACTCTACTATGGGTACCTGGGCATTGTGGTATTGAAAGAAACGAAAAAGGCGACGAACTTGCGAAAAGGGCCTCAAGGTTAACATCTGTTGGTTCTGAGCTCTTCTGTGGAATTAGAAAAGACCAATAAAAGGCAGCGGTCTAACAATGGGACTGAAACAATAGAAAAACCCTCTGGAGAAATACTCCGGGTCTTGCTCAGGCAAATAAATTTGTGGTGCTTTCACCGAACTACACCAGGAAGCTTCTGAAGCTACCACGAGCTGAGCTTTGGGTAATGGTGGGACTGCTGACAGGACACTGTCGGTGCAAATACCTTTTGTACCGCATGGGTAGGTCAGCAGATGAGATCTGCAGGCTCTGTGGATGGGAAGTAGAAATAGACGAACACATATTGTGCAAATGTCCAAGGATGACTGGCCTAAGAACCACTCACATGAAAAAGTCAGTTCTAGATACTCACGAAGCAATAGCAAAGGCTCCCAAGGATGTCGTCGGTTTCGTTAACCGTATCGACGGCCTCCCTGGGTTTGTATGAATAGGTGGGGTTAAAAACAAAAGATCAAAGTAGTCAGCGAGTTACCGGAAGGCTAACAGAGCCGCAACAACCCCGATTCAGTGAATAATAATTATAGTTTATGTATTTCTTCGACTATCGTGAGGTTTTTTGAATTGAGCTGATTACTGATAAGCCCAAAATTATGCAAAAATATTTGCATCTTAGAACCGTCTTTGCTAAATAGCTTCATTATATCTCTACTGAAATTATATATACTTTGAGGTCATTGTTTATTATAGTCTACACCCAAACAACATACTGCATCGACAGACACATGCCCAAAGTTACTCAGAATCTTCTGAAATGCAATCAGAAATTTTGAAATCGTATAAAACAAACCAAAGTGATTACAAAGCGTCCTCATGTTTTGGAGGATGAGATACAGTAATTTTGATACTACAAAGTACTTAGTTACCAGTTGCCACGATGAATGAATTGATTTCAGACACTCTTATCTAATCACAATCATATTTCCTTGACATGGCAGACTTTCTCATATTTTGTGCTCCAATTTTGATCAATTTCCGCTACTTTTTTTTAACTCTGGGCCTACTGCGCTGTTGCCAATTCGAAATACTAGAAAGGAAGTTTCACATTGGCATCTGCTATAATAAACCAAGCATCCTTCAGTATTTCGTCATCTCCTGGTTACTTCAAGACCGTATGATTACCAACTTACCAAAACCATAATTCCTAGACACCCGGTGCACAGCCTGAAACGGCAAGATCTGCAACCTCCTAGCCTTCCTCAGCAACTTCTCAGCATCCATCAGGCTACCCTCGAAGTCCTTCATCGCCAAATCGTTTATGGCCAGAATCTGATCCCCTATGTTCAAGGCACCGCACCTATCGGCCGTACTGGCCTGCACAATGTGTCCCACAAAAAACCCTGAGGTTATCACTTCGTCCAGACCGAAATCACTACCGTAATTGTTCAGAATAACACCGAAGTCCTCGTCTTGAGTCCTGTCGATCTCCACCAAAAGAGGCCCTGTCGCGTATTTCACAGTCTCCATGTTACTCACTTCGTATTCTATGGTCAGAGTGGTTACGGTGATGCCATGTTGGTTCTTGGAGACGCAGCTTTCTCTGAGCAGCTGTTGGGCTTCGCCGAGGGTCTTGTTGAAGAGGGACTGGTTATCCACCTTCAGGACTCTGTCTCCCACACGTATCAGTCCAGTTCTGGAAGATTTAGATTAGATTCAATCGGAAGAAATTACTTAAGAGGATCATGAAGTGTTCCTTAAGAGACACCGAATTAAACATCAAATATTGGTTGTTATTTAGGAAAGATTATTTGACGAAGTGAATAAGGATGTGTGTTTAGAATCGAACCTTAAAAAAATTGGCAAGCTGAGAACAAATTGCTATGCCATCATTTGGGACGTAATCCTAATCATCATGCATAATTTCATCAACATAGGATTAGTTGTTATGGAGATCCCGAAAATTAACTTTTACGCTTATCTTCAATCAAACATGCTTTCATTTTAAAGGTGATAACAAGCTTCTTCTACCTTCCGAAGCGCAATTAAAGCTTTACAATAAGAGAAGAGGTACCTTGCTGCAGGTCCATTTGGCCGAACATGTGTTATAATCAGAGGTCTACTCAAATTAGGATGATCCAAGACTGTGCCTCCTCTCAAGGTGATACCAATGGAACCATCAGATCTTTCTAGTGTTACTTCTGTAGTCTTCGTTATGACACTCATCGACTGTTGTGAACCTAAACAAATAGACGACATACAGGAGCTAGCCATGGCACACTTTGTATAGATATAATAATAATAATAATAAAGGATAAAGATGTGACAATCAAGTATCAGAGATTCACTTACCATAACAAGGCAGAGAATAGCCAATCTCCAACATTGCATTATCATCGACGTTCTCCAAAAGGCTGTTGACATCAGCAGCTCGCATCTTGGAAGTGTTGATGCCATTTATGCTATGTATCTTGTCTCCAGGTACCAGTTGGTCGCTTGCTACTGCCACAGAACCAGGCCTGAGTGAGGCTATGCTTGGAGTTGAGCCCAGATCTGAATTTCCTGAATGATAAAATGAAAGGATTTTAGGATCTAGATTGAAAAATATTTGTTCAACAAGATACCATACAATTTTTCCCTGATTAGAATATTGTGACTGCTGATTTTTTTCTCATTTATGCATTAATATATAAATTGATTGCTAACAGGGAGTATTCAACCATTAATTTCGTATCAATTAAATTAATTAATTAATCAAACAAGATTGACTGTGAGTATTTTAAAACATTAGTGGGAAAGAACATCTAAATGATATGGATAGCTCTATTCGTATATTCATTCACCAATGATTATCATGCATTAATGTTAAATTAAAATTAAAGGAAAAATTATATCTGATCATTAGCGGCGAATAAACTACAATGATTCGTTATTTTGGCTCCTTTGAAAATTATTTATTAATGTTAAATTGGTCAGTAATATAAACCCGTTAATGATTAATTTCGTGTACACTCTTTCGATCATAATCTAACAGATCTATCTATGCTTTTTGACTGATAGTTTGAAGAATTCGACAATTCTTAGCAGAAAATCCATCCAAGAGTATACCTCTTTTGAACAGGTGGCTCTTTCTATTTTTCTTCTCTTTTGGTGAACCTACTGGTGTCTTTGGTGGCTTGCACAGACTACCACCTTCGCCAGAATCTCCTTTACAAGGGTTGGACAGACTCCTCGCCCTAGGCCTTATCGACGAGAATTTCAAAGAGGGGAACATACCGAGGGTTTGAAAACAACTGACCAACTAACAGAATCACTACGTTTATCACATATTTTCACAGAATTCTCGCTACACTGTTCACCAACGATGGATTTACCTCACTCAGCACTTACAGGTGGTTCAAAATGGAACGAACTCAAGGGGATTCGATGAAAAATGGTGGAAATCGAAGAAATCGACTGTTGGTGCATATCTTAGGTTAGGAATTTGGCGATTTAAGGGTGCAAATCGATAAAAATACGTCTGATGACGTTTATTTCATTGGAAAATGTTTCTTTAGAGCGCTGTGTTACTTTATCAACGACGTATTCTGAACGTGCTACAGTAGTCAGTCTCCCGAAGTGTACTGTTTATTTTTAACTTTTCTCAGTTTAGATATTATTATAAGCTGTGGAAATTGTCGTCTGTTTTGTCGTTTGATGAGGATGATCTTCGCTCCAGTTATCATCTTGGTGAATCTTCTTTTTGGTGCCGGATATTGCAGACATTATAGGAACGATTTAAAAAAAAAAAAAATTAAAATGCTATTTTCGGTGTTATTTCATTATCGACGGATATTTTCAAGCGAAATTTTAGGGTTAGATAGTACTCGATACGATTTTCAAAGTAAGAACCGTAACACCCCTCATCACTATTCAAAATCAAGGGGTTGTGCTCACCCCCGTTAGGCAGTTGAAGTTACGAAAAAAGCTGAAAAGTTGTTCCCTCTCGAATCAGAAATTGACAGGTTTGAGCGATTTTCCTTAATTTTCTTTTTCAAAGTCTGGAAAACGAGGTGTTCAGTTTTGGTGGTCCACCTAGTATGTACAGTGCATCCCATTTTGGGTGAGACAGCCAGGTTTCTCGCTTGTTATTTAAGATAGAGCCTTGCGGTTTTCACGTTCCTGTCCTACTTTTTTGTGAAACTCAAGTTGGTCTAATCAGATTTTGCATAACTGTTTCCGTTCAAGAGATACAGGGCGATTTTGGAAATTGATACTTTTCGGACCCCTCCTTTATCTCCGAAGTTATTAGAAATAATGCTGAGGTAAAAACTACGTCTGAATCAGAATTCTGCGTAGAATCCAGTGGCATACTCAATTTTTTTTTTTCGGGATATGGTTTTGAAGATTCAACACAAACCTATATTTTTTTTAATGGAACACTATATATATCATTACTTCGTTGAATTCGTCATTTTTTTCTCTTCAAAATGGTGTATGATACTATGTAGGTAGGATGTTCAGAAACGTTAAAAAAACACTAAAACATCAAATAATGATGATTTTTTTGTAAATGAGCCATGAATTTTCTATGTTTCATTAAAAGGATTATTACTTTCGATTTTTAAAAGTAGTAGGTCATTGATGATACAAACATCCTTGTTGTTATTTCGGCTACTATGCATTTGGAAGCATTGTTTCATCAAGTAGGCATTGGAGGGAAAAAAACCAATCTGATCTAGCTGTCATCGCTATGAATTATTACTATCATTATTGATTCTTCTTTTATATGGGAAATCCATTGCCCATTAACAAAAAATCATCATTATTTGATGTTTTAGTGTTTTTTTAACATTTCTGAACATCCTACCTACATAGTATCATACATCATTTTGAAGGGAAAAAATAACGAATTCAACGAAGTAATGATATACATAGTGTTCCATTTAAAAAAATATAGGTTTGTGTTGAATCTTCAAAACCATACCCCGAAAAAAAATATTGAGTACGCCACTGGATTCTACGCAGAATTCTGATTCAGACGTAGTTTTTACCTCAGCATTATTTCTAATAACTTCGGAGATAAAGGAGGGGTCCGAAAAGTATCAATTTCCCAAATCACCCTGTATCTCTTGAACGGAAACAGTTATGCAAAATCTGATTAGACCAACTTGAGTTTCACGAAAAATTAGGACAGGAACGTGAAAACCGCAAGGCTCTCCCTCAAATAACAAGCGAGAAACCTGGCTGTCTCACCCAAAATGGG
Organism: Harmonia axyridis; assembly: GCF_914767665.1. Classification (NCBI taxonomy): domain Eukaryota; kingdom Metazoa; phylum Arthropoda; class Insecta; order Coleoptera; family Coccinellidae; genus Harmonia; species Harmonia axyridis. The sequence goes on from NC_059505.1 coordinate 37,803,842, forward strand.
ATGCACTGTACTCTTTTGGAAAAAAAATTTTTGAAGGCAAAATGTAGATGCATATGGTATAGAATATTTTAAAGGATTTTCACTCACTTATGATGTCATTTTGAGGAATTTTCATTTTGAGAGCAGCGGTCATTTGCTAAATTAATTCTTCTGAATTTCGCCATAGAATAACAATAGAGGTAATTTCAATTATAGTCATTTATTGTATAAGATGATAAATTTGTACTTTATCTTGTAGGGTGTCTTCCATGCTCAAGAAGGTAATGCGATTTTATCGTCGTGTGCAATACAACTTTTTTTTTCTATAGAAACACTTCAAATTCAGGCGAATAATTAAATTTAAAAAAAAAATGTAATTTTTGGCACAGAAACCCAAAGTGTGTTGCTCCTTTACTAGGGATATGAATTACTCTGTCGACAAATGTGAAACAAATTTCACATTCTGTTTTTCGCAGATTATTCAGTATTTTTGCGTTTTGTATGTTTCAAATAATGTTAATTATAAAATAACACTTTTTGTTAATCCTTCGAATTAATATGTTTGAATTTGTAAATTTAATGAAATAATAAGTTAAAACATTTTATCTATCCTTCGTGTTGAAGTGTTACTTTATCTACCCTTACGATAAAAGTGATACTTTATCTACTCAAAAGAGTTGCTAAAACAATATTTTAATATTTGCTATAGAAAAAAATGGTTTTTTCTTCATCTTTGAAAGGCATGAACTTGAAAGAACAAAATATCAATATTCGATAAAAAATTCGATGAAAAATGATGGAATTCGAATTTCTAGATTTGAAAAGATGTCTTGAAATAGTCTCATCATTTTGAGAATGACTCCTCAGATTCCGTATTAATCGTTTTCAATAAGTTTTTCTGGAAAATATATAAAACTATTTCGACACTTGATGACGAATAAATAAAATAAAAATAGAGAATTATTCCACAGAAACAAACGATTCCATCCCTAGAATCCCTATTCAACATAGCTGGCCTCTATAAGTAGGGATTCATCAAGCCAAGTAGCTTGACATTTTAACCTACTTGACTTGAAAATCAAGCTCGTGAAAAATTACATACTTGAGCTTGGCTTGACTTGATTTTAGATATTTATTGCTTGACTTAATATCAAGCTACGTGAAATTACTTGAGCTTGATATGCTCGCTTCGCACGGCATATATTTCTGCAATCTTGTGCGCGCTTAGACTAAATAAGGGGATTCCTCGAGCGCCGAGAGACTGAAGCATTCGCCAGCGTGACTTTATTAGTAGTTTTCTCACATTTCTATGAAATCTGTTATTAGATTTTAGTAGTTTCAGAATAGTTATTTATAATACAAGTGCAGAAGGCATTGATATTCTTCCACGAGTTCAAAATTCAAAAACGAGCCATGAAGTGGCGAGTTTTTGAATGAACGAGTAGTAGAATGAGCCTTCTGTACGAGTATTATACATTATTTTCTCTAATTCATTGCATTTTTATTGAAATTTATGCAATGTTTTCATAAATATCATTTAGTGATTTTTGCATTGAAAAATGTTGGTTGGCAGAACTGATATCTTTAAGGCAAATTGATGAATTGATAGATAAAGCCGTGGCGGAAAGTTCGGAGTACCAACATATAATAGAAAAATATAACCATGAAAACTGTGCGTTTCTGATATATTCTCGCACGATTTTGTTCTACAAGATGTGGAAGAATGAACGGAATAACCACAGAATTAGAGAAATATCTTTCCAAACTTGGCAAAAATGGCGAAGGATTTTTTATCAACGCCAGCATCTTCAGCTCCTGTTGAAAGACAATTTTCCAGAGCTGCTCTTACAGATACAAAAACCCGCAATAGATTAGGCGACAAATCTATAAGATGCCTCATGTGTCTTAGATCCTGGATGGAAAATTATGAAATCAAACAAAGCCTGGAGGTTTCTAGATATTAAGAAACTCAATTTTTTTTATTATTTTCCATTTTGTTATGATTTATAGTGATTTAATTCATGTTTCTATTAAAAAAAAATTGATATTTTCGGTTTTTATACAATAAGTTTAATAAATAAAAGTGTTTTTCGGAAGGTTCCTTCTCATTTCATCATTTTTATTGATGTGACTCTACACAATAAAACTGCTAAAAATCAAGTACCTTGATAGAATTCAAGTACTTGATAAATAAATACTTGACTTGAATTGAGATTGAAAAACTACTATTTGACTTGAGCTTGACTTGAAATCAAGTCAAACTCAAGCCAAGTAGCTTGAAAATCAAGCCAAGTCGTGAATCCCTATCTACATCTGAAATGTGGTCAACGGGTGTCAGATCCGGAAATTTCGACGGCCAAGCGAATAAACCTACCCGAGGCCGTGTCGTCCATGCTTTCTGGCAGGGTTCTCCGGCTCTTTGACCTGGGCCACTTCGTCTCTGCACACCCAGAGCTCTATTTATACCTTGCGAGGGGCTAAACGAGATAGGATGAGACTAGGAGCGCGCCATACGTCATCCGTTTCCGGTCGAGTATTATAGTTTTGGCGGGACTAGACGCGTTTCGATTTTATTTTTATTTCGTTTTATTTCGGCCAAGTTATATGGTCGCGATAAATCTCAATAAATCCGCGCTTATGCGCCGCTCAAAGTCGTAAAAGCTCCGATCTTTCGACACGGCTCTGGGATCGAATTGGAGGCGCCCGAAATTCGCTGTATCGACTTCCACTTGAACGATTGAAATCGAAGGAAAAATGGGACGTGAATTCAATCGGTAGATAGCAAACATTTATGACCGTTATCTAACTTCCAAGAATTATTTGAAAGCATTGAATTTTTCAGAATAACATAGTTGTGTTTGTTCGTTCATAATTTCAAAACTATTTCTGTCCAATAATTTATGAATTTCAATGGATTCTAAATAGTTTAGTTTCCTGCCTTTTGATTCTACATGCATTATTATCAATAGTAGAGAAACGATGATTATCAACTAAACAATGTGTTCTCATTTGTTTATAGAGTCGTCAGCCCTTGGTGAAGACCATTAGTTTGTGAGATATTGCGTTGTGAGTGAAGCTACTTTTGTTATTTGAAAAAAGATGAAAAAAAAAAAAGAATTTCGTGTGCTGATAAAATATTGCTTTTTGAAGGGACAAAATACAGTTGAAGTAAAATCTTGGCTTGATGAAGAGTCTGTACCAGTAAAATCCACCATCAATGATTGGTATATTCTAATTTTAAACGTGGTGAAATGAGCACCGAAGACGGCGAACGCAGTGGACGCCCAAAAGAGGCTATCTCCGACGAAAAAATCAAAAAAGTTCATGAAATAATTTTGAATGACCGTAAAGTGAAGTTGATCGAGATAACAGACATTGTAAATATATCATCTGGACGTGTACATCATGTCATTCACGAATATTCGTACATGAGATAGCTGTGTGCAAAATGGGTGCCGCGCGAGCTCACAATCGATCAAAAGCAACAACGTGTTAATGATTTCGAGCAGTGTTTGAAGCTGCAATAAATCTTAATTTTTACGTTGATATGTGACAATGGATGAAACATGGCTTCATCATTTCACTCCGGGGTCCAACCGATAGTCAGCTGAGTGGACTGCACACGATGAACCGAATCCAAAGCGAGGAAAAACACAACAGTCAGCTGACAAGGTTATGGCATCAATATTCTGGGATACGCAAGGTACAATATTCATTGATTACCTCCAAAAGGGCCAGAACATCAACAACGATTATTATATAGCGTTAATGGATCGTTTAAAGGATGAAATCGTTAAAAAACGGCCCCATTTGAAGAAAAAAAGGTCCTGTTTCCTCAAGACCGAGTCACAAATCAATGAAAACAATGGCAAAATTGCATGAATTGGGCTTCGAATTGCTTCTGCATTCACTGTATTCGCCAGATCTGGCCCCCAACGACTTTTTCCTGTTCTCATCAGATCTCAAAAGAATGCTCGCTGGAAAAAATTTAGCGCTAATGAAGAAGTATTCGCCGAAAATGAGGCCTATTTTGAAGCGAAAGAAAAATCGTACTACAAAAATGGTATCGAAAAGTTGGATAATCACTATAATCGCTGTATCGTCGTCGAAGACAACTATGTTGAATAATAAAATCGAATTTTGCCCGAAAAATGTGTTTTACTATGGTAGACCGGGGACTTTTCAATTGGCCTTTCAAATATAGTGGTCCTCAAAACAGATTTTGTCGAACATCAATTAGGTAAATCTGTCATAAACAACTGCATATCGATTTAATTTTGTCTATCAGTGTTAATAATGGTTCAACCAATTGATCTTATCACGATGTTACGATTCCAACCTACAAACTATCCATTCTCCTTTGTTGTCACTGCAGTCAAATCAATCAAAATTGTATCTTTCATCATCTCCGATCTCCCCCATCTAAAATTGGACCTTGGCGCAATTAAGCTGTTTGTCCGATGCATTCCATACTCACGTGGAGGAAGCGCTCGGAACGAAGCGAATTTTCACAGATTCGACCGCGTATCCATCATTGTCACAGAAGTTGCGTTTCAGGTATTCTTCTAATAACCCCCCTCAAGAAACGATGCCAAGCGTCGCAGCGTCAACCTAAGCAGGACGGATACATAAAATCACCTATTTCTGTACGATTCACATAATAAACTTTAATGAGAGAGCATCTTGCAGCTGCATCAACACTTTTATTTGGTACGGTTACAGGTAAATCATAAGCACAAAGTGCCAGGGTAACGTTGAAGGCTGTATTATTAGATCGTTTCATTTAGTCTTCTTCATTGCTATCAGGTATTCCAGTACATTCGGAGATATATCGGAAATACACACATCGTTAATAGGCTTGGCCCCTCTAGGTTTCCCAAGAAATTAACAATGTAACAGGCCAATTGAAAAGTCCCCGGTCTACCATAGTAGAACACTTTTTTTTTCGCAAAATTAGATTTTATTATTAACATAGTTTCCTTCGGTGGCTATACAGCGATTATAGTGATCTTCCAACTTTTCGATACCATTTTTGTAGTACGATTTTTCTTTCGCTTCAAAATAGGCCTCATTTTTGGCGATTACTTCGTCATTGGCAATTTCTTTCCAGCGAGCATTCTTTTGAGGTCTGAGAACAGGAAAAAGTCGCTGGGGGTCAGAACTGACGGATACGGTGGATGCAGAAGCAATTCGAAGCCCAATTCATGCATTTATGCCATTGTTTTCATTATTTGTGACACGGCGCATGGTCTTGATGAAACAGCACATTTTCTTCCTCAAATGGGGTCGTTTTTTAATGATTTCATAACGATCTAATAACGCTATATAATAATCGCTGTTGATGGTCTGGCCCTTTTGGAGGTATTCAATGAATATTATGCGCATCTCAGAATAATGATGCCATAACCTTGGCAGATGACTGTTGTCTTTTTCCTCGCTTTGGATTCGGTTCATCGTGTGCAGTCCACTCAGCTGACTGTCGATTGGACTCCGGAGTGAAATGATGGAGCCATGTTTCATCCATTGTCACATATCAACGCAAAAAGTCAGGTTTATTGCACTTAACTAAACACCTTCAAACACTGCTCAGAATCATTAACACGTTGTTGCTTTTGATCGATTGTGAGCTAGCGGGAACCCATTTTGCACACAGCTTTCTCATGTACAAATATTTTTAAATGATATGATGTATAAGTTCAGATGATATCTTCACAATGTCTGCTATCTCGATCAACTCCACTGTACGGTTATTCAAAATTATTTTGTAAACTTTTTTATTTTTTCGTCGGTGATCGCCTCTTTTGGGGGTCCACTGCGTTTGCCGTCTTTGGTGTTCATTTCACCACGTTTAAACTTAGCATACCAATCAATGATGGCTAATTTTCCAGGTGCAGACCCCGGAAACTCTTCATCAAGCCAAGATTTTGCTTCAACTGTATTTTTTCCATTCAAAAAGCAATATTTTATCAGTACACGAAATTCTTTTTTTATCATATTTTTTCAAATAACAAAAGTAGCTACACTCACAACGCAATATCTTACAAACTAATAGTCGGACTGCTGTCAAATTTTGACACGTATCGTTTGAAGGTTGCTACTAACTAAAAATCATATGGATTTAATATTAGCACCGCCATTTGTGCATCAGACTAGGACTAATAAGATAGTGAACAAAAAATTGTCATGTTACATTCAACAAGTTGAAATTTGGTAGGGGGGCCGAGACTTTTGACGATGTGTGTAGAGCTCATTTCCAGGAACTACCATATAGAAAGTATCCTAAAAAGCATTGGGCTTGGTCAGTATCTGGATAAACAAGCACGCCAAAGCCCCAGACCGCACGTCAGTAGTTCTTTTTCCCGATCTCTCCCAAGGAATGTTTGCTTCAAAACGAACCTAATTACTCTGTCATTTCCTTCTGTAACATTCCTTCTTCGTAGCCAACTGCAAATGGAATCCGTCATGTTAATCGCCTTGCACAGACAGAAGCACCCTTTCCAGACGTGTCCAGAGTCTCTCATTTCTCGCCATCACAAATAGAATACAACCCTGCGCCATCACTCAATTCAGTTACGGCCACATTGTGGCTTAATTAAATTGTCTTCTGCTGTTTCACCGACTGTAACGATTTCAGTTAATCTTCTTTAATGAACCGGTCACGTGCTCCCAGCGGGGTCCTCTTACAGTTCGAGATGGGAAAGACACTGATCGACAAACAAACAGTGACGGTTTCTCAATAGGTGCACATAATGTGCACGTGAACCGTCAAATATCTTCCATCTAAAATAATTTACTTTTGTGTTTGACGTAAACTTAACGTTTTCTATTGGATATGCAACTCAGAGTAATGCACATAGATAGAAGGAGCATAATGTCAAGTTCAGTGAGCAAATTTTGTCCCCAACATGAACTATCAAATTTGACATGAAGCGCGGGCAAATGAAAACATATCAGTGATACGATATTTCACTCAATTCGCGAGTTTCTTCACAAAGAACGCACTTCTTATGATCCATAGTGATATCAATGTTTCATATCAACTCAAAATATATCAAAATAAATAACTAAATATATCAGAAATTCAGAAAACAAATTTCAAGCGCACCAAACGATGTGAAACAACCAACGACACTAGGAGAGCAAAAGTTGCCACACCTTGGATTTCAGCAAGTGGATACAGAAAATAATAACTATTCTGCCTATTATAAATTCGACAATTGGGAAAACTATCGGATTCCAAATATTCAAATTTGCATATTTAATCGGGAATCACTCAAATAAATATACACTGCGCAAAAAACTTAACGCACATTCTGAAAATTTCAATTTTAATGAAAGTTAACTCTACATTGACTTTATAACTTATTTTTATGTTCTCTCGGGAAGGTTTAGAACGAAACAAGACACATTAAATGGAAGAAAAATTCAGGATTCCACCGAATCTTAAGTGAAAGAAGAGAAATAAACAATTTTCAAAATACTGGAATGCTGATAAGTGATTTAATACTTGGTATTTCCACCCCTTGCGTTAATTACAGCTCGGCAACGACGGTTCATACTCAAAATGAAATCTTAAAATGTTCTGATCTAATCCTTCCCAGATTTCTCTGAGTTGGATTCCTAAGTCATTAAGAGTAGCTGGATGATTTTCTGAACTTCTCAGCCTTCTATTGAGGTTGTCCCAAACCTGCTCAATCGGATTGAGATCTGGACTTCTTGCTGGCCATTCCATTCGAGAGACTTCAACCTCTTCAAGGTACTCCTGAACGATGCGCGCACGATGGAGTCTGGCATTATTGTCCATAAAAATGAAATGTTCACCAATGTATGGGGCAAATGGCACTACATGCTCTTCAAGAATGTTCCTTATATACCTATCAGCATTCATAGCTCCATTATCAACGACCACTAGGTCTGTGCGAGCAGTCAAATATATTCCACTCCATACCATAATCGATCCTCCCCCGAAACCAGTAGTATTCAGGAAATTGCACTGAGCATATCTTTCATGTGGACGTCTGTATACAAGGGAACGTCGATCACAATGGTAGAGGCAGAATCTAGACTCATCTGTGAAGAGAACTCTTTCCCAATCAGCCTCTTCCCAATGGATATGCTCTCTCGCAAAGTCCAAACGCGCCCTTCGATGGGCTGGGGTAAGAGCTGGGCCTCTTGCCGCGACACGAGGCCTTAAATCATATTCTCTGAGGCGATTTCTTATTGTCTGAGTGCTAATTTGCACCCCATGAGTTTGCTCAAGCTGATTTTGAAGCAGGCGAGCGGTTGCAAACCGTTGTCTCACTGAAGAAACTCTCAAGTAACGTTCTTGAATGGCAGTTGTTACCCGTGGTCTACCCTGTCCTGGTCTTCGGACATTCATACCTGTCTCCCTGAATCGCTGCAACATTCTGGACACACTTGTATGGGAAACTCCAAACCTTTCTGCAATTCTTGTGTATGTCCATCCTTCTTCTCGCAAAACTACCGCTTGGCCACATTCCTCTTGGGTCAAATTGCGTGTTTCGCGTTGCATAGCGATCGAGTGTAGAAAATCAAACGAAAGAAAAACTATTGATCACTAGAATTGATCGAGAACAACTGATTTCAGAATGGAGCCAATACATTCAAAATCTGATAATCTCATCTTTTTTTATTCCTGCTGGGAAGAAACATCTCTATTGAAGAAAAACGTTGAAAGTGGATAACATATGCATGCATAATTCTGATAAAAATAATTATCATCGAGAACACCTTCAGTTGTAGAATAAATTTGAGATTTCCATAATGTGCGTTAATTTTTTTGCGCAGTGTATTTCATTCAATATAATATGCATTCATAATGACTAAGTAAAATTGTGGATTTGAAAATAGATCACAATCCGACAACGTAACCTAACCATATTGGGGACAACTAAAAATTGCGTATACTTCCTCTATCTATGTTTATTACTCTATGGTATTTCATTTTATTTCATTCAATTTTTTCAAAAAAATCGAAAAAACATGTTGATAAGTAATATTTTAATATGAAGCAACAAAATCTGAGTCGGAGATAAAGACTTTTGCACCTGCACAAATGCTCTTTGTTAAAAAATATCACTAGATTATATTTCTAGAATTTACAATTCAGAGATAAGACATTTTCAGCGAATATCCCTTACTTTATAAAATAAGGCAGTTGTAGCAGTCATATACTTGGAAGGAGCTTTCGGTTGCTCGTTTATTCAATCGCCTATTGCGCCCTTGAATACCAACTAACTGTATACCTAAAAATAAATATTGAGTAATTTTTTTCGATGATATTCTTGTATTTTCTCTGATCAACATGAAATTTTGCATGAAGCTCTAAATAAATTGTAGTGTTTCCTCATCACGCTCTCCGATAATTCGTCCCATATAATCCTGGTTCCCTTTCACCTAAATCTTCAAAACAAACCATCAAAGCGGCAATTTCCTCAATTGTTAAGGAACAAAACGCGCTTAGAACTGTCGAAAGACATACGACTTCCTAATATCTGAGACCATCCGAGCATTCAAAGGAAACACTTCGACGTTCAAAGAGAAAACAGATAAAAGAGAGTGTTGACACCCTCAAAATCAATAAATAACCTCGGAATCCCAAAAGAGTTATTTTTAAATTCTCCCCTTTCGAAAACGTCAACCAAGTGACATTTCCAGTTGGGCAACGTGCGTTGGTTGTAGTTTGTCTGTACGCCCAAAGACATGTCCTAAACCCGTTCGAATTTTTCAGTTTCCTCATTAAAATCCATCCGAGATTTGTTATATGAGAGGGCACATCCTTCACTTAATTAATGCAGTTCTTTTGATGTTCTGTTCTCGTCTGTAAGGAGCAAAAAACGTGATATATACCGAGCTGGACAAGAAGTAATGAGAATGTATTTTTTCTTTAATTCTGGAGCTATAAATATTGGTGTGTTTTTATTTTTATCATACCAGTATCATAATCCTCAGTCTATTGACTGAGAAGATTGCGATAAGTAGTAGTATTGGATTAACAACGACTATTTCCCTCATTTCAATTTCCACCAATCACAAACGCTCAATTTTGAGTTAGAAATGATTTCTTGATGGAAAAAGTGTATGACTAAAATGCATAGATAACCTGTTGTGTCTACTTATACCTCAGAGTAATAAATATAGATAGAGCTAGCATATGTCATTTTTAGTAAGCAAATTTTGTCCTCAACATGGACTATCAAATTTGATATGAAGCGCGCGGAAAGGAAAACATATCATTGATACGATATTTCACTCAATTCGCGAGTTTCTCTACAAAGAACGCACTTCTAATGTCCCATAGTGAATCAACGTTTCATATTAACTCAAATTATAACGAAATGAATACCTAAAAATATCAGAAATACAGAAAACAAACTTCAAGCGCGCCAAATGACTTGAAACAAGCGATGACACTAGGAGAGCAAAAGTTGCCAAACCTTGAATTTCAGCAGGTAGATACAGAAAATAATAAATATTCTACTTATTATTAATTCGACAATTAGGAAAAATATCGGATTCCAAATATTCAAATTTGCATATTTAATCAGGAATTACTCAAATAAATATATTTCATTCAATACATTCATAACGATATAGTAGAATTGTGGATTTGAAAAAATATCACAATATACGACAACGTAATTTACCATGTGGGGAACATGTAAAAATGCGTATACCCCCTGTCTCTATGTTTATTACTCTATGGGCAGAATCATTCTATTTTGAGATCTAGTTTGAGTTCAATGAAGGCAAACATTTTTCAGGTATATTCCCAGAAAACATTTCTAAGCGGTTCGAAATACTGTGTTCACTCTCCAATGTCACCCTGTATACATGATTTCGATGGATTTCCCAGTTCATTACTTTTGAATCCTTATTTATCACTTCAACACTGAAAACTATATAAACAAACCGCAAATAAAGCAGCTGCAGAACTAATAAACCCACAATGTCAAAGTGTTCATAAAATTACACTCTTTTCGAAATTATCATCTGGGCTGAAGCCAAAATGATATAATTACCGAGAATTCTACCTTGTCTAGAGAGATATACGAGAATAATGAAATGATTTATACTCCCTGACTAATTTTTATGAATGGGGTCTCTTCCTTTTGAATCAAATGACTACTGTTGAATTTTATCTCTTATATTTCAGTAGTGTATCCATAAAAGAGACAGAAATGACAGATTTCTTGGATAATTTTAAGAAAGAAAAGTTCTATAAGCATGGGCCCGCAAACGCTTTGTTTTCAAGATACAGGGTGTTAAAGTTTTTTAAGTTTTTTCTAATAGCACAAGATAATCAATTTAAATTTGTCATTGATATTTCAATTTGATATGCTAATTTCGAATGCAAATCTACAGAGTAATATTTTTCTAGAACAGTGCCTGATTCAGTATTCCATGACTTTTTTTTGGTGGACCACTGGTGGTTTAGATAAATGCAAAAATAAACTTTGGTCCAGTAAAACACTTTTGGTACTTTGTAGTCTTAACATTTTACTTTTTCTCCTTAAAATTATTCAAGGAATCATTTTTCTTTGTACCTCCAATTTATGAACAGCCTATATAGGGTAGTCAGTAAATATAGTACTACATGATAGAAAAATGCCACCGATTGGGTTCTTGAACAACTAGAAGTCGTTTCACCAGGATGCCACTACTTGCCATAACGTCTGTTTTGCATAAGTACGGAACCTTATAGGAAAAAAGGCACAATAGATTTATGTCAGAGATTGATCATTGTATGAGCCAATCATAAAGATGTTTCGTTTGAAATATCTCAGTAGTGCACCATTTTTTCTTTCAAAGAAATAAGAGCAATAAATAAGGTCACTGATTAGGAAAAATTTTAACACCTTGTATAATGACATTTAGAATTCTTCTTACCTATTATAATTCCCAAGGATTCACCTGGATTCCTCTTCAGCTGAACAGTTGTTGTCAAGTGTTGTCTTTGATAATCTGAGTAGAAACCATCAGAATGTTTCCCAGAATCCTCTGAAATGCTGGTTGAGCAAACAGACTTGTAATCTGAAAGAAAATAAATTCATAGGAACAGACAATTTAGAACATTTTTATGAATATTTATGATAACATCAACATTTTGCCTCGTTAGTCTTGGTCGACTCGAACTTCATGAGCCACCTTGTATAAGATGAATCAGTGAACTATCCTAAGTCGGCAACTATGATTCAAATCTTCTGAAAAGCAATCTAAGTATGTTCTATCTGACTCATCCAGTACTAAAGAGAACTCTCCATGTTGTTAAATATGAAGATATATTTATGTCTGTTTCTATTTATATACTTTTCCATGTATATTACCGATTATTAGTTGGACGTATTCTTTTATTATTAGGTTTAATTTCCCATTTCTATTTATTATGAAATGATAATGGATCAAATAGCTCCATTTTGACATTTTGAGACAGCATAACCATTTCTTTGTTAGTTCCTTTTGGGATACACCCTCAGAGTAATAAATATAGATAGAGGGAGCATATGTCATTTTCAGTAAGCAAATTTTGTCCCCAACATGAACTATCAAATTTGACATGAAGCGTGCGGAAATGAAAACATATTAGTCATACCATATTTCACTCAATTCGCGAGTTTCTCCACAAAGAAAGCACTTCTTATGTCCCATAGTGAATCAACGTTTCATATTAACTCAAAATATATTGAAATAAGTACCTAAATAAATCAGAAATTCAGAAAACAAACTTCAAGCGCGCCAAACGACATGAAACCGATGACACTAGGAGAGCAAAAATTGCCTAACCTTGGATTTCAGCAGGTAGATACAGAAAATAATAAATTTTTTGCTCATTATAAATTCGACAATTAGGGAAAATATCGGATTGAAAATATTCAAATTTGCATATTTCATCAGGAATCACTCAAATAAATATATTTTATTCAATATAATATACATTCATAACGATATAGTAAAATTGTGGATTTGAAAATATATCACAATCCGACAACGTAATCTAATCATGTTGGGGATATGTGAAAATTGCGTATACTGCCTCTATGTTTATTACTCTATGGGATACACCAAACACCATAGAATTGAAGTCAAAATCAATCGATCAAAGTATGGTCACAAGGGAACAAAACACGATTTTTTTTTAAAATTAGCTTGAGCTAGGTCTTGTTGGATATCCCAACACCTGAACCAAAGAGACCTTGTTATTCTTGCTCAGTATTCTACGATCTTAAGTCGTGAGGCCCCTCCCAGAACATAGAATCAAAATAACCTTCAAAACAAGACGGATGGCCGTTTGAAATTATCCTTCTGGTAGAATCTAGACAGAACTGTATACCGCCATTATTTTTAGAACGTCGTAAAGGTAAGACAGGATGAGGATGAGATACTTTGCGAAAAAGCACACCTAACTTTATTTTCGTCGTGGCAAAGATGACAGATGCAGACAATTAGTTCGGGTACGATTTTAAAAATAATATTTTCTCTGTCCACAGATCTATGCTTCCGAAGCGAGAATCGCGTTTGTCAATTTCCTGAACGAACAGTTTAGCCGTTTATATTTTTAGCCCCTTCCCTTTCTTGCGTTACGATCCTGCACTTTGATATGTCTTTCCTCATTTTTCGTGGTGTGCATAATCATAGAGGATTGGATGACTAATTTTACACGTGTTTTCGAAATGATGGATATTCGTCAGGCTCACAGACGTTTCGAAAGACGATATTTGGGACTTGGAGTATGATCAGTGGTTTTGCACGGATTTCTATCGACTTGGTTTTCTATGAAGTGAAACCATGAAGGTGAATATTTTTGTGCAATTTTCGAATCCTAGCATTTTTTGTGGAATTTTCGAATCCTAGCATTTTTTGTGCGATTTTTGAATCCTAGCATATTTTTGTGCAATTGTCGAATTCTAGCATTTTTTGTGCAATTTTCGAATCCTAGCATATTTTTGTGCAATTTTCGAATCCTAGCATATTTTTGTGCAATTTTCGAATCCTAGCAAAATTTTGTGCAATTTTCGTATTTTGAGCAGGGAGTAATCCTAAAGTTTGGATTTGATAACTCTTGAACAGAATATGCTAACACTTTTCACTCAATAAGATTTGTCTATGCTGCGAAATAGGCTTCAAACTCAGCAATCACTTCTTCATTAGAGTGATATTTCTTTCCAAAGAATCTTTTGAGGCCTCCAAAAAATTAGTAATGAAAAAAAAAAAAAAATTTAATAATTTTCTCGAGGCTGCCACTTCTTCTGGTCATAAGCTACGTACTTGAAAGCTCACTATGTTTTAGATAGCAACTTGATCTCTGAAAAACGTTCCCATTTGAGGGGTCTGCGTCAAATATTTTAGGGAATATAACGGTTCTTGGATAGAGATTCAATTTTTAATGTTTTTCCCAAATTTCGAGTTCAAATTTTCTCAAAACTGTGATGTCTAGAGTAAATCAGTGAGCTGTGATAAAATTGACGATCCCTTATTAGCAGAATTTCGAACTTGACTGAAAATTTTTTGTCGAAAAATTTTTGCAGAATTTTCCATACCTAGACCTTAGAAAATGAAAAAAATTAGAAGTTCCTTCATGAGAATATCGTAATTTTCCAAATTTTGAAGAAGTTCGATAAACTGGTATAGTCATCACAAAAAAGTAGCACTAGTAGAAATACTTGTGATTCAAAAACCAATCGTTCTTTGGACTTTTAGAGAATGGGGTATCAGATTTTGTCTATCTCTAATGAAGCTCTCAAAAATTGCACAGAAAACTAGTGTTCTCATTCAAAAAAACAAAGCTTTGGGTTATAGCTTCGTAATTGAAAATCCTGCTAAAAAGACGAGCACGCCACTAGATTCTTCGTTAAAAGTGCCTGTAAAATGTTTTAATTTCAGATCTCTATCATCAGTATTAGGGAGATATGAATTTTTTTCGATATCGCCCTTCTCCAATTTTTCCTTATAATTTGAAAACAAAAGAAGGTGGCCAAAAATGAATACTAGGACCCTTTTTAGTTTCTCAGAGAACGATAATGGGTTATCAGATTTTGTCTATCTCCTCTGATTCAAAAATGGTAGTTCTAAAACATAGAAATTTCCCACCCCGTTAAAAATCATCATATTCTCTAATAATTAATTCAACGAAAACCCCAAACGTTAGATCTCTTCACCATCTGTCGTCTTACCTACATAATGAACAAGTAGTTATTCCAATTCAGTACTTATTTATGTGTGTTTATAAATGACGCTACGTATTTCATGCCTTATCCCATCGCTAGGCCAGTCATCTGATTCCACAATTAGCTGTTGATTAACTTAACAGATAAATACTAATTAATTACGAGAAAGTGAAACGACAAAGTCATATTCTATTTTCAACCAGGACGTTTTTGTTAAGTCACTGTGTTATTTCACTCCTGATGATCTTTATGACCAAATAAAGAAGTATTTATAGGGCGCCTATTATGGAGAACAGTGCACATTCCCCGAACAGAGCACTCTTCATTTCGACACAATGTGGAATTTGTCGACGCAGTTGAGATTTTGGGTGTTGATATGAAATAACAATTTAAACAAAATTTTATGTTGATCGCATAACCAGCACCACAGAAAATTCCAAAGAAGTTTCTAAAAAAAGGCCTAATATTCAAGTGAGAATCTAACCGAGATGAAAGAACCTCACAGAGTCATAAGCATAGATAGAGGGAGCATATATCATTTTCAGTGAGCAAATTTTGTCCCCAATATGAAACCAAATTTGGCAGGAAGCGCGCAGAAATGAAAATATATCAGTGATAGGATATTTCACTCAATTCGCGAGTTTCTTCACAAAGAACGCGCTTCTTATGTGCCATGGTGAATCAACGTTTCTTTTTAACTCAAAATATGTATATTGAAATAAATACCTAAATATGTATATCAAAAATTCAGAAAACAAACTTCAAGCGCGTCAAAAGACCTGAAACTACCGATGACACAAGGAAAGCCAAAATTGCCAAACCTTGGATTTCAGCAGGTAGATACAGAAAATAATAAATATTCTGCATACTATAAATTCGAGTATTAGGTAAAATACCGGATTCCAAATATTCAAATTTGCATCGGGAATCACTCAAATGAATATATTTCATTCAATATAAAAAACATTCATATTGATATATTAAAATTGTTGATTTGAAAATATCACAATCCTACAACGTAATCTAACCATGTTGAGGACATTTAAAAATTGCGTATGCTCCCTCTATCTATGTTTATTACTCAATGTGTTGATCTAATAATCAGCATCACAGAAAATTCAAGAAGAATTTCTGAAAAAAAGATCAATATTCACTTGAGAAACTGACCGAGATGAAATCGAGGATGAAATAATCTACAACAATAACATAATAATAAATTATATGTCATATCATACATGGTTTTCCAATAAAAGGTTGAATTTTGAATACCCCGCTATATGGGCATCCTGCCTTCTTTTGACATATGACAAGTAAAAACTACGCCATTACTAAAAATGGAAGGATACACGCTTCAACAACGCATTTTTTATTGTTAAATGTTAAAATTTTGCAGTAGCGCAATTCGCGAAACAAAAGCACTTTAGAATTCTCGTGAAGCACCTTCTTTAGGGATTCATCAAGCCAAGTAGCTTGACATTTTAACCAACTACTTTTCTTGATTTTAGATATTTATGGCTTGACTTGATATCAAGCTACTTGATATTACTTGAACTTGATATGCACGCGTCGCACGGTATATATTTCTGCAATCTCGTGCGCGCTTAGACTAAATAAGGGGATTCCTCGAGCGCCGAGAGGCTGAAGCTTTCGCCAGTGTGACTTTACTAGTAGTTTTCTTACATTTCTATGAAATCTATTGGTAGATTTTGGTATTTTCAGAAATATCTTTCCAAACTTGGCCAAAATGGCCAAGGAGTTTTATTAATGCCAGCATCCTCAGCTCCTGTTGAAAGACAATTTTACAGAGCTGCTCTTACAGTTACAAAAACCCGCAATAGGTTAGGCGACAAATCTATGAGTTGCCTCATGTGTCTTAGATCCTGGATGAAAAATTATTGAATCAAACAAAGCCTGGAGGTTTCCCAATATTACAAAACTTAATTTTTTTATATATTTTATTTTGTTATGATGATATAGTGATTTAATTTATGTTTCTATTTCAAAAAAGTTGATATTTTCGGTTCTTTTATACAATAAGTATAATAAATGAAAGTGTTTTTTGGCAAGGTTCCTTCTCTTTTCCTCATTTTTTTTATTGATGTGACACACCACAATAAAACTCCTAAAAATCAAGTAGCTTGATATGATTCAAGTACTTGATAAATAAATACTTTACTTGACTTGAGATTGAAAAACTACTACTTGACTTGAGCTTAATTTGAAATCGAGTCAAGCTCAAGCCAAGCGGCTTGAAAATCAAGCCAAGCCGTGAATCCCTAATCAGAATGAAACCACTTCTTGAAAAACTAATTATATTACAAAAGTTTGTCTCCAATAAACGTATGAACAATCACTCACAAAGCTCTTGACAAAAAGTCAGTGGTTTTTTCGAATTTAGATCACAAAATAAAAGATTCTAAATATTGATGGTGAAAATTTATTACTGAAGATCCTCTTTCAAAACATGAATTCAAGGGTGAATTTAAATTTTTCAACATCGTTAAAGGCGTTTTATTTTTAGAAGTTCATCGGTTTTCGTGTGTGGTCGTTCTGTTCTGCCTTGCGTCAAATGAAAGAGACTGAAGAGGTAAGAATAATGACATTGGGGGTAGTAAAATATTAAGTGTGAGATAGACGATTAATATTTGACGCTGATATATGAGAATCCTCATTTCAAAATGTACCGCCGTCCGATAAGGCTCTAGTGGTGGTAACACATGTGGTTTGTTTCTTGCAGAGGAAGAAGGTTCAACTAACTGATATTCGAAAATAGGAGCAAAAAATGTTTAAAAAGTAGGTAACAGGGTCTTTTGATCCTTGTTCATTGGGGCTAAAGTTATATGGTTTTGATCATTCACTTTTCTTGAAATTTAGCATGAATATTTCAGTGTTTTTTAACATGATAAAACTGTTGTTTCAGAAATTTGGGGTTTTTTCTTTATACAGAGTGCTCTATTACGGTAAAGCGTTGAAATACTCCAATATCGTTATGCTCCACTAAAGCTTCATTTTCAACCAAAAAAGTGTAAATGAAGAAACATATGTTTTTTCTTTTGGAACATCCTGTTTTTTATTGAATTTTCAGATTGCATGGAATGAATGAACCCAAGTTTGTTCGAATTTTCATATGCACTTTACCGTTTTGAAGATACCTACATATATCGATTTTTCATAAATTGAGGGGTCTTTGGAAAAACCCTCAGAGTAATAAACATAGATAGAGGGAGCATGTGTTATTTTCAGTAAGCAAATTTTGTTCCCGAAATGAACTGTCAGTTGAAGCGCGCGGAAATGAAAACATATCAGTGATACGATATTTCACTCAATTCGCGAGTTTCTCCACAAGAACGCACTTCTTATGTCCCATAGTGAATCAACGTTTCATATTAACTCAAAATGTATTGAAATGAATACCTAAATATATCAGATATTCAGAAAACAAACTTCAAGCGCGCCAAATGACGTGAAACAACCGATGACACTAGGAGAGCAAAAGTTGCCAAACCTTGGATTTCAGCAGGTAGATACAGAAAATAATAAATATTCTGCTTATTATAAATTCGACCATACGGGCAAATATCGGATTCCGAATATTCAAATTCGCATATTCATTCGGGAATCACTGAAATCAATATATTTCATTCAATATAATATACAGGGTGGCCATTTGAAAACGAAACAGACGAGATCACAGACGAAATAAAGTTTTTCGATAGAAAAGCTCGGACAGGTCGATTTCTGTTTCGAGGGGGACAACTTAAGATGTAGGTTACGGACGCATAGCGCTTCAACCCTTGCTGCTACAACCCCCACCCCCAATTTTTGAATAGGGAAGATGGGGTGAGTGATACCTCAATTTAAAGGTATTTTTATACTGATTTCAGCACAGTAATTGTTTTTTCATTTCATGCATTAGTTCTCGAAATATTCATGCGTTAGTTAGTTAGGAAGGAAGCCACAGTCATGGTTGTTTTGAAGCTCAAAATGTCGATTTTTCACAAAACACTACAAGTGCCATGAAAACACCACTTCATTTTCAAATACTTAGTTGAGAATATTTCGAGAACTAATGCATAAAATGAAAAAACAATTACTGTGCTGAAATCAGTATAAAAATACCTTTCAAATGAGGTATCACTCACCCCATCTTCCCTATTCAAAAATTGGGGGTGGGGGTTGTAGCAGCAAGGGTTGAAGCGCTATGCGTCCGTAACCTACATCTTAAGTTGTCCCCCTCGAAACAGAAATCGACCTGTCCGAGCATTTCTATCGAAAAACTTTATTTCGTCTGTAATCTCGTCTGTTTCGTTTTCAAATGGCCACCCTGTATATAGAATACCATATCAAGCTTCTTGCAAAATTTTGAGTTGATGCCATCATCAGAATAACAAAAAATTCTAGAAGAATAGTGCTGAAGTGAATTCAGGAGCTTTTGAGCGCTCAAAGCGAGTGAATCCCTCATTTTCCAGTCTTGTCTCAGTTTGTTACTCACCGTACATCTCCATTTGAGACTGGTTCCTTATCCCAGGTTGATTCGTGTAAACGTGACTATTTCTAGCTAGCACCTTCCAAAGCTTCATCCTGAACCCACCTCTAAAGGCAGTAAGAGTAATGAGGATTTAGATCTAGCTATTTGAGATCAACCCAGCCCTTGTCTATTTCAGTCTACACTTCATTTGATGTCATTGTTACGCCGTTAGCTGCACTTTTAACTGCCTTTATTGTTTCCTATTTTTTCTGGTAATGCCAGATGTTTAAGGGATCATCAACTTCTTTTGTAAGACCTCACTTGTTTGTAGAAGGGTTAACAGCTTGTTTTTTCGAATCTTTATGAAGATAGGAGGGCCCATTACGACTTCTTTGATCTGAAAGAAAAGAAGTACGATAAAAACAATATTTTCTTTGTTGGAAATGAAAAAAATAACAAAAAAATAATAACAACAATAACACCGAATTCCTGAGAAAAATTCAGATGTTACCCAATGAAATTCAATTATTGAATATTGTGTCAGCTCTTTCTAATTACTAGTTGATCATGATTAAAGCAACTTTTATATCTTTTCTTTGTTTTTACTACCAAAAATATGATATGGAGATTTTAAATATTACATTGTGCAACTCCGAGTTTTCGAACATATTGCAAAGTCATCATCAGACACTGAAGATTCTACAAATGGTACTATATCACCGAAGACGAGAAAGAAGTGAAAAAAATAAATATTATATCGGGTGTCCCAAGGTGAGTGGCCTATTAGATTATTATGGAACCTATTGATGGTAAAGATTTCAAATTTTGTGGATAGATATTTGGCCATGTAAGGTACATTTTTAAAATAATTTCACATTTCCAGTGTTGCCGGATGTACGACAATTTGGCAACAACTTTATTATTTTGAATGGGACATCAGGTATTTCTATTTTTTTTATGATACTCCATCAAATATTAAATCTATTCACTCTTACTTGTCCATCCCTATCTCAACGGTTTTTGAGTTATTAATTATTTTTCGAAATTTTGGATTAAATTGGCGTATTACGAAAATGACTCTAGTTCGTTCAATATTTGAGATTTAAGTCAGAAATTTTGCAAGTCGTTAGATATTGATCTGATCTGTGTCACTGCTCTTGAATTATGGTTGTCAATAATACAGGACGGACCAAAAAAAATCATCATTTGCCAAGTTACAAAATTGTAAAAAAGTCTATTTTTTCAAATTAGACACCTAGTATATTTTTCAATTTTTGGAATCAGTAAAACACACTCTACAATTTTTCTATTTACGTCCCTATACCTATCTCAACTGGATTCCGAGTTATATGCGTTATATGTGTATATCTTTCTTGAGCCATTATTTATAGAAAAACCTCGGAACAAAACACCTGTTAGGCAATTATTGTTTATTTTGACATTTATGGATTGAACTGATTCATTGATATATCGATCTATGAACCACATAGAGAACATAACAATACAAAAGATATTAACACTTATTGAATCAATGTGAAATCTAATAAACGCATATAACTCGGAATCCAGTTGAGATAGGTATAGGGACGTGAATAGAAAAATTGTAGAGTGTGTTGTATTGATTCCAAAAATTGAAAAATATACTAGGTGTCTAATTTGAAAAAATAGACTTTTTTACAATTTTGTAACTTGGCAAATGATGATTTTTTTGGTCCGTCCTGTATTATTGACAACCATAATTCAAGAGCAGTGACACAGATCAGATCAATATCTAACGACATGCAAAATTTCTGACTTAAATCTCAAATATTGAGCGAACTAGAGTCATTTTCGTAATACGCCAATTTGATCCAAAATTTCGAAAAATAATTTATAACTCAAAAACCGTTAAAGATAGGGATGGAAAAGTAATAGTGAATAGATTTAATATTTTATGGAGTATCATAAAAAAAATAGAAATACCGGATGTCCTATTCAAAATAACAAAGTTGTTGCAAAATTGTCGTACATCCGGCAACACTGGAAATGTGAAATTATTTTAAAAATGTACCTTACATGGCCAAATATCTATCCACAAAATTTGAAATTTTCACCATCAATAGTTTCCATAATAATCTAATAGGCCACTCACCTTGGGACACCCGATATAGCTTATAGTCTTTTCAAATTAAACTTGAATGCTAATTGCTAAATCATGTTGTCAAACTTTTGAGAGAATTATTTCCGTCATTTAAAACAAATTCCAATTTACCTCATCCTTTTTTACCTTTAAAAAAAATTGAAATTCATCTCCAATTAAAAAAACGCCTACTTACTTCCAAAATCTTATACTCATTGGAATGTAAAAAAAAGCAGTTAATTATGAAATATCTCAACGCCACAAAATATCATAACAAAATTGTGAACTTGATCTATTCAAGGACTACAATTTTTTACGGAGACGTCAGTCAGACTAATCATCAGATAAATATAGAAAAAACTTATTGGTGTCTGGTTCACCCTCTTCTTTGGGTTAATGAGGATGTTTAGTTTCTTATGATATATGACATAAGGGTTGATGATTATGGTGATATTTGAGATTCAGACGATATAAAATTGTTTATTTAATTTTTTTGAAATGAATTTGAGGACGTTTATGATTTCGGTCGTTAGTTTTTTTTTTGATTAGTTTGAACAGGGAGTTTTTTCATTTCTTTCCCATCAACGTTTAAGGAATCATCTGTGGACTTGAATTACCATTGGAATGTTCACACTTCATGAATTGAGTTTTTGTTACACAAAACCACAAAATATGAAAATACAGTGGTTTTCGTGAAAAAAAGTAGTTTATTTTTTTTCTTATACAAAAATGTGAATTCTTAAGTTTTTCAAATTAATTTTCATTCAATTTTTTCTCACAACATAGAAAGTTAAAAGGCGTTTAAAAATTCCATTTGGACAATTTTTTTCGAGATATTAGGCCAATTGAAAAGTCCCCGGTCTGATGTACATGTGGCGGTGCTAGTATCAAATCCATATGATTTTTAGTTAAAACCAAACTTCAAACGATACGTGTCAAAATTTGACAGCAGTCCGACCATTAATTTGTGAGATATTGCGTTGCGAGTGTAGCTACTTTTGTAATTTGAAAAAAGATAAAAAAAAAGAATTTCGTGTGCTGATAAAATATAGCTTTTTGAAGAGAAAAAATACAGTTGAAGCAAAATCTTGGCTTGATGAAGAGTTTCCGAGGTCTGCACCAGGAAAATCAACCATTATTGATTGGTATGCTAAGTTTAAACGTGGTGAAATGAGCACCGAAGACGGCGAAAGCAGTGGACTCCCAAAAGAGGCTGTCACCGACGAAAAAATCAAAAAACTTCACAAAATAATTTTGAATGACCGTAAAGTGAAGTTGATCGAGATAGCAGACATTTGAAAGTGTACATCATATCATTCACGAATATTTGTACATGAGAAAGCTGTGTGCAAGAGGGAGATCTTACAAGAGGACACATGAATAAAAAAAAATTGTACATCTTATAGTGTCCTTTCAATATATACGAATCATTTAGAATTGAAAGAATTTCAATAATACATTCGAAATTTTCTACTTGGAAAAAAGCACAAAACTAACGCTCTTAGAATCTTTTATAAATAGGTATAATTCCCGAAATATTTGTTTGAACGAACAAACAGACATAAACTCATCCCAATTATTGAATATCCTCAGACAGTTTGGAAATCCCAGGCTGTAAATGTCCAATACACCTATAAAGTTTATTATGTCCTTTTTAATTTTAATTTTTCTTGTCACCTTTACAAGTTGGTTTACAATGTCTGTTTGTATCAGTGGAAATGTAACCTGAAGGAGCGACATTGTTGGCAAAACAATTGTCGTAGGCATTAAAATATTTGTGGAAATTACTCTGTTTTATTTTACTTATAATTCATAATGAATTTCCATCAAGTAAGGATCGAATTGTTTTTTTGTTTATTTTAAAACTGCAATTTTGCTCAAGATGAAAATTTGCATTTGGATGGGTATTTTTTCAATTATTGTTAAGAGAACCAAAATTATATTATTGAATAGACATTTCTTCAAATATTCACCTTTTTGACGTCCAGATTTCCTGCTGAAACACAGAAATTTCAACCATACGGATTACGATACCATAAAACATCAAATTGACGTATCAGTCACAATTAGAACTCGTACAAGCCAATAAACATGACCCACAACGACTTAACAAAGTTGCTTTTAATTACTTTTGTGACAGAAGGAGTGCCACTGTGATTAATATGTTAAGATAGCACCAATTCGTCTATTTATGATTCTGCATGCTGGATTTTTCAACATTATCGTTTGTTCAAGAAGAGACCAGACACTATATTTATGTTATCTTGAACAGCCTTGGCGAAACAGATCTTCCATTGTTTCTGGATGTCTTTTGATGTCTGCTGTTTGGTCTGTTAGAATGTTAACTGAGTTGGTTTATGTTTTGGACAGTAGTTAAATGGAATGTGTTGCTAAAGAGATTATCGTCTATGATTTGGGGCCTTCTGTGTTCGTTTGATGAATCACGGAAGATTTTAGACTTGGTTTATATTTGCACGAAGTTGGAAATTTTGTATGAAGGCAGTTGAAAGGAACTAGAGGTTTGATTTTTACTGATAGGATTTTTTGGTAATTTACGCTTTTCTTGGATGATAATATAGCTTTCTTTATGCTTTTAGTACGCTTTGTGGAAGTGTAGCTTTCTACTTAACGATGGTAGCATGAACTGACAGAATCGCTTGAACTCTGTGTAATAAGAAACAAAATTTGTTGCAACTTCATAGTAACATAGGAATTACGACCATCCCTTCAACTTTTCAAATTATCAATTACTATTGCTTTTTGATATAACACAATTGAATTCAGAACACGGTACAATACGATATAACATTTAATTTTTTTTATAGTGAATTATTTGTCTCGCTAGTTTCATAGTTGAAAATTTGGAAAATTTTATTCAAATATTTATGTATAAGCGAAGGCTTTACTTGAACAAGAGTAATATCACGTATTTTTCGAATTCATTAGACAATGATATAATCAAATCTGTCCCATCTGTCACGAATATTAATACATGAGAAAAATTTGGGAAAAATGGGTGTCACGCGAGCTCACAATCGATCAAAAGCAACAACGTGTTAATGATTCTGAGCAGTGTTTTAAGCTGTTTGAGTGCAATTAACCTGAATTTCTGCTTCGATATGTGACAATGGATGAAACATGGCTCCATCATTTCACTCCGGAGTCCAATCGACAGTCATCTGAGAGCACACGATGAACCCCTACCAAAGCGAGGAAAAACACAAGAAAGCTGGCAAGGTAATGACATCAGTTCTCTTGGATGCGCAAGGTATAATGTTCATTGATTACCTCCAAAAGGGCCAGACTATCAACAGGGATTATTATATGGCGTTATTAAATCGTTTGAAGGATGAAATCGTAAAAAAACGCCCCCATTTGAAGAAAAAAAAGGTGCAGTCTCAGAGGAAAGAAAACATAGAGGTGCCCTTTTCTTTCCTCTGAGGGTGCTGTTCCATCAAGACAATGCGCCGTGTCACAAATCAATGAAAACACTGGCAAAATTGCATGATTTCGGCTTCAAATTGCTTCTGCATCCACCGTATTCGCCAGATCTGGCCCCCAGCGACTTTTTCCAGTTCTCTGGCCTCGAAAGAATGCTCGCTGAAAAGAAATTTAGCGCCGATGAAGAAGTAATCGCCGAAACTGAGGCCTATTTTGAAGCGAAAGACAAATAGTTGTACAAAAATGGTATCGAAAAGTTGGAAGATCGCTATAATCGCTGTATCGCCCTCGAAGGCAACTAAGTTGAATAATAAAATCGAATTCTGCCAATAAAATATGTTTTACTGTGGTAGACCGGGCACTTTTCAATTGGCCTGTTACTCTCAAAAAATAAAACCTATAAACTTGAAATTTTCAGGATAGGTTCATAACCCAAAAAGCGCAGTTGAATTCGTTAATATGCAAAATTTGGCTAGGAGTTCCGTAAATATGTTAAATAACAGTTTCAAAATGCGTGCAAATTTTTTTTGCTGATCTCGTCAGAACTACCGAAAATTGAAGCAGAATATTCAGAAAAAAACGGTTATTTCTAATTTGAAGATATAAAGGAAAATGAAAGATTCCTTGGATAATTTTGGGGAAAAAAATCCTATGAATATGGGCCCGTATATGCTTTTTTTTCAAGATACTGGGTGTTTCTTTTAGTCCTATTTTTTTTTTGGATGATGATTTTATCGAATCTTTATTGATTTCCGCTACAGATTAGATTAATAATTACCAAGATATATAATTAATTTATTTATCACAGCTTACTAACTGAATCATTATAATAATTCGGATTTTTCTGAGGATTACCTACTAGAGAATTGTCCGAAATTTTTCCTCGAAATCTGTAGCAGATACGACAAAACTACAAGAAACCAAAATGTGTAGTGCTGGACCAAAGTTCCTTCTTACATTTTACAAAACTACTAGGGGTCAAACAAGAAAAAGTTCTGGAGGAAAAAAGCGGGCACTATTACAGAAAAAATATCTTTCTGTTGATTTGCATTCAAAATTAGCATATCACATGATGAACTTTTTAATTTGGAAAATCTATGTCAAATTTAAGTTAACTATATTGTGAAGGGGAGGTCTAAAAGAAAAACTCTTGACGAAAATCAATCTTTCACACCTTATACCTCGAAAACAAAGCGTTTGTCCATGTTTATAGGCCTTTTTTCTTGAAATGATCCAAAGAATCTGTCATTTTCATGCGATTTTCTGATCCTAATCATAATCAACAACAAGAAAATTCCAGAAGAATATTCCATATATTTTGAAATTTTGAACAAACAATGAAAAACATTGAAACAACTTCAAATAAGATGCGTATTTTCTTACCAAAAAAAAACACCATAACACGATTAACACCTAATGCAAAAGTCAATAATAAATCAGGCATGCACATTACCCTCAAATAAACCCAAAATGTTTATTTAAACAAAAACCTCGAGTACCTTGAACTGAAGACAACCAAAAACACAAAGACAAATTAACACTCAGTCCGTTTACAACACGTCAGTTCACAACATAAACAAGAAAACACGAATAATATGAGTCACATCAAAATACATCGGGGCAACACACGGCAGCCTCTGAAACTATCCAAGTCAAGAGTTAATAAAGCCCTGAGGATGCAAGAGACAACCCAACATTGAACAGTTCCCCACACTCTTGATCCTTGATGAACATCGTGGATGACACGTTCAGTTTAGATAAGGAATGCCTTCTCTTTCATTTGGGGTTCGGAGCGTTAACTCCATCTCCTTCTTTCGCTAAAAAGTCAGTGGCTAAAATTAAACCATCTCATTCATCTAGCCTCAGAGACTATTTTTCGTGGCTTCGTCATCAGGACTGCGATTCAAAGTCTTTATTCTTTTTGGTATGAGGAAAATTTTTCGCAGATTTGGTTTTAGTTAGTTTGAAATCTGGAAATAAGTATTTTGAATTTTGTTATTTTCTGCTTCTTCTTGTTCCGCTTGTTGTAGGCTTCCAGCCAGTTTTTTCCAATTTCATCATCGTTTTTTTCTTTATTAGATGCAATGTCTCAATTTACCGAGAAAAAATCAGTTATGATTGTGATGACAATGAACCTGATAAAGAATATTCCAATAGGAATTTAAAATGGTTATATTGGCAACACTGTGTATTATTTATTGACATTTCTTCTGTCATTTCTTTTCAGTAGGTTGTGCCATTCAAACACGGGAAGATACACGCTTCAACAACATTTATAAATTGTTAAATTGTTTTATAAAATCAATGTTAAATTCATTTGTGAATACTATGGACCAGTTGCACCATTTGCCTAAACATTGATTAAAATTTAAACACTGATTAATTTCTGATTTCTCTTGAGAAATCATAGAGTAATCAATGTTTAAATTTTTAATCAATATTTAGGCTAATGGTGCAACTGGCCCTAAGAGAAGTTTAAGAATAACAGGTCAATTCGAAAGTTTCCGGTCTACCATAGTAAAATACATTTTTTTGGCAAAATTCAATTTTATTATTCAACATAATTGCCTTCGAGGGCGATACAGCGATTATAGGGATCTTCCAACTTTTCTTTATTGATATCATTTTTGTATTACGATTTGTCTTTCGCTTCAAAATAGGCCTCAGTTTCGGCGATTACTTCTTCATTTCTTTCCAGCCAGCATTCTTGGTCTGAGAACAGAAAAAAGTCGCTGGGAGCCAGGTTTGGCGAATACGGTGGATACAGAAGCAATTCGAAGCCCAATTCATGCAATTTTGCCATTGTTTTCATTGATTTGTGACACGGCGCATTGTCGAAAACAGCACCTTTTTTTCTTCAAATGGAGTCGTTTTTTAACGATTTCATTCTTCGAAAGATCCAATAACGCTATGTAATAATCGCTGTTGATGATCTGGCCCTTTTGGAGGTAATCAATAAATATTATACCTTGCGCATCTCATAATACTGATGCCATAACCTTGCCAGCTGACTGTTGTGTTTTTCCCCGCTTTGGATTCGGTTCATCGTGTGTAGTCCACTCAGCTGACTGTCCTGAGTGAATTTTGGAGCCATGTTTCATCCATTGTCACATATCGACGCAAACATTCAGGTTTATTGCACTTAAACAGCTTCAAACACTGCTCAGAATCATTAACACGTTGTTGCTTTTGATCGATTGTGAGGTCGCGCGGCACCCATTTTGCACACAGCTTTCTTTTGTACAAATATTCGTGAATGATATGATGTACACGTTCAGATGATATCTTCACAATGTCTGCTATCTCGATCATCTTCACTTTACGGTCATTCAAAATTGTTTTGTGAACTTTTTTGATTTTTTCGTCAGTAACTGCCTCTTTTGGGTGTCCACTTCGTTCGCCGTCTTCGGTGCTCATTTCACCACGTTCAAACTTAGCATACCAATCAATGATGGTTGATTTTCCTGGTGCAGACCCCGAAACTCTTTATCAAGCCAAGATTTTGCTTCAACTGTTTTAAAAAAAAGCATTGATTTATCAGCACACGAAATTCTATTTTTTCCATTTTCTTTCAAATAACAAAAGTAACCACATTCGCAACGCAATATCTCACATATTAAAGGTGGGATCAGACCGGGGACTTTCAATTGGCCTAATATGATATGAGAATTGGGCATTCTCATGGTATCGTGTTTTTACACTTTCGGAACACCTGTACAATCGAAAATAATTTGAGCTTATGCGCTGAATACAGTTGATTTGAATCATTTTCTTTGCCCAAAATTTCCAAGATTTATCGACCAATCGAGCACTATTAAGTCACTCTGTATATAGGCCTAAACAATTATTGACATCAAAAAGTTATAACCTTAAACTGATTGACTTATGACTTCATCAAGATTTTATCTAAATCGAACTAACGTAGATCCTTTCAGTGAACATTACTCATAATGGCTGAAATATAACAATAGAATATAGTATTGATTTCAACCAACAAAGAACTAACATCGAGACATCGATTTAGTGTCCATCAGTAGGTTAGTGGAAAAACTTAAAACATCTATGATACAGATGAAATGTAATGTATTTTATGGATTCACGAATTTTTTTCATATTCCATTATGATCATGGTCAAGTCAAGACAGCCTTCCAATTCCCTAGCAGTGAAGAAGAGCAAAAACCTAAAAACGAGTTGGAGGGATTACCTAAAAATACTGAAAACCAGTTGGAAGGTTCAGACTCAAGTGTTTTTCGAAAATTCTACTCTACATGGCGTCAGATACATTGCCGAAAAGGGAAGACCTTTTTTCGAAAAGTGAGTAAATTTCAGTTAGTTATTGAAATATCAAAAAAAAAAAAAAATTGAATATGCTTTCAATTATAGATTTCTGCTATCGGTTCTTTTGATCTGCAGATGTAGACCTAGCAGCTAGGTAGATTCAATATTTCAGTGCTTCTGAACCTATAAACTTTAGTAGGTTTGAAGCCTAACTGATTATGTTTCTTGGTTCTGAGCAAAATTTGAATGATAGTTATTACATAGGCGTACAACTTTGCTTCCGCTGTTTTTTTTTCCGAAATTCGAGGATTTATTGTAAAAAACTGTTTATACATGTATGATTCAAAGTATTGTCCATCGCTGGCCACTACTTTCTCCCATCTTTCGGTCAGCGTACGGATCCTGCGTTTGAAAAACTGGTCATCTTTTGAAGCGATCCACGAATCGATCCAATTTTTTACCTCTTCATTAGACCGGAAGTGCTTGTCAACCAGGCCCTGTGCCATTGATCGAAATATCCCATTTCAACGTTTCCAAGTATGTCTTGACCACTTTCGCAACATGGGGTCGAGCATTGTCATGTTGTAAAATTACTTTATCATGTCTTTCGTTGTATTGCGACCATTTGTCTTTCAATACTCGGCTCAAACGCATTAATTGCGTTCGAAAACGACCGCCTGTGATTGTTTCAGTCGGTTTTAACAACTCATAATGCACTACACCGAGCTGGTCCCTTCAAATACTGAACATTAACTTGAACCGTGAATAATCGCTTTGGCCGTTGACTTGAAAGCATGGCCGGGATATCCCCATGATTTTCTGCGATTGGGATTATCGTAATGAACCCATTTTTCATCTCCAATCACAATGCGATGCAGAATTCCTTCCGTCTTTACCTTGCAAGCAGCTGTTTACAAACAAACAAATGCCGTTCAACATATCTCGGCTTCAAGTCGTACGTCACCCAATTTCCTTGTTTATGAATCATTCCCATGGCCTTCTGATGTTTTGAAACGGCTTGTTATATCACTTCTAATGATACTCCAATTCTTGTTGCGTTTGACACGAGTCTTGAGCCTCCAAATCTGCATCTTCGAAAAACTTTTCTCTTCCACTGCTATGCTGGTCTTCGACATCAAAATCACGGTTTTTGAAGCGTTGAAACCACTCTCGACACGTTCTTTCACTAATAGCGACCGCAGTATAGGTATTTGAGAGCATTCGATGAGCCTCAGCCGCATATTTCTTCATATTTTAGCAGAAAATTAAAACCTCCTGCAAATGACGAGAATTTGGCTCTTAAGCTGACATGTTCAATTGAGAATAACTCATGATGCAGACACAAGTAGACTAATATTTCGATGGCGTTATGTTTACAAATACCTAAGAGTATTGTATGACATATTCAATGTATTTATTTTGACTACCATTCACCGCTACAGCCATATATAGCAAAACGGCGGTAGCAAAATTGTACACCTAATAATACTAACGAGAATCTCATACAAATTATATTATATCATCATTTGTCATTATTGTTCTTTAGCTTTATGTGGTTTGTATGCGTTATGGTTGGATTGATCACGTCCATAATAATAATCTTCAGTCTATGGGAAAAGTTCCAAACGAATCCAACAATTACAGGTCTTGATACAGATTTTCACAGTTGGGACGTAGCTTTCCCTGCTATAACTATCTGTCAGGAAAAACCAGGAAATATGACATTGATCGATGATTATATCGAAAAGTAACTATTGTTATTACTATTCATATCGCTTTTATTAATTATCTTTGAGAATTCCAGCAAGTTCAGTGATATCGAAGATAAAGATCAAGCAAAGAAGTTTTTAGAACTCTTGACCACACTGTCATATGATAACATGAAGGATATAGGACAGTTTGGCAAATTTGATGTCTTCCTCGAGGCATCTACCTTGAAAAATATTATGATATCGGTGGGTTAATAGTGGTAGTCAAGATATTTTGGGAAGCTTATGTGTACACTTATCTTGGCAATCCCAATTGTTTAGAAGATGGTCCAAAATTTTTTTATTCTGTAAACGATGTTTTGTACAAGTCAATGTTGACTCGAGAAGTGCGTAAAAGTTGACGAATAAAATAAAAACTCCTTTTTTTTATCTAGAAACATATCTTTTTTATGATGTCATTTCAAAGATGATTTCATTCTAATTTTTGTTCCAAATACCGTTTTTTTCCATTTTGATGTTTTATGTAAATTATATTCCATTAATTTTTTATTCGTATTACGACAGTATGTCTTGATTCAGAGATGTAGATATTATTATTATTATTATTATTTACTGAACTGCGACCAATTTGATCTTTTGTTCTTAACCCTACCTATTGATACAAACCCAGGGAGGCCATCAATACGGTTAACAGAACCGAATACATCCTTTGGAGCCTTACTTCGTGAGTATCCAGAACTGACTTTCCCATGTGAGTGGTTCTTATGCCATTCAGCATCGTACATTTGCGCACTATGTGCTCGGTTGTTTCTACTTCCTTTCCACAAAGTCTGCAGATCTCATCTGCTGACTTACCCATGCGGTACAAAAGGTATTTCCACCGACAGTGTCCTGTCAGCAGTCCCACCATTACCCGAAGCTCAGCTCGTGGTAGCTTCAGAAGCTTCCTAGTATAGGTGGGAAAAAGAATCACAAATTTCTTTATCTGAGCAAGACTCGTAGTGTTCCTCCAGAGGGTTTTTCTATTGTCCCACTCCCATTGTTGGACCGCTGCCTTATATTGGTCTTGCCAAGCCAACAGAAGGGCTCAGGACCAACAGGTGTTAACCTTGATGCCCTTTTTGCAAGTTCATCGGCATTTTCATTTCCTTCAATACCACAATACCCTGGTACTCATAGTAGAATTACTTCATTCCCTCTGGCCAGTTGCTTTATGGTATTATCGATCTCCCATGTCAAAAGAGACCCCTGGCTTTATGACTCCAGGGATCTCAGAGTGGCCTGGCTGTCCGTAGTGATGTAAATATACGCTCCTTGGAGGCTTCTTTTGAGGCACTCTTGGGCGCAAGTATAGACAGCTAGTGTCTCGGGTTTGCAAAATAGAGGGCTCACTTCCTAGGGATTTAGAGATTCTTGGCTTAGGCACATATACCCTTTCTGAGCCTCTTTCTGTATTTGATCCATCAGTTTACCATAGGAAGGACTTTTACAACACACTATTTATAGATTAAGAAAATATTCAGCCTATTCCGAAGAAATTTGGTTTACCAAGATGAGTGAATCACGAAGTACAAGTAAAATCGTTAAGACGAAATAAATATCTTCATTTCTTTTCAACTATATCTACCTATGAGAATGTAGTTAGGAATCTCTACTCCTAAAATATCTTGACTATACCTCAAACTACTCACAAAGATTAAAGAACACATTCAATTCCCATTTTTTTTAGATGATGAACAAATGCCAAGATATATTCGATAGTTGCGAATGGAAGTCTAAACCTTATGATTGTTGTGAAGGATTTTTTCCAGTGTTTACAGAAAACGGATTCTGTTACACCTTCAACTCTAGACATCACGAGAAACGAAATGAAAATTCACCTCCGTTCAAAGAAGAAAAGATCAAAGAAACTGATTTGAAGTGGAGTCTTGCCTTTACTGTGAAGAATACTGACATCAACATACCGGTAAGAAGATTATTATTGAAAATGTTTGATTTATAAGATTCCAAAATTATGTTATAAATCAAAACGCTTCTTAATACACCTCCAGAAATAGGTGAAGGCTATTAATACTGGTTTAATTGGGTACTCAGAATAAAAAAACGCAAAGAATCCCTAGGGTTTAGATCGGAAAGGTGGGTTGATTACTTATATATCATCAGGACATCGCTGCTCACGTGGCTCATTCTCATAGAACAATTGAGTTTTAGTCTGCCACGTTCCTTTTTTTCATTAGTAACAAGCTGCAAAAGAGGCGTGTCAAATTTTCGAAACAAAGTTAAGTTTGGATCAAATCTATTTGATATTACTTGAATTAATTTGGATTTGATTTGGAAAAGGAGAGTCTTGAACATGAATGGGGTTCTCGGTTTCTAAGATTTGAGAATAGTTATACAATATTTTATGCGTTAGGTCATAAAGACCGATGCGTGCCCAACCCTGTCTAGAAATGTACCTTGAAGAGGCTCACATATCCATTAAAATGGACCGGCAAGTCACGCTAAGGAGTTTGAAATCACATAACCAAAGCTGTTGCTGACTTGAAGGTGCAATAATACATTAAAACTTCTGATTCTTCATCCTCGATTACTAGGACATGGTCCTGTTTTGTATCAACGCCTTGGCCTCATTCTTGGGAGGCTCAGTTCCAGCTTTCGTACCATCTCTTCGGTGGTCTGCTTGGAGAATACAGTATTCTCATCTCAGCTGTCTGGAGTAAGAGTTTAGTAACTGTTGTTTCGCCTCTTGTTTCTGCAGCATATGTCATGATAGACCTCACACAGGTTTTGTAGATTCCTATTTTGCTGTTAATTGACATATGCTTATTTCTCTCAATGATCTCTCTCAAAAAGCCCGATATCATAGAAGCCCTGGTCACCTGGATCTTCACTTCCATTGTCAGGTTTCTGCTACCTAATGGTAATGGTAATGTTGACGCTTAGATATTTGAAATCAATTACCTGATTCACTTCCTGATCGTAGACAGCTAATTTACAACTCCTTGGTTCCTTGGATGTTGTAAGGGATTCAGTTTTCTGTACACATATCATCAGGTTGAATGTCTCTGATACTTGCTAGAATTTGTACAACATTCCCTGTAAATCGTCCTCATTCTCAACTATAAGAACTCCGTCGTCAGGGTAGTAGATAATTTTTATAGCTTGGTGTCCCATTGAGCATCCTCTTCCTGCGGATCTAACCTCGGATTTAACCTAAGATAGCAGAACTCCTTATGAATTGTTAAGCATGGTTTAGAACACAAATTTCGAAATGCAAATCGACTCCTACATTCAAACTAACTCCAATCTAATCTCTGCTTCTTTTTCTCAGATATACATGTTGAACTCTGATGAAATAGCTGGAATTGACACCCCACCCCAGCACGTTTGGGACTTCACAATGAAGAGCATATCTTTCGCTGTCAGACAAACTTACACCACTGAAGATACTAGACAACTAAGCATCAAACAGCGTCGCTGTATCTTCGCAGATGAGAGAAAATTGGAAATCGACTACATGTACACGTATACAGCCTGTACAAGACAATGCAGGATAGATAGCTCGATGAAACTGTGTGGTTGTGTACCTTTTTTCTACAGTTTTAGGAGTGGTAGTCCATACAGATATTGCAGCATCCGAGAAATGGAGTGTATTGCTAACAATAAGGATCAAATCGTGGACATTGAAAGTTGTGACTGCCAATTAGGATGCTCGAACACTGTTTACGAAGTGGAGAAATTAAGTTCTAACAAGTGAGGTTATAACAGGTGTAATATATTAGGTGTACAACTTTGTTTCCGCCGTTTTGTAATAGATGGCTAT
Source organism: Harmonia axyridis (assembly GCF_914767665.1). NCBI lineage: Eukaryota > Metazoa > Arthropoda > Insecta > Coleoptera > Coccinellidae > Harmonia > Harmonia axyridis. Next base: position 37,838,845 of record NC_059505.1, read on the forward strand.
AGTGGTATGTCATACAATAAGCAATAAGGTATTTGTAAACATAACGCTATCGAAATAATATTAATCCTATGTTGAGGCAGCATGGCGGTGGAAGAGAGAAGGGTTTCGAAGATGCAGATTTGGAGGCTCAAGACTCGTGTCAAACGCAACAAGAATTGGAGTATCATTGGAAGTGACACAACAAGCCGTTTCAAAACGCCAGAAAGTCATAGGAATGATTCATAAACAAGGAAATTGGGTGCCGTACGAGTTCAAGCCGAGAGATGTTGAAAGGCGTTTGTTTGTTTGTGAACAGATACTTGCAAGATAAGGACGGAAGGGATTTCTGCATCGCATTGTGACTGGAGACGAAAAATGGCTTCATTGCGATAACCCCAAGCGCAGAATAACTTGGTGATATCCCGGTCATGCTTCCACGTCGACGGTCAAACCGAATATTGACGGTTGCAAGGTCATGTTCAGTAATTGGTGGGACCAGCTCGGCGTAGAGTATTAAGAGTTATTAAAACCGACCGAAACGATCACAGATTATCGTTATCGAACGCAATTAATGCGTTTGAGCCAAGCATTGAAAGCCGCAATTCAACGAAAGACAGGATAAAGTGATTTTACAGCATGACAATGCTCGACCCCATGTTGTGAAAGTTGTCAAGACCTACCCCATCAGCCGTATTCTCCAGACGTTGCTCCTCCGTTTCTTTCTTGTTTCGATCAATGGCACACGGCCTGGCTGACCAGCACTGACCGGTCTTATGAAGAAGTAAAAAATTGGATTCGTGGATCGCTTCAAAAGATGGGAGAAAGTAGTGGCCAGCGATGGACAATACTTTGAATCATAAATGTATAACCAGTTTTTTACAATAAAGCCTCGAATTTTGGAAAAAAACCGCGGAAACAAAGTTGTACGCCTATTTGAGATGTGTTCAGCTAAAAACGAGGTCAGAGGAAGCTATGAGTTTGTATCATTTAGATTTGCGAAATTCACATAACCTAAGTTAGTTGTCACATCGATAAGCCTGTTTTTGATATAATCTTTATGACGTATGCTGATTTAGGCTAGATACTGTTACTGTTTTGTTGCAACCTTGTATAAACATACATCACCAACACCAAGTGAATATCCTTCTTCAAAACAGATTGTGTGACTTGGTTGCTGCTATTTCTAACCTAAAGAGTCAAATGTCATGAAATTTATGTCATCTGTCACAACAAAACTACCAACCTCTCAAATTCATTTATAACCCGAGTTTTTTGAGGATACTTTCATATTAGTTCTGGTATAGTGTGGTGCTATGAAATAATAAGGGTTGAAGCATTTAATGCCATTTTTATGTCATCGCAGAGTACCAGGAATTTTTGATCTCGTTTTTATTGAACACTCAACATATATAGAAACTGGCATTCATTTGTATTATGTTTCAGTGAAGTTGATATCAGTACTATGGAAATTGGATTTTTGTCGTGGCCAATGATACGATATAAAAGAGAAGTTCTTTTCGGATGGGTAGATCTTTTAGGTAAAAGAAATACACCCAATCATGAGGAACCTTTAAGTTTCCAACAAATGCTTTCAAGAAGCTTGTTAGGGTTTTTTTCGACCAAATACAACTTCTTTTTTCTTTTCAGTGTCTTTTGGTGGAATCGCAGGTCTGTTTCTCGGCTTCAGTCTGCTTTCCGGCGTTGAAATGATCTATTATTTTACTATTAGAGCCTATTTCATGATTGTGAAAGAACGGGGAACACTTGAGAAAATTTATGAAGAAGATAAGTTGAAACCTAAACCTAGCTACGATTTGAGTTTAACTCCATATTTTGTATCAGATCCATTACCTGGTAATGGCTATAATGAACTTAGGAAGGATCACATGAAGAAGATGAAGTTGAAAAAGTCAAACGTAAGTGAATTCAAGGAGAAAAATAGGTGGGGAAGATTTTGCCCATTCTGATTTTTGAGTTATAGCCATAAGAAATATTTCTCTAATTCTGTGGTTATTCCGTTCATTCTTCCACATCTTGTAGAACAAAATCGTGCGAGAATATATCAGAAACGCACAGTTTTCATGGTTATATTTCATTATTATATGTTGGTACTCCGTGCTTTCTGCCACGGCTTTATCTGTCAATTCATCAATTTGCCTTAAAGAAATCAGTTCTGCCAACCAACATTTTTCAATGCAAAAATCACTAAATGATATTTATGGAAATATTTCATTAATTTCAATGAAAATCAAATGAATTAGAGAAAATAATGTATAATGCTCGTACAGAAGGCTCATTCTACCACTCGTTCATTCAAAAACTCGCCACTTCGTGGCTCGTTTTTGAATTTTGAACTCGTGGAAGAATATCAATGCCTTCTGCACTTGTATTATAAATAACTATTCTGTAATTCTGCAACGAATGAATAAAGATCCCGCCTTCTAAACTATTAAAGTGAGATTTCACTTGGTGAACATAGATATTCATTGAAGGATATGTAAAGCAGTTTGACATTTGACACAAATGTAGTGACAAAAATGACATTTGGAACACAGAACTACTTTTTCTGTAAACGGTATAATTCAGAAAATCATCGTGTTTTTTTATTGAACCATTTGAATTTATTCAATTATCACTGGTCGATCAACTAGAAGGTTTTAAACCTGAGTCAGTGCTTCTCTGTTATTTCCATTTAAAAATATGTCCATATGCAATTGGCAATTTTCTCAATTTTGAGTTGAATTAATATTTCTCTTTACAGAAAATAGAACCGCTCAAAGGCAAATGGAGACCGGAAGACAGCATACTCCCACCATATGGCATCCAATTTTCTGAATGAGACAAAATTAACAATATAAATTTTATTGATATCTCATTTGTACAAATACTTATTTACACTGAGTGAAATATGTAATCAATAAATTATTAAGTAAATCGTTTTTAAGTTTCAATATTAATACAAGAAAAATTATCGTCTTAACTCTAATAGTACACATCACCCACCTTAATAGAGTGATATCTTGTAGCAAAATATTTTTTTTGAGTTGTATATTCTAGCAAAATGAGTTAATCACATTGAATTAGCCAGCTATGTTGCTATAATCATTATAAAAAATAGATCAATTGAAAAAACCAATAGATTATATTGTGTTATATCATTGATTGAAAATCTGAATATTTTATAGCAACCGCCTTGTACTCTTTAACTGTAAATGTAACATCACAATTGTAAGCGACTTAACACTAATATTTGTACATAAAAGGCAAAGTATCCAAAATTAAGTAACATTTCCATCACTAAATTCGTCGAAAAATACAAACCATAACTCTCATCAAAAGATCTCAAATCCAATCACAAAAACAATTGACCCTAGAAATTCTCTACCAAAATAAGCCCAAAATCGTACTACCCGAATTTTCTTCAATGAAAAAGCTGAATCTTTTTATCACCCATCGTTCTGTGTTACTACACTGGGTGTCTTCTAAAACCATCAAGTCCAATTTGATCTCTTCACTTATCCGTAGCGTTTGGGTTGGTATAACTGAACCCTTGGAACTGCGTTTGGTCCATAGACTCCAATATATGGTGCTCTATGGGCGTGAGTTTCGCGAGCTCAGTCGTGAAATGTTTGTCGAAGTATTTTGTGTCCAGGGGATGTGACTAAAAGAAAATTCCATCAAATTATTACATCACAAAGTGATACTTTTTCAATGCAGGGTTTTAATAAATTTTAAAAACCTTTTGGTGGCCTTATAAGTGTTTCTGAACGTAGACTATTTATTCATACAATTAGAGACTTGAATTATTTTATACCATGTCAAATTAACGATAATTGACACTTCCCAAAAGTTCTATGTTACTTCTATGGCATGTCAGCTTAAGACCCTAACTTTCGTGAATAAGAGGGATATTGTTTTATCAGAAGACTACATATTTCTGTTCAGCTAACACAATATTTTAAATGTTCGAAATAATTCAAACATAATCAAGAAAACTATCAATTGGAAAAAGTATTTGAAAATATCTGGAGTACCGGAGGGATCCAACTTGGGGCCAATATTGTTCGTGAATCGTGATTTATGAGAAAGGGTGACAATTTTTCAAGTATTACTAACTCACCAATTTTGGTTTGAAAGGCGGTTCTAAAAGCCTAGCTTCTAACAGCTCCCAATCGATACTCTTAAAGAAAGGTTGATCTTTGATATCACCACATGGAGAAAATCTAGTTCCTAACCTTTTGGAGGCATCCTTCTCCAAGAGCTGCAAAGAGTTATAATTACTTTTTGTTCAGTTACATTATTGAATATTCCTCACCATTGACAATATTCTTGAGGCTTCTTGAGACAGAAACCTTGGTAAAACAGGTTTTTCGTTGCAGATAGACCAGAACAGCTCATCTTCATCACATCCACTGAACGGAGATTGTGCTAGCAGCATTTCATACAGTAACACTCCAAAAGACCACCAATCGACGCTCTGATTGTAGTGCTGACCCTTAATGATCTAAGAAGAATAATGAAAGTTAATGAATTTGTCAATGAGGCCTAAAAAATTTTCTTACTTCTGGGGCCATATAGTCAGGCGTTCCACAGAAAGTGTCTGCCATTCTGTCAAGGAAAACCTGGAGTTTACACATCCCGAAATCTGCTATTCTGACGTGACCATCAAAGTCCAGGAGGATGTTGTCAAGTTTTAGGTCTCTGCAACAGAAATGTATGAATTATATACATCCAACTCTGATATCTCCAAGATAAATCATTCATAAGGTGCATAATGAGACGGCCTTGATTCGAATTGCACGCCATGTTTGCTGTCATTCATTACGTCATTGATTACGTCATAACAAATCGACAAGTGACATATGGGTATTGCTAAACGATAGAGCATCTCCACCTTGTAATGCAATAAATAAATGATGATAAGATTAAGAAGATTTTTTAATGAGGCAATATCCTGATTTGTCATCTAAATGGTTTGAATAAAAATATCAGAATATTGTACGAGAAGACTTGAAACTATTTTTAGGTTAAGTGTGAAAAAATGTAAAACTTGGAAATAAAATAACTGATGATTCCTTTGATCCTCGAATCACAAGGAAATGGAACAGAATCTGCTCGTTAATTAAAACAGAACATAAAATTAAATGGCATATCTGTCATAAGTCGTTCTCTATCAACTTGCGGAAAAACATGTGGAAAAAATGCGGTTCAAATGCCAATCGTTCTCGCAATATCATTCAGACCCAATTCTGTCGGTCTGTGAACTCTGAGAAAAGCAATTTGAATCCAAAGGAAAACAGTTTATTTTTGTATTTTCAAACGTGACACCAGTAAAATGGATAACAAGTTGCCTATTTTCGAAATGAATGAATTGTGACACAAATCGGTCATCTACCAATGTGTAGGATTCAAGAATGCTTCTCTCTTTCGTACGTATAACATTCGTTCATTTAAAAATTCAGCTTTTAGATCAGATATTGGATTTGATTGGCTAGAAAGCCAAATTGTGTCCAGCTTGATCTTTTTTCTCTAAAGCTACTCTTACAGTAGTTCAAGATAGAACAAATGAATACTTTACAATTCCCAATAATTACAATCTTGGAAATTGTAAAGTACAGTAAATTGTAAAGTAACTTTACAATTATCAAGATTTACAATCTTGGAAATCCTAAAACTTTCGTTCACTAACCAGTAGATTAGAGATATTCTAGGCAACTTTATTATACAATATTGGCAATTGTAATGTAAAGTATTACAAGCCCGATCTTTTGTTTTATAACTTACATTACAATTACCAATATTGTAAAGTTGCCTAGAATATCTCTAATCTACTGGTTAGTGAACGAAAGTTTTAGGAATTTTTTTGGCTAGAAAGCAAAACTGCTACCAATTTGATTTTTTGTTCTCTATCTACTTTACAATTTCCAAGTAGGCAACTTTACAATATTGGCAATTGTAATGTAAGTTATAAAACAAAAGCTCGAGCTTGTAAAGTATTATAAGCTCGATCTTTTGTTCTATAACTCACTTTACAATTGCCAAGATTGTAAAGAAGCCTAGAATATCATCTATCATATCTTTAAGGTTTCAGGTCTAGTGGGTGTTACCCTTGGTTCCCTTTTGCAAGATCATTTGCTTGTTTGTTGCCTTCGTTACAACTATGTATTTTATTTTAATGTTTCTATCAAAGTTAGATGTTTCGTGATATTACAGTATTCCCAATACAAACAACTACTTTCAGTCGATCAATCCTTACCTGTATACAATGCCCTTATTATGCAGGAACTTCAACCCAGATACAATCTCAGCAGCGTAAAATTTAGCTCTTTCTTCAGAGAACCTGCCAGACTGCTGAATGTGGAACATCAAATCCCCACCGTTCAAATATTCCATCACGAAAAACAGATGTGACTGAAAAAATAAAAAAATCATAGTTCCTCAATATGCTCCTAAATTTAAAAATACTTACATCTGTTTGGAAAGTGCAAAGTAGATGGCACAGATAAGGATGCTTGGTACCCAAAGCCAAAACTTTTCTTTCGATAAGGGTACACTCAACGTCATCATCTTCCAAGACCACGTCTTTCTTCAAGCATTTGATGGCGTAGTAGTATTCGGTTTCCTTCAGTTCAGCCAACAGGACCTGGAAATATCAGGAAAATCATAATAAAGAATTCCCTAACAAGTTTTTCGAACCAACCTTGCCAAAACTGCCTTTGCCAAGCACTTTCAGGAAATGGAAGTCTTCCACGCAGTATTTCCTGAATCTAGGAATGGTGGTAGCAGGAGGTGTTATCCTTCCACTCTTCTGGAACCCTTGGAAGGTGCTGGACTTACAGCATTCCTCCTCGTTGGGGTCTATGGCGAAGGCAGGATTCGTAGCAGGACTTAATGACGAAGGTTCTCTCGATTCAGTCGTTGATCCTTTGGAAACATTTCTTGTTTAGATAGATTTTTATATTTATATAGAATTTGAAGCTTTTTCTCGAGGAAATAATTTGTTGAGGATAATGTCAAGAATAATTAAGATTGTTCATTGGTAAAGTCAAGAAGTTTTACTAGGCATTGTGGTGGTTATGAGGCAGGGACCACTGATTAGCTTAAGTGGTTCCAAAAGCTAACGTGTATAAATATTAACTGAATTTGTGAATAATCATTTCTCTCAAGGTATGTTAATTTTCAAGAAGAACATTGAAAAGTCTTGCTTAGCATCAATTGGTGCTGATGCATTCACATTTTTGTGCCAAATCTTGAGAGAAAATTAGAAATATATCCAAGTACTGTATGACTAATGTTTCCATTAAACGAATTGTCTACGAGAAGGTCAAGATCTCACCTTACTCGACACCGTATGTTGATTTAAGAGCATATTATTAGATTCAACTGGTCGCTGAAAATAACCGGTAATTAATATAGCTTTTAATCTGATTTGATGATTGGCAGGCTTATGTTACAAGTTGATGGTTTACATTGAGCACATTGATGCATCAGAGGCACTAAAGAATACTCAAATTAGAATTCCTTCAATTTGCAATTATGCTTCTGTTTATGTATGGTGGTATTTTTATCTTCCAGATAATCAGTGGACTATCAGTTTGCCCAAATGTCTATTATTTTCGAATTTTGAGGCAAGGGTGGTCTTTCATAATTGAGCTCAACTCACTGATGAAGAATGAAGTGAATGAGGTGAAAATCTCTCGAATGGAATGTGATAGAGACTTGAAATGTTAAGGGTAGGAACAGGGTCTGTATATCTTGGTTGGGTTAGTTAATGTGCTATATCTTTCAGATGGTTCTGAAGTTATACATAGATGGAATTTTGTTTACTCTTTAATTGAAAAAATAGCCACCTAGTCGAGCTGCAATTCAAGAATCAGTTGTACAATGGCAAAAAGAATATTTATGGAAATTTTCCTGTTGATTTTAATTTAGGGAGAATTTAAAATAATAATAATAATAATAAATCGCCTTTATTGTTACAAAAATTATAAATAAAATATCATAATTGGAGAAAAAAACTACTATGACGTGGCGAAGTCTAGCTAAGCTATTCAAACTCAACCACATCAGAGCAGGAAAAAGGAAGAAAAAAAACATATATGTTGCACGAGATACCAAAAAAAAGTTAATATAAACAAAATCATGAATAATGAGCCCTCGAATATAGAGCAGGTATGTTGACTCTTTCAAACTACTACATTCGGTTCTGATCATTTAAAAGATACTGTTTGTATTTGACCCTGAATCTGTTAACGCTCAAATTCCTGAGATCCTCTGGAAGGGAGTTAAGAAGTGATACAGCACAGTAAATAAAGGACCTACAAAACATGGCAGTCCGATGACGGGGAACAAGGAACCTGCCCCCGAATCTGGTACCCCTACCATGTCTCGACTCCACCGAGACAAAACCAGACAGAAGATGCTTTGGTGAATCCGGAGACCTCAATAACTTCACAGTGAAATCTGCAAGATGAAGTTTTCTCCTACCATCCATATTGAGCCAACCCGTTGAAATTAATGCACCGCTTATGTGATCGAATTTTCGTAATCCATATATCAAACGGCAACAGTTGTTTTGAACCCTCTGGATGCGATCCTTCTCCAATCTCCGCAAACAAGGACCATACAAGAAATCACAGTAGGTAAAGTGAGAAAGCACGAGTGATTCACAAATCTTTGTAGTATTTCAATATCTCAGAATTTATTGGCCAGATTTTACTGAAATTTTTGTGTATAAAATTGCATCAAGTTTATATAGAACTGAGCTTGGGAACATTATGTTTTTTTTGTTTTGTATTCTGGAATATTTTTCGGAATTAATGTAGCAATTTTTGATTCAATTCTTGTATCTATACAGGATGATTCACCGGGATGGCCAATTAGACGTTTATGGAAAACTTATCATAATTTTGAGCTGAAAATTTACATACTGGGCTTTGAGACAATGATCTTTCTCCCTAAAATATTTTCAGATCGCTACAACTTCCGGTTATATCAGAAACAGACTATTACTTCCTTATTTCAAATGGCACACTCAGTATATTATTGCATCATTAGATAGCTTTTTTGATGACAATTTCGGCTGTATGCCATACCTTGGCTGAAAACTCAACGGTTCATTAGTTGAGGGATTCTTATGAAAAAATTGTGGCGATGAGGACTAACATTTTTTTGATTTTTTCGGCAGAAAAATCATTTTCCGAAAAACATTTTTTTTTGCGATTCTGCAAATACGTAGTATTATAATACTGTTTGCGGTTTGGACCAAAAAGGTACAGGGTGTTCATAAAAAAATCATGAACTTGGACAACTCAAATTCATCAAAACTCGAGATTTTCAGATCAGAACCTATATTTTTTATTATTTCAGTTGATTCTACGTACAAAAATAGTTGGGGTTACTTAAGCAAACGCTTTACCTAAAGTGAATACTTCAATTGTTATCGAGGAAGAACTTTAAATGAGGAAATATAGCCGAAATTGTCATCAAAAAAGCTATCTAATGATGCAATAATATACTGTGTGTGCCATTTGAAATATGAGAGTAGTAGTCTGTTTCTGATATAACCGGAAGTTGTAGAGATCTGAAAATCTTTCAGAGAGAAAGATGATTGTCTCAAACCCCAACATGCAAATTTTCAGCACAAAATTATGATATGTTTTCCTAAACGTCTAATAGGAGTAATAGGCCATCCCGGTGAATCACCCTGTATATTTATTTTATAATAAGATGGGTTTATTCAATTCGAATTTTTCCACAATATCTCTCTTTTCAACCAAATTTTCACCTTGGTAACAATGACTAATGTGTTTCAGGAACTTGAGTCGGAAAAATCTGAAACACGTCGAGATCGATCTCCAATCTACGTCATCCGAACAAAACGTAGACACACACCGCGTTCGAAAATAAAATAACACCGTAGTGCCAAATTGGCGTAGTTGCTAAAATTGGCCTATTCGATTGCAGAGGCGTCGGCATTATTTTTACCCAGCGTATCGGATAGACACACAAAGCTTTTTTCGACCTGCTTACAATAACATTTCTGTTTGGGTCATGTGCTCTGGAAAGTTCGGAAATACTAGTTGTTTTTATTGGAACGGAGGTTCTTGGAAGATTTTTTCGATAACGAGGTGGAAAATCCCGCAGAATCATTCAAAAAATGTATATTTCGCGTTTGTTAATTCATACTATCATTCAAACTTACATAGGCGTACAACTTTAGTTCCACCGTTTTTTTTCTGAAATTCGAGGCTTTATTGTGAAAAACTGGTTATATTTTTGTCCACTACTCCCTCCTATTTTTGGGGCAACGTAAGAATCCCACGTTTAAAAAAACTGGTCATCTTTTACTTCTCCATAAAATCGGAAGTGCTAGTCAGTCAGGCCATGTACCATTGATCGAAACAAGTGATAGTCCGAGGGAGAAACGTCTGGAGAATACGGCGTGTGGGGTAGGACTTCCCATTTCAACGTTTCCAAGTATGTCTTGACCACTTTCGCAACATTGGGTCTGGCATTGTCATGCTCCAAAATCACTTTATCTTGTCTCTCGCTGTATTGAGGCCGTTTGTCCTTCAATGATCGACTCAAACAAATTAATTGCGTTCGATAACGATCGCCTGTGATTGTTTCAGTCGGTTCTAACAACTCATAATACACTACGTCGAACTGGTCCCACTAAATACTGAGCATGACCTTGGAATCGTGAATATTCGGTTTGGCCGTCAACGTGGAAGCATGGCCGGGATATCCCCATAATTTTTCGCGCTTGGGATTATCGTAACGAACCCATTTTTCGTCTCCAGTCACAATGCGATTCAAAAATGCCTTTCGTCTATGCCTTGCAATAATCTATTCATAAGCAAATAGGGATTCGCGGCTTGACTTGTTATTCAAGCTACTTGGCTTGAATTTTTTTGGGGAAATTTCCTTTCAGAAACGAAAAGCATATGAAAACAATAAATGCATGTTTGCATGATTCGATTTCAACTAGTTTTGCCATAGAAATTCTATAAGTCAAGATGGTTAAGTAAAATGGCAACACTGTATATTATTTTTTGACATTTTTTATGTCATTTGTGTCCAGTAGGTTATGTCATTTAATCATGGAAAAATACACGCTTCAACAACGTTTAAAAATTGTTTACTAATCAAATTTGTGAATACTGAGAAAATTTGAGATTAATTATTCATATTCGTCTTATTGTTGACAAAGAGCAATCAAGTGCGGCTCAGTACTTTGTATTGGTAGTCTTGTTTTGTTTAAAAAAAATTCACTTTCAAATTGGGCATTTTTATTGAATCGTTCTGTAAATATATGATTGATGAATCGCCCTAGATATTCCCATGGAGCATAAGAAAAAAAATGAGGTATAACAAAACTGTCACCCATCCAGTTGCTGACCGTGTCCGGCGCTGGTCTCATAAAAGTCAGAAAAAACAAGATTTTCGAAAGTTTCTCAAAAACTCAAACAAAGAACTCTACTTTCATTTTCACAAACAAAACTTCCAAACCTCTGTCAGTGCATCTAGAATTTTTACGACCTACCGAAAAGAAACAAAGAAACGCTATCCCATCCTGTTTACAGCTCCCGACGTATAAATCACCATCAGGACTATAAAAATATTAAATTGTCCAAGCCGCACCATCTGGCAACGTTATTTTCGTCGTCCAACTTTCAAGAACCGCGCGAAAACAAAATTGACCGAATTTCTATACGGGAAACAGTATCCTTTATTCTTACCAAGAATCATAACAATTTCCAAGATTTTATCTGTTCAACGAAAGGTAACGGTAATCCTCTCACTACCAATACCGGTCCAAACGAATTTTCCAGGTCATTTCCATGAAAATTCGAAGTTTAATGATGCCGCCAATTGATATATGGATTCTTTCACGGTTCTATATCGAAGTTTGAAATTAAGTGAAATCAAGAGTTACGGGACGTTTTCTTGATGCTTATCCAAGATATGAATCATTTTATTTCGGATGAAAGTGTGAAAAACAACTCTGTTTTCTATAGACAGATTTCGATTATGGGAATTCTCATCCGGTAAGAAAAAATCTGTTGGTGTTAGATCACAAACCTAGAAACTAGCTTTCTCATACGTACGCTCAAGAGAGCCTCAAAAGATACCTTAATAGGGCTCATATTCATATCCCTGCGGACAGCCAGGCCACGCTGAGGTCCTTGTAATCACATAGCCAAGGGTCTCCGCTGACATGGGAGTGTTGTAATACCATAAAGCAACTGGCCAGAGGCAATAAAGTAAGTCGAAATGAAAGTGTCTATGAACAAACGATAAGAGCATCAAGGTTAACACCTGTTGATCCTGAGCTTTTTGGTGGGCTTGGAAAAGACAAATATAAGGCAGTGGTTCAACAGTAAGAGTTGGACAATAGAATAACCCTCTAGAGTTCTTACTCAGGCAGAGAAATTTGGGTTGCTTTCTCCGACCTATACCAGAAAGTTCTTGAAGCTGCCACGATCTGAGCTAAGGGTAATGATGGGACTGCTGACAGGCCTCTGTTGGTTCAAATAACTTTATACTGCAGGGGAAACTCAGCAGATGATATTTGAAGGCTCTATAGAACAGACTGAACACAAATGTCTTAAGTTGACTGGCCTAAGAACCACTCATATAGGTCAGGACATTTACGAGGCAACAGCTAAGGCTCCTAAGGATGTTGTTGGTTCGTTGAAAGTATCGTCAACCTCTTTGGTTTTGTATTAATGGGTAGGGTTTAAGACAAAAGATCCATGTGGTCGCAGTTGATAGAAGACTGATCGAGCCACAACGACCTCGATTCAAAATAATAATAATAGATAACACTACACGGCACATTTACAGATAATGGGGAATCCTTACAATAGATAATAGATGCTGTATATAAAAGAGGGAAAAACCCAAAGATCATGGTAATCTCCAAGACCAATTATATAACAGCCAACATGGGGCAGTGCTTAGAACATGTGAACAAAGTCAAGTAACTGGGATGCTGGATAACTGACAGTAAAGATCCAAACATCAAGATAACATCAAGAATAGAGTAAGCTAGATCAGTATTTGAGCGAATGAAGAAACTTCTAAGTATGAATATTGGACATTCAAGTTGACAACAAGTTAACAGGCGAATCGAAGAATTTGAAATGTGGGTCTTTTACATAATTTTGAAGACTTCTTGGACATAAAAAGTGTCAAATGAGAGGGTGCTAGACAGTGTTGATGCAGATTTAGAGCTCTAAACCATACAGGAAACCAACTCTTATCAATTAAACTTAGTATCAATTTAAATCGGCTACGAGTTGAGGGGTAGTCAGTATCAATCGCCCCAGTTGATTGTAAAGCGCAGAATAAGGGGAAAATGAGAACTAGAAGGGAGACAAAACTCCTAGATGAAGAATATGTGGGACTGAACAGGGATGAACGTCCAATCGTTGCTTTACACCGCCCAAAAGAGAGACAAGTTTGCTATGGTTGTCGCCAATATTCACCAGAAGAGGCACTAAAAGAAGAAGAACAAAGATCATACGACCTTGGAGAATAGGTTGAATTTGAACTATAGGAAATTGTGCGTTATTATTGGTAAATAGAAGAATAGAATCTTTATGATTTTTACTTTACTCAAGTAAAGTAAACATTTTTTTTGCGATAATTGACTAAAATATGAAAATAGTTAAGAAGATAATAGACCATGTGTGTAACAAAAGAAAGAGAGTAGATAATTTTTTTAGATTGTAATTTTAAACGTTTTGTGCCAAGTCTTGTCAAAAAATGTTGCTAGTTGGGTGTCATTTTGTCAATTTTTGAAGTATGAAATATCCGAAAAATTGAACAAAATTGATCAATTAAAATGAAAAAAATCTAACTGGTTCCGACGTCGTACTTCCTTCAAAAGGATTAGAAAGATCTCTCTTCATTTCGAAAAAAAATCTACTTGTTAGGTACCTATATTCAATACCGGTTTTCCGTGAAAAATCTCCTTCTTTTTCCACAATAATTCAATATCTTAATACATACCTCTCTTGACCGAGTCAATGGCCTCAGCTACAAGTTTTTGGTTGACACCGCACAGATTCGCCGTCAATTTTTCACACTTCTTGTGACAGTTCACGTCGCAATCTGTTGAGAAATTCGATATGGAAAATTTTTAAAAATAAATCTAGCGCTATGCGGAAACATTTCATCATCTCTTATAATTCTGTTCAAGTTTTCTTGTTGTTTCGTAATATTAGGTATGTTGTCCATCTGTGAGAACAAGAGTTACCTATTATCTCAATAAATTTATTGTAATCTAGAAGCATTAATGATTAATCTTTGTTATGTAAGAGGAATATAAACTTTTTCTCTTAATATTGACGTGTAATATAAAGTGCAGCAGTATTTTTAGGTAGGCTCTTAATCATCTTTTGATCTAATGCACAATTTTCGGATGCAACTTTTCTGCATCAGTGAAAACGTTCAAAATCTAAGTTAAGTGGGTTTATAGATTTTCTGTTTATTTATAGTACCGTTTCGAATTGGTTTTACGATTAATTTGAAGATAGACGGCGCCAGATGCGTTGTATTGCACGGAAATGTGCTAGATACAATTCAATCCCACCTCTTCCTGCAATAAGACCAGACATGTATCTGGAAAATTTTTCAGATTTCCTTAATTTTCTGCCTGTCTGAAATTTCTTGAAGATAAGAGATTTATCTGCTTGAAATTTGGTATGGAAATTAGTTGAACACTGCATTGATTTCCTTATCTTAAGAATCAGATCCTCTTATTTTGAAGGTTAAAAATTGGTGAATACCTAAACAACGTAACTTCTTTATTACTGGTGCTATGAACATGGGACAGAACCATTCTTCAGGCACTTTTTTTAGTATAATATATTGGTGTTATCATTCGTTTATTATTGCAATTAGTTATAATACAAACTTGAATTTTACAATGTGTGTTAAATTGTTCTTGCCGAGATTCTGGCATTACGAGGTGACTTAGCTACTTTGAAATATTTAAGTTAGAGTATCATAGTTTCTTTTATTTTTTGACAAAATATAACTGGTATCCCAGTATTTAATATTCAGTGCTGCTATTCGTAGATCAATAAAAGAACACTTTATTTAAGGATTTTCTAAAAGCGATTGATTGAAACTAGCCAAATCGAACCAATTTATTCATGTCATCTTCAAATGAAAGACGTTTTGTAGAAAGTTTAGAAATTGTGGCGACGAAGGCAAGATCGCACCAATTACCAAAGTTCATTAATATCCAGTGGACTTTAATTTATTGAAAAATTGTTCGTTAGTAACGTGGCAATTTTAATTTCAACTCAATGTTACCTGGCACCGACAAGTCTCTAAAAATAACTACGCTTTCTGGCAATATTTTGTATGAACCATTGTTTCAGAGTTGACTGAATCCTGCATCGTAGGTATTTCGAGAGAAAATATCCTAGATTTTACGTTTTTGGAAAGAATACGACGAACACCTCGACTCAAAAAGAATAGGCCTCCACGTTATCCTGATTTAAACCCTATGGACTTTTTTCCCCGGAGTCAAATTCTGCTACTTGATAGTTTTAATACGTTCTCATATTTATATCAATTACACTTTTTGTTGTTATTTTAAGTATTCTGTGATGAAAGGAGAAATTAAAGTCAATTCAGAAACCGTTGAGAAACGTTCAAACACGATTTAGACCGAATAAATGATTATTATTCCGCATGATAATTTAATACATCGGAATGAAACTTGGAAAGAAAGTGTTCAACTATTTTAAGAACACATTAATGTTACAACTTGTACCTTGACATTTTGATGGTGTTTTGAAATGATTTAGTACCGCTATTTCAATCTCTCGTTAGATGGTGCTGTAAATCTTACACGGGCTGAAGAGGACCAACATTCCACGCGATATCGTTAAGTATTAGATAATAACCTCATTTTTTTGCAAAACAATTTGGAAGGATATGCAGAAACATATTGAGATTCCAGAATTGAATCCAAACAGGTCCAAACTTCTGTGGTAATCAAATAGGTAATTTAAACTACAGAGGACGTTGAACTCTATTGCACCCTGTATTTATATACAGTATTTATATACAGGGTACGATAGCAAAAATATTCTTTCAAAACGCCAAATCAAATTTTTCAATAACTGACTTGATCAAAGAACTTCATATACCTACAAACAAAATATCAACGGAATTAAAGAGATGATCTCCCAAAAACCCAATCCACAGATTGGTTTCACCATTTTCGAACTGAACCCTAAATTTCAGTCCGATTGGATGGGCATTTTTTCAATTATTGAGAAAATAAAATTTCATAAGAGTATAACCTACTCTGAAAATCTCAAATCCCTAGAACATTCCATTCGAGATTTACCGTCTACACTGCTGCCGGCCGGACAGAATTGATTTTAACCTCGAATTCTTCAGCAGTGAATCGAACCTAATCTTTATATAATATTCTCGTCTCAAAATTCGAGAATTCAGATATATGGCAAAATGATTTTCCAGAAAAAAAAACGCATTGACACAATTTCTTACATAAGCCAAATATAGATACTAACGCACATTTTATTGTCATGTTGAATTCTTTATAATGTTTCCAATCTTGTCTATAAAAATAAGTGAATATAACTATGTTACTTTCTGCTGAAAGTACAGACAACTACTAGGAATTCACGGTTTGACTTGATATTCAAGCTACTTGACTTGATATTCAAGCTACCTGACTTGGGCTTAACTTGAAGTCAACTCAAGTTCAAGTCAAGTAGTAGTTTTTCAATGTCAAGTCAAGTATTCATTTATCAAGTACTTGACTTGACATCGAAAAACTATTATTGGACTTGAATTGATTTCAAGTCAAGCCCAAATCAAGTAGCTTGAGTATGTATCAAGTCAAGCCGTGAATCCCCTACGTTATGCTTCCATTTCAGATGAGAAAATAACATTATGAATACATGTGACATCCAGTCCAGTGAGAAGTTGATTTGCATTTTAAATATCATAGATTTTTTTAATTCGATTATCCATTCAATAAAAATGTTTTTTCAATAATTAGGTTCTCTTGAAACGCATATCTATTTATATATGAAGGAGTTCAATACCTCATGATTAAACCCAAAAATCATTTCCTCAAAAAAAGAGCTACAAAAAAATGAAGCATGCAATTTCATGTGTATCTTTGTCGAGCAAATTTCGTAAAAATTATAAATATATTTTTCCAATAGGTATTATACAATTCAAAATAGTAACACTATGTATATGTTTTCGACATTTCTCATTTCATTTGTGCTCAATAGGTAATGTCATTTCATCATGAATAAATATACGCTTCAACAGGGTTTAGAAATTGTTTTATCAAAATCAGAGCTTTGAGAATAATCAGAGAAATTTAAGAAAAATTCATGGACAACGTTATTGAGTTAATCAACTCACTTTTCGTCGTAATGAAAACATATTTGAAAGAGTACTAAAACTAATAAACTGAAAGTATTTATTCACAAATGTGCACTTATTTAAAAAAAATCAACAATTTCTAAACGTTGTTGAAGCTTGCATCTTTCCATGTTTAAATGCCATAACCGACTGAACATAAAAGACATAAGGAATTTGGGATTCACGGCTTGACTTGATATGCAAGTTACTTGACTTGAAATCAACTCAAGTTTAAGTCAAGTAATAGTTTTCCAATGTCAAGTCAAGTACTTGATAAATAAATACTTGACATTGAAAAAAACTACTTCTTGACTTGAACTTGAGTTGATTTCAACTCAAGCTCAAGTCGAGTAGCTTGAATATCAAGTCAAGCCGTGAATCCCTATAAGGAATGTCAAAGAATAATACACAATGTTATCATATAACCATTGGAAATTCTATTATTTCTATTGGAAAACTCTTGGTTATCGAATTCACTGAAAGATGCAGCAAAATCAAATAATTTGCATTGTCTCACAAAGATACATCAGAAACGAAATCGCTATCGATGCAAACATCTAGTGCTAAGAAGCAAAACCAAAATCTAACCCTTATCCTTGTTTTTGGCAGCCCCAGAATCGAACCCTGAATCATTGGAAGACGTACTTGCACCGTAGATGAGACTTCTGCCATTGTTGTTCTCGTCTCCTCCCTCCTCCTCTGTTTCTGCCTCTGAACTGTCCTCACTATCACTAGAATCATCACTGTCTTCGTCACTGCTACTCGTCCTAGGCTGATATCGCTCCCATTGGCCAAACCGACCCTTGGGCAAGTGTCTTTTACGGATAGTCTTAGGTCTTGCGTATATTTCTACCGGACACTCGTCGTACTGTTCAGGTTTCTTGAAGGGATGCATCCATTTGGAGAGTCTGTTGGATTGAAGGGGAACGAAAACTTCTTTGGCATCTTCTTCCTTCTGTTCCTCTTCTTGAGGCTCTGGTTCTGGTGGTGGTTCGAACACTAGAAGGTCGGGATCTTCTTTCTTCGCTTTTTGTATCAGAGACCTCTTGGAGATTATCCTTTTCATCTCAGCTTCGGATAGTTTTCTTGTTGGAACAACATTTTCAACTTCCTCTACTTCTGTATTAGTTTCGACACTTTCTTCTTCTTTACACACCGGAGTTTCTTCAGTTTTTGTTGTTTTATTGGTTTCATCTTCAACCACCTTGTTTTTCTTGATTGGTTTACCCTTTTCCACCCCTCTTTTGGGTTCTTTATTTGTGTCCTTCAGAAGATCTTTATGCGATTCAACTTGCTTATTTTCTTGAATCAATAGCTCCTTCTTCGATTCTTTCTTCGGACTGATCTCACTTTTCACTGTTTCTTTTTTATTTTCTTCTTGAACTAATACTTCCGTCTTTGTTTTAATTTTCTCCAAAACAAGGCTGATCTTCTTCTTTTCCTCTTCCACTATTGCCTTCTTCTCATTTTCTTCAATAAGTGTGTCTGAACCAACTTTCTTCGAACTGAGCTTACCTTTCTTCTGTTCCACCCTATCTTTTTCTTTATTTTCTTGAATCAATGGACCTTTCTTCGATTCAAGTTTTTCTGGACAGATCTCAATTTTCTTCTCTTCAACTGTTTCTTTTTTCTTATCTTCTTGAACTAATACTTTTGTCTTCATTTCAATTTTCTTCAAAACAGGACTTATCTTCTCCTTTTCCTCTTCCACTATTGCCTTCTTTTTATTCTCTTCAATAAATATATTTGATTCAACTTTTTTCAAAACAGGACTGATCTCACCTTTCTTCTGTTCCACTCCATCTTTCTCTTTATTTTCTTGAAGCAATACCTCTTTCTTAGATTCAAGTTTCTTTGGGCTCATCTCATTCTTCTTTTCTTCAAATGTTTCTTTTTTCTTATCTTCTTGAACTGATATTTCTGTCTTCATTTCAATTTTCTTCAGAACAGGACTGATCTTCTCCTTTTTCTCTTCTTCTATTGCCTTCTTCTTATTATCTTCAACAAATATGTCAGATTCAACTTTCTTCAAAACAGGTTCATCCTTACATATTTTCTTTTGAACTATATCTTTTTCCTCTGTTTCTTTAATAAGTAGATCTGTTCTCAATTGGAGTTTCTTCAAAGCAGGTTTTATACTTTCCCTGGGTCCAATAACTTTCCAAAAGTCTTCTCCACTTTCAGATCTTTGGATCGCATTATTATTTATTTCTTTTTGTACTTCTATTGTACTATTCTTCGTTTTCGGTAGAATAATGTGTTTCCTATTAACAATATTCATCATATCTTCTTGAATTTTTGTATTCATATCACCTTCTTTCAAATTGTCCCTCTTCAATGTTTTATCAGATTCTTCTTTAGTATCTCGAATAGGTTTCTGAAGAGATAATTTATTTTTGGGACCCTTCTCTTGACTGCTCGATCTTTCCTCAGATTCTTTTATCTGCTCCAAAATGAGTCCCATCCTAGCAGTATGCCTCTTTTTGATGACATTAGATACAACAGGTTTCTTATTCACGGGAAGTTCAATTTTATGTGTTTCCGATTTTTCAGCTTGCAGCTTAGCTGTCACTTTTTTAACGTGCTGTTTTTGTTCGTTCTTTTCGTCCGCTAACTGTTTTGACGTTGATTTCGTTTCAATCACTTTTTTCTTCGTTTCTTCTTTGTTTTCCTCATCCAATCTCTTGATTTGTTTTTCTTGTTTGGAAACAATGATATCTTTTTTTGGGGTTATTTTTGGAATAGGTTCTATTTGGGTTTTACTTTCATTTTGTTTGATTTCTTCAATAGTAAAATTGAATTTAAGTTTGCCACCTTTTATCTGTTTCGGTGAAGGTGACTCTTCAATAGTTATATCATCTATTATAGCCTTCAGAACAGGCTTTTCTTCTGGTAATGTGTTTTTGGCAATTACAACGTCAGTTTTTTCTACCTTAGGTCTATTTTCATTTTGGTCCTCACATTTGTTCACTTCCTTTAGATCTAAGTTAGAACTTTTGGTCCTATGAATTTTTTTTTGCACGTTCTTCTTCTGTTTGGGTTGTTTTGAATCCTCATCTGATATATCCAGGATCAGCTTGGTGGAATGAGTTTTGTTGTATTTTTTTCTTTTCTTGACACTACCCCTGGAGTCGTAGTTTTTATCAATTTTATCGTCCATATTTTGCGTATCCACCTGCGTCAGTATAGTATCGATAACGTTCTTCTGAGAATCAGATAAATCTATAGAAGTCCTCCTAATTTCCTTCAGTATATCCTCAGGTTGAAAATGTCGACTTTGTCTCCTCTGTATCTCAACAGGCTGTCCAGGATTCAATTCTTCATCAATCTCCTCAGAAGTGATTGCAGTACAAATATCATGAAAACTAGGAGTTTTAATCACAGACTGTTTATGCTTGATGCTTCTTCTTCTTTCTGGTTTCTTTTCAGGGGGTGGAGATCGATTTTCTGAAGGTATCAGAAATTTTTCCTTCAACAACTCACCTGGGGTTTTCTTCAGTATCTTAGGGGATGATTCAACTTCGTCAGGGTACAGTTCGTCAGGTTCGAAATTTTCTCTCCATTTCCTATAGGTGGGGGAGTTGATAACCCTGTCTTTGTGGATCGTTCTCAATCGTACTGTAGCACGTTCTCTTTTGATGTTAGCTGTAGGAGTGGCTTCCTTTAACTCTGTAGAAGATCTTGGACTTTCCGCCGTTCTGGAAGGACTTGGTGACTTGGAATCTAACTTCGTTTCCGACACATCCTTCCTTGGTCTATCGTATTTCCTGTATTTGTTGGTGGATACGTCGATATCAGCTGTGTTGATCTTGATAGGTCTTGGCACAATCACCGGAGTGTAGATCACTTTAGGGGAGTTAATTCTACGTAAAGGGGAGTTTGTTCGTCTTTCAGTGATGGTAGAAAGATGAGGTTTGTAGTGACGAAAACCTCTCGAGTAACTCGGAGCAGGTCTTGTGAAATTGTTGGCTACTATCGAGGAATGATTAGAATAAGGACCTGATAAGAATAAAGGAGTGTAGGAACTGGTCGAGGGTCCTGAATATAGTCCAAGTTCTGAGTAGTACGGCATCTTGATTGATTGCCAGTTAGGAGTAAAAACACGTGATAAATCAATAATATTTGCACGTTGATTACCTTCCAATTATTTATCACCTGTTGACGGCTCGAGCTCACACTTTAACACAAAGTTTATCCAAACTTCCTGGTACACTGAACAGTCATAATCACGCGGGTATCAGTTCGTGGAGATGAAAAACGAGGAAAATTTCATTTCGACACTCAATTTTCACAACAACTTGTAGAGGCGCGATGTTTATTTTACCGAAGATGATGGGACAGACCTCTTGACTTATAAACTTTGAGTGTTACATACTGAACCGAGCGGTGAGAGTTGCCAATCGGAATTATTTTTAAACCGGAGAGTCTTGTGACGTTTGCTCCCTACTGTGCCGTCTACGAATGCCGGGACACCTGTAGGTTCCCGGTGGAACAATGTGGAATCCGGGATAAATGGAAGCAATTAGATGAAGAGGTGGGAGGTCTTATTGTTTCGTGGTCGTCTGTTGTATGATGAGGAATTTGTTTTGTTTTTGAGTTATGTCCAGGCATTAGTCAGTGGGTAACGATGTGTTGGAGGAGTCATTTTAAATTGACAAAGCGTGATTTTGAATGTAAATCATGAACTAGCAGTTGTTAGAATATGTCGTAAAAACTACCGACAATATTACACTATGGTTAATACTTTCATCGATATTGGATTTGATAAAAACTTCCAATTTCACATTATGGTTTTTTCTTCTTATTTTAGAGCTAAATATCTCAACACATGAAAAAACTGTGAAGAAATAGTGGAAATTGAAATAACTCGTATTTAATATCAGGATGTACCTTACTGAATATACTAACTGACAAATAAACTGCAACACCCAGAATCAGCTATTTTAATTTTAAATTTTTTTTGGTAAAATATAGATGGTATAGCAAGGAGTGAATGATTGAAATTTGGATAAAACAGAGGGTTTACAATTTTTTTTAATGAATTTGTTAATAATGTGTTTGTCCACCGCAATTATCTATACACTCTCCAACACGTCTCGACAATGATGCAATAAGATGGTCAATTCCTTCTTGAGGGATACTATACCAAGCTACCTGTACTCAGAGCCGCCAAAGTCCGTGGAAGCTGGGGTAAATTTCCAAGCCTTCTACTCATGATGTCCCAAACATGCTCTATGAGCAAAAGATCGGGGGATCTGGACGGCCATGGCAAAAGATTCACATGGGTCGCTTCGAAAAAGTTTAAACTAACCCTGGCAACATGAGGTCGGGCATTATCTCGCTGAAATATTGGTTTCTCGAGCCGGTTAAGGTAAGGGAGAACATATGGCTCCACTATTCCTTGAAGGTAACGCAGCGCTGTCATGTTACCTCGAATAAAGACTAAAGGTGACCTACTTGCATGTGCAGTAGCACCCCATATCATAACGCCCACTGTCCGGTGTACATAACGCTACACATCAAACTGAGGTTCACGTCTTTCTCCCCGACGTCGTCTAATCCTTCTTCGACCATCAAGTGCACCCAAGGAGAATTGAGATTCATCAGAAAAGACGACCTGATGCCATTCCACATTGCAATGTTGACGTTCTCTGCACCACTGTAATCGTTGCCGGCGATGCTCAAACATCAGAGGTAACACAAGATGGTGTCGACAATGCTGCAGTCCAAAAGACAGTATCCGGCGGTAAACCGTTCGGACAGTTACAGGATGGCCTTGTTCCCCTAACCACAAATCAGACAAAGATCGAGTTGTCGCAAATCGGTCTCTAATGGCCATAAGTCTTAGACGTCGATCTTGAACTTAATTTGTGCCTCTTCGACGTTCGGTGCCTACTTTTCTTCGATTTTGGGCATTATCAAACCACACCTGATAACATTTCATAACAATAGTTGGATTTCTGTTCGTACGGTTAGCGATTTCTCGAAATGACAACCTCGCCTCCTGTAGACCAATAATTTGACCTCTTTCAAATTCACTTAGCTGGCGATAAATTCCGCGTACACGTGCTCTAGGTGTTTTAACAACAACTAAACAACGACTTTGGATCTCCTCGAACAGCTGGTTTGTTTTTAATTTTAAAAACTGGCAAAAAACGACTACAATATTCAAATAACAAAAATTGTTCACATGAAAAAACCTTCACGATTTTTTTCTCCAAATTTACTCCTTGCTATACTATCTGTTTTACCAAAAAAAAAATTTAATTAAAACAGCTCCTTCTGGGTGTTGCAGTTTCTTTGTCAGTTAGTTTATTTTGTTGGCAGTTCATTTGCAATGATATTAACAGTCGATCAGTTTTTCCTGGTACAAACATCTTAAATCATACAAAATGATTGAATCTATTCGGTTGTTTTTGTTGTAATAAATGACCAACTTGTTGAGCGATTCCATCATATAATTTTGATGTATTTCAAAGGCCCAATCAGCAACGATACGACATTGCTGGTTATCGATTTGTTTGAGATTTCGTTTCACCTGAACTTAAAAAGCCTTGAGACCTAAGTCTCTATGTAAAATACTGTGTAATGTCGTTTTTGGAATACAGCAGCAATATTCTGAGTTGTTTTGGAGCGACTCACACGGTTTCGATTCTTCACATCACTAACTTGTGCCAGCAGCTCAAATTTTTCACTATTTCCGCTCGAGAAGGTGACTGTGACTGCAGAATTTGTGAATTAATTTCAATGCAGTGTTGAAGCAAGTATCGTTCCATATAATAAGTCTGTAAAATCAACGGTTGGAAAAATATTGAATTCCACTTAAGGAAATCGTTCTCCAAATAAAAACCTTTCCTCACGTCAAACATTCCCGAAATTCCACTGTAAAAGAGTCTGGCAGACGACTTTCCTACAGACGTAAACATTTTTTTCACCGCGGTCTCAAACAAATACGCTCCCATTTAAAAGACAGATAACCACCTCAGCCTTTACGATTTGAGCGATAGTAACGACAGGTGCTAATCCCGAAGTTTTCTGGATATATTTCATACACCCACGCCTGGGCCCGTAATTTATTAGAAAAGACAGCCTTGCGGTACTCCGAACTCCATGCCCAACGACATTTCGTCTCGGACTTGCCAAATAAATAGTAGCGGATGAGATGGTCCAACGAATTTACCCTAAGAAAATTCGGCAACAAATGAAGCGAGAGTTGAAATGATAGGTGTCAAGCTCACCTTGGACTTGATGTTGGAAATAAATCGTTGACATTGATGTTGCAGCTCTATGATTCTTGGGATCAAGGTGTATTACGTGCAAGAGGCAATTTTTCAAACGTCTTTCCCTAACTTTTTTCTAGGTCTAAAAATAGGGAGTCATTTGGCAAGAGGATTTTTTTTTCAAGATTTATTGTCGAGGAAAAGTCGAGCAATAATCCGTTGTAGAAATTTGTTGGTTTTATATCCTGAGTATCCAACGATCACAGTAAGATAAAAAGGGCTCTGTGTATGCTATCAAAAATACTTCGATATTTGTGAATGGATGGCAGTAAGTGCTGGTCGATTTTGACGACATATTCAAAACGTCATGAACCAAGCTTAGACATATTATAAACAAACTCTTTTAACACATTTTTTTATTTTGTTTTGACCTCATATACTTTTGCTTGTGTGAATATGTCTGAATATGTGCCAAATAATCGTCATTTGCAAGAAGTGTTTATTTTCTTCTTGAGTGACTGTACTTGTCTGAGAGATGGCGTTATGGGCTTCACATCACTCTCTTATTCGTCACCTCTGGGGATATAAGATATAACCCATGACGTTAGAGTCACCATACTCCACCATGGAAAAGTATTTGGCAGAAATCACTGTGTGCCAAAGTGACGATTTCTCCAGTGATCTAGGGATGAAACACAGCATTCCTCAGGGAAGAGCCTTCAGACTTCACCCAAGAATGCTTCGCCAGACTCGAAGAAAATGGTGGCTGAAGCGTATTGATAGCCCTAAAACGTTTTCGGAGATAGGTACTGCTCTAAGTGAAACAAATCGTCCGCGAGCAGGAAGCCCAAAAAACTTCAAAGTCGCTGAATTAGAGGCTATGCTCGATGAGGATTCATGCCAAACGCAAGAAGAGCTTTCTTCAGCATTAGGAGGTTTCTTCATTGCATCGTGACAGATGAAGAAAAATGGATCTATTACAGCAACTCAAAGAAAATAAATTCTTGAGAACTGTCCGGTCGTGCTACTACGTCGTCGTGAAATTGTTACTGGGGAACGCTATCGACTTCAATTGATGCAATTAAGCCGAGCACTGCGTGAAAAACTGCCACAATACGAGTAGAGGCACGATGAAGTGATTCTACAGCATGACAACGCTCAGCCTCGAGTTGCTAAAACATATCTAGAAACACTCAATTGGTTCTACTTCATCCACCGTATTCCCCATATATTGCGCTGTCAGATTTTTACTTGTTCCTGTCTATGGCACTTGGTCTGGCTCATCAGCAGTTCCACTCATATGAAGACATCAAAAAATGGCTTAATTCGTGGATAACCTCAAAAGATGAACACTTTTACCCTAATGGTATTCGAGCTATACCAGAAAGATGAGGAAAAAGTGGTAGCCCCCAATAGGGAATACTCAGAAGGATTCATTCGTAATCATTTTTTCATAATAAAGTTGCATTTTCGAAAAGAAAAATAGGGTCAGTATTTGGTGGGACCAGCTCGGTGTAGTGTATTATGAGTTGTTAAAATCGTTGCACACCTTATACTTTACTATTTAATAATCTGACATTTTAAGGCGTTTTAGTTTGAGGGAAATATCTCAACCTCAACCTATAGTTAGTTGTTTTCATCAACTCTTCACCACAAAATTTCCACGTAAAACTCTAAGGTATTACAAAATGGTGGATGCGAATATATCTGAGACCATTTAAAAAAATAATAAGAAAAGTATAAGGCTATATCTGGTCATTCTGGTCTATCTGAAGTTCAGAATGGCCACGTGGCAATCTACAAAACTATCTCCAGCTTCGAATTCGTACTTCATGACGCTCAAAAAACATGAAACTTGGCAATTAGGCCCAAAACAAACTCCCAAACTGACGTCAACCTCATCGCAGTCTTTTATAATCGATTAAAACGCATCGTATTATAATCCGGACAAGCAAGTTATCTGCTCAGATCGATCTGCTGGCAGGGTTTAGGAAAAAAAGACGAACCAGAGATGAGCCAGATCGTAGAAATCCGAAATGTCGAACATACTGCTTGGCAGAGTTTTGGAAAGTTAGGCAAGTCAACAAATTGTTTTTTTTTGACGGGTTGTTCAGGTGCATGTTTGTTATTAATTGAAGTTGTTCCGGTTTTCAGCAGATGATTTATATTGTGTTTTTAGAAGTCGATAATGTATTGTGAATTGTGATTTGTTGTGTCTTGATCGGCCGATTCTGAATGTTACCTTTCTTTGTTTTGACTGATATCATTTTTCGGTTTGAAAATTAATGAGTTATTTTATACACATTTCTGTAATATATGAAATTGCAATAAAGAGTTCTACTTATCATACTAATATATTAACTGACAAAGGAACTGCAACACCTCAAAGGAGCTGTCTAAATATTAATTTATTTTTTCCGGTAAAACATAAATTTTATAGCAAGGAGTAAATGATTGTATTTGGAAAAAAAAACGTGAAGGTTTTTTCATGTAAACAATTTTTGTAACTCAAATATTGTAGTCGTTTTTTGCAAGTTTTAAATTTTACAACAAACCAGCTGTTCTAGGAGATCCAAAGTCGATGTTTAGTTGTTGTTAAAAGGCTTAGAGCACGTGTACGGGGAATTTATCGCCAGCTAAGGAAATTTGAAAGAGGTCGAATTATTATTCTACAGGAGGCGGGGTTGTCATTTCGAGAAGACGCAACCGTACAAACAGAAATCCAACTGCTGTTATGAGATGTTGTCGAGTGTGGTTTGATAATGCCCAAGATCGAAGAAGAGTAGGCACTGGACGTCGAAGAGGCACAAAGTAAGTTCAAGATCGACGTCTAAGACTTATGGCCATTAGAGACCGATAATGTGACAACCCGATCTTTGGCTGATAAGTGGTTAGGAGAACAAGGCCTTCCTGTAACTGTCCGAACGGTTTACCACCGGATAATTTCTTTTGGACTGCAGCATTATCGACCCCATCTTGTGTTACCTCTGACGGTTGAGCATCGCCGGCTACGAGTACAGTGGTGCAGAGAACGTC
This sequence comes from Harmonia axyridis, assembly GCF_914767665.1. Lineage (NCBI taxonomy): Eukaryota > Metazoa > Arthropoda > Insecta > Coleoptera > Coccinellidae > Harmonia > Harmonia axyridis. The sequence continues at coordinate 37,866,519 of NC_059505.1, forward strand.
AACATTGGAATGTGGAATGGCATCAGGTCGTCTTTTCTCATGAATATCAATTCTCCTTGGGTGCAGATGATGGCCGAAGAAGGGTTCGACGACGTCGGGGAGAAAGACGTGAACCTCAGTTTGAAGTTGACTTCATGTACACCGGACAGTAGGCGTTTTGGTATGAGTTGCTATTGCACATGCGAGTAGGTCACCTTTAGTCTTTATTCGAGGTAACATGATAGAGCTGCGTTACTTTCAAGAAATAGTGGAGCCATATGTTCCCCCTTACCTTAACCGGCTCGAGAATCCAATATTTCAGCAAGACAGTGCCCGACCTCATGTTGCCAGAGTTAGTTTGAATTTTTTCGAAGCGACCCATGTGAATCTTTTGCCATGGCCGCCCAGATCCCTCGATCTTCCGCCCATAGATCATGTTTGGGACATCATGGGTAGAAGGCTTGGAAATTTACCCCAGCTCCCACGGACTTTGGCGGCTCTGAGACATGAAGTACAGATAGCTTGGGATAGTATGCCTCAAGAAAAAATAGACCACCTTATTGCATCAATGCCGAGACGTATTGGGGAGTGTATAGATAATCGCGGTGGACAAACACAGTATTAACAAATTTATTGAAAAAAAATTGTAAACCCTTCGTTTTTTCTCCAAATTACAATAATTTACTCCTTGCTATGCTATCTATGTTTTCCCAAAAGAAATTTGAAATTTAAACAGCTTCTTCTGGGTGTTGCAGTTTCAGTTGTCAGTTAGTATATATGGGATTACCTACATTTGATCCATAAAGACACTGCATTCGAAAAAAGGTGGAAAATAAAGATCATATAAATTTATACATACATGCAGGTATAACTATGGAATATTTTCGAAACTAAGTGTGCGGCCTAATCTAAAATTTGAATATCCACAAAAAATATTTCAATTTGTATACGTTTTATATAAAACGACATTCCACACGAAAAAACTGTGTATTATATCTTTTATCAATGACAGCTATTTACAGACAACCTTGATAAAACGAAAAAACAAACAGTTTCCTGAAAATTATTTCTATAGTTCAATCAATTACTATCCGACCCCCATATACAGGGTGTTTCATCATAAACTGGACAAACATATATATTCGTGTAGAGGACATCGGGAGAATCATTTTTGCCTTATACAATATATCCCGTTTTCGACGCATAAGCGAGATACAGGGTGTTAAACGTCAATTTTGAGCAAGATTCTTATGGGTGTGGTCAGTATTGTATAACACTCAAAGAAACGGTTTTTGGTCAAATCTCAGTATTTTTGGGTCCTCTATTCAGAAAAGTTGATGAAATCCGAAAAAAGAATTACAAAATGGCGGAAAAACTGCAACGTTCCTAATTTTTTTTTCCGGTGGTCAAATTGAATTTTAGTTTCTGAATGAACACAATTTTCTAAGAATTTCTGTGCAAAAATTTTTTCAAAAATCGAACACAAATTTTTTTTTACATGTCTACAGCGATAAAAAAATTTCACCCGAAATGGATGAAATTTTGTACAATTGTACACCTTCAATTATCAATCACGAATATGAAAACAGAATTGTAAAATATTAATTGGTTTCGTTACTACAGCCATTCAAATGTTTCGTTCAAACCTCCAAAAAAATTTAGAATGACTTCTTAGAGTCAAAATTATTAAATTATTGCTATTTCCAAAAATTCCGGATGCTAAAATGTATTTATACAAAAAAAAATCAGTGAAACTTAGTTGGGAGTCGAACCCTCGATTCCAACGTAAGTATTAATGAAGAAATTAAGGCAGTTCTAAGGATATTAATATTCGTTGCTAAGCAACGGAAGTTCGTAGCTCATAGAATTCTACTGGTTATTTGAATTTCACTGAATATAATTTCGCAAGTATCGTGACACGAATTTGTTTGGAAACGAAAATGAAATATTCTCTTTTGGAAAAAAATGATATTGTGAAGGCTTATTATGAAGCGAATTGCTCAGGCAGAAAAGCATGGGAAATTTACTCCCGCAGATTTCCAAGCAGAAATTTGCCAAACTTCAAAACTTTTTATGAAACAGTACGCAAATTACGTGAAGAAGGAAGTTTGCACCGGAAAAAGAAGGAAACAATAAGAACAAACGATGATCGCATCCTCAATTTAGTAACCCAATGATTTCAACAAGAACTCTTTCGAACCACCCTCCAGTGAATAAAAGTAAAACTACTGTTTGGAGAGTACTCAAAAGGAACAGCTTCCATCCGTTCCATTTCAAACTTTGCCAAACTTTAGAAGACGGTGATTTTCATAGAAGAAAAGAATTCTGTCAGTTTATTTTGAGAAGAGTACGTGGAAATAGGGATTTTCTCCATCAAATTTTATTTACGGATGAAGCTATGATACTTTTCATAGGGATGGTTTCTTCAACAGAAAAAAATAATATTTTATGGCATAGAGAAAATCCGCATGCTACGGTATCAAAAAATAGCCAGAAGAGGTTTTCATGTTTGGGCGGGAATAAAAAATAAATTCATTATCGGACCATACATTCTTCCTCAAACATTGACTGGAAACGGCTATTATCACTTCCTGACAGAGATTCTGCCAGATCTTCTTGAAGATTTTCCGCTGAGTCAGATTATATTCAGTGAAATTCAAATAACCAGTAGAATTCTATGAGCTACGAACTTCCGTTGCTTAGCAACGAATATCAGAACTGTCTTAATTTCTTCATTAATACTTACGTTGGAATCGAGGGTTCGACTCCCAACTAAGTTTCACCGAATTTTTTTTGTATAAATACATTTTAGCATCCGGAATTTTTGGAAATAGCAATAATTCAATAATTTTGACTCTAAGAAGTCATTCTAAATTTTTTTGGAGGTTTGAACGAAACATTTGAATGGCTGTAGTAACGAAACCAATTAATATTTTACAATTCTGTTTTCATATTCGTGATTGATAATTGAAGGTGTACAATTGTACAAAATTTCATCCATTTCGGGTGAAATTTTTTTATCGCTGTAGACATGTAAAAAAAAATTTGTGTTCGATTTTTGAAAAAATTTTTGCACAGAAATTCTTAGAAAATTGTGTTCATTCAGAAACTAAAATTCAATTTGACCACCGGAAAAAAAAATTAGGAACGTTGCAGTTTTTCCGCCATTTTGTAATTCTTTTTTCGGATTTCATCAACTTTTCTGAATAGAGGACCCAAAAATACTGAGATTTGACCAAAAACCGTTTCTTTGAGTGTTATACAAAACTGACAACAGCCATAAGAATATTGCTCAAAATTGACGTTTAACACCCTGTATCTCGCTTATGCGTCGAAAACGGGATATACTGTATAAGGCAAAAATGATTCTCCCGATGTCCTCTACACGAATATATATGTTTGTCCAGTTTATGATGAAACACCCTGTATATAAGTGCTGAAAGCCAGCCGTCTTCAATTTCATTTTTAACACGTGCCATTTGAAATTTATACGACACATCGTCCTTTCCTCGAACAGTGAAAAAAAGGAACTTTGCCAGGCAATAATTGTCGTATATTCGTATCGGTTTAAATGACAGACTGTCATAAATTTCAACGGAAACGAATGAGCATTCTACAAAGTCGCGGAAGGTCGTAAAAAACGTTTGAAATTGATTATTCACGGAAAAGCCAGTTGTGGTTTATTGTGATCGAATTTCTATTCTGACCACCTTTGTTAATCTATATATACAGGCTGGGCAAATTTCGTTGTTTTAGCACTACAACTTTTGAACCAGAGGAGATAGACAAAATCTGATACCCACTTCTCGGTCTCTCTTTCTGAGAAACTAACAAGGGTAGTATTCATTTTTGGCCACCTTCTTTTGTTTTAGACTTATAAGCGAAAATTGGAAAAATGGCGATATCGAAAAACATTCATATCTCCGCTAATACTGATGATAGAGCTCTGAAATTAAAACATTATACAGGCACTTTTTTACGTAGAATCCAGTGGCGTGCTCGTATTTTCAAAAGGGTTTTCAATTACGAAGCTATGACCCAAAGTTATGTTTTTTTCAAATGGAAACACTAGATTTTTGTGTCATTTTCTGAAAGCTTGATTTTTCCTGATTTCAAAAATATATAACATCGTATGATTCGGATCAATATAAATAATAGAAAATGGCCAAAAACCTCTTTTCACCTAAGAGTCTCAATATTTCTATGGTTCTACTGTTGATGAACACAGAAAAATTGAGCTTTCTATAACAAGAGCAGTATCCTTCCGTCAATCTGATTATTTCTAAGAAAAATGACGATATCGAAAAAAATTTATATCTCAGCTAATACCATAGAGTAATAAACATAGATAGAGAAAATAAACGCAATTTTTACATGTCCCCAACATGGTTAGATTACGTGTGGGATTGTGATATATTTTCAAATCCACAATTTTACTATATCGTAATGAATGTATATTATATTGAATGAAATATATTTATTTGAGTGATTCCCGATAAAATATGCAAATTTGAATATTTGGAATCCGATATTTTTCCTAATTGTCGAATTTATAATAAGCAGAATAATTATGATTTTCTGTATCTACCTGCTGAAATCCAAGGTTTGGCAACTTTTGCTCTCCTAGTGTCATTGGTTGTTTCACGTAGTTTGGCTTGCTTGAAATGTTTTCTGAATTTCTGATATTTTGAGGTATTTATTTCAATATTTTTTAAGTTGATATGAAACGTTGATTCACTTTAGGACATTTGAATGCGTTCTTTGTGGAGAAACTCGCGAATTGAGTGAAATATCGTATCACTGATATGTTTTCATTTCCGCGCGCTTCATGTCAAATTTGATAGATCATGTTGGGGGACAAAATTTGCTTACTGAAAATAACATATGCTTCCTCTACCTATGTTTATTACTCTAATACTGATGGTAGAGCTCTGAGATGAAAACATTATAGAGGCACTCTTTTACGTAGAATCCAGTGGCCCACTCGTCTTTTTAGCAGGATTTTTAATTAAAAAGCTATGACCCAAAGTTATGTTTTTTTTTAAAGGAACTACAAATGGTAGCGTTGTATCAATTGTATCCATTTATGACTTTAATATTAACGAGACCAAAAATATCAATTTCCATGATGGTTTCCTAGTTTTCTCCAAACTTATTTGGTACACCAAACTTAAGAGGGAACACCACCATGTGGCTACTAAGTTCAAAACGAAATAAGAGATATTTCTTCGTACAAATCACCGATTTTTATGAGGTTTTCACATATTTTCCTTGAACAAAAATCTACATGGAAGAAAATAAATATTTTCAATCTGCGAATGAAAAAAAATGTCTTTCAACTTTTCGTTTTTCGCAATAAAATTGATGATACGGACTTTGTACAAAGCACTGATATATTTTAGAAATATTCGTGAAAAAAACCCATCAAAAATCAAAAAATACAAATACAAAAAAGGTAGAATTACAATTTATGAAAGTCATCGTAGAGTGCTGCCTTCTACTTATTTGCAATTATTATACTATTATTTTTATTCCCTCTAAAATCGAAAAGGATAGTAATTGTTATCGTGTAAACTGAAAATTGTTATTTTCAATTGTACGACGCTTAGCAGAACACAACAACTTGCAGAGTAATGTTTTTCAAAATTCGCGTGATTCATAGGACACTTGCCAACGTATTAGACGGGTGTGAATCAGTGTTTATTTATAAAGGAACCCAGTTGAAAACTTCGGATAACTCTCCGTTTTCTTTATAATGTAGGCAACCAACAATCTGAGGAAAAACTAAAAATAACTCGTGTTTCTGTTAATAAATTATTTCACGAGAATGTATTTCAAACATATTTCGTACTAAACAGAAAAAAGTTTATATCCCTGAAATCATTACTTAAGCACTTTTGCTTATTGTGATTACATGTTAATACATACATGTATTATCAAAATTTTCTAGCTTTTCACACTTTTTTTTTGTAAGTATCTATTTTTGTATATCCTAAATAAACATTACATTCTCTTTTTTACATTTTGCAATTATGATGAAATGTTTCCTCAAATATACCGCTAAAAAATCATGATCAACAGTAAAGAGAAAAGCTTACCTTCACATTTCAGTCCTTGTTTGAATATTCCATATAATAAGGAGCCACAATGGTCACAAAATGTAGGAGACATGAAAGTGTGTTGTTTGAAACGATGTGGAAGATCTATCTTGAATCTTTCCCGAAGATACTGAAAATTGTGGGAAATTTCTTGGTGAGGCAAAAATAAATTATACACGAAATTCGGAAATATTGGAGAGATTCAAGTTATTTTGAGCTGAATGAAAATTAAAACTGACAGAGAATCTATAGGAAAATGTAAGTTAATAATAATTCAACAAAATAAAAGATGAATTAAATAAATAACAAAAAAAAACTTAGTTAATCAAAATGTGAATATTTCTGATCTTAGTTTCTCATTAAATTGAAAAAAATTGGAATATAAACCATTCTCAAATCCTTCATCGTACTTACTATTGTACTTTCCGAAAATCGTCCTGATCCTGTACATATTGTGAGTAATTTGTCATGACATTTCTTGTGGACTGCTGTTTGACAATCTAGAAAATTTGAAACACCTTTAAATTCTGAATTCTTCTTCAAGTCAAACTAGAACTAAAACTAGGACTACTGAAACGTGAAACAAAGGAAAACAGTTTTCACAAAATGGTTTTTATGTTCATTTCACGAAAAAATCAAACATACTTATGAAATTAATGATTTTAACTCACATTGGCAGTGGTATCCTTGCTTGTAAAATCCCCATAGAAATTCTTTACAAAAAGCACAGAACGTTGGCTGTCTGAAGAATTTAGCCACAAATTTATGTCCCTTCGACTCATGTACTCTGAAAAAAAGGTAAAACTACAATAGATATTTTAAAATATACAAGACAGATAAAATACTATCGTTTGTGCCAGAATGGTTTATCGAACAAAAAAACTTAATGAAAGTAATTTTATATACATACTTTGTTTTTATATAGGAAGGGTTTTTTTTACCTTTTTTGTTTTTTTTTGTCATTGTTCTATCACGAAATTTTGGTGGAAAACCTCATGTTCGGATTCAGCCCTCAAAAAACATATAAAATCGAAGAAATAATAACTACCCCAAAAAGTGGGTTTTTGCAGACATACCTAAAACGTCAATTTTCAAATATCGTTTGAGCCAGAACGGTTTACCGGACAATAAACATTATTATTATATACTTTGTTTATGTATAGGAAGGTGATTAACGGACAATTGATATTTTACTAGTTATTTGCGTAAAATACCCCAAAAAATTACATTTTTCACCTCTTTTGCATTTTCTAATGTTCTATCACGAAATTTTGGTGGCAAACCACATAATTGAATTCAGCACCCAAAAATACATATATTAAGCCAATTGAAAAGTCCATGGTCTGATGCATACATAGCGGTGCTAGTATTAAATCCATAAGATTTTTACTTAGTACCAACCTTCAAACGATACGTGTCAAAATTTGACAGCAGTCCGATCATAAGTTTGTGAGATATTGCGTTTTGAGTGTAGCTACTTTTGTTATTTGAAAAGAGATGGAAAAAAAGAACTTCGTGTGCTGATAAAATCAAAAAAGTTCACAAAATAATTTTGAATGACCGTAAAGTAAAGTTGTTCGAAATAGCAGACATTGTGAAGATATCATCTCAGCGTGTACATCAAATCATTCACGAATATTTGTACATGAGAAAGCTGTGTGCAGAATAGGTGCGGCGTACGCTCACAATCGATCAAAAGCAACAACGTGTTAATGGTTTTGAAAAGTGTTTGAAACTGTTTAAGTGCAATAAACCTGAATTTTTGCATCGACATGTGACAATGAATGAAACATGGCTACATCATTTCATTCCGGAGTCTAATCGACAGTCAGCTGAGTGGACTGCACACGATTAACCTAATCCAAAGCGAGGAAAACACAACAGTCAGCTGGTAAGGTTATGGCATCAGTATTCTAGGATGGGCTAGGTATAATATTCATTGATCGCTATAATCGCTGCATCGCCCTCGAAGGCAACTAAGTTGTATAATAAAATCGAATTTTGCCGAAAAAATGTGTTTTACTATGGTAGACCGGGACTTTTCAATTGGCCTGTTAAAATCGAAGAAATCAAGACAACTCCAAAACTTTCAAGTGGAAAGCACATATTGACTCGACTGCGTCTTCTAGTCTAAAATCTGCCGAACTTGAAAATCTCAATATTTATATTTATTTCCTTTCAGCTAAACCCGTTTCATTTGAAATGGCCTACTGAATTGGCTTTCGTTATGCGAATTACTGAATCGCTTACACCAGTAGAATCTGGCGTAAATAAACAATTCCTGAATATTCCGTGCACTACTACGCCATCAATGAAAATACACTGCTCAAACAATGTGACGTCAATGCATCTTTCATCTAACTCGCAAACATATCAGGCAATTCAAACGAGAAGTTCCGCTTTGGTTTAGCATTTCTAATTATAAATCAAAATACAAATTTTATCCAGCCTGAAATTTTCAAATTTTACGTTTCGGAATGTGTAGAATTTAAAAAACGATTTAAAATCATATGTCGTCCAGAGCTTTCTTCGTGAACTATTCGCATGAAGTTTGGTATAGAAAAACCAGTTTTTATGCTGCATTGACCCTTCTAGCTCGAGAATATGATCCATGAATTACAAAGTAAAAAAAAAATCAATTAATCAAATTTTAAGAATTTGATATCTGCAGGAATTGACTACACAGAATTATGAAATTTCAAAATTTTATTGCCATTTTTGTATAAAATACACTATTTATATTAGTCTCAACTTCAATAGTTTCGGAGTTATGAATTTTTCGAAGGTGCCTTCTGAAAATACAAGGTGTTCCTAAATTGACGGAACGAAGAAAAATGGAAGAATCCTTGGATAATGTTAAGGAAAAAAAGTCCTATTAACATGGGGCTGCAAACGCTTTGTTTTCGAGATACAGGGATTTTCTTGTAGTGCTAGTTTTTTATGATGATAATAACAGTTTATCGAATCTTTATTAAACTTCGCTACCTCATGTCTCTCGTTGTATTGCGACCGTTCAATCGTTCAATGCCCGACTCAAACGCATTAATTGCGTTCGATAACGATCGCCTGTGATTGTTTCAGTCATTTTTAACAATTCATAACACACTACGCAGAGCTGGTCTCACCAAATACTCAAAATACTGAGCATGACCTTGGAACCGGTTTGGCCGTCGACGTGGAAGCATGGCCGGGATATCTCCATCATTTTCTGCACTTGGGATTATCGTAATGAATCCATTTTTCGTCTCCAGTCACAATGCGATGCAGAAATTCCTTCCGTCTTTGTCTTGCAAGCAGAGGTTCACAAGCAAACAAACGCCGTTCAACATCTCTCGGCTTCAACTCGTACGGCACCCAATTTTCTTGTTTCTGAATCTTTCCCATGACTTTCAGGCGTTTTGAAATGGCTTGTTACGTCACTCCCAATGATCCTGCCAATTCTTGTTGCGTTTGACACGAGTCTTGATCAAGTAATGCCTCCAATTCTGCATCTTCGAAAACCTTTTCTCTTCCACTGTCATGCTGGTCTTCGAGGTCAAAATCACCATTCTTGAAGCGTTGAAACCACTCTCGGCACGTTCTTTCACTAATCGCGGCCTCACTATAAGTATTTGAGAGCATTCGATGAGCCTCAGACACGATTTTCTCCATATCAAACCATAAAATCAAAACCTCCAGCAAATGACGATAATTTGGCTTGTAAGCTGATATATTTATTCGAGAATAACTTCACAAATACCTAAGCTACGATATATTTATTTAAACTACCACTTACCGCTTCAACCATCTATTGCAAAACGGCGGAAGCAAAGTTTTACACCTAATGAAATTCAATTGAATCGATAATTTTGAATTATTGACAAATCTTAATTTTAGATTGGGCTAATAAACGAACTTTATAGATTCATTCAGACCTCAAACGTACTCTGAAAAGTATCTGGATCTTTTCTTCAAAAATTATTTCATTCACGGAGGTTGCCAATGAAATGCCAACATTGTGGCGAAAAGATCGACACACATGTGGATAGGCAGTGTATAAACATGGTTTTTTTTTTGACCAGCGTATTTCTGGATATTTCTGTAGAACAAGCAGGACGATGTACAGCTGGGACCTTGCTCATTCTAGTTGTTATGTTTTCGAATTTAGTCACGATTACGAAATCCATCGAATTTGGCATGTTTTCATCGATTAAGAGGTGTTTAACATGCCAGTCTGAAGTAACCAAGGTGGTTCCAGATAGAAGCTGTTATTTTCTTGGAAATGAAATAGAATCTTCAAATTCCTCCAATTTCTAATTCGATTAAATTCACTCTCAAATTCAACACGAAACCTGAAATCGTTTTTAACAGGCCAATTGAAAAGTTCCCGATCTACCATAGGAAAACACATTTTTTGACAAAATTCGATTTTATCATTCAACATAGTTGGCTTCGAGGGCGATACAGCGATTATAGCGATCTTCCAACTTTTCGATACCATTTTTGTAGAACGATTTGTCTTTCGCTTCAAAATAGGCCTCAGTTTCGGCGATTACTTCTTCATTGGCGCGAAATTTTTTTCCAGCGAGCATTCTTTTGAGGTCTGAGAACAGGAAATAGTCGCTGGGAGCCAGGTCTGGCGAATACTGTGGACGCAGATGCAATTCGAAGCCCCATTCATAAAATTTTGCCATTATTTTCATTGATTTGTGACACGGCGCATTGTCTTGATGAAACAACACCTTTTTTTCCTTCAAATGGGGCCGTTTATTAACGATTTCATCCTTTGAACTATCCAATAACACTATATAATAATCGCTGTTGATGGTCTGGCCCTTTAGGAGGTTATCAATGAATATTATACCTTGCGCATCCCAGAATACTGATGCCATAACCTTGTAAGCTGACTAATGTTTTTTCTTCGCTTTGGATTCGGTTCATCGTTTGCAGTCCACTCAGCTTACTCTCGATTGGACTCCGGAGTGAAATGATGGAGCCATGTTTCATCCATTGTCACATATTGACGCAAAAATTCAGGTTTATTGCAATTAAACAGCTTCAAACACTGCTCAGAATCATCAATACATTGAGGCTTTTGATCGATTGTGAGCTCGCGCGGCACCCATTTTTCACACAGCTTTCTCATGTACAAATATTCGTAAATGATGTGATGTACACGTTCAGATGATATCTTCACAATGTTTGCTATCTCGATCAACTTCATTTTACGTTCATTCAAAATCATTTTTTGGACTTTTTCTATTTTTTCGTCGGCGACAGCCTCTTTTGGGCGTTCACTGTGTTCGCCGTTTTCGGTGCTCATTTCAGCACGTTTAAACTTAGCATACCAAACAATGATGGTTGATTTTCCTGGTGCAGACTCAAATCGAAAATGAATAACTCATGAAACGTTCAGAATTTATACCCAAGGTATGGCATATTACTGAAATTGACGTAAATAATCTATCTAATGATGTAATAATATATGTACTAGGTATGTCATTTGAAATAAGGAAGTAGTCTGTTTCCGGTATACCGTGAAAATGTAGAGATCTAAAAATATTTCAGAGAGAAAAAATATTGTCTCAAACCCTAACATGCAAATTTTCAGGCCCACCTGTAGAATATGGTATATTATTATAAATTTTCACCTCTGCAATTTCACAGCACCTCTTCTTCTTGTGATCTGCTTGTTCCTGGATCTCTGGTAGTCGTCATCGAGGTCAGAATCGATGGAAGATCCTATCAAAGAGCACGTTGAATTAGACCCATGAGGAGACCCAGCGTACTGCCTCAACACCATGTTTGGGTGTCTTTGTGATTTGGGTTTCACCTAAAAAAAGAACAACACTCGAAAAAATTCAGAAAAAAAAACTGAAGAAAAAAAACAAATTGTAAACTAAAATCATAGACACAACAATTGAAGAATAGACACAAAGTTCAAGTGGTAAGAAAACATGAAGAAAAGCAAACAATATTATAGAATATAAAAATTAAAAACAGGGTTAAGAACAGACACAGAGTTTAGGTGTAAAATTCACGTTAAAATATACCTATTAAGCTTTATGTAGACCATAGCGAATTTTCCTTTCAACTCTACTATTTTAAGACAATGAGAACAAGTTATAATATGCACGTAATAAAAACACTAGCAGAGCTAATTCATTATTTGATCTAGATACGGTATAACCTCGTTCAAATAAACATTCATGAATGCTGGATGAACTGATTGAAATTTATTCGCTTATACGTTTTTCCAACTGACAGTCAGTCTCACAAATTTTTTGAACGCTCTTTCCTTCAACAGATCCCTCTAATATTTCGTCACAATGACTGTTATTTTAGAATTCTGAGTCAAACATTATTCAAAATGGCATTCGTTCAGTTCATAATTCACCCTGTAATTAAAAAAGTCCTCTATAGAATTTCACATTTTTTGTCAATACCCTTAGTTCGAGTACACTATTATAATGTCAAGCAGTATTCGCTTTGCTATGACTAGTTTTTTAAATACACAAGGTAATATATTGAGAGGGGCTACCGTTATTATACAAAAGTTGTCAAAAAGTTGTATATCTACAATAAAAATTTCATTCATTGTTATTTCATCATTGTTCAATGAAAGAGATTGTACAGGGTGTCCCATTTTCGATTCCATTAATAAAACTTTTGTAATAACGGCTGCCCCCTTTAATATATCACCCTGTGTATCTCAAAAACAGCTCATAGCAAAGCCAATACTGTGTGACTACCTAACAATAATTTTCATTAAACACCAGTCCTAAATTATAACCTCCTGGATAAGCAAAAAAGTGTTTCATTCAAGATGTTTTTCTACAAGAAATGTTACTTCAGAAAAATGCCATTTTCCAGCTTCAACACCCTGTATCTCGAAAACTAGTCATAGGATTGAGTGACAATTTTCTATTAAGCTGCTGTCTGGTTCTTTCCAAAACTCCAAATTCGATGAAGATAAAATTTTGTATTCAGATGTTCAATAATAATAAGCAATTTCAAGCTTTATGCAAAATAACATTTTGATCTCGTAACCAGAATTTAGTTACTTTTGGCAATTTTGCAAGAAAGGTTTTCTGGCCTTGTCATTTCTCGAAGAGGTGATCATAATTGGCCACCGAGGTAATGTGATTTAACACTTTTAGACTTTATTCATTGGGGCCACGTGAATGTTAAGGTCTATGCCAATGCTCAACAATCGATCTTATTTTATGGAGGGGTGGGTTATTGTGGACATAACCCCCTTCCATTGGTTGGAAGAGATAGAAACAAATTCTAAGTAACAATTTGAAGAAAAAAATTTTAAAATTGAATGATTTTACTTTTTCAAAGGGGGGATAACCCCTCCATGACTCAACTCTGGTTACGCCACTGACGAATTGAATTTGATCAGTGAGACCAACATGGTTTGAGACAATTTTAATTTAGGATATTATTGACATTCGAGCAAGACAGTTTTCAATACAACGATTTTTACCCATAACCTCAGAGTAATAAACGTAGATAGAGGGAGCATATGTCATTTTCAGTAAGCAAATTTTGTCCCCAGCATGAACTATCTAATTTGACATGAAGCGCGCGGTAATGAAAACATTTCAGTGATACGACATTTCACCCAATTGACTAGTTTCTCCAGAAAGAACGCACTTCTTATGTCCCATAGTGAATCAACGTTTCATATCAACTGAAAATATATTAAAATAAATACCTACATATATCAGAAATTCAGAAAACAATCTTCAAGCGCGCCAAACGACGTGAAACAACCGATGACACTAGGAGAGCAAAAGTTGCCAAACCTTGGATTTCAGCAGGTTGATACAGAAAATAATAAATATTCTGCTCATTATAAATTCGATAATTAGGAAAAATATCGGATTCCAAATATTCAAATTTGCATATTTAATCGGAAATCACTGAAATAAATATATTTCATTCGATATAATATACATTCATAACGATATAGTGAAATTGTGGATTTGAAAATATATCACGATCCGACAACGTAATCTAACCATGTTGGGGACATATAAAAATTGCGTATACTTCTTCTATCTATGTTTATTACTCTATGGCCATAACAAAATACAAAGATTATTAGCCACTAGAAAAGCCATTAAATATCATCACATGGAGTAATACTTTTCATTCTAAAATTAATTTTTAATTACCCAATTACTACAAATCGTTATGAGTTTTTTCTTGGTGCTTTAAGACCCTAATCAAATTTAACAGATGGAAAACATCAGAAGCAGCTCATATATTATGTACAGACACTTCAAATGAACATGAACAGCCTTTTCCATAAATAAACCCATGCAATTAAAGTAAGAATTCTTGATATATGACCCATCTCGAAAATTAGAGATCAAGTACCTACTTCAATTCTTCTAAACCCAAAATAATCAAAACTCACCAACGTGATAAAAGTTAAGCCCCAAAAGAAAAACATTTTCAAATTCAACTTGTACATCTGAAGTTCATCTATCTACTAAGTACTTCTAGTAAAATGCGTGTTCATTAATAAATTCTAGCTTCATAAAAATGAAATTGTTTATTTGAAAATAGGCCACAATTGAATTGAAGATGTACTATTTGAGGGGTTGTTCTTTGGCAAGTTATGCAACGAAATAGAAGTGTATTCACATTATTTTCTCGTTTCAAAACAAATGCAAATATAAAAATATAATGTATTCACTCTATAAAGTGTGAATCGAATTCTCGAGTATGTTATGTGGGCGGTTTGTAGGTATATACTATGGAAAATGCCAAAGAAAACATTTCAATTTTTGAGAAAAAACATGTTTTCGAAACTGATGTAAAACTGAGTAGCAAAGACGTTCATCTACATTCTTAAAAAGCAGAGTTGATTCGAAAACTTTGAAAAGCAATCTATCTACTCTAAAATTCTAGCGTAGGTAGTCACTCATCCATATGTTAGCTTTGCTGTGCACTGTTTAGCTTATACAATAGAAACACTAAATTTATAGTTTACATTCTTTATACAAAAATAATATGTTTAAATAATAATATAATATTCCTACAAACTATTTCAGTTTGAAAATTAATCTAGTGACTATATCTTTATAAAATTTCCCATAAATATCCAAAATATAATTGAATCGTACGAATTCGTATTCTGATTATTTCACGACATAATTTTTTCATTGATCATTGAGGATTAAAAAAGAACAAATTCCTTAAAACATTATTAAAATTGTTAGTGCTTAACAAAAATCGATTATTGCCGTATTCTGATGTGGTTTTTAACTCACCTCAGAATTACCCCTTTGTATTTTGGGTTGCGGCCTTCTTCTAGTACTTCCCCCAGTTGAATTACTACGTTTTTTGTAAGACGTTCCGCCAGTAAACATCATTTTGATATGTTTCTATATTAGCACTAATTACAAGAACTACTTCATATATTTTGAGCCTTGATTGCACATCGATTAAATTTACTTCAAACCAATTCTATATACAAATCTATAGTAAAACATCTGTTAATTGTTTTCTTGATTAATAATCAACGAAAAATTATCTCTTTCTTTTGTCGTATCCTTTCTAACTTGAAGAAACAGCATATATATTCCAACAAGCACTTTGTATTCATTTCTTAAAAAATATAAAATGAACTAGGAGGTATAACAATAGTTTGGAGACCGAACCTGGTTACCTAAGGTAAGCCAAGCAGTCTCTCTTTATTTTTAGATGTCACCAATTCACGAATTCTCAATCTTCAATGAAAACTTAACTATCAGATCCTCCAAAATGTTTATAAATCGAAACTTTATGGATCACAAACCAAGTTGATTGGTACACAGAATTGTCAATTTGGAGATCTCCATAAAAACTCTACGTTGTACAATTAACAGGAATGTAACCACTTTCACGTGTGCAAAAGACGAGGCAGTCAACAACACTTGGAAAATCAGCTATTATTAGAATTCCGTTTTTTGAATTCGAATAATTCCTTCATTACTACGATATGAGCAAGCGCAACAAGAAATGCCAGCATTATGAAAATTACTTTCTATTCAATCAATCACCCAATAAATTCCAGAGTCATTTATTTACTAGAAAGATTTGTTCCGAGTATTTTTCCAGCATCACGATATAAAAATATTTTGTTTTTAAAAAGCAAAGAAATAGATTATATTCACTTCCTCATTAAAATTCTGTCATATCTATTTATGAATGAACAAAATAAATATCCAAATTCCTTAATAGTATTAATTGCATTAGTTAGGGGGAGCTCTCAGTAGTTCAAACAAATCTAGAAAGAAAGAAGAACAAGAATTGTCATAGAAGTCACATTGACATCGATCCTTGGTTTGCCTGCCTTTCGTAGCGGTAACGTCAAACCGACCTTTTCGTCTGTATCATTTTACAAAATGGTGAGTACATTCCCGTTTTAGTTTAAATTCTGTACTTATCTCGATAATCTCAATGGTAAACTGAAACTTTGCATCTAAAGCCAGTAATAAAGTTGATAATACTACTTTTTCAGTTTTTATTTATTAGCGAAACAAATCTTTAACTATCCAACAATTTGAGGTTATCCTGTGTTTTGAAATTTGCAACTTGCTGATCAGTTTCAATTTGCCTGTATTATTGTTTCTAATTTTTTATTATTTATTTTATTTTACAGACGAAAGGTACTTCATCGTTTGGTAAACGTAGGAATAAGACACATACTTTGTGTCGCAGATGTGGTAGATCTTCCTATCATATCCAAAAATCCACTTGTGCACAATGTGGATATCCAGCCGCCAAAATGCGATCATGTAAGTTCAATTTCTCTCAATACCGTAGGATATCTGGCATTCTGAATCAATAAATTGGACCTGCACTGTTTATATCTCACCAACTTTTATGGTTAAATCTATAGGCGTTTGTGTACTTACATCTCCAATATTTTTCTTGTAAAAATTCACCATTATGACCCACTATTCACGCTAAAATACAGACTTGTGTCGTTATTTACAGATATTTTCAATTTTTGTATTGATTTTCTAGATTTGTCCAGTGAAGCCTAACATCTTGATTGAATCCAGTTTTCGTTGGTTTTCTCAATTAACATTCGTCAAGTGACTCCAATTTAAAGCCTATAATTTATTAGCACAAGAATTCTATGAAAATATTTGTCACTGTCGGTTCATTGAATTGTTATAATTAATAATATAAGAGTTAATTCTTACTTCCAAAATAGTCGAGTTGAATATTATGCTGAATTTCATTATTGAATTCGTGAAACATATTAGATGTGTAATTTCTATATTCTCACAATCAATTTTTTTTTTTCAGACAATTGGTCGATCAAAGCTAAAAGGAGGAAGACTACTGGTACTGGTAGAATGCGTTATCTTAAAGTTGTTCGCAGGCGTTTTAAGAATGGATTCAGGGAAGGTGGCAAAATTACCAAAACTAAATCTTCTTAGAAATCTTATATGTTAATAAATTTATAAGAAAAAAAAATTGTTTTAATGAAGTATCCATTGATCTGTAGATTACAACTCAACTCTTGCGAACAAATTTGATCAGAAATTACAACAATTTCTGATCATGTGACAATATATTGAAAATAAAACCTCTTTACAAAGGTTTGTTTAATGATTTCAGTTGAAGAAAATACTGTCAATGATTTAAGTATTTCCAATCAAACAACTTCAATACACACACAATAATATAAAACCTAATTATTTGAGTAATTTAGTCCTTGGCTGAAATTCATTATAAATAAAACAATATTTGTCGAAAACACTATTCATTTTATTTAAAACCTTATTTATCAAGAAAATGTTTGATTTTTGTAAAACAAGAAATGAATTTTACCATTAAAAGGTAAAACTTTTTGAACAAGTATCTCTAGGTAGTGGAGTTCGATTTGGGTTTGAACTGTAATTATAGCATATCAAGCTTTGTACGAGATAAAGTTCCATTTTCCTGGTCAGGTGAATGAGAATAAATTCTAATATTGCAAAACTAGCATATTATTTGATCAGAAAGAAATAAGAGATACCATACAAGGCCCAACCACATTTGTCTAAAATTATACAAGAAACTACCAGAAGAGTATAATAAAATGAGTTCGGCTGCTTTCAGTACGAGAGTGAAATGTTTGCTTTCAGAAAAAACTCTAGGTTTAGCACGTTTTTAGACAGATGTTTTATGAATTTTTAAATACCTTTGTATACTCACTATTGATTATGTCCCATATACGTAATAATTGTTTTCAATCTTTCAGTGTTTATATGTACATAATATTGTACTTTTATCTATAAATTTGATTAAATAGCCTTTGACAAGCCATAAAAAATATTGAAGGAAAATTATTTGTTCATGTAATTCTCTGGGATATTATTTATCATGTGCGAAAAAGTTATTATTATTAATGATCTTGATAGGTAAATATCAACATCCCAGTGGTTCCAAGTCAAGTAAATGATTTGTATAAGAGTGAAAACACAATTTGAAGGAAAAAATTTCATTAATGAACTAAACAATATACATTTGCAACCAAACAACTTCATTCAATACATACATACAATAGTAATATAAAACTTAATCGATTTATATATTATTTACAAAAAAAACATTCAATTCATGCCAATTGAAATTGATGAATATTATCTTGATAGGTATAAATTACTGTCTCAGTGCCAGCATTTTCAGTCGCAATTATTCCGCTAGGTACAGTTTCTGAAAAAGAAGAATATGCTGTAGTATACATAAGTTTTTAGGAATGAATTAACTTACTATATCCATCATCTATTGATTCCTCATAAATTAATTCACCAGGTCCTTTGTCAATCTTTGCAGCCTGTAAAATAGTTACGTTGAATACTTCCTTAGATAAAACATAAAATTACACAAACCTCTCTGTATTTTTGAAGATATATTTTCAAAGGTTCGACATAATTATCAAAACCAAGTGTACTCATAGCAAAAAGAATATCCTCTCCGTTTATGGTCTTCCTTTTTTCCATATGACAACGATCACTTGCTTCACTAGTTATAAAACTGATAAACTCTGAAACGCATTCTTGAACACACTCCCTAGCATCTTTTGCTATCTACAATAATAATAATATTTACTACGATGTGGTTGTGATATGATACTTACTCTTTGGAGATGACAAAACAATGCGTACTTTGCTATTTACCTTTCCTGTGTCAGGAATGGCACGCTTCATAATTTTTGCTACATTTGCAATTGGCAGAAATCTATCTTGTTCTCTCAAAGGTGCTCCATGTTTATCACCGCCGTCGTGATTCGAATCATCTGTATTTTCTGCCGTGATCTGGTCTTGATCTTCTTCAAAAGAAGGAATAGGGTTTAAAGCAAGTTTCTATTATAGTCATAACTAAATTACCTTCCATGTCTTCTACTTGAATCATATACTGATCCGACAATGTGTACGAATTTCCAATATCTTCAACGATTTCTGTCTTTTCCATTTTGATAAGTGGATTTGGTGCCAGGTTTAGAATGTTTTTATTATTATTCAACAATAACAAATTTTTACAGATTTAAGATGTTGCAAGTTTAGAGACTTCAGGAAATCTATGCACAAAAGCAACCTCTATGCCATTTCTTAATTTTCGCTGTGGACAAATTTTCGTGACCTTGAAAAATTACTCGTAGGAATAGAAAATAGAATATGAATTACTAAAAAATTCTACTCAAAGCACGCTATATGGATTCTATACACTATATTTTGCATAAGGTTTCTATAGGTATCTGAAAATAAGAATGCAGCGCCAAGGTGGGCCAACGTAGAACTATAAATATTGACATTGTCCGAATTGATCATTCCACGTTACCCTTCAAGTATTAGTATTACAGTCCCAACAAAGTATTACAAATGCTAATGTATTGAATATTTTAGGAATACTACAGAAATTCACATGTCCATTTTTTATTTATTAAGAGAAACCTATTTATCCAATTATATTATGGATGGACTAATGAAAATTCAATTGAATAATTTCATAAAATGTGATAGAGAAGTATCATCAGAATGCCCTGAAATAAAAATATTTAGAATTTCATAGTACATGTCCAAATATTTCTAAGGAATTTTCCTAATATTGGTAAAGGTACCTTAGTTTTGAAGATTTCAAAATGAAAAATTCTGTATGATTTTTTGATTGTCTATTATAAATAATTTTTTTGAAAAATCAATTTATGAACAACTTGTCCACTTGCTGCATACTAATTGGGAAATGCTGTATTTAATTATTTTTGAATAATCTAATTCCTTCAAAACATTTTGGCATGTTTTTCTGTATTTCAGGAAAATCTGAAAATGTTAAAACACAACTTAGAACTTAAAATGGGTAGCATTTATTAAATGTATTTTGTGAAATACCAAAACAAAGAGATGTCACATATGTAGGAGCACATTTCAATTTGTTTAGTACTAAAACAATACGCTGATGGTGATCTTTGATCACTGTAAACAGATTGTACTGCTTCTACTATTGTATCTAATAGTTCTATATCATTGAGACCAGTAAAACTATTTAGAGCACTATCTGTTGTTATCAGGTCACACAAAGAAGACACTTTAGGAGTATTCACTTGCACTTCAAAATCCTTGAAAGTTTTAGACCCATTTCAATCAGGTTGACCCTGAAGAAGGTGTAATAGACCTTGTGCAACTTCGATTTCATCTTGGGAAGAAGTTTGTGCAAAAGGTTTGATTTCTTCACAAGAGCATTCTTCAGCAACAAGTTTTTTTTTCTTGATACTTCTTTGTCTCAATCTTTCAGATCTACTACTAGAACATTGAGATTCTTTCTTTGTGGTAGTAGATCCAACAGGAAGATTTCTGGAAGGCACAGCAGTATTTTTCAAAAACTTTGTGTAGAACTGGAATCTGTAAACGATTATCTCCATAAATATAACTCAAATTTTAATGTGTAATCCGTGCTTACCTCGATAAAATGCAGGGAACATACTTTCATACTTCTTGTCACTGGTTTACCGATTTTGAGTTTCAGTTGCCAAGCTTTTTGTCGATACATCAGCACTTTACTCCCCAATTTCCCTTCCACCGAAACACGATATTTATCACCAGTTTGAGGGAAAGCATGGAAATTGATATTTGAATTTTTTTTCTCAGGAAGATCATTGAGGAACTGAACAATAGCGATTCGAACGACTCATAACCATTAAAATGATTTAAAAATATAAATATTTCGAGAATATCATACAAACACAAAGCAGAATGCAAGAACTATGTCAATATTTTCAGTTACTCTGCTTGTCACCAGGTAGCGTAGCGCTTTTGGTGTGCTCAGGGCATATCCTGGCAAAGATTAACGAAGTATAGGCATAGACATATAATAACTTTATTCTATATCTATGATTTTCTAGGATTTCAGATGGCGGCAAATACGAAATTGCATATCATAAAACATGCATGCGCTCTTTTTCATCTTGTTTATAGCGTATTCGACTGGCTGCACCAGTGCGAATTAATTCGAATTTTTGTAGTGCTAAATGAATTAATTCGAACTGGTGCAGCCAGTCGAATACGCTATTAGTTTTATTTCTTCAAATTGTTCGAAAAATTGAAATATAAAATTCTACTAACTGAATAGCATCAGAGCAACGTTATCCCTTTGACATATTTTGAAGCATGAAGAAATTTCTGATGTAATAAGGATTGTCCATAATGTAAGAACATATTATATTATGTCAGATGAAAAAAATAAAACCTTTTTTAATTGAAACTCAAGGGGATTCAACAAAGAAATGTTGATAACATTTAGACATATATAATTCATTCTGTTATCTGTGAATTCATTACATTGAAGATAATAGTACACATTATTTTATTTATTCATAGTAAACAAGTCAAGAAAAATGCAAAGTTGAAAAAGAAACATTAATTGAAAATAGAAGTTGAAAAAAACTCAATAAAAAACAAAGGATAAACGTAACAAAAATAGTAACAAAAAATAAAACAAAAATCTACAAGTTAAGCCAGGGACCTCCTCATATTTCCAAAAATTATATCACACCTAATCATTAGACAACGTAGATATTGTAAAAGATGAGGCGCTATTTCTTTTGGGTTTTTTTCATTTTTTTTTAGGACTTCTATAACATGAGGCCGGATTTTTCTTGCAATTTCCAAATTTCCTCGACCAACAGCCTCAGCAGCATTTAAGATAGGTGATATGATTTTAAATTCATCGCTAGTTAGTTTCCACTCGTTGCAAGTTTCCCAGTTGTTCTCACATGCTAGGCAATGGCAATTTTTGAGTACAGATTGGCGCACTGATTTTGGATAACGAGAATAATTATGACTGAAAATATTGTAACTTATTATCAATATTCATGGTTATTTGGAAAATTGCTATTGTCAAACGGACAGCGCACAGACACTGCGAAAACGTTATTTCACCATAAAAGTGACCATAAAACACAAATAATTCTCTTAATCATTTAGCAATTCCATTGTATGTATATTTCTTAAAAAAAAAAATACAATTTTCGCAGTATCTATATCGATGTTCACCAACATCCATTATCAAGTCCTCTTACCAGAAACTGTCCAAAAGTTGTTTGCCTTTTTTGATAGTTTTAATTGCTGTCATACAAATGGATTTACCATAGTAGGTTCTGTGGACATTTGGATCACTTGAATGATTGAAAAGGCTCATAAAATTATAAGCACCTATACCTATTTTCATATCATCATAAGTTCCGTTGGAATTCTGACAAAGTTCACCTATATCATGAAAATGGCGGTTCATATTTTGAAGATGTTTAAATATTAACTTCATAAAATTCTCTTTATAATCCTCACAACTTTCAAAGAAATAAGTACGATCTCGAAGTATTTTATAATAAATTGCTGTTCTAAGAGCCATTTCAAATAGTTCTTTGTGACTATATTTGAATTCAGTTGTAACCAAGTTGTGAATTTCTTTATACCTTCCAGATTTGTATACACTATCAGATTCTTTCATTTCTGCCTCGAAAGTTTTATAACAGTCCCTCATGGATATTGCTATATGTAAAGGAATAAGAGAATTAGAATGAAAATTTTCAATTATGGCTAAAATTGGACATTCATATTTGTGATATGTAATAGAATTATTTTTGCAACTTGAACTACAAAACAAAGCTTTTGTGCAAGAGATGCAAGGTAACAGATTGTAACACAAGTTGAAACAATGATGACAATGGCACCACTTTGCATCGATCAAATTACTGAAAGTTGGACTTTCCACAGCAATTACTTCACCAATTTTAATATCTCTTGCAGCAACTATGCATCTGCCTAGTTTTGAATGATTTTTTATTTCAACACAATTTGAGGCACACTCTATGAGAGGATTCCTATCATCGACATCAATTGACGGCATTGGTTGATAATATTGTAAGTTTTTCTGTTTGGCCTTAAGACTCAGAGCTTTTTCTTTCCTTTCATTTATTTTGGGTTTCAAGGCATCTGGATAATTATTTTCGAAAGCTTTTTCAATATCCTACAAAATTATGAAGTTCAATATTTCTATAAAATTAATGAATAATGAATTCTCATATATACCCTCAAACATTCTTCGATAAATTAAAATCTAAATGAAACTACAGATCTACTTGCAAATGTTAGACCTAAATTCTCTGATTTATTTTCTGTAAAGGAAATGATATATGTCTACAAATTTCTAAAGCTTCTTCATCCTTCTGCAATAAGAACAATTTATTTCCTTCATTCCTCAATTCTGAAGACTTATTGTTATATTCACATTTTTATCTACTCCATATTTTGACAATGAATTAATCTATTACGAAATCTTATTTTTTAACAATAGTCGATAATTATGTAATTTCTAATTTCGATTTGTAGAAAAAAATGTGATTCTTACTCATCATAACCACTATAAGGCTCTTACTGTTTTAATTACTGATGAAATAGAGGATTTTCAGTCAGCAGGAACATTACAATTAATACTTCATTCAACAGTAATGTTTTAGGAATGCTATTCCTGTCTTCGGGATATGAATATTGAATCAAGCTGGTCAATTAATTGTTCTATGTTTCTTTGCCACTGCGTTCTGTTCTGCTTTAGTCTATCGCAGATTCTATATTTGTATTAAATTAGCGTTCCTGGCGACTGAAAATCCTCCACTTCATTCGGTTATTTAATAAATAATATTCATATTTAAACTCACCTTCTCGCATTCTCCATAAAATCCAAGCCTAAATAAAACCGCAGATCTGTTTGCATATGCTAATCCTAAATTCTCTGATTTATCTTCTGCATGAGCAATGCTGTAGGTATACATTTCTAAAGCTTCTTCATATTTCTTTGAAAGAAACAATTCGTTTCCTTTAATCCTCAGATCTGAAGACTGCTTGTTATTTTTGTAATCATTGGTATATCTCGTTACAATAGAATCATAATAGTCCGATATTATTTCGAGTGCGAAATTTAATTTTTCAACAGTATTAGTTATTCTTGAAAAATGTTGGATTACTTTATATGAATCACTTTTAACAGCACTAGGCTCAATGTCATCAAATAAAAACTTCTGTAAAACTTCCTCCATCTTCAATAATTATCTATTCTTTTAGTGATATTTGATTAAAGTAATGACTGTTAAAAGACAACACCAAATTAGCAAAGTAACAGAGGCAATACAAGACACTAGAGAGACACTAAGACAGTAACCATTAACGGCACTAACAAGAATTCAGAAAAGTAGTTGCACTAAAAAATTAAAAACTAATAAATGTAATTTGCTAGGATGGGCTTTCCCCGGCCCGCACAAAAATGAACATCTAATTGTTATTATTATTTATCTATGATTATTTTGTTATCTATGTTCTTGAATAAATATTCGTTTTTTGTTCTATCACATGTGGATACACCGGACTATGATGATGATGAACATGTGGAAAGCTTGTGGAGCAGATAATCTTAACCCAAAATTCTTGTTTTTGTTATTAAAAAACAACCTTATATCTTGGAATCGAAGCGTTTCTGGATTATTTATTTGGACAATTCATATTAAAATACTGGGAGGAATCACATCCTGAAGTTTGTCAAAGTATGTATTGTATAGTGAATTTGTATTCAGGGATTCATTGAGAAAAATCGAATAGGTAGTTAATGAAAGAAAAATAACGCGTTTAAAGTTGATTATTTTGATTTTCGCGCGATTTCCGAAAACAGGAAAATTTTGCGTCCCTAAGCTCAGTCTCGGAACAAGTAATCAAAAAAAAGGACAATTCTGTTCAAAACCTTCAGTATAAACTGATGTTGAAAATTTCGGATTTAAGCTTTTGATCAAAATACCCGATAACAAAACGAATAAGCCAATATCATTTGTAATAAACGCAAGTTATATGTCGTTTTACACAAAATTGTCCTAGAAATTTTGCCGCTTTTGAAATTAAATTAAGGAAGGTTGTAGGCAAGTATAAGGGATTACATCGGTCTGGCAAAATTTTTCTAATACACATGACATTCTTTACGTCGGTCATCTGTAACAATTTTCGTCAATGCTGAGGCAGATTTAGTTGCTTAAAAGGCATTGGGGATGGAAATCCTCAAAGATTGCCAAAGGATATATTAAGAGATCTTTCAGAAATAAAGTGGCCATAGCAAATATAAAATATTTGGAGGGGAAATTAAGTGGCAAAGAAATAATTTAAATGGTGAAAATTAGAGACAACATTGCACATCAAAATTTCAGCACTTTAATGAAATCTTTCCTTTGAAAATATATAAGATAATAATATAACAACAAAAATGAGAAATATGTTTTAAGAAATATGAAAAATCTTAAAACTATAATTGAACCAGCGATCTTCTCACATTCCCAAATATTCCATCACACTGCTTCAATATCTCTTGTACTAAACAGAATTCATAACAAGGTATACTTTTTTCTAGTTTTTTCATAGCTTCTTTAACTGTAGGTAGGATTTTTATAGCAACCTGCAAATTAGCATTAGAAAGTTCTCCATGATGTTTCATTAATGAGTTGATTAGAATTCGATGTTCATCTATGCTTTTCAGTTCATTCAAAGTACCCCAGTTGTTCTTACATGCCTGACAATCGCAATCGAAAGCATATTGTTTTTTCAAAGCAGCTTGGCGCTTCGATTTTGGATGAACAGCAAAATGAAAACTATAAATGATAAATGTTAATAGATTTATCAATGATATTACAAGCATAAATCATTTTGATTTAAATATAAATCAATATTTTGAGATTGTCTTGAAATTTTTTAATATAAAATGTCCAAATTTTTTTTACAATCTGAAATATCAATACTTAAAAGTCTACTTTAATCTAATGTTTATTTATTTAAGGAATACAATACTTGAAAAAAATTATTTCTCACCCATAGTTGTCAAACAACTGATCTCCTTTTTTGATGGTTTCAATGGCTGAGATACTCATGTAAGTACCAAAGTTGTTTCTGCAAACATTCGGAGAACATGAATGATTGAAAAGGCTCATAAAATTATAAGCACCTACACCTATGTGAATCGAGTCATAAATTCTATTGGAATTTAGACATAGTTCGCTTATATCATGAAAATTACAGGCCATAGTTTGAAGATGTCGGAATATTAACTCCGCAAAAATGCCTTTGAAATCCTCACCACCTTCAAAGAAATCAGTATGATCTCTAAGTATTATATAGAAGAAAGTAGTACAAGTAGCTCTTTCAAATAGATCTTTGGGCAAACGATTCATTTCATTTGTAACCAAATCGTGGATTTCTTTATACCTTCCAGATTTGTATACACTACCCGATTGTTCAATTTCTGCCTTGAAATTTTTATACCGATCCCTCATAGATATTCCAATACGTAAGGGCATAAATCTACAAGAATTATAATCCAGACTTTCGATCGTGGCTAAAATTGGACATTCGTATTTATGGTATGAAATAGAATTATTTTTGCAACTTGGACTACAAAACAAAGCTTTTGTGCAAGAGTTGCAAGGTAACGGATTGTAACACAACTTCAAACAATGATGACAATGGCACCACTTTACATCAGTCAAAATGCTAAAAGTTGGACTTTCCACAGCAATTATTTCACCAATTTCAATATCTCTTGTAGCAACTACGAATCTACCCTGTTTTGAATCATTTTTTATTTCAACACAATTTGAGGCACACTCAATGAGTGGATTCCTATCATTGGCATCAATTGACGGCATTGGCTCATAATATTGTATTTTTTTCTGTTTGGCCTTAAGACTCAGAGCTTTTTCTTTCCTTTCAATTATTTTGGGTTTCAAGGCATCTGGATAATTATTTTCAAAAGCTTTTTCAATATCCTACAACATGATAAAGCTCAATATTTCTATTCATTTAATGAATAATACATTCTCATACATACTCTTAAACATTCTTCAAATAATTCAAATCTAAATAAAACTGCAGATCTATTTGCGAATGCTAGACCTAAGTTCTCTGATTTATTTTCTGCAAAGGAAATACTATATGTGTACATTTCCAAAGCTTCTTCATCTTTCTTCAATGAGAACAATTTATTTCCTTTATTCCTCAATTCTGAAGACTTATTGTTATCTTTATGATCTTTTATATACTCCGGTGAAATATCATACTTCGACAATAAATCTATAACAAAATCTACTTTTTCAACAATAGTCGATAATTTCAAAAATTGCCTAGTTATTTGTTGACTCTCATCAGGACCTGAAGACTTTATGCAATTCATTAATCTCTCATATATTTCTTCATTATCTTGGCATGACTGCTGGTTCTTCATTGTGAATTTGTTTTCAGGAATGGCTTATAAATTAACCTATAACCCGTTGTTCTCTATTATTATTTCTTGACGAACTGGCGAAATCGCCGAAATCTATTTATGTATTGCCCCATATTTATCTTCCATGCGCATTAATTCACGTTGCAAAACGTTTTCATCTCAGAATTAATTCATTTTCACACTATTTCTGCTATTTATGTCCTGAAATTAGTACTTATCATGTGCGATCGATTATGTTTTCTATCCCAACTCACCTAGACCTTTGTGAGACCTCTCTATATATAACATGGCGCATTATAAAAAAAAAAAAGTTTTTCATGGAAATATAGGAAAGTACCGGGACTAAAACTTACCAGAGTTCCGTAAGGTGGCGTGACGAACAGAATTCTTCGAATTCCCACTATTTGTTAAGCATATAATTCGGAAATAGTGAATTAATTTTACACAAACCAAGTGGCCGAGAATTATAATATGATATCGGGACCAAAATTTCAGATTTTTTTAGGATAACAGTTAACCTCAAACACCTTGTGTGGTTTGTGAATAAGGTTTACGATAATCGATTTATGCGCCATCTGAAACTATAGTGATCCCCTAAAACCAAGTAGGCCAAATCTCCCGTTTTGTTCCAAAGATTTACAAGGGTTTATAGGCATCTTATCTAGATCTAATCAGTAGAAATACTAGTATTTTTAAACGCCAAAGATTAAGGATGCGAAAAGCTTATCGAATTATCGATATAAATGAGTACTTCCCCATTGCAGGTACTTCCCCTAGTCATAATCACAGAATAGAATATTCTTCCTTTATTTTTCATGATACGCTTGAACGTTAAAGTATAAAAAAACTATTTTCATATTCTTCTTTATCCAACTATCCGTAGTCTGTGGAATATTCTTCATGTGCTTTATGTGAAATGAATAGAATGTAATTATCCATTCGAAAAAATCGTAAATAGATATGGGTTATTATATTTTTCTTATATCGGGTGTCCCAAGGTGAGTGGCCTATTAGATTATTATGGAAACTATTGATGGTAAAGATTTCAAATTTTGTGGATAGATATTTGGCCATGTAAGGTACATTTTTGAAATAATTTCCCATTTCCAGTGTTGCCGGATGTACGACAATTTGGCAACAACTTTGTTATTTTGAATGGGACATCCGGTATTTCTATTTTTTTTATGATACTCCATAAAATATTGAATCTATTCACTCTTACTTTTCCATCCCTATCTTTGACAGTTTTTGAGTTATTAATTATTTTTCGAAATTTTAGATCAAATTGGCGTATTACGAAAATGACTCTAGTTCGCTCAATATTTGAGATTTGAGTCAGAAATTTTACAAGTCTTTAAATATTGATCTGATTTGTGTCACTGCTTCTGAATTATGGTTGTCAATAATACAGGATGGACCAAAAAAAATCATCATTTGCCAAGTCACAAAATTGTAAAAAAGTCTGTGTAAGTGAATAGAAGAATTGTAGAATGTGTTGAACTGATTCCAAAAATTGAAAAATATACTAGGGGTCTAATTTGAAAAAATCGACTTTTATACAATTTTGTAACTTGGCAATTGATGATTTTTTTTGGTGCGTCCTGTATTATTGACAACCATAATTCAAAAGCAGTGACACAGATCAGATCAATATCTAACGACTTGCAAAATTACTGACTTAAATCTCAAATATTGAGCGAGCTAGAGTCATTTTCGTAATACGCCAATTTGACCTAAAATTTCGAAAAATAATTAATAACTCAAAAACTGTCAAAGATAGGGATGGAAAAGTAAAAGTGAATAGATTCAATATTTTATGGAGTATCATAAAAAAAATAGAAATACCGGATGTCCCATTCAAAATAACAAAGTTGTTGCCAAATTGTCGTACATCCGGCAACACTGGAAATGTGAAATTATTTCAAAAATGTACCTTACATGGCCAAATATCTATCCACAAAATTTGAAATCTTTACCATCAATAGTTTCCATAATAATCTAATAGGCCACTCACCTTGGGACACCCGATATATTATTTGTAATAGTCGTTTTTTAGTTAGTAAACTAAACAATCAATACTAAATATCATAAAAACACAGTTATAATATAATACTTAATATTGCAAAATTTGATATATGATATATGAGTTTTTTTCACACAAAATTAAGCTTCTGTAGCAGCTGTATTGTGATTAACTCCATTACATTCTCCAGAAAGGGTAGTACCAAGGACAATTTGTGAATAAATTTGTTGCCTGCGCAATTCAGCTTCCACTAATCTTTCCGTTTTCAATTTCCTTATTGTATTGGACAAAAGTCTTGCAAAAATGATGCCGATGATCTGAAACAGAAATAAAATAATTGTTTTCTTATACAGGGTTAGACTTATTGAGAGGGGCACTAGAAGGATATCGAAAACCGTTAGAGATACAGGGTGGTTTAAATTACAAAAAAATTGCGTTATTTAGCGATTATTAGTTATTTCGAGATATCTCGGGAACCATTGGAGATATTTTGGATCTGTTAACACCAACACACTAATTCTTAAATGACGCAATTGTTTTGTAATTTAAGCCAGCCTGTATTTCTAACGGTTTTCGATATCCCTGTAATGCCCCTCTAAATGATTCTAACCCTGTCTAACTTTACGTAATTTTTGACACTGGAAAATTTTTAAGGGTTTTTGACCAATTCGATATTCTATAGTTACCTGAATAAATGCCACACATATAGCTCCAGTTGTCAAAAGGAAAGATGTTTGTGAAACTAGCTCTGCCACCTGATCAGCGCAAGGATTTATATACAGGTTATGTTTTAGTTTTGGAGAATTAGAAGGACATGTGAAATTATTATTGTATCCGTAGAAATCGTAACCTGTACAACAGCTTTGAGGCCATGTTACATTGTAATCTGGTATACGTTTCCAGTCATCAATTCTACGTATGCCACAGCAACCCAGCTGAAAGAATCCGGTATTATACAGGGTGATTCGAAATTCAGTATCAAGATTTCAGGGGCGTATTTTTGGGGTCAAAATAAGACTTTTTTTTTGCAAATAATAAGATTAAATTTGAAATATACTCTCGTTAGGTTTCTCATTTTTTGAGCAAATTTATAATTTAGATCACAAACCAAATACGTAAAGTTTCTTGTTTTCATTGTAATAGGTTCCTATTTTTTGTTGAAAATTTGAATTACCTAAATGTAGCGAATTACAAAAAATGATTTTACCGTTTTCTCGATAACTAACCCTGTAACGTAACCTATTGTTCAAATTTGATCTCAATATCTCAAAAACTGAAGGAGCTATGAAGAAAAAACTAAAAAAAAATGGGAAAAAGGCTTATTTTGAACTGAAAAATATTCCCCTGAAATCTTGACACCTAACTAAATTTTGGATCACCCTGTATTTGAGATTTCCCTTACCTGGCTTTGTGCGAAATCAAATGCATTTTGCACATCTATATCGTTTTCGACGAGATTAAATGCGTTGTTCATATTTTTTACAATGGTTCTTCTGAGATCCACTCTCATAGTGATAGCCATGATAACTGCACTTATTTCCAAAAAGAGGATAATCACCAAAAAGAGGGCATACTGAAAATGATGAAAAATTATTTGGTGCCGAAAAAGCGGGCCAATTTAAATATCAACTCACTATATTAACCAGTAAAGTACTTTCTCTCATAGCACCCCAACATCCAAAGAAGGCGATGAAAAATATAATGAAACCACAAATAATCAAGATATCTGAAGGGCTACAATAACTGGATTCCAGAAAATATTCAAAATCTGTGTACATCGCTTTGATTATTGTTCCGATAGATATCAATAACAAAGCGATCATCTGGAATAACGAACAGATTAAGATAAAATTGGTTAATATTATGCAAATAGAATTATAGGAAATCGTAGTGGAAAAACAAGTCAAGATTACATAAAGAGAGTTATTTCAATTATAACATAATGTTTATTACTCTATGGAAATTTTGAATTATGAGTACACATAGATTAATTATAAAAATATGTCAATATTTGAATGTCAAAATTTTGAATTAAGAATAACCATAGACTGATTGTCAAAATATCTTCACCAAAATGCATAGAACTCTATATTTCGTCATATCTAATTTTTATTCCCCACCCACATTGCAGAATAATAAACACACCTTTGTCTCATGTCTCAACATTAAACAAATTTATTTTATTTGATATGATGCAATTAATATTTTATCAGAATAACTGAACAAAGAAAATCAATTTTATTTCACAGAAGTTGAAAGATTATTTTGAATTATTATCTAATCAAATCACCATATTCCAATTTTTTCGTTTTCCACTTACCACAAATAGAAAATTGGATATGAACAGCATATACTGCACACATCTCATATTCACATCCAGATCTTCTGCCATTTTTACACTTGGACTAGCCAAATAATAGTTTCTTTTGCAGTTCTTGCTCTGTTCATACGTTTCTCATACAATATCATATATTCCAACGTAGAGGAATTTCAATATCCATATCTTGATAATAAATTGATAACGAATGCTCGAAATTAGGTATCACTTTTTATCATCTCTCGCTTTGTCACCTATTGTTCACCTGAAAATAAACAATCCCGCATTATTTTATGGATATTCAAACAAAATCTTTCTGTTATCTTTTGGGATAACTCAATACAAAACTAAAACTTCGAATATTAGAAAATGAAGGTGTTAACAAGATGTTATTTCTTGAAATTAATTCATATTTATATCAAAAGTTTGTAGTCAAGATTTTAAAAACTCTTTATATTGATTATTAGTCTGAGGTTCTCAGGTATATCAATCATTAAAAATGGGAGTTTCATCATCGTTTATTTGTATCATTATCATTATACTGAGGTGGATTATAATTCTTTTTTTTAAATCCAAAAAATTGTTAATTGTATTTCGAAATCTCATGACTTTCTGTCTATGCATCTGCGTTCATGATTTGAGAGAACATAGAATGATATTAATTAATTATTTTACTCTGAGATTTGATTGAAGTTTAGCTCCGATTAAAGAATAAAAAGTTCACATCTTCCTTGGCGTATACTCATGTGATCGAACGATATAAAGCTAGTTAAATAATTGTATTATTGAATGAATTGGATTATTGAAGTTAGCGATTTAAGTTCATCTTCAAGCCACCTATCGGCGGAAACAGCAATTTCATGCGTAGTGTCGAAAGCTTTGATGGTGTACATTTCTGCAAATTAAATTTTCATATTTAAATGTTGTGTTTCAGAGTTACAGCTTTTGTTTTATATTCATTTGAACATTGAGATTAGTGATTACTGACCTAAAATGTCGAAATCAAAAGTGTCCAATTGCAAGTCCTGATTCAGACATCAAATAAATAAAAATTATTGCAGATCCTTTATCAATTTCTTTTTGCTCTAATTTAGTGAAGATCAGCTGAAAGGGATGAAGTTTGTAAATATAAACCCAATAATTTTAAACAACGCTTACTTTGCCCAAATTCTCACGCATTTTTTTTTTTTTTTTGATAAAAAAAATAATTCAATTCTCCAGAAAGATAAAAAAAATAATTCAATTGTTTATCATCTTTTTTTCCTGAATAAATATCACAAATAATCCCGAAATACTTTTGTCCACAATAATTTTCCCTGCACATGAAAACGAATATTGTAGAGGGCGCAGTCAACCCTTGAATCGGAAATTGCCTAAAAATAGGATAAAGTATTTCTATGTTCGATAAGGATAATTAATGACTACAGAAATAATCTCAAAGAAAAATAAACAATTAACGATTATTGTCATCGTGAGAGACTTATTGTTGAAAATTTTAATCTCACTTATTTTTCATTAAACTGTTGAATATGGAGGAAAATCAATCTAAGGTAGTTGTAAAGTGGAGTGGCCGCGAGATTGAGATAGAATATGGTCCGAATGAAACCGTCTCGGACTTGAGGAACTCCATATATCAACAAACCAAAGTTAAGCCTGAAAGGCAAAAATTGTTAAATTTAAAATTTAAGGGTAAGTCTCATTGATTGAGTTGAATAAACTCCAAAATTAACAATAATTATGAACCAACCACTAGGCAAAACACCAGAAGATTCATGTAGCCTTTCTTCATTGAAATTAAAATCAGGCTTTAAAATTATGATGATGGGTTCACTGGAAGAAGAAATTGAAAAAGTTAACGTGGAACCTCAGGATATGCCAGAAGTTGTTAATGATCTCGATATTGAAGAGGAAGAAATAGCTATAGAGAACCAGGAAGTGTATTTAGCTAAGATTGAAAAGAGGATTAAGGATTATGAAATTAAAATTCTAAATGAGCTCCGTCCAGAAAAAAAGCTATTAGTGTTAGATATAGATTATACTCTTTTTGATCATAGGTCAAGTGCTGAAACTGGAAATGAGTTGATGAGACCTTACCTGCACGAATTCTTAACTTCAGCTTATACTGATTATGATATAGTGATTTGGTCTGCAACTGGAATGAAATGGATTGAGGAAAAAATGAAACTTTTAGGAGTGTCATCTCATAGTGCTTATAAAGTTGCTTTCTATTTAGATTCTCTTGCTATGATCTCTGTTCACATTCCTAAGTATGGTGTTTTAGATGTATGCTTATCATTTTTGAGAGTAAATTGTTACTGAACATACTCTGTTTTAGGTGAAACCTTTAGGTGTAATATGGGGCAAGTTTCCTCAGTTTTCCCCAAAAAACACAATTATGTTTGATGATATAAGAAGGAATTTTATAATGAACCCTAAGAATGGACTGAGGATACGCCCCTTTCGTCAAGCTCACTTAAACAGAGCTACTGATCAGGAACTTCTAAAGTTATCTAAATATTTGAAAGATTTGGCACAAAATTGTGATGATTTTTCAGCAGTTAACCACAGACACTGGGAAAGATATAATCCCAAAAGAAGACGTTGACATTTTATTTTTTAATAAATTTGTTAAGAAATGTGTTCTTTTACTTAAATTAAATTTTTGGGAAGCTATTTGTTCATCATGGTGATTTTCATGACAACAAAATGTGTATAAGATATTGAACATCTATAAACTACATGATGAACCTACATATTGTCCTGGTATTTTTTAAATTAAAGGAAATTCGCTTCACAAATTATTTGCATTTAATTATAATATATGATACTGGACAGTGTGAGGCAGATGAACTTCAATGAATTTCCAAATCGGTTTCAGAAAAATTAAATTAAACCAGAGAGTGCCTGTGTTTTTATTATAATCAGCTTTACTGAAGAATTCCATCGACCGTTAAGTTTAAAATCATATTCTTTTCACACTTGATATGTTAAAAAGTTAATTTAACAATTAATATACTACTAATACAGTTCGATATATCATTTATTTGATCAATACTCTTGTGATTTTACGATTCGACTTTTGGTTGAAAATAAAAACACATTTATTCAGTTTCAAATGATTTATTATTAATTTTTAGTTTATGACAGAACCAGGTTATGTGTGTTTTGAAAAGGTAGGACATAGAATACTTATTCTTTATCCAAGCTTGAAAATGAATGAAATTATAATGTTTTTAATCATATATCATTAAACAACAGAATTCTAGCAATTTGTATAATCAAAAATCTTAAATACATTTAAGATTTTCGATTATACAAATTGCTATATCGTTGATATGCTACAGCAAATTTACGAAATTTCAAAATATCTCATAGAATTTAGGCAGAGGCCATTGTGTCAAAAAACATCGTGCCGATAAAGTAGGGGACATTTTCATCAGCTGTGACGTCGTTTAGTTGCAAATCCTCTATCCTCGTGCGGTATCCGCCATTTATAAGAATACGCAAAGTTTGTGCTCATGAAGTGGTATCGTCAAAATACCATTGAAACCGATAAAATAACTCACGAATCGACAAAACGTTCGCGAAGTTCAAAAAGCCCGCCCGCGAAACGTGTTATGGCCGGTAAGTTGTGTACCAAATACCGTCGTTTGTTTCTGTTACATCTTTAATCCGTGACCCCAATGAGGGATATGTGAATCTCATAATTGCTACATTCTGCTACTTCTTACTTTTCTTGACTGTTCTTTCGTAAAGATGGAAGGTAAATTGTTGCTTGTTGAACGTTCGTTTTCCTTGTCTTTGTTGAGTTCTTCACTTCTCCGAAAAATCATTTTGCATCATTATCCTTGTTTGATTTCAACGCCTAGTAGAGAATGTTTACTACCCTTTGTCATTCACCTGTTCATCTGCTTGATCTGTTTCATCTCATACAAATTAATTATCCATTCTGTTGTGATATTAAGTTGATCATTTTTAATCTTTCCAATGTAAATAATGACTTATTTGAATTGTTTTCGTTGGCAGGTGTACATAATATTTTGAGTAGGATCAAAATAAATAAATTACCTATTAGTTTATAATTTATCTGGCGACTAGATTCGATTCTATCTTGTAGCATTTGATAATATTCGTCTAAAATTCAGATTTGTTTTGATTTTATACATAAACATAAACTTCGATACCAATTTGAATGCTTTTTATCTGTATCCAGCTAAAGTCTTCGTATACATTTTTTTTCCATACTTAAGAATTCTTAAATACATTTTAACGAATAAAATGTATTAACAGGTTGTCATTAGTTTATTTTGGAGGTTAAAATGTGTCATGTACATATGATCCATAGAAATTTAAGATGGCAGACTTATTCAATGATGTTTGTTCGTTTTCATTTCCACCACAAAAATTAATTTAAGGATTTAAAAATTCTATTTCCAATTTTTTTTAAAGCTTGGGTTGTTTCAATTTACTATTATAGTTGCTATTTCCTTCAAGTTGGAGCATGTGTAGGTTTAAAGTTTTGACTGTTTTTCATAACTGTTTTTTTCTTCATGCATGAGTTGTTTTATACTGAAGAGTTATTGATTATACAAACACTTCATCAGCTTCTAACAGACTTTTGTTGAATGTTTTTAAATGTTTAATGAAACTCAACAATTGATTCTTTCATTAATTATTAATATTCAATCAAAGGTCTTTTGATGAAGTTTCTCTGTGTTAGTACTACTTTAAAACTTTGAAATTTTTCAGGGAATGCAGATGTTCAATGGTGCTTCTCTCAAGTGAAAGGTACACTTGATGATGACGTGACAGAGGCTGATATTATCTCTTGCGTAGAATTCAATCATGATGGAGAACTTCTGGCTACTGGCGATAAAGGAGGGAGAGTTGTTATATTCCAACGCGATCCTCTATCAAAAGCAGTTCTTCCCAAACGGGGGGAATATACTGTTTACTCAACTTTCCAGTCTCATGAACCAGAATTTGATTACTTGAAGAGCTTAGAGATCGAAGAAAAAATAAACAAAATCAGATGGTTGAAGAGGAAAAACCCAGCACATTTTCTCTTGTCTACCAATGATAAAACAATCAAATTGTGGAAGGTTAGTATTTTTTCTTGAGTATTGAATGTAGAAACTAAAACATAATTCTTTTAGGTCTCAGAGAGGGATAAAAGAGTGGAAGGTTACAATACGCGTTTAGAGAACGGTTCCATGGTTGATCCTACCGCTGTTAGTTCATTACGTGTACCAATAATCAAACCTATGGAGCTAATGGTGGAAGCATCTCCAAGGAGGATCTTCGCCAATGCACACACCTACCACATCAACTCTATTTCTGTTAACTCAGATCAAGAGACTTACCTTTCTGCTGACGACCTTCGGATCAATTTGTGGCATTTGGAAATCACAGATCAAAGTTTCAACATAGTTGATATTAAGCCTACCAATATGGAGGAACTCACTGAAGTTATAACTGCCGCAGAATTCCATCCTGTCGAGTGTAATTTGTTTGTTTATAGTAGCAGTAAAGGAACAATTCGGTTGTGCGATATGAGATCATCGGCTCTCTGTGATAGACATAGCAAATTGTTTGAAGAGCCAGAAGATCCCACGAATAGAAGTTTCTTTTCTGAAATTATCGCCAGTATTTCAGATGTTAAATTATCTAATAGCGGCAGGTATATGATTTCTAGAGACTATTTATCGGTCAAAGTGTGGGATTTACATATGGAGACCAAACCAGTAGAAACTTATCCAGTGAGTATTTTTCTATTTCTTATTTTCCTACTATTTGTTTCGGTAAAATCTTAGCAATTGGTTCTTTTTTGTTTTTGTTCTATGTTCCAATTTAATTTTTATGAAATTCAATGTATTATAAGTACAAAATTTCATTGGTTCCTGTTAGTTCTTTTTGTTTTCAATCAACACTTGATATTTTAGAAAAGTATTCGTCATGTGTTACGGACATTACAAATAGAAAAAAAAGTGTAGATGATTCAAAAGATATGTATAGTTTTTTCAAATTTATTTCATTGCATTCTTAGTAGACCCCCTAAAAAATATACCTATGCTTAGAAATAGGGGAATCATTTTGTTTTTTGATAACTATTTAACAATAATAGTATCTAGGTGTAGACTTCAGTCTTCGACGAGAATTTTCTTATGATAATATGAATATTGGAAAATATTCTTATATTATAGCATTAAAAATACAATCATGGCAAGACATTTTTTGATTTGGTTTGTTTATGGTGTCAATTTTTGGAGATCGATTCTTCATTTTTTGCCTCTTTAAAATTCGTGAATCTGGTGATCTGTTTTTGTAACAAATTTTATGCGAATAGTTCTTATAATTTTCAAGAAAAGCAGACAGACATTGTGTCTATAAATGATGTTTCTGTAAATATTATTTATTTTTTTATTTTGAATCAACTCGCCTTGAATAATAATAATAAAGGTCTTTAGAATATTGGAAAATATTCAATATTATGATACTCTAGCAATAAAAATACAATCATGGCAAGAAATTTTTTTAATTTCGTTTGTTTTATGGTGTCAATTTCTGGAGATTGATTCTTCTTTTTTTGCCTCTTTAAAATTAGTTCTGGTAAAGTAACTGATTTTGTAACAAATTAAATGCAAATAGTTCTTATAATTTTCAAGATAAGCTGACATTGTGTCTATAGATGATGTTTCTGTAATTATTAATTTTTTTTATTTTTAATCAACTCGCCTTGAATAATAATGAAGTTCTTTATTTGTATTGTCGTAAGTTCGAATTGTAGATTAGAAGAAAAATTTTTTTAATTCTTGATTTTTGTTTTGTTTATGTTGATTTTTGTACTTTAGTTTAAGTAACATTGTGTTCATTGAAAAAAATTATTTGTTTCAATACAAACATCGAGAATTACTTGTAGAAAGAAATATCCTTATGTTTGATATTTTATTTACATAATGTTAACAGTGAAAATTTCAGGGGGGGTTTAAAATTTTTTCTCAAACAGTTATAAAAAAATTAGGATTATCAACAGATAATTTGTTTCAGGTTCATGAATACTTACGAACAAAACTATGTTCCCTATATGAAAATGACTGCATTTTCGACAAGTTTGAATGTTGCTGGAATGGAAACGATTCAGCAATAATGACCGGTTCCTATAATAATTTCTTCAGGATGTTTGATAGATCGACAAAGAGGGAAGTTACATTAGAAGCGTCTAGGGATATTGCAAAGCCGAAAACTTTGCTCAAGCCAAGGAAAGTTTGTACCGGAGGTAAAAGAAAAAAGGATGAAATAAGTGTGGATTGTTTAGATTTTAACAAGAAGATACTACACACCGCTTGGCATCCAACAGAAAACATCATAGCAGTTGCGGCAACTAATAATTTATTTTTGTTTCAAGATAAGTTTTAGCGTAATTAATTCTATGTACTCGAAAAACAT
The DNA here is from genome assembly GCF_914767665.1 of Harmonia axyridis. Classification (NCBI taxonomy): domain Eukaryota; kingdom Metazoa; phylum Arthropoda; class Insecta; order Coleoptera; family Coccinellidae; genus Harmonia; species Harmonia axyridis. The sequence continues at coordinate 37,906,159 of NC_059505.1, forward strand.
TTACTTTGCTTTCCGTGAACCTCCAAATTAAGTGAATACCAAGTCGATTTTAACACCGTCACGGATTTAGTCCTGTGTATGTTGAACCTTGAATTTTATACCATCTTTTAATGGATCATGGAAATTCCAACTCAATAGTTGACGTATCTATTGGGATTTTAGTCCTTACCGTTTTCTGTGTAGAAATGTATTACGAGATTAAATCAAAATGAATTTTTACGGTTATTGCACTAAAAGTTTTCTTTTAGTTTATATTTCATCGCAGAAAACTGAAAAGCTGTGAAATTTGATGGGTTGGTTTTTCGTATGATCGCATTTTTTTTTATTTTATTTTTTCAAGAGAGATTCGCTGTTGAATATATGCATCGATCTTAGAAGAATGTCACGAATTCGGCAATAAATGTTTTTGTGTATCACAAATCAAATTATTTCTTATTTAATCCCTCTGATGTATTGGAATTTTTTCCTCGAGTGTAAAGATTGATTTCTTCTCATTGTTATCTGTTGGACTTTCACAGGAGAGTGTGTGGTTTTTAACAGCTGGATATCCATCTCAATTTGAAGAGTTTTTTTGCATCGTTGAGTGTAGAGCAGTACTTATCGATGTTGTTGGAAACTGTACACTCTGTGAACAGCAGCATCTTTATTTTTAAATTGTTTTAATCTGCGTTGTGCCATATCACATTTCCAAAATGAAAATCTTGAAATTAAAACACAATATGGGTAGTTTGCAGCTCTTTTCCCTCCCCCTTTGCGCTCTTGATCTGTAATAGTCTTAGATCTTCGATTTATCGGACTCGATAATGCTGCATGTGAAAAATTACCTCAAAGATGAGCCATTTTATACTGAGATGAATGTATTGAATTGATTGTATTATATATATTAAGTTTTATTGATTCTTTTATTTCTATTCTTGTTTAAAGTGTATTTCAGATGAAATGTTATGGTACAGATGATTTACTGTGATTGGATGCCTCTTTTATACACCATGTCCACAATTTATGCAAATACATATAAGAATATATGAAAAAACCCGCAATAAACATCTAGTACCAAGAATTCTTTGTACCTTTGAATATGTTTCCATCTTTTACATTTAGAAGAATTATTTACTTAAAAATCTTGTTTTTTAATAAAAATAAATTAAAGAACATGTTTTTAACGAACAACATTACTCAAAAAGAATATAATGCACCAGTTTACTCAAATCAAGGAAATCCCTAACTCAAGAAGCAGAAAATGTTGAATTGGGTTTCTTTTACTCTGTTTTAAGTCGTATTTGTGTTTTCTGTTTTCTACAGTATTGGTGAATTGCAGTTTCGTATTCTTATTACAAAGCTAGTTTAAGCAGAGCTCTAAAAAGTTTCAGCTGTTCTAGCCTTGGTCTAATGAGTTTTATCTGTGTTTTACCTATAACTTCAGTAAGCTTTTTCAGTTAGAAATTACAACCGACACTAAATTCGTTCTGGTATGGTATATACAGGGTGCTATGTAATAAGTGTCCGATATTTTACATAACGATTTTCTAGTTATTTATAAGGTGGAAAGTTCATATAAGCATGGGTCTGGAAGGTCTTCAATTTTGTGATAGAGGGTGTCAAAAACTTACTCTCATTTTGATTTTTTTTTTTAATTTTTAAAGTAATGTCGATATTTGAACGAAAATTGGTATTTGGGGATTTCTGACTATGGGAAATTCGAATTTGATCTTAATTATAGGGGGCGTCACCTACAGGTTTGGTCTCTTGATGAATTTTCGTACAAATATCGACATTACTTTGAAAATTATTTACGAAAATCTAAAATTAATGCTTATATGAACTTTTCACTTTATAAATAACTGAGGAATCGTCCCACTAGGTGCATCTTTGCTAAAGTGGAGGATGTTATGAATGATTGGCGAAAAACACAAATATTCCAAGATCAACAGGACAGAAGATTCATCAATCGTTTATAGCTCGTTGTCGGAAGTAATAGATCGCACTTGAACTAAACCAGCCTGAAGTGAAATTTTCTATCAGATTTACAAATTTTAACCGATTAGACCACAGCTAGAATACTTTCAGCATTATATTAATCTAGTTTCAAATTGAACTTGTAAATGAAAGCAACTTTTTATCAAACTGCAATCACTAAAGTTATGTAGAAAATTGATTAATTTTCAATCAATCTGAAGATATTATTAGTGATGTCTTTTTAATTTAGACATTGCTGTGATTATTGGATCTTAAGTGTAACTATAGACATTCATTCTCATTTTATAATGTTTTGTGAGGAAGGAATATTTAAATGTGCATAAGTGCTCACTATGTGCACTAAATGCTGATTAAGTTCTTGAAGAAATGTGGAAAAATGAGGAATTTTCTTTATTTACAACTCTAAGTAATGGAAGGAGAAATTCAACTTTTATTGATGCCGTAATTATTTATTGAGTAATTAGTAAAAACTGATTGGAATGATGCTTACACTCTTATTTGGCCAACGTGAAACAAATATAAATTGGCAGCTTCAATATCATGAAGTTAAATTGACTGTTAGGCTTTCAGTGTACATAATACTAGACTTTGAGGTATTAACTGATATTCCAAAATCTTTAAAAAACATTGTAAATCTTTGGTATAAGAAAAAATTACAGCTTAAAGATGGTTGAATAGAAAAATGACTTGCTTCCTTGAGAAGTTTGATTATACCTAATTGGCAGGGGTCACCTTTACTGTACAGTTTTTGTGGACAATAATCCAAGATTACATGAGGTCCTCGAAGTGTTTTAATTTTGGTGTTCGTATTTTGTTGAGAAGTGTACCTTTTTGGTGTCATAAAGCAGATTATATATTTTTTTAAGCAAGTGTAGGTGGAAAATAATTTGCGAAGTACGTATTATACATGATTGTCTTATTTAATTTGAGCTGAGACTTTTTTCATTCCTCCCACTTATGGAAATAAAAATGACTTTTTCAAAAAGTCTGTACTGTAATTGTAAATAAATTAAAAAGATTGAAACCAATTCTAGTTATTTGATTATTACCTATAGTAAATGAAACAGTGAATTTTCATCTGAAATAGTACTATAAATACTGTGGTTCCTTTTGGTTAATGCTTAGGCTATGTCTATGGGTTGATCTCAAAGAAGTCTCCATAGGAAAAAAATTGGCAAAGAAAGGCAATGTTCTATAATTGATGAAAGACTTTCATATGACATAGTTTTACAGAAGATGAGGCAAGTGTAAAAAGATATATTGAATTGAGAAGAGAAATAACAATGTTTTCAAAAATCAGTACTGAAACTAAATCTATAGTTATTTTGTTCTATTGGAGACGAATCATTTGGTTGTTATTTGAAATTATTAAATAAATAGTGCAGTTACTCTTGGAAAATTTTATGAATGATTCTAAAAAAAATACTATTTTCATCATTCAATTACAGGAAAATATTATGGGGAATCAGATGAACTGGATTAAGATAACAACTTGAAAAACAAGTGCAAAATGATACATATTGCGCAAAAAACATGAAACTTCAATTTTTTTTTAAACAAAGTATTTTATCAAAGCTAATTATATATATGAATTTGGTGATAAGAGTCTATATAAAATTATATTGTATTCCAGAAGCCCTGAAGAAGAATTAAAATAATTCGAAAGCTTGGTAAAGAACAAAGACTCACTCAATTTCTCCCAATAAAACGAGTTGTTAAACCCTTACATTTGAATCTAAATATATATATATATTTTTTTTTTATTGAAAAAAATGCAAACGTATATCAATAACTAGTTATTGCATTTATACCAGTTATTTCTCTCATTCATTAATAAAGTGTCTAAGGATGATTTTCAAAAATTTATTTTAAATTACATTATTCATAACTGACTGCGTTATGCAAATTATACAAAGATATATTATAAACATTGATAAGAATAAAAGGTGATCATTTTCTCACCTCAAAACACATATAATTCGTATGAAACAATAAAAAACATAAACAGTCTCCTGCAAAGGAAAATTATAAACCACCTTTATAGAAAGTCTAAAATTATAATTAATTTTTATTCACCATTCCGCATCACCATTAGCTTTCTGGAAGACATAATCTTGACCGGACAAATTCATTATACCATCTTTCAAATAGAATTTCCACTTATTACGATTTCTAATAATTTTATCATATTGGCAAACAACTATGTTATCTGTGTCAAATAAATCTCCTGGTTCTTCATCTGAAACATCATCTTCAGAATTTAGAGGCTCCTCTTCCCCAATTTCATCCTCCATGTCATTGTCTTCATCCTTTTCCTCGTCAAAATCTTCGTCTTCATCATCGTTATCATCAGATGGTTCCTCATCCTCGTCAGAGGTATCTAAAGGACCGTCTAGTTGTTCTGGCTGCTGTTTGGTAGATTTTTTTACATTTTTTCTGCTTCTTTTTGATCCCTTTTTCTTAGGCATAATGAATTCTACTTCAATTTCTTCAGAAGCTATCTCCCCATCAGTTTGGATAATGTTTGGTTTAACAATGGTGACAGCTTGTGGCTGGCTACCGAAAGCAGCATTAACATGTTGTTGCAATAGAGAGGATGCAATGTGAGCTGGTAATCCCATTGTCGCAGTTATTACAGGGCCTGTTAACACTTTTTGTAGTTGATTACCTTGGAGGGCTGAGCCAGGGACTTGGATAGTAAGAACTCTTTGAGCATCAGCCCCAGCCGCTATAGGTAATGTAATTTGAATTGGTACCATCTTGGTTTCAATTACTTGAGCTACTTGATGTTGATTAACGACATTCGGATGGTGCATTGGCTGTGCCATTATTTGCTTAGGAAATCCATTCACAGTACTAACTTCGGACTGTTTTTGCTTCAATTTCTCTTCTTGTTCATTATGTACAGCCTTACTAGCAGCTAATTTTGCTTCCCATGTTTGTTTTAATTCTTGAAGTATCATTTCATCAACGCCTTCTTCTTTGAAAACTTCTCTAACCTGACTGATCACATCCTCAATTACTTCGTGGTAGACTCTAGGAACAGAGTTTCTGCAAAGCGAGTTCGACATTTTGGGACATTTGGGAGCAATTTAGTTTCAAAGACACATATGCTAGAGGTTATATGATTTTAAAAGCATTGACAAGTATATACTAGTGTTCTATGCTCTGTGCTGACCATAGACATGATTATTTTCAAAATCACAAAAAATAAACCTTATATCTTCTTTTTATCGGATTTTTTGACATAGAATTGAGATTTTATGAGATGAATCTCCATAGAATAAAAATTACTTATTCTATGCTCAGAGTGAATGTCATATAAGTTAACCTATAATACAGATCCTGTTTTTAATTTTGATAATAAATTCAAATTTAACATTATTTACTGAATTGACAATTTATATTAAATTGACTTCCTTTCCATTTCCCTCCCAACATAAATCCCCGAAAATATTGGGATATTTATAGTTTGAAAATTTCTCCAATCAATATGTCTGAAAAAAAAATAACAGCATACAGAAACGATAGTACTGTTAACGGAGAGGTAGAATTCTCTTCGTTCATATCTTCTGAAGAAATTATTTGCACGTATTTTTGTAGGAATTTGTCTTGCCTAACTCTTGGGAAGAGTTTAAAAATGAGATATACTTAAGACTGAATATAGCTCCTGAAAGAATTTTCTTAAACGATGGAACAGAAATAAAAGATATTGCCCTTATACGACATAATGATGAATTGTATATCTCAACAGGTGAAGATTTCGTGAAACCAAAAAATAAAAAGCCTTCAGATTGGATTACATTGAATGTTGGTGGAAAGTATTTTACGACATCAAGGTCTACATTGACAAGCAAGGAACCAACTAGTATGCTTGCTCGAATGTTTGCCAACAATGAGGATAATTATCTATTCATTCCTAGTAATGTGGATGCCAATGGTGCTTACCTAATAGATAGAAGTCCCACTTATTTTGAGCCTATCCTTAATTACCTAAGAAGTGGTCATTTGATCTATGACACACATGTTAATCCAGATGGTATATTACAAGAAGCAAAATTTTTTGGCATTGATTCAATTATTCCCCAATTGGAAAATTTGAGAGTTCAGACTAATGATGTTCCTTTAACCAGGAGAGATGTGATAGATGCACTCATTAAAAGTCCATGCACATCCGAGTTGAGGTTTCAAGGTGTCAATTTGGCTGGAGCCGACTTAAGCAAGCTAGATTTAAGAAACATTAATTTTAAATATGCCAATATGCAAAAGTGTAAATTGACTGGATCCAACCTAAGTTTTTGTTGTTTAGAAAGGGCAGATTTATCCTACACTAATATAGATGGGGCTCAGCTTTTAGGTAAATAACTAATAATTGACAAATTTTGCACAATTTCAATCATGCAATTATGAAACGGACTAGTCTTTCCAGTTAAGGTTGCATTTTCTTTTGAAATTCTTCAATGACTTACACAAAGAATTATAATTTGATTTTTACACTTTGCAGGAGTTAAAGGTCTTTGTGCTAATTTCAAAGGGGCTTCAATGAGATGTTGCAACTTCAAGGATCCAGCGGGTTCTAGATCTAACATGGAGGGAGTGAATCTGAAATTTGCAGATTTAGAAGAGAGTGATATGTGTGGAGTTAACTTGAGGGTGGCCACCCTGAAAAATGCTAACCTTCAGAATTGTAACTTGAGAGCTGCTGTATTGGCAGGTGCAGATCTAGAGGTTTGTATTTTTTTAAATTGCAATTATATATACAGTCAAGACAACTGGGGATTCATAATTCAAAAGACCTGTTTTAAGGAATTGCCGAAATTCTTTTGGTCACAACTGTCCTCTAAAGTTTTGCCGTTTTTACCATTTATATGAATCTTTTATTTAAAAAATGTTGCATTTCAAATGGGATTTGATGGTATTTAAGCTCAGACTTTTTTTTAGTATTAGTATTATGGAATTCACTTTAAATATTTTCAGAAGTGTGATTTGTCTGGCAGTGATCTGCATGAAGCGAATCTACGTGGAGCAAATTTAAAAGATGCCACATTTGAGCTAATGCTAACGCCACTTCATATGTCTCAAGCGATTCGTTGAACTGTTCATTATCCAGAGTTATAGCCACATAAATGATAGATTTTCCCTACCAATTTAAAAATGTACTAAGCTGAGAAATTTTATATTGTGTTGGGTTTTTTTGTACTCTTTATAATTGTTATTTTAAATATTCATATAAATTGTGGGTTCTATCTTTGGTTTTAAATTTTTGTTTAAACATTGGCTTCGGCTCTATTGTTAAATGCTGTAAATACTTGTTCATAATTATTTATTTTCTTATAATTTTCATATTTTATGAATTCGATATATAAAACAAACTAGACTAGAATTTAATAAAACATCAAACATTTTTTGACTTTTCTCCGAGTGGAAAAATCCTAAGTTGAAGTAAAAAAGTTAACAGATTTTAATTCCTTATGAATATTTACAATAAGCACAAATATTTTTTTCTTGAACTAAGGCATGCTCTTCATGAAGAGCTAAAGGAGAAGATAAAAAAAATTCATCCTACATTTAATTCTGTACATTATGAAAAAAATTATTGACTTGATGGAATGAAATCTTCAGGAATATTCAATTTTTTCAGCAATGTCTCCATGTCCATAAATGCATGCATATTTAGTTGCTTCAAAAGGTCTTGGAGAGCATTTACACATCCATGTTTCCATCTAGAAGTTAACATCTTCAAATCTTCAGTACTATGCATTCTTTTAAGCATTTTAGCTCTCTTCAAATCTTCTAATATCTGCCTTTTCTCCTCAACTTCCTTCTCCAACATGTCTAAATTTTTTATTTTGATTTCTTTAGGTGTACAAGTAATTACTTCAAAGTCGTCATCACTTTGTTCTTGAGGTGTGAGACATGTATTGTGTTTATTTGTGGATTCTTTAAATTTTTCCAACTTCACAAAACAATCATTTAGTGAATTTAAACTGGATGTGTGGCTGGTTATGGTGCTCTCTGTAAGAGTTCTTGATCTAGAATCTCCAACAGATAGAGATTTTTTCAGTTCATTTTTTGATTTCTTTGCTTTCTTTCCTACCTCTGTTTTACTTCGTTCCAACAACTTTTTTGGTTTCCTTTTTTTTGGAAGAAACTCAAAATCATCATCATCTTCTGATAGTTCGCAATATGTTTTTTGTTCTTTAATTTTTCTATCCTTCAAAATTTCATCCTGATGTGTTTTATTTTCTTTTTCGTTAGAATAACATACTTTAATAAAATTAGATTGGTTTTGTTTATTAATAGTGGTATTTACTATATTGGTATTATTTTGTAAGGATTTTTCACTGCTGGTAATTATACTAGTCCTGTGATCTTCTGAATTAATATCATGTAGATTTTCTTTTTCTCCATTTTTAATAGAAAATTTATTTAGATCCTCTTTAGTCTCAACATCTTTTGTAGTATTAATTATTTCAAATTTCGCAGAAATATTATTGCTACAACTATCTTTTTCTATATTATTTTCACTTCTTTTGTTTTCTACAAAGGACTCGGTATCTGCCAATTTTTTTGTTTTATGTTTTGTTTTGGCACCTGAAGGGGAGGAAAAAAGTTTCGATAATTTCTTGGCACAACTAACATGACTATCTTCTTGTGATTTGGGACCTTGAGTAATTTCAGTATTTATCACAGGGATTTCTTTGTTTTCTGATGAGCAATCTAATGGAGTATCAACATGATTTTTATCTTCCTTAATTTTAATATTTTTAGTTTTTATTACTTTGCCATTTGATGGAGTTGATAAATTCTTTTTTAATTTGAAATCGTCCACAGGGGTCGAAGTTTTTCTTTTTCGAGAAAGGCCAACTTGTCTACATGGACTATCATTATTTATTTCGGTTTTCAATAATGGTTTTAGATCGGTAGTTTTCTCTGTTTTAGGGGTACTTGATGCTTTATCGACATCGTCAATGAGCAAACTTTCAACGGTTTTCAGGGGAGTATTCCTTTTTCTGGATAAACCTACTTTTCTACAAGGTGTCAACTTACTACGATTCATAATATTTCCAAATTTATCAAGTCATACCGATTCAATTTAAATGGTTTAATTTGAATTTAATTTGTAGGTTGGGTTTGTTATCTGTGATTCATATTCATAGATGACAATACCATTCTCGTTCTTTAAGTATGGTCTTGGATCTATGACATAATCAAAATAGGTTTTTTTGCGTCGAACCAGTTTTGTACTGTGGTATGATGTCATGAGTTTAACGATTCGGTTACTTTCGCGCCCTCTACATGTCTTAAAATTGGCATAGATGTAAACTTATATTAGTGATCTGTGGTTTCATCTTCCATTCAGAGATGATGAAATGAAGTCAATAAATTCATGGAAGTAATTTCAGAATCATTTATTACAGAAATATTAATGTACTGCAATTCTAAGATTCAAATCACTACCTTCTCTTAATAAACCAGCTGCCGAACCATAACCAACATAAAGACAATTGAATTTCTTCGCTACTTCGTCAACGTTCAGGTTTTCTGGAATACCATTGACGTCACTAAAACAGGAAAAACTCACGTTGTCGTTTTTCGAGGATAATTCAATGGTACTATGATATTTGTCGGTACTGTTGGAGAACAACCAAATCAAGATGTAAGAGTGTGATTTTCTCCTGGACTTGGAACCGCTCAGCATGACCCAAAAAGAGTCAATAGGCACTTTCTGGCAGAACTTTCTACACGTTTTTATGACACTGTGAGTGCTCCTAGACCTGAGCAAGTCAATCTTGTTGTTCTCGTAAATGGTGATGATGGCCAGACATAGACTTTTTCCGCATTCACTCAAGGATATGTCGAAAGGCAACAAAGTGTCTTTATGTCTTTCAGTAGCGTACTTCTTCAGTTCTGGATGTTCGTAACGAAAGTGATTGGCGAAGGAAGACACTGCAATCATTCTATTGCATGGATGATGTGGACAAACTACAGGTTTATGAGACGAAAACTGAGACAAATTCAGATAACGGTAATTCGATCTGCTTGAAACTGAAGTTCTGCAATTCCCAAATATATTGGATCGCGTTTTGGACAATTTTTCTTCAACCACGATATCTCCTTGATTTCTCTTTTCGAAAAGTTTGTTGAGATCCGTTGTGGGAAGGCCAAATAAGTTTTCTACCGTTGGTGGTGCTGTGGACCGTAGATTAGTCTCACTTTCTTTGCTTGCGTTTTTTATGGTCTTTAACAAGGGATTAGATTCGTACCGATACGGTCTTCCGATTCCTGGGTTTGATCTTAATTTTTTAAGGAATTCAGGACTTATTCTTGTTTCTTTGAAGGTCATAGGTGTTCCGCAAAGTTCACAGAAGCATTTGTTCTCTTCCAAACCTAGAATTGTGAGATTTAGATACCACAAAGAAGAAATATTTTTTTTATAATCTTCAAACCATCCCAGAATGCTGGAATAGTTTGTAGCGTTTTTTCTAAGTGCTGCAATGTAATGAAAACAAGAGTTATTTCACACAAATACTATTGATCCTATACATATATATGAAATTTAAAATGAACCATGTATTTAAATAATGAAAGGAGGTACCCTCTTGAAAGTGAATAAAAAAAATAATGAAAATTCTAATGAACCGGGGTAGAGTTAAAAACACGATAATATTTGAATTACCTTTTTCTTTAGTTGATCAATATATACCCTACATTCGAGGAAATAGAATTAAAAGAACATTTGTAGTTAGAATGAGATGCTGAAGAATTTTCGGGTTATTCAAGATCGTCTATTTCCTAGTAATTCTAAAATTTGGTCCCATTTTTTCGAGGAAATCATTCAGCTACCTACAAAAATCATACTTACCTCGGTGTTTTTGTTTAAGTTCTAGAAAGCAACTGTTACAATATTGATGTTGATACGGACAATGGAACAGTGGTGCGTTCTCAGGTATATTTCCGCATAGATTACAGACACATACAGTTGCCCAGTGGTCAACTGAATCGACCATATTGATTATTACATAAAAAATAAAACTATTCTATTTGGTGCACTAATATCACATCGTAATACAAAAATTTAGTGAAACACTACTAATCAATGTGACAAATAAATCATCCTACGGCGAAGCATATGACAAAAAGTCATGAATAAGTTTTGAATCTCGGAAACTAGATAGTCATAAAAAAATTCATCGTCTCATTGCTCCAGTTTTCTCACGAAGTTCAAAAACATCGGATATCCTAAAAGATTCGAACCGCATAAGTAATCATAGATAATTAAATAAAATGACGCACTTGAGATAACCTTAAATTATCTTGTTATCTGTGTTCGTGAGTTATTCTCCACAAATTTTTGGACAATGATAATTATCATTAGGTATTTCTGTATTAGGAATAATTTATAACTAACAAGAAACGTACGATTAGTTTGTTAAGATGAACACCAAACGAAGCTTTTTCTATTTATTACTAGCGATACTCAATATAAGTTACGTAAAATCAGAATGGAATACAAAAGACTTTATGAAAAGAGAACATTCTCTAATAAAGCCCTATTATGGTTAGTATTTTAAATGCATTCGTTTTTGTTATGAATGACTTATTTTTCTTGTTTTTTAAGGATCAGGAATTGATATACCTTTTTGGCAGTTCATGGGAAGTACAATGGTTACTCCCAATTATATTAGATTAACTCCTGATCTCCAGAGTAAAACAGGAGCTATTTGGAATATAGTGGTACGTTATTATTTTTTAATTAAACTAAAAAGTTTATTGAGGATTTTCCCATAATATTGGAATTTTTTTATAGCAAATAATATATAGCTAAAATTTTAAGAAAAAACTTATGGGTTCTACTGCATGTTTTGAATTGTACCTCAAATATTTGAAGATTATGTCAATTTATTGTTAACTTATTCTCTATAAATTAGAATTGCTTTACTTTGAACTTTGTACTGCATCTCATTATGCTAGTCTTCATATTAAAATTCAAGGATTAACTTTTTCAGCCAGTTACGGTAAGAAACTGGGATTTGCAAGTCCAATTTAAAGTCCATGGAAAGGGGAAAAACTTATTTGGAGATGGATTGGCTATATGGTATGCCAAAGATATTTTACAAGGAGGTCCAGTTTTTGGCAACAAAGATTTCTTCCAAGGACTAGCAGTCATTTTAGATACTTACAGTAATCATAATGGACCTCATAATGTGAGTAGAAAACCCAGAAATTAACATCTATTGAAGATCGATTTTCAGCATCAACATCCTTATATTTCCGCGATGGTAAACAATGGTAGTCTCCATTACGATCATGACAGGGATGGTACACACACCCAATTGGCAGGATGTGAGGCCAAATTCAGAAATGTTGATCATGATACTCATGTTTCAATCAGATATGAAAAGGATGTATTGACAGGTAAATATTTTGAAAATTGAAATAGGTTGATTTGAAATATATCTTTACATTTCAGTGTCAACTGATATTGAGAATAGAGCAGCTTGGAAAGAGTGCTTGAAAGTTGATGGTGTTATTTTGCCTACTGGTTATCATTTGGGATTGTCTGCAACAACTGGAGACCTTTCCGATAACCACGATGTCATATCAGTTAGGTTGTTCGAGTTGGATCTGCCTAGTGATGTGAGTATAACAATTTCCTTTTGTTTCAGTTAGGTTTTTTGAAATTGAATGAATTTATTTGTTTATTTTGAATAAACATTATTATTATTATTTTGAAAAATAATTTTCAGCCAAGTCCAAGTGAGGATCGTAGCCAAGTATTACCGTCGGCTACCCATTTCGAACCAGCTAGAGAACATGTAGAAGATCAGAAATCTTCCAGTTGGTCAGGAATCAAGCTATTCCTGGTAATGCTCCTAGTTGGAATCCTCTTAGTGGTAGTTGTTGTGATAGGTATAATGTTTTATCAGAAACAACAGGAGAAAAGTAGAAAGCATTTTTATTAAGTGTCAATTGGTTTTCACCTTCATCACAAAGGTTTAGGTTAAGGTTGATTGATGTACAAGAACTGGTAAATATAAAATATGATTTTTATATTTTGTGATTATATTTATATGTAAATAAACTTGTGATTTTTCTCAACCTTCGAACGTTCATTGTATTGAGGTTTTATTTGGATATTTCAAATCTTACTTAAAAGATCAGACCTTCAGAACCAAATTCAACGGCAAGTATTCCAACCTTGAAGCAATTAAAGAGCAAACCAATGTAGTTTCAAATCTTGCTCAAGTTAAATGATTTTAGTTCTTACAACTTTGCAATTCGATCAAGTCATAGAGTAATAAACATAGATAGAGGGAGTATACACAATTTTTACATGTCCCCAACATGGTTAGATTTAGTTGTCAGATTGTGATATATTTTCAAATCAACAATTTTACTATTTCGTTATGAATATTTATTATATTGAATGAAATATATTTATTTGAGTGATTCCCAATTGTATATGCAAATTTGAATATTTGGAATTCGATATTTTTCCTAATTGTCAAATTTATAATAAGCAGAATATTTATTATTTTCTGTATGTACCTGCTGAAATCCAAGGTTTGGCAACTTTTGCTCTCCTAGTGTCATCGTTTGTTTCACGTCGTTTGGCGCGCTTGAAGTTTGTTTTCTGAATTTCTGATATATTTGGGTATTTATTTCAATATATTTTGAGTTAATATGAAACGTTGATTCACTATGGGACATAAGAAGTGCGTTCTTTGTGGAGAAACTCGCGAATTGAGTGAAATATCGTATCACTGATATGTTTTCATTTGCGCGCGCTTCATGTCAAATTTGATAGTTCATGTTTGGGACAAAATTTGCTTACTGAAAATGACATATGCTGCTATCTATGTTTACGACTCTGAGGATAGAGCACATACGTTCTTTTGTATTTTGAAATTGCCCACAGTGTTGGAAGTTTTTCTTTTTTGCGAAAAACCAACAAAAACTATCATTATTGATTACGTATTTTATTAATTTCTCAGACGTTTTGGGGATACTTGGTGCTTTATCGACATTGTCAACAAGTCAACATTTTTCAAAGGAGTATTTTTTTCTGGACGAACCTTCTTTTTTACAAGGTATTAACTTACATACTAAGGTTCATATTTCAAATTCACAAGGTTTTATTTTAATTTAATTAGTAGGTTTGGTTTTTTAATCTCAAACTAAAAAACTAGTTGACAAGAGTGTATTTACTTCAGCCTTCAAGTTCATATTCTTTGCGGGGAACAGTAACAAGATGAAAAAATTGTAGATGACTAGTACATTTATTATCATTTTGTACATCTTGTATATTATGCATAAGTACAAAGAACTGAGTATACATTTATCATAAACCTACTTAAGTATAGAATATATTACCAATTAACATCGATTAAAATTCAAACGAAAACCTATCAACTTCTTTCATTTTCCAACTTGGAAAAACGGTTTGTATTGGAAATCTTGGATAAAAATATGGACAACATTTGACACAGCCACAAGATATTTGGGTACGGTAGTATTTTTATGTTTTGAATTGTAATTTTCAAAAATGAGACTATAACCGGTTCCCTTTCTATAAAACTCTAAAACTGAAACGATTGCAATGAAGAATATCATTTGGGAACCAGCTTTTATACAACCATAATACATAATATTTCTTACATCAAAAGTCAACAGTATAAGCACATAGATTAGACAACACTGTAATGGAACAATCAGATATATGTAATTTATAATTCCCAGCAACTACACATTAAGTCATCAACAATTTCTAAGTCTATCAACAGATAATGTTTAAAGTATTTCGCACCAACTAAAAACTTTTTGAAAAATAAAAAGATCGGGACAATTCTAGAAACTGCCAAGTCAAATGATCTACTGTATGTTTTCCATAGAATATTATTTTTGTCATGTTTTTTTTTTTATTATTGAAGGCAGTGTTCACCTTAAGTTGGAGAGTAGAGGAAGTTAATAACAATAAAAAGGACATTTTTAAAGGAACAATTTTGGTACAAAAACAAAGTAAAAGTAACAAAAATATTCGCATCAATATCACTCCATAAAACACAATCGAAACTTACAGCTTCACAATATTCGATATCCTTTAAACTGCCGTCTCCCTGAATACTTTAATGGGATGTTCAATATTTTGAATGTAAATGTATCTTGTTACTGTGTGTGAACTAGCTTCCTGAAGATTGATCTTAACATCGTTAATGACGTTATTTGTGAACACTACTTCACCTATATAAAACAGCAAGATACTAGATTAGGAAAAACAATCACTAATACGTTTGGAGGCAGATCAAGAAAATAACGGACAGTTTTCTTCAGCATCCTCTCAGATTATTTTCTTTAACTGCTGTTCAAATGATATGCTTCCAATCACATCAGACTTAACAATTTAAAGCTATTCATACATCAAAAAATATAAGTTTACTCGCGAAATTTGTTAATAACATCGTTCGTTATTATCCTAAACTCTGTACGATGATTTTCTTCTTAGTCTCCTCCTGAAGGACATACAAAGTCAAAACGACATTTATATAAAACTGTTTAACTACTCTGGCAGCTGATAACAGGTACGACATTTGAACCCAATAAGATTAACAAAGATCAGTAACGAACAAAAATTTAATTAGAGATTTTGTGACCGAAAAAACTTTTCGATTAATTTGATTATTTAATCAAATTGGGCCCCACTAAAAAATCTAAATTCACTATTTTCTACATGATAACTCAAGATGTTCCGAGAAACTTCAATTATATATTTTCATAATGTATGAATTGGAATGAAACACATAGCTAACTATTAAATGAAGCACACAAAAAACTAGAGCTAAATGCAATGACATACATAACAACCAATAACAAATTGAAAATGAATGAAAAATGGAACAAACTTCATGCTTGTATAGTTCAGCTTGAAAATCTTTATGATATTTCTCTGCGATAAAATAATAAAAAAAATAGTTTTCCTACATAGAAAACTTGTTAAGGAATTGTAAAGACAACTAAGTCAGAAGAGTTACCTCTATTCAGTATTACCAAACAATGAGTTTTGAAATCATGCAGAGAATCTAACTAGTCACAAAATAAGAACAAAAACACCTCTAAGATCCAATGGAATCGCCAAGTATATATCATGCATTGTAAATTTTTGTTAAAACATTTTTTTTATCAAAACAACATTTTATCTATTGAAAAAAAAAGTTGAATACGTGATAAATTTTTGGTGATTGCATCTGGTCTCAGAGATTTTTTAGTTCTTATAGGACGAAAATTTACATTTCCTTCATAGCCAGTTCATGGCTCAAGTCAATCAGATAAATTCCAACAGTTTATAATGATGACGAAATATATTTAGTGTAATTTAAATACTCATTAAAGAAAAATGACAGTGAAACATGTATTCAAACTGGAATAATTTATATTTATAATGCTTAGTTCTGTTGGTCTTGGACTATTTTCGTTTTATTGCAAAAAAATTACTTTGGAAATGACTGTCCATTTGTTGATTTATTTGGAATGACCTCAGAAAATTAGCGCTTCAATAATTTATGACACCTTAAGTGGATGAGCTCGTTTAATTTATGAGTTTATTTCATTGGATTGATTCATAGGAAATTTGATATGGAAAATATTTATTTCCAATTTTGTTTGATCTGTTCAGTGATTTTGAATATTTGTAATATTCAGACCAAGTTAATATGAAAAAGCCGTATTTTATACTTATGAGTTAAAAACCAAAAAAATAATTATAGTCTATATATTCATTTATATTTAAAATGTTTAGTTCATCTTTTAATGTTATTTGGCTCCTTAGCATCTTCAATGATTTCATAGAATCTTCAGTATGTATTTTCTTTTTTTACTTACTATTTTCATTTCTCTCTCTCATATTCAGATGTTTCTTATTATTTCATGGAAAATCAATTACTTGATTTCGGTTCCATAAATTCTTCGTACGAAGAATTAGTCAGAAATGTCTCATGCACCTTTTACCGAAAATATTCATCTATTTCATTTTTTATGTAAAAAAAAACTATTGTCATCAAAATTTTGGGTAATGAGGTAGGCGAATACCATTCATTTCTCGTCTATTTCATAGGTTCAGCTCAAATTTCGAATATTTCCAATACTACGATATGGTACAGCATTTCTTTCTAATATTCCAACTTGAAACGTGCATTCGATCTTTCTTCCTATTCTGATTATCATCGATTTCTTCTTTATCAAGCGATTGTTCCTGAGGCGAACAATTCAACCTATCTTCGGGTTGGCACCTCTGTAACGTAGGGCTCACCTCCGCTACAAGCGACATAGGTACGGATTTACACTTATCACCCAAATAATCCCCCACCGGTATAGCTTTCTGATCGATATCAGACTTTGAACGCTCTAATACTTTGAGTTCTGTCTTCAATTCGGATTCTAAAATATACTCCAGCTTACTCTTGAGTAAATTAGGGGGTACGGTGGTAATCTTTTCGTTCACTACTTTATCGGGCATAGGGGAATGTGATTCGGTGCTTTCCGGTGTGTAGGGTTCATGCATCAACATGTCTTTGGTAATTGGTGGCTCATGCAAAAGCTTTGAATCTACTTCTTTGAAATAGCTCTCGTACGACATATGATCACTCATATCTGTTATGTTAATTTTTACAGAAGCTATAGAACGGCAACACTGACATGGGCCAGGCAAACATTCGTAATGCACATGGTCACAACACAAAACTGTACCTGCATTACCCTTCAATATGGCACTTAGATACACAGGCTGCAAAAATACAAACACTCTGTAAACATCAGAATTGAAACATTATTCGGCTTCGATCTGAACTCTCATTAATTGGTTAATATGCTTTCAAAGAATACCGAACAATGGTTAAAATTTTACTATTCATTAATTTTTTTAGGTTAGGTCAGGTTATGTAAGAGTTGATAAAAACCCTCAACAACATTATTCAATAGGCCGCTTAACAGTATCAAACAATTTTTTTATAATGAATTGACTTATTAGCAGTTTACGATTGATATATACATGCGAAATGTAGTGAAATTTAGAAAAAAATCAAAATATTGCAGAACCCACAAAAGAAATGAAACAGTACAAATATAGATAAAATTGTAGGAATATAGATAAAACTATAAATTATATTGTACTATTTATTGATATCCTCATTGGTAATTTGATAAAAAAAGTATGTGCCCGAATATACAAAAAAAAAAAAATTCAAGTTGGTATCACATTATGAGAAACGAACTCTATTGGGCGAACTTACAATGATGTCATTTGTGGTGAAAATTGTGTTATTTGCTTTTTCTTTCCTATGCGTTTATTATTTCGCTTTAAATTTTTCTACAATAAGATTCTAGTTATTTTGGAAGCCCCAACTGATTTATTTTCTCTATAGACAGGTCATTTACAACAACAATGAAGTCTAACCTCGAACTGATTGCTAAATTGAGAACATAATGAATTAAAATAATCTTTATTAAAAATATTCATCAACGCTGCTAAGTAATTTGGGAGTACTTGTTAAATAGCCTATTACTCTAGAATGGCTAGAATTGAATTATTTAAAATTGACCATCAACTTGGATTGAAAATATCTAATAATAAGCCTTACCTTATGGTCCCCCATACAAATATCCATACCCATTAATTTATACCCTACAGGATGGTCCTCACTTATCAGTTCTTTGGCTGTATGACTAAGTAGGACTCGATCACACCAAGACGGACATCGAGTTGGCATATAAGTAGAAGGTTTCTCTATATCTTCTTCAAAAGGATACGATGGAGGAAAGTCTATCGAATATTCGCTTATGTAATTTTTAAACTGCTCCACTTCCATATCGTAAGGTTTCAGCTGAAATAATCATAACCTATATTTCACAGTCTTGTATTGGCCATAGAATTTTGTTATGAAGCAACTTGATTGGCTGCCAATTGACAGTTAAATAGTTGGCAACGTTGACAATCAAAACTTACCCATTTAGGATTTAAATCTACACAACTAGGCTTGCAACTACTGAGATCAGAATGACTAAATTCCTTTTTTCCAATGATCAATATGAGCTTATCATCCTCGTTTGTATATTGATATTTGGTGTGATCGTTACTGTTATTGTTCTGTACCCTGTTAGTTTGAAGGCCTTCCGTTATTTTCTAAACAAACAAAAAATCTGTTCAGATCTGTTGGAGGTAGGTGACACTCAATTTAAGGCGATCTTTTCAGAACAAAAGAATGACAAAATTAATTGAGTATTACGAATATCTTTTTGGTTTTTTGAATATCATGGATCTGAAAAGATCGTCAAAGTTTATCGTTTAATAGTACCTTAACAACTGAATTAGTATCTGTTCGAAAATTGAAGTCACCAAATAAAAAATACGGTATTTTACCATCGTTAAACCTTTTCAGAGTGTGTTCCAGTGCTCTTTTACGATCTTTGGAGTAAATTGAAGGTGACGTTTCCATTGCTACAATATTCGAAGCGTCATGAAACAAATGAATGTTGACCATATCGAACACTGTCCCATTTAAAGACCATCGTGTACGCAAGTAGCCTTTTCTTGACCATTTACACTACAAAAATGCCATTATTTTCGTTTATCCATAATAGGAACAGTTGTTGCATACCTCTGGAAAGAAATCCTGAGGGAATTTGGCTTTGTCTTTGGTAGTTACTGACTCTATATTTCCAGAGTGAATTTCTTTACCCCTTACTGGCAAGAATGAGTTATTTTTGAAGTCCCAAATGGAAATGTCTTCAATGGAATTATGAATAAAATATAGATTTCCTAACGCCTGTAACAAATTTTTTCGAAAATGAATATTTTGAATTGTCAAATAAATTCTTGAAACAATTTTATTAATTTATTGTTATCAAGCCAATCAACAATCGATAATTAACATTTGTGGTGAAAAGTGTAAACCACAAGAACAATATTTTTTATTTTGAGGTATTTCCTTGCAATTATGTAAATATTAATCAACAAATGTTTTTCCTGTTACATTTCCTTTTTCGTTATACTTTCCACCTAAAATTAATTGATTACATAGAGGAGGAAATAATGAAGGTCATTATGATTAGTTTAGTCAACACCTAATATATTTATGGCTTCAAATTAATTCACACTATAATAAAATTGATATGTTGACTTCATATTTTGCAATTATAATGATAATTATATATTAATGTAAAATTTCTGAAGGATGGATTGAAAGAAAACATTTTCTTATCTTGAAGAAAACATCAAATACTTAGCTTAATGTGATAATGGTAATCCTGTTTAAATACTCAAGTTTGCAAATGAGCTTAACATTCTTATTCAATAGAAACTCGAAAGGAATATAAACTTGTTTTATTTTTCATGAATTTACCTTGAATTGAATTTCATAAATGGAAAAGAATGAAAACTTACAGTAAAATGTTCGACAGAGCTGTAATCCTCATCTAAGAAGACTCTCACTTTATCGAATAGCCTTAATTCATTACTAGACATGAGAATTTTTACGAAATGTTCAACATGTCTCATACTATGTTCATAATTCTTTCCTCCAACTTCTTGGCAATGTAAACCAATAAATTTACAATCTAATTTCCTAATGGTAGAAATGAATTCTTCACACCAAATTTTTAACATATCATTTGGCTGAAAGAGAAATGTAGATTCATAAGAATTTAGGTACATGGTTAAATTAGTAATGATTAGGGAAGAATGATGTTACTCACAGCCTCAAAAATAGAGCCAACATTGGCAGTGACTAGAAGAATTGGAACTGTCTTTGAATCCATGATTTTGGTTTATAAGGTTTTTTAAAAATTAGAAAATTCTTATTCGCAGTGTTTCTGAATTAGGTACATCTTCTTCACTCTGTGTTGTTTGACTAGAGTACATTTTAGCCATGAAACTGTGTTGGGTGTTCAACAGATATAACTTTGAATTTTCCTGTTTCTATATCAATTGATTTTTACCGGAAGGCACTAACCACTTTCGATTAATTTATCAAATTGCGCACGCAACACTCTATCATTTTCATACACAACCAACCTCAAATCGATTATTTATTCAACGGTTTGTTTAATTCACAAATTAATCTGGTTTTAAGGTTGTTTTTGTTTACCATTTCATCAGAACCTCTTCCGAAACACAGAAAATCGGTGCGGAATAATTAATTAGTTTTTTCTATGACGGCGATAACCACAGAACGGCGGTCAATTCGATTCAGATTTCAGTCCGCTGCGAATCGGCCAGAAAAAATTGATTTACAGCATTCATGCGCAACCTTCGCGGATTCTTGTACGAAGGTAACTTCGGACGTCACTAAATTCCTTTGGATAATGGTTTTGGACAAGTGTTCAGGTGTAGACAAGCTTGTATCTTGTCGACCGAACTCTATGAGGGGCAGTGCGGTTTCGAGCTTGAACAATAAAATGACTACGTCTGATATCATAATCTCTTTATTTGAGTACGTATAACATTGTTAATTCTAACGGATTTATCACATTTGGTTTGATTCCTACCTTCACGACAACATCTTGACGAACTCTGAAAATTTCAACGATTAGCAGCGTATTTTGCATCGATTTTTTGCTGGGTTTACCTTCGTAATTTATTTTGCCATCTTTATCCCTGTCGGCTTTAACGATAAAGTCATCTATTTGGTCGTCGGTGGCTACTTCGCCTATGGTTTCCATTGCAGTCTTAAGTTCATCTTTCGTTATATAACCGTCTTTGTTGAGATCAAAAACTTTGAAAGCTGCCAACAAGTCTTCGCAACTGTCTGCCTTCAGAACGGGTCTCAAGTTTTGTATTTGCTTGACCCAATTAAGAAAGTCGTTCTCATCTATGACCTCCGAACCTGTGGAGAAATATTTGAATGAGAAATTAATGGTTCAACCATTTTTTATTAGATTTTTGAATGACGCAAATTCTTTATCAGATTGAATTCTCTATGATCATGGAAATTTTATGTCGATTTTGAACCTTAACGTTGGGAGTAAGATATAAATGCGATAAAGTGTTTATTTGAGGAATGCATGACGAAATACAGTTCTTGTTGATGTATATTATCCATAATTTAAATTGGACGATATTCGCGCCAATTGCTTTTCAATCCTTATGATCATAGAATAATATATATTACATATTAATACAGATGTTAAGCTCCTCAGAATAAATTTGAATTAGGTTCATATCATTTTGAAATGCTGAAAAACCAGTCATATATATGTATTTAAATTGCAGAAAGTGCCTGTTTGAAAATTGTAGAAACAGAAATATTTCCCGTAATGTTAAAAGTTATTGAATCACCAAAGCGACTGTTCAATCTTCGTTTTCGTTTGATTTACTGACATTTCATCATTCGAAATACAAGGAAAATGACTACTGATTCAGCAGCTTGCAATATATACCGTCATGACTAGCATTGTTCATGAGTTCCTTGAGAACGTCATCCTTCAGGTCAATGCCTAAATTGTTCAGCATTATTTTGAACTCTCCTCTGGTTACTTCACCATCTCTGTTCCTATCGCAGAGCTCAAACGCTGTACGTAAATCTAGAAAAAAAGAGTTTATTTCAAAATTAATAACTAATTTGAGTAATTATCAATTTGAAGTATATAATGTTGTTTGGTGGTTTCTTCACGCAAGTTTTGATGCATTGACTGTTGAATTTGGGGCATAGGTGAATTTGATTGAAATTTTGCCAGTATTTGCATTTACTGAAATTTGTACATAATAATCAGAAAAGTATGATGTGTGGAAGCCTTTACACGTACATGTGTGGAATCCTTTACATGTACATGTGTGGAAGACTTTATATGCGTTATATGTGTGTGAAAGCCTTTATATGTCATTTTCTGAGGTCACAGAAAAGTATTATTCCAATCAGTGAAATTTTACCAAATAAATATTTCAAAGCGTTCAATAAACATCGAGTTGGTTTTTCAAAAAACAAATTTTTCGGCAACCGTCCGGGAAGTGTTCACTTCCCGGACGCTTTTTTTCTGAGAAAGTAGCATTTCCCGGCCTAGTCCGGAAAGTACGTACTTCCCGGACTAGGCCGGAAAAGAATCATAGAATCCATAGCAACCGAGATAACGGCTGACAGTTCATATGAAATTAGTTGTCAAAAATTTGCATGTTTTTTTATCGCAATCGCAATAAAATATGGAAAGCAGCAGCGATAGTATTATTTTACATGGTTGCCGAAAAAATATTGTACGCAACACGCCCGAAAATGGTTTTTTTGGACTCACAGACTTCCAGGACTCGCTTACGCTCGTCCTGGAATTTTGTCTATTCGTCCAAAAAAACCCTATTTTCTGGACTTGTTACGTAAATTACTATTGTCTGAATTAATGAAAAATTGGTTCGTATTGATACTTCAAAGCCGATCGATAAATATTTGTAGGCTGAAATCAGGGGTTGAACTCGATACAGACAAATTATAAGAAAAAATGATGAGATTTGAAGGTTGCAATATTTCTTTATGGGTCAGATGGCGCTCGAACTACGGAGAAGTATAGAAAACAGTTGAGAAAACTTAGGGACAACAAATTTCGACAATTTTTTTTGAGCGGGCTTTTCGAAGGATCAAATTCCAGCAAAATTCATTTCTGATTATTCTGAACAGCTTTAGTTACGTCTGTCTGTCTGTGTATACGCAAATTCTTGGAACTGTGTTATCTCCTACAATTATTATCTGATTTTCATGAAATTTGGTGATGGTATCCTATTCAGACCATAGATTATCCCATACGAACTTCAGCTTTTCTATAAAAAATTAATTTCAGAGCATCCTGAACAAATTTAGTTTCAGGTCTGTTTGTCTGTGTGCCCGCTAATCACTGTATCAGCCTTAACTTCTACAATTCTCATCCAATTTCAATGAAATTTGGTACAGATATCCAGTTTGAGTTAAAGAATCCTCCATACGAGTTTCAGCTTTATAATATACAGGGTGCACGTTGAGCATACGCGTAAAAGTGTGATTTCCAGAATTTCTATAACTCGCGTCCTGCTGGTCCGATTCTCATGAAATTTAGCATGGATATCCAGATTGGGTTTTAAATGTTTCTATAGAAATTAAAGCCACCACGAATACACGGTGCGCCATGCACATGCGCAGAAGTAAAATTCCCGAGGACTATATTTCGCTTTCTAGCAGTTTGAATTCGGTATGGGTGATCGGGTTAGGACATAAATGGTTCCATAAGAATTTTAGCCTTCTTGAATAAACGATGCAAATGCGTCAATTTAACTTTTTGATACGATGTAAACATTAAATCATAAACATTTACAGTGTATGTTTTTTGTTTTCATATTAGAATTTTTCCCACGATAGGGTAATAATAGGTTAATAATAAACTGGGAAAACCGGGTGAAAACTGCCGAAAACATGACCCATTCGACATCAACACCTCCTACGATTGAAGAAGCTTCGAGAAGCATCCTGACGGAATTCAAAGACCGCTTGTGGTTTACAACACTTCGCGATCTCGTCAAGCAAGATTTATTGCAGTCTCGTAATGAATTAACACGCTTGAGAACGTTAAAAAAAATACGTACGATTCGACAGTTTTATTTTTAGGCTCACTCGCGTAAACAAGATCTATAAATAAGCACGTGGGACGATCTACGCGAGGTTGTGACCGAGCAATATTTTTTTTAATCGCCTCAAGAACGTCTTCACTCTTCGTGTCGAAAAAGCAAGTCATAGACCCATAGAGGCGTGCCACCTACCTTTGAGCTCTTTCTCCGTGAACTGCTCCTTGATCGAACTCTGTGGAAGAAAGTACGGCATCCATAAATATGTGTTTATTAGTCTATGGTACAGTAGGCGGTACTTACGCTTCTCCTGGCCTCCTTCGACTTGTTCATGTCGCCCGTTTTCACATAATACGCGCGAATTTCTGACACTGCTTTTTTACATCATCGGCCGGATTAAGAATAATCTGCATCAAAGACGGGCCGAGACGACTATCGTTTGTTTGTCATCGGATTGTCGCGCGGTGCGCGATGATGCTTCGTTGTTTCAATTTTGCCACCAGGGACGAGTTCGAGAGTGTGGATCACGTCGAATGTGGTGGATTTTTGGCATTGTGACAGCTGAATTATTAACGTAGTTGCGGTTTGGCATGCAGGATTGGTCGACCGATCCGATGATGTGCGATTCTTGTTATTTATATGATGACGCGTGTGGTTCACTTGTTAGGGTTTTCCGTAGCGGCTGTCTTAGATTCCATGTTTTTGCTTTTCAATTTCGTACAGAATCTTATTGGTTGCTTGTGGGAAGGAAGAATTGTCTCCGATTTAAAATTCGCTCGCAAAATGCATCTTAAAGCATGCTGAGCAACTGAAGATTCGTGTCCGTCTGTCTGTGTGTCCGCAAATCCTTGCAATAACAGTCTTGACTTTTGATCAAATTTTGATGGAATTTGGTATTGGTATCATTTTTGGGTCGTAGAATATTTCATACGAGTTTCAACTTTTCCAGATTACAGGGTGTGCTTTGAGCAAAGTATTGTCCATTACTTTCTCCCATCTTTCGGGCAGCGTACGAATCTCGCGTTGAAAAAACTGGTTATATTTTGAAGCGATCCCCGAATCGATCCAATTTTGTACTCCTTCATAAGATCGGAAGTGCTGGTCAGCCAGGCCGTGTGCCATTGATCGAAACAAGTGATAGTCCGAAGGAGCAACGTTTGGAAAATACGGCGGGTGGGGTAGGACTTCCCATTTCAACGTTTCCAAGCATGTCTTGACCACTTCGCAACATTGGGTCCAGCTTTGTCATGTTGTAAAATCACTTTATCATGTCTCTCGATGTATTGCGGCCGTTTGTCTTTCAATGCTCGGCTCAAACGCATTATTTGGGTTTGATAACGATCGCCTGTTATTGTTTCAGTCGGTTTTAACAACTCATAATAAATTACGTCGAGTTGGTCCCACCAAATATTGAGCATGACCTTGGAACCGTGAATATTCGGTTTGGCCATCGACGTGGAAGCATGGCCGGGACATCCCCATGATTTTCTGCGCTTGGGATGATCGCAATGAACCCATCTTTTGTCTCCAGTCACAATGCGATGCAGAAATCCCTTCCGTCTTTGCCTTGTAAGCAGCCGTTCACAAGCAAACAAACGCCGTTCTACATCTCTCGGCTTCAACTCGTACGGCACCCAATTTCCTTGTTTCTGAATCATTCCCATAACTTTCAGGCGTTTTGAAATGGCTTCTTGCGTCATTCCCAATGATCCAGCCAATTCTTGTTACGTTTGACACGAGTCTTGATGAAGTAATGCCTCCAATTCTGCATCTTCGAAAACCTTCTCTCGTCCAGCGCCATGCTGGTCTTCGACGTTAAAATCACCGTTCTTGAAGCGTTGAAACCACTTTCAGCACGTTTTTAAGCGGCCTCACCATAGGTATTTGAGAGCATTCGATGATCCTCAAAGAAAAAAATACTGTATCATGTCTCTCATTATATTGCGACGGTTTGTCTTTCAATGCTCGGCATAAACGCATTAATTGATTTCGATAAAGATCGCCAGTGATTGTTTCAGTCGGTTTTGACAACTCATAATACACTACGCCAAGTTGGTCTCACCAAATACTGAACATGACCTCGAAACCGTGAATTTCGTTTGGCCGTCGACGTGGAAGCCTGGCCGGGATATCCCCATGATTTTCTGCGCTTGAGATTATCGTAATGAACTCATTTTTCGTCTCCAGTCACAATGCAGAAATGCCTTTCGTCTCTACATTGCAAGCAGCTGTTCACAAACAAACAAACGCCGTTCAACATCTCTCCGCTTCAACTCGTACGGCACCCAATTCCTTGTTTCTGAATCATTCCCATGACTTTCAGACGTTTTGAAATGGTTTGTTGCATCATTCCTAATCAGCCTGCCAATTAATGTTGCGTTTGACACGAGTCTTGCTCAAGTAATGCCTCCTATTCTGCATCTTCGAAAACCTTTTCTCTTCTAGCTGGTCTTCGACGTCAAAATCACCGTTCTTGAAGCGTTGAAATCACTCTTGGTACGTTCTTTCACTAATAGCGGTCTCACCATAGGTATTTGAGAACATTCGATGAGCCTCAGTCGCAGATTTCTGTATATTAAAGGAGACAATTAAAACCTGCCGCAAATGACAAGAATTTGGCTCGTAAGCTGACATGTTCAATCGAGAATAATTTCATGATGCATACACAAATCGACTAATATTTCGATGACGTTATGTTTACAAAAACCTAAGCTTATTGTATGACATCTACGATCTATTTATCTCGACTACCACTTACCGCTACAGCCATCTATTGCAAAACGGCGGAAGCAAAGTTGTACACCTTGTACATAAAAGTGAAATTTTCCGGACTTGAAATATTTCGAGTTCTTAGCGATCCGATTTTGATGAAATTTGGCTTCATAACCTTTATAGGGGATATCATAAAAAAATCGGTTCTTCTGAATATAACGGGTGTTTTTTTTCGAGGTATATAACTTTAAGTTGGCATTACTGTTCAAGATGGCGACCGATTTAACAGCTGTCAAGTGATTTATTCTCAGTTTGGTTTGGCAATTCATCATAAATAGACTCACGCCTGAAAAAATGTTTGGTCTTCAACCATTTTGAATAACTTTGTTTGTTTTCGTTAGTGTCATCTGTGTGTATCGCGCACTACATCCATTAGCGATGAAGCGCACTTCTGGTTGAATGGCTACATCAACAAACAAAACTGCCGCATTTGGAGTGAAGTTAATCCTCAAGTGTATGTCGAAACACCGTAACATCTAGAAAAACTGACTATTTGGTGCGCTTTATGGGCTGGTGGAATCATTGGTCCGTACTTCTTCAAAAACGATGATGTCCAGAACGTTACAGTCAATGGTGATCGGTATAGAGCCATGATTACTAACTTTTTCATTCCTGAATTGAACAACCATGATGTCCAGGAGCTGTGGTTCCAACAAGATGGCGCAACATGTCACACAGCTCGTGCCGCAATCGTTTTATTGAAAGACATGTTTGGCCTAATTTCACGTTTTGGACCTGTGAATTGGCCTCCAAGATCTTGTGATTTAACACCGCTAGACTACTTTCTGTGGGGCTATGTAAAGTCATTGGTCTATGCGGATAAGCCACAAACCCTTGACCATTTGGAAGACAACATTCGCCGTGTTATTGCCGATATACGGCCACAAATGTTGGAAAAAGTCATCGAAAATTGGACGTCCAGATTGGACTACATCCGAGCCAGCCGTGGCGGTCATATGACAGAAATCATATTTAAAATGTAATGCCACAAGATTATCTTGCGGATAAATAAAATTCATGTCAATCGAATAATCCATCGTTGTTTTATTGCAATTTAAAGTTCTATAACTCTAAAAAAAACACCCTTTATTACTGAATTTTTCCAAGGGCGAAGAAGCATTATCATTATGCCTTGAGCCATACCCATTATTAGAAGACTATTTGTGTGTAGCTTGGTTTTGATTAGCAGCGAGTAATGATTTATTATGTCGCCACTGCAGAATTTGCAATTTATTAAAGAAAACTATTTCAATTGGTAAAGTTGAAATAGTCGGAAAGCGTCTTGCGGGATTGGTTTGCCTTTTGCCCACGACAATAACGAGTAACGTCAACATTTCACGCTTGGATTCGTCTACCTGGCGACTACCCGAACAAATGATTTAATTTCGGCTGAGAACGTTTAATATTCAAGGTCGCGGAATGAATTAGATTAGGAAAACTGCGAATCTGATTGTACAAACCCGCTATCAGGCCTACGGACAGGCCCGATTCGATTTCTAAAGGATATGGAAAAATTAAGGTTTACTTATCGGATGTAGAGTTGAAATTGTTGATGAGGAGCTCAAATACGCATAAAAACCAACAGAGAATATACTTTGAACAAAATAATTGAGAATGAAGAGTTATAAAAGGTTTTCTTGTTTTCCAATATAAGGTTTAATTTTGGTATTAAAAAAAAATCAGTACATAAGCGTACAACTTTGCTTCCGCCGTTTTTTTCCGAAATTCGAGTCTTTAATGTAAAAAACTGGTTATACATTTATGATTCAAAGTATTGACAATCGCTGGCCTCTACTTTTTCCCATCTTTCGGGCAGCTTACGAATCCCGCGTTGAAAAAACTGGTCATCTTTTGAAGCGATCCACGAATCGCTTCACTTTTTACTTCTTCATAAGACCGGAAGTGCTGGTAGCCAGGCCGTGTGTCATTGATCGAAACAAGTGATTTTCCGAGGCAGCAACGTCTGTAGAATACGGGGGGTGTGTTAGGATTTCCCATTTTAACGTTTCCAAGTATGTCCTGACCACTTTCGCAACATGGGGTCGAGCATTGTCATGCTGTAAAATCACTTTATCATGTCTCTTGTTGTATTGCGGCCGTTTGTCTTTCAATGCTCGACTCAAACGCATTAATTGTGTTCGATAACGATTGCCTGTGCTTGTTTCAGTTGGTTTTAACAACTCATAATAGACTAGTAAGCTGGTCCTAGCAAATACTGAACATGACCTTGGAACCGTTAATATTTGGTTTGGCTGTCGACGTGGAAGCATGGCCGGGATATCTCCATGATATTCTGCGCTTGGGACCATCGTAATGAACCCATTTTTCGTCTCCAGTCACATTGCGATGCAAAAATTCCTTCCGTCTTTGCCTTGCAAGCAACTGTTCACAAGCAAAGAAACGCCGTTCAACTTCCTTCAGCTTCAACTCGTAGGGCACCTGATTTCCTTGTTTCTGAATCATTCCCATGACTTTCAGGCGTTTTGAAATGGCTTGTTGCGTCACTCCCAATGATCCTGCCAATTCTTGTTGCGTTTGACACGAGTCTTCATCAAGTAATGCCTCTAATCTGCATCTTCGAAAACCTTCTCTCTTCCAGAGTTCCAGCGCCATGCTGGTCTTCGACGTCAAAATCACCGATCTTGAACAGTTGAAACCCCTCTCGGAACGTTCTTTCACTAATAGCGGCCTCACAATTGAGAGAATTTTATGAGCCTCAAAGAAAAAAGCCTATATTATCCCCTTATTATTAATTACGCATACGCAAAGCATACAAATCAATATGGAACCATATATAACCCTTTCTAAATGTCCATTCCAAATTTTATCGATATCGAATTAGTAGAACGCCAAATAATGAATTTCTGTAAAGAAGAAATAATTTAAATTTCTATGGAATCAAATAAGCGTTTTCCACGCGCACCCTCTATCCATAAAAGCTGAAATTCGTATGATCATCACACGCATCACTCATAATTAATGAGCTTTACAGAAATTAAGGCTGATACCGAAGATTTGCACACACAGATGACACTAACGAAAACAAACTTATTCAAAATGGTTGAATACCAAACATTTTTTTTAGAATTTATAGAATGAATGAGGTCAGCAACCGAGAAACCTAGACTGCCTCTGCTAATTCCCTTAAAATTTTACAAGTTAAGAAAACCATTTGTATTTCATATAATGCATAGTTTGATTATATGAACAAACCCAACTAAATTTTCTATTCATTCAGTCTTGGATAGAAACATAAATGATATATAAAAGAAACAAAAACAAAAAGAAATTTCAGTTAATTGTAATAATCCAAAAATAATAAAAAGGTGCCACCTCAATTTTTATTTTTTTTATTTTGGTATCAGATTAAGGATGGGTTTCATTGATTCAAAATTAAGGATGACACAAATGAACGATCTCATTCTATTACCCTACCATTTATTACATGACTAGTATATTGTACATCAAAAACATTCATCAGCTAACTGCAAAAAAAATATTTATGGTGTAGATCATTCAGAATCTACGAATTACGTAATGAAACATTTTAATGTTAAAGAACTTGATCAGTACCACTATTCACATGATTATGAGTTACACTTATCAAGATTAATTATCACAGCTATAAAGTTCAATTAGATATTGTTCTTCTTAAGTATACCTAAACGAGTCGTTATTTCTACAAAGGAGTTCTGAATTGTTTTTGTCTTTTTTCCTATGCAGTAAAAATATGGCAACAAAGGCAGTTAAAAGACCTAATAGAGTGCCTAAAATATTAAACACACTCATTTTTTTCCACTCATCAAATAGAATAGCAGAGAAAAGTAGCACTAAAGTAGTAAACGTTACATAGTAAATGGGAGTTACAACGGTAGTCCCAAAAATGTCTAAAGCCTTATTTAAATATGTTATTTGTATACATACACATACAACCAATACTAAAAAGCTGCCGAGTATCAATTGATAACCTACATAATCTCCTTGAAGTTCCCCTTTTATCGATAGAGCAAAAACTTTGCTAGCCATAACTGTAAAGCTACCAACTTGAGAACATAAAATCACATAAACCAAAATGTATTTGCTGCCATACCTTGGACCAATAAAACAAATGAGAAAAAAGCTTAAGGATATCACAAATAACGAATAAAGAAGGACTGGACCTTTTTGAAGATTTTCCATCGATAGAATGGATTCTTGGTCAACTTCTTTTGGAGCACTGAATATGATGATTACCGAACCAAGTATGCATAGTACACATCCCAACTGCAAAACAAATCAGTCATAATTAATTTTTTCATTTACTTTAGTAGCCATAACATGTACTGATTTATGACATGTGTAAATGAAAAAATAAAATTAGTCATTTTGATAGAATAGTAATGTGTACCTTTCCGGAAGATGTCAAATATTCTTGTAGATATCTGGAGGCCAAAATTGCTGAAATGAGAACACTCAAAGCTCCAAGTGGTGTGACCAAAGATGCAGGTGCAAAACCGTAAGCAATCAAATTCAAAAATTCCCCAGTGCCCACTGAAAACATGCATTATTAGCAACACATGAGATAAATCAGTGATTAGACTTACTGAAAAGAAATCCTGTCCACCATATCCAATCTCTCAAGTAGCCGAAGCCACCAGCACCAGCTCTCAAAGAGTTCGATTTGCTAAGTTTTAGGAGAGATATTTTTTTGAGTATATAACTGCTACCAATGAATAACGACGAGCATATAGCGAGAATGACGCCAATTATGTAATTGTGATCTTTGGTATCGTCCTGGATATGATAATGTGGTTCATTAACGACAAGATCCATTGCGAAGAAATTTGTTATTCTGCGTTCGATATTAAATCGTAGATGATTCATGTATTACATCGAAATTATGGTTTGTAATTTTGTAATCACTTGCTCCATTTCTGTATCTGATGAGGTCATATTTTTCCGATGTTATTGTTTATTACTTTCAAATAATTTTCCGGCAAGTGACATAACCTAATCCAATTTTTTTAATTAAAAATTTACAATTGTCATAGAATCGATCAAAGATTCAGGTTAGCCAACTGGCTAGTTCTAAATTGCAGAGCATTATAAGGTCAAGGAATTATTTATATTTAGATTTCGAAATGAGTGAATGAAGATTTTTTATGGTTCCTCCAATAAGATGGAAAAGGATTTATTATAGCAGGAATTTGTATACTGCTGCTCTCTATCGAATATAGCTAGAATTAGGTGAATAGTGGTAGAATGTTCTATTTTTTATTGGTTTCTGTTCGTTTCTCGAATTCTATAAATGTGGAAGAACTAGCAAATACACTAATTTTAATATGGATGAAGTACATAGAGCAATCTTTGGCGTATCACATGAGTTATTCTGACTCAACGGGGGTTTAGTTTGAAATTACGTCGCTTCAGAATGATTTAGAATTTTGTTTGCTAACAGACTTTCTCCGTTGATTTAAATTGGAGGAGAATAAAGGCTGCTAGGTCATGAAAACTGAGTAAAGAGGAAAATATACCAGATTTCCTAATGATAGGTTTCGGTAAATCCTCAAAGGTAATCGATAATCGAATAGTGTCATAGAATATTCAACTAGACCTACTCAAAGGGACCTAACAAAACGAAATGGGAATAATCGAATCACCAGTTCAAACACTTCAAGACAAGCTTACACAATGTCACTATTACTACGACAGCTTGCCTCTTCAATACACAAGAGGCAGTCGTATAAAATTTGCAACCGGCAATAGCGAAATATAAAACGCAATTCAAGGAACGTTTTCGCTTCAAATTCAATTCCCTGCCATGCCTGATTCGAAAGAGTTCAATATCTGCTGCACCGGAAGTACCTACTACAGGAAAGGGCTCTGAATCCGGGAGCACATACGGAATAAGGAAGGAAACGAGAATCATAAATACGTATTCTCAAATGGAATAACTAATGGGCTTGCAGGGAATCACGTACTGCCGTATTTTGTCGATTTGTACGCTGTAATTAAGGTTATTCCTTGTTGGACCTACACCATTAAGGACGGGTTTTGGTTACGGGAGGAACATTTAATTGTGAACATCTTACGAAATACATTCGGCCAGGAAAGTAGGTACCAGAAATTGACCAATTAAAAAATCCGATAGAAGAAATTTTAAATTTTTTTTATTTTTTAGTTGGTACAACTGTCTTCTATACTTATGTGGAGCAGTGCCCGCTGTAGAGGCGCCAGCGTACTGGATTTTCCGAATTCCTAGAAGAATGTAAGTAGGTACTAAACACATTTTCTACTTCTTTTCTGAGACATCCGAACTCCTAGAAAATGTATTGAACAATTTTCTTTAATTCCAATGAATTTTATGTCATACAATAAGCTTATGTATTTGTAAATATAACGCCATCGAAATATTAGTCGATTTGTGTTTGCATCATAAAGTTATTCTCGATTAAACATGTCCACTTATGAGCCAAATTCTCGTTATTTGCGGGAGGTTTAAATTTCTGCTTTAATATGAAGAAATCTGCGGTTGAAGTTTATCGAATGCTCTCAAATACCTATGATGAGGCCGCTATTAGTGAAAGAACGTGCCGAGAGTGGTTTCAACGCTTCAACAACGGTGATTTTGACGTCGAAGACCAGCATGGTTGTAGAAGAGTGAAGGTTTTCTTAGATGAATGATTGGAGGCATTACTTGATCAAGACTCGTGTCAAACGCAACAAGAATTGGCTGGATCATTGGGAGTGACGCAACAAGCCATTTCAAAACGCCTGAAAGTCATGAGAATGATCATGGGCGCCCGCAGAAATTTTTCTCAGGGGGGGCAAAATGAAAATTATTGAAAAACGATAAGGCATCCATGATTGTCATTGAAAACCAGAAAATTGTTGAGAATACATTACTTTCCTTCTTTCCATGTCTTTTGGATTGAGAAAGTAATATTGAGGGCGTTGTGCTGAAAAATGGAGCAATCTAAATCTCAGGGGGGGCCATAGCCCCCCCCTGGCCCCTCCCTGCGGGCGCCCATGAGAATGATTCAGAAACAAGGAAATTGGGTGGCGTACGAGTTGAAGCCGAGAGATGTTGAACGGCGTTTGTTTCCTTGTGAATAGTTGCTTGCAAGGCAAAGACGGAAGGGATTTCTGCATCGCATTGTGACTGGAGACGAAAAATGGGTTCATTACGATAATACCAAGTGCAGAAAATCTTGGGGACATCCCGGCCATGCTTCCACATCGACGGCCAAACCGAATATTCACGGTTCCAAGGTCATACTCAGTATTTGCTGGGACCAGCTTGGCGTAGTGTATTATGAGTTAATAAAACCGAGCATTGAAAGACAAACGGCCGCAATACAACCAGAGACATGATCAAATGATTTTGCAGCATGACAATGCTCGACCCCATATTGCAAAAGTGGACAAGACATACTTGTAAACGTTGAAATGAGAAGTCCTACCCCACACGCCGTATTCTCCAGCTGTTGCTCTCTCGAACTATCACTTGTTTCGATCAATGACACACGGCCTGGCTGACCAGCATTTTCGGTCTCATGAAGAAGTAAAAATTGGATCGATTCGTGGATCGCTTCAAAAGATGACCAGATTTTTCAACGCGGGATTCGTAAGCTGCCCGAATGTTGGGGGAAAGTAATGGCCAGCGATTGATAATACTTTGAATTATAAATGTATAACCAGTTTTTTACAATAGAGCCTCGAATTTCGGAAAAAACAGCGGAAGCAAAGTTGTACACTATGTATTTTGGTGATTGGCTTTAGTGGAACCTAAACTGAAATAACTTTCATATAACCCGGTTTTCCATTAAAATGGCACTGCAGTCAGCAGTCATCGTTCCCTTCAAACCTAAAATAATTTTTATATAATCTTGTGTTCCGTTATTAACTAAAGATACGCTACTCTACAAACCAATGAATTAAATGGTGATAAGTTTTAAAGTCAAGATATAGGTTGGATTCAGATAATTATTTACGCTGATTCTGGTGTTCTTTCGTAAAGGTAATAAAAGTTGATAATACAACAATTAAAAAAAATTGAATTTTAGAATATGTAATTCTACTTAATACTCACTAAAAATATCAATTAAAGATCAGCCAAATGGCGCTGCAGTCAGCAGTCATCGAGTCCTTCAAATCTAAAATAACTGTTATATAATCTTGTGTTCCAATATAATGGCGCTGCAGTCAGCAGTCATTCGTTACCTCAGAACATAGAATAATTCTCTACTCTGTGTTCGTTCCCTTCAAACGAGAGCATAGATTAACTAGTTTATCTATGAACGAGAACATACTTTTAGATAGTTCCGCCTTCGACCGCTACGGCGCTGCGTCCGTTCCCGCCACAGATACAAAATTCACACACGAACATCGATTTTCAGGGCCACGGGGGATGCGACCTCCCGCCACGGTATCCATTTCTGTATTTCGTTAGACGGTTTTTCGCATTGCGGCCCTTTCTTCATGGTAATTAAATTGAAAGATGAAAGGACGTCACGTCTAAGCGATTTTTCGCGTCTCCGCGTGGAGTTGCAATGAAATTTAATTCGTCTCGGCGGAAACGCAATTTTTTGAGGGTTGGTATCGGGAAGATTTAGGTACATCCGGAGGCCGTTGGGTTTCCAGAAAAACGCTGGGATGTGCAGGGCGGATCTGGTGGATTAAGGGAGAGCGCTGTTGCGAGATGTATGAAATGGGATTATTGGAATTGAACATAGAGTAATAAACATACGATAGAGGGAGTGTGCGTAATTTTTACATGTCCTCAACATGGTTAGATTAGGTTGTCGGATTGTGATATATTTTCAAATCCACAATTTTACTATATCATTATGAATGTATATTATATTGAATTTAATATATTTATTTGAGTGATTCCCGATCAAATATGCAAATTTCAATATTTGGAATCCGATATCTTCCCTAATTGTCGAATTTATAATAAGTAGAATATCTATTATTTTTTGTATCTACCTGATGAAATACAAGGTTTGGCATCTTTTGCTCTCCTAGTGTCATCGGTTGTTTCACGTCGTTTGGCGCGCTTGAAGTTTGTTTTCTGAATTTCTTATATATTGAGGTATTTATTTCAATATATTTTGAGTTAATATGAAACGTCGATTCACTATGGGACATAAGAAGTGCGTTCTTTGTGGAGAAACTCGCGAAATGAGTGAAATATCATATCACTGATATGTTTTCATTTCCGCGCGCTTCATGTCAAATTTGTTAGTTCATGTTGGGAACAAAATTTGCTTACTGAAAATGATATATGGCATATTATTACAAAAGATTTACATGGTCGCAGTTCCCGGAAGGCTAACCGAACCACAACGACCCCAGTTCAAATAATAATAATAATACTCTGAGGAATTG
Source organism: Harmonia axyridis (assembly GCF_914767665.1). NCBI lineage: Eukaryota > Metazoa > Arthropoda > Insecta > Coleoptera > Coccinellidae > Harmonia > Harmonia axyridis. The sequence goes on from NC_059505.1 coordinate 37,942,847, forward strand.
AAAAAACTTTTTTTCGAAACTTCAATAAACGTGAACTCAAGGCAATTTATGTTCAATAGTTTACTAATTTTGTTGAACTTTCCACTCTAACCAGTTATTGAGTTAGCTAGACGTCCTAAACTACTCCAGTATATGAGCGCTCATTCCCCGAACATACAGTGATGAGTTGTATGTACTTTAAACACTCCTTTATGTATACAGAGTTAAAATTCCTTTCTTTTTGAACACTCCTCTGCAAGACTCTCTAAATGACATATGATACATAATCCTAACAATTTTTTTTGAACTTTGAAAATTACATCTACCGCAGAACTACTGCCCCAGAAAATTATTCCATACCTCATCATCGACTCAGCATTTGCGAAATATACAATCATTAATTCTTTTTCACTTATATACTTTGACAATGTTCTTATGCCAAAACTAATCTTACTGAGTTTGATTGATAAGTACTCAATGTGGTCGTACCATTTCAAAAATCTATCAACATGTAGACCCAAAAATTTTGTTGATTTTTCTATTACTACAATTCTATTTCCGAGCTGTAAGGTGTCATCCAGATCTCTACACGATTTATCAGTACTGAAAATTAATGCTGCAGTTTTATCTTCATTTATTTTAAGTTTATTGGAGCAGAGCCAATTTTTAATTATTGTGAAAATTTCATCAGCTTTCTCCTTTAGAACCAAAACAGTCTCAACTTCTAATAATACGTTTGTATTACATAAGTATTGTAAGCAAGTAATAATAATCAAGAGGTATTCAATCAAAATACACAGATCATTTACATATAGAATAACGGGCCCAGTACACTACCCTGAGGTACTCCTGTTTCAACCTTCGTGAACTCTGATTCAGACAACACACCTTCTACTGTTATAACAACTCCGAGGTAGGACTCAAACCAATAACGAAATTAACGACTTTCGACAGAACAAATGAAAATAGTGCCACCTTATTCTTAAGGAAGACAAGAGAAAGGGACCCATGCCGAGCCGAGTCGCCAGAATTACCTCAAACAAAATCTAATCAGTGTATACACCAGTATTTTGAAATCTTAATAGTGTCGTCAGAACCATAGAAATCAAAGCATAATATCGCAAATACGAGGAAAGCACAGACACCGAAACATTCAATAACGATTACGAAGTTGTTGGAAGATATCGTAATCAAGCTTTCGACTCATAATACATCAACCAATTCTTCAGATCCATTCTACCTCAACATTTCCCTTTAGAGAGGTTCCTCTAACAATACCCGAGGCTCTTGTTTAGGTATGCCAAAACAATTAATGTTTTATCTAATCAGTTCCAGCCATAAACAACGAACATCCTCAGGCTTGAAAATTTATATCTATACTATAGTGCTCTTCTTCGCTTCCTGCCTCGGGGGCATGGCGCATGCACATGGGTCTCTTTGAGGGACCGCGCGCAGTAGATCTAATCCTCTTCCTGGCAATTGAGGAATAGCGTGTTACCCACCTGATTCGTTCTGTTTCCGTTATGGGCGGTTAGAGGCGATGACACGTTTATTATGGCGGTAGTTTGTATTTCCTCAATAGGGCTGGGGGGCAGGAAGGGGCGCTTGGAGGAGATGTAAGGGTTGACAGTGGAAGAAAGGTATACAGGACGCGTTAACATACCTTTCTCTAATTCTGTGGTTATTCCGTTCATTCTTCCACATCTTGTAGAACAAAATCGTGCGAGAATATATCAGAAACGCACAGTTTTCATGGTTATATTTTGTTATTTTATGTTGGTACTCCGAACTTTCCGCCACGGCTTTATCTGTCAATTCATCAATTTGCCTTAAAGAAATCAGTTCTGCCAGCCAACATTTTTCAATGCAAAAATCACTAAATTATATTTATGGAAATATTTCATTAATTTCAATGAAAATGCAATGAATTAGAGAAAATAATGTATAATACTCGTACAGAAGGCTCATTCTACCACTCGTTCATTCCAAAACTCGCCACTTCGTGGCTCGTTTTTGAATTTTGAACTCGTGGAAGAATATCAATGCCTCCTGCACTTGTATTATAAATAACTATTCTGTTGAATCAGGCTACCAATTTTGATTAAGCCAACGTTCTGTCTATACAGCTCAGATCTTCTTTTTGTTTAAGGTCCGGAATTTACATTTCCTTCGCCTCTAATTTCATTTCTCCTATTTTCTGCTGTTGTCTGATCGGGAGGCTTTCCTCCCTACTTCATCTCACTTTTTTCTTCTATCTAGTTCTTTAGGTATTTATTCTTATCGGTCTTTTTTACTTTAATCTGTATTATCTTTCTTAATTCCTTATTCTCGTGCTCTTTCAGCGTCTCTATTGTCTTCTTTCTATGCTTATTGACTATTTCTTCAATAGTTTCAATTTTCAGTTCTTCTCTGATTTGTCTGTTAGTTATATACCATGGGGCGCCAACCGCTGTTCTTATTACTGAATTTAGTGTACTTTGCAACTGATCATTATTATTGTCCTTCGTATTGTACCAGGTAACTCCTGCATACGTAATGCTTGGTATTAGCACTATTTTTATTATCTTCAGCTTGTTTTCTAAAGAAAGTTTACTTCTAGGGTTGAGCAATGGGTACAATCTGCCGTGCAATTGCCTTGTCTTTTTTCTGTTTTCTTCTATCTGTTTTTTAAAATTCATTCTTTCATCTAGAATTACTGCCAGATATTTTGCTTCCTTTTTCCATTCTATCGTCTGGTTATCTATTTTGACGTTTCCTGCTCTTTCTTTCTTTACTGTTGTTCCTCCGAAGTAGATTGCAACTGTTTTCGATGTGTTCACTTTGAATCTCCATTTCTTGAAGTATTCCATCAGTCTGTCTATACAGGGTGTTTCACCGCGATAGCCTTTTAGACGTTTATGGAAAACTGATCATAATTTGATGCTGAAAATTTGCAAGTTGGGGTTTCTTCTTAAAATATACTGCTCCAAGTAAAGGAAGTTCAAACATTTTGACATCGTTTTAAAAGTTGCCGATTCTTGTCTACCAAATGTTCATTTATGAGAAATAATTTTTGGTAATTGTGAAAGATAGAAAAAAAATTTCATGTGCTGATGAAATATTGCTTTTTGAAGGGAAAAAATACAGCCGAAGCAAAATCTGCACCAGGAAAATCAACCATCATTGATTGGTATGTTAAGTTTAAAGGTGCTGAAATGAGCACCGAAGACGGCAAACGCATTGGACGCCCAAAAGAGGTTGTCAACGACGAAAAAATGATTTTGAATAACCGTAAAGTTTAGTTGGTCGAGATAGTAGACATTGTGAAGATATCATGTGAACGTGTACATCAAATCATTTACAAATATTTGTACAGGGTGGGCAAATAATCGAGGTAAGCGGCTATATCTCAGGATCCACTCATCGTAGAGACTTGCGGTAAAAATTTTTACCACTAAAGTGTAAAAGAAAACACACTGGAAATTGTTTTGAGGTTCATACCTCTACCGCTAGGGGGCATAATAGCTACCGTCGAGTAGAAAAATGAATTTTACTCGAAAATGTTTCATATGAAGTTGAAGAAAAAATATCATCACTGTAATCCTAGGAAAATTATCTATCTTTTTGAATTGTCACTTTCGATTTTACGACATCAAATAAGGGTAGGTGAAAGGGAGAAATCTGACTGATTGAAACGCCTGTAACTTCAGTTTGGCTCAACATTTTTGAGCAAATCAGATCTCGTCTGAAAGATAATATCTTGTTGATTGAGGACAAAATATACTCATGATAAATTTGTTTTTGCTGCTTTCGATAGGGGGCGCTAAGTCAGAAGTTATTTGTTTTGTTCATTTTACTCCGAAATTTCAAATGTAATGATAGGATTTTCTCAACAGAAACAGAAATTCCATCAAATTTGCATGAAAAAACTTGAAGGTCGCAAAGCGATAGTTTCAGGCGCTCTGAAGTTATGGCCGAAAAAAGATATTCTTCAAGTGATGCACGGTGAAAAACCGAATTGTGTCTTTAAGTTCTAACAGAAACAGAAATACCATCAAATTTGTATAAAAAACCCAAAAGGTCGCAAAGCGATAGCTTCAAGCGTTCTGGAGTTATGGCCGAAAAAAGATATTCTTCAACTGATGCAAATGGTGACAAATCGTACTACAAAAATGGTATCGAAAAGTTGGAAGATTGCTATAATCGTTGTATCGCCCTAAAAGTAAAAATTTTCCATAGAAAAAAAATTTTTTGTCGAAAATTTTTTGCAAAATTTTCCATAGAAAAAATAACGCATAACGCAAAATAATAAAGTCGAATTTTGCCAAAAAAATGTGTTTTACTATGGTAGACCGGGGTCTTTTCAATTGGCCTGTTATAAACACGTCAATATTAATATTGTCATAACTTTTTGCCGCTACGTCCTTTATGATTTCCATCCCACACTGCACCAGTTGTCTGAAAGTGTGACCTGTACAGTTTATTATATTCCCCCCCAGCTTGCAAAAATTCGCAATTTCGAAGGGTGTACCAGGATGAGCCAAGCTACCCAGCTACTTGTCGCTCAAATACGCCATCGGGATAACGTATAAAGAATTTAATATAATCTGCGTCATGTCTAGATTAATTTTTTTTCATAGTTAGGCCTCGCCACGCTGCGAATTATATTAAATTAGGCGTGTTTCCCACACCCGGTAATTCGTTCCTTTTACGAGGATGCGATAAATTTTTACATGTTTTAAAATCTGGGGGGATCCCCGGTTATGGTTTGTGGCCGTAATGAGTGACGGCGATTATTATCAAATTTTGTGGTAACATAATTTACGAGCCTGGTTGTTTATCAAGGGTTTGCGATGAACAGGAAGTGTAGGGGAAATTAGGGATGTTGTGGGGAGGGATACAGTGTAGGGTAGTGTTCTAAATGGTTTTTCAATAAGAGGTTAAGGGTTTTTCCATAGAGTAATAAACATAGATAGAGAAAGTATACGCAATTTTTACATGTCCCCAACATGGTTAGATTACGTTGTCGGATTGTGATATATTTTCAAATCGACAATTTTACTATTTCGTTATGAATGTATAATATATTGAATGAAATATATTTATTTGAGTGATTCCCGATAAAATATGCAAATTCGAATATTTGGAATCCGAAATTTGCCCTAATTGTCGAATTTATAATAAGTAGAATATTTATTATTTTCTGTTTCTACCTGCTGAAATCCAAGGTTTGGCAACTTCTGCTCTCCTAGTGTCATCGATTGTTTCACGTCGTTTGACGCGCTTGAAGTTTGTTTTCTGAATTTCTGTTATATTTACTTATTTATTCCAATATATTCTGAGTTAATATGAAACGTTGATTCACTATGGGACATAAGAAGTGCGTTCTTTGTGGAGAAACTCGCGAATTGAGTGAAATATCGTATCACTGATATGTTTTCATTTCCGCGCGCTTCATGTCAAATTTGATAGTTCATGTTGGGGACAAAATTTGCTTACTGAAAACGACATATGCTCCCTCTATCAATGTTTATTACTCTGAGGGTTTTTCAATAAGAAGTTTCATTGTGAATAGACCTTCATCTGGGCATCTGTCACTTTTGAATCTGTCATCCTTCGACATTTGACAAGTTAAACTACGTCATTACTAAAAATGGAAAGATACACGCTCCAAAAATCAGTCCACAATAATCAATGGACAAAAGTTAAAAAGAATCGATCGATTCTTCACCAATCCGAAGCCAGGGATGGTGATAGGTTTTTTTTTAGTAAATAATTAATCAAAATGAAAGGACAAATATTTCCATTTCGCTTCTCTCGCATCTCCTCTTCTGATGAAGTATGAAAGGCCGAATTTCATACCAACTCCAGAATGGAAATCGGAAAAGAATTAGTGGGAAATCCGGTGACCTAGAAAATTAAAACAACTCGTCAGAATGTTCATATTCGTTGAGGATCCCGTTAGACGTGTTTTTCTGATTCTGTTCATTATTAGTGTGAATTAGAGGGGGACGAGAGATGTTTGAATTTATTCCGTCAGTTTGAGAAAAGTTGCAAAACTAGGGAAAATAATAATTTTCATTACGAAAAAACTTGATTCTGGTTAACTCACGTCAATGAAATCCAGAACTATGATTTGTGATATTCTGTTGATATGAAGTGTTTACAAATAAGTGGTTTCATTTTGAATTGCTCGCTATCTGGTCAGATGCCAATTCTGGAATTTTCATCCTCTAATATTTGAGAAGTAAAAACTACGCGGTTGATAAAAATGAAACGATACATTCTTCAACAATGTATTGAAATATTTAAAATTCACTGCAAAATGGTGAAAATCCTGCAGTCACAGTTTAAACAACTAAAACACTCTTGGGTTGTTGTGAAGTACCTTTTCAACCAGTAATAGTGAAGCTGGTGGAAAAATTTGAGGTGTTGGGACAAGTTAAGTGTTGTGAAGATTCAAAACCGTGTGCGTCGCTCGATAACAACTTGGAAAATTGCTGCTGTAGCCTCTACTGTTGACGAAAACCCAGTTTTGTTGATTCCTCGTCGATCTTAAGAAATGGGCATACCATAAACGACATTACAGCATATTTTGCATAAGTCTTGAGGCTTTTGAAGTTCAGTTAACATTTTAAGCCGGCCAATCATCAGCAACATCATATCTTCGCTGATTGGGTCCTTGAAATGCATCAAAATGATCCGGATTTTCATCGAAAAATCATCTTCGATAGAATTGTCGCATTTGGTGATAGAAAAATCTAAGAATGATTATTGAAAAGCCTTTCCATCCTCAATGTGTCACCGTTTGGTTTCTTATGCGAAAATGAAGCTGTTATTGCAACTGTTACGGTGAATGGATGTACAGTTGATGATTTTTTATGGCCGGAAATTTGAGATTTTGATGTGGACAACGCTTATTTTCAATAAGACCACATCTTTAGACTTTTTTCTTTGGAGCCATGTGGATGATGATGTCTATGTCATTGCTCCACAATCAATTCAAGAACTCAAAGATGGAATTCGTGAAGTAATCGAGGACATACAGCCTGAAATGTGCGAATTGGTCATGCTCCATATTTGAAGTATATAAACTGGAATCTGAACTGGAGCTGAGTTCTAATCGATAATACCATATTGCAGTTCCCTTACATCGTTAATTCTGAAATTAATGGAAATTTGCAATATTGAAGAAAATGCACCTGACTAATTTTCGAGTTTCATCAACGTACTTGATGGTTATTCGAGTAATTTCAGGAAAATGGTCATATAATGTTCGCATAAGTGACACTTATGAAATTCTGCTTTATGGCTGTATTTAAATTAATATCTACGCCGTGGTGGAACTTTATCTATTGAAATCGAAAGGATCCGTGTAATTATTTTAATTAACATACGGTTTCTTCAATAACCATATTATTGGGAATATTTTATTGATACTTTTGGAATGCACCGATGCGTTACATAAGCAATATACAAGCTGTGTTATTCTCGATTAAACATGTTTTCGAAATAAAACTGCACTATTTGCAAGCGTTGTTCAGGCGTGAGTCTATTCATGATGAATTGCCAAACCAAACTGAGAATAAATCACTTGACAACTGTTAAATCGGTCGCCATCTTGAACAGTAATGCCAACTTAAAATTATATACCTCGAAAAAAAACACCCTATATTATGAAGCCCTCTATGAAGATATTGTACACTGATCAACAATTGCTAGGGATCACTTATGAACTTCTCTTCATTTGTATTCTTTTCAAGTTATACATTATATGTTCTCTAAGGAAAAAGTAAGATGTTTTGAGTTGATTATATCAAAGTCTTCCTCACTTCATCGGCTTTTGTTCACAAAATCGATTATTATCTGTAGGCTGTTACAGGTGGAGTGAAAAGCAATGTGGTAGTTGTTATTAAATCTGTTTTTTTCTCTCGTTCAAACACATAAGGTGACAATAATTGAAGAAATGAGAACAATATCAGCTTATCAGTCATGCCGAGAAGACGTTTGGCTCCTGTGCAACTGGACCAAATCATACGCTGGATACAGGAAGGTTTGTCCCAGCGAGAAGTGTCCCGGTGGTTGAATGTTTCGCAAAGTGTCGTTAGTCGGAATAGGTTCATCCAAAACGACTCAGTAGCTTATGTTCATGGGGGAGGTCGGCAGCGCAGTACAACAGCTGCCGAAGATCGTCTTTTGATCCTCAATGCTAGGAGAAATCTCACTTACCCGGCGTCGCGGCTCAATAGATCACTGAGAGTTGCAACAGGAGTTCTAATTTCGAACCAGACTGTAAGACGACGACTACATGTTCGTGGTTTGAGAGCACGTAGGAGGGTACAACATCCCCGTTTGAATAGGGAACAACGGGTTCATCGACGGCAATGGGCTGAGGAGCACCGCAATTGGACACTTGAAGATTGGAGCCGATGTTTATTTACGGATGAGTCTAGATTTCGTTTGGTCAACTCCGATGGACGTATTCTTGCTTGGAGGGAAAGAGGTCGAAGGTATGCAGAACAGTTTATGGTACCCACAACAGCTTTTGGCGGAGGTTCTATATGTGTATGGGGAGGCATTTGTTTGAACCAACGCACAGAGTTGGTTGTTCTGCAGAACACCACCATGACCAGCCAGAGATATCACGATATGATTATTGAACCCATAATTGTTCCGTTTGCGGCTGCCGTGGGCGAGAATTTCATTTTAATTGACGATAATGCCCGTCCACACCGTAGTCGTCTGGTTAATGAAGCGCTAGAAACTCATGCTATTGATAGGATGGACTGGCCAGCTCGCTCTCCAGACATGAATTGCATCGAACATGTCTGGTCTGAGATGTCTAGACAATCGTCAACCTTAGAACAACCGATCAATAACCTGGAGGACCTTTCTAACGCTTTACGGGATATTTGGACGAATTTGCCCCAAAATTTTATAAATCGTTTGATCGAAAGTATGCCTCGTAGGGTAGAATGCTTGAGACGAGCTCGTGGGGGACCAACTAGGTACTAGCTTAACCGAAACTTCAGCCTTCTTGTGGTTTAATCATAAAAATTGTATGTTATTCAAACACAGAATTTTGAGTGTTCCTAATAAAGTCTTTTTTTCTCTCCAACTTTTCATTTTTTTATTCTTTTCTCAAGTGAACCATATTATCAACTGAAAATACTCTGATATCTGACTAAATTTATAATCTTGGAGCGAATATTTCAGAAATAAATTTAGAACAAGTAAGTGATCCCTATCAATTGTTGAGCAGTTTTCGACTCCCCGACCCCGCCACTGACTCTCTGGCCGTTTTGCCCTTTTGCGAGGGCCGTTATCTGTTAGAAAACGCGGGGGCCTCTCGCTGATTGGAAATTCCGACTGACCAAAGCCCCGCCGGCTGATTGTGGGATTTATCGTTATGTTGTGCAACGCCGACAACTGGCGTTAATCCACAGTTGCAGGACCAATTATTATATTTGTTCCGTTGATTGAAATATGTTCTGCCGCTTCCAATTATATTATGGCGGCCGCAAATTGTGTTTTCACATACGAAATTACCGTCTATGCGAATGTTCTGTGTTTGCGGCCTGTACTTTGTGGGATCAGGCGGACGTGAAAAGCCACGCGCCGTCGTTTTTCCCAAAAGGTTTTCCGGGGGAAATCGTCAACGTCCGCCCGAGGTAGGGTGGGGGTTTCATCATTATTTTTAAGGTGTTGTTGTCGGTCAGATATTCTTGGTTTTCGTAAGTACATATGGCGTGTTGCCAGATGTCCGGTTTTCGACCGGACAGTCCGGTTTTTTTCATATTTGTCCGTTCGAAAAAATCTGGGTAAACCGGACAGAAGATTGTCCGGTTTTTAAATTTCGCGCAATATCTATCGCAACCGCGTGACAACCAAGAGTATTGTTTGTAGTTACGTAGCTAGATATTGCGCATGTCAATGTTATGGGAATCTATGGACTGACGAAAGAAATCGTCTCGACGTAAACACTGTAAAATATGAATTGTGTGTTTATGTCAATATAAATGCTAGTTGCACGGAATTTAAGGATGCCATGTCAAGCAATAAATCTTTATTGAAAGCAGTCTCGTCAAATGCTAAGTATATAAAGAAGTAGACTGTAAGCTTTTCGTAATTTTTTGTTATATTTTGTAATTTGTAATATGAACTAACAAAAAATAAAAATTTGTCCGGTTTTTTCCTCATATACATCTGGCAACCCGCCGCGTGTAAGACAAAAGGCACAGTCTGATTGTATGCACGAATTGAAATGAAGAAAGTAAATGGTATTTTTGTAGAGCTATAGAACTTTGAATTGCAATAAAACAACGATGGATTATTCGATTGACATGAATTTTATTAATCCGCAAGATAATCTTGTGGCATTACATTTTAAATATGATTTCTAGCATATGATAGCCACGGCTGGCTCGGATGTAGTCCAATCTGGAGGTCCAATTTTCGATGACTTTTTCCAACATTTGTGGCCGTATATCGGCAATATCACGGCGAATGTTGTCTTCCAAATGGTCAAGGGTTTGTGGCTTATCCGCATAGACCAATGACTTTACATAGCCCCACAGAAAGTTGTCTAGCGGTGTTAAATCACAAGATCTTGGAGGCCAATTCACAGGTCCAAAACGTGAAATTAGGCGGTCACCAAACGTGTCTTTCAATAAATCGATTGTGGAACGAGCTGTGTCACATGTTGCGCCGTCTTGTTGGAACCACAGCTCCTGGACATCATGGTTGTTCAATTCAGGAATGAAAAAGTTAGTAATCATGGCTCTATACCGATCACCATTGACTGTAACGTTCTGGCCATCATCGTTTTTGAAGAAGTACGGACCAATGATTCCACCAGCCCATAAAGCGCACCAAACAGTCAGTTTTTCTGGATGAAACGGTGTTTCGACATACACTTGAGGATTAGCTTCACTCCAAATGCGGCAGTTTTGTTTGTTGACGTAGCCATTCAACCAGAAGTGCGCTTCATCGCTAAACAAAATAAAATGGACTTAGTGCGCGATACGTATTTCGCACAGAACCATTTTTAAAAAATGTAATTACACTATTTGCATGCGTTGTTCAGGCGTGAGTCTATTCATGATGAATTGCCAAACCAAACTGAGAATAAATCACTTGATAACTGTTGAATCGGTCGCCATCTTGAACAGTAATACCAACCCTATACAATATTTAGAGTAATAATCTGTTTGATAGCCTTGTGATATTCTGGTGTGACTCTGTTCCTCTAAATGATGATTTCTCTGAAACATCCAGCTATCTGGACCGGATAGGTCAAGATGCGAATCCCCCCTCTCCCTCAATCGCCAGTGCTACCACCACCCATCACAGATGACCAATAATCCCCCAAAACTCCAACCCGTTCACTTCAAACTTAACTGCCCCATAAAAGACGCGTCCTCGTATTCGCAGCGTTCCGACGTCTTCTACGGCCAAACCGCCGGCAAGGCCCTCTAGATTGATACTCCGGATGAGGGCCGTATGTGGCGTGAGGTCGGTCGCTTATCTGTCGCAATTTGACTGAGATAAGTTTGACCAAACTGCCAACTAATGACGATGTAGCCTGGCCACAATCGAGGGAGGGATTACGAGGGAAGTGGAGGAAGTGGACCGCTATCTCCAGACGGGGTAGACGACGTCGAAATGGGCGATCTTGAGAGGCGTCGTAGGTTTAGCGTCGTTTGTAGGGTGCGGACGGAAGACAGGGTCGGTGTTGGGATTTTTTTGAGGGTTATGGAGCTGGGTTTGGGTGGTTTAGATGAGAGGACGCCGGTTTGACTGTGAGGTAGTGAGTGTATATTTGTAAATATTTTTGAAAGGCGTAGGGCATAACCTACTCGTGTGTTTTTAAGCATTTCTATTGAGAAAAATAGGGAAAAAGAAGCTTCGCATATTATTTTTATTCCAGCCATCTCGTTGTTTCAATTTTCATTAAAATTATGCAATATTAGTTTGGCTTCATACATCATCGTGCGGTTGAGTTGAATTGCCTGCTAGACTTCGCCCTGGATATCATGATTGCCAGGCATATTACAATCCTGCTTCTTTGAATAGAGATACTATTTATTTAATAAGGAGTACAATTTTTCTTCCGCCGTTTCGCAATAGATTGCTGTAGCGGTAGTGGTAGGTAAATAAATAGATTCTATATGTCATACAATGAGCTTAGGTATTTGTGAACATAACGCCATCGAAATATTAGTCGATTTGTGTCTGCATCATAAAGTTATTCTCGATTAAACATGTCAGCTTACGAGCCAAATTCTCGTCATTTGCGGGAGGTTTTAATTTTCTGCTTTAATGAAAAGGAATCTGCGATTGAGGCTCATCGTTTATGCTCTCAAATACCTATGGTGAAGCTGCTATTAGTGAAAGAACGTGCCGAAAGTGGTTTCAACACTTCAAGAGCGGTGATTCTGACGTCGAAGGCCAGCATGGTAGTGGAAAAGAGAAGATTTTCGAAGATGCAGAATTGGTGGCATTACTTGATCAAGACTCGTGTCAAACGCAACAAGAATTGGCAGGATCATTGGGAGTGACGCAATAAGATATTTCAAAACGCCTGAAAGTCATGGGAATGATTAAGAAACGAGGAAATTGGGTGCCGTACGAGTTGAAGCCGAGAGATGTTGAACGGCGTTTGTTTGCTTGTGAACAGCTACTTACAAGGCAAAAACGAAAGGGATTTCTGCATCGCATTGTGACTGGAGACAAGAAATGGGTTCATTACGATAATCCAAAGCGCAGAAAATCATGGAGATATCCCGACCATGCTTCTGCGTCGACGGTTGAATCGAATATTCACGGTTCCAAGGTCATGCTCAGTATTTGGTGGGACCAGCTCGGCGTAGTATATTATGAGTTGATAAAACCGACTGAAACAATAACAATCGATCGTTATCGAACGCAATAAATGCGTTTGAGCCGAGCATTGAAAAACAAACGGCCGCAATACAACGAGAGACATAATAAAGTGATTTTACAGCATGACAAAATGCTCGACGCCATGTTGCGAAAGTGGTCATACTTGAAAACGTTGAAAATGGTTAATCCTACGCCACCCACCGTATTCACCAGACGTTGCTACCTCGGATTATCACTTGTTTAGATTAATGGCACACTGGCTACCAGAACTTCCGGTCTTATGAAGAATTAAAAAATTGGATCGATTCGTGGATCGCTTCAAAAGATGACCAGTTTTTTCAACGCGGCATTCGTACGCTGCCCGAAAGATGAGAGGAAGTATTGGCAGTGATGGATAATACTTTGAGTCGTAAATGTAAAACCAGTAATATACAATAAAGCCTCGAATTTCGGAAAAAAACGCGGATGCAAAGTTGTACGCCTATGTATCTTGGGGCCTATTCTTTTCAACATAAATGAAATAAAACAAAATCATTTACACTGGATTATTTTACTGTTAGCAACAATTGTTTCGCCACACTGTGGCTTCATCAGGCTCCATTTTTGACTGATAAGAGTACAGAGTTTTTCGGAAACTTATACAGGAAAAGAAAAATTCAACATTGGCAGAAAAGCCAAGAATTTTTGTTCCTATATGAGTTTCAGAAAAACTCTGTACCCTTATCAGTCAAAAATGGAGCCTGATGAAGCCACAGTGTGGCGAAATAATTGTTACTAACAATTAAAAAATCCTTTGGAAATTATTTTGTTTTACTTAATTTATAATGAATTTTCGCCAAGTAAGGACCGAATCCATTTTATATCTTATCTTTTCAACATGTATATGAATAATCTATAGAAAATAACATCAGTAATTGATCAAGCTGAAACGTCGAGCATTCTAAGTTGAGTAAAGAAAGTTATACTGCCGCACCCTGTATGACTCACCCCTCCCAAGTCACCAAGTCACCTAATCCCAACAACTACAACCTAAAAAGAACTCCATCCAGCAAAAGGAACAAGCTCTGCTCCCTCTTAAATTCGACTGTATCGCGTTTCCGAACCGTCCCAAACGGATCCTCCAAACAGTCCCAGATTTGCAGGATGTAATGCCCTGTCGCGCTTTGATCTGCATCCATCCTCAGCGTCACAAAGCGACCACATCTCTCGCAGGCGGCGTCGGGGTCCAAAGAGACGTCTGCGTCGGATTGTTTGATCTGCATTGGTCTCGGTTATCGTCTAACGACGCAATCCGGGGGTTTCGTAGTACGTTTTTGGTATTTCGTTGGGTTGGAATTATGCGAATTGCCGACTTAAACTCGATGGATCGGGTGTACAGACCGTTGGAAGGTCTGGAAAAGGATGGAGAGGAGAGTTGAAGGAGAAGTCGAAAACATGTTGGTTCAGGTTTGGAGTGTATCTGAAGAAGATTGAAGGGGATCGCTGTTATTTGATATGCACTGAGCGCATTTTAAATTTCTCTTTTATTTAATTGCATTCGAATGACGGTTTTTATTAGTTGCGAAGGGTGTTTTTTTTAGAGCTATAGAACTTTAAATTGCAATAAAACAACGATGGATTATTCGATTGACATGAACTTTATTTATCCGCAAGATAATCTTGTGGCATTACATTTTAAATATGATTTCTGGCATATGACCGCCACGGCTGGCTCGGATGTAGTCCAATCTGGACGTCCAATTTTCGATGACTTTTTCCAACATTTGTGGCCGTATATCGGCAATCACACGGCTAATGTTGTCTTCCAAATGGTCAAGGGTTTGTGGCTTATCCACATAGACCAATGACATTACATAGCCCTACAGAAAGTTGTCTAGCGGTGTTAAATCACAAGATCTTGGAGGCTAATTCACAGGTCCAAAACGTGAAATTAGGCGGTCACCAAATGTGTCTTTCAATAAATCGATTGTGGCACGTGCTGTGTGACATGTTGCGCCGTCTTGTTGGAATCACAGCTCCTGGACATCATGGTTGTTCAATTCAGAAATGAAAAAGTTAGTAATCATGGCTCTATACCGATCACCATTGTAACGTTCTGGCCATAATCGTTTTTGAAGAAGTACGGACCAATGATTCCACTAGCCCATAAAGCGCACCAAACAGTCAGTTTTTCTGGATGTAACGGTGTTTCGACATACACTTGAGGATTAGCTTCTCTCCAAATGCGGCAGTTTTGTTTGTTGACGTAGCCATTCAACCAGAAGTGCGCTTCATCGCTAAACAAAATACAATGGACGTAGTGCGCGATACGAATTCCGCACAGAACCATTATTTTCGAAATAAAATTGCACTATTTGCAAGCGTTGTTCAGGCGTGAGTCTATTCATGATGAATTGCCAAACCAAACTGAGAATAAATCACTTGACAGCTGTTAAATCGGTCGTCATCTTGAACAGTAATGTCAACTTAAAGTTATATACCTCGAAAAAAAACACCCTATACTAGATTTTTTCTCAATATCAAAATGATACCATTTATGCGAAAACCCTTCAACAACGCAAACTTCATATGAATCTTGACTGTTATGTCAAATAGATGCACCATTAACCAAACATAAAAATCACGTATTATTTCACGTATTCCCGAAAAACACAATCCTATTATCTTTCATTCAGCGTAGAGAGTTCTTTCCGTTCGACATCTGACAGACGTATACTGATACTATTCCGACAATCCGGGCCACTCTGACGGCCTTGCAAACTAATGAACACGCTAGAAATGCACACGATGAACCGGCTCAGTCCTGCTAGCTGCCGTCCGGGCTTGTTCGAGCAGGTTAGGATGGCCGTCCGCTGGGCCAATGACTCCCGGCTAAATTGTTTCCGATATGGAGTTTCTGTTGTTGCGTTCGTTAACGGCCAGTATTCGAGATTGGTACAAAGTTCTCGACAATGTTCCAGATAGTTTGTTACGATTAGACGTCGGGTTATGTGTGAGTACCGTTTGGCGATCGAGCCAGTCCTCGTTTCTGAATGTGCACTCGATATGACGTATCCGGTTGCAGAGTGTTGAATTCATAGAGAGATCCGGGACAATGACCATCGATTGAAAATGGGTTTTGATTGGTGATCGTTAGGTTTTTCTTTGTCTCTTTGAATAAGCGAAGCTTTTTTCGAGGAATGTTTTAGCGTCTTATTTTACGTCTTCTGGGGTGTTCAAAAAAGGTGACGGTGTTTGAAAACCTATGCTTGAAATAAAAATTATAGGGGCTCAAATCTGAAGAGAGAATTGACTTATGGATAATTTTCCAGGAACTTGCTTCAGCCACCGATTGTGTGTTCTGTATAACAAAGGCGTACAACTTTGCTTCCGCTGCTTTGATCATTGCAAAAAACTGGTTATACACTTATGATTCGAAGTATTGTCCTTCGCTGGCTACGACTTTCTCCCATCTTTCGGGCAGCGTACGAAACCTGCGTTGAAAAATCTAGTCATCTCTTGAAGCGATACATTTTTTTGCTTTTTCATAAGACCGGAAGTGCTGGTGACCTTGGAACCGTGAATATTCGGTTTGGCCGTCGACGTGGAAGCATGGCCGGGATATCCCCATGATTTTCTGCGCTTGGGGTTATCATAATGAATCCATTTTTCGTCTTTAGTGATAATGCGATGCAGAAATCCCTTATGTTTTTGCCTTACAAGCAGCTGCTCACCAGAAAACAAACGCCGTTCAACATATTTCGGCTTCAACTCGTACGGCACCCAATTTCCTTGTTTCTGAATCATCCCCTTGACTTTCAAGCGTTTTGAAATGGCTTATTGCGTCGCTCCCAATGATCCTGTTATTTCTTGTTACGTTTGCTACGAGTTCTGATCAAATAATGTCTCCAATTCTGCAACTTCGACTTGTGACAGCTGTAGACGGTATCACATGATTAGTTATTTTCAAGTTTTCTGTATTCGGATTGGTTTTTGCTGAGTGTTAGGTTGTTCAAGGGCCCATGGCACTCGTTCCTACAAAAATATTTTAATAATATTCTGTCTATCTTCCAGTTGTAAAGAGACAATCTGTCTCAATTCTCTCCCGCTTCTCCTAAAAATTTTTGTATAATCACATAAAACACAAATCAGGATACGTTTTATTTCTAATCAACCATGTCAATAGAACTAATGATTTTCTCCACCTTGTGTTGATTTTGAGAAAATGGGATAATAAATTATTATTCCCGTTTTTTCATTATTCATACACTCTTTTTCCTTGAAGAATGATGTTAAATACCTAGTATCTTCTCCACCAAGCCAAGCTTACTTGAAAGTGAAAACGAAAAATAGATTTTTTGCAATCCATCTGGTTTGTCTTCATCAAAATTCAAAACCAGACTTTTGTAGTCGTCACTTTTGAGAAACATTGAATTCTTCCTTCTTTGTTTAGGCAAAGTTTAAAGCTGCTTTCTTTTAATTTGGTTAGCGATCCTTGGTGTTTTGAATTCAATATTTTTCAATCAGTAGTTACTTTTACGGTCACATAATCTATTGTCTTCACTGTGAATTTTTTATATTCCTCACCATTCTGCTTGTGCATAGTAAATGCCTATCCGTTAATATTTTTATCAAAACGCATATGGGAGTTTCTTCTCCTAGCAAATATCCTTTGGCCTTACAAAAAATCCTTGAGTTGTCACCATACATACTGCCTGTTGAACTTGGTGTTATTTGGTTTATTTTTAACTATATTTCTTGATTTTTTGGAGTTAATCTCTCATTTTTCATTAGTGTTTGTGTTGTCATTGGTAATTGAATGTTTCCGCGATGCAATTTTCACTCTGCAGTGCAATTACAGCTGCAATTTTTCGAATATTACATTCCCTTAATGAGAAATTCTATGTATGAGGGAAATATTTAATAAAAATCATGACAACAATTAATACCATACAGATTTTCTCTGATATGTGCCTAAAACTGCATTATACATTTTATTGAACCGAGCATTGAACTAACTAAATTTTTTTAATGAGGGAACCATCTCAGCTATCTGCAGCACACCCTGTAATAATCCAAAAATTACCTAGCTAATAGATCTATAGAGCCAAATGTTCGTTCTGTTTTCTAGAATGAACATGCGAAATGCAATCTCATAACCCTCAGTCCAGTCATGATTTTCGCGCTTGTTTGTTTAACGCTTTCTCCTGCCCTTTCCAGAATTAATCGAACTACGTTTCCTGGGTTTCGACCAATGCCGCCCGTTGTCACTCATGACAATAGGGAGCTTCTTTCCCTCCAGGGACTCAGTCGGACTGACAGCTGGATATCAGGTTATGATTTCACGGTTTCCGTTTTTCCTTTGACTTTCTATCTGTTTTTGAGCTTCTGATATGCTTGAGGTTTGGTTGTCCTGCTGGTTGACGGGTGTAGAGAGAGAGAGTTATGTTCGAAGACTTATTTTTATAAAAAAACAAACAAATCTTTATTAAATAGGTAACAATGAGTCTCGGAATTAACTAGTAAAAACACATATTTTATTGGAAAGTAGATTTGAAGTAAACATAGTCGCTTCCTAGAGTGATAAATGTACTCCAAAGCACCTCTAACTTTCCAATACCTTTCCTGTGAAAATTGCCTTCAATCTCGGCTATCATTGCTCCATTAGAGCTAAATTTCTTTCTGTGGTTTCACCCCTCACAAATTTAGATAGTTTGTCATGTTTGAGTCGTTGTTATTTCAATCTCTGTTGATCTTAGCAGAGAAACATTTCTTTCAGTTAGCCAAGATTGTCCTCAAATGAAATTTAGTGAATTGAATATACAAATTATGAGTTTGTACTATACAGGGTGTTTCCTAAACATGCGGCAAAAATTCAGGGGGTTGTTCCTTGGACTATTTTAAGCATGTTTTGTCCTTGGATGATTTTTGAAAAACCTCTTTGTTTCGAAGATACAGGGCGAACAACATTTTTCATATTTTTAAAATTAATAATAGTTTAAATAAAAATGCGTACCGCACTGTGTTTACTAAGTAGGTACAATTTATTTTTAAATTTGTTTAACAACATTCCAATTACTAAAAACGGACTTAAACCCCTTAGATTATTTCCAATGGGGCCATCTAAAATCATTAGTTTACCACTCCAGTAGAAAATGTGGAAGACTTGCGAAATCGGATCATTGCTGGGTGTAACTTAATAAGAAATGATCCTGGTGTTTTTGAAAGGGTTCGGCAGTCAATGAGGAGAAGATTGGATGCTTGTATGCTGGCTAGAGGTGGTCATTTTCAACAGTTTTTGTAGGTTGAGTTGAATTTTCACGTAATTTTTCATAATAAAATGTTATTATCTGAAATTTTGTTTCCCCTATATCTTCGAAACAAATAGGTTTTTCAAAAATCATCAATGGACAAAATATTCTTAGAATAGTCCAAGGAACAACCCCCTGAATTTTTGCCGCATGTTTAGGAAACACCCTGTATACTATTAACAGTTGTTTTTCATACATTTAACAAAGTGTTACTATGAATTACCAATATTCTTTATACTCAGATTTGTTCGACTGAATGAACTTGCCTCACGTCAGTGTGTTTCTCATTTTTCATAAATGCTTGTAGGATTTGAAAAAAATTGAGTAGAGTGTGATAATTCATTACCATAAAGGAATTACTTAGTTTACTATCACTGCTATAGTTAAAATTTATTGAAAATATTTTAATACGTCATAGTCAATGAGTTCTATTTCGAATCAGAGAACGTACAGTGCATCCCATTTTGGGTGAGACAGCCAAGTTTCTTGCTTGTTATTTAAGATAGAGCCTTGCGGTTTTCACGTTCCTGTCCTACTTTTTCGTGAAACTGAAGTTGGTCTAATCAGATTCTGCATAACTGTTTCCGTTAAAGAGATACAGGGTGATTTTGGAAATTGATTCTTTTCGGACCCCTCATTTATCTCCGAAATTATTAGAAATAATGCTGAGCTGAAAACTACGTCTGAATCAGAATTCTGCGTAGAATCCAGTGGCGTACTCAATTTTTTTTTTCGGGGTATGGTTTTGAAGATTCAACACAAACTTATGTTTTTTTTAATGGAACACAATGTGTATCAATACTTCGTTGAATTCGTTATTTTTTTCCCTTCAAAATGATATACGATACCATGTAGGTGGGATGTTCATAAATGTTAAAAAAAACACTAAAACGTCAAATAATGATGATTTTTTGTAAATGGGCCATGAATTTTCTGTTTCAATAAGAGGATTATTACTTTCGATTTTTAAAAGTAGTAGGTCATTGATGACACAAACATCCTTGTTGTTATTATGGCTACTATGCCTTTGGGAGCATTGTTTTATCAAGTAGGCATTGGAGGAAAGAAACCAATCTGATCTAGCTGTGATCGCTATAAATTATTGTTATCATTATTGATTCTTCTTTTCTATGGGAAATCCATTGCCCATTAACAAAAAATCATCATTATTTGATGTTTTAGTGTTTTTTTTAACATTTCTGAACATCCTGCCTACATAGTGTCATATATCATTTTGAAGGGAAAAAAATAACGAATTCAACGAAGTAATGATACACATGGTGTTCCATTAAAAAAAACATAAGTTTGTGTTGAATCTTCAAAACCATACCCCGAAAAAAAAAATTGACTACGCCACTGGATTCTATGCAGAATTCTGATTCAGACGTAGTTTTTACCTCATCCTTATTTCTTAAACTTCGGAGATAAAGGAGGGGTCCGAAAAGTATCAATTTCCAAAATCGCCCTGTATCTTTTGAACGGAAACAGTTATGCACAATCTGATTAGACCAACTTGAGTTTCACGAAAAAGTAGGAGAGGAACGTGAAAACCGCAAGGCTCTATCTTAAATAACAAGCGAGAAACCTGGCTGTCTCATCCAAAATGGGATGCACTGTACACTTGTACCCTCAGTAATCAAACAATTCGACGTCTAGCCATCCCCAAATACACCCACTCGAAGAGATTACCAGAGACACATGTTGGATTACCTTGAATACTCTCTTAATCAACGCGTTGATTAAGCGATATAGTGTGCTTTAGCGATCACAAGACTATCATAGGGACATCATTGTGTACGCTTCGTAATCATTGTGTTAACATCCCAACACTAATTGGACCTCGGTGGCCCTTGTGAAACAAATACGTCGCAAACTACAGGCTGTACAACTCCCGATTGGGACAAATACCACAGTATCAATCGATTGGGGGCAGTGGGACCTTTTGATGGACCCATTACATGATTTACACCACAAGCCACTAGGTAAGAATGAAGAGGTCTTCACTAAAGCAACCACTGACTGAAATTATGAGTGCGGCTGCTAATTACCATGGAAGGAAACCATGTACCATATTTTTTTGAGAAAGAGCAATAGAAAAATTTTTAATTTCAAACAATGTAGCAGGTGTCAATAAGTCTCAGTATTAGCAGAGAAAATGTGAATGGGGCATCATACATTTCAACGAATGATACAAGAGTATAGATAAAAACCTCAGCAAAAATTGTATCTCCCAGTATAGGTGTAGTGATTGGTTTGTGTATTTGTTTACAGAATAAGATGACAGATTTATATTGAAAGGTCTCCTCTTCATCCAAACAAAATCTTCTCCATTCTGTCTCTTCACCAACGGTTGACGAATTTATAATAAGATCTGAAAACAAAAAAGGAAATAATCAGAAAAGAGTAATAAATGATAGTTTCTATCATATTGATTTGACGTTAGCCATCCATTCTAAAACAGAATCTGAAACAGAATGGATAGCTTGGAAATCACCATGAAATTTATAAATTGGACAAGTATTCACCAAGTGGTCAATGGTTTCTTCTACACCACACTCACACAGTGGTCTTTCAATAAAATACCATTTGAAGAGCATACTATTACAATGACCATGACCAGTCCTAAGGAGATTTGAAATACACCAAATTTTACTAGGAAAATTGAGATTGAAAACAGAAACTTCCTCTGGAGGATCAACGATTAGACTTTTGTTGAACACATTACAAGAACTCCATTCCGAATGCCAAATTTTCTTGTCACTTTCATTAGATTGAAGGAAAGTATTAATTTGGCCTAAGAACCATTCACATGGATAAGCCATGTGCTATCGAAAACAAACTTGGAAATTGAAAAAATCGATATTATAACAGAAAATTGTCTCTGATCATAACACGGGCGTAGCCAGGTTTCAGTTTCGGGGGGAGGGGGGGGATAGTTGTTTGGGTGTTTAAGACAAAAGGGTATACAGAAAGGATAATGGGAGAAATAAGAACTTTTTTCATAGAAATAAATGAGTGTTTGCATGAGTATAGGAAAAATAACAAACTCGTTCTCTGTATATGCGACTGGTTCAAGAAAATAAAGCGAATAAAAGTGCTTGACATAACCATAATCATATTTATTACAAAATATATATTTAACCATATAAAGGGTGTTTTTTTAAGGGCTATAGAACTTTAAATTTCAATAAAACAACGATGAATTATTAGATTGACATGAATTTTATTTATCCGCAAGATAATCTTGTGGCATTACATTTTGAATAGGATTTCTGACATATGACCGCCAAGGCTGGCTCGGATGTAGTCTAATCTGGACGTCCAATTTTCGATGACTTTTATGGCCGTATATTGGCAATAACTCGGCGAATGTTGTCTTCCAAATGGTCAAGGGTTTGTGGCTTATCCAAATAGACCAATTACTTTACATAGCCCCACAGAAAGTAGTCTAGCGGTGTTAAATAACAAGATCTTGGAGGCCAATTCACAGGTCCAAAACGTGAAATAAGGCGGTCACCAAACGTGTCTTTCAATAAATCGATTGTGGCACGAGCTGTGTGACATGTTGCGCCGTCTTGTTGGAACCACAGCTCCTGGACATCATGGTTGTTCAATTCAGGAATGAAAAAGTTAGTAATCATGGCTCTATACCGATCACCATTGACTGTAACGTTCTGGTCATCATCGTTTTTGAAGAAGTACGGACCAATGATTCCACCAACCCATAAAGCTCACCAAACAGTCAGTTTTTCTCGATGTAACACGGTGTTTCGACATACACTTGAGGATTAGCTTCACTCCAAATGCGGTGGTTTTGTTTGTTGACGTAGCCATTCAACCAGAAGTGCGTTTCATCGGTAAACAAAATAAAATGAACGTAGTGCGCGATACGTATTCCGCACAGAACCATTATTTTCGAAATGAAATTGCACTATTTGCAAGCGTTGTTCAGGCGTGAGTCTATTCATGATGAATTGCCAAACCAAACTGAGAATAAATCACTTGGCAGCTGTTAAATCGGTAGCCATCTTTAACAGTAATGCCAACTTAAAGTTATATACCTCGAAAAAAAAAACACCCTATATACATAGTAACCAATGAGAGTTTTTCAGATTTCCACTATTTGCAAATAACAATCGTTTAGTTACACAGTAGCTTCTTCAGATTCCTTAAATTTTGAATGACTAACATTAAAAAAAGGAGCATCAAATCGCTACAAAGTTTCACAATCCATCCTCCCCGACGACACGAGAACGCTGCATCTCCATCCTCCCAATCTATCCCGCTCCGGGACGCCTCCAAAACACGCCGTTCGAGTCGACACGCCATCCGTCCCCCGTCCGACCTAAAAACCGTGACCTTCCCCTCGCGAACGCACACTCGGCAGAAAAACCGCCGATCCGGTCGGACCGTGTATCAATTCTCACGGCCTCAGTCTGCCATAATGGAGGCCATCCATCTGCCCGACCTGATTAATCCTACCTTCCGGGCGCCCCTGGTGCCGGGGGGATACGTGATTTTTCGGACCAGGTTAATCAAATCGCTACGCTCTCCCTCTGCCTATTTCTGATGACATGTTTATGCGCGTCCTTTTTGAAGAGTAAACCACCCCTGTTTCAACCCTGGACGTAATTGAGGTGATTGTCAATTACGAGTGGTTGATTCCAACAATATTATGATTGCCGATTTCGATTCGAATCGGATAGGTAAGAAAAAGAAGAAGAAGAAGAAGTGGTTGGTGATCATCATCGCTGTGGTGGAACGAGAGCCCATTTATACCATACTAAATTTAACAACCAAAGCTAACCCATCACCTTCATGAACAAAATTTAGTTGCCACTCGTAAAGGTCTTACCTTACTTCAAAAATGTCCTGTGATCCCTAATATTTCTAATACTCAACTGTTCTAAATTGTATGCTCTT
Source organism: Harmonia axyridis (assembly GCF_914767665.1). NCBI lineage: Eukaryota > Metazoa > Arthropoda > Insecta > Coleoptera > Coccinellidae > Harmonia > Harmonia axyridis. The sequence goes on from NC_059505.1 coordinate 37,966,903, forward strand.
AGGGCCTCTACTATGGGTACCGGGGCATTGTGGTATTGAAGGATATGAAAAAGCCGATGAACTTGTAAAAAGAGCATCAAGGTTATCAGCTTCTGGTCTTGAGCCCTTCTGTGGACTTGGAAACGACCAAAATAAGCGGTCCAACAATAGGAGTGGGACAATAGAAATACCCTCTGGAAAAACACTCCGAGTCTTGCTCAGGCAAAGAAATTTGTGGTGCTTTCACCGATCTATACCAGAAAGCTTCTGAAGCTACCACGAGCTGAGCTTCGGGTAATGGTGGAACTGCTGACAGGATACTATCGTGCAAATTCCTTATGTACTGCATGGGTAAGGCAGCAGTTGATATCTGCATGGTCTGTGGAAAGAAGAAACACCTGAACACATATTGTTCAAATGTCCGAGATGACTGGCCTAAGAACCACTCACATGTGAAAGTCAGTTTTGTATACTCACGAAGTAACAGCTTAGGCTCCTAAGGATGTCGTGGGTTTCGTTAATCGTATCGATGGCCTCCCTGGATTTTGAAGGGTTTTTTGAGAGTAAGTATTAGAGTAACAATGGTCTTTCGTGGTACTTGTGCATACAACTTGCTCATTCAAAGGTTCTCAGAAAAATACAATAGAGAATATCTTTCCACTACCCTAATTAGTGTGCAGGTACCATGATACCATTGCGCAGGTATACAACTTAGAGAATAAGAAAAGAAACAAGAAATTCACGGTGTACAATATGATTTTATGTTTGTAACCCAAGTTTAAAACTGGGAAAAGGAGAGTTCGGTGGAGTAAGTTACGAGGTGAAGATGACCAGTTGAGTTAGAAGAGTGTTCAAGGATGTTTTCAAGTGCTGTACCATAATAAAGTTCTCGTCTGTCGTCCATCAGTGTTTTAATATCCCCACGAAAACGCGATACCACAAAAGTACTCACTCTTTATAGTGTATTTATATGTAGGAATAATATTCATAAATTATTAGCTGGTTCTTCATAGGGTGCTGATGCCAACACTCCTCGTAAGGCAGCTTTGGTCTTGGTTTATTCTGTTGCTGCATACTGTTATTCTGTTTCGTTCAATAGTGTTCATGTTAATAAAATTGATGCACAACTTAACGTTTCTATGGGTGGAACTATTAGATTTACACTTTTACATTGGTTACCTGTGCTATCACATATAATTCCGCCTAATATTCGTAGACAGGCTGCAGTCAGGAAATCCTGGGATAAATTTCATTTCTACCCTAACTTATCTCCAATTGTATTCAACCTCCCAGATACTAGAACTGCCAGATTGAAGTCACGAAAATCTTTATGTACTAAAACTTTCCTTCAATCTAATGAAAGTGACAAGGAAATTTGGCGTTCGGAATGGAGTTCTTGTAATGTTTTCAACAAAAGTCTAATCGTTGATCTCACAGAGAAAGTTCAAAGTTCAATCTCTTAGAAAAATTTGGTGTATTTTAAATTGAATAAGGGCTCATCATGGTTGTCTTGCCACCTTTTGACAACTATTGTTGTCCAAGAAGGCTGGCCCCTTCACAATTCGCCACTTTAATCTTAAGGAAGTAAGCACACCAGTGGTTTATGTAGACATCTTAAACAGGTTTCCCATGAAATTAATCAATTGATGACATGGTTTATAGCAAATAATTAATCATCATTGCAGTAAAATTGTAGTTCATCAAATTCTACAATTCATTTACTGCGAACCTTTCAGCATAACTACTATTTCCATATCGCATAATGAGTTAGTTTCATTCAATTTAATGCTGCACTCCCCAGTTATATGTGGTTTGCTGACTACATCCCAGTAGTTTGTGTTGCATATTACACTGCTTTGAATGGCGCAATAATAGTATCATAAAAAAAGCTGAACCACTGTTAGATAAAATCCCGTATCATCTCCATTTAGCAGTAGGAGTAAATCTAGATCGCGATACATGGAAAAATTACGGAATAACTCAGAGCGGATGTAACGGCAAAGCAGGAAGTCTGAGAAATTGCCAGAGCGTTCGGTCTAAGGTAGAATGGCCACTAAACAAGCTTCAACTTGTCTAGTCGTAACTCAGTAGTGGGGATAACTGAATTATGCGGGTCTGGCACGTTTACCTTTTGTTTCTGGACCATATATAATTTATCTCTTGGTTTGATCCGCGGTTTTTTATCATGGATTTTTTTCACGCGCACGTTTAATGTAATGGTTCAGGTTTTTCAGGTAACAGCTTCATCCTGCTTTCTTATTCTCAAGGACTCTCCATGCAATCAAAGTTTTTCATTGAAAGGATATTAATCAATTCTTTTCGTTAAATACTAATTTGTTTTTTCAAATGCTAAGTAGGTGAGTATCTTAAATATTTGAACTTAGAATTATTATGGAGACGTCGTTTGATAACTCAGACCTACCGTCTTGGTAACAGAGACCATAAGTAATCCAGAAAGGATAAAAATATTTGCTGTTATTATGTTCATAAATTCCCAGCTGGAAGGATTCTTAGGAAAAAAACTTAATCTAACAATACAACGTTGAAGATGGACTACAATACTGGGTCTACAAAAAACCAACTTGCAGAGATAGATATCTGCACAAGAATTCTAACTACTATCTCCAACAAGAACAAGTAGTGATCAAGACACTTGTAGAAAGAGCTTATCATACAAACATTGTCTAAAGTCTTGGCCCCCCTAGGTTTCTCAAGAAATGAACAATCTTTGTTCTGGAATGTTACATTCAATAAGTTGGGAGTTGATAGGGGAGGGGCAAGACATTTGACGATGTGTGCCTTCTTATCCAATGGTTATAGTTTGAACTATAAGAAAATAAAGCTACAGAAATAATTTCTAATGGAAAAGCATACTTGCCATTCGTACCATCAGTGACGGATAAAATAGAAAACTTCTTAAAATACATAACATAAACCAATTTGCAAACCAACACAAAAACTGGGACAAACCTGAAGAAGTGTTTAAGATAAAATTGAGCCACAGGGTTCCTTGTGATATTGGAAAAGAAGAAATCTCTGAAGATGCTTACCAAAGTAGTAAGCGAAATATCAGGTGAAAAACCACCTAGACTACGTCTGAAAAATCCTGATTTCCCAATTATGTCAAAGAATTTAACAATTCTCGTAATTTTTATGTCTATGCTTGTATTCTCTTTCGTACCAACTCTCAGTTGATTTTCCTCATTCTAATGAAGTCTAATCCAAGCTAAACAGAAGATCATCGCACAGAGCGTCAGTTATTCCATAAACTCCCCCATTATCCCCGACAAAGTTGCCACAGAGTGCAACACGGCGAGAATGACAACTGACAACTGACAGTTCCTCTTCTTCTTCTTCGGTCTGGCCGTCGTCTTTCCTCCAGTACCGACAGCCAGTGAAATTTCATTACCCATTGTCCATTCATGCCAGGGCTGTTGCTACGGCTGCAGATGTTTTATCAGCGAGTTGATTTAATAATTTAGGAGGATTTGAGCCGGGAGAGAAACCGGAGAGACGCGTAAAAGGGGTAACTCGCTAATGTTACTTCGTTTGTTCGGGCATGAAGCATTCAAATGTAACTTGATTTCCAGCCGGGGGGGTCACTGAGTGGGCTTGGAGTGGGGCTAGGATGGAAACAATGACGTGTTTCCGGGAAGGTCCATCAGATGGAGTGGATGGCTCAACAAGTCGAGGACGCTGTGAATTTGGGCTTGGCTTCGTCGTTTTCATGTGGTTGGTTGATGCGAATTGTGAAACGAGTTAATTTAATTTGAAAATTACAACATTAATTTCTATTGAAAGTATAAATTGTTGGAATTTTCAACAGTTACTTTCGAATAATATTGGGGCTCTCAAAAAATACAAAATATCTCTGAAAACCAAGCATTCGACACGTGCTGTAGCGGTGAGCATTTTGGTTAGCTACCAAAGGTAGAGAGCATTTTTTGAGGTTTGAAGAGTTCTATGTCTGATATGAATTTGACATCTCCTGTAACTCCTGTAACTGTTAAAAGGTACTTATCTCAATTTGTATTCATTGCTGCTAAAATTTCCTTGTCGTATTTGAAAGTCCTTTGTGCTGATTGAATTTAGGATAGTTGTTTATTGAAAGTGTTTCAATTTGAAGAGGGAAGAAGGGGATGTAGTTCCATTCCTAAATTGAGTAAGATGGTAGTACGTTTCACTAGCACCAAGAAAGAATATGTCGGGTCTTGGATGAGTTAGGCTCTGTGAATCCCTCGCAGTTATAGAAATGTCTGTAATGAGTGGAAAAGTGACAAAACCGCGTTTCACTGCTAGAAGCTCTGAAACTATAGTTTGAGAGAAGATGTCTATCATGCAGTCTCAATAACCTTCCACACAGAAACATGCTTCAGCTATTCGGATTTGAGCTACTTAAAAGAGGCGGATTTTCATGCTGACCAAAAGATTCATTTTTATATTGAGATCTTGGTTTTCCTGGAATTGCACTGTGAGAATAGTGCTAGAGAATTTTTTCCTTTAATAATTGAGGAATTTGGTGAGGGGCTTTTTGGTTTGTGAGAGATGATGCTGAAGCACATACAGCCTGTAGCAGAAAATATGATTAAAAAATATCGTTCAAGGACCCTAGATGGTCTGTAGATTGCAATCGAAATATCAAATCGAATACTGAGCATGACTGGGAACCGTGAATATTCGGTTTGGATAACGACGTGGAAACATGGCTGATATCCCATGATTTTCTTGGGAATATCTTTATGAACCCATTTTTCGTTTCCAGTCATAATGGGGAGCAGAAATCTCTTCCGTCTTGGCTTTGCAAGTAGCTGTTCACAACCAAACAAATGCCGTTCAACATCTCTCAGCTTCAACTCGTATGACACCCAATTTCCTTGTTTCTGAATCATTCCCATGACTTTCAGGCGTTTTGAAATGGCTTGTTGCTTCACTCCCAATCATCCTGTCAATTCTTGTTGCGGTTGACACGAGTCTTGATCAAGTAATGCCTCCAATTCTGCATCTTCGAAAACCTTCTCTCTTACATCGCCATGCAGGTCTTTGACGTCAAAATCATAGTTCTTGAAGCGTTGAAACCACTGTCCGCACGTTCATTCACTAATAGCGGCCTCAGCATAGTTATTTGAGAGCATTCGATGCACCTCAGCCGCAGATTTCTTCATATTGAAGCAGAAAATTAGAACCTCCAGCAAATGACGAGAATTTGGCTCGTAAACTGACATGTTTAATCGAGGATAACATTATGATGCAGACACAAATCGACTTATATTTCGATGTAAAGTCTTGAGGCTATGTATGTACAGGATCTTTGTCCTATTCTTTTTTCCGCTCTTGGACTTTCATAATTGTTCCTTTCTGTTCTGGTCGAATATTTATAATCTTATATAGTTAGATAATTTTTTTTTCTGGAGAAAGATGAAGAAGTCATAATTCGCAAAATCTAAACCCAGACAGCAGCCAAGCCAGTCCCGATCGAATCTCCCCGAAGGGCAGTGCACGTAAAGGCGCTCAACGCGAAAAGCTCAATCTGCCAGACAAATTGATAAAAACGACAGCCATTTGTCCTCGTTACCGACTCGGCAGGTATCACAGGTTGACTCCGTTGCCGACAGGTCGAGAAGCTGGAACATGTCCGTGCCGGTTGAAGCGAGCGTAAATATTTCAAAACAGGACCCCGGCATTAGTTCCACATGTTGATATAGAGGTCCCCGAGCGACGCCACCACTGCTCTAACTGGCGTAACAAATAACACGACTCGTGTTATTGGAAAAGTTCGACCGGTGGGGACGAGGCCTAATTCGACGGCGCTACGACTGTTTATTAGACGGAGAGAACAAGATTGGACGTTGAGATGTTGTCGTATGACGCTTTGGAAACGTACAAGGCTGAGTATTACAGGGTGCGCCATGGCTAGCTTCCAAATTTCATAATTCGTCATTATTGCAATTATAACGGGTGTTTTTTTCGAGGTATATAACTTTAAGTTGGCCTGAACAACGCTTGCAAATAGTGCAAAATGAGATTGCCGTTGTTCCCGATTTTCATAAGCGCATTTTGTTAAGCGATGAAGCGCACTTCTGGTTGAATGGCTACGTCAACAAACAAAACTACCGCATTTGGAGTGAAGCTTATCCTCAAGTGTATGTCGAAACACCGTTACATCCAGAAAAACTGACTGTTTGGTGCGCTTTATGGGCTGGTGGAATCATTGGTACGTACTTCTTCAAAAACGATGATGGCCAGAACGTTACAGTCAATGGTGATCGGTATAGAGCCATGATAACTAACTATTTCATTCCTGAATTGAACAACCATGATGTCCAGGAGCTTTGGTTCCAACAAGACGGCGCCACAATCGATTTATTGAAAGACACGTTTGGTGACCGCCTAATTTCACGTTTTGGACCTGTGAATTGGTCTCCAAGATCTTGTGATTTAACACCGCTAGACTACTTTCTGTGGGGCTATGTAAAGTCATTGGTCTATGCGGATGAGCCATAAACCCTTGACCATTTGGAAGACAACATTCGCCGTGTTATTGCCGATATACGGCCACAAATGTTGTTTATAAGGTATATACAACTTTGATTCCGCCTATTTGCAATAGATGGCTGTAGCGGTAAGTGGTAGCCAAAATAAATAGATCATAGATGTCAATCAATATAAACAAAACGCCATCGAAATATTAGTCGATTTGTGTCTGCATCATGAAGTTATCCTCGATTAAACATGTCAGCTTACTAGCCAAATTCTCGTCATTTGCGGGAGGTTTTAATTTTCTCTCAAATATCTATAGCGAGCCCGCTATTAGTGAAAGAACGTGCCGAGAGTGGTTTCAACGCTTTAAGAATGGTGATTTTGACGTCAAAGACCAGCATGTCGGTGCAAGAGAGAAGGTTTTCCAAGCATTACTTGATCAAGACTAGTGTCAAACGCAACAAGAATTGGCAGGAGTGTGACGCAACAAGTCATTTCAAAACGCCTGAAAGTCATGGAAATGATTCAGAAACAAGGAAATTGGGTGCCGTACGAGTTAAAGCCAAAATATGTTGAATGGCGTTTGTTTGCTTGTGAACAGCTGCTTGCAAGGCAAAGACGGAAGGGATTTCTGCATCGCATTGTGACTGGAGACGAAAAATGGGTTCATTACAATAATTCCAAGCGCAGAAATTAATGGGGATATTTGGGCCATGCTTCCACGTCGAAAGTCAAACCGAATATTCACAGTTCCAAGGTCATGCTCAGTATTTGCTGGGACCAGCTCGTCGTGGTGTATTATGAGTTGTTGAAACCCACTGAAACAACGATCGTTATCGAACGTAATTAATGCGTTTGAGCCGAGCTTTGAAAGACAAACGGCCGCAATACAACGAGAGACATGACATGTGATTTTACAGCATGACAAAGTTCGACCCCATGTTGAGAAGTGGTCAAGACTTGAAAAATTTGAAATGGGAAGTCCTACCCCTTCCGCCGTATTCCTCAGACGTTGCTCCCTCAGATTATCACTTGTTTGGATCAATGACACACGGCCTGGCTCAACAGCGCTTCCGGTCTTATGAAGAAGGAAAAATTTGATCGATTGGTGGATCTCTTGAAAAGATGACCATTTTGTTCAACTCGGGATTCGTACGCTACCCGAAAGATGGAGGAGAGTAGTGGCCAGCAATGGACAATATTTTGAATCATAAATGTATAAACAGTTTTTTACAATGAAGCCTCGAATTTCGTCTCGTCTATCCTATCAATGTCTTATGCCCGCCACTCACGAAGCGTTTTTTCGAGCGTTTGGTAGCAAGCGTCGAAGAGATCCCAGTCGGGCAGTCAAGTTCATACTCTGATTTACAGTCGTGCGGCCGTGTCCCGAGCTGTCTGCCTGTAAAATTATCCGAACGCTCGACTATGGGAGCCTCGTGAGTGGCCGCCTTTAGGGATATTACCACTGAAAACCTTATTTCAATGTTTTTCCTGTAACGATAATTATTATCATAATGCTAAATCACCATAAATTCCAGAATACCCAAACCGAATCAACATAATTCATATAGAGAATAAGGAACTAAGAGCCCTCAACTGAACCCTTTGTAACACCTATTGTAGAATCAGTACACATACTAATTTCCTTATATCGTAATTTTACCCAATGTCTACTTCAACAGTGAGCAAAAATGAAGTTGTCAACATGTCGAATTCAATCTTCGAGTCTAGTTTGCAACAGTTACAAGAGTAACAAAGAATGATGACAAGTTCTACATCATTGTCGAGTGTATGATCCAATTCGTGAATTCAGTCTGTTTACCTACATAAATCCAAACTCGTTCCAACTTTGAGTAAACATCGAACTCAAGTTCGATTCGTTATAATTGACAATTCGACTCCGGCACAAAGTTTTATGAGTTTTTCTGGAGAGGATGTTGACGTGATGCGGAGGTGAAAAATATTTCCTTCCGAAGGCTAGATGGTTAAAATTCAAATTTGCTACGCTGATTGGTATCAACGTCTAGTCGAGAGAAGTATCTAGAATGTTCCGAAACTGAGTGCTGTTGGAATACTGAGGTAATACTGAATTAGTAATGTCACATGTTTCTGTGAAGACGTTTTCAGATTATTTCATCACTATGTCATTTATTTTCGAATCATAGAAACTAGAAATTGGAAATATTCAAGGTAGGTTTTAATACGAAATCATGGAAATAATTTAAAAATTTCGAATTTGATGGAAATTTCATTTAGTTTTAACATTTTAACAATTTCGATAACGGTTCGAGGATGCCTCATGCACTTCCTTGTCTAGCGCGACGAGAATTCGAGAATATTCCTACGTCTTTGAAGGCGGCTTCTAAAGATTGATTTGAGGCATGCCTCGATCTGCGGTTGAACAGTGAACTGCAATTATTCTGCACTTCTCAGACTAATCGGGAAATCGGGTTAGTTTTGGCCGTTTTTCATTCAATGTTCGACTCAAACGCATTAATTGCGCTCGATAACGATCTCTGCGAGCGTCTGATGAGTTTAACAACTCATAATACACTTCGCTGTGCTGGTCCCACCAAATACTGAGTATGACCTTAGAACCGTGAATATTCGGTTTGGCCGTTGACGTGAAAACATGGCCGGTATGTACCCATGACTTTCTGCGATTGGGATTATACTAATGAACCCATTCTTCGTCTCCAGCCACAATGCGAAGCAGAAATCCCTTCTGTCTTTAACTTGCAAGCTGCTGTTCACAAGCAAACAAACGCCGTTCAAAATCTCTCGGTTTCAACTTAATTTCGTTGTTTCTGAATCATTCTTATAACTTTCAGGCGTTTTGAAATGTGTTGCTGCGACACTCCCAATGATCCTGCCAATTCTTGTTGCGTTTGACACGAGTCTTGATCAAGTAATGCCTCCAATTCTGTATCTTAGAAATCCTTCTCTCTTCCACCTGGTCTTCGTAGTCAAAATCACCGTTCTCGAAGCGTTGAAATCACTCACGGTACGTTCTTTCACTAACAGCGGCCTCACCATAGGTATTTGTGAGCATTCGATGAGTCTCAGCTACATATTTCTTTATATGCAACCAGAAAATTTAAACCTCCCGCAAGTGACGAGAATTTGGCTCGTAAGCTGACATGTTTAATCGAATATAACTTAATGATGCAGACACAAATCGACTAATATTTTGGGGCGTTATATTTACAAATACCTGAAATTATTGTATTATATCTACGATCTATTGATTTTGACCACCACTTACCGCTACAGCGGACACAAAGATGTACACCAATACTAGTGTTTTTTCTAATATCAAAATTAATCCTCTTGGTGGAATATTATATAAAAATAATACCGAATGTTGAATTTGTCCCAAACTTCGTAGAGAATTAAGCCACGAGAAAATGTAATTTCGACGAAGGATTGCATGGTAGATTAAAAATCTCCCTGTTCCAACATCGGAAGTGCCAAAATCCGAAACTCCTATTACCCAATCACTGAACCGTCAGATAAAAAAAATGAAGAAAAAACGCTTTTGCAATTTGTGGTCGGAATTGTGAAAAGTCTACGGAGACGGCAATTAACTTTTTAATTTAAGGAAAATGAGAACTGGAAGAATGTCGAAATTGAATCATTAGACAAATTGGGGCTTTCCTCCGAAAGATGAGGGACATATTGAAGAGGATCCTTTTTAATCTTTTCCTTTCTTTTGCGCGGGGCAAAGAGAAGCACCTTTCTGTTTCGAATGACGTGGATCGATCCCCAATTTTTTCTTCATCATGGGAAAACATGTAACTGCAGTTAAACCCTTTGAATTATTCATGGACAAAATGAGCGGGTCCAGTTAGAGCGAATGAAAGGTTGGGTGAATATTTCTGTGACGAAATTTTCCGTTCGATCATTCTTTTATAACAGAGCGAGACCCTTGTCAGATTTTTTCTCACCTGGAGTGTCCCGTTGGAATAAAAGATTTGACGGTTCATTTATCTGAACGAATTTAGTGGTGTGTTTTCCACAACATATTCAATGACACTTGAATTAGTGAACGGTATATCTGAATGATAGGTGCAGGGACCGTATTCTCGACAAGTGCTAATTAGCACTGAAAGAACGTATACGTTTTGAAAGATCACTTGTCGAGAATACGGTCCCAGGTTTGGTTATGAATAACAGTCAAGAATTAATATTTTTCATGACAAGAACCTTGTTAAAAATATACAAGGTGAGTCGATAATGTCGAGTAATATTTTTTGATTTAACGTATTGTCCATCACTGGCCATTATATTCTCCCATCTTTCGGGCAGTGTACGAATCCTCGTTGAAAAATCTTTTGAAGCGATCCACGAATCGATACAATTTTTTACTTCTTAAAACCGGAAGTGCTGGTCATCCAGGCAGTGTTCCATTGATCGAAACCAGTGATAGTCCGAAGAAGCAACGTTTGGAGAATACGGAAGGTGGGGTAGACCTTCCTATTTCAACGTTAATAAGTATGTCTTAACTACTTTCGCAACAGGAGGTCGAGCATTGTCATTTTCTAAAATCACTTTACCATATCTCTCGTTGTATTGCGACCGTTTGTCTTTCAATGCTCGACTCAAACGGATTGATTGCGTTCGATAATGATCGCATATCATTGTTTCAGTCGGTTTTAACAACTCATAATACACTTCGTCGAGCTGGTCCCACCAAATACAGGGCATGGCCTTGGAACTGTGAATATTCGGTTTGGCCGTTGACGTGAAAGCATAGCTGAGATATCCCCATGATTTTCTGCGCTTGAAAATGAACCCATTTTTCGTCTCCAGTCACAATATGATGCAGATATACCTTCCGTCTTTGCCTCGCAAGCAGCTGTTCACAAGCAAATGAACGCCGTTCAACATTTCTTGGCTTCAACTCGTACGGCACCCAATTTCCTTGTTTCTGAATCAATCCCATGACTTTCAGGCATTTTGAAATGGCTTGTTTTGTCAATCCCAACGATCCTGTCAATTCTTGTTGCGTTCAACACGAGTCTTGATCAAGTATTGTCTGCAATTCTACATTTCCGGAAACTCTCTTCCACCACCATGCTGGTATTTGACGTCGAAATCACCGTTCTCGAAGCGTTGAAAACACGCTTAGCACGTTTTTTCTCTAATAGGTATGTAAGAGCATTCGATGAGCGTCAGTCGCAGATTTTTCCATATTATAGATAGATAGATAGATAGATAGATAATATATTTATCCTGAATGACATTACATTAATGAATAGGACACGTCAATACTAAATACAATGCAATACTAAATTAACTGATTTCAGTTGAAAAATATTCATCCAGGTTATAGAAACAATTAAGAAACATAATTTTGCTAACTTCCTTCTTGAATTTCGATGGATTCAAGGACTTGATTCAGTTTGGTAGATGATTGAACAGCTTGATCCCCACATATGTTGGAGACGATTCAAATCTAGATGTCTCATGGGTCGGAATACAGATGGTGAAATTGTGACGTGTGTTGTATTCATGGAAACCAGACGTTGTATCCAGCTCCGGCAACTTACTGTGAACAAACAGCAGACAGTTCACAATATAAATGCGAGGCAATGGAAGGATTCTATGCTGAATGAAGATCGGCCTGCATGATTCTCGTGGTTGAATATAAGTCGAATACACCTTTTTTGAGATATGAAAATTCTGCTACTCGATGCTGAATTACCCCAAAGGACAACATTATACTTCAAATGGGCGAAAACCAGGGCGTAATAGACGGCAAGCAAACCCTCCAGAGGAAGCGAGTTCTTGAGGCGACTTAGAGCAAAAAAGGACCCATTCAATTTTTTGCTAAGATTAGCAACAGTCAACTTAAGTTGACTGTCTTTGCATTCGATAACAAAAGGCACTTGAGGAATAGATTCTCTTAATTGGAAATGAATTATCTCTGTTTTGTTTAAATTCAACATAAGTGAGTTTCGATAGCACCAATCGGAAAATTGCTGGAAAAGTCTGTTGCATTTCTTTTCAAGCTCTTCTTTTGTTCTCCCTGAGACCCCCATCGACGTATCATCAGCGAAGAGAGTGATAGAGTCGGCCTTAATAAAATCAGAAACATCGTTTATTAAAGCAGAAAATTAAAATCTCCCGCAACTGACGAGAATTTGACTCGTAAGCTGACATGTTTAATCAAAAATAACTTTATGATGCAGACACAAATCGACTAATTCTTCGATGGCGTTATGTTTACAAATACCTAAGCTTATTGTATGACATCTACGATCTATTTATTTCGACTATCACTTACCCCTACAGCTGATTGCAAAACGGCGGAAGCAAAGTTGTACACCTTATAATATTCCAAAGGGTTTGTTATCAGAAACAACACACCAAAAGTTGAAAAAAAAACACCGCGAGCAACGAAGTCATCTGCAGCCAGGAGATAAAGACCCAATATCTCAACGAAGACGTTCAAAAGTGCCCGGAACGATCTGCCCAATATCCCAGAACACCCCCGTCTCTCCCGGATCCGGGAATTCCGGGCATATCCAGAAGACGAGGACGGTCGCCATAAACGAAATTGTATACCGTGCGGGTTTGCAATATCATCCGGACTTAGCGACCGTGAAGTGAGCCCTTCCAGCCGATATCAAGTGATGTTGCGGGGCGGAGAGAGCGAAAGATGAGGAAATACAAAACGAGTTAACAGTTTCCCTTTGTACATATGACGCCCGGAGTCTGTATACGGCCCGGAAAAGGTGCCGGAGGCGAGGCGCGACTTGTGTTTTCAAATTCCCCAACTATCGATGTTGGGTTTTTTCGCCTTGCACAATCGATACGTCGGGATGCTGTAATTTGGTTACGTTCCGGTCGCTGTATCGGCTAATTTTTCACGTCATTTCAGATTTCATATCAGTTTTCATTTCAGTTTTCGTTTCATTATTTGTTTCAGTTCAGTATGTTTTCTGTCTCTGTTTAGGTTATTATTTGACTTCATTTTTTATGGTGTTAAGTCTCTCATCGGGTACAAGTTTATTTCTCAATATGACCCGGTATTGGTCGGCTACTCTTTGCTCAGAAACTTGGAGTTCGGGATAGTTTCTGTGGAATTCTGCAAATAATTTTTGCAGGTAGCCTATTTTATCCTCTTCCATATTAGTCACTTCATAATATATGCGCATCGTTTCATTTATCGAACTTGTCCATTTCATGCATCTTCTTGGTAGACCTGCTTGGGTGAGTGCTGGTTGGGGATCCTGCGCAGCACCTTCAGCGGTCGGAGAAAATCGTGTTATTCTTCTCCTAGAATGCTGAGATTGTGGAGGCGTAGCATTTTGTTCGACAGACGCCCGTCTCCTTAGCACTCTGTCACCGACGTCCCGCATACTGTCATGTCCAGCGCCGGCTCCAGACACGCCCTGACGAACCCCAGGCAGCGGCTCTATATTCCTATTCCTCAAATTCACCATCATTCATGGGTTCCTCCGTGTCGTGGGGGAGACGGCCTTTGATCGCTTTTTACGATCCGCAGAGCTACGGTGGGAGAATTCTTGAGCTGCTTTCCACACGGCTTCGTCCGTTACCCTGGACAGGGACCCTTCGACAGGTTTCAGCTTCCCGGGTCAGGGAGCTCCTGGAATCTGCGGTGGGCAGGAGTCGATTCAACTCTCCTGATAGGTGAATCGCTAGGGAATCACCTACCGCTACCCGCTATTATTATTATTATTTGAACTAGGATCGTTGTGGCCCTGTAAGCCTTCCGGGAACTGCGACCATGTAGATCTTTTGTCCTCTACGCTACTCATTCATGGGAACCCAAGGTGGTCGTCAACGACGTTAATAAAACTGACACCCTCCTTAGGGGCCTTGGCCGTTACCTCACGGGTGTCTAGGACCGGTTTTCCCATATGAATGGTTCTTAGGCCAGCCAGCTCTGGATACTTGCATGCCATGACGTGTTCAGCTGTTTCTGCTTCTGATCTACAGAGCCTGCAAATCTAATCTGCTGACTTTCCCATACGGTAAAAATGATATTTGTACCGACATTGCCCCCTCAGCAGTCCCACCATCACCAGAAGCTCTCTGGCGTAGGTAGGTGAAATCATCACGAATTTTTTGGCCTGAGTGAGTCCAGGAGTGTTTTTCCATTCAGTTATCCTGGGGATATCGCAGCCATGCTTCCACGTCGACGGCCTAACCGAATATTCACGGTTCCAAGATCATGCTCAGTATTTGGTGGGACCAACTCGGCGTGGAGTATTATTAGTTGTTAAAACCGACTAAAAAAATCACAGGTGATCGTTATCGAACGCAATTGGGCTTTTTATCCGAGGATTGAAAAACAAACCGACGAAATGCAACGAGAGACTTGATAAATTGATTTTACAGCGTGACAATTGCGAAAGTGGTGAAGACATACTTTGAAACACTGAAATGATAAGTCCTTCTCCACCCGCCGTATTCTCCCGACGTTGCTCCCTTGAATTATCAATTGTTTCGACCAATGGCACATGGCCTGGCTGACCAGCACTTTCGGTCTTATGAAGAAGTAAAAAATTTGATCGATTCGTGGATTGCTTCAAAAGATGACCAGATGTTTCAACGCGGGGTTCGTACGCTCCGAAAGATGGGAGAAAGTAGTGGCCAGCGATGGCAATACTTTGAATCATGAATGTATAACCAGTTTTTTACAATAAAGCCTCGAATTTCAGAATAAAACGGCGGAAGCAAAGTTGTACGCCCATGTAATTCCAGAAAAAATATCACCCTGTAAATTTGCATTCGAAAATTGCATATCACAAATTGAGATCTTTGAATTGGAATATCTATGCCAAATTTAAGCTAACTTTCTTGTGAAGGGAAAGTGCTATGAAAAAAAAATCTTCAACATACTGTATCTTGAAAACAAAGCGTTTGCAAGCCCATCTCGACAGCACTTTATTTTCTTGAAATGACATGAGGCATCTGTCATTTTTGTTTGTAGTAGGTACACAATTATTTTTCTATTTTTATATTTCATTATATTTCAAGATGGAGCTACTAAAGATACAAGTTTTTGTCATATCCTGCACGATATCTAAGACCTCCCACTGCATTGCGGTTCACGTTTGAGATTGGCTTATTATAACGCTCACGCAGAACCTGGAAAAGTAATAACCTCAAAACTTCATCGCCAAACCTTATTGCAACGTCAAGCCCAGGGAAAAAGTCTGGAAAACAATGCACGTTTTCCAACTCCAGTGCATCTGATATAGTCGCACGTGCATCGGAACGTGGGAGAGCGTGGTTCTCCGCACATCCAATCCCAGAGGAGCCAGCGGGGAGCTGTTGCTCCGTAAATATAGCCTGCCTGTCATCTGAACAGAAAAAACAACTGAAATGCGTGATTTTGAAGTTGTAGACAGGATGAGTGAGGTGTCGGGTACGTGAAGCTTTTTTGTTATGGAGGAATTGATGTTGGTTATTCAGATGTTCTATTCGAGATGTTTTTGATAGTCTGATACAAAAATATTAGACTAAGTTTCTGATGATAGAATGGAAAAGTTTTGGTTCTCTTCTATCCTTTCATCAGTGGAACTATTAGATCTACACCTTTACATTGGTTACCACTGCTATCACATATACTTCCGCTTCATATTCGAAGACAGGTCGTCAAGACATTTTGGGATAAATTTCATTTCTACCCGAACTTACTTTCCATTGTATCTTACCTCCCAGATACTAGAACTGCTAGATTGAAGTCACGCAAACCTTTAAAGATTAATAATTTCTTTTAATCTAATGAAAGTGACAAGGAAATTTGGCGTTCGGAATGGAGGTCTTGTAATGTATTCAACAAAAGTCTAATCGTTGATCCCTCAGAGAAAGTTCTAAGTTTCAATCTTCCTAGGAAATTTGGTGTATTTTGAATCGACTCAGGACTGGTCACGGTCGTTGCAATAGTATGCTCTTCAAAGGTCATTCTATTGGTAGCCCACTTTATGAGTGTGGTGTAAAAGAAACCATTGACCACTTGGTGAATACAGTTCTTTTTTAGAATGGGTCGCTAAATTTTACATTTACTCCTTTCTGGTTCTTTTCATTTTTGTTTTCAGATTTACTTATAAAGTAGTCAACCGTTGGTGAAGAGAATGGATGGAGAAGATTCTGTTTGGATGAAGAGTGAGCCCTTCAACATAAATATGTCAGCTTATTCTGTAAACAAATACACAAACCAGTTACTGCACCTATACGCTGAGATTTTTATCTATCCTCTTGTGTCATACCTTGAAATGTATGATGCCCGTTTACATTTCCTCTGCTAATACTGAGATTACATATATACACATGCTTTGTTGTTTGAAGGACTCATTTCAACGTTTCCAAGTATGCTTGACCACTTTCGCAAATGAGGTCAAGCATGGTCATGCTGTAAAGTCACTTTATCATGTCTCTCGTTGTATTGGGGCCGTTTGTCTTTCAAAGCTCGGTTCGAACGCATTACTTGCTTTCTATAACGATCGCCTGTGATTGTTTCAGTCGGTTTCAACAACTCATAATACACTACACTGAGCATGACCTTGCAACCGTGAATATTCGATTTGGACGTCGATATGGAAGCATGGTCGGTATATCCTCATGATTTTCTGCGCTTGGGATTATCGTAATGAACCCATTTTTCGTCTCCAGTCACAATGCAATGAAGAAATCTTTTCCGTCTTTGCCTTGCAAGCACCTGTTCACAAGCAAACAATTGCCGTTCAACATCTCTCGGCTTCAATTCATACGGCACCCTATTTCCTTGTTTCTGAACCATTCCCATGACTTTCAGGTGTTTTGAAATGGCTCACTCCATCACTCTCAATGAGCCAATGCCAATTCGTTTTGCGTTTGACACTAGTCTCCATGTTGTCAGATGTGGGTAAAGGTGGAAAATTTTTTGAGGACTCCATTAGATGTTTCACCGAAGCGAAAACCGAATTTTTTACGGGATATCATCAGCTAGGCCCACTCTTCTAAATTACAAAAAAATATATAAAATCTACTGCGAAAAATATAAAATTGTTATTTAATCCGCTTTTCACACCACGATTCTCCACATTCAATAATAATGACTACCCAATCAATCATTCTGTTATATCTCCAGCCGTCCAAACATTCAAGACGTTCCAACTTATCACGCAATGACCACAGTTCCTCCGCGATTCGCTAGAGGTCGACACCACTCGCACATAATCGGTTTCACTCTTCTTTTTGCACATCCGGAAACTTGAATTATGCTGATTTGAATTCTGATCGTCGTAGTCTGATGATTTGCTGCCTCTTGAGGTTTCTTCTCCAGGATAATCGTCTCGACGCTACTGAAATACCAAATTTTTTCAAACGAGTTTTTTCGACTTACTTGTGTATGCTCGACAATGCAGATATGAGCTCTTGGTGGTTTTTCTATTACTTGATGAAGAATGAGGAATATATAAACGATTTTTTTAAACAGCGAGAATAATATAACTGCCAAATAATAGAATATACCACTAGTCAATAATGACATATCTTGTAGGAAGGAGTATGCATGTAACAGTTGGTGAGGGTATGTCGAGATGGACAAATTATAGAATTTGGAGTCCTTCAGGGGTCGATCCTCTATTTCATTTTTTCAATTGCAACAACCATGGCAAATTCATCCCTGTTTTGGGCGTTGTAAACCAATGCTTGCACATTCATAACTGTCGAGTCTTTTATATTGTTTATCCAGGAGTGTTGTTCCCATCTTGTACCTCATTTTCCCTTTTTCTTGGCTCTTTAGGATTAACTGATCACCCTTCAACACGTGTATGAAGAAGGCTGTTTTACCCCTTTACGAGAAATTTCGAGCACCCTACAAAAGACCTACATTTCGAACGCTTCGGTTTGCCCCAGATTTGCCAACTTGGTTGTCCAGGCTTCCATCCCTCATAAAGAACATAGTAGCACTTCCATTGGATGAAGTGATTTCAAGACCAAAGATACCAAAGATCATAAGTCTGTTCGAAATTGATTCCTCGCATATCGCTTGGTGAAACATAACTCTAATATTAATAAAAGAAGATAAAATACTTGACTTGTTTCACAAATTGTCAAATTGTCAAGTGTTTTATTTATCTTCTTTTATTGATATAAGTCTCTTCATTCTCTTGAATGCTGATCTAGCATACTATATTCTTGATCTTATTTCGATGTCTGAAGTCTAGATTGTCAGTTATCCAGCATCCCAAGTATTTAATTTTGTTTCCTTGGTCTACGTACTGGTCATCCAGAACCATGTTGGCTGTTACATTATTGCTCTTTGAGATTACTATGACTTTTGCCTTTTTTGGATCAATTAATATAACGTATTCTCGTCCTCTCTCCCATACAGTATCTATTATCCTTTGTAAGAATTCCTCATTTTGTAAATATGACCATTTCGTCAGCATATGTTATCACCCCAATACCTTTGATACCCTCTTCGATATTTTCAAGTGCTTCATTGAAGATTTCCTCAGAGTATATCTTGAACAGAAGTGGTGTGAGAATAAGATCCTCCCCAACTCCCTTCTGAATTTCAACTTCCTTCCATATGTTTTATTGTAACTTGATGTTTCCTTTCAGGTTCCAATAGAGATTTCTGTTGGTGTTGATTTCGTTATTGTCTAAACCTGTTCTCCTCAAGCATTCGAATAGTTTTGAGTATTACACTTCATTGAACTCTTTTTCGTAATTGAAGAATCAGTATGAATATCCTTCCTCAGATCTTGACATTTTTGCAGCAAAATATCGAGACTACACAAGGCTACCAAAGCCTTTACTGAAACCAAGGTGTTGAATTCTCACATCTGCTTCTCATTTTTTATATATTCTCAGGTAAATGATATTCAAGAATATTAATGGTACGTTAGACTCATGAGGCTTATTAGTCTGTAATCATTTTAAGGGTTTCTTACTTTCGGTAACGGATTGAATGTACACATGGTGTTTCATTTAAAAGTGTCCACCCTCAATAACTCAACAACGAATCAGGATTTCTGAAAATACTCAGACAGGTCGAATTTTGATGACAGAGGGATATGATCTGAGATACAAAGCTTGTTTCTACTAGCAAACCCTTGGAGAGGGTTGAAACCCCATCAGGAATTTGAAAGTGGGTAGTTTTGTAGCACAAATCCATACATGGATTCAAATTTGTATGGACCTGTAGCTTGTGTTTCATGAAGTGAATATTCACAAAGTAACAGGGTGTTTTTTATGGAATTATGGTACCGATAAAACTAAAGATAGAATATGGAGTCCCTCAGGGGTCGATCCTCTGACCTCTTTTATTTGCTTAATGCAAATGATTTGCTTTATTATTTAAGACAGTGATTTCTGAGGAACTTCTTTCATTGTACATCTGAAGTAAAATGTGTAGGTTCTCAATTCATTTATTTATAGCTCGAAAGCCTGTATGGAATTAAATTCGTATTTCTGGCCAACAAATCATTAATTCCATCGAGATTAAAATCCAGCAGCCAATCACTTTTATAAATCACAGCCCCTTCCCTCATGGAATAACAATAGAAATACGAAAATACGTACCTACACATGTTACAAAACGAATTGTGCAATATCTTTCTCTCTCTCTCTCTCTCTCTCTCTCCATTAAGATTTCAGACCTTGACTTCCTTAATTTCCATTGTTTCGCACCTGATCCAAGGCGTCCCCCGCACATTTCGCCCCTTCTTTATTGGTCACCCCTGGCAGCAGGCATTCTGCACGGTGCGAAATCATAATAAAATTTTAATTTGAGAACGCTTCTCCGCACGCTCTCTAATCCAGAAATTTACACCGTGTCCCAAACAGGCAAGTCATGCACAGTTTTTATTATCGCGTTCCAGTTCTAAGTGAACGTAGCGATTGGGGATCGCCGTGAGACTTTGAAATCCGGATGATTTCGGGGCGGATTCTTCGCTGCGCGAAATTAGAAACGGTATAAGATTGCGAGGATTCCGTCGGATCGGTCTGCGGATTAAAATTCATAGCGCGAAGGCTGGGAGAGTGGAATGGATGCGGTGTCTGGGACCTGGGGCAGTTCTTCGAAGGGTTTTTGGAATTAGTTAGCTGGAAGATGCAGATGGTGACAGTGTTTGAGTTTGAAACAGTCTTTACAACGGTCGTTAGTGATGTTAATTTTGTTGATTGATTAGACCACAATGGTATAGTAAAGGGTGTTTTTTTTAGAGCTATAGAACTTTAAATTTCAATAAAACAACGATGGATTATTCGATTGACATGAATTTTATTTATCCGCAAGATAATCTTGTTGCATTACATTTTAAACATGATTTCTGGCATATAACCGCTACGGCTGGCTCGGATGTAGTCCAATCTGGACGTCCAATTTTCGATGATTTTTTACAACACTTGTGGCCGTATATCGGCAATAACACGGCGAATGTTGTCTTCCAAATGGTCAAGGGTTTGTGGCTTATCCGCATAGACCAATGACTTTACATAGCCCCACTAGCGGTGTTAAATCACAAGATTTCGGAGGCCAATTCATAGGTCCAAAACGTGAAATTAGGCGGTCACCAAACGTGTCTTTCAATAAATCGATTGTGGCACGAGCTGTGTGACATGTTGCGCCGTCTTGTTGGAACCACAGCTCCTGGACATCATGGTTGTTTAATTCAGGAATAAAAAAGTTAGTAATCAGGGCTCTATACCGATCACCATTGACTGTAACGTTCTGGCCATCATCGTTTTCGAAGAAGTACGGACCAATGATTCCACCAGCCTAAAAAGCGCACCAAACAGTCAGTTTTTCTGGATGTAACGGTGTTTCGACATTCAATTGAGAATTAGCTTCACTCCAAATGCAGCAGTTTTGTTTGTTGACGTATCCATTCAACCAGAAGTGCGCTTCATCGCTAAACAAAATAAAATGAACGTAGTGCGCGATACGTATTCCGCACAGAACCATTATTTTCGAAATGAAATTACACTATTTGCAAGCGTTGTTCAAGCGTGGGTCTATTGATGATGAATTGCCAAACCAAACTGATAATAAATCACTTGACAGCTGTTCAATCGGTCGCCATCTTGAACAGTAATGCCAACTAAAAGTTATATACCTCGAAAAAAAAAACACCCGTTACTTCCAAGGCTTCAACATAGGGAATAAACGAACATCTTCAAAACCGTATGAACAATCCTCATTCTGTCTGAGACTCACACAAAACAGGGGTGGTTACACCCCAACACGCTACCATTGACCCTTAGGTTCAAATGCGATCCACCAATTCCTCACCTGTAACTGAAATATTCACTTCACCCTGTCCGACAGTCCGAAGACCCCAAGTTGCGATTGTACCCCCGCAACATGCAACGCCCCACCACCCCCTGCCGACACTACCGCCATCTATCGTCGGAATAATTCAGTAGATGGGGAGAAGATAAGCAAAATTTCTCTCTGGGGTGTCGGCTAACCTCCTTTGTCGACTGTGGCGGTGTATCGCGATTGCCTTGGAGCCGACAAATGGAGGCGTTTTCCCATAGGCTGCTAGATGGAAGGAACGGCAGGTAGGCCGTTTGAAACGGCTATTTTTTGCCGATTCCCGCGGAGAAGGGTTCCGTAGTAATTTCGATTATGGGAGGAATTGCAACGATGGTTGTTATCGGGGTAGAGGTTTCGATTTTGTTGGGTTTTATAAACTGCTCGAGATAAAGTTGGGTTCATCGAGTTACTAACATGATATTTATGTGGAAATCAAGAGGGAGAAGACAGGAATTCTTGTCTTGATAACGATTTCTTCTCTTGTCTTGAAAATAACGTTGAGGAATTTTTTTTGAATATTGTCTCGACTCAAAAAAATTTTAAGATCTTGAAATTGAGAATATTCCGTGGAAAATGCTGGGATATCCAATTTCTTAGTTTGACCAGGTAACCCTACATCAAGGATCTTTGTTGAACCACTAGATTGCGCAACTTTTGAATATTACAGAGATTTTAGTAAGGCGCATAGTGGCCTTTTTCCTGGAAACTGGCAGCGTTGCCCAGAGACCGGAGCCTGGTCGACCCAGAGTAACATCTGCAAGGGAAGACCATTATATCGCAAATTTACTCGAAGGAATCGAACGGTATCTGTAACAGCCCTTTGAAGTCAATTTTTAAGGACCTATATGGACGGGTAGTCTCAACCAGTACCATAACGAGGTGGTTGCATTCCTCAAATTTGAAGGCAAGAAGATCTTTGAGAGTACCTCGGCTATAACCTGGACATAGAGCTACCCGTCGGCAATGGGCAGAACACCACCAAGACTGGCTTCTACCACAATGACGCAAAGTTCTTCTATCACAATTCGGTTTACAAAATAATAGTCCACGAGAAAGGGTTTGAAGAGGTCCGGCAGACTAGAGCGACTCAATTTCACTCGAGAAAATATGCCCTTTCAAGGCTGATCAATGATGTGTTGGGAGTATTATGTTCGCTACCCCTCTTATTATTGTTGAACGAACAATGACTGGTGCCAATTATGTAGAATACATCAATCATTGTTTTTCTGCTCAACCAATTTGGGAATAATTTCTTTTATCAAGATGATAATGCCCCACCACACCACACACGAAGGGTTCAGAACATTCTTCAAGAGAACAATATCCAGAGAATGAACTGGCCAGTAAACTCACCAGACATGAATCCAATTGAGCACGTATGGGATAACTTAGGGAGAGCAATATCCAATCGCTAAAAACTCACCTTCAATTTCTTAGGAATTGAGTTTAGCCCTTCAGAAAGAATGGAACGATATGCGTGAAAATTTCATTAATGATTTGATTCTTGCTATGCCTAGACGTATTGGGCAGTTGACTGAATAAAGAGGTGATAATACGGATTATTGAATAACTACAATTAATCAAAAATAAATAATCGATAAATTTAGATTTTTTCTCATTATATTTTTTATTCCTATTTTGTCCTATCTTGCATAAAGCAAAGAGTAACAAACAAAGATTTTCTATCAAATATATTGCAGTTGGAATGGAGGAAAATATTCATCTCATTTTCAGAACAAAAATTGTTTATTCCTTGAGAAACCAAGGAAGCAAAGACTTTTGACGATGAATATGCAAAATTTTCAGTAAAATAACGAAAAAACTGATGAAAGCACCGACGTAAAGTCAGAAACTTCAGAGCACTTGTTACACCAATTGAACCCTTACTGAACCAGCGAGCAAAAGTTCTGGACTTCACCTCAGACCTTTTCTCATTATTTTATTCAGTCTCCCAACAAAAACCACACTTTCAACTACTCTTGAAATAACTTATTTTATTCCGAACTAAAGTTTCGGAATTCCTTAACCTTAGTCGAGTTTTGACTACAAAAAATTTGAAAAACTGACGGCTAGTATAACAAAAATGTCACTGTTTTCATATCAGAATATTTCTTAATATTTCCCCAACGGACCTCCAAATCGATATTCCTTTGTTTTTCCACATGAAACAGAGCTGGATTCATCACATATAATATGGGGTTTAGGAGAGTTCGGGGGGGCCATAGTTTGGGCAATCCGTTAAACGAGTAAAGTTTCCCAATAAAAAAGCTAATCCTGCTGGCGGCTTCCTGCAGAAAATGTGATGGGAAAGTTTGTTGTTCTTTTCTTGTTCGTCAGTCTTTCATCTCTCTAATTAAAATTTTAATTACTGTTACCGACCGCTTCCGATGCTTTCTCGAAGCCGTCACTTGTTATCAGGGAAGGGTGGGGGTGTTAACGAAGCGGTTAATGCCTGTTTGTCGACATCCCTCCCCGATGTTGCTGTATTGCTGCCTTTATTAGAGAAGGGTGTCTTTCAAACTTCATACTGTTGGTGCCGATTGTCTTGAATTTATAGATTTCGTCCGTTTCATTTGGAAGTTCTGAATGCTTGGAAATAAACACTTAAATGTGAAAACCCTTAATAACCTATAAGTGTTGAAATAGTTGCCACTTGTCGATTCACAGGGTGGTCCAGATTTTATTTCAATAACTTTGGCGTTGGATCGAACAACTCTTTTCATAAAAATAAGTTCATAAAATCATATTTCCTAACAAGCTTCGTTTTCGAGATGTTAAAGTTTGAAAATAATCAGTTCTTTACTTACAGTAATAACGTATAGTATTATGACACTAATTGTTACAATTTTTAGGTATTGAAATCTAGATGATGTAATGTTTCGAATTAGGTGAGTGTTATGCCAAAATTTTCTAGAGATGTAGATAACATGCCAATTGGAAAGTCACCGGTCTACCACAGTAAACACATTTTTTTTGGCAAAATTCGATTTTATTATTCAACATAGTTGCCTTCGAGGGTGATACTGCGATTATAGCGATCCTCCAACTTTTCGATACCATTTTTGTAGTATGATTCGTCTTTTGCTACCAAATAGGCCTCAGTTTCGGCGATAACTTCATCATTAGCGTTAAATTTCTTTGCAGCGAGCATTCTTCAGAGGTCTGAGAACAGAAAAAAGTCGCTGGAGGCCAGATCTGGTGAAAACAGTGGATGCAGAAGCAATTAGAAATCTAATTCATGCAATTTTGCTTTTGTTTTCATCAATTTGTGACACGGCGTATTGTCTTGATGAAACAGCTCATTTTTTTCTTCAAATGGGTGCGTTTTTTAAAGATTTCATCCTTTAAACGATCCAATAACGCTATATAATAATTGCTGTTGATGGTCAAGCCCTTTTGGAGGTGTTCAATGAATATTTTACCTTAAGCATCCCAGAATACTAATGCTATAACCTTGCCAGCTGACTGTTATGTTTTTCCTCGCTTTGGATTCGGTTCACCGTATGCAGTCCATTCAGCTGACTGTCGATTGGACTCCGGAGTGAAATAATGAAGCCATGTTTCATCCATTGTCACATATTGACGCAAAAATTCAGGTTCAAACACTGCTCAGGATCATAAACACGTTGTTGCTCTTGATCGATTGTGAGCTCGCGTGGCACCCATTTTGCACACAGCTTTCTCATATACAAATATTCGTGAATGATATGATGTACACGTTCAGATGATATCTTCACAATGTCTGCTATCTCGATCAATTTCACTTTACGGTCATTCAAAATTATTTTGTGAACTTTTTAAATTTTTTCGTCAATGACAGCATCTTTTAGGTGTCCAAAGCGTTCGCCGTCTTCGGTGCTCATTTCACCACGTTTAAATTTAGCATACCAATCAATGATGGTTGATTTTCCTGCAGACCCCGGAAACTCTTCATCAAGCCAAGATTTTGCTTCAACTGTATTTTTCCCTTCAATATTTAGCAGCACACGAAATTCTTCTTTTTTCCATCTTTTTTCGAATAACAAAAGTAGCTACACTCACAGCGCAATATCTCACAAACTAATGATCGCACTGCTGTCAAATTTAGACACCTATCATTTGAAGGTTGGTACTAACTAAAAATAATATGGATTTAATACTAGCACAGCTGTCTGTGCATCAGACTGGTGACTTTTCAATTGGCCTAATATTTGACGTTTGGTGCGTAGTCAGAATATCTATACTGAACGAAACCAGGATGGGTATTTTTGCTATACATACTAGACGTTTTCTATTCAATCGAAGCCTAAATCGATACTTTTGCTATGGATACTAGACGTTTGCTCGACATTCGAAGCCTAGATCAATATTTGACATTTGTCACGTTGATCTTCACGTTTCGAGGGTGAACTGAAGTTTGGATTGATGCATCACTTTTGGCTACGGGTCCTTCACGTTTGTTATACTGATTTTTTGGTAATTTAGACTCAATATCAACTGAGCATCTAGTGTCTCATGAAACACTTGAAGAAGATTTCAAGAAATTCAACAATATCATTATTATTATTATTATTTGAACTGGGGTCGTTTGCTTCGGTAAGCTTTCCGGGAACTGCGACCATGCAGATCTTTTGTTCACTACCCTACTCATTCATAGAAACCCAGGGAGGTCGTCAACGACGATAAAATTGACAACCTCCCTAGGGGCCTAGGCCATTATCTCTCTGGTATCCAGGACCGGCTTGCCCATGTGAATGGTTCTTAGGCCAGCCAGCTCTGGACACTCGCATATCAAGTGTTCAGCCGTTTCTACTTCCGATCCACAGAGCCTGCAAATCTCGTCTGCTGACTTACCCATACGGTACAAATGATGTTTGTACCGACAGTGCCCCGTCAGCAGTCCCACCATCACCCGAAGCTCCGCTCGTGACAGCTTCAGGAGTTTTCTGGTGTAAGTAGGTGAAATCTTCACGAATTTCTTTGCCTGAGCAAGTCAAGGAGTGTTAGTCCAGTGGATTGTCCTACTGTTCAACTCCCATAGCTGGACCGCAGCTTTATATTGGTCTTTTCCTATCCCACAGAAAGGCTCAGGACCAGCAGGTCTTAACCTTGATGCACTTTTTGCAAGCTCATCCGCTCTCTCATTTCCTTCAACCCCACAGTGCCCTGGTACCCATAGTAGAGTCATTCAACAATATCAACTTTTAGACGCCGTTAAATCTCAAACCGTAGGCAACTAAAGTCGAATTCTTGTAAAGTCCAACTCACACACGTAACATAAATGCCCCTTACCTTATTCCCCCTTCCCAGACCAACCTCCAAGCTCCCTGAACGCCCACTCAATATACAACTTGAATTTCGGTCATAATTCCAGAATTTGCCACGTTCATTTCCCGTCCAACTTTCAACGAATTCCGCCCCTCCACTCCCGAGGAGGAAAAACTCGTCCAACTTCTCAATTCACCCCCCCCCTCGCGAAGTAGATAACAAAAATATTGCCCCCCAACGCTCTGCGGGGCCGAATAAAACAAATTTAAAAGTTTTCGCACAATGTTTTGCTGACTCCGAATGCCTCATGCATCTGAAAATATTCCCATATTCGAATTCCATGTATAGCAATCGCGTTTTTTTCAGCAAAGGGAATAGGATATATACTGCTCGGCAATCGGAATGGAATGTTACAGTATTTCGTGGAATTTTATATTGTCGAATGTTTAGCGAATTGATTCAGTTGTTACTATTCATAAGTTTTTAATACACTTTGATCGAAAAACTGTTTGGACACATTGTGATTTTACATTATTTTAAATTTCAACTGATGGTGGATGGAATATTTATAAGGTTTCAATAGGAATTATTGAACATAGATGAAATGAAAAATAATACCAAAGAAGAATAATCGAATTCTGCCTGTATTATTTGGCATATATCAAAGCCGGTATTTTCACCTCCAGTTGACTTGATTTAACTGACAGTGTGAATGTAGCTGTAAGTTGCTTGGTGTAGTCAGTGAAATGTAGTAATGCGGAGGAGAAAATAATCAGCCTAAGGTTTTCCACCTAAAATGGAACTTTAGACTAGCATAATAATGAAATGAATACAAAGAATTTCTTCTTTACTTGTTAAGGTGTTTTTAAGTTGCTTGGGAAGTTTCGATGGTTGTTAGGTATGATTTGGCAGTTGAGAATGTCAAATTGTGATGATAATTATGTCCAGTATAAATGATAAGGAATGTTCTCATCGTGTAATTCTAGAACAACGTTTCTTAATCGTGGAAACTTACTTGAAAAGAAAATCTGTTTCAAGGTCAACATAATCGACCTAGCAAAGAGAATTCGCTGGAGGAAATATTACTGCTGTAGCACGAAGTGTGAAGACGCGTTCGAGACGTTATTCGAGATTTGTGATAGATTATTATTTGCGATGATTGCGCACCTTCGCGTTGTATATTGAGATGATTATCATTGAAATTCTGACTGCAGTTTGGATTTTGAACTGCATTATATCTGAAATTTTGAAATCCTCGAATGAACTTTGTTTTCATTCAGTATTTGGGATGGCTTCAAGAAGGCTCTTTCTTCCCTCTTACAGGACACTTGTCTGAACTCATCTTTTTCTGTTAGACTCACATGAGTTGTTTCATGAGGCAGCATTACCCTGTAAGGAATCTAGTGAGAAGGTGTAGCTTTTTTTGCAAAGACCCAGATACTTCTAACATATCGTGGTATCAAACTTTATGGAATGATTCAACCCAGGAAGATTCCACAAGCAAGTTTCACTTTTAGTTTCTTCCTTCTACAGAAGCTCTTTCTTGTAGGTACATTAACCTATACTACAAAAAGATTCTGACACAATGAGAGGAGTTTGTGCTCCTTTTGAGAAGAGTATGTTGGCCTCTCTTGTTATTCTTGCCTATTTCCTTGAGTTTTCTTAAAATCGATTATACATGAGCTCAATGCTTCGATTGCAGCCTGACTGTCTAAATGTATCGCCATATCACATTTCTGATTTTTTACTAGTTTAATTTCCACACAACTTTCTATTGCAGATATTTCTGCCTGAAAGACACTTGAACAGCGGCCTGACGATAGGAAACATTTGGTGCCAGCGCCAATCCTTGTCGTGGTTCCAGAACGATCTATGTGAGTAAAATTTGCGAAAGTTGAATATTATTTTTATTCGGAGAAACACAAAAGCATTCCTGATTCAAATGTCACCGGTATTTGCATCACACTTGTCTCAGAGCCTCAGAGTAATAAACATAGATAGAGGAAGCATATGTCATTTACAGTAAGCAAATTTTGTCCCCAACGTGAACTATCAAATTTGACATGAAGCGCGCGGAAATGAAAACATTACAGTGATACGATATTTCACTCAATTCGAATTTCTCCACAAAAAACGCACTTTTTATGTCCCTTAGTGAATCAACGTTTCATATTAACACGAATTATAATGAAATGAATACCTAAATATATCTGAAATTCCGGAAACAAACTTCAAGTGCGCCAAACGACGTGAAACAACCGGTAACACTAGGAGAGCAAAAGTTGCCAAACCTTGGATTTCAGCAGGTAGATACAGAAAATAATAAATATTCTGCTTATTATAAATTCGACCATTAGGAAAAATATCGGATTATAAATATTCAATTTGCATATTTAATCGGGAATCACTCAAATAAATATATTTCATTCAATATAATATACATTCATATTGATATAGTAAAATTGTGGATTTCAAAATATATCACAATCCGACAATGTAATCTAACCATGTTGGGGATATGTAAAAATTGCGTATACTTCCTCTAACTATGTTTATAACTCCAAACTCAGAGCTAACAAAAAATGAAGAAAGCAAGGATACGTCCCAAATGTGACTTTCACGTCCTAGAAATCAGGACGTCAAATACACCGAAATGTGCACGCAGCGTATATCCACTTCCAGGTCCCCTGAAGGAGATATATACCAGAGTCGTGATATTTTTTCGGGACAATTTCCTGATGTCTTTTATTAAAACTCGCGTGACTTTGGAAAGAAGAACGGGGGGACGAGTATGAAGCGAAGTTGGGGCAATATCCTGGTGTATAATTCAATATTTCATTTGGTTCAAGCTACAAACAATGTGCATTATGCCAGGCTCACAGTACGATGGGGGAAACGTGGCCTAAAAGCCCGGCGAGGATCCAGTGGAGGCACAATGTGGAAAGGTGGATAATAACATACGTTCGAATTCGAGTAGGCGATGGGATAGAGGGTAGAAGGGTGGGGGTGGTTGTAGGGTTATTATGGGATGAACATGAAATTGAAGAGTCACTTTCTCTTATGGAGGTCTTAAAGTCTTTAGAGAATTGGAATATAGAGTTATGAAAATTACAATATCGATGTTGGGTAAGGTTATTATGATACCTCTCAGTTTACTTCTGTGAAAAGGAATTTTATTATATTCATAAGGATTTATAGGTGCACAACTTTGCTTCCAGCTTTTTGCGATTTGTGTCTGCATTATGAAGTTATTCTCGATTAAACATGTCAGCTTACGAGCCAAATTCTCGTCATTTGCGGGAGGTTTTAATTTTCTACTTTAATATGTAGAAATCTGCGGCTGAGGCTCATCAAATGCTCTCAAATACCTATTGTGAGGCCGCTATTAGTGAAAGAACGTGCCGAGAGTGTTCTCAACGCTCAGAAAACGGTGATTTTGACTCCGAAGACCAGCATGGCGGTGGAAGAGAGAAGGTTTCGAAGATGCAGAATTGAAGGCGTTACATGATCAAAATTCGTGTCAAACGCAACAAGAATTGGCAGGATTTTTGGGAGTGACGCAACAAGTCATTTCAAAACGCTTGAAAGTCATCGGAATTATTCAGAAACAGGGAAATTGGGTGCCGTACGAGCTGAAGCCTAGAGATTTTGAATTTTATTTCATTCATTAGGTGTACAACTTTGCTTCCGCTGTTTTGCAATAGATGCCTGCAGCGAAAAGTTCTAGTCGAAATAAATAAATTGTAGGTCATACAATAGGCTTAGATATTTGTTAACATAACGCCATCGAAATATAAGTAGATTTGTGTCTGCATCATAAAGTTATACATGTCACCTTACGAGCCAAATACTCGTTATTTGTGGGAGGTTTTAATTTTCTTTCATATGAAAGAAATTTCCGGCTGAGGCTCATCGAATGCTCTCAGATACCTATGGTGAGGCCACTATTAGTGAAAGAACGTGCCGAGAGTAGTTTCAATGCTTCAAGAACGGTGATTTTAACATCGAAGACCATCAGGGCGGTTGGAAGAGAGAAGGTTTTCGAAGATGCAGAATTGGAGGCATTACTTGATCGAGACTAGTGTCAAAGGCAACGAGAATTGGCAGGATCATTGGGAGTGACGCAACAAGCCATTTCAAAAGAAGGAAATTGGGTGCCGCACGAGTTGAAGCCCAGAAATTTTAACGGCGTCTGTTTGCTTGCGTACAGCTGCTTTTAAGGCGAAGACGGAAGGGATTTCTGCATCGCACTGAGACTGGATACGAAAATCGGGTTCATTACAATAATCCCAAGCGCAGAAAATCATGGGGATATCCCGGCCATGCTTCCACGTCGATAGCCAAACCTAATATTCACGGTTCCAAGGTCATGCTCAGTATTCGGTGGGACCAGCTCGGCGTAATGTATTATGAGTTGTTGAAACCGACTGAAATAATCACAGGCGAATGTTATCGAACGCAGTTAATGCTTTTGAGCCGAGCATTGAGAGACAAACGTGGTCAAGACAACGGCGGAAGTTGTACGCCTATGTAGTTACAAGGATTCAAATGTTGAATGCAATTAAGCCTAGTCACTAAATGGTTTTCCAACGAAGTTTCGAAATGGTTATCAATAGACTGATACCTATTTATTCCGTATGAATAATATTCTGTTAAATGTGGTGAAAAAAGCACCTGAAACTCGAATAATTCATACTTTTCATCACGTCAATCTGCCATTAACACATTTGTTTTTGCATTTTCATTCCTTTTCGTTTAGTGTTCCAGATATTTCACAATAAAATATGCTAATTTTGCTGGGAGTTTAGACAGATTCATTTTCTCTATAAAAGTCATTTGAACCAGCATTGAATTTCAAGCTCCAACAGATTGCTATCGTATTAGCGTGATGAATCGAAAAAATCGTCAAAATGAAATATTCTTGAATAATTATGAGTTTATTACTCACATCAAAATAATCTGCCCAAAATGAATCAGTGAAATTAATTATAAAAATGAAGGCTGTCCTACTTTAGACTTGTTTTTTATAAATAGATGAAATTCCTGATGCTGCAACTTCTCCTGGACGTAAACTAAGCACTTGAAACCTCAGTATGTTTCAGATCAGAACCCGATGTTTAAAAAACGTTTTTATTTGAGGGGTCTTGTCGAATAGTTTAGGAGATATAACGATTTTTGGATGGAAATTCAATTTTTTTTCAAATTTCGAGTTCGAATTTCCTCAAAACTGCGAGGTATACGTGAAATCGGTCAGCAGTACCAGAATACTATTCCTGATTGCCCGAATTTTGATCTCACTTGAAAAATTTTTTGTCGAAAAATTTTCCATACCTAACCCTCGGAAAATTGAAAAAAATTGATTGATTGATTGATAATTTTCATCCCGCGGATCTGCGGGATTGATATTTTGGTGCGGATTGGATTCCCTAAAATGATATCAAAATTGATCAACATGGCGTATGTGAATTCAACTCATCTGCTTACAAATACCTAAGCTTATTGTAAGACATAAACGATCTATTTATTTCGACTACCACCTACCGCTACAGCCATCTATTGCAAAACGGCGGAAGCAAAGTTGTACACCTCATACATATGCTATTAGTGACAACTCTGATATAACTCCAAGTGTTTCTCCCGTCTAATTCTTCTTTGAAATCTGCTATCGTTCACAGAAATACGTGAATCGACAAACGTCCAAAGATACCCCTACTTCTCGATAATTATCGACAAGCCTGGAACACGAACCGGCTGAAACGCTATGAACACAAACAGTTATAATCATCATGAAATATTTAA
This sequence comes from Harmonia axyridis, assembly GCF_914767665.1. Lineage (NCBI taxonomy): Eukaryota > Metazoa > Arthropoda > Insecta > Coleoptera > Coccinellidae > Harmonia > Harmonia axyridis. The sequence goes on from NC_059505.1 coordinate 37,999,694, forward strand.
CAACTTCAAAGCTGATTCGTAATCAATAATTACAGCTCAGGGGTAGGAAGCGCTGATCAATAAACTCGCATTCAGTCAAGTGGGCCACAGATCTTTATCAATTCAATTTGTATATAGATAGATTGGGGTTGCGATGTGCAAGGTGACATTATACAGGGGAATTTAGGGATCGAGTTAACTGACAGATGACCTCGTTAATGTTTAATGTTGGTAGATGGGTCAATTCATCCAATAAAAAGTCAATCTGATGAAAGATAGGTCTGTAACACTTTGTCCTAATTGGTTACAGTTATGAGGGTTATATTGCACTGCAACCTTGAGATCAATTTCACACCACCAGGGTTGTTCTCACCATAACATCATCTGGAGCGTCTTACAAAGAGAAGCCATGGAAGGGAGGAACTTGGAGAGATATATCAATTTTGTTTGAAGGAGTTATCAACTGGAGAGGGTGAGGCGGCAAAAGCTGCAGATAAAATGATATTTATCTATTGAGTAGTTGATTGTTTTTGTAAGAGGTAACATTGCATAGAGATCATTAGATCTTCTGTGTCCCAATTAGAGCTGTTTTGACCATTGCACCATTTCCTTAATCTGGGATGACTTCTAGGAGGTTACTTCCTCATTTCTACAAGTCTCTCGTCCAAAGCATTTTTGAGTAGGTTAGTGAAGGCTACGTTCTTATTAAAGAGTTTTTTTTTTAGAGCTATAGAACTTTAAATTGCAATAAAACAAAGATGGATTATTCGATTGACATGAATTTTGTTTATCCGCAAGATAATCTTGTGGCATTACTTTTTAAATGTGATTTCTGGCATATGACCGCCACGGCTGGCTCGGATGTAGTCCAATCTGGACGTCCAATTTTCGATGACTTCTTTCAACATTTGTGGCCGTATATCGGCAATAACACGGCGAATGTTGTCTTCCGAATGGTCAAGGGTTTGTGGCTTATCCGCATAGACCAATGACTTTACATAGCCTCACAAAAAGTAGTCTAGCGGTGTTAAATCACAAGATCTTGGAGGCCAATTCACAGGTCCAAAACGTGAAATTAGGCGGTCACCAAACGTGTCTATCAATAAATCGATTGTGGCACGAGCTGCGTGACATGTGGCGCCGTCTTGTTTGAACCACAGCTCCTGGAAATCATGGTTGTTCAATTCAGGAATGAAAAAGTTAGTAATCATGGCTCTAAACCGATCACCTTTGACTGTAACGTTCTGGCCATCATCGTTTTTGAAGAAGTACGGACCAATGATTCCATGATTCTACCAGCCCATAAAGCGCACCAAACAGTCAGTTTTTCTGGATGTAACGGTGTTTCGACATACACTTGAGGATTAGCTCCGCTCCAAATGCGGCAGTTTTGTTTGTTAACGTAGCCATTCAACCAGAAGTGCGCTTCATCGCTAAACAAAATAAAATGGACGTAGTGCGCGATAAGTATTCCGCATAGAACCATTATTTTCGAAATAAAATTGCACTATTCGTAAGCGTTGTTCAGGCGTGAGTCTATTCGTGATGAATTGCCAAACCAAACTGAGAATAAATCAATCGACAGCTGTTGAATCGGTCGCTATCTCGAATAGTAATGCAAACTAAAAGTTATATACCTCGAAAGAAAACACCCATTACAAGTCTTGTCCAAAGCATTGTTGAGTAGGTAAGTGAAGGCTACGGTCTTACTACAAACATTTGTAAATACATATTAGCAATGGCGAAGCCTTCTGTGACCTGGTGATAAGGAGCTTTTTCCTTCTCCTCACAAAATCTACACCCCTCATGTTTATGATAACTCTGTTTATATTAGATATTTCCTGAGGCAGCTATGTCTTGTAAAAAAGCTGGTGAGGAGGAGTTGCTTGCCATTACTTCTTGGATCGGAATATCAAAACTCCGAAGGATCATTTTCTCTCGAAAATCCTTCTATGGTATTTTTATTTCCTTTTCCTCCTTTTATCGAAAGCTGAGGTTATTCCTTCACCAGATGGATCTCTTATTTCTGAGCTCCCAATGCTGAACTGCTACCCTGAACTGTTTTTTTCAGGTCTCAAAAGGTTTCAGATCCAGCAGGTGTTGCCCTTGATTCCCTTGTGTAAGATTTTCTGCGAGTTTGTTGCCATCATTATCACGATGCGGTTTCTTTAATGTTTCTAGCAACCACATTCACTCTATCCTCGATCTATCTTTATTTGTATACGAAGCTCTCATTTTGCAGAAAATTAAATCCAAATATAATTTGAGCGTAAAAACTAGCTTTCTTCAGAGAAATAACCAGGCTACTGGATGGTGGAACATCAAATCGGAATCGTTCAAATATTCCTTCACGAAAAACAAATGCAACTGAAACAATAAAATCTTCACTCCTAAAGTTTTCCATCCCAAGCAGTTTTTGCATTGGTTTTCAATGGTGAGGGTTTTTGTAACTAAGTGATCAGAAGTTCCTTGCTTCTATCAGAGTCTGTACTGGTGAGACGAAGAAAGCTAGTGAAGAAGTGTAGCGTATCTTAACTGAGATCCATATACTTCTTCGAGTACTAAAGTTCCCTTCCAGATGGGATGTGTGTTTTATACACACAAGCAGTGTGATGTGATATATCCCTACTATTGAAAAATACACTAATTGAACATTCAAAAAGTCTCCCTAAGTGTTGAAGAATCGCCTCAAATATCCTCATGAAGCAGCTGAAGACCTGAATAGACACTAGTTAAAACTCTCACCCAAGATTTCTGAATCCCATTCTTCTGAATATTTTCCAAAGCTCACCTTGCACCTCCTAGTTACTTTCTTATTCTACTTGCGATCTTCTTTCGTCCACCAAAAAAAGTTCCGTTCATTAACTCGCGAAAATAATTTTTCCGAGGAAATTCAGCCGGATTTTCAGGTTCCCTCCCCGTAGATAACTTTTCCATCGCGAAAAAAGTGGGAATTGAATGCATGCATATTCATCAAATCGACGGAATACGGAAACTTCATCTAATCGTATTCTGCGCTCTTCGAAAGAGAATTATCGGGATTTTAAAAAGTCGGACATTCGAGAAGTTCTTCATTATGCAGAAATAACAATGCCAGGATGGGAGTTGTTGATTGTTTGTAATTCAGAACCAATTTCGCGAAGTGGAATATCGTATTCTTGTTTTGGGGAGTGATATCTGTCATGATTTATGGTGATTTATCTTGTCTTTCGGTCCGTTATTTTCAATAGTGTTATCTCTTCATGGCTCATAACAGATATTTCAATTATAAATTGAATAGGCCAATTGAGAAGTCCTCGGTCTACCATAGTAAAACACATTTTTTTTGGCAAAATTCGATTTTATTATTCAACATAGTTCCCTTCGAGGGCTATACAACGATTATAGCGATCTTCCAACTTTTCGATACCATTTTTTTTGTACGATTTGTGTCTCGCTTCAAAATAGGCCTCAGTTTGGCGATTACTTCTTCATTGGCACTAAATTTCTTTTTAGCGAGCATTTTTTTGAGGTCTGAGAACAGAAAAAAGTCGCTGGGTCCAGATCTCTTTTGGAGATAATCAATGAATATTATTCCTTGCGCGTCCCAGAATTCGGATGCCATAACCTTGCCAGCTGACTGTTGTGTTTTTTTTTCCTTGCTTTGGATTCGGTTCATCGTGTGCAGTCCACTCAGCTGACTGTCGATTGGACTCCGGAGTGGAATGATGGAGCCATGTTTCATCCATTGTCACATATCGACGCAAAAATTCAGGTTTATTGCACTTGAATAGCTATAAACACTGCTCAGAATCATTTACACGTTGTTGCTCTTGATCGATTGTGAGCTCGCGTGCAAAATTGCTGGCCATTACTTTCTCCCATCTTTTGAAGCGATCCACGAATCGATCCAATTTTTCACTTCTTCATAAGTGCTGGTCAGACAGGCCGTGTGCCATTCATCGAAACAAGTGATAGTCCGAGGGAGAAACGTCTGGAGAATACAGCGAGTGGGGTAGAACTTCCCATTTCTACGTTTCCAAGTCTTGACCACTTCCGCAACATGGGGTTGAGAATTGTCATGCTGTAAAACCACTTTATCATGTCTCTCGTTGTATTGTTTGTCTCTTAATGCTCGTCTCAAACGCAATAATTTCGTTCGACACAACGCCGAGCTGGTCCCTCCAAATACTGAGCATGACCTTGGAACCGTGAATATCGGTTTGGCCGTCGACGTGGAAGCATGGCCGAGATATCCCAATGATTTTCTGCGCTTGGGCTTATCGTAATGAACCCATTTTTCGCCTCCAGTCACTATGCAATGCAGAAATCCGTCTCTACCTTGCAAGCTGCTGTTCACAAGCAAACAAACGCTGTTCAACATCCTTGGCTTCAACTCGTACGAACCCAATTCCTTGTTTCTGAATCTTTTCCATGACTTTTAAACGTTTTTAAATGGCTTGTTGCGTCACTCACAATGATCCTGCCAATTCTTGTTGCGTTTGACATGAATCTTGATCAAGTAATGCCTCCAATTCTGCCTCTTCGAAAACCTTGTCTCTTGGACCACCATGTTGGTCTTCGAAGCCAAAATAACCATTTTTGATGCGTTGAAACCACTCTCGGCACGTTCTTTCACTAATAGCGGCCTCACCATAGATATTTTCGAGCATTCGATAAGCCTCAGTCGCATATTTCTTCATATGAAAACAGAAAATTAAAACCTCCTTGAAATGACGAGAATTTGACTCATAAGCTGATATGATTAATCGTTGTTTGTGTTCATAACTTCCATAGACTTCTTGAAACGTAGAATCTATTACAAATTTTGTGTACGATGAACATATTAAAAACTGTTAGGAGGTTCAAAACCGTTCTGCCAATATTCGTGATAAACAATGATCCTGTCAAAACTGCTGATGCAATTGTGGTAATCATTTTCAACTCCGGGATTTCTTTCATATGAAATAAATTGGCGAAGGATTCTAAGAGATAAGAATGCCAGGACAAAATCTCAAGCACTGAATCTCTCCAGACAAAAAGATAAGACTAGCACAATCAACATCACTGAAACAATTCCAGTTAATATAGCACACTGCACCAATTGCCACCCCCAACTTGCACAATCCCAGTTTTCACAGCCTATAATTCAATTCCTGCTGCAGTATCCACCCAAGTTGACGTGTTCTTCGACGTTCCCGCACAGCGTTCAATTACTGCAGGATCCTGCAAAAAACAGCTGAATAACATAACGGTGAAGGGAACGCTTTGGCGGCGCAGTCATTAAAACAACTAGGAAGCCGGTATGTTCAACGTGTCAAAGGCAAACAATTCTCATTAGATTAGTATTCGTACGTTTGTGTACGTCGTCTAGAATCCAATTGTGGTACCCGAATGTGTAGATTATTTTGAGGGGGTATAATAGCTCGGGCGCGAGTTGTATCGATTCGAATTCTGAAGACTGTTTGTTGGCTGGTATCGCGTATGAATGGTATTCAGCGTGTTAGAATATGTGTTTGTCGGGAAGTTCCTTTGTTGTTATTGTTTCTACATTTTTTATTGTTGATGAAGAGGCTCTATGCATGCGGTATTTATCTCTGATGACAGTGAGAATAATATGTTTCAGTATTTCGTTTTCGTTGAAGCGCAGATGTGCAAGACTACTCAAAAAACGCGAATGTAATTTGCGCTTTCGCCATTTTGCAACTTCAGGAATATTGGTGTTAGAATTTTATGATGACCACGTTTGAAATGCGTCTTTGGTAGATCAACTATGAAATAAAAAGCATACATCCAGAATAACTCAACATCTTGCTTTTTGAAGAGAAGAAATACAGTTGAAGCAAAATCTTGGCTTGATGAAGAGTTTCCGGGGTCTGCACCAGAAAAATAAACCATCATTGATTGTTATGCTCAGTTTGAACAGGGTAAAATGAGCACCGAAGACGTCGAACACAGTAGACGCCCGAAAGAGGCTGTCACCGACGAAAAAATCAAGAAAGTTTAGAAAATAATTATGAATGACCGTGAAGTGAAGTTGATCGAGATAGCAGACATAGTGAAGATATCATCTGAACGTGTACATCATATCATTCACGAATATTTGTACATGAGAAAGCTGTGTGCAAAATACTTTGAATCATAAATGTATAACCAGTTTTTTTCACGAATTCCGAAAAAAAAATGGAGGGAGCAAAATTTGTACGCCTATGTACAATCATTTATGAAGACCCTGTATCAACGCGTATAAAACCAAACTTCATTCATAGGGTCTTTTTCGTTTGTCGATTGAGATTTAGGGAGCATGTTTCAATGCTGTTGAGAAATCCTTTTCTGGCACTACGTTATTTGTATAGCCAGAGACATTGTTTGGATTTCCATTCACATAAGTATCTCTGCGAAACACTTGTGCTGTCTAAGCTGAGTTATTTATTGACAAATTTTTATCCTTGTCTAAATTCTATCGAGAGATATAGGTTGCAAAAAGTGCAGAATTTGTGCTGCCGCTATGTTTTAGGTTCGAAAAAGTACGATAGGGGGATCAGTGATGGAATAAATGGGTTAGCGTGGCTCAGGGTCCAAAATATTTTTCGTCTATTCGGGTATTCTTCCTTATTTGAAAGTCAAGGTGGTCTACAGACAACATATCGTCTGTAGACCACCATGTTACTTTAAGCCATGCACAAAGGCTCATGCTGTCTCATTTCGGTTCAGCCATGTTTCAGCACTCTTTCACCTTCAATGCGGTGAAATTGCATAATGAGATGCTAATTGCATGAATTTTAACTCATTGAGAAGAGAATTGAAGAATGTATTATTTTTGAGCCAGTTACAGATTTTGTAGATGATGTTCATTTTTGGTAATTATAATATCCAGATTGTATATCGATTGGATTCATTTATGTTGTATTTCCTTTTATTAAACTCTGTTTTTGTTTTTTCCTTATTTGTATTTTGTTATTTTGTCGGGGGTTGAGTGGAGTAGCCTTGGTTTAACTTCGCCCCTAAAATTGACAAATCAAGACTCTATATTTTTTTTTAATTTGAATGAAGGCATCGACTGCTATGCTATAGTCATTAGCCTGATCAAGACTCTATTATTAATATTATTATTCGTAAGCAACTGACATCAACGAATTTGACATCCGCTAGAAATATAAAGCATTGTAAGCCCACGACCGGAACTAAAACTCGACATCCCTCACCGTTTCCAACGAAAAACAAATTTCCAATCGAACAGCCACCTATTATCGCCACATAAAGCCCCAAATTACCGTTCTTTCCCTACAAATGTGCCTTACGTCCTCGCGCGCGAGCGACACAGAGGTGCGCTCGCAGCTTATAGATTGCTAGGTCGCGCCTGTCCGGTGCTTCCACGGGTCTCCGTCAGTTTCAGGGTGGCGTCTCGCTCAGTTTTCAGGAGAGTCCCGACAATCTGCCACCCCTGACGCTCGGGGGATGCTTTTCGCGTAGTGCGCCCGCTGTTTTCGCGCTCAGAGCTCGAGGTCTTGCGTTTTTGCGTCTGCCGTGGACCATGCGGGGGTGAACTTGGCTTGAAAACTGTGTGGACCGCCACTGTGTTTTGGGTAAAATTAGTAGAGGTTTAAATGATGGAAGTTGATTTTTATAAGTGAGTTGTGCTGGGTACCACAATGGCCATTTGGATATACGGCGTGCTGTTTGCCCTTCGTCTGAGTTCAGGTGAGTGGTTGGGTAGCTGTGTGCGCCACTGATTTGGTGATGGGTAAACCTGGAATGGCTCTAAGTTGGTCTGTTCTTAGAAAAGTTGGTTTGAAAGTAGGAATTCACGGCTTGGCTTGATATTCAAGCTACTTGGTTTGGGCTTGACTTGAAATCAATTCAAGCTGAAGTCTAGTAATAGTTTTTTAATGTCAAGTCAATTACTCAAGTTTGTATCCAAAGTCACTTGAACTAGTCCATAAACACGCTTGGTCCAAATAACCCTTTGAAGTGAATACCGCGATCCGCTAAATACCGGGGTTTATTTGAAAGTATTGCTAAGCAATAAAATCACTGGCCCCAAAAGATTATCTGGAAACTTTGGCAACCCTTGTATAATCAAAATATTCTGGCATCCTCCAAGTGACTTTGGATATATCATACTAGATTTAACATTGAAAATCTACTACTTCTTGAGTTGAACTTGAGAGGATTTCAAGTCAAGCTTAAGCTGCTTGGTTTGAGCTTGAGCCAAGTAGCTTGAATATCCAGCCAAGGCGTGAATCCCTATTTCGAAGGGTACTGCCTTCTACAAGTGATTTTTCCCAGGTTTCGAAAGGTGGAACGCTTGAAACAAGATCTCAAGATTCTCAATTCCTGTAGGTTTTTCATTACTTGTTATCTTGATTTCAAGCATACAGAAATTGAAATACTGGTGACACCTCTGATTTATTTGCTGTTCAAATGGTGTCCTCTATGGCTTGTCTTGGTTGCTGACGGAAATCTGAATTCAGTCACCTGAGTATAAGTGAGAGACCTATCTGGGATAGTTTGTGATACAGCAATTACAACCCGAGCTGCAATGCTGATTCAAATCTGCTGTTGGCCAACTAACAATTCATCTTACATTTAGAATAGAGGGCTCAGTTTCTGTAGTTTTTTATTTCTTGTTATCTTGATTTCAAGTAAGCTGAAATGAAATACTGGTAACACCTCTGATTGATTTGCTATTCAAATGGTTTCCTCTATGGTTGGCTTCAGTTCTTGACCGAGATCTGAATTAAATCACCTAAGTATAAATGAACTGACATACCTATCTAGGTTAGTTTGTGGGAAAATTTTTTCGACAGTTCTAACAACCAATCAAATTTTATCATTTGGTGTGATATGGAACAATTTCTCTCAACCATGTCAACATTACACTGATAACTTCATTTAGTGCAATTATCAATCACTATGACAACACGATTGAGTTTGACAACTTCATTCCAATTGAATTGCAAAACGTTACGTTTTGGCAATGCGTATGTTCAAAGTATAACAGAATGTAAATGCGCTAATTAAAGAAAAATTCCCAGAAATACAACATACATTCACAATTATATGTGGGGAATATTAATGGATTTTTGCTGCGAATGAGAATATGAATTGAATGAACATAAGAGCTCTTAGAAGAATTGACGTTGATACTAAAAGATTGGGCGGTCAATATGAGAAAGAAAGACGGAACTGAATATGAAGAAGTAACGGTGATGACAATGTGGAACGTTTTGTGGAAACTTTTGAAAAAAGTACTATAATGACTATGACATTATAATTGACCAGTTTAACAATATAGTATTTTAATCAGCCCGAGATATTCCAGATGCAATGGTAATAGTTCATATATAGTAGAGAACAGTAAAAATTCTTATGCATGGTTAAATGAATAAAGTTATAAATTTTTTTTAGAGAAAAATTTTCCGCTGAATATCTCTCAGGCATTGATGAATGCCTCATAATTTGATGACAAATTTCTCAAGCTTGTATCTCGCCCTTCCACTCGGCTTGTTACCAAAGAAGGAGCTTGTGATTGTCATAAAATTATCTAGTCCATTTATCAATGTCCTAGGGATATAACTACTGATAACAGCATTTACAACCCTAGCTGCAATACTGATTCGAATTAGATCTGCTGTGGGTCAACTAACTATTCATGCTTACATTTAGAATTAGAGGGCTCAGTTTCTGCTGTTTTTAATTGTTATCTTCATTTCAAGCAGGCATAAATGAAATACTGGTAACACCTCTGATTGATTTGCTATTCAATTGGTTTCCTCTATGGCTAGCCATGGTTGTTGACCGAGATCTGAATTCAATCACCTGAGTATAAATGAGAGAGACCTATCTAGGTTAGTTTGTGGGATAACAGCATTTACAACCTGAGCTTCAATGCTGATTCAAATCAGATCTGTTATTGGCCAACTAACAATTCATCCTTACAATTACAATGATGGGTTTGTGGGAGTGTTGTATAACCTATTGTCTAGGACTTTTTGAGTAAATTGTCATTCAATATGAACATGTTTGAACTTCTTTTAATTGAATGAAAAACGTTTGCTTTCATTCTAATTGTAGGGTTGAATTGATAGTAGAACTGAGTTGAAACTCTTCTTTTTGGGTTGGTTTTGAATGGTATCATTCTGCGCTGGATATCCACTTTAAATTTGTTATGCGATATAGTATGAAAATATTTAAAAAAATCCAACTCTTGTATTGATTTCGTTGAAGCTGTGGAAATATAGGTAACATTATTCATCGCAAAGATCAGATCTGGGAAAAGCAAAAAATTAACAAATCTTATCGGATAACTACTATATTGCCCTGATATGGCTACGATCGATTTCTTCATTAGTAAATAAATTTATTAGTCAGAATCGAAACAATAGATGATTTAGTATCTCATTGGGTGGGTATGTTTCTGAGTGGATCAATACATGTTTTCGAATTCTCATAGCTTGAGCTCCAAAGACACTTCAAACCTGCAAATGCTTTCCTGTCAACTTCTTTCACGTCGAAATAAAATCCTGGTCCAAACAGCTTTTTTAATAAAGAACTGTTTCCTCGAAAAACTGGATGTTTTCGTAACCAGATGAACGAACTCCCGTTGTTCCTGAAGAGTAACATCACTTCAAGAGAATCTGCATTGCCATCAGTTAATAAAGACTATTGACTATTATATCTGAAGTCTTTCTTTGAAGTAGTGCAGCTTTTATCTTCCCAATTATGCTGGACGTCCATAAAGACATCTCAATGTTATATTCATAAAGGAACTTGATTCTAGAAAGTTAAAAGGAAAGTTTGTTTTTGACTAGTTGGGAGTTTGAAGTGGAGATTAAACAATATCCTAGACTCGTCAGTTACGGATGTCTAGAGGATAGTTGATTATCCCAACAGAGTTTCTCAGTCTGTGATGAAACTTGGCTCACAAGTCGGCGGTGGTCTAATGGTTGTCTACTTTGAAAAACTTCTTCAAACGTTCGTTTGTTGAACAGACTTCTTGATAACGCAAATTCTTCCAAAGGAGATATATCGTTAAGACAGAAACTTGAACTTATGAAATAGATATCAATCATTCTTTGAAAACATATTTCATCATGTAGCTTACTCGATGTAAGGATACCCTGACTTCTCAGTTCAAAACGAAATACGGGATATTTCTTCTTACAAAATCCTGATGTGTATGAGGTGTTCACATAATTTCCTCGAACAATGATCTACATTTAAGAAAGTGAATATTTCATATTGCGGAGGAGAAAAAAAAATTGGTAATTTATCGTTTTTCGCAAAAAAATTGATGATATGTGCTGTGTACAAAGAGCCAGTGCAAGTTGAAGTTGCTAGCCGACGGAAGACCTATACTCTTCAGCCATGGAATGATGGAGTAATATGATAGAAAAAGTTCTAACAAGAATGGATGATGAATTGATTGGGAGAGTGCATGTTATTTATCTCTGTTTTTAGACTTTTTCAATTCAGTTCAATTCAGAAAGCGATACTAGAATTCTCAAGAAGAGAAATTCATGGATTTATGCATACGAGCCAGAAAGAAAAGACCAGTCGGCAGTTTAGGTGTTTCAATGTGCTAAGCAAAGCAAAGCCAACAAAAGTTGTTCGTTCTCGAAGCGTTAAAAAGCAAATGGTGGTGTCTTTCTTCACGAAGGTCCTGTGGCAATTGTGGCTTTTAAGAATTAAAAGACCCTTAATTCGGAGTGGCATGAAATCATTTGTTTGCCTGAAGTTTTCGGTAAATTGAGAGAAACAAACCCAAAACGACGAATCATCTTGCATCATGACAATGCGAGCTCACACACATCAAATGCAACGAGTATTTGGTCACACAAAAAATTCATGGGTCATCCTCCTTACAGCCCCGACTCGGCACCGAATGACTTCTTTCTCTCTCCAGAAATCAAAAATAAACTTCGTGGAAAACAATTTTCATCGCCCGAAGATGTGTTTGAGACCTTCAAGACGGATGTTTTAGAACTATACCATCTTCTGACTGGAAAAAATGTTTCGAATGATGGCTCAATCCCATGCAAAAGTGTATGGAGCTTAAAGAAGGAAGTTTTGAAAAGCAGTAACAATATTTTGTAGTAACCATCGTAGATCATACAACCACTCTTTGAAACCGAATCTCATGGTTGAAACCGAGGTTGAACCCGAGGTTGAACCTGTATAGCGACCATCACATCTCTAGGAAGCTCTCGCAGTTCCATACTATTTTACCGACAAAAAGATCGTTCACGACATTAGATCCATTCGAAAACGATCTACCAAACGATAGACTATCCCTTCCATAACGATTCTCTCGCGATATTCATACTTTCCGTATGAGTGACGCACAATGCGGAAACGACGTCGACTAAATCAGGCTTGCAACCGAATCAATTCCGTTTTCTGCTTCATTTAGCCTGGCTTGGGCGTCGGTATGAAAATGCCTAGCTGTGCAAACAAATCGAGCGTCCGGCACACGATATTCGATATGTTTCGAAACTATAAATTGAAAACAACGTTTCTACATCAGCGGTTCACCGCCAAGTCGAGTGGTTCTCGGCTGTATCTGGTCGGTATTAGCGAGGCGAGCAAACTGGCTACGGTGTGGAATCATCGGAGGACAGTGAGTGATATGAGGCGTCGGTAAAAATTGTTTTTGTGGCGTCGGTGTGGGAGGTGTTGTATGATGAGGTTCGAAGTTATTGGAGAGGTTTCGGATTTATTGAGTTTATACTGGGTGTATAGTTATTATTTCAATTGGGGTCGTTGTGGCTCGGTAAGCCTTCCAGGAACTACCCTACTCATTCATGGAAACCTAAGGAGGTCGTGAATGGCGTTGATAAAACTGACAACCTCCTTAGAGCCCTTGGCCGTTACATCTAGGGTATCCAAGACTGACTTCCCCATATGAATGGTTCTTCGACCAACCAGCTCTGGACACTTGCATACCATGTGTTCAGCTGTTTCTGCTTCTGATCCACAGAGCCTGCAAATCTCATCTGCTGACTTTCCCATATGGTACAAATGTTGTTTGTACCGACAGTGCCACCATCACCCAAAGCTCGGCTCGTGACAGCTTCAAGAGCTTTTGGCGTAAGTAGGTGGAATCGTCACGAATTCCTAGCCCACAGAAAGGCTCAGGTCCAGCAGGTGACAACCTTGATGCACTTTTTGCAAGTTCATCGGCTTTTTCATTTCCTTCAACACCACAGTGTCATTGGGTGTATAGTTACAACTTTTAGGGGATGACCAGATTTTATTTAAGGGGGTTCTATAGACCTAATGGTCTATTGTGCCCCACATCAGAGCTATTTTCACCATAGTTTGTTTTATAGCTCGCCTTTCAGTTCCAGAGTTCTAATGATCTCCATTATCTGCGATGGTTTCAGGAAGGTACTTCATCACTTCTAAGAGTTGCTTGCCCGATGCAATTTTTGAGTTGGTAAGTGATTAGCTTTCTGTCACTAGGTGAATTATATTTGGGGAAGAGGTTTATTGCACCGTGACTTTAGGGTCTCTTGTGCCCCCTATCAGAACTGTTATTCATCGTAGTCTTCTACTCGCGCTTCAGTTTCATAGTTCTAATGCACTCCAGTATCTGGGATGGCTTCAAGGAGGCCCCTTCTTCACTTTTGAAGGACTCTTGTCCGAAGCATTTTTTGTGTTGGCTAATGATGGGAGTCACAGGTGACTCCCTACAAGTCTCTTGACTTAAGCACTTTTTGCGTTGGATGGCATTCCTTCACCAGTTGATCCGGAGTTTCTTCCTCAACCTCGCAGAATCTGCACACGCTGATTTCTGCTAGACTCATACTCATGAGGTGTTTTCTGAGGCGACAATGCCCTGTGAGGAATCCAGTGAGAGGGTGTAGTATACTCTTGCTTAGATGCAGATACTTTTTGGATCTCGCAGTGTCAAAGTGTCCAAGACACTTTTCGGAGTGGTCCAACCCTGGAAGATTCCGCCAGAGTACTTCTCTTTGGGTATTTTCCTTCTCCTGAAATTTTTTTTTTTGTAGCAACATTTAACCATAAAACAGAAAGGTTCCAGGGCGATGAAAGGAGTTTGTGCTCCTTTTCTGGCAAGTGTGTTGGCCGCTTCATTCCCTTTTTTTCCAGAGTTGGGGTTATTCTTGCATGTTTCTAGCTGGTCTATGTCAGCTCCATCTACTTATAAAGAAAAAATGCGATATATTTGCCGCATTGTAAAATGTGAGAATATAAGAGTTCTGAAACTTTTGCCCAGTTGATATGTTGATGGATTCAATGCCTTTGTACCAAAAAAACAACACGCACAAGCTCTAAGCTTCTGAGAGATATCACAGAGGCTAAGGAGAGTCGGGATAGAAAACATTGACATGAAAATATAGAACATTTTAATATTTGAACAAAAAAACTAGTCCAAAGTAGTAATTAATCATCAGAATCTCAGAGGAATTGAACAAAAGATGAATGTTAACGCATTCATATATGCCAAGTAGAAGTTGGTGTAACCACCAACTTCAACTTGGCATATATTCCTCCAGATAATTGATTTCTTCCTGAGGTATTGCATCCCAGACAATCTATAATTTGAACTAGAGAGATTCTACAGTTTGTGGAAAATTGGCAAATTGTTTCAGTGCGCCACACATATTCAATATGCAAATAGTCAGGAAATCTGGGTTGCCACGGCAATCATTTGACGTGAGCCTCTTTGGAGCGTGTGGACCTGTTACAAAATCAGGTCTTCCAGCTTCTGAAGGATAAATTGTCCCAAACTTCGAAGACATATACCAGATGCTTTACATGGCTACTATATTAGGCTAAATGAAATTTAAATCATTCAAAATCTTTAATAGTGGCAAATTTCTGCCGACGTACAACAAAAATCAAACGATTCCTGTGCTGCATATTTTATTCCACATTAAAGAAACATAAAACACAGTATAAGATGGGTCCATTCATCGCCCACCACCTGATGGACCCTGGCCTACTGAGACCACTCTCAGCTTCAAATCGCTCCAACTCATAGAATATTCCTTTTAACCATCGAAGTCTATCAATTCCCACAATTCATCCGTTATTCCACAAGAGACCCGATATTTTTTGCTCAGACGTTTCGAGTCGATCCAATAAAACCTACAAAGCACAGAATAACCGTCCTCATTATAATAGAAAAGCCTCACCCTCCCATATACCCACCGCTGTAGCCTCGAATATAATCAGAAGTAGACGACCCGTGGGAAGTCAGCACATGTTAGAATTCGTTTTCCAGCCCCTGAAAAAAAAAAGTTTCGTGCCATCCCCAAAACCGTGAAAATGGAAATTCAGATTGCCTCCTATTTACGATTTTTGATTGTTATTGCCGTTTTATCGTCTGTGTGTGCGGGTCGTCGTGTTCTGTGGTCTTTGGGGCGTGTTGGTTGGCTGATCGTTCGGTTAACCGAGGACGAATATTGAAAATGATTGTTGTGTTTTTGGGGCGTGGGAATAGAATAGATGACATAAAAAATTATGGTATAATAGTTTTTTTAAGGTTAATATGAGAAGTCTTGGAGTAATTTTATTTTAATTTGTGCCGTTGAAATGTTCTATTTAAGAACCGCGCCCAATACTCAGCTTGTAGGTTACGAAAGAAATAGTAGAAAATGATGTGTCAATTTTCGCAACAGAGGCCATTTCTCGAAATTTTTCTGCCTGGAAAATCAAGCTTGAGAATACGACTCTTTGTTGAACAGATGGTTATCACTAGGTGCCAGGTCCGGACTATAAGATGGATGCATAAGAACCTCACAACCAAGCTCCTGGAGCTTCTGGAGAGTCACTATTGATGTGTGTGGCCTGGCATTATCCTGATGGAACACAATTCCTCTCCTATTAGCCAAATCTGGTCGCTTCTGAACGATTACTTCCTTCAGATGATCCAATTGTTGACAGTACAGTTTCGAGTTAACAGTTGTGCTGTAGAAGAGCAGCTCATAGTAGATAATTCTCTGCCAATCCCACATAACACACAGCAGAACCTTCCTAGCCATCAATTCTAGCTTGACCACCGTTTCTGTCGGCTCACCGCGTTTCGACCACGACAGTTTCCGCTTGACGTTGTCGTGAGTGATCCGCTTTTCATCACCACTTACCAACCGCTTTAGAAATGGGTCGATTTTGTTACGATTCAGCATTGATTCGCAGATGGAAATTCGGTCTATGAGGTTTTTTAGCGCTTCCTCGCGTGGTACCCATACATCGAGCTTCTTCTTGAGACCAGCCTCATGCAAATGGTTCCAAACGGATTTTTGTGCAATCTTTGGCTCAGATGGTCGGAATGGACAATGTCCATGATTTGATCGAAATTTTCGACAATTTCCAGTACGAGGTGCATCTTTGACATCGAAATTAACGGAACGGAATCGACAAAATCGAAATAACTCGTGATTGGCTGGTAAAGTATTAGGACCATTAACACTATTTACATTTTCGGCTGCCTGGTTTTAATTTTTGCCTCAATCGAAGAAAAACTGTGAAATATAGTGTATTTTTTCTTTGTTTGTGTCCGTTTTGGACTCACGCTCAAACTAAACTGACTCAACCATAGAGTAGTAAACATAGATAGAGGGAGTATACGCAATTACTACATGTCCCCAACATGGTTAGATTACGTTGTCGGATTGTGATATATTTTCAAATCCACAATTTTACTATATTTTTATAAATGTATATTATATTGAATGGAATATATTTATTTGAGTGATTTCTGATCAAATATGAAAATTTGGAATCCGCTATTTTTTCTAATTGTCGAATTTATAATAAGCCTAATATTTATTATTTTCTGTATCTACCTGCTGAAATCCAAGGTTTGGCAACTTTTGCTCTCCTAGTTTCATCGGTTCTTTCACGTCGTTTCAGATATATTTAGGTATTCATTTCAATATATTTTGAGTTGATACGAAACGTTGATTCACTATGGGACATAAGAAGTGCGTTCTTTGTGGAGAAACTCGCGAATTGTGTCATATATGGTATCACTGACATGTTTTCATTTCCGCGTTCTTCATGTCCAATTTGATAGTTCATGTTGTGGATAAAATTTGCTTAATGAAAATGTTTATTTCCCTGAGGAGACAACTAATCACAAAACTGCCACAAACGTTTTTGTAGTACGAAATCTCATTTTTCAAACGCCATCCAGTCGAGCGAGATACAGAAAACTGAAGGCATATATTGGAAAACATTGATTTCTCTTTATTACAACTAATATATAATTAAATTGAAAATAATTTTCAGATGATATCAACGCATGACTAAAATGAATACAGTACAGTGTGCAGTAAGAAATAAATACCCTTTGATGAGTCTGGAGAGTATTAATTAACCATTCCTTCAACTGTATAACGATTGACCGAACCTACCCTAGCTAGGTACATCACAACCGCCTCAGTATCAAAAGGAATATATCAAATACTGTTTGATTTTGCAAACATAAAAAATGTTGCGGTAAATCTTAGCATGTAAATCTATCGGATGCGAGAAAAAATTCACCAAAAAATAGACAAAAAAATCGTCGTTGAATTATTATCCTCTTCGAACCCACTAGCACCCAAAAAGTCAACTTGATTCATTAATTCCATATGTGGCACGGAATCCTACAACCCACTGCACGCGTCAGCTGGTCACCCCTAATTGGGCGTTCTTTTCCCTCCAATTTATTGTGCGCCGCATCGATTGGCGATTATCTCGTGTATTAATTATGGTAACACTTTGATCGTACAACTGGAAACTGGACGAATTAATTACCCGCTAAATTGGGATCAAAAGATATTGGGATTACTCCCATCGAACAGTTGAAAATGGGTGGGGGGTTGTTGGATTGGGCCAGCGATTTTGAAGAAAAGACTTTGCGTTATCGCCAGAAAACAACGCCAAGGATTGTGGACAAAAGGTTATTGTTTCCGAGTCGTTTCATCATCATTCTATCCTTTGAATGCTGGGAGAATTATCCGGATTGGGTTTCTGGATAATGCTTTGAATTCAAAATGACAATTTATTATGTTTGTGTCGCTTGGTTATCTTCTTAATAACATCATTTCGAGTTATAGCTACTGGAAATTATAGTGTTTTTATTTCTTGCATTTCCTGACTCTTTCAATTCATCTCGGTGGTTATGATGGCTGGATATTTGGAAACTAGACAAATAGTAATGCTAATGCATTGGAAATAGTATGTTTCGCATGAATATGAATAGCGTTTTATGGAAGCGTTCGAACAAAAGCTTAATTTATTTCCCATTATCATATGTATGTGATATGTAGATTCCTAGAAGAGGCAAGATAAAAATATGGATATACTGAAGTGATATTGATGCTCGTTCAACTTATTTGAACTTACGAACTACTGATCACAACTAAACAAATTGATCACTAATTACTTTGCAGTTCGAGTTTAAATCAATCTTAGGCAAATTTTCAACTTGAAACTACATTGTTCCTTGTTCATGATATATATTTTCTTTTTCCATGCGTCGATTTCTGGATGGAACATGGATTTATTACTAGGAGAGCATCATGAGATCCGAAAAGCAATAGGTGAGAGTCTTCGAATGCAAAAGAAAAATCTCTATTACCAAGACAATACTCCTTGCCATAAAACGATGAAAGCTATGGTCAATTGCCCTTACAACTACTTGACCTCCCAGTATATTCTCTACATTTGGTAACTGTCTTTTGACAGACCCTAAAAGTATCCTTCTGGGAAATATATTTGGCTCTGATGGAGAAGTACTTCCCCATGTTGATGCCTATTTCGAAAACAAAAATTAAACTGTCTATACAGCAAAAATTTTGAAAAGTTAAAGGAGCTTTAAGAAACATGTATAAACAGCAAACGTTGGACTTTTTGGAACTCAACATTCTCTGCTTTTTTTTGATTTACAGTCTCAAGTTATCGAAAACTTACCCTTCCCATTGGATTTCATTCGAACCTACCTATGACAACACAAAAAGCATTTATTTATCTTCTGAATTAAGCCCTCACTGTGGCTATCAATACAATTTTATATAATTCATTTCAATTTCAAATTTGGATACGTTTTAATAAGCTTGCTGAGGTTTTCTTCAAAATTGTGGTATTGAAGAAAATGAACTTGCGAAAAGAGCAACAAGATTAACTCCAGTTGGAGCCTCTCTGTGGGCTAGGTTATAACTGATATAAGATCTTGGATAATAGAATGAGGCTCTAGAGGAGGTACAGAAATTTGTGGTGCTTTCACCGACCTATAACAGGGAGCTCTTGAAGCTGCCTAGAGCTGTCAGTGCAAATAGCTTTTGTACTGCATGGCTAAGTCAGAAGATCATATTTGCAGGCTCTGTGGAACTGAGGTATAAATATCTGAACACATGGTGTGAAAATATCCGAGGTTGACTGGCCTAAAAACCGCTCATATGGGAAAGTCAGTCCTGGATACTCACAAGGTTAAAGCCAAAGCTCTTATTATTAATATTTGAACTGGGGTCGTTGTGGCTTGGTAAGCCTTCCGGGAACTGCGACCATGTAGATCTTTTGTTCTCTACCCTACTCATTTATGAAAACCCAAGGAATTCGTCAATGGCGTTGATAAAACTGACGACATCCTTAGGGGCCTTGGCCTTTAGCTCACGGGCATCCAGGACCAGCTTCCCCATATGAATGGTTATTAGGCTCTGGACACTTGCATAGCATGGGTTCAGCTGTTTCTGCTTCTGATCCACAGAGCCTGCAAATCTCATCTGCTTACTTTCCCATACGGTTCAAATGCTGTTTGTACCGACAGTGCCCCGTCAGCAGTCTCACCTCTACCTGAAGCTCAGCCCGTGACAGCTTCAAGAGCTTTCTGGCATAGGTAGGTGAAATCATCCCGAATTTCTTGGCCTGAGTGAATCCAGTAGTGTTTGTCCAGTGGGTTATCCTCTTATTCAACTCTAGCAGGTTTTAACCTTGATGCACTTTTCGCTTTTTCGTTTTCTTTAACACCACAGTGCCCCGGCACCCATAGTAGAGTCACTTTATTGCCTCTGGCCAGTTGCTTCATGGTGTTACGGCACTCCCAGGTCAACAGAGACCCTTAGCAGTACGATACCAGAGATCTCAGCGTGGTCTGGCTGTCCGTGGTGATTTATGCTCTTAAGGATGTTAAGAGTTAAGAAAAAAAGATCAACTTGGCCCCAGTTCATGGAAGGCTAAAAAAGCCGTTACAACACGGATTAAAATAATAATAACGATGTATATCCCTAACAGAACTCGCTGAAGCTCGAAATGAATTCAAGGGTGAAGAACTCCAAATGAAAGCAGACCAGCTGGCGACGCGTCGTGAAAACCGTAAAATTTTGAACCCCATATGGAATTAATCGTACGACACTAACTTGCCAGTGACAATTGCGTTCGAAATAAACATTAGCTCAAACGACGACAGCAGTAAAGTTCATACACAGGCCTTGTGGATAGACAAGCCATCATACGTGGCGATGATAAAACACGAATGTGACCATAAAAAGTTCCTGGCGTATCATCAAACTTGCAGAAGTTTCCTTATTAGGGGATTGTGGTATTTATATCGGCCTGGAATGATCGAGATACGATCCATCTCGGTTTTATTATTTTCATTAATGATCCCCTCCAAATTGGGAGGGAGAATTCACTTATAGAATTTCCAGGGTGTAGGTGGAAAGTTGGAGTGGATCATCAGCTGCAGAAGTTGCGGTATTTATATCGATTTTGAATGATCGGAATACGATCCATCTCGGCTTTATTATTCCATTAATGAGTACTTCAATTTGGAGGAGATGTCGTTTACAGAATTTCGTATTGCGTTGTATAGAATTTGAGATTGAAGTTGAAATATAATCCTGAAGGCTTTCACGGCCGGATTGTTCAACAGAATTGAAAAATTCCGGGCTTTTAGATGTTGTCTAGTCGGTTTTTACCTGATGTTTCGCTTGCTAAGCATCTTCAGAGGTTTCTAGGTCGAAGATTGTGAGCCGAGGCTGAATTCCTCGATACCAATTAGATCAAAAAGGTTGTTTTATATTGCAGAAAAACTCCGTCTACTGAACAATGTGAAAATATCAAACGCTTTGAATTAGGATGAAGAGCAAGAACGAAATTGAAGTGAATAATCGTTTAACGTCTGAAATTAATTTCACGGCATTCGGACAATTTTTCAATTCTCAAAAAAAGTACCTCCCGCAGCGGGACTCGAACCCGCAATCTCCGAATAACCTGTTCGATGCTCAAACCACTAAGCCACCGAGGAAATTGAAGATTCTTCGCAATGAGGAACCACTAATGTCAGAATCGAATGTTAATATGCCTTACGAACTATATATATAATTCGCAAGGGTTGATTCAATGAGATTATCGTGTTCATAGTGTCCGAATTGGGGAGGAGAGTTCACTTATAGAATTTCCAGGGTGGAGGTGGAAAGTTGGAGTGGATCATCAGCTGCAGAAGTTGCGGTATTTATATCGATTTTGAATGATCGGAATACGATCCATCTCGGCTTTATTATTCCATTAATGAGTACTTCAATTTGGAGGAGATGTCGTTTACAGAATTTCATATTGCGTTGTATAGAACGATTGGGGCAACTTGAGATTAAAGTTGAAATATAATCCAGAAGGCTTTTATGGCCGGATTGTTCGACAGAATTGGAAAATTCCGGGCTTTTAGATGTTGTCTAGTCGGTTTTTACCTGATGTTTCGCTTACTGAGCATCTTCAGAGGTTTTTAGTTCGAATATTGTAACCCGACGCTGGATTTCTCCGATACCAATTAGATCAAAAAGATTGATTTTCTATATTGCAGTGAAAATCTTTTTACTGAACAATGTAAAAATATCAAACGCTCTGAATGAGGATGAAGAGGAAGAATGAAATTAACGTGAATAATCGTTTGACGTCTGAAATTAATTTCACGGCATTCGGACAATTTTTCAATTCTGGAAAAAGTACCTCCTTCAGCGGGACTCGAACCCGCAACCTCCGAATAACTAGTTTGATGCTAAAACCACTAAGCCACCGAGGAAGCTGGAGATTCTCCACAATGAGGAATCACTAATCTCAGAATCGGGTGTTAATATCCCTTTCGAACTATATATATATAATTCGCAAGGGTGGATTCAATTAACGTGTTCATAGTGTGGAAAACGAAGTGTTCCAAAAAGGGTTAGAATGTGAGAAAATGATCAGAAACCACAGTTGTAATCAGAATTAAAGTGGTCTCAAAATACTTGACGAAAATTCGTGATATAATGGCTTGACACATCGTTGGTGTTATGAATATCTAATATGTGGTTGAAGAAAATTCCTCGATTGGATGCCAAGAGACCAAGAGGCCAAGGGAAGAAATGGAAAAATTAACCGGTGAACAATTTTTTCATTAGGTTTCTGCTTGGTCTTTTTTTCATTATGAAAATCAAAGAGCACATTGCAGTCGAACTGAAAAATAAATCTTTGTAAACGAACACCGATGTGGATGTTTGAGTTATAACATAGAATAATAAACATAGACAGAGGGAGTATGTGCAATTTTTACATGTCCCCAACATGGTTAGGTTAGGTTGTCGAATTGTGATATATTTTCGAATTTACTATATCGTTATGAATGTATATTATATTGAATGAAATATATTTATTTGAGTGATTCCCAATTAAATATGCAAATTTGAATATTTCGAATCCGATATTTTTCCTAATGGTCGAATTTATAATAAACAGAATATTTATTATTTTCTGTATCTACCTGCTGAAATCCAAGGTTTGGCAACTATTGCTCTCCAAGTGTAATCCGTTGTTTCACGTCGTTTGGCGCGCTTTAAGTTTTATTCTGAATTCCTGATATATTTAGGTATTTATTTCAGTATATTTTGAGTTGATATGAAACGTTGATCCACAATGGGACATAAGAAGTGCGTTCTTCGTGCAGAAAATCGCGAATTGAGTGAAATATCGTATCACTAATATGTTTTCATTTCCGCGCGCTTCATGTCAGTTTCGATAGATCATATTGGGGACAAAATTTGCTTACTGAAAATGACATATGCTCCCTCTATCTATGTTTATTATTGTGAGGGTTATAATAAGGATAATATAAAAAAACATGACGAATAAAAATTTCCACCATTTACCTCAACCAACCCAAAAACACCCAACCCTCGAATATCTGATTGAAAAATTCCTCCTTCCCCCAAAATTTTTTGAATGACTTATTGAATTTATGCCGAAGCCTACTCGGATGTCAGCGCCAGCTCCGGTTTGGGACGTGATTTCTCCCAAACCTTCGTGACGGATTTACAAAAAAAAAAAAAAAAACGTTTGTGCGTTATCCGGCGTCCCTTCGAGCACGATAAGGGGGGATTTGAATATCAGAATGGGGCTCCTTTCAGTGTGTGAATGCACTATGAACTGTAACATCTTTCCTTTAGGCATTCAAATGATCTGCTCTCGGCCTTGCCGTGATTCGCGATTGTGCAAAAAGGTCGCCAATATGTGACGATTATACGCATGGGAGCTGAGATTCCAGTTATCGAGTGGGTGTTTTTCTATCACGTTTCGTTATGGGCGAATGGTGGAAGGGATATGTACAGGCTGTCTCTTTACACAGGGTGTTTCACCACGCGACGTTCTATTTTGATTATGCACTGAAATTTTCGTATGACTTTTAAGAAAAAATCTCAATATACTCCATATAGAGGGTGTTCTTGAATTGGATGTATCAGGTGTCCTAAATTTGTTGTCAAGTGAGGGGATCTCAGAACCCCTTTGAACTAGAAAAAAATGAATGGCACATTCTCGAGATCCATTTTTAGTGAATTATAATAACAACGAAACTGCAACACCCAGAAGGAGCTGTTAAAATCTTCATTTTTTTTGGTAAAACAAAGATAGTATTGCAAGGAGTAGATGATTAAAATTGGGAGAAAAAACGAAGAGTTTACAATTTTTTTAATAAAGTTAATTATGTGTTTGTCCACCGCGATTATCTATACACTCCTCAACACGTCTCGGCATTGATGCAATAAGATGGTATATTTCTTATCGAGAGATACTATTCCAAGCTACCTGTACTTCATGTCTCAGAGCCGCCAAAGTCCGTTGGGGCTGCCTTTTACCTATGAAGTCCCAAACATGCTCTATGGGCGAAAGATCTAGGCGGCCATGGCAAAAGATTCACATGAGTCGCTCCAAAAAAGTTTAAACTAACTCTGGCAACATGAAGTCGGGCATTATCTTGCTGAAATATTGGATTCTCGAGCTGGTTAAGGTAAGGGATAACATATGGCTCCACTTTTTCTTGAAGGTATCGCAGCGCTGTCATATTACCTTGAATAAAGACTAAAGGTGACCTTTTTGCATGTGCAATAGCACCCCATACCATAACGTCTACTATTCGTTGTACATGACGCTCAACATCAAACTGAGGTTCACGTCTTTCTGCCCGACGTCGTCTAACCCTTCTTCGGCCATTATGTGCACCCAAGAAGAATCCAGATTCATCAGACAAGACGACCTGATGCCATTCCACATTCCAATGTTGACGTTCTCTGCACCATTGTAATCGTTGCCGGCGATGCTCAACCGTCAGAGGTAACACAGTATGGGGTCAAAAATGCTGCAGTCCAAAAGACCTTATCCGGCGTTAAACCGTTCTAACAGTTACAGAATGGCCTTGTTCTCCTAACCACTCATCAGCCAAAGATCTAGTTGTCGCAAATCAGTCTCTAATGGCCATAAGTCTTAGACGTCGATCTTGAACTTCATTTGTGCCCCTTCGACGTCCGGTGCCTATTCTTCTTCGATTTGAGTTGTTGGGTTTCTGTTCGTACAGTTAGCGATTTCTCGAAATGACAACTCCGCCTCCCGTAGACCAATAATTCGACCTCTTTCAAATTCACTTAATTGGCGATAATTTCCGTCTACACATGCTCTATGCATTTTAACAACAACTAAACATCGACTTTAGATCTCCTCGAACAGCTGGTTTGTTGTCAAATTTGAAAAACTTGCAAAAAACGACTACAATATTTAAGTAACAAAAATTGTTCACATGA
Source organism: Harmonia axyridis (assembly GCF_914767665.1). Taxonomy (NCBI): domain Eukaryota; kingdom Metazoa; phylum Arthropoda; class Insecta; order Coleoptera; family Coccinellidae; genus Harmonia; species Harmonia axyridis. The sequence goes on from NC_059505.1 coordinate 38,024,713, forward strand.
AAAAACCTTGACGATTTTTTTCTCCAAATTCAATCATTTCCTTCTTGCTATACTGTCTATGTTTTACCAAAAAAAAAAAAACTTGTATTGTATTGTGTATTTTCGATCAATAATTAAATAATATATAAACAGCTCTTTCTGGGTGTTGCAGTTTCTTTGTCAGTTAGTATATTAAATTTATATCGAAATACTTTTTATATACCTATGGAAATTAAACATCACAATGCTTCTTCATAGAAGACCATTTTAATCCAGCCCTTTAACCTTGCCCTCTAACAGATACACCCTTCATGAGGACAACTCCAAACTCCGATTATATTCCCATTCTCAGCTGACTGTCTCTTGTTCGGCCTGTAAATTCGTACAAAGAAGACAAACGACACCATTTACATGGAGGAAAGTTATTTTACGGCTTCTTTGTGTGATTCTATCTGGTCCCATTCCATATGCTGCGCCACATTACAAAGCGTATAACCTCTGATTTAAGTCGAGATTCACTTTGATTTTCGAGGAGATTCATAAGGACTTTGAACAGCGAAGGGGAGGTAGATTAGAGGCGAATAAGCCTTCTATTCATTACTCATTATTCGCAACACAGCATTTATTTATCACACAAGCCTCAAACGCAAGATGTTTGCTTTTCTCGTTTCCTAATTCCAATGCAAAATTAAGAATGTCTTATCGAGTAATTTTGACTGCAATATTGGTGATCCTCAGGGATTCGTATTGAGACCCCTATTGTTTTCTTTTTGTCAATGACCTAACGGATCATAACCATTACTAAATATGGAACGATTCACGCTTTAACTATCCTTTTAAATTGTTGAAATTCACTGTAAAAATTTTGCAGTCACAGTTTACAAAACAAAAGCACTTTGAGTAGTTGTGAAGTAACTTTTCGGCCGGCTATAGCAAAACTGATGGAAAAATTTGAGTTGTTGGGGTAAGATATTGGGAATTAGGCATTGCACAACCGACATTATACCGTATTTTGCATGAAGATTTAGGTCTTAAGGTTTCAAAAGTTCAGTTGACACAAGAACTCAAGCTGATCGATTAGCAGGGAGGAAAAATCTTCGCCGATCGGGTCCTCAAAATGATACGAATTTTCATCGAAAAATCATCTTCAGTTATGAGACCCATTTTCACCTCGGAGGCAATATTAATAAGCAGAATTGTTGCATTTTGGGCTCGAAAAATTCAAGAATAATTGTTGAAAACCTATCCATTCCCAACATGTCACTGTTTTTGGGCTGGTGGTGGGACTGTACCTTGATTATCTCAAAATGAGGAAGGTGCAACTGTTCCGGTGTATGGATTGCGCTATAGTGACTTGATTAAACATAGTGGCGACAATTCGTTCAAATTGAGCCTAAAAATGGCGGATGGGGACATAGAACCATAGAACTTATGGAAACGATTGACTGAACTGACACACGTCAAAATCAAAATGATTGGGCCTGATAGTATTTGATTGTATATAACACGAATTAATTCAGAATACTACAGTGACTAAATCAAATGGGCCTTACATTTTGAATAAATCCCAAAAATCAGGTTAATGGAGAATGTAAACAAAAAGCCGTCATATTTAGGATCCGCCAATCAAAAACCAGACCACGCTTGTTAATTGAGTCACTGTAGATTGCGCTACCGAGCTTTGACCAATACATTTTTTATCACCAAATTTGAAGATATTGATGTAAATGACGTTCATTTTCAACAAGACGATACTACGTGCCACAGAAGCAACAAAATAATCACAATTTCGCAAAAAATGTTTCCATGTCGTATTATTTCTAGAAGAGGAGATCACCGTGATTCGACACTTTTAGACTTTTTGAATGGTTAGCTTCGAATCCAAATGAAATTGGATAAGTATTCACCTAGTGGCCAATGGTTTCTTCAATACCATACTCGCATAGTGGGCTATCAATAGAATGCCATTTGAATAAGAGTCAATATAAAATACACTAAATTTTCCTAGGAAGATCGAAACCTAGAACTTTCTCTGAAGGATCAACGATTAGACTTTTGTTGAAGATATTACAAGAACTCCATTCCGAACGCCAAATTTTGTAGTCACTTTCCTCAGATTGAAGGAAAGTATTAATCCATAAAGGTTTGCGCGACTTTAATCTGGCAATTCTAGAATCTGGAGGTAAGATACAATTGGAAATGAGTTCGGGTAGAAATGAAACTTTTCCAAAAATTTCTTGACTGAGACCTGTCTAAGAATATGAGGTGAAAGTATATGTGCTAGCACTGGTAACCAATGTAAAGGTTTATTAGTTCAAATGATAATTCTTATAACAAGGTTAAGCTGCGCATCAATTTTATTAACATGAGCACTATTGAACCAAAAAGAACAACAGCCAAAGTCAAAGTCACCATACAAAGAATGCTGGCATCAGCACCATTAAGAACCTGCTAATTTTTGAAGGATATTATTCTTCGACATCAATGAGAAGGATATGTGGCTATAACTGTACCCGTAGCGTTGACTACTATCGTTTAACATTGTCAATGTTATATCTATCTGCTATCTGCTATCTGCTATTTACAGTGAAATGAACGTTTGTTGGTTTCTTTCAGAATATACGCGTTATTTTGTTAATGTCAACAATGAAACCTCTCATTAGAAACTGCTATTTATAATCATCTTCCTTCCACTTATGAATTTGATATAAGTGATAAAAACTTCAAATTCAAAATTAAAACTCTGCTGTTATCTTAGGCTTACTATACTCGTAATATCAAAGAGTAGTGATGGGATATTTAAATTGTTACCCACATGTTAAGGAGAAGCTTTATTGAAATTTTATTATGGCTTGTGAACAAACTGTTTGTTGATTTTGTCTCATACATAATTAATTTGTCTGAAGAGACAAATAAAGATCAATTTGATGCAAAACCAAGGTCTCGAAACGTACCCTTGAAATCGTCATTTTTGATCGTTAGAACGACACAAACAAGCCGGAAAACAACTTCGACAGACACCGACAAAATCATACGCCTCCTTTTTACGTATTCGAAGCACGAACATACGCAACCCATCAATAATTCCCCCATATTTAGATCCCCATAGCAAGACTCATACCCTGGAGAGCAAGCAGACTCCCTCCTCTTTGTCGGATGTTTTCGATGCAAACGCAGAGATTGAGCCGATATATATGTATATTTCTCAGTCGAGGAAACTGCCTAAATCGAGTTTTCCATGTTTGCGCGCCCGGAACCAAACTTCGTAGGCAAGAGGCCCGGAGTTCCAAAACTTCATCAAGTCATCTTCGGCTTAGTTAGCGAGAGGTTTTGCGATTAATTTTGATTGTGAGTTGTACCTCTCGAATGCGAACAGGAGTTGTTGAGGAACAATGGGAAGAAACACTGTCTTTCGACTGGTATAGTTGTTGGAGGAATTTATATGGGTGGCGTTGGATTGTTGTGAGGAGGGTGGCTTGAAATTGGAGGGATGGATTATCTGTTCTGGTTGGGGTGTTTTGATTCATGCCGTTAGAATAAGGATGTAGAAGATTGATTTAGGATATCCGTTTTCCCAAAACATTTCAAGTTGTTTTCATGTCAATTGGTATGATTCGGTCACGTCCTTGAGTAAACATGTTTCTGTGGTTATTCAGTTCATTCTTCCACATCTTGTAGAACAAAATCGTGCTAGAATATATCAGAAACGCACCGTTTCTAATGGTTATATTTTATTATTATATGTTGGTACTCCGAACTTTCCGCTACGGCTTTATCTGTCAATTCATTAATTTGCCTCAAAAAAATCAGTTCTGCCAAACAACATTTTTCAATGCAAAAATCACTAAATGATATTTATTGAAATATTTCATTAATTTCTATAAGAATGCAATGAATTGGAGAAAATAATGTAAAGGGTGTTTTTTTTAGAGCTAAAGAATTTTATATTGCAATAAAACAACGGTGGATTATTCGATTAACATGAATTTTATTTATCCGCAAGATAATCTTGTGGCATTACATTTTAAATATGATTTCTGGCATATGACCGCCAAGGCTGGCTCGGATGTAGTCCAATCTGGACGTCCAATTTTCGATGACTTTTTCCAACATTTGTGGCCGTATATCGGCAATAACACGGCGAATGTTGTCTTCCAAATGGTCAAGGGTTTGTGGCTTATCCGCATAAACCAATGACTGTACATAGCCCTACAGATAGTAGTCTAGCGGTGTTAAATCACAAGATCTTGGAGGCCAATTCACAGGTCCAAAACGTGAAATTAGGCGGTCACCAAACGTGTCTTTCAATAAATCGATTGTGGCACGAGCTGTGTGACATGTTGCGCCGTCTTGTTGGAACCACAGCTCCTGGACATCATGGTTGTGCAATTCAGGAATGAAAAAGTTAGTAATCATGGCTCTATACCGATCACCATTGACTGTAACGTTCTGGCCATCATCGTTTTTGAAGAAGTACGGATCAATGATTCCACCAGCCCATAAAGCGCACCAAACAGTCAGTTTTTCTGGATGTAACGGTGTTTCGACATACACTTGTGGATTAGCTTCACTCCAAATGCGGCAGTTCTGTTTGTTGACGTAGTCATTCAACCAGAAGTGCGCTTCATCGCTAAACAAAATAAAATGGACGTAGTGCGCGATACGTATTCCGCACAGAACCATTATTTTCGAAATGAAATTGCACTATTTGCAAACGTTGTTCAGACGTGTGTCTATTCATGATGAATTGCCAAACCAAATTGAGAATAGATCACTTGAGAACTGTTAAATCGGTCGTCATCTTGAACAGTATTGCTAACTCAAAGTTATATACCTCGAAAAAAAAAAACACCCGTTATAACCGCAAAGAGACAAACTCCGTTCCCTGAGATATACCCACCCTCACATTCAACTAAACCCAATTTCTCAGGTAATCTGTCATAAGTGTCATAATTTGGCAACATGTTGAGTATGATCTTGTGTGACACCGAATTGCGGAAAACCCTCATACCCATGGGGGTCTCATCGTGTGAGTTGACTCTTCTATGGCGCAAATTCAAAAAGATTTTTCGGTATTGATGTCGTTATTGATGGCTATTATTATTACCTCTGGTAATACTTTGTTATTTACTGGGCTCAGTTCATGACTAGTTCTCCAGAATAATAGTTGGCATTATTGACTCGACGTATTCAAATATAACGGGGGTTTTTTTCGAGGTATATAACTTTGAGTTGGCATTACTGTTCAAGATGGCGACCGATTTAACAGCTGTCAAAAGATTTATTCTCAGTTTGGTTTGGCAATTCATCATGAATAGACTCACGCCTGAACAACAATTGTAAATAGTTGAATTTCATTTCGAAAATAATGGTTCTGTGTGGAATACGTATCGCGCACTACGTCGATTTTATTTTGTTTAGCGATGAAGCGCACTTCTGGTTGGATGGCTACGGCAACAAACAAAACTGCCGCATTTGGAGTGAAGCTAATCCTCAAGTGTATGTCGAAACACCGTTACATCCAGAAAAACTGACTGTTTGGTGCGCTTTATGGGCTGGTGGAATCATTGGTTCGTACTTCTTCAAAAACAATGATGGGCAAAACGTTACAGTCAATGGTATAGAGCCATGATTACTAACTTTTTCATTCCTGAATTGAACAACCATGATGTCTAGGAGCTGTGGTTCCAAGACAGCGCAATATGTCACACAGCTCGTGCCACAATCGATTTATTGAAAGACACGTTTGGTGACCGCCTAATTTCACGTTTTGGACCTGTGAATTGGCCTCCAAAATCTTGTGATTTAACACTGCTAGACTACTTTCTGTGAGGCTATGCAAAGTCATTGGTCTATGCGGATAAGCCACAAACCCTTGACCATTTGGAAGACAACATTCGCCGTGTTATTGCCGATATACGGCCACAAATGTTGGAAAAAGTTATCGAAAATTGGACGTCCAGATTGGACTACATCCGAGCCAGCCGTGGCGGTCATATGCCAGAAATCATATTTGAAATATAATGCCACAAGATTATCGTGAGGATGAATAAGATTCATGTCAATCAAATAATTCATCGTTGTTTTATTGCAATTTAAAGTTCTATAGTTCTAAAAAAAACACCCTTTACCAAGTGTATACCAAGTGAAGAATTTGATGGAAATAAAAGTAGATTCAGTGGATACGAAAAATTGTTGAGTAAGGTCGAAATTTGACATGTCCTGTCAGTGAACGATCGAAGAACCAACCGAACAAAGCCTCGATCAACCCTCCGATAAAAGCAACCCCCATCCCTCAGCAAATTCCGATTCCGATTGATCTCGACCGAATTCAAAAGATATCTTCCGACAAATTCCGCTTCCCGTGGCTCCATTGACATCAATTCGTCAGTCAACAGTCGATTTTCCCCCCGTATAGGGTCGGCACACTAGGGTTTTCCACGGAAATCCGTGGAAAATGCGTGTGACAAATCCTCCCCAACCCCTCGCGGAGGGGTTAAAGTGCCGAGTAATTAGGTCGGACCAGAAGGGATCGGACATCATCGAAAAAGCGAGTTTTCCAGCTGGGGAAAACAGTCGGGAAACTGTTCTTCGTCCGGACCCCGCTTGTAATTGTAGAGAGAAAGGAAAGCGAAAGGGTTAGGGCGATAATGAGTGTTTCTGCGAGGAGTTCGAAGGGGTTGTTTTTTCAGCTGTGACCGATGCTTCTCTAGGGTGAATTGATTCGGTATAGTTCGAACGGTTCGGTTGGCATTCCTGAATAGGGTTCAATAGGGGTGACAGCATTGCGATCCTCCTAAAATATTTTTTCTTTGGGGTCGTTAATGTATCAGGTGCCTCAAAAGAAAGATAAAATGTAAAAGAGTGTTTTAAAAAACATAAGCGGTTTGTCGAACAGATGTTTATTCATTATGAAAATACATAATTTCGAAAATCTCTTGAAGATAATGTTGTCTCAGTGTCTACTTTCGCTTTCAAGATAATCAGTTGGTTTAATAACGTGAACTTTATTTACTTGGACATATGCTCAAAATGCCCCACGTTGGGCGCCAATTGCCACGTTTAAGCCCGGCTAGGACTTTTTTTTGTAAAACGTGAATAATAAAAATAAGAAAATATTCAATTTCAGAACAGGGTTCAATAAAAATCAATATATTTTGTATATATTCGCAAAATTATGATTATATGAGAAAAGTACCATAAACAATGAAAATCAATGACACATATTTTGGACTAGCTGTGATACTGCAGAATAATGGTAACTGCGATGTGCTTGACAGTGGTAGTTCGAATGAGCGGAGGTTCTTTTCTTCAGTGGCCTGATGACCAGAAATTCCGGTGGAAATAGAAAATTTTCTAATCTGAGCGAAGCAGAAGAGAGATGAAGACTTCTCTTCAAACAAACTGAAATATTTCAAAGCCATATTGCATTGACCGTGGTACATAGAAATCTCACTTCACCTTAATTTTCTTCTGAATCCGTATAAAACCGTGACCATTTTTACATAACAAGTCAACTATCTTCGATGAGTAACACTATTATATCCCACAATGTGTAATTATACTATCTTCGAATGATACAATTTGGCAAATCAATTTTAATCGAAGTGTTATCATCGAGAGAAAACCAGTGAAAGAATGAATTCCCCAGCTCTAGCAATGAACAATGTCTTGCACAAAGAACGCGGTCACATGAGTAGAACGTTACACGATAAAGAGATGTTGGTGAACGTTTGTAAGCGCTTAATTGTCTAGTTTACCAATTCCAGAGTTCTAAGGGACTCCTATATCTGGGATGGCTTCAAGTAGGCTAATTCCTTACTTCTACAAGTTTCGTGTCCAAAGCAGGTTTTGCATTGGCTAGCGATGGCGAGGCGTTTAGTCACCAGGTGATCCGGAGTTTATATCTCCTCCTCACAGAATATGCACACATCATTTTCTGTGAGACCCATTCTCATGAAGTGTTTTCAGAGGCGATAATGCCATGTGAGGAATCAAGTGAGGAGATGTAGCATATTGTTTTAAGATCCAGATACTTCTTGGTTCTCGCATAGTCAAAGTTTTGAAGAAACTTTCTGGAGTGATCTGAACCAGGAAGATTCCGCCAGAGTGTTTCTCTTTCGGTTTCTTCTCTCTCCTGAAACTCTTTCTTGTAGGTGCATTTGTCTAAGCCACAGATAGGTTCCAGGCCGATGAAAGGAGTTTGGGCTTTTTTTCTGGCAAGTGTGTTTGCCTCTTCATTCCCTCTAATTCCCGAGTGGCCGGAACCCAGATTAAAAAAGATCTTGTTATTTTTGCCCATTTCATTGAATTTTCTTCGGCACTCCAATATCATCTTAGAATCGATGATGTGTGAGCTCAGTGCTTTCATTGCAGCCTGACTATTAGAATATACATGAATTAAGTACTGAATCAAATACTAATATTTTTGTCCCTGCTAGCTCGAAAACCGTTGAAAAACATAAAAAACATAATGATATTAAATCTTACCATTTGTTCGATGAAATCATCAAAAGAGATATAACTGCGCCCTTTCCAAACTGAAAATCATTTCAATTTAATACATGAAACTTTCAAGTGAATAAGTTACAAGAAAACCCTCAAATTTGGAGTTAAAAAAATGTATTCTTGCAAGTTTGAATTTCAAATAATAACTTTCTGAATCGAAATCGATCAATTCCAGACACCACTGTTTTTTTCAGAATGGTGTGAACAGAAGACATCCTCCAATCAACTTAAACCCCCGAAAAACTTCCCCAAAACGGGTTTACCCAACTTCCCTAAATGATAAATCCATTCACCCTCGACCCGAAGATTCCAATTCAGAGCCATCTCCACCAGGTGAATGGACTACTTTCACACCGTTCTACCCTTCTAACCCTCCAGAGGGGCATCCCTCTTGATATGCTAATTCAATCTGAGCCTCACCCGACCATTCCTCAATTGCGCCAAGTCCGAATCCAATATACCCCTCACCTTCTCTCCCCTTACCCCTCAGGCTAAGCGTTTTATAATTGAAAACAAATTCGCCAACTTACGGAACACGAAAAGACCGCCTATTTTCCACCCCACACCCCTCTATGGCTGAGGGAATTCGTCAATTGTAGTCGGGATTGAGTGGCTGGAAGTTTCGAGACAAGTTTCGCGACTGCAATATCTCCGGGTCGTCGTGTTTACAATTTTATTCCGGGCTTAGAGGATAGAGGGCATTCGAGTGGCTATAATACTGGGACGTGACCCACGGTGGTGGCATAAGAGATTGCTCTTTGAACTGTGGAAGATGGGGACGTTGCATGTCTGCGGTTTGTACAAGGAGGTTGGAGGTAGCTGAAAAAAACTGGGACGTTTCAACAGTGAGATTTGTCATTTTCTGGTTGAGGTTTTTGTAGGAGATGTCTGGTGTGTCCTTCCACTTTGAGGAAGTCTGTGATTAGAAACGTTTCATTGAAGAACCTTTTGTCGTTGTAATTCTTCAGATAATAAGTTACGTAGCAACTAGATCTACCCCAGAACTTCCTTATATATAAAACTTCTCTTCCTGATATAATTTGAGGATTCACTTCTTCAAGAATCACATTGTGAAACACCTTGCATGTAACAAAAACCTAAGGTTTTTCTTCTTATACACTACTGTTCTATTGACTATGAGGCCCTTCATACATCTTGCTGGTTCTGAGAGCTGACAGGTCTTAAAGAGGTGAATAACCTGAATTGTCACATAGTACTCTATTCTAACAGTCTAGTTCCTGCTGAGGCACTGAGCCCTAATGTAATAGACTCAAAGTTGATATTGGAGTGTTGAGAAGAAAATTAGGCAAGAATAGAAAGATTTTATTAATCTGGGTTCCTGGTTTCCCAAAAAGAAACAAAGAAACAAGTGGGCATCAACTGCCCCTGCTCTGACTAAGGTAAATAACCTCCAAAAAAAGGTTCGGAAGAGAAAGGAAACCTTAGGAGAACTACTTTTATCCAGAGATGGAGCACTCCAAGAAGTAACTTCGATACTTTAATACAGCACGATATAAAAACATCTGGGTCTCTCTGAAAAGATGGTTCACCTACTCACTGGCTACTGCTACCTCTGGAAGGAGGATAGGTTTATCAGAAACTAATGAGGTAGAGGAAGAAACTTCTGATCATTTGGTTACAGGCCTTGCAAGTCAACACAAAAATGCTTCGAACGAGAGCCTTGAAGGAGGATGTAATCTTAAACCTTAAGCCTTTCATTGTTTCATCTCAGTGTTGTTCTCCTTTGGTGAAGTGATGTGTTCTGCTCGAGCAGGTGGCAAGATACCAAAGAAAAGTATTTGTGTAACTGCTAATTACATAGTCTTTGTGACAGTCGATATTTGACTTAACATGCACTTCCCAAAAAATTGCGTGATTTTTAATTTTGTTGAAGGTCTTCACACTTACTTCTATTAAATGGTCATCTAGGAATGGTATTTGCAGGTCTTTATTTATCCTTTCGTTACTGACAAACCATGGTGCATTCACTGCTTCTCTGAGAATAGCATTCTTTTCAAATTGAGGTACCTGCACATGGGACCCAAGCGGCGTATCCTCAAGCTGGGCATGCGTAAGTAATAAGTGGATGAACTGTTTTTGAAGAATAGCGGTTCAGCATGGAATCTCTTTGAAGTCATACCATACATTGTAGTCCATTAGAACTCTACAACTAGGTAAGCTTTAAATAGTGCTGTGTGAGGTTAGCTGAGATAATCAGTACCAAAGTTGATTCTTGACTAATGGTATTATTCAGTATGTTCTGTCTCTGAAAGTGTTGAATACTTTTTGCAATAATTAATCACTGAAAGAGAAGTTCATTGAATTCAGGATTCTCTTGTATATACGATACAAAATGATAGAAAGAAGGAAGAAAAAAAAAATTACTATAATTTTGATTATGTCAGGATCCTCCTGCTGTATTTGAAGGACCAAAATAACACTATCTGCCTGGAATTCGCAGCCAATCTATTGAAAATATTAAAATTCATAGTTTTCCACAAGATTCAAACGATCTTCCCCACACAACTGAACACAACTGACCCACGAAGGTACCCCTGATGGATCCCACCTCTATCGCTAACCCTCCCATACTCCTCAAATTAATTCCCACACGACCCAGAGCACATTCAACCCTCTCGACCTCAACTAAAAATTCCCCCGTCATTACGTGGCTCCGCCCCCTCCTATATTTTTCAAATCGATAAGCCAGGCTGCAATTTTATGATTTACTTTACGACCGCCCGTATCGACGGAATCCTGGCAGACTGTCTGGATTGTTTATCGGCATCCGGGGCCCCAAAAACGCCCCTAATAACGGGTCTTAGAGGCGAACATTCGTCTTCCCCCACCCCTCATATGTTTCGCCCGTTGTTATTCAATAGTTTACATGCGATAGCCTGACCTTGAGAGTTTACGCGGCGGCACTCTGGATTGCTAGGCTACTGAACGCATAGAACGCATGGTGTTGACATAGAGTGGGGTTATTTCAATTTTCTGTGATGTTGATAGTTCTTCCTTGATTTGAACGACTTATCTTGAATAATAGTGGGGGAAGGACAAGGACAACTTCAACAGTTTTTAAGCATGATAGGATAAGTGGGGGAGCCTCCAAATCATTTCAAATAATTCAGTGATGAAGCTCCTGAAAAATTACATACTTGAGCTTGACTTGACTTGATTTTAAAATTTATAACTTGACTTGATATGAAGCTAAATGACATTACTTGAGCTTAATATGCACGCGTCGCACGGCATATATTTATGCAATCTCATGCGCGCTTAGACTAAATAAGGGGATTCCTCGAGCACCGAGAGACTGGAGCATTCGCCAGTGTGATAATAGTAGTTTTTTCACATTTCTATAAAATCTGTTGATAGATTCCAGTGGTTTCAGAAATATATTTCTCTAATTCTGTGGTTATTCCGTTCATTCTTCTACATCTTGTAGAACAAAATCGTGCGAGAATATATCAGAAATACACAGTTTTCATGGTTATATTTTATTATTATATGTTGGTACTCTGAACTTTCCGCCACTGCTTTATCTTTCAATTCATTTGAAATTTGCCTTAAAGAAATCAGTTCTTCCAACCAACATTTTCCAATGAAAAAATCACTAAATGATATTTATGGAAATATTTCAGTGATTTCAATAAAAATGCAATGGATTAGAGAAAATAATGTATAATACTCGTACAGAAGGCTCATTCTACCACTCGTTCATTCAAAAACTCGCCACTTCGTGGCTCGTTTTTGAATTTTGAACTCGTGGAAGAATATCAATGCCTTCTGCACTTGTATTATAAATAACTATTCCAAACTTCCAGCATCTTCAGCTCATGTTGAAAGACAATTTTCCAGGGCTGCTCTTACACTTATAAAAACTCGCAATAGGTTAGACGAGAAATATATAAGATGCCTCACGTGTTTTAGACCCTGGATGGAAAATTATGAAATCAAACAAAGCCTGGAGGTTCCTCAATATCAAGAAACTTGATTTTTTATTATTTCTCATTTTTTTATGATTTATAGTGATTTAATTTATGTTTCTATTTCAAAGAAGTTGATATTTCGAGTCTTTTATACAATAAATTTAATAATTGAAAGTGTTTTTTGCAAGGTTCCTTCTCATTTCATCATTTTTTTATTAATGTGACACTACACAATAACTGATAAAAACCAAGTAGATTGATAAATGAATACTTGACTTGACTTGAGATTGAAAAATTACTACTTGTTTCGAGCTTGACTTGAAACCAAGTCAAGCTCAAGCCAAGAAGCTTGAAAATCAAGCCAAGTCAAGAATTCCTAGTGATGTTTATTGATTAAAATTAGTTTTCCGTTTCATTTGAATATTTCTCAGGAACAAGGGAACAAAAAGGAAGTAAAGACACAATTGCATTCAACATGGCATTCTCGACGTCATTTGGATATGCATATAATAGATAGTCATAAACGAAAGCGTTTGTTCCCATCATTTATTCAACAGTTTAATTCTGTGAAGATCATTAAGTAGTGAACCCATTATTATAATGGTATTTCGTTGTAAAGATTATTCCGATTGATTAGATTCATACGATAACATTGAGGTTAGAATTAAATGTCGAATGAAATGCAATTGATACAGGTTGTAAGTTTGAAATTATTTGCATCACGAAATTCAATTGAATATGTTATTGACGAAATGTGGATCCAGAACATCATCTTCGAAACACTAAATGAATCGTCAGTTGTACCTGCCATATATACCCTCCACCATATTCCAGGAGGTGTAGTTCTGCCGAGTATTGGGCAGTATTCGACGCTATCTCTCGGGCTAGCAAAGAACCACTACAAGATGATGCTATTTGAAGTAAATGGAAAATGCGATGAATTCTGGCGAAAAGACATTCGGGAATTTACTCGAACAAACACTGACAATGGATCTTGTTCAAAATAAAGTCACTGAATGTTGAATATATATTATATTATCGACCTATTTTGTCATTAAAGAATCATCTGGTTTCAATGAATTGTCATAACTAAGATTATTATGATGATTTCTTGAAACCAGATGATTCTTTAATGGAGCTAAATATGAATTTCAACGAAGATGATTTATTCAATGCTTGGCAGAATTTCATAATTAATGTGATATTATGTAGCATAGAAATGTCAGAGGACAATCTGCCTCGAATAATTAGAGGCCTGTCCTAAGCGAATTAACTTTAGTATTAACTTCAGATTGACGTCATTGTGAGTTTGCCCAATCCAGTTTATTTCTCATCATACGATGGGCATGAGTTATTCGAGTACTAACAGCTACTTTTGAATATTTTCGTTGTTTTTGTTTTCCATTATACTTATTACTTTCGTAGAATGTATTTTTACATCAGTTATTGGGAAAGAGAACTTAGTACTCATTTTCACAAAAGAAATTATCGATCATTGTCTCAAATAAATTCCTCCCACACAATGAAAGCCATTGTCGCATTTATTTTCAACTGATATGCCCATCTCACGGGTGAAAATCAACTAAAAATCTACTTTCAAGCCGCCCAACCGACTGCATATGTGACTATCCCCACTTCGCCATTGAAAGAGAACAATCGATATCGTATCACACAGATGTTTCGATTGTTGCACTGTTCCTCTGGACCACTAGTATTCTCTGGAATAACCTTCAATATTCTATCTTTCCGAATGGCTATTTCAGTATTTGTTGAAATTTTCCTGAGGAAAATGGAATGAGCACTGAAAGTCAGGAGCTCGTTCATTCACTTGCCAGTTATATCCTTGAAGGTCACATAACTGTATAAAGCTATATAAGTGGTCTTGAAGGGTGCAATTGGCCAATGAATGACCGAGCGCTCGAAAACTCCTGTCATCTCGCCAGTGCCCTCCTCATTTTCACACTCCCGACTATCCCATTCAAATCTCCCCTCTAACCTCACAAATATGGAGTGTTCCAACAGCTTGCTCGATGGTTTACATGCGATGGCCCGACCTTGAGCATTTAAACGACGGCACCCAGATTGCCTAATAGCTTGACATCTGACACGGGTACTCGCGCTTGTACGACTCGTGTTCGAGATGTTCTCGGCATCCTGTCAAATCGATATATTGTTCCATCGATGGGTGGTGGGGGGATAGATTGATCCTTCGTTGTCTCGCGGTTATCTCGATTCGTGGAACGCGGAACGGTGAGACGAGTGTCGGTTTTTATTGGTTTCGATTGATTTGGGAAGGGGGAATCGAGGGGTCTTATTGCTTCTTGACTTGTGTTTATTTTGGGGAGGGCGAGAGTTGTTGTTGATTGTTTGTCGGGTTGTGTTCGTGTGAGGACTTGATTTGAATCTGTCAGTGGTTTGGGAATGTTTTGTTGTCGGAGATATCGGTTTTGAAGGTTTCGTTGAAATTGATAAGACATTTTAAACGATTTTCGCTTATTTTTCAATTGAGGAATATCTGTTTCAGTGTAATCTCACTAAGACTAAAGAAGCTTACGCACTTTGTGATTTGCCACACAGTTATGTTGTCTCCAAGCACGCATGTATGAATTTTTGTCAATACTTCCTGCATTTCTCGATTTCAAATGATTTTGCTATCAGCGTAGAATTTTGCAAGAGGCTTGAAATTTTTATTATTCAATGCAAGTTTATTTAATTGTATAGAGGAAGGTAAAGCATTAATGATAGAGAACCTTATCAGCCAAATGGCCGTCACTGCTACGCTTGCAGCACTATATCCTTTTCTCGAAATTTTCTTTGACCAATTCGCACATTTGCGGCTTTATGTCACGAATTCCATTCTTCAAGAATTCCATCTTCAAGGTCTTAACTCGATTGTGGAGCTTTAACGTAGGCTTTATCTTTTACATAGCCCCCAAAAGAAAAAATCTGAAGGTGTAAAGATCTCAGTGGCCAATTGTGATCGTCTCTTAAAGAAATACCACGGTCAGGAAATTTTTCCTGCAAACTTGCTCCGATTCTTGTGTGGCTGTCTTGTTGAAGAGTTAAGACTTAGGTCTTCATGCAAAATACGGTGTAATGTTGTTTGTGGGATGTCTGATTCCCAAAATCGTCAGGGAATCCACAAGTCTGGGTTGTGCAATATTCCCAGTTGATCTTTACATCATTAACTTTTCCCAAAAGCTCGAATTTTTCCAACAATTTCAATATTGCTGGCTGAGAAGGTGCTTCACGACTACTCAAAAGTTTTTAGTTTTTCGAATGTGACTGCAATATTTTCATCACTTTTTTGAAAATTTCATTGGGTTGTTGAATCATTTATGCGTTTTCAGTCATAACGCAGTTTTCACTTGTCAAATGTAAAAATATGACAGCTTCAAAAGCCACAGCTGCCCAGATAACGAGCTATTCAAAATGAAAAAGATTATTGGAAAACGCTTTAGGAGAAGAAGCAGGCTGCAGTCCCAAATTTCAAAAACTATTGAAGGCAGTACCTAACAGGTACTGCCTTAGGATACTACCGCTTCAGTCGGGTTTGATAATATAGTTTTCAGTAGACAAAATGCAGTAGTTATATTGTTGTGCAGACGTTCTTTGAAAACTGGAGGAGCTTTGGCTACAAAAATGACCTTTTTGCATCTGTTTTTACGATTTCCTGGATGTGGGCTAGAATAATTCAATAACACGTAGCTCAATATGATGGATAAAAACAAGTTCATTGTATTGACATTGCACCTTGATACAAATTGATGTGAATCATGGACAAACTGAACGAATTGCGCTTCCAACTGCTTGACCACCAAGCTCATTCTTCAGATCTTGCCTCAAATGATTAGTGGCTTTGTTGACTTCAAAAGAACGCTCCAGGGAAAGAAATTTGGCTCTAATGAAGAAGTGGTTTCCGAGGCAAAGCTGAATCTTTCTGCAGAAAAGGTATAGAAAAGTTGGAGTACATTTATAACTTTTGAAGGTGACCATGTTAGAAAATGAAGTCGAGTTTTCAACAAGAAAAAAGGGTTTTTACTGTTTAGGCCCAGGACTTATTAAGTGAAACGTTAAGCTGTGAAGGTGGTAACTGAGCGGGGAAAACTTGTTGAACTTTCGGAAAGAATCCTTAGCCATGGGCACATCCCGAACGACTCCATAAAATTTCAAGCCATTCTCTCTAACAAATTCCCTATCCGAGCCGGGATAAAACATTCACAAAGGAATGGAAAACAAAGAGGTTGATGAAAATTTATATCGGGTATATACGTGGGGGCGAATTACCGGGCGCTTACCCGTAAATATGAGATCAGAAGGGAGCTCGTAAACTCGGAGATATAGACCCTGACATCTGAACAAATAGTTACAGTTAATTGAAATTCCCCTGTATGGAAAACATCGAATGCGCAGGGTACATAAATTAACCGTTTCAAAATATGGACTCGACGATGTTAATGGTGCTCAGGCACGCATCTAAATAATTTGTCTTCGCGTAATGATCTCAATTAAAGGATGGAGCAAATGGATAATCAGACTTTGCCGTTGGGGTAATCTCTGGTTATTGGTTAACTTTAATTAATGCACGATAGCAAGGCATCGAAATACAATGGAAATAGAACTTTGGCAGATTTTCAATTTGCTGAATTGTTACAGCTTCTTTTGCATATTTTCCTCGTTTTTGTTCTACATTATACTTGTTACTTTCGTAGAATTCATTTTGATTTCAAACCAGTTAAGGCGAAAGAGAAATTAGTACTAATTTTCACCTAAGAAATTATTGTTGCAAATAAAATCATCGCATTCAATGGAATGCTATTGTCGTATTTATTTTCAACCGATATGCCAATCCCACGTTTGAAAATCAACTAATATTTGACTGCCTAGCCGCCCAACAGACTGCAAGTGTGAGGATCCCCACTTCGCCATTGAAAGAGAACAACCATTTATTCGATATCGTACACACAGATGTTTCGATGGTGGCACTGTTCCTATGGACCATAAGTATTCTGAAACATCTGAATAAATGGTTTCAGTTAATTGAAATTTCCCTGTATGGAAAACATCGAATGCGCAGGGTACATAAATTAACCGTTTCAAAATATGGACTCGACGATGTTAATGGTGCTCAGGCACGCATCTAAATAATTTGTCTTGGCGTAATGATCTCAATTAAAGGATGGAGCAAATGGATAATCAGACTTTGCCGTTGGGGTAATCTCTGGTTATTGGTTAACTTTAATTAATGCACGATAGCGAGGAATGGAAATAGAACTTTGGCAGGTTTAGATCGGGGGGTCTATTGTCGATTTATATCAGGTGGGCAGGAGAGTTAGGGGTTCTTTTTATACATATTATCATGAAAATTTTTTGACAGTTCTATTATTATTATTATTCGAACTGGTGTCATTGTGGCTTGGTTAGCCTTTCGGGAACTGCAACCATGTAAATCTTTTGTTCTCTATCCTACTCATTCAAGGAAACCCAAGGAGGTCCTAAATGCGTTGATAAAACTGACAACCTCCTTAGGGGCCTTGGCTGTTACCTCACGGGTATCCAGGACAGGCTTTCCCATATGAATGGTTCTTAGGCCAGCCAACTCTGGGACATTTGAATACCATGTGCTCAGCTTTTCTGCTTCTGATCCACAGAGCCTGCAAATCTCATCTGCTGTATTTCCCATGCGGTACATATGATGTTTGTACCAACAGTGCCCCGTCAGCATTTCCACCATCACATGAAGCTCGGCTCGTGACAGCTTCGAGAGCTTTCTGGTGTAAGAGGGTAAAACCATCAAGAATTTCTTGACCTGAGTAAGTCCAGGAGTGTTTGTCCAGTGGATTGTCCTGTTATTCAACTCTCATTGCTGGACCGCTGCCTTATATTGGTCTTTCCCTAACCCACATGTGTTAACTTTGATACACTTTCTGCAAGTTCATCGGCTTTTTCGTTTCCTTCAACACCACAGTGCTTGCTGCCTAGTTAAAGCAATAACTATTTTTGCCATCGTTGGAGCATCGATCAGAGCTAAATTTCTTTCCGTGTATCATTTTTTTGAGGTCTGCAAAAAGCCAGAAATCACTGGGGGCAGATCTGGACCATAAGCTGGGTGGTCATCAAATGGAAGCACAATTCGTTCAATCTGACTATGATTTTCCTAGATTTGTGACAAGGGTCATTATCTTGGTGGAAGAAATTTTCTTCTTGCATTTGGGGAAGTTTGTTCTTAATTTTTGCACTCAATCGATCCAATAACGTTATGCACTATTCACCGTTGATTATTTAAACTTTGCCAAGATAGTCAATAAATAATTACACCATGACGTTCCAAAATACAGATGGAATAAACTTACCAATTGATGTTGTGTCGATTTGGAAGTCTTTTATCGAGTATTTTCTATTGAACTGACGTTCTCTTTGACTCAGGGGTGTAGTGAATACTCCATGTTTCATTTACTGCCAATTTCAGATGCAAAAAATTCAGGTTTATTCTGCTTGAATAACGATCTAAATCGCCTATGCGCCAACGCGGCACCCATTTAAAGCAAAGCTTTCTCATGGAGAAATTTTCAAGAAGAATAGTGAACTCACTGTCTTCTGATATCTTCAATATCACCACTATCTGACAAAAATTCAAGACGATTTCTTGGAGTTTTTTGATGATTTGAATTTGATGATCTACTGACTTCGGGCGACCTCTACGTTTAGCGTCGTCAGTGGCTCTTCGACCACGTTTGAAGTCAGCATACCACCCTTTACCATTGTTGTCGATAGAGCAGAGTCGGAATAACACTTATCAAGAATTTGCCTTGCTTGAATTTGACTCGTAGATTGATGTTAACGAGAAAAAAAGTGGGACGTTTTCTATATGTTAAGAGAATTTTCCACAACCGACTAACATTGCAGATAACATGTAGATTTTTTGGCTGCTTTCTGTATCCTTCATTTCATCAGACGATTATTTGTTTATGATAAAACTTGCAGACTCGTCCTGCAATCATCCCATAACCAAAAAATACGACGCACTTCATCATCCAAGTCTCAAAAAAAGTTTCTATTACCATCAACGATAAAACCGTCATAAAGCCCTAAGACCCCTCCTCTCCCCGTAGGACACCGTCTGAAAAACCTGACAAAACCCAAACAATCCCCAGAGATATGAATAACGACCTTCTGCAACTCACGACGTGGTACTCCCACCCCCGTAACACCCCTTTAAGAGGCCGCCCGGCCCACTTCGGCCTGCTTTTTGTCTGTTTTAATGCGTGCTATTAATAAATAATCTGGAGGAAAATGCACAGAAGAGGCTGTTTGCGCCGACAAGAAGGAAAAGAACGGTTTTTGTTGCGCGTCAACGTCCAATCCGGGTAATAAAAGGCATATGACCTGGGGATGGATCCCGAAACTACCGCTGGACAGTGGCGTACCCATTGACCAATATCTAACCCCTCCCCTCAGGTGGAATATCCATTATAACTCAACGCTCAATAATTCAAGGCAATTTGGAGCAAAATCCATCAATCTGTCGTCTCTCTAGTTGAATTTTGTCAATTGAAATGATACCGTAGATCACAAAAATGCTTGGAGTTGAGTGATGAGTACATTATTTCAGAAATTATTTGTTATAAACTGAAATTTTGAAAAGGAATCTCGATAATTTTCTCGAGGCTGCCTCCTCTCCTAGACTCGAGATACGGACTTGAAAACTCATCATGTTTTAGATCATAACTGGATCTTCGAAAAACTTTTCTATTGGAGGGGTCTGTAACGAATATTTTTGGAGAAATGACGATTCTTGTAAAAGAATGCATCAACCATCATCATTGTTGAAAAGTCTAAGGTGGATGACGTGACATTTTTCTATTATATTCAGTGTTCAACTTTTGATTTGTGTTGCATAATCTCTGTTAGAATATTACTTCATCCGAACAAATTACGAGAGAGACAACTAACATTACATGCAACCCTACACTTGAAGTATTACTTCATATCGTACGGTGGCGCTGCGAGTCTGCGCGTGGCGAGGCCATCGAGAGAGAAAACAAGAATAGATCTTCGATGATCGAGAGCAAACGTCAGGGACATAACCTGAGAGATTCAGCCCTTCTGAATAGCCTTCCGTTCTGACATCTGAACTGGGTTGAGCTCCCTTCTAGGTTGAGCTCCCTTCTGTTCTGCCTTCTGAACTGAACTTGCTTAGAGATAGTGAGAGACTTACTAGAGAGTTTGATAATAAACGATTAAAATCATCATCTGTGTATTAGTGAATACTCTGAATTTAGAAACCCAAATATCCAACAATCTCAAAACTATTCAGAATTTTATTATGAGTAAGCAAACTTCTCTGGAAAACTCCTTCAAAAGAAAGAAAATTGAAGCAGGCGAATCTTCAAATTTTTCGCGTATGAATGCAACAGCTGACAATTCGACAGGTGAAAATAAACCTCAAAAAGTGTCTGTAAATTCAAAAGACATTAGAAACGAATAATCAAATTTTTTTTTTTCTTTTATACCTCTTCAACTCTCACCAAGACTTAGGTCTGGGTACGCCACTGCCTCTGGAACAATCGATACCCAATCAGGGACGGCTGTGTTCGGTCCATAGCGAAACAACATGCGGATGTTACAGTTTTTTGGGTTTTATCAGATCGGGTATGTTTCCGCTACGTTGGATGAAAAAAGATTATTCGATATTGGAAAAAAAAACTTTGCGATGTGTCACATGAGCGTGGTTGGCTTTTTTTAAATTTGAATATTTATCTGTCGGACCAAGTTATCGGGATTGAACTTCAATGTGTAAATTTCCCCTTCTTTTGGTTGTTATGCCATACTTATCTTCGCTCGATGATATTTTGGTGAAACTACACAATAGGTATGTTGCGTCATAGGTATAACAAAATTTAGGTTTTCCACATCAAAGGCCATATTTAAAATACTAAAATAGCATTAATTTATGTCTCGAATTCAATCCAATAAAATTGATTTGAATTGTGATAATTCCTATCGACTAGCACGTGACTGCGAACGCCAATCAGGGCAATCTGACGTCATAGCACTAGAACGTTTAGAACGATAGACTTAACTGTCATTCAATATGATAAATTAGAAATGAAAATTGTCTTCAAAAGTAGAGAAATGATATGTACTACATAATTAGGGATTCATCAGGCCAAGTAGCTTGACATTTTAACCAACTACTTGATTTGAAAATCAAGCTAATGGAAAATTAGATACTTGAGCTTGACTTGACTTGGCTTTAGATATTTATTGCTTTACTTGATATCAAGCTACTTTTCATTACTTGAGCTTGATATGGCATATATTTCTGTAATCTCGCTCGCTCTCAGACTAATTAAGGGGATTCCTCGAGCGCCGAGAGACTGAAGCATTCGTCAGTGTGACTTTATTAGTAGTTTTCTTACATTTCTATGAAATCTTTAGGTAGATTTTGGTAATTTCAAAATAGTTATTTATAATACAAGTGCAGAAGGCATTGATATTCTTCCACGAGTTCAAAATTCAAAAACGAGCCATGAAGTGGCGAGTTTTGGAATGAACGAGTGGTAGAATGAGCCTTCTGTACAAGTATTATACATTATTTTCTCTAATTCATTGCATTTTCATTGAAATTAATGAAATATTTCCATAAATATATTTTAGTGATTTGTGCATTGAAAAATGTTGGTTGGCAGAACTGATTTCTTTGAGGCAAATTGATGAATTGACAGATAAAGCCGTGGCGGAAAGTTCGGAGTACCAACATAGAAATATCTTTCCAAACTTGGCTTGAATGACCTAGGATTTTTCAATCTACGCCAGCATCTTCAGCTCCTGTTAAAAAACAATTTTCCAGAACTGCTCCTACATCTACGAAAACCTGCAATAGATTAGGCGATAAATCTATAAGATGTCTCATGTGTCTTAGATCCTGGATGGAAAATTAAGGAATCAAACAAAGCCTGGAGGTTTCTCCATATTAAGAAACTTTGTTTTTTATTTTGTTATGATTTATAGTGATTTAATTTATGTTTCTTTTTCAAAAAAGTTGCTATTTTCGATTCTTTTATACAATAAGTTTGATGATTTCTGCAAGGTTCCTTCTCATTTCATATTTTTTTTATTGATTTGACACTACACAATAAAACTGCTAAAAATCGAGTAGCTTGATATGATTCAAGTACTTGATAAATAAATACTTGACTTGAGATTGAGAAACTACTACTTGATTTGAGCTTGACTTGAAATCAAGACTTGACTTGAAATTTAGAAACTACTACTTGACTGGAGCTTGACTCAAAATCAAGTCAAGCTGAAGCCAAGTAGCTTGAAAATCAAGCCAAGCTGTGAATCCCTATTCATAATGCAAAATTAAATCAGCATCAAACTAGCAGCAGATAACAATAAACAATGTCAACTTTCTATAGAGGGTGAAATACTAATATGTGTAAAGTCCTGACCCCAGCGCACAGAACAATAGGCCGGACAATTCCTATCTTCCATGATCGACAGACACAAGCAAATACATCCCCAACAATGGTAAAGTTAACATCCCTAAAGACTAGAGAAACGTCGAAAACCCTCCCCTCAGACCCCCTAGCTAGCTGCAGGCATTTCCTCGCTCCAAGACATTCGAAAGTAGTCATTATGGAAATTAATCGAAACTAGTCGTACATGAACCCCAACTATCGGCCTCCGACACATGCAGAACAGGCAGGGGCCTTTCCAAACCCCTGTCGATATCCAGAAAAGGCTCGCATGACATCACGCCACATTCTCGGCTGAATTTCTTCCCGAAATGGTACGTGACACGTTTACTGTCGGTTCGTAAAATGTTCCTTGGTTGTGTGAGCGCGAAGGAGTCAATCTTAGGTCGATTAGATCCGCTGGTTTTGGATTCGTCGCGAGATTAGTCGCATGAACGTGGCGTGGTTGGGCGCTGTTTTTATGTTCAGTGAGTTTGGAATGTTGAATTAGGCAGAATTTAATTATTTCGTGAATATGTTTGTACCAACATTTGAGATTCTCTACCTGAAAATACTCATGAACGATTAATATTGTCTTTAGTGCAATTTATTGCTCGACAAATCGGCTGAACTTAACCACAAGTAGCAATTTTATTGTTAATACCTTGCTATGTGGCTTCTTCAATAGTTTGGTGGACCCATATAATGACTTATCATCTGGATTGTATAGTTTGAGAACATCGCTGAAGTGACAACGTCTATTGGATCAAATTTTGCATACTTAGCTCAAAATACACCCATACAAATCATTGTTGTTCCGCAATTATTTCCAAGAGACTGAAAGTGGTGTGTCGACTGTTGACAAGCTATGCATCTTTTGTTTTGTTGGCGACCAAAAAAGATCACTTCCAGCTCTCAGATTGCATTGATGGCTCTGATCCCTTCTGTAGGCTTGAAAAGAACCAATATAAGGCAGTGACTCAACAATGAGAGTGGAACAATAGAAAAACCCTCTGGAGATACACTCCGGGTCTTGCTCAGGCAGAGGAATTTGTGGTGCTTTCACCGACCTTTACCAGGAAGCTTCTGAAGTTACCACGAGCTGAGCTTCGGACAATGGTGGGACTGCTGATAGGACACTGTCGGTGCAAATAGTATACCGACCAGGCTTGATCATAAATTCCTAAAATTGCTTAAATCTACCTAAATATCGTTGGAATGTGAATCTTTGTACACCATCGTCCTTTTGAGTAGATCTCAGTAATATAAAAATGCAAGACGATTGCAACTTCATTTGGAAAACAGCGACAAATTTCTCCTTGATCTCTTTTTAACGACACAACCGTGAGCGACTTCATTATTCTCCATAAAAGATGTCGAAGAAACTGTAAAAGACCGAGGCACTTAAAATCCAACGATAACAAAAACTATAACCCCCAACAAAATCCAATAAAAGATAATAATTACGACGGAATAAAAGCAAGACGTTCATCGTCGTCACATAAATTCCTGAAATTGCAAAGACCTACCACAATACAGATCTACAGCCTTTGCAGATCTCTGTGAAATTGACTCATAATATGAATCCGTCCATTATGTAGATCTCACAGAAAGTAAAACGAGAGGCGAATACATCTAACTTTGTTAGGACAACAAGAAAAAGTCCCTTCTTGATCTCCTACGAATTTTACGACGCTACAATCACGAGCGACTTCATTATTCTCAGTGAAAAAGGCAGAAAAGACGGTAAAAGACAGACCGAGGCAGTAAAAATTCCAACGATGACAAATACCGCCAAGCTGGATCCAATAAGAAGGAGTCGAGTGGAACGACGACTTAATAAGCAGGACAACCATCGTCCTCCTATAAATTGCCGAAATTGAAGCCATCCACCTTATTCTGCTGCCGTTATTAGAGGCCCGTAAAAACATGAAGGAATATTTTATCAGCGAAAGGCAGACGAAAAATGGGCATCCTGCTCCTGGCCGTTTGTATTTATATACTATGAATGTATAGGAGGAATGCCATTCCTAAACCATGACATTCTCCTTAGACTCACCATTCTTCTACCTTCGATCTTAATCTCAATAATCAGTTGTAGGAATTGATAACAAAGGTTTCTCATGATGTGACCAAGATAAGCAGTTTTTCTTCGCCTAATTATTTCAACTAAAAAACTGTCCCTACCTTCATTCCTTAATATATCTGTCCACGGTAGGATTCTGCGCTATCGCTATATTTCAAAGGCTTCTAACCTGCCGAGTGAGCTCATCTTGAAGGCCCATTATTTCACACGGTGAAGAAGTACCTTCAGACCAAAACAAAAACTTCAGAAATCTACCTAAATATCGTTAAAATGTGAATCTTCATTTGCAAAACAGCGACAAATTTCTCATTGATCTCTTTTTAACGACACAACCGTGAGCGACTTCATTATTCTTCATAAAAGAAGTCGAAAAGACTGTAAAAGACCGAGACACTAAAAATTCCAACGATAACAAAAACTGTAACCCCTAACAAAATCCAATAAAAGATAATAACTACGACGGAATAAAAGCAAGATGTTCATCGTCGACCTACCACAATACAGATCTACAGCCTTTGCAGATCTCTGTGAAATTGACTCATAATATGAATCCGTCCATTATGTAGATCTTAGAGAAAGTAAAACGAGATGCGAATACATCTAACTTTGTTAGGACAACAAGAAAAAGTCCCTTCTCGATCTCCTTCAGATTTTACGAGGCTACAATCACGAGCGACTTCATTATTCTCAGTGAAAAAGGCAGAAAAGACGGTAAAAGACAGACCGAGGCAGTAAAAATTCCAACGATGACAAATACCGCCAAGCTGGATCCAATAAGGAGTCGAGTGGAACGACGACTTAATAAGCAGGACAACCATCGTCCTCCTATAAATTGCCGAAATTGAAGCCATCCACCTTATTCTGCTGCCGTTATTAGAGGCCCGTAAAAACATGAAGGAATATTTTATCAGCGAAAGGCAGACGAACAATGGCGGCGTGGCAAATAAGGTCCGACCGAGATAAATTTCGGGAACGTCAAAAATGCCGGTGATATCTCGATATTACGGTTGGAATATTATTGTGGCGAGATATATCGCCTCCAGGAGTCGGTATATTGGCCGAAGCCGTGGCTCTTCTTCGGGATGGTCTTGACGAGTTGGTGCTCCTCCGGAAATCGTTTTATCTTTTAAGTTTTACGAGCCAACGCTGTTTATCTGGGACGATGCCGTCTCCAAGCCGGGCATAAAGTTGAGCCGGCCTGGTAGGGTCCCTAAATTACAGACTAGATGCTGTGTCGCGATAGCGAAGCATATTATGGCGGATAAGATCGCGAATCCGACAGCTTGTCAAATAACTTACGGTCCGATCCTCTCTCCGGTTTATATTCTTTGCGCCCGGTCGGAACCATTGTCTTTATCTGGAGCTGCCGGAGGCTGGATTGGTTCGGTTGAGCTCTCTGGGTATCACTTCTGCTCTCTTAATATATTTTGGAGCTGTCTTCAGGATGCGAGTCATTACGATTGATGTCGATGATGATGCGATCGTCTTGAGAGTTTTCAGAAGAAGTTATGGTATCAGAGTTGATTTAAGAAGCTTGTTCAATTTCTTCTCCTGATTCTAATATCTTCTTGAGCCTGTTTATAATTGAAAGTTTTGACTAAATTCATTGCCCCTCTCAGATCTAGCAGCTAGGTACGAGGATTGCCTGTTATATTTCCAGAAAGGGATGAAAAATATACTATAGATCATAATTGTACTCTTTGTGTCATTAAATTAATTTTAAATAATGGACAGCACGACGCAGATTCATACAAGACTCACCATGAAAATTAACAGAAATATCCTGAGGTATTTTGGTCACATCACCAGGAGGAAAGAAGGAATGGAGAAACTGATTATTGAAGGGAAAGTCAAGGGTCGACGATCAAGAGGCTGATCTACTTCACGGTGGTATCATCAAATAAAAACTTTTACAGGACTTTCCCTTCCGGAGGTTTTTCACAGAGCTCAGAATAAAGACGAATGGTCGATCACAGTCGAACAAACGTCATGACGTCACCATCTCCTTACGTAAGAGAAAGGATTGAGGAGGAGGAATGGTTTGCGGCTTGAGGACAGGCTAAATCAAACAAATCATTGTTGAAATGTCGACCTTTCGATCCCAAATTCTTCTTCAAGAATGAAACATTTATTTCTATATAAATATTGGTTTAGACATGAACCTTACCAACAATACAATAGTGTATTCCTTGTCGAGTTACTATTCGGTTCACAAAGTGATGGTTCAACGAGAAAGGGTTTGGAGAGGTCCAGGCAGACTAGTGCGACTCAATTTCGCCTGGGACGTTGTGCCATCTCATAGCTAATCAATAATGTGCTGGGGGAGAATAATGTTCGGTCGCCGTACCCCTCTTATTATCGTTGAACGAAAAATGACTGGTGCCATCTACGTAGAAAACATCATTGAATTAATCAATTGTTCTTTGCCCAACAAATTTGGGTATAATTTCATTTATCAGGATGATAACGCCCCACTCCACCCCACACGAAAGGTCCAAAACATTCTTCAAGAGAACAATAACAATGAACTGGCCAGCAAAATCAACAGATATAAATCCTATTGAGTACGTATGGGATTACAAAGGAAGGGAAATATCCAATCGCTAAAATCCACCTTCAATTTTTCAGGAATTTAGCCCTTCAGGAGGAATTGAACGATATGCCTGAAAATTTCATTAATGATTTAATTTGTGGGATGCCTAGACGTATTGGGCAGTTGATTGAAAGAAGAGCTGGTAATACGTACTATTGAGTTTGGATTCAGTTGTGGAATAACCAGAATTAATCGAAAATAAATAATAGATAAATCTAGCTTTTTTCTCATGTCCTATTTTCTATCTCCTATTTTGTCTCATCTTGCATAAGGCAAAAAGAAACAAACAGAAAAAGATTTTCTATCAAATATTTTGCAGTTGGAATAGAGGAAAAGATTCGTCTCATTTCCAGAACATAGATTGTTTATTTCTTGAGAAGCCGTCGAGGACTTCGAAGACTTTTGACGATGTATGTATGTGGAGAAGGTCAGATTTTTTGTTGCCAACTGAAGTTTCACATCGAGAAAACCGTTTACTGTCCTTGGAATGTATCTAAAGCATCACCATTCAAACCAAAGTGAGACATATCAATTGGATGACCCCAGTCGGTAAGGAATCCAAATAATCCCGATCCCAAGAAGAAACTCCCAAAGTATGCCGCAGAGAAAAAAACGTGGGGAACGTCTATTTCTGCAGAAATTTCCATATCCTTGTTTATCTGGCATCCGAACATACAATGTAGTCAAGAATGGAGTCCCTATCTCGGAATAACCAAATAGATCTCTTGGCGCGATAGCGACCTAATACGGGGAGATGTTTACAAATGGGGAAGGGAGTCGTCGAAGCCGACGTAGCCTGTCAAATAACTCATGCGTATAAAGCCTAATCCAATGACGTAGATTTTTCGCAGGGATACGTAGTACAGATCCGGACGTACGCCGTAATGCGATAGGAGCAGAATTTCAGGGTTGAACTTTCAGGGTTGTCAATTTTGCAATGATGCCTGTTTTTATCGAATTTTGGTTCTTCATGGGATGCTGATGTCAGCATTCTTCGTACTACAGCCTTGGCCTTGGTTTTTTCTGCTGCTGAATTTCAAGGTCCACTTGGAATTTTTTTTTTGAAATTGTTGAGGAATATTATCCTCCAAAAATTAGCTGGTTCTTCATGGTGTGCTGAGGGCAGCACTCTCAGTATGGCAGCTTTGGCCTTGGTTTTTTCTGCTGCTGAATACTGTTCATCTGTTTGGTTCAATAGTGCTTATAGGGGAATAATTTAATGAAAAGTTCATCTTCGAATGCTTTATGAGATTGAGAGTTAGTAGCGTTTTGCACTTTCCTAGATATCATCTTCACTCTGTCGAGTTGGATGGTCAATAGTTTACTCATGTTCATAAAATTGATACACATCTTAACGTTTCTATGTGAATTATCAGTGAAACTATTAGATCTACACATTTACATTGGTTACCAGTGCTATCACATATTATACTTCCGCCTCATATTCGTGGACAGGTTGCAGTCGAGAAATCTTGGGATAAATTTCATTTCTATCTGAACTTATTTCCAGTTGTATCACACCTCCCAGATAGTAGAACTGCCAGATTGAAGTCACGAAAATCTTTATAGATTAATACTTTCCTTCAATCTAATGAAAGCGACAAGGAATTTTGGCGTTCGGAATGGAGTTCTTGTATTATTATTATTATTATTATTTGAACTGGGGTCGCAGATCTTTTGTTCACTACCCTACTCATTCATAGAAACCCAGGGAGGTCGTCAACAACGTTAATAAAATTGACAACCTCCCTAGGGGCCATTACCTCTCTGGTATCCAGGACCGGCTTGCCCATGTGGATGGTTCTTAGGCCAGCCAGCTCTGGACACTTGCATATCAAGAGTTCAGCCGTTTCTACTTCCGATCCACAGAGCCTGCAAATCTCGTCTGCTGACTTACCCATACGGTACAAATGATGTTTGTATCGACAGTGCCCCGTCAGCAGTCCCACCATCACCCGAAGCTCTGCTCGCGACAGCTTCAGGAGCTTTCTGATGTAAGTAGGTGAAATCTTCACGAATTTCTTTGCCTGAGCAAGTCAAGGAGTGTTAGTCCAGTGGATTGTCCTACTGTTCAACTCCCATAGCTGGACTGCAGCTTTGTATTGGTCTTTTCCCATCCCACAGAAAGGCTCAAGTTCAGCAGGTCTTAACCTTGATGCACTTTTTGAAAGCTCATCCGCTCTCTCATTTCCTTCAACCCCACAGTGCCCTGGTACCCATAGTAGAGTTGGAGTTCTTGTAATGTGTTCAACAAAAGTCTTATCGTTGATCCTTCAGAGAAAGTTCTGGGTTTCAGTCTCCCTAGGAAAATTTGGTGCATTTCAAATCGACTGAGGACTCATCATGGTCGTTGCAATAGTATGCTCTTTAAATGACATTCTATTGAAAGCTCATTATGTGAGTGTTTTGTATAAGAGACCATTGACCACTTGGTGAATACTTGCCCAATTTATAATTTTTTCTCAAGAATGTGTCGCTAACTTCAAAACAATATAAAATGGAAACTAACATTCATTACTCTTTTGTGGTTCTTTTTTTTTTGTTTTCAAATTTAATTAGGAAGTCGTCAACCGTTGGTGAAGAGAAAGGATGGAGAAGATTTTGTTTGGATGAGCAAGCCCTTCAATATAAATATGTCAGCTCATTCTGTAAACAAATACACAAACCAATCACTACACCTATACTGGGAGACAGAGTTTTGTGCTGAGGTTTTTATCTGTGTTCTTATATCATACGTTGAAATGTAGGATGCCCAGTTTACATCTCCTCTGCTAATACTAAGATTACATCTACACAAGCTTTGTTGTTTGGAGTTGGCAGGTAGTATTATCAATAATCACCATGTAGTAGTCAATTGAACAACAGAGTATTATTGCTAGCTAACTGCTAAAAATATTCTATTCTTGAAAAAATTAGTTTCACAGTAGCTCTACTACGGTGTGAAATGAAAGTATTTACAATAATTTGTAAAGACTTTTGTAAGCACCTAAAACCATAACGCCTTCAAAAGCTGCGTTATAACAATAGAAACTTCTGAGGTAAACTACTAAAAAAAAATTTTACTCTCGAAAAAATTATTTCCACAGTAGCTCTACTACAGTGTGAAATATTCAGCATTTCCATTCTCACATACTCAATATTCCATTTCATCGCTAAACTTGAACCTCCTGGCTCATAATTTATTCCGTTCAAGAGGTTAGGCAAAAACACCCCTTTTCGAGAACAAAAAAAAATCTGTTTCCCAGGGCAAAGTGAATATTTCTACATCGTTTTCCACTACGCCGACTCCACCATTCCGAAACGTTAATCCGAATATTATTCGAAACGGTGAACCAACGTGTATTATAATACAATCAGCGTTAGATCCAGGCCGAACAACTCGCCTCTACCCGAAATCAATACGCCCCTAGCTTCGACCTAACGCAAAATTATAGCTCATATCAGATGTAAACGGCGTACTGCGATTAGATCGTATTATTCGACCTCCAGAACTTGGTAAACAGGTCAGTTAGAGCTCTGTGTGAGCCTCGTCACCTGGCCTCATTCCTACCTTACCCAACGGTTGGTTGTCCTGCTGAAGCTCTGGTATTAGTCCTTCATCAATTCGGGTTAATTATTGTTGTTTTTTTCGCTGTTGAATGGTAGAATTTTATAACTCGTTTCGTCACTTCTTGGAACTTCAATTTCATGTCAGGGTGTTTTCGTTGACTCAACTCAACTAATGATGTTTCACCTCTCATGCTAGTGATGCTACTGATGTATTAAGAATGGAAGAAAAGGCTCTATGAGTCTTTGAGAATTGACCAACAAACAGTTAAAACCTTGTACGTGAATGTAGCTCAAAATAATTCACTAAATCGTAAAGTTTATGGATTATCCCTTCTTTGTAGAGTTAGTGCAAATAAGGTACAACACTTTATGATATTGGTGATCTATGTGGATCCATCACTCCTTCAGATATATGTGGATAGAGTGAGGTATATCTTTGTACTAACTGACAAAGAAACTGCAACAGCTAGAAGAAGCTGTTCAAATTAGTTTAGCAAGGAGTAAATGATTGAATTTTCAGAAGAAAATCGTGAATGTTTTTTCATGTGAACAATTTTTGTTACTTAAATTATATTGTAGTCGTTTTTTTGCGAGTTTTTTAAATTTTTCAACAAACCACTTGTTCGAGGAGATCCAAAGTAGATGATTGTTAAAATGCCTAGAGCACGTGTACGCGGAATTTATCGCCAGATAAGTGAATTTGAAAGAAGTCGAATTATTAGTCTACGGGAGGCGGGGTTGTCATTTCGAGAAATCGCTAACCGTATGAACAGAAATCCAACTACAGTTTTGAGATGTTGTCGTGGTCGTGGTTTGAAAATGCCTGAAATCGAAAAAGAGTAGGCACCGGACGTAGAAGGTGCACAAATGAAGTACAAGATTGACGTCTAAGACTTACAGCCATTAGAGACCGATTCGCGACAACTCGATCTTTGGCTGATGAGTGGTTAGGAGTTCAAGGCCATCCTGTAACTTAGCTCAGCAGTGCAGAAAGGAGTTCATGAGCAGTGCTCGTCACTACACTTAGGCACATTCACATCCTTGCTGTCCGGGGAAGAAGAATCTCAGATAAGGCGAATGCCAAGAGTTGAGGAGACATATAGCGTCAGCCGCGAATGCAGATGAAGGGACAAAATGATTTCGAGATGAAAAAAATCGGCCAATCTGAGATTCGGAGACTCGAGAATAGATAGACCATAAATGACCCTTAGGCCACTAAACAAGGGACAGTTTCGAAGGATGTGGTCGCTGATCTGTGGGCGACCACATGGACAGAATTCCTCCTCGACTAGACCCAGCCTGAACAGATTAGCTTTGAAAGGACCATGGCCATCCTGTAACTGTCCGAACGGTTTACCACCGGATAAGGACTTTTGAACTGCAGCATTATCTACCTCATCTTGTGTTACCTCTGTCGGTTGAGCATAGCCGGCAACCGATTCATTAAATAATAATAATAATAATGGTGTTCTAGTCAAATGAACCCTCGAGAGCTTCACTTAAGACCCCTTCCCATATCAAATGTCACAGTTGATGAGGTGTCTCATAAATAAGTAACTTGAGAATGGTTCTCAAAAAATACTTCGAAAGGTTCTTACCGTTCGAATCCTTCTACTAAAATTTGCGATTATAATGGTCTTACCTTGCAGATGTTACACTGGATCAACCAATCACCGGTCTCTGGCAACGCTGCTGGTTTTCAGGAAAAGAACCACTATGCGCTTTACTGAAGTCCGTGGAATACTCAAACGTTGCGCAATCTGGTGATTCGACAAAGCTTCTTGATGTAGAGCTACTATTCTTGCCCGGTCAAATTAAGGAATTGGAATTGGAACCAGAAACATTTTTTGTTGGTTTATTGTTTTCATTCAAGTGATAAAATAGTGAAGATTCCACACACAAAAAACTGTCATGTTACATTCAATAAGGTGAGAGTTGATAGAGGGGTTAAGACTTTGGACGATTTGTGTATCTAAATGAAGAGACAACTGAATTTAGAACAGCATAACTTCTTTGAATGAAGAGAAGAGAATACCAAAATTTCCAAACCCCCCTTCTAAACGCTACCAAAGACTTGAAAACAAAAAAAAAACCTTCAGTAGTAGCAAGATACCAGCGATACCTATCGGATGAACCTAACCCACAAAATCTACACGCTGTTCGGCATCCTGCCAGCATTATAATCGTTTCACCCATTCAAATTCAGCTTTCACACATCATTGATCACACATGTACCTATACCGCGTACAAATATCGATATCCAGCTCATCAAACACAACTCCCCGTATCTGAAAGCCACATGTTTCTTTCCCTCTGATGAGGATTGGCATGTATATTCAGCGCCCAGCTAATGACCGTCATTTGGGCCTAATTGCCATGCAGCGTTTGCTAATTGACTTGTCGTCACGTTCAATAAATATAATTTGCAGATTGATGAAGCTCAAAACGTAGGAGATATCGCCTGTTGTTTTTTTTTTGACAGGAAGAGGCAAAAACCGTTAATGGATTCAGTCGATCTGGTATCGTTTTTTTGAGGTTATATACTACTCCAACAATGAAATGAAAAATGATTCAGGACCACGCTTGGTTTTTTGGTGTTTGGATGTATAATGAACTCAGTTTTGAGTTTCTATTCAATATGGGATGTGGCTCAACTGTCTCATAGCAAGAAAATGGGTTTGAGTGAAGAAATTGGGTATTAGGAAGACCTTGACTTTGATGTCAAGTTGACCCAATACTGAAGTGCTGAATTGCCTTTAACTCAAGTTGTGGAAAAATCTCATATATGTACCTATATTATAATATAAACGTAAAAAAAATCAAATATATCTACTTACAATCTAGGAAGAATAAGACATTTTGAAAAGTTTGTTGGTTATACATATGATAAATATTACATTTACTGATAGAAAAAATGTGGTTTTTTCATCAGATTGAGATGGACCTTATGCATTGAAAGACTGAGATCTTAACGCCATCTGTTCCGAAGCAGAATATTGTTGCTATCGTGCTGGGGAGTCTAGTTATAATAATTCATATATAAGTGGCTCCCTCACAGAGAGGATAGTTTTTCACGATAGTGAGAAGCAATTTCTGTCCGAAATCAGATGAAAATTCCATCATGAAATGCAATTTGATGTAATCCTATGGTGGCAACTATTAGTCTGGTCATAATTATAATATATAACATTCTTTTAATTGATATCATTATTACGTAGATAACTAAAATGTTTGCAATTGAGCGATTAGTCCATTATTTCAGAAGTTATAGGTTATAAACTGAAATTTTAAACAAAAATTTGAAAATTTTCTCAACGCTGCCATTTCTCCTGGACGCAAGATACGGACTTGAATAATCAGTATGTTGTAGATCAGAGCTTGATCCTAAAAAAACGTTTCTCCAATTCTGTGGTTATTCCGTTCATTCTTCCACATCTTGTAGAACAAAATCGTGCGAGAATATATCAGAAACGCACAGTTTTCATGGTTATATTTTATTATTCTATGTTGGTACTCCGAACATTCCGCCACGGCTTTATCTGTCAATTCATCAATTTGCCTTAAAGAAATCAGTTCTGCCAACCAACATTTTTCAATGCAAAAATCACTAAATTATATTTATGGAAATATTTCATTAATTTCAATGAAAATGCAATGAATTAGAGAAAATAATGTATAATACTCGTACAGAAGGCTCATTCTACCACTCGTTCATTCCAAAACTCGCCACTTCGTGGCTCGTTTTTGAATTTTGAACTCGTGGAAGAATACCAATGCCTTCTGCACTTGTATTATAAATAACTATTCCATTCGAGCAGTCTGTGACGAATATTTCAGGAGATATAACGATTTTTCTATAGAAATTCAATTCTTACTGATTTTTTCAAAACGTCGAGTTTAGTTTTTTCTTAAACTGTGGCTTCTGTGGGTTCTGCCTCTCCTGGACGCAAGATGAGCACTTACGACCTTATCATACCTAGACCTTAAAAAATTTGATGCGAATGAAAGTTCCTTCTTGGGCATTTAATACCATTCTTCCAATTGATTTGATTACGTAGATCACGAGAATGCTTTCAGTCGACCGACGAGTATAAGTTTGAGGAAAACAGCAACATACTAATGTTCTAGAAATCTTGTAGTCTGCAAAAAATAGTAATTTACGTAACAAGTCTGGAAAATAGGGTTTTTTTGGACGAATAGACAAAATTCCAGGACGAGCGTAAGCGAGTCCTGGAAGTCTGTGAGTCCAAAAAAACCATTTTCGGGCGTGTTGCGTACAATATTTTTTCGGCTACCATGTAAAATAACACTATCGCTGCTGCTTTTCATATTTTATTGCGATTGCGATCAAAAAACATACAAATTTTTGACAACTAATTTCATATGAACTGTCAGCCGTTATCTCGGTTTCTATGGATTCTATGATTCTTTTCCGGCCTAGTCCGGGAAGTACGTACTTTCCGGACTAGGCCGGGAAATGCTACTTTCTCAGAGAAAAAGCGTCCGGGAAGTGAGCAGTTCCCGGACGGTTGCCGAAAAAAGTTGTTTTCTTTCCGAAATATGCAGGATCACATGCCTACATGCTATGGATGACTGAAAGTCTGCATGCCATCTATAGAAATGCAAAATATAGCTGCCATTATGTTGGGGATCCGACTTAAAATAATTCATGTATAAGTGGCTCCTCCAAGGAAAGCTACGCTTTTTATGGGTAATAAGTAGTGCGTTCTTTGTTGAGAAACTCGTGAATTGAGTGAAATATCTTATCACTGATATGTTTTCATTTCCGCGCGCTTCATGTTGAATTTGATAGTTCATGTTGGGGACAAAATTTGCTTACTGAAAATGACATATGCTTCCTCTATCTATGTGTAGTACTCTGAGTTCATTTCCAATGTCTTTCGAATTTACACTTCCTTCAAGGAAATATGCCTATACATACTCTGGAGGATTGAAAGTCTCCATGCCATTTGTAGCAATGCAAAATATCACTGCCATCATGTTGGGGATCCGACTTATAATAATTCATGTATAAGTGACTCCCCCAAGGAAAGCTACGCTTTTTATGATACCCGAATAAAGCAAACCCTTTCTGCTTCCGAAACCTTCTCAAATTCCATCACTAAACGAACAGAATCTCGCGGAAAATCCATTTTCCACCACATATGGCTGCATGAATCGGAAAGAGCAAAAAGAAATCCGTTCAACACCCACCGCATGAATGTTGAGCGCCCTCCTCAAAACTTTCCCAATACTTGTTCGCCTTCAATTCAAAACGAGGTGAAATATGGCCGCACAATGGAACGGCCATTGCCTTTTCCCAGTCGGAGGGAAACTTCTTGGTCAGGAATGTTAATAAAACTCCCCCCCGTACTCGGAGGAACGTCAACTTGTCGGCATCTTTTTGATTCCATTGTAGACCGCCTTGTTGCGTGTCTGAAACGTTTTTTTTTTTTCGTTTTTTTGAAGAGCGGAGTTTCGAGTGCTGTTTCTTTGAATAATTTGGGCGGAAATATATTTTTTTTTGGGTTGTTAGAGGAAGAATGAGATCTGTGAGGGTGTCAGAAACATCCGGGAAATTTGACATTATTTGTTATAATTATTTCTTAGGTAGGAAGTCTAATTTTTGATTCGAATAAAAAGGGGGAATATTTGATGAAAATCAACTTCTATAACTTTGGTAGATTTAGGGTTTGTTCCGTTTTGCACTGTCCTGGCTATCATCTTCACTCTTTCGTGTTGTAGTTTGCTCATAGTTTGCTCATGTTCAGAAAATGGATGCACAGCTTAACGTTTCTATGAGAATTATCAGTGGAACTATTAGACCTACACCTTTACATTGATTACCAGTGCTATAAAATATATTTTATCCTCTAACTTGCAAAAAGTGCATCAAGGTTAACACCTGCTGGACCTGAGCTAGGAAAAGACCAATATAAAGCTGCGTTCCAGCTATGGGAGTTGAATAACAGGATAATCCACTGGACTAACACTCCTAGACTTGCTCAGGCAAAGAAATTCGTGACGATTTCACCTACCTACGCCAAAAAGCTCTTGAAGCTGTCACGAGCCGATGGTGGGACTGCTGACGGGGCACTGTCGGTACAAACATCATTTGTACCGTATGGGAAAGTCAGTAGATGAGATTTTCGGGCTCTGTGGATCAGAAGCAGAAACAGCCGAACACATGGTATGCAAGTGTCCGGAGCTGGCTGGTTTAAGAACCATTCATATGGGGAAGCCGGCCCTGGATACCCGTGAGGTAACGGCCAAGGCCCCTAAGGAGGTTATCAGTTTTATTAACGTCATTGACGACCTTCTTGGGTTTCCATGTATGAGCAGGGTAGAAAACAAAAGATCTATATGGTCGTAGTTTCCGGAAGGCTTACCGAACCAAAATAGCCCCAGTTCAAATAATAATAATACTAATTAATAATAATACCAATTGTAACATTCAATTTTGAATCACTCAAATAAATAATAAATATTCCATTCAATCAATATAATATACATTCACAATGATATAGTAAAATTGTGGATTTGAAAATATATCCACAATCTTTCTGTGTACAATTCTGTAAGTCGAGTAGTTGAGTAGTGTGTGTGCTGTCCAAATTATTTTAACGCAAAGATGGCACCCGTAGCAGAAACAAAAAAGAAGAAAGAGGTTAACGATAAGTCGAAGAACCCTATGAGGGATCTTCATATCCGAAAACTATGTCTGAATATCTGTGTAGGAGAATCTAGTTAAAGGCTAACTCGTGCAGCCAAAGTGTTGGAACAAATAACTGGTCAACAACCTGTATTTCCAAAAGCTAGATATACCGTCAGATCTTTTGGTATCAGGAGGAATGAAAAAATTGCTGTGCATTGTTTAGTCAGAGGCCCTAAAACAGAAGGGAATATGAATTGAGACGAGACAATTTCTCAGCATCCGGTAACTTTGGATTTGGCATCCAAGAACACATTGATCTTGGTATAAAATATGACCCAAGCATAGGAATTTATGGTCTTGATTTCTACGTAGTCTTGGGAAGTCCAGGATTCAATGTAGCCCACAGAAGAAGGAAACAAGGCAAAGTAGGAGCACCCCATAGATTAACCAAGGAAGACGCCATGAAATGGTTCCAACAGAAATATGATGGTATCATTTTAGGAATTAATCCGTCAACGTAATCTAACCATGTTGGAGCCATGTGAAAATTGCGCATACTTCCTCTGTTTATGCTTAATATTCTATGATTTCCACAAATTTTTCAATTGTCTGAAGAGTGTTGCTACTGAAATAAGTAATAGGTCTCTTCTTCCATATTTTGCTTGAATTTCCTACGTTTCTGATGGAACACAGAATTTTACACGATGTTTGACTGACCAGCTGAATAACCAGTCAAAATGTGAGAAATCTGAAGAGAGTGAAACAATTGTTATTTATATAATAAAATAGTGTAAATTATAAAAAATCGTATATAATATCATCTATGTGAATTCAACCAAATTATGATCAAGTAAATCAAATACTGGATAACATTCTACTCAATATTTTCAAGTCATGTCTTTCCATTAGCAGTAACAGTGCCTCGTCGCCCTAAAACGAAATGCGTATCCACAAGCGAAGGACCAAAATTAATCTAGATCCTAAACCGAACGAACAATCGACATAACGATTCTAAGCCACGCCGACCTGAATCGTGTGTTCACGTCGATAGGAATGTATGCAAATGATACGTTCCATAATAATAGGGCTTCAGTAGAGTTGTGTTCCAACTATTTCTGACTCGAAACTTTACGAGAGACTGCCAGAATTATCTGGTTGGAATGGAGACATTCCGGGAGAATGCGGGATAAACAGAAAAAGCTTATCAGGCTCCGTTATGGGAACAGGAAATCCTGTTTAATTTCTTTATCGGAGTCAGTCCTTTCCGCTGCTTGCCTTGGAAGGACCGGAATGGAGAACAATGAAGGAGGGGGACTTTCGTGAATAGATTAATTATTTCTTCATTTTCGAGTCGTTTGCAACAGGGGAACGTAGGAGAACCGGGATTTTCGATTTCGTCAAAATTCATTAGTTAGGAATATTTTTGATGCTTTCATTAAGAATTAGAAAAGCACCGAAATGAAAATGGAAGCTTCTAATTTTACGTTTAATTATGCTTCAATTGCACCTTGGGGGCCACAGATCTGAATATTGGAGTGCTGGTGTGAATAATAAATTACATATCATATAGAGAGTGATTACGGAGAGAATGCCAGATCTTAGGAGAACTGGGCTTTCAATAGAATGCATACTATAACAACGACCATGACCAGGCCCATGTCGATTTGAAATACACCAAACTTTCCTAGGTAGATTGAAACTAGAACTTTCTCTGAAGGAAGGTATTACCTAATCCATAAGAGTTTGCGTGACTTTAATCTGACAGTTCAGGCAGAAGAGTAAAAAGGTTACTTCTTTTTTTCCTCTTTTGAGAGGCACATTGATTGTTCGGTTCTGGTTCCTTTATGTACGTGTTTTTTGGAATATAGAGTTACAGCTGTCTCGCCATCGTTTTGGCGGGATCACCAAGGGTTTTCTTCCGTGAGGTATGTTGTCTCTTGCAATCTCAGCCATCCTGTCTGGAACTATTCTATGAATGTGATGGTTTCATTCCGTTCTTCTCCCTTTAATATCCATCTTGAAATATTGGCTGTTGACAATGACTGTGTTCCTTTGTCTGCTTATCGTTCAGTGTATTGACCCAGGGTCTTCGTCTCGGCTGTTCTCAAAATTTTCTTCGTCACAGATGTTTCAGCTCTTGTTTCCGCACGATCTGTTCAAACTGGTGGTACACAAGTTTTGTACCTAACATCTCGCCTGACATTCTGTACTCAAGATATTTGTTTTTCCAAATTGGATATTCCATACGTTTTGATATTGCGAGAGCTTTGTTGTTATGTTTCCTCAATTCTTCTTCTAGGAAAATCTGATCTTGTTATTTTGCATCTGAGGTAATAAAATGTCATGACCTTCTTAATGATGTTATTTTCCAGTTCTAGCTTGCATTGTTACGACTCTTTAATTATAGTCATGCATTTGGTTTTTTTTCTTGGAGATTTTCGCATTCAGTTTTTTTACCCTTCTATTGAAAACCTGCAATAGTCGTCGGCATAGCATAATAATATGCTGATTTTGTGTTTTTCCATATCAAATCCTAGTCAGCTCCTCGTAATGGCTTTAATCAGTTTATCTATCATATGATTGCTTTGAATAGAAGCGGGTTGAGGCTGCCAACTTGAGGAATGCTCGTGGTGAAGCTCTTCCATTTTCGAGTTCTGAAAGCTGTATCGTGAAGATAATAGACTCACAAAGTCTAGCGATCCAGAGAACCGATATATATATATATATATATATATATATATATTCTTTTGAGAAAGAGCAAATACAAAATATTAATTTCAAACAATCAAGCATATGTGTCGATGAATCTCAGTATTAGCAGAGGAAATGTAACGGGGCATCATACATTTCAACATATGTCTGCATCAGCCGAACGAAATGAATTCTCTAATGAAGAAATGAGAACTTTTGGAAAAAAAGATACATCGACGACCATTTTGCTCCGCATTTCTTTCCCAGCTCAGCTCCATCCTTCTGAATATTCCAATTCCCCGAATCTACGCAAATTCCAAAAAAAAAAATTCGATTTAAAAACCTTCTGCTCCAGACGCCAAAGTCAACTCCACCAAACCCGACCTAGATACATCCAGAATCCGATATTCGGCAAATCCAGAATCCCGAAAATACACCGTCGTCAACAAGTCTGTTCATCATCTGAATG
The DNA here is from genome assembly GCF_914767665.1 of Harmonia axyridis. Classification (NCBI taxonomy): domain Eukaryota; kingdom Metazoa; phylum Arthropoda; class Insecta; order Coleoptera; family Coccinellidae; genus Harmonia; species Harmonia axyridis. The sequence goes on from NC_059505.1 coordinate 38,065,638, forward strand.
TAGCGGCAATAAATTAGCGTATCGTCCCAAAACTTCGATATTGCCGCCACCGTGGAAAAAAAATCTGATTTATAACACCTTTGCTCCATTCGTAATTGCATTTTCCTTCTGGCAATCGATTGGGCGCTGGGAAAGTTTACGTTAATTGACGTAGGAAATTTCCAGTCTGCTGTCAGACAGTACGAGTATGATTCAATTAGGGGGGTTAATTTTCTAGATTGGTGCTGCTAGACGAACGGTGGAGGTAGATCGACGGGAAAAACTGATCGAGTTCCAGATAGCTCCCGATGGTTTTCCGGTGGAAATCTGGGGAAAAATTCGATTTTATCTCCTCTTATCTGGTGATTCGGGAGGTGAAGATTTTTGTTTCGAGATTTGAGGTTTCATTTTTTGATACTGCATTGGGTGAAAAGTAGTAATAATGTATTTTATCTACTCCTATTGAATTATATATTCATTATTCAACTGCTTTGAGCAATTAATAGTATTTATTAACAAACAGCGTGAGTTATAATAACTCATTCCTATTAAATTATATATTCATTATTCAACTACTTTGAGCAATTAAAAGTACCTATCAACAAACAGCGTGAGTTATAATAACTCACTGCTATAACTCACTCTGATAAATCGGAAAAGATGGCTCTGTGCTTCTATACTTCTGTGCCTCTATTCGGTTGGCCGAAAAGGAACATCCCATTATTGTTATTGAGGGGACGAATTTCAATTTGATAATTTTGACATTTATAGGTTACTTTTGGGGTTTGCCAATGAATTTCTTTCTCTATTCTTGTATTTTAGTATTAATTGTTATAGTCGTAGATAAAGTATAGTATTCAACTTGCGGTAATGGTCATAACTCACTTGATGAATTACAGCACTCGCCTACATTACCGCTCGTTGAATAAATACTATTATCTACTCCTATTGATTTATATATTCATTATTATCTGCTTTTCAGCAATTAATAGTATCTATTAACGAATAGCGTGAGTTATAATAACTCACTAATAGAACTCACTATAATAAAGCTGAAAAGATGGATCTGTGCTTCTTTACTTCTGTGCTTCTATTCGGTTGGCGGTTGGCCGAAAGGGAACATTCCATTATTGTTATTGAGGGAAGGAATGTCACTTTGATAATTTTGACGTTTATAGGTATTTTTTTATGTTTGTCAGTAAAGTTCTTTTTCTATTCTTGTATTTTAGTATTAATTGTTATAGTCGTAGATAAAGTATAGTATTAAACTTGAGGTAATGGTCATAACTCACTTGATGAATTACAGCACTGCGGCTCGTGGTGCAAATTTCATCTGCGTAAGTTATGATCTACATTACCGCTTGGTGAATAGTATACTATTGCACTTCAAGTTGAGTGTTATTGGGTTGGTTACAATGTTTCGGTCTATCGAGTGTAACTGGTGTTTTTTAATGATGGAATTCATTTTAAAGAGTAATTTTCATCCAAAATCCATAACACTGATCAGCAGAAAAAAGAAACAATATTTGGTGCCGTTAATAAAGCCATTGATCAATAATGTGCTGATTTCAAAACTCTATCGGATATTTTTTATCAGCTCTAGTTTTTTAGATACAGGTTAATTGATGGTTGTTCTGATACTTGCCAAAAAATAAAGAAATAACTTTCTTAAGGCCAAAATAAAAACATCCTTAACACAATTATAATTTTCATAATTAGCCAAAATATGCAGGTTGTTTCTTAATTGGAAGTTTAAAAGAAAATAAGAGATTTAATGAATAATTTTAAGAAAAAAAAGTCAAATGAACATTGGCTCGCTAGCGCTTTGTATTCAAGAAGTTTCTTGAAGTGCTACTTTCTTTGTGTTGATTATACTAGTTTATTGAATCTATATTAATCTTTGTTATGTTTCCTGAAATCGGTAGCAAATACGACAAAACTACAGAAAACCAATAAATGTAGTACTAGACCAAAGATTCTTTTTGAACTGCCAGTGGTCCACTGAAAAAAGTTTTGAAGTAAAGAAGCGGGCACTTCTCTAGAAAAATATCGCTTTGAAGATTTGCATTCAGAATAAGCATATCCCCTGATGGAAATTTTGAATTGAAATGTTTACCCCAATTGAGTAGAATATCTTATGGAGGAAAGAAAAATTTGAAAAAAATCGAACTCCTGTATCTAAAAATCAAAAAGGTTATATAGGATTTTTTTCTTGAAACGACCATAGAAATGTTTCATTTTTGTTTGTACCTTCAATTTACAAACACCTTGAGAACCTGAATCAACCTCTCTTTACTAGATTAACCAGCCTTGCATAATTCATGCTCTAAATTACTCATTTGTGTTCAATCATCTTATTCAATAACTTTTCACGTCTTTTTACATCACTGAAATGTTTCTCATTGATTTCATATTGCATGCGACTGAACTGACCCATAGACATTCCCCTTGCAAAGCCTATTCCATCTTTGTTATCTAATCCATTCAAAGAGACACATATCCCTCCTCTAGCACCATGAATTTCCACATTCCCAGACAAAAAAGCCATCAACGATAATATAGATTTTTCACCCCAATTAATTTTAATCAGAAGCATAGCGGCAAACGACGGAACTGCCGCAAATCTGAGGCGGAAACAGAGCATGAAGAATTGTTAAGTAGATGACACTGACAGGTATAGCCTCACTGACGAATGTTTTTATATATTCCGAGAGGGGAAAAAGAGATCCGGAAAAACCCGCAGAGGTCCTGCTCTTGACAGATATGAAATCCGCTCGTGAAGGACCAGTTTGCAGAGGGAGCTCTGCGTTCAACCGGAATAATTCCCAATGAATAGTCAGTCCAATTATCTTCCATCTTTCCAATAACGTGAGGGGATTCGAAGAAACGGAAATGTAACACAATTGGCAGAGAAAAATGTGTTCGAAACTTCGTAGTGGAGATAACTTTCAACAGAATTTTTATATGAATAGATTTAATGGCGTTCCAAACTCTTTGCTGGGAAGTCAGATATGTGTAATATCGATAATAATTCCTTAACATCTTTTCCAAACCGTGAAGAGTTCTAGCTATCGTTAATCAACTGGAAAGGTCATCAGTTGGTTGGAATAGGGAACTATGGACCTATTTGGCAATAAGGGGATTAGAAATTAGATAGCCTGATCTTTTCTGTCCAATAAGATATCATCAGTGAACCCTCCCAGTGAAGATATGAGGAAGAAACTAGCAGCCAGAAAGCCTTCACTGTGATGCTTAGTAGAAAACAAGATTGGGAAAGGAAGTTCACAATACTAGCTCTCAAAAATAATACTGTAACTATTATATGTAGAACATCCATACATAAATTGGACTGTAAGGTACTGGGTTATGTAGTTCGAAGGACCATGAGATTTTCCACACTATTTATTGAAGTAGGTCTATATATACAATTACACAATGTACACTTTACAAGATTCGCTTAACTAGTTATCGAAAACTATGAATCAGTTCCACGCACTTATCCAATTACAATTTACCGACTTGGGTACTAACGAAGATTTTGGTGACTGCGACCGACGACCGACTGTAGGGTCTTTTCTCACCACGTGGCGACAAGGCCAATATTTAACTAACTTAAAATGTGCAAGCTGAACACTGTGTCTCAAGGGGCTATACTATACTGTACTTGACTTGTACTTTACTAAACTGTCTGTTGAATTTAACTAAACTTTACTTTTCGATCTATTACCCCACCTCGACACTGATTCACTTTTTGGTCGAACCATAGAAAAAGGTTAAGAACATAGAAGTGTCACAGATAAAACGGACATAGTTAAAATACCATTATAGTCAGACGTCATTATGAGGACGACTGGGCGCAACGCTCTCATAAAGTGCGCGGAATTATATGTGACTAACTTCACGGGTAAATCTTTTGGCAATGGCGGCGCTCAGTTCTAGGAACTCTGATCAAAACTTAACAAATACCATCAAATGGTACATAGGTGATTTTGAAAGCACGATAAGCTCTGGCGCTGGAGAATTCGAGGCTGGCATCAAAAGCTCATTATCCAAGTGTCTTTCAGGCAAAGATACTTTTGATCCAAAGACTAACTTATTAAGAAACTTCAGAAATGTGATACATTTCGACAATCAGGCTGCAATAAAAGCATTAAGTGCCCATATCAACAATTCTGAGATGGTATTGGGAAAAACTCAACGAAATCAGCAAGAATAACAAGTTCTGTTCAGTCTGAGTTCCTGATCACTCGAGAATTGAAAGAAATTAAGAGGCTAACACACTTGCACAAACTCCTTCCATTGATCCAGAACCTTCCGTGGGGTATGGGTAAATAGACTTACAGGAAAGAGTTTCAAGAAAAAGGAAAAAACAGAAAGAGTAACACTGGGCAGGAATATGCCCCACCCCTCATAAGATTCCTCACAGGGCATTGCTGCCTCAGGAAGCAAGTCATGAGATTGAGTCTAGCAGAAAGCAGAGAACAACAGGTACAGATTCTGTGAAGAGGAGGAAAAAACTCCAGATCACCTGGAGATGAAATGTTTCGCTTTCGCTAGCCAATGCAAAGAATACTTTGTACAAAAGACTTATAGAAGTGAGGAAGTAATCTCCTTAGAAATTGCTATTTTGAAACGAAACTTTCAAGCCAGCCGTTCTGTATATTTAATCTCAATATCGACCTCAAGCCATGAAAAAGTGTTTAGGTCACATTTCTTATTCAACAACGGAAGATAGAAATCGATTGTACTCTGAACAATTATTTCCGTAAATTGCTAATAATTCTTGATTTGTATGAACTAATCAATATTGATCCTGTAATGGGAACTAAACTCATTCAAAGTTAACGATTGTTTAAACACCTTCGTGTAAGTTCTCATTCGAAATAAAAAGTTCCTCTTTGCCCTAAACGTTTTTTTCAATGGAAAGACCGTTGTGTTCATTAATCTTGAGCGTTGAACAGTCGCAAATCCCAAACTTAACTCTCCACATACAAAATGTATAGAAGAGATGACGCTCGTAGATAACATTAGGTGAAAACTTCAACCATCCCTCTTCTGAACTTGCCAACTAGAGCACCGGAAACCTGCAAAAAACTCACAGGTACACTGGGGAGACGAATTCGCCCAAAGTTCCTCGCCTAGGTACATTTGATGGCGATGATACACGTCACAAAGTTATCGACTTACCCAAGATATAGTACGTTTTATGTCGTCAACCTTAAGTAATTTATAGAAGTTTGTTTCCGTTTAGTTTCGGTGTGTTCTGCATTAGTGATATACAGTCGGTACGGTAGGATCCTACTTTTTGGGTTCGCTGCAGCGCCCCCTGTAACGTTTTCAATAGTGGATGAGGTCGGGGGTGGCTATGCCTCGTTTGGTATTCCGGATTTCATTACTTATGCCCCATTGATTTATTGCCTGCTTGGATTTATCGACTTATAGGGTCGAGGGGGGAAGAGAAGGGTTTGTAGGGAGGTTTTTATGTAGATTTCGTTTGGGTGGATTTGAATTTCATCGCTATTTATTCCACGAGGCACTTCATACTCATTCTTGTTCGACCTGGTCTTATTTCCACAGAAAAAATGATGAAACAAAGTCATAGTAGACGGTGTCTCCCCGTAAAAGTGTAGTGATTGGTTTGTGTATTGGTTTACGGAATAAGCTGACATATTCATATTGAAGGGCTTCCTCTTCATCCAAACGGTTGACGACTTTATAATTAAATCTAAAAACAAAAGAGATCACAACAAGAAAGGAGTATTAAATGTTAGTTTCCATTTTATTGATTTGATAGTGATCCATTCTAAAAAAGAATCTGAAACTGAACGGATAGCTTGGAAACCACCATGAAATTTATAAATTGGACAATTATTCACCAAATGGTCAATGGTTTCTTCGACACCACACTCACATAGTGGGCTTTCAATAGAATGCCATTTGAAGAGCATACTATTGCAACGATCATGACCACTCCTAAGTTGATTTGAAACACACCAAATTTTCCTAGGAAAATTGAAACCTAGAACTTTCTCTGAAGAATCAACGATTAGACCTTTGTTGAAGATATTACAAGAACTCTATTCCAAACGCTGGATTTCCTTGTCACTTTCATTATATTGAAGTAAGGTATTAATCCATAAAGGTTTTCGTGATTTCAATACGGCAGTTCTAATATCTGGGAGCTTAAATAGAATTGGAAATAAGTTTGGGTAGACATGAAATTTTTCCCAAGATTTCTTGACTGAGACCTGTCTATGAATATGAGGCGGAAGTATAGCACTGATAATCACTGTAAAGGTGTAGATCTTATAGTTCCAATGATAATTCTCATAGAAACGTTAAGCTGTTCATGAATTTTATGAACATGAGGACTATTGAACCAAACAGAAAAACAATATTCAGCAGCAGAAAAAACTAAGGCCAAAGATACCGTACGAAGAGTACTGACATCAGCACCTCATGAAGAACTAGCTAATTTTTAAAGGAAATTCAATTTCAAAACGTAAATTCTCCAAATTCAAAGAAGAATCAAGTTTAACTCCAAGATATTAGGGAGTATAATTATGATTCAGGACGGAATTATTGAGTAGCTGTGATCTTAGTTTCAAGAATTTTGTGACGTAATTCCATCATTTGATGACGTCTGATGCCATCTTGAAATATTGCGATGTTGCCACGTGTATGATATTTTCCATCATTTCAAAAATTCAATACTACCATATAATTGATATATAATGGAATTCGGTTCTCTACAGATTGGTTCAAATGTAGACTCTTCTTTTCCCAAAAACGAATATTCCAGCTCTCGCAACAGTCGATTTGACACGTAAAATAATGCATAGCGTAGCCTCGAAATCCACTGAAGGAATATTTTATTCCACTTCCAGGCAATAACGCCTACTCGACATGCCCAAGATGCGGAAATAGAGTTTGCTTAATGTTACATATTGCAGATCTAACTTCACGCGAGCGAGCAGCGGTGTTGCCATTTGTTCTTTTAGGAAGGGACAAAAAGGTTTTTTAGTATGCTATAATTTGGTTACCAGGGTTGAAAAGTTTGACTGATATTAACTTTATGGAGATATTTGATGACATCAGAAAATGAAAAAGTATCTATATTGTTTTATAGTGTAGTGGTAGTGTGATGTTTTGTGTCGAGGAACAAATAGCTCATCTTCGCACAAAATAGGTTTTTTCCACTAAGAGCATTCAAACAAAAAAGCTGAAAGATTATGTTTAAAATTATGTTTGAAAAATTGTTTTTGGATTTGGAAAAATATTGAATGACATAAATGGGTGACTACAATTATTAGTTTTGGTGTTACAAAGGAAAATATTTATTCCAATTTGCAATGCAAATTTCTGAAGAAGTTATACGCTTTACGAAGCGTATTTAGACACTTTAGTTATACGCTTAACTTTCCTAGGGAGATTGAAAACAGGAACTTTCTCTGAAGGATCAACAATTAGACTTTTGTTGACGACATTACAAGAACTCCATTTCGAATACCAAATTTCCTTGTCACTTTCATTAGATTGAAGGAAAGTATTAATCGATAAAGGTTTGCGTGACTTTAATCTGGCAGTTCTAGTATCTGAGAGGTAAGATACAATTGGAAATAAGTTCGAGTAGAAATGAAATTTATCCCAAGATTCCTCGACTGAGACCTGTCTACGAATGTGAGCCGGAAGTATATGTGATAGCACTGGTAACCAATGTAAAGATGAAGATCTTATAGTTCCGCTGATAATTCTCATAGATACGTTAAGATGTCCATCAATTTTATGAACAAGAACAACTTTGAACCAAACAGAACAACAGTATTCAACATCAGAAAAACCAAGTCCAAAGCTGCTGTACGAAGAGTGCTGGCATCAGTACCCCATGAAGAACCAGCTAATTATCGAAGAATATTATTTCTTAACTTCAATTCCATATCATGTAACTCTATAAAGAAGCGTTTGACCTTCACAGAACCTTTCTTCTTGATAACTTCGGGTTATCGTATTTTGTAGGGTTCATTAAGACACTGATGGACGACAGACGAGAACTTTGTTGTGGTACAGCACTTGAAAACATCCTAGAACACTCTTCTAACAAAACTGGTCATCATCTCGTAACTCACTTCACCGAACTCCCTTTTTCTCAGTTTTATACCTGGGTTACAAACATAAAATCATATTGTACTTCGTGAATTTCTTCTTCCTTTTCTTATTCTCTAAGTTGTAAGCCTGCGAAATGGTATCATGCATACCTGCATACTAATAAGTGTAGGGGAATATATTCTTTATTGCAACTTTCTGAAAACCTTATGAATGAGGAAGTTGTATGCACAAGTACCACGAACGACCATTGGTACACTAATGCAGGTACATTTATATTAAGTATTGTGACGACAAAATCGGCTAGACACAGCCATTATGTCTAATTGCTTTTTGTCCCCACAGAACTCAAGATGAATCCATCCCTAGAATACCAAGATGCTATAGCATTAATCACAAAAACTAGATAATAAATTCCGTTTACTCAGAAATACCGAAATTAAATATCGATCTGGCAACACGGCGCGCCTCACGAAAACCAATAAAGCCGGTACGAACACGTTACGACAGGTACACAACGTGCCCCAGGCGATCTGCCGATGAACAAGAAGAAAAAAAAAGTTTGATTTCTCCGGGGCTTCGATGAATCAGGAGAACTGGAAGAATTGCAGGGAGACAATAAAAATATGGTTTTATGGGACGTATAGATGGGGAGTATTGGCGTGTGATTAGTAGGCAGGTTTGGTTTTCAATTTTCCCGTGACTTTTCCGCTGAATGGGGGATTTGGGAGTTTTAAAGGTCCCATAACAATATATAGAAGGCGTAAAAAGGGGGAGAAGTGACAGGTGGATTTTGTGTTATTTCGCTTCGGATACGCTGATACGTCGGAATACGTCATTTCCAAGCGGGAACCTAACGGTATTGCCTTGAATAACAATATAGAGATTTTTCCCTCTTTGGATCAGCATTTCGTAGATACGGCAACAAGTGTACAATTCTTCAGGAAGATATATTGAGTAAAAGTGAAGGTCGAACTGTTCATTCATTAGTACCAATTTCACCAACTATAGATTGACAAAAATGTCTTCTTCGCTAACAAGCTCTTTGAGCATCAGTTTTCAGCAATCATCATTATTATAATTCTTACACAGGCCTTTTGCATGCGGTACAGTTTTTCATTGTGTGCTAGTGTTCCTGATTATAAACAATTCAGTATTAGATGCACAAACTCGAAACGACAGGTTTTGCAATGATTGAAAGAAGAAAGAGGCTTTTTTCCAACCTAAAACCGCTCCAAAAGGTTTGCCAGATTGAGGGCGTTCATAGAACAACAAGGTCTGTACCTACTTATCCTCTTCAGGAACTTCAGTGAGGCAAATTTTGCACACTGAACTTCAGATATATTCATAGCTGCCCCAACTGATTGGGAAAGTGTTGACTGTTGCTTAGAGATCATTCAACAAATTCTTCAGTTTTCTAAATGAGTGATGAAGATCACAAAGAGCCCAAAAGTCACAATTTGCTGAGCTTTATTGGACTTTTTAAGGACATCATTAGTCTTGCTCTTTTGAAGGGTATTACAGTCTCAGGAAACACCTAATGAGGATGGGGTAGTAAGAAACTGATAGGTTGAGATTTTGAGGAAGCAGAATGAAACTCATGATCACTTGGTCATAGTTTGCATCATCCATTATAAGTCAATGGAAAAAAGAGAAACTTGAAAAAGTAAGCATAGTTTCAAGGACATTTCAGTTCATTGGAGCTTTGGAAGTGGGAGGTAGATTTAGAAAGTGGTGAGAACATATCTGTTGAAAGGTGGTAGAATAGGCCTTGAGGTCAGAAGGGAATGTAACCACTTATAAAGTAATCAGTACTTCTTTGGAAAGAGTGGAATTAACGTTAGAGTGACGTCTGAAGGGTACATCTAAAATCTAGACCGAGAAAATGATCTAAGAAGCTGTTGGCAATGTAAGAGTTAGTGGGGGGGAATCTTGTACTTTCTTATCGACCTTTATGGAATAATTTGTTCTAATCAATTTTATTTTTTATCAAAAGTGGAGAATTAATTTTTTAAAAAACATAAATATAGTGTTATCCACGGAAAAACCTACAAATGAAAACTGCGGGTGTTTCAAGTCGACTAGTTTTCGATATAAAGGATGTTGTATGAAATTTGTGAAATTTTTGTTGCAATATAACTTTTTTGATTATGAATGGATTTAAGTGAAAATTTGATATTTAGACTGCCATCTATGACCTACAACAATGAAAATAAATCCAAATAGGTGCAAACTGTTTTTTTGTGAGCACATGTAATATTTGTAATAGAAATATTTTCATCATTTTCATTCGTTAAGAAAACAGCATTTCTCATTATGTAAATGATAATGATTCCGCATAGGTGAGGGCATAGTAACGAATTGCATAAGTAGTATGTGCAAAAAGTACATATGTGCAAAATACCTCAATATATCAGAAATTTAGAAAACAAACTTCCTATAAATTCAAAAGAAATTGGAAATGAACTCAGAGTAATGAACATAGATAGAGGAAGCACATATGCTTCCTCTATCTATGTTCATTACTCTGAGTTCATTTCCAATTTCTTTTGAATTTACAGGAAGTTTGTTTTCTAAATTTGATAGTTCATGTTGGGGACAAAATTTACTTACTGAAAATGACATATCATTTTCAGTAAGTAAATTTTGTCCCCAACATGAACTATCAAATTTGACATGAAGAGCGCGGAAATGAAAATATATCAGTGATAAGATATTTCACTCAATTCGCGAGTTTCTCCACAAAAAACGCACTTTTTATGTCCATAGTGAATCAAAGTTTCATATCAAAATATATTGAAATCAATACCTTAATATATCAGAAATTCATAAAACAAACTTCAAGCGCGCCAAAAGACGAGAAACAACTGATGAAACTAGAGGAGCAAAAAATGCCAAACCTTGTATTTCAGCAGGTAAATACAGAAAATAATAAATATTCTGCTCATTATAAATTTGACAATTAGGGAAAATATCGGATTCTAAATATTCAAATTTGCATATTTAATCGGAAATCACACAAATAAATGTATTTCATTCAATATATTATACATTCATAAGGTTATAGTTCAATTGTGAATTTGAAAATATATAACTTGGGGACATGAAAAATTGCATATACTTCCTCTATATTTATGTTTATTACTCTGTGGTACATAGAGAGGTTGGGTAAGGTTAGGTTAGGTTAGAGAGAATATTCCTGTAGAATATAATACGTAGTTACATAAAAATGTTAGGTTAGGTTAGAGAAAATATTCCTGTAGAATATGATAGGTACATAAAGAGGTTACCCTTTAATGTTTCGAACATTCCGAACCAACTAAACGCGTCTAAAGCTTCGACTCATTCGAACTCATAAAAAAGTAATCCATCATACTCTCCCCTCAGAAAAAATACCGAAATCAATCGATTTAAACAATGCCAACCCACTCGAGACCACAATTCTTCCTTCAGTCGATTGGATTAATGATGACCCGAACGAAAATCAAACGCCCAATTCGTATACGCGTCGATTAATAACCCTGCCAAAGCTCCGGCTTTCCGGCATTTGTAGTCATTTGCGACTACCATCTAACCGATTAGCCAGCGATAGAGTTCGATGGGAAAGCGGAAAATGTGGAAAAACTGGTCTCGGTCCGGCTCCGTCGGCCTGGCCGAAGTTCAAAGTGGGACACAAAAGGACGATACCGTTCCCGTCGGTTTTTGCGGCGAGAGAATCCGGGATATTGGTCGTTTGGAAACAATTCCCTGACTTTTTTTTTCTGGAGCTAGGAACAGTTGTAAAGGATCCGGAATCAAAGTGCTGCAGTGGACGTCAGGTGGATTACTGTTTCGAGTTGAATTCTTGCGGCGGAAGGCCGGATGGCATCTGGACATTGTCTGCAGATTAAATCTGACGGCTTGGACACAATCTGGTCTCGGTTTTTGGAGGGAATGGGTTGCGGGGTGATTGTTGTAGTGTTTGTGGATGGAATTTTAGAACTTTTCGTGGGATTGGACGTTGAATTTTGAGGTGAAACTCTTGATTCATTGTTCCAAGGAATTCAATAAGTGGGACAACTAAGAATCTCTTTTGCATCTCTCGCTTGGTTTGTATCTGGATTGTTGAAAAATGATGTTATACTAACGGGTGTTTTTTTCGAAGGTATTTAACTTTAAGTTAGCATTTCTGTTCAAGATGGCGATCCATTTTACAACTGTCAAGTGATTTATTCTCAGTTTGGTTTGGAAATTCATCATGAATAGACTCACGCCTGAACAACGCTTGCAAATAGTGCAATTTTATTTCGAAAATAATGGTTCTGTGCGGAATACGTATCGCGCACTACATCCATTTTATTTTGTTTAGCGATGAAGCGCACTTCTGGTTGAATGGTTACGTCAACAAATAAAACTGCTGCATTTGGTGTGAAGCTAATTCTCAAGTGTATGTCGAAACACCGTTACATCCAGAAAAACTGACTGGTGCGCCTTATTGGCTGGTGGAATCATTGGTCCATACTTCTTCAAAAACGATGATAGCCAGAACGTTACAATCAATGTTGATCGGTATAGAGCAATGATTACTAACTTCTTCATTCCTGAATTGAACAACCATGATGTCCAGGATCTGTGGTTCTAACAAGACGCCGCAACATGTCACACAGCTCGTGCCACAATCGATTTATTGAAAGATACGTATGGTGACCGCTTAATTTTACGTTTTGGACCTGTGAAGTGGCCTCCAAGATCTTGTGATTTAACACCGCTAGACTTCTTTCTGTGAGGCTATGTAGAGTCATTGGTCTATGCGGATAAGCCACAAACCCTTGACCATTTGGAAGACAACATTCGCCGTGTTATTGCCGATATACGGCCACAAATGTTGGAAAAAGTCATCGAAAATTGGACCTCCAGATTGGACTACATCCGAGCCAGCCGTGGCGGTCATATGTCAGAAATCATATTTAAAATGTAATGCCACAAGATTATCTTGCGGATTAATAAAATTCATGTCAATCGAATAATCTATCGTTGTTTTATTGCAATTTGAAGTCCTATAGTTCTAAAAAAACACTCTTTATTCATTCTTTTTTTTTGTTCTTTGCGGAAATCATCTTTTGTCAATTCAAATTTTATTTTTAGGAAAATAAATGCTTATAGATATGTTAGTCCGAAAGTGAAGGTGTCGGACAATATTTTGATAATTATATCAAATGAGTTTCATCGGATAGATTCCTTCGAGCTTATAATTATTTCTATAGTTGCTTTAACTATTTCAAATGAAATCTTTGATTCCACTCCAAGCATACTGAAACGTAAGCAGCGAATATTTGAGGCGAGATAGAAATTCCTCCACCCTCATTACTAGTAATAATAAACCGGAACCGGATATCTTCCCACCTCAGGGCGACCGTCACCCCCACCCTATTAAATACCGATGAATACCGGAAATACCGAAGGTCGCGATGGCGCATTAAAACCCAATCGAGCTGGGATTCCTTCAGGCGGCAAAAATCATTTCGAAGGAATTCCATCTCACGTCCTACGCTGGGATGCTGGCAGTCCGTGAAAAAAATTAATCTCCATCAATTCTCCTCACCTGATGGAAGAGCTTGAAGCCAGTGGAGTACACGGATATAAGCCTTAGGGGGTGAATAAAGAGTTGAAAATGGAAAAAAAATTGGTTTTTCGTTTTCAATGTCTTTTGAATTTACAGGCACTTCTTGGGATTTATGTTTACCTGTCGAAGTGTCAGCTGTTGTATTTAAACATCAAAACTTGAAGATTCGCCTGCATCAATTTCCTTTTTTTTTTAAAAGAAGTTTGCTTATGAACACGGAAGATAATTGAAAAATTTCAGGTCATCCACATCAAACTGATCAACAGAATATACTAAACCTACACTGAAAAAAATTTCCGGTTTAAGGAATTCCTGTTGTTTAAACGCAACTATCATAAGGTATCACAACAGAAACATACAGTTCTGTGAACAATCTGGACTTCGAATCTAACATGTCGATTCCGGTAAAAGTGACTTGAGTTTGATGAACAGGAAGAACGGTAAATATAGCAGAGATAAGGTACTTTCAATTTGTAAGGAATATTTCCTGTGTATATAGAATAATATTTTGCTATATTTACAAGCCATCACTGTAAAACATATGTAGTCCGGAATCAAAGGTGCAACCGGGATAAAGCATCGTAAATGTTACAGGAATATCTAGTAAAATATACGTGATAATTTTGTATAACCCAACAATATTTGTTCTACTAACAATATGAGAACATCAAATTCAACATGAATGTTTGGTTTTTCTCAAAGAAATTCAGCTTATTCTACCGGAATATATTTTCTTATGCTAACAATATTTTAATCCTTATAATATATTCCTGTTCTATCTACGATCCACAATACGGTTCTAACAGCTCAGAAAGTTGTTTTTAACAGAATATTCCAGTTATGTCAGAATATTATTTTTCTGTTGAAACGACAAACTGCATTTTGGTTGCATTAACTAATCTAAAACTTGTTTTTTCTAGAGAAATTAAAAGACAGGAATTGTCACGTAAAATCAACAAATATTCCTGTTGTCGCTTATATGGGGTTAATTTCCTGTAGAAATCGTCGAATTCCTGTTGTATATCCTAGTTAATTTCTTTGAGTGTACTGACCTAAGTTTGTGAATGAAAATGTTAACGCAGTGACTAATGGAACTCAAAGTGCCGACAAAGAGATTCTTTGCGACAAAGGGATAATTAAATATAATATGATAGTATTCATTTACATTGGGGTCCTCAAAAATTGGAGAAATTGCTATCAAAAATTCCGCCAATTCGATTAGAGTAGTTCAGAGCTTTTACTTCAGGATCTCATTAATTTTTACTCGATTGTTCATCATCAATTTGGCATTTATAGCTTGTACGTAAATAATTATTGTACCAACGACAATCGTTTCAGATCTAGCTCTTTGATATAGCTTTGATGGTTGATGAATTCGTTGATTCAATTTTCTCAATATTATATTATTGAGCGTTATGACTTATAATGGATTTACCTCTTGAGGGGAATATTCCCCTTATACCCCCTTGGGTACGCCACTGCTTGAAGACTCGGAACTTGTGCCGTTCGGTTGAGTATCCACTTTGCGGATTATTCGAGATTCATGCATTCTACAGGGTGTTTTCTGCGTGATATGACACTGTAGGGAATGTAATGAAAATATTGTGTGTTTTTGAATTGAAGGTACAAACGAAAATGACAGATTCATCGGATCATTTCGAGAAAAATAGGCATATAAACATGGATCCACAAACACTTTGTTTTTGAGGGGTTGAATTTGATTTTTTTTTTCAAGTTTTATTCTTATAACACCTTTCCTTCCCTACACAAGCTATTTGACTAAAATTTGGCATACCTAGATATTCCAATTTGAAGTTTTTTCATGTGATATGCTTATTTTGAAGGGCAAATTTGATATTTTTTTTTAATACTGCTCGCTTCTTTCTTCCAGATCGTTTTTTTTTTGGTGGACTACAAGTAATTCAAGAATGTGGATTGAAAATTTGGTCAAGTATTACCCTTTTTAGTTCTTGTAGATTTTTCATATATGCTACAAATCTCGAGGAAAAATTCAAACAATTCTCTGGTAATTCCCAGGAAAATTCAACTTCTTTTGGAGATCCAGTCAGTGAGCTGTGATAAATAAATTAATTATAAGTTTTAGTACCTATTTACCTAATCTATAGCGGAGATTAAGTGTATGGATTTGTAATCACGGAAATAATGGGTATACTTTTCATTAGGAAATTATTGTGATCACAAATTCTCTATTGATGAGTCGTGCCTTATCGTTTATGACCATTTCCTGCTGAAAATTTTGAAATACGGAAATTGTGATGAAATAAAAAGGCGATCTATTTGGTTACCAGTGCTCAAAAATAATGTGACCTTTTCTTTGAAGATTTTCATACAGGTTGTAGAGCTTGAGCCCTAAAATGCCCTTGTAACGATCGCTAACTGAATGCGGAAGTTCATTCGACAAATATATTCGCCTCAGATGTGGTATTTGGGAGTTAAAGTGAAATGAGAAGGGCTTATGCGGTCTATGCAACACATAATACTTTGATGGACTCAACGAACGAGATATTGATAGGCCTTTGGGGTTTATACATTGAGGAAAACTGATAACACTATAGGATATGGAAACATAATCTACCTAGGTCGAATAGTTGCTACAACTTTATTTGAGCCGACTAGAGAAAATCCTCTATCCAAATTCTCTTCCTGGTAGCAATTAGTGTCCGACGTATAGAGTGCTTTATTTCGTAGAATTTATTACTTGTGTAATAATTTTCGATCCAAATATGAACTTCAATGTGAATTGAAAGAATTTGGAAGTTTTTTGAACAATACATTAATGGCTAATGTGGGAGATGAAAATGTTATAATCTTGATTAATTTAGAAAAAATATTAAAAATGGAGCGATACACTCTTCAACAACGAACTCAAATTATTAAAATTCACCACAAAAATGTTGACAATTTTTTAGTCAGAGTTCACAAACTAAATTACATTTGGAACGACGTGAAGTACCTCCTCGGCCGGCAATACTGCAACTGGTAGAAAAATTTGAGCTATAAGGACAAGTTAGTGATTCGAAGAATTGAACCTTGTGCTTAGCGCAAGAACAACTGAGACTGCTGTAGCCCATAGTGTTCACAAAAACCTAGGTTTGATGATTTCTCATCGATCTTGGTAATAAGGCAATCCACAAAAGAAATTACAACGTATTTCACATGAAGACTTAGGTATTGAGTCTTTTAAACACAAGAACACACAAGAAGTTGAGCACATTCGCTGATTGAGACCTTGAAATACATCAAAATGATCCGAATTTTCATCGAAATTAGAACTGTTGCGTTTGGGGCTCAGAAAATCCATGAGCGGTAGTTGAAAAGCCTCTCCATCCTCAACGTGTCACTGTTTGGTGAGGTTTTTGGGCTGGTGGTGTGAGTAGAACTCACTTATACAACAATGAAACTGGTGCAACGGTAAACGTGAATAGATTGGTCTACAGAGCTATGATAATGATTGTTTGTGACTGGAATTGGTAGATATTGATGTGGACGACGTTCATTTCCAACTAGACTACGCTTAGTGCCACACAAGAAACGAAACATGTGAAGATACGAGCATAATCTCATTATTAGCAGAGAAAATGTAAACGGGGCATCATACATTTCAACGTTTGATACAAAAGCAGAGATAAAAACCTTAGCTATACTCTGTCTCCCCGTATAGGTGCAGTGACTGGTTTGTATATTTGTTTGCAGAATAAGCTGACATTTAAAATGAAGGGCTTCCTCTTCATTCAAATAAAATCTTCTCCATCCTTTCTCTTCACCAACGGACTTTATAATTAAATCTGAAAACAAAAAAGAAGAGAGTAATAAATGTTAGTTGTAATTATATTAATTTGTAGTTAGCGACCTATTCTGAAGAAGAAGCTGAAACTGAATGGATAGCTTGAAAACCACCATGAAATTTATAAATCGGATATGTGTTCACCAAGTGGTCAATGGTTTCTTCTACACCACACTCACATAGTATCAATAGAATGTCATTTGAAGAGCAAATTATAGCAACAACCATGACCAGTCCTAAGTCGATTTAATATACATCGAATTTTCCTAGGAAGATTGAATCCTGAAACTTTCTTAGAAGGATCAATGATTAGACTTTTGTTGAAGACATTACAAGAACTCCATTCCGAACGCCAAATTTCCTTGTCACTTTCATTAGATTGAAGGAAAGTATTAATCCATAAAGGTTTGCGTGACTTTAATCTGGCAGTTCTTGTATCTGGGAGGTAAGATACAATTGGAAATAAGTTTGGGTAGAAATGAAATTTATCCCAAGATTTCTCGACTGCAACCTTTCTACGAATATGAGGCGGAAGTATATGTGATAGCACTGCTAACCAATGTGAAGGTGTAGATCTAATAGTTCCACTGATAGTTCTCATAAGAACGATAAACTGTGCATCAATTTCATGAGCATGAGCACTATTGAACTAAACAGAACAACAGTATATAGCAGCAGAAAAAACCAAGGCTGAAGCTGCCGTACCAAGATACCAAGAGTGATGGCATCAGCATCGCATGAAGAACCAGCTATTTTTTGAAGGCTATTAAAATTCAAACGTAAATTTTCTAAGTGGTCCTTGAAATTAAAAAAAGAATCAAGTTCAACCCCAAGATATTTGGGAGAATAATTATGATTCAAGACGGAATTATTGAGTTGCTGTCTTTATTTTGAAGAATTTTATCTCGGATCTTCATATCTTTATTTGATGATGCGATCTTGTAACATTTCGATGTTGCCACGTATATGAGAGTAATTATGTAGATGTACATTATTATGTAGATCTAATAGTTCCACTGATAATTCTCATAGAAACGTTAAGCTGTACATCATTATCATCTCATACAGGAATCGACAAACCAAATCCTCGTTTACAACAAATCAAAACCGTCATGACACCAAGTCCGTTCATTCGATCAACAGAAGACTATCATCCCTTCTCTCCAGGGCATCTCAGAGTCAGACATACAAACTTACCCTTCTCCTCCACTTTACCCCCTCTCTACCGTCCAAACAGACCTCAAATTGTAATTCGTTACGAACCGTCCAGATTGAATTTGCATCGGGCAACTGTTTGTTCATCTCCCACCACCCCCCTCCACCGATGACGAATGGACGAATCATCAACGATATCAGTGTATAACCCGTCACGTTCTAATAATGGCCGGATCGCAGGATCCATTTGGAACGGGGCAAATTTACCCAATTATGAAATTCATCACCTTATCGAAGGACCATTGACGTACGCGCCAACCGCACGCAATTAACTACACTGGTCCGGCATAATTTCAGATTCAATTTCTGATCGAGGTCGACCGTAACTTGTTAGAGTTAACAATCCGGTCGATAACGGTTCGATTTCCGGATTGTTCCAGCGTTTCGATGTGCGGTTTCCGGTTGAAGAAAAAAATTTGAGGTTAGGTGGGTACTGGATGAAGTGTGGGTTTGTTTGGTGGCTGTGGATATGGTGTGGGTGTTACAGTTTTGATGGGTGGATGAATACTGATCTGGATATTTTCAAGGCTGGGGTTTGACTTCGATATTCCGATATTGATTACAACAACAAACTTGAATAAGCGAATATGTCCTTTCCTTGTTAAACTTCTTGGAAAGACAGATCTGTTACAACTTTTTACCACCATAGTTTAGATTCAAAGGAGTGTTTTAGCAACTTAATTATTTTTCTTTGTCTTTCAAGACAGTCAATCCATTTTCATTTGTAGTCTTTAAGATGTCTTGAAATTCTTTGAATTTCAAGGTCCACTTGAGAAATTTACGTATGGAATTGAAGTCTGATGCCAGCACTCTTCTGCTGCTAAATATTGTTGTTCTGTCTGGTTCAATAGTGCTCATGTTCATAAAATTGATGCACATATTAAAGTTTCTTTTTTAATTATTAGTGGAATTTTTAGATCTACATCTTTAAATTGCTTACCAGTGCTATGACATAATACTTCCAACTCATATTCATAGACAGTTTGCAGTCGAGAAATCTTGGGATAAATTTAGTTTCTACCCGAACTTATTTCCAATTGTATCTTACCTCCCAGATATTAGAGCTGCCTGATTAAATTCAATCAAACCTTTATGGATTGATACTTTCCTTCAATTCAATAAAAGTGACAAGGAAATTTGGTGTTCGGAATGGAGTTCTTGTAATGTCTTCAACAAAAGTCATCGTTGATACTTCAGAGAGAGTTCCAGGTTTCAATCTCCCTAGGAAGTGTTATGTTGAAACATAAGCTGGTTTCAACGTGAGCGATGATCCATTGAAGTAAAGGGTGTTTTTTTAGAGCTATAGAACTTTAAATTGCAATAAAACAACGATGGATTATTCGATTGATATGAATTTTATTCATCCGCAAGATAATCTTGTGGCATTACATTTTAAATATGATTTCTGGCATATGACCGCCACGGCTGGCTCGAATGTAGTCCAATCTGGACGTGCAATTTTCAATGACTTTTTCCAACATTTGTGGCCGTATATCGGCAATACCACGGCGAATGTTGTCTTCCAAATGGTCAGGGGTTTATGGCTTATCCGCATAGATCAATGGCTTTACATAGTCCCACAGAAAGTAGTCTAGCGGTGTTAAATCACAAGATCTTGGATTTCAATTCACAAGTCCAAAACGTGAAAGTAGCCGGTCACCAAACGTGCCTTTCAATAAATCGATTGTGGCACAAGCTGTGTGACATGTTGCGCCATCTTGTTGGAACTACAGCTCCTGGACATCATGGTTGTTCAATTCAGGAATGAAAAAGTTAGTAATCATGGCTCTATACCGATCACCATTGACTGTAACGTTCTGGCCATCATCGTTTTTGAAGAAGTACGGACCAATGATTCCACCAGCTCATAAAGCGCACCAAACAGTCAGTTTTTCTGGATGTAACGGTGTTTCGACATACACTTAAGGATTAGCTTCACTTCAAATGCGGCAGTTTTGTTTGTTGATGTAGCCATTCAACTAGAAGTGCGCTTCATCGTTAAACAAAATAAAATGGACGTAGTGCGCGATACGTATTACGCACAAAACCATTATTTTCGAAATGGAATTTCACTATTTGCAGGCGTTGTTCAGGCGTTAGTCTATTCACGATGAATTGCCAAACCAAACTAAGAATAAATCACTTGACAGCTGTTAAATCGGTCGCCATCTTGAACAGTAATGCCAACTTAAAGTTATATACTTCGAAAAAAACACACGTTACCTTTAAATCCAAGTATATCTACTGATCTTTTCGAAGTTGCGAGTTTGATCTTGAAATTTTTCAAGAGTGAGAAAAAACACCATAATTTCTAGACATCTTGGTGAAGTGAGAAGACGCACCAGTATTTCTAGACTTCTTAGTCGTCTACCAGCCTCTTGCAAAGATTTTTCTTAATCTAAGATACCTGTGATGCTATAACACACCAGTTAAGAGGCATCAAAGTCCCTTATTTTGGAGCTGTTTAAGTGAAATAACCAGGATTTCTTCCATCGATATGTGAAATAGGATGAACCTTGGCTTCATCACAACACTCCTGAGCCAAAAAAACATCAGCTGATTGGAAAGCAGTAGGTAAAAGCCTTCCAAAGGAATCAAAATCTCAATATCAGCTGGCAAGGTTATGGCATACCTATTTTAAAACGTGCATGGTATAGTGTTCATTTACTATCTTGATGAAGGTAAGACCATCAACAGTAATAACGTTGTCAATAGAGTGCAGAAATAAAAAAAACATACTCAAATGCAAAAAAAAAATTATTCTCTTTCACCAAATGTCTCAAAGTGATGAAAATCGAATTAAGCTTCCGACTGAATCCTCGCAACGAGTTTTTTCGAAAACAATCAAAAATAAAATATCCTCAAAATAGTCCAAGGAATAACCTGTTGAATTTTTGCCGCATGTTTACGTAACAGCCTGTATATTAAGTCTAGGTGATTCCCACCCATCCATAAATAACTCTCCACCCCTACACCCCCTGCACCCTCACCCCCAAATTAATCATGTCTTCCAGACCGTTGCATACAAACCCATTCTTGCCACCGGCTCGGCCAAAGCTGCACCTGAAGAGAACACGGGGGTGGTCTTCAAAACCACCCCCGTTTCGTGCTCTGATTAATATTTTTCAAACTAGAAATTATTCGCACCCCCCGAAGGGAAGAGGCTGACCTACATGTCTGCTTCATTCGGGCTCAAGTAACAAAATTAAATTTCAGACAGCACGCTCTCTTTGTTGTTTCGCATAACAAACGTCAACTACAATAACACAGAGGGTAATATAATATTCTGCTGCCCGAGGGTTGTTCGGATGGGAAGCACAGGAGAGGGGTAGAGATCGATCTCGCCTAAGCCCTCGTGTTCAATTTTATCGGGGGTAGGTTGCATTTGTTTGGGGATTGATCACGCAACCCCCTGCCTGGATTGGATGGGGTTGGAGGGTGTGTTGATATGGGTTTATTTGTTGTTCGTGGGGGTAGGTCTAGAGGTGTCTTGATGGTTTTAGTTGACTTTTATATGCACATACTATCGCGTCACTCAGTAACTGATTTTGACATTACAAAGGGGGACTTTGGATCTTTGGACCCCCCTCAAATTCCAACGATTCAGAGAAATTATGTCAATGGAAAAAACCTTATGTCTCTTATGGATTTTCGTTCATTATTTATCATCCGGCGTCATTCATTTCTTCGATCGGCAACTTCAATATCAATATCAATTTCTTGGGGGTTACTTCTTCAACATTACCTTACCTTGCCACCAAGTAGTAGTTCACCAAATAGCAAGTAGCAGTAGTTGAACAAATAGCAATAGT
Organism: Harmonia axyridis; assembly: GCF_914767665.1. Classification (NCBI taxonomy): domain Eukaryota; kingdom Metazoa; phylum Arthropoda; class Insecta; order Coleoptera; family Coccinellidae; genus Harmonia; species Harmonia axyridis. The sequence continues at coordinate 38,088,154 of NC_059505.1, forward strand.
AGTTGAAAAAATAGCGAAGTTAAAGTGGCAGTGGGCTGGACATGTTGCACGCCAGAATCTGAATTGTTGGGAGACCACTTAAGAGATGTCAAGATGACATCAAGGAGATCGCAGGAAATCAGTGGATGAAGAAAGCACGGGATAAGAAAACATGGAAGAGTTTAGAAGAGGCCTATATCCAACATTGGATGTCAAATGGCCGAAGAGAGAGCGAGAGAGAGAGAGACAGAGAGAGAGAGAGAGATGAACACCATGAAACAAAGAAATTTCATTTTTTCTTTGTATCAAGTAAAATGGTTGAACACGTCTCACAAAAATACTTCTTAAAGCCGACGAAGTTGCCGACAATGCTGGAAGAGCTCAGTGATAAAAAATATACAACTAGGTATGTTACTCAAAAAAGGTTCAGAAGCAATGAAACCATCTACCGTCACAGTTTTTGATTGAGTTATTGATTAAACACAAATATCTTAATATCATTCACATGTGTGATTGATCGGAGTATTGACTCTTCGACTGATTTTAAAAAATTTTGTGAAATTAATTTAGAAACAACTAACGAAATAACCCTTGAATGTGAATTCAACATAAGGAAGAAAGAATTATTGAGAATTCCCGATTCGAATCAGTTCAATATCAGTATCGACTGCCACGTCGAAAAGAACTTATTCTTTCCTCAAGAGATTGAAAATGAATTCAAGAAATACAATGGGAAGTAAGAGATGACTGGGCCCGCTCTGTTGAATATTTATTGTGTTTTTGAATTCTATATTGAGAATGTATAAGATATCCGAGGAACATCTGAAAGCAAACTAAATGTTCAAAATTACATAGGTGTACAACTTTGCTTCCGCCGTTTCTCTCTGAAATTCGAGGATTTATACATTTATCGATTCAGAGTATTGTCCATCGCTGGAAACTACTTTCTTCCATATTTCGGGCAGCGTACGAATCCCGCTTTGAAAAAACTGTAAATCTTTTGAAGCGATCCAATTTTTTACAGGCAGACCGTGTGCCATTGATCGAAAAAAAAGATAGCCTGAGGGAGCAACGTCTGGAGACTACGGCGGTTGGAGAAGGACTTCCCATTTCAACGTTTCCAAGTATCTCTTGACCATTTTTGCAACATGGGGTCGAGCATTGTTATGCTGTAAAATCACTTATCATGTCTCCCGTTGTATTGCGGCCGTTTGTCTTTCAATGCTCGGTTCAAATACATTAATTGCATTCGATAACGATTGCCTGTGATTTTTCCAGTCAGTTTTAACAATTCATTTTACAATACACCGAGCTGCTCCACCAAATATTGAGCATGACCTTGGAACAGTGAATATTCGGTTTCACGTCGACGTGAAAGCATAGCTGGAATATCCCCATGATTTTCTGTGCTTGGGATTATCGTAATGAACCCGTTTTTCGTCTCCAGTCATAGTGCGATGCAGAAATCTCTCCCGTCTTTGCCTTGCACGCAGCTGTTCACAAGCGAACAAACGCCGTTCAACATCTCTAGGCTTCAACTCGTACTGCACTCAATTTTCTTGTTTCTGAATCATTCCCATGACTTTCAGGAGTTTTGAAATAGCTGTTGCGTCACTCCCAATGATCCTGCCAATTGATGTTGCGTTTGACATTAGTCCTTATCAAGTAATGCCTACAATTCTGCGTCTTCAAAAATCTTTCCTCTTCCGCCACCATGCCGCAAGTTCTTTCACTAATAGCGGACTCACCATAGGTATTTGAGAGCATTCGATGAGCCTCAGCCGCAGATTTCTCCTCATTAAAGAAAATCAAAACCTCCCGCAAATGTCGAGAATTTGGCTCGTAAGCTGACATGTTTAATCGAGAATAACTTTATGATGCAGACACAAATCGTCTGATATTTCGATGGCGTTAAGTTAACAAATACTCACCTACTTCTATATGCAAAGTTGTACACCTTATAATATAAAAACCTGAGAATTAAAATGAAATAGGTGTAACATCACAGCCTTTGAGTGTTCGCTCATTCATTAAGTGATTAGATATAAATTTTGTCTATACGCATATCATTATGAGATTGAATATTATGTTCTTCACATTAATTGAAATACTTATCTATGAATCAGTGTAAAAAAATTCAACCTTCTCTCTGCTGCTTCAACAATCTTAACTGTGCTAAAAAATTGACCTCAGTAACTTCCTCCAAGCTCAGTCCTCAATGGATGATGACGCTCAGTATACACTAATACGAAAGATCTGTAACAATATATGCTAAAAATATTTCTCAACAGGCTGCCTCGAATTTGGCATTCTACTCTTCGTTAAATACACGTTCCAACACCTGAACCAGCCAAAAGGGCAGGTTATTCCAGTTCATCCACAGCATAACCCACTTCGTTCCAAGAGTTACGACAAGACCTGGTGTGGGGTCAGCCTTTAGAGTGGTACGTGAGAGGTCCCCCTTTAAAGATGAAAAACTGTTGGTTATATACGGAACAAAAACTTCGTGGAAATGTGCCGTTGTATTTTATGGTCAGCGTGTTCCCTCTATATTGCGTTACGTTGTGGAGTTTCTGCGAGGCCGACAGTGAGGGTGTTGCTTATTGTAGTCCTTGGACTTCATGCTCGGCGGTTCTTCAACTTTCTCCTTCGTCGGAAAAAAATAATATGGACTCCAGAGGTTTATAACGACTGTGCTGGCGTGCCGTTTCTTTTTTTTTTGTTTTCTACGCTATGTGAGCACTAGATTCATTAGGATCGCTTTGCTGGTCGAGGAGTTTTTACTCTGCTACAGTATGAAGTAGTTTCCGAAAGATGTAACTGAATATTTTTGAAACTAATAATAGAGGGTGTCCTCATGAAAATTTGAGCTCCCTAGAACTTAAAAACGAAGAATTTCCGAAGATTTGAAAAAACAGGTCAACTTCTGTTTTGAGGGGGACGAATTTCAACTCCATATGAAGATATGTCGAGTGTTGGTTTGGTTGAAAGCTATTTATGTTCTGTACTTATGAAAAAAATGATGGCGATGAGGACACATTTTTTAGGATTTTTCGGCAGGAAATGCTTTTTTGGAAAAATATTTTTTCTTTTTAGATTCTGCAAATACTTACTATTATAAGACCAAAAATTTACAGGGTGTTTATTAGAAGATCATGAACTTCTACTTAAAAAAATAGTGGGGGTTACTTAAGCAAACCTTATACCTAAAATGAATATCTCAAGAGTTATCGAGGAGCAATCTTAAATGAGGAAAAACCGTAATTCCTCACTGTGTGGAGTAGTCTGCGACTTTCAAACACTAAAAAAAAACTAAAATTCGATGTTTCCATAACTAAATTTGACATTTCAAGAATTGTAATGAATTATTCGTAATTGAAAATTGAACTGCAAACAGTCTTATAATAGTCAGTATGTGCAGAATCTGAAGAGAAAATTTTTTTCGAAAAAAGCGTTTTCTGCCAAAAAATACGAAAAACTGTGTCCTCATCGCCACCATTTTTTTCATAAGAATCCCATTAACTCATGAACCGTTGAGTTTTCAGCTGAGGTGTGGCATATTTCCGAAATTGTCGTTAAAAAAGCTATCTAATGATGCAATAATATACTGGATGTTTCGTTTGAAATAAGGAATTAGTAGTCTTCGGTTTTCGGTATAATCGGAAATTGTAGAGATTTGAACATATTGTAGGGAGAAAAGTCATTGTCTTAAACCCTAATATGCGAATTTTCAGCTAGAAATTATAATTACTTTTCCATGAACGTCTAATAGGCCATCTCGGTGAATCACCTTGTTTATGTGGACACACATTCAAATTACCTGGCTCCTTTAAAATCACCAATGTTCACTGTGCTCGCCCATCCTAAATATATAATAACCATTTTTGCGCGCAACAATGACTTTATGTCATTTTATGTTATGAAGAAATATTCAGTTATCATATCCCAAGAGCATAGAAAATATTCGATTATACACCGATTCGAGAGACGAGACCACTCGAGCTGCGCTCTCGTGATGTTTCGCGAATTACGTCGAGTGAAGAGGTTCGTATAATCGAAATATATTGTCTGTGCTCGAGTGGTATTCGTTACGATTATATAACGAATAATTTCAATAACTATAAACAAAGCACTGCATTTTGATAATCCAATGACATTTCGCTGGGCTTGACTTTTATTTTTTGGCGAACGTTCAAGAATATTACTATGGAAATGATCACAATATGGCAGGAGGCGTAACACCAAAACGATTATACCACGTCGTCTTCAAGTAGTATATTCAATTATCAATACGCCGTAACTATGGGAAATTTACGAATTTTATTGATTCATCAAAACATGACTTAAATGATCAGTATTATTCATTGCGCAATTCTCGTTAATTCTAAACGAAAATCCCCACTATTTTAGTTTTAAGCCGATACGGAAAAGTTTATTTCATCCGAAGCTTTAAACGCTTCACCCCAGCTGTACCTAGTCCGTTCCCCGATACTTCCCATCTGATAAAAACGTGCAAAACCCACTATATGGCCAGCTACAATGGCTTTAAATTTGTCGGCGTCCTTTGTTCACGTACAATGGTCACGATGTAGCGTTGAGATTCAGGAAAAAGAAGAAAAACGGGAGCCCTCCATGGCGTCGATGAATGCTCTGAAAACTCGGTTGAGGATAGGGCCTAAAAGGTTTCATAATTCGGTTGATTTGATTGATAATGGACGTTTTTTTATTGGCCCGATGGAAAAACTACGTAGAGGATTGGTTCTAAATTGAGTTTCATTTCCATTTAGGGCTTTTTTGTTTCTTGGGGGAGACATTAGGGGTTGATGTGCAGCTTTGGGGTGAACGGCTCGAATTTAATTTGATTGGTTATGGCTGTAAAACTCGTATTTTCGGCCTTTTAAAATATCATTAAATCGTAATGTAATGAAACCTATGAAAGAGCTGAGAATGTTTGGTGAAGTATTGAATTTCTACAAGGATGTAATTGAATTTTGCTTGAAAAAAAATAGTCGATGCATGTGTGTTTAGGGTTCAACCATAGAGTAATCAACATAGAGGGAGTATACGCAACTTTTACATGTCACCAACACGATTAGATCACGTTGTCGGATATATTTTCCATTCCACAATTTTACTATATCCTTATGAATGTATATTATATTGAATGAAATATATATATTTGAGTGATTCCCGATTGAATATGCAAATTTGAATATTTAGAATCCGATATTTTTCCTAATTGTCGAATTCATAATAAGCAGAATATTCATTATTTTCTGTATCTACTTGCTGAAATCCAAGGTTAGGCAACTTTTGCCCTCCTAGTGTCAACGGTTGTTTCACGTCGTTTGGTGCGCTTGAAGTTTGTTTTCTGAATTTCTGATACATTTAGGTATTCATTTCAATATATTTTGAGTTGATATGAAACGTCGATTCACTATGGGACATAAGGAGTGCGTTTTTTGTGGAGAAACTCTCGAATTGAGTGAAATATCGTATCACTGATGTTTTCATTTCTGCGCGCTTCATGTCAAATGTGATAGTTCAGATTCGGGACAAAATTTGCTTGAACCTGAATATTTTTGAAAAATACGGAGGAATATCATCTGTGGAATGCCTGATTCCCAAGATCGATGAGAAATCGACAAACCTACGTTTTTGTCAACACTACAGACTACAGCAGGAATATTCTTTGTTGTTCTTGGGCGGCACACATGGTTTCTATTATTTACATCACTAACTTGTCCCAATAGCTCAAATTCTCAGTTTCAGTATTCTAGGCTGAAAAAGAACTTCACGAGTACCTCAGAGTAATAAACATAGATACATGGAGCATATCCCATTTTCAGTTCAACATGAACTTTCAAATTTGACATGAAGTGCGCGGAAATGAAAACATAGCAGTGATACGATATTTCACTCAATTCGCGAGTTTTTCCACAAAGAACGCAGTGCTTATCTCCTATAGTGAATCAACGTTTCATATAAACTCAAAATATATTGAAATAAATACCTAAATATATCAGAAATTCAGAAACCAAACCTCAAGCGCGTAAAACGACGTGAAACAACCAATGAGACTTGGAGTGCAAAAGTTACCAAACCTTGGATTTCAGCAGGTAGATACAGAAAATAATAAATATTCTTCCTATTGTAGATTCGACAATTAAGGAAAATATCGAATTACAAATATTTAAATGTGCTTATTTAATCGGGAATCACAAATAAATATATTTAATTCAATATAATATACATTCATAACGATATAGTACAATTGTGGATTTGAAAATATATCACAATCCGACAACGTAATCTAACCATATTGGGACATGTAAAAATTGTGTATACTCCCTCTATCCATGTTTATTACTCTATGAACCTTACCTAACCTCTATGTCAAAATATGACAGCTACAAAAGTGACAGCTCCTTTTGATTATATAATGAAAACATCATCTGACGGAAACAATTATGGAAGTCTTCGATTCCCACAGATGAAGATTGAAAAATATGACCTCCTGACCTTCGACTTCCACCTCCCACAACCGAAATCCGGCAGCTGCCAAGAAAACCGCTCCACGATCCGGGTTAAGGATAACCCCGGAAACTTCTCCGACAGATCTGAGATCCTCTCCGTTACGTTACGATCCCCGGCAAGTCGGAACATGTCAGGAACAAAGGCGAAACTCCTCCCGATGGTCGCGCCATCTGTTCCGGAGGTTTGCCCGGATGATTTGGCGGTTTATCCTCCGGGCTCGCGGAACCCGCGACAAGGACTGGGATCCGATGTCTCCTGGATATTCGTTACGGTCTGTCGGCTGCCTTTGTCCTCTCTCCGATCGACGTGTTTCTGAGATATTGGCTGTGTTCTGGCCGAGACTTGGGCTTGGGGTTTGTTCTGATCGGTGGGTTACGAAGGAGATGACAGTGGAATCTGGAAAGGATAATTTGAATTGTCGTGTTAACTGACACTTATTTATATATTTTCACATAGTTAAAAGATGTAGGAAATATCATCTCTCACTTCTCTTTGGGTTTTTTCCTTCTCCTGAAACTTTTTCTTCTAGGTACATTTGCCTATACCAAAGAAAAAGTTCTGGGCAGTGAAAGAAGTTTGTACACCTTTGCTTGCAAGTGTGGTGACCTCTTCATTTCCTTCAATTCCCAGCTGACCGGGAACCAAGACTTAAAAAAGAGTTTTTTTCCTCAATCCATCTTAGGGCAGCTAACTTATTGTTGTTTGACCACCAGGATATCAAGGTCGAAGATGCTTGATACCATAGCCTTGTTGAATGTTATCGTGAAACTCTATGCTTGAAATATGATTTTATCAACTTCCTCTATATTGAAACAGTGAAATGTTTAAGTGATCTCATCAAAGCCGTTCCTAGAAAACAATGAATTGGGACTACCTGACCATAACAGATAGAAAAGTACCACAAGAGCAAAGTGACCGTTGGCCAAATATCAGTGGATTACATTCGAAATGAAAGAAATCCATCAATTTAACTATCTATCCTGCTATTTCGTTTGTTCGTCATCTTGGGTAAAGTTATGCGGTACTGATGATCCCTAATAAGGGTGAAACCGGTATATCGCTACTTTCCCTTGATGACGTACATTCTCCTTGTTTACTTTCGACTATGATTCCTATGAAATGGCGTGGAAATCTTCTGTTTGACAATGGTTGTGTTGATGGCATTTTTGTTGATACATTAACCAGATAGTTAATTAATATCGTATGATATTACACACCTGGAAATCGTACTTCTTTTCCTTTTTGAATTTTCATTATTCATTACCAAGTGCAGGTGTTAGCCAATTGTATATTATTTTATTAACTATCTCAATTCTGCCTTTAATAATAAGCACTATAAGGTTTAGAAACAGCGGGCAGAGAACATAAGGATCCTAGAACTGAAACAAGAACTGATCAGCATGGCGCAAACAAGGATTTACTGTGAGACTACAGGAGAATTGTAAAGAAATCCCTCAACAAGATCTGATTGGAGTTTGCGATTTGTTCTGATCAGAAGGTTGTGAGGATAACGACGGAAAATTTGGTTTGTCGTACTGAGTGACACTGGAAGTGGTAAAAACCATTTTTTCACATAGTTGAGGAATGAAGGAAATAACTTAAGAGTGTTTCTCGTTTGGGTTTGCCATCGCCTGAAAATCTTTCTCATAGGTACATTCGCCTATTCAACAAAAAGGTGCTAAGATCCAGATCATTTTAGATCTCGCTATGTCAATATTTCGAAGAAACTGTCTGCAATGATTCAATGCAGGAAAGTTCCACCAGAGTGTTTCTCTTCCGGTTTTTTCTTCTCCTGGAACTCTTTCTTATAGGTACATTTGCCTTTATTACAGAAAGATTGTAGGTCAATGACAGAAGTTTGTGGTTCTTTTTCTGGCAAGTGTGTTGGTTTCTTCATTTCCTTCAAATTCCGGACTGACTGGCCACCTAGGTAAAGAGACCTGGTTGTCATGCTTATTTCGTTGAGTTTCATTTGGTACTCCAATACCATCTTGAAGCAACTAACTTGATGTTGTGAGACCACCAGGATTTCAAGGTCGAAGATGCATTGATACCATAGCCTTGTTGAATGCCATCGTGAAGCCCTATGCTTGAAATACGATTTTATTAGCTTCCTTTATACTGAAACAGTGAGATGTTCAAGCGATCTCACCAAAGCCTATTCTAGGAAACACTGAATTAGGACAACCTGGCCATAACGGATAGAGCATTACCGCAAAACTCGCCAGACTTCGAAGTGGTTCCCGAAAAGAACCACAAAGTGACCGTTGGTGAAATATCAGTAGATTAAATTCAAGATGATAGAAATCCATCCTTAAAACTATCTCGATTCTGCCTCTAATAATCAGCACTATAAGGTTTAGGACCACCTGGCAGAGAACATAAGATTCCTCGAGGTGATTCAAGAATTGATCAGCATGGTGCAAATACTGCGGGTAGGTAAAAAAATCTCTCGACAAGGGCTGGATTCGGTGTCTCCTGGTTATTCGGTACATTTGCCTATACTACAAAAAGGTTCTTGGCCAATGAAAAGAGTTTATGCTCCTTTTCTAGCAATTGTGTTGGCCTCTTCATATCTTCAACCCAGACTAAACAGATCTTGCCACATATGATGGAAAGAGATCAAGAGGCAGGCCTCAGAGGAGATGGAAAGAAGAGATAGTCAGACAGCTTGAGGCCAAGACAGAAAGTTCTGGAAGTAGTTGAGAGAAGCCTTTATCCAAATTTGAAAGGGTAGAGGATTAGACAAACATAAAAATAGCCTGTGATTCCCCTGGAACAAGCTCGCAAAAAAAATCTCAATCCTGAAATGTATCTCTGAACAAAATACACGATTCCCCTTCAACAACGTTTTTATTCTTCAAAACCGTTACAAATCTCAGAGGATCATGGACCCCCCCTGTATAAACCCAAAGCCAATCTCCCATTACAAGTCACGAACACTCTATTCGAGTAGAAAATTTATAACGTCCGCTCACATCGATCAGAACATTCTATGTCATGGTGACCTCACCGGCCAGCGATGTGAGTAAATATTCATTTTCTCTAAGTAGGCCCTTCTGACCATTCACCAACGTACGTAAAACGGTGACAGGCGAAGACCGTTCCAGGCCTCAACATCAATCACAGCCGAATGCTTTATTAATTTTGATAATGGACGCCACGATCTGGCAGAGCGATATCGCATTGTGGACAAATGCGTCGGAATTTATGTATGACGATATTTCATAAACGGCTGTGCTTTGTTGGTTTTCAATTAGCGGACCTGTAAATATTGATTCGTTACTTGGTAAAGCTTTGTGACGCTCTGCCACGTTGGCTGATTGAAAGACGTAATCAGTTCGAATGATTGCAACGGTATGTTTGCTGTGAGGGATTCTGGACATCATGATCGTTGTACATATAGGTGACCTACATAAAATAGTCTAGCCTGTTGTTTGTATCACTTTGAATATCCACAGGAAAAGCCGAGAGTTGAAGGAGAATATGCGAGAAGAATTTGAGGAAGATGAAATGTTTTTTTACCAAGACAATGCTTCCTGTCACAAAACAATAGGATATAATTGCGCTTACAACTGCTTGATTACCCAGCTATATCTGGCCTCCAGTGATTACTGGCTCTTTCCAGATCTCAAAAAAATGCTCCAAGGTAAGAACTTCAGTTCTAATGAAGATGGGAATGTTGAGGTTAAAGCCTCTAAGCCGAAACGGACATTTGGAGAAGATTGTTATCTTCAATCGAGAAAGATAAAACTTTTTTTCACCAAGACAATGCTCCTTGTCACAAATCAATAAAAGCCATGGTCGAAATTATATAATTGCGCTTCCAACTGCTTGACTACCAAGCTATATCTGGCCTCCAGTGATTACTGGCTCTTTCCAGATCTCAAAAAATGCTCCAAGCATAGTTCTGGGGGCCAGATCTGGCGAAAACACCTTCTTTTTCTTCAAATGGGGCCGTTTTCAACGATTTTATCCTTTAAATGTGTCATAAACGCTATATAATAATCGCTGTTGATTGTCTGGCCCTTTTGGAGGTAATCAATGAATATTATACCTTGCACATCCCAGAATACTGATGCCATAACCTTGCCAGCAGATCGTTGTGTTTTTTCTCGTTTTTGATTCGGTTCATCATGGGCAGTTCACTCAGCTGACTGTAGATTGGACTCTGGAGTGAAATAATGGAGTCATGTTTCATCCATTGTCACATATTGAAGCAAAAATTCAGGTTTATTCCACTTGGACAGCTTCAAACACTGCTCAGAATCATTAACACGTGTTGCTTTTGATCAATTGCCCGCTTGCGTGGCACTCATTTTGCACACAGCTTTCTCATGTACAAATATTCGTGAATGATATCATGTGCACGTTCAGATGATATCTTAATAATGTCTGCTATCCCGCTCAACTTCACTTTAAGCTCATTCAAAATTTGAATTGAATTTTTTTGATTTTTTCGTCAGTGACAGCCTCTTTTGGGCGTCCACTCCGTTCGCCGTCTTCGGTGCTCATTTTATCACTTTCAAATTTAGCATACCAATCAATGGTTGATTTTCCTGGTGGAGACCCCGGAAACTCTTCATATAGCCAAGATGTTGATTCAACTGTATTATTTTCCTTCAAAAGGCAATATTCATCCAAATAGCTTACAACCAATCTGTGTTCATTGCTTTTTAGTGCGAAATAAACGCATTCAGTTTTAGCAATATTGATCAAGATTGAATTAGAACGACACCAATCAACAAAACACTGGACTAATAGATTACACAACCTCTGCAACTCGTCAAAGGTCTGCGCAGTAACTATTTCTGAGGTGTCATCGGCGAATAGATTTATTCTCAAAGGAAGGAGAAGATCCTGGCAATTTTTTGAATAAATCATCATCTTCCTCTAATTGGAGGGTCGATCATTTATTATTATTATTATTAAAAGTAGGAATAGAAGCGATCCCAGGAATGAACCCTGTGGGACACCCAAGTTCACGTTCATCTGAGAATGAGCTGCCAATTCTGACGATTTAAGAATCGGCAGCTCATTACTTCCAATAAGTAGAATACAAGCAACAGAACAATCGCAATTTTGCAAGAAAAGTTTTCTGGCCTTGTTATTTCTCGAATAGGTGGTCTCAATTGGCCAACGAAATTTAGTGATTTAGCGCCTTTAACCTCTTTTATTCAGCCAAGTGAGAAATAAGATCTATGCCAATGCTCTCTACAATTGAGTCAATACCTTTAAGATGGAATTCGTGCAGTAATCTTGCACGCTGTAGTACAAGCTCAAATGTGCGGTAGCAGTCATTTGGCTGATATCGTTAATAACAAACCTTTCTTTTCACAATGAAATAAACATTCTGAAAGTTTACGAATTTTTATGAGTGCTTGATGGTGAAGACTTATTAAAACACCATATACCACTCAATAAACAACCTTATCTACGTAAGCAACACCGCACGAACTTTAACACCGGTCACCTGCTAAATTCTATGACCGTATCCTCAAAATAGGCAGACTGTCGTAGCAGGCGAAGCGTGAAGCTCGTAGCTGGCGGATTTCACGGAACCAATTTAGATAGGATCTTTGGGCGAAATCGCAAGTGTAATGATTCAGTGAATCAAAACCGCCCCACGGGGTTTATCGCAGCGTTGCAGCTTGCAGATGAGATTTATCTACTAATTTTAAGGGTGTTTATTAACGGAGATTTATATCTGGATTATACGGGACCAGCTCAGCGCGCCAAGGCCATTGGCTTATTTGCCGCCGGTTCATGTCTAGATGGAGGTGAGATTAGGCTGCGAGATTGTTTTTTATTGAGTTGTTCAGGTCGAGAATGTTATACTATATCGAAATCGTGGAAGGAACTAATTGAAGGCAATTTTAATATTACAGCATTTTATTTTCAATTGGAATGTTTTTTTTTCTGCTTGTATCGCTCCAATTTTAGTAATGGCGTAGTTTTTACTCGACAAATGTCCAAAGATGACAACTTTAGAAGTAACAGCTGCTCAAGCAGCGGGCTAATTGAAACGAAACCTCTTTTTGGAAAACCGATCTATCCTACATATACTAACTGACAAAGTATCTGCAACACTCAGAAAGAGCTGTTTCAATTTTAAATTTTTTTAGTAAAACATAGATAGTATGTCAAGGAGTAAATGATTGAAATTTTGAGTGAAAAACAGAGGGTTCACAATTTTTTTGATAAATTTGTTTGCTCACCGCGATAATCTATACACTCCCCAACACGTCTCGGCATTGATGCGATAAGATGGTCTATTTCTTTGTCGTACTTCAAGTTTTCGGTCGTCTCGTCTTTGATTTGTTCGCGACTCGTCTTAATCTAGTCCGCGAACCGTCTTTTCGTCTAACGTCTTAAGTTTCAACCGACAGAACTTACTCTTACTTCGACTTAGACCGAACTTTACTCGTCTTCGACTCAACTTGAACTGACTCTCTGCCGATTGGAACTTACCCTGTCTCGGATATCGACCTCCCTTCTTTCGGCTTGACCACAACCTTAGGGAAAGTACCATCCACTAGTCCAATAAGAGCTTTGCCGTACCGCCCACAAAGATCTTCTAGGATTCCTGGAAATCGAATATTCTCGAAGGACTAGAACCTGATACACAGATGTGACACATCTGGTACGACCGTATTGTCTTCGAACTTTCACAACCCCCCAGTTCAAGATTTACAACTCCATGACATATCTTCGACACCTCGAAGAATAACACATCCTTTTTACATTATATGTACAATAACAATTGGTTCCCTGTAAATTCATTGAAACTGTCATGCCCTCGACACTAGAAGAAACTAATAGGTCTCCAAGCATCCGGTTGACCATCTCAATTATTTACAGGGAACAATAACTGGATCCTACACTAATAATTTTGAAAAAGAAAACGTCTGAGGGAGTTAAATCCAAGCTATGAGTGACCAGTTCATGTAATTTCATGTAGAAAAAAAATTAAGCTGAAAAATGCATAAATATGCTTTCTTCATAACTCCAAACACAATGATCATCACCGGATGGTATGACAATAAGAGCTATCAGCTGAATCCGCTGATGACCCATTTGCAAGCCCACTGTGTTTCTAATAACACCCTAGGATATTATTCCATTATCTGCAGAAATTCCGGGGGAAGAAGAAAACTGATTCTGTTATAATGATGAACAGGAAATGTACAGGAAATGGCTTTTCACGTAGTCGCATTATCTTGTCGTATTTTCCTCATTGTAAACAAGCCAAAGCCCGGACGCTGAGCGATAAGAAAACTCGACGAACTCAGTATTTTCTTATTTTCTCTTGATGGTTGCAGCTTCTATCTTTCGTACAGGATATTTCAGGGTTAATTTTTTTTCTGCGATATGAAATTTTTCAATTTACGGATCTTTGTATTCATTATCTTTAAAATATCAGGTACCAACCAGACCTAACCTAAATAGACCAGTCACTTTTTTATGCACATTTCCCTAGATGTCTACTTAAGAAAGACATTCTCCATTTAAACTGTGCAATTCTGCAGTCAGTGAAATAATAGTTGAAAGAATTGCATGGAGAATTCTGTAATCGACGAAAATGTAATTTCAGGAATTAGGGTGATTATTTAAATGTGATATTCTCCTTCTATTTTCGAATATGGTTCCATTGAACTGGTACAATTATGGGCTGCAATTTTCACTGGATCTTTCCTTGAACACTATGCCCTATCAGACGGTTAGTTATTTTCTTTTCCTTTGCATTCGAGCATTAACTTTAATTAGGTTGAGGTGATCTGTTTTTATTCAATGTACCAATGAAACTTTCTTTTAGAATTGCTTTGCCATGTCTTCTGGTTAAATTTTCATCTCACCATGAAATGTTAATCAGATGTAATAACAATAAAGTCAGTCCACTAAAGCTTTTGTTTGTTTTCCGTAATGCCATCAAAAATTGACTAAAGACAGCCAAGTTACTTCGCTGAACGTTACAGGGAATAATGGTATTTTAGCTGAGTAGAAATCAGTCCCCCAAGGTGATAAAAACCTCTAGCATCAGCTGACAGGGTTATGACATCCGAAGTTTGGGTAGTATATGATATATTAACATCAAGAGTGTATATAACATAACGTTATCGGATCCTTTTAGTGCAGAAACGAAGGAAAAACGTCCTCAAATACAAAACGAAAAAATTCTTCCTCACCAAGACAATGCTCCCTGTCAGAATCTATAAATACTATGGTCGAATTGAAGAGAAAAACTCTGGTAGAATTTTCTTGGCTTAATCACTCCAGAAAGTTTTTTCGAAACTTTGGCTCTGCGAGATCTAAGAAGTATCTAATCATAGTAAAAACATGCTACACCTCCTCACTGGAGTCCTCACAGGGCATTGAGAATGGGTCTAACAGAAAATGACGAGTGCAGATTCTGTGGAGAGGAAGAAACTCCGGATCACCTGGTGACAGAATGCCTCACCTGCTTTGGACGCAAAACTTGTAGAAGTGAGAAATTAGCCTTCTTGAAGCCAAGCCAGACATTGGAGTTCATCAGAACTCTGATACTGGAAGGCGAGCTGTGAATTAAGTTATGGGGAGAATGGTTCTGATGGGGGCACAATAGACGCAGTGAATCGAAACCTCCTTAATTAAATCTTAATCTTAATGTTGATGAAAAAAGGTATCGCCAAGAGGTACCACAAAGACCTAGAAGAAAACATTCAAAATAGAAAGTTGTAGGTAGATGATTCCATTAGATATTGTTCAGTAAGGTACAGAACAGAAGATCAGATTGCTCGCTGTTCTGAAAATGTCCTTTCTAGTGAATCAAAGCCTATATTCAATTCATCTTCCAGTTCACCAGCAGCGTAAATAATGAAGGGTGTTTTTTTTAGAGCTATAGAACTTCAAATTGCAATAAAACAACGATGGATAATTCGATTGACATGAATTTTATTTATCCGCAACATAATCTTGTGGCATTACATTTCAAATATGATTTCTGGCATATGAATGCCACGGCTGTCTCGGATGTAGTCCAATCTGGACGTCCAATTTTCGATGACTTTTTCCAACATTTGTGGCCGTATATCGGCAATAACACGGCGAATGTTGTCTTCCAAATGGTCAAGGGTTTGTGGCTTATCCGCATAGACCAATTACTTTACATAACCCTAAAGAAAGTAGTCTAGCGGTGTTAAATCACAAGATCTTGGAGGCCAATTCACAGGTCCAAAACGTGAAATTAGGCGATCACCAAACGTGTCTTTCGAAGAATCGATTGTGGCACGAGCTGTGTGACATGTTGCGCCGTCTTGTTGGAACCACAACTCCTGGACATCGTGGTTGTTCAATTCAGGAATGAAAAAGTTAGTAATCATGGCTCTATACCGATCACCATTGACTGTAACGTTCTGGCCATCATCGTTTTTGAAGAAGTACGGACCAATAATTCCACCAGCCCATAAAGCGCACCAAACAGTCAGTTTTTCTGAATGTAACGGTGTTTCGACATACACTTGAGGATTAGCTTCACTCCAAATGCGACAGTTTTGTTTGTTGACGTAGCCATTCAACCAGAAGTGCGCTTCATCGCTAAACAAAATAAAATGGCGTAGTGTGCGTTAAGTATTCCGCACAGAACCATAATTTTAGAAATAAAATTGCACTATTTGCAAGCGTTGTTCAGACGTAAGTCTATTTACGATGAATTGCCATACCAAACTGAGAATAAATCACTTGACAGCTGTTAAATGGGTCACCATCTTGAACAGTAACGCCACCTCAAAGTTATATACCTCGAAAAAAACACCCTTTAATATAAATTTCGAAATTCCATCTGCATCTTTTCAACAGATATGAAAGCAAATCATTCCGCTTCTGAACATTCTGAATCAACCTCATCGAATCATCCGTTCCAAGCGAATCCAGTGAAACATCCAAAGAAATAATTCCCAATCTGAAAAAAAATTCAATCTATACCTCTTACCGATTCGGCACTTCCTTCTTCGGATTTTCATTTTCGAACAACCAGAAGAGAGGCAGAGCATCAATGTTCCGACCAAATGAACGCGACATCGAACAGGCAAAAGAATCGATGAGTTTCCGATCCAAGGGCATATTGAAAAGTTCACAACAGATATTAAATGGAGCGGGGGAAAGTTCCAAAGACCTTTTCATTATTCTCAGGAATTAATCACTCAAATGTTCGTGCTCGAATGGAACGGACGCCAATGAACCGTCTAATTCGATTTGGACTGTAAAAAAAAATGCTGACACGGAGGGTTCGAGAGATACACTTTTAGAGATGCAGCAGGTCTTTCTACCCCTCCGAGATGCATGGAAAATGCGATCGCTAGGTTTCTCTATCGATGTAATCCTTCGGTATCCTGTTTACGTGTGGATTTGCTTTGATTTTACGCCGATAGAAGCATTTCAGTATTATGTATTGCGGAATCAGTATTGTAGGATTGTTTCGGAGACTATTATCATTGGTATAGGCCTTTCTTTCAGTTATTAGAAGAGCAATTGTACTTTTTGACCAATCCCTTTATCATTTTTTCCTAATATTAGTAATTTTCTTCATCAATATTTCAATGATCTACTACTGATTGGTATGATATGCTCGAGAAAATATAAGAAACAAGTGAAATCATTCCTGATTGCAGGATGCTACTGTAGTGACTCTGTGCTTGCCCGAGAGATGGCGTTGTTGGCTTCGAGTCACAGTCTAATTCGGCACTGCTGAGTAGATGAACTCAACGTAATACGAGAGAGTCACTATAGTCCATTATGGAGGAACGTGGATTTGTCAGAGAACACTGTGTACCAAACTGACGATTCCATCAGTGATCTCGGGATGAAACACCGCAATCCTCAGGGAGAAACTATTGAAGCTGAAATGAGTATTTTAGCTACATTAGTGCTTGATTCAATTTCCAACTTGGGATATTTATTTTTCGATAATAATACTAAAGAAAATATTTTGAAGAATTTCTCTCAAATTTGTCCAGAGAAATTCTAATTCTAGAAGATTCTTATATATGGGTCTTTTAAACATTTTTGTGTATTTTATTCTCTTGATTTTCAGTGGGAGCTTCTTTTAAATAACTTCATGCGTCCATATTCCAGCTGTCGTTGAAATGTTGTCTGATTGCATTTGAGATCATTTTAATTCTGATTTATTGTTGCCTATGAATGATCACTGTATAAATTGAGTATTGTTGTTATTTTTTCTGATTCATAAAATGCATGCTATACCAAATATGATTTTCAAGTCAATGGAGATGTGGTAGATGGTTACAATATTTTTGGGCTTAGTTATTTTTTTTTCAATGTATGCTTTCTTGTTAAGTGTTTGGTCTATGACAATTCAATCAAGGAACTTTATATTCTCAGATTTAGTCATTCAAGAGTATATCTTTTGAGTTGTTCATAGTACCAAGTTAGTTTTGGCATTGTTCAAAATAAGATTATTTTCTGTAAGCGAAGTTTCATTGTACTCCATGTGGTTGTCAGGAGCTTGAGATCTGGCCATGGTTACTCAACAATGGGAAGATTTGTGTTATCTGCGTAATGTAGGCTCATAAGCATTTTCATTGTCCCACCTGACCATATACCAGGAAGAGAAGCAGTTCAACAATGCTACCTTGGGCTATTCCCAATTTGATCTCCTTCAGGTCTGCCCTTATTTCCATCTGTACCAAATTTAGTTTTTCTTCGAAGATATGACTTGATACATCTTAGACTCCACAATTTTGGAGATTCTGAGCAGAATGTATGTCTCTTCAAAGTTGTATGCTTTGGGGAGGTCCAAGAGGAGATCTAGAGCGAGATCTCCATCCTCAAAGGCATCAGTTACTTTATTGACAAAGTGATTTATTGCTGTTTGAATGAACTTCCTTTTCAGTTATTCATGTTAGTTTTCCTTGAACAGAACATTTTCTATGACAAAGTTCATAAGTTGATAACAGTAGACCATTTCCAAGATTCAGTGGAGTCAACATACTTATTGCCAAAATTAGTTTCTTTCACACTTTTGTTTAAACAATGTGGACAGATTCCTGTTCTTAAGGTGTTGTTTACTTCACAAAGGGTCAATATTTTCCACAGATCTTTGATGTTATCATAGGAATACCTTGTATTCTATTGATGTGTTTGTTTTTCCTGATAATCGATCTCTATTGTTCTGTTGACGAAATTTCTCCTGATGTTTGGTGATTTTATAACAATTTATACCTTGAGCTTATGTTTCTTTGTTTAGTTTACATAGATTCAGTTATGTATCCCATACAGTTCCAGTTTGTGTGAAAGGTTAAAAAACTATTATTATTATCCTTTGACAGACTCCAGTATAGGCATTCGTTTCAGATTCTAGTTCAAATTGCCTGAACCGAAATTGTATAGGTAGATATCAAAATTTCATCCATTCGTAACCCTTTCCAGGTTCAAAATACCCTTCACGGAAAACCAAAAACCCCTCCATCTGTAAATATCGAAATAAAGAAACCACAAATTCCCTTCATACTTCTGAGAAGTCCCTCCAACAATACGAAACGAAACAAAAGAAGGTACATAAAGGCGAATGAATCAACGGAATCCCTCTGTACAATTAAGAAACGACTCAGAACGCTCAGCAGCGTCACGCCATGGCTCGGCCACCGAATTAAGCTGCAAGGAACGTCAGAAACCCAAGGTATTCCTGCAGGAATTTCAGGTATGCGTGCATTATTAACTCACCTTTCATTCAGTCGTTCCCGAGGGAGTCGGGAAGGGCTGGGAGGAAGCTGGGAAATTCATAGGTGCCTGAGGAGGGACAATGGGGCTCCGACGGTCAGTTTAGAGTCACGTGACCGACGTCGGGTTGGGCGTCGGAGGCATAGATGAGAAATTGGCGGGATGCCATTCGATGGTCCTCGTATGGGGGATCGTTTTAATATTCTGGGATTCTTCTGGGAGGTTTTTTCGTGGAGGAGAATTTTGATCGGTTGTTAATTTGGTGGTTTTGGTTTTTTGAGGTTGGGGAATTTTCTTCAATTCAGCTCCGAATGTCACTTGACTTACTGTTCAAATTTCAAGGTTTGTTCGCTTCTTTCAAATTCGTATTCTTCTTCTTCATTATGCTAGATCAAATTGCTTGTTATTCTTCGTTTCTTTGCCTGTAAGAATTCAGTATGGAGGTTATCACCCCAACGTTTGCTAGGTCTTACAGTGCTCCTCCGTCTTTCAACTGGAGATCTGTCTCTTGTTATTTGAGCCGTTCTAGAGGTTTCTGGTCTGGTTTCCACAGTGTTAGTAAAAAGGGTCTATAATATCCTAGATTTTACTTCAATACCTAAATGTTTGATAATCCAAATGATATCTCTACGCCGATATGTCTGAACTTCTGCTTTTGCTATATTACATGAACCTCAATTAACAGTTTGCATCTGAGTGATGTTTGTGATGTGGTCTTGTATTTTGTCTTGGACGTTGATATAACCATCTGAAATGTCTTCATCTGTTGGGGTGAACAGCTGCAATAGCCTCCGATCATCTTCGCATTCAGCTAATAATACTAAATCATCAAAGAATCATCATCATCATCACTCAGCTCTTTGCGTCCACTGCTGGACATAAGCCTCCCCCATTTCTGCTCATTCCTTTCTGTCTTGAGCTTTTTGTATCCAGTTGCTTGCACATCTCTTTAGATCGTCCGTCATCAAAGAATAGTCATAATATAATGACCATTTCAAGCTTCCAGTTTAGCTTTCCTGCTGAAAGCGGCGACAAAACCAAGGAAACTCAAACAGTATATCGTGAGGTGGAAGGAACACTTTTTCCTTCACCATTTTTCTCTATTCGGCCTAGATGAAAAGATTCAGCCATTTCAATTTTTATAATGAGCTATACCAACCCCGGAAACCTGCATACAGAAGTTTTTTCAAGCATATTAGATTGAAAATGAGCAACTTCATTCGAAAAACCAGTATAAACTCACTTTTGCAATTCCATTTAGTGAACGGAGTATTATTTATAATGAGTTACCGCTATTTCGTTGACGATAAAAACTGAATATTCTTCTTTTGGTCTCTATTTCATTGCCGATAATAATAACTTATTCAGTTATCAATCTCCATCTCAGTTCTGATATTCATTCCCAATCATTTATTTTATCGTTATTTATTTTAGTTTCTTTTTATTTCCATATAAGTAAATGATGTTCATCTGTGAACATTCTTCGAACGTTGCTAACTCGCCAAACAAAGAACACTATAATGAAAAACAACTCCCTTCAGACCAACAAGCTGAATCTAAATGTATAGCAGCTAAAGTGATACTACGAAAGTGGTTTGAAAATTTTTTCAAATCGATGAGGATTTAAATTGTAGGAGTTGAGGTTAACTAATTCAAATACCTTTATATTCAAATCAAGTCAGCTAGGTTCCTTTTATATAATTCCCTCAGAGTAATAAACAAAGAGTAATAAACAAAGAGGGAGCATAAGTCATTTTCAGTAAGCAAATTTTGTCCCCAACATGAACTATCAAATTTGACAGGAAGCGCGCGGAAATGAAAACATATCTGTGATACGATATTTCACTCAATTCGCGAGTTTCTTCACAAAGAACGCACTTCTTATGTTCCATAGTGAATTAACGTTTTATATCTACTCAGAATATATTGGAATAAATTCCTAAATATATCAGGAATTTAGAAAACAAACTTCAAGCGCGGCAAACGACGTGAAACAACCGATGACACTATAGGCAAAAGTTGCCAAACCTTGGATTTCAGCAGGTAGATACAGACAATAATAAATATTCTGATTATTAAAAACTCGACAATTAGGAAAATATCGGATTCCAAATATTCAAATTTTCATATTTAAAAGCGAATCACTCAAAAAAATATATTTCATTCAATATTATAGACATTCATAATGATATAGTAAAATTCTGGATTTGAAAATATATCACAATCCGACATTGTAATCTAACCATGTTGGGGACATGAAAAAACGTATACTCCCTCTATCTATGTTTATTACTCTATGATCATTCCAAATGAGAAAACTTTGCTTCTTTATTTTTATACGTGACAACATAACAAATATTAATTTCTGTGGGTTAAATTTAGCAGGAAGTTTCTGACGAAATAAAAGAAAATTTCGATATTTTGACACTGAATCATCGAGTCCAAATAAATCCAAGTGTCATCCACAGAACTTCGACGACCAAGAAGCCAAAATTCATTCAGAACTTCTGAAATCTTTCTGCCAGACATATTTCTCATTGTCCCCGGCACAGCCTACCGAGAAACGAAGAGGGCGGACCCTCAATACGCAGCGTGAAAAACAAAAATGCGAAATCCCCGTCAAATCCGGCTTCCCAAAACTCCCTGATCCCCTCGAAATAAGGATGAAAAGTCCATGAACAGGCTCTCTCCGAGACTAATTGATATCCGAACGGTGTAATTAGTGAGGGAGCTAAAGGATTCTGATATAATTATAAACCAGGGCAAATTTGAGTCCCTGAATCGGAACCCATTACTTCGATTAATACCTAATTTAGTTAATACCCGTAAATAAATAGCAGATGCAGACTGGATGACGGCAGCAATTTCAGACCAATTTCCAGGCCCATCAAGAAATCAATCTCGGAGATCAAAGGTATTGGGGAGATTTCGGAGAGAGGGGAGGTAGCATCCCAAAGATTCTTATCAATGGATCTTCATTAGGGTGCATTGATCTATGATACTCGTAAAACTCATCAATTCTCAGAATTATTTACAGTCCAGGAAGTCTTGGATTCTTTTCCTTCTGATCTCTTTGGATATTGTGTTTTTTGTTGTTTCCCTACTAGAATTTTTAATATTGTAGGGTCTTTAGAAGTTTCTCTTTTGTCATAAACTGATTTATCGTATGTGTTCTTTCTTGACTCTTTTCCAGCCTTGTATTTTCTCCTCTTTGGTCTTTATCATTTCTGATTTCGTTTACAATCTTAAAGACTTCTTTCAAGGGTCCAAGCTTCAGTTTGAACAAAAGCTCCTTTATTGTTTTTCGTGAATTGAGACTGTGGTGACATATAAGAACATAACCTTATTGGAAAAGGTAAGTGAAGGGTGCAGAATGGAGGAGAAAAAGGAGAAGCCTTAGAGATGGAATGCCATTTTGGTAACAATGCAACAGTAGATTGTATAACATAACATGTTGTTTAAAAATCTGAGAGACACGTTAAATAAAAATCGAGCACTCTAATGTTATCCAGGATTTGGCACTAGATTTGAATTCCCGTCCTTACAAGATGGCCATAATCCAAGAGCAACAGAATACCTAATTTAGTAAAAACCCTAAATAAATAGCAGATGCAGACTGGATGACGGCAGCAATTTCAGACCAATTTCCAGTCCCATCAAGAAATCAATCTCGGAGATCAAAGGTATTGGGGAGATTTCGGAGAGAGGGGAGGTAGCATCCCAAAGATTCTTATCAATGGATCTTCATTAGGGTGCATTGATCTATGATACTCGTAAAACTCATCAATTCTCGGAATTATTTACAGTCCAGGAAGTCTTGGATTCTTTTACTTCTCATCTCTTAGGATATTCATTTTTTTTGTTATTGCCCTGGTACCATTTTTAATATTGTCTTCAGAAGGTTCTCCTTTGCCATAAACTAAATTTTCGTGTGTTCTTTCTTCAATCATTTCCAGTATTGTATCTTCTCCTTTTTGGTCTTTATCATTTCTGCCTTCACTTACAATTTTAAAGACTTGACTCCAAGGGTCCAAGTTTCAGTCTGAACCAAAGCTCCTATATTGTTTTTTGTGAACTAAGACTGGTGACATATGAGAACATGACCTTGTTGGTTTAGGCAGTAAAGGTTGGAAAACGGAAAAGGAAGAGGAAAAGCCTCAAGGATGGAATGTCATTTTGGTAACAATTCAACAGTAAACTGTATAACGTCGCATGTTTGAAAATTTGAGAAGAACTGGTTACTCTTTGAAAAAAATTGAGCACTGTTACCCAGGGCGTTCAGCACAGGCTTTGAACTCTGATCCTTACAAGATAATCATAATCCAAAAGCAATAGACAACAAGAAGATTTTTCTGTGTGCTAGCAGCTTATTTTCCGTTGTTCAAAAACTACTAACTATAATATAGATTTGAAAACTGTATTTCATGAGGAGGTGGCCAGGAATTGACGTATGAAAGATTTTGCGATACGAGTAAAATTTGCATTCAATAAGAACCTGTTTACTATCACTATTATTACTATTATTATACCCGACTTTTGCCTATACGCGTAGAATTTCTCCTCGCCGTCGGCTTCTCACTCCTCGCTAAGAGGAACATTCAATCAATCCCAGATATTTAAAATATCAGAAGGGTAGAGCTCGGTCGTGTCCGGTCCTTGTGGTCCCCCTAGTTCTCGTCGAACTTCTGGTCCTCTTACACGCGATCCTTGGACCTGTCCTTCGCTTCCTAGGAATTTTCTCACCGTCCTTGCAGTACCTAAAAGAACAGCTTTTTGCATTATATTACATATATACTCACTAAGTCCTAGTTGCTTGATATTTCTCTTGAGATTTTTGGGTACTATTTCTGTTGTTGAGATGATAATTGGAATAGTTCTCGTTGATATCATTCCCCACTGGCGCTTTATCTGAAATTCGAGGTCCCTATATTTTGAAATTTTTTCGACCTCTTTTTGACGCATGATGTTGTTATTAGGTATTGCTACGTCAATGAGTATTGCTGCTTTTTGATGTTTATCAACAAGCAGTATATCTGGCTTGTTGTGAGGGACTGTTTTATCAGTCAAAACTGTACGATCCCAGTAAAGTTTATAGCGTTATTACTATTATTATTATTATTGTACAAGAAGTATGGAAGATTTAGCTTATATTACAAAAAAATTGCGTTATGGAGAAATGAGTGTGAACAGATCCGAAATATCTCTGGTTCTCGAGATATCTCGAAAAAACTGAAAATCAAGATTTTCTTTTTTTTCTGTATAACTCATTTGTTTTTTGAGATAACTTCACGAAATTTGATATATGTACAGTATCTAATATAAAGATACTAATGGTGTCTTCAGATTTTCATGGTAGTTTCCAAGCTACCTATTCAGTTTCAGATTCTTTCTTAGAATGGGTCGTCAACTTCAAATCAATGTAATGGATAATAACATTCATTACTCCTTTCTGGTTCTTTTGTTTTTGTTTTCAGATTGAATTATAAAGTCGTCAATCGTTGGTGAAGAGAAAGAATGCAGAAGATTTTGTTTGGATAAAGAGGAAACCTTTCAAAATAAATATGTCAGCCTATTCTGTTAACAAATACTCAAACCAGTCACTGCACCTATACAGGGAGACAGAGTTTCTGCTGAGGTTTTTATCTTTGATCTTGTATCATACATTGAAATTTATGATTCCCTGTTTACACTTCCTCTACTAATACTGAGATTACATCTACACATGCTTTGTTGTTGATTTTGTTCTACAAGGTATGGCAGAACGAATGGATTCGCCAAAGAATTAGAGAAAGTTTATTCTGCCAATGAAAGAAGGTGAACATCTCCATTTTGTTGAGAAATTCTCATATTTCGACATTCGAAAGCAGCATGTGTCAGAATTGACAAAAACAAATAACATCAACTTCAAACAATCAAAAGATGGCCAAACTCTGACACGACAACAATTGCTCGGTTCTCTATGCTAGATAAAACGATAGTAATCAACTTTATTTCCAAAACGAACATTCGCTAAGCTCTCCTCTCGTATGATATAAAGAACAATTACAGCTCAACATCCCTCATCATCTTGCCCAATTAAGAACCACCACAATCACGTATTATGAAGCTATAAAAACGTGCGACGTTGCCAGCTATGACCGCAACCAATCCGTTTTTTCCGTTTCACGTATAAGGAAGCGGAGTCAATCCGAAATACGACATCATTAAAAGATGAGCGGGCCACACGCAAACCGAAATTTCCTAGGCATTCCACAAGTTCATAAAGTTTCGCGTAATTCACCGTTTCGCTCCCTCCCTCGTTCACGTGACAGTGACAGCACCTGCCGACATTTTTGAAGCACTCGCTCCGCTCTAGATAATTGCTACCGGAATTTTCACCCTCATTGTCACAACTAGAGGGAGAGGGACGGAAATATTGTGAAGGGTCGAACCTGTTGAAAGAGCTTGGGGTGCTAAGGGAGATTTTTTTACGTGGATGTTGATTCTTTTATCATCGGAGGACTCATTATATAACGAGAGGTGAAGGTTGTGACGTTTTCTACGGCGTTGCCTGGTGTTGAAGTGTCAAAAAATGGGGGTACAGTCTTTTTGAATCGTTCAGATTCGAAACAGAAGACAGTTTCAATCTTTTCGATTTAGTGTTTGATTATCAAACCTTTTGGGAAACATATGGCTTACCAAGGGTATCCAGTTGAGAAAAAAAGAAAGATGAAAGGATAATAGAATCAAAATGAGAATCTCGGAGGCAGAAGGAGATGACTTTACTCAAATTACCATTTTCTTCTACCACAGAGACTTTCACGATATTTTATCCTCAAGGATTCCTTGTCTGAGGATGAGGGTCTTCGAGAACCTCCAAGTTTAGGAGCTTATGAAGAAAATATTAGTAGAACCTTGATATGTATCTTCAAAGAAGAATATCTGGTAGGATTAACATTCTAGAGGCTCTGAATCCTCATGTAGACAAGGAATAAGATGGTGAAAGAATGAAAGAGCTGAAAGTTTCCTAGAATAAAATCTTCAGAAAAAATCTTCAAGGCCACGAGGTTGGAAAAGCATATGCAAAGATAAGAGACCTGAATGATGACAGTATCAAGATGAGAATCTCAGAGGCAGAAGAAGAGAGATAGGATTCACTGATGACTATACTCAGATCATCCTCTTTTTATACCAAAAAGACTTTCACTTTCCATATTTTATTCTCAAGAACTCCTTGTCTGAGGATGATTATATGATGATGAGGGTCTTCGAAAAACTTCAAGGGTAGGAACTTATAAAGACAAAATATATTAGAATTTTGATATGTATCTACAAAGAAGAATATGCAGGGAAGAGTGTCTGGTAGAATGGGAATATTAGAGCCTATGAGACTTTGAGACATACATATCTCAGAGTCTCATAGGCTCTAATATTCCCATCCATCTTATCCCTTGAATACATTTAAGGGAAAAGATGGCATGAGGATGAAAAAACTAAAATTTTTCTAGAATGAAAATCTTCAGAAAGAATCTTCAAGGCCACTGTAGTAAAAATTTTCGAACAATTGGGGTGACAAGTGATACAGAATGACCTTTCTCAAATAATCTTCACCCTGTAATTTTTCCCCGAAACTGACTCCATTCACACCAAAATATCTTTAGTTACTTGTGGAGTTGTATCGCCCTCGAAGGCAACTTTGTTGAGTAATAAAATTGAATTTTGCCAAAAAAATGTGTTTTGAAGGGTGTTTTTTTTTAGAGCTATAGAACTTCAAATTGCAATAAAACAACGATGGATTATTGATTGACATGAATTTTATTTATCCGCAAGATAATCTTGTGGCATTACATTTTAAATATGATTTCTGGCATATGATCGCCACGGCTGGCTCGGATGTAGTCCAATCTGGACGTCCAATTTTCGATTACTTTTTCCAACATTTGTGGCCGTATATCGGCAATAACACGGCGAATGTTGTCTTCCAAATGGTTAAGGGTTTGTGGCTTATCCGCATAGACCAATGACTTTACATAGCCCCACAGAAAGTAGTCTAGCGGTGTTAAATCACAAGATCTTGGAGGCCAATTCACAGGTCCAAAACGTGAAATTAGGCGGTCACCAAACGTGTCTTTCAATAAATCGATTGTGGCACGAGCTGTGTGACATGTTGCGTCGTCTTGTTGAAACCACAGCTCCTGGACATCATGGTTGTTCAATTCAGGAATGAAAAAGTTAGTAATCATGGCTCTATACCGATCACCATTGACTGTAATGTTCTGGCCATCTTCGTTTTTGAAGAAATACGGACCAATGATTTAAAGCGCACCAAACAGCCAGTTTTTCTGGATGTAACACACTTGAGGATTAGCTTCACTCCAAATGCGGCAGTTTTGTTTGTTGACGTAGCCATTCAACCAGAAGTGCGCTTAATCGCTAAACAAAATAAAATGGACTTAGTGCGCGATACGTATTCCGCACCGAACCATTATTTTCAAAATATTTGCCAGCGTATTTCAGGCGTGAGTCTATTCATGATGAATTGCCAAACCAAACTGAGAATACTGAGAATAAATATTTTCACAGTTAAATCGGTCGCCATCTTGAACAGTAATGCCAACTTAAAGTTATATAACTCGAAAAAAAGACCCTATACTATGGTAAACCGGAGACTGATGAAATTGGTGAGTGTTCATCTGTGTAAGAATGTCCCTAAAGTGAACCAAGTAGAAAATCAACGCAGTTCGGCCCTGTCGTTGACCCGGATCGACAAAGTTGCATCCAACCTCGGATATTGCCACCATAACTCAGGGAGAGTTGCGTTGGAACACCAGGTTTCACTTCGACTAGCGTTTTTTACACACCTGAAATATCACCATTCGACGCCATTTTCCGCGGACAAATAAATGTTGAATTGTGGCACGGGGCGTGTTACTGACAGGCCATCGAACGTAGTTATTCAAATTCGATTGTTTCGCGAAATTTCCCCCGCAATTTCGTTATTTAACCTGCCCGTTGCACCCCGGATGGATTTGTACATGTTGGTTTTTGATTATGTTGAAAATGTTGGATATCGGGGGTTGTGTGACAGCTTAATTTTTGGCCTTTTGGGGGGACTTGCCAGTTGATATGGGATATTTTAAATTATTTATAGCGAATCATATTGATTCTGACAGAAAAAACAAGTTTTAATTGAATTCTGTTTATTGGCTGTCATATGCCAATAGCGAATCATGAATTATTATCATGGGTTGGTAGATGGTTCATGCAGATACCCACAAGATTTTTGGGCAGCTGTATCCAATACATCCCTTTTTTTTGATAAGCTCGCGTAAACTCGGTGAACAAGTGGGCTGAGAATGGAAATTTAATTCTATTAACGCTTTTGAGTGTTTTTATCTTATTGTGACTATTTCCCTCGTCGTAATTTGCACCAATCAGAAACGCGCAATTTTGAATTACAAATGGTTTCTAGGTGGAAAAACTGTTTGGCAGGACCTGTCAGCAGTTTATTCGCGTTTACCCGCGGCAAAACTTGACAGTTGTTGTCACCAAAAATTACAATACCTTTGAAAACAAACGTAATTATTATTTCCAAGGACACCAGAATTAAACCTTATCTGCAAATGGATAATGAGCACTACTCCAACATCATAAACACCCTTAGAAGTGACGCCTCAGAACCTCCAGCTAAAAAGCAGAAAACAGAAGATCCTGCAGTCACTCCTCCCGCTTCTCACTCAACAGATTACATTAATTATGTACCTACACCCCACATCTTCAATGAATCAACAAAAGTTTCAAACAATACCCCTATCGTGTACCAAAATTGCAATTTATATTTTAATTGTACCATAAATAATTAAATTTGTAGTATTTCGGATGAAATAAAATTGAGTATCTGTTTTTCAGTTTTCAAATTAATACCTATACATGCAGAATAATCTGTTACTCAGAAAATAGTCTTGTCAAATACCATTCGGGCATCTAATTTTTCCTGTGAAAAAAATCGAAAAAACACATTGCAAAGTAATATTTTTTGACAAAAAGCATTCGTGCAGGTGCAAAAATCCTCGTCTTCGACTCGGATTTTTGTTGCCACCAGCACTCATGCTTCTTGTCAAAATATTACTTAGCAACGTGTTTTTTCGATTCTTTTCGGAAAAATTAGATGCCCTTATGATATTACTTACGAAAAAAACATAGTAATTTTTGATACTCAAACTCAAATTTCATAATTAATTGAAATATAAGTCAATCTTCTTCTCATTTAGCCTCAAGCTTTTCACTAGAACCATTTTAAATTGTCATTCGGAATACCATCTACATCAATCAATAAAAAAATAAACATTCCTCCAAGCGACTTGAAGTAGATAGAAAAAAAGGAGGGATTGAAAGAAAGAGTAAAAAAGGAAACAGCGAGTAAAAGATATATTGATGGAAAATTCAAAAAAAGAGGAGTGTAGTAAAGAGAGGACAAAAGAGATAGAGCGGAAAAATATAAAGAATGGGAAAAAAGAGAGACAATTCGTCGGGTGGAATAGGATTTCCCATTTCAACGTTTCCAAGTATGTCTTTCGCAACATAAGGTCGAACATTGTGATGCTGTAAAATCACTTCATCATGTCTCTCGTTGTATTGCGGTCGTTTGTCTTTCAATGCTCGTCTCAAAGGCATTAATTGCATTCGATAACGATCGCCTGTGATTATTTTAGTCGGTTTCAACAACTAATAATACACTAAGCTTATCGTATGATATCTATTGCAAAACGGCGGAAGCAAAGTTGTTCACCTAACAGATAGGAAACTACATGAACATCTTGAGCTGAAGATTCTTCAGTAAATCAAGGAGTTCAACAAACAACACTTATTTCACTATCCTGTAGCTTCATCACATTGCTGTCCCTCCAATCTCACCATAATTGTATCGTTCCCCCTTCTCACAGCCAACTTCCTCACCGAGTATCACCTCCAAAAAACCCATTCCTAAAGTTATATATCTCCATTTTCGGGGAACACTCTCTGAAATCGTACCGGCCAGAAAAAATCCAACTTTACCTTATAAGACTAATAAATCAAACATTTTCTGGGGGTAACCCAGCGGGCGGCAGAGGGAGCAAGGGGGGTTGGTATAGCTTCCGAAATTGTGGTCGGATAAAGATGGAAGGTTTAACATGCAGTGAGGGGGGCCCTCAGGCATGATTTATTCAGGAAGCCAGAGTGATGCAGTGGTTTTTTTGCCGGTGTATTTACCGAGTTCATAATCCCTGACTGCACCGCAAGAATTAGAAGGGTGTTTTTGACGGTTTTCCCGAGGGTTGCGTGGGTGGAAATGGTGGGGGGCTTCGGTGGTTTTCGAAGCGAAGAAGATTCGTCTGAGTGGAGTTAAGTTGTTAGTAAGTTTGTTGAGAATCTTCTTATGTTGAGGTAACTTCGTGAAAGGTTGTTTATTTTAGGGATGATCGAGGGTTTTTTTATTTTTATGTCGTTATCTATTAGAATTGAATTATTTATACAGGGTTTACCAATAATGGTCCCATTTTCATTGGTTATGTTTGAATCATCGTCACTCCTAAAGGTGTTCCTAAATTGCAAGTGGCAGTACAAAAGAAAATGACAGATTCCTCGAATCATAATAAGACAAAAAAAGTCTCATAAACAAAACCCCCCCAAAACGTTTTATTTTAGAGGTGCCAGTTTTTATCACAAACCACCCTTCCTTCACAATATATTCAACTCAAATTTAGCATAGATATTCCTATTTAAAGTTGTCATGAAATCCTATGCACTATGGAGACCAAGAGGGACAACAAAAAGTGTTGGCCGACCTAAAAAGAAATGGATCGATGACTTCAGAATGGTGGTAGGAGTACAGTGGATGATGTTGGCAACAGATCGTATAGCATGGAAAAACTTGGGAAAGGCCTATATCCGAAAATGGATGAACACGGAAGAAGATGCTTTATTGTATGCAAATTTACAGAGTTATATTATCTATTATTATAGAAGTCCTTTTTTTTCAAAAGTATCCAAGCATTTTCTAATTTTCCTTTGAAACACAAAATTAGGAACAACCTGTATACGGACATACGGTACAGCATCAGCTGCTTGCTGTGTTTACATTGTACGCAATCTTACCAGATGCAGATTATCGTTTAAAGTAGACGTTAAACGAAAGCCATCCACAGTTCCTATAAATTATCACTCTGATTGCAGATTAGGAGCATCATAAAATACACGCAAAGCCCTATGATTTTCCTTTTACTTAATTTACTTGGTTAGTTACAGAGTTAGTTGAAAAGTGAGTTAGTTCAATTTGTTAGCAAGAAGTTAATGAATTGGGCAAGAATAATTAGGTCCTTTTAATCCGAGTTTCTGATCTTTGGGATTCGAAGGAAATGAAGATACTTCCCACAGATGTTGCACGAACGTTTTTTACTGGTACAGGAAAATGTACCTATAAGAAAGAGTTTCGAGAGAAGGAGAAAACCTAAAGCGGAATCTTTTTTGAATGGATCACTCCAAAAAGTTTTTCCGGAGCTTCAATCCAAAAAGTTTCTGGATCTCAGTCAATCATGAAACCACCTGCTCACTACCTTCCTTAAAGGGAGGTACTGCCACCTCAGAAAGCACCTGATGATAATAGGGATGTCAGAAACTGACGAGTACAGGTTCTGTGGAGAAAATAAATAACTTCCTGGTCACCTCGTCACAAAATGTCATTGCAAGTCAACCGAAAAAATGCAATAAGACGACAAATTTGAAGTATGAATGGAACCACCTTGAAGCCATCTCAGATACTGGAGCTCATAAGAACTCTGAAACTGAAAGTAAGTGGTGCAGTGGTAAAAACAGCTCTTATGGAGCATATTGCAGTAGTGCATCAATAGAAGTTTATTAGATCGTGACTAGTGATGAATTTTGGTTATATGAATAAAACCTGAAACTAAACAGCAGCCAACCGTAAAGGTATTTCAAGATGAACCAAATCTAACAAAATTTGATCGTAGTTGAAGCACTTCGAAGCAAATGGTCGCCTGTTTCTCAGAAATAACTAATAAATAACAATTCTGAGTGGTATGCAACCATTTGTGCCAGTGTTTGTCGAAATTTGAAAAAAAAAATGAAGCATCATCCTTCATTATGACAAAGCTAGCTCACATACTTCGGTTCGAACAAGTGAATTTTAGAGTGGTTAAAACGTTGAATTGACTTCTTCTTGTTTCCTCACATGAGGAATAAATTGTGTGGCTAGCGTTTTTCAACAACAGAAGAGGCTTTTAATGCCACAAAAAAAGTTTTGGAGCTACCTGATTCGCAGTGGAAAAATTGTTTCAAACACATGGAAACTCATATATTCTTCATGAAGAGTATTTTGAAAAATATTGGAGCTGTTGAAATGATATCTACTGTATGTTTTTCTATCGATTCCTGAGATATAAAAAGCCAGTCTAAGTAAGATAAATAGTAAGTTCAAAAATATGGTCTCAAAATGTGGACATAACTACATACATATAACTGAGATGTAAACCAAACTGAAACACTCCAAATTTAGTCTGAATATATTAAACTACAGAGTTTCCTGCTGATATTGGCATTTGAAATGCGTTTTGACCTCGACCAAATCCCCAGCTCAGTTCCTCCAAAATCGAAGTTTCTCATTAATTCTGAATGGGTCCATGATCGAGAAGAGTAAATGTACAAAATCAACAGTCTCTGCTACCCAGAAAGCATATTCTGTCTTGTAAGGCTGGAGGAGGTGAAAATTGAAAACGGAATTCATAATGTTCTTTCAACACATTTTCATTTCTTCAGTGAATTATTCATGTTCGAAAGTTGTGTGTTTATTTATGAGAGGAAAAGGGAATCTCTAGACTCTTTCAGCGAGTTTCCAGGGAGAAGTTGAGCAAAGGATGGCGTAGAATCGGAATTCTGACGGTAACCTTGGATCAGAATAGGGAGTTTCATGTTCGGAAACTTTATTGAGTCTTTCAAAGCATTGTCTATTCACATCTAAATGCGTAATTCATCAAGTTTTCATCTGCATAATCTCAATTTATGTTAATTGTATTATAT
This sequence comes from Harmonia axyridis, assembly GCF_914767665.1. Classification (NCBI taxonomy): domain Eukaryota; kingdom Metazoa; phylum Arthropoda; class Insecta; order Coleoptera; family Coccinellidae; genus Harmonia; species Harmonia axyridis. Next base: position 38,121,436 of record NC_059505.1, read on the forward strand.
TTTCATGAAAGAGAATTAACTAGATTCAGAGTATGTCTTCAGCATACAACATAAAAGAGCAGCAAGAGGTTGAACATCGAATGAATTAGGAGGCAGCAGAGGTGTGATTGGCTGTAGATTGTCAGTTGTATAGGGTGTTTTTTCGAGGTATATAACTTTAAGTTGGCATTACTGTTCAAGATAACGACCGATTTAACAGTTGTCAAATGATGTATTCTCAGTTTGGTTCGGCAATCCATCATGAGTAGACTCACGTCTGAACAACGCTCGCAAATAGTGCAATTTCATTTCGAAAATAATTGTTCTGTGCGAAATACCTATCACGCACTATAGTCTAAGAGCTAGCAACGTTTTCGAGAGAGAATTTCAGGTAGGCCAGTTTTTAGATATGCTATCTCTCTCACTCCCCCGAACATCATACGGGCTATCTGGCTGGCGGTAGTGGTTGCGTTCATCAGTGCGCATCCTACCTGTACAGGTAAAATATCGATTTTTCAAATCATTTTAAGAAGTTTTTTTTTTTTTATTATTTTTATTGAATTTTTCGCAACATGAATATATTATTGCCAGATATTTTTATCGTTGTTTAAATCGTGCCAGACGCTAATTTTGAATTGAAAATTTTTTTCAAAATATTTCAGTATGGCTGAAATTTTTATATGATGTTATTTAAGTATCTAAAAACCTAAAATTAATTTGCCAAACAATAATTCGATTGTTAAACCTTCAGCCAGACCGATCTAAAAGTGAAAAGTGATTGGGCATGTTGGAAGAGTACAGACAATCACGTGTTAGTTGCGCAAGCGAGATAGACGACAGCAGCTGTTTGTAATCAAGATGGCGTCAGTTTAGTCACATTGGTGTATTCGTTGCTGTTATTTTTAATGTTTTTAACAAAATTGCGTTACAATGGCTAGCGAAAAATTAAAATGTGTTTTTTGTAAAGACAGAAATGGAAAAATAATAACTTTTGTTGAAGATAAATTAAAAAAGTGTAAAGAAGTTCTACAAATACGTGTAAATTTTAAACTGAAATATAATAGTGTACAGTTACCGGAGCAAGTTAATGGCACTGATGGATATCACAGAAATTGTTACAGCAGTTTTACAGCTCTAATGACAAAATATCGTAATTTATCTGAAATTGGAACGTCAATGAAGTTCGGTTTCATCTGTTTTCAAACACTTATCGGTCTAAAAAATCAGATGATAATTTTGAAAAAAAATTTCGTAATTTTGATCCATCAAGCCTACCACCATGCAAAGCTGAATTGTATCAGAATTTACTACGAATTCGTTACGTTACAAAGTTTTGGAGAAATGCTCATTTACAACACCCAACATCTCTATCACCTCAAGCTTCTGGCTGGACCATAAATGACGATAAATATGATTTTATCTGGTTTGTTGGAGAGCAGTTACCATCATTAGTTGCCGACATTATCATTAAAGGTAAAAATTGAAAATAAAATACTAATAAATTTCTTTGCCGAAAGATTATAAAATTTTTCATTCTTTTACAGATAATAGCTTATTACAAGACGATGATAATCCAAAAGACGACGATGGCAATGAAAATGACAGTAGTGATGAAGATGATGATAATTATCAAGATGCCTCCGTTTTTTGTGACACAATTATGGATTAAAAAATATAATTTTTGTTTACTTTCATCCTTGAGATAGATTATTACCTTAATTTTGCACAAAAATAAATAATTATTTTAATGCTATCTTAATCCACAATTAATTCAATAGTTTTTAATTCTTTCTCTGTAATTTATTCGACAACTATTCCTATACCAAGCAAAATGGTACCACATCACTTTTTACTTTTAGATCGGTCTGGCTGAAGGTTTAACAATCGAATTATCGTTTGGCAAATTAATTTTAGGTTTTTAGATACTTAAATAACATCATATAAAAATTTCAGCCATACTGAAATATTTTGAAAAAAATTTTTTTTTCAATTCAAAATTAGCGTCTGGCACAATTTAAACAACGATAAAAATATCTGGCAATAATATATTCATGTTGCGAAAAATTCAATAAAAATAATTAAAAAAAAAAAAAACTTCTTAAAATGATTTGAAAAATCGATATTTTACCTGTACAGGTAGGATGCGCACTGATGAACGCAACCACTACCGCCAGCCAGATAGCCCGTATGACGTCCGGGGGAGTGAGAGAGATAGCATATCTAAAAACTAGCCTACCTGAAATGCTTGTTTTCCCGACGTTGCTAGCTCTCGTACTACTACGTCCATTAGCGATGAAGCGCACTTCTGGTTGAATGGCTACGTCATCAAACAAAACTGCCGCATTTGGAGTGAAGCTAATTCTCAAGTGTATGTCGAAACACCGTTACATCCAGAACAACTGACTGTTTGGTGCGCTTTATGGGCTGGTGGAATCATTGGTCCGTACTTCTTCAAAATCGATGATGGCCAGAACGTTACAGTCAATGGTGATCGGTATAGAGCCATGATTACTAATTTTTTCATTCCTGAATTGAACAACCATGATGTCCAGGAGCTGTGGTTCCAACAAGACGGCGCAACATGTCACACAGCTCGTGCCACAATCGAATTATTGAAAGACACGTTTTGGTGACCGCCTAATTTCACGTTTTGGACCTGTGAATTGGCCTCCAAGATCTTGTGATTTAACACCGCTAGACTACTTTTTGTGTGGGGCTATGTAAATTCATTGGTCTATGCGGATAAGCCACAAACCCTTGACCATTTGGAAGACAACATTCGCCGTGTTATTGCCGATATACGGCCACAAATGTTGGAAAAAGTCATCAAAAATTGGACGTCCAGATTGGACTACATCCGAGCCAGCCGTGGCGGTCATATGCCAGAAATCATATTTAAAATGTAATGTCACAAGATAAGCTATAGTTCTAGTTCTATAGCTCTAAAAAAAAACACCCTTTATATCCATGTGTGATGGTGTTTCACTACTGAATTACGACCTAATTGGTGGTGAAAATAAGATTCGAATGTTATAGTAATCTGTGGAAAACAACCCCCAAAAAAAATCCTTCTATATTGAAGTTGCCAACTGAAGCAATGAATGATGCTGCGTTATAAATAATAAAAGAAACGTCATTAGTTACATAATGATCTTTCCATTGACAAACTTCCTCTGAATTGTTGCTTTAATTGGGAAGAGGGGTTTGCATCCCCAAAACTCCCCTCAGCTGCGCTAGTGGATAGCAGTCATATTCGTAATCATCTTTCAGTAGAAGGTTCGTTTGCAAAGACTCTTCATCGTTTCGAATGGCCGCATTGGTATTTCATTAATACTGTTCATCCATTGGATGAATAGACTTCGTTATATAATTTCCATTCATCATCTGTGAATTTATATCGAATTCTTTGTAATGAATTCTACGCACGGTTTGAGTCCGTGATCAAGTTGAAAGCGACACTAATTCGAAATGAAACGTAATTTGCATCATCGATGCTATTTTTATGGATGATTGGTTGGTTCACGAATTCCAACGATAGTGCCTAACGATAACGAGAAAAATTTGGTATGTATTTGGTTCATTATCCTCGTCATTCTATCCTGTTTGTTTTGATATTCGAACTCCATTTTCGAACCAATTCATTTTCAGATAGGAACTGTAGCTGTATGTTATGAGCTTTGAAATGTTCTCCAAGTGACACCTCCAAAAAATGCTCATTCAAAGACAGTCATGTTTTAGGAAGGAACTTGGAAAAGCGTATCGAAAGTTCTTTGTTGACCTGAGTGTGGTGTAATACCATCCAGCGAGAAGCAACAAAGTCATCCTCTTATGGGTGTAGGGCATAGTGGTACAGAAAGCAATGTAAGTAAGACTCACTGGATCTGAAGTCTTGTATGGCCTTAGGATAAAAGTCTACATGAACCAATGACAACAATGAAAGCTAGGGAGTGAAAGATTCCTGTGAGGGAATACTCCCAGTTTTGGTGGAATTTACTTCATTCCAAAACCACGACGAGAACTGGCGTTGGAGTACACCAGGCTGGCACCAGATTCTCACGATCATTAGGCAGCTGTCTAAGTGTCTTTTAGGCAGATACACTTGCAATCAATAGATGTGTAAAAATGAACCTAGTAAGAAACTATCAGAAATGTAATATAGCGAAATCTTCCTTGGTTGGATAACTCCAAAATGTTTAGTAGAATCTTAGATACTACAAGATTTAAGAAGTATCTGGGTTAAGGCAAAAATATGCTACACCTCCTCACAAGATTGCCGACTCAGAAAACACCTTATGAGATTGAGTCTAACAGAAAAAGATGTGTACAGAGTCTGAGGAAAGGATGAAGAAACTCCGGACCATCTGGTGACTGAATGCCTTGCCATCGCTAGTCAACGCAAAAAAATCTTTGGACAAGGGAGTTGCAGAAGCGAGGAAGTAAACTCTTTGAGGCTATCTCAAATACTGGAGTTCATTAGAAATATGGGATGGAAGGGAGAGCTGTAGACTTTTACGATAAATTCCACAAAGAGTAGCTCCTGAAGCTCCCATAAACTGAGCTTTGAATAATGTGAGGACTTTAGATACTGTGTACTTATAAGTACCTGCGCCAAAATGACCAGTTGGCAGATGCAATTCTGTAAATCAGTTAGGTAAACAGCTGAAAACAAGTATCCAGAACTAGCCAGCCCAATGAATAAATTCTCCTGGACAAGCCTGCTCTTAATCCTCAAGCAAATGAGCGAAGGCTACCATAGATGTTGGAAGATTGCCACCATGGTCGGCCATCTCATTGGCAATTGTTGGGTATGGTAAAGAAACAATAATTAACCTGGCTTCTAGCCTATCGATCGGTAAATTCAAGCTACAAGGTTGATATGATCTCATTTTTATCTGAGGAACTCAATACTACCTTTCCTTCTGAAGACTTTGTTGAAGGGAAAGTGGTTATTTCATCTTGAATCCATTTGAAAACATGATGAAAGTGAAATGAGGAATATATTTTGTGAAACACAATGAAGAGAAATTGAAATATATGTTTTTTAAAATTCTTCTACATGCACCTGAATCTTAAGCGCTCAGAAAATACTGAAAAAAACAAACTTAATGCCCTGGAGCTTTAGTACTACCACCAAATTTTTAGAATTTCATATGTTGACAAAATGTTCAATGGTTTTTGAGATGAATTGGTTAGGAACAAAAAGAATTCCTATTTGAGCGTTGCAGGACGTTTTCGAGGTCTTCATCAAGGGTAAAATATCACCTAGAAGCACTGAAATGAATAATAAAGAGGATTGTATAAAGAGCATAATGGTTTAACAATATATCTCTTGTCACCATCATCTAATGACACCAATAACAAGGATGATATATGGGGTACGTTCAATCTAAAGTTTCATTAAGTGAAAACCATTATTATTCAAAATTCCCCCGGCTTCAAGAGAACAAACACAATAATCCACTGTCCCTGAGGTAATCGACTAAAACGCGTCTAACGTCCACACATTTCCTCGGAAACTTCAGAACTATAATAGCTATAATGAAAAACAAATAGCTATGTGGAATATCCCAGCTCTCGAAGTTAACTAATGACCAAGAAATTAAATCTACAAAACGCCATCCCCCAGAACAACTTCCCCCAATTGTTCTCACATCAAAGAACCCCCATAATGTCCAATCCCCTTCTCTCCCTCACCTTTAAGTATTCACGACAGAAATTTCAACCCTAATCGTTGCTGCTAAAGTATCAAATTGCATGTTTACGACCTGAACTTTTATTGCCATAGAGTACAATTATTCGCCGTCCTCCGCTCCTTTATTCATACAAATTCTATGTGCGTTTCGCTCGTTCATTTCCATAGAAAATGGTCTTGCTTGTTTTACGACGAATCGGCCATCACTTGACGAATTGGCAGTGGGTATGAGGAAATAGCAAGGCAGACTGGGATTTATGCTGAGTTTTTTCAGGTTGTAGGAAATGAGGTATGTAGTTGGAAGAGGTAGGAATGGATCTAGTTCCGGAAATTATTTTTTGATTGGGTTTTTACTTGGGAGACTGACTGACTGAAATGAAGAAGTAGATTCAGTTGGATTGATGGAGATAAATAGCAAAATAGATGCAGATGAATCTTCTTAGATTTTATTTCTGACTAGTTTGCGCTCATAAAATACAAACTGGTGTTTTTAAGCTGAATATGGTTGTTGTTTATGGTTTCACAGTTGAGAAAATCAAACTGTGTTGATGTTTCTGTTCGGTAATTCATCGTGAATCGTTTACTACCAGAACAAAGCTTGTAAATTATGGAAATTTACTTCGAAAGAAAAAAATCTTTTCACGAAGTTCATCGATTTATTACAAAATTAATTTGGTTACAAGTTGATTACCAGAAGTGGAACCATAAACTGGCCCTCTCGTTCGTGTGACTTGACGCCTCTCGATTACTTTCATGTAGCTATGTTGATTCATTGGCTTTTGGCTTGACTTGATATTTAAGCTACTTGACTTGATATTCAAGCTACTCGACTCGAGCTTGACTTGAAATCATTTCAAGTTCAAGCCAAGTAATATTTTTGTCAATTTCAAGTCGAGTACTTGGATATCAGGTCAAGCCGTGAATCGCTACTAGCAACTCTTGAAGCACTATTGACGCCATAAAGCCTGATTTGTGAGGCTTTGTACATGAAGAGAAAATGATTAGTCTTTAAGGGAATATTGTGCACCAGAGTTTAAAAACTAGAATTGTATTAATAGGCCAATTGAAAAGTCCCCGGTTCGATTTTATTATTCAACATATTTGTCTTCGAGGGCGATACAGCAATTATAGCGATTTTCCAATTTTTCGATACCATTTTTGAGTACGATTTGTCTTTCGTTTTAAAATGGGCCTCATTTTCGGCGATAATTCCTTCATTGGCGCTGAATTTCTTTCCAGCGATTATTCTTTTGATGTCTGAGAACAGGAAAAAGTCGCAGGTGGCCCGATCTGGCGAATACGGTGAATGCAGAAGCAATTCGAAATTTTGCCATTGTTTTCATTGATTTGTGACACGGTGCATTGTCTTGATGAAACAGCACCTTTTTTTCTTCACATGGGGCCGATTTCATCCTTTAAACAATCCAATAACGCTAAATAAAAATCGCTGTTTATGGTCTGGCCTTTTTGGTGGTAATCAATGAATATTATATCTTGCGCATCCAAGACTACTGATGCCATAACCTTGCCAACTGACTGTTGTGTTTTTCCTCGCTTTGGATTCGTTTCATCGTGTGCAGTCCACTCAGCTGAATGTCGATTGGACTCTGGAGTGAAATAATGGAGCCATGTTCCATCTATTGTCACATATCAACACAAAAGTTCAAGTTAATTGCACTAAAACAGCTTCAAACACTGCTCAGAATCATTAACAAGTTGGTTTTGATCGATTGTGTGCTCACGCGGCACCCATATTGCACACAGTTTTCTCATGTACAAATATTCGAGATTGATATGATGTACACGTTCAGATGATATCTTCACAATATCTGCTATCTCGATCGACTCCACTTTTGGTAATTCAAAATTATTTTATGAATTTTTTTGATTTTTTCATCGGTGACAGCCCCTTTTGGGCATCCACTGCGTTCGCCGTCTTCGGTGCTCATTTCACCACGTTTAAACTTAGCATATCAATCAATGATCGTTGATTTTCCTGGTGCTGACCCCAGAAACACTCCATCAAGCCAAGGTTCTGCTTCAACTGTATTTGTTCACTCCAGAAAGCAATATTTTATCAGCACACGAAATTTTTTTGCTATCTGAGACTTGTGCTTGAAGAGAAAATCATTAATCTCTGAGGAAATATTGTAGAGCACCAGAGTGCAAAAGCGAGAATTGTAATGTTCAAAATACATATAACGTTTTCAAATCAGAAAAATCATTCTTTCGAACCCTTGATAGGGAATTCTAAAATAGTTCTGTTCAACAAGAAACGTCAAGATGATATCGTTTAATATTTAGTTGTTCTTCTTCATCATTTAAGTCTTCTGACCCCAAATGAGCAATTGCCCCTTCTGTATTAGAAGAAAGAAGAGCCTATCACTTCAAAAACCTAATTCAACCCCAACATCAAATTATTTCCGGTCCACATCTCATCCTAGGACTAATTCAACACCCCTAGTCTCATCCAAACTCCCACCACGCTCCCCAACTTGCAGCATCTCCTCCGTTCGCCGCATCTCATGAAATATTCAGATAGAAGAATTAGACGGAGATAAAACTGTCGCGCACAACAAGTCGTTTACCCCTTCCCACCCCATTAAGCTGCAGCGGCAAGATAAAACTGGCCGAACACACCTTTAAAACTTACACGACTATGAAACTCCACCGCAGCCATCCTCCAAGTGGGCCCATTCTCTCCTGGCTGTCGGAAGTAGCTGCACCTGGCGGATTTTGCTCCGATAATGGAAACTTTGACTTCCTTGTTCCGAGTTTGAGAGCTGGTCCAAGTTATTTCGGTTAATTATTTATGTGACGAGAGCACTTGTTACGCCAGCAGCTTTTAAGTGGTTTTCCACCGTCATGGAATTTATTACATACGGAACGTATCAGGGATAATACTGGCTCGAGAGAGAGTGAGAGAGGAGGGGGAGATCTGTTAATGCAGCCTCTTGCTGGGGCGGAAGCGATGGAGGATGGTAATTCGATTGTTAACTTGAGGCAGATTCTGCTAACGAAGAAGGCTTTAGGTGGATTGAGATGTGGAGGGGATGTTACGGAGATTCCTTAATGGTTTGATCTTCACAAAGGAGGAAGTTGTTGTTCAGGAATGGTTTTCCTGTTAGAATCTCGAATTTCATTCATGTCCATTCTAAAGATCTGAGTTCTTGAGATCTTTCTGAATTGAAAAAGATGATCTATACCTAGAATAAGGCATCTGGCACCTAACCTGGAACGTAATAAAGGTATATTGTATCAGTTTATAACTCGATCATTATTCATCTGAAGACACACATTTATTGTAGCATTGTTGCTAACCTGATGGTATATACATAGGAGTACAACTTTGCCTCCACCGTTTTTTTTTCCGAAATTCGAGACTTTGTTGTGAAAAACTGGTTATACATAAGATTCAAAGTATTGTCCATCGTTGGCCACTACTTTTTCCAGTCTTTCGGCAGCGTACGAATCCTGCGTTGGAAAAGCTTTTGAAGCGATCCACGAATCGATCCAATGTTTCACTTCTTTATAAGACCGAAAGTGCTGGTCAGCCAGGCCGTGTGCCATTGACCAAAACAAGTGATAGACCAGGTAGTAGGACTTCCCATTTCAACGTTTCCAAGTTTGTCTTGACCACTTTCACGTCGAGCATTGTCATGCTGTAAAATCACTTCATCATGTCTCTCGTTCTATTGCGACTGTTTGCTCGGCTCAAACGTATTAATTGCATTCGATAACGATCGCCTGTGATTATTTCAGTAGGTTTCAACAAGTCATAATACTTTACGCCGAGCTGGTCCCACCAAATGCGGAGTATGACCTTAGAATCGTTAATATTCGGCTATAGACGTGGAAGCATGGCCGGGATTTATCCATTAGTTTCTGCGCTTGGGATTATCGTTATGAAATCATTTTTCGACTCCAGTCATAATGCGATGCAGAAATCCCTTCACAAGCAAACAAACGCCGTTCAACATCTCTTGGCTTCAACTCGTGCGGCACCTAATTTCCTTGTTTCTGAATCATCCTATGACTTTCAGGCGTTTTGAAATTGCTTGTTGCATCACTCTCAATGATCTTACCAATTCATCGATCAAATAATGCCTCCAATTCTGCATCTTCGAAAACCTTCTCTTTTCCACCGCCACTCTCGGCACGTTTCTTCAGTAATAACGGCCTGGCTGTAGGTATTTGAGAGTATTCGATGAGCCTCAGTCGAAGATTTCTTCATATTCAAGGCAGATAATTAAACGTCCCGCAAATGACGAGAATTTGGCTTGTAAGCTGACATGTTCAATCGAGAATAACAAATACTTGAGTTTATTGTATGACATCTACGATCTATTTATTTTGACTACCACTTACCGTTACAGCCGTCTATTGAAAACGGCAGAAGCATAGTTGTACACCTGATAGTTCAGAAATGGCTTTCTTGTTAGAATCTCGAATTTAGAAAAAACTGCAACATTTATGCTCATTTTACGATCTTGTGTTCTTAAGATCTTTTTACATTGACAAAGATAATCTAAACCAATTGTATAACAGTTCATTACGCGATCATACCAGATAAGCTTCAGAGTTCGAGCTCATACAATATTGTTTAGAAAATGTTAGTGGGGTTTCTATTAATTTTTTATTTATATTTCATTTGGTGACCGAGACAGACATTTATTGTAACATTATTGCTAACCTGAGGTTATACGATTTTGATTTCGAAATATTCAAGCTCTTTTAAAAAAGGTATTTTATCACCTAAGTTTGAACCTTTCAACATCAAGGTAAGACCAAATTTTCAGAAATGGAAAGTCGATAAGTTTTTCTTCTTGTTTCAGGGTAATTTTTTGTTACCTATTTTTGTACCCAATTGTATGTACAACAAATCATTGGGTACATACATGTTTGAACCAAATGCCGTCGATGTTTTCTCAATTGATTTTTGGAAACAAAAAAAAACTCCTTTTGAATTCTGCACTCGTGTAGAACATCAATGCCTTCTGCACTTGTACTATAAACAACTATACCCTACCTCTTGAAACGTTAATTCAACAAGACGTTCGCCATCCAATCAATAATTCCAGAAGCTGGCGTAAAATTCGGGAAACTCTTGCCGGAGTTCATTTCGCAAATTGGTCAGATATATCGAGGCAGACAGGTGAGATGGGAGAGGCTGGAAAGTTTCTGTGTAACTTTCCTACCGAAATTCATTATTTGCCGTTGTTCCCTCCAGAACCGGAATCCATAATGGGAGCAGGAATCACATGTATGGTCTGAGGGGTGATTTACAGCTCGGAGGAAACTCACTCTGTGACGATTGGAGGGCGAAACAGTTTTCCGAGACGTCCTCCAACGGTCGTAAATCAAGGAGGCATTGGAAAACTTGATAATTGAGTACTGGGAGGGAGGAAATTCAGTTGGATTCTCTTTGTTATCGTCTTGTCTCTTGTTTCTCGAGTGAACCGAAGGAATTATAGATATACTACATAGTGAAAACAAGAAAAAATTTCTCTAACTATGATTCCACTGAGCGTTCATCCATCCTGGCGCTAGCCTCGAACTAGTCTGCTTGACTTTCTGAGTGCTCGTTTTTAAAACAGATTGTCCTATTCTTTTGTAACAATGACTGCAATTTAAGTATTTTGAGCCAAAAATGGTTTTAAATATAATATAATAATTATTTATCGATTTATTCAAACAATGAAGTGTAGTTACTTTACAAAAAAATATACAGTATAGAAGAAAATTAGAACAATAACAACAAAGGACCAATACAGAAAGGAATTGAATGAGTTCAGGACATATTGTGTCGTCATAATTCTTAATAGATAAATAATGGTTTATGTCTGTATATAATATATCAAATTAATTTTACGGCATTCAGACAATTTTTCAATTCTGGAAAAAGTACCTCCCCGAGGTTGCGGGTTCGAGCCCCGCTCGGGGAGGTACTTTTTCCAGATTTGAAAAATTATCTGAATGCCATAAAATTAATTTGATATAATTATTAATTCTCATCATTCAAAGATTCATTTGCAGAATATTAACATTCAAACAACAGCATCTTTCAGATTTTTTTCTTAAATTTGTACGGATTTGTTGAAAGTTGTTGTGTTTGACTCACTTATGACGAATATGTTTTCAAATCTGATTCTTTCCATACGTAAGATGTCAGAAGCCTTTGAGCTCTCGTTTATTTATGCTTCATAACTACGAGTATAACACAATGACCCTTGTCACAAATTGTACTTTCAACTGCCCGAACATTCAGCACTCCAGAGCTGCTTGACCATCCAGTTTATTCTCCAGATCTGGCCCCCATTTATTTCTAGCTTTTTACTGACCTCAAAAACATGCTTCAGGAAAAGAAATTGTGCTTTCATGAAGATGTTCTTGTCGAGGTTGAAGTCAATGTTGATAACAGAGATCAATCTTTCTACAGAAAAGTTATTGCAGAGTTGAAGGAGACTTGAAGTGCCTGTATAATTCTTGGAGGTGCAGAAATCGGAAAAAAGGGACCTCAAATTCAAAAACAACACCAAGACAATGCTTCTCACCACAAATTTTAGTTTATTTTTATTTATTTAAATTGATGAAAACCATGGCTGAATTAAGTGAATTTCATTTTCAACTGCCTGAACATCCAGCACTCCAGAGCTTTTTGCAGAACTAAGAGGAATACTCCAGCAAAAGAAATTTGGCTCAAATATTAGAGTAATAAGCATAGATAGAGGGAGTATACGCAATTTTCATATGTCCCCAACATGGTAAAGTTACGTTGTCGGATTGTGATATATTTTCAAATCCACAATTTTACTATATCGTTATGAATGTATAGTATATTGAATGAAATATATTATTCGAGCGATAATATTAAATATGCGAATTTCAATATTTGGAATCCTATATTTTCCCTAATTGCCGAATTTATAATAAGCAGAATATTTATTATTTTCTGTATCTACCTGCTGAAATCCAAGGTTTAGGAACTTTTGCTCTCCTAGTGTCATCGGTTGTTTTACGTAATTTGGCGCGCTTGAAGTTTGTTTTCTGAATTTCTGATATATTAAGACATTCATTTCAATATACTTAGCTATTTTGAGCTAATATGAAACGCTGATTCACTTTAGGACATAAGAAGTGCGTTCTTCGTGGAGAAACTCGTGAATTGAGTGAAATATCGTATCAATGATATGTTTTTATTTCCGCGCGCTTCATGTCAAATTTGATAGTTCATGTTGGGGACAAAATTTGCTCACTGAAAATGATATGCTCCCTCTATCTATGTTTATTACTTTGAGGCATAAGCAATATGAATTCCTTTCCATCACACTACCACCCACTTAGCTAAAGAAGATAATTCATAACAAAAGATTCACTAGACACTCAAGTAAAAATTCCCTTTAAACTCCAACACCAGCTCAGGTGGAGACAGCTCCAACACCTATAAATCGTGTACGTCAACATGTCAACAAACTTTCTCCTTAATTTCAAACGTGCCATAGCGGAGAATCAGGAAACGAGTTGACATTGTGTTCATATAACAGTTATTCGCCAGTGTTTCTTGTTTGCCCCCATCCAAGACTTGTTTTCTAGGCAAACTCATAATCTCCGGAGTACGAGCTATACGAGAGAGGTCTAGGGAAACAGTTTAACTATGATTTGTTTAAATCTTGGCGACCGCGGTCTATAACTAAGCTTATCCACTATCACTTTCTAGGGAATAATAGTTTTAGCACGCGAAATTCATTATCCCCAGGGGTGGCCGATGAGATTAGGTCCTAGGGGGTTGTAGGGTGAGAAGGGGTGGTTGATGACGTTGTCTAGGGTTGAGTTATCTCGAAGATTTAAGGACTCATAATATGTAGCGTTAAATTTTGGGGTGGCAAGGGAAGACGTTTATGGTAACAGATTGTTCCGGAGATTGTGTATATCTGTTTCCAATTTAACATTGAGGGTGTGTTTTTTTGTAATTCTTTTCCTCTGGAGTGGAGCCTAATCTATTTTATGAAAGTGATATTTGTAATATTATATTGAAGGATAGCAGGAAACAGCGTTAAATTTAGGGGTGGCAGGGAAAACCTTTATGGTAACAGATTGTTCTGGATATAGTTTATATCTGTTTCCAATTTAACATTGAGGAATGGCTTTTTGGTAATTGTCTGCCTCTGTAATGGAAGTTGATTTATTTTATGGAAGTGGTACTTGTAATATTACATGAATTAATGGAAGGACAAAACTTGTGAGCAAATCGAAGATTCAATTAATGATGTATTGTTCGCGAATTAATTTGTTCCTCCTGGACAAAGTGTCAATCAAGTTTTTCATAGAGACGTCTTTGAAAGGCTCAGTAAAAGTGTCATTTCCATGAGGCATATTGCAGACTAATTGATGTTTCTTTATGTCACACTGACCTCTCCATAAAAAATTTCTGACCTAAAAAGGCATTTCTATGTTTTTCTAGTTCTCAGTTCCTGTGACTTTTCACCTTATCTTGATCCTCTGTCATTTTCCTCTTTTCTAATCTAAAAAATGAAGCTCACAATCGATCAAAAGCAACAACGTGTTAATGATTCTGAGCAGTGTTTGGAGCTGTTTGAGTGTGATAAACCTGAATTTTTGCGTTGATATGTTGATATGCGACAATGGATGAAACATGGCTCCATCATTTCACTCCGGAGTCCAATCGACAGTCAGCTGAGTGGACTCCATACGATGAACCGAATCCAAAGCGAGTAAAAACCCAACAGTCAGCTGGTGAGGTTAGGGCATCAGTAGTCTGGGATGTGCAAGGTATAGTATTGTTTGATCACCTCCAAAAAGGTCAGACCATCAACAACGATTATTATATAGCGTTATTGGATTTTTTTGAAAGATGAAATAGTTAAAAAACAACCCCATTTGAAGAAAAAAGGTGTTGTTTCATCAAGACAATGCGCCGTGTCACAAATCAATGAAAACAATGGCAAAATTGCATGAATTGGGCTTTGAAAGGCTTCTGCATCCGCCAGAATTTGCCCCCAGCGACTTTTTTCTGTTCTCGGACCTCAAAAGAATAGTCGCTGGAAACGTGGCTCCATCATTTCACTCCGGAGTCAAATCGATAGTCAGCTGAGTGGTCTGCACACGATGAATCGAATGCAAAGCGGGGAAAACACAACAGTCAGCTGGCATGGTTATGGCATCAGCATTCTGCGATGCTCAAGGTATAATATTCATTAATTACCTCCAAATCAGCCAGACCATCAACAGCAATTATTATATGGCGTTATTGGATCGTTTAGAGGATGACATCTTCATAAAAAAAGCCGCGTTTGAAGAAAAAAAGGTTATGTTTCATCAAGACAATGCGCCGGATCACAAATCAATGAAAACAATCGCAAAATTGCATGAATTGGGCATCGAATTGCTTCTGCATCTACTGTATTCGGCAGATCCGGCCCCCAGCGATTTTTTCCTGTTCTCAGACCACAAAGGAATGCTCGCTGGAAAGAAATTCAGCGCCAATGAAGAAGTAATCGCTGACACTGGAGCCTATTTTGAATCGAAAGACTAGTCGTACTACAAAAATGGTATCGAAACGTTGGAAGATCGCTATAATTGCTGTATCGCCCTCGAATGCAACCATGTTGAATAAAAAAATCGAATTTTGCCAAAAAAATGTGTTTCACTATGGTAGACCGGCGACTTTTCAATTGTCCTGTTAGTACTTCAAGTCTAATATACTCGGAATTTTCATTTCTTAGTAGCTAAGAACAGTGGACAGGAATGACATATATGGAGCTGTTTCGGTCTGCAGCAAATAAGATCAGATGGGCCATAGTAATCGCCAACGTCCAATAAGGATGAGGCACGAGAAGAAGAAGAAGAGCTATTTGGAAAAATATTTCACTTAGTTTCTATGTCGCCTGAAGAATACCACTGCTGGAATTTTTCTCCTTAACAATGGCCTTATCGTAAAAAACTTTTAAATATAAATGTTCCCTTCGATACAAATGGAAAATACCTTGTGCAAATACTTCAAGCTCAAATTCCAACACTCCTTCCTCGAACTTATCATCCACCTCTTCCATAAAAAATGTACTGCTTCCAGCTTCCAAGAACCACGTATGCAGTCGCCCTGAACCTGAAAGACCCTCTTACGTCTCCCAATACCCCCATTATTCCTCGAAAAGGGGGGTCCGATCGATTCTCCAGCGATACACACTACGGACAAATCGTACGTATTCATAATTTAGGTAGAGCTTTCCACGATTCCACCTCCTCTTCCTCCTTCTGACCTCTCCATGCTTGAACGCATCACTGAAAATGTTTGTTACCGACCCTCCTGAATTGTGAGCATCTCTCCTTCTCCTTCACGGGTCTTAATTTTTATTGCGGTCGAGGCCTAATAGCCGATTGTATGAGTTATTCAATGTTTTTCGGGTCCTTTTAGATTGGGAGAAAAAAGAGGTTGGAGAAGGGTGGGTTCGATAAGTGGAATCGATTCGAAAGCAGATGTTTCTTCCATTTGGATGTTTTTGTTCAACTTCGGCTTGAATATAGAATAAAAACTGGGGAGCTTTGTGAAGTTTCTCGTTGAAAGGTTGAAAGGTGCTGTTCTGCAACGCTTTTTAACTTCTCAATATATCTTCTCTTGAAAGATTTGTGTTTACTCTCTGAAGTATCAAACTTCTTGGCCACCTAGCTTATTTTCCAGATCTGGCCCCCAGTACTTTCTGGCTTCTTGCAGACCCTGAAAAAAAAATACTCCAGGAAAAGAAAATTTGGCACCCATAAAGCGCACCAAAATGTCAGTTTTTCTGGATGTAACGGTGTTTCGAAGAATTGACGTTGATTTTAAAAGATTGGGCGGTCAATATAAGAAAGAGAGACGAGACAGAAAATAAAGAAGCAATGGTGAAGACAATGTGTTGTACAAACTCTTGCAAAAAAGTACTATAATGACTATAACTTTATGATTGACCTGTTTAACAACATAGTATTTGAATCAGCCCGAGATTCCCACGATGCAATGGTAATAAATCATCTTCAGTAGAGAATAGCAACGAATATAATGTTTAGTTGAATTTCATTAAAGTCATACATTTTTTGTTGAAAAATTTTCCGTTGAACATTCTTCGGACATTACAATGCCTCATAATTCAGCTTTCGGTTTCAGGCTATTTTCAAAGAACGAACTTTCAATAGTCATGAAATTATCTCATCTATGGTCTATTATCAATGTTCTAGGGATATTACTACAGATTTTTTTATTTGGATCATAAACAAAGATATTGAGCTTGGAATAATAGTATATTCTAAAACAAGTTGCAGAATGGGCTCCTATTCCAACAAGAATGCGAAATTCGAAAACGAGCTATGAATGAGCGAGATTTCGAACGCATGAGTATTGGAATCACCTTCTGCAACGAGTATTGAACGATATTTTCTCTATTTCAGTCAAGTTTCGTGAAATATTGTTGGAATTCAATGAAAATTCAGATTATACATCCTAGTGACATTTGCATTGTATCTCGGCAGTTGGTGTGACTGGTTGACATATTATCGAATATGAATTAGAATCGTACGTTTCAAATATTGAAATAGTTAATAATTTGGCATTAAATTCGTGAATTATTTCTGTCGAAATCGATTTAACACCAACATAATCAAGGGAAATGGCGAATAAGTCGCAAATCATTTCACTTCATCCAAATTACATCATATTGACACTTGATGTTCATTTTGACAGGATTGGAAGTCTGTGTAGACAACCACAAAACGAAAAATTCAACCGACAACAATGCTGTAATGAGTTCATTACATCACTGTTTTTAGAACTGTAACGAACTCATTACGATACTGAAATAAAGAAAAACTTATTACACTTTTCTTTTCAACAACCAAAAACCAATTAAATTAAACTTCTAAGATAAGGATTCAAAAGAAACAAATTCCTCTCATTCCTCTTCCATTTCTTGAACACGAAACGCAGTCAACAAACACCTGTTCAAGACGTGCGAAGAACCACAAGATACATCATGGAATATTACACCTCCACGCCTGGTCATATGATCCAGAAAATTCGACCGGTGTCGCAGTCTGATTCTCTGAAGCAGAAACCTGTAGTGTCGGTGGAAAGCCGATCCAAGTGGCCTAGGAAGTAAGGGGAAACCGACAAGCTTCCCTACAAGTGTTTGTTTTCGAACTGGGGCTGTTTCCGTGTCAACAAACACGTCTACGAATAGCTGGTAATTCTAGCCGATGACGTTACAATCCGCTCTGAGGGTGATTTCATCGTTTGGACAAGTCAACTGAATCGATAGATTCATCTGACTCGCTTATGATGTGGACATAACCTGGATTAAAGTGATTATATAAGATTCAATGTCATCAACTCAATTTTTTCAAGAGATATTAATTTCGAAATCATTCATTCGATAAAATAAAATCTCAGCGCCAGTAGGTACGATACCACTTTTTTCTCTCATTAGTGCCAAGCTTCAAAAGATGCGTGTCAAAATTTTGAAGGTAAAGTCATACTATTTTTTTTGTTCCACAAAAATGGATGAAACCTTGTTTCTTGAATTGATAAAACACCATTTTTACATTGGCATCGGCTAAATGAGTGATGACTTGAAAAGTGGACAAAGAACAGATTGATGACAAAAGTTAAACGTTCTGGTGGCCAGATTTCTACAGTTCTTCCAGAGAACAAAAGAGTCCACGAGAAGGCATCGTATTCACTATTTTTAATGAATATCCGTCCATGAGAAAGCTTTGCTTGAATTGGATACCAGGCTGTCCAGATCTTGTGATCCGTCCAAGATCTTGTGATTTAACACCGCTAGACTACTTTCTGTGGGGCTATGTAAAGTCATTGGTCTATGCGGATAAGCCACAAACCCTTGATCATTTGGAAGACAACATTCGCCGTGTTATTGCCGATATACGGCCACAAATGTTGGAAAAAGTCATCGAAAATTGGACGTCCAGATTGGACTACATCTGAGCCCGCCGTGGCGGTCATATGCCAGAAATCATATTTAAAATGTAATGCCACAAGATTATGTTGCGGATAAATAAAATTCATGTCAATCGAATAATCCATCGTTGTTTTTTTGCAATTTAAAGTTCTATAGCTCTTAAAAAAACACCCTCTATTATCTTATTCTTTAACCCTCACACGTGATAGAGAAAATGTATATCGGTGTTTCTAACGTTACATCTTGTAGAAATTTAACCATAAATTTGATAAATTTCGTGAGCAACTTCCTGAATAACAGAAACAACGAAATAAAATCTACCAATCAGGTTAATTTTCCACAAGAATGACTCTTCAACAACGCCATCTATTTCCACGCTAATTTTCACGGAACTACGTTTTGTCCTACAACTCAATATCCACCCAATGAAATAAGCTAATTACTCTCCAATTCGACGTCATAAAAACAACATCCAATTTTCCGATGCAACGGATCAAGCAACCTCAATTCCCCCCTCCACACATGCACTTTCCCGGAAAAACTGCGCCGGAAAACTCCATTCATCAAACCGGGGGTCGACTTCCGGTTTCAATACCGACGAAGAGCACAGCGTTACACATAAGTGATTATTCAACCGGAAACTTAACCCCCCCCTCCACCTCCTCAATACAAGAAAATTAAATGGGACGTCAGGGAGCTGTAAAATCCGGAAAAATTATTTTCCAGTTCTTCGTTCTCTCAAGGTTGTCGTGCATCAGGGAGATTGCTCTTCTTTATTTACGGGCGTGCCAGCGCCATTGTTCAACCTACCCCCACTACCAGGACTCCCCACCCCTCGGGTGACTTGATCGAAAATGTTGCAGCTCGTGCGAATGTTCCGAATGTTTCAAAACGAATGTGACGTGTCGCGGTTTGGCTGGCATGATTTGGAGGTACTAATGAGGTCAGAACGTTTGATGGATTTATTGGTTTCGTTTTGGATAATGAAGGGTGACGTTTGGATGATTTGTTTCGGATTGTATTGGCCTAATGATGTTTTGGTTTGGTTATTTCTGTGATGGGAGTTTTGGAAGATCGAAAAAAGATTATATAACCTTAACCTCACATAACCTATTCTTACTTGAACCTAAGAGTAATGCAAAGAGATGTTTCTTTCATCTCATTTCTTAAGACAAAATCTTTAGTTTATAATGTATGCACCTCCATCGAAGCAAACGATTATTTCGATATCTTTTGTATATTACCAACTTCTTCAATTGTTTACTAGTAAAAGTTTACTGATCTTTTATTGCTTTCAGAAAGGAACTCGTCTCCTCACCTTCCCTTTTCCATGAATCAAAACAACAAGATAGACAATGTTGAAGTTCAAATTACAGAGTTAAGAACATTGAAATCAGGCAACTAATTCGAGCTGAGCCAAACTTTTGGCTGAATATTAAGACTCAACCAAGGGTATAGAAAAAACTAATAAAAATGTATAAGTTGAAGTAACAAATATTTATAAATAAAAGGTATCGAATTTAAAGTTTGAAATATTTGCCTACCAAGTTCATTTGGTCAAATATAGATAATTCGTTTGGGTGCAGAGAATATTGGAGATAAAAAGAAAACGGAGTCATTCTTTCCATTACGTGATCTACATCTTGCCTTCCAGTTTCAGAGTTCTATTGAACTCCAGTATCGGCTTCAGGGAGGCTACTTCCTCACTTTGACAAGTTTCTAAACCAAAGCAGATTTTGCGTTGGCTAGTGTTGGCAAGACATTTCATCACCAGGTGATCCGAATTTTCTTCCTAATTTCTGAAGAATCTGCACCCGCCTCCTTCTGTTAGACCCATTCTCGTAAGGTGCTTTCTGAGGCGACAATTCTTTGTGAGAAATCCAGTGATGAGATGAAGTATAATTCTTTCTGAGATGTCCAGATATTTCTTTGATCTCAAAGATTCGTAGAAACTTTCTGGAATGATCCTACCTAGTAAGATTCCGCCAGAGTGTTTCTCTTTCAGTTTTTTCCTTGTCCTGGAATTCTTTCCTGTAGGTATATTCGCCTATACTACAGAAAGTTTTTAGGCCAATGAAAGGGTTTGTACCCCTTTCCTGCAAGTGTGTTGGCCTCTTCATTCTCTTTAATTCCTGAGAGACTTGCAACCCAGACTGAAAATTCCTTGTCATGTCTGCCTGTTTCGTTAAATTTTCTTTGGCACTCCAATACCATCATAGAATCACTGATATGCGAGCTCAGAGTGCTATGATCGCAGCCTGACTGTCAGAATGTATCGCTATATCACTTTTCTGATTAGTTCTCTCTAGAATTATTTCAACACATCTTTCTATTCTCTGAAGGACACTTAAACAGCGGTCTATCCATGTGTGAGCATTTGGTGCCAGCCTCGATATCTCGAGTGCCAGTCACCGTCGTGGTTATAAAACCATCTGCGTATCATACAGATGGTTCTAATTGAAGTTATTGCTTCAAATTTCATTCCGGAAGCATTGAAATAACGCGTTTCATTCAAATTCGTGGTCGAAAATGCTGTGGAGAAATTAGAATTGATTTTCTGTTATTACAAGTAGCGCTTAGCTTTTACCATATCATTTGTTTATATATTTCAAAACTGGGAACCTTATATGGTACAAGCTAAGCGCTACTTGTTATCACAGAAAATAAACCCTAATAATAATAATAATAAATCGCCTTTATTAAAGAAGAGAAAAATACATATCAAGAGGCGAAGTTCAGCTTAGCGACTTTTACTCAACCTCTTGAAAAAAACACAAAAATTTGTAATAACAAAAAACTACAATTCTCTTGAATAATACTCTTGACCACGAATTTAAATGAACGCTCGTTACTATTTACGTTCTCAACATGCCAGACAACAGTACGTTCAATGAACCGGTCACTGTGAAGCAGCCTGATTAGACGATATAAATCGTTTCGGCATTCTGTCTCACAATACCGAGAGACAAGACAAATAAAATCCATCATAAAACGTCTGGCAAGAAAATATCGAATTCATATCAGAGGCACCCCCACTAAACTTCCAACTAAACGGATTTCTAGCAATAAACCACCCCATTATATCCTTGATATAGGGGTATAAGACGTTCCGTTTCTTCGATGTCATCGAACAATAAAGCATCTCTACATTCAGATGCAAATCTACGAATATAATTCACAATACTTCATTAAGTCGGTAAGATCAAATGAGGCTTGGATTCGGAGTGTATTGTTGGGTTGTCAGCAACAGTTTCAGGGGAGTGATTGTCTAGATGCGTATTGAGACTACTCTGCCTCCTTCTTCTACTTGTGGTTTCAGAAGTAAGTATGGAAGAATTACTCAATCATCCTCGTCTTGTGAAATTCTTTAAGAATGATGATTTCATGGAGGAAAGGGTAATTTCAGCAATAAGACTCCTTGACACGAACAATTTCAGTGTGGAAATGAAAAGGTAATGGTTATAACATTATGTACTAACTGACAAAGAAACTGCAACACCCAGAAATAGCTGTTGAATTTTCAATTTCTTTTAGTGGAACAAACATAGTATAGCAAGGAGTAAATGATTGAAATTTGAAGAAAAAACGAAGGGTTCACAATTTCTTCAAATAAATTTGTTAATAATAAATTTGTCCACTGCGATTATCTATTCACTCCCCAACACGTCTCGGCATTGATGCAATAAAATGGTCTATTTCTTCTTGAGTGATACTATCCCAAGCTACCTGTACTTTATGTCTCAGAGCCGCCAAAGTCCGTGGGGACTGAGGTAAATTTCCAAGCCTTCTACCCACAATGTCCTAAACATGCTCTATGGGCGAAAGATCAGGAGATCTGGGCGACAATGGCAAAAGATTCACATGGGTCGCTTCGATAAAGTTTAAACTAACTCTGGCAACAAGAGGTCGGGCATTATCTTGATGAAATATTGGATTCTCGAACCGGTAAAGGTAAGGGAGAACATAGGGCTCCACTATTTCTTGGAAGGTAACGCAGCGCTGTCATGTTACCTCGAATAAAGACTAAAGGTGACATACTTGCATGTGCAATAGCACCCCATACAATAACGCTTACTGTCCGGTGTACATGACGCTCAACATCAAACTGCGGTTCACGTCTTTCTCCTCGATGTCGTCTTACCCTTCTTCGACCATCATGTGCAACCAAGGAGAATCGAGATTCATCAGCAAAGAAGACCTGATACCATTCCACATTCCAATCTTGTCGTTTTCTGCACCACTGTAATCGTTGCCGGCGATGCTCAACCGTCCGAGGTAACACAAGATGGAGTCGATAATGCTGCAGTCCAAAAGATCCTATCTGGCAAACTGTTCGGACAGTTGCAGGATGGCCTTGTACTCCTAACCACTCATCAGCCAAATATAAAATTGTCGCAAATCAGTCTCTAATTGCCATAAGTCATAAACCTTCATTTGTGCCTCTTCGACGTCCGGTACCTACTCTTCTTCGATTTAGGGCATTATCAAACCACGCTTGACAACATCTTGTAACAGTAGTTGGATTTCGGTTCCTGATTTGTCAGTATGTATAATTTCAAAATTTGAAGATTACAGACATTTTTCATTTGGTCGCACAAAAAGGAATAGGATGCAACATATTGAGGTGATTGTTTCAACAAATACCAGATAAAATCATCTCAAAATTGATAAAATGCAATGAATAATGTGGTGGAAAGTGGATCAGTAATATTTCCCTATGGAATTCAATTAAAATTGAGTGAGCCTTGGTATAATTCAGAAGTTTTTCTTGAAATCAGTAGGATTGGCGTTTTGAAAGCTCACGTGATGGCGAGAATAGCTTTGATGGGAGGCCCAATAGACCATCAGGTCCTGATCGCAGTGCAATTTTAATATAACTGCAAAGTTGTTTCATTATAAATGCAGAGGTTACCTGCTAAGTTTTTAAATGGAGGATTTTTATTGCCAAAAAAATACCCAATACAAACCTCTAAAAGGAAACTTTCAATTATTAACACCAAGTTAACTAGATGGAATGATTCTTAGCATAGATGTAATAATTTTTTTTTCATCTCAATGGAAACTTATATTTAAATTCAATCTTATCTATCAGAAGCTTATACATTAAATCGAAAGCTGATATTAGCTTTTTTCAAGTATTTGATCAACTTGGTTGTGTTTGTTCGGAAATCCAATCAATTTATTCAAGACATAAGAAATGAGAAGAAGCTACTGTATAGCGAAACAATTGTTGTTAACGTAATAAAATAATGAAATCCAGAATAATTTGTTTTTATCTAAAAAAATATCGTTTAAAGTTTTCCAAGAATTATTCCTTAAGAGAATTATCATCCCCAAATCAATTTTTCAAGCTGAACCCAACCTCCGGTTTCATCATACGCATCCCGGCCTGAAATATAACCTTCTCGTGCCTCATTCGGCCTGTTCGAACTTTGCCTACTTCCAGCGGATGTTTCCCGGTTCCGCATCTATTATTCATCTCAACAATAGCCCGGGAATTTTCGGGATACTACCCACACAGAGTCTTGTTTTTGGGAGAGGAAGAGTAATTCGATACAAAAACTTGGGGGATTAGCCTCAAAGTTTGACGGTGCTTTTGTTGAAACACCTTCACGGGACTCTCTCTCACTCTCTCACTCCATCTCACGGAAGTTATTAATTGGAATCGATCGCCCTTTGTTTTGGAGGCCACACGGTCTCGACGCAGATAATGAGTGCTTTGCTTTGTTCGGTTTTTTTTTTGTGTAGGAAAACATGGTGCAACTTTTGGGTTTATTATTACGATATGGAAGCTTACAATGGGGTAGAATCGAATGAAAAAACCTTTTTTTTTAGCGATATTGAATCTTCAGAAATACAAAGCTATCATGTATGTATACTGATGAAATTGGAAATTATGTATATACTCTGGCCAACCTGCCGTGAACGAGGTTTGTCCTGTTTATTACCGCTTTGGAGATTCTCTCTTCAATACTTCGATTATTAACCATTGATTGGTTCGATATACTTGAGAAAATGCAAGTGCAATGTAAAAGGTGTTCCAATAAGAGGTATCTTTTGAATACTTCGGTATCTGCTCAGCTGGCACTTTTGGAGCTATCATCTTTCGACATTTGACAAGTAGAAACTACGCCAATACTACACTTGGTCATGGATAACTTCATGAAAAGAAGATGGTCCTCCAACCTTAGTTGTGGCGTCAATTTGGCTGATGTCGTTTTTAATCGTTGATAGCATACTTTCCTCTTAGCAATGAAATGAACACTCTTTTTTTTCTTGCAAAATAAACTCGATTTTTCATAATATCAAAATGAAACCTCTTATTGGAAACCCTTTATTTGCAATTTATTTCATTCGATTCTGTGTAGAATTGAGAGCATGGAGTCGGTGTTATCAAGTTCAATTGAAAATATGGAAATGAAAATGAGATATTGAAACCAATTTAGACTGAGCCATCCTTTCGTCTATATATTTGAAATGAGGGCAGCTCATTTAGTTGAATATAGAACCTTTTTCGTTTGGGTACAGAAAATATTGAAAACAAGAGTAATACTTTGTAATAATAAAATCTAAGAAATAACGAAATCGATATTCGAAAGTCTTTATGACTGAAAGTATTGTCCATCACTGGTCACTACTTCCTCCCATTTTCCGGGCAGCGTATGAATCTCGCGTTGAAAAAACTGGTCATTTTTTGACGCGATACACGAATCGATCCAATTTTTTACTTTTTCATAAGGAGTGCTGGTCAGCCAGGCCGTGTGACATTGATCGAAAAAAGTGGATTAGGACTTCCCATTTCAACCTTTCCAAGTATGTCTTGGCCACTTTCGCAACATGAGGTTGAGCATTGTAATGCTGTAAAATCACTTTATCATGACTCTCATTGTATTGCGACCGTTTGTCTTTCAATGCTCGGCTCAAACGCAATTGCGTTAGATAACGATCGCCTGTGATTGTTTCAACAACTCATAATACACTTCGCCTAGCTGGTTCCACCAAATACTGAGCATGACCTTGGAACCGTGAATATTCGGTTTGTCCATCGATGTGGAAGCATGGACGGGATATCCCCATGATTTTCTGCGCTTGGGATTATTGTCATAAACCCATTTTTTGTCTTCAGTCACAAAGTGAAGCAGAAATCCCTTCCATCTTTGCCTTGCAAGCAACACATGCAAACAAACGCTGTTCAACATCTCTCGACCCAACTTATAGTTTCTGAATCTTTCTCATGACTTTCAGGCGTTTGAAAATGGCTTGTTGTGTCACCTCTACTCCTCCCAATTCTCGTTGTCTTTGACTTGAGTCTTGATCAAGTAATGCCTCCCATTCTGCATCTTCAAAAACCTTTTCACTTCCACCGCCTGCTGGCCTTCGAAGTCAAAATCACCGTTCTTGAAGCGTTGAAACCACTCTCGGTACGTTCTTTCACTAATAGCGGCCTCATCATAGGTATTTGAGATCATTCGATGAGCATCAGCCGCAAATTTCTTCATATTATAGCAGAAAATTAAATACTCCCGCAAATGATGAGAATTTGGCTAGTAAGCTGACATGTTTAATCGAGAATAACTTTATGATGCAGACACAAATCGACTAATATTTCGATGGCGTTATGTTTACAAATACCTAGGATTATTGTATGACATCTACGTTCTATTAATTTCGACTACCACTTACCGCTACAACCATCTTTTGCAAAACGGCGGAAGCAAAGTTGTACACCTAATATATTCTTGCAAAATATAAGCAAACCTCCTTCTTAGTTCTGTCTCAAGCTCTCATCAGAACATATGCCTCATCCCATCAGATTTAAACCGAGCCAACTACAACAATTAACAGCCAGCTGTGTACCGAACTATCTCGACAAATTTTGTAGCTCTAATCAGTTCCATCGTCTAATAAATTCAATCTCCTTCTCTTGCAGGTACGTGTCGACATGAAGGACAACATTTGCCGCCGGCAGACGTTACATTGTCCCTTTCCAGTACACCCAACAAAATACATTAGCATTTAAATCACCGGGGTGAGTCGTTTTTACTTGATTTAATTTCATTAGAGGATTAATAGCGAGCTGAAATGTTATCTCTTGCCCATAAAGTCGGTGTGGGGTCAGAGTGAGTTGTTGAAATGTGTTTTGGAATTATGAAGATTGCTTTGAGGAGGCGATGGTATCTTCAGATAACACCGACCTTTGGATGGGGATTCTAAATGGTGGTTTTAATGAAAAGGAGTCGCTTTGGTGAGTTTTTGGGTCGTCGAAAGGAGGTGACAAGGTATTAAAGATGAGATGTGTAGCAGAAAACTTTTTTCTACTCCCCCTAGAGGAAGTGACGAAATTGGTTCATCTCGCCAACTATTTTATTTCCCACATTAAGTAAAGCGCAACGTAAAATTGTGTGATTGACTTCACCGTAAACAGAAAGCACGATCAACAACCAATACGGTAGCATCTGTAAAGTAAATCACACAGC
Source organism: Harmonia axyridis (assembly GCF_914767665.1). Taxonomy (NCBI): domain Eukaryota; kingdom Metazoa; phylum Arthropoda; class Insecta; order Coleoptera; family Coccinellidae; genus Harmonia; species Harmonia axyridis. The sequence goes on from NC_059505.1 coordinate 38,148,549, forward strand.
GAATAACCAATAAGATGAAACATTTAGTAGTTGCCATGGAAACGATTAATAAATAGCCCGCATAACCGATAGCGATTTGCCAATAGTTTTTGGATTTGCTTAAGTTTTTAAGGAGATGAATTAGGTCGTAGATAAAAGTATAGTACCTTCACTACTCGAGTTTGTAAGACAATTACGCTCTCTTATGAGTAGAATTACTTTTTAGAGTTGTGTGTAATATGCTTCATACAACACTTGTTATGTAATATACTATTCCATTCTTTCTTTTCTTCTAAAATTGACGTTGCATATATTATAATTAAATCTGAAAACAAGAAGACACAACCCAAAAAAGAGTAAAAAATGTTAGTTTCCATTATATTGATTTAAAGTTAGGGACCCATTCTGAAGAAGAATCTGAAGCTTGGAACACACTTTTGATAATTATGAATTGGGCAACTATTCACCAAGTGGTCAATGGTTTCATCGACGACTAACTTACATAGTGTGCGTTCAATTGAATTCCATTTGAAGAGAATATCATTGCAACGACTATTACCCGTTCTAGGTCGATTTAAAACACTCCAAATTTTCCTAGAAAGATTAAAACCTGAAACTTCCTCTGAAGAATCAACGATTAAACTTTGGTTGAATAAATTACAATAACTACATTCCTAACTCAAAATGATCTTGCCACTTCCATTAGATTGAAGGAAAGTATAAATCCATAATGGTTTAGGAGACTTTAATGTGGCAGTTCTAGAATCTGGGAGGTAAGATACAATTATTGAAAATAAGTTTAGGATGAAATTTTTCCCAAGATTTCTTGACTGGGACCTGTCTACGAATATGAGGCTGCAGTTTATGTGATAGCCAGATAACCAATGTAGATGTGTAGATCTAAGAGTAGCACTGATAATTATCATAGAATCCTCAATCTGTGTATCAATTTTTTGAACATGATTACTATCAAACCAAACAGAACAACCGTATTCAGCAGCAGAAAAAAAGGTCCAAAGCTGTCGTACGAAGAGTGCTAGCATCAGCACCCCATGAAGAACCAGCAAATTTTTAAGAATATTATTCCTCGACTTCAAATTCATACTTCGTTACTATAACATGATGTATATATTGTTCATCATTGTTTACCAAAAATCGTCCAATCATTCGCTTTTGGATCAACAAGGATGTACCTCTAAGCTGCTGAGAGATCTAGAAGAATTGATATTAGCTCTTCTGGGTGTAACTGGTGATCACTTTTATCATACTTCTTCTTCTTAAATAGCTTCTTCTTCTTCTTAAATAGCTCTACAACCCTGGATTTCGGCTTATTGGATTATAGTCTTTCATTAAATTATGATCATGAGATATTCCTGTTGTTACCAGGTCTGCTTTCAGATCAATTATACGCAACATGTGAAAAATCCAAATCAAGAAAGACACAACAATTTTCCGTTCCATGGAAATTTACGAGTCTCTATGAACTTGATTTGATATGAAAATAAGTAATTCCATCAACGGCATCAACTGATGATAAATTCAAACCAAATTGGTTTCATCTAGTTCTACCACATAGGAGCAAACATTGGTGCAACCATCATGATGATTTTTTTCAATTTCGGTTCAAAACGTTCTACGAATCGTATAATATAATGTCAAGTTTGATTGACGAGTGGACTGTGCATTGGAAAAGCAGCCTTTGAAGTCGCTCTTCAAAGGTTATTTCGATAAATCACTATTTATGTTGTTTTTTCATTTGTGCCGTTGGACAGAGACGAAAATTGGAATCGATTGGTATGCGAAATGCCCTTCAAAGTGATCCGCGTGACGACAGCAGCGCCCTTTGAGGTACACGTGTCAATTTTGGAGCAGTTTCGCTGAAATGGCCGTTTGGCTTTTTGACGTTCGTTCCCTGAATAGATCATGATGTTTGTATTTTTAGAATTTTGGGTTCTCTAACGTTTATATTCGACTTACTGATGCAGAATTCGAGGTCAAATTCAATTGGTGTTTGTTTGTCAGGTCGTAATATGATTTGGTTTTATATTTCAGAAATTATGAGCTCCAAACTGAATTTTTTTCAAATATTTCTCATTTTCTCGAGGCTCCGAACTCTCCTAGAGGCAAGATAAGATCTTGAAACTGCAATATGTTTTAGATCGTAGCTTGATTAATAGAAAACGTTTTTATTAGAGGGGACTGTGACCAATATTTCAGGAGATATTACGATTATTGTGTCGAGATTGAATTTTTACGGTTTTTTCCCAAATTTTGAGTTCAAAATTCACATAAACTATTGCCAGATCTCCCAAAAATTCCTGAACACCACCCCCCTACAACCTCCATAGTTGCCAGATCGTCCAAAAAATCCTGAAATCCACTCCCCGCAAAACCGATATTGTTGCCAGATCGCCCGGAAATTCCTAGACTCCACCTCCGAAACGTGAGTGACGTTATTGTAGCGGAGTTCAGCCACTGTTAAATTAGATGGAGCGGCATTGCGGTTGTTCGGATGCAGACTGTCCATCCATTCGCGTGTCACGGTTATTTTGCGAAATTGCCGGAAGATGTCAGGTTTCGTTTGCCAAATGTGCGGCCGCATAGCCGGAGCGAACTGATTTTTTGCCGCTTTATGGGGCCACTCTGACGTAATGAGAGGCGAACGCCGATTTTGGGATGCTGGGCGCCGTCGGATGGACCCGTCCGGATGATTGAGTTTGTTCTTGATGCGGGATTTACGGACAAAAGAATGGTTTATTTAGTTCGGTCAGGATGTACAGGATGTTCCTAAATTGGAAAGATTTGTCGAATGATTTGAAAAAAAACGTCCTATAAACATAGGTGTGTTGAAGTTTGATTTTGTCGTGAGTTTTTTCCTAATAGCACGTTTTCTCCACAAGATATTCAAATTAAATTTGTCATAGATAATCTACATATTTGTACAACTTTGCTACTGCTGTTTTTTTTCGAAATTCGAAGCTGCATTGTGAAAAACTGGTTATACATTTATGATTCGAAGTATTGTCCATCGCTGGCCACAACTTTCTCCCAACTTTCGGGCAGCGTTCGAATCCCGCGTTGAAAAGACTGTTCATCTTCTGAAGCGATCCAATTTCTTACTTCTTCATAAGATCGGAAGTGCTGGTCAGCCAGACCGTGTGCCATTGATCGAAACAAGGGATAGTCCCAACGAGCAACTTCTAGAGAATACGACGGGCGGGGTAGAACTTTCAATTTTAACGTTTCCAAATATGTCTTGACCACTTTCGCAACATGACGTCGAGCATTGTCACGCTATACAATCACTTTATCATGTCTCTCGTTGTATTAGGGCCGTTTGTTTCTAAATACTCGGCTCAAACGTATTAATTGCGTTCGATAACGATCGTCTGTGATTGTTTCAGTCGGTTTTAACAACTCATAATATACTATGCCGAGCTGGTCCCACCAAATACTGAGCATGACCTTGAAACCGTGAATATTCGGTTTGGACACCGACGTGGAAAGATGGCCGGGTTATCCCCAAGATTTTCTGCACTTGGGATCATTGTAATTAACCCATTTTTTGTCTCCGGTCATAATACGATGCAGAAATCCCTTCCGTCTTTGCCTTGTAAGTAGTTGTTCACAAGCAAACAAACGTTCAACATATCTCGGCTTCAACTCGTATGGCACCCAATTTCCTTGTTCCTGAATCATTCCCATGACTTTCAGGTGTTTTGCAAATTTTCTAGTAATTCACTGGAAAATCCAAATTTTTATAGAGAGAGTCAAATATTAAGCTATGATGAATAAATTAATTATAAGTTTTGGTACTACAAGGATCACCCTGTATCTCAAAGAGGAAGCGTTTGCCCATATTTATTTATATACAAGAAAGCACTCCCTATATTCCACCCTTTGAGAACGCCTGAAACATTATCGGAAGAAGATTGCTTAGTTAACCTCATCCTCCACATACTGCAGAAGAAGAATAAATAGACTGGAATGAGATATCTCAATTCAATCGATCAGCTCATCAAAATTATACAAAGACCTGAAACTTAGTGTATGAGACGTTATGGTGGCCTAACACATTATTACTATTCAACGTATTTTTTAATCGTTTTCTATTGCTATAATCGACTATGTATTATTCGCAATTTAGAAACAAAACAGCTGCTATAGAAACCATAAAAAAGATTATAGCAAAAAGAGACTCCATCTAGATCAATATTCAATCACGCAATTCATCCTGAACAGCCATTGTGTGCGATATTGCTACCCACACCTGGAACAAGAGACCTATTCCAAACCCGTGTCGCCGATAAATCAGGAAAAAAAGACAACCGCTATGTCTCCCATCAAGTAATCGTTATGGGATGTCCTGGAGATAATGCCCTGCTCTAGAAAACGCAAGCATTTATCCCCCACACCGAGAAAAGGGTAAAAATCTCTCACCGGCTGAAAATCGATCCTCCCGGTACCGAAATCTCGGATTTTCTGACCGTAAAGGCAACGTCGCAGACGATCGTTTCGTATTTATGGACGTTACTGGAAAATGCGGTTTTTCCACGGGGACTACGTGTCACGTTTGGCTCAGAAAGGTGTTGACGTTGTTGACAGTGATATATAGGGAGGGGCGAATACCATGAAATTAGATTAAGAGATAGAGAAGTTGAGGCGTAGGATGGGGAAGTTGTCATGTTCGTTAACATTCGGAGTTTGAGGGAAGTTTATGGTACGTGAGATGGAAAAATCGGTTTTCCATCTGATCGTCCTCCAAACACAGATGTCGGTTTTGACAACCAGATGGCACTGAAGTAATTGACCGATGATGTCTGCAAGTAGAGGAGTATCTGAACCTGGAAGAGTCACAAGTTAAACTGGAGAAGATCAACAATTTAGTTCCGGTTAGATTGTTGGGATTGGTTGAACGAATTTCCTTGCTGACAAAAGAAAAATTAGCTTAAAAACTGTCCAGATTGATAGGATGATAGTGAAGGAGAATGATGAACAACTGATGACTCTAAATCACTTGGAAAAGCCAAACCCAAGAAGCTATCAGAAGAAGACCCAATTTCTCAGTATCATTATCTTGGACATTCTTAATATTTTCACTGGTTACTATGGATTGAGATAATATCCAATATTATAGGTCTTTATCAGATTTAAGGGGGTTTTATTTCACTGTGACCTAATGGTCTCTTGTGTCCCCATCAGAGATATTCTCTCCATAACGTGATCTACTGCTCGCCTTCCAGTTTCAGACACTTCTAATGAACTCCAGTATCTAGGATGCCTTCAAGGAGGCTACTTCCCCTCCTCTACAAGTTTCTTGTCTCAAGCATTTTTTGCATTGTCTGGTGATGGCGAGGCATTCCGTCACCAGGTGATCAGGAGTTTCTTCCTCCTCCCCACAGAATCAGCACTCGTCGTTTTCTGCTAGACTCATTCTCATGAGGGCGACAATGCTATATACTCCTTAGATCTCGCAGTGTCAAAGTTTCTAAGAAACTTTCTAGAATGATACAACCAGCAAGATTCCGCCATCATTTTTTGTCTTTCAGTGTTTCCTATCTCCAGAAACTCCCTCTTGTAGGTACACATGTTCATACCACAGAGAGGTTCTGGGCCAATGAAAGGATGGCAAACGTGTTGGCCTCTTCGTTACCTCAGATTTCCGAGTGACCACAACCCAGACTTAAAAGACCTTGTTATTCTTGCCTCTAATGCATTAAGTTTTTTTAGGCATTACAATACAAATTTTATCTAGGTTATGTGAGGGGTAATGTGGTTAGATAAAATGAAAAAATGAATTCAACTTTATCCGATGATGTTAAGGTAATCACAGAATATGAAGCCTTGTTCAAAGCTGCTGTTGCATCCATTTCCAGTTACCTTATATCAACTCCACTCACCAATAAAGGTAAGATTAGACCTTCGCAGCAATCGTTTGGTATATATTATTTTCAAGGTTCTTTTTCGATAGTATCCCATTCTTTTAGTACTGATTTGCATATCATTGTTATAACACCCTGATCAAATAATATATAATAACTGATCAAATAATGTATAATAACTGACAAAGAAACTGCAACACCCAGAAGGAAATATGCAAATTTTAATTTTTTTTTTGGTAAAAAATAGATAGAATAGCAAGGAGTTATAATGAAGATTTTTCCATTTTTGTTATTGGAATATTGTAGTCGCTTCTTTGAATTTTACAACAAACCAGCTGTTGGAGGAGATCCAAAGTCGTGTTTAGTTGTTGTTAAGATGCCTAGAGCAAGTGTAGGTACTCGGAATTTATCACCAGCTAAGTGAATTTGAAAGAGGTCGAATCATTGGCCTACAGGAGGCGGGGTTGTCATTTCGAGAAATCGCTAAACGTAAGAACAGATGCCCAACTATTATTATGAGATGTTGTCAAGCGTGGTTCGATAATGCCCAAAATCGAAGAAGAGTAGGCACCAGATGTCGAAGAGGCACAAATGTAGTTCAAGATTGACGTCTAAGACTTATGGCCATTAGAGACCGATTTGCGACAACTCGATCTTTGGCTGATTAGTTGTCAGGAGAGCAAGGCCATCCTAGCTGTAACTGTCCGAACGGTTTACCGCTATATAAAGTCTTTTGGACTTATCGTCCCCATCTTGTGATACCTCTGACGGTTGAGCATCGCCGTCAACGATTACAGTGGTGCAGAGAACGTCAACATTGGAATGTGGAATGGCATCAGGTCGTCTTTTCTGATGAATCTCGATGCTCCTTGGGTGCACATGATGGCCGAAAAAGGGTTAGCCGAGTTCGGGGAGAAAGACGTGAACCTCAGTTTGATGTTGAGCGTAATGTACACCGGACAGTGGGCGTTATGGTATGGGGTGCTATTGAACATGCAAGTAGGTCACCTTTAGTCTTTATTCGAGGTAATATGACAGGGCTGCGTTACCCTCAAGAAAAAGTGGAGCCATGGATGTTCTCCCTTACCTTTACCGGCTCGAGAATTCAATATTTCAGCAAGATAATGCCCGATCACATGTTGCCAGAGTTAATTTAAACTTTTTCGAAGCGACCCATGTGAATAATTTTGGAAGACGTAATCATCATTTGAATTATAAAACACTTTTCATCTTCTATGGAAAGGGAGCGGCACATAATTAGCATTATTCATAGAAAATTCTTCCGCTCTTCTCCCCAACGACTTCCTGGGAAACAATAAAAGGTCCATTTTTCGGCTTTTATGTAAATAACAGCTGTTCTAACGAAAACAAATGTTAGATATTCGAAGTGAAGGAACATTCAATTTCGGGGATCTCCCCTCCCCATTAAAATAATTCCGGATGCTGGCTGGGATTTCCCGAATGGTTTTTCCGAGCCGGGAAATTTTTTTTCAACCCGCAGTCAATCGGGGCCGGTCGAAGGAAAATCGGGGAAATAATAGAGTTCGCAGATCGCAGCCATGCCGGAAATTGGATCGATTTTCCCGGAAAACAACGTCTGTTTACGGACGAGGTTCGGGAAAATCACGAAATGTTTCATTTTCCGCAAGACCGGTTTCAGGTATCGGTAATTTTCCGATATCTGTGGAAAACTATGTTTGCCGAAGGAGGATGATATTATCTGTCGGAAAATTCATGAATTGTTTAGGTGCGCTTGGGAAATGGAACATCTTGAGATACCCATGCAAATTTGATTTCAGGTTTCGGAGCTATCGGAGTTTGCGATTTTTAAAGATATCGACTTCGTTCGACACTTCAGGAAGATTGGGATTCGTGGAAAGTTGGGAACTCTTCGTTCGAGAATCGAAAGAGAATTGAGGTGTGGTGTTGCCAGATTTCTGAAATTTTTTGAGATTCTCGGAATAAAGTGTCGATTTTCCCCTTACTTTGTGCTCTTAATATCGTCGAATCGGAGGACATTTTTGAAAAATTGATAACTGGATGCTTTTTGACGGACCTGCGGCTAAGAAAGTGTGTCAAAAAATATATCAGGTGTGTGAATAAGTCTTTCCCGTTTTTTGTAAGAGATGGCGCCACCAATACTGTGCGAGTATTTAATGGTTACATATGTCATAATCAAAGCTTATTCATCTGTCAACAATTCCACACTAACACATTAGTTGAAATTTTTTCGCATCATAAATTTTTGAAATCGTGAAAATGTCGAAATTTGAGCCGAGTCGACGTCATTTGCGGGAAGTTTCACTTTATTGGTTCAATTTGAAGAAATCTGCTGCCGAGGCGCATCGGTTGCTTCAGGAAGCTTATGGAGAAGGTTGTGTCGATGATTCAAGTGTTCGCGGATGGTTTCGACGCTTCAAAAGTGGCGATTTCGACGTGGAAGACAAGGAGCGTTCCGGGCGGCCGCAAATCTTTGAAGATCAAGAATTGGCGACTTTGCTTGATGAAGATTCGTGTCAAACGCAAGAAGAACTTGCTGAAGCATTGGGAGTTGATCGAACAACCATTTCCAAGCGTTTGAAAGCCATGGGAATGATCCAAAAGCAAGGAAATTGGGTGCCGTACGAACTGAAGCTGAGAGACGTCGAACGGCGTTTTTTCACTTGCGAACAGCTGCTTCAGCGACATAAAAGAAAGGGTTTTCTGCAAGCCAAATATTCATGGCGCCAAGCTCATGCTCTGTATATGGTGGGACCAGCTAGGTGTGGTTTACTATGAGCTTCTGAAACCGAATGAAAGGATCACAGGCGAGGTCTATCGACGACAATTGATGCGTTTGAGCCGCGCACTGCGAGAAAAACGGCCACAATACTCCGACAGGCACGACAAAGTTATTTTGCAACATGACAATGCTCGCCCACATGTTGCACAGCCGGTGAAAACATACTTAGAAACGCTCAAATGGGAAGTCCTACCCCACCCGCCGTATAGTCCAGACATTGCTCCGTCTGATTACCATCTCTTCAGATCGATGACGCTTGGCCTGGCTGACCAGCACTTCCATTCCTACGAGGAAGCCAAAAAATGGGTGGATGACTGGATAGAGGCCAAACCGGTCGAATTTTTTCGCAACGGGATTCGTATGTTGCCAGAAAGATGGGAAAAAGTTGTAGGTAGCGATTGCCAATACTTTCAATAATTCATTTGTAACCATTTTTTCACAATAAAGGCTCAAAATTTGAAAAAAAACGGGAAAGACTTATTCACACACCTTAAAGGATGTCCCATTTGAAAAGCAGCAACTTTACTCTTTATTTCTTAAACGGTAATAAATTGCTCTGATCTGTTATGATTATCATATCAACCATGAAATCTACCGAAAAAAACGTTTTAGAATTTTTAGAATATTTCCAACAAAAATCAAGATATAGCGAAATATTTGAAACAATCCCCATTTAGAAACGCCCTGTAACTTGAGAACGAATCAAGATATCTATGATCTGCTTTCTGATATCTTGAATTTTTGGGAGAATCCATGAAGACTTTTCTCTAAGTTTTATAGTTCTCGGGATGCTTTCAGTGAGCACCGAATTCGGGACACCCTGTACTGTGTCGAATATCAGGCAGCATCCTAATGGAAAATTTGTCACCCGTTCATTTTTCTGAATTTATGGTATGTTGTAGAATATGACCTCCTGAACAAGAAAATCCAACTCAATTCTCTATGACAAGTTTTCGAGATACAGGGTGTCGAAGTTGAAAAATGGCATTTCTTTAAAGTGACATTTCCCTTAAGAAAACATCTTGAATGAAACACTTTTGCGCGACAAATTTTGTTTACCCATAATTCAATAATTTTGAACTGGTTTTTAATTGCAATTATAATTACTTGATTAAGACTCGTGTCAAACGCAACAAGAATTGGCAAGATCATTGGGAGTGACGCAACAAGCCATTTCAAAACGCTCGAAAGTCATGGGAATGATTTTGAAACAACGAAATTGGGTGCCGTACGAGTTGAAGTCGAGATATGTTGAACGGTGTTTGTTTGCTTGTGGACAGCTGCTTTCAAGATGAAGACGGAAGGAATTTCTGCCTCGCATTGTAACTGCAGACCAAAAATGACTTCATTACGATAATCCGAAGTGCAGAAAATCATGGGGATATCCCGGCCATGCTTCCACATCAACGGCCAAATCGAATATTAACGGTTGCAAGGTCATGCTTAGTATTTGGTGACACCAGATCGGCGTAGTCTGTTATGAGTTGCTAAAACCAACTGAAACAATCACAGTGATCGTTATCGAACGCAATTAATGCGTTTGAGCCGAGCATTGAAAGAAAAACGGCCGCAATACAATGGGAGACATGATAAAGTTATTTCACAGCTTGACAATGCTCACACCATGTTGCGAAATTGATCAAGACATACTTGGAAACGTTGACATGGGAAGTCCTACCCCACCTGCCTTATTCTTCAGACGTTGCTCTATCGGACTATTACTTAGTTCGATTAATGGGACACAGCTCGTCTTATGAAGAAGTTAAAAATTAGATCGATTCGTGGATCGCTTCAGAAGATGACCAGGTTTTTTCAACGCGGGATTCGTACGCTGCCCGAAAGATGGGAGAAAGCAGTGACCAGCGATGGAAAATACTAGGAATCATAAATGAATAGCAAGTATTTTACAATAAAGCCTCGAATATAAACCTCAATGTGCCCTTTTCTAGGGGTAATAGACTTTTCAACTCACCTTCAATAGTTGGACAAAGAATGTACAATGAATTACCACAAACAATTGAAAGTTGTGAAAGAATGAATTCGTTCAAGTCGGCCTCAAGAAGTTTCTTGTTAGCTGTAAGATTTCATTCTGTACAGGAATATTTGATGAGTTGAAATATTTGTATGTGTTTTTGTTGTTTCCAATTCTGCTTTATATTCAATTTTAAAAATAGTCTATTCTTTTCGGTGTATTGACAAATCCTACACAAATTTTTGTTTGTCTTGAAAGAAATGAAGGAAATGATAAAATGAATAAATAAATCTCGGAAAAAAAACGGCGGAAGCAAAGTTGTACACCTATGTGGTTAGATAAAAGAAATATGCACAGGATTTTGATCACACGATAGAGCTTTACCCCAGTTTTTCGTCTACGAAATTAATAACTTACCTCTATTGGAGAAAATGCAGGGAAAACGGTTGTGGAAATGGCCGCAGGGAGAACCGCAGGCACAGATATCCCTTCAGTCAAGAGCTCTGCTAACAGGGAAGGATTCAACATCAAAGGATTTTCATGCGCGAAACGTATAATGTGGAAATAAGCAATTGTTTGGTTGTGAAGCTAGAAAAGGTGCTTTGTGGTTAAATCGCTTTGTTGTAAGTGAACATCCAAAAAGAGTTTCACGATAATCTAGAATGCGAAGACATGGCTGAAACCATAAACTCCAATATGCGCTGCAATATAATTAGGTAGACGTTCAGTACAGAAACTTTATAGATAAAATAGAGCTGCTGCTTTCACATGTGTTATATTATTAGATCAAACTGAGATTTTGAAGCTTATGAACCTTTTATGTGCATCTCTATTAGGTATGATGTAGGCTTGACATCATATTTTACTCAGTAGAAAAAAATTGACAAGTTTTGATTTTTGAAGCAAATAACTAGCATACAAATAATAATAATAATTAGGCGAAAGTTCGGCTATAGCTATTCTTACACTTTTACCTATTTATTGCTGTTTACCAGTCAAGCAATAGTGTTCAAATGAACTTTATTTATCACCGTTTCATAGTTACAGGGTGTTTTTCGAAAATTTTCATTTTCGAATTTTTGCTGTAACTTTTAATTGAGTGCAATATCGTATCACTGATATGTTTTTATTTCCGCACGCTTAATGTAAAATATGATAGCTCATGTTAGGAACAAAATTTGCTCGCTCTATCTTTATACTCTGAGATTAGATTCGACTGATGGAATTTGAGGCAATCATGTAGGTAATTAATTGTTCTGAATTTATCATCACAGTGATTTATATATAAATAGAGGTGGAGAATTCAGAAACTCTCATTTTTGCTTTCGCTCCTTTTCCTAAGTTACGAGGAAGAGGATGTGATTACTAAAACCAACTCAGTTTGAAGGTTGATATTTTGAAATAATTTACATGACTCATGGAACCAATAGTAAAACCAGTAACAAAATGTTGACTATCTTCATTTCTGTGATATTTTTGTATATGAATAACCTCCGAATTTGGATATAATGGAATAATCAATATATAAAACATGATAATTTCAAACTTCAATATTTAATTTGATAAAAAATCTACTAGAAACCGAAAACGCTTAGACTTTCCAATTAATTCATGTTTCGCTGCCTCGAACCAAAAGCCAATCATTGAAATTCTAATCCCTTCAATGGTCCTCAAGATATTTCCCCTCCTTCGCGTAATTATACCTCCTTCTACGAATTTTATATCGTGGAATAACTCTCCTTTGAAGTGGAAACTGTTCGGAACGTAATCCTTAAACGTATTTCGAGAAATATACGAACAGGTAATTGCTCTCAGAAATGTGAGTCAAACCTCAAGGCGAATATACAGTTAACTGGAATTTTGGGGATCATTCCCTTAGGGTTAACTCGAGTTGGAATTCTTTGAATTCAAACCCAAGAAGGAGGCAATTGAAAACATCTGTTTCTCAAGCTAGTAGGGAATCAATAACGCCGTTATCGAAATTCACTTGTTTCGTTAAAACAAAATGCAAACAGATGAACTTGAAGGTCGAGATTACTGTTTTTAAGGGTTTTCCAACATGAGGTTTCAGTGTAGGTTATTTTTGCAAAACTAATGCATTTTGAGTCGTTGTGGAGCACCTTCTTGTCCAGTAATAGTGAAATTCGAGAAAAAATTGAAACTGCAAGGACAAGTTACTGACGAAGAATCGAAACCGTATGAAACACTCAAGAACAACTGAGAATATTGCTGCTATTGCCCTAGTGTTGACGAAAACTCAGATTTGTCGATACCTCAGAGTAATAAACATAGATAGAGGGATGACGTATCATTTTCAGTAAGCAAATTTTGTCCCCAACATAAGCTATCAAATTTGACACGAAGCGCGCGGAAATGAAAACATATCAGTGATACGACATTTTACTCAATTCGCGAGTTTCTCCATAAAGTACGCACTTCTTATGTTCCATAGTGAATCAACGTTTCATATTAACTCAAAGGTGGAAAACGTGAAAAACCGATGACACTAGGAGAGCTAAAGTTGCTAAACCTTGAATTTCAGCAGGAAGATAAAGAAAATACTAATTATTCTGCTCATTATAAATTAGGAAAAATATCGGATTTCAAATATTCAAATTCGTATATTCAATCGGGAATCACTCGAATAAATATAATTCATTCAATGTAATATACATTTCATAACGAAATAGTGAAATTGTGGATTTGAAAATATATCACAATCCGACAACGTCATCTAATCATGTTGGGGACATGTAAAAATTGCGTATACTTCCTTCTATGTTTAATACTCTATGATTCTAATAGAACATTCACTTCATACTATATATTTATGAAGGATCCAGTTATTATTCCCTGTAACGAATTGAGATGATCAACCGGATGCTTGGAGACCTATTAGTGTTTCTTTTAGTGTCGAGGGCATGACAGTTTCAATCGATTTACAGGGAACGAATTGTTATTGTACATAATGTAAAAAAGGATGTGTAATTCTTCGGGGTGTCGAAGAATGTGTCATGTCGGTTCAAAAACTTAAGAGATTTACGGGGATTGGGAAAGTTCGAGAACAAGACGGTTGTACCAGATGTGTTACATCTGTTTACCAGGTTCTAGTCCTTCTAGAATATTCGATTTCCAGGAATCCGCGAAGATATTTGGGGGCGGTACGGCAAAAGCTTTTATTGGACTAGGGGATGGTACCTTCCCCTTAGGGTGTTGCCAAACCGAGAGAAGGGAGGTCTATATTTGAGAGAGGGTAGTTCCAATCGGCAGAGAGCACAGTTTAACTTAAGTCGAAGACGAGTCAAGTTCGGGCGGTCAACTTAAGACGTAAGACGAAAAGACGTTTCGCGGACTAGATTAAGACGAGTCGCGAACAAGTTAAAGACGAGACGACCGAAAACTTGAAGTACGACGAAGACGTGATAATCCAAGACGTTTCGAGTAATCAACAAACGAGTTAAAGACGAAATTCAGTACCGTAGTGAGAAACTTGTAATTAAGATCATCCCAATACCGAGTTTGTACTGTATAATTGTGGCTTTGTGAATAGATGTAAATAATTCAAAAAAGTTTAATTAATACAAATTAAACAAAGTCACGGAGAAAAAGACGAAAAGCCAGGTAATCGAATCATACCTCTAGACGATCGATTAACCAAGCCTACATTTACTACAGTTTGAATATTCACTTCGATCTCCTTTTTCTCATAGATATTTAATGTCTCAATTAGATCTGTTGCAAGCAGGGGCGGATCCAGGGGGGGGGGCATGGGGGCCATGGCCCCCCCTCGCGGACCTTATAACTATAAAAGTGTATCCTGAATTCCCGAAAAATATGCACTCATTAAGTTTTAAATTTTTTTTTCCAATAGATAGCTTTAGTTATCTGTATTACGCGTTTAATAAGTCCGATCGGGTTCCACAACATGGCGTTAGAAAGATGAGATTTTGTACTACATAATCTTTTGCGACAGTTTTGTGATAAGTTTACTCAGCGCGCGTTGAAGATGGACAAAATAACAAAGAAAAAATACGTTATATTTGAGTTTTTCTTCGATAAAGGCGAAAATGCGAGCCAAGCGGCTGAAAATTTAAATAGTGTTTATGTTCTTGATACTGTAATAGCCAATTACGCGCAATTTTGTTTTCGTCGATTCCGTTCCGGTAATTTTTATGTCAAAGATGCTTGATGCTGGAGACCAATTGTCTAAAATATCGACAAAATCAAGGACATTTTCGGGTCCTGTTTCCATTGCTCAAGAGTTGAAGATTGCGTAAAAAACCTTTTTGAACCATTTGCAAAAGGCTGGTCTCAAGAAGAAGCTAGATGTATGGGTACCACACGAGTTACTGCAAAAAACCTCTTGGACCGAATTTCCATTTGCGAATCGCTGCTGAAACGCAATAAAATAACCCCATTGTGGAAACGGTTGGTGGCTGGTGATGGAATGTGAATGACTTACGACAACGTCAAGTGAAAACGGTCCTAGTAAAAAAGCGGTGAGCTGTCGGAAACGGTCAGGAAGGTTTTGCTGTGTATTTGGTGGGATTGGCAGGGAATTATCTACATAAGCTGCTCCCCTAAGGCACAAATATTGACTCGGATCTGTACTGTCAACATTTAGACCTTCTGAAGGAAGCAATTGCCCAGAAGCAACCACCAGGAGAGGAATTGTGTTCCTTGGGGACAACGTAAGGCCACACACATCAATAGTGACTCGCCAGAAGTTCTTATGCATCCACCTTATAATCCGGACCTGGCACCAAGGGATTATCATATCTTGCTGTCCATGGCGAACAATTTTGCTGGTGAAAAATTCGTTTTAACAGAGGCTTGTGAAATTCGACTGTCTCAATTTTTCGCCAATATCGACTAGGGCTTCTATGAGGGAGGCATACACAAACCTTCAAAAAAGCAACAAGTTATAGAACAAAACGGCGCATATTCGAAAGGAAACGGATCATTCTAACTGTGGTAATTAAATCTTGATTTTTATGCAAAAATAATGATTTTTTTCTATACCTCATACTTTCTTGAACCCGAGTTTTCTCATGAAATACATCTACATATATTCATGAAATTGTTCGATTTTGTTTTTGTACTACAAATATTTTGGAAACTGAATATGATATGATTTACTAAAATACATCTTTCTATAAAAAAACACGTGTCTTGATAGGCACCAACAAAAAATTCCGCTATTTTGCTAATCGATATCAGCCGTGACTTTCTATGGCCCCCCCCTCAGACATCGCCTGGATCCGCCCCTGGTTGCAAGTAGACAACAGTTATGAACGAGTACTATATTTTCTCGAAAAACCTAAACCTGAAACATAATCCGAAGATTAATGTCAGGGAAACTTCGAAACTAAGCCTGTCAAGCAGCAATTTTCCTCAATTTTTCCTCGAAAACCTGACAAAATGGCTGTACAAATTTAACTAGACGATTCAACGAGGAGCAGCTCTACCGAAAATACTCGAACCTGCAAAGATGACGTCAGCTTTCACGCTGAGAGCATTTTCCCGGATATGAAAGGGTTTCGTTCGAATATTCGAAGTTTTCCATCCTGAATAGGATCTTTTATGAACATTGACGTCACTGTGAATAACTAGCGACAAAAAGCAGTCCCTTATATCGAAATTAAACAGGTTGGAAGAGGAGAAAGAGATGAAAGACAAGTAGAATATGTCCTAATTAGGATTTTGTGCCATTGACAGTAATTAGAATGTAATGAGTTTTCACCATAGAATATTTACATGCCCTGTCTTCTTCGTTATTAACGCAAGCCTACCTTGTTATTTGAGTGAGTCCTTTCTATGACTATATGTTTTCTTGGGATTACGGCAACATTTTGTCGTTCTAGTTTTTGGTCTATTCAAAATTAGATTCTAGAATTTCCTTTGAGATGTATGAAAGCAAATGGAAGTCTTTCTCACTATGTTTTCATGCTTTTTAGGTCTTCAATGTGACACTGAGTGTATTGTATTCATAGCGTCAACAATTCTGGGCTTCCACTGTATGAAATTAAACTAGTTGGCGCTTTGCTGTTTCGGTGAGTTTGATAAAAAGCAACCCCGAAGTTAGACTAGGACAAAGGTTAATAGAACAATTTTCCAAATAGACATCATAGGCACAAGGAATCTTATCCTATTCTTCGACAAAAGAGAGGTGATCAAGACACTTGTGCCGATATATAAACGTTGAACCAACAAATACAAAGCTTCTAGCCCAATGAGTCGTGCATTTTATTATTATTATTATATGAACTGGGGTCGTTTTGGTTCGGTAAGCCTTCCGGGAACTGCGACCATGCAGATCTTTTGTTCTGTTCCCTAGTCATTCATAGAAACCCAAGGAGGTCGTCAATGACGTTAATAAAACTGACAACCTCCTTAGGGGTCTTGGCCGTTACCTCTCTGGTATCCAGGACCGTCGCACTCATGTGAACGGTTCTTAAGCCAGCCAGCTCCGGACACTTGCATACCATGTGTTCGGCTGTTTCATCTTCCGATCCACAGAGCATGCAAATCTCGTCTGATGACTTTTCCATACGGTACAAATGATGTTTGTACAGACATTGCCCCGTCAGCAGTCCCACCATCACCCGAAACTCGGCTCGTGACAGCTTCAAGAGCTTTTTGGCGTAGGTAGGTGAAAACGTCACGAATTTCTTTGCCTGAACAAGTCTAGGAGTGTTAGTCCAGTGGATTATTCTGTTGTTCAACTCCCATAGCTGAACCGCAGCTTTATATTGGTCTTTTCCTAGCCCACAGAAAGGCTCAGGTCCAGCAGGTGTTAACCTTGATGTACTTTTTCTTCATCAGCTTTTTCATTTCCTTCAACCCCACAGTGTCCTGGTACCCATAGTAGAGTCACTTTTTTTCCTCTGGCCATTTGCTTTATGGTGTTACGGCACTCCCAAGTCAGCAGAGACCCCTGACAACACGATTCCAGGGATCTCAGCGTGGTTTGGCTGGCAGTGGTGATGTAGATATGCGCCCACTTTAGGTTCATTTTGAGACACTCCTGAGCGCATACAACCAGAATTTCATGCATTCAGGCGAAGACACCCAATGCAAAAAGGACTCCAGAAAAGATTTCCATGAAAGGAGAAAGATGTCTACTGCAGTTGTAGGTGAAATGGCTAACTCCGTTGAGAATTTGTTTCCATCTGTTGTAATCCAATATTGCTCAGAATAGGGCATGTTATGTTACATGAGAAATAACCAAAAGATAAACACTTTGGCGGAATCTTCCTGGTTTGGATCATTCCAAAAAGTTTCTTCGAAATTTTGGCATTGCGAGATCCATAAGTATCAGGATCTTAGCAAGAATATACAACACCTCCTCACTGGATTCCTCACAGGGCATTGTCACCTTAGGAAACACCTCATGAGAATTGGTCTAGCAGAAAATAACGAGTACAGATTCTGTGGGAAGAAGGAAGAAACACCGGATCTCTTGGTGACGGAATGCCTTGCCATCACTAACCAACGGAAAATCTGCTTTGGACCAAGAAACTAGTAGAAGTGAGGAACTAGTCCCATTGAGCCATCCCAGATACTGGAACTGGAAGGCGAGCTGTAGATCATATTATGGCGTGATGGGGGGCACCAAAGACCATTAGGATGCAGGAGGATTATATTAAGGATGTACAAGTTGTTCATGAGATAGTTTTCTACAATAAAGACATCCAAGTGATGCACAACATAATTGTTCAGGAAATAGAATATCTAATTATTATGAATTATGTTACTCCCTGTAGATGTCAGAGTTGTTCAACAATCCATACTCCCATCCTGGGTATCACCCCTTCATAAATCAACCTACGAAGCACTCCCATCCTTTCTGATAAGAAGAATAGTATTCGACCTCATTCGAGATAAAAACGAAACAAAAATCGATAAGATGAAGATCTGCAAAGCAGGCGAACGCCTGCTCCTTGGGTCGAATCAGACAAGCCGATCTGTTGCAAAGGAGATCGAACTAAATAAGGTTCACGATACTGAACCTTTTCTCCTCTATTTTCTCCGAATCAACGTTGCACTTTGGGAGAAGACAAGAGACGATAGATTTTTCTGAATTGGAATCTGGAACCAAACCGTCCGATCCAACAATCTTAATTGGTTGCGATAAGGACAAGTGGAGGAAGTTGGAAAAATAAATAAACTGTCGACGCTTATCTATTATTTAGTTTGTTCGTTTCTTGTCGGCCGTTTTGGGACAAAAGAGGATTTTCCATGTTCTCGGAGATGCTACGGAATGCGGTCGATAGAGAGTTTTAAAGTGCAGCGTTTTAACATCGACAGGGTTTGAGGTTATCAGAGTGTCTGTGGAATCATACGATTGCGGGGGAATGTGACTGGAAGATACGACAATAATGATGAAGTCAGAATGCAGTTGAGGAAATAATTTTTTTGTACATTTCAACAACTTCTATTGTATTCAAAAATGGACATAGAACGTCCAATTGTTAAGATGTAGATAGCAGCTTCAGATTTATCGATAAAAGAGTTCTTTAATGGATCTAGTGGTCCCTTACTTCATGACTTCATGACTGTCATTTCAAATAGAATAATACTAGTAAAACTTTTTTTTCTTTAGAAATATGACTTTATCCGTCACCTTGGTGACCTTCAACAGTAATACATCTACTCCAACGTTCCTCTAACTTTTCAATACCTATTTTGTCGAAAATTTCATATCTGCTCTCGAAATAGACTTCAACCTCGGCAATCACTCCTTCATCAGAACTAAATTTTTTTTTCTGGGACATTCTTCACTCAGGTCTCTTGAAATCCAATAGTCATACTGGGGGCTAGATTTGAGTGGTCAAGCATATGGAAACGCAATTCGTTCAATTTGATAAAGGTTTTTATCGATTTGTGACAAGTTGCATTGTGAATATATACATGTTGACTTTAGGACAATTGAAATCATGCATTCAACAGTTTGTTCTGAGAGTGATTGCACTTTCATAATAGACTTTTCACGGTGTATGTTGTTTTTGCTTAGATTTTGTTACCAGTATTCTCTGTATTCAAACAAATCATTTTTATTCGATTGAATGAACTTGCTTTGATAAAGTCTTGATGAAAGCATTAAGTACTGTCTATCAAACACGGATTAGATTGATGTAACATAAACAAGGGGTTCAACTCCACACGAAATGTTATTGAATTATTGATACTTATGCTGCTAAACATGTCCTCGTATTCTTTCAGAATAACCTTTCAAAGACAGTTGGTGGTCTTAGACAGCATCATTTTAGAATCTTTAATAAGCGCATTTATACTTTGTTATACTTTGAACATACGTATTGTCAAAACGTAACGTTTTGAATTTTATTTGGAACGAAGTTATCAAACTCAATCGTGTTGTCATAGTGATTGATAATTGCACTGAATGCAATGATCAGTGTACTGTTGATATTATTGGGTGAAATCTCAGAGTAATACACATAGAAAGAGAAAGCATATGTCATTTTCAGTGAGCAAATTTTGTCCCCAACATGAACTATCAAATTTGACATGAAATTGATAATGAAAACATATGAGTGATACGATATTTCACTGAATTCACGAGTTTCTCCAAAAAGAACGCACTTTTTATGTCCAATAGTGAATCAACGTTTCATATTAACTCAAAATATATTGAAATAAATATCTAAATATATCAGAAATTTAGAAAACAAACTTCAAGCACGTCAAACAATGTAAAATAACCGATGACACTCGGAGAGCAAAAGTTGCCAAACCTTGGATTTCAGCAGGTAGATACAGAAAGTAATAAATATTTCTGCTTATTATAAATTCGACTATTGGGAAGAGTATCAGATTACAAATATGCGAATTTGCATATTTAATCGGGAATCATTTGAATAAATTAACTGAAGATTTATCAATCATTGTGCAGTAGGTATTGCAGATGGAACAATCTGAGAATAAACGTTAAAAAATGTTTCTATATACCCTTCTTTCCGAGAACGTTTCATGGAGAGGTTGAGGTTATGATAGGTGTTGAGGAGATTCTATCTTCCTTCTGCTGTAGGAACCTTGCAGTATTTTCCGATTGTCGACTGAGATTAAGGGAGATGACTCGATGCTGTTGAGGAATTCTTTTTTGGCACAACGTTATTTGTATCGCCAGAGACAGTTTTTAAATTTCTATTCACGTAAGTATCTCTGCGAAACTCTTGTGCTGTCCAAGCTGAGCTGAGGATTGAAAGTTTTTTATCCTTGCCTAGATTCCATCGAGAAATATAGGTTTCAAAAAGTGCAGAATTCGTGCTGCCGCTACGTTTAAGGTTTGAGAAAATACGATCACGGGATCGGTGATAGAATAAATGGGTTAGCGTGGCTCAGGGTTGAAAATAGTTTTCGGCTTCAGATGAGTATTATTCTGTATTGTATTTTGAGTACGGGTATTCCGCCTTATTCGAAAGCCAGGTTGGTCTACAGACGAGATGTTCACCGTGTTGCTTTAAGGCATAGACAGAGGCTCATGTTGCCTCGATTTGGTTCAGCCATGTTTCAGCGCTCTTTCACCTTTAATGCGGTAAAATTGCATAATGAGATGCTAATTGCATGTGGGGGTTCTTCTTTGAACTCATTGGGAAAAGAATTGAATGTTTTTTTTGAGCCAGTTACAGATTTTGTAGATAAGTTTCATATTTGGTGATATTCATGATATTATGATATAGGATATTATTAAATATATTTCATTCAATCTAATATACATTCATAACGATATAGTAAAATTGTGGATTCGAAAATACATCATAATCCGACAACGTAATCTAACCATGTTGGGGACATGTAAAAATTGCAAATACTCCCTCTATCTATGTTTATTACTCTATGTATGACACAAAATGACAAAATTTGATTGGTTATAAGAACTGTCAAAAAATTTTCAATTAAAGCACAACATTAAAACTTTCTAACAACCAACTATAACCAAAGCGGCATTTCTAAATTCATCTCCCGATTTACCCCTCCTCCAACCTCCCCTACCCTCTTACCCCATTCCGTAACGAACAAAACCTCTCTCCCTGATTGCGTTCAACCGACATAACCTAAAACTTTCATAACCTAAAATCCCCTAATTCCCGTGTCGTCTTTCATCGCTGTTTTTGAACGCAAACCGAAGTGATTACTTCAACTCGCATCGCAGCCTGTCATAATGCCGTATCCGGAGTTATGCCTACCCTCCAAAGTCGTCCTGGAGGGATTAAGCCAGATGATATATATTTTAGGTAGCCTTACAGGATTAGGGAGGATCGGCACTTTCCCGGGTCCGGTAGGTGGATGTGGGACGGTCGTAACCCAGATAATCGTGATCGTAAATTAGTGAGATCATTCGTAAAATGTTGGCTCGATCGTATCCGGTGATATTGATGTGGAGGAATATTGTCCAGACATTAGGCGAAGGGTGGATTGGCATTGGAAGAGGTAGGCGATTCAATCCAACTCATGACGTATATGTAGGTGCTCCTACTAGTGACTTATAAAAACCTCCACACTGTTATAATTCTAGTTTGGGAGCTATTGCTTCAGGTCACCTTTAGTGTTCATTAAAGGCTTCATGACTGCCGTGACCTACATCCAGGAGTTGGTGAAAACACATTTTTTGTTTAAATTTAAATCGTATCAGTGCGAGATCAAAGGCAATTTCATACAGAGAATATTTATTCGAATATACACCTGCTAGAGCAAATATTTGTAACCAGCATCAATCCATACATGAGCGTACTTTTTTGCTTCCACCGTTTTTTTTTTCCGGAATTCGAGACTTTATTGTTAGAAACTGGTTCTTCTTTTTCTTCTTCAGCCCTCTTTCATCCACTGTAGAACATAGACCTCTTCCAGTTTTTTCCGTGCTTCTCTGTCTTTTGCTGTTCTCTATCAATCTTTTTTTCGATCTTCCTATGCTTTTTTTTGTCTCTCGAAGTCTCCAAAAGTCATTTTGTGTGACCATCTCTCCATACTCTGCTTTGTAACATGTGACTGGGGTAGGCAGAAGATCGACCAATTTAAGTTCAAATAAACATGTTACAAAAAACTGATTATACATTTATATTTCAAAGTTTTGTCAATCGATGACCAGAACATTCTTCCATCTTTCGGACAGCGTACGAATCCCGCGTTGAAAAAACTGGGCATCTTTTGAAGCGATCCACTGATCGATCCAATTTTTCACTTCTTCATTAGACCGGAAGTGCTGGTTAGCCAGGCCGTGTGCCATTGATCGAAATAATTGATAATTCGATGGAACAACAACTAAAGAATACGGCGAGTGGGGTAGGACTTTCCATTTCAATGTTTCCAAGTATGTCTTGACCTTGTTTCGTGGTCGAGCATTTTCATGCTGTAAAATTACTCTATCATGTCTCTCGTTGTATTGCGACCGTTTTTCATTCAATTCTCAGGTCAAACGCATTAATTGCGTTCGATAACGATCGCTTGTGATTGTTTTAGTCGGTTATAACAGCTCATAATGAACAACGCCAAGCTGGTCCCACCAAATACTGAGTATGACCTTGGAACCGTGAATATTCGATTTGGCAGTCGACGTGGAAGCAAGACCGGGATATCTCCATGATTTTCTGTTTTTACGTCATAAGTCTCGACCGAACGAACTCGACTTCTTAAACTCTTACTTCGACTTCGACCGAACTCAAACTAATAATACTGACTGGAACTTACCGACCTCTCCTGGCTATCGACTTCCCTTCTTTCGACTTGGCCACACCCTTAACATCACCCCGATATCGAGGGAAAGTACCACCCCTAGTCCAATAAGAGTTTTGCCGTATCGCCCACAAAGCTCTTCGCGAATTTCTGGAAATCGAAAAAAAAGGACTAGAACCTGATACGCAGATGTGACACATCTGGCACAACCGTCTTGTTTTCGATCTTTCCTAACCCCAGTAAATCTCCTAAGACTTACAATCGAGTAATCGACCTGACATGTCTTTGACATCTCGAACAATTAATACTTCCCTTTTTACATTATTTACAACGACCATTCGTTCCCTGTAAATTCATTGAAACTGTCATGCCCTTGACGCTTGAGGAAACTGATAGGTCTCCAAGCATCCTGTTGACCATGTCAATTATTTACAGGGAACAATAACTGGATCCTACATATATTTACACTAACCTCCAAGATTAACCAGTTTTGCATATTGTCACCCCGATATTGGCATTACGTTCAAAGATAGCAACGTCTCATCAAGTCTAAAAGCGAAAATTGTCGCCCTCCACTCCATCCAAAAACCTCCCGTAACAACCCGAAAGAACGTACGCTATCGGACGTACAGAAAATTGGCGCTAATTCCAAGCGTTCATCCGAGCCGTTCGAGCGAGCGATATCCGTCCCAGGATTCGGATGCAAATTGGTCCAATTTCCGCATTACAAAGACGAATCCCATATAATTCGCTCCGCAAACATCTTCAGCCGAAACACCGACCAATTTGAATAATATATTCTATATATACTCTTCGGCTACCCATTGAACTCCATGGGACGTCGAATATACGGCCGTATATACAGTTGGCTGGATTCCATTCTCATCGCGGCCGTGGGATGACTTCATTCTCGTGGCATATATACATAAATTTATCGGCGCTCACATATACGAGTCGATTTCACGGACGGAATGGAGGGGGACCCCTTTTCGTTTCATTGTCGTATAAAAAAATTATATCCGTCGTCGTTCGTCTCAGTATTGTACTTTACTTTCGTCCCTGGAAGACTCCGGTGATGAACAACAGGGCGAAACGGTTTTAGTGGCGAGCTGTTGGTATAGATCGTCCATTCCATTTTTGCATTCACTTCAAATCATCCGTTTACTAAAATTATGTGAAATTTCTTTTTTGATTGTCGTTTAGACCCCTTTAGAACAAAACAGAAATTACTTATCTAATGAGAGGTACTGGCATTGGGACATATTGACCTGAACTGAGGATCCCTAAAGCCCTGGCAAGTGAGCACTCGATTCTACAGACCGAGATACTGGCTGTTTATGTATGGGCTCAGGAGTGTCTTAAAATGAACCTCAAGGAGCGCATCTCAACATCACCACGGACAGCCAAACCACGCTGAGATCCCTGGAATCGTACTGCCAGGGGTCTCTGTTGACTTGGGAGTGCCGTAACATCATAAAGCAGCTGGCCAGAGGCAATAAAGTGACTCTACTATGGGTACCAGGACACTGTGGGGTTGAAGGAAATGAAAAAGCTGATGAACTTGCAAAAAGTGCATAAAGGTTAACAACTGCTGGACCTGAGCCTTTCTGTGGGCTAGGAAAAGACCAATATAAAGCTGCAGTCCAGTCATGGGAGTTGAATAACAGGATAATCCACTGGACTAACACTCCTGGATTTGCTCAGGCAAAGAAATTCGTGGCGATTTCACTTACCTACGCCAAGAAGCTCTTGAAGCTGTCACGAGCCGAGCTTCAGTTGATGGTGGAACTGCTGACGGGGCACTGTCGGTACAAACATCATTTGTAACGCATTGGAAAGTTAGCAGATGAGATTTGCAGACTCTGTGGACAGGAAGCAAAAACAGCCGAACACATGGTATGCAAGTGTCCAGAGCTAGTTGGCCTAAGAACCATTCATATGCGTAAGCCGGTCCTGGATACCAGAAAGGTAACGGTCAAGGCTCCTAACGAGGTTGCCAGTTTTATTAACGTCGTTGACGACCTCCTTGAGTTTCCATGAATGAGTAGGGTAGAGAACAAAATATCTACATGGTCGCAGTTCCCGGAAGGGTTACCGAACCACAACGACCCCAGTTCAAATAATAATAATATATAATGAAAGTGACGAGAAAATATTGCATTTGGATGGAATTCTTGTAATGTATTGCACAAAAGTCCTATCATTGATCCTCAGAGAAAGTTCCAGGTTTCAATATTCTTGGAAAAAGTACTTTGAATCGACTCAGAACTGGTAATGGTTGTTGCAATAGTATGCTCTTCATTCTTCATGACTTTTTATTGAAAATCTCCTATTTGATTGTGGCGTAGCAGAAACCATTGGTGGATAGTTGTTCAATTTAAAAATTTCATGGTGGTTTCGAAGCTAATCATTCAATTCCAGATCTTTTTTTAGGATGGGTCGCTAACTTTGAATCAATATGATGAAAATTCAATTATAATATATGCGTCATCAACTTTTGGAGATAAGAAAGGATGGAAAAGATTTTGTTTGGATGAAAAGAAGCCCTTTAAAGACCATTTAAATCACAAAATTTGAAGATTACAGATATTGTTTAGAAATGATAGAAATGTATAAGCATAAATAGAACAGGGGATATACCAATCCTCCATAGTGCTCAGCTTCTAATTCTCCTGGAATGACCTCACAAAATACGGATAGTTTGACGGTTTCAAACATCTCTAAGAAATTCAGTCCAAACAATTGAAGAGAAAGGGGGTACAAACAGACACGAAAAAAAGCAAAAGTGTAATTAGAGGTTTATAGGTATTATAGTCATCTCAGTAAATATCCACAAAGTTCCACCAAAGCCCAATTCCTTCAACTGCAACTCCATCAAACGACTGTAAGGCCTTAAAGTTAAGAAAAAACAAGCCTAACGACCAATCTCAATTCCTCCAAACCTCTTCAAAGCGACGAAAGTTTAGGTGTGAAATAATTCAGAACCGAATCTGGGCTAATCAATTTATATTTCGATCAAGACCATTTAACGAAGGAAGTTCATAATGAACCTTTCAATTTTTGCACCCCTACCCTGCAGCTTTACCCTCACGACCATATTTCAATTACTCGAAGATTTTAATTGAATATAAACATGGGCGTTAATTAATGGATGGGCGGAGAGGGCGGTAGGAACTTTTTGAATTTACGGGTGAGGATTGCGAAGTTCTTGGAACAATGTTAAACGTCTGGATTCTTGGGAGTTTCCATGGAATTCGAGGAGACGGGCAAAAAGTTTGGCCTTTGCAGTGTGAAACAGCGTTGCTCTGAACTCTTGCAAATAAGTCTAGCTTGGTCTTTTGAAGTTATTGCACTTACCAATTCTTACTCAGACACGATGTTATGTATTGATACGAAAGTGAAAATGGAATAAGGATGATCACTGACGTTATTTGATTACATACTGACATCTAAACTTCACAATCCTTGCGAATTGTTATACAGTTTCGTAAGATATTACATACTAACACTCAATTCTGGGATTAGTGGTTCCTCGTTGCGGAGAATCTTCAATCTCCTCGTTAGCTCAGTTGGTAGAGCGACGGACTAGTGGTTCGGAGGTTGTGGGTTCGAATCCCGCCCGTGAAGGTACTTTTTCCAGAGTTGAAAATTTGTCTGCACGCCGAAAAACTATTTTCCTGTTATGTATTGATGTGTGCAAAATGACATGATCGGATAAACATCGAAAAATCAATGCCAAAAATTATAGAACGATAGATTTAGCGTTTGGAAGAGAATGCAAAGCTCCAGAAGCTTTTGAGGTCTCCCCCAGTAACAGCTGGATGAATCTCTTCGATTCAGTTAGATAATAGAGATTCATGTATTATAGAGGGTCAAGAATCAGGAAACTGGGTTGGGCATATGACGATATTGAATAAATTAGACTCAAACCTCTTGACGAAATAGCCTAACCCCTATCCTCTTCAACTCAATCATGGACGAAATAATCACCGAGGTTAAATCCGCAGAAAGAGAATACTCAATAGGGAACCAAGCTTTAAAAATTATCTGCTGCGCTGATGCTACAGTTCTTATAGCCAAGAATGCAGACGATTTACAGAGAATGTACAACATATTCAAGCAAGTATCAAAGACATTCAACCTGAGCGTACTGAAAACTGAATCCCATATAACACCCAAGGAACCAAGGCCGTGTAAATTAGCTATCTACATTCAGACAGTGAATCAGGTAATGAGTTTCAGATACCAAGGCGTCAACATTACTAAAGGGTGTTTTGTTTAGAGCTATAGAACTTTAAATTGCAACAAAACAACGATGGATCATTCGATTGACATGCATTTTATTTATCCGCAAGATAATCTTTTGGCATTATATTCTTAATATGATTTCTGGCATATGACCGACATGGTTGGCTCGGATGTAATCCAATCTGAACGTCCAATTTTCGATGACTTTTTCCAACATTTGCGGCCGTATATCGGCAATAACACGGCGAATGTTGTCTTCCGAATGGTCAAGGGTTTGTGGCTTATCCGCATAGACCAATGACTTACATTGCCCCACAGAAAGTAGTCTAGCGGTGTTAAATCACAAGATCTTGGAGGCCAATTCACAGGTCCAAAACGTGAAATTAGTCGGTCACCAAACGTGTCTTTCAATAAATCGATTGTGGCACGAGTTGTGTGACATGTTGCGCCGTCTTGTTGGAACCACAGCTCCTGGACATCAAGGTTGTTCAATTCAGGAATGAAAAGTTATTAATCATGGCTCTATACCGATCACCATTGACTGTAACGTTCTGGCCATCATCGTTTTTTAAGAAGTACGGACCAATGATTCCACCAGTCCATAAGGTGCACCAAACAGTCAGTTTTTCTGGATGTAACGGTGTTTCGACATACACTTGAGGATAAGCTTCACTCCAAATGCGGCAGGTTTATTTGTTGACGTAGCCATTCAACCAGAAGTGCGCTTCATCGTTAAACAAAATAAAATGGACGTAGTGCGCGATACGTATTCCGCACAGAACCATTATTTTCGAAATGAAATTGCACTATTTGCAAGCGTTGTTTATGCGTAAGTCTATCCATGATGAATTGCCAAACCAAACTGAGAATAAATCACTTGACAGCTGTGAAATCGGTCGCCATCTTGAACAGTAATGCCAACTTAAAATTATATACCTCGAAAAAAAACATCCGTTAGTAGCAGAAACCTGATAATGGAAGTAAGGAGCCAGGTGACGAGGGTTGGAACTCAGCCTCCCAAGAATGAAGCTAAGGCGTTTCTATAAAACAGGACCATGTCCTAGAAAACGAGGAAGAAGAAGTTTTGGGGCAGAAAAAATCACAAAAATCAATTTTCAAAAAAATGTTTGGTTGGAAAATAATTTTTTGATTGAATAGTTCGAAAACTGTGTATAGGAGAAAAAGAATGTCCTACTCCTATTCGCAGAAAGGCACTTATTGTAGCTCTTGTAAAATTTTTAGATAATTTCGCTTATTCATTCAACTCCTAATTTTCAGTTACAGGACAAATAACACACGTATATTTCAGGTTGCTCTCATTCTCATCAACTAAAGATACCAAAACGTGAAGCTCCACTCCGAAAGATTGACACATGTCAGTTTATACCCCAAACTCACGAAAAATTCAACAAAACTCCATAACACTCTAGGGAATCAGCCTAAACCGATTATCTTCTTCGAAATTTACGCGTCCAGAATTCCGCCAATCCAGAAACATTCATCAAATGCTATCATTCTCGGACATCGAATGGAAATCACGTAACCCCAGAAAACGATGATAAACTGCCTTTTCAGCTAATATCGTCCCATGACTGAAGTCTGGTCAAACGACGCAGTTTGTTCCCAAGTTTTGTCGCCACCAGAATCATGTTATCTAGAAAGTTTGGTAGTGAATTGATGGATGAACAGCTCCAACAAATGGTACAGGAGACGTGACCAGAATCACTCATAAAACTTCCGTTTTCCCCATTCCACAAAGAGAGAGAGAGTTGGCAGAAGAATCAGTTTGCGTTATACATTTGATATAACGTATTCGATTTCGACCGTTTGAATTGTAGATGAAAGTGAAAGCGGACGCTGGGAGGTTTTATGAATGAATTTGTGTATATTTCGAGTCTCAAGGAG
The DNA here is from genome assembly GCF_914767665.1 of Harmonia axyridis. Taxonomy (NCBI): domain Eukaryota; kingdom Metazoa; phylum Arthropoda; class Insecta; order Coleoptera; family Coccinellidae; genus Harmonia; species Harmonia axyridis. The sequence goes on from NC_059505.1 coordinate 38,178,010, forward strand.
GATTCGAAGTGAACAGATTTTGAGGAGGAGAAGTAAGTAATTGTTTGGGAAAGAATGTAAAGGGTGTGTTTTTAGAGCTATAGAATTTTAAATTGCAATAAAACAACGATGGATTATTCGATTGACATGAATTTTATTTATCAGCAAGATAATCTTGTGGCATTACATTTTAACTATGATTTCTGGCATATGACCGCCACGGCTGGCTCGGATGTAGTCCAATCTGGACGTCCAATTTTCGATGACTTTTTCCAACATTTGCGGCCGTATATCGGCAATAACACGGCGAATGTTGTCTTTCAAATCGTCAAGGGTTTGTGGCTTATCCGCATAGCCCATTGACTTTACATAGCCCCACAGAAGGTAGTCTAGCATTGTTCAATCACAAGATCTTGGAGGCCAATTCACAGGTCCAAAACGTGAAATTAGGCGGTCACCAAACTTGTCTTTCAATGAATCGATTGTGGCACGAGCTGTGTTGACAGTTTCAGCAATCTACTTTTAGACATCGCTGTGAATTAGTTTTCATGTATTTTATTGACTCTGAGAAGTTGCCTAGGAGTGATAATTTGTGTTTTGGGAAAAAACAACGTGATCTGGTAAATCTGTGGCAATTCGAGGTTTATTGAAGTCAAGCAGAAATTTTGTTTTCACAAATATTTTCCCTCTCTTGGAGAATTTCAGAGCTGTCACTAGCTAATCAAAATTTATGAATGGAGAAATAGCCTTGGAGGAGCCACAAAACATGGAATGAAAACTAAACGATCCAAGCTCATAAAGATAAGAAACGCCAAATACACAAGAGCAAGTTATGCAGCGACGAAAGAAACATCCATTTCCCAAAGTTATAATAACGCCAAACCAGCTTGAAAAATGAAAGTAATTATGATTTCATTTCAGAGCCGATATAAAAAAACAGTCTACATGAATCAAGCCATTGTGCTAGCTTCTAAGACAGTCGGCCAAGATAATTAGTTGACTTACTCTCGGCCCCACCCCTCTAAATTTTATTAAATTCACTTCGTCCCATGCCTCGGCAAATAAAGAGTCAGAGTGTAATTTGTACCCGGCAGTTTCAGCCATCTCTTTCTCCCTCTCCCTGTCTCTTCTTTCCTATACAAACTTTGCAATTATAACAGGGTCGCGACAACGTCGCAGATGTGCCGTGTTTCAATTATTGAGGTTGGATTTTTCTACGGTTGCAAAATTGGCTGTTCAAAAATTGACGATGCAATTTTCAGAATGAGTCTCTCCCACGGCGTTGACCTCTCAATAATTCAGGGGGATCGTCGAGAATTTAAGCTAGTCACTTTGGAATTGGGTTAGGTTGTGACAAACTAAAAGGATTAGAGCTTCTCGAGGTATTAAGTTGAGGCTAATCGATTCAAAATGAAATGGTTTCAATGTGGAAAGATATCATTACTGAAAACTTTTTATTTTCAATTGTATCTTACCTCTCAAATATTAGAACTTCCAATTTAAAGTCACGCAAACCTTTATGGATCAATACCTTCCCTCAATCTAATGAAAGAGTTCTTGAAAAGTCTTCAACAAAAGTCTTATCGTTGATCCTTCAGAGAAAGTTCTAGGTTTCAATCTTCCTAGGAAAATTTGGTGTAATTTAAATCGACTTAGGATTGGTCATGGTCGTTGTAATAGTATGCTCTTCAAATGACATTCTATTGATAGCCCACTATGCGAGTGTGGTGTAGGAAAAACCATATACCACTAGGAGAATACTTGTTCAATTCATAAATTTCATGTTGGTTTTCAAGCTAACTTCAAATCAATATAATGGAAAATATCATTCATTATTCCTGTCTGGTCCTTTTCTTCTTAGGGTTCAGATTTAATTATAATGTCCTCAACCGTTGGTGAAGAGAAAGGTTGAAGAAGATTTTGTTTTGTGTGAAGAGGAAGCTCTTCAATATAAATATGTCAGCTTATTCTGTAAACGTATGCACAAACCAGTCACTTCACCTATACGGGGAGACAGAGTTTTTGCTGAGGTTTTTATCTGTTTTCCTGTATCATGTGTTGAAATGTATGTAGGTTTTTTATATCGTTGTCTAGGGGTTTATATAAAAAGACTGCCGGTATTTAACTATTGTTTATTTACACTATGTACAATTCAACTTCAATTGAATGTACAACCACTGAACTTTCGTCTATTGTCTGATTATTCGAGTAGATCCGTCTATATCTAACATCGAATTATCTAACTAGCTGCGTCTAATATATTTTACGTCGAATCATATGCGTCTATCACGTCGAATTCTTACTATATCCGTCTATTCTCTAACGTCGAATACCACCCTCGTTCCTATGTATCGTACTCCAGTCTCAGTCTTGAGTCTCAAGTACCTGTTCCCCTTACGTCTCCCTATATCGATAAAACTGCATGGTCCACCGTTTTAGGATCGATCGTGTAGTTTACGTATCGTCAAGTCAGTAGTCATTGGTTAAGAATTCGGATCCCACATGTATGATGCTCCGTTTGCATTTCCTCTGCTGATACTGAGAATACATCTATACGTGATTTGATGTCTGGAGTTGTTAATTGTTTGTATTGCTCTATCTCAAAAGAATGAATATCTATATTGTAAAAATTGAGGATATATTAAATCTAATGGACTTAGCTTAGGAAGTAACCATGTTGTGTTCTATAAGAGGGATCTCTGCAATGGATGCAACGAAACTTAAGATGCTTAGTGTGATTCTAAGAGCCTTAATATAGAATGAAGTAGTGCGGTAAAAAACAAAAGTTGTAGATATTGTCCAGCATATTAGAGATCTGAAATCTTCAAGGGAGGTCTCTAGCGAATGTCGTCTGTGAAGTCCTCAAAAAAGATGTCTTGAAGATATCAAGTGACTGGTTGGCAATGGGTGGTATCGAGTGGCACAACACAGATAATAGTGGAGAAACTTGAGGAAGAAACATTTCCAGGAGTAGATGATTAACGACTGAAAAAGAAGAACTTAGTTATGAAAGGAACCTTCTCTCATGCTAAAGGTTACCACACACGCCATGATTTCTACTCAGATTTCATCCAATCAGAACAGATTCAGGCTAATGTCCCTTCAGGGACGTCTGGCAAAGGTCAGACCAGTCTCCACCAGTGTGCGTTACACCTGCCTGCCTGCGTCCACAACAGCTCCAGGTTCGCTTAACGGATGAGCTGTGGGCGGGGAGTCAGGTAACAGAACTCATGTTCAATTCAAGTCTTGTCCAAAGTATTCTTTGGATTCACTTAAAATGATGAAGCATTACGTTAACAGGTGATCCGAAGTTTTGTCCTCCTCCCCATAGAATCTACACTGATTTTTTTCTACTCTACTCATTCTTATCAGTTGCTTCCTGAGGCGAAATGTAACTTATTCTTGTTGAGATCGAGATATTTCTTAGATCTCGCAGTACCGATTTAACTCTTTCTGGAATGATCCAACCCAGGACGATTCTACCATAGTTTTTTTCTTTGGTTGTTTCCTTGTCCTGAAACTCCTTGTAGGTCCATTTACCTATACCTCAGAAAGATTCTGGGCCAATGACAGTAGTTGGTGCTTCTTTCCTGGCAAGTGTGTTTGTCTCTTATTCTCCTTCAATTCCTGAGTGACTGGAAACCCAGATTAAACAGACCTTGTCATTCTTGCCTATTTCGATGAGTTTTCTTCGCTTCCCCAATACCATAGGAGATCTGTAAAATCAAATTTTCATATTATCAACTGGTATTACCTAACATTTCGACGTTCGTTGAAAAAACATGACTCGGGTGTAGTGTCACAATCCGGCGGAGAAGAGAAGTTGTAGATATTGTCCAGCACATTGTTGATTTAAAATAGTCATGGGAGGTCATTGGCGGCCAATGAAACGTAGTGTGGGAAGACTTCGAAACAGAAGCCTTGAAGATATCAAGTAACAGGTTGGTAATGGCATCGTGTGGCACAAGACAGATCATAGTGGAGTAATTTGAAGAAGAAATATTTCCAGGAGTATATGATTAAAGACTGAAGAGAAGAATAAGTTATGTCATAAAGGAAACTTTATAACATAACTAAAGGTTACCACACACGCCATGATATCTACTCAGATTTCATCTAATCAGAACAGATTCAGGCTGATGTCCCTTCAGGGACGTCTGGCAAAGGTCAGACCAGTCTCCACCAGTGTGCGTTACACCTGCCTGCCTGCATCCACAACAGCTCCAGGTTCGCTTAACGGATGAGCTGTGGGCGGGGAGTCAGGTAACGGAACTCATGTTTAATTTAACCCGTAAAACAAGGTATAATTCACGAGGTGCTGGCGTAGCGAATGTTAATCAATATAACCGCCCAGCGAGTCCCTCCGTTTACACGATGAATACCTAATAATAATTATACCGAGGGTCCATTAAGAAGCGCACGCCATGGGATTGATGTTCGTCACTGTTGAATTATTCAGCGGACGGCGCATCTCGGATAACTCTATCCGGTTATATCAATTCGCCCATTTTCATAAGGAAAATTCTGCCGGATAAATAGCCACTGAATATGGATCGGATATTAGGGGTCTGGAGACGTGACCCGTGGTGTTTGGGGGTTGTGGATGGGCAATTAGGAGATGGGGTAGACGTGATGATCGTAGTCTTTGGTGGGATGAAAGGATTGAGTTGTTTTTCGCATCTGTAGATGCATTTTTAGGAACAAAATTGGAGAGGGTATAAAAGTGTTACGGACGCCACTGAGTTGTCTCATGCTTTCCAATCAGAAGACTCATAAATGCAAGAGATTGTGTTACATATTGTGGAGCAGTTGTCGACATATGATGTGATGTGATGTGATGAGTATCGAATGTTGTTCTTACCGAAGAAATATTAATCTTTTATAGACTCCTAAGGCTATCAAAATTCTTAGTTGATCAAGAATGAATCTAACAGAGGTTTGATTGCCTAGAAGCTTTCAATTCCTACAGTATCTATATCAAGCTACACTTTTGAAATGACTCGAAGTTGTTTTTTTATGTAAGATTGAAACTTCAGCTAGATCATTACCACCTTACCAGTCATTATCTATTCAAGAAATCACTAGCAGCATCCTACACAACTGATTTAGAAAAGTTTGTCCGATCAAACGAATGAAATTTGAAACCCTAAGCAAGAACACTATTCTCGAAGAGAATACCAAACGACCTTGGTGTTTTCCAATTGTCTCTATACTAAGTATTAGAGTTTCCAAACTCTAAAAGATTATTATTGACGATTTAGGGACTCAATTGATGGGTGTTTCATCAGAGATATCAATTCAATATTGGGAACTGGACAAACTTGACAGTAGAGTGAAACTCCACATTCTCAATTACAAGTAACAAGAAGAAATCCTAGGCACCTGTATGTGAGATCAAGAATGTCTTGAGAATAACATAATAAGAGTACATATATGATTGAATGGGCAGTTACTCACGCTGAGAAACTAGGTAGGTATCACAAAACCAAAGCTGAGTTGGTAGTGACGTCATACCCTAAAATATCTTCTGACCTCAAAGTAACCCTTCCATCGGGCTGTTAAACTCTTCAAAGTGATAGAAGATTTCTTTAAAAGTTGTGTAGCAGGTTATATAATAATATAACAAAACTGATGGCAGTTCTAACATGTGTTTTTCTAGCCAAACGAGCCATACATTCAATCAACTCTGAGGAAGTAGTAGCTAGTTTATACAAAACACTTCTGGTGCTCTCAACTCTCAGAACCATACTGATTCGAAATAGCAAACCAGATTTGGATTTAGATTAAGGGGAAATTTCTTTGATTGTCTATTGTACCCACATCCGAGTATTAGTCGTCTTAGTCTACAGCTTGCTCTTCACTTCCAGAATTTTAATGAACTTCAATCATTGTTTTCTGCTAAACTCATTCCCATGAGCTGCTTCCTGAAGTGGCTATGCCTTATAGGGAATCCAGTGAGTAGGTGTAGCATATTTTTTCTGAAATGCAGATACTGCTTAGATCTCGCAGTATAAAAGTTCCAAAAAACTTTTTGGAATGATCCAACTCAGGAAGATTCCGCCAGAACATTTCTCTTTCACTTACCACAGAAAGGTTATGGGCCAATGAAAACAATTTGTGCTCCTTTTGTGGAAAGTGTGTTGGCCTCTTCACTTCCTTTAATTCCCGAGTGACTGAGAAACAGACTAAACAAACCTTGTTATTCTTGTCTTCTTTGAGTTTAAAACTGCTGAAAACAAACTAATATTTGATCGTCGCAAACTCACGTCAAATGTTTTAATCACAAACTTCATTCCAATTTCCCTAGAAAACAAGAAATGAGGCAACATTAAGTGTTTTTCTAATCGATATTCTCATCCAGACTATCCGCACTTAGTGATGACATAATTTTTTTCCTCTATTTCCTAACCCCTTTAGTTAACGAAATATTCTGAAGCTTCAACTGTATGATTCAACGGCCTTGTTGATAACCAGATGAGTGTACTCATTCACCCTGTCTTGAAGGTAGGGCATCCAAACGAGTTTTATAAATTGCGCAACGAGATTTTGCGCCCCTAAACGTGGTCTGCGTTATTACACCTCCGGTTCCACTCTTCTGATTACAGAATTCTACGCTGAGATATCCCAAATTTAAAAACAGGAGTGGCTCTTGTGCTGTTAGATTCAAATTCATGATGATGCATGCAACTACGATCTGAACAGTGGTGAAAATAATAAAGAATAATCTTGATATTTGTTGCGATTGCAATAGTTCTTTCTCTGTAAGTGCTTTCTCCGTCATCGGAGGTTAGATAAGGTTAGGATAGGTTAGGTTAGGTTAGGATTCTTCTCTTAGTGCTTTCTCCGTCATCGGAGGTTATTCAAATTCTTGATTGTGTATGCAACTACAATCTGAACAGCTGTGAAAATTATAAGAAATAATCTTGAGAATTCTTGCAATTCTAAATAGTTCTTCTTCTGTTCAGCCTCCTCCGTCATCGGAGGTTAGGTTAGGTTAGGATAGGTTAGGTTAGGTTAGATTGGGTTAGGTAAGGTTAGGTTAGGAGTCTTCTCATCGGAGGTTATCGATCACGTCATTAAAGGTCTCTCGACCAACCCCAAAGTCAAAAATAACTTTACCCGAGGTATGACTCAATAACTTCACTATTTCCCATTCCATTCAATTGCAAAATCCATACTCGTGCACGACTTGAGCCTTCCCCTACCTACCCCAACCCACACACATGCAAGCCAACAATTTCCACGTCCCAGATCCGACATACCAGCCTCCACATCGATTTCACCCCATTTCCCCTTCCCCTCGCTTTCCTACATGCAAAATCCTTCTCTCAACGAGCGCAATAAAGTCCCGTATTCATCTGCATTCATCCGGACCGTAGAAATTGCATTACCGGTCGCTTTTTCACGCTCACGAGGACGTCTGTCCGCTAATTTGTATTCGAGGAGTATCTTAGTGCGGCTGATACTCGTGCCTCCATCCATTCAGTGTCTCTCCCTTTCAAATTATCAGTACAGGGGGCGCGAGCGTCGTTAGAATTTATCTTTTCACAAACCGTAAATAAACGCGGTGGCGTTGAATCGGAATAATTCACGGTTGAAATGAAAATGTGTTGGTAGAAAATTATGAATACTCTTCTTCGTTTTTTTTTTTCATTCTCGCCTCTAGTGAAAGCGATGAACTCTTCACGGGTAGATGGAGGGTCGCTTTCTGGGTGGCGTTTTCGATGATTATTGCCGCAAGAGGGCAGGGACGGAGTAGGGATTCGGTTCTTTATGTTTTGTCGAGAAAACTTTGGTTAGTTTTCAACTATTCGGTCTGGCTGATTCAATTGACATGAATATGGATATCTCGAAACATTGTTCTTGAATTTTATAAATCTTGAGACAAAAGTTCTTCAAATATCAAAATATTCTACATTTGGCTCCATCGGATGTGTGATTCTTCAATCCTTCAATAAGATACATAAATTTTGTTACAATACAAAATTAATTCACTAACTGGTTAGATATCTAGGCTATGTATGTCAACAGACTATCTTGATCCATGTAGATCCACAGGCTATGTAGATTCACTAGATCCATAGGCTTCGTAGATCCGCAGGATATAGATCCACAGGCTCCGTAGATCCTCTACTGAGGATCTACGGAGCCTGTGGATCCACAGACTTCGTAGAGCCTCAGTATATAGATCCACAGGCTATGTAAATTCAGGAGCTATGTTTTGTTGTTCTAACATATAAATGCATAGACTCCATCGGATGTGTGATTCTTCAATCCTTCAATAAGATACATGAATTTTCTTACAATACAAAATTATTTCACTAACTGGTTAGAAATCTAGGCTATATATGTCAATAGACTATCTTGATCCATGTAGATCCACAGGCTATATAGATCCAGTAGATCCACAGGCTATGTAAATTCACGGGCTAGAAATTTTTGTTTCAACATATAAATGAATAGACTTTATTTGTCTACAAGTTTTTTTGCTTTAAGAGCTCATAGAATATGTGGAGTATCTGAAACCACGAATGAAATATGAATTGAAACAATACAAATTTACGGGCTCTGTAGATCTACAAGCCCTTCAAACCTAGTTTATTCACCTAGGGACATAGCGTAGGCTATGTTTATCTGAAGGCTATATCGATCTATAAAGCATGTTGATCCAAGGTCTGTATACTAACATTATGAATATAAACATGTCATGTAGATCTACATTACATAGTAGATCTACATGATTTGTAGATCTACATGGTATTATATCTACAGGATAAAAATATTTACATGCTGTGTAGTAGATCTTGTGGATATAATGGATACATTCCAGTGTTGTTTTGGAATACCTCTATTACAACACAAAAGCTGCCCCTGTTTGAAAATGGCTATGTAGAATTATAAGATTTGTAGATTCGTATGTCATGTAGATCATCAATCCTCAGATATAAGTTGTTGATAATAGAGCTTTCTAATCGTTTGGGGGACCTGAAATTTTTGCCCTGTCCGAAATATTCACGGTTTGCGTTTTGGAATGAGTATAATAAAAAAAAGAAGAGAAAAGGATTTTGCTCGGAAACTATGAGCTGTATTGTTATGAAATTGGGTACGAAAAACTAATAGCTATATCCCTTTGATCCTTCTTGCTCGAGCAGAAGCAAAACATTATGGAGACAATCAAAATAATTTTTTTTCAGAAGTAACAACATATCATCATGAATTTGAACCCAACAGTTCAAGAGCCGCTCCTGTTTTTAAATTTGGAATATCTCAGCGTGGAATTCAGGGATCAGAAGAGTGGAACCGGAGGTGTAATAACGCAGACCACGTTTAGGGGCGCAAAATCTCGTTAAGCAATTTATCAAACTCGTTTGGATGCCGTACCTTCGAGACCCAGTACAGGGTGAATGAGTACACTCATCTGGTTATCAACAAGGCCGTTGGATCATACAGTTGGAGCTTCAGAATATTTCGTTAACCGAAGGGGTTCGGAAAATCGAGAAAAAAAATCACGTCATTACCAGCTGCGGAAAATCTGGATGGGAATATCGATTAGGTAAACACTCGAGGTTGCCTCATTTCTTGTTTTCTAGGGAAATGGAATGAATTTTGTGGTTTGAGCATTTGATGTGAGTATGCGACGAACAAATATTAGTTTGTTTTCAGCAGTTGTAAACTCTAAGAAGGCAAGAATAACAAGGTCTGTTTAATCTTGGTTCCCGGTCACTTGAGAATTAAAGGAAATGAAGAGGCAAGCACATTTGCCAGAAAAGGGGTATGAACTTCTTTCATTGGCCCAGAACTTTTCTGTGGTAATGGTAAATGTATCTTCAAGAATTAATTTCATGAGAGAGAAAAACCGAAAGAGAAACACTTTGGCGGAATCTTCCCGTATTGGTTCATTCCAGGAACTTTGAAACTGCGAGATCTAAGAAGTATCTGGATCTTAGCAAGAACACCTCCTCACTGGATTTCTTGAAGGGCATTGACGCCTCAGAAAGCTCCTCATGCGAATGATTCTCACAGAAAACGACGAGTACAGATTCTTTGGGGAGAAGTGAGAAACTCGGTATCACCTGGTCATAAAATGACTAGTCAACGTTAGCCATCGAAAAATATGCTGTGGACAAGAGACTTTTTAGAATTTCTGATGAATATGATAAGGACATTTTGATCGTACTCAATTTTAATAAGTACAGTTATTCGAAGAGAAAGAACAAGGAAATTGAGTAAATAAAATCAAGTTGGTAGCGATATCCCCCTTTTTTTTTAATATTTGCACTAGCTGTGACGTGTAAGGCTTCTTACATTATTGATTTTTTATCTTCATGATTCCACAGACTATCTAGATCCACATGCTATGTAGATTCAAAGGCTATATAAATTCACAGACCATTAAGATCCACAGGCCATGAAGATCCACAAGCTATGTAGATCCACAGCCTATGTAGATCCTCAGACTATGAAGATCCACAGGCTATGGAGATCCACAGGCTATGTAGATCCACAGGCTATGTAGATCCACATGCTACGTAGATCCACAGGCTATTAGATCCACGAGTTACGTCTTATGAGTTTTCTACAGAATAAGTCGTATTGAATAACTGCCATTATTAACAGAAAAACTGAAGTTGTATCCTTTTGATGGCTTTGAAAAGGATGAATCATTGTTTGAATTTCTATATTTTGCAGTCTCATATTCTGTAACTGAAGATACTCGACTTCCATAAAGTGCAGACTGAAAATGCCATCTTTGTGTAAAGTGAGACGTCAAAATGAAACTCCATTTAAATCTCTTATATTTCCCCTACATACATCATTTCCTAGACTGCATCCCTCTTGAATAAATATCCCGCCTTCCTTCATTATAAAAACATCCCATCAGATAACGATAAAATGGAAATTAAAGTGAAAATCCCGATAAAAATTCTATTTTCCCGTAGCCTGACATTCTTTAACGGATTCATACATCAAAAAGATATATTACTTCACGGGCCAAGGAAAAAGCCTGAATATATCTTTCCGTATTTAGTTTAAAATCTTCAGATGTCTCCCCAATGCTCCCCAGCCATCTTGATATACATTCGAAATCGTAAAAATGTAAATACGGTCTCATTTCATCTCTACGAAGTATCATTGCGACGTTTTTGCCTATCCCTGTACGTATTTCTTCAGGGGTGTGATCAGTGAAGATGGCAAAGTTGCAATGAGTGTTCATTCGTAGATCTGACAGAATAAGATAGAAGTATAATCCGTTTGTCTAGGTGCAAAATTGAATTGAGTCAAAGACTATGAACAAAGGAGATGGAACTGGCAGAATGGGACACAAAGAGAATATTTTTTAAACTAATTCTGTATCTTCTTCGGAGTAATATCAGGCCAGTTGAAAACTCAATGGTCTACAATGGTAAAACACATTTTGTTTGGCAAAATTTGATTATATTATTCAACATAGTTGCCTTCGAGGGCGATACAGCGATTATAGCGATCTTCCAACTTTTCGATACCATTTTTGTATTACGATTTGTCTTTCGCTTCAAAATAGGCCTCAGTTTCGGCGATAACTTCTTCATTGGCACTAAATTTCTTTCCAGCGAGCATTCTTTTGAAGTCTGAGAACAGGAAAAAGTAGCTGGGGGCCACATTTGGCAAATATGGTGGATGCAGAAGCAATTCGTAGGCCAATTCATGCAATTTTGCAATTGTTTCCATTGATTTGTGACGAGGCGCATTGCCTTGATGAAACAGCACCTCTTTTTCTTCGAATGGGGTCGTTTTTCAACGATTTCATCCTTTAAACGATCCAAAAACGCTTTACAATGATCACTATTTATGGTCTGGCTTTTTTGGAGATAATCAATGAATATTATACTTTGCGCATCCCGGAATGCTGATGTCATAACCTTGCCAGCTGACTGTGTTTTTCCTCGCTTTGGATTCGGTTCATCGTGTGCAGTCCACTCAGTGGACTGTCGATTGGACTCCGGAGTGGAATGATGGAGTAATGTTTCATCCATTGTCCCATATCAACGAAAAATACAGGTTTATTGCACCTAAATAGCTTCAAACACTGCTCAGAACCATTAACACGTTATTGCTTTTGATCGATTGTGAGCTCACGCGGCACCCATTTCGCACAAAGCTTTCTCATGTACAAATATTCGTGAATGTATGATGAACAAGTTCAGATGATATCTTCACAATATCTGCTATCTCGATCAACTTCACTTTACGGTCATTCAATATCATTTTGTGAACTTTTTTGATTTTTTCGTCGGTGACAGCCTCTTTTGGGCGTCCACTGCGTTCGCCGTTTTCTGTGCTCCTTTCACCACGTTTAAACTTAGCATACCAATCAATGATGTTTGATTTTCCTTGTGCAGACCCTGGAAACTCTCCTTCAAGTCAAGATTCTGCTTAAACTGTATTTCCCCCCTTCGAAAAGCAACTTTTATCAGCACAAAAAAAAATGTTTTTCAACTTTTTCAAATAACAAAAGTACCTACACTTACAACGCAATATCTCACAAACTAATAGTCGGACTGCTGTCAAATTTTGACACGTATCGTTTGAAGGTTGGTACTATCTAAAAATCATATGGATTTAATACTAGCACCGCCATTTGTGCATCAGACCAGAAACTTTTCAATTGGCCCAATATGTTTCAACTGTAATACTCACGTTCCTATGATTCTTTCACTTCTCTAATCTTCAAATTGGTCAACTCTTGGTTATTATTGCAATGTATGTGAAAATTATCAATAATTTCGCAAGTATTATTTTTTTTTCATACCCCCTCTCCTTCGGACTAAGGCCTTATGAAAATAACCATTATAATTTCACGATAATTACATTTCTGTTTCCAATGTTTTGTATTGACTGAATAAGATGATTATCTTACTATGAGTGGTTCCATTCATTGTAAAGAAAAGTTTCAATGGAAGCACAAGCCCCCTTTCCTATGGAGTCAAAGATCCTGGATTCCAAAGTCAAACCGTCATCATCCCTCCTTGTCCCTTTCATCACAACCTTCGTCCATCAACAATGTTTGCTCATCGTCTGTACTAACATTCATCCTCTTGTTTCAGGTGAGACCACATGCTTCACCCCTCACAAGTGTCATCAGGAAGGATCGCATTGGAAAAGGTCGATCTTTCAGCTCGCCTAAATCCAATAAGGTGTAAACATCTCCGGTGTCATTGGAGAGGAGTCAGGGAAAATTAGATATCGTAAGCCTATAAGAGAAAGAGACCACTCGAGAAGTCATAAGTGCTATAAGTGGTTCTCAAAGGTTCATATTGCGTTCTGTTTAGGGTGTTGATACCATAATTAATACCAATATGTTGAAATTTATCAGGATATATATATATATATATATATATGTTAAACGATGATGTGCAGCTCGAGGTAATTATATTTGTAACGAATAAGATATCGGATGAGAAAATTTAGATGAGACGTTTCCTTGTTACGTCAAACGAAAATGAGTACAACTACGTAAAAACACATGGTTCTTTAAAACTCTTTCCTAGTGCTGATTATTCGTGAAGCAGCCTCTCAGAACAACGATTTGTTCGATCTTTTTTTCCTGTGCAAAATTTCTCAAGAAGATCATTTTGGTAAAGCTGACAACATCCATAGAAACCTTGAAAATCATTTTGTGAGGATCAGAAGTTAGTATTCACCTCAGAGTAATGAACATAGATAAAGGAAGCATATGCCATTTTCAGTAAGCAAATTTTGTCCCTAACATGAACTTTCAAATTTGATATGAAGCGCGCGGAAATGAAAACATATCAGTGATAAGATATTTCTCTCAATTCGCGAGTTTCTTCACGAAGAACGATCTTCGTATGTCCCATAGCGAACTAACGTTTTATATAAACTCAAAATATATTGAAATAAATACCTAAATCTATTCGAAATTCATAAAACAAACTTCAAGCGCGCCAAACGACGTGAAACAACCGATGACACTAGGAGAGCAAAAGTAGCCAAAACGTGGATTTCAGCAGGTAGATACAGAAAAGAATAAATATTTCACTTATAAATTTTACAGTTACTGAAAATATCGGATTCCAAATATTAAAATTTGCATATTTAATCGGGAATCACTGAAATAAATATATTTCATACAATATAATAGACATTCATTATGAAATAGAAAAATTGTGAATTTGAAAATATATCACAATCCGAAAACGTAATCTAACCATGTTGGGAGCATGTAAAAATTGCGTGTACTTTCTCTATCTATGTTTATTACTATATGGTATTTCCAGATGTCTACTTCGATGTTCAGTCCTCCTTATTTGTACAGCTAGCTGTTTCTACATCCAAATTCCAAAGCATGCAATTTTCACATGCCGACAGACCCATGCTGTACATAAAGAACCAAGAGTGTTCCATCAGTGGTACCTATCACAATACCTTGAAGTTCATCTAGTGACAGTTTGATGAGATTCTCAACATATGAAATAATTCATCTGTTCGATTGTTTCAACTAGCTCTGCTGACTTATGAGTAGTTGTCTTCAATTCATATAACTATTTCATTTATTCAAAATCTGATTTCGACCCTTCAATGCTGACTGGTTGGCATAAACCTATGACTCCAAATAACCTGACAGCCAAAAGTGTAACGGTAACAAATTCCAAGACCGTGCCTGCCAATTTTTTTCAACGCTATTGTTATTGTTTGATGTTCCAGTTCATAGCTGTTTTGTTACAACTCATGTTCATCAACTTGAATGATTTGTTGTGACATAATCAATGTATCGTTAAGAAAGCCAACAGAAACCCAAGTCATAGACATAGATCGGTAGTCTTGAGGTCAAACTGTTTCTAAGATGTCCTGGTTTTTTCATATTTATTCGAATAAATTTCTTCTTTTGCAAGCGAATATTGAAATCAATATAGTTCCTACTCAAGAGATGATAGAAACCAGAAGGAGAAACGTTAGACATGAGACATGACTTTGTTCAATGATCTCCTCAGCAATCTAAGGAACTCAAAGGAGTGGTTCTTACTAGATTAATTCATCAGAATATAAAAAAAAGGTAAGCAGTTTAGTTCCCTACACACACACTAAAACAAATCACTACTTTCCCGACGAGCACCAGCATAATCTGAACAAACCTAAACTCTATCCAAGACCAGCAATAACTTACTATCATAAAAGAACATCGCACCACTTCCGACAGTCTCATTTCTACAGGATCTCATTAAATTAATGCAACCACTCCACCATCATACTGAATACTCAATTTTTCCTTCTATTCCCACCAACTTCCGCGACTTCCAATGGGCAAAATTCACTTAGTCCTAATCCCAACGAGCGCTTTCACCGCACAGGCATAGTTCCTACTTAAGAGACGATAGGAACCAGAAGGAGAAAAGATAGACATGAGACATGACTTTGTTCAATGACCTCCTCAGCAATCTAAGGAATTCAAGGAAGTGGTTTTTACTAGATTAATTCATTAGAATATAGGAAAAGGATAAGCAGTTTAGTTCCCTACACACATACTAAAACAAATCACAGGTTTCCCGACGAGCACCAGCATAATCTGAACAAACCTCTACTCTATCCAAGACCAGCAATAAGTTACTATCATAAAAGAACATCGCACCACTTCCGACAGTCTCATTTCTACAGGATCTCATTAAATTAATGCAACCACTCCACCATCATACTGAATACTCAATTTTTCCTTCTATTCCCACCAACTTCCGCGACTTCCAATGGGCAAAATTCACTTAGTCCTAATCCCAACGAGCGCTTTCACCGCACAGGCATAAATAGGACCCTGTTAAATAAATGCCTGGGGGAACATTAAAGTGCTGTATGTGTGGCGTATTTATCGTCGAGTTTTTTTTTCAGCCGCTCGCATCCGGCATTCGCCGTCCGTCTCCCTGAAGATGGCGGCACTAGACGCTGGCCTCAAACGGTCGTTAGGACCTGAGACGTTGAGAGGGACATTAACAGGTGGGGTGGGGAAATGGAGGGGGGCGAATTAAGGCGTTGGATGATTAAAATTTATGCGGTATCGCTCATTGTGGAGGGGGAATTTAGAGGCTATCAGAAAATGGATTCGGTGATTAAGGTTGGGAGAGGGGGGAGATCTGAAAGTTTCTTCTTGGAGGGTGCAGAGTGGATTTTTATGAGTTTGTCTGGACGAGATATCTCTGAGTGAATAGGATGATTGACCTTGAGAGTTTTACTCGCTGGAAGAATGATTCCTTCAACTTGATTTCTCGTCCCTCATTGTTTTTCAGCAGGTCCTAATATGACACAGCGTATACCAAAGTTCTTTTCTACACTCGCCATAAATTGTGAATCATATTGAAAGGGGATCTCATAGATGAATAAATGTATTAGAAATGCATTAGAATTACGTCAGGTTACAAAAATATGTACTCCTTACTATAAGTTAAGTACACACTTGGCAAATAGTAGGTATTGGACATATTGAATTCCATGATAGATTCTCTTGTAGTAATGTTTTAGTTTTCTATTTAGACACTCCAACTGCGGCACTTTCCATGCTGGAGGAAGTTTGTTGTTGAGTCATAGTCCAGTTGATTTCCTGGTGGTATTATTATTATTATTATTTGAACTGGGGTCGTTTTGGTTCGGTAAGCCTTCCGGGAACTGCGACCATGCAAATCTTTTGTATTCTACCCTACTCATTCATAGAAACCCAGGGAGGTCGTCAATGACGTTAATAAAACTGACAAACTCCTTAGGGGCTTTAACCGTTACCTCTCTGGTATCCAGGACGGGTTTACCCATGTGAATAGTTCTTAGGCCAGCCAGCTCCGGACACTTGCATACCATGTGTTCAGCTGTTTCTGCTTCCGATGCACAGAGCCTGCAAATCTCGTCTGCTGACTTTCCCATACGGTACAAATGATGTTTGTACCGACAGTGCCCCGTCGGTAGTCCCACCATCACCCGAAGCTCGGCTCGCAGAAGCTTCAGGAGATTTCTGGGGTAGGTAGGTGAAATCTTCACGAATTTCTTTGCCTGAACAAGTCTAGGAGTGTTAGTCCAGTGGATTGTCCTAGTTGTTCAAGTCCCATAGCTGGAGCGCAGCTTTATATTGGTCTTTTCCTAGCCCACAGAAAGGCTCAGTTCCAGCAGGTGTTAACCTTGATGCACTTTTTGCAAGTTCATTAGCTCTTTCATTTCCTTCAACCCCACAATGCACTGGTACCCATAGTAGAGTCACCTCATTTCCTCCGGCTTTATGGTGTTGCTTTATGGTGTTACGTCACTCTCAAGTCAGCAGAGACCCCTGGCAACACGATTCCAGGGATCTCAGCGTGGTTTGGCTGTCCGTGGTGATGTAGATATGCGCCCCCTTGAGGTTGATTTTAAGACACTCCTCAGCGCATACATAAATAGCCAGTATGATAAGAGCAGTTAAAGTCAGGATTTTATATTTAATGAAAATTGGCTTAGAGCAAGTTCTACCAGTCGAACCATCTATTAGAAGGATTTGGATGACTTTTTCGACTTTGACAGGAGTAATTTGGGTGATTTCTTTCTCAATTGCAATCTTCAGGTCTTTCAAATTTCTTGAAAGATCAATAAAAATCTAGGCTTTGGCGTTGTGCATGTTATTAAATCGGTCAGAATTTATTGTAACGGTTAGGCTGTTTTTTCAGAAAAGTAAGGTGCAATGATGTACACTTTACAGTAACTTATTGGCTGTGAACTGGTCTTTCAAGGGCTATCAGTTCTGTAGTAAGAGTTATTTTTTTAACATACCCTGAGAGATGAAATTGAAATTCATTGCCTCACCACAACATCGAAGTCACAGAAATTTATCGAAGGACTGCTTGACATCGAAAACAATGATGTTGGTCACATCTCAGGTAAGTACGCAAAATTCGAATAATAATATTTTGAATCTGAACTACCAACCAATTATCGTTAGCAATATTAAAAATTCAAGGATATTTTATTAAGTACTTTTTCGGTCTTGTACAAAAAGTACATTTTTTTCAATTTAATAAAAAGAAAATGACTTTTGTGAAAATGAACACCAGATACATGAGCGGACATTAAAAAAGCCCCACTTTTTTTGCTCAGGCGAAAAGGTTACATTTTTCCTAAAACACATGTATTTCACCCCCCTACATTTATAACCATTCCTACCAACTCTGCGATATTGTAAATGCCGGAGACGATGTTCTCCCTTGGAGTCTGCAATCAAGATAACATTGTTTGCATACACCATTCGTTTTATTGTTTTGTCCCCCATTTTCAAGCCTTTATGGCTTCGTTTCAGGGATTCTCGGTCGCCTCTGTTCTTATACACAGTCGAAAATAAGCGGAAAAACGTCAGCGTGTCTTAGGCAAGACGTTACTTCGAGAACATCAGAATTGAAATTGACGTTTTTAGTCTGCATATGCGAGAAGGGAGATTGGAAGATTGCATTGTGAATTGTTTATTTATGTTATATTTGTGCATTTTGCATTTTTATCATCTCGAATATTGAATAACAAATATGAGGAAAAAGATGTTGTGGTGTTACATCTATAGGGTGTTTTTTTTCGAGGTATATAACTTTTAATTAGCAATTCTGTTCGAGATGGCGACCGATTTAACAGCTGTCAAGTGATTTATTCTCAGTTTGGTTTGACAATTCGTCATAAATAGACTCACGTCTGAACAACGTTAGAAATAGTGCAATTTTATTTCGAAAATAATGGTTCTGTGCGGAATACGTATCGCGCACTACGTCCATTTTTTTTGTTTAGCGATGAAGCGCACTTCTGGTTGAATGGCTACGTCAACAAACAGAACTGCCGCATTTGGAGTAAAGCTAATCCTCAAGTGTATGTCGAAACACCGTTACATCCAGAAAAACTGACTGTTTGGTGCGCTTTACGGACTCGTGGAATCATTGGTCCGTACTCCTTCAAAAACGATGATAGCCAGAACGTTACAGTCAATGGTGATCGATATAGAGCCATGATTACTAACTTTTTCATTCCTGAATTGAACAACCATGATGTCTTGGAGCTGTGGTTCCAACAAGACGGCGCAACATGTCACATAGCTCGTGCCACAATCGATTTATTGAAAGACACGTTTGGTGACCGCCTAATTTCACGTTTTGGACCTGTGAATTGGCCTCCAAGATCTTGTGATTCCACACCGCTAGACTACTTTCTGTGAGGCTATGTAAAGTGATTGGTCTATGAGGATAAGCCACAAACTCTTGACCATTTGAAAGACAACATTCGCCGTGTTATTGCCGATATACGGCCACAAATGTTGGAAAAAGTCATCGAAAATTGGATGTCCAGATTGGACTACATCCGAACCAGCCGGTCATATGCCAGAAATCATATTTAGAATGTAATGCCACAAGATTATATTGCGGATAAATGAAATTCATGTCAATCGAATAATCCATCGTTGTTTTATTGCAATTTAAAGTTCTATACCTCTAAAAAAAACACCCTTTACCAACCATCTGGCTCCTCTGTTGCTTCAAGCCAGATGTTTTATGGTATTATGCCACTGCCAAATCAGTAAAGTGCTTTGACTATCTTAGAAATGATGACTTTGATTAACCTGATTCATGTATTCACGATCAAATTAGATGAAAATAAATATAGGTATACATAAAAAAAAGGATTATAACAAGATGAATTGAACCAAATGAGTATATCATCCAATATAATAACTATACATGGTGTTTCCAAATTAGACGTGATCCTTGAAGGAGGTGTTGATAACACTCAATTGCTGTCGATTGAGCCATATTTATTAATAACATTAATAACACAATTAATAATAATAATGTTATCGTGTTTTTGGAAAAATTTCTCACCTAACTTCATTTTTCGTCAATTTTTTCTACGTTAACCAAGTTTGATTCAAATTTTGTATTATTTTCATTAGAGAAGGATATGATATGTATGAAAAGCAAAACTTTGCTGTAGTAGATATTGAATAAGAATAAGTATGATTCGAAAGTTCGAATTCCAAGTGTTTAATATCATACGATTTTTATTATCTATCTGGTTAGTGTATCAACAAAAATGCCATCAACATAACCATTGCCAAACAGAAGATTTCCACTCCAATGAGGTGCCTGCTATTTCGTTTGTTTGTCATCTTGGGTTGGGTTATGCGGTACTGATGATCCCTAAAAGGGTGAAACCGGTATATCGCTACTCTCCCTTGATGACATGCATTCTCCTTGGTTTACTTTCGATTATGATTCCTATGAAATAGCGTGGAAATCTTCTGTTTGACAATGGTTATGTTGATGGCATTTTTGTTGATACATTAACCAAATATATAATTAATATCGTATGATATTACACATTTGGAAATCGTACCTCTTTTTCTTTCTTTCTGTATTTTCTTCATTCATCACCAAGTGCAGGTGTTAGCCAATTTTATATTATTTATCATACCTCCAAGAATTGATGATAATGCTCAAAAGTAGTTAGTAGTTTCTGATGAGAAGACTAAAAGACGTTCTACTACTGAAAACCAAATAATCTAACTCCAGACATCATCCCGTAAAGAGCATTGCTTCCTTACCTTTAGTCCTTTCTGAAATTCAGATCCCTCGCTTTTCCACTAGTCTACAAGGACTTTTTTCCTTTTCCATTACATTTACGAACTGCCGTCAGTCGGAAAAAAATTCATTTGAAATTCAGATCGACCTTTCCATTACGGACTACATTCTCGTGTAATTGATATCTTTCGGTTGAATCGTCTGGAGTCGCCTACTCGAGTCTTCTGAGGAGGGGGGCGACACATTTTTATCCAGGAGAAAGGCACAGCAATGAGCAGCGTCGTTGAAAGTCTTTAGGCTGTGCAATAACAGGATTGGGTTCATTCCCTTTATTGATTCGTCTTCGTCTTATTAGATTTTCCATGAATTGAGATGCGGAGGATGACGTGGATTATTTCACGATCAAAAGCACATAATTGTGTCTCAGCATTTCAGTATGTATATATAAGTATTTCCAAAGAAAAGAAGGAACGTCTTCATTATATTATGGAGATGGTTCATTTGTGAATGAGAAATTGAATGTTCAATGTTTTGTTTGCTGTCGAAATTTCTTCCGCTAATAACAATTGTTGTTTATTTTCTGAATGACAGAAACGACATCGAATTCTCAGTTTCATTTCAAATAGAATGTTGAATATTAAATTGATGGAAATTCATTTGAATCGAAATGAAATGGCTAGGGAACTTCTCAGTAGAAGTTTTCTCGATATACAGGGTTATTCATTGGTAAATGGGCAGAAGATAAGGGTAGATGGAGGATACTGAAGCGAGTCAGGATAATCTTCATTTTAAGGGTCCATCTCTCTTCATAATCAAGAAATTACATGCGGAAGTTCAAGAAATAACATGCTTCCTAAAATGTTTTCCCCTTTATTCGAATATCCTATCAAATTTGAGAAATTTTGATAAACAGGGTTTTTCTTTTGGGTTGAATCTTATTTATCAATTATTCCTAGGCTAGATCTGAAAAAAAAATTCAGTTGATATGTCTTTATGTAGTAGTTGTTGCAGAGAATAAACGTACCAAATATCATGGAAATATATTGGGTAGTTCGAAAATTATGAGGAATTGAAGAAATAGACAAATCAATAAAACACCTGTAGACCCTCGAATTCAATCAATTGGAAAGTCTCCGGTCTGATGCCCAGATGGTGGTGCTAGTATTAAATCCATATGATTTTTACTTATTAACAACCTTCAAACGATACTTGTCAAAATTTGACAGCAGTCCGAACATTAGTTTGTGAGATCTTGAGTTGTGAGTGTAGCTACTCTTGTTATTTAAAAAAAAATGGAAAAAAGAATTCCGTATTCTGACGAAATATTGCTTTTTGAAGGTAAAAAATACAGTTGGAGCAGAATCTAGGCTTGCTGAAGAGTTTCCTGGGTCTGCACCAGAAAAATCTACCGTCATTGATTGGTATGCTGAGGTTAACGTGGTGAAGTGAGCACCGAAGACGGCGAACGTAGTGGACGCCCAAAAGAGGCTGTCATCAACGAAAAAACTTAAAAAATTATTTTGAATGACCATAAAGCGAAGTTGATCGAGATAGCAGACATTGTGAAGATATCATCTGAACGTGTATATCATATTATTCACGAATATTTGTACATAAGAAAACTGTGTGCAAAATGGGTGCCGCGCGAGCTCACAATCGATCAAAATCAACAACGTGTTAATGATTCTGGGCAGTGTTTGAAGCTGTTTAAATGCAATAAACCTGAATTTTTGCGTCGATATGTGACAATGGATGAAACTTGGCTCCATTATTTCACTCCGGAGTCCAATCGACAGTCAGCTGAGAGGACTGCACATGATGAACAGAATCCAAAGCGAGGAAAAACACAACAGTCAGCTGGCATCAGTATTCTGGGATGCGCAAGGTATAATATTCATTTTATTACCTCCAAAAGGCCAGACCATAAACAGCGATTATTATATAGCGTTATTAAAACGTTCAAAGGATGAAATCGTTAAAAAAAAACGGCCCTATTCGAAGAAAAAAAAAGGGGCTATTTCATCAAGACAATGCGCCGTGTCCTAAATCAATGAAAACAATAACAAAATTGCATGAATCAGGATTCGAATTGCTTCTGCATCCACCGTATTCGTCAAATCTGGCCCACAGCGACTTTTTTCTGTTCTCAGACCTCAAAAGAATGCTCGCTGAAAAGAAATTTAGCGCCAATGAAATATGGTTATGGAAATATATGGTTATTGGATCGTTGCATGAATTGGACTTAGAATTGCTTCTACATCCACCGTATTCGTCAAATCTGGCCCCCAAGGACTTTTTTCCAATTCTCAGACTTCAAAATAATGCTCGCTGGAAAAAAATTTAGCGCCAATGCAGCAGTATTCGCCGAAACTGAAGCCTTTTTTGAAGCAAAAAACAAATCGTACTACAAAAATGGTATCGAAAAGTTGGAAGATCGCTATAATCGCTGTATCGCCTTCGAAGGCAACTATGTTGAATAATACAATCGAATTTTGCCAAAAATATGTGTTTTTTCATGGTAGACAAAGCCAAATCAGGTAAACAGAGAATGTGAACAAAAAGCCGCCATATTTAGACTCAGAAACCGGTAGCCAATCAAAAACGAAACCTCTCGGGTCGTCACTGTGTGCGAGTAACAGTGACTTAATGGAACTTAATGGAACACAGTGGCATTATCCGTTTACCAGACTTTTGGGATTTATTCGGTCCATTTTATTAAGTCACTGTAGTGCGTATTCTTCAGTTGAAAGCATTTGTTCTAAATACAAAACTATCAGGTCCAATAATTTTAATTTTGACGAAGTGACAGTTCAGTTCTGTCAATTCTTATACGTATGTCTTTATTCTCAAGTCCTATGGTTAGGCTTAATTCGAACGAATTATCGCCACTATGTTTAATTAAGTCACTGTAACCAACGCTTACTTCTGAAGCCATCTATTGACAACCTGCGAGAACTCACTTGCTTACCTAATAATTCAGCCGATATTTTTATTGCGAATCATATTCCAACATACCTACAAACCCACCATCTCGATGAGCATCCAATTAAAACAAGTAACCTTCTTTCAGGCCACATGTTCTCCCTCTGGTAATAATCTCATCACCATCCGCCTCGTAATTATCTCTTCTATGGCCCGGTGTATCCATTGATGCATATTCAGAAAACGGCTTCCAGCCACCCGTTTTACCAAAAAAGTTACAGCGTGCCCTGAAATGTATATTCACCACCTGGTCGGAGCTGACCTCAACGTTGTGAACTACGTTTGGTCCCATACCGATTTGGGTAATGATATAACGCTCCAGGGAGCTCTGTATATCCTATTAAAAGTTTTTCTCCGTAAAGTACGTACGGACGTTGTTACTTTCCACGTGTATAATTGAAGGATTTGGACTCGATGAAACTAGACAGCGGGGCTGTATAGTAGTTACCTTTGTTAGGCTTGGCGCTAGTATCGCCAGAATTGAATTTGGGATTATTTCAGACGGGAATCCTTCGTTCCTAACATGGAAATGTATAAAAGCTCATTGGTGTCTTATTTTCGAATGAGTGAGTTGAAAAATTCTGTGCTTTTTAGCCCTGACGTTTCACCAACTACTTTTCAAGGATATCTGAATGGCAGATAACAATATGATGCTGGATTTATCCGAAATCAATGTCTCTTATAGGCTCTTCAGAAACTGGCCAGTACATATTTCCAAACGAGGAGATGGACATTATTGTCTCTTGTCTCCTTGGTCATAGAATGACTCACCACCAGCTAACGTACGAAATGCTATGGGTAAGAAACTTGGAAACTTGTAGGAGTGAGGATGTCACCTCATTGAAGCCATCTCAGATGCTGGATCAAATTAGAACTGGGAGCTGTACATATTGAAGTGGTAAAGACAGTTCAGATGAAGGCAAAAAATACCTTAAAGCAACGGTTCAATATAATCGTCTAAACAGTAATAATAAAAGAACGCAACCATTACGCCTCCTTATTATTATTTGAACTGGGGTCGTTGTGGCTCGGTAAGCCTTCCGGGAACTGCAACTATGTAGATCTTTTGTTCTCCACCCTTCTCATTCAGGGAAACCCAAGGAGGTCGTCAATGATGTTGATAAAACTGACAACCTTCTTAAGGGCCTTGGCCATCACCTCTTGGGTATCCAGAACCGGCTTTCCCAAATGAATGGTTCTTAGGCCAGCCATCTCTGGACATTTGCATACCATATCTTCAGCTGTTTCTGCTTCTGATACACAGAGCCTGCAAATCTCACCTGCTGGCTTTCCCATACCCAGTGCCCCGTCAGCAGTCTCATCATCACCCGAATCTCAGCTCGTGACAGCTTCATGAGCTTTCTGGCGTAAGTAGGTGAAATCATTACGAACTTCTTGGCTTGAGTAAGTCCAGAAGTGTTTTTCCAGTGGGTTATCCTGTTATTCAACTGCCATTGCTATATTGGTCTTTTCCTAACCCACAAAAAGGCCCAGGTGTTAACCTTGATGCATATTTTGCAAATTCATCGGCTTCTTCGGTTCCTTTAGAATCACAGTGCCCTGGTGATATAGATATTCGCCCCCTTGAGGTTAATTTTGAGATACTCCTGAGCACATATGTAAAGTGCCAGTATCTCGGTCTGTAAAATAGAGGGCACACATGCTTTAGACTCTTTAGAGATCCTCAGTTTAGGTCCATATACCCCAATACCAGTACCCGTCTTTGATTTTGATCCATCGGTGAATTACATGGATGACTTTTTGTCCAAACGATTTACGAAACTTATTGAACTAAGAGCTTTTCATTGGGGAAAATTTTTGTTGCTTCTAGCAGCTATTATGCCTCAATCATGAAAATCTCTATCATGTCAACGACAACACTTCAGTCATTTGGACTTAAAGAAAAAGCAACATCCTCTTTCTTTGGATTATCATTGTTAGGAAATAAGGCTCGACCACACAGACTCTTCTAGGGATGACTGACTGCCAAAAGTTCTACAAACTTAAACACAGCCAGATCCAAAGGGTATATTGGATCTCAGAAAGAACCTGCAGCACATCTCGCTAACTTCATTACTGGACATTGCAGCCTCAGGAAGAATAGGCTTATCAGATACTGACGAGTGCAGATTCTATGGAGTTGGAGTGGAGGAAGACATTCTTGTTGTTGTTGAAGTAAGGATCTACTGGAAGGTGAGCTTTACATGTTGAAGTTCAGATGAAGGCACAAACTATTTAAAAGTAAAGCAACTATAACGCCTTAATCATGAATATCCCTAAGCCATTATCATGTCAACGATAACACTCGGCCATTTGGACTCAAAGAAAAAGCCTTCCTATTCGGATTATTGATGATAGGAAATTAGGCTCAACCACCCTATCCTTCCAACAGCGATAACCAAATTGATATGTCCATCCAAAAAGTCCAGTTAATCAAAAAGAACTTATCGCGTCCATAATTCATACCAGGCAATAAATTACCACTTCTGCGTTACGTATCAGATCCCATTCTGCCTCGGACAATAGAAATGGGTCACAGCCGATGCACACTACAATGTGATGGGCACACACACAAGTTATAAAGTGGCGATAAATTATATCGATTCACTTTCCTGAATGACCCCCTCGGCTCAAAACGGGCCCTGTTGTGCGCCACTGAAAGGTTGCCGGTTATTATCTGCCGGGGCGCAGGAGAAATGACGCATTGAATGGCGATCTCCCGATTTTACACGGAAAAATCCGGTTTGTGTTCGTTTTCTCTAAGGGGGGGAAAATTGTTTTGGGGATTGGTGAAAGTGGCGTTGGATAGATTGGATACGTGTTTGATGAATGATGATTGGAGTTGGGTTTGAGGTGATTTTGGGAATGGTTGGAGGGTTTCAACGTACAATTTTTGTTGAAATTTAGTGAAATATTTTTGAGAGATGCCTCTTAAAAATTTTATTTTCGAGCAATGAATCATGATTTCTGTTTCTGAAGGGTGTTTTTTTTAGAGCTATAGAACTTTAAATAGCAATAAAACAACGATGGATTATTCGATTGACATGAATTTTATTTATCAGCAAGATAATCTTGTGGCATTACATCTTAAATATGATTTCTGACATATGACCGCCACGGCTGGCTCGGATGTAGTCCAATCTGGACGTTCAATTTTCGATGACTTTTTCCAACATTTGTGGCCGTATTTCGGCAATAACACGGCGAATTTTGTCTTCCAAATGGTCAAGGGTTTGTGGCTTATTCGCATAGATCAATAACTTTACATAGCCTCACAGAAATTAGTCTAGCGGTGTTAAATCACAAGATCTTGAAAGCCAATTCACAGGTACAAAACGTGAAATTAGGCGGTCACCAAACGTGTTTTTTAATAAATCGATTGTGGCACGAACTGTGTGACATGTTGCGCCGTCTTGTTGGAACCACAGCTCCTGGACATCTGGTTGTTCAATTCAGGATTGAAAAAGTTAGTTATCATGGCTCTATACCGATCACCATTGACTGTAACGTTCTGGCCATCATCGTTTTTGAAGAAGTACGGACCAATGATTCCACCAGCCCATAAAGAGCACTAAACAGTCAGTTTTTCTGGATGTAACGGTGTTTCGACATACACTTGATTATTAGCTAGCTTCACTCCAAATGCGGCAGTTTTGTTTGTTGACGTAGCGATTCAACCAGAAGTGCGCTTTATCGCTAAACAAAATAAAATGGACGTAGTGCGCGATACGTATTCCGCACAGAACCATTATTTTCGAAATAAAATTGCACTATTTGCAAGCTTTGTTCAGGCGTGAGTCTATTCATGATGAATTGCCAAACCAAACTGAGAATAAATCACTATCGCGCACTACGTCCATTTTATTTTGTTTAGCGATGAAGCGCACTTCTGGTTGAATGGCTACGTCAACAAACAAAACTGCCGCATTTGGAGTGAAGCTAATCCTTAAGTGTATGTCGAAACACCGTTACATCCAGAAAAACTGACTGTTTGTTGCGCTTTATGGGCTGGTGGCATCATTGGTCTGTACTTCTTCAAAAACTATGATGGCCAGAACGTTGGTGATCGGTAAACAGCCATGATTACTAACTTTTTCATTCCTGAATTGAACAACTATGATGTCCAGGAGCTGTGGTTCCAACAAGACAGCGCAACATGTCACACAGCTCGTGCCACAATCGATTTATTGAAAGACATGTTTGGTGACCGCTTAATTTCACGTTTTGGACCTGTGAATTGGCCTCCAAGATCTTGTGATTTAACACCGTTAGACTACTTTCTGTGGAGCTATGTAAAGTCATTGGTCTATGTGGATAAGCCACAAACCCTTGACCATTTGGAAGACAACATTCGCCCTGTTATGGCCGATATACGGCCACAAATGTTGGAAAAAGTCATCGAAAATTGGACGTCCAGATTGGACTACATCCGAGCTAGCCGTGGCGGTCATATGCCAGAAATCATATTCAAAATGTAATACCACAAGATTATCTTGCGGAAAAATAAAATTAATGTCAATCGAATAATCCATCGTTGTTTTATAGAAATTTAAAGTTCTATAGCTCTAAAAAAACACCCTTAATATTGCAATTGAAAAAGAGGAAGATATTCATCTCACATCCAGAACATAGATTGTTTATTTTTTGAGAAACCCAGGGGGCCAAGACTTTTGACGATGTGTGTAGTCGAAAATAAAACCATACACATTCACATTTCCAAAAAGCCCTATTATCCAGATCTCCAGTATCAACCTAAAAATCCCTAATCCATTTTTATCACCATATATTCCTGTCATTTCAGCTAAACTCGACATGTCCCAATGTCACAATAGAAATATGGATATTGTCTACTTCATAACGTCCTGAAACGATACCATCCCCACTCATTAGGATATCAATTATAAACACGTTCGCCAGACAGCTCGAAAATGATGACACTCGTATCCAGGTCAACATGTTACCCATCTCAGGATAAACGGGCCTTGTCTGTGAGATTCTCATTTATTCAATTACTACCCAGACTACGGAAATGCCAACCTGTGCACATGGTTATTAAAATCGTGGCATTATGAATGGTCCGCATTGCACCAAACATGCAGTCTGGAATTATTAAATTGGCTGTCGATGTTGCTTTTCTGGGAATTTCGTGATTCTTGTTCATGGTGAAGGAACAGTCGAATGTTTCATGTATTTTGATTGTGTTTGAATGCTTGTTAGTGGATTTCATAGAAAAAAAACTTCTCCATTATCTTACCTAAGTTTAGGTTTGAGCGTTAAATATGGGTCATTCTCTAACTGGAGCAGGCAACCTTCCAACATTATTTTCCGTCCAATGAAGAATCATATTTCAGTATCGTAATGAGTTCATAACAGTTCTAAAAACAGTGCTGTAATGAACTCATTACAGCATCGTTTTCAGTTATATTTTTCGTTTTGTGGTTGTCTATACTGACTTCCAATCCTATCAAATTTCAACAAACGTCAATAATTGTCAATATAATATAATTTGAATGAAGTGAAATGATTTGCAACATTATTCGCAATTTCTCTCAATTCTGGTGGTGTTGAAGCGATTTCGTCAGACGTACGATTCATATTCAAATTCCGTAATCAGTCAATTTTTGTAACAGTCACACCAACTGCCAAGATACAATGCGAAAGTCACAAGTCTCACAAGGATATATAATCTGAATTTTTCATTGAATTTCGACAATATTTCACAAAACTTGACTGAAATAGAGAAAATATCGTCTAATGCTCGTTGCAGAAGGCAATTCCAACACTCGTGCGTTCGAAAACTCTCTCCTTCGTAGCTTATTTTCAAATTTCGCATTCGTGTTGGAATAGGAGCCTATTCTGCAACGTATTCTTTGAAGAATACGGCGGGCAGGGTAGGACTTCCTATTTCAACGATTCCAAGTATGTCTTGACTACTTCGATAACGATCGCCTGTGATTGTTTCAGTCGGTTTTAACAACGCATAATACACTACGCTGAGCTAGTCCCATCAAATACTGAGCATGACCTTGGAACCGTGAATATTCGGTTTGGCTGTCGACGTGGAAGCATGGCCGGAACATCCCTATGATTTTCTGCGCTTGGGATTATCGTAATGAACCCATTTTTTTATCTCTAGTCACAATGCGATTTCGAAAGTTTTCGTCTTTGCCTTGCAAGCAGCTGTTCAACAGCAAAAAAACGCCGTTCAACATATCTTGGCTTCAACTCGTATGGCACCCAATTTCATTGTTTCTGAATCATTCCCATGAATTTCGGCCGTTTTAAAATGGCTTGTTACGTCATTGCCATTGAGCCAGGCAATTCTTGCTGCGTTTGACATGAGTTTTGATCAAGTTACGCCTCCAAATCTGCATCTTCGAGAACCTTCTCTCATTCACCGCTATGCTGGTCTTCGACGTCAAGATCACCGTTTTTGAAGCGTTTAAACCACTCTCGGCACTTTCTTTCACTAACGGCGGTCCTACCATAAGTATTTGAGAGCATTCGAAGAGCCTCAGCTGCAGATTTCTCCATATCAAAACAGAAAACTGACGTGTTTAATCGAGAATAACTTTATGATGCAGACACAAATCGACAAATATTTCGATTGTACAAAAAGAAAAGAAAACTAGTAAGAATAATTTCATTCACTGCACTCTCAGCATCAAGGAGACTCATTCTTAGATTCGTTCAGCTTTCCTGCAAATTTATAATAAATTATTGAAAACTTGAAATAAGACAAGACTCCATTCAATAGTTTCTGTTGCTTGAATCACCATTATATTTCAACACATTGACTTGTATTGATCGACCCGTTTAGATATTCCTCAAATCAATTAGAACTTGACCGTTTTTTTTTCCAGATGGTATTTCAAATCGATACTCCAGAAAAATAATTCAGAATTGTCATCAAGCTGATTGAAAATTTGAAAGAAGGAAACACTTCAACAATTCCTTCTTTGTTCTTTTGTCGATAATTTTCTCATCTTTCTTATCTCTATCCCATCATTATTAGTTGTTGTTTAGTTTAGTTCTTCCAACCAACATCCCTGCTGCGCCACTGCATCCCCTACAATCTTCATTATATCTCATGAAAAATCTGATCGTATGTGACAAGATCTTCCCTTCTCCTACCAAATTGATTCCCGCCCAGCATTTTGGGGTGGAACTTTATCGCGCAAGGGTGGCAATTAATGTGTGAGAAGCAATATGAGCTGTCAACCCGCTTAAGCAACCTTCCTGAATGCGAACTTAATGAAGGAATTACCTCCGAATGTCGACGTTCGCTTACTTAGGCCCGTAACACACTACGATTGTGTACGTCGTTCGAATTCGACAACAATAAATAATTGACTAGAGCTCAAACACGCGTAACGTATCGAAAGTAATTACAAATTAGACATTCGACATCGATTGTGGTCGTTAGTGCTGATGTAGGTGGCGAATAGCTCGGAGTTTCAGCTCGATAAGCGGTATTAAACACGTTCTGGATCTTGGGAGAGATTAGGGATCTATCTTTAGTGGTAATTAAGTAGAGACACCGGTAAAAATTGGGATGGTTTGATCAATTTTGATGTATTTGTTTGAAGGGTTGGGAATTTTTGATTATCATTAATTATATAGGGTGTTTCATAATATATTCATAGGAGTTCAGGACGTGATAGCACGTCCAAAAATATGAAAAATGTCTTTATTGACTCACCCTCCATTTTTTCGATTTGATAAAAAAAACGTTTTTTGTGAATATCTTCGGAACCTTTTATTGCACAGGAATCAGCTCTCGTGAGCATTTTCTTATCATTTTAAGCTATATAATCATAAGTTCAAAGAGAACACCAATTCCTATCTTCTTTTCCTTGGTTCTCACGATGTTCTATGAACATTACAGTATATCTACTTTCGTGGGAACCAGAACATTAAAAAAAAAATTCACGGCATTCAGACAATTTTTCAATTCTGGTGGCTTAGTGGTTTGAGCATCGGACTTGTTATTCGGAGGTTGAGGGTTCGAGTCCACCTCGAGGGGGTACTTTCTCCAGAATTGTAAATTGTCTGAATGCCGTAAAATTAACTTAATTTATTAACACACAGACATTAAACTTTTATTCACGTATTTATACTTGACTCGGTTGGTCGGAAGATTCAGAAACCTGAATCAAGCTGAAGTCACTTTATGTCGACAATGCGAGAGGAAAGGTTAATAGAGTAGTGATGATCACTGATGGTATTATCTTCTTTCTAATTTCAACATTCCTCAACCCTTGCGAATTATATATAAGGGAAGGTGGGTGTTTTTCTCCCCAACTTCTACTCTTAGGGAAAAAGTACGGATATAGAGACTCCCATTTGGACTGCCAATGTTTTCTTTACAAAAGGAGTACTTTTGGTCATACGCTCTGAAGTCGAACGTTCTGGAGAAAAATCAACTTGTGAAAAACATGGTCTTTGCTGTATTCTTATTTTTTGAAATATCAAAAACTACAGGTTAACAATTAAAAATTTTTTCCCGAACAACTGAAAAATGCTTCTGAAAGCTGTTTTCTGTACGAAAAAGGTTCCGGAAATATTTGAAAATAGTAATTTACGTAACAAGTCCGGAAAATAGGGTATCTTTTGGACGAATAGACAAAATTCCAGGACGAGCGTAAGCGAGTCCTGGAAGTCTGTGAGTCCAAAAAAACCATTTTCGGGCGTGTTGCGTACAATATTTTTTCGGCAACCATGTAAAATAACACTATCGCTGCTGCTTTCCATATTTAATTGCGATTGCGATAAAAAAACATGCAAATTTTTGACAACTAATTTCATATGAACTGTCAGCCGTTATCTCGGTTGCTATGGATTCTGCGATTCTTTTCCGGCCTAGTCCCGGAAGTACGTACTTTCCGGACTAGGCCGGGAAATGCTACTTTCTCAGAGAAAAAGCGTCCGGAAAGTGAGCACTTCCCGGACGGTTGCCGAAAAAATGATTTTTTTCAATTTCAACACCATGTATCTCGACAATGATGGTGCATTTTATAGGGTGAGTTGATAGAAACTGTTTTTCTTATATTTTTTAAATATATTTTGGACGTGCTAACACATCTTGAAGTCCTGCTTATATATATTTTATTATGAAACACCCTTTATAATTTTTAAAATTTTTACATTACAATTCAAAAATTAGTGAGCTTCATTTTAGCTGGAGACCATCGATTTCTATGACGTGATCACTATTATTCATTCAGAAGAGTTGGTCATCGCGGAAAGTCCTTACTTATGAATTTTTTCAAACTGGAATAAAAAGAAGGGATGAATATTTCATTGAAGAAAAAGGAGCATGATATAACTTTCCGAACGAACATTTAATTTTTTATGAATTTTCACATACTAATATAATACAAAAAGGCTGTCAAATGCTGAAAAACCGTTCTTCTAAAATCAAAATGAAAAAAATTATGATTTTCTCCAGGCTGCCACAACTCCTAGAAGCAAGATATGAACTTGAAACCTCATTATGATTTAGATCAGAGTTTGATCTTCAAAAAACGTTTTTATTTGAGGGGTCTG
This sequence comes from Harmonia axyridis, assembly GCF_914767665.1. Lineage (NCBI taxonomy): Eukaryota > Metazoa > Arthropoda > Insecta > Coleoptera > Coccinellidae > Harmonia > Harmonia axyridis. The sequence goes on from NC_059505.1 coordinate 38,211,069, forward strand.
TGACGAATATATAACAATTTTTTTATAGAGGTTCAATTTTTACGGTTTTTTCTCAAACTTCGAATTCAGTTTTTTCTTGAACTATGAGGTCTACGAAAAATCGATGAGCAGTGTGAGAATTGGCGATCCATAGTTGTAGTAGATGAGTGTCCTAATAGAAAAGTTGCAGGAAAAAACACGCATCAAACGATAATTTTCAAAAATAATTTTTCACTTTTATTTTTCAAAAAAGAATATTTAAACTGAAACTAAGGTTAATAGTAACCATGAAAAATCAAAGAAATCGTGGGAAGTCATTGAGAAGTCATGGGAGGTTATTGGGAAGTAGTGAAAAGTCATTGGGAAGTCATTGTACAAATTATTGGCTACCTATTCGCCCCTCAATACACTCGTGCCTTTACAACGCTCTAACGTAACTTACAAGAAACGAAATAAACTTGTTGAAAAACATAGGTTGCGAAATACGAAATTAGTTCTTGCACAACCTGATAACCTGAACTTATTTCGCTACTAAGCTCCTCCGCCAATTTGCAACCAGGATCCTTCACCATTTTGCAACCTCATTAATTACAATGAAATATTCTACTCGTACAAAGTCAAGACTTGAGCCTTGAGTGCTCTCTTCTCAAAAGCTTTGATTTGGGCAGCAAATCTACATACACTGTTATAGTGCTTGCAACCTAGCGTCCAAATTCCCCAATAATTTAAACGCAAATTCATCGATACAGACACCTGTCCGAAAACACGACGAATCTGACTTTCAAACTAATCCGGATTCGAAGGACCATATTGACGGTCCATATACACTCCCTCCCAATCAGTCCGATAAACCGTCAGGCGATAAACAAGGGGTGGGGGTGACACCTCCCCCTCCATTTGCAAACGTCCCCCACATCCGCCAAAAGTGACAGATGCCTGTCACTATCTCCACCACGACCGTTATGAGGGGTAATGGCTGGATCAACGTATTTGTCATGTCGGTACAATGAATGCAGTCCGGAGTGACGTCGATAGTCCTGCAGGACGAATGTACCGGTTGATGGATGGGGCCCTCGGAAAAATTTGAGACTAGATGGCGCCACGTATTTTGGATTTTTGTCGGGATTTTTCGACCCGTTGGGAATTCGGTATGACCGGACTGCTGTGTCCGGTATTGTTACGCGCGTTTGGGCGTCAAAGTAGGAATGCGCATTGTTTTTCTGGGACGTGCATCCGTCAGCGTCAAGAGATATGGGATGCTACATGCGTTTTGGATTTATGGAACGGTGGAATCTCGTTCTGCATGGATGTGTCTTTGGAATTGATGGCGGTGGTTGTAACGAATACTGGCTGAATTTATAGAGGGCGTTCCCAACTTCAATGAAAAAAGTTGTAACATTGATAAGTCTAGCATAGTAAAACACATTTTTTTGGCAAAATTAGATTCAATTATTCAACATAGATGCCTTCGAGGGCGATACAGCGATTATAGCGATCTTTCAACTTTCCGATACCATTTTTGTAGTACGATTTGTCTTTTGCTTCACAATAGGCGATTACTTCTTCATAGGCGCTAAATTTCTTTCCAGCGAGCATTCTTTTGAGGTCTGAGAACAGGAAAAGTCGCTGGGGGCCAGATCTGGCGAATATGGTGGATGCAGAATCAATTCGCAGTCCAATTGATGCAATTTTGCCATTGTTTTCATTGATTTGTGACACGGCGCTTTGTCTTGATGGAACAGTACCTTTCTTTTCTTCAAATGGGGCCGTTTTTCAACAATTTCATCCTTTTAACGATCCGATAACGCTATATAATAATCGCTGTTGATGATCTGGCCTTTTTGGAGGTAATCAATGAATATTATACCTTGCACATCCCAGAATACTCATGCCATAACCTTGCCAGCTGACTGTTGTGTTTTTCCTCGCTTTGAATTTGGTTTATCGTGTGTAGTCCACTCAGCTGACTGTCGATTGGACTCCGGGGTGAAATGATGGAGCCATGTTTCATCCATTGTTACATATCGATGCAAATATTCAGGTTTATTGTACTTGAACAGCTTTAAACACTGGTCAATATCATTAACACGTTGTTGCTTTCGATCGATTGTAAGCTCGCGCGGCACCCATTTTGCACACAACTTCCTCATGTACAAATATTCGTGAATGATATGATATACACGTTCAGATGATATCTTCACAATGTCTGCTATCTCGATTAGCTTCACTTCACAGTAATTCAAAATTATTTTGTGAACTTTTTTGAATTTTTCTTCGGTGACAGCCTCATTTGGGCGTCCACTGCGTTTGCCGTCTTCGGTGATCATTTCACTACGTTTGAACATAGTATACCTATCAATGATGACCCCGGAAACTTTTCATCAAGCCAAGATTTTGGTTCATCTGTATTTTTCCCTTCAAAAAGCAATATTTTATCAGCAAACAAAATTGTTTTTTTTTTCCATATTTTCTCAAATAACAAAAGTAGCTATATCCACGAAATATCTCACGAACTAATTATCGGACTGCTGTCAAATTTTGACAGGTATCGTTTGGAGGTTAGTATTAACTGAGATGTCTAAAAACATGGTGAATGCACTCGTCAATTTTTGAATGGAATGACATTCGACCAAATTGAAAATATTAGTTTCATTTCGTGGCGGCGCCGCAATGTCATTCCTTTCATTTCGATCTTTTTTCCTTTGATTTTGTTAGGATACATCAATTAAAACTGATCCTAGCCAATCAGAAGCTTGAACTAATATTATAAAAATTGGCAAAACAAAAGCTAATCAGTCCATACACCAGGTTTTTAGACATCTTAGTATTAACTTAAAATCATATGGATTTAGTACTAGTACGCCATCTGTGCATCAGACCGGGACTTTTCAATTGGTCTAATAGTTTACTCGAACTAAGGGTAATGACAATAAATCTAAAATTCAACGGACGACTTTTTCGAATACGAGGTGAATTATGAATAATTCGGTGATCTTCAACAGGTTTCTAGGTCAGGGATTCATTCACAAAACCAACTTTCTGTGAAAAAGGCCAACTAGTTTCGACTTTATTTCAAAGTCTTCATCAGGGCTCTGAAATGGAACAACAAGAACTACAATCAAATACAGATGCACGAAATTACAACATTAAAAGTTAAAATCTTATTTTTAAAATCCTTACAAACATATAAATTCAGAAAGTGAGGAAACAATAATGGATTTTTTTTAAAACTGAGGTTAGCATATCAGTTGTTTATGGAGTGTGCGCGTTTGATTTTGGTTGGACAACAACTTCTATCAATCTTTCATTTTTCCTATTAAATAATAGTACGCGGTATTCAGATTTTCTCTTTCATTTCTCTTATTGATGGAATTTTTGTCCTGTTTTATGGATATCATCTGATGTAATAACCGTTTCTTTAAATTTGTCTGCCTACCTAATATTCCTACTGAGCCCGGATCGAAATTAAATGAATGAAGGAGATTTCTTACGTGCTCCGCTAATGCAGTATTATTTTCTTTTTTGTTCTTCAATGGATTGAGGATGTTAAGGGAGTCTCTTTTGTGTTCGGAAATTCGGTCCTTAAGGTACCGACCAGTTTGTCCTATATATGTGGCTGGACAGTCTTTACAAGATATTTTATAGATGATGTTACTGAGTAATTCTATGGGGGTTGCACTCTTAGTTTTTGTGAAGAATTTTTTTTATAGTATTATCAGATTTGAATGCTATATTGGTGTTTAATTTGGTGAATATATTCTTGATTTATTATGATTGATTATTATGAATAATGTTTGACTCATCCCGTTTCTTACAATAATTTTTATTCAAAACCAGTCTAAAATTATTACCATTCGGGTAAGCAATATTTATCGCGCAAAAGTGTTTTATTCGAAACTATTGCTTAGTCGTTAAAGTTGAATATCTCATGAATACTTCAACCTATAATTGTTTCCATTCTTCGATTAAACCCAACTAATCATTGTGAAACTCATGTTGTGCAATATCATCGATTACATTTCCGATAATATCTAGTAATTCTCCGAATACCGATACTTAGAACTGTCAGTGGTGACTCATACGAACAAACTAAACAACAACCAAACGCAGCAGTTCTCAACAACGATCATTAGGCTGAACCAACAGCAAATTGAACTGTTATAATGGGCCCATAAAAAATTCATCCGATTCGCCAAAGATGGAAACTTTCAGCCACGATCGTTATCAATTTGTAGGAATGTAGCACGAAACATTTCATTAAAATCGTATAGAAAACAGGTATCTACTAAAAATCGATACAGGTTCTAGTTTGGGCTAGGCCATTATTTTTTTTCAATGGAACACGTTGAAAAAAACTTCATTTTCGCGAACAGGCGTACGTGTTTTTCGGGTGGATATCGTGTTTGCCCAATAAAATCGGAATGTGGATATAGAGGATGAACATGCAGTGGGTATTTGGTTGATTTTAATTGGATTTGCATCGAATTTTTGTATAGTGCTGGTGGGATTTACTTAATGTTTGCATAAACAGCATTATTTTTGTATTTTGATGAGAATTTACATTGGAAGTATTAGATCCACACCTTTAAATCGGTTTCCAGTGAGCATATACTTCCGCCTCATATTCGTAGACAGGTTGCAGTCAAGAAATCTTGGGAAAAAATTTGATTTCTACCCGAACTTATTTCCAATTGTATCTTACCTCTCAGATATCAGAACAGCCAGATTAAAGTCAAGCAAACCTTTATGGATTAATGCTTCCCTTCTATCTAATGAAAGTGACAAGGAATTTTGGCATTCGGAATGGAGTTCTTGTAATGTCTTCAACAAAAGTCTAATCATTGGTCCTTCAGAGAAAGTTCCATGTTTCAATCTTCCTAAGAAAATTTGGTTCATTTCAAATCGACTTAGGACCGGTCATGCAATAGTATTCTCTTAAAATGGCATTCTTTCGACAGCCCATTATGTGAGTGTGGTCTAGAAGAAACCATTGACAACTTGGAGAATACTTGTCCAATTCATAAATTTCATGGTGGATTCGAAGCTATCCACTCAGTTTCAGATTTTTTTCTGAATGGGTCGCTAACTTCAAATCAATATAATGGAAACTACAACATTTATTTCTTTCTGATTCTCTTCTCTTTTGTTGTCAGATTAAATTTAAATATATGCGTCGTCAACTTTTGGTGAAGAAAAAGGATGGAAAACATTTTGTTTGGATAAAGAAAAGGCTCTTCTATATAAATATGTCAGCTCATTCTGTAAACAAATACTGTAAACTAAGTACTCTTGTTTGTAATACACAAACCAATCAATGTTTTTTCTGATGTTTTTATCTGTGCTCTTGTAGCATACATTGAAATATATGATGCCCCATTCACATTTCTTTTGCTAATACTGAGATATATCTATACATGTTTCATTGTTCGAAGTGAACAATTTTTGGTATTGCTCTTTCTCAAAAGAATATATGTATATATTTCTATGGAAGGGATTGACCTGTGTGTCCATGCTCAAATGTGACATGGTTGAAAGTAGCCAATACTTTTGATAGAAATTGAATAGTATGTTTGACCAGCAAGAGTTTGAATCACTGTAAGCATAAGAACATCAGATAAGATTGAATGAAAGAGTCAATTGGCTAGAATATTTTCCTCCTGTCAAAAATTCTATGTATATGGAGAACAATTATCGAAAATTACAGCGATAATTGCATTGTAGGAAGCGAAACAGCACTGCGATAATTGTTTTGTTCATAGATGCATAGTTTCTTTGCATCTTACACAGTTCGAATCTATGGCAATTCCATTCTAAATCAGTTTGACAAGTAATGTAACAGTTCATTCGGGAAATATTCTCCCGAATTACACTTGTGCATCAAAATGACCGAAAAATTTCGCATTCCAGCGTGTTTTCTTTGAAAAACTGCATTCGGTCATTTCATTTTTGGAGAAAGAGCCCTCCACCTTCGGTGTCGGGCTCTTTATCCAAAAATGAAAATGAACTCATGCAGTTTTTATGACAAGACGCTGTCATGCAAAATTATCGGTAATTTTGATGCACTTTGCAATTACTCACGAAAACAGGCATTCAGAACTGCTAAAAGTTTAACCTATTTTCTATATCCTGATGTTTTCAATATCAGCAGATCCTACAACGTCTATTAGGAGTTTTGGCTATCAGATTTTAAACTTAGTTGTGGTTCTAAGTCTGTCCAGTTCTGAACGCTTGCATAGTATGTATTCAGCTGTCTCCATGTTCGCTTTGCACATCCTGCAAATTGAACTTGCTAAAAAGAAGATACTTATAAATACAGTAGTATTTTTGTTGTGTGGAAGACATTTCATGAACCTTTTCTTTTGCGTGATGTCATTAAGTCCAGAAGGATTACTGAGCTCTCATTGGAGATCTGCAGCCTTATTTTCCAAGACCAAAGAAGGCTCAGGACCAGCGGGTATTACACTTGATGTTTTTTCTGCAAATTCACCAACTTGTTCAGTGCCTTCAAAACCACTCTGCTACGCTCTATCTATAGTATCATAGCACTCTCAATGTAGCAAAGACAATGGCTATATGATTCTAATTTCTTCAGCATTATCTGTCTCTCCATTGCCATACCTCACTTTGTATGTTTGATGTTTTTTCAAAGGATTCTTGAGCACAAAAACATGGGAATTCTGTTTGTTGAGACAGAGGGTTCTTACCCTTTGCCAAGGCTCTTTGCCTTTCATCCACCAATATTCAGTTGGCTTGTTGATTGATGTTCTAATTCTACAAAGTTAACAGAAAAATTGAGTGATTCTTCTTCTTTAATTTAGGCCTTATAATACCTCTTGATCCAAGATGGACCTTCTCACGATCACAATTATAATGTTTTCAGGCACCAAACACTGAAACCAGTGATATTTTATTACAAAGTTTTGGAAATCCATTAAAATCGAGAAGCAACCCCTGCCATTGTTCAGCACTATTGCTGCTCTCAATCATCAGAGAACAGGCATTATTTCAGGTCTGTGGACACTGTAATGGCCAATCGAAGCGACATGACATTGTTGTGTTCCAATTCGACCGTTAGTTAGTGCGAATTGTTCTTACAGCTGAAATTGATTATGCGGCAAAACAGTCTAGCCAACATTCGGTCTTTTCCACAGGCTGCTTCCATATAAATATATATATTGTTTAATTCGACACTGGAATAATGTATTGGAGTGTTAATAATATACGAGCAGAGGAATCGATAAAATTGTGTGTGGTTGTATAATTAGTCTGGGTATATTCGTTGAAAAAAAAAGGGATTCTGCCTCTGGTTATGAATATCGATGTGAATAATTATTTGGATGGTTGGTTAGCCTGCTTTAAACAAGGGTTCACATGAATTTCGTGATATTTGCCATGTTAGGTTGTAAATTTGTGGAGCTTTTTGTGTTTCAACATTATTAGTGTCAACGATTGTATTGTATGGTTTACACTGAGTCTGATGGAATGATTCACAGTACGTAATGAACAATCGGGTTGTAAAGATTTCTGAAATTTATTTTTTGTGTTCAAATTGACACATTTGCTGAGCAGTACCGTATATAATTAATTTGCTTCTATGTAAATCCTAGGATCATTTTAACGTTCTTGAACGCATAAATGCTGAATATAGTATGTTCTCTTATATATAACATAGGACGGAAGTCTGGACAGTCAAGTTTGCAACTCTCAGGTCGAATCGAACCATTTGAAATGTGAGTCTTTCGCAAGATGCGATGCTTCAGATCTTTTGGAGGGATAAAGCGTCGAATGGGATGATGCAAGACAATGTTAATGTAGTTAAATAGCTTTTATTATTTATTTAAAGGCGGAAAACAACCCACTTCGGAGAAGTGTTCAGTATAAATTGCTTATGTTCATCATAAAAGGCAAAATAGGGGGGCAACGAAGACCTGGAAAACGACAACATACCTGGATGAAGGATATAAGAGATTGAACAAGAATGAGTGTCCAAATGTAAGCTCACACTACCCAAAAAAAATATATATATTCCATAGTTGTCGCCAATGTCTACTAGAAAAAGTACTGAAAGAAGAACAAGAAGTTCAGTCGTCAAAAGCTTTCGTTTTTGATGAGGATATATTCCTCATTGAAATGAAAAATGATGAAAAGGTCAGGAGTTTTTGAGCGCTCATTCATTCATTAGTCAATTGCACGAACTGAATATAGCCTCTCTGTATGTTTATTTGGTCTACTTTAGCTGAGCTGATTCCAAAAATGTATCACATGTTGATTCCAATTGATACAGGTTGGACAAAAATACAATAGTTTTGTGTGTGCTCATAAGGTAACGCGTAATATTCTTTATCAGTTAAATTAACAATATTATCGTAAATACCTATTGCCTAGCAGCAATTGGTTTGAATGTTACACCCTGTAGTTTGTTACATTTTTAGATCAATAAAAATGAGCTGTTTCCAAACATGTTGGGTACTGGTGGTCTAGCAGAAAGAATATAAAAGAAATTACTTCTTATTTTTATACATTTTTATTAATCTAGAAATGTAACCAACTACAGGGTGTTACATTCAAACCAATTGCCGCTAGACAAGTATTTTTGATAATATTGTTGATTTAACTAATAGAGAACGTTATGCGTTACTTTATGAGCACACAAAGAACTATTGTATTTTTGTCCACCCTGTACCAATTGGAATCAACATGTGATACATTTTTGGAATCAGCTCAGCTAGAGTAATCGGAAAATTGAGACAAAATGGGTGTGTTCCATTTAAAAAAAAATGACCGTGACGTCATAACTCGAAAGTAATTCACCCTGTATATTAGATTATTATTTTAAAATACGGTAAATTAAAATGAAAAATCGACGTGTTTCAGGATTATTTCTTAAAATGGTCTGTTTAGCTAAAACTGAATTTGTTCCATACTTTACGGACACAGTGTATGTTCGTCAAGTGTTGCAACCACTTCGAATTCCGACCAATCCAACACCATTCAGATCCCAATCAATTACCGGTCCATACATCCATCAATACCGCGGCATTTGTCAACTCAATACCCCCGTTTTTCGGATCGCCAACATACATCGTCGCTCGTGTGCCGAATCATTAGTTCAGCAACAATAATTGATGTCGCCTCGAGCGTTTCGAAAAGCCTGGCACTATTGGCCATCAGCCTGCCCATAACTTTCTCTTATTGGGCGAAAAAATCCGGCATTTTTCAAACGGCCTGGGAGAGCGCTAGAAAGCTGGGTAATGGTGATGATTCTGTCGATATCAGTGAAAGTGGGACTTTTTTTCTCGGCCATTATCGTTTGGAAGGCGAAATGGCGGAAGCGGTTCCAAAGTGATATCCTTATCGAAACATTCCGAGGAGTTATATTGTTTGGAGATGGGAAGGGGTAGCTGTAAATCGGGGGTTTCCACCTCTTTAGTTTTCACGAAGTGCTAGAGAAATGCTGGCAGGTGTGGCTACCTTTAGAGTATGAGTGTTCAAGAATATTTGAGTTACTATTAGTATGCTTTTCAAATGGAATTCTATTGAAAGCCCACTATGTGAGTGTGCTGTAGAAGAAACCATTGACCACTTGGTGAATAATTGTTCAATTTATAAGTTTCATGGTGATTTTCAAGCTATCCATTCAATTTCTGATTCTTTTTCAGAATGGGTCACTAATTTGAATCAATATTATAAAAACTATATAACATTCATTACTCATTTCTGGTTCTTTTCAATTTTGTTTCTAGATTCAATTATAATATATATGCAATTTTTGATGAAAAGGATGGATGGGAAAGATTTTGTAAGAATGCAGAAGCTCTTCAATATGTCAGTTTATTCTGTAAAGAAATACAAACCAATCACTGTACGAGCAGACAGAGTTTTTGCTGTTTATCTGTGCTCTTGTATTATACCTTGTAATGTATGATTCCTTCTGCTAATAGTAGCTGAGATATCTACACATGCTAATCATTTTTTGTATTGCACTTTCTCGAAAGATAATTTATATATATATATATATATATATATATATATATATATATATACAGAATGTTTTTGAAATATTGGACCTTTACGGAATATTAAAGTTGACATATTCAAATTGACATTAGAAATGAACACGTTCTATATCTTGCTTGTCAATTCAAGGGAAGGTTGCTCCAGATTCATGAGAAGTATGAAATATCTCTTTGGCTGGTTAGAAGTACAATTCCCGATCAAAGCTCGAGAATTCTAATAAGGAGAAATTTTCCAGCGTCGCAATCCATCCTTCTGTGTATAAGTAACTGGATAACCTTTTGATCTTCAGTGAACTATGTTCGTCGCTCCACTTCTTCCTCAACAACACAAACACATCACTGCAGACTTAAATGCAGTTCGGACTGATGTTGGTTTATAACGCAATCTCTTTCCAGACTTATTCCCCACAGACTTGAATGCAAGATGGAAGGATAGATCTTTCACAGCACACTCTAGAGACTCTTGAACATCTCCACTCTTTCCACGATACGATGAAAAATAGACTACTGGAAGTCAAAATATACAGCTTGGGTTTCATCTGGTCCGGGAATCGAATGTGAGGCTAGAGTTATTTCATGCAGCAATGAGTCAAATCGTCATTCTGTTCTGGACGTATGAAGCCTGATAGTCAGATCCGACTAAACAACTCAAAACTTCATCAAATTAATAGTACCGAATAGTTTTAAGATCATACAAAATTTTAACATCCAGCGAAGACCTGCAACTGATAATTTTAACAATGAACACGATTTACTTTGCTTCTACTTTCAGTGACTCTTTCAATGAACATTGGTCTCAATCTTGGTTAATTGGTCCTTCTTCTGGGAGGTGTGAACCCTTTCAAATCTTTTATATTCTTCACCCAGATGTGTTGTCCTCTTCCTAGTCCTTGTTTTGCCTGTTTATGATCAACTAGAGCAATATTGATACTGATCAGTCCTCAACACGTTATTTTCTGCCTTTTAATATATGTTTATAGCTCTCCATCTGCACTTATATTGTCTAGCATCCTCTCATTAGACATATGTCTAAGAAATCTTGAGCATTCTGCGAAAGACACACATTTCAAATGCTTCGATAAGCATCAGAGTTGCAAACTTGAATTTTCGGGCTTGCATTCTTCATAAAGGAAAAGAGTATATTATAGGATTCAACTATTCGATGACGTAGGATGCGTTACTAAGAAGTATCTTCATTCGCTCAAATGCTAATCCAGCATAATCTACTCAAGACAATATAAAATATTTCTCGAGAAACATGCGTTCGAAGCAATTCTTTTAGACGTATCGATTGCAAATGACAAGAAAAAGCCAACAGAAGAGGATGACAAGGTTTCAACATAATTCATTCTTGAATTCTAAACCAATAAAGAATACTTTCAACAAAAATCATTTTAAATATCATCTGAACACATTATCAACAATCAAAAATGAAATCAAAGAACGAGTGGTTGAAAAAATTCCTAGGATGAAACAGACAAGTCTAAGTTACACCAAGAGAATTAAGGTGGGAGAAAGAGGTCGACGAGGACCGGACAAGACGAATCACATCCCTTGTACTTGTCTGAGGCTAATTGAAGGAGTGAGATATCCAAGAGAAGACTCTCTCCCACGCTGACAGGCCGAAACCGTAACTCCTGCTATTCCCCCAAAACTGTCGTGATTCCCCGTATCCAAAAATGGCTTGGATGCTGTTTATTAATCAGGCCGACATCGCCCTTCCCGGAACCGGACCTTTCCCAGGAAATGGCCCGGTTTTTTCGCTACGCCGTGGAATTAGAGTAGGCTCTGCACGATAGGATGCCATCCATAATTCACATCGGAATGAATTTGCTCCCAGAAGCAATCAATAACAGAATAGCAAAACCTCAGCAAATTTCATCATCTGAGAGGGCGCGAGGCTATAAATCAATTCCTTTGCGATACAGCCAGTGGCGGCGGGTAGGACGGAGGGGAGATAACGAGGTCAAAATTGAAGGAAATTGGGTTCTATCTTTGGTGTGGTGAAGAGGGATGCGTTTAATTCTTCGTAAGCTGTGGGAAGTGTTTATAAGTTCGTTATCCTTTTTGCTGGACGTTTCTGAGAGTCTTCGAAGAGGGTGTTTGGGGAAGTGCTGATTTAAAGGACTCTGTCGACCTCTGGGGGATTGAAGCTTTCAGGCTTTATTTTCGAAAGATTAACTATATAGGGCTTAAATGATGAATATTTGAAAAGAATTCAATTCGTACCATTGTACGACAACTACATGGTAGAAAACGCAGTAGATGACGATTTAACACCCTTCAGTGCTACTTGGATTTTGGATGTTATCTAGAATTATCCACAAAGAAAGTCTTTTACAGAATTGTCGTGAATTACCTAGGAAAGTAAAGTGTTTCCACACAAAACTCATACCCTTCTTCTTCGGTTCAAACTTGAAGAATATGTTATTCTTTGGAGGTTTGTTAAATCAGTCACCAGTGATTTTAAAGGGTATCTTGAGTTTGAACGACAGAGCAACTTCGATAAAAGTATCAGCTTAGAGATTCTTTCATCATTCCATTTTTCTCCTTATTAATTTTAGCCTAAGACTTGTAAGTCAATCCTTGCTTGACTTAGATAACCCTCTCCAGCGTTTTGGAAGTCTTCCAATGGGTCTTCTTGTGGCACATGCTTTATCTGTCTGATTTCGAATTCCGTAGATATATCTTGGTAGATATCTCTAACTCAAGACAGTTAAAATATATTACTTACTAGACGTTTCTGAGAGTGGTCTAAGAGGATGTTTGAGGAAAGTGTTGAATGATGAATAATTGAAATAAATTCAATTTGTATCATTGTTGAAAAATTTTAGGGAAGAAAAACACAGTAGATGACGATTAAACACTCTTCAGTGTCACTTGGATGTTATCCAATACTATATCCACAAATAACATCTCTTTCAGAAAGTAAGGTATTATTACACAAAACTCATCTAACTTCTTCAGATAAAACTTGCAAGACTATAGTATTTTTTTGGGTTTTTCAAATCAGTGAGCAGTGACCTTAAAGGTCTCTTACGTTTGAAAGGCAGAGCAAGTAAAAATATCAGTTTGGAGATTTTTTCATCATTATATTTTCCTTCATATTCATTTAAGCCTAAAGGTTTTAAGTCATTCTTCGGTAGACTCAGATACCCAGGAGTCTCCCATTGTTTTGGAGGTCTGCCAGTGGGTCTTCTTGTGCCACTCTACATGCTCCATCTGACTGATTTTGAATTCCTTAGATATTTCTAACCCTGGATAGTAAAAATACATGACTTGTTCCATATGTTGGTCTTTAATGGAGACATCGAAGTTTGAACTGGACAATAGGGTCAGTTTTTCCAATAATTATCTAATTTTCCTGAGTGGTTCACGAAATATCCAAAAGAAATCTGGATAACAACAAAACATTTTCCTAAATGACGCAGATGAACGTTTAACTTTTAATTAAGAAATTGCTGTGAGAATATTGGCTCTGCCTCTTAAAACTCAAGGTACTCTAAGGTCATTACTGAACAAAGCTCTCTGCTGACCTGGGAGTGGTGTAAACCGTAACACTTCTGACTAGAAGCAACAAAAAAAATGAAATAAGAAGTTCTCCTGTAGAAATATTCCCAGATATTTGTAAGAGAATAGTCATATAAAATTTGTATACTCAAATCTGAAATGAAACATACCCTACAAAGACTGAACATACTGTGCAAATGCTCAAAACTGGAAATTGTTAATCAGAGACTGGTCAGAGGTCTGAAAAGCTTATTCCTAGACAATGGGTCCCTACCTTTATCCCATTCTAATTCCAATTGTAGAGTGGTATAGTTTGTCACCCTGTTCAAACAATTTCCACCCAAAATAGCCTTGTAGGTCGGTAATTTTCGTTCGTTACAAAAAAATATCTACCCACACTCGCCGGAGTTAGTGATAACAATACATACATTGTCTGGGTACAAAATCAACACAGTGTATTGAATTCCCAGTTTGCTCAATCGATTTCGATCTGCTGGCAAACATTTTCCACGTATCACAATCCAGTGTCATTAGCCCCAAACTGAAAAACAATGCTGTTAACCGGTCGGTGGCGTGACACGAGAAAAACAATCGCTTTCAATTTGGGGAGCGGTTTAGATCCAGTATAAATTGCAGGGTCAATCTAAGATGCAGAAAAAATTAGTGGACACTTTCCCCTTAAACGATTATTACCGTAAGAATTTCTCGATTATTTGAAAACTTCACATCGAGTGGTTTTGCAACTCGAAGGGGTTATCACAATTGCAAAACTGGACAATAATGAGCGAACGCAAGAATTGAATACCATAAACTGTATGTGACAGGATGATTATTCTCATAAATATTTTGGTGAGTAGTCAAATTTTTGAATCATCAATATAGATTTTGAGACCAGACTCAAGATAAGTAACAACTCGTGATATTTATTTCTTCTAATTGTTGTCGCTACATATTTTGATAGTTATTTGGGCTGTCTATATCATCCAATGATGTATCCAACATTGATTTCTTCTATTTGAATTATTGCAGCTATCACCCTAGAATCGTTGTAGGCTGAGCATCAATGAAATACACAAGTGGAAGCTCTATAGTCCTTTTGGCTTTTTATGGATGAAAAATTTTTGGTGTAATTCTCCTAAAAGAAAACTGATGAAAGAGGAAACCTCAACATTTTAGATCAATCGAAAGATGTGTTTCCTGTTGTTACCCCTTCAAAGCAAAGTAATTACAACCTTCCAATCAACAAGTATATCGCTGTCTGAAGCCTACACATATCTACAATAAAAGCTATCATCAGAGTTAATGGTCACCTCCTAATCAATAAGTCTTCGACATCAGCCAGAAGAATAAATCTAACTGCATCACAATATTTTCCATTTCTTCATTGACAACTCAAATATACCGAATATGTAGAATTTTTCTTTTTCTAATTTTCTGGTTAATCCATTCATCCTGCAACATTTTGTAGAACAAAATCGTTCGAGAATATCGCAGACTCGCACAGATCTCATGGTTATATTTCATTTTTATATGTTGGTTTTCATCCTGACATGGATTATCGTACGGATCTATTATCTGTCAAGTTTGTGATATGGAAAACTGTCCTCTTAACTAACATTTTTCCATTTGAATCAATTAGATTCAAACCTCTTGGCAAAGCCCTCGGATGTGATGCCTACTATATTCGATTTCGAAGTACCTTTTGAAAAGGTCATTGATGACCATCTCAGTGCAATGAACTTCGTGAATTGCTCTGACAAAAATTCCTCCATGTGATATACCTATAGATCAAAATCAGAAAGAGGCATAGCTATTGGGTTATATGGTTATATCTTGTATCTTTAGATCCCTGAGGAGTGAGCCCTTTATCTTGCAAACCGAGACACTAGCTGTCTATGCCTGCGCCAAGAATGTCCCAAAAAAACCCTAAAAGGGGCGCGAATTTACATCACTACAGACAGATCACGCTGAGATCCCTGAAATCATGTATCCAGTGGTCTCTACTGACATGAGAGTGTCGTAATACCATAAAGCTACTGGCCAGAGGAATAAGAGAAACTCTACTATGGGTAGCTATGCATTGCGGTATTGAAGGAAACAAAAAAGCCTTGAACTTGCAAAATGGGCATTTAGGTTAGCACTCGTTGACAAATAAAAAGCAACGGTCCAACAATGGTAGTGGTACCATAGAAAAATACTCTGGAGAAACAAACCTGGTCTTGCTCAGTCAAAAAAATTCATGGTGCTTTCACCGACCTATACCATGAAGCTTTAGAAGTTACCACGTGCTGAGCTTCAGGTAATAGGGTATTGCTGACAGAACACTGTCGATGCAAATACTTTTTTCACCGCATGGGTAAGTCAGCAGATAAAATCTGCAGACTCTGTGGGATGGAGGTAGAAACAGCCGAGCACATAGTGTGCAAATGTCCGGGGCTGACTGGCCTAAGAACCACCCAATGGGTAAGTCAGTTCTGGATACTCACGAAGTAATAGCCAAGGTTCTTAAGGACGTCGTCGATTTCGTTAACCGTATCGACGGTCACAGTTCCCGGAAGCTGAGGAATTAGAGAAAATAAGGTATAATACTCGAACAGAAGGCTCATTCTACTCCTCGTTCATTCAAAAACATACCACTTCATGGTTTATTTTTGAATTTAGAACTCGAGGAAGAATATGTCAACGTTTTCTGCTCTTTTATCATAAATAACTATCTCCATTTCACCATTGACAATACAAACCTCACGAATAGTATCTCCAACACCCTTTCATGCAAACACGAGGACTTACATCAAATCTGTCACACCCTTTGACTCCATTCAATAGCATCATCTTTTGTACGAGATGCAGTTTCAAATCCCATACACTACCACATCTCTGTCCTCCAATAAAACCAATCAGACTGAGGAGGCACCCGAATGCAGCAATCGCCTTCAAAGCTATCCGAATTATCTTCTATGCTTCCTCCCTCCCATGATTCAATGGTCTGGCTGTTGTGCGATCTCTAACGGCGCTTTCAACGAATCGCGCACGCTTTGGGGATATTATCGCAGGTATTACCTCGCCCTATTTGAGATGTGGATCGAAAAGCCGATTTCGGGAATTATATACAATTTATGCGATTAGGGTACTGGGAGTAGGGATGTGGAGGCGGGTGGAAGGGGGGGTAGTATAGAGATTGTCGTTGTGAATTTTGCAACGCGTGCAGGTCTATTGTGTGCGCCGACGTGCTGGACGTGATGGGGGTTAACGGTTGGAAAAAATTGGGGATTGGGAATGTTCTGGGTTAATTCATGGATTTTTCAGATATTTTCGACTGTGTCAATGACTAGTTATTACTCAGGATATAAGATTAATTCTCTTTTTTTTCATCTTAAAACAATGAAGCTTGTGTAGATGAAATCTTAGTAAAGGGTGTTTTTTTTCGAGGTATATAACTTTAAGTTGGCAATTCTGTTCAAGATGGCGACCGATTTGACAGCTGTCAAGTCATTTATTCTAAGTCTGGTTTGGCAATCATGAATAGACTCACGCCTGAACAACGCTTGCAAATAGTGCAATTTCATTTCGAAAATAATGGTTCTGTGCGGAATACGTATCGCGCACTACGTCCATTTTATCGTCGACAAAATCGTCCATCAGAGCAGTTAATTCGATTAACCATGGAACGTTTTCGAACCACGTTTACTCTTATTGATAACTCGCATCCCCAGAGACGCCGTACGGTGCGTACAGAATAAACTATTGCTGCTGTAGAGCGTAGCATTGAGGAAGACCCGAATGAGTCTATCCGCCATCGAGCATAGGAATTGGATCTGTGTCCATCCACTTTATGGAAGATTTTGCAGAAGGATCTTGGTTTGCGTGCTTACAAAATCCAACTCGTGCAAGAGTTGAAGCCAAACGATCATCAAGTAAGGCGTAGAATTGGTCGAATGGGCCCAAAATAAGATTGCTGTTGTTCCCGATTTTCATAATCGAATTTTGTTTAGCGATGGAGCGCACTTCTGGTTGAATGGCTACGTCAACAAACAAAACTGCTGCATTTGGAGTGAAGCTTATCCTCAAGTGTATGTCAAAACACCGTTACATCCAGAAAAACTGACTGTTTGGTGCGCTTAATGGGCTGGTGGAATCATTGGTCCGTACTTCTTCAGTCAATGGTGATGGGTATAGAGCCATGATTACTAACTTTTCCATTCCTGAATTGAACAACCATGATGTCCAGGAGCTGTAGTTCCAACAAGACGGCGCAACATGTCACACAGCTCGTGCCACAATCGATTTATTGAAAGACACGTTTGGTGACCGCCTAATTTCACGTTTTGGACCTGTGAATTGGCCTCCAAGATCTTGTGATTTAACACCGCTAGACTACTTTCTGTGGGGCTATGTGAAGTCATTGGTCTATGCGGATAAGCCACAAACCCTTGACCATTTGGAAGACAACAGTCGCCGTTGGAAAAAGTCATCGGAAATTGGACGTCCAGATTGGACTACATCCGAGCCAGCCATGGCGGTCTTATGCCAGAAATCATATTTTAAATTCGATGCCACAAGATTATCTTGCGGATAAATAGAATTCATGTCAATCGAATAATCCATCGTTGTTTTATTACAATTTAAAGTTCTATAGCTCTAAAAAACACCCTTTATAATAATAACTGTCTTGCCTTCTGACCGATTCCTTTCGTGACCATCTCAAGTCATCCAAACGTCACGTATATCCGAAACTCTAACCTCCAATCCCCGTCAAGGAGTGGCATCAGGATAGCCAACAACCGTAATCGAATATCCCAACATATTCCCAAAACGCCCAACGATCCAGCTTACATTATCCAAGACACCTGCTCCCCCATCAGCAAGCCTTGCCCTCTTGATCACACGCGAAACGGCCATAAAACTCCCAGAAGCATGTAATTACTTGTGTCCGAATCGCCTTGCTTCCTCCTCGCTTCCGGTATCGCATGATTTCCGGTTCTGCTAAGAGCCCTGGTAAATTTAAATTCGTGCCGGGTTACACTGTGTTGGGGTTCGTCCCCGTAGAAAACGGAATCGGATCTTGGATTTAGCCACCGATGGGATTGTTGACGGTTTTGATATCAATTTGTTGGCCCACCTGCGATTTATCGACTGGAGGATTGGATTGGTCAACAAGAGGAGGCGTCGATTCATCTTTTGAGTGGCGTTTGAAGTGGAATTGAGAGGAGGATTATCCTTAAGGAGCGCCGGCTACGACCCAGAGGACTAACAAGTACCATTGTATAGAAGAGGTTAGATAAATTCCAAGAAATTGGCATAATTCCTGATTTTTCAGCATTTTCGACCGACGTGGCAACGTCGCATTTTTTTAAATTCTTTTTATTCAATTAGTCCCAAGTTTTCCACAACTTTTTTTTGCTTTACTTCTAATGGTATTCCATTTAAAGCCTCTTCGAAATAACATAAAAGAAGCAATTAGAGTCGAATTAAATAGATCGTAGATGTCATTCAATATGCTTAGGTATTTTCAAACATAACGCCATCGAAATATAATTCGATTTGTGTCTGCATCATGAATTTATTCTCCTTTAAACATGTCATTAATATGATAATTATAATAATATTTAAACATGTGCTTCAATATAGAGGAATCTGGCGATGAGGTTCATCGAATGCTCTCAAATACCTATGGTGAGGCCGCTCTAAGTGAAAGAACGGGCCGAGAGTGGTTTCAACGCTTCAACAACGGTGATTTTGACGTTAAAGGCCAGAATTGGAGGCATTATTTCATCCAGTTATAGAAAGCTCAATTTTTCTGTGTTCATCAGCAGTTGAAACCATAGAAATATTGGGACTCTTAGGTAAAAAAGGTTTTTGACCATTTTCTGTTATTTATTTCGATACAAACCATACGATGTCATAAATTTTTGAAATCAGGAAAAAATAAGCTTTCAAAAAATGTCACAGAAATCTAGTGTTCTTATTTGAAAAAAAAAAACTTTGGGTCATAGCTTCGTAATTAAAAACCCTTTTGAAAATACGAGCACGCCACTGGATTTTACGTAAAAAAGTGCCTGTATAATGTTTTAATTTCAGAGCTCTAGCATCAGTATTAGCGGAGATATAAAAGTTTTTCGATATCGCCATTTTTTCAATTTTCGCTTATAACTCGAAAACAAAAGAAGGTGGCCAAAAATGAATTCTACCCTTGTTAGTTTCTCAGAAAAAGAGACCAAGAATGGAGTATCAGATTTTGTCTATCTCCTCTGGCTTAAAAGTTGTAGTGCTAAAACATCGAAATTTGCCCACCCTGTACAGTCAAGCCACGGTGTATAGAATTCATACCGTGGCCAAACATGATTATTAGATGTGGCGCCACTGTGCTCAACGTGGCAACGTGGCAGCCCCCCCCCCCCCTTAGTACGAGAGTACAGAGATAGTCCTTTTTTCCTTCTCGTCCAGACCTTCAAGTCGTCAACACGTGCCATAAGTAAATACGCGCCGCACCACCACAGTTGTAAACCTTGTAACCAAGCAAAATATACACGTAAACCCGATACAGTCTATTTCTCGTTCCCGAAGGGGTGGTCCTTTATCACGCATTATTCACTTAGGTAATTCTCCAAAAATAAAACGTAATTGGAAGTGTAAAATTTCACTTCCTTCCATCCATTCCTTTCTCCACTGAAAACGACAACCTTGAAACAAACACAGCACGCCATTACATCAGTACATAACCCAACTCCGCCACGCGTCTTACTTAGTCAATACACGTCCCTATAATTCAAACATAATTCCCCCCACATCCAGGAACTCCCTCCTCCTAATGTGATCAATTACAACCCTCATTATTTTCACAGCTCCATAATCAGGGTAGAATTTCAATTTATCAGGAGGAGGAACAACGGATCCCATTCGTAAAGACGGCACATAATTCAATATAGACCGCAATTCCAGTCGAATTTCCAGAATGGTATTCCTTCCAGATGAAATTCCAGGCGATGCCGATAAACGCCTCTAGGAGAAAGTGGAGTAATTCCGGATATAGGGAGACAGATACGTAATGTGATCGATATCTATTATGGGAGGTGTATTGGGGGATATTGAATACGGGTAAAACAATAACTCAAATATTGTTGGAGAAGGTTTTTGATGTATCTCGATTTTTTAGCGATCGCTCTCCAAATATCGCTCTGTTATTTTGTCGCTATGTCTGTATTTTTCGAATGTAGAGCCTGGAATGGTCTCAAACGATAAAGTTTGTTTCACTGATGAGAATTCCGTCTTTGAATCGGATTTTGTCCATCCATTCATATAACGGGTGTTTTTTTCGACGTATATAACTTTAAGTTGGCATTACTGTTCAAGATGGCGACCGATTTAACAGCTCTCAAGTGATTTATTCTCAGTTTGGTTTGGCAATTCATAAAGAATAGACTCACGCCTGAACAACGCTTGCAAATAGTGCAATTTTATTTCGAAGATAATGGTTCTGTGCGGAATACGTATCGCGCACTACGTCCATTTTATTTTGTTTAGCGATGAAGCGCACTTCTGGTTGAATGGCTACGTCAACAAACAAAACTGCCGCATTTGGAGTGAAGCTAATCCTCAAGTGTATGTCGAAACACCGTTACATCCAGAAAAACTGACTGTTTGTTGCGGTTTATGGGCTGGTGGAATCATTGGTCCGTACTTCTTCAAAAACAATGATGGCCAGAACGTTACAGTCAATGATGATCGGTATAGATAGAGCCATGATTACTAACTTTTTCATTCCTGAATTGAACAACCATGATGTCCAGAAGCTGTGGTTCCAACAAGACGGCGCAACATGTCACACAGCTCGTGCCACAATCGATTAATTGAAAGTCAAGTTTGATGACCGCCTTATTTCACGTTTTGGACCCGCGAATTGGCCTCCAAGATCTTGTGATTTAACTCCGCTAGACTACTTTCTGTGGGGCTATGTAGAGTCATTGGTCTATGCGGATAAGCCACAAACCCTTGACCATTTGGAAGACATGTGTGTGTTATTGCCGACATACGGCCACAAATGTTGGAAAAAGTCATCAAAAATTGGACGTCCAGATTGGACTACATCCGAGCCAGCCGTGGCGGTCGTATGCCAGAAATCATATTTAAAATGTAATGCCACAAGATTATCTTGCGGATAAATAAAATTCATGTCAATCGAATGATCCATCGTTGTTTTATTGCAATTTAAAGTTCTATAGCTCTAAAAAAACACCCTTCATTAGTCTTTTCCTAGCTCACAGAAAGGCTCAGGTCCAGCAGGTGTTAACCTTGATGCTCTTTTTGCAAATTCATCGGCTTTTTTGTTTCCTTCAACACCACAGTTCCCTGGTACGCATAGTAGAGTCACTTTATGGCCTCTGGTCAGTTGCTTTATAGTGTTACGGCACTTTCAGGTCAACACAGACCCCTGGCAGTATTATTCGTGGTGATGAAGAAGATAATAGACCATAAGATCGAGGTGAAATAAAAAATTGATTGGATATTTTCCGACGAAATTTCAAGATGAGCAATATAGCTCACTCAACTTCATTTGCAGAGTTGAAGAGCAACAATTGCCTTTACTGGACAACTGATAACCCTCAAAAGCTACACCAAAAACCTCTCCATAACCCAAAGGTCACACAAGTTTATTATTGGACATTACTGCTTTGAAAAAGAAAGGGGATCCATTGATACAATAAATGCCAAGAAATTCGGTAAAATAAGTTCACAGCGTACACTCTCAGTATCTTTCCAAAAAAAAGGCAAGGATATCTGCTTAAACGAGCAGCTTCAGTGGCTTCTACGCTCTTCAAACTAGAGAATCTGATATTTCAAACCGCTCAGATCACTGTTTATTACCAACTGAATGTTACACAAATAGATTTCAACCCAATTGGCAGTTTTCCAAGTCTCACACACCAAAAATCAAAACGACTATCTCCCACAATACGCATCCTGGTTGGGCTGTTCCCTACTTAGCGTCGGGTTAACGCTAAATGTTCATATATATCAGGTTCCTGAGGCACGTCAGCGCTACCCTCGGATTCCCTGCTATTTATGTAGTTGCTAAGCTAGATACTCGGCTATTTACCCAGAGATATACCGCAGACAAATACATTTCCCCCGAACTCACTAATTACTTAATTTATATCCTAGAAGAATTACTGCTGAGGCCTTTGAGCACCTTGTGGCTTGTACTTTGGGAGATCCTTCCCGGATATCTCCGCTGGGTCTCGGGTTTTATGTTAATACGATGCATTATTCGCTAGGTGCAGTTATAATTCACTCTTCTGCTCTGATAGTGCCTTCTCGTGCACTTAACGTTGGGTGGGATTATCTGCTCGTGGCTCGGGATCATCGATGAGGGGTAAGGTTAACATGCTTTTGAGGAAAATCGGATTTTTTGTCGGTTTTATATGATTTTGGTTATTGGTTTTATTTGTCTGAGGAGGAAAGAATGTTTTCACTTTAGTGTTATGCCAGAACAGGCTTTATAACTACGTTTGAATTCTTTGAATTTCATTTCGGGAATGATCTGAAGTGTGTTTTTTTTAGAGCTATAGAACTTTACATTGCAATAAAACAACGATGGATTATTCGATTGACATGAATTTTATTTATCCGCAAGATTATCTTGTGGCATTACATTCCAAATATGATTTGTGGCATATGACTGCCACGGCTGGCTCGGATGTAGTCCAATCTGGAGGTCCAATTTTCGATGACATTTTCCAACATTTGTGGCCGTATATCGGCAATAACACGGCGAATGTTGTCTTCCAAATGGTCAAGAGTTTGTGGCTTATTCGCATAGACCAATGACTCCACATAGCCCCACAGAAAGTAGTCTAGCGGTGGTAAATCACAAGATCTTGGAGGCCAATTCACAGGTCCAAAACGTGAAATTAGGCGGTCACCAAACGTGTCTTTCAATAAATCGATTGTGGCACGAGCTGTGTGACATGTTGCGCCGTCTTGTTGGAACCACAGCTCCTGGACATCATGGTTGTTCAATTCAGGAATGAAAAAGTTAGTAATCATGGCTCTATACCGATCACCATTGACTGTAACCTTCTGGCCATCATCGTTTTTGAAGAAGTACGGACCAATGATTCCACCAGCTCATAAAGCGCACCAAACAGTCAGTTTTTCTGGATGTAATGGTGTTTCGACATACACTTGAGGATTAGCTTCACTCCAAATGCGGCAGTTTTGTTTGTTGACGTAGCCATTCAACCAGAAGTGCGCTTCATCGCTAAACAAAATAAAATGGATATAGTGCGCGATACGTATTCTGCACAGAACCATTATTTTCGAAATAAAATTGCACTATTTGCAAGCGTTGGTTAGGCGTAAATCTATTCATGATGAATTGCCAAACCAAACTGAGAATAAGTCACTTGACAGCTGTCAAATCGGTCGCCATCTTGAACAGAAATGCCAACTTAAATGTATATACCTCGAAAAAAAACACCCGTTAGAACAGTTCTGGAACTTTTGATTAGCGTTTTCATCTGAAAGTATGAAAAGAAAATTTTGTTTTCCTTTAGGCCGATCTCGAAGTATTGTCATTTCTCTTGATATAACGATTTTCGGTCCGACAGTCATCTGGTGTCATCTGGTGTTCCTCAAGGGTCACATTTGGGCTCATTTCTGTTTGTGATATTTGCAAATGATCTATGTGACGGTATGATTTGTGAGAGGTTGAGTTCTGCTGATAATAAAAGCATATATTCAATTATAAATATCATTGGATATTCCTTGTATTTTCTGATATAATTGAATTATATTCAGAATTGGTCCAAAGTACTGTTATAGTGGCGTCCAAGAATGTCACAAAGAAGCGTCGGACGTCCACAGGTGAGATGAAGAGATAACATCTAACGACAAACGGGAAAAAACTGGATGCAAACCGCCCAGCAAAGGTTGACATGGAAGTCTTCGGAAGAGGCCTATGTCCAAGAGTGGATATCTAGAGGCTAAAGAAAAAGAAGCAGAAGATTCAGAATTGGTGTAATCGAAATAGGTTATGTCTGAACGTTCAAAAGTCCAGGGTTGTAAGTTATACCAGAAAGACCACAACAATATCGTATTCTTATGGTGTTGTCAGTGTTGAGTTGGATCATTGTAGAGATGGAATAGATTTAGGCGTCATTGTTCAGCTAGAACCTGCATTCAATTGGGAATACTGTTGTAAAGACCTTGAATGCATTCAATTCCCATGAAAGGTAAACTAGCAACCGGGATTTGTGTATGAGACTTCATGTTGACTGTTTATAGTGCAGAACAGATTGTGCTTGAGTTATCAATTTGTATAAGCTTGTAAATATCATTGTTGACTCTGTCAGTCGACCAGTCTACTCAGCAAGATAAGTTTCGATGTCTCTTCATATTTATTTAGAGATCATAGAACTTTCAAACTTCCAAAAGCTATAACAAATAAACAACTGAACCCTCCTATTCATTTAATGGATTTATTGTTATTAGCAGTCGAATGAATGTTTATTCGTCCGCATCAGTGAATCTGATTCCCCAGTGAAAAATTAAAATAATATCTTTATTCTAATTTTGTTGTAATTTTTTGTTTTGATTGAACTTATTCTTGATTTTGTGCTGATGATATTGTCTTGTAAATGAAGAAACGTTAGACAGTGAAGCTATTGTTATTTATGAATTGATTGACAAAACAATAATTATTGACTCTTTGCTATTTGAATGCTTGCATAGTTTTTAGTCACATGAACTGAATTTTTCACCATTTCAACTCTAATGATTAATTATTGCATGACAGAAATAAAGATGACAAATGCAATTTGAAACGCCTGTGAATCAACCATCTGAATCCCAGAACAAAAGTGTGAAAAATCAGTTTCAATGATGCGGACAATTTTAATTTCCATGGCTTCGACAACCGACACAACTGAACGACTTTGAATTCTATTCAATCTTTCTATTCAAACCTTTTATATCCTATCATAATCTCAATGACAGTGTATCTTCGTTTTCATTCGCATACAACTAGTGAATCCAGATAACGTGAATTTTCAGTGGCGTCGGGTGGAATATCAACTAGTTATTGTCATAAGGACATTATTTATGCTGTTGTAGTTTGCAATTTTTCTATTTGTTTATCTTGTTTGAATAGCATAAAAAAGAAGAGTTCAAATTATGGAAGCCTACACTAAAATGCACGTCATAAGGATTTTTGTTCAGTTTGATCTCAAATTATTGGCCAGAGTTGATGTTGAAACTACAACATAAACGTAAATCAAAATGCAAAGGATAATACCATACTTTATGTTATACCTTAAAGCAACTGGTCAGAGGCAATAAACTAACCCTATTATGGGTATCAGGGCATTGTGATATTGAAGAGAATGAAAAAGCCGATGAACTTACAAAAAGGGCATCAAGGTTGACACCTGTTAGTCCTGAGCCCTACTGGTGGCTTGGAAAATACCAATACAAGACAGCGGTCCAAGAATGGGAGAGGGGCAATAGGAAAACCCTCTGGAGGAATACTCCGGGTCTTGCTCAGGCAAAGAAATTAGTGGTGCTATCACCGACCTATACTAGAAAACTCCTGAAGCTACCACGAGCTGAGCTTCGGGTAATGGTGGGACTGCTGACAGGACACTCTCTGTGCAAATACCTTTTGAACCGCAAGGATGTGTCAGCAGGTGAGATCTGCAGACTCTGAGGAAAGGAGGTAGAAACAGCCGAACACATAGTGTGCAAATGCCCTGAGCTGACTGACCTAAGAACCACTTATATGGAAAAGTTAGTTCTAGATACTCACAAAGTAAAAGCCAAAGCTCCTAAGGATGTTGTCGGTTTCATTAACAGCATCGACGTCCTCCCTGGGTTTGTATGAATAGGTAGGGTTAAGAACAAAAGATCAATTTGATCGCAGTTCACGGCAGGCTAAGAGATCTGCAACGACCCCGAATCAGTGAAACAATAATAATAATTAATAATCATGTACTTTTATGACAAACAACAACAAACCCACCACCACCATTTTTGACAGGTCTCTGGATCACTCAACTAGCTGCATATTCCATAAGTTCTCCTTATAATCTTCCAATTCAAACCTCCAATTTCGATTGCAAGCATTGTATGGTCGATCCTTCATTATACAGCACCCGCAAATGGATGGAGCGGCCCCAGAATCTCCAAGTTATCGGATTCGCATCGGTTAAGAGGATTATTTACGTCGTCGTATCTAATCGCCCTCATAATATTTGAGCCGCATTGATGAAAGATTCATTGCCGTAATTTCATTAAAGCCTCATTAGGGGGTCGTCTTAGACGCTTATGCCGGATTTTGGATATCCCCAATGCGGACTGAATTAAATGGCAGGTAGTGCCAAACCGATCAGGTCTCGCTAGCTGTATATACGTTCTTTGTGGGGGGGGGTTTATGAATGGGGTGCAGAACTTTGTGGTTGTGGAGATTTCGAGTCAGAATGTGATTTAGAGGTTTGATTTAGGCATGTTTTATGTTTTCCTTGGGCAAAGATAGGGTTGAACGGGTCATATCTAAGATACAGATTGAGATTTAAGGCAGTGTTGATTGGCTACAAAATAGTCTTCTAAAACTTAAACTAGATTGATCTTTCCTTCTAGAACGTAGTATTAGTTGTTATTTTTTTTCTGTAAATTAGTTTACCTAGAGGTCTGGAAGTGTGCTTATCAGGCTGGCCAGTTCTATGGTTGATGTTGTGGTCCTATTACTCGTTCGATTTCTTTTGAAGTATTGGATAAGAAAGCTTGTCTCAAGTCATCAAATTCCTCCTAGACGTTTTTCGACATCTTTGTGCATATGTTAGTCGGTATTAAAACAAATTTTGGACAGACAGTTTTGCCTGGGATCCTAGCCCAAGAAAGTAACAACTGACAATGCATCAAATTGGCTTAAGACAGTTTTGTAAGTAGATTTGAGAGGGTTGAGATTGCACAATGACCTTACGGTCAATTGTATAGTATATCCGAAGTCACTTGGAGGAAGCCAAAATATTTGAATTACACAAGGGTTTTCCAAGTTTCCAGAAATTTCTTGGGAGTCAGCGAATTTTTTACCTAAAAATACTTTCAAATGAGCCCAATTATTTAGCGGATCGCGGTATCCACTTCAAAGAGACATCTGGCCAAGTGCTTTTATGGACTAGTTCAAGTGACTTTGGATATACTATACCATCGGTTGTACCAGAGCTGTTGCTGCAATTAGTCATCTTAGTCGACAGCTAGCCCTTCAGTTCTAGATTTCTAATGAACTCCAGTATCTGACATGTCTTTAAGGAGGTTACTTCCTCACTTCAATAAGTCTCTTGTCCAAAGCATTTTTTGTGTTGTTTAGTGTTGGGAGACATTCCGTCACCAAGTGATCCGGATTTTCTTCCTCATCCCCACAGAATCTGCGCTTGTCATTTTCTGCTAGACCCATTCTCATGAGGTGTTTCCTAAGGCGACAAGGCACTGTGAGGATTCCAGTGAGGAGGTGAAACATATTCTTGCTAAGATCCAGATATTTCTTGGATCTCGCCGTGTCAAAGTTTCGAAGAAACTTCTTGGAATGATACCAACCAGAAAAATTCCGCCAGAGTGTTTCTCTTTCGGTTTCTTCCTTCTCCCGAAACTCTTCCTTGTAGGTTCATTTGCCTATACTACAGAAAGGTTCCGGACCAATGAAATGAGTTTGTGCTCCGTTTCTGGCAAGTGCGTTGGCCTCTTCATTCCCTCTAATTCTCGAGTGGCCAGGAACCCAGACTAAAAAGACCTTGTTATTATTGCATTTTTCATTGAGTTTTCTTTGGCACTTCAATACCATCTTAGAATCGATGAAAGCATTGTTTTCATTGCATCCTGACTGTCAGAATGTATCATCATATCATATTTCTGATAGTTTCTTACTAGGTTCATTTCCACACATCTTTCGATTACAAGTATCTCTGCTTGAAATACCCTTGGACAACGACCTAACGATAGTGCACAAATACTCCTGCGTCTTGGCTTTTTAACCATCTGTGTACCATTTAATGTTTTTTTTTTTTTGAATGCTCGGATTGTAGACTCCATTTCCCAAGCTTTTTTCTAATAAGCTACCAAATTTCATCAACAGTGAAACAAAACAAAAAATTATTGACATTTATTGGATCTAGTCAGAAAATTATCTATCCGTAGGTCAGTCGATCTATCAATAGCTAGAAATGAATTAACTATATCGGACAATAATTTTTAATGATGGTCAATCAATAAATACATATTTCTATTACTTTCGAATAGTATTTCAGCCTTTGAGGTGTTAGAAATCTAAGATGTCTAAAATATTGGTGTCTTCACTGATTAGATGTTGTTCAAGATAATTGTAACCAATCAGGCTCGGCATGGGTCCTTTGGCTTTTTCTTCCTCAAGGTGGCGCTATAGAAAGCATTAACCATTCAACATTATCATTTTAAAATATTCATTCAAAATTATTGAACAATAAGAGCTGAAGCTAAGCCTTTGAAGCTCAAAAACGAAAAATAGATACACTACGTAAGAAATGAAGTAACAAAAAATTGCACGAAAAATAGATACAAATTCAAGTATTCTAAGAGGCAATAAGTGAGCAAACTCCATGCGAATCAAATCTGATCTTGAAGCAGTTCAAACTCGGAACACAAACCACATCCACAGGCAATACGTTCCAAGTTGAAACAATTCCATTGGACAGGAAGTTTTATCACTGGGTAGTCCAGAAGTTTTTTTTTTCTCTATTTCAGTATCATAATGAGTTCATTACAGTACAAAAAACAGTGCTGTAATGAACTCATTACAGCATTGTTTTCAGTTACATTTTTCGTTTAGTAGTTGTCTACACTGACTTCCGATCCTATGCAATTTCAAGACATTTCAATTGTCAATATAATATAATTTAGATATAATGGAATGATTTACAACAATATTTGCAATTTCTCTTGATTCTGATAATGTTAAATCGATTTCATCAGACTAATGCACGAATTTAATGTGTAATTATAAATTATTTCAAAATTCGAAAGGTACGACTCAAATTCAAATTCCGTATCTGTCAAATCAGTCACACCAACTGCCAAGATTCAATACAAAAGTCACAAGGACGTTCAATCTGGATTCTTCATTGAATTTCGACAATATTTCACAAATATTGACTGGAATAGAGAGAAAATCTTCTAATGCTCGTTGCAGAAGGCAATTCCAATACTCATGCGCGAATTTGGAATTCGTGTGGGAATAGGAGCCCATTCAGCAACTTGTTTTAGAATAAACTCTTTTCAACTTGTACATGTGTCCTCGTAAGTTATTAGTGTTGGGAGTAAAAAGAGGTTGACACTGTTTGGCTATTGGTTGACGTTTGTTCTGTCAAATGTCGTTCATTGTTGATTTAACCTCAAAGCTACATTGACAGAAAGACGACGTGAGCGCCGCCATAAGAAACGATGCGGGAATAAACGGAAATGGGATCAAGAAGGTTCCTTTAAAAGTCCCCACTTTAAACTTTTCCCAGAGTTAGTGAGCAGACCAGTGTTTGAGACATCTCAGAAAACTTCTCGCATGGCAATATAATTCATTGGTCCATCGAGCCGGATAGACCAGGAGTCTTAAATTCATTACGCCCGTCTGCCAGTCCCGAACTCGCTGAACGATCAGACGCATAATTCCAAAAGTACGAACGTCTGAACGTCCACCGCAACAGCATTCCTGCCCTAACCGTAACAAACTAGCGATTCCCATTCCGATACTCGTAAATTCGGACTGGCCGCCTCAAACTTCGACACCGTTAGATTTGTTACGATCCCCACGACCTCTCCGACGGTCGATTTATGATCCATCGTGTCCGTTTCGGGTTGTTTAAAAGTTTTCGCGGAAACAGTTTATATTGTTATTGCCCGAAGGGGACGTATAGTTTGAATTCTGTGTCATTCCGCAGGATCGATACCGCAGGAACTCGGCTCTGGTATCCGGATAATTCGACCGAGTTGCCAGAGACGGTATTGAGGCACGTCCTGGGGTGGGGGTTGGGCGGAATGGAGGGGGTTGTTCTTGTCGTTTGTGAGTCGAGGGGTACGTGTGTTTTAACGGTTTGGCCCAATTGTCACTTCCGGGAGATGGGGGAAGACTTGGGAGATGCGATTAAAAATGTTGGATGTTGTGAGTTTTCGGTGATTGTTGAACGTGACATACGGGTTTGGTGTCATTTTGGGTGGATAGACGGTAAATGTGTAAAGGGGACATGATTAAGAAGTTTAAAACTCAAGGAAAAGCTACGGTTTGGCATCAGAAGCTTTTGCTTCAGCTTAGAATCAATGTTGTACATACAACTTTCATTTCGCCTTCGAAATTCGATGCTTTATTGTAAAAAACTGGTTATACATTTATGATTCAAAGTATTTTCCATCGTTGGCCACTACTTTCTTCCATCTTCCGGGCAGCGTACTAATCCTGCTTTGAAAAAACTGGTCATCTTTTGAAACGATCCACAAATCGATCCAAGTGCTGGAAGTGATATCCCGAGAAAGCAACGGCGGATGGGGTAAGACTTCCCATTTGAACGTTTCCAAGTATGTCTTGACCATAGTCACAACATGGGGTCAAGCATTGTCATGCTGTAAAATCACTTTATTATGTCTCTCGTTGTATTACGGCCGTTTGTCTCTCAGTGCTTGGCTTAATCGCATTAATTTCGTTCGATAACGATCGCCTGTCATTGTTTCAGTCAGTTATATCAACTCATACTACACTACGCCGAGCTGGTCCCACCAAATACTGAGAATGACCTTGGAACCGAAAATATTCGGTTTGCTGTTCTCAAGCAAACAAACGCCGTTCATCTCTCGGCTTCAACTCGTACGGCACTAAATTTCCTTGTTTCTTAATCATTCTCATGACTTTCAGGCGTTTTGAAATGGCTTATTGCGTCACTCCCTATGATCCTGACAATTCTTGTTGCATTTGACACGAGTCTTGACCTATTAATGCCTCCAGTTATGCATCTTCACGTTTTTCCGCTAATAGCGGCCTCATCATAGGTAAGTGAGAGCATTCGATGAGCCTAAGTCGCAAATTTCTTCATATTAAAGCAGAAAATCTAAACCTCAAACAAATTACGAGAATTTGGCTCGTGAACTGATATGTTGATTCGAGAATAACATTATGACGGAGACACAAATCGACTAACTATTATTATTATTATAAACTTTACAAGAGTTGAGGCAAAGCCTATAAACTCACAAAAAAAAAATACAAAAATTTGAGCATAGACAAAGTACACTATAGTACACTATTTCAATGGCATTATGTTCACAAATATCCAGCTTTTTGTATGACATCTACGATCTATTTATTTCGACTACCACTTATCTCTACAGCCTTCTATTGCAAAACGGCGGAATCAAAGTTGTACACCTAATAATTTTTCACTTTTGGTCTTGTCCATAAATGAAAATACAATAGACCAAAAAATTAAATTTCCATTAAATAATAGTCTTCAAATATATACTTTTGTCTATAATAACAGTTCATGAAATATAGTTTGTAAGGAATCATTAAAACTAGTTCAAAAGTATTGGTTTGTAAAAGAAATAAATAATCCTTCATAGTTAGATTTGATTTTTGTGGTTTTTCTAGGAGTCCATTGAATTAAAAGTTCTCTGAAACGCAACCAATGATTTTTAAGGATATACCTACTGACTTACTAATCTACTCAAAACGTGAATCAACTTTTTCCTGAAGTTCAAATCACCTACTCCCTGTGGACCAATGACTCTTCAACCATCAATATTCAAACTCTCAAACTGTTGCAATCAAAACTGTTAGTTTCAGCTTTTTACTCGAACCTCTGTGAAAAATGTACATTATACCACTTCTACAATTTCTTACTCTGAAATAAGATGAATCATCAAAAAATTCAACCAATACCTGAGGGCAACTTAATCCACACGAATTTCGAACGTGGTTCTGTGTGACCTGAAGCATCTCCCCTAACGATTTCAAATTAGATAGGTATGAAAAATGAAAAAAAAATACTTCACATTGGGAATGTTATCTCTCAGTTCTGAAGGGGTTTTAAAATGCCTAGTTGGCCTTATTTAAAGAAGAGAGGGCACGTTAGGCGGGTTTGAATGCTGGTTGAGGATTTCGAAGTGGGTTCATTATGTCTAAAGCTGGACTGACCCTTAACTTGTCCATATTAGAACGTTAAAAAAATGAGGAAAGCACTGACTTGAATTCAGGAGGTAATGGTGGTCGGTTTTTTATTCGCTGCGTTCTGACAGACCACATAATTGTACATTTAGGTACAATTTGCATTCTAGAGCTTTTGAAATCAGTACTATTTCCAATATTTTTAAGATATTTGTGAAAAGAACCTAGAAAAAGTGGTAAAACTAATTTCGTGAAAAAAATAATCGAGCGTCATACAGTGCTGTCCTCTACTTATATGATTCATAAAAAGAAAGAAGATGAAGCGAATATACAACTTCGTACACCGTACACAGTTTGGTCATCGGAGGAGCACCAGAGAGGAACCTAATGTTTTAATGATACTTCGAAAGCCACATGGTGGTAATCCCTCTGGAAAAAAAAACTGAAAAATTTAAAATTTATTTTCCTGTTTTCTAATTTATACTAGTATTATAGTGAGTGAATTTTTTTCATTCTTATGTGAGAATAAAGCACTTACGTATATGTACAAACTTTGAGGTTGATATTTCGCTCAAACAATGGACTAGTTTTCATTTTTTTTTAAGGATCAATTCTAAAAATTTAAGTAAAATGAAACAAAAATGTGGCAAAATCATTGAAATATCTCTAGAAATGAAAAAGTTATGGGACTTTGAAGTTGCGCTTGGAAGAATAATTTCATAGTACGTGTAAGTGGCGTGACGTCACACACTAGACGACTGGTATTCGCAGAGTGCTTACGAATTCATTGGTGTACAATCACTTGTGCCGTTCGTTACACGATGGCTGAAATAACTTACTATATACGTACATATCAATTACTTTTTTCTCTTTTTACTTTTTACTCCTCATATAAATATGTTTTGCCATTGATAGACTGTTTATGAAACGTTTTTCAAATGAATCATCGTTATAAGTTGAACCATAATGAAGCAAACTCAAAAGTAGATACTTACTTGAAAAGTTTAACTCCTATTATTTCAGCACTGACATAGGATGGATTTGAAGAAAAAAACTCCATCACTGCGAATATATCTATTTTAGGCGAATTGTCACTTTGTCCTTTCACGAAGCCTTCTTCCATTATGGTGACATAAAAACAAAACTTGAGTTAAAACTACACTGTACAACTACAAACGGCGCGAGAGCCTTGGCGCGGCTAAGTATTTAAACGTAATTTATGGTGTAGCGATCACAGGCAAGTGCCGTGACGTCACAAACCAAAGACGTTCCGCGCTAAAATACGTAAATTTAAATAATCTATTTCTCAGTAATTTATTGATGGATTTTCAAAATTTTTTCACTAATTTATCAGTTTTGCTCTATATTTTAATTCCATCGTGTCAAATATAGTATTATCAACATCACTAAACTAGGCCATTCTTTACAAGTTTCATTATATTTCAGCTTAAAAATTGTCCTCATTCTTCTTCTTCAAATTATAAACATTTCTCCTGAATATTTACCAATATTTCTCCTAAATTTCTCTAAAAAATAATAATATTACCCTAGTTTTGTTAATTCCAAGAATGAATTTTCAATTTTCTACTTCAAATGAATTCCACGTAAATCAATATTCACGATTGAACTGCCCAAAAAGGTATGAAAAGTATTTTCAATCAACTCGATCTACAGTTAACTTTTTAGACAGGCTATCGACGTGATTCAAATCATGAACGTTCATAAATATTTTGATTAGCGCAAATATACCACCCTTTTGTTGAGCTAGTGAAGAATTCTATCGAATTTAACGATATTAGTTTTTGGTACGAATGGCGAGTTATTTCAGTAATTTCTATTCTGATTTCCATTCGTCTGCTTCCAATAAATTCGATTGGAAAGATGAATGGGCTCTATTTTTTATTACAACCGCACTAATCGAAATCGCCGTTTTTTATCGCAGCGATTTGTTAGAAGCTCCGGAATCAGGTCAATGGGTCAACTCACCTGCCTTTTTTCGATTCCTAATTTTATGTTGGACATTAACATTCTATGTACTCTAAAGTAATTATATGATGTTTGAAGAACCATTCCAAAGAATGGTTGCATATCTATCATCATTTGAAATGTATTTTTTTTATAGAAATGAATAGTTACAGTTTGAGCAAATGCGTCGTTATAGTTCTTCCAATCCTACTTGAACTGCTCCATAAAAACGCTGCTCCAGATCACAAGATGTTCGTTTGATATCATACCACAACCATGATCTTTTTAAACCCTAGAATTGAAAATAATATTCACGCCATTGTATTGAATAACTCTTGTTATCACATCATTAATGCTACTATTAGGCAAATTGAAAAGTCCCCGGTGTGATGCACAAATGGTGGTGCTAGTATTAAATCTATATGATTTTTAGTTAGCACCAACCTTCAAACGATACGTGTCAAAATTTGACAGCAGTCCGACCATTAGTTTGTAAGATATTACGTTGTGAGTGTAGCTACTCTTGTTATTTGAAAAAAGATGGAAAAAAAGAATTTTATGTGCTCATAAAATATTGCTTTTTGAAGGGAAAAATACAGTTGAAGCAAAATCTTGGCTTGATGAAGAGTTTCCGGGGTCTGCACTAGGAAAATCAACCATCATTGATTGGACGGTTAAGTTTAAACGTGGTGAAATGAGCACCGAAGACGACGAACGCAGTGGACGCCCAAAAGAGGCTGTCACCGACGAAAAAATCAAAAAGGTTCACAAAATAATTTCGAATGACCGTAATGTAAAGTTGATCGAAATAGCACACAATGTGAAGATATCTGAATGTGTACATCATTCAGGAATATTTGTACATGAGAAAGCTGTGTGCAAAATTGGTGCCGTGCGAGATCTCAATCAATCAAAAGCAAAAACGTGTTAATGATTCTGAGCAGTGTTTGAAGCTGTTTAAGTGCAATAAACCTGAATTTTTGCGTCGATAGGTGAAAATGGACGAAACATGGCTCCATCATTTCACTCCGGAGTCAAATCGATAGTCAGCTGAGTGATCTGCACACGATGAATCGAATGCAAAGCGGGGTAATTCACAACAGTCAGCTGGCATCCGTATTCTGGGATGTTCAAGGTATAATATTCATTGATTACCTCCAAAACAGCCAGACCATCAACAGCGATTATTATATAGCTTTATTGGATGGTTGAGAGGATGACATCTTCAAAAAAAGACCGCATTTGAAGAAAAAAAAAAGGTGCTGTTTCATCAAGACAATGCGCCGCGCCACAAATCAATGAAAACAATGGCAAAATTGCATGAATTGACCATCGAATTGCTTCTGCATCCACCGTATTCGGCAGATCTGGCCCCTAGCGACTTTTTCCTGTTCTCAGACCCCGAAGAAATGCTCGCTGGAAAAAAATTTAGCGCCAATGAAGAAGTATTGGACAAAACTGAGGCCTATTTTGAAGCGAAAGACAAATCGTACTACAAAAATGGAAATCGAAAAGTTTGAAGATCACTATAATGGCTGATTCGCCCTCTTAGGCAACTTTGTTGAATAATGAACTCGAATTTCGCAAAAAAATGTGTTTTACTATGATAGTTCAGGGAATTTTCAATTGGCCTTCTATACTACTTCGAGCAATAAAAGTGACCAAATCGACATATTTTTCGATAGACAATCAACTAGCATACTAAAATGTAGTCAAAGGACTGGTAAGACAATGAATTTCTTGCTCCCTGATACATTTCTGAAAATTTCGAGAACCTTTGTGTGTTCTGGCATTCTTCAAGAGACTTTCAATATATTTTATCCAAATATCAAAGTCACACAATGAAATCCAACCGATAAAAACGCTCATTTCATTAATACTCCTACGAACCGCAGATGTCTATGCCAATCGTAAGAAAGATAATTGAGGCTTGATAGATGTACGTAGCTACAACCAATGAAAGTAACCAAATCGTTACCCGGCCGGAACGTGGACTATTTTAGCCAATAGAAACAACCAAATTGACACATTCTGGTTCAAGAGGCTATCCGCTGACTACCAGGGTTTATTCGAAATGAATTTATGGAAACTTGGACAACAACCCTTGCATAATCGAAATATTCTGGTTTTCTCCAAGTGACTGTACCAAAGTTATGCAGATAACTCAGGTTGTAGTAGGCTGTGGAGCTACTTGCAAGTTCTTACTACAGTTATGATTGTTGAAGATCTCTCAGGGAACCCACTTTTGAATCTACAATATGATACAGTGGCCTTATCATTGAAGTAAAATCCATTTCCACATGTTTTTCACCGCCATATCAGATCGAAAGTGTAAATTCCGGCTACAAAGGACCATTCTGTTCCCTCGATCCATTACACGCGGAAATTTTCCCTGTGAAAAAAACCCAGAGATATGAGAGGGGAAAATGGAAACATTTTCGTAGCAAGAGACTTTCCGTGTAGGAAGAATTAAGTGAAAAACGAGGTCGCTTGGTCTGTCTCCTCCCCTGCTCTCCGTGTGAAGCGGGCTTAATGTATACAAAACATTTATATACGGGAAAACTTTTTAACGTCGTGAAGGTGAGAATACGCACGGCTTTGAAGAATGGGAAGGATCTTGCGAGTGAGCGCTGAATATATGGGGTATATGCGAGGTTTTTTGAATGTTGAAAGTGCCATTGATTAAAAATATTTCCTGGAGATATATCAGAAGGTGTACAGAAAAGAGTTTGGATACAATTCAGCAGTAAGCTATGAGAGGATATTGTGTAGAATTTGAATGGAAGGAAAAAGTATTAAACACATCTTCAAAAGTCTTGGCCCCCTCTATCAACTCTCAACTTTTTAAATGATATATGACAACTTTTTGTGTGTGGAATCTTCACTATCTTATCACTCGAATGAAAACAATAAGTCAGCAAAAAATGTTTCTTGTTGGGGAGAATACAGGCGTATTCGAAGTTGATCAGTTTTCAGCGGATAAGGAGAGTTGTAATATTGAGAATATTCCGTGGAAAATGCCGGGACATCCAAATTCTCAGTTTGACCGGGCAAGAATAGTAGCCCTATATCAAGAAGCTTTGTTGAACCACTACGTTTCGCAACGTTAGAATATCCCACGGACTTCAGTGAGGTGCACAGTGGCTCTTTTCCTAGAAACAGCAGCGTTGCCCATAGACCAGTGCCTGGTCGACCCAGAGTAACCTTTGCAAGGAAAGACCATTATATGGCAAATTTTACTCGAAGGAATCGAATGGTATCTGAAACAGCCCTTCGAAGTCTTTTTTTTGAAGACCTATAGACGGGTAGTCTCAACCAGTACCATAAGGAGACGATTGCATTCCTCAAATTTGAGGCAAGATGATCTTTAAGAATACCTCTGCTATCACCTGGAGATAGAAGTACCCGCCAACAATGGACAGAACACCACCAAGACTGGCTTTTGCCACAATGGCACAACGTACTTTTTTAGGACGAGTGACTATTCTGTTTACAAAGTGATAGTCAACGAGAAAGGATTTGGAGAGGTCCAGGCAGACTAGAGCGACTCAATTTTGTGCAGATAGGTGTGCCCTTTCAAGGTAGATCAATACTGTGCTGGGGGTGTATAATATTCGGTTGCCGCACCTCTTTTATTATCGTTGAATGAACAATGACTGGTGCTATCTACGTAGAAAACATCATTGAACACATTATTGATTCTCTTCGCAACAAATTTGGGGATACTTTCATTTATCATGATGATAACGCCCCACGAATGGTTCAAAACATTCTCCAAGAGAACAATATCCAAAAGAACTGGCCTGCAAACTCACCAAACATGAATCCAATTGAGCACGTATGGGATTACTTAGGGAGAGCAATATCCAATCGCCAATACTCACCTTCAACTTTTCAGGAATTGAGTTTAGCTCTTCAGGAAGAATGGAACTGAAAATTTCATTGATGACTTGATTCGTGGGATGCCTGGGCGTATTGGGCAGCTAAAAGAAGATGTGGTTATACGAACTATTGAATTTGCATTCAGTTGTGAAATAAAATTAATCGATCAAAAATGAATTTATCGAAAAATTTAGACTTTTTCTCATTTTTCCTATCATCCTGCATATAGCAAAGAGTAACAAACAATGATTTTCTATCGAATATATTGCAGTTGAAATAGAGGAAAATATTCATATCATTTCCAGAACATAGATTGTTGATTTCTTGAGGAATCTACGGAAGGCCATGTCTTTTGGCAATGGGTGTATTACCAAATTTCCATAGTAGTCTTAATTTTGAAGGATTATTATCAACCTGAAATATAAAATTAAGCATTCTATCCCAACTTAATGATCGATTTTGTTAATATCCAAAAAAGAGAAAGTTATTCCTGCTAATCGAGGGTCTTTTCCTCTATTTTCCAGATTTTCCAGGTTTAAGAGTTCCTGCCGTCTTATCTTCTCATTTCATGCGCCAGTTGTAATAAAGATCTTTACGAGCCAAGAACTTGGTTGTTAAATTTTGATTTAGAAAATCTGGGAATATTCCAAGATTTATTTCGGGCGAGTCTGGTTTATAGTTCATTTTGTAGTCTTAGCAGTCAATATTTCTTCCTATGTAAGTTTACGCGAAGTCTGTTGATGTTAATTATTCACAGGATATTGTTGGAAGAAGCAAATAATCTACTTCATCTCTTCACAGGTAGATTTCAAATGCAGTTTGTTTCAGTATATAAGCATGAATTTATGAGGTATTTAAGGAAACAATTTCTATTGCTTCCATTGCGATTGTATGAAACATAAAATTTTCAATCTTTGAAATGATCCAAAAGTGCAAACTGTGACTGTGTATTTTAAAAATTTAATTGCGTTCTTGAAGCCTATATAGTTTCATTTTCGTAATAGTGTAATTTTTACTATTTGATAGGTGTGAGCATTCTCTATGCCTAATCACCCTATATTGGAACCCACCCGAAAATTTTTATATCCAAAAATTTTTGATAATTTTCTATACCTAACGCTTAGAAAATTCGAAAAAATTTGAAGTCTCTCCATGGGAATTATGTACCTCGAAAGGTCTGTGATGAATATTTCAGGAGATATAACGCTTTTTGTATAGAGATTCAATTTTTACTGATTTTTTCCAAAATTTCAAAGTCGAATATTTCTGAAACTGTGTTTCTACGAAAAATCGGTCAGCGATGTTGGCACTATGCCTAATTACCCGAAATTGGAACTCACCCGAAAATTTTTATATCGAAAAATTTTTGATAATTTTCTCTAATTTCGATTACTTCATATATCGAAAACGTGATCACCCATATAGATACCGATCTTACATAACGCTGCTTGTCCCCCAAATCAGAATAAATATATTTTCATTCCACCTGAAAGCTGCGAGCAGAAAAGAACACTTTCAACAGGGAGTAAACGATTCACTTCGAGCATTAGAAAAGACAGCCCAAACAAGCATCGTTTGTTCGTAGCCTCACGACCCCAAATTTTCCAATTCTTTCATTCTACCCCTCCTTGATTACTGATGTAAATTTTCTCGTTTCCTTCCAGTGACAGCTCTCGACACCGTCATGACATTTCCGCAGGAAAATGTATTATTGCGGAACGAGGATGGATGAACGCTTCGGAAAACTCTCATACATTTCCAATTTTCGAGAAAATATAGCCGATTCCCTCGACAAGTTCGTTATACGGTACGTTAGATCCTGATCCCTACAGTTTGGGTGGGGCAGACGTGAACAAATCAGGATACCCACCTGAATATAGAATTCGACGTGGATATTTTTCTCTATTTTAGGTCGTTGTTATGTTGGCGTCCGTGTTTCCTGTCTGAGAATATTTGGATCGTTCTATCAGACATATCCGCTTCCTCCTTTGCTTGAGTTGAAGGAGCCTTGCGCCACTCTAGAGTTTCAGGAATTGATTCCGAGAAATGCTTTGTGATATTGGAATAAAAGCAGACAGTGATAGTATAGAAATATTTCTATCAATTAGATATAAATATTTTTAACAGGGTGTTTTTTTCGAGGTATATAACTTTAAGTTGGCATTACTGTTCAAGATGAATATCGATTCAACAGCTGTCGAGTGATTTATTCTCAGTTTAGTTTGGCAATTTATCACGAATAGACTCACGCCTGAACAACGCTTGCAAATAGTGCAATTTCATTTCGAAAATAATTGTTCTGTGTTCCAGATTTTCATTAGCGAATTTTGTTTAGCGATGAAACACACTTCTGGTTGAATGGCTACTTCAACAAACAAAACTGCCGCATTTGGAGTGAAACTAATCCTCAAGTGTATGTCGAAACACCGTTACATCCAGAAAACTGACTGTTTGGTGCGCTTTATGGGCTGGTGGAATCATTGGTCCGTACTTCTTCAAAAACGATGATGGCCAGAACGTTACAGTCAATGGTGATCGGTATAAAGCCATGATTACTGACTTTTTCATTCCTGAATTGAACAACCATGATGTCCAGGAGCTGTGGTTCCAACAAGACGGCGCAACATGTCACACAGCTCGTGCCACAATCTATTTATTGAAAGACACGTTTGGTGACCGCCTAATTTCACGTTTTGGACCTGTGAATTGGCCTCCAAGATGATTTAACACCGCTAGACTACTTTCTGTGTGGCTATGTAAAGTCATTGGTCTATGCGGATAAGCCACAAACCCTTGACCATTTGGGAGACAACATTCGCCGTGTTATTGCCGATATACGGCCACAAATGTTGAAAAGTCATATGCCAGAAATCATATTTAAAATGTAATGCCACAAGATTATCTTGCGGATAAATAAAATTCATGTCAATCGAATAGTTGTTTTAATGCAATTTAAAGTTCAATAGCTCTAAAAAAACACCCTTTAGAACAGCGTATATATACTCTGTGGAATTTTTTGACCAAACAACATGAAATGCTTAGCCAGTTCTAAGGTTCTGATTTATAATTCTTTCGAAGTAGGTAATTCAGTAAACGTGAAAAAATCGACATTTACTTCTTGTAACTATCCAAATTATCGGATATAATTTTAGAAATATTCAATTGGTAGTAGAATCTACTGTACTACCAATTGAATATTTCCAAAATTATATCCGATAATTTCGAGTCGTTTGAGACCATTCCCTGCTTAAAATTGAAAATAACAAACGATGTGACGAAATAACAAACAGGGCTCAGGATTTCTATCCCAATCTGCAAACGAGGTCAACACCCTCAATTACCTCTTATCCCAAATATTCCCGACACCCTCAGGCGCATCAGGCATACCCCCAAGATCCTCCAGAGTATCAGATCATGCCCGACAAACAACCTCCCACGTCGTATTGATTCTTCGTTGCTAAAGTTGATAAATGTTTACTGGAGTCGAAGCCCCGTTTTATTTTTATTCTTCGTTCAATTTTGATCCCGCTGAAAAATAGATGATGCCCAGGCAACGGACGCTCGGAGGAAGGCTGCACGGAGAATATCATCCTGGATTTCTTCGCAGATGGAAAATATTTTTTGTTCGTTATTATTTTTTTTTTTCACTCGGATTCCGAGGAAAGGTTACCGATTATTACGGGTTAGGAAGCTACGCCTTTCGAGATAATTGAGATGCTGGAGTTTGCCGATTGAAATTTTCTAGAACGGAAAATTTCTTTGGGGAATGAAGGGAAGTGGAGTTCTGTTGAATTGGATGTCGGTATTCACATGTTCGGGATGGCTAGGATATATGACGTTTTGGAGCATAGTTCGCATTTGTAAGAGGATATACTTGGTTCGACATGGATGAATTAGATGAAGAATATGTTGAAGTGAATGTAATAGATTAGGGTTTCTGTCTGGTCCATCATTACCTAACCTGACCTTTCCGAAATAAACCTTCCCATGATAGCATAACCGGCCAATTGAAAAGTCCCCGGTCTACCATAGTAAAACACATTTTTTTGGTGAAATTCGATTTTATTATTCAACATAGTTGACTTCGAGGGCGATACAGCGATTATAGCGATCCTCCAACTTTTCGATACCATTTTTTGTCTTTTCCTTCAAAATAAACCTCAGTTTCGGCGATGACTTCTTCATTGGCGCTAAATTTCTTTCCAGCGAGCATTCTTCTGACGTCAGAAAACAGGAAAAAGTCGCTGGGGGCCAGATCTGGCGAATATGATGCAGAAGCAAGTCTAAGCCAAATTCATACAATTTTGCCATTGTTCT
The DNA here is from genome assembly GCF_914767665.1 of Harmonia axyridis. Classification (NCBI taxonomy): domain Eukaryota; kingdom Metazoa; phylum Arthropoda; class Insecta; order Coleoptera; family Coccinellidae; genus Harmonia; species Harmonia axyridis. The sequence continues at coordinate 38,253,906 of NC_059505.1, forward strand.
CGTTGATTTGTAATACGGCGCATTGTCTAGATGAAACAGCACTTCTTTATTCTTCAAATGGGGCCGTTTTTAACGATTTCGTCCTTTAAACGATCCAATAACGCTACATAATAATCGCTGTTGATGGTCTGGCTCTATTGGAGGTAATCAATGGATATTATACTTTGCGCATCCCAGAATACTGATGTCATAACCTTGCCAGCTGACTGTTGTGTTTTTTCTCGCTTTGGATTCGGTTCATCGTGTGCAGTCCACTCAGCTTACTGTCCATTGGACTCCTGAATGAAATGATGGAGCCATGTTTCATTCATTGTCATATATCGACGCAAAAAGTCAGGTTCATTGCACTTAAACAGCTTCAAATACTGCTCAGAATAATTAACACGTTGTTGCTTTTGATCGATTGCTCACAGCTTTCTCATATACCTACAAATATTCGTGAATGATTATGATGTACACATTCAGATGATATCTTCACAAAGTCTGCTGTCTCGATCAATTTCACTTCACGGTCATTCAAATTTATTTCGTGAACTTTTTTGATTTCTTCGTCGGTGACAACCTCTTTGTCAGTCCACTGCGTCCGCCATTTTCGGTGATGAATTCACGACGTTAAACTTAGCATACCAATCAATAATGGTTGATTTTCTTGGTTCAGACCCCGGAAACTCTTCATCAAGCCAAAATTTCGCTTCAACTGTATTTTTTGCCTTCAAAAGGCAATATTTTATCAGCACACGAAATTATTATTTTTTTATCTTTCTTCAAATAACAAAACTGCCTACACACACACCGCAATATCTCACAAACTAATGGTTGGACTGCTGTCAAATTTTTACACGTATCGTTTGAAAGTTGGTACTAACTAAAAATCATATGAATTTAATACTAGCAACGCCATCTGTGCATCAGACCGGCGACTTTTGAATTGGCCTCATATTCACATTATGTTGATTAGATTATGCTGAAGTCATCTTCAAACAGCCTACTTCATTGGCTAACTTAGCTCAACCAAAAATTGTAATCGATCTCGATATAACCTCTTCATCAATCCAAGCCTACTTATCTTGATGCCTCCCTAATAGAAGGAGAAATCTCTCGACGGCGTGGTTAGATTGATGGTTTCTAGTCCCGATGTTGCTAATTGCATCGCCAATAGTCCCAAACAGGACCCCCACACAGTAATTATCTAGATTTACGTAGCTATTCGATCTACCTCATTGGATTCTATCAGCCGAACCGTTTCTCAGGTTCAAAGTGTCAATTGGTATAGTCTGTTGTATTGGGAGACAATAATTGTCAGTAGTGAATTGGGGTCTGCAGGATTAGAGGAGGATGAATTGATTCTTCGAGATTTGTTGAGTATTTTCTTTTTTTTGTCAGGTTCTGTGGACTCTTTGTATTCTTCGCACTACGAGAAACATATCTAATTAATCGATAAAGTTTACTAGAAAAATGTTGTATGGGTTTTTACAGGAATAGAGGGTGGACTAGCGAAACAATTCATGCTTAAAATGCAAGAATTCTCATTATACAATGAATTATCTGAGTTATCAGGTGATGGATTATCTAGCACATTTAAATGATAAATCGAATTCTGCCTTCACACCATGTGCACAATAGTAAAGCCTATGCCAAACGTATACGGTACAACTTATACTGGTACAAGCTCAAAGCTTCTTAGAGGTCTCACAGAGGCTCAGTAGAGTCGGGATTGAAAACAATACACTTAGAATATTGTCATATCTCTATTAGTGAATGGTGTGATCATACGCACACACATGCAACATAGTACATAGGCGTACAACTTTGTTTCCGCCGTTTTTTTCAGAATTCGAGGCTTTATTGTAGGAAACTGGTTATACATTTATGATTCAAAGTATTGTCCATCGCTGGCCTCTACTTTCTCCCACCTTTCGGACAAAGTACGAATCCTGCGTTGAAAAAACAGGTCATATTTTGAAGCGATCCACCAATCGATCCAATTTTTTACTTCTTCATAAGACCGGAAGTGCCATTGGTCGAAACAAGTAATAATCCGAGGAAGCAACATATGGAGAATACGTCGGGTGGGGTAGGATCTTCAATTTCAACGTTTTTAAGTATGTCTTGACCACTTTCGCAACATAAAATCGAGCATTGTCATGCTGTTAAATCCCTTTTTTATGCCTCTCGTTGTATTGCGGACATTTGTCTTATAATGCTCGGCTCAAACGCATTAATTGCATTCGATAACGATCGACTGTGATTGTTCCAGTCGGTTTCTACAACTCATAATGCACTACGTTCAGCTGGTCCAACCAAATACTGAGCATGAATATTCGGTTTGGTCGTCAACGTGGAAGGATGGCCGGGATATCCCCATGATTTTCTGCGCTTGGGATTATCGTAGTGAACCCATTTTTCGTCTCCAGTCACAATGCGATGCAGAAATCCCTTTCGTCTTTGCCTCGCGAGCAGCTGTTCACAAGCAAACAAACGTCGTTCAATATATCTCGGCTTCAACTCGTACGGCACCCAATTTCCATGTTTTTGCATCATTTCCATGACTTTCAGATGTTTTGAAATGGCTTGTTGCGTCACTGCCAATAATCTTGCCAATTTTTGTTGCATTTGACACAAAACTTGATCGAGTAATGCCTCCAATTTTGCATCTTCGAAAACCTTATCTTTTTCACAGCCATGCAGGTCATCGACGTCAAAAATCACCGTCATTGAAGAGTTCAAACCACTCTTGGCATGTTCTTTCACTAATAGCGGCCTCACCATATATATTTGAGAGCATTCGATGAGCCTAAGCCGCAGATTTTTTCATATTCAAGCAGAAAATTATAACCTCCCGCAAATGACGAGAATTTGGCTCTTGAGCTGACATTTTTGATCGGGAATAACTGATGCAGACACAAATCGACTAATATTTAGATAACGTTAACGAATACCTAAGCTTATTGTATGATATCTACGATCTGTTTATTTCGACTACCACTTACAGCAACAGCCATTTATTGTAAAACAACGGAAGCAAAGTTATGCACTTAAAAAGTCAGCAAAAATTAATTGTATCTAAACAGAGGATTGAACCTAGGTTGTACAATCGAATAAGGATAGATTCAATCACACTCTGCATCGAACGTGAAAATAGCTTAGTTGACAATTTGTCTACAATGGAAGTAGGGATTCGAAAATATGTTATACAATTGGAATGGGGCCATATTGTGTAATATTATATGAATCAAACGTTGGCTTAGTCCAAATTGGACGCCTGATTTCAATGACCTTGACCTTGTTGTATGAACAACCAAATTCGAACAAATAATTAAAGACCCTATTCCACATTTTCCTATCCTTCTCCCCAAAAACGCCTAAAAATCATGTCGAGATTATCCCGCAATGTCCAGGAAACAACAACCGTATAACACAGACCCTACACTAACGCATATACATTTTCCTCCTGAAACCTTTCACCGGGAATCCATCCAAAACCTCCGGGGGCACACAACCAACCAACCCCCACCACCCTCCCAAAACCGGAGAAAAACCGTCTTCGCAGCACATAAATCAAGCCGGCGTGGAAATCCAAAACGAATCCGACGTCAACTACGTAGTTCCTTTCATCTCGCCGCCGACATTTCGACGAATACGACTGCCGCCTGCTCCGCAACGAGGGATCAGAAAGTTCGATGCCGAAGACGTTTTAATTTAATAAATCCAAGGGCTGAGTGCCGCTTGTTCTCCTCTTTTCGGATGCTGGAGCTAGGCATGTGCCATCCGCGCAAGGAGATTTATTAGGAGAAGTAACGTATAACGTATATATATAGTGTGCGGCCGTCTTCTGGGTCACAAGCGGGTGGCGCAGTTGCGCTAATGCCGTCGATGGCTCGGATGCGGAATACAAATACCCATTTTAGCCCGGCAGATGTCCCGGAGCTGATCCTGGGTGAAATAACTTTTTGATTTAGGTATTCCGCTTGTTTTGCCGACTCGAACTGGCTGTGTAGAGGGGAAAGCAGATAAGCTGAGATACTGAGTGAAAACGCGGGCTGTTTATTTGATTCGAGGTATGAATATGGAGAGGAAGATGTTGGGGGATCGAATGTTGATTTGGGAGGTTTGAAGATGGCTTGTCGAGTGTTTTTGGGGTGGCTTTGATCGTTTCTTGGTGGAATTGGAGTGAGTTGAAGGTTTCTTACTGAGGGCATTTCATGAGAGGAGAAAATATGAGAGCATCAGATTGATTTTAATTCTGGGAATTAAAGTCAATGAAGAGGCTAAAACACTTGGCACAAAAGGAGCAAAAACTTCTTTCATTGACCCGAAGCATTTTTATGGTACAGGCAATTGTACCTACAAGAAAAAGTTCCAGGAGAAAGAAAAAACTGGAAGAGATGCACTCTAACTCTTTCTTCTAAAATTGATGCACAGCTTAACGCTTCTATGAGAATTATAAGTGAAACTATTAGATCTTCACTTCACATTGATTACGGGTGCTATCACATATAGTTCCGCCTCATATTCGTAAACAGGTTGCAGTCAAGAAATCTTGGGAAAAATTTCATTCCTACCCGAACTTATTTCCAATTTTATCATACCTCCCAGATATAAGAAAAGTTGGACAACGAAGTTTGGCGTTCAGAATGAAGTTCTTGTAATGTCTTCAACAAAAGTCTTATCATGATTCTTCAGAGAAAGTTCTAGGTTACAATCTTCCTAGGAAAATTTGGTGTATTTCGAATCGACTTAGGACTGGTCATGGTCGTTGTAATATTTTGCTCTTCAAATGACATTCTATTGATAGACCACTATGTGAGTGTGGTGAAGAAGAAATCATTGACCACTTGGTAAATACTTGTCCAATTTAAAAATTTCATGGTGGTTTCCAAGCTATCCATTCAGTTTCAGATTCTTCTTTAGAATGGGTCGCTCACTTCAAATCAATATGATGTAAACTTATATTTATTACTTCTTTCTGGTTCTCATTTTTTGGTTTTAGGATTCAATTAAAAAGTCGTCAACCGTTGGTGAAGAGAAAGGCTTGAGAAGATTTTGTTTTGGATGGAGAGGAAGCCCTTCAATATAAATATGTCAGCTTATTCTGTAAACATATACACAAATCAGTCACTACACTTATATGGAGAAGAAAATACAAAAAGAAAAAGAAGTACAATTTCAAGTATGTAATAATATCATACGATATTAATTGTCTATCTGGTTGCTGTATCAGCAAAAATGCCATCAACATAACCATTGTCAAACAGAAGACTTCCACGATATTACGTAGGAATCATAATCGAAAGTAACCCAAGGAGAATGCATATCATCAAGGGAAAGTAGCGATATACCGGTTTCACCCTTGTTAGGGATCATCAGTACCGTATAACTCAACCCAAGATGACAAACAAACGAAATAGTGGGCACCTTATTGAACGCTGGCAGGCGCAAAACAGTATGATTACTGCGATGCACCACCCAGCGGACAAAAACCCAACTACTTTATCCACGGGAACTCAGAAAAAGTAGATTTCCACGCCAACCAGGAAAATCTTCTGCTTTTCAGCCCAAGCGACGTGCAGGTACTGATGATCCCTAACAAGGGAGAAACCGGTATATCGCTACTCTCCCTTGATGACATGCATTCTCCTTGGGTTACTTTCGATTATGATTTCTACCTAATATCGTGGAAGTCATCTGTTTGACAATGGTTATGTTGATGGCATTTTTGCTGATACATCAACCAGATAGATAATTAATATCATATGATATTATTACATACTTGAAATTGTACTTCTTTTTCTTTTCATCATCTTCTTCTTCTTTTTGTATTTTCTTCATTCATTACCAAGTATCAGCCATTTTATTCATTACTTTTCTTATACGGAGAGACAGAGTTTTTGCTGAGGTTTTTATCTGTTTTTTTGTATCATGCTTTTTTGTTTGAAGTTGATAATTTTTTGTATTGCTCTATCTCAAAAAAATATATATACTACATTCCGTCATCCAACACACAATTACTTCCTAATTGCATCATCTTTGAAATAAATAAAAAAAACCATCTCCCAGCAAATTCTTCAAAGGAATCTCCCTCCCTCACGTATGAAAGGAAGCTCGCATTTGTCACGATGGTCAAACACACCCGTCCTGCAGCCTTCTATACAGCCCGTAAACGAATCGTGGCACATTGCGGGATGACACAAATATTATTTCAACAAATATCGCGTCTTCTCCACGTCCGTGCTTGGATGTTATCCGATGTGTACTTTCTATTTGTTCGCTTCGACCCTCCTGTGTGTATGTGTGCCTTCCGGTTGGATCGATATCGTTGCGGCTGGCGGAACAGCCAACTTCGATGACCGATACACCTATTGGAACAGTGGGAAGTTGAGGAAATTGAGTTAGATCCGCGTCGGACGGATGTGACTTCCGAATTCCTTTGTGCGAATTTTGGAATGGTCATGAAATGTCGTCGTGTGTGATGACTTTAGCCTCTTGACTCTTGATCCATGAAATACTGATGGTATGTTGATGAAAGTTCGTTTATCTCATATCTAGCTGTTGGAGTAATGGTTTAAAATTGATATACTAACTCACAAAAGAAATGCAACTCCCAGAAGGAACTGTTTAAATTTTAATTATTTTTTGTGAAACATAGATAGTATAGCAAGGAGTAAATGATTGCAAATTGAAGAAAAAAATCGTCAAGGTTTATTCATTCACAATTTTTGTTACTCAAATATTGTAGTCGTTTCTTGCAAGTTTTTAAATTCTACATCAGACCATCTGTTCAAGAAGATCCAAAGTCGATGTTTAGTTTTTTTCAAAATGCCTAGAGCACGTGTACACGGTATTTATTGCCAGCCTAGTGAATTTGAAAAAGGTCGAATTATCGGTCTACAGGAGGCGGGGTTGTCATTTCGAGAAATCGCTAACCGTTCGAACAGAAATCCAACTACTGTTACGAGATGTTGTCAAGCGTGGTTTGATAATGCCCAAAATCGAAGAAAGTAGGCAACGTACGTCGGAGGGGCACAAATGGAGTTCAAGATCGACGTCTAAGACTTATGTCCATTAGAGTCCAATTTGTGAAACTCGATCTTTGGCTGATGAGTGGTTAGGAGAACAACGCCATCCTGTAAATTTCCAAACGTTAGACCGCTGGATAAGATTTTTTAGACTGCAACATTATCGACCCCATCTTGTGTAACCACTGACGGTTGAGCATCGTCGGCAACGATTATAATGGTGCGGAAAACGTCAACATTGGAATGTGGATTAGCATCAGGTCGTCTTTTCTGATGAATCTTGATTCTCCTTGGGTGCACATGATGGCCGAAGAAGGCCTAGACGACGTCGGGGAGAAAGACGTGAACCTCAGTTTAATGTTGAGCATTATGTACACTGGACAGTAAGCGTTATGGTGTGGGGTGCTATTGCACATGCAAGAAGCTCACCTTTAGTATTCATCCGAGGTAATATGATAACGCTGCGGTATTTTCAAGAAATAGTGGATCAATATGTTCTCCCTCACCTTAACCGGCTCGAGAATCCAATATTTCAACAAGATAATGCCCGACCTCATGTTGCCAGAGTTAGTTTAAACTTCTTCGAAGTGACCCAATGTATGTAATTCAAGACTGTGAGCATCAAATGAATGAATTACAGACTACTATTGAATAAGATAATTATTACTACTTTATGTATCTAGCGACATGATATATATTTACTATTTATATTGTATATTCACAACAACCTTGCGAGTTGATAAATACAACACGATCGACAAGGGTAAACATAGTAAATATATTTATATTTTAAGATGGTGTTTGGTTATACGGACCTTGTCGTCTCAAGTATGAAAATATACAGGTTGTTTATAGTGATACATACTACATTTCAATCATTTACTTCCTGCTATACTATCTATAATTCACGAGGACACAATTAAAATTCAAACAACTGCTTCTGGGTGTTGAAGTTTCGTTGTCAGTTAGTTTAAGATTTCACAAATAACAAACCAAAATTCTTTGAAATTCAAACCGGTCCAGTTCAACTTCTGACCCAAAACCGCGAAGGGATGACTCCAACGGCCAACACCACGACCCGTATCGCCTTTCAACTACCCCTCACCCCTTTCCGTCATTACTTTCATGTCAAACAAACCGCCAAAACGAACGGGCCTTGAATAATGGCCGAATGAAACCGCCACGATGTCGGTTTCGTGCTAAACGTTCCAGTCGTAGTAGGCCGTTTCTGTCGCCCACACCGCCTCTCGTTTCTTAATATCGTGTCGGCCAAATTTTCGCCTTATTTATGACGAAAGTTGCGTACAGTTGTACGATTCAATTAAACCACCCCGGTCCCCTTGCTATAACTCAACGAGAACTGCGGAAGTCGGTCACGGGTAGAGGATCGCGACATCTCTCGGGACTAGTAGGGATCACGTAGAAGCCGTGGTAATTTATCAATTTGGTGGATGGAAAAGAGGTGTCATTATGGATAGAACTGTGTTGGATGTTTGGTAGTTTGATTTAAATTCCTATAATATTGACACTTAATGGCATATGACATTATTTATTGCTATGGATATTTCATTCTTAAACCTATTTATTTATAACAGGTTTTGATGTCAACAAACAAAACTGCCGCATTTGGAGTGAAGCTAGTCCTCAAGTGAATGTCGAAACACCGTTACATCCAGAATAACTGACTGTCTGGTGCGCTTTATGGGCTGGTGGAATCATTGGTCCGTACTTCTTCAAAAACGATGACGGCCAGAACGTTACAGTCAATGGTGATCGGTATAGAGCCATGATTACTAACTTTTTCATTCCTGAATTGAACAACCATGATGTCCAGGAGAAGTGGTTTCAACAAGACGGCGCAATATGTCACAAAGCTCCTGCCACAATCGATTTATTGAAAGACACGTTTGGTGACCGCCCAATTTCACGTTTTGGACCTGTGAATTGGCCTCCAAGATCTTGTGATTTAACACCGCTAGGCTACTTTCTGTGAGGCTATGTAAAGTCATTGGTCTATGCGGATAAGCCACAAACCCTTGACCATTTGGAAGACAACATTCGCCGTGTTATTGCCGATATAAGACCACAAATGTTGGAAAAAGTAATCGAAAATTGGACGTTCAGATTGGACTACATCTGAGCCAGCCGTGGCGGTCATATGCCAGAAATCATATTTAAAATGTAATGCCACAAGATTATCTTGCGGATAAATAAAATTCATGTCAACCGAATAATCCATCGTTGTTTTATTGCAATTTAAAGTTCTATAGCTCTAGAAAAACACCCTTTACAAACCCAAGAAGAGTTAACTTGGAGCCGTCCATAAGGTTAATGAAACCGACATTATCCTTAGGAGCCTTTATACTAATGATAATCACTTATTAATATTCGATATTCCAACCGAAGATTACCAACCGAAGCAATAAATAAGGCTGGGTTTTGAATAATAGACGAAGATGTTTTTTCCATTGACAAACTTTCTCTGAATTGTGAGTATCTAGGGTATCTTGCTCTAGTGGTCAGTTTACAACATAATTGAACTATGACACTTGAAACAAGTTTCCTCAAACTTCCACTAGACTCCACCCAAATGAACTCTCGTATAAATCTATCTCAGCTATGCAGTTAACTGGAGAAGGTACACCTCGAGATATACCCCTCCAACCGAGTCGCTTCAGCTTCCCGAAATAAGAGATTGCATCCAGAAAGAGAAAGACCATTAAAACAGAACATCTGCAGGATATAAATCTTCCCGGAACGAGACAAACGCCACCCGGAAAAAGTCGTCCAAACCTTTGTCTCAGCCGGGGAGGCAGGAGAGGCCAAGTATTCATCTTCGAAATAAAGACCTCCCATCCGCGCCGGATACAAACTTTCCTCCATTTCCCCCAGATCATTTGTATCCATCACCGGATGACCCAACCAAATCTCCATCCTTTGCTCCAGTCATTAGATCCCCCCGCTTCCCCCCTCCCAAAAAAAAAACAAGAGATAAATGACGTCGAACACTTTCGTCTACTGGTTGGAAAAAAAATGACGGGTATAGGTGTGGCGGTTCCATGAATTTTCAAGCGTTTGGAAGGGGCGGTGAAAAATGGAAAAATGTAATTTTTGTGGATGAAAAATGCGAATACGGACGTCCCGACGCTGTGTCGATATATCATTCCAGGGCGTGCGATTCCGGAAACTCCTTCCGGTTGATCACGTGGTTCGGGTTGGTTGGGCGCTCAGGATGAAACGACGGTTTTTTAGGTGATTACAACGTGTATCTGGTCTAGCTAAATTTCTTCTCGTTGCACCTTTCATCTACCAAATTACATGGCTAGTTTACACATCTCAAAGGACACTCTTCGGAAGATATTGAGAAAAAATAGTGTATTATTCAACGAGCGGTAATGTAGGTCATAACTCACGCGATGAAGTTTGCAGCACGAGCCGCAGGCGAGTGTTGTAATTCATCAAGTGAGTTATGACCATTACCGCAAGTTGAATACTATACTTTATCCACGACTATATCAATAAATACTAAGAAAAAATACAGACTTAGAATATAGACATAAGGAACGGGAAATAAACATATATGCTCGATCCCGAGTACAAGAGATGTGGAAACTTAGTGCCACCAATCACAATCGAACTAGTTTCGGCTAGCTCGAATCCAGTACTGAGTACAGACATAGAACTATATTGAAAAACCTTAATAATAAAAATGCATTAAAATATACCAAAAACATTCCCCTTAAACGATGACTTAATGATCTTACTGCTACACCAATCTTGAAATTTTTTTTTCCTTTATATTTTTTTCGGGCGAGTAATTCTGTATGGTAACATTAGCTGTTTGTCTTTTGGAAATGTATACCTATATAATATTTATATATATATATAATCTGTATCCCATTTGATACCTTTCGGTGTATGGGTATAATATTTCATCTTCACTATCTGAATTAATCGTTCTCAGCAAAACATTCACAATAATTAGATATCAAATTAATTTGAAAACGTCAAAATTAATAGAGTGACATTCCTCCCCTCAATAACAATAATGGAATGTTCCCTTTCGGCCAATCGAATAGAAGCAGAGAAGTATAGAAGCACAGATCCATATTTTCCGATTTATTATAGTGAGTTATGGTAGTGAGTTATTATAACTTACGCTGTTTGTTAATAGATACTATTAATTGATCAAAAGCAGTTGAATAATAAATATATTTCAATAGTAGATAAAAGTAGTATATTATTCAACGAGCGGTAATGTGGGTCATAATTCATGCAGATGAAGTGAGTTAGATAGATGCTGCGAGTTGTACTGTACTTTATAATAATTTTAATAATTCATTCATTCATTCTCAATAAAATACAAATTACAAGGATGAACAAACTGCATAGCTGAGATAGATTTATACGAGAGTTTATTTGGGTGTGAGTGAGGTGGAGTCAAGTGGAGGTTTGAGGAAACTTGGCTCAAGTGTCATAGTTCAATTATGTTGTAAACTGACCACTAGAGCAAGATACTCTAGATACCCACAATTCAGAGAAAGTTTGTCAATGGAAAGAACATCTTCGTTTATTATTCAAAACCCAGCCTTATTTATTGCTTCGGTTGGCAACTTCGATATAGGAAGAATTTCTTGGGACTTGCTCCTCAAAGATAACCATTATATTAGAATTTTATTACCACCACCAATTCGGTAGTAATTCAATAATTTAATACTATGATACAAAGAAATATTATTATTTCTCTGTATCAAATATCTTGGTTGAACACCTTTAGCTGAAGGATGCTGGGAATGCTTGGTCGTGAACAATATGCAACTATAGTACTCGGAAAAGTTTCCTGAGCTATAGAAATAGCAGAGATTTTCTAAACATCAATCTGTGTTATCATCTTTCACGTGTTTGGAAACTTGTCCTAGTTGTCATAGTTCAGTTATGTTGTAAACTGACCACTAGCTCAAGATCGCAAGATACCAACAGTTCAGAGATAGTTTGTCAATGGAAAGAACATAATGTCGACCGAAGAAATAAATAATGCTGGTTCTTAAGTAATAAACGAAGATACATATCTTCGTTATCTAACGTTATCCAACCATGTTGGGGACATGTAAGAATAGCATATTTTGGCAATTTTATTGATACATACTTCTTGAACGAAAGCATAGTTTTAATCATCATGAATTATTATCTTCTTGATACAAATTCGGTCCCAAAGTTGTGAAAAATGAAAAAAATTGAATTCAAGGAAAAACCTTCTTGCTACAAACGTCTGTTAACATCCACACTATCCATCGACCGAAAATGGATGGGGGTCATCTCCTGAGGCAGCGAACACAGCAGGGTCTACACGGAGGGACTGTTAACGATGATACGGTGTGGGGGGAAGTAGTTGATGAATTGGTAAAGCGGTCCATAATAGTATATCCGTCTTTGCGTATTCGACATGGCGTTCACGTACCAGCAGAGTCACGTCACGAATACGTTCTCCAGAAATTCTAGTCATGGCCAGTTGGGCTGCCCTTACATACTGTTGAAGTGTTTTTCCAGTCGAGTGGATATTGGGGGACGTCGCATGAAAGACAATGAATTGGGCTACGAGATGTTCACCAGGCTACGGAGGTTGTGAACGGTGCTGCCTCTTACGGTTGTTCTTCACACTAATCTTGCGAGTATCGTGCAACAACATTTGTTGATATTTATGAGAGGTGCATCCATTATACGAAAAATTGAGGAAACACCTTAGAAGCTTTCAGCGCTCGTTCATTCATATCCTAATTGTCCTCTTCAATAGCTGTATTTAGTTATATTAATTGTCCAAATGTCCCCCTTACGGTTGTTCTTCACACTACTTTGGTAAGTATCGCGAAACAATATTTGTTGTTTTATTATGAGATGTGCAAACATTAGGTACAAATAATTGAGGAAAGTCATCAGAAGCTTTTGAGCCTTCTTTCATTCATATGCTAATTGTACCCTCTGAGACTAAATAGCTTGTATTTAGTTGCATTGAGTGTCCAAGGGTGCAATTGATGCATGAATGAAGGAAAACTCAGTACCTTTCTCATTTATTCTTGGATTATCTGTTGTTCTGATGACGGTATCAAGGTGACACTCTGCACGAAGATTGAAAGGATTATTTTATGAACAAGCAAGATCTCAACCAGAAGAATTTATAAACATGAAATTGTTGGGTATTCTTTTTCTCTATTTCTGTGGTAAATCCATTCATTAATCCAAACGTTGTCTATACCTGATCATGTTTACGATCAGACGGACTGACTCACAGAATCGAATTTGTAGACATCAGTGAGATGAAGTTAGATAGATCTGACTCTGATCTTGAGCGCAAGAACACACCAAATTGATTGAAATAGATGAATAAAGGAACCTGATTGATCCAAACTTCTAAGATGAAATCTCTCCATCACAGCTAATGAAGGAAAAAAACTGAAAGCCAACTCAAAGGAAGATAAGAAATTGTATCTGCTAGAATAATGGGTTTACCAAAATCAATTTGGCCTTTCTATCCGGTCTATATTATGGTAAATAACATTCCACGAACACAATTACAATGGAGCATAGATTACAGCAGAAACTTTACTCGGAACTGGAAAGTTATAGATCCTTCTAGGAAAGTTCATGATGATTTTCTTGGAACTTTCATGTTCCCAGGTCATGGGATCTGACTTCTCTGAATTATCTCCTGTTTGGATACCTCTGGGATATCGTTTATTAAAAAGGTTCACCTTATATTCTGAGAAAACAGAATGGAATAACCATATTATAGAGTATCCAGAAAAAACAAGAACAACTTGTGCTGCACAGTATTAATAGTTTTGATTTTTCTTATGAAATTGTGACTTTTGAAATCAGAGTAATTCTGTTTGGTTGTATGGTTTTTGTAATCCCACTAAATGATATTTATCTTGCTACCAATTTTATGGCACAATTGTGTAGAGATATATCAACTTGATGAAACAACTATATGCTTATTTTCCAATGGGGATGATATGATATGAAATGGTGTAAATTCAAAAACTGAGTATTATTTTCCACATTTCTCATGTCATTTATGTTCAGTAGGTTATGCCATTTGATAATAAAAAGATACACGCTTCAACAACGTTTAAGAGTTGAATGGTTAAATTATTGAATTGTTTCATCGATATCAGTGCTCATTTGTGAATACTGAGAGAAAAAATGTTTTTTCCTGGTTTCTTTGAATGAATGTTATCGATAATTATCGCAGCGAAATTTATAGAATTGTTTTCCTCTATTACATTCGTGAAACCCTCGAAAAAGGTTTTTTTTTTGGTATTTCTTCTTCACTAAATTCCTGATCAATGTTCCTAATAAACAAAAATAAACAAAAATTTGATTATTACATTGAGAGTCCTTCGTCAAAAGACAGCCCAACATCATGGTCAATTCTTATTTTACAAGTCGAAGTATTTTATACTCTCCTTGCTATTGAAGAACTGTCAGACTTAAGTTCTTATCAACTTGGTGGATGAAGATTGGCTCAATATAGAGCTAGGACTTTTATCTGTGCAGGGAAGTAATTTGTTGATTTGGCAGATTACAATCTTTATTCTTATACATATATAAATTTCGCATTCTCTTATATATATTTCTATTTTGTAAAATATTGTATGTAAATTTTCCAGGTACTAGATATTTCAAAAATTCAAATTGTAAAATACTTGTGTGAATATAAGAGGTGCTTGATCGACCTTAGTTTTTGCCCCTTCCATTTGGTGAATTCAGAGATAAGAACCACGACTCAAAACAAACGACTGTGCTCGGGCATCGTAACAAATAGGTTACAGTGCAGACTAAAGTGTGGAATAGGATTGATGAAAAACATAATTGTAGATCACTCAAGCGATTTGTAACCATCTTTGAAAAATTGTATGATTGACCAAATGTAACAACACAAAGAACAATGATTTCAATAGTACCTATCTCATATTAATGACTGATTACATCTTATTACTTACTACTACTAAAAATAGTGATGATTATCCAGGATAAAGCTTATTGTATTTTCTAAAAATGGCAAATGAGAGTTTTCAGAGGGACCTCTAGCATCAAAACTGGCCTAAAGAGAAACTCCAACTTATTGAACGTTTTTTTTTATAATTGAATTGAACTATAACCTATTCAGCCAATTTAACGGGAGGCCACTTTTCCTTATAAAGTGTGTGTTATCCTTCGAGAAATAATAGTGGCATGAGAGTTCCGATAACCTACATATCTATAAAAAAAATAATATACGAAAATAGTGTTTTTAACGTCGGTAAATTAATTACAATGATTACGGTGGCTTAGTGGTGGAGGGCTGGACTAGTGTTTCGGAGATTGCGGGTTCGAGTCCCGCTAGAGGAGGTACTTTTTCCGGAATTAAAGAATTTCCTGCATGCCTTGATGTTATTTCCTCATAAAATCTGCTATATTCTCACACGTTTTGTTCTACAAGATGTGCCAGAATGAACCAGAGAATTAGAGAAAAACTCATTTCATATTAGAACGCAACACAATAATGAACTGTCAATAAGATACCGTGAAAATCTAAATCAGTGGCCTGAATCCGTCTAGAAACAGCGTAATAACTCCAAATATTTACCCCAGAAACCTCCAAAGCACTCCGAGAACTCCAATCTCCAACATGAAATAACCCAATTTGGAAATTATTCATAATTACGACCTGGCACCCCTAAAGACACCTTTCCACCCCTCGTCTTATGCAAAATAAGACCTCCAGTATTCCCCACCACGCCTCAAGTGATGAACGGGGTAATTCACTAGCTCCCTCACCCCGAACTTCAAGACGCACCCAAATTTATAAATTCGATTTTTATGAGCGATGTCCCCCATAAACTGTCTCAAACCTGGTTTTATGGGGTTGTAACTTGTCATCGTGCAGTTTGTCAGGTCTTTTACTGGAATTCGTGTTCCAAATTTTCATATCGCGCGGGGTATTTTTGTCGGATGAGGCGCCCTATTCCATCTTGTTAACGCTGCCATCGGGGGTAGTTTTGTGCAAGTGAGGGATGGTGCAGCCGTTTTGTCGAATTGGAAAATTGGGCGGAGGGCTCGTTTTTCATATGGGGGTGCTCGGAGCTTTATGTGTTTATTTTTCGCTTATGTGGGATTTTTGGATGAATTTTCAAATTTGAAACTAAAGAAACACTTTTGGTTTTTACAGAAGAATAGGGATGTCTAGAAAAACATTGCAAATTTAACATTCTAATTCATAACCTTTGGTATGCTTCAAGGATCGGTGCTCGGACCTATTATATCTTTATATATAACGTTGTGAATGATCCAATCGTAACGAGGTATATAACTCTAAGTTAGCATTACATTATTAAATGGCGACCGATTTAACAGCTGTCAAGTGATTTATTTTCAGTTTGGTTTGGTAATTCATCATGAATAGACTTACGCCTGAACAACGCTTGCAAATAGTGCAATTTTATTCCGAAAATAATGGTTCTGTGCGGAATACGTATCGCGTACTACGTCCATTTCATTTTGTTTAGCGATGAAGCGCACTTCAGGTTGAATGGCTACGTCAACAAACAAAACTGCCGCATTTGGAGTGAAACTAATCCTCAAGTGTATGTCGAAACACCGTTACATCCAGAAAAACTGACTGTTTGGTGCGCTTTATGGGCTGGTGTAATCATTGGTCCGTACTTCTTCAAAAACGATGATGGCCAGAACGTTAAAGTCAATGGTGATCGGTATAGAGCCATGATTACTAACTTTTTCATTCCTGAATTGAACAACCATGATGTCCAGGAGCTGTGGTTCCAACAAGACGGCGAAACATATCACACAGCTCGTGCCACAATCGATTCATTGAATGACACGTTTGGTGACCGCCTAATTTCACGTTTTGGACCTGTGAATTGGCCTCCAAGATCTTGTGATTTAACACCGCTAGACTACTTTCTGTGGGGCTATGTGAAGTCATTGGTCTATGCGGATAAGCCACAAACCCTCGACCATTTGGAAGACAACATTCGCCGTGTTATTGCCGATATACGGCCACAAATGTTGGAAAAATTCATCGAAAATTGTAGGTCCAGATTGGACTTCATCCAAGCCAGCCGTGGCAGTCATATGCCAGAGATGATATTTAAAATGTAATGCCACAAGATTATCTTGCGGATGAATAAAATTCATGTCAATCGAATAATCCATCGTTGTTTTATTGCAATTTAAAGTCCTATAGCTCTAAAAAAACACCCTTTATAGTACCTAACATTTAAAATTAACCGGTTACCATTTTTCATACATCAGATGCTTGATCCTTCATTTGATATGTCATTCCAGTAACTCTGGAAAGGACTAGGGTTTCGATGGGTAACCGCTGAGACCAAGCAACTTTCAACTCTAATGTTTTCGACTAGAAATACCCAAAACGTCTACAATTCAAAATTTAAAAAAACCAACATCCTCAAAACGAAAATCTCGTCGAAGCTACCTTAATCCAATTTGCATCCATACCATAGATAATCGAATCAAAGAATACCACCTCCAGAGAATGGAAATTATCCAGACTGCGCGACACTGAATGCCTTCCTATATCATTAAATATCACCATGGCCGGAATGGCTGCAAATGAATCCGAAATTAATACAGCAAAAAGCACTCCAACGCAGGCCGACCTTGCACAGATCCATTCCCAGTATCCGGAAGCGGCAAAATAGGACATCCAGAACGTACCTGGTATGGAATCGGATGCCGATTCTTATCACTGGATATGGAATTGCTTTTTGCAGTTAGCGATTTAATGAACGCATCAGTTTTTATTATGGGGTGTTTCGGAGGCTAGTCCGAATACAATGTTGTGACTAGGGGATGCATAGTGGGTGAGTTATAATGGTGTTTAAATTTATATGTTGTTGTTTATTGGTGGTGGTGGTTCATTAAATCACTATCAGGAGTTAGGGACTCTTTCGCTGTTTCATTTTGAAGGTACACAATATGATTTTAATGTTGGAATCCCTTCAGAGATTATTATTTTCATTCTTCTTCTCTTCTTCTTCTTCTTCTTCAACAGCCTGTCTGCATTCACTCCTGGACATAGGCCTCCTCTTGAATTCTCCAATTTCGTCTATCTTGAGCCAACTGGTGCCAACATCGTCCGACCTTTGATTTAATGTCATCTAACTATCGTTTTGGTGGTCACTTCGTTTATGTTCTTGTGGTCTTCAATGTACAACTCTCTTAGTCCATCGATTATTTTCATTATTGAATTGAATTGACGACTCCAATACTTCAATCAATAATTATTCCAGGGCTAAACAAGTAAAAATACATTTTTTTCTTGTAAATTTGACTTTAGTCGTCAATATTAGGGATTCATCAAGCCAAGTAGCTTGACATTTTAACCAACTACTCCACTTGAAATCAAGCTCGTGAAAAATTACATGACTTGACTTGATTTTAGATATTCATCGCTTAACTTGATATCAAACTACTTCATATTACTTCAGCTTGATATGCACGGTATATATTTCTGCTATCTCGTGGGCGCTGAGACTAAAAAAGGTGATTTTTCTAGCGTTGAGAGACTGAAGCATTCGCCAGTTTGATTTTATTAGTAGTTTTCCCACATTTTTATGAAATCTATTGGTAGATTTTGCTAGGAATATCTTTTTAAACTTGACCAAAATGGCCAAGGATTTTTATCAACGCCAGCATCTTCAGCTTCTATTGAAAGACAATTTTTCAGCTTTCTCAGATTTGGAGAATTTAGTGAAAATGATTTTTTCTTCTGCATTTGACAACTGATTTCCCCAATTTCTGCACTGAATAACATTATGCAATTTGTCCCAACCTGTTCAACCTGAGATTTCAGAGTGTTGATAAGTTTGAAAGTTATTTATATTCTGTAAACAACCCAGTTAGAATTTACAAAATCACTATTCACGAATAGTCAAATTTCCGTTGAGACACCCTGTAACCGTTTGTTGATTTTACCTTTGTCAGGATAGTCAATAAAGTAGTCTCAAATCTAATTCGTGCATTTTTTTTTGATATTTTGTGCATTCAACATTGTCTGAGGTCTTCTACCACGTTTAAATCAGCAAACCATCTTTTAATCATTATAGTCGATGAAGCAGAGTCTGAAAAACACTTATCAAGCCATTTATTTTCTTGCACAGCAAACAACAACAAATGCACCGTCACTTATCTTCATATATCTGGATCCAGACTCAACTGCAGGTGTAGCTCGAGGTGCCATCTGTGGTCCATAGGGCTGAAACTTATTGAGTGAATCATAATATAGGGAAGATGAAAGAACATTTTAACGGATTTCATTCATATAAATACCAAATACAGAGTTGGAGCGAGATAAAATTAATTAGAAGCTTATATCGCAATTTCTTGTGTCTTCCCTTCAGTTCTCTATAAACATCGCCATTCAATTGACATGACCATTCGAACTTTTCCCGAGCGGCTAATTGTTTGGAAATCTGTTTTTCATATTATCGCAAAGACTTCAAAGCGTCATCTATTTCTGAGTCAATACAACTTCCATCCAGTTAATTTGAAAGAGCGTCCTTTTTAGCCGACATCTAGTTTGTTGAAAGAGGAATTGTGCTGCCTTTGAAACTGAATTATACTGCTACAAATCCATCGATCGATGCTCTGTAGCACGTGAATCAAATTGAAACAAAGTGGGAAGCATCCTGAACAAAGAATATTTTCATTGTTATACATTGTCGTTCAAGAGCTGTTCGTGTCATTGTGGCTAGCGTTAGGTTTCCATTTCGATAGAAAAAAGGTGCTTCTTTAGTGGAAATGAGTTTTTCCAGTGGGTACGAGGTATGTTTTTAATTGGATGAAATGCGGCATATCAGGTGAATCATTACCTACCAATTTTCATGTAGTTTTCACACATTCATGGGAGTAATTGTTGAAGTTTTTCATGAAACCGTCACAAACGAACTGTAATTGAAGTTATAGCTCTTTGAGTTCTGATTTGCCACAAAGTTGGAAGAACTAACCATGGAAACACGAAATTAAATTGGTAATATAATCAAGTTTCAAGAAGAATGAGACTATGTAACTTTCTCGAATAACATATGAAACTCGCTTATTTGAAGCGAGTATTATATTACAAGAGAGGAGATATATTGAGAACTATGGCAATTGAATACCCTTCAATTTCCCTCCATATGCACATCAAAGGAGTACACATATACATAGTCGTAGAACTTTGCTTCCGTCTTTTTTTTCCAAAATTCGAAGCCTCACTGTGGAAAACTGCTTATATATTTATGATTCAAAGCATTGTTCATCTTTGGCCACTACTTTAGGTCAGCGTATGAATCCAGCGTTGATAAAACTGGTCATCTTTTAAAGCGATCCACGAATCGATACAATTTTTTCACTTCTTCATAAGACCGAAAGTGGTGGTCAGCCAGGCCATGTGCCATTGCTCGAAACAAATGATAGTCCGAAGGAGAAACGTCTTGAGAATACGGCAAGTGGGGTAGGACTTACCATTTCAACGTTTCCAAGTATGTCTTGACCACTTTCGCAACATCGGGTCGACCCTTGTCCTGCTGTAAAATCACTTTATCATATCTCTCGTTGTATTGCGGGCGTTTGTCGTTCAATGCTCGGCTCAAATGCATTAATTGCGTTCCATAACGTTCGCCTGTGATTATTTCAGTCGGTTTCAAAATTTCATCAAGAACTACGCCGAGGTGGTCCCACCAAATACCGTGCATGACCTTGGAACCCTCAATATTCAGTTTGGCCATCGATGTGGAAGCATGGCCGGGATATTCCCATGATTTTCTGCGCTTGGGATTATCGAAATGAAAAAATTTTTCGTCTCACAATGTGATGCACAGATTCCTTCCGTATTTGACTTGCAAGCAGCTGTTCACAAGCAAACAAATGCCGTTCAACATCTCCCGGTTTCAACTCGTATGGCACCCAATTTCTTGTTTTCTGAATCATTCCCATATTTTTCAGGCGTTTTGAAATGGCTTTTTGCGTCACTTCCAATGATCCTGCCAATTCTTGTTGCGTTCGACACGAGTCTTGATCAAGTAATGTTTCCTTCTCTCTTCCACTGTCATGCTGGTCTTCGACATTAAAATCGCCGTTCTTGAAGCGTTCAAACCACTCTTGGCATGTTGAAACCACTTACCGCTAGAGCCATATATATTGCAAAATGCAATAGAAGCAAAGTTGTATACCTAATACATCACAATAGACGGTCAGGTTACGATGAGGTTCTTGGAACCATATTGACAATCTTCTAGGATGACCTGAAAATGTCATAATAAAGTAAAACATCTAGCTAGAAGCAATACAATGACTGAGGTTCCTAGAATCACATAGTCAATGGTCTCTGCTGACATGGGAGTATCTCAATACCATAAAGCAACTGGCCATAGAAACAGGCGATGAAATCAAGGTTAACACATGTTAGTCCTAAGCCTTTTTGTATGCTTGGAAAAGACCAATACAGGAGGAACAATTTTGGTTTTGCTCAGGCAAATAAATCTGTAGTGCTTTCAGCGACCTTTACCAGAAGGCTCTAAAAGCTTCCACAAGCTGAGCCTTAGGTAATGCTGGGAATGCTGACAGGACACTATCGTTACCAATACCTTTTATACCTCATGGGTAGATTAGCAGATGAAATTTACAAACTCTGTGGAAAGGATGTAGAAACAGCAGTGAGCGAATGTTTGGGTTGACTAGCCTAAGAACCACTCATATGGAAAAGTCAGTCCTGGATACTAACGAAATAACAGCCAAGGCCTCTTAGTATGTCATCGACTTCTCCTTGGTAACTGTTTCCGATAGGCCAAAAGAGCCGCAACAACATATCGATTGGGAAGAGGCTGATTGGGAAAGAGTGCACTGAGCATATCCTACATGTGGACGTCTGTATACAAAGAAACGTTGATCACAATGGTAGAGGCAAAATGTAGACTCATCTGTGAAGAGTAATCTTTCCCAATCAGCCTGTTCCCAATAGATATGCTCTCTCGCAAAATCCAAACGCGCCCTTCGATGGGCAGGGGTGAGAGCTGGGCCTCTAGCCACGACACGAGGCCTTAAATCATATTCTCTGAGGTGATTTCTTATTGTCTGAGTGCTAATTTGCACCCCATGAGTTTGCTCAAGCTGATTTTGAAGGAGGCGAGCGGTTGCAAACCGTTGTCTCAACGAAGAAACTCTCAAGTAACGTTCTTGAATGGCAGTTGTTACCCGTGGTCTACCCTGTCCTGGTCTTCGGACATTCATACCTGTCTCCCTGAATCGCTGCAACATTCTGGACACACTTGTATGGGAAACTCCAAACCTTTCTGCAATTCTTGTGTATGTCCACTCTTCTTCTCGCAGAATTACCGCTTGGGCACATTCCTCTTGGGTCAAATTGCGTGTTTCGCGTTGCATAGCGATCGAGTGTAGAAAATCAAACGAAAGAAAAACTATTGATCACTAGAATTTATCGAGAACAACTGATTTCAGAATTGAGCCAATACATTCAAAATCTGCTAATCTCATCTTTTTTTATTCCTGCTTGGAAAAAACATCTGTATTGAAGAAAAACGTTGAAAGTGGATAACATATGCATGCATAATTCTGATAAAATAATTATCATTAAGAACACCTTCAGTTGTAGAATAAATTTGAGATTTCCATAATGTGCGTTAATTCTTCTGCGCAGTGTATTTTGTTGGGGTGATATCAGGCATATATAATTGAATAATAGAAGAGTGTCACGTAATTGTATGTAAGTAAAACATTTAAGGGATATGAGAAATATGATTGAAAATTTATCTCTCGAAGAAAATCTCTGTTAAGTGACAGAAATTGGGATACCATCGGACACGTGGAGAAAGTAATCTCCTAAGGTGTTCCAGAAGCATCTCCTCAAATCCAGTGATGCCTCATCCATCATTCAGATTTCTCGCAATTTTCTACGCTCACCGCACGTTCCAAGAAACGTTTCCTCTTCTCCCCTGATTCGTCTAAGGGATAAAAAAATCCCTGCTCATTACACATTAACGCTATACCACTCCGTCCACGTCTCCTATTCGGCCTTAATTTCGAATATAAGTCGTAGTCATTTACCGAAGGTAATGGAGGTTGGTAGCCCTGAGTCGGAAGATTGCGCCAACGTTATTTTTATTACGTCATTTCTCAATTTCAGATATGTTACTGCGATAATGTTCGCCAAGCGTGTTCCATCTCGAAATGAGAAAAATGATATTATTTATTCAGTTGCAGTGTTGCTCGTCTTCATGGTCTCATCTCTAGACGCCATCATTTGTTCGTTTTGCGCAATTTTATTCGGATTGCAGGAGTCGGTCATGTAGTTTCCTGCATATTGAAACTTGAGACTAAACAAATTGGGAGGATGATGTTTATGAAATTGCATTTTTTTTTATGCTGTTCCTATTTGTGCGATATCGAAGAACGCTTGTGCATACTTCTTCATGATATTGTGCAAAGACTTAGCCCAGAAATTGAACATGGAATTTATTGAATTGGTTATTTAATAGTCATACTTGGAAGTTAATGCTCAATAAAATATATTTTCGTGTGGCAAAGCATTGTAATATTTATTAGCTTATGAATTGTGAATTATGTATGGAAGAACACATTTGAATTTACTTGCATATTATGTGTAGGTACTATTTTCAATAATTGTATTGAACATGCAGATGCCTGGCCTCACGCTTTTAAAAATCTTTGAATTCAAGTTCACCCTCACACTAAAGTTCAAGAATGCCAAATAACGATAGTGTAGCTGCCAGTTCTTTTCAACAACCAGGGAGATAGTATCACCTGGAAATGATTCTAGCAATATTGTCAATATTTTGAGAGTGATGGAGTATAATTAGAGGTTACACAGAATTTAACCCGTTTCTATATTTTCTCTTTGAGCTCATTAATTTTCAAATTCGACTCAAATCTTTTTCATTCTATCAATATGGGATCGTACTTTCATAAATTTCCTAACGATTCACTCATTCTTAATATTCAGTGTTTATGTTTGTAATGTTATAATTGCCAATGAGACTCTAAGACTGATTTCTAGGGGTGGTTTGGTATATCTCAGGAAGTACTTCTTAATATTTTTCAATCCCAAGAGAGATTTCTGTTGTTCCAATCCCACGGGAGGTGCTTTGGAAAAATGAAAAACGATATTAGAATATGTTAACCTGAGTTCAGAACTCCTCGGATTTCTAACCAAGAAATCATAGAGAAATGATTTCTGCTGAAATTATTTGACACAAAAAAAAACCTGAAATACGTTTCCACAAGATGGATAACTCTAAAAAAACCACTGTTTCAAAATCAATCAATTAATCCTGGTGAGATTATCACTAGTTGAATGCAATATTCATGTCAACACTTACCAAGAATCCCGAAACAATTCTCTAATTAAATTATAAATCCCAAATCAAACTAGTAATAGCTGAAGTCTAAAACAAGGTGTATTTTTCTAGAAGTCTCTATAATTATTGAAAATCTTTCAGAAAATTCTTCCTGTTTTTTTTTTTTAGATACGCGCATCCATTGGCGCTTCATCGGCGACCAACCACACACAACGAATCGAGAAACCACCGCGTCTTCGAAAATTCCTGTAGATCGTTGCATGTTATAATGGAATATTCGAACTTCCTCCTGGAATTTTTTATTTTTAATCTATTTGCTGATTTGAAAGCATATTCTAAAGGTTTTTCAATAGAAAGTTTCATTTTGATGTACATATATTTCAAGCGAAATCAATTGATGTTTATTTCAATAATAAAAGAGAGAGGTATACAATTAAAAATGAAAAACAATTTCAGTCAAATGAATTTTACCAATTTCAATGCAATGTTGAAGCGGTATCGTTCTATTTTCAGTAATGACGTACTTTTTTTGTCAACTGTCTGAAGATGAAAGATTTTTAGATAGCGGGCTATTTAAAATATAACTTGTTATTGAAAAACCTTTCAGTTGCTCATCCTAAAATTATTTTCTTATTGCAACAAGAATGCACAATCCCAATGAAAGCTCTGAATGATTCTGCTAAATATATTGAAGATAGGTGAAACTTTGCTTCGCCTTCAGAACCATATTACAAGAAATCTCGGAAGAAATGTTTTTTAGAATTTTTCTTAATCAATAAACTGTACTGAAATTGTTGTGGAAAGTATTCTGTTGAAGTTATCGTTTGAATAACATTGACAGGCAAAATAAATTATGTTTTGAACGGAGCAGAGCAAAAGTCATACATCCACTCCTAAAAAAACTTGAATAGGCACTATTTTCATCATATATGATAAATAGCTATGATAAATTCACATCGATAAAAAGATGCAATGGGATGTTCTAATAGGACAATCTCCCCCAAACCCATTACCGATTTTTACCCAATATTTTCCAGTCGAAAAAATCCCAAACTCATGAATCAAACATTTTGGCGTTGTTTCAACCAAAACGCAAGTGGAGTAAGTCGATTTTTCCCATAAATACACCGCTATCTAAACAAGGCAATTTGTCGCCCAATTTAATTTATATCTAGGAAAATCAATACCTGAATTTTCCCCCTGTGGTCCACGTAATGTATTTGGCACAGGCATCTATTCAGTGGCGGGTTTTAGCCAGAACCAGAACGCAGGTTATTGTAACCATAAACAAAGGCTAGTGAGCTTCAGCAATGGCTACAATGGCCGATCGGCTATATCACATTAGATCTGCATGAATAGTTCTTGGGTTGGCAAAGGCAACTCAGAAATTACATCGTATCTCCCTTTCAGGTTACAATCAGTTGATTGGTTGTTGTTTGTTTTGGTTATTTTTGGGGCCAATTGAAAAGTCCCCGGTCTACCATAGTTAAACCAATTTTTTTGGCAACATTCGATTTTATTATTCAACATAGTTGCCTTCGGGGCGATACAGCGATTAAAGCGATCTTCCAACTTTTCGATACAATTTTTTTAGTACGATTTGTCTTCCGCTTCAAAATAGGCCTCAGTTTTGGGCGATTAATTCTTCATTGGCGCTAAATTTCTTTTCAGCGAGCATTCTTTTGAGGTCTGAGAACAGTCGCTGAGGGCCAGATTTGACGAATACGGTGGATGCAGAAGCAATTGGAAGCCGAATTCATGCAATTTTGCCATTGTTTCCATTGATTTGTGACACGGCGCATTGTCTTGATGAAACATCACCTTTTTTCTTCAAATGGGGGCGTTTTTTAACGATTTCATCCTAAAAACGATCCAATAACGCTGTATAATGATCGATGTCGATTGTTTGGTCCTTTTGGAGGTAATTAATGAATATTATACCTTGATCATCCCAGAATACCGATGCCATAACCTTGCCAGCTGACTGTTGTGTTTTTCCTCGCTTTGGATTCGGTTCATCGTGTGCAGTCCACTCAGCTGACTGTCGATTGGACTCCGGAGTGAAATGGTGGAACCATGTTTCATCCATTATAACATATCGATGCGAAAATTCAGGTTTTCCGGTGCTTATTTCAACACGTTTACTCTCATCATACCAGAAACTAAGCCGAGATTTTGCTTCAATTGTATTTTTTCCTTTCAAAAAGCAATATTTTATCAGAACATCAGATTCTTTTTTTTAATTTTTTTTTCAAATAATAAAGTACCTACACTCACAACGCAATCTCACAAACTAATGGTCGGATTGCTGTCAAATTTTGACACGTATCGTTGAAATGTTAATGCTAACTGAACATCATATGGATTTAATACTAGCACTGCCATATGTGCATCAGACAGGGGACTTTTCAATTGACCTAATATATTTCTTCTTTTGTCTTCCACTTTTCCTTTTTGAACTTCGTTCATACAATGATGCATAGTGTCTTTGAATCTTATTCTTCAATTGATATTTTTTTGAACTTTTCTCTTTTCTCATTAATTTCTTTCATCGCTTTATTTTTCATTTGTTACTTTGTGAATTCATACTATTTTTAGAGTTCTTTTTCTGCATCAAACTCAGAATACTCCTAAATGTTTCTCTTGACTTAAAATCGTCTGAGATTCAGCCAAGTATGAATTGATAATGTATCTTGATCTCCTCCAGACTGAGGTACCTCATTAATTGTTGGGGAAATGCATCAAATACATCATTAACAAGGCTACAAGTGTTCCAAAATAGAACTATAAAAATATTATTCAATTATGGCATGTTAACACCTACATTAATATTATATAAGGACACTAAACTTTTGGACATTCATAACCTAAAGAAATTGGAACAAGTTAAACTGATACATGGCATGACGAACACTTATACAAAGTCAAATTATAGATTTACACTAGTACAGGATGTGCATAGTCATAACACCCGAGATAGAGGTACCATCAAAAGTGAACTCAAGTTTACAAGGAAAGCCCAGGACTCCCCAATTCACCGAGCAATAGAAGCATTTAACCAAATACCACCAGAAATGAAGTATATACGAACTAAAAAAAACTTGAATATTATGCTTAAGTTGTATCTGAAAAATTTATTTTGTTAAGTTTAACTTTGTTGTTGTTTTGAATATTTTATAGTATTATTTTTTGTATATTGTTAAATAGGCCTTGTCACCAGTACTTGTACTGTATTAGAGGTCAAGAATAAACAAGTAAATAAATAAATAAATAAATGAATCTGTTCGTTTCATACGTTGAAGGCTTAAAAATTCGGTTTTATTTCACTTCAAACCGATAGTTTAGTTACCTTTCATCAAGTGTACGGTTGTAATTTTTCTGCTTTCAACCAGATTCTGTTTTGTGAAGCTTCTAACTTTATAGACCACCAGTGGTGAAAAAAATTGCGTGTCTGCGTATCACTATACCTAATTTTGCTTATCTAGCATCGGTGTAATTAAAGCATTAAATGCCTGGACTAAAAACGGAAGAGCTGATGGACAATTAGCGTTTGTAGCAAGCGACAATAACCTGTTAATTAAAATTTGATCTTGGAGTAGTTTCCGGAAAGAATTGAAAGGCAGGGGCGTAGAATATATTGTGTAAAATCGGTGAATAAAGTTGAAGAATTTTGTTTGTTTTCTATTTTTGATGAGTTTTTTTGTAGAATTGAATCTATATCCTTGTGATTTTGATTGTTATACATTTTGCTTTCTTGAGTGAAAGGTAAAAAACCTATGACCGATCATTACATTCTATAGGTAAGGCAACACCTCTTCGGGTAGTTTGGTTCTGGACGTCCTAAAGAAAGTTATAAGTATACCTAAGTATATTATTCTCTTGATTTTTTTCTCCATTTGCTGCCTTGGAATTGAATGAACAATGGAATGAAATCAAACGAAATAATCTCAGTAAAAAAAGCGTTCGACGAGTAGTGAAACCTTATTACTAGCGAGCATTTTAATATAAACACTGGATAATTATTTGATGATAGAGATTTTGAGCATGGATATTGAGAAATTATGCGATAAAAATATGGCGAAGAATAAGCAAAATAAACACACCGACCAAATCAGGAGAACATAAAAACCTCAACGAAGTTTGCAGTTCATTTTTCTTGAACCCTTCAGCCAATTTTAGCAATTATTTTGTTTAATTGTAACTTGATTCCTTTGGAACATTACTGTTCATATGACTTCCTCATTTTCTTCCTTTTTTATCTTTTCACCTTTTTTGAAATGAAGTATTTTGCACGACACGGTATCCACAAAATCCGTTTTCAAGGGAAGCATCAAGTATAGCAAAATTCAAGGTCTAATAGTATAATATATAACGGGTGTTTTTTTTCGAGGTATATAACTTTGAATGGGCATTACTGTTCAATATGACGACCGATTTAATAGCTGTCAAGTGATTTGTGCTAAGTTTGGTTTGGCAATTCATCTTGAATAGACTCACTTCTGAACAACTTCTGAACTTTCATTTCGAAAATATTGCCGTTGTTCCCGATTTTCATAAGCGAATTTTGTTTAGCGATGAAGCGCACTTCTGGTTGAATGGCTACGTCAACAAACTGCCGCATTTGGAGTGAAGCTAATCCTCAAGTGTATGTCGAAACACCGTCACATCCAGAAAAACTGACTGTTTGGTGCGCTTTATGGGCTGGTGGAATCATTGGTCCGTACTTCTTCAAATACGAGTATGGCCAGAACGTTACAGTCAATGGTGATCGGTATAGAGCCATAAATACTAACTTTTTCATTCCTGAATTGAACAACCATGATGTCTAGGAGCTGTGGTTCCAACAAGACGGCCCAACAGGTCACACAGCTCGTGCCACAATCGATTTATTGAAAGACACGTTTGTTGACCGCTTGATTTCACATTTTGGACCTGTGAATTGGCCTCCAAGATCTTGTGATTTAACATCGCTAGACTACTTTCTGTGCGGATTTGTGAGGTCATTGGTTTATGCGGATAAGCCACAAACCCTTGACCATTTGGAAGACAACATTCGCCGTGTTATTGCCGATATACGGCCACAAATGTTGGAAAAAGTCATCGAAAATTGGACGTCCAGATTGGACTACATCCGAGACAGCCGTGGCGGTAATATGCCAGAAATCATATTCAAAATGATTCAAGATTAATATGCGGATAAATAAAATTCATGTCAATCGAATGATCCATCGTTGTTTTATTGCAATTTAAAGTTCTATAGCTCTAAAAAAACACCCTTTATATATATATCAGGAGGTATATATAGTATACAAACACAAAAATATCAAAAAAGAAGATCAGTTATAGCCTTGCGGTTGTATACAAGTCAACTAAAAAAAAAACTTCATTTCCTGGAGAAGAAACGCCACTGAAATTAGATTGAAATCACAATTTCTATGATCGTTACAAGTTCATGACAAATAGCTGTTTTCATGTCTGAAGTCCCATTGCGGTCTTTTTGCGTGACTCCGCAGCAAAGCTGCGCTTCGCGTTGTGTGAAAATAAACTTGGGGTAAGTAATTGATTTATTCTGGCATGAACTCCGTGCTTTCTTTCTCAGATTCGGCCACGAAGGCCTCTCAGTTGATGAACGCGTTCAATGACGTCTTGATATAACCTAGAAATCGAATGAATGTCAAAAATTCTCTATGGATTAAACCATAGATAATTCAATGATTTGGTAGCGGTAGTGGAAATATATCGAAGAGAATGAATAGTAATGCTGATTATAAGCTTTTCAATAGCACAATCTAATGCAGTCATTTCTAGAAATGGTCTTTTTTCTTTTTTAGTTCCAGGACCACTTTTGTTGTTGATATATTAATCCATTCAATGACATATATATGTTATATAAACTAAAAATCTAATTAATGTCAAACCCTATAGTTATATTCTATGATTCTTTCATGGTATGAAATTAATCAATTGCTGATAGAGTTTTTTCTTTTCAGTACTGGGTGCAGTGAAGTCTGGAAGTGGTATAGCTAGCAACACGATTTCGGAGCTGACAACGAGAGGGCCACATTTTGACCAGACAGCCTCCAAAAATGTGACAGCTCTACTGGGGAAAACAGCATATCTCAACTGTAGGGTGAAGAATCTGGCCAATAGGACCGTAAGTACTAAATCGATTTCGTACCTCACTGCTTTAGCATTCATCTCTCCTTCATATCCAATCGAGATGCATAGAATTCCCAGTGAGGACTCAATTCTATAGTTATTGCTCTCACAAATTTCTAAAATGAAACGAATTGCCCTTTCAACTGCTTGACCAACCAGCTGCTCCTCCAGCTCTAGCCCTCTATTTTACTGGCTGTTGGCAGACCTCAAAAGAATACTCCATCAATAGAAATTTGGCACTGATGAAGAAGAGATTGTCAAGGTTGAAATTTTGTTTCAAAGCAAAGGCTAATCTTTGTTCATAAAAGGAATTGAAATGTTATGGGAGCTTTGGAGTACTCTTGAAGCTGACTTCGTGAAGAATGAAGTCAAAATTTTCAATCAAAAATGTGTTGGTAAGGTCGGGTTTCAATACAGTGAAGTGTTAAATTGTTGGAAGATCTTTCATTCAATATCTAGGTATCACTAGAGAGAGGATTTCTCGATATTTGACTATATTGACAAATTCAATGGACATTCTATGCACCTCGACCATAATCATTCATATCTAAGAAGTCTAAAATTCTGGTTCATTCACTGATTAGATTTTGTTTGAGACAATTCTGGCAATTTGGCTCGGCATGGGTCCCTTTTCTTCCTTAAGGTGGCGCTATACAAAGAATTAACCCATAGAGTAATAAACATACATAGAGGGAGTATACGCAATTTTTACATGTCCCCAACATGGTTATATTACGTTGTCAGAATGTGATTTATTTTAAAATTATTCAAATTATTTACTTTATCCTTATGAATGTATATCATATTGAATGAAATATATTTATTTAAGTGATTCCCGATTAAACATGCAAATTGAATATTTGGCATCCGAAATTTTTCCAAATTGTTGAATTTATAACAAACAGAATATTTATTGTTTTCTGTATCTACCTGCTGGAATCCAAGGTTTGGCAACTTTTGCTCTCCTAGAGTCATGTAATGTTTCACGTCGTTTGGCGCCCTTGAAGTTTGTTTTCTGAATTTCTGATATATTTAGTTATTCATCTCAATATATTTTGAGTTGATATGAAACGTTGATTCACTATGGGATATAAGAAAAGCGTTCTTTGTGGAGAAACTCGCGAATTGAGTGGAATATCGTATCAATGATATGTTTTCATTTCCGCGTGCTTCATGTAAAATTTGATAGTTCATGTTGGGAACAAAATTCTCTTATTGAAAATGATATATGCACCCTCTATCTATGTTTAT
This sequence comes from Harmonia axyridis, assembly GCF_914767665.1. Taxonomy (NCBI): domain Eukaryota; kingdom Metazoa; phylum Arthropoda; class Insecta; order Coleoptera; family Coccinellidae; genus Harmonia; species Harmonia axyridis. Next base: position 38,285,728 of record NC_059505.1, read on the forward strand.
TACGCTGGGAATTAACCAATCAATGGAATAATTGGTTCTGTCAAAAGTAGTTTATTACTAATTTAACCTCAAAACGGCATTGACAGAAAGACGACGTGAGCGCCGCCATAAGAAAAGATGAGGAAATCAAGTGAAAAGGAATCAATACCATTAAAATTCAAGAAAGCTTGTCCCTTCAAAACTCTCCACTCTAATCTTAAGGTTCTTCAAGAGTAACTGCTCACACCAATGTTTTAGACATCTTATTCATATCCCAGTCACATCTATGGTCGCAGAAACGTCAGATATCTCGAACACAGAACATAAAATCACGGTATACACAGCGAATTATCGCGTAGCTATACAACAACGTAAAGCGGCGAATTTTTATTCCGTGTTTATTAGCGTTACATGTGCCACTTTAAATGCGGTGTAAGATTTATGACGTTGTGCCAGAAGTCCTTACACACCGTGTGCAATTTGAAAGTCGGCTCCGTTGACGCGATGCATCGATCATTACGTAACTCGATTCGCGCGTCTGTGACGTCCCAGAATGAAATATGGACGTCAACATGGGCAATTAATAAGACTTTGAATGATAAAGTTTACTTGTTTAGGAGCGGCATGTAACAGGGGATGCTCGACGTCATCGAACAGGCAACTGGGATGATATATCCCTCGTTGAATCGGTGAAAAAAAGTCACACGGGAAATCATGATGGGATGATGGGAGCCATCATTCATAATTTGATGGAAGGTGTCGGAAAAACGAATTGAAAATAGGTGTAGAACAGATATGTAGCCGTACAAAATGTGTACTTGAATTACTTTATTGAATTTTTTGTGAGATTACGAAATAGTTTTATTTCTCTGTGGAGCAAAAAGTTGAGAGAATGTGAGAAGGGAATGATTGCAGTGATTTTTCATGTACACCACCTGAAATTGCAAGCGCCGTTAAAATCGCGAGCTGTTGCCAGAAAAGTCGCGGGAGAAGTATTAAAAGCCAAAAGAACTCTTCATCACAAGGAAAGTTAAAAGGTATACTGAAAACGTAATGATGACTTACTTTAGTGAAAACTCTAAAACAACATAGGAGTACAACTTTGCTTTCGACGTTTTTTTCGGAATTCGAGGCTTTTTTGTAAAAAACTGGTTATACATTCATAATTTGAAGTATTTCTCATTGCAGGCCACGACTTTCTCCCATCTTTCGGGCAGTATACGAATCCCACGTTGAAAAAACTGGTCATCTTTTGAATTAATCCACGAATCGATCCAATTTTTAACTTCCTCGTCAGACCGGAAGTGCTGGTTAGCCAGGCCCTGTGCCATTGATCAAAACAAGTGATAGTCTGAGGGAGCAACGTCTGGAGATTACGGTGGGTGGGGTAGGACTTCCCATTTCAAAGTTTCCAAGTTTGACATGCTGTAAAATCACTTCATCATGTCTCTCATGTATTTCCGCCGTTTGTCTTTCAATGCTCGGCTGAAACGCATTAATTGCGTTCGATAATGATCGCCTGTAATTGTTTCAATGGGTTTTAACAACTCATAATACACTACGTCGAGCTGGTCCAACCAACTGACCTAGGAACTGTGAATATTCGGTGAAGTAGGAGCATGGCCGGGATATCACAATGATTTTCTGCGCTTGGGATTATCGTAATGAACCCTTATTTAGTCTTTAGTCAAAATGATGCAGAAATCCCCTCCTTGCCTTGCAAGCAGCTGTTCATAAGCAAACAAATGCCGTTCAACATCTCTCGGCTCCAACTCGTACGGCACCCAATTTTCTCGTTTCTGAATCATTTCCATGACTTTCATGCGTTTTGAAATGGCTTGTTGCGTCACTCCTTACGATCCTCTCAATTCTTGTTGAATTTGAAACGAGTCTTGATCAAGTAATGCTTGCAATTCTGAATCTTCGAAAACCTTCTCTCTTCCACCGCCATGCTGGTCTTCGACGTGAAAATCACCATTCTTGTAGCGTTGAAACTACTCTCGAAACGTTCTTTCACTAATAGTGGCCTCACCAATGGCATTTGAGAGAATTTTATCAGTCTAAAACGCATATTTCTTCATATTAATGCAGAAAATTAAAACCTCACGGAAATGACGAGAATTTGGATAGTAAGCTGACAGGTTTTCTTAATGATGCAGTCACAAATCGAGTAATATTTCGATGGCGTTATGTTTACAAATACCTAAGTTTACTGTATGACATCTACGATCTATTTATTTCGACGTCCACTCACCGCTACATCCATCTATGTAAAGTTGTACAACTAATAATTGGAATCAGAACAAATTGGATTTGAACTCTAGGGTTTGAAAAGCTTGGGCTGACGGTTGCTCCATGATATCAAACGAACATCTGGACAATCTTTTTTTTCTTGGAGTAGTTCAAGTAAGATTGGAAGAACTATAGCATCTGGTAGATTATTATAATTGAAGAAACCTCCTAGCCTCGATGGCTTCGCCAAGTTCCAAGCCAGTCCCGAACGCGGAGCTAATCACCATTATCCAGGATCTCGTCAGTCCTATACTTGCAGCCTCTCCCTCTCGCAGTGCAGTTGTCACAGTGAATGAGGCATTCTCGGATCTGCTGTGCGGCAAAAGTTGGGGATTAGTTTTGCATCCGGAAGAAAGAACATCCGGCAACTTCGCTCGTTATTCATTTTCGCTAATACATCGCGATTACGGAGTGGGCCGTGAGCGCCCAGAGCCGGTTCTATACAAGGCATCGAGTTAACTTTCCCGAAACTTGGCTATGAGGATAAATTGGAATACATCAGAGCAGTGAATTAACTAATTAAGGCGTTATTTCAATAGGGAATCCTGCAGATGGGAAACTTTTCCCGCGTAGTGATAATTTGGCCTCATTGCAAACTATTAATTTTGATTTGCAAATTTGCCGAAAGTGTTCCGGAAGTCTATTAACATTTCCCTGATCGGGAAAGTTACGGTAATCTACGTGGTTGGGGGTTTACACGAGGAATTAGGGCGAATTGAACATTTTATTGCTTGGTTTTTTAGGGTGGGCCTCAGGGAATATCGTATGGTCCTTCATCATTGCGTTTGCCGACAGATATTAACAACGTGCTCTATTAGTTCGTGTGTGTAACATGGTGAGGAAATTTTAGATGTTTCCTCAATGCTTAGGCAGACCAATTTAACGATAGATAGATTTAATTGAGCAGGTTACGTTTTACTACGACCTAATGGTATATATTGTGCCCCCCATCAGAGCTATGCTCTCCATAACGTGATCTTCAGTTCGCCTTACAGTTTCAGAGTTCTAATGAACTCCAGTATCTGCCCCACTCTTACAAGTTTCTTGTCCAAAGCAGATTTTAAGTTGGCTAGTGATGACGATGGCTAGTGATGACGTCACTAGGTGATCCGGAGCTTCTTCCTCCTCCCCACAGAATCTGTACTCGTCGTTTTCTGCTAGACCCATTTTCATGAGGTCCTTTCCATAGTGAATAAACATTTCATATCTACTCAAAATATACTGAAATGAATACCTAAATATATCAGAAATTCAGAAAACAAACTTCAAGCGAGCCTAATGACGTGAACTAACGAATGACAATAGGAGAGCAAAAGTTGACAAACCTTGGATTTGAGCAGGTATATAAAGAAAATAATAAATATTCTGTTTATCACAAATTCGACAATTAAGAAAAATATCGGATGCCAAATATTCAAATTTGCATATTTTATCGGGAATCACTCAAATAAATATAATTCATTCAATATAATATACATTCATAAGGGTATAGCAAAATTGTGAATTTGAAAATATATAACAATCCGACAACGTAATCTAACCATGTAGGGGACATGTAAAAATTGTGTATACTCCCTCTATCTATGTTAATTACTCTATGTTCGTGACCTAACTGAGTTCGCTACAATATAACCCTAATTCCCCACTCTAAAAACAAACTTTAAAATTCGAATCCGCCCAATCAATAGCCATCACCACCTCAAACTAAGCCATTACCAGCCCAAAGTTCAATTCATCTCCGTTGTCGCAAGAGCACAGAACCTCCGCGCATCCATTATCGGTGCTCGAATAACCCTAAAACAATACCCTTGACGGAACACAGACGTTTCCTAACTGCAAGGTCCCAACCATCAACTAACCCCCACTCCCCTCCACCTATAAGCTGGCGAAATGGCTGTTGCCAGGTAGGCATACGTGAGGGCGGTAGCGTCGGCATAATTATGCAAATAACAATAATGACAGAATGAACCGTAATGTGCTGAATCGTGAATTATTAGCAGCAGGAAGCAGGCAAATTAGAGCAATTATAATGTATGATTTCCTCCGTCCTCGGCTATATTCGTACATGTAATGGTCCTGATGCGGTTCAGACAACTTTCTGCGTAGGCGGTGCATGTTCTGCAGTGTTGTCGGTTCTAGTTATCCGAATGGGGTAGAAGGGGGTTTTGAGAAGGTTTGTGGTTGAGTTTTAGGTTTGACAATAGAGGAATGCTCTGCTACTACTACTTCAATAGGAGAGGGAGTTGCTACTTAGCCTAAATTTTTGTTATTGTGTTGGTGATCTCCTAATTGTTGTAATCTCCTCATATGAACGTGTGTAAAGTTTCATTTCAATATGTCGATTTATTCTTTGTTTACAACCCATTTACTTTTGATTTAGATTAGATTTATTTAAGGAGGTTCTGTTTCACTGTGACCTAATGGTCTATTGTGCCCACAATCAGAGCTATTCACGCCTTAACGTGATCTACAGCTCGCCTTCCAGTTCCAGAGTTCTAATGAACTACAGTATCTGAGATGGCTTCATGGAGGCTCCTTCCTCACTTATATAAGTTTCTTGTCCAAAGCAGATTTTGCGTTGGCTAGGGATGGTGAGGCATTCCGTCACCAGGTGATCCAGAGTTCCTTCCTTCTCCCCGCAGAATCTGCACTCGTCATTTTCTGCTAGAACCATTCTCATGAGGTGTTTCCTAAGGCGACAATGCCCTGTGAGGAATCCAGTAAGGGAATGAAGTGTATATTCCTGATAAGATCCAGATACTTTTCGAATCTCGCAGTGTCAATTTTAGAATGATTCAACCCGGGAAGATTCTGCCAGATTGTTTCTGAGTTTTTTTCTTCTCCTGAAACTCTTTCTTGTAGGTACATTTGCCTTGACAACAGAAAGGTTCCAAGCCAATGAAAGGAATTTGTGTTCCTTTTCTGGCGAGTGGCCTCTTTATTGCCTCTAATTCCCGAGTGGCCGGAACCCAGACTTAAAAAGACCTTGTTATTTTGCCAATTTCATTGAGTTTTCTTCGGTTGGGTTGCTGAATTTAAAAGTGATCGTACAAGCCTTGAAGATGATCCACGTCAAGCACGTTCAAAAACAGCAATTACGCAAAAAAAAAGATAAAATATATTGGAAAATCGTCAAGTGAATGTTAGAGATTTAGTAGAAGCCCTAAGAATCTCATTGGGCAATGTAAGCTATATTTCGACTGAAGAATTGGGCTTCAGAAAGCTGTGTGCAGCTGGGTGCCGAATTCGCCAACAATTGAACAAAATCACATTCAAATGCGACTTTTTCAGAATAATTCAAGGCGTTTTCGAAAGGTTATAGAGGATTTTGTGCATCGATTCATCACTATGGATGAGACTTGGACCTATCACCATGATCCTGAACCAAAACAAGAGGCTGAAGAGTGGTGTAAGTCTGTGTCTTCGGATCCCAAACGAGTAGATATCCTGAAATCAGCCAAGAAGGTTTTAGCATCAGTTTTATGGGATGCGAAAAGAATTGTGTTCATGGAGAACTTGAGAATTAGTAAACCAATAAATTATAAATACTAATGTCACCTTTTTGGGTCAAGGAAGGAAAAAATTCCCATCAGGACAATGCACCGTGTCACAATAGCATTTTGACAACGGCTCAAATCAATGGATTGAAGTTCTTATTGTTGGAAAATCCACCGTATTCACCAAATTTGACCCCAATCGACTTTCCAAACCTAAAAAAAAACAAGCGTGGAAAGACTTTTTCATCAAATGATAAAGTCAGAACAGCTGTAAAAGCATATATTGGAAACTCTTCCACATTTTCACTTAAGGGATGGAATTCATAAATTGGAATATCGTTAGAACAAGTGTAGTCATGTTCAAGGAGACTATACAGAATAATTAACTGTATTTCAAACCAAACAAAAATGTAATTGCTTGTCGAACCTCAAAACTAATTAAACAACTTTTAGCTTGTAAGATATTGTGTCATTGGCAAGAGTAGATCTGTTCGAGAAGGCTCCCGACGAAAAAAGAAAGTACGACACTGGTTCTGCTCACCCCTCACGTACCCCATCCCTACCCCAACCCCATTGTTCCTCTCCGTGAATAACGAATAACGCCTCGTTCACGGAAACAGGACAATTAGTGAATTAAAAAGTCTAAACAAAAGATGAATCGCTCTTCGTCATCTGAATAGGGATGCCGCCGGTTCATTTATTTATTACCGTGATTAAGAGATGGCCTGCTGATCCCTCAGCGCGAAGGAGCAGCCCTCTCTCCCGACCTGGATACGCTGACAGCGTTTTTCTCCCTTTTCTACCCTGGGGATGCTGAAAGATACGGGATATCCAGAACGTTGGAAGTTTCGATGGGTATTTTTTTATCGAGGGCCAATTTGGCGTAGGAATCGGGCAGTTGGGAGGGGTTTATTTATGAAATTTCATCGGAGGGGTTGTCTACCTGAGGGCTTCACGTAGACTGCTCCAGGAGGAGGGTTATGTTTGGTGAAAAATGTTGAAGTATCTGATGATCGATGAAAAGGTTCAGGGTTATTTAGGGGAGCCTTCACCGATGAAGGTCGAATAGTCAAGGTTCATATTGAATAAAGAATAGAAATTGCATCCTATTTTTCAGTATTATCATACGTAGATATTTATTATCAAATGAACTCTAGATTGCATTTTCCTTCTCCACCTTCGAAAATCATTCTGTCGACCTGATAATACTCACAAAATTCCTTGGAATTTCTGATTGTGGTAGCCATGGATGAGAATTAGTAGATATATAGAAATTAACTACGCTGAGACTGCTGAGAGTATGATAAAGAGATGAAGAGGTTTGCAGAGGTAGGGAATGTTGTTTCTAATTGATCTTTCACTGTTTGTGGAAAGGAAGAGTTATAGTCTACAACCAACAGCAGTGTATTTTTATAGTGCACTACTTATGTGAGCAGCTCATTAGGCGAGTGCAAAAATAAAGCAAACTAAATAAAATTCTACTCAGAAAGTAGTTATCCATAACTTATTGGTTTAAAATCAATAGCTCGACGAATGCATACAAATAATTGTCTTCATAGCTTGAAAATCCACAGGGTACATATAGATTCAGATTTGAGGAGGTGTTTATTGGACTGTGACCTTAGGATTTATTGTCATTGTGCCTCCCATTAGGGTTTTTTTTGCTCTAGTCATCGTAGTCTACTCAGCTCGCCCTTCAGTTCCAGAAATCTTATGAACTTCAGTATCTCGGATGTCTTCAAAGAGTTTACTTCCTCACTTGAATCTATAACTTTCATGTCTGAAGTATTTTTTGCGTTGGCTAGTGAAGGCGAGACATTCCATCACCAGGTGATCCGGAGTTTCTTCCCCCCCTTCACAGAATCTGCACTCGTCGTTTTCTGCTAGACCTTTGAGGCCACTCTAAGACTATCTATGAAAAGTACCGGTTACCAGGTACCAGGTTAGGAATAAGAGTGACTGGTTTTCCCTAACTAATTACATAACCTCAGGGAACCTTCCCACTGACGTTCTTGAGAAAAATACCATCAAATGGTACACTGATGGTTCTAAAACCACTACGGGGACTGAAGCAGGTGTATTCAGGACTAGTACCAAATGCTCAATATCTTTCGGCCGCTATCTAAGTGTCTTTCAGGCAGAGATACATATAATAGAAAGATGTGTAGAAATAAACCTAGCAATAAACTATAAAAAATGTGATATAGCGATACATGCATCTGATATTCAGGCTGCAATCAAAGCCCTAAGTTCACATATCATCGATTCTAAGATGGTATTGGAGTCGAGAAAACTCAATGGAATAGGCAAGAATAACAAGGTCTTTTTGATCTGGATTCCCGGCCACTTGCGAATTAGTGGGAAAGAAGAGGCCAACACACTCGACAGAAAAGGAGCACAAACTCCTTTCATCGGCCCGGAACCTTTCTGTGGCGTATACAAATGTACCTACAAGAAAAAGTTTCAAGGGGAGGAAGAAGTCAGTCGAAAGAAGAACACTCTGGCGGAATCTTCCTGGTCTGGATCACCCAAAGAAGTTCTTTCGAAACTTTGACTCTGCGCAATCCAAGAAGTACCTGGATCTCAGCAAGAATATACTACACCTCCTCAATGGATTCTTCACAGGGCATTGCCGCCCTCATGAGAATGGATCTAGCAGAAAATGACGAGTGCAGATTATGTGGGGAAGAGGAAGAAACTCCTGATCATCTGGTGACGCCAACGCAAAAAACGCTTTGGACACAAAACTAGTAAAAGTAAGGAATTTGCCTCTTTGAAGCAATCCCAGAAACTGGAGTTTATTACAACTATGGAAATAGAAGGCGAGCTGTGAATCACGTTATGGAAAGAATATCTCTAATGGAGGCACAATAGACCATTAGGTCGCAGTGAAACAAAACCTCCTTTATTAAATTTAATCTAATCTAATCTTTGTAGTAGACTCATTTTCATGAATCTAGACTGTTTGAGGTTGAAGGTTATGGTTGGTGAAAAGTATCTGATGATCGATGGAGAAGTTAAGAGTTATTAGGGAGCCCTTCACCTATGAGGGTCTAATCGTAAAGGTTTATATTGAATAAATAACAAAAATTCATATCATATGTTTCTATATTATCATACGAAGAAGTTTTTATCGAATAAACCCCAAATGTGATTTTCCTTCTTACCCTCCGAAAATCATTCCGTCGACCAGATAATTCAACATTCTCTACAATTCCAGCAAGAAATAATAACGAACGTCGTAACAGAACATTGGGAAGCTACCAGCTGTTGCCGGCACTGCTTCGAATCCGGAAGCACCGGATAATTTTCCACGGGTTTCGAATGAAATCAAAGGTGTGGAAGGAACAACCTGACTGCTTTTCAGCATCGGCTTTGTTGTCTAATTATTATGGCGAAATCAGGTCATGCGTGACACGTTGTGCCCTCCGGTTCTATCAGCGAATATTATTCAGAGCAGGGGGATCAACATCTCTGCATCATTCGAAAGCGGGGTATGTTCCCTGTTTATTTTTTCAACCGAGGTATTCACGATGCAAGAATCTTCGATTCGATTTCATCATGTTGTCGAATGTTTGTGTTCCATCAAGCGCTGGATTCCCCAAAGGCTCTGTGTTTGTTCCGGATAATTTCTGCATGGTACGCAATAATCTACCTTGGAGCTTGTCACGATAATTAAGAAACAACTTTATTGAGTTAACATTTCCTTTTGTAATGTTACAATTGCCCATTAGACTCTAAAACTGATTTCTAGGTGTGGTTTGGCTTATTTGACAACAAAACTCCTACTCAGGTTTTAACAAATTCAATAAAATTAAAATATACAAATAAACACTCTAAACAAACAATATTGAAATAAAAACTTAACTTAAATCCTGAAATCTCGATAATTATTGAAAATCTTTCAGAAAAATATCTCTGTTCCTTTTACTAGATACGCACATTCGTTGGCGCTTCATCGGCGATCAACCACACACGACGAATCGACAAACCATCGCGTCTTTGAAAATTCCAGTAGCGTAAAATGAATTATTTTTGAAAGAATTAAAAGCAAAGGAAATTTATGAACGAATGTTGAAGCAGCCTTCAATTAGTACAGTAGAAAGTTGGGTTCTATCAGCGAATATTGTTCAGAGCATGGAATCAACATCTCTGCATCATTCGGGAGCGGGGGATGTTCCCTGTTTATTTTTTCAACCGAGGTATTCAAGATGCAAGAATCTTCGATTCGGTTTTATCCTGTTGTCGAATGTTTGTGTTCCATCAAACGCTGGGTTCCCCAAAGGCTCTGTGTTTGTTCCGGATGATTTCTACATGGTACGCAATAATCTAACTTGGGGCGTGTCGCGGTAATTAAGGAACAACTTGGGCCAATTTTATTGAGTTAACGTTTCCTTTGTAACATCCGCGTATTGGATAGAATTAATATGTTGTTGACGAACACTATGATAATGAAGATGACAATGATTCTATTCGGGATTCTGTTTAACTCGAGGGGGAGTGAAATTGGGTTATTCTTCCTTCTATAACAGGGCTAAGAAAACATTTAATGTTTTCTTGTGTGTATGAGTTGATTCCTACCAATTTACGGTTGGAATAATGCAGTGATGAAGTTTCTGTATGTGTTGAAATTTGTTGAGGAATCATCTATTGAAGACCCTCTAATAGGATGAATATAACATTCCACTCTCTAAGTCCCAGGCAAAAACATTAAAAATATATCTACTGTTACAAATTCGGCTAAAGTTGTCGACATAGTCACCTTCACTAGTGATATATGTACAGGGTGTCCCAAATTTGATACTCACTGAAAGCATATCGAGAACTATAAGACTTGAGGAAAAAATCTTGGAGGTCCCACGATCTTAAACATTTTTATAACAGAAATTCGAGAACGAATCAAGATACCTTAATTCGGAAAAATATATCGAGAGTTCTTGAAGATTGTTTCTCTATAGTTCTCGAGATATTTTCAGTGAGCATCGAAGTTGGGAAACTCTGTACTCTAACGCTCCTCTAACTTTTCAATGTTTTTCCTATTGCTAGATTTGTCTCTGCTTTCGAGTTAGGCTTCAACCTCTGCAATCACTGCTTCATTAGAGCCAAATTTCTTTTTTCGAAGAATTCTCTGAGGTGTGCAAGAAGCCAGTATTCACTGGTGGCCAGATCGCACCTTTTTCATGTTACATAGGAGTAAAACTTTGCTTCCGCCGTTTTTTTCCGAAATTCTAGGTTTTGGTGTGGAAAACTGGTTATACATTCATGATTCGAAGTCTTGTCCATCGCTGAGCTGGTCCCAACAAATACTGAGCATGACCTTGGAACCGTGAACGGTTTGGACGTCGACGTGGAAGCATGGCCGGGGTATTCTCATGATTTTAGTCGCTTGGGATTATCGTAATGAATCCATTTTTCGTCTCCAATCACAAAGCGATGCAGTAACCCCTCCCGTTTTTGTCTTGTAATCAGCTGTTCACAAGAAAATAAACGCCGTTCAACATCTATCGGCTTCAACTTGAACGGCACCCAATTTCCTTGGTTCTGAATCATTCTCATGAATTTCAGGCGTTTTGAAATGGCTTGTTGCGTCACACATAATGATCCTACGAATTCTTATTGCGTTCGACAAGAGTGTTCATCAAATAATGCCTCCAATATGATAACCTCCTCTCTTCCACCGCTCTACTGGTCTTCAACGTCAAAATTACCGTTTTTGAAGCGTTGAAACCACTCCCGAACGTTCTTTCACTAATAGCAGCCTCATCATGGGTATTTTAGAGCATTCGATGATCCTCAGCTGCAGATTTCTCCATATTAAAGCAGAAAATTGAAACCTCCCGCAAATGACAATAATTTGGCTCGTAAGCTGACATGTAAAATCAAAAAAACTTCATTATGCAGACACAAATCGAGTAATATTTCAATGGCGTTATGTCCACAAATACCGAAGCTTATTGTATGACATCTATGATCTATTCATTTCGACTACCACTTACCGCCACTGCCATTTATTGCCAAAACGGCGGAAGCAAATTTTTACAAGCATCATACATTAGCATTTATTGACCATACATTGGAGAAAAACCCTTAGTTCTCCCCAAGCTAAGAGAGTAATCAGAAGAAATGTTTCGTCTTGTAGAATGGAACTGTCCTGAATGTATATGATAGTAGTTATTCATCCCTTACCCTAAGATACATGTGTACAAAAAATTATTGTAATTAATTATTTATTACTGGGTGCCCTTCTCTGTATCTCACTAAGTACTTAGTGTATTCACCATTCGTCTTCCCTTCATCTCATTGTCTCTGCCAATGAGGCGACTCATTTTCGCTCGAACGGCGACGTAAATTACCAAAATACCCTGATTGAAAGCAGAAAACCCCCATTCATTTCAAAGGACACCAACCTCCACCAAAGAAAAAAAAAACGCCAGCCTACACTTTCATCCAAATCTCCCAGAGCTACTTCCAATTCATCACCGAAGAAGCCCTCCCAAGATAAAAACCTCCCCCACCCCCTAACAGCCTCCCAGATACAATCCGGAAAACGGGGGAGACATCAGCGTTATTCAATATTCGAGTCTCTCGACGTTCCTCCCTGTGCTGCAAAGGGCGGAAAAATTAAATCAGCATTAGAAGAGAGCGGAAAGAGTGGGACGGAGTTGACATTATCATAGAGATAACCCCGTCGAAGACAAGAGCCGTGTCATTGCCGCCCCAGCACGGGGGCGGCGAACGGGGGGGTGGCGATAACGAATACGTTGAATGCGTTTAATGGCCTGGAATATATTTTCACGTGAGGCGGCCGCGTCGAAAAGACCGGGACGGTTTAGATCCGGTATTTATGCCGATTCGTTTTGCTCGATTTGGTTGGTATCGATTACTTTTAAGGGATGTTTTATTGGTCTTTGGTCACGGGAGTGTTGGGATGTAGTTTTTTGTTTTGTGGGTTTATTATTTATTTTGCACGCGGAGGTCGATTAAGAGATATAGAGTCGATTTTCAATTTAGATCCGGTTTATTCTTTCGCGGATTTATGTTGAGTAATCTCGTTGTTGACTTTTTTGGGGAGCCATTTTATTGGTTTTTGTCTAGAGGATATAGTGAACTGATTCTTCGTTTGGTGAAATATAGTTTCACGTGTGGTGTATCGAAAGATCTGTATGGTTTAGATCCGGTATTTAGGCCGATTCGTTTTGCTCGATTTAGTTGGTATCGATTATCTAAGGGATGTTTTATTGGTCTTCGGTCACGGGAGTGTTGGGATGTTGTTTTTTGTTTTGTGGGTTTATTATTTATTTTTCACGAGGATGTCGATTAAGAGATATAGCGACGATTTTCAATTTAGATTCGGTTTATCCTTTTACGGATTTTCGTTTATGTTGCCTTTGTTAGGGAGAAAATTTATTGGTTTTTGTTCTAGAGGATATACTGAACTGATTCTTCATTTGGTGAAATATAGTTTCACGTTTGTTGTATCGAAAGACTAGTACAATTTAGATCCGGTATTTATCACATGTACAACGTATACTAGGGCTGATCGATGTATATATCTTCCTAATCAGAAGAATGAGTCAAATAACAGACACCAACATCGCGAAGCTGACTTATTATTCAAGTTTCCACAGTGTGGCTACATATGGTATTCTGCTTTGGGGGCAATGTGCAGATTCTCAAAAAATTCTGTTGAAGCAGAAAAGTGCCATAAGGGCTATATATCAGATGAAGACCACAGACAGCTGCAGAGAAATTTTCAAGAGGGAGAGAATACTTACCATCACATCATATTTTATACTTACCTGCGTTAAATATGTTCACCAACACCGGAACAAATTCCCAAAAAATTCTTTCTATCATAACTACAATACCCGGGAAAAAAATAATTATGCTCTTCCGTACTCGAGAATAAAGAAAACGCAACAAGGTCCAAATCATACCTGCTTAAAACTTTACAATAAGCTTCCCAATGATATAAAAACGTCGAATCTTTCTGCGTTCATTAGAAACGTGAAGAATTTGCTTTTAGAAAACACGATTTATAACTTGACTGAATTTTTAAACTGATTGTTTGTCATTGAGTGTTATATATTTATTGCTGTGTCCACGTCTTTTACATTTTATGTTAGTATATCTATATATTTATCATTTTTTTTGACAGGCCATATAATATTTTAATGGCAAATATTTGTACATGTGTTTCTGTAGTTATAACATGTATAAATAAATTTATTATTATTATTATTATTACCACGTAAAGAGGGTCAGACCGATGCAAAACATTAACTTGAGGTTACCGATGCACAACGTGAACTGTAGCATACCGATGCACAACGTAAACTCGAGACTACTTATAGATTCTATGAGTCTTTGGTAACCATGATGTCCACGTGTTGCGCATGGAGGTATATCAAAGGAGGTAGGTTCGATTATCAATATAATAATGATATAGTATTCGAGTGCTGTAGGAAACTTAAACGAAATATGCAAGAATAAGAATGTCTGTTAAGTCTTGTTTCCTCTTCATACAGGAATTGAGGTGAATAAAAAGGCCAACGCACTTGCCAGAAAAGGAGCACAATCTACTTTCATCGGCCCAGAACCTTTTTGTGGTATAGGTGTAGGATCCAGTTATTGTTCCCTGTAAATAATTGAGATGGTCAACAGGATGCTTGAAGACCTATTAGTTTCTTCAAGTGTCGAGGGCATGACAGTTCCGATGAATTTACAGGAAACGAATTGCTTTTGTATATAACTTAGAAAGGAAGTGTTAATTCTTCGAAATGTCAGAGACATATCGAGTCGATTACTCGATTGTAAATCTTAGGAGATTTACTGGGGTTAGGAAAGATCGAGAACAAAACGGTTGTACCAGATGTGTCACATCTGTGTATCAGGTTCTAGTCCTTCGAGAATTTTCGATTTCCAGAAATCCGCGAAGAGCTTTGTGAGCGGTAAGGCAAAACTCTTATTGGACCAGGGGAGGTACTTGGTACTTACCCCGATATCGGGGTGATGCGAAGTGTGTGGCCAAGTTGGAAGAAGAGAAGTCGATATTCAGGGGAGGTCAGTAAGTTGTGGTCGGTAGACAAAGTAAGTCCGAGTCGAGAGACAGTTCAAGTTCGGTATAAGTCGAAGTAAGAGTAAGTTCGGTCGGTCAACTGAAGACGTACGACGTGAAGACGGTTCGCGGACTAGATTGAGACGAGTCGCGAACGAGTTGGATACGAGATGACCGAAACTAGATTTAAAAACGAAGACGTGATACGTGAAGACGTTTCGAGTAATTAACACTCAAGTAAAACGAAATTCAGTACCGTATCTACTGTGTTTGTACTGAAGTGTATATATGTATATAATTAAAAAGAGTTTAATTATTACAAAACCTACCAGTCAGGAGGAGAAGTGGAAAGGCCTCTAGACGATCGATTAATCAAGCCTACATAGGTTAATGAACCTATGAAGAAAGGGTTCCAAATGAATAAAAACAATCAGGCCGAATCTATGTGGGTTGTATCATTCCAAAAAAATCATCTAACCAACGCAAAAAATGTTCGGAACGAGAGACTTGTAGAAGAGAGACTTGTTGAAGCCATCACAGGTACTGAAGTTCATTAGAAGTCTGAAACTGGATAGCGAATTTTAGACTACGATGCCTAATGGCAAGAACTACTCTTATGGGAGGCCCCATAGACAATAAGTACATGTTGCAATGAAACCCCCATTAAATCTAAATCTTGACTGATTTGACTGCCAATTTTTTGGAACCATAATACATGTTGACTTCTGAATGACTTCGCTGTGAACTACTGGAAAACAACATAACGCTATCTCCAATTTATTTTCATTCAGAAAACAAGGATCATTCGTTCATCATTGTTGAATTGAAAAACTCCAAGTTGTTTCCATTTCCTAGTTGAAAAACTTCCGTTCCGACTTCATCCCAACGACTTCTGTCAACTCAGCGCCTCCCCCCAAGGAACAAACGCCACCAGAAACCTACAAACTTCCCAATCCTCACTCTCCTCGTCTGCTTATCACCCGGAAATCTTCATCAATCAGCTCCCAACCTGCCACCATCACTTCTATTCATCATTTCACCCGATCTGCCGATAAAGAACCAGACGTCGAAAATACTTCCTGACTCCCGACGCAAAAATCTATTTAAATTAGGCTCGCCATCACTCATTGTTTCCACCCCCACCCTCCAGGGGGCGTGGGGCGCACGAATACGTATAAAATATTGCGGATATCTGGAAAGGAGGCCCCCGAAGATTGATGACGAGGATTTCACGGCAGAGGGCCTTCCGCGGGCCGTGGAAGAGATTGCGGATTTTTCACGGGCCTTCCGACGCTTCGGTCCGTCGCTTTCAATACGGAACATACGTCAAAGTCGGGCGCGTGCACTTACGGGACGCGAGCGCCATCTATCGGGCCTCTCGATATATTTACCGATCGGACGTCGGGGCCACTCTATTCGGAATAACTTCGCATTTGTAGGGAAATTGAGGGGGTGCCGGGACGTTTTGTCTTCTTTTGTGCCGCTGCAGCGATCCATCACGGGATTGAAGGTTCGGGACGGCTCCCCGGCGAGGTTCAACAGGATGAGGAATGCGGGGATAGGAAGGGTTTGAGAGATGTTGATGTATATAAAGTACGGAAGATTTAAGTTGTGACAGGATGGGACGAAGTCAACGAGTAGATGAGATGAAGATGGTGTTCTTCAGGGCACTGTTCTAGGTCCGTTCTTCTTCTTCTTCCTCGTTTTCTAGGACATGGTCCTGTTTTGTATTTGTCCAATTTAAAAGTCCCCGATCTGATGCACAGATGGTGGTGCTAGTATTAAATCCATATGATTTTTAGTTAGAACCAACTTTCAAACGATACTTGTCGAAATTTGACAGCAGTCCGACCATAAGTATGTGAAATATAACCGGTTCTTTTTTTTTCGAGGTATATAACTTTAAGTTGGCATTACTGTTCAAGATGGCGACCGATTTAACAGCTGTTAAGTGATTTATTCTCAGTTTGTTTCGGCAATTCATCATGGATAGACTCACGCCTGAACAACGCTTGCGAGTAGTTCAATTTCATTTCGAAAATAATGGTTCTGTGTGGAATACGTATCACACACTACTTCCATTTTATTTTATTTAGCGATGAAGCGCACTTCTGGTTGGATGGCTACGTCAACAAACGAAACTGCCGCATTGGGAGTGAAGCTAATCCTCAAGTGTATGTCGAAACGTCGTTACATCCAGAAAAACTGACTGTTTGGTGCGCTTCATGGGCTGGTGGAATCATTGGACCGTACTTCTTCAAAAACGATGATAGCCAGAACGTTACAGTCAATGGTGATCGGTATAGAGCCATGATTACTAACTTTTTCATTCCTGAATTGAACAACCATGATGTCCAGGAGCTGTGGTTCCAACAAGACGGCGCAATATGTCACACAGCTCGTGCCACAATCGATTTATTGAAAGACACGTTTGGTGACCGCCTAATTTCACGTTTTGGACCTGTGAATTGACCTACAAATTCATGTGATTTAACACCGCTAGACTACTTTCTGTGGGGCTATGTAAAGTCATTGGTCTATGCGGATAAGCCACAAACCCTCGACCATTTGGAAGACAACATTCGCCGTGTTAATGCCGATATGCCGATTATTATAAAGCGTTATTGGATAGTTTAAAGGATTAAATCGTTTAAAATGGCCTCATTTGAAGAAAAAAAGTGCTGTTTCATCAAGACAATGCGCCGTGTCACAAATCAATGAAAACAATGGAAAAATTGCATGAATTTGGCTTCGAATTGCTTCTCCATCCACCATTTTCGCCAGATCTGGCACCCAGCGACTTTTTCCTGTTCTCAGACCTTAAAAGAATGCTCGCTGGAAACAAATTCAGCGCAAATGAAGAAGTAATCGCCGAAACTGAGGCCTATTTTGAAGCGAAAAACAAATCGTACTACAAAAATGTTATCGAAGATGATTTTCTGATGAAAATGCTGATTATTTTGATGAATACATTTTTTCCTCGTATATTGACTGTCATCCCATTACCCTATATGATTAATGATTCCTAGTGAATCATCAACTGTTATAAATACCAGCTGGAATAAAATATCGAGTATAAAAAACGATAAGCACGTTTAACTGTGGAAGACAATTGTTTGGTGGAGCAGCGTAGCGACTAAGACCATAATTCTTAATGTTCGCGTGCTCATTCATATTGCTTTCTGTACAATCCCATTATTATTAGTTATTTTCCTCGATTTGAATGAATTGATTTCCCACTGATTACTGAAAACTCAGAAGTGACGTTTATTCAAGAGTTATTATTTCTGATACGTCGATTTTAGTGAATACCAATTCTACTAATGCACGCATTAGAATACGTTTATATTCCATGAGTAATGATAATAACAGTTTAACGTTTCCTATAGACAAACTAAATTTGTATAGGATACATCGATAAAGTCGATATGAACAAAAAAACAGAAGCTCCAAAAATAAATAACCTGAATTAAAAATTAACTTGAAGAATAATGGAACTGAAATACTCATTTCTGCTGTAATAGCATCGTTCACCCAAAAGCAATTCCACTTGTTTCTTGAAACTTTTGAGCTCCAGAACCTTCAGGCTACATATCAGGCATCTGATTCAAAAGTTTTGCTCCGCTGTAAGATGAAAACTGTTGGAATTTTTGTGTACGATGCCTTGGAAAACAAAGAGTTGCTTTATGTCTAGTTTGATTCTATTATTGATATTTGGAACATTCTTTCATTGTATCAATTGAATTTTTTGAATATACACCAGAGAATTCAAAATGAATATGCATGGTACTGGAAGAATTCTTCAACTGTATCAAAGTTTCGAGCGAATGAAGAGACTTCTGGAAAACTTATCCTTAAACATGAAACTACTCCATCGAATGGTTGAATGCTATATATAATCAGTTCTTTCTTATGAAATGGAAGCCTGAACACACGAGTTGGTAAGTCTGAGGAAAATCGAAGCATTTGAAATGTGTGTCTTTTGGAGAATGCTCAAGATTTCTTGGGCAAATACAATTTCGAATGAAACTTCATTGAAAGATGGAAAACGACATATTTCGATGATAAAGAATGGTCAATATCAAGAGCTTCAGTTGTTCATAAACTCCTTGAGTGATCTTCAATATCTGTAGAAATGAAGCAGCTTGAACAGTGGAAGGTGAAAGCGATATCTCTTCAGATTAACCTTTTTAAGGTAGATTGAAATTGATATGAATAGGAGACTGAATTCTTAATAAGATAGGCGAACAACTTTTCTTGCACCGTTTTTTTTCTGAAATTCGAAGCTTCATTCTGAAAAACTGGTTATACATTTATGATTCAAAGTATTGTCCATCGCTGGCAACTACTTTCTCCCATCCTTCGGGCAGCGTATGAATCCCGCTTTGAGCACACTGGTCATCTTTTGAAGCGACCCACGAATCAATCCAATTTTTTACTTCTTCATAAGACCGGAAGTGCTGGTCAGCCAGGCATTGTGCCATTGAGCGAAACAAGTGAAAGTCCGAGGGAGCAACGTCTGGAGAATACGGCGGGTGTGGTAGGACTTTCCCTTTCAACGTTTCCAAGAATGTCTTTACCACCATTGTGATGCTGTTAATACACTTTATCATGTTTCTCCTTGTGTTACGGCCGTTTTCCTTTCAATGCTCGGCTCAAACGCTTTAATTGCAAAGTTGCAGAAGCAAAGTTGTACACCTAATGAAAGGACCCCGAACGTTTAGTATGGGAAATGGCTTTCCGTGAATTTGGCTGAATTTTTGATATGTTGTAGTTCTTGATGAACTGATCAGAAAAGTCTTTAGCCACAAAGCTCAAAAATGGACAGTTTTCGAGATATGGAGCTTTGAAAATGGATTTTTTGCAATTTTTGGGGTTTTAGCTCGTCAATCCGGATGATGCCAGAATAATTCACATGACCGAGAAACGACATATTGTGAGATTTTTTTAAGAGAGACCATAATAACTGAATCCTCACATATCTGATGTCCAATAATCTCAAATATGTTTGCCGAAATTATCATAACCAGGCATCGCGAGCTGTAATTGGACTTCTTTATTCTACCCGTATAGTACTATATTGCATCAAAACTGCAGACATTTTCACGGATTCGTTTGTCTATGAGATGCTATCATCAATTTCGAGACATTCTGAGGAAAATGTCTTGGCACCCCATTGTCAGATTATCGAGATTTGTGAGAAACAAATCACATATCATATGTAAATGACATCAATAGTGATCACAATTGTTATCCCTGAGGATATATGATTATGATTTTTCCATTTTCCCCCATTACAGCTCGCGATGCCTGGTTATGAACATTTCGGCTAACATATTTGATATTATTCGACATCAAATATATGAGGATTCAGTTATTATGGTCTCTCTTAAAAAAATCTCACAATATGTCGTTTCTCGGTCATGTGAATCATTCTGGCGTCATCTTGTGGCATGAAAAGATGTATGGAAGATCTTGGATTTTGTATCTCATTTCATAGCCAATGTGGAGCAGTGTATGAAAAATTATCGTTGGCGGTGCCTAATATAACCAAGGAAGATCATTTTTCAGTCGGGTTCTGGCCGCCGAACATCCAAATTCCATCAAAACCACAAATGAGAACTCCCCGATTGACGAGCTAAAACCCCAAAAATTGCAAAAAATCCATTTTCAAAGCTCCATATCTCGAAAACCGTCCATTTTTGAGCTTTATGGCTAGGGACTTTTCTGATAAGTTCATCAAGAACTACAACATATCAAAAATTCAGCCAAATTCACGGAAAGCCATTTCCCATACTAAACGTGCGGGTCCTTTATTTCCAAATATTGCTTCAAGATACAAAACAGATTCGTAGATTATGGAACTCTCTCACAACCCTAATTCCTATTCCATAATCATCCTTTCTCAGTATAATTCAGCTTCACTTCCTGGAGTAGTTATCCATAACCACACCACCCATATTATTATCGAAAAACTGTGATATGTTCAGGAACGAACGACAGAAGTGCATACTCGTATCACAAACTCGGTTTCATAGCAGACTTCCAGCCGACACATATTCAGTTTTACAACGGCATAAATATCTTCGGTTATTACGTTTCTGGGTTCGATGATGAATGAATCACAGCGCCGTAAAAGGGTTTTATGGACCATCAAGAGATGCTGCGACATTCGAACTATTGGTTTAGTTTTCTGGGTCAGATGGCGTTCTTTGTTTTCCGGCTCTATTCAAACCCTAGCGACTTTACATTGTAGACTGGAGGGCAGAACGTTTGAAATAGAGCGGGCGGATATGTTTGTTTGATATGGAATGAATTTCTTAGTTTGCAGCATAGTTTCGAGTTCTTGAACAACAACCTGAATATGAAAAAATTATGGAAGAAAACTATAGGTTTTTACATTTACTGAAATATACCAACTGACAAAGAAACTGCAACACCCAGAAGGAGCTGTTTAAATTATTTTTTTTTTTTGGTAAAACATAGAAAGTATAACAATTATTATTATTATTATACAAAGAATGACAGTTGAGGTTCAGAACCTATAAACTCAAAATGAATAATATACCGATTGGTTCTCTTGCGCTTAGAGAAGAAAATTTAAAAGTATGTGAAAAAAGATGAAAAAAAGAGTCATCACATGAAAAAGCACAAGAACGTTCCAAACTATAAGATTGAAATCAGTGTCCTCTTTATTGGACTGAATTTGCAGAAAATAATTGTGAAGGTTCTTTCAACCATTCAACAATTTTTGTCACTTAAATATTGTATTCTTTTTTTGCAAGTTTTTTGAATTATACGAAAAACCAGCTGTTCTAGGAGATCCGAAGTCAATATTTAGTTGTTGTTAAAATGCCAGCTAAGTGAATTTGAAAGAGGTCGAATTATTGGTCTACGGGAAACGGGGTTGTCATTTCAAGAAATCGCTAACCGTACGAAAAGAAATCCAACTACTGTTTTGAGATGTTAACAAGCATGGTTTAATGATGTCCAAAATCGAAGAAGAGTATACACAAAACGTCGAAGGGGCACAAATGAAGTTCAAGATCGACAACTAAGGCTTATGGCCATTAGAGACTGATTTGCGACAACTCGATCTTTGGCTGATGAGTGGTTGGAAGAACAAGGCCATCCTGTATCTGTCCAAACGGTTTACCGCCAGATAAGGTCTTTTGGACTGCAGCATTATCGACCTAATCTTGTGTTACTTCTGACTGTTGAGCATCTCCGGCAACGATTGCAGTGGTGCAGAGAACGTCAACATTAGAATGTGGAATACCATCAGGTCGTCTTTTCTGATCAATCTCGATTGTCCTTGGGTGCACATGATGGCCGAACAAGGATTAGAAGACGTCGGGGAGAAAGACGTGAACCTCAATTTGATGTTGAGCGTCATGTACTCCGGACAGTAGGCGTTATGGTATGGGGTGCTATTGCACATGCAAGAAGGTCACCTTTAGTCTTCATTCGAGGTGACATGCCAGCGCTACGTTACCTTTAAGAAACTGTGCAGCCATATGTTCATCCTTACCTTAACCGGCTCGAGAATCCAATATTTCAGCAAGATAATGCCCGACCTCATTTTGCTAGAGTTAGTTGGAAGTGTTTCGAAGCGACTCATGTTAATCTTTTACCATGGCCGCCAAGATCCCCAATCTTTCGCCCATAGAGCATGTTTCGGACATCAAAGGTAGAAGGTTTAGAAATTTACCCCGGCCCCCACGGACTTTGACGGCTTTGAGACATAAAATGAAGGTAGCTTGGAATAGTAACCCTCAAGAAGAAATAGACCTTCTTATTGCATCAATGCCGAGACGTGTTGGGGAGTGTATAGATAATCGTGGTGGACAAACACATTATTAACGAATTTATTGAAAAAAAATTGTTAACCCTTCGTTTTTTTCTCCGAATTTCAATAACTCACTCCTTGCTATAATATTTTTGATTCACCAACAAAAAATAATTTAAATTTGAACAACTTCTTTTTGGTGTTGCAGTTTTGTTGTCAGTTAGTATAACTGTCCAAATTGAACTACAGGTTATGTACGTAGATTCCATAGAACATAAGTTCGAGCATTAAACGGCAATTAACATCGGAATATAATAACAGCTAATCAAACTTGCTACTGAATCAAAATGATCGCCAACATCTGGAATCGAATAGATATTCAAATAAGAAGAACAAACATCTTGTTCTGCACCATCCTCCAATTAAATATTTCCCTATCTTCCCATTCAATGGCGGAGTCATAGACGTTAGGCATAGAAAGGGGTTCGTTAATAGGCAATAAACAGTCAGCGTATTCAGTTGGTGACAGTTTTATGCATAAAGTAGAGGAACCGAGGTCTACCTCGAGAATTCACCTCGCCACAAATGGATTCTTAAGATCTCCTGAAACTTTCCAACGCTCCAGTCTGCGCCGAAAGGTGTTTCCAGCATTTTCAATCGTAGTGGCAACTTTGCCTATTTATTCTGGTGAACTTTTAAATTCACTCATTGCTATTCGTCCTCGGTTTATATGCAGTTCTGAGGAAAAATGAAGTTTCGTGTATTCATGGAATGTATACGGAATTATGGAATCTGGAAATATTGCATATTAGATTTGGATGTTTGCTGTATTGTTATAATAACTTCTGAAATAACAAGGGGATAATGTTTGGAATTGAACTTTCTGTTCAAGGAGACAGATGGAGTCCTTTGAAGAATGAGTCATGGTATTGACACTCATTAACTAGATTCATACAGTGTACTTGGTAATGACAGAACTTCAACCGGTTGTAATACGTATTATTCGCTTTCTTCGACTCTTATATGTTTAATTTTTGATCATTCGGTGTGCTGAAAAGTTAGGTTTACAAATTTGACATCTAATATACAGGGTGAATTACTTCCGAGTAATAACATCACCATCATTTTTTTCAAATAGAGCACCCCCATTGTGTCTCAATTTTGGGATTACTCTAGCTAAGCTGATTCCAAAAATGTATCACATGTTGATTTCAATTGGTACAGGGTGGACAAAATACAATAGTTTTGTTTGTGCTCATAAAGTAGTGCCAAACATTCATTTATTAGTTAAATTAACAATATTGTCAAAAATACTTATTGACTAGCGGCAATTGGTTTGAATGTAACACCCTGTAGTTTGTTACATTTTTAGATAAATAAAAATGAGCTGTTTCCAAACATGTTTGGTACTTGTGGTCTAGCAGACAGAATATGAAAGAAATTATTTCTTATCAATTCAAAAAAAATATAGTCGTCTAGTTTTTCGTGAAATATCATTATTTGTTAATTGTTTATTTGGTGTTCAATTACAGTTTAGTACTAGAATATTTTTGGTATTCCTGAGTGTTTTAATTATTGCTTAGATTCAATTTATTATTTTTGCCACCCTGTACCAATTGGAATCAACATGTGATACATTTTTGGAATCAGCTCAGATAGGAAATCGGAAAATTGAGACAAAAAAAAATGATGGTGACTTCATTACTAGAAAGTAATTCACCCTGTATATCAGATTGTTATTTTAAAATACGGTTAATTAAAATCAAAAATCTACGTGATTCAGGATTATTTTTTAAAATGGTCTGTTTAGCTTGAAATGAATTTGTTCCATACTTTTACGGACACAGTGTAGATAGTTTATTTCTTGGGGAACCTAGAGGGACCAACACTTTTGAAGATGGTTGTACATTTTTGTTATATTAGTCTACGAACTTTTCAGTCCAACTGTTACATTAAGTATTAGCACCCAAAGTTGTAATGAAGTGTTTTTCACACTTCACAATTCCTGTTCACAAATATTATCCAATTCCAACGCTGAAAAATCTCCACCCTGTATACTTCCGTAACTGCGTCGGAAACCCGTATCGGAGTTTTTTTACAATCCCTCCGCTGTCGAGATAGCCTGGAACAGAGATCAAGGAACCCTCTTCAAAGATGGTTTTTGTCCGTTAAACTTAAATGAATAAATAATGCAAACGGACGTTTCTGCCTTGGTAGAAAACCCCCCACCACCCAGACAAAAAAACTGCTGGCCCTGATTAGATTCACTCAAATTCATTTATTTATACGCCCCCTCGGATAAATCTCCTAGGAAACCAAATTGACTCGTTTGGACGGTCCTTCCATTTCTTGCTCTCCCCAAGGACCTCGGGTTTGAGGAACGTATAAAGTATGTCCAAACTCGCATTTACCGAATACGCCCCGTCCTCGAAGACCACTGGGGATCGCACAGGCTCAGGGAGCTGTTGAATGTCCAGTGGGATTATAATAAAGTTTACTCACATGAATAGTTTATGAAAATGTTGAAATATCTCGTTATTTGAGGAATGAATATATTGGAGAGAAGCATTGACTTATCACAATTTTTTTATTCTTCATTTCACATAAAAAATGATATTTAACATAGTAGGGTCTGCTGTCATTCAAATATTGAGGATGTACTCACAAGCACTGGAAACTGAGTTAGACATATGAGGATAATGAATCAACTAGATTCAAACCTCTTGGCAAAACCATCGGGTGTTATGTCAACCATCTTCTATTTTGAAATGCCCTTTGAAACGGTCATAACTGTACGTCCTAGTGCAATAAGTTTCGTAAATCATTTGGACAAAAAGTCATATATACTGCCAGGGGTCTCTGTTGGCCTGGGAATGCCGTAACATCAAAAGGCAACTGACCAGAGGCAATGAAGGGATTCTTCTATGGGTACCAAGGCTATGGTGTTGATGGAAACGAAAAGGCCGTTGAACTGGCAAATAGTGCATCAAGGTTGACACCTGCTGACCTGAGCCTCTCTTTGGCAAGAAAAAGACCAATATAAGGCAGCGGTCTAGCAATAGAAGTTGAATAATAGAATAACCAACTGGACCAACACTCCTGGGCTTGCTCAGGTCAAGGAATTCGTGATAATTTCACCTACCTACGCCAGAAAGCTCTTGCAGCTGTCACAAGCCGAGCTTCGGGTGATGGTAGGACTGCTGACGGGGTACTGTCGGTACCGTATGGGAAAGTCAGCAGATGATATTTGCAGGCTCTGTGGATCAGAAGCAGAAACAGCTGAACACCTGGTATGTAAGTGTCCAGAGCTGGCTGGCCTAAGAATCATTCATATGGAAAAGCCGGTCCTGGTGAGGTAATTGCCGAGGCCCCTAAGGAGGTTGTCCATTTTATCAACGTCATTGACGACCGCCTTGGGTTTCCATGTATGAGTAGGGTAGAGAACAAAAGATCGACATGGTCGCAATTCCTGGAAGGCTTACCTCAATTCAAATGATAATAATAATAATAATACCCACAAGCACATAAGGTTCAGAAGATATACCAACATTACTCCGTCAACAACCTACAATAACTTAAAGCTCACCTCTTTCTAGGTGTCTGAGATTCGTCAGAGGAGATGTACACCTAGTATTTTTCTAGAAGGATCTCTTATTCTTGAGCTTCCAATGTAAAATTGCTCTCCTGTGGTATATTATCGTTGGGGCTTTTTGTGAGTTGATATGCTTGTTCTTTGCCTTCGATACAACTATGCTATGTCACCTGAAGCTGAGTAATTTTGTTGCCATAAACCAGATTTGTTATGGTATAGCGGCACTCCTAGACAGACAAAGTGCTTGAACTATGTCCTTCCAAATTCTCAGTTTATACCGTAATCATTTTTGTCGTATAGTTAAATATAACTACGAAAATGAGTTTCAGGAGAAAAAAGACACCAAAAGAGAAACAGTCTGGCGTAATCTTCCTCGATTGTATAATTCCAGAAAGTTTTTTCGAAACTTTGACACTGCGAGATCTATGGAGTATCTGGATCTTAGCAAGAACCTGTTTCACGTTCTCACTAGATTCCTTACCACACATTGCTTCCTTATGTTCATGAGAATGAGTCTAGCAGAAAACGACGAGTGCAGATTCTGCAAGGAGGAGAAAGAAACTCTTGATCACCTAGTGATGGAATGCCTTGCCATCGCTATCCAAGGCAAAAAATGCCTTGGACAAGAGACTTGTTGAGGTGAGGATGATACTGGAGTTCATAAGATCTCCAGAACTGGAGGGCGAGCTGTATACTACGACGGCTAATGGCTAAAGCAGCTCTAATGAGGGCTCAATAAACCATGATGATATAAATCCAATCATTATGTGTTCATTGATTTGCTACAAAAAAAAGTTTCGTTGAACCTTTCCATCTTCCATTGATAATCCTTTCAGGACCAAACTCAAATTCAATCTTAACAATTGAAGAAATAACGCACTCAAAGAAGGAGTATTTGAAACATCTCTCTATCGATAATTCTCAACCATGTCCTGTAATTAAAATCTTACGAGCTTTCCTTGATTAACTGATAGATTGCACTGTTCCAATACCGATAAACTAGACGAATTAATCGGCGACATCCATGTTTTATTCATCTTCAAACAAAAGCGCTCGATTCCATAAAAACCTGAACACACCTGAATTCGAAGTCTGGCCTTTCTGCGCTTCCCCCATCCGAATAAATTGGCTGGCAAAACGTTCCAGTATTCGATTCCGTACCGTTGTACCATTGTGATATATCGTCCTGGATTCGAGTACGTTCAAATGAAACAGAATTAAAACTGGCAGTGCAATTGAGACTTGGGACAATTCCCATTTGGATAGCGCCGACCATTATTGGAATTAAGCCTGTCTCCCCCTATTATTAAGTCTCGGAAGGGGTGATAGCCTAAAGAAGGCTGAGTCCTTTGAAGATAGATGTTGATTCCTTCGTATTCATTCTGTGGATTTACATATCAGGGAATTTTGGGACATAATCTTAGGCTCCTTTTGGAGTTTAATTTTCACTAAAACATTGTTATATTAGGCCAATTGAAAAGTCGCCGGTTTGTTACACAGATGACGGTGCTAGTATTGAATCCATATGATTTTTAGTTAGTACCAACCTTCAAACGATACTTGTCGAACTTTAACAGCAGTCCGACCATTAGTTTGTGAGTTATTGCGTTGTGAGTGTAGCTACTTTTATTATTTGAAAAAAGATGGAAATGAAGAATCTCACTTACTGATTAAATATTGCTTTTTGAAGGCAAAACAATACAGTTGAAGCAAAATCTTGGCTTGATGGAGAGTTTCCGGGGTCTGCACCAGGAAAATCAAACATCTTTGATTGGTATGCGAAGTTAAAACGTGGTGAAATGAGCACCGAAGACGGCAAACGCTGTGAACGCCCAAAAAAGGCTGCCACCAACGAAAAAAGCAAAAAAATTCACAGAATAATTTTGATTGACCGTAAATTAAAGTTGATCGAGATAGCTGACATTGTCAAGATATCATCTGAACGTGTACATCCTACCATTCACGAATATTTGTACATGAGAAAGCTCTGTGCAAAATGCGCGAGCTCACAATCGATCAAAAGCAACAACGTGTTAATGATTCTGAGCAGTGTTTGAAGCTGTTTAAGTGCAATAAACCTGAATTTTGCGTCGATATGTGTCCAATCGACAGTCAGCTGAGTGAACTGCACACGATAAACCGAATCCAAAGCGAGGAGGAAATTACAACACTCAGCTGGCAAGGTTATGGCATCAGCATTCTGAGAAGCGCAAGGTATTCATTGATTGCCTCCAAAAGGGCCAGACCATCAACAACGATTATTATAAAGCGTTATTGGCTCGTTTAAAGGATGAAATCGTTAAAAAACGGCCCCATTTGAAAAAAAAGGTGCTGTTTCATCAAGACAATGCGTCGTGTTACAAATCAAAGAAAACAATGGCAAAATTGCATGAATTGGGCTTCGAATTGCTTCTGCATCCACCGTATTCGCCAGATCTGAACCCCAGCGACTTTTTTCTGTTCTCAGACCCCAAAAAAATGCTCGCTGGAAAGAAATTTAGCGCCAATGAAGAAGTAATCGCCGAATCTGAGGCCTATTTTGAAGGGAAAGACAAATCTCGTAGGTACTACAAAAGTTGTATCGAAAAGTTGTAAGATCGCTATAATCGCTGTATCGCCCTTGAAGGCAACTTGGTTGAATAATAAAATCGAATTTTGCCAAAAAAATGTGTTTTACTATGGAAGACCGGGGACTTTTCAATTGGCCTGTTAACATTTCTGAGTCATTCTAGACTTATCACCTCTCATTCAGTTTCAGTTCATTCCTCCGATGGGGTGTTACCTACTACATCATTTTTATGTTAACATTGAACTGAAATGATAAATTATATGGTCTTCTAAAACACCCTTCAAGTATTAGATTCAACTCTAAAATACAACATATTAACGATATAACCTCTATCATTCACCTCACCCATCACTTCAAACCTTCATATATAGCACTGCTTGAGCAAGATCCCTTAGGATCAGCGTACTCTCTAATTCCAGATGTCCCTACAGGTGTCCTGGGTACGCCACAGGGATGTCCATCTGCTCACCGTAGGCAGGTACACCTACACCAGCGACCAGAGGTTCAGGGCCATCCATCAGCCTCACTCTGAAGACTGGACCCTGCAGATCAAGTACCCTCAGCACCGTGATTCTGGGATATACGAATGTCAAGTATCTTCCACACCGCACCTTTCTCACTTTATTCATCTTACTGTAATCGGTGAGTAGAGTTTTTTGGTGATAGATTAGGTAGTTAGGATAAGAGTTTGTCAACTATTAGTTGGATTGATTTATCTCTGGAATCTATGTTTGTTGAGCTCACGTAAACAAAATTGACAGAGATGATGTATTTTTGAAGTAGACTGCTTGTGTTTTCTTGAAGAAAGTGTGGTTCAATTCATACTCCCCTTAATTGAACTATAGTAAAAATCTTTTATGTCAGTAATATTAAAAGATATATTAGATACCATTCAGCCATTTTCACTTAAGTGATAATATATTCATGATGTATCCAATTTAGTAAACTAGATGTCAGTCAAAATATGACGTTGTTAATATACGTTTGAAAAAATAGTATATTGTGCAACAAGTGAGGAAAGTCCAACTTTTCTCGCGAGTGTGGAAGTTTGTGGCACAAGCCTGAAAGACGAATGCCGCAAACACACGAGCGAGAAAAGGACTTTCTCCACATGTTGCACACTATACTTTTCCTACAACTGCTATGAAAAGTATCGTATTCTTCAAAGCTTACTCAATGTCAAAACTATATATTGCTCATACTGTGGGAAATATTATTTCTCACGGCACTTTGCCCACACCTCGCTTGAGGTGTGTATTGCATTTCCATAGAAACGACTCAAAAACCCAATTTCATTGGTCTACCAAGCGAGTAGGAAAAGTATATTTTCGTACAATTGCTATGAAAAGTATCGTATTCTTCATAGCTCACTCAATTTCAAAACTATGTATTGCTCATACTGTGAGAAATATTATTTCTCACGGCACTTTGCCCACACCTCGCTTGATAGATCAATGAAATTGGGCTTTTGAGTCGTTTCTATGGAAACGCAATTAATTAGCACATACTGTCAACGAAGGCCATTTTGATTGAAGTCAAGTCCATTACTTGAATTATTGAAATTTGTGCAGTTGTAGGAAAAGTATAGTGTATAGTATATAATTCATTGCGTTGCCATAGAAACGACTCAAAAGCCCAATTTCATTGGTCTACCAAGCGAGGTGTGGGCAAAGTGCCGTGAGAAATAATATTTCTCACAGTATGAGCAATACATAGTTTTGAAGTTGTGTAAGCTATGAAGAATACGATACTTTTTATAGCAATTGTACGAAAATGTACTTTTCCTACTCGCTTGGTGGACCAATGAAATTGGGTTTTTGAGTCGTTTCTATGGAAATGCAATAAATTAGCACATACTGTCAACGAAGGCCATTTTGATTTGAATCGAGTCCATTACTTAAATTATTGAAATTTGTGTGTTGTAGGAGAAGTTTAGTGTGCAACATGTGGCGAAAGTCCTTTTCTCGCTCGTTTGTTTGCAGCACTCTCATTCAATTTTTCTACAACTGCACAAATTTCAATGAGTGCTAATTTATTGCGTTTTTATATAAACGACTCAAAAGCACAATTTCATCGGTCTACCTAGCAAGGTGTTGACAAAGTTCCGTGAGAAATAATATTTCCCACAGTATGAGCAATACATAGTTTGAAATTGAGTAAGCTATGAAGAATACGCTACTTTTCATAGCAGTTGTAAGAAATAGTATATTGTACAACAAGTGGGGAAAGTTCAACTTTTCTCGCGAGTGTGGAAGTTTGTGGCACGAGCCTGAAAGGCGAGTGCTGCAAACACACGATCGAGAAAAGGACTTTCTCCACATGTTGCACACTATACTTTTCCTACAACTGCACAGATTTCAATAATTCAAGTAATGGACTTGATTCAAATCAAAGTGGCCTTCGTTGACAGTATGTGCTAATTTATTGCGTTTCCATAGAAACGAATCAAAAGCCCAATTTCATTGATCTACCAAGCGAGGTGTGGGCAAATTGCCGTGAGAAATAATATTTCCCATAGTATGAGAAATACATAGTTTTGAAATTGAGTAAGGTATGAAGAATACGCTACTTTTCATAGCAATTATAGGAAATAAACTTTTTCTTCAGCTGACAACTCGAGCATCTCAAATCTATGTATTTTTCCCCCTGAATAAAGGTCACGAACACTCTTTTACAACCATGTAAACATCCTTACACCTCCCACAGACCCCAATCCCCACTTTTACAGCCGACAAAAACCTAATCAACCGACGGTATCGATGGAAACCGTAAAAGCAATGTTTCCCCACCTTTCAACCTCCGGCCAATCTTGATCTGCCGATCTGCCCTGGACAAACCGCGGTCTACGCAATTTTAGGCATATTAACCCAATAAATTTCAATTAGAGAATATCATTTTACGAGTCCCGCAGCTTATATATCGGAGAGAGTAAATCACCGGCCCCCCCTCTCTTTCACAGGTATATTTGGTGTAACGCAGTTGGATGCTTTATGAACACGATGTAATGAAATTTTACGTATATAACGTTGGGACAAGGTCGGCGGGCTCCGCTCTGAAAGGATTAGTTTTTGATTTTCATCGAGTTAGCTGCGATTCGCTTGATTTATTTCGTCCATTACTTGATGGGATTTTTGTGTCGTTTATTAGTGGAAGTTCGTTAGGAGATGAGACTACGGTTTTTCAATTTCGAAGGGGGTCGGTGATAATTCTTGGAAGGTCTTGTTGACTCGGAATTTGTTCTGTCTGGAAGATTTTGAGCTGTTGAGGTTGATTCTGCTACAATGTGAGTTGCACAGAATACATGTTGAGGCTCACTTTCAGCTTATACAGGTTTTTCCTAAATTGAAGGTACAGGGAAAAATGAGAGATTACTTGCATGTCCTTTAAAAAATGCTTTGTTTTGAAGATAAAGTGTGTTTCCTATTGTTCTATCCTTTTATGATAATTATAGCAATTTCTCGAATTCTTATTAATCTTCGCTACAGATTCGGTAATTGAGTTCTAACACTCATAATTTATTTATTCATCACAGCTTAGTAATATTGGTGTACAACTTTGCTTCCGCCGTTTTGCAGTGAGCGGCTGTAAATGTAAGTGGTAGTCAAAATAAATAGATCATAGTCGTCATACAATAAGCTAGGGTATTCGTCAACATAACGCCAACGAAAAATTAGTCGATTTGTGTCTGCATCATAAAGTTATTCTCGATTAAGCATTCAGTCAGCTTACGAGCCAAATTCTAGTCATTTGCGGGAGGTTTCAATTTTCTGCTTTAATAGAAAAAAATCTGCTGCTGAGGCTCATCTAAAGCTCTCAAATAGCTATAGTGAGCCGGTATTAGTGGGAGAACGAGCCGATAGTGGTTTTCAACGCTTCAATAATGATTTTGACGTCGAAGACCAGCATGGCGGTAAAAGAGAGAAGGATTTCGAAGATGCAGAATTGGAGGCATTACTGAATGACTCGTGTCAAACTCAACAGAAATTAACAGGATCATTGGGAGTGACGCAACAAGCAATTTCAAAACGCCTGAAAGTCATGGGAATGATTCAGGTCAGATATGTTGAACGGCGTTTGTTTGCTTGTGAACAGCTGCTTGCAAGGCAAAGACGGAAGGGATTTCTTCATCGCATTATGAATGCAGATGAAAAATGGGTTCGTTACAATAATCCCAAGCGCAGAATATCATGGGGATATCCCGGCCATGCTTCAACGTCGACGGCGAAACCGAATATTCACGATTCCAAGGTCATGCCCACTATTTGGTGGGACCAGCTCGGCGTAGTATATTTTATGAGTTGTTAAATCCGACTGAAAAAATCACAGGCGATCTTTATCGAACGCAATCAATGCGTTTGAGCCAAGCGCCGAGGATTGAAAGACAAACGGCCGCAATACAACGAAGGACATGATAAAGTGATTTTACAGCATATAACAATAACTGACTGGATTTCAAGTCAATCTCAAGTCGAGTAGTAGGTTTTCAATATAATGTCAAGTCATTTATTTAACAAGTACTTGAATCATATCGAGCTACTTGATTTTAGCAGTTTTATGGTGTTGTGACACATCAATAAAAACAATGATGAAATGAGAAGAAACCTTGCGAAAAACACTTTTATTCATTAAACTCATTGTATAAGAGAGCCGAAAATATAAACTTTTTCAAAATGAAAACATAAATCAAATCAATATGAATCAAAACAACATAAAAAACAATGAAGAAACAAAGTTTCTTAATATTGCTCCAGGCTCTGTTTGATTTCATAACTTTTCCATTCAGGATCTAAGATACATGAGGCATCTTATAGATTGGTCTCCTAACCTATTGCGGGTTTTTATAACTGTAAGAGCAGCTCTGAAAAATTGTCTTCCAACAGGAGCTGAAGATGCTGGCGTGGATGAAAAATCCTAACTAACCTAATCCTAACAACTAATAAAGTCACACTGGCGAATGCTTCACTCTCTCGGCGATCGAGGAGCGCGTGCATATCAAGCTCAAGTAATATCAAGTAGCTTGATATCAAGACAAGCAATAAATATCTAAAATCAAGTCAAGTCCAGCTCAAGTATGTAATCTTTCACGATCTTGATTTTCAAGTCAAGTAGTTGGTTAAAATGTCAAGCTTTTTGACTTGACGACTCCCTAATTCTTCACAACACAAGCAATATTTCTCGTCAGCCTTATAATTCCACCAATAAAAAACCCTCAAACAAACTCCAACTTCCGCAATAAAAAAAAATGGCGAAAACGCCAACCGGAAATTCCTCAAAACTCCTCGAAATTCCCCCCGCCGTCTAAAGCTCGGTTCGGACGCGGGTAATCCGAAGACGTACGATTTTAATCAACTGCAATTTTCCGACTCTTATAATTCCGACGGGGCGAAGTAAAAAGTTTCACAATCGCGCAATCAGACCATCGAAAAATATTTTCGAGAGGGGGGGGGGCCGGAGGAGGGCCAGCTACGAACGGCGTAATTAGGGCTTAAGCTCTTCCTTATTTATTTAACCACTTCTGAATGGATATCGTCTGACGGGTAGGGAGGGGGGAACCGTTTTGGAAACGGACTTTGCCGACCGTTAAACTTTCTGCTGTATAAAAGGAGAATTAGTGGCGTTTGTGCTCGCTCTGTGCGTCTGGAGTGCTAGATTTATCATTTTAGTCCTCGACGTGGTTGTATTTTTTCGGGGATGGATCCTCATAAACGCCTCGTCCTGTCAGATTTCTCTGATTAAACACCCCTGTTGAGATTTAGTGTTAAGTGGCTGTGAACCTGCTTTTTTTTTTGTAGTTGTTAATTGCTCACACAACCTTTGTACTTTGAGTTTTTGTTCATTCTTTGTAGTACAAAGGGTCAATTAATAAATGCGTCAATCTGGAATGGCGTATTACTTCAGCTGTCATAATTACACATTGATATATATCTGTTATATATCTGAGATTTCAAGAAATACTGATATGGTGGATGTATCAATAAGAAGTGAGCATCATAAGGAGAGATGTAAAGGGTGTTTTTTTTAGAGCTATAAAACTTTAAATTGCAATAAAACAACGATGGATTATTCGATTGACATGAATTTTATTTATCCGCAAGATAATCTTGTGGCATTACATTTTAAATATGATTTCTGGCATATGACCGCCACGGCTGGCTCGGATGTAGTCCAATCTGGACGTCCCATTTTCGATGACTTTCTCCAACATTTGTGGCCGTATATCGGAAATAACACGGCGAATGTTGTCTTCCAAATGGTCAAGGGTTTCTGGCTTATCCGCATAGACCAATGATTTTAAAAGCCTCCGCAGAAAGTAGTCTAGCGGTGTTAAATCACAAGATCTTGGAGGCCAATTCACAGGTCCAAAACGTGAAATTAGGCTGTCACCAAACGTGTCTTTCGATGTCTATCGATTGTGGCACGAGCTGTGTGACATGTTGCGCCGTCTTGTTGGAACCACAGCTCCTGGACATCATGGTTGTTCAATTCAGGAATGAAAAAGTTAGTAATCATGGCTCTATACCGATCACCATTGACTGTAACGTTCAGGCCATCATCGTTTTTGAAGAAGTACGGACCAATGATTCCACCAGCCCATAAAGCGCACCAAACAGTCAGTTTTTCTGGATGTAACGGTGTTTCGACATACACTTGAGGATAAGCTTCACTCCAAATGCTGCAGTTCTGTTTGTTGACGCAGCCATTTAACCAGAAGTGCGCTTCATCGCTAAACAAAATAAAATGGACGTAGTGCGCGATACGTATTTCGCACAGAACCATTATTTTCGAAATAAAATGGCACTATTTGCAAGCATTGATCAGGCGTGAATCTATTCATAATGAATTGCCAAACCAAACTGAGAATAAATCACTTAATAGCTGTTGAATCGGTCGCCATCTTGAAGAGTAATGCCAACTTAAAGTTATATACCTCAAAAAAAAACACCCTTTATAATGCCACTAAAGTTGTGACCGATTTCCTGATTCTAACTTAATGCAAGAGACCTGATCACTACAAAGAGCCCCACGAAGTTTCCAAATTCATCAAGACAAAGTTACCACGCTGCCTAGTATCAGCTCTAGTGAAAAAAAATCCATTAGTTTTCCAAATGGATGGCTTTAGTTATCTGTATCTCGCGTTTTACAAGTTTGATTGGGTTCCACGCCTTTTGAAAGATGAGATTTCGTACTGCAAAAACTTTCCTGACAGTTTTGTGATAGGTCGTCAGCGCGCGTCAAAGATGCTTAAAAATACGATATATTTTAAAGTTTTTCTTTGATAAATGCAAAAATGCAAGCTTGGCGCCTGAAAATGTAAATGTTTTTATAGTTTTGATATTGCAACAGCCAATCACGCGTAATTTTGGTTTCATCGATTCCGTTTCGGTAATTTCGATTTCAAATATGCACTACGCATTAGAAGGCCAATTGTCGAAAATGTCAATGAAATCATGGAATTTTCGAGTCAGACCGTGATGAACACACTTTTTTGAATGCCCGAGAGCTGAAGGTTGCACAAAAAACCGTTTGAAACCATTTTCATAAGACTGTTCCCAAAAAGGAAGCTCGATGTATGGGTACCGCACGAGTTAACGCAAAAAACCTCATGGATCGAATTTCCTTCTGGGAATCGCTGCTTAGTGAAAACAAAATCAGCCCATTTTTGAAGCGGTTGATGACTGGTCATGAAAAGTTGATAACTTACGACAACGTCAAGCTAAAACGGTCGTGGTAGAAACGCGGTGATCCATTGAAAACAGTGGTCAAGCTAGAATTGACGCCACGAAGGTTTCAATATGTCTTTGTTGGGATTGGCAAGGGATTATCTTCTATGAGCTGCTTCCCTTTGGCACAACTGTTGCACAACAGAAGCGGCCAGGATTGACCGATAGGAAAGGAAATTGTCTTCCATCGGGACAATGCCAGGCCACACAGATCAATAGTGACTCATCAGAAGATCCGGGAGCTGGGTTGGGCATCTGCCTTATAGTCCAGACCTGACACCAAGTGATTTCCATCTGTTGTCCGGAGCGAACAATTTTTCTGGTGTAAATTCTTTTGAACAGAGGCTCGTGAAACTCGGCTGTCTCAATTTTTCGCCAATAGGAATGAGAGATTCTTTGAGAGAGGTATACTGATACTTCCTTCAAAATAGCAACGAGTCATCGAACAAAACAGCTCATATTTGACTCAAATCAGATCATTCTCACTATGGTAATTGAAGCCTGGTTTTTCATTCAAATATAATGGATTTTTTTTACATTTGGAAGTTCCACAGCCATATTCAGCCATAAGGTCTATTTCACCCCATCAGTTCCATCAACAGGCAAAACTACCGCATTCGGTTTATTGAAAATCCACAATAATGATTCACGAGAAAGCAATGTTTCCAGAAACGTGTTACTATATTTGATGTGCATGTTGTTTTGTAAGAATTACGAGCCAGGAAATGCAATAATGGTGAATGGAAAACATTACCATGCTGGGATGCATTATTTTGCAACCTCGAATAACTCTCCAATTTCACTGGTAACTATAGCATGATATCAGGATGTTAATGTTGACTGTTTACAAACAGACTTTCCCACTCAGATTGATATAGATACACATCAGTATCCAGAGTGAGCGAATTTTGAAATGGCATTATTGTCCATTATTGTTATTTGCAATTTCAAAACGAAATTTTGAACATTTCTGCCACCACTTCAGAACAGCCATAATCGTCTGCCGTTTCGTTTTCGAATAGTAATAAGAATATAGTTTGACATATTCAAACGGTAAACCTCCTAAAATACATTTTTAGTTCATATAATTATCACATCTGTCGCTCCTGAGTGTTTCTGAGGCTATCACCACCGCGCTTAGCTAAGAAATTTTAAGCTTTCCTAAGATATGTGTGGTCAGCCGTCCACTAGCTCTTAGATTATGAACATATTTAAGAGTACAACTCTGCTTCCACGAGTTTATTTCTGGAATTTTTATGGAAAATTGGTAATATATTTATGATTCTTTGTATTGTCCATCGCTGGCCATAACTTTCTCCCTTCTTTTGAGCAGCGTACGAATCCTGCGTTGAAAAAACTGGCCTTTTTTTGAAGCGATGCACGAATCGGTCCAATTTTTTACTTCTTCATAAGACCGGAAGTACTGGTCAGCCACGCCGTACGTCATTGATCGAAACAAGTGATAGTCTAAGGGAGTAACGTCTGGAGAATAAGGCGGAGGGTAGGACTTCCCATTTTCAACGTTTCCAAGTATGTATTGACCATTTTCGAAACATGATGTCGAGCATTGTCATGTTGTAAAATCACTTTACCATGTCTCTCGTTGTATTGCGGCCCTTTATCTTTCAATGCTTGGCTCAAACGCATTAATTGCGTTCGATAACAATCGCCTGTGATTGTTTCAGTCGATTTTTAGAACTCATAATACACACGCCGAGTTGATCCCACCAAATACTGCGCATGACCTTGGAAACGTGAATATTCGGTTTGACCATCGACTTGGAAGCATGGCCGGGATATCCCTATGATTTTCTGCGTTTGGGATTTTCTTAATGAACCCATTTTTTGTCTTCAGTCACAATGCAATGCAGAAATCCCTCCCGTCTTTGCCTTGTAAGCAGCTGTTCACAAGAAAATAAACGCCGTTCAACATCTCTCGGGTTCAACTCGTACGGCACTCAATTTCTGTGTCTGCATAATTTCCATTACCTTCAGACGTTTTGAAATGTCTTGTTGCATCACTCTCTTTCAGTGATTCTCCAATTGTTGTTTCGTTTGACATGAGTCTTGATCAACTAATGCCTCTAATTTTGCATCTTCCAAATCCGTCTCTCTTTCACTGCCAAGTTAGTCTTCCGACATCAAAATCACCGTTCTTGAAGCGTTGAAACCACTCAGGTATTTGAGAGCATTCGATAAGTCCCAGCCGCAGATTTCTTTATATGAAAGTAGACAATTAAAACCTCCCGCAAATGACGAGAATTTGGCTCTCAAGCTAGCATGTTCAATAAAGAATAACTTTATGCACAAATTGACTAATATTTCGATGCCGTTATGTTCACAAGAACCTTAGCTTATTGTATGACATCTACGATCTATTTATTTCGACTACCACTTACTGCCACAGCCATCTATTGCGAAACGGCGGAAGCAAAGTTGTACACCTAATAACACCACAAAAAATTTCTCCGACAATGTTGTCGACCCTGAAATTTTACAGCTCGAACAAATCCACCATATAAACATGCATCCTCCGTTCCACACTCTATCGATCCCTAAGGTATACGACCTACAAAGATCGAACACTCAAACCTACGATCTTTCTCCCGCCTTGTAATCCCCCGAAAGTACACATTTCCAAGACTGCCAACATTACCAATTCAGCTTTGGCAGGAGCACCTCTCCACCGGGCGGAGGTGACAAAGTGAAGGACACGTATTATCCTCGAGGATGATGTAATGCATCCCTAAAAGAGCGAGCAGGATCGGCAGCCCGGTGCATAAGAAGGTCGGAAAGGTGAAACGTCCGCTTAATATTCAGGAGTCAGCGCCCAAGATATATGGGAAATTAAGGACGGATATCCGTGACGGTATTTTCCCCTGTGAACCCCGTGCGATTCAGGGGCATCATCCTGAATTACAGCCAACGTTCTGCATTATACCGATGCTGAAGTCAGCAGTTTTCTGGACGAGCTGTTAGATTAACGATTTTTCTGGCGGGGGTTTTTTCTTTATGGGGCGAGTTTTTCGTGTTCTGTGCTCGGGTAGATGTGTCAGCCAGGGTTTCTTTCGTCTGGAAGGCGGGATTTTCGGTTATTGTTTCGGGTTATCATATTTTATCTCAAGATTGAGGAATGTTCATTTTATTTCAAGGTGTCGCTTTATACCGGGTGTCCTGTAGAACAACGCCTGTGAGGACAATTTTTGGAGTTGGGGTGTGGTATTTGAAGTCACCATAACACTTTCATTTTAGAGATTCAGGGTGTTCTTAAAATTTGTATAAATTTCAAAAGCATACAACTCTTGAAATAATCTTCTGATTTGGATGTTTTGTACGGTTACCAAGTAAATTTTTGTGAAGGTCATCCTGAAGGAGTTCATACCGTGATTATTTGTGATATTTACATGACATGATGTATTTATTATGAGTGTCAGGTAATCATATTTATTGTCATAGTGTAAATCCATATGTGGTAAACAAAAATCTATTATTTTTCTAATGGATGGTTTTGGTTATCTATCGAGCGTTGTGAAAGTCGGATCAGGTTCCACTATATGGCGTTTGAAAGATGATATTTCGTACTACAAAAACATTTCTGACAGTTTTGTGATCAGTTGACTCATTTTAGTTTGAGCGCGCGGCAGAAATGGACACTAGCACAAAGAAAATACGCTGTTTTTTACAGTTTTTCTTCTATAAAGGCGAAAATGCAAGCAAAGCGGCTGAAAATGTTTATAGTGTTTATAGTCCTGATACTGTAACAGCGCATCACGCTCAAGTTTGGCTTCATCGATTCCGTTCAGGTTATTTCGATGTCAAAGATGCACCACGCTTTGGAAGGTCAATTGTCGAAAATGTCGATGAAATAATGGACATTGTCTAGTCCGGCCGGATATATTGTTGCCAACAAAATAACTCAAAAAAGGTCAATTTGAATTATCGCAGCCTTCCACATGAAAACTGATTATATATCTTGCCAGGTGGTTCTTGAAATTTGAAACTCTGTGGTACTCAGAATAAGAGAGATAAGCCAAACATATGTTATATATTCGAAATCAGGGGAAAAAGAGCTAGTCAAATATAGAAAAATATACAGGGTGTTCCATTTGAAAAAATAAAGTTGCTATCAATATGTTGCCCACTCTAT
Organism: Harmonia axyridis; assembly: GCF_914767665.1. Lineage (NCBI taxonomy): Eukaryota > Metazoa > Arthropoda > Insecta > Coleoptera > Coccinellidae > Harmonia > Harmonia axyridis. The sequence goes on from NC_059505.1 coordinate 38,326,372, forward strand.
ATATATTTTGTTTTGTGAAATCATTTCAAAAAACACTATATAGTCGATTTCGTGAAACTTTTGTAAAAAACATTTTTTTGTACCTCTTTCATTAACAAAGTTGAAGGGGGGGTCAAATTATAGTAAAAATCCCGGTACATAACCAATGTTTTTTTGAATTGAATGACCTACTTCGCCGAGCACCTAATTGAAGTTCAGTAGTTAGCATTATGATGTTATTATTTTTTTGAATGAATTTTTGGCATCGACTGCCAAATTCATTAGCCATAACTTTATTAATATTATAATCTATGAACATAAAATAATGAGACAGTTGTAGAACTTGAATTATCCTGAAATTTTTTTAGATATACAGTTTTATCTCAAAGAAAAACTAATATCCAGGTAATAACCCAATATATTCACATCTCAGTGTCACAAAATCAAAGCAGTCAATAAGTTATCTTTCCCGGAACCTATTTCCACACCTCCAAACGACCACAAACGCTCATATATACAATCCCCATTTCCCCATCAACTCGAACATGCAGAAACTAATAACGCGTCCACTCAAAGAACCGACCTATCCAAGCCCGAAGAAGAAACCCTCAATTTCCTCCCCTCCAAATGATGAACAGCCTTCAGGCACCCCTGATTAGAATTCTAATAAGTGTGCCTTGTCTGTTTCAGAGCCGGACACCGAAATAGTGGGGGCCCCCGAGCTGTTCATCGATCGCGGGAGCACCATCAACCTCACCTGCGTCGTCCGGCATAGCCCCGAGCCCCCCGCCTACATATTCTGGAACCACAACGACGCGGTGAGTATCAATTTTCCTTTGTGCGACCGAGATACATGCGACAGGGGACGCTGTGGGGCACCCCTCGGGCCAGAACGGTCCCGAACTGATGCTAGCTGCGATTTTGTGAGGAAAAAGAAGAATTTATTGACATGTTGTTCTATGGTCGTGTCTATGGTTTTCAATGTTCTATGGTTTTTGACAGTTTGACGTGAATCATAGAGTAATAAACATAGATAGAGGAAGTATACGCATTTTTTACATGTCGCCAACATGGTTAGGTTACGTTGTCGGATTGTTATATGTTTTTAAATCCGCAATTTTACTATATCGTTATGAATGTATATTATATTGAATGGAATATATTTATTTGAATGATTCCCGATTGAATATTCGAATTGAAATATTTAGAATCCGATATTTTTCCTAATTGTCGAATTTATTATAAGCAGAATATTTATTATTCTCTGTACCTACCTGCTGAAATCCAAGGTTTGGCAACTATTGCTCTCCTAGTGTCATCAGTTGTTTCACGTCGTTTGGCGCGCTTGAAATTGGTTTTCTGAATATTGAGGTATTGATCGCGATATATTTTGAGTTGATATGAAACGTTGATTAAATATGGGACAAAACAAGTGTGTTCTTTGTGGAGAAACTCGCGAATTGAGTGAAATATCGTATCACTCATATGTTTTCATTTCCGCGCGCTTCATGTCAAATTTGATAGTTTATATTGGGGACAAAATGGTACTGAAAATGAGATATGCTTCCTATATGTTTTTTACTCTGAGTCGTGAATCGAGGTTCTGTGTTTCAAAGCATTGGTTTGAGTTTTGAGCATAATTCATTTCTTTATTTGTTTGTACGTGCTCAGAAACACATTGAAGATACTATTGAAAAAAATGTTGATTTAATAAGTTTCTTATACTTATTGAAAGCATTTCGAGAAGTTTAAAAGAAGAAATTTTCAAATACCTCCAATCTCTATTTTCTGAATGATAAGATAACACAAAACACATCATAGATATATTCATTCGTTAAAGGGCGTTTCTAAAGAATGTCCATTTCAAATATTTCGCTTCATCTTGGTTTCTGTTCGAGATATTCAAAAAATTCAAAAACTTTTTTTTTAGTAATTTCAATGTTTAAAATCAATATATTCAATCAGGATGACATTTTTGAAAAACCGATATCGAGATACCTACGTCTGCACAAATCTGCGGCTAACAAACTGCGTTGCAAAATATATTGAATATAAATATAAAGATTGAAATTATTATATTCCAAATGGCTGTTATTTTCGAATTTTGAGTCAACAGCTCAGAGTAATGAACATAGATAGAGGAAGCATACGTCATTTTCAGTAAGCAATTTTTGTCCCCAACATGAACTATCAAATTTGACAGGAAGCGCGCGTAAATGGAAACATATCAGTGATACGCTATTTCACTCAATTCGCGAGTTCCTCCACAAAGAATGCACTTCTTATGTCCCATAGTGAATCAACGTTTCATATCAACTCAAAATATATTGAAATAAATACCTAAATATATCAGAAATTCAGAAAACAAACTTCAAGCGCGCCAAACGACGTCAAACAACGGATGACACTAGGAGGGCAAAAGCTACCAAACCTTCGATTTCAGCAGGTAGATACAGAAAATAACAGATATTCTACTTATTATAAATTCGATAATTAGGAAGAATATCGGATTCCAAATATTCAAATTTGCATATTTAATCGGGAATCACTGAAATAAATATATTCCATTCAATATAATATACATTCATAATGATATAGTAAAATTGTGGATTTAAATTAGATCACAATCCGACAACGTAATCTAATCATGTTGGGAACATGTAAAAATTGCGTATACTTCCCCTATCTATGTTTATTACTCTATGGTCGACAGTGATGTCAAACGGTTAGATGCTGTCAATAGTGTCAAACGCCCTGTCCAAACCCAACATCTCTTGTTAATGGTCATTGTTCCACTCGTATCGATCTTCGAAGATCATTGGAACCAGAAATTCCCGAGTCATCTTTCCACCGTGGGATTATTGAAAAGTTTTAGAGGACGGCTTTTATGTGGACCGGGAGAGATATTGCAGTTGAAATTGAGAGGAACAAACCCCAACTTCGACAAAAGACTTTCGAAGTTGAAAGAATTAAATCCTCGAGCTGTCAAAGGATTGTTCGAAAGTTGCAGGAAGTCTTACGAAAGGGCCCGCCATGTTAATGGTGAGAAGTAATTCTGTGTCTTGTAAATGAGGTAAATATTCGACATTTTCGATCAGTCAAAGTTTCAGAATGGTCCTTCGTTTTTCGGGATCTGGAGCTGAGAAAGTTGCGGAAGTATTTCTATTGAAGATTTTTGAGGTCGGTGGGATATTCTGAAAGGGTTGATTCCTTCCTTCACGTCAGATCTTTTTGTTAGAATAGAAATAGTCTTCAAATTGAAATGCTTAGAGTTCCGTTGAGAATAAGGAATTGGTGAAAAGTTAAATCTCTACAGATGAGTATCGACAAATCTTTCTGCCTGCGAAAAAGTTTCCACAGAGATGGAAAAGAGGTTCAATGCTTCAGTTTGGTTTTGTTGTCGTGACTTTCATCGAGAAGGGTCATTCGAAAGTGTTTTTCAAGAGGTTTTATTTTGAATAGCCCTCTTTATAGGAAGCGCTGCAGCTGTCACTTTTGAAGCTGTCATTTTTGGACATTTGACAAGTGGAAACTTTGTCATTACTAAGAATATAAGGACGCTGGGTTGGTGCAAGACTATCCTTAGTTCAATTCTAGTTGAAATTGAGATATTCGGGAAAACAATCGCAAGTCAATGTTTTTCACAGTAAAATAATCCTAAGTTCGTATTTCTCATCCCAAATCCGTCAAGCGAAAAAATATAAACTATCCTAACTTGAACCCAATCTTTTCTATTATAGTGAAAATATCCTATATCCATATTTAGGACTTAGGATTGCATGCATTTTGAAAATTTTCGAATATATGGACTTGACCAGAATAAAAGGAGTATGAACCTTTGACGACGATCATCTCGACTTCTTATGAAATCGACTTAGGATCGTCTATCATCGCTGGCTAGCGATGATACACGCTTCAACAAAGCATTGTAGTTCGCAGAAATAAAGATGTCGCTTGTAGTGTTGAAGAGAACCCAGGATTGTCTATTTCTCGTCAATCTTGGAAATGAGGCATTGCACAAAAGATATTACACCGAATTTTGCATAAAGACATAGGTCTTAAGACTTAAAGTTCAGTTACTCAAGTCGATCGATCAGCAGCAACTTTGTATTTTCGCTGTTTGGGTCCTTGAAATGCATTAAATGATTCGAAAAATCATCTTCAGTGATCACCTCAGAAGCTACGTGAGTAAGCAGAATTATGGCATTTGGGGCTCGGAAGACCCAAAAATAATTTATTGAATAGCCTCTCCATCCTCATAATTCGTTTGGTTTGGTGATGTTTTAGGGCTGTTGGGGTGATTGGACTTTGCTTATTCAAATCTGAGGTTGGTGTACTGTTACAGCTTATATAATGTTCTACCAGGCTATGATTGATGACGCAAGCAACGAAACAATAGCAATTTTGCAAGAAAAGTTTCCTCGTCCTGGAGGCGGTTTTAATTTACCACCGAGATCTTGTGGTTTAAGAACTTTAGACTTTTTTTGTTTGGGTCTTTTGGAAGATAAAGTGTATGCCAATGCTCCACAATCGATTCAAGACCTTAAAAGTGGAATTCGTGAAGTTATAGAGGACATTGTAAATTGGCAACGGAAATTTTCATGGAAAGGACTACAAACGTAGTCATGACGGCCATCAGGTTGATATCGTTTTCCATTGACATACCTTCCTCTTCACAATGAAATAAACTTCCATTGATTACTCTTGAAATTTATTCTTTTTTTGATATCCAAATGAAACTTCTTATAAGAAAACCCTTTCTACCACGTGGATAGTTTTTCGTCATCTACAAGTCTTCCTGAAAGAGGAATAATTCTGTCAAAATAAAAAAAACAGGTTCTGCAATCAGTGGGTAAAAAAAGGACCCGTATCTTCTAGAATCTGCAAAAAAATTGCTAGAATGGGAGCATCCATACAAGACGTATGTCTTGCACGAATTGTTCCAAAGAGATTGTATTGGTGACTTATTGACTGTTGTTAAGCTATACTTCAACCAATTCCTCCAGCTGCAATTTTTCAGACGAGTGATGAAGTATACTCTCATCTCTTAGTGTGTATGAATAAGAAAAAATTGCTCTTACTAAGCAGAGGCATCCATCAAGGAATCATTCACAGCCCAAAAATTTTTGTGTTCTGTTTTTGGTGTTACCTTGGCCAGGTGTTTCTCTGCAAGTACACTTTGAGTGACCTACGTGTTCTTTGGCAGAAGTAAAAGACTTCAACCATCGCCGAAGTGCTCTCAATGACCTGAAGATTGCAACTGATGCAGAAATCTATAAAATAACCCTCGTACTCTGGAGAAAGTTATGCAGAACATTCAGCACATGTTCAATGTGTGTTTTACCATCAAGGCTATGATGTAGTTGATGTAATTTTCGAAGTATAGCCTTTTAGAATCTGAATGATATGAATTTTCTGCGAACAATATTTTCTGAAATATCTCCTTCAATACGTCTTTGAAATGTGGGTGCTCACAGTGGCGCACCGTATAGAATTCAGGTTTTAATCCATCAATTATTGTATTCATATAATTCACGTCGAGAATTTCACCAATGCACAACCTTCAAAGCTGAAGTGAGCCATTCAATATTCCACAACTCCAAAGTTATCGAATCCAGCTCTCGGCGTCCAAAAGAACCTCTCCTCCCCCACCCTAAGATGATGATATACGCACCCTACGGTCATCTCGAACTATCGGGGCAGAAGGAGGCAGACTCAACGAGCTAGGTCGTACAAAGTTGGCGAATACCAGAATTAATTCGGATGTTCACCAAAGTTCAAACACTAGAAACAGCTGCCTCAACTCCTTCGGTCGGGATCATCTCAATTATGGAGTGGGGGTGAAAAAGTGGTGGGGTCCATTATGAACTTTGGGCATCGCAACAATATAGTTCTTGTGCCGGGGGTTCAACCACCATTATTGAACCTGAACGGCGTCGGTAATTTTCGGTAAATCGAATAAGTTTCAATGGATCTCGATTAGAGGGAGGGGGGGTGGAAATATATTGTGGTCTGCTCCTGGAGTTTTTACTTGACCCTACTCTATGGAATCTGTGATAAAATGGATGTTTGCAAGTTTAGTCTATGTTAGACTTACACTTTACTTATAATACTTTGAGGATGTCCTAGGATTTCCAGCTTAGATCGTCATGAAAAGTTGTTTTCCTTAATCTTGTACAGGATGCACCATGGCTAGATCCCACATTTTGAAAAGTTCTGAAAAGTGTAAGACAAAATATGAGTTAGGAAAGTTTTATAATGTAATTATTTCAACAGTATGTTTTGAAAATTACATGGTCTGAAATTTAGATGAAAGCATCAATTAGATTATAAATGATGGCCTCTAAGGGAAATATCAAGAGTTAGTTCTCGAGAATGGCGAGGGTATTTGAAATATTTTTTCTCAATTGCAATCTTCAGGTCGTCTGAGTTAGTCCACAAACAGAAATCACAGGTGTTTGAATCTGGAGAACTTGGATCACTTGAAGCTACTCTTGCAAAGAGATCATCCTCGTCGATCTTGGGAATGAGACATTTCACAAACGATATTGCACCGTATTTTGCATAAATACTGAGATATTAAGGTTTTAAGAGATCATTTAACACAATATGTCAAGCTGGTCGATCTTCAGCAACGTCGTATCTTCGCTGATTCAGATTTTCATCTGAAATGATATGCAGTGGAAAGGACCATTTTTTCAAGTCGGAGGTTACATTAATAAGCAGAAATAAAAGATGAGGTCTCTGCCAATACTCCACCATCGATTAAAGACTTCAAAGATGGAATTCGTGAAGTTATAGGAAACATACAGCCAAAAATGTAGGAGTTGGAAATGGAAAATTTCAAGAGAATGATATGATTGGTTGATATCGTTTACAATCTTTAATGGCATACCTTCTTCCATCTATCATTTTGTCTCAAAATTACTCGTTTTTTGAATAACAAAATGAAACCCCTCATTGGAAATCCCTTTAGAGTAATTCGTCCACAAAAACAGGATGAGGAATCTCTTGAAAGATCGCCTTGCAACAGTCCTCGAACTTTGTAATCACTTTCGGAACAACCATGATCTTGAACGGGTGCACATTAAAGACAATTAGCAAAATCCTTCTGAAATGTATAGCCTGATATCTAAAGATGTATTTTTCAATGCAGAATAAGATGGATTCTACTCGATTAAAACCTTCGCTGAAACGATGCTTCGTGGGTTCTAGCATAAAAAAGGGAATCTATTCCTGACATACACATAAATTTCAAATGGAATCGACCTTTATACCTAGGGATGATTTAACGATCTCTTTTCCAGATTATCACCTACTCCAGCTCCAGAGGCGGAGTAAGCGTTGCCACAGAGCGCGGGGAAACTAGCCGTAGTGTTCTTCTAATCCAAAAGGCTAGACCCACTGATTCCGGAACCTATCAATGTAACCCCTCCAATGCAAAATCAGCCAACGTCACCGTACACGTTCTAAATGGTAAGTTTTCCATATCAACTATTTTTGGACGTCAACTGAAGGTACTCTACACTGTTGCTTTACTGTCAATACATCTTGATTCTTGAATTCTTCATAGGTTATTACCCGAAAAGGTGCTTTTAGAGCACTCAATTGGATCTGAAATCAGTATCAAATGACAGTCGAATCCAAATTGACTTATTTGACCCTTATAATTCAACCTTTATAATTCAAACAAAAAATAAAATTAAATTCTCGTTATTTCAATTGTAAATGGTGATTTGCATATCAATTTCACAAAATAGTAAGAGAATATATATATGACTTCACCTGTTCAGATTTCTATCTATGCGAATATTACCAGTTAGCCTATGGTAATCTCAAATGCAAGTGAAATTAATATACAAGTCATAAATTTGTAAATTCACTATTTTTAGACGTCAACTGAAAGTATTCTACCCTGTTGCTTTACTGTTAGTACACCTTGATTCTTGAATTCTTCATACGTTACGTTATAAGCATTCAATTAAATCTGATATTAGGATGAAATGAGAATTAAATGACTATTGAATCCAAATAGACTTATTTGACCCTTAAAATTCAACCTTCATAATTCAAACAAAAAATAAAATTAAATTCTCGTTATTTCAATTGTGAAAAGTGATTTGCATATCTATTTCACAAAATAGTAAGAGGCAATATCTATGACTTTACCTGTTCGGATTGCTATCTCTGCGAATATTACTAGTTAGCCTACGGTAATCTCAAACGCAAGTGAAATGAATATACAAGTTAAAACTTTGTAACTTCAGATAATAAACTAAACGTATAAACTGATACTTCAGATAGTTAAGATTTTGGTACAAGGATGTCATCATTTTATTATCGATATAAAACTGAAATGACATGAAATATAAGCTTAAATTGAATAAAAATGAAAGAAATCATTAAACTGAATGAAATAAAAATGAATACAAAAAAATTAATTAGGAAGAAATTCAAATGAAGATTCCTCCTGCTTGAGTGTTACTCTTTTTTCTAGGAGAGCAGCCAGAGGCAATGCAGCATGGCGGCAACCAGAGGATGGGACCCTCCCTCGGGGCCTTGGCCTTCATCTGCTACGTCCTCCTGGTCTACTGCTAACCTACAGAGTGTTCCGCTCAACGTGTCACTTCAGACGAGACTACCGGTCGGTCGTCAACTCGTCAGCAACCATCGTACATGTCATGTAGACTATTATTGTATATACTATTATAAAATTTTATGGAAAACTGGTAGCTTTAAGACATCTGTTGATTTGTGTCCGTTTCTGTTGCCACATCACTCTATGTATTATAAACTTTGAACCGACACTATTTATTTTAATAAAAGACTAAATTTTATGAGTGTGGTATTAATTGGGAGATAAAATAAGAAAACGGGTGTGAACACACTACTAATTTCTTTGTTTAATGTCGTGGGGTATTTGAAAATGACAATTAGAATAAAAAATCTTAGATTCTTCGATAGATTTGAAACCTCACATCCTAAAATTATTGTAAAACAATTTTTAATCCAATTTCCGAGCCTAAGTTTAATTTATTTCTTAATTTATAGCCTTCAAAATTAATTGATCATGTTTTCGATAGATATTGCATCTTAGTTTTATAATGAGTTTTATGCAGAGGGCTCTCATAATTTCTGAGGAAAGTTATGGACGGTGTATAGATGATTTTTTTTTCGATTTTTGGAGTTTTATTCTGAGAATAGTGCAAGAAATGTTCAACAAATTTTTTTGACGATTCCAAAAACTGAGATATGAACAAAATCGACCAAAATAGAGGTAGATTGTATTCCAAAAATCAACAGAGGGAGTTACTAACAGCTATAAGATAGAAAACCCAAGGTAAGAATATTCTACAATACTGAATTCATTTTCAATTCGAGAAGAGCAACTGCAACTGGTTTGAATGTGTTTCCCAAATTATTTAATTCAACTATATAACTAATAATTTTAATTCTGCAATGAATTCGATAGTCGAGTACCATACTCCAATAATTAAAACAGGGCTTTCAATATCAGATAATAAATTAATTTCGTAAATACAAGAGTAAATCAATGGTTGGTATATGTTTCGAAGTACCTCATGTGTAAAAAATGGATTGTTTTAATCATTGAAAATACCCATTTCCCTTTCACAGTTCATATGTAGATATACCTTTTATAATTTGCTTCATTTTACAAATTGTGGGCAATAAAAAAACGAATAACAACAATAAACATTTATGTTTATGACTATGAGTGTGAAAATTAGTTAACGATGTTAATTAAATTAGAATTATGAGAGAACACTTGATATAATATGGTGTAATGTCCGAATAAAAAGCACTTTCGCACTTTCATTTTTTAGTGGCTATTGCCGTCCATTTCATTGTTTGAGTTAGGAGTCGGAAAAGATCCTACTTTTTCGTTGATAACTTACTAGTAGGTATTCTCAACAGATATTATGCCAAAATTTCGGTGTCACAATTAATTTAGAAAATATGAACAGCATGTGGTCATCACAACTTTGAATATAAAAATTTCACTTGATTTTTAACAGTTGAAATCTCAAACTTCCATTTGACTGTTGTTATTTCAGAATTTCATATCAATTGCAATCCCCCTTCTGTCAGCAACTGACAAAATAGCTATCAAAGTGACCTCGACCTATATTCTGCAACATCTGACATCTGACAATTTTCAAATTCTCATAACCTATTCTGTCGTCCACTGTCAGATACTGAAATTTTATTGAATTAATTTTTTTTTGCGAAGATTTTATTGTCTTCATTCCAAAAAAGAGCCATTCTTCACGCTCACAAAAATATAGCTGCAAACTAATCCAGAAATAAAATTTTTCACTACAGGAAACACTATTATTAATCAATTCAATTCGTTGTAACATTTCGTAGATTATATTTAAATTTCAAATTACAATATCTCTATTTGCCACATAAAAAAACGAAGAAGTCAAAACAATTGCCAGAAAGAGACCACAAAAACCTTTTATTAGCTTGAAACCATTGTTCGGTATTGGAAATTGCACAAATGAGTAATAATTAACAGATAAGATGAGAATCAAAAGAGAAATATTTTGGGAGATTCTTCTCCACTCCAAAATCTTTCTTCGGATCTTCAAAATCCAAAAAGCACTTAGATCTCAGTAATGAAATGCTATACCTCCTCACTAGTTCCCTTACAAGACATTCCCGACTCAGGAAACACCTAATATAAGACTAGGATTTTCAAAAACTAACGACTGCAGACTTTGTAGGGAGAAGGGAGAAACCTCTAATCACTTGGTCACAGAACACCCATTACAAGCAAATACAAAAAGCTTTGGAAATTGTAAGAGTGAGGATTTAACTTCATTGAAATTATTCCAGATACTGGATTCCATAAGAAATTTGGAACTGGAGAGCGATTTCTAAATAGACGAACAACTCTTCTCATGCTGATCATTTACACTATGGCCTATAAGTTATTTGAAACCCATATCCTATTTATTTCTCATTTCTAATTAATTCATTCGGAAAAATAATTCCTGACGTCTCCACCAAATTCTATTACTATAATCGAATCTCTCGACCCTTTCACTACCCATGTATGGATCTGAAGCGATTACCAATCAGTACACAAGACTCCTAACAGGGTTAACATGACGATCGATGTATTTGCTATTTAAACAGGTCCTCAATCTGGAAGTCAATGCTCATTGGCTGCGAGTTTATGAATGGCGCAACGCAGTTGATTAAGTGAAACAAGCGATTAGCAAGTTTGTTGCCGATGAACCTTCCTATATAGATTGCTCTTCGGTTTAATTCCACAAGGACCTATGCACGGAACCAATACAATCTTAACATGGCAGCTTATACTAATTGATATGAAAGTTTAGAACTGAACGGGACGAATTATCAGGAACTATTGATATTAAACTTGAGTTGAAAGCATACACCTGATCAGTTATCTGGAAAGGAATTCAATTTCTGGAGCGATATTCAGCCAGACGTCAAAGGTTGCATAGTGCTGTTGGAGTTGAGAAGTGTTTGAATGGAGAGAGCTACATAGTTTGGACGTGCATCTCAATTCGAATGAGGAATATATGAAAGGTGAGCGTAGGTGGATTGAGAAATTAGCTTCACACGTATGAGATTCAATTGGATCCATCCAATACCTAAATAACATATTGACGCCTGCTGTTCTTGCATCTTGATGATGAGCTCTTTGAATTCTTTAACACTCATTATTTGAACCATATATACAATATCCAAGTGGCAGCTTATACTAATTGATATGGCAGTTCAGAACTGAACCGGTCGAATTATCAGAAGCTATTGGTATCAAACAAGCGATGAAAGCATACACCTGGTCAGTAATCTGGAAATGTATTCAATTTCTGAATTCAGCCAAACGTCAAAGTTTGCATATTGCTCTTTGAGTTGAGAAGTGTTTCAATGGAGAGAGGTGAATTGTTTGGATATGTATTTCAATTCGAATGAGGAATATATCAAAGGCAGGCTTAGCATTGGAAAATTAAATTGAGGGTGAGCATCACATGACCGATATTCAGATGGATCAATATAATACACAAATCACATATTGGCGTCTGCTATTCTTAAATAATTTTGTCTGAAGAGGAATTAGTTTTTGTCTTTAACTCTCAATATTGCACTCTTATCTTCAATATTCACATGACATCTTAAACTAATTGGTATGGAAGTTTAGGACTTGACAGGATGAATTATCAGAAACTATTGATATAGAATATGAGCTGAAAGCATACAGTTCTCTTGAAGGTGAATTTGTGCAGCAATATTCAGCTGAATGTCAAAGGTTGCATATTGCTCTAGAGGAATAGATCAAAGGTGAGCTTAAATGGATTCGAAAATTAACTTGGAGAAGAGCTTCACGCGTGTGAGATTTAATTGGATCAATGGAATACCCAGATAACATATTGATGCCTAGCAGAATTTTTTCTCATTTCAAACTACTTATTACATTCTGTTTCCTGAAAAGTAAGTATACAACTTAAGATCAGCCCTTATCCACCTGTTGCTTTGGTGTTCTGCTTCACCAGAGTTCTGTAAGGTGGCGCTCTTCAGAAGATTTCGAATTCCCGTTATCTGCCTGACGCTGTTCAAAAATGAAATACTGATTTTAGACTCTACAAACTTGCACAATAAATTACAATTCAGTTCCTATCGAATTTTCAATGTGAAGAATGGAATATAATGACAGAGTATATAAGATTGTTAAAAGCATAGAATATAAAATATTATTGTTCTATACTCAAAAGTCACGAGTGCCGAGAATCGAGAGAAATGTCAGATATAAACGATCTATGCGCCATCTGGGACAGACGCGATCCCTCGAAATCAAGTAGGTATTAATCTGAAAAATCTCCCGTTTTGTCTGAAAGTTTTACAGGTAAAAGTAGACACACCAGGTTTTCTGTTCATCTCAGTTATTACGTAACAGAACCTCCATGCTGTCGCGCAGAAGTCTTTTCTTCGAATGAAATGGTGTTCCCTCCAATGGCATTCGAAAAAATGGAATTGAAATCTACTTCAGGAAAAATTCCAGTGCAGCTGATTCTTTCTAATGGTTCAATGTTTCCAGACTCTCCTACTTCTTGAAAGAATTCCCAATCTCAACACTCAAATAAAATCATCCAATTTGAGTCAATCTCCGCAACATCGTATAAATTTCCACAAACTCTCCAGACTAACCACACATCTATCCCATCCAGGAGAGAAAGGGCTCTCAAAAATCCCGAATAAAACATAGGTAAATCCCCTCACTCGAACCCTCACTATTACCTCAAATTGCTGGACTGAACAGCCCCTTCCGCAAACAGGAACTAAATCCCTGGTTCTTGGACGAGAGTGTACCAGCCTAGGGCAAATACATACAGCATCTCTTGAAATTTCCAACAGACCAGTCGAGGTTCAATTGGGAATAGTCTGGGTAATCTGGGAATAAGATTTGGAGAATCCCGGTGGGCGTACGTTGATCCTTCTCGAAGGCAAAGCTTACAGGACTTTCAGGCTGAGGTGCACCTCCTTGTTGTCTGCCTTTACGTTCAATATTTGGGGGATGATAAGAAGGGGTCGCTTATTCTATTCAGAATCATTAGGTTGAAAATTCAACATGGGACTCATCCAACTTCAGATACATAATCTTTAATTAATTATCCATTCTATGCATATTATTCATTTGTGCTAGCTTATTCCAGAGAAATAGCATTTTGTTGTGGTGAGTCTTGGAATTCTTGTTTTTAAGTTCAGGCCATTTCAAATCAATAAACTGACTCAATTGAATCCTGACCTTTCTAGGTCCGATACTTTCAACTCTTGTTGATTGTTTTATCTGACAGTGTGAACTTAGCTGTCAGTTGCCTGATGTAGCAGACTGAAAGTTCTCTTTGGCATGAGAGCGATAGAATTGATTATAGAAACATACGAGTATTCAAATCAATATTAGTCCAATTTTAAATGCATCATCTACAATTAATTATCCATTTTATGCAAATTATTCATTTGTGCTAGCGTTTTCCAGAGAAAAAGCATTTTGTTGTAGTGAGTCTTGGAATAATTGTTTGTTAGTTCAGGCCATTTCAAATCAATAAACTGACTCAATTGAATTCTGACATTTCTAGGTCCGATACTTTTAACTCTTGTTGATTGTTTTATCTGACAGTGTGAACTTAGCTGTCAGTTGCCTCGCTGAAAGTTTTCATTGGCATGAGAGCGATAGAATTGATGATAGAAACATACGAGTTTTCAAGTCAATATTACTCCAATTTTAGATGCATCATCTACAATTAATTATCAATTTTATGCAAATTATTCATTTGTGCTAGCGTATTTCAGAGAAATAGCATTTTGTTGTAGTGAGTCTTGGAATTCTTGTTTGTTAGTTCAGGCCATTTCAAATCAATAAACTGACTCAATTGAATACTGACCTGTCTATGTCCGATACTTTCAACTCTTGTTGATTGTTTTATCTGACAGTGTGAACTTAGCTGTCAGTTGCCTGATGTAGCAGACTGAAAGTTTTCATTGTCATGTTGATGATAGAAACATACTAGTATTCAAGTCAATATTAGTCCAATTTTGGATGCTTCATCTACAATTAATTATCCATTTTATGCAAATTATTGATTTGTGCTAGCTTATTCCAGAGTAATAAGCATTATGTTGTAGTCAGTCTTGGAATTGGAGTTTGTTAGTTCAGGCCATCTCGATCAATAAACTGAATCAATTGAATCCTGACTTTTCTAGGTCCGATACTTTCAACTCTTGTTGATTGTTTTATCTGACAGTGTGAACTTAGCTGAAAGTTCTCATTGGCATGAGAGCGATAGAAGTGATGATAGAAATATACGAGTATTCAGGTCAATATTGACCCGCCCAATCGAGCATGACCGTGAGGATATAGGTTAACTTGTTCCAAATAGTAATTACGGAAAAAATGTCTTCAACATCGGAAAAGCATCATGAGGATGTCAATCAAGTTTATCATACTCAATTTATGTCGTTTCTCATATATAATGGAATAAAGTTGAGACATTTATCTTCACGAGACAGTAAACATTGAGAATAATCTCTTAGATGCACGAAGTATTCTCGGATGTAATCAATGTCGGCAAACAAATAAAAAACTTTCCAGGGACCTGATGAAAAACTGCAAAACAACATTGATTTCCGATGCAACGTTCAGAATAGCAAATTATCCAGGATTCGCTGATTGAAAAGCACGTCAAAACTTGAGACAGCGAGCGACAAGTTTCGTCGAAAGTTTTGAGATGATATTCACTGGAAGTGAGTTCAGAAACGATAGATAATCTTGAGACGAAATATGAAATATATTCACTGGAAATTTTATTTTGCCTCGTTTACAAAATTCCGTTCATCTAGATCAACTGTTTGAGATGTTCTGCTAGCTCATGATTTCTATTAT
This sequence comes from Harmonia axyridis, assembly GCF_914767665.1. Lineage (NCBI taxonomy): Eukaryota > Metazoa > Arthropoda > Insecta > Coleoptera > Coccinellidae > Harmonia > Harmonia axyridis. The sequence goes on from NC_059505.1 coordinate 38,341,790, forward strand.
TCCATTTTTATTGTTGTACTTGTTCTTATATACTAACAGATAAAGAAACTGCAACACCCAGAAGGAACTGTTAAAATTTTGATTTTTGTTTTGGTAGAACATAGGTAGTATAGCAAGAATTAAATTAATGAAATTGGAGAAAAAACCGTGAAGGTTTTTTCATGTAAAAAATTTTTGTTACTTGAATATTGTAGTCGTTGTTTGCAAGTTTTTTAAATTTTACAACAAACAAGCTATTCTTGGAAATCCAAAGTCGATGTTTAGCAGGCGCGGATCCAGGACTCACTTTTGGGGGGGGAACTTTTACATACTCAAAATACTGAAAATGTGGACCCCAGACACTTCCGCCATATGTGGGACGTCATTTTTTTCGCCGTTCAGCAATATGGGTTTTCACGAAATGTAATGAAGGTGAAATTAATGCTAATCTTGTAATTATTTGATCCTTAGTATGTCAAATTCTAGGAGGGCCGGCAAAATTTAAGAGGTGCCCGGGCCATTTGGGGGGAACGTTCCCCCTCCCTGGATCCGCGCCTGATGCTTAGTTGTTGTTAAAATGCCTAGAACACGTGTACGCGGAATTTATCGCCAGCTGAGTGAATTTGAAAGAGGTCGAATTATTGGTCTACGGGAGGCGAGGTTGTCATTTCGAGAAATCGCTAACCGTACGAACAGAAATCCAACTACTATTATGAGATGCTGTCAAGCGTGGTTTGATAATGCCCAAAACCGAAGAGTAGGCACCGATGTCGAAGCGGCACAAATGAAGTTCAAGATCGACGTCTAAGACTTATGGCCATCCTATAACTATCCGATGTTAACCGCCTGATAAGGTCTTTTGCACTGCAGCAATATCGATCCCATCTTGTTTTACCTCTGACGGTTGAGCATCGCCGGCAACGATAACAGAGGTGCTGAGAGCGTCAGCATTGTAATGTGGAATGGCATTCGGTCGTCTTTTCTGATGAATCTCGATTCTCCTTGGGTGCACATGATGGCTGAAAAGGGGTTAGATGACGTCGGGGAGAAAGACGTGAACCTTAGTTTTATGTTGAGCGCATGTACACCGGACTGTAGACGTTTTGGTATGGGGTGCTATTCTACATGCAAGTAGATCACCTTTAGTCTCTAATCGAGGTTACATGACAGCGGTGCGTTACCTTCAAGAAATAGTGGAGCCTAATGTTCTCCCTTACCTTAACCGACTTGAGATTCTAATATTTCAGCAAGATAATGCCCGACCTCATGTTGCCAGAGTCAGTTTAAACTTTTTCGAAGCTACCCATATGAATCTTTTGCCATGGCTACCCAGATCCCCTAATCTTTCTCCCATAGATGTTTGTGATATCATGGGTAGAAGACTTGGAAATATTCCACAGTCCTCACGTACTTTGGCGACATAAAGTACAGGTAGCTTGGGATAGTATACCTGAAGAAGAAATAGACCATCTTATTGCATCAATGCCGAGACGTGTTGGGGAGTAGATAATAGCGGTGGATAAACACATTATCAACAAATTCATTAAAACAAATTGTGAAACCTATGTTTTTCTTCAAATTTCAATCATTTACTTCTTGCTATATTATCCATGTTTTACCAAAAAAAATTACACAGCTCATTCTGGGTGTTGCACTTTCTATGTAATTAAAGTTAATCTTAATGCAGGCAAATTAGTGGAAAGGAGGTACTAATCTCGAAGTTTGAGATACCCTGTTATAAACTTGTATTAACACTAAATGAATGTAATTGATGTAGAATGCATTTGAATATTGTGGAAATGTTCATTCTTCCAGGAATGAAAGTGTAAGTGGTTGAGTTAGTACCACGTAATTAAATTCTATATTCAACAAAAAGTGGTTGAGATGAGTGGTAGTTATGATAGTGCCGACAAAAAGAGCGGCTAATTACGTGAATCAAATGATAGATAAAAGGCAAGTGATGAGACCATCATCAAGAGACCGTCGTAAATCGTTTCGCACAGCTCCGAAAATCCCTGCCATAAAGATAAAGATTATTGTCGACATATATAGCAATAGCACGGCCATCAAAGTTGCGCTGGACTGAAATTAAAAGCGTAGAAAGGGGGGGATTATCACCAGAATTGGGCTTATTTAACCGGAAAACGGCCTTTTCAATGGGACATCCGGAGTAGCATTCCAGGCCAATAATTAAATAATGCAGGGAGATAATTAAATAGTAAGGGGAGCCGAGTGGTGACAATATGGCGCTTACGCGTCTGCCTTGAAAAGTTATTCTCATGGACGCTTTTCATGTCGACTCACAAAGAACGAATGACTGAATTAATGTTTGCCTTTTCGTTTTTCAAACAAACTGACTTGATGGTTTATTACGTCCGGAATCGTTCGAGAAAAAAAAACGTTTATTTTACCGTCTGGAATTTATACGGTTAACTTTGGGAGGGGAGGATGGTTCTAAGGAACAAACGGAAAACATAAATTTTTCACGCAGGGTTTTTTTTCGTTACTTTACTGTATTATGGAATAATTATATTACACTCTTTGTAAGTCCATTGGTATTCGATCCCCTGTTTTAAATATAGGAGACTCACTAAAGAATTGCCTTGCAGAGAGTTGCTTAAAAAGAGTACAACCTTCAAGTGCTAAATGAAATAGGATATTCTTCAGCAATCTATGTAGTCATATTGAAAATAAGAAGACAAAGACTTGAATATCATCTCAGCTTATGATACCCACATAAGCTTCTTCGTGCAGGAAAAAGAAAACCGGCAACAGCTTCCCTGTATTGGGCTTTTCCGAGCTTACAAAGTGTTGTGAATGTTACCCTAGATGTCTTTTTCACAAGTATTCGGTTTGTTCATAAGCTTCTATACCACAATGTCATAGCACTCACTTCAAACGAAGCGGCCAATACTCTTGACTAAAAGGAAATATAAGCACTGTTAACTGACCCAGAATCTTTCTGTGGTATGTGAGAATGCAGGTGAAATCACTCCATGGTTCCTTTGGAACTTTAAGATCCAAAAAGCATATGAAATTCAGTAGAAGCAACTACACTTTTTTACTGGCTTCCTAACATGGAATTGCAACCTCAGAAATTAATGAGAATAAGTTCATTAGAGACTGTCGACTGTAGATTCTGACGTGGTGTAGCTGATGCAATGGTGATAGCAGCTCTGATAGGGAGCACAACAGTTCTTAAAGTCGCTGTGCAATCAATCTTCATCATCAAAATTTTAGCACCCTCAGCAGAGTAATGTTTTTAGATCTTGCAAAAAGTGTTATCATTATGACACTATCAGGGCAGAAAGAATTTTGGATAGTATAATTTCAAGTTCTTCAGCATCATCTAAAGCGAATTCAAGAACTATTTATTTCGCCCTGGGTAAAGAGCCCTCTATTTTATAGACCGAGATATTGCCTTTTCAAGTAGGCGCTCAGGAGTCTTTTGAAATGAACCTCAAGAGGGGGCATGTCTTCATCACCACGAACAGCCAGATCACGCTGAGATCCCTGGAATCGTACTCCCAGGGGTCTCTGTTGGACTGGGAGTGTCGTAACACGATAAAACAAATGGCCAGAGGCAATAAAGTAACTCTACTATGAGTACCGCGGCACTGTGGTGTTGAGGGAAACAAAAAAGCTGACGAACTTCCAAAAAATGCATCAATGTTAACACCTGCTTGTCCTGAGCTTTTCTGTGGGCTAGGAAAAGACCAATACAATTCAGCGGTCCAGCAATGGGCAAACCCTCCTGGACTCACTCAGTCCAAGATATTTGTGATTTCACCTTATGCCAGAAAGCTCTTGTAGCTGTCACGAGCTGAGCTTCGGGTGATGGTGGGACTGTTGATGGGCACTGTCGGTACAAACACCATTTGTAGCGTATGGGAAAGTCAGCAGATGAGATTTGCAGGCTCTGTGGATCAGAAGTAGAAACAGCTGAACACATAGTATACAAGTGTCCAAAGCTAGCTGACATACCAACCATTCATATGGAAAAGCCGTTTCTGGATACCCGAGAGGTAACGGCCAAGGCCTCTGAAGAGGTTGTCAGTTTGATCAACGCAATTGACGACCTCCTTGGGTTTCCATGAATGCGTAGGGTAGAGAACAAAAGATCTACATGATCGCAGTTCCCGGAAGGCTTACCAAGCCCAGTTCAAATAATAATAATAAGTACTATTTATTGATTAAATGGTGATACGTTTTGGAGAAAACTGCTTTTCAATTATGACTTTTATATCATTGGCGAATTCTCTTGTTTCATCCCAACACAGAAAACCTCAGCCGAAATCTCGCCAATGCTAAACTCCTCCTCTGAATGTTCCAACCGAGAACAGAGTAGGCGATCCCCCTCATGTAATATATTCAGCGAAATTTCTGTAGCGTTATTCAAATTCCGGCATTAAATATAATATAATGTAACATGCTCGGCCCTAAGAGCATCTGTTGTTTTTCATATTCTGGCTTGTTATTCTGTTATTCAAATGAAGACATCAGAAGGGAAATTGGAAAGTCGCCTTTTCATGAGAATGACACGCTTTGATAACATATCCCTCGCCTGAGGTTGTAACATGTTGAGTTTAGCTCCTCGCAAATTAACGTACGTATATCAAGTCTCAACGGCAACGTTTCAGGCTAATCTTTCGAAGTTGCTAGGATATGATTAGCTGGATTTGCAGTTGTGGGGGAGAGTAAACGAGATGAAACAAGTTTTTGAGTGTTTTATCCTGGAGAAAGTTTGTCTGTCAGACCACTGGAATCATTCAAATAAATGGAGGGATAGTAGGATGGAAATTGTTGCTGAGATATGATTTTCTTTGAGTGTAGGCATGCAATTCATGAGACTGTAAGGCACCTCCTGGATTGGATAAAATCTATCGGCCAATTGGCTTTTTATCACTATTGTCAGTTCGTTATTGGATTCGATGCGTGCTCAACAATTCCCAAGGATATAGTTCAACATCTTGTCAAATATGAGTTATGGTTAGGTATAACTTTGTGAGCATTCAGAATTGGCTTGATCAAAGGTTTGCTCCTTGTGTTGGACAGTTCTGGATGTTTACACAGAATATGTTCAGCTGTTTCCGTGTCTGACTTGCTGAGCTTGCAATTTGCATCTGCCTTCCCATGTGGTACAAAAAGTGCTTTCACGATGCCTCGTCGAAAGTCCTTTAATATTTCGAAGATCAGGTCTGGTAGTAATTCATTATTATTATTATTTGAATTGGGTCAGAACTCATCTTTAGGAGCTTTCGAACATCCAGAATCCAGGATTGACTCTCCCATATGAGTGTTCCTTAAGATTTCTCTTTATAGTCACGATATCCAACGATATCCAAAAATGCCACTATTGATGATTTTTCTATGGCTATGTACATTTGGCTTTAGGTCAATAAGTCCCGGACATTTGCACACCATGTGTTCAACTGTTTCTACCTCCGATCCACGGAGCTTGCAAATCTCATCTGCTGACTTACCTAAGCCGTACAAAAGATATTTGCACCGGCAATGTCCTGTCAGCAGTCCCACCATTACCTAAAGCTCAGCTCATGTCAGCTTTAAGAGCTTGCTGGCATAGATTAGTGAAAGTAACATGAATTTCTTTGCCTGAGAAAGACCAGGAGCATCCCTCCAGAGTGTTATGCTATTGCCCAACTCCCATTCTTGAACCTTTGCCTTATATTGGTCTTTTTCAAGCACACAAGGCCAACAGGTGTTAAATTTCTGCTGCTTATTCGCAAGTTCATCAGCTATTTCATTTCCTTCTATACCACAATGCCCTGGTTCCCATAGTACAGTACGTTACTTTTTCTAGCCATTTTCCTTAGGTATGGTATTCCGACGCTGCCAAGTCAGTAGAGACCCCTGCCTATTTGATTGCAGGAACCTCAGCTTGGCCTCGGCGACCGAAGTGATATAAATATGCGCTCCTTTGAGGTTTCAAGATACTCTTGAGTGTACATATAGACAGCAAGTGTCTTGGTTACTCTGGCAGTTGCATGAGCATCTTCTGTGAAACAGAGAAAATTCCATTGATCTTTTCGCTTGATCCAGTCTGAATGTTTTGCTCCAGGGAGATATCTCTGAGCTCCCATTGTCAAACTGCTGCCCTGTACTGTTTCTTCCAAGTCCACACATCTACAGATCTTGTGTTTACACCATAGAGTAATAATATAGATAGCGGGAGTGTACGCAAATTTCACATGTCCCCAAAATGGTTGATTACGTTTTCGGATTGTGATATATTTTCAAATTCACAATTTAACTATATCGTATATAAATAAATATTATATCGAATGAAATATATTTATTTGAGTGATTCCTGATAAAATATGTAAATTTGATTATTTGGAATCGGATTTTTTCCTAATTGTCGAATTTATAACAAGCAGAATATTTATTATTTTCTGTATCTTTCTGATGAAATCCAAGGTTTCGCAACTTTTGCTCTCCTAGTGTCATCGGTTGTTACAAGTCGTTTGGTCAGGTTGAAATTTGTTTTCTGAATATCTGATATATGTAGTTTATATGTTTATATGTTGTTCATACCAATATATTTTGAGTTATTATAGAATGTTGATTCTTTATGGGACATAAGAAGTGCACTCTTCATGGAGAAACTCGCGAATTGAGTGAAATATCGTATTACTGATATGTTTTCATTTCCGCTGGCTTCATTTCAGATTTGATAGTTCATGTTGGAGCCAAAATTTGCTTACTAAAATGACAAAATGCTCCCTCATGTTCATTACTCTGAGGGTTACACTGAACGTATTCGAATTACGATCATGATGTCACCGGAAACATCGTAATATAATAATACATATAGGCACCCATCATTTTCGTTTCCAACAGAATACTAACTTCGAAATCACAAAGTCTAAAACGAATTATTTTGAACATGCTTACTTATACCCTCCTTCTCTCAAAGCGTTGTTGGAAAGGGAATTTTTCAAATAAACATTTGATCATTTAACTAATGGGAATTTGTCTCTGTTCCTCGTATGATATCTTCCGTTGCCACTAATCTATAGAATTAAACTTCAAACCCACTCTGGTAGTTTCAAAGAGTCATATAATCCAAAAATAATCGTACTCGACCTCAAATAATTCAATTCCACCATAAATCCCCCATCCATAATAACTCCCATAACCATTTTCCTCTCAAAACTATCCAAATAAAGAAGCTGCGACGAGATGGCAGCATCCCTAGAAATACCGCAAAAACCTAAGCATCTCTCGAAGATTTACGGAACCCAAACTGCACAAACGGGGAAAACACACAGATCTGCTGAGACTCAAAGGATTGGACCCGATATAGCATAATATATTCCGGCAATCTATCTCAACTTGTGGTTACCGGTTTCCATTGGGGGTCCCCATCATGGCCATAAAATCGAAAAGAACTTCACGTTTATCAGTTTATATGTATCGCATCCATCTGATAACGAATGAATTATAACCACGGCTGGAACGAGAATAGCAAGGTACATCTATCTCCTGACAAATTATTTCCAAACAGTTTCCGAATGTGTTATGCTCTCCGAATTTGGCGTTTGTAGTTGAGGGGAGTTTGGAGGGAAGTTTCCTTCGAATTGGGGATATTGTTTTGTGTAAGGGGTGGATGGAGTTTGTTGATTCTATATGTAGTTTTATTTATTTCATATGAAACTGCATTTGAGGAATAATAATTCAAATACGAATATTGACTCTTTGTGCATGCATTGGCCTTGGTTTTTTCTGCTGCTGAATACTGTTGTTGTGTTTGGTTCAACAGTGCTCATGTTCATAAAATTGATGCACAACTTAGAGGAGTTGAACTATCAGATCTACACCTTCATATTGGTTACCAAATATACTTCCTTCTCATATTCTTAGACAGCTTGCAATCAAGAAATCTTGGGCTAAATTTCATTTCTGTCAGAACTTATTTCCAATGGACTAGTTTTCATTTTTTTGCTAAGGATTAATTCCGAAAATTTAAGTAAAATGAAACAAAAATGTGGAATAATCATTGAAATATCTCTAGAAATGAAAAATTTATGGGACTTTGAAGTTGCGCTTGGAAGAATAATTTCATAGTACGTGTAAGTGGCGTGACGTCACACACTAGACGACTGGTATTCGCAGAGTGCTTACGAATTCATTGGTGTACAATCACTTGTGCCGTTCGTGTCGTGTTTTGTTCGTTACACAATGGCTGAAATAACTTACTATATACATACATATAAATTACTTTTTTCTCCTCATATAAATATGTTTTGCCATTGATAGACTTCAACAACCAGTACTCAACTACAAACTGTTTATGAAACGTTTTTTAAATAAATCATCGTTATAAGTTGAACCATGATGAAGCAAACTCAAAAGTAGATACTTACTTGAAAAGTTTAACTCCTTTTATTTCAACACTGACATAAGATGGATTTGAAGAAAAAAACTCGATCACTGCGAATATATCTATTTTAGGCAAATTGTCACTTTGTCCTTTCACGAAGCCTTCTTCCATTATGGTGACATAAAAACAAAACGCGAGTTAAAACTACACTGTACAACTACAAACGGCGCGAGAGCCTTGGCGCGGCTAAGTATTTAAACGTAATTTATGGTGTAGCGATCACGGGCAAGTGCCGTGACGACACAGACCAAAGACGTTTCGCGCTAAAATACGTAAATTTAAATAATCTATTTCTCAGTCATTTATTGATGGATTTTCAAAATTTTTTCACTGATTTATCAGTTTTGCTCTATATTTTAATTCTATCGTGTCAAATATAGTATTATCAACATCACTGAACTAGTCCATTGTATCTTACCTGCCAAATACTAGAACTGCCAGATCAAAGTTACGTAAACTTTTATGGATTAATACTTTTCTCCAATCTAATGAGTGTGACAAAGAAATTTGGCGTTCGGAATGGAGTTCTTGTAATGTCTTATCGTTGATTCTTCAGAAAAAGTTCCAGGTTTCAATCTTCCTAGGAAATTTGGTGTATTTTGAATCGCCTTCGCACTGATCATGGTCGTTGCAAATGTATGCTCTTCAAATGGCATTCCTTTGAAAGCCCACTGTGTGACTGTAGCGAAGAAGAAACCATTGACCACTTGATGAATACCTGTCAAATTTATAAATTTCATGGTAGTTTCCAAGCTATCGATTCAATTTCAGATTTATTTTCAGAATGAGTAGCTAACTTTAAATCAATATATTCTAAAATATAATATTTATTACTCCTTTTTGGTTCTTGTTTTCAGATTTAATTATAATATGTATATGCGTCGTCCACTTTTAGTGAAAAAGAAGGATGGAAAAGATTTGTTTGGGTGAAGATGCCCTTCAATATACGTAGGTCTGCTCATTCTGAGAACAAAAACACAAATCAATCCCTACACCTATAAAGAGAGACAAAGAGGGTTTTATATGTACTCTTGTATCATATTTCATTATAATAAAAGATCATGACATCTAACATGAATAATAGAAAAAGCTAATTTTTCAGATGAAGAATTTCCAGAAAACTGCATTCAGTCAAAGTCTTCACCAATTGACTGCAAAATACACTAACAAAATGTAGAAAACTTCTGCTAGATTGGAATATGAAAATCAATGATCTCAGATTCCCCAACAGCAGGAGCGACATCTTGGGAGAGTCACAGTAACTAACAGGAAAATCAATAGGGGCTTTTCACCCCTACGTTTTCCAGCTGCAGGCTTATAGTTGGAAGTTTTCTGTAGGTTCTATACTCGAATATAGAATTCGTCCATAGAGTAATAAACAATCTTCACATGTCCCCAACATGGTTAGATTATGTTGTCGGATTGTGATATATTATCAAATCTACAATTTTACTTTATCGTTATGAATGTATATTATATTGAATGAAATTGATTTGTTTGAGTGATTTCCGATTGAATATGCAAATTTGAATATTTGGAATCGGAAATTCGTTCCTAATGGTCGAATTTATAATAAGCAGAATATTTATTATTTTCTGTATCTACCTGCTGAAATCCAAGGTTTGGCAAATAATGCTCTCCTAATATCATTCGTTGTTTCACGTCCTTTGGCGCGCTTGAAGTTTGTTTTCTGAATTTCTGATATATTAAGGTATACAACCCAATAAATTCTGAATTGATATGAAACGTTGATTCACCATGGAACATAAGAAGTGCGTTCTTTGTGGAGAAACTCGCGAATTGAGTGAAATATCTTATCACTGATATGTTTCAATTTCCGCGCGCTTCATGTCAAATTTGATAGTTCATGTTGGGGACAAAATTTGCTCACTGAAAATGTCATATGCTCCCTGTATCTATGTTTATTACTCTGAGAATTCGTCAAAGCAGATCCTTATTTGTTGAAGTGAAGTTCTCTGTACCATTCAAAAATCATAAATTGGTTTAAAAAACTCAAGAGAATTAGAACTTCTTCAATTCCAAGGATTTCTTCATTGTCTTGCATTATACAACAAAATGGATCTGAATTCATGAACCACAGTAGTAATGTAATGTAATGTCTCCATATTTCTCGGATGCATATCTCAGTTTGAATTTTTAACGTAATTGCGCGTGAGAAATATTAATAAATACTCTCTAAATTACAATAGTGTAACGATTCATATCTAAATGAGAAAATTATGGATACATTGAAATTCAATCTCTTCAGTATGTTGAAAGGAATGTTCGTGTCACCCTTCAAGCGAAAAGGGCTTGGCAAATTTCCCCCCTAATTCCATTAGTATTGAAAAGTATAGGGAGGGACTATTCCGCTAGTTCCATGACCTTTAAAATGAAACTAGTAAACAACAGAACAAAATATAATATAATCGATAGGGCACATTCAGCTTAATTGTTAAGAAGATCTACAATTTTGCAGGATTCAAAGACAAAATTTTAAGGAAAAACATATTTATCTCTTTGATATGTAATAAAGGCCGGCGCGTTTGATTTTGGCGCCTGAAGCAAAGAATTTTTTGGTGATCCTGCTGAAAAAACCTCAATAACAATAGGACCTCCCTTATACCCAATCCCCCTCCCCCCTAAAAGGCCAGCAAACTGGGCCGAATTGCCGCCCCTCGAATAGAGATGTCTGAAACGGTCGCTTCACTATTCCACCCCTAATAAAAACAAAAATACATACAAACAACGCAAGGATTAAATTTTTTCAATTCGAATTAAAATGCCATAAGTGTCATCTATGTGAATAATGAATTTTGAAATTCCACAGTTATGTTTGGTTAATTCATTATTTTTCCCTTGATTCATCAAGAAAAATTGTCGTCAGTCCCCTTAAAAAAGTTGAAACAAGTACATATATGAAAATTTATTCAAAATCAATAATGAGTTATATACAACATTTCATCGATATCAATACACAACAAACTTAAACGGAATGTTTACAGGCTTACAACTATAGCTTGAACAAGTATATATTCATAGGTACAAAGTGATGTTCAATAACTAAACGTTGTGTTTCAAAATCAGTCAGTGTTTATACAATTCATCAACAAAAACAATAACAACAAAAATAAAAATAATTCACAAGTGACTAGTCATGTCAAGCTCGACTTTACATGGTAGCAATTAGATTAAATCATGGCCAACTTTCCATATTAAACATCTATAATGGGTTTATAAAAATACAGTCTAACTACTCAAAATATAATTAAAAATATTTCTTAATTTATTCTTCTTCAGTCGAAAACTTCATTGTGTAGTTATGCGAATTTGTGTTATTTTTTTGATTATATGTATGACTATAGCTTCGATTTCTATTCCTCAGTAATTCCATCATCAAAGATTAGATATTTTCCCATTAATTAACAAAAATGGAATGTTTTTCACAGCATATTTTCAATATTCTAAAGATACTCTCATTCTTTCTTCTCCTTATTCTGTCACATCACTCCCTTTTTCCATGTCTGTGTAATATTGAGGATTTTCATTAGAGGGCGTCTTAACAGCCCGAGGAATCTTAACAGGAGTTTCGTAACCTCTGTGAATATCTGTCGTGTTTTGATATTTGTTTTGATCAACTTTCTTCTCCACAGCATCTACAACTTGAGGTAAAAACTTCTCAGTCTCTCCGCATTTTTCGTCTGTGTCATTATTCCTCAAGTAGTTTATATTGTTCGATGGTTTATCTAAAATTAATTATAAAATCAGTGCTCTATAATTGCAGAAACAGAAAGAAAGCAGAAAATTCGAAATTAAAGAGGAGACCAAATATAGTCAAGAAAGGAAAATCAGGAAAAAAAATGTAAGAAGTAACAATTAAAGAAAAAATAGCAAAGAAAATACAAAAGTGTAGAGTATGTTCTACCTTCAAAGTCTTCGAATGGAGAAAAGAAATAACTCTTGTTCTGAATCACATTATCAGACAAATCCATATAATCAATACCATCACCAAGCATCTTCTCCAAAACAGACGCCATCTCGCCAAAACGTGGCCTATTCTCTGGCTGAAGCTCCCAGCAGTTCTTCATCATCTGATACCTACAAAAACCAACAATCAGAACCCAAAAACATTCAAGATAAACTACTTAACAATTTTTCGGAACAGTTGTTGGGCTTCTCCATCCTGTAACCTTGTTTCAACAGATGGAAAAGGTTCTGCACTGCAATCCCTGGATAGGGAGAAGCTCCCAAGGTCACCAGTTCCCAGAGCAAGATGCCAAAGCTCCAAACATCCGATTTTGTCGTGTAGATGTGGTCTTGAAGGGATTCAGGCGCCATCCATTTTACAGGAACTGGAAGTTAGAAATATAATCACGAATGGATAAAAAGATCGTTTTGAATTGTAGTCGGACTTAAAAGCTCCCTTGACGAATACCATTATGGCCGTAATGGACAAAGTTTCCATTATAAAAGCAATGTATTTCATCGTATCTTTGGGAATACATGATATGATCACGTGAAACTATATTTTACTCCTGTCCTGTCCCATATATTTGAAAAAGACCCTCGTAAAAACGTGATAAAAACTAGAAATTTATCGTCCTACTCCTCACCTCGTCCTTTGCTCCGTTTCAAATAGGCGTTATCCTCGTAAATGTCTCGCGTCAGTCCAAAATCTGATATCTTGCAGAGTTTATCTTTAGCGAGAAGCACGTTTCTAGCCGCCAGATCTCTGTGTACCAGCTGAAAGATGAAAAGGGATGTACAAACACATGGAGTCTTTCAGAACGTGATCTTACCTTGATGCTGCTTAGATAAGCCATGCCGTTGCAAATCTGCCAGGCGAATGAAAGGAGTTCTTTCGGTGTCACCTGGCTAGTTTTGGGCTCGTCATAGTGGGAGGTTTTCTGCTCTTGGTCGGGTGTGCAGGAAATCTGGGATATTCTGATGTTTCTGCTCCTCCTCAAGTAGTTTCTGTGGAGGAGGTTGATTGAATAAGATTGGAATGCGTTAGTTTCAGAAATATAGATTGTGCCGCAGCTAGCTCTTTCGTTCATGAAGATCACGTGGGGAAAACAGGTGATCGTAAAGTGTACTGGATAGTGTAGTTTTCAGTCGTCATCTTGCTGTGGTCACGAGAGCAGCGTGATTTTATTGTCGTACATCTTATTGAAAATTGCTATTCTGTAGATTACCCAACATAACTACAAAGGCGCTTTCAAGAAAAAAAGTCACAGATTGGTGTGCAATCCTGCCTTAAGGATCATTGGCCCTAACATTTTCAAGTATTACCGATGCAGTACACGTAAAGAGGTACTAAGACATGCTGGAGAATTTTTGGAGACCTAGAATGGATCTGTTGGTAGATGGCTGAAGAATCAGTAAGACAATTTCAACGAGTTCCAAGCAGAAACGACGGGAAACTAACCGAAGGAATAAACGTTGTTAATGGCAATCGATAGGGTGATTCCCTAAGCTCTCTAAACATCATGGACGAACTGATAAACAGGTGAGCAAACTGAGGAGATACAAATTTGGGAATAAATAAATCAGAATGCTGTGCTATGCTGATAATGCAGTATTGATAGAATAGACGTTGAACAAATATGACGTTAAAAAATCAACTTCAAGGACAAATGTATGACCACTCAGATTTGAGCTGGAAGCCGCCAAACAGGTTGTCCTACAGGAAATGAAGTTCAAATATTTTGCAATGGAAATAACTTAGTTCAGAAAAGTCGAGGCGGCGGTGAGAGGACAAGCTACGGTCATATGTCTCAACAACATCATATAAAATAATAGTAATTATTTTAATTGAGGAATTAAAGTTGGGACTAGAATCTACAAATCGGCAAATAGACCTAAACTCATTAACACTGCGAAAACTAGGCCGAAAATCTCGAAAACAGTATTGGAGGCCATGGCACAAAATAGCAGGAAAAAAACTCACGAATCAGATTAACAGAAAGAGAATGAACATATTAAACGCATGGATGAGAACAGACTGGTAAAAATTTCATGATACCAATCACCAAAAAAAAAAAAAAACAGTTGGTCGCAGGAGTGTGGGACCAGGCAAATGTTGAAATGATAATTCACCAGCTGAATGAACACAGACGAGGAAGCGAATAAAACAAAGCAATTTGCTCAATTAGAAGGAAGAAAATGAATAATAATAGAGTATGATTTGCAGATCTTTACGTTAATCTTCAGAAGGTATTCACCAGCCAGGTGATCTCTTTGATGAGCAGCTCTATAAGCCTCCACACTGACCAGATGTGCGTTTGTCTCAGAAGCAAGTTTCATTCTTTTTCATTTGATTATGCTATGCAAAATTGCCATCGATGTGCAACTCAAAACCCCTGGAGAGCTTGAACAAAGTCCTATTCACGCTTCTGGAATTTGTGAAGACACGGTTATTTGTCAACTCATCGTACGTGATTGGTCGCCGATGAATCGGCTAAGGGCGCGCATATGTAGAGAAAGGAATATTTTCAATAAAATTGTTGAGACTCCAGAAAAAAAGGTATTCCGTTTAGGATTGAGCCATTACTGGATGAGTTCGAAATATAAAATTGGATTTATCGACGAGAATTGTGTTGGGATTCTCGCACCTCCTTTGGGATTGGAACATTACGAAGAATATTCCTTGAGAATCGAAACTATAGAAACCTCCCTCGAGATGAAAAATCACAGAGAAGTGCCTACCTTGGTATCAGAAAATTACCTTTCTTGGGTTTGAAACATAACGTGCAAGAACATCCCTTAGAGCTGCAATACTACATACATCGAACCAATGCCGTTCCTGAAATATAGGATATACCTTCTTATGAAATTTTATTTGAAGTTAGTTTCTGGCGTTATATCATCAACTTTGCTGAATGGGAATTCAACTACAACTATTTTTATCTCGAAACAGCCATATCTACTTCCTGCAACAGTCACTTCCCTCCCTTACAAGCGTCCCATTTCCAACAAAAACACAACCGAGCATGCTTCCTCTGGCTCCATACGCTCCGATGTGTAATATAAAAACATTCCAAACGAATATCCTTCAACTCTAACCGAATAACAACTCACCGAAGTGCCCCGTGTTCCGCATACTCTATAATCAGATAGATCGGTCCGCCAGGCGTGGTGCAGACGCCCAGTAACTTGATTACGTTGGGATGCGAGACCTCCTTCAGCAGTTGGTATTCTGACAGCAGATCGTTCAGTTCCGATTCGCGGGCGTCGTCCTTCAAAGTTTTCACGGCCACGGTCGTGACTCCTGAAAGTGAAAGGGTTAGATTTGGGTTCGAATCTGATGGGGGTAGAGTTTATAATTTGGTTATGGAACACTTTGACGTCCCGGTGGACTTGGTACGATAGTTTGAAGCTGAAGAAACCCACTGAGAGTAATAAACATACAATATAGAGGGAGC
The DNA here is from genome assembly GCF_914767665.1 of Harmonia axyridis. NCBI lineage: Eukaryota > Metazoa > Arthropoda > Insecta > Coleoptera > Coccinellidae > Harmonia > Harmonia axyridis. The sequence continues at coordinate 38,357,597 of NC_059505.1, forward strand.
ATATTTCATTTTCAATAAGCAAATTTTGTCCCCAACATGAACTATCAAATTTGACATGAAGCGCGCGGAAATGTAAACATATCAACGTTATTTCACTCAATTCGCGATTTTCTCCACGATGGAAGCACTTCTTATGTCCCATAGTGAATCAACGTTTCATATCAACTCAAAATATATGGAAATAAGTATCTAAATATATCAGAAATTCAGAAAACAAACTTCAAGCGCGCCAAACGACGTGAAACTACCGATGACACTAGGAGAGCAAAAGTTGCCAAACCTTGGATTTCAGCAGGTAGATGCAGAAAAAAACATTCTGCTTATTATAAATCCGACAATTGGGAAAAATATCGGATTACAAATATTCAAATTTGCCTATTTAATCGGGAATCACTTAAATAAATATATTTCATTCGATATATACATTTATAACGATATAATAAAATTGTGGATTTGAAAATATATCGCAATCCGACAACGTTATCTGACCATGTTGGAGACATGTAAAAATTGCGTATACTTCCTCTATCTATGTTTATTACTCTATGAATTCCACTAACCCATTTCAACTCCACTTTCTTCACTGTTCAAAATGGTATAATTAGAATATCGATATTACTGTATGAACTAAATCCTGTTGTGTCTACATATTTCTTCTTTGCAATCTAAACATTTAATTCGGTCTTTACAAATATTCGTTGAATAGAAAACTTTTCGAGTATAGTACCAAGTCCACTAAGAATTCACGATATACATTAATCAAGTAAGAGTAAAAGTCATCAAAAGACCTGGAATAAAATTGTTTTTTTCATTTCAAATAAGTATATTGTATTGATAGGAGTTGAAAAAGAATCAAAAAGTACCAAATCTAAAAAACAGAATACATAGCGACAGTTCATGGATTTTTGTTAGACCAAAGGATATTTCCTGAACAAAGAGACGTCCATAGACGTTCTGGCGAAAATATTAACAGTCTAGGCATTCAATATGCCAGAATGGTGAGGAATACAAGGACTTAACGGTGATAATCCAGAACGCAAAAGCATTGATCGAAAAGTATTTCTTCCAATCCATTCACCGATATTGAATGCCAATCAGCAAGAGCCTCATGTCAAACTAAGAGGAAGAGCTCCAACCGATTGCCAAAAAAAGAAGACAAGAGAGTTCAGTGTTTATCCAAAGTGACCAATACAAAAGTTTAGCTCTGAACTATGATTAAGACAAAAATATAGTTTCGAGTTAGTTTGCCGCAGTGGCAAAAAAGGCAGGTGTTTATCCTCATCTTTCAAGAAAGAAGGATTCATACTCCAATTTTTTCCAAAATCAACACAAATTCGGGAGAAACCATCAGTTCTATTAAATGCTTAATTAAAAATAGAACGAATACTGATTTGTGTGCTTTACTCGTACGATTGTAGGTACAGAAAATGTTAGGAGAAGCAAGAGAAAATTAAGCCAGATAGACTCTTCATAACTTGCAAACCCTTCTTGGAAGTCAGATAGAGCTAGAGATAGAGATAGAGAGATGGTTTGAGAATATTTCTGTAGGACGGAATACAATGAGCTCCTGGAAAAGCCAACAAGCAGAAGAAACCGGCCTAAATAAAGAAAACGTGAAGATAACTGATCATTCAAAACGTTCTAGAGCTGTCTCAAGTCTAGCAAAGAAAGTTGTCGTGAGGAGCAGCATTTCAAAATCACCAGCAATTCTAATAAATCCATCACAACGTATCTGCAGTTAGATGAAGAAATAATTGAAAAATGCGTGACATTGAACCAAGAGGAAATAGCATTACAACTGAGCTCCATCTGTCGATGTGTCCATCCATTTTTTACTTGCGTGCTCAACTGTCTTCTTCTTTCTCAGGAGATAATCTCACATCCAAGCGTATTATCTAATGAAAATTGCATTATAATTTTTAGATAACACGATAATTTTTGTGAAATCAATCTACATCATTAAAAACCTACAATAAGAAAATAGATTTTTTCAATATTTGCTGAAGTTTTCAACCCGTCAACAATATAAGTACTATTTTAAGAATATTGTTGACATAAAAACATTGCGATGATGAAATGTTTCATTGAGCTCCTCATTCCAAAAAACTATTACCCTATTATTCTCCTTTTTGCTGATAAATAAACTCTCAAGGCATGCCTTCCTTTGTCGGCAGCACACCCTGTGTAACACCCGATCATCAATCCACAACCAAATGAACAATTAACAACTCGTCTAGTTGAACATCATTTCGCAACTCATCTCAAGAACCCACGCTAAAGGTCCCACCCTCATCACTTTGTAAAACCCAAACAATCCACCCCCTTAGCAGCTAAAGGACAACATGATGAGTTTCTTACCGTTCTGGCCATTAATATCGGTGGCTTTGGCCCTCAGCACTCGTCCAAATTCTCCTTCGCCCAACGTTTGTTCAATCTGCAGCTGTGTTCTTGGAAACTCCCATTTTGGGTCTGGCTGAAAGAAAAAAAAAAGATATTTTTCATCGGGATGTTAGAGAGAAGTTTTTTATTGTTCGTTGGCGATAATGATAGATGGATATGAAGGTTAATAGGGTATTCACACGGAAGTTTGGGAAGTATGCTCATTTATATGAGTAGGGAAATGTTTTTCCTGAGTCTGACGCTGTGTCAAGTATCGCTAGTAGTTGTAGAGTCGACAGGTTCTACTTTAATTTATGGGCGAGTTTGAATTCTAAAACTTGATAAATTATAGGAGGTTTGTTGTTTGCCAACTTAATTACACCTTCCTTGACAAAAAATAATAATATAACTCTAAAGTCTTTCACGTCCAGACTGTTCAACAGAGTTGTATAATTTTGGTTTATCTTTTAGACGTAGTCCAGTGCTCTAGTCGGTTTTAATTTACTAGTAGAAAATCTCAGAGACGAAGGAGTATGCTTTCGAGTCATATTCCAGACAAATTTTCTTGGAGAATTTCTTGTAACATCAGGAAATCTTAGAGTTTGATTTTTGTATAGAGGTGACCTAAAGATTGCGACCATCCATGTTTCTGTATTGGATATAGAGCAGGGAAATGCATCAAGCAACCTATTGGAATAAACACCAAAAGAATAGACTGGGCACTGTTTTAGGCGATCTTCAACCGCTCTTTTGGTTGATTCTGTATCTAATCCTTTTAGGCTAAGTTGAATCATTGAAACTACATAGGCGAACAACTTTGCTCCCGCAATTTTTCACCAAAATTCGAGGCTTCATTGTAAAAAATTGTTTATACGATTATGATTCAAAGTATTGTCCTCGCTGACCACTACTTTCTCCCATCTTTCGGACAGCGTACGAATCTCGCATTGAAAAAACTGGTCATCTTTTGAAGCGATCCACGAATCGATCCAATCTTTCACTTCTTCATAGGATCGGAAGTGCTAGTCAGCCAGGCAGTGAGCCATTGATCGAAACAAGTGATAGTCCGAGGAAGCAACGTCTGGAGAATACGGCGGGTAGGATAGGACTTTCCATTTTAATGTTTCCAAGTATGTCTTCACCGTTTTCGCAACATGGGGTCGAGCATTGTCATGGTGTAAATCACTTTATCATGTATCTCGTTCTATTGCGTTCGTTTGTCTCTCAATGCTCGACTCAAACGCATTAATTGCGTTCGATAACGGTCAACTGGGATCGTTTCAGTGGGTTTTAACAACTCAGAATACAATACGCTGAGCTGCTCACACCAAATGCTGAACATGACCTTGGAACTGTGAATATTCGGTTTGGCCGTCGACGTGGAAGCATGGCCGGGATATCCACATGATTTTCTGCGCTTAGGATTATCGTAATGAATCCATTTTTCGTCTCCAGTCACAGTGCGATACAGAAATTTCTTTCGCCTTTTCCTTGCAAGCAGCTGTTCACAAGCAAACAAACGCCGTTCAACATCTATCGGCTTCAACTCATACGGCACCCAATTTCCTTGTTCCTGATTCATTCCCATGACTTTCAGTCGTTTTGAAATGGCTTGTTGCATCACACCCAATGATGCTGCCGATTCTTGTTGCGTTTGACACGAGTCTTGATTAAGTTATGCCTCCAATCCTGCATCTTCGAGAACCTTCTCTCTTCCAACGCCATGCTGGTCTTCGACGTCAAAATCACCGTTCTTGAAACGTTGAATCCACTCTCGGCACGTTCTTTCAGTAAAAGCGACCTCACCATAGGTATTTAAGAGCATTCGGTGAGCCTCAACCGCAGATTTTTTCATAATAAAGCAGAAAATTAAAACCTCCCGCAAATGATGAGAATTTGGCTCGTAAGTTGACATGTTTAATCGAAATATCGCTAATGCGGTAGTGAAGATTATTATGGTTGGGATGAGTGTCAACATAATCATTATGTCACCTTTGTAGATAATAAAAATTTAAAACTACAGAAAAAGTCAGTAATAACAAATTTTTAATACCTCGTATTTCTTGATAAGATTGATGATATTTTTGTCTGTCAAAGAGGTAGTCATGTCGAATTGAATAGGCAGATGCAGATCGTTTCCGTCAGTTCTCGTATATTCTGACAAATTCGTCATCATCTCTTGGTCCTCGAACTTCTTGTGCACGTCTTTCTTCACGCTGTTCAACCTCCAGCACAGCACGATAAAGGAGACCACAGATCCCACGACAAACACTCCTGCTACCAAGCCGACCACACATAAAGTTCCACATTTGGACACGTGACCTAAGGAACAAATCATGAATTTTCAATGGATGTTCATATTGAACAAAAAGTATCACTTTTTGCCAGAAACACTCAAGCTAAGGTACTTACTGAAGAATTCACCAGTTGTAACGTTTGCAGCTGTTGAGTTGTTATCCATGGATTTGAGAAAAGGTTTTGTGGGTGTCTGAGTTGTCTTGGTTTTGGCATTATTGTTCTTTTTATTCTTAATTCCACAGTGACAAGATCCAATGCTGTCACACATGCAAATTCCAGCAGCTACTTCGATACCCCTGTGTGTCCTGGGATTCTTGGATGTTGGAAAAACCACACTTTCTGGCAAAAGATTTAGTTCGATTACAATTTATCTCTTCAATATTTCTGGATCAGAAGTATAAGGTTACTTTTTGGAGATCAATCATTTTTCACAAGATATTTATCATTCCATTATAAGTTGAAACCATAGAGTAATAAACATAGATAGAAGGAAATTTTATATGTCCCCAACATGGTTAGATGCGTTGTCGGATTGTGATATATTTTCAAATCCATAATTTTACTATATCGTTATGAATGTATATTATATTGAATGAAATATATTTATTTCAGTGATATCCGATTAAATATGCAAATTTGTATATTTGGAATCCGATATTTTTCCTAGTTGTCAAATTTATAATAAGCCGAATATTTATTATATTCTGAATATACCTGCTGAAATCCACGGTTTGGCAACTTTTGCTCTCCTAGTGTCATCGGTTGTTTTACGTCATTTGGCGCGCTTGAAGTTTGTTTTTTGAATTTCTGATATATTTAGGTATTTATTTCACAATATTTTGAGTTAATATGGAATGCTGATTCACAATGGGTATAAGAAGTGCGTTCTTTGTGGAGAAACTCGCGAATTGAGTGAAGTATCGTATCACTAATATGTTTTCACTTCCGCGCGCTTCATGTCAAATTTGATAGTTCATGTTGAGGACAAAATTAGCTTACTAAAAATGACATATGCTCCCTCTATCTATGTTTATCAGGTCCGATTAGTTTTTGTTTGTTATAGAGCTGGTAGAACACACTGAATTTACATGGGCGCCCGCAGAAATTTTTCTCAGGGGGGGCAAAATGAAAATTATTGAAAAACGATAAGGCGTCCATGATTGTCGTAGGCGACATCAGTATTCCGTTTGTTTCTATTTCTGTATTTATATTTATCACCAGCGTCTACTCTGAATTTCAAAAGATCACTAGAATTGGTACAGGGTGGACAAAAATACAATAGTTTCGTAAAATAACATAATATTCTTTATTAGTTAAATTAACAATACTTATTGTCTAGCGCTAATTGGTTTGAATGTAACACCCTGTAGTTTGTTAAATTTTTAGAATAATAAAAATGAGCTGTTTCCAAACATGTTTGGTACTTGTGGTGTAACAGACAGAATATGAAAGAAATTATTTCTTATTTTTATACATTTTTATTAATCTAAAAATGTAACAAACTACAGGGTGTTAAATTCAAACCAATTGCCGTATTTTTGATAATATTGTTAATTTAACTAATAAAGAATGTTACGCGTCACTTTATGAGCACACACAAAACTATTGTATTTTTGTCCACCCTGTACCAATTGGAATCAATATGTGATACATTTTTGGAATCTACTCAGCCAGGGTAATCGGAAAATTGAGACAAATTGGGGTGTTCCTTTCAAAAAAAATGACGCTGACGTCATTACTCGAAAGTAATTCACCCTTTATATTAGATTATTGTTTTAAAATACGGTAAATTAAAATAAAAAATCGACGTGTTTCAGGATTATTTCTCAAAATGGTCTGTTTAGCTAAAATGAATTTTGTTCCAGGTTACGGACGCAGTGTATAAGATGAATTTATAAACAAATTGACACGCATGGAGTGCTTTCGGTTCCATGAATTTTCTCCACCCAAGAAGAGCTCAACGCGCCTAAGAAATTTTTCAATTCAAAAAATACCTCTGCCGATTATGGATTATATGTATAGTATGTAATTCCATTGAAAACCGGAAAATAGTTGTGAATCTATTACTTTCCTTTTTTCCTTGACCTTTTGATTGAGAAAGTAATATTGAGGGTGTTGTGCTGAAAAATGAGGCATTCAAAATCTCAGGGGGGGCCATGGCCCCCCCTGGCCCCCCCCCCTGCGGGCGCCCATGTGAATTTATGTAGGTATATTATGTATATTATGTATTCGTGTATGTGTGATCTCACCTGTGCAGTCCTGAGGGCAGATGCTGTCGTTCAATCGCTCCAAAGAGTCACAAAAACCATCGGGACAGGTTTTGACGTCAGGGGTGCAGGTCGAATAAAGTGGGGTTAGAATGGAAATTGAAGGATTTTCTTCTCCTCTCCATTCACATCGGTGATAACCTAGCTGGTCTCTGAAAGTTAACCGAAGATATTCTTTTTCAGATACTCAATATACATACATATCGAAACAAATAGAGAGCAACTTCAATCTGATGCACATTCCAAAGATAAATGAAAATAGCTCTTTCATTATTCGATGTTCACTGATTGTATTCGGATTTTTCCTTTGATCTAATATAAAAGAGGACACTTTTTTTGTACAGTTTTTCAGTAACAAGAAGCACTTAAAAGATTATTCATCGTCCAAACTTTTGGGCTGTTATTTCTCGCTTCTGTCCGTTTGCCTTGAGAATATCGTAAGAAAATATGTTAACTTCCTGGAATCCAAAGGATCGAGAAGTTTTCTGAAGTTCGCGTTTTCACTCAACAACTTCGTCTAGTGTCCAATTATCATTCCATTCAGCTTTGATGAAGATGGAGGAGATGGGGAAAGATGGCAGTTGGCCAACGATTTCAGTTGAATAGAGTAGTTTTATTCGTCTCATCAGCTTTCGTCTACAAATGTTGAGCGCAACAAAATTCCTTGTTATATTACGCTCTTTGAGACGGTTATAAATGACCGTCCTAGTGCAATAAGTTTTGTAAATCGTTTGGACAAAAAATCAGCCATATGGTTCACCGATGGATCAAAATCAGAGTGAGGTACTGGCATTGGGTTATAGGGATTATGGACCTAAACTGAGGATCTCTAAAGCCCTGGGAAGTGAGCTCTCTATGGGACAGACCGAGATACTGGCCGTTTACGTATGCGCTCAGGAGTGCCTTGAAATGAACCTCAAGGGGGCGCATGTTTACATCACCACGGACAGCCAGATCACGCTGAAATCCCTGGAGTCGTACTGCCAGGGGTCTCTGTTGACTTGGGAGTGCCGTAACACCATAAAGCAACTGGCCAGAGGCAATAAAGTGACTCTACTATGGGTACCAGGGTACTGTGGTGTTGAAGGAAATGAAAAAGCTGATGAACTTGTAAAAAGTGCATCAAGGTTAACACCTGCTGGTCCTGAGCTCTTCTGTGGGCTAGGAAAAGGCCAATATGTGCGGTCCAGCAATGTTTAATAACAGGATGACCCAATGAACTAACACTCCTGGACTTACTCAGGCCAAGAAATTCGTGACGATTTCATCTACCTACGCCAAAAAGCTCTTGAAGCTGTCACGAGCGGAGCTTCGGGTGATGGTGGGACTGCTGACGGGGCACTGTCGCTACAAACATCATTTGTACCGTATGGGAAAGTCAGCAGATGAGATTTGCAGGCTCTGTGGATCAGAAGCAGAAACAATCGAACACATGGTATGCAAGTGTCAAAAGCTAGCTGCCCTAAGAACCATTCATAAGGGAAAGCCGGTCCTGGATACCAGAGAGGTAACGGCCAAGGCCCCTAAGGAGATTGTCAGTTTTATTAACGTCATTGACGACCTCCTTGTGTTTCCATGAATGATTAGGTTAGAGAACAAAAGATCTACATGGTCGCAGTTCCCGGAAGGCTTACCGAGCCACAACGACCCCGGTTCAAATAATAATAATAAAAATAATGTTGAAGAATTTGACAAGGGTAGTATAAAAACAAGAACACTTCCTACCTGTTTTGTACAGCGTTGTAGCCACCAGTGCCTATTGCACAGTTTGTGTGGGAACTGCAGTTTTCCTTGTTACCAAACTCGGAGCAGAACATCCAAAAATCGACGTTCTCGCAATTTTTTCTAGGCTCGCTGATCAATCTTACTTCCAACTCATCGGATTCTTGAACACCGTTGCGAAGCCATGTTATGTTCAACCTAAAATTAAGAAAACGGTGCTATCATATTTTCCTCATACATAGAATTTATCATAACAGGAATGTAATCATCGAAAAACTGAGTGAAAAATGGATCGCGAAAACATACTCGTTGCCAATGACATCATAATAAGTACTGAAAAATGTCACGTTTTGGTGAATGCTCAGTACAATGATTAAAAATACCAAATCCAATAATATATTTGGCAACAGATCATGGATTTTTGTAAGGCCAAAGGATATTTCCTGGACGAAAAGAGGACCATAAGCGTTCTGACGAAAATATTAATTGACTGTCTCTGAAAGCTGGATAGATGTAGACAGTGTTATTATGACATCACTGTCTTTATGTTGATTCAGTTATTCAATTTATTAACCTCTTACTCATTTTTAGATAATTTGATATTTCTTTTAGTTGGTTTCAATAAAATGTATACAACTTTGCTTCCGCCGTTTTGCAATAGATGGCTGTAGCAGTGAGTAGTAGTCATACTAGCTTAGGTATTTATGAAGATAGCGTCATAGAAATATTTGTTTATTTGTGTCTGCATCATACATTTATTCTTGATTAAACATGTCAGCTTACGAGCCAAATTCTCGAAATTTGCAGGAGGTTATAATTTTCTGCTTTATAATGGATAAATCTTGCAGTTGAGGCTCATCGAATGCTCTTAAATACCTATTGCGAGTTCGCTATCAGCGAAAAAACATACTGACAGTGGTTTCAACGCTTCAAGAACGGTGATTTTGACGTCGAAGACCAGCATGGCGGTGGAAGAGAGAAGGTGTTCAAAGATGCAGAATTGGAGGCATTACTCGAACAAAAATTGACAGAATCATTGGGAGTGGCGCAACAAGATATTTCAAAACGCCTGAAAGTCATGGCAATGATTCAGAAACAAGGAAAATGGGTGCCGTATGAGTTTAAGCCGAGAGATGTTTGTTTGCTTGTGAACACCTGCTTGCCAGGCAAGGACGGAAGGGATTTCTGCATCGCATTGTGAATGAAGAAGAAAAATGGATTCATTAAGATAATCCCAAGCGTATAAAATCATGGAGATATCCCGGCCATGCTTCCACGTCGACGGCCAAACCGAATATTCACGGTTCCAAGGTCATGCTCTGCATTTGGTGGAACCAGCTCGGCGTAGTGTATTATGAGTTGTTGAAACAGAATGAAAGAATCACAGTCGATCGTTATTGAACGCAATCAATGCGTTTGAACCGAGCATCGAAAGACAAACGGCCGCATTACAACGAGAGACATGATAAAGTGATTTTACAGCATGACGATGCTCGACCTATGTTGCGAAAGTATTCAAGACATACTTGAAAACGTTGCTCCCTCAAACTATCACTTGTTCTGATCAATGGAACAATTTGTACAATTTTAGATAATATGATTTTTTTTTTTGGTTGGTTCTTCAATATTTTGCCAATTAGGAATTGTATTTCTAGACAAAAAAGTATATATCAAATAAGCTTTCGACACAATGATTTAATAAATTTCATAATATTATATTTATGAATTTTTCCAATGCAAAAATAACCAGATAATGTTAAGTACGTTCAAGTGTGTGAGTAGGCACTCGCTGACATATAAAAATATAACAGACACCAAAAACACTCACTTGATATATTCGCTCGCTTTCCTAAGCGTCACGAAATCTTGCACGTAGACTATGCCCTCTGTATGTGTCACATTGAAGATCTTCGTCCCCTTCTTACCCTTAATTTTGAAACTTTTAGTGCCGTTCATAAGGGTCGATCTCGGTTGTGCCACTCTCGCAAATGGCCCTGCAGTCCTGAAAAAAATATGCAATTTCGGTTTATGAACACGTCCTGGATGAATAGTAATTTTATTCCGAGTCCTTTGGCCATTCAGCTATAAAGAAGGATAGGGGAAGAAGGAATTTGGGGTCTTTCATGTTTTCGGCACTATGAAAATCACATTATGGTGGAAAGGGGATCAAATCTTGCTCTTAACACTTTGGTCAATAAGTTTCGGGCCCAACCACTAAAAACCCATTTTTTTTTTCAAAAACTCGACTTTATTCGTCAACATATAGTCACCTCAAAGAGTGATACATGTATTTCTCTATTTCAGTATCGTAATGAGTTCATTACAGTTCTAAAAACAGTGCTGTAATGAACTCAATACAGCATCGTTTTCAGTTATATTTTTCGTTTTGTGGTTGTCTATTCCTATACTGACTTCAAATCCTATCGAATTTCATCAAACGTCCATAATTGTCAATATAATATAATTTGGATATAGTGAAATGATTTGCAACATTATTCGCAATTTCTCTTGATTCTGGTAGTTTAAATCGACTTCGTCAGATATAATTCACGAATTGAATGCGTAATTGTAAATTATTTCAAAATTACAAACGTACGATTCATATTCAAATTCCGTAATCTGTCAATTTTCGTAATAGTCACACCAACTGCCAAGATACAAATACAAAAGTCACTAGGATGTATTATCTGAATTTTTCATTGAATTTCGACGATATTCCACAAAACTTAACTGAAATAGAGAAAATATCGTCTAATACTCGTTGCAGAAGGCAGTTCCAAAACTCGCTCCCTCGTCGCTCGTTTTCGAATTTCGCATTCGTGTTGGAATAGGAGCCCATTCTGCAACTTGTTGTAGAATATACTATTCTATGCTCCTTCAACTTTTCAATACCTTTTGTGTAGAAAAATTTGTATTTGCTTTCGAAATAGCCTTTAACATCGGCAAACACTTCATCATTAGAGCCAAAATTCTTTTCCTGGAGCATTCTTTCAAGTTCAGCAAAAAGCCAGTTATGCCTGGGGCTGGTTCTGTCTAGATTTTTCCGTTCAAAAGATACCATGTCTAAGGATGGACGGACAGAATTGATGTCGATCACGGGATCTGGCTCAAAACTCGAAATATCACGACGAAATAATACGGGTTGTTCCTGAATTAGAGATACCAAAGGAAATGAAACGTTTACATTTCAAGAAAAAAAAGTCCAATAAAATTCAGCCCGCAACCGCTTTGCTTTCGAGATACAGGGTGTTAAAGTTTTATTTTTTTGTCAAGGCTTTTCTCGTAGTACCTTCCTTTTACAAGATTTGCAACTTAAATTTGGCATAGATATTACAATTTCGTTTCCTCCAGACCTTCTTTCTTATAGAGCACTGGTAGTTTAGATAAATGTAAAGAAAACTTTGGTTCAGTACTACAATTTTTTATTTCTTTTAGTTTGTCGTTTTGCTAACGATTTCGAGAGAAAAATTTCAAGTAAATCTCTAGCTATCCCTAGAAAAGTCCAAATTTTAATAAATATCCATTTTTTACACTGGAATGAATAAATTAATTATAAGTTTTGGTACTTATTTACCCAACCTGAAGAGAAGATTAACGAAAATAAAGCGTTTGTGGTCCTCAGAGTAATAAACATAGATAGGAGGAGTATATGTCATTTTTAGTAAGCAAATTTTGTCCCCAACATGAAATATCAAATTTGACATGAAGCGCGCGGAAATGAAAACATATCAGTCATACGATATTTCACTTAATTCGCGAGTTTCTCCACAAAGAACGCCCTTCTTATGTTCCATAGTGAATCAACGTTTCATATTAACCCAAAATATATCGAAATAAATACCTAAATATGTCAGAAATTTAGAACACAAACTTCAAGCGCGCCAAACGACGTGAAACAACCAATGACACTAGGAAAGCGTTGCCAAACCTTGGATTTCAGCAGATAGATACAGAACATAATAAATATTCTGCTTATTATAAATTCGACAATTAGGAAAAATATCGGATTCCAAATATTCAAATTTGCATATTCAATTCGGAATCACTCAAATAAATATATTTCATTCAATATAATGTACATTCATAACGATATAGTAAAATTGTGGATTTGAAAATATATCACAATCCGACAACGTAATCTAACCATGTTGGGGACATGTGAAAATTGCGTATACTCCCTCTATCTATGTTTATTACTCTATGTTGTGGACCCATGCTTACAGTATTTTTTTTTTAATTATCCATGGAATCTCATCAATCCTTTTACATCTTACCTCCAATTTGGGAACACCTCGTATATTTAGTTCGCTTTTCAGGTAACGAGCACTCAAAAACTAAATCATAATATCATCATTCACCCTTACTACATTATCATTTCGTTAATAGTTCTTCGAAGTAACATGCTGTATAAGCGAAATGGCATATGATATAGTTTCAGCGCAAAGAGCTGATAGCAACAACACGTTTGCAGTAAAATACCAATTAAGCCATTCTCCGATAAATCGATGAACACTATAGGTGAATATAAATCCGTGATTTCATGCACGCGAATTCCAAAATTCAAATTTAATCGCTTTCCTCTCCACATACCATTCGATTTCGAGCGAATATTACAGAGAATATTCCGAACCGTTTCCAAGTAAGTATAATTACCAAATAGCCAGTATTGTAGTAGTTTTTACCTTAATATCCTTATTTCCTTTTCCGGATACAGACCTCCCGGTTTGGTCTTCAGAGCTGCTGGAATTGGGAGAGACTCGTTTTTGAAGTGGAGGTGAATTGGGACCGTAACCTATTAAAAATTCAAACAATTAATTAAACGATAAAACTTTCATCAGAAATGCTCTTAATTTCACTGACATTTCCGTGGAAACAGCTCGGAAATAGAAAAACTATACCACTCCTAAAAGTTTCCCGTAATAAATTCCAGAAAAAACTGATGAGACCATTTAATCAACATAGAATACAACGATCACGCGAAAAGAAAACTTGTTAACGACACACTCTATAATTATAGCCTACTTAATACTTGGAATTCAAATGGGACATCAGTATTCATAAATTCGGCATTTAAAAATGGTTGGAGTTTAGTAGGTGTCGAGTTCAGCAGTGTTTCCTGCTGAGAACAGAGATGTCCTTCCATATTCGTTAAAGAAGAAGTTACTCACCACTTTTCTGTGATTTCCTTCGTATGTCATGTCTTCTATTTTCAATGCTACTGAATATAGAGTTTTGTCGAAGTGGGCATCTTTGACGAATTCTAATTCTGCAAAAGAAGCCAAATACAAATTGATAACATGTTTGGTGTTTTGTTCAATCGTTTTTCTTTCATTCTTGTTTATTTTTTTCAATGTCTTTTGATGGAAATCTTCGAATTTTGTGCAGCTCGAGGCTTTTTCAAGTTGGGATATCCGATTGTGCTTTTGTCGGCTTTGTTGATGTGTTCCATGGTGTCTCAGTACAAGTTTTTATAGAATTTTGTCAAAAAATATTTATAATAGAATTTTGTTACTTCTAAATTAGTTTTTCATTCATATAATTTCCAGAATCAACATTTAAAGATTGAATTTCTACAAGTTATTTCAAAGACATTCACATCATTTCTCGAAAGCTTTCATAAAAAAAGAGTGTACTTACTGCAATGAGTCAAGGTCTTTTTTAAATCATCCCAAGGATAGTCTATGCAATTTGGCCTAAATACTCTATGGGTGTCATTCAGCACTGCAGTTTGGTACTTGTTCACTGCCAATGAGTCAGAATCTTGAAATATTAGCGCTTGATGCTCCACCATGTGTCCCTGAGAAGAAATTCAACACTATCTGTATATGAACATTTATCAATTATATATTTTTTCAATGAGGAGTTTTCATTTTGAGTAGCCTGCTATCTCCGCAGCATTTGACAAGTAAAACCACGACATTACTACAAAAGGAAAGATACAATCTTCAACAACGTATTGAAATTGATGAAATGACCTACAAAGAAGTTTAAAAATGATTCAGTCACAATTTGCAAAACTGAAGCACTTTGGGGTCGTCGTGAAGCATCTCTCGGCCGGCAAGTTAGTGATGTAAAGAATCGAAACCGTGTGCGTCGCTTCATAACAACTGAGAATATTGATGTTTTAGTTTTGTTGACGAAAACCCAGGTTTGTCGATTCCTCGTTGGGTTAGGGAACGGAGCACTACAAAAACGACATTACACCGTATTTTCATGAAGACTTAGATCAGAGGGCTTTGTAAGTTTAACACAAGAACTCAAACCGGTCGATCACCAGTAACGTCGTATCTTCGATGATTGGGTTCTTCAAATGCATAAAAATGATACGAATTTCCATAAAAAAATGATCTTCAATGATGAGGCCAAATTTTACCAGAGATATCTATAAAATATTTTTTTTTTCAATTTGGTTAGAAAACCATGTATTATTCAATGGAAAAAACTTTTATGTCTTTACTGACATTATCAAACATTCAGTCTAATCACAAAATGGTCACTTATCAATTCTAATAAATCAATAGATATAGACTCAACATTCAAAAAAACAAAGTTTCATCGCAACATTTTTGAAATTCTGAACAATTTCTTGTTCATTGAATATGTCAAAGCTTTTCAGGTTGCATACAAACGTATAATGAATAATTGATGATTCAAACTTTCCGAATCTATTCTAAACTCAATCCGCAACAGGTCGCTTTCCGAATCGATATCCTTGAACACATCCCCATAAATCCCATCGTCCTAGGGACGAAGAGACTCCGAAGACGCTTTCACCCCAAAAGACAGGGCTCCGCAACGCGTTATTCAAAACTTCTCTCCCTGTCAAAACACGTCGCTAATAAATTCTTCCTCCCAATTCACATTTCAGCTCAAAGGCAAACATCTGCTGGTAGAATCGTGCCAATAAAACTTTCACAGAGAAAGTTGGCAGGTCCTGGCAACTTTTCAAAACGGGACGAACGCGAGACGACCCTGATGAGTTGCAGGAGGGTCGAAATTCACCCGTAAACGAATTAAGGAATCGTCTAGATGTTGAAGTGATAATTGGTGGGGATGGGTTAAAATTGTCTGAACTGAGTGAGGAGTTGAGGTGGAAGAAACAGTTAAGTCTCTTAAGATTGGGTGAATTTTATTGAATTCACGTCTTGGACGTTTATGTAACTTTCTGACAATTTATTCTTCTCGAAATTATATACGAATAATTCTATAGAAAATTTAGAAAGTTCCAGTAGTGGAATCTGTCAGAGTATTACTTCATCTGAACAAATTACGAGAGAGGCAACCAAACATTACTTCCTACCTATTCTCGTTACTTCATCTCACGACCGTAGCGCTGTTAGCGCTTAAGCGGGTTACGAGGCCATCGAGAGAAAGAACAAGAATAGATCTTCAATGATCGAGAGCAAACGACAGGGACATAACCTTAGAGATTCAGTCCTTCTGCATTGAGCTCGCTTAGAGAGAGACTTACTAGAGAGTTTGATAATAAACGATTAAAATCATCATCTGTGCATTAGTGAATACTCTGTATTTAAAACCTATAAATCCAATAGAATCAATCATCAAATATACCTAAATTTTGTTCTAAAAAGTGAATTTGATATAAAAAATATATTCTTCAACTGATGCACTGAAAAACTAAATTGTGTCTTCTTTCGGCCATAACTCCAGAAGGCCTGAAGCTTCGGCTTCGCGACCTTTTGTCTTTTTCATACAAATTTGATGGGTTTCTTTCTTTGTCAGAACCTAAAGACACAATTTGGTTTTTCAGTGCATCAGTTGAAGAATATCTTCTTTCGGCCATAACTCCAGAACGCCTGAAACTATCGCTTTGCGACCTTCAGGTTTTTTCATACAAATTTGATGGAACTTCTGTTTCTGTTGAGAAAATCCTATCATTAAATTTGAAATTTCGTAGTAAAATGAACAAAACAATGAACTTCTGACTTAGCGCCCCCTATCGAAAGCAGCAAAATCAAATTCATCATGAGTATATTTTGTCCTCAGTCAACAAGACATTATCTTTCAGACGAGATCTAATTTGTTCAAAAATGTTGGGCCAAACTGAAGTTACAGGCATTTCAATCAGTCAGATTTCTCCCTTTCCCCTACTTTTATTTGATGTCGTAAAATCGAAAGTGACAATTCAAAAAGATGAAGAATTTTCTAAGGATTACAGTGATGACATTTTTTCTTCAACTTTATATGAAACATTTTCGAGTGAAATTCATTTTTTTACTCGACGATTGCTATTAAGCCCCTAGCGGTAAAGGTATGAACTTCAAAACAATTTCCAGTGTGTTTTCTTGTACACTTTGGTGGTAAGAATTTTTACTGCAAGTCTGTACGATGAGTGGATCCTGAGATATAGCCGCTTACCTCGCTTATTTGCCTACCCTGTACAATAAAAATAACGATGCAAATGCGCATAGATGGACATAATGTATGTAGATATGTTTTGATCTTTTCATTAATTAAATGATAAAATTCGGTAATAAAACAAAAAACTAAAGTTTCCACCCCCGCAACTTTTCCCACTCGGATGTATCTTGATGAAAAGCCAAGGTTACACGACCTTCTGTTTCTTGCGAACTATTCGGAGGACATTAAATGGGCTATTTCGGGAAGGGTTCGAGATAAAAACCCTTAATTCATCCCCCTTAGAAATGGAATGTAGGTCTGGCACGGTTCATCTGATACAGGGGGGTCGTGTGTGTGGGTCACTTTATCGCTTCTTCCTCTGTGGCGCTATCGATCTTTCTGTTATTGCCGTTGAAATTTGTATGAGAACATTACGAGGTGGAATTGTTCAGGCAATAAAACCCGAAATTTTTGCTGTAATGAACGTTGACAATGTAAGCTGGTGCTCAGGTAGGGTTTGGATTATTTCTCATGCATAACTGTGAGATTTGAAAAAGTGGAGATTAGATTTTGTAATTTAATCATTTTTGAGTTAGTAACCACATAGGACATAAAAACCAGACCATACGGATAATTATTTTCACTGTTTAATTTGTTTGAAGAAGATTGCTTTCTTTTGTCAATTATACAGTGTGTAACTCAATGTATAATTGACCAAATGTGCATAGACTAGGCGTACAACTTTGCTTCTGCGTTTTTCCGAAATTCGAGGCTTCATTGTAAAAAACTGCTTCTACATTTATGATTCAAAGTATTGCCCATCGCTGGCCACTACTTTCTCCCATCTTTCGAGCAGGGTACGAATTCCGCGTTGAAAATACTGGTCATTTTTCGAAGCGATCCACATATCGATCCAATTTTTACTTCTTCATAAGACCGGAAGTGCTGGTCAGCCAGGCCGTGTGCCATTCATCGAAACAAGTGATAGTCAGAGGGAGCAACGTTTGGAGAATGATAGGATCTCCCATTTCAACGTTTCCAAGAATGTCTTGACCACTTTCGCAACATGGGGTCGAGCATTGTCATGCTGTAAAATCACTTATATCACTATATTTGCGGCCGTTTGTTTGTCAATGCTTGGCTAAAACGCATTAATTGCATTCGATAACGATCATCTTTGACTGTTTCACTCAGTTTTAACAACTCATAATACACTTCGCCGAGCTGGTTCCACCAAATACCAAGGATGACCTTAGAACCGTGAATATTCGGTTTGGCCGTCGACGCGGAAGCTTTGTCGGGATTTCCCTATGATTTTCTGCGCTTGGGTTTCGTAATGAACCTTTTTTCCGTCTCCAGTCACAATGTGATGCAAAAATCCCTTCCGTCTTTGCCTTGTAGCAGCTGTTCACAAGCAAACAAATATCGTTCAGCATATCTTGGCTTCAACTCGTACGGCACCCAATTTCCTTGTTTCTGAATCATTTTCATGACTTTCACGCGTTTTGAAAAGACTTGCAGTATCACTCCCAATGATCCTGCCAATTCATGTTGAGTTTGACAAGAGTCATGATCAAGTATTGCCTTCAAATCTGCATCTTCGAAAACTTCTCTTCCACCCCCATGCAGGTCTTCGACGGCAAAATCACCGTTCTTAAAACGTTGGAACCACTCTCGGCACGTTCTTTAACTAATAGCGGCCTCACCATAGTATTTTGAAAGCATTCAATGATTTTTTCATATTAAAGCAGAAAATTAAAACCTCGCGCAAATGACGAAAATTTGGCTCGTAAGCTGACATGTTTAATCAAGAATAACTTTATGATGCAGACACAAATCGACTAATATTTCGATGACATTATGTTTTCAAATACCTAAGCATATTGTGTGTCATCTTTGATCTATTTATTTCGACAACCACTTACCGCTATAGCCATCTATTGCAACCAATAAACAATGCTTTCAATGATATCTCATATTAATGACTGTTCACATCTTGAATACTCAGAATAGTGATGATTATCCAGGATAACGTTTTATTGTTCAACAATAGAGAACTAATGAGAGTTCTCAGGGGCCTTTAGCATCAAAACTAGCCTATAGAAAAAAATTTGCCTATGGAACTAGTTTGGAATCACATGGACTATAACATATCGAAAATTCAGCCCATTTGACAGGACCCTTATGAAGTGTTCGGTACCCTCAATGTGAAAAAGTTATGAAAAATTGGGTTGACAGAATGCAGTACCTACGGAGAAGTCGTGGAGGTCATTGGAAGTATGTAATCCTCATTTCAAATCGTATAATTCCTACTGGAAAATCTTATACCTACATTCAGAGCGGGAGAAGTTATCCAGAAATTCCAATTGAAAACACCTACCCTGCTCTGTATTACAGACATAATTACCATTTAGGACACGTATTCGACCCCAATAAACATTACCCTAAGAACTCTCTATCTACGAGCCTAATCCACATACAAATGTGCCTGCGTTGATCTCAGAACCCGTGAAATACTTGATCAAGTTGTAGTATCACGTAAAGGAGCTGCAAAATTCGTGGAACACTCAGTCGTGGGCCTTTGACACGAGAAACAAAGCTGAAATATGGTCTGTCATTAGTTAGTCGACTCTTCCCATTTACCTGTTTGGCTGTTTAGATAAATACCCAACTTTGAAGTTACGAGTTTTGGGTTTTACTTCGTCGTATTTGTGTTGATGCAGTTTGCGTATTATTCAGCGAGTTGTGATGAGGAAATTATGGAGTTTGGAGAAGCTTCTATGAATAGAGTGATCGATACGAGCGTTTCCAACTTTGATATGGTTTATTTGGAGTTCGCTTCATCTGATGCTACTCAGAAAGCCACTGAGCATTGATGATGGTTGTTTCTGATATCTTTTTTTGGCTTCTCACTTTGCAATATCTAGTTAGAAGGATCAAAATGACTCTACTATACTATAGTGATAAGTCGTAGATAATTAAAAAGCTGAAGAACTTGCGGATTTCTTGATTAACACCTGTTGGACCTTGAATCTTCTGAAGGTTCAAAAAGGAAAACTCAAAAATAAGATATATCTACAACTGGACTTGCCACATTTGAGATGACTGATGGCACAGTCGGTAGGTACCTTATGCACCCCATAAGCCCATAGAAAGATGAAATCAGGCATATAAATGCCTCCCAATAGATTCTATTCAGGATGATTCGTCTTTGCTTTCGAAATAGGCTTTAATATCGGCAATAACTTCTTCCTTAGTGTCAAATGTTTATTCTCTAGAGCATTCTTTTGATGTCTGCAAACAGCCAGTAATCTTTGAGGGCCAAATATGAAGAAAAATCTGGGTGCTCAAGCTGTTGGAAACGCAGTCTGTTCAATTTGACCATGTTTTTCATGGATTGGTGACAAGGAGCATTGTTTTGGTGAGAGAGGTTTTTTCTTTTACATTTTAAGAAGTTATTTTCTAATTTCTGAACTCAATTCAATTACGTTATATTTACTCCTTCTGCTTTATCATTGTCAATATAGTCAATGAACTATATAAAATGTACTTCCCAAAATACAGATGCCATGACATGACCTTTCTTGCTGATATTTCAGATTTTGTATAGCTTTCAACGATTTTTTTTCAATCAGATGACAAAACCATTTAGTGGACTTTCTCCATGTTTTCTGGAATAACTTCCGAATTCGAATGACCAGAACGTTCAAACTCAACATGCCATCTTTCAACTATTGTTGACGATGAGCAGGGTCTAAATAACACTCATTGCTCTTTTTGCACAGTAATTTTTTCATGAAAAAAAGTGTATTCTCTATAAACCATACTCAGTTTCTCATTCTTCGAACAGCAACAAATGTAGCGCCACTCAAACTTCAATATATCAATTCTATATTGGAATTTATTTCTCGTTAAATATTCTACATGAGTTACTCTTGATTAATCCTGTAAATCAACAACCATTTCTTAACATCTATTAGCGTTTTTAAATGTTGAAATCTACGCATTTTATTCCTCTTACTTAATCTCAATAAGCTTAATTTGACTAAAGTAGTACGAACAAAACCTCTATGTGAAGCAAAGAAAGTAATGGTTCAACATAACGTAGACTAATTCAAAATGTAAACAGTTCTTGTTCCTTCAGTAATCCTTGCTCAAACAAATGCGTACATGAATCCTGTGTCATTCCAGTAATCCTTAGCAGGTAAATGATTTACATTTAGGTGGTGACCAATTCAATGGAAGAATTATATACATTGCATCCTCTTTATCTCATTGAATTTATTTATTAATTTGTATAATGTTCTTTTCATTCGAAATTTTTGCTAGAACCATTATTCTACTCACCTTTCACATTATTTCCTCGTCTATTCATTCAAAATTTCAGGTATACAACTTTGCTTCCACCGTTTTGCAATAGATAGCTGTAGTGGTAAGTGGGAGTTGAAATAAATAGATCGTAGATGTCATTCAATAAGCTTAGGTGTTTGTTAACATACACCATCGAAATATTAAGCTATTTGTGTCTGCATCATAAGGTTATTCTTGATTGAACATATCAGCTTACGAGCCAAATTCTCGTCATTTGAGGGAAATTTTAATTTTCGGCTTTAATATGAAGAAAGCTGCGACTGAGGCTCATCGAATGCTCTCGAATACGAATGGTGAGGCCGCTATTAGTGAAAGAACGTGCCGAGAGTATTTCTAACGATTCAAGAAGGGTGATTTTGACGTTAAAGACCAGCATGGCGGTGGAAGAGAGATGGTTTTCGAAGATGCAGAAGTGGTGGCATTACTTCATCAAGACTCGTGTTGAACTCAAGAAGAATTTGCAGGATCATTGGGAGTGAAGCAACAAGCCATTTCAAAACGCCTGAAAGTCATGGGAATGAATCAGAAATGAGGAAATTGGGTGTCGTAAGAGTTGAAGCCAAAATATGTTGAACGGCGCTTGTTTGCTTGTAAACAGCTGCTTGCAAGGCAAAGACGGAAGGGATTTTTGCATCGCATTGTAACTGGAGACGAAAAATGGCTTCATTACGATAATCCCAAGCAAAGAAAATCATGGAGATATCCCGGCCATGCTTCTACGTCGATGGCCAAACCGAATATTCACGGTTCCAAGATCATGCTCAGTATTTGGTAGGACAAGCTCGGAGTAGTATATTATTAGTTGTTAAAACCGAGTGAAACAATCAGAGGCGATCGTTATCGAACGCAATTAATGCGTTTGAGCCGAGCATTGAAAAACAAATGGCCACAATACTACTAGCGACTTAATGAAGTGATTTAAAGCATGACATTGCTCGACCCCATGTTGCGATTGTGGTCCAGATATACTTGGAAACGTTCAAATGGGAAGTCCTACCCCACCCGCCGTATTCTACAGACGTTGCTCCCTCGAATTATCACTTGTTTCGATCAATGGCACACGGCCTTGCTGACCAGCATTTCCGGTCTTATGGAGAAGTAAAATATTGGATCGATTCGTGAATCGCGTCAAAAGATGGCCAGTTTTTTCAACGCGGGATTCGTACGCTGCTCGAAATATGCAAGAAAGTAGTGGCCAGCGATGCACAATACTGAATCATAAAAATATAATTAGTTTTTTACAATAAAGCCTCGAATTTCTTCAAACAAAAACGCAGAAAGCAAAGTTGTTCGCCTATTAAACCTGCATATCAAACAACAAGGATATTCCGAAAAAATTCACCAGATACGTGATAGGACTAGATAGAAATGAAATTTCCATTCAAAACCAATTTTTTTGAGAACTCGAAAATATTTCAGTTCTTCTCTCGATGAGATTACAGATAAATTCTGAATTTATGATCTCCCTGCTAGCAGATGTGATATGTTTATGATGAAAAAAAAATACAATGGAAGGTCGTCCATCATAAATCCATATTTCGATAGCTTCCATATATTTGAAATGAAGAGGAAATATCCCGGTGAAATATGGAAATGATACTTCGAGTTTGTGTAATAATTCTCTACCTATACAGCGTGTTCAACGAGCGCTATGAATAATTTTTGACAGATGATAGTTGTGCTCATTTTGAAAATTTTTTATGAACATAAGTCCAATTCGTTATCCTTTAGAATTTACAAAAATTTGAAATCATTGATTTTCAGGTTTCAATTGAAAGTAGACTGATCAACGAAAATAACAGTTGATATGACAACTAATAGAGTCCACGACGACCAGACCTTGGCCATTTTATAAAAGCTGAAAGTTTTTCTGTGCATGTCCCCTACAAAGGCAAAGATGACTAGCGACTATAGATTTTGGGTCACTTTGGCAGGTAAAGGTGTATACAATAGTAGACGAATATTTCAGCAGATGTAACGATTCTTTGTATAGATATTCAATTTTCACTGACTTTTCCAGAATTTAGATTAGAGATCAAATTCTCTTAAAATTTGAGGTCTTCGAAAACTCCGACAGCATCATTTTGAACTCTCCAGAATATAAACAACAGATGTAAAGCTGTATCGGTGATAACTATTGTTAAGTGCAACCTAGAATTTCCATCCTGCAGTGACACCACTTATCTACAGTTTCCAACATCATCTGAAAAATTCTCCTCATTTTCTCTTTATGACCGCAATCTTCTTCTTATCAAATAATCTGAACCCAAATAAAAACTGAACAATGAACCGACAGATTGGAAGTGCGGCAACGATCAAACCGAAGAACAAAAGCTTGTTTCGTGTCTCAAAAGAGCACCGAAAAGCAATCAACAATTTCCTTTCGCACGAAAGGCATGATTGCTCCTTATAAATCGCGAACAGTTGAATTAAGAACGATCTGGAAAAAGCGATAGTTTCCCTCTTGAAGGTCAGACTCATTTTCCGGACTTCGCAAAACTTTTCCCACATCATAAACCTGTTTTACCGACCATAACAGCGTTATGTTGAAAAACCCTATCGTAAAAGGGTCCTAAATTAAAGGTTAGGCAATATGGGAACAAGGAATTGTTTTAATTTTAAGCTGGATACGGAGCAATCTGAATCGACGTTATAAATTTCCCGGTATCAACGCTTTATGATAACGGAGGACACGCTATGGAAAATAATTCCAATGATTGATTTCGAACGGCCACAGTATGGATTATTGGGAATAGTTCCGGAAAATTATTGATGATTCGTGTTTGGTTACGAGAAAGCCTGGAAAATTCACGATTTCCACGTGAAAAGAGTTAGAATAGCTGATGAAAAATTAAATGCTTCCATCCGGAAAATTGGTGAACTAATAGAAATAGATAAAATTTTCCAATGTATGTTTATTGATTTTACTTCATGTGCTTCCTTATTTTGATAGCTCTGTGTTGGTAGCATGATTACGAGTTTTAATGAAATTTTCTTTCGTGTGCGAACTTAGCCTTGTTTTTCGTCGACATAAGGTTTATTCATTTTGTGGCCCGAAAGTAAACGTAAATAAAACACATTCTCATTCAGAATATGGATCAATTCGAAAATTTTCTCGAGGCTATCACCTCGTCTGGACACAAGATACAGATTCGAAACATTAGTATGTACTAGATCAGAGCTCGGTTATCAAGAAACGTTTTCATTTGAGAGGTCTGTAACAAATATTTCAGGAGATATAATGATTCTTGTATAGATTGAATTTTTACTGTTTTTTCCCGAATTTTGCAATAATTTAGATGATATATAGGTCAAAAGACACCATAAGTAATCCAGAAAATCTTGGTCGTGCAAATAGAATTCAATATCTATTGCTGATAATTGGTTGAGGTCAGGCCTGACATGATCAAACTTATTCATAAGGTCATCTGTAAATCTTACCTTATGCACGATATTCTTTGGCATGTTGATGTGATATTCTCCTTCTTGTGGTATAGGCAAGTTATCGTCTACATCCAAAACTTCAACCACAATATTCTTCTCTATTTCTCTACGGTTGGCCTTGTTGTCCTCTATGATACAGGTGAGGGTTAGAGGGCCTTTATTGGGCGGTGCCTCTCTGTCTAAAGGGCCTGAGGTTTGCAGAAGCCATGATGCACCTCTTTTGGCAGGAGGCTTCAAGATGAAGCGGTTCAAATCTAGAAGATATTAAATTTTGAAAGAATAAACCTAGATAGTTTGAATTGTTAAGATACATAATTGGTCTGAATGCGTCGATTGGTTTCAAACAATTTGTATTTGGTAGTAAAATAACGATACGAAAGCTCATCCAAAATTTCGTGAACTTTCGTTGAGCTAGATTATTGAAAAATTTTTCTTCAAAAAGATCGATCTTTCAGGAATCATTGGTCACATACTGCCGGAAATTTTTGGAGTTAATCTATAAGGCATCGAAAGAATGAAATAAAAAATTCAGCTTGAAAAAATGAGGATATCCTCAACTTTCTTCCAAGTTCTATGTTCAAGTGGTGCACAAATATATTGCCTTTTTCTATGAATCATTTCAAAATTTTCTTTTGTTCTGTTCGAAAGAAGTTCATTGTTAATTTAACCTCGAAACGACATTGACAGAAAGATGACGTGAGCGCCACCATTAGAAAATATGCGGAAATCAAGTTGAAAAGAACCATAGAGTTTATTACTCTACGAAAGGGGCAAATACCAAAATACAAGAAGGCCCTTTAGAAGTCGCCACTTTAATCTAAAAGTTTTTCAAGAGTAGGTGAGCACACCAATGTTTTAGACATCTTAGTTTTATCGAAATTAGTGAACATAGATATTCAAAAAACAAAGTTGGAAGG
Source organism: Harmonia axyridis (assembly GCF_914767665.1). Taxonomy (NCBI): domain Eukaryota; kingdom Metazoa; phylum Arthropoda; class Insecta; order Coleoptera; family Coccinellidae; genus Harmonia; species Harmonia axyridis. Next base: position 38,383,356 of record NC_059505.1, read on the forward strand.
CGTCAGTTTGCTATCTTATACTCAAATGGGATCAATAAATTTTATAATTGAATCTACGTCCTCTAGAAAACTTGTTATCAAAATATTCAACCATTACTGAACGAACTAACCTCTAAGTTTAATCAATCAAGTCATTTAACAGAACATAACCCCCCTTTTGTCCATCCAACCATAGACGACACACTAAACGGGATAATCAAATCCGACAAAATTATAGCAGTAATAACACCACCCACCACGGTATAATTAAAATGCGTTCATAGAGTAATATATCATCGAGATACCGTGGCAATTCCCTCACTCGTAAATTAGAGATACTCACCACGTTTCATGGTATAATTGAGTACGAAATCCTTGCACATCCCTAGCAAGTAGGGATTGGAGAGCGTTCCCAAAACGGTCCTCGGTCTGTTCTCCTTGATCCGGTATTTCACTGACGTCCAGAAGCATAAATCCTCGACCATCAGGTCACAATCTGGACTATCCAGAGGTAAAATATCTATTGCAAGAGACGTTTCATCCTCCGAATTCGAATCTTGACCTGATATCACTGCGGACATATTGTCGAGTCCTGCAATTGACAGAGCAATAAGTGTTTATAACGATAAGAAGAAGAAAATTGGAATCGCTGATGTCCGCTCTTATTTGACAGGTTCTGGCAAGGATCACGGTGGAAAAAAGTGTTCACGGAATGGAGATAGTTCTGAGAAAAACAGTTTTCTGTGGAATTTCATTGCAATGAACTTTGTTTTCCTATGAACGACGATTGTAATTCGTTTTTCAGTGTGTTCGATCATGCTTGAAAGGTTTTTTCGTTTAGTAGGGGGAATCGTGAAAAATTGACCTGGGGAAGATTGTATATGTTATGGAAAACTGAATATATAAACTCTTTTCGAAGCGTTATAAATATCGTAATACGGTTTGTTATTTTCTCTTTCACTCTAGTATCTCAAATCGAATGAAAAGTTCATTCATATCAAATTTTGAACAAATATGGTAATTTTCCAATATTCCTAACTTCAAAACAATGATGGAGAGATATTCGTGTTATAAAAAACTCTGTATTCGATGTCATTGTAACATAGAGTGTTTCAAATATTTTTGATAAACGGTAGTCAATTTCTTGAGAAATTATTTTGGTATGTCATTGATTTTCAGCTTTCGAAATTCATTTTTCAGACTTCAAAGCTAAAAGGATCAATTTTGTCAAAGATAAATTAGAAAAATTGGTCAAGGTCTGATAATAATTATAACAAAAAGTACCTCCTCGAGCAGGACTCGAACCCGCAACCACCGAATTACTCTGGCCAACTGAGCTACCGAGGAAGTTGAAAGTTCCAACCGTATATTGAGGAACAGCTTCTTCCGGAATCACATGTTAGTAGTTCAAGTCTCGCTCGAGGAGGTTCTTTTTCCAGAATTAAAAAATTGTTTTTTTAGCCATCATATACCAATTTTGTATATTTTTACCAAATTTTCTGAAGATAAGTATTGAATTTTCCAAGAAAAACTGGAGGCTGCGAATACACGAACTTTTTTGGGACTCTATTCCCAGTTTCAAATATTAGGAAACGTTCAAGGAAAATCTTTTTGTATAAAATTCGATCGAATATGAAATCCATACCTGCGCGGTTCAAAATTTTTGTCAGCAACAATATGAAATTAGGTGCAATAGCAGATGCTATCTACTGTATGGTTCTTCCTATTGTAAGGCACGTTACATCATTTCGAAAATTGAAAAATATCATCAACAAAATTATTGTTCGTGAACTCACAATCATAAAACGAGATTATTTATCTAAGTTAAAACAGTAAAACGTAAGGCACTAAATTTTCACAAATTTTGTAAAATATCCATTCAAATGCAGAGTAGAAGTTGAATCGAGCTGAATCACAAATGTCTCTATTCAAGTCTTGAATAATTTAAGGGTTAGTTGTTAGACCTAACCCTTGTTCTTCCCCCCAAATGAATATATCATTTGGGTTCAAAGCACATGCACGCCCTCTATAAATTGAACATCATTTCAAGAAGATCCGATCATAGAATTAGCGTTAGTCTGAATATCAAAAAGAAAAAGAGGTAGTAAAACTTATTTTCTATGTCTACTCACCCTCAAACCTTCCTCTTTGTTGTAACTTCTCATTGAACGTCAACCTGCCATCTTGCGTGAGTCTGAAGTACTTCTGTCCATTCTTCAACGTGAAGTTATGTGTACCTCCTTCTTGATAATATAGTTGCATTACAGGGGATCTGTTCGATAGATTTTTCGTCTTGAATATTGGAAGCGTCATTTTCATATCGGTCATCGTGAAGTACAATCCGTCCACTGTAAAATAAATTAATTCCATTTTGTAAAACAGATGAAAGTGGGGAATTGAACTGTCAAAGTAAATAATCGTGCTTGATTGAAAATTAATTGAACTGGTCGCTTGTAGACAGCAACAAGGGTTGGATTGTATTGGGGTGAATTCCATTAGCGGATGTAAAAGCGGATACTAATGATGAAAAATGCGCGAAGACAATAATGGGGTCCTGAGAAAAGTTGATGCTGTAGGGAAGGTTCAAGAAAACAAACAAGAACAATGTACAGGGTGGGCAAATAAGCGAGGTAAGCGGCTATATCTCAGGAACCACTCATCGTAGAGACTTGCCGTAAAAAATTTTACCACTAAAGTAAACGAAAGAAAACACTGGAAATTATTTTGAAGTTCATACCTCCACCGCTAGGGGGCGTAATAGCTATCGTCGAGTAGAAAAATGCATTTTACTCGAAAAATTTTCATATTGAGTTGGAAAAAAAATATCATCACTGTAAACCTTGGAAAACTCTCTATCTGTTTGAATTGTCACTTTCGATTTTGCGACATCAAATAAGGGTGGGGGGAAGATAGAAATCTGACTGATTGAAATGTATGTAACTTCAGTTTGGCTCAACATTTTTGAGCAAATTAGATCTTATTTGACAGACAACATCTTGTTGATTAAGAAAAAAATATACTCATGATGAATTTGATTCAGCTGCTTCCGATAGGGAGCGCTAAGTCAGAAGTTCATTGTTTTGCTCATTTTTTTCTGAAATTTCAAATGTAATGATAGGATTTTCTTAACAGAAACAAAAATTTCATTGAATTTGCATGAAAAAACCTGAGGGTCGCAAAGCGATAATTTCAGGCGTTCTGAAGTTATGGCCGAAAGAAGATATTCTTCAACTGATGCACTGCGAAAAACCAAATTGAGTCTTCAAGTTCTAACAGAAACAGAAATCTGTATGAATTTGTATGAAAAAACCAAAAGGTCGCAAAGCGATAGCTTCAGGCGTTCTGGAGTTATGGCCGAAAGAAGACAGAATTTAGTTTTTCAGTGCATCAGTTGAAGAATATCTTTTTTCGTCCATAACTAGAGAACCCCTGAAGCTATCGCTTTGCGACCTTTTGGTTTTTTCATACAAATTTGATGGGATTTCTGATTCTGTTAAAACTTGAATACTCAATTTGGTTTTTCGCAGTGCATCAGTTGAAGAATATCTTCTTTCGGCCATAACTTCAGAACGCCTGAAATTATCGCTTTGCGACCTTGAGGTTTTTTCATGCAAATTCAATGAAATTTTTGTTTCTGTTAAGAAAATCCTATCATTACATTTGAAATTTCAGAGAAAAATGAACAAAACAATGAACTTCTGACTCAGCGCTCCCTATCGGAAGCAGCTGAATCAAATTCATCATGACTATATTTTTTCCTTAATCAACAAGGTGTTGTCTGTCAAATAAGATCTAATTTGCTCAAAAATGTTGAGCCAAACTGAAGTTACAGACATTTCAATCAGTCAGATTTCTAACTTTCTCCCACCCTTATTTGATGTCGCAAAATCGAAAGTGACAATTCAAACAGATAGAGAATTTTCCAAGGTTTACAGTGATGATTTTTTTTTTCCAACTTAATATAAAAATTTTTTGAGTAAAATGCATTTTTCTACTCGACTATAGCTATTACGCCCCCTAGCGGTAGAGGTATGAACTTCAAAACAATTTCCAGTGTTTTATTTTGTTTACTTTAGTGGTAAAATTTTTTACCGCAAGTCTCTACGATGAGTGGATCCTGAGATATAGCCGCTTACCTCGCTTATTTGCCCACCCTGTACATTCAGTACTGAGGGTCGAGTTTTGGCCAAAAAAATAAATATAAATAATAAAAAAGATGAATTCATTTAACTTGTGGGTTGTGGTCCATATACTGTGACTAGGTCCTAATACTGTGACTAAAGTAGTTCACGGCCAAGGGCAAATTAGGGAAATAAAAGAAAAAGGTAAACACTCATTCAATTTATTTTAACCCACTAAGACTGTATGAAGAAGATGATATTTTGTCTGATCGAATTTTAGGGCCGCTAGTCACTTGGGTCGTTGCAGGTACTTTTTCGTCGGTCTCGGGAATAGATGTGAAAATCTGTACTCTTCTCGTTGTCGGTGCAAGTGTTGCACATATGTTGTAGTTGTAGACTGGACTGAACTCAATTGAATTCTTCGCCCTGAAATGCCGATTTTTATGGGCATTCGGGCCTTTTCCCATTCGACCGTTAGCAAAGCCTTTCTACAGTTCCTTTAGGGGTGTGGCTTTGATCATTCCAAGTTTTTATACCGTTTTCAGCATTTTAGTTCGGAATTCAACTTTCGGACTGATATTTTCGAAGGAATTGATAGATTCCCTACATACTCATTATCTACAGTCTCTAGCGACTACTCAGCACGAGCTACTAGTAGAACTGAATCAGATACCTCAAGAGGAAATCAATCGTATCATCCTGAGTATGACATAAGACATCATGAAGGCCAACAACAGATTAGCTTATCAAATTTTTTCATTATTTCCAAAGGTTAGATTTTTTGAAATTTGTGTAGCGTCATTATTACTCGTTTTTTTTTCTGCTACTGAGTGTATATTGTACGTCCTACTAGTTAATTTCTGTGTTGATCTCATACAAGTCCTATTATCCTTCTATCACTTCAGCATTTCTCCAAAATTCAACCATGAAATATCAAACGTGCGCCGTTATTTCATTGTTTCAGGTCATACAATCTGCATAATAAATATAAACTTCTGCAGTTAACGTCAAATTTTCGTAGAAAATGGCCTGTTTATCGATGAAGGTTCCTAATAAATGCGTCCGCTAAAAATACCTCCTGTATTTACATCTAGATAGCGTTAAGGAACGTGTCCTGACCTTTGTCGACTCTCAAGGTCACCCCCTAACACGCCATGTCCTCATAAACGATGGTATTACCATAAAAACATACCAGAAAACATGGTACACGTTGTTCGACCCGTGTAATCCATCAAATTGGTATATGAATGGGTGGTAGGTACATTATTTCTGTTTTTGCCGCTCAGTTCATCGCTTTTAATACGGCAGACTGTAACTCTATGTTCCCGTTTGACAAATGACGGATGGTTTCTCTTGTCACTGGCTGGGGATGATATTTTTCATTCAGTTCTATGACTATAAACAGGGTGGTCCATTTAAAGAAGTCTGGCTGGATATTTCCGGGAAATTAAAGTTTTTTTGCAGAAAAACGATGGAACAGGTCTATTTTTATTTGGATGGGCTCATCTTGTAAGGATAAGTCGTTAGATTTTCACCGTCAACACAACGTCAACGTAATTCAACTAGTTTAATAACTAGTTGATTTCTTCAAATAGTTATTTTTGATATGTCAACCACTGTCGTCTACTAGGTCAAGGGTGAACTAGTTCGTTGGTGTTTAGTTTATGTGCTCTAAGGTATTCAATAACATAAATTGATTGTTTATTTCGTTTTATAACCTGTTTAGCGTTACACTGTCTTGAACAGTGGCCCAAAAAAAGTCTCAAGTTGTCAAATCAGGAAATCTGGAAGGCCATTGAATAAAAATGATTTATTGGAAAGTCACAGACTGAGGCGTGTGGCAGACCACCATCTTGTAAAAAGAGTATTATAGATACCCTCGAATTTGCAATCACAAGATTCGACTTATTCCGGAAATATTCAGCTGATCCTTTCATATCTGTTACCATGTATGTACGTCACTGATATTCAGCTAACTGAGTTTTCGGTGCAATAAACGCACAACTAAGGGAATTTAGATTCGTAGAATAGGATAAATCTACTTTTGGATCAATTGAAATAGATTCATTTTGTTGTACAAGGTGTTCCACAAGCGTTATCACAAATGTTGAAAGATGATAGATGTTCTCATTCTGAAAAATTGTGGGTTGGATTTCCAACAATGATTTGATGTCGGTACATTATGGTGAGGCCGTTATTAATGGAAGAACGTGCCGATAGTGGCTTTAACGCTTCAAGAACTGTGATTTTGACGTCAAAGACCAGCATGGTGGTGGAGAAGACAAGGTGTTCGAGTATACAGAATGGGAGGCATTACTTGATCAAGACTCGTGTCAAACGCAACAAGAATTGGCAGGATCATTGGGAGTGATGCAACAAGCCATTTCAAAACGCCTGAAAGTCATGGGAATGATTCAGCAACAAGGAAATTGGGTGCCTTACAAGTTGAAGCCGAGAGATGTTGAATAGCGTTTGCTTGCTTGTGAATAGCTGCTTGGCAAGTCAAAGACGGAAGAGATTTCTGCATCGCATTCTAACTGGAGACGAAAAATGGCGTAGAAAATCATAGGGATATCCTGGCCATGCTACCACGTCGACATCCAAACCGAATATTCACGGTTCCAAAATCACGCTCAGTATTTGGTGGGACCAACTTGGCGTAGTGTATTATGAGTTTTTGAAACCAACTGAAACAATCACATACGATTGTTATCGAACGCAATTAATGCGTTTGAGCCGAGCTTTGAAAGACAAAACGGCCGCAATGCAACGAGAGGCATGATAAAGTGATTTTACAGCATAACAATGGTCAACCCCATATTGTGAAAGGGGTCAAGACATACTTGGAAACATTGAAATGGGAAGTCCTACCCCACCCGCTGTATATCATCTAGACGTTGCTCCCTCGGATTATTAATTGTTTCGATCAATGGCACACGGCCTGGCTGACCAGCACTTCCGGTCTTATAAAGAAGTAAAAAATTGGATTGATTTATGGATCGCTTCAAAAGATGACCAATTTTTTCAACGCGGGATTCGTATGCTGCTCGAAAGATGGGATAAAGTAGTGGCCAGCGATGGACAATACTTGGAATCATAAATGTATAACCAGTTTTTTACAATAAAGCCTCGAATTTTGGAAAAAAACGGCGGAAGCAAAGTTGTACGCCTTTGTGTCATCTAACAAAATTTGTCATAGAGCTTGTTGAACCCACAACATGACAAATTTAAATCCGTTCAGAAGTGTTTTCACTGAAAGTGGATTACCAAGTTAACAATATCACCCATTGTCCGAAACATGATTTCATAATATGTTGCTAGCACTTCCAATCCGGGCTCAGTGCATCCAACCGTCAAATTCTATATCGACAACCCTTTGTTGGACAAACATTGTATTCCATAGAATAATTTCCGTTGTCGACGAATTAAATTAAATTCCATAAATTTAATCTACTAATTGCCCTACCTCAGAAATTGTCATTGTAAAAACTGGGCCGCTTTTTCACTGTATAGGCGTGTTGTATCCAGAATATAATCATAATTTTTATCTATGAGAATGATAGCTATCGATCACATTTTGATGGTCATTGCACTGTTGTTACTACACGAACCTAATTAATCTGTGGTCATTAGGCTGCTCGTAAATTGACATGGAGAAGAAGAATAAGGGGTGTTATGTGGTTGATGAGGTGTTAAAGTCCGTATAAAGATTTAATCGTTCGTAATTTCAGGTTTTTGGTGTATGGTGTGTAGGTTTTATAGTTTTCTTTGTTGGAAACAGTACTGAACAGAAATTTCAATCGATCGGAATGATTATGAATATCTTGTACATTTGTTTCGCAAAGGAAATAGAATATGTTATAGATTTTTAGCGAAATGCTGATATCTTGAATAGATGAGTGTTATCGCAAATTCGCCATACCCTATCTAATTTTGTTATCTAATTGTTCGTGTAAATACAACTAATCCAGTTCAATCAGGGTCTTTTTCAAACAATGCACAGAGTCTTTTGTAGCATACATAACGTTTTTCAATAAGAATGATCATAGAGTAATAAACATAGATAGAGGAAGTATACGCAATTTTCACATGACCCCAACATGGTTAGATTACGTTGTCGTATTGTAATATATGTTCAAATCCACAATTTTACTATATCGTTATGAATGTATATTATATTGAATGAAATATATTTATTCGAGTGATTCTCGATTAAATATGCAAATTTGAATATTTGGAATCCGATATTTCTTTTATTGTCGAATTTATAGCTGTTAGGATTTTCACAAGAGGGCGCTAAGTTGCCACACAATCAACGAAACGATTGCAATTTTGCAAGAAAAGTTTCCTGATCACAGTAGGCCACCGAGATCTTATGATTTAACACCTTTAGACTTTTTCTCTGCGGTCATGTGAAAAATAAAGTCTATGCATTGACATAGATTTCATCTTTTTAAAGGTCTAGAATCGATTAAGATAAAATTCGTGTAGTGATCGACATACAGCCGCAAATGTGCGTATTTGGCTGATATTATTTTCCATCGTTAATGGCATGCCTTCCTCTTTACAATGAAATAAACATCCATTGACTTCTCTTAAAATATAATCGTTTTTTTATTATCAAAAAGGAACCTCTCATTGATAAATCCTTTACTTCCATGGAAGAAGAAAGTGAAACAATTGTACCAGTTGTGAAGAATCAAAAATAAAGAATATCAATAGGCAATCTCTTTCGATTCAAAAAGAGTAGACTTCCTCATTGGGCAGCAGAGTGGGTATATTATCATTATTATTTGAACTGAAGTCGTTGTGGCTCGGTAAGCCTTCCAGAAACTGCGACCATGTAGATCTTTTGTTCTCTACCCTACTCACTCATGGAAACCCAAGGAGGTAGTCAATGGCGTTGATAAAACTGACAACCTCCTTAGAGGCCTTGACCGTTACCTCACGGGTATCTAGGACCGGTTTCCTCATATGAATGGTTCTTAGGCCAGCCAGCTCTGGTCACTTGTATATCATGTGTTGAGCTGTTTCTGCTTTCGATCTACAGAGCCTGCAAATCTCATTTGCTGACTTTCCCATACCTGCCCCATGCCTTGTCAGCAGTCCCGCCATCACCCGAAGCTCAGCTCTTGACAGCTTCAATAGCTTTCTGGTATAGGTAGGTGAAATCACCACGAATTTATTGGCCTGAATAAGTCCAGGAGTGTTTATCCTGTGGGTTATCCTGTTATTCAACTCACATTGCTGGACCGCTGACTCATATTGGTCTTTTCCTAGCCCACAAGAAGGCTCAGGTAGAGTGGATATATAGAATCACTTTGTTTTTCATGACTTTGGGACAACAGGGTCAAAAATAAACACAAATAAACACTGGTCAAGGAGAATTCGGAATTCAGCGATATCATTATTCAAGGGAAACAAAACAATACTCTATCAACCAAGCTTTGATTAATAGAGAAAAAATATTACTTCCTTCTTAACATAATAAGTCAGTTCTGATGAAAAGATGGCAATTGTTTTGGGTACTTTTCCTGGGGTTAGCATGGAAAAATTAAAATCCTGTATATTTGATGATCTTCAAATTTGTTACCGAGAGAATCACCGATCATCGAAAATTGCTCTGACAAAAATCCGATAAGAAAAATCTATTGCATAATTGACAAAATCGAAAGAAGCTAAAATTCAGTATATAATACTAATCCTGCCTTCAAAGAAACACAAAAAAGGTAAAATACACCACCATTTAGCTATCATCATTTCCAACTTCTCTCCCATCTGCAGACAGCGTAAAACTTAACTTTACGTCCATCTAGTAATATACGGTTTCGATCTTTTTAACAAAGTTGGCGCAATACCCTATTTGCATAACGAACTTTCCTATAGCACCAAGGTCTCGACGCAACTCGTTTTTTAACTTTACACAGACTGTGGGATAATCCAGTCGGCTTTTTTACAACTGTCCATTCCGGATACTTCCTGCACAATCTATCCGCAAATTTACGGCCACCTTCCATTTGGCTAATCCGCAGAACCTGTGGCTCGGCCGTTTTGACGCCTACGCGGGCGCAGATGCTGCCGCCCATCGGCAGATTTGTCGACCAGTTTGTGGGAATGGTGTCTCGCTTTTACATTATTGGATTAGCGTGTGATTCCTGGTGAATCGTTTAATTTTTTAATGGAAACCGACCTTTGCGTATGTGGTTCTTTGACCTTCGGATTGATATTAATCGGGAAAATTGTTGGTATGGAGGGGCGTTTCGGTGATTCTGCTGATTCTTCAGGGGCGATGAACTTTGGTTTCGGGATTTTTTTTTGGGTGGGCTAGTTGGGGAGCGATTGCGAGTAATTGAATCGATGACAGTAATTTGTACAGAGTGGGTTTTTAGGATTTCGTTCGCTTGTACTGGAAAAGTTTTGCTGAAATACCTAGAAGTATACTTATTTTCATCTAACGACAGAAAATTTGGACTCTAATTCAATTATTCGACCAGTCACTCAATGTACAAATTTCCTGAATGCTCAAAACTCATTTTCGCGTTTATTTAAATTCGTATTTATTCGATTTTTTCACTAAAAAATACTGCAGAGTTCATTAGGGAACGTCAAATTGGCTGAATTTTTGTAATGTTATAGTCCAAGTCATTCCAAACAAAGAGTTCAATAGGCAAATGTTTTTCTATAGGCTATTAGGCCAATTGAAAAGTCTCCGGTCTGATGCACAAATGGCGGTGCTAGTATTAAATCCATATGATTTTTAGTTGGCAGCAACTAAGAATACCTGGTGTGTTTACTGATTCGATTTTGTTTCAGACTTTTTGAGAGACCCACCTGTTGCTTTGGTGTTCAGTTTAACCAGAGTTCTGTAAGGTGGCGCTCTTCAGAAATTTTTCGAATTCCCGCTATCTGCCAGGTGCCGTTCAAAAATGAAATACTGATTTTAGACACTGCAAACATTCGCAATAAATTACAATTCAGTTCATTTCAAATTTTCAATCAAATGAATGGAATATAATGACAGACCATAGAAAGTTATTTTTTTTATATCCTTCCCTTCACAAGATATTTAATTTGAATTGGCCATAGATATTCCAGTTCAAAGTTCTCACCATTTGATATGCTAATTTTGAATGCAAATCTACAGAGTGATATTTTTTCTGGATGGATGCCTTCTTAATCCCTCCAAAACTATATTTTGGTGAATGGCTGTTAGTTTAGAAAAATGTAGAAAAAAACTCTGGTCCAGTACTACACTTTTTGGTTTGTTATAGTTTTGTCGTATCTGCTATCGATTTCGAGAAAAAAATCACTTGTAATCCTCAGGAAAATCCAAATTATTATAAAGAGCAAGCTCTAATGAATTCATTAATTATAAGTTTTGGTATGTATTCACCCAATATGTAGCGAATATGAATAAATTTTTGACAAACTGTACGACACACTAGAAACAACCTGTATATTGAAAGCAAAGCGTTTGTTGGCTCATATTCATAAAACTTTTTTTTCTCAAAATTATCCAAGTAATTTCTCATTTTCCTTTGTAACTCTAATTTGAGAACACCCAGTATAAGGTAAGAACAACCAAATTAGTAACAAAAAAAATTATTTCGAGTAATTTGGTTCAAACTTCATTATCAAACTTCTTTTTCTAACATTACAGATATGAAAAAAAGTTGTCGTCAAATATTTTTTTTTCGATTATCCCCTACCAAGAAAAAAAAAGATCTACGCCCTTGGTTCACAAGAGTCGAGAATTGAGAGAAATGTCAAATGTAAACGATGTATGCGCCATCTGAAACAGACCGCGATCTCTCGAAATCAAGTAGGTATAAATCTGAAAAATCTCCCGTTTTGTCTGAAAGTTTTACAGGTATAAGTAGACACACCAGGTTTTCTATGCATCTTAGTAGCAACTTTCAAACTATACGTGTCAAAATTTGACAGCAGTCCGACCATTAGTTAGTGAGATATTGCGTTGTGAGTGTAGCTATTTTTGTTATCTGAGAAAAGATGAAAAAAAGTGTGCTGAAGAAATATTGTTTTTTATCTTTCAGCTCAGAACTTGATGTTTTGAAAACGTTTTTATTTGAGTGGTCTGTGATGAATAATTCAGGAGATATAACGATTTTTGGAGGGAAATTCAATTTTTTCCCAAAATTCGAGTTCTAATTTCCTCAAAACCGGAAGCTCTTCGAAGAATCGGTGAGCGGTGCCAGAATTGACGATCCCTGATTAGCCAAATTTCGATCTCATCTGAAAAAAATTGATAATATTCCCGAGGCTGCAACTTCTCCTGGACGTAAGCTACGCCCTTGAAACCTCACTATGTTTTAGATCAGAACCTGATGTTTGAAAAACGTTTTTATTTGAGGGGTCTATGACGATAATTCAGGAGATATAACGATGTTTGGAGGGAAATTCAATTTTTTCCCAATTTTCGAGCTGTGAGCTCTACGAAGAATCGGTGAGCGGTGCTATAATTGACGAACACATGTTTGTCTCGTTTTCGTTTCCAGCTCTTTCCAATAGCTACACATCGTGCCGACATAACCTAGATTCAAAACTTCCTCTTTAAATTCCTTCGTAGTTTTGAAATTATGCTGTCAATCCCACGAGAAACGAATTCACAATTATCAACCCGAAAATCGATATTTACTCGATTAAGCGCTCTAGAAAGACGGAACGCAGCCCATGTCGGTTTTGAATCGATGAATTCGTGTTTAATTCGACGTCGATTCGCTTAAGATTTTCCCCATTTTATCGGACGATGGAAATTCGGGAGAAAATTGCAATTTCTGCCGCTTTTCACCAGGCCTATCAATCAACGTCGATCGGAGTGGTTCTGCATAGAGATTTTCAGATATTTTCTTGGTCGAATGTTAATTTATTGTGTCTTCAGATGAAGTTGATTAATAATTTGTCGAGATGATTGGGATAAAATGAAGAATTTGGGTTATGGATAAGATTTCACTCAGAGACTTCGCGTTTAGAAGATAATTCTTCGTTTTGTTGTAGAAACTGCACTAAAATTTAAAAAAAATTGAATCATTTTCGCCTCGATTGAAGTAATACAGGGTGATTCACCGAGTTGGCCTATTATACGTTTATAGAATAGAATAGAATAGAATAGAGTTTATTCAAATATTACATTGATTGTTTAAACTCTAGGAAAAACTGTGAGTTATTTATAATAGCTGTTTACAGTTGTTTAAAATAAATTTCACTCTAACTAAAACAAATTTATAAAATACTAAAATAAAAATCTTGTTCTGTCCCAGCTTCCTCTCCTCGTCACGCCGTTTTATATATTTCGTCTTCATCGGGTTCACAGTCACGTTCGGGAATATCTGTCACAATCGGGATATTTTCATTTTTCTTAATTCATATTTAATTTTTTTTTTTTTTCATTATCATATTATTATAGTTATTCTTTATGTTGAATTTATTATTCTATGTATCATGGATCTATCTTCTGAAGTCAACCAGTTCTTTATTTCCTTTTTGAATTTCTTTATGTTTCTTAGTTCTCTTATTTCCGTAGGCACGTTTGGGTACAATCTAGAAGCTAGGTATGTGCAACTTCTCTGTCCTATTCTTTTTTCTGCCCTCTGTCTTTTATAGTTGACGTTTCTTGTTCTGGTCAGGTAGTTGTGTTCTTTGATGACTAATTTTATCTTCTTCTGTTTGATATTGACTATAATTTTATTGGCATAGATTTGCCTTATATCCAATGCTTTTGATAATTCGTATATCTGTCTACTAGGGAATGTGAACTTCTTTCCATACATTATTTTTAAAATATGTTTTTGCAAGACATCTATGCTTCTTCATGGAAAACTAATCATAATTTTAAGCTGAAAATTGGCATATAGGGTTTGAGACACTGATCTTTCTCCCTAAAATATTGTCAGATCTCTACAAATTCTGGAATACCGGAAACACACTACTACTTCTTTATTTCCAATAGCACACCCAGTATATTATTGCATCATTAGATAGCTTTTTGACGACATTTTCAGAAATATGCCTTACCTTGGGTAAAAACTCAACGGTTCATGAGTTAATTGGATTCTTTTAAAAAAATGATCGCTATGAGGACTCCCTTTTCTTGGAATTTTGTTTCAGAAAAAGCTTTTATCGAAATTTTTCTTTTCTTTTTTGATGCTGCAAATACGTAGTATTATAACACTGTTTGCGGTTTGGATCAAAATTGTATAGGGTATTCACTAGAAGATCATGAATATGGACAACACAAATTAATCAAAAAACAAGATTTTCAAATTAGAACCTATATTTTTATTATTTCAGTAGATTCTACGTAGAAAAATATTGGGGGTTAATAAAGAAAACACTATACCTAAAATGAATGACGAAGACGATACACAGACCAGGCACTAAGAGGCATTTAGACACTTCAAGTATGTATCTGATTTATTCATTCTATATTCATGAGATTCTGGACATAACGATGGAAATAGCAATTTGGGGAAAGTTGATACTGACAGGAAAAAGCAAAAAGAAAGTAACTTTTTGGGTGTTGAATAATTAATTACCTAGTTGAAGTTGTTTGAGTGGTATCGTATGTGGAAAGTTCAAGGAGTGAGAAAAGAAAAACTTGGCAACTATACATAGGGTCAATTTCATTGGATCTGTTTCCAGAAAGAGTAGCAATAATACTCTATGAACATAGAAATTTAAATATCTAATTACTTCACATGTGACAGATTTTTTCATTATCAAAGCTACACTAATTTGATTTCACGAATTGAATTTCCGATATTCAAATGACAAAATTCTGGATATACTTCTCTCTGATTATGTGGCAAATCACTTCATTCCGGCACATCTTGTGGAACAAAATAGACTGGAACGGATTTATCTATTATCTGTCAAATTTGTATACAGAAAACTTTTTCGCCAACCAAGATTTTTCAATACAAAAATCACTAATAGATATTTATGGACGACACAAGAGTGCTTTAGTTTTGGGAACTGTAACTGCAAAATTTTCACCATTTTTCTAGTGAATTCAAACAACTTCATTGAGTTGTTGAAGCGTTTTTTTTTGCTGTTTTTATAACGTAGTTTTCACTTGTCAAATAGCTAGCTATTCAAAATGAAACCTCTTATTGGAAAAACCTTCACAACAGGTAATATCCTCTTTAGAAATTATTACTCAGTAGAACAATAGTTACAGCGATATATTCGCAAGAGAAATTGTTACTACTTAAATTTCTGGAACACCTCTCTGCACCAGACACAAAGAAACAAGCTGAAATGAAATATTCCAGAATCAAGTGATGCGGTCAGCCATTAAAGTATGTTTAGTATCAAGACCTTTTCCTTACTTTCCCCTTTTTTCACTCCATTAAACACAATCTGTTCATTCCAGACCGTTGCAACGACGAAAAGAAAACCAGAATAAATCTTTCCTTTCTGATTTTCTTCTTGTCTAGAACAATCCAGAGTTGAAACATCACGTAGTTTAATTTTCAATTACGTGCCCTAGGTCAAGGTATATATCAGGAAAAGTTATACGTGTTTTCCTCGTTATTTTCCTTCGTAGCTTCACCTGGATCGGATTTATTAGAATATTCCAAACAAACTGGTTTTTATAGCTATTAGTTTGCTTGGAACAAGCGTGAGGAAGGAAAATGAGAAATTCAATAATGGTGTAATGCTTCTTAGGTAATTGATTGAATTGCTTAATCAATTTTAATTAATTTTTTGTCGGTATCAAAGTTAATTCTATTTACATGTTCTTGTCATGTTTGTTTTGTATACTTTGTTTTATTTTAGACATTATATTGCTTTTAAGTAATGTTAGTTCGTGAATATTTTAAAATTTCATAAATTTATATTCCATTATTTATACTCATTCTATATTACATGCATTTCAATCGTTTCTCTATGAATCTAGAAGTATTAAATTTGAGAGCACCTTTTTATTTTTAGCCTTCGTAGTTTTTCTCCAAACTCGAAAAGGGCTTTCGAAATGAAAAGTTAAAAAATGAGTAAGTGTTGATTTCCTTAATTCTTCCCTTGAGCTAAATTCTTCTTCTTTGAATACTACCTCCAGTGAAGATTCGCGCTAACCATAGCAAATTCTTCCTTTTTTTGAGCAGTGTGAATCAACATTTCGGCATTCAGCCCTATCTAATCTTTTATATCTTTCATCCAGGAGTGTTGCCTTCTTCCTGGTCCTCGTTTACCTATATTTTGCCCTTGATGATGGCCTGGAGCAATTGATTTTGATCAAAAATCTCAGCACGTATCCAAAATAAGCCTTTTGTTGACAGTTCTGTCAGGTGTCCTGTTCGCTTAGTCTATGCACTCCTCTAAAACATTTGGCTGATATACCATTGGTCTTCGAGATTACCATGACCTTTGACTTTTTTAGATTATTAAATATGCCGTTTTCTCGTCCTCTATCCCATACAGCATAATATATTATATTTTGTAAGGATTCCACACTGTCTGTAAATATGACGTCGTCGGAATATCTTGTTGTTCAGTATCGCCCCCTTAACCTTGATCCCCTCTTCGGTGTCCTTGAGTTTGAAAATTTCCTCTGGATTTATATTGAAGCGAAGTGGTGGGAGAATATTACTCTGCCTGACTGCTCTCTGAATTTCAACTTTATCCGATATATTCATTCGTTATTGTCTAAACCTTTTTTTCTCAGATATTCTAATAGTTTTGAGTCTTGCACTTGATCAAAAGTGTTTTCGTTTTGTCAATGAAGCATGCATTCATCCTTCCTCTGATCTCGACATTTAGCAGCGAAATATTCAGACTAACATACACAAGGCATCACGTGTTCTCAAGCCTCTCCGTTATAACCTAATCACCTATATGTTTATGATACTGGTGTATACGGCTTGAAGTGCCTTCAAAGTCATTAAGCGTGTTTAAAATATTCATACTTCTATACTGAATACTATTGTTCTGTTTGGTTCGATAGTGCTCATGTTCATAAAATTAATGCACAGCTTAACGTTTCTATGTGAATTATCAGTGGAACTATTAGATCTACACCTTTACTTTGGTTACCAGTGCTTTCACACATAGTTCCACCTCATATTCGTAGGCATATTGCAGGCAAGAAATCTCGGGATAAATTTCATTTCTACAAGAACATATTTCCAATTATATCTTACCTCCCAGATAATAGAGCTGCCTGATTAAAGTCACGCAAACCTTTATGGATTAATACCTTCCTTCAATCTAATGAAAATGACAAGGAAATTTGGAGTTCGGAATGGAGTTCTTGTAATGTTTTCAACGAAGGTCTAATCGTTGATCCATCTGAGAAAGTTCCAGGTTTCAATCTTCCTAGGAAAATTTGGTGTATTTTAAATCGACTTAGGACTGGTCATGGTCGTTGCAATAGTATGCTCTTCAAATGGCATTCTATTGGAAGCCCACTATGTGACTGTAGTGTAGAAGAAACCATTGAGCACTTGGTGAATACTTGTCCAATTAATAAATTTCATCGAGGTTTCCAAGCTATCCAATCAATTTCAGATTTCTTCATAATAGGTCACTAACTTTAAATCAATGTAATGGAAACTATAACATGTGTAACTCCTTTCTAGTTCTTGTCTTTCTTCATTTTAGATTAAATTATAATATATATGTCGTATGTCGTCAACTTTTGGTGAAGAGGAAGGATGGAAAAGATTTTGTTTGGATGAAGAGGAACCCCTTCAATATAAATATGTCAGCTTATTCTGTAAACAAATACACAAAACAATGCCTATACCTATACAGGGAAACAGAGTTTTTGCCGAGGTTTTTATCTGTACTCTTGTACTCTCGTACGCATACATAGAAATGTATTATGCTCCGTTTACATTTCTTCTGCTAATACTGAGATTTCATCTACACAAGCTTTATTGTTTGAAGTTAATATTTTTTTTGTATTTCTCTATCTCAAAGAATATACTTCTACACCTGAATCATAATATAGATACAATTAAGATATAAGTATTATTAAATGTGTTTGTCGTATATAAAGTTCAAATCCTCTATGTATATGTCGTGTTACGCTAAACGACAAAGATGGCAAACCTTCGATAACTCCGAGAGAAATGATGAACGAGCATCTGACAATTTTATGTATTTCGGTCAGCAATTTGACTAATTCGTCTCCGGGGTAGTTTCCCGAAAACGAATTTCATTAAATTGGGTAATTAGCCGACGTAGACGCCCACTCCACCATCACAGGGTGTGACACATTTTAATGTTCGATTTTCTGAACTTCCGAATGAATAATTGCCTCTGATAAATTTCGGAATATCAGCCTGATCCACTGGAGTTCGTTCGAAATTTCAGAAATTCAACTAATTTTATCGTTAATATACTCCTTTCATCCTTTACAGAATCATAAATAATGGTTATAATTAACTTCAGAAGAAAGTTATCTTATCCAGTATAAGAGAATGAAAATCGATCAAAAAATGAGCATTTCGCCTCTGAGAGGGATTATCACCAAGTGGCTTTTCGCATATCAGTCAAATATTTGGTACCCATTCATTTCCGCTTTGGCGCTACTGCGATGACCATACTTTTTACATTCACTTCATCTTCTTTTTTTTTTGGAAGCAAATAAGTAGTGTACAAAGTACATATCATAAATCTTTCTGCCTAAAAAGAAAAGTTACCAGAAAATTTTTTTTATTCGCAAATTAAAAATATCAACATTCTCCTATGTGGATTATTGTGTGAGGAAATTATGAGAAAACGCCATAAAAATCGGTGAAAAGAAATATCTGCAATTTAGCTTAGGACTGAGCAGCCACTTGGTGGTGTTCCCTCTCAAAAACGTTTTCTCAAAACTTGTAGCATCTTAATTCATATTTGACCTTGAATTGCTTTTCAATAATTTCTGTTTCTTAGATAGATTATAGTTGTAGTTTTGGTTCAATGCAAAACAAGGGTCTTACCTTCTCAAAAAAGGGAAATCCAATTTGAGAACCATATAAGTTCAATAATTTTTCGTATTGACGTATCTGGGTGCTTTTGCAGAACTTTTCAATGTATATGGTATATTTTACCTCATAATTCCTTTCTTATAGTATTATATTTTGTGTTGCTGGAGCAAGTTCTTGTACACTATTCGTTCATAATTTTTATGTCGAAGACAATATTTATAATGAAGTAATAAATATTTCAGTCTTGAAAAGGAACTTGGGATCGAAACCAGTAAGATTCTATAAGAACCAATTATCCAATAAATTCAATCTAAGGACTCGAAGAAGACAAAATGGCATACAGGGTGTTTGTAAGTTGGAGGTACAAACGAAAATGACAGATTCCTCGAATCATCTCAAAACAAAAGCCCCATAACCATGTGCCCACAAATGCTTTTTTTTAGAGATACAGGGTGTTGAAGTTTGGCTTTTTCTCAAGGCGCCATACCTCCACAAATCGATTTAATTTAAATTTGCCATGGATATTTCAATTTGGAGGTTTTTGAATGCAAATCTCCTGTCGATATTTTTTCAGGAATACTGCTCGCTTCTTACCACCAGAACTATTTTTTGGGTGGACCACTGGTAGTTTAGAAAAAATATTTGAAGAAACTTTGCTACAGTACTACACTTTTTGGTTTCTTGTAGTTTTGTCGTATCTACCACTGTTTTGAGAAAAAAATTCAAGCAATTCTCTAGTTATTCTCAGGAAAATCCAAATCATCATAAAGATCCAGTAAGTAAGCTGTGATGAATAAATTAATTATAAGTTTTGCTACTTATTTACTCTATATGTAGCGAAGATTAATAGAGATTCGATAAACTTGTATAATCATCACAAAAATGTAGGACTACAAAAAAAACGAAGCGTTTTAGAGCCCATGTTTATAGGACTGTGGCGACAAAAGAAATTAGACATAATGTCTGTGTCTAGTCGAAATTATCTTCACAATATTCAATATAAATATACCTGCATTAGTGTATCAAGTGGTCTTTCGTGGTACTTGTGCATACAACTTTCCCATTCATAGAGTTCTCAGAAAGATACAATAGAGGATATCTTTTCCCTACCCTAATTAGTGTGCAGGCACCATGATAACATCGCGCAGGCTTACAACTTAGAGAATAAGAAAAGGAAGAAGAAATTCACGGTGTACAATATGATTTTGTTTGTAACCCAGGTATATAACTGGGAAAAGGAGAGTTCATCGAAGTAAATGACGAGGTGATAACCAGTTGAGTTATCCCTTGTTTTCTTTGTACCGCCAATTCAGGAACAACCTGTATATAAACTTTCTTTTGGGACAACTTTTATATAAGCGTTGTTCTCTGAACCTTTCGAATGGAAAAGAACCGTAATCTATCAACCTCTCGAATTGAATCAACAAATTGAAATAAACTCATCTCGAATCTCCTCGTCCTATCTAAACTGAAACAACCCTTGAATAATAAATTACCCCATAGACATATCGAATTCACTTAACAGTTTTCGCCTCGACAAACGCTGGATATTTTGTGTACACTGCAACAACGTCTAGGCTATCCCAGAGTTCCCAAAACTGGCGAACTAATTTTTGTCCTGAATCCTTATCGGATTTAGGATATAGGGTGCGATATATCAGGAGATACTTTCCTGGGAAGCTTCCACTCGGGATTTATGGAAGCGAGGGGGATATTAAAAGAGAAACGACCATTCTTTTGCAGGTTCAACGCAGGTTTCCATTCATTATTAGGACGACTGAGATATAAATCTTAACGAGTTGACTTTGGAGGAAGTTTTGGAGGTTTTAGAGCCTGGGTATAAGCGCTCTAGTTGATGACTGTGTAATTAAAGCAGGCCTTGCATATCGGTCGAACAAACTATACAGGATAGGAGAAACTGCTAATTTCACACTCTTCTTTCGCTGAATATCACGATTCGTGGAAAAAAGCTATAAATATAGGGTGTTTCTTAATTGGGGATACAAATGAAAATGACAGATTCCTCAGATTATTCTGAGAAAAAAAGTTGTATAAACATGGACCCGTGAAAGCTTTGTTTTCGAGATATAGGATGTTAAATTTTGATTTTTTTTTTCAAGTTTTTTTCTCATAGCACCTTCCCTTCACAAGATATTCAACTTAAATTTAGATAAATATTGCAATTTAAAGTTTTCATCATGAGGTATGCTAATTTGAATGTAAATCAACAAGGTGATATTTTGTCTGGAATAGTACCCACTCTTCGTTCAGAATTATTTTTTGGTGCACCACTGGTAGTTTCAAAAAATGTTTAAAGAAACTTTGGTCCAGTACTACACTTTTTGGTTTCTTGTAATCTTCAAGAAAATCTAAATTATTATAAAGATCCGGTTAATGAATAATGTAATGAATAAATTAATTATAATAATACTTATTTGCCCAATCTGTAGCGAAGATTAATAAAGATTCAATGAACTGTTAAAATCATCACAAAAAGAAGGACTACTTGAAACTCCCTGCATCTCGAAAACAAAGATTTTTCGGGCCCATATTTAAAGATCTTTTTTTTTTAATGTTCCAATAAATCCCTCATTCTCCTTTTCATCTCTCATTTTGGAACACTCTGTATAAAAAATTTCAATAAACCTCTATCAACATTTCAAAAACTCAAGAAAACACAGATGCGCGGGTCGAGCATATGCGTAAATATACAGAGTGTTTCATAAACATTGGGAACAAATGCTGGATATTAATCTCTTTGAGTTATTTGGACTCGGGTACTGACTAGACTCTGTATCCTAGTTGGGAGCGGCCATTTTCAACAAGTGTTGTTATTTGAAAAGCTTTTTAAAATAATAAAATTCATTGTTCGATTAATCTACCCGAGTATATTTTCGAAAATCAAATGGCTTCCAATTTTTCATTGAAAAGTTGTGCATCCTAGAAAAAAACCGCAAAATTTCTTTTTGTACCAAATCGAAAAGAATTGTAGAAACTAATATAAGTGGCGTACTATTTATTCTTCAAAAATATAAAAGTTGATGCCAATACGCAAGCCGCTGAATACTGAAAGAATTTGTTTTCAACGTGAAATAATCACCTCAATGAGGTTTTCATTTTCACCAAATTTCATTCAAATATCTCAAGCCATTTCGAAAATATCGAGTAATATGTTATTTATATGTGATACATTCAACCCTGTCTTGAAAACGAAGTATTTCCGGAATATGGCCTAAAGACCCCTAAGGGTTTACGAAACACCCTGTATATTATACCTACTCGTATAGCAATAGAAAATTCTCAATTGCTTGATTATACGTCGCTAAGTTTCTGAGGAATTAAATTTATTCAATTTGATTATTTATTTCAGGCCTTCGAAATTCATGGATTGTTTTCTAGAGCTAGGAAAATCAATCTGGTGTTGCAAATGATTTTTGTAGAACAGTTCTTATAAGTTACTGATAGCTGGCGGCTTTTTAATTCAATTTTGCACATTCCAAAACGTAAACTTAAAAAATTCCGGGATGGTATCATTTTTCCTCAAACGTTTCTAAATGTTCATTATGTAATAATAATAATAAACCATAGCAGCTTTTGATGAGGTCAGCAACGTTCACAAACTGGTCCACAATAAATTGTCTAGAAAGCGTTTATGGTATTCTACTCTACTGTTACTTTTGTACCAGTTAAGAGCAAACTTGGTCAGGAACTTTTTATTTACGATTCACTAGAACTCTTCGTTCAAGGAATTTTGACACAGTGTAACCATTAGAGTCGTTTTATACAATATATGAACTAAAAATGTGCGACACAAACATTCATGGATTCCCAGTTACATCATTCTTTTTCTATACGTTGCCGATTATATTAGTATGTCTTCAAGGTATTTTCGCTATAAGTTGCTAATCAAAATTAGCTTCAGTAAATTAATAACAAAAATTATATGAAATAATTTGATACATATTAGTATAGAAAAAATATATATCGGTGACAAATTATGCATTTCCACATCTCGAGATCATGTTATGAAAGAAAGGATACTAAATTCAATTTCAATCCTGAAGCTTTTACTTTATTAGAAAACTTTATAGTCTCTCCATTTCCGAACTCCAAACTAAAATAACCTCAGTAAAAACTTCTCAAAGATATCAAGTCATATAAGAGAAATGAATTATTCAACGTTAAAACCAAGTCAATCAAAAAAGTTGACCTTCCATCTACCAAGATCCGACATATTAATCTTACAAACTCTTTCACGGATTCCCGATACAACGAACAAAGTACTTCCTTGCTCTATTAACTCCTCTATTAGTCATATAACACAAATTACCCAAATCCATCACCATCCAAGCAATCCCAGCATTCTTCACCCAACTAAAGGTCTTCACCAGACGTGAATCACTTCATCCTAAGATGACTCGCAGCCCCTCATCCCTCTTTCAGGGGTTGGAGGAGAGGGGTGCAGACTTGCAGACGTGAATGTCGACACACAAATATCTGAGTCATCCCCTGGAACTGGATAATGTGGGACGTTTGTTATTACAGTCTGGATAGTTTGTTCCCAGTTTGGTGGTGATTTGATTATCGAACACTGTTCCCGGTTGGAGTCCTGGACCTCCCAATTGTAATGTAGGACTGTTCGAGACTGGGAATTCGGGATTAAAAAGTTTATTTTTATTCGCGGTTTGAAAATGAGCGGTTATGGAATGTGGATAGGGTCCTGAATAATTCATTTTTGGAGCACGTAACTGCTTCGATAAGTTGGTGAGGAGCAGGAAGTTTTTTAAGAATGGGTATATTTCAGATGGAGTATTCTTAGTTGAAAGTTTTTACAATTGTATGGATTCTTATGTTGTTCGTTTAGGTTCTTTTCAACTAAGTATATTGCTTTTTTTTCTCATGTTGAATGGAATTATAGTTGTGGGAGCCTTTGAATAAAGTTGTATGCTTCTCCAGAAGTAGAAGAATACATCAGAATTTCTAACCCAACCAAATGAATAACGTACTGACGTTAAAATAAAATACACGATGGACTACGCAGTTCGTCGATTCAGGAGATGTAAGAGGAGAAAAAGAATTTAAGACTACTTCACATAGATATACCTACTCATTGATTAAGAAACTGCAATAACCAGAAGGAGCTTTTTTAATTTTTTTCGGTAGAAGATAGATGGTATAGAAGGCAGTGAATTATTGAAATTTGGAGAAAAAAATGAAGGGTTTACTATTATTTTTAATAAATTCGGTAATAATGTGTTTGTCTAACGCGATTACCTATACACTCCCCAACAAGTCTTGACATTGATGCAATAAGATGGTCCATTTCTTCTTGACGGATACTATCCCAAGCTATCTGTACTTCATGTCCCAGAGCCACCAAAGTCCGTGAGGGCTGGGATAAATTTCTAAACCTTCCACTCATGATGTCCCAAATATGATCTATGGGTGAAAGATCGGGGGATCTGTGCGACCATGGCTAAAGATTCACATGGGTCGCTTCGAAAAAGTTTAAACTAGCTCTGGCAACATGTAATCGGGCATGATCTTCCTGAAATATTGGATTCTCGAGCCGATTAGATATGTGAGAACATATGGCTTCACTATTTCTTGAAGGTAACGCAGCTCTGTCATGTTACCCCGAATAAAGACTAAAGGTGACCTACTTGCATGTACAATATCACTTCGTACCATAACGTCTGATGTCCGGTGTACATGACGCTCAACATCAAACTGAGGTTCACGTCTTTCTCCCCGACGTCGTCTCACCCTTCTTCGGCCATCATGTGCACCCAAGAAGAATCGAGATTCATCAGAAAAGACGACCTGATGCCATTCCACATTCCAATGTTGACGTTCTCTGCACCACTGTAATCGTTGCCGGCGATGCTCAACCGTCAGAAGTAACACAAGATGGGGTCGATAATGCTGCAGTCCTAAAGACCTTTTCCGGCGGTAAACTGTTCGGAAAGTTACAGGATGGCCTTGTTCCCTTAAACACTCATCAGCCAAAGATCGAGTTTTCGCAAATCGGTCTCTAATGGCCATAAGCCTTAGACGTCGATATTGAACTTCATTTGTGCCCCTTCGACGTCCGGTGCCTACTCTTCTTCTATTTTGGGCATTATCAAACCACGCTTGACAACATCTCATAATAGTAGTTGGATTTCTGTTCGTACGGTTAGCGATTTCTCGAAATGACAACCCCGCCTCTCGTAGACCAATAATACAACCTCTTTCAAATTCACTTAGCTGGCAATAAATTCCGCGTTCACGTGCTCTAGGCATTTGAACAAGAAATAAACATCGACTTTGGATCTCCTTCACAATTTTTTTTCCAAATTCATTCTTTTACTCCTTGCTATCCTATCTATGTTTTACCAAAAAAACTTAAATTAAACAGGGTGTTTCAGTTTCTTTGTCAGTTAATATAACAACGAGTGAGATATTCGCCGACAGAGGCTCAAAATTTCAAAACCAGCGCTCTCAAAGAGAAGTGCAACAAAATATATAAAAAGAGGAAATTCATATTTCCACTGACGAGCAGCCACTGGTGCCAACTAAAGATTTATAACCTGTGAATTCCCAGCATCATTAGCGCGTGACGATCGATCTCCTTTACTAGGGAAATGTGAATGAAAAACCATTCGTTGACTTTGATTCAGGCAGAGGTTCAGGTTTCATTGTTCCTTGAGGTCCTCATTTACGCCTTATTCGAAACCGCCAGGATAATAGGAAAGTGATATTGGGGCATCAAGTAGTCTGATGGGGCCTTGAAGGAGCTACGTGTGAGTGCAGGTTACACTGGCTCGTTCAAACATGTTTCACCGGATACCAATTTCGTTTGAAACGAGCTGTTAGTTAGAAAGTATGGATCTAAAATTCTGTTTTAGGGTTTTGAGTTGAGATTACATCACCAATTTATCTTTTCGCGGGGGTTTTGCATAAGATGTTTATGAATAAATGGATATACGCTATTTCAACATAGAATTTCTATTTGAATGATACCACACACTTTATTAGAGAAAGTGGCATCCTTTCAAATTGGATGAATTTTTGATATGTTATAGTCCAAGTCTCTCCAAACAAAGAGTTTTATAGGTCCAAGTTTTTCTATAGCCCAGTTTTGATGCTAGAGGCCCCTGAAAATTCTCATTTGTTCTCCATTGTTCAACAATACAAAACGTAAAATCTTGATTACTCAGGATAGTGAACAGTCATTAATATGAGAAACTATTAAAGTCATTGTTCTTTGGTTCTGTTACATTTGGTCAGAAAAACATAGTGTCCCAGCTATCAATAATTTTTTCAGTTTAATTATTCGAAAACAAGGTATGTACTGGTAGTGCCATCTGTTGGCCAGGCTTGGAACTTATTGAGTGACGTCGAAAATTACACAGATTGTGGCGAAATGTGTTCGGAGGACATGCGGTTAAAAATGTCTTGAATATCTATAGGGTGTTTTTTTTCTAAGTATATAACTTTAAGTTGGCATTACTGTTCAAGATGGCGACAGATTTAACAGTTATCAAGTGATTTATTCTCAGTTTGGTTTGGCAATTCATCATGAATAGACTCACGCCTGAACAATGCTTGCAAGTAGTGCAATTTTATTTCGAAAATAATGGTTCTGTGCGGAATACGTATCGCGCATTACATCCATTAGCGATGAAGTACACTTCTGGTTGAATGGCTACGTCAACAAACAAAACTGCCGCATTTGGAGTGAAGCTAATCCTCAAGTGTATGTCGAAACACCGTTAAATCCAGAAAAACTGACTTTATGGGCTGGTGGAATCATTGGTCCGTACTTCTTCAAAAACGATGATAGCCAGAACGTTACAGTCAATGGTGATCGGTATAGAACCATAATTACTAACTTTTCCATTCCTAAATTGAACAACCATAATGTCCAGGAGCTGTGGTTCCAACAAGACGGCGCAACATGTCACACAGCTCGTGCCACAATCGATTTATTGAAAGACACGTTTGGTGACCGCCTAATTTCACGTTTTGTACCTGTGAATTGGCCTCCAAGATCTTGTGATGTAACACCGCTAGACTACTTTATGTGGGACTATGTAAAGTCATTGGTCTATGCGGATAAGCCACAAACCCTTGACCATTTGGAAGACAACATTCGCCGTGTTATTGCCGATATACGGCCACAAATGTTGGAAAAAGTCATCGAAAATTGGAAGTCCAGATTGGACTACATCCGAGCCAGCCGTGACGGTCATATGCCAGAAATCATATTCAAAATGTAATGCCACAAGATTATCTTGATAAATAAAATTAATGTCAATCGAATAATTCATCGTTGTTTCATTGCAATTTAAAGTTCTATAGCTCTAAAAAAACACCCTATACTTGAGGACACATGCGCATTCGCCATTTCGTTTCATTAGGTTTTTTCTATATACCTCATATTCGTAGACAGGTCTCAGTCAAGAAATCTTGGTAAAAATTGCATTTCTACCCGAACTTATTTCCAATTGTATCTTAACTCCCAGATAATAGAACTGCCAGATTAAATCGCAAACCTTTATGGATTAATACCTTCCTTCAATCTGATGAAAGTGACAAGAAAATTTGTCGTTTGCAATGGAGTTCTTGTAATGTCTTCAACAAAAGTCTTATCGTTGATCCTTCAGAGAAAGTTATAGGTTTTAGTCTTCCTAAGGAAATTTGTTGTTTTTTAAATCTACTTAGGAATGGTTATGGTCGTTCCAAAAGTATGCTCTTCAAAAAGCATTCTATTGATAGCCCACTATGTGAGTGTGGTATAGAAGAAACAATTAACTACTTGGTGGATACTTGTCCAATTTATAAATTTCATGGTGGTTTCCAAGCTATCCATTCAGTTTCAGGTTCTTTTTTAGAATGGGTCGCTAACTTCAAATTAATATAATGGAAACTAACATTTAAGACTCCTTTCTGGTTCTTCTCTCTTTTGTTTTAGGATTTAATTATAAAATCGTCAACCGTCCGTGAAGAGAAAGGATGGAGAAGACTTTGTTCTGGATGAAGAGAAAGCCCTTCAATATAAATATGTTA
Source organism: Harmonia axyridis (assembly GCF_914767665.1). Lineage (NCBI taxonomy): Eukaryota > Metazoa > Arthropoda > Insecta > Coleoptera > Coccinellidae > Harmonia > Harmonia axyridis. The sequence continues at coordinate 38,411,446 of NC_059505.1, forward strand.
GATTCTTCTGTAACCAAATACACAAACCAATCACTACACCTATACGGGGAGACAGAGTTTTTGCTGAGGTTTTTATCTGTACTCTTGTATCTACCATACGTTGAAATATATGATGCCCAGTTTAAATTTTCTCTGCTAGTACTGAGATTACATCTACACATGCTTTGTTGTTTGTAGTTGATAATTTTTTGTATTGCTCTATCTCAAAAGAATATATACTGATTAGAAAACTAAAGTGATTCCTCAAGGCTTTATCAGCTATAATCTCCCTTTAAGCAATAAGATGCCATCTTCCCAAACGAACCCTAATCACAGGAAAAATCTGCAATCGAAAACATGTCACCCTATTACAGTAACGGACCCGTCCAATGAGAAAGTATACAAATATTTACAGAGTAAAGCAGGCGAACTGTATCGGAGCAAGGAATTTTCCCCAGTTCCACCATGCCAACGATGACTCAGTTTATCGCGATAGAAATATCAACTTTGCATCCTCCCTCTTCCTACGATCTGAGTGGAGATAGTTTGCAATGCCAATAAAGTTGATGAAATGCAGGATTTTCCCTTACATCGGTTTCTATCGTTATTGGGGCATTGCCTGCACAATGGAAATGTATGGAATATGGGGAAAAGGGTGTTGCTTTCAGTACATGTTGAGACAAAAAAAAAGTTTATAACAGGCCAATTGAAAAGTCTCCGGTCTACCATAGTAAAACACATTTTTTTGGAAAAATTCGATTTTATTATTCAACATAGTTGCCTTCAAGGGCGATACAGCGATTATAGGGATCTTCCAACTTTTCGATACCATTATTGTAGTACGATTTGTCTTTCGCTTCAAAATAGGCCTCAGTTTCGGCGATTACTTCTTCATTGGCGCTAATTTGTTTTCCAGCGTGTATTCTTTTGAGATCTGAGAACAGGAAAAAGTCGCTGGGGGCCAGACCTTGCAAATACGGTGGATGCAAAAGCAATTCAAAGCCCAATTCATGCAATTTTGCCATTGTTTTCATTGATTTGTGACACAGCGCATTGTCTTGATAGAACACCTTTGTTTTCTTCAAATGGGGCCGTTTTTAACGATTTCATCCTTTAAACGATCCAATAACGCTATGTAATGATCGCTGTTGATGGTCTTGCCCTTTTGGAGATATTCAATGAATATTATACCTTGCGCATCACTGATGCCATAACCTTGCCAGCTGACTGTTGTGTTTTTTCTCGCTTTGGATTCGGTTCATCGTGTGCAGTCTACTCAGCTGACTGTCGATTGGACTCCGGAGTGAAATGATGAAGCCATGTTTCATCCCTTGTCTGATATCGACGCAAAATTTCAGGTTTATTGCTCTTAAACAGCTTCAAACACTGCTTAGAATCATTAACACGTTGTTGCTTTCGATCGATTGTGAGCTCGCGCGGCACCTATTTTGCACACAGCTTTCTCATGTACAAAAAAAAATTCGTAAATGATATGATGTACACGTTCAGATGATATCTTCACAATGTCTGCTATCTCGATCAACTTCACTTTACGGTCATTCAAACTTGTTTTTTGAACTTTCTGATTTTTTCGTCGGTAACAGCCTCTTTATGCGTCCACTGCGTTCGCCGTCTTCGGTGCTCATTTCACCAGGTTTAAACTTAGCATACCAATCAATGATGGTTGATATTTGTGGTGCAGACGCCGGAAACTCTTCATCAAGTTAAGATTTTGCTTCAACTGTATTTTTTCCCATCAAAAAGCAGTAGTATATCAGCACACGAAATTCTTTTTTTCCTTTTTTTTCAAATAACAAAAGTCGCTTCACTCACAACGCAATATCTCACAAACTAATGGTCGCACTGCTGTCAAATTTTGACACATATCGTTCGAAGGTTGGTACTAACTAAAAATCATATGGATTTAATACTAGCATCTCTATATGTGCATCACACCGGGGACTTTTCAATCAAACTAATATAATAAGGAGTGTCGTAATTCTTAAAAACTCTTGAATTAAATTATATGTACTTCACAGATGAGGATCGCAATATGGTTGATTCCCAACCTAACTTTGAGGTTAAGTTAGGTTAGGAAAATAGAACGTTTCGAAGAATTGCGAATTCACTTAAATTTAAATATTTCTGAGGGATTCAAGTGTAAAGTCGACTTCTTACATTTTTGCCTTTCTCCTGGCATATCCAGCAACTGGCTAAGGCGTGGGATTTGCAAGAAGACTCAAATCCCATATCTTCCTCGAACGTCTGATCTGTCCCATCTCATATCCGTAGAATTCTAGGTATCCATAGCGATATGAAATAAGTCCTGGTCGAACATCGAGTCGACCACGTGAAATTTATATATCTACCCTCGTCATGAGGTAATAATTTATGTGTTCCATCCTATATTTCATCCCTGGGGAACTCTGGCTGTACACCGTTATGCAAATGGCTTGTAGCGAAATTAATAAAGGAATGATACGTTTTCTGCCAAAGTTTTTCGATCGTATGGTAATTCCCTACGTTGTTAAGGAGAATATAATGGTCGTTTTGTGGATTTTTGATGGGGTTCCGTTTAGCGCAGCTACAAGAACATGAGACAGGAAAGTAAATTGGATTTTTTCGTTTGTATTTGTGGATTCGGTGAATTGAAACGGTTGGTAATCGGGATTTAACAACTGTCTGATGAATTTCTCCGAATCCACTTATTTGAGAAATTTTGACAAAAAACAAAGGCTAGGGCGTAGATTTTTTTTTCTTAGAGGGGGGTAATCGAAAAAAAGTGTTTGACGGCATTGTTTACTCATATCTATAATATGGGAAAAATAGGTTTGATAACGAAGTTTAAACCAAATTACTCGAAATATTTTTTTTTATAATCAATTCGATTGTTCTTATCTTATACTGGGTGTTCCTGAATTGAAGTTACGAAGGAAAATGAGAGATTCCTTAGATAGTTTTAAGAATGAAATGGCCCATAAACATGAGCCCGCAAACGCTTTGTCTTCGAGATACTGGCTTTTTCTTGTACTCCAATTTTTTTGTGATGCTTAACAAGTTTATCGAATCTTTATTAATCTTCTCTACATAGTTGTTAAATAAGTATCAGAACTTTCAATTGATCACAGGTACCTAACTGGATTTTTATAATAATTTCGATTTTCCTGAGAATTACTATAGAGAGCTGCTTGAATTTGTTTTTCGAAATCGATTGCAGATTTGACAAAACTACAACAAACCAAAAAGCGTAGTACTGAACCAGAGTTTCTTTTTAATTTTTTCTAAACTACCAGTGGTTCAAAAAATAATTCTAGAGGAAAGAAGCGGGGACCCTTCCAGAAAAAATTCACCCTGTAGATTTGCATTCAAAATAAGAATATCACATGATGAAAACTTCAGATTGGAATATCTATGCCAATTCCAGTTGAATATCTTTTGAAGGGAAGGTGCTATGAGAAAAAAACTTGACTTTTAACACCTGTATCTCAAAAACAAAGTGTTTACGGGTTCTTGTTTTGGGACTTTTTTCTTGAAATGATTCAAGAAATCTGTCATTTTCATTTGTACCTCCAATTTAGGAACACCCTGTGAATATAGTCAATTCAAAACTGATGTTTTCACAAATATATTGCAATTTGAATGAAACACAATAAATTGTACAACACAGCCCAGATAATTTTTCGATGCGAATTACTCAGTTCAGTTCTTCGATAACTAAATATTGAAATTTTGTGACGAGGATGATACAAAAAACCGAAAACAACGGGTAGGTGTATACCGATGACGAATGCAAAAAACACAGATGGCAAATAAGGGGCGATGCCGAGAAAGCGGATCCATAAAGGAAAATAATAAATCTCGGACCAAGACGAGCTCGTAGTGCAATAAAAGTACTCATCTTGAAAGCGGTAACACACTCATGAACCGTAAAGGGGACCGATTTTTTTTTGACGTGTCGATTTCAAAGGAAAGTAAAATTATAATTATTGGTTCATTTATGGAGAAATTTGCATTCTTCGTCTTTGCGAGAATTCTGACATTTTATATTTTGAAAATCTTGAGAGGGGTAATTACCCCCCATTTCTACGACCTTGAACAAAGGAAACAGAATATAAAATACGGATTAGATATTAGCAACTACATATTGATTAAAAAGTCTAGGTCATAAATTTATGGAGTGATAGTTCCATTCAAAATAAGTTCTTCCTTTAAAATATTTTCGGATAAACAGGCTGTCCAACTCATTTTTTTGTTCATTTTTTGTTTTATGGATTCTAAACGAGAATTTTTGAGGATATTGTGATTTGAGGATTTCCAATATTTTTCGTTTTGGTTGAGTTCCTACAATGCCTCAGTGGCGTTCTTCTCGGTGGTATTATGTCGCCCCTAACCTCTTCACCAATCACATGGTTATCTCGACTTTTCCCCAAAAAAGAGTACCCTACTTGAAAACCGCTAGAACGTTTTCGAGAAAAATGACTTCAATATTATCGAGACACCAATATTCGGCTCAAAGTAATCAATACTTATACTTCGATCTCTTTTTTTTACGACAATAGTTTTTTTGTGGAGAAAAGTCGGAAAAACAGGAAATGACTCTGATTCATTGGCGTAGAGTTAAGAGGCGACTAGAGATACAAAAAGCACCGGGGCTTTGCAACAAAAACATGAAAATATTGGAAATGCTTTCATGAAGGAACAACATCCACAGCTCTGATGCAGGTACATGCTTCGAAAATATCTTCCAACTAAATCACAAAAAACTGTAGTACAATAACTCTCTATGTGCAAAAAGTGATGCATTGCATTTTGATGCATCAATTATATTTTAATTAATTCAACCATTATAAAATCCATTACTCTAAATCTAACGAATGATCTGCAAGTCCTTAAAATGCAAGTAAAATACAATATTCATGTTGGGAATAAGTTAAAATTTGATCCTGAGTCGGAGTCTGGAATCTTAAAAAATGCCTTAACCAGATTCTCTGAAAGCTCCAACTGTTGCTCACTTAATTGCCAAATATTTCCCGGAAGTGATTTTCCACTTCCAGACAGTTTCCCAAGGAAGATAATGAAAGATAATAGGTGGAAAACTCAAATGCCTTTTCAATCTGAAGCTGAAGCCTTTCAGAGGTCTGACAAACTGGAAGGAGTGGCTTTATAGGTGATTTCTCTCTCAACGAATCTAGACAGATTAAACACAAAGACTTTCCCTTTTCGTAGGCTCTGTAGAGAAGCAAGCAGTGGCGCCTCGTCAAACAAAAGATGGGTGACTTGCAATTACGACAACTAATTGTTCTCAAACTACTACATAGGCGTACAACTTTACTTAAGCCGTTTTTTTCCGAAATTCGGAGCCTTATTGTTAAAAACTGGTTATACATTTATGATTAGAAAAAAAATATAAGAGACTAGACAGGAATGACTGTCCAAACGTTGGTTCACACCGCCTAAAATTATAAGTTGTCACCAATTTCACTAAGAGAGAGGTACTAAAAGAAGAAGATTCAATCCATACTTAGAATGATGTGGAGAAAGAGTATACATTTAAATACAGAAAGAAAAAACCCAAGTCTGGAGACTATTAGACACAAACTCTATTAAAATAATAACAACAGAAAGAAATATAAACGAATTAAAAAACACCAAGAAAAGAAGTCAGGAAGAACAGTAGTTGATTTTCGTGAGGTATAGAAAAAGGACAGAAATTTTGATTAACCTAAACTACATCTTCAATCCAAATCAGAAACATTTCAACAATACAACAAGTAAAAAATTTGCTTATCATTCACCAAATAGAATTTGATCAAATGGAAAAAAAACTGCGATTGTACTTTAATAGCAACAACAGATGGAAGCCGATCAAATTCCACAGAGTTATTGATGCTTCTGTGGTAAATAACAGTGGATTTATATTTTCAATTCCATTTCACCACTTGAAGCTCAATCATTCAATTGTTTCCGGTTGAATACATTTTCCTGTGATTGAATTCATATTGGGAAAACAGTGAAAATGTTATGCAAGAATTTATTATCTAGTGTTTTGAAGTAATCGAATTCCAATAGTTAATTGATTTTATAGTGTTTTCAAACAATTATTCAACTTTTCTTTTTTTGCGATATCATTCCATGAATTTTAGGCATGCACACAATCTACAATATTGGACGACCAGTACTGTCATATTATAGTTACAATCCCAACAACCTACTTCATTACTTTATTTTATTTCATAGCGAAATTATGGGTTAATTTTCACCACTGAAATTCCCTCTTGGTATTATACATTAATTTTGTTTCGGTTGATGTATCTGCTTTAAAGTCTGATTATGTAATTTGAAGCCTTTGAAATTCATATAGAGAGACTGTTTTTTTTTTGCGATGGAAACTGAACTCAATATCTCGGAAACCGTTGATTTTCGGTTATCAATGAATATGGCTCGATCGACACCAAATGAGTAATACCAACATCTCCTTCAATTCGTGTCTAATTTTGAAACACCCAGTATATTTTTTTTCATTTCCCTTCAAAAATATATGTATTTTTAGTTCAACTCCCCCATCCTGTATAATACACATGCCAAACCTCTGAGTAATAAACATAGATAGAGAGAGCATATGTCATTTTCAGTAAGCAAATTTTCGCCCAAACATGAACTATCCAATTTGACATGAAACGCGCGGAAATTAAAAGATATCAGTGATAAGATATTTCACTCAATTCGCGAGTTTCTCCACAAAGAACGCACTTCTTTTGTCTCAGGTTAATCAACGTTTCATAAAAAAAAAATATTGAAATAAATAATTAAATATATTGAAATAAATACCTAAATATATCAGAAATTCAGAAAACAAACGACGTGAAACCGATGACACTAGGAGAGCAAAATTTGCCAAACCTTGGATTTCAGCAGGTAGATACAGAAAATAATAAATATTCTGCTTATTATAAATTCGACAATTAGGAAAAATATCGGATTTCAAAACGATATAGTAAAATTGTGGATTTGAAAATATATCTCAATCCGACAACGTAATCTAACCATTTTGGGGACATGTAAAAATTGCGTATACTCCCTCTACCTATATTCATTACTCTATGCACCAAACAAACTACCCCAAATTCAAACAGATCCATCAAACTGAAACCCATTTATAAATACCTAAAGGTCAGAAGCCACCTCCTGAGTCACCTGACCACAAATCTCCCATCGCGATGGCCACCACCATCAATATCAACATGTTGTTAATTTTCGTTAGAAAGCCACTAGTTTCTATCGAAAACTTATTTAGGAAATTAAGAAGGAATTTGGCAAGTTTTTGATTTATTTCGTTATACATAAATTTTGGAATTCGAAAGTTGTAGGCAAATTTTTAATTGGAATAAACTTTTCTTGTCTTCATATACCAACTTTCGAATCATACAAATTCTTATTCAACTTCTAATTAAGCATGATTTTGCTTTTTTCATACATATTATATCCTTCTTCGCGGAAAATAATACAAAATTCAAATCAAACTTGATCAATGTAAAAAAAATTGACGAAAAATGAAGTAAGGTGAGACATTTTTAAAAAAAATACAAGAACTCAAATATCTTTCGAAACACCCTGTGTATATGTTTCTATTTTCCTTCAAAAATATATCTATGTATTTCTATTTCACATTCTCTATCCTGTATAATATACACGCCAATAAAACCACCTCAAATTCAACCTGATCCATCAAAACGAAACCCATCTATAAATACCTAAAGGTCAGAACCCACCCCCCGACTCACCTGACCACAAATCTCCCATCGCGACGGCCACCACCATCAATATCAACATGTTGCCGAAAAAAACTGAACCGCGTCCAATTAAAGTGTCTACGAAACAACAGCACAAGCCAGAATCGCCTGACTTATAAATCTACCCGATGTGATACGCGAAAATTCCGACGCCCGCGTTCCGACGCTCGGCTATCCCGCGACGCTGACACACGGCAGGACCTTCGGAGGACAAATGAGAGCCCCAACGCCAACGCGACGCTTCTAAACGCCCCCTGATGGATACAGTTGCGTGATAACGACGCCGAAGAGTTATCGACGGTGCTACGCTGTTTGGCGCAAAAGACTAATGCGGTTTTATCTGCAAAAAAGGGGGGCATGCACGTGGGACACCGCGTATACCGACAGTCGGAGATTCCGTAAAAAGAAGAGTATGGCAAAATATTTCTATTATCCTAAAAATTACAGACTTGGCACTTAAGAATTTGTTCCAGATATTTCCAAGAACCAAGGCTGATGAAGAAGAAGAAGATTTCCAAGAACCAAATGTCATTTAGACAATAGGGATGTTGCGTCATATAATAAAATCAAATGAATTTAGGTTTTCCACATTAAAGGCAGTTTTTAAAATATTAAAACAGCATTTTCATTATATGATTTCTTGAATTCAATTTGATAAAATTGATTTAAATTGTGTTAATTCTTATCGACTAGCTCGTGACTGCGAACGCCAATCAGGGCAATTTGACGTCATAGCACTGAAACGTTTGGAACATTGACAAACTAATCTCATCTAGAACTAGTTTATCTATGGTTTAGAACGTCAGATGATATAATAACCGACTTGACTGTCAATATCAGCTGATATCAGTTACGTTCGACAAACCGTTAGCACGTGGTGATCATAGATGAACTAGTTAGTTTGTCTATGGTGGTTACTCTTTTATGCAGTGACGTCACCATAATACCGTGACAGAATGGAGCGTTTCAGCGGGAATTCTGAAAACTTTTCTTATTTTCGTATTTTTTATTGGTATTTTTCCATGAAAATATTTTTTTTCGTGTTTATATGGGGCTTATCTACAAATTAAAAGCAATTTCAAAATATAGGCAACATCCTTATGGGCTAGATGACAGATTTTGAAAACCCCTCTGCAATGTAGAAAAAACCGTCATTTCGACAATAAACTCAAATTTTAAGATGGTAAACCACCAAGAGACATTCTCGTAATCTGTCAATATTTGCCCAGATGTGGAGGGGGTACAAAATAATATACGGTGTTGCCAGAACAGTTGTATCAGTAGAGGTTATGAATATTACAATAGTTCCAACTTTCCACGAAATGTTGTACTTTACAAGTCTTTTCTTACATTTCACCAAATAAGAGTCTTACCCCTTTTGTAATGATTTTTAGTAGGATTTCTTCAACGAATAATTTTAAAATAATTCAGTGCTTTGTAAGCAGGGCTGGCGTTAAGGGTGACATAGTGAAGCGAGTGTTTCAGGTGCATCTTTTCGAGGGGCGGCAATTTAGCCCAGTTTGTGGCCTCCCATTCGTCTTGATTTTTAAAAACGACATGAGGTTGGTCCGCTTTGCTGTGTTTATCAACATTCCTCGCAATAAAAATCTCCAAACCGTCTTTACTAAGCCGCCTGTTCAATAAATAACACATGGTAACCCAACCAATATAAGCAGCATTGCCTATTACCCTAATTGAATGAGGGATGGAATGTATTTCACAAAGACGAAAAACAACACTTTGAATTACATGGAAGTTGTTTACACATTCAACATATGGAAAATTCCTACGATTCTGAAATCAAAACTAGTTAGTGATAAATGCTAAATGTTTTTAGCGGAAAATATGTTTTTAATCCCATTTATTTTTCGAAGCTTTGCACGCCTTACCGCCCTTTGTATCTTGTGATGTGATAGGTTTTTTCAAAATCTTCAAAAATTATTCGTTTCTGAGTTCTAGGGGTAGATCAAATATTTTTTGGGACAAACTGTATATTGAACAAACAAAAGCATCTGAACCATTTTGGGGACAATAATAAAACTTTTGAAGTTATAGCAGTTCTTCCAGATAAAATAAATTGCAATATGTATAGATGGCAAATGTGTTAGGACTTGAAAGTATCAACAATTTCGATAGAACTTCAGGATTGCATCCCACAATGTTTCCGTTCTCTTTGTTTATTGAACAATCGTGCAGTGAATGAAACGGCAGGGTATTCATTCCAATTGAGACCTCGAAATGTTGGGTAAGTTCCAATTTTATTCCCAAACTTGTCCTTCCAAACTTCGAAAGATCAAAAAAGTGTGGGGATTATAGATAGAGAATGAAAGGTATCAATTTCTAAAACGAGCGATTCTACAGTGAATTTAAATTGATAAACCACAATCTTCAATGACTTCCTGAAAGTAGTAGCACTAACTTTAGAGAGAACAGTAGTTTCTGGTGTTTTAAAAAACATAAGGGGTGTTTTTTTTAGATCCATAGACCTTTAAATTGCAATAAAACAACGACGGATTATTCGATTGACATGAATTTCATTTATCCGCAAGATAATCTTGTGGCATTACATTTTAAATATGATTTCTGGCATATGACCGCCACGGCTGGCTCGGATGTAGTCCAATTTGGACGTCCAATTTTCGATTACTTTTTCCAACATTTGTGGCCGTATATCGGCAATAACATGGCGAATGTTGTCTCCCAAATGGTCAAGGGTTTGTGGCTTATCCGCATAGACCAATAACTTTACATAGCCCCACAGAAAGTAGTCAAGCGATGTTGAATCACAAGATCTTGGAGGCCAATTCACAGGTCCAAAACGTGAAATTAGGCGGTCACCAAACGTGTCTTTCAATAAATCGATTGTGGCACGAGCTGTGTGACATGTTGCGCCGTCTTGTTGGAACCACAGCTCCTGGACATCATGGTTGTTCAATTCAGGAATGAAAAAGTTAGTAATCATGGCTCTATACCGATCACCATTGACTGTAACGTTCTGGCCATCATCGTTTTTGAAGAAGTACGGACCAATGATTCCACCAGCACATAAAGCGCTCCAAACAGTCAGTTTTTCTGGATGTAACGGTGTTTCAACATACACTTGAGGATTAGCTTCACTCCAAATGCGGCAGTTTTGTTTGTTGACGTAGTGCGTGATACTTATTCCGCACAGAACCATTATTTTCTAAATAAAATTGCACTATTTGCAAGCGTTGTTCAGGCGTGAGTCTATTCGTGATGAATTGCCAAACCAAACTGAGAATAAATCACTTGACAGCTGTTAAATCGGTCGCCATCTTGAACAGTAATGCCAATTTAAAGTTACATTTCTCGAAAAAAACACCCGTTATATAGGTTATTTTCTGCGAAAAAAAGTTTCTACGGGACCCTCTGCCTATGAGTCGTCCTGCACGCACTGTGTTGATTTCCCAACCTTATTTGACAGATGAAATCACCCCCAACAGACCAAGCTTCCCTAAGGAATTTTTTCCGAGGGTCACTGGGTCATTACAACAATACAACCTGTGATGACTTGAACGCCTACCCCCATTATGTATCGTTGCAATATTTTGGTGCAAATATTTGCCGGTGTACCTCTGTCAACAAGTCTTCATTAGCTGCAACGCCCTTTTATCAGTCTAGCATCTATCGAAGTCCCAATTCGAATTAACTGTCGACGTATAGAGGGTCATAAAGACAGGGCCGCAATCAGGGAACAGAATCTAGATGAGAATTGAAAATTATTTCTTGAATATAACGGGTGTTTTTTTTTTCGAGGTCTATAACTTTAAGTTGGCATTACTGTTCAAGATGGCGACCGATTTAACAGCTGTTAAGTGATTTATTCTCAGTTTGGTTTGGCAATTCATCATGAATAGACTCACGCCTGAACAACGCTTGCAAATAGTGCAATTTCATTTCGAAAATAATGATTCTGTGCGGAATACGTATCGCGCACTACGTCCATTTTATTTTGTTTTGCGATGAAGCGCACTTCTGGTTGAATGGGTACGTCAACAAACAAAACTGCCGCTTTTGGAGTGAATCTAATCCTCAAGTGTATGTCGAAACACCGTTACATCCAGAAAAACTGACTGTTTGGTGCGCTTTATGGGCTGGTGGAATCATTGTCCGTACTTCTTCAAAAACGATGATGGCCAGAACGTTACAGGCAATGGTGATCGGTATAGAGCCATGATTACTAACTTTTTCATTTCTGAATGGAACAACCATGATGTCCAGGAGCTGTGGTTCCAACAAGACGGCGCAACATGTCACACAGCTCGTGTCACAATCGATTTATTGAAAGACACTTTTGGTGACCGCCTAATTTCACGTTTTGGACCTGTGAATTGGCCTCCAAGATCTTGTGATTTAACACCGCTAGACTACTTTCTGTGGGGCTATGTGAAGTCATTGGTCTATGCGGATAAGCCAAAAACCCTTGACCATTTGGAAGACAACATTCGCCGTGTTATTGCCGATATACGGACACAAATGTTGGGAAAAGTCATCAAAAATTGGACGTCCAGATTGGACTACATCCAAGCCAGCCGTGGTGGTCATATGCCAGAAATCATATTTAAAATGTAATGCCACAAGATTATCTTGCGGATAAATAAAATTTATGTCAATCGAATAATCCATCGTTGTTGCAATTGCAATTTAAAGTTCTATAGCTCTAAAAAAAACCCCTTTTTTTTCTGATCGAACCAATATTGAGCTATATCGCCTTAGTTACCATGTGTCATAACACACTCATATTTCCCAAGGGAAATATGAAACGTCAGTTCATATTTCCCTAGGGAAATATGAAACTATTTCTTTATTTAGTAACAAAATGGAAACTGCAATTGTTGAAATTTCCACTAAAAGTATTTCCACCAGATACAAAGGAAGAAGAAATATCTTGTTCATAATTATTCGACGACGAGACTACAGTTTTCTTGAGAACATTCCTTGCAGCAGCAGTCTCGGACGATTCTCCCAAAACGGTCTTCAAAGATTGTGATGCTGCAGATGGCTCACCCTCCACACCTGCTATCATCTTCGCTACCTTATTTTTGTGCAGCATACTGTCCGCCAGATAGCCTTCTGCAACAGACGAACTTTTCCAACCACCATGTCTCTTGAGTGTTGTCATTGAGGCTCCCGCATCGGCAACCAATGTCGCGGATGTTCGTCTTCCACAATGACCTGTATAGGTTTTCGGATTATCTAAACCCAACCATTCAGCAACCTTACTCGGAATTTTTCCGAAGGTATTTTTGCCGACAGGCTGAAGAGTACACTTCTTATTCCTATAAGCTACGAAGAACCTAAGAACGCCTTGCGGGCGCAACGCTGAATACTCCCTCACCAAACGAGCAGCACCCAGATCTTCTTCATCAATTATAGTGAATATTCTGTTTATATCATTCTTAGTCTTTGAGACTTTGATTATGATTACCGAACCACGATCTTCGATATCTGAAGATAGCATATTCACCAACTCTCGTGTTCTGCAGGCGCCAAAGATTTCCATTATTAAAACAACCTTCAAAATTATGAATGTAAAAATCTTATCAACAGAGGAAATCAAAATGAAACTTTTACCTTATACATCAAAAAAACGTCATTAGGAGCTTCACTCAAGAATGTCTTGAGCTGCTCCCGGGACAACACTGATGATTTTTTAGGAACGTATCCTTTATTTTTGTTCTTAACAAATGCTTCGACTCCATCGAATAATTTGACATCAGTTTTTTCCTTCAAATGTAGCATTGATCTTAACATCGATAGTTTCGGCCATAACGTGTTTGGAGAATATTTCTGGGACTGGGGATCGAATGAATTAATCATACATCAAGAATAACAAGAATCAGAGCAACATACCAAATCTTGGAAATATGCTAACAAAATACTATCGCTCACACCGTCCACCAATTTTTTTCTTTTCCACTCCTGAAAGCATTCGTACTCTTTACTGTAGGCAGCTTGAGATTTGGCTGGAACCAAAGATTCACGGGCCTTTGCCGCTTGAGTTTCGACGTAGTTCGACATTTTTTCATTAATTTTATTTTTGACAAGACGTCAAAATGAAACCAGTCAACCAAGATTCTCAGAAACATGGCCCATAGCAACGTTAAAAATTTAATTATTACAAAAATATACAATCTAATAATAATTTTTCCTTATCAGATTGTTTCAATCAGAAAAAAACTATTGATTACACCACGGGAAATATGAATACATTTCCCTCGGTTGTCTATACATCCCTCGGGCTCCGCCCTCGGGATGTAACTTTGACAACCTCGGGAAATATACTATTCATATTTCCCTAGTTGTAATAATAGCTATATGAATTTACAAATATTATATAACTTTTCGGATGGAGTACAACAATTTGATTTTTAAATATGGTGGCAAATGTTAGTCGATGAAAAAAACATACAACATTGAAACAATGTTGTATGCCTCTATGTTTTTTTTCATCGACTAATAATTTTAAACAAATTAAAATTCTTTCATGGAGTGTTTATACCTTTCTTTCAATCGCTATGATTACGTAGATCACGAAAATGCTTGAAGTTGGGTGATTAAAACATTATTTCAGAAATTACTGGTAATAAACTGAAATTTTTAAAAAAATTAGATAATTTTTCCCCAGGCTGTTTTTTCTTCTGAATCATTTCCATGACTTTCAGATGTTTTTAAATGGCTTGTTGCCATGATCCTGCCAATTCTTGTTTCGTTCGCCACTAGTTTTGATCAAGTGATGCCTCCAATTCTGCATCTTCGAAAACCTTCTCTCTTCCAGTAGAATGCTGGTCTTTGACGTCAAAATCACCGTTCTTGAAGCGTTGAAGCCACTCTCGGCACTTTCTTTCATTAATAGTGGCCTCACCATAGGTGTTTGAGAGCATTCGATGAGCCTCAGCCGCAGGTCCCTTCATATTAAAGCAGAAAATTCAAACTTCATGACGAGAATTTGGCTGACATGTTTAATCGAGAATAACTTTATAATGAAGACACAAATCGACTAGTATTTCGAAGGCGTTATGTTTACAAATACCTAAACTTATGGTATGACATTTACGATCTATTTATTTCGACTACCACTTACCGCTACAGCCATGTATTGCAAAACGGCGGAAACAAAGTTTTACACCAATGGCAATACCAAATAACAACAACATAAGTCAAAAGGAAGTTGACAAAATATAGGTCATAATGCTTAATGCAACTGTGGGTATAATACAAAAAGCTATTCTCTTAGGTAAAGTCAAGAAGGAGAAAAAATACAGTGCGCTGATAATGCTGCATCCAGAACTCTAGAAGACGCTTCCTGTTCTAGATCCGACCCTGTACGAATATTCCTCGTCTCCCTGTGCAAATATCGCTTATGTGTAGAGGTCATGTTTATAAGGGGTGGTATAGGGGGAGGATTTGACATATAGTAATGGTCATATAAGTCATAGCAGTTTATTGAAATCTTTCGACCTTAATCTGGATTTGGATTTAACGACTTCCAGAGGAACATATCAGCAATTATAGTGAAGGAGATGATATAAATCCTAAACCCCTGAATTCTCAATATGGATTACTGAAGAAAAGAGAAAATTGACATCCCTTGGTGAACTTCTTCAATTTCATATGAATTTTCACAATCAAATGGATCAATGTTGGTCAGGACTTGGATATTACAGTATTTCATCAAATGTCTGTGAACTGTTTATGTGCAAATGGTTTTCCATAGAAATTATAAAGAGTTAGCAAATTGAATTCATTTATAAGTGAGCTGATTTCAGCCGATTTAATACAAAATTCAAAGAGTATCAAAATGGCGGAGGCGACGGTTTCAAATTTATTCCAGTAAATTTTCAAATAATTCTCATTATTATTTCAATATACCCGTAATCCATGATGAATTTTGTTTCGTTTATTAATTGAAATAATACCCCTCCAATCGAACTGGATTTAGAAAGCAGTTACAAAATTTTCAAACGAATACTTTTTTTTGCAAAAATTTCGATATCCAAAAAATTTTCACTATAGGGATATTCGTGGTAGTCAGGTTCAATACCTTATCTAAATTTTTTCTTCTTTTCAAGTTATTCAATGTAACTTCTTTAAATTTAGGGGTAAAAATTTTCACATACTAACATAATTAAATTCAATATAATTTAATCTTTGAATGAAAATATCTTTTGAAATTACTTTTAAATAAATGATAATTTAAAAAATAATTTACTTTTGAATTTGTCTACAGAACGACGAATTTTGAGTCGATTGACTGAATTATGTTGTGCATGAATTTTTCTTAAATTTATCTCAGTATTCACAATCACTATTTTTGATTGAACAATTCCTAACTACGTGTTTATTTCCATGAATTAAACTACTGAACACAAATTTCCTAAGAAATTCAAAAAAATATTACACAGTTGAATTGTGTCATTCCTATTGGAACATGTTTTATATTAATGTCCATGATTTTATCGACGTCGAAGTGACATCAAAATTACCGGGACGTAATCGACGAACACAAAATTGTGTTTGATTGGCTGTTACAGTATCAGGACTATAAACACTATTTACATTTTCAGCCGCCTGGTTTGCATTCACCTTTATTGAAGAAAACCTGTAAAATATAGCGTATTTTCTCTTTGCTAGAGTCCATCTTTAACGTACGCTCAAACTGAACTCAGTCAACTAATCACAAAACTGTCAGGAAAGTTTTTGTAGTACGAAATCTCATCTTTCTAACGCCATCTAGTTGAACCCGATCGGACTCATAAAACACGAGATACAGATAACTGAAGCTATCTATTGAAAAAATATTGGATTTCTTTTTCTACACCTAATATTAGATCATTGGGTTTTACGCAATGCTGACGAATCCATCTTCAAATTCGATTCTGTCCGTCCGGCTGTATACACGATAGCTTTCGAGGAAAGACTAAGACACTAGAGATTTGTAGGATAGATTCAGCTTTTCAATGTCTATTAGTTCTTCAATTAGTTTCATTAATGGGAGAATCAAACTAGGGGTTCCGTAAAAGTATTCGTTGGAAATTTTGTTTTCTATTAATTTCAAAACTTCAGAATCTATCGAAATGGATGTAGAATGACAATTTAGAGCCTCGTGCGAAATGTCATAATGATTGCATAACCAAAACCATAGACAATTCAAGAAGAAATGAATAACCAAATATATCCGTGACCACAGAACAGACGGAGTTGATATTTTGGGTGCTGGTATGAAATTACATTTTCATGCTGCAAAATTTCAAAATGACCACATCACATGATCACAGAATAACAAAAAAAAAAAAGAATGAGGCAAGCACTGATGTGGGTTTAGTGGCTAGTTGGCTCATTCATTCATGCTGGCCAATTATACTCTTGGAGGCCACATATACATAGGTATATGTGATCTCCAAGGGTTCAATAAGCGCTCAAAAGCTCCCGACTTCCTGATTTTTTTTTCTGAAAATTTTAATTAGTCAATTTCAACGAATCGACACCGTACCCTCATAACTTGCCCTGTGGTCAGGATCGATACCTCTGTCTCTTCGCTGAAACTGGCTGATAAGTGGATGGCTCGGACGTGAAAGGGATCCAGATGAACGTAAACTATACCACCGACGTCCGTCTAGACTTTGTAGTCCGGAAAAAAGCAGGAAATCGAAGCAGGAGAAAGGATGGGAAGATAGCTCTGAAGGGTAATAGGAATGTATTGCTTGTCGAGTGAGGAACTGATAGAATTGAATTTAAAGTAGACGTGTTTGATAATTTATTCGGAGATGTATTTGTTAAATGCTTTCTGGAATGTTCTAATAGATTATTTTATTGCTATATCACTTCTTAACTCACTTCCAGAAGATCTCAGGAATTTGACCGTTAAAAGATTCAAGGTCAGGTACAAAATAGTAATTTACGTAACAAGTCTGGAAAATAGGGTTTTTTTGGACGAATAGACAAAATTCCACGACGAGCGTAAGCGAGTCCTGGAAGTCTGTGAGTCCAAAAAAACCATTTTCGGGCGTGTTGCGTACAATATTTTTTCGGCAACCATGTAGAAAAACACTATCGCTGCTGCTCTCCATATTTTATTCCGATTGCGATCAAAAACATTCAAATTTTTGACAACTAATTTCATATGAACTGTCAGCCGTTATCTCGGTTGCTATGGATTCTATGACTCTTTTCCGGCCTAGTCCGGGAAGTACGTACTTCCCGGACTAGGCCGGGAAATGCTACTTTCTCAGAGAAAAAGCGTCCGGGAAGTGAGCACTTCCAGGACGGTTGCCGAAAAAAGTATTTTTTTAAATATTCAAATAATCAAAACCTGATATAGTAATTTGTAGGAATCCATATAACTGCTCTATATTTGGAAAGTTTTTACTTGTGCAACATGATGTTTTTTCTCTTTTTCTTATTCTAATGTGGTTGAGCTTGAATAGGTTATCTATATCTTAGTAGTTTTCTTCAATTGCAAATATTTGATTTATAACTTTTTGAACAATAAAGGCGATTGATTATCAAGTTATTAAATTTCATGATAAATTAAAATATTGGACTAATAGAAACCTAGGTTGAGAATTGGCCAATAGGGAAACGTGGTACTATGGATGGTGAGTAGCGATATACTAGTATGGCATTTTTTAGAGCTCATCTGTATCGCACAATAAAGCCAACTACAAAAACCAGACTAGTTGTCGTTCTGTCCCACTTTCATAATAGTACTATATCGTGATAGTTATTATACTATCACCCTGAAAATGAGCCTTAAGTAATAATAATTGAATCTCTACACAGTAGCTTCTTGAGATTCCAGTTATTCAAAATGTAAGAAATCTGAATAAGCACCTCTGTAGAGAAACAATCAATTTTATTAGGTGTACAACTTTGCTTCCACCGTTTTGAAATAGATGGCTGTAGCGGTGAATGATAGTCGAAATAAATAGGTCATAGATGTCATACAATAAGATTAGGTATTTGTAAACATAAATATTAGTCGATTTGTGTCTGCATCTCAAAGTTGTTCTCGATTAAACATGTCAGCTTACGAGCCAAATTCTCGTCATTTGCGGGAGGTTTTAATTTTTCTACTTCAATATGAAGAAATCTGCGGCTGAGGCTGATCGAATGCTCTCAAATACCTATGGTGAGGCCGCTATTAATGAAAGAACGTGACGAGAGTGGTTTCAACGCTTCAAGAATGGAGATTTTGAAGTCGAAGGCCAGCAGAGGTAGAGGTTATCGAAGATGCAGAATTGGAGGCATAACTTGATCAAGACTCGAGTCAAACGCAGCAAGAATTGGCAGGATCACTAGGAGTGACGCAACAAGCCATTTCCAAACGCCTGAAAGTCATGGAAATAATTCAGAAACAAGGATGTTGGGTGCTGTACGAGTTGAAACCGAGAGATATTGAACGGTGTTTGTTTGCTTGTGAACAGCTGCTTACAAGGCAAAGACGAAAGGCATTTCTGTATTGTCACTTGAGATGAAAAATGGGTTTATTTCGATAATCCCCAAGCGCAGAAAATCATGGGGATATCCCGGCCATGCTTCCACGTCGTTGGCCAAACCGAATATGCACGGTTCCAAGGTCATGCTCAGTATTTGGTGGGACCAGCTCAGCGTAGTGTATTATGAGTAGTTAAAACCGATTGAAACAATCACAGGCGATCGTTATCGAACGCAATTAATGCGTTTGATCGGAGCATTGGAAGACAAACAGCCGCAATACAACGAGAGACATGATAAAGCGATTTTACAGCACGACAATGCTCGGCCCCATGTTGCGAAAGTTGTCAAGACATTGTTGGAAAAGTTGAAATGGGAAGTCCTACCCCACCCGCCGTATTCTCCAGACGTTGCTCCCTCGGACTATCCCTTGTTTCAATCAATGACACACGGCTTGGCTGACCAGCACTTCCGATCTTATGAAGAAGTAAAAAATTGGATCGATTCGTGGGTCGCTTCAAAAGATGACCAGTTTTTTCAACGCGGGATTCGTACGCTGGCCAAAAGATGAGAGAAAGTAGTGGCCAGCGTTTGACAATACTTTGAATCATATGTATAACCAAATTTTCACAATAAAGCCTCGAATTTCGAAAAAAACGGCGAAAGCAAAGTTGTACGTCTATGTATTTACACAATAAAATATTAGTAATAATAATAAGAACTCTCATATAATATCTATAGGTTTTCATCTACGAATTCTAACCAGTTCATTCTCAACAAATATACCACCGCACACTTGGCACAATTAATTCTCCTCAAAGTTAATATCCCTTCTCTGATCCTTCAAAAGACCTAGATGAATTTCATCACGGAATACAAGAAAAAAAATACTCATCTCATATCCGGAACCTTCCATCTTCATTAAACTTCAACTCGTACATAGACTCCCCTCAATTGCGGTCTCATAGCTCAAATATCTCAATGCTCGACCCAAATCCACCCTTCCTAACTAGAACCACATGTAAACCTATTATTCCACTTTTTAGAATTAATTTGATCTCAGTATGCACAAGGGCTGCGCCTCCTTATTGCGTCGTTTGCTTTTTAATATACAAACGCAATGAATTCTTCCACATCTCTGGAGTGTTCACTCCATGATAGGATGAAGAAGCAATGGGTCGTGATGTCCCAGATCACGATGTAATGACGGAGACTCGAGTTGAGCTGGAATACAGCCTGGATTAAGCTTGGTTTAATGTTTCCTCTTGTTGGTTCATCGCTAAGACCGGCCATAGAAATTATGCCTATCGTTATACTTGGAGCCTGAAACGTAGATGGCGCGCTATTAAAGGAGGCCTTATAATGAAACTTGAGTTCTGTGGACTAAGGACCAATACTAAAATGGTAAATAACGCTTAATTAGGACAGAATAACTCTTCTTTGATGGAACTCCATATGGTCCAGTACGGTATGAGGGTTGCCTTTTATATTTCAGGAATGGATAGAAGATCACACTATAGATTTCATTTGAACGGCTTTATTTTTGCCCAAAATAATATCCATGGAGATTGATACACATTTCCATAGGTTTAAACCAATTTTCGTTCATTGTAATGAAACGCAAAAGTGAAGTGATCAGCCTATAAATTATTAATATTAGTTGAACAACTTTGCTTCCGCCTTTTGCAATGGATGTAAGTTATTCTCGATTAAACATGTCAGCTTACGAGCCGAATTTTATTCATTTGTGAGAGGTTTCCATTTTCTGCTTTAATATGACGAAAACTGCGGCTGAGGCTCATCGAATGCTCTCAAATACCTATGGTGAGGCCGCTATTAGTGAAAGAAAGTACCGAGAGTAGTTTCAACGCTTCAAGAACGGTGATTTTGACGTCGAAGATCAGCAAGGCGATGGAAGAGAGAAGGTTGTCGAAGATTCAGAATTGGAGACATTACTTGATCAAGACTCATGTCAAACGCAACAAGAATTGACAGGATCATTGGAGTGAGGCAACAAGCCATTTCAAAACGTCTGAAATTCATGGGAATGGCTAAGAGAGATGTTGAACGGTATTGCTTGCTTATGAACTGCTGCTTGCAAGGCAAAAGTGGAAGGGATTACTGCATCGAAATGTGACTGGAGACAAAAAATGGGTTCATTATGATAATCCCAAGCGCAGAAAATATTGAGAATATTCCGGCCATGCTTCCCCTCGACTGCCAAACCGAATAATCACGGTTCCAAGGTCATGCTCAGTATATGGTGGGACCAGCTCGGCGTAGTGTATTATGAGTTGTTAAAACCGACTGAAGCAATCCCAAGCGATCGTTATTGAACACAATTAAACCGTTTGAGCCGAACATTGAAAGACAAACGGCCGCAATACAACGAGAGATATGATAAAGTGATTTTTCCTACAACTGCTATGGAAAGTAGCGTATTCTTCATAGCTTACTCAATTTCAAAACTATGTATTGCTCATACTGTGGGAAATATTATTCCCCACGGCACTTTGCCCACACCTAGCTTGGTAGACCAATGAAATTGGGCTTTTGAGTCGTTTTTATGGAAACGCAATAAATTAGCACATACTGTCAACGAAGGCTATTTTGATTTGAATCAAGTCCATTACTTGAATTATTGAAAGTTGTGCAGTTGTAGGAAAAGTATAGTGTGCAACATGTGGCGAAAGTCCTTTTCTCGCTCGTGTGTTTGCGACACTCGCCTTTCAGGCTCGCGAGAAAAGTTGGACTTTCCCCACTTGTTGCACAATATACTATTACAACACGCTGCCCGAAAGATAGGAGAAAGTAGTGGCCAGCCATGGACAATACTTTGAATAATGAATGTACAACCAGTTTTTGTACAATGAAGCCTCGAATTTCTGAAAAAACGCCTATGTAAAAAATACTTGTTCTCAATAACCTTTCTGGTATAGCAAAATGTTTTAGTAGAAGGAAAACACCTAAAGAGAATCACTGTGGCGGAATCTTTCTGAATTGGATCATTCCAAAAAGTTTCTTCGAAAATTTGACATTGAGAAATCCAAAAAGTATCTGGATCAAATTTTTACTACACCTCCTGGTGTAATCATAAAAATAATTAGGATTACAAGAACACCCAGTATTTCGAAAATAAAACGTTTGCGGGCCCATGCACTTTTATTCTTGAAATTATCCATTGGGCGTTGAAATATTCTCTGGGCGTTAAAGTATTAATCGGGCGTAAGGTGTCTCCAGGACGTTAAAGTGTATCCCAATCACCAAAGTATCCAACAGAAGTTGTAGTATTCCCTGGGCGTTAAAGTATTAATCTAGTGTTGAAATATTAATCGCGCGTTAAAGTACACGCCCTTACAAACACAAAATATTCAAAGAAATAATTTTTTCACGTTTTGTCAACCACTATATTTTCTTCAAAACAAGCGATACGCATAAGTTCCAGACTAGATAGATGAAAGGGTCATGGACCTCTCCCAGCTTCCGTCTACCCGAAAATCCGACCAGAGATGACATAAAACTAGATGCACGATCTCCTGTTTCCGCCCTATATACAGATCCATATAAATATATTCGAGGCCATGCGATATTAATACAAATTCCCGGAACGCCTCTATATGTTTTATAAAACGAATTTCGGTCGCTTACCAAACCCCTGGAAAATATTTCACATCCCCGGAAATCGTCTGGGCGGTGGTGGTGGTGGGTGGGCGTTTTGTTTTCCGTCCCCTCTGTTGACTATTTATCAACCGGACGATTAGGAGTGCATGAAGGGTGAGGTCCTTTCGAATGGACAGTTTCTGGTGAATCGCGAACGTCATGAATATTCAGAAAAATGATGGTGGTGTGAAGATAATGTGGAATTTTGTGTCACGCCCGGGCGGGAATTCTAGGTGTTGTAGGAAGTGATGGGCTGGTAGGTCGACGGGTCAGACGACTCAACAATATTTCTTCTTCTTACAATCATTAAAACGCTTGAGCTGGAGTTTTGAGCGCTTGTTCGTTGGATACAAAATTCTAAGATAATGATGAGAGAATCCTGCTGAAATTTGTCATGAATTGTTATTCAACATATTAAAAACATTGAAAACTGAATTTCAACCCAATTGGAGCATTCCATAAAGTAATAAACATAGATAGAGGAAGTATACGCAATTTTTACATATCCCCAACATGGTTAGATTACGTTGTCGGATTGTGATATATTTTCAAATTCACAATTTTACTATATCGTTATGAATGTATATTATATTGAATGAAATATATTTATTTGAGTGATTCCTGATTAAATATACAAATTTGAATATTTGGAATCCGATATTTTTCCTAATTATCGAATTTATAATAATCAGAATATTTATTATTTTCTGTATCTGACTGTTTCACGTCGTTTGGCGCGCTTGCAGTTTGTTTTCTGAATTTCTGATATATTCAGGTATTTAGTTCAATATATTTTGAGTAAGTTTGATATGATGATTCACTATGGGACATAAGAAGTGTGTTCTTTGTGGAGAAACTCGCGAATTGAGTGCAATAAGGTACCTACACTAAAAGAAATGTAAAACATAATCAGTGATATATCACTGATATGTTTTCATTTCCGCGCGCTTCATTCCAAATTTGATAGTTCATGTTGGAGACATAATTTTCTTACTGAAAATGACATATGCTCCCTCTATCTATGTTTATTACTCTGAGGCTAAAACTATTTTCGGATCTATATAGGCTGGTACGATAATGTTGAAAGATGATTCCATCCTGTTTTTTTTTAAATGAAAATGGCCAAGCTTTATATCATACTCAAAATCTCCATGGAATTCTGATTTCTGAATAACCCACTTGTCGTCATCTATCTGTGGTATTTTCTGACGTAAGGCACTTTTTTCAACAAATATCATGGTTACCTACAAAGGATTAAACTAAAGAAAAACCGTTCGAGATAATTGTACAATTTTTTTATCGAATTCCTGAAAATCTTTTGAGTCTTCTGCAAATTTACAAATTGCTCTACAAGTGGTCCGAAAGACACATAAATTTTTGTTGAAATTACCTGTAAAAAATGTCGATAAGTCCATTTTTTCAAATGGCATGCCCTGATTTTTTCTGCTTTTCGAATAGCCTAGTCTTCATTTTTTGTTGAGACCACGTGAGAAAACAGAAACATAATCTGAATTCTCTTGAAGATTTCGAATTGACTGCATATTTTCTGCTGAAAACGTCTCATCAATATTTATAGTATTATAAGGACTAAGACTTGACAGTGTTATTATAAAGTATCATTTTTGTCTCAAAAACAGGCTTGTATCTATGCGATAAAATTTCTGAGAATTTTTTTCAATAAATTTCCTATTTATAGCTCGGGTTTGCAAACTAAATGTGAATGTATGTAAATGGTTTCATTTCTAATATTTCCAGAAAAGAGGAAACAGAAAATATCAAAATAGTCATTGAATTCACCTTTTCGATTCTATTTCTAAAGTTTCCTATATGGATCCATCAAACTTTTCGGACAATAAATTCGGATGTAAGTAAATCCATAATCTGTGGCATTTTATGGATTCCATAATTCTGCAAGACAAATTTCTGAAAATGTACTTTCCTATTATCCCATTGTAATGAAATTCATTTAGAGTCGACTGAAAAAAGCCATCTCAAATAAACGTTTAATCTTAATCAAATGAAATACGCGATTCTCGCTGCCAAGAGGGGTCCTTTTAAAGTGAAATTTCATGTTGAATTAAATGCTTCTCACATAATTACAAAAAATTCACTGCAGGCCAGTTAGCCCCGAAAATTTCTCTTTATGTTCGGTAATGTACGTTAAATTTTGAAGAAAAGAATCAAATCGCACTCATTAGTGTAGCTTGTAAAAAATGGAACATAATTTTCCATTTAATATTAGGTATTGATTTATTGGACGGCCTAAAGTTAATGGGTGACTCTGTGCTAGCCCGAGAGATGGCGTTGCACGCTACACAATACTCAGAACTTGGGATATCAACCCAAAGTACCACGCTCCGCTAAGGAAGAGAAGGTGTATAAGGCAGGGACTGGGTTACTATACCAACAGTGGTCCCTGAGAGAGGGTGCACCATTTGAATAGGTTAATAACTCGTCTAAATAATATTATTTGAATTTTTTATGAACATAGATAGTGTGTAACTAGCATGTGATAGAAATATTGAAACTTGTCATAGTGTTGAATCCAGGGGGTTATGACCGATACCCCTCCAAAGAAAAAGACTACATATCCCTAAAAATCAAAACGAATTTTTGACTATCCCCCTCCAAGATGTTAAAATTGCCCTGGAGAAAATTACCTGAATTCAACACTGGTCACAAAAATGTTCATCCTTCCAAAATTGAAGAAAAACTCCACTCAAAATCCATCAAATATTCATGGTCTAGCAGCTCTTGGCTTGAAATGCTAAAAGCCTTCCATTTAAAATGAATAAGATTAAAATCCACGTACCTACCTATTGCATCCAATTTCTGTTTTTCCTATTAACTCATTTCCAAGATCAATATCCAATTTAATACCGTGGATTATAATCTTGGTTCTCAAAGCCAGCAGTATTCACCAAGGTAAACAGTATTTGATGGGAAAACTCAGCAAAAACTGAAGGTAAATAAATATGTGCTCCATAATATTTCACATACCTTCATTCGTATTTTCTTTCATTTTTTTTTATGTTGATATAAGTTTTCGATCTAATTTATATGACTCCCTGAGATCAAAACCATGTCTTTCGTAGAAAATAAAAAGCTGATATTCCTTTAAAAAAAGTACTTGGCAAATATATCGGACATTCGTTTCAGTGTTTGTAGTTATTTTTTCCAATAGAAAATAATTGAACACAATTCAAATTTGGTATGGCAAAATGGAGAAAATCTATAGAGATGGGAATTGGAAGTCTACCTAGCCCTTAGAGTATAGAATAAATTCTATGTTCTAAGATCTAGCCATACAGTAGCAGATCTTTTAGAAAATTAGTATATTATAAAGACGAATAAACAAATTTAAAAAAATCCATACCGTTATTTCCATTATGACCCTATAATTGAGATCGTAAAAATTGTAAATTCGATTAGAAATACATTTTGTTATTCCTTAGAAACTCGTGAATTTCATAGAAACTTGAGTTTCATTCTCAGCTTAAAACATAATCAAATCATAGTAAGCTCTCAAAGAAATAGAATAACATCCCTGTTATGGCGCATCCACCAAATTGAACTTCCGTCAAAAATGATCTGCATGCATATTTTATACAGGAATCAAGAGACGGTAAAAATACAAACTAAAGTAAAAATATTTGCGTGTCGTCAGAAACAGAGGTAAATCGCACTATAACATTCGCCCTTTGTTCAAAATCATGAAAGAACCTTTTACAGTTATTGAAGTGTTTGCGAAATTACTTTCCGGGAACAAACATACGAAAGAAAGGATACAAAGAAATAGAGGATGGTCTGTTCCGAGAAGCATAAAAAAGTTGAGTTACTTCATCAACCACCCACAATATCCATTCGGTTAAATGCATCATTTCCTAAAGATCCAGAACAATAAAAACCAAGCACTCTCTTACTTGAATTAAGATTCATCGTAATTCGGTCATATTGAAAGATAATTGAGGCCTTTTTGATCCGGATTAGGATTGTGACACATTGGTAACGTAATAATAAGATACGATAATATTTTGTAATAATCCCTAATTCTATGTTTGGTGATTTGTAATTTGTAAAGGTCATTGCAAATGTAAACTTCCGTCGATTTCGTATCGGAAATGTTCGGTCAACTCCGTCAATGTAGTGATTAATCCGACTGCTACTTGTCATCCGTCAGTAGAGTTCATCTGAAAAAATCCAGAATCTCCTTTTTAGGGATCAAGTACTGCAAGTGCAAGAAGGCACTAAACTGTCCTGAACTCTGAACGACTCGATTATGGTGATATAATTGTGCCTTTATCTATCAACTACCTAAATATCGCTGTTCTAACTTGAGGACAACCTATCCCAGACTTGGTAAGTATTTTTAAATCACTGTTTACCTTTTCTCCAAATAAAAATTGGGGATTATTATCCGAAATTTGAGAAAATGAAAATTTTCCATACGGTCTATCCCTTCAATGAAAACCATTAGTGAGAATATTTCTACTTATCGACATTGTGAGTGTTTATTTTAACATCTTGTGTTTTGCTGTGTGGGTGTTCTTTAATATTTTATAATAGCCCTTGTAATACTTTCGATTTTTCCTTCAAGAAATAGAAAGTAGTGCAGTGGGCTTCAATTTTTGAGTAAGAATCACCTTTTGGTATCTATATTTAGTCATGAATTTATAATTGGATATATGACATCATAATTATAAGAAAACTGTAATATTTCTAGGAAAACAATAATCTTGTATGCAGTCAACAACTAAGGCACAAGTGTGGCTATTTTGGGAACAATCATTTCAATCAAAACTTAATGTGGAAGCTGCTATTGAAGTTTTATTAATATCATGTCTGTTTGTTATAGAATCATGGGGTTGAACAACCTTAGTTTTCTACTGATAAGCTGTTGGATTGTATGTAGTGTTCTATCACAAATTCCTGAACAGTTAACAGCACAAAATCCATGCATTTCCAAACCAAATTGTCATGATTGTATTCAAACACCTTCATGTGCTTGGTGCTTTGATCCCAAAGTAAGTAGTTGTACTTTATCTCACTGAAGATATGTATTCAAATGACATTCTCAATGTAGAGAGAAAGTGACAGGGCAAGATGTTTCCAACCCGCCTATGATATCAACCCTAACCAAGAACAGTGCCCTGAAGAATTCACTTTCAACCCAGACAACATCATGAGTCTAGTTTCAAACATGGCCCTGAGCAAAGCTCATGGAAAGGCAACTGCTGCCGGTGGAACCATAGAATCTGGATTTTCTTACTCGAACTCTTCATCCTCCTCATCTTCATCGTCATCTTCCTCATCAGCAAGTGCAGGCGAAGAAAGCAATTGGTCAGAGAGTGGATCCAATCAAATCGTACAAATATCTCCACAGAGAATCAGTTTGAAATTGAGAGCGAGTGAGTACTTTTAGTTTTGAGTTTAGACAGTTGTTTTATGTTATTTTTTGGTTGTAGGGCAATCTTACAGTATATTCATGAATTACACTCAGGCTGAAGACTATCCAGTAGATCTTTACTACCTTATGGATCTCAGTAAATCTATGTTGGACGATAAGGAAAAACTATCATTGTTGGGTGATCAGTTAGCTTGGACTATGAGGAACATAACCTCAAAGTTTGCCCTCGGTTTTGGTAGCTTTGTCGATAAAGTGAGGATGCCGTATGTCAGTACGGTTCCTGAAAAGTAAGTACATTAATTATAAGTTTTCGAAAACTGGGTGTGATGTTTGATAGTTGAAATTCTTAGAAATCCCTGTTCATCTATTATTTAGTCTGGAAGAAATAAATAACAAATTAGTTATCGAAGTAATGTTAACCTTCTGAAAATATAGAAATATAAAATTATGGTTAGCTTTCAAAATTGGCTCTCTATTTTCTAGTTTTCTAGTTATTTCTAGCCAATTTCTCATAAGATAATCAAAATACTATTAAAACTTTAGGTTAAAACGTCCTTGTACGGATTGTGTTGCTCCCTATGGATATCGTAACCACATGACTCTGAGCCAAAATACAGCGCAATTTTCAGTAAGTCTAGGATCAAAATATACTCTTACTAACATTCCTTCTCCTCATCCTACCCTACAAGAAGTACCCAGTTTAATGCAATACAGAATGGCCTATCGAATTGCATTATGTTCCTTTCCCATTGTGAAGATCATGAGTGTCATCTATATCTTTCTTAGTCTCTTTGAACATGTGAATATGTGGCATGTCTTATCATTCATATGATTGCACGATATCTAGGTATTTTGGAATGCTCGAATGGTGGAAGATGCATGTAGGAGATGATGCACTATAGCCTGGTATTGTTTATTAGGATTTAAAGATTTGTTGTAGTTGGTAAAACTGGTGGTAGAGTTATAGGTTATTTGGTTTGAACTAAAATAATTTGATTAAAGACGATCCAAAAAATTGTATTCGGATAGTTGTGTGGTTCATAGAATTTCCACAATTTTGAGGTTAGTTGTGGTTAAGTCAAGCTACCTATCAACCTGCATTTATTTTGTTCAAACTGCCTTAGTAATTAGGATAAGTGGGGCTTCTAGCCAATTGCATATTATCCTGCATGTAGTAGAAATACTAGATCAAGTTTATGGTTATAGTTTGTTACAACCTTGTCCTGGTTGTGCTGCCCCCTATGGTTTTCGGCATATGATGCGCCTATCCAAGGATACCTGCCAGTTTTCAGTAAGTCGAATGGACCCGCATTAACTCTTGGATGTGGTTTTTCCAAAAGTAACAGAGATATTAATAGCTTTACAATTTTTAACTACACGAAAAAGTCTCTGTAGCACTTCCTATAACGACAAAAATAATTATTATTTATGCTGAAAACAAAAATAATCGAATAGAATAGAATAAAAATCACATGCTTAAAGGTGGAAGACGATTTATCAGTTTGGTAAAGTCTCATATACTGCCTGCAATACATAATTAATTTAGGGGTGGTAAGTACTTTGTAACAACCTATTTCTTCATTTAAACAATTGGTAATATTCCAATTTCTATGCTAATATTCTAACTAATAACCGATCGTTTGAATTTGTTGTGTGCATGATCTGTTATCGATTACTTCTTTTCAAAGTTTCTTTTCAAAGAATCATATCACTTGGAACAACCTTCTGAACTAACCTTTAGTCAAAATAAGAAATGCTCACTTTTGTTCCGAAAGTATTCGAGCAGTTGTGGGTGTTTCTTAAGAGAGAAAGATGTTAATTTGCTCACTCCGTAGATGATGGTGAAACAAGCCGAGGTATCAGGTAATTTGGATGCACCTGAAGGGGGTTTTGATGCTATTATGCAGGCCATAGCCTGTAGGGAACAGATTGGATGGAGGCAGAAAGCTAGAAGGCTCTTGGTGGTGTCAACGGATGCTGGATTCCACTACGCTGGAGATGGAAAAGTGAGTACATTATTTTCAAAGAGTTTTTTAAGTCCAACATGAGGGGGTAAAAGTATAGAATGCATGTGACCACCTCAATTCAATAATGTTCATTTAACTAAGTGCCTGTCATCTGTCAATTTCAGCTGGGCGGCATCGTCAAACCCAACGACGGAGAATGTCATCTGGACACCAGAGGTTATTACACCCATTCCAATTCTCAAGATTACCCTAGCGTCTCCCAAATCAACGCCAAAGTAAAGAAGAACGCGATCAACATCATCTTCGCAGTTACTGCCGATAAAACAGCCGTCTACGAACAGCTCAAATCGCATATAGAGGGCGCCTCTTGCGCTACCCTATCCAGCGATTCGTCGAACATCGTCGAGCTGATCAAGAACCAGTATCAACAGATCTCTTCCTCTGTGGAGATGAGGCACAACGCATCCTCCGCCTTGAACATCAAGTTTTTCACCAAGTGCCTCAACAAAGATGGCGCTATGGTCAACACCAACAAGTGTGGCAATATTAGGGTAAGATTCTAGCCGTTTTGAAGTTCTGAGGAACAAGCTGAGCTAAGAATCCAGCAAGATCCTAGATCAAGTCAAAGCTTTGGATTCTGGCTAATGACAATGAGGCCACACTTTGTTCCAGCTTATTGAAAAACTACAGGTTAATTCTGGAACTAAGTGTGCTGAGTCTGTGGCAAGTTTGTGTTTTATATATTGAAAGAAGACCGATGCCCCAAGGTTAGATCCTTGTGGGACACCCTAATGTTCCATAATTAACGCTGTTTTTTATCCCAGGTTGGTGACATCGTGAATTTCATGATCCAAATAGAGGTGGTGAAATGTCCAAAGGATCCTAAAGACTGGAAAGAGACAATCGAGTTCTATCCAGTTGGTATCAATGAAACCCTAGTTGTCGACCTTGAGATGTTGTGTTCCTGTCCTTGTGAACAACCCGATAGCCCGGTAAGTTCATCAGATAGATATAGATTTTTTGATATATCTGTGATTGATAGAAGTGAGATTCTTATTGAAACTTGAAAATATAATTTGTATACAAAAAAAAACAAGTGGAAATATTAGTTGTACAAGTATGCGAATGTTTGAAAAAAACGACGAAGAGATACGCATCAACAGTTAGTCAAGCAACAATAGGAGCTCTGGATTCCACAACCATTAGTTAGAGCTGTCTGTTGAAAATAATATAAAACAACTGAGAAGGAAGTCAATACACTTGCCAAAAAAGGACAAACTCCTCTCATTGGCCTTGGCCTTGAACTTTCTAGGTGAATGTAGGATAAAATCATGGACATTGTCGACCATCATGTATTTGCTCAAGAGCTAAAGATTGCACAAAAAACAGTTTGAACTATTTGCCTAAGGCTGGTGTCAAGAAAAAACTCTATGTATGGATACCACACGAGTTAACGCAATCCTATTGGCCCTTTGGCCAATAGGAGAGGAATTGTTTTCCAGGACAACGCCAAACCACACACACAAATGACAGTAACTCTCCAGAAACTCCGAAAGCTTGGTTGGGAGGTTCTTATGCATTCACATCATAGTCCGGACCTGACACCAAGTGATAACCTTCTGTTCCTGTTCATGGCGAACAATTTTGCTGATGAGAAATTCGCTTCTACAGAGGCTTGTGAAAATCGACTGTCTCGATTTTTTTGCCAATATGGACGAGGGCTTATATGAGAGGTATAATGATATTACCTTCATTGCTTCGAAATCGAAGCACCCTTTGAAATGTCTCAGTGCAATAAAATTGGTAAATCGCTCGGACGAAAAATCCTCCATATGGTAAATGGATCAAAATCAGAAGAAGAAAATCGGAAGTATTGGTGTATATGGACCTAAAACGAGGATCTTTAGATCCCTGGGAAGTGAGCCCTCTATCCTGCAAACCGAGACACTAGCTGTCTACACTTGCGCCCAAGAGTTCCTCAAAAGAAACCTCAAAGGGGCGCTTATTTACATCACTACGAACAGCCAGGCCACACTGATGTCCCAGGAATCATATAGGGGTCTATACTGACATGGGGGTGTCGTAATATCATAAAGCAACTGGCCAGAGACAATAAAGTTATGGGCACCGGGGCATTGTGGTATTGAAGGAAATGAAAAAGCCGATTAACTTGCAAAAGGAACATCAAGGTTGACACCTGTTGGTCCTGAGCCCTTCTGTGGGCTTGGAAAATACCAATACAAGACAGCGATCCAACAATGGAAGAGGGACAATTGGAAAACCCACTGGAGGAATACTCCGGGTCTTGCTCAGGCAAAGAAATTTGTGGTGCTTCCACCGACCTATACCAGGAAGGTCCTGATGCTACCACGAGCTGAGCTTCGGGTAATGGTTGGACTGCTGACAGGACACTGTCGGTGCAAATACCTTTTGTACCGCATGGGTGTGTCAGCAGATGAGATCTGCCAGCTCTGTGGAAAGGAGGTAGAAACAGCCGAACACATAATGTGTAAATGTCCGGAACTGACTGGCCACTCAGATGTGAAAGTCAGTTCTAGATACTCACGAAGTAACAGCCGAGGCTCCTAAGGATGTCGTCAGTTTCGTTAAACGTATCGACAGCCTCCCTGGGTTTGTATGAATAGGTAGAGTTAAGAACTAAAGATCAACTTGGTCGCAGTTCCCGGCAGGCTAACAGAGTCGCCACTTCGTTACCGTTGATCTCTATTGTTAAATGAGTGAGTTGGCTATAAAAATTTAAATTGAATTCGTCATAGATCTGACAGGTTGTTTTCCAAGCCATTCAAGCCCAGCCATGAAACGGCTGCTCTCTATCCAATCCAATTGACCTCCAACAAAAATCTAATCTAACTATCCCCCCTCACCAGAACTACCAGATAAACTCCCCCATCTGCCACAACCACGGCACCTACCAGTGCGGCATATGCGACTGCAACTTCGGCTCGTTCGGCCGCTTCTGCGAGTGCACCACCGACAAGATAAGCCAGAACACGACGCGCGGCTGCGTGCAGCCGGGCAGTCCGAGCGGCCTCGAGTGCAGCGGCCGCGGCAGCTGCATCTGCGGCCGGTGCGAGTGCGAGGCGCGCGGCTACAACGAGCGCATCTACGGGCCGTACTGCGAGTGCGACGACTTCAGCTGCGAACGGCACAACGGGCAGCTGTGCAGCGGTCACGGCGTCTGCGATTGCGGCCACTGCATCTGCCAGACCGGATGGTCGGGCAACAACTGCGCCTGCAGCGAGGCGAAGGAGGAGTGCGTCAATCCTGGTAAGTTTGTGGCATTTCTTTTTATTTTTCGTCTTTTATTGTTCTTTTTTTTTACACTACTTATGTTTATTTTTTCTCTTTGCTTGTTTTACTTTTTCGTTTCATGTCGTGTTATTGTTCTTTCCTTTTCTCGTTATAACTCTTTTTTCTGGTTTTCGTCTTTTCGTTCCCTTTTTTTTGCTCCCTTTCTGTTTTCTTGGTTTTTATCTTTTTTTTTCCTATTTTACCCATTTCATGCCTTTTTGTTAATGTTCTCTTCCTTTTCTCATTCTAACTCTTCCTTTTGGTTATCCTCTTTTTTTTCCCTTTTTTACGCTTTTATTTTTTCTTGATTTTTACTCTTTTTTCCTAGTTTTTTCTTTTTCCTCATTTAACTATTGCTCTTTTACCCATTTCATCGTTTTTTTATTGTTCTTTTCTTTTTCTCATTCTTACTCTCCTTTCCAGTTTTTATCCCCCTTTTTCTTGGTTTTTACTTCCTTTTTTTTTGCTTTTCTTGTTCTACTTTTGCCCTTTAACTCGTTTCATGCCGTGTTGTTATTGTTCTTTCCCTTTTCTCGTTATCACTATTTTTTCTAGTTTTCGTCTTTTCCTTTCCCTTTTTTGTGCCGTTAGTTTTTACTCTTTTCTACTGTTTCGTTTCCCTTTTTCTAGTTTTATTTTTGCTTCATTTTATCCATTTCTAGCCGTTTTGTTATTGTTCTCCTTTTCTCATTCTTATTCTTCTTTTTGGTTTTCATCTTTTTGATCCCCTTTTTCACTCTTTCATGTTTTTTATTTTTACTCTTTTTCCTAGTTTTTTCTTTTTTTCTCATTTTCATCTTGCTCTTTCTTCCATTTCATCGCTTTTTGTTATTGTTCTTCTCCTTTTCTCATTCTTACTCTTCTTTCTGTTTTATGTCCCCCTTTTTTTGAGCTCTTTATGTTTTCTTGGTCTTTTTTCGTGTTTATTTCTCTTTTATCCTTTCATTCTTACTCTTTTACCATTCCTTCTTTTTAGTTATTGCTATTTTTTTTTATAATTATTACTCTTTCCGGTTTCCTTTTTTTCGTTCCTTTTTTTGCTTCTTTATGTTTTCCTGCTTTTCACTCTATTTTTTTTCATTTTTATCTTTTTACTATTTGACACCTTTTTGTTTTTTTCGTTTTATAATTCTCACTCTTCTCTCTGGTTTTTTCTCTTTCCTCCTGTTATTATTGCTCTTTTACCCATTTCATACTTTTTTGATATTGTTCTTTTCTTTTTTTCAATTCACTCAATAATTTCTGGGCCTAATCAATAAAAACATAAACCTTCAAGAATCAAGAGTGATACATCTACTCCAACGTTCCTGTTACTTTTCAATACCTTTTGAAAGATTCTTTTTTGCTTTACAAATAGGCTTTCAGTCTCGGCCATTCATCAGAACCAACTTTCTTTCCCTGGAGCTTTCTTTCGAGGTCTGCAAAAAGCCAGTATCAATTGGGGACAGATCTGGAGAATAAGATAGTTGGTCAAACACTTGGAAACGGAATTCCTTCATTTTCACCATGATTTTCATCGATTTGTGACGAGGAGCCCTGTCTTTGTGAATGAGAATTTTTTTATTTTGCTTTCGAAGGAGTTTTTTCTTAATTTCAGTAAACAATAGATCCAATAACATTACATAATAATCACTATTGATGGTTTCATATTTGTCAAGAAAATCAGTGAACAAATATATCATGCTAAAATACGGATACTATTAATCTTGCCAGCTGATGTTTGAGATTTGGTAACTTTGGAATGCTTTCCACTCAGCTGCCATTCTCTTTGAACTGAGCTCTGTTTTTATCAATACCATGAAACTCGTTTTTAGACATTTTCCGAACAACAAACATAGGGTCACTCAACCTTCAATATCTCGATCAAGTCTTTTTCTTTCGTTGAAAGTAGATGAGGTTGGAGAGAATAGTAACATTTATTTCATCCGTAGAAAACAATGAGGTCTGCTCTGGCCATGGGGTTTGCGAGTGTGGAATGTGCAAGTGTCAAGTCATTTCTGAGGGTAGATACTCTGGAAGGTATTGCGAGAAGTGCCCCACTTGTTCAGATAGATGCGAGGAGTTCAAGGACTGCGTTCAATGCCAAATGTACGAAACAGGACCATACAACAAGGAGGAATGTCTCGAAAAATGCAAACTTTTCACTCCGATAGCAGTCGATAAAGTAGTCGGTAAGATTCTAACCTTTAAACAGTTCATATGATGCGAAAGTGAAGATAATATTTTTGAAAGTATTAAATCTTTTGAAGTAGCATTTGATTAGGCTGCAACATTGGATCTGTGAAAATTGAAAATAAGTGCTCTAATGATTTCTTTAACTTCAGTCGATGAGAAGAAAAACGAAATTTCCTGTGCCTTCTACGATGAAGATAACTGCCGCTACGCTTTTGTATATTACTTCGAAGCTGGGCATTTCGTCGTAAGAGCTCAAGAACACAGAGATTGCCCACCGAAGGTAAGCAATATAAAATCATCAAATTCTCTTCATTTCAAACTCTTCTATTCCAAAACTAGATTCTTTTAAACCACTAGGATGGACTGCAGTTTTATTTTAGCTCTTGATATATTCATAGGTGTTTTTGCTGGGAATCATTTTGGGAGTTGTCGCAGCCGTTGTGTTGATGGGCTTGGCCATTGTCCTACTTTGGAAACTCTACACCACTTTGCACGACAGAAGAGAATTCGCCAAGTTTGAGAAGGAACGCATGATGGCCAAATGGGACACTGTTAGTGTTTTCGCATTTTTGTTCCCTTACATTTTTATAACCCCTGTATAACTAACCTAACCTATTTTTTTTCGTAGGGCGAGAATCCTATCTATAAACAGGCGACCTCGACCTTCAAGAACCCCACTTACGCAGGGAAGAGTTAGATCTGAGTGTTTCCGATATTCTAAACACCTTAACTGCCATTTGTTGTTTTCCAACAGTCTTCAGATGCCATATTGTTTTTGCGGATATGAATATTTAGAGTTGGAGGTTATGTTTAGTACCTACATAGGATGGCGTGTCTCCTGAAGATATCCCTGAATATTCCGGGCTTTATATGTATGTATAGTTGTAATAGTGCCTTAGATTTATACTTCGTACTTAAAGTGTAATATTTATCTAATATGTGAATTTTTAACTATTTACTGTAGAAATAATGCAGCTTATATTTTTTGGAATGTTTTTCACTAGATGCTTCCTGTAGTTTGCATCGTTTTCGTGGCTGGACAGGTATTTTATTTCAGATCTTTTACCATGAAAACCTTGGAAATTGTCTATCGAAAAGTATTTTCTCCAATAATTACTAACTTTAACTGTTACTTCTTCATTCAAAAATTCTTATTTTCAAAATATCCTATATTTCTGTTTCTCATAAACACGAAAACGTAGTAAGTACAAATAATCCATACTCAGCTGTGCATAGAATTGAAATATTGATGCCTTATATAAAATATAAGAAAGAGAAGTATTTTATTCCTTTCTATATACTTTGAAATTTTTTAAGCCAGTGACTGTATCTCGTATTCAAATAGATCTAAGACTGAAATTCAATATTAGAATATTTTGTCTGCCACAATTTGAATTTGCCAAAGACTAATGAAAGAAGTCCTGTTTTTCCTTTTGGACAGCTATTATATATCTTGAAAAGGTTGTTTTCAGTTAATATTAAGCATATTATGGAATTGTTAACATAGAATTGGGACTACTTAATATTTATAGAATTTTTTAGATTTGTAATTATTAAAATTATACTAATTGGCCTTGAAAAATCTGAATATATTTATTATAGAGTTAAGTAAGTCTTTCATTTTCAGTCTTTTTTTTACATCATTTTCAGCAGTGCTAAACCTAAAAACGAGAAAATTCCAGATCCTAATAGCAGCAAGAAGAATAAAATTGCTATGGTGAGAGTTCTATCTTTCCCAGAACCCTCGTAATTCCTAAAAAAAAAAATTATTAAATTCTTTTCGATGTCTGAGTGTCAACTTACTTTGGTAACATGATGACGCATATATTCGTTAGATATCCGTTGCTAATAGCAATGAGGATGATGACCAAGATGTAAACTATGTCATTCTTGAATAATACAGTTGAGTGATGTTTTGCAGACAAGTTACAGAAAAGAAGTACAGGAATAAGTGTAATTCGAAGAAGAGACAGTATAAGAACTACCACTTCATTTGTTGGCTGTAAGCAAAAGGAATTGCTAAAAGGATTGAATTGGTTACTGTCTATACACATTAATAGATAAATTGATCGTTAATAGAGGCCTTAACAAACAATTTCCTAATTAATAGTGATCTTGATACTCAAGTTAACTTGTCGACCTCATTCCTAACAAACTGAAGATAATTACTCAACAAAATAAGGGCACTTATTTAATATAACACCATGGATATTTGCTAAATTTATATTTGGTTGGCTTGAACAGTAATGTATCAATAAATATACCAGGTGGCCCAATTAATTTCGAAATCGTTAGTGAATGTAATTAACGATCAATTTTGAGTACATTTATGTCCTAGTGCCTAAAATATAGGCTATGATTCTGGTCATATAGATAAAAATACTAAACCACCTACTTTCCCAATCCTGAGAGCAGTCTCACGTCCAAATAAATCCACGCAGTTGTAAACAAAGAATGTAATAACTGGTACAAAAAAAGTATCTGCAAAAACATAACAATATAACACACAACCTCCAAGTTTTTACAGTGAATACAATACCACTCCATTTGCTCCCAGGTTCTGTTGACACTATAGTAGCAGTTATACCAGGATGTACCATACTGCTTATTCCAATAATAAGTAGCATAGACGCAAACACGAATTTTTGTCTTTCAAAAATCGAAGCTACCAATCCTTTGGGTATCTCCACTTTAGTGGCTGTTATGTTACTCGTCTGTTTCAAATGATAAATGAAGAACGGAGAATACTTCAGGCAAGACACGAAAGAAACGGCCACCAAAACAATGAACGCTACTGTTGCAGAAAAATAAAGAAAACCGTTGATCTCTGGTTTTGCGTCTATGCTCAGAGTTACTATTTGAAGTGATGATGAAAATATACCACAAAGTGCTTGGCCTGACAACAGGGCAGATATGTATACTGGTGAGAATTTCGCACACATCTGGAACAGCGTGACAAGAAAACATGCGTTGATACCTAAAACATCAATCTTGAAAAATTTCTTCGTCATTATCCAATAGTTGAAAAAACTTACAGGATATCATAAAAATTATCAGCAGCGTCATATAAAGGAACTCTTTCTGCCCTAAAAAAATAAAACTTCTTGAATATAGTTTTTCCAATGAAGCTGAGATATCCAGGACATTATTAATATTTGAAAAAAAAAAATAAACGTGTCAATCGAAATAATTCAACATGTGGCGACATTCTGTTCAATTTTGGTTGAAAATGTCGTGTCAAATATTGCTGCCCTGTAATTTGAAAAAAAAAATATTGTCCCTGCTCGGGCACCATGTACTCACAAGAATCTGTATCAATTCCAACAAAAATTATAACGGTGACAAACATGCATATATAGGCAGTAAGGCAGCCAATCATTCTGTGTGTCAAATTCCAAGTTCTGGTATAAATAACAGAAAGTACCAAAGCAACAATTGTTGTAATATTCCCCACAAGAGCAAAATCTGCAGTGAATTCATCTTGAAGGTCTGTGGTGGAGTTTGAAGAAGGATTCCATGCTTTATTGGTATCTCTCAGCTTGTATTTCCAGTACTAAAACATCAACATTTTGATTAGGCGTTCCACAAGGGTCTGCCTTTGAACCACGTAGTTTTAAAATGTCGCAACGGAAGAGGTATGTTTTCGGGCCAGATGATGAGAAAATGGAGCTTACCATTTGAGCATTTGGGAAAATTGAACCAGAAACTTGAGCCAACGTTCCCAAGCAATACATCAAGATAAATGTCAAATGATACTGATCTTCCACATCTTCTCCGAATGTGCTAGTCATTTTGAATGGTATAAAACGTTGACACTATTTGAAAAAACGAAAGTTTGCAAAGCGATTCATCTCACTGCAATGAAATTCGATTGAAATTGGCAACGATAAAACAAGCAATTACTAGAAACGATTTACAAATCCGCGAGTTCGGTTATCTCGTTTTGTTTCAGGGCAGATAAATACATAATGTAAATAATTGGAAAGAATTGATTCCAATTCCAGAGTCGCGCTGATAAGGTTTTATTTTACCGTTATTTTAATTTTGATAAGATTTTATGAATTGTGATGCGTATCCCATAAACAGATATTTATAACCGTACAAGTTATAACTTTATTGCGTCAGTAATATAACTTGTCTGTAAATAATTCCCAACACACTTGAATAAATGAGCAATTTGCTTGCAGTGGTTGTGTGGTGATTCCCACTTGTCAAAATTGCAGATAAGCAAAAACGACTCAAGAAAAAAAGGTACTTAATATCCTTTCTTATCCCTAATCATGTTCCCATAGAGATGACAAACCCAGTGATCTGGAAAGGTTATTACAAGCACATATATTTTAATAATTATTTTGCTGTGATTGAATATCAAATTTCTCAAAAAAAAACTTTATTCAGATACATTAAATCAACAATACTGATAACAACGACAAAGTCGTTTTCCATTATTAATTAGTTAATAATTTTATCACAAAATTTGGACGCAAACTTGACCCATAAAAGATGCTAGGAAAAGTATAACTCCGTTTGAGGTAGAGAGGAGGGAAAATGCATCAGTCTTCACATCTGAGGGCACCAAACTGAAAAAAAAGCAATTCCTGTAAACGTGTAAACTAATACAAACGCAAGTCTTCGAATATATAGAAAAGTTTCCAATAGGAATGTTGCAATTTGAAATGGTTTTGATTAAGGTGTGGGTAATCTATCGATTGCCTCGAAAATATTCGAGTTAAGTTAAATTTCGTACCAAAATGCTAAAAACTGTGTAAAAACTTGGAATGATCAAAGCCACACCCCTAAGGGTTCTGTAGAAAGGCTTTGCTAACGGTCGAATGGAAAACGGCCTGAATGCCCATAAAAATCAGCATTTCAGGGCGAATAATTCAATTAAATTCAGTCCAGTTTACAACTACAACATATGTGCAACACTTGCATCGACAACGAGAAGAGTAAAGATTTTCATATCTGTTCCTGTATCTTTTCATGATAGAATGACATAACATACTGATCACAAATGACAGAAGAACTGTCAAAAAATAATACGCAGTGATGCCATTATAACCATTTTAAATTGTGTCATTCCTATTGAAAAAGCCTCTATTCAGATAGAAGTCTCTATATTGATGTTGAATGGAGCAAGACGCCATTGCTCAATTAAAGGTGGTCAGGGTAAAAGAGAGCCCCTTTCTTCTCTACTTACTTTTCTACGTTTATATAGGCCACATTCGCTAGATAACCTGAGGAAGCTCCGAAGGTTATTATGATGATCATGTACTGCCAGTCGTGGGGAAATAACACTGGCAGATTTCTTCTAGGACGAGCATTACACATCATA
This sequence comes from Harmonia axyridis, assembly GCF_914767665.1. Lineage (NCBI taxonomy): Eukaryota > Metazoa > Arthropoda > Insecta > Coleoptera > Coccinellidae > Harmonia > Harmonia axyridis. The sequence goes on from NC_059505.1 coordinate 38,452,528, forward strand.
ACGGCTGGAACGAAGAGTAGAAACCGAAAAAGAGATATTATAACCAGGTAAGGTCCATTAAGTTTCTGCAAAAATACAAAGTTTCATTTGGTTCAGAAAAGACATTCAGCATTTTACCTTCTTCACTTTGGAGGCTGTTATCCTACCGCAAACGTCAGAGAGGCAGTACATGAAGTAAGTCGTGACAGGTACAAAAAATAGGTCTGTAACAAAAACAAACTCTTAGTTTAAATATGTAGGATTATGATAGATTTGACTATTTGCTCCTTCGAGTATCTATGTCCATCTTCTATCTTATTCATCACCAAGAACCTTTTTAACTATTTTTTACCTTATTGCTAATCTTACCATTCCACTTGCCATCACCAAGACTGTCCGAAACCACCAGAGAAGCCACTGCAGGGTACACCGGCAACACCGTGAATATCACCAAACCCATTATTGCCACACTGGTCCACATTTTCCTAAATATCTGGAAAACTTCTGAGTAAGTCAAAACTTTCGTCCTCTTTGTTATGAGTCCATTTTTGACGTAGTGTCTGTAGAAATTCGTCTGCAGAGACACTGTGAACATTATCAGGGTGAAGCTGACGAAGACGATACCGGAGCTGAAGTATATTATGGCAGTCAGTTTGGAATCTGCTCCTATGGCAAGAGATAGAATCTGGAATACTGCAGAGAATATTCCTGCTGTTCCCTGGCCTATCAAATATGGGATTAAGTAGCCAGGTGGGAAGAATGATATGACTTCGTAGATGCTTATGTTGATGAAGGATTTCATCGCTAGAAAGTTGAAGGAACATTTATATTGTACAAACTAAAACAATAAGTTTTCTATGTTGTTTAAAGCATTACAATGGACACTCACCATTTATAGAAGCCACTGTTGCCATTGTCACCAAGAAAAACTGATTCTGCCCTGCAAGACAAACAGACATGAACCAAGCAGTTTCTAAATATCAAGGTCATCTTACATGTGTCCGTATTGACAAAAATAAAGCTAAGTACAGCCACGAAAAGAAGAAGAATCACCGATATCGCACAGAGAATGGTTGTCCTGGTGTTGATTTTGTACCTGATCAATGTTACCAGCAGGTTGAAGCACATGCTGGTCGTTTGGGAGATAATGGTCAAGACGGATGCAAACTCGATCTGCCACCACGTCCTATCTTCCACGCTGATCTCTGTTAGTGTCGTGTTTCTGAATTTGTACATCCAGTACTGGCAGAAAAGAATAAGGTTAGTCAAGGTTGAGAGATGGAACTGTGGTAATGTAGATTTTGCACTTACGTGGCTTGCGGTAGTGAAGAAATTGAATGGTAGGAGAAGAAGCACTCCTATTAGGAAGAAAGTTATGTAGATCAAGTTGAAGGGATCTTTTGGTGGTTGAGGTTTGACTGTGATTGGTGGTTTTGTCCCATACTGTGTTTTTTCTGGAAGAGAGAAATGAAGGCAATGTTGACAATGATTATCTACTTTTCTTTCTACCTAGCCAAAAAAAAAAAGTTCATAAGGTTTCTGATCAAGTTTTGGGGCAGAATAGACTATTCGATATAAAAATTTTTTTTTACTATTTTACTATTAAGAGTAGTTGGATTTCTGATCGTACGGTTAACGATTTCTCGAAATGACAACCCCGCCTCCCGTAGTCCAATAATTCTTCAAATTCACTTAGCTGGCTATAAATTCCGCGTACACGTGTTCTAGGCATTTTAACAACAACTAAACATCGACTTTGGATCTCCTCGAACAGCAGATTTGTTGTAAAATTTAAAAAACGACTGCAATATAAGTAACAAAAATTGTTTACATGGAAGAACCTTGATGATTTGTATCTGCAAATTCAATCATTTAATCCTTGCTATACTATCTATCTATGTTTTACCAAAAAGAAGTTAAAATTTCAACAGTTCCTTCTGGGTGTTGCAGTTTCTTCGTCAGTTAGTATATATCCCTAATTATACATATCATAAAATTAAGATTGGAAAAAACATTGTTGAATTCCTAACGGAATATGTTGTTATGTTTAATTATGTTTACTAATCATAAAGATTATAGAGCACGGAAGTACGAATAGAAACATGCAGAGGTTTATGAGTTAATGTCAGTTTTGTTTTCAAATTTCCCATGCAACAATTGTGGAAAACTATGGATTTCTTATCAATTATTGAACTGCATCAATATTTCTGAAACCAAACTGTTGGGCTGCTTATGTCTCTAACAATTGTCAATGGAGATTTGCAAAATTTGAGAATAAACATAATAAGAGTAGGTGTTTTAGGAAAAATTCTAAGATTTACGTGAAAAATCATGTCATAGGCTTTACCTTGAGTCTTTTGTGATGGAACATCGTTCATTTCAAAAGCATAATTTCACTACACTGCTCGATATCCCAAGTTCTTGATCACAAAATTTCCACAATCCAACAAATGGGAAATAATCGATTTGCTAGATCGACAGTAATAACTCAGAACTATTGTTACATTTTTTTTATATACATTCAACCGTTTGCCGGCTAATTTCAGCGCCAATTTTGTTAAATTGACAACTTCCTCCAAAGCTATTCCTCACTCGTGGAAAAGAAGATGCACAGAACTTTCGCGGAACTCCAATTGAAAATTTTTTTAAGCTGTCTGTGAGTCATTTCGCTATCGGTTACTTCAAGATACAAGGGTCATTTTGTAATTGAAGAGCCTAATAGGTTAATTATCTATCTTATTGAAACCGCATCAGTTTTCCTGAATTTAGGTGAGAAACCGAAAGAATGTCAAAATACATTAAAAAAATTGTGATATTTTTTAAAAGTGAGTAATTCATCCAGAAATTGAGCAATTGCTGCAATCATATCGTAAGGAAATGGAATTCGTAGTCAAATTCAATTCTTTCCGGCTGGACTATCGTAAACACGATAACTCTCAAATGAAAAAGTTAGTAACTTGAAATTTTCTGGATCTTGTTTGCCATGCTTGTGTTCGTTAGCAGGCTAAAACTGACTAGGGGTTCAGTAAATACAACCGTTTCCAATATTGTTCTCCTGATAATTTCAAAATAATGGTTTCGATCAAGATGAAATTTTGAGTGTAATTATTAAATAACAGTTTTAAGCTTTGTGCAAAATTTGATGTAGACTGTGTCGTCAGATTCATTGAAAATTTCTGTAACAAATCCAACTAGGTTGAAATTTAGGTTCTGCATGTAGAAAAGATTTCATGTTATACCACTGCTTCACCTGCTTAAATTTTATCTCGAGTGTTATTCTAGATGACTAGTTCACAGGAAAATTCGTCGAAAAGTAATATGATAATATTTGAGAAATCCAAGGAAACAACAATTTTTGGGAAATCCAAGATATGATGTATTAAATGGGAACATGTTATTTTTTTTGAATAATTGAGTATTAATTACAATTTGTTTGGTTAATTATTTGAAGATTACTAATCTCGATTACAGCAGACAAAATCCGATCTGATACTATTTTCTGATAATTTTGATTCGCAGCAGATATATGATTGTCCTCTCTAAGATTTTGAATAAGTTTCAAATGATATTCTGCATTTTTGTGTAAGTCAAATAATCACCCGAATGCCAGGTGAAGACTATCCAAGGGTGCAACACGAGCATGAATGAACCAGCGCTCAAAAGGATCCTGTCATTTACGTTTGCCGACAGATGTTTATGAAACAAAGTCTTATTTTGGCTTGAAAAATACGTCCTTGAAATGTTGATACCAAATTTGGAAACAGCCAGTATATCAGATGTAGCTAAAAACCACATGACGACTGAATAATCGACTTCTATAAATGTTGAAAAGACTTTTACAAGTATTCAAGGCAGCTAAGAATGAAATGGACCATAACGAAAATGGGAAAAGTACCCCTTTCACTAAGCTGATGTAACTTCTAGTAAGTGAACATAATGTGCATGAAGAGTTTTATTTCACTTTAATTATTATGTCATGCACAAGATGTGAAACTTGTTCGTAAGAAAAATGTGGGGATATGAACGGTGCCTTGTGGAACTCCACTCACTAAAGGGAGGGTGTATCAATAAGAGCTCTATAAATTTTGAACAGTTTTTTACAATTCTTCAAGGCAGCTAACAACATAGTCGACAAAAAACGGAAATGAGCGAACTATAATATGTCCTTTTTCTAAGCTGATGTTACTTGAAATAATAAGTGAACTATGATATCCATTGAACTACCTTTGGTTGAGATTTTATTGGCCATAACGTGGATGAAAAGTTTTATTTCACTTTAGTTATTATGTCATGCACAAGATGTGAAAGTTGTTCGTAAGAAAAATGTGGAGTATTGAACGGAGCTTTGTGGAACTCCACTCACTCAAGGGTGTATCAATAAAAGTTCTATAAATTTTGAACAGTTTACAAGTCTTGGAGGCAAAAACGAAAATGAGCGAATTATAATATTACGTCCTTTTACTAAGCTGATGTTACTTGTAATGATGAGGGTTGATAATTATCAATTTTTGATGGGCCTACCTTCTGTCTCATCTCCAGGCCGCAGCCTCAACACAATCCGGGCAATCTTCCTCTTCCACCAGCATTTGCCCAATTTCGAACTCACGGGAATCATTGATGTTAAAACCACCGACGTTGAAGACCCAACTGGAGCCAAAACCATGAAGAATTCGCGAATTGTTATCGTTTGAAGAAATGATCACAATGCTCTTTGTTTTTCTTATCGGACTTGGGCATGATTAAGAGTTCCTTTCTTTACAAACACCTGATATTTCGTATCTGGCCAATTGATTTCCTGAATTCGTGTTTTTTTTTCGGAAACGATTACATGCCGAAAGAGCGTTGTTTCTATCATTTCTGATGGTAAACGTCAGTTTAATTGTTAAAACGTTGGGCCGAACTTATATCGGCTTTGAGAAAGGTCAAAATTTAGATTTGTCTCTGGGATACGTACACTGCCCGACACTTTTGCTAGCGTATAATTCCGACAATGCTAATATAATCAAAGAAATATTCATGAAGCTGTAACACTACTACTTTTAATGGGCTGATTCCATTCAGGAACTTTTTAAATCGAGGATCTTCTTTGGGGGTTACGCAACAATCTTACTCATGGAATTAGCTGATTTACTGCATAATTAAAATTCAAAACTGAGTACCTAAACCAGTTGTCCACCTGGTGACCTATGGAAATATGGTAATTCATTTCGATAAAATGAATTATAACCTGTGAAATCGCAGATATATGGGAATTAGGAAGTTATAGCTATTCTGATTCAAATTCTTGGAGGATTTACTGAATATTGATAAAAATGAATTAAATAGGCCTATCAGTTTCTCCGAGATATTCTAGATAGTATAATGTACTCAATTGATGGAATTCCTGATACAGAATAAAACACTAGCGGCAACCACCATGGATACCCAAAAGTCATATCTATAAGAACGGTTGGATACCAGTTCATTGATAAAATAGTTGAAGCATTTGAGAATGGAGAACTAGCTTTGGGAATGTTTCTTGATCTGACCACAGCATACAGGGTGATTCACCGAAATGGCCCATTAGACATTGATGGAAAACTAATCATAAGTTTGAGCTGAAAATTTGCATATTGGGGTTTGAGACAATGATCTTTCTCCCTAAAATATTTTCAGATCTCTACAACTGCCTGTTATACCGGAAACAAACTACTACTTCCTTATTTCAAATGGCACACCAAGTATATTATTGCATCATTAGATAGCTTTTTTGATGACAATTTCAGCAATATGCCATACTTTGGGTAAAAACTCAAGGGTTCATGAGTTAATGGGATTCTTATGAAAAAAATGGTGGCGATGAGGAATCACATTTTTTTGAATCAATTGGCAGAGAAAGCTTTTTTCGAATTTTTTTTTTCATATTCGATTTTGCAAATGCGTAGTATTATAAGACTGTTTGCGGTTCGGACCTAAAATATACAGGGTGTTCATAAGAAGTTCATGAACTTGGACAACTCAAAGCCTTTGAGAATGGAGAACTAGCTTTGGGAATGTTTCTTGATCTGACCACAGCATACAGGGTGATTCACCGAGATGGCCCATTAGACATTGATGGAAAACTTATCATAAGTTTGAGCTGAAAATTTGCATATTGGGGTTTGAGACATTGATCTTTCTCCCTAAAATATTTTCAGATCTCAACAACTGCCTGTTATACCGGAAACAGGCTACTACTTTCTTATTTCAAATGGCACACCAAGTATATTATTGCACCATTAGATAGCTTTTTTGATGGCAATTTCAGCAATATACCATAACTTGGGTAAAAACTCAAGGGTTCATGAGTTAATGGGATTCTTATGAAAAAAATGGTGGCGATGAGGACTCACATTTTTTTGAATCTATCGGCAGAAAAAGCCTTTTTCGACATTTTTTTTTCATTTTCGGTTCTGCAAATGCGTAGTATTATAAGACTGTTTGCGGTTTGGACCAAAAATATACAGGGTGTTCATAAGGAGATCATGAACTTGGACAACTCAAATTCATCAAAACTCAAGATTTTCTGATTAGAACCTATATTTTTTATTACTTCAGTCGATTCCACGTACAAAAATATTGATAACTTAAGCAAAGCCTATACCTAAAATGAATACTTTAAGAGTTATCGAGAAAGAACCTCAAATGAGGAAAAGCCGCAATTCCTCACTGTGTGGAGTAGTCTGTGATTTTCTGAAAACACAGAAAGAAACTAAAATTCGATGTTTGGATAACTAAATTTTACATTTCATACAATTCATTTCCACGCATTTTTTCATTTATTTCTCCAAGGTGACCTCCATCTAACTGCAGGTACCATACGGTGTCATGAATTTAATTTTCGAACTGCCGGTAATCCTGCTCCTCCCAGACAACTTTTTTTTTGCTAGACTTGAGACATCTTTAGACCTTATCGAAATATTAGTCATCTTACATTTTCTATAAATAGACCGGTTTCTTCTGCTTGTTGAGATGTCTATGAGCTCATTCAATTCCATCCTGCGGGAATATTCTTATAACCTCTGTCTGACTTCAAAGAGAAGTTTACAATTGTAATTTTTATTTTGTTCGCTTCAATCAGCATATGACAGCATGAATTTTGGGGGTAGATCTGTTCTCACTAATTCATCGCCATATATTATTATATATCTCAAAATATGGACACTGTTTACACCAATTAATACAAAGCTTTTGACAAAGGTCATCATGCGACACTTTTGAAAGTCCTCTCGGATTATATCGAAGGATCGAATCTGTTGAGTAAAGTCATACTTGTGCGATAGATTTCAGTTCGTCATCATAATTTAGGCATTATCGTCCGTTTAAAGGGATGAATCGGGAGTGCCTCAGGGACCTCATTTAGGGCCACTCCTTTTCATTTTATATATTAATGATATTTGCAAGTGTTTTCTTCAGTTTTCTTCACATAAACTTCGAACTTCACGCGGATGACATTGAAATTAGAAAGTTTCAGGATGATTTCGACATATTTTATTTATTTTGTTCCCTGCACTATTTGTCCTTAAATGTTAACAAGTGCAAACATATAAAATTTACTAAAAACATCAAAATCGTAAGAAATTATCTTTCTCCGGATAGTATGATAGTATGAGAGTGAAAGCCAAGGTCTTGGGAATATATCTGGATTCGAATAGTTATTTATAATACAAGTGCAGAAGGCATTGATATTCTTCCACGAGTTTTGGAATGAACGAGTGGTAGAATGTGCCTTCTGTACGAGTATTATACATTATTTTCTCTAATTCATTGCATTTTCATCGAAATTAATGAAATATTTCCATAAATATAATTTAGTGATTTTTGCATTGAAAAATGTTGGTTGGCAGAACTGATTTCTTTGAGGCAAATTGATGAATTGACAGATAAAGCCGTGGCGGAAAGTTCGGAGTACCAACATAGAATAATAAAATATAACCATGAAAACTGTGCGTTTCTAATATATTCTCACACGATTTTGTTCTACAAGATGTGGAACAATGAACGGAATAACCACAGAATTGGAGAAATTATCATTCGACACCACATAGATGATGTTGTTTCTAGATGTAGAGCTTTCAGAATGCTCGGTTTCATTCTGAGAATTTCGCGTGCATTCAGAAGTTGTTTTTTACTTGGACGCGACAAGCTGTTATCGCCAGAACGCTGATAAACGTATCTTCGCCCAGGAAATATCCTTTGGCCTTACAAAAATTGATGAACTTTCTCCATATTTACTGTCTGTTGGATTTGATATTTTTAACTATATTTTCCTCGATCATTTGTGGAGAGAATTCACCAAAACTCTACATTTTTTGATATTTTAGAGTTCATCTGACATTTTTCAGTATTTTTTGGGGTGTCATTGGCTACAGGATGGTTTTGTCATGCAATTTTCGCTCTGCAGTGCAATTACCGCTGTTTTTTCTATAATTTCATTCCTGTCATCGTGAAATTTATCATATATACATTTGAGGGAAAATATATATTTTTTTGTATCTTCCAACATGGAGTACATACAGTATATACATCAAAGTGTTCCACGAATAATAGTACATAAGAAGTGTATTGTTTGTTTCATTGAGTAAACGTAGGTGTCTTTTAAGTGTAAATTTGTTTTTGAATAATTTGATGCAACATCGACAATATAATTAGCTCAGTCCAAGTCTGGGTAACTGATTATCAACTACACCTTAATATTTATCGTTATCCTAGACGATGAAAGTTATTGATGAGATGCAATTGTATCCCCTAATCTAAACGAATAAACTTAAGACATGTTTCAACACTGTTTCAGACTGTCCTGCATTCACACTGAAATCAAGTACAGTTATTTATTAAGCACCTTGTATAAATCATTTCTGAAACTCGTAATGTAGATTCAAGTCTTATAAACCTTAATTATTATTTATTAAACACCTTGTATAGATCATTTCTGAAAACTCATAAAATAGATGCAAGTTTTATAAACAAAATTAAACCACAAATTACTAAAAACAACTTTTATTGAGACTTCTTCAAAAAATAAATCGACAATATCGCCAAAATAGCTATCCAAATGACTTCAACTCCGTATCCCTTAACCACCTCAAAGTAGGTCAAGTCCCAACCCCTCGTGAGTACGTGCCTGAAGGATTGAGTTGGGATTGTAAATGGAGTAAACTGCGATATCCACTGTAGTACCTTTGGTTGTGATTCGATTGGCCATAACGTACCTGAAAAAGTTAAATTTCACTTTAATTATTATCCTACATGCTGAAAGTCGATGTGAATGTTGTTCGGTAAAAAATGTGGGGACTTGAACGGTACCTTGTGGAACTCCACTTATGGAAGGGAGTAATATGAGATTCTGCTGAGAAAAAGTATATTATTATTATTATACTAGACCTCGAAAAACCTTAAAATTGAAACTCAGGTCAGGTGAATGTCTACATTCAATGTCCTGAAACCATAGAAAATTCCATTTGAATTTTTTTTTAACCAGGCACTTCCCCAGGCGTTTTTCCAGTAGATCTTTTAAAATGGGACAGCATGTATAAGGTAAATGATATGAATGATTAGGACAACCAAATTATAAAATCTTGCGCTGTCATTGACCGATGATGAGAACGCCAGTTCTCCCATCATGATTTTTGGAAATATGGGAACAATTTTGATGTACTCTGTATATGTAGATAAGAAACAACTCACCAGAAATCAAGATGACTGGATAAAATCCTCCAGCAATACATATATTAGCGTTGAAATACTTGTCTTTGGCTATTATGGAGACTAGAAAACCTATAAAAAAATTCAATACAAACAACAAATACTACTTTCTCCGAGACGTGAATTCAGAAGCGTTTGAGTGCTTGAAGACTACATACTATATGTATGTAGTTCCCAAAAATTGTGACATATATTCTTATTGCTCACCGTAAACTATACCGTAAACCCCTTGCAACAATCCAAAGAGGCTCAACAACCAGATGCTTCCTTGTATTTCCGCCCCATAGATCACAAAAATGACCACCAAAACCTCTATCATCTGAACCACCATGACAGCAAACTGTAGGATAAAATGAGTGGACAGTACCTCAAGAACTGTTACCCCGGCTACAGCTGATCTGTCCCAGACTCCACTCAGCCTCTCTGAGATGAGGATTTCACATGTTAGCATGGTTGACATGTAGGATACCATGCTGAAAGGGAAGACAGATTTTTGAATGTGTATAATAGAATTTGAATTGTGTATAAGAGAGAAAGGAAATTTTGAGCTTCTGGCCTTGGTCTAGTTGGTTTTCAGCCTTTCAGAACTGCAGGATATTTAGTCAATTATTTTTATACCATACCCACACAATTCCCAAAAGATCATAGATAATACTCATAAATTTAACAATCTCCTTAAAATTTCAGCTATTACAAGTGTATGTTTCTGAGTCAGGCAAGCTCTGATCACTCGCACCACAGAAACTACAGAACATATTATACAGGGTGTTTTTTTTTCGAGGTATATAGCTTTAAGTTGGCATTACTGTTCAAGATGGCTACCAATTCAACAGCTGTCAAGTGATTTATTCTCAGTTTGGTTTGGCAATTCATCATGAATAGACTCACGCCTGAACAACGCTTGCAAATAGTGCAATTTTATTTCGAAAATAATGGTTCTGTGCGGAATACGTATCGCGCACTACGTCCATTAGCGATGAAGCGCCCTTCTGGTTGAATGGCTACATCAACAAACAAAACTGCCGCATTTGGAGTGAAGCTAATCCTCAAGTGTATGTCGAAACACCGTTACATCCAGAAAAACTGACTGTTTAGTAGCTTTATGTGCTGGTGGAATCATTGGTCCGTACTTCTTCAAAAACGATGATGGCCAGAACGTTACAGTCAATGGTGATCGGTATAGAGCTATGATTTCTAACTTTTTCATTCCTGAATTGAACAACCATGATGTCCAGGAGCTGTGGTTCCAACAAGACGACGCAACATGTCACAAAGCTCGTGCCACAATCGATTTATTGAAAGACACGTTTGGTGACCGCCTAATTTCACGTTTTGGACCTGTGAATTGGCCTCCAAGATCCTGTGATTTAACACCGCTAGACTACTTTCTGTGGGGCTATGTAAAGTCATTGGTCTATGCGGATAAGCCACAAACCCTTGACCATTTGGAAGACAACATTCGCCGTGTTATTGCCGATATACGGCCACAAATGTTGGAAAAAGTTATCGAAAATTGGACGTCCAGATTGGACTACATCTGAGCCAGCCGTGGCGGTCATATGCCAGAAATAATATTTCAAATGTGATGCCACAATCTACGATCTAGCAACCTCTGAAGTTGACACGTGAAAAACCAACCACACCAAGTCTAGAAGGCCTGGAATTCCCTAACTGTGTTGAACAATCCTGTCGTGACGCCTTCAAGATGGCAACTTATGTTGCCCAAGAGATCTACCTGATGAAGAAACCTGGTATCATAGTTTCGGTGACTTCTGCTTCTTTATTGCCGTAGACTATGTTGAAGGAGATTATTTTGTTGATGAAATCTGCATAGTTGCAGTGGTGCAAAAGTTTGGACATGTGGGACCGGAACAATTTTAGAAGTTCGTTCTGTACAGATATTGCAATTACGTAATCTGGAAAAAAAATAGAAAATGAGAAGAGAAAAGATAAGGAAGAAATGTGGTTTTCGCTCATCTTGCACACTAAACATTTTCAGTAGAAATTAAAGCGCATATTGGAGATTGTTCAATCACTGTACAGAATCATTCCAAACTGTGGAAAATGATTCTGCACAGCTTTTAACAGATACTACATGGTATTTACACTCAACATGCAGAGTCTTTTGCTTTGAATACAAATAAATGATAATATAAAGGCTATATTTCACAGCAGTCATAAAACAAATACTTTCCTAAAGCCTTCAGCCTAGTTAACTGCCTAATAACAGCTCAGATACCATGAGTAATATTTCAAGAAACTAACCTAATCATTTCGATTGTAACAAGTCAAACGTCGAATTCTTCAAATTCTAGATTATTTTAATGAAATGTAATAAACATTTCTGCGAAATTCCAACGCTTTCTTGGTGTTACAAGTCCAAGAGTATATTTCTTCATTACTTGAGTAAATAATGAAATTCACAAAAAAAATGTTCTAACTGAAAATTTACCAGACATATCCATGTAAATATTGATTGTGCTAAGATTCAACACTTCTCCTGCTGTTCTTTGACCAGAATGAATTCTCTCTTCAAGGGCATAAGAATAATTATTTGGTATATGGATTACCCCTGTATATTTGGCAGTGCGGATCCCTTCCAAGGCTTCAGAAAGGGAATCTACCTCTTCCTGAAAAGATTATGAAGATTAGGAGTCCACCAGAACGCTTCTTCTTAATCCTGTACTCATTGGATCGATCTGTCCAGTGACGAACGCTCAGAAATTCTACGTTGAGAACAATCAAACTATTCTTTATTCTTCTCGAGGAGTACCTACAGTATTCGAGTACTCTTTAGAGTAATAAACATAGATAGAGGGAGCATATGTCACTTTTAGTAAGCCAATTTTGTCCCCAACATGAACTATCAAATTTGACATGAAGCGCGAAGACATATCAGTGATACGATATTTTACTCAATGGACTAAATTAGTGATGTTGATAATACTATATTTGACACGATAGAATTAAAATATAGAGCAAAACTGATAAATCAGTGAAAAAATTTTGAAAATCCATCAATAAATGACTGAGAAATAGATTATTTAAATTTACGTATTTTAGCACGAAACGTCTTTGGTCTGTGACGTCACGGCACTTGCCTGTGACCTGTGATCGCTACACCATAAATTACGTTTAAATACTTAGCCGCGCCAAGGCTCTCGCGCCGTTTGTAGTTGTACAGTGTAGTTTTAACTCGAGTTTTGTTTTTATGTCACCATAATGGAAGAAGGCTTCGTGAAAGGACAAAGTGACAATTTGCCTAAAATAGATATATTCGCAGTGATGGAGTTTTTTTCTTCAAATCCATCTTATGTCAGTGCTGAAATAAAAGGAGTTAAACTTTTCAAGTAAGTATCTACTTTTGAGTTTGCTTCATCATGGTTCAACTTATAACGATGATTTATTTAAAAAACGTTTCATAAACAGTTTGTAGTTGAGTACTGGTTGTTGAAGTCTATCAATGGCAAAACATATTTATGTGAGGAGTAAAAAGTAAAAAGAGAAAAAAGTAATTTATATGTATGTAGTAAGTTATTTCAGCCATCGTATAATGAACAAAACACGATACGAACGGCACAAGTGATTGTACACCAATGAATTCGTAAGCACTCTGCGAATACCAGTCGTCTAGTGTGTGACGTCACGCCACTTACACGTACTATGAAATTATTCTTCCAAGCGCAACTTCAAAGTCCCATAACTTTTTCATTTCTAGAGATATTTCAATGATTCTTCCACATTTTTGTTTCATTTTACTTGAATTTTTAGAATTGATCCTTAACAAAAAAATGAAAACTAGTCCATTGTCGAGTTTCTCCACAAAGAACGCACTTCTTATGTCTCATAGGGAATCAACGTTTTATATTAACTCAAAATATATTGAAATAAATACCTGAATATATCATAAATTCAGAAAACAAACTTCAAGCGCGCCAAACGACGTGAAACCATTGATGACACTAGGAGAGCAAAAGTTGCCAAACCTTGGATTTCAGCAGGTAGATACAGAAAATAATGTATATTCTGCTTAGTGCTTATTAAAAATTCGACAATTAGGAAAAATATCAAATTCCAAATATTCAAATTTTAATATTTAATCGGGAATCACTCAAATAAATATATTCCATTCAATATGATATACATTCATAACGGTATAGTAAAATTGTGGATTTGAAATGAAATCACAATCCGACAACGTAATCTAACCATGTTGGTCACATGTAATAATTGCGTATACTTCCTTTATATATGTTTAATACTCTACGGAGTACTCTATCATGCAAATATTCATGAGTAGTGATAGTATTAAAAATTTGTGTCAATATTTCTCATATGAATACTTGTACCCGAATATGTACTCGAATTTCAGTAACCTGAACAAATACCTACGATGTCGAAAAGAGGCTCCTTTTCTATGAATTTCGAGAACATACAACCCATATTTTCCATATGACATCTTCCATATTTAACTGGCATTATAGAATTTTCTAAAGAAACGTTTTGGCATGATGAATCTTCATTCACAATAGCAAAATGTAAATTCTGCATATCCGATCCTATCACAAAAATGAAGGTCATACTGCACACAATAGGAAGGACGAAGAGAAGGAAAATCCAACCACTGAAAAATAAATTCATATATTGATGAAAGAAACCATAGATTTTTTATTGTCATCTTTCCAACCTGACATTCCGATAGAGCTCCTTCCAATTTTTGTCTAATAGTGCTTTGAATCTACTTCTGTTCATTCCCAGTGCACTATGTTTCTGTAAACCTTTCTCATCTATATTGGGTTTTGGAGTCGCCATCTGTTGGAAGACTTAGATGAGTTTTTTCATATACATTCTTTTGCTACATACCAGAGGGAATATCTCTTGGGAGTCTATGATACCAGGGTTGGTGTTACTGAAATTATTCAAGCTGACAGTTGAACTGCTGGAGTTCGACATTTTGTCCTGTTTCAAACATAGATCTAAGAACACATCTTCCAGAGTTTCGGTCCTGAACATCCTAAGCAAAGTATCTGGAGGTGCTTCTGCTAACAGCCTTCCACCTCTCATCAAACCAATCTGGAAAATATTTGGAAAGTAAGTCAATTTTAATAATATTGTTGTAAAAACTGCAAAATATAGGCTAATACCCTCTCTACTAACATAATCTGATCTTCTACTTTCTTCGATGTAATGTGTGGTAATAACAACGGTTGTCTGCTCTTTTATTGTGAGATCTTTCAAATAAGTCCATATCCTAAAAATTCATTGAATATAATTAAAAGATCCGAATCCAAATTCATGTTTTACCACCTATCTCTTAACAGTGGGTCAACACCTGCTGTGGGTTCATCTAAAATCAGCAACTTTGGTTTATGTATTAGAACAGCAGCAAAAGATATTCTTCTCTGTTGACCACCACTACAATCTTTTACTAATCTATAAAAAAAATTTCAGTAGTTGCTAAGATACATTTTCTATAACCTAAGAAGCATTCTTTTGTTTCTGGTATAGTTATTTATAAATCAAGTGCAGAAGGCATTGATATTCTTCCACGAGTTCAAAATTCAGAAACGAGCCACGAAGTGGCGAGTTTTTGAATGAACGAGTGGTAGAATGAGCCTTCTGTACGAGTATTATACATTATTTTCTCTAATTCACTGTATTTTTATTGAAATTAATGAAATATTTCCATAAATATCATTTAGTGATTTTGGCATTAAAAAATGTTGGTTGGCAGAACTGATTTCTTTAAGGCAAATTTCAAATTTGAACGATGAATTGACAGATGAAGCCGTGGCGGAAAGTTCGGAGTACCAACATATAATAATAAAATATAACCATGAAAACTGTGCGTTTCTGATATATTCTCGCACGATTTGGTTCTACTAGATGTGGAAGAATGAACGGAATAAGCACAGACTTAGAGAAAAGCTAGTTCTAAATCCTCATGAAATAATTGCTTCAATTGATAGAGGTAGAGCAAAAAATAAAACTAATTGAAGTTCTGAAAATTAACCAATCGACTACTAAATTTAGATAGTCTTAACCTCAACCTTCGAGAAAAACCTACTGAACAGAAGAAAGTGATTTTAAAAATATAGTAGCAGCACTATTTATTCAGTAAGGTATTTTTTCATTTTTTGTTTTGCCTTTCCTTATTATTATAATTGTTTTTATGTTAAATGGTTTTGTATCTTCCTAACTTTTAATTTATTACTTTTGTTTTATACAAACCTATTGCTTGGAGGTAGCTCGAGCAGCTTCTCAATTTCTTTGAACCTTTTTTTAATAACTGAATCTGGTAGTTCCATCAATCTACCAAAAAAGTAAATTGTCTCTTTGGCTGTGAACTCAGAAAACAAGGCAGTCTCCTGTAAAAAAAAAATTAGTACAATTTCAGGTTTCTGTTGTCTACATTTGTGATTATTCTACATAAAAAACTAGTCCGATATGTTACATCTATACTATAGATGCAAAATCTCCACCTGATCTGCTCTATTGTCACCAAAATATTGCTTACTTCTTTCCCAATCTACTACCTGATTTTTTTTTGGGTTTTATTGATATGATCAGATCGAATTATACACGAAGCTTGAAATTCTTGTTTTAGGTATATCTAAATCGTAAATCTCAACGACATTCTTCTTGAATTCTGTCTGGTATAGGTAAAGGTAACGTGCCTGACATAAAATTTTGCATGGAGCTTCAAACTGTCATTCTACATCTGAATGCAAAATTTTATCTCCTTCGAATTCGTAGAGTAAAATTATAAGAAAACAAAATATCGAAAGGCCTCATCTACGGAACCCATAGTTGTTTTAGATCCGTACCTACAGTGAAAATTTAAATTTTTTAGGTCATTCCGAGAGTTACTGTGTTTTAGGCTGGACGGACAGAATAGATTTGTTAAGGGAACAACCGCCATAGATATATTTAGTAATTATCATCTTCTTGTGAATAAACTAACCTGTGGCATGTATCCTACCCCTGGTCCTGGTATACCACTACCAATTGTTCCAGGCTGGCCACCCAAAATGCAAATCTCACCAGAATCTAGGTGGTTTCTCCCTACGATGCAACTTAAGAGGGTAGTTTTTCCACAACCACTAGCTCCCAGCAGGCCATATCTGAAATAAAGTGAAGGGGATGTTAGAAAACAATGTTATACAGGGTGTTAGTGGATAAGTGCCACAAACTAAAGGAGGGAAATTAGAGCACTTCATATGGTTCAAGTATTCACAAAGTGGTCAAGAGTTTCTTCTACAACACATCTTCCTAGGAAGATTGAAACTTAAAACTTTCTCTGAAGGCCTTACAAGAACTTCATTCAGAACACCAACTTTTCTTGTCACTTTCTTTAGATTGAAGGAAAGTATTAATCCATAAAGGTTTGCGTGACTTTAATCTGGCAGTTTTAGTATCTGGGAGGTAAGATACAATTGGAAATAAGTTCGGGTAGATTTATCCCAAGATTTTTTGACTAGAACCTGCCTATGAATATGAGGAGGTGTAGATCTAATAGTTTCACTGATAATTCTCACACAAACGTTAAGCTGTGCATCAATTTTTTGAACATGAGTACTATTTAACCAAACAGAACAACAGTATTCGGCAGCAGAAAAAACCAAGCCAAAACTGCCATTCGAAGAGTCATCAGCACCCCATGAAGAACCAGCTCATTTTTGAAGAATATTATTCCTTGACTTCAATTTCATTGCAAGTTTCCAAGTAAACCTTAAAATTCAGATAACATTTTTCAACCGTTCAACAGAAACATAAATATGATAATATGTCTTTAATCATATTTCTTCATCATTGAATCAAGAAACAACTGCCATCAAACCAATGAAATGTTTATTATTACTATGTTGAATTATATTCGATGAACTGCATTTTGTATCAATAAAGTATAAATTACTGTTGAAATTGTCGAAAGTAGTCGATATACCTACTTTTTCATAAATCTAATGAGCAAAGTTCTCCTATCCAATGAATATTTTATCGAAACAACCAACGGTCAACATCAAGTTCAGAATCATCGCATAGGTACAAGGATTTATAATAACGATGAATTGAGGTAGATATACGTTAAATTATGAAATTTCATTATATTGATGAAAAAGTTCAATGTATCAATGAAAGCAAGTTGGTTATTGCCAGTCTTTAATACTCAATTTAATAAACAATTTTTTCCTCTGTACTGAAACCACTCAAAGTGCTGTAATTTTTCTTTAAATTAAGATATCAATTACTGAAAAAAGGGGGATGCTCTGAAGAGAATCAAGTTACAATTCGAAATAGTTATTTATAATACAAGTGCAGAAGGCATTGATATTCTTCCACGAGTTCAAAATTCAAAAACGAGCCACGAAGTGGCGAGTTTTGGAATGAACGAGTGGTAGAATGAGCCTTCTGTACGAGTATTATACATTATTTTCTCTAATTCATTGCATTTTCATTAAAATTAATGAAATATTCCCATAAATATATTTTAGTGATTTTTGCATTGAAAAATGTTGGTTGGCAGAACTGATTTCTTTAAGGAAAATTGATGAATTGACAGATAAAGCCGTGGCGGAAAGTTCGGAGTACCAACATAGAATAATAAAATATAACCATGAAAACTGTGCGTTTCTGATATATTCTCGCACGATTTTGTTCTACAAGATGTGGAAGAATGAACGGAATAACCACAGAATTAGAGAAAAATAATTTCTAAAATCGGCCAGAGGGTTCAACAGAAAATGAACTAAAAACATCGTTGAGATTTTGTTCGTTTCCAAAACGTAAACTACGAAAATTAGGATTGGTTTTTTTGCTTAGACGATTCCAAAGTTCTATCATTGAAAATGATAAACTAAAATTTATTCATTCTGAAGTTTTTATTCTTGTTTTTAACGAAATCATTTCTTTTCATTTGTCATTCTACAACTTAATAGACTATTAACTGGTCATTTATTCAATAGAAATGTCCCAATCACCGTTCAAAGTATAACAATTATTCGATATATTTCGCAAGTCTTATTGTTTTACCGATAATATAACCACCATAACAACATATAAAATAACCTTAACAAGTAAATGCTTTTCTGTGGAACATGTAGCTACATCAATTAATTCCATTATTCAAATATGAAGAATGATATTTTTAAGTGGAATATCAGAACTGAATATGTGAGAATATCAAGTCAACACAATTCAAAGACCACTGGAATCCTCTCCTAATTTATTATAGTAATCAAATATGGAAATCATTCGCCCTGCGTAATTTTTGTTCTAAACCAGTCAGAAGGGGGAATTTGAATAAAATACACATAATTAGTTAATTATGAAAAATATAATAAGTGCTTACCTACACTCTATAGGTCAATTAATTCACAAACGGTGATTGGATACGTATATCGAACAAAACATATTTGATGCATATTTAAAACTTTTATTGCCGCACCCTATATTCATTGAAGGCTAATTTGAGATTTAATGAAATTATTGTCATATTGTGGTTTTTCCGAGAGATCAATGCATTCGAATTGAACACTTCATTTTATTTCTTAAAAAAAAACTATTGTCACACACACTTGGCTTTAACAGGCCAATTGAAAAGTCCCCGGTCTACCATAGTAAAACACATTTTCTTGGCAAAATTCGATATTATTATTCAACATTGTTGCCTTTCAGGGCGATACAGCGATTTTCCAACTTTTCGATACCATTTTTGTATTACGATTTGTCTTTCGCTTCAAAATAGGCCTCAGTTTCGACGATTACTTCTTCATTGGCGCTAAATTTATTTCCAGCGAGCATTCTTTTGAGGTCTGAGAACAGGAAAAAGTCGCTCGGTGCCAGATCTGTCGAATACGGTGGAGGCAGAAACAATTCGAAGCCCAATTCATGCAATTTTGCCATTACTTTCATTGATTTGCGACACAGCCCATTGTCTTCAATAAACAGCACCATTTTTTCTTCAAACGGGGCCGTTTTTTAACCTTTTCATCCTTTAAACGATCCAATAACGCTATATAATAATCGCTTTCGATGGTCTGGCCCTTTTGGAGGTAATCCATGAATATTATACCTTGCGCCTTCCAGAATACTGATGCCATAACCTTGCCAGCTGACTGTTGTTTTTTTCTCACTTGGGATTCGGTTCATCGTGTTCAGTCCACTCAGCTGACTGTCGATTGGACTCCGGAGTCAAATGATGGAGCCATGTTTCATCCATTGTTACATATCGACGCAAAAATTCAGGTTTATTGCTCTTAAACAGCTTCAAACACTGCTCAGAATCATTAACAAGTTGTTACTTTTGATTGATTGTGAGTTCGCGCGGCACCCATTTTGCACACAGCTTTCTCATGTATAAATATTCGTGAATGATATGTTGTACACGTTCAGATAATATGTTCACAATGTCTGCTATCTCGATCAACTTCACTTCACGGTCATTCAAAATTATTTTGTGAACTTTTTTGATTTTTTCGTCGGTGACAGCTTCTTTTGGGCGTTCACTGCATTCGCCGTCTTCGGTGCTCATTTCACCATGTTTAAACTTAGCATGCTATGATGGTTGATTTTCCTGGTGCAGACCCCAGAAACTCTTCATCAAGCCAAGATTTTGCTTCAACTGTATTTTTTTCCTTCAAAAAGCAATATTTTATCAGCACACGAAATTCTTTTTTCTGCATCTTTTTTCAAGTAACAAAAGTAGCTACACTCACAACGCAATATTTCACAAACTAATGGTCGGACTGCTGTAAAATTTTGACACGTTTCGTTTGAAGGTTGGTACTAACTAAAAATCATATGGATTTAATACTAGCACCGCCATCTGTGCATCAGACCGGGGACTTTTCAATTGGCGTAATATATCTGATTTTTTGGATAATGTCCTAAACGTACCTTGGTAACTTTATGTGATCCAGTAATATCTGTCCAAAAGTTTGTTATACATTACTACATGATTTATTTTTCCGATTATTGAACCTTACAAAAATTCCTTTAATGATAATTACATACGACCCAATAATAACAAATTAGGAAACACTGAAAGATATTTTCTTATTGGAGTCAGATTTACAAGGTGTTCCTGAATTGGAGGTGGTAAAAAAAATGGGTAATCCAAAAAAAAACCTTTAAAAACGATTCCGCAATGCTATTTTTCGAGATATGGGTGTTCCTTATAGTCCTACTTTTTTCTGATGATTATACCAGTTTATCGAATCTTTATTAATTTTTGCAACAGATTGGGTAAATAAGTACTAAAACTTATAATTAATTTATTCACCACAGCTAACTAACTTGATCTGTATAATATGTAATTTGCATTTTCCTAAGGATGACTGGAGAATTGTTTGAAATTTTTTTCTCAAATCGGTAGCAGATACCACAAAACTACAAGAATCCAAAATGTGTAATACTGGACTAAAAGTTTCTATTTACATCTTTGTAAACTACCAGTGGTCCAGCAAAAAAAGTTCTGAAAGGTTACTGGAAAGAATATCACCTGTATTTTTGCATTCGAAATTAGCATATCACCTGAAGAAAACTTTATATTGGAATATATTTGCCAACTATAAGTGGAGTGGAATATCTTGTGAAGTAAAGGTGCTATGATAAAAAATCTCTGTATCTTGAGAACAAAGCGTTTGCGGACCCATGTTTATGAGAGTTTTTTTCTTAAAATGACTTTTCGGCTTGGACGCGAACCTGAGATCAACGAATTGGAGATTCATTTACTTAGCGGATCAGATTTGGGACATTTCTCATTTGTTTCTTGATGAGATTTGATTTCAACATGATAAACAAGCTGCTTTATATGTCCTTATAAATAAAAATCTTACGGATTGAGATCCGGTGAACGAGGTGGCCATGACCTATCTATTTATTCGCGAAATTTTCGTTTGACCAAGCAGTTACTTGTCTCTCCCCCTATGCAGTGATGCATCATCGTATTGATATTACATATTTTCAACGATGTTGATCTCTAGCAATCATCAATAAAGTCAAAAAGGTGCTGCCAAAAATTTTCACAGGAATCCGGATTAAAATGATCATTAATAACATCTACTTACTGGTATCAAATCATTGGTGAAAATCTCACACCAAAAATTGACATTGAAAGGGAACACACCACGTGGCTGCTTAGTTAAAAACGAAATTAGAAATATTTCTTCTTCCAAATCACCGATTTTTATGGGATTTTCACATAATTTCCTTAAATAATAATCTGCATGGAAGAAAGTTAATAATTTGAATTTGCGAATGAAAAATCAAAGAAAAAATTTTGGTTTATTTTTCGTTGATTATATGTACCTTGTAACGGGTGTTTTTTTTTCGAGGTATATAACTATAAGTTGGCATTACTGTTCAAGATGGCGACCGATTTAACAGCTGTCAAGTGATTTATTCTCAGTTTGGTTTGGAAATTGATCATGAATAGTTTCACGCTTGAACAACGCTCTAGTGCAATTTCATTTCGAAAATAATGGTTCTGTGCGGAATACGTATCGCGCACTACGTCCATTTTATTTTGTTTAGCGATGAAGCGCACTTCTGCTTGAATGGCTACGTCAACAAACAAAACTGACGCATTTGGAGTGAAGCTAATCCTCAAGTGTATGTCAAAACACCGTTACATCCAGAAAAACTGACTGTTTGGTGCGCTTTATGGGCTGGTGGAATCATTGGTCCGTACTTCTTCAAAAACGATGATGGCCAGAACGTTACAGTCAATGGTGATCGGTAAAGAGCCATGATTACTAACTTTTTAATTCCTGAATTGAACAACCATGATGTCCAGGAGCTGTGGTTCTAACAAGACGGCGCAACATGTCACACAGCTCGTGCCACAATCGATTTATTGAAAGACACGTTTGGTGACCGCCTAATTTCACGTTTTGGACCTGTGAATTGGCCTCCAAGATCTTGTGATTTAACACCGCTAGACTACTTTCTGTGGGGCTATGTGAAGTCATTGGTCTATGCGGATAAGCCACAAACCCTTGACCATTTGGAAGACAACATTCGCCGTGTTATTGTCGATATACGGCCACAAATGTTGGAAAAAGTCATCGAAAATTGGACGTCCAGATTGGACAACATCCGAGCCATCCGTGGCGGTCATATGCCAGAAATCATATTTAAAATGTAATGCCACAAGATTATCTTGCAGATTAATAAAATTCATGTCAATCGAATAATCCATCGTTGTTTCATTGCAATTTAAAGTTCTATAACACCCTTTACAACTTCGTACACCGCATAAAGTTTGGTAATTGCAGGAGCGCCAGAGGAAAAATGACTGGGTACCAAAGTTTGACTAATACGCGAAAAACCTTTAAAATGTTGCTGAAATCTTTTTTGTCTAATGGCTTATGATTTGGCTTTGCCCATGCATGTTCAATATGATTGTTGTTGAGTCCTTCTTCGATTAAAACAAGCCTTGTCGAATAACATGACATGCGAAATTAACATATTATTTTGAGCTTGTTTTCGGTGTAAGGATCGACAAAATTATAGTTTTCATATCAACTGGTATTTTTGTCAGTCCGCCTACTTTTAATTGAAC
Organism: Harmonia axyridis; assembly: GCF_914767665.1. Taxonomy (NCBI): domain Eukaryota; kingdom Metazoa; phylum Arthropoda; class Insecta; order Coleoptera; family Coccinellidae; genus Harmonia; species Harmonia axyridis. The sequence continues at coordinate 38,475,794 of NC_059505.1, forward strand.
ATGAACATTGATTACTTCAACTTTCGTATGTTCATAAAAAAACAATGTTCTGAATGAGCACAACTGTCAAAGTTTGTCATAGAACTTGTAGAGCAATTATGTGATGTCCAAGGACGTTGTAGTTGTAGTTTTTACGCATGGACGAACATTCTTGAATCTTACCACGAATTTTTCATTATAGAATGAAATATTATTGTTCGAGACCATTCTTGGCTCGTAATTAGAGAATTCTGGACATTTTAAGAGATCGTCCAAAAATTCCAAATAATTCTGGAGATCGTTTCTTTTGATAACATTTTTTTCATATATTTCTACACAAACATGCTTATTTAACATTGAAACATTTCAATATTATTGCCTATACTCTTGTAAACAATACTGTCATTAACCTTTTCCTTCGATCTGAAGTCGTTTTTATAGAAAGACTGAGAAAAATCACACTTTTTTTTTAACCTATTGTTATTCACAATAAATTAGGTATTTTTCATGGTCGTTAAATTGACATGTGGGCAAAAATTTATGTTTTATAGATCCTGTATACGAAAGTAATTTCTACAATTATAAATTTGTATTCAACATTGTATATTTTCATAACCAATAGAAAATATTTTTTCTTCAAATCATCAACTAGCGCTTCTTTGAAAAGTTAGTTCCGAAAATCGAGAATTAAAAGATTATTGATATAAATTTAATTTTTTTCTCGGAACAAAATCTTAAGTGAAAAAATTTAACACTATACTCAAATTTCCTGCAATATTTGTGTTCCTCAGTTATAATACCTTGAAAATAATTTTCCATATTTTAATATGGAACTGTTTTTAAAATAAGTGTAGTAGGTACATACATATTTTATTATGTATTTTATTATTTATTGTATTTTAAAAAAACTACAAATTGCGCAATATTCTTAACGTATAAACTATTAGAGTAAGGACTTTGTGATAAAAATATATTTTATTCAACATCATTTTAGCGATATGCCCCAATTTTATGTACTGATTCCTCAGAAATAATTGTATTAAAATTTAGTTTTTCAGAATTCGATTTTGGTTTTGAGCAAAGAGGATCAGGGCTCTAACAACCTATATTCATCCCAATTTTCACGTATTTTTCTTAACGCAATGAAAGTTTTTTTTACATACATAAGGGAAATGCTAGATACTCGTATTTGGTTATTATTTTCAAGCTTTGGAATAGTCTCAGAGTTTTTGAATATTTGACTCATATCTGTTCAAAATCCGTAGCAGTTTTTCTAGAAGTTGAGTTACCCCACGAACCAAAAAAAATCTTTTACTCACATAGATCCTGTGGGCACTGTTATGGAGAAATCATCTAACACTTTGGTATCCTGTACATAGCTTTTGTCAGCATTTCTCACATATATAGCAGGACTATCCGAATTCATGATTGTTTTGGTAAATAAGAAACACCTGTATCAAATTTAGTTCATGTGGTCAGCTGTACTCAAAACTGGTTGAAATACAAGTTATTATCCAATAATGTAATATTTGCGAAATAAAAATCCAGTGCCGAACCAGGTACTTTGTACATGCGAGGACACAGCAGTCTTATTCTGACCGCTCACTGAAGTTGAATGGCAAAGTTGTATTATTTTGAAACTCTACCAAAAACGATTCCCAAGGTTCCGTTGGAAAAGTGGTCTATAGAGTTGCTCAAAAATATCGATTTTCGTTTATTATTGGAAATAATGATCCTTTGGAATCGATGGAAAGAAAAAAGTGTACGCCTCTGCTATACAGGTGGTTTTTTGGAATGTTCTGATTTTAATGAAAAAATAATAGATTCAAATCCATGAGAACAGATTAGGTATAACTTTAATCTCAATTCATCATAATTTATCAATTTTTTAGAATAATGTTACTGAGGAAACGATAGGGTAGATAAATAAAAAAAATGAAGGCGTTCTTGGAAAAATGTTTTCCATTTCGATATAGGTATACCTGTCGTCATACAAGCTGTTAGATCGTTAAAAAAAAGTTAGTTTTTACAAGATCTCAAAAATATTCTTATATTATATCTTTGTTTTTACTCGGTACACAGTTATTTGAAGTATTAAGGCGCTAATTTAGCCTTAACTATTTTGAAATTATTAGGTTCAGTTTCTTTTCAACAATATTGAGAAAAAAGTACTCATCTGTCTTTTTTTGTATTTTTCAATTTTTTTCTTCATACCTAAAGCTTCGTTTTCGAGGAAGAAAATAAAATTCACTTTGATTCATTTCAAGAACTACTATGGAGAACATAAAGTAAAGTTGAATTCATATTTTAATTGATTCAAATAACTGTACAAATAATATTAATTTTTTGATTCATTAATTCAAATAACTGTACAAAATAAAACCAAATTCGTGTAAGCATATTTATGATATTTTATGAATATCGTTTCTTCGCCCTGTATTTCAAAAGCACCTCGACCTATAAGTAGATTTTTTTTTCAAAACGAATCCCTTTGTAGTTTCTTACTGCAGTAAGGAAACTCTCTGTATATATACGTCAAATCGAAAAAAAAAGAAAAAAAAGAAATCTGCATTCAAATATTTCGGATGAAATCAATTTTTTTCATCGAAATTTACAAATTCAAAAAAAAAATTAATGCTCAAGCTATCTTTTGCCATGATTGACACCCCACCAAAATTTTATTTTTCAATGATACGAACTTCAAAAATTTGGAAATTAGAATTAAACTCACAATTATGCAAATTATTTTCAAATTTCAGTTTGATCGAATGAGTATTTTTTTCAATCATCCAGAAAACAAAATTTTATGTTAATAGAACTACATAACCAGCTAAAGAATTTTGCATAAATTGACTGAGATATATTTTCCGAATCTGAATCTACCCTGAAAATTTCAAATCTCTAACGCATTCTGTTCAAGAGAGTCGAATCCAAAAATTCAAAGCTCGAACATTTCGCCAAAATGTTAGCTTGCTATTCCTTTAGAACAAGATTTTTTAAGAGTGATTGAGTTCATGATGCTTCATTATTCTCCTAGTCGTAAAAAAAAATATTGTATACTTTTCGAAACTGAAATATTACAAGTATTTTGCAATTTCAGAACTGGCCATCTATGGAATAATTAGTGATTCACCCAGTGTAATTGAAAATGAAATCTTCAATTATAAAGCGCCATCTAGAAACACTCCATTGAATTAGCATCCGGTTCGTATATTAATTCATGGATGGCGCTGTCAGGCCCTATTAAAGAAACCTAGCGGCTTCTATGAACGAATTTCCTAAATAATTTTTAGTTCGATAAATACTTACTGATTCAGGAATAAGCGTCTTGCAAAGAAAACTAAAATGGATAGAATTTTAGTCTTTTCATGAGGAAAAAAATTGTTGTTCTTCTTTAGAACTTTTTATTAGAATTAGAGAGTAATAGCCACTGTCGTGGTTGAAAAAGAAGAAGACCTCTGTGTACACTTCATTTTGTCTATGATATAGAATTACGGGGTTAGAGGTTAGAGGATTATCTGTGGTTCAAAGAAATATAACCACAAAAGTCTAAGAATGTTCACGTTGTAGTTGGTGTCGTTATTAGTTTTCAAAAATGGTGTCAAAAAAAGTGAAAAAGGTAAATATAAGTTATTTTTTCTCAAAATCAAAATGTCAACTGTGATTATATTGAAAATTAATTCAATTTTCTTTTAGTATTCCAAAGGAGAAGGAGCGAAATACATAAGCAGAAGAGCAGCTCTTCGTAAATTACAAGTGTCTCTAAGAGAATTCCGAAGATTATGTATATTGAAAGGTATTTATCCTAGGGAACCCAGAAATCGTAAGAAGGCACAGAAAGGTGACACTGGCATAAAGACTTTGTATAGTTTGAAAGATGTACAATTTTTACTGCACGAACCGATAGTATGGAAACTGAGAGATATCAAATCTAACAGTAAAAAAATCGCTAAAGCCAGAGCTGTGAAAGATTTTGAGAAAATCCACAGGTTCAACAATAACTATCCTGTATTGAAGTTGGATCATATTGTAAAAGAAAGATATCCAACATTTGTTGATGCTCTCCGAGACTTGGACGATTGTTTGACTCTATGTTTCTTATTCAGTACATTCCCTTCAATGCCACATATACCAAGAGATCAGTCACAGTTATGTCAAAGATTAACAACAGAATTTATGCATTTTGTTATAGAAGCTAAAGCATTAAGAAAAGTGTTTGTTTCTATAAAAGGATATTATTTCCAAGCTGACATAAAAGGACAGACTGTAACATGGATAGTTCCACATCATTTCTCCTTCGAACCTCAAAATAAGTCCGAAGTAGATTTCAAGTTGATGTCCATATTTGTTGAATTTTACACAGTTATGTTAGGTTTTGTCAATTTTCGGTTATTCCATACATTAAACTTACATTATCCACCAAGTTTTGCCTCTGTTACCCCAAATAATGTTGAAAAACAGTTGGTAGATGAAGATGTTTTTGTTGCTGAAAGAGTTTCGGCTTTGAATTGTACCATTGCTAGGGTTTCCAGTGATGTTGCTGAAGAAGATGTTGAAATGGACGATTTCACAAATGAAGACGATCCAGAAAAGGTAACGGAGATGAAAAAAGAAGCAGAAAGTTTGAAAAATTTGAAGACATTGTTCAAAGGTTTGAAAATATTCTTAAACAGAGAGGTTCCTAGGGAACCATTGGTGTTTATGATAAGGTGTTTTGGAGGTGAGGTGTCTTGGGACAAACTGCTTTTTGTTGGTGCCACCTTCGATGAAAATGACGAATCTATCACTCATCAAATTGTTGATAGGCCTTCTATGGATAAACAGTTTATCTCGAGATATTACATACAGCCCCAATGGATCTTCGATAGTATAAATCATCGGGAATTACAGCCTGTCAACAAATATTTTATGGGTCAAGCATTACCCCCACATCTATCGCCATTCAAGAACGACGGTTATAATGATGTTTACATGCCGCCAGAAGAAAAAGCTCTGTATGATTCTACGCTTTTGGAGAAATTGCATAATAAGGACAAAGACGATGCTGAGAGCAGTTCTGAGGAAGAAGAAGAGGAGAACAAAGATGAATCTGTTGTTGAAAAACCTGAATCAGAAAACGAAGAAAAAGAGGAGGAAAATCCTACTAAGAAGGTATGTTACATTTATATCTATTATAATGTTATCTTTAAGTTATAGGTTGATTCTTACATTTTATGTCTTTTTTGCAGAAGAAAATATCTGTAACTCGTAGTCAACTTGAAACTGAAGAAGATGCATTTATGAAGAAGAAGGAAGAAAGACAGGAGTACCGCTTACGTGAGAAAATGGTCAAAAATAAACATAAGAGAATGTATAAGAGTATGATGGAAGGAAAGAGCAAAAGGTTGAAGGAAATCTGGTTGTTGAGGAAGAAGAGGCGTCTTCATGATGAAGCTGCTGCCAATGAGAAAAAAGTTGCAAAAAAAAGTAAAAAAAATGTTTCTAACTAATGTGAAATTCTATAATAATTTATGTGACATAATATCTTGTTTTTCAATGATAAATCCCATAATAAAATATTTAAACCAATACAGGAATATTATAAATGGCCAAGCACTGGTTTGTCAAAAACCATACAAAATGATTTAATAGATTCAATAACCAAAATTTCGAGGGAGAAAATTCGCGAGGAAATAAATAATTCTGCGTGCTTTTCTTGGGAAATAGACGAGACAACTGATGTTAAATGTTTTTGTCAGATGTCAGTAATTTTCCGCTTCGTTCGAGACGGTAAAATATCCGAACGATTTTGGGGTTTTTCAATGTTAGTAAAGGTCGAACCGCGAATGATATTTTCAATACCTTGTTGGACAATTTTAAAGATTTCAATTTAGCGACTAAATTAGTACGTCGAACATATGATGGGGCAGCTGTGATAGCGGGGGAAATTAATGGGTTACAAGCGCGAATAAAAACAATTGCTCCTCAAGCACTATTCACGCACTGTTATGCACATAAATTGAATTTAGTGTTACAAGATTCGACCAAGAAAATCAATTTTTCGAATCTTTCAGGATTTTCGTCGTTTTTCACTAAATCAAGTAAACGCACTAATATTCTAGACGAAATTTGCAAAAAAAGATTACCCTCCAGCTCGGAAACTCGTTGGAATTTCAAATCTCGCGCTGTAAAAACAATATTCGATAAGAGAGAAGAATTAATTGAAGTTTTTGATCATATCAGCGACAATTTGGATGAATGGGATGATATTACAATACGTGAAGCTACCGGTCTGAAGAAAATGTTGAATGATTTCGAATTTTTGTTCATTCTCCACTCTTCTAATTTGATTTTCACATACACAGATCCCGTTTTTTCTATAATCGAGCATAAGTTATCAGATATAACTTATTGCAACGCCAGAATCACTTCTTTATTATCGACTCTGAAAAAATTTCGCACAGAAGATGAGTATTTCATTCGCTTATATTCAGAAGTAGAAAAACTCCCAGAAGTAATGCCTCCGAGTGCTAGACGTCGAAAACGTAAAATAGATTCCGAAATTCAGCTCACGGATAATTCCTCAATGGAACGGCTTTTTTGTGTAATTCTGTATTTAATTATAACTCAAATTGAAATAAGATTTAAAGACATTTCATCACTTCATTTTTTGGAACTAGTGAATTTTAATAAATTTGATATATACGTTCGAAATTTTCCGGAAATACCTTTGAAATCTTTGATCGATAATTACAAAAACTTTTTCGATAAGGATAAACTCAAACGTGAATTACAAATTTTGTACTCGGACAATGCTATCTTCGGCAATTCAAATACATACGCTGAATGGTATTACGGAATTCATTTTCTCAAATAATATTGTTTCCGATGTTCCTGAATTATATAAGTTATTTTGTATGATTTTGTCCCTGCCACCAACATCCGCGTCAGTAGAAAGAAGTTTTTCAGCGCTCAAAAGAATAAAATCTTTCAGTAGGAACACGATGTCTCAAGACCGTTTAAATAACCTGGCACTGATATCAATCGAAAGAGGTTTAGTTGAAGAACTAGCCAGAGGAAATATTTTTTTCGAGAAAATAATTGATGACTTCGCAACAAAGAAAGATCGTCGAATTGATTTGATCTATAAAAATGAATAAAGGGTACGCAAGCTCATACATTTTTGACCAGAATACATGCGGTCATTTCCACAATATTTTTTGTGGTCTCTATAAGATTTTTTTATATTTTATACATTTATTTATATCATGAGAGATTTTCTCTATGTTTACTCAAATATATATTTTATGTTGAGAATTGAATATTTTATTATTTCTGTTTTTTCTAGAGTTTCATTTTAATTCAGTTTTCATTGATTTGAGAACTATTATAACCTTAGAATATAGATATATTAATATAATATTAATGTTCTAAGATTATAACCCAATAGGGTTATAATAGGGCTATTCTAGGCGAGGTTTCCCATTAAAAACAAAAAACGAACGTGTCGTCATAAAAAAATTTTTATGTAATTATTAATGATAGTTTTAAAATTTTCTCAACTTGGGAACTAATAACTCGTATAGTTGGTTGAAAGATATTGCGTTCAGTATCATCATAGCAATTTTGTGATTGTTTGTTACCAAGTTATTGCTGAATAATTTTCAGAATTAATGGATCTTAGTTTCAAACTAGAACATTGCTGGATAGCGACTAATTTTCGTAGAAAAAATCTTGATCTATTTTTAGTTTTATACGTTCAAAAACGTAAACTGTGCTATTTAGAAGGATTGGAATCTGAAAATAAATTAAAATTCTCAATATAAAATTGATATCCATATTAGCCATCTTTTGACTGATTAGTAAAGTACGGAATTGATACGGATAGGAATCTTGAATCTATTCTAGATTTCTGCGACGTTGTTCCTTTACTTCAGTTATTTATTTCTAGGTGGTGTTTCATGAATGAAAATTTTTTTAACGGATTTGTAATTAAGAAAGATGTTTAATCATCATTGTTTTATGATAGATTATATGAATTATTGCCGAAATTTTTCAATGTTGATATCTCAGAAATCCTAAATATATCAAATTATATTCTTTTTCTGTGGTTCTGCAGTCAAACGTCACGTCACAATTATTTATACATATTTACAAAATAAACAAGGCTTTAATTGAATAATAAATGAATGAAATAAAACGATCGTTATATATCGATCAGGTGATAAGCAATTGGCAAAGATTCTCCAAAAACATTTAGTAAAGTAAATTGATATAAGTCTGTTATCTCGAACGATATTATCGTTTCGATAATATCAATATAAAGTACTGATAAGGATAGTCAATGCCCTACGTGATTGTACGTGGTAATTTAGCCGCGTACGGCCAGCGGTATCCCTGGAGAGTTTTAGTTTCCGGATTGAAAGCAGCAGATATAGAACAACTCAAGAGATTTGCTTCAGGTGGTTATTGTGATGATTGTACCATAGTTTATATGCACCATCCTTGTGTCATTTTGTCAGCTTTAGAAGTGTTGGGGTATAAGGTAGTTGCTTCATCTTCAACTTCGGTAAAGCAAGATTATAACGAGTATATGTGGACTATGAGAAAGGAGTTTGCAGAACCTGAACCTTGTGAAGACGCCACTACTAAAGAAGACTGTTCTTAAAAATATCATTTGAGTAAGTTATAATGAAGTTTTATACCTTTGGATTTCTTAACACTATTCAATTATAGATAAAAATATTCAGTTCTGTAAAATGGAAATACCAGCTAGTCTCCTGATGTCCTCTGGATCATTTGCCTATGTGGCTGTAAAAGCATCTCTTCATGCTACAGAAACAGCTGTTTTTGGACTGAACAACGATGAACTTACAGCATTGCTAAGAAGATTTGGTGACAGTAAAGGATCCGTTATAAACGGGATTTCTTTAGGGGTGCCTCCTATGAATGTTGTCAATGCTTTGGGTTTGTTGGGATACAGAGTTGTTTCAACTACAGGAGGAAATGAAATTGTGTGGACTATGCAGAGAGATCTTTAGGGACTACTAGATGAGACCATACTGTGCTAATTTTACTTATGGTCAAAAGGTTAGATTTCATTCAGAATGATGTATTTTCAAAATATGATTTATACAAGATACATAGGATTTCTCTACATCTATCTCTTTGGTATTGCACTTATGATCCAATACTGAAAAGAAACATCTCAATTTATAACATACAATTTGATTATATCTGTAGTTGAATTATTAGGTACATCACTATTTATAGAAATACTATAATCATGAATTTAAAGAATTTTATATGTCGGAATGACTCAATTCATAGGAAATCCTCATAATGATTTTAATTTATTAAGTTTTAATTATAATTATATTGAAATGTTTAAGACTTTTAAAACACTAAAAAGCCATCTTATTTAATAGAATCATGATATTGATCCATATTTTTATTTGTAGGTACTTAATAATAAGTGTTCTTTCTTCTAATGGGAAAGATTTCGAATAATATTGCACAAAAATTAATTTTCCTAATAATGTTGAAGTTCACCTTTGGAAAAAGTAGTTTGCACTGCTTGTTATCCGTTATTTTAAAATGTTTATATCTGTATATATTTGCTCTCATAATTAATGTAAACAAGATGGACCAACTTCTAATACCCCACTTTCTAGATGTGACAAATATTAGTAGTTTAAACTGTACCAGGACTTGTTTTATTGATTTTTTAATTATGGAAAATATATTTTTATAACTTCAAATAGTAACTTGAGATGGCTGCTACATAGAATTGGTATCTAATAAACTGTATACAATTTATTTGGTCCATTATTTTATTACCATTCGTCCTTACTTGAAACTGCATTTTAACAAGATGTGATAGGAAAAATGTAGATTTATTTATCAGCAGGATTGCTTGGAAATGTTACAATAGCTTATTTGAGAAAATTTTTAAATCTCAAGCTATAGTAATCGATTTATTATTGTTATTCAATAGTATTAAATTTCAAAGATTAATTTGATTGATAATCTTACCATAGCAATCTGAGGTTAGTATTCAATGTTGTCTCAAAATTTTGAACAAACTTTCTATGGAGAAAATGAATCAGTCGACTCTCAAAATAGCAAGCATATTTTATTGTTCGAAGTCGTTGCACTCAACATCACCTTAAGTTTGCGCTTAATCCAGTCCCATAACATGATCAAGTAAGGGATTTTTTCATTTTTAGGGCTTTTGCATATTTGCTAACATATTTTTTTATTAAATTACTGTACAAGTCTAAATGATCTATGGGGCGTCAATAAATAGGATAAAATTTATTTGATAATGAATTTTCATCAAGTAAAGGCTGAATCCATTGAATAAATAGGAAAATATTGTCAGAATTCCGGTTTTTTTTAATGATTTATTGGTTCCTAAATATTCATTAATATAAAGGATTGAAAATTTAAACTTAAGATTTTTTGTTGCTTATGCACAATCTACTGCAGCAAACTTTTCCACTGAAAATTTAACAAGACTTCTAAATTTTCCAATTTCATAATAAACGTGAAAATGATTAAGTATTTTTTGTAAACTATTAAAAAACAATCAGCAGTGCTGTGCCTTAGGGTATGGTCCATATATCGTCGATAATTTCAGAGCGGTTAAAAGTGGTTTTCAATGTTTCAGGTAACATGTTTCTTATTTACGGACCGCCTGACACTTGTCAAACAAATTTTTCATTGATATTGGAGGTTATAAATGGTTGATCTCTTTTAATTTGTAAATAACTAATAGTTCTCAATGGCTCTGAAGGGTATTTGTTTCATAATTAAAATAATAAAATTTTTGAGTGTTAAAAGTCGTGGAAAATATTCATAACCAATAATCTGAAAATTGAAATGATAACTGTCAAGCCGAGTGGGCGTGGTTACCGAACCTAACCAAAATAAAAGTACGGTTGCTCTGGTGACAGATAACTCATCGAAGTTAAAGGAAATAGTCACCGGCTTTTGAGGAATTTGACATATACGGACCACCAACTTACTAACCATGTAACCAAGGTGATATAAGGACCATACCCACAGGCACAGTAACACTCTTCATCTTGAAGTCAGTTCTGCAAACTCATTGATAAAAATCCCTTCGAGCAGGCTTTTTAAATGACGCTCCAACATATTCAAGCATAGTTACCGTCATCTCAAGATTTATGCGCCAACCAATTGTTGAAAACACAAAATGGGTACGTACTTCAAAAAACTGAATCAATTACTGAAATGATCTATAAAATTTTATTTGTGCTGTATTACATTTCAATAAATAATCATATCGCTGAAGACAAAAAAAAAAGTACAAACTTCGATAAAACTTTAACATATTAAAACAACCTATATATTCTAAAACCTTAAGTTAGAAAAATATTGGTATAATGTAAAAATAAAACATGTAAGCAAAAAGTACAGTTAAGTATTCTATCCAACATTCAGATGTAAAAAAAGACAAGACGTCGCTGTTAGCACCCAATTTGAAATTTCAACAGTAGAAAACTATATAAATAGTGAATAAGGCAGCACACCAAGCGATAAAAAGCCAAACATGGGGTATATGTAGTAAAAAACGCATATGAATCTTTTGGAAATATTTAATATAGATTTTCTAGAATACCTGATATAGTAGGAAGTCTTTCTTTATTCCACACCATTCAATAAACACGGTTATTACCACAGCTTTATACATTGTAACGGTTAAGTATACATGACATGATAAATGGTTTTATGTATAATCAAAAGGCGATTTCGAATGAAACCTCACTCAGGTGCAACACCATACCTTCAACAAACGAACAAAATATGAAAACATATAAACATTTTTTTCGAATCAAGGTATAAATTTCAAAATGGAAACTATTAAGACTAACCATATATCCTATAATTTTTTTTTTTTCACAACACTATCTTTGAAACGACGTTCCAATTTCAGTCATTTCCACACTATCAACAAGGTAAAAAAATTTCCATCCTAAAAACTTTGGAAGATTCAAAGTTGTCTTAAGAAAATTTGGCCAAATGAACTATTCTTAAATTTACGTATTTCGTTGAGGAAACATTAGAAATGTAAATAGAATAAAATGACAAACACACCGATTGCACAGAATTCTTGAATCGAAAAGAAAAATGACCGTGGCAAATTCATCATTTTAATGAGAAAAAAAAAATCAAATTCCCTCTTAGGCCAACCCATTGGTCTTTGGTGATGTCACACCGTTCAAGAGATCCTCGTGCCAGTTCGTCATCCATAAACCTAAATTTAAAAGTGTAATAAATAGGATTCTAAACGTGGGTGGAGAGTAGTTCAATTTGCTGCCGACTCGGTAATTAGTTTGTTGTCTATAGGAGAGCTGTCCTTGACAAATTCCTGATCACCGTTGGTGTTGCTCACGCTGTTCGATTCTTTGCTGCTGCTGTTATTGACTATTATTTTTTCTGTTACGACTGGGGCTACTCCGTTCTGCTTTGGCTTACCGACCTTTGTTGTTGTAGCCGTTTTTGTCGTATCTGTTGTAGTAGGTCTCCTTATGGGAGCCCTGGCTGAAGTGGTCGTTCGGTTCGTTGCTGTTTTCGTGCCAGTTACCTGAAGAATTCAAATAAATAGTTAATCTTCAAGCATCACAGAAAACCGTTGAAGTAGAACAAAGAAAACTTTGAAAACAACAACAAAATCTCAAAAAAGCTGCTTTACAAGGAAGTACCTACAAAAAATTTATGTTTTTATTGGATATTTATGGCAAATTTGTTGAAAAGTTATGGAAAGAAAATATATTGAATTTGCACCACAAAGGAACTGCAAAGGGTATGGTTCGTATATCGCCGAGAATTCCAGAGCAGTTACTAGTGGTTTTCAATATTTGAGGTAACCTGCTTTGTATTTACAGACCGCTTGACACTTGTCAATGGTTAACTGAAGTCTTCTTTGACAGAATTTTGGAGGTTATAAATGGTTGATCTCTTTTAATTTGTAAATAACTAATAGTTCTTGATGGCTCTGAAGGGTATTAGTTTCATAATTAAAACAATAAAATTTTTGAGTTTTAAATGTCATGGAAAATACTCATAACCAATAATCTGAAAATTGAAATGACAACTGTCAAGCCGAGTGGGCGTGGTTACCGAACCTAACCAAAATAAAACTACGGTTGCTCAGGTGACAGATAACTCACCGAAGTTTGAGGAAATAGTCACCGGTTTTTGAGGAATTTGACATACACGGACCACCAACTTAATAACCACAGTAACCAAGGTGATATACAGACCATACTCAAAGTCAACAATTCTTATCTTATTTCCCTGATATGGCTCTGCCAGACTTTACAAACTCTCAAAGTTTTCAGATGATGAAATAAGCGCGAATTTATCGAGTACTGAAGTCAATGAAACTTGTTTCGATGATTTTTGGCGAGAAATGCAAACTTCAAGGTGAATCAACACATGTAGTCTGAGAGTACATATTTTGTGTTACGTTGTTTTGCATATATTATTAAAAAAAACAACCTACCTCAGTTTTTTTAGTAGCTGTTGTAGTTTTCGAGAGAGACTGAACAGTACTGGTCGTTTTAGTGACTGTCCTCGAGGCTGCAGTCAATTTGTTCGTGGTCTCCTTGACCTGTTTATCCGTGACCGATCTGGTCTTGGACAACGTCTTCGAAGCTGCATCCTTCACATCCTTGTTAGCCAACAAAGACGAAGTTTTAGTCGCCGTGGTTCTGGATGTTAGGGGTACTCTGTTTGCCGTTGTCGTCGTCCTTGCTGATGTAGGCTGAAATTTACATAACCGTTATGTCAACGTCAAATATTTCGACAGAAACGTCAAATTTTGACATTAGATCGACTTTTACCTTTGGTGCATCTACAGTCTTGGCTGGGGCCGATTTCAGAGTGGTTGGTCGTGGTTTTGGCTGAGCAGTGGTCGTCGTTGCACTTCTTGCAGACGCCAGAGTAGACCTGGCAGTCGTAGCAGTCCTGGCTGTACTTGCAGCTGTCGTACTCTTCGTACTGGATCCTAAAGAAGGAAAATCGGAAGTTAGCCTCGCAATCAGGCAAAATCAGTTTTCCAATGAAGCTGTCACTTTTGAAACTGTCATTTTTTGACATTTGATAAGTAAAAACTACGCCAAATGGATCTTTTGGCACTTTGGCATTTTTGGATCGTCATGAAGCAACTTCTCGGCTCGCAAAAATGAAACTGATGAAAAAATGAGATTTAAATGTGATTCGACACCATTCGGCTTTTTTCCTTCGGGCCATTTGAAGGATAAGGTCTATGCCAATGCTCCACGATCGATTCAAGACCTTAAAGATTTGTGAAGTTTGGCTGATATCGTTTTCCATTGTTAATGGCATACATCCTCTTTACAATGATAAAAACACCAGTTTTTTTTTAATCAAAATGAAACCTCCCATAGACGAAATCTGTATAACACTCTTACCTTCTGTCGTTTTCTTTATAGCCCCAGTGGATGGTTTTGAGGCCGGTCTAGCCGTACCGTTCGTTTCGTTAGTTTTGGGGGCCAATTTCGTCCTGGCCGATAATGGAATTCTGGCTGTGGTGGTTCCGCTTGGTTTGGGGGCTGCGGAAGTGGATGATTTGCTGGCCATCTTGGGGGCGGCCGTTTCAGTCTTTGTTATGGAATTAACCTTCGAGGTTGTAGAATTTGTCTTAGGGATCGTTTTAGTAGCTGCAATCGATGAAATTTTCGAATTAAAAGATGTTTAAGCAAGTATTTTACCACAATATTGGATCGTAATCTTAGAGTATGGAGGAAGAGACATTCAAGTAGGTATACTTCGAACAAAATAAAATAGTTCGCAAGAGCTTAAAAAAAAATTATTACCTGGTTTTGGACTAGGCTTTGTAGTTGGTTTGGATGGCGCCAAGGAAGTTCTGGCAGAAGGTGTCTTTTTGGGAGCAGTTGCCGTTGTAGGTTTGCTCTTTGGTGCGGGCTTCTTGTCTTCTTCTTTAGCCTTCACTGCCTTATCCTCAACCACGGGTAGGACAGGCGAAGCTTCACTTGTTTCCAACTTATTTCCAACCGGTGTTGAAGATGTCAGTTTGAATAAGTCTGGCTGCTGGTCTCTCACTGGTGAAGAAATATCTCCAATCTCCACTTGGTTAATTATATCTGGAATCGGATCAAATTATATTCGAGTCAATTTTATTTTCTTCAATGCAAAATGCTCACCTGCGGACTTATTAGGACTGAGAGGAGACTCCATTTCTACAAGTTTTGATCGGTTGAGGAAAGAATTGATATCCTCTGTGTTTATCGAAGACATTTCAACAGCAGACTTGTTCAAAGAACCTTGAACATCAGACACATCAATCAAAATCTTATCCGCTTCCGGAGTAGGCTGAGAATGCAAGTCCACATTGCTTGGATCGATATCCAAAGACAAGGGCACCTCAGTTTGTTCGACAGAGCTGAAAGACACGGTTTCTTCTTTCACCGGAGAAATTTGGGATTGTTCCAGCTGGTTTTTAGCAGATTCGCCACTGGTCTCATTGAAAGAACCGGGAATTTGAGATTCGGTCTCCAGAACTTCAAATGCAGGTGAAACACACTTTTCTTCAGGCGATGAAACTGGAAATTCAATTGAAAAATAGTTCACAACGTTTCCTTTCAACAATTTCCACGGGAATAATAAACTTAAAAAGGTACAGGAGAACTGAGAATATTAGGCCAATTGAAAAAATCCCGGTCTGATGCACAGATGGCGGTGCTAGTATTAAATCCATATGATTTGTAGTTAGTACCAACCTTTAAACGATACGTGTCTAAAATTAACAGCAGTCCGTACAATTAAAGATGGAAAAAAAAAAGAATTTCGTGTGCTGATAAAATATTGCTTTTTGAAGGGAAAAAATACAGTTGAAGCAAAATCTTGGCTTGATGAAGAGTTTCCGGGGTCTGCAAGAGGAAAATCAACCATCATTGATTGGTATGCAAAGTTTAAACGTGGTGAAATGAGCACCGAAGACGGCGAACGCCCAAAAGAGGCTGTCACCGACGAAAATATCAAAAACTTAACAAAATAATTTTGAATGACCGTAAAGTGAAGTTGATCGAGAAAGCAGACATTGTGAAGATACCATCTGAACGTGTACATCATATCATTCACGTATATTTGTACATGAGAAATTTGTGTGCAAAATGGGTGCCGCGCGAGCTCACAATCGATCAAAAGCAACAATGTGTTAATAGTTCTGAGCAGTGTTTGAAGCTGTTTAAGTGCAATAAACCTGAATTTTTGCGTCGATATGGAATAATGGATGAAACATGGCTCCATTATTTCACTCTGGAGTCCAATCGACAGTCAGCTGAGTGGACTGAACACGATGAACCGAATCCAAAGCAAGAAAAATCACAAAAGTCAGCTGGCAAGGTTATGACATCAGTATTCTGGGATGCGCAAGGTTTAATATTCATTGATTACCTCCAAAAGGGCCAGACCAAGACAGCGATTATTATATAGCGTTATTGGATCGTTTGAAGGATGAAATCGCCCCATTAAAAAAAAAAAAGGTGCTGTTTTTTCGAGACAATTCGCCGTGTCACAAATCAATTAAAACAATGGTAAAATTGCATAAATTGGGCTTCGAAGTGCTTTTGCATCCACCGTATTCACCAGATCTGGCCCCCAGCGACTTTTTCCTGTACTCAGACCTCGAAAGAATGCTCGCTGGAAAGAAATTTAGCACCAACGAAGAAGTAATCGCCGAAACTGAAGCCTATTTTGAAGCGAACACAAATTTTACTACAAAAATGGTATCGAAAAGTTGAAAGATCGCTATAACTCTCTCGAATGTGTTCTACTATGGTAGACCGGGGACTTTTCAATTGGCCTGTTAATTATTAATAATACAAGTACACAAGGCTTAGGATATTCTTCCACAAGTTCAACATTCAAGAATAAGCCATGAACTGACTAGTTTTAGAATGAGCCTTCAGTACGAGTATTTCACGTTACTTTTTCTAATTCACTGAATTTTCATTGAAATTAACGGAATATGTCTATTAATATCGTTTAGTGATGTTTGGAAAGCTTGAAATACTAATGCACATTTTAATTTACCTGCATTCAGATTGTCTAACTGCATCACATTTTCTAATTGTTCTTTGGCCGTATCTTCGTCAGACTTTACAGTTTCGGTCCTGAGGAATTCCTCGATATTTTGAGACGTTTCCGAAGGAACAGGTACCTCTTCCTGCAGGGGACTTTCCAATTTATCACAGGTTGTAGTTACTTTGAACGATTCGAGTTCGCTCAACGACTCTGTCTGATGGACAACCACCACATCGTCCTCCTTTATTTCGGCAGTGGAAACGTCCTGTTCCAACAAAGGACTCTCCACCTTATCGACTAGCAAGCACTCTTCTTGGGAAAACGAGTTCATTTCTACCTCTTGGGAGAGCGAAGTGATTTCGTCCTCTTGTATCGGAGAAATGTTTTCTCTATCTGTTAAAACAGGGGAAGTTGCTTCTTGTACTGGAGAAACTATCTGCCTTTCAAGGTCTGGAGTGACCTCCCGGACAATCTCCTCAGGTTTGGGCGAAATAGCAGCTTCCATCGGAGCCATTCCTTCGAGCAGTTCTCTTTCATCTTGTAAACAGGAAATTTGAACATCCTGAACCGGAGATGTCAAATCTCTGTCGGAAACTGGAGAAGCGACTACTTCAACCGGAGACAAGACTACGCTTTGTTGTTCCGGAGAAGGAATACGTTCTTCTTCGAACACAGCCTTCTCTTCGGTTACCTCCTTTTCCATAGCAGGCTCCTTGTCTTCCTCCGAATGTTTATCTTCCATCAATTTTTCCTCTTTCTCGCTGAGCAGATCTTTCTCCTCAAACACTTCCTTCTCTTCTTTCTGGGGTTCGTTCTGTTTTCCCATCAAAAAGCAAACGTCCTTCTCCTCAACGGGAGAACATATGTCTTTTTCTTCGTGGTTCGAATACAGTTCTTTCTCTTCGTAAGGGGAAACAGACTTTTGCTCCTCGACGGGCGATGTTAAGTGGTCGTTTTCGAACGGAGAGTGAGATTTGTTCAATCTGTTATCTTCTTCGATTTGCATTGTTGCCAAATGTTCTTCCACTTGTGTTGTTGCCAAATGTTCTTCCACCTTTGGCAGTTCGCATTCTCCAACAGAGGATGGTGTTTTGAGTTCTTCTCTTGGGGTTACGGAACGGTCTTCTTCGAGGGGTGAAATAAGATCTGCAGGCGATTTTGACCTTTCTTCATTTGGCGTGCTGGATTGTTTGATATCCAGATGTTCGATCTTGTTATCTTCGTGGTCCAGATCTGTCATGAATTCATTTTCGTTTTGTTGGGGCTTTTCTTCAGAATTACCTGGAAAGAAACGACAGAAAATTCACAGCAAATGCTTTAACGTGGATAAGAAATAATGTACTCGCTGACATGAAAAACACCAAGTTGGTATGTTTTCATTGAATACACCAACGTTTTGATCAACTAAAGGGTATCAGAAGATTTTCTTCTTGATATTGTATAAACATTTCCTTTATCCAAAACTGATTCAAACGAATTTGCCTCATCTCTGTCATTAAATTGTTAGGACGATTTGAAACTTTCATTAGATAAAGCACATCCGTTTGATTCATATGTATTAATAAATCCATTGTTGTGCTAAAATTTCCATTATACCGAACATTGCAAAACAACCATCTAAAAATCTTGATGTTAATACCCATTGATTTTATTTTGCCTTTTGTTCAACATAAAATCATTATACTATGTTTCCATATGATGAAATTTGCCTCTTCAGTATCAGAATAACAGAAAAAAGGGATTTTGGAAGTTGTTTCTAGTTTATATTCTAAATGTGGATTAAATGTTTCAAATTCTAAAAATACGTAAATTTGACATTTCTATTTTGAATTATGAGTTGGTATATTCTATGCATCTCAAACCACAATCGCCAGTAGGACCACAGAACACGCGCATCAGGCGTTTTTTTGCGAGTTACAAGAACGAATGACACATGGAACCATAGAATTCTTTGGCAGATCTTTCTTTTTCTTCTTTTAATCCAACTCACCTAACGGATAGTGCTCTGTCAAATCGGAAATTGTGTCGTCGAACAACGGATTCGTGTTGTCCTCCCTGGCGATGAACTCGTCCACGTCCTCGGGAAGAACGTGCACCTTGTTCAGATCGAAGAGATCGTCGGACCTGTCCTGGTGGAAGGACATCGACATCGGGTCGTCCTTTTGCACGAAATCGCTCTGGTCCTGGCTGACCACCGAGTCGTTGAAGGAGGTGCCCAACGTGAGCTCGGACTCGTCGCCGAAGTTCGCCCTTGTGGACGAGGCCTCTGATTGGTCCAGCAGCTTGACGGGCGTGAACGGTACCGCGTTACGTCCGAAATGGAACTCGTCCAGTCTGCTATTCAGCGCGTTGATGGCGTTCGTGTCGTTGTTGAAGCCGTCCTGGAACAAAAAATTACAATTGGCAACGTTGAACTAGCAGTCCTAGATGAGCCACTCAAATCTGACGTTTTTGGAACGATTGGTACAAGCAGGGTGGACGCAGAGAGGGGGAAGTCAGCTTAATGTCTTCGATATGAAAAGCACTTTCAGTACTCATGGAACAGTGGACCAGCTAGGCCTCTATGGTGGCAATACAGCCACTTATTTGTTGAGAATTTAACGTTGGAAGGGCTGTTTCAAGTTGCAATAGAATTCTGAAGCGATTTAGACATCAGAAAGAGATTGATACAAGAGTTGCCTTTTATATTTAGAGACTTGGCAACCATGATGTCTAAAGGTCAAAAGTTAGTGAAAACATATTAGGTGTAAAACTTTGCCTCCGCCGTTTTGCAATAGAAGGCTGTAACGGTAAGTGGTAGTCGAAATAAGTAGATCGTAGATGTCATACGATGAGCTTAGGTATTTGTAAACATAACGCTATCGAAATATTAGTCGATTTTCGTCTGCATCCTAGAGTTACTCTCGATTAAACATATCAGCTCACGAGCCAAATTCTCGTCATTTGCGGTAGTTTTAATTTTCTGCTTCAATATGAAGAAATCTGCGGCTGAGGCTCAGCGAATACTCTCAAATACCCATTAGTGGAAGTAGGTGCCAAGAGTGGTTCCAACGCTTCAAGAACGGTGATTTTGACGTCGAAGATCAGCATGGCGGTGGAATAGAGAAGGTTTTCGAAGATTGGAGGCATTACTTGATCACGACTCGTGTCAAACGCAACAAGTATTGCGTTGCAGGATCGTTGGGAGGACGCAGCAAGCAAAGATGGAGCTGCTTGCAAGGCAAAGATGGAAGGGATTTCTGCATAGCATTGTGACTGGAGACAAAAAATGGGTTCATTACGATAATCCCAAGAGCAGAAGATCACGGGGATATCCCGGCCAAGCTTCCATGTCGATGGCCAAACTCAATATTCACAGTTCCAAGGTAATGATCAAAACGGATGTACAC
This sequence comes from Harmonia axyridis, assembly GCF_914767665.1. Lineage (NCBI taxonomy): Eukaryota > Metazoa > Arthropoda > Insecta > Coleoptera > Coccinellidae > Harmonia > Harmonia axyridis. The sequence continues at coordinate 38,496,241 of NC_059505.1, forward strand.
TTAATTGTTTAGATTAGTGATGTATATCTATGATTTATCTTTGGGATAAGATTGCTCATTCTCAAAGAAAATAAATGGCAAGTTCTTTCATTGTTCGAATTATTATTACATTTTTGGACAGAGGATGGAAATATCATTTTTTACCAATGCTCAATATTTGGTGGGACCAGCTCAGCGTAGTGTATTATGTAAAGTAAAGCCTTGAATTTCTGGACAAAAAACGGCGGAAGCAAAGTACGCCTACGTAATAATAATAATCCCTTCATTCCTTAGAGCAAATTTACAATTCTGCGGTAAGAGTGACATCATGAATTTAATTCACTAACCAAATTACAATAAAACATAATTCTAACGATGAAATGAACCTCATTTTCTTAATTATTTTCGAAGTCTGCACACGTCATAAAACTCTTGAATGTTATATGATTCCTCAGATTATCAGGAAATCAGCTAGCTTAAGAACACTTCAACATTCGAGCGCAATTTTTATTGTTTGCGCAATGGAAAAGTATCAATCTTCATGAAGAATATTTTGAGGAATAACAAAGCCGTTCAAATGATATCTATTCTTGTTTTCTTATCCATGTTCGTAATATAAAACCAAACCTTCATAGTAAGTGAAAAAATCAGCTGTCAGGACCGAACCGAGAATAGCGTGGGGCCTCGAATAGACCCCTGGGTAACACCCCTTCGACTCACCTGGTGGCCATTGCTGAAATTCTCCTCGGTCTCGCCCGGTTTGAGCGAGATGTCTTTCTCGAAATCGCATAGATTTGGCAAGTTGATGTCTACCTCCGTCGGAGGCGGCTTCTTCGGCGACCTGGACAGCACCTGGTCCTCATCCAGCAGCCTGCCCAATGGCGAAGCCACTGCGCGCGCTGGAGACGGGATGAACTCTGCCGCGTTCGGATTTAACTGGGACATCGCGTTCTCTAAGTCTTCCTCCTCCTCCTCTGCAACCTGGGAAAAAAGAGAGGAAATTAGGAACAAGGTTCAATGCAAATTTTGCGAAATGATTTATTGGTTTCTTCCATCTCTGACAATAGTCCAATCAATGGTTTTCCAATAAATAGCTACTAATAAAAAAAAACAATCTGTTCGGATTAGAACCTGGAGTTGATATTGTACTGGCTGAGTGCTTTGGTCATGCTGTCACTAGAGCTTCAATCATTATTAATAGAAAACTATTTTATCAACAGCAAATAAAAACCAGCAGTAAAAAGCAAACAATTTGGATATTATTTGAAATAACCAAATCGGTTTAAGCATATGAGATTCCTCAAAAAGAGGTGACTTTAAATCCAATTTCGGTGAGTTATCTGTCACTAGAGCAGCCCTACTTTTATTCTTGTGAGGTTTGATAACCACGCCTACTCGTATTGTCATTCTATTTTCAAATCACTGTTTATGAACATTTTATGGAACATACGACACTCAAAGACTTTATTAATTTAATTATGAAAGAAATACCCTTCAGAGCATTTAAGAACTTTTAGTAGTTCATAAATTACAAGAGATTAACCATTTATAACCTCCAAAAATATGTCAAAGAATGACAAGTGTCAAGAAGTCCATATATACGAAGCAAGTTAGCTGAAATATCGAATACCGCTAGTAAGTAAACGCTCTGAAATTCTCGGCGATGTGTAATTGATGATTTATTTGAGAATACACATATATTTATTTATTTATATCCAAACTCTGAGTATCCAAAGGAATCGACTTCGGATATGTTCATAAGAACCACCCTGTATACCTTAACGAAAGCCCATATTTGAGGGGTCTATTCTCGGGACCATGTTAAGAAAAAACTTCCTATGAACCTATGTCGTAAACGTGCTAACTTTTGAGATACAGGGTGGTATAGTTTCCAGAAGAAAATGCAGTGTCCTATCATTTTTTTCTCCAAAAACTCGTACAATTTCATAAAAATATCTGCAATTCCATCATTGTGGTTATAAAAAAAATTTGGAGATGTTTCCACCCTGTATCTAGAAAGTTAGCGCGTTTTGACATACGTTTATATGAAGTTTTTTCTTCACGTGGCTTCAAGAATCGCCTTCCCAAATATTAGCATATCATCAAAGAACACCCTGTATATGAATGATAATATTTTTCTGCTATAACTATTTGGCTATAACTAGCCTGTTCACAATTGTGAAATTTATAGTTGAGTATCCCTATTCATAAGTGAAGTTGAGATAAGCAGCAGATTAAATTAGGAAGATTGGAACTATTATCAATTAAAAATCTTTCTTTTCTTCTATTGTATACCGATTCCCCTCATTTTTCTATAAATGAAACCATTTGAAACTTTTGTTTACTTAATCGTATAGCTTTGTATAGCGATTAATTATCTCATACATTAAAATCTCCCTGATTAATACCATATTTGGTTAAATTACAATTTCCCCCGACCTTGGGCAATCACATATACTCAGTGTGCTCGAAAATAATCGTTAACGACCCCTTTTAACGATCTACTTATCTGTTAAAGCATGACTACCAGACACATTAATTAAAATGTATGAATCGTTGAAGTATTTGAAGCATAAATTTATTGGGTACGGAAGATAATTTGCGCTTTTTTAATCGAAAAGTTAAGACAGCTGAAAGGGATCATTATTTTAACGAATCAAGACAAAATTCAGGCTACGACTATTTGTCCAATTCGAAGAGACTTTTTCAAATTATAAATTATTGCGAAATAACTGGAAAGGTAATAATTGTATCAGAAAAAGTCCAATTATTCATAAATTATGCTTATATTTATGAAAATTACCCATATTCAATGATAAACGACAATACCCGTTACTTGAAATCTATCACAAATTGCCAGATAACCTAAAAATTTAAACTCCAATGACAGCTGTCACCGTTAGCAGTGTTACCAACTGCACAAATTACATCTGCATAACGGACCACAGAATCTCATCATCAAAATGAATGGAAAACAAAGCGCAATCTCAACGTACAATAAAGGCCACTTTAGTAAATCGGCCATAACGTCAACAATATCTCACCTTCGAGCTTAGTTGCAACGGTTTGGGGTTGTTCTCTTTGTTCGCCTCTTCACCACTGACGTAGTTCCACTCTTCTTCTTCCTCTGAATCGCTCTCTGCCCCTGCATCAATTAGCTGAGGCACATTGTGGACTGCAAACAACAGAAAGGTTCTACGTTTAGAATTTCGCTCGTGAGTATGTGGGTCGGGGAAAATAGATATTCAACTTCACGAAAGAGTTGTTTACTCAAGCTGGCGCTCTTCCCAGAGAAAAGCCGTTCTCAGACGCGTTATTGGTCCTTCGCGTCGGAAAAGCTTTTCCGTTGCTTTCGATTTCTCCGCTCAGTTTTCCCCAAGTTCATTGCCAACGGTTTTTATCAATGAGCTATTATTAGTCGGCCTCTATTTGTAAACAAACCGGCGCCTGACGTTTATTTCACAAAACACGCATTCATCCTCCAGTTGGGTGATAGCAGCCTTATCGACATCTGTTTTATTTATGCGTGAACGCGAAGAATAACCTTATCGTTATTGAGAACAAAGGCCAATTAATCGGGAAATATGAGGATGGATCAATCTCTAAACGATCGTTGCAAAACGCGATAAAAAAACTGCGAGTATTAACAGAAAATCGCTATAGTTGAGGAACTGGGTGAGACCATCGGACTGATCCCTGGGGAACACCCCAAACAACGTTTGGAGGCTCAGAAATGGTGGATGTTTATCCTATCTGGATAATCTCTGTATGCAGAATGAACATAAAACTTAAATAAAACACACTTTCATTTAGAATATCGATAAAATTTTTATTTCAATAAAATGCTTGAACCTTCCCATTACGTGTGGAATACAACATCATTTAAATGACCTCCGCGTGATCTCTCACAGGACTCGATCCTTGTGAGGTAATTTTCGATGACTGGCCGGCACATTTCAGGCAATATCTCACCAATAAATTGACAGATATTGGTTTTCAGATGGCCAATAGTCTGAGGATTATCGACATAAACACGATCCTTCGCATTACATCCCACGATAAAATCCAAAAGGTGATAAATCACAAGATCTTGGTGGCCAATTCATATCACAGAAACGAGAAATTACGCGTCTCGGGAATTTTTCTTGCAATAAACCCAAAACGGGTGTGGCTTATTGCACCATTTTGCTGGAAACACATCTCTTCCAATTCCATACTATTAATTCCAGGCCAAGAAAGATCGGTAATAATTTGGTTATACCAAAAAAAGTGTGAGGATCATGTTCAGTTACCAGAAAATCGCTATAGAAGGAACCGGATGGAACCATCGCACTGAGCCTTGCGGAACACCCCAAGCAACGTTTAAAACCACAGAATTGATCGATGATGATCAGATCTAGAGAGTCTTTGGGTGTGGAACGAACATAGAAGAGAATATTGTGACTAATACCAATGTCATCACATCGATGTTCGCCAAAACTCAAGTTCGATTTTCGTCGAGTATGCACATTATGAGAGAGCTTGGTGAATCATCCCAAATTGACGTTATCGTCGTAGATTACTTATGCATCTTGAGAACAAAGGCAATTAATCAACGGATTTAGGAATGAATCAACTCAAGTGCGTTTTCTGGATTGTGCAAATACTGCAAGAGTCGCATTCAGTTCATAGAAAATCGTGTTAGAAGTAATCGAATTGAAGCCTAGGTTGACCCAACGATATAATGAACTATATGTAGATGCTAATAAAATCCATATCGAAAACTTGAATTTAATTGATGACAAATAGATCATCAAATCTCAATATAAACATCAATGAATCGAACAATTTGGCGACTAATATAGCGTTATAATTCTCAATCATGTAATTTTCTATTGCGATATTTTCGATTGATCAGCAGTTATGATTGTTGTTTCGGAGTCTAGCTAAGGTAGAAAAAATTTTCTGTCTACAAATTGTAAATTTCCGTAAAAGAAATGCATTACAGACCGATCTGGACAACTTTGGTTTCATGTCTGTCTGTGTGTACGCAAATTCTTGATTGTGCAATTCTTATCAGGTTTTAAAAAATTTGGAAGGAATTTTCCTGTAGGAATGTTAGAATTTCAAAAGGTTATAATGGCAACACTGTGTATTATTTTCTTACATATCTTATGTCTTTGTGTTCGGTACGTTGTGGCATTTCTCTCAGTAGTCACAAAAGGGCACTGATTTTTGAAAAATTCAAATATTTCTAAACGTTGTTGAACCTTGCATTTTTCAATAACTAAATGGCAAAACCTACTGAATACAAAGGACTGAAGACAAACGTGTTAATGAGCAGTGTTTGAAGCTGTTTGAGTGCAATAAACCTGCATTTTTGCGTCGATATGTGACAATGGATAAAACATGGCTCTATAATTTCACTCCGGAGTCCAATCGACAGTCAGCCGAGTGGACTGCACACGATGAACCGAATCCAAAGCGAGGAAAAACACAACAGTCAGCTGGCAAGGTTATGGCATCAGTATTCTGAGATGCGTGAGGTATAATATTTATTGATTACCTCCAAAAGGGCCAGACCATCAACAGCGATTATTATATAGCGTTATTGGATAGTTTAAAGGATGAAATCGTTAAAAAACGGGCCCGTTTGAAGAAAAAATGGTGCTGTTTCATCAAGACAATGGGCCGTATCACAAATCAATTAAAACAATGGCAAAATTGCATGAATTGGGCTTTGAATTGCATCTGCAATCACTGTATTCGCCAGATCTGGCTCTCAGCGACTTTTTCCTGTTGTCAGACCTCAAAAGAATGCTCGCTGGAAAGAAATTCAGCGCCAATGAAGAAGTAATCGCCGAAACTGAGGCCTATTTTGAAGCGAAAGACAAATCGTACTACAAAAATGGTATCGAAAAGTTGGAAGATCGCTATAATCGCTGTATCGCCCTCGAAGGCAACTATGTTGAATAATGAAATCGAATTTTGTCGAAAAAAAATGTGTTTTGCTATTGCAGACCGGGGACCTTTCAATTGGCCTTTTGGATTAACCCGATGACCAATAGAAATACTCAACCACCAAGTTGAAAAAAAGAAGAAGAAAAATCTTCCGCTCCGTCATTCCGGCACTTACATCATCGTCGATAGATTGTAGTCAGTATCTGCATATTATTGGCGAAAGCGAATCTATATATAGTATAGCCGACGGGCCGGTTCTAGCGTATGAATAAGGATAAATTGCGGGTAACCACTAATAATTAACGATCGTATGACTCACTACCGATCTCTTACACAGGCCGTGCGACTCACATAGCCGACATACGTAGAAATGTCAACTCGGCATCGCATTTCATCGTTTTCCCAACGTTAGATAACCGGTGAGGTCCGAATAAGGAAGGAAAAGAAAAAACGGTACGTACAAGTCTCGCTAAAATCTCGTTAGAAATCGATTTTCGCGTAGATCCGTCAGGTTTGGGGAATTTCGATGCGGTAACGTTGGTATGAGTCATCGTACCTTTTTTTCTTCTGTGCTCGCTACGTGCGCACAGAGTTTCCGCGGTCGTCGCGTCAATTCGACGACATCGATTGAATTGTGACGGGGGCTTCCGCATGGGTCGGTTTAGGGTTCAGTCTAATACTTTCCCGAGTGATTTTTTATGGAATTGAATTGACTTTCGTATTATTTGAAGGCTGACTTGTCGATGATCGTCAATTGTTATCCCAATATTGAAGGGATGTGTCTTTAACACTCTCAACGTTAACGTAATTTCAAGTTGGTCAACTAGTTAAATAATCAGGATTGTTCTTCAACTAGTTATTTATGTGCCAACCACTGTCGTCTACTAAGTCAACGGTAAACTAGTCCGTTGTTGTTTAGTTTATGTTCCTTAAGGTATTTAGTAACAGAAAGAATTGATTGTTAATTTTGTTTTATAAAAACTTTATTACGCCATCCGAGTAATGAACATAGATAGTGGGAGCATATGTAATTTTCAGTAATCAAATTTAGTCCCCAACATGAATTATCAAATTTAACATTAAGCGCGCGGAAATGAAAACATGTCAGTGATACGATGTTTCACTCAATTCGCGAGTTTATCCAAAAAGAACGAACTTCCTGTCCCATAGTGAATCAACGTTTCATTTTAACTCAAAATATATTGAAATAAATATCTAAATATATCAGAAATTCAGAAAACAAACTTGCGAGAATTCGAACAATTCTGAAGAGCGCCACCTTACAGAACTCTGGTAAGTTTTCACCAAAGTATCAGGGATATCAGAGTATGCATCTCATCCATAACCATAAAATTCCTCACCTCACCGCTCTATGCTTCTCCCAACACAGACAAAGGTAATTTTTTTCCGCAACCTTTCAACCCGTCGATTTAAAAAAGTCCGAACATATGTTACGAAGTAGAATCGCGAGTTTATTTCAGTCCCCAGTCGCACATTAAAATTTTATAGCCTACAAATTGCGAACCTTCGAGCACAATAGCACCAGGAAATCCGAGCGAATACACACACACACACAGAACATTAAAACATCAAAGGTAATAAAAACTATTCTGTGCCCCGTTTCAAAACAATCGTTCCTAAGCCATTCAATTGAACATTTCCCATCGATAACTGCCGAGATGGGAATTCTATGGTCGTACGTTCTCGGGCTGTATAATTTTCAACAGCTGTTTATGTACGACGACGTTCCAATCTTCGAAAATTGCACGATCCACGAAAATGTTATGTTTTACTCTGTACCACTATTTGAATTACAAATATCCCTCAACGACGGCCATAAACAAAAAACCACGCCAGTCTTCCATTTACTGCCAACGGTCGTTCGAGAATTATGAAATAATTATTCATGAGTTAATTTCGAGTGGGTTAACGATTCGCGTTCTGTCCCCAAGGTCCTAGATCCCTCGAGAATTCGAATAAATTATCTCACGAGCTACAATAACCTATTCATCGCGGAGATAAGATTGAGGAGAACGTTGTGATTTTATGATCGGAAGAACATAGAAAGCGTCTGACGTCTGTCCGAGAATTATCTCACCGACTGACAACAGGATCATAGAACTTTTAATAGGCGTTTTTCTGCGAGTTACCTTACTGACAGCAGGAACACAGAACTTTCAACGGGCGTTTTTTTGCGAGTTACCAATAGAGTAATAAACATAGATGGAGGGAGTATACGCAATTTTTACGTGTCTCTAACATGGTTAGTTCACGTTGTCGGATTGTGATATATTTTCAAATTCACAATTTTACTATATCGCTATGAATGTATATTATATTGAATAAAATATATTTATTTGAGTGAATCCCGATTAAATATGCATTTTTGAATATTTGGAATCCGAATTTATTCTAATTATCGAATTTATAATGAGCATAATATTTATTATTTTCTGTATCTACCTGCTGAAATTCAAGGTTTGACAACTTTTGCTCTCCTAGTGTCATTGGTTGTTTCACGTCGTTTGGCGCGCTTGAAGTTTGGTTTCCGAATTTCTGATATATTTAGGTATTTATTCCAATATATTTTGAGATAATATGCAACACTGATTCACTATGGGACATAAGAAGTGCGTTCTTTTTGGAGAAACTCGCGAATTGAGTGAAATATCGTATCACTGAAATGTATTCATTTCCGCGCGCTTCATGTCAAATTTGATAGTTCTTGTTGGGGACAAAATTTACTTACTGAAAATAACACATGCTCCCTTTATCTATGTTTATTACTCTAAGGAGTTACCTTACTGACAACAAGAACACAGTACTTTTAACATGCGTTTTTTTGCGAGTCACTTTACTGACAGCAGGAACACATAACTTTCAACAGGCGTTTTTTGCGAGTTACCTGCAGAGTACAACAGACGATTTTTAGTGATTTCTGATAAGTCGACTGACGAATCTCTACAGAAAACGTAACAATTTATGTATTACCAATCTCTCCTCGCCTCCTAATATCAATTCTCGGCGGAGCAGAAGGCGCCACAGTTGACACAAGACCGATCCGTCTTCATCCTTCACCTGTCGAGAGAATCACAGACGAAAAAGGAACTGGTGCGTCTCCTTTTTCGCCAGAAGGTGGCAATTAGAGAGCTTCTAGACGATTAATTGACTTAATACGGTCACGCGTCTTAATCTGACCCGCGTTCATCGAAATGTAGATGAGAGAGCAAGGTCCCTGACTTCAATCTATGATCCCCGACGGATACTGCACCTGCACAGGTTGGTTTATCCGCCGGTCACGGCAGTTTGTATCGATTTGCATCAGGTTGGCACAACTGTTTCGGAGTCTGCCGATGGTTGGAAAGGATAAAGTGATGCAGCGTGCTTTGCTTACCTGATTCTCATCAGATTCAAGTAAATGCAAGAGAAGAATTTAGTAAATATTAGGCAAATTGAAAAGTCCCCGGTCTGATGCACAGATGGCGGTGCTAGTGTTAAATCCATATGATTTTCAGTTAGTACCAACCATCAAACGGTACGAGTCGAAATTTGACAGCAGTCCGACCATTAGTTTGTGAGATATTGCGTTGTGAGTGTAGCTACTTTTGTTATTTGAAAAAAAGGAAAAAAGAATTTCGTGTGCTGATAAAATACTGCTTTTTGAAGGGAAAAATACAGTTGAAGCAAAATCTTGGCTTGATGAAGTTTCCGGAGTCTGCACCAAAAAAATCAACCATAATTGATTGGTATGCCAAGTTTAAACGTGGTAAAATGAGCACCGAAGACGGCGAAACCAGTGGACGCCCAAAAGAGGCTGTCACCGACGAAAAACTCGAAAAAGTTCTCAAAATAATTTTGAATGACCGTAAAGTGAAGTTGATCGAGATAGCAGACTTTGTGAAGATATCGTCTGAACGTGTACATCATAACATTCACGAATATTTTTGCATGAGAAAGCTGTGTGCAAAATGGATGCCGCGCGAGCTCACAATCGAAAAAAGAAACAACGTGTTAATGATTCTGAGTAGTGTTTGAAGCTGTTAAAGTGCAATTAACCTGAATTTTTTGCGTCGATATGTGACAATGGATGAAACATGGCTCCATCATTTCAATCTGGAGTCCAATCGACCCTCAGCTGAGTGGACTGCACACGATGAACCGAATCCAAAGCGAGGAAAAACATAACAATCAGCTGGCAAGGTATCAGTATCCTGGGATGCGCAAAAGGGCCAGACCATCAACAGCGATTATTATATAGCGTTATTGGATCATTTAATGGATGAAATCGTTAAAAAACGGCCTCATTTGAAGAAATAAAAAAGGTGCTGTTTCAACAAGACAATGCGCCGTGTCACAAATCAATGAAAATTGCATGAACTGGGCTTCGAATTGCTTCTGCATCCACCGTATTCGCCAGATCTGGCCCCCTGCGGCTTTTTCCTGTTCTCAGACCTCACAAGAATGTTGAGGCCTATATTTTGAAGCGAAAGACAAATCGTACTACAAAAATGGTATCGAAAAGTTGAAAGATCGCTATAATCGCTGTATTGCCTCGAAGACAATTATGTTGAATAATAAAATCTAATTTTGCCAAAAAAAAGTGTTATACTATGAAGACTAGGGACTTTTCAATTGACCTGTTATAGTTCTTAGAATGTCAATAAATTTTATACTGTCAGACAGCCTAACCGAGTAACATATCCCAATTCACTCACCTGTAAAGTGGCAAACTTACAAGTATAACCTCTATTAGCAACACCGCATGTATAACCTTCACACCGGCAATTCGACCGCATTTGGCGCTGAGGCCGAGTCTCGTTTGAAACTTCCCAAGAAGCACCAGACCGGAACCTAATAGTCGTGTTTAGACGGAAGAGAACTTTTGGCTGGCGATAGGAAGATCAACAGAAGAAACTCGATATGTCAGATTAGAATTCCGACAAGAAATTGAGTGTTGTTGAGACCTTACGATCGCAGCGCCAATGGAAAACGCGGAAGCTCCTATGTGTCTGATGTTTTATGAGGCCGTTCTGAAGTATATTTGCCGTTTTATGAGGTTAGGTATCCGCGGTCGTATATCCTTATCGAAACGCAAGATGATACCTACCAAAGGTGTAGGTCATTAAATTCTCTGAATTGGTTTAGCCGATGACACAGCACTTATGGCTGGAACTGAAGATGAAATTGACAAAGGAGAGCCTGAATACAACGCTAAATAGATAAGTAAATCTTGAAGTTCTGCTCACAATAATTTAATAATCGTAGTTACATTTTAAAATTAAAATAAACATAAAACCACAAAACATTATTTGCAATAAACCTCATAAACTAGTTGGTCGATACTTCTAGATTACCCCCCGTACAATACAACAGTAGCGGTTTTATCTGAATTGGAACTCGTTGATAAACGCGAACACAAACCTAATTAACTGTTCAAGATTTTCCACCAACTGTCCCTAGTTCCTCATTATAAAAGCAATTTTTTTTCTATTCCAAGAATGCGCTTCGTTTTATGCTACAGGATTTTACGAAGCGCAGACTGTTGTCTGCAATATGTCGATTTTGCAGAGAAAACACGATTGAAATGTCAATAAAACGTACTAGAAAGCAGTGTTCTACATGTTAACTTACAAATGTTTCGCGATGGAAGCACTACAACAAACTTACCCTGTTGAAAAAACCTTTCTAGGCATATCACCAAATAAAAAAGCACCAGATATACACGGTACAGAAGTGTACTTAATATATGTAATTCTCTTTGCGTATTATCATCATCCATAATACACTAATTTAATATGAATCGTAATATAAAATGAGATATTTCGAAAACACAACAAACATGGCTGCAACTGACAGACCATCTGAGCCAGATGGTTCAGCGAGAATATGTTCATTTCTCGGAATTAACAACAAAAAAACTCAATTCAAAGTTTGCGAATTGACATTTTCATCAAAATGTCACATCAAATTTCATATTGCACTTTTCCGTATAAGACAAAAGAAGATCAAACAATAAGTAAAATATTCGAAACAAAAAATTAGTACGTAATGAAATCGAAGGTGGGATATTATTGTAGTACGAAAATCTACAAAGAAATAAATTGCTAACCCATAATTCTCATTCGATTATCACTACCTTACAAAATTACCAAAAAAAAAGTCAATACATTAACCTTTTTCGTATAAAATAACATAAAACGATAAAATAGAGTTCAATGACAGAATACGAAATCTGGAGAGATAAAATTCAATCCAAGATTTGATTATAATGTCACAGCTGAACAAAGATTAAATAAGTGAAAAACCCAACATATAGTTCAAAACTATATTACTAAATAAATATAATATGAATAGGTGAACTTTACCGAAAAATTGATGGCAGACTAGAATCTTTCAACAGACAGATGTTAGGGTAGGTCGTCCAAGGTGAACTGTAACGAGGGGGCGAAATCCTGAATTATGTCTACTGCCAAATCTAGGCACCCGGTGTCAAAAGGGCAACTACATCTGCGAAATCGATAATACGTCTGGTACATTGCAGTGGGAGATTTTCACTTGTTGCGAACTTAAAAGGATGGAACCCTCCAGGTGAAGGCAAAATTCACAACATTTTCGGTGGTGTGCAAAGAATCTATACTATGACAAAGGAACAAAGAAATTTAAGGGATGACAGGGTGACAGATGGGAAGTGTGCTCCAAAATAGTGCAATCTTGTGTCACATTTCCAATGATACTATCTATAATTCGTACACCTACGAAAATAGGAAATGTAACGAAAATAAACCACAGATGATGCACTCTCAATACCGAACACAGAAACTGCGTTCTCATTTCGAGTTGATATAACAACAATAAAAGCAATCCTAGAATCTCTTTTTGGACCCCCTCGATCCACACACGTTATACACCTGAATTTCGAGGTCGTTTTCTCTCCTCAACAACTCGCTATTTCTATTTAAAATGGATGTTATGAATAACTGAAACCCACCGAACCGGAGTAGACGTACTTTTATCCCATCAAATTGGTTTGATAACGTACCTTACTTATGTACAAAGGTCCTGGAAGATGTAGAAAAGACACTAGGATTTTATATAAACAGTAGAAAAACACGTTAAAAAAATACAGGCACTTTTAGACACACACACACACAGAACACAACGTCAATCAAAACTTCACAAAGCCGGCTGGTGCATGGAATGAAATGAGCGAATCCGCGATCGGGGGAGCTCGGCGCGCAGGCCCGAAGCCGAACGACGTTTCTGGAGACTCGACCGACCGGCCTACGGCAAGAAAAACCGACGATTTTGAGGTTCTGAAGGAGAAAAGACCTGGAATTTTCGTCGTTTTCAGATGGTTGCGAAAGGAATATCCACGAAAATGTGTATTTGTTCCATTAATCTCTCTTTGCGTGTACTGTAATATCATAAAACACTTGATGGAATATGGATAAAAGAGTTCGATAACGGAAAATCATCGGAATTTGGCGCGCTAATGAATCGATAGCGCGTTCAGTAACTCCGCATCGTTAAACCACAGAATCGAACCATCGATTAAGTGGGATCATTGAATAAAGGACGGAGTAATCCGAGTGTTGTGTTGAATATGAAAAATTGTTTATTCTCGTCGTTGGAAGTTGGAACAATCCCTCCGCGACTTGTGCGAGATGAGCTCGCCCATAAATCCAAGAGTTAAACATGTGTTATTTGAGGAATTCCAACGAAAGAAGGGTTCATTAACACAAGAGGCGGCTTCTAAAATAAATGTCGCCGGCTCTCTTCCAGGAGGAGAGACACAATCTCAATCCAGCGGAGGCCGCAAAATAGATCTTGGTCGCATCGTAACTGGTTATTTTTATTACCCTAAACCCGTTGCACAGACAATGCAGACGGAGGATCATCTTTATTGATATAAATGATTATGCGGGCCATTATCGCATCTGATAATGATAAATGATTAATCACTAGACAATTCCCTTCGTCACGACACCTGAAAATATCCATAATTCCTTTATCTGATATATCACTCATGATCACCTTCAATTACTGCACAGTAATTCATGATCACCTACGATTTATCTTGCAAAAATAACGTTGATATTTCTATGGAAGAATTGCATAGAAATATCTACTGTCCTTGGATTAACAGCGGAAATAAATGAAGGAAGTTTATCTCAATAACCCTAATGATACGTCATAATATGATAGTCATCTATGATTAATTGGGACTTCGAGTTAATATTCTGTAAAGGAACGTCATAGAAATATTATGTGCCATGGAAATGAAATTCTCACAAGAAATCATAGAGGGAAAAGGAAGATAACTCATATGATTATATCGCGATAATCTCATCCTTAAGCTATCATTTTCATTATCCATACATTTGCTACAGACGAACTCTACTAGATGGAAAGTATATTTTTGTTGTAAGAAAAAGTTTAATGTCCTACAAATTGATCCTTCATTAATTCATCATTCATGGCCATCCTCACATTGAACATTCAAAGCACAATTTTTCAAAATAATCACACACTCATTCCAACAATTTACTCTGTAGAAATATACCATTTTATATCTTATTCTTCAAACTCTATTAACTAGAAATTGAATTGATGACGAAAATACTAGAGAAAGCGAAGGAATATATTGGCAATCGAAAAATATCTATGCATTTACTAGAACAACTTTGAATTTTCTATGAGGAAGCGTCAGAAATATCTATGAATCGTCCTTGAAATCGAATTGACAGCGGAAATCATAGCAAAGAGGTGTATATTGGCAGCCACTAAAATATCTATGACTCACTGGTACAAATTTAATTTTCCATGACGAAACGTCAAAAAATTACGAATCGTCCTTGGAATCGAATGGAAACGGGAATCACAGACAGAGAGAATCATAGACATACGTCATCATCCATCAAAATCATGTATACGTGAAGTGTTCGATCGAAATTGGTGTGAAAGTCATAACAATCAGGGCTAACGCGCCTCAGAACGATTTATTTCCATCTCGACGAAAGGGGAAAAATGGTAAGGCGAGATCGCCGGCCTTTTCCAGCGCCAGGCCTCGTAGCAGACGTTGCCTTGACGTATATACGATGTGTGTTCGGCTGTTACGCGATCATAGAAAATACCAACGGTTCCACTCGATGAAAATTCATTTATCGAGCGGCGAAAGGTCGTTTGTACGTCGGTATCGGAGATTGTTATTGCTTTCCCGACTGATTTACAACCGCAACGAGTGCTTCGCATTCCCAGCCTTTTATGATTAATCCACTCCGGAGCTTATCATAGAAAAAAAGAGCTAAATGTCAAGTCGCACAATATCGCTCGATATAAACAAGCCCGTTAGCTATTTAACTGTTATCGAATCGTTCCCGGCAGGCCTATCGCGATTGGGAACGGATATTGCGACATTTCAGACGTCAGCTTAATTAAAGTTTCAATAGGAAAAAACACCCTTCTCGTTCCACGCTGAAATTTCTGCAACTCGAGATCACGCCCTGATTAATATTCTCCTTAACCGACTCAGTTGGCAACACTTACTTTCGTCCATCTCTATGACGCACGCCACCTGCGTCTGTGGCCTGAAGGAAAACCTGGAAAACTGACAGAATTCTATGACCGCATGACGTATGGCGTTCAGCATTCTACGTCGTTCGATACGATCTTACTTTTTCCGGTCTATAAGGAAGTGTCGGTCGGTCGACCGGAAGGAGAACGGGAAAGAAGATAATGATTATCCACCTGTATCGGGTTTCGGTCGGACCAAGATGAAGCCCCGCGTATACTCGATTTATCCGTCGACGTTGCCAATTTTCGTGTACGGCTTCCCGGAAGTTGGACGGTTGCGGGCTTCGACGACACGCTGAATTAAAATAAGACGAATTGCTTCGGATACGATCGAGATTCTATGTCGGATTTAGAACCACAGAACTTATTGCGGGAGTCGATAGTGTAAAGGTCAAATTTCGCGGACGATAAACCATAGAGTACTAAGATGCGACACTCTCTGACAAATGTATTGTTTTCGATTAACATGTCTAAAAACCTGGTGAATGCACTGATTAGATTTTGTTTTGCTAATTTTGAGGATATTAGTTAAGCTTCGTTAAGTCAATTGCAGGTAGCGCTATTGCCGCTATTAACAAAATATAACAGATTCTTGTTATTTGAATTTATTCTAGAGAAAGTTTTGCGAATATTTCACTGCAGATGTACAAAATGGAGATGACTTTTCACTGTTTTCTTCTTGACATTCCTGGGAAATACAAATATTTGCAAGATGATCTTTTTTTGAACTTTTATTTGCACACGGTGCACTTATACAAGATATGATATAGAAACAACTAGTTCATTAAAATTCAGTTACCATTGTTTTCTTAGATAAGGGCCTTAAATGAAAAAAAAGTTGAAAACCTTCAATACTATCGTATTTTTCCTTTCATTAGTGAATTTTATATTTTCTTTCGACACAGTGGCATTCTGTACATTTTCTTATAATGAGAAGTTACTAAAATTTATGTAACAAATGTTAATTTTACATAGGAAACTGATCCTTGGAGTTCATCTTGTGATTTGATACTTGTTACATCAATCGAATTTAAATCAAAATCAATGGAAAAAAGATCGAAATGGCAAGTATGATATTGCAGCGCCGCCAGGAAATAAAACTTATATTCTCAATTTGCATTCGTTGCATTCAAAAATTGACGAGTGCATACACCATGTTTTTAGATATCTTAGTTATAATCTTATGAACCACGGAATATCTTTCAGAGAACGAATTTATATGTTTCGAATTTTTTCAGTAGGGAGAATCGAAGAAATGCCAAGAATCAATAAAAAGTTCGATTCCATCCGAAATAGACAAATTCAAATACACAATGTCCTTCCATGATTGGATGGCAATAAAAAAGTGCCCTCTATGTCGAACAAATTCAAAACCATCATAGAAACCTCCGAAATCTATGTTTCGCCAAAGACAAACCACAGAAAGTTAGACACTTCTATATTCGTCAAATAAAGAACCATAGAACCCGCTGACAGTTTCGAAGATCTAGGGGTGTCCAGTCCGCTTTTTCGAGACCAGCACGGTCGGCCAACCACAGAAACGTAAGGTGGGCGCGGATTTACGAGGGTCATCGAGATTGATGCGGTGAAAACGGTCGGAAAATGAACGTATAAAGCGACCGACGGTCGGATAAGTCATAGTCGTATCGGATTTTATTATCAGATCGGAGAGAGATTAATGACGGGCGTGCAAAACGGATTAAGATCTCTTCGTTGTACGGGAGAGGCACTCTACAAATATGGGGGGTGGAGAGGCCGTATATCACCCTCGCGTGGTGGGGCGCGAAATGAGTTATGAGGGGTGGGTAATACGACGGTCACGTGGTGTGGGAACTGTCGCATTCGTTTAATTCCGGATTATGTGTAGTCTATTGGGGATTTCACGCCATTTCAATGACGTTCCCAGGGATGACGAAGAGAATAATACAGTTTCGAGCTGAATTTACTATTTCTATGCTATTTATATATACAGGGTGATTCGCCGGGATGGCCTATTAGACGTTTATGGTGAACTAATTATAATTTTGAGCTGAAAATTTGCATAATGGTGTTTGAGACGATGATCTTTCTTCCTGAAATATTTTCAGATGTCTACAACTTCCGGTTATACCGGAAACATACTACTACTTTCTTATTTCAACTGGCACACCCAGTACATTATTGCATCATTAGATAGCTTTTTTGATGAGAATTTCGGCGATGTGCCATACCTTGGGTAAAAACTCAACGGTTCAGGAGTTAATGGATTTCTTATAAGAAAAAAGGTGGCGATGAGCACTCAATTTTATTCAAAATTTTGGAAGAAAAAGCTTTCTCGAAAAAAAAATTTATCCTTTTCGATTCTGCACATACCTAATGTTGAAAGACTGTTTGCGGTTTGGACCAAATATGTACAGGGTGTTTATCAGAAGATCATGAACTTGGACAACTCAAATTCATCAAAACTCAAGATTTTCAAATTAGAACTTCAATTTTTTATTATTTCAGTCGATTCTACGTACAAAAATAGTGGAGGTTACTTAAACATACCCTATACCTAAAATGAATACTTCAAGAGTTATCGAGGAAGAACTTTGAAGAAAAACCGCAATTTATAACAGTGTGGAATAGTCTGTAACTTCCGGAAAATACAGAAAGAATCTAAAATTCGATGTTTCCATAACTAGATTGGTCATTTCGAGAATTGTAATGAATTAATTGTAACTGAAAATTGTATTGGTTTATGGATTTCTCAAGAATTCCAACGAAAAATAAAATTAAAATACAGGAAATGTAAAATTTGCCGAAATTGTCGTCAAAAAGGCTATCTAATAATGCAATAATATACTGGGTGTGCCATTTGAACCTGTATAACCGAAAGTTGTAAAGATCTGAACATTTTTTAAGGGAGAAAGATCATTGTCTCAAGCCCCAATATGCAAATTTTCAGCTCAAAATTTCGATTAGTTTTCCAAAAACGTCTAATAGGCCATCCCAGTGAATCACCCTGTATAAAAGAGGCTCTATGGATATCATGTAAAAACATCACGTTCGAACGACTGCACCAATTTATAATAATAATAATAATAATAATTATTATTATTATAAATATCTTGGAATGAAAACAGAATCGACGAATCAACCACCAAAGAATGAAGCAAGACTTAACAACTGAGTTCATTAGGAGAACCAAAAAAATCTTAAAAACAAACCTCAACAGCAGGAACATGACGAGAGCCATCAACACATATGCATGTTCAATTCTAACATACTCATTCGGTATAGTTCCATGGAGCAAAACAGACATCGAAAACTTGCAACGTAAAATGAGAACGTTGATGACAAAAGCAAACAAGCACCATCCGAAAAGCAGCATTGAGAGGACTACACTGCCGAGAAATAAAGGAGGCAGGGGTCTTACGGACATCATGGAACTTGCTAGTGGGCAGATAGAAAGCCTACGGGAACACTTCAGAGATCAAGCAAGTACATCAGAGTTTTACAAAATACTGTGTGAAGCAGACGAATCAACACCTTTACAACTTCACAAGGAGCAATTTTCATACAACCACCAGACAAACCAAGAAAAATTGGATAGATGGAGAGAGAAGCCCCTGCATGGAAGACATTTCAACGAGGTGAACCAGGATCATGTCGACATTGAAGCGTCGAACTATTGGCTCACATCAGGTGCAATGTACCCAGAAACAGAGGGTTTTCTTTTAGCCATCCAAGATCAAGTGATCTCAACTAGAAATTACTGCAGGCATATCATAAAGGATCGAACTATTACCGACGATCGATGCCGATATGGGTGTCCAACAAATGAGACAATACAACATATCACGGGTGGATGTCAGATGTTTGCAGGAAATGAATATAAAGAGAGACACGATGCAGTAGGAAAGATATTACACCAAGAAATGGCAACTAAATTAACACTAATTCAATCTGAAAAAGTACCATACTACAAGTACCGACCGGAGACCATCCTGGAAAACGAACGCTATAAACTGTACTGGGATCGTACAGTTTTGACTGATAAAAACGTCCCTCACAACAGGCCAGATATATTGCTAGTTGATAAACATCAAAAGGCAGCTATACTCATCGACGTAGCAATACCTAATAACAACAACTTGCGTCAAAAAGAGGTCGAAAAAATTTCAAAATATAGGGACCTCGAATTTCAGATAAAGCGCCAGTGGGGAATGATATCAACGAGAACTATTCCAATTATCATCTCAACAACAGGAATAGTACCCAAAAATCTCAAGAGAAATATCAAGCAACTAGGGCTTAGTGAGTATATATGTAATGTAATGCAAAAAGCTGTTCTTTTAGGTACTGCAAGGACGGTGAGAAAATTCCTAGGAAGCGAAGGACAGGTCCAAGGATCGCGTGTAAGAGGACCAGAAGTTCGACGACAACCAGGGGGACCACAAGGACCGGACACGACCGAGCTCTACCCTTCTGATATTTTAAATATCTGGGATTGAGTGAATGTTCCTCTTAGCGAGGAGTGAGAAGCCGACGGCGGGGATAAATCCTACGCGTATAGGCAAAAGTCGAAAAAGAAAATAATAATAAAGGTCTTTATTCAATTAATTTCATGAAAAACAATAGAAAAACTCTTACAACTAAAGAAATAATTGAAAGGGCGAGATCCAGCAGGATAATTCTTTTTTGTTGTGTCCATTACTGTCATGAGAAGATTTATACAACATAATATTTTCGAAAAAATCGTACGAAAAAGAGAAAAAAGGCTCTTCTTCCTCCGACCGAGTTAACAATCATAGAGTATAATTTGGCACTTCGAAGGATGTATTTTGGGTTGCCTGAAAGAACTTGTGAAGCCGGGGCCGGCAAGAGTATAATTTGACACTTCGAAGGATGTATTTTGGGTTGCCTGACAGAACGTACGAAGCCAGGGCGTACAGCTAGTTTTTTATTAATGTCGTTTCTATAATTCCTTATTATTTCCTTTTTCATCAGAGAATAATTCAACTCAACTAAAAAACCGGTAAAATAAAATTAATACCAACATAAAAATCTTAATAACCGTCTAGCGGTAGGATTCGAACCCGAAACCGGGTTCCAAAGAATTATTATTGGAAATAAGAGCCCAAGAACCGCTCCTCCAATCATCGTACATCTTTATCTGTGGACGTCCGATCGTACCAACAGTCCAAAAGTAGTTTCTGCAATTCCAATACGAGAATATAGAGACCATCGAAACGTGGGTTTGTCTAATGGGGTGCTCCAGGCACGGACATAACTCATAAAACTGCAGGCGTATTCCAATTCGAAAACCAGCCCTTTTTTGCACCGACTCGACTATTCGTTATTTTCGCCAATTATATTGTTCTTTACGCCTCAACCGACCGAGCGAGGCCGCGCAAAAAATAAAAGAAGAGCGCTCCGCTCTATGCACGATGGTCACAGAATCGTTAGAACCACAGAAAACAATAACTTCTTTCGTATACGCACAGAGGATGAGGTTTTACAGGGGAGCACGTAGGTATGTCGACAACGTTGTCGTTCCAATTAACGTTCGAGAAATTCTAGGAAATGCTTTGCCCGTGACAAAACACGGAGAATTCACGGATAATATTTGTGTCAACGGAACAAACGAGCACGTATCATCGATATGCAATTCGGGTTATTTTGGTCGGCCGGTCAATATGACGTGACGGAAGGCCAAAAAATTAGTCACAGAATATAAACTACGCCGAAAAACTTGTTCCAATTCTATGTCTTCGATCTATGGTTTGCATAGAAAATATTTAAAATTCTTACTCTTTTCAACACTAGTATATTCTCACATGTTACCCGAAAAATATGCCTGTTTACAATCACAGAGTAATGAACATAGATAGAGGGGGCATATGTCATTTTCAGTAAGTAATTTTTGTCCCCAACATGAACTATCAAATTTGACATGAAGCGGGCATAAATGAAAACATATCAGTGATACGATATTTCGAGTTTCTCCATAAAGAACGCACTTCTTATGTCCAATAGTGAATCAAAGTTTCATATTAACTCGAAATATATTGAAATAAATACCTAAATATATCAGAAATTCAGAAAACAAACTTCAAGCGCGCCAAACGACGTGAAACAACCGATGACACTAGGAGAGCAAAAGTTGCCAAACCTTGGATTTCAGCAGGTTGATACAGAAAATAATAAATATCATGCTTATTATGAATTCGACAATTAGGAGAAATATCAAATTTCAAATATTCAAATTTGCATATTTAATCAGGAACCAATCAAATAAATATATTTCATTCAAATATTCAATATTATATACATTCATGATGATATAGTAAAATTGTGGATTTGAAAATATATAATATATTACAATCCGACAACGTAATCTAACCATGTTGAGGACATGTGAAAATTGCGTATACTTCCTCTATCTATGTTTATTACTCTATGACCATTCCCAAACACTCTGGGTTTATCGAAATTGATTCCTCGCTTATCACTTGGTGAAACATAATTTCAATATTAATAAAAGAAATAAAACACTTGACTATACGTTCCACAAATTTTAACAAAAATTATCTCTGGGTTTATCCCAAACTCTATGAACCGGAACCCATCTGTCAAATTGACGTTTCATACGTATTTTCATCTATGTCTGTTATTATGTCAGCTTATTCTGTAAACGTTTACACAAACCAGTCACTACACCGATACGGGGAGACAGAGTTTTTGCTGAGGTTTTTATCTGTTCTCTTGTATCATACGTTGAAATGTATGATGCCCCGTTACATTTCCTCTGCTAATACTGAGATTCATCGACACATATGCTTGATTGTTTGAAATTAATATTTTGTATTTGCTCTTTCTCAAAAGAATATATATATATATATATATATATATATATATATATATATATATATCTATGTCTGTTACTCTATGTTTACAATCAACATTTGGCTGGTGGTGACTCTGATCATAGTCTACTATTAACACAAGCATTACGGCATCTATCAAGATTATGAAAATTAAAATTATTTCATTGCGGAGTTAAGAAGGCTGTCCTATCTGCATAAAAGCACCAGTTTTTAATGCAATATGAGCGGAAATCGATCGCCCCTTCACCTTCGGTGTAAGCACGGCTTAAGACACACAACATCGAACACAGAAAATAAAAAAGGCGCAATTAGCCGCGATGTTCATTATCGCTAATTTAGAGCCATTAAATCGCAGTTTGTTGTTCTTCTAGAAACCGTAACGAAGCGTAGGCCTAATTGGGATCCGAACGGTGAAGAATATGCATCGGAAATACACAGATCAAACGTCTCGGTCTGTACCACTTACGTCAAATAACTTCTTCTACGAACCGCGATTCTATGACATTGCGAAACAGACAGATGAGATCGTCTTCGTAACGATTTCTGCAAATCATGACTCTATGACGTTGCGAAACGTCAAACCTTACACGATATCTTCTGTGAATCGAGCTCGTCTATCTTGATTCTATGACATTGCGAAATGTCAATCGCGATTGTAGGAAAACAAAACGTATCGAGGCAGAAAAACATAAACAAATCGGAGGTGGTTTGAGCAATACGTGGATCTATGCCGTTTTCAGGTGCCCAATACCCTATTACTTCATTATCGATTGCAATCACGGATATCTAGAAACTATAAACATCGTTATGAAAGAGGCAACGAACTTAACCATATTACCGGGTACCTTGAGGTGAGTTCAATCGTCCACGGATCAGCTTTTAGAGGCGAAAGAGGTGAATTTTTCACGTCTTTAGCTGGTTTCGCGTCAGAATTATTACGCATTGACCGGTTTCTCTGGTGCACTTCAAGCCCATAGAGCGCTGCATTACACCGAATATAAGTAGGCAGAAAATACAAGATTCACGCAGAATCTTCGAGTGTTCAATCTGATAATAATATGATTAGATCATTGGTTCAAACGTTACGAGATTTCACACAGAATGTGCATGGAACATTGATAAACCATAGACGACGATATCTTCTTTAATCATAGATAATCGCGAATAACCACAGAATTTTCCATGTTTCAATGGTTGGTGGTTGAGCACAAAACTTTGCGACCAAAGACTACTACTTTCATCTGAACACAGATTGAGATGTACATGATATCGAAAATAATGTATTATTGATCTTCATTCACTGGCTGCTACATTAGTAAGCAAAAATTGATAAAATTTCTTGATATTGAAGGCAAAATAATAGCCATCATTTCTGAGCGGCCATTTCGTGAACAGATCTCTTTATAATTCATCGATAATCCAAAAAATAATACACAGTGTTGCCAATATAATCGTTTTCAATTGTATAACCCTGAACAACAGTTCTGTGGTCTCTAAAACGACGCATGAAACAAAAAACGGAATCAATATGTCATCGTCACGGTATCTTCCAGTGCACAGAATACCTATCATCCCGACGATAACCGATTGCGAACCATAGACGGACGACATTCTATACATTTATCATAGATAAAAGTGCGATCACAGACTATTCAATGTTCCAACCATCTGTGGTTGCGCATAGAACTATCCGACGAACCATAGACGACGACACCTTTTCTGATCATATAACCACAGAATGTCGCGTTTTCTTACTGTTAACTCACCGGAATTGACTGTCGGTTCGCATTCCTCCTCCGTGGGAGAAGTCAACCCCTCGAACGTGCCCTCCTTCAGGTTCAGGTTGAGCTCGAGCGTCTTCTCGATGTCGTTGAACGGGTTATTGCAGTTCTGGTTGTTGTTGAGGGCCTCCGAGGAGTGCCGTTTCAACGTGTCGAAATTCGGCGAGCCCACGATCGGACCGTCGTCCGGGTTGTCAACGTTGGTCTCCGGGCCCAGGTTGTCCTCTTTGTCGAAGTCCGACGGGCTCAGTCTGTCGCTGTTCGATTTCTCCAACATCTGGAAACATATGGTCTGTTATTTCTTACTAATTCACAGAATAAGTAAAGAATAAGTGGTACGTAACATAGAGGTAGCCTAGAAGTGAATGCTAGAATGGTGTGTATTACCCTGGCCATCGTGAAGTGAACAATGGCGTAAATTTTTTTCTGACATCGACATTCCAACAATCCGTTACTTCAATTTGGCAACCTTAATAGGAGTAATGCAGTGTTGAAAAGTGTCATACTAAAGGGTATGACATTTGACAGGTAAAAAGTACGTCATTACCAAAAATTGAAATTATCGTTCAATTCTCTTCAAGAACACTTTGAAATTGTTAAAATTCACTACAAAAATGGTGAAAATTTTGCAGTCACAATTTCCAAAACTAAAGTTGTGTGGTCGTGGAGCACCTTCTCGGTCAGCAATAGTGGAACTGGTGAAAGAATTTGAACTGTTGGGACAAGTTAGAGATGTGAAAAATTGAAACCTCCCGATGTGTCACTGTTAGATGAGTTTTTTGAGCTTGTGTGACCAAACGGCAACGAAACAATCACAATTTTGCAAGAAAAGTTTCCTGGGAGTGTTATTTCTCGAAGAGGTGACCACAATTGGCCACCTAGATCTTTTAGTTCAATACCTTAAGACTTTTTTGTTTGGGACCATGTGAAAGATATGACATATGATAATGCTCCTTAATCGATTCAAGACCTTATTAAGATGGAATTCGTGAAGTTATTGAGAACATACAGACACAAATTTGCAAATTGGTAATGAAAAATGCAATGAAAAGGATATGGTGTTGCAACTGTAGCCGTGGTGGCCATTTGACTGATATCGTTTCCCTTAGTTAAAGACATAACTTCCTCTTTATTATTATTAAATACACATTCATTGACTTCTCTTAAAATACACACCTCGTCAAAAGTCAAGGGCTAATCTCAATTCCAGAAAAGTTGAGGTGGGTTCTGGCGATTGGATATTACTCTCCCTAAGCAATCTCATACGTGCTCAATTGGATTAATGTCAGGTGAGTTTGCTGGCCAGGCCATTCTCTAGATACTGTTCTCTTGAAGAAAGTTTTGAATCCTTTGTGTGCGGTGTGGTGGGCCGTTATCATCCTGATGAATGAAATTATCCCAAAATTCGTTGCGCAGAGGAACAATGATTTGTTCAATGATGTTTTCTACATAGATGGCACCAGTCAACGATAATAAGATGGATACGGCGAGTGAACATTATACCCCTCAGCACATTATTGATCTGCCTTGAGTCTTGACAGGACACAACTTCCCTGGCGAAATTGAGTATTCTAGTCTGCCTGGATCTCTACTAACTCTTTCTTGTCGACTATTATTTTGTAAACCGAATCGTGACTCGTCCGAAAAAAGTACGTTGTGACATTGTGGTAAAAGCCAGTCTTGGTGGTGTTCTGCCCATTGCCGAATGGTAGCTCTATGTCCAGGTGATTACTCTTAAAGGTCTTCTTGCCCTTTAATTTTTGAAATGCAACCGTGTCCTTATGGTACAAGTCGAGACTACCCTTCTATAGCCCCTCAAAAAATGACTTCGAAGGGTTGTTACAGATACCGTTCGATTCCTTCGAGTAAAATTTGCGATATAATGTTCTTCCCTTGCAGATCTTACTCTGGGTCGACCTGTCACAGGTGTCCGGGCAACGCTGCCAGTTTCCAGGAAAAGGGGCAACTATGCGTCTTACTGAAGTCCGTGGAATATTCGAACGTTGCTCAATCTGGTGGTTCGACAAAGCTTCTTGATGTAGGGCTACTATTCTTGCCCGGTCAAACTGAGAAATTGGATGTCCCGGCATTTTACACGAAATATTCTCAATTCTACAACTTTTGTTATTCGCTGAAAACTGGTTGACTTCGAATACACCTGTATTCTCCCGAACAAGAAACAATTTTTGGTGGTTTATCGTTTTCATTCAAGTGATCAGATAGTGAAAATTCCACACACAAAAAATTGTCATGTTACATTCAACAAGTTGAGAGTTGATAGGGAGAGGAGGTGGTCAAAACTTTCGACAATGTGTGCATAAGTACTAGTTTTCTTAATCTTATTCTTATTGGAAAACCTCTTTCATCAAAGGGTGCAACGATTTTGCACGCTTCGGTCCATGTTACGCTACTGGAATTTCCGAAGACGCGGTTAATTTGTCAGTTGATCGTGTACCATCGGTCGGAGCGCGGATGCGCGGACCTAGAGAGATTTTTCAATAGTTGTCGAGACTTCAGCAAGGAAACGTACCTAAGATTTAGATTTCAGTCATTATTAATTTAATTTGAGATTTGGAATCTAATTTATCGGCGAGAATTGTGTCGGGATTCTCGCACCTCCCGTGGAATTGGAACAACAGAAATATATTTTGAAGTTGAAAAAAATCAAGAAGTACTTCCTTGAGATACAGAATTTGAAATAGTACGTATGTTAGAACACTTTAGTTCCTGAATCTGAAAGAATACCTGCGTAATACCTGGCATTATCACATCAACTTCGTTGAATGGGGATTGGAGTACTATAGCTTCCTGATAAGATTTAGTGTTCAGAAGGCTGGAAATAATTTACAGAAGACGTTCCATCCTAATAGCAGAGTAACTCATTTAAAACCGATTTAAGTTAAGTTTTTTATTTCATTATTAGTTAAGAGTGAAAAGGATCGATTATTGTATATTTTAATTTTATTAAATTTGTAAAAACCTGGGTAGGAGTTTTGTTGCCAAATAAGCCAAACCACCCCTAGAAATAAGTTTTTAAGAGTCTCATGGGCAATTGTAACGTTACAAGGGGTTTTACAGGGGAAAGGTATGGGTACTGTTTGAACAGATACATACGTGATGGAAAGCCACGAGGTGGTCATCCCTCTCAACTCAATCTTCGAATGGAAAACAGACGGAACTAACCTTGATCAGATCGTTGTTGGGCAGGTCGTCATTCTTCTTGAGTCCCTCGGCGAAGTTCAACAGCATGCCCTCCTCCGCCGTCAGGCTGTCAACGTTGTTCGTCTTGTTCGGCATGTCGAAAGGTATGTTCGCGTTGTTCAGCGTGTCCATGCTTACGAGGCGGTTGTTCCACCTTGGCCCTTCCGCTATCTGGTATGGATCCCTGAGGAAGACCACGATCACCGAGATGTTGTCCCCGGATCCGCACTGCTTCGCTGTCTGCACCAAGTCCCTGGCGCACGTTTTCGCCTTTTCTGCAAGATGAAAATACGTATGAAACGTCAATTTGACAGTTGGGTTTGGGGTCATAGAGTTTGGGAGGGACACAGAGTGTTTGGGGATGAGCGTTGAGTCTCTATGGTGGAATGAAAGTGGAAATACATTTATTTTTCTCTGATTGACAGTAATCATTAGTTTTGGAGATACATATCGAACAGCAAAGTATTACTTTTCCTGCCTAGGCAGCAAAATGATTATTCTAAATAGGAATGAAACATTTCATAAGTTTTCAAACTATAATTATTTATTTTTATTTATTTAGCGTATGGTCACATCACAGGGGTGTAGAGTTAGTTCGCCTCCACGTGGTGCACCCTGGATAACGCTGAATGACTTAACACAAGAGGCGCCAGACAATCTTCAGATTATCTTTAGATCTCCTGGCAAGACAATCACAAGCGCAACTATAATTATTATGGACATATACATTTCCATTGATTAGATTGGATTAGATTTAATGAAGGAAGTTCCGTTTCACTGCAAACTAATGGTCTATTTGCCCCTCATCAGAGCTATTCTCTCCATAACGTGATCTACAGCTCGCCAGTTCCAGAGTTCTAATGAACTCCAGTATCTAGGAGGCTAATTCCTCACTTCTACAAGTTTCTTGCCCAAAGCAGATTTTACGTTGGCTAGTGATGGCGAGGCATTCTATCACCTGGTGATCCGAAGTTTCTTTCTCTTCTCCACAGAATCTGCACTCGTTATTTTGTGTTAGACTCATTCTAATGAGGTGTTTTCTAAGGCGACAATGCCCTATGAGGAATCCAGTGAGGAGGTCTAGTATGCTAGTAGGTTTGTTAAGATCAAGATACTTTTTGGATCTCCCAGTGTCAAAGTTTCGAAGAAAATTTTTGGAGTGATCCAAATCAGGACGATTCTGTCAGAGTGTTTCTCTTTCGGTTTTTGCTTCTCCTGAAACTCTTTCTTGTAGGTAGATTTATCTACGCCACAGAAAGATATTCCCGAATGGCCAGGAACCCAGACTAAAAAGGCCTTGATATTCCTGCCTTTTTCATTCAGTTTTCTTTGGCATTCCAATTCCATCTTAGAATCGATGATATGTGAGCTAAATGCTTTGATTGCATCCTGACTATCAGAATATATCTCTATATCCCGTTTTTTTTAGATTAATTTCTAGACATTTTTCTATTCTATCTTCTATTGCAAGTATCTCTGCCTATCCTCATTGGCAAAGAGGTTAGAGGCGACTTAAAACACGATACTTCCTCTACAATATTATTCAAATTCAGTTTCCATAATTCCTCACGATTATATGCTCCTCCAACACCAAACTTAAAAAGTAAACCCTACAGAAATATCTAAACAACTTTAAATTCTTACTCGTATTTGCTAAACTTCGTTTGTATTAAGGGATAGCTTATTTTTAAGCAACGAAGGATGAAAAAACACACTGCCACACCCATTGGCAAAGTATTTTTGCCAAGTGAATTCGAACGATGAGAAACAGGGAGTTTCATCGATCAGATTGGGATGTGTGAACGCCGTCAATATTTGTATATGCAATGGAAATCAGAGAAATCCATTAGTGAATCTAGATTAGCATCTAACAATGAGCTGGACCCTCCCAAATTTACATTAACTTACATATTTCCCTAACCGTGGATAATGAGCTCATTAAAAGATAATTTGAGAATTGTGGACATTAAATGAGAGGAATATGTAGATATAATTTAATTTCTTTTTTGGTGGTATCACTTCCTTCATTTGAACTTTCGGTCTACTTATATCTAATTAATAGAAATAATAAAACTTTGGAATTATTCGAGGATCAGTAATTTCCCTTTCAATTTTCACAGTTAAAGTTGTACATTAAAATAAATTTCATTCACCATCTTTCCAGATACAGCTCTGGTATAGTTATTTATAATACAAGTGCAGAAGGCATTGATATTCTTCCACGAGTTCAAAATTCAAAAACGAGCCACGAAGTGGCGAGTTTTGGAATGAACGAGTGGTAGAATGAGCTTTCTGTACGAGTATTATACATTATTTTCTCTAATTCATTGCATTTTCGTTGAAATTAATGAAATATTTCCATAAATATAATTTAGTGATTTTTGCATTGAAAAATGTTGGTTGGCAGAACTGATTTCTTTAAGGCAAATTGATGAATTGACAGATAAAGCCGTGGCGGAAAGTTCGGAGTACCAACATAGAATAATGAAATATAACCATGAAAACTGTGCGTTTCTGATATATTCTCGCACGATTTTGTTCTACAAGATGTGGAAGAATGAACGGAATAACCACAGAATTAGGGAAAGAAGTTATAAGCATTCAATGGTTTCACAACATATTTAAAAAAGCTATAGGACATAAAATTATGAAACAACAAAAGAGTAAACGTAAGAAAACCTTAAATATTTTCCACTAGAAAATTCTTTTTCTATCGGATTCCAAGTAAATATACTAGCTGACAATGAAACACCCAGAAGGAGATGTTTAAATTTTAATTCATTTTATTAGTGAAACATAGATAATATAGCAAGGAGTAAAAGATTGAAACATAAGTTGATGTTTAGTTGTTGTTTAAATGCCTAGAGCACGTGTATAAGGAATTTTTCGCCAGCTAAGTGAATTTGAAAGAGGTCGAATCATTGGTCTACGGGAGGTGGGGTTTTCACTGCAGAATTATCGACCCCATCTTGATTTACCCCTGTCGGTTGAGCATCGCCGGCAACGATTACAGTGGTGCAGAGAACGTCAAAATTGGAATGTGGAATGGCATCAGGTCGTCTTTTCTGATAAATCTCGGGTCTCCTTGGGTGCACACGATGGCCGAAGAAGGGTTAGAAGACGTCGGGAAGAAAGACGTGAACCTCAGTTTGATGTTGAGCGTCATGTTCACCGGACAGTAGGCATTATGGTATGGGGTGCTATTGCACATGTAAGTAGGTCACCTTTAGTCTTTATTCGAGGTAACATGACAGCCCTGCGTTACTTTCAAGAAATAGTGGAGCCATATGTTCTCCCTTACCTTAATCGGCTCGAGAATCCAATATTTCAGCAAAATAATGCCCGACCTTATGTTGCCAGAGTTGGTTCAAACTTTTTCGAAGTGACCCATGTGAATCTTTTGCCATGGCCGCCCAGATCCCCTGATCTTTCGCCCATAGAGCATGTTTGGGACATCGTGGGTAGAAGGCTTGGAAATTTACCCAGCCCCCACGGACTTTGGCTGCTCTGAGACAAAAAGTATAGGTAGGTTGGGATAGTATCCCTCAAGAAGAAATAGGCCATCTTATCGCATCAATATCGAGACGTTTCGGGGAGTGTATAGATAATCGCGGTGGACAAACACATTATTAACAAATTTATTAAAAAAAAATTGTGAACCCTTCGTTTTTTCTCCAAATTTCAATCATTTACTCCTTGCTATACTATTTATGTTTTACCCAGAAAAAAATTGAAATTTTAACAGCTCCTTCTGGGTGTTGCAGTTTCTTTGTCAGTTAGTATAATTCCCAAATATCATTTAAATTAGCGCAACATCTGTGCGAAATTCCAATCATTTCTATGTCGTTGCATATACATGTCAGTCCGCCCTTGACGACGCCGTCGAAACAGATGCGACGCCTGGCGTCTCGGATTCGCCTACAATCCCTCATCGAAGGACCATATTTCGCGGAGATCAACTCCCGAAATAAAACTGATATACGCGAAGAATGCAACATTCTGCAAGGCGGTTTGAGACAGCGCAAATAAAATATTATGTTTTTACCGCTATCTCCGTCTGCGATTCGCAACAGGAATAAATTCCTGAGATTTCTGAGTAAATCTTGCGAAATGAATTTATATTCGGTCGTTTTCCGAACGATATGGATAAAATTTGGTTCGAGTTCGACTATATACTGCTTGAATATGAAGAAGACGGTGGCGACAAGGACTCACTTTTTTTTTTGGATAATTCTAAAGAAATAGTAATTTACGACGAATAGACAAAATAGTCTGTGAGTCAAAAAAAACCATTTTCGGGTGTGTTGCGTACAATATTTTTTCGGCAACCATGTAAAATATCACTATCGCTGTTGCTTTCCATATTTTATTGCGATTGCGATCAAAAAACATGAAAATTTTTGACAACTAATTCCATATGAACTGTCAGCCGTTATCTCGGTTGCTATGGATTCTATGATTCTTTTCCGGCCTAGTCCGGGAAGTAAGTACTTTCCGGACTAGGCCGGGAAATGCTACTTTCTCAAAGAAAAAGCGTCCGGGAAGTGAGCACTTCCCGGACGGTTGCCCAAAAAAGTTTTTTTCGAAAAAACCTTTTTCATTTTCGATTCTGCAAATACCTGGTATTATAAGGCTATTTGCGGTTAGGAACAAAAATGCTCATATTAGAACCTAAATTTTTTATTATTTCAGTCAATTATATCTATGAAAAGAGGGATTTTCCAATATGGTCTGATATTGAATAGACCGCCATCTGGATAGCTGTCACTTTTCGTGAGTTGTTCCGTCCCATAGAGTAATAAACATAGATAGAGGGAGTATACGCAATTTTTACATGTCCTTAACATAGTTGGATTACTTTGTCGGATTGTGATATATTTTCAAATCCACAATTTTACTATATCGTTATAAATGTATATTATATTGAATGAAATATATTTATTTGAGTGATTCCCGATCAAATATGCAAATTTGAATATTTGGAATCCGATATTCTTCCTAATTGTCGAATTTATAATAAGCAGAATATTCATTATTTTCTGCATCTAACTGCTAAAATACAAGGTTTGGCAACTTTTGCTCTCCTAATGTCATCGGTTGATTCACGTTTTGGCGCGCTTGAAGTTTGTTTTCTGAATTTCTGATATATTTAGGTATTTATTGCAATATATTTCAAGTTAATATGAAACGTTGATTCACTATGGTATATAAGAAGTGCGTTCTTTGTAGAGAAACTCGCGAATTGAGTGAAATATCGCATCACTGATATGTTTTCATTTCCGCGCGCTTAATGTCAACTTTGATAGTTCATTTTGAGGAAAAAATTTGCTTACTGAAAATGATACAAGCTCTCTCTATCTATGTTTATTACTCTGAGTCCTGTCCCTAGAACTACCTATTTTCAAAAATATTTTTTACCTAAAAAAACCCGAATTCACGGTAGAAATTAAGTGTATAAAAATGTCATATTTGTCCGAATAAACGGAATTTTACGATATTTGTCGAGTTCTTCGCCATCAAACGATAAGCAGCATTGTTGTTTTCGAGCAAACGTTGCAATTTTCGTTATCTATTTTTTCGGAACGTTCGCAATTTTTTTCATTAAAAGATAAGATGCCGTTGTTTTAATAACGTTCGCGTTTATCTCCGCAATAACGGATTAGAGGGATTTTTCGTTGATACAACGAATGTTTTAATTATTATATTGCTGCCCGCAATGTCAATGATCACTTATAATTAAGTATGACCAAGTTGGCTAAATTTAGATACTTTCAACGGAGATGCTTTCATCGCATAGTTTAGGGAATCGTGGTATTTATAAACTGAAAGTTTTTAGAGATTTTCGAAGGAATATTTGTCTGTCTCTGTAGCCATCGCATCATGCAAAACCGACACTTTTTTTCCTTTCGATACAGGCTGTGTTTTTAATGTGGTAAAAATTATTTTTTGAAATTTTGGATTTCTATTCTTGTTCTGAGGAATCTGAGAATGGTCTTACTCACACAGGGAAAATAAACAAGTTTTTTAATATAAAAACCCTTTGAAACATATTATATCTTTCTGAGTAATGTTCACGAAAAGAGGCAATATTATTTATTCAAAAAAATTAGTTATTAAATAAATATGCATTCTCCGTCTGATAGTTTGAACAAATGATTAAGTGCCGATGTATGATGGCAAGGGAAAAATAAAACCTTTTATATAAGGGCAACTGGAAAGTCCCCGGTCTGATGCACAGATGGGGGTGCTTGTATTGAATCCATATGATTTTTAGTTAGTACCAACCTTCAAACGATACGTGTCAAAATTTGACAGCATTCGGACCATTAGTTTGTGAGTTATTGCGTTGTGAGTGTAGCTTCTTTTGTTATTAGAAAAAAAGAATTTCGTGTGCTCATAAAATATTGCTTTTTGAAGGGAAAAAATACAGTTGAAGCAAAAATTGGCTTGATGAAGAGTTTCCTGGGTCTGCACTAGGAAAATTAACCATCATTGATTGGTATGCTAAGTTTAAACGTGGTGAAATGAGCACCGAAGACGGCGAATGCAGTGGACGCCCAAAAGAGGCTGTCGCCAACGAATAAACCAAAAAAAATTCATAAAATAATTTTGAATGACCGTAAAGTGAAGTTGATCGAGATAGTAGACATTGTAAAGATATCATCTGAACGTGTACATCATATCATTCACGAATATTTGTACATGAGAAAGCTGTGTGCAACCACGTGTTAATGATTCTGAACAGTTTTTGAAGCTCTTAAAGTGCAATAAACCTGAGTTTTTGCGTCGATATGTGTCAATGGTTGCAACATGGCTCCGTCACTTGACTCCGGAGTCAAATCGACATTCAGCTGAGTGGACTGCACACTCCAAAGCATGGTAAGATGCAACAGTCAGCTGGCAAAGTATTGGCATCAGTATTATGGGATGCTCAAGGTATAATATTCATTGATTACCTCCAAAAAGGGTCAGACCATCAACAGCGATTATTATATAACGTTATTGGATCGTTTAAAGGATTAAATCGTTGAAAAATGGTCCCATCTGAAAAAAAAGGGTGCTGTTTCATCAATATAATGCTCCGCATCACAAACCAATGAAAACAATGGCAACACTGCATGAATTGGGCTTCGAATTGCTTCTGCATCCACCGTATTCGCCAGATCTGGCCCTGAGCGATTTTTTGCTGTTCTCAGACCTCAAAAGAATGCTCACTGGAAAGAAATTTAGCGCCAATGAAGAATTAATCTCCGAAACTGAGGCCTATTTTAAAGCGAAAGACAAATCGTGCTACAAAAATGGTATCGAAAAGTTGGAAGATCGTTATAATCGCTGTATCGCTCTCGAGGGCAACTATGTTGTATAATAAAATCGAATTTTCCCAAAAAAAATGTGTGTTACTATGGTAGACCGGGGACTTTTCAATTGGCCTGTTAGATGCATTTATATTTATTTCAAACGAGTTATTGAACAATAAAGAAACAATTTCACAGCGAGTCTCCCGATCAATAAATATCCAATAATAGACTTTTCAAAATCAATAAAAGACATCTCAACGCCGTCCTTCACAATAGACTGTTTCGCTAAAAAATTCCCAGAGGGCGTACCACTTCCTACTTCGCTAGCTAAGCCCATAACAATGAGAAGAACGCCGTTCTTCTTCTTCTTCCTTACGTACGCCTCATCAAGCGACCACGCCCACCATACACGTAGGAGCACGTCTTTTGTTTCTAGAGAGGATTAAGCCGGCTTTACGCCAACATACGATGGGGTGTTGTCTATATCCTTCTTTTTTTTTTTTTGGTTCTCCACGACGATGACTTAGTGTAACACTGCGGTCTGGAAACGGGCGTTGTTCCCTGGCGGAAACGATTTATGTACGTGTTGCAGTTTTGCCAATTCATTAAACCGTACGCGAGGAGGCGAGTCAGGGTTGCCAACTGTTCGGAATTCATGATCGTATGTCGAGAAGATTGAATCTTGTATCACGTTCTTTGGTACAGTGGGTTAATTTGGTTCTAAGAGTGAAAAAGACAACTGAATTGACATTAGGCGTTCGATAATTGCGCCCTTGGAGACCACAGAATTGTTCATATAAGTATATGTAAGATGCATAGAATGTGTGGTGTGTGTTCTGATTCAATTTTGTTTCAGACTTTTTGAGATATTCACCTCTTGCTTGGATGTTCTGCTTCACCATAGTTCTGTGAGGTAGCGCTCTTCAGGAATTTTCGAATTCCCGCTATCTGCCTGGCGCCGTTTAAAAATGAAATACTGATTTTAGACTTTACAAACTTTCACAATAAATTACAATTAAGTTCCTATCGAATTTGTGATGAAATGAATGGAATATAATGACAGAGT
The DNA here is from genome assembly GCF_914767665.1 of Harmonia axyridis. NCBI lineage: Eukaryota > Metazoa > Arthropoda > Insecta > Coleoptera > Coccinellidae > Harmonia > Harmonia axyridis. Next base: position 38,531,933 of record NC_059505.1, read on the forward strand.
ATAGAAGATTGTTACGAGCATAGAATATAAAATATTATTGTTCTATACTCGAAGGTCACGAGAGCCGAGGATCGAGAGAAATGTCAAATATAAACGATGGATGCGCCATCTGAAACAGACGCGATACCTCGAAATCAAGTAGGTATAAATCTGAAATATCTCTCGTTTTGTCTGAAATTATAAGTAGACACACCAGGTTTTCCATGCATCTTGAGTATATAGTATGTGATTTACTCTAACGTCTTTTTTGAAGGTTGACTTATCTAGATCTACTGTAGTTCTGATGAACGATACCACCAAAATTTGTAAGGAACGCAAAGTAACGAAAATTTTGACATCGTGACCAAATGATGATAGGTTAGACCAGTTGTAACAAATATCCGAATAGCGTTATCCAAATTATCACTCACCGGCAAATCTATTACCAGAAAAACACTTCACCTACACAATTTTTCAGAAAAAACCAAATATAAAGAAGCACTCGAACACACAACACTCTATGGTACCGGTAGAAAAAAGAAGAAGAAAACGCAGTCACGATCTATTTACCGACAGAGGAATACCGCAGTGAGCTCCATGCTCTATGAGATGAGAACGAAATTATGATCGTTAGTGAATGAGAAGAATGAGAATAGAAAGAGACTCCCCACAAATCCATCAGAAAGTACGTGTTAGGTTCACCGACCCACCTGAAGTCATCGTTGACTGGCCATTATATCGTTGCGAATCCAAGGAGTGTCCATTGTTTGCTCGCAGACGTCTAATCTCCTTACGAACCACAAATATCGACGAAATTGCCCATTAACTCCTACACCTACTGACGTGTAAACGCTACCTTAGCGCCGATCGTATTCCGTGACCGCAATCACGGTATCATCGACATAAATACATAAGCTTGTCAATGGGCAGCCTAAGTGTGAAGTCGTAAACTTCTGTGATCGCGAGCCAACCATAGAATTTCCATAAGAGTTCCAACCTCAGAGTAATAAACATAGATAGAGGGAGCATATGTCATTTTCAGTAAGCAAATTCTGTCCCCAACATGAACTATCAAATTTGACATGAAGCGCGCGGAAATGAAAACATATCAGTGATACGATATTTCCTCAATTCGCGAGTTTCTCCACAAAGAACGCAATTCTTATGTCCCATGGTGAATCAATGTTTCATATTGACTCAAAATATATTGAAATAAATACCTAAATATATTAGAAATACATAAAACAAACTTCAAGCACGTGACGTGAAACAACCGATGACACTGGGAGAGCAAAAGTTGTCAAACCTTGGATTTCAGTAGGTAGATACAGAAAATAATAAATATTCTGCTTATTATAAATTCGATAATTAGGAAAAATATAGGATTCCAAATATTCAAATTTGCTTATTTAATCGGGAATCAAATAAATATATTTCATTCAATATAATATCAGATTCAGACAACGTAATCTAACCATGTTGTGGACATTTAAAAATTGCTTATACTCCCTCTATCTATGTTTATTACTCTATGGTTCCAACTAAATTCACTTATGATATTATACTTGAAGATTGATTTTATTAGTTTAAGGGGACAAAACTACCACATTTGGGGTTCAGAATGACTCATGGGGAAGCCACGGGCCTAAAACGCAAACATCTTTCCTGTGTTCTAATTCAGCAACTTCCGTGACAGTCAGTCACAATCACTGAATATTTTCATTGGCATGTCGACAACACGATACTACTCTACCTCTATTATGCGACTCTACGCCGCTGTTGTTCCTCCAAACAGTGCCATAAATAGAGGACAGGATGTGAGGATATTTTAGTCCTTGTTAATCATACCCGCAGGATTGCATTTTGATTCGGGCAAAGAACGCCGCATCAAAATTCACAACGTACGTCCTTCAGTCGACAAACTGCCAACTATTTTCATTTAGTCCGTCTCAAGCTTGCATAACATCTCAATAATAATAATAAGATATATTTACAGCGTCAATACATTACATGCCAAGCCAACGTTTCAGTATGAACCTTTATTCTTTTAGAAAAAACGTTTTCAAATACAAAATATCTATCGTGACTCAACCCAAAATCATGCATTTATTTGATAGTTCGATCATTATTCTATGAAATAAGATTGGCAACAGTGATGGGAACCATAGAACATCAACCCTAGCCACCCTTAACATGCTTCACAGAAATATGACATTAGACATAGATCAACCCAATCCATCACAAATTACGATTCTGTGCGGATCGACTGTGTTCCGAAATCTGACACGTTTTTATCGACTTTTGCGATACGATGGGCATACATATATTAAAGGAGAGGGAAATGATGGAACGGACTCATCGGTTCTGTCAACAAGATCGATCGTTTCATTAATAACATATATAGGCTCGCATAATAAGCTTAATTAACACGATAACCGCGCCAAATGAAGGTGTGCAAATTTAATTTGCAACGGCCGGATCGATAGATGGGGCCCAAACACGCTTGTGCCGTCAAATACAGGACGTGGAGCTTGTCAAAACATCACGTTGACGCGGTTTATATATCTCTCACAAGGCGACTGTTTATACTTTTTTAGTTGGCTGTCTTTCACACGTGTTTCCGAATCGTTTCTGGAACGTATCACACGCACATAGAGAAACATGGGACACGTCTGTGGGTGGCAAGGAATGCTGAGCATCTTCTGTGCACCTTCCGTGACAACCACAGACGAGCGGACGTCCCACGGTGTTCACTTTCTGGGGCCACGTTCCTGGCTGACAGATGGGGAATGAGATAGAGTAATTACGTTCACGATGTGATTTCGCAGATTTTACGTCAACGGTACTTTGCTTTTATCGAGAAGTAACATCTCGAGTGAAATTGAACTTGGCCAAGTGGAGTAGGTAAAAGAATGTCTCGAACCATAGAACTTCATCAATATCCGTTTGGCTCTATAAACGGAGCATATTAAAAGGAGATAATCTGTCGGTGTATAAATTGAATTACGCTGACATCTGCGTGTTAAATGTGAGAAAGGCTGGGATGTTGAATAGGAAATACCCTTGTTTGTCGTCTCACGGTGACATTTCAACGAAACCATTGTTTACTACGACGCGAACGCCTTCTGGTTTCATGGACATGAATCATGATGCTGTGTGTACAATTTATGGGATGTTGGTTACTTAGCAAACTGGAGGATGATTGTGCATAATTCCTTCGGTTGAAAAGCGACGTCTTTGAAATGTCAGGAAATTGCTGAATTGGGCCCAATATCATTGTTCTTGAAATTATATTTTGGCTGGAGTTTGAATCGAATGTGGGAACGTTTTCGTTTAAGTGGGCGTAGGAAATGAAGATAACTTCTATAGTCTTGCAAGAATTATGGGAAAGTAGATTAGAGATTTTCACGAACATGGTGTTAGAATTTGTGTTTCATTATGACAGAAGAGTATCTCTGAGGCTTTATTTCCATAGAATATTCGTCTTATTTGTTAATATCCGAATGGATTAGAATTTTTGGAACGATATATGTACATCAATATAGCAAACAAATGTGTTACTGAAAATGCTAAGAACTGGGATAATCCATAACTTCACTATCCGAGGTGTAGGACCAGCACTCCGCCATTAAGCTACTTCATCAAATAACAGGCCAATTGAAAAGTCCCCGGTCTACCATAGTAAAACACATTTTTTTTGTCAAATACCTTTTTTGTAGTACGATTTGTCTTTCGCTTCAGAATAGGAATCAGTTTCGGCGATTACTTCTTCATTGGCGCTAAATTTCTTTCCAGCGAGCATTCTTTTGAGGTCTGAAAACAGGAAAAGTACTGGGATCCCGATCTGGCGAATACGGTGGATGCAGATGCAATTCGAAGCCCAACTCATGCAATTTTGCCATTGTTTCAATTGATTTGTGACACGGCGCATTGTCTTGATGAAACAGCACCTTTTGCAATCAAATAGGAACTTTTTTTAACAATTTCATCCTTCAAACGATCCAATAACTTTTCAATTAGTCTTATATTTCAATAGAATACTCATCTTGCTTTTTCATATACGAATGGATTAGAATTTTGAGAACGATATACATCAATATGGCAAACGAATATGTTACTGAAAATGGAAAAAAAAACTGAAAACTGGGATAATCCATACCTTCACTATTCGAGGTGGAGGACCAGCACTCCGCCATTAAGCTACTTCATCAAATACGTCAATCTTTAACGATTCATCGCGAAAAAATTGATTTTAATACCTTTGATGGAACAACCCTCACGAAGAGTAGTAGACGCTTTGGCCATTAGATTACCAGGCAGTCTGCTCCACGCCTTTCTTAAACGCATTAGGCGGAAGAAGTTCAGTCTAGAGGGCGTGTTTCCTGTCTGCAGCCGTTCCCCGATTTTCATTAGCTAATTATCTCAATTTTGGAGCCAGGAAAGCGAAGTCAGCTTAGTTATACAAAAAAAAGAATCGCGAGAGTCTGCGGTTGGCTTAGACGCGTCAGAAGGGTGAATAAAGCGTGCCTACACACCGGTGAAAGTTCAGAGGATGGTATCTGTCATACGTCGACTTCCGGGATTAAAGATCCGAACAAACATCTTCGTTTAGGGTGAATGATGTCAAGAAGGGGGTGTTTTACGTCTTAAACATGATCCTCGCAGCGAAACTATTCGAGGTGTAAGAGGAGCTTAATCCGTACTTAATTAGTTTTGGAAGAAATTCAATGAGGGGATGACAGATGACAGATTGGGGTGATGAGAAGAGTCAAATGGCTTCGAAATCGGTATAATCTGGAATTAAATCTCCGTGATGAAAGATATATGCATAAGTGTTTCACTATGATTTGCACAGTTTTATCAAGATCCGTTTCAGATATCTGTTACAATGTTATGGAAATGCTAATTCCGACTCATGAGGTAAACTTCAGTGTATAAAATCAATTTTAAACATCTACCGAAACATCAAACCTACATGAACTAGCTATTTTTGAAAGTTTAATTTTTGATAAATTTCAAGACGTAAAATTAGATATAACCTTGTAATGAATTCCAGCAAATTGAACAATAACGAAAGAAATCAATTAAGAAATTGAAATCATAAGCTAATTTATCACAAGAGAGCGGACAAACTTCAAAATGAATCTCTTATTGGAAATTTCCGATCAATCTATCGACTTCCCTCCTTGGTCATCCCTGTCAGTTAAACACCATAGAATGCCTGTCAATTTCCGTCGAGGAATTACATAGCTCTATGAAGCTGGTATCAGTGTTGCCAATTACGCTAATCTGTAAGTTTCCTCGATTAGAAGACGGCGTATCAGGCGCCCGATTTGCAAACCGAAAATAGCAGTGTAATGAAAATCGCTTCATGCGTTACGTTCGTATTGAAATGTCAGGATTGCTGCTCGTTTGTCCAAGGCTCCCGAAGTTGACGGATAATCGTCGAGGCAGAAAATGCATCGGTTTTTCTAACGAAACCGCACATCAGAGAAGCCCGCTTTCGCGATAGATAGACGTTTTTTCATCTATGGTTCATTCAGCTCCGTCCTCCAAGGCCACTCCTATCGGACCATCGAGTGCGAAACGTCAAGGCAGTGGCGTGTGAACCGTCCGTTGGGATTTTTCGCGAAAACCCATATGATTTATAGTTGTATTTGCATAGATCGATAAAGGCAATTAATTAAGTTAATTGCACGGGAATTATAATGGGCGATAATTGGGTGACTAGGAAAAAAGGAGTCCTTAGATTTCGAAATTGGCGAGTGCTTAAGCTTAAGGACGGTGAAAAAAACGGAAACGAATCATTATCCTATGACCTTGGACGGGTGGGAAATTCTTTCTATGCAGGACCATAAATGAAGTGACTCACTGGTGATGTAAATAATTGTGTTTGCGGTTTCACTGTCGATCTACGGCTACGGTAAACATTGAGCAGTATCAAGGATGTCCATTTCTGATTATAACACCGTTTGTGACAACATTGTTTTATGCCTGGAAAAAATTGATTCGGTTTTTGATTCTGGGAATAGAAGAATTGTTGTGATGATCACGTAAATAAGAATAGGAAAACGTGGTTAACAGAAACTTCTATGGGCCGTAAAAGGCTTGATAATAGCGTCCAACTTTGCTTCGTAATTTCTTTAGTCAATCATCATAGACGTCAGGATACGTCATTTATTTATTTGTTTATGGATTATTGGTTATTGGACTATCGAGCTCCTAAAATCTGACATTGCTCATGGAAGATATAGAAAGAAATTATTTATACATTTTTGTACTTTGATTTATATCTATTTTGTTAGATTTTATGTAGCCTTTGATGAAGTCTAAATATAAGGGGTGTTTTTTTTAGAACATTAGAACTTTAAATTGTAATAAAACAACGATGGATTATTCGATTGACATAAATTTTATTTATTAGCAAGATAATCTTGTGGCATTACATTTTAGATATGATTTCTGGCGAATGTTGTCTTCCAAATGGTCAAGGGTTTGTGGCTTATCCGCATAGACCAATGACTTTACATAGCCCCACAGAAAGTAGTCTAGCGGTGTTAAATCACAAGATCTTGGAGGCCAATTCACAGGTCCAAAACGTGAAATTAGGCGGTCACTAAACGTGTCTTTCAATAAATCGATTGTGGCACGAGCTGTGTGACATGTTGGGCCGTCTTGTTGGAACCACAGCTCCTGGACATCATGGTGTTTCAATTCAGGAATGAGAAAGTTAGTAATCATGGCTCTATACCGATCACCATTGACTGTAACGTTCTGGCCATCATCGTTTTCGAAGAAGTACGGACCAATGATTCCACCAGCCCATAAAGCGCACCAAACAGTCAGTTTTCCTGGATGTAACGGTGTTTCGACATACACTTGAGGATTAGCTTCACTCCAAATGCGGCAGTTTTGTTTGTTGACGTAGCCATTCAACCAGAAGTGCGCTTCATCGCTAAACAATAAAATGGACGTAGTGCGCGATACGTATTCCGCACAGAACCATTATTTTCGAAAGAAAATTGCAATATTTGCAAGCGTTGTTCAGGCGTGAGTCTATTCATGATGAATTGCCAAACCAAACTGAGAATAAATCACTTGACAGCTGTTAAATCAGTCGACATCTTGAACAGTAATGCCAACTTTAAGTTATATACCTCGAAAAAAACACCCGTTATATAGGAAACGTTGGCTTAGTCCAAATGATCACCTGATTTCGAATCCAGATATATCAATGTTGGTCATCTTCAAGGTTCTATTTTAGGTCCACTTCTATTCCATATCTATGTGTCAGATAGTTACAAACCATATAAGGGTTGATAACGATAAATTTTTGCAGTATTTCATAGGTTTTCTCTATTGAAAACCCAAAGCCTACCCAAAAAACTCATCAGTGAAACAAGTGATCGTTGAGTAATCATGGTTAATCTCGAATATATCATATTAAACTCATAATGAATATAGTACCTCATAAATTTGAAACCCCCAATCAAACAAATTATTGACTACACGTCGTTTCATCCCCGCATATGCCATAATATGCTAATCCATCGAAAATAATCATCTCTCTCTCGTCAACCCTTCTCCGGATTATCTCCACCCTTACGGGGTAGGCCAAATGTCGCCTTCCGTATGGGTTAATCGAATTACGACTTCATTATCGTCCGGTTCCCGCTGATTACTGCCCCTTTCCCAGACGCGAGCTTATGCGTATTGCGTCCGAGGCCTGTGGCGCTCTGTCAACACTCTCCTCTATGCCTCTCTGCCCTAGGGCCGCGTTCCGGGACGTCCGAGCCACGCTTACAGCCGCCGGGCTACGTTCCTTTGACGGGGTTTTCGATTTACGTATCGCCATTGATGTTTCGACTCGTTCGGTTCGGGTAATGGATTTACAAATTCGTGTTTTGTCAGAAAACATCGGTTTTGAACGCATCCGCGTTGGTTCAGTTTGGTTTTGTTGTTATGCGAGCGTGATTGGAAAGAGAGGGGCTTTATATTGGGAGGATGGGATTTTGGAAAGGTTTGGCCGGCTGAGGACAGACTCGGACGAGTTGGGTTTCATTTTTTAACCTCAGCTATCGGTTTTGCGGCTGACCGCAGCTAACCGCAACAGCAACCAGAAGGTGCGGATGAAATCACTATAATTAAGTCATATACACCCAGTGCTAATCAAAATTCTAGATGTGGCTGTCCTTAAAATTTCGGTGTAGGTGCAACCAACACGTCTTCTTAAATTCTTTAGCCAAGAGTTTTTCCTTCTACCCACCGATCTTCTGCCCTGTATCTTACCTTCTATTATCTTCCTCAGAAGATCATATTTCGCACCTGTCATCACATGCACTATGTATCTGGTCTTTCTCTCTTTGATGCTAAAGAGGAGCTCAAGTGGTTTACGCATCAAGGTAAGTACTTCCTCAATGGTCATTTTATGCACCCAAGATATCCGCAACATGCGTCTATAAAGGTACATCCCAGGTTTGTCTCAAATACCTATGGCGCGGCCGCTATTGGTGAAAGAACGTGCCGAGAGTGGTGTCAACGTTTCAAGAACGGTGATTTTGACTTCGAAGACCAGCATGGCGGTGGGAGAGAGAAGATTTTCGAAGATACAGAATTGGAGGCATTATTTGATTAAGACTCGGGTCAAACGCAACAAGAATTGGCAGGATAATTGAGAGTGATGCAACAAGCCATTTCAAAATGCCTGAAAGTTATGGGAATGACTCGGAAACAAAGAAATTGGGTACCGTACAAGTTGAAGCCGGTACATTTTGAACGGCGTTTGTTTGCTTGTAAACAGCTGCTTGTAAGGCAAAGACGAAAGGGATTTCTGCATTTCATTGTGACTGGAGACGAATAATGGATTCATAACGATAATCCCAAGTGCAGAAAATCATGGGTATATCCCAGCCATGTATCCACGTCGACGGCAAAACCGAATATTCACGGTTCCAAGGTCACGCTCAGTATTTGGTAGGACCAGCTCGGCGTAGTGTATTATGAGTTGTTAAAACCGACTATAACAATCACAGAGAATCGTTATCGAACACAATTATTTCCTTCGAGCCGAGCATTGAGAGACAAACGACCGCAATAAAACGAGAGACATGATAGAGTGATTTTACAGCATGACAATGCTCGACTCCATGTTGCTAAAGTGGTCAAGACTATGTTACTCCCTCGGAATATCACTTATTTCGATAAATTTCCCACGGCCTGGCTGACCAGCACTTCAAGTTATGAAGTAAAAAAATGGATCGATTTGTGGATCGCTTCAAAAAATGACCAGTTTTTTCAAAGCGGGATACGTACGCTGCCCGAAAGATGGGAGAAAGTAGTAGCCAGCGATGGAAATAGTTTAAATCATAAATGTATAACCAGTTTTTTTACAATGAAGCCTCGAATTTCGGAAAAAAAACGGCGAAGCAAAGTTGTACGTCTATGTATTTCTCCCCGAAGTTTTACCCCAAAATTAGGGCACACTCTGTACGATATCGGCAGTAATTTTCAATCACCCCTCGCATAAAAAAACCCAAGTAAATTTCTCCATTTTACAAGTCAAATGTAAACCTAGCTCTGTCGGAACACAACCCCATTTCCCTTATAATTCAATCCTCTCCACGTATCCCGGTACGTTCTTATGGTTCGTAAGCGGCCCTCCAGCACACACGAAATCGATCCGGTGCATTTCTCTTTGGCGTCGCTTGCACAAGTGGCCAAGTTTTCCTGCTTCGAACCGGTCCTTCCGCGGATCCGTTTGATCCGATCTTTTTTTTGTCGACGATTTCGATTACGCCGAGTGCATTCGCACGCCCAGAGGCGGGGGGTATAAGAGGAGAAGAGGGGTGTACTGGTTCGCTGGCCTCGCTTGCAGATTGCGTTTTTAGCGTTTTCGTCGAGATGCGATTGACAAATCGATGCGGAGTTTGGGATAATCGGCTCGGGTTTTGTCCGAGCGTTTTTTTTTTGTCGGATTCGACCGAGTATGGAGAATCGGTCGGTACCGGTTTCGCCTTTTTGGGACTCCTGGTTTGGGAGATACGATTATTTTTTTGCATGGTGTCGTATTGGAAGATAGGAATTTTGACGTGTACGTCAGATTTATGAGTAATGTGCCAACATGTTGGAAAGGAATAAGAGGCATAGAAATACTTAAGGTGCATAGAAAACCTAGTGTGTCTACTTATACCTGTAAAACATTAAGACAAAACGGGAGTTTTTTCAGATTTATATCTACTTGATTTCGAGGGATCGCGTCTGTTTCAGATGGCACATCCATCGTTTACATTTGATATTTCTCTCGATTCTCGGCTCTCGTGACCTTTGAGTACAGAACAATAATATTTTATATTCTATGCTCGTAACAATCTTCTAAACTTTGTCATTATATTCCATTCATTTCATTAAAAATTCAATATGAACTGAATTGTAATTTATTGTGAACGTTTGTAAAGTCTAAAATCAGTATTCCATTTTTGAACGGCACCAGGCAGATATCGGGAATTCGAAAATTTCTGAAGAGCGCCACCTTACAGAACTCTGGTAAAGAAGAACACCAAAGCAACAGGTGGATATCTCAAAAAGTCTAAAACAAAATCGAATCAGTACACACACCAGAGATTCTATGCATCTTAGTACTGTGCCAACTTGTTGAAATGAAATGAGATGCATAGAAATACTGGTGTGTGCACTGATTTGATTTCTGATTTTGTGAGATAGTTCACCTGTTGCTTTGGCTATAATTTACCAGAATTCTGTAAGGTGGCGCTAATCAGAATTGTTAGAATTTCCGCTAGCTTGGTGCCGTTTAAAATTAAATAATGATTTGAGACACTGCAAACTTTCAGAAGAAATTACAATTCAGTATATATCGAATTTTAGATTGAATGAATGGAATATAATGCAGACGACTATTGGTCTTTTCAGGGTATAGAAGAGTCAAAGTGTCAAAGAGTCAAAGGTCACAAGAGTCGAGAATCGCGAGAAAAATCAAATATGAACGCTGTATGCGCCATCTGAAACAGTCATAATCTATCAATACCAAGTAGGTATGAATCTGAAAAATCTCCCGTTTTGTCTGAAAGTTTTTCAGGTGTAAGTTGACACACCAAGATTTTTATGCATCTTAGAATGGAACTTTCCAACTTATTCGGAATTCTTTGTAAACCTTCTTCACAAAGGTCTGACTGGTACTGAAACCAAATTCTCAAAACTAATAATAATAAATTTCTATTTATATTTTCTATTTTCTCTATGTTTCTGATTAAATTTGATACGATGTCCCCTTTGTTGGTCTTTCTGATAGATATCTCGTAGATAGTTTGCAACTTTCTGAAAACACTTACACTTTATTAACTTTAATTATTATTTCATATTATTTCTCGAATTCTGTGGTTGTTCACAACTGTCAGGGATGCCCAAAGTTTCTACTCGACGGATCGATCTCCCCTAAGTGAAGTGCACCAATTAAAACCTTTCGCAAGAATCGCCGTTTTATTTACAAACCTCGAGCGATTCTCTCAGTTTAGCGTTTGTTAAAAGCGAGCGCTCAACCCTTTTCGAGGCTCTTAACGAACGGAACCCTTCCTCATGCTCAAAAGAAGCGCTATCCAGCCTCCGCGCGTCAATAATTGATCTCTTTTCGCTAACAAACACTCGTTATTTCGCGCCCTTCGTGTTATATTGTACATAAATGGCACTAGAAAACGCATTCGGGGGTTCGAGACATTTCCAACCACCCCGTATGATTGAAACGTATCCCGGTCGACTCACGCGCGCGACCTTCTGGGGTCGGAGAGGGTGACACCCCTTGTTTTTACAACCCGATTTACTATTCATCTCGGAAATTTACACCCCCATTAACTATATTGTCCTGAGGACGATCGATTTTTCCGATACGATCGGCTGAGGCCGTAGCGTAGCCTAGGGCAACAGTTAAAGAACTGCAATAGATAAGGAAAAAATACTGCAAATGTTACACTATGGGTTATTATGAGAGGACAAAAAACAATTAGACATAATGTCTATGTCTAGCCGAAATTGTTGTCACAATAATTAATATAAATGTACCTGCATTAGTATAACAATGGTCTTTCGTGGTACTTTCTCATTTATAGGGTTCTCAGAAAGATACAATAGAGAATATATTTCCCCTACCCTAATTAGTGTCCAGGCACCATGATACCATTGCGCAGGCATTCAACTTAGAGAATAAGAAAAGGAAGAAGAAATTCACGATGTACAATATGATTTTATGTTTGTAACCCAGGTATAAACTGGAAAAGGAGAGTTCAGTAGAGTAAGTTACGAGGTGATGACCAGTAGTGTTAGTAAAGTGTTGAAGGATGTTTCCAAGTGCTGTACCACAATAAAGATCTCGTCTGTCGTCCATCAATTTTTTAATAATCTTCACGAAAACGCGATACCCCAAAATAATATCCTATTAGCATATCTCAAATAATTCAGCAGAAGCGGGTAGCCTTTTATATTTATGGAATTACATTTATTGTCTTCGAGATGGAAAGTCATTTCAGTACCCATGGAACAGTGGATGTTTGCATATATCACGCTCGTTCGCATTAAGACCGTGAAAGCATGGCCGGGATATCCCCATGATTTTCTGCGGTTGGGATTATCGTAACGAATCCATTTTTTGTCTCCAGTCACAATGCGATGCAGAAATCCCTTCCGTCTTTGCCTTTGCAAGCAGCTGTTCACAAGCAAACAAACGCCGTTTAACATTACTCGTACGGGCGCCCGATTTCCTTGTTTCTGAATCATTCCCATGACATTCAGGCGTTTTGAAATGACTTGTTGCGTCACTGCCTATGATCCTGCCAATTATTGTTGCGTTTGACACGAGTCTTGATCAAGTAATGCCTCCAATTCTTTTTCTTCGAGAACCTTCTCTCCTCCACTGCTATGCTGGTCTTCGACGTCAAAATCACCGTGCTTGAAGCGTTGAAACTATTCTCGGCACGCTCTTTCAATAATAACGGCCTCACCATAGATATTTGATAGCATTCGATGAGCCTCATCCGCAGATTTCTTCATATTAAAGCAGAAAATTGAAACCTCCCGCAAATAACAAGAATTTGGCTCGTAAGCTGACATGTTTAATCGAGAATAACTTTATGATGCAGACACAAATCGACTAATATTTCGATGGCGTTAGTTTACAAATACCTAAGCTTATTGTATGATATCTATATCTATCTATTTATTTCGACTACCACTTACCGCTACAGCCATCTATTGCAAAACGGCGGAAGTAAAATTGTACACCAATACGGTTATAAGATCGTAACTGGTAACGAATCTAAATTCTATACGTAAAAACCTAAATCTAAACAGCAGTCGACCATATGGGTCTTCCAAGATGAACGAAATCCAACAAAATTTATTCATACTCGAAGCATTTCGACTAAGCAATTGGCAGTCTGTTTCTTTGCAATAACTGGACATGTGGCTACTGAAGCATCAGAGCAACGTAGAGAACAGTAAATTCTGAGTGGTACAAGACCATTTGCTCACTCGAAGTGTTTGCGGACATTAAAAACTAAAAATTTCGCAGAAGAATCATTCTTTACCGTGGCAACGCGAGGTCTGACACTTCGGCTAATACAAGATAATTTCTTGGTGGTCAAAACGTCTAATTGATAGGTCATACGCTGTAAAGTCCTGATTTAGCACCCAGTGACTTCTTTTCGTTTCCTCACATAAAGAATATTGTGTAGCGAGAGTTTTTCAACACCAAAAGAGACAGCTAATGCCTTCAAAATGAAAGTTTTGAAGCTATCTGATTCGGAGTTGACAAACTGTTTTGAATATTGGCTTAAACGTATGTAAAAATATTGTAGATATTCTCGATGGAGAATCTTTTGGGAAGCTATAATGCCGTTCAAATGATATCTAAGGAGTGTTTCCTGTTCATTTCCAAAATATAAAAGCCAACCTTGGTAGTTTAGTGAAAAAAAATCACCTATCACGACCGAACCGAGAAAAATGTAGGGCCGCGGAGGGAGACCTGTGTAACACCTTCCCCAAAATTGAAAAAATGATATTCGCATTAAACCGAAGTATACATAAGGAAAAAGGCATGTTTGGAAAGAGGAAAGAAAGTTAAACTCTCGCATTCGTCGGCGAAATAGCTACATAATGTTGAAAACCGCTTCAAAACATCCGACGTACAAAATTGATGACCCATAACTTAATTAACCGTACGACAGACAGAGGGCGTTCCTAAATCGAAAAATTCCGCTCTCTCATCACGACGACGGAAATCCACGGCCCCCTTCGACACAAACTATCTCCAGCCACACTACAACCCCTGGACTTACGTGACGCAACCACCATTTCTATTTTCCGAGAAAAACTGCCAATAAATCCCATCGAGGCAAACAAATGACGTGGCCGGGGTGCAATTCGAATAAATAAATGCAAGGAAGAGGGAGGCCGGCCCTACAACTTGCCGAATACGACGTCTGCACCGGGCGCGCAATATGCACCCTCCAACTTCCAGCAGTCCTGCCGGAAAACGAAAATAAAGGTTGGCAGGAGATATCCGATCGATTTGTAACGTCGATGTCGGCATTCTTGATAAGCGTGCAGTAGTAATTGAGTCCACAATCAACGATGGGTATCTTCGTTGCTTTCTAATGAAGCACTTATCGGAAACGATGCGATTTTAACCGTTGCCAACGGGTCGTCGTCGTCGGAGGAAATCGACGAAAAACAACAGTACGTTCCGGATATCGAGCGCTGGCCCGAGGGTAATGATGCTACGAAACGGAAGAGAAGAAGAAGAATCGATAGTGGAAGCTCTATGAACCGTTTGGTGTTAAAGACGAGAGACCGTGTTCTATGGTCAGATTCGCCATTACGGTTAAGAAGTATTATGAAGGGTAGGGATGATGAAACTGTTGAAAAAGTGTCCAGCAGAAATGGATGAATAAGGCTTCAAAAATTCTCCACAATGGCGCTAGTATCTACAGACAAAGGGTAACCAAACCAAGAGGTCGAACACATTTTCAACTTTGTTCACTTCTTGCGGTATTTCTATCAGTATCTTTTGACGTTTCCTAGGAAATTCATCCCCATGACAGTCCAACGGAAACTCTTGAAACGAGATGATTATTCTCCTTCCTTCTACCCTCCATAAGAAGTATGATTCAACGAAAAGAATGGTGCTCTTCCAATCTTGCATAATCATAAAGTAATTATACCAGGAATTGTTAATTTCCCAGTTCGCTTAGAATAACTGTCCCCTGCAAAAACATGGAGTTCCAGCCTAATCTGTCATTTAGTTTATTTGCAAGTTCACATCATCTGCGGTGTTGTTTACTTGCTACAAGATGAGATAATAAATAAAAAACATATTGATCGAAAAAGATCAGATTTGTGAAACGAAAATACATGATAAAGCTTCTTCTAACAAGACCTTGTGAACTGAATCAGTAATCAGCTTTTTCAGATTCGGTCTGATTTTAAAGAGTTTATCGTATCATCAATTATAACGATCCTTTTATGTTTCTACTTTATTCATAATTATGGAGAACATTATATTGAAGCAAATGGAAACATTCTTCAGCTTCTAATAATACAACTGTGCATTTAGGTACCTTTTCTGTAAGATTCAAAGAATGTGCAAGGTTAAATATTTTTTAATAATGTCCCAGGGTTAATGTCACTGCAAAATATTTTTTCCTGTGTGTTTTTGTATCTGGAGTAGTCACAATTATCTTGTTTTCCAAAATCTCGACATCGTCTGTAGACATTTTCAGCAACACATTAATTCTACAACATCTGCCAAGTACGATTAATAAAGCAACTTTCAACATGAACCATGCCTTGTCTAGGCTGTACAAATGATTGACTTCTTCTTTTGTGAATATTTTGGATTCTTTAGCTCTGCATCTAACATTTTTATTCCTGAAGAACATTATTTATGTACATACCATATTTGTCAATTTCTACTCTTTCATTTAATTGTAAAAAAGCTCATATCATATTTTGGCCATAAAGATGAAGGTTCATATCCTTCAACTAGTTTAACAAAATACCCTAGTAAATTAGCTTCTTCAGCTCCTTGAACTTGTTCCTTCTTTCTCCAATCGTAAAACAGTGAATATTTTTTTCTCGTATGAAATCTTAAAGTTTACATAAGATCATCCTTCTAGTAATAACTGTAAGACAATGTTTCAACTTCTGTTAATTTCGTTTTCTATGGCGCTCACATCGAATTCGTCTGTCGTGACCATAGAGATTTGGTTTTTCTTTACATAAAGCCACCTATGACAGGAAAAGGAAGTTTGGTCAATATCAGGATCACGTCTTTCTTGTAAATGTCTCAAACAAGACCTAACCAGTGAACAAATCAGTATATCTAGCCACCTTGAGCGTACCCTATACAGAACATAGAATCTTAGCTTCCATCTCAAACATCCGATTCTATGGAACGAAAATAAAACCATCGTTTCTCGGTTTTCCATATACTTTCCTTGCTCTGATAAGATGCATTCCGTTCCGTCCCGTAACACGTGACCGATACAGTTACATTAGCACACTCCCCGCGGAGAGGGGAAACGAAAAATGAATGATTTACCATCATTACCATTATACCGTGAAGCGCATCAATTATATCGTGAAAATAAAGAGGCGTCTATCGGCCTGCCATTTGTTCCATTATGGAAGAAATACTTGTTAATACATTTAGTTATTAGAGCAAGACGCGAGATTTGAGCGGGCCGAAAGAAAGGAAGAAGAAGAAGAACGGCCGTGTTCGGGACGGGTTGAACTAGGTTATGTACACGATAGACGTCAATCAATGATCTCGGTTAATTCCTCAGAATAATGAACATAGATAGAGGGAGCATATGTCATTTTTAGTAAGTAAATTTTGTCCCCAACATGAACTATCAAATTTGACATGAAGCGAGCAGAAATGAAAACATATCAGTGATACGATATTTCTCTCAATTCGCGAGTTTCTCCACAAAGAACGTTTCACTTATGTCCCATAGTGAATCAATGTTTCATATCAACTCAAAATATATTGAAATAAATACCTAAATATATCAGAAATTCAGAAAACAAACTTCAAGCGCGCCAAACGACGTGAAACAACCGATGACACTAGGAGAGCAAAAGTTGCCAAACCTTGGATTTCAGCAGGTAGATACAGAAAATAATAAATATTCTGCTCATTATCAATTCGACAATTGAGAAAAATATCGGATTCCAAATATTTAAATTCGCGTATTCAATCGGGAATCACTCAAATAAATATATTTCATTCAATACAATATACATTCATAATGATATAGTAAAATTTTTAATTTGAAAATATATCACAATCCGACAACGTAATCTAACCATGTTGGGGACATGTTGCTTATACTCCCTCTATCTATGTTCATTACTCTATGATCTCGATTAATTCTATGAACTTTTGACGTTTCCGAATGCACTCTCAACCATAGAGTCGAATTATTCTTTTTCTTCTATATCTGGCCGGGTGAACGTCGTTTTGGCGAATTGATGAACGAGACGTCGTTGCATCTGTCCAGGATAGAAGATCGAAGCGCAGAGAGCAATGAACTAGTACGGGCCTTAATTAATTTCAATGCAATGTAGAATGAAATTTGCATTTCACGCTCAGTTTCACACAACGGGTAATTTCACGGCAAATATTGCCGACAGAAGGCTGGTGCATAATGTTCGATGCGAACCAAGCCGTTGTCATGACAACGCGTCGAACGACGTTGATAATTACATTCAGTTGGGCTCGTTGAAAAATCGCTAAGACCACGAAATGAGCAGGAAGAAAAATTAGGAGTTTTCGTTGGAATCCATAGAGTAATAAACATAGATAGAGGGAGTATGCGCAATTTCTACATGTCCCCAACATGGTTAGATTACGTTGTCAGATTGTGATATATTTTCAAATCCACAATTTTACTTTATCATGATGAATGTATATTATATTGAATGAAATATATTTGTTTGAGTGATTCCCGATTAATAAGCAAATCTGAATATTTGGAATCCGATATTTTTCCTAATTGTCGAATTTATAATGAGCAGAATATTTATTATTTCCTGTATCTACCTGCTGAAATCCAATGTTTGGCAACTTTTGCTCTCCTAATGTCATCGGTTGTTTCACGTCGTTTGGCGCGCTTGAAGTTTGTTTTCTGAATTTCTGATATATTTAGGTGATTATTTCGATCTATTTTAAGTTAATATGAAACGTTGATTCACTATGGGACATTTCCGCGCGCTTCATGTCAAATTTGATAGTTCATGTTGGGGACAAAATTTGCTTATGGTGGATTTATGCACCAGTCCTAAGAACTAAGACTAAACCTAAGAACTGAGACCTAAGAATTGAACGCTAACAAATCAATGAGGGCGTTTATGCACGTTTCCTAAGATCTAAGAACTAACACTAGCAGACCAACTGTTAACTAAGAACTAAGGGCTCAGGTAAAATATAGAAGTGCACGTGCGCCGCATAGAATTTCAATATTAACGAGTACCAGTTTCTATCATTTTATGTTCTTTATTCGTGTTTATCGATGGAAAGTATTAGGTGTATTTGAAAAAATTTAATTTAATTGCGCATGCCTTAACTAAGAACTAACAAGAGAGTGCATAAACGCCACTGAATTCTTAGGTTTAGTTCTTAGTTCATAGTTCTTAGGTACGGTGCATAAATCCACCATTACTGAAAATGACATATGCTCTCTCTATCTATGTTTATTTTTTTGAGGTTAGATCTTATTTTCAGATGATACACTGCTCGAAACAAAAACTGGAAAAGTATCCAGGGAAGGTGCAGAATTATGTCATTGAAAATAACGATATTCGAATAGTAAAAACTTCTATCAGATACCTGACCAGTGTTCAGCGAAATGAAAAATTTAATTAGGGAATGGCACAGTTGAAGTGAATTTATAGCGTTTAATTATGATATTAGAACATGGGAGTGGCGTATTTAGCTGCGTAATTTTGGGTAATGACACAGTCGACTGGCTGAAATCGCGTCCTACATCTAATTTGAGGAACGCATCACCCAATTAAAAATACTCTATGGAATAATACACAGATTTCTGGGAAAACTGAATCATTCGGTGAAAGAATGAGGAAACCATTGATAATATTCTTTGAACTTTGTTGGAGGGATCAGTGGATATGGTGTTTTTAATTAGTTGTGTGGTTCAACACGTACTTTACTCGAGTTCCTTAAAACAGATTACAAATGTTTATTCTTAAAATGATTCGACCAACTCTGGTCAATTATCCGAGTCAGATTCTATGGTTTAGGTGAAATGAATTTATCAAGTTGAGAATGACGTATTTCCAAGGAAATTTTATAATATATATACACTTCTTGTAGACCGGAATTTCTTCCTACGTCTAATTTAAGGAACGCTCAACTCAATTAAAAAAAACTCTACGACAGTATGAAGCAATTTCCCGAGATAATAAAAGTATAGTATAATATTATATGAACCATAAACATAAGGTCATAGAATTGCAATTATTCTAATGATGATCACAAAAAACTATTCATATATCCAGGCATTGTCTTCAATTTCCAAGTTAACTGAGGTTTTATACAAGTTTCAAGGTGACTTTTCATCTCAAGATATATATTCTGGAATATAAATTTATATCGATCACCATGCTTTCCAATGGAGAGAGCCCTACTCATTACGAACGTCAAATTTCCTCAAATATTTCGATATAAAAAACAATTTTGTTTCGCCAACACTATGACATCAAATTAATTCAAAACCAATTTATACAGCTAACAACAATTGAAAGTTGACCGAAAAATCCATTAAAACAAAAAATAAATATTTTGGGAATTAAACCTAATTATTTCGAGAGATTCTAAAAGTGTTAATATTTTATTTTTATTTTCCATATGGAGAATACCGAAATTATTATTAAAGGTGTATGACCCCAGTCTTTTGAATGATTTGCATATGTTGAAAGTACCCTATCGGAAGTATAACACGTTTGGTGTTCATGTATCCTCTTCTTGAAGGTCTTTCTGTTTGTCGAATGTAGATCATAGGGCAATCTTTGAGAATCAACTTGTGTACGAGTAAAATCCGGATTTATTTTCTTTCTTAGTTCTGTTTTATTGTTTTTGATGAAAATTTCCAAACATTTACTCGACTTGAAAGAAATTTTCTATTTAGCAACTGTTTCTGATATAATTTTGACGTAAGTCAAGCGCAAATTTTGTTACCTATACAGGTGTTCCTGAATTTGAGGTACAAACGAAAATTTTAACTTCCTAGGATCGTTTTAAAAAAAAAAGTCCGATAAACGCTTTGTTTTGGAGATACAGGGTGTTAAAGTATAATTTTTTCAAGTTTTTTCACAAAGCACCTTCCCTTCATAAGATATTTATTTAAATTTTTCATTTGCAAACAATTTAAAGTTTTGACCATATGATATACTAATTTTGAATGCAAATTTACAGGGGATTTTTTTTTCTGGAACTGTGCTCGCTTCTTTCCTCATGAACTTCTATTTGGTGGACCACTGGTAGTTTAGAAAAAAGTAAAGAGAAACTTTAGTCCAATACTTCACTTTTTGGTTTCTTGTAGTTTTGTCGTATCTGCTACTGATTTCGAGAAAAAAATTTCAAACAATTCTCTAGTAATTCTCAGGAAAATCCAAATTATTATGAAGATGCAGTTAGTAAGCGGTGATGAATGAATTAAATATAAGTTTTGGTTCCTTTTTTACTTAATCTGTAGCGTAGATTGATAAAGATTCGATAAACTGGTATAATCATCACAATAAAGTAGTACCTACTTATAAGAAACACCTTGTATTTCGAAAAGAAAGCGTTTGCAGACCCATGTTTATAGGACTTTTTTCCTTTAAATTACCCAAGAAATCTCTCATATTCCATTGAACATCCAATAAAGGAACACCCTGTATAGATTAGTTATAGATAAATTTCATTATATGTTTTCGGCTTTCGCTCAGCGTTACTTTACTTTGACTTTTATATACAGGGTAAGTCTTTGACTTGTACACCCGAAAGATTTTTGATTTTTTTCCTATATTATTTTTTTCATTTGATTTTTTTTCTCACTTAGTATAGCGAGCATTCTGGAGTTGACCGGACTTTGATGGAATTTTATGTTCGGAAAATATCAATAAAAAACTATAATAAATAAATAAAAAACATTTGCGAGATATACATAGAAATTACATTTTTTCATGAGTTTCAACAGCCTGTATCTTTTCAACCGAGCGGAATCGGAATAAATGGTAAAGGAAAAAAGTGTTTCCTTTGACCTCAGGAATCTTCGGTTGAAAATAATATACAAGTCAAAGACTCACCCTGTATAAAATTATGTTCAGAAAAATTTTCAATAGAATTCACGAAATAAATTGAACATTCACACAAATTTTACGATCAAAGAGACCATCCTTGGAAGGGAAAGAAAAAGAAAAACCACAAATTTACACACTTCGACCGGTTCGTCTCATTTTCCAATTTAAATTTTTTCTCAACTGTTCTGACTCACCTCAACACCGGCAAACTTCAGCGGGGCCCTTCTGGGCAGCCTGGCACGGTCCTTAGGGCACACAGAATCACCAAAATTCGCGGCGAAAAAGAGCACAGAGACCAAAAAAAAAACTCGATGGCAGTACTCGCGACCGAAGCACTGAATAGGATGCGTCGGGGCACAGATCTATGTCTGGTCTGTCTGGCGTTCGTTCGTCGGTGGTTGGACTCGCTGCGTTTGCGAGAGTGGCGAGAGAGCGTGTGTGAGTGCGGCGGCGGCGGGCGCGATGATGATGACTCACCGAGAGAGGGCCCCGGCCCCCTTTTCCCCCCCAGAGACGGGCGTTGTTGTTGCTGCTGACCGTATGTCATCCGACTGGGTGCGAGGCCCGGGAGGTTCGCGACGCGTTATTTCTGTATATTTCGTGTAAACATAGGCCGGAATCGGGCTAACCGACGTTTTTTCGAAGTTTCCGGCCGATTCTATGGCCGACCATAGATTTTCGAAAAAATATTTTTCTATGGTCGGTCATAGATCTTTGAATGGGAGGTTTTTTCTATGGTCGACCATAGACTGAGCGGTATTCTTCTATGGTTAGCCATAGATTTTTCATGGTCGTTCATAGATTTCGAACGGTAAGATTTTGCTATAGTGGACCATAGACTTTAAGGAGAGATTTTCTTATGAGAGAACTCTGGGTAATAAACATAGATGAGGGACCATATGTCATTTTCAGTAAGCAAATTTTATCCCCAACATGAACTATCAAATTTGACCTGAGGCGCGAGGAAATGACAACATATCAGTGATACGATATTTCATTCAATTCGCGAGTTTCTCCACAAAGAACGCACTTCTTATGTCCCATAGTGAATCAATGTTCCATATCAACTCTGAATATATTTAAATAAATACCTAAATATATCAGAAACTCAGAGAACAAACTACAAGCGCGACAAACGACGTGAAACAACCGATGACACTAGGAGAGCAAAAGTTGCCAATCCTTGGATTTCAGCAGGTATAAACAGAAAATAATAAATATTCTGCTCATTATAAATTCGACAATTAGGAAAAATATTAGGTTCCAAATATTCAAATTTGCATATTTAATCGGGAATCACACAAATAAATATATTCCATTCAATATAATATACACTCGTAACGACATAGTGAAATTATGGATTTGAAAATACAATCTGACAACGTAAGCTAACCATGTTGAGGACATCTACCTATGTTTATTACTCTATGTTTTGAACGGAAATATTTTTCTATGGTCGGTCATAGACTTTTAGCGGACATATATTTTTCGATGATCGGCCATAGATTTTAAACGGGAGATTTTTCTTCAGCCGACTATAAGTTTGAGTGAGAGAGATTTTTCTATGATGACCTCAAAATATTGCAAATATCAAAAAACCAAAAACATTGAGACTTAAAAATTAGCGTAAACCCAAAATGAATGATCTAATCGTGTACCCCCACAAATTGAAATTTCCTCCGTTTTGCTACATCTAACATCATCCCGTCCATCTCCATTAACCAACTAGCATTTCTCACAGTTAATTACGTTTTCAAAATCCCGCAGATCATAGACTTTAATGCTGAATAATACCCGTCATCATAATTTGTACTCTCTGTCCGGACAGCAACGATTTAGTAGAGGGCGCGAAAAAAAGCCCGGTCTGGTAGTAAATTACGAGACCACCTGTACCGTTATCCAGGTTTGGCCAAGCCTCTGAACCACTTTTTACCATTTCGCACGGATAGGAATCCGCAGAATTGTCACTTGTCACCTTGACCTCAACCCTCGACGGTGGAATTACGTTATCTATCCTTTCCACGGGGATCTAATTAAATTTTGGACGTTTCGCGATCGTTTTTAAGGTTGGCAGGTCCGGGAGATCCCCGGAGACCTCTGTGGTGTGCACAGAGCTATCTTATTCGTTCGAGTTCTATGTCGATTCATAGAGGAAATTTTTTTTGATCACACTTGCATTATAGACATTCTATGAACTAAAAAGCGTATGAAACATGTTTCGAAGTGCCTTCCTACAGTTTTGTTGTGAACTAAGATGCATAGAATCCCTGTGTATGTTTCGATTTTGTTTCAGACTTTTTGAGATATCCACCTGTTGCTTTGGTGTTCTGTTTCACCAGAGTTCTGTAAGGTGGCGCTCTTCAGAAATTTTCGCATTCCCGCTATCTGCCTGGCGCCGTTTGAAAATGAAATACTGATTTTTGACTTTACACTCACAATAAATAACAATTCAGTTCCTATCGAATTTTTAATGAAATTAATGGAATATAATGACAGATTATAGAAGATTGTTACGAGCATAGAATATAAAATATTATTGTTCAATACTCAAAGGTCACGAGAATCGAGAGAAATGTCAAATATAAACGATGTATGCGCCATCTGAAACAGACGCGATCGCTCGAAATCAAGTATAGGTATAAATCTGAAAAATCTCCCGTTTTGTCTGAAAGTTTCACAGGTACAAGTACACACACCAGGTTTTCTATGCATTTTATTGTGAACGATACTCTCAAATATCGAAATACCGAATTTAACCCGCCATCTATGCGCGCAATTCGTTTTACAATCGTTTACGATAACTCTCATTATTCGGTACGAATTCCTTCAGCATTTGTAACGCGATCGCCAAAGGGAAAGGAACTGAAATGAACCGGAACGAACGCAGGAGTGTTCGATATTCAATTTCGAAATGACCATCGAACGTTTTCCGATCCGAAATCGCCGGCAAGATAGGAATCTGCAACGTTTCGACAATCGGAACGACGCTAATCGAATCATAGAAAAGCGCAAGTTAATGACCAATCGCCATATTTGACGAACGGGGAATTTCTCCTGGAGGGCAGAACCTGCAACGGTACACGAAAACCATTAGCGTACCCTCCGTGACAATACCCAGACGTCGAATTTGCACAAACGGAGAAGTTCCAGACATTAGGTGCATCAAGGTCATCGGAGTTCATAAATGTCAAACGCGGATCGAGTTTAGATATATAGTTTTCTGTAATTTGATGAATGATACAGTCAAAGAATTCAACAGATCAATTGAGAAGTTCCCGGTCTACCATAGTAAAACAGATGTTTTTGGCAAAATTCGATTTTATTATTTAACATAGTTGCCTTCGAGGGCGATACAGCGATCTTCCAACCTTTCGATATCATTTTTGTAGTACGATTTGTCTTTAGCTTCAAAACAGGCCTCAGTTTCGGCGATTACTTCTTCATTGGCGCTAAATTTCTTTCCAGTGAGCATTCTTTTGAGGTCTGAGAACAGGAAAAAGTCACTGGGGGCCAGATCTGGCGGATACGGTGGATGCAGAAGCAATTCGAAGCCCAATTCATGCAATTTTGCCATTGTTTTTATTGATTTGTGTCACGGCGCATTGTCTCGATGGAACAGAACCTTTTTTTTCTTCAAATGGGACCGTTTTTCAACGATTTCATCCTTTAAACGATCCAAAGACGCTATATTATAATCGCTGATGATGGTCTGGCTCTTTTGGAGGTAATCTTTGAATATTATCCATCTCAAAAAACTGATGCCATAACCTTGGCAGCTGACTGTTGTGTTTTTCCTCGCTTTGGATTCGGTTCATCGTGTGCAGTCCACTCAGCTGACAGTGGATTGTAGTCCGAAGTGAAATGATGGAGTCATGTTTCATTCATTGTCACATATCGATGTAAAAATTTTATTGCACTCAAACAGCTTCAAACACTGATCAGAATCATTAACATGTTGTTGCTTTTGATCGATTGTGAGCTCGCACAGCACCCATTTTGCACACAGCTTTCTCATTACAAATATTCGTGAATTATATGATGTACAGGTTCAGATGATATCTTCACAATGTCTGCTATCTCGATCAACTTCACTTTACGGCCATTCAAAATTATTTTGTGAACTTTTTTTATTTTTCCGTCGGTGACAGCCTCTTTTGGCGTTTACTGCGTTCGCCGTCTTCGGTGCTCATTTCACTACGTTTAAACTTAGCATACCAATCAATGATGGTTTATTGATGGTGCAGACCCCGGAAACTCTTCATCAAGCCAAGATTTTGCTTCAACTGTATTTTTTCTCTTCAAAAAGCAATGTTGTATCAGCACACGAAATTTTTTTTTCCATCTTTTTTCAAACAACAAAAGTAGCTACACTCACAACGCAATATCTCACAAACTAATGGTCGGACTGCTGTCAAATTTTGACACATATCGTTTGAAGGTTGGAACTAACTGAAAATCATATGGATTTAATACAAGCACCGCCATCTGTGCATCAGATCAGGGACTTTTCAATTGGCCTAATAGACGCAAACATAGAGATATTAGAAGGGATCTAATATCTCTATGAGTGCAAATTATATGACGTTCATTTCATAACCTAAATTTCAAAACGAAATAGCATAGACTATTAAATTTATCTTCAACCCAAACTACAGCGTGACTAAAACCAATTTTAGGAAGTCAATCTAAAACGACTTCGTGACGATCGTGCAAAAAATCACGGACCTGACAATCCAAAGAACATCAGCACCACAGCTCATCTAGTGGTAATTGTAATTACAAAACAATTCCTTCCAGACGGACATGAATTATCGAGGTTGGCAATGGTACGATATAGCGACAATGTTAAATCCATCATCATCAACATGAATGACCTCATAGCCGGCGTCAATTCATCCGTCCCATGATCCTTATAAGTTTGAACAGCTACAACGATTAATTCATATATCGGCTTCTGTAAACATGTCACGTGGCGATGGGCCAGAAGTCGACGATTTAGCCGGCCGTCTATACATAACAATAAGGGCCGAAATGGAACATGAAAGACGGTCACAGAGGTGGTCCAACTTCATAAATTTCATGCCAAAAGTTATACTGACCAAAATTTAAAAGATCTGATTCAGAAGAACAATTCACTCAGTATAATAAAAAATAAAACGTAAAAAAACAAATATAGTACCTATATCCGAAGTCACTTGAACTAGTCCATAAAAACGCTTGGCCAGATGAAGTGGATACCGCGATCCGCTAAATACCGGGATTTATTTGAAAGTATTATAAGGCGATAAATTCACTGACCCCAAAGAAATTTCTGGAAACTTGGACCACCCTTGTAAAATCGAAATATTTTGGCTTCCTCCAAGTGACTTTGGATATACTATACCAGAATCTATAAAATGAAGTGTTTTCAAAAAAGAGGTTTCATTTTGAATAGTCTGGTAACTGGACAGCTATCACTTTTGAAGCTGTCATCTTTTGACATTCACAAACAATTGGTTTACAAAGGTTTTTCTGGATTCGAAAGAAAATGAGCATTACAAAATGATATCCTGGGATTTCTACATTTAAACATCGCATATTTTCGAAATGGAATGAAGATAGAATACAAAGCAAAAACTGGCTACATAAATATTAGGTGTGCAACTTTGCTTCCGCCGTTTTACAATAGAAGACTGTAGCGGTATGTGGTAGTCGAAATGAATAGATCGTAGATGTCATCTAATAAGCTAAGGTATTTGTCAACATAACGCCATCGAAATATTGGTCGATTTGTGTCAGCATCATACAGTTATTCTCGATTAAACATGTAAGCTTACAAGCCAAATTCTCGTCATTTGGAGGAGGTTTTAATTTTCTACTTCAATATCAAGAAATCTGCGGCTGAGGCTCATTGAATGCCCTCAAATACCTATGGTGAGGCCGCTATTAGTCAAAGAACGCGCCGAGAATGGTTTCAACGCTTCAAGAACGGCGATTTTGACGTCGAAGACCAGCATGGCGTTGGAAGAGAGAAGGTTTACGAAGATGCAGAATTGGAGGCATCACTTGATCAAGACTCGTGTCAAACGCAACAAGAATTGGCAGGATCATTGGGGTGATGCATCAAGTCATTTCAAAACGCCTGAAAGTCATGGGAATGATTCAGAAACAACGAAATTGGGTGCCGTACGAGTGGAAGCCAAGATATATTGAACGGCGTTTGTTTGCTTGTGAACAGCTGCTTGCAAGGCAAATTCGGAAAGGATTTGTGCATCTCATTGTGACTGGAGGCAAAAAATGGGTTCGTTCAATAATCCAAAGAGCTGAAAATCATGGGGATATCCCAACCATGCTTCCACGTCGACGGCCAAATCGAATATTCACGGTTCCAAGGTCATGCTCGATATTTGGTGAAACCAGCTCGGCGTTGTGTATTATTAGTTGTTAAAACCGACTGAAGCAATCACAGGCGATCGTTATCGAACGCAATTAATGCGTTTGAGCCGAGCATTGAAAGACAAAAGGCCTACAACGAGAGAATGATAAAGTGATTTTACAGCATGACAATGATCGTCCCCATGTTGCGAAAGTGGTCAAGACATACTTGGAAACGTTGAAATGGGAAGTCCTACCCCACTCTCCGTACTCTCTAGGCGTTGCTCTCTCGGACAATCACTTGTTTCGATCAATGGCACACGGCCTAGGTGACCAGCACATCCGGTCTTATGAAAAAGTAAAAAATTGGATCGATTTGTGGATCGCTTCAAAAGATGACCAGTTTTTTCAACGCGGGATTCGTACCGGACCCGAAAGATGGCAGAAAGTGGTGGCAAGAGATTTACAATACTTTGAATCATAAATGTATAACCAGTTTTTTACAATAAAGCCTCGAATTTCGAAAAAAATGGAGGAAACAAAGTTGTACTCCTATTTATAGTATGAAGGGTTTTCAAATAAGAGGTGTAATTTTGAATAGTCTGATAACTGGCAGCTGTCACTTTCGAAACTGTCATCTTTTGACATTGACATTGTATCACAATTGGTTCTTTTGGATTCGAAAGAAATTGAGCATTAGGTACAATAAGAAATCCTGGTATTTCTACATTTAAACTTCGCATATTTTCGAAATCGAATGAAGATAGAATACAAAGCAAAAACTGGCTACATAAATAGTAAAATAAAAACGCCTATCAATATTAACAGCGGGCGTAAAGGTATCTAAACAATAAAACGCCATTCCTATTTGTCCAGTCTAATTACTTTTTGTTCGATGTGGCACATAAAGTTGTAGTGAGGTTGATATCCTGCGATGATGTGACATGGAATTCCATTCGGCCTGGCTCGAAGCATGAACGAAACCTTTTTTCCTAATGGAGTAAACGTAATTGAAGAGGTTGACAATAACTGCACCTTGTTGGTGGACTGGATGGTGACACACTTTCAACTCGTTTAGCGACATAACGCGGTTGTAAATGTCGCTAGGGTTGACATCAGAAGTTCTACAGGACGGTGACGCATCCGACAGAGCGGTTTCCGCGAATAATTTAATATTTATGGTGAAAGGAATCCACTTATTGAAGAAGAAGAAAGGTTATTCGATGATTCATCGACGTTCGGGCTTACTAATCGCTCTATGGCCCTTTAATTTGGGTACTTGGTATCTATGGTTCTCAAGTTATTGTCAGATTCATAGAAATGTATGTCTATGCATTAATCAAACTCAATTGAATAATTTTTTGTTATTTTTAAATAGATAATTTTGTTCCTTCTCGTTTAGCAAAACTGTATGGTCTTTTACGTTTTTCATATTTAAATTGTACACTTGAAGTGACTGATGATGTTTGAACTGAAATTGTTCACTTTGAACTACTCAATACTAACAACTGTCATCGAAACTCATGATTTTGTGATTATTTCATGGAATAATTGTCAATCTTCCCAAAGGAATAGAACACGAAAGCTAAAAAACATTGTATAGAAAAGCGTTACAAAAAGTGATCTGCTCATAACTTGTTATCTGTTGTATTATAAACAATAAACAAATAAATAATCCATTAATGACTTTGATTCTTATATTCCGTCCATTAAAATGATTAAGTATTGAATAACTGTATGTAAATAATAATCGAATTGAAATTAAATTTTATTGTAACTCATAATCTTGAGAATTGCTTGACGATTATTATATTCTTAGAATGCATGGTGATTTGGTTTCATCATTCCGTGAATTTTCATCAAGATAAAGTCAATATAGCTATTTTATGACGAAGTATTCACATCTCAAGTGATAAAATGTCAACAAAGCGTTACCTCAAAGTTATCTAGGCTTTTAAAAGGCTACTTTTATTGTTTGAAAGAATAATAGAAGCTTCGACGTGAAATCTGGAAGTTTTTAGATCATTTTATAATTTCGCATATTATAAATTTTTGCTTCGATTCAATCAATTCAATATACTGACCATAAATCCAATCTTCCTGGTCTGTGACATGCCATTGAAACATAGAATGTCGTCATATACTTTCATCAAAATGTCATTCTCAACTTTTTTCTTCAGGAAATGAAAAGGCAAAATGAATCCATCTTGAAAAGTTGATACCCTAATTAACGAACTCAACCGAAATATTCAGACCCTGAAAATTTCAAGTCTCTAGCTCATTCCGTTCAAAAGTTATCGAGTCCACAGCGACCCTATGGACGGACAGAATCAATTTGACGTGAATCATGCCCTCAGAGTAATAAACATAGATACAGGGAGCAAATATCATTTTCAGTAAGCAAATTTTGTCCCCAACATGAAGCATCAAATTTGGCATGAAGCGCGCGGAAATGAAAACATATCTGTGATACGATATTTCACTCAATTCGCGAGTTTCTCCACAAAAAACGCACTTCTTATGTCCCATAGTGAATCAAAGTTTCATATTAACTCAGAAAATATTGAAATAAATACCTAAATATATCAGAAATTCAGAAAACAAACTTCAAGCGCGCCAAACGACGTGAAACAACCGATGACACTAGGAGAGCAAAAGTTGTCAAACCTTGGATTTCAGCAGGTATATTCAGAAAATAAGAAATATTCTGCTTATTATAAATTCGACAATTAAGAAAAATATCGGATTCCAAATATTCAAATTTGCATATTTAATCGGGAATCACTGAAATAAATATATTTCATTCAATATATTATACATTCATAACGATATTGTAAAATTGTGGATTTGAAAATCCACAATCCGACAACCTAATCTAACCATGTTGGGGACATGTAAAATGCGTATACTTCTTCTATGTTTATTACTCTATGAATCGGATGATCTGTAGCCCCGCCCCGACCATAGAATCTCCTACCGACGTATACCGAAACCGATCGAATATCGACGTCGATTAACCTATATCTCCGTCAATTCGCTATTCGGAAACAATCAGCCCATCTGCAGCCTACCCAGACTATAACAAAAGGAAACAAGAGATCCCTCCAATTCCTCTACTTATTATTCTGCGGCCTGTTGCCATGCCGATAGCGCTGCATCAGAATGGCGAAGCCATCACACAACATCGCAAGAGGCGTTCATTAAGAACGCCGTTCACCGTGAAAAGTTTTCTCCACCTCAACAAACGGCAGTGTTCCGTTACTTCTTCAATTACATGATTCAGATAGCACGAGATCGCCAAGGCCACTTCGGTGTTTTCCGTTTGGCAGTATCGGCAAAAAAAACCATCGGTACTTTCAGATTACAAGACGCTAGGAGACCATAGAAATCCTCGAAATTCATGGGCCGATAATGGTGGAATCTACCATTTTTCTTCTTCTTCTTCCCGTCGAACTTTCCCTCGAATTTCATCTTTGACTATTGTAATTTTTCAAAAAAAAACTGAAGAAGAGAGAATCTGCTTAGTTCTGAGAGGGAAAGTGGCAGTAAAAAAGGATTTCATACAGAGCGAAGTTTACTTTCTTTTTTCCATTCTCCAGAGCGTAATGGATGATGACGAAAAAACCCATTGTCCTGTCTAGTCGTTTTAAGGTGTTAAGATCAGATAAGGATATCTTTGTGAAACGGAAACATTATGTGGAAATTCAGCGTAAAGTTATATTTATGGGAATTTTCTAAATGCAGGATGCAGGCTCTGATGAAAGACAGAAATATTCTGACAGGTGCAAACTTACTACTGTTCTAGTCGGATTGTTCAATAATTTTCAAGATGAAAAATAATAATTCATTTTTTTTTAGATGGAATGTTGACGTAACCTACTCGTTATCTATATATACCTTATACATAAGCTCATCAAGAATTTCAGCCAAATATGTGACGAACCTAACCAATTTTTTAACATTTCATTCTCAAAAAGAGACCTCTACCTACAGTAGTGTGTACTACATTCAATACTTACCAGGGTCGTTATACACGGCATCATAAACGATAGTTGCCACATCTATGTCAGAAACGTAGTCCCAAAGTCCATCGGATGCGAGGACTATAAAATCTTCTTCGTCATTTAAAGCTAACTTCACTATTTCAGGTATGGCGGTTACATAAGGCTTGTAATCTGCATCGCCTACAACAAGAACACTAAATGAGTAAGCTGTAAGCTGATCATACGAATTGTTGATAATGAAATAATAAGTATAAAAACTGAAGAAGCTCCACACATTTCAGACGAAAAATTTCATCTTGGAGGCCTTTTTGAATTTGACATCTATGATTACTGACAAATATTGACAACTAAAATGCCTAGAAACCCTGGTGTATGCACTGATTCGATTTTATTTCAGGCTTTTTGATATAGTCCACCAGTTGCGTTGGCGATAGCTTACCAGAGTTTTGTAAGGTGGCGCTCTTCAGAATTGTTCGAATACGCTCTATTATTATGATTATGACGTCACACACCGCCATTTTAGTTCTCTTGTCAAAGTTCGGAATCCAAACAAACAAATTGTCATTCGAATTTGTACGTTGTCGTTGAAGAAATTGGCTTATTTTGATGAATAAGATTATTTAAGGAACGATTTTACGATTAATTGATAGACAGAAGGAACGAGATTAATGCCAGTAAGTTGGAACTTGAAGTTCAACTAATAAACACGGCTTTTTACAAAATCTGGGGAATGATACAGGATTCAAACTTACTTGTATTAACCTCGTTCCTTCTGTTTATCAATTAATACTGAAATAATTCCTCAAATACTCTAATTTATGAAAATAAGCCAATTCCTTTAACGACACCGTACTAATTTGAATGACAATTTATTTGTTTGGATTCCGAACACTGACAGGAGAACAAAAAATAACGTGTGTGACGTCACACTAATAAGTATAGAAGATCGTCACTAGCAAAGAATATAAAATATTATTATTCTGTACTCAAAGGTCACGAAAGTCGAAAATCACGAGAAATGTCAAATATAAACGATGTATGCGCCATCTGAAATTCTAGTGATCTCCCAAAATCAATTAGGCAAAATCTCCCGTTTTGTCTGAAAATTTTTCAGGTATAAGTAGACACACCAGGGTTTCTAGGCATCTTATTTACGACCTATTGAAGAGACAGCTGTCACTGGTAAAATATTAAAAAATTTTGAGGTTATGAAAAGGTAATGCTAACATTTGTCATAAAGGACGCCATTCCTACTTACCGATAGCTCTAGAAACACTAAGTTGTCCGTTGACTCTCCAAACGCCCCAATGGAGGACCATACCTCCATCTTTGACGATTCTTTCGCGTTCATCCTGTAATTCAAATCGAAGATTTTCGATTACCAACACACGACAAACAAAAATTCTGTCGTTAATACCTCTCTTTCCGGTCTGTGGGGCACCACACACGGCAACACTTTGCCCCTGCTGACCAAAACTGCCTGGGAATCCCCCGCCCAGGCCACGTACAGAGTTTTCTCCTTCGGCAGCAAGAGGGCGCAGACGGCAGTCGTACCGCCAACTATGTTCTGTAACAGAAATTTTGACGTAATCGGTATTTTTGGACCATAGAGGCAACGTCTTACGTCTGTTTCGCATTTCTTGATGAAATTGCTGTCAGTTTTGCAAAAGGCGTCTCTTATTGCTTGTTCGGGGTCTGTTATAAAATTTGTACTTTCAGCCAGGTATTGGTGTAAATGGGTGGCACCATAAACGGCGGCTAGATCGCCGTCATGACCGTCAAAAACGGCGTAATAATGGGACGGTGTAGCATCCTATAAATAGAACAGATCTCTTTAAGTTCAACAAAACTTTAAAACATAGGCGTACAACTTTGCTTCCACCGTTTTTTTTTTAATTCGAGGCTTTATTGTAAGGAACTGGTTATACGTTTATGATTCAAAGTATTGTCCATCGCTTGCCACCACTTTCTGCCATATTCCGGGCAGCGTAACAATCCCGCGTTGAAAAAACTGGTCATCTTTTGAAGCGATCCACGAATCGATCAAATTTTTACTTCTTCATAAGACCGGAAGTGCTGATCAGCCAGTCCGTGTGCCATTGGTCGAAACAAGTGATAGTCCGAGGGAGCAACAACTAGAGAATACGGTGGGTGGGATAGGACTTTCCATTTCAACGTTTCCAACTATGTCTTGACCACTTTCGCAACATGGGGTCGAGCATTGTCATGCTGTAAAATCACTTCATCATGTCTCTCGTTGTATTGCGGCCATTTGTCTTCCAATGCCTGGCTCAAACGCATTAATTGCGTTCGATAACGATCGCCTGCGATTGTTTCAGTCGGTTTCAACAACTCATAATACACTACGCCCAGCTGGTACCACCAAATACTGAGCATGACCTTGGAACATTGAATATTCGGTTTGGCCTTGCAAGTAGCTGTTCACAAGCAAACAAACGCCGTTCAACATCTCTCGGTTTCAACTCGTACGACACCCAATTTTCTTATTTCTGAATCATTCCCATGACTTTCAGGCGTTTTGGAATAACTAAAAAGCTATTCCAAAACGAAAAAGCGTCACTTCCAATGGTCCTGCCAATTCTTGTTACGTTTGACAAGAGTCTTGATCAAGTAATGTCTCTAATTCTGCATCTTCTCTCTCTTCCACCGCCATGCTGGTCTTTGAAGTCAAAATCACCGTTCTTGAAGCGTTGAAACCACTCTCGGCACGTTCTTTCACTAATAGTGGCCTCGCCATAGGTATTTGGGAGCATTCGATGAGCCTCAACCGCAGATTTCTTCGTGTTAAGGCAGAAAATTAAAACCTCTCGCAAATGACGAGAATTTGGCTCGTAAGCTGATATATTCAATTGAGAATCACTTCATGATGCAGCCACAAATTGACTAATATTTCGATGGAGTTATGTTTACAAATACCTAAGCTTATAGTATGACACCTACGATCGATTTATTTCGACTACCACCTATCGCTACAGCCATCTATTGCAAAACGGCGGAAGCAAAGTTGAACACCTAATATTTTATTCTCATCAATTACATACAGATTTTTGCTTCAATTAAGATGCATAGAAACCCAGGTGTGTGCACGATTCGATTTTGTCTCACAGCGTATTCGACTGTCTGCACCAGTGCGAAATAATTAGAATTTTTGTAGTGCTAAATGACATAATTAGCTCGAATTAATTCGAACTGGTGCAGCCAGTCGAATACGCTATCAGACTTTTTGAGATAGTCCACCTGTTGAGTTGGTGAGAACTTACCAGAGTTCTGTCTGGTGGCGCTCCGCAGAATTGTTCGAATTCTTGCTGTCTATCGGCGGTTAAATATAAAATGATGATTTTGAGAAACTGCAAACTCTTACGCGCCATCTGAAACTCTAGTGATCTCTCAAAATCAAGTAGGCATAAATCTGAGAAATCTCCCGTTTTGTCTAGAAGTTGTACATGTATAAGTAGACACACCAGAATTGCTATGCATCTTAAATGTACTCTAAACAATCTTCTCAAAAAAAAAAAGAATCTTCCTAGCCTGTGACATACCATGAAAACATTACTAAAGGTCTTTCCAATAAGAGATTTCTTTTTGATATTAAAAAAAAACTAGTGTATTTAAAGATAAATCAATGCAATGCAACATTTTCACCATTTTCGTAATGAATTTAAACAATTTCAATGCGTTTTTGAAGCGTTTATAGTTCCATTTTTAGTAAGGGTGTAGTTTTTACATGTCAAACGATGACAGCTTCAAAAGTGACAGTGAAACCTCTTAATGGAAAAAATGTTTTGATGTGATAAATTGGGAAGAAAATCCACTACCCAATTAAAATAAATCAGAATAAGCAATCATCAAAGATCGATCACCTACCTGTTTAATAAAAATCGTATTCAAATCATGAATAACAATGGATCTATCTTCCATTTTTCTCCTACTATTCTTCAATGCGGACGTACTAACTACATTATAAATATCTTCAGGGGCAGGCAAAGGAAAAGACACAGCCATATTTTGTCTGTTTTGTACACTCAGGCTCGACTTATAATTAAAGCACACTTCATTTATGATCTCAATCACTATATGCATCAACTTGAAAGGTTCATAAGCTAGAATAATGGATATTTAGTAATAAGTATCATCCTTCTTCGAAAGTCAATGGTCTCACCGTTTTCGGATGGATTGAAACCACATTGGACTGGTTGTTTCTTGCAACGTTTCCTGGTTTTGTCTATTACTATTCTCGAAAGAAATGATATAAGATGCCACGGGCATTTTCTGTAAATAAAAATCGAAGAATTGATGCAAGGTGAAATATATAGCTAGTCGAAACGTTTAAGGGTACCAAGGATGCAATAAAACATTGAAGAAGAATGGTATATTAATGACCAGTTGCACCATTAAGAAAACATACATTGATTATCTTAAATTCCCACAATTTTTTACTCGATTGAATTAACTATTTTTTCCACCTAATTACTGAATCGCCAAATGTGAAGTTCACAAAAGTATTCCGTTAAATTAGTTGCAGTGAATATACCAATTCCTTCAATACACTATACGTTTATACTTAATGTGTCTAAGATAGTTCATCTTCATAAATATTTCGAGATTTTCAGTTATTAATTTTTCTGTAATACATACGCCTCTGGTCTAGCTACCAGTAAACAGGATCTACCAGGCAACAGATACCTTTAATAATACAGAAAGCTGGATCATCCAAAAATTTATATATTTATTTTTTCAAATTTCTGCTTCTCAATTCTCAAACATTTTGAAAGTATTCTTCAAAAACCAAAATCTCAATGAAAATGCTTTATTTTAACACAATAAATTTCGACAGCTGCCAATGGAATAGGTTAAAAATGTTATAATAAAGAAAGTGGTGAAATATCTAAAATATTTATTAACACTCGGCTGTTATACAAGTATAAAAAAAGTGATTTTATACATATCTCATAGATTGCATAAAATAATCATTTGACTAACATAACAAAGATGACCAATACATATTCTTAACAAAACCAAAAAGTTGCTTCCCTTGAATTCACATTAGAAAACAAAAAAAAATATTGTGTTTAGACTACGAGATTTATCGTAAAATCCATAAATTTCGTCTTATACTTTATAATAAAATATATCTTGTCATGCAGTTAGATAATCCGTCATAAGATTAAATTGATTTTGATCTAGTTCATGCATAATGTACGTACAAAAATTCACAATTTGAGCGTTTAATTTCTAATCTACTCAATAATTTCCTTCTATCTCATACTCAATTAGGATGAAAATACTGAAATTTGATCTTCGATATCCATGCTTGAATAAATTTGAAATGCAAAGAGAAATCCTCGAAAAAATAGATTATACCCTAGTCACAGACACATTAGGAACGGACATTTCTGAAGAAAATTGCGCTGCGCACGGTGTCCGGAGACTAACCTAAACAGTGCCACACTTGACAGCTGTCATCGGGGACCGTTTCGAGGTTAGGTTGACTCGAAGCGGTCTAGTCACAGGCGGCGCCGATTTTCTTTGAAATTCGTACCGTAATTCCAGCGTTTCGCGGATAAAACAACGCGGTCTTTCCCCCTCCCTCGCGAATGACGCTTCCGACGTCTTCTGAGCGGGGTCTTTCAGGCCCCCCACCCTCGATATAAACCCCCTGTCCGATCGAATACCCTCCGTCTTAGTTTCATATACCGTACAGACTGATGAGACGCATCTTCAGCGGTTCAGGGCACTGCTGATAGAATACGGTCCAGTTCTCATCCCCACACTGTTCCTTGAACGAAGCCAGTATCGACTTGATGTTCTCCTTCAAATCAAGTCTCATGCTGTTCCAGGAAGCTACAGCGTCGCAGAAGTACATGAAGTTCTCCTTGAAGAAGCTAGGATGAGACACAACCGCCTTGCACAGCCCCCGAAAGGCAAGATCCTTCTCTTCCGAATCCTTAACGTTACGAATAAGCATGCAACAGTTCTTCAGGATGAAATCCAAATCGGGAACGTTGATGTCGTTGCTCACGTAACAGATTATGCAAAAAGACAAAGCTACAGTTCTGAACATAGGCCGGTTCAGATTCGAACTCCTCAGGATGTTCACGAAAGGTACGGTCATGTCCGTTATGAAGGGCTGCATCGCAGAGCCCATAACGGAACTGAGTTTTCCTAAAGCCCAGGCGGCGTTGTTGCACACCCCTTCATGTTTCTCGTCTAAATTCTTGATTAGTATCGGTATATACTCGCTAACCGTTGTGGAGAGGTAAGGAAAACACAATATAATCAGTTCTCCGTAAAGAGCTATGGCAGTCTGCCGGATCAGAGACATGTTCTCCATCATTGTGGAATGTAACAAGCACAACAAATTACTGTTCATGACGTACTTGATGAAATGGTTCTTCAAACCTAAAGCCATGCTGTATAAAACGTCATGAGCAACATTCATAGGCTCCTTATCAGGTATATCATTGTCCCTAGGATTTTCGTTGTAATTGATGGTGGAATGTATTGTATCGGTTATGATTCTCAAACAATGCCAGTAGACCACCTCCGAATATGGTAGAAACGAAATTTCTAAAGCTGGAATAATGTTGGACAAACATTCTAAAACCGCTATGAAGTTGTCGTCTGAATAATTATCGCATTGTGAAAACTTAAGCATAAGTTGAGGCATCAATTTGTTAATGTACTCGGGTTTGCTCAATTGATT
Source organism: Harmonia axyridis (assembly GCF_914767665.1). Classification (NCBI taxonomy): domain Eukaryota; kingdom Metazoa; phylum Arthropoda; class Insecta; order Coleoptera; family Coccinellidae; genus Harmonia; species Harmonia axyridis. The sequence goes on from NC_059505.1 coordinate 38,570,363, forward strand.
GCCTACAGACTGAGCTAGCGCGCCTATAGCATCGTACAAAAGGTACAGACTACGACATTGGAACCGTTGAAACCCCTGTTCGAACCCCTCTAAAATCAAATCGATGTAAGGGATAAGTTTAGCTTGGGCGGTCTCTTGAAAAATGCAGAAAGCTGAAATCGCAGCTCTCTGTACTCTCTTATTATCGTCTATAAAGTGTTTTAATAGGACAGTCATTACCGGTATGAAATAGGTGTGAGGTGAAGGATCGCTATTGATTATCCAAGGTACATAACGACCCAAAGTCCAACAGGTGATGACCCGTATGACGGAATGTTCATCATTCATGGAATTGATAAGATAATTTATTAAAAATGGAAGATATGGCTTCAGGCCCATCATGCAACCTTCCGCAACAGCCCCCAAGGCTAGAATTGCTGATTCTTTAATGTAATAATCCTGATGGGATAAGATCTCATTTAGGTACGGTACAAGTAAAGGAAGTAGATCGTCACGGAACCTAACAGCTATTCCATCAAGTGAAGCTGCACTACATTTCCTAAGTGTCCAACCAATGTAGCAATCATCGACTTCTTCATTGAAGTTGTCTTCATCATCACTGTAACATTCTTCGTCTCCATTCTCCTTGTTTTGATACCTCAAAAATAAAGTAAAATATATATAATATGATCTAATTTGAGCCATCACAAATTAAAGTATCAATAACAATTCCTAACATAACCTTTTTAAGAATTAATTCTCACCTATATATATCCTTTGATTGATCCTTTTCCTCTGAATCATTTCCTAAGCAGTCCTTCAATGCCATCAATTCATACTCTGAATACTTCATATTCTTCAATAAAACAGGAAGCAGTTTCTCCATATAAGGTGACAGAAGCTCTTTACAATTCGCCAACTTAGTGGCGGTAAACCAAAATTCACAAGCTTGTAATGCCACTTCATTATCCTTATGCTGAGTTTTAGCCAGCAAATAAAGTATAACTTCATGCAAATGGGGCAAAAGGCTGTCTTCTCTGTTGTCTAAATATAAGTCAAAAGTCATAGAAACCTGTTTTTGCATTTCAACATCGTCAGAATCTGCATATTTCATAATGTTTCTCAAATAAGAACCTAGATCTAAAGATTGTTTTACAATCATAAAATATTCTTGTAAAAATTGATTCACCAGCCTTATAATGTCATGATGAAAATTACATTTTTCCTGAGCAAGCATCTCATTGAGTTTAGGGAATACTTTTCTGGTAATTCCATAGATTTCTTCATCTGTTTTATTATTTCTTATTAGTTCTTCACATATTTTGAAAAGAGTGTTCAAGGCAATTTCACTAAATTCATTAGAGGCATCAAAGGCATTTATAAGAAATGGAACTAATTCAGGCCAAGTAGCCAAGTTATCCTTGGCTAACATAACAAGCACATTTGAAATACTGATTCTGATATCTTTACAAGGATCTTGCAACAATCTTAGGCATTCTTGGCGTATTCTTAACAGATATTCTTGTGATATAGTGTCATAAACTGAGTTGATATTGTTTTTCAGTAATATTCCACTTAAACTTCTAATTTCCTCCGAATAGTTTGGATTAGAAATTATGAATAGCAAGTAATATGTGAAATCGCCGATGTTCTGTATGAGATTGAGCTTCTGCTGTACATTTTTCTGAATCTCGTTATCTGGGACCAGAGCTTCTTGCAGAACTTCTAGGATTGAGAGTAGAATATTTTCTTGGGGTGTCCAGTCTCCCCAGTTCATATCGATATTTCAATTTTTAAAACACTGCAACAATAAACAGCGAAGGTATGAGAAAAGTGTGAAAAAAGAAATGGTCTATTTGTTCAATCGATTCCAAAAATGGGAATCGAAGTTATTGAGATATTGATATTTTACTCACCACAAAACAGTCGAAAAATTTGACAGCCGGTGTTGCAAGTAAATAGCGCGAAGTTAGCCACGGCCCGAAACATCTCCATCGCGCATAGAATTAACAACTTTAATCAATACTGTCAATTTCGCGATTAGAAGAACCACAGACAAAACCTTATAATCACCGACAAACAAGGAAATTTGTTTAATTATCAACTTTATTGCAATTTTAAATTATTCAGTAATACTCGGAGAAAGTTCAAGGTGTACTGAATGAAGAGTCGTTTTACTTTCATTGATCTGTAACTGTAACACTTCTCTAATTTCGTATTCATTTCCATCTAAGTAGAGAATAGGGAAAAAACTTCAAGATTGAAAAAACAAATAGCAATAAGTATTATATGACTTCTATTACTTTAATAAAAGTAAAAATTAGAAGAATTCAAATCAGTAAAATATCATATAGCTTTGCACAACTCGAGTCTTCTAAAATTCAGTTTAAATAATTGAAAAAGACAAATACGCTTTGAGGAATATTGAAGACACCTGTTATTTCTTTGTACTTAATATTAATTAAGTTCAATGTTCTGAATCCTCTCAATACTGTGGTAAAATAGTTATCGATTCAATGATTCATAAAAAGCCAGAATGAATTCATTTTATTAGTTGATAAAATCTCTACAACTATGTCTTGTGCTGTGATACAGAGGCGAAAACACACAGAAATTTAATTATTTTGGTTTTCAATGTTTTATGATTAATCATCTTGAATAAAAGCTATGACTCATACACCGCTCCTAAGAAAATAGTGATCAATATTTGCAATCTCTTGTTATTACACAGTAGTACAGTGTAGTAAGTACTGAACTGAAGACATTGAAATTAAGCAAGAAATAGTACTCACTTATCACTTAAATACTGATTCGTCCAGTTGAAAATTGCACCAACAACTTCTTTCTGAAACAACTTATAACTAGCAAGCTTAACGGGTAGTTGATCATTTGGATCAAGAGTTTCGTCAAAATACTGAAAAAATTGACGATATTCGTTTAAAAAATCGTCGTTTGCCATTTGAGCAACGCTAATATCACAATTCACAAAAAGGATATCAACATATACACATTATTCGTTGTAGATTTGCGAAATAAATTAATTTGTACTAATCACAAACAGTAGGCAAATTGTTAAAATACTTTTCAGAAAATAGCTATATATTCTGCTTGGTGTTTTTAGTTTATGACAAATGTAATTGACAGGTCATCGGGTTAGGTTAAACCACAGATCTTAAATTCTTATCTGTGGGTAAAACCAAAGATTAGATAATACCTATTGAATCATCGAGTTCCGTTTTTATGAAATTTACGAGTTAAATAAATGAAGTTTCAATTGAATTTGTTCGATTATGTTATACGAAAACATCGATACTGCTTTTAAAATCTTCAGTTGGAGGTGCAGCTAAGCAGCAAGTTGTTACTTAAGATTATCTTAGGAATAATAATATCAAATTGAGAATTAAAATTTTTATTTCACTAAATAAATTCGAATCATAATAACATATATACATATCTGGTATCTAACACTTGATAAAAGAAATTTTTTTTCAGCAAAAAAATCTGGTCACAAAATATTTAAAATGGTCATTGAAAATTTTTCAATGAAACAAATTTACGAATATCCAAAAAGAGAGGAATTGGACAAAAGAAGTCTCGGTTTTGCCTTCTTTTTCTTCTTACCCTTCTCGCTGTAACCGGATGATCCTAAAAATTCAAACAATAATAATACTGACATCTAACAATTGATTTTGATTCTTACCTGGCTGTTTATCAGATGGAATCTCCTTAAGAGCTTGAGCTATAGCATCACCAAATGATATTCTTGGACTGGATGCCAATCCCGGATCATTACCATCTGGTTCTTCGCTAGTGGTTGTACAGTTAGAATTGTATCTTCTTCTACCAGATATAACACCCAAGCTTGTCATTTTTGATGTAGTTGCAGGAACGACGGGAATCGCTGAACTCTTCAGATTTGGCCACTGAGGCTTCACACAGGCGACCATCTGGAAAAAAGTTTGTTGTTTTGATTTTTATTTCAGCTATGGGAATGAATGTTTGTTATTACCTTAGCAAACGTTCGAGGTCTTGTTCCGCAACTGCTGCTACCTTGCTCAGTCTGTTGCTCCAAGTCTGCACCCAAATCTGAACTAGAGATAGAAGAAGATCCAAACAGAGGAAATTGTTCCTTAGATTCCAAAGGTATATGAGCTGCCGGGTATCTTTTATAGATTTTCAAATTCACTTCTTCGGTTATACGTCTCTCCCGGATTTTTTCTTCTTTAGCCTTCTTCAAACGGTCTCTTTTTCTCTCCTCTACAGCAGCTGTAGGGAAAATTAAAACATTTTATGACAATGTAATCAATGCTCCTTTTGAAGAATTTCATTTATTTACATGTTTGTAGTACAGGGGACTGACCTTGAAGACAAACATATAGTCAACATGGTTAATTTTCCTCACATTTATTTAGCACAAACTAATATATTTTAAGACAAACACATCAAAATAATGAAAAGTTCGTGCATCAAATTGTTAGCATATAGATTATAAACAATAGTTTTAGTGAAAATTGATTTCTTTATGTTGGGATCCTTGGATATATGTCATTAATGTCAGTTCTCAACTCAACAATGAAAATTGGCTAAACCAGAATTCTTCAAATCATGTTAAACTATTAAATGATGTTTAATAGCATGTAAAAAAGGTCAACTTCAAGTGCCATAAACAAAAAAGCATTTATTTCCAGTATTGATTCAACCAATTTATATTGTGAAGATTATTTTGAATCGACAATAAACATTTTATTAATTAATGACAATGTGTCAGTCATTTGTAGTACAGGGGACTGACCTTGAAGACAAACATATAGTCAACATGGTTAATTTTCCTCACATTTATTTAGCACAAACTAATATATTTTAAGACAAACACATCAAAATAATAAAAAGTTCGTGCATCAAATTGTTTGCATATAGATTATAAACAATAGTTTTAGTGAAAATTGATTTCTTTATGTTGGGATCCTTGGATATATGTCATTAATGTCAGTTCTCAGCTCATCAATGAAAATTGGCTAAACCAGAATTCTTCAAATCATGTTAAACTATTAAATGATGTTTAATAGCATGTAAAAAATGTTAACTTCAAGTGCCATAAACGAAAATGCATTTATTTCCAGTATTGATTCAACCAATTTATATTGTGAAGATTATTTTGAATCGACAATAAACATTTTATTAATTGATTATATTACTTTGTATATATTACAACATATCTTTTCTATAATAAACTGTAGTTAGAATTCGTGGTCAAAAGAAATGAATAGGTATCCTCTCAAATAACTAGGACTTGACTGCGTCAGTCACGAAATATTGTTGGATAAACTCAACAGCTTCGGCATCAGAAATAAACAGCTAGATTTGATGAAGAGCTATTTGGAGGATCGAGTCCAAAGGGTATCTATTGAGATTGATGGTGCTGTCTTTGTTTCTTGCGATGAGATACTGAGTAGTGGTGTACCTCAGGGGAGTATAGCTGGACCCTTACTTTTTTTGGTCTATATAAACGACTTGCCGGAATGCATTTTGATCGAGGATTTCATGTCGTTGAACCCGAATGATCTGATGGTAACAAAGACAGAAGAAAATAAAGATATAGTCATGTATGCGGATGATACAAATTTAGTGGTAGCAGCTTCCAACGTATCTGAAGTGGTAGGTTTGACTAGGAATAAATTTTGTAAGATCGCAGATTGGTGCCGAAGAAATCAAATCAGCTTAAATCTGAACAAGACTGAATGTGTGATATTCTGCACCTCACACAGCAAGATAAAAAACCCAGAAACAGTTGATCTTATGGGACAAAATGTTGAACTTAGTCACCGTACTAATTTTCTGGGAATCACAGTGGATGAACATCTGAACTGGTATGATCATATTGATACTCTCCAAAGAAAACTAAATTCTGTCCTTTATGCTATTCGAATATTGGTGCAGCATGCTGACTTGGAACTGCTAAAAACAGTATATTTTTCTAATTTCCAGTCAATAATGAGTTATGGAATCATTGTGTGGGGAAACAGTTCTGATATCTCTAGAATATTCGTAGTTCAAAAAAGAGCGCTAAGAACTATGCTACGTTTATCCTCCAAAACATCCTGCCGTGGAATATTCAGAAGAGAAGGCATCCTCACAATAACTGCATTGTATATATTTCGTTGTCTTACATTTTTAAGAACTAACTTCCTTTATTTCGAAAAATATCTCAATTCAAATATGACCAGGCGCATCTACTCATACCATCTTCCGAAGTGCTCTCTCACTCTATCACAGAGAAATGTCGAATACATGTGCCTTACTTTGTTCAACAAATTGCCCAAAAATTATCAAGTCCTAACTACTGTAAAAAATTTCAAGAAAGAAGTTCGTAAACTACTTACTGACCTTGAACCATATTCTTTAGATGATTATTTAAATTATAAGTTTCCTGTATAGACATCACTATATGTAATCAAGTATTATTTTCTGTTAGCTTCCTTATGCTTGACTTGTTTTCTTTTCTGAGTGTAAATTTTGATTATGAAAATAAATATGATTATTATTATTATTATTTTATTACAGAAAATGTTGAAATTTACAACAAAGCCCTAAATTCAAAGGAACTCTAATCTATGATGATTTCAGTAAAAAGGACAATGTGTCAGTCATTTGTAGTAGAGGGGACTGACCTTGAAGACAAACGTATAGTCAACATGGTTAATTTTCCTCACATTTATTTAGCACAAACTAATATATTTTAAGACAAACACATCAAAATAATAAAAAGTTCATGCATCAAATTGTTTGCATATAGATTATAAACAATAGTTTTAGTGAAAATTGATTTCTTTATGTTGGGATCCTTGGATATATGTCATTAATGTCAGTTCTCAACTCATCAATGAAAATTGGCTAAACCAGAATTCTTCAAATCATGTTAAACTATTAAATGATGTTTAATAGCATGTACAAAAAGGTCAACTTCAAGTGCCATAAACGAAAATGCATTTATTTCCAGTATTGATTCAACCAATTTATATTGTGAAGATTATTTTGAATCGACAATAAACATTTTATTAATTGATTATATTACTTTGTATATATTACAACACTTCTTTTCTATAATAAACTGTAGTTAGAATTCACGGTCAAAAGAAATGAATATGTACCTCTCAAAATAACTAGGATATTTTATTACAGAAATTGTTGGAATTTATAACAAAGCCCTAAATTCAAAGAACTCTAATCTATGATGATTTCAATAAAAAGGACAATGTGTCAGTCATTTGTAGTACAGGGGACTGACCTTGAAGACAAACATATAGTCAACATGGTTAATTTTCCTCACATTTATTCAGCACAAACTAATATATTTTAAGACAAACACATCAAAATAATGAAAAGTTCGTGCATCAAATTGTTGGCATATAGATTATAAACAATAGTTTTAGTGAAAATTGTTTTCTTTATGTTGGGATCCTTGGATATATGTCATTAATGTCAGTTCTCAACTCATCAATGAAAATTGGCTAAACCAGAATTCTTCGAATCATGTTAAACTATTAAATGATGTTTAATAGCATGTAAAAAAAGGTCAACTTCAAGTGCCATAAACGAAAAAGCATTCATTTCCAGTATTGATTCAACCAATTTATATTGTGAAGATTATTTTGAATCGACAATAAACATTTTATTTATTGATTATATTACTTTGTATATATTACAACATATCTTTTCTATAATAAACTGTAGTTAGAATTCATGGTCAAAAGAAATGAATATGAATCCTCTCAAAATAACTAGGATATTTTATTAAAGAAAATGTTGAAATTTACAACAAAGCCCTAAATTCAAAGGAACTCTAATCTATGATGATTTCAATAAAAAGGACAATGTGTCAGTCATTTGTAGAGGGGACTGATCTTGAAGATAATTGTATAGTAGACAGGGTTAATTTTCCTCACGTTTTTCTAGCACTAACTAGTATATTCTTTTGATGAACAGATCAAAATAATAATAAGTTTGTGCATAAATTTTTTTTTATATATAAAAATCTGTAATTAAAGGTCGTCGTATTGTTGCTGAGGAAGAAACAGAAAGTTTTGAAAACTAGGAGTATGAATTAAGAGTAACAAATCATTCTTTGAATATATGGCCAACATCCCTCACCTCAAATTCTATATAATAAATAATAGTTTTAGTTGAAATTGATATCTTTATGTTGGGATCCTGATATAGATGTCATCAATGTCAGTTGTCAACTCGGCAATGAATCTTGGCTATTGACAGATTCATTCAAATCAATATTTATCGAATTATTAGGTTATGTTTGATAGCAAGTTCGAGTGCAGTTTGAAAGAAATGATTTTATAATACATAAAAAATAATAAAAAAAGAGAATAAAATGCTTATGTTGGTATCTTTGAATATATATGTCATTAATACCTAATGCAAATCGTCATTCTTTCTTTCAATTCATAAAATAAGGTTAGTTATCATATGCCCAACACATAGTTCTAGATTTTGAGTATTAATAATACAAATTAAAGTCTCATCCTTAGACTCACCATGATAGAATTTCAAGGTTTCTCGACTAACAACTGTATCATCCAACTCTATCTCCATAGTTTCGAAAGGACAAGTAACAGGTAAATGGGCCAAGTATTTAAAGCACTTTCTGTACTCCTCTCTCATGTAGTCACTTTCTCTTGACAAAATCTTAGCAGTTATTGTCGATGGTGCGTGCTCCAAAGACCCATATGTATGTTTTAGCATTTTCACATTCAAACTGTGAATATATATGTGTTGTCCGTCTGAAGCTGCAAAAAAAAAAACCACTATCAAATAAAAAAGTATGAAAATTGAATCAAACCTTACCCTGGTAAAAGTATATGCACTTTGAGGATTGTTGATCTTCATTATCGTATTTTTTATGCTTCATTTCTTGTGGTGGTGTTTCTCCAAGACCCACTTCATTTACCATATCCTCTAGAACCTTATTCACTCTTTTATCGTTATAACCGACAGCTTTTTGAATGAAAGCCAATTCAGATTGATCTGCATCTTGCATTTGATCCTCCAATTCCCGCTTTTCACGGTCGGTGATCGAACAGATGTCAGAATTTTTGGCCAATAACAGCTTACAATACATCTTAGGGGAATCTTCTTCAGAAAAGTCCATTAGAAAACTTTCTTTAGGAATGCTTTCTTCTGCAGGATAAGGAGTCAGGGATTTCTCGTTCCTTTTCATCAGCTTGAAGGTGATTGTTTCACCGATGTTGAAAGTGTTGCGTGGAATAATGATTACACTGTCAAAGGAAAAACCTCAGATGAATAATTGTTGAGAAGATTTCTAGGTTAAGTTCTTATGTTGTTAAGGACACTGAACTTGAAAACTAACTAGCTAACAAATTAATGAATCCTCACATTTTTTTAGCATCAATTTATACATTCATATATCTGATATAATAAAATGAATGGAATAATTTGATGCATTGAAGAAATATAAGACTGAATGTTGACTTACCTTTTCAAATCTGCTTGATAGACATTCTCAAAACAAATTGGACACTTTAGATAAGAATTTTCGGAATGATCCAAATAACGTAGAAAACAAGACCAACAGAATATATGACCACATCTGGTTATTTTGGCAGCAGATGGTGGAAAACGACAGATTGGACACAATGGAAAGTCATTCATATGTATATTCTTAAAAAGTAGAATAAATAATTTGTATTAAAATATTCGGGATAATTGAATAATAAAACTTACAATCTGTTCAATGTAGTTCCAATCTACCAAAGCATCAGGATTGATTGAGTGCTGTTTGTAATCTCCATATGTATTTACTACAAACTGACAGCTGAAAAAAAAAATTAATACATCTGCTGATAACTTGAATTCATTTGAACTTACTTGGCCTGAAGGAAATACTCTTTTACATACTTATTTCTCTTTACGTAATGATTTCCATTTTTACGAAATTTATTTCCATTTTCTCGTTGCACCTCATTTCTTGGGGCAAAGGTAAAATTGGTCAAATGATTGATATTAGTTTTTTTACTTCCTGGCAAGTAAACTGAACCCAGTTCAGCGTATTGATCTTCTAGGCTGGGTGTCTCATCTCTAGCCAAAGCATCTTGTTGGCCACGAGGTTTTGGTCGTTTATCAGTTCTGAATCGATGAAAGGTTTTATGGGCAACTTCAGGTTTGACAGAGAGGCTGCCTGAAGCTGACTCACGGCGGTAGCCCCCCTTTGCCCATAGTTTACCATTATTATCTGAAAAATACAATGACATATAGTTAGATGTAATATTCATTGATTACAGTAATATATAATAGGATTAGTAATACTAAGAGCAATTATTCAATATTCATTTCAATGTGATGACAACAGATGTAATATTTTCTGGTTTGTATTTAGTACAATCCGGAGATTTGGAAATATTCAAGATAACATTCACATGCTTATCTGCTGTCATCTGCGTTGTTAGACGTGACGGGATAAGTCTGTGCCGCCATGTTGTTTCACAATTAAATCTGAGGAAAAAAATATTACCTTGATTCTTCTTTTCAAAATTTGTTCCCTTGGATAGGGGTAGAACTGATCGACCTGACTTTTTGTCCATGACTGATGAGCTTGGTTGAATGTTGTATAAAGGAGATAGGAACTCCGAAAGGAGATACTACGCACGTCTTCACGGTATTCATTTTAACAAGCCATGTTTGTGGGTACTCAAAAGTGAAATAATTTTATCACCTTACTATGATGTCAATTATGGAGCAGAATTATAAGATGTTAAGGCTACAAAAAGCAGTTTGGGAGCAAAATACTCCCAAATCGTCGAAGACGACGAATTTTCAATTTAGACCTCTCTACGGACAAGCCGCAACTAATGAATTGCGCTTGCGTTCGCTGAAGTTTTGCTACTAATTTTTTTGAGTTTTGACAGTTAAAACTGTGTTCCATAAAATCGAATTTTGCTGAATAAAAATTTTTATTCATATATCTTTTGGAATATGAATTCGATAGAATTCCAATGCCTTCACTACTGGAATTGAATTCATAGATCCGCAAAAGAATTCCAATACAAGTAGAACTTGTGGAATTTCACATTTCCAATAATACCACTGTCAAAATATTGTTTGCTGTCATAAACAGCGAATTACTATTTGATGATTGTGATTTTTTGATCATTTTTTGAAACCTATTCGTACGTAGTTACGGTGTTTCTTGATTAGGTAGAATAGATAGACATTAGAAATAGCATTATATAAAAATGGATAAACCCTACAAACTAAGCTGTTGTCTTTATGGACATACTCTAGATGTAAGGTCATTAGCGGTTACTTCAGGAAACGCTATTTTAAGCGGATCCAGAGATAAATCCGCAAAGTTCTGGAAACCCAATGGGTGAGCTCCTTCAAATTTAATAGAAATTAAATGATATATCCTCTGTAAATTTCAGGTTCAATGCTTCTTACAATGAGTTCATATCTTATAAGGATCAAAAAAATTTTGTTGCTAGCGTTTTGTATATAGAACCTTCCAATGAATTTCCGGAAGGTTTAGTTATTACAGGTGGTAACGATAGCGTTATATTGATATACAAGCCTTCAGAGCCTTTTTCGTGCGGCTCTATCAAAGAACACTCTAATACAGGTATACATTTTTTTCTTTCAAATTTTACATCATTATTATAACTATTAATTTTTTAGTTAGTTGTTTATCAAAAGGAGTTGCACCAAATTCATTTATAAGTGGATCTTGGGACACCACAGCTAAATATTGGGTTTTAAACAAGGACTCTCAAACTCAAACCTCCCTTTCAACATTGAAAGGTCACACGGCGGCAGTATGGTCAGTAATCCAATTACAAGACTCAAAAATCGTGACTGCTTCAGCTGACAAAACAATTTGCTTTTGGGATGAGAAAGGAACTCTACTGAAAACACTCAGTGGTAAATATTAATATTGATCTTGTATAATTTTCGGGAATAAACAAAATCATTTCAGGACATACAGATTGTGTGAGAGGTCTCTGTGATGTGCCAGAATCAAATTTATTCCTCAGTGTATCCAATGATGCTTCTATAAAATTATGGTCTTATGATGGATCTAATGTAGAGACTTTTTATGGCCACACAAATTATATTTATAGGTGAGCACTGAAGCTCATATTTCAAATTGGGTGATTCATCATTTTTGAATTGAGTCATCTTGGGCCTACCAACTAGATAATTTCAAATTAATTTGACAGTTGCTTTTATCTGTGACTTTTGCACTTTAATATTTGGGTTATGTTTCAGTATTGCCAAATGTAAAAATGGTAGTAATTGCTTTGTTACCTCTGATGAAGATAGAACCGTGAAAATTTGGAAAGACGGTGTAAATACTCAAACGTTTCAGCTACCAGCCCAATCGGTATGGGCAGTAGCAACACTAAGTAATGGAGATATTGTAACAGGATCAAGGTGAATTATATTCCATTATTTTCATTGCTCTTATACATATTTCGATTATTTTATAGGTGAACAGCAAGTAAACCTTTTTGTTTTAGTGATGGTGTTGTGAGAATATTCACTCAAGATGAAGGTAGAATTGCAGATGCTTTTACTCTGTCGAAGTATGAGGAAGAAGTGGCTGCTTTAACTGTGCAAAATAGTCAAGAATTAGGGGGATATAAAGTTTCAGAGTATGTTTGAAGAATCGAATCTGATTTTATTTAACCTAAAACAACGTAATTTTCATGTTGAAGTTTGCCGGGGCCAGAGGCATTACTGGAAGAGGGCAAAAAACCAGGACAAATTAAAATGATACGCGAACCAGCTGGTGTTGTAGCTTACACATGGACTGTTGAAGGAGGTAGGGGCTTTTGGAATAAAGTAGGAGATGTAGTTGGCGCAAATAGTGAAGAAAACAAGGGCAAAACACAGTTTGAAGGAAAAGTAAGTAACCTGAAATAAGTCAAATAAAACCTAACCTAACCGTACATTTATGATAATGCATTTTCAGTACTATGACTATGTATTTTCTGTTGATGTAGAAGATGGAAAGCCTCCTTTAAAACTGCCATATAATAAAGGAGATGATCCAAATGATGCTGCACAAAATTTTTTGGTGAAAAACTCTTTGCCTTTTGTATATTTAGACCAGGTATGTTGGTAACTTCATCGAAGTAGATACCTAATAGTGAAAGTACATATCAAATTTCTCAGGTTGTAGACTTTATACTCAAAAATAGTGGTCAACAACAACCAACCACCACTACTAGTGACTATGTTGATCCTTTCACTGGAGGCTCAAGATATATGCCATCGGGAAATAATCAAACCCAATACCAAGGCATGAATGTTGATCCTTTTACAGGTAAAATTTCTACAAATTTTCACACTGGAATATTAATAAACTATTTGATAGATTGTTTAATATGTCTTAATGTTTCACTAACGTTTATTGGGAATATAAGAAGTGGATTGTTTCAAAAGTTTAGAGGAATACGGAAATATTTTATTGTGTGTAGAGTGTTCTCTTTCACTGTGTTCATTCGTTTCCAGGTTATTTACTTTTCTAGTCTTGAAGAAGAACTGCATAGGTTTCAAAATTTTGGCAAAAAATATTCAATAAAAACCGTTCATAAACATGTGAAAGTGGATATTCTCAATTTCCATGAAAATCATAATAAACATGATTGTATTTATCCTATTTGATCAATACCTGATGTAGAAACAATGTTGTAGGTGGTAGTAGTTATAGCACAAGAACCTCAACAGCTACGAACATGGATGTGTCAAGTGGGGCAAATACGGATCCTTTTACTGGCGGTATGAGCTACACGACAGCCACCAACAAGTCCAGCTCGTATTTTCCTCAACAAAGATATCTTCCTTTCGAGATAGGCGACCCTAATGTAATTTTAAACAAGTTGAAAGAATTCAATCGTAAAGTAGGAGATGGGTCGAACTCCGTTGAGGAGAAAGACCTTGAGCTATTTGTTAGTTTATGTAAGGGGCCGGTTACAGAGATGGAGGTTTTCGACATTATGTTCAAGTTGTTAGAATGGCCAGAAGGTTCGTTTGGTTTCAAAATTAACGATTTTCAGACTGAACAACTAATTTTTCTTCAGATATGATTTTCCCAGTCTTGGATGTAGTTAGGATAGCAGTGAAGCATGAAAAAAACAACGAACTTATAGTTGCCTTAGGAAGTGACCAAATTATGGGAAAATTGAAACATTTTATCAGCGAACAGTGCTCTGTAGTTAACAATAAAATTGTGGCATTAAGGACTTTGAGTAATTTGTGTCTTCACAGTCCTGGAGAAACCTTGATGTTCAATAACCGATTTGATGTTGTTGAGAATATTACTTCAATGAGGGGGCTAAATAAAAATGCACAGGTAATGTACAATTTTCAATCAAATTCTTTGTTTAAGTTTCAAATTTTTTTCAGATTGCTGTTGCTACTCTCCTATTGAATTTGACTGTTTTATGCCAAAGAAAAACTGATGACTTAGGAATATCCGTATTAGTTGATGTTGCACAAGATATTCTCGCAACACTATCTGATCCAGAATCTCAGTTCCGAACATATGTTGCATTAGGCACATTGCTGACACCTAATTCAGTTGACAGTACAGAAGTTAGACTTAAACTCAAAACAAACACTAATTTCATGAGATTATTGAATGAACATAGTTCGACCTATAATGGCGATATTGAAAAGAAGAGAATGGAGTGTGCAAAGGATGTAATGAAACTATTATAATTCTTTTCAATTTATTAAACTAAAAACTTGTGTCTACCCAAATTTATTTAATAAACTATTATGGTTGAATTTCCAATTCACCTTTTTTAGCCTTGATAAGGAGTCTTCTTTCCCTTTCATATTCCTTCATCCTTATAACATAACTGAAATTAAAGATAAAAATTACTCTACTTACTTAAAAAAGAAATTGAAGGCTTACTCCTCATATTGGCAGTTAAGATATTCATGCTTTTCATGAGCACATTTGTAAACCAAAGGCCAATTATTTCTTCGACAGGTATAAAAGTCTATCAATAAATGGGTACAATAATCTCGACGTTTCAAAGGTACTTTTGCAGATATCATCTCCTCTTCTGTTGCTATCATAACTGTGAAAATAGACGTATTTTTTGAATGAGGCCAATGAAAGGAAACATTCTTCTAATTGGAATACCACAGTTTGGTCCAAATATTTTTTTTAGTCATTACATAACCTTACCTCTTTCTTTCCTTTTATTCTCGAAGCCCAATTGTGGATCGAAAGAGGGTTCTTTTGTAGGATCTGGAACTACATCTGGATTCTTATAGCGGTCAATACCGCTATAATAAACATCCAGTGATTGACCCATTTCGAATTAACTTTGAATGAAATCTTTTTTTATAATTATTTACAAATTTTAGGTTGACAATTCTATTATGTTTCTATGTCTTTTAAGCATTCTTCTTGTGAAGTCCTTGGCCCTTTGATAAAAAAGTAATTTCAATAAATGAAATAGAAAAATTCATTCCTTTTTCAAAATAATTGTTCTTTAGCTATATTTGCCCTAATTTCATTATATTCTTGATTGATTTGAGCTTGGTGCATACATAAATATATTATGCAAGTTATTCAATTTCTTCTATGATTACCTAGACTAGAGAGTAGTAATTTATTTGTAGTAAATTATTTAAAATAAATTAAAGTCAATTATTAATAGTAGGCTTCATGACTAAAAAACCTGAAGATCCGAATTCCAGTTCTAAATATGTTGCAGCAAATGAATGGATGGTAATCCCTATTTTTTAACTCCAACTTGAAACCTAACCTATATTTAGGTAACCGTCGAAATTTTAATCAAATCAATTATTTTTAGATAAGGCCTAGCAATGAATACGATAGTGAATATAGAGAGTGTTCTAACTGGAAATCCAGACTAAATCAGTATTTCATTTTTGGAACATCTATAGATTGTTCAAACTGGAAAAGAAATCATATAAACGCTGTCAAATGGGAAGACTCCAGAGATGAAAAAGCAGCAGTATGTACATAACTTCCATTGGAAGGATTGTAATTGCATACTTTCAATTTATTGCAGATAGAAGTTATAAATAATGAGAAAGCACGAAGAAAAGAAAGACTAATGTCACAAATCAATAACGATGTATGGGAAAAGAGAACCTCTCCGCCTGAAAACTGGAATGCTCCTCTACCCGAGTATATAACTGACGGTTATAAAAATTCATTTTTAAGTATTAAGGCTATGGAATGGAGAGGAGAGATCCCTAAAACGCCAAATATATTTGCTCCTAGTTTATGTACAATATTATAGAATAATTTTTTTGTAGTGAAATATTATACTTTGAATCATTGTTTTATTTATTATTTTTGATTAGTAGGGAGACAAGATAATTCTCCATTCAGTGCATTCGATTTATTTATGCAACCAATATTGCAAGAGTATATGCCAGCGCCATCTATCGGGGTAATTTACGCAGTTGAATAAAAATCACATACAAAATGTACGAGGCTCGCACTTGAGTTTCTAGAATCTAGAAAACAACGTCTAAGCACAATACACTTAATGAATTCAAGAAAAATTGATGATAAATAAAAAATATTCATGGGTGGAATATAAAAGCTTTGATGAATAACAAATTAATACTGATTTTCAAATAAACTTAATAATCAATAATAAACATTTGCGTAGATTCACTATTTATTTTCAGTGTTGATAACTTGGTAAATATTCAACATTTCTCAAGGCATTCAATAAAATGGTGCAAAAAAAAACAGATCAAAACCTATTGCTGAAATTCTAACAAAACAAACTATTCTACGAGACTTTGAAGAAGTTTTCATCGTCAAAACAGAGATTAAGCAATTAAAAATTTTCTGATTCTGCTGTGGTAAACATACACGAAAGCCTTTGTTAGCGTAGTTGATAATTCAAATGAAGTTGGTGATAACCTTTGGTTCGAAGAACTAGAGATTACGCATTAGAGTGACCCTTTCTTATTAAATTACTAGAGTAATAACATAATCGCATTATATTAAGTTTGATTTAGTTTAGTGTCGGTTGTGAACGGTACAAGATGAAGACTGTTCTTTTTGTATTTTTAGCGCTGTTTGGTAAGTGGTTTCTTTCAAAGTAAACATTTTAATCCTTAAAGTATTTGATCCGAAAAACTAACCTGATTACTTATGCAGTTTTTATATTTATAAAAATATATTTTCTCTGTGGAGTAAATATAAAAATTCCTCATTTCCTGTACCATTTAAAATACATACTTTCTTTATTACTCCTACAAGAAACGATATTAATGGATTTTCCTAGTGTCAATTCTGTATTCATTGAGATAATTTTTTGAGTTGAAACCCTTCCTTTTTTTGCCCAAATTATAATGTTTCAAAATTTCAATTTGTACGTTCAATTTAGCCTTCTAGACTTCCTTTGATTTTTAATAGATTTGACCTCATTTTTGTTTGTTTTCGGTTACACAGGAGCAGCGTATGCCCAATTAGATGTAGATAATTTAGATTCCATTGATGATACAGTCTTGAAAGAAAAATGCGATTCAAGAGGAGGAAAAGGAACCTACGCCAATGTACAGGTAACACAAGATCAATAGAACCATCCCCTGAAATTTTATTTTGAATTTAGTCCAAATGAAAACCACAGAAAAATTTGTTCAGTAAGTTCAGAGATTAAAGTATATGAAAGTATAAAGAAGAAAAACAATGCTTCTATGTGTTTCTCATCTAAGGGAATTTTGATAAATTCTCGTAGTATCAATAGAGCTTTTATACTGCTTTATTATGATACTTAAAAGTAAAGATTTGTTTGATTACAGTCCAAAAATGGCTTCCCTTTATTCATAGTATTATTATTTCCCTTCTTTTTCCTCATTTGTTAAGAGTTCGACCACAGATCATTGTATTCAGTACCTTCAAATTCTGTATCGAATTCTTCTTCTTAATGAATTGATCGATGTTTTTGCAGAAAGCCAGAGACACTCTACAGAGTTGCGTTGAGGATTTGATAGATCTAGACACGATCAAGAAAGAAATTGAGGAATCAAAAAAGACAGGTTCTATGGATGAAGTTTTTGGGAAGTACTGCAAGAAACGTCCCGAATTTAAAAAATGCGTAGACAAATTTTTGGAGAAACTGAAATTGTGCTTGATCGATGATGAAAAGAAGAATCTGGAAACAGTACTGAATTTGATTAAGGAATTAGGAGAGTTTGCATGCTATAAGGATGGCGATAGAATAGCTAGTAAGTTCAAATTTTATGCACATACGAATTCATAGATATTAGTGCAGATAATACTCGAAAGTGTCAACAAGGAAGTTGAAACCATCGATTTTTATCTTTTTCTAGTGTTTGTCGCTGAAGAAGGACCAGAATGTATTAAAGCTCATGTTGAAGGCATCAAGACTTGCGTCAACAATACCTTGAAACTTTCAACAACAAGCACAGTGGATTCTTTACCCACTTTCCTCAATGCCACCAAAGTATGCGAGTAAGTTGAGAGTTTAATTCAAGATCATAATCCTGATCATAGAGTTTCAAACCATAGAAGCAATCATAGAAAACTTTTTCTTTTTCTTCAACAATGTGTCCTCACCTATGGTATTATATGATAATAATTTTTCAGCGATTTGGCTAAAATACAACCATGCATTGTAACCGAATTGGAAGTATGCGACAATACAACACCTGCCAACGTTGTGGATTCAGTTTTCCGGTTTATCAGGAAGCGGGCTTGCAAGTCAGGAAAACAGAGGAGAAGTACGTATTTTTAGGGAAGTGGAGATAATGTGAAGAGGAGTATAATGTAATTTTTGACTTTGTATGAAGCTATTTTTCGACAACGTTCTGATGAATAATAAACAGTTATTTTACATAATAGCTATTTTCTTTATTTTTTTTTTCAAATTGAATATCGAAATGAATAATTAACAATTTCTGAAACATTACCAGTTAGATTATATTAAGCGGTGCCAAAGATCATCTTTTACTTTCATTCTTATTCTTTTTTGTGGAATACATTTCAAATATTTAACATGTTTAAGAGCGTTAGGTGAGTATTGTGAATATATTAGCAGATATTTCACAAATAGTGAGGCCATTTCGAAAAATGGATTATGATTAAAACACTGAACATAGACACAAATAAAATGATGTAGAGGTTTCTATTTTTTTTCACCCACCTAATAAAACAATAAATATTTTTCGATATGGTCCATTGTTTCATTCAAAAGCCTCACAAATCCAGAACATCCACAAAACATTGATAAGACTTGTAACGAAATTCTTCAACTTCTTGTTTCTTCTTCTTCTTCCGTATTCGCAAGTAAATTTTTGATTGTTTTTCTTTTTCAAGGTGTCATGACGAAAAGATCTCTGGCAATAGCACCTGCTCATTTTAAAAGCCTTTTAGACGCTTATGTGAGATACACAAAATCTAAATGCAGGTTGAATAAAGGACGAGAAGAACTTAAAAAATTAGAGGTGCGTAAGTTAAATCATTCTACTTGACTTCATAGTCCAATACGTTTAGTCAGACTCAAATCGGGAAATACTGATGGCTATAGATTTCTGTTTTTGATATTAAATAATTTTTCACCATCGATTATTTCAGGAGTCTTTATCTACAACAAAGCAATGTGTTGCTGATTTTCTGAAGAAAAATTTAATTCTTCTGGTCACACCTACAGAACTCAAGGAAAACATTGTTAAGTGCTCCAAGGATTTCATCGAAGCTTCGGAAAATTGTTTACCAGAAAACGAGAAGTATTATCCAAAATTCTCTCAAGAAATTATGAGTGGTTTGGTAGATTTAGTGTTTAAATATAAGCAAAATTTCACATGTAAGTGTTTTCGTGTTATGTACTTATGACACCATGATTTTGGAATTTTGTTTTAGCATCATCCTGGAATTCAGAAGTGCAATTATGTTTCCAAAACTTCAAGTATCAAACTAACAGACAATCTATGCTCAATTGTTTCGAAGGAGATCTCTTAGAAGATGGATCTGATTACACTAAAGAATATGTCTGCAAGTAAGTCAAACACTTATCTTTATCTCAAACTGCAGAATGAAATTTTTGAGATATTTGAATATGTAACAAATAACCTTTTTTTTTAGGAGACTCAGAGACTCCAGCAAGTGTGTAACTAATGTTATCTCTTCTCTCTGCGTTCAAGACATTTCAGTCAACGAGTTCAAAACTGAATTCGAATATGTGTTCAAAAAACCTTGTGAATTGTGATAATGTTTGAGTCTAAGAACTCATTTACAACAATTTGTAGCGAAAAACGAATGCATTATCTTAAATGTGAATTACCTCAAAATAAATCTTCTACGATATGTGTCAGTTTAGCATGTAATACGAACAGAGGATAATACAATAACCGAAGCAAAAATGTCTTTCAGGAGCTGAAAGATTACAGGAATATTAAAAGAACTAATTTCTTCAGTGTTTTCACTTTCCATTCGAATTTGCATATAAAATGATAATCTCTTCTGAAAACATAGGAGAAGTTACCAGAGGAAGCTAAAAAAATTCAATAGTAACCCCAAAATCATAAACAACTCGAAATCCCACATTTCCCTGAAATTTTTCCACAGCGGCAACACCGCCGGGTTTCTTGGTCCTTCGAGGCGGATCAAGCGGACGCTCGCCACCTAGCGGTCAATCTCGAAGCTATTCGTCCGATCGACACGCTGAATGCTCCTATCTCGCGAATGAAACGGTTTATTGGAAGAGCGGAACGCTTTACAAGCTTGCCTCGCGCGCCGATCAAAGATGTCGCTCCAATAGGCCGAGCTTCGGGTTCAAAATGGCAACAAACAGTGTTTGACTACCTGTGAAACCCGCTGTATGTTTTCCTCGTTCTTTAAGTTTTTCCCATTTTCCGCACCTGGAAAAGCAAAGTTCGGTATGTGGACGGTTTGGACTCTGAAACTGAGTTGAAAACCATCGATTTTGTATGTTTTAATTCAGGATTTTGTGTTTGGAGTCATTGCACCTGCTAATTGGAAGTCAGCTAAGGGAAGGGATCAAAAAGTACAGGTAAGACGTGAGAGCTATTGATGATATCGATGAATGATATTATATTCTATCGTTTTTTTTTTTATGGAGAAGGACGTATTGTGTTTTTATTATTGGGTTTTGTTAGGGAGAGAGGGATACTTCTTGTTTACCGATGCAAAAAAGGCTCGAAGGCCTGTAATTTTTCACGATCTCTTGCTCAACAACAGAGAAACTGTCTTAGTATGATTTAAACGCATTCTTGACTGGTAAAGCGTCTCTTTAAATACCTGTTAGCAATTTATGACTTCCGTTCAATGCCTTATGAACTTCGTCGTGTTATTATATCAATTTTTTTGCTATCCTCGGCATACGCCTTTTAAATCTTTTTCTATCGCGTTTGATGTTTACACTTATTTCAGGATTTAAATTATTCTTCTAGTCTTTGTGGTTGAAAATTTAATACGGAAGTGCATCTCCAAACGAAGGGTTATTGTTCTATACTGTGAGTCAGATTCATCCCCTATATTTCGATGAGATACAGGGTGGGACTTGGCTACACAATGCCTGTTTGATTGATTTGTTGGAATTATGATAGATTGTTTTGTATCTCCAATTTTTTATCCCCATTATTTTTATCGTGAGTAATTCACAAAATCATTAGAAAAATTGATCGCATCTATGAGCGATCAAAAACAAACATAACTATAGGTACCGGCTAAATTGAGAATGAAAAATTCACACCATCAGATTCACAATAAAATGATGAACCACATAAAATTGTTTTAAGAAAGTAGTTATTTGGAGTAGAATTATAGCTTTACATATATTTTCCAATACCTTGTTTGTCTTTCATATAAAAATTAAAATACTCTTTTTGCTCGGCTTTCTAGATTATCTGTTGCCAAATCTTGTTAATTGGTAGCTAATCAGGCGTCAGTAGACTATCTTTACAAATCTCAAAATTACTTACCGACGTCTCCACAATAATGTATTCACACAATAACAATTTCTTTGTGAAATATACTTACCGTTTTTGTTACTTGATACATTTGTGTATTATGTTCAAGAATAGCCTACTAAAGACATTTAAAAATGATCAAAAAACATATATTTTTGATTATTTGGATTATTGGATCTTCTAGGATATTAAGCCATAACTTATGTAGGTATTTAAATTTTATGAATTTGAAAATTATGGTTGAACCTATGTCTTAATTCTAATACGTGATTGGAATATGTCGAATTGTTCTTTCTGTTGAGTGAACTCATTAATTCTAATCTGAAAAGATCTTCCTGTTGTCCAATATACATATAATTTTTGGCAATCATTACAGGTTAAGTTATATGCAAAAACAATATGACATATTCCAAGCACATATTAATATTACCTAACCAATATTCAAATTATGGCTCAACATTCCTAGAAGCTCTAGAAATAGACAAAATGAAATTGGAAAATTATTGAAACATCAAGTGGAAGTTAACAACTCAGTACTCTTAAATATCTTGCTGTAAGCCATTCATTGTTGGAATTCCCTACCCCAATATTTACCAATATAAGTGAGAGTTTCATCTTGAAAATTTCAGTTATTGAAAATGTGAAATCAAAAAAGCTACTGTGTAGTGAAACAATTGTAATTTATAGAATCAAAAAGTGGAAATGAAATAATTTAATTCCTATTTAACATGTATCCTTTATGTAAGTGATAGAAGAAACTGCTGAAAAGGCAACCTTTCAGCCTGAAACTGCAATGTTCAAAGACTTCACAGAAACCTTCTTTGAGATCACTGAGTCATCAGATTTTACGAGAAAAAATTCTCAGCTCGCGCCATAAAAACCTATTCAGGATCCTCCCCTACAGATTGTACAATAAGAAGCAGCCAACTGATTGCCTTTCTCAATTAAGAGCCTAGCTATAAGTGCGGAAGATGCAGATATTGAACAGAAGCAGAAAGAAAGAACCTCTTGAGCTCTGAAACTCGAGATTTTCAGGTGCTATTTAGCCGTCTGAGAGCCTGATAAAACAACACAGTAACAAAAAGTACACGAATCGCGCTTACATGGAAACAAAGCAGTTTTCGAGTTCTTTTGAACGTATCCCCAACCTTAGTGAAGGGCTAAATTAGGACCAGGACCCAACTCAGGGAGAATCCGAGGCTCGTAAACGACCCACAAAGAACTTTCACACGTTGCCAAGACAGCGTGAAGGTAGATTGGATTTTAATTATATACCTCTGGGGGATTTTTAAGAGGTATACTTGGGATTGTAGTCGGAATCTTCTAATGTGTAATTTGACGCGACTGTTTGGATGGAAGAAGAATTTTATGAGGGTTTTCTGTGGCTGCTATCAAGTCATGTTGGCATTTCATATTTCTGTGTTTGCGTAGCGTTGGGGCGTGATGGAATTTTATGGTTCTGTTGATGGATTTGTTTGAGATTCATTGTTTTCTCTGGCTTTATTCTACTTTATTTGGGAATTATGTTTGTTTCTTACAAACTTTGAATGATTCGAATGGTTTGGCGGCTGAACTTCATGTTTTTAAAGAAAGAAAGGCTTCCTTTTGTTGAATCTTTAACCAAAACAATCTCCAGAATTCCATAAAACTGAAGAACGTTCCAGAGGATTTGATTCCCGAATTTTACACATTCTAAAAATTAAATTCTTTCATTTTGATATGAGATATTAGGCCAATTGAAAAGTCCCTGGTCTGATGCACAGATGGCGGTGCTAGTCCATGTGATTTTTAGTTAGTACCAACCTTCAAACGATACGTTTGAAAATTTGACAGCAGTCCGACCATTAGTTTGTGAGATATTGCGTTTTGAGTATAACTACTTTTGTTGTTTGAAAAGAGATGGAAAAAAAAGAATTTCGTGTGATGATAAAATATTGCTTTTTGAAGGGAAAAAATACAGCTGAATTAAAATCTTGGCTTGATGAAGAGTTTCCGGGGTACGCACCAGGAAAATCAACCATCATTGATTGGTATGCTAAGTTTAAACGTGGTGAAATGAGCATCGAAAACGGCGAACGTAGTGGACGCCCAAACGAGGCTGTCACCGACGAAAAAATATAAAAAGTTCACAAAATAATTTTGATTGACCGTAAAATGAAGTTGATCGAGAAAGCAGACATTGTGAAGATATCATCTGAACGTGTACATCATATCATTCACGAATATTTGTACATGAGGAAGCTGTGTGCGAAATGGATGCCGCGCAAGATCACACTCAAAAGCAACAACGTGTTAATGATTCTGAGCAGTGTTTAAAGCTGTTTAAGTGCAATAAACCTGAGTTTTTGCGTCGATATGTCACAATGGATGAAACATGGCTCAATTATTTCAGTCCGGTGTTCAATCGACAGTTAGCTGAGTGCACTGCACAGGTTATGGCATCAGTATTCTGGGATGCACATTATTGGATCGTTTTAGGGATGAAATCATTAAAAAACATTCGAAGAAAAAAAGGTGCTGTTTCATCAATACAATACGCCGTGTCACCAATCAATGAAAACAATGGCAAAATTGCATGAATTCTGCTTCGAATTGCATCTGCATCCTCCGTATTCGCCAGATCTGTCCTCCATCGACTTTTTCCTGTTCCTGCGAAAGAATGCTCGCTGGAAAGAAATTTAGCGCCAATGAAGAAGTAATCGCCGAAACTGAGGCCTATTTTGAAACGAAAGACAAATCGTACTACAAAAATGGTATCCAAAAGTTGGAAGATCGTTGTATCGTCCTCGAAGGCAACTATGTTGAAAATAAAATCGAATTTTGCCAAAAATATGTGTTTTACTATGGTAGACCGGGGACTTTTCAATTGGTCTGTTATGTTTTTTCTTTCACGTGTCGAGCGTGTAAAAAATGATTTTTGCCGACCCTTTCCTGAAATATTATTTTCAAGTTTTCGTTCCTTAATTTAATTATCTCCAATTTCAATCTGTCGAATACCCCGAATCCTTCTAGACGCATGAAGTCGATGGAATTTCGAATAATTAAGGTTCCCGAGCCTTCTAAGATCACGCAACATCTCAGACAACACGAATTTACAATTAAATAAGTTGAGAAAAACCAGTCCGGTCAATCGGCGTCACACGAAACGCCTTCTGTTATTTTTCGGTGTTCAAAGTTATAACGCGTCCCATGTTGTGCAATGAGGGAAATATCGATCGCCCCCCCTAGCATGTGGCGTACAAATAAGGGTTGTTTCTGAACAGGATCGTAACGGAACTCATTCACTCCGAATTCTGTGAATTTAATAGAATTTATGATATCATTTCTATGATGATACTTTATGTTCTATGTAAGATGCATAGAATACCTGGTGTGTCTACTTATACCAGTAAAACTTTTAGACAAAACGGAAGATTTTTCGGATTTATACCTACTTGATTTCGAGGGATCGCGGGCTTTTCAGATGGCGCATTTGACATTT
Organism: Harmonia axyridis; assembly: GCF_914767665.1. Lineage (NCBI taxonomy): Eukaryota > Metazoa > Arthropoda > Insecta > Coleoptera > Coccinellidae > Harmonia > Harmonia axyridis. The sequence goes on from NC_059505.1 coordinate 38,595,810, forward strand.
CTCTCAATTCTCGACACTTGTGAACCAAGGGCGTAGATCTTTTTTTTCTTGGGAGGGATAATAGAAAAAAAAATTTTTGACGACAACTTTTATTCATATCTGTAATGTTAGAAAAAAAAGTTTGATAATGAAGTTTGAACCAAATTACTCGAAATAATTTTTGTTGTTACTAATTCGGTTGTTCTTACCTTGTTCTCAAATAAGAGTTACGAAGAAAAATGAGAAATTACTTGGATAATTTTGAGAAAAAAAAGTTTCATGAATATGAGCCCACAAACGCTTTGCTTTCAATATACAGGTTGTTTCTAGTGTGTCGTACAGTTTATCAAATATTTATTAATCTTCACTACAGATTAGGTAAATAAATACCAAAACTTAAAATTAATGTATTCATTAGAGCTTACTAGCTGGACCTTTATAATAATTTGGATTTTCCTGAGGATTACTAGAGATTTTTTCTCGAAATCGATAGCAGATACGACAAAACTATAACAAACCAAAAAGTGTAGTACTGGACCAGAGTTTTTTTTCTACATTTTTCTAAACTAACAGCCATTCACCAAAATATAGTTTTGGAGGAAGGAAGCAGGCATCTTTCCAGAAAATATATCACCCTGTAGATTTGCATTCAAAATTAGCATATCACATGGTGGAAACTTCAAACTGGAATATCTATGGCCAATTCATATTAAATATCTTGTGAAGGGAAGGTTATACGAGAAAAAAACTTAAACTTCAACACATGTATCTCAAAACAAAATGTTTGGGGACCCATTTTATAGGACTTTTTTTCTTAAAATGATCCGGAAATCTGTCATTTTCATTTGTATCTCTAATTTAGGAACACCGTGTAATTCCCCCAGTATCCCCCTATTTCTACGCTCTTGTCGTGAACTTTGAGTATAGAACAATAATATTTTATATTCTATGGTCTGTCATTATATTCCATTCATTTGAGTAAAAATTCGATATGAACTGAATTGTAATTCATTGTGAATGTTTGCAGTGTCTAAAATCAGTATTTCCTTTTTAAACGGCACCAGGCAGATGCGGGAATTCGAAAAATTTTAAAGAGCGCCACCTTACAGCACTCTGGTGAAGCAGACCACCAAAGCAACAGGTGGGTCTCTCGAAAAGTCTGAAACAAAATCGAATCAGTAAACACACCAGGTATTCTATGCATCTTAGTTCTGATTATTCATGACATTTTAGTATACGCGTTTCTTCTATGAAGCTGTCGTGTTCATCGAGGCTTGGAATTGTAATTGATGAGATTAATAACTAAGCGCCGGGTGGTTGACTCAATTATCACATAATTTCATGCTTTAACAGCTTGGTTTATTCATACATAAGAGCGTGGAATTTAATAAACGTAAATAAATCGTAGTAGGTATTGCTAGATCTACGTTTGACATTCCCGAAATCCTTGACATTTCATTCTATGTTCTGGACATAAAAGGTTTTATTCGATTCGCATCGTGGATTCCGTAAGCTTTCTCGATTTTATTTCCCGTTTCGGCGAAATCGTAAAAGAAATTACCTCTTCAATATTTGAATGTCAGCATAGAGTCAACGACTGGATTATGTCTCTATATAACTACATAATGCTATCTCTGTCTTTCCGACTCGCTCATCAAGCAACCTGATTTTGTTAATCTGGTCTTTCTCTCACCACAAGAAAACCCGTCGGTTAGATCTTCCATGCTCCAATTTCTAACGAAAGCGATGCTGATGGTCGAGACCCGACCACAAAAATTTCTGTGGTGTATTGGTCCGAAAAACTGTGATGCTCGAGTTGAGAAGGATTGTTCTGCACCACCGGGATCAAATAGATCAAAACCGTAACGATCACTATAGTAATGAAGTGCAAAGGTAGTTTGTATAAAACTTTATTTCTATGACAATCAATAACCGTACAAGACGCATAGAATAATGCATAAATCTATGCATCTCACGATTAACATTTCTCTGATTTGTCACACGGTCTCACAGCAGTTTTCTCGATGGATCACGGTAGTTTTTCATAATGGAAGGCTGTAGCTGCCATACTGCTAGGAAGTTTATTAACCTGCGAAGGTTACAAGGTTGCTATTGGCCATTTGTTGTTTCAGCGGTATCTTTCATCTCTGCTATATTATTTGCTGTAAATTGCGATATGATACCGTTCTGTCCGGTAATTTTGGAGCAACTGCACAATTCCACGGTTGATTAATTTTTTTCTTCGGTATTTCATTAGATAAGCGCGAAACTCACGGAATTTCGAATGAAATACATCCATTTTAAGATTATTCACCGCAAAAAAGGACATATTTAAATTCTATGCATATTTGGGTACATTAACCTCAGTACTGATTATTCATTTCTATGTTCAAGTAACGTTGACAATTCCATAGAAACGCATAACTTTGGCTAGGAGTACTGACCCGTTCGCAGAGTCGTTATTGTTGAATTTCGGATGAAATTTATTCATTTCAGCACTTTCCCACGAGGTGAGGAGGAAATAATTAAAATGTGTGCATTTGAGCATGGTGACCTTGACAGCTAGTTCAGTATTCATGTCTATGTTCCACGGTAATAAATTTTCGATGAAAATTCCATAGAAATGAATCTTCAGTTTGTTGTAGGCACTTAACCAATCACAGAACTTTCAGTGGTTTTCACTACGTTATCATTATTTATTTAACTGAAAATTGCAGGGTAATTTGAAGCAACCATAGAGTTACTAGTTTTCAAGGTGACCTGCCTTCTTCTGAGCAAAAGAAATTTGAGATGTGTTATTACGTATCTCATTCTGGGATTATGAAGCAGGTTGCAGATGTTAGCTGAATTATTTCCATTTCAGACTTTTTTCGTACAAAAAGGAGTATACAGGGTGGGTCACGGTCGATTGTGCACTATAGACTTTATGGAGAACAGAAAGTACGATACGAAACAGGTTGTTTAAAATCACAGGCTTCAAAAGGACAACTAAAATGATTAAAAGTGCGTTTTTTCAAATAGAATGACCTGCATACTCGCCTGCATATCACCTGTATTCAACGAAATGAAATTTCCATTAAGATGTTTTAGATATTCTTGAAATGTCATAGAACTTATAAATTATGATAATTTGACAATCAGCACCGATTGTATTGTTGAATTTATCAAGAAATATTTAATTGATAGACGATTCAAATGCAAAGCAATAATTTCAAAAATGAAACACTGTATATTTTATTTATAATTGCGTATGATAACTGTAACAGTCAGTTGAATATCCATTTCTATGTTTAATCGATTCTTCAATCGATTACAGAATTCTAATTCATATTTCTGGCCGGACCACAGAGCTCTCGCCAATATCTTTTCAACCTCTCATCTTTATTTTTTTATTACAACGAATAAAATTCGAACGAGAAGAAATTCGAGGCGTTTTATCACCGATGAGATTTCTGAATAACAAAGGGCTCCAATTTCAGGCAGAAATACAATCACTACACGGTTTATAATTCCCAACATCCGAGCACGGTCACCTTGACAGCTAATTAACAATTCAATTCTATGTTTCGCCATAATGTTTTATAGTCGACTACTCCATAGAAATGTAATTTCAACTCGGACCAGTGACCCGATCACAGAGCTCGAATCCCGCAATTTCGCCAGGTTTATGGTCCAGCGATGCTGTACACAAGCTTCGATAAGATCGGATCGGGACAGAATTTATTCCATTGGTTCTCTAGCAACACCAGTTTGCCGTTAGTTGTGCACGCTTCGAACGATCGCGGTTTTTTTTACCGGCTTCTATGCATTCTAATTCACGCGCGTAAAGAATCGTAGAAATGAAATGTTTTATGTATAGGCTAAGGTCGGACGGGGCCCGCCCGTCTCCCACCTCTGTGGTTCGATCTAGGATTGCGTTCGGAAACTGGAAGATCAAGAACGCTGAGAGGATGTACTATTTCTATTCGTTGGATTTTACACTCGATCGGGCAGGTACAGGTGCTTGAAAGGTAGATGGTCGATTATTGAAATTGCCTTGCCGGATGATTGCTTCAGGTAGGAATGAATCGGATCTCTAACGATTTGGGCTCGTGTGTAGAGAGTGATTTATTAGATGACATTTGGGAAGAAGAAGATGTATTACTTTTAACCAAAACTGATTGCCACATAATATTTTCGACAGCTAATTAACGTTGGGTTTATAACATTACAGGCATTAAAAGGAATGTTTTCATCGAAAAAATAGAAATAGATAGATAACAGTTATTTCTCTATTTCAGTATCGTAATGAGTTCATTACAGTACTAGAAACAGTGCTGTAATGAACTCATTACAGCATTATTTTCAGTTGAATTTTTCGTTTTGTTGTTGTTTACACTGACTTCCGATCCTATTAAATTTCAACACAATTTCAATTGTCAATTTAATATAATTTGGATATAGTGAAATGATTTTCATCATAATTCGCACTTTCTCTTAATTCTGATGATGCTGAACCGATTTCGTCAGACAAAATTCACGAATTTAATGCGTTATTATAAATTATTTCAAAATTCGATACGTACGGCTCAAATTCAAATTCCATAATCTTTCAATTTTCGTAACAGTCACACCAACTGCCAAGAAACAATAAAAAAGTCACTAGTATAATCTGAATTTTGGATTGAATTTCGACAATATTACAAAAAACTCGACTGAAATAGGAAAAAAAAAGTCTAATACTCGTTGCAGAAGGCAATTCCAACAATCATGCGTTCGAAAACTTGCTCCTTATACTATTATAATACAAGTGCAGAAGGCATTGTATACATGTATACATGCCATTAGTTCAAAATTCACAAACGATCCACGTATAGTGGCTAGGTTTTGAATGAACGAGTGTTAAAATGAGTCTTCTGTACGAGTATGAATCTTTTTCTCTAATTCATTGAGGATTTATAAAAATTAATGGAATCTATATTATACAACAATTGAATCAAAAATCACAAAATTAAATATCTTAAAAAAAACACAACCCTTGCAAAATGTTCCAAAACTCAACCTAACCCATATGTTCTACTCAAACTATGTAAATTACATAGAAAATCAATGTTGATATCACACTTATCAGCTATCATATTAAATTTGCTACACATATTGTGAATAAGTGACTCAAATTTGTTCTTTCCGGAGGATACTCAGCATCCTGTTTTCGAACCAAGAAAAAATTTCTTCTGAACAGCTTCCAGTCGATATATATGGCATTTATAAATAGGTCCCCTTATCACACTGGCGTACTTGAGTCTACTCCTGATAATTGAATTAAACAATGACAGATAAGTGTAAACGCATAAAAAGCGAAAGAATGAAACCATACAACTTGCAAACTGATGAAACTATTATGATATAAGTAAGGCAAGATTGTGCACCTCTGATATTACAAATATTACACCCAAGTCTCTAGTCTACGAAGTAGACTAGAGACTCAAATATGATTACAAAATTGAGGGTAATGTATGGAATCGTCTTACGTAGAGTCTACGTAAGACGATTCAATACATTACCCTCAATTTTGTAATCATATTTGAGTATTGCTTTCCTCCGAGTAAAACACACAATATGACACTTATTGATATTCAAAGCTAAATAGTTATGATGACACCATGAGCCTGTAATATGATCTAAGGCCTGTTTGTAAAATAGCACAATCATGATCATTATCGATTTTTTAATATAATTTCAAGTCATCCTTAAACCTTGATCCAGGAACTTTGATTTCATCCATTGATAATAAAGAACAAGAACAAAATGGGTCCCAAATTCGAGCCCTGTGGGACACCAGATGAAGCAATGAATTGGCTAGAACGATTAATGTAATGATGAAGTCGAGTTTTTGATACGAAATCCAAATAAGATATTCGAAAATTCATAACTTAAAAATTATGCAAGCTAGAAAATTGATATAAAATGTTGTATTCACCGTTGCAAGCTCGTTTTCCATATAATGGTAATATGTTTCAGAGACATGATTTTCCAATTTGGTTTCTCGATTTTTTCGCCTTGAAAACTAATGGATTTTTCTATTCGATATTAGAATTGTAACTCATTCCAAACGTAAAGCCGGCTTTAAATTCAATTCCTGGTAATTTTTGGCCGAAGTACAAAAATTACAGTTTTGAAGCAGTTATAGAAAGAAATTAGGCATTTTATATTTTTTTTCCAAAGAGAGTAAAATCAAGAACGAAATTCCTCTTATTCTTTTATGTATACCATTCAAGGAATGTTTTCATGGAATTTAAATCCTCACAAGAGCCGTTTTCGATTGTCATTGGCAGTAACCAAATAAATCAAGGCCAATCTCCCAAAACGCACATAACATGTTGAATTCAAAATGTAAGAATTCCAATTTACATATCATACAACCGTGTAACAGAATTCTTATCTTACGATTCAATTAATGCAGTAGATTCGACGGAATGTTAATGAATCTTTTCGCATAACAGGTACAGAGACACTCTGTAGCTAAAGTTGCTACCAACTTTACGATTACCACATTGAAGAGGACGCAGAAAATAACGAATGATAATTATTAGAAAAACTTAATAATGTTTCCATACAATACAAGAAGATATTTTAAATAAATAAGTTAACTTAAACATCGATATATAAAATACAAAAAAATTCGAAACGATGCTGAACAGGATTATTGCACATATCTATTCACCTTTTGCAATTTTCCTCCATTCGTTGATCTGACTCATGACATAAAGACCAGGTGTCACCCAAATAGTAACCATTAGGGTACCAAGGATGGCTCTTTCCACTTTCGATATACGATGTCTAGCTCTGTACCCATGGATGGTTTTCCATCTAACCTGGTTGAAATGAGTAGGAATATTTCCCTGTGGTACTCTGCGACTAAGGAAATTGAATATGTTCATTCTGCTTCGTATTTTACTTAAATGACATTAGGTATCTGTCTAACAGTTATTTTCATGGTGGAGATTTCTATGTACCTAAGACACTTCTATGATTCAAGCAAAGAAGTCAATACGCATAGACAGTAGTAAAGGTTTATTTGAAAGTTAGCAATGTCAGAAGATTCATAGAATTGCATATCCCCCCCCATGAAATGATTTAAGATATATAAAGGGTGTTTTTTTAGAGCTATAGAACTTTAAATTACAATAAAACAACGATAGATTATTCGATTGACATGAATTTTATTTATCCGCAAGATAATCTTGTGGCATTACATTTTAAATATGATTTCTGGCATATGACCGCCACGGCTGTCTCGGATGTAGTGCAATCTGGACGTCCAATTTTCGATGGACTTTTCCAACATTTGTGGCCTTATATCGGCAATAACACGGCGAATGTTGCCTTCCAAATGGTCAAGGGTTTGTGGCTTATCCGCATAGACCAATCACTTTACATAGCCCCACAGAAAGTAGTCTAGCAGTGTTAAATCACAAGATCTTGGAGGCCAATTCACAGGTCCAAAACGTGAAATTAGGCAGTCACCAAACGTGTCTTTCAATAAATCGATTGTGGCACGAGCTGTGTGACATGTTGCGCCGTCTTGTTGGAACCACAGCTCCTGAACATCATGGTTGTACAATTCAGGAATGAAAAAGTTAGTAATCATGGCTCTATACCGATCACCATTGACTGTAACGTTCTGGCCATCATCGTTTTTGAAGAAGTACGGACCAATGATTCCACCAGCCCATTAAGCGCACCAAACAGTCAGTTTTTCTGGATGTAACGGTGTTTCGACATACACTTGAGGATTAGCTTCACTCCAAATGCGGCAGTTTTGTTTGTTGACGTAGCTATTTAACCAGAAGTGCGCTTCATCGCTAATGGACGTAGTGCGCGATACGTATTCCGCACAGAACCATTATTTCGAAATAAAATTGCACTAGTTGCAAGAGTTGTTCAGGCGTGAGCCTATTCATGATTAATTGCCAAACCTAACTGAAAATAAACCACTTGACAGCTGTTAAATCGGTCGCCATCGCGAACAGTAATGCCAACTTAAAGTTATATACCTCGAAAAAAAACACCCCTTATTTTCGGTTTTAACTTCATATTCAACCAAACTTTTTTTTACAGTGGCTACAGCATCCCGGGAAGAGTTCGGAAAGATGTACAGAAGGCTGAATTATGCTAAAACCACCTCTCGGAACATACAAATCTTTCATGGGTAGATTGAGCCCCTTCTTCTTATTTTTACTTTACTTTGGACACTGCACAGCCTACTTCCTACTAGTAGACAACACCCTAAATCCTGGAGATACCATCTTCAATTCCTCCGTCTATAGGCTCGGTTCTGAACGTCGCTATGAGCTCAATATCAAGAAATCAGCACACTTTGTGGGGTCCTTGATGAAGGTGGATCCCAAAACTGGCGAACTGAAGCTGAGGGAGGTGCTGAGTTGTGATGAAGTTTATTACCCTAGTTTATTCACTGTACATATTGATTCAACTTCAAAAAGACTCACGGATATAGATTATTATAGTTTACCAATTCGTATATTCATCGTTGGAGACCGTTGTGACCGGTATGAAGAAGAAGAAGACGATGGATATCTCTATGACAGCTTTAGAAGGAGGAGGAGGAGCGTTCCGCTGAATCCTTTCATGCACAACCTCCATCAGTCTGTCAAGAATCGAATAACTGAGGCCAAGCAATGGATTTCTGAAACTTACGCTTCCTTTGCTATCCCCACATCAGGAAAATGGAGGAAGATTTGCCTGAAGAAATCCCAGTTTGTCAACTCTATAAGGGCGTTCATACCAAAAACCATAAGCGATTATTGCAACGTAACCTTCCATTATGTCAACGATGACAGGTTTATGATCGAGCACAGCCAAGGTGATCTTGTAGCTAGTAGGGATGTTTGCCTGGTTGAGCCTATGTGGAAAGTCACCATTCTCTTTTCCACATATTGCCACGATGTGAGGGTGGTAAACACAGAACATCGACTGAAAGTTGTCTACCATCATCAGGTCTTCAATGATTCCGATATAGCCAGGAGAGTTCGTAGAGAGTTGAGGAATCAATCGCCTTTCTTCGAACTTCACCTGTATATCGCGAGTGTTTTGGAGGAATGCGAACCAGGTAGGTGAAAAATTCGAAATATATGGTTGACAACCTTCAATTATATGGAATAGTTCATTTATATAGGCGTACAACTTTGCTTCCACCGTTTTTTTCCCGAAATTCAAAGCTTTATTGTGAAAACTGGTTATACACTTAAGATTAAAAGTATTGTCCATCGTAATGAACCCATTTTTCATCTCCAGTCACAAAAGATGCAAAAATCACTTCCGTCTTCGCCTTGCAAGCAGCTGTTCACAAGCAAATAAACGTCGTTCAACATCTCTCGGCTTCAACTCGTACGGCACCCAATTTACTTGTTTCTGAATCATTCTCACGACCTTGCGTTTTGAAATTGCCTGTTGCGTTACTCCCAATGATCCTGCCAATTCTTGTTGCGTTTGATACGAGTTTTGATCAAATAATGCCTTCAATTCTGTATCTTTTAACACCTTCTCTCTTCCAAAATCACCGTTCTTGAAGCGTTGAAACCACTGTGGGCAGATTCTTTGACTAATAGCGGCGTCACCATAGGTATTTTAGAGGATTTGACGAGCTTCAGCCGCAGATTTCTTCATATTAAAGCAGAAAATCAAAACCTCCCGCAAATGACGAGAATTTGGCCCGTAAGCTGTTTAATCCAAAATAACTTTATAATGTAAACACAAATCGACTAATATTTCGATGGCGTTATGTTTACAAACACGTAAGTTTAGTTTATGACATCTACGATCTATTTATTTCGACTACCACTTACCGCTACAGTCATCTATTGCAAAACGGTGGAAGCAAAGTTGTACATCATTTGAAGCAGTAATTGAAAGCTCTCAACATTAACTCTAGCCTGAAATCACCTTATCACGAATTGTATTCTCCTTGAAGGTGTCGTGGTTACAACAGTCAAGGCCAGGGATCCAGAAAACAGCCCAATCACCTACTCTATGACCAGTTTATTAGACTCCAGAACCCAGTCGATGTTCGACATCGACTCAAAGACAGGAGTCGTCACCACCAAAGTAAAACTCGACAGAGAACTTGTCGATGTCCACTATTTCAGAGTAACGGCCACAGACGACAGTTTTCCTCCAAGATCTGGCACTACTATGCTCCAAATCAACGTTCTAGATGCCAACGACCACTCTCCTGTCTTTGAAATGACCGAATACGATGCTAGCATCAAAGAAAGCGTTAGTATCGGATCTACTGTTATAACCTTGAAAGCCACAGACCAAGATGTGGGCAAAAACGCTGACGTAGAGTACGCCATAGAAAGTATAAATGGAGGGGGTCTATCCTCGGAAGAAGAAGACAACAAGGCGTTCAAGATTGATGGAAAAACTGGGGTTATAACTACTAGGAGCAATCTAGACCGTGAAAGTACCGAAGTTTACACCCTTTTGGTTAGCGCTACAGATTCTGCCAATCCTCAATCAGCTAGAAAGTCATCCACTGCCACCGTGATCATACATATCTTAGATGATAATGATAACTATCCCCAGTTTTCTGAGAAGACTTATACGGTTTCCATTGATGAAGATATAAACTGGGTATCTAACCCTGTCATCCTGCATATCAAGTAAGTATCGATTTTAATTGGTGGCCAAACAAACACCCTCTTCAATATGAGTATGGGACCTAACCAAATTCCATCGATAAATTTCTGTCGGATATTCTAAATCAATTTTCCCATATTCACCCTCTATGTCCCCAGGGCAACAGATGCGGACCAAGGGAATAACGCCGCCATTAGATACGCCATTACAAGCGGAAACACCCAATCACAATTTGCCATCGACAGCTTAACAGGAGATATTTCTCTTGTGAAACCCCTGGACTACGAAACCATACGAAGTTACCGACTAACCGTAAGAGCTCAAGATGGGGGAAGCCCAGCCAGATCCAATTCCACCCAGGTTTTAATCAACGTGAGTAGAGAGTATTTAATGGAACCAGATACCCGAATTATCGAACAACCCCTCTTTAGACTAATTATCTGACCCGGATATCGCATTTTTCTGTGGTTCATGACAAATGGGTGCGTTCGAGAAGTGACAGATACTAATGGATGGTTGTTTTTCAGGTTAGGGATGTCAACGACAATGCTCCCCGTTTCTACACTTCGTTATTTCAAGAGAGCGTCTCTGAAAATGTTCCGAAAGGCTATAGCATAGTTAAAATCCAAGCTTATGATGGTGACGAAGGGCCTAATGCTGAAATTAAATATACCATGTCAGAAAGGGATGCTAGTGGAGGAAGTACCAAAGATCTACCGATAGCCATAGATGACCATACTGGTTGGATTTACACAACGAAGGAACTTGATAGGGAGGACAGGGCTAAGTTCATGTTTCAGGTAAAAGCGAATTTAACTTAAGATATTCATAATACTCATAATTCCGAGACTAGGTGATTTTCCATCAAATAGTTTTGAATTTTACCGTCATTTTAATTGTTAGTTTAGGTTGAGCTATGAGGGAACACGACCAACCGAAATTTATGTATTTTTACAGGTTTTCGCAACGGACCAAGGCAAACCACCCCAATCTGCAAGCGCTAGCGTCATAATATCAGTTCAAGACGTCAATGACAACGATCCAACCTTCGAGCCTAAGATATACGAAGCTGTGGTTGCCGAAGATGATCCCCCAGGTACTCCTGTCACCACAGTGTCTGCAACTGACGCAGACGAGGACACTCGTCTTCACTACGAATTGACGAACGGCAATGTGCGAGGCAGGTTCGCCATAACCTCACAAAACGGCAGAGGCGTCATCACCATAGCCCAGCCCCTGGACTACAAGCAAGAGAAGAAGTACATATTAACAGTCACTGCTACAGACTCTGGAGGACGAAGCGACACTGCCACAGTTTACGTCAACATTACAGACGCCAACAATTTCGCTCCAGTTTTCGAGAACGCACCGTACACTGCTAGCGTAAGTCTATTCTGTGATTGCTTGGAACAACTAACCCAAAAAAAGTTTGAACCATAGAACAATTTGTTCTTCAAATGACCTTCACAATTCATTCTCAGGTTTTCGAAGACGCTCCGATCGGCACTACAGTCTTGGTGGTTTCGGCCACTGACAACGATGTAGGATTGAACGCCCAGATAACCTATTCCCTTGCCGAAGGCCTGGGAGATCCTTCAGTCACAGAATTCGCCATCAATCCGCAGACCGGTGCCATAACAACCACGAAAATCCTAGATCGCGAGATCAAGAGTGGTTATCTCCTAACTATAGCGGCCAAAGATGGCGGATCTCCCTCTCTATCCGATACCACGGACGTGGAGATCACTGTGACAGATGTCAACGACAACTATCCGGTTTTCAAGCAGTCGTCCTACTCTGGCAGCGTTGCGGAAGACGCTTTAGTGGGTATGTTCCGTTGAGATTGTTTCCAGGTCAGGTTTGGTAACGTTGATTTGTTTTTAGGTACTTCTGTGGTTCAGGTTTCTGCATCTGATGCCGATATTGGACTTAACGGAAAAATACGGTATACACTGAGTGAGAAAGATCAGGAGGAAGGTTCCTTTGTTATCGACCCGACTAGCGGAGTAATCAGAACTAACAAAGGATTGGATAGGGAGTCTGTTGCTGTCTATGAACTGGAGGCATATGCCATAGATAGGGGTTCGCCTACGCTGAGTAGTTCTGTGCCTGTTATCATCAGGATAGAAGATATAAACGATTCACCTCCAGCTTTTGATTCCGACAAGATAACTTTGTACATACCGGAAAATAGTCCAATTGGTAAGGCTTCATCATCTTCCATGATGTTTCTCTTAACACTTAAGTTTACACTTTAATTTGTGTTTTCAATACAACTCAAAAATAGTTTGTGAGTTAACTGATACCTGAATTGAAAAAGGTTCGATTGAATGATATACAAGTTTGGTGAATACATTCGGAAATTGTTTTCCATTATGTTTCTCACTTTCTTAGAAATTATTTTTTCCTACAACTGCTATGAAAAGTAGCGTATTCTCCACAGCTTACTCAATTCCAAAACTATGTATTGCTCATACTGTGGGAAATATTATTCCCCACGGCACTTTGCCAACACCTTGCTTGGTAGACCAATGAAATTGGGCATTTGAGTCGTTTCTATAGAAACGCAATAAATTAGCACATACTGTCAACGAAGGCCATTTTGATTTGAATCAAGTCCATTACTTGAATTATTGAAATTTCTGCAGTTGTAGGAAAAGTATAGTGTGCAACATGTGGAGAAAGTCCTTTTCTCGCTCGTGTGTTTGCGGCACTCGCCTTTCAGGCTGGTGCCACAAACTTCCACACTCGCGAGAAAAGTTGGACTTTCCCCACCTGTGCACAATATACTATTTTTAAATCAGTTGTGTCATGAATTCCTCGGATACAATGGAATGAAATTGTCGTAACCCATCCCATGGATGGAGAGCGAATAATATTCAAGTCGCAACTGTGACCATCCCCACTTAGCCATTTAAAGAGGACACTCGTTTATTCAATTGTATCACGTAGATGTTTTGTTTGATTGTTGCTCTGTTCCACTGGATCATAAGTAGTCTCTGGATTAATCTTGAATATCCTATCTTTCCGAGTGTATTCACCAAACACGTATATTGTTATCAAATAAAACGAGCGAGACGCCTTTGTTTACGCAGGATAGTCAGGTTCAAACATGACCCATGAAATTTTTCATATTTCTATGAAATTATTAAACGAAAAAGATCTAATCCTCCGATTTATGTCCAAGGTTCCACAGTCGGTTCAATCCACGCTAAGGACCCTGACGAAGGCCCCAACGCCATCGTCCAGTACTCCATCATAGGCGGCGAAGACTCCGAGAGTTTCTCCCTCATAACGCGTCCTGGCACCGATAAGGCCGAACTCATCACCATGGTCGAGCTGGACTACGAGAGCCCGAAGAAGAGGTTCGACCTCATTGTCAGAGCTGCCAGTCCCCCATTGAGAAACGACGCCCACGTGGAGATCCTGGTGACGGACGTCAATGACAACGCACCAGTCCTCCACGACTTCTACGTCCTCTTCAACAACTTCAAGGACTACTTCCCATCAGCCCCAATCGGAAGGATACCAGCCTTCGACGCCGACGTCTCCGACAAGCTCTACTACCGGATACTATCCGGCAACAACGCCAACTTGGTTGCCTTGAACGAGACGACCGGGCAGATACAGTTGTCGCCCCAGTTGAACACTAACGTGCCTAAGATCGCCTCTATGGAGGTGTCTGTCTCGGATGGCCTTAACGATGTGAAGGCTATAATGCAGTTGTCCGTTGTGTTGATCACGGAGGAGATGTTGCTGAAGTCTATCACCGTCAGGTTGAACCAGATGACCAAAGAGGCCTTCCTGTCGCCCCTGTTGAATTTTTTTATTGACGGGTTGGCTGCCATCATTCCCTGTCCGAAAGAGAATATTTTTATATTTAGCATCCAGGTAAGATTCAGCTTCAGATTACAGCTCTCCTTCTCCATCCTTGGCTATACTTGACACTTCTTTTCTATTCTGTAACTTAGAGTGCTTTTTAAGGTGGTTAAAAGGCTATTTTCCATTTTTAGGACGACACAGATGTCCAATCAAAAATTTTGAACGTTAGTTTTTCCGTTAGAAGACCAGATGTGCCTAGAGAAGAATTTTACATGCCGCAGTTTCTGCAAGAAAAGGTTTATTTGAATAGAGCAATTTTGGCCAAGTTATCCACCGTACAAGTAAGTCATCAAAAATAAACCAGATTTTTCTTGTTAATAACCGAAATCTACTCGTAGATATTACCCTTCGATGATAATTTGTGTGTGAGGGAACCTTGCTTGAATTTCGAAGAATGCCTAACGGTCTTGAAGTTTGGAAACGTCTCTGACTTCATAAGCAGCGATACTGTTCTGTTTAGGCCTATTTATCCAGTTACAACTTTTACATGCCAATGTCCAGAAGGTTTCACAGGTGGGTTGACTTTGGGAATATAGCTCCATTTGGTGTATTATGATAAGTTGTTAGTTGGCTGGAAAAAAGGTTAGATTTATCCTTTTCAGGTTCGAAGGAACATTACTTGTGTGACACCGAGGTGAATCTTTGCTACTCCTCGCCTTGTAAGAACAACGGCACCTGTAAGATCAGAGAAGGCGGTTATACATGTGTTTGTCCAGAAAACTATTCAGGTAGGAACATTTGTCTTTCTGAAAAGTATATAAAACTCTTGACAAACTTCTATAATCCAAGCTTTTACTCCCCAGGTAAAAACTGCGAAATATACACCAAAGAGAAGACTTGCAATGCAGAGTTGTGTAAGGATGACCCAACATGCAACACCAGAAAGACTACCATAGATGATATTTGCGAAGATTGCTCCCTGGAGAACACTGTTGATTTATATACACCGTTTTGCGAATTGAAAAGCAGAAGTTTCGGAAAGAATTCTTTTCTAACGCTACCCAGTTTGAAGCAAAGGCACCGTCTGCATATTAAATTAGGGTAATTATTTGGGATAATCTCCTTCTTGGCTGGTATTTTGATTGTATCCATTTCAGATTTGCCACCCAATCGTTGAATGGTCTCTTGTTGTACAACGGAAGATATAATGAACATCATGACTTTATCGCTTTGGAAATAATCAATGGAAATGTGCAGTTTTCGTTTTCTTTAGGAGATAGGACAACTCAAGTTACAGCGTCTATTCCAGATGGAGTTTCAGATGGAAAATGGCACACAGCCGAGGTGCACTACTTTAACAAGGTGGGTAACAAAGCTGATTCAGTTTATTGGTATATTGAACTTAATACACTGCGCAAAAAAATTAATGCACATTCTGAAAATCTCAATTTTAAAGAAAGTTAACTCTACATTGACTTTATAACTTATTTTTTATTATCTCTCGGGAAGGTTTCGAACGAAACAAGACACATTAAATGGAAGAAAAATTCAGGATTTCACCGAATCTTATGTGAAAGAAGAGAAATAAACAATTTTTAAAATACTGGAATGCTGATAAGTGATTTAATACTTGGTATCCACCCCTTGCGTTAATTACAGCTCGGCAACAACGGCTCATACTCAAAACGAGTGATCTTAAAATGTTCTGATCTAATCCTTCCCAGATTTCTCTGAGTTGGATTCCTAGGTCATTAAGAGTAGTTGGATGATTTTCTGAACTTCTCAGCCTTCTATTGAGGTTGTCCCAAACCTTCTCAATCGGATTGAGATCTGGACTTCTTGCTGGCCATTCCATTCGAGAGACTTCAACCTCTTCAAGGTACTCCTGAACGATGCGCGCACGATGGGGTCTGGCATTATCGTCCATAAAAATGAAATTTTCACCAATGTATGGGGCAAATGGCACTACATGCTCTTCAAGAATGTTCCTTATATACCTATCAGCATTCATAGCTCCATTATCAACGACCACTAGGTCTGTGAAAGCAGTCAAAGATATTCCACCCCATACCATAATCGATCCTCCCCCGAAACCAGTAGTATTCAGGAAATTGCACTGAGCATATCTTTCATGTGGACGTCTGTATACAAGGGAACGTCGATCACAATGGTAGAGGCAGAATCTAGACTCATCTGTGAAGAGAACTCTTTCCCAATCAGCCTCTTCCCAATGGATATGCTCTCTCGCAAAATCCAAACGCGCCCTTCGATGGGCTGGGGTAAGAGCTGGGCCTCTTGCCGCGACACGAGGCCTTAAATCATATTCTCTGAGGCGATTTCTTATTATCTGAGTGCTAATTTGCACCCCATGAGTTTGCTCAAGCTGATTTTGTAGGAGGCGAGCGGTTGCAAACCGTTGTCTCAACGAAGAAACTCTCAAGTAACGTTCTTGAATGGCAGTTGTTACCCGTGGTCTACCCTGTCCTGGTCTTCGGACATTCATACCTGTCTCCCTGAATCGCTGCAACATTCTGGACACACTTGTATGGAAAACTCCAAACCTTTCTGCAATTCTTGTGTATGTCCACCCTTCTTCTCGCAAAACTACCGCTTGGATACATTCCTCTTGGGTCAAATTGCGTGTTTCGCGTTGAATAGCGATCGAGTGTAGAAAATCAAACGAAAGAAAAACTATTGGTCACTAGAATTGATCGAGAACAACTGATTTCAGAATGGAGCCAATACATTCAAAATCTGAAAATCTCATCTTTTTTTATTCCTGCTGGGAAAAAACATCTGTATTGAAGAAAAACGTTGAAAGTCGATAACATATGCATGCATAATTCTGATAAAAATAATTATCATTGAGAACACCTTCAGTTGTAGAATAAATTTGAGATTTCCATCATGTGCGTTAATTTTTTTGCGCAGTGTACATATTATACAAGAGAACCCCACTAAGGATGTTCTTTGCACTGAACACTTTAAATGCTCTTAGGATGTAGGTTTGGTAAAGTTCAAATTTTTTGTTTTTCAGACCGCAAAACTGTCTATTGACGATTGTGACACCGAATTGGCCCTCAAGTATGGCGCAGAACTCGGAGAGAAATGGAACTGTGCATCATTCGCAGAACACGAACTAGAACCTAGATGCTCCTCACCAACAGAAACATGCCACAGATTCCTCGATTTAACTGGTCCTTTAGAATTGGGCGGCCTCCCTTCGTTACCTTCGATGTTCCAAACCAAAAACGTCGACTTCGAAGGGTGCATAGCGAATTTTTATATCGACTACAAGCTGATCGATCTCAACGAGTAAGTTCTTCGAATACCCAACCATAGTGCAGTTTTTTTTTAATTTCTTGTTCTTCAGCTTTGTTAGCGATAACGGAACTACTTCAGGTTGCCCGGAGAAGAAGTCTTTTTGCAAGTCTTTACCTTGCCAGAACGGAGGTACCTGTAAAGATGGTTGGAATACCTACCAATGTATTTGTCCCAGGGGGTATGGTGGTAAAGATTGCAGTGAAGGTAATTTGTACCCATTCTTTGACTTTCTTCATCTCAAATTTCTCTTTCTTTCAGTTATAAGTTTGCCATGGCAATTCTCTGGAGATGGTACGCTCTCTTTCAATCCTCTTCTAAGACCAATCCAACTGCCTTGGTTGAACGCCCTTTCTATCAGAACCCTGCAAGCAGATACTTTCCTAATGTCTATACAAGTTGGCCAGAACAGCTCAGCTGTATTGTCGGTAAGGCATTATTAAATTTTTTAAAACTACACTCACTTTTCATATTCCTCTATATTTTAGTTGAGGAATGGTTTGTTGGCATACACTTACAACACGGAAGAGTTTGAGTTGAAAACCAAGGTGTTATCAGACGGACACTGGCATCATATTGAGGTCACTTGGTTAGGTACTGAAATAAGACTTTCAGTAGACTACGGAGATCACAGTGTGATGATACCGTTCTTTGAGAAAATACAAGGATTGTACGTTGGAAAAATTCTTATTGGAGGTCCTGATAATAGCTACAGCAGTTTGAATGCTGGATATAACTATTTGGAAGGTATTTATATTCATAAAGTACCTACTTTCATCGATACTCAATGAAACTTTTTTCATAGGATGCCTACAAGATGTTAGAATCGGAAACAACCAAACTTCCTTGAGCAGACCAACAGTGAAAGAGAATGTTCAAGAAGGCTGTAATGTTCTCACGGAGTGCCAGAGTGAGTGTAGCGACAACGCAGAGTGTATAGTAGAGTGGGGGAAGTCTCGTTGTGAATGTGATAGAGGTTATGTAGGCGCTCTATGCCAACCGGTATGCAACATCAACCCCTGTGAAAATGGAGCAGAATGCATTGAAAACTCTGAGCTTAGCAAAGGCTACCAATGTATGTGCAACTCTTCAGAATACTCTGGAGAGTATTGCGAGGACAAGATGGCTCAACCGTGTCCATCCAGTTGGTGGGGATATCCGGTAAGAATTCTTTGTCCATAAAAGGTATTTCTTCTCTAACTGAATATATGTGTTAAAGGTTTGTGGTCCTTGTCACTGTGATGTGAATGCTGGCTATAATCCAGACTGCGACAAGAAAACAGGACAGTGTTACTGCAGGGAGAACCATTACCAACCTAAGGGAAGCACGAAATGCACACCCTGTGATTGTTATCATGTGGGATCTTACGGTTCCCAATGTGACCAAGAAACTGGCCAATGCAAATGCAGAGAAGGTGTCATAGGACCAAATTGCGACTCCTGTCCCAATGCTTATGCTGAGGTCACCTTGAAGGGCTGTGAAGGTTTGTATTTGTTGAGCTTCTACTAATCAAAGTGTGTATATGAGTTTTTGATGTGTCATTACTTTTTGTTTTAAATTTCAATATTGGAATCATTGTTTCAGTGATATACGATGGATGCCCCAGAAGTTCTTCGAAATCTATTTGGTGGCCCAGGACCCTTTTCGGGTCTGAAGCCATCGAACCATGTCCGAAAGGTTCTCAAGGAAGATCTTCTAGAAAATGCGATAACGAATCGAATGGTTGGCAGGAACCAGACTTGTTTAATTGCACGTCTGACAGATTTGTGTTGTTGAGAGAAGAGGTAAGCTGTAAAAAGTCTATTAATGAGGTATCATAAGATGAAACACCACGGTTTGAAAGAGTAGTAGAATCATGAGAGTTCATCAATAATTATTTTTAGTTATCGAGCCTTGAAAGTGGAGCGCTGAATATGAATACGTTTGTTGCCATCAAGTTAGCTTCGGATTTATACAAAGCTACAAAAATGACAACATATTTGTATGGAGCTGACGTATTGGTAACCTTCGACCTCCTGAGAGAGCTTCTGCAGTATGAGTTCAAGTTGTTCGGTCTCAATTTGACTCATAGCCAAGACAAGGACTATATTCGGGTACGAGTTTCCTGAAGACTTGAAACTTGGATGGCTTCATAAATGTTTTTTTTTTTTCGTTTACAGAACATCGTCTATTCTGTGAATACCGTATTGGATGCTAAACACAAAGACCACTGGTTGAGAATCAAACAACTTACGAATGAACCAGTGGATAAGTTGGTGGCACTAGTAGAAAAATATCTTATGGTTTTATCAATGAGTCAGCACGATACATACACCAGCCCCTTCGAAATTGTATCACCGAATATGGGTAGGTCCTTACAATGAACCATTAGGAATCTCATCAATGAACAAACATGGAACTGAGTGAAAAATTGTTAGAATTCCCAACATAATCTATATTTACTCAACAATATGAGAATTCATGTGATTTTAGGACATTTTTTTAGGACCATTTAATTTAATTTGCATTTCATTTTCAGTTTTGGGTTTGGATGTCGTAACAGCAGAATCCCTTTACGGTTTCGAGGTAGAACTCCCAACCATGAGCAACCAGATGTATACCACAGAAAAAATCGTATTACCCGACACCTCAGACTTTTTGAAACCGAACGTGCAAAGTATGAGCTCACAAGGACCCCTAGTGGGTTTTCCCAAATACAACAACTACATTTTGGACAAGACCAAGTTCGACCAAAACACCAAACTGTACGTCCCCTTGAAATTACTTGGAATCGAACCTGTCAAGAGTTACGAACTTGTTACCAAGCATTCCTTGCCTCAAGAAGGAGCAGTCGTCAGTTATGCCCAATATAAGGAGGCTGGACTGCTGTTCCCAAAACATTACGACGCTTCAGTTGTCAGCAGATGGGGCGTGGACATAACACTTGGTTCTCCCATAATTTCTGTGCATATTCTTGTACCTGAGTACGTCGAAGCTGTTAAACCTCTTCCTATGGACATACTGAAATTTAGAGACTATCAACAGTCCGACCTAGTCCACGACGAAAAAGACAGTTGGTTCAAGCAGACACCTGAAGATGGAGGTGGAAAGTTCCATAAAAACGACCCACAGTTCTTAATTTACAACAATAGGAGAAAGAGAGACGATATGTCGACAAAAAGACTTCTGTATAAAAGTCTTTCAGGCACACAGCTCAAGCACTCGATCCGTTTGCAGATATGGTTGAATTCCAGCGATACCATCTTCAATGAAAGATCCAATCCACAGTGTGTTCATTGGTCTACAGCTAGAGGGTGAGTACCGTGATATTCTAGTCGATTCAAGTACTGAGTTCGGAATTTTAGGATTGGAGAGTGGTCTAGAGTTGGTTGCAGAACGGAATTAGCTGAAAACTGGTTTGATGTTGATGAAGATACACCTTTGATGATCAACTGTACTTGCAATCACCTCAGCACTTTTGCTGTCTTGGTAGATGTCGTTGATCTAGAGGTAAGCAGATATTTTTTGGAATTTTCACTTTTATTCAATACGAAATTTTGATTTCAGTATATACCAGAGCCTTCACTGCTAGAAGACGTCACCAGTTACAGTTGCTTCAGTATTTCTTTGCCTCTCCTTCTAGCTACCTATTTGATTCTGGCTCTAATCCGAGGAGTGCAGACTAACTCGAATGTGATAAGGAAAAACTTGGTTTTCTGTGTTTTCCTAGCGGAACTGCTCTACTTTGTGGCTTTGAAAGCTAGGAAATCACTTGTACATAACGAGGTAAGTGATTCTCCTAAGTCCTTGGAAACATTTTTTTTCTCAAACCAATAAACTCACCTTCCTCTTTCAGATTTGTTGTAAATTAATAGCTATCAGTCTTCATTATCTTTGGTTGACATCATTCTCTTGGATGCTGGTCGATGCTATCCATCTCTACAGGATGCTGACGGAAATGAGAGATATCAATCATGGACCCATGCGTTTTTATTATTGCATGGGTTATGTAATGTCGGCAGTAATTGTTAGTTTGGCTGTTGGGGTTAGAGCTCACCAATATGGAAACTTCTACTTGTAAGTAGTTCTTTAACTTGAATATGTCCAGTTCGATGAATATATTGTTTCTTTTAGCTGTTGGATGTCTTTGTACGAGAGCATCATCTGGAGTATGGTGGGTCCAATCTGTATAATGGTGTTTGTGAATTTTATCATCCTGGCGTTATGCATTAGAGCCGCTTTTACAATACAAGATCATATACTAGGTTTCGGCAATTTGAGGTTAGTTTTGAGCTTAACTTGTCATTAGCAATGTTCACCATGATTGTTACAGGACTTTGCTGTGGGTTTCTGCAATAGCCTTACCTCTTATGGGTTCTACTTGGATCTTAGCCTTGATGGCAGCTTCAGAACGTCATCCACTCTTCACACCAGCTTTATCAGCTGCTGTTCTGGTCCACGCTGCCTTCTCTCTTGCTGGATATTGTTTTGCGAATGAAAGGGTCAGGGAGAATCTTTTAAGGTAAGGTTACTGTTTGAATTTGAATGAACCATCTACCTATAATTCTTTTTTCGTAGATCTCTAATGAGATGTATGGGTAAAAAGGTACCTTTATTAGAAACTACATCTGTCGGAGGAATCCCAAGTACTAGCAGTCAAAACATAAATATTCAATCAGTAAGTTCAAATGTTGAGGTAATTCGCTTCATCATACAACGTTCAACTATTATTTTACAGAGATCTGCTTTGGCTTACCATTCTGGTTTGGACCAGAGGAGGAACATGGGAATCTCAAACTCAAGTACCACTTCTCGGTCTACCACGAAAACCGGTTCAAGTCCATATAGGTAATTTTCATTGGCTCGCGACACATTTAATTCCTCTAAAATCTTCCATGTATTTTAGGAGTGATACTCATTTGCGGCACACCTCTACCAGTACTTCAAACTACAATTCTACAAGTGACGTTCCATCTTATTTGAGAGGTTATGATACAGGTCTACATAAGCACAGAGAATTACCCGAAGAGACGGAAGAAAGAAGTAGAGAAAGAAGAAGGGATAGTGACAGTGATTCTGATGGTTCTGAAGGTCGAAGTTTAGATCTAGCGTCAAGTCACTCTAGTGACGATGATGAGTCCAGCAACAGAAGGCATAGATTGAGAGGTGAGTGGATCGCAAGGTCCATGGTCCATGTGAAAATGGCGCAAATGCTAATTTTTGCTTTATTTTTTAGGAATTGATAATCGACAGAGTTATTTGCCGAATATAACAGAGAACGTGGTATCTAGGTGTGGTAGCCCGCCATCTTTAAATGTAGTGACCAATTCCCAATTGTTCCCAGCAGTTCCGCCAGCTTATGGGCCTAGATGGACAAGTCAACTTCCAGAAACCTACCTGCATAGTCCAAACAGTAAGTTGTGACGGTGATATGTTTTATTTGGCAACAAGTACATACTTGTTTGGTTCTAGTACCTGAAGTTGGCCGTTGGTCTGCCGAAACTGGTTCCGACAACGAGATGTGTCAAAAAACAAGCTCACCTAATCCTCTGCCGAATCCAAACGTTCCATCTGACACCTGCATACCACATCTACAGAGTGAAAACTACATGGTTCGTCCACATTACGATAATCACTACAATCCCAAGAATCAGGTTTTCAAGAACAACTACGTGCCCAAAATGATGCCACACGAAAATATGAACTATCAAGATTACAACGAAAGAATGTCGGACATAGAGGAGAAACATCAGATGAACGATAAATACCTATTTCCTTATACAGGTAAATTGATATAATTTGTAAACGGACTTGTTACTAAATGAAATGAAGTCTTATATTAATTTTTGGCTTTTTCATGACGCATTCAGACACTATGTCAGAAGGTTTGTATCTAAGAATACTAGGTGTTTTTCCTGAAATGTTGTATTTTATTTTTGACATTAATCATTTTGACAGCTGAGGAAGACCACGCCCCGATGCACAACATCTATCCTGCCCATCAGGTTAGCCATAATGACGTGAATAATCCATGTATGGACTACCATGGATCGGCCATGGGATCAAGAATTGGGTCTGTTCTGGGATCTTTCCATGGTTCAGTAGGTGGTAGTGTAAGAAGCTCTCCATCTCCTTTGATGCCACCAGTGACCATGATGCATGGTGGGCACCATCAAGATTCTCACCAGTAAGTAATATTGAATTTTATTTCGGTTGGTAAGGAAACCTATTTTATAAACTAACTTGACTAATCCTCATTTCTGTAGCTGGTGTTGGGAATATGAATAAATTAACAACTAGGACTGTTTGAACGGTAAGGTTTCGGTAATAGAAGTTACCTAATATAAGACTAAAAATTTGTTTTCCTTAGGAAAAAAGCAGATGACAACGAAGAAACTTCGGTTTGAACGACTAGTTATAAGTAAACAATGAATGTACAAATTCTAAGGATATTTATTGTCGATACTCAGCTTAGCAATTGTGTATAGTGCTTTCAAAGAAAGAGCAAACACTAAGATACGTTCAAAAAATGTGGAAACGATATCTATAGATTGTTATTTATGATATTATTTTTTTTTGTGATATTTTTATTGAAAATGCTCATTCCATTATTTGTATTCGAACAGTGAAACATTGGGATTTGTTTGTTGTATCTCTGATTGTTCTCTATATTTGTCGTTTCCTTTGTTTCATGTTTTTAATTTAATTTTTATTTATACAGTGAATCACTGGTTACTGTGATTTTTAGGTACTTAATTTTTTTTTTCATAAGACATGTA
Organism: Harmonia axyridis; assembly: GCF_914767665.1. NCBI lineage: Eukaryota > Metazoa > Arthropoda > Insecta > Coleoptera > Coccinellidae > Harmonia > Harmonia axyridis. Next base: position 38,620,332 of record NC_059505.1, read on the forward strand.
GCCTTCATAGTAATTGAATAATATGCTCTCTTTTTGGATTCGTGAATACCTGCAGTGCCCAATTAGATATAAGTAAATTGAATATTACAACTGTAGTGAAATTTATTAGCTCTTTAATGTTCTTTGATTTTTTTGTGACCTTGATTGGATATATTTGTTGTGGACATATTAAAGGGCTGATAAATATATTTTTACGGTTTAATGTTGATATTATATATAATGAAACTCAAAACTTTGCGATTGGCTCAAAATTAAGTCCATATAGGGAGGAGGATGTGCAGCATTGTACAGCCAAACAGTGTTGCATAAAGTCTCCTATTCAGAAACAAGATTTCGTACAATCAAAATATAAATTGAAGACTGCAACTGATTGGAACAATCCGAAAATCTCGAATTTATTTGTACACTGCATAAGTTTACACTTAGAATAACGCCATTCAATGTATTTTATTGTAGTCCATAAGTGCATATTATATTTATAAAATGATAGGTTCTTGAGCCATCAGAGGAAAAGACTAAATTATTTTTTAAGCCGTATAAAGTTTTAGGTTGCTCAAAACGAAATATTTTTTCATGAATTTTGTATGAAAAAGTGTGCCTAATAGCTTTATATTCGTTTTTTGTATGGATGATTAGGTAATTTAGCCACGTGAGATCTCAGAGTTTAGGTAGTTTTTTAAAAATTGGGTCTTTCTCTTCCTGTAGGTTTTGTGACCTTAGTATTTATTTTACAGATTTTTCTACTGTGCAATCGAACATTCCATTTTATGTACTCAATTTTACAACTGTAAAGGAATATATACCTAGTATATTACTCTGCTTTTTTTTAATCCCCACCATACTCAACCTGTACATGTAGGAAATTAACCTTAATACAATCTGAAACTGCAGAAAACAAGGAGAAAAAATTAACGCTAAACAATAACAAATTATTCTTTATAGTCTTCATTCACTCTTTTTTTTCTTTCTCAATTTTTTTCTTGAGTATAAATTTGATTAAATTTTTTAAAACCAGTACAACTAAAACAACTGAGCCTAATAAGAATATCACCACGTCCAGTAGTAAATATTGGTACCATGCTAGATCTAAAGCTGCAACCCTGAAGTGTGAAGCACCCTTATTTCTGATCACATATTCAACCCAAAAATTAACAGCTTCCTTAGGTGGTATTGGTTTATCTCTCATGATATGAGACCTTTTTACTGCGTTTTCCTTGTATCTGTGTAACAAAAGTTGATGTTTTAGCTATTAATATAACGGGAATTTTAGCTATTCAACCAGAGTATTTTGCTAAACTCGGAAAAAAGTATATTTTTTATTGGCCAAAATATGCCATAATACGAGCTTGTTTACAACAACAAATTTAAAAGAAAGAATGGAAAAACAAATGAATAACCTTAATAGGACGAATAAAGTAGTAACCTAGGAGGATCATAATAATTAATGATACGATAAAAAAGTTCAATGTACGGTATCTAGATACTCACTTTGTATTCCTCAGTACATCATTCAAATGAGTTGTCAATTTGTCTTCAGTGAGTTTTTTGAAAGGTATAAACTTCCCATATCCATTGGTTTCAGCTCTGACCGAATTCATATATTGCTCAGCAAAAACAGGTAATGCCAGAACTGGTATACCATGATATACTGCTTCCAAAATACCAAAAATACCACCATGTGTTATGAACAGCTTAACATTTCCATGGCCTGGAAAATAAATTTTATATTGAACTTTGAACTTTACGACTTTCTATCAAGAAGAAAAATTACCCAAAATATCGCTCTGTGGAAACCATTTTCTGATGATGACGTTTTCAGGCTTCCCAGGTAAATTTTCATCTTCGAACTTGAACAAAACTGTTTCTTTCAATTTTGAGAACGCTCTGAGCAAGATCTCTAGTTTATCTTTTGGCATCGTCGAAGCTTTCAAAAAGGATCCCAGGCTGAAGTAGATAACGCCTTCTTTGGCATCATCTAAGACCTTTTGGAGGTCTTTGGGAAGTGGTATTGGTTCTTTCAAGTGGAAACCTCCAACGTTGATCATACTAGGTACTTTAGGAATTGGACTATGAACGCTATCATCCGAATTCAAGAGAACCAACGAAACATTGTAGATTATGTCGTCCAGATGGGGTGCCCCAGGGAAGTATTTCTGGACCAGTCTGTTATGCATCGGGATATTGATCCAAACCCGAATCAAATTGCTGTAAACGTAATACAGAGTGTTGTGGACTCGTTCAAAGAACGACATAGGACAAGAGAACTCATGGAAAAAGTTTGGTATGTAGGATGGATTGTCTGGGTTTGCCTGGTATGGGTTGGTCCATTCGTTGGTGTCCATAGAATTGTACATGATAAGAGGGGCTTTGAAATGATGCGCCAGGTACTTGACAGCCTCAGATTGGAATTCCTCGATGATGACGGCGTCGAAGGTTTGGTTGATGTTTATGAACTTGCGGAATTCGGTATGATTGAACATGTCTTCTATCAGGGAGATGCTCATTTTGTTGAAGCTGAATGGCCTGGTGAGGGTGAAGTGGAATGTTTCGAAGAAATTCGGTCGGAGGGCTGAAAATTGGTATAGAGCAAGGATTAATGATTGAATTTTGAGAAAAAAATCGTGAAGTTTCATTAATGTAAACAATTTCTGTTACTTAAATATTGTAGTCGTTTTTTGAAAGTTTTTTGAATTTTACAACAAACCAGTGGTTTGTTTAGTTGTTGTTAAAATGCCTAGAGTCGAATTATTGGTCTACGGGAGGCGGGGTTGACATTTCGAGAAATCTCTAACAGTATGAATAGAAATCCAACTAGTCTTGAGATGTTGTCAAGCATGGTTTGATAATACTCAAAATCGAAGGAGAGTAGGCACCGGACGTCGAAAGGGCACAAATGAAGTTCAAGATCGACGTCTAAGACTTAAGGCCATTAGATACCGATTTGCGACAATTCGATATTTGGCTGATGAGTGGTTTACGAACGGTTTACTGCCGGATAAGGTTTTTTGGACTGCAGCATTATTGACCCCATCTTGTGCTACCTCTGATGGTTGAGCATCGCCGGCAACGGGACCCCCCCCCCATGAATATCGAAACCCTGAAAAAAAGTTACGGAACTTGGTGCACATAAAATATATATCATGCAATAATTTCAAATTACTAATTTCCTGAATATTACAATCAATGACAACTTCCTAAATACGTTATAAGCAAAAACCTTTCAGCACAAATTAAACTGAAAAAACGGGAAGCCTATAGCTATTGTAGTTTTCGAAATATCGCTCGATCAGCCAGAAAACGGACCAAGTTAATACGTAATCTGTATTTTGTTGCAAAAATGCTTCTATTAGGACGTTCTGGTTTCACCGAAGACCTCTCGGATTGCTCTGAATCGTTTGTTTTTGTTTATTACATCCAGATGAAGGAGAATAAATGAATATTCGTCGATAATTGCACACACTTGCCGAATCTTATCGTATAATCCGTATAAATGTTCGGCATCAGCAAGTTGTAGAGAACATTTTTTTAGATTTTATTTAGATTCGAACGTGCTTACGAATAAAATCAGTTGCTACCCCCCCTCATGAAAAAGAGCTATATCCGCCCTTGAACACAGTATTAAAAATTTTTTAAGAAAAATTGTAAACCCTTTTTCTTTCAAAATTCCAATCATTTACTCTTTGCTATGCTATCTATGTTTTACCAAAATTTAAAACTTAAACAGATCCTGCAGGGTGTTGCAGTTTCTTTGTCAGTTAGTATATATTGCCGCTATACATAATTTTCTATCAATTTAAGTGAAAATATTCATTTATAAATAAATATTGTATTGATGATTTTCTATTGGAAAACCTTCTATTTTTGAATATATTATTTTTTTAATTATAGGTCATTATTGTTCATTTATTTATTAATTTACCCTGTTCACTTTTTATTGTATGGTGAAATTTCATTTCAGGATTGTTTCTGAATATATTTATTGTTTAAAGATTTAAACTGTCATTTGATAAAAATTCACCTTTATTATATACTTGTTCGATTGTTGTTAGTTCCCTTGTGATGTGTATTAAGTATGTTTTTATATATTTTACAGGCTTGAAAAAGGGCACTGCCCAAAACGTTGCCTATCAAATGACAGTTTAAATCTTTAAACAATAAGTATATTCAGAAACAACGCTGAAATCAAATTTCACCATACAATATTATTGTTTATATTATCCGAAAAAAGTACTGTGTTCTTAAAATTACATACTTCGAGAAAATAGCTAAGAAATTAACTAAATAAACGAATAAACAATAATATGTAGGCTTCAAATTCAACAAAGTATCTCATTTATCCAATTGATATGAATATCACTTATCAGAGATGTCATATTACAATGATATGAATTTTAAAGAAATTCAAAAAAGAAATTGAAACCTTCTAGACAGATTTAGTTTAGAATTTCACTCATATTTTTCGTTAATCTCTCACCTTTTAGTTTCTCGGCTTGCCCTGTTAGAACCACTTGGTTGTAATTTTCAGGTGGATTTTTCTCACTGAAAGCTGCTATTATTGTTACATTATGTCCTTTAGCAGCTAATATTTTCATCAAACTGCTACCAGCCAAATAATGACTTGGACCGCACATGTGGAAAATCCCAAGAATTTTCGCGCCATCGGCATTCAAACAAAATCCCACCAAAGTCAATAAAAACACTTTAAGTTTCATTTTGAGATGAAAATCCTATATTCACACGCTCTTTGATTTGAAATTGAAATTCGTAATCAACTTGAGTTTATCTGTATATTACTCCATATAGTGATATATGATTTGAAGCACGATGTGGAGTTTAAATAAATAATATGGAACACTGCTGAGACAGGAGAGAACAATATAAATAAATGAATGTTGGGGATGTTGGATGTTGACCTTGAGGATCGATGATTTCCAGGGCCGGCGCGAGCAATTTTGGCGCCTGAAGCAAAGAATATTTCGGCGCCCCTGGTGAAAAAGTATCAATAAACTCCCCCTCCCCCCAATAAAAACCATCACCTGCCTCGATGATAATTTGCCATTTTTGATTTCTGTAGCGATTTTGCTAATAATGTCCTTTCTAAAGTCGTTCCCAGTGGATTTCTTTTTTTTCGGACATTTTTACCTACAATTAATTCCTGGATTTCTTCGACGCCGATGAACAATGCGTAAGTAATATATCTGATTCTCACATTCACAATCGATCACATACGATCGATGAAAGAGAACAGTCGCTTCACTGTTTCACTCCTAACGCCGGCCCTGAACATTTCGGATACGATAATATCACGTGTGAACCCTGGCTACAGGGGACACCCGGAAAATTTTTTAATTCTAATACTACGTGTTATCTAATGTGGTTTCTTTATTATTTATCAATTATTAAAGTTTTGACAACTCAATTATTATATTTTTTCAGGAAAAAAGGCTTGGATTCTCGAATCGAAAACAATTCTTTGTCCCAGATTTCATTAGATTAGTTCAATATAGGAAATAACAAATAATACAAAAAAATACTTATTTATTTTACTTAATTTCATGTTGTATAAGAAAATTCTTAGTAAAATGTTAGCATACAGATTTTGACAAAATATCACATTATTCAATATAGAAAGTAGTACCTATTTGTAAGTACTTTTTTCTTCTGGAACAACTTATTTGTTCATGTTCTTTGTTATCTTGATATTACTTTTAGCTGAGCGAGAATAATATTAATTCTTCTTCTTCTTGGAAGTTGGTTTCTTCTTGAATATCAGTTTTACTAAAAATCTCAATAAGAGAACTGCTGCTACAACTACGGCTAAAATGAATAGTACGACATCTATCAGCAGATATTGGTACCATTCTAGATCTAAAGCTGCCACCCTAAGATGTGGAGCACCCCTGTGTCTTATCACATACTCCACCCAATAATTTACAGCTTCCGCAGGCTCTATAGGTTTGTCTCTCATAATTTGAGACCTCATTTTGGCATTCTCCTTATATCTGCGAAAAAATTGATAGAATAAATGAATTATGACGATAGTAAAAAAAAAAAAACAATTGGCTGATGAAGTCATTACAGATAAGCTGTTATATTTCTGCCAGAAATATCAAGTGTGATTTATTAAATTATAAACTTACTTTGGATTTTTCAGCAAGTCGTCCAAGGTTTCACTGAAATTGTCTTCTGTGAGTTCTTTGAAGGGAATATGTCTACCGAACCCATTAGTTTCAGCTCTTTTTCCATTCAGCTTTTGCTCAGCAAACACTGATAAGGCCAAAACAGGTAGGCCGTGGTAAACTGCCTCCATTGTGCTGAAGAGGCCACCATGTGTGATGAACAACTTCACGTTTTTATGGGCTGAAAGGATTTTGATGAATAAGAAGTAGATTTACAAAGAAAGGCAGGGAACAATAGTAGATAATATTCAGTAATGAAAAGGCCAAACTCATATATCCAATCATAATGGAATGAGGTCTGTTAAACTCACCGAAAATATCATTCTGAGGCAGCCATTTACTGATTATGACGTTGTCCGGCTTGCCAGGTAGGTCAGGATCTTCAAATTTCCAGATAACAGTCTCTTTGAGTTTTGAGAACTTCCTGAGTATGAAATCTCTCTTTTCTTTAGGCATATCTTTGCTCTTTACATTAGAACCCAAGCTGAAGTAGACAACGCCATGCTTTGCGTTGTCTAATACAGTTTGTAGGTCGTTAGGCAAAGGTTTAGGCTTTCTTATATGGAAACCACCGATGTCTTTCATACTTGGTACTTTAGGTATAGGCTCATGCACACTTGGATCAGAATTCAACAGAACCAAAGAAACGTTGTAAGCTATATCTGCCAGATCTGGCGCATTTGGGTAATACTTGTGCACCAATCTATTCTGAGCAGGGAAATTGATCAAATTGGACAAGATCTTAGCGTAAACGTAAAATATCGTATTTTCCACTCTCTCAAAAAATGACATATGATTAGTGAGATGTGACAGATAGAGACTGGGATGGTAAGATGGAGTATCTGGGTTTCCTTGGAAGGGGTTAGTCCAATCATTTGCATCCAGAGCGCTGTAAACAATCAGCTGTGCGTTGAAATGATGGGCAACGTATTTCATGGCTGTTGCTTGGAATTCTTCAATGATGACAGCATCGAATTTCTCCTCAGTCTTCATGAATTCCTTGAATACTGTGTGGTTGAAGGTATTTTCTATAAGATTTGTTGTCATGAAGTTGAAGAATATAGGCATAATCCAGGTAAGAGGTGTAAATTCGAACCAGTTGATTGAATTATCTGTGAAAAGAAGATGGCGTTAGTTACTAGTGCACTATGACAGTTCATCCCTAAAATATATGAGTATTGACTGAATTTGAGTAAATACCCTCATATTTTTCATACAATCCTTCCATTACAATCTGCTTGTAATTTTTCGGAGAGTTCTCATCCTTGAAACTAGCTAAAATGGTGACTTCATGCCCTTTTTCAGCGAGTATCTTCATCAGAGTATTATAAGACATATAATGACTTTTAGCAGGCATATGGAACACACCAAGTATCTTGAAACCTTCCAGAGTATGCAATACGGTAAAAAGAAACATGAAGCTAACCTTTAATCTCATTTTCAAAGTTCCCTCGCCCACGTAAAGAAATTCTTATTTCGTTTTATTTTCACTCGAATCTATTGAAAATAACTGGAATTATCGACGGATTTGAAAGAACACAAGGAGTAATCTTATCATGTGGTAAATGTGTAGACTCAGTGAGTTATCTTTTTATCGTTGTTGGTTATTGGTTCCGATGTTGAAAATAGCCTTACCATTTGATATTGGAAATATTGTTATTACGATGAAATACTATAAATTTATTGTCTCATCTATATTTCTATCGATGGTTTTATTATTTGAAATTTCGTAATATGAGATTTTCATATAATCATATATTGGAAAGTGAATATGAAATAGGTACTATTTTTTCGTGATCAGGTTTGAGAGTTATTTTTTTCAATTTTATTTATAGGTATACGGTGTTGAAGTATGCTGAAGATGCTCGAATTAGCCTTCGGCGTTTTATAGTTAGAAGCATAAGGATTTCATTTAAATGAACATCCATACTGATTTCCATCGAATTCGGAGGTGATATACACTGCCAAAAAAATTAACGCACATTCTGAAAATCTCAATTTTAATGAAACTTAACTCTACATTGACTTTATAACTTATTTTTTATGTTCTCTCGGGAAGGTTTTGAACGAAACAAGACACATTAAATGGAAGAAAAATTCAGGATTTCACCGAATATTATGTGGAAGAAGAGAAATAAACAATTTTCAAAATACTGGAATGCTGATAAGTGATTTTATACTTGGTATTTCCACCCCTTGCGCTAATTACAGCTCGGCAACGACGGTTCATACTCAAAATGAGTGATCTTAAAATGTTCTGATCTAATCCTTCCCAGATTTCTCTGAGTTGGATTCCTAAGTCATTAAGAGTAGCTGGATGATTTTCTGAACTTCTCAGCAAGAAGTCCAGATCTCAATCCGATTGAGCAGGTTTAGGACAACCTCAATAGAAGGCTGAGAAGTTCAGAAAATCATCCAGCTACAGCTGGAGTCTCTCGAGACTCCAACCTCTTCAAGGTACTCCTGAACGATGCGCGCACGATGGGGTCTGACATTATCGTCCATGAAAATGAAATTTTCACCATTGTATGGGGCAAATGGCACTACATGTTCTTCAAGAATGTTCCTTATATACCTATCAGCATTCATAGCTCCATTATCCACGACCACTAGGTCTGTGCGAGCAGTCAAAGATATTCCACCCCATTCCATAATCGATCCTCCCCCGAAACCAGTGGTATTCAGGAAATTGCACTGAGCATATCTTTCATGTGGACTTCTGTATACAAGGGAACGTCGATCACAATGGTAGAGGCAGAATATAGAATCATCTGTGAAGAGAACTCTTTCCCAATTAGCCTCTTCCCAATGGATATGCTCTCTCGCAAAATCCAAACGCGCCCTTCGATGGGCTGGGGTAAGAGCTGGGCCTCTTGCCGCGACACGAGGCCTTAAATCATATTCTCTGAGGCGATTTCTTATTGTCTGAGTGATAATTTGCACCCCATGAGTTTGTTCAAGCTGATTTTGAAGGAGGCGAGCGGTTGCAAACCGTAGTCTCAACGAAGAAACTCTCAAGTAACGTTCTTGAATGGCAGTTGTTACCCGTGGTATACCCTGTCCTAGTCTTCGGACATTCATACCTGTCTCCCTGAATCGCTGCAACATTCTGGACACACTTGTATGGGAAACTCCAAACCTTTCCGCAATTCTTGTATATGTCCACACTTCTTCTCGCAAAACTACCGCTTGGGCAGATTCCTCTTGGGTCAAATTGCGTGTTTCGCGTTGCATAGCGATCGAGTGTAGAAAATCAAACGAAAGAAAAACTATTGATCACTAGAATTGATCGAGAACAATTGATTTCAGAATGGAGCCAATACATTCAAAATCTGATAATCTCATCTTTTTTTATTCCTGCTGGGAAAAAACATCTGTATTGAAGAAAAACGTTGAAAGTGGATAACATATGCATGCATAATTCTGATGAAAATAATTATCATTGAGAACACCTTCAGTTGAAATTTGAGATTTCCATAATGTGCGTTATTTTTTTTGCGCAGTGTATAAAATTACCAGAAATTTACGCACAGTCGACTCCCACCTAAAAGTGTTAACAATGCTTCAGTAGACTCGGAAGCAATAAGAACCCAAGAATAACATTCTTGAATTTAATTATGTTAATACGAAATTCCCTGTAAGCAAAACAAACAAAGCGAATGTGTACTAAATAACTAAAGCGCGTATATTGAAATTCAGCTTCAGCTATAGTTCTAATTGAATTTTGAATTTATACGTGAATTTATGTGTGTAACTATTAATATAAATGAAGTCATTTTTATTATTTATGGATATTTTCTGACGAGGCGTAGGTAATAAAATTTTTGGCAATTCATTGTGGTCAAGTCAACAATATAATAAAAATATTTGAATTGCAAGAACACTTGAAATGAACTGATAACGAATATTCGCAGATTAACTTGTGAATCCGATAAAAAATGCTTTTAAATATCTGATGAATGACATGACAATTTTTGAAATTCAGTGAAATCTCATATGCATTATTTCAAGTTTGCGTAAGTATACCTTGTGTTAAATTTTTTTTTTGTCGAATTCTATATTCGTTCCAAACGTAACGCACTATATGTCAATAATGTTAATGGACCATTATCAAACATGTATGAATAAAGCTTTTTATTCAAATATTATTAATATAGGCCAATTGAAAAGTAGCAACAAAACATTGCAAGAGATTAACTAATTGTTACACAAGGAATGTGATGAAATTCCAATTCATTTTATCATTTTTTTAGGGATTGGATTAACTCGGTCTCTACTTGATGGAAATTCATTTGAATCAAAATTGAATGACAGTTATTCTATAAATAACAATTGTTTTGCTGAACTACTGTGTAGAAGAAGATACTTCTTCTTCACATTTTACAGTTATTCAAAATGAGAAAATGTAAAATTTGAAGAAGCTGCTGTGTAGCGAAACAATTGTTATTTTGGTAATTAAATAAAAGAAATATAATGTAATCACTAATTATTTGCTTTTTTTTTCTTTCTATTTTATTGCTTTTCTTTGAGTCATTTGTATTTGACTTGTCCTATATTCTATATACTGTACTGTCTTAATTATTATCAATAAAGTGTATTTATTTAATAACAGTCACTTAATTTCGATAAACGATTAATACAATTTTTCGTCGATTTTTCCAAAAGTCGATCTCATTACAATAAAATTATATACCAACCTACCTTTTAGTTTTTCTTGAAGCCCTGGAAGATAAATTTGTTTGTAGTTCTTCGGAGGATCTTTCTCCTTGAAAGCTGCCACCACCGTAACATCATGTCCTTTTTCAGCTAGAATTTTCATCAGAGTACTACAAGACATGTAGTGACTAGGTGAGGGCATGTGAAAAACACCCAAAATTTTCGCGCTTTCAACCCATGTCAAAAACAAAAGTAGCACACCGAGTTGACCACCAATCTTCATTTCGAACACCAAGATCAGACTGAATATCTCACGTTGAGTCAAACGCTTAACATCTCAGTTTTGAGGTTAGGTCGATTAGATATACTAAAATATACAAAACATGATTTTATAATTCTTATCTCGCATGAATAGACAAGTCATTCTACTTAATTCAAATGTGGGGACAAAGTGCAAAAATTCCTTCCAAGTACAAAAGAAGTTGATATTTGAACCTCTAACACCTACCAAAACAATTCAATGTCCTTCAGATGATGTGTTATTAGATGTTAATTGATTAATAATGTGCTGTTACTTCATAGGCGTCGCTTGAAATTGGTATAAGCCGTGTACCATGAGACTTGTGAGCATTACATCGAATTTTTTCTTGGTTTGGAAATATTATTTATTTATTTTTATTTTGTTTATTCATTTATTATTATTACTAGACAATGTTATCATATTGGATAAGACAGATGGAATGTGAATATCCTTTATATTTAGAAAACTCTATGATTTGTGACATTTTAACATGCTTTTGATTTTTCAAATTAATAATAGCGATATAAGAGAATGAGAAGCTGTCTTGTTGTATTAGAGTTAGGGAATAAAACATTTATTCGCAAAGTGCTTAAATTTATAATACCAAAATTAGATTCAGCACACTATACAACACTTAAAATAAACAACAGACATGTTTTTCAAAAGGACCAATACATATCGATTTGATAATCTGATCAGTTTGAAAAAACTTCTACCTGGAGTATCCGATTGACTCAGCGCAAGAGGTACAGTGCACCAAGGTCCAGGACAATGGGTGCTGCGCTTGCTGTCCACTGACCAAAAACATAAGCATCGATATGTGACATCGATTCATCATTACATCCGTATTTTGACACTTGTATGGTATATTGCTCACTGGCTTCCTTGAAAAAGGTAAAACCAACAACAGAGAATATTACATAACAGTATTTGATCGATTGAGTCCAGAAATTGAGAAGAAACATCCCCAAAAGCAAAAGAAAAAATTCTCTTTCACCAAGACCATGCTCCTTGTCACAAACCGATGAAAACCATGGATGGATTCGTCGAATTGCGCTTCCAATTGCTTGCCACCCTGCTTATTATCCAGATCTGATCACGCAAAAATGAAAGAAATTTGGCTCTAATAAAAAAGTGATTGCTGTGATTGAAAGCTAAGATGAATTTTTTGATATGAATTCCTATTGTTCCTAAAGTTGTTCTTCTTTAGTTTGTTTCTATAAATATGAATTTCATTTCAATACTTCTCTCCCTTGCATTGAAGTTATGATTTTCAATTTTTAACCTTATAATTATCATAAATTTCTTTCAATTTCAATGTTTGGACATTATGAATCTTTACCACTTATCCAGATTATGGTATCTCTAACAGTTATCACTTCTGAACTAAAAATTTTTGAACGTTTTGCCCAAGACATAGATCAAAGATTGGGTAATGGAGGGAATGAAACAAATGCACTTCATAGATTGTACTATTATGTAATATTTTTTTCATAAAAATATTTCGTATCAATGATACCCTTAATTGCTAATCGAAATAAATGATCACAAGTGAATAATTGTTATCTATTGTAGACAATACTCGTATCTCAAATAAATACTTCATGAAACAATATACATATAAATGTATGTTGAAAGACTTTGATTTTTTAGAAGTGCATGATTCAGCATGCTGATCATATTTTAGTTGCAACTTCAATTCTTCTTCTCTTTCGACTTGGAAGTTTGCTTCTTCTTAGAGTAGAGTTTGATTAAAAACCTTAAGCCAAAAACTGCTGAGGCAGTTATTGCTAAAATGAAGAGAACGACATCTATCAGCATATATTGGTACCATTCCAAGTCTAAAGCTGCCACCCTTAGGTGTTGGGCACCCTTGTTCCTCACTACATACTCCACCCAATAATTTACTGCATCAGCTGGTTCCATAGGCTTGTCCTTCATGATTCTTGATCTCGTCTTAGCATTCTCTCGGTACCTATGTGGAATTCACAGATGTAAACTCACTAAAATTGAATTTGTTAAATGAAACTCACTTTGGATTCTCCAGCAATTCATCTAGTATTTCACCGAAACTATCTTCAGTTATTTGTTTGAAGGGAAGGTGTCTGGCGAATCCATTTGCTTCAGCTCTTTTTCCGTTAAGTTCTTGCTCAGCGAATATGGATAAGGCCATAACAGGTAAGCCGTGGTAAACAGCCTCCATTGTACTGAAGAGACCTCCATGTGAGATGAACAACTTTACGTTCTTGTGAGCTAAAAAGATATAGAAGTGAATGGAGTAGATGTACAAAGTAAGACTCTGAAAATTTGATGATGATATTGTAAAGTAGTAAGAAGACCAAACTCTTGCCTCCAATTAAAATGAAATGAGGTTCGTTCAACTCACCGAAAATGTCATTTTGTGGTAGCCAGTTACTGATGATGACATTGTCAGGCTTGCCAGGCAGATCAGTATCTTCAAATTTCCAGATGATGGTCTCTTTGAGTTTGGAAAACTTCCTGAGTATGAAATCTCTCGTTTTTTTGGGCATATCTTTGCTCTTCACATTGGAACCCAAACTGAAATAAATAACTCCATGTTTTGCGTTGTCCAAGATTTTTTGCAGATATTCAGGCAAAGGTTTGGGCTTTCTTATGTGGAAACCACCAATGTCTTTCATGCTTGGCACTTTGGGAAGAGGATCATGCACGCTTGGATCTGAATTCAGCAGAACCAAGGAAACGTTGTAGGCTATGTCTGATATATGTGGAGCATCTGGGTAGTAATTATGTAACATTCTGTTCTGAGCAGGTAGGGATACCAAGTTGAAGAACAAGTTGGAGTAAATGTAGAATATCGTGTTTTCCACTCGTTCCAAGAATGTCATATGGTTTGTAAGGTGTGCCAAAGTTGGGACATATGAAATAGGTTCTGGGTTTCCCTGGTAACGGTTGGTCCATTCGTTAGCATCCATGGGGTTGTATACAATGAGAGGTGCGTTGAAATGACGTGCAACGTATTTCATAGCTTCAGATGCAAACTCTTCTACGATGACAGCGTCAAATTTTTCGTTCGTCTTCATGAACTCTTTGAAGTTGGTGTGATTGAAAGCCATATCTTGGAAGCTGTTGCTTATGAAGTGGAATACTATTGGTAGTAGAACTGAGTAAGAATTCATCTCGAAGTAATTCACAGTGTAACCTAAAAGAGAATTCAATTCATTATCATATAATAAAAGTAAGAGGGGAATAACTGCGGAAGTTTTAAAGTGAAATTATACCTTGTTTTTATAGGTGGAATTTATACAGAAGGAGCCTGAGGGAAATTAAAACTTCAGCAGAGTGTTATACGGTTCAGCTTCTTTTTAAATATTTTCATTGGTAAAGTTTCTCTAGCTACAGGGGTGGTTGATATTGGTATTCATGTTTTCTATGAAACCAATTATGATTTATGATAAGTCATGTTGTTCAAGGTGGCTTTTGAATAAATCAAATTGCAATTATTGTGATATGATATTTAAGTTAATTACTTTGACAAGTTAGCTTGCAATAATTCTCGCATTTAAAATGAAATTATTGTCAATTAACTTGCATGATTGGGTATAAAGTTTGGATAGAGGAAATATATCGAGTCAAATGGAGAACAATCTGCACTGCTTACAGAAAGTCATTGAAATACATTTGGAGAATACATAATATGTTCTAAAACTTTGCGGTAGAAATATTTATTCAGCGGCAGTATAGCGATAAATGTTGTTAATTCCTTTATTATGTTTTATTGATTTTTCGAAGAATTGATTTATTATTTAATTCCGTCTTTTGCTTCAAGGATGAATGAATTGGGAAGATCAATCCCGTAGCAATTCATTTTTGAGTGAAATTTCTTGCAAATAGCTCTTCTAACGGGTGTTTATTTTTTCGAGGTATATAACTTTAAGTTGGCATTACTGTTCAAGATGGCGACCGATTTAACAGCTGTCAAGTGATTTATTCTCAGTTTGGTTTGGCAATTCATCATGAATAGACTCACGCCTGAACAACGCTTGCAAATATTGCAATTTTATTTCGAAAATAATGGTTCTGTGCGGAATACGTATCGCGCACTACGTCCATTTTATTTTGTTTAGCGATGAAGCGTCTTTCTGGTTGAATGGCTACGTCAACAAACAAAACATCCGCATTTGGAGTGAAGCTAATCCTCAAGTGTATGTCGAAACACCGTTACATCCCGAAAAACTGACTGGTGGAATCATTGGTCCTTACAGCTTCAAAAACGATGATGGCCAGAACGTTACAGTCAATGGTGATCAGTATAGAGCCATGATTACTAACTTTTTCATTCCTGAATTGAACAACCATGATCTCCAGGAGCTGTGGTTCCAAAAAGAAGGCGCAACATGTCACACAGCTCGTGCCACAATCGATTTATTGAAAGACACGTTTGGTGACCGCCTAATTCCACGTTTTGGACCTGTGAATTGGCCTCCAAGATCTTGTGATTCAACACCGCTAGACTACTTTCTGTGGGGCTATGTAAAGTCATTGGTCTATGCGGATAAGCCACAAACCCTCGACCATTTGGAAGACAACATTCGCCGTGTTATTGCCGATATAAGGCCACAAATGTTGGAAAAAGTCATCGAAAATTGGACGTCCAGATTGGACTACATCCGAGCCAGCCGTGGCGGTCATATGCCAGAAATCATATTTAAAATGTAATGCCACAAGATTATCTTGCGGATAAATAAAATTCATGTCAATCGAATAATCCATCGTTGTTTTATTGAAATTTAAAGATCTATAGCTCTAAAAAAACACCCTTTATATGACTTTCAACTATTTCGGATATGAGATTTCAACACGTTGAGCATGGACCAATTTTTTTCCATTTCCCATAGTTTATTATCGAAAATAATAGATTAATTCGCATGTTATCAGGAAATATCACATCTTTTTTCGTATACAGTGTAGAAAATTGAGATTGAACAGTAAATATATAAACTCACGTTGAGCCTCTTCGAACAACCCATCTAAATATATCTGCCGGTAGTTCTTAGGCGGATTTTTCTCCTTGAAAGCCGCCACCACTGTAACATCATGCCCCTTTTCAGCGAGAATCTTCATCATGGTACTACCGGCCATGTAGTGACTTTTGCCGGGCACATGAAAAACACCCAGTATTTTGGCGCACTCAATCCCGGTCAGAAGGACCAGGCAAATACCGAGAAAACCGATGATCTTCATCTTGATTTCGAAGTTTTAGAGATACTGAGCTTGTATCGATTGAATAAGTTTATTTATAGGAATACTAGGTGTTCAGGTTGTATCGTTGCAAAGCGAAAATTTTTGAGATAACGGTTAGGGATATGATTCAGCTCGAACGAAATCGAGTAGAGTGCTTGTGACGATTAGTCGGCAGATTGTAGAGATGAATAGTGTTTTCGGCCGTAACCTTCAGTCCGCTACACATCGACGATTTGTGAAAACATGTGAAGTAGTGACTAGTAAATAGTAGTTATGAATAGATATGTTATGGAAGCATAGGCGTCGTTGTAGTTATTTAGTAAGGGGATACAAATTCAGCTGGTGAATTGTTTTGAAGGCGAAAAAACTTCTGAAATCCTTTTCTCATGGAAAGTGTCAACTGAAAATGGTTTCAGTAGAGTTCTAGGATATTGAACTGGGATACAATTAGGGAATCCAATCCCGTACCAAAAAAAAAATCCTGCAAATCCGCGGGATGAAAAGAATCCCGCGGATCCGCAAGAATGTGGGATTGTTAACAATATATATATTCTTTATACTCAACCTATAAAACATGCTCATAAAAAGTCCAACTGTTCTCGCGAGTGTGGAAGTTTATGGCACGAGCCTGAAAGGCGAGTTTGCCGCTAACACACGAACGAGAAGAGGACTTTTCCTACAACTGCCATGAAAAGTAGCGTATTCCTCATAGCTTACACTCGCGAGAAGAGTTAGACTTTCCCCACTTGTTGCACAATATACTATTCTCCACATGTTGCACACTATACTTTTCCTACAACTGCACGAATTTCAATAATTCAATTAATGGACTTGATTCAAATCAAAATGGCCTTCGTTGACAGTATGTGCTAATTAATTGCGTTTCCATAGAAACAACTCAAAAGCCTAATTCCATTGGTCTACAAAGCGAGATGTGGGCAAAGTGCCGTGTGGAAAAATATTTCTCACACTGTGAGCAATACATAGTTTTGAAGTTGAGTATGCTATGAAGTATACGCTACTTTCCATAGCAGTTGTAGGAAAAAGTGTTTATTTCATGGCAACAGCTTTCAAGTTTTGCCGCGGGTAAACTAGAAAAATCTGCCCACAAGTGTTGTCTCACAGTTTTTCCAACTAGAAACCATTTGTTGTTCAAAATTGAGCGTTTGTGATTGGTGGAAATTAAGTCGAGGGGCGGAGTTGTAAACAGCTCCAAGTATGTACCTGTACCCCTATTCCATCTGCATTCAAAAAGGGTCATTTCATGTTTTAATAACTCTTAAGTGTTGTTCGTACTCGTGCTCGTACAGCTATAAAAGAAGGCTTAGATCTGGTACCCACGCAGTACAAATACTGCGATTCCTCTTGCAAATTCAAAGTCGATAAGTTAGATAAAGATACTTTATCCTCATCAGCATAAGTGATAAATGGTCTTCGGTTTGGATTGTGTTTTGTCTTCTGAAGACGTCTCTATTTGTAGCCTGTCAGTCAAACTCTTAATTTCATTTCGTAATGTTGACTTACTATGGAGTATACAAATGTATAATCTTGGCCATTTTTAGACATTGACTGTTATCCCAGAAATTCTAGAAATTATCCTGGGTTTTCTAAATACGGTATCATACTTATCATTAATGAACGGTGCTCTTTTATCCTAGATAATAAAGCTTTAATCATTTCCTTACTCAATGTCGAGTTATAATGACTTTACAATTTGCTGATCATGAATCGTAGTGTAGTTTCAGCAGTATCTAGTGTTGCATCTTCGTCCGTAACTTATGAGTGGTTCATTGCTTTTTGGGACGCGTCAAAAGACGTTTGCGCTTTTATTGTCTATTATGCAATTTAATATTGAATTTTGCAACCACAGTTTAGAAAACTAAAGCACTTTGGGGTTGTCGTGAAGCATGTTCTCGACCGGGAATGGTTGAAGCGAGTAAGAGATCTAAAGAAACCTTGTGTGCTCCTCAAAAACAACTGAGAATACTGCTGCTGTAGCCCGTAGTGTTGAGGAAAATCCAGGTTTGTCGAATCCTCGTCAATCTTGTGAATTAGGCATTCCACAAACGACATTACACCATATTTCGTATAAAGACTCAAGTTTTAAGGTTTTTAAAGTTCAGTTAACACAAGGACTCAATCCGGTCGATCACCAGCAACGTCTTCGCCGATTGAGCCCTTAAGATGCATCAAAATGATATGGATTTTCATCGAAACACAATCTTCAGTATGAGGCCCAGTTTCATAACTTTAATTGTCAAATAGGGGACTCGCAAAATTCAAGAATGATTCTTGAATAGCTTCCCCGTCCTTAACCTGTCACTGTTTGAGTAATTGCATCTTTCATATTCAAAAATGAAACTGGTAACTGTTACGGTGGATGAATTGCGTTACCGAGGTACGATTAATGATTCTTGATAACCGAAGTTGGAAGATATTGATGTGGAAGATGTTTGTTTTCAACAAGACAGCGCTAAGTGCCACACAAGTAATGAAACAATCGTAATTTAGTAGGAAAAGTTTCCAGGCAGTTATTTTACGAAGAATGGCCTCTGAAATCTTGTGATTTGTTACATTTTCTATGGGTATACGGGAAAGATAAGGTCTATGCTTATCAATCGATTCAAGACCTTGAAGATGGAATTCGTGAAGTTGTCGAGGACAAACAACCGCAAATGTAAGGATTGGTCTTGGGAAATTTCATAGAAAAATCAAATGATGCAAACACAGCTGTAGAGGCCATTTCGCTCATTTCCTCCTTCAATGGAATAAACATATACATTAATTTCTCTTAATATATCCTCTATTTGTTCTGTATCGAAATGAAACCTCTTGATGATCAAACTGAAGTAATGGGTTGAGGAAAAACTATTGTTTTGTAATGTAATTCCTTTTTTATTATGGTATCAGAGAAGAACCCTATTCAATCTACGCTTATGGGGCCATGTATGTAAAATCATAGTGACTCTTTTTTCATTAACTCTATTTAATATGGAAATTGTAACTTAGACCGAGGTATATTTCGATGAGTTTTCTCAATGGTTTGAGATTTTCTATGATATAAAAGAGGACATAATAAACTATTGCCCTATTGAAATCACAGAACATAATATTTCAAGACACTTTTTATTAGGTCTATTCAAAAATAATTTGTACAATTAAAGAAATACTTTAACATATTCTTTCATTTCATCATTTGTCTGCAGCAAATACAATATTAATCATTCTTCTTTCCGGGCGATAATTTCTTTTTCAATACACTATTGAACAGAAATCTCAACGAGAAAACTACTGCTAATAACACAGCCAAAATGAAGAGCACCACATCTATCAGCAAATATTGGTACCATTCCAGATCTAAAGCTGCCACCCTAAGATGTGGAGCCCCCTTGTGTCTTATCACATACTCCACCCAATAATTTAGAGCATCTGCAGGCTCCATAGGTTTGTCTCTCATAATTTGGGACCTCATTTGGGCATTCTCCTTATATCTGCGAAAAAATTAATTCAATGAAACTTGTGTAAATATGTGTATAGAGTAATGAGAATAGAATGAAGCTTGCATATTTTGAGTAGAACCTTTGAGAAGATTATTGTGTTTTACTAAAGGGTAACCAATATTCAGCAAGAGATATATCCAACATGATTTAAGTCGAGATCAAATAATAGAGACCAGGTTAAAAATTAAGAGGATTCCAATTTAATATCTCTACTTATACGATTATCGAATTAAATTTGAATCTTCTCGAAGGAATTTCAAGCATAATGGAATAACTTAGAATCTTACTTCGGATCACTCAGCAAGTCGTCTAAGACTTCACTGAATATGTGTTCTGTGACTTCTTTGAATGGAATATGTCTGGCGAAACCATTAGCTTCAGCTCTATTACCATTGAGCTTTTGATCAGCACCGACCGATAAAGCCATAACTGGCAGTCCGTGGTAAACAGCCTCCATTGTACTGAAGAGACCACCATGGGAGATGAACAATTTTACGTTTTTGTGAGCTGAAAAGATGAAACAGAGGATTAAAGGGATATACAAATTAAGACCTGAACAATTCGAGAATCTTGTGAGATACTAAGAGGCCTAAAGTTATGTATCCAATCGAAATTAAATGATAATTGTTCAAATTACCGAAAATATCATTTTGAGGCAGCCAACTCCTGATGATAACGTTATCAGGCTTGCCAGGTAAGTCAGGATCTTCAAATTTCCAGATGACAGTCTCCTTGAGTTTGGAAAACTTTCTGAGTATGAAATCTCTCGTCTCTTTGGGCATATCTTTGCTCTTCACATTGGAACCCAAGCTAAAAAAGATAACTCCATGTTTAGCGTTGTCCAAGATCGTTTGGAGATCTTGAGGCAAAGGTTTCGGCTTTCTTATGTGGAAACCACCAATGTCTTTCATGCTTGGCACTTTGGGAATGGGTTCTTGGACGCTTGGATCAGAATTCAGAAGAACCAAGGAGACATTGTAAGCTATGTCTGCTAGATCTGGAGCACTTGGAAAATATTTGTGAACTAATCTATTGTGAGCTGGAAAGTTTATAAGGTTGGAGAGTAATTTTGCATAAACGTAGAAAAAAGTATTTTCAACTCTCTCCAGGAATGACATATGGTTTGTGAGATGGGAGACATAGAAATTGGGATGGTATGATGGTGTGTCCGGGTTACCCTGGAAGGGATTGGTCCAATCGTTTGCATCTAGAGCGCTGTAAACAATCAAGGGTGCGTTGTAATGGTGGGCAACGTATTTGATGGCCTCTGATTGGAATTCTTCAATGATGACAGCATCAAATTTTTCATCAGCCTTTAGGAATTCCTTGAAGACTGTGTGATTGAAGACATCCTCTATGAATTCAGTGGACATGAAGTGGAAAAATATTGGCCCCATCAATGGAGAAGGATTGAAGTCGAACATCTTCATGTTGGCAAACACATCTGTGAAAAAATGGGGTAAGAGATCAAAAAACTGCTGAAGATATTAACTGGAATTAACAACTACTATATACACTGCTCAACAATTGATAGGGATCACTTACTTGTTCTAAATTTATTTCTGAAATATTCGCTCCAAGATTATAAATTTAGTCAGATATCAGAGTATTTTCAGTTGATAATATGGTTCACTTGAGAAAAGAATGAAAAAATGGAAAGTTGGAGAGAAAAAAAGACTTTATTAGGAACACTCAAAATTCTGTGTTTGAATAACATAAAAATTTTATGATGAAACCACAAGAAGGCTGAAGTTTCGGTTAAGCTAGTACCTAGTTGGTCCCCCACGAGCTCGTCTCAAGCATTCTACCCTACGAGGCATACTTTCGATCAAACGATTTATAAAATTTTGGGGCAAATTCGTCCAAATATCCCGTAAAGCGTTAGAAAGGTCCTCCAGGTTATTGATCGGTTGTTCTAAGGTTGACAATTGTCTAGACATCTCAGACCAGACATGTTCGATGCAATTCATGTCTGGAGAGCGAGCTGGCCAGTCCATCCTTTCAATAGCATGAGTTTCTAGCGCTTCATTAACCAGACGACTACGGTGTGGACCGGCATTATCGTCAATTAAAATGAAATTCTCGCCCACGGCAGCCGCAAACGGAACAATTATGGGTTCAATAATCATATCGTGATATTTCTGGCTGGTCATGGTGGTGTTCTGCAGAACAACCAACTCTGTGCGTTGGTTCAAACAAATGCCTCCCCATACACATATAGAACCTCCGCCAAAAGCTGTTGTGGGTACCATAAACTGTTCTACATACCTTCGACCTCTTTACCTCCAAGCAAGAATACGTCCATCGGAGTTGACCAAACGAAATCTAGACTCATCCGTAAATAAACATCGGCTCCAATCTTCAAGTGTCCAATTGCGGTGCTCCTCAGCCCATTGCCGTCGATGAACCCGGTGTTCCCTATTCAAACGGGGATGTTGTACCCTCCTACGTGCTCTCAAACCACGAACATGTAGTCGTCGTCTTACAGTCTGGTTCGAAATTAGAACTCCTGTTGCAACTCTCAGTGATCTATTGAGCCGCGACGCCGGGTAAGTGGGATTTCTCCTAGCATTGAGTATCAAAAGACAATCTTGGGCAGCTGTTGTACTGCGCTGCCGACCTCCCCCATGAACATAAGCTACTGAGTCGTTTTGGATGAACCTATTCCAAGCCCGACTCACGACACTTTGCGAAACATTCAACCGCCGGGACACTTCTCGCTGGGACAAACCTTCCTGTATCCACCGTATGATTTGGTCCAGTTGCACAGGAGCCAAACGTCTTCTCGGCATGACTGATAAGCTGATTTTTGTTCTCATTTCTTCAATTATTGTCACCTTATGTGTTTGAACGAGAGAAAAAAACAGATTTAATAACAAATACCACATTGCTTTTCACTCCGCCTGTAACAGCCTACAGATAATAATCGAATTTGTGAACAAGAGCCGATGAAGTGAGGAAGACTTTGATATAATCAACTCAAAACATCTTACTTTTTCCTTAGAGAACATATAATGTACAGATATTCACGAGATAACTTGAAAAAAATACAAATGAAGAGAAGTTCATAAGTGATCCCTAGCAATTGTTGATCAGTGTTGTTTCTTAGAATTTCATCATGAAATTTGTGGTGTTATTTGACATGGCTAATGTTTTCACTTACCTTCTAATTTTTTACTGAGTCCATCCAGGTAAATCTGTCGATAGTTTTTGGGTGGATTCTTCTCTTTGTGAGCAGCAATCACAGTGACGTCATGTCCTTTTTCAGCCAAAATCTTCATCAGGGTGCTACAAGCCATATAGTGACTCTTACCGGCTAAATGGAAAACACCCAGTATTTTCGCACATTCTACCGTGGCCAAAATAACCAAGAAAGCACCTACCACACCGAAGATTTTCATTCTAGAGTCCAGATACCTTACTTATCACTGTCAAAATAAGCTCATCGAGGTATTTTTGCAGTTTATAAGTTCCAAACATTATACAACCAATATTCGCAGATAAAGTCATATCTGATGTATCTGAGCTAGAGTGTTAATGATTTAGATCAATTGAAAAATAGATTCAGGCCGGGACTAAATAAAAATTGAGTTTGGATTGAATTTTCACTTTCCTATCGTGGTTGTTTCTGAGCACAAACGAAATCAACTAACAGATACCTAATATTATGATTTAATTGTAGATTCAAAGTCGTCATTCGTTTAAGTTCTAAGGAGGGGATTGGTTCTAGTGAGTCTATTTTCGTTACATCTGACTTGAAGATATTGGAGGTATATTTGAAACAATAACTCTTGCTTCGATCAAGAATTTATAGGGAAATGCTAATATGAAATTCGAGAAAATATCCAAATGTAAAATATCATTTTGATCGCAGCTTTACAATTATCAATAAACCAAAAGTTCAACGAGCCATATTTACAGAACCCCTAGTTGGATTCTGTCCATTGAAAAACTCAACTACAGAATTAAATATTCGAAACTACCCTGAAAATATCGATATAATTGAATTTGTGGGTTGATTCGTCATCAGTGAGTTTAATTTTATCATTTGAAACCATTTGTGGCTCAAAATCAGTAAATTACAGACATCGTGACGAAATAATATGGTAATCTGATTGGGGAACGAGTGCTCAAAAAGTGATTTTCCCTACGGCTGATATATACCTATACTTCACGAAAACAGTTATTAATGATTAAGCAATCATTGATAACGATGGTATTCATTCTGATCTTTATTTTGCAAATTCATTTTGAAAAGAAAAAATCATTAATGGAATCTATGTGTCTATGCTCATTCATTCATAATTGAATATCTCCATTCATTTTATTTTTATTCACTAGATGAAATAAATATCCTTACAAACCATTAATATTTTCTGGTTTGATACAATAACAGGAAATCAATATCCCATATGATTGCTCACAAAAATATTTATAAGAGAAAATTAATGTCAGCAGATGTTTTTTGAAAACTTTTCATCACACCTTACAAACGAAGTACATCAAAGAATTCAAGATTTTAGAAAACAAAATTTTGTTCATTATTTAATTTTCCTACAGTAAACATAAAGTTAATTTTTCTTTTTTTCGGATGTTGGTTTCTTTTTCAATACAACTTTGAGCAGAAATCTAATAGAGAAAACTGCTACTAATATCACAGTTAAAATGAAGAGCACGACATCTACCAGCAAATATTGGTACCATTCCAGATCTAAAGCTGCCACCCTAAGATGTGGAGCCCCCTTGTGTCTTATCACATATTCTACCCAATAATTTACAGCATCTGCAGGCTCCATAGGTTTGTCTCTCATAATTTGAGATCTCATTTTGGCGTTCTCTCTATATCTGTGAAAGAATGATTGAATATATCTTGCTGGCGGAATAGGTACATAACAAACTTGTGAAATGGAGTCTGCACGTTCAAAGCAATTTTGATGATATGAGTGGAACGTTGAACAGTTTCATTCTAAACTTTAACGAGTTTCTTGTGTTCCACTAAAAGCTAACTATTCAACGCAACGTATATTTAATATGTCTTAATCCGGAGGAAAGCAATGCAGACCGTCTTATGGAACAGTTTCAAAGGAGTTATATCAAATCCAATTTGAATCTCAGCGTAACAATTGCAAGTATGATTAAGTGAATTACGAACTTACTTTGAATCTTTCAGCAAGTCGTCTAAGATTTCACCGAAATTGTCTTCTGTTAGTTCCTTGAAGGCAATATGTCTAGCAAATCCATTAGATTCAGCTCTTTTTCCGTTCAGTTTTTGCTCTGCGAAAACTGAAATAGCCATTACTGGTAGTCCGTGGTAAACTGCCTCCATTGTACTGAAGAGGCCACCATGAGAGATGAACAATTTGACGTTTTTGTGGGCTAAAAAGGTGAAGAAGAGGATTAAGTTGATGAACAAATTGTGACCTGAATGATTTGAAAAACTTGTGAGATACCTAGAAGGCAAAAGTTATGTATCCAAAAGAAATGAAATAAGAACTGTTCAACTTACCGAAAATGTCATTTTGAGGCAGCCAACTCCTGATGATAACGTTATCAGGCTTGCCAGGTAAGTCAGGATCTTCAAATTTCCAGATGATAGTCTCTTTGAGTTTGGAAAACTTTCTGAGTATGAAATCTCTCGTCTCTTTGGGCATATCTTTGCTCTTCACATTGGAACCCAAGCTGAAATAGACAACTCCATGTTTTGCGTTGTCCAAGATCGTTTGGAGATCTTGAGGCAGAGGTTTGGGCTTTCTTATGTGGAAACCACCAATGTCTTTCATGCTTGGCACTTTAGGAATTGGTTCATGCACGCTTGGATCAGAATTCAGCAGAACCAAGGAGACATTGTAAGCTATATCTGCTAGATCTGGGGCATTTGGAAAATATTTGTGAACTAATCTATTGTG
The DNA here is from genome assembly GCF_914767665.1 of Harmonia axyridis. Classification (NCBI taxonomy): domain Eukaryota; kingdom Metazoa; phylum Arthropoda; class Insecta; order Coleoptera; family Coccinellidae; genus Harmonia; species Harmonia axyridis. The sequence continues at coordinate 38,646,097 of NC_059505.1, forward strand.
AGCTGGAAAGTTTATCAAGTGTGTCATAATTTTTCCATAAAGGTAGAAAAAACTATTCTCAACTCTCTGTAGGAATGACATATGATTCTGGAGATCGTTCAAAAAGAAATTGGGATGGTATGATGGTGTATCTGGGTTACCCTGAAAAGCATTGGTCCAATCGTTTGCATCCTGGGCGCTGTATACAATCAAGGGCGCGTTGAAATGGTGGGCAACATATTTGATGGCTTCTGCTTGGAATTCTTCAACAATGACAGCATCGAATTTTTCACCAGTCTTCATGAATTCCTTGAATGTTGTATGGTTGAAGACATCCTCTATGAATTCCGTGGACATGAAGTGAAAAAAAAATGGTCTTACGTATGGAGATGGTTCAAATTCGAACATGTTCATTTTGATCATGAAATCTGTGGAAATAAGTTTTTTGAAATTCATATCACTGAAATTCTATTTATTTTTGAACAATGTAATATTGGGAATAATAGATGTTTCCACTTACCTTCTAATTTCTTACTGAGTCCATCGAGGTAAATCTGTCGATAGTTCTTTGGTGGATTCTTCTCTTTGAGAGGAGCGACCACAGTGACATCATGCCCTTTTTCAGCCAAAATCTTCATCAGGGTACTACAAGCCATATAGTGACTCTTACCGGCTAAATGGAACACACCCAGTATTTTCGCACATTCTACTGTGGTCGAAAAAACCATTAAAACACTAAGCAAACCGATAACTTTCATCTTCGAGTCAAGATTTCTAACCTTTCTTTTTTAAAAAAATACGATCAACAATATATGTTTGCAGTTTAGATCATCCAAACATTATACAATAACATTTCACAGATAAAACCATATCTGAACTGAAGTGCTAAAGGATATAAATGATTTTGTATCATTGAAAGAAATTTAGGTGTCTATATTCAGGCCGGGACTAGATACAAATTGAATTTGGATTGAAGTTTTCAACTTTCCTAAGACAATTATCAATCGTTGTTGTTTGTAAACACAAACTATATCAACTGACGGGTAACGTAATGATTCAATAGTGACCTTGAGGTCGTCATTTGGTTAATTTCTGACGAGAGGACCGGTTCTAGTATGTCTATCTGACCTGTAGATGTTGGAAGGATATTTGAAACAATTACCGAACACTTATTTTGATGAAAATTCCTAGAGGAATCCTCACATAGAGAGAATTGAATTTGAGCACGGATTGGTCATAAATATTTCAATTCTTATCGTTTGAGACCAATCCCGGCTCAAAATTCTAAAATTACAGTCATGATGACGTAATAAAATGATACTCTGTTCGGGGAATGAGCGCTCAGAAAAATGATTTGCAATGTGGGCGATATATTTCACCATAAATCGGTACTTTACAATAACCTTGAAGCTTAGAATGATTAAGCAATCATTCATAAAGATAGTATTCTTATCTTGATTTTGAAAAAATCTCAAAATGATATCATATATAGAATTCGATAATAAAATTTTATCTATTCCTCCTTATTTTTTAGTTTCATATTCATTCTAATTTCATCGGAGAAAACAAACGTCCCTGTAATCATTTATATTATACACTATCATACAATAATTGAGAATTAATGTCCAAAAAGAATGATTTCGAATAAAATCAACTCATTGTGAGTTCCAGTGGAACTATTGCAATTGAAATAAATCACAGCAAGCGATTTTTGAAAATTTTTTTTCAGATATAAAAAAATAATTTGTACATACATGAAAAATACAAGATTCAATAAATTATTTTGGTCAGTTTTTCATTTCCCCACAATCAATATAATGTCAATCTTTCTTTTTTTCGGATGTTGGTTTCTTTTTCAATACTTTCATTAAATACCTCAGAGAGAAAACTGCTACTAATATCACAGCTAAAATGAAGAGCACTACATCTATCAGCAAATATTGGTACCATGCCAGATCTAAAGCTGCCACCCTAAGATGTGGAGCCCCCTTGTGTCTTATCACATACTCCACCCAATAATTTACAGCATCTGCAGGCTCCATAGGTTTGTCTCTCATAATTTGAGATCTCTTTTTGGCATTCTCACTATATCTGTGAAAAAAATTGGAATCTAGAATCTTTTACTCAACAAATTTAACATTGAATAATAATTTGTTTTATATCTGTTGAACAAAATGATTGAATATATCTTGCTGGTGAAATAGGTATATAACTTATTGTGAAATGGAGTCTTTTAAGCAATTTTGATGATATGAGTGGAACGTTGAACAGTTTCATTCTAAACTTTAACGAGTTTCTTGTGTTCCACTAAAAGCTAACTATTCAACGCAACGTATATTTGATATGTCTTAATCCGGAAGAAAGCAATGCAGACCGTCTTATGGAACAGTTTCGAAGGAGTTATATCAAATCCAATTTGAATCTCAGCGTAGCAATTGCAAGTATAATCAAGTGAATTACAAACTTACTTTGAATTTTTCAGCAAGTCATCCAAGATATCACTGAAATTGTCTTCTGTAAGTTCCTTGAAGGGAATATGTCTAGCAAATCCATTAGATTCAGCTCTTTTTCCGTTCAGTTTTTGCTCTGCGAAAACTGATAGGGCCATAACTGGTAGTCCGTGGTAAACTGCCTCCATTGTACTGAACAGGCCACCATGGGAGATGAACAATTTGACGTTTTTGTGTGCTAGAAAGATGAACAAGAGGATTACAAATTGAGACCTGAATAATTTGAAAAACTTGTGAGATTCCTAGAAGGCTAAAGTTATGTATCCAATTGAAAAGAAATGAGACTTGTTCAACTTACCGAAAATGTCATTTTGTGGGAGCCAATTCCTGATGATAACGTTATCAGGCTTGCCAGGTAAGTCAGGATCTTCAAATTTCCAGATGACAGTCTCTTTGAGTTTGGAAAACTTTCTGAGTATGAAATCTCTCGTTTCTTTGGGCATATCTTTGCTCTTCACATTGGAACCCAAACTAAAATAAATAACCCCATGTTTTGCGTTGTCAAGGATCGTTTGGAGATCTTGAGGCAAAGGTTTGGGCTTTCTTATGTGGAAACCACCAATGTCTTTCATGCTTGGCACTTTTGGAATTGGTTCATGCACGCTTGGATCAGAATTCAACAGAACCAAGGAAACGTTGTAAGCTATATCAGCTAGATGTGGAGCATCTGGGTAATATTTATGTACAAGCCTATTCTGAGATGAAAAGTTTATCACGTCGGACATTAATTTAGAGTAAATGTAGAAAACACTATTTTCCACCCTCTCGAAGAAAGACATGTGGTTCGTGAGGTGTGTCATTAAGTAATTTGGGTGATAGGATGGTGTGTCTGGGTTTCCTTGATAGGTACTTGTCCATCCATTTGCATCCTGGGCGCTGTAGACAATCAGAGGAGCGTTGAAATGATGGGCTATATATTTCATGGCTTCTGATTGGAATTCTTCAATGATGACAGCATCGAATTTTTCGTCAGTCTTCATGAATTCCTTAAAAGTTGGATGGTCGAAGACATCTTCAATGGAACTGGTAGACATGAAGTGGAAGAATATAGGCTTCAAGTATGGAGAAGGGTCGAAATCAAACAATTTTATGTTCTTGACAACTTCTGTGGGGGAAAATTATGAAAAAATAATTGGTTGACCCAGACTCATTTCAAAGATATAATTTAGTATTGCTAGAATAGTTAAGTAGGTATTTAAAATAATATATACTTCAACATACCATCGTTTTTCTTACTAATACCATCTAGATAAATCTGTCTATAGTTCTTTGGTGGATTTTTCTCTTTGAGAGGAGCGACCACTGTGACATCATGCCCTTTTTCAGCCAAAATCTTCATCAGGGTGCTACAAGCCATATAGTGACTCTTACCAGATAAATGGAACACACCCAGAATCTTTGCACATTCGACTGTGGTCGAAACGGCTAGAAAAACACTAAGCAAACATATTAGTTTCATATTTGAGCAGAAATGGTACAAACTATAGAACTCCCGACAACATATTATCCACGATCCAGCTTTGCATATAGTTTATACCTTTACAAAATGACACAGCATAAATTTGCAGATAGAGGCATATCTAACTAGATTGGTAAACGATTTAGATCAGCTTGATTAGGGTTTATATTTATCAACCTCCACTTAGCAAACGTTTTTGTTGATGAACAAGAGTGATATAAACACATGGTTATCGCTATATGCAACTGTGAAAGGGAGGTAGAATTTTGGTGATTTTGTTTGGAATAGAACGGTTCATGTACGTTGAAATTTAAGCACATAAAAATGTATTTTTTTCGAATTTGAAGATATAATGGTAATCTATTAGAAAAAAGGTAACAATTGATCGTATTGTTCAGAAATTTCAAATCAAATCATGTACTTTTTCTTGACGAGCTTCATTTTGTCTGTTTATCTCAATTTCAATTCTTCTTCACAATCTTCAATTGTTTCAATTCTCTTAATGAACAGACTATTAAATATAGTTTTTTTCTCGAATTTTGTGTGCCGAAAAGTCGAAAATGGTTTTCTGAGAAAAATTTATTGATTGAAAGCAAAAACTACATAATTTTTTTTTAAATTTAAGGCAAAATCCATATTCACATTTTTTTGTTTGTAGGAACTAGTTGAATTACACGTAGGTATCTCAAGTAATAGTTTCAGTTTCATTTTTTTTATTGTTATATTCATATAGAAAAAAGTTTCATGAATATTAACCTGCAAATACAGGGTGTTAAAGTTTGATTTTTTTATAATATCCGCATATTTCACGTGATTTTTAACTGAAATTTTGCATAGATATTCCTTAGTCTATCAGATGGCAAATCTACAATGTGAAATTTTTTCTGGAACAGCTTTTTCCGTCCTAATCCATGATTATTGCACTTTCATTCCTAAAATTATCCAAGGAATCTCTCATTTTCATTTGTATCTCCAATTTATGAACATCCTGTTCCTGTATAGGTAAGCTCCTTTAGCTCCAAAAACTCGGAAATTTTGCGTGGGAGTTTTCCAATGACATTTTGAATCTAGAGTACAATTAGGAGTACAAAAGTAAGTATTTTGTTTTCAGTTTAATCAGTCCTGAAGGGTATAAAATGAATATACACCACGGGACTTAATTCCTTAGTTGAAATTTTGGATTAAAATGTGTCACAAGTTTTATAATATACTATTTCATTATATCATTCTCATTTCTTCATTTTGTCTATTCATCTCGAGTGTGTTTTGTTACAATTTAAACAATAAATGGATTATCAAACAAAGTGTATTTTTTGGAATTTGTTTTGAAAATGGTATTCTGTGCTAAAACGTCAAAAATTATAAGGGGATTTGAGATAAACTCATGTATTTCGATTTGCCAACGAAGTATTTCTTATTTTAATCAATACCTATCAAACAACTCGCTGTACTTATAGGACATTCAAATTTTCAGTTCAAAATCTACTCCACCTCAAACTTGAACTTTGAAATCGTCATATTTACCGAAATAGATGGAAGTACCTTATAAAACAAAATAACCAAATACACCTCTACAAGTTCCTATAATCATGACAAGGCAAATACCCCTCCATGAACAAACAAATTCTATTCAAGGTGAAGGAATCTTCGTTGCGTCATCGTTCTCAAAAATCAGAACGTTTAAAGATAATAATAGATACCAGTGCACGATAACAAATTACCAGTTAGATGAAGGACGCTCCAATATTATCCAATATCATCCTCTGAAGAGTTGTCGATTAGTAGACACATAATGCGGTTAGTTCTTAGTTTTGTCGCCATTTTGAGCGTTTCAGAATGTGCAAAAATCATGGGAATTTTTCCAATGGCCGGCCAAAGTCACTATAGGGCCGGCTTGGCTATGATGAAGATTTTAGCCGGTAAAGGACACCATGTGACTATGGTCAGCCCTTTCCCAACCAAAGACGCACCCAAAAACTGGAAAGATGTGGTGTTGAAGCCTGAAGAAGGTAAGTAAGCGAAATTGCAGTCAAACGAATATTTGGTTCTACTTTTATCACTTGGTTTCGACTTCAGAAACGAGATATAAGTGATTTTCATGTGTCATATTATGTTACGTAATAGATTAATGACTTCTTTTACTTTTACATATGATAACATACCATTAGATGGATTGAATACATTATGTCCTATTGATTGCACATTCCACGAATCGTTATAAAGGGTGTTTTTTTAGAGCTATAGAACTTTAAATTGCAATAAAACAACGATGGATAATTCGATTAACATGAATTTTATTTTTCCGCAAGATTATCTTGTGGCATAACATTTTAAATATGATTTCTGGCATATGACCGCCACGGCTGGCTCGGATGTAGTCCAATCTGGACGTCCAATTTTCGATGACTTTTTCCAACATTTGTGGCCGTATATCGGCAATAACACGGCGAATGTTGTCTTCCAAATGGTCAAGGGTTTGTGGCTTATCCGCATAGACCAATGACTTTACATATACTCACAGAAAGTAGTCTAGCGGTGTTAAATCACAAGATCTTGGAGGCCAATTCACAGGTCCAAAACGTGAAATTAGGCGGTCACCAAACGTGTCTTTCAATAAATCGATTGTGGCACGAGCTGTGTGACATGTTGCGCCGTCTTGTTGGAACCACAGCTTCTGGACATCATGGTTGTTCTATTCAGGAATGAAAAGTTAGTAATCATGTCTCTATACCGATCACCATTGACTGTAACGTTCTGGCCATCATCATTTTTGAAGAAGTACGGACCAATGATTCCACCAGCCCATAAAGCGCACCAAACAGTCAGTTTTTTCTGGATGTGACGGTGTTGTGACATACACTTGAGGATGAGTTTCACTCCAAATGCGGCAGTTTTGTTTTTTGACGTAGCCATTCAACCAGAAGTGCGCTTCATCGCTAAACAAAATAAAATGGACGTAGTGCGCGATACGTATTCCGCACAGATCCATTATTTTCGAAATAAAATTGCACTATTTGCAAGCGTGCCTGAGGCGTAAGTCTATTCAAGATGAATTGGCAAACCAAACTGAGAATAAATCACTTGACAGCTGTTAGATCGGTCGCCATCTTGAACAGTAATGCCAACTTAAAGTTATATACCTCGAAAAAAAACACCCGTTACTATCCATACAGAAAATTTTTCAACAGTCGTCATTTTTTCTGTGTATGTCCCCAACAAAGATAAAGACGACAAACGACTATAGAGTTTGGCAGGTAACAAGTAGTAAAGGTGTATAAAACAGTACCTTAAATTCATTCAATTTTTTTTATATTTTATTCGGAATCTCATCAGACCCGGTACTCATTGAGTACCATGCTATAGAAGTAGGCTTTTTCTCTATAGCTATTGTGTAACATGAAGCGCCTCCTTCAGAGCACTGAACTTGGATGAACAAATACAGAGTGGGTATACCATTGTTAGATCTCACATTTCAAGAAACCAGAGGCCTTCAAAGAAGGTTGCCATAAGAATCACTTTCGGACTTTCGGAGTAGATACTAAATCTTTCAGATTTGAAGATAACATACCCTTCTTGAAACCGCTTCCTTGCAGGTTCAAAGATCGACTTCTTCAGCTTCAACCTCCACCCTTACTTCCAAGTCTTCATCTTCAACTCAATGGGCCCAGCTCTAGTAAACATGACGCTGGCACATCCAGTCTTCAAAGAATTCATTAAAACTAAAGAAAAGTTCGACGTGATAATCTTGGAGCAATTCTACAACGACGGTTTGAAATACATGGGCACCTATTTCGACGCACCCTTGATTTTATACTCCGCCCAAGATGCTAACTCTTGGAGCAACCCAAGCGTGAGCAATCCTGCACCACCTTCCTACGTTGCCGATCTGGTCTTGCCTTACACCAACGAGATGAACTTCTTCCAGAGAATGGACAACGCAGTTCTTTATCTCATAACGGAGTGTGTGAGGTATTTTATTTCTATGCCTGCCCTGGATAAGGTAGTAAAGAGTCACTTCCCTGAAGCTCCAGATATTTCCGAGTACTATAATAATGTTTCTTTGGTGCTTCTGAATGGAGATTCTAGCGTAAACGAGCCAGTTCCTAAGGTGAGCACATGATTACTGGTATCCCACAAGGATCCGGTCTTGTACCAACTGAATTTTCAGTTTTGGGCTATGAATTCTTCCTGGGAAGAACTAAGTTTCAGTTTCGTTTGGTTTTCAGGTCCCAAGCATGGTGGATATAGGTGGTTTCCATTTGAGCCCTGCTAAAGCTCTACCTGCAGATCTGCAGAAGGTGTTGGATAATGCCAAAGACGGTGTGGTATATTTCAGCATGGGTTCTAATATACGAGGTGCAGATATGCCCAAAGAGAAATTGGAAATCTTCCTTCGTGTCTTTTCTTCCTTGAAACAGACTGTTCTCTGGAAATGGGAAGATGAAGACCTTCCTGGAAAGCCTAAGAACGTTGTTATCAGAAAATGGTTGCCACAAAATGATATATTAGGTAATAAGGTGATGTTACATTAGATCGTGCCAGAACTAACAGTTTTTTTTCAGCTCATAAGAATGTGAAGTTATTTATTACCCATGGAGGAATATTCAGTATTTTGGAAGCTGTCAATAATGGTGTACCTTGTTTAGCTTTTCCTATATTCGGAGATCAAATGCTGAACGCCAAGAGAGCTACAGCTTTTGGATACGCTAGATGGTTGTCTTTCAAAGATATAACTGAAGAATCTCTGAAATTAGAGGTCGATGAGATCCTTTCCAATTCAAAGTAAGTAAAAGGTCATTTCACGTAATGCATTCCTGTTGGAAGCAAAATTCCTGCAGTTAAATGCTGCTTATTTATTTTTTCACTTCAGGTTGACAAATGATTTTATTTTGTTGACATTTTCAGATATATAGAGAATGCGAAAAAAAGATCACAGTTATTGAAGGACAAACCAGTGTCGGCGCAAGAGCGATTGGTGTTCTGGGTGGAATACGTCATAAGACATAAAGGAGCTGATCATCTCAGGGTAGCAGCAGTCAAACTGAATTTGATCCAGTACCTTCTACTTGATGTTATAGCCTTTATTATAGTTGCGCTAGTATTAATAGTTTTTGTTACGAAGTATGCACTTTGCTATTTAGTGAAAGCAATCAGAGGTTCGAAACCAAAAACGAAAACGCAATGAGAGGCTAGACATCAAGAAATGAGGATCTTGTTCCAGGAAAGTTCAGATAAAGTGCAATTGATAGTGAGAAATTTATTGACAATTGAAATGACAGAAAAAGATATTAAAACAATGTGATAAACAATATAGAGGATAATAAAAGAGAATATAAGATTGAAATAATTAGTTTTTTGAAATTTGAAGAAGAGGTCAAGTTCTATTACCCTGTCTTCAGTAGTATTCATAGAAATGATTAACCTTTGTGTGAAGTTTACACCATTTACAGTTTGTTTTCCACTATTTCGGGTCCTATGTTATATACACATACTTATTCACACCAGTCATGAGTTCTCTACAGGTTGTATCAATGCCAACCCTTTGAATTAAGGACTGTCAAAAACATTATCATTGTATGCATCTAGACTGGCTAAAGTTTCACCCTAGAATTAGATGGCTGGTTGAATTAAGCTCTCGTCGAATGCGAAACACGGAGTATATATAACAGAAAGTTCACGACGTACCTAAGAATAGTTTCGAGATCTACACTGTTGAAATTACCCAGTGATACCTAACGGGTGTTATAGAAACTACGCTCATTGAACAGAAAACTGTATTTTCGGGTATTCTCTTTGATCTTTCTGTGAAATATTTTACGTTTCAAAGCAGATGGTTTTTTATTCCAGGTTGATTGTTGACTCTACTGAAGAAAGAGTTAATTTTTTTCATGAAGATTCTTAAAGTAAGAGATTCGAGATTTTAATTATATGGATTGAAATATATCACGAAAATTCTTTGTGTGGTGTTTGTCCGGAGAAACAATGGACTATTTTTTGCACAAATGTCTGAAATTTCAAAGTTTTAGCTGAGGGTACTCACTGATCGAATCGATTCTGCCTGAAGCTGTATAATTGGAAGATTGAAAAAAAATGGTTGATTAAATTTCATCAATAGAGGGAGTTCTCTGAAAATTGATCACTGTAGTTTAACCGTTCCAAGGAATTATCTGATTATTCTTCTGATTTGAAAACCGCCCGCATCACATAATATCTGCCTGATTTGCTCGAAATTTGTCAGTCATTTCAAGGAGAATAGAAAGAATTCCAAGATGCTAAGATATAGAGGGATGGAATTTTTGTAGTTTAATACTTTCTATGTTTTTACTAGCAGTATAAGAGGATATTAACAATATGAGGATTACATTGTGTAACCGCGCAGTAAAACTTGTTATATGGGGTGTTTTCTTTCGAGATATATAACTTTAAGTTGGCCTTACTGTTCAAGATGGCGACCGATTTAACAGCTGTCAAGTTTATTCTCAGTTTGGTTTGGCAATTCATCATGAATAGACTCACGCCTGAACAACGCTTGCAAATAGTGCAATTTTATTTCGAGAATAATGGTTCTGTGCGGAATACGTATCGCGCACTACATCTATTTTGTTTGTTTAGCGATGAAGCGCACTTCTGGTTGAATGGCTACGACAACTAACAAAACTGCCGCATTTGGAGTGAAGCTAATCCTCAAGTGAATGTCGAAACACCGTTACATCTAGAAAAACTGACTGTTTGGTGCGCTTTATGGGCTGGTGGAATCATTGGTCCATACTTCTTCAAAAACGATGATGGCCAGAACGTTACAGTCAATGGTGATCGGTATAGAGCCATGATTACTAACTTTTTCATTCCTGAATTGAACAACCATGACGTCCAGGAGCTGTGGTTCCAACAAGACGGCGCAACATGTCACACAGCTCGTGCCACAATCGATTTATTGAAAGACACGTTTGGTGACCGCCTAATTTTAAGTTTTGGACCTGTGAATTGGCCTCCAAGATCTTGTGATTTAACACCGCTAGACTACTCTCTGTGGGGCTATGTAAAGTCATTGGTCTATGCGGATAAGCATTCGCCGTGTTATTGCCGATATACGGCCACAAATGTTAGAAAAAGTCATCGAAAATTGGACGTCTAGATTGGACTACATCCGAGCCAGCCGTGGCGATCATATTCCAGAAATCATATTCTTCAAAATGTAACGCCACAATAAGATTATCTTGCGGATAAATAAAATTTATGTCAATCGAATAATTCATCGTTGTTTTATTGCAATTTAAAGTTCTATAGCTCTAAAAAAAAACACCCTTCATTAAGACCAACTACACACCAAATAGTAACGACCGAAACAGTTAAGAGGGATTACCACAACGTGGTTTTTCGCATATCAGTCAAACTTTGGTACCCATTCATTGTTCCTCTGGTGCTCCTGCGATGACCAGACTTTGTACGGTGTTCGGAGTTGTACATTCAATTCATCTTCTTTCTTTTATCGAAGCAAATAAGTAGAGGACAGCACTATACAATGAGTTTCATGAAATAATAATTTTAACTCTTTTGTGATGATTTTTGATAGTTTATTTTCACATATATTTCAAAAATATAAGAGGGCTTTGTACAGAGTACATGTCATCAATTTTTTTGCGAAAAACGAAAAGTTATATACCAAAAAAAATATTTTTTTCATGCGCAAATTAAAAATATTGACTTTTTTCCACGTAGATTATTGTTCAAGCAAAAAAATCGGCGATTTTTAAGAAGTACCTATCTCCAATTTTGTATTGAACTGAGCAACCACGTGGTTTCTTCTTAAATATTTGAAATAGGGGTTTGAAGATCACGTGACAGATCACCAAAAAAATATATGAATACGAATCTGAACACGACTTCAAAAGCTCCTGACTTCAAACGATAACATTCATTGTTATTTTAGGTAGAATCAAACTCAATGAACAATTTTGTGTAAATATTTATTTGAGAGACATATTTTTCATTTCCCTTTTATTGAAGCTTCTTCTTGAGTTTATCAAACATATTTCCTCCTTTTGTTTCCGTAGAACATATAGGTTTTGCTATTCTCAAACAATCAATTTTCGTTAGAAAAATTTTCTGTCTGCTTCCACAGCCTCCGTACATTCCTTTGGTACATGCACTACCATTCCAGTAGAAAATTCTCATATGCGCCTTGCATCTTCCGGGTAAGGTAGGAGGTTCGCAATCTGAAAAAAAAATTGGTCACCCATGCAGATAACGAACTTGTTAGAATTTTTTTTAAATGTAAAATTTTGATAAGCTATAGATACCCCCTTATATCTTTGATTGATGTCTTATTCTCACCTTTTAGAGTGAATGCAGCTCTGGAGTAACCAATTACCATTACAAAGAACAGAATAATTAACTTCATATTGACTTTAAGCAATTCTGGCTGCAGAGGAAGTGAACAATTGGCTTCAATAACAAAAAGCATAATGAAATAGGTTTGGTGACAGGATTAAGTGTTTCTCTAGAGCTTTGCTACTAATTAGGATATAAAATATAATGTGTACATATAATAGATTGATCGATTGTGCTCCAAAAGCATTAAAAATTAATTGATACATGATTATCTGGTTTTCGATTTATGACGATCAATTATCTGCCATCTTGTAAGTGAGAAATTGAAGCACATTCACTTTAAGATTAAATGAAAATTTCTAAACATCTTCAAAATTATATTATGAAGCTTAAGTCAGTTGAAACTGTATTTCTGTATGTCCTGTGTATAATAAATATTCTGCGTAAGTTAAATTTCAATAATATTGAATTTTTCATGTTCCTTTTTCTTGTATTGGACCAAACTAAATTGTAAATTGCAGTTGCAATTTACAATTGATGGAGTTCAGTTTGTTCAAAATTTTGGAAAAATGTTTGAGAGAGCTTTTGTCGAAATGGTTGCCGCGCTTGATCTCAGTTGATCAAAAGCAACAGCGCATCGTCGATTCCGAACGCTGTTGTAAATGGATGCAACAATAATTCATCACTATAGTTTTGAGTCAAACAGAGCCTCAGCTGAGTGGAAATAAGTCGGTAAGAGCTGTCTAAATCGACCGAAATCTCAAATATCAGCTGGCAAGGTTGTGGTATCCATATTTTGGGACGTGCATGGTATATTGTTCATTTACTATCTTAATGGTTAATTGTTGTTAATTGTAATGCTGAGTGAATTTGAAAGAGGTCGAATTATTGGTCTATGGGAGGTGGGGTTGTCATTTCAAGAAATCGCTAACTGTACGAATAGAAGTCCAACTACTGTTATGAGATGTTGTCAATCATGATTTGATAATGCCCAAAATCGAAGAAGAGTAGTCACGGGACGTCGAAGAGGCACAAATGAGATTCAAGATCGACGTCTAAGCCTTATGGCCATTAGAGACCGATTTGCGACAACTCGATCTTTGGCTGATGAGTGGTAATGAGAACAAGGGCATCTTGTAACTTTCCGAAAGATATACTGCCGGATAAGGTCTTTTGGACTTCAGCATTATTGATCCCATCTTGTGTTATCTCTGACGGTTGAGCATCGACGGCAACGATTACAGTGGTGCAGAGAACGTCAACATTGGAATGTGGAATGGCATCATGTCGTCTCTTCTTATGAATCTTGATTCTCCTTGGGTGCACATGATGGCCGGAGAAGGGTTAGATGTAGTCGGGGAGAAAGACGTGACCCTCAGTTTGATGTTGAGCGTCATTTACACCGGACAGTAGGCGTTATGATATGAGGTGCTACTGCACAAGCAAGTGAACACTTTTAGAATTTATTCGAGGTAACATGACAGCGCTGCCTTACCTTCAAGAAATGGTGTTCTCCCTTACCTTAACCGGCTCGAGAATCCAATATTTCAGCAACATAATGCCCGACCTCTTGTTGCCAGAGTTAGTTTAAACTTTTTCGAAGCGCCCCATGTGAATCTTTCGCCATTGGCGCCCAGATCCCCCGATATTTTGCCCATAGAGCATGTTTGGAACATCATGGGTAGAAGGCTTGGAAATTTACCCCAGCCCCCACGGACTTTGGCGGCTCTGAGACATGAGGTACAGGTAGCTTAGGATAGAAATAGGATAGAAATAGACCATCTCATTGCATCAATGCCGAGACGTGTTGGGGAGTGTATAGATAATCGCGGTAGACAAACACATTATTAACAAATTTATTAAAAAAAAATTTTAGACTCTTCGTTTTTTCTCCAAATGTCAATCGTTTACTCCTTGCTTTACTATCTATGTTTTACCAAAGAAAAATTTAAATTTGAACACCTCATTCTGGGTGTTGCAGTTTCTCTGTCAGTTAGAATATATTATTACAACAAGAATTGAAAAACCAATGAAACCAATCAGAAACGTGAATGCCATCGAAATGAATCCGAAAAAATCGCTGCAATCAAATTCGAAATGGATGCTTTCCCAAGCTTGCCAATTCCTCTCCGCCCAGTTTTTTTCCAAATCGAGCGTATACATCTTTTTATTCGATTACGAGCAGTGAGATATATGGATGATGGGTGTCACGAGCACTTCGGATGCCATTCTGTAAGGGGCCCCTGGTTTACAATAATGGAAACATCGCGGGGATGATTGGTAACTGAAACGAAAAAACGTATTATTGGTCGTATCCATCTCTGTCCTTCGTAGGAGGGGAGGGGGAGACAACAGGCTTCGAAGGACGACAAATGGCTATTTATCTTCCTCTAGATGTCCATGTGGACTTGGTTAGTTGAGATGGATAGCCAGATAATAGGAGTCAATTCGAATGTTGGGAATACAGTGGCGTAGAGGGTATGAATATTGTTCGAATAATATCCCTTGGATTCTATTTACTGCGTATTCTATATTAGGCCAATTGGAGAGTCCCCGGTCTGATGCACAGATGGCGGTGCTAGTATTAAAAACATATGATTTTTAGTTGTTAGTAGTTTTAGTCATTGGTTTGTGAGATATTGCGTTGTGAGTGTAGCTACTTTGGTTATTTGAAAAAAAATGGAAAATAAAGAATTACGTGTTCTGATAAAATATTACTTTCTGAAGGGAAAAATACAGTTGAAGCAAAATCTTGACTCAATGAAGAGTTTCCGGGGTCTGCACCAGGAAAATCAACCATCATTGATTAGTATGCTAAGTATAAACGTGGTGAATTGAGCACCCAAGACGGCGAACGCAGTAGACGCCCAAAAGAGGCTGTCACCGACGAAAAAATCAAAAAAGTTCACAAAATAATTTTGAATGACCGTAAAGTGAAGTTGATCGAGATAGCAGACATTGTGAAGATATCATCTGAACGTGTACATCATATCATTCACGAATATTTGTACATGAGGAAGCTGTGTGCAAAATGGGTGCTCAATATGGATCGAAAGCAAAAACGTGGTAATGATTCTGACCAGTGTTTGAATCTGTTTAAGTGCAATATACCTGAATTTTTGCGTCGTATTGTGAAAATGGTTGGAACATGGCTCCATAATTTCATTCCAGGGTCCAATCGACAGTCAGCTAAGTGGAAGGTTATGGCATCTGAATTCTAGGATGCGCAAGGATTAATATTCATTGATTACCTCCAAAAGGGCCAGACCATCAACAGGGATTATTATATAGCGTTATTGGATCGTTTGAAAAATGAAATCGTCAAAAAACGTCCCCATTTGTAAAAAAAGGTGCTGCTTCATCAAGACAATGCGCCGTTCGGCTTCGAATTGCTTCTGCATCCACCGTATTCGCCAGACCTGGTCCCCAGCGACTTTTTCCTGTTCGCAGACCTCAAAAGAATGCTCGCTGGAAAGAAATTCAGCGCCAATGAAGAATAAATCACCGTAACTGAGAACTATTTTGAAGCTAAAGACAAATCGTACTTACTACAAGAATGGTATCGAATAGTTGGAAGATCGCTATAATTGCTCTATCGCCCTCGAAGGCAACTATGTTGAATAATAAAATAGAATTTTGCCAAAAAAATGTGTTTTACTATGGTCCAATACATTTTCGTCCTTTTGACAAACTTTTTCTGAATTGTAAGTATTTTAGTGGGGCTACAGCACTAAAGCCATTACGCCCTATCTTGTAACTGTGAATTCTTCCTCTCTGTCATTGTATAATAAATGTTATTATATGTTCGTAGGACGTTTTTTTCTTAAAAAGACCTAACGAATCATTCCCTGAAGTTTCGTACCGAAGTTAGGAATCACCCAGTATAAACATTGTTTTGAGACACCTTGTAAAATTGATAAGAACTAAAGTCTTCTCGCTAGGTATATTCCATATCCCCGCCAAAACGAAAATAAAAACCGTAGGATTTCCAGTAATTTCAATCCGTATCAAATGAGAAAGGATTTATCAAGCTTCTACCTCGTTTATCCGTGGAAAAACATACGTTCCAAGATTGCGGTTAATATTTCCAGTGGAAAATAGATCCGGAAGCCTCTCCCCATTGGAGGATAAATTACAGAGCCATTTCCAGAGACAGGCACCATTCCATCGATGGCGTTCGACACAATCGGAGGCTTTCTCTACTTCCTCTGTAATACCCCATCTATAATGCCCTATGTACGTAAGGAATTCTCTGATGGTGTTACATAACTTCTAAATGAGGGGAATAAATTCCCACGTAGATGGTTGGAAGCGTTTTTCTCCAGAATCTTATTCAGATCTACGTTACGTGATTCCGGTTATGGTATTTCAATTACAGAGGGCGCTATATGCAGAGTCGCGTTGCATTTTGGAGGCGTTGCTTATTAACGTTGCGTATCGTACCAGATATTGCAGGAGGGTCCAGATTTTGGTGCAATAACTTTGGCGTCGGATAGAACAATTCTTTTTATGAAAAAAATTCGTATAAACGTATATCCTAACAAGCTTCGTTTTCGAGATACAGGGTGTTGAAGTTTGAAAAAAACCAGTTTTTTAATTATAACTCTAGTATTAGTACATTCATTGTTTTAATTTTTTAGGTATTGAAATCTTGACAATGTGATGTTTCGGATTAGGTAAGTATCTTCTGCCAAACTCAACCAGTGGCGTAGATATAGTGGTGCACTTATCCTTTTCTTATTGAAAATCTACACCACTGTCTTTTTTTTCGAGATACAGGGTATTAAAGTTTGGTTTTTTCTAGTTTTACCTCATATCAACTTCCCTTCACAAGATATTCAGATTAAATTAGGCAGATATATCACAATTCGAAGTTTTCATCATGGAATATGCTAGTTATGAATGGAAATCTATGGAACAGTGAACGCTTCTTTGCTCCAGAACTTTTTTGAGTGGACCACTGGTAGTTTAGAAAAATGTAGAAAGAAACTTTAGTCCTTTACTTTACTTTTAGGTCTCTTATAGTTTTGTCGAATCTGCTTTTGATTTCAAACAATTCTCTAGTAGGGATTCACGGCTTAGCTTGATTCTCAAACTACTTGGCTTGAGCTTGAGTTCATTTCAAGTCGAGCTCAAGTCAAGTAGTAGTTTTTCAATCTCAAGTCGAGTCATGTATCAATTTATCGAGTACTTGAATCATATCAAGCTACTTGATTTTTAGCAGTTTTATTGTTTAGTGTCACATCAACTAAAAATGATGAAATGAAAAGAAACTTTGCAAAATCCACTTTAATTTATGAAACTCATTGTATAAAAACACCGAAAATATCCACTTTTTTGAAATAGAAACATAAATTAAATCACTATAAATGATAACAAAATAATACAAAAATAGAGGTTCGTGATATTGAGAAACCTCCAGGTTTTGTTTGATTTCATAATTTTCCATCCAGGATCTAAGACACATGAGGCATCTTATAGATTTGTCGCCTAACCTTTTGCGGGTTTTTGTAATTGTAAGAGCAGCTCTGGAAAATTGTCTTTCAACAGGAGCTGAAGATGCTGGCGTTGATAAAAAATCCTTGGCCATTTCGGCCAAGTTTGGAAAGATATTTCAGAAAGTATCAAAATCTACCAATAGATCTCATAGAAATGTGAGAAAACTACAATTAAAGTCACACTGACGAATGTTTCAGTCTCTCGGCGCTCGAGGAATCCCCTTATTTAGTCTAAGCGCGCACGAGATTGCAGAAATAGATGCCGTGCGACGCGTGTATATCAAGCTCAAGTGATATCAAGTAGCTTGATATCAAATCAAGCAAAAAATACCTAAAACCAAGTTAAGTCAAGCTCATCAAGTATGTAATTTTTCACGAGCTTGATTTTCAAGTCAAGTTGTTGGTTAAAATGTCAAGCTACTTGGCTTGACGAATCCTTATTCTCTAGTAATCCTGAGGAAAATCCAGATTAATATAAATATCCAGTTAGTAAGTTGTGTTGAATGAAATAATTATAAGTTTTGGTACTTATTTACCCAACATGTAGCGAATATTCTATAAACTGCTATAATCATCACACAAAAAGTACTCTTACAAGAATCACCACGAATCTCAAAAACAAAGCATTTGAAGCCTCATGCTTATAGAACTTTTTTTCCTCAATTAAATCTAAGAAACCTCTTACTTTCCTTCCTACCTCCACATAGGAACACCCTGTATATCTTCCCAGGGAGAAGTATGCAAAAATAATGAATTTAAGGAGAAATCAATCACAAAAAATAAATGGATGACAGAGGATATCTTAAAACTGATGGAACAGCGAAGGCTGGCAAAAGCAGATGATGTAAAGTACAGGTGTCTACAGAAAAAAAATACAGAGGAGATAAAGATGGCCAAGGAGAGATGGATGAATGAAAAATGCGAGGAAATGGAAAACATAATGTCCAAACATGATTCATTCAACATACAAAAAACGTGAAGAAAATAGGCGGCATATTTGAAAAAACAGTTAACACCCTGCTAGTGGACAATAACATGATGAAGAAGACATCAAAAAAGAATGGCAAACATAAATATCAGAACTATTTGATGACGATAAAGATAATTATATGGTTCTGTATCAACATACACATGCACAGAAGGTCCAGAAATAATGAGATCCAAAGTAGAACATGATATAAGAAATGCAGAAGCCAGAAAAGCAATTTAGGAACAGCCTGTATATTCTCCCAGGGAGGAGATTAACGTATGAATCAGCGAGCGCTCAATGTATGATTTATCAGTTTGTTTCCACCAGATAGAGCCTACCTTTCACCAATTACAGCAAAGGAAAACCTACTAACAAACTCCTCACGAAATAATTCCACGCAAGATGAAACCCAATCATAATTGAGACAGCAAAATTCTTCGAATGGGGGGCTAATGAGTTTGCGGAAAGGGGATAAATACCCGTCGCCGACTTCGATTGGGCTCTGAATTGGATCTGAATACACCGATCTGTCGGGTCGGCACATCAAAGGAAAGGTCGCTCAATTTATCGGATGCTGCACAAAGAGTCGAAGGCGTGGATTAGTCAACAGAGGGTTGCCTTTGAGATTGGCTCCCCTGCACGTACCGGGTGTTTTAGGTTATAGTAAAAAAATTCAGGGCTGTCAGACGCTATAGAAAAAATTAGGAAAGCAATGAATTCAAGTCATGAAGTTTCCTTTAGATATGGAGAAAGACTTATGTTGCCCAGATTGTAGTAAACTGTTTGTACTTCAAAAGTCTGCTTTAAGATCTATGATTGGTCTAAAATATAGAGAATCATGCAGAGGGCACTTCAGACAGAATAGAATTCTCACTTTCTTTGGAATGTTTTTTTTAGAGTGCGTTCTTTTTGTGAAAACAAGTCCTCATTATTTCGAGGATCTCAAAAATATTAATAACACAAGACGTATCATTCCCTTTCACTTTCCTATACATAAAATGTCATTAACTGAAAGGGGTACCAAGTATATGTGTGTTAAATTTTATAATAATCTACCCAAAAATGTACTAGACATAGTTGATATTAGGAAATTCAAGAAAAATCTCACAGACTTGATTATCAATGTGGAACCTTATTCTATTTCGGAATTTTTGAATTACTGTGGTGTAGATTCTAGGATATAGTTTGATTTTTTTTTCTGTTATTGACGGTTTTCCATTTCTTTGTATATTTGTGTACAGGATTCAGGAAATAAAGCTATTGTTATTGTTATTGTTATTGATTAGGGTCAGAACGGTTTCAACACTTCTTCACTTATACTGCAGTTAAAGTACATAGTGTTTATTTGATTACATGTGAGGAAACTTTTGTGAGCTTACTAGGAAAAATCTGGAGAAAAAAGTTTTTGAGAGAACCCCAGAGTAATGAACTTAGATAGAGGGAGCATAAATCATTTTCAGTAAGCAAATTTTGTCCCCAACATGAACTATCAAATTTGATATAGATTTGATGCTTATGCTTTATTTCTCTTGCATATAAAGGCATTATTTTGAGTTTTTGGGTTTCATTCATTCCTGCATCAATTGCATCCTCGGAGGCCAAGTATATATACTAACTGACAAAGAAACTGCAACACCCAGAAGAAGCTGTTTAAATTTTAGACTTCTTTTGGTAAAACATAGATAGTATAGAAAGGAGTAAATGATTGAAATTTGGAGAAGGGTTTAAATTTTTTTTCAATGAATTTGTTGATAATGTTTTTGTCCATCGCGTTTATCTATACACTCCCCAACACGTCTCGGCATTGATGCAATAAGATGGTCTATTTCTCCTTGAGGGATACTATCCCAAGCTACCTGTTCTTCATATCTCAGAGCCGCCAAAGTCCATGGGGGCTGGGGTAAATTTCCAAGCCTTCTACCCATGATGTACCAAACATGCTCTATGGGCGAAAGATCGGGGGATCTGGGCGGCCATGGCAAAAGATTCACATGGTCGCTTCCATAAAGCTTAAACTAACTCTGGCAACATGAGGTCGGGCATTATCTTGCCGAAATATTGGATTCGCGAGCCGGTTAAGGTAGGGGAGAACATATGGCTCCACTATTTCTTGAAGGGAACGCAGCGCTCTCATGTTACCTCGAATAAAGACTTAAGGTGACCTACTTGCATGTGCAATAGCACCTCATACCATAACACCTACTGTCCAGTGTACATAACGCTCAACATTAAACTGAGGTTCATTTTTTTCCCCGACGTCGTCTAACCCTTCTTCGGCCATCATGTGCACCCAAGGAGAATCGAGATTCATCATAAAAGATGACCTTATGCCATTCCACATTCCAATTTTGACGTTCTCTGCACCACTGTTCGAACAGTTACAGGATGGCCTTGTTCTCCTAA
This sequence comes from Harmonia axyridis, assembly GCF_914767665.1. Lineage (NCBI taxonomy): Eukaryota > Metazoa > Arthropoda > Insecta > Coleoptera > Coccinellidae > Harmonia > Harmonia axyridis. The sequence goes on from NC_059505.1 coordinate 38,667,247, forward strand.
CCACTCATCAGCCAAAGATCGAGTTGTCGCAAATCGGTCTCTAATGGCCATAAGTCTTAGACGTCGATCTTATACTTCATTTGTGCCCCTTCGACGTCTGGTGCCTAGTCTTCTTCGATTTTGGGCATTATCAAACCACGCTTGACAACATCTCATAACATTAGTTGGATTTCTTTTCGGTCAGTTAGCGATTTCTCGAAATGACAACCCCGCCTCCCGTAGACCAATGATTCGGCCCCTTTCACAATCTCTCACGTGCTCTAAGCATTTTAACAACAATTAAACATCGACTTTGGATCTCTTCCAATAGCTGGTTTGTTGTAAAATACGAAAAACGACTACAATAGTTAAGTAACAAAAATTGTTTACATGAAAAAACCCTCCCAATTCAATCATTTACTCCTTGTTATATTATCTATGTTTCACTAACAAAAGTTTTAAATTTAAACAACTCCTTCTGGGTGTTGCAGTTTCTTTGTCAGTTAGTATACTTTCTTTCTGTTCCTTAGTCTCCTATATCAATGGAGGTTGGATATCACCATGGCAAATTCCGCTCAGTTTTCACCTTTACAATTAGTTTGGAAATATCCGCCTAGATTGTTTTATAAGGGACACCCTGTAAGTACAAGAAAAATAAATGTGAAATCATATTAATCAATATTCCTAAATATTTTTTCCAGGATATTGAATACTGGAAATGTCAACTCCTAAGATCTCGAAGATCTCAGCGTTTTGAACTTGTTTTGATGAAAATTCTTCTTGGGATCGAATTGGAAGAGAGTTCCGAAAGATTATAAGAATAATTATTTTTCGTATCTGTGAACCCTTTTCCGGACTGGGATAACAACGGTCCATTCTCTGGAGGTTCCAGAATCTTTATCAGACTGCAATATCCTTCGGTTACACGAAATCGAAAGATATTAAACATTCAATATTGACATTTATTTCCGGCAAATTCCGGTCAATTCGGAAGATAAGTTTTCGGATATTTTTAAACTGAGAATTGCGGAAGCGGAAGAGATGGATCTGAGCTACTTTTATAAGGCAGGGCCATCTCAATAAATCGTTCGAAGTTTATTCCGTAATTGAAAGCATGCATAGCCAGCATTTTAACAAAATTAGAATATTTCAGACTAGTCGTGGTAGACCATAACTTCAGGTTGCAAAACTAACTAGAGTCAGTTTTTCAACCTGATGTAGGCATCTTTAGATGTTTCTAGGTCGTAGATTGTATTGTAGGATTTGTAGCTTAGCACTGGAATACTCCAAACTGACTAGAGTCAGTTTTTCAACCTGAAGTTTCGCCAAGCATTGATGTAGGCATCTTCAGATGTTTCTAGGTCGTAGATTGTATTGTAGGATTTGTAGCTTAGCACTGGAATACTCCAAACTGATGTTGGTTCCAGATATGGTTTCCAGATGCCTCATGTATCTTCTAGATCCTGGATGCAAAATTAGGAAATCAAACAAAGCCTGGAGGTTTCTCAATATTAAGAAACTTAATTTTTTTATTATTTCTTATTTTGTTATGATTTATAGTGATTTAAGTTATGTTTTTATTTCAAAAAAGTTAATATTTTCGGTTATTTTATACAATAAGTTTGATAAACGAAAGTGGTTTTTGCAAGGTTTCTTCTCATATCATCATTTTTTATTGATGTGACCCTACACAATACAATTTGAATTCGAAACCACTCAAAAGGTAGATCGGCAGTGCGTTTTGATTGTAAAGGGTGTTTTTTTAGAGCTATAAAACTTTAAATAGCAATAAAACAACGATGGATTATTCGATTGACATGAATTTTATTTATCCGCAAGATAAATTTGTGGCATTACATTTTGAATATGATTTCTGGCATATGACCTCCACGGCTGGCTCGGATGTAGTCCAATCTGGACGTCCAATTTTCGATGACTTTTTCCAACATTTATGGCCGTATATCGGCAATAATAAGGCGAATGTTGTCTTCCAAATGGTCAAGGGTTTGTGGCTTATCCGCATAGACCAATGACTTTACATAGCTCCACAGAAAGTAGTGGTCGTGAAATTAGGCGGTCACCAAACGTGTCGATTGTGGCACGAGCTGTGTGACATGTTGCGCCGTCTTTTTGGAACCACAGCTCCTGGACATCATGGTTGTTCAATTCAGGAATGAAAAAGTTAGTAATCATGGCTCTATACCGATCACCATTGACTGTAAAGTTCTGGCCATCATCGTTTTTGAAGAAGTACGGACCAATGATTCCACCAGCCCATAAAGCGCACCAAACAGTCAGTTTTTCTGGATGTGACGGTGTTTCGACATACATTTGAGGATTAGCTTCACTCCAAATATTGCAGTTTTGTTTGTTGATGTAGCCATTCAATCAGAAGTGCGCTTCATCGCTAAACAAAATTCGCTAATGAATCTCATTTTTGCACTATTTGCAAGCGTTGTTCAGGCGTGAGTCTATTATTGATAAATTGCCAAACCAAACTGGGAATGAATCACTGTTAAATCGGTCGCCATCTTGAACAGTAATGCCAACTCAAAGTTATAGACCTCGAAAAAAGCACCCTTTAGATATATGCCGTTTGTTTTCAGGTAGATCCAAAGTGTAGATGGGCAGATGAACAACCTTACACAATCTCTTGACTTCACATCAATGGTTTTCGCTATTGGAAATATTATATGGCGACAACAATCCAATTAGGCCTGTTCAATTCATCAATTTCTCTACTGCAACATGAAATTTCCCAGGAGAATATGCTATTTAATGAGAAATATTGAACCACTCTATCAGTTGTCAGCGTTGCTGATTTTCAAGCTGTATTGGGTGAATCTGATACTGAGTGAATGCTAAAGTTTCTCTCCAGAGTGGGTTTAACAAATTAATAGGATATATGGTACTAATGAAAATAAGGACAAATTTCCTCCGAACATGGATCTTTACTTTATTTAATACAGAGAGAAGTGAAAGGTGAATGCTGGAAAAAATAACTGTTTTTTTTCTAATGATTCCACAACAGCCGATGACTTATTTCTAATTTCAACACTCTGTGTCTCGGGAAGTAAAATAACACGCGACTGAATTAGTTCCAGAGTTTTTCCACAGATGACACCACCAGTTTCATACTTCTTCTTCTTCTCAAACCACGACAGTGGTTAGTATGGGTAGTGTCATACTTCTTTCTCTATTGTACAGGTTGTCCCAAATTCGATGCTCACTGAAAGCATCTCGAGAACCCATATTTGCAGGATTTTTGTTCTTATACTCAGGAGTATGTTATACAGGGTCTCCTTAAATGATTGTAACATGTTTGCAGATGATTTTGAATTATTTTTGCCGATCCTCATTAAAAGTCCCAACGAAAAATCATAGAATTTCGAATTATCATTACATTGACAGTTGACAACATGACAATTAAATTATTAATTTTCGATTAAACAAGTAAACAAGAAAGAAAATGTGGCCATGTTTGTCATGAGCACAGTAATTTCATTCTACATCAATTGAGAGCCTTTAATCAGTAGAAGCAAATATCAGTGCAGTACCAGTATTCATATGAAGCGGCAAAATAAGAACAATTCAACTGCGATGTTACAATCATTTATAGTCTCCCTATACTATCTCTGGGACACCTGTATAAAAAAGCAACTTTTTGTGGATGTACTGAAATTGTAAGACATTAAGTTTTACCACTTTTTATTTCTAATGAAAATTGTTTGACAAGTGTTGTTCACTTTTATTCCCATCAATATATTGAAGAAAAATGACTATTTGAAAGTAATGAGTTCTGCCTTGAAAACAAGTGTACAGTGCATCCCATTTTGGGTGAGACAGCCAGGTTTCTCGCTTGTTATTTAAGATAGAGCCTTGGGGTTTTCACGTTCCTGTCCTACTTTTTCGTGAAACTCAAGTTGGTCTAATCAGATTCTAGATAACTGTTTCCGTTCAAAAGATACAGGGTGATTTTGGAAATTGATACTTTTCGGACCCCTCCTTTATCTCCGAAGTTATTAGAAATAATGCTGAGGTAAAAACTACTTCTGAATCAGAATTCTGCGTAGAATCCAGTGGCGTACTCATTATTTTTTTTCGGGGTATGGTTTAGAAGATTCAACACAAACTTATGTTTTTTTAAATGGAACACTATGTGTATCATTACTTCGTTGAATTCGTTATTTTTTTCCCTTCAAAATGATTTATGACACTATGTAGGTAGGATGTTCAGAAATGTTGAAAAAACACTAAAACATCAAATAATGATGATTTTTTGTTAATGGGCAATGGATTTCCCATAGAAAAGAAGAATCAATAATAATAACAATAATTTATAGCGATGACAGCTAGATCAGATTGGTTTTTTTCCTCCAATGCCTACTTGATAAAACAATGCTCCCAAATGCATAGTAGCCATAATAACAACAAGGATGTTTGTGTCATCAATGACCTACTATTTTTAAAAATCGAAAGTAATAATCCTCTTATTGAAACATAGAAAATTCATGGCCCAGTTACAAAAAAATCATCATTATTTGACGTTTTAGTGTTTTTTTAACATTTCTGAACATCCTACCTACATAGTATCATATATCATTTTGAAGGGAAAAAAATTACGAATTCAACGGAGTGATGATATATAGGGTGTTCCATTAAAAAAAATAAAGGTTTGTGTTGAATCTTCAAAACCATACCCCGAAAAAAAATATTGAGTACGCCACTGGATTCTACGCAGAATTCTGATTCAGACGTAATTTTCAGCTCAGCATTATTTCTAATAATTTCGGAGATAAAGGAGGGGTCCGAAAAGTATAAATTTCCAAAATCACCCTGTATCTTTTGAACGGAAACAGTTATGCAGAATCTGATTAGACCAACTTGAGTTTCACGAAAAAGTAGGACAGGAACGTGAAAACCGCAAGGCTCTATCTTAAATAACAAGCGAGAAACCTGGCAGTCTCACCCAAAATGGGATGCACTGTACAGTGGATTGAATGGGAATATGAAAAAATAAATTTTGATGCTGAACAAAGGGCGTGCTAACGTGAGTATGTACATAACATGCGAATATGAAGCGTTACTTTATTATTCTCGAATTTCCAGAAAACAAAACCAGCCAATTTATTCATGCGTTGCAGTAAAAATCAGTAGGGAAATGAAAATACACCCTACGAACGTAGGCTTTAATGAATTTATGAAGAAGAAACAAGGGCTTCAGCTTTGTCTACATTTCATTATGGTATGTGGGTTTAAATTGAATCTTGTTTTAGCCGGAGGTTGCTCGGTATACCGGGTGTCCTGAATTTCCATATCTTCTCATGCTCAATATGAATATTTATTCATATTTCACTGAAGTTTTGTGTGCACCTACTCTTATGGATTTTTCAGACAAAATTCTCATAAATTCATTATATTTTATTGGAAGAGAAAGATCCGGGAATCTTATAAATTACTCAATAATGAATTTCATTTTAAGTTGTTTCAAACGTTCGAGTTGCATAAGAATTCTAGATATAAGAATGTAGATAGATTAACTTCAATGTTTTTTTTTGGGAAGCATGATTTCAAGGCAATTATTAATTTTCTTGACGCTGCCAGATCTCTTAGTCTGAAAATAAAGACTTGAAACTTCATCATGTTTAATATCAGAGCTCGATCAATAAAAAGTCATTTTATTTGAAGGATCTGTGGTGAATATTTACTTGACCCTGAAAAAATTGTTTCATTGTAAAGGGTGTTTTTTTTAGAACTAAGAACTTTAAATTGTAATGAAACAACGATGGATTATTCGATTGACATGAATTTTATTTATCCGCAAGATAATCTTGTGGCATTACATTTTAAATATGATTTCTGGCATATGACTTCCACGGCTGGCTCGGATGTAGTCCAATCTGGACGTCCAATTTTCGATGACTTTTTCCAACATTTGTGGCCGTATATCGGCAATAACACGGCGAATGTTGTCTTCCAAATGGTCAAGGGTTTGTGGCTTATCCGCATAGACCAATGAATTTACATAGCTCCACAGAAAGTAGTCTAGCGGTGTTATTTCACAAGATCCTAGAGGCCAATTCACAGGTCCAAAACGTGAAATTAGACGGTCACCAAACGTGTCTTTCAATAAATCGATTGTGGCACGAGCTGTGTGACATTGTTGGAACCACAGCTCCTGGACATCATGGTTGTTCAATTCAGGAATGAAAAAATTAGTAATCATGGCTATATACCGATCACCATTGACTGTAACGTTCTGGCCATCATCGTTTTTGAAGAAGTACGGACCAATGATTCCACTAGCCCATAAAGCGCACCAAACAGTCAGAGTTTCTGGATGTAACGGTGTTTCGATATACACTTGAGGATCAGCTGCACTCCAAATGCGGCAGTTTTGTTTGTTGACGTAGCCATTCAACCAGAAGTGCGCTTCATCGCTAAACAAAATAAAATGGACGTAGTGCGCGATACGTATTCCGCACAGAACCATTATTTTCGAAATAAAATTGCACTATTTGCAAGCATTGTTTAGGCGTGAGTCTATTCATGATGAATTGCCAAACCAAATTGAGAATAAATCACTTGACAGCTGTTAAATCGGTCGGCATCTTGAACAGTAATGCCAACTTAAAGTTATATACCTCGAAAAAAAACACCCGTTAGTATATACATTGCATGCATTAGGTTCAGAGTTTACTCTGGAATTTCTTATAGCAGTTTTTTTGTCCACCTTCCAGACTCTTTTGAGTTTTGCCATTATGTTCTGTGGAAATCGCCCTCATGGTAATCTTCAGGACATAGAAATATAGATATTTTTGGCTGGAATAGCTCAGATTTGATATTGCTGCAGTTTCATTTTGCTGTTTTTTCCCTTGACAAAGTGTAACGATGATTTTTGGTGAATAGAGTTTTCGTTTGTTTGAATTGTTCAAACGACCCCATCATACTTATATCTTTATTTAAAGAAATGGGATTCTATCTCAGTTCCTCACATTAGATATATACTTTAAGAATACTTATCTATACTGTAGGCACCAGTTCAAGATGACTTTGATTCGTAGGCGCAAGCAACTATTCACAAAAATTCAACTTTCTTTGAACCTTCACATCCCTTTGAATCAATTAAAATAACGCATGGAGCGATTATGGCTCATTAATAAATCAAACCGATGGCAGAATGAGAAAGGTCCGAATCTCCCTTTATTTGGCCAAGCCTCCATTTAACTTCAGCACTCAAGATACACAAAACCGAATTAGCAACTTGTTCCACATCGGAACCGAAATTCTCGACCGTTCCACTCAAATTAAAACTTGCAAATTGGTCCATTCTGGCGGGAGAGACGGAGCCCCTCACCTCCCACAATTTTTCTGCTCTATGGACTTCAGACCAACCGTGAAAATGTGGACTATAGATCGGATGCAGGCAGGTCTTGAAGTGAAGAATGGAAATCGCGTAGGTTTGGTAGTTTTACAGCGATCCAGGATTCAGAGAGTTTCGTCAATTTTTGACTCGAGAGTATGAACAAAATGGAAAAGTTTTGTTGAATTTTTTGTGTGGCAGTTTCGACCAAGGAATGGTAGTTTATTAATTCTGGCTTTTCCACAACTATACAAACATTCCGTCGACTTCTCTAGGTGATTAGTTAAATGGAGGGCATAATATTAACTACTAATACACAACGCATAAAGAAATGTAACAGGCCAATTGAGAAGTCCCCGGTCTACCATAGTAAAACACATTTTTTTTGGAAAAATTCGGTTTATTATTCAACATAGTTGTCTTCAAGGGCGATACAGCGATTATAGCGATCTTCCAAATTTTCGATACCATTTTTGTAGTACGATTTCTTTTTCGCTTCAAAATAGGCTTCAGTTTCGACGATTAATTCTTCATTGGCGCTAAATTTCTTTGCAACGAGAGTTTTTTCGAGGGCTGAGAACAGGAAAAAGTCGCTAAGGGCCAGTTCTGGCGAATACGGTGGATGCAGAAGCAATTTGAAGCCCAATTCATGCAATTTTGCCAGTGTTTTCATTGATTTGTAACACGGCGCATTGTCTTGATGAAACAGCACCTTTTTTTCTTCAAATGGGGCTGTTTTTAACGATTTCATCCTTCAAACAATCCAATAACGTTATATAATAATCTCTGTTGATGGTCTGGCCCTTTTGGAGGTAAACAATAAATATTATCCCAGAATACTTATGCCATAACCTTGCCAACAGACTGTTGTGTTTTTCCTCGGTTTGGATTCGGTTCATCGTGTCCAGTCCACTCAGCTGACTGTCGATTGGACTCCAGAGTCAAATGATGAAGCCATGTGTCATCCATTGTCAAATATCGACGCAAAAATTCAGGTTTATTGCACTTAAACAGCTTCAAACACTGCTCAGAATCATTAACATGCTGTTGCTTTTGATCGATTGTGAGCCCGTGCGGCACCCATTTTGCAACACCACGTTCAAACTTAGCATACCAATCAATGATGGTTGATTTTCCTGGTGCAGACCCCGGAAACTCTTCATGAAGCCAAGATATTTTTTAACTGAATCATTTCCCTTAAAAAAGCCATATTTTATCAGCACACGAAATTCTTTTGTTCCATCTTTATTCAAAAAACAAAAGTAGCTACACTCACAACACAATATCTGACAAACTAATGGTCGGACTGCTGTCAACACGTATCGTTTGAAGGTTGGTACCAACTAAAAATCATATGAATTTAATTCTAGCACCGCCATCTGTTCATTAGACCGGGGACTTTTCAATTGGCCTAAAAGCACACAGAATAAGTTATTTATCCTTGCCTTTCTTTCTTTTTACCTATCGAGGACGTTGGTAGCTTAGTTAGTAGAGCACTGGACTATCGATTCGGAGGTTACGGGTTCGAGTCCCGGTCGAGGAGGTACTTTTTTCGGAATTGAAAAATTGTCTATATGCCACAATGTTAGTTTCTTGTAATTAATTCAAATACATTGTAAAACCACTATTTCGAACTCTACATGGCTAATGATTCAAAAAATAAAAAACATAAAGACAGACATATATTTCCTTATTCACTGAATTCATCATCTGTTCACAAGAAACTACATCTCCCCGAATTAAAATTCCACATTAAATATAAACCGTAACGAATTCCCCTTTTCAACACAAAAAACCTCTTGTACATTTCAGTTTTCTAGCGGTTCATTTAATCGTAGTGTCGGGGTGCACAATAAATTTCAACTGTTTCGTTAAAGGGACTGAGAAGTTCGGAATTGCAGGGAAGACGGCTTGGAAACAAGGTGGAAAATTAGGCAGAGCGATGTTAAATGTAGACGTTCCGAGCGGTTACAGGGAGAGATGTAATCTACTCCCACTCAGGGTCTGATGTGACCTGAAGGAAGCCTCCAAATCGTTGAATGAGTTTATGCGAACTAATTCCAACTGTCAGATAGCGATCGTATCTAGCGTTTCCATTTGGTGTTCATACATAGGGATGATATTTTGATGAGGCATTGTGGGAGGAGTCTGTCGAAAAGTGGATATTCGAGTCATTTGCGTAATTAGAAGGAAAATAGTGGGATATGGTAATTTTTACATTTAAATAGATAACAGTTATTTCGAGTTTAGGAGGTTAAGAGGTAGGAGAGCTCTAGGGATCTAAAGCAAGTTCACTACTGTAATTTATATTTTTGCATAATCCAGCTTTCTAATCTGTTGCAAAGTAGGTAGGTTTATTATTGGTTTTTAGACCATTACAAGATCTCTGTCCCTTCAGTCATTTCATGGAATAATAGAGGCTGCATTCTTCTCCAAAATTTGCTCCATGTAAGAATACCACGGTGGTGTAGTACACGCAGTCCTATTTTACTTCTGTATTGAGGTTTTTAAAGATTCATTAAGGCATCCTTAAGAATTGGCTAGGTACTCGAGAAATTTATGAGTACCAGAAGCAAAGTGACAATATATAATAATAATAATAATACCTGCGTAGGACCAGTAATGGCATACGCGACAAAGACTAGAGTTGAGAATACCATAACTGAACGGCTTTTGATAACTGCTTCAATCAAATGACGCTACATGTCACATGAACATCGAAACAATTTCAACTTTTTCAGAGAAAATTCCTGGGCGTGTTATTTCTGGAAGAGGCAATCACAATTGGCCACCTAGATTTTGTGATTTAACACTTTTAGACCTTTTTGTTGAGTGCCACGTGAGAGTCAAAGCCCCACAGTCGATTCAAAACCTTGAAGATGGAGTTATCGAGGACATACAGCTGCAAATGTGCGAATTGGTCATAGAAAATTTCAAGAAATGGATAGATATGGTGCTGCAACCGTAGCCATGGTGGCCATTTGGCTGATATCGTTCATGGAATATCTTCCTCATTACAATGAAATAAATAGTCATTGATTGTTCGTAAAACATACTATTTTTGATTTTTAATATTAAAATGAAACCCTTTATCAAAAAACCATTCATATAATTTTCAAAACAAACAAAGCTTGGAATAATTATATTAGGTTGCTAAAGATTTAAAGTTTAATCAATGCTGAAAATCAAAGATTTTCATGTAAACAAAAGCTCTCAGGCATTTCCTTGAATAGATATACAAAAAATATTTGATTTTTTTCCTGAAATTACCGATGGGTTGAAGGAATTGCATACTGTATGTTTTATCAATGAAAAGGCTACCTATGAAAATTTTTTAAATATGTTGTGTTCTTTTGAAAATTTGTTTTGTGTCTGTAAATGTAATATTGTTTCCTAATGAAAAAACAGAAATATAAATTTGTCTATGAACGGATGTTCAGCAAATGGAATCGAAAAAATTCAGTAGATGGCTTTCGGGTTCTATTCATTATCAGATAAAAACAGAATAAAGGGTCATTTTTTCAACTTTTTATCAATTTCAAGAAAAAATAATTTTTTTTCCCATTTTTTGAAGCGATTAACTCTTCAATGAAATGTCTAAAAGCTTTTTATAAGTGCAAGAATCCTTTTAATTCTCGACAAGGATTGACCTCAGAAGACATTCGTACTTATTTGGTAACACCTTGTATATCTATAACCTTTCTCGTAATTTCTTTTCAATATCTCTCATCCTTTTTCTAAGATCCTTCAAGCGAAGTATAAAAAACGATAACCTTTTCTTCTTTATTGAATTATCGTATTCCACACATCCCAGAAATCGATCTAGTAGAATTTCCAAAACTATCCAAACATTCTTGGACATTTTCATCGATAATAACGAAACTAAAGCGTCCCACACATGTCGCAAAAGAAACGTAAAGTCGACGCGCCAGCAGAGTCCATCGATCCCGAATAAATAACATACCAGCCTGCATTTTCCGATCTTGTGTCATAATACGGCGACACAGGGGATTACGAAAGGGTCCGTTTACCCCATACTATATCCCGTTTCCATTAGGTAACCTTTTTTCCAGATTGAATTCCAGTTATGGCGTTTCTGAGGCGTTTATTATCCACCTCTCGGGCCGGGTTTATATCGTTCGAGTATTCGGACGTCGACACTACGTTGAATATGCTCAGTTTATGCTCCTTCAACTGACAGTATACATTCGTTTTCGGATGGATTCTGTTTGTTGCAGACGCTGTTCTGACAGTCCAGTCATATTTCAGACGTTTTCTCCGAGATTTTGACAGAAGATTTGTTACTTTTGAGGATGTGGGGAATGTTTCGGATTTTTTTGCAGTCACCTGTAAAATGAAATGGAACATCAGTTTACCTGGAATATCTTCGTATCTCATTCGCTACTTCTTATCTTCTTGTTATCAGTATTGATATTTTATGCAACGTCTTCATGAAAGCTCAACTTGAGAGTTCAAGATGAATATACTACACTGAATTATTAATTTGAATGGTTTATGTATCTGTCAGTTTTTCAAGATTCCCGTGCTCATTTTCACGAAAATAGTACTTCGAACAAGTTATTTCTCAGTGTCTTCTTATCACTTTGTTCATTTTGTATTTCTAAAAGGTGTTTTTTTAGAGCTATAGAACTTTAAATTGCAATGAAACAACGATGGATTATTCGATTGACATGAATTTTATTTGCAAGATAATCTTGTGGCATTACATTTTAAATATGATTCCTGGCATATGACCGCCACGGCTGGCTCGGATGTAGTCCAATCTGGACGTCCAATTTTCGATGACTTTTTTCCAACATTTGTGGCCGTATATCGGCAATAACACGGCGACTGTTGTCTTCCAAATGGTCAAGGGTTTGTGGCTTATCCGCATAGACCAATGACTTTACATAGCCCCACAGAAAGTAGTCTAGCGGTGTTAAATCACAAGATCTTGGAGGCCAATTCACAGGTCCACAACGTGAAATTAGGCGGTCACCAAACGGTCTTTCAATAAATCGATTGTGGCACGAGCTGTGTGAAATGTTGCGCCGTCTTGTTGGAACCACAGCCCCTGGACATCATGGTTGTTCAATTCAGGAATGAAAAAGTTAGTAATCATGGCTCTATACCGATCACCATTGGCTGTAACGTTCCGGCCATCATCGTTTTTGAAGAAGTACGGACCATTGATTCCACCAGCCCATAAAGCGCACCAAACAGTCAGTTTTTCTGGATGTAACGGTGTTTCGACATACACTTGAGGATTAGCTTCACTCCTAATGCGGCAGTTTTGTTTGTTGACGTAGCCATTCAACCAGAAGTGCGCTTCATCGCTAAACAAAATTCGCTTATGAAAATCGGGAACAACGGCAATCTCATTTTGTGCCCATTCGACGAATCTACGCCTTACTTGATGATCGTGAGTCTATTCATGATGAGCTTTTAAATTAGTCGCTATCTTGAACAGTGATGCCAACTTAAAGTTATATACCTCGAAAAAAACACCCGTTACGTTGCATGTTTTGTGATTAGTTCAGCTAAGGCACAGTTTGTGTCGGTGTTTTTTTTGACAATGATATCGCTTTTTTCATCGGGCCATCTTCAGTTTTATTTATTTCACATATCCCAATGGGATATTGTATAGCAAAAATTATCATCTCATCGAAAAAGCCTAGGCAATTAGACACAACAATCGGTTTGAGTAGCCTATTCGAGCCTGCAAAGATCACAACAGGTTGTATAACGAAACAAATAGGAAATTTATTTTGGAATAAATGCTGCAAAAAGGAGTGCTGCATTTGAATTTCATCATATAGATCGCAGCATAAAATATTCAAATGCATCTATATGAAAATGTAGTTATCAATAAAAGTGAATACTGTTTCCTGGTCATTGCCCTGGTCTGTTACGTTAGCCGGAATATTTTGGATTGCATACACAACGGACACTACTTTCATTTAATTAAACGATCTGTATAATACAGCAATATATTGGTTACAGAATGATATTTATCATACTGTTCTAGTTTACAAGAATATTTTTGAATTGGGAGTGCTGAACATTTGACAAGTAAAAACTACGTCATTACTAAAAATAGAAATATACTCGCTTCAACAACGAACAGAAAATTTTTCAGTCACACCCACCTCACAAAACTAAAGATTTTTTGGGTAGGGGTCCTGTCTTCAAAACTTGTTTGCATTCAGTTAATTCTCACTTTTTGAAAGATGACCCAAAGGCTTCTTAAGTTGTTGTTGTTCCGAAAAAATTGCAAATAATAATAAACGCCTTTATTGGATAGATGCATTCTATACTCAGGGGCGAAGTCTAGCAATGCTATTCAACTTAATCCCCCGAATAGAGCAAAACACAATAACATGATTTTCATCATCATCATTTATACAATTTGTCATAGGGATTCTGTGAGAGACAGCCATTCTAGAAAATTATATACAGGTCATAGTAGAAATTAACAGGAATATGACAGGATGATAGTTTGAGCCCCATCCTATTAGTGAAAGAGAGGCAAGGTGCATACAGAATGGGATCGAGAGCAATGAAAAAAAAATACTGTGCTATGCAGATGACGCAATATTGTTGGCAGAGAGTGAGGATTATTTACGAAGAATGCTCTACAAATTTTATACAACAGAAGAGAAATACAATATCTGTGGAAAAAAACGGAATCAATGGTCATATGCTGAAAGTCAATAAAATGTAAACCCAAACCCAATACTCAAAGTTCAATTATTTGGGTGTAGAAATAACTAGTTACAGACAACTTCTCAGAGAAACTCGAATGCAAACTAAGGAAGCTTCAAGAATTGCCGGATATCTGAGAGACATAGACTGGAGGAACGACTGTATGACCACTGAGAGTAAAGTCAGTGTATATTAGTTAGTGCTGAGATCTGTACTAATATATGCTGTAGAAAAAAGAGCAAAAACGTTGAAAACAATAGCATCAGCGGAACAACCGAAATGAAGATCCGGAAATCCAATGAGGGAGTGACACTAAGAAATCAAATAAGGATCGAGACCATAAGAGAATGACTCCAGATACAGGATGTGGTGCAGTTTGGCAGAACGAGGAGACAATGTTGGAGATACCACGTGGACAGAATTAGTGAGAGCAGATGGGCAAAATGAGCTAAAGACCAAATACCCAGATCACTTAAAAGATGGTATGGAAGCTGGTCAACCGCTTCACAACTAAGAATGAACACATAAACAAAGTTGAAAGGCAAATAATAAAAAAAGACTGTGTGTGTCTTATAAACAAGATGAACAACTTGTTGAGGACGTAAAAGTTTTTTTACTCTGTTTTCATGTTCAATCCCTATGTCACTCTGTCCATATAATTAATTAAAACTTCACTAATAAACGAAGTATCAACAAAATACAACCACGGCACGACATCACCCCACTCATTATACCATAACAATGAATCAAACCTATCCATTGTTAAATCTATATTACCTACCCCGAATACTTTCCGCCCAATCTCATTCAACGCTTACAACAACGCTGCAAAGCGTACAGCAGCGTTTACCATCGCCCATTAAAAAGTCACCGGAAGTGAAGAGGGTAATGGACAGCAATTACAGGCTGCATATTTCATGGCCATCCGCGGGAACAAAAGATAACCCCGCAAAACAGTAAGCAACATCAGCAATTCCGTATGGCGTCCAGATTATAAATCAGGGTATGCTAGCAGAGAATTACGGCGTAACAAGAGGACTTTTGGGATCACTTGGCGGTACGCTAGAGGTCTGTATCATAAATAAACCGCCTCCCTGCGTGACGTGGAAACGTGCATTTGCCGGGAGGGCAGCAACGGCGAAAAGTTTTAATCCGACCCTTTTTTTCGCCGTTTCGATTCAATTCATTAAACTGTTGCGAGGATATGGCCAACTTGACGATTTGTTGTTTCTTTTCTGCACGACCCGAAACGTCTGTTCGGACTTGTTTGTCGGGTCGGTTCGATACTGGGGTTGGGATAAAGGTGGATGCACATTGTCGTGCGTGTTTCGGTCCAGACACGTATCACACTTGTTTTTTTTTTAATTAGTTCCTCGGACGTTGTTTAGGAGCTTTGAAGTAACGTGCACAAATACAATTCATAGGGCAGCAATTCTTTTCTGATGAACAGTGAAACTACTAGTAAAATAGATCACCTAGACTTGTAAGACACTGCTCTGGGGTCTATCCACCTCTGAAGCATCTCGTCATTCAGTTCCACAGATCTAATGAATTTCATTCTCTGTAGTGGTTTCAATAAGATTACTCCCTCACTTCTTCAAGTTTCTCGTGAAAAATATTTTTACGTTGACTTGTATTAGTGATACATTCTATGACCAGATTGACAGGATTTTCTTCCTCCTGATAAAGCGCAATAAATAAGGAAAGCAGTGAGGGGATGCATCATGTTCTAAATATTATTCGAGTTGGAGCAGTTGCGACTCAGTTAGCCATCTGGGAACTGCGACCACATAGATCTCTTGTTCTCAACCCTAGCCATTCATATTAACCCAAGGAAGCCGTTGAAACCGCCTTATGAGTTTTGGCTTACCCCGTGAGTGTCCAGGACTGATTTATATGAGTGGTTCTTAGGCTAGTCAATCTCCAACATTTGCATATTATGTGTTCATAGAGCCCACAAGTGTGGTCTTCTGACTTTCTCATGCGGTATAAAAGAAACTTGTACCGACAGTGGCTTGCAAACAGTATCCACCATCACCCGAATCTCAGCTCATTGCAGCTTCAAGAGTGTTTCTCCAGAGGATTATTCTATTGTCCAACTCCCATTGTTGGACCACTGCCTTATATTGGTCTTCTCCGAGCCCAAAAGAAGGCCCAGGGCCAACAGGTGTTAACCTTGATACTTTTTTCTCTAGTTCATCGGTTCTTCCATTTTCTTCAATAACACAATGCCCCAGTACCTATAGTAAAGTAACTTGCCTTTGGGCAATTGGCTTATGGTATTAAGCCCCTTTGAGGTACCAATTTAGACACTTTTGAGCGCACGTATGGTCAGTTAGTGCCTCGATTTGTAAAAAAGAAGGCTTCAGATAACCTCAGTTCAGAAAATGCTTCAGCTCTATCTTGCTGGAACCAGAAAGTGTCTGGATTATTGAATTTCTCAAATTTTCCGGCAATGCATAGAACTGGTCGGAGTTCACTGTAATTCTTCCAGAAAGTAAGGCCCAGTGAGTCGAAACATCATGGTGAAGCTATAAAGGGTTGTGAGTTTTTCTGTAACTGCAATCTTGGAGACATTTCCTTGGCCACCATGATCTTTCATGGGTAACAACTTGAGGTCAATATGAAAAATCTGTCACATTATATTGCCTTAAATCTGAAAAACAAAAGCATGTTACTGTGGAGAACTTTGTGGAGATTGCCCGATGGACGCATTCATTGTAGCAAGGTTTTTGTGACTTCTGTATGTCAGTTTCCATAATGAAATGTGTGAGCTATTCGTGGCGCAGCCTATATAGTGAATTGCGAAAAATTATAATATATAAGTTACCGGAAAATGTGCATTAGGGAGAATGAATTTTCTCAGATTGGTAAAGACACAGGAAAAACTTAATCAAAAAGTATATAAGAAAAAGAACGGGATGCAATGATATTTGACGTTTCACCATTTTCTACCAAACCACTGCTGAACAAAATGTGTTTTATAATAATGCTTTCATGGCTGTAATGTTCAACAAACTTGGAAAATCTGTATTCTTAGGGACGATAGCGTCAATACAAAAGAGGATATAAGAATGATTGATATAGCTTGTTACAACAGTACCAAGGGGATTCCTAGATGAATGCTTACCTCCCTCTTCCTTAGATTCTGATCTGAACGTTTTTGCTCGATAATGTGGACCGACCTTTACTCATACCAGTCTGTGAGCTATGCTTTCAAAGGTCCGACCACAGAAGCTCGAGGATTTGAAAGGGACAGCTGATGTTTAGTCCGGAATAAATCCGTTTATCTGATGTGAGCTTTTTTTTCATTGAAGGATAGCGCAAAGAGAATTTGATGATATTAGAGGTTGAAACCTTTCAAAGTGAGATATTGCAAAGGGAAATAGATGAGAGATTGAGCTGGCAGTTGTTTATAATTATTGTAATAACAGTCAATTCATGAAAATTATTTGTTAATCACTTGAGACTCCGAGGTTCTCTGATCAGGAAAATTGAATTTTGAATGACGAAAGAATACTGGCGACTAGACATCATTTTGTCCATTAACAGTTTTGGGTTTTTCAATTAAATATTTGAGAAAGCAACACAGTGTACGTTTGAACGAAGTTCAGAAATTGTTGAATTGGTTAATTAAAATCAGTGCTTATTTTTAAAAACTGAGAGGAATTCAAGAAGAAATCATGGATTTTTTTGAACTATACGGTACTGATGAGGAAAAATTGTATAAATAAATATAAAAATTAAGAAACGGACGTGTCTGTCTTTATGTTGATTCATTTAATCGATTTGTTAACCGTTTACTCAATTTGTACAGTTTTACTTATTTGGAATTTTCTTTTGGATAGTTATTAATTTTGTCATTTTTAGAATTGGAATTATCTTTCAAGACAAAAATAAACTAATTATATTATAAAGATATATTATTGTATTACGTATGCGCTCAGAAGTGTCTTAGAATGTACCTTAAGGGGGCGCACGTCTACATCACCACGTACAACCAGGCCACGCTGAGATCCCTGTAATCGTACTGCCAGGAGTCTCTGTTGACCTGGGAGTGCCGTAACACCATAAAGCAACTAACCAGAGACAATAAAGTGACTCTACTATGGGTACCAGGGCACTTTGGTGTTGAAGGAAATGAAAAAGCCGATAAACTTGCAAAAAGTGCAACAATGTTAACACCTGCTGGACCTGAGGCTTTCTGTGAGCTAGGAAAAGACCAATATAAGACAGAAGTCTAGCAATGGGAGTTGAATAACAGGATAACCCACTGAACAAACACTCCTGGACTTACTCAGGCCAAGAAATTCGTGATGATCTGACCTACCTACGCCAGAAAGCTCTTGAAGCTGTCACGAGCCGAGCTTCGGGTAATGGTGGGACTGCTGACGGTGCACTCTCGGTACAAAAATCATTTGTACCGTATGGGAAATTCAGCAGATGATATTTGCAGGCTCTGTGGATCAGAAGCAGAAACAGCCGAACATATGATATGCAAGTGTCCAGAGCTGGCTGGCTTAAGATCCATTCATATGGGGCAGCCGATTCTGGATACCCATGAGGTGATGGCCAAGGCCTCTAAAGAGGTTGTCAGTTTCCTCAACGTCATTGACGACCTCCTTGGGTTTCCATGAATGGGTAGGGTAGCGAACAGAAGATCTACATGGTCGTAGTTCCCGGAAGGCTTAACGAGCCACAACGACCCCAGTTCAAATAATCATAATATTATTGTGAAGGAAATGGACACAAAGTTGTCAATTTTTTGATATTTATATTGAATTATCTTGAACAGGTAGACTAAATAAACTTTAACGAAATCAGAGAGTTTATTCTGCATTTGAAGTTCTTTGAAACCTACAATTCCACAGACGGGTTCTTAGCTAGATAGCGGGTTCTTTAAGACTCCAATTGACTAAAAAACTCGCTGATTTCAATCAATGAGTTGTATGGTGGCCCCCAAAAATTAAAATCTGTTTTATAACGAATTCAACAATGTTATTTGTAGTACCATATCGGGTAACGAAGTGGAAGATACATTCCACGAAATGTCCACCGCTGCAGTTTCAGCTAATTTGATTACCTTTGTCGACCGGCCGATCTGCAGTACAAAGAAAAAACTGCCGACCGCATCAAAATGAATCTGAAAAGCGCTCCATAACGATATTATCGCGAAATTCACTATAAAAACCCACAAAATCGCAACATGGCGTGTTTACCCTTCACGTTTTCAAAAACACTCAGTTCCAATCTGTTTTAGGACAGTCGAAGCCGACCGCCATATTTTCCCGAAAAAAAAACGCTCAATCCGGCTGATTACCGTTGAAAATCAAATGAACCGCACACAGGGACGGTTTTAGCGTTGTTATCGGGCCGTTCTTTTGGCGGGGAAATTTGAATATCAAAGGGTATTAATGAATTTGAATATATATACTGAAAGCCGACGCTTTTCGAATGGTAAAAAGCTTGTACGGGTTCGATTGTTGTGCGTCGAGTGTAAGCTTTATTTGTGGTGGCGGCGATCGCTAGATTAAACGGGCATTTTTTCGATATTATTGCGATATTCGTTTCCCAGCTCATAATGAGGGAACTGGTGAAAATTATTCATTCGCTATATGCCCCAGGAAAGAATGTTGAACTGAACCATTAGGTATACTACTTTGCTTCCGCCGTTTTGCATTAAATGGCTTTAGCGGTATTATTATCATTATTATTTGAACTGAGGTCGTTTTGCTTCGGTAAGCCTTCCGGGAACTGCGACTATGCAGATCTTTTGTTCTCTACCCTACTCATTCATAGAAAACCAGGGAGGTCGTCAATGACGTTAATAAAACTGACAACCTCCTTAGGGGCCTTGGCCGTTACCTCTCTGGTATCCAGGACCGGCTTACCCATGTGAGGGGATTTTAGGCCAGTCAGCTCTGGACACTTGCGTACCAAGTGTTCGGCTGTTTCTACTTCCGACCCACAGAGCCTGCAAATCTCGTCTGCTGACTTTCCCATACGGTACAAATGATGTTTGTACCGACAGTGCCCCGTCAGCAGTCCCACCATCACCCGAAGTTCGGCTCGCGACAGCTTCTGGAGCTTTTTGGCGTAAGTAGGTGAAACCTACGAATTTCTCTGCCTGGACAAGTCTAGGAGTGTTAGTCCAGTGGATTGTCCTGCTGTTCAACTCCCATAGCTAGACCGCAGCTTTATATTGGTCTTTTCCTATCCCACAGGAAGGCTCAGGTCCAGCAGGGGTTAAACTTGATGCACTTTTTGCAAGTTCATCAGCTTTCATTTCCTTCAACCCCACAGTGCCCTGGTACCCATAGTAGAGTGGCTGTAGCGGTAAGTGGTAGTCGAAATAAATAGATCGTAGATGTCATACAATAAGCTATCGTATTTGTTAACATAACGCCATCGAAATATTATTCGATTTGTGTCTGCATCATAAAGTTATTCTCGATTAAACATGTCCGCTTACGAGCCAAATTCTCGGCATTTGCGAAGAGGTTTTGAATTTCTGTTTTAATATGGAGAAATCTGCGGCTGAGGCTCGTCAAATGCTCTGAAATATCTATAGTGATGCGGCTTTTAGTGAAAGAACTTGCCGAGAGTGATTCCAACGTGTCAGAAACGGTTATTTTGAATCGAAGACCTGCTTGGCGGTGGAAGAGAGAAGGTTTTCGAACATGCAGAATTGGAGGCATTGTTTGATCAAGACTCGTGTCAAACGCAACAAGAATTGGCAGGATTATCCGGAGTGATGCAACAAGCCATTTCAAAATGCTTGAAAGTCATGAAAATGCTTCAGAAACAAGGGAATTGGGTGTCGTACGAGTTGAGGCGAGAGCGTTTGTTTGCCAGTGAACAGCTGCTCGAAAGACAAATACATAAGGGTTTGTCATTGGAGACGAAAAATGGGTTCATTATGATAGTATCAACCGCTGAAAATCATGGGGATATCCCGGCCATGCTTCCACATCGACGGCCGTACCGAATATTCACGGTTCAAAGGTCATGCTCAGTATTCGACTGAAACAATCACAGGCGATCATTCTCGAATGTAATCAATGCTTCTGAGCCGAGAATTGAAAGACAAACGGCCGCAATTTTACAGCATGACAATGCTCGACCCTAATGTTGTAAAAGTGGTCAAAACATACTTGGAAACTTTGAAATGGGAAGTCCTACCCCACTCGCCGTATTCTCCAGACGTTGCTCTCTCGGTTTATAACTTGTTTCAATCAAAGGCACACGGCCTGCCTGACCAGCCCTTCGAAACATAAATATATAACCAGTTTTTTACTATAGAGCCTCGAATTTGGGAAAAAACCCAAAGTTGTACGCCTATGTATTTTCAACACAATACGAAATCAAGAACACTAAGTGTATATAACTGACACTGTTGCATAAAAAGAGGTATCGAGTATAAATTCCTCTTCATTAATTACTTCCACAATCCCTGAGGAAATCAAAATCAAGTGGCATCGAAATGCGAAAATTGAATCGTATCATTCAAATAATAGATTTTTTTCTCCTTATAATCAAGCAAATTGCTTGTTTCTCTTCTCTCGCTCCTTCGCCCGTGTTTATTCAACTGTTGAAATATCACTCCAATTATAGAAAAGTATTGTGAAACTATTTCCAGAAAGAAACTTTGGCGGGTCTTCCTCGAGCCCTCTCCCAGGGGTTGGTATTCCGTCCCGAGATCGTCGAGATTCTATCCAGCGATTTCTGCCTAAGACACACCCTCTCAAACCATCGTGGAGAGGTGACTCTGTTTCAACACTATGACCTCTATTAATTCGCCGGGGCCAAAGTAGTGTGGCGTGAAAACCCATAGCGCTATCTGTGAGCAGACAGTTACTACATACTCCCCAACCAGTGCCGATGACCTACCAGAGAAGGAGGTAAGCATGAGTCTTTGGAAGGAGAAAGTGCAAGTGCACTTACACATTAATTCCTGGACTGAAATAGTAGTTTCAGGGATTGATCAAGCAAATCTTAACACGAAATTCAGTAGGAACACTAACTAAAAATTGATGAAACCATTGGAAATTCTAGATTCTGTCTCGTCCGGAATAAAATCTCTGTTTTACCCTCTTTCAGAAAAACCGCTCAGTTGGTATTATTTCTAAAAAAACCCCACCGCGATCTAACAAACCTAATGCTTCATTTCGCCCAATTCATTCTCATCCGGTTCTCGAGTTTGGCTAATGGGGGTGGGGGTTGTAACCTTCTCCCAACCCCCAGCAACCTCGACGAATCGTTGTTATTCTGCAATTCTGAGAAATGAAGTCGGAGGAGGAGGAGGATGAAATTACCGGGAGTATAGACGAGTTTATGCGAAGGAAAAAAATTGCAGTAAAGCTTCCGGTTCTAGCTGCATATCGGCAGGAGAAAATTGATGGTTTTCCGCTCTCGAGAATTGTTGCTTCCGGAAAATGCCGCCTTATAGATTTGGAACAATTTGGTTGAACGGAATGAAATAAATTATTTTGAGGAAATTGGTGTACGATTTGAGTTGTCGTACTTTTACAGGATGAGACAATATTACTTCATTTTTGAGTCCAAATGTCTGTCATATTTGAAATTTGAGCCGAGACGATTTGCCTAACTGGCAAATAATTAAAGATCAAAATCGATTCTCTATTTTTGTCCGGTCCACCGTTGGAAGTATGCACTATAACTTTCAAACAGAATGTGCCAGAGTCTTGACATTTTCAGCGTAGATTCTCACACCAATTTCATTTCGATTCTTTTATTGTGAGGAGTAGTATATGTTCGTGATTTTGTTCGACTAGCGTTTGTTATCCTCATTCGCTCCTCCTCTGAAGTTAGAACAGATCGGGATTTTATCTTGTATTGCTTCCTGTTATTAATTTTTTCTTGTCCAAATTTACCTTCTGGAATAGAACAGAAAATGCTGGTATTGAAACAATAATTCAATAATGTTATAGCAAGAAGAGGTGGATTATATAAGAATTAACTGTGGGAATTTTACATTAGCTTTTATTCAGGATCTTAAAAATAAGTTTGTCTCCAACACGTGGTACATTGTAGGCGGCTTTCTGTTCAGGTGCAGCCTTGAGTTGCCTTGTTGGTAGTCTTTTGGTGATTTTTCTGCTCTTTGGCATATCTGATGGCTTGTTCTCTCTGCGCTTTCCTTTGGTTCCTCTTTGTCATGTTCTTCGAGGAAGCTTCGTTTCTGAGTAGAGGAATTTTTGATTTGAACCATAGTGGGTAATCGATCAAAGTGGGGACCAAAATCTCTTCCTCGTGATGAAGCCAACACATGAAGAATTTTATTTCATGAAGAATACCATTTTTTCACATGAATAAATACATAAAATAGTGAAGATGAGGAAATACAGAGTGCGGCAGAGCCGACTGACGAGTTTCGAAGGGCTATTCAAAAAAAAAAGTAGAAGTTAGAGAAAAAACGGTTCTATTCATGCGAAGCAGTAAAAATATAGTCTAGTCTTTTGCTCAAGTTTTGAAAATGATATCACTAAGATGTCGGCTGTCAGCAGCTACACACTGATGTAGCCTCATCACTACTAAAAAATTGCTCATGGGGAGATGCGCTGAATCTTTTCCTCACAACGATTTTTGCGGTTTACGTATTTAGCAGCACTCAGCTCTTAAACAAGCATGATTTTATAGGAGTGGAATGATGAATCCACATGCAGAATCGGTCTGACATTCCCAAAGCTTTCGCATACCTTCGTGCAGAACGTCTTGGTGAATACTCGACTGCCACACCTGCACATTTTTCGGTGTTCTCACCGTTCTCGGTCATCCATGTCCTCGCACTCGTCGTGTACTTCCTGTTTCCTCAAGTTGACGAGCCCAAGTTCTGATTGAATTTGTAGAAGGGACTGAAACGTTAACAGCGCCGAAATGTCCGCTGGGTTGCGATCGCACAACGCTTATTTTCGAAAAAACGTACGAACGGCAAAGCCTCGATGCATAATAGAACCTTTTTTTTTAAGCGAATGATTTCTGTCCAAATTATGGTGCTAATTGAAAACTACTGACTCTAAAGAACACAGAGACCCATTCCGCACCTACCTGCCCCAACCACATCCCGAGCAATGACCTGTCAAAACTCGTCAATCGGCTCTGCCGCACCCTGTAAATTGGAGCTCTGGCAAAATATGATTGCGATAAAATGAAAAGTCCTCGAGATCATTGAATATCAATGATGTGAATTGAGTGTCAAGGTATAGGGTGTTTTTGAATTGAACAACCATGATGTTCAGGAGCTGTGGTTCCAACAAGACGGCGCAACATGTCACACAGCTCGTGACACAATCGATTTATCGAAAGACACGTTTGGTGACCGCCTATTTTCACGTTTTGGACCTGTGAATTGGCCTCTAAAATCTTGTGATTTAACACCGCTAGACTACTTTCTGTGGGGCTATGTAAAGTCATTGGTCTATGCGGATAAGCCAAAAACCCTTGATCATTTGGAAGACAACATTCGCCGTGTTATTGCCGATACACGGCCACAAATGTTGGACAAAGTAATCGAAAATTGGATGTCCAGATTGGACTACATCCGAGCTAGACGTAGCGGTCATATGCCAGAAATCATATTTAAAATGTAATGCCACAAGATTATCTTGCGGATAAGTGAAATTCATGTCAATCGAAAAATCCATCGTTGTTTTATTGCAATTTAAAGTTCTATAGTTCTAAAAAAAACACCCCTTACAATGAAACAGGGAAGAAATAAAGAGTACCAAGACCATAGCATGGACACCGGTATAATTTACTGATATAGTAATTTCGGTCGAGATTCCAATACTTGAATTTCAAGTTCTACCAACCTAAAAGTCAATCACGTTTTCTCCCACGCGTTCGAAATGCAATCACCCGGAAACAATAAACTTACAGTCCCGACAAAAAACGAAAAGCATTCCCACAAGGTAGACAGCGTAAAACATCCGTCACCAACGCCAACCCTAATCGACTTTGCCGTCTTTTTTTCGCCGGGAAAGCCAGAAATGAACCCGTTTTCCCAGGAATTTTCCGGGAGGATCATCAATCCCCCTCACATTATCGGATTCGGCCATCCTTTGACGCGTCCCTCCGAACTGTGTAACGAGATTCGACGTACCCCCCGAAAGGTGATTTCCTCGCGAATTCAATATTCCTCCTAGATGCGATATTCCCATCCAATGGGCATATTACCGCCTTTCTGGGATGGCGCACTCGCGTGCATGAATATTGAATGCCTAGTTTCTCGGGAACCGGCTGAAACTGGCGGAAAAATGTGCAGGCTAGGGCCGGGACAGCAGAAGATATCTCGTGGAAAATGCTCCTAAGGGGACCGTGTAATGGAATGCTTGTCGCTGCAGTCTGTACGGTAGGATTTGCATGTGGGATATTTGTCGGATGGCACAGGATGGAATTTTGATTTTATGTAGGGCGATATTGGAATCATTATGACACATGATTATGACGTGACTATAGAGTAATAAACGTAGATAGAGGTAGTATACGCAATTTTTACATGTCCCCTATATGGTTAGATTACGTTGTCGGATTGTGATATATTTTCAAATCCACAATTTTACTACGTCGTTATGAATGTATAATATATTGAATGCAGTATATTTATTTGAGTGAGTCCCGATTGAATATGAAATTTTATATTTGGAATCCGATAGTTTTCCTATTTGTCGAATTTATAATAAGCAGAATATTTATTATTTTCTGTATCTACCTGCTGAAATTCAAGGCTTGGCAACTTTTGCTCTCCTAGTGTCATTGGTTGTTTCAAGTCGTTTGGCGCGCTTGAAATTTGTTTTCTGAATTTCTGATATATTAAGGATTCATCTCGATAAATTTTGAGTTAATATGAAACCTTAATTCACTATTATATATGAGAAGTGCGTTCTTCGTGGAGAAACTCGCGAGTTGAGTGAAATATCCCATCACTGATACGTTTTCATTTCCGCGCGCTTCATGTCAAATTTGATAGTTCATGTTGGGGACAAAATCTGCTTCCTGAAAATGACATATCCTCCCTCTAACTATGTTTATTCTTCTGAGGTGGTGACTCCTCAATACGTGATCTATTACTATCTTCCACATTTCCAAAGAACGTTTTGGCTGAAGAGGAGGTCTTCAGTCTTCATCAGTAGACAAAAAACCGTGGTTTTGTTGTGTGACTGTTATTGAGCCATTTAGAAATTGATACCCAGAATACTCGAAAACCTTGCTAGAGTTAAGGTGTCAATCGAGCAATCTCCATCTCGTTCTCCTCAGTACCATGCTTCTGCTTTTCAGATATCAGGCAATATCATGTGGCGGATTTTCATATTGACCTCAAGTTGCACACATAAAATATCATGGTTGCCAAGAAAATGTCTTCATGAGACAGAAGAGCGCGTTTTGACTGTTAACAGGCTACCATTCAACAAAATTTCAGTTACAGGCAACTTACAATCCTTCAGACCTGTTTCAACTCAGTGGACCTCAATGTCTGTCAGAATAATTGTGACCAGAAATCCAGTGATCAGCATGATACAAATGAATTCTGGTTCCAGCAAGATAGGGCTGAGCATCTTCTCTAGAATTGAGGATCTCGGAAACCCCGGTAAGTGAGCCCTCTATTTTGCAAATAGCTACGCTACGAAAACACTCCTGGTGTTTTGACCAACTTGAAGCTGTCTTTAAGCTGTCACGAACTGAGTTTCATGTAATAGTGGGTTTGTTAACTTCTCTAGAATTGAGGATCTCGGAAACCCCGGTAAGTGAGCCCTCTATTTTGCAAATAGCTACGCTACGAAAACACTCTTGATGTTTTCACCAACTTGAAGCTGTCTTTAAGCTGTCACGAACTGATTTTCATGTAATAGTGGGTGTGCTAACAGGCTACTGTCGGTGCAAATCTTTTGTACCGCAGGGAAAGGTCAGCAGATGATATTTGCAAGCTCTGTGGAACGGAGGTAGAAACAGCTGAATGCATAGTGTGCAAATGTCCGTGGTTGATTGGCCTAAGAACCACTCATATGTAACTTTGGAAAATAGCAACATATTCTCAAGCATCCGACCTGAAGAATCCATGTAGTATTTTGTATTTTTTTAATGTTCCTTATAATCTTAAATAAAAAAAACAAGCCTCCGTCCAGCGGAAATATAATACACTTAGTATTCTCCTTATATGAATCGCTGACTCCTCAAAAAGAGTTTAGTTTGTGATTAACACACTGAAATCTTGAGTGTGTATATAGCCAATAGAAGATGAAATGTTAGCTTTAAGGAAATGAGAGTCAATTTTTTGAAAATTTCAGATTAAATAGGCTATAACTTCTAAATTGAAGACTAATCTCTCAACAGATAGAACTTTCGTTATCTGCGACCTCGAACTGATGAATGAACTTATATAACAGTCCCAAATTTGAAATTTCTGGTCGAATGAGTTCTCTATAAGCGATACTCCTAACTTTCGATTTCATTAGGTACAATCGAAAGCACCCTTCGATGTTGAATTTTCATGTTCAAATAAAGCCTTCACCTTCAATGGAGCGTAAAACCATAGAAACATCAACTAGCGCCATTGTCATCGCTGAATATTCCTTCTTGTTCCATCCTAGATGTCCTGAGGGATGGTTTCAGAATTAATCGAATCGCCCCACAGTCCTTCCACTAAGATCCCCTAGGATCGAACGAATTTACTTCTCTTAATTCGACGGAGAATGTTACAAGCGAAATTTCCGAGTTGTTGGTTAATTGAATCAGTAAATACAAGAAAATGTACTAATAGTTTTATTTGTCAGAATTGAAAGTGGTTCTTTCTCCTTATGCGATAATTCTTTAGGAATCTTTAGGTTTGATACGTTTAGAGAATGCTTTTTCTCCTCAATTTATTGTGTACCTCTTATTACCTATTTTGTGAGAGCTGACTACAGGTTGAACCAGAGGTTAACCTGGACCTCTTCACACTGTTAGGACACCAGTTGCAAAGTGAGGTAAGCCTTAATTTGAATCTTTTGACGGTAAGCTCGAAGGTTGATGAAACTTGATTCCTAAGATTCTTCGAAGATAATCCTTCCAAGATGAGCATCATACAACAGCGTACTAACAATAACGAGAAGATTTTGCTGTAGGAATGTATTTAACTTATTTTAGGGGAGGAGAAAAACGCTAAAGAGAACTGGCTGAAAGGAATTGTTTACTCGCACAAACCAGACAGAAAGGGAAAATATTGCCAAAATCGAGAGAGAAATGTTGGGTCGAGAATTAAAAGACTGACGTGCTAGTGGGAACTTACATCCAACAGGATGGCCAATATTACTGTGAAAATGAAATAATTTTTTGCTAAACAGTAACGGGAGGAATGGCAATTATTTAAAAAGTTTGAGGTGCGTAGAAATCACCTTGTGTTCTTAGTTATAGTGCCTCAAACTGCATTTGTGAGTCAATACAAAATGCCTTCAGTTTTGAGAGTTCACAATTATCAGGAATTTGAAGGTCAGTTTGATTCAGTAAATAGACCTCGCTTGATAAGAAAGGGTTTTCATATAAGACGTTTCATTCTGATAAGAAAAAAAACAACAAGTATATTTCAAGAGGAATCGAAAGATGTTTATTTCATTGTAAAGGGTATGGTTATCATTAACAATGAAAAATTATATCAGCCTAATGGCCACCACAGCTACGGTAGCAGTACCACATTCTTTCTGTATGTCCTCGATAACGTCACGAATTCCATCTTGAAGGTCTTGGAATGGTTGTGGAGCATTGGCATAGAACTTATTTTCCATGTGGCTCCAAAACAAATATTATCCATTATCATCCATTGTTGTTTAATAAATAAAAAGAATATTGGGAATATTGGACACGATTTTATTCTATTGTTTAATTTATAACAACGCCGACGTTTCGAAACAGTTCGTTTCTTTTTCAAGGCTAAAAAAATAAATAAATATATAAGGCATACAATATGACATAATATGAGAACACATTACCTAGTTATGACGAACAATATCGTACGCTTATTAAAATCATTAAGACAATTTTTCAAGGAATCGAAAATCTTTCACACCGCAGATAATCAACATAAACATCCATCAAGTTATTTCCAATATGACAATGACATGAACATACGATTACGATAAAAAATATTAAATGGACTCAACACTAAAGGTGTTAAATCACAAAATCTCGGCTTCAGGTGAATAAATTTGGCGCTAATGGAGGCAAATAAGAATAGTCCTGAGAAAAAATTATTGAAATGTTAGAAGAGCGTGAGAGTACAGTGCATCCCATTTTGGGTGAGACTGCCAGGTTTCTCGCTTGTTATTTAAGATAGAGCCTTGCGGTTTTCACGTTCCTGTCCTACTTTTTCGTGAAACTCAAGTTGGTCTAATCAGATTTTGCACAACTGTTTCCGTTCAAGAGATACAGGGCGATTTTGGAAATTGATACTTTTCGGACTCCTCCTTTATCTCCGAAGTTATTAGAAATAATGCTGAGGTAAAAACTACGTCAGAATCAGAATTCTGCGTAGAATCCAGTGGCGTACTCAATTTTTTTTTCGGGGTACGGTTTTGAAAATTCAACACAAACCTATA
Organism: Harmonia axyridis; assembly: GCF_914767665.1. Taxonomy (NCBI): domain Eukaryota; kingdom Metazoa; phylum Arthropoda; class Insecta; order Coleoptera; family Coccinellidae; genus Harmonia; species Harmonia axyridis. The sequence continues at coordinate 38,696,878 of NC_059505.1, forward strand.
TTTTTTTAAATGGAACACCCTATATATCATTACCCCGTTGAATTCGTAATTTTTTTCCCTGCAAAATGATATATGATACTATATAGGTAGGATGGTCAGAAATGTTAAAAAAACACTAAAACATCAAATAATGATGATTTTTTGTTAATGAGCAATGGATTTTCCATATGAAAAAAAGGATTAATTGGATAATTTTCATTTGTGATTTTGATTTATAGTAGAGTAAGCAAACAAATATAATACACTCATCACTAATATGAAAAACAAAACGTAGGTACCTACCTAATAGCAACAAATGAATAATAAAAAAAATCATAAACATTGCATAATATCTTACAGATTGAACTGTTCAAATTGCTGTCCATTTTCCCTAATACATATAATATACTACAGTAAAAGACATAACAGTCTCGAAGAACTTCGTGCATCAAGAGAGGCAGTTTTCCAGGATTTATAAAACCGCCCTTTTATAATATTAAATGCACTCAGGCGTATTGAAAAGTTTTGTCAATTATGTATTAGAGGAAAATGGACAGTAATTTGAACAGTTTAAGGTGTAAGATATCATGCAATGTTTATGAATTTTTGTATTATTTATTTGTTGCTATTAGGTAGGTACCTACGTTTTGTTTTTCATGTTAGTGATGAGTGTATTATTTTTGTTTGCTTACTCTACTATTTATAAAAATCACAAATTAAAATTATCCAATTGAACCTTTTTTTATATGGGAAATCCATTGCTCATTAACAAAAAATCATCATCATTTGATGTTTTAGTGTTTTTTTAACATTTCTGACCATTCTACCTATATAGTATCATACATCATTTTGAAGGGAAAAAAAAAACGAATTCAACGAAGTAATGATATATAGGGTGTTCCATTAAAAAAAATATAGGTTTGTGTTGAATCTTCAAAACCGTACCCCGAAAAAAAAATTGAGTACGCCACTGGATTCTACGCAGAATTGTGATTAAGACGTAGTTTTTACCTCAGCATTATTTCTAATAACTTCGGAGATAAAGGAGGGGTCCGAAAAGTATCAATTTCCAAAATCGCCCTGTATCTCTTGAACGGAAACAGTTATGCAAAATCTGATTAAACCAACTTGAGTTTCACGAAAAAGTAGGACAGGAACGTGAAAACCTCAAGGCTCTATCTTAAATAACAAGCGAGAAACCTGGCAGTCTCACCCAAAATGGGATGCACTGTACATGTATGAGTCGAATTTTAAGCAAAAAATTGTTTCAACTTGTTAGAGGCTTCTGAAGGTGCCTTAGCAAATATAGGTGGATAATCCGGTGAAAAACAAGTTCACTACAGCTAAAAGAAGGAAATTTTCAACATTGTCGAACAATTTTTGACAAGCATTTGAGAAAGCTTCACTTCCTATTCAGGTACTAGAATTAGTAGGAAAGATGCTCTATATTTTTCACTGAAAAGTCCTACGGTATGTTCTAACTACCAATACAGTAAAAACAATCGACCAAAATGTTCTGTCAAAGCTGCTCGAAGTGCATCAATCTACCTCGAGTAATCTACCACTTAAGTACTTCCTAAGCTGTTATAGTTTATCAGTTTTCCTGCCAGGAATGCCAGTGCTGCCCTCTGGAGGGAATTCCAGCAGTCGAGGGGGTGATTATCGGTACTGGCAACTTCTCGGAAGCCCCGAGAACCAGTTCATGTCGAAATAATTGAATTCTAGAATGCGTCGTTCTGCGCTGTCCAACCCACGTCCCAGAAGAGAAGACGCCGGGAGGAGGACAAATAGATAATTTATTTAGATTAACGTAATCGGCTCCTGAAGAGGGGCTTCATTCACGATTATTCCGGATGCCTCACAGAAATTCCATCTTAACGAGCTGCGAAATGATTTGTCCACAACTAAGGGCTACCATTGACTATGATACTTCACTCGCATTTGCTCGCTAATAGAGTAACTGTCCTCACTTTTTGAGGTCATTTTTTGACATGATACAGGTGAAAATTACACATTTACTAGAAATGGATTGATACATGCTTCAACGACGCATTGAAATTGTTGAAATTAAAAAAAAAAATAGTTGAAAGTTGGAAATCATAGTTTATATAACAAAAGCACTTTTGGGCCGTCGCAAAGCGCTTTCTCAGCAGGTTAGTGATGTGATGAAATAACATGAGAACAACTGAGAATATTGCAGCTGTAGCCCCTAGAATTGACGAAAACCCAGCTTTGTCGATTCGTCGTCTATCTTGGGAAATAGGCTACGACTAATGCTCTCTGTAAATCTTCTTTTTCTTTCCCTTACATTAGGACTAAGGTCCTGTGCTTGCATCAATGGTTTTCCAGGTGCAGTTGGGATGATGAAGACCAGCTTTCATACCATCTTATAGATGGTCGTCCAGGTGGTCTAGGAATATTGGGCCTCTTTTCCTTTGCTATCTTAGCCGAACTGTCATGTGGCATTCTATATAATGGTCACCCCATTCTCTTCTTCGGTTTTTTAACCATCTTACCACGTCCTGAATCTCTCACATTTCTGTCATTTCCTTGCTTCTCTTCCGGTCAACTAGCGTATGTCCTGTTATTGACCTTAGTGTTCGCATTTCAGTTGTCCTTAAAAGTCTCTTTTTTATAGTTGGAATTGAAAAATATTGAGGTGAAGGACGTTTATTCTTAACAAGATGGTGCTTCGTACCATACAAGAGAAGAAACAATCGCAATTTTGCAAGAAGAGTTTGCTAGTCGTGTTATTTCTTGTAGAGGTGATCATAAATTGGCCACCAAAATCTTATGATTTAACACTTTCAAACTAAGATCTATGCCAATGCTCCACAATCGATTCAATATCATAAAGATGGACATCGTGAAGTTATCTACGACATTCAGTAGTAATGTGCGAATGGGTCATGAAAAATTTCCTTAAAGAGATATGAATATTGGCTGATATCGTATTGCATATTAAATGGCATACCTTCCTCTTCACAATGAAATAAAGATCTATGGATTGTCTTTGGAATATATATATTTTTTTCAATATCAAGATGAAAACTCTTATTGGAAACCACTATTCATACTAAAGGTGAAAAGACAAAATGGAACATTGTGAACAAATTGAAAGGAAAATGATGCTCAAACTTGACGTATGTGTGAACGACTTAAATTTGAACCATTTTTGTGGGAGGGCTCTTCAAATTTCTCAATATTATGTCAATGTAAATGCGTTGTCAGGACCTAGACTGGGCTGGCGCGAGTAATCATCAGCTGAAGAATCATCAATAATTCCTATCGGAAAAACCCTTTATCAGTCCATCTCATTCGATAGAACCGTACCAGAATTTCACATTCACATCTCCTCCACCATACCTGCGAGATCGCTCAAGGCACAAATAGCACTCAAGGACCCGGAGAAAGCTACAAACGCTGAATATAAAAAAGGGCTCCATCCATACCCCCCTCGACAAAGATGGAAAACGGCGACATCCCCAACAATGTCACGTAGTAATAAGCGGAAAATAACCTTCCCGAAGTCCTGCAGCCGAACGGAACACCCCAAAATATCCTGCTAGCCGGGTCTCCTCCAACGAAGAAGAATATGAAGAGGCCATTCCTCACGGGCGATAAACTACCCCTGATTATATTGCATCCCCTTCCCGAACAAATGGTGCACTCACGAGATAATCCCGCTGACGGGTTCAATGACTCGACCCCGGAGGTATTCTATGGTCTGCGGAATTCGTCGCAAATATATTCTTCTTCTGATGTCGGAGAATTTCGCGGCAGACGGGATTCCGTTCGGTTTTTCGGGCTCTAAATCAGCGGAAATGGGGGTTGGGGGAACCGTGAAGGGGTGAGGGAGGATGGCGCGAGAGCGTTTGGAGGGTATGCATTCGAATTTTTTCGGTTGAGCTAGCTGGAGATGGTGACGGTGATGTTGGCTGTGGAGTGTGGTTAGGAGCATTAGATGCTTTTGGAGCTTTCTGCCTGAATGAAAGTGTTTTGCAGTAAGAGGTTTCATCTTGATATTGAATGAAACTAATATATAACAAGATAAATTGAAGGATTTTACTTCATTGTAGAGAGGAATATTTCGTTTTTGGAATGGAAATCAGTGCGATATCAGATCGAGATAACAGACATTGTGAACATAGCATCTGAACGTGTGCCTCATATCATTCACGAATATTTGTACATGAGAAACCTGCAAAAAAAAACTTATTGTATGAAAGTACCGAAAATATTAATTTTTTTGAAAAAGAAACATAAATCATATAACTATAAATCATAACAAAATAAAAAATGATGAAAATAAAGTTTCTTAATATTGAGAAACCTCCAGGCTTTGTTTGATTTCATAATTTTCCTTCTAGGATCTAAGACACATGAGGCATCTTATAGATTTGTCACCTAAGCTATTGCGGGTTTTTGTAACTGTAAGGGCAGCTCTGGAAAATTGTCTTTCAACAGGAGCTGAAGATGCTGGCGTTGATAAAAACCTTGGCCATTTTAGCCAAGTTTGGAAAGATATTTCTGAAACTACCGAAATCTACCGATAGTTTTCATAGAAGTGTGATTAAACTACTGATAAAGTCACACTGGCGAATACTTCAGTCTCTCGACACTCGAAAAATCCCCTCATTTAGTCTAAGCGCGCACTAGATTGTAGCAATATATGCCGTGCAACGCGAGCATCAAGCTCATGTGATATCAAATAGCTTGATATCATGTCAAGCGATTGATATCTGAAATCAAGTCAAGTCAAGCTCAAGTATGTAATTTTTCACGAGCTTGATTTTCAAGTCAAGCTACTTAAAATGTCAAAAGATGCCTATTCATTCATTTTTTTTTCCTAGCTATTCCTCTGGATAAATTTAATTTATGACGCTACGGATTTCATCAAATTAATTATCTTAAGAATCGAGCCCTAAAATAGGCCATTTTTTTCTGGTTCAAACGGATTACCTCACTAGAAAACGAATTTGGGACACCCGATCCAACCTAAATATTATTTCTCCATCACTATCGAATCGGAAGAGCCAACGCTTAGAGCTACATTACGGGGAAGAACGATCAATTAATCGAATCTACAAACCTATGTATCGGCCTCTAAAGCTCTTAGTGCGATAGATTACAAGCATTCGTTTATTTTACAGGCTCCTATAATTAATCCGGGCATTAGTCGTTAAAGCTTGCCGGTAATCAACACTACCAGGAAAAATGTTAACCGTTCCGTCTGGCGGCATACAAAGCTGCGCATTCAGCCATAGTTTAAACGCTGTTTGCAGCTCGGATTCCATCAGATAAGAGGTAAAGTAATGAAAACTGGGTTTTCCATTAGACTGTTCGCCAGTTAGGGCTTCAGATACGGACCGTAGATCATCTGGGTTTTCGATGAAGAGCTGTTAATTGGAATAATCCCTCATAATGGCTCAGGTATTCGGGTCGTTTACGAATGGATTGTTTGAGAACTGAACTGAAAATCGGGGTTTTCTAGAGGTTGGAGGTGTGAACTTGTTGAGCGGAGACTACGTTGGATAAGGGTTTGAATGAAGTGTGAGTCAGCCTATCAAAACGTTCATTTCGAACAAAATTTGAAAATATATCACCTGTTATACACCTACTAGCTGATAAAACTTTGAATATTGATAAACAGGGTGGCCATTTGAAAACGAAACAGACGAGATTACAGACGAAATAAAGTTTTTCGATAGAAATGCTCGGACAGGTCGATTTCTGTTTCGAGGGGGACAACTTAAGATGTAGGTTACGGACGCATAGCGCTTCAACCCTTACTGCTACAACCCTCACCCCCAAATTTTGAATAGGGAAGATGGAGTGAGTGATACCTCATTTGAAAGGTATTTTTATACTGATTTCAGCACAGTAATTGTTTTTTCATTTTATGCATTAGTTTTCGAAATATTCTCAACTAAGTATTTGAAAATGAAGTGGTGTTTTCATGGCACTTGTAGTGTTTTGTGAAGAATCGACATTTTGAGCTTCAAAACAACCATGACTGTGGCTTCCTTCCTAACTAACTAACGCATGAATATTTCGAGAACTAATGCATAAAATGAAAAAACAATTACTGTGCTGAAATCAGTATAAAAATACCTTTGAAATGAGGTATCACTCACCCCATCTTCCCTATTCAAAAATTGGGGGTGGGGGTTGTAGCAGCAAGGGTTGAAGCGCTATGCGTCCGTAACCTACATCTTAAGTTGTCCCCTTCGAAACAGAAATCGACCTGTCCGAGCATTTCTATCGAAAAACTTTATTTCGTCTGTTTCGTTTTCAAATGGCCACCCTGTATATGTTGGATGCACATTTTGTGCAAAGTTAATTTTATTCAGGTTCCATTTCTAGCGACAAGAATGATTGTTTTTGGAGAATTAACTGCTGGGGTGCTCAAAAAATAGCATTCGTGACAATTAGTTCATAGTGGGACTAATGTATTACTGCCTACTTGACAGTGCTGGAGAGTCACATATGGTACTTTTTTTGCTGTTGATAATTCTAAGGAGTATCATATGGCGGTATTCTTTTGAGAACTTGTGGAATAGTATTGTGGAAGTATTGTGAGATATTTTTGGACCAAATCTGATGAATAATTTCCGCGATATTGAAAATTTGAATTTTTTAGTCTTGCGGACAGTTTAGAAGATGTGGAGTATTGAGGTTCGGATCATAGACGGAACTTAATGGCTCTGCGGATCGAATGAAGAAACAGTGAAACATTGATATATTCCTTGAAGATATCCCACCTGTTATATATCCAGTAGCTGATAACATTTCAAATATCAATATATGTTGGATGCTCATTTTGTGCAAGGTCGGTTTTATTGAGACTCCATTTCTAGAGAACAGAATGTTTGTTGTTGGAGAATTAACTGCTGGGGAGCTCAAAAATCAACATTCGTGACAATTAGTTTACAGAGGCACTAATGTATTACTGTCAACTTGACAGTGCTGGAGAGTCACATATGGTACTTTTTTTGTTGTTGATAACTCTAAGGGTTATAATATGACGGCATTTCTTTGAGAACTTGTGGAATATTAAGTCCTGTTAGGTGTTATCGGGTTGAATCTGATGAATAGCTTCTGCGATACTGAAAATTTGAATTTTTAGTCTTGTAGACGGTTTAGTAGATGTGGAGTGTTGAGGTTCGGATCATAGTCGGAACATTAAGGCTCTGCGGATGGAATGAAGAAACAGTCAAAAATATTGATGTATTCCTTTGAAAACATCACAAAACAATTATGTGGAATGTGGCAATTCCGCTGTCATCAGAACAGATTTATTCTTTGAGAAGGCAAAGCTCCCTAACACCTTCTGTTGCACTGAAAGCAACTATTGGCACTTTTAGCACTAATGTAGTCACTATTTTGGTTTGATTCACTTGATTCAAGAAGTTGGATTTATAAAAACACATATAACTTCAATAGATTTAGTCAGTAGTAAAACTTCTCATAAATGATTTGGAGAAATGCTGAGCTCGGCATTGATATTCAAAAGGGGAAGTTTTCGTATAAGGTATGACAATAATATACGATTAAAACTGGTTTGCCTAAAAAGCATCCATACTAGATTTGTGAAGAGGTAGACAATCGAAAGTAATTGCCAAGAAGCCTTTAAGATGCAGAATAGAGGTGGATGATAAACCTACAGCTCACAGAAGTACCTAGGAATCGAGATAATAAAAAAAATAAATATCAAAATGAAACCTCTCCACAAAAGATCTGCAAAGAGTGAAACGACACCAATTCTGCAAACAGCTAAAATGAGAATGCTTAGAGAAATATAGGGATACACACAGAAAGATCGTATACCTAACTCGAAAATAAGTGAGGAGCTTGGAGTACGAGAAATCGTGGGATGGAAAGAATGTTCTGCAATAAGATAGCAAGAATGGATACCCGGAAACCAGGAGACTTATGAGATATCAACATCTAATGAAATGAACGATTAGATTGAAAAAAAGGCTGAAAAAGTATATCAAGAGGAAGAAGGAGAAGAAGAAGTAGACAATCCTGGCCAATCAGTTTTAGAATTCTCAATTTATGTTAGTGGGTAAAGCAACTTCATCCGGGGATTTTTCAATACTTCGAGTGTGACAGTCAAGGCTTCAAAAGACGTCGTCTGATTGATCAACATCATGAATGATCTCCAGAGGAGTTTTAGAACATCTCAGAACCCAGTCTGCTCCTATTATTGCCAATAAGAACGAGTCAAACACAACGGACGTCATTCGTCCATCCAACGAACACAATATACATTGCGTATATCTCAACACCTTCATACCCGACACCCACCGCCTTCCCTTCATCAACAGGTCTCCTCCAAGCCATCACCCTCGCCCCCATCTGCAGAAAAATGGCAGGATGCAAGAGTCCCGGCAGGAAACATTTATCGGATAACTTTCTCAGCCCCTCATCTTCCATCGTCGTCCCACTGACACGGATTCCGGAGTCCGGGGGTGGCGCGGCACTCTGCCGAACGTCCGATACGGGTCCTCGACGTCGCGCTAGGGCTGCTGCTGCCTCTCGCGCGTTCGCTCATCCCTCTCTCAGTGTCTGACGGTTCGCGCGACAGCTCGGTGGTACACGGTGCGGCAAACGCGCGGTTTCCCGACGAGAAGTTCCAGTGGATCGCGTCGCGTCCGTTAATAACGTCGTCGGGTGGTCCCTTCAGGGGTGCCATTTGGTGGGTGTGTTCGGAGGACGTTTTTCGGACGGTTGGACGTCCGGAGGGTGTCTTAGGTGGACGATGTGAGTAGTTTGGGGGAGTTTGTGTGTTGGGGTATGTGGGATGATGGTCCAGATTGAGATTTGTGTGTTTTGATTTTTACAGTTTGGATTTGAATGTTTTAATGATGCTCGATACAGTTTTTTGATTCGATTTTTAGTGCTCTTTCTTTGTCGATATTTAAAAAAGAAGTGATTTAAATTCTCTTAGGGACTTTCTTATGGCACGCTCTATATAGAATGTTCCCCAATTGGTGGTACAAAGAAAAAAGAGAGATAACTTAGATAATTTGAAGAAAAGAAAGTTCTATAATCATGGGTCCGCAAAAGCTTTGTTTTCGAGGTACAGAGTGTTGCTTGAAGTCCTACTTTGTAGTGATGAGCATAAAGTTTATCGAATCTTCATTAATCTTCGCTAAAGATTGAGTCAATAAGTACCAAAACTTATGATTGATTTATTCTTTACAGCTTACTTACTGGGTCCTTATAGTAATTTGTTTTTCCTGAGGATTACTAGGGAATTGTTTGAAATTTTTTTTCTCGATATCAGTAGCAGATGCGAAAGACCACAGGGAACCAAGAAGTGTAGTACTAGACCAGAGTTTTTTTTCATATTTTTGTGAACAACCAATGGTCCAAAAAAAAAAAAGTTGTGGAGGAAAGAAGCGTGCACTGTTCTAGAAAAAATGTCACCTTGTAGACTTGCATTCGAAGTTAGTATTTCACATGATGAAAACTTCAAATGGGAATACCTATGCCAAATTTGATTTGAATATTTTGTGGTGGAAAGATGTTATGAGAAAAAACTAGGAAAACACAATCAAATTTCAACAATTTGTATCCCGAACACAAAGCTTTCTTTTAAAATGAGAAATCTGTCATTTTTTGGTACCTCCAATCTAGGAACATCTTGTGTACTGTAGAAGACGAAATTACATTTATTGGTTGGTTCTTATTGAGAAAAAACACCTCGATAATGTGTTCCGATCAGAAAACTCATCAGATTGAACTTATCTTTCATTCAAAATACAGGGTTAGAACTGCACTACAGGGATATCGAAAACCGTTAGAGATACCGGGTGGCTTGAACTACAAAAAAGTTGCGTTATTTCGGGATTAGTGTGTTGTTAACAGATACAGAATATTTCCAATGGTTCCTAAGATATCTCGAAAAAACTGAAAATCGACATTTCCTTTTTTTCTGTATAACTCATATGTTTCTGGAGTTCTTCACGAAATTCGGTTTGTAGTCATTATCCAATATAGAAACTTCAATGGTGTCCTTAGATTTTTTCTGTTTTCCATTATTTCAGAGATGAGATAGTCAATTTTTTTCTAAGGACGCCATATTGGTTTTTCTTATGAGGTGATAACGAAAAAAAAATACGAATTAAACAATGTATCACACTCTACAAAAATATCATCGAGTCTAGGAACCCAAATTTGAAAAGTTGTTATTTGTAATCATCACTTGACTATCGCGTCTCTGAAACAATGGAAAACAGAAAAAATCTGAAGACACTATTAGTATCTCAGTGTTCGATAATTACTATAAACCAAATTTCGAGAAGTTATCTCCAAAAACAAATGAATTATACAGAAAAAGAAGAAAATCTCGATTTTCAGTTTTTTTGGGATATCTCGGGAACCAATGGAGATATGTATTTCTGATCTTTTCACACCAACACATTCATCCCTAAATAACGCAACTTTTTTTTGTAATTTAGGCCACCCTGTTTGTCTAACGGTATTCGTTATCCTTGTGGTTCTAACCCTGTATATTGCAACTTTATTGAATTTATTACTATTCCACTGTTTCTATATTCTCGCAACATTCCTTCCGACCAGCATAAAATTAACTCATAATTTCAAACGACAACTTTCTCGTAGCCAAACTTGTTCTAGTTTTTTTCGAAGAGAATAACATTTATGTCTCTTCTTGTCTGTTATTATTGGCACTTCTATCAACCTGATTTTCTGACAATTCATTTTAGTTCGAAGATGTCCCATTCATAGGTCTTAAAATTGTTATCGTCGACTTATTCAACTGCTCGTCCATGCAGAGTTTCCCCTTGATTCCCAAACTTTCTATGCCATACTAAATCCTGCGAGAAACTTTCATTTGAACCTTCACCATTTCTTTGGGGGTCTTTTCTCAGAACTCATCATAGTCGAGATATACAGATAAGAAAACTTATTAGGCTGAAATTATCTTTTATTCAAAATACAATGACAACATTGACAACTTTTAATGAATTGATTAATATTCAACGGTTTCCATGAGTTTACACATAGTTAATTGTTGTTTTGCGGTTGAATATTATATGAATCTCATAACTCTCTATTTTGACCGATATTCAGTTACTAAAATTCGATAATTTTCCCCATTAAGGGAAATATAGGAAAAGTACGAACCCAATATTACAAATTCATATGTCCAATTTCACATTTTCCCACCTGAAAAGTATGTCCAAATATATGATAATCACGAGTGACTAATTCGTATATTTTGTGATGAAATTCTGTATTGGTTCGCCATACCAGAGTTACATTAAATTTCCATTACAATTACCAATGTTCAATTTGAGTTAGAATGGTATTGGTGCGGTTGAATGAAATGAAAATATGATAATTGCTTGTTATGAATTTTGAATCGATAATGTCTGCACACTCAATTCGTTTCAACATCAAATCATTATTTGTTGTTTGCCTCATGGTTGGGTTGAGAGGAATATTTAATTTGATTGTGGCACGATGGATATTGGTTACCACTGAAATTTTTTTTTTTCAAAAATAAAAGCATGAATTCATAGACCTATGCTTGACATGAGCTAACAAAACATCACACATTTTAAGACACATTGTCCCTTGCTCTCTATTCAGTTGTGGGTCTGCACTATCTCGAAATTACCTGATGCATCAATTATTGTTATATCCAGCAGAGCACCGAAATGCTGACCACGAATGCATGTTGACCGTGATTCGTGAAAGGGTAAGGCAGGACAGTAGAGCGACATGTTATTGAACTTGCTGTTGAAATGCAAGTACACAGAACTGTTAGTTGAAGCGATGGGTTGACCTACTTGTCTTGTCTTCAGTTAAGGGAATTTGATTGCTGAGCATTAGGCTAATGAGGTCCTATAAACCAATTTATAACCTCATCTGAAGGGTCATCCATGTGTTAACGCTTTTCACCATTCATTACATTGATCTTTAAACTGAGGACTTGTCCAGAAGCTTCTTTGGCCGTTGTCTGTTTTTTGTGTAGATAATCTTTATTGTTCTGATGGTGCTAGCCAAATGTTGCCGTAACAATGCTATGACTGAAGTAGTGATTGGACATAGGAACAAGCCCTACACAGAACAGAAGCTGTTCTTTTAACTCGGCTTCTGAAAGATCTAGGAGAGTACGGATAGAGTAGATTGAAATATTTCTCTATCACTGAGATGTCTAGCAGTACTGGTGTGCTCACTTACTCTTCATTTCGCATGAAGTTGACTTTGAATTTCGATAAAGTTTTCATGAAAATAAGATCACTTCTTTATATGGCGCCAGAATCATCTTGAATCAACTTTGTGAACACGTATTTTAGGAGATATCTCATTAAAAGCTCGAACAACAAAACGAAATCTCTCCAAAGCGTCAAGACATCAATACGAACCAAAAAAACCCTGACAGTTGTCACACTTTTCACGTATGAAACGTCAAAAGATCCTCTACGCTCTATTCATCCTCGAGAAGAGACTCATATGTGGATGAACCCTCTCAAAGGGCTTCTAAGGTATCGAGTGGAAATCTAGAAGTCCTCCTCGCTTAATTCCTGAATCCTCATTATCCTTTTCGGCAATTACAGGGTCTCTATTCACCTACGAAGCCTCGGTAAATCCTAATGTCGACCCTTGAGTTGAGTTGAAGATGACGTAACTTACTGCGTCCTTTTCCAGAAGCTCCATTTTACCAATATTTGATCATATTCAGTTTTTCGTGTAGATATTCTTTATTGTTCTGATTATGCAAACCAAACGTTGTGGTAACAATGCCAGGACTAAAATAGTGATTGGACACAGGAACAAACCCTACACAGAACACAAGCTGTTCTCTTACCTCTAAGCTTCTGAAAGATCGAAAAGGGATAGAGAAGATTCAAATATTTCTATATCATTGGATGTTCAGAGGTACGGGAGTGCTCACTTACTCTTCATTTCCCATGAAGTTGACTTTGAATTTCGATCTAATTTCCATGAAAATATGACCACTTCTTTATATAGCGCCAGAATCATCTTGAATCAACTTTGTGAACACATATTATAAGAGATATCTTATCAAAAGCTCGAACAACAGAACAAACTCTTTTCAAAGAGACAAGATATCAATACGAACCATAAAAACCCCGACAGTTGTCACACATTCCACGTATGAAACGTCAAAAGATCCGCTACGCTCTATTCATCCTCGAGAAGAGACTCATATGTGGATAAACCCTCTCAAAAGGCTTCTAAGGGCTCGAGTGGAAATCTAGAAGTCCTCCTCGCTTAATTCCTGAATCCTCATTATCCTTTTCGCCAATTATAGGGTCTCCATTCACCTACGAAGCCTCGCTAAATCCCAACCTCGACCCTTGAGTCGAGTCAAAGATGACGCAACTCGCTGCGTCCTTTTCAGCTCACTGTGTGCGTCCTTTGTCGCTATCCCATCGCTTCCTATCGGGAAGTGAATCCTTTCAGCGCCCAAGGGTTCCGTTGTCGCACGAGCGGTCTTGTCACGTGTGCGTGTGTGCAGGGACAGAGACAGAGTCGTCTGCAGAAGGGCAATTCGTTAGTCGAGCTGATTGTTCTTTTGGAGGCCTGTCGGCATCCCGATGCGTTATGGTTTCCTTCCTGTTTTCTTTTCAATTCTGGGCTGGATTCGGGAGCGGTAGGGTTTCGATTGTGCTGATTTCGGGGACGGTAGCGGTACATCCGACGTTTCGGGAATGCTGATACTTTGTCATTACTGGGAGTTTGTTCAAGGGAAGAGGTAGGGGATGACATTTTGGTATCAATGGAAATTGGAGAGATGTATTGATGGTGGAACTGAAGGTTTTGTGAGTGGTGGGGTGGAATTTGTTGAGTTGAACGATGAGGTGATATTCTGAATCGAAAAGTTTTCATAAATGAAGGAGGTGTATGTTTTGTTCTAGGTTATTTCACTTCATTCAGGTGTTCGAATGATCAATTGACAATTAATCGATATGAAATCGTAGAGGAAAACAAATCAGATCAATTAATAAAGACTTAAACCAGAGACATTGATTTGAATACGCTCCTATAGAAATCTATGCCTGCAAAGTTGTTAGTCGTCGAAGTAACGTCTAGAACATTGATCGGAAAAAAATAACTCTTTTCAGGATAAAGGCTGTGAAATAGTTTGGATTTGTACCCGCTAAGTACCTTTTTCATATTATGGGGAAATTTGTGAGATGTGAAGGCATCCTCAAAGTGAAAATGTCAAGCACTTTTGTCTGGCGAACATCTCCAAGAAGCCATAGATTGTGATATGAATACGTAGGTTCCTGCGATTTCAGAATCATATACCCTAAGAGAAGCGTATGCCAAATGCGGCGTTGTTTTATGATTTACAAATTTAGGTCTTGCTTGAACTAACTGATATGATCGAACATCCCTAAATTGTTCGAAGTATAGGAACTAAATGGCAAGAAGTTCTCTAGAAAACGAAGCTGATGCAAGCAATAAAAATTTTGTCACTAAAGATGAAAATTTTGGGTATACCAAGAGAGTGTTTCATCCAGAATCAGACCCAGATTTCTGATACTTCATCAAGGCTCGTGTCAAACGCAACAAGAATTGGCAGGATCATTAGAAGTGACGCAACAAGTCATTTCAAAACGCCTGACAGTTATGGGAATGATTTAGAAACAAGAAAATTGGGCGCCGTACGAGTAAAGGCCGATATATGTTGAACGGCTTTTGTTTGCTTGTGAAGAGCTGCTCGCAAGGCAAAGACGGAAGAGATTTCTGATTTGCATTGTAACTGGACACGAAAAATGGGTTCATTACGATATTCCCAAGCGCAGAAAATCATGGGGATATTCCGTCTTTGCTTCCACGTCGACGGTCGAACTGAATATTCACGGTCATGCTCAGTATTTGAGGGGATCATTTCGGCGTAGAGTATTATGAGATGCTAAAAACGACTGAAACAATCACAGCTGATCGTTATCGAAAGCAATTAATGCGTTTTAGCCGAGCTTTGAAAGACAAACGGCAGCAATACAACGAGAGACATGATAAAGTGATTCTACAGAATGACAATGCTCGACCCCATGTTGCAAAAGTGGTCAAGACAAACCCACCCGCCTTATTCTCCAGACGTTGCTTCCTCAGACTATCACTTATTTCGATCAATGGCACACGGCCTGGCTGACCGGCACTTCCGGTCTTATGAATAAGTAAGAATTGGATCGATTCGTGGAAAGCTTCAAAAAATGAATAGTTTTTTCAACGCGGGATTTGTATGCTGCCCGAAAGATGGGAGAAAGTAGTGGCCAGCGATTGACAATAAAGAAGAAAAGTTGTACTTCTATGTACATAACGTAACTGAACCGATTGAATGCAGAAATCAAGAAAAAATGTTCTCAAATGCAAAAGAAGACCCAAGTCACAAATTGAACGAGTACATCCCTGAAATTATTGAGTGAAATATAACCTCTATCGACTGAACCCAATTATTTTAAAATACAAACCGCATCCTCCAAAAACAGACACGTAGGAACGTGAAGATCCCAAACCGAAAACACCTAACCTGAAAGTGAAAGCGTCAACAATTCTAATAGAATACTTGGGGTGAATCGCTCTGTCGGAACGTCCACAACCCTATTGTCTTACAAGGGGCTTAATGATGTTGTATATCGGTGTCAAGGAACGAAAACAGCGACAGAAGAATGGGGGGTTTACGCCGCGAGTACCAACCCCAAAATTCCCCGGTTTTTTTCACAGCCTGCCGTGATCTCTGGGCTTTATGGAGCGAACAACGAGAGCTGTTTGTAGTTAACCTTTGAACCGTTTACCGGCGCATTTTGCCAAATGCTCTCCCCCCTCTCTCTCTAAACGTACCGAAAAACTCGATTCTTTTCACAGTTGAGAGAAATCCTGTAGTTTTATATGTTCTGGGTAGGCGGGAAATTCTTTATATGAGGTTTTTTTTTCTGTTCGGACCGTTTTTGTTGGTGGAGGTCACGATTCGAGTTGTTGGGAGATTAAAGAACTGGAGTTCATAAAGAGTTGTACGGAGCAAAGTTCGCAATAGAGTGAACACGCCATTTTTTTTTGGACAGTTTGAATCATGAAAGATTAAGAGGAGTGTAAACTAATTGAGAGTTGCCTCCTATTTGTTTTTTTTCAGATTTGTAATAGAATTCATCGATCCTCTGAAAATTCAATTTGATATGTAAAGTAAAAAATTAACCATTTCTCTCTAGAAATGACAGTGAAATGTAAGACCTCTAGTTCTTGGACTCGCAATTTTAAGTTCATTATACTTACTTACTCATTTCACTCGACTGTTTTATATTTCCGAAGATGGTGCTTAATGAAGAATTAATTTTATGTCTACAGAAACGACAGTAAAATGCTATGACCTATTGTTCTTGGACTCGCAAGTTCATTATACTTACTTAACTTTCCTATATTTCCACAGGTGGCGCTAAATGAAAAATTAACCATAACTCTATACAAACGACACTAAAATGGAAAACTTATAGTTCTTGGACTCGCAAAGTTAATATACTTATTTACTCACTCACTTACTTAACTTTTCTATATTTCTGCAGATGGCGCTAAATAAGGAATTAACCATATCTCCATAGAAACTACAGTGAAATGTTAGACCTATATAAAGTTCTTGGACTCGCAAAATTAAGTTTATTATACATTTTCTCGATTCGTCCAAATGTGCAATAAAAGCGGCTAACTCGGATATTTCCACTTCCGTAGTGAATTGAATCGATGTTGAATGCAGATTGTATAGGTCCATTCAGCGAGGATACCCGGAATTCGTTTGGTTGCAGCGGAACTGTTTCCGAAGTAGCATCTGTCATTATCGTCCCAAATTGTGCAGTCATGTAGTCCAAATCATCATGGGAGGTTACAGTGTTGAACAACTATATTAAACAACATCTCCCACGCGAATTGTCCGATCAAGCCACATTACCATTTGCCGGAATATTCAAATGGATCTGAATTTTCTATTTTAAGCTCTAAAAATTAATTCATTTTGGCAGGCGTTATATTATTCTCTATAACATAAAATGCTATACCAAGAAGGCTTTGAAGGTTTGCGTCTAAATTAAATGTTTACCTAGTCAGGATTGTACAAATTAAAAAAAATTGAACATAAGAGGAAGGCATTTTTCATAAAGATGTGTTGAACACATTAGTTTAACACTCCCAAAACCTTTTTGACATGGATTCCACCAGATGATAGATATCCTCGTGAGGTATTGCATCTTCAATGTATGCCAGATAGCTTCTAGTGTTTGTGAGAGATTGGATCATATCTTCAGTTTCCTATCCATCTTGATTGGTACAAGGTCGAGGGATCTAGGTCACCACGATCATTATCCTGTTGAAAAATCGTGTCCTGAAGGAATGGAAGGATACTTCATTAACATATCGATCGACATTAATATTGTTTCGTATGATTACCAACTGAGACCTGCTGCAATAAACAATAGCATGGAATTATATTGCCTATAACCTTCAATCATAACCCCTACAGTGTGGAGTACATGCCAATCAACAGAAAATTGCTTATTTTGACGTTATTCACGTCATTGCTGTCGATGACAAGCTGTCAACAGATGTAATCGATAGGATTACAAGATTCAATTTATACAGTTTTTTCCCAAATTTCGAGTTTAAATTTTCTCAAAACTTTGAGGTCTACTAAAAATCGGTGAGCGTTGTTAGAATTAAGACCCATAATTAGTCGAATTTCGAGTTCACCCGAAAAATTTTTGTGGAAAAATTATTGCAGAATTTTCCATACTTAGGTTAACTGAAAAAAAGAAAAAGTTCCTTTTCGTGGGAATATTGTACCTTTTTATTGATTCATTCGGTTACGTAGATCACGAAAATGTTTGCAGTTGGTCAAATTTTTCATTATTTCATGAATTATAGGTAATTATCCGAAATTTTCGAAACAAAAAAAATGATAATTTTCTCGAGACTGCCACTTCTTCTAGACATCAGTTATGCACTTGGAAGCGCACTATGTTTCAGATCAGAACTCGATCTCTGAAAAACGTTTCATTTGAGGGGTATGTGATGCACATTTAAGGATATAAAACGATTCTTGGATAAGGATTGAATTTTTACTTTTTTTCCCAAATTTCGAGCTTGAATTTCCTCAAAACTGTGAGGTCTACGCAAAATCGGTGAACGGTGTCAGGATTGATGTTCCATAATTAGCCGAATTTTAAGCTTACCCGAAAGTTTTTTTGTCGAAAATATTTTTTAGAATTTTCCATACGTAGACCTTAAAAAATTTAAAAAAATTTAAAAGTCCATGGGAATATTGTACTCTTCTATCGATTGATTGGATTACGTAGATCATGAAAAAGCTTGCATTTGGGCGATTTATCTATTACTCGAGGAATTAAAGGTATAAATATGAATTTTTCAATAAAAAAATTGATAGTTTTCCCAAAGCTGCCATTCATTCAGGAGATAAGCTACGCACTTGAAACCTCACTATATTTTAGATAAGAATTCGATCTCAAGAAATTGTTCTCATTTGAGAAATTGTGTTTCGCTTAGTGTTACTAGGTGACAAAAAAATATGTGCCACAAAAAACTACTCGAACTTGTTTCATTTTCTTTAAATCCTAAATGGGTAGAAGAAACAAAAACAATTCATTCATTTCCAAATATTGGACGGCTTCCAACACAGCCGAAGTCGTTCCCGAAAAAATAATAAAGCATATCCTAGCACGATACATCCAATAAATCGCTACTTCAGAAAGCGAAATCGTAAAAAATACCCTGGAGCATCCAACCTCCTCTCGAATCAAATAACTCAGAATCCCTTTTATTACAAAAGCAATATTTCTCCCATTTTTTCCCTGGCGTTTTTTGGCAGTCCCCACAAGACGTCCTTAAAACAGTCTCTGACTTCGTTTTAACACGTTCCAAGATCATTCTTCAAACCGTCACAACGAATACGTGGTTTTTGTTTTAGCCTCCGATATTGCGCTTTTTCCAAAGGGTCCCAACACAACATTTCACTTAGTATTTCCTACGGACGTTCTAGACTCAAGGGCGTAGAAATAAGGGGGAACCCCCCCCCCCAAGATTTCCAAATTACCATATCGCGAAGACGAAGAACAAAAATTTTTTCATAAGATGAACCAATAATCATTTCACTTTTCTTCAAAATCCACACGGCAGTAAAAAATTGGACCCTTTTACGGTTTAGGAGTTTATTATCGCTCTCAAGATAAGTACTTTTATTACACTACAGACACTTCTTTGTCCGAGGTTTATTATTTGCCTTTATCTATCCGCTTTCTCGGCCTCTTATTTGCCATCTGTTATGTTTGCATCCTTCATCGCTATACACTTACCCTTTGTTTTCGGTTTTTTGTATCATTCTCGTCACAAAATATCAATAGTGTAGTTATCAAAGAACTGAACTGAGTAATTCGCATCGAAAAATTGTCTGGGCTGTATTGTACAATTTATTGTGTTGCAATTGCAATTGCAATTTATTTGTGAAGACATCAGTTTTGAATTGACTATATCTACACGGTGTTCCTAAATTGGAGGTATAAATGAAAATGATATATTTCCTGGATTATTTAAAAAAAAAGTCTATAACATGAGTCCCCAAACATTTTGTTTTTGAGATACAGGTGTTAAAGTTTAAGTTTTTTTACTCATAGAACCTTCCCTTCACAAGATAATTGATTTGAATTGACCATAGATATATCAATTTTAGTTTTCATCATGTTATATGCTAATTTTGAATGCAATTCCACAGGGTGATATTTTTTCTGGAAGGGTGCTTGATTCTTTCCTTCAGAACTATTTGTTGGTGAACCGCTGGTAGTTTAAAAATGTGAGAATAACTCAAGTCCAATAATACACTTTTTGGTTTGTTATAGTTTTATCGTATTTGCTATCGATTTCGAGATAAAAAATTCAACCACATCTCAAGTAATCCTCAGAAAAATCCAAATTATTATAAAAATCCAGCTAGTAAGCTGTGATGAATGAATTAATTATAAGTTTTGGTACTTATTTACCCACTCTGTAGCGAAGATTAATGAAGATTTGATAAACTGATATAAGCATCGCTAAAAAGTACGACACTCTAGAAACACCCTGTATCTCGAAAACAAAGAGTTTGCAGGCTTATAGTCATGGAACTTTTTTTCCCAAAATTATCCAAGAAATATCTCATTTTCCTCCGTAACACTAATTTAGGAACATCCAGTATAAGGTAAGAACAATCGAATTGGTAATAAAAAAAAATTTGTTCAAGTAATTTGGTGCAAACTTCGTCAACAAACCTATTTTTCTCACGTTATAGATATGAGTAAGCAATGTCGTCGAAAAAATTTTTTTCGATTACCCCCCCATTAAAAGAAAAAGATCTACGCCCTTGGCCAGTTATTCCTGATGCTAATGCAGGCGCTCAGCAGACGTAAATATTCCAGCACGGAGGAAATTAGGCAAACTAGACGGAAGAACATGCATGATATTCTGTAATGAGTAGTTTGTGCCCCTGCTGGGAATTTTGTTTTTGCTTGTTTCGTTTCTTTTACCGAGACCTAGGACTGGGGAAGAAGATAATCCGGAGCTCGTCTGTGTTATTTCGACTTTACTCTGTGAGTAGTTTGGCCAGAAGAGGCTTAGTTGGTTTACCCAAAGCTTTATCGATTTTGTGTCTCCGGTTCTCTACAATATATTCTGTTTTATGTCATAGGTTGCTCTTTCCTTGAGAATTATGAAGTATAATAATATATTTATTCACCGTGTTGTTTATAGTTGATTAATAAAGGAGGTGGATAACATTTTTTCAAATCCAACTTAATTCGTCAACATTGGTCACCTTGACAACAGATGGATTTTTTGTTCAATACCTTTCTCTACAAGGAGATCCTTCACCATGATGCTAAATCTAATAACCTTGACTATGACTTCATGAGAATTCAAAACCCAAAACCCAAAATAATGCTTTCCCCATTTTTCTTGAGAATTATTCGTCAAGATAGTCACTTGCAAGAATGATAATGTTACTACAACGTTGTTCTAACTTTTCACTACTTTTTCTGTAGAAAGATTATTCTTTCCTTCAAAGTCAGCAATCAATTTTTTA
Organism: Harmonia axyridis; assembly: GCF_914767665.1. NCBI lineage: Eukaryota > Metazoa > Arthropoda > Insecta > Coleoptera > Coccinellidae > Harmonia > Harmonia axyridis. The sequence goes on from NC_059505.1 coordinate 38,717,981, forward strand.
TTTGGGTCAATTTTTTTTTCCTGATGCATTGCTTTGAGGTCTGCAAAGAGCCAGTAATCACTGGTGGATAGATCTGGAAAATGAGCTGAAGGGTCAAGAAGTTGAAAGCGCAATCTGTTCAATTCGATCATAGCTTTCATCGATTTGTGACAAGGAGCATTGTCTTGGTGAAAGAGAATCTTTTCTTTTGCATTTGAAGACGCTTTTACAGTTAGGACTCTCAGTGAGGCCAGTGAGAGGCGGCAAAAAATAATCCAAAGGTAACTGCGATATTACTGTCATTTTTTAAGACCCTGTACTATTTCAGCTCTCCCAAATCCTCAAAGGGGTATACAAGATTTGATGTCACACTAGACCTATAGTTGAAATGATTTCAGCAGATGACCAAAAGAGAATATGGAAATTCGTAGAATGAATGAGGAATAATGTTGAAAAAATCGTTCAATTCAAACTCCAACTAAAACTGTATACCCATAGAGAGAAACCAGTGTTTAGCTCATGAATTTCATAGGTAAATTCAGAGCTCTTGATCACTCAAAAAAAATGTTCAAAAATCACTTACTAACTTGAACCCATCTCTCACCCCACAAGAGCAAAAAAACAATTCAAAAACACCGTCATCGACCGAACTCAGACGTTGCGTAAAACATTTCAATAATGTATCCGGCTCTAAGAAACCCCTGGTCTCGGACAAATTGAAGCTGAGTACAACAACGCGCGATAATTACACTCCTCTGAATAGACAAACGCCATCTGAGACGAATTTCCTCAGCGCCCAATAAAGAGAGGCAAGACGCAGCAGTGACAGCCTTAAGAGAGATGACATTTGCAATGGAAATTCGTATAATCAGAGTGAGTGAGCGCCAAAAGTTGCCTCACTACAAAATGTACATATTAATGCGGCCGAGGTAAGGCATTTCCATAATGCCTGTTGTGTATCGTAAGAATAATACAGTGCATTTGTTCGTAGTGGCCTAACAGCCGATGCTAACATCGGCTGATGCCAGGGGAAAAACCCCTAATGCGATGTCGTCTGAGTGGAGCCGGGGCTTGAGGCTTGAAAGCCAGTCGACTGAAAACGAGGATGCTGCCAATAGATTTCCTCATCAAGGACAAGCCAGATGGAGCAAATCGCGTTGTTTGTAGCCACGGGCGCAAAACAGGAGGGGAAGGGGGTTTAGAGAAAGAAAGTCATGGATAATTCAACAAGCCGTTCGATTGCACGCTGGATATATCGAGCGTTCCGATAGCGTGAAAGGGATCGAGAAAGCCCTAGGCTCTTCTGGAAGTAATGTGGTGATGGCGGGTGCTTTCACGTGTTTATTCATTTGTTATCTGCACTTAAAATCTACTCGTATGATTTTCTGGAGAGTAAAAGAATCGAAAAATTCAAAGACTTAGTCAAAAATTGTTCGATTGAATATAAAGGATACAGGGTGTCTTGTGGCCAGGCTCAGATGAAGCCTATTCTGAATCATCACTGAGTCTTAGTCAAGGTTGACACATTTGGCATTATGGTAGAGGTTTTTAAGGGTGTCTGAGATGGGGTAGCGACTGTCATAAGTGTCCGGCAATGGTAGACGAGTTTTCTCAAATTGAGCTCTATAATTTGAAGAATTTAAGGCACTCTTTCAAACATCTTTAATACCTGTTACCTGCCAAAGTTCTCACAACCCAAACTCTATTGTCGTGGGTACCTGTGTGAAGGACATGCTCAGAAAAACTTTCAGATTTTATCAAATTCAACATTTTTGGCCAATTGAAAAGTCCCCGGTCTGATGGCGGTGCCAGTATTAAATCCATATTATTTATAGTTGGTACCAACCTTCGAACCATACGTGTCAAAATTTGACAGCAGTCCGACCATAAGTTTGTGAGATATTGCGTTGTGGGTGAAGCTACTTTTGTTATTTGAAAAAAGATGGACAAAAAAGGATTTCGTGTGCTGAAAAAATATTGATTTTTAAAAGGAAAAAAATACAGTTGAAGCAAAATATTGGCTTGATGAAGAGTTTCCTGGGTCTACACCAGGAAAATCAATCATCATTGAATGGTATGCTGAGTTTAAATTTGGTGAAATGAGCACCGAAGACGGCGAACGCAGTGACCGCCCAAAAGAGGCTTTCGCCGACGAAAAAATCAAAAAAGTTAACAAAATAATTTTGAATGACCGTAAAGTGAAGTTGATCGAGATAGCAGATAATGTGAAGATATCATCTGAACGTGTAAGTCATATCATTTAGGAATATTTGTAGATGAGAAAGCTCAAAATGGGTGTCTTGCCAGCTGACAATCGATCAGAAGCAACAACGTGTTAATGATTTTGAGCAGTGTTTGAAGAAATTTAAGTGCAATAAACCTGAATGTTTGCGTCTATATGTGACAATGGATGAAACATGGCTTCATCATTTCACTCCAGAGTCCAATCGACAGTCAACTGAGTGGACTGCACACGATGAACCGAATCCAAGGCGAGGAAAACACAGCTGTCAGCTGGGAAGGTCATGGCATTAGTATTCTGGGATGCGCAAGATATAATATTCATTGATAACCTCCAAAAGGGCTAGACCATCAACAGCGATCATATAGCGTTATTGGATCGTTTATAGGATGAAATCGTTAAAAAACGGACCCATTAGAAAAAAAAAAGGCTGTTTCATCAAGACAATGCGCCGTGTCACAAATCAATGAAAACAATGACAAAAACATAAATTGGGCTACGAATTGTTTCTTCATCCACCGTATTCGCCATATCTGGCCCATAGCGACTTTTTCCTGTTCTCAGATTTGAAACGAATGCTCGCTGGAAAGAAATTCAGCGCCAATGAAGAAGTAATCACCGAAACTGAGGCCTATTTTGGAGCGAAAGACAAATCGTACTACAAATAAGGTATCGAAAAGTTGGAAGATCGCTATGATCGCTGTATCGCCCTCGAAGGCAATTATGTTGAATAATAAAATCGAATTTCGTCGAAAAAATGTGTAATACTATAGTAGACAAGGTACTTTTCAATTGGCTTGTTATAGAGACTGCTACGAGTTTGATTTTTGAATTATACCCTGCGATACCAACATCTGATATCTCAGAGAGTTGAAAGTACAGGTCTAAGGCCTACAATATGTGGAAGAAGAAGACGGAAAAGATACCAAGGTCTGAGAGAGCCTTCGATATCTCTTTGTGCGGACTTAGGAAGTGGTTTGACCAGATGCAGGTTGGGTGTTTCTACCGAAATATGTTTTCAAAAGTTTCCATATACGATTTACGAAGCAAAGGCAGAAAAGTTAATAACAAGTAAAATCTCATATTCCTCGTCAAGATAGCTCACACCTCGAGTGATAATTCTCGTGAACCCTTGCTCTTTCTTTCGATCACTCCGAGAACCAGAGATTAACCCGACGATTTTCAATTTCATATTTCGCCCACGTCACTGCCTAATTACAGAGAACGAATAAAGACTGACAGAGAGGACGATGGATGAAGGGAGGGGTGGTGAGTTTTCCTTTGAATGGGGTTAATTAGAAAACGGAAAAGCGGCGCCACAAAAGGTACGCATCGCGAAATTACAGCCGTGAGGTAACGAGATCAACCAGAGGTTTATTGTCTCGGCAAGTAATTGATTCCCCTATCTCTCTGTGTTGCGTCGACATCGACTTCCAATTGGAATGTGTTGCTTGCGGGGGTGAGGGGTAGAAAAGAGGAGGTAGGATGATGCGTTTAGCTTCAAGGATTCCCAATTGGTCTTTGTGGGGATTTTCTGGAGATCTTTTGTATGGAGAGGAATTCGAAATAGAGGTTTTATTAGGCCAATTGAAAAGTCCACGGTCTGATGCACAGATGGCGGTGCTAATATTAAATCCATATGTTTTTTAGTTAGTTTCAACCTTCAACCGATACGTGTCGAAATTTGACAGCAGTCCGACCATTAGTTTGTGAGATATTGCGTTGTGAGCGTAGCTACTTTTGTTATTTGAAAAAAGATGGAAAAAAAGAATTTCGTGTATTGATGAAATGAAGCTTTTTGAAGGGAATAAATAGAGTTGAAGCAAAATCTTGGCTTTATGAAGTGTTTCCAGGCTCTTTCCAGGAAAATCAACCATCATTGGTTGGTATGCTGAGTTTAAACGTGGTGGAATGAGCTTTGAAGACGGCTAACGTAGTGGACGACCAAAAGAGGCTGCTACCGACGAAAAAATCAACAAAGTTCACGAAATAAATTTGAATAACCATGAAGTGAAGTTGATCGAGATAGCAGACATTGTGAATATATTATCTGAACGTGTAAATCATATCATTCACGAATATTTGTACATGAGAAAGCTGTGTGCAAAATGGGTGCAGCACGAGTTCACAATCGATCGAAAGTAACAACGTGTTAATGATTATGAGCAGTGTTTGAAGCTGTTTAAGTGCAATAATCCTGAATTTTGCGGCGATATGTGACAATAGCTGAAACAAGGCTCCATAATTTCACTCCGGAGTCCAATCGACCTTCAGCAGAGTGGACTGCACACAAAGTTTATTGTCTCGGCAAGTAATTGATTTTCCCATTTCTGTGTTGCGTCGAGATCGACTTCAAATTGGAATGTGTTGCTTGCGGGGGGTGAAGGGTAAAAAAGAGGAGCACGAGTGATGCGTTGAGCTTCAAGGATTCTCAATTCGTCCTTGTGGGTATCTTCTAAAGGACTTTGGAATGGAGAAGAATTAGAAATAATGGTTTTATAACTTCTGTGAATCAATTAGAAGGAACTAAACTCGTAGAATGTAGACAATTTTAAAATTCCGGATAAACTACCTCCAAGAGCGGGACGCATTTTTCCGTTTTCTATGGGGCTAGCGAAACCAGTGGCTATAATCCATTAGGGAACGAAGACGCGCAATACAACTCCGTTCCCTATGTGGTTAGCGCAACTAATACTCTAGTTTCCGACTCCGATCGCATGCAATCATTCAATTTCAATGATTTCAAAATTTACGTAAGATTTTCTATAGGCACCTACCTAACCCTTAGAAAAGTGAAATAAATTAAAAGTTCTTTCATGGAAATATTGTATCATTCTATTGATTAGTTCGACTATGTAGATCACGAAAATAATATATAATATATATTATATATTATTATTATAATATTCCCGAGGTCGCAACTTCTCCTGGACTAAAGCTACGTCCTTGAAACCTCAGTATGCGTTGGATCGAAACTTGATGTTTGAAAAATGTTTGTATTTGAGGGGTCTGTGACGGATAATTCAGGAGATATATCGGTTTTTGTAGGGAAATTCAATTTTTTCCTAAATTTCGAGTTCAAATACCCTCATAATCATGCGCTCTACGAAGAATCGGTGAGCGGGGCCAGAATTGACAATCTCTGATAAGCCGAATTTCGATCTTACCTAAACATTTTTTTGTCGAAAAATTTTCCTAGAATTTTCCATACCTTACGCTTAGATAATTGAAAGAGAATAAATGTTCCTTCATGAGAATATTGTATCATTTTATTGATTGCTTCGAATATGTAGATCACGAAAATGCTTGCAGTTGAGCGATCCGTACATTATTTCAGAAATTATAGGTAAAAATCTGAAATTTTCGAGAAAAAATTGATGATATTCCTGAGGTAGCAACTTCTCCTGGAAGTGAGCTACGCCCTTGACACTTCAGTATGTTCTGGATCGGAAATTGATGTTTGAAAAACGTTTGTATTTGAAGGGTCTGTGACGAATAATTCAGGAGATATAACGTTTTTGGATGGAAATTAATTTTTTTTCCAAATTTCGAGTTCAAATCTCCTTAAAACAACGCAATACCTTCTTTATGTATCTCTTTCTGGCCAAAATACAAATTCGTTTACGACAGCTTGTTCATTGTAAGTGGTTGACCTACTAATTTTCATGTTATCGACAAAAAATACTCGTAGATAAAGTCTCAATTATTCTAAATGATGGTTATCACTGCCTCGAAACTTATTCCTTGAAAATAATAACTATCACAATAAAAAATATATTATTTGTATATATTGAGCCTACACATTGGCATCCGAAACAACTCTCTGAAAACCGCATCAATTCCATTCAAGATCATTTTACGATTACACCGACGCCACAGAGTGTCACCAAACAACCCTAATCGTCTCTAAAGGACTCTAAAGGAAACCACACACGACGTGATTTACTCACAGCACATACAGGTACATCCAATATCGATCGAAACACCGTTCCCAATAAATGAATGAACGTTGGAATGAATGACAGAGCGGAATTGATGGACCAATAAATCCACTCACTGTTCCCGGATAAGCGGCTTATATCGAGAACACCGCCTCCAAAACTACGACGAGGAATTCCATTACATGCAGATCCACTCTGGCACGTCCTCCCTCCCTCCACGTCTTATTTTCTAATAACAGTCTTCCGGGCTGGGGTTGTCGGAAATATAAAATCGAAAAATGTCGCTTTACAACGGCGCCGATTTTCATAACCGACGCCTTTATCGGTTCGTCAGAGACAGGTGCACGTGTTCTATCTGAGAGTGGATGCTGCCGTCAGGTTGGTCCACGGGCGCCAATCGATCTGGAGCCTGCAGGCCTAACAGGATGCGAAGGCCTTTATTGCTATTATTCGGAATTGGGAGAGACTCGACGATTTGTCTGCTGTCTGATTTTCGGCCGATTTTTTCTAGACGTCCTTCGGGAAATGATGCTATGGAACGTTGATGGAGAAATTGTTTATTGGAATTTTAGGGGTTTGACGCCGCTAATTTTCTGCAGATTTGGGTTGGAATTAGAGAAGTTTCAATTCTGCAATGGTTTATTTGTCTTGGAAGCTGATCCCTTTTGTCGTGGAATTTTTTATTGCCGTTTACCAAACATTTCGACTACTAACTTTCCATTAAGCGTGTTTGTTGGAAAAATCACTGTTGAGGAATTAGAGCATGAATATAGTACATTAGATAATATACTAACTGACAAAGACACTCCTAGAGGGAGCTGCTTGAATTTAAATTAAAATAAAAATTTTTTTGGTATAAAAAAGTATAGCAAAGAGTTTTATCATGTAAACAATTTTTGTTATTCGAATATTGTAGTCGTTTTCTGAAAGTTTTTCCAATTTTACAACAAATCAGCTGTTTCAGGGGATCCAAAGTCTATGTTTAGTTGTTGTTAAAAAGCCTAAAGTACGTGTACGCGGAATTTATCGTCAGCTAAGTGAATTTGAAAGAGGTCGAATTATTGGTGTACAGGAGGCGGGGTTGTCATTTCGAGAAATCGCTAACGGTACGAACAGAAATCCAAATACTGTTATGAGATGTCGTCAAGCGTGGTTTGATAATGCTCAAAATCGAAGAAGAGTAAGCACCGGACGTCGAAGGGGCACAAATGAAGTTCAAGATCGACGTCTAAGACTTACGGCCATTAGAGATCGATTTGCGACAACTCGATCTTTGGCTGATGAGTGGTAAGGAGAACAAGGCCATCCTGTAACTTTCCGAACGGATTACCGCCGGATAAGGACTTTTGGACTGCAGCATTATCGACCCTACTTGTGTTACCTCTGACGGTTTAGCATTGCCGGCAACGATTACAGTGGTGCAGAGAACGTCAACACTGGAATGTGGAATGGCATCAGGTCGTCTTTTCTGATGAATCTCGATTCTCCTTGGGTGCACATGATGGCCGAAGATAAGTTAGACGACATCGGGGAGAAAGACGTGAATCTCAGTTTGATGTTGAGCGTCATATACACCAGACAGTAGGCATTATAGTATGTGGTGCTTTTGCACATGCAAGTAGGTCACCTTTAGTCTTTATTCAAGTTAACATTACAGCGCTGCGCTACCTTCACATCCTAGATCCCCCGATCTTCCACATAGAGCATGTTTGGGATATCATGGTTAGAAGTCTCGGAAATTTACCCCAGCTATCACGGACTTTGGCGGATCTGAGACATGAAGTACAGGTAGCTAGGGATAGTATCCCTCAAGAATAAATACACCATCTCATTGCATCAATTTCGAGACGTATTGGGGAGTGTATAGGTATAGATAATCGCAGTGGAAAAACACATTATCAACAAATTTATTAAAAAAAAAATGTGAACCCTTCGTTTTTTCTCCAAATTTCAATTATTCACGCCTTGCTCTACTGTCTACAATTAACCAAAAAAAATCAAATTCAAAGAGCTCTTTCTGGGTGTTGCACTTAGTATAAACATAAAAACAGTTTTGAGTAGTTCTCGCATAAGAATCATTCTTCATCATGACAACAACAGCTTTTACAGTTTGGATCACTGAAGTGAATTTCTGAGTGGTCTAAACGTTGAATCAGTGGATAATTCAACGTATACTCCTAATTTATTTCTTCTTCTTCCCTCACATAAAGTAATAAATTCCGTGGCAAGGGTTTTTCTACACCGGAATGGGCAATTGATGCCTTCAAAATGCATGTTTTGGAGCAACTTGATTCGGAGTGGAGTGGATATCTTCTTGGAAAATCTTCTGATGAACATAAATCTATTCAAATATCTACAGAGTGTTTTCTAATCCATTCCAAATATCTAAAAGACAACCCTTATACAACTTGGAAGCTAGAATTGTCCTCACATCTCATTCCTTTTCCCAAATCTACACCGCACCAGACATTACCGCCCCAAAAGTCGAACCTAACCGCAATGACAATTCCAAACACCAGTCACGAACCTACCAGAGTTCCCACAAGAAACATCCAACCTCAACCCAGGGAAATGGGTAAGAATTCGCAGCTACATTAATAACCTCGGCAAGGATAAGGGCAAGAAACATCTCGGCCAAGTCGTGAATTCACCTCATATCCCATTTCCGGCAAGAATATTAATTTATAAGATCCCAAAACTCGTCCAGTGACGTTCTAAGATAACATCTTGTACAGGCTTACAGACCGCTAAATGGCTGACCCGCAGGGACAGGATCCCAAACTTGGAGCCGAAGTTGGTTTATGTAACCTTCAGCAGCTGGAAATGCCTCTGGAATGGGAGGAGAGGGAGGGATTTCGTGAGGAGGTTATTGAATGAAGCGGGCCGGTTATACAGTGCGATCGTCGTAAATTGTCGGTAATTAATAGAAATGGAAATTTATCGGATACTCAACCGGCTGTTTGTCAAAACTATTAGTATTGGCGTTCGAGGTCTATTGCGAATTTGGTTGGCTTAATGGTGATTCATTTGGGCTATTTTGAAAATGGGAATTGCTTAAATGATTGCTGTTAATTGGAATAGGCTAAATAACTGCTCACAATGATAATAACACTGATAACTAAAGGGTCGTCCAATAAGATATTTCATTTTGAATAGGCTGCTATCTGGGCAGCTGTCGCTTTTGAAGCTGTCATCTTTTGGCATTTGTTGAGTAAAACTATGCCATCACAAAAAATGGAACGATACACGTTGAAACAACGCAATGAAATTGTCCAAATTAACTAAAAAATGGTGAAAAAACTCATTTTTTTGGGAAAATTCGATTTTATTATACAACATAGTTGCCTTCGAGGGTGCTTCAAAATAGGCCTCAGTTTCGACGATTACTTCTTCATTGGCGCTAAATTTTTTTCCAGCGAGCATTTTTTTGAGGTCTGAGAAGAGGAAAAAGTCGCTGGGGACCAGATCTGGCGAATACGGTGGATGCAGAAGTAATTCGAAGCCCAATTCATGCAATTCTGCCATTGTTTTAATTGATTGATTGACACGGCGCATTGTCTTGATGAAACAGCACCTTTTTTTCTTCGAATGGGGCCGTTTTTTAACGATTTAATCCTTAAAACGATCCAATAACGCTATATAATAATCGCCGTTGATAGTCTGGCTCTTTTGGAGGTAATCAATGAATATTATACCTTGCGCATTCCAGAATACTGATGCCATAACCTTGCCAGATGACTGTTGTGTTTTTCTCGCTTTGGATTCTGTTCATCGTGTGCAGTCCACTCAGCTGACTGTCGATTGGACTCCGGAGTGAAATGATGAAGCCATGTTTCATCCATTGTAACATATTGATCTAAAAATTCAGGTTCATTGCACTTAAAGAGCTTCAAACACTGCTCAGAATCATTAACACGTTGTTGATTCTGATCGATTGTGAGCTTGCACGGCACAGTTTTCTCATGTTCAAATAATCGGGAATGATATAAGATGTACACGTTCAGATGACATCTTCACAAAGTCTGCTATCTCGATCAACTTCACTTTGCGTCATTCGAAATTATTTTGTGAACTTTTCTGATTCTAACGTTTGTGATAGCCTCTTTTGGGCGTCCGCTGCGTTCGCCGTCTTCGGTGCTCATTTCACTACGTTTAAACCTAGCATACCAATCAATGATGATTGATTTTCCTGTTGCAGACCCCGGAAACTCAACCAAGATTTTGCTTCAACTTTATTTTTTCCCTTCAAAAATCAATATTTTATCAGCACACGAAATTATTTTTTTTCCATCTTTGTGTTGGTTATGCCAGTTTTTCTGATATTCATTATTCCTCGCTACGTATTGGGTAAATAATTACCGAAACTTATAGTAATGATAACTTTCAATTCAAATATCCATGCCAAATTTAAATTGAATATATTGTGAACTAAAGGTGCTTTGAGAAAAAAACTCCAACACTCTCTACCTCGAAAACAATGCATTTGAGGGGCCCATGTTTAAGGAACTTTTTTTCTCAAAATTATCCAAGGAATCCTTCATTTCTATTTGCACCTTCAATTCAATGTATATGAAACCATAGAATACAACCTGTCAATTTCTTCTTCTTACCTCATACATTGTGAACTTATCCACTTCATTTGTTGCAGATATTTCCGCAGAGTCAGCCGAAGACGTCATGACCGAAAAAACAGCCTGACCTCGACCTACTATGTGGCCGAAGATGCTGCTCATCCTCTCTCTGCTTTCCTTCGAGAGAGCGTCGGCGAAGTCCCGATGCGGCGGCATCTATACCGACGCGAGGGGCGTAATCCAGACGCCCGGCTTCCCCGGACCCTTCACGACGCCCATCGACTGCGAATGGGTCATAGACGCCCAGCATATGCTGCCGAAAAATACGACTATTATTGTCTATCTGACGCAGTTGTTTGTTTTTGAAGGTGAGGAGGAGGTTGATAGGGGGTAGTTCGGGGAGGTTTTTGGGTGGGGTTTTAGGGGGAAAATGGTCCTTACGCAATCGTTTCATTTTGGGTTTACGAGCCTCGAAGACGTGGTCGGGTTTTATCTGGGTTCGTATGTTATCGGAGCTGTTAATAGTTTTTGTTGTTTCTTAGTTTTATTATATTGACGGAAAAGTGTCCTGGGTAGGAGTTCATGACTAAGGAAATGACGAGATATAAAGAATCAGTTCAAATTTTCCGTCAAGTATATCAGAAACTAAAAAAAATAGAAAACAACAACAGAAACTATAATGGTCAAATGAGTCTATTTGATGGAGGCAATCTCATATAAATAACGACTATGAAATTATTTTGGCAAAACTTTCACCTTATATACTTTTTGTCTCAAAATGACATTGAACTGACAAAATATTACAATTAACCAATAGAAAAAGAAATCCCAAACTGTACGATTGAGAAAGCGGCTAATGAATTGAATCAATAAATCAACATGAAAGTAGATGTAGGTTTAGAAATTTTTTATTTTTCAATACAATTTTCCTTCATCAGTTTCACATAGTCCGAAAAACTAACTGAATTCACAAACTTGTAATTAACAGGCCAATCGAAAAGTCCCCTGTCTACCATAGTGAAACAAATTCTTTTGTCAGAATTCGATTTAATTGTTCAATATAGTTGCCCAACAATAAGAGCTATAGATCTCCTTATTACTCTTCTGTGAAATGGATATACAAATTATTAATTCATAATTGAAATGACAATTTTCGAGGATTTTATTTGTTTTTTTGTGTCATGGAGACTCCCTTGTCGCAATTTTGTCTTAATTTCGATATTTTTATAACAAAAAATTCAAATAAGAGAATGGTATGAAAAGAAAGTTTTCAAAATTCTGAATTCCAATTCAACTGATAAAATACAAGAATTTCTCATTTACTATTGATTTCTTTAGTTGAGGCTTCATTGCAGTCGGATCATAATTAAATCTTTCTGAGATTTATCGGAATTTGCAGAATTTCATTACCTATTGAAATCGTTTCAGTTGATATGCAAACTATCGTAACTCTGAATTATTATTAAATATTCGAATCAATTAGGATCGAAATGAAAATTATAACGCTATAATATTCGGATATTCAACTTCATGTCGATAATACTCTGTTAGGTCCTTGCATTCAAAATCAGACTCGAATAGATGAATTTTTAAAAAAATAACATAACATAATATCGATGTCATTCGATATCCAGAATCCTCGAAATTATATATTGAAATACCGAAACTACGGATGGGATATGATAGCATATCGTTTTTCATCAGATATATTCGATATGAATTCATTAGAATGGGGTATGTTTTCATTTCATAACAAAAAACGGATTTAGTTTAGCGTTATTTTGTATCGAGTTATGAAAACTGACTGATTTATGTATTCAGTCATAATTAAAAAAAAATGAATTATTGAAACTGTTGGCTCTTCAATTGTATTCCTTGATAATAAACTTTCAATGGTTGATGATAAACTCTTATAGAAAATGTTGCTCCACTAGTGTCATCGGTTGTTTCACGTAGTTTGGCGCGCTTGAAGTTTGTTTTCTGAATTTCTGATATATGTTGGTAATTATTTCAATATATTGGGAGTTAATATGAAACATTGATTCACTATGGGACATAAGAAGTGCGTTTTTTGTAGAGAAACTCGCGAATTGAGTGAAATATCATATCACTGATATGTTTTCATTTTCGCGCGCTTCACGTCAAATTTGATAGTTCATGTTGGGGACAAAATTTGCTTACTGAAAACGTCATATGCTCCCTCTATCTATGTTTATTACTCTGAGGTCAGGATCAATTTATTTCATTCGAAGTGTCTTATATATCAATTACTCAGTTATCGTTGTAATCTTAAAATTGCCCATGAATGATATTCTTGATATTTTTCAATCCCAAGAGAGGTTTCTGTTGTTCCAATTCCACGGGAGGTTCGAGAATCCCGACACAATTCTCGCCAATAAATCTAATTCTAAAACTCAAACTAAACTAGTAATGGCTGAAATCTAAACCAAGCTACGTATCTCCCTTGATGTCTCGATCATTATCAAAATCTCTCAGAAAATTATCTCTGATTCTTCAACTAAATACGCGCATCCGTTGGCGCTTCATCGGCGACCAATAGCATACGATCAATTGACAAATTACCGCGTCTTTGAAAATTCCAGTAGCGTAACATGAATTGAAGCGTGCGAAATCGTTTCATCGTTTAAACCATCTCAAACGTTCCTTTTTCAGGCCTGAAATTCACCGAGTACCAAGTCTACGACGACGGCTTCCAGTTCAACGGCCGCGACCTCCTGGTGGTGAACGAGACGACCGTCGTCAGCGAGAGGACGGTCCAGACCAACCAGAGCTACCTGGTGATCAGCCTCAAGCTGTCGTCGATGGAGGGCGCGCATCTGAGAGTGCTCGATCATCTCCTGGACGTGTACGGTTTCAACATCACCTACGAGATGAGCGAGGACCTTGTTCCGAGGCTGGACCGGTGCAACATGATGGATTGCGGCTTCAATGGCGACTGCCACGACGATTACACGTGAGTATGGCCAGATTTCCGGACTGGGATTAGTACGGCCAGCAGATTTGAGTCGAGGCTGTCTGGATGGTGTGATTGAGGGCTTTGGGTGTCAGGGGAGCTTAGTTCGGAGATTATCGAGATGTTGGGGTTCGGGTTACGGTCGTGAATTGCATCCTGGGGAGGTTTTTTCATAGGAAAGATATGGGGTTGTGTGTGCAACCTAATATACTTAACGAAACAGGAATTGCTGGTCAGTTCAGGGTGAAATAGAATTAGAACAGAGGCTCTTTGAATAATGAGGTATTTGTAGTTTTGGTTCATGTTCACTCGGAAGTCGAAGGAAACAAAGAGTCCAATACACTTGTCAGGAAGAAATCACGTGCACCTTTCACAGACCCGGAACCTTTCTGTAGTAGGTATAAGAAACTGCTCCTTCAAGAAACTGAAACCAAATTCCATAGAAAAATCTTCCAGAGATGAATTCCATAACTTCAATACTGCTACATCCAAAAAGTATCTGGATCCCTGTTAAAATTATACAGCAATCACTTTTTAATTAAACCAAATTTATTTTCCTGGTGCACCTATTGACCGTTTTTCTCGATAGAGCAGAGTATAAATCAAGGTCTAAAGATTAGACTGGTTGCCTCGTAACTTTCAATGGGGATACCCATGCCACGAAAGGTTGACGCTGATTTGTCTAAGCTATAGAACTTGGCCAATGGCGAAATGGATACCGGATGAATTACCCACCCTCTTGTACCTAAGTTACGAGGAAACCTGTGTAATATGTAGACCTTGAGTTTAAATAACATTTATTTAGCCGTTTATGTACGAGCACAGTATTTTTACCATCAATAAAAATTATTTTATCGATATATGAAAATAGTTTTTACCCATTTCCAAACAAAATCGAATTTAGCGTCACTGAACCTTCAATATTTTGATTTAGACTCAACATTTCGTTCCGAAAATTTGACACGCATCTTTTCAAACTTGGCACTAACGAGAAACAAGTGCTATGGCACCGGCGGTACCCGTTATGTGCCAGATTTGGCACTTACTGAGTGTTAATTGGCTATTTGGTGGTTGTTTGGTCTTCCTTCCGACGTTAACTGATTATGATACATTTTGATGCACTGTTATTTTTCAGGACTTTCCGATGTTCCTGCTATGGCAATTTCACTGGCAGCCATTGTTCAGAGGGTCCTCAGTCATTGTGTCAAGGCAACAAAGGACCAATCTGCCAAAATGGAGGAACTTGTCGGTGAGTTCAAAATATTAATTCATGTAAGGTTAACAAAAATGAATATTAATGGCTTTGACTTGCAAATTCTCATCAGATAAATGTAATCGACCATCAATCATGATATAAATAGCTGCAGCTCCATTTTCTATCAGCAGGTATAAAATAGCTTGACATCATTAATACCTATGCCTTACATATGGTATACTGATGGATCAAAATAAGAAAAAGTCACAGGTATTGGGAAATATGGACCTAAAACGAGGATTCCTAGATCCCTGGGAAGTTTTTCCTCTATCCTGCAAACCAAGTCACTAGCTGTCTATACTTGAGCCCTACTGTGTCCTAAAAGAAACCTCAAAAGGGTGCAGATTTACACCACAACGGACAGCCAGGCCACACTGAGGTCCCTAGAATCATAAAGTCAGGTGTAATACCATAAAGAAGCTGACCATAGGCAATAAAGTAACTCTATTATGGGTGAAGTGGCATTGTGGTATTGAAGGAAATGAAAAAGCCGATGAACTTGCAAAAGCGCATAAAAGTTGACACTGAGTCCTTCTGTGGGCTTGGAAAATACCAATATACAGGTTGGCCATTTGAAAACGAAACAGACGAGATTACAGACGAAATAAAGTTTTTCGATAGAAATGCTCGGACAGGTCGATTTCTGTTTCGAGGGGGACAACTTAAGATGTAGGTTACGGACGCATAGCGCTTCAACCCTTGCTGCTACAACCCCCACTCCCAATTTTTGAATAGGGAAGATGGGGTGAGTGATAACTCAATTTAAAGGTATTTTTATACTGATTTCAGCACAGTAATTGTTTTTTCATTTTACGCATTAGTTCTCGAAATAGTCATGGTTGTTTTGAAGCTCAAAATGACGATTTTTCACAAAACACTGCAAGTGCCATGAAAACACCATTTCATTTTCAAATACTCAGTTGAGAATATTTCGAGAACTAATGCATAAAATGAAAAAACAATTACTGTGCTGAAATGAGTATAAAAATACCTTTCAAATGAGGTATCACTCACCCCATCTTTCCTATTCAAAATTTGGGGGGTGAGGGTTGTAGTAGCAAGGGTTGAAGTGCTATGCGTCCGTAACCTACATCTTAAGTTGTCCCCCTCGAAACAGAAATCGACCTGTCCGTATATTTCTATCGAAAAACTTTATTTCGTCTGTAATCTCGTCTGTTTCGTTTTCAAATGGCCACCCTGTATAACAGCGGTCCAACAATGGAAGAGGGACAATAGGAAAGCCCTCTGGAGGAATACTCCGGATCTTGCTCAGGCAAAGAAATTTGTGGTGCTTTCACCGACCTATACCAGAAAGCTCTTGAAGCTATCACGAGCTGAGCTTCCGGTAATGGTGGGATTGCTGACAGGACACAGACGGTGAAAATACCGTTTGTACCGCATGGGTAAGTCAGCAGATGATATTTGCAGGCTCTGTGGAAAGGAGGTAGAAACAGCCGAACACCTAGTGTTCAAATACCCGGAGCTGACTGGCCTAAAACCACTCATATGGAAAAGTCAGTTCTGGATACTCACGAAGTAATAACCAAGGCTCCTAAGGATGTCGTCGGTTTCATTAACAGCATCGATAGCCTCCCTGGGTTCGTATGAATAGGTAAGGTTAAGAGAAAAAGATAAAATTGGTCGCAGTTCCCGGAAGGCTAACAGATTCAGTGAAATAATAATTATAATACGTGTATGCCTGCAGTATCAAAATATCTCTACATGTTCAACACTTCTCAATGGTAGGAATCAATGGTGCATCAATAAGAGCAAAAGATTTAAAAACTTCAGTTACGATAATTGATCCCATTAGGACGAAAGTAATTGCCATATAGCCTTCGAAATATTGGGTGTAATATGAGAGTTTGGATCAGATGCCGCCATCTCCCAATTTGATGACCACAATTTACATACATGCTTTCGTAATTTGACTCTGTTGGTTAACAAAGGTGATCATCCAAATATAAATGATCGCTTTTCCACGATCCAACGTCCAGTGGCGTAACCCAGCCGTGGTATGAGTGACTCTCAACCGAAATCCGAAATTTTTGTCCCGCTCAAAAAAAAATCTTTCAGATTCCAACAAAGAACGTTCCGTCTGTAACTCCTTACCCCAATACCCCTTAACAACGAGGAGAATAAATGCCAGGACCTCGTTATTCCTCAGACACGAAGCAACAATGGGAAAAAACGAGCGTGCCAATAGAAATCCGAGTCCGGGTATCAGACAGCAGAGCGTAGAAGGTCGTATGGAAATCTTTGCCAGTAGGAGTCTGCAGAAGCGGAGCAGTCGTAACGAAACAAAGCGTATATGCTGCTCGTAGATAAAAGATACGTTATTAGGGTAATGGCGAACTGGGACAGAATAACAAACTGAACATATAGACACTTTGGATTTTGGACGGAAGATAATGGTGTTCAACTGCGTTAGCGTAACCCATTTTGGGAGGGGACGTAGTTCAGAGTGATATTTTGAACGACGTGAGGGTCAGATAACTCTTTGGTATCTGAAAAGTCGGAAATGTATCTTGAAAGTGATTATAATAGGACTTCCGACCTTTAAGTCTTTTTGTATTATGGAAATTAGAATAACATTGAAGCCGTTTATTATTGATTATTATGAATCCGTCTCAAGGATGCCGTGGAAACGTGGAGTCATGCTCTACTGAATCTTCTGTTGAATATTCCTCTCATACATATAATTTCTCATAACATAACAGGAATGTAATTATCGTAAAACCACAACGGTAATTGCACTGCAGAGCAGAATTTGCATCCCGAAAACATCTTGTTGTCAATAGCAGCACAAAGACAAAAGAACTTCAAAAACTGAAGAATTTCGAGTTTTGGTGAATTTTGAGTGGTAAGATCCCTAGGACATCGATAATTGTATAGATTATTAAATTTTTACAGAGTTTTCTCACATTTCGAGTATAGTTTTTTTTTCAAACTTTGAGGTTTCAGAAAAATCAGTGGGCGGTGTAAGGATTGACGATCTCTCATTAACCCAATTTCGTACTTACCAGAAAATTCGCAATACTTTACCTTGAAAAAATTTATTTAAGTTCCATCTCGCGTACTTTTCACCATTCTTTCAATCAATATGATCACGTAGATCACGTAAATGCCTGCAGTTTAGCGATGATTCCATAATTTCTGAAATTATAGATCATAACTTGAAAAAAATATTTGATAATTTTCTCGAAATTGCCACCTATATTGTATTATACAATAGTTGTATTAATAAATTTGTTCATATACTTTACCTCCACTTGATGCAAGATAAGCACTTGAAATCGCATCATGTTTTGAAATAAGGCTGAACTTCAAAAAACGTTATCATTCGAGGGGTCTGTGACGAATATTTCAGGAGATTTAACGATTTTTGTATAGAGATTCAATTATTACTAATTTTTTTCCAATATTTCAAGGTCGAATATTTCTGAAACTGTTAGTTCTGCGAAAAATCGGTTAACGGTGTAAGCATTCACTATGCTTAATTACCCGAAATTGGACCTAATCCGAACATTTTTATATAGAAAAATTTTTGATATTCGACCCTTAAAAAATTCGAAAAAAATTAAAAATCTCCCAATGGAAATTTATTACCTTTTCATCGATTGATCAAATTACGTGGATTTCGAAAAGGCTTACAGTCTGGAAATCAGTCCATTATTTCAGAAATTAGAGGTCATAAACTGAAATTTCCAAACAAAAATTTGAAAATTTTATCGACGCTGCCATTTCTTCTGGACGCAAGATACGGACTTAAATACTAATTATGTTGTAGATCAGAGCTCGATCTTCAAAAAACGTTTTCATTCGAGGGGTATATGACGAATATTTCAGGAGATATAACGATTTTTGTATAGAGATTCAATTTTCACTGATTTTTTCCAAAACTCCAAAGTCAAATATTTCTCAAACTGTGAGTTCTACGAAAAATTGGTTAGCGATGTTTGCATTCACTATGCCTAATTAACCGAAATTAGACCTCATTCGAAAATTGTTCGAATAGGTAAAAAATTTTCAATAGAATCTATCGAAGAAAATATAGTGGAAGATGAAACAAAAACTAACAAATCGACAGTTTCGAGGTTCAATATCTATAAGTTCAGTTGTAAGATCTCATAAATGAAAGATGAACTGGGACATATTAACAAATTGGACATATGTAGAGAAACTTCGGTCTTTAGATAGAGGATAATGATGTTCATTTGCTTTGGCGTAACTAAATTAGGAGAAACACGAGTTTCGCACATTATTCTGAACAGCACTGGGACCGAACAGCTCTTGTATTTTCTGAAAGTCTGGATCTCCATGGGTTCAAGGATTAACCGATAATTTTCGGCCACAAGAGACGGAAATGATGCTCCATGTTTCCCAAATACGTAATTATGTCGGTTTTTCGATGAACTCCCCGAAGGAAGAACATTCTCGATAGTTTCTGTCATTCTGTAAAGTGTACTCAAAGACTTTCGAAATTTCAACTTTATTTTCTATTTTCAATTTGCGAATGGAAAAAAAAGTTAACGTTTCGTTTTTCGCGAAAGAATCGATGATATGTTGAATGTACAAAAGTCTGATTCATCTTCAAAATATTCGTGAAAAAAAAACTACGAAAAATCAAAAAACAAAATTTTGTGAAAAAAATTATCGACCATCGTACAGTGCTTCGTGAAGAGAAAGAAGATGAAGTGAATGTACAACTTCGTACACCGTACAAAGTTTGTTCATCGCAGGACCGCCAGAGAGGAAATGAATGGGTACCAAACTTCGCCTGATACGCGGAAAGCCACATGGTGGTAATCCCTCTTAATTATGAAAGTTCTAGGCGAAACACCTAAAACTTTCTCAAGAGCAGAAAGTCATGCTGCAATTCACGTAGTACATACAAAAATTAAAAAAAAAAACCGAAATTGAGTTCCCAAACTCAGGAATCCTGTCCCGCGTCTGGATATAAAATCAGAGTTCAAAGACTTGTCTCCCCCTTCTTCATGATTTAAATCACCGAGATCAAGTCGGTTTGGAAAAAGCCCGACCACGTGGCGTTTTAATGCGAAAATATTCGGGCAATAAAGCGACACAAAGGCCGACAAAAACGGGTCGAAAATTCGATTCCGGCCGGGTCGAGTACTCGAAAAACTTTTTTAATGAATAAAGTTCAGAGTTCGTAATATTTTTCAGTGTATTCATTTTCCATTAGTCTCGGTGATGAATTCCTTTGAGTCCCTCTCTATCCGAGCTGGAATAACTTTCAATCAGGACGTGGACAGTGTAGGCGAGCCCTAGTCTCGTTTTTTTTTTATGATCGAGCCGCGATGGATGGAATGGATTTCGTCCCACTCCCCAGGTTGAATTTCAGATTTCATATAGATTGAATTTCCCGTGTTCGGGTGTCGATAGCAGATGCTTTTCCGGATTTTAGAAGCTTTCAGGATGAAAATACGAACATCAGTCGATTGCAATTTTTACGAGCGCTGTCGAACCGTTTATCGAGGTGCTTCAGTTGTAATTAGCCCGACTCAAGGTCACTCTGGCATGCGTAGCGAAGCACTCTACTCGGTTCTCCTTCACAGAAACGTACGGACTTCGACATAACAACTAACTCTTCAAATTTTATTGGTTACAGTAGTCAATTTCGAACGTTCTTCTCTCAGGAAGTGTTCTAGTACATATAAAGGGTGTTTTTTCAGAGCTATAGAACTTCAAATTGCAAAAAAACAACAATGGATTATTCGATTGACATGAATTTTATTTATCCGCAAGATAATCTTGTGGCATTACATTTTAAATATGATTTCTGGCATATGACCGCCACGGCTGGCTCGAATGTAGTTCAATCTGGACGTCCAATTTTCGATGACTTTTCCAACATTTGTGGCTTAGACCAATGACTTTACATAACCCCACAGAAAGTAGTCTAGCGGTGTTAAATCACAAGATCTTGGAGGCCAATTCACAGGTCCAAAACGTGAAATTAGGCGGTCACCAAACGTGTCTTTCAATAAATCAATTGTGGCACGAGCTGTGTGACATGTTGCGCCGTCTTGCTGGAACCACAGCTCCTGGACATCATGGTAGTTCAATTCAGGAATGAAAAAGTTAATAATCATGGCTCTATACCGATCACCATTGACTGTAACGTTCTGGCCATCATCGTTTTTGAAGAAGTACGGACCAATGATTCCACCAGCCCATAAAGTGTACCAAACAGTCAGTTTTTCTGGATGTAACGGTGGTTCGACATACACTTGAGGATAAGCTCTACTTCAAATGCGGCAGTTTTGTTTGTTGACGTAGCCATTCAACCAGAAGTGCGCTTCATCGCTAAACAAAAGTGCGCGATACGTATTCCGCACAGAACCATTGTTTTCGAGATAAAATTGCACTATTTGAAAGCGTTGTTCAAGCGTGAGTCTATTCGTGACTGTTGAATCAGTCGCCATCTTGAACAGTTATGCCAACTTAAAGTTATATACCTCGAAAAAAACACCCGTTACTACTACAATTATCTTCGAGATCCAATCGAAAAAGTTTTATGTCATTATAGATCAGATACGTTTTCGCTGAAACTGTATCTTACGTAAAATATCCATTTGAGACGATTTCTCGCATTTGTTTTTACCGCCGCTGAAGTTAAGAAGCTGCTCCGGCAGTATTAAGTGGAAGAATATGGTAATAAAATCCTCGAAGCTCTGCTAGTTGCAATAGAACATTACCTGCTTCCCAAGAAACATAGAGTGGCCGCGTTTCTTTGAAATAACACTTTCAAAACGCTATCAGCGACTGGTCTTTTCAGCACTCTATACTACTATATAGTAAGATAGTTGTTCACTTTGAAGCAATGGATTTTCCTATTCGTACAGATGTGATCATGAAATAAATAGAAATTTTACACTTAGGTTTATAATTTTCTCTTTCAAGGCAAAATATCCGACACGTTGAACAAACGTAATATGAAGATCAATTGAGATAATCGAAGACTGTCTTTATTAGTGGTATTCGAAATAGCAAATACGAATGAAATAGGAGTTTTAACTTTGCAGTAGAGATATTATATTCAGCATAATAATCGTAGAAATATATATCTTAAATTTAAAATTATGTTTGAAGAAGTTTTCTAAATCTAGTTTTTTCATCAGCTTTCTTGATTTTTTGCCTTCGAAATTTAATTATCTCTTTCGTGTTAACGACCTAGGGGAATCAATGGGCGATAGCAACCAATTATGCTAGAGAAGAATTTGGTGAATTAATAATAAAGGGTGTTATTTTAGAGCCATAGAACTTTAAATTGAAATAAAACAACGATGGATTATTCGATTGACATGAATTTCATTTATCCGCAGGAAAACCTTGTGGCATTAGCTTTTAAATATGATTTCTGGTATATGACCGCCACGGCTGGCTCACATGTAGTCCCATCTGGACGTCTAATTTTCGATGACTTTTCCAACATTTGTGGCTGTATATCGGCAATAATCGGCGAATGTTGTCTTCCAAATGGTCAAGGGTTTGTGGGTTATCCGCATAGACCGATGACTTTACATAGTTCAACAGAAAGTAGTCTAGCGGTGTTAAATCACAAGATCTTGGAGGCCAATTCACAGGTCCAAAACGTGAAATTAGACGGTCACCAAACGTGTCTTTCAATAAATCGATTGTGGCACGAGCTGTGTGACATTATGCGCCGTCTTGTTGGAACCACAGCTCCTGGACATCATGGTTGTTCAATTCAGGAATGAAAAATTTAGTAATCTTGGCTCTATACCGATCACCATTGACTGTAACGTTCTGGTCATCATCGTTTTTGAAGAAGAAAGGACCAATGATTCCTCCAGCCCATAAAGCGCACCAAACAGTCAGTTTTTCTGGATGTAACGGTGTTTCGACATACACTTGAGGATTAGCTTCACTCCAAATGCGGCAGTTTTGTTTGTTGACGTAGCCATTCAACCAGAAGTGCGCTTCATCGCTAAACAAAATTCGCTTATGAAAATCGGGAACAACGGCAATCTCATTTTGCACTGTTTGAAAGCATTGTTCAAGCATGAGTTCATTCATGATGAATAGCCAAACCAAACTGAGAATAAATCACTTGACAGCTGTTAAATCGGTCGCCACCTTGAACAGTAATGCTAACTTAAAGTTATATACCTCGAAACAAAACACCCAACAGAATACATTCTTCTGAAAAAAAAAATTTAATTGGCGGTCGGATTTTCTGATTATTCTATACATTCTAAAATACAAACTGTAAAAATCTCAGAACACATTTTTTCTGGTGAATTGGCCATGGGAAATTTTATGAGGAAGAGATGGTGCTGCAACCATAATCGTGGAGGTCATTTGACTGATATCGTTTTCCTTTTTTAATGGAATATCTTTCTCATCACAATGAAATAAACATTCATGAATTCCTCTTGGAATATACAAGTTTTTTCAATATCAGAATGGAATCTCTTATTGGAGTTCAGTTCAGAATTCAAATTATTTTTAATTCGTTTCGCATTGCACTTTTCACGCTTCTTTCATAACGAACAAGTAACTTTGTTACAAGTAGTAAATATTGTGATTCCAGTCCTCTCTTTCCATTTCAATTTTCCTCCTTCTCCCAACATCATAAAATCCCATTCGACCTCGAAAAAAATTCAAATTGAACTCTCTACGACTTCCAAACGCGCAGAACACGATGAAACATGCATGTATAGAAATTCTCCCAGGGAAAACTCATAAAGGGCGCTTTGTATACGCCTACAACATCGATATTGTTCGTTCATGATCCCGCAAATGCATCGATGAAAAGCATTTTCCTGGAGAAATTTCCAGGAACGCTTGCTTTGATTCCAAACATCCTTCCTAGAGCTGTTAATTAAGGGGAAAGTTCGGCCTTTTGCCTGTTACGTCGACCCAAAACAACAAAAACTATCCGGATTCGGGAAAGAGCAAATATTTACCTACAGGCCAGGTAATATCCTGTGATTGGTTTCCGTTGATGAGGTCGTGAAGTTGAAAACTGCAGGTATCGGTATTTAGATTTTGAGGTTTTCGGTGAATAAATCGTTGGAATCTCCGATTGAGGAATTCGATGAATTCACGAATTCAATTCAAGAATTCTTCGTTACATTCGGCAAACTGAAACTTTGAATGAATGTTCAAAAACTTGAAGTTATATGTGATCGTTGAAGGTCCCATGATTTTTGCCACATTAGGGCTAGCAAAACGTTTCTTTACGTGTCCAGAGCATCCTTGAGACGGGCTTATAATAATACTACCAGAGTCCAGGAGACGTCCTCTTTTGGTTGATTACTTCCAGTAATTTGTTATGCATATTATTCTAATCACTAGGAGCTCAAGATATCTCTCCCCATGACAACCTCCGGATCATTGGCAGCTGCTGAATTTACGATGTGGCCAACATAAGAAACCCAACCATGCACCCACTCAATCTTTCCCACTGTCGAATGATAAAATCTAGTAATCCCGGAAATTTCCCGCATCCATCGAATCGACTTCTCCTCCTAAGTGAAAAATCGGGAAAGCCGGCTTAAGGAAAGCTCGATAACTATAGGAGATTTAGGGAGCTTATTTCTGGTTCTGGGGGATTTGGAAAAATCTCGCTATCTTCGATCCGATAAGGAGAACCGTTCGACTCGTTGCAGCATCACTGATGATGCTCTAATTATTTCAGATGGGATCGTCGAACTGGAAAATACGAAACAACATTATTGGAATTTGGGATGCGAGGAAGTTGATTAGTTCATTTGGTGGTGTTTGCGATCAGTTTTGGCATTCTTGCGAATTGACAACCTCAGACTTTTGGCGTAGAGTTATCTATAGGAATTCACAAAGTAACAGGTTTACACCAAAAACCAGGCGACCACTGAAGTATTGAATGCTGAAGAAAACAAATGCTACATAAACGGAATTTAGTCAGATATACGCAATTTCTTTATTAAAAATTTGGCGGATGATCTGTTTCATAATTTCCAATCGTCTTATTTATAACAACATCTATGTATAAATGCTAGGCAACTAGGGAAACTAGGGACTTAAGGATGGAATGTTATTTCAGTAGCAACGGAGCAGAGGACCTAACCTCAAAAAATCTTAGAACTGGTTGAAAATCTGAGAAACTGAAAAAAATCACCTTGATTCGTTGTTACAACTTGGAGAAACATCCAAAGATTGGGACAAGTCTGATTAGGAGCCCTGAATTAAAAAATGACGATACGCGGAAAATGAGGTAGGGGATCATTTGAACGATGAAATTGTTAAAAAACGGCCCCATTTGAAGAAGAAAAAAGTGTTGTTCAATGGAGACAATGCACCGTGTCACAAATCAATGAAAACAATGACAAAATTGCATGAATTGGGCTTCGAATTGCTTCTGCATCCACCGAATTTGCCAGATCTGGCCCTGAGCGACTTTTTCCTGTTCTCGGACCTCGAAAGAATGCTCGCTGGATAGAAATTTAGCGCCAATAAAGAAGTAATTGCCAAAACTGAGGCATATTTTGAAAGAAAGACAAATCGTACTACAAAAATGGTATCGAAAGTTGGAAGATCGCTCTAATCTCTGTATCGCCCCCGAAGGCAACTATGTTGAATAATAAAATCGAATTCTGCAAAAAAAATTTGTTTTACTATGGTAGACCGGGGACTTTTCAAGAGGCCTGTTAGGATCTCGCAAAATGATTTAGCACCTTTGCAAGATGTGCATGGTCCAACTGCTACCACCAAGGAACAACAAAGAGTGAGATGTAGGATGAGACTCATCTTCGAGGAGGATGAAAACTTAATCATCTTCAAAAGATATGAGGCAAATTTTCAATCAAGCGGAGAAAGGGAAACGCAAAATTATCGTTCCATGTAGATATGTCATAGGAAACGTATTATCAAGGTCATCAGACCTGATGCCTTTTTGTGGGGTTGCCTGTAAGACTTTGTCCACTTCCAGAAACCATAATCCCAAAAAGATTTGAAAGCTGTGAATGAAGAGAAAATGGCCTGAATCGACAGAAAATTTTTGAAATATAGAATGTTTCGTGAAATGAAACCAGGGTCCTGTGAGTCATTATATAAACGAGGTAAGGCAGGAAATCAAAGAGATTGACAATACTGCAACGCTATGCTTTACTCCTAGATAAACCTCGTGTGTTAGCATCCTCGAATAGCTAGCCCCTGCCACGTGATTTTTGAGATTGTTAATAGGGAAATTGTGTTCTGGTTGTGCGTCACACAAAATGGAACTGCAAAATTTTCAGCAATTTTGTGTAGGTTGGGTTGCAGATGAATACTGTTCAGGGAGGCCTTCAACTTCAAAAACCTATGAAAACATTGAACATGCCAACATTCTAGTGAGATCAGGCTGTCGTTAAAAATAAACCTATAATACAGAGATTAAGGATTTTAAGTGACCATTTAAATTCAAACAGATTCACCTCTCATCAAATTCCGAAGAAATGTGCTTATTGGTGAGCTATTCATAACATGATTTTTGACTTCAAAAGGCATTCTTGTGGTTCCCCAGCCTTTTATTCACCTGAGCACAGCTCCATGCGTTCATTCCTTTTTCATATACTGAAAAATCTCCTCCAATGACGTACTTTCGATACTTAAGGAGACATCCAAAAGAGTGTAACGTACCTACATACTGTATACAATAGTGGTTGAATACTTCAAACGCTGATACCAACGGTGGGACCAACATCTCCGAAAGTGTGTAGCTGTACAAGGAAAATACTTTTAAAGCGATAACATTGATGTTGGAGAAAACTCTATGATTACTTCACTGTCACACTTCTAAGCTCAAATTTCTTCTTCAAAGAAAACTGTAACATGAAACACGAGAGAAAGTCTCCAAGTTCAAACCTAAATTCACGTCGTTCATCTCCAACACAATATAAAACAATTTCCCCAAAACTCCTGACATCTAACGATGACACAGACAGACATCTGGCCCCACAAAACTCCCTTTTCCTCAACCAACCCCTCCACCTCCCCCCATATTACCCTAAACGGATTTCGGCCCGCTACAACCAGCATGCGAATTCACGTCCGTCCACCCCCTCCTCCCTCCAATTATTATTCCCTCCAACCTCTCCCATCAATTCCTCAAAACGACAACGTCCGTTCAAGAGAGCTACGCCATTGCCTCAAATTTTACGCGTTCTCACGAAACTCTTATTCAAATGCCACCCATCAGGAATCAGGAGAGACGTTTTGTTTCAGGCACATCGGAGCGGTGGCTGCCAAGTGTCTCTGCCCCCAAGGCTTCACGGGGGGCGGCTGCGAACTCCCCCAGGGACCTGGAGATGGTGCTGCTGCAGGTAAGACGATGCATGTGTGTGTTGTGTGTATTTTCGTTTTGTGTGAGGGACCAGAGAGGAGAAATCCTGGATCCTTTTAGAGTCTAGCCCTTGTTTTCCCAACAGATCGTGTGTTTATTGCGGGAATGAAGATCCTTTTCAACCCGCAATATATATACGTTCGACGGGGGGCGAGATGAAATCTCTCATTCCTATTGGTTTGGCGGAATCCGTGGAATGTCTTATTGGGAGCTTTGGCGTCACAGGGGGTTTTGGAGTCTTTGTTAAGGGTTGGAGAGATGTGAACGTTTGATTCGAGAACTTGGGTTTGATTTGTCTTTGATCGTATAATGAAAGTGGGAGGCTTGATCTTGTAACTCTAGTTAACCATTGCAAATATTCAACATGACTATATTTGAATTATTC
The DNA here is from genome assembly GCF_914767665.1 of Harmonia axyridis. Classification (NCBI taxonomy): domain Eukaryota; kingdom Metazoa; phylum Arthropoda; class Insecta; order Coleoptera; family Coccinellidae; genus Harmonia; species Harmonia axyridis. The sequence continues at coordinate 38,745,680 of NC_059505.1, forward strand.
AAAACTATAGGGGAGACTACATTTTTACAAAATTGTTAATAAAAAATTTGTGTTTAACATTTACCAATCCATTTATGCCAGAGTGAAATTTAAAGACTTCAATAAGATGCCTACTATTTCGTTCAATAAGATGCCTACTATTTCGTTTGTTCGTCATCTTGAGTTGAGTTATGAGGTACTGCTGATCCCTTATAAGGGCGAAACCGGTATATCGCTACTCTCCCTTGATGACATGCATTCTCCTTCGGTTATGATTCCTATGAAATGGCGTGGAAATCTTCTGTTTGTCAATGATTATGTTGATGGCATTTTCGTTGATTTTTTTTCTTCATTTATTACCAAGTGCAGGTGTTAGCCTGTTATATATTATTTCTTATATTTCGCGCTGTAAAACAGAAGATTTTTCTAGTTGACGTGGGAATCTGCTCTTTCGAGGTACCCGTGGAGGAAGTAGGTTTTTGTCCGCTGGGTGGCGCACCGCAGTAATCATACTATGTTGCGCCTACCAACTGTTTGAAACTTTTCTTAGGTGAGATTTACTGTATCAAACCTCCCTAGAAGACAAATTTAGAAAATATAGAATGTGAACATATTATGATATTAGATTGAAGATCTGTACTACTGGCGTCTATGAAATAGTCTATAAAATAGTTTTTGTTGATGAATAGTTAAAGCCTTACGTTTGTTATGCAAATTCTTACATCGAATATGTAGAAAACACACCTTAAGCTTAAAAACTCTTGTTCGTGACGTGATCGTTGCCAAATCCCAATAGACACTATTTCCACACTCATAGAGGTACTGCACGTGATTAAGACATCCTTGAAGAACCAAGGCGGGAAATTTGAACGTGTATCAAACCCCCCCCCTATATCAACCCTCCCCAGTCTCCCCCATTGTCCGTTTATTTATTTCTTGATTGCTATTTTAACGTGTCAAGTCTACCATAACCCAAAAATCTCTACATCTGTCAAGCTGATAATAAAAAATGTTATAAATTGAGACTCCAATGATGATGAATGCAAGGGAGGGCAACAAGTGCTTTCAACTAATTCAAGCAGTGACATATTCATTCCTGGCCTGGGAAATGAAATTTTCCCTGAATTGGAAATCCCCTGACATTGATTGATAGGATAACATTGGGTTTCATGAATAATGATTCCAGATCCCACTATATGATTGTAAAAGGAGAATAATTCTACGTTCTATTCATAAAATCGAGCCATTTCCATGAGCAATATAATGGAAATAGTTATGATTTTACTATATACCTACAGGGTGTTAGTGAATAAGTGAGAAAATCTTCAGGGGTTAGTCTGCATGAAAGAATTACGCTAGGTTTTAACATTATAATGTAAAATTTGGTCACGTCATCTTCCGGGAAATTTTCTTCAAAAATTCATCGTTCACAAATTTTTCCAAATATATATTTTGCTCACAAATTTTCCAAAGAAAAGCCAGTATGATATTTCAAACTTCTTCTTCTTCTTCGTCAGACTTCCCCTATCCAGTCCAGGACGTAGACCTCTTTCATGTTCCTCTATGCTGTCCTGTCCTGAGCTATTTGAAACCTTCTATTTCCCGCATATTGTCTTATATCATCAAGCCATCTTCTCTATGGACTACCTACACTCCTTCTTGGTGGGCAGTGTGTTACGTTATATGGCCATCTCGATTTGTCTTGTCGAGTCACGTTTCTTGCCCAGTGCCACTTCAAACTGAAAATTATAATTGACTTGCTTTGTGACAATTTGTGACACAAAATCACCCAAACTTTTTTTAGTATGTGGTGCTCTTTTCATTTAAGAAAATAAAACATCTCTCAACACCCTATGTCCCGAAAGCAAAGAGTTTGTGGGCCCTTGTTTATAGGACTTTTTTCTTGATTCGAGGAATCTGTCGTCTGTATCTCAAATTTACCTTATCTTAAAATTTTTGTGCACTCGATTGTGCATAAATGAGAAATGAGTTTTTGCATGTCACTAAAAATTAGTTTAGTTGTCAATAACATTCAGATATTACCCATTCTAGTTGTCCCTCTCATAGATCGAAGGGAAAAATTGAGCTATTTTGTCAGCAGTCCTTTTTCCATTACAACTGTCCAAAGACTAATTTGGCGGTAAATTGAAAATTTAATTAGTTTAGGGAAAAGCAATCTGTTTTGTATCCGGACTTTTAATTTTTCCTATTGCCAGGAATACTTCCTTCCTAATGGGATTTCGTAATGAGATTCTCCGCAAAACGACAGAAAATCCGGAAACTACACGAAAAAACATTGCTCTAGGTTTGCCGATAGGAGTTTCTAGTTTTATCGACTTTCTTGGTGAAGTTATTCAAGTTGGCATATAGGTTTGTAGAAACGACGCGAAGTACGGCTGTCATTATCAATGAAGTGTATTGATTAGAGCGCAAAATTTGAACTGCTCGCAAATTTAGTTGTTAAGATGATATACTAACTGACAAAGAAACTGCAACAACCAGAAGGAGTAAATTGTTTAATTTGAAAATCGTGAAGGTTTTTCCATGTAAACAATTTTTATTACTCAAATATTGTCGTCTTTTTTTGCAAGTTTTTTGAATTTCACAACAAACCAGCTGTTCAAGGAGATCCAAAGTCGATGCTTAGTTGTTGTTAAAATGCCTAGAGCACGTGTACGCGGAATTTATGGCCAGCTAAGTGAATTTGAAAGAGGTCAAATTATTGGTCAACGGGAGGTGGGGTTGTCATTTCGAGAAATCGTTAACCGTACGAACAGATATCCAACTACTGTTATGAGATGTTGTCAAGCGTGGTTTGATAATGCCCAAAATCGAAGAAGAGTAGTCACCGGACGTCGAAAGGGCACAAATGTAGTTCAAGATTGACTTATGGCCATCAGAGATCAATTTGCGACAACTCGATTTTTAGCTTATGAGTGGTTAGGAGAACAAGGCCTTCCTGTAACTGCCAAACGGTTTACCACCGGATAAGATCTTTTAGACTGCACCATTATCGACCACATCTTATGTTACCTCTGACGGTTGAGCATCACCTGCAACGATTACAGTGGTATAGAGAATGTCAACATTGGATTATGGGATGGCATCAGGTCGTCTTTTCTAATGAATCTCGATTCTCCTTGGGTGCACATGATGGCAGAAGAAGGGTTAGACGACGTCGGGGAGTAATAGGTGAACCTCAGTTTGATGTTGAGCGGTCATGTACACCGGACAGTAGGCGTTATGGTATGGGGTGCTATTGCACATACAAGTAGTCTTTATTCGAGGTAACATAACAGCACTGCGTGACCTTCAAGAAATAGTGGAGCCATATGTTTTCCCTTACCTTTTCCCCAAATTTCAATAATTTACTCCTCGCTATACCATCTATGTTTCACTAAAAAAAATTCAAAATTTAAACATCTCCTTCTGGGTGTTGCAGTTTTTGTCAGTTAGTATACATTCATCATGTTATGACAGACGGATAGGTGACATATTGAAGTAGAAAAATATGAATAATTATAACTCATCGATTTGTATTCTTCCATATGAAACCGTCCAGGCGAATAAATCAGCAACGTCGAGAGATAACGATCGCTTTAAATGCTAAAGAGTGCCATACCCGACGCGATATATATTCATCGAACAGGATCGCACAGAAATAAAAGCAGGGGTTAACCCCCTTGACGTAGCGTTGAACGTCGCAGCAGAATTGCCAACTGAAGCACGTAGTAAAGCGACCGGAAGTGAGATCCTCAACTTTAAAATGAAAAATTCATGTGACGGGACCCTCTAGTTGCATTTATCATTCAGGTTGTCCACACGCATGAAGGCAAATTCCCTCAATTCACATCCATCTTTCCACTTGATCTTGCATTCGAGAATTTTCCACTCCTTTCTCCTTGGAGTTAGTTTTGATGAATGATGAATTTAGAGCCATTTCATCTTGTCTGTTGGGGCTCAGCGCCAGACGTAGTGAGGTAGGAAGTTGCAGTTTTCTTCGGAGTTAGTTTTACTGGGATTATTTCTTGGATGTGAAAGGGTCGATGAAGTGCAGCTCCACGAGATCTTTCCGTTAAGTTTTTATTCTCTAAATGCATCTATTCAATAAGTTGATTTGTTCGGAAAAATATTGAGGTTTCGTAAACATAATAAATTATTTGGTAACTTTTCCCATCCTAGCATCGACGACTAGGGACATTTGAGAATAATAACAATCCTCTGCAAAATTTCTTGCTGATGGAACCATCAAAATCTTATAAAATTCAAGGAGAATGTATGGAAGAAATTAGGAGAGCACTGACGTGAAGTTAGAGACTTTTGAGCATTCGTTCATTCAAATGCCAATTGCCACATTTATACAGCTTCTATGGTATCCAAAGGCGAACGATGCATGAATGAACAAGAGCCCAAAAACTCCAAATTTCACGTCAGTACTTTCATAATGACTTTTTTCCTTGAATTTTATAGGAATCTGATGACGCTATCTACACCAAAGTTTGCTTGAAATTATATTATTTGTTATGTACATGCAAAATTTCAACTCGGTCGAATATATTGTCACTGAATTATTAGGTTTTTTGTCGATATTATTGAAATATTCTGCTCGAATTTTCTTTAGTTCTGATTATGCTTTCAACACAAAATTTTGTATGCAGATTGACATAGTACAAGTAGTCGTACAACTTTGCTTCCGCTGTTTTTCTCGAAGTTCAGTTGTGAAAAACTGGTTATACATTTATGACTCAAAGTATTGTCCATCGCTGGCCACTACTTTCTGCCATCTTTCGGGCAGCGTACAAACCCCGCGTTGAAAAAACTGGTCATCTTTAGAAGTGATCCACGAATCGATTCAATTTTTTACTTCTTCATAAGACCGTGCTGGTCAGCCAGGCCGTCTGCCATGGATCGAAACAAGTGATAGTCTGAAGGAGCAACGTCTGGAGAATATGGCGGATGGGTTAGGACTTCCCATCTCAACGTTTCCAAGTAAGTCTTGTCCACTTTTGAAACATGGGGTCGAGCTGTAAAATCACTTTATCATGGCTCTCGTTGTATTGCGACCGTTTATCTTTCAATGCTCGGCTCAAACGCATAAATTTTTTGTTTCTGAATCATTTCCATGTCTTTCAGGCGATTTGAATTGGCTTGTTGCCATTGATCCTGCTAATTCTTGTTGCGTTTGACACAAGTCTTGATCAAGTAATCCCTCCAATTCTGCATCTTCGAAAACATTCTCTCTTTCACCGCCATGCTGGTCTTTAACGTCGAAATCACCGTTTGTGAATCGTTCAAACGACTCTCGACACGTTATTTCACTAATAGCGGCCTAACCATAGGTATTTTAGAGCATTCGATGAGCCTCAGCCCCAGGTGTATTCATATTAAAGCAGAAAATCAAAACCCCCGCAAATGAAGAGAATTTGTCTCGTAAGCTGACAATTTGAATCGAGAATAAAAATCGAAATCGACAAATATTTCGATGGTGTTATATTTACAAATACCTGAGCTCATTGTATGACATCTCCGATCAATTTATTTCGACTACTACTTACCGCTTCAGCCAAGTAAGCAAAGTTGTACACCTAATATACAGTTCGTAATAGTTCGTATGCTACTAACATTTGATTCTGGGAAAACGGGTTCCTCGTATGCGATGGGAATTTTCAACTTCCATGGCAGCTCAGAGGTAGAGTACTGGACTAGTTATTCGAAGGTTGTGGGTTCGCGTCCCGCTCGAGGGGTTTTTTTTTCTCGGAATTGCAAAATTCTCTGCATGTCATGATGTTATTTCTTTGACAACACAATATTTTGTACGAAGATTGACATATGTGTTATTTATATATACGCAGAATTTAAACCTCTTAATTACAAATTTCTACCCTCATCATAATTCGTAAATTGCTGACATTGAAACGATCGCTCAAAAAATTTTTTTTTTATTGAACCAGTTGCTTGGGTGGGTGTTCCATGCATTTTTATGAGAAATAAGAGGGATCCAATACAAGATGAATTCTTTTCAAGTAGATGGGAACCTACATACGATCTCTCCTCCTACATAAAAGCGATAGACTTGATGTAAGTTCGTTCCTGGAACAACCACAAGACGTCAGAACTTCTCAGTGGGACATGTTTCCATTTAAGATTCATAAGAAAAGTTTCCGTCCACTTCCAGACATTTCAATTTGGATTTTTGAACACTTTTCACAAGAGAAAGGCGTATCCTCGTTCGAAACTTCTCATATTATCCCCGTCTCGAAGATTTGTATTGTAATATAAGTTTTTGTATAAAAACATCTCTGTTTTTTGATCGGTGCCGAAGGTTCTATTTTCATTTTCCCAGGACGCCTACACTTTCGCCTCAAGTTAGGTCGAACTTGATGACGAAAATTTCAAAGACAACCTTCCGTCTTGAAGATTTCAAACTTGGGGTTTGGTGAAAGTTTTTAGGAATTCATAAAAATTTTATTGTGTGAGAATTACATCGAAGGTTGATGTTTGAACGAAATGGGAGGGGCTTGATATTGACCCAGTTGGAAATTTTCCTTTTTTCGGTATCTCGACATAAAAAGTGAAACTCTTACTTCCAAGAAATTATACATTGAAAGGTGTTCAACATGAAGTTAATACGTCAAAAATTAATTTTCGAAAAAATACAACAGATGTTTTCTCCTCGTTGGGTCAAGTCATAGAATAATAAACATAGATAGAGGGAGTATACACAATTTTATAAGATGTCCCCAACATGCTTAGATTACGTTGTCGGATTGTGATATATTTTCAAATCCACGATTACACTATATCGTTATGAATGTATATTATATCGAATGAAATAGATTTATTTGAGTGATTCTCATTCAAATATGCAAACTTGAATATTTGGAATCCGATATTTTTGCATATTGTCGAATTTAAAATAAGCAGAATATTTCTTATCTTTCGTATCTACCTGCTGAAATCCAAGGTTTGGCAACTTTTGCTCTCCTAGTGCCATCGGTTGTGTCACTGAGTTTGGCGCGTGAGAAGTTTGTTTTCTGAAATTCTGACATATTAAGAATTTATTTCAATATATTTTGAGTTGATATGAAACGTTGATTCACTATGGGATATAAGAAGTGCGTTCTTTGTGGTGAAACTCGTGAATTGAGTGAAATGTCGTATCACTGATATGTTTTCATTTCCGCGCGCTTCATGTCAAATTTGATAGTTCATGTTGGGGACAAAATTTGGTTACTGAAAATGACATACGATTCAAAAATCTATGTTTATTACTCTGAGACTCAAGAAAATATTCATTGATGATGAATGAAAAACAAGATGGTTGTAAACGTTTGTAAGCGCTGGTTTACAAATTATAACCTCTGAATGACTTCTTCGGGTTTCAAGTTTTTATCATTAGATGAGCTAATTTTGAATGCAAACCTACAAGGTAAAGTTTTTCAGGAATATTGCTCACTTTTTTCTCCAGAACTGTTTTTTTGGTGGACCACTGGTAGTTCAGAAGAATGTGAAAAAATCATTGGTCCAGTACTACGCTTTTTAATTTCTTTAAGTTTTGTCTTATCGGCTACCGTTTTAGAGGAAATAAATAGTAAGGAAAATCCAAAATATTATAAAGATCATGATCCAGTCAATAGTTTATTATTTACCCAATCTGTAGCGAAGATTAATGAAGATTCGATAAACTGGTATAATAATAACACAGAGGGAGGACTACAAGAAACACTTTGTATCTCGAAAACAAAGCGTTTGCAGAACCATGTTTTTTTGTGTTTTTCTTTGAATCATCCAAAAAATCTCTCAGTTTCCTTTGTACCTCCAAATTAAAAATAGCTTGTACATTTTTCTATAAGACACATTTTATTTTATTTCAAATCGTTTGAGCATATTCTCCAAAAAAAATTGTTGGAAATCAATATTGGTTCAATAATTCCCCAAACGATAAAATTTAATGATTATATCTCTGTAAAATATTCTTATAACTCCAGCCTCCCAAAGTGGACTGCTATAATAAACTTTTCAAATTATTCAAATATTATACGCCTGTTTTGAAACTTTTCTCCCTCCCCCCCATCAGAATTATTGCCGGAACATAGAAAAAAGGAACGAGAAAACCGATCATAAATCGAACCCAAAGTAGGAGATCATCTATCTCGTCGAACAACAATCGGCAATAAATATCTTTGGACCAGGAATGGAAGCCAAAAAGTGCATCACCATAATTCATACCACAGATAATGGCCACCCTATGTTTATAAGCGGACTTTTTGAATAAATAATTCCACTTCCGCTCATAACAACTAACTGGCTTCAGGAAGTTTGAGTTGGACGAATAAAATTCCGGAATACGTCAGAATTAATATCCATATCGACATAAAAACCGAAATTTTATATTGAAATCTCTTGATGTGTAGTTAAGTTGTTTAGACGACTCCTAAAATATGATCCATCTCTGAATATTTCATTCTGAAAACCGCAGTGAATTCCTCCATAAAGATGGAACTAGACCATTCTGAAATTTTCAGTCATGAGAAGCATAAAATTCGGTATTGTCTGAATCTGAATACACGTCAAATTTGACGTTTCAATCTGGTAAATCATTTCGTACTAAATGCCTTTTCACCTGACGCGAATCTCTTGGTGGTATTATGTTTTTTCTCATTTCTCCTGGGCTCTCACTTGATTCAGATGAATAATGAAAAATTTTAATCAAGAAGATCTAGGTGGGTTTTAATTGGTGTTGTATTGTTTGGGTGGAATCATGAATTTTTTGAGGCAAATGGGACCTGATGATTCTCAGAGTGACAATGAGAATGTCAGCTTGAATTTGTAGATAATCTTCAAACTAACAGGCCAATTGAAAAGTTACCGGTCTACCATAGTAAAACACAATTTTTTTTTGGCAAAATTCGATTTCATCATTCAACATAGCTGCCTCCGAGGGCGATACAGCGATTATAGCGATCTTCCAACTTTTCGATACCATTTTTGTAGTACGATTTGTCTTTCACTTCAAAATAGGCCTCAGTTTCGGCTATTTTTTCTTCATTGGCGCTTAATTTCTTTCCAGCGAGCATTCTTTTGAGGTTTAAGAGCAGGAAGAAGTCGCTGAGAGCCAGATCTGGCGAATACGATGGATGCAGAAGCAATTCGAAGCCCAATTCATTCAAATTTGCCATTGTTTCCATTGATTTGTGACACGGCGCATTGTCTCGATGAAACAGCAGCTTTTTCCGTTCAAATGAGGTCCGTTTTTTACGATTTCATCTTTAAAACGATCCAATAACGCTATATAATAATCGCTGTTGGCGCTTTTGTAGGTAATCAATGAATATTTTACCTTGTGCATCCCAGAATACTGATGCCATAACCTTGCGGTTCATCGTGTTCAGTCCACTCAGCTGACTGTCGACTGGACTCCGTAGTGTACATGTAGCCATGTTTCATCCATTGTCACATATCGACGCATAAATTCAGTTTTATGGCACTTGAACAATACTGCTCATAATCATTAAGACGTTGTTGCTTTCGATCGATTGTGAGCTCGCGCGGCACCCATTTTGCACACAGTTTTTTCATGTACAAATAGTTGTGAATGATATGATGTACAAGTTCAGATGATATCTTCACAATGTCTGCTATCACGATCAACTTCACTTTACGGTCATTCAAAATTATTTTGTGAACTTGATTTTTTCGTCGGTAAAAGCCTCTTCTGGGAGTCCACTGCGTTCGCCGTCTTGGTGCTCACCACGTTTAAACTTAGCATACCAATCAATGGTGGTTGATTTTCGTGGTGCAGACCCTGGAAACTCTTCATCAAGCCAAGATTTTGCTTCAACTGCATTTTTACCTTTCAAAATTCAATATTTTATCAGCACACGAAATTCTTTTTTTCCATCTACATACAAAAGTAGCTACACTCACAACGCAATATTTTTCAGAATAATGTTCGGACTGTTGTCAAATTTTGACATTTATCATTTGAAGGTCGGTACTACTTAAAATTATATGGATTTAATACTAGCACCGCCATCTGTGCATCAGACCGGGGACATTTCAATTGGCCTCATAATGTCGCGAGAAGTCAATATTGTTATTTGATGGACAGAATAGGCTAAATTTATATAAAAACTTCAAATTTAATGTATTTCATTAATTGATTCTCTTTTTATTTTATTTTGATTGTTGTCGATTAGTATTGCTTTTACTTACGCTTTGCAGTACTGCCTTTTAAACAAGTCACAAGCTGCCACTGAATCGCCTTGTTCTTCTTCTTATTGATGGTTGAACTCCGATCAACTTGCATAGGAAATTATTCTGAAAATATGAGAAATACACTCAATTAACATTATACCCAAAAAATTAATTGAAAATCATGAGAACAATAGATAATTTTATGGAGGAGAAATAAAAAAAAACTTTCAGAATCCCCACTGATTTACAATTCAAAACCACGAAGAATCGCTGACTCTCTTGCGGGCCATGAATTCACTTTGGAACACGGCCATATTCCAAACGCATCGTCGATTGGAAAATTGGAAACTACAGCAGGAACAACAGAGACTGCGTTGACAAAAAATAAAATCACAGCCCAAACAAATTCCACAGTATTATTGCTGAATTCAATCCTGCAAATGAGTTTTTTCGTCGGACGCGACTGTTTTGTTTTTCGCAATTTGGTCGGGCAGGGGTGGAATGATTTGTATTTTTTCGATGTGGATTGTTTCGAAGTTACCATAGAAACTTTTGGTGCATATGGTCGCTACTGCTATCATTTAGGTTGAATGTTATTTGGGATTGGAGTGTTTCTATGAATGAATTGAATATTGTGAGATTGATAAATATTGATTCGAATACTGAATGGCTTCTATTCTTTTTTCGAAACTTTTGTTGTCAGTTCAGATTTGTTTCCGATTTTTAAATGTCAAATTGAAACGAATATTTCACACGATACGGATTTTTTTGATATTCTGTCAATACTTCTTCATTATTCATCCTTCTGCATTGTTGAAACCTTATTCTCAATATGGATAAAATTTTCATATTTCTTCTTAATTAGTTCACATACCTTCATTTTGAATAGTCTCATTCATTTATTTATTATTTATATCATCTCTTCATCAATCGCCATTTTTATAACATCCTTTCAAGATGCCGCCATATACTCTTTTGTTTGTACTCCTATGTATAGCCAAATATAAACAGGACGTGAACAAGAATTGAACAGGCTTGTTATAAAACGCCACCTTCACCAAAATGATCATTGAAGAAAGAATCATCGACAAAAAATGGTGAGCCAGGCCGTAAGCCATTGACCGAAACATGTGATAGTCCGAGGGAGCAACGTCTGGAGAATATGGCGGATGGGGTTGGACTTCCCATCTCAACGTTTCCAAGTAAGTCTTGACCACTGTTGCAACATGGGATCGAGCTGTAAAATCACTTTATCATATCTCTCGTTGTGTTGTGACCGTTTATCTTTCAATGCTCGGCTCAAACGCATAAATTTTTGGTTTCTGAATCATTTCCATGTTTTTCAGGCGATTTGAATTGGCTTGTTGATGTTGATCCTGCCAATTCTTGTTGCGTTAGACACAAGTCTTGTTCAAGTAATCCCTCCAATTCTGCATCTTCGAAAACCTTCTCTCTTTCACCGCCATGCTGGTCTTAGACGTCAGAATCCTCGTTTTCGAATCGTTCAAGCAACTCTTGACACGTTATTCCACTAAAAGCGGACTAACCATGGGTATTTTAGAGCATTCGATGAGCCTCAGCCTCAGATGTATTTATATTAAAGCTGAAAATTAAAACCTCCCGCAAATGACGAGAATTTGGCTCGTAAGCTGACAATTTGAATCGAGAATCCAAATCGAAATCGACTGATATTTCGATGGTGTTATATTCACAAATACCTAAGCTCATTGTATGACATCTATGATCAATTTATTTCGACTACTACTTACCGCTACAGCCATTTATTGCAAAACGGCGTAAGCCAAGTTGTACACCTAATATACAGTTTGTAATAGTTCGTATGCTACTAATATTTGATACTGGGAAAACGGGTTCCTCGTATGCGGTGGGATTTTCAACTTCCATGGCAGCTCAGAGATAGAGCACTGGACTAGTGGTTCGGAGGTTGTGGGTTCGCGTCCCGCTTGAGGTGGTTTTTTTCGGAATTGCAAAATTCTCTGCATGTCATGATGTTATTTCTTTGTCCACACAATATTTTGTACGAAGATTGACATAGTTAAATTCAAACCCCTTAATTACAAATTTCTACCCTCATCATAATTCGAAAATTTCATTTCATTTCAACGATCGGTTGAGGCAACGATCGCTCAAAAAATTTTTTTTATTGAACCAGTTGCTTGGGTTGGTGTTCCATGCATTTTTATGAGAAAGAAGAGGAATCCAATACAAGATGAATTCTTCTCAAGTAGATGGGAACCTACATAGGATCTCTCCTCTCTCCGCCTACATAAAAGCGATAGACTTGATGTAAGTTCGTTCCTGGAACAACCACAAGACGTCAGAACTTCCCAGTGGGACATGTTTCCATTTAAGATTCATAAGAAAAGTTTCCGTCCACTTCCAGACATTTCAATTTGGATTTTTGAACACTTTTCACAAGAGAAAGGCGTATCCTCGTTCGAAACTTCTCATATTATCCCCGTCTCGAAGATTTGTATTGTAATATAAGTTTTTGTATAAAAACATCTCTGTTTTTTGATCGGTGCCCAAGGTTCTATTTTCATTCTCCCAGGACGCCCACACTTTCGCTTCAAGTTCGGTCGAACTCGATGACGAAAATTTCCAAGACAACCTTCCGTCTTGAAGATTTCAAACTTGGGGTTTGGTGAAAGTTTTTATGAATTCATGAAAATTGTATTGTGTGAGAATTACATCGAAGGTTGATGTTCAGACGGAATAGGTCTTGATATTGACCTAGTCGGAAATTTTTCTTTTTTCGCTATTTTGACACAAAAAGTGAAACTCTTACTTCCAAGAAATTATACATTTGAAAATGTCTCAACATGAAGTTAATACGTCAAAAAATTAGTTTCGAAAAAATATATCAGGTGTCCTTGAGTCAAGTCATAGAATAATAAACAGAGATGGAGGGAGTATAGACAATTCTTACATGTCCTCAACATGGTTAGATTACGTTGTCGGATTGTGATATGTTTTCAAATCCACAATTTTACTATATCGTTATGAATGTATATTATATCGATTGAAATATATTTATTTGAGTGATTCCCGTTTAAATATGCTAATTGAATATTTGGAATCCGATATTTTTCCTTATTGTCGATTTATAATAAGCAGAATATTTATTATTTTCTGTAGCTACCTGCTGAAATCCAAGGTGAGGCAAGTTTTGCTCTCCTAGTGCCATCGGTTGTGTCACGTCGTTTGGCGCGCTTTAAGTTTGCTTTCTGAATTTCTGACATTTACGTATTAATTTCAATATATTTTGAGTTAATAAGTAACATTGATTCACTATGAGATTTAAGGAGTGCATTCTTTGTGGAGAAACTCGCGAATTGAGTGAAATATCTTATCACTGATATGTTTTCATTTCCGCGCGCTTCATGTCAAATTTGATAGTTCATGTTGGGGACAAAATTTTCTTACTGAAAATGACATACTATCTATGGAATACTATTTATGTTTATTACTTTGAGAGTTAAGTAAGTATTCATTGATTATGAATGAAAATCAAGATGGTGATGAATGTTTGAAAGCGCGCCCTGGTTTACAAATTATAACCTCTGATTGGCTTCTTCGGGTTTCAAGTTTTCATCATTAGATATGCTAATTTTGAATGCAAAGCTACAAGGTGAAATTCTTTCAATAATTGTGCTCACTTTTTTCTCCAGAACTGTTTTTTTTTGGTGGACCACTGGTAGTTCAGAAGAATGTGAAGAAAAACATTGATCCTGTACTATGCTTTTTGATTTTTTGTTTTATCTGCTACCGATTTAGAGGTAATAATTTAAACAAATTCTCTAGTAAACTTCAGGAAACTCCAAAATATTATAAAGATCATGTTCCAGGTAATAGCTTATTATTTACCCAATATTTAGCGAAGATTAATGAAGATTCGATAAACTAGTATAATCATAACAAAAAGTGGGCACTACAAGAAACACTTCGTATATCTCGAAAACAAAGCGTCGGCAGAACCATGTTTATACATCTTTTTCTTTGAATCATTCAAGGAATCTCTCAGTTTCCTTTGTACCTTCAATTCAGGAATAGCCTGTACACATTGTATATTATTTCAAATCTTTTGAGCATATTCTCCAAAAAAAATTGTTGAAGATCAATATTGGTTTAATACTTCCCAAAACGATAAAATTCAATGATTATATCTCTGTAAAATATTCTTATAATTCCAGCCTCCCAAAGTGGACCGCTAATAAACTTTTCGAATTATTCAAATATTATACGCCTGTTTTGAAACTTTTCTAAACCCCCCCCCACAAGAATTATTGCCGGAACACAGAAAAAGAGAACGAGAAAACCGATCATAAATTGAACCTAAAGTAGGAGATCATCTATCTCGTCGAACAACAATCGGCAATAAATATCTTCGGACCAGGAATGGAAGCCAAAAAGTGCATCACCATAATTCATACCGCAGATATAATGGCCACCCTATGTTTATAAGCGGACTTTTTGAATAAATAATTCCGCTTCCGCTCATAACAACTAACTGGCTTCAGGAAGTTAGAGTTGGACGAATAAAATTCCGGAATACGTTAGAATTAACAACCATATCGACATAAAAACCGAAATTTTATATTGAAATCCTGACGTCTCTTGATGTGTAGTTAAGTTGTTTAGACGACCCCTAAAATATGATCCATCTCTGAATATTTCATTCTGAAAACCGCAGTGAATTCCTACATAAAGATGGAACTAGACCATTCTGAAATTTTCAGTCGTGAAAAGCATAAAATTCGGTATTGTCTGAATCTGAATACACGTCAAATTTGACGTTTCAATCTGGTAAATCATTTCCTACTGAATGTCTTTTCACCTGACGTGAATCTCTTGGTGATATTATGTTTTTTTCCTCATTCCTCCTGGGCTCTCACTTGATTCAGATGAATAATGAAAAATCCTAATCAAGAAGATCTAGGTGGGTTTTAATTGGTGTTGTATTGTTTGGGTGGAATCATGAATTTTTTGAGGCGAATGGAACCTGGTGATTATCAGGGTGACAATGAGAATGTCAGCTTGAATTCGTAAATAATCTTCGAACTAAGAGGCCAATTGAAAAGTTACCGGTCTACTGTAGTAAAACACATTTTTTTTTGGCAAAATTCGATTTTATCATTCAACATAGCTGTCTCCGAGGGCGATACAGCGATTATAGCGATCTTCCAAATTTTCGATACCATTTTTGTAGTACAATTTGTCTTTCGATTCGAAATAGGCCCAGTTTCGGCGATTATTTCTTCATTGGCGCTAAATTTCTTTCCAGCAAGCATTCTTTTGAGGTCTGAGAACAGGAAGAAGTCGCTGAGGGCCAGATCTGGCGAATACGGTGGATGCAGAAGCAATTCGAACACAATTCATGCAATTTTGCCATTGTTTTCATTGATTTGTGACACGGCGCATAGTCTTGATGAAACAGCACTTTTTTTTTCAAATGGGGTCGTTTTCTAACGATTCCGTTCTTCAAACGATCCAATAATGCCATATAATAATCGCTGTTGATGGTCTGGCTCCTTTGGAGGTAATCACTGAATATTATTCCTTGCGCATCCCAGAATACTGATGACATAACCTTGCCAGCTGACTGTTGTGTTTTTCTTGCTTTGGATTCGGTTCATCCTGTGCAATCCACTCAGCTAACTGTCAATTGGACTCCGGAGTGAAATGATGGAGCCATGTTTCATCCATTTTTTCAAATAACAAAGTAGCTACACTCACAACAAAATATCTCACGAACTAATGGTCGGACTGCTGTCAAATTTTGACACATATCGTTTGAAGGTCGGTACTTACTTAAAATCATATGGATTTAATACTAGCACCGCCATCTGTGCATCAGACCGGAGACTTTTCAATTGACCTTATACGTTTCATACTGTTGATGCGAGACGTCAATATTGTTATTTGATGGACAGAATAGACTAGATTTATATGAAAACTTTAAATTTGATATATTTTATTAATTGTTTCCTTATTTATTGTATTTCAAATGTTGTCAATTAGTATTGCTTCTACTTACGATTTGCAGTACAAGTCACAAGCTGCCACTAAATCGCCTTGTTCTTCTTCTTATCAATGGCTGAACTCCGATCAACTCGCATAGGAAAATGTACTGAAAATATGAGAAATATACGCAATTAATAATATACCCAAAAAATTATTTGAAAATCATGAAAACAATGGATATTTTTATGGAAGAGATATCAAAAAAAACTTTCAGAATCCCCATTGTTTATCTTTTTTTTTTTTACTTTCTTGCAGGCTATGAATTATTTACTTCGAAACAAGGCCATATTCCAAACGCATCGTCGATTGGAAAATTGGAAACTACAGCAGGAACAACAGAGACTGCGTTGACAAAAAATAAAATCACAGCCCAAACAAATTCCACAGTATTATTGCTGAATTCAATCCTGCAAATGAGTTTTTTCGTCGGACGCGACTGTTTTGTTTTTCGCAATTTGGTCGGGCAGGGGTGGAATGATTTGTATTTTTTCGATGTGGATTGTTTCGAAGTTACCATAGAAACTTTTGGTGCATATGGTCGCTACTGCTATCATTTAGGTTGAATGTTATTTGGGATTGGAGTGTTTCTATGAATGAATTGAATATTGTGAGATTGATAAATATTGATTCGAATACTGAATGGCTTCTATTCTTTTTTCGAAACTTTTGTTGTCAGTTCAGATTTGTTTCCGATTTTTAAATGTCAAATTGAAACGAATATTTCACACGATACGGATTTTTTTGATATTCTGTCAATACTTCTTCATTATTCATCCTTCTGCATTGTTGAAACCTTATTCTCAATATGGATAAAATTTTCATATTTCTTCTTAATTAGTTCACATACCTTCATTTTGAATAGTCTCATTCATTTATTTATTATTTATATCATCTCTTCATCAATCGCCATTTTTATAACATCCTTTCAAGATGCCGCCATATACTCTTTTGTTTGTACTCCTATGTATAGCCAAATATAAACAGGACGTGAACAAGAATTGAACAGGCTTGTTATAAAACGCCACCTTCACCAAAATGATCATTGAAGAAAGAATCATCGACAAAAAATGGTGAGCCAGGCCGTAAGCCATTGACCGAAACATGTGATAGTCCGAGGGAGCAACGTCTGGAGAATACGGCGGGTGGGGTAGGACTTCCTATTTCAACATTTCCAAATATGTCTTGATCACTTTCGCAACATGGAGTCGAGCATTGTCATGTTGTAAAATCACTTTATAATGTCCCTCGTTGTATTTGGGCCGTTTGTCTTTCAATTCTCGGCTCAAACGCATTAATTGCTTTTGATAACGATCGCCTTCGATTTTTTCAGTCGGTTTTGATAACTCATAATGCACTACGCCGAGCTGTTCCCCCCAAATCATGAGCAAAATATCGAGCGGGATATCCCTTTGATTTGCTGCGCTTGAGATCATCAGAATGACCTCATTTTTTTCCTCCAACCACAATGCGATGCAGAAATCCTTTGCAGTCTTTGCCTTCCAAGCAGGTGTTGTCAAGCAAACGAACGCCGTTAAACACATCTCGGCTTCAACTCGTACGGCACCCAATCATCTTGTTTCTAAATCATTCTCATGACTTCCAAGCATTTGGAAATGCGTCACTTCCAATGATCCTGCCAATTCTTGTTGCATTTGACACGAGTCTTGATCAAGTAATGTCACTAATTCGACGTCTTCGAAAATCTCTCTTTCACCGCCATGCTGGTCTTCGACGTGAAAATCACAAGTCTTAAAGCTTCGAAACCACTCTCGGTACGTTCTTTCACTAATAGCGGCCTCATCATGGGTAATTAAGAGCATTCATTGCGTCTCATTCGCACATTTCTTCATGTTACAGCAGAAAATGAAAACCTCCCAAAAATGAAGAGAATTTGGCTCGTTAGCTGACATGTTTAATCGGTAATAACTTTATGATTCAGACACATATCGACTAATATTTCGATAGCGTTGTGACTAGAAATACCTAAGCTTATTGTATGGCATCTACGATCCATTTATTTCGACTACCATTTACCGCTACAGCCATCTCTTGCAAAACGACGGAAGCAAAGTTGTACACCTAATATGTTTTTACAATAAATTGACAATTCGAGGATATCGGGTGTGGTAGTCAAACTCTATAAAATCTATCCCTTTTATTGTACCATCCTAGCTTTCGGTCATCATTATGATCATCTTCGGGGAGCTGTTGTTGTTTTTGTCTTACTGAATGTATATTTCAGCTCCCTGAAGATGGTCACAATGATGACTGAAAGCTAGGATGGTACAAAAAGTGAGATAGATCTTATAGAGTTTGACCCGAACTGTACACCTTATATTTAGAAACCTCAAGAATGTTTTTATTAATTAAAGGGAGCTGCTAAGGCAAGACACTGCCTTTCGTACATGACGTGGAAATACTTTTTCCTAAAGAAAAATAACACAATTATCACAAATAATATAAAATAAATCAATTAAAAACATAATGAAAAACGAAATTATAAATCGAAATGTTTTGAAACCACCCTTCATCATATTAATCATGCTACTCGAACACCCCCCAACATCGAATACAACATTATTCCCTGTTTATCCCTTTCTCCTCCCCCAGGACCATTTCTCAATTTCGCATCGTCCCGCAGTATTTATCCCGCCAAATTCCCATCCATAAAAAAAACACCAGATCGATCCGCATCGAAGGGACCAGACTAATCCACAGCAGCAATAATTATATTTCAATTGTCCCCAGCACCGGGTAAATTTCAATGCGAAAACATTTCCGATAGAACGGTGATTTATCCGGCGATGCGTGAATTTCCATCAGTTCCATCCTGCTCACTCGGCATAATTTATACTCCGGGAGGATTATTGGGGTTGATGTTCGTCGTCGTCGGGCAGGTCGTCGGGCAGGATTCCATTCGGAAATTACGGAATGTGTGAATTGTAAACGCGAGGGTATACCAGGAATACTCATGTTCTTCGATAATAAAGGATTTAACGTGATTTCCTGAAAAAAATCCGGTGGTGTCGGGTCTGTGAAATGAGGTGGC
This sequence comes from Harmonia axyridis, assembly GCF_914767665.1. Classification (NCBI taxonomy): domain Eukaryota; kingdom Metazoa; phylum Arthropoda; class Insecta; order Coleoptera; family Coccinellidae; genus Harmonia; species Harmonia axyridis. The sequence goes on from NC_059505.1 coordinate 38,764,950, forward strand.
CAGTTGGAGTTGAGTTTTGGGATTTGTGTATTACGATGAATTTGTGTAACTGATCACTGAATGCCTTTTGATTCTGAAAATTACATGAGCATTTGACTTCAGCTAAGAAGCTTTACCTAATTTAATCTGTTGAAACAAATTTGGCGTACCTGCCTCGACAAGCCAATTGGATAGGAAGTTTTTTAAGTGATCCAACTACTTCTGAAGATATTTTGATTCACTGTACATTTATTTTTTATCTTGAGTGTGTGTGTGTGTAGGTTTTCTGTGAAACTCTTTCAATTTTCATGATGTATTGAAGGACTGAATGGCTGAAACTGATGTATTGAAAAACGCTGAAACAGCAGAAACGAAGCTTCGGATAAAGCTACTTCCAATCTGAATACAAGAAGATGTAGAATCAGAATTGTATTGGTGCACAATACAATGTCATACAATAAGCTTAGGTGTTCGTAAACATAACGCCTACTAAATATTTGTCGATTTTAGTTATTCTCGATTAAACATATCAGCTCACGAGTCGAATTCTCGTCATTCGCCGGAGATTTTAATTATCTGCTTTAATATGAAGAAATTTGCAACTGAGGCTCATCGAATGTTCCCAAATACCTATGGTGAGGCCTCTTTTATTGAAAGAACGTACCGACAGTGGTTTCAACGCTTCAAGAGCGGTGATTTTGACGTCGAAAACCAGAATGGCGGTGAAAGAGAGAAGGTTTTCGAAGATGCAGAATTGGAGGTATTACTTGATCAATACTCCTGTCAAATGCAACAAGAATTGACAGGATAATTGGAAGTGGCGCATTACCAAACGTTTGAAAGTTATGTGAATGATTTAGAAACAAGGACATTGGGTGCCGTACGAGTTAAAGCCGAGAGATGTTGAATGGTTTTTATTTGCTTGTCAACAACTACTTGGAAGGCAAAGACAGAAGCTGCATCGAATTGTGACTTGAGACGAAAACTGGGTTCATTACGTTAATCTCAAGCGCAGAAAATCATAGGGATATCCCGGCAATGCTACCACTTCGACGGCCAAACCGAATATTCACGGTTTCGAGGTCATGTTAAGTATTTGGTGGGACCAGGTCATCTTAGTGTATTATGAGTTGTTGGAACCGACTGAAACAATCACAGGCGATCCTTATCCAACGCAATCAATGCGTTCGAGCCGATAAATGAGAGAAAAACGGCCGCAATACAACAAGATACATGATAAAGTGATTTTACAGCATGACAATGCTCGACCCATATTGAGAAAGTGATCAAGACATACTTGGAAAGTTGAATTAGGAAGTTCTACCCCACCCGCCGTATTCTCCAGACGTTGCTCCCTCGGATTATCACTTGTTTCGATCACACGGCTCACCTGACCAGCACTTCCGGTCTTATGAAAAAGTAAGAAATTGGATCGATTCGAGGATCGTTTCGAAAGATGACCAGTTTTTTCAACGCTGGATTCGTACGCTGCCCGAAAGATGAGTCAAGCATCTGTAGATATGACTTTCAAATCATTCAGAAAATATGGAAAATCCGATAGTATTCTATGATTCTAACCCAACTTAACTTCCACTTGTCATTTCCCTAAGACCCGACAAACCCTGAACTGACAACATCATCACGCTGTCAATCCTACGTCGATTACTCCAAAAAGGCCACCCGCACATCTCAGTCACAACAAGCCACGTCCACACAACCGAACAAGTTGCGGCTTGTCTCGACCAGAATAGCCGCAGCGTTGCCAAACTATACGGCACTAAACGAGATACGAAGGACGTGCGGTGAACCGGTCACGAGCGACTCCGTGTGCGACCGTCGATCGCGCGTATCTCGCATACCAAATGCCGTTTTCGGAACCCAGCCTCCACCGTGTGACGGAAGGAAGCCCGTCAAAAGGCGGGCGCTGTATCGGTTACAGTTGTCGCTGTTATTTATATGCGGATAACGGTCGGAATTCGCATTAAGGGCAGGTATGGCAAACGGTATCGCTTAAACCGTCGTGCCTCGGCGTGATGGCGTGGGATCACAGAGGTGGGTGATTAATTGTGTTTACCGTGAATGGGTTCCCTAATCGATGGTTTTCGTTTTCGATGGCCGGTTTGATATTGTCAATTCGATATTTTTCAGTTTTTATAGGGGTTTTCATGAAAATTAATGTTTTCATTGACTAAACGGTCGAAAATCGAACATTGTTCGATTAGGGGTGAAAGTGGGAGAGAATGAATATTTGATTAATGCATTTCTCCGAAATGAAAAGGGCATAGCAAATGACAAAATTGAGTGACTATTTCTGAACATTCGGCAGATATGGAAAACTAAGTGGCTATTTCTGTGAAATTGTAGCTATTTCTGGAAAATTATGTTTATTTCTGGAAAATTGTGGCTATTTCTGGATATTGTGGCTATTTCTGGAGAATTAAGTGGCTATTTCTGAATATTCGGCAGATATGGAAAATTAAGTGGCTATTTCTGTGAAATTCTGGCTATTTCTGAAAAATTTCGTCTATTCCTGGAAAATTGTGGCTATTTCTGAATAATTGAGTGGCTATTTCTGGGTGATCGAGTGGGTATCTCTGAAAAATTATGTCTATTTCTGGAAAATTGTGGCTATTTCTGGAAAATTAAGAGGCTTTTTCTGCAAAATTAAGAGTCTTTTTCTGAATATTCGGCAGATATGGAAAATTAAGTGGCTATTTCTGAAAAAATTGTGGCTATTTCTGGGTAATTGAGTGGCTATTTCTGAACATTCGGCAGATATGGAAAATTAAGAGGCTATTTCTGTGAAATTGTGGCTATTTCTGGAAAACTAAGTGGCTAATTCGAACATTCGGCAGGTATGAAAAACCATCGTGCCTCGGCGTGGGTTCACAGAGGAAGATGATCAATTGTGTGGATGGGCGGCAATCGATGGTTTTCGTTATCGATGGCCGGTTTGATATTGTCAATTCGGTGTTTTTCAGTTTTTATATTTTCGATAAAAATTAATGTTTTCATTGACTAAACGGTCAAAAATCGTACACTGTTCAATTAAGATTGAAAGTGGTAGAGACTGAATGTTTGATTAATGATTTTTTCTCAGATTGATAGCAAATTTATTTTGCAGACACATATCAATCAGCAAAGTATTACTTTTCCTGTCTAGGCAGCAAAGTGATTATTTTCAATGGCAATAAAACATTCGACAATTTCTGACAATCTCGCGAATTGATTGAAATATCGTATCACTGATATATTTTCATTTCCGCGAGCTTTATGTCAAATTTGATAGTTAGGAACAAAATTTGTTTAATGGATAACATATGCTCCCTCTACATATGTTTATTACTCTAAGGAACAAAGAAATTAATTATTATAAGGAATAAAAATAGAGCTGCTTCAAAAGGATTCAATCAAAACATGCAGTCGATCAAATTGCGTATAACAAATAACAACGAATACAAGAACATAAAATATTCTGATTATTTAAAAAAAAATCTCTGAATCAATAACCGACTATGCCAATCATCATAGAATTCTTGCTCCCTTTAATTAATAATTATATCCAAAAACAACAACAAAATACGTAGCCCCCGAAAAAACCCACCCTTCCAGAAAAATCACTCAGAACGTCGTCCCCGAACGTCTCTGACAACTCCTTCCAAAGTTCCAGGGGGGAGGTTACACGAAAACACACAAATCTTCCACGCCCTCGCAGCAAAAAGACTGATGGTGAATAATCGTCGTTTTGTAGGCCCACAATCCGAGTTTCTGGTACATTTCGCCCGGGGGCGGCAAAAACGCCCGGATCCCGGACCCCGAAAAGGTCCGATCCGCTTTTTTCACCCCTTCCCGCATTCCTTACCGGGATAATCGCGAGGAAAGCGGGGATTCTACCAGTTTTTCGCGCCCTGTTTGTTTATCCGCGCCCGACGCGGTTCCAGACCCGGAACTCGCGCGACTTCCGGTTATATATCACCCGGAAGAATGCAGGGGACGCCAGTCTGCACGGGAGGTATGTGGAGTGTATATTTCGTATATACGCGTTGACGTGAAAGGGAAGCGAGTTTGAAGGTGATTTTGCATGGAGATGGATCCGTGAAATTACTCAAGATACAGATTATTTAAGTTAGAAGAGGGAGAAGAATGAGGAAGCAATGACGCCAGGAGTTTTTGAGAGCATTTATGCGCCAATTGCACCCTTGACAATTACTGAGAAGAATGCCGCGGCGGTGACGGGGACGCCTCTTTGCACTGATGGTATGTGGTCTGTATATTTCGTATATACAAGTGAAGTAAAGAGGGAATGCGCTTTGAGGTGATTTTGCAAGATACAGATTATTTGAGTTGGAAGAGAAGAATGAGGAGAGAAATGGCGCAAGAAGCTTTTGAGAGCATTTATGCTTCAATTGCACTCTTGAAATTCACAGAGAAGAATGCCGGTGGTGACGGAGACGCCACTATGTACTAGAGGTATGTGGAGTGTATACTTTATATATACACTTACATTTGAGGTAGAGGGGGAACGTGCTAGGAGGTGATTTTGCTTGGAGATGAAGCCGTGAAGTTACTCAAGATACAGATTATTTAAGTTTGAAAAGAAGAATGAGGAAAGCAATGATTCCAGGAGATTTTGATTGCATTTATGCGCTAATGGCAACCTTGGAATTTAATAACTACACATAGATAAATCAAGTATGTGGAGGCGTCATTGGCGCATTAATGATAGAGTCTCCAAAAGCTTCTGACTTGACGTTAATGTTTTCCGATATTCTGTTTGAATTTCCATAACGTTCTGATGATGCAATTATTACGTAATTTTATTGAATGCTTGAAATATCCATTTGATATGCAGGGAGTCCAAATAATAACAAAATTCAACATATTGAATGAAATATAAAATTACTGAAGAGTTTTCCAATGAGAGTTTTCATTTTGAAGAGCCTGCTATCTAAGGGAGCTGTCACTTTTGAAGCTGTCATATTTTTGCACATTCTACTAGTGAAACTACGTAATTACTGGAAATGGAACGATACATTCTTCAACAACCCATTAAAATAGTTGAAATTCACACTTTGCAAAATAAAATCACTTTTGGATCTTCCCGAACCACCTTCTAGGGTGGAAAAATTCGAGCTGTTGAGGCAATTTAGTGATGCGAAGAATCGAAACCAAGTGCATTGCTCAAGAACAACAAAGAATATTAATGCTTGTTGCCGGTAGGGTTGAAGAAATCCTAGGTTTGTCAATTCCTCGTCAATCTTGGGAATCAGGCATTACACAAACAAAATATCACCTATTTGGCATGGGGAATTAGGTTTAACGGTATTTTGATTTCAGTTAATACAAGAACTCAAGCTGGTCGATCACCGACTTATATTCATTTTCACCTTGGAAGCAGGATTGTCGTATTTGGGACTCTGAAGATCCAAGAATGATTGTTGAAAGCCTCAACGTGTTATTGTTTGGTGCGGTTTTTGGATTGGTGATGTGATTAGACCTTGCTTATTCGAAAAATGAGGCTGGTGCAACTGTAACGGTGAATTGATTGCGCTATTGAGCGCATGCTTTTTCATGGTAGCAATTGAAAGATATTGCTGTAGACGACAACAAGATGGTACTAAGTGCTACACAGCAATGAAACAATCGCAATTTTATTATATCTCGAAGAGATAATTTACATCCGAGATCTTACGATTTAACACCTTCAGACTTCATTTAGACTTCAGAGCCATGTGAATGATGAGGCTATTTCCAATGCTCCCCAATCAATTCCAGACCTTGAAGTTGGAATAAGTGAGATTGTCGAGGACATACAGCCGCAAATGTTTGAATTGGCAGTGAAACATTTCATGAATATTTGTGAGGATAGACTTGAGTGCTATTGTTTTGGATCTTCTGATTAGGCTTTCACTCTTCTTGTCTTGAGCCTTCCTTTGTAGCAAGATGGCTCTCCGTTTCGTCTATATGTACTAGAATGGACTTCAAGCGATCAACCTTCATTCGTGATTTATGCTCTTGGCAGGTTATGTTCATAAAAAATAAACAATTGTATAGCGAAGGGATGTGTAAAAAGAATAAGTTTAGAGCCAAGGTTTGGCCATTAAACGAGGGTATTTATTACTCAGTATAATTCCCAATGCCTACCTGGATCGACTCAACAAATCCCAGAAATTCCTATAGCAAAACCTTTCAGCACATATATGACTTTATGAAGATTCTAAATCACAGATCTCTCCTTTACGGTGGTCTACAATATATAACAGACCCCCGTGGTGTTCACCGCCCTCCAAAAACCAGCCAAACCCCCCCTCCAAACGTCATTAAATTCGAAACGAATCGGATCGCGATATATCAGTCGGTATTTCCGGAAATTAGAACGAATTTGCAACGTTTGCATTTTTCATAAAGTTGGCCCGTATCCAGGCGTATGCCTGGGAGGTTCCTGGATGCGGGTAGAGCGCTCCCTGCCTCGGACAGTATCTGTAGGAAGGACGCTATTAACTCAATTCGAGCGTGCGAGGGGGGGTTCTCTTGGGGAATTACGTCTTTGTCGGTTCGTTTTGGGGGATTCGCTTTCTTTTATTGGTACGTCACAAAGGAGATGGGGATTTTGATGGATAATTTGGTGAAGTCTTTTTTAAGGTATGTTGGATGAGGTTTACTATTCTATGTTTTATGATTATTTGTTGTCTTTATTGTGTCAATTCTTCGTTTTGAATATTTCAATATTTTTTGTGATTGATTATATAGTAATTTACGTAACAAGTCCGGAAAATAGGGTTTTTTTGGACGAATAGACAAAATTCCAGGACGAGCGTAAGCGAGTCCTGGAAGTCTGTGAGTCCAAAAAAACCATTTTCGGGCGTGTACAATATTTTTTCGGCAACCATGTAAAATAACACTATCGCTGCTGCTTTCCATATTTTATTGCGATTGCGATCAAATAACTAGCAAATTTTTGACAACTAATTTCATATGAACTGTCAGCCGTTATCTCGGTTGCTATGGATTCTATGAAGTGAGCACTTCCCGGACGGTTGCCGAAAAAAGTTATTATTTTTTGTTGGAGCTGAAGAGCTAGCACGACACAGCTCAAAATTGAGAAAAATTATTTCAACATGGATCCAAGCTTACTGGGGAAAAGAGGGCCCTATGAAGTTGTACAGTCAAGCCACGGTGTATAGAATTTCTACCGTGGTCAACTATGATTATTAGATGTGGCGCCACTGTGCTCAACGTGGCAAACCCCCCCCTCAGTACGAGAGTACAGAGAGAGTCCTTTTTTCCTTCTCGTCCAGACCTTCAAGTCGTCAACACGTGCCATAAGTAAATACGCGCCGCACACCACAGTTGTAAACCTTGTCCCCAAGCAAAATATACACGTAAACCCGATACAGTCTATTTCTCGTTCCCGAAAGGTTGATCCTTCATCACGCATTATTCAGAAGTTTCGAAACAACGTATATAGTATGTTTATCGTATCATCAATTATCAGGATCCTTTCATGTTTCTACTTCTTACATAATTATGGAAAACATAATGAATAGTTTCGTATATCATTTGGACAAAAAGTCATCCATATGGTTCACCGATGGATCAAAATCAGAGAGAGGTACTGGCATTGGGGTATATGGACCTAAACTGAGGATCTCTACAGCCCTGGGAAGTGAGCCCTCTATTTTTCAGACCGAGATACTGGCTCTTTACGTATGCGCTCAGGGGTGTTTTAAAAATGTACCTCAAGAGGCGCATGTCTACATCAATAAGGACAACCAGACCACGCTGAGATCCCTGGAATCGTACTGCCAGGGATCTCTGTTAACATGGGAGTGCCGTAACACCATTAAGCAACTGGACAGAGGCAATAAAGTGACTCTACTATGGATACCAGGGCACTGTGGTGTTGAAGGATACGAAACGAAAAAGCCGATGAATTTACTTGCAAGAAGTGCATCAAGATTAACACCTGCGGGCTTGTGTCTTTCTGTGGGCTAGGAAAAGACCAATATAAGGCAGCGGTTCAGCAATGGGAGTTGAATAACCCACTGGACAAACACTTCTGGACTTACTCAGGCCAAGAAATTCGGGATGATTTCACCTACCTATGTCAGAAAGCTCTTGAAGCTGTCACGAGCTGAACTTCGGGTGATGGTGGGACTACTGACGGGGCATTTTCTGTACAAACATCATTTGTACCGAATGCCAAAGTCAGCAGATGAGATTTGCAGGCTCTGGTATGCAAGTGTTCAGAGCTGGCTGTCCTAAGAACCATTCATATGATATATTTGTTATCCATTGCCAGGTATTGTTTTGCTTCGTTTCTACTCATTTAGAATGATTCAGCACCCATGATTCACATGCTGTCACTTAAACACTTCACGTGATGCTGAATATTATGGTAATAACTGCAACTGATCCGCCATCAACACACTAGAATTTGTGGAAACGTCTTCCATCTGGATCTTCTGTATAATTGCATTTTTGTCCGTCAGATATTCTTCTTAATTTCCTCTATCAATCTTACTTGACTCCCAGCTCTTGCTGGTCTAAAATATCTCCACCAGCGTCTGCAAGAAATGTTGTTGACGATTTTCTCGTATAAATATAAATAGTTACCACAAGGCTGAATTGTGAAGGCTGAATTGTGCATTTACCTAGTCTGGAGGATATAAAGAGTCTTCTGTATGTAACATGAGATGATAGGAAGTTTGAATATTTTTCAAATAATGTCCCAAGGTCCATGTCACAATTAGATACGACTGCAAAATATCTTTTGTTTTGAGTTTTTGTCTTTGGATCCGGTCTTGTCTTGTTTTCTATAATTTTGACATCGTCAGTAGATATTTTAACCAATTTTTCTTAGTAGTGAAAGCTTCTTCTCTCGTGAAAGTTTTGAATTTTTAGCAATGTATCCAACATTTTTCTTAAAGATCAACTTCATAAATGTACCATATTCAATTTAAACTGTTTTTTGCGAACAAGCTCGTAACATGGAATACATGTGTAAAATAACATAATCAACTCCTTCATGTTCCTTCATTCTCCAAACACAAAACAGGAATATCACCTTTCGTTTAAAATCTTGCAACTTCCAGGAAGTAAATCTTCTACACACCATTCTCTATTACCTATACATATAGGCTTGGTTAATCGATCGTCTAGAGGTATGATTCGATTACCTGGCCTTTCGTCTTTTCTCCGTGACTTTGTTGGATTTGTAATAATTAAACTCTTTTGAATTATTCACATCTATTTACAAAGCCACAATTATACAGTGAAAACTCAGTATTGAGAAGATCCCAATAACGTCCTAATAACAAGTTTCTTACTACTATACGGTATACGGTACTGAATTTCGTCTTTAACTCTCGTTTAATTGATTACTCGAAACGTCTTCGTCGTTCTTCAAGTTTTCGGTCGTCTCGTCTTCAACTTGTTCGCGACTCGTCTTAATCTAGTCCGCGAACCGTCGTTTCGTCTTACGTCTTAAGTTGACCGACCGAACTTGTCTCGTCTTTGATTTGAGTTAAACTGTACCGTCTGTACACGTCTTTGGTTTAATATCAACTGTTTCCGTCTTCGGCTTAATTTTAACTGTGCTCTCTGCCGATTGGAACTACCCTGTTTCGGTTTGACCACACCCTTAGGGGAAGGTACCATCCATCTCCTAGTCCAATGAAATCTTTTGCCGTACCGCTCCCAAAGATCTTCGCGGATTCCAGGAATCGAATATAATAGAAGGAAGAGCCTGAGAAAACATATGAAACCCATCTGGCATAATCGTCTTGTTCTGAAACTTTTCCCAACCCCATAAATCCAACCCCATAAATCCCTTAAGTTTAACAATCGACATAACACTTTCTTCGACACCCCGAAGAATAACATCCTTTGTGCATTATGTACAATAACCATTCGTTCCCTGTAAATTCATTGAATTTGTCATGCCCTTGGCACTTGAAGAGACTAATAGGTCTCCACGCATCCGGTTGACCATCTCAATTATTTACAGGGAACAATAAACCGGATCCTACATACATACCTCTGAAAATTGTTAATTTGCTTCACTAACTACATCCTTAACAATATGAGGAAGCTGAAAATGCAACTCGAACAAAATGCGGTCGATCGTTGCCAGGCAAATTATAAAACCTTCTCGTTATATCAATTGCTCTCAGACTGCACAATACAATACATTTCTTTTTCTTTTTTCAGAAACGAATGGAGACATAGTCATTTCATGCCCGTTTAGTGGAAAGCAACAAGATGTCTGCAACTGTTCCACTGATAACAGTAAGTAACCTCCAAAAAATAAAAAAAAAATTGGAAGTGAATTCTCTTGTTCATTACACTGTTTCTATGTTTCTCTGCGGAATTTGTCATCTGCCCGTGATATATTGAATCCATTTCTTGAATGGAAGTGCTTATAAATGAATCTCATGAATGCTTGAAGATTAAATTTCATTTCTGCACCAAGTTCCACGCCACATCTCAGGATGTGATTGGTGCATAACATTTAAACTTCGAAATGTCTCAAGAGCTGCGAGCGTTTATAACTTCCAAATCTCCATTTCATTCATCCTTCTCTTAATTAAGGATCGCTAGGAGCTCGTATTTGATATTCTGTGAAATTGTGTAGCTGAAATTCCCCTCAAATACCTTCTTCAATTTTCGCTTGATTTTTTTCTCTTCTTGAATTTGCCCAGACTGATTTGATATTCCAGTAGAATGAGTGTAAAAAGACTTGAGAGAAGTTGATTTTAATTTATTTAAGCCTTGTTATATCTGCAGACAATCGTCTATTCTGGAAATTACTCAATTTAATTAATTTTTTTAGACTTTTTTGGATGCACCCCAGTGTTTGAGGTAGATAATGAAATGGGTAATCGAATAAGATTCAGGTTTGAAGAGAAATTGCCAAGGTATATCAATTTATTTTCAAAATAAGTCTAGAACCCAGTTTGAATGACATGAAATAATGGACTATGATTCTGATGATATTTATCATTCTGTTTCTGCTTATCGTATTTTATACAGTAGCAAGAGAGGTTTCTAGGTCGTAGATTGTAAGTCGACGCTGGATATCCAATATAACGTTCTCTCCAGATGCGTTATTCATACTCTCCACCGAATAGGGCAGAGCTATGGATGGACTCATCCCTTCTACTGCTAGTAGATGTCGTTTTTGTGAAATCTATTGCTGGTCTCCAATTTTGGTGTTTCGTTTCTTTTGTTGATGTTATCCGAATGTTTGCGATGGCGTTCATATTCATTCGCAAGTAACGGGTGTTTTTTTCGAGGTATATAACTTTAAGTTGGTATTACTGTTCAAGATGGCGACCGATTTAACAGCTGTCAAGTGATTTATTCTCAGTTTGGTTTGGCAATTCATCAAGAATAGACCCACGCCTGAAAAACGCTTGCAAACAGTGCAATTTTATTTCGAAAATAATGGTTCTGTGCGGAATACGTATCGCGCACCACGTCCATTTTATCGTCGACAAAATCGTCCATCAGAGCAGTTAATTCGATTAACCATGGAACGTTTTCGCACCACGTTTACTCTTATTGATAACTCGCATCCCCAGAGACGCCGTACGGTGCATACAAAAGGAGCAGTTGTTGCTGTAGAGCAGCTGTAGAGCGTAGCATTGAGGAAGACCCGAATGAGTCTATCCGCCATCGAGCACAGGAATTGGATCTGTGTCCATCCACTTTATGGAAGATTTTGCGGAAGGATCTTGGTTTGCGTGCTTATAAAAACCAACTCGTTCAAGAATTGAAGCCAAACGATCATCAAGTAATACGTAGATTCGTCGAATGGGCCCAAAATGAGATTGCCGTTGTTCCCGATTTTAATAAGTGAATTTTGTTTAGCGATGAAGCGCACTTCTGGTTGAATGACTACGTCAACAAACAGAACTGCCGCATTTGGAGTGAAGCTAATCCTTGAGTGTATGTCGAAACACCGTAACATCCAGAAAAACTGACTGTTTGGTGCGCTTTATGGGCTGGTGGAATCATTGGTCCGTACTTCTTCAAAAACGATGATGGCCAGAACGTTACAGTCAATGGTGATCGGTATAGAGCCATGATTTCTAACTTTTTCATTCCTGAATTGAACAACCATGACGTCCAGGAGCTGTGGTTCCAACAAGACGGCGCAACATGTCACATAGCTCGTGCCACAATCGATCTATTGAAAGACACGTTTGGTGATCGCCTAATTTCACGTTTTGGACCTGTGAATTGGCCTCCAAGATCTTGTGATTTAACACCGCTAGTCTACTTTCTGTGGGGCTTTGTAGAGTCATTGGTCTATGCGGATAAGCCACAAACCCTTGACCATTTGGAAGACAACATTCGCCGTGTTATTGCCGATATACGGCCACAAATGTTGGAAAAAGTCATCGAAAATTGGACGTCCAGATTGGACTACATCCTAGCCAGCCGTGTCGGTCATATGACAGAAATCATTATCTTGCGGATAAATAAAATTCATGTCAATCGAAGACTCCATCGTTGTTTTATTGCAATTGGAAGTTCTATAGCTCTAAAAAAACACCAAAATGTTTTTTCAGTATTTCAGTGGAGGAAATGTTACATTTCTTTCTCTGCGAGTAGGGTAACTATCTTACATTCTTTTCAATCCGTAAAAATCATTTCCCCCATCTGCATCCATGAAATTTTACATCCAACCAAATCCCAGTCAAACCTAAAACGTCCCACTATACCCAAATCAAAAGTTGACGGTTCCAGCATTCCCCAACAACGCCATAGAGCACCAACCGCTTGATTTATCGCCGAACTTCAAACGACAAATGTAGCGCCCCCGCGCGCGACAGCCAGAAAAACAACGCAATTGAAAACAAAAAGGCCGCGTAGTCAACCCTCGCCCTCCTCCCCACCATAAATCTCAATACAACGCAATCTTCTCCGAAACTCGTATAAACATCCGCGGCACCTTTTATACCCCCCCACCCCAAGCCACTCTTTCGCGCGGCGTGCCGCTTTGTACTTGTCGTCGACCGCCCCTGCCCCTCCTTCCCCTCCCCGGATCGAAACGACGCTTTGTTACGACGCCCGTCCGAGACCCGACAGTTTGTGGGACGCGCGTCGTACCGACGCCGTTATTTTCTAGATTAAAAAAAAGGGGGGGAGATGGACGTGCGTAACTGCCGGTCGTTTGTCCAAGTGGCCTCTCGTTACACGCGCCCGACGCTTTTGCTTTCGTTTATTTACTTTTTTTTTCGGGCTGGGGGTTGTAAACGATTCAGATACGTGCAGATGCCTTTTTTTTAATTGACCTTACTTTTTGTTGTAAAATGCTCCTGGTGAAATATTCTGTATTTCGCCACCTGGTAGTTTGAACTGGGATTGTGAAGTTTTTTCTAATGTAACGACTGTGAGGGAGAACAGTTCGAGTCCTTGGTCGAGCAAGACATTTTTTTTCAGTGGAATATTCACTGTACGCAATCCACATAGCTATCTTTTAAAGGCGATAGGACCTAGTAACATAGCCAATACAGCACGCTACTGGTCATCCTAATTCGATCAAACTCGTAGTTTCTACAAGGTTTCAAAGATGCCTGGAAGGGATGTCTGAGTAATACAATAAAGTACTGAATAAAATCAATATAACACGCAGTTAGCAGATCAGGTGAAATGAAGTAGTGTATTAAGTAAGAGACCTCAACTCAAACTCAAGATTGAAGCCTTCATTCCTTTGCAGTGTCGTCCTCTAAATGCTGATTTTCGGGCGGTGCTTGTGTGCTGCTGTCATCGAAGTTTTTATTTGGCGTTGCAGGTTCTCGATATGTGCTCATGCTGTTAAGGATTGAACAGCTTTATGTTTTGATGGCTCTTGTCATGTTCTGAGGTTTATTTCTAAGGTTTTTTGGATTCTCCTAATGAACTCTGTTGTTAAGTCTTCCAAGATAAGATTTGGTGTTTATTGGGACAGCTGTCAATAAAACAAGTGGCTATTCTTTTTTTCTGATACTCGAGCTTTCGGAATGATTTTATTCCTTCATCAGGAACCAGAAAATTGAGGTTTTTTTGTCTGCACAATTATCCAAGTTGAGCCTTCCTTCATTCTTTGATGGTTCATTCGTTGGTTTTGTTTTATTCTGAGGCATTTGCAAAGATCGTCCGATTTCATTGCTTTTATTTTTTTATCATTACCATTTCTTGACTTACACCAGGCGATTGAGGGTGTTAGTATATAGTTTGACCGGGCAAGAATAGTATCCCTACATCAAAAAGCTTTGTCGAACCACCAGATTGCACAACGTTTGAATATTCCATGGAGTAAGGCGCATAGTGTCCTTTTCCTGGAAATCAGCAACGTTGCCTGGAGACCGGTGCCTGGTCGACTCAGAGTAACATCTGCAAAGGAAGACTTTTATATCGCAAATTTTACTCAGAGGAATCGAACGGTATCTCTAACAGCCCTTCGAAGTCATTTTTCGAAGGATAGACGGGTAGTCTCAACCAGTACCATAAAGAGACGGTTGCATTCCTCAAATTTAAGGCCAGACCTTTAAGAGTACCTTGGCTTTTACTTGAACATAGAGCTACCCGTCGGCAATTGGCAGAACAACATCAAGAATGGCTCTTACCAAAATGCCGCAACGTACTTTTTTCGGACGAGTCACGATTCGGTTTACAAAAGGGTAGTCGACGAGAAACAGTTTGAAGAGGTCCAGGAAAACTAGAGCGACTCAACTTTGTTCGAGAACTTGTGCCCTTTCAAGGCGGATCAATAATGTGTTGGGGGCATAATGTTCTATCGTCTTATTATAGATAAACGAAGAAAACATCATTGAACCAATCATTGTTCCTCTACGCAACGAATATGGAGATAATTTCATTCATAAAGATGTTAACGATCCACCACACCGCATACAAAGGGTTCATCAAAACATTCTTCAAGTCAACAATATCCAGAGAATGAACAGGCCAGCAAACTCACCAAATATGGATCAAGCACGTATGGGATTACTAAGGGAGAACAATATCAAATCGCCAAAACCCACCTTCAACTTTTTCGGAATTGAGATTAGCTCTTCAGGAAGAATGGAACGATATGCCTGAAAATTTCATTAACGACTTGATTCGTGAGATGCCTAGGCGTATTGAGCAGTTGATTGAAAGACGAGGTTGTAATATGAACTCTTGAATTTGGATTTAATTGTGGTATAACTGTAATTGATCAAAAATGAATAATCGATAAACTAAGATTTCTTCTCATTTTCCTTATTTTGTCCCATCCTGTATAAAGCATAGAGTACCATACAAAGATTATCTTTCAAATACAGGGTGGCCATTTGAAAACGAAACAGACGAGATTACAGACGAAATAAAGTTTTTCGATAGAAATGCTCGGACAGGTCGATTTCTGTTTCGAGGGGGACAACTTAAGATGTAGGTTACGGACGCATAGCGCTTCAACCCTTGCTGCTACAACCCCCAATTTTTGAATAGGGAAGATGGGGTGAGTGACACCTCAATTTAAAGGTATTTTTATACTGATTTCAGCACAGTAATTGTTTTTTCATTTTATACATTAGTTCTCGAAATATTCATGCGTTAGTTAGTTAGGAAGGAAGCCACAGTCATGGTTGTTTTGAAGCTCAAAATGTCGATTACTACAAGTGCCATGAAAACACCACTTCATTTTCAAATACTTAGTTAAGAATATTTCGAGAACTAATGCATAAAATGAAAAAACAATTACTGTGCTGAAATCAGTATAAAAATACCTTTCAAATGAGGTATAACTCACCCCATCTTTCCTATTCAAAATTTGGGGGTGAGGGTTGTAGTAGCAAGGGTTGAAGCGCTATGCGTCCGTAACCTACATCTTAAGTTGTCCCTCTCGAAACAGAAATCGACCTGTCCGAGCATTTCTATCGAAAAACTTTATTTCGTCTGTAATCTCGTCTGTTTCGTTTTCAAATGGCCACCCTGTATATAGCAGTTGATATAGAGGAAAATATTCATCTCATTTCCAGAACATAGATCGTTCATTTCTTAAGAAGCAAGACTTTCACCAATGTGTGTACATGGAAATCATCATTATCATCACAGCCGACCAATCCTCTTCAAGCCCTCCAATCGCTTCCACGGCACACCACTGCCAAATCCGGACGATCGTACGGCCGGACAAGCGAAATTAACGTCCCAGCATCACTATATCAACACCAGACCGGACATATAACTCGAATCCGGGACACCGGGACGCACTCTATCAATCTCAACAAATATGTCACGTTTTATTATGCCGCATTAATTCGCCATATACATACGTTCAGGTTATACGTGCCGCGTACGCCAAACGGCTACGCGTAGCTGAAATTCTATGGCGTAGTAGAGCGATAAACAGCCAAGGGAATGGGGGGCAGTTTTACGGATCTACGATTATTACGGTATTAAATATCGCGCGGCAGTTACTGCCTTTTTCGACGCGTCGTTAGCGTCAGTGATTTTCGGCCGTTTTTTTCAATGGACGCCGACAGGTCGGATCGACGCAACGTGCGTCGGCTTAATTTGATGGGGGGGGGGGGGGGGGGGTTGGAGAATACAGGGGTTTTTGGTGGGAGGCTGTTAGGTTTTTACCTGACGTTTAGATTCCGAAGCGGTAACCTCCTTATTGTTTTTTTATTTTACCTTTTTATTTTGGGTCTTCTCATAGTAGCGTCATTTTTACGTTAAGTTCTGTGGAGAAAACTTTGAGGGGCCTACTGCAATTGTGAGTGAAACGTCTAATGAAAAACCGACTTTACTATGAAAACCTTCATCTTTATGTTGATCTGTAGCTATTATGACGACAAAGTCCTGATAGTAAGAGTAGAACTCGAGAGCACCTTATGCGATGTAATACAGAAGGGCCCGAACATTATTGTACAATGGCGTTTGTTAGTGGGACTAAACATGAACCTAACCAATACCATAGTAATCCCATTCACTAGGAAAAGGAATGTTCCACCTATGAAATCTCTCTGAATAGAGAGTTCAATATCTGAGAAAAACCCTAGATAGCAAGCTTTTGTGGAACAATAATATTGAAGTCACAGCTAACAGGGCTCTAAAGGCCTTGATGGCGTGCAGAAGTCTGACTGGTAAGACTTTGCAACGATTTTGCACGCTTCAATTCATGTTACGCTACTGGAATTTTGAAAGACGCGGTAATTTGTCAATTCATCGTATGCCATTGGTCGGGATGCGGATGCGCGTATCTAGAGAAAGATTTTCAATAATTATCGAGACTTCAGGAAGGATATGTTACTTGCTTTAGATTTCAGCCATCACTAGTTTAATTTGAGATTTAGAATTTAATTTATCGGCCAGAATTGTATCGGGATTCTCGGTGAGTGTTGACACGAATATTTGAATTGAACTAGTAATCATCTCACAGGAAGAATCGATTTTGAAACAGTAGTTTTTTTTTAGAGTTATCCATCTTGTATGAACGTATTTCAGGTTTGGTAGAATTCTTTTTGTGTCAAATAATTTCAACAAAACTCCTTCTCAGGTTTATTTTATGATAAATGTAATCATTTCTTTTTAATTTCTTGGTTAGAAATCCGAGAAGGAGTTGTCAATTCAGGTTAACATATTTTAATATCGTTGCTCATTTCCCCAAAGCACCTCCTTTGGAATGGGAACAACAGAAACTTGTCTCGGGATTGAAAAATATCAAGAAGTACTTCCTTGAGATATAGAAATAGTACGTACGTTAAACCACTTTAGTTCCTGTAACTAAGAGACTACCTGCTAGGGCATTGGAGATTATTACAGATCTCAGCTAGATTAATTCATGAGATCATTCTCAGACTATCCAGGGAAGGTACCGTCAATGAGGGAATCAGGAATCATACAGCCTGGTCCTCTATTCTATGAAGAATAATGCTGGAGTATTTGGGGCTGGCGTCGAATGCTTACTATCCTTAGAACACTGTCAAAGTATCTAATGATGTGAGGAAATGAGCCTAGTAAGAAACTAATAGAAATGTAATAATGCGATACATGCTAACTGTCAGGCTGCAATCGAAGCATTCACATCACATATCATCGATTGAAGATGGTATTGGAGTCCGAAAAAAAAATCTGTCTGTCTATTTGGTTTGGGTTCCCAGTCTCTCGTGAATTGAAGGAAATTATGAGACCAGTATAGGTGAATGTACTCACGAGAAAGAAGGAGATTCCTTACAAGGCATTGCTAACCCAAGAAGCCCTTCATGATAATAAGTCTAGTAGAAAACAACAAGTGTATATTATGTGAGGAGAACTCTTGATTGCCTGGTAAAGAAATGCCTCGCCATCATTAACTAAGAAATAAAGAACATCCTTAAATGTGAAGAGAATCATTCTCTTCAACCAAGATAATGTTCTTGTCACAAATCGATGGTTAACCACCCAGTTTTTTCTCCAGATTTGGCTCCCAGTGTGTACTGGCCATCTACAGACCTCAAAAGGATGCTCCAGGGGAAAAAATTGGGTCTTATGAACTAACGAATGCCTAGGTTGAAGTCTATTCCGAAAGCAAAGACAAATCTTCCTACAGAAAAGATATTGAAGAGTTAGAAGAGCGTTGGAGTGCATATATAGGTATTTTTTTGAAGGGAACTACATATATTGTACAATAAAGTCGAATTCATAAGAAACTATATGTTTCCACTGTTAAGGCCAGGTAATTACTGATTTGATCTAAAATGTTTGCTTCCTTGAGTCAATTATAAGATTGAGATAGCATGAATCATCCTCTTTGAAACAAACTCCATTTCAATTCCAGCATCTGTCATAGTAACCATTCTTCAAATCGTACAAATACCTAATCTCTCTTCGTAACAAAGAATCGACTACATTCAGCTACGTAAAATAAGAAAGGATCACGTCGAATCTGAGGAAACTGCCGGAAAATCGTTTGCGAGTTCCCAATTAGCAACAATAACATTTCCATCCGGCCCAACGATCTCGGTTCACCTCGGCAAACATCATGAAATCCTCGGCCAGGGAAATATTCGAAAACTCGTCAAGTTCCTCCCTTGCAGGGCCTGAGGCTTCTCGCACCCTTTACCCCCTCCACCATAAATTAACCGACCGAGCTGCGTCAGAGCCAAAGTAAGAAACGAGTTTCGCGTGGTCAGCGCCAACTTCGAAACAGCCTTATTTATAGGACTTCCGGCTTGAATTGAATTTCTCGTTTCTGAATCGGAAAATTCGATTGTTAGGAAGAAAGGCGATGTTTCGAGGTATTAAGTGGGAAATTTGGGGCGATTCTGGGGTCGTATTTTTGCGTTAGGGTGAAACGATGGAGTTGAAGAGCACAGTAGAGACTTTGGAGAGATCTAGCGGTTATTGGAAGCGTTTTTTACTTTACATTCTTGTATTAAATGTGAAGATACTCAAGTGTTGCTAAATTGGAGGTAAAGTGGAGATTTTTGAAGTCGCTGACAGTGAATATGAGCTATACAATAATACTAACATTTGATTCTGGGAAAAGCGGATGGAACTTCCTCGGTAGCTCATTTGGTGGAGCACTGGGCTACTGATTCGGAGGTTTTGGGTTCGAGTCCCGCTCGAGGAGGTATTTTTTCCTGAATTGCAAAATTTTTTGCATGCCGTGATATTATTTTCCTTATATTAATTCACAAAACCATCATGTAATTTAAAGAGAAAGAGGCCTATAAACATGGGTCCTCAAACGCTTTGTTTTCGAGATACACGAAGTTTTTTTGTAGACCCCTTTTTTGTGATGATTATACCAGTTCATCGAATCTTTAATGATATGAAATTTACTGCAAAATCGGATAGTTTGTATTTTCTAATAATGTTACTCAATATCCTCTGAAAAAAAGCTGAGGATGTACTCAATCCAAATGGAAGACATGTCCATTGAAAATGTCAACAAAAATGCCATCAATATAACCATTGTCAAACAGAAGATTTCCACGCTACTTATTTCATAGGAATCATAATCGAGAGTAAACCAAGGAGAATGTATGTCATCAAGAGAGAGTAGCGATATACCGGTTTCACCCTTATTAGGGATCGTACTGATGATCCCTAATATACTCAACTCAAGGTGACGAACAAACGAAATAGCAGGCATCTCATTGAACGCTGGCAGAGTTGAGTTATGCGGTACTGATGATCCCTAATAAGGGTGAAACCGGTATATCGCTACTCTCCCTTGATGACATACATTCTCCTTGGTTCACTTTCAATTATGATTCCTAAGAAATAGCGTTGAAATCTTCTGTTTGACAATGGTTATGTTGATGGCATTTTTGTTGATACATTAACCAGATAGATAATTAATATCGTATGATATTACACATTTGGAAACCCTTCTTCTTTTTCTTTTTGTATTTTCATCATTCATTACCAAGTGCAGGGGTTAGCTAATTATACAGGGTGGCCATTTGAAAACGAAACAGACGAGATTACAGACGAAATAAAGTTTTTCGATAGAAATGCTCGGACAGGTCGATTTCTGTTTCGAGGGGGACAACTTAAGATGTAGGTTACGGACGCATAGCGCTTCAAGCCTTGCTACTACAACCCTCACCCCCAAATTTTGAATAGGGAAGATGGGGTGAGTGATACCTCATTTGAAAGGTATTTTTATACTGATTTTAGCACAGTAATTGTTTTTTCATTTTATGCATTAGTTCTCGAAATATTCTTAACTAAGTATTTGAAAATGAAGTAGTGTTTTCATGGCACTTGTAGTGTTTTGTGAAAAATCGACATTTTGAGCTTCAAAACAACCATGACTGTGGCTTCCTTCCTAACTAACTAACGCATGAATATTTCGAGAACTAATGCAAAAAATGAAAAAACAATTACTGTGCTGAAATCAGTATAAAAATACCTTTAAATTGAGGTATCACTCACCCCATCTTCCCTATTCAAAAATTGGGGGTGGGGGTTGTAGCAGCAAGGGTTGAAGCGCTATGCGTCCGTAACCTACATCTTAAGTTGTCCCCCTCGAAACAGAAATCGACCTGTTCGAGCATTTCTATCGAAAAACTTTATTTCGTCTGTAATCTCGTCTGTTTCGTTTTCAAATGGCCACCCTGTATATTATTTATTATAAAACATATTTGGTCTAAATTCAAAATTCATACAGTCCATTTCATCTTTTTGAGCTAAGTTTCCCCAACAGATGTCATTTTCCAGATATCCCAAAATTACAAAAGCGAATGCATCTGCTCTCCAGAGCATCAATTCCCATCACTTCACATTGTGCTTCTGCAGGATAATACTGCCTGTATACCGCATATATACCGCAGATAAATTCTTTCGATTCTTATTCATCACTGTCACTTTGACAAAGTGGCGAGACTATATTTCAATCCTTCTCTTGGCGGTTGTTTCTCCTAATAAAGGGTTGGGCGATGTGATGTATGATACTCGTACGAGTGTAGTCCTACATGTTACTACAGCGTGTTTGAATGTTGAATTATTTAATGAGAATCGTCGTAGGGCTCAAATAGGTTCCTGGGGAGTTATGAATTATGAAACTGTTGTCGGGAATTGTGTGTTTTGTCGCCATAATCGAACAGGCGTTCACGTTGATACAGTGGCAGCCTCAGAGATTGTGGAAAGGGAAAAATATTCTGTTTTATTGATAAAAATCAGAAATGTTGGTGCATAATGATTTTAAATTGGCAGATTTTTGTATGAAACATATTTTGCTGCTGTTCGTTCTTAATTTTTGTGTGCAGAATCCGACATAACCCTCAGATTATGTCTATCAGATCTATATTTTGAGATATGCTACATTCACCAATTTTTATTTTTACCTTGTACATATTTCATGTTAGGACTATTACTACTGCCAATTTAAGAAAAAACACATGAATTCATTAACAAGAACATGTGGATTTATGTATACTCTACAAAATTCATGTACATTAGTCACTTATCTTAGTTGAGGAGTCAAGGAGTTTAGAAGGTAGTTTCTCTGAATACAGAAGTCGGCCATCTTGTGGATGGTGTATCGTCTTTGATATCTTCCATAGGTTCAATGCCTGGTGGAATTTTTCTTCTTTTTCTCCACTAAATTCACCTAAGTTTTCTGGAAAGCAATCCAGGTGAATGTGGAAGTAGTGAACTTTTATGCCCCTTTTACAACCGAAACTTATAAAATTTAAAACCATATTATCCTCTAATTCTACGTAATTCTCTGCTCGATGTTTTTCAAATTTTAACAAATGAATAAAAGGGGGAAATTCAGTATCTTTCAATGGTGCAGTGAATTATGGATCTTCAACAAGTTTTCTTATTTATGGACCATAAAACATACTGACCTTTAGTTTTTCTATCCAATTCTAGAAAATTTACCTGACAAGTACCCCCAAAATTTCGATATCTACTTGAAGCTTTCACAAATTGTTTCATCAGCATCAACTTAATGTGCAAAGGCAGAATTTTGTTACTTCTCGTAATCAAAGCTTCGATGTTAACGTTTTATTCTTATTGAATCATAATATGTATCTCTTGAAGGCCAATTTCTTTTATAGCAGTGGTCCTTCTTAGCTCTGCGGTTCCAAAGGCATAATAATATAATATAAATCGTATTTATTGTGTGAAAGTTCATCTCGCTGAAGAAGAAGTTTACTATTCTTACTTTAACACCAATTGATGTTCTTCATGTTATTTTTTTATTCTAGTGGAATTGTTCAATCTTTAATGGTCGTGAAATGATTTCTGGCACCAATTTCTTCTTGAAAGTAGGCTTATGGGCCTGTATTATTCTTAGAACCACTACCATTTCGAACTTTTTCTTTGATACCAAACTAAATCAGTCCCGAGAGACAATCTAAAGTGTTGGAAAATCTAACAACATCTGCCTGCCTTGGTGTGTGGTCCTCTTGCCAACCAGAAGAGGACATTTGCACACCACCTGCTGCGCTCTTGTTCTCTTCAATCTCTTCAATTTGTAGAGCCTGCAGCTGAAGCGGAGCTCTTGGCATCTGCAGAAACCTTATGGTGTAGGAGAAGTCTTTTTGCTTGCGGAAGTCTGAGAGTGTTCCTTCAGATGGCCCTTTTTTAAATTCAGTTCCCACTACCACACCACCGCCATGCAGTTTTGAGTCCAGCTGGTGTTGCTCTCTTCATAGCCTCTGTAGTACCTTAGTTATGACATGCGGTTTTCAACGTTTTGATAGTGGGAATATTCTTATAATTATATCGTTTGAATGGGCGTCGTCGTCTGATTAGCGAACGCAAAATCTGCTTTGGACAAGAAACTTATAGAAGTGAAGATGTAGCCTCCTTGAAGCAATCCTAGATACTGGCGGTCATTGCAACTCTGGAACTGAAAGGTGAGCTTGTAGATCACGTAAAGGCTCTGATGGAAGACATTGAATTATCAAATCGCAGAGCAATGGAACCCCCTTGAATTGAATCTCAAATTTTAATATCGTTTGAATGGCCTCTGCTAAAAAATAACATAACTAGCTCGAAAGGAAGCAACTTTTTTGGTTTGACTTGAATTATCGAACATTCAGCCTCCTTACAAGAGTCCTACTTGCTCTACTAATGAAACAATAGACTATTTTTAATATTGGATGTCGTAAGACATAAACTCTTCAACCTCCAAATGAGTATAGATGACAATATAGCGTAAGTTTCAGCGATACGTAGAACTCGTCTTCAAACGCGCTATCTCTTGTCAATACCCAACCGATATACATCAAAGCCACCTTGCTCTCCCCAATATCAGCGAATTTCCGAACCCTCCAACCTCTCGATCAGCCTCGAAGGACCATATACAATGGGGGATCGGTCCGGAGCAGCTCCACGAGTCCCGCTATCCCACCTGGAACTCGGGAACGGCCGGAATGCCGTCTAGGCATTGTGCCCCTTCAATTAGACCCCCCCCACCTTATGCGACCGCTTTCGCCCGCAGTTCCGCGCCCGTACGTCACGAGCCGGGGGTTTAATTTCGCCTGGAATTTCGGTCTTTGAGGCTTAATTCCTGATTAATTATGACTTTCCCAATTAGAGGGGCATTTTGTTCCCCGCTCAGAGCGGCAGTAGGAGCAGACGTAGCTGCGCGCCCCGTTCAAATTAACCCCGTACAAACACGGGGGCAAATTAAAAGCAAACTCCGAGAGAGACCGGGGTCCGTGCGCGGAGGAGTGTGTCGGTCGTTGTCGACGACGGCGAAGATGGCACACATGCATATTGATGAGGTCACCCTGGCGGGCTCCGTTGTAGGAGGTGGGGGAGAGAGCGCTGGTCCTTCGCTGCGGATTTTTTAATAATTTAGGCGAGTTCCGGTTTTTTAAGAGGTCCGGATGATGGTGCGGGCATGAATGAGTTAGTAATTGCTGGGTGAAAATACGTTTAATTAATATTGAATACAAGTTATTTCGTTGTCCATCATTTTATTACATAATGACTGGACTCCGCCTTTTTCACAATCAAGCTACAACTTGACTACTATATATGTTTGTACTTCTATTTGTGGAAATAAAGTTCAGTTTTATTATTATTATTGATTGTTTAGCTATACGGTTGCTTCTTAATTTTTGGATAACTTTTTTTTTTGATACTTTGGATAACTAAATTAGTGATGGACAAATTTCATATAAACAGCGAAATATTACTCAATTCAAACTTTATTCCCAAAACATGGGTATGCAAACACTTCGTTACCGAACTACATAGCGTTAAATTTTCAAGATTTTTTTCAGTTTTTTCTACAGCTCTTACAAACAGAATATCGAAAAAATGAGGAAAGCTTTTGAACGGTCGTGCAGCAATCTTCCCCTAGGAGAACACCTACCTATATACTGTTCTGTGATCTCTAAGGGAGCAATTGACGCAAGAACGATTGAGGACCTAATTAAACGTTTTGTCATTGTTGGACGAATAATCAAATTTTTGGTGTCGATTTCAGAAATTTCATCGATAATTCGTATCACAGTGCTGTTTTTAGATGCATTGAAATATTAGTGTAGAACTTTGCTTTCACCGTTTTGCAATCGATGGCCATAACTCCAGAACGCCTGAAGCTATCGCTTTGCGACTTTCTGGCTTTTTCATACAAATTTGATGAGGTATCTGTTTTTGTTAGAACCTAAAGACACAAATGGGTTTTTCGCAGTGCATCAGTTGAAGAATATCTTCTTTCGGCCATAACTCCAGAACGCCTGAAACAATCGATTTGCGACCTGCAGGTTTTTTCATGCAAATTTGATGGAACTTCTGTTTCTGTTAAGAAAATCCTATCATAACATTTGAAATTTCGGAGTAAAATGAACAAAACGATGAACTTCTGACTTAGCGCCCCTTATCGAAAGCAGCAAAAACAAATTCATCATGAGTATATTTTGTCCCCAATCAACAAGATATTATCTTTCAGACGAGATCTAATTTGCTCAAAAATGTTGAGCCAAACTGAAGTTACAGGCATTTCAATCAGTCAAATTTCTTCCTTTCCTCTTCCCTTCTTTGATGTCGTAAAATCGAAAGTGACAATTCAAAAAGATAGAGAATTTTCCAAGGATTACAGTGATGAAATTTTTTCTTCAACTTTATATGAAACATTTTCGAGTGAAATTCATTTTTCTACTCGACGATAGCTATTACGCCCTCTAGCGGTAGAGGTATCAACTTGAAAACAATTTCCAGTGTGTTTTCTTGTACACTTTAGTGGTAAAAATTTTTACCGCAAGTCTCTACGATGAGTGGAACCTGAGATATAGCCGCTTACCTCGCTTATTTGCCCACCCTGTACATTGAAAAAATACTCTTACTTCACCACGAACCTCCACTGATACTCCAACATGGAAACATCAAATTCAAACACCACTTCCGCGCCTATTCCATCTACTCCCAACAACCCACAGAGGTGGAAACCCCCTCGCATAGGGGTGTAACGACTTGGCGCTGGCATAAAACAAGAACCAGCTTCCCGTAAGTGCGTGTGGGTCTCTCCTCTCTATGTGCGTGTGTGTGTAACGATTACGGTTATGTTTCCGCAATTTAATATGTACTTCGGGGCGCTGAAATTGGCAAATCCGATTCCTTCAACTCCTCAGCGGCTCCCTTTGCCATTGTAACCCGCGAGACTCCGCTCGCGCGCACCCATTCGGCTAATGAATGCGAACTTTGTATTTATGGGGGCGAGTATTAATATAGCGGAGTGGCGCTTTGAATTCTCCGCTCATTCGAGAAAGGCCGGGAAGAGAAAGGGTGTATGGAGCAGTTGCTACTGCGTTATTAGGTCGGATAGTGGCTGGAACGGGAGGATAAATTCTGGCGACGGGAAACGTACCCGTCCCGTAGGTTCTTTGGATCGTTTGAGCGAAGAAAGGAGCAGGGAGAATATGTAGTTTTGTGAATTATTTTCTATGATTGAATAGGTGGAAGTATTTTTGGAAATTAGAGGTTGATTGAGTAGGGAGAGGTATCTCAGAAATTCAACCAGTTTTGCCTTTAGTTATGTAAAATAAATCTCAAAGCGATCGGCCATCATATTGCCAAACAGGACAACATCCCTTGGTGACTTGTAGTGAACTTCTTGAGCTGTCAAGTTCAAGACGTTCTTGTCCAAATTGCAGGGACTCCAAATTTGATCAGCCTCGAAGTGCAGAATGTACTTATACCAAAAGTATCCTGTTGGCAGTCCGGAAATAACTAGAAGCGCAGCTCGTAGAAGAACGACTCTCAATAAAAAAGGAATTTTCTTTTGAATTTGCAGACTTTTTTATTATTGTCTGGATTCAGTCGAGCTTATAACGTATTGGTACTATTCATTGTTGATGGTTTTCACCTCTGTCATGATAGTCAATTAACAATATACCCCAAACACGTCTAAAATACGGAAGCCCTAACCTTGTCAGCTGCTGTTAGAGATTTAGGTAGCTTTCACTGTCTGTTTTCCACTCAGCTGATGCTGTCTTCAACTCAGAAGTGTAACGGAAAATCCAAGTATCAACCACTGTCACATATCGATGCAAAAAATTCTGTTCATTCCGTTTGAACAGCTCGAAACACCGTTCGCACCAACAATGCATTGCTTCTTTCGATCAGCGGTGAGCAAACCATTCTCATGAACAACAGTGTTCTCACAGAATAGCGAACGAACACACTGCCTTCTGACATCTTCAACTCCACCGCTATTTTACCTGATTTCAATTTTCGATCGCACAAAACCATTTCTTGGGCTTTCTTGATGTTATTTGAAACAACTGTTAAATTAGGGTGACGGTGAAATATAGTCGGTGGTTCTTCAACCACTTTTAGATACTGCATACCACTTTTTAATGGTTTCTGTCGATGGAGTCTGACTCAAAGTCTGAATAACACTTATCAAGCTATGACTTTGCTTGCATAGTGTTTTTCTTATAAACGAAACTCAATTTTATCCATTTTTCAATCAATAATGAATACAGCCACACTAAACCTTGAATATCTGGATCCAGACATCCAATATCTGAAGGCGACAACGCCCTGTGAGAAATCCAGTGAGGATGTGTAGCATATTCTTGCTAAGATCTAGATACTTCTTAGATCTCGCAGTGTCAAAGTTTCCAAGAAACTTTTTGGAATGATTCAAACCAAGAAGATTTCACCAGAGTGTTTCTCCTTCTGTTTTTTCCTTCCCCTGGAACTCTTTCTTGCCTATACCATAGAAAGGTACCAGGTAGATGAAAGAAGTTTGTGCTCTTTTTTTCTGGCAAGTGTGTTGGCTTCTTCATTCCCTCTAATTTTTGAAGCAAGGTACTGACAAGAAAGAGAGGTAGTGTAGCATTGGCAGTGCGCCAGGCATGATACTTATTCAGTAACGTGGAATAATTATAATAATAATAATAATAAGTAAGTTTATCAGCTTTCGACACTGCAATGCTTGGCACCAATAGTAGTAGTAGAGTCAGTTCATTAATCTAACAGATAATGTAACGAAGGTCAAAAAATCATCTGAATGTCTTCAGGATGTTCCAGAATAAAGCCTCGTTTTCCTAGGATTTCTATGAACTGTATGCCACGAACGATGTGTTCTAAAGAGAGAAGATATTCAAGTTGAAGGATATGTCAGAGAGGTCGGATGTTTTTGAAGTAGTGTGTAGTAGATTTACAGTATTTTGCTACCTGGCATGGATTCTTAGAAGTGAAGGCAATATCTATGCTTCACTATGGGAGTTTCGAGTTTTTTCATTTTCGAAGTTGCGAATTGACTGTGACTTTTTAAAATGAAAAAATCATATGGGGATTACGGTAGTTCAACGTGCATTGTTTTCACGTCAATATCCACAGGCTTCTGATATGGATTAGGATTAGGAAGTTTCTATAAAATTAAATTCAATATAAAAATTGAGGTGCCATATTTCTTGAAATGAATAAAAAATAAACCTTTTTCATCAATCCACAGTAACCTCAAAATCTTCTCCGCCCAAAAGCTGATTAAACTTCCCCACAACAAGAAAAACGTAATATACCAGGCTTCCAACAATACATCAACGAAACGACGACACGTGGTAGATATTCGTTAGTAGAACGTAACATTATGGCATAACTTTCCCGCTTTGAAGTATCTCATCCGGCTCACGAATATCTCTCATTGCAATTTTGGCCCCCCGAGTTCAGATTCAATAAAGGGCAATCCAATTTCCGAACAGCCACTTCAACTCGCTACGCGAAATTTCGCCGGCATTGTTGCCATCATCGACTTCCTTATTTACAGCAATCTCGTAAAAGTTGTACATGTCTCTCGAAGTAATAAATATTGGATTAAGAGAAATACTGCTCGAGTTGAAGTACTTAGTTGTGGAGGGGCTCTTCAACTATATTCATTTCAGACACGTAGCTTTATTCTCTAGGGTGCCCTCTAGAAACTTTGCGGTGTTGTCTGATCTATATGGGAGATATTAACAGGAAGTGTGTTTACCAGTGAGGTTGGTGAAATACTTTTGAAGCTGTGTCTGGGTCTTATAGAT
Source organism: Harmonia axyridis (assembly GCF_914767665.1). NCBI lineage: Eukaryota > Metazoa > Arthropoda > Insecta > Coleoptera > Coccinellidae > Harmonia > Harmonia axyridis. The sequence goes on from NC_059505.1 coordinate 38,793,890, forward strand.
CTTGACATGCTGTGTATCTTAAAAACTGGTCATAGTAAAGCCAATACTGTTTGACATTATAATAGTATACTAGAACCAAGAGTACAGACAGAAAATTGGAAAATTCCATGGACGACTTAGAGGGAATATGAACTCAAAGAATTCCATTTCGAATAATGTTCGACTCAACCCGTAGATACGTAGATACGGTTGAGTTTTGCGCGACCAATATTATTTGCCAATAAGGTTATAATTTTAGACTGGTTTTTCGACAAAATTATGGTTAGATAACCATAATTTTGTCGAAAAACCAGTCTAAAATTATAACCTTATTGGCAAATAATATTGGTCGCGCAAAAGTGCTCCATATCAGAAGGTTTCTTTCGAGATGTGTTACCTCAAAAACATGCTATTTTCCACCTGCGAAACTCTGTATCTCAAAAACTAGTCAGGTGATTGAATTGGATCCATGGACTTTCTTTTTCAGATGGTCATATTCTACAAAATACGGAAAATTCAGAAAAACTAACCGGTGCCAATTTTTCCATTAGGCTGCTGTCTGATCCTTGACAATAGTAATCTTTATTCATGCTTTACAATTGAAAAACAATGTTTGCACTCGTCAATATAAAATATAGGGTAAATCTTCATATTTACATTTATAAATATATTTGCTATATACACACATATAGCCAGATCCAAACGATAGACGAGTCATATTGTACCATTTGTGAAAGTTTCACTTGACTTCTTCGAGAGTGGTTGAAGTTTATTTCTCCCTCAATCCTCAATTGCAATCTTCAAGAAGTCCAGGACGTTGAATCTTGGACAATGTTCGACATCCTGCTTCCATACAATCCCTCTTAAATCTGGAGAGCTTATGGTCTCTGGTGAAGCTCTCAACACTTAATACCTTTCCAGTGAAGGTAATTTTGTATCTAAACACACCCTGACAGTGAGCTTCTGCATCGCTCGTCCACAAAATTGCAGCTAGAGGAATTTTTTGAATTTGTCAATACGTCACTTTTGGCCACAATTCCTGTAATTATCTTGTATGAATGCATCTTCAGGTCAGTATGCAAAATCTACATCACTTGAGTGAGCAGATGCATGTTTCTATTCAGAATAGGATGGAGACTGCTCAATAGGCGGTCTCACTTCAGCTTTGCTTCCTGTACTTAACAATTCTGGCTACGATGTTCTTCGAGGTCATGAGCCTTTAGATGTGGAAATATCGAGGGTCATAATCGAATATTTGCTCATAAGACTTGCCAGCTAAGACGTGAAATTTGATCTCACACTTTTTTTCTATAAATTATTCACAATTCATTCAATATCTCGATAAAAATGAAATAATTGTTCGCTGCAGGGTTCCACGATTCGAAAAATCTTCAAATCTGCAATATTTGTTTATGCACCCTTCAATACATAGAAGGAAATGAACCACACTTCACAATGTATCTAAAGACAACAAAGATCTAAAGCTACGCCTGTCAATTTCAATTGGTGCGAGAATTGAAACCCAAAGATGACATTCAAAGGTTAGAATTCGTGAACAAGGCAATTGAGCGCTTACAAACGTTTACCAGCTTGTTTTCCGATGAAGCTAATTACCACTTCAATGGCTAAGTAAATAAGGAAAACTACCGCTACTGGAGTGCAATCAATCTGAATAGCAAGCATCTAAAACCCCTTAATTTGCCAAAAAAGACCTCTTTCATAACACTGAGGAATTTTTCTCTAACTTGTAGTTAGTTGTTCATTAAATATTTTTTGTTCCTTTTATCGTTTGAATAATTTAAATTCAAATTCCTGTAATAACATGCATTTTCTTTTGATTTTATTTATTCTTATGTTGACATGTCCTATACACCATCTTGGTATTACTCTGGATAATAATCTGAAATGAACGAATCTAACAAATCAAATTAGACAGACAAAATGAGGTGACTGATATATAAATTTCATTCAGTACGTAAAATCCTACCGAGAAAACTTCTTCTGCAAATCTACAAGTCCTTAGTCGAATCACTTCTGAATTATGGAATCATGACAGTGCATCAAATCCAAAAACGTTCATTTTGTGAACCACACATGATGGTGTCATTTAGGGGGTGTGATGAAAACCAAAGATTCGTCACAGCCCTTGCACTAAAGATTTATAACATCTAATCAGATGAAATAAAGATTATAACTAATTACAAACGTTTTATCAATAAATGAATATGTTTCATACATGTAACTAGTGTCCAAATTAATAAATTGTTATAAGGGGTTGATTGATGGGGGTTGTTTTCCACTGCGATGGATTCTGTCTTTGATTTTGATATGTAACGCCATTTTAACGGTGCTTTTTGTTTCTTTTTTTGTATACCTATAGAGTATATTACTGTCAGAATTGCGAACACAGGTGTCCTCACCTAGGACGTAACTTCTTTTGGTATTTTTCGAGTAATAATAAATTATATTCTAAAGCCTCTATGTCTTAAGGGATGAATAAAGATTGATTGATTGAAAACAAAAATAAAAACATGAATTTCGCTGAAAATAAGAATTGAACAAGAAACTGCCATCAAATAAACTGAATGACCACTGAGACTGAATTGACAGAAATACTGCTCTTGTTGAAGTACTCAGTTTCAGAGCGGCCCTTCAAGTATATTCATTTCAGACACGTCCCCATCTCTCCTATCTCCTCCGGGATGCCTTTACTCAGCCCGGCGGCGTTGCCGGATCTACCCGGAAGTCCTGCATTATTTAACGATTATTCCGGGGATAGGTGGCTGGAAATATTGCGGTTTTATAATACATGCTGAATCTCGGGAACTTCAAACTTGCCGGAAGCTGCTCGGAGCGGTTATTCGTCATCTCGGCGAAGATTTATAGGGATTTGAGAAAGTTTGATGCTTTCGCTGAACAAAATGCAGAATTAATGGGTTATTTGATGCCTGGATTCCCGAAGACCAGATGCTTCTGTTATGAGAATGAGAACTTCGATGCGGTTGACGGAGTTGAGGGTCATGATTTGATCTTTGGTTCAATTTCGAGCTTAAGAGTTGGATTGTGGAAGTTTTTACACTATCGCTTATCGTATATGTGCAGGGGAAAAGTAGAAAGTGGATCTTTGTGAAACAAGAAGTGTCAATTAGCTGGCAACATGGTTCTCACTGATGAGGCTCAATTTTATTGGTGCTAGCATTGTATTTACTATGTATCAGCATTCTTAGTGTATTGTAGTGTTGGGTAATAAACCTACAAAATTTCATTATGTCACGAAAGAATAAGAAACTTCAGTGGGATGTTAAGGATTTTTATTCAAATATTCGATTTATCCACTGTTTCAATCAATGAAGTGCTGTGAGCAATATTCAGCTTCACCCTAGTTGCATTCTTGAAGACTTAAAGAGCTGTGCTAAATTTCATGTGGCCAACTTATAAAAACAAGTATTTCTATTGAAAATGTGAATAGTCAACTGTGTTTTTATATTCTAAAAGGGTCCAGCAGAAAATGACCAGTGCAAATGCTGTGGGGAGGAGGAAAAAACAGTGCGGATTACCTGATGTTGGAATGTCTCGTTATCACTAGCCAACAAGAAATCTGCTTTGAACAAGGAGCTTGTAGAAGTGAGGAAGTAATATTCTTGAAGCCATCTCAGATACTGCAGTTTATTAGAACTCTGGAAATGGAAGGCGAGCTGTGGATCATGTTATGGCGAGAATAGCTCTCATGAGCGGCACAATAGACCATTAGGTCATAGTGCAACGGAACCTCCTTAATTAAATCTCAATCTCAATCTTAATATTCCTAACTAACACCTGTGTAATATTCCTCATTATCAACAAATACATTTCACTCCATGGAAGGCTGTTATATTGCCTAATTGGTTTGCCAGTGCATTGAAGAAACATAATAATTTTACCCCATACGACGTCAAAGCTATCAAGCCTGGTACACAGATGGCAATGCCATTTTTTCTCTCGTTACTACTAAGGCTGAAAAAATGCTTGTCGAAATTTCGGGAGATATAGTTAGGTCTGGATCGAGATATTGAAGGCTAAGTGATGTTACAATTGTGTGGTTTGAAATATATGGATGAAAATGAGTTTTTCGTATTGAGCATACACTGTTTTTAATGGAAAAAACAATGTACAAGCAAAGTAATTACAAAAAGAAAAATGACAACGGCTAAAAGTTAGTACGCTGACTTCACACATGGTGATGATGCTGAACGCTCCAAAAGCTCAAATTCGGCAATTATTTCTGAAAACATCTAAAAGTCCACAAAATGGTTTCGATCGATCGTATATCGAATTTACGTGGGATAGTGGGGGAATTGAAAATATAAGAAGGCAATATTTTTCATAAACATTTATTCATGAGTAAGCATTGCTCAAAATGGTTGCCTCGCTTGCTCACCGCTGAACGTTGTTTAGAGCTATTTGAACAGAACAAATAGGATGTTTTGCGTCGATATGAAAGTGTGGACAAAACATGGATTCATCACCACACTGCAGAGTGACAGACAGCGTCAGCTGAGTGAGAGGTAGTCGGTGAAAGATGTCTTGAGTACCCAAATTCTCATGCCCATCAGCTGGCCTTTTGAGACATGCATGATATGTTGTTCAATGACAGAAATTGAGAAAAAAACGTCCTCAAATGCAAATGAAAAAGATTCTTTTTCACCAAGACAATACCTCTTGTCATAAACCGATGAAAACCATGCTCAAATTGAACCAATTTTGCTTCAAACTGCTTAATCTTCAGATTTGGCCTCCAGTGAGAACTGAATTTTTGCAGACCTCAAAAGAGTGACCCAGGGAAATTCAGCCTTAAGGAAAAAGATTAAAAACCATTTCGAAAGCAAAGATAAATCTTTCTACAGAAAAGGTATTGAAAAGTTAGAGAAGCGTGGAAGCGAATGTATCAGTGCTAAAGGTGACTTTCTGAATAAAGTTGAAAGGTGTTTTTACTGGTTAGGCTCGGGACTTTGAGTGAATTTTTCCCAATTAGGAATAAACTGAAAAATAATAAAAATTAGATTCGATCCCAGTCTTTCTTCTATTATCTCATTACATCTATCAAACCATATAGATCTTTTTCTTCATCTGCCATCCTCATCTTCAGTTTCAGCCGCAAAGCACACAAAATTGAGCTCCCCCATTCCTTTAAGCGAAGCAATTCCACACGGTCCAACGAATCCTATCCACCACATCCGAAAACGTTGACAGCCCCACTTGATACATATCGCCTACGAGCCCCGATTCCCAAAAGCCAAAAGCTAATCACATCCCGAAGTCGCCAATCCACCAGATTCATATTTACAGCGGCCCCCATCGCGATATAGGGCAATTTTCGGGGCAAATCGCGTCCTCATCCAGTGGGCGAGTGGCAAACGAAGTTAGCCGCAAACAACCGCACGCCTCAACGACCCCTTTTGGCCATTTCCACAATTAGCCAACAGCCACAAAGCAGTCCGAGCACGCATCTCCGATTCGCATTAAACACGTCGCCAAACGAATCTGCATGCACCGAATTATTGCGGATGCCCCGCTGCCCCCCCCCCTAGTCTGACGACCTTGAAAAATAGTCCCCTATGCTAGAACAATGCGGCCCGTTCGAAGCTTTGATCCAGCCCGGATTAAACAGAACGGGCCGACAAAGCTTTTATGGCTTATTTGGTTCGGAGAGGGGTCAAGTCCAAGTTTGGTAACTTGAGACCATAAAAGGCCAATTGAAAAGTCCCCGTTCTAACATAGTAAAACACATTTTTTTGGCAAAATTCGATTTTATTATTCAACATAGTTGCCTTCTAGGGCGATACAGCGATTATAGCAATCTCCCAACTTTTCGATAACATTTTTTAGTACACTTTGTCTTTCGCTTCAAAATAGGCCTCAGTTTCGGCGAATATTTCCCTCCTTTCAAAAATTATATGTAAATGGAGAACAATTATCGAAAATTACAGCGATAATTGCATTGAAGGAAGCAAAATAGCACTGCGATAATTGTTCTGTTCATAGATGCATAGTTTCTTTGGATCTTACACAGTTAGATTCTATGGCATCTATGGAATTTATATCACTTTGACAAGTTAACAGTTTATTCGGGAAATATACACCCGAATTACACTAGTGCATCAAAATGACCGGATAATTTAGCATTCCAGCGTGTTTTCTTTGAAAAACTGCATTCGGTCATTTTCATTTTTCTCCGTAAATGAACTCAAGCAGTTTTTATGACAACACGCTGTCATGCAAAAGTGTCGGTAATTTTGATGCACTTGTGCAATTACTTACGATAACTTCTTCATTGGCGCTGAAATTCTTTCCAGCGAGCATTCTTTTGAGGTCTGAGAATAGGAAAAAGTCGCTGGAGGCCAGATCTGGCGAATACGGTGGATGCAGAAGCAATCCAAGGCCCTATTCATGCAATTTTGCCATTGTTTGCATTGATTGGTGACACGGCGCATTGTTTTGATGAAATGAAATTTTTTTCTTCCCTTTTTTAACGGTTTCATCCTTCAAACGACCCAATAATGCTATATAATAACCGCTGTTGATGGTCTGGCCCTTTTGGCGGTAATCAATGAATATTATACCTTACGCATCCCAGAAGAATGATGCCATAACCTAGCCAGCTGACTGTTGCGTTTTTCCTCGCTTTGGATTCGGTTCATCATGTGCAGTCCACTCAGCTGACTGTCGATTGGACTCCGGAGTGAAATGATGGAGCCAGGTTTCATCCATTGTCATGTATCGACGCAAAAATTCAGGTTTATTGCACTTAAACAGCCTCAAACACTGCTCAGAATCATTGACACGTTATTGATTTTGATCGATTGTGAGCTCGCGCGGCACCCATTTTGCACACAGCTTTCTCAGTTACAAATATTCGTGAATGATATGATGTATACATTCAGATGATATCTTCACAATGTCTACTATCTCGATCAACTTCACTTTAAGCTCATTCAACATCATTTTGTGAACTATTTTTATTTTTTCATCGGTGACGCCTCTTTTGGGCGTCCACTGCGTTCGCCGTCTTCGTTGCTTCTTTCACCACGTTCAAACATAGCATACCAATCAATGATGGTTGATTTTCCTAGTGCAGACCCCGGAAACTTAAAAAATAGTCCCCCATCGTAGAACAATGGCGGCTTGTTCAAAGCTTTGATCCACCCCGGATGAAACCAAACGGGCCGACAAAGCTTTTATGGCTTATTTGGGGTGGGGGGGGTCATGTCCAAGTTCGGCAACTTGAGACTGAGCTATCTCCCCACCCCTTACTCTCTGGTAGGGAGGGGGAGTGATGTTTAGTTGTTCGTCGAGGGTGGTAGAGGGGGTAAACGTGGACTTTGAACGATAAGCACTTTACGCAAACTTCGAATATTCGATTGTCGCCCTTGCTGCAGAAGTTTTCGTAGTTGTTGCGAAGATTTGATAATGCTTGGGGCCAGGGTTCGTTGGACTCCCTTCCTAAAGGGGTTGTTACTTGAGAAATTCCCCGTTTATTCAATTAATTGTCTGGTTATTCCTTCGAGTGTTGCCTAATGCCTTTTGTCTGTTAGTGGGTTAACTCTAAGTAACTTTAATTCGAAAGGAATTGGTGGCCCTTCAATAAGGAAAGATTAATCGAACAAAAAACTTAATTTCACGACAAATATCTTTTTCGTTCATTCAATTGATCGTCTGATTATTGACTCAAGTGTTTTCTTACACCTCTTTTCTGTTACTGGCTTAACTCTAAGCAATTTTAATTTTGAAAGAACTGGAGGCCTTCAATGAGGAAGGATTAATCGAATAAACAGCCAAATTTCACGACAAGTTCAATGTTTTTTCATTTATTAAATTGCTTGTGTGATCATTCCTTCAAGTGTTGTCCGATGTTTTTTTTCTGTTAGTGGGTTATCTCCAACAAATTTAATTTGGAAGGGACTGGTGGCCCTTCAATAAGGAAAGATTAATCGAACAAACAACCAAATTTCACGATGAATGTATTTTCGTTTATTCAATTGATTGTCTGATTATTGATCTCTTTTCTGTTACTGGCTCAACTCTAAGCAGCCTTTATTTTGAAAGAACTGGAGGCCTTCAATGAAGAAGGATTAATCGAACAAATAGCCAAATTTCACGACAAATTTAATATCTTTTCATTTATTTAATTGCTTGTCTGATCATTCCTTCAAGTGTTGTCTGATGTTTTTTGTCTGTTAGTGGGTTATCTCCGCACAAATTTAATTTGGAAGGGACTAGTGGCCCTTCAATAAGGAAAGATTAATCGAACAAACAACCAGAGTTCATGATAAATGTATTTCCGTTTATTCAATTCATTGTCTGATTATTACTTCAAGTGTTTTATAACATTTTTTTATCGATTACTGGCTTAACTTTAAGCAACTTTCATTTTGAAGGAACTGGAAAGATGAAGAACATGAGGAAAGATTATTCAAGCAAACAACCAAATTTCACGTCAAATTAAGGGTTTTTCCGCTTATTCAAGTGCTGCCTAATGTCTTTTGTTTGTTAGTGGGTTAACTCTAAGCAACTTTAATGTGGAAGGAACTGGTGGCCCTTCAATAGGGAAAAATTAATCGAAAAAACAACCAAATTTCACGAAAAGATGAATCGAACAAACAACCAAATTTCACGACAAATGTTTTTTCGTTCATTCTTATGATTGTCTGATTATTTCTTCAAGTGTTACTTAACGTCTCTTGTCTGTTAGTGGGTTAACTCTGAGTAGCTCTAATTTGAAAGCTACTGAAGGCCTTCACTAAAGAAAAATCAACCGAAAAAACTAGCAAATTTCACGACAAATGCTCTTTTTTATTCAATTGTTTGTCTGATTATTCCTTCAAGTGTTGCTTAGTGTTTTTTTTGTCTGTAAGTTAACTCTAACTAACTTCCTATTAGAAGGAACCAGTTGCCCTTCAATGACGAATAAATTAACCGAAAAACCTAGCAAATTTGACAAAAAATACATATACATCGATAAAAACTCAATGGCAAGAGAAGAAGCTCTGCTGTGAAATTATCATCTACATATTCAATCAACTCTCAACAGTGAAAACAAAGAACTTTATCATTGAGAAACACATATCGATTCAAAAAGTGTCTCTATTGTATTCAATACTTGACAAATGAATCCTTCAACCGTTATAACTGCTGTATTAACCCAAAATTCATTACACAAAGATCAAAAACCTTTCCATACACCAATCTCACCTCAGGTTATATACCTGAATTGCATTTTGTCATTCCCAGATTTTCCAGAATTCCAATTTTCCGGTTTTTCTGTTCACATTACATCGCCTAATCTGATGCTATTGTATGACTGAATGAAATGATTTCTTTTCTTTTTGCAGACCAGACTGGATTTCTGGTTTCAATACGCATGGGAAATCTGCCCAAGCTGAAGAATGGAGAATTACTAGAATACATACGAGAGCAGGTGGGTAGAATTTGTTATATTTTATTGAATGAAAGGCTGGGTTGCTTTGTTCTGACTGAGGTAAATTCGTTACTTCAAATTTGTTCGTCGACAAACTGTTACAGGAAAATACCACAAATAAAATATTTATTATGGTTTTTGAAAAGCATGCCCAATATTAGATTGAGTGCATTGAATAGCAGAATAATTCATTTGATTCTCGTAAGCATGGAAATACACAGACTCACTTTTCCAGTCTAGTACAGTCTTAAGGTACGAATATTAAGAAAGGAGTCTATCTGGAGACTATTTATGTCTTTTTGTTTCCAGAAAAATTATGAATTTTGTGGGAATACCTCAACTTCCATGATAGCCGAAATAATTAAAGATTGTGGGCATGGAATATGCTTCCACTTAAGCGAAGTAACAAATGACTGAAATGTTAGCGAATGATTTCGAGGTGTTTATGAACATTCCTGAATATCGCTCGACTATGATAAAAAGAGACTATTATTTTTTCTAATCCATCTCGAGCAACTGTTTATATCGTCTCATCAAATTGTCTCGAAATGCAATATACTCTCCAAAGAATTTTTCCGAAAATATTAGGTGTGCAACTTTGCATCCGCCGTTTTGCAATAGGTGGCAGTAGCGGAAAGTGGTAGTCGAAATAAATAAATCGTAAATGTCATTCAATAATCTTAGGTATTTGTAAACATAACGCCATCGAAATATTAGTCGATTTGTGTCTGCATCATAAAGTTATTCTCGATTAAACATGTCAGCTTACGATCCAAATTCTTATAATCTGCGGGAGGTTTCAATTTTCTGCTCTACTATGAAGAAATCTGCGGCTAAGACTCATCGAATGCTCTCATATACCTATGGTGAGGCCGCTATTAATGAAAAAACGTGCCGAAAGTGGTTTCAACGCTTCGAGAATGGTGATTTTGACGTCGGAGACCAGCATGGCGGTAGAAGAGATGAGAAGGTTTTCGAAGATGCAGAATGTAAGGCAGTACTTGATCAAGACTTGTGTCAAACGCAACAAACCATTTCAAAACACCTGAAAGTCATGCGAATGATTCAGAAACAAGGAAATTGGGTGCCGTACAAGTTGAAGCAGAGAGATGTTGAACGGGCGTTTGTTTGCTTGTGAACAGCTATTTGCAAGGCGAAGACGGAAGGGATTTCTGCATCGCATTGTGACTGAAGACGAAAAATGCGTTCATTACGATAATCTCAGCGCAGAAAAACAGAGATATCCCGGCCAAGTCTTCCGCCGAACCAAATATTTACTGGTCCTAGTTTCTGCTCAGTATTTGCTTGGATCAGCTCAGCGTAGTAAATTATGAGTTATTAAAACCGACTGAAACAATCACAGGCGATCGGTATCGAACGTGATGCGTTTGAGCCGAGCATTGAGAGACAAACGGCCGCAATACAACGAGAGAAATGATGAAGTGATTTTACAGCATGACAATGCTCGACCTCATGTTGCGAAAGTGGTCAAGACATACTTGGAAACGTTGAAATGGGAAGTCCTACCCCACTCGCCGTATTCGTCAGACATTGCTCCCTTGGACTATTATTTGTTTCGAACAATGGCACACGTCCTGGCTGACCAGCACTAATCTCGAGATATTACCAAGGACTATAGATTAGACGTCGATAGGTTGCCTCGTAACTTTCAACTTATATGACGATATCAGGTACGTCACGAAAGGTTGACGCTGATTGGTTGAAGCTACGAGGCAACATCTAATCCCTAGACTTTGGCCAATGGCGATAAGGCTACCGGATGACGCGTTACCACACTGTTTAAACAAAGTAACCAAGACACCCTGTGTAACCTACAGACTTATTATCAATTACCTCCGACTATTGGACACCTTCGCGCAATATATTCCCATTCGAACGCTCTCAAATTTTTGGAACTCTCTTCAATGAACAAATGACCACTTTCGATCATCAAACAATACATAATAAAAGCCTCAAACCACCCGAACAATCCAAATTGACGTCGATCAATGGACAAGATCGATCATTAATATGCCCAACAATCGCCACTTACGTTCGACAACGAATGTACACCCTCCCCCCTCCAATTCACTTTCCTTTGTTCTCCAGGAATAACTGCCACGAATGTGAATCATTATTTTTAATGAAGCGGCTCGTAATTACGGGATCTTTCAGAGGCGGTCGAGATGGGGTTGTTTTCGCGTCAAGGGTAGACGGAAATTACGAATTTCTGGATACTCCAGCCGGGCTGCAGGAAGGGGGGAGGCTTAATAACGAGCTCATCATTCTTAATGATTGTTTAGTTCCGAGTTGAAAATTTGCAGGTTGATTAATTGTTCGAACGATCTCAATCTTCATCGGTTTAAAGATTCGTCTTGGTTGGTGGAGAGGAGACTTTGGTACGAGTCTTATTGTGGCTGGTGGTTTTTGTGTTCAAGTTCGTTTAATTTTGTGCAATTATCCGACGAGTTTCATTGACTGAATAGTTCGAATACTTATACCTTTAAGAAGGAGTTTACATGAAAGGGAAATGAAGGGTTTTCTGATTGGAATGTAAAATGGTTATACTGACGAAGCTGTGTATTATTTTCTGACAGTTCCTGTGTCAATTGTGTTCAGTAGGATATGTCATGTAATCATAAAAATTTGAAAGCTTCAACAACGCCCAGAAATTGTTAAATTGTTTTATTAAAATCAGTGCACATTTGTGGGTAATGAGAGAATTCCAAGAATTCATATACAACGTCATTCAATTAATTTACTGTATCTCGGTGAGAGCTTGCTACACCTTTCCAATGACTACCTCACTCCCCGCTGATGCCTCAAAAACAAGAATCATCTGAAACTGACGAGTTCCAATTCTGTTAGGTGGAGGAAGAAATAACACTCAATCACCTGGTCACAAACTGCGCCCCCCTTATTGCAAGTCGAAAAAATACTATAGAATGAGAAATTTGTAGGAGTGAGGATGAAACTTTTGTCAGACCAGCTAAGATACTGGATATCATTAGATCTCTGGAACTAGAAGACCTGATGTAAATGGTGCAGTGGTGAGAAGAGCTCTGGCATGCACAATAGACCTTAAGGTCGTGGTGTATTATCATTATTCACTGAATCGGGGTCATTGCGGCTCTGATAACCTTGCAGGAAATGCGACCAATTTGATCTTTTGTTCTTTACCCTACCTATTCATAAAAACCCAGGGAGGCCATCGATACTGTTGAAGAAACCAATGAGATCCTTAGGAGCCTTGGCTATTACTTCGTGAGTATCCAGAACTGACTTATCCATGTTAGTGGTTCTTAGGCCAGTCAGCCCCGGACATTTATACACTATGTTATCGGCTGTTTCTACTTTCTTTTAACAGAACCTGCAGAACTCATCTGCTGACTTACCCATGCAGTACAAAAAGTATTTGCACCGACAGTGTCCTGTCAGCAGTCCCAGCGTTACCCGAAGCTCAGCTCGGGGTAGCTTTTAAAGCTTTCTGGTATAGGTCGGTGAAAGCACCACAAATTTATTTGCCTGACCAAGACCCAGTGTGTTTCTACAAAGGTTTTGCAATTTTCCGGTCCCATTGTTGTAGTGCTGCCTTATATTAGTCTTTTCCAAACCTGCAGAAGGGCTCAGGACCAATAGGTGTTAACCTTGGTTCCATTTTTGCAAGTTCATCGGCTTTTCCGTTTCCTTAAATACCGAAATGCCCTGATACCCATTGTAGAGTTACTTTATTCTCTCTGACCAGTTGCTCCATGGTATTATGGCACTCCCATGTCAGTAGAGACCCTTGGCTATATGATTCCAGGGATCTCAGCGTGGCCTGGCTGTCTGTAGTGATGTAAATACGCAGCCCTTTGAAGCTCTCATTGAAACACTCTTGGGCGTAAGTATAGACAGCTAGTGTCTCGGTTTGCAAGATAGAGGGTCATCTTCCCAGGGATCTAGAGATCCTCGTTTCAGGCCCATTTACCCCAATACCTGTGCCTCTTTCTGATTTTGATCAATCGACATACCATATAGATGACTTTTGTCCAAGTGATTTACGAAGTCGTGGTGAATCAATCAGTAGGGATACTTCAAAGCAACTTCTATAGTTTTCGACTACTGTGTTCACGTTCTTTCAATTCCTGGATTCAACAGCATCCGTTTACCTTGATAACCAGATCAATTAGAATTCTTTTTAGATAGATGGCAATGAAGATGTAGATCATTCAGGATCACTGAACGAAGTTTGATAATCACGATTGTGAGCCAACGCCATCATAACAAACCTGAATTCTTGTGTGAACAAGAAAATCATTTATGATCCTCAAATTGGCAATCCCCATTCATCAGAAGAAAATCCCCATCTATCGTACCCGATATAACCACATTGCCCGGAATAATCCGGCACGTGACCTCGAATCGCAGAATTACGACATGACCAGGCAGCGAATCGAACATCCAGTCATCCGGATTATGAACCGAACACGTAATAACCTGGCGAAAGTTCCGACAAAGTTAGAAAAGAGACTGCTATCCCTCCCTGCATCCCTTGGGACCGGACGCGTATTTCATTTTCTGTAAACTCTAGAGGACAGTACTGACCTCAAACACGCAGGGTTATGTAGACCACAAAATGCCACGAACAAAGTGTTATTAGAATAAGAAGATTTCAGTAAATGCTCCGTTGAATTTATTAAGAAAATAATAAGGCATTCTCTTAAGAATCAAGAGTTAACCATGGGAAAACGTGCTGCCATCGCAGGTATGTAGGTAGTGATAGACAGATTTCGCTCTTCCAAATGCTCATTACTATCGCACAATCCAACCAAAGATGACAATCAAGTGAAAACAGATAGGATTTGATTCTACGCCATCAGTAGCATTAAGACGAAAAGTGTCGATGCATTACCTGGGCATCCAAAACTCCCATGTCCAATTCTGCCATATGTCTGCTGAGTTTGATGGCCAGTTCATTTTCTGGATGTTCTCTTGAAGAATTTTTTGAACCCTTCGTGTGCGGTGTGGTGGGGCGTTATCATCCTGATAAATGAAATTATCCCCGAATTCGTTGCACAGAGGAACAATGATTGTTTCAATGATGTTTTCTACGTAGATGTCCAATAGGCAGATGGACCAGTCATTGTTTATTTAACGATAATAAGAAGGGTAAGGCGACCGAACATTATACCCCCTCAGCACATTATTGATCCACCTTGAAAACCCAAAACTTCCTGGGTGAAATTAAGTGACTCTAGTCTGCCTGGACCTCTCTTAACCCTTGGAGGCCAATTCACAGGTCCAAAACGTGAAATTAGTTGGTCACCAAACGTGTCTTTCAATAAATCGATTGCGGCACGAGCTGTGTGACATGTTGCGCCGTCTTGTTGGAACCACAGCTTCTGGACATCACGGTTGTTCAATTCAGGAATGAAAAAGTTAGTAATCATGGCTCTATACCGATCACCATTGACCGTAACGTTCTGGCCATCATCGTTTTTGAAGAAGTACGGATCAATGATTCCACCAGCCCATAAAGCGCACCAAACAGTCAGTTTTTCTGGATGTAACGGTGTTTCGACAAACACTTGAGGATTAGCTTGCGGCAGTTTTGTTTGTTGACGTAGCCATTCCACCAGAAGTGCGCTTCATCGCTAAACAAAATAAAATTGCACTATTTGCCAGCGTTGTTCAGGCGTGAGTCTATTTATGATGAATTGCCAAACCAAACTGAGAATAAATCACTTGACAGCTGTTAAATCGATCGCCATCTTGAACAGTAATGCCAACCCAAAGTTTTATACTTCGAAAAAAACACCCATTACATTCAACAAGTTTAGAGTTGATAGGGGGGCCAAAACCTCTGACGATGTGTGTATTTTTCTTCAACTAATATCCATTTTGTTTGTTTCATCTGCAGCCTTGATAAAATCTGAATACATACACGGAACGTTGGCTTAGTCCAAATTGGTCCCCTGATTTCAATGGTCCCCTAATTTGAACTTCAACATGTTTACCAAAGACTTTATTGCACCAAATCCATCTATGTATGCATTCTCAATTCGAACGAAACTGCACAAGGCAAAGAAAACAAGCAGACCTTACGAACCTTCAGCGCATCAACCAAATCTAATTCCTTCCTTCGCTTGACGTAGCAAAACGTTCGTATTAATACCCGGAATCCGGTCTCCGCCTCTGTACTTCGGCAGTTATGTTTATGAACTTGCAGAAAAGCGGCAATCCATCTTCATTTCCTCGTTCGGATTACCCAGGCCGGGTCTCTCGGCTTGTGCCGAAGATACACAGACAAATTATTTGGGATGCAGAGGGAAGTACTAATGGAAAACGGGAACTGATGTTCCCGGATGATAATATGGGAAGATGGATTCCGGCAGCATAATTCGAGATGGTTTTAAACTCCGGATTGTTTGAATGAGAGCTGGATATGACTCCGGCGAATGCTCGTTCCCTGCTTGTTTTGGAGGAGAGGTGAATTGAGTGGGTGTCTTTTTGGGTACGTCTGCGGTATTCGAGCTTGGCTTTGGGGTTTTGTGGGAAGGGCTTATTGCTGTTTTGGAATTGAATTGGATTATTTATTCTGGATGACTTTTGATGAGTTGATGCTTCCAATGGTTTTCAGAATGATTTTTATTTCTTAACGGACGGATAATCACCGGTTTATTGTTCTTAATTTTTTGTATAGGGTGTTTTTTTTCGAGGTATATAACTTTAAGTTGGCATTTCTGTTCAAGACGGCGATCGATTCAACAGCTGTCAAGTGATTTAAACTCAGTTTGGTTTGGCAATTCATCACGAATAGACTCACGCCTGAACAACGCTTGCAAATAGTGCAATTTCATTTCGAAAATAATGGTTCTGTGCGGAATACGTATCGCGCACTACGTCCATTTTATTTTGTTTAGCGATGAAGCGCACTTCTGGTTGAATGTTTGGCGAGTCTTTCTCGAACCAAGATTTAGGTGCGCCCTCTCCTGGGAGTATAGTGTTTCGTCCCGAGATCGCTGGTGGACTCATCGGTTAGGCTATCCAGCGATCTCTGCCTAAGACACACCTTCCCACACCATTTGGTGAGAAGTGAATCGGTTGCTTCGCGTCGACCCCTTTAAATACGCCGGGGCCGATGTTGTGTGGCGCATTACCACCATGGCGCCATCTCTGAGCAAACCGAGTCACTACAAATGGCTACGTCAACAAACAAAACTGCCGCATTCGGAGTGAAGGTAATCCTCAAGTGTATGTCGAAACACCGTTACATCCAGAAAAACTGACTGTTTGGTGCGCTTCATGAGCTGGTGGAATCATTGGTCCGTACTTCTTCAAAAACGATGATGGCCAGAACGTTACATTCAATGGTGATCGGTATAGAACCATAATTACTAACTTTTTCATTCCTGAATTGTACAACCATGATTTCCAGGAGCTGTGGTTCCAACAAGACGGCGCAACATGTCACACAGCTCGTGCCACAATCGATTTATTGGAAGACACGTTTGGTGACCGCCTAATTTTACGTTTTGGACCTGTGAATTGGCCTCCAAGATCTTGTGATTTAACACCGCTAGACTAATTTCTGTGGGGCTATGTAAAGTCATTGGTCTATGCGAATAAGCCACAGAACCTTGGCCATTTGGAAGACGACATTCGCCGTGTTATTGCCGATATACGGCCACAAATGTTGGAAAAAGTCATCGAAGATTGGACTACATCCGAACCAGCCGTGGCGGTCATATGCCAGAAATTATATTCAAAATGTAATGCCACAAGATTATCTTGCGGATAAATAAAATTCATGTCAATCGAGTAATCCATCGTTGTTTTATTGCAATTTAAAGTTCTATAGCTCTAAAAAAAAACACCCTTCAGTTTTGTCGATTCGGCTACCAATTTCGATGAAAAATTCGAACAATTTCTTAGTAATCCTCAGGAAAATCCAAACTATTATGAAAATCCAGTCAGTAAGCTGTGATGAATAGATTAATTAAGTGTTTTCGTACTTATTTGGCCAATTTGTAGTTGAGAATAATGAAGAATTCATTAAAAGTAGGACTACAAGAAACACCCTGTATCTCGAGAACAAAGATTTTGCTGGTCCACGTTCATTGGACTTTTTTTCTCGAAATTACTTTGTGAATAAAGTTGCAAATCTTTTCACCATATCCAAATTATATTATATTGACGTCTCAATTACAATTTCTCACTACGGTACTGAATTTCGTTTTATCGTCAAATGTTATTTACGAAACGTCTTCGAGTATTTCGTCTCATTATAAGTTTCGATCGTCTCGTTTTCAATTCGTTCGCGACTCGTCTTATTCTAGCCCGCAAACTGTCTTTTCCGTGGAATATTCAAACGTTGCGCAATCTGGTGGTTCCACAAAGCTTCTTGACGTAAGGCTACTCTTCTTGACCGATCAAACTGAGAAATGGGATGTTCCTGCATTTTCCATGGAATACTCTCAATATTACAACTCTCGTTATTCGCTGAAAACTGCTTGACTTCGAATACTCCTATATTGTCCCGAACAAAAAACATTTTTTCTGGTTTACTGTTTTCAATTAAGTGGTAAGATAGTGAAAATTCCATAAACAGAAAATTATCATGTTTCATTCGACAAATTGAGAGATGATAGTGGGGCCAAGATTTTTGACGATGTATGTATTCGTTTCATCAACTCAAATCCATGTTGTCTCGTTTTCAATTCGTTCGCGACTCGTCTTATTCTAGTCCGCAAACCGTCTTTACGTCTTACTTCTTGAGGCTCGACTGACCGATACCTGACTCTGAACCTAGCTTCGTCTTAGGCTAACATAGACTTGACAAAACGACTGTGAACTTCTACTCTGGCTATCGACTTCCCTTCTTCCAACTTGCGCACACACCTAGCATTACCCCGATATCGGGGGAAAGTACCAAGTACCACCCCTAGTCCAATGAGAGTTTTGCCGTACCGCCCACAAACTCTTCGCGTATTACTGGAAATTTCAGCCATAGAATATTCTCGAAGGACCAGCACGTGATACGCAGATGTTACATCCGATACCACCGTGTTCGTTTTTGAGCTTTCTCAACCCCCAGTAAATCTCTTATGATTTTACAATCGACATGACATTTCTTCGACACCTCGAAGAAATAACACTTCCTTCACACATTATCTACACAAGCAATTCGTTCACTGTGAATCCATTGAAACTGTCATGCAATTGACGCTTGAAGAAACTAATAGTTCTCCAAGCATTCTGCTGACCATGTCAATTATTTACAGGGAACAATGACTGGATCCTACAGTAAAAGATCATAGATAGCCGAGAACAGAAAGAAATTCAATATTTAGTTAAATTTTCCGCCGAATATCTCTCGGGCATTCTCAAAATTTTATGACAAATTTCCCAAGCAAATATCTTGATAACCAGGCAACGAGCTTTCTATTTCATAAAATTATCTAGCCTATTAAATGCTCTAGGGATATTATTGCTGATAATATCCTGCTTTGAAGTTTATGTAATGAATTCAAATGAATCTTTGCTTTTCGTTGATTTCAGCTACAGACTAAACAAACTGCTCTCCATAGCGGGCATTGGCCCCCTCGTTACACCCACAACTACGATCCCTAACCCGAATTACTGTTGTGTAACTTTCCAAAAGTCTAGAGTTGCCTAATGCCTAGTTTGAGGTTAACAAAGTTAGTTCGCGAAGCTCGTTCTAGAATTCTGATTATTATCTCTATGAAGAAAGCCAAATATTTCTCTCCGCAAAAAGCCAGTTCTCGATGAAAGTTGAGACAAAACCGTCTTTTGTCTCTCTAGACGAGTCATTTAAATTCACAGCCCACTCTCAGGACGTGTATGGCTTCCACATAGGAATCTGTCAATATTAATGGCTGAAAACAACCCCGAGGTATTATCTGGGAGGAATTAATCCAGCGATAAGGATTCAGCAGGCTTTCTGGCAGATACGGATGGGCGGGAACAGTCTATTCTTCCAGACTTTATAGATGAAACCTGTTTCAAACCGAGGTTTGCGGGGTTGATATATTATTCAAGGGTCATATGAGTGTTCTGGAGGATACACGTTGATATTGGCTTGGCTTGCCTTGATATTTCGATCGATAAATCATATTTGAACGAGGTTGGAACAATAATAGGAGATGCTGAAAAATGAGTTTCGGTCTTTATTGCTGTTTTCTTCAAGGATGGTTGGCGGTATGAAAGTAATATTCTCAATAGGGAGAATATGAAATGGGTCATAGAATTTTAAATTTGAATACGTAGTAAAGATCAATTAAGGTTGAAGATGTCTAGAAAGGCCAATTGAAAAGTCCCCGGTCTACAACAGTAAAACACATTTTTTTGACAAAATTCGATTTTATTATTCAACATAGTTGCCTTCGAGGGCGATACAGCGATTATAGCGATCTTCCAACTTTTCGATACCATTTTTGTAGTACGATTTGTCTTTCATTTCAAAATAGGCCTCAGTTTCGGCGATGACTTCTTCATTGGCCCTAAATTTTTTTCCAGCGAGCATTCTTTCGAGGTCTGAGAACAGGAAAAAGTCGCTGGGGCCAGATCTGGCGAATACGGTGGATGCAGAAGCAATTCAAAGCCATGCAATTTTGTCATTGTTTTCATTGATTTGTGACACGACGAATTGTCTTGATGAAACAGCACTTCTTTTCTTCAGATGGGGCAGATGGTTTTTACCGATTTCATCCTTCAAACGATCTAATAACGCTATATAATAATGGTCTGGCCCTTTTGGAGGTATAATCAATGAATATTATACCTTGCGCATCCCAGAATACTGATACCATGGCCTTGCAGCTGAGTATTTTTGCTAGCTTTGGATTCGTGTGCAGTCCACTCAGCTGACTGTCGATTGGACTCCGGAGTGAAATGATGGAGCCATGTTTTATCCATTGTCACATATCGACGCAAAAATTCAGGTTTGCACTTAAACAGCTTCAAATATTGCTCAGAATCATTAACACCTTGTTGCTTTTGATAATCGTGAGCTCGCGCGGCACCCATTTTGCACACAGCTTTCTCTTGTACAAATATTCGAGAATGATATGATGTACACGTTCAAATGATATCTTCACAATGTCTGCTATCTCGATCAACTTCACTTTACGTTCATTCAAAATTATTTGGTGAACTTTTTTTAATTTTTCGTCGGTGTCAGCCTCTTTTTCTCGTCTTTCGCCGTCTTCGGTGTTCATTTCACCACGTTTAAACTTAGCATACTAATCAATGATGGTTGATTTTCCTGGAGCAGACCCCGGTAACTCTTCATCCAGCCAAGATTTTGCTTCAACTGTATTTTTTCCCTTCGGAAAGCAATATTTTATCAGCACACGAAATATTTTTCCATTTTTTTTCAAATAACAAAAGTAGCTACACCCACAACGCAATATCTCACAAACTAATGGTCGGACTGCTGTCAAATTTTGACACGTATCATTTGAAGGTTGGTACTAACCAAAAATCATATGGATCAGACCGGGAACTTTTAAATTGGCCTAATACATATGATTACAAAATAATTGGATAGGATAAAAGGTAGAAACGAGAACTAGATACGAAACAATATTCAACTGATAGGTATAATTGTATTGTATTGTATTGTACCATTATTACCATAAACAAAAAAAAAAGGGTAGAGGGCTTTTCACCCATAAACTCAATGAACTACTCATTGGGAAAGTGATTTATAGAGGGAACCCTCCCTGAAGATTTATTGCTAAGATGCTGATGCTTCAATTTTCGATTAGTTGTACCTACTTTCCTCCATTCATAAACTTCTCAAATCAGCCTAAATTTCCACGCTGAACACCAGACATAAAAGAAAAGCGAATTCATCAACTAGACGTCCGATCCCGAACCTGAGATCCATTCAAACTTCCTAAACTGCCAAACGATCCGTGAATTATGGTCGAAACTATTTTATTGAGTTGTTTTGGTATAAATTAGACCAGATATTTACGAGAGGTCGTAAAACATTTTCGAATATTGAGGAGATCGAACGTCGCGCGACAACTTTGTCGAAACATACGAGGACGTATTTTCGTGTAGGAAAAGGTTTGGAATTCTGCAGTTTTATGTGCTGTGTGGGCGACGGAAGTTCCAGAGTTTGGGATGCGATGAAATTTTATAGGGGGAGGGGAGGTGGCCGAATCATCTTGAGTGATGACGGTGATCTTTTTTCAGTGGATACGTCGATTTGGTTCTTTGTATGCGAACTGCCGATGAAACCAAAAAATATAGGCTACTTCGTGGACCGATGAATGCTCCTTTTCTTGAGACGTTGCTATTTTTGGAAAAACGATAGGAGGAAATCAAGTTTTCGAGAAACGTTATCGTATGAATTTCACTGATACTGATTTTAGGGTTACATGTCGAAATGGTTAGAGCTTTATTTTCTAGAATAAAAGAGCGCCGTCCATTAATGACAAGTATGGTACCGTATTTAGAAAACCCAGGCAAATATCTGTAATTTCTGGGAAACAGTCAATGTCTACTAATGGCCAAGAAGATACATTTTTACTCCATAGAAAATCAGTATTACGAAATAAAATTGAGAGTTCGACTGACATACCGCAAAAAGAGACGATTTTAGAAGACAAAACACAATCACAAACCGGAGGCCATTCTATCTATGCTGATAAGGATGAGGTACATACATTAGGTATTTCGGAAATTATAAGTCAAAAATTGAAATTTTCTATGATAAAAAAAAATGGAAGAAATTCCCGAGGCTGCAACTTCTCCTGGACGTGAGCAACGCCCTTGAAACCTCATTATGTTAGAGGTCAGAACCCGATGTTCAAAAAAGGTTTTTATTTGAGGGGATATATCGATTTTTGGATGGAAATTCAATTTTCTCCCAAATTCCGAGTTCGAATTCCATCAAAATTGTAAGGTCTACGCAAAATCGGTGATCACTGCCAGAATTGACGATCCCTGATCATCCGAATTTTGATCTCACCTTAAAAATTTTGTTGTCGAAAAATTTTCGTAAAATTTTCCATACCCTAACCCTTAGAAAATTGAAAAAAAAATTAAAGTTTTCTAGAAAATTTCAGATTTACACCTATTATTTCTGAAATAATGTACTAATCGCCCAACTGCAAGCATTTTCGTGATCTATATAGTAGAATCGATCGATAAAATTTTACAAAATTCCCATGAATTTCGAACTGTGGGGAAAATCAGTAAAAATTCAAAAATCTTCACTCTAATCGTTATATCTCCTGAGATATTTCTCACAGACCCCTCAAATGAAAACGTTCTAAAGCTCGAGCCCTGATTCACATCATGATAAGGTTTCAAGTGCATATCTTGTGTCCAGGAGAGGCGGCAGCCTCTAGAAAATCAGCAAATTTTTTTTTCAAAATTTCACATACCAGCGTCCATCCGTTTTATTACACCAATCTTCGCCGCGTTCACGAACGTCGCCATAGGGGCTAAACGTAGGGGACGACCAACGTTTTATTTCAGTCGTGGAAATGTTTATTTTCACTTTTGGGACGGGTTAATAACGCAGGGGCCGACGATTCTAGGGCCCTTCGGAAAGTCAACCGGGTGTTCCGAAGGGAAATTCGACGCTCTGATTGCCGCGTCGCGACGTCGTGAAAAGGACCCCCCCTCCGGTATGAAAAAAACATGAGTCCGGTGTGTGTGTGTGCGCTTTATTACGTTTGGGTAAGAGCGTACGGTGCGCGTATTCATCTGGTTATGCCTGACTCGTTAGGAGGCTGGGGATTCCATTGGGGTAGGGTGATTCGATTGTCAGGAGTGGTGACAATGGATGGGTTTTGGCGTCTCGGTGTGTAAAAGGGATGATTTTCTGTCAGGGACGTTCCTGGAATACGTGAAAAGTTTTTTTTCGTTACCTTCCGTTTGTACCAACTTCCTTGCGTTGGGGCGGGAAAATAAGAATTCATCCATTTTTTTTTCGAAAATTTCGGATTATTACCTATAATTTCTGAAATAGTGTACTAATCGCCAAACTGCAAGCATTTTCGTGATCTACATAGTCGAATCAATCAATAAAATGCTACCATAGTCCCATTAAGGAACTTTTTTTTTTTTTCAATTTTCTAAATTTTTCAACAAAAAATTTTTTTGTTGAAATCGAAATTCGGCTGATCAAAGATCGTCAATTCTGGCAATGCTCACCGATTCCTTCCAGTTCTGAGGAAATTCGATCTCGAAATTTGGGAAAAAATTGTATTTCCATCCTAAAATCGTTATTTCTCCTAAAATATTCGTCACAGACCACTCAAATGAAAACATTCTTTGAACATCGGGTTCTGATCTGAAACATAGTGAGATTTCAAGGGCGTAGCTTACGTCCAGAAGAAGTTGCAGCCTCGGGAATTCCATCAATTTTTTTTTCGATAATTTCAGAAATAATGTACTAATCGCCAAACTGCAAGCATTTTCCTGAGCTACATAGTCGAATCCATCAATAAAACAGTACAATAGTCCCATGAAGAAACTTTAATTTTTTTTTCAATTTTCTAAGGGTTAGGTTAGGTTAGAACTTCTGAACGTTTTCATTTGAGGGGTCTGTGAGAAATATTTTATAAGATATAACGATTAATGTAAAGATTTTTGAATTTTTACTGATTTTCCCCACAGTTCGAAATTCATGGGAATTTTGTACAATTTTATGGATCGATTCTACTATGTAGATCACGAAAATGCTTGGGCGATTAGTACATTATTTCCGAAATAATAGGTATAAATCTGAAATTTTCTAAAAAAAATGAATACTATTCTCGAGGCTGAAACTTCTCGTGGACGTAATTTACGCCATTGAAACCTCACTATGTTTCAGAACAGAACTCGATGTTCAAAAAACGTTTGCATTCGAGGGGTCTGTGACAAATAATTCAGGAGATTCAACAATCATTATTCATCATTATTAAATTTTTACTGATTTTTCCCAAATTTCGAATTCGGTTTTTTTTAAATCTGTTACTTACGAGATTCAGTTAGCGGTTTTAGCAGGGGAACTCCAAAAACCTTCATGCAATAGCTGCCAAAGAATATTTAAAAAAGTTCCTAAGCTACCATATACAGGTATACATTTGAAAACGAAACAGACGAGATTACAGACGAAATAAAGTTTTTCGATAGAAATGCTCGGACAGGTCGATTTCTTTTTCGAGGGGGACAACTTAAGATGTAGGTTACGGACGCATAGCACTTCAACCCTTGCTACTACAACCCTCACCCCCAAATTTTGAATAGGGAAGATGGGGTGAGTGATACCTCATTTGAAAGGTATTTTTATACTGATTTCAGCACAGTAATTGTTTTTTCATTTTATGCATTAGTTCTCGAAATATTCTTAACTGAGTATTTGAAAATGAAGTGGTGTTTTCATGGCACTTGTAGTGTTTTGTGAAAAATCGACATTTTGAGCTTCAAAACAACCATGACTGTGGCTTCCTTCCTAACTAACTAACGCATGAATATTTCGAGAACTAATGCATAAAATGAAAAAAACAATTACTGTGCTGAAATCAGTATAAAAATACCTTTAAATTGAGGTATCACTCACCCCATCTTCCCTATTCAAAAATTGGGGGTGGGGGTTGTAGCAGCAAGGGTTGAAGCGCTATGTGTCCGTAACCTACATCTTAAGTTGTCCCCCTCGAAACAGAAATCGACCTGTCCGAGCATTTCTATCGAAAAACTTTATTTCGTCTGTAATCTCGTCTGTTTCGTTTTCAAATGGCCACCCTGTATATTTGCGTGAACTAACGTGCTTCTTCATAATCCAATGGAATTCATTCAATCTTGGAAAGAAAAATGAGAATTTTTTCTTCGTGATGAGATGCTTAAATGATCGTAAACCTTTAAGGTGTGACTCTTTAGGAGATTCGTAAAGGCAAGGTCACAAATAAACTCAAATCCTAAGCCACCTTATTTCGATATACATTGTATTTAAATTTCTTATCAATACTTTTACATCTTCCTTTCCTATGAAATTTAACACAAATCTTCTAAGGGGCAATAGCAAATTTTTGATGTGAAATATTCAATAACGCTTCAATCAGTGACGTCCGCAATGGATGCCCAAAATGCTGATGAAGTCTCAAATTCAAATTCCACGGTTGTTTAAGTATTCGACGGATTCAACCATCTGTGCTCTCTAACCTCTCAACTCATGAACTCCATCTCCATCTCTTAGCCAAACAGTTAATCAAGAAGGACCGAGAACGACCCCGTTCCAACCCCTCGTAAAAAGAAATCAAGTAGTGAGATTATCGCGAGACCAACGACGCAAATTTCAATTTCGGAAAACGAGGCAACTACGTCGGATGGAACTTCGAAGCCACCCTCTCCTCTTCTTTTGACCGACTTTTCCATCGTAAATCGGTATCTCGGAGCCGGATAACATTTCCGGAATCATAATTCGCTGCTATTGAAAGGGGTTATTCGAATTTTCGTTCGATAAAAGGCTGCCGGTTTTATGCTATGGCTTATTATTCGTTTTTTATCATAATATAAAATTGAAATTCTTCGATCATTGAAAAAAAGCTGTTTGGATAATGAAACGAATTGAAATTTGGAATTTATGGTCCTTCGAATTTGGATCTTGGATTTCATGTTAGAGATACGTTGCAGATTAGACAATGAGCTTTGTGTGATAACCTCAAATCTTGTTGTCAATCATCTTGTTCAAACTTGTTCCTAATGGCGAGCTTCTATATGATGAAAGTTTGTTCGGCTGTTGACTTGGGTCCCCAAAAAATTATTCCATATGTTAGTAATGAATAAAAGTTGGCGTAATAAATGGTCTTGATTGCACTAATGCTGACCTAACCACTGACAGCCCTCAATGTGTAACATACAGAGTTCAATCTGGAAATTAGTTGACCTCAATGAGGTCTGCAGTTTAAGATTCTTATCAATTGTGACTCTGGAAACATGAGGTCGGGCATTATATAGCTGAAATATTGAATTCTCGAGCCGGTTAACGTAAAGGAGAACATATGGCTCAACAATTTCTTGAAGGTAACACAGCGCTGTTATGTTAGCCCGAATAAAGACCAAAGGTAACCTACTTGCATGTGCAATAGCACCCCATACCATAACGCCTACTGTCCGGTGTGCATGACGCTCGACATCAAACTGAGGTTCACGTCTTTCTCCCTGATGTCGTCGAACCCTTCTTCGGCCATCATGTGCACCCAAAAAGAATCGGGATTCATCAGAAAAGACGACCAGATGCCATTCCTCATTCCAATGTTGACGTTCTCTGCATCACTGTAATCGTTACCGGTGATGCTCAACCGTCAGAGGTACCACAAGATGGAGTCAATAATGCTACAGTCCAAAAGACCTCATCCGGCGGTAAACCGTTCGGACAAGGATGGCCTTGTTCTCCTAACCACCCATCAGTCGAAGATCGAGTTGTCACAAATCAGGCTGTAATGGCCATAAGTCCTAGACGGCGATCTTGTACCTTCATTTGTGCCTCTTAGACGTCCGGTGGCTACACTTCTTCGATTTTGGGCATTATCAAACCATGCTTGACAACATCTCATAACAGTAGTTGGGTTTATGTTCGTACGGTTAGCGATTTCTCGAAATGACAACCCCGCTTCCCGTAGACCAATAACTCGACCGCTTTCAAATTTACGTAGCTGGCGATAAATTAAATATACACTTGCTCTAGACATTTTAACAACAACTAAACATCGACTTTGGATCTCCTCGAACAGCTGGTTTCTTGTAAAATTTGAAAAACTTGGAAAAAACGATTACAATATTTGAGTAACGAAAATTGTTTACATGAAAAGACCAAATTCTCCAAATTTAATAATTCACTCCTTGCTATACTATCTATGTTTTACCAAGAAAAAATTGAAATTTAAACTCTCCTTCTGGGTGTTTCAGTTTCTTTGTCGATTTTTTAGATCTCCAAATATTCCAAGAACCTCCTCTCCTACCAGAAATATGAACAATATCAATCTAGCAACGCCGCTAATGAAACGGGTGGCATCCAGAGAGGTGGTCAGTTCAAAAGAGGGGGGGCAAGTTCGGCCGACGTCCGGAATTTATGATATTGGCTTTCTGGAACACGCGAAACGTTCCCAGAAGTCCTGGCGCAGTGCTGCCGTCTGTCTGACAGGAGTAAAACCTGATTTATAACCTGCTAACGGTCGCAAACGTGGGAATACCCGTTCGAAGGTTTTTTCTGACGGTTGACGGTGGTTTTCCGGTGGTTAAACCGGACTGGTGGGACTCTAGAGCAGCGGCGCCTTTGATGTCGCCGCCGCTTTATTTTTCCGTTTTAGCGATCGAAGGCGGGACGCTAAAAGGACTTTGGTTGTCGTGTTACTTTCAGAGAGTTTGTTCCGGGAACGTGGAATTGATCGCCAACGAATTCCATTAATTTATTTATCGATATGTTAACCTCAAAGGTGATTAAATGAGGTAGTTGGAAGATTGCTTGCATCGAGGTATTAGAATATGAACTGAATATTCGAATTTTTATGTCATTGATGGTAAATTGAACCACAAGACAATAATGATAACTATTACTTTCGAAGAATGATACACTAATTGACAAAGAAACTGCAACACCCAGAAAGAGCTGTTTGAATTAAAATTTTCTTCGGTAAAACATATCACAAATGGTCACAAATCAATGAAGACCATTTGGAAGACCAAATTGGAGGACGCACTTCAAACTGCTTGACCATCCTTATTTTCCTCCAAATCTGGCCCCAAGTGACTACTGGCTTTTTGCAGACCCAAAAGAAATGCTACAGGGAAACGAATTTTGCTTTGAGGATATAAATCCCGAGGTTGTAACTTATTTCGAAAGCATAGACGAATTTTTCTGCAAAGGAGGTATCGAAAACGAAGAGGAATTTTGGATTACATGTCTCACTCTTGAAGGTAACTATTTAGACGAATAAAGTGTTACATCACTTCTCAGTCTATAAGTTCTCAGAGCAGTCGAGTGAAAAACTACCGTCATATTTGTGGAGG
Organism: Harmonia axyridis; assembly: GCF_914767665.1. Classification (NCBI taxonomy): domain Eukaryota; kingdom Metazoa; phylum Arthropoda; class Insecta; order Coleoptera; family Coccinellidae; genus Harmonia; species Harmonia axyridis. Next base: position 38,822,343 of record NC_059505.1, read on the forward strand.
AATTAAAATGCGGTATGGTCTATCTGTAAGACATGCTGAGAAGAAACCTTGTTCTAAACTCTCTTTGAATTTTGTCAACAAAGGTGTATGGGCACCAAACACATGAGGCAAACTTCAACTGAAGTCTAACTAGGCTAATGCAGAGACCTTAAAGTATCAGCATCTCATTCTGAAAGACCCTGGAGCGGTGGATTCTGAAGTGACTATGTTGACGAATGAAAAGTTACATCGCTTTCATCATAGAAGCTGTTCGAGTAGACGAGTGTTGGACTGGCCTCATATGAGTTCTGGAGAACTAAGAAGAAACATCTTAACTCCTTCAACTTCAACTCTGTCACTGTCAACATAAGTGTATGAACACCAAACATAGGAGACAAATCCCAAGTGAGGTCTGCGTAGACTAACGCAGAGACCTTAAAGTATCAGCATCTGATTCTGGAAGACTTTGGAGCGTTGAAAGTGACTATGATAACTTTCATCATAGAAGCTATTAGAGTAGACGAGTGTAGGACTGACCTAAGTTCTGGAGAACTTAGAAGGAACCTCTAAACTCTGTCACCGTCAACCAAAGTATATGGGCACCAAACACAGGAGGCAAATCCCAAGTGGGGTCTAACTAACCCAACCCAGAGACCTTGAATCAAGTGCATCTGATTCTAGAAGACTTTTGAGCGTTGGAGGTTGAAGGTGACTATGTATGTCGACGAATAAAGTGTTACATCACATCTCATTCTAGAAGCTGCTAGAGTAGACAAGCGTAGGACTGGCCTCTTATGAGTTCTGGAGAACTAAGAAGAAACTCTTTCAACTCTGTCACTGTCAACATAAGTGTATGGGCACCAAACACAGGAGGCAAATCCCAATTGGGGTCTAAGTAACCTAACCCAGAGACCTTAAATTAAGTGCATCTGATTCTTGAAGACTTTGGAGCGTTGGAGATTGAAGGTGACTATGTATGTCGACGAATAAAGTGTTACATCACATCTCATTCTAGAAGCTGCTAGAGTAGACTAGTGTGGGACTGGCCTCATATGAGTTCTAGAGAACTTAGAAGAAACCTCTAAACTCTTTCAACTCTGTCACCGTCAACCAAAGTGTATGGGCACCAAACACAGGAGGCAAATTCCAAGTGGGGTCTAACTAACCTAACCCAGTGACCTTAAATTGAGTGCATCTGATTCTGGAAGACTTTGGAGCGTTGGAGGTTTAGTGACTATGTATGTCGACAAATAAAGTGTTACATCACATCTCATTCTAGAAGCTGCTAGAGTAGACTAGTGTGGGACTGGCCTCATATGAGTTCTAGAGAACTTAGAAGAAACCTCTAAACTCTTTCAACTCTGTCACCGTCAACCAAAGTGTATGGGCACCAAACACAGGAGGCAAATTCCAAGTGGGGTCTAACTAACCTAACCCAGTGACCTTAAATTGAGTGCATCTGATTCTGGAAGACTTTGGAGCGTTGGAGGTTTAGTGACTATGTATGTCGACAAATAAAGTGTTACATCACATCTCATTCTAGAAGCTGCTAGAGTAGACAAGTGTAGAACTGGCCACATATGAGTTCTGGAGAACTGAGAAGAAACCTCTAAACTCTGTCACTGTATGGACACCAAACACAGGAGACAAACTAGACTAACGCAGAGACCCTAATCTCAATCTGAAAGACCCTGAACATCTCCAGCTGAAAGAACGACTCCACCATCCCCTAATTTCATCTGTATTAACTTCGGAGTCATCTCCGCCTCTTTCGACCGACTTTCTTGTCGTAAATCGCTATCTCGGTGCCAGCCAACATGCCCTGAATCATAATTCACCATCAGATCGTCCTAATTTCGTCGGCGCTTAATCAAATCGAGTCCGAAATATCTCGGTTGTAAATGCCTCCCTCATCCCTCTCTCTCTCCCCCCTTGTCTTTTGACCGGGTTCCGATATGACTAATTGAAAACGTCTAGCGATACAAAGGCAACGTTTCGTGCGGATTAATTTCTATCATCAGTTACGCCGCTCGGCCAGCTCCGTGATATCGGAGCTAGGAAGAGCACGGTTGAGTTATCGCAATCGATTAAGCGCACGGCGGGACGACGGTGTCTTGTTTCTTCCGTTTATTAACTGCGGGATGGAATGTTTGAGAGAACGATTACACTGGCGGGGACGATAATTTTATGGGCATTTCTTTTTTTTTGTGTGACACCGTCGACCGAGGGTTGACGAGTGGGTTTTATGGTTTAGGTGGATGTTTATGGACGTGCTTCGAAGGCGAAGCTTGGAATTAGGTTAGTTTAACACATAAACAACCTAACTATATAGCTTTGGTGTTACATTTCAATTTCTGGAAAACATCAGTCATCCTAGTAAAAAGCAGGTACGAACTTCGGAATTTGAGAAAACCAGCTATAAACTCGTAGAACCTTGTATTTGGACATCCTCGAAGTTGTCTCAAAACCTACATATGGTAGGGTGTCTGCAACTATCAAAATTTAGGCTCGAAGGTCATAAAGTTCTGGTTTTTTTTTATATTTTTGCAAATATCTCGTTCCTAATAGATCTTTCGCTATTTATTGTTATTATAAATATTGTATCACCAGCTACAGAGATTTCTATGCAGAAGTCCAACAACAAGCTATCAAAACAGCACAATTAACTAAAGGGTGTTTTTTTTAGGACTATATAACTTTAAATTGCAATAAAACAACGATGGATTATTCGATTGACATGAATTTCATTTATTCGCAAGATAATCTTGTGGCATTACATTTTGAATATGATTTCTGGAATATGACCGCCACAGCTGGCTTGGATGTAGTCCAATCTAGACGTCCAATTGTGGATGACTTTTTACAATATTTGTGGCCGTATATCGGCAATAACAAAGTGAATGTTGTCTTTCAAATGGTCAAGGGTTTGTGGCTTATTCGCATAGACCAATGACTTAACTTAGCCCCACAAGATCTTGGAGGCCAATTCACAGGTCCAAAACGTGAAATTAGGCGGTCACCAAACGTCTCTTTCAATAAATCAATTGTGGCACGAGCTGTGTGACATGTTGCGCCGTGTTGTTGGAACCACAGCTCCTGGACATCATGGTTGTTCAATTCAGGAATGAAAAAGTTAGTAATCATGGCTCTATACCGTTAACCATTGACTGTAACGTTCTGGCCATCATCGTTTTTGAAGAAGTACGGACCAATGATTCCACCAGCCCATAAAGCGCACCAAACAGTCAGTTTTTCTGGATGTAACGGTGTTTCGACATACACTTGAGGATTAGCTTCACTTCAAATGCGGCAGTTTTGTTTGTTGACGTAGCCATTCAACCAGAAGTGCGCTTCATCGCTAAACAAAATTCGCTTATGAAAATCGGGAACAACGGCAATCTCATTTTGGGCCCATTCCACGAATCTACGCCTTATTTGATGATCGTTTGGCTTCAATTCTTGCACGAGTTGGATTTTGTAAGCATGCAAACCAAGATCCTTCCGCAAAATCTTCCATAAAGTAAATGGACACAGATCCAATTCCTGTGCTCGATGGCGGCTAGACTCATTCGGGTCTTCCTCAATGCTATGCTCTACAGCATCAATAGCTTCTTCTGTACGCATCGTACGGCGTCTCAGGGGATGCGCGTTATCAATGAGAGTAAAAGTGGTGCGAAAACGTTCCATGGTTAATCGAATTAACTGCTCTGATGGACGATTTTGTCGACGATAAAATGGACGTAGTGCGCGATACGTATTCCGCACAGAACCATTATTTTCGAAATAAAATTGCACTATTCGCAAGCGTTATTCAGGCGTGAGTCTATTCATGATGAATTGCCAAACCAAACTTAGAATAAGTCACTTTACAGCTTTCAAATCGGTCACCATCTTGAACAGTAATGCCAATTTAAAGTTATATATCTCGAAAAAAAACACCCATTATAATATCTTTCATCTGGATATACCTACACCTACAATCTCTGTTTTATGAATTATCAAAGTAGTTTGAGTGGCATATACGCCATTCAACTAGATCATCCAACAACCACAGACATTGGTAGGTTGTAAGAGATAACGTTCAAAATAAGTGTATTTTTAGACTATCCAGAAAAACTAGGATATCTCAAAGGTTTGATCATAATGGTACATTCAGAACGTAAAAGCTCAGATGAACAAGTACGCTTTCGCCGAACTTTTTACCCCATCCAAACCTTTCCTAAGTCGAACAACATAACTCATAGATAAAATCGAGCAACCCTCTACTTCTACTTCTGTATATGTGGAACAAAAACGTCATCGACCGTAATCATTACAGAAGAGAAGATCCCTCGAATATTGTTGTCTCGGAAAGTTTCGTGACTTTTTGTCAGCCTCATTCACGGTTGCTGGAAGGGGCCAAAAGTTCTCTCGCGAAGAACAATCCTAGCCATCATCCTCCCCCGCTCTTCTTGGAAGTTTGCAGTTTATCTGTTTGCACAATGAGGGATTTCTTTGCGAGTCGAGATAAACTGAGAGACGGAGACGGGCGACTAGCGTCGAGGCGGCGTCTGCCCGTTAACGTAACTGATAAAAGTTATTTGAAGAGAGTGACGCTCAAGCATCCACGTCGTCCGCCCCGGTTTGGGCAGACAGACAACGTTTAATAACCTGGAAATCGCCGAGTATTTTGTCGGATCAGAGCCAAGGGCGTAGAAATGGGGGGAGGGGTCTACTGGGGGTAATTACCCCCCCCCCCCAAGATTCCCAATATGAAGGTTTTTTTTAGAGCTATAGAACTTTAAATTGCAATAAAACAACGATGGATTATTCGATTGACATGCATTTTATTTATCCGCAAGATAATCTTGTGGCATTACATTTCAAATATGATTTTTGGCATATGACCGCCACGGCTGGCTCGGATGTAGTCCAATCTGGACGTCCAATTTTCGATGACTTTTTCCAACATTTGTGGCCGTATATCGGCAATAACACGGCGAATGTTGCCTTCCAAATGGTCAAGGGTTTGTGGCTTATCCGCATAGACCAATGACTTTGCATAGCCGCTCAGAAACTAGTCTAGCGGTGTTAAATCACAAGATCTTGGAGGCCAATTCAAAGGTCCAAAACGTGAAATTAGGCGGTCACCAAATGTGTCTTTCAATAAATCGATTGTGGCACGAGCTGTGTGACATGTTGTGCCGTCTTGTTGGAACCACAGCTCCTGGACATCATGGTTGTTCAATTCAGGAATGAAAAAGTTAGTAATCATGGCTCTATACCGATCACCATTGACTGTAACGTTCTGGCCATCATCGTTTTTGAAGAAGTACGGACCAATGATTCCACCAGCCCATAAAGCGCATCAAACAGTCGGTTGAGGATTAGTTTCACTCCAAATGTGGCAGTTTTGTTTGTTGACGTAGCCATTCAACCAGAAGTGCGCTTCATCGCTGAACGAAATGAAATGGAAGTAGTGCGCGATACGTATTCCGCACAGAACCATTATTTTCGAAATAAAATTGCACTATTTACAAGCGTTGTTCAGGCGTGAGTCTATTCATGATGAATTGCCAAACCAAACTGAGAATAAATCACTTGACAGCTGTTAAATCGGTCGCCATCACGAACACTAATGCCAACTCAAAGTTATATACCTCAAAAAAAAAACAACCGCTATAAGCTTCACTAAAAAGTACGATACCCAAGAAACACCCTATATCTCGAAAACAAAGCATTTGCGAGTTCATATTCTTGAAACTTTCTTAATATTATCCAAGGAATCTCCGTAACTCTTATTCAGGGACATCCAGTGTAAGGTAATGACAACCGAATTGGTAATGAAAAAAATTATTTCGAGTAATTTGGTTCAAACTTCGTTGTCAAATATTATTTCTCACATTACAGATATGAGCAAACGTTGTCCTAAAAAAATTTTTTTTCGTTTACCATCCCCCCCTCCCAAGAAAAAAGAAGAACTACGCCCTTGGGCAGACAGACAACGTTTAATAACCTGGAAATCGCGGAGTATTTTGTCGGATCGGAGCAAGAAACCTGGTTTCGGGGACTTGAGGAATTTTACGAGTCGAGTTCTCGACACTCGAACAAGTTTTACAGAGTTCGTTATTTGACTCTGCGTTTTTTTTTAACAGTCGGAGATTGAAAGATCCAAACTGAAGATCCCTCCGGAGTTTCCGGTCAATTCGAGCGGAAACAAATTCATTATAAACGCTGGGAGTTTTACAGAGAGGTTTGTTGTTTCCACGTCACCTGGTTTCTCATTATCTCTGCTTTCATCTTGTGGACACTCTGGGGGCTGAGTAGCGAAACATACTCGTGAAAAATGAAAAAACCGTATTGATTTTTATGTTGATATTACGGTATCGAATAACAAAGCTTTATGCTGAACCTTCAGCTGAATTATTAAGAGCCTCAGAGATGTTTCGAGAGTTCAACTGAATTCAGGAGATTAGTGTACAGGACTTAGTATGTTTTGATGTCATGACATTTAGAAGTTGTCGAGAATTCAACTGAATTAAGGAGATATGAGTGACGCATTAAGTATGTTTTGATGTCATGGCATTTGGAAGTTGTCAAGGAATTAACTGGATAATAAAGAGACATTTTAGAAAGCTTGGAGCTTATGGGATATTGAGAAATACCAAAAAATTATGATAGTGGGCTATTCAAAATGAAGCCTCTTATTTGAAAATCCTGTATAAGAAACAAAATATTGGACAGAAGCTGCCGACAACAGCAGATGACAATAACACGAACGAAACTGCAAATAGTAAAGTAAATCAAGAAGAAGAGATGACACTGCTATCATAACTACAAACTTGAAATAGAGTCTTCGTATTGCCAAAAACTCAAATTCAAGAAGTTTAGATAACAGAATATATGCTAGATATGGCAAAAAAATTGAGGCTGGCATCACTACAAGTGATCTGGCAGCTCTACGCTTTTGTCCTTAAGAAAAATTATCAACTTCAAACAATGAAGCATGTGTAGATGTTATCTCAGTATGAGCAGAGAAAACTTAAACGGGGCATCATACATTTCAACATATGATACCAGAGTACAGATAAAAACATCAGCAAAAACTTCGACTCCCCGAATAGATTAGATTGATTTGAGTGTCTGTTTACAGAATAAGCTGACATAGTTATATTGAAGGTCCTCCTCTTCATCCAAACAAAATCCCCTCCTTCCTTGCTCTTCACCAGAAGTTGAGGACATAAATATTATAATTAAATATAATATCGAAAAAGAAAAGAACCAGAAAGAAGTAATGACAGTAATAGTTTTCATTATATCGATTCAAAGTTATTGACTCATTCCAAAGGAAAATCTGAAACTGAATGGATAGCTTGGAAACCACCCTGAAATTTATAAATTGGACAAGTACTCAGCAAGTGGTCAATGGTTTCTTCTACACCACACTCACGTAGTGGACTTTCAATAGAACGCCATTTGAAGAGCATACTATTGCAACGATCATGACCAGTCCTAAGTCGGTATGAAATACACCAAATTTTCCTAGAAAGATTGAAATTTGGAACTTCTTCTGACCAACCTCCTATATGAGAACTCTCCAACAGCTTAGTGCTAGTTTCAACTCATCATTTTCATGACTGCTATTAGCGAAGTTCTGTTTTGGTTATGCGAATTTGAAGTAACGTTGAGCCATTAAATTTTGTTTTAAACTTGGTGTGATGTACGAAAAGTTAAAACAAACCTATGGAAAACAATTTTAATCAATAGCCTTAGTGTTACGCTGATACAAAAACTGATGAAAACTTTGAACGTGTGAACATTCTAGTGACATTAGACCGTCGTTTGAAATTAACAGTGTTAAATGAACAATTAAATTTGATCAGAATTACTGGCCATAAAATTTTAACTGAACATCTGCACTTGCAAAAGTTCTGTGCCAAAAAGGTGCACTCTCCATAACAGAATTTCGACCTTAAAAGTTTTTCCTGTGGTACCTCAGCCCCCTATTCATCTGACCTCAATCACTGTGACTTTTTGCCTCCTCCTACACAGAAAAATGTCCTCAAAGGAGGTCATTTGGGACTTTAGAAAACATCCAAAAGAGTGTAACTTACATACATACTGAAGACCATACCGGTTGAAGTTCTCCAGCTTTGCTCCCAATAGAGAGAACAACGTCTCCATTGGTATGCTGCTGCACAAAGGATCTAATTTGAAGGAAATGACCTAACAAAATTGAAACTTTGTTGGTTTTTTGGTCACACCTCTTACGTACAATATTCACCATCCCTAAAAATGTAGACAAAACATATGTAACAACAAATTACGCCACCAACCAATCCAACCCTTCATCATCCAAATTTTTCCATCCCAAAAAACAAAAACATTAATTGGGTTACACAACTGAACAGCTCTCTTCCACCCCGTCCAAACTCCCATATATCCCTCTCGACCTCCCCCTCCCAACACCCTCTAATCGTATCAACTTGTCATCGCTACGCCGTAGAGGGCGTAGAAAACAAAAACTTTCTCCCCCTACGTCCCCATCTAATCTTTTTTCCTTTCAATAAATAATAACGGCGGAAAATTAGGAAAAGCTTTTAAGCGTAGCGGAAGCATGTGAAAACTCTGCGCTATAGGGTCACGGCGGAGTTTTGCTTATCTAAAACCTCTTCTTCCCGCACCAAGCTACCCTTCGGGACTTCGAGAAAGTGTTCCACCATGGGCCACTTCCGGAACGGGGAGCAGGCCGCATGTAAATATTTCCAGCCCCCTATCTATAACTTGATTAAATTTCCAGGTCCTTAGTTTGGGAAGTTATCTTGATGGCCTTCAGGGTGGCTATGGAATTCTCGCTTCCTCTCTTGGGCCGAGGGTGGGGGGTAGGAGGAGGGGTTGTTATACAAGGTGTGCCACAACGTGGAAAGTTGACTGGGTGGCGGATCGATAACCGGAAGTTTTGGGGATGAGGAAAGATGCTGTTATGATTTTATAATGCAGTAACTTCTGCAGACTGCAATATCTATTGTAGATTCGATGGGATAGACTGACATCAAAATGGTATAGAACGCAGAGGGGATTTCCAAAGGATAATACCTATTTGTGAAGAAGATTCATGAACCTTTTTGATAAATATAATACTTGATATATATTCTGATTGTCACTACGAGAAAAACTGAAAATGCACATATTCTTCATAGTATAGTATATCCAAAGTCACTTGGAGGAAGCCAGAATATTTCGATTACACAAGGGTTGTCCAAATTTCCAGAAATTTCTTTGGAACCAGTAAATTTATTGCCTAGAAACAATTTCAAATAAACACAGGTATTTAGCAGATCGTGGTATCCACAAAGAGACATCTGGCCAAGCATTTTTATGGACTAGTTCAAGTGACTTTGGATAAACTATACCTTTATGGATATCTATTGTATATTATATACATGCATAGGCGTACAACTTTGCTTCCGCCATTTTTTCCGTTTCCAAGTATGTCTTGACCACTTTCGCAACATTGAGTTGAGCATTGTCATGGTGTAAAATCACTTTATAATGTCTCTCGTTGTATTATGCCGTTTGTCTTTCAATGCTCGGCTCAAACGCATTAATTGCGTTCTATAAGGATCGCCTGAGATTGTTCAATTCGGTTTTAACAACTCATAATATACTACGCCGAGCTGGTCCCAGCAAATACTGAGCATGGCCTAGAAACCGTGAATATTCGGTTTGGCCGTCGACAAGGAAGCATGGCCGGGTTATCCATGATTTTCTGCACTTGGGATTATCGTAATGAACCCATTCTTTGCATTCATTGCCTTGCAAGCAGCTGTTCACAAGCAAACAAACGGCGTTCAACATCTCTCCTTCAACTCGTACCGACACCCAATTTCCTTGTTTCTGAATCATTCATTAGGAAATGGCTTGTTGCGTCACTCCCAATGATCCTGCCAATCCGTGTTGCGTTTGACACTAGTATCTTCGAAAACCTTCCCTCTTCCACCGCCATGCTGGTCTTCGACGTCAAAATCACCATTCCTGGAGTGTTGAAACAACTCCCGGCACGTTCTTTCACTGAAAGCGGCCTCACCATAGGTATTTGAAAGCATTCAATGTGCCTCAGTCGCAAATTTCTTCATATTAAATCAGAAAATTAAAAATGACGAGAATTCAGCTCGTAAACTGACATGAACTTTATGATGCAAAACAGCCATTTATTGCAAAACGGACAGGCAAAATTGTACACCTAAAGTAAATGTTGTAGTTCCAATGAAAGCCGTTCTTTCCTTACAAATAATATATTGAAATACTAATGAACATCTCCATGTTCTCTGCTCTTTTGATGACTATCTGAAAATTTAAGAAGACCTTCCTAATTTAATCAGACTCCTACTTTGCACAGTACATCAACGCAGTAGTATAATCTGGCTGGTCTATCTAGCCCGCAGATGTATCTTGGCGATAGATATCTCTAATCCGCAAAACGATTTGGTCAGATAGACCCTTCTGGAGCGAATACCATAATATTGGAAGTTTTAATTCCTGTGCCACCAAGTTTGCACAATCCAAATTAAAACTATGACCGCAGGCACGAGCTCAATTTGATTTGCCAAACTGGCTTGAGTATGCCAGTTTGAGAAAATGTGTAATGAATAAATCGGCTCTCAGATCCTTACTCAATTGCATGGGCCTTTTTAAAAGCAATTATAAATAATATAGAATAAACGCAGACTTTTTCTGAATAACGTAAGAAAAAATCAATCATCCTAAATTCCTCACTTCCACTATCTAATAATTCAACTTTCTCTTTATTACAGATCATGCAAAATCTCAAATCAGAAATGCCGAAACTGAAGAACATTGTAATTGAAGATATAAGGTGAGCAATAGATTAATTCACAGATGGTTGAAGAACAGTCTGGTCATTTCGTTATGTGATACATAATATATAGTCCGGGAGAAAGGTGCAAATTTGGTTGATTATTTCCTCCCGAGAGATACTTGGTGAGATGCATCAGATAATAGTAATAAAAAGCCTCGTGAACGTCAGCTAGGGCTCTGATGGGGGGAAGAGCGGCGGCAGCCCCCCAAACACGAAAAAAAAAATACATTCAGTCATTTCCTCCCAACTGTAAATTTGTCAAATTGTAGCTAACCCAATATATAGACGAAAAAATACAATCAGCTGGCTATAGCATAGTGTATTATACGTCAGCTGGTGCCTCAAACAAGAAAAAAAAAATATTTTCAATGACAGCTCTGACAGCGACTCTAATACTGAATCAGAGAGTGTAAGTAAATAAATATTATTGTGCAACATGTGGAGAAAGTCCTTTTCTCGCGAGTGTGGCACTTTCTGATTCATTATCAGAGTCGCTATCGGAGCTGTCCTTGAAAATATAATTTTTTCTCATGTTTGAGGCACCAGCTGACGTATAATACACTATGCTATAGCCAGCTGATTGTATTTTTTCGTCTTGATATTGGGTTAGCTACAATTTGACAAATTTTCAGTTGGGAGGAAATGACTGAATGTATTTTTTTTTCTTCGTGTTTGGGGGACTGCCGCCGCTCTTTCCCCCAGCAGAGTCGTAGCTGACGTTCACGAGGTTTTTTATTACTATTATCTGATGCATTCTACTAATTACCGTTGGAGAGGAACTTGGTCATGTATATCTGTTACTGGCTCCCGGACTAATACCTTATTTTGTAAATCCCATCCCCAACCCTTAAATCAACACCAGCAAATGAGACTCTAAACTCTTTCCACCGTACAACAAAACTGCAGCATTGATTGGTGGATCGAATATAATTATAAATTTCGCAGTTGGCAAAATCGTTGCGGAAACAGTATATTTCTCGTGGATTCCAAATTAAACGACGTGTTGTTTCGAACGTACAGTACCCATTTATTCATTTCGTTCGATTGAGGCATCTAATTATATAGGGACTGGGAGGCTATAATGGCATTCCTATTTCGGCAACTGTCGGAATCAATTCGGCCATTGCTCTGCACTGAATTAATTGAAAATTTCACATTTGAGGTGAGCCTGCAAATTTAAACGGATATGTCCGTTTTCAAGTTGCCCCCACTGGGCGGGCCACTCCGAATATCTAGGAACGCTAGGAGATTGACAGTGTTGGTAACAATTGTTAACGTGGTGTGCAATAGTTGTGGAATGTAATGTTGGAATTGGATTATTATTATTGGTTGATGTGAAATTCAACATATTTAGATGAATTATATGGTTTTATGATTGAGTGGTGTGGGCATGAATTGATTGTTTAGATAATTCGCCAATTACCATGTACCAAATCGAAAAAAAGGAGTGCACTGCATCGAAATACCATGGTTATACATGATGCGCCATGACTAACTCCCACATTTAGTATTATTATTTGAACTGGGGTCGTTGTGGCTCGATAAGCCTTCCGGGAACTGTGACCATGTAGATCTTTTGTTCTCTACCCTACTCATTCATGGAAACCCAAGGAGGTCGTTAATGGCGTTGATGAAATTGACAACCTCCTTAGGGGCCTGGCCGTTACCTCACGGGTATCAACCACCGGCTTTCCCATATGAATGGTTCTTAGGCAAGCACGCTCTGGACACTTGCATATCAAGTGTTCAGCTGTTTCTGCTTCTGATCCACAGAGTCGGCAAATCTCATCTGCTAAATTTCCCATACGGTACAAATGATATTTGTTTCGACAGTGCCCCGTCAGCAGTCCCACCATTACCCCAAGCTCAGCTCGTACATCTTCAAGAGCTTTCTGGCATAGGTATGTTTGTCCAGTGGGTTATCTTGTCATTCAACTCCCATTGATGGACCACTGTTGAAGATCTTTATTCAAGTAGACAGTGTGAATTACAAATAGTGCAAGTGTATATAGGACACAATTCAATGGTACATATAAGTATATATCACAAGGTAACAAAGGAATGTAGGCAGTGAACAATGGTATAAGAGAAAATCAAAAATTGTCTCTGATGACGCTCAACCGTTCACTCTCACACACTTAGAGCGGAAAAGGCCTTAATCCCGAACACGAACACATGCAACACGCACAAAAGATCAATTACGCTCTGTGGATCTTGCCAGAGGTAGCAAAAGATAAAATGCTAATCCCACGCTCTGCGACTGACATCTTTGTGGATGGACCATCCTCCTCGTAGAGTTGTCATCACGAGGTCCCTTCTATTTGGCGTGGTGTCTATTGAGAGGGCTTGTAGAATGGCACTGCTTTCTCGGCACCAGAACCCCCTTGCTCCGATGATGAAAGGTAGAACTTGGATGCTTCTGCCAGGATTCTTTATATTGGTCTTTTCCTAGCCCACAGATAGGCTCAGGGCTAGCAGGTGTTAACCTTGTTGAACTTTTTGCAAGTTCATCGGCTTTTTCGTTTCCTTCAACACCACAGTGCCCTGGTACCCATAATAGAGCCACTTCATTGGCTCTGGCCAGTTGCTTTATGGTGTAACGGCACTCCCAGATCAACAAAGACCCCTGCCAGTACGATACCAGGGATCTCAGAGTGGTCTGATTGTCCGTAGTGATGTAGACATACACCTCCCTGAGGTTCATTTTAAGACACTCCTGAGCGCATACGTTAACAACCAGTATCTCGTTCTCTAAAATACATGCCTCACTTCCTATGGCTTTAGAAATCCTCAGTTTAGGTCCATATACCCCAATGCCAACTCCCACATTTATAGGTGTTCTATCAAAAACATATCAATCCTAAATTTTCCGTAATGTAATCTATCTAATCTTTTGGAATCTATATCGTTCATATGGTCTTGGTCTTGGCTTGGATTTTCATTACTTTTTTGAGATTTGTGGGAGTTATTTTGGCGATTTCTTTTCCAATTGGAGTCTCCATGTTGTCGAGGGTCCTCTGACAATGTTGAAATCCTCTCCTTGTGGTAATACCACAGAGGAAAACTGCAAAAACCACTAAAGCTCCTGAAGATCATCTGACCAAGAACATCAGGTTGGCACGAAATCATAGAGGAAAACAAATCAGATCAATTAATAAAGAATTAATTCAAACAAGAGACATACATCTTCTGGAGAATGAAGTATAGACGACATGTGCAGTATCTTGGTGGATACAGAACATCTCTGAATCATATTCTTCGTCGAATTCTTCAATTTTTAGTCAGGAAAAAAAGATCCGGTGCTTTCACCTTCAATTGGAAAACCCGATGTAGTTCAAACTACAGCGTTAGAATCATTAGAATCAGGAGATCAATTTCGCCCCCAAAATAAGTTCGTCTGGTCTCTATCGAAAATTTTTGAAATTTGGAAGTTAATCGTGGCTCTCAGTATATTTCTCTTTCGTAACTACGTGAGGAGAGTATCATAAATTAGTGGATATGAAAAATAATTGTAATTCGTCCGAATCTATTACATCATCGTCAAGGTGGGCTTACTCCAAACAAGTATCCTATCATCACAACATTTTTAAATGCGTCACAAAACCCATTTCTAATGAACTGACACATTATATAACTATAACTCATTTGACAGATTACATTCAAACTTCGTGTGATTACAGAGGGCAGTTGAGTCGATTCAGAGGCCCTTGAAATCTCAGCTCACCAAAAGAAATAGCGATAAGAGTCTCACCTACCCCACTACTCGTAGTTTCCCAACTTGGGATGCCAGCGCCGTGGCGTCTTTCGAGATCGATTGTCGTCACGACGTAAGCACCTAAATTTCGCGATAATTTACATTCACGTCGACCGGATGGCGTCTTAATGCCTGTCGACGTGAACAGGCCGACTCGATGATAGCCCGTTAAGCACTGACAAAACATGATTAAGCTTCCTGTCGTCCCTGGACTGATGACGCCAATCTTTCAAAACCCCAAACTCTTCGAAATCACGGCTTATTCAGTCGACACGTTGGGGCTTTTAAGACTCCCTGATGGGCTGGATCGAGTTGTTATCAAGGTGCAGCTCCATCTATCAAATCGAACATGCGTTGAAGTTTGTCAACCCCGGTGGAAAGTTGGGACAGTTCAATTCGATAAGTGTTGACAGCTGATTTCGTTATTCGGTTCTGTTGAGCATCTTAACAAGTCAAATGAAAAGACCCCGGTCTGCCATAGTAAAACACATTTTTTTGGCAGCATTAGATTTTATTATTCAACATAGTGCCTTCGAGGGCGATACAGCGATTATAGCGATCTTCCAACTTTTTATACCATTTTTGTAGTACGATTTTTCTTTCGCTTCAAAATAGGCCTCAGTTTCGGTGATGACTTCTTCATTGGCGCTGAATTTCTTTTCAGCGAGCATTCTTTTTAGGTCTGAGAACAGAAAAAAGTCGCTGGGGGTCAGATCAGGCGAATACGCTGAATGCAGAAGCAATTCGAAGCCCAAATCATGCAATTTTTCCATTGTTTTTATTGATTAGTGACACGGCGCATTGTCTTGATGAAACAGCACCTTTTTTTTCTTCAAATGGGGCCGTTTTTTAAAGATTTCATCCTTTAAACGATCCAGTAACGCTATATAATAATCGATGTCGATGGTCTGGCCCTTTTGGATGTAATCAATGAATATTATACCTTGCGCATTCCAAAATACTGATGCCATAACCTTGCTAGCTGTCTGTTGTGTTTTCCTCGCTTTGGATTCGGTTCATCGTATACAGTCCACTCAGTTGACTGTCGATTGGACTCTGGAGGGAAATGATGGAGCCATATTTCATCTATTGTCACATATCGACGCAAAATTCAGGTTCATTGCATTTGAACAGCTTCAAACACTGCTCAGAACCATTAACACATTGTTGATTTTGATCGATTGTGAGCTCGCGCGACTCCCATTTCGCACACAGCTTTCGCATGTACCAATATGCGTGAATTATATGATGTTCACCTTCAGATGATATCTTTACAATGTCTGGTGTCTCGATCAACTTCACTTTACGGTCATTCAGATTTATTTTGTAAATTTTTTTGATTTTTTTGTCGGTGACAGCCTCTTTTGGGCATCCACTGCGTTCGCCGTCTTCGGTGCTCATTTCACCACGTTCTAACTTAGCATACCAATCAATGATGGTTGATTTTTCTGGTGCAGACCCCGGAAACTTTCCATCAAGCCAAGATTTTGCTTCAACTGAATTTTTTTCCTTCAAAAAGCAATATTTTATCAGCACACGAAATTTTTGTTTCCATCTTTCCTCAAATAATAAAAGTAGCTACACTCACTACACTATCAAGCAATAGTCTGTCGTGATCAAACCATCGTAACTTCAAAGAGGAACTACCTTCGTCGATAATGGACAAAACATGATGCCCTTGATTACTTCATAATGGCCAGGGTACAGTCACTTCTTCAGAGTTTACTTGGCTATTTTCCAGAGTTTATACTCTCATCTACGTTAAACTGCTCGTTATTTCAAAATTACGTTATATATAGCTATCGGAAATGAGTTCTGATGAACTTGATCGACATAAAATTCCAGTCATAAACTTTTTTCACTTTTTATCATTCAATACTTCTGTAGCTTCTGGACCATACTTCCTACTCACTCCATTCCTTAATATGAATTTCAATTTCTCAGATGTTTCATTTTCCAATTTTGAGAGAAGTAATTGGACTGTGCTTTTCCTAATTCCTTTCTCTGAATTATGTTTATTTTAAAACCTTTCCAGTCCAAGCCACCCTTGATGCGGATGAATGAATAACAACGTTTTCTCATCATGAAATTCTCATCTTGAAGAGGCTCAACCGAAAAGTGCGTATTCGTTGAAACGTAATCAACTTACGAAGTATACCGCTGACATTTGTGTAGGAGGAAACAAAATCCATTATTCATTTTTTCCGTCTTCATTTTTAGTAATGCCATCAAAAAATCATTCGATTGTCCAAGAAAATTGCATTTCATCTTATATTTCCATCGAGGAAATCATTAGAGCAGAATGTATTTTCTCTAATTCTGTGGTTATTCCGTTCATTCTTTCACATCTTGTAGAACAAAATCGTGCGAGAATATATCAGAAACGCACAGTTTTCATGGTTATATTTTATTATTCTATGTTGGTACTCCGAACTTTCCGCCACGGCTTTATCTGTCAATTCATCAATTTGCCTTAAAGGAATCAGTTCTGCCAACCAATATTCTTCAATGCAAAAATCACTAAATTATATTTATGAAAATATTTCATTAATTTCAATGAAAATGCAATGAATTAGAGAAAATAATGTATAATACTCGTACAGAAGGCTCATTCTACCACTCGTTCATTCCAAAACTCGCCACTTCGTGGCTCGTTTTTGAATTTTGAACTCGTGGAAGAATATCAATGCCTTCTGCACTTGTATTATAAATAACTATTCTGAAATTCATAGCGATTAGATCACGAACATATATGACAATTTCGCTTGTTGACAAAGCAACCGAGTGAAAAATGTGTTCCAAAGTTGAAAAAATTCGATGCGAAAAATCAATCATCAATCAACATATGTTTTACGCATTTCATAGTCAACTGGTTTTAGTTTTTGTGTCAACGAAACCTAATAAGGATTGTTTTGCAACTGCAGATGCAAAATAAGTTATAGTGTGACGTAGGGGAGGCCCAAATATTGTGTTCCTCAACACTTTCACTCACAGCAGTAATATTTTTGGTCTAGCGTGCATTTCGATGATGTGTGGGACTTAGGACATCATCAATAGATCCTGGCTCTTCGAATTTCTTCACTCAATAAACGATTCATTTTGTTATATGACTTACCTTCATCTAAACACTATGTTTCGAAGGATAGTTCTGTTTGACATATGTCATATAAACAGGGCTGCGAAATCTATACCACGTCATGAATAACCGAGTATATTCAAAATATATTTTAATTTTCCATTCATTTCAAATTAAAATTTTCAGACTCTAAAAGTTATCCAAGCTTCAATATCAAGTGAATGAACCAATAGAGGTTTATTTCCTCGATTCTTTTGAACCCTGCGTCTTCTTCTCCCTGCAGGGGAACTGAATCTTCGAACTTCCGCCTCTCCAGAGAGGCTGCATCCTCGAATTACTCTTCCAACTCCCACCTGAGGGACCTGGAGTGTTGAATCTTCTTCAAGCTTTGAAGCTTGTATCTTCACCACAAGTGCCGGAGCTCTATCATGAATTACCTAATAACTTAGTCTAACTGAAGTTACGAACTTACCCATACCTGTTGCTAGTGATGAAGATGCTCGCAAACTCAGGCGGCTGTATATCTCGAGGAGTGATTTAAATCAAGGTGGATTATTTGAAATGATTCATTACGAAGTGAACGACTACACCTACTACTAGGGTGTTTTTTAGTTGTATGAGAAGGTTCGACGGTTGTTGTCTATGATTTGACAGTTGAGAATGTCAGACTCTGTTGACATTTCTGTGCAGTAAGGTTTGACAGTTCATCATGAATCGTTTGATGCCAGAACAACGCTTGCAAATTGTGGATGTTTTATTGTTTTGTATAAATACGGGGCCTCAAACGAGAGAAACATGGAAGATTTTTCAATACAAATTGAATTGTAATCAATTAGTTATTTATAATACAAGTGCAGAAGGCATTGATATTCTGATAGAATGAGCCTTCTGTACGAGTAGTATACATTATTTTCTCTAATTCATTGCATTTTCATTGAAATTAATGAAATATTTCCATAAATATATTTTAGTGATTTTTGCATTGGAAAATGTTGGTTGGCAGAACTGATTTCTTTAAGGCAAATTGATGAATTGACAGATAAAGCCGTGGCGGAAAGTTCGGAGTACCAACATAGAATAATAAAATATAACCATGAAAACTGTGCGGTTCTGATATATTCTCGCACGATTTTGTTTTACAAGATGTGGAAGAATGAACGGAATAACCACAGAATTAGAGAAAGTATATTATTCAACGAGTGGCAATGTAGGTTATAACTCACGCAGATGGAGTTTGCAGCACGAGCCGCAGGCGGTTCTGTAATTCATCAAGTGAGTTATGACCATTACCGCAAGTTGAATACTATACTTCATCTACGACTGTATCAATAAATACTTAGAAAAAAAATACAGACTTAGAATATAGACAGAAGAAACGGGAAATAAACATATGTGCTCGATCCCGAGAACAAGAGAGAAGGAAACTTAGTGTCACCAATCACAATCGAACTAGCTTCGGCTAGCTCGAATCCAGAACAGAGTACAGACATGGAACTTTATTGAAAAACCTTCATAGTTGCCTATAAAATGCATCAAAATATACCAAAAACCATTCCTTGTAAACGATGACTTGATGATCTTACTGCTACACCAATCTTGAAAATGTTTTCAAACTCCTTTATATTTTTTTCGGGCAAGTAATTCTGTATGGTAACATTAGCCGTTTGTCTTTTGGAAATGTATCACTATATAATATTTCATCTTCATTATCTGAATTAATCGTTTTCAGCAAAACATTCACAATAATTAGATATCAACTCAATTTGAAAGCGTCAAAATTATTGAAGTGACATTCCCTCGGACATTCCTCCCCTCAATAACAATAATGGAATGTTTTCTTTCGGCCAATCGAATAGAAGCAGAGGAGTATAGAAGCACAGATCCATATTGTGCGATTTATTATAGTGAGTTATAGTAGTGAGTTTATTATAACTCACGCTGTTTGTTAATAGATACCATTAATTGCTCAAAAGCAGTTGAATTATGAATATATAATTCAATAGGAGTAGATAAAAATTATTTTCAGCCTAAAGAATCCCAGTGGCGTAGCATTCTTCCTTCAAAAATAAAAGATGTCGTATGCTAATAAACTTTCCTCAATTGCATGTCAATAAATGCGCAATAATTATCTCTTCAAACCGAAAAATTTCATTCGAATATCTTGACCGATTTCAGAGCAATAAATAGTAATTTTTTAAGAAAAACTTCAACGCCTCGTTAAACGGACTAATGTGGATTTGTTGATTAAAATTATAGAACTGTTGGGGTAGCGTCACAACTTTACCTTGAGTTTCAAGAAGATAGAGGATTTGTTAAGGACTCAAGGGTTATAACTGAAAGGCAGATCGTGTGTAAAATGCACTTTATTTCTAAAACTAACTATTTATAATATAATTCTAGTGACGTCAAGACCAAGCGTAAATATGATGACAATAGATTTATTTTTACAATAAAAATTCCACAGTTCACCGGAAATATGAAAGTAACTTGGCATTTCTCTGGTTAACGTACTTCGAACGGAAATGAAAATGCTGATTTTATAATAGTTATTTATAATACAAGTGCAGAAGGCATTGATATTCTTCCACGAGTTCAAAATTCAAAAACGAGCCACGAAGTGGCGAGTTTTGGAATGAACGAGTGGTAGAATGAGCCTTCTGTACGAGTATTATACATTATTTTCTCTAATTCATTGCATTTTCATTGAAATTAATGAAATATTTCCATAAATATATTTTAGTGATTTTTGCATTGAAAAATGTTGGTTGGCAGAACTGATTTCTTTAAGGCAATTTGATGAATTGACAGATAAAGCCGTAGCGGAAAGTTCGGAGTGCCAACATAGTATAATAAAATATAACCATGAAAACTGTGCGTTTCTGATATATTCTCGCACGATTTTGTTCTACAAGATGTGGAAAAATGAACGGAATAACCACAGAATTAGAGAAACAAATTGAAGACACACATCCTTCAATCTATGTTTGATTAAGAAATATGAAATACCTTCTGAAATTATTTTGTATGAATATTATTAGAAAATTTTGATATGAATAGGATTTTCTGTACGTTTCGTACAGAACAAACTGTATTTCATACGCCCTGTATCCTGTATATTCAATATAAGAGTATTTTGAGAGCAGGGGTAGTAAAATATACAAAGGAATAACTCGTGTCCAGCAGGAAAATTCCGGTTTTCCTCGAGAAACGCGCAATAACTTCCGTCCTTCAGACCGTCCATTGTTGTGATCCTGGATCGAAGGACCAACGAAGCCACATCCCTCCCCTTGAGCGTCGGAATCGGGCGATAATTGCGGCCGTCTGGTTTCGGGAGGTTTGCGCTAACGCCCGGGCGTTTTGTCGGGCGGTCGCGGGCGAACAATCGTCCATTGTCCGGCTCAAATGGGCGCCGGAGTGATTGGAGCTCCGGGCGGAAGGGGATGGGGATCGACAACCACCGGAAATTGGGTGATAACTGCCCGGTATTGACTGGAATTTCCGGTATTTTTATGCTCGACGGGACGGAGGGGTAGTTTGCACCTTAAGGGTGAGGATTCAGTGCAGGAGATTGTTAATTACTGGGTGGACGAAATTAATTCTAACTTTTCTTTGCATTGCTTCAATAATCTGTAATTAGATGGTTCTTGATAATGTTTTCAAGTTCAGATATTTTTTGTGCATCACTAGCGCTTTTTACTATTTGGTTATCCTTCATTAGGTTAATGTGCCTGTTCCATTCGACCTTTCAATTCATTATCCACATCATTTATATTCTCCATTTTGCGTTGTCTCCTGGGCAATGTCTTCCCAGTAATTCTTTTAAGCACCCGTATTTCTGCCGTATTCAGTAGTCTGATCGAGTTTCAGCAGTGTAGGTTATTATAGGTCGTATTGCTGCCTTTTAAATTCTTGACTTGGTTTCTGTTCGGAGATGTTTGTTCCGCCATATTGAGTTGTTAAGGCATGCTACTATTCTAGTGGCTGTGTTGGTCTGTTCTTGTACCTTGGCTTCGACATCCCCATATCCTGACATTTCTACATCCATCCATAACTGTTCAATGATTTCATCGTCAAGAGCCAGCTTGCAAAGTGTCGGTATTTTGATGTCATGCATTTGGTTTTAAATATTGGGTGTTTCTTCTGTTCTATTGATTCTGAGAAAATCTCATTTCTGATATGGCCAGGAAAAAAGAGAGAGACCTTTTTGCCGTTCACCCATGGATTAACTTTTCTTGGCCTCTGAGAGATCTTTTGAAATTCATAGCCTGTACAGGTTAGAAGAACCTGTGTGTTCTCTGTGGGATTTGTTAGTATGTGTTACCACCAGAGCACTGTTAAATATTTATCTAGCAGTGAGTGGACCACGAGAAAATCTATTGGCTGGCCTAGGCCAGGCCTAAGCTTCATAGAAAAGCCATCAAAGCATGTATGAACCACATAATTGAAGCATTTATAGAAACCTATAGAAGGTGCTTCTTGGGGATTGTTGATCAGATATGAAATGCTATAATCTATATTAGGCTGAAATCGAAGCATGAGCTTACTAATCATCGATTCTTAGATCGCATTGGGGTGCAGAAGGAAACTCAAAGAAATAAGCAAGAATAAATATGTCACTCGGGGATTGAAGGAAATGAAAAGGTCACCCATCTGCCAGAAAAGGGGTACAAACTCGTTTCATTGGTCAAGTACCTTTCTGTGGTATGGCCAGGAAGAAGGAAAGAGACCTTGTTGCCATCACCCATGGATTACCTCTCAGTTCACTACTGATATCCATATACGTAGAGCATGTTCTCTTAAATAAATTCAGCTGACACAATTGTATAGGTGGATTTTTCGACATCTCCGCTGAACATAAAATCTCTCAGCTCAACCCAAACGCGCTGACTCTCCGAAACAAAACCAACTCGCCCCGAATATACCCAAACTTCTCGCTCAAAACGTAACAAATTCAATTATTCATCCGCCCCGTCTCTACACAGCGCGTAATCCCGTCGCATGGTACTCCGCCGAATTCCCGGCGTAAAAACCCAGCGAAACTCCCCCTCCCTTCTCCTTATCGGGAAAACAACTACGGGGCAAAGACTCCCCGGAATTTATGGCGATCGTATAACGAGTCTATCCCGAACGGACTCGTATAGGTTGCTGCCCGAATTTATTCGGCCAAGTTTCTGCGAATCGCTCGCGCCGCTCGCCGATAAAGCAGTCGTCGTCGGAATTGCTGAGTCAATTAAAAGTAGCTTTGCGCTATATCACCCCCCTAACTGCCTAACGGGCCCCCCAAGGCCCTGACATAAAGCGAAACAAACAGCCGGTCGTAAGGGAAGCCGCAAACTACGTCGAACGGACGGGGAAAGTGTGGATCGCGCTTTAGTTCGCAAACTGCGTTAACTTCCGGCAGGAACTTTGTAAGGGGGGGTGTAGAGGTGTGGTGGGGGAGGCGACGTAATTATTTCCGGTAGGTGGCGGTGATTATTTCGCTTGAAAGGCGTTGATTTCTGACGGAGGCGTCGGTCTGGCCGTAATCGCTTATCGATGGGGTTGGATTTTGTGGAAGAGTGTATTGAGTATCAGGAACTACGAGCTTGCTCTATCTTTATTTATTGACTCTAATCATTCAGACATTTAAGTCTACAAATCAGTAATTTCTCGACTCTAGGACTTAAGATGGTCCATTGGATAGAACCTTTCGAGCTCATTATTATTATTATTATTATTCACTGAATCGAGATCGTTGCAGCTCTGTTAGTCTTCCGGGAGCTGCGACCGATTTGATCTTTAGTTCTTAACCCTTCCTATTCATACAAACCCAGGGAGGCCGTCGATACTGTTAACGAAACCGACGACATCCTTAGGAGCCTTGGCTATTACTTTGTGAGCATCCAGAACTGTTTTGCCCATTTGAGTGGTTCTTCGGCCAGTCAGCTCCGGTCATTTGCACACTATGTATTTGGCTGTTTCTGCTTCTTTTCCACAGAGCCTGAAGATCTTATATGCTGACTTACCCATGCGGTACAAAAGGTATTTGCACCGACAGTGTTTTGTCATCAGCCCAATCATTACCCGAAACTCAGCTCGAAGCCCGATGCTTCAGAAACTTCTTGGTATAGGTCGGTGAAAGTACCCCAAATTTCTTTGCCTGATCAAGACCAGGAGTGTTTCTGTAGATGATTTTTCTATTGTCTCACTCCCTCTGGTAGACCGCTGCCTCATATTGATCAAACCCACAGAAGGGCTCATGACCAACAGGTGTTAACCTTGATTTTTTTTCTGCAAGTCCATTCGCTTTTTCATTTCCTTCAATACCATGATGTCCTGGTACCCATAGTAGAGTTACTTCATTCCCTCTGACCAGCAACAGAAAGTAATGGAGGTTCAATAGATGGGAGTGCAACTTACCCATAGCCAGAAAAGAACTAATGGAGTGAGAGATGAAGCATACAGCGCCAACAGAATAGCCGATGCTCTAAGAGAGATAATATGGAATAACAAGTACATGAATAACCGAGCTAAAACCAATATTCATAAGACCTGTACTTACACACGACATATAAACTCGAACTGATAATCAAAACAAAACAAACATCCTGAGAACAACAGACATAAAAACCCTTAGAAGTATACTGGGCTACACTCCTCTCTGAAAGATATGAAGCGAAGCAGTCATGTAAGGAAGGAATGTGTGATCGAAGACGTGGTTAGAGTGCGACGAGAATGAAACGACCACATAAACAGAATGAATTTGATCAGGGTAGCGAAAGTTGCTTAAGATAGTCGACCAAAGCCCTTCAGGCAGACCCACCAAAAGATGGAAAGATTCCTGGACATCAACCTCACAAGAAATAGCTGAATTGAAAAATACAGGCCTTACGACCAAGATTGAAAAATAAGATGAAGATAATATAAATAAAATTCAAATCCACGTTCAAAGAACAGAAACCCACCTAACAATGAAGATGCCACATCAACTTTGACACATAAATATAATCTTAAACAAAGAAAGGTTACTCAAGAGTTTCCCAAAACTTTGATCGACCAATCTGCGTATTGTTTATGGTTCGAAAAAGATATAATTACATCATGAGGATCACAATGATGGTCTTCATGAAACACGCTCTAGAAATTTAGTTTTCAAAGATAGTTCAAATTTTGAAATGCCGATCTTGTTTGGATGTTTATAAAAGCGGAAAAAGTGCTCCTATCCATACCCATGTTTCATATTGATGTGTAGTCACGTTGCAAAACCCATTAAAACCCCGGTAGATGCGACCAAACTCGCCCAGTACCCGAATTCGATAGCAGATAACACAAAACCTTCAATTATCCAACCTTGTGAAGAGTCGTTAATGCCGCCAGTTTGAAATTTCCGATCTTGCAAAACGTTCCATTATTCTCTCACCGTCTGTTTCGCACGCCATCCCACTCCAATCCAAAACCGCCCGGTTCTGTACGTTTTACGGACCTGAGGATATTTATGCAGCTTTTTTTCCTATGCTCTTCCCGCTCCGGCCTTCGCTAATGGCTGTTGGGGCGGCAAAAACTCAATGTTGGAGGATCTGGCCGGTGTGCAAAAGATAACAAATCTACGCGAGAACCGAACCGGGCTGATGAAAACAAAACAAATTATGTTCGGCCGGAAGATGTCGCAGTGATAGGGGAAGGAGGGGGAAGGGGAATAGGGATTAAACACATGATGGATGGGGTTTGGCTTCAGACTGGTAGATTTCATTTATTTATTTGATTCGATCCTACTTTGTGTGGGACTCTTTAGGTTTGTTGCAGAAATATTTATCTGGAAGATCGAGAATTATTCATTAGCTTTTAGATTGGAACATGCAAGGTTTTAGACATAAAATATGAAACCTCCTACAACTTATGATGAAAGAAAATATTGAAGGCAAATGGAACCCTGCTAGACAACATATTGCCTGGTTGAAGAACATAAACGAGTGGACTGGCTCAGATTTATAGTCACTGATAAGGAAAACACCATCAAGAACTCATTACTAACGGCACCTAGAAGAAAATGGTCCTTTGGTTCCTGCAGCCTACACAATCATTATGTGATCACTACTATATCATCTTCATGAACAAGAGCGGATCATCAAGGTGCTTGGTCAACATGTTCCTGGAAATTGTGTGTAAGCTTGCAATTCCCAGAGGGCAGAAGAACGTTTAGATAATAAACTGGAATCAATGTATCCTCAGGCTTGTTCTTCAGATTGCTATAAAGTCAAATCGGTACCCTGATTTGAAATGATTGTTTTTCAATGTTTTATATAAGGAGTGTCCGTGGTCTCTGAGAAATCTTTTGAAACGCACAGCTTCAACAGGTTAGAGGTATCGATTGTGTTCTGTGTGGAATTTGTTATTGTATC
Organism: Harmonia axyridis; assembly: GCF_914767665.1. NCBI lineage: Eukaryota > Metazoa > Arthropoda > Insecta > Coleoptera > Coccinellidae > Harmonia > Harmonia axyridis. Next base: position 38,848,388 of record NC_059505.1, read on the forward strand.
TTACCACACTATCACTGTTGAATGTTTATCCAGCAGTGAGTGGACCACCAAAGAATCTATATGCTCACCGAGGGCTTTGCCTTCCAATCTTCTGTTTAGAACAATGGGCTACTGACCATTGGACTAAGACAAAAACCAATGACTAAGCGTCATAAAAAGCCATCAAGGTATGTATGAACCACATAAACATTTACTGAAACCTATGGAAGGTGGTGTTGGGCGATTGTTAATCAGATATGAAATTCTATAGTCTATATATATATATATATATATATATATATATATAAGGGTGGACTCAAAGCATTGAGCTTACATTATCATCGATTCTAAGATCGTATTGGAGTGTCGAAGGAAACACAATGAAAAAGGCAAGAATAGAAATGTCTTTTTAGTTTGAGTTCACGGTCACTTGGGGATTGAAAGAAATGCCAAGAAGAGGCCATCGCACATGCTAGAAAAGGGGCTTTTACTCGTTTCATAAGCGCAGAACCTTCCTGTGGTATGGGTAAATGTTCCTACAAGAAAAACTTTCAGGAGAAGAAACAATCCGAAAGAGAAACACTCTGGCCAGAATATTCCTGGGTGGGATCATTGTGAAAAGTTTCTCCAAAACTTTGATACTGCGAGATCCAAGAAGTATCTGGATCTAAACAAAAACATCTCCTCACTAGGCTCCTTGCAGGATGTTTCCACGTTAAGAATCAACACATGAAAATTAATCTAGGTGAAAAAGGCGAGAGCAGATTCTGCTGGGAGGTGGAAGAAACTCCGAATCACCTGGTGCCTCGTCAACGCAAAAAATGCTTCAGACAAGGGACTTGTAGAAGTAAGGAAATAACCTCTTTGAAGTTACCCCAGATGATGGAGTTCATTAGGACTCTGAAACTGGAGGGCGAGCAGTCTACTATAATGACGTGTACAGATCTGATGGGGGGCACAATAGACCATGAGATCGCGGTGCAACCAAACCCTCCTTGAATCTTAATCTAAATCTACTAGTTTACTTCAATTTACCATGGTAAATTGTATTGAAAGCAAACAACAAAAGTTTGATAGAAGGTTCAAATGTGTTATTTTCAAAACCCTAAAAATTTCCTGTTTGTTGAACCTGAACCTTTAAATTCCGAGTTATTGTTTGGATTTGTCATCAGTGAGTATAAATTCGAAAATGAGAGACATCTCGACGAAATAATATAAACGTCAAATAAAGCGAGAGCTGAAATTTTGTGCACTTCTCTGTGTTCAAGGATTCAAAAGGTGGCCTTGTTCTATCCTACTCCATTTTTACTAACTGCGACATATCACTCATCGCTCTGTCATAAACTGAACAAGGTATCATCACGACAACAAAAAACGGGCGCAATTAAAATATTGCTCCCTTATTGATACCCCCTCCATTATCATCATACACCCTATCGTTCCCAATAAATCAGCGAAATTACAAAACTACCACTTCCAATTTAGTGGTGTCGGCGAGGTGTCAGTTTTCCGATCGCGCCACAAAGCCACCTTTGCATACAGATGGCGCTGCGATCGACGAACTGCCTAACTCGTCGTTTTGCCGGATCGGCCTGGAATTGACATCTCCGGGAATGAATGGCATGCACGTCGAGGGTGGGAGAGGCGGTCGGTTGACAAACGCTCCGAAAAATAATAATTACGGTCTGTGTTGAAGGATAAACGATGGCCTAGCAGCGACGGGAGGCAGGCCCACGGACGGGTCATCAGTTACCTTCGACTGACGGGGGCTAAAAAGCTTGTTTTTCACGCGGGAGCTCCCAGCGTTGTCCGGTTATCTGTTGGAACGTTACAGGAACCTGTAATTGTAACTGGAGTGGATTTGTTTTTGGGGATGTGATATTGTATAGAGTATAAGACCATTGTTTTCGAATATCATTGTCAAGTCATGTATAGGAAGCAAAAATGTACTTAGCGCCTAAGGAGTGCACATCTATCAATAAAGTATATTTCACCTTGATCATCCGTAAGTGATCAACGACGTAGTTTTCATTTGATATAAGAGGCCAATTGAAAAGTCCCCGGTCTACCGTAGTCAAACATTTTTTTGGCAAAATTCGATTTTATTTTTCAACATAGTTGCCTTCGAGGGCGATACAGCGATTAAAGCGATCTTTCAACATTTCGATATCATTTTTGTAGTAAGATTTGTCTTTCGCTCCAAAATAGGCGTAAGTTTTGGCGGTTACTTCCTCAAAGTGCATTGTTTTAATGAAACAGCAACTTTTTTTTCTTAAAATGGGGCCATTTTTTAACGATTTCCAAAAACGCTATATTATAATCGTTGCTGATGGCCTAGCTCTTTTGTACATAATCAATGAATATTATACCTTGCGCATCCCAGAATACTGCTGCCATAACCTTGCCAGCTGACTTTTGCATTTTTTCCTCGCTTTGAATTCGGTTCGTCGTGTGAAGTCCAATCAGCTGAATGTCGATTGGACTCCGTAGTGAAATTATGGAGCCATGTTTCATCCATTGTCACATATCGACGCAAAAATTCAGGTTTATTGAACTTGAACAGCTCAGAATCATTAACACGTTGTTGCTTTTGATGGATTGTGAGTTCGCGCGGCACCCATTTGCACACAGCTTTCTCATGTACTATCTTCACAATGTCCGCTATCTCGATCAACGTCACTTCACAGTGATTCAAAATTATTTTGTGGACTTTTTTGATTTTTTCGTCGGTGACAGCCTCTTTTGGGCGTTCACTGCGTTCGCCGTCTTCGCTGCTCATATTACCTCGTTTAAACTTAGCATACCAATCAATGATGGTTGATTTTCCTGGTGCAGACCCCGGAAAATCTTCATCAACCAAGAGTTTGTTTTCCTTTAGATGTTCACCAGCCAGGTTATCTCTTTGCAAGAACTAGTTCAGTGGCCACAGTGCTTTCCAGGCTATTTTTATCGAGGGTTTCAAAGATGACAATTATTTTCTCATATCTTTCACACTGTTGGTGAATACTCCTCTACATGTGACAATCGGACCAAATAAACTTATTTTTTTATAAAATGAGCAGCTATATACATGATATCTAATTGTCAAAAGGACGAATTCAAAACATTTTTCTTTCTAGATGGAACACACCTAATTTCACTGAGCTCATTTTAAAATAAACTCTGCATCATCAAACTCATATAATGAATTTTCCGAAAACAATGTCCAAAACGTCAGGGAATGTTTTTCCTTTGAAAAGCTCCATTTAAAAGCGCAGGCTGCCATAAAAAAGATCTATTCGATGTTTTGTCTCGTCTATAGGTATAATTGAATTTTACTCTTTCAAAAACGACGACGTCATCATCATAGAAAACTCTGACCCATACTGTGACATGCTAGATAATAGATCTACACAAAAATAAATGAATTTTGAAGAGCATGATGCAGTCAATTAGCAACCAGCACACACAGTCCGTCCGTTATTTCCCCCTTTAACTTTTTGGTAAGAGTCATTTGAAATATGGGAGTTAGTCCTCCGCATGTATATGTAATAATTTGCTCAAATAAACCTCTCTCAGCTCAATTCTAAATATAAATCTTACCTAATTATCAGAGGGTCAACTTTCAGATGGAACAATTCAAATTTTTCAATAGATTTCAAGCTTTTCAGAATTAAATTCAAGTATTGAATTTCTCGAAAACATTGCCTACAACTTCAAAGAGAGATCTCTCATCCATGTTGATAAAGCTCCATTCATTCAAAGGGTCCAAAAAAAACATGTATAAAAAACATCGAACAAACAAAAACAATCCCAGTCATCAACCCCCATACAAAGAATCCTCTCTCCCCAGCAAAACATAACAGATCCCCTAAACTTCTTCATTCGACATTCCTCCTCATCTCTACAGCCATCAACGTTCAATATCTCACCCAATTCCCTTACATCCGCCATATGCATTATGCAGCGCCCTCTAAAGAAATCTCGTCCGCGAACGACCTACCCTCCAATCTCCCCCCCTCCCAGCATCCATCAGGACCGCTCTGGTCCATCCACCCAAGCGACTTGATTCACGCCGACTTGTCAAGATGATATGTTCGCATTCCAGGATCGACGCCGTAGGAGCAGACGCCGCCGTCCGTATCTACTGCCTCAAGAGGGACGCTGAGGCCTTGAAATCTGTTCTGACGAGATGGTCCGCCAGAAGATTTATCGGCAACTTAACCCTGCTAGACGAAGACATGAATCCAGGGCCAATCTTGTCTACGGCGGTGAGTACAGCCAACTGCTGAATTTATAAATATAGATGAGGTACGGAGATGTGTTTTGGCGGAAGTTTAGGAGAGCTAAGGGGGTGTAGGGAGGTATGATGGGGTTTTATTTGGAGGGGTGAAGCTTGGCCGTTGGTTATTTATTGTGAAAAAGTTGCGCTTTTGTCAATAAAGTGGTTTGGTTCTAGGAACGTCATCGTTATCGTTATCTAGTCATAAGTAATGATCTCTTACCATCTGCTCTAACCATATGTGTTAACATATTATTTGTTCATTTGTTCATTTCATCAACACATTCTTTTTGGTCGTCTTAAATTTCTCTGACACTAAAGGGTAAAAAAGTGTCCAAACAAAATCTAACCATCTTTCCCAGATAATAGTAGACTGACAAATTGAAATTTCCAATTGATTATTGGTGAATTTATATCTCTATAACATCTTCTGAATACATACTCGCAAAGTACTAGTTTTCCTGGGTAATCTACAGGGATTTTCTTTTGATCTACCAAGGGCCGATGCGTAGTTTCGTTATGGAGATCTTGAAAATCATGATCAAATAGTAGCACCCGAAGAGAATAGGTTCTTCAGAAGCTGACTACTCAGAACTTAGTCTTGTTCTTCACCACCTGTCCTAGCTCCTATCGAAGTACTCAGTATGACTACTCAGATTCTGTGGGGAGGAAAAAAAAACTCCTGATCACCTAGTGACAAAATGCATATTCATTGTAAGACAACACAAAGATGCTTTGGACCAGAAACTTTTGTAGCTATTCCAAATATTAGAATTCAAAGTTTCAATTCAACAATGGTAAACTTATCTTTCATAACATCTTCCAGATACTCATGAAGAACCAGTCATTTTGGTTAATCAAGAAGAATTTCCTTCTATTCTGCCAGTGTTAAAGAGAGGTTTCTTGAATAATCGCAATCATTATCAAATAATAGCTTTATTGTTTATGATGATCAACAACTGGGTAGGTTTAAACGCTGCTCTATCTGTAGAAAAGACCTCAAGACAGGTGCTACAGTGTCTTTTACTCTGAGGATCACACAGTTCCTACGTCAACAAGTTTGAGAGCTACTCTCCTTGCTGTTACTGCCTTGAAATCTACAAAGGTTGTGAATAGAAATCACCTAACTCCTCTTCTGGGTCTTTGTCTTGATCTTCTTGCATTTACTTAGCCGATATCAGGTAGAAAAGTACCCAGTGGAGAATACAAATCTACTGATATTATTGAAGAGTAACCATGTAATTCTGGGTTTTCTGCCAACCACTTCACCTTCTGAGAAATGAAGAAAAATAGTGCCAACACGTTTCCCGAATTCTCATTTTATTGATTGCCTGTCTCTTGTGGAGTATTTAATTGAAATTTTCTGTATCTAGAGCCTGTCAGTCAACAAAGCTGGCACAATAAGAATCCACGAGGATTTCGTTCTTTCTTGCGCTGCTAGAGGATCCTCAGCGATGACCTTCAGATGGATGAAGGATGGAGTATTCATAAAAACTTCACATTCGGAAGGGTAAGTTGATTCAATTCAGTTAAATTAAATTCAATCCTACTGAAAGCGCAAATTGAGTAATTCTGTATCAAATGGAATTCATTAACATAATCATTCGATTCGATTGTAGACACAGAACAGAAGCGGCATTTTATGTGTATTGCAACTCCATTCACAAAACATTCAGAACTAGTTCATTATCGAACTGAACAAGCGATTGAATTCAGGGCTATCAAAATGAAGTCCACGTTTGCATAGTCATGTTCCAAATAGGTTTTAATCGAATATGTTCGGGAAATAAATTTACATGACTACGATTCTCCATTAGTATGAATGAAATGTTTAAAAAAAAAGGAATAAAATATATTAGGTGTACAACTTTGCTTCCACCTTTTTGCAATAGATGGATGTAGCGGTAAGTGTAGACGAAATAAATATATCGTCGTATTCTCTAGACGTTGCTTCCTCTGACTATTAAATGTTTCGATCAATGGTTCACGGCCTGGCACTTCCGGTCTTATGAAGAAGCAAAAAATTGTATCGATTCGTGGATCGCTTCACCAGTGATGACCAGTTTTTTCAACACAGGATTCGTACGCTACTGGAAAGAAGTGACCAGCGATAGACAATACTTCGAATCATAATAGTTATTTATAATACAAGTGCAGAAGGTAATGATATTCTTCCACGAGTTCAAAATTCAAAAACGAGCCACGAAGTGGCGAGTTTTTGAATGAACGAGTGGTAGAATGAGCCTTCTGTACGAGTATTATACATTATTTTCTCTAATTCATTGCATTTTTATTGAAATTTATGAAATATTTCCATAAATATCATTTAGTGATTTTTGCATTGAAAAATGTTGGTTGGCAGAAGTGATTTCTTTAAGGCAAATGAACGATGAATTGACAGATAAAGCCGTGGCGGAAAGTTCGGAATACCAACATATAATAATAAAATATTACCATGAAAACAGTGCGTTTCTGATATATTCTCGCACGATTTTGTTCTACAAGATGTGGAAGAATGAACGGAATAACCACAGAATTGGAGAAATGTATAACCAGTTTTTTACAATGAAGCTTCTCATTTCGAAAAAAAAGCACGCATGTGTGAATTTAATGATGCTATGGTTTTAATGTTCAATTGGCTGAGGAATTCAGTTCTACCATAAAAAAAATGAGGCATTCTTCAAGAAAACGCATTTACAACAATAACTATTAATCAATGAAAAACAGGACAATTTTCAGTGAAACCTACCAACATTAATGAATGAACAAAACTGATCTAAACAAAATACAGTCTCATCAATGTTTCGCCGATTGTTACCAAGTAAATGTCATGTTATTTATTCCGTTGATCCTGTCTTCAACTCTCATTTTCATTTACTACAACCCTCCCATTCCACGCTAACAATGCGGACAATTCATAATTGTCTGATGCCAACCCCAAATCATCAAAAACCCCAGACACTGTTTTCGCTGCGCCCCCTTCAGGGACTCAACGGAACCATTTATAAAGGTTTCTACAAAAGAGGAACAACCCGCTTTTATTCTTAACGTTGAAGGAGACACATAAAATCGGAGAAATTGAAACATCTTCTCCTCTATTACGAAACGAAATTTCATTTCGCTGCTTGAAAGCAATGCGTGTGCCGCCTTTTCCATTTGTTTTTATACCTCTCCGAACAATGGCGCCACGCGGCAGGGGCTTAGCGGGGAGCGCGGAAGGGGGATGTATTTCGTTTTCGCAGAAGTTATGGAATTTGTAGAGATGGAAAACAAGTCGTTTACCGGTGCGGGGAGGAAAGGGGGGATGAAAGGGATTGATGCGATCGCTGTACCGGGTTATTCTTGGGATGCTGAGGTTATTGTGAAATAACGGAGGACTGCGGGGACTGTGGCGGAGTCCGTATAATTGAAAAGTGTTATTTTGCTGAGATGAGATGGTTGATATAATTGAATGTGACCTTCGAGTGATGAATGAAATGCAAGATTTCGAGTGCTTCCTGATTTTTGTATTTACCGAGTATCGAACTAGGTCTTTTTCGTTTCTATTTTGACGTCGATTTTTAGTCTGATTTCTGACACGTGTCTGGCATTGTTACACTTCACTTTTACGACACTTGTTCAATGGCTAATTACGAAGCTGCAAAACTTGATATTTTTGAGTTTGTTTTTTTTCAGTTCATACATAATGAACGCGTCGACAGACAACGTGAATTGTTTGAAACTATTAAGAAGAGAAAAACGGCGTACCTAGGACACATTATGCGGAACAACAAATATCAATTTTTACACTTACTGATCGAAGGTAAAATTGAGGGAAGAAGAGGGATCGGAAGGAAGAAAATGTCCTGGCTGCGAAACATCAGGCAATGGACAGGGCTGCACGATATACAGTCCTTGATACATACCGCAAGAAATAGAGAAGCGATGGAAAATGTTATCGCAAACATCCATTAGTGGATATGCATTGGAAGAAGAAGATACATAATGGAGAGAGAAAAACTACATTGAATGCATATAAATTCAATAGTTTTGTTACAATTGAGATTGTTTGCTTATCATGGGACTTTTTGCCAACAATGGAGGACATTCGCGATTTGATGCTTTTGGAATTTTGGATTTAGAGTCAAATCCATATTGAAAGTTTTTACAGCCACTCTGAAGATCATAAAAAGAACAACAATGTCAAATCAGCCAAGAACATCAGGGATTTCGTCACAACATATCAACTATTGAAGCCATATTCACAATAAGTCAACTAGTATACTAGAGTATAATAAACCAGGATATATTTGCTTCGTTGGTCTGACTAAAGCTTTTGACCGAATCCTCCTGGCAGATTTAGTAAATATACTGAAAAAATATGATATACCGGCAGACGTTATTGAAATAATTAAAGACTAGGCAATAGTAAAATCAATTTGATAGCATATGCGGATGACATCGTAATCGTGGTCGATAACGAGGACGTCCTCCAGAGAATCATTTACCACTTCCATCTACCCTCACAAAAATATAACATGCAAATATCAACTGCCAAAACACAATTTATGCTGATATCCAAGGAACCAAGATGATGCTAACTGTCCATCAATGACAATATTATTGAAAAAACTTCAACTTTTAAATACCTTGGAGTAGACATAATGAGCAAGAGGAATATAACGAAGGAAGTAAAACTCAAACCAACAAAAGCAATAGAATATCTGAGTTTCCTCCTCCCCACAGAATCTGCACTCGTCATTTTCTGCTAGACATTCATCAGGAGGTGTTTCCAGTGAGGAGATGTAGCATTTTCTGGTTAAGATCCAGATACTTCTTGGATCTCGCAGTGTCAAAGTTTCGAAGAAACCTTTTGGAATGATCCAACCCAAGAAGATTCCGCCAGAGTGTTTATCTATTCTCCTAAAACTATTTCTTATATGTACATTTGCTTATACGAACGAAAAGTTCCAGGCCTATGAAAGGAGAGTTTGTGATTTTTTTCTGTCAAGTATGTTGGCCTCTTCATTTCCTTCAATTCCCAAGTGACTGAGAACCCAGACTAAAACGACCTTGTTATTCTTGCCTCTTCCATTGAGTCTAAATTTACTTTAGCAAAACATTCATTTCATTAGATCGCACAATCTTATAGCGCCAAACAGTGGCGTACGCAGAAACTGACGAGCCTCCAACCAAATCCACTAAAAACAGTGACGTACTATTTCAGTCACATATCCCTCAACCCTCAACAGACCAAATTGCACACGTTCTTCCAAAATCCCCTCGTCACGATCCTCCCACCACATTTCCCCAGAAGGAAGGAAATTATACGTCTCCCGTCGTTCCGCGGGCGCATCAGGCACACGGTACGCTCTAATTGGCCGCTCTCACGCCCGCACGGCGGCCAGTAATTGTAATTTAGCATTGTAATGCATCCGGGCGCCGAACAGAAGAGTGCTTTTATGCGCGCCCGCCGTTTTTCGCGATTTATTCGGGCGTTAAAACGGCCGCAAATGAAGTGGGGGGATCGCTCATATTTATCGTCGCTTATTCCGGGCGGGGAGTTGGGTGAATTTTGCGGCGGTTTTTGCGGTCGGTTAGGACTAGGAGTGGGGGGTGGTGAATTTGATAGGGGGTGGGGTGAATTGGCGGGACTGGTAGTTCCGGACGGATTTTTCCGGTTGATTTCTGGCGGTGCATTTTCTCGCAGATTAGTTTGAGAGGATGGTTGGGTTTTATTCGCGAAGGCGATGATGGATATTGCTCTTTTATGGATGGTGTTGAGGGGGAGAATTTTATTGGTGCGCTTGCTTTGAGTGTAAGAAAGCTTTCAAGTTGAGAGATATGAATTTTTTAGGTTCCAATTGATTTATGCAATTCAGATCTGTTGTTTTGTGTCGCGCAGCCAATGGCGATGCCAGGATTTTGTTTTGAGGAAAGCTGCATATAGAACGATCGATGAGGATTAGGCGTCAGCTAGCATTAAACATGAAGAATTATTTCTATGATTAGGAGATTGAATTGAAAGTCGAAATAAAAACGATAGATAATAGGTACAAACGTATTATATATCATATATCTTTATGAACTGTTTCTAGAAACACATAGAAAGTTTCAGTTTACAACTTCGACTATTGAGCAAACAAAATTCGTATTTCTGTTTATTTACACAAAAACGTATTACCAAATATGCCTCCTCCAATCTGAAATTCTGAATGCAGATGTTCCTATTGCTTTGGAACATTTTTCTAATAGCATAATTGCATTAGGGATATAATTGTGATCACCTCTTCGAAAAATAACACGCACAGGAAACTTTTCTTATACAATTGTTGTTCTTTCGTTGCTTATGCGTTACGTAGCGTCGTCTTGTCAAAAATTATCATCATCCTCATCAAAATCTTCCAATTCCGGCCATCAAAATTATTAATCATTGCTCGGTAATGCAATCCATTTATAGTTACAGTTACACAAGCCTCATTTTCGAATAAGTAGGGTGCAATCACACCACCAGCCTAAAAAAACCTCACCAAATAGTGACACGTTGTGGATGGAGTGGCTTCTCAATAATCATTCTTGGATTTTACGAGCCCCAAAAGCGACAATTCTGCTCATTAACTTAGCCTCCATGATAAAAATGTGCCTCATCCCTGAAGATAATTTTTCAAAGCAAATCCGTATCATCTTAATGCTTTCTAAAGACCCAATCAGCGAAGATATATGTTGGTGGTGATCGACCGGCTTGAGTTATTATGTTATCAGAACTTTAAAAGTCTAAAATCTTGTGCAAATTACTGTGCAATGAAGTTTGTGAAATGCCCTATTCCCAAGATGACGAAGAATCGTCAAACCTGGATTTTCATCAACGCTACGGACTACATCAACAATATTCTCAGTTGTTCTTGAACGAGGAACACGGCTTCCATTCTTCACGTCTTTAATTTGTCTTAACAGCTCAAATTTTTCCATCAATTCTATTATTGCCTGTCGAAAAGTTGCTTCACGACCACCCAAAATTGCTATAGTTTTGCGGACTGTTGCTGCAAAATTTTCACCATTTACATAACGAATTTTAACAATTCCAATGAGTTGTTGAAGCGTGTATCTGAAAAAGTTGAAGTGGAAAAGTTTTTAGTAATAATATGTCGAAAGATTTCAACTTCGAAAGTGACAGCTGCCCAGATGGCGGATATTCAGAATGAAAGTCCTTCACTTATATTTCTGAAATATTATTTAGAAGGTCGATCAATATGTATCTCTCTCACTTCCAAAACGGCCAAGGAACAGAATCCTTGAATTGTGTTATTAAGAAACGAATTGTTAGCCTTCATAAGCTACAAATTCTCCAGAAAATCACGAAGGAACTGTCTCAGATGAAGACGGAGCCGTGCGAACAACGGCAAACAAAACGACGCTCGAAAATAACGCAAAATATAAATTCCATAAATTTCAACCGGACAATTTCCAGGCCATGTCGCCCAAGCGGCAGCAGCAGCAAGGCGAAGATTGCCGAATTAAAATGGCGAAATCTGGGACGCCACCCTCTCGAAATCTCATAATAAGCGGAGGGCCACTGCAGTTTATTGGATCTCGATGATGATATTCCTCGATCTGACTCTGTGAAGGGTGGCGAAATATTCTGCTATTCGGATTTGTGTGAAAAAAAGAAGCTGTGTATTTCAGGGGATCAGATGGAGAGAATCGAAGGTTTCCAAAGTGACGCTGAACGATGGAAGTCGTTCCATTTTTATTTTTTGGGGAGGTTCACTAGAGAAGCAACACATGATGCGAGAACCTCAGGTTTGGAAGGTCCTGGGATTTTGAATCTCTGACATTCAAGTCATTTATACGGACTTCTTATATTTGAAATGGTGCACTAGAGTCAGTAAGAATAAGAAAAAACGTGTTCTTTCTTGAGGATTACTAGAGAATTGTTCTGAATTTTTTTTCCAAATTAGTAGAAGATACGACAAAACTACAAGAAACCAAAAAGTTTGGTACAAGGTTAAGGTTTCTTTTTACATTGTCGTTTTCGTTTGTAACACTAATTTAGGAACATCCTGTTTAGTGTGGTACCTGGTCTTCATTTATGTATTATTTTTCGGTGTATTGCTTAGCAACATTTGAAGAAATAATTTCCGATTCAGTTATCTTATATGGGTGCAGCTTTTAAAAATACCTCTCTAAAGACTTAAAAAAGGATCTTGACAAGACCCTATTGCATTGCTTTACTGGCTTCCTTAAAGGTTATTCACGACTTCTAACAAGAATATCTTCATTCAACACTAACGGGTGCATATTATGTGGGGAGAAGGAAGCAATTAGTGACCACCTGGACACAAACTGTCTCACTATTGTAAGACAAAGCAAAAATACTGTGAACAAATCGCTTGTAGGAGTGAGATTGTGACTTCCTTGGAGTAATCCCAAGCAAAGGTACTTGAAACTTGATGATGCAGTGAGGAAAACAGCTCTGAAGTGAGACACAACTAGCAACGGGCAACAAGCAAATTGACAATGAGTATTTCCATTGTCTACCATTTGATATTGTTATCCCCTGTGTATAGATGGCTCATTGATTATTGCTTCAGTGTGTGAGCTTACTTACACTGTAATCGGTATGCAGAATTTGCCTGATTATAGTTCTTGAAATCCAAAAATTAAAGGCATGTTTCCGAGAACCAAATCGAGATAACTCGATAGACTTCTTCACTCCAGCAAAGTTTTCGGAGGTTCTGGCAGTAAAAGATGGGTTTCTTACTCTATCCACTGATTGCAGATCTCAATATTCATAGTTCTTACACTCAATACAACTACAGTATCCATTCATCTAAACTGCCCTTTGAGACAGCCATCATGATTTGCTGTGATGTGTGAATGATTTGGGGATGTGAGAACTAGTCGATGAATGAAACAAATGCCAGTGAAGGAACGAGATAGCAACCAATCAACGAGTGACAGCCGAAGCATACCCCACTCCTTTCATCCTACCGTCCCACTGACCGACTAAACCCGGCACAAAAGAACCGACGCCCCACTTTTTGCTAGCCCCATCTTCGACAGACCTGCCGGTATCGGATCTCGATCGTAATTCAGAAAAATTGACGGCTTCTCATCCATCTCGAACGTCCTATCCGGACTTATTCAAACATGTCCCTTCCAAGGAATGATGGCCGGCCATTTGTCTACCGACAATGGAGCTGGGTCGCTGCAGGGACGAGCCCACGACGCTCGGAAGCAGCAGCGCTGGATCTTGTCCGATAAATCGGGATCCGTAACTCGACGTCCGTTTCATTTTTCACCGATGATGTAGGGCCACCTTTATTATCGGAGGAAATAATGGCCGCGGCGATTGAAATAGCTCGGGTGGAGGATTCTATGGAAGCGGGTCTCTATGGACGTTAACCCGGTGTAAATCTGTCGTTTGTGATACTTAATTGATACGTTATGGATCGATTGTAGGTTATTGTATGGAGGTTGGAAAAAATTTGTCTCGTATTCAGTTTAGGTTGGAACAAATGAGGTTGATAGGTGTATCTCCCCTAGAAAAAATAGTGCAAATGTTATGATTTGGTTGATATCAGATGAGAATCTGAACAGAGTTAAGTCGACATTAGACTTCCAGAATGACCAACAATTTGATGTTTCATTTCTTAACCTGCTAAAGAGTTCCCAAAGAGATCGTCTACCTAATTATCCGATCAGAATCAGAACTGACTTGCTTTCTGAGCAAGGGTGCTCCACATTCTAGCTAATGTTAAACATTTAAAAGCTGAGTATTCAATTGATTCCATGTTCGATTTGAAGACCCCTTAAATTACATCTACCGACAGGTTCATGAGAAGCAGATGGTTCTGATACTGAAAGGGGTGAGTCAGTAGCCTTCAATAAAACTCAAAGATCGAAAAGATTTCTCATTTCTGAGCTCTCATTGCTAATCTATCAACTTGTAGGGTTCTTTTTTAAGCCCACCAGATTCAGATCCAATGAGTGTTATCCTTATGACTTGAATCTTGTCTAGTCAAATCCTATGCCTTTTCAAAGAAGTATTATCGTGTATGTATGATTTGTTTCTTGGTACTATAACTAATGAACTAGTAAACCACCAGAATCTATGTTTTCAATCCCTATAAAAAGATCATAACCTATTGTGTGGGCCATGAGTCAGATCACCACCCGATTTAACCATGTTGACGATACACAATCAGTGAAAACACACTTTTTTTCAAAAATTCATCTTTTTCGACATTATATTTAAGAGCGATACATGTGTTCAAACGCTCCTCCAACTCTTCAATACCTTTTCTGTAGAAAGAATCATCTTTGCTTTTGGACTACAATTCAACCTCGGCCATCGCTTCTTCATCAGAGCCAAATTTCTTCCCTGAAGCATTCTTTTGAGGACAGCAAATAGTCAGTAATCACTTGGGCCAGATTTGGACTAGAGCTAACACTCTCTTCAACTCAGGATCAATCCATGTTTAAATAACTGTCACATATCGACGCAAAAATTCAATTTTGTTCCACGATTCCAATCGAAATTCGTTGAGCAGTGAGCAAGCGCAGAACCCATATGGAGCAAATCTGTCTCATGGGCAAATATTCACACAAAGCAATGGATACACTAAGTTCTGATATCTTCAACTACATCGATATCTTGGCCACTCCAATTTACTATCGCTCAAAATCATTTTGTGAACTTTTTAGTTTAGTTTAGTGAATAAATGAATAAAAACATTGTTGGTGGTTCTTCTATCACGTTTGAAGTCGGCACACCAGCATAAGAGCGTTTAAAAAACCATTGTTGTCGTTGGGACAGAGTTAGAATGAAGCCAGGTTCACATCAGTCTAATTAGTAGGATGGTAAAGTACTTATTAATCCCCTACTACAATAATGTAAACAGGTTGTGCTAGTGACAGTAGAGTACTATAGATAATACAGAGGAGAGTAAAGTGGAATAGAACACTCGACTGTATCACCCCACTTCCACAAAACTCTACTCTACTGGTTTGTTTGTTGACTATGCACATGTTTGGTTTTAGCAGAGGGTAGTGTGTCTTTCTAGCTGCTTGTGCGCTTCAGCCTTAGAACTATCTTTTCAAATTAGTAGCAAACCTAAATACAGTTATTCTTCCAAAATGTGCATGTGAATAGAAGAGTATTCAAGAAAAGAGTATGCTTGTGAACTTCACTACTAATAATACCAATGTGAACCAGGCTTAACACATATCAAGCCATTGCTTTGTTTCTGCAGTGTTTTATTAATACACGAAGCTAGTTTCCATCCAATATTTCAAACCCAAATGTAGCGATTTCGATCCAGTGGCATATACTACACCTTTCAAAATGGAAACTATGTGCGATTAGACCGAACAAACTGAATACCTACCTCCGATACGCTATTTTCAACGAGCGAACACCGTCGAATCTATTAAACGAACAAAGTTATGTGAGGAA
Organism: Harmonia axyridis; assembly: GCF_914767665.1. Taxonomy (NCBI): domain Eukaryota; kingdom Metazoa; phylum Arthropoda; class Insecta; order Coleoptera; family Coccinellidae; genus Harmonia; species Harmonia axyridis. The sequence continues at coordinate 38,864,065 of NC_059505.1, forward strand.
ATTCCATTATCGTTCAGAGTTATCCCTTGACTTTCATGTATGATGATGGATTGGGCAGGGGCTAAAAGAGGTCACGTCAAATGAAATGGACCGTTTCACCTGTTTCTCTTTCGGATTGACTGATCGGTTTGATATTTACGTCATCAGAGCTCAGCTCGTTCGGAAATATCGGAGGTAATCGATCGGCAAACAACTGCACCGTCAATCAGCCGTTATTTCCATCAGGTCCTACTAGATTTAAGGGATAAGATACCCAACTGCTGAGTACTCTTTTGGGAAAAAATGTTGCGAGAACATTGAGAGTTCATTGAAGGCGCAGTGTGTTGATAGTTTTAATTGCTGATGAATTTCGTATCATGTAAAATCATCCATTTTGTGGTATTGAAAGTAAACTTGAATAAAGCACACTTTTATTCAGAAAATCAATCAAGTTCATATTTCAAAATTATGCTCGGACCTTGTCATTATCTGTGAATTACAACATTATATAAATGTCCTTCGCATAATCTATTACAGGACTCAATCCTTCTGAGGATTCACCGGATTTTATTGGGCAATATATTAGGGCAATCAAAAAGTCCCCGGTCTGTTGCACAGCTGACGGTGCAAGTATTGAATCCATATGATTTTCAGTTCGTACCAACCTTTAAACGATACATGACAAAATTTGACAACAGTCCGACCTTTAGTTTGTGAGATATTGCGTTGTGAGTGTAGCTACTTTTATTATTTAAAAAAAGACGAAAAAAAAAATTTTGTGTGCTGGTAAAATATTGCTTTTAGAAGGGAAAAAATACAGTTGAAGCAAAATATTGGCTTGATGAAGAGTTTCCGGGGTCTGCACAAGGAAAATCAACCATCATTGATTGGTATGCTAAGTTCAAACGTGGTGAGATGAGCACCGAAGATGGCGAACGCAGTAGATGCCCAAAAAAGGCTGTCACCGACGAAAAAATCAAAAGAATTCACAAATAATTTTGAATGACCGTAAGTGAAGTTGATGGAGATAGCAGATATTGTGAAGATATCATCTGAACGTGTACATCATATCATTCATGAATATTTGTACATGAGCTGTGTGCAAAATGGGTGCTGCGCGAGATCAAAATCGATCAAAAGCAACAACGTGTTAATGATTCTTAGCAGTGTTTGAAGCTGTTTGAATCAATAAACTTGAATTTTTACGTCGGTATGTGACAATGGATGGAACATGGCTCCATCATTCCACTCCGGAGTCCAATCGACAGTCAGCTGAATGGAATGCACACGATGAACCGATTCCAAAGCGAGGAAAAATACAACAGTCACCTGGCAAGGTTATGGCATCAGTATTCTGGAATGCGCGCAAGGTATCAATATTCATTGAATACCTCCAAAAAGACCAGTTCATCAACAGCGATTATTATATAGCGTTACTGAATCGTTTAAAGGATGAATCGTTAGAAAACGGTCCCATTTGAAGAAAAAAAGTGCTATTTCATCAAGACAATGCGCCATGTCACAAATCAATGAGAACAATGGCAAAATTGAATGAAACTGAGGCCTATTTTGAAGCGAAAGACAAATCGTACTACAAAAATTGTATCGAAAAGTTGGAAGATCGCTCTAATCGCAACTATGTTGAATAATAAAATCGAATTTTGCCAAAAAATGTTCTTTAATATGGTAGACCGGGAACTTTTCGATTGGCCTGTTATAAACAGACACTCCAGGTTTTCTATGCATCTTAGATAATCCAGTATTAGAATTGTGCAATCTTTCAAACAGATTCTTATGTTCAATCAACTCGAAACGATAATTATAACAGTCAAACAATAAAACTACTAATTAGAACAATCTCAATGCAATATGTACGGAACATAGCCTAAAATATTGGCAAAAAATACTAACAATTAGTTGCAATTTTGCAACAAATAACACTTTTTCGTAAGAATTCATTTTGATGTTCATGTCCCATAGAATATTCCCTTAAAAACGTCACACAACAGTTTCTCGAAGTGAATGAGCCATGAACTCCTCAAACACCTGGGGACAATAGTTTCAGCTCCTCGTTACAACGTGAATATTCATCAGGTCTACTCCCATTCGGCGCTCGCTGATTATGTTTCAGTTATATCATGTTGGTATTCATGGGCCAACAAGGATGATAACTACGACGATATCTGAACGATTATAATTCAGTCGGAATATTCATTGGCATATACGGCAAATATTAGCCCACGGATAATCAACACTAAACCGTATCGAACCTCATATATATAGTTCCACACCCACAAGTGAGTAAATGAAACGATTTAGAACGTATCCCAATTGGGATTTATTAGGAGAAATATTCCCCCAGATGCGCATATATGTATGTGTATGTGGCAAAATGTGGAATATGCGATCTAGACTAAGGAAGTTTAATATGAGATTCTACTACGTTCGAGATTGATGTAGACATTTCATATGAGCGTTGAATATACTGCTAGTTGAGATAATTGAGGTTAGTTTAAATATGTTATTCAACGGAGCGAGAGCCCTTCAAAGGTACCAAGAGAACTGAAGCAGCAGAAATCATGAAATATAATATGACTTACTGCATGGGATCTCCAACTGCTACTGTAAACAAAATATGAAAATTTGAATCAAGTGCTTTTCATGATGAGGGCTTCAATGGCCTTGATCAGACTCAAAAAATAGTACTAATAAAATGTTATTGTGAAATTTACTCTTGAAGCTGGAGATCATACTTGACCTCCCTCGCATCTACATGTGCTGGAAGCAATAAGAATTTCCCCCAATGGAAAGCTTCTACCTGGAAACTGGGTTGGACATATGAGGATATTGAATTAACTAGATTCAAACCTCTTAGCAAAACCATAGGATGTTATGCCAACCATCTTCGATTTTGAAACGCCCTTTGAAACGGTCACAACTGACCGTCCTAGTGCAATAAGTTTCGTGAATCGTTTGGACAAGTCATCCATATGGTTCACTGGTTAATCAAAATCAGAGAGAGGTTCTGGCATTGGGGTGTATGGACCTAAATTGAGGATCTCTGAAGCCCTGGGAAGTGAGCTCTCTATTTCACAGACCGAGATACTGGCTGTTCACGTATGCGCTCAGGAGTGTTTCAAAATGAAACTCAAGGGGGCGCATGTCTACATCACCACGAACAACCAGATCACATTGAGATCTCTGGAATCATACTGCCAGGGGTTTCTGTTGACCTGGGAGTACCGTAACACCATAAAGCAATTGGCCAGAGGCAATAAAGTGACTTTACTATGGGTATCAGGGCACTGTGTTGTTGAGGAAAACTAAAAAGCCGATGGACTTGCAGAAAGTGCATCAAGGTTAACACCTGCAGGACCTGAGCCTTTCTGTGGGCTAGGAAAAAACCAATATAAGACAGAGGTCTAGCAATGGGAGTTGAATTACAGGATAACCCACTGGACAAACACTCCTGGACTCAATCAGGCCAAGAAATTCGTGATGATTTCACCTACATATGCCAGAAAGTTCTTGAAGTTGTCTAGCTGAGCTTCGAGTGATGTTGGGACTGCTGACGGGGCACTGTCGGTACAAACATCATTTGTACCGTATGGGAAAGTCAGCAGATAAGATTTGCAGGCTCTGTGGATCAGAAGCAGAAACAGCTGAACACATTGTGTACAGGTGTCCAGAGCTGGCTGGCCTAAGAACCATTCATATGGGAAAGCCGGTCCTGGATACCTGAGAGGTAACGGCCAAGGCCTCTAAGGAGGTTGTCAGTTTTATCAACGCCGTTGACGACCTCTTTGGGTTTACATGAATGAGTAGGGTAGAGAACAAAAGATCTACATGGTCGCAGTTCCCGGAAGGCTTACCGAGTCACAACGACTCCAGTTCAAATGATAATAATAATAATATTTCTTTGACAAACAGATCCAACTTAATTGAGATTTTGTAAGTAATCTTAAAGTAATAATGCAAAAGCTCCTTCAAAAAACCGAAATCATAGAAAATTAAAACAGAATATGGAACAAAATGATGAAAGCAACAATTGCACTTTTTGAAACGCTCTATATGTGATCTCTAAAGGCGCAGTTGGTGCATAAAATAAATGAACGAGCACTCAAAACCTCCTGACTTCACTACTTTCCCAATTTTTTTATTCAGTGTACGTCAGTTGAAGCAATGAAACCAGACACAATGTAAAAAAAATCCTGTCGAGTTGAAACGTCGAATTCCCCCTCTCCATAATACGTCTGGAATCTTGGTGCTTCAGAAGCTGCCTACCCCATCTCACATCCCACCAAAGAGGGTCCCTAGGGCACTCGCGAAACCCAATAAAAATTTCATAAAGTAGATTAAACCGATTTCAAATTCGAGGCCGTTTGATTAATACGTTCCTGGATACGGGAAGACTTTCTGCTTCCAGGATTTCCCCGTCTATCTCTCGTTTTTCTGTCGTCTTGTCTGCTCCGGCAAGCGGACAGATATTCGAGCGGGGGTCTGGAGGGGAGTGGGGTGTTGTAGGCACAATTTAATACTGACGAAAGTGAAAATCGTGAAAACGGAGTGTCTGCTTTTGAAATATTGTTCTTTGGCGGTGTCTTTACTTGACAGTTTGGGGAGTTCGACCTAATTACAGAAGATCGTCATTCCCTTCCCTCCCGACTGTCTCCTCAACTTCATTAGCTTCTTTTGGAAGGGGGATAACTCTCTTATTATGTCGCTGAATCTGCCGAGGGTGTCTTTCTTGATGGACGAGAAGGAAAGATTTGAATTAATTCTGTTACAATACGCAAAGTTTTTTTTTGTTAATCGACAGTCAGTGTTCAAATGATGAGTTTAATTGATTACTGTTGATGGTAATATTACATTCAACCACCATGAGTTAGACGTCAAAAAATAGTATTTTATTCAACGAGCGGTAATGTTGGTCATAACTCACGAATGAAGTTTGCAGCACCAGCCGCAGACGAGTGCTGTAATTCATCAAGTGAGTTATGACCATTACCGCAAGTTGACTACCATACTTTATCTACGACTATATAAATAAATAAATACTAAGAAAAAAATACAGACTTAGAATATAGACATCAGAAGGAGCGGGCAATAAACATATGTGCTCGATCCCGAGTACAAGAGAGATGAAAACTTAGTGTCACCAATCACAATCGAACTAACTTCGGCTAGCTTGAATCCAGTTCAGAGTACACACATAGAACTTTATTGAAAAACCTTAATAGTTGCCTATAAAAATGCATCAAAATATACCAAAAAACATTCCCTGTAAACGATGACTTAACGATCTTACTGCTACACCAATCTTGAAATTTTTTTCAAACTCATTTATATTTTTTCGGGCAAGTAATTCTGTATGGTAACATTAGCTGTTTGTCTTTTGGAAATGTATACCTATATAATATTTCATCTTCACTATCTGAATTAATCGTTTCCAGCAAAACATTCACAATAATTAGATATCAACTTAATTTGAAAACTTCAAAATTATTAAAATGACATTCCCTCGGATATTCCTCCCCTCAATAACAATAATGGAATGTTCCCTTTCGGCCAATCGAATAGAAGCAGAAAAGTACAGAAGCACAGATACATATTTTCCGATTTATTATAGTGAGTTATAGAAGTGAGTTATTATAACTCACGCTGTTTGATAATAGATACTATTTATTGCTCAAAAGCAGTTGAATAATGAATATAAAATTCAATAGGAGTAGATAAACTGTATTTATTTGATACATTTTTCTACAAATCATCGATACATAGAATGAATACGTTTCGCAGAAATTACTATAAAGTGAGAGCAAAAAAATCCTTGTTGAATGTGTCATTTTATAATTTTTAAGTGATCTATTGAATAATTCTAGAGATTCTTCCTTCTTTACTTCTTCTGGTAAGTTGTTGTATTCCATTGCAGCCTGGTAGATCTGTGAATTTTTGGCTTTATCTGTTCTCATTTCATCTGAATGGAAATTTTTTATTTGTCTTGTCTGGTAATTATGTACTCCTAATCATTTTTTAAGTTATGTGTTGAATTTGATCAGGCCATGCTCTATTCTGTAGATAAGTTTACACTGCTCAACGACTTTTGTGATCTTCTTGTTGGGAATCATCATACAACTCAGCTAATTATCAGATATTTGATAATTACAAGAACCCGCTACTTGATGTGCTCCTCCCACCCCTATCCTGCATCTCTTAATCAAGCAAACGTCACCCCTATTTTTCGAGCTACATCCTCCTACTCCCTCCTAAGGAGGATCTGACTCATCATCACGAATTACCAAGCTGCCAACTAAAACCATGTACACCGATACGTTAATGAGGCAGATCCGGAAGTCGGGCGTCATAACTGATTCATTAACACCCCCCTGAGCACGTCTACGCGGGGATCAACAATTTACGAGTCTTAATTGAAACACAGCCCCCTAAGGATTAGGCAGTCAGCCCAGGGATGAGACAGCTACACCTGTTTCGTAGTTGTAAAACTGCCTCCAAAGTGTTGGAGGAAGGTCTGTTTGAAAACTGGGAAAATGAAAGATTCAAAAGTACTTCAGAGGAAAGGGATGCTGCAAAGTGGCGGTACAGCCTTCTGTTCTGTGAATCGCGAGCCCCTGAGGGCTTCGACGTGTCTTTTACAGGTAGACTGGGGGTTCAGATGGAGCTAGTGGATGTAGTGAAACTATAAATTTACGTTGCTTTGTTCCTTTGTACCAGTGTTTATCCTATTTGTTTGTTCGATTATTAGAAGCGTGTATAAAGTGAGAGCGATGTTGGGCTTCAGGCGTTCTATGTTGAGAGTTTTAACGAAGAAGAATTTCTATGTGGGGGTTGCTAATATTGCCTGAATTGTTGTGATTAAACTAGCTTTCATTTTCATACCAAAGTGAATGAGGATATTACCTTGTCCCACTTTCAAAGATAATCGAATTTTGAAGCGGAATTGGTTACGAGTTGAATTATCTAAAGAAGAATCCGAGGTTACATTGAATATTGTTTAGCTGTAAATAGGGGTTCAACAATGATTTCGTTGAAATTTCAGAGTAATAAACGTAGATAGAGGGAGCATATGTCATTTTAAGTAAGCAAATTTTTACCCCAACATGAACTATCAAATTTGACATGAAGCGTGCGGAAATGAAAACATATCAATGATGCGATATTTCACTCAAATCGCGAGTTTCTCCACAAAAAAATGCACTTCTTATGTCCCATTGTGAATCAACGTTTCATATTCACTCAAAATAAATTGAAATAAATACCTGAATATGTCAGAAATTCAGGAAACAAACTTCAAGGGCGCCAAACGACGTGAAACAACTGATGATACTAGGAGAGCAAAAGTTACCAAACCTTGGATTTCAGCAGGTAGATACAGAAAATAATAAATATTCTGCTTATTATAAATTCGACAATAAGGAAAAATATCGGATTCGAAATATTCAAATTTGCTATTCAATCGGGAATCACTCAAATAAATATATTTCATTCAATAAAATATTCATTCATAACGATATAGTAAAATTGTGAATTTGAAAATATATCACAATCCGACAACGTGATCTAACCATGTTGGGGACATGTGAAAATTGTTTATTACTCTATGGTTAATATAGGCCTCTGACGTTTCATCAAGCAGACGTAGTCCTCAATGCTAACTTTTGAGCGATTAGTCCATTATTTCGGTAATTATAGGTCATTAACTGAAATTTAAGGGAATAAAAATTCCATCACGGGAAGTTTTCACCATTCTTTCAACTGATATGATTAAGTAGATCACAAAAATTCTCGCAGTTCAGCGATTAGTCTATTATTCTGGAAATTATGGGTCATAAACTGAAATTTTGAAAGAAAAATTGATAATTTTCTCGAGGTTGCCGCTTCTTGTGGACACAAGATAAGCACTTGAAACCTCATCATGTTCTGGATCAGGGAACGATCTTCGAAAAATATTTGTATTTAACGGATCTGTGACAAACATTTTAGGAGATATAACGATTATTGTATAGATTATTAAATTTTTACTGATTGTTCCCACAATCAGTGCCTTAAAAAATTTAATGAGAATGAAAGTTCAATCACAAGAAGTTTTTACCATTCTTTCAATCGATATTATTAAGCATAGATCACAAAGATGCTTTCAGTTGAGCGATTAGTCCATTATTTCGGAAATAATAGGTCATAAACTGAAATTTCGAAGAAAAAATTGTATAATTTTCTCGAGGTTGCCGCCTCCTTTGGACGCAAGATAAGCACTTGAAACCTCATAATGTTCTGAATCAAGGTCTTGTTCTTCAAAAAGGGTGTCTATTTGAGTCTGTGATAGATATTTGAGGAGATTATTGTATAGATCCCTAAATTTTTACTTATTTTTCCCAAATTTCGTGTTCAGTTTTCTCTCAAACTGAGAGGTTTACAAAAAATCAGTCCTCAATTTCTTCCTCCAAAAAAAAAAAATTCATATAATTGCAGTAATTAAATTGCATTAGAGAAAAATAAAGCACATTATACGGATACCTAGCCAATTCTCTTTGGCAGCGCAACTCGAAAAAAACACGCAATCTCCAAAGGATTACTCTCTACCAACAATTTCTATGTTGCTCTGCACGCCCGGAAAGTGTAAAGCGTTCTCGTAAGAATTTATGTGTGCAAACAACGATCGAACGAACAACACGGCAAAACAGAAGCAGAATCCCCAAATTGCTGTTGTCCTGATAAGCGACGGAATTCAATTCAGATTATAACGGATAAATAAACATAGGACCGAGCATGAATATATATCGAATATTTAGATTAGAGATGGCAAAAGTCCTTCTTTTTCACGACAGAAATATTGCGTAACTCTTGCGTTTTCCATGATTCATGATGTGATAAATTATATGTGGGAGTTTGCTTTGGGAGAAAAACGGGAGAATTACTGCTGCGGCCCTCGTGGAAGCGGAAGAATATCATATGCTATTTTTATACGATAAGAATTCATGGGATTCCTTTCGGGACGGTGCAGAATTCGGGATATATCCGACGGTATCTTTTCTGGATTCGAATCGAAAACGTTCGGTTATCGTCTTCTTCTTAGCGAATCGAATTCAAAGGCTTATCGGACATATGTCCTCATCGAAATGTATTCGATGAGATGGATAGAGTCTTTGTAGGTGTCAGAAGCGGATTTATATGATAAATCGAATCATCTTCCATCGGTTCTGACTGCTCTGAAGGATTTTAGTATGAAGAAAATGGAAATGAAAAGTTTCAAAAGGCAGTATTAGCATCTTTCAGCCAGTTGTGAAAAGGTTGACTTGACAATGCTGAAGAGTCCCTTATGGTACTACTTAACCGTTATCTTCTTGAGTCCAAATAGGCACAATGCCTGTTCAACATCGTAACTTGCCTTATGGGTAGACTATCCATCCATCAATTTCGAGGTCCTCCTGGGCTTCTGCAACTTATAACTTTTATGTCTAAAAACTATTTTTCTAATTTTATCCATTGTAATTCTTAATAGCAGAGGGCTCCATGAGTAGCACTATCTTATACCTCCTCAGTGTTATGGATTCGGTAAACTCGAAATCTATGTTTGCCTAAAGTGGTTATTATGGTAAATATCCTCTAGTGTTTTGGTGATTCGTTTGGGATTTATCTTTTGCAAAGGAGATGAACTACATCACTCGATCAAGACTTGTCAAATGCTTTTTCAAGTTTATAAAAGGAAAGAACGCCAGTTTGTTCACTTTTCAGTCCATCCATCTTACAGCAAATGTTATATCGTCCAGACCTAAGAAATTGTTGTTCTTCAGTTAGTATTATTCGTTCGCTGATAAGATTTGTTATTAAATTGGTGACATATCTTTGATTCTCAGATGAAATTGGAGTGCCGAAGAGAACTCGATGAAATTGGCAAGAAAACAAGGTCTTTTCAGACTGAGTTCCTAGTCTCTCGAGAATTAGAGGGTATGAAGAGGTCAACATACTTGCCAGAAAAGGCTCACAAACTCCTTGCATTATTCTGGAACCTTTTTGTCGTATACGCAAATGTACCTGTAAGAATAAGAAGGAAAAAACTGAAAGAGAAACACTCCAGCGGAATCTTCCTGGGTTGGATCATTCCAAAAAATTTCTTCGAAACTTTGACACTGCGAGATTCAAGAAGTATCTGGATATCAGCAAGAATATTCTACATTCCTCACAGGGCATTGTCACCTTAGGAAACACCTCATGAGAATGGGCCTAGCAGAAAATGACGAGTGCATATTCTGTGGGAAGGAGGAATAAACTCCAGATCACCTGCTAACGGAATGCCTCGCCATCACGCAAAATCTGCTTTGGACAAGAAACTTGTAGAAGTGAGGGATTAGGCCCCTTGAAGCCATCCCAGATTCTGGAACAGAAAAGTGAGTTGTATATGACGTTATGGCGAAAACAGCTTTGATGGCGGGCACAATAGACCATTAGGTCGCAGTGACACCTAACAGTAATGTTGAACAAGTTTATTCCTCTTCATTTCTAGGGCTGTTTTTATCCTCAATTAACCAGGAATTTTGTTGTTGTTTGTGGATCATTTGTGTCATAAATGTCAGCTCCTGAATTAATCCTTTTTCGACGACCTACTTGAGAAGATCATTTGCAATCCCCACTACTTTATCATTCGACCAAATTGTCACTACGAATCCCCTCCCAGCAAAAAACAACAAGGATCATCGCCAAGGCGACCCAAATTCCCACGACCCCTCGTGAAAAGATTCAAAGCCCACTCTTAACGTCACCACAAGTATCCCATATTTCAACCCAAGTGAGAAAGACTCGCAGGAAGAACTCCGAAGAATCTATAACTCAGACGGCACTTCTCGAACCGAATCAATTACTCCGCTCAGCGATGTAACCCCGTACGAACGTAAAAAGTTAATCAGCCGAAGTCCGACACGTCGGAAAACAAAAGGAAGATGATTTTTCCCCATTTCCCCCCTCCCCCGGTACTAGCGGAAGTCGGCAACCCCTCTCGATCGGTGAAAAATCGCGATAATTGCGGCTGGTTACGATTCCATTTCCCTCCAGCCAACTCCTGCGAACTTTCCGAGTGGCAATTTCCATTTCCTAATAGAATAATTCCAGGAATCTCGCCTCCTATGGCCGGGGAAAATGGGAAAAACCGGAGGAAATCGGATCTGCTGTCTGGCGAAGTGACGTTCGACTAGATGGAGGTCGTTTCTGCGGAGTTATTCGACGTCTCGGTGATTCTATATATGAGGTTCTTAGAATGCGAGGTTAAGTTGGCGAGTTTGGAGGATTCGATAATCTAGTTGGCGATGAAGGGGCCAGATTGAAGTCTTAATGCATAGTTTCCACAAGTGAGATTGAGTTATTTTTGCTTCATTTTGAGCTCACTCGCGATAATGACCAACACGTTGAAATCTTTTGAATCTCTGCTATTTCTATGAACTCCTCTTACATTTATCCAAAATTATTCGTTGACTTTTCTTCGACTCTTTGGGGCATCCACTAGATGTATCGTGCTCTTTTTTCATTGCTTCATTAGAACACAAAATTCCTTTCCATCGTTTTTTTTTCTAACCAACAAAAGTTGCTCTACTTAAAAGCTATATCTCATATAATGATAGTCCAACAATTTTCAAATTTAAACAAGTATCTTTTGGACGTCAAAATCAAATAAAAAGCATATGGAATTAATACTAGTAGCGTCATTCATGTATCAGCCTTTGAACTTTTCGTCCCACCTAATATTTCGAACGAGGTCGGAGATCAAAACTTAACAATACTGAAGAGTACTTTATTGTACTACTTTTCTCGAAGTAAATATATAACACCAATACAATGTTTTCAATTCTCAATTTGACGGAAGAATAAAAAACTTATTTCTAGAATGAAAACGTTTTTGTCATCGACTTTAATAATTCCTCAAAAAATGGATTTTGGATCCTTGTAACATCCTCAATTCCTTTAATTCTTATTCGATTCTGACATTATTTGTTATCCTGTTAAAGCTGTAGATGATCTCATACAAATTGAGCTTGGTTAAACATGAATTCGGCTAGTTCGATTTCAATATAATTTTGTATGGTTATTTAGTTTGGAAAAAATTTTCTATAGCGATTAGTTTTTACAAATATACGGTGCGTGTAGAGCATTCTTAGATCAGATTTTCTAGGTGAACAATAGTGTTACAAGACCGACGGATTGTGGTTGATTGACTTTATAGGAGCAAAGAATAACTGAGCATAATACCACACACATTGGTAGAGCATTTTTCTTGGAGTTCTGAAGATGATATGAATTATATCAACTGATCAATGGCTTCAAAATTTTCAGTGGAGTCACAATAATGGTTAATATCTCTGATTTAAAGTATCACTTATGCGTTTAGACTATACACTTCATTAGTCCTTTGCTTCTGTGAAGTCTATAATGCCCACAACAAACATTTAAAATCAGTATTTCAATTGTTTACTGTCTCACCCAATTATAATGAAATAAAATAACAATCCAAATCTTATTTCTTCATCATCGTCATAATTTCAAAGTTTAGCTCCCATTCTCAAAGTGAACGACTAATCTATAGAAAATATGTTTTGAAAAACAATCATATCCATAATCCTCTTGAATCTCTACTTCAACATGCGGTATCTTCTTTTTGTTACTGGAAAATCTAATTTGTAGACAATTCTAGCTTGAATGAATCAAATTGCCCCTTAGGTAATAAAACCGCGCAATAAAATTACCATTTTAAGGCATGAGCCTCATGAAGTGCATTTGCTTAAAAAGATCATTCCATTCAGTGCCCAGCTTTCTTTCATTGAATTAAATCTCGCATTACCCTCATAGAAAGAGAAAGATTTTAATTTTGAGCTCTTTCTTAGCCATTCATCAGATGTGTGTAACAGAACGATCTATATTCATTTCATTGTTAGGAATGTAAGCATTACCATTTCATTCGAGGTTTAACCTCAATTCATAGAGGATGAAACTTGAGATTGAAGTAATTCTCAACTACATGTTCCAATCAAGAGGAATGATTTGGGAAACACAATAGTGATTCATCATACAAGTGCAGAAGTTATTGATATTCTTCCTCGAGTTCAAATTCAAACACGAGCCACAAAGTGGCGAGTTCTTGAATGAGAGAGTGTTATGATAACGGGTGTTTTTTTTCGAGGTATATAACTTTAAGTTGGCATTACTGTTCAAGATGGCGACCGATTCAACAGTTGTCAAGTGATTTATTCTCAGTTTGGTTTGGCAATTCATCGTGAATCTAGACTCACGCCTAAACAACGCTTGCAAATAGTGCAATTTCATTTCGAAAATAATCGTTCTGTGCGGAATACGTATCGCGCACTACGTCGATTTTATTTTATTTAGCGATGAAGCGCACTTGTGGTTGAATGGCTACGTCAACAAACACAACTGCCGCATTTGGAGTGGAGCTAATCCTCAAGTGTATGTCGAAACACCGTTACATCTAAAAAACTGACTGTTTGGTGCGCTCTATGGGCTGGTGGAATCATTGGTCCGTACTTCTTCAAAAACGATAATGGCCAGAACGTTACAGTCAATGGTGATCGGTATAGAGCCATGATTATTAACTTTTTCATTCCCGAATTGAACAACCATGATGTCCAGGTGCTGTGGTTCCAACAAGACGGTGCAATATGTCACACAGCTGGTGCCACAATCGATTTATTGAAAGACACGTTTGATGACCGCCTAATTTCACATTTTTGACCTGTGAATTGGCCTCCAAGATATTGTGATTTAACACCGCTAGACTACTTTCTGTGGGGCTATGTAAAGTCATTGGTCTATGCGGATAAGCCACAAACCCTTGACCAATTGGAAGACAACATTCGCCGTGTTATTGCCGATATACGGCCCAAATGTTGGAAAAAGTCATCGAAAATTGGACGTCCGGATTGGACTACATCCGAGTCAGCCATGGCGGTCATATGCCAGAAATCATATTTAAAATGTAATGCCACAAGATTATCTTACGGATAAATGAAATTCATGTCAATGGAATGATCCATCGTTGTTTTATTGCAATTTAAAGTTCTATAGCTCTAAAAAAAAACACCCTTTACTAGAATGTTAAAATTCTGTAAGAGTATCATTCTCTAATTGATTGGATTTTTATTGAAGGTAATGGAATATTGTTCAGTATTTTTTGCATTGAGAAATGTTGTTTGCCAGAACTGTTTTCTGTACAATAAATTTGACAAATAATAGATATGTCCGTGGCTGTAGAGTTCAGAGTACCAACATATAATAATGAAATATAATCATGAAATCTGTATGAAACAGAGAGATTCCGCACGATTTTGTGCTACAAGGTATAACAGAATGAAAAGATTTGCCATAGAATTAGGGAAACACAATTATAATCGATAACACGAAGATTATTCACCACCACAAACACAATTCATTATATCCCTTATAGAATTTCTGAGTGCCATTCAATACCATTTAAAATAGTTCTAATACCGTCCGCATCAGCGCTGCAATCCTAAACTCAATTAACCATAACCTATAATTCTTCAAATCCTACTAGTTACCAACGATTTAACACATTTTTCTCTCCTGTTGCAGCCGTAAATGGACCAGGATCATCAAGGATCCACACGTGGAGGGCCAGTACACCGCGCTGCTGGGCGTGACGGAGGCCGACGCCCTGGACGGCGGCGTCTTCACGTGTCAAGTGGAGGATTTTAGATTTCAGCGATGCATGTCAAAGAGAATACATATACGGAGACCGCCTCCCATAAGAATGGATCCGATGAGCCTGACTGTTCGCAAAGTGAGTAGCAGCTTTGTGCATACCAAATTTCGGTAGCTACCGGATTTTAAGGGGGTTCCCACGGGACGAATGTAGTAGAGTCGAGCGTCCTGCAGAAATACGAGTTATCCCATTTCATAAAGTGCGCTGGAAATGATTTGATTCCGGATGAAAGTTTCATCTTAGGATGTTTGGACAATTCTTTGATAAATAGGATAAGGATAGTTGTGACCTGCGGAAGACAAGTGACATAAGAAATGTCAAAAGTAATACAAAGTGTACATTACATTCAATTCAAATTGAAGGATTCATATTGAACAACCTGTTATAAAGCCTTCAAATATACAGGGTGTTTCCTAAACATGCGGCAAAAATTCAGGGGGTTGTTCCTTGGACTATTTTAAGCATGTTTTGTCCTTGGATGATTTTTGAAAAACCTCTTTGTTTCGAAGATACAGGGCGAACAACATTTTTCATATTTTTAAAATTAATAATAGTTTAAATAAAAATGCGTACCGCACTGTGTTTACTAAGTAGGTACAATTTATTTTTAAATTTGTTTAACAACATTCCAATTACTAAAAACGGCCAGTTTTTTGACTAAAAATTGATAAGTGCAGATGGTGAAGGAATACAGATTAAACACGGTTTTCATTTGAATTCGTTTTGTGATGTATTAGCAATTTTTAGTCAAAAAACTGGCCGTTTTTAGTAATTGGAATGTTGTTAAACAAATTTAAAAATAAATTGTACCTACTTAGCTAGTAAACACAGTGCGGTACGCATTTTTATTTAAACTATTATTAATTTTAAAAATGTTGTTCGCCCTGTATCTTCAAAACAAAGAGGTTTTTCAAAAATCATCAAAGGACAAAATATTCTTAGAATAGTCCAAGGAACAACCCCCTGAATTTTTGCCGCATGTTTAGGAAACACCCTGTATAATAATATCTTCTGCGAATGTGAGCTTCCTTCCAAATTCATACTTCCCACAAATAGCTCCTGTAATCCCAGATCAACTGTATCTGGATCAAGTCACAAGATAATGAATTTTGGAAGAAAATTTTCAACAGGGTTAACTTTGTTTAGAACTTTTGTATTGTTGTACTTATATTGTATTTGTTTTATCTGAACTGATTGGTAGTTGTTTTCTTGGAGTTTATGATTTTTATATTATTCCCCCACGAACAAGTATATACTTTTGTGGGTTGTAATTTGTTTATTGATGCGTACCTTACAAATTGATTGTATTTCAGAGACTGTTTTTTGTTATATTTTTTCTGCTTCAATAAACTTATTTATTTATTTATTTATTTATCTGAACAGGATAATTGGAAAGTCCCCTGTCTACCATAGTGAAACATATTTTTATGACAAAATTCCATTTTATTATTCAACATAGTTGCCTTCGAGGGCGATACAGCGATTATAGCTATCTTCCAACTTTTCTATACCCTTTTCGTAGTACGATTTGTCTTTCGCTTCAAAATAGGCCTCAGTTTCGGCGATCACTTCTTCATTGGCGCTGAATTTCTTTCCAGCGAGCTTTCTTTTGAGGTCTGAGAACAGGAAAAAGTCGCTGGGGGCTAGATTGAGCGAATACGGTGGATGCAGAAGCAATTCGAAGCCCAAATCATGCAACTTTGCCATTGTTTTCATTGATTCGTGACACGGTGGATTGTCTTTATGAAACAGCACCTTTTTTATTTAATTGAGGCCGTTTTTTAACGATTACATCCTTTAAACAATCCAATAACGTTATATAATAATCGCTGTTGATGGTCTGGCCCTCTTGGAGGTAAACAATGAATATTATATCTTGCGCATTCCAGAATACTGATGCCATAACCTTTTCAGCTGACTGTTGTGTTTTTCCTCTCTTTGGATTCGGTTCATCGTGTGCAGTCCACTCAGCTAACTGTCTATTGTACTCTGGAGTGAAATTATGGAGCCATTTTTCATCTATTGTCACATATCGACGCAAAAATTCAGGTTTATTGCACTTAAACAGCTTCAAACACTGCTCATAATCATTAACACGTTGTTGCTTTTGATCGAATGAGCTCGCACGGCACTCATTTTTCACACAGCTTTCTCATGTACGAAAATTCGTGAATGATATGATATCTTCACAATGTCTGCTATCTCGGTAAGCTTCATTTGCGGTCATTCAAAATTATTTTGTGAACTTTTTTGATTTTCTCGTCGGTGACAACCTTTTTTGGACGTCCACAGCGTTCGCCGACTTCGGTACTCATTTCACCACCTTTAAACTTAGCATACCAATCATTGATGATTGATTTTCCTGGTGAAGACCCCGGAAACTCTCCATCAAGCCAAGGTTTTGCTTCAACTGTATATTTTCTTTCAGAAAGCAATATTTTATCAGCACACGAAATATTTTTTTTCTCTCTTTTTCAAATAACAAAAATAGCTACACTCACAACGCAATATCCCACAAACTAATCGTCAGAATGCTGTCAAATTTTGACACGTACCGTTTGAAGGTTGGTACTAACTAAAAATCATATGGATTCAATACTGTGCATCAGACCGGGGACTTCACAAATGACCTAATATGATCGTTATGTTGCGTCAGCAATGAGAATGAAAAATACTTTTTTTTGTGAACCTATCACTACTTTTTGATCACTACCTTTTGATCATCAAAATTTCAATCTTTTTACATTGAAAAAACTTGCTCTATCTTTTAACTGTTGCGACTAACAAGTCAAAGACTCCAGCAAATCGAATTAATATGCCAACTTCTCTCCAACTCCAATTATAAAAAATGGAAAAGTTTGCCAGCCTCTTTATGAAATCCTTTTGCATCTTCGCCGCTAATACGGACGAAAAGTTAAATCTAAATTTGTCGAAACTTGTTCAGAAAAATTAACAAGAAAACGATTATCGCTGAAGCGAAGAAGAACCAAGCGGAATGGAGACGAAAAAATTCATCAGATAAATCAACACGGTTACGAAAGAAATTAAGAATTAAAGAGATTAAAAAAGGGTGAATTGGATTGGCCCCATTATACTCAGTTGGAAACGATGAATTATATCTTGAAGACGAGTCTGGGCAAGGGGACGAGTAAACGAAACGTGGAGAAGTATCCAGAATCTGGAGAATGGGGACAGCACACTGGGGACATTGAGCAAAATATGAATCTAAATAAGGTGGCTGCAAGAACCGAGATGTTTTGAAAGGGATTACTTCGAAGATATTAATGAATGGTTGGGGAGTTGGGAGTAATGAAGTATTGGTGGTTTGAAGATTAAATCTCACTGGAATCTGTTCGGATGCGCCGCTGGAGTAATTACTGGTTTGCTTTGGAATATTACGGTTATGTTCGAGGCGGTTCCACAATAACGATGCAATTCAATTCGATTTCTAACTAGAGTTTCTTTGTCTATCAGATTAACTATCTCCAATTTAGTTCTTTGGAGAATTAATCTCGCAAAATTGTATGAATTGGGCTTCGAATTGCTTCTGCCTCCACCGTATTCGCCAAATCTGGCCTCTCAGATTTCAAAATAATTCTCGCTGGAAAGAATTTCAGCGCCAATGAAGAAGTAATCGCCAAAACTAAGGCCTATTCTGAAGCGAAAGACTACAAAAATGGTATCGAAAACTTGGAAGATATAATCGCTGTATCACCCTCGATGGCAACTATGTTGAATAATAAAATAGAATTTCGTAAAAAAATGGGTTTACTATGGTAGACCGGGGAATTCAATTGGCCTATTATGTGTAAAATGCTGAATGTGATCAAACAATATATGAAAAAAATTGAAAACGTATTGAGTGATATATCCTTGGATCTGCAGCAACTATTGACAACATCTAAATGAATATATCCTCTTCAAATGATAGAATATAGTATCGTATTATAGTACAGAATGGTATTTGGGAAATTGGAAACAAAAAATAAATAATCAAGAATTACTGATTTCACGCACATTTTCCAGTATTTCATGATATTTATAGTATAATCCTCCACGAATATAGTTACACAGAATCAAAACCTTGAAACAAAGTCTCAGATAAGAAAACAAACTCCAGTTTATCGAATAATAGCCCTGGGTGATCGATAAAAAAAACCTCAGCTTAAATGCAAGTTGAAGATTCGACCCTCTTACCCTGTTGAACCCCCTCAGGGCCCCAGAAGTCCTCGGTTCATGCAAAAATCCCCTTTGAAGTCTCCGTAGTATCCGAAAATATGTGTTATATCCGTTAGACCGATTGACCTGACGGCATACGTCTATCGGACCACAAAAGATTCGCAAGAACCCTCCACATATTGAGTATAGTCAGCGATGTGTGAACGGACAGGATATTTGTTGGGATGAGGGTGGGGCAGAGGGGTGGTTTCAACCCCCCAAAAATCTCCCGTGATGCTCGGGACTTTTTTGAGAACGGTTCGAGTTGCGAGGAAGGAATTTCTTAATATGCATGTTGAATTGCAATTAGATGGTGAAGGCGTTCTTTCTCTTTTATGGCGCGTTTTACTCAGTTTTTTCTATGGATGCCAGTGGCGGTTCGTGAGTTTAGGAGGAGATAGATGATCTGATTGAAGATGATTTGAAGTTTTTCAGTCTACCGAAGGTAAAGGGTTTTGATATTACAAAAAAACAAGTTTATTTTCAAATTAATCAATGGAAGTTAATTTCATTATGAAGAGGAAGTAGGTATGTCCTCGATAACTCACGAATTACATCTTTGAGGTTTTCAATCGACTGCGCATCATTCGCATAGACCTCATCTTTCACGTGGCCCCAAATAAAATAGTCTGAAGGTGTTGAGTCAGAAGATCTCGGTGTCCAATTGTGATCACCTCTTCGAGACAGATTACGGTCAAGAAACTTTTCTTGCAAAATTGCGATTGTTCCATTGCTCTTGTGGAAGGCATTATCGAATTCTGTGAGCTCCAACTACGACAATTTTGCTTATTAACGTAGTCTCCTAATGTGAAAATGAGTTAATGCATTTCAAGTACCAAATCAGCAAAGATTCGGCACTGCTGGTGATCGACAGGCTTGAGTTATTGTCAAAATACTATTTTATTATGGGAAAAATACTTCGCAAGCAAAGCAAATGCTTGATAAGTATTATTTAGCTGCTTCGTCAACAAAAACGGTTGAAAAGTGATATGCTGATTTTTTATTTGGCTCTAATAAAGAAGCGATTTCCGAGCTTATTTCGAAAGCTAATGCAAATCTTTTCACAGAAAAGGTATTGAAAAGTTAGAGGAGCTTTGAAGTAGATGTAGCACTCGTGGAGGGGATAACGTTTATTTTTACAGCATAAACTTTAGTCCTTAGTGTAATAACCCAATTACAATGTTCACTTAAAAAGAAGAAATTCACTGTGGATAATGAACAGCTCCTACAACTTATTATCTCAACTCATTAATGACGGCAATTTGAAGGTAGAAAAATAGTGGGTCGAAATAGAATGTCATGGTTGAGGAATTTTAGGCAGTGAACTGGCATTCATAGTATGCAGTCACTGATACACACAGCGAGACACAGCAATGCTATGGAAAATGTAGTCTCAAACATTCACTAATGGATTTGTACATGAACATAATCGATCAAATTCAATCTCCAATTATGGAGGTTAGTAAAAGTAGTAATCAAAAACAAAATAATAGAAGAGGTGTCAAAATACAGCTATCTAAGAGTAAAAGTATCCAGTGGAAGCTGTATTGTAGAAGAAGTACGAGCTCAAGCATACGAAGCCGCAAAGATCGGATGCTGTCTAAGAGATTTAATCTGGACCATAGAATCATGAACGTGTGAGACCAGTATCACATACGCTGTCTACAACCAAGAGAATAGCAAGAACAACAGAAATGAGGATTTTAAGATGCATCAAACATCCAGAGATCATGTAAGGAGTACAGACATAAGGGAGGAATGGTGACGTACGATATGGTCAGGTGGATCAGAGCACTCAGAATATTCTGGAGAGACCATGTAGAGAAGATGCCATCAGAAAGTCTGGGCAAATAGGCGCAAACACAGATTCCAAATAGACTATTGGGACGCCCCTCAAAGAGATGGAAAGAAAGCTGGAGCTCGATATCACAAGAGACATTACAATAACAAAAGGAAGGTGGAAAAAACATCACAAAGTTCTATTGAAAATATTAAGTTTAAAAATAGGTTCATGCTGGAGCTCGTTTATGAAGAAGACAGAAAAAACAGGACACAGACTTATTGAAAAGAGGAAGAAGAAGTAGAGCTTGGCTCGAAGCAGAGAGGTTGTGCTCATATGGTCAAGGAAGACCACTCAGAGATGAAAGGAAAACTGGAGCTCAATATCACAAGAGACATATCAATAACAGGAAGAAGGCAAAAAAACAGACACAGTCCTGTTGGCTCGAAGCAATGAGGTTGTGCTCATAAGGTCCTACTGCAAATGTTCTTCAGCCACGAGTATTGTCTTTATGCTGGACTTCGTTCACCATATATTATATGATCAACAATATCACAAAAAGAATATAATTCAGTGATTTCTACTGTGTTTTTACTGGTTAAGCCCTGGTATTATGGAGTGTTATCTCTTGTTCCAAGATATTCTGAGCCTCTTCCACCTGAACTTTCGGTTCCAGTGTTTTTTATCAAGTGATGTCGGTCTCATTTTAGAGAATGAACAAAACTCTAGCTATTCGAAATTATACGAAACACCCAAAACTATACGAATAAGAGAAGGCACACAACCTCCACAATAAAACGTGCCACAAACCCCCTTCCCTCAGCAGAAAACCATCACCACAAGCGTAAACGCGCGAATTCCAGACATACCTCATCAACGCACCTCGGTTACATCCCCGCCGACAGTTGTCGGCGGGGTAGTTACTCATCCACAGTTTAATTCCCGTACTGTAGCTCCCGTAGCCGTCGCGTCGTGCGGGACCGACTTAATTACAATTAATCCCGACTAGAACCCTCCGGAACACCTGGTCCGTATTGCGGAATTACCCGAATTAACAGCCTTTCATCTCCCGCTAATGATTCATCGCCGTCCGTGTCGGAGTTCCGTAGTGTAAACTAGGATTTACATTACCCCCCTAGAGCCATTATACCTGTCGGTATCAATTAAGGCCGGCTCAGACGTCCGATCGGTGCCGATTCGATAGGAGTGATTGTTTCGATTATTGATGCCGGGGATGATGCCACTTCAACGAGGGTTTTGGAGGAGTGATGGTGTCGGATACGGATAAGACGATGACTTTTTCAGCTGGTCGGTTGTAAAAGGTGTTTTTTTTTAGAGCTGTAGAACTTTAAATTGCAATAAAACAACGATGGATTATTCGATTGACATGAATTTTATTTATCTGCAAGATAATCTTGTGGCATTACATTTTAAATATGATTTCTGGCATATGACCGCCACGGCTGGCTTGGATGTAGTCCAATCTGGACGTCCAATTTTCGATGACTTTTTCCAACATTTGTGGCCGTATATCGGCAATAACACGGCGAATGTTGTCTTCCAAATGGTCAAGGGTTTGTGGCTTATCCACATAGACCGATGACTTTACATAGCCCCACAGAAAGTAGTCTAGCGGTGTTAAATCACAAGATCTTGGAGGCCAATTCACAAGTCCAAAACGTAGGCGTCTTCCAAAGACTTCCATGCCAACCTTTCCTATATACAGCCATCACGAATTTCTTGACTTGAATAAGTCCAGGGGTGTTTGTCCAGTGGGTTATCCTGTTATTCAACTCCCATAATGTCCCAAACATGCTCTATGGGCGAAAGATCGGAGGATCTAGGCGGCCATAGCAAAAGATTCGCATGGGTCGCTTCGAACAAGTTTGAACTATCTCTGGCAACATGAGGTCGAGCATTATCTTGCTGAAATATTGGATTCTCAAGCCGGTTAAGGTGAGGGAGAATATATGGCTTCACAATTTCTTGAAGGTAACGCAACGCTGTAATGTTACCTCGAATAAAGACTAAAGTTGACTTAATTGCACGTGCAATAGTACTACATACCATAACGCCTACTGTCCGGTGTACTATACGCTCAAAATTAAACTGAGGTTCACATCTTTCTCCCCGACGTCGTCTAATCCTTCTTCGCCCATCATGTGCACCTGAGGAGAATCAAGATTCATCAGAAAATACGACCTGATGCCATTCCACATTCCAATTGGCGTTTTCTGCACCACTGTAATCGTTGCCGGCGATGCTCAACCGTCAGAGGTAACACAAGATGGGGTCGATAATGCTGCAGCCCAAAAGAACTTAACCTGCGGTAAACAGTTTGGACAGTTACAAGATGGCCTGTTCTCCTAACCACTCATCAGCCAAAGATCGAGTTGTCGCAAATCGGTCTCTAATGGCCATAAGTCTTAGGCGTCGATCTCGAACTCCATTTGAGCCTCTTCGACGTCCGGTGCCTACTCTTCTTAGATTTTGAGCATTATCAAACCACGCTTGACAACATCTCATAACAGGAGTTGGATTTCTTTTCGTTCGGTTAGCGATTTCTCGAAATGACAACCCCGCCTTCCGTAGACCTATTGTTCGACCTCTTTCAAATTCACTTAGCTGGCGATTAATTCCACTTACACGTACTCTAGACTTTTCAACAACAACTAATCTTCGACTTTGGATATCCTCGAACACCTGGTTTGTTGTAAAATTCAAAAAACTTGCAAAAAACGACTACAATATTTAATTAACAAAAATTGTTCACATGTACCCTGAATCCAGTTACAACCATTCCTATTCTGTTATCAATCCTCAGTCGGCTAACAGTCATATCCAAGAACAATATTGTTTTCACATGCATCAGAAATGCAAAACGACCCATTTCGTATATAATTCCATAACCTTCGCTACAACGTTGATGACAGAATTCCCTGCAACTTTCCCATCCAGAAACACACAGCCAAAACGTCAAACTACATATTGCCGTTCCACGTTCGCAAACAATAAACCGGCGCGTAAACCTCATGATCTCAGTAACTGAAGCTCCGTTTACACCTCGCGCCGTCTACATTAATGGAAATGAGGCAGATATCTGAAGAGTCTGCTATCATCACCCCACCGTCCTTTTTCCCAGCCATAATCACAATGACAGTCTCGAAGCGTCGTCACTACTTTATTGTGATGAATTTTCATTTTCCACCAACCCTTGCAAGTGCGTAGAAATGGGGGGGAGTACTTGGGGTAATTCCCCCCTTCAAGATTTCCAAAATATAAAATTGCGAAGATAACGAATGAGAAATTTTACATAGCATGAACCAATAATCATTTTACTTTCCTTCGAAATCCACACGGCAGTAAAAAATCAGACCCTTTTACGGTTTATGAGTTTATTATCGCTTTCAAGATGAGTACCTTTATTGCACTAAGTACTACGAGCACGTCTATGTCCGAGGTTTATTATTTTCCTTTATCTATCCGCTTTGTCCATCTCTTTTTGACATCTGTGACTTTTGCATTCGTCATCGGTACACATTCACACTTTGTTTTCGGTTTTTTGTAAATCATTCTCGTCACAAAAAAAATTGTCTGGGATGTGTTGTACTATTTATTGTGTTTCATTCAATTTGCAATTTATTTGCGAAGACATATCTACAAGGTCTTTCTAAATTTGAGGTACAAATAAAAATGACAGATTTCTCGGATCATTTCAAGAAAAAAAGTCCTATTAACATGAGACCCCAAACACTTTGTTTTTGTGATGTAGGTGTTAATGTTTAATTTTTTTCCTCATAGAACCTGCCCTTCACAAGATATTTAATTTGAATGGGCCACAGATATTCCAATTTGAAGTTTTCATCATGTATTATGCTTATGTTGAATGCAAATCTACAGGGTGGTATTTTTTCTGGAAGGGTTTCTGATTATTTTCCTCCAGAACTATTTTTTTGTGGACCGCTGGTGGTTGAGAGAAATGTCAAAAGTCCAGTGGTTCAATACTACACATTTTGGTTTGTTATAGTTTTGTCGTATCTGATATCGATTTCTAGAAAAAAATTCAAACAGCTCTCTAGTAATCGTCAAGAAAATCCAAATTATTATAAAGATCCAGCTAGTAAGCTGAAATGAATGAATTAATTATAAGTTTTGGTACTTATTTACCCACTCTGTAGCGGAGATTAATAAAGATTTGATAAACTGATATAAGTTTCACTGAAAAGTAGGACACCCTAGAAACAACCTGTACCTCTAAAACAAAGCGTTTGCGGGCTCATATTCATGGGACTTTTTATTCTCAATATTATCCAAACATATAACAATAAACACTAAAATTCAAGATAGAGAAAGAACTTTATTTACAACCTTTGATATTTAGTGATAAACCTCAAAATTGTCAAAGTGACCTTCCTCCCCTCAATTGTTATTGAGGGGAGGATATTGTTATTAAAAGAATGTTCCCTTCCAGCCAACCGAATAGGAGCACAGAAGTATAGAAGCATAGAGCCATCTTTTCCGATTTATTAATGTCAGTTATAGCAGTGAGTTATTATAACTCACGTTGTTTGTTAATAGATACTATTAATTGATCGAAAGCAGTTGAATAATGAAGATATAATTCAATAGGAGTAGATAAAAAAATTCATGTCGCGCGGAATGATGCGAAATGGACGAAAATTATCATGCAGTGGAGACCACGACTGACAAAAAGAAGTGTTGGCAGACCCCTGTTAAGATGGCGAGATGACATTCAAAGGCGAGCAGGAAAGAACTGGATTCTCACAGCACAGTGTAGGACGACATGGAAGCGATTGGAAGAGGCCTATGTCCAGGAGTGGACTCAAACGGGCTGAAGAAGAAGGAGAAGAGATAAAAAAATTATATCGATTAATTTGGTTCAATCTTAGTTATCAAACTTCTTTTTCTCACACTACAGAAATGAGTAAACGTTGTTCGGTTACGCCTCGCTAGAAAAATAAGATCTACGCCCTTGAACCCTTGCAACAAACATCGAAGAAGGCTGCGAATCCTTAATTCCTTCGCAAACAACGCAGTATCGTTCAATTAGCGTCTCGAGAGATGCTACGACGTAAACCGCAACTACAGTGGCGTAAACACGTCGCTTAACGCCCGGTCGACATGTTCATCATTAGTTAGCGTTAGGGCGTCTAGGGCGACATACGCGGCATAATAATTTCAGACGCCCCCTACGCCCTGCGATCTGGTCCCATTCTTGTCACGCGATGGCGTAACAAGGCGGGTATAGTAAACAATTTGATGAGTCTCTGGCGCGACCGCGATCGAGGCGGGCGTCAACTTGGGCGTAATGCGACCCGTAGGGCACGTCGCGCCGTCTGCATTAATCCGTGTAAACAACGGATATGCGTGTGTGTGGGGGGCTTTAGGATTAGCGTATGCCTTCTCGCGTTCCGCAAATACCGCCGGGCGGTAGGAGGAGGTGGGCGGGTTCGCGCCCGGGCGGTATGGGGGAGAAGTCGCGCGCGATGCAAAGCGTGGGATTGTACGTTTTGGTCTTGATGTTGTAGCTGAAGTCTTGGCGGTAATTGGCGCTTTGTGAGGCGGTATCTGAGATTGATTACTAGTAGAGAACGCGGTTTATGAGCATTATTGCTCGATATATGGAGGAGTTTGAGGCAATTTGGAGGAGATCGCGTTACCGTTGGTGAAGAGCCGATGGGACTCGAGTTATGTGTTTGGTGGATATGTGTGGGAGAATTTGGTTTCATGAAGAGGGCAGGTTTCGCGAATGTTTTAGCTCTATTATTAGAGATGCATCAAGTCAAGTAGCTGAATATTTTATCCAACTACTCGACTTGAAAATCAAGCTCATGACAAATTACATTCTTGAACTTGACTTGAATTGAGATATTCATTAATTTATCGCCAGAAGATTGATTGTGACAATTGAACAACCGATTGAATGAAGGCACTTACCCCAGAGGTTTCACAATTTCCATGACGATTTAAAGTTTAAAATTTTGTGTTAGGAGCTTCATCAGCACCAAATAAATTTCTAGCGGAACATCTTAATAAAGAAAAGAGGAGAGCACTAACTTGAAGTATGCAGCTTTTGAGTACTCGCTCATTCATGCGGAAATTGCACCCCTGAAGATCATGTATACTCATAAACCATTATGTGGTCTTCTATAGAGTGCAATTGGGGGTTGGCTGAACGATCGCTATAAAGCTGCCGACTTCAAGTCCCTGGTTTTCCCATTATGTTTCACGTTCACGGCTTAACCAAATTGACTTATATCAAATTATACTTCAACAGGATTATGGATTGATACTTCTGTTCAATCTGATGAGAGAGACAAGGAAATAGCGTTCGGAATGGTGTTCTTGTAATGCCTTCAACAAAGGTCTAACCTTCGAAGAAAGTTCCAGGTTTCAATCTCCCTATAGGAAAATTTGATGTACTGGTCATGATCTTTGCAATAGTATGCTCTTCAAGTGGCATTCTATTGAAAGCCCACTACATTAGTGTGATGTAGAAGAAACCATTCACAACTTGGTGAATACTTGTCCAATTTATAAATTTCATGATGGTTTCCAAGCTTCCAGTTTCAGATTCTTTTCTAGAATGGGTCCCTAACTTTGAATATATATAATGGAAACTATTTCATTTATGAAATTGAAATGCATGATGCCCCGTTTTACACATCTTCTGCCAATACTGAGATTTTATCTACACTTGCTTTATTGTTTGAAGTTAATAGTTTATATAATTTATCATATAACTCATGTTTTGATGAACCAATAGAATCCGTGATTTCCCATAGTTACGGCGTATCGATAAGTGAATATACTACTTGACAACGTGGTATAATCGTTTTGGTGTTTCGCCTTCTGCCATATTCTGATCATTTCCATAGTAATTTTCTTGTAAATGAAAGTCAAGCTCAGTGAAATGTCATTGAATTATATCAAAATGCAGTGCTTTGGTTATAGTTATAGAAATGATTCGTTCTATAATCGTAACGAATGTTTACTCGAGCATAGACAATATATTTCGATTATACAAACCTCTTCACTCGACGTAGTTCGCGAAACACACTCGAGCTGCGCTCTCGTTATGTTTCGCGTACTACGTCTCGTGAATCAGTGTATAATCGAATATTATCTATGCTCTTGTGATATTAAATCTGATTATTAACATCAACAAAGTCGACGTTCGAAGCAAAATATTATCAATAAAAGTCACTTCCTTTTTATCAGAACATGAACAATGTTGTTCTGAGTCTGCTGTGAAGGCAAGCGTGCACATTCCACCACACATCGGCAATACTCTGCACGTTCGTTGACGTCCAAATCATCGACTTTCCCCGTAATACCCTCAGGGTTTCATCCCAAATCAAAACCGTGCGGTCATTTCGTCCCCGAGGCGACCGAATCGCAATTCCACATCCGATATTTCCCAGATGAATAATCTAGGACGAATCTCCGATGAGAATCGAGCAGTTTTCCAAGTTTATATTGGCCGAACCGTTCAATATTCATGCGTTCCCCCGAAAACTGCAGCTCGAACTTTTTTTACGCCCGATTCGATACAAAGCGACGCCATCGATTAAATATTTATGAGCATTTTTGCCTGTTTCGAACTTGGCGTGCAAATATCCACACGCGAAGTACCTTGGTTGTTCTAGTCGAAGCCGACGGAAAAGTTGGAAAGTTTTTTTTTTTAATATTATGCATGATTCGTTTACTGAACCGGTGTGTGAAAATGACGATGATTTTTCAGATGGTTCAGGGTGATTTGCATATAAAAACACCCACACGCTAGGTTTGTGGAATTATTCTACAAATTGAAGTGTGTTTTTCGTTTTTGATTTGCCCGTTGAAAACGGTTATTTAATCTTAAAATTGAACTGAAACGTTCAATAGTTTTGATTACATCAGAAATTTTATTGAAAGATCAGGTCATGAGGAAAGTCTGCATTGGCAATGTTATCAAGAAGCAATTGCTCATTGAGCCCTTTTCGATTTCTGATAGTCGAAATCCGCAGTTCAATGTTTGTTTTTTTGCACCAGTATTTTTATCTAGTCTGGCGAAATTTGAATTTCTAATTTATTAAACTCTTCAAATCAACTGAATCATTCAACCAAATTTCAGACAGTGCAAGTATGTCGAATTTATTCTATCCAATAAATACACTTCATCAAATTCTGGACCAAAGATTGTATAGGGTTCACCTCCGATCACTTTTTTCTAAATAGCAGGATATCAGAAATCATATCGTAAACATCTTGCTTTGTTCTAGAGTTATTATTATTATTATTATTCACTGAATCGGAGTCGGTACAGCTCTGTTAGCCTTCCTGAAAGCCTTCCGACCAATTTGATCTTTTCTTATTAACTCTACCTTTTCATACAAACCCAGGGAGGATACTGTTAACGAAACCGACGACATCTTTAGAAGCCTTGGCTATTACTTCGTGAGTATCCAGAACTGACTTTCTTATATGAGTGATTCTTAGGCCAGTCAGACCTATGCATTTGCACATTATGTGTTTGGCTGTTTCTACCTCCTTTTCCCAGAGTCTACAGATCGCATCTGCTGACTTACCCATTCGGTACAAAAACCATTTGCACCGACAGTGTTGTGTCAACAGTCCCACCATTACCCGAAGCTCAGCTCGTGGTAGCTTCAGAAGCTTCCTGGTATAGGTCGGTAAAAGCACCACAAATTTATTTGCCTGAGCAAGACCCGGGGTGTTTCTCCATAGGTTTTTTATATTGTCTCACTTCCATTGCTGGACCACTGCCTCATATTGGTCTTTTTCAAGACCACAGAAGGGCTCAAGACCGACAGGTGTTAACCTTGATGCCCTTTTTGCAAGTTCATCAGCTTTTTCGTTTCCTTCAATACCACAATGGCCCGGTACCCATAGTAGAGTTACTTTATTCTCTTTGGTCAGTTGGTTTATGGTATTACGGCAATCCCATGTCAGTAAAGACCCCTGACTATATGATTCCAGGGATCTCAGCGTAGCCTGGCAGTCCGTAGTGATGTAAATATGCGCCCCTTTGAGATTTCTTTCGAGACACTCTTGGGCGCAAGTATAGATGCTAGTGTTTCGATTTGCAAGATAGAGGGCTCGCTTCCCAGGAATCTAGAGATCCTCGTTTTAAGACCATATACCCCATTACCTGAACCTTACTCTGGTTTTGATACATCGATATACCATATGGAGGACTATCATCAATGACCGTTCCAAAGAAAACTTTGAAATTATATATAGTTGGTATCACGTTTTTGCCAAGAGGTTCGAATTTTATTGATTCAATATCTCCATTTGTCCAATCCAGATTCCCAGACTGCCAGACCAGAACAGGCAACCTATCAATACATAACCTGCTAAAAATCCTCTTTCACAGAGTTGTTCTTCAGTTGCCATACGGGTTACTTGAAGAAAGATCACCATCGCGTCACTATCTATGACCAATGTCCACAAAATAAATCACTCCTGTCCTTAGAAATCCCTTGAATATTCAATTGAATATTACCAAACTTGCTCCGAAATCGGGAGGGTTTCTTCAACCAGGATTGATTTTCCAAGCGATGATTTTTCGAATCCTCAGGTATACCAGAATCGCTATAGAACCCTCATATTGGTGAAACATCACTTATAGATTTATGCTGATTGTATTCCACGTTACAAAAATAAGCAGAAAATATGGTAGCTCCTTGACATTTGTTAATTCAATTTAAGAGTAATGAACAAATATAGAGGATGCTTATGTCATTTTTAGTAAGCAAATTTTGTCCCCAACATGAACAATCAAATTTGACACGAAGCGCGCGGAAATGAAAACATTTCAGTGATACGATATTTCAATCAATTCGCGAGTTTCTCAACAAAGAACCCAACTCTTATGCATAGTGAATCAAGGTTTCATATTAACTCAAAATATATTGAAATAAATACCTAAACATATCAGAAATTCAGAAAACAAACTTCAAGCGGGCCAAACGACGTGAAACAAATGATGACACTGTGAGAACAAAAGTTGCCGAACCTTGGATTTCAGCAGGTAGATACAGAAAATAATAAATATTCTGCTTATTATAAATTCGACGATTAGGAAAAATATCGGATTCCAAATATTCAAATTTGCATATTTAATTGATAATCACTCAAATAAATATATTTCATTCAATGTAATATACATTCCTAACGATAGAGTAAAATTGTGGATACGAAAATATGTCACAATCCGACAACATAATCTGACCATGTTGGGGACATGTAAAAATTGCGTATACTTCCTCTATCTATGCTTATCACTCTATGATCTGAGGACACGAAGAAGACAATTGTGACATTTTGAGTATTAAAGTGTTTGTACGTCTACTAGGTAGATGATCACCTTGTATGACATAAATCCTCCTCCTACCCAACATTCTATACGCAAACAGGAAGATAAACAAATGAACAAACCCTCTCCACCCCCCATAAGTGCTCCTTTCAAAACGCACCCTACTTTCCAATCGCCAAAAATCAACAACTACACCGCCAACAACTTCTCCCACAACCTTTCCCAAACCTCTCCCCTCCTTCCCAACCTACAACAACGACCGAAATTACTTATAAATTTCTGATGAGAGGAGCATCTCAATCCGAAACACGAGGATTTTTCCCCTCTCCAGACCAGAAAAAGGCACCGGAAAAATCCGGAAGCTCGACGAAATTAAATTCTGCACGGTACGATCCCTACATCCGGTGTTAATTCCTCTCCCAAACCCGGGACCTCCTACGGCAACGAAATTAATTTAAACCCCCTTTTTTTCTCCTTTCTGTTCCAGGGGGAGAGATACGCCGTAAAGTGCATCTGCGCCGAGGACGATTCCCCCAGCGGGAGGACCTACAGCTGGACCAAAAATCGCGAACTGCTGCCGGCCAAGACCGATTGGGGAAGTTACGAAGTTCTGTACCCCGACGGGAGTATCTTGGAGGTCCATAAAGCCGAGGTAAATTGGATAAACTGGCGATCGAGGCTGGTAAAAACGCAATTAGGAGAGGCTACGTTCGTGGAGAATGTGTTTTTTTTTTCTCTTCGGCTATCGAATTTGTCGTTTCGTTTGTTCGGTGGACTTTTTCAATTTCGCGTCTTAATTATTGTTTTCGCGTTTGGGTTGTTTGGTTTTCTCGTTTCGTTGCTTGATAAATCTCGTGTTAGTTTATCCAGAACAAATGTTTCAGAAAAATAATGAAAAAAAAAGTATTTTGGGCGATACCTACAGAATACATTAAATTAAAAGCCAGCAATTCATAGGTTAGTAATTAATAAAGGATGTTCCTACTTTGTAGATACAAACGAAAATTAGAAATTTCTTGGATAGTTTTAAGGAAAAAAGTCCTATAAACATGAGCCCGCAGAGGCTTAGTTTTCTAGGTACAGGATGTTGAAATTTGATTTTTTTTTAAGTTTTTTTCATAGCATCTGGACTTTGAAAGATTTCCAACTGAAGTTAGGCATGGATATTTCAATTTTGAGTGTACATCACGTGCTATGTCTATTTCGATTGCAAATCTAAAGGGTGACATTTCTTCAGGAACCACTTGGTGGACCACTGGTAGTTCGAAAAAATGTAAAAAAAACTTTTCGTTTGGTACTGACCTGATTATTAGTACGACAAGAAACACCCTGTCTCAAAAACAAAGCGTTTGGGGTCCAGGTTCGTTTTTAATAAGACTGTTTCTCCTTAACATTATCCAAAGATCCTATCATATAGTCATATACACTGTGTCCATTAAGTATGGAACAAATTCATTTTCAGCTAAACAGACCATTTTAAGAAAAAAACCTGAAACACGTCAATTTTTCATTTTAATTTACCGTATTTTGAAATAACAATCTAATATACAGGGTGAATTACTTTCGAGTCATTACGTCACTGACATTTTTTTTTAATTGGAACACCCCCATTTTGTCTCAATTTTCCGAATACTCTAGCTGAGCTGATTCCAAAAATGTATCACATGTTGATTCCAATTGGTACAGGGTACAGGGTGGACAAAAATACAATAGTTTTGTGTGTGCTCATAAAGTAACGCGTAACATTCTTCATCAGTTAAATTAACAATATTATCAAAAATACTTATTGTCTGGAGGCAATCGGTTTGAATGTAACACCCTGTAGTTTGTTACATTTCAGATCAATAAAATGTATAAAAATAAGAAATAATTTTTTTCATATTCTGTCTGCTAGACCACAAGTACCAAACATGTTTGGAAACAGCTCATTTTTATCAATCTAAAAATGTATCAAACTACAGGATGTTACATTCGAATCAATTAATAATAATATAATAATAATATAATAATAATAATAATATAATTGCCGCTAGACAATAAGTATTTTTGATAATATTGTTAATTTAACTAATAAAGAATGTTACGCGTTACTTTATGAGCACACACAAAACTATTGTATTTTTGTCCATCCTGATGTACCAATTGGATTCAACATGTGATAAATTTTTGGAATCAGCTCAGCTAGAGTAATCGGAAAATTGAGACAAAATGGGGGTGCTACTCGAAAATAATTCACCCTGTATATTAGATTATAATTTTAAAATACGGTAAATTAAAATCAAAAATCGACGTGTTTCAAGATTATTTCTTGAAATGGTCTGTTTAGCTGAAAATGAATTTGTTCCATACATTACGGACACAGTGTATGTCTTAGTTGACGAAGTGACGTCCATGTCATATATATTTGCTGGTTACTAACATCGATCGAATCAAAATTTATATTTGTAATAATTCGACACTCATCATTTACATCGAGTGGTTAATCAAACCAACATCAATAATACAAAGACGTAATCAATAATAAAAAAAAATTACACCTCAAATTAAGTTACTGAGACTCACCTTCTTCATGATCTTCATCAAAGCACACATATTCATTTGGTTTTCTTACAGAAATCAGCCACTTTCTCCTGTGTAGTTCAAGATGGCGCAACTTCTGCAGAAGCTTCCGTCGAGGTCCTGGTCATATCCAACAAGGATATGAAGACTTGTCCCTATGAAGAGTATCTAGGTGTTCTCTGGCCAGAAACTGCTCCTGACGCTGAAAGCAAACAGCCTTGTCCTAGGGACTTTACCGGTGTGGCCTTGCGAAGGTGTACCCTTACTACAGATGGTGCTACTTGGCGTACTCCAGATTTCTCAAAATGTACCTCTGGGGACCTGTTGAAGATTTTCAATGGGGTGAGCATCCTATTTTACCAGTTGTGTTATTGATACAAATGGTGAATCGAAGTTATAATTGACAATTCTTTCAAAAAACTACATTTTATATGTTTTTCCTAGGTTTCATGAAAAAACCCAATTTATATACAAGGTTGTACAACCTCGATTTTCTGACTTTAAAATGAAAATGTGGAAAATCACTCGAACCCGTCAATCTCTTATTCAAGGAGGAACAACTTTTATCATTTTTCATCCCTGTAACTTCAACCCCCTAACGGGGGTGAGAATAACCCCTTCAATTTGAATTGAAAGAACAAGATTAATTATGCAGTACTCCTGGATAGAGGTCATATATGAAATAGCACGAAAATTCAGAGAGAGACCAGACCAACTACGAACATGACAATAAAAATCACAAGACAAAAAAAACAATAAAAAACAATTATCAACATAACTTTAAACACCCTAATTATATTGATACTAAACGATAAAAAAGGGGCCTATTAAAATAATCAAATGCTTGCAGTTGGGCTATTTTTCCATTATTTCATGAATTATTATTATTAATCTAAAATTTTCAAAAAACTTTGATAATTTTCTCGAAGCTGCCACTTCTTCTGGTCATGACCATGCAGTTGAAACCTCACTATCTTTCAGATCATAACTCGATCGCTGAAAAACGTTTTCATTTGAGGGGTCTGCGACGAATATTTCAGGAGATATAACGATTTTTGTATGGTTATTCAATTTTTACTGACCTCAGTTCCAACATAATACAATTACTGTCCATCAGATATTACTTCTGAAAATAATAAAATTGCTATAAAATCATCTCAATGATTCAATGTCTGGAAATCCTTCAATCAAGAAATCATAATTGTGTGTGATCAAAACTATCAACCTAAAACAAAATTCAAGCAGTTGGCAACATAGAATGATGTCCTTTTAGGATGCGCATAGGCATGAAATTGTCCGATGCTCGAAACATTTGGATAAATTGTGTTTCAATTTTTATATTGAAGTAATGTAAGAGATGAACATTTCGAGTGATATGTCCAAATCTCAAAATGTACAAGTCCTGTTGAATGATCATACAGATAAGGAATAGTATAAAGCAACAAAATTCACAATTATCTTCTGAGTCATAATACAAAAACTCTACTCTATGTCCTAGTACCAGATTTTACATTTCCAAACAGTTTTCAAATATAAAGAATGAAGAATTATAGGGAGATTTAACCGAAAAATATAATCAAGACAAATTACTACCCGAGTTACATAAAAAGAATCAGTAATACTTACATTTTTGTTCGAAAATCCTCATCAACTTAGCACAACAACACTGATCACTTTTTTCCAGTCACAAAATGGCCACGAAATAGCTCAAAACAGAAGCCCAAGTTTCTCGATCACATAATTTTAACGATGTCGCGTAAATGAACACCTGCGCGAATACAGTGGAATGAAAAACAGATTTCCAACTGCACCCTGATAAACATGTGAAAGATTATTACATAATTTTCTCCAACGTGTATCTCATTTCAGATGATTCTTCGTTCGTGGAATATTAGCATAGAAATAGATGTTCTGAAAATAAAAACAAACCTTAACTTCGAATTCTGATTGGAAATAGACAAATTTTTGGCATTTCTGAGAGCTAATATTTATCCTGTTAATGGATTCAAGTGCGTTTGATTTTGATATAACTGTTTCTATCTGTATAGGGTGGGCCAAATTGGACACTTTTGAATGGGAAGTCCCATTTTTATACTAGATAGACGAAAACTATTGTCTGAGGGCTAATTTTCTTCAGAAACTCATTGGCGAAAACCGCAGTTCCATATAGTTATCACCGTTACATAGTTACAGGGTGATTTTCGAAAATGTTCACTTTCGAAATATTGCTGTAACTTTTCTTTTATTGGAAATTCTTCATTTCTGTAAAAACATTCTTTTGGCAACTTTTCACGTAGAATTCGATGAATTTTCCATGAACACATATTTCATTAGACATCCCTAAGAAATTTTTTTTTCAAATGGGACACTTTTCCAAAAATATAGCATACTACATATACATAAATATAGATATTTTTCTGAATCCATGTTTGAAGTTCCAATAGGTGGCCAGCTAGGCCGCCTGACCTAACGTCTATGGACCTAACGTCTATTGAATAGAATATAATACATTTTATTGAACTACTTCAACATTCACAGAGTTAATACATCATTTTTATAATAATTCATTGCACCTAACTCCCGGAGAAGTTGTTTTATGCCTGATTTGTACAATTTTGTTGGTTCAGATAATTCATGTGAAAGAATTTACTATAGAGCAGGTTAAAATTATCTACCTTTTTTAGTCTTTTAGGTGATCTGGAAAAGGTGTTTATTAGATATTACCAATTGTTTCAGTTTCTTGGAGAAAAGTCTGAAATTTTTAAATTCTTCACCTTCTCAGGGATACAGTTATATATTTAAGGACCAGGCCATATGAACTTTTGAAATAGTGTTGTATTGACCTGTGGTATCTGCAAATTTTGTCTTTGTCTTGTGTAGTGAATATGTGAATTTTTGATTGTTGTCATCTTATTTTGGTCTATGAGGAAGATTATATCTTTTAATCACTCAATAATCAATAAACGTTAGGTCAGGTGACCTAGTCGGCCACCTATTGGGACTTCGAACATGAATTCCGGAAAATAAGAAGTGTGTTATATCTTTGAATGGTCGTTATTATCTCTATCGAAATATATAGAAATATACTGGGTGTCCCATTTGAAAAATAAATTTCATAGGGATTATCTCATGAAATATCAGTTCGCGGGAAATTGACCATTGGTTTAATTGACAGTATTTCTTGAAAATTATTGAACTAAATTTAGTAAAATAAATAACATTGATTGATTGATTGAATTCTACGTGAAGAGGTGCCACATTTCGAAAATGAATATTATCGAAAACCACCCTGTAACTATGTGACGGTGATAGCTATGAAGTTACGGTTTTCGTCAAACAGTCTTCATGAAAATTGGTCCTCAGATACCGACATCAGTTTTCCCCAATCTAGTATTAAAAGATTTCTTCTCATTCGAAAGTATCTAATTTGGCCTACCCTATGCAATATAGAACTGATTTGAACTAAATTTTCATCAGGTAAAGGTAAAGGCCAATTCAACCAATATATCTCAGTACTAGGTCTGCACCGCAGTAATATACAACCGGAGTCGCCATCTGTGTCTCCAGAACGAACCGACACGTCGAAACCAGAATACGACGAAATTATCACCCGAACAATCGTAAAACCGTATCGGTATCGACGTCAATCTAACACACGTTTCAAAACCGCAAACCGAACTACAAACAAGCCCCATTATGCTGCGCAAGAGGGCGCACAACAAGCCGCAACAACCGAGTCTTCCGGCTATCGTACGATCGTAGACTCCGTAAAACCGACAGGTGTACGTAGATCTCAACGGCCCCGTATCGGAAAAGGGATTTTCCCTTGCCGGAAACGGCATTTCCCAGTTCTGGAATGGCCTGGCAATCACGGCGCCATATGGGCCGCACTGCCTGCCGTATATACAGTATATATACGCTCTAAGTTGCGTCCGGGGCGGACGCAGAAGAGGCGATGATTGTATATACAATATACGCTGTGTCCGTAAAGTATGGAACAAATTCATTTTTAGCTAAACAGATCATTTTAAGAAATAATTCTGAAACACGTCGATTTTTTTATTTTAATTTACCGTATTTTGAAATAATAATCTAATATACAGGGTGAATTACTTTCGAGTAATGACGTCACCGTCATTGTTTTTCAATGGAACAACCCCATTTTGTCTCAATTTTCCGATTACTCTAGCTGGGGTGATTCCAAAAATGTATCACGTGTTGATTCCAATTGGTACAGGGTGGACAAAAATACAATAGTTTTGTGTGTGCTCATAATGCGTAACATTCTTTATTAGTTAAATTAACAATATTATCGGAAATACTTATTGTCTAGCGGCAATTGGTTTGAATGTAAGACCCTGTAGTTTGTAACATTTTTAGATTAATAAAAATGAGCTGTTTCCAAACATGTTTGGTACTTGTAGTCTAGCAGACAGAATATGAAAGAAATTGTTTCTTATTTTTATACATTTTTATTAATCTGAAAATGTAACAAACTAGAGGGTGTAACATTCAAACCAATTGCCGCTAGACAATAATTATTTTCGATAATATTGTTAATTTAACTGATGAAGAATGTTACGCGTTACTTTATGAGCACACACAAAACTATTGTTTGTTTGTCCACCCTGTACCAATTGGAATCAACATGTGATACATTTTTGGAACCAGCTCAGCTAGAGTAATCGGGAAATTGAGACAAAATGGGGGTGTTCCATAAAAAAAATTATGGTGGCGTCATTACTCGAAATTAATTCATTCTGTATATTAGTTATTATTTTAAAATACGGTAAATTGAAATCAAGAATCGACGTGTTTCAGGATTATTTCTTAAAATGGTCTGTTTAGTTAAAAATGAATTTGTTCCATACTTCACGGACACAGTGTATATACAGTATATATACGCTCTAAGTTGCGTCCGGGGTGGACGCAGAAGAGGCGATGATCGTAAAGTCGAATAAGGCGAGTGGGAGTAGGGGTGAAGTGGTATCGGGGCATAAGGTCGGATCGGGTAATGGAATTAGATCGGGTGAAAAGGCTTAAGGGAGTAATTATTCCGATTAATACGGAGTGTGGAGGGTGAAATGAAGTATAATGGTTTGATACTAAGTGAGTATTAAGGGAGAGGCCATCGGGGTAATATTTCCCAATACTGCGATTTTCGAGAAGAGTGCACTCTATATAAGGCCAAATTAGTTTCTCGGTAGCGTAGGGGGGGCTTAACCTAGAAGTGGACCCTATAGATATCCCTCTCAATATGTTGTAGCTGATCTCCAAATTTCAATTTGAGCAGATTAATATTATTTGAATTATTGGAAAAACAAAATTTCATATGGGTCGAAGGCATAACAAACCTGATCGATGACTCGAACTCAATCCTTTAGAAACAAATGGTATGCCTACAATTATTCTTGAAACCTCGGTTTTTGAAGAGTACGTCTATTGCAGTAGAATATATAGAGGCAGTATATCCATAATCCTACTGCAACAGACGTACTCTTTTTCAATGAGCTTGAACTTTCAATGTAGTCATACTGGCTGTTACTGATGTTTGATACAGACAATTGCACAAAACCTGATAATTTGCAACGATACATGAGGTTTTGATAAATGTGTATTTTCGAACTAGTTGTATAGCGCAATGGCGTCGTCTATGAGTCAAATAATAAATCTTCCGTTCTGGACAATCCCGTGGGAGAATAGACATGTATTCTCTCAACTGCTCCAAACTATCCATTCATATTCTTCTTTTACTTTCGTGAAAACACCAGTTTCATCGGTTTTTATCTCTAGTTCGTTTATAAAGAAAAAGACTTTCTATATTGAACGTGATTGCCTGCATATAACCATCAAATACACAAAATATTGATGCAACTTTGTATATTGAGAACTTCCATTTTTAGTGTCTCATTACAAAAACTCAGAACATCTTCTCTAGCCAGAAATTTTTGGCCGATATCGTTTCGATCATTGCTTCAAATAGTGGACCAATATATGGTAAATAAATATAGATAGTTACATCGGTGAAAGTTTTCGAAGATGCATAATTGGAGGCATTACATGATCAAGACTCGTGTCAAACGCATCAAGAATTGGCAAGATCGTTGGGAATGAAGCAACAAGCCATTTCAAAACGCCTGAAAGTCATGAGAATGATTCAGAAACAAGGAAATTGGGTGCCGTACGAGTTGAAGCCGAGAGATTTCGAACGGCGTTTGTTTGCTTGTGAACAGCGGCTTGCAAGGCAAAGACGGAAGGAATTTTCGCATCGAATTATGACTGGAGGCGAAAAATGGGTTCACTAGTATTCAGTGAGACAAGCTCAGCTAGTGTATTATGAATTGTGACTGAGACAATCACAGACGATCGTTATCTAACGCAATTAATGCGTTTTAGCCGAGCATTGAAAGACAAACGGCAGATAATATTATTAATTACCCTCAAAGTTTTTTTTCCATTGAATATTTGGGCCATAAAAAATTCGACAAAAATGTTTTAGAGAGATCGGATAAGTACCTGAGCAGCACAGTTACATACATTCATTCCACACAGATTTCTGTCATCTATATTAAAATATTTTCATACTCTTTGTCAGAGAAGTTCGGCAACATTTTTGGTAATTAGTTTTTACGGCCTTTTTTGCGAAGATTGTGAAAGTTTCTCCCATTTCTTCAATGTTTACATTTGAAGTTTGACAGCCTTTCATTGCAAGTCTAGTTCGTCTCATAGAAAATTATTGTATGATCTAAAGAGTTTTTATGCACTAAGGGTAGTAAGAAGTAGATGCCCTTGGGTGATCAACAAACCCTTAGTCCAGAGACCCTCGAGTTTGCAAGGAGTCAGCCTCGGGGCATATACATCTACTCCATACCCTTGGTACATAAATAAATATACTGTCTACCAACAACAAACATATAGCACCTATCGATCAACCATGACACACTCAATGTATCACCTAAGATGCATAGAATCCCTGTGTGTACCGATTCGATTTTGTTTCAGACTTTTTGAGATATTCACCTGTTGCTTTGGCGTTCTGCTTCACCAGAGTTCTGTAAGGTAGCGCTTCCCAGAAATTTTCGAATTTCCGCTATCTGCCTGGCGCCGTTTAGCAATGAAATACTGATTTTAGACTCTACAAACTTTCACAATAAATTACGAGTCAGACCCTATCGAATTTTTAATGAAATGAATGGAATATAATGACAGATTATAGGAAATTGGTACGAGCATAGAATATACAATATTATTGTTCTATACTCAAAGGTCACGAGAGCCAAGAATCGAGAGAAATGTCAAATATAAACGCTGTATGCGCCATCTGAAACAGACGCGATCCCTCGAAATCAAGTAGGTATAAATCTGAAAAATCTCCCGTTTTGTCTGAAAGTTTTCAAGGTGTAGACACACCAGGTTTTCTGTGCATCTTAGTATCACCCAACAACCAAAACAACGAACAAATCACATCTCCTACTCTCATCGATACCTCAACAATAAACCTCGACAATAAACAACCAACAAAACATCCACGCCAATCGCGGCAATAAAAACCGCACGAGCTTCGCCCGATCGCCCGATAGATGGCGGAGAAGATGAAGCCGTCAAACTCGAGCCAAATCGGAAATTGCTCGATGGCAGAGAGCCCGATGTAATCCCCCACCATCTATCTGAGCGTTTCTCTGCCCAAATCGCTTCCTGCTACGTGTAGCGGCTGCGGGCGAGCGCTACAGACGCGCGGGCAGGAGGAGGGTCGCGCGAACAATATCGAAATCCCGGAAATCCCCTTCGAAAAATAGATTACAGGTGGTTAATAAATTCCCCATCGACGCTTTTCGTGTTTTATGGTAATCGCTCAGAAGTGGGGGGAACGGTTCATTATGTTATTACCGCAGATGTTTGCATGGGGGTTGGGGTGGTGCTAAGGGGGTTGGTGGCGCCATTTTTAGTTAATTTCCATCTCCGGGCCACTATTTGATCACGTCGATTTGCTGAGGGTGTAGGGGTGGAATTTTTGATGTTGGTGATTAGAGAGAGCTTAACAGTTTTCTGATGATCGAGGACGTGAATAGATTTTAAAACGTTCATTTTTCAAGTAATGGGTGTTTTTTTTATCTCTATGAGAAGTTTCGATGATTGTTGTCTATGGTTTGACAGTTGACAATGCCAAACTTCTGTTCCCATAAGTGTTAAAGGAGAATAATTCATAATGAATCATTTAAAGCCAGAACAATGCTTCTAAATTGTGGAAATTTACTTTCATATAACAGGCCAATGCAAAAGTCTCCGGTCTACGATAGTAAAACATTTTTTTTGTCAAAATTCAATTTCATTATTCAACATAATGGCCTTCGAGGGCGATACAGCGATTATAGCGATATTTTCGATACCATTTTTGTTGTACGATTTGTCTTCAGCTGCAAAATAGGCCTCAGTTTCGGCGATTACTTCTTCATTGGGGCTAAATTTCTTTCCAGCGAGCATTCTTTTGAGGTCTGAGAACAGAAAATAGTCGCTGGTAGCCAGATCTGGCGAATACGGTGGATGCAGAAGCAATTCGAAGCCCAATTCATGCAATTTCGCCTTTGTTTTCATTGATTTGTAAAACGGCGCATTGTCTTGATGAAACAGCACCTTTTTTCTTCAAATAGGGCAGTTTTTCAACGATTTCATCCTTTGAACGATCCAATAACGCTAAATAAGAATCGCTGTTGGTGGTCTGACCCTTTTGGAGGTAATCAATGAATAGTATACCTTGCGCATCTCAGAATTCTGATGCCATAACCCTGCCATCTGACTGTAGTGTTTTTCTTTGTTTTGGATTCGGTTCTTCGTGTGCAGTCCACTCAGCTGACTGTTGATTGGATTCCGGAGTGAAATGATGGAACCATGTTCCATCCATTGTCACATATCGACGCAAAAATTGCACTCAAATAGCTTGAAACAATGCTCAGGATCATTAACACGTTGTTGCTTTTGATAGATTGTGAGCATTTTGCACACAGATTTCTCATGTTCAAATATTCGTGAATGATATGATGTACACGTTCAGATGATATCTTCACAATGTCTGCTATCACGATCAACTTCACTTTACGGTCATTCAAGATTATTTGGTGAACTTTTTCGATTTTTTCATCGCTAGCAGCCTCTTTTGCGCGTCCACTGCGTTCGCCATCTTCGGTGCTCATTTCACCACGATTAAACTTAGCATACCAATCAATGATGGTTGATTTTCCTGGTGCAGATCCCGGATTCTCTTCATCAAGCCAAGATTTTGCTTCAACTGTATTCATTTCCTTCAAAAAGCAATATTTCATCAGCACACGAAATTCTTTTTTTTTTTTTTTCAAAAAAACAAGTAGCTGCAGTCACAACGCATTATCTCCCAAAATAATGGTCGGACTGCTGTCAAATTTCAACACGTATCGTTTGAAGGTTGGTACTAACTAAAAATCATATGGATTTAATACTAGCACCACCATCTGTGCATCAGACTGGGGACTTTTCTATTGTCCTAATAATTAGCAAAGATCCTGTTAAGCGAGAAAAGCTCTCCCAATCTCAACTCCCAGTTGAAAACGGCAGATGAGAAACCCTATCACAATCCATTCACTTCACCGTAACGAAATAAATCCAACTTTTCCAAAATCTAAAGATAGCGTAAAACTCCAAGTAACTAATCACGCCCGAAACCCCCCGGAATTAATCCAATCTCAATTCAAGCCTCTCTTCTCCTCAGCATCCTCATCCCCAACCGGCCAGGTAAGCAGGACGTCGCACCGTCCGTAATCTCCCTATATCCGAAATCACGGGATCCCCGAATTTATCGAACTCCGGCGAACTCGTTAAACTTCCGAGCCATCTAGGATCGGTCCGCGTAATGCGATTTGAGTAATTGCGCCCATTCAGGACGCCCGTCGCGACGTCGTCCGCTCCATTTACCTGACCGGATCCGTCGCCAACGACGCCTACGAAAATTTTAGACCGATTCAAGGTCCAGTCGATGAATTTGCCATCTAAAGAAGTCGGGGAACGTTCATTAGGGATAATGGGAGTGCGATCCGTTCTTTGACGGCTCCTCCATTAGTTGGGGAGGAGGGGGGAGGTGGTGAAGAGAGGGGGAAGGGGTGTGGAGGCAGTCGACTTCACTTAAAGGCATTTATCACACAGAAGAACTGAATGTCCTTGGAAGGTAGTTAGGATTCGATCGAATGCTGCTTGTGCAATTAATATGGTTGGTAAATTAGAGTCTAACCAGCTTTTCCTTGATAAAGAATCGTTTTCTCCTCTACAATCCTTCTCAATTCATCACTGGCACTAACTCCAATAAAAATTTCAATCACACAAACCGAAAACAAGTCATCTGGAGAAGTAAATGGGACCCAGAACGTTCCCTTGTGGTACATCACTATTCAACACAGCTACAATCCCTGTGAATATCATCCTGAGCACGTAAGAGATGTCTATAACTTTACCTTTGAAAGACCTTGGATAAATCCAAGAATAAATGAGGAAATTTTCAAGGAAGCACTGAAGGACATCGAAGTGGATATCAGGATTCATGGAGTGATTCTAAGCAACATAAGATGCTGGCAACACGGTCATATTTACTATTTGTGAGGTACCCTTACAAATGATAATGGATACTGTCTAGGAAAAGGGTGGAGAGAACGAAACATTAATGAATCTAAAAAGAAAAAGGTCATAGTAATCTCGAAGACCAATAATATAACAGCCAATATGGTTCTAGAGAACCGGTGCCTAGCCTAGAACAAGTGA
Organism: Harmonia axyridis; assembly: GCF_914767665.1. NCBI lineage: Eukaryota > Metazoa > Arthropoda > Insecta > Coleoptera > Coccinellidae > Harmonia > Harmonia axyridis. Next base: position 38,908,465 of record NC_059505.1, read on the forward strand.
ACAAATTCTAGTACTTGAGATGCTGGATAACTGATTGTCTAGACCCAAACATCGAAATGGAATCAAGAATAGAGTATGCTAGATCAGCGTTTGAGTGAATGGAAAAACTTCCAAGTAACGCATTCTCGGTCATGAAACTATGCCATTAATGCTATATATAACCTGTTCTTTTGAATGTGATGAAAACCTGGATAGTCAAGTTAGCAAATCTGAGGCGAATAGAAGCATTTGAAATGTGGGTCTTACGCAGGATGCTCAGGGTTTCTTGGACAGATTAAGTATGAAATGACAGGGTGATAAACAATGTTAATGCAGATTGAGAGCTATTCACAGGTATTAAAAGGCAGAAATCGTCCTACTGCAGACACGTATTGATACTGTTCAATTGTTCCAATTGCTAATAAAGTGCAGAATAGGGAGAAAACCAGGGACCAGGAACAAGACAACACTCCTGAATGAGGAATATAAGTGACTGGACAGTTATGAACGTTCAACGTTAGTTCACACCCCCAAAAGCAGGACTGCACTAGAAGAGATACTAAAAAAGAAGAATAATGTTTTTTGTCTCGATGATCCTTATTACTTGTAAAGGTATTAAGGTTTTCATCCTCAAAAATAAGTTGCATACATACAGAAAAATATTTTCGTTGTTGGTAGTGTTTTGGCTGGTTGTTCTGAGGGAGAAACAAATTTTACTGCAAGATCTCATGCATTTATTCATATCTCCAACTCTCACGTCTCATTGCGCTGAATGTTCAATCCCCATTCTAAGAATTTTTCTTGTGTTCTTATTATGCTCGCGGTTCCAAGTAATTTTTTTTACTTTGCTACCAGTCTCTCTTTAGATTTCAATTCAGTTCAGGAACTTGAGATATAAACAAAAAAGTCGCTGTACTGCCATAATTGAACATCTACTGGGACCAAACGCAAACTTGTAGTCTTGCACAGTCCACTGTTTCATAGTTACCGAAATGACATTCCATCCCAAAAGCAATGATTCTATTGTGCCCTTCCTCTATACACCATCCTGTACTAGCCCCTCCAAAAACTTCATTTCAACATGGATCACTCAAAAACTCTATAGCACTCGATATTACTATTAAGAGAGGGATCATTGCCTTCCTCCTTTCAATGATTATGAATGATAGAATTTCATCAAGTGAAGTGTTCAGAGACTATCGTGATTTAATAAAAAACTACTCTTAGTGTTTTTACACCATTCGTACCTGACCTATTTCATATATCGTCGAGAAGTAATTCAATATTTCTCTTCAGCACTTTTAGAATTAATAACTTACTTACTGTCCAGTACTTGAGCATCATCATTTTAATCATGAAGAATCTACAGGGTCTTCTCATCTTTCCTCCCTATCTAAATCGATGAATATGAGTATAAGAAGTCGGGAAACGTTCATTAGAGATAATGGGAGTGCTATCCATTTTCTGACGGCTCCTCCATTAGATGGGGGAATTGTAGAGGTGGCAAATGAGGGGAGAAGGAGTATGGAGGAAGTCTACCCCACTTATCGGCATTTATCATAGTGAATAACTAAGCGTTGTTGGGGGGTAGTCAGGTTACGATTTAAATTGGGGGATCGTTGTAATAAGAGCCTAAGCTACCCCCTGAGGAGATATGCAGATGGGGGTTTAGATCATTTATCTTCAATCTAATTGAATTCGAAAATCGAAGGATCCATTGTGGATACTGAAAGAAATAATTTTCTTTTGGCGTCATTTTATCCCCAGTAATTTATAACTTCATAAAGAATATACTTTGAGAATACAAGATTCAAAATTTCAATGAAATAGTAAAAATAAAAAATTTCATAATTTTTTTTCTGCTGAAGCTTTATTGATCGTTATAATAATTTTCATTGTTTTTTTTTTCAGTTTCAAGCTTTCCGTCTGGGCTACGAGACACCGTATGGTCCTTCAGAAACGATAAATGCCATTTTGCGACGCCTCCAAGGACCTCGGTTACTTCCTGGAGAGGGTGCTCATCTGTTAACCCTCGTGAGGAATGTGATCTCTATCATCAACAGCAGCCGTTCTCATCTTGCAGACGGAGGTCGCATCCTTTTCGATGTCATAGATGGGATTATGGGTCAAAGAGAGGCTGTTATCGACAGTCAGGTATGTATTCTTCGGTTTCAAACAATTAATGAGATATTTGATGATTTTATTTGAGGTGCCTGTGGCATTTCTGAAATTTTTATATGATTTTTGATATTTCCTCTAGATGATGAAAAAAAATTTGAACAGTTAGAGCTTCTAGCTAAGCTAAGCACTGACACATTCATTCCTGGAGTGAGTGGAGAACTCAAAACTCAAATGTAGCCAGTTTAGCACCATGCTTCCTAACGTGTAGTCAACTATAGGTTGCTCTTCAGATTAAGTGGGATATCTAGTGGAAAAAGATTTCACTGATTAATTAAAAGTGAATCTTGAAGTATCTTTTATATGAGTAAATATTCAAATTCAATCAAGATGGCTATAAAACCAAGAATAAGCTGGATTTAGAATCTATTGTGAAATAGTAATTTACGTAACAAGTCCGGAAAATAGGGTTTTTTTGGACGAATAGACAAAATTCCAGGACGAGCGTAAGCGAGTCTGTGGGTCCAAAAAAAACCATTTTCGGGCGTGTTGCGTACAATATTTTTTCGGCAACCATGTAAAATAACACTATCGCTGCTGCTTTCCATATTTTATTGCGATTGCGATAAAAAAACATGCAAATTTTTGACAACTAATTTCATATGAACTGTCAGCCGTTATCTCGGTTGCTATGGATTCTATGATTCTTTTCCGGCCTAGTCCGGGAAGTACGTACTTTCCGGACTAGGCTACTTTCTCAGAGAAAAAGCGTCCGGGAAGTGAGCACTTCCCGGACGGTTGCCGAAAAAATACATTGGCGGACTACTTTGTTTCCGCTGTTTTTTTTTAGAAAATCGAGGCTCTATTGTGAAAACCTGGTTATACATTTATGATTGAAAGTATTATCCATCGCTTTCTCCATCTTTCGGGCAGCGTACGAATCCCGAGTTGAAAAAACTGGTCATCTTTTAAAGAGATCCACGAATCGATCCAATTTTTACTTCTTCATAAGACTGGAAGTGCTGGTCAGCCAAGCCGTGTGATTGTTTCAGTCGGTTTTAATAACTCAAAATTCACTATGCCGAGCGGTCCCTCCAACTACTGAGCATGACCTTGGAACCGTAATAAATGAACCCATGTTTCGTCTCGTCGTGCCTTGCAAGCAGCTGTTCACAAGCAAACAAAAGCCGTTCAACATATCTCGGCTTCATTTCATGCAGCACCCAATTTCCTTATTTCTGAATCATTCCCATTACTTTCCGGCGTTTTGAAATGGCTTGTTGCGTCACTCCCATGATCCTGCCAAGTTTTGTTGCGTTTGACACGAGTCTTGATCAAGTAATGCCTCCAATTCTACATTTACCTTCTCTCTTCCACCACCATGCTGATCTCCGACGACAAAATCACCGTTTTTGAAGCGTTGAAACCACTCTCGGCATTTTCTTTCACTAATATCGGTCTCACCATAGGTACTTGAGAGCATTCGATGAGCCTCAGCCGCAGATTCCTTCATATGAAAGCAGAAAATTAAAACCTTCTGCAAATGACAAAAATTTGGCTCATAAGCTGTCATGTTTAATCGAGAATAACTTCGTGACGCAGACACAAATCTACTAATATTTCGATGGAGTTATGTTTACAAATACCTAAGCTTATTGTATGACATCTACGATCAATTTATTTCAACTACCACTTTCCGCTACAGCCACCTATTGCAAAACGGCAGAAGCAAAGTTGTACAACTAATAAATCAGATCATACTATGGTAATCAAATCGTTCATTTTTCATGCAAAAAAAATAGATTTCTTTTTACTACACCTGATGGATAGTTCAAACCTTTAAGTATTTGCTTGAGGAAGTTGTCGTGTGTCTGCTCTAGATGTTGAAATAAAGTCCTATCAAGACAAACAGTGGAAGAGTACTTTAGCAATCTAAAATTGAGGATTTATGAAAACGGGACGAAAATAAAATAATATTGAGATGATAGGATTAAAAATAAGAAACTCATAAGTTCCTAATTCATGCTTTACTCCATATAGTTATAGAAAAAAAACCTTCTGTTTTCATCTCAACGCCAAAACAGGCATTTTTCACAGGCAATACCAAGGATCGCAGCATCAAGCATCCCCCCCCCTCACGCCTAACAGCTGATAGGGAGCTGGCAGTTCGTTTATTGTTCCGCCCTCAGGTTCCGATAAAACCTAATCCCGAGTTCCGACAGAAATCCCTTCTCCCGCGGGTCCCATTCACCTGACAAAATAGCTGTCACTCACTTCTGGATGGTGCGAAGTCAGTCTGGATAGACTGGGTTAACCCTGGGATCGATCTCTAATCCCGACTGTGCGTAATATAGCCGACTCGGGATCGAAAAATGTTGTAGAAGGAATGTTATAGGTTGTTGTACAGGGTGTGCTGAATTTGAGGCTCGATGGGAGCATCTCTAGAACTTATAAGAGAAAAGAAATTTACGAGGACTCACTTACTCTTTCCAGAAAATACTGTGATATCAGAAATCAGATCTTAGTTATTGTAATTTGTTTTCGAGTTTCTGAAAATTTTCTGTTTCAAATAGCGAGTGTTTTTTTAGCTGCATGAAAAGTTTCGATGGGTGTTGTCTATTTCCGAATATCAGAATGTATCGCTATATAATATTTCTGATAGTGTGTAGCAATAAACTATCAGAAATGTGATATAAATAGCGATTCATTCTGATAGTCAGGCTGCAATCAAAGCACTGAGCTCACATATCATCGATTCGAAGATAGTCTTGGAGTGCCGAAGAAAATTCAATGAAATAGGCAATAATATCAAGATCTCTTCAGTCTGGGTTCCCGGTCACTCAGAAATTAAACGAAATGAAGAGAACCTTTCTGTGATATAGGCAAAGGTACCTACAAGAAAGAGTTTTAAGAGAAGGAAAAAACCTCAAGAGAAACACTAGTGGAATCTTCCTGGTTTGGATCACTCCAAAAAGTTTCTTCGAAACTTTGACTCTGCGAGATCCAAGAAGTATCTGAATCTTAGTAAAAATATACTACACTACCTCACAGGGCACTGTCGCCTTAGGAAACACCTAATGAGAATGAATCTAACAGAAAATGACAAGTGCAGATTCTGTGGACAAGAGGAAGAATCTCCGGATCACCTGGAAATGGAATGCTTCGACATCACTAGCCAACGCTAAACCTGCTTTGGATACGAAACTTGTAGAAGTGAGGAATTAGCCTCCTTGAAGCCATCCCAGATATTGGAGTTCATTAGAACTCTGGAACTGGAAGGCAAGCTGTAGATCACATTATGCAGAGAATACCTCTGATAGGGGACACAAAAATTCTTTTCAACAATATTTCTGTCTTATATTGTTATTTAAAGTTCTCAAGCTCTTGAAAAACGCTATTACAATGATCCAAATATATAAAGGTTCCCCTGTGGGGTACTTATCTATACACTTGATTGGGGGTCTAATGAAAAAGTGGTCTTTTTCGAATACACCAAAGTCCAATATAATTGGAAATCAGTATCAAAAGTAACAATGAGAAAGTATAGAAAAAGACCCTGAACATAATATACGATGAACGATAATAGAGCAGAATATTCCTTCTGGAGAACGATCTTAGCCTTTTTGGTAGGTGAGGCTGATGTGAGGTAACTGGACATTTATAACTGAAAAAAAAATAATGAAATGTATCCGAAGCTTCCTATAAATTTCTCCATGTGGACAGGTTGATAAATTCTCGAAAGAAATATTATAATTCACCTCTCCTTGCTTGGATGGAGAATAATGAACTATTGTTTCAATACCTCCATTCTCGTTGAAGTTCCAGAAGGAGAATTCGACCAAAAAATAACAATAAAATACTACCCCTCACAATGAATGGACAATTGATCAAAATTGTCCAAAATCTAACCTAACATTCAAGTCATATTCGATCTACCACCCATACCTCAATATTTGTAGAATCTAACTGCCTCATACGCTACTCTTCCAGTTGGAATTCCACCATCAAAAGATTCACCCACTTGAAAAAGTTTCCGAAACGCGAATAGCAGTCAGATTGGCCCTCTAACATACCTTTATTACCAGATAAAACCAGTGAGTGAACGCTAATAAAGCTCTCAGTTGGGGCGTCCTTGTCTTCACCTATCGTAGAGGGTCCCAGATTGATTGCCCTCCCCTCCGCCCCTCTTGCAAGTTTCCAAATTAGCCCCGAGTTCTCCCTAATGCTCGAGGTCTAGTAAATTAATGTCAGTTCCTCTTCCACCATCAGTTTTCCCGACTTTCCCGCCACGATATTTTACTCATTTTCCCGACGGAATTTAATCTTCCAATTTTCGATATTCGCGAAGTGACGGCTCGAGGCTGGTCGGATGTTCAGAAAGGGCGGAATTGACACATTTACCTCCGCTTCTAATCGGATTTTGGGGGGAGATTCAGGTGATTTTCCGAGGTTTTATAGGGGTTGGTAACACTGGCTTGTTCGCTTAGTGACGCACGAAAGGAAGTCGGGGAGAGTTATAGGGATTTTGGTTTATGATATATGGATTTGCCGTTTTCGTTTGGAGTTCCACAAGGACCTCTTCATGTCTCTTTACAAATCACTCAATGGTGCATATTAAAAGTTGGTATTTATGTAATTTCGAATTGTGCATGAGGTAGAGAAGAATTCAAGTTATGCTGCAAATTTATTTTTCTTTTTTACTAATATCAAAATAACTATCGAAATACTTTTGAGAAAAAGTTAAAGAGAAAGAAAGAAAGTTTTAAAGAAGTAGGTAACAGAATATCATTTAATTTTTTATACAATAATCACAATTATAATAATTTTAAAATAAACAAAGAGAAAGAACAACGTTATCATGAAATTCTAATAATATCAAAAATAATTCAACAACAAATAATTGGCCAACATGGCCAACCTAGGTCCCTCCGACAAGTCATGTATAGGTTATATAGGTTGATGGTGATGAACAGGATGTTTGTGCACATCGAGAACGAATAAAGATATCTATGTTCTGCTTTGTGACATCTTAATATTTCGGAAAAAGAAATCGAGGATCTTTGAAGATTTTTCTCTAAGTCTTATAGTTCTCGAGATGTTTTCAGTGAGCATCGAATTTGGAACACCCTATACAATCAGGCTACCAAGGTCTCTCTGCATATGAAAGAAGCTTAAATTTGAAATTTTGTTATGCAATTCTGGCATTTCGACATTTAAATATCGGATACGTACAGATTTATTATGAGTTCGCGATTTCAACTGAAATTAAACAGTGTATATAGTTTTGTTCAAAAGGGCAAAAATGATATAATCGAATACTCTCTCAATTTAATCTGAGATGATAACATACTCTACATATTTTCAAAATAAATTTGACACCGAAAAGAAAGCCAAATTAGTGATTAAACAACATTTGCTGGGTCCACTGAGTATATAAGAGAATTCTTAGGGTGGTGTTATCTTTTAAAAAACATTTTTTGTCCAACATTTCTCAGTTGAACCAATTCATAATGGAATTAAAGTTTCCTGTTGCATCTCATCCTGAGCATCTCTTTTTTCGTAATCTTTTCCACAGACTCTCATCTCTGCATTTCTTTGTTACAGCAAGTCGAGTTGTTGCAGCGAGTCATCAAGGAAATGGCTTTGTTCCATTTTTCCCTGAATGTGAATGGAACGCAATCATCCTTTCATCGGAGCTCAGCGACTATCGACGTGACCTTAGCTGGAATCGACAAGATGAAATCTCCATTCCTAAGAATTCCTCTACCTGGAAAAAAGTGAGTAGAGAGCTTTCTTCAGTTTGGAACCTTTTGATTTATCCGACTCCATACTACTATATTACTGTATTTTCATGAATCGTTCTTCTGATCTAGAAATATAGTTAATATAAACAGCAATGAGTCTTTAAATGTGGAAAAAAATGGTGAGTCATAATTATACAATGATCATTTTATGAGAGATCGATAAAGCCATGCAGATTTTGCAGCAGGAAGTGCACAGGTTTCTTTAACGATAAGAAAGCACGTCACTCAATAAGTGCCAAGACTAACCAGTGAAATCACATTTTTTCTCAACAACATAGTCACCATTAAGAGTGTTGTGTATCTTTCTGCTCAAGAGATGGTGCGATGGGTGTCGAACCACACTTTACTTTGGTCCCGGCGAATTTATAAGGGTCGCCGCGTTGCACCAGAATCACCTCTCCACGATGGTGTCAGAGGATGTGTTTTGGGCAAAGATGGCTGGATTGCCTAACTGAAGAGTCCACCAGCAATCTCGGGACGAAACACCGTACTCCTCTGGGAAAGGCAGACCTACGTAAATTTCAGTTACAGAAGAGAATCTGTCGATGAAAGTCACGACAACAAAAACACACTGTTCTCCTATAGGCACGTCATGATGGTTACTGAAAACTATTTTCTTCCTCCTTTAGACGAGACCAACACTATCACTCTGGGCTCGCCCATTTTGGGATTCATTGAAATGTGGAAGTTTATTGTTGCGCATCATGTGGCCTGTGGTAGCATAAGATTATATACATTAATAATGGTTGAAATCAAAATAATATGTTATACTGATGATGCCGCTAGTGCAGTAGGAAACGAAGATGATCAACAAAGACTGCTGTATGTATTTCAAGAAAGCAATGTAACATGAAAAAAACAAGGATCGATTGTAATTCGCAAGGAGCCTTCAAGATGCAAGCTAATGGCAGTCGGCAAACCCATACAGCAGATTATAATCTTCAATTACTTAGGAGTTGATATATCCGCAAATTAAGATAGAACAAGAGAAGTTAGAGGCCATGTAAACAAGGCGAATAGAATTTCAGGATGCTCAGCGGATGTATTATAGAACAACAAATATTTGAGCATGCAGCAGTAAGTAAGAGTCTACAAGACATGTTCTAGATCGATCATGACATATACAATAAAACGAAGACAATTTTAAGAGCAGCCAAAATGGGAATGCTTAGAAGAATATGAGGATGTACACCAAGAGAGAGTATTATAGGTTGACCACCTCACAAATAGACACTGTCCTGAATATCCACATCAGATGAAATGAGCGATTACAAAAAAGAAACAGGCTGTTAGCCTATAACAAGCTTAGGAAAAAGAATACAAGTAATAATAAGATTAGCAAAATCTAGGTTATGCTGGCATCAGCATCACATGAAGAACCAGCTAAGCATAGATGAATTTCTCAGATAAGGTAGCAGGGATGTCACCCAAGTATAAATTGAAAAGTATGGGCGACAAAACCGATCCTTGCGGAAGTCCACTATTCAACGTTTTGAACTTCTACTTTTGTCATCAACAAAAACACGAGGTCTCCTGTCAGACAACATATTTTTTCTTATGCTTTATTACATCTTCTTCAAATGAGATAGATAATACATCGGAATGAGTAGGATGGTAACTGCGTAGCTCCAAGCGACATCTCTAGGTGGATCAGAAACCACAAATTCCTCATTTCGCGATATCAACCTCTCGATCGTCTCCTACGTCCCTTTCCAAATCAACCGAAGTCGTACAACCGGCAACGGCGCCTCCAAGCCGTCGCATACCTCCATAAAGTTATGCCGACGTATCGTATCGCGTTCTCCACCGCGGTAATCCCCAGACGCCCTTCTCGACCGCCTGATACGGCACGAACGCCAGCGGATCAAGCCCGGACAGGACGAACAAAAAAAAAGCCCCGAATAAACAGATGTTAATAACGCGAGGGGGAACTTTGAGCTTTCTTCCTGTCGCGAGGGAACCCGATTTATTATCCGCGCGACCCGCTCCGAGTCAAAGACGACTCTCGTCGTAAGCCGACACCGTGAAATTCGGCCCCTAATTGAAAAAACTTCCGCGAACTCGTTCGGTGTTTTTATGTGCGAGGGCGTGAAATTTTGTTGCGCTTCGCCCGCCGCCGGCGGGTATGACGACGTTGTTCCGATAAACGAGATGTTAACACGATGCCGAGGCGGGGTTGCCGTTAAGATGTTCATTGCGTCGTGTAAGGTGTAGCTATACACTGCTCATAGATTCACCTGAACGTTAATTTTTTGAAATAGCTATATTCGTTTTGTTTCTCGTTAAATGAAGAAGAAATAGAAAAAGTGGTATGAACAAGTTAAAGAATGGCGCGACAAAGAAAGAGATTTCTCTTTTCTCTATTTCCATCCCTTTGTCTCATATCTACTTCATATCTTCAAGGATAGAGAAAGAAAAGATCCAATTATATTTGATCTGTAGAGAGATAAAGAGAAATAAATGAGGGATATACAAAAAATCACTATCTCCCATTTTTCGTCCTCCTTTTCTCTCTCTAATCTCTCTATCTTTGTGGAGATACAATAGAGATTCCCATTCTCTATTCCCCTTTCATCTGTTTAACTTACTCATCTTCGTTGAGGTACGGCAGATATTCTCATTCTTTATAGCCCCTTTTCTCTCTATAATCTCTTCAATTTTTGCTATGAAGCAATAGCTCTTTCTGTTTTGAGAGGAAGTGAAACAGAGAAGAAGTGAAACAGAGAGGATAGAGAAAACGAATAGCAAAATAAATAGAAAAAAGAGAATATAACGTTCTCTCTTCTTTATATTCTCTTTTTTATATTATAGAGAGAAAAGGGGTATAGAGAATGAGAATATCTGTCGTATCTTAACGAAGGTAAGGAACTTAAATAGATAAAAGGGGAAATAGAGAATGAAAATCTCTATTGTATCTCCACAAAGATAGAGAGATCAGAGAGAAAGAAAATGGAGACAAAGAATGAGAGATAGCGATTTTTTGTAAATCCCTCATTTATCTCTCTTTATCTCTGTAATAGAATTAAATCCTCTCTTTCTCTATCCTTGTAGATATGAAGTAGAGATGAGACAGAGGATGAGAATTGAGAAAAGAGAAATATTTCTCTTCATCGCGCCAATCTTCCCCTTATTTTAACGCTTATTCCGATATGAAAAGAGAATATCTATTTTATTTCCACAAAGAAAAAGCGATAAGAAAGAGAAAAAGCGGATAGAGAATGAAATTCTTTATTGTTTCTTCATAATGATAAAAAGTAGACAGTGAAAAGAGGGATATGGGAGAAAATGTTTTTATATTTCTCTGTAATCTCTATCTATCTCTGTGAATAAAGAGTAGAATTTGAAAAAAAAATAGAAACAAGAAACATCTCTTTTTTTGTCTTCTCCCCATTTTGTTTTTCTCTCTCTCTTTTCCCTCCTGTCTCTCTTCCTTCTATTTATTTTGTTTGTAAAATTTCTCCATCTTCTTTCGTTTGATCTCTTCTGTCTCTTCACTCTCTCAATCACTTCTTTCTCCCTCTTTCCCTACTTTCTTCTTTCACTCTCTTCACTCTTCTTTCTATCTCTCCCTCTTCAATCTCTTTCCGTACACACAATCATTTACAACGTTTAAATTATGTTTCTTTCCTTTGACTTTGTTAACCGACCCAACTACCGCATTTGGGACTGATTTACACCATGAATCATCACAAGTATTTCATAAAAAGCACTTGGACGTGTTTTTATTTGATATTTTTGCAATCCTGAATTTGTCTTTCCTCAGTTATTCTGAGGATGTAGGATTAATAAAAAATTGCAACTATCACATTCCGTATTCCAACTTTCCATTATTATCATCGAAAATTGTTTCTTCCTCTATTCGTGACTGTAGAGCAACATTCAATTTCGAGCACAAAATTTCAATATCATACTAGCTGAGCAGTGTATATCCGAGCGCGTCCTAGATGATGTGGTTATGTTCTCGAATCGTGGCGAATGTTATTCTTTTACGATCCGGAATAGGCTATCTCTTACACCGGAAGTCATTTTCTGCGGCTCGTGTTTACCTCGGGACCGAGAGGATAGATTTTGTTATTTGTTTATTATTCCTTGGATGCCGTTTTATATAAGAAATCGTTTACTGCTATTCTTTACTCTGGGGAAAATATGAACTGCGCTGTAAGATTTTAGGATGTTGTTTGTTTCATAACCATCATTACTTCTATACGTTTTATTATGGATTTCTGAATTAATTCTAATAATTAGTAAGACACCAATCTTTCTAAAAGACCTTGAGAAAAGATTTGTTTGCTGGTTAAAATAGCACGTCCCACCTCAAGGGGGAAATAATGAGGAGTGTAATAGGTTTTACTATGTATTATTTTGTTAATCTTCCGTTATAACGAATGTGAATGCCATTTTATGGAATATTTTTATTATTCGCCAGTAAATTACTGAACTGGAATTATTCTGTATTCCTCCATGCAATCTCTAATTCATTAAGTCTGCAAGCATTTTGGATTGCAAAATGAAAATAGTGAGATAAACTATAATCGAGGAAATACAAAGGAAACAACTCAGCTGGTTTCGTCATGTGCAATGAATGGGCGAATGCAGAATACCTAAACAAATTATGGAATGGAATCTAGTGGAGAGAAGAAAACGGGGAAGAATAAAGACGACATGGGGGCAGGGGTGAACAAGGCAATATGTGAGAGAGATCTTAGACTAGAAGATTGGGAGAATAGAGAAGGATGAAGACTGGCTACCGCAAGGTGTAGGACGCTTTAGAACGGATATACATATACAAGAATGGTTTTAAAAGATAAGTTTCGACTGAGTGATAACGAATCTATTCCCAAATTCAATTCTGTCCTTCCTTTTGGCCGTAAACACGATAATTGCCGAACGAATAGTGCTGATTACTTAGAATAGTAATGATTATCCAGAATAACGTTTTGTATAGTTTAACAATGGAGAACAAATGAGATTTTTCAGGTACCTCTAGCGTCAAAACTCGCCTATGAAAAACTTGTGCCTATTGAACTTTTCGTTTGAGATGACTTATTATTATTATCATTATTCACTGAATCAGTGTCATTGCGGCTCTGTCCGCGTTTCGGGAACTGCGTCCAAATTGATCTTTTGTTCTCAACCCCACCTATTCGTACAAACCCAGGGAGGCCGTCGATGATGTTAATGAAACCAATGACATCCTTAGGGGCCTTGGCTATTACTTCGTGAGTATCCAGGACTGACTTTCCCTTATGAGTAGTTCTTAGGCCAGTCAGCCCCGGAAATTGCACACTATAGATTTGGCTGTTTCTACCTCCTTTCCACAGAGTCTGCAGATTTTATCTGGTGACTTACTTGCACCGACAGTGTCCTGTCAGCAGCCCCACCATTACTCGAAGCTCAGCTCGTGGTAGCTTCAGGACCTTCCTGGTATAGGTCGGCGAAAGCACCACACATTTCTTTGCCTCTGCAAGACCCGGAGTGTTTCTCCAGAGGGTTTTCCCATTTGGAGTGAAGCTAATCCTCAAGTGTATGTCGAAACACCGTTACATCCAGAAAAACTGACTGTTTCGTTTGCTTTATGGGCTGGTGGAATCATTGGTCCGTACTTCTTCAAATACGATGATGGCCAGAACGTTACAGTCAATGGTGATCGATATAGAGCCATGATTACTAACTTTTTCATTCCTGAATTGAACAACCATGATGTCCAGGAGCTGTGGTTCCAACAAGACGGCGCAACATGTCATACAGCTCGTGCCATAATCGATTTATTGAAAGACACGTTTGGTGACCGCCTTATTTCACGTTTTGAACCTGTGAATTGGCTTCCAAGATCTTGTGTTTTAACACCGTTAGACTACTTTCTGTGAGACTATGTAAAGTCATTGGTCTATGCGGATAAGCCACAAACCCTTGACCATTTGGAAGACAACATTCGCCGTGTTATTGCCGGTATACGGCCACAAATGTTGGAAAAAGTCATCGAAAATTGGGCGTCCAGATTGGACTACATCCGAGCCAGCCGTGGCGGTCATATGCCAGAAATCATATTTAAAATGTAATGCCACAAGATTGTCTTGCGGATAAATGAAATTCATGTCAATCGAATAATCCATCGTTGTTTTATTGCAATTTAAAGTTCTATAGCTCTAAAAAAACACCCTTTACTTCGATTCGCCACAGAGTGTCCAGGAATCTATTCCATATAAAAGAACGAAGGATTTATAGCAATTAACCATTCGATGGCATAGATTCATGGCCGAGGATGCTGTACATCCGAGGGTTTTGCCAAAAGGTTTGAATCTAATTGATTCAATATACTCATTTGTCCAATCCAGTTGCCTGGACTGAGATTTCCATATCAAAACTTGAACCACTTCCACAGGGAGGCACTTTCTCTTATGAAGTGTGTGGTGGTATCCTTTGCATTTGGAGGAAATATGACAATTGACAACATCCTGCAAAAATTCATGATAATCGCGTGATCAGAATGACAGAAAATTCTTATCATTTTATCCCTCCTTCTCCTCCTCCTAGACTTGATCCCCATCCGTCTGTTATCCCAGCGCCAGGTACGCCCGCTGATCCTCTCTCCCTGACAAGAAAAGGAAGGATTTTCTCAGAAGGAAAATAGACGTGAAATATTAATATCGCAGAATGCGTATTTTGTCTGCTCCTTCTTTATGGAAGGCGAATTATTCAGTGGAGATGGAAAGCCGGCTCGTCGTGTCACTTAAAACCTTAGCATCAGGGACGGAGAAGGGAGGGGAGGGGGGAGATGTAATGAGAAATTTAATTTCCTCTTCATATTAGACCAGGACGAATGACGGGAGGAAAAACACATGGCGAAATTGGACTTTATGAACTGGAAATCGCTTCGTTTTCCTTTCGCGCTCCCGTAGGAGAATGATAGATGAGGGCGCGGATGGAATCCGTGAGAAAAAAGCGCTGCAAGTCTTGAACAGAGGTCATTATTTCTACTTCATTTCGTTCTCCCTATCTCGCAGAATTCCACGACTTATTAAGGGAGAGAATTCTATTAGAGAATGGGGTCTTGAGGGATTTAGATCCGAAAATATGAGTTTGGTGATTTTATAAATCATTTGATACTGAGCTGATTCTCTTTCGAGAATTTTCATTGTTATAAGGTTTTATAGAATTATAAAATACCGTGCTTTCTATCCTATGGTCGTTGTCTGGAGATCCATATTCAGAAGTTTCTTAATCTCTGAAGGTATTATTATATGGTGACGATAACTAGAAGGAATTAAGAGGCCAACACACTTACCAGAAAAGGAGCACAAACTCCTTTCATTGGCCCGGAACCTTTCTGTAGTATAAGCAAATATACCTACAAGAAAAATATTCAGGAGAAGGAAAAAACCGAAAGAGAAACACTCTGAAGGAATCTTCCTGGGTTGGATCATTCCAAAAAGTTTCTTCGAAACTTTGACATTGCAAGATCCAAGAAGTATCAGGATCTTAGCAAGAATATAATACTACACCTCCTCACTGGATTCCTCACAGGGCATTATCGCCTCAGAAAACACCTCATGAGAATAGGTCTAGCAGAAAATGGCTAGTGCAGATTCTGTGGGGAGGAGGAAGAAATTCCGGAGCACCTGTTGACGGAATACCTCGTCATCACTGGCCAACGCAAAATCTGCTTTGGGCAAGAAACTTTTAGAAGTTTGGAATTAGCCTCCTTGAAGCCATACCAGATACTGGAGTTCATTAGAACTCAGTAATTGGAAGGCGAGCTGTAGATCACGTTATGGATAGAATAGCTCTGATCGGGGCCCAATAGACCATAAGGTTGCAGTGAAATGGTACCTCTTTGATTAAATCTAAATCTAATATACCGACGATAGTGACGTTGTAGCAGAGAATGAAAAGGACCTACAACGTCTATTATATCAGAAGTGTTGAATGTTGATATTGTTCCTCAATTTTTTCTTGTATGAATTATTTTTATCATGTTTGTTCAACAGAGACTTGTATAGTAAATTTTTTTGAAATAAAATTTGACCGGAAACGTCATTCATTATAGTTAGCGAATTTCTTCATTCTGAAAAAGACATTCAGAAGTCAAGTTGCAGACATCAACAACATAAAGAAGCTATCATGATATCTATTATGAGCATTTCCATTGAAAAGGCACAATCAATGGTCATACCGAAAGATCACATTAGGTGCAAACTTGCAATCGATAACGGTATAATAGAACAATTGTCAAGACTTAATCATTTGTGAGTAAATGTGTCAAGTGAAATAAACCTGATATAGGAGGCACGAATTCTATCTTAGAGATATTATTTGGAAGAAAAAAATGATAAGCTCGCAATGCAAGACCAGCCTTTATAAAACGTGTTTAAGCCCCATACTCACATATACCACAGAAACTTGAGCCGGAAAGAAGAAGATATATGAAAAACCATCAAGGCAATCACCATCGGGGATCAAAGGAATTACTTCAAGTTTATCTTCAGAGCTTCTTTTCAACAGATCTTCCTTGAATGGCAAAGCGGCATCCCTTTTAAATTGTTTGAGTTGCTTGATGGTCAGAATTGCCCAGGAGATTACTCATCTAAAGGTTTACCAAGCTCTTCTAAATATTCCCCTGAATCATATACCAATTTATTCCACACATCATATATCTCCAATACGATAACCTCAGCTCTCACAAAGCAATCCATCAACTCGATTCAACGCATAGTAGTTAATCTTATAGTTCTTCCATCCCTGAACATCTCCAGTATTCAATTCGGTTATACCGTTCTCTAGGAACATTTGAATAAAACCCATTATCCTTTCTTGTCTCCGCCACATCCTCTCAAACCGTCCCGTATAATCTGCTCGAATAGAATCATAAAATCAAATCAGCAATTCATAATCCCCGGGATCAGAACTACCCTTGTCGTGTCATCCGCAGGGCATACACCTCAATGCCATCCCGGCAACGTCAAAGGAATATCCGAATCTCGGCTGATACCCAGGCGTTGGTCCTTCGCGGAGGATAACACTATTCAAACGGCGACTGCAGCAGGTAAGAGAAACTCATTAACATTATCTGCGAGAGGACCTGGCCGGGCCGAACCCCTCAGCGCCCCCTGGCGGCGAATTCATTACCGGATTTGCCCGAATGCATAATGACGCGATATCTTAACGGTTCCGGAAACGTTGAATGGACCACATCAGAGGCAGGATTGCAACGGACGTGGAGAAGGGAAACGTAGGTAATGCCTGATTAGTGATTCGGGTTCGTTATCCAGGAGGATAATGATGAATACTAGATGTGAAAGCGGGATATATCCGAGTATACGTTTAACGATAGCTGTAGATGTAGCAGCAAGCAGTTATGTATAAAAATAGTACGTTCAGCAGCCATTTCAATGCCGGAAATTAGTCTTTGCGTCATTCTGTGGTTGGCAGCTAATTTAGTCTCTTTGAAATTGACTTCAAGCTATATTTTGCAAGTTGGCATAGATTGGTCTGCACTGTTAAGGAAACTAGCGCTCAAAAAAAGGTGACTTATTATCCTGGAATTGAGAAACGAATTTTCACTTATTGGACTTCAGAATGTGTTAAAATCTATTGTAGAGAATTTGTTTTTTTCCTTAGGAGAATAAAAGCAATATGAGTTCTTAATATATTAGAGAAACTGCATACCCTAGAATGTGAACTGAAAATTTCGAAGGAGATCGGCCAATATTCATTGAAATATTACCCTCGTTGCTTGACGTCTACTGTGAAATAATATTAATATTAATATGTGATCTGGGAGGGTCAAATTGAAAGTAAATCCCCTGTTATCTGGAATTGTCAGAACTTTCGAAAGAAGTCATACCTCCTCTATAGCTCCCTCATTTTTGAGCGCTCCTTCCCCGAACTCACGTAGAGTGGATTCCTTCCTTTTTGAATTAACATCAAATTATGTTGTTGAGGTGTTGACTTTCATTTTTCAATGGTCGTATTCTGAAAGTAGTGAAAAACTGTCTGAGCATTGATAATATTTATCATATGATAACATGTTTATATGAGTACCTATAGTAAATCATCAGAAGAAAATGAGGAATACGACGTAAAAATGAAACAAAAAGTAAAAAGCCAAGTAGCAAGAAACAATTCGAAACTTCTATATACACATATTTTTTTGAGATAATAGAGCAATACAAAAAAAAAATAAAATGTATGTATAGATGAAATCTAAGTTCAAGCAGAAAAATGTAAACGGGGCATCATACATTTCAACGTATGATACAATAGTACAAATAATACCTCCCCGTATAGGTGCAGCGGCTGGTTTGTGTATTTCTTACAGAATAAGCTGAAAAAATTCCTATTGAAGGGCTTCATTTTCATCGAAACAAAATATTCTCAATTCTTCATCTTCACTAACGGTTGACGACTTTATAATTAAAACTGAAAACAAAAAAGAAAAGAATCAGAAAGGAGTAATAAATGTTAGTTTCTAATATATTGATTCGAAGTAAGCGACGCATTCTAAAAAGGATCTGAAACTGAATGGATAGCTTCAATCCAAGTGCTCAATAGTTTCTTCTACATTACCTTCTCATAGAGAGCTTTCGATAGAATGCCATCTGAAGAGCATACTATTGCAACAACCAAGACCAGTCCCAAGTCGATTTAAAATACAACAAATTTTCCTAGAAAGTTTGAAAAGTAGAACTTTCTCTGAAGGATCAACGATTAGACTTTTGTTGAAGACAATACAAAAACTATATTCCAAACGCCAAATTTCCTTGTCACTTTCATTAGATTGAAGAAAGGTTTTAATCCATGAAGGTTTGCGTGACTTTAATCTAGCAGTGTTAGTATCTGGAAGGTAAGATACAATTGGAAATAAGGTCAGGTAGAAATGAAATATTTACCAAGATTTCTTGACCTGTCCAGTAATATAAACCGGAAGTATATGTGATAGCACTGGCAACCATTGTGAAGGTGTAGATCTAATAATTCCACTGAATATTCTCATAGAAACGTTGAGCTGTGCATCAATTTGATGAACATGATTACTATTGAACCAAACAGAACAACAGTATTCAGCAGCAGGAAAAAAGAAGGCCAAAGCTGCCAGACAAAGACTACTGGCATCAGCACTAGTACGAAATGCCAATAAGTAAATTTATACATAAAGAGTTTTTTCATCATAGATTCCCGATACCACATTCTTCTTCTTCCATATCAAACATTCGCATTCCAAGTTACCCGCAAAAATTTCATCCAGATTAAGACTTTTCTTCCCTTCAACGACTCCGTTATTGACAAAATAAATCCAAAAAAGAACCGCATTGCTCACTCCAATCGATGTGTGCGGCCTCAGACCGAAGCAATAATACTTCTTGACAGTTAAAGCCTTGAGTGAATCCATTAACTAGATCCAACTATCTGGAGTCTTCTGTTAGCTTCCGGGTTCCGTAAGTGGATTCCCCATGAACATTATATAAAACTCATTTTTCTCAAAAAAGTAAGTGGCGAAACCATCGCGATATTCAAAGAAATACATCCATCATAAAACACTCCCCGCCAATAAAATTTCCAATGTATCACTCTCACCCCATCCTCTCCTACCAGCACCTCCAAGAGATGAATCGTATACCCCCCTCCCCACCCCCTTACGCAGTTGATTAATACGCACCGCAAGTGCTAGGCACCCATCCCCACCACGTATGCAGCAGCGCCCTCTCAGCAGCTTTTGATTTATCGTTCCTTTTTTCAGCTACCCGAAATGGTTCTCCTATAAATTGGAGGTGAACGTGGAGCTGGAAGACTGCACCCCTGTGCTTGCCGCTGTGGTCTACAGGAATTTATCGTCTTTCTTGCCCCGCAGGTCTGCCATCCGTCTGGAGTAAGTATGGACGTATATATGCGTTGTTGCCGGTTTTCGTGAAACTGCGGATTTAATCTTCTTTTTCTTTTGTATGGTCAACCAGGCGGCTAACATTTGTGAATTTCCTTAGTTCTCTTGAATTCTGATGATTTTTGCGATTAGCTTAAATGTGTTATTTCCCTCTTACCCAAACAGTGACTTCATTAATATCAGTTCATAATTTTGGAGTTTGATTTCGCAGACGTAACTTTAAACTCCGTTCGTGAGCAGATGTAAAAGTCGTTCTCACCTTCGATCGTGAGCGGATGTAAACATCGCTTCTGCCTCCGGTTGTGATAGTTGCTGTCACTTCCGACTCTAAGCATACAAAAAAGAATTTTTACATTCGGAGGAGCAATTAGGAAATTAGAAAAAATAAAGAAAGCAATGTCAAGAACGTTCAACCTAAAAAAGTTCTGAGATCTCCAGGGGCGCAATTGGAGAATCAATGAATGAGCGCTTGAAAGCTCTCGACTTCACGTCAGTGCTTCCATCACTTTTTCCAATTCTATCAACTGCTCTGCAATTTCTTAGACATCATATTCCTTCAATTTTATGGTTTGAACACCGTTGCGGCTCTGTTAGCCTTCTAGGAACTAGATCCAAATTGATATTTTTCCTTAAACCTACCAACTCATACAAACCCAGGGAGGTCGTCAATGCTGTTAAAGTAACCGACAACAGCCTCGGCTATTATTTCATGAGCATGCAGAACTTACTTTCCCTTATGAGTGCTTCTTAGGCCAGTGAGCCCCGGAAATTTCACACTTTGTACTCGGCTATTTCTACCTCCTTTCAACAGAGTCTGCAGATTTTATCTGGTGACTTACCCATGTGGTACAAAAGGTATTGGCACCGACAGTGTCCTGTCAGCAGTCCCACTATTACCCAAAGCTCTGCACGTGGTAGCTTCAAGAGCTTTCTGGTTTAGGTCGGTGAAATCACCACAAATTTATCTGCCTTAGCAAGACTAGGAGTGTTCCTCCAGAGGGTTATTCTATTGTTCAACTCCCATTGTTGGGCCGTTGACTTATATGGGTCTTTTCCACACCCTCAGAAAGGCTCAAACCAACAAGTATTAACCTCGATATCCTTTTTGCAAGTTCATCGGCTTTGTCGTTTCCTTCAACGCCACAATGCCTCAGTAGCCATATCTATGTAAAACCTGTTTTGCATATTGTATTAGTACCTCACATTCGGTTCTGGTCTGATTTACATATTACATTATCTGAAATTGAAATGATTACTTCTGAAATACAATTTTCCTTTTCTGAAGTAAAATTTGCTGTTTCTGTATTCTAACTTCCTAATCTTTTCTCTGAAATTGAATCATCTATTCTGAAATCCAATTTTCCTTTTCTGTAGAAGACTTTCCTATTCTGAAAAACATGTTCCATTTTTCAAATTGATTTTCTAAACTACAATTGTAAAAGGTGTAGTTAGCCCCGGTGTCAAAAATCTCGGATTTCGTACATAACATGTAGTGAACTATAGTTATATAATTTATATTGGTAAGCTTGACTGTCAAATGACAAATAAGTGTCAAAAATTTCTAATTTTCAATATTACCAATATCACCATTTCTATCGAATGTGATTAACTATGTTTTCACACTATGATTATCATTCAACAATACATTATTTATGCTGATTACCACAGGGAATCCAGTTTAAACATAACCTAACCCACACAGCGTCCAAACCATGGAAGATAAATCAACCCGAAAACGTCAACTTGGAACGATTTGTTATAATTTCCGTTGTTGTACGTATATCGATGTTTGCTTTCAACTTTTCGGGCACCACGCTTGATTGATTAGAGGGCGCCAGGGACTGATCGATCCACAGAATCGCAATGGAATAACAAGAACACCGAGGAGGAGAAAAGTCTCCGAACGAATCTAACGAAGTACCAACCTAACGATGACAAACGTCCCGGTTAGGTGTCTTAGGGTGCAATTAACCCCTCATCAATCTAAATTAATACCGCGAGAGCGGCAGAAAATTAGTCGAATCGCTGGCAATTATTCTCCAGGCCGTTATCTCTCCATCTTCCTGAATATGCTGATTCGTCTGTCGCAGTAAAAAAGAGATAAAACGTCAAGTTCCGGAGGATTCGACGGCGTATTTACATTTTGCAATTCTAATAACGGCGGAAATTTAAGTGTTACACTTTATTCTAGAGGGCGCCTCGAGCAGGAATCGGTTTTAACGAGGTGCGAGTTTGGATTCCAACGGATTGGAAGGTTATGAACTGTCGATAAAGAAGGGACCTGGCGAGTTGGACGGAGACTTTTTTGTTATCTTCTTGACGAGTTGTAATCGCGTTTTGAAGGGGTCGTCGAGATGAATTTGATTTCGGGTCATTATAAGTTCAGATGGGGATTGGTGAATATGAAATTGATGCTTGAATAGGCTGGATGACAGACTCTTCTATAATGTAGGAAGGATTACGTCGAAAGAAGCCTCATTTCGTCGGTAAACTGAAGTTTGATTGACAAATTATACCTTTTATTGTATTTGATATCAATCTAGCGTAAAAATAATCACACACGAAAAAAATCATTTTCATCTTGTGAATTAACGAGATATACCAAAAGGGTTTTCAACACCCAAAAAGGCGCCACCGATTCTATATGAATCGGGTCGATCGGAACCTGAAATGCTGCAAGGGTGGAGAAGGATGCGATATAAGGGTGAATCACAATCACTCAAAACTCTCTCTGAATGTATGCAACTCAGAGTGATAAACATATAGGTTGTTCACTCAAATTCCTATGATTATTTCAATTTGTAGCCACAATAATCAAAAGGAGCCCAATTTTAAGGTGGTTATCTCAGAGTAACAAACATAGATAGAGAGAGTATATGTTATTTTCAGTAAGCAAATTTTGTTCCCAACATAAACTATCAAATTTGACATGAAGCGCGCGGAAATGAAAGCATATCAGTGATACGATATTTCACTCAATACGCGAGTTTCTTCACAAAGAACGCACTTCTTATGTCCATAGTGAATCGACGTTCCATATCAATTCGAAATATATTGAAATAAATACGAAAATATATCAGAAATTCGAAAACAAACTTCAAGTGCGCCAAACGACGTGAAACAACGGATGACACTAGAAGAGCAATAGTTGACAAACATTGGATTTCAGCAGGTGGATACAGAAAATAATAAATATTCTGCTTATTATTAATTCGACAATTAGAAAAAATATCGGATTCCAAATATTCAAATTTACATATTCAATCGGGAATCACTCAAATAAATATATTTCATTCAATATAATATACATTCATAACGATATAGTAAAATTGTGGATTTGAAAATATATCACAATCCGACAACGTAATCTAACCCTGTTGGGGACATGTAAAAATTGCGTATACTCCCTCTATCTATGGTCATTACTCTATGGTATGCAATAATGTCCAAAACACTCAGGGTCAGGGTCAGTTCCTAGACTCGAATAGTCTACAAAAACTTTTTTTCCGATATTTTACATTTTTCGCAGCTTTTGCTTGACCTAGTATCAAAACAAAAAACAGGTGAATATGACGGTGATTGTCAGAAAAAATATATCAAAAACCTCAGGGAACAATTGCTTGGAAATAGATCCTCAAAATATTAACATAAACAAACTTAACTCAATCGAAACAAAATTTTCCACAAGAACCTCCAACATCAAGCCAAGTCGATACCGCAACACAAAACTCTCAACTTGCTCCGGCAGGGAACATCTGACGAAAATCCCAACCCAATTGAGTCGATACCCTCCTCCTCCTGCGGGAAAAATAAACATCTTCCCTTTTCCGACAGAGAGACACGTGTAGGATAAACACGTTGTACAGCCGGTTAATTTAACAGATGGCGCCACCCGCCAACCCGTGTTTCATTGGGCGTCACGCACAATCGAGCCAACGGCTGCGAAGATCCGATTAATACGTCACTTCACGCGGGGGCAGATTCCTGTAATGTTCCCCGTAAATGGTCCTTCAGACCGGTGTATTATATCGTGGAAAATTTTGTCGAATAGGATTCGCACTTCATTTTGTGCGTACTGATCTTCAAATGAAGGAGTGCTTGAAGTGGAATTTGCTACTTGAAAGTTGCTGAAATAACCTCACTCTTGTCCAGGGAATTTCGTTTTCGTTTGACGCTGTTTCGATAACGTCGTTGTTTACTCAGAAAGTGAAGGTCACTTACTGAATTCACAGGATGGTCCACATTGTTTGAATAATCGGAGATTGAAGAAACCTAACACACTGAAATGATCTGAAAAAATCTGCTTCTAAACACAATTATTAACAGCAACATACAGTTTATACATGATCATTGACAACATATAACAAGTATTGGTTCATCAACAATTGTCTGCCTTATGGAGATATCATTACTCCGTGGTCTGTCTTCCAGCTGACGTTTAACTTACCTAATGCTGGATTTCTCCGATATAAATGACGGTCCACACCGCACGCTTCAATTCATGTTACGCTGCTGGAATTTTCAAAGACGCAATGGTTTGTCGACTCGTCGTGTGTGGTTGGTAGCCGACGGATGCGCGTATCTAGAGAAGGAAACAGAGGGAATTTTCTGAAAGATTTCAAATAGTTATCGAGACTTCAGGAAAGACTGTTTTAGATTAGATAGAATTTGAAATTTAGAATTTAATTTATCGGCAAAAATTGTGTCGGGATTCGCGCACCTCCCGTGGGATTCGAACAACAAAAACCTCTCTTGGGATTGAAAAATATCAAGAAGTACAACCTCCCTTGGAATTAAACAATAGAAATCTCCATTGAGATTGAAATATCGTAAAGAAAAACTTCCTTGAGATATAGAAGTTGGAATAGTACGTACATTAAACCACTTTATTTCCTGAAACTGAGAGAATACCTGCGTGATACCTGGCGTTATTACATCAACTTCGCTGAATGGGAATTAGAGTACTATAGCTTCCTGCTAAGATCTGGTGTTTAGAAGGCTGAAAATAATAGAATACGTCCCATCCTAATAGCACAGTAATTCATTAAAAACTGATTTAAGTTGGTCACAGTGAAAAGGATCGATCTAAGTATATTTTAATATTATTAAATTTGTTACAATCTGGGAAGGAGTTTCGTTGCCAAATAAGCCAAATCACTCCTAGAAATCAGTCTAAGAGTCTCCTGGGCAATTGTAACGTTACAATCGCAAGAGTTTTCATTCGCTCAGTAACGGAAATTTGACTTGTTAACACACCCTTAGAGATAGAAGTGAGCCTCATCGCTCATCCACAAATTTACAAAGTTTGTAGACTGGTTCAACTGTCAAACTCGTCAACTGATTTTTGAGAGTTAGTTACATTGTGTATAATAGATATAAAATCGAAACTATTCATTCCATGTCTTCTTCAAGATTGAGTTTCTGCAGAAGCAGACATTTTTCGGCACTAACTGAGAAGCAAAGCTTCAGAAATTATGAGGAACACAAAAATTTCAAGAGCTATCATTCTCAGATGATATTCAGCAACCCCTTCCTTTATTTCAACCTTGACTTCAGCTCAAGAGCTGAGACAAACTTTCCACCGCTTGGAAAGCAATGTAGCGCTCAAACGTACATTTGTTTTTTGATAAAGTTAATTGACTCTAAGCATCATGCTACAACGACGAATAAGACAGATAATTTGTCCAATCCAAACTTCGCGAAAGACAAAAATGAGCCCCTGTAAACAAACCAAATGACAAGCGACGTCCAATCACCGCACGATAACAGAAAACAGTTTCGCCAACTTAGGAACAACAAAAACTTCGACGATCTCTTTAAGCGAGCTCTTCAGACGATCACTTTCCCGTTCATCCCCGAGCCTTAGGAACCTCATCCAGAAAGTAACGTCGTTAATTACGTGTTTATCAATTTCCCTTTCTTCCTACAAGATTAATAGCCATCCGAGATGCCACACGACTGGGTGCTCTCCCCCCAGATTACCCTGCATCGGCAGTTTTACGTCATTGTCCCTCTTCCAGGCTGGAAAAGCCGAAGATGACTCTGCCAGATACTGCCTTGATAAAAACCCGTTCTATTTTTGTTTCGTAGCAGGCGGCGAAAATCGCATCTGCGAAAGAATTTCCCGAGGCGCTTTCCCCCCCTCTCCGCTTGCAAATGATCAAGGAAACTCTGCCCATAAAGGCGTCAGAATTGCGTCTTGGATTATCCGACGTTATGAAGTCGGCCGTTGAAGAAAATGGCAGAGCTCGTTGGGAAGACAAGGGTGATGGGATTAGGACAATGGTACGGGGAGGAAGCTGCAACGCGAGACGCCAATTAGGTATTTTTCTTAACTACGTGATGCCCTACGTACTTCCGCTATCTGGTGTATGGATGGAGCCACTAGTGTAGCCTTCGCTGTTGCCAATCTGATGGCCGTAATGAGCCTTTCGTTATACGAAAAACACAAGGTTTCTTCTTTATGGTCGTCTCCCGTTTAGGAGGTTGTACATTGCGAAATTACAGTGAACTATAATGGGTAAAGTTCAGTTTGTAGATAACGAATATCCAATTTCAACTGGATGAGGTTATCCAATAATAATCAAATTAATATATTGGATGTTTACTTGATAATTATTCATACAATATCAAAATTATGAAATTCGAGTTCCATTATTTTTAATATAAAATCCACATTTGTTTCTCTTTAATGTTGTTTACATTTCCAAATGGATTATATATTGAATGTGCAACTAGTACCAGATATTGATTGATGAAACACGAAGTAATGAATATTCTGCAAAATTCATTCTGTCCCTTCAAATTTTGTGCTTTTCGTATGTGATTCGCAGTTGTGCTATTTATTCATTATTATTTGTGCTATTATTCATTAATTTGCGATAAGATAAAAGTCACCATTATTCAAATCTGAAGACTGAGGAATCACTAGTGACTCATCAAGCCAAATAGCTTGATATTTTAAACAACAACTTGACATAAATATTAAGCTCGTGAAAAATTACCTACTTGAACTTGACCTATACACTTACCAGCGGTCACGCCGCACTCTCTTCATTCGCAGTAATAGACAATGGTAATAGTTATGTCTTCATTTCACGTTATCTCTCATAGTATATGTCCAAATTAGGAATTCATCTAGCTAAGTAGCTTGACATTTTAACCAACTGCTTGACTTGAAAATCAAGCTCGTGAAAAATTACATACTTGAGCTCTCGCTTGAGCTTGACTTGACTCAATTTTAGAAATTTATTGCAAGACTTGATATCAAGCTACTTGATATTACTTGAGCTTGATATGCACGCGTCGCACGGCGTATATTTCTGCAATCTCGTGCGCGCTTAGACTAAATAAGGGGATTCCTCGAACGCCGAGAGACTGAAGCATTCGCCAGTGTGACTTTATTAGTAGTTTTCTCACATTTCTATGAAACCTATTGGTAGATTTTGGTATTTTCAGGAATAACTTTCCAAACTTGGCCAAATTGGCCAAGTATTCTTCATCAGCGTATCAGTATCATCAGCTCCTATTAAAAGACAATTTTCCAGAGCTGCTCTTACAGTTACAAAAACCCGCAATAGGTTAGGCGCAAATCTATAAGATGCCTCATGTATCTTAGATTCTGGATGGAGAATTATGAAATAAAACAAAGCCTGGAGGTTTTTCAATATTTTGAAACTTTGTTTTTTTGTTAGTTTTTATTTTGTTATGATTAATTGTGATTTGATTTATGTTTCTATTTCAAAAAAGTTGATATTTTTGGTTATTTTGTACGATAAGTTTGATAAATAGAAAAGTTTTTTGCAAGGTTCCATTTCGATTCATCATTTATTTATTGATATGACACTACACAATAAAACTGCTAAAAATCAAGATGATTGATATGATAAATGAATACTTGACTTGACTTGAGATTGAAAAACTACTACATGACTTATTGAGCTTGACTTGAAATCGAGTCAAGCTCAAGCTTGACTTGATTTCAAGTCAAGCTCAAGTCAAGTAGCTTGAAAATCAAGCCAAGCTGTGAATCTCAAAGCATCACTGAAGCCTAGTACAAAGAGATCACTTGAGTGGAAAACATTGTAATGCTGTAATCCCGGCTAGCTCAATTTTTTTCAGTCTAACGTACAATAATAATAAAAAAATCAGAGCATTTGATAATCTTCTAATTTACCGGTTCATACTCTCTGATCTCATAATTAAACCTCAAACAAGAACTCTGTAAACCTTGGATTCACTTTTCATCCACAATAGTTCAGCAAGGGCTATAGACTACACCACAAAAGTTTAGATGAGAAAAAGCTAGAGATTCACAGAGGATTTTCTTAATATTTCTGTTTGAGTAATCCCTACTCGTTAAAACTCTGACCAAATTCTCAAAAAATATATTCTCAAAATAGTGATAAATCAATTAACCTCTTGATTATTTACATTAGAGATGGCAGCGAAATCGAATACATCCTCTCATCTGAACTGCTCGGAGTGTGGCTCTTCGATCCAGTCAAGAACGTGGAACTCAGACCTTTGGGAGGAGTCACCATGTCTTTGGAATTTCAAAACCGTCCCCGAAACTCTTCGTCCGTCAACTGGGAGATCAGATGCGCAGTAGCAGACTTCGCCATGTTCGAGAACTCCTGGGATATATCGTCTTGCAGCACCGAGGAGCTGAACGAAACCTACACCAGGTGTTTTTGCACGAAACCTGGTACCTACGCAGTCATCTTGGCTAATAAGCCTCATAAGGTATGTTGGAATTCAAAAATTTCAAGAGCGTATTGACGTTGACGTTAACTTTGACATTGACAATCACTATGACTTTGATTTATTTGGATATTGACATTGACAAAGAAAAAGTATAATGACACATCTCCCAAGGAGAAGCGCTAACTGTAGACACGTTTTTCGGATTTTCGACCCTCATCTATATGGTGAAAAAACTGTTGGCATGAGCAACATTTGGAGAAAAACTTTAAACACACGGAGTCAATAAAAGAAGCCAGCCGCTCATTTGTGATTTCGGTAGGCAGACTCTATAAGCTACAAGGCAACAACCAACTTCACCACATAGGCAGCTATAGCTACTTGCGTGACATCCGAGTCCAGAACAATAAACCACGAATGAGTGGCTGACTTCTGGTGTTGTCTCCGTTTGTTTGTTGTTTCCCAACACAAAAAATGTTCTCACCAATCTACATTTGAACGATCATTTATAACATCTACCGACATCAAATCATTTTTGGAAATCCCATTCCAAAAGTTGACACTTAAACTAAGTCATATTGGTCTAATGGCCTAGGAATTTTGCAGTGCCCATATACATATATTCATTATGATTTATCAGGAATTCCACTCAAGGAAAACAAAATATTTGTTAAAAATCGAAAAACAGCATAAGGTAAAAACCAGCTATCAGCGGGACCAAACTGCTCTTACATCACAAGTCAAAAACTCAGTAATACTATAAAAAGCACATTGAAGCAGCAGAATCTTAATTCTTTGCTTGAACTTATCTAAGAGCAAGTCCTGAATAGCCGAAAGGATCCTATCAAAAACCTTTTCACCACTTCCAGTTTTACTTAAACGACATATTTCGGTTTTAAATTGATGTCTTCCTAATAAATGCAACTATCATCTGTCAAAGTTTGTCATAGAGCACCCTGAAAAAAATAGAGAAATGAACATTTGTATAAAAGAATACGACAATATCATGAGTTTTTTTATTAAATTATTTTTCTCAACTGAAACTTAATCCCATGTCGATTTCCCTTCCAGACCTTCGGCGAGAAGCTGGAGATCCACAGGTTCATCGTCACCCTGGGATGCACCATATGTTTCGTGCTATCCACAGCCAGCGGCATCGTGTTATTGGCCCACTGGACGCAGAACAGGACTTGCCTGCTGTTCGTCAAACTACAATGTTGTTTCTCGATATCAGGTGCGATGATCGTGTTCATCGTAGCCCTTGCAACAGAGAACAATCACAGTGCCGTGAGTATTGCTTGTGTTGGCAGCCCTTAATTGTTGTCGCGCTCGGTGGGGTCGTGTTGATTTTGGGTCACGGGGTCCCTCGAGGGCGTGCGGGGTGAGATTAGTTAACCAGGAACTGGGGACATGGAGGACGGTGTGTTTATTTTTCCGGAAAACGTTGGTAGGCGGATAAGTAATGATTGGATTTGATCGAATATGGGTCCAGTATGGAATGTGAACTCTATAAATATTAGCTAGGGTTTGAAAATTTTAAAAATACTGATTGGATTTGGTTTGAGATGAATCTGACGACTGCAACTCAGAAATTACGCTGCTTTACTCTAAGTCAACAAGAAATCCTTGCTAAGCCTCCTTTTCTAAAAACTTCAACTTACCCTTGATATTAGGTGACAAAAAATCTTCTTACAAAAAGCTAATCAAGTTCTCCAAAAATCCAGACTACGAACACTTGAATATTTCGAAATCAAGAACGTTAATCCCCTAAGGTTAGCAACAATGCCACAGTAATGTTCTGTCTCAGTCACCAGATGAACAATGATTGTAAAATTAAAAGAATATAAAAAGAAAAATCGACAAAAATACACGGTGCATTATTGAAGGGGTTCGAAGTTTGAAGTATATTTAGAAACATCTGTTACAAAGTAGCCTTCCAGAACTGTGTTCAGTTTGATCTAAAGTTCAGTTTGATGTAAAGGTAGAAATATCATATTTACGAAATTCTTCTATATTCTAAACAAATAGGCAACATATAATCTGTTATACTTTACCTCAACTGTTAATGACAGTTTTCTAAAATACAGCTGCAACATGTTATGAATGTTTGGTGCACCCTGTGACTTTTTTAACCTTCAACATGGGAAGGAATAGGATTTCCCGATTCTGGCCCATAGGCATCCATATCACCCTTCCTATACCATAAATTAGATCTTTTATGGGCATCAGTAATTCATAAAAGAAGAAGGATGGAAGTATAGTAACCTTAGAGATCTGAATTTTCACAACAGTCTCTACTGTAGTTTTTCTTTGTAATATGATGAACCTTCCAAAACCACTATAATTTCCCCATAGTATAGTATACCATAGCTCAGATACAATTCTCATAGGCAAAATATGCAGTTCACAATATCGAAAAGTACAAACTACGAAGCACAAATCTCTATTTCGAAAGCTTTGAGCACGAAAAATAAGCATTCGTAGCCCAAGATAGTTGAGTATTGAAATATAATTCCAGATTTCTAGCCTCAGCCCTCTTAGAAGTTGAAATGACCCCTTTAGTCTTCCCGATATTTACCAAGAGTCCGTTTGGTGTCCAGCAGCGAAAATTAGTATGAACAGAGTATCTGCAATGGGTAGTAGAGTAAATAATGTAACTGAGCACAATGAACAAGCTGATAAACTCTCAAAAAAGGTATCAAAAATAACACCAGTTGAATCTGATCGTTTCTATGGGGAAGAACAATACTTTAGAATCCTTCAAATAGTTTGGGTTATTGTTCCAAAAAGAAATATTCATTATGGCCTTTCAATACTCATAACACTGACAAAAATGTATTCAACTCAATTTCACCTTGACCATAATGCTCAACTAGAAAGAGTTAAAGAATATGTGTACTTGGGACAAAAAAATAGGTAAGGAAAACAAAACAGCAGAGATTGAAAGAAGGATAAGACTGGGCAGATTTCGAGAAAATAAAGAATATATTCAGAAATAACAGCATACCCATTCATAAACCTCAAACGAAGAGTTTTCGACACCTGTAGGTATACTCCCAAGAGTATACCTACTCTTGGATATACTCTTAGGAGTATACCTATAGGTGTCGAAAACTCTAATCTCTAATCACCTGACATTCAATATGCATTTCAAGCAGACAAAGTTACGAAATGGTCTCATCAAAAAAATTGAACCCCATAGCGGTGACCCCCCCCAAAATTTAAGGCTAGGGCCGCCCTTGGATAGAGAGAGATTAAGCTATTTTTAGTGCACATTTAGATAAGATTTTTGATTGAAGAGGTTCCGTTTCACTGCGACCAAATGATCTATTGTGCTCCCCATCAGAACTATTATCTCCATAACGTGATCTACAGCTCGCCTTCCAGTTCCAGAGTTCTAATGAACTCCAGTATCTAGGATGGATTCAAGGAGGCTAACTCACTTCTACAAGTTTCGTGTCCAAAGCAGGTTTTGCGTTGGGTAATGATGGCGAGGCATTCCGTCACCAGGTGATATGGAGTTTTTTCCTCCTCCTTCACACAGAAT
Source organism: Harmonia axyridis (assembly GCF_914767665.1). Classification (NCBI taxonomy): domain Eukaryota; kingdom Metazoa; phylum Arthropoda; class Insecta; order Coleoptera; family Coccinellidae; genus Harmonia; species Harmonia axyridis. Next base: position 38,940,494 of record NC_059505.1, read on the forward strand.
CTGCACTCGTCATTTTCTGTTAGACCCATTCTCATGAGGTGTTTCCTAAGGCGACAATGCCCTGTGAGGAATTCAGTGAGGAGATGTAGTATATTCTTGCTTAGATCCAGATACTTCTAGAATCTCGCAGGTTCCATTGCCAGCAATTTCTAGTTCGTGAGCAATTGAAATATTTTTGGTTGCATAGAAAACCCAGTTCCTCTTTCATTCCGCTAGACCTACCGATTTAGAGGTTATATGGTGTTCAATAAGAGTATACTCGAAGGAATAATGAGAGTAGTGGTAGAAATAACGAAGCTCCCTCTGAAATTTAGTGTTCTCCACCCGATATAACGCATGACCCAGTTCGAGCTCCTCGAATAAATCTACGTAATACAAAAATAAACGGCGCACACAGTGTTCTAGTTGCCTAGAGATGACGATGCGAGGTTCTAGAGTAATTCACAACAGAATTATGGGGCAACATTTGGTACATCCGTTTCTTTCCCAAACAACCTCCTCCTGCTAGTTATAATATCTCTATGAAATAGAATTTCCGCGCCAGGGCATTTTAGGTCCGTTCGTGGAGAGCACGTACATCGTTTCCCGACCGAAGTAATGGCCTACTCGATACATAACTCATTTCGCGGTGCCGGCGAAAACCATTGTTCTGGAGCTCGCGGAACTCGGAAAGAATGTAATTAAAGTTCTGCATAATAACAGGCCAATTGAAAGTCCCCGGTCTACCATGGTAAAACACATTTTTTTTGACAAAATTTGATTTAATTGTTCAACATAGTTGCCTTCGAAGGCGATACAGCGATTATAGCGATCTTCCAACTTTCCGATACCATTTTTGTAGTAAGATTTGTCTTTCGCTTCAAAGTAGGCCTCAGTTTTGGCGATTACTTCTTCATTGGCACTAAATTTCTTTTCAGCGAGCATTCTTTTGAAATCTGAGATCGGGAAAAAGTCGCTGGGAGCCAGATCTGGCGAATACGGTGGATGCAGAATTAATTCGAAGTCAAATTCATGCAATTTTACCATTGTTTTTATTGATTTGTGACACGGCGCATTGTCTTGATGAAACAGCACCTTTTTTTCTTCAATTGTGGCTGTTTTTCAACGATTTAATCCTTTAAACGATCCAATAACGCTAAAAAATAATGGCTCTTGATGGTCTGGCCCTTTTGGAGGTAATCAATGAATATTATTCCTTTCGCACCCCAAAATACTGATGCCATAACCTTGCCAGCTGACTGTTGTATTTTTCCCCGCTTTGAATTCGGTTCATCGTGTGCAGTTCACTCAGCTGACCGCCGATTGGACTCCGGAGTGAAATCATGGAGCCATGTTTCATCCATTGTCACATATCGATGCAAACATTCAGGTTTATTGCACTTAAACAGCTTCAAACACTGCTCAGAATCATTAACACGTTGTTGGTTTGGATCAATTGTAAGCTCGCGCGGTTCCCATTTCGCACACAGCTTTCTCATGTACAAATTTTCGTGAATGATATGATGTACACCTTCAGATGTTATTTTCACAATGTCTGCTATCTCGATCAACTTCACTTTACGGTCATTCAAAATTATTTTGTGAACTTTTTTGATTTTTTTCGTCTGTGACAGCCACATTGGGCGTCCACTGCGTTCCCCGTCGTCGGTGCTCAATGCACTACGTTTTAGCATTCCAATCAATGATGCTAGATTTTCCTGGTGCAGACCTCGGAAACTCTTCATCAAGCCAAGATTTTGCTTCAACTGTATTCTCCCTCCAAAAGCGATATTTTATCAGCACACGAATTTTTTTTCCATCTTTTTCCAAATAACAAAAGTAGCTGCACTCACAACGCAATATCTCACAAACTAATGGTCTGACTGCTGCCAAATTTTGACACATATCGTTTGAAGATTGGTACTAACCAAAAATCATATGTATTTAATACTAGCACCGCCATCTGTGCGTCAAACCGGGGACTTCAACTGGCCTAATAGAGCACGTACATCGTTTCCCGACCGAAGTAATAGCCCACTCGATACATAACTCATTTCGCGGTGCCGGCAAAAACCATTGTTCTGAAGCTCGCGGAACTCGGAAAGAATGTAATTAAAGTTCTGCATAATAAAGTGCTGGGCCCGCTCTCCGATTGCAAGACGGGGGAAGCCCCGAAGTTTCATTATGGAAATTATGTAGTTCTTTTCGCGTTTCTTTCGCTGTTTTTTTCCCCGTTCTTCATTATTGAAAAGTTCGGGTACGGAAAAACTTTAATGGATTCCGGTGTAAATGGACTCGTGCAGAAGACTGAATGAATGTCCGATGAGAATCTGTTGTCTGGACTGGAATATTTTATCGGTTTTTGTTCCTGGTTGATCGTTTTGGTGCGTCCGCTCAGTCGGAAGAATTTGGAACTTTTCCTACAGTTGTGATTGGTGTTATGCTGTAGGTTTTCATGGCTTGATTGATCGACAGATTTCCGAGTTAAGATGTTTAGTCAAAAACTGTAGTAGATATCTACAAAGATTTCTTCATTCCAGTCAGTAGATTCAGATTAGATTTAAGGTGGTTCAATTACACTGTGGCCTAATGGTCTAGTTTTCCTCCCATCAGAGCTATTCGTGCCATTCCATGATCCACACCTAGCCTTCCAGTGTCAGAGTTCTAATGAACTCCAGTATCTGGCTCGGTTTCTAGGAGGATACTTCCTCACTTCTACAAGTTTCATATTCAACGAATATGTTGCGTTGGGTAGTGATGGTGAGGCATTTCCACACCAGGTGATCCGGAGTTTCTTCCTCCTCCCCACAGAATCTCTTCTTCTAAACCCTTTCTCATGAGGTGCTTCCTGAGGCGTCAAAGCCCTTTGAGGAATCCAGTGAGGAGTTTGTTGCTAAGATACAGTTACTTCTTTGATCTGGAATTGTCAAGATTCCAAGAAACTATTTGGAATGATCCAACTCAGGAAGATTCCGCCAGAGTGTTTCTCTTCAGTTTTTTCCTTCTCCTGAAACTTTATTTGTAAGTTGTAGGTACATTTGTAACATTTGGCCATCACAAGATGAAGAGGTGTGAGATCTGTAATGATCTCCGGTGCCCTATTATTATTATTATTTGAACTGGGATTGTTGTGGCTCGGTACGCCTTCCGGGAACTGCGACCATGTAGATCTTTTGTTCTCTACCCTACTCATTCATGGAAACCCAAAGATATTGTTAATGACGTTGATAAAACTGACAACCTCCTGACTTCCCCATATGAATGGTTCTTAGGCCAGTCAGCTCTGGACACTCGCATACCATATATCCAGCTGTTTCTGCTTCTGATCCACAGAGCCTGCAAATATCATCTGCCGACTTCACCATATAGTACAAATCATGTTTGTACCGACAGTGTCCCGTCAGCAGTCCCACTATCATCTGAAGCTCAGCTCGTGACTACTTCAAGAGCCTTCTCGCATAGGTAGGTGAAATCATCATGAATTTCGTGGCTTGAGTAAGTCCAGGGGTGTTTGTTCAGGTGGGATATCCTGTTATTCAACTCCCATTGCTGGATATTATTGGAAAGCTTCCATAAGTTCCAAGTTTGTTCTCGGGTGATAGCTTTCATGTTTAAGAGAATTTCGTCGGTAAAAGTATCTTCAGGGAATTATTCGTGTAACAGGATTCGAATATTTTTCTTCCACTGTCACCAGATATTCCAAAAACTATGAAAAGCAATGAATGAATGAATGAAGCAATTATGCTAACCTTAGAGAACTTCTCATCTTCAACAATGATCCGCGGTTGAGAGGTCACACTTTCAAATTGAAAAAGGAGAAATTTGCCACAAGACAGAGACAATATTTTTTGTTCAACCGTATATTCGAGACATGGAATGGCTTACCTGGTGATGTAGTGAATTCTGACTCAGTGAATAGTTTTGAAAACAAAATAGACAGTTGCTTATTTGGTTAATTTGTTTCTATGCATATAATAATTGTTTTTTTTTTTTTTTTCTCTGCATGCATTCAGTCAGCTTATTGATTTCTTTGGTTTTTAGGCTTACATAGGACTTAGACCTCAGCCTTCATTTATATGTAATAATAATAATAATACTGGTAGTTACTTCTTTTAAGAAGTTTCCAGATTTGGTTAGTCGCCAAAGTCATAAAAGGTAAGTTTGCTTGCTTCTCGGAAATCATTTCTGGAGTCATTTTCTCTCGTTTTTGGTCTTATGGCACTCGATTCCTTTCTAGATATACTAAGAACGTTCGTCTCAAGTAATTCAACTCTCCCTGAAGGTATTTTGGCACTTAAACAATGATCTCTTTTTAAATGGTCTTAGTGGCATCCTATTTTTGTTGTGGATGTAGATCAGTGTCCTTATGCTGCCTGTGTGGGTAGATTTCCTTTGAACCCTGCATCTTAGTCTTCTTTTCATAGTAGCCCAAAGGATCGAAAAACTTACACAATTTGTATAATCATTCTGTTACCAAAACGTCAATCGTGGACTGAGAGGAAAACTTCAATATTAAAAAAAAACAAACAGTGGCTGAGTGATGAGCATCATTCCATCCGATGGTTCGTCAGAACGAAACCCCATTTCCAATTTTTCGCGTTAGTCGAACCGACTCGCATCAGCATCGCACGCGATAACATTCATACGACCATCTTTTCATCTCCGAAAGGGGCATTTACGTCGAGGACAGATGCGCGCCCATTAGATAAAGCGTCGAACTTGTAATTCGCTCATAAACGGCTGCTACCCCCCTTGTCCCCTCCTTACCCCTTCCATCGGAATCAGCGCCGAGACGACGGGCGCAAAAACTCGTTAGGGGGACGTCACACGATCGGTTCGATCATCCATCTCCAGATCCCATCTTGCCCTCGTCATCTGTCCCCCCCCTAGGACAGTGGCGGCTCATTGGGGACGGATTCATCAAGCCAAGTAGCTTGACATTTCAACCAACTACTTGACTTGAAAATCAAGCTCGTGTAAAATTACATACTTGAGCTTGACTTGTCTGGATTTTAGATATTAATTGCTTGACTTGATATCAAGCTACTTGATATTACTTGAGCTTGATATGCACGCCTCGCACGGCATATATTTCTGCAATCTCGTGAGCGCTTAGACTAAATAAGGGGATTCCTCGAGAGCCGAGAGACTGAAGCATTATTATTATTATTATTATTATTATTAGCCAGTGTGACTTTATTAGTAGTTTCCTCACATTTCTATGAAATATATTGGTAGATTTTGGTAGTTTCAGAAATATCTTTCCAAACGTGGCAAAAAGCCCAAGGATTTTTTATCAACGCCAGCATGCTCAGCTCCTGTTGAAAGACAATTTTCCAGAGCTGCTCTTACAGTTACAAAAACCCGCAATAGATAAGACTAATCTATGAGATGCCTTATGTGTCTTAGATCCTGGATGGAAAATTATGAAATCAAACAAAGCCTGGAGGTTTCCCAATATTCAGAAACTTAATTTTTTTATTATTTTTTATTTTGGTATGATTTGAAGTGATTAAGTTTATGTTTCTATTTCAAAAAAGTTGATTTTTTCGATTCTTTTATGCAATAAGTTTAATAAATAAAAGTGTTTTTTGCAAGGTTTTTTTCTCATTTCATAATTTTTCTTATTGATGTGACTCTACACAATAAAACTGCTAAAAATCAAGTATCTTGATATAATTCAAGTACTTGATTTGAGATTGAAAAACTACTACTTGACTTGAAATTAAGTCAAGCTCAAGCCAAGTAGCTTGAAAATCAAGCCAAGCCGTAAATCCCTACTCTTTGGGGATGGCGGGGTCGGTTCCGCCAACCTTAGAAATTGAAATCGAATGATTGAATAAATTTATGCACGATCCAGTTTTCTAGTTCACTTTCTGCATTTGTTGCCAGGACGGTAGGTCTTGTTAAACATTTGCTGGATCAAAGACGTCGGTAGGAGTAACTGCCAAGGCCAAAATTACCTACTGACACAATAATAACGGTTATTTTGTTAGCTACATGAGATGTTTCGATAGTTATTGTATATTGTTTGACAGTTGAGGTTGTCAATCTCATCAAAAAGACTGAGAAATATGTGTTTCAAAGATAATATTGCTGCTGTAACGCGAAGTGTTGAAGATGACGCCGAAATTTCGATACGTCGCCGTTTTCAACTTGTTGACCTTTGTCCTCCGACTACATGAAAAATTTCATTTAAGGATGTCAGCTAACGTTCCTATCAAATTCTTGCAAAATTAAAACCAAATGATCATCATTTAAGTCGCATTTTTGCTGATTAGGCTAATTTGAAACTTGAATTGTGTTTAGTAATGAAGCTCATCGCCGTATGGGGCAAAGACAATCCCCAAGTCATCAACGAAAAACCATATATAAATAAAAATACACAGCGTTTGAAAATTTGTTTCACATAATTGGCTGAATAAATAAACAAAGAAAGGACCTGCAAATACATATTAGCGTGTTCTACAGCCATAGAAATATAACAAATATCAAACGGAATTTCAATTAGTTTGAACATAGGAAAATTTCAATAATTCATTAAAAAAAAACGAATAAATCGGTTTTAGCCAAATTAATTCCCCAAACTTTCAATGCAAATTCAGAAATTCACTAGAGAAATAGCATTCGGGATAATTGAAAGTACACAGTTCGATTCGGCTTTTTATACTCTATTCAAATATATAAGCGGATTGTGAAAATTCGAAAATACAGAGTGTATCCAAAAAAAGTTTCAATATTTGTCAAATCAGATCAGAACTGACTGATTGCTTATTTTGGCGTTCTCAAAGCAACATCCTGTATATGATGAACTCACCATCAAGACAGGGTGTTCCTAAGAGGATGGTAAAGCTTTTTGGAAGTGCTATTATGACAAAAATTAAGGGGGATTAAGATGACCAAACTTTGTACGGTGTTCGAAGTTGTACATTCACTTCATCTTCTTTCTTTTATCGCAGCAAATAAGTAGAGGACAGCACACGAGTTTCACGAAATAATAACTTCACCTCTTTTGTAAGGATTTTTGGTAGTTTTTTCTACAGGAATATTTCAAAAATATTTCATTGCTTTATACAAAGTACATATCATCAGTTTTTTTTCGCGAAAAAAGAAAAATTACCAAATTTTTTTTTTATTTTTCATTCGCAAATAAAAAATATTCACTTTCTTCTTTGTAGATTACTGTTTAAGGAAAGTATGTGCAAACCCATTAAAAATCGGTGGTTTGTAAGAAGAAATATCTCTAATTTGATTTCGAACTGAGCAACCACATGGTGGTGTTCCCTCTGAAGGTTGTCTTTCCTAAATCTTTTTGGTCCTTCCCCTACAAACTTTCGACTTTTTTCTACTAGGAAACATTTCGGGTTGCGCCATTCACGAGCCGCCACTGCAGCCGTCATCTGTATCCCCCGAGCCTCCAAGCCTCAGCTCGTACCGACTAAAATAGATTTCTGTTTCAGAGTTTCGCGATGTGCTTGATGGTCCTGCTGGAAACTTTCCTGCTTATCGCGGCGTCCACGCAGCTGAGCAAACTGCTAGTTGTTTACGCCGAGTTCGTGCAGTTGCCCAGATCGGGCAGGGCCAAGATGACCGTCGTTGGGATCGTCACAGGTAAAAGTTTGAGGAAAAATTCGAGAACTTTGCTCCCTGCTGATCAAAGTTTTCTTTTGCGTCTTCGAACGAATTTCGAGGTTTTTCTTCCATGATATTCGATAATTGAAATATACTGCTCCACGAAAGTTAAGGTAGTTCAGACATTTTGGGAGTGTTTAATTTTTTTGAATATGAGAAATCTAGATGTTTACTCACTTATCTAAATAATGTTTTGCCTATTCCTTCATGAATTTCATAGTTTCAGTTAAGAATTTATTTGTAATTGTTGTGGTGCAAAATCAGTTCACTCAAAAAATTGAAACAATGAAGTTCAGTAAAGAGTATGGCTTCCTGGCTCCTCGAACATCAACCACAACTTGAGAACGCCTTTGCATACCTTCGATCAGATTGTTGAAGTTGCCTTGATCAATCACTCTCCAGTGTTGCGGTAGAAGCCTTCTGAGTTCTTGAAGCATATGAGGAGGTGGTTGGTGAGAGTCTGAAGCTCTCTGTAGCTGATCCAAAACGTGTTCAATATGATTCAAGTCTAATAAATAAAACGGCTGATATTTGGGAATAAATTATGAAAAGAAAAAGAAGTACAATTTCCAATAGTGTAATGATATCATACGATATTTATTATTTATCTGGTTAATGTATCAGCAAAATGCCATCAACGTAACCATTGTCAGACAGAAGATCTCCACGCTATTACGTAGGAATCATAATCGAAATTAACCCAAGGAGAATGCATGTCATCGAGGGAGAATAACGATATACCGGTTTCACCCTTATTAGGATCATCAGTACCGCATAACTCTACCCAAGATGACAAACAAACGAAATAGCAGGCACCTTATTGAACGCTGGCAGACGCTAGTCAGTATGAAGTACTGCGGAGCGCCAACCAGCGGACAAAAAACCTAACTACTTCCTTCACGGGTACCTCAAAAAAGTAGATTCCCACGTCAACAAGGAAAATCTTCCGTTTTTCAGCCTAAGCGACATTCATCGTGAAATATAATAAATAAAGCTATTCTCCCTCGATGACATGCATTCTCCTTGGGTTAATTTCGATTATGATTCCTACGTAATAGCGTGGAGACCTTCTGTCTGACAATGGTTATGTTGATGGCATTTTGCTGATACATTAACCAGATATATAATTAATATCGTATGATATTATTACACTATTGGAAATTTTACTTATTTTTCTTTTCATGATTCAAGTCTGTTGACCAGAGGAACAAGGCCATATTATGCATGATATATTTACACACTCCATAGAGCATACATCCAGCATAGTTTCATGCCTTCGAGCTAGCTTTTATACGTCTACTTCATGGTGTCTCAAAGTTACATTGGCGAAGGTGGTTGCAATCACTCTGTAACGACTAACATGATAATTCATAATGAAAAATAACAATCTCTATATTCAGGTGTTCCACTGATCACGGTCTTTGGTAACCACACGGCCCACAGAACAATGAACATAAAGTTGAAGACCTGGTGGATAGTCACAAACAGCTTGAGCTTCTACGTGTTCATGACGTGTTTCGTCATCATAATCCTACTCTATATCTTCGTTTACGTGGTGGTTGAAAGCAAGTTGCATCAGTTCTCCAAGTTCCATCAGAAGAACCTCGGATGTCTTCAGCAACGGTAAGATTTTTAATAATTCAATAACAACAGGATTGAAACAAATATTCATAGGCGTACAACTCTGCTTCTGCCGTTTTTTCCGAAATTCGAGGCTCTTTTGTAAAAAACTGGTTATACATTTATGATTCAAAGTATTGTCCTTTGCTAGCCTCTACTTTCTCCCATCTTTCGAGCAACGTACGAATCCCGCGTTGAAAAAACTGGTCATCTTCTGAAGCGATCCACGAATCGATTCAATGTTTACTTCTTCATAAGACCAGTAGTGCTGGTCAGCCAGGCCATATGTCAGTGATCGAAACAAGTGATAGTCCGACGGAGCAACGTCTGAAGAATACGGTGGATGTTTCCAAGTATGTCTTGACCACTTTCGCAACATGCTGTCGAGCATTGTCATGCTGTAAAATCACTTTAACATGTCTCTCGTTGTTTTGCTATCGTTTGTCTTTCAATGCTCTGCTCAAACGGATTATTTGCGTTCGATAACAATCGCCTGTGATTGTTTTAGTCGATTTTTACAACTCATAATACACTACGCTGAGCTTGTCCCACCAAATACTAAGAATGATCTTGGAACCGAGAATATTCGGTAGAAGCATGGCCGGGATATCCCCATGATTTTCTGCGCTTGAGATTATCGTATTGAACTCATTTTTTGTCTCCAGTCACAATGCAATGCAGAAATCCCTTCCGTCTTTGCATTGCAAGCAGCTGTTCACAAGCTAACAAACGCCGTTCAACTCGTACGGCACCCAATTTCCTTGTTTCTGAATCATTCTTATGACTTTCAGGCGTTTTGAAATAGCTTGTTGTGTCACTCCCAATGATCCTGTCAATTCTTGTTGCGTTTGACACGAGTCTTGATCAAGTTATGCCTCTAATTACTTCTCTCTTCTACCGCCATGCTGGTCTTAGACGTCAAAATCGGTGTTCTTGAAGCGTGGAAACCACTCTTGCCACGTTCTTTCACTGATAGCGGCCTTAGGTGAGAGTATTCGATGAGCCTCAGTCGCAGATTTCTTCATATCAGGTAAAGCAGAAAATTAAAACCTTCCGCAAATGACGAGAATTTGGCTCGAAAGCTGACGTATTTAATCGAGAATAATTCTTTTTCCACTTATCGCTACAGCCATCTATTGCAAATCGGCGGAAGCAGAGTTGCACACCTATTAATAAAAGTGTAGAATATAGTCAGAAGTTGAAAATATTTCGTAACGTGAAATGCCAACTGTATAGTAGGCACAAAGCTAGAAAGAAACATCCACAAAGCATCGAGATATGTGTTTTTGTTGGCATGAAATTATCTACCACCTTATGATAATAAAAAATTTAGTTTAATAATATTTTTGTCTTATATTAGTATTCAAAGTTCTCGAACTCTTAAAAGAACAACTTTTTTCAAGGTGAGAAATTTTTATATTTCTTAATACTTGATTACCTTGTAACTCGAAACTTGAGAAGTGTAAGATATAGGTTTATAGAGGCTTTTCAACCTAAAAACAACTAATGATTCACACCATAAAAGATCAGCATCTCATTCAGAAAATCCCTGTTTTATGTTTGGAAGAAATAACATCTGGCTGCTTGATCAATCACTCCCCTGTTCAAAAACTGCAAATCCCCCTAAAAAGAGCACAAAATCCATAATCGAACCGAACTCAAGATGTATCCCGGTGGTGAAAAATCCTAAATTGATGTTATACGAGACAGTTACGCGGTTTGTAGGTCTGCTCATCGTATAGCCCCATCTTTTGGCGATTTATCAGACCTAATGGTAATTAGCTGGCGCAATCTGGACGATATATACCGCAGAGCTGGATATTAAGTTAGTTTTTGGGGTTCTAAATCTCTCTTTCCTCCTGTACGGAACCCGATTATAATCGTAAAAAGCGGATATGTAGCGTTTCCAGAGTGAAAATCGCGGGTATTTCCCCCGACTAGTTTGTGCCGTTTGGCAAGCGGACGGACATTAAGGCTCAAAGAGGCAACTTCAGCCATCGCTCGTGCCAATTACGATGTCACAGTTCCCTTTATGGATGTAGCAAACTTGTGTAGTTCCGCCTTGTTGGAAAGTCGATATTTTATTCATTATTCGAAAAGCATCGAGCACTTTGGATTGGGAATGTCTCGGCAATCGTTTCGACTTTGCCGGTCTTCACGAAATTGAGTTATCAATAATGCAATGATAACTCTTTCGAAATTTAATATTCTAATAACCAGCCTCATTCACTTATACAGGGTGATTCACATGGATGGCCTATTAGACGTTTATGGTTATCAAGACATCGAATTTTAGTTTCTTACTGTGTTTTCCGGAAGTTACAGAACACTCCACACAGTTATAGATTGCGGTTTTTCCTCATTTGAAGTTCTTCCTCGATGACGCTTAAAGTAAACGGTTTACTTAAGTAACCCTCACTATTTTTGTACGTAGAATCGACTGAAATAATAAAAATATATAGATTATAATTCGAAAATCTTTAGTTTTGATGAATTTGAGTTTTCCAAGTTCATGATACTTATAAATACCCTGTACATTTTTGATCCAAACTGCTAACAGTTTTATAATACTACTTATTTGCAGAATTGAAAATGAAAAAGGTTTTTCCGGAAAAAAAAAATATTAAAAAAAATGTGAGTCCCCGACGCCACCATTTTCTTCATAAGAATCCTATTAACTCATGAACCATTGAGTTTTTACCCATGGTATGTTATATAACTCAAATTGTCATCAAAAAAGATATCTAATGATGCAATAATATACTGGGTGTGCCATTTGAAATAATGAAGTAGTAGTCTGTTTGCGGTATAACCGGAAGTTGTAGAGATCTGAAAATGTTTCAGGGAGAAAGATCATTGTCTCAAGCACCAACATGCAAATTTTCAGCACAAAATTATGATGAGTTTTCCCATAAACTCCTAATAGGCCATCGCGGTGAATCACCCTGTATCGTTGAGTACAATATAAGGAGTGAAGGTGGTCAATCGTATGAAACTCTTTTTTCTTATCTTTTCCATATTTCAAAGAGAACTTTGAAATCCATGACTCCTAATGAAAGTATATTGTACCGTGAAAGTGTTATTTTTGTTGATTCATCTCATTTTTCAGCATGTATCTCTTAAGCAGATCAGCACTCATCTTTGGTTTCCTGATCACCACTACACTTAGCAGCATAGCCTACGTCAATCATAGCAGTCAGATCTACTGGAACTATGAATTTTGCATAATAAGCGTCTCATTGGTAAGTACTGTTTTGATATTTCAGGTTGATAAAGGGTTTTGCTGTATAAAATGTTATGATAGGAACCATGTGCATTATTTTTTGACATTTCTTATGTCATTTGGGCTTAGGTGGTTATGCTTCTAAAAAGTTTAGTAGTATTGTTAAATTGTTTCATCAAAATCAATGCTCATGTGTGACTACTGAAAGAAATTCAGCCAAAACGGGTCTCTAAATTCCATCATTAATTTCAGACCAAAAAACTAAGTAATCATTCAGCTATAGCAATGAGAATTGACAGTTAGTGTGACACCGTGTTCATTTTCTTAGTACGGGCCATTCACAGTGACTTTTTTATCTTATGGTCTCTCAGCAGCACATAGCCACCGAATGAAAAATGTGTTTCGTGCTGAAGAAAATTCGATGTGAAAAATCATCATTCAAACAAGCCGTAAGAGAGGCCCAAATATTGTGCGAGCCAAGGAATGTACAAATTTGGATCAACACTTTTACTTACGGCAGCAATATTTTCTGCCGAGCGTGAATTTCGATGATGGGGCCTTAAGACATAAGTAACAGGTCCAGTAAGATACTGTCTTACCAATTGTGAGCTCAGACGATTATGTCAACCATAATCTGCCCATAATGCACGAAACGTACTTAGAACTATCCATATTGTTAAATGGCTAAAATTTAACTAACCATATCACGCTTCGGATGGCAGTTCTGTTTGACATATATCATTGAAACATAACTGTGAAATCAGGATTACGACATGGATAAACCATTAGTCAATTCACATTACCAGAATATCGGAAATAACAACTTTGCGAGATTATGTAATAATCAAATAGGAAGTAAAGAATTGTTAAATTCAGTTTACTCACTCTTTATACAACATTTAATTATGTTAAAGTAGAAGTCACAAAATTGGATGTATTTAGCTAGGTGTAGTTCCTAACTAAAATTTTTCAATACAAAAAAAATCCACAGAATATATCATTTACACATGAGGTGAACAAAAATACCAATACTTTCAACTGGAACGAATAAATCACAATCATACCCAATTACTTAATTTCAACTGATCTATCCGACTTAATTAACTAATTATTTTCTACTCAACTTAGCCAAATGGAATCACGGAACCGTAGCAACTTACTCTAATGATATTATAATTCCTCAATCGTGCACCTCAAACCGTTTTATCCGCTCATAACAATTTTCCAGAAAATACTTAACTCGATAAACTCCGGAAAAAGCCAAATTCGACTTAGTTCACCTTCATTAATTTTCATTTTCCACACCATATATGTTCCGAGAGATTTAGGGTTAACTGCAGACATTTCACATTTAACGAGCGCTCAAAAGAAAGACGAGCTCAGTTGAATTTTACGGTGGAAGTAACGTCGAATATTGCCTCTAAATCTTGGATTCGCGAGAACATTCCTGCGTTGACTATTTTTCATCTTTAATAGTAGAATAAATATCAGCCGACGCTGAAATCTATCCATAATAAAAATCACTATAAAGCTTTCTTCAATAACATCTGTCAAATCAGAGTACAGTTCGATATTAATATGTCCATGCAATGGCTGTAGATTCAATGCGAGTAATACAAAACTTTGATATTGAATTCTATGATGGCGCCATAAATGAACTGTAATTCAAACAGCAATATAGAGTGAACCATGGCTTGCTCCCGAATTACGAAGGACAATAAAATGTCTTGTCCAATCTTGCTGACGAAAAACAAGCTTTCGACAGAATTTAGCATGAGTAAGTCCTATTTGAACTGAAAATCTAATCACCTGATCGCTTCTACAAAATCTTGAAATCATATTTAATATACAGGGTGTTTCCTAAACATGCGGCAAAAATTCAGGGGGTTGTTCCTTGGACTATTCTAAGAATATTTTGTCCTTTGATGATTTTTGAAAAACCTATTTGTTTCGAAGATATAGGGGAAACAAAATTTCAGATAATAACATTTTATTATGAAAAATTACATGAAAATTCAACTCAACCTACAAAAACTGTTGAAAATGACCACCTCTAGCCAGCACACAAGCATCCAATCTTCTCCTCATTGACTGCCGAACCCTTTCAAAAACACCAGGATCATTTCTTATTAAGTTACACCCAGCAAACGAATTCAAATGAAAACCGTGTTTAATCTGTATTCCTTTACCATCTGCACTTATCAATTTTTAGTCAAAAAACTGGCCGTTTTTAGTAATTGGAATGTTGTCAAACAAATTTAAAAATCAATTGTACCTACTTAGTAAACACAGTGCGGTACGCATTTTTATTTAAACTATTATTAATTTTAAAAATATGAAAAATGTTGTTCGCCCTGTATCTTTGAAACAAAGAGGTTTTTCAAAAATCATCCAAGGACAAAACATGCTTAAAATAGTCCAAGGAACAACCCCCTGAATTTTTGCCGCATGTTTAGGAAACACCCTGTATTGCTACTTCTAGGTAAAAATATAGTATTCTTTATCATACTTTATGGCCATAAGGTCTGGTGTTCCCCAGAGTAACGTACTTGGACCTGTACTGTATTCGATATTTACCTCAGACATTCCACAAACCGATCAGTCTGTCCTGGCAATATTTGCATTAATAATAATGTCAGTTATAGATCCAACATTTGATTCCAAGAAGTAGAAAATACATTTAAATACATCATCTAACAGGCCAATTTTAAAGTCCCCGGTCTATCATAGTGAAACACATTTTTTTGGCAAAATTCGATTTTATTATTCAACATAGTTGCCTTCGAGGGCGATACAGCGATTATAGCAATCTTCCAACTTTTCAAAAACATTTTTGTTGTAAGATTTGTCTTTCGCTTCAAAATAGGTATCAGTTTCGGCGATTACTTCTTCATTGGCGCTAAGTTTTTTCCTGCGAGCATTCTTTTGAGGTCTGAGAACAGGAGAAAGTCGCTTTGAGCCAGATCTGGCGAATACGGTGGATGCAGAAGCAATTCGAAGCCCAATTCATGCAATTATGCCATTGTTTTCATTGATTTGTAAAACGGCGTATTGTCTTGATGAAACAACACCGTTTTTCTTCGATTGGGGCCGTTTTTTAACAATTTCATCCTTTAAACGATCCAATAACGCTATATAACAATCTCTGTTGATGGTCTGGCCGTTTTGGAGGTAATCAATGAATATTATACCTTGCGCATCCCAAAATACTGATGCCATAACCTTGCCAACTGACTGTTGTGTTTTTCCTTGCTTTGGATTCGATTCATCGTGTGCAGTCCACTCAGCTGACTGTCGATTGGATTCCGGAGTGAAATTATGGAGCCATGTTCCATCTATTGTAACATATCGACGCAAAAATTCAGGTTTATTACACTTAAACAGCTTCAACCACTGCTCAGAATAATTAACACGTTGTTGCTTTTGATCGATTGTAAGCTCGAGCGGCACCCATTTTGCACACAGCTTTCTAATGTACAAATATTCGTGAATGATATGATGTACACGTTCAGATAACATCTTCACAATGTCTGCTATCTCGATCAACTTCACTTTACTGTCATTCAAAATTATTTTGTGAATTTTTTCGATTCTTTCGTTGGTGACAGCCCCTTTTGGGCGTCCACTGCGTTCGCCGTCTTCGGTGCTCATTTCACCACGTTGAAACTTAGCATTCCAATCAGTGATGGTTGATTTTCCTGTTGCAGACCCCGGAAACTCTTCATCAAGCCAAGATTTTGCTTCAACTGTATTTTTTCCCTTCATAAAGCAATATTTTTATCAGCACACGAAATCCTTTTTTTCCATCTTTTTTCAAATAACAAAAGTAGCTACACTCCCAACGCGATATCTCACAAACTTATGGTCGGACTGCTGTCAAATGTTGACACGTATGAAGATTGGTACTAACTAAAAATCATATGGATTCGATACTAGTACCGCCATCTGTCCATCAGACCGTGAACTTTTTTCAATTGGCCTAATACAGGTAGGGTTTACAGATTTTTTAACATTTTGAATATTAGACAGTCCACTAAATTCAAATTCTGTAAGAATATTGCATGAACATCAGCTGAATAGTGCAAGACACATGGTCTGGATGAGCGAAACCCCAATTTCCAAAAAACGCTCGAAAAAAAGTGGCAAACAACAGATCAAAAGGCTGCAGATGTTAATAAGGACTTCATAAAGAACTCATACAGAAATATCCACTGTTCTAAGTAACAATAAAACCAACCTTCCACATCGTTCCCGCCCTCCATCAGGTCAAGCACACTCTTCATCAAATTCCCCTGGTCATTCGAGTAGGGATTTGCGAGATTACATACCGGGAATAACCGATATTCGATAATTCTCAAAAGGGTTCAGCTCGGCTAGTCTAATAACTTGCAACATGCGAAATTACGGATGGCGCTGTGCTCTGAAATTCAGATGGAAATTCGGACGATTCTGCCAGTTGTATCCGTTGCCTAATTCTCTACAACACGAGCACATTCATATCTGGAGACGACTCAGTTTTAGTCAATTATGCATTCAAATTAAAGGAACAAGGGTGAATTAGAGGGGAAAGGGAGAGGGGAATACGGTGATGAGTTCCCTGGAGGGGAAAGAGAACAAAGGTAGGAATTATCCGTAATTTTCCGCAGAGGAATACATTTTCCCCAGTTTGGTGTAAGCGGCTTGGCTTGATTCTGATGTGGCAAAATGTTGAATTAATATTTTCTGTACAGGGTGGGTAAAATTCGATATCTAATGATGACCTACAAAAGAGTTCTAGTATTTCGTAAGAACAAAGGATATTTCCTAAAAAAAAGAGACCTTCATTAGTCATAACTGGCTGGGTATTCAATATGAGCAAGCAGAATGATGAGGAATATAAGGACTTCATAGTGAAGACTATTTGGAATGTGACTGTAAAGATACTGATGGAAATGTATGTTTATTACGTTTCATCTGTTAACCGATATTGAATTGAAATTAGCAAGAGACCCTTAACAAACCAAGAGACAGCAGCTCCTAACAATTCACAAGGAAAGAGGAGAGAACTTCTCAAGTGACCAATACAAAATACAGATTAGTTCTGAATTCTGATGGAGACTTAGCAGATAGGTTGAAAAATCTATTTTTCGTTTTCACTTTCGAGTTAGCTTGGGGCTAACTGACACAACAGTCAGCTGGCAAAGTTATGGCATCAGTATTCTGGGATATGCAAGGTATAATATTCATTGATTACCTCCAAAAGAGCCAGATCATCAACAGCGATTATTAGATAGCGTTATTGGATCATTTAAAGGATGAAATCGTTAAAAAACGGCCCCATTTGAAGAAAAAAAAGGTGCTGTTTTATCAAAACAATGCGCCGTGTCACAAATCAATTAAAACAATGGCAAAATTACATGAATTTGGCTTCGAATTGCTTCTGCATCCACCGTATTTGCCAGATCTGACCCCCAGCGACTTTTGTCTGTTCTCAGACCTCAAAAGAATGCTCGCAGGAAAAAAACTTAGCGCCAATGAGGAAGTAATCACCAAAACTGAGTCCTATTTTGAAGCGAAAGACAAATCGTACTAAAACAATGGTATCGAAAAGTTGGAAGATCGCTATAATCGCTGTATCGCCCTCGAAGGTAACTATGTTGAACAATAAAATCGAATTTGTCAAAAAAATGTGTTTCACTATGGTGGACCGGGGACTTTTCAATTGGCCTGTTATTTCTCTGGTTCCAGAAGGCTTATTTCTTGTGTCTTTGAATTCCAAGAGAGGAGTTGGAGAATGTGATTTTCGGAAATGTTGAAAACTAGGACAGTGAAAAATATCTTGGCCTCTCTCTCTATCTCTCACTCTCGGTGAGAGCAGTAGACATTGTGTATTATTGTTCATTTGCCATCGAAGAGCCTAGTACACACAGACAGATTTGAAGTTACAAGGGAGACTGAGAGAACGAATGCTTAGTTTTTGAGAGAAGTTAAAAGAATATAATTAAATTTGAAATTGATAAATAATAGCAAAACCATCAAAATAATCGCATCTAGGGCAGTGAAAATTCTCACGTAACTTCTAAGAGACCATTACATCCACAAAAAGTCACTGAATGGTGTGAAATTTGGTCTGGTGAAGTGATTGGCCCGTACTTCTTTGAAAATGAAGAAGACTAAAACCGTCAATTCTCATCCCTATATCCAACAGTTTTTTTTCGGTCTGTAATTAATGATATGGAATTAAAAAAGATGTGGTTGCAGCCAGATGATGCAAGATTATTTTCCTTTTAATGAATAACTAACTCTCGAAAACTCCTGACTTCACGTCAGTGCGTTCATCATTTCTAAAACAGTTGATCTCTTGTCAACTGCGACAGAATATGTATTTATGCATCAAATCAGTAAAAATGAAAACATCTAAGAACTCTTCGAGAGACACAAAACCAGAAGCCGCTGTTTACTTAAGGATGGGCTGGGTAAAATGTAATTTTTGTATCCTTTCATTCAGTTAATATAAGTAACTGTATGAGAGTATTCTAGTGTGGGTTCTCTATAAAAATGGAGCTGCATTTTTCCATGGATGGCTATGAAAAACCTCATTCCAACGCGAATTATGTTCGACGTATGAAAACCTAAATTGAATTCCGGAAGTGGCACCCCGCAACCAGCTCGAAAATTTGCGTATTTAATGATTTAAATATTCCATCGGTGCAATATTCTTTCTCGTTTGGATTCGGCCATTTCCCGGGGTCATTTTCATTTCATCGGCATTCCCATGGGCTGCGATTTTCCATATAGTTCATTTCCCGGCCTCATGAACGGAACAGAAAAAAAAATAAATGAATTGATTAAAAACCGGATGGCGAAATTTTCATTCATGAACAGAATTGGCTTCGGCTAGTCTGTGGAAATTTTTAAATTCTCAATAAAAACATTTTCAGAAATCAAAAAAATTCCACCATGCGATCATTCATTCAGATAGCGACTGATTTCAAAGCTGCTCAATTTCCCTATCTTACCATTTTTTTTCTTATTTACATATTAACAACTTAAGCATTGTTTCCCGGTCGAATTTTCAATTTCGATTAAATTATTCAGAATGAAATTTCCAAACGTCTATATCTCTGCCATTATTAAGAATATTTTTGCATTAACAAACTGTGCCTACAATGCACTTTGAAAATGGTCAAATAGCTAGGTCTCTAGCAACATGAGGTCGGGCATTATCTTGCTAAAATATTGGATTCTCGAGCCGGTTAAAGTGAGGGAGAGAATATGGCTCCATTATTTCTTGGAGGTAACGCAGCGCAGTCATGTTACCTCGAATAAAGACTGAAGGTGACCTACTTGCATGTGCAATAGCACAACATCAAACTGAGGTTCACGTCTTTCTCCCCGACGTCTTCTAACCCTTCTTCGACCATCATGTGCACCCAAGGAGAATCGAGAATCATCAGATAAGATGACCTGATGCCATGCCACATTCCAATTTTGACGTTTTCAGCACCACTGTAATCGTTGCCGGCGATGCTCAACCGTCATAGGTAACACAACATTAGGTCGATAATGCTGCAGTCCAGAAGACCTTATTCGAACAGTTACAGGTGGCCTTGTTCTCCTTACCACTCATCAGCCAGAGATCGAGTTGTTGCAAATCGGTCTCTAATGACCATAAGTCTTGGACGTCGATCTTTAACTTCATTTGTGCCCCTTCGACGTCCTGTTCCTACTCTTTTTCGATTTTGTAAACTGTCAAACCACGCTTGACAACTTCTCATAACAGTAGTTGGGTTTCTGTTCGTACAGTTAGTGTTCGAACCTCTTTCAAACTCACATAGCTGGCGATAATTTCCGAGTACACGTGCTCTAGACATTTTAACAACAACTAAACATCGACTTTGGAGCTCTTCGAACAGCTGGTTTGTTGTAAAATTTAAAAAAACTTGCAAAAAACGACTACAATATTTAAGTAACAAAAATTGTTCACACGAAAAAACCTTCACGATTCTTTTCTCCAAATTCAATCATTTACTTCTTGCTATACTATCTATGTTTCACCAATAAACAGCTCCTTCTGGGTGTTTCAGTTTCTTATAGTTTAGCTCACAAATAGCAACAAAATTCCAAAATAAATAGAGGGGAAAATAATAACAATCATCCAAAAACGAAACATCCAAAATCAACTCTCAACAATTTTTTCTTACTCCACAGGGTTTGGTCATCGTCTTCAGTTACGTGCTTAAGAAAGATAATATACCCTATCCTGACATAGTAGAGAAGCTGAAGAACAAAGATAGAGAGATGATTATAGCAAACTCCAAAAACGACCATCTCACTTGTAAGTTAATCAAAAAATCTCCATGATACCTCATCTTTACCATTACAGTCAAAACGTTAACGTTAATAAGACATTAGCGTTAAAACTTTATCTGCTTAGAAAAATATTATTCTTAGGCTGTCTCTACACTCATTACTTATCCTGTTCTATGATTTCATAGGCAGAATAAAGTTGGAAAGAGAAGAATAAGCCTCAAGACATCTTCAATCTAATAACCCTCCTTTCTCTTCCAGTTTACACCAAAGAAGAAGCTGAAGCAGAAAGTGAGTCAACCCCAGAGTCCAAATACACTCCCAAAACGACCAAAGTACGTTTTGCCCCTGAACCTCAATTAGACCTCATCGAACACCCTCCAGAGGTCATAGCCTTCGACGTATTGGAAAACTACAGGTGCAGTCCCAAAAGCTTCAGAGGTACCACCCAGAAAAGGTCTGAGGAGGCAGACTGTTTGGAGTTGGACCTAGTGATCTCCTTCAAGCAAGAAGAGCAGAAGAAGGTCAACCTGGTGAGACCAAGGATAGCTATAACATCCTGCGAAGAAGACGCAATGTCTGCAAGAGGAAGCAAGATGGAGTTCACGACTTTCCAGAAGACCGCGGAAGTGAAAAGTGAAAAACCTGTGGTGGAAAACAGTGACTTGGATGTGGTACTGACGAGTATCTCTCAAGATCTGGACTATCTCTTGAACCAAGAGGAGGATCTGATGGACACGTTGAAGAGGAAACGTTTGAAGTCGGCTAGGAGTGTTGAAGAACAGGAAGGAACAGATAGGAAATATCCTGAAGCGATCGCTGATATATCGAGGACAAAGTGTTAGTAAATGTGTTGAGGTTAGGTTTTGGTCCCGATCGATTTTTGAGAGTCTGGTTTAGGGAAACAAAATTATGGTTGGAAATCATGACTGAATTCAGTTTTCTGGCTAGTTCATTGTAGATATTAGAGAATATAAGGGTACAAATGGAAAACTTAATTCTAACTAATCAAATATGTTATTCAGTGAAGTGTAAAGTTCCTACATTGTGTATGCAATCCAAGATTCTTTGATATATTCAACATACCTAAAGATTGCTGGGAGTTTAAGGTAAAATACAATCAAACTTCTTCATTATTACCATTAGATACATGTTGGACCCTAAACTAACTCATTTTTAATCATAATTCTGAAACAGATACAAATTTCCATTCGTACACCTTTTTTATTGGATTCTGAACAGAACCCTGGGGAATAGGAAACTTGCTAGAAGGTGAAATCAGACATGAAATTTCGCTGACCGAATCGAAAGACTTGTATTAAAATATTTATGTATAGAAATTAAGTCAATTCGTTGAATTTTCCTTGCAAATTCAAAAATATGCAAGATATCAAAATGTGGTTGGATCATTTTCGAAAACCATACTCGCTGTCATAGTTGAACTTGATGTAGATGTTTGTAAATGTCAAATTTTTTCGGTCTGAAGACTTCTCTGGATGAGTGACAATCGATCACAACAAAAAAAACTAAAAAAATATATAATGGAAATTGATTTTCAAAGTCTCGCTTTAAAAGTATACTTCAATATGGAAACTATTATAGGTAATGTAATCGAAAAAGTGCCTTGACTGATAATGAAGAATTTTATATTTAGGAGAGTGCCTTATTTTTGCTATATCAATATTATAAATAAATTGTTCAGTCTTTATCGCATTTTAATTTATCCTTTTCTACTTAGATTGAAAAAGAATGATTTATAATTGTATGAGTGTTTTCCAGTGAAATATGTTTCGTTCTTTTCATAAATTCATTTATTCAAAATAACAACAGAATATGGATATATGACATAACCAACACTAAAACATCACAAAGTAATAAAGGAGACAGAAATATCGATCAGTTAAAAAAAAGTTTACGTTCATCGTTCTTCATTAGAGTTTTGTGGGAAGAAGATCTGAAAAAAATCAAGAAATATAAGTTCAATCCAAAACCTCTATGTGTTGGTCCTTACTATTTGCATTGACTTTCTCCTAATTTTCTCAGCTATGGTCCATAAGTGGCCTGCTCCATGTGGTGCTTTACTGCCTTTACGAAAATGTGGATTGATGGACAAATTGTGGCGTACAGAATTCTTCCAACGATCGTCACCCTCTTTGTAGAAAGGGAAATGTTCCCTGAAACAAAAAACTTATATCACATAATTGAACAAAATGAAACTAGTGAAAATTAGGAAATTGCCTTTTGGAGTAAAATTTAAAATCGACATCTGGAAAAATAAAGGGTTTTTCATTAAGAGATTTCATTTTGATACAAAAGAACATGAGGTTGAAAGGAATTTTCATTTTCTTCCAATATATCCTATGATATTCAAGTCTTACCATTTGAAAAAACGCAATTTTTATCATTTCAATATGTCTCGTTAAAGCCTGTGATTTCGAACAACCCTGTATAATTAAGGACGTATTAGGTGTACAACTTTGCTTCTGCCGTTTTGCAATAGATGGCTGTAGCGGTAAGTGGTAGTCGAAATAAATAGATCGTAGATGTCATACAATATTTGTAAACATAACGTCATCGAAATATTAGTCGATTTCTGTCTGCATCATAAAGTAATTCTCGATTAAACATGTCAGCTTACAAGCCATATTCTCGTCATTTGCGGTAGGTTTCAATTTTCTGCTTTAATATGAAGAAATCTGCTGCTGAGGTTCATGGAATGCTCTCAAGTACCTAAGGTGAGACCGCTATTAGTGAAAGAACGTGCCGAAAGTGGTTTCAACGCTTCAAGAACGGTGTTGACGTGGAAGACCAGCATGGCATGGTGGAAGAGAGAAGGTTTTCGAAGATGCAGAATTGGAGGCATTACTTGATCAAGACTCGTGTCGAACGCATCAAGAATTGGCAGGATCATTGGAAGTGACGCAACAAGCGATTTCAAAACGCCTGAAAGTCATGGGAATGATTCAGAAACAAGGAAATTGGGTGGCGTACAAGTTGAAGCCGAGAGATATTGTACGGCATTTGTTTGCTTGTAAATAGCTGCTTGCAAGGCAAAGACGGAAGGGATTTCTGCATCGCATTGTGACTGGAGACGATGAATAGGTTCATAACGATAATACCAAGCGGAGAATATCATGGGGATAACCTGGCCATGCTTCCACATCGACGGCCAAATCGAATATTCACGATTCCAAGGTCATGCTCAGTATTTGGTGGGACCAGCTCGGCGCAGGGTATTATGAGTTGTTAAAACCGACTGAAACAATCACAGGCGATCGTTATCGAACGCAATCAATGCTTTTGAGCCGAGCATCGAAAGACAAACGACCGCAATACAACGAGAGACATGATAAAGTGATTTTACAGCATGACAATGCACGACCCCATCTTGCGAAAGTGGTCAGGACATAGTTGGAAACGTTGAAATGGGAAGTCCTATCCCACCCGCCATATTCTCCAGACGTTGCTCCCTCGGACTTTCACTTGTTTCGATCAAAAGCCTGGCTGACCAGCACTTCCTGTCTTATGGAGAAGTAAAAGATTGGTTCGATTCGTGGATCGCTTCAAAAGATGATCAGTTTTTTCAACGCGGGATTCGTACGCTGCCCGAAAGATGGAAGAAAGTAGTGGCCAGCGATGGACAATACTTTGAATCATAAATGTATATCAAGTTTTTTTACAATAAAGCGACAATACTGCCGCGCTGAATGTATTTTAGATCGATAGAGCAGTAGTTCCTACCAAAATAAACCAAATTTCCAAAGAAATAGTATATTCCGTTCTCTGTAAAAGTCTAGGTTACCATCCTATATTCAGTTCTGTTGTCTCCAAGAACGTTATTGATGTAGGAAACTCAACTGTACATTTTTTTCCGTTGAAATGTTTTACTAAGACAAATATAAATCACGTCAACAGCACTAAACGAAGAAAATGACCAAACAATATCAGTCCACTTCAATCCCAAGTCCGACAATTTCCTCCATTGAATTTTTCTATTGTCCCGAACATAAAGGTGGATTCGAAAAGCGCTGTTTACTGAAAATAAAGTCGTTTTATCCCTTCAAAATAACGCTATATTTATAGTTTCAGATTCAACAAGACTGTTTGAGTTTACGGTCCAGTCTGATGCCTGCTGGAAAATAATCCTGCAGTATTCTTTCTGTCGCAGGAAAATCAGGACGACCAAGGTCGTAAATCGCTTTGTTATTATGGCAAAAAGACCGTTTCTATGACGTCCCCACGTCATAAATCCAACGTACCAGGTACGCGACCACTGAACCGTTCCATAAACTGCTTGCATTATTGGTTCCTGGCATGAGATATGGACTCGTTAAAATAATGTTCTTCACTGACTAGAGCAGTGAAGTTCACTCCTGTTCAAGATAGAATTTTCGATCTTTCACGGTTTATTGTAGATATCTAACGATTATACAGGGTGATTCACCGCGAGGGCCTTTCAGACATTTATGGAAAACTAATCATAATTTTGTGCTGAAAATTTGCATTTGGGGTTTTGAGACAATGATCTTTCTTCCTGAAATATTTCAAGGTCTCTGGAACTTCAGGTTATATCAGGAAAAGACTACTACTTCTTTATTTCAAATGGCACACCCAGTATATTATTGCATGGGCAGATAGTTTTTTTATGACAATTTAAGAAATATGCCATAACTTGGATAAAAACGCAACAGTTCATGAGTTAATGGAATTCTTATGAACAAAATGGTGGCGACGGGGACTCAGACTGCCCCCTCCCGAGATTTTGATTGTCTCATTTTTCAACACCCTATATATCACTTTCTCAATCCAAAGGGCAAAGAAAAAGAAAAGTAATGGATTCACAACAATTTTCCGGTTTTCAATGGAATTACTATACATAATCGGCAGAGGTTTTTTTTGACTAGAGAACTTTTTTAGGCGCGTTGAGCACTTCTTGGGTAAAAAAAAATCATGGAACCGAACGCACTCGAATTAATATTGTTTTTATGAGTTATGTTTGCTCTTTGTTATTTTGAATAATATTTTAGTATCAAGTTTTAAACTTTGTTTGCGTCATTCAGTGTATATTTCAAGATTTATTATTATTCATTTATCTTTTTTATAAACATAGTTTATCGATCGTATATGTGTATATTTTTCATTTCGTTATAACTCGTTGAATTTCCTTTATTTATTAGCAATTATAATAATTATTTCATTCAGTTCTTCATATTTTTTATTCTATTTTTTTTTTGTAAATATTGTTACATTGCATGTGATTTGTTTCGCAAAGAGTTACCGTATTCTTTTACTTCACTTTTAGTTGTTGACGTTATAAAAAAAATGTTGAAGTGGAAAACTTCATAATTTTTATTTTGCACAGCCCTCCCCTAAATACAGAAATAGAAAGCAACGGAATACTGATGTCGTATCGTTATCCTTTTTCAATAATTTTCATTTTGCCCCCCCTGAGAAAAATTCTTCTTCTTCTTCTTCATGTGCCCTGTCAGTTTTGTCCGACGTTGGCGATCACCATAGATGGTTCAATTACATAAATATAGTCCAAAATATTGGGACCAAATAATCAATTTCAATTCAAAACCAAATGAAACACATAAAAGAAGAAATTATTGCACTTACGATATCCAATGATAAATGCCAGAAACTGTCAATTCCCCCTTATCTGTCAAAGCATGCTCTATCAATTCAGTGTAAGTGTACGGAGGTTTAGTAGGCCCTGTATGTTTGAAGGTTTCTTGTGGTATTATTTCACTCTCTTCTGCAAATATTATCTCTGTGTTTCCCAAATCAAAATCGTTGCCATCTAGATCCTGAAAATTCGAACTTGTTAAAATCCTCTCTACCTATTATTAATTCCTTTGAAGATAAAAACTTACGGTGAACTCAAACGTAAGGGTATCTGGAAGTGATTCCAAAATGATGTTGTCATCTACTAAATTCGGTGTTTCAGCTGAAAAATATAGAATCGAATAGTGACTTATTCTTACTGTTTTCATTAATTGAGTGAAATTTATAGGAATTGAATCAGTATCAGTCATAGAGTAATAAACATAGATAGAGGGAGTATACGCAATTTTTACATGTCCCCAACATGGTTAGATTACGTTTTCGGATTGTGATATATTTTCAAATCCACAATTTTACTATATCGTCATGAATGTATATTATATTGAATGAAATATATTTATTTGAGTGATTCCCGATTTAATATGCAAATTTGAATATTTGGAATCCGATATTTTTCCTAATTGTCGAATTTATAATTAGCAGAACATTTACTATTTTCTGTATCTACCTGCTGAAATCTAAGGTTTGGCAACTTTTGCTCTCCCAGTGTCATCGGTTGTTTCACGTCGTTTGGCGTGCTTGAAGTTTGTTTTTTGAATTCCTGATATATTTAGGTATATTTTTCAATAAATTTTGAGTTAATATGAAACATTGATTCACAATGGGACATAAGAAGTGCGTTCTTTGTGGAGGAACTAGCAAATTAAGTGAATATCGTATCACTGATATGTTTTCATTTCCGCACGCTTTATGTCAAATTTGATCGTTCATGTTGAGGACAAAATTTACTTGCTGAAAATGACATATGCCCCCACTATCTATGTTTATTACTCTGAGGTAGCAGTAATCATTAGATGAATCTGCATATTATATATGGGATATAATTTTTGGTCGCAGTGTTTTTCTTGAAAAACTGACAATTTATTTAGCGCTCTGAAATCGGTTTAGATAAGCAAATGAAATTTAGGGAGTTATTGCGCATTTATTGACATGAAATTGATTGTATATGACATTGACATATTCCAAACTGATAATCATTTTTTAATTTCTTGTTCAATTAAAGAAGAAAAATAGCTCATGCTTTTTTCGGTATGGAGAGCCATTTTCATGCAAAAACAAGGAAATATCAACGAGTATTTTTCCTTTTTTTAATAAATCGTCTATCATTAGATACTTCTTGATAATAGATTGAAGTTGAGATGTTCAATTTTTCGTCGAAAAAAGACATGAGAGATTTTTTATCACGAATTGAACGAGCAGTTCAAAAATCGATTTTTAATTTGAAATATCTCAGTAGCGTACCAGAGAGCAATAAATAAATAGTCAGACCCTATATGTCGGAAAAAAAAGCTTCCACGAACAGAGTTGCATGCGTCAGAATTAAGTACTCTAGATATAGAAGTTTAAAATTTCAAATGATGAAAAACATTAGATGGATTTGTTCATAAATGCAAATGTTATTCTTGGAGAATGTACGAATTAAATCTATGATCCTTTTATATACTCCCCATATTTTCAAAATCAAAGCTTCCAAAGAAACTAAACCGAATTTTTTAATAGAGAAAAAGTCTTCTTAAGGAGATTGTTCACAATATAAAGTAGATTAAGGCAAGTTAACAAACGTAATAATATTTATAAGAAGTATTTCACAAAACTTCGAAAGTCTTCACTAAATGAAAGTGATAGATGGATTCTACATTTTTACAAGAAAAAAACAGTATAAACCATAAAATGATTCTGTTAGGATTTTTCCCATATCTACAAGCCAATATATGAAACATAAATTCAATTTCGATTCTTCAAGTAGCAAACATGGTAGATATATAAATAATTCATGCAAATGAAAAGGTAGGAGATAAACAACAAAATCTACAAAAAAAATATAGATACCTGGTATTGGTGGCAATTCGTGAATCTTGTAATTCAGCAACCAGGACAAATTACAATCTCCCCACTCCGTTGTGTCTTCACGTTGACAGTTTCCAGTTATATCCTGCTGATAATAGGCACACAAGTTCTGGTTAGTCACCATCGTTCTTTCGCGAAAAATCAAAAAATACCACTGATTTTCCCAATAGTGCCAACTCTCAAGGAAAGAAACTTTACTATTCGGATTTCGCAATCTGTTTGATCAACAAGGCGTGGCCTACCATCTTAGTTACCCATATCGATGTAGGTATCCAGGGTACCCAAAGGTTATGAACTAAATGGTAACATCGCAAGTTGATACCATTATACATCCAGTGAGCCGGAACTGGATGCAGATGTCTTCGAATTTAAGTGAACCCCCTTTTGTTTTCATGCTTCGATAGAAATAGAGGATTGGTTTTACTGATTCCGTATAAATTGGTATATGGAATGGATCAATCTAACACCGTATATAAAGAATATTTTACAAAATCTATGAAAAAGTTTGAAAGATGATAGCTGCATTCATTCTGATTATTTTTTCCCTATGAACATTAGGTCTGATTCATTTTCGTTCACAAGAAGTTAATAGTTATTTGTTTTACTAGGTAGCAAAGTAGTAGATTGCCTGCCGCGGCTGATAGTTCACATCCAAGCCTAGCGAGGCTAGGAATTCAGCCAAGGCAGTCAATCTACTTTGCTGCCTAGAAGAACATATAATTTTTTTTCGATTGTTTATAATAATATATGTAGGATATTGTATTTGCAAATTATTACAATTCCCACAATCTTCTATTTTTCCTCTAGTGATAAATTAAAACGAAATTTGATAGAAATCGCAGTTGCTGGAATGGTTGGTTGATATAGAAATGTATGTCCATAAAAGCTTACAGAATAAATCATATTATTATTATTAATAATTATAGTTTGACACTTTATGGAATGTCTGTCAGTTTTTTGGAAAAATATCGAATAAATTCATATTATGGACAAAGATAGCGACATGAAAGTAGTTACTCCTCCAGAAAATAGGGAGGTGAAAAGAAATATTGATTGTCAGAAAAAGCCGAATGTTTTATTTCCATTGAGAATAATCATTTTGCTGCCTAGGCAAGAAAAGTACTACTTTACTGATGTGTCTGCAAAATTAATATTTTGCTGTCAATCGGAGCAAAAATATTTTTACATTCAAAATATTTTTACATTCAAAATATTTTCAAGATTAGATTTTTCATTTGCATTATATTACTTGGAAAATAAAATATCACCCAATTTATCCGATCATAAAATGATTACCAACAGGGCCTACGCCAGGATCGACATATCGGAATTTTGCCGGGGCGCCAAGTTATCAAAAGCTAGTTAAAATAAACAAGACATACCTTTTGACGCCATTTTTCTCTACTGAGAATGCTCTTTTTGCAGTAAAATAAAGAATTACCAAGAGCCAATTTAATTGACATGGAATAGGCGAATTAGGCAAAGCGAAGCAGCAAAATTTAATTTCTCAGGGCGGCAAAATGTTTGGCGGCCTTGATTACCAATGTCAACGAGACATGGAAATAATTTGATCAAAAAACGATAAAAAAGTGTCCTGAATCAACAATAAAAAACAAAATTAGCAGTCTCCGTATCAATCAGTTCAGATATTTCCATATTAATCACATCTATTAAAATGTCATTCTAGTAAAATAAAAAGGTGTTTTCCGCATACCTAACCATGTACCACACTTCTTTTCGGTAATGTTATATATTTCACTTTTTGGTTGCTGTAATTTTGAGTATGCTCTATTAAAAAATCATCAGAATAATCACTCATAATTAATATTTACAGGGAATTGCATTTAAAATATGAGGTTCCCAATATAACCCATTAATTATTCAATGGCTCAATCATTTATACATGGTGTCCAATGATGAAAAGTAGGAACCAGTTTTCATTTGTATCGCATGTGCAAAGATCACAAAGTTTTTTCACTCATCGTATGCAAAGGACAGCTTTCGGAGTGAGTTTTTTATTAGCGTTTTTTTGGGACAGACATATAAATAGAATATTCCCTAGTATTCCCTATATGAAATTATAAATATTCTCATTATTTTTATATCGACTTATATCATAATTCGAATCGAACGATTGTTCATATTCAAGAGATCGAACCTAATTGAATTGAAGAATATTTAAGTTATCACTATACAGGGTTAGAACTATTTAGAGGGACACTACAAGGATATCGAAAACTGTTAGAAATACAGGTGGCTCAAATTACAAAAAAGTTGCGTTATTTAGGGATTAGTGTGTTGGTGTCAACAGAATCGAGATTTTCTTTTTTTTCTGCATAACTCATTTGTTTTTAGTGATAACTTTACGAAATTTGGTTTATAGTCATTGTCCAATATAGAGATACTAATGGTGTCTTCAGATTTCTTTTATTTTTCATTGTTTCAGAGACGCTATAGTCAAGTTAAGATTTCACATAACAACTCTTCAAATTTGCGTACCTAGACCCGATATTTTTGTAGAGTGTGATACATTGTTGAATTTGTATTTTTTTTTATCACCTCCTTAGAAAAACCAATATGACGTCCCTGAAACAATGGAAAACAGAAAAAATCTAACAAAATCATTAGAATCCCTATATTGGATAATGACTACAAACCTAATTTCGTCGAGTTATCTCCAGGAACAAATGAGTTATATAGAATAAAAGAAAATCTCGATTTTCAGTTTTTCCGTAATATCTCGGGAACCACTGGAGATATTTTGGATCTGTTAACACCAACACACTAATCCCTAAATAACTTTTTCGTGATTCAAGCCACCCTGTATCTCGATATTCCTGTAGTGCTCCTCTAAATAGTTCTTACCCTGTATCATACACAAATCTTTTCTCACACATTTTCAAAATAATACAATACTTTGCTGCAAAAAAACATGTTTCATGGAACTTGAAAAATAAATTAACCTTACCCTTGTTCGTCTGAAAAAAGAAGAGCAAGGCCCCAATTACATTTGTATAAAGCTTTAGAACAAACTGCCTGACGAATTAAAAAACCTAAGTATGGGACAATTTAGTGAAAGAGTCAAGAATTTATTTCTGATGAAAACCATTTATCTCATTAACGAGTACCTTCAATGATCTAATTATTTTACAGTATTTATTTGAGTTTTCTCGTTCATACAGTGTTGTTTATATATGTATTTATATAATATACATTCGATATTGCTATATCATTGTATAGTTTATTTATATTTAATTGACAAGTCATGAAATGTTGATGACAAAATATTTTATGTATTATTACTGTATGAAATAAACTATTGAACTTTTGTCTGCCCCTCGAATAGCAGAATATATTTAAGAAATTCAAGGAAAAAATGGAATATTAAAATTTGGAGCGTTCATATAGATTTTTCTAGGAAGTTTTCCAAAAATGCTGACAATTGCAGAAACCGGACAGGACCAACCTAGATATTTCAAAATTATCTGACAATAGACATCAGGAAAGGTTATTTTTCGGAGGTTATATATGTGACTTCGATAATCGATGTCAAATTATATTGACGTCACTTTGAAATCATTAAGTTGTCTGCCGATAATAGAAAGGTCTGGGATAACAGTTGATCCAAAAAGGTTGTTTTGCATTCGAAAATAGGTAAAATTTCAAATTTTGATATGAACTTCTGGCATTTTGACATTGATATTTCATATACGTAGGGTTCGATATAAATTTGAGGACACAACAGAAATTTAACATTATGTTAATTGATTCTAAAATGCAAGTATGATGGAAGTCCATTAAAAATTAATATGGGATGATTTTTTGCTCTTCATATTTTCGAAAGAAAATCCAAATTCCTCTAGATGCAGTTTTCCTTTGATTTCCTAATATTTTTCCGGAGGTAAACTAATTAATATTCTAGAATGATCAAAACAATATAGTACCATATCAAATCCGATCTACCATTAGCTTTGCCGGAAGTATTAAAATCAGCAAATTATAGGTAAGACAAATGATTCCTAATGCTGAAAATTCTTACTTTACACACTTGTATCAATCAACTTGAGTTTTCCAGTGCACTCAGTCAGTCTGATGCTGTGGTTCATCCAGTATGATCAATCTTCGATTGGAGTATCTGATTTTCTTCGCTCATTGTTTAACTTCGATTGTGAGAGGCCAAATTCCTGAAGCTCACCCTGATTCCCTCTTGTCAATTGTGAGTTTTTGTTCAATATAGCAAAATCAGTTAATTGTTTTCGGAGTTATATCTGAATTAAATTTCGTTTTATCAATGAAGATTTTCGGTGAAAAATTTTTGTTAAATTTAATTATCTCGAAATCTATCATTCAGATTCCACTGAAATTTTGTGTTGTGTATGTTCATCGATAATGTGAGTTATCCCAAAATTCAGATTTTTTACGGAAAAAATTTATCAAGCTTTTCTGATCCGATAACTGATTTATTTAGGATTTTTTTCATATTCGGAGAATGTAAAGAAATCTCAAGATATAAGATGGACGGAATTTTCATGGAATGTTCAGTCCATAGGAACAAAACGTACCATTTGGTTCTAAAAATTTGTGAATTTCAATAGAGACATCATCATTCAATATTGAAAAATTTGAATGCAGAATGTTCTTCTTGCAGTTTTGATGCTATATACAGGGTGTTTCTGAATTGAAGGTACAAAGCAAAATGAGAGATTCCTTGTAGAATTTTAAGAGAAAAGAGTCTCATAAACGTAGGCCCCAAAAGCTTTGTTTTCGAGATACAGGGAGATTCTTGTAGTCCTACTTTTTTGTTATGATTATACCAGTTTATCGAATCTTTGATCATCTTCGATACAGATTGGGTAAATAAGTACCAACATTATAATTAATTCATTTATCACAGCTTACTAACTGGATCTTTATAATTATTTGGATTTTCCTGAGGATTGCTAGAGAATTTTTTAAATTTTTTTCTCGTAATTGGTAGCAGATACGACAAAACTACAACAAGCCGAAAATTTTAGTATTGGACCAAAATTTCGATTTACATTTTACTGAACTACCAGTGGTCCACAAAAAAGTTCTGAGGAAAAGAAGCGGCCACTGTTCCAAACAAATTATCACTTTGTACTTTTGCATTCAAAATTAGCATATCACATGAAACTTGAAATTAGAATATCAACATTTTTTTCTTGGAGTGTACCATTTTCGAGATAATCGAGTACAAAGCAAACACTAGACTCGAAAATGTACAAAAATTAATTTCTCGAATTTTCCTATTGGTGATTAATTAGAAGTAGTAGTAGTACAAAAATTGGCGTAGTGTATAAGGCTTTCAGATGGCATTTAAATGAAAATTTCAAAAAGAAAATTTATCAGACACAATAAAAAATTTTCACAAAAATTTTTTTTTGTTTGAGCGTCTTTCAGAAATGTTCAATTAAATGCCATCTGAAAGCATCTTAATACACTACGTCAATTTTTGTACTTTCTTTCGTTACTAATGGGAAAATTTGAAAAATTAATATTTGTAGATTTTTCAGGATAGCTGGATTTGCTTTGTACTGGATCATCTCGAAAATGGTACATTCTATGGATATAATTCTGAAGACTGTTTTAATGAAACTCTGTTGATTCCAGAAATGAAACTATTTTCTCGAAAAAAAGGCAGTGGAGTAGATTTTCAATAAGGAAAGGATCATCGCACCCCTATATCTACGCCACTGGATAAGTTTGGCAAGAAACAGTTACCTTATTCGAAACATTACATTATCAAGACTTCAATACCCAAAAATTAAAACAATGAATGTGATAATACTAGAGTTATAAGTTAAAAACTGATATTTTTTTTCAAACTTTAACACCCTGTATCTCGAAAACGAAGCTTAGTAGGATATATGTTTATAGGAATTTTTTTCATGAAAAGAGTGTTCTATCCGATGCCAAGTTATTACATCAAAATCTGGACCGTCCTGTAAAGGGCAAACAGGAAGATCTTTTCAAAAAAAAATTTAGAAACATCTGGAATACAACCTTGAAAATTCAATAACTCGTATTTAAATATCAATTAAAGCGATTACCACCAATTAACAACCAAATCAATCAAATACATACAATTAAAAATAGTATTGTACGAGTTAATAGTAAGAATAAATAAAAATAATACACCATTGTGTTAAATGTACCATATTTTTCCACTTCAAACGAGTGACATACTCGTAAGTAATTGCACAAGTGCATCAAAATTACCGATAATTTTGCATGACAGCGTGTTGTCATAAAAACTGCATGAGTTCATTTTCATTTTTGGAGAAAGAGCCCTCCACCTTCGGTGTCGGGCAGTTTTTCAAGGAAAACACGCTGGAATGCGAAATTATCCGGTCATTTTGATGCACGAGTGTAATTCGGGGGAATATTTCCCGAATAAACTGTTACATCACTTGTCAAACTGATGTAGAATGGAATTGCCATAGATTCGAACTGTGTACGATGCATAGAAACTATGCATCTATGAACAGAACAATTATCGCAGTGCAGTTTCGCTTCCTACAATGCAATTATCGCTGTAATTTTCGATAATTGTTCTCCAGATACATAGAATTTTTGACAGGAGGGAAATATTCGTAAGTAATTGCACAAGTGCATCAAAATTACCGATAATTTTGCATGACAGCGTGTTGTCATAAAAACTGCATGAGTTCATTTTCATTTTTGGAGAAAGAGCCCGACACCGAAGGTGGAGGGCTCTTTCTCCAAAAATGAAAATGACCGAATGCAGTTTTTCAAGGAAAACACGCTGGAATGCGAAATTATCCGGTCATTTTGATGCACGAGTGTAATTCGGGGGAATATTTCCCGAATAAACTGTTACATCACTTGTCAAACTGATGTAGAATGGAATTGCCATAGATTCGAACTGTGTACGATGCATAGAAACTATGCATCTATGAACAGAACAATTATCGCAGTGCAGTTTCGCTTCCTACAATGCAATTATCGCTGTAATTTTCGATAATTGTTCTCCAGATACATAGAATTTTTGACAGGAGGGAAATATTCATGGATACGCATCTCAGGTAATTAAGTGTGATACGGTAATCATCCTCGCTGATTTAATCAATTATTTTGAATTATTCTTCCTGCCGACTGTACAGAAATAATTCTCTTGTTGTAATTCCCTCAGACGGAACTTTTGGAAAAGAATGGATTTCCAGCAGAAAGTCACGACGTGGTCACTCAAGATGGCTATATACTGACAATCTACAGGGTTCCCCATGGCAGGGGTGGATCAGGAGTCAACTCTAAGCCTATTCTGATGATGCATGGACTTTTCGGAATGGCAGAAAATTATGTCGTTGCTGAATTGATGGGTAGCGGCACCAGCATGGCTGGATACTTTGCAGATAGGGGTTACGACGTTTGGCTTGGAAACTCCAGGGGCAACCAACATGCCCGAAGACACGTCAAATTGGATCCTGACAAGTTGAAGTTCTGGAACTTCAGGTGAAACATCTCCTAGTACTCTAAACTTATATGGGAAATTCTTGAGGTCTCTCTATCCCTCTTTCTGCTTATTCTTAATCTGAACTTCGGAGAGGAAAGAAAGCAGTTTTCTCTCTCTCCCCCTCCCTTTCCCTTTCCCTTTCCCTGTTCCTTTTCCTTTCCCTGTTCCTTTCCCTTTCCCTTCCCCTTTCCCTTTCCCTTTCCCTTTCCCTTTCCCTTTACCTGTCCCTTTCACTTTTTCTTTTTCTTTCCCTCTCCCTTTCCCTTTACCTTTCCCATTCCCTTTTTCTTTCCCTCTCCCTTTCCCTTTTTCCTTTCTCCTTCCCTTTCCCTTTTCTTTTCACTTTCCCTTTCCATTTCCATTTCTCTTTCACTGTCCCTGTCTCTGTCTCTGTCTCTGTCTCTGTCTCTGTCTCTGTCTCTGTCTCTGTCTCTGTCTCTGTCTCTGTCTCTGTCTCTGTCTCTGTCTCTGTCTCTGTCTCTGTCTCTGTCTCTGTCTCTGTCTCTGTCTCTGTCTCTGTCTCTGTCTCTGTCTCTGTCTCTGTCTCTGTCTCTGTCTCTGTCTCTGTCTCTGTCTCTGTCTCTGTCTCTGTCTCTGTCTCTGTCTCTGCCTCTGTCTCTGTCGCTGTCTCTGTCTCTGTCTCTGTCTCTGTCTCTGTCTCTGTCTCTGTCTCTGTATATGTCTCTGTATATGTCTCTGTCTCTGTCTCTGTATATGTCTCTGTATATGTCTCTGTATATGTCTCTGTATATGTCTCTGTATATGTCTCTGTCTCTGTCTTTGTCTCTGTCTCTGTCTCTGTCTCTGTCTCATTGTCACTGTATCTGTATCTGTCTCTGCCTCTCCCTCTGTCTCACTGTCACTGTATCTATATCTGTCTCTGCCTTTCCTTCTGTCTCACTGTCACTGTATCTATATCTGTCTCTGCCTCTCCCTCTCCCCCTGTCTGTCTCTCTCTCTCTTTCTCTGCCATGCGCTCAATTATTAGGAATTGATTCATCCCAGTATTCTAACGATTTTTACGCCACCATTCGCAGTTACCACGAAATAGCAGTATACGACATATCTGGGATGGTGGACCATATTCTCAAGACATCTGGGAAAAAGAAATTGTACTATATCGGACATTCTCAAGGTGGAACTGTGTTCTACATCTTAAACTCTATGAGACCGGAATACCAAAAGAAGTTCATTCAAGCATCCCTTCTGGCACCTGCAGGTTTGATGAAGCACTTCAATAACTCCCTTATGATGCCACTCGTTAAACGAACACCAATGATCGCTGTAAGTAGATAGAAATTCACTTTCCCTATATTCAATTGCACGATCCCAAAGCCGAGGTAACTTGTTTTTAAAAAAAATTATCTGTGATGGATTTCAAAAATTTGGTACTTTGGCTGAAAGCAACTACCTTGTCACATCCAAAAATTAATTGAAGTCCTGGATTTTTATTTGAAATGATAGGTAAGAAAACTAGCTGATTCAGTTTGAAAATGAAAGGCCGAATCGGAAAAATGGTAAAGTATAAAATTCTTTGGATCTCAAGAATCTACTGCTAAAATATAAGTACCTGTATAAGCGAAATTATCTAGAAAAACACTCAACATTACAATTCATTGCAGAAGATGGTAGAAAACGCTAAAATCGGCGAATTTCCTCCAAAATGGTTCAACCTAACCGAATTCATGTTTGGCGTATGTACTGAGACGCCTTTAAAGGCCTTATGTCAAAGTTTTTACCACGTATTTGCAGGTGGAGACTCCGGTGAATTCTATGGGGTAAGGAAAAGACACAAAAATTACATATTAATCCGTTATCAGCACTTTCAGAGCATTATGTATTAGGCCAATTGAAAATTCCCCGGTCTGATGCACAGATGGCGGTGCTAGTATTAAATCCATATAATTTTTAGTTAGTACCAACCTTCGAACGATACGTGTCAAAATTTGATAACAGTCCAACCATTAGTTTGTGAGATATTGCGTTGTGAGTGTAGCGTGTAGCTACTATTGTTATTTGAAAAAGATGAAAAAAAAAGAATTTCGTGTGCTGATAAAATATTGCTTTTCGAAGGGAAAAATACATTTGAAGCCAAATCTTGGCTTCATGAAAAGTTTCCGGGGTCTGCACCAGGAAAATCAACCATCATTGATTGGTATGCTAAGTGTGAACGGGGTGAAATGAGAACCGAAGACGGCAAACGCACTGGACGCCCAAAAGAGGCTGTCGCTGACGAAAAAATCAAAGAAGTTCTCAAAATAATTTTGAATGACCGTAAAGTGAAGTTGATCGAGATAGCACACATTGTGAACATATCATCTGAACGTGTACATCATATCATTCACGAATATTTCTACATGAGAAATAAAAGCTGTGTGCAAAATGAGTGCCGCTCGAGCTCACAATCTATCAAAAGCAACAACGTGTTAATGATTCTGAGCAGTGTTTGAGCTGTTTAAGTGCAATAAACCTGAAATTTTGCGTCGATATGTGACAATGAATGAAACATGGCTCCATCATTTCACTTCGAAGTCCAATCGATAGTCAGCTTAGTGGACTGCACACGATGAACCAACTCCAGAGCGTGGAAAGTTGGCAAGGTTATGGCATCTGTATTATGGGATGCGCAAGGTATAATATTCATTGATTACCTCCAAAAAGGCCGGACAGCGATTATTATATAGCGTTATTGGATCGTTTAAAGGATGAAATCGTTAAAAAACGGCCCCATTTGAAGAAAAAAAGTGCTGTTTCATCAATCATGAAAACAATGACAAAATTCCATGAATTGGGCTTCGAATTGCTTCTGCATATACTGTATTCGCCAGATCTGGCCCCAGCGACTTTTTCCTGTTCTCAGACCTCAAAAGAATGCTCGCTGGAAAGAAATTTTGCGCCAATGAAGAAGTAATCGCTGAAACTGATGCCTATTTTGAAGCAAAAGACAAATCTTACTACAAAAACGGTATCGGAAAGTTGAAAGATCGCTATAATCGCTCGATCACCCTCGAAGGCAACTATGTTGAATAATAAAATCGAATTTTGCCAAAAAAATGTGTTTTACTATGGTAGACCGAGGACTTTTTAATTGGCCTGTTATAGGCTTCGGATAAATATACTTTTGCATAACTGCATAGGTAGGTATACCTTAATGCATATTTGAGACATTTTTGAGTTCAAATATATATTTTAGTCATTTTCTGCTTTACCTGCATATTTTCATGATATTTGGCCTTTTTTTAATGCATATTTATCCGAAGCCTAATTTATACCTAAACGCTTTCGATAACAAAAAAAAACATGATGTAATTGCACCGTTTGAACTAACCCACTTTTCCACTTCCAGCCAATGTTGGTTGCAATATTACGATTCTTACCTACTGTAGCTGTTAAACAAG
This sequence comes from Harmonia axyridis, assembly GCF_914767665.1. Taxonomy (NCBI): domain Eukaryota; kingdom Metazoa; phylum Arthropoda; class Insecta; order Coleoptera; family Coccinellidae; genus Harmonia; species Harmonia axyridis. Next base: position 38,979,825 of record NC_059505.1, read on the forward strand.
TGATGCATTTCAGTCAGAGCATTCATTCGGGTGAGTAACATAAAATTCAGGAGCTTTTGAGCGATCGCCATTCGTGCGGTAATTACGCCTTTAGAGAACATAGAACTGCAAACAGAGCTGTCATTCAGTATGCGTTTATACGCTCTATTAGTGATGAAGTCACACACCGCCATTTTAGTTCTCCTGTCAGTGTTCGGAATCCAAACAAACAAATTGTCATTCAAATTAGTACATTCTCGTTGAAGAAATTGGCTTATTTTGGTGAATAAGATTATTTTAAGAACGATTTTACTATTAATTGATATACAGAAGTCACGATATTAATGCCAGTAAGTTTGAACTTGAAGTTCAACTAATAAACACGGCTTTTTACCAAATCTGGGGAATGATACAGGATTCAAACTCACTGGTATTAACCTCGTTCCTTCTGCCTATCAATTAATACTGAAATCGTTCCTCAAATACTCTTATTTTTTAAAATGAGCCAATTCCTTCAACGACACCGTACTAATTTGAATGACAATTTATTTGTTTGGATTCCGAACACTGACAGGAGAACCAAAAATGACGGTGTGTGACGTCACACTAATAGAGCGTATTGTTGTCGATTAGTTCATCCAGATAATAGGTTTTGATTCAACGATTCTTCTGAAACTCGTCATGAACATTGAAGTGATTATTCTACTATAAGATGTTTCACTTTAATATTAAAAAAAAAAATGTAATTGGAGAGAAATCAAAGGATGTTTTTTTTTATAAAAAAGAGGCAGGTATGCTATCAAAAACTAACTCTATACATTTCAGGTCACTTTTCCCAGTGGGATTATGGAAAAAAGAAAAATCTAGAGATTTATGGTACTGAAGAACCACCCGAATACCCTATACATCAAATTCAAGTACCAATAGCGTTGTACTATGGACTCGGTGACAATCTAGTTTTTCCAGGGGTGAGAACAGTTATCCCAACAAGAATATTCGCGACTTTGTAAATATTTTTTAGGATATAGAGGAGATTTGCACCATATTACCAAAATGTACCAAAAAGTACCTCTTACCGAATCCAAAATGGACTCATTTGGATTTTATATTCTCCACCCACTTGATAAAGGAGCTGAATGAACCAGTGCTGACTTATATGAATACATTTAAAGATGATGATTGATGAAGCAATAAACAACAATTCAAAAACTATTGAAAATTTAATAAAGTTATTCATTGTTTCCTGCTATTTCGCTGAATATTCCAATTCATATCCAAATAAGACACTGGAAAGTATCTTAGATACTTCATGGATTCGGTCCTCAGCTTTTTTTTAAGGTTTTCCTGAAAGAAATTTCATTTTCAATAGTACCCTATCTGTTTTTATATTCTATGATATAGAATCACAGATATATAGAATAAAGCATAGATAAATACTAACGTATAGTATACTTGCGTCCTCTCCTGGCTTGTGGTGAACTAATGGGATTTTTTCAATAACGAGCGTTCATTTAAATTCGTGGTCAAGAGTGCTGTGGAGAAATTAGAGTTGATTTTCTGTGATTACAAGTAGCGCTTAGCTTGTTCCCAGATTTGAAGAATGTAAACAAATGTTAGTGATATGGTACGAGCTAAGCTCTACTTGTAATCACAGAAAATCCACTCTAATTTCTCCACAGCATCCTTGACCACGAATTTAAATGAACGCTCGTTATTTTTATTAACTGAAACTAAAAAAATTACCAAAATCGGTTGTGGTACCATCTAAACACATGATCACAGAACACTAATATACACCATGATATTAAAAACCGATTCCTACTGCCAAACCCACTCGAGTATGACTCCAAGCCAGCAGGTGGCGCGAAAAACAATGCTCGATTAGAACATAGAGTTTCTGATTCTGATCCATAGACCTAAAATTAAGTCTATGCTCTGAACCTCCGAATATCTGTGATTATTGATTTGGCATTTAGGTTAGAATTGATGAAAATAAATAATGAAATTGGAAATGATGGAAAATTTGTGGTCAAGTTTGAATATGACTAGCAGGCATTTAGATTATGAATGGAATTCCGGAAGATCTAGCATTACCTATATCCGAAATGGCAAAATCGACTAAATAGTAGAAAGGAAGCTCATGGATCTAATACCACAATAAATTAATATGACTAGGAATTTTTTGTACAAAATCATATAGCACTGACAATTAGGGCAGCTATGAGGACCAGTCAAGACCAAGCTCTACCCTGCAGATATTTTTAACATGATGAATGAATGTTCCCCGTATAGGCTAATATACAATAAGGATGTGTACCTGCTAGAGAGGAGAACCATACAGAGTGAATCATAACTATTGGGCTAGGGATGGGACCAAATATGATATTAATATTATTTAACCGAAAATTATTCATAAAATGAGGGTCTCTGACTGGCCCATTTTACAAAGGAGGAATTAATGGGTTATAAATTAGGTCATCAACAAAACTTTGAATTATTTGTTTAATGGATACCCTCTCGATTAAACTCACTCCAATTATCGTTAAATGAATTAATGATTTGACAAAAAATAAATAAGCTATAAGATAGTACATCAGCAAAGTAGTCAACAAATAACTACAGATTTAAATCAAACTTTCTTTAAGTAGAAACACATGTACCATATGTTACCTAATCTATAATTGTGATATTTTTTTAGTAATAAACATTCACTTCTCAACAATCTATCCTGTTGGAAATGGCACGATCCCATTTCCATGGGCTACATTAAGCCAAAAGTCCCAACTCCTAGTGAGGCTGTCAACTAGAAGGAAGTTTTTTTCTATGCTGAAAGACAAGATACACCAAAGAACTGATAAACGCAGAAGACAGTTCATAATTTAATGCCTCTTGTTATATTAATCACTATACATTATGATACATTTTAATTGTTATTTAATTGCTTGCTCATTCAGTAGGCTATTTAATGTTATAGTGTTTGAAATATTCGAATTTTGTTTCAAATTGTTTAGTTTAGAGACATGTTAATTTGATTGCAGAGCCACCTGTGATGAATTATGAATAATTGTTCGTAAAACGCTTTTGTATTTTTTGCCGTAGAATAGGAATCCGCAATGAAAAGACAAGGATTCCCATTCAAAAAATTAAGATGATCCCTGTCTCCCACAAGGGTGAAGTAAATAGAGAAGGTTTTAGCATAAGTAACATGTTTCCTTTGGTAGATTTTTGACTGAATCAACAACAGAAATTTGCTTGGTATTTTTAGATTTAGGTATAATAAGTATATTTGAATCAGTAAGATTGACATCCTATGTTAGAAGAAAACTAGAAATCAAAAAAGATCAACTACTTTTTCTAAAAACCTTTGTTTTCTTCAACTTAATTGGTGATTTTCTTTAATATAATACTGAACAACTATTTATTGAGTGGCTTATTTAGTTTTGAAATTGTTACCTGAATTTCTGGCCAATTAAATTATATATTTTGCTGTATTTCTGCGTCGGAGAGATTTTTCAAGGTAAGGCATTATCTCAAAATGAGATATTCAAAGAAATTCTCGGTTTTCTGATCATTTAGGTCCCAATTTTCATTACCAATCAAGTAGTCAATGTTGCCGAACGTTAAAAATATCGATAGAAATGATTTCTCAATTGGATTTTTCGATGTAGAAACACAATGACAATTTGAAGCTTCGTGTGCCAAATTCCATGTTGATGAAGTAAACATAACCAATAACCATAAAAAATGCAAGAAGAATGTCGAAAGAAAAAAATTGTCCAATATTTCCGAAACCACAAAATCGGCGGAGTTAAGATTTTGGTGTTGGTATGAAATAAAAATTTCGAGCGAATCAGATAATCATTCATGCGCCAATTGAATCCACATGATGCCACATTTACCTAAATACAGCTAACATGCCAATTGAAAAGTCCCTGGTCTGCCATAGTAAAACACATTTTTTTGGCAAAATTCGATTTTAATGTTCAACATAGTTGCCTTCGAGAGCGATTATAGCGATCTTCCGACTTTTCGATACCATTTTTGTAGTACTATTTGTCTTTCGTTTCAGAATAAGCCTCAGTTTCGGCGATTACTCCTTCATTGGCGCTGAATTTCTTCCCAGCGAGCATTCTTTTTAGGTCTGAGAAGAGGAAAAGGTCGCTGGAGGCTAGATCTGGCGAATACGTTGGATGCAGAAGCAATTCGAAGCCCAATTCATGTAATTTGGCCATTGTTTTCATTGATTTGTGACACGGCGCATTGTCTTGATGAAACAGCACCTTTTTTTCTTCAAATGGGACCGTTTTTTAACGATTTAATCCTTTAAACGATCCAATAACGCTAAATAATAATTTTTTGTTGATAGTCTGGCCCTTTTGGAGGTAATCAATGAATATTATACCTTGCGCATCCTAGAATACTGATGCCATAACCTTGCCAGCTGACTGTTGTGTTTAGCTGACTAACTAAAAATCATATGGATTTAATACTAGCACCGCCACCTGTGCATCAGACCGCCAGGGACTTCTCAATTGGCCTAATACAGCTTGTAGTCTCCAAAGGTATCTGGCGCATAGATGAGAAGCGCTCGAATGCTTGAAAAAAACTAAAATAAAAACAAAACTATGGAGATTACGTCGTTCCTCATTTAGTTATCAACCAAAAAAAAATATAAGTGTAATAAATAAGGAAGCATCTCCAACAGAAAAAAATTCCTTACGTTTTTTTTAATAAAGAGTAGGTACCTAAACACGCGAGAAATGAAAACTATCCATTAGGCTTCCTAGTACCGTAATCCTTCAATATATTATTCAAATTTCACCAGATAATAAGTACATAGCCTTCCTAATCGTTGGAATTCCAGCGAGTAATGTCGATATTTAAACGATAAGTTGGACATAATTATCCACAAATTCAATAAAAAATCCAATTGTCGTGAAAGCGCGACTGGTAGAGCAGAAGACATGGTTAATCGTCTTGGTATTATTTGCACAATAGTTGTTTAGATCTTAGATCGCTCAGTAAATCACGATTTGGTTTGTCGTCAACACTGCCAGAATAAAATCGAAAACATCATTCTTAAGATTCCACAAAAGTTTCCACAGTTGTTCGGAATAATGTTGATACCTTTTTTATTGTTCACTTACTGCAGTTCTTCCTGGTGAGTGTTAGTTTTTTTGGTATTTTTGACGACTATCTGAAGCCATTACACTTGATGGCATGTCATTCCTTTATTCGTTCAACCTTCAGAGTTCCGGTTACAAGAACACGATGAGGAATTAATTAAACTTCAAAACGGTATTTAAAAATCATCAAATGCAATAGGAATTTCATTCGAGAGAAGATTAAAACATTTATTCAGCCTCTCGTAAGCTTTTTCGTACTTACGGAGTTCATTTGTGTCGTGATTTTGGAACATTTCAAAATCGTTATTGATAATGTGTTGTGATATTTTCTGTACTCTAATTTGATGCTTTTGTCGATAGGAGTCATCAGTTATATCAATATATGTAATTACTAAATAAGTTGTAAATTTCATTGATAAGGCTAAACTGATACACACAAAATTCCCGTGTGAAAGAAGTTGAAAATATGCTTAGACTATTTATTTTGAAAATTTCGGAAAGCAATGATTTCCTTTAGGTTTAAACACTTTCATCAGAAAGTTTAGCGGTGCTATATACCTAAATTTTTTAAATGAGGAAACCATTCGGCTGTATTTAAATTTCGTTTTCAATTTTGATTTTATTTCAATTCCTCGAAAATATGACTTCTTTATTCTTTTTCACACTCGAAAGAATGATTTATCATGCTTTCATGAAAAAATATGGAATTGATCGTTTGAAAAGCCCGCTTAAATAGATTCTTCATAGTTTTGGTGCTATATGTCTTTTTTTTCTCAATTTGAATTCGATATTCAGTTTACACAAAATAAAGTCGTAAATATTTATTGCAATTTGTCTTGAAATTACAATGTGATTACTTGTGTAATCCGTAAACCAAGATATAAACCATACAAATTTCTGTTACAAATAAATTCGCTCAAATTTTCCCTTCTCAACAATATATAACATCAAATCATATAAATCATCGAAAGTTTCGGTTTCACACGGCAAATCAACAAAATGCAACTATGATAATCAGTGAACTTCAGACAATATACGGTGGCCACCTAGGTCTCCGGATTCAACACCGTCAGATTTTTTTCCTTTGGTCAAATAACAGGTGTTTTCTTCAAGGTATATAACTTTAAGTTGGCATTACTGTTCAAGATGGCGACCGATTTAACAGCTGTCAAGTGATTTATTCTCAGTTTGGTTTGGAAATTCGTCATGAATACACTCACGCCTGAACAACGCTTGCAAATAGTGCAATTTTATTTCGAAAATAATGGTTCTGTGCACGTATCGCGCACTACGTCCATTTTATCTTTTATCACTTCTGGTTGAATGGCTACGTCAACAAACAAAACTGCCGCATTTGAAGTGAAGCTAATCCTCAAGTGTATGTCGAAAAACCGTTACATCCAGATAAACTGACTGTTTGGTGCGCTTTATGGGCTGGTGGAATCATTGGTACGTACTTCTTCAAAAAACGATGATGGTCAGAACGTTACAGTCATTGGTGATCGGTATAGAGCCATGATTACTAACTTTTTCATTCCTGAATTGAACAACCATGATGTCCAGGAGCTGTGGTTCCAACAAGACGGCGCAACATGTCACACAGCTCGTGCCACAATCGATTTATTGAAAGACACGTTTGGTGACCGCCTAATTTCACGTTTTGGACCTGTGAAGTGGCCTCCAAGATCTTGTGATTTAACACCGCTAGACTACTTTCTGTGGGGCTATGTAAAGTCATTGGTCTATGCGCATAAGCCACAAACCCTTGACCATTTGGAAGAAAACATTCGCCGTGTTATTGCCGATATACGGTCACAAATGTTTTAAAAAAGTCATCGAAAATTGGACGTCCAGATTGGACTACATCCGAACCAGCCGTGGCGGTCATATGCCAGAAATCATATTTAAAATGTAATGCCACATGATTATCATGCGGATGAATAAAATTCATGTCAATCGAATAATCCATCCTTGTTTTATTGCAATTTAAAGTTCTATAGCTCTAAAAAAAACACCCTTGATAAAAAATAACATTTTTAACGTGATAATTTTACAATTTAAAAATTTTGAGAAAATCGCGCGGTGTTGAATCCGGAGACCTTGGTGTCCAGCGAATATTTTAATTATCTGAAGTTCGTACATTATCACAGAAATGCACCTGGTTCATTTGCCGCGTGAAATTGAAACTTTTGATGATTTTTATAATTGAATTTAAAACAAATATATTGCAATAAAAAACAAATGATTCTCAATATTATCCTTAAATTTTCAATGCATCATTAATACGTGATGTACAATAAATGTTGCTTCAAGAAAGAAATTGATTTTACACACTGAAAACCGAATTTTAACCGAGTCAAATGTGTTTTCTCTGAAATATTATGTTTTTTATTTCACTATTCAGCTGGAAATTTCTATGTTATGTGATTTTTCTTCATGAAATAGTGATAAGGTTTTTTTTCAAGGGCGCTGACTAGATCTCCAGGATTATATCAGCTGACCCCACCAATTGATCACGCAGAGGGCCCCACTTGGGATCCACGAAAAGGACTACTTTTCTACGTGGACATTCATGCTGGCACAGTTTTGAGTTATGAGTATTGCAGCGGAAAAACTCACTCCTTATCTTTATACGGAGATGTCACTCCAGTTATACCCTCGAAAACAGAAAATATATTTTTGGTCGGTTTGAACAGATCTGTGGTCGCTTTAGAATGGGATGGAAAGGACAAGATCGGTAAACAGAAGATTCTTGCCACAGTATCGCCACAATATCCAAGCAGTAGGTTCAACGATGGCAAGGCGGATAAAAGAGGAAGGCTATGGTTTGGTAAGTTTTTAGTACCATCTATTCGTTTCGAGAACTTAATATGTAAAAAACAATCCATTTCTCTATGATCTAACATGATCCAGAGTAGATTAATATGCTCTTACATATACTCTTATTGGTGTAATGCTCTATGTTTCAATTGAATCTAGAGCAGAGTAGAGTTAATTGCTCTGACCACTCTTAACTGATCTGTATCTATGAATACTGCCATATATTAAAATTCTATGGTCAAAATTTATCCTAACCTCAAACTTAAATTGTTTATTTCGGTTGGAATAAAAATATTCAAAATGATTTTCTATTTTCTTTCAAAGGAACAATGGGATATGAGAATTCTTCAGGAGTGCTGCCCGATGAAGGTCTACTTTATAAATTTACGAAAGAAAATTATAAAAAACCTACCCCCGTGATTGCTCCAGTAAACATAAGTAATGGCTTGGCTTGGAACAAGAAAAACGACAAATTTTATTATATTGATACACCTACCCAGAAAATTGTCGAGTATGATTACGATGACGAGAAAGGAGAGATTAAAAATAAGAGAACTGTTTTCGATATAAGAAACCAGTCTCATATTACTGGATACCCAGATGGTATGACCATCGATGAGGACGATAACTTATGGGTAGCGCTCTATAATGGGGGTGCTGTTATTAAAATCAACCCTAAAACTGGAAAATTATTACAGGTAATAGCCAGAGTGACTGTAAGCTGTTGTAAAGATAGGTGACAAGTGGAAATCCTTATATTTATCTCTTTTTTCAGGTTATTGCAATACCAGCTCATGCGGTTACATCTGTGGCTTGGGGTGGCCCTAAATTAGACATTCTATTTGTATCAACGTCCAGATTTACTTTGAAATCTGAAGAGAGAAAGCAACAACCTGCAGCTGGAGCAATTTTTGCTATCACCGACTTAGGCACAAGAGGTCTACCTGCTTTTGAAGCCGACATTATTGATGCCATTTGAAATATTGATATACTAGAGGCCGTATTCAATTGATACTCAAAACAAATAATATTTGTTTATGATATTGTTGGTATTTAAACCAAGATTCATTCTTGAAAGTTAATGATTTAAAAGCTATATTTGTATATCATTGAATACAATTGTATTTAATCAATTTCGAGTGAGATATACTTCAAGCATTATCGAAACAATAAATAATAAAATACATATTCAGATTATTGATTTTAGATTAACCGCTATCTGTAGTTCAGGAAAATGCCACCAGGAAGCGCAAATATAGATGATTCTTTTATGTTTATTATCGTATATCTACAACACCTGAATTGAGAGAGGAGTATTATTTAAAAATATTCAAAAAATACCCTAATTTTTTCAATAGAACACATAAGAATGAAGATTATTAACTTGTATTATTCTATGCTTCACTTCTATGAATACTATCATAACCTCATAAATAAACGTCAACCTCAAATTTAGGATTTACATTTGCTATCGACTTCACTTCCAATAATTTATTAATTTTGATTTATCTGTGGTATGGATGAAAGATGATTATTATGAAATGCAATGAATTTGCAGTCGTCTTTATTTTTTCAGGGAATAATACATTAACCCCAGGATGAGATTGTCTCAAATTCGGAGCTTAAATGCTTTAACTGCTGCTATCACGAAGCCCCATCGATATTCTTACACTAGAACACATCCTACCACTTTGGTAAAACCAGATGGATCTTCTTTTACCATAAGATATCATGAACCACGGCAAATCATTACGGTGAATAATTTTATTGTGTAGAAACCATTTCTAACTGAGACTTGTAGTTTCAGCAATTTTTTCTATGCATTAGTATAGTTTTTGTATTGAATCGAAGTAATAACACCTTCTGATTTTTCAGTTTCCTCTTAATATTTGGACCCTAAGTGAAGCTGAAAGGAAAGCTAGAATAGCATCAAGGAAACCCAAAACTAAAATGCAATACCATGATGATTTAGATGATACATTCGACTCCAAAAAATACTTGAAATATGTAGTTAAAAAGAAGTGATATGTAATAGTCGCCATTAGTAGTATTAAATGAGTAATTAGTCGTCTAAATGTTGTTTCATTCATTTACTAAATGAGAAATAACTTGACGCAAGTCACCTGTTCTGATAAAATCTCTTATCTTAAGCATAATAATGTTTAATTATCACAATCAATAGGTGGACAGTGAGTGTCTTTTACTGCTTCATTATATCTGAAGACAAATTTGAATTTCTTATGTATCAACATATGTGATGTACTTTCATTATGGAAATTATTTAAATAATTAGGAATGAGAAAGCATGATTTCACTTTCATCTTAAGAAAGGATCCCTTATAGATCCAAGTATTACGTTATCACACCTTACATGACAATGAGAATTTGTAGATGAGACGAATTACGTTACAATAAAAGTTATCATTATGGTGAATCACTTTCCCAAAGTTAGTTTTAATTGTTTATTTGAACACACCGCTGAAATTTTCCTACTTTACGTGCGCGCGCAAGCTAAATCGTACGGTATCATTAGTTAATCGCGATGTTTCTAAGGAAAGAAAGAGACAGAAACTAATGAGTATGAGTTGACTTGGTTCATTCAAATATGGCAGCTGCTATGTGAAGTTGAATTGTTGAATGGAGTTTACTACTGAATATCATGTTAGTACGTTCAGAAGAAATCGCTTGAGAGAAAGCTGAGCTGTCATTGAGCTTTTTATTTACATACTTCAAATTGTGTTCGAACTGCACATACCATAATTCAGAAGGGAACGGTAGTTGTAAACTGAAGTCCTGCAGAGTGATTGAATTTTGTCAACGAATGTTATGTGTATGTGATACCCAGGAATCCTTTTTTTATCTGAAACAGTTTGGAATTGTATCATACAACTTAGAAGGCAAGGATGTGTAAAAACCTCTCGTCAAGTGCGCTTAGGAACTGAAAATCGTGAAATTGAGAACCTAAAAGTGTCAAATCAGTGACGTATTTTTTGTTTATAATTGAATAATGTCATTTTTTGCTGTGAATACCGAATGTGGCTCAGAAAAAAATTCGAAGCATGTGCGTCAGTAGAACTTGCATAGTTCGCCGTGTAAGTTATACGAAAATATGTACGAATTTGGTTAACGATACGTAATTTTTTTTATTGAGCAATAACGATGCACCCATCCAATAAAGATGACACAAGTTCCAAAATTTCGTGCATATATGACACACCCTGTGATCCCAAAGATAGTGACTATGAGAAACTTTTTTGTCCCAATAATGAGCTGTCAGAGCCCCCAAGAAATAGATGTGATAGGCTCAAGACTGGTTCCTCCTGTCAGGCCTTAAAACATGCCGTCTCAGCCCTGCACCGCTTAGACGATTTCCACAAGGAGAAAATTGGTTCTGGCTTCTTTTCGGAGGTCTTCAAGGTAAGGACACTCTATTTACCATTTGCTAAACGGAAATCTAGGTCAGAAAAAAAGATAACCTCGCGATAACCATATACACCTGCTTTGAAATGGGTCGAAAACAAACCATAATAAACTTTGCGAACGATGAGCTTTTCCAATTACCCTCTGATTACAATAACTGATGTATTTCAGGTAAGAAGTGATCAATTCGGTTAAAAGTATTATGATCATATGGTCTGGTATAAGCGAATCCCACTTAACTCGATGTTAAGTACTGTTTAGTGTAACAATTTCATTATTTTATCGTCTTGAGAGTGCAATTACTCAAACGGGAGTTCTGATATCAAAACCGTGACTTCATCATTGCTCGTTCTCATTATTCCTGCTCCTAGGACATAAAACTAACGAGAAAATGCATGCCTCTTTAATTGCAGAAACGTCTTATGCACCAGCTGTAGGTACTGTTAAGTATTATTAAGACTTTATGCCGTTCTGTTCGAAAAAACACGAAACCAGTGTTTTGTTTTCCAATTTTCTACTTGGCACGAGTCCACGCCAGATATACAGAAAGCAAAATTGGCAAAGCAAGCGTTTTTCTTGTTGATATTTACGATATGAAGAATTGGGACGCCAACTTGAAAACACAGATTCTCAGTTTTCATTCAAGTCACTAGAATATCATCGATATTGATTTCGCTGCTGTGAAAATCATTTATTTAATTGAAGAATTAAATGTAGCACCTATAAATATTGCTTGAATTTAGGACTGACTTATTTTTCTCATTTAAATCACATTTCGAAGACTTCAGAAATGAATTCTCACGTATTTAGCGTTTTTAATTGATACTTTAAATGTTGATGATTTTCCATTCATCAAGTTTTTTCCTATCAGAAAATTTGTCATTTGAAATGATCCTTCAGTTGATTAGAATTAAAATTGACTTTTCCCCAAAATATGGTATTTGAAAACGTAGACGTATTAGTATAATTATTCAATGTTTTGAATCTAGCCTGTCGGTTTTTTTCATTGGAATTCCAAATCTTATTGTTGTCCTTTTGTTGACTAATTTTTCCCACATTCTCGTGTACCTTTCTGAGAATTTCTTTTGTGACCTGTTATTCAGTTTCTTATAGAACATGCCTATTGGAACAGGTATTGGGATCTATTTTCCATTGGACGTGATTCTTGATCAAATTCCTCGAGTAACACATTCCAGAACGTCTTTTGTGACCCCTGTCGCATGTTTTGAAGAGAAAAAAACATAGTATGAGAAAATAAGGATATGTCCAAGTTTCAGCATTCCCATACCAATTTTGAATCATTGTTATCATTTTTTTTATTGATCTTTCATTTCATGAGTAGGATATTAATATTTCACTCGTTGTATTCGGTAGCTTCTGCCAACCCCCAAATAACAAAATTGTTGAAATCGAATAATCTGAGAGACAATTTAGTTGAAGTGTGGTAGTGAGGAATAAAGGACGAACATTGTACGCATTTCTGCTAATTTCTCAAGAAATCAGCCTTGTCAAGTCCAAATGCGGGCTTATGTTAAGGTTAACGACTGGCGCCGCAGAGTACTCGTGCCGATATGTCATTGAAAAAATTCAATTGAACCAGAAGAGTCGAAATAGTCACCTACTGAAGATATTAATACTAACTTGTTTATGGTTTAGTTTTTTCAACTACCTAGGTACTTCAATTGCTTTCGATACTAATGCATTTATGAACATAACATTAACTAATGGAACTCACTTCAAGTTAATTGCGTATTTAATTTTTTTTTTCGACCAATTAAAAATGTATATACTTAATTGTAAAATGTATATACTTAATTGTCAATTCATACACGTATTCCATTAACAGTTGAAAATAAAATTTTTGTTTTCGGCCTCAGCCAAGCCAATTTACGGTCGAAATTCTGAACCTTGTTAACATTCTGCCATAATATTTTTCATGGAGTCGATAATGAATGCTTTTCGCACATCAATATGATAAATGTACATAATCTAATTCACTCATACTTCTAAGAACACTCGAGATATTTCGTAAAACTTCACTTGAAATTGAGGTTTTTGACATTTATCGCGTTGTTCTGACAAGGGCATAGAATTATACACATATTAATTATTTGATATGAAAAGTCCACAGTTTAATTATTGACCTTGTTATCATTTGAAACCATAGAGGAATAATATATTAAGTCAATTTCAAATGTTCAACTCTACTATATGCACAGAAATATGTGAATTTAACCGTATTGTGTTCAGTTGTCAGTTTTTTTATGTTTCGCATGTGGAAACATAGAGATGTGTTCTTTTTCTTAAATCCGAAGGCCTTCGTTAGATTTTCGTTCGCTACGGAACCCTGGCACGCTCGTTTCCTTGTTTCCGGTCCGTTTTGCGTAACCACCGACATCGAGCGTATTGTTTCGTTCTTCCCGAATTGCGTTTGCCATTATTTTATAGCCGCGTTCACACGATTAGTGATTAATTAATTAGCGCGTCGTTTATGTAAGACCCGCTGTGTGCTGCTGTGGAAGCGGAAATTGAGACGTCGATTCGAAGTGTCGTAAATGTTTCGGTATACGTAATTATTTCGACGTCATCCTGTCTCGTCTCAACTTTTTTTTCTCTCGAGCGGATCGAGATCTGGCGATGAAATTTTTTTTCGAGGCTCGAATGACGTCGAGTGGCAATTATAATGTGCAACTAGGGATTCATCAAGCCAAGAAGCTTGACATTTTAACCAACTACATGACTTGAAAATCAAGCTCGTGAAAAATTACATACTAAGCTTGACTTGACTTGATTTTGGATATTTTTTGCTTGACTTGATATCAAGCTACTTGATATTACTTGAGCTTGATATGCAAGCTTCGCACGGCATATATTTCTGCAATCTCTTGCGCACTCAGACTAAATAAGGGGATTCCTCGAGCGTCGAGAGCCTGAAACATTCGCCAGTGTGACTTTCTTAGTAGTTTTCTCACATTTCTAAGGAATATATTGGTAGATTTTGGTAGTTTCAGAAATATCTTTCTAAACTTGGCCAAAATTGCCAAGGATTTCTTATCAACGCCAGCATCTTCAGCTCCTGTTGAGAGACAATTTTCCAGAGCTGCTCTTACAGTTACAAAAACCCGCAATAGGTTAGGCGACAAATCTATAAGATGCCTCAAGTGTCTCAGATCCTGGATGGAAAATTATGAAATCAAACAAAGCCTGAAGTTTGCTCAATATAAAAAACTTTATTTTTTTATTATTTCTTATTTCGTCATGATTCATAGTGATTTAACTTATGTTTCTGTTTCGAAAAAGTGGATATTTTCAGTTCTTTTATACAATTAGTTTGATAAATAAAAGTATTTATTGCTAGGCTCCTTCTCATTTCATCATTTTTTTTATTGTTGTGACACTACTCGATGAAACTGCCAAAAATCAAGTAGCTTGATATGATTCAAGTATTTAATGAATAAATGCTTGACCTGAGATTGAAAAACTACTACTTGACTTGAAATCAAGTCAAGCTCAAGCCAAGTTACTTGAAAATCAAAACAAGCCTTGAATCCCTATGCACAACGATGTTGAAGATTCGTCGTTGGGAATGATATACCTCGATGAACACCCCGTATATAAACAGCAGATCACGTACGGAAATATACCTACTTTACCAGAACTTCTTGCAGAGGAGAAAGTACCCCAACTGAATTAATTTCATTATCAAGTTGGCCGATGAGACGGTTCTAATTGGTGTTTTCGACAAGATTCAATGACGCTAGTCAACGGACCAACGTAGAAAGTGGATGGCGTACTTCTTCGATCATGTGTAGGCGTCACGATCTAGTCGAAACTTGAAAAAACCATTTTGGTAAAAAAATCAATCGAATCGAGAGAAATCTTATGCGAAAATATTCGCGAATTCTAGGATCTTTGTGAATGTGACAACGCCGCATTCTTCTTAGGGGAAGTTCTGTGGTACATTCGCTCTTTTTGATCTTCCGTCACTTTGAAATGTGACATAGAAATTGTTGGAATGAATATCATAGAAAAAGCAAGTTTTCTTATTCTTTAATGAGTGAACTACTGTGGGAATTTTGTCGCATCAGTGTGATATTACGTATTTTTTATGAATTTCGTTGATATGTCTTGTCGAAAAAAATCAATTTGAAAGAAATGAGACAATTCTCAAGAATTTCAAGTAAACGTTTGTAATAATCGTGTGACATGGTCGTATTTTCCGTCAACGAGATATTTTCTGCGTGAACCGGCTAGGTAATGAAGCGGAAGACCCGTCATTAACATTTTCGTACGTTAATTGCGTTATTATCGCATTTCCAACGCAGGGGCAACAATTCTATGCTCACTGAGTACTTCCCACATCCTTCCGATGGCTCGAAACAATTTCATTATTAATTATGTGTCTGATCGAAAGAAGAAAAAACACGAGAAATAATTATTGTAGTCGCTATATATATATATATATATATATATATATATATATACGACTTCCATTCTTGACAAGGTCGTCGGATGCAGTTGTTATTTCTATTTCACGATATATCATGTACAAGAACAGGCGAACAATTACGGACATTTTTTTCTCTGTGGTTTAATGATCAATAATCTGCAACAATGTAATATAAAATTCTCCCATTGACGTTCGAGAACGATGGAGAAGGAAGCTGGAACGCAAAGTTCTGATTTTTTCTCGCTTTTCTCCAGTAAAAGTTTCGATTGCCAGTTTCCAAGTTTATGGGGGAAATTCTGGTGTTGGCGCCTTGCAAACATTTGCACGTTATGAAGATTACGGAGAGATCATAACAGGATTATTGCTGTGGTTTATAGTTCAGCTCAATTCAGTTTAATCCGTTCCTCTGATTAAGAACAAGAATACTATATAATCTTCTCAGTTCTATGATTACCAGGCAACGCAGTTAATCTTTGTTTCAATTTTCAATCCATCTATGTTAATATATGTCAAACTGACATCTGATTCTAATATGTGTCTATGAATATCTGTGTTCACATATATTGAGGTTAGTTGTCAAAGTGACGTCTCGACATGGACATAGAACTTTTTCTGTTGAAAAGACCATAAAATTCAAAATTGTCGGAAACCTTGAAATGTAATCGAGTACTCTAATGGCTATAGAAGAGTGTGTATAAAAACATCGAACATAAAACAGAACACGAACTGCAATAGTGCAGTTGTAAGTAGAGTTGTGAAAATGTTAAAATGCGTTTCCCATGCTTCTTGATAAAGGCGATAATGTTGTTTGCGTAAACGATCACTTTCTCTGAAACGATTGTGAATGAATGAGAATGAATGAGTGATTTCCGATATTCAGCAAATAATAGTACCGGATTTCTGGGAAATTTGAGGAAGAATGAAATTCCCAGATGATTAGAATTAATGTCCCATTAGTGTTGTTTGCATTTTGCGTAGGAATTCAAACATTCCTTAAAGTTTGCTATTTGGTTTGAGGCGGTTAAAATTTTTATGTATTCGAACTACATATTTGTAGTTTTATGACATTTTTATTATATTGATTAGTTACCAATACATCCATTATGGAGTATATTATGCCCTTGGGTATAATGTAAATAATAAAAACAGATAAATAATTTTTATATCTCATTAATAAGTTTTATTAACCAAACTATAAGAAATTATGGACATTATAAACATATTTTATGCGAATTTATAGGGAATTTGCAATACTGAAAGGATCCCATGAATGTTAAATTACCTGAACTCTAAATAACTCTGGAAAAATGTTTCAGACTGCATCTGAACAGCACAGTTTCACTTCAAGAAAGTTTGGTACTCTTTGTCGTAGGAGTTTCGTGCCTTTTTGGCAATGAGATTCCCACTGCCTTATATTTTTTTTCTGGAAATTTCACAATATTCTTCCATTTCTTCAATGTTTACATTTGAAGTTTGGCAGTTTTTTCATACCAACGATAAAGCGTCTAATAGAAAATTAATATAATATAAATACATTTGTGGATTTAGTAATTAACTAAAAAAATTGCATGAATTGGGCTTCGAATTGCCTCTGCATCCACCGTATTCGCCAGATCTGGCCCCCAGTGACTTTTTCCTGTGTATCAGTCTATACAGGGTGTACCGTAAAAAGAGGGATCTATTTCTTTCGGAATATATTCGAATTGAATTTTCCATTCTGCAACAGCCTGTAAATAGTGTATATCAATGCTATAACGCGAATATTTAATTCTACTCAATGAAATTTGCATAATCTTGTTTGTGGTGGTTTGATTTCGACTTGGGTGAATCATCGCGTCGTGCGCGCTCAAAACCACACTATTATTATGATGGAACGTCAGTTTTCTTGGGGGGAAAACGGGCCGGTTGCCAAATTCGATGCAGATAAACGGGTAGTGACGCATTATGCAAGGAAAATCGTAATAGATCGAGCGAAAAACTCGCCTGGAATGCGGTGTAAGTGTAATCGATCAAAAATTGGCGGTTACATCTGTTGGGATGAAATCCGAGGCGGTTTCGACCAATTATCACGAGAAAAGAAGCTATTGGTCAGGAATTTTCACCAGTTTGGAAATTTTTTTTAGGATTGAACTCATTACAATCGATACTGTGCCTAAAATGATATTTAGAATTTATAAAAGACATATTTATGTTCCTGTTTACGAACTTCATGAGTTACCCATCTGTCTGTCATTATATGATATTATGATGAGAGTGCATAGAGTATTAAACATAAATAGAGAGATCATATGTTATTAACAGTAAGCAAATTTTGTCCCCAACTATCAAATTTGACATGAAGCGCGCGGAAATGAAAACATATCAGTGATACGATATTTCTCTCAATTCGCGAGTTTCTCCACAAAGAACGCACTTCTTATGTCCCATGGTGAATCGAAATATATTGAAATCAATACCTATATATATCAGAAATTCAGAAAACAAACTTCAAGCGCGCCAAACGACGTGAAACAACCGATGACACTAGGAGAGCAAAAGTTGCCAAACTTTGGATTTCAGCAGGTTGATACAGAAAATAATAAATATTCTGCTTGTTATTAATTCGACAATTAGGAAAAATATCGGATTCCAAATATTCAAATTTGCATATTTAATCGGGAATCACTCAAATAAATATATTTCATTCAATATAATATACATTCATAACGATAGAGTAAAATTGTGAATTTGAAAATATATCACAATCCGACAACGTAATCTAACCATGTTGGGGACATGTAAAAATTGTGTAGACTCCCTCTATCTATGTTTATTACTCTGAGTGAGAATGGCAACCCTAACTGATAGCCGATCGTTGTCAAGACCAATTATCTCCGTCAATCGACTAGGCAAGACGTCGCTGTTTACTTACGGATGGTCAGGATCGAAAGGAAAACCTTCTGTTTTTCGTCGGAAGATGCCGCAGATCGATCTATAGTCGGTCCTCGGGAAATTCTGAAAGCTCGTAAGCGATTCGGATCGAAAATTCTCGAGACACCGCATACCGACCGGTAATTTTTAGATCTCTGGGAAAACAGGCGGATTTGGCATCGGCTGAATTTTCCCGGAACGAAAATACATAGGTTTTGGCGAACGCACGTCAACACGTATGTCTCTATGTATATCGATCGCATCTCGATGTGAATATTGTGAATCATCACTGGCTGAGTTGGCCGAAATCGAATAATCGGGGTTTTGGGGCAATGTACCTACTGCCGCTGAGTCACACAAGCAGTCTGATATGACCCATTTAGATTTGTTTTTGGGGGAGGAGTGAGGGTCGTACGCGTTTTCGACCTACCCCCGTAGGTGGGTTAAATGTTGTTCCGGTGTTTGGATCCTGTTCGTCGTGAGTTTGATTCATAGAGTAATAAACATAGATGGAGGAAGTATTCGCAATTTATACATGTCCCCAACATGGTTAGGTTACGCTGTCGGATCGTGATATATTTGCAAATCCACAATTTCATTATATCGTTATGAATGTATATTATATTGAATGAATTATATTTATTTGAGTAATTACCGATTACATATGCAAATTTGAATATTTGGAATCCTATATTTTTCCTTATTGTCGAATTTATAATAAGCAGAATATTTATTATTTTCTGTATCTACCTGCTGAAATCCAAGGTTTGGCAACTTTTGCTCTTCTTGTGTCATCGGTTGTTTCACGTCGTTTGGCTCGCTTGAAGTTTGTTTTCTGAATTTCTGATATATTTAGGAATTCATTTCGATATATTTTGAGTAAATATGAAACTTTGATTCCCTATGGGACAAAAGAACTGCTTTCTTTGTGGAGAAACTCGCGAATTGAGTGAAATATCGTATCACTGATATGTTTTCATTTCCGCGCGCTTCATGTCAAATTTGATAGTTCATGTTGGGGACAAAATTTGCTTACTGAAAATGACATATTCTCCCTATATCTATGTTCATTACTCTTGGGTTCCATTGGATGGTAAATTAAATTGTCGTACAAACTAATTCTCAATTTACGACTATTGCCGAAGTTGTACTTTTCGTTTTTTCATTTTAGTGCACTCGCAAATGCTTTTTTTATCGTCGATAAGCGATAATTATTTTAAAATCGTCGACACTTTTTAAGAGCTCGTTCCCTGAACAGATGGGTCCATAATTTTCCGTTTTAACGATGTCTGCAGTTTCAGAATTGGTTTCGCGAATGGACACAAACGATTCCAAAAATAATTACCCAATACATATTTTCTTTCAGTATTCCAGTTAATTTCAAAATTGCAGGTTTGGTGGAAAATAATTTTGGATGAATTGTCATTTGACAATTTGAAGCCGATTGCAAAATTACGCGTGACCAGAACCATAGAAAATTCGAGAATAATATTGGAAAAAAAATTTTTTCTGTGATTACAGAGCTGATCATGAAATTTTTCAATAAGAGGTTTCATTTTGAATAGCTCGCTATCTGGGCAGCTGTCCCTTCTGAAGCTGTCATCTATTGACATTTGACAAGTAAAAACTACGCCATTACTAAAAATGCAACGATACACGCTTATTAAAATTCACTACAAAAATGGCGAAAATTTTGCAATGTGAAAACTAAAGCACTTTTCGATCATCGTGAAGCACCTTCTTGGCGAGCAATAGGAAAACTATTTAAAAAATATGAGTTGTTGGAGCAAGTTAGTGATGTGACGAATCGAAAACGTGTGCGTAGCTCAAGAACAACTGAGAATATTGGCGATGTAGTCCGTAATGTTGACGAAAACCCAAGTTTGTCGAATCCTCTTGAATCTTAGCAATTAGGCTATGATTAATTATTATTTTTTTGTTGGATTTTGGAGATATTGATAAGGATGACGTTCATTTTCAACAAGACCCTTATAAATGGAGTTATCAAATCCTTAAAAAATTCAAGCAGATTATAAACAAAAAATGAGGCAATCACTGACGTGATGTCGTTAGCTTTTGAACGTTCGTTCATTTATGCGCCAATTGTAGCCTTGGATATACGGTTTAGAGTTCTGTGGTCTATAAGGGCTCAATTGTCCCATAAATGAACGAGAGTTCAAAAACTTCACGTAAATATTTTTTTCATTCATTTTCGAGCGCTCGTTCCCCGAACAGAGCGCAATATTAATTAGTCATAATGCCATCGAATGAACTGAGCTATAGCCAAGAACAACTGATTTCAGTTTCCGGCATAGAATGTCCTGGTAATTCCCAATGTAAATCACAAAGGAAATGTACATATATCTTTCTCTGTTTGGCCGGACGATCAAAATATATTTAGATAATTGATAGAAAACACAATGATTACGAGCTATTTTAAGAACGTCCCACGTACTTGATATCCCAATAGCAATTATATTAGGAGGAATTCATTCAAGGTTTGCGTCGAAGGTTAGAAGAGCCATTTTTTTTCGGGAAGACACCGCAAATTTTACTCATTTCCTGTTTCTCATAGAATAATAATTATATCATCAAATATTTAAAAAAAACTTCGGAATTATACTGAACAGAAACAAACAAAAATTCAATTATGTATTGAAAAAAAAAATTATGTTTCTCATGGAACGTTTTTCAGAATTTTCTGCCTCAAAAAATGACAACATTTATTGTGCTATAAAAAATAGAACAATAGTATACAAACTACCACAATAATCTGGTTTATTATCATAATCATTGCCGAAATATTTTCACTAATCTGATAAACGAATGAAAAACCATAACTGGAAAATTTCGGTACATATTATCGTTTATTCCTAACCAATAAAATTTAAAATCATATTGTGTTCTCATGGTGATAAAATATAGGTAAATGTGGATTAAAGTTCAAGGGATCGACAATGTTTTTTATCGCAGTGCAAGCATTATAAATTGTTTTATGACGACAAGGACTGATTAAAAAAAAATTCACTCAAGGATCTTAACCGTGTACAGCGATCAAACGTTGAAGCGCATTAGTATTCCTGATATGTTTAGACCTTCAGGTCCCTCCCAAGTTACATCTCATGACTATTTTTACGTGTGTTTTCAGAAATCTGTGGCGAGGTCAGTCATGTAACTTTTCTTCGCAGAAAATCTTGGATTTCCATGCGAAATAAGTTCACCACACTGAGGCTGTATTTTTGAGCACTCGTTTATCGAACAATGAAATTGAAGGTATTTCCAATAAGAGGTTTCATTTTGAATAGCCTGCTATCTGGGCAGCTGCCATCTTTTCAAGTTCGACAAGCATTGAAATTGTTCATATTCACTACAAAAATCGTGAAAATTTTACAGTCACAGTTTGCAAAACTAAAGAACTTTGGGCTCGTCGTGAAGCACCTTGGTGCTGGTGGGAAGTTTGAGCTGTTGGGATGAGTTAATGATGTGAAGAGTTGAAACCGTGTGCGTCGCTCAAGAACAACTGAGAATATTGCTGCTATAGGCCGTAATATTGACAAAAATCCAGGTTTGTTGATTCCTCGCCGATCTTGGGAATCAGGCATTCAACAAACGATAATACTGTATTTGGCATGAAGATTTAGGTCTTAAGGCTTTTATTGTTCAGTTAACACAAGAACAGAAGTCGGTCGATCACCAGCAACGTCATATCTTCGCTGATTGGGTCTTTGAAATGCATCAAGATGATACGGATTCTCATCGAAAAATCTTCAGTGATGAGGTCCCCAAATTCTATCAAATTGTTGATATAGGTTTATTAGAGGGAGCATATGTCATTTTCAGTAAGCAAATTTTGTCCCCAACATGAACTATCAAATTTGACATGAAGCGCGCGCAAATGAAAACATATCAGTGATACGATATTTCACTCAATTCGCGAATTACTCCTCAAAGAACGCACTTCTTATGTCCCATGGAGAATCAAAGTTATATATTGAAATAAATACCTAAATATATCAGAAATTCAGAAAACAAACTTCAAACGCGCCAAACAACGTGAAACAACCGATTACACTAGGAGGGCAAAAGTTACAAAACCTTGAATATCAGCAGGTAGATCCAGAAAATAATAAATATTCTGCTCATTATAAATTCGACAATTAGGAAAATATCGGATTCCAGATATTCAAATTTGCATATTTAATCGGGAATTACTCAAATAAATATATTTCATTCAATATAATATACATTCATAACGATATAGTAAAATTGTGGATTTGAAAATATACCACAATCCGACAACGTAATCTAACCATGTTGGGGACATGTAAAAATTGCGTATACTTCCTCTATCTATGTTTATTACTCTATGGACATGTCATAAAATGACATGAACGTCAACTGTCAGTATCACATTCCAGCGTTGCGAGTAAATATGCACATTTTTTACTTGTTATTTTCAATTTTCGACTGTAATTTTTTGTCGACTCCTAGCTATACGCAGCCGCTGTATTTTTAAAATACGTTTTCATTAATTTATGTTATGAGCGTAAGCGTATACGAAATTCTTCGAATGGTATGCATTTGGCATGGTTGCAACACGCTTCATACTGTACTCCGTCGGAATGTGAGAAAAATTGGGAAATAATCCTAAATAATACAAGTGAATTCGCCTCCTTATTTCCCAATTTTTCTCGCATTCGTCAATTTTGAAACGGTAGAACTTTCGGTTTTACGAAACGCTTCAATTTCGTCTTTAATTGTTTTATTCTTTCACGCTTCATCATCGAATTTGTAGGCGTATAGTTTGTTTATTCAAATACCACTATTGGATTGTTATTGTGTGTCTGTTGTCGACGATAGTTTCCAAATAAAGCAGCTTTTTGCAATTAGGTATAATTTTTTATGATTTTTGCAGATTGAAAGGCTAGAACGGATTTCGCCATATACGAGATTTTGTTAGTTTCGTCTTATTCGTCGTAAATTATAAAATATAGAGTTTACAATTTACAAATGCAGTTGAATCTTAATTGAATTAAAGCAATGGTATATTGGGTCGAAAAAGTACCTACTGGTAAATTTTCGTAAGTAATTGCACAAGTGCATCAAAATTACCGATAATTTTGCATGACAGCGTGTTGTCATAAAAACTGCATGAGTTCATTTTCATTTTTGGAGAAAGAGAGACACCGAAGGTGGAGGGCTCTTTCTCCAAAAATGAAAATGACCGAATGCAGTTTTTCAAAGGAAACACGCTGGAATGCGAAATTATCCGGTCATTTTGATGCACGAGTGTAATTCGGGGGAATATTTCACGAATAAACTGATACAATACTTGTCAAACTGATGTAGAATGGAATTGTCATAGATTCGAACAATGTAAGATGCATAGAAACTATGCATCTATGAACAGAACAATTATCGCAGTGCAGTTTTGCTTCCTACAATGCAATTATCGCTGTAATTTTTGATAATTGTTCTTCATATACATAGAATTTTTGACAGGAGGGAAATATTCGGTAAAACAGAAAATATACAATGTAATTTTATGACTTGTCATAACCTAATGAAGTGATAGTTCTAGTTACAATGAGAGGTACCCTTCAGGATACACAGGCTTTTGAACTTAATTTTCTTTCATTTATTTCTTTAAATTCTGAACGAGTATGAATAATGATCTTTTGAATTTTATTTTGGAGGATGTTTTATTCAGACCTGGACTTTTGAATCGCCCTGTGTTTTATGTAATAGACTTAAGCCAACAAATAATCCTTCAGGAATCGAATCTCATCGTGTGTATTTAGGACAGTTATGCCAAGTTATTTCGATTCCTAGCAGAACAAATATTTTGTGGGAACTTTTTGTTTATTATTCATCTCACAGAACATATCAAGTTACTTAAAAATCGCAATTACGCTGCTGATAACGGAGAAACATCGTGACAAATTCATCGTTATACTGAAAGGAATTCAGGTCAATTCTCCACCCAGAAAGTACGAAAACAATCCGTACAATGTTTTGGAATTTTCGCGACTAATTTACTAAACAATCTGTATATAGCAGCGTAGTCCAATTGGGCCATAAAACAAACGTTGAATTGCCAACACCGGATTTACCGTTGCCCAATTGGCCGATGCAGAAGGTTATTTTGTTTTTAAGCATCGCTGGCATTCATTCGGCAGGCAAATTTCAAAGAACCAAAAAGGAAAATCTCACAATAAAGTTATCCTTTCTCCTGAAGAGAAAAAGCAGGTGGTAATAATCAGTTGGTTTATTGGCAGCAGAATGAAGTGCCTCAGGGTTTTCAATGATAAAAAAATAACACAGCAACCACCGTGTTGACGAAACAATTGTTGTGAACTTAAAAATATTCGTAAAAATAACTGTAAATACTGATCAAAAATACAAAAAAAGCTTTTGGTTCTTGGTATTAGATAATTTGGCGATAACAAATAATGACGAAAAACGATTTCCACGCTTAAAAAGCTGATTTAAGTGCCGTTTTCACTCATACAGGATGTTCCTAAACTGGAGGCATATTTTTCGAATCATTTTAAAACCCATCAGATCTTTTTTTTTTGGCAGACCACTGGTACCTAGTTTAGAAAAATGTAGAAAGAAACTTTGGTCCAGTACTACACTTTTTGGTGTTTTATAATTTCGTCGTATCTGCTACCGATTTCTAGAAAAAAATTCAAATTCTATAGTAATCCTAAGGAAAATCCAAATATTTATGAAGATCCAGTTAGCAAGGTGTAATGAGTGAATTAATTATATTTTTTGGTACTTATTTACCCAATTTGTAGCGAATATTGATAAAGATTCGATAAACAGGAATAATTGTCTCAAAAAAGTAGGACTGCAAGAAACACCATGTATCTCTAAAACAAAGCGTCTATGTTTATTGGATTTTTTTTCTTAAAATTAGTAAAGGATAGGGATTCACGACAATCGATTTTTAAGCTAATTGATTTGGGCTTGACTTGAAATCAACTCAAGTTCAAGTCGGGTAGTAGTTTTTCAATGTCAAATCAAATACTTGATAAATAAATATGGACTTGATTTGACATTGAAAAACTACTACTTGACTTGAACTTCAGTTGATTTCAAGTCAAGTCCAGATCAAGTAGCTTGAATATCAAGTCAATTTCAAGTGAAGTAGTATTGTTTCAATGCTAAGTCAAATACTTGATGAATAAATATGGACTTGATTTGACATTGAAAAACAACTTCTTGACTTTAACTTGAATTGATTTAAAGTCAAACCCAAGTCAAGTAGCTTGAATATCAATTCAAACTGTGGATCCCTAGTCAAGGAATCTCTCATTTTCCTTTATACCTCCAGTTTAGGAACAACTCTGTAGATTAGCAAAAATCTCGACTGAAATCTGCTAGAGAACTTTTTTCGTGTCCTCCAGTAAGAAAACGACGACCCGACAACGCCGCTTGTTACGACAGCGTCCACAGAAAAGGAATACTCGCTGGTACCGCGTTCGGTTAAGTAAGTCGCCAAATAAGCGAAAATCGCCTTCGTCGCCTCGACACACGTAATTCGGAATCTCAATTAGCAGCGCTGCTGCTTACTCTGGTTTCGACCGTGTGCAAGGTCAATATCTGCCCGTGAACCGGAATCGATGGCCGACCTCACCAGCCGGTCCGAGGATCGATATAAACGCCCGGAAAAACGTGCTTCCCTCTTCCACCTCGATTTCTCACGTTTTACCGCCGGAAAAGCGGATTTCCCGAAGGTTCCGGTGGTCTGCGAACCCGGAAATGAGATCGAGACAGACTGAAATCGTGTTTCACAGATTCGACGGTTTTGACGCTTCCGTTTGACGAATTTGGGATTTCGATGATCCGGACCATAGATCTGAAATCGTGTTTCACAGATGTGATGGTTTTGACGCTTCCAGTTTGACGAATTTGGGATTTCGATGATCCGGACCATAGCTCTGAAATCGTGTTTCACAGATGTGGTGGTTTTGACGCTTCCAGTTTGTCGAATTTGGGATTTCGATGTTTCGGACCATAGATCTGAAATCGTATTTCACCTAGTGTTTCACAGACTTGACGGTTATGACCATAGAGTAATAAACACAGATAGAGGGAGTATACGCAATGTTCACATGTCCACAACATGGTTAGATTACGGTTGTCGGATTGTGATATATTTTCAAATCCACAATTTTACTATATCATTATGAATGTATATTATATTGAATGAAACATATATTTTTTGAATTATTCCCGATTATATATGCAAATTTGAATATTTGATATCCGATGTTCTTCCTGATTGTCGAATTTATAATAAGCAGAATATTTATTATTTTCTGTATCTACCTGCTGAAATCCAAGGTTTGGCAACTTTTGCTCTCCAAATGTCATCGCTTGTTTCACGTCGTTTGGCGCGCTTGAAGTTTGTTTTCTGAATTTCTGTTATATTTAGGTATTTATTTCAATACATTTTGAGTTGATTCACTATGGTACATAAGAAGTGCGTTATTTGTGGGGAAACTCGCGAATTGAGTGAAATATCGTATCACTGATAGGTTTTCATTTGTGTCATGTTTGATAGCTCATGTTGGGGACAAAATTTGCTTACTGAAAATGACATATACCCCCTATATCTATGTTCATTACTCTGAGGTTTTGACGTTTCTAGTTTGACAAATTTGTGATTTCGATATTGCGGACCATAGATCTGAAATAGTATTTCACCGAGTGTTTCACAGACTTGACGGTTTTGACGCTTCCAGTTTGATGAAATTGGAATTTTTATAGTTAGGACCATAGATCTGAAATCGTGTTTCACAGACTTGACGGTTTTGACGCTTTCATTTTGATGAATTTTTGATTTCGATGGTATCGATGTTTCGGACCATAGATCTCGAATCTGTCAAAACGTTATTCGGTTGAAACTACGGTTTTTTTATATATTTTGAGCGAATTATTTGAGAGGTTGAGTCGAAAGTCGTAGGTATGTCGTCTCGGCCAGTACCCACCTCGTTGAAAAGTCTCCGCCGACTAACCTAAATACCTGAGTCCGATCGTTCAGAGCCATCTGAGCCGGTGCATTATTTAGGAATGCACGAATGCCAAATATCTGGCTGGAATTCACTAGAAATAATGAAAAAAAAAAACGCAGGCTCGTGTTACGTATAAGTACGATTAGATATCAGGCGTTTTCATGTCGGTGAATTGAATGTTCAACGCAAAATTTCGTCGGGACTGTATATCGTTGGGAGATTAAAAAAATTCTTTTCGTATTTATACTTCGGTATAACGGAATTTATGTATGCCTTTGTCAGTTATACTGAAATTTCGTGTGTATATATTAGTAATGATGTTTAGATTTTTTTTAATTGTTTGCAGGATGGATCTAAGTTCATAACAAGAAGACGCAACAATTTGATTAAAATATCGATTTCATCCGGAATGGAATGTTATTCTTTTATGATTTAGTGTCAATATTCAGGGTGATTCACGAAGAACGTTGGTTAGAATATTTAGAAGAAAGTCTCGATTTTAAACACTCGAAATTTTATAGTTAAGCTTTGTTGATAGAGAGGAATTCTTGGAAAATTTTCAGATTTGTTCGACTTCCGATTTCACCGGAAATAATACCCACTTTCATTTTTTAAATGTAACACCCAGTTTTTTATTCATAATCAGATTACTCATTGAATTCTACATTGCTTTAATGTATTGCACATTTCCCTGAAATCTGGAAAAAGATTTTCTCAGATAATGCTTCATTCCAGTGTTGATATTTTTGAGATTTTTGCAAGGAAATCTCTTATTTTCTAGCTTCTCATAAGACATACGAATGCTTCTCCTCCTTTAATTAAAAATTCAATAAAACATACAGGGTGAATCGATTTCAATGTCAAATTCAGTCATGACAAAAACCTCGAAACTAGTTTTTTTTCAATGAAAACCCATTTTTTCTATTCTCAGGTGGAATCTACGTCAAAAAATAGTGTATGAGTGTAAAACATAGTATTGCTGAAATATATTTTCAAATTTTGCATGATATTTGCCGAGTTGATTATCGAGAAAGTAAATAGAATTAATCTTAAGGGTTATATCCTTGAAGGTCTGTTGATTCTTCGGGAAAAACTTTTCGAAAAAAATTCCCTCAATATTTTCATCTTAGAAAAAGGTGGTGAATTATTGACTTCTAATGCTGAGACACCCTGTAAAGTGGCATATATCCATAAGTGTAAAATCAAACCTCACAAGCAATTAGATATTCCAAAAAAGTGATAAATGATATCCTGTTGAAAGTATCACATCATTTTTTTTTCGATATTCTGTGGTGCTGATGGGACTATCCACAAGAAATTTTGTACGATTTCATATTGTACTAACTTGATTTTTCTATGGTTCTGGTTGAGCTAGCATAACAAAATTTCGCACGAAGCTTCAAACAGTAATTCTGTATACACACGCAGAATCTCAACCGGCTCGAATCTGTAATCACGAAAATATTTGGTATTTCTTTCACAATATTTTTCGTTAATATTCTATGGTTCTGATTAGGTGATACCTTGAGATTTTACACGCGGTTTGAAATTGCTATTTCCTGTTAATATTCAAAATCTCAACACGACGGTGTTGAGAGAGGACTGAGGACACGGAAATATAAGAAAATTATATTTTTATATTGTACTCGAATTTTCTATGGTTCTGGTTAAGCCACCAACACGAAAATCTTTATGAATTCTGTATTAAATCGGATCGGATCTGGAATCACAGAAATATCGGACATTCCTGTCCCAATATTCTCCTATATTTCTATGGTTCCGATCAGGTCATTTTCCGAAAAAATCCGTGGTCGTGTCGGAGAAAGCTCGAGACCTCTTGAACCCGAGGTGTCGCCCGATCCAAACGGTCCAATTACCCGGGAAAGCACGATCGAAACGGCTAATGGGCCGTTCACACGAGGCAGAGAGACAACCCGCTCCTCCGAGAGCGTCTTCGGACGATCTTTCCGCTCGACCGGCTCCGGCGGATTGTGGCTCTGGTCGTAAACGGTCCGTAATTGGCGTAATCGAGAGATCTTCACTTTCTTCTTCCGCGAATTATCTCGCATCGATACCGTCGATATCCAGATGCCGCACACGTTCGGAAACTTTCATCCGGCTGTCGGACGCACACAGGGTGTTCGAGAGGCGCGGCAGCTTATACGCGAATATAGAAATCTCATTCAACCTATACAATGCAGAATATGATATGGCAGATATGAAGTCTGTGGTCCTTTTTTCTATTCTTAGTCGTTGGCTTTAAGATGCATAGAAAACCTGGTGTGTGCACTGATTCGATTTTGTTTCAGACTTTTTGAGATAGTCCACCTGTTGCTTTAGATAGAACTTACCAGAGTTCTGTAAGGTGTCTCTTTTATTCAACTCCTTTTATTCAATTATTCGTTGGCTCTAAGATGCATAGAAAACCTGGTGTGTGCACTGATTCGATTTTGTTTCAGAATTTTTGAGATAGTCCACCTGTTGCTTTGGCTAGAATTTACCAGAGTTCTGTAAGGTGGCACTCTTGAGCTCTTCCCGCTATCTGTCTGGCGCCGTTTAAAAATGTAAAACAGACTTTCAATTCAGTTCCTATCAAATTTTACTTAAATATAATGACAGATGGCTATTGGTCTGTTCAGAGTATAGAAGATTGTCACAAGCATACAATATAAAATATTATTGTTCTATACTCGAAGGTCAGGAGAACCGAGAATCGCGAGAAATGTCAAATATAAACGCTCTATGCGCCATCTGAAACTTACGCGATCTCTCAAAATCAAGTTGGTATAAATCTGAAAAGTCTTTTTGGCTGAAAGTTTTACAAGTACAGGAATAAGTAGACACAACAGGTTTTCTTTGCATCTTGGTTTGCTCATACTCTGACCTGATACAAATTGCACTTTTCTTTGTTTACCTAATCAACTTATCAGATATGATGTTCTTTTCTATTCATGTAATCTGCAGCTTCCATATTGTTCAATATTCTTCTATGGTGCTGATGATGTGATCAGATTGAATTTTGGGACAGCTCGAAATTCTTATTTTGATGCTAAATTTTATTTTCGAACTCGTAGTTTCAAAAATTAAATGAAAACTAGATTTTTACGATACTAACCTAACCTAAAAATGTGTCTAGATCTTGTTGTTCGATAGAACCGAGCTTACGGCTATAATGTACAGACATAATCAAATTTTACCACTAATTAATAGTCAGAGAGTCGAAAATTTCTTACATCATGAAGAAGTAGAGCTATCTGTTCGTAGAATGAGCGCTCAAAAAGAGTGGCCTTTTTGTTATCTAATTACCTTCAAGTCTCAGCCTGTATTCGTATGATTTCGTTCGCTTTTTCGTGCATAGAACAAAGAATATTATGCAAGTACGATAAGAAACGTTTTTCAATTCGTTTGACAACTGCGGTCGTTTTTATCCAGTGCACAAAGTAGTAGGCTGTGAACTTTGAAAGCAGGACCCGTTTTTATCGTGTGGATATATCATTCTATGCTCCCTGATCCGAGACCAGAGCAAATGTCAAAGACATTCACGTCTAGAGGAAAATGTCGGTATATCAGAACATTCGTCAAAAAAAAAAGAGTAACGGCGAATTCATTTATTATTCGATGCGAAAAATGCATTCATTTATCTTCGACTCTGAAAACATACGGCGAATTGTAAGTGATTGGACGTAATCTGCGAAAGAATGTTAACTACATTTCAGAACTCTATATACATCGTATGGTAATGAATTGCAAATGAGATTGAAAACGAAATTTTATATTCGAGAGTTTAGAAAATATATCTACTAACGGCTGGCGGTTTTTAATTAATTAGAAAGAAATTATGATCGATGGAGTTGAGAAATATGTAAATGAATCGATGTGAGTACCATTAGTTTTTTTTATTGTTTATACGATTCGAATAAAGCGGTTTACTTTTTATCACTACGTATTGAATCGAACGTAAAACGTAGAATCCTTTCGCAACGTACGCGATTAAATTAAAATTCAACCGTGTTCTATGCGACGTAACGATCATAGACGATTTCTTCTTCTTCTCGACAACTTTCATCCGATAACAGCCCGGCGGTTGGAGGAAGAACACAAACGAATGATTTCGAGAGAAACCCAAGTTATCTGCGCCAGCCGGTGTGACGAAAATCTAGAGAGACGGGAAAACTTATCTCGCGCGATTGGAAAAACAATAATCGTATCTCGCGAGATTGTCGGACCGTCGATTCAATGGTGGGCCAGCTTCCAATCTCTCTCAGATATGCGCAGCAACAATGGAGCGGTCACCACCGCTATTAGAGAACAAAAAGGATTGTTTCGCGCTATCGGCGTCGGATCTGGAGTGGTGCGAGGCCATGGATAAGAGTCGAGATTATTTCGACGACGAATTCTTCTTAAATTGTTTTCAGTATTCGCAAAGAAGCACTGATTTTTATAAAACAATTCACCAATTTCTCAACGTTCTTGCAGCGTGTATATTTATATGATTAAATGACATAAACTACTGAACACAAGTGACATAAGAAATGTCAATAAATACTACACAGTGTTGCCATTATACCCATTTTAAATTATATTATTCTTATTGGAAAACTTTATACTACGGAACTTGGGTCGGCATTGTAGGTGACCTCAGAGTAATAAACATAGAGGGAGCATAAGTCATTTTCAGTACACAAATTTTGTCTCCAACATGAACTATCAAAATTGACATAAAGCGCGTGGAAATGAAAACATCAGTGATAAGATATTTCACTCAATTCGCGAGTTTCTCCACAAAGAACGCACTTCTTATATCCCATAGTGAATCAACGTTTCATATCAACTCAAAATATATTGAAATGAATACCTAAATATATCAGAAATTCAGAAAACAAACTTCAAGCGTGCGAAATGACGTGAAACAACCGATGACATTAGGACCGCAAAAGCTGCCGAACCTTGGATTTCAGCAGGTAGATGCAGAAAATAATAAATATTCGTCTTATTGTAAATTCGACAATTAGGAAAAATATTGGATTCCAAATATTCAAATTTGCATATTTAATCGGGAATCACTCAAATAAATATATTTCATTCAATATAATATACATTCATAATGATATATTAAAATTGTAGATTTGAAAATATATCACAATCCGACAACGTAATCTAACCATGTTTATTACTCTGTGGAGGTGACAAATTCTCCATTTTTTGGTATTGTCAGAATTTTCAAAAACGTTGTACCTCCTCTATAGCTGCTTTAGGTATAATTTTAAATCAGTTTTAATCATAAAAATCGATCCAGCCGTTATAAATGCTGTAATTAACCCGAATACTACTTTTGTTAGTTCACGAACAATCCCCCAGAGGGCGTCTCGCCAGCAT
This sequence comes from Harmonia axyridis, assembly GCF_914767665.1. NCBI lineage: Eukaryota > Metazoa > Arthropoda > Insecta > Coleoptera > Coccinellidae > Harmonia > Harmonia axyridis. The sequence continues at coordinate 39,012,932 of NC_059505.1, forward strand.
TCACCATACTCTGTGCAATTTCTCAATGGAGAGACCCGATCATCTGCATTCCGATCTTTCCATCCGATGGGACGACGAATTTCGATAGGTAGGTAATTATTCTTTCGACGTCCGAACGATTTGTTGTTTGAAAGAGAACACTGGCCGATTCGGATGGAGGCGCTCAGGTTTGAATATTTCGCGAACTTTCACTGATTTTACATAACAGATATCTTTGTTGTGCGATAAGCCATTCATACATCGCGTTCAGGAATGCTTTCCGAAAGAAAACTGTAGTAACTGTGCGATAAGATCTGCTTCCGATGAGGTAACCGAAAAGACGATCTGATAGGTTTGGAATAGAGAGCAATTTCAATGTTCTATGGTCTCTATGGGGCATCAGCTACTAGCCGAATTTTGTGATACATTGTTTGATTTGTAATCGTCTCGAATAACTTTACTATTAAAAGATAGAACTATAGAGAATATACTAAGAAATTCAGAAATCATAGAATTTATCACCAGCAAAATTATTTGACAGTAAACGTCAGGTTGGGTAATTTTTCTAAGGTTATGCGACTTAACGATCGATGTCAAACAATGTTATCGTCTGAATGTTGATCATAGAAAAGAGTGGGATTACAATTAGGCCAGAAAGGTTGCTATAAATTAGCGAGAAGGTGATAATTATAATTTCAATATGCAGTTATAGAATTTCGACATTAAGGAGTTGCATGTAATCAGACTTGAATATACAGGGTGTTCTCAAATTAGAGGTACGAACGAAAATGACAGATTTTAAGAAAAAGAGTCCTATAAACATGGGTCGCAAACGCTTTGTTTTGGAGATACAGGGTGTTTGATTGATCTCATAACACTTTGCTTTCACAAGATGTTTAACTCGAAGTTGGCATATTTGAAGTTTTAATCATGTGATATGCTAATTTTGAATGCGAATCTACAGGGTGATATTTTTTTCTGGAACAGTGCCCGCTTCATTTCCCAGAACTTTTTTTTGGTGGACCACTGTTGGTTTAGAAGAATGTAAAAGAAAACTTCAGTCCAGTAGTACACTTTTTGGTTTCTTGTAATTTTGTCGTATCTGCTAAAGATTTCGAGAAAAAATTCCAATCACTTCTTTAGTAATTCAGGGAAATCCAAATTATTATAAAGATCCAGTTAATAAGCTGTGATGAATGAATAAATTATCAGTTTTGGTGCTTATTTACTCAATCTGTAGCGAAGATTGATAAGGATTCTATAAACTGTTATAAACATCACAAAAAGGTAAGACCATAAGACCAAGTATGTATCTCGAAAATGAAGCATTTGAGGACCCATGTTTATAGAACTTTTTTCTAGAAATTACCCAAGCTAACTTTCATTTTCCTTTGTTTCCACCAATTTCTGAACATCCTGCATATATTCGAGATTTCAACTGAAACTAAATATCTAAATTTGTTCAAATTGCTAATGTATAATTATGGTAGTACATTGAAACTAAATTAGTGATGATTATAAGTTCCTGATTATTTGAAATAATATGTTTAATTAAAAACATCACCGAAAAGCGAAGTGCAAACGTTCAACTAAAAATATTCTGAGTCGCAAAAAGCAAAGATTCAATCAGGAAAGATGATAAAACTATCATTCAATTGCAATTAGGCTCTTCGAAATACTTAGTCTACTTCAATATCAACTTGTAGATACCACAAATGATGTAGTTTCGGTGGTCTCAGTGTTGGTTATCGAAGTAGGACCACCCAGTATTAGAGGAGAGTTTCTGGTGATGTATCACCTAGTTCCACCAGGTCTACTGGACCATGTGAACCTTCCTCGCCATGAAGATTATAATATAATCACTGGACCTTGAATTTTTCCTGCAGTCAACCTGATATTATGATGAGTTTCTAGTTTTAAACAAACTTCATATTACGATCGAAGGAAGGAAACCACTTTTGATGAGTGAAGATGTATATTCAGATTCAGTAAAAAATTGTATTCGGATTTTTACAGTAGACAATTTTACAGAAAAAAGTCTGAAAAGAATTTTTTTAGTAATTCCATGAGTTTAAGATTGTTATTTGGATAATTCACGAAGTTTCAAGTAAGGACGAAAAACAAAGGATTTCACATGGAATGAGTTTATTTTCTATAAATTCATCTATAAATACATGTTGCGATATATAGTGTTAGAACTATTTAGTGTCTGCGTTATAAAGTTATTCTCGATTAAACATGTCAGCTTACGAGCCAAATTATCGTCATTTGCGGGAGGTTTTAATTTTCTGCTTTAATATGAAGAAATCTACGGCTTAGTCTCATCGAATATTCTCAAATGACTATAGTGAAGCCGCTATTAGTGAAAGAACGTGCCGAGAGTGGTTTCAACGCTTCAAGAACGGTGATTTTGACGTCGAAGACCAGCATGGCGGTGGAAGAGAGAAGGAATTCGAAGATGCAGAATTGGAGGCATTACTTGATCAAGACTCGTGTCAAACGCAACAAGAATTTGCAGGATCATTGGAAGTGACGCAACAAGTCATTTTAAAACACCTGAAAGTCAAGGGAATGATTCAAAAACAAGGAAATTGGGTGCCGTACGAGTTGAAGCCGAGAGATGTTGAACGGCGTTTGTTTGCTTGTGAACAGCTGCTTGCAAGGCAAAGACGGAAGGGATTTCTGCATCGCATTGTGACTGGAGCAGAAAATGGGTTCATAACGATAATCACAAGCGCAAAAAATCATTGGGATATCCCGGCCATGCTTCCACGTCGACAGCAAACCCGAATATTCACGGTTCCAAGGTCATGCTCAGTATTTGGTGAAAAACAAGAATGTATGATAAATACAAATGCATATATAAAAGCTCCAAAATAGCACATAAATGTTATTTACAACAATATCCAGAAAATTGCCACATTTTTTAATTTGGGCCGTTTTTCCGCCCCACCCTGTATATAGGCCGGCATTATCGATTAAGCCCTTCGCCCATACGCAGCCAAATCGTGAGGTATGCGATAAATGCATCGGATTCCTGAACGATGCTACGAAAATAGAAAGAGGCATATTTATGAGGAACGATCAGATGCAGGAAGTCGATTTTTGGTTTATTTTCGGTGCGACGACGGACGTCGAGACGACTATTTCTGAGGAAACGCCGCGACAAATCCTCCATAAGATCTTGGCGTCGCCAAGACCTCAATCTCTAATACGTCAATTTGTCCTATGCGGTTTGAAGAGATAACACAATGATTTATTGTACGGTTTATGCTTATCTGGCCGAGAAATTTGCGTGGGTCAATATTTGCGGTTGTTTTGATGCGGTTAAGACCAAAATTTAGCGGACGAATTGCTCTAATTGTCGATTAACCACGTCTAACTTTTAAATTAAAGAACACTTTATTTTCTGTGTCTATTCGTGAAGAGATTTTTCTCTATGCGTAATATTCTGTGGATATAATTCGTACAGTTGGTCAATCTGGAAATTGTTCATTTGAACTACGAACCATCGAAATGATGACAGATGAGATGGGGTGAAGAAATGCAAAATCACATAATTCTGTGAAATGTTCACTTTAATCATAGATTTTTTACGCAGAATTCGAAGGAATCTAGAAAGTTTGTGCTCTGGAAGACATGACAAATTATGTGGGATAGACGGACAATAAACTATTTATAAATTCACTTACCTGACTTCGAGACTGAGATTTAGACGTAAACATTCGGATATACTCGTATATTTTTAGAGAATAGGTATAAAGTTTTCCTACAATGTGTGCACATTCTAGCTTGGAATGTGGTGGATTAATAGTCGAAATGAAAGTGGAATCGATTTATTGTTTATTGTGAATTTCTATGGAACAATGAATCAAATGATCGGACTACAGTTATTTGAACTTGCTCTTCATTCAAGGAAACTTGATCACGATCGTTGATTGTCAAGTTAACATTCTTTCTATGGACTGACATATTGACGAAAATAAATATAGATAGAGGAAGTATAAGCAATCTTTACATGTTCCCCAACATTGTTAGATTACGTTGTATGATTGTGATATATTTTCAAATTCACAATTTTTACTATATCATTATGAATGTATATTATATTGAATGAAATATATTTATTTGAGTGATTCCAGATTAAATATGCAAATTTGAATATTTGGAATCCGATATTTTTCCTAATTGTCGAATTTATAATCAGCAGAATATTTATTATTTTCTGTATCTACCTGCTGAAATCCAAGGTTTGGCAACTTTTGCTCTCCTAATGTCATCGGTTGTTTCACGTCGTTTGGCGCGTTTGAAGTTTGTTTTCTGAATTTCTGATATATTAAGGTATTTATTTCAATATTATTTGAGTTGATATGAAACGTTCATTCACAATGGGACATAAAAAGTGCGTTCTTTATGGAGAAACTCGCGAATTGAGTGAAATATCGTATCACTGATTTGTTTTCATTTCCGCGCGCTGCATGTCAAATTCGATAGTTCATGTTGGGGACAAAATTCGCTAACTGAAATGACATAATATGCTCCCTCTATATATGTTTATTACTCTGAGTGTTAAACTAACGAGTAAGTTAGAATAAAATTGGTGATCAGTTGTTTACATTCAAACCGATTATCGGTTCAAAGGTAAACATCCGATGAAGGCACAGTGTGGCGAAACAATAATCGCAGTGTTATATTACAGTTTTGTGGAAATTAAGTTTAATATTTCTTTTAATTGACTTGTCGATAGCTGTGGTGATGGGTGATGGTTGACCTGATACACTCCCGTCGGAAACAATGGCCATCGATACGTTCTCGTATCCCTTTACCGCGCGGCGAAAGTGAACGGCCAAAGGCGGCGAGAAGGCTTCTGCTGGTCTCGGGCCAGAAACCGTCCATTGTTTCGTCCGCTCGCCGGACACTTTTCACACACTTTCTACGTCTTACGCGACCTTCCGACGGACGTTCTTACCAGGCATTTCCGACCCGGTGAAATGCCCGACATTCTCGACCATAAAATATAACGAGCCTAATTTTTTTTTTTTTTAATTATATCGCTATAATTGTTAATTGGTTGTTTTTTTATTGATTGTTTCGTTTTCTTCTTGACAGAAATTCATCTCAATATGATTAATCAGTAAAACACATTATTTCCGCTTATATTAATTGATTTCACAACAATTGTTTCGTCAAACTACATTTTTACTTCTTCAGGTTAGTATGGCAACTAACTACTCTCACAATATCTGTCTCCCTAAATAACGGGTGTTTTTTTTCGAAGTATATAACTTTAAGTTGGCATTACTGTTCAAGATGGCGACCGATTTAACAGCTGTCAAGTGATTTATTCTCAGTTTGGTTTGGCAATTCATCATGAATAGACTCACGTCTGAACAACGCTTGCAAATAGTGCAATTTTATTTCGAAAATAATGGTTCTGTGCGGAATACGTATCGCGCACTACGTCCATTTTATTTTGTTTAGCGATGAAGCGCACTTCTGGTTGAATGGCTACGTCAACAAACAAAACTGCCGAATTTGGAGTGAAGCTAATCCTCAAGTGTATGTCGAAACACCGTTACATCCAGAAAAACTGACTGTTTGGTGCGTTTTATGGGCTGGTGGAATCATTGGCCCGTACTTCTTCAAAAACGATGATGGCCAGAAAGTTACAGTCAATGGTGATCGGTATAGAGCCATGATTACTAACTTTTTCATTCCTGAATTGAACAATCATGAAGTCCAGGAGCTGTGGTTCCAACAAGACGGCGCAACATGTCACACAGCTCGTGCCACAATCGATTTATTGAAAGACACGTTTGGTGACCGCCTAATTTCACGTTTTGGACCTGTGAATTGGCCTCCAATATCTTGTGATTTAACACCACTAGACTACTTTCTGCGGGGCTATGTAAAGTCATTGGTCTATGCGGATAAGCCACAAACCCTTGACCATTTGGAAGACAACATTCGCCGTGTTATTGCCGATATACGGCCACAAATGTTGGAAAAAGTCATCGAAAATTGGACGTCCAATCACCAATGTTCACAAGTAAACATACGCCGTTCAACATCTCTCGGCTTCAACTCGTACGGCACCCAAATTTCTTGTTTCTGAATCATTCCCATGACTTTCAGGTGGTTTGAAATGCCTTGTTGCATCATTCCCAATGATCAATTCTTGTTGCGTTTGACACGAGTCTTGATCAAGTAATGCCTCCAATTCTGCATCTTCGAAAACCTTCTCTCTTCCACCTCCATGCTGGTCTTCGGTGTCAAAATCACCGTTCTTGAAGCGTTGAAACTACTCTCGATCCGTTCTTTCACTAATAGCAGTCTCACCATAAGTATTCGAGAGCATTCGATGAGTCTCAGCCGCAGATTTCTTCATAGTAAAGCAAAAAATTAAAACCTCCCGCAAATAGCGAGAATTTTGGCTCGTAAACTGACATGTTCAAACGAAAACAACTCTATGATGCAGACACAAATCGACTTATATTTCGATGACGTTATGTTTAAAAATACCCAAGCTTATTGTATGAAATCTACGATCTATTTATTTCCACTACCACTTACCGCTATAGCCATCATCGCAAAACGGCGGAAGCAAAGTTGATAATAACTGTCATTCAAATAAGGACCGAATCCATCAAATAAATCCATTTTTTTTTTCGTTTCAGGTCACGCACAAGGTCAACGGCGCCGTGATGGTGCTCAAGATGAACCAGCTGCGCTCCAACAGGCGCAACATGCTCAAGGAGGTGCAGCTCATGAACAGACTCTCGCACCCGAACATACTCAGCCTGAGGGGGGTGTGCGTGCACGAGGGTCAGTTGCACGCCCTCACCGAATACATCAACGGCGGCTCCCTCGACCAGCTGGTGCAGAACATGGACGTCGATCTGCCGATGGCCACCAGGATATCGCTGGCCTACGACATCTCCTGCGGCATGGAGTACCTCCACGCCAACGGGGTATTCCACAGGGACCTCACGAGCAGGGTGAGTTATTATCCCCTATTTTAGCCTAAAAGGGTAGGAGAGAAAACTCCCCTCGCCGTCGGCTTGCTCACTCTTCGCTAAGAGGAACATTCACTGAATCCCAGATATTTAAAATATCAGAAGGGAAGAGCTCGGTCGTCTCCTCGATCCTTGAGGTTCTTCTGGTCCTCGTCGAGCTTCTGGTTCTCTTTCTTCCGATCCCTGGAGCTGTCCGTTGCTTCCTAAGAGTTTTCTCGCCGTCCTTTGAGTACCTAGAAGAACAGCTTTTTGCATTATATAACATATATACTCACTAAGTTCTAGTTGCTTGATATTTCTCTTGAGATTTTTGGGTACTACTCCAGTTGTTGAGATGATAATTGGAATAGATCTCGTTTATATCATTCCCCAGTGGCGCTTTGTCTGAAACTCGAGGTCCTTGTATTTTGACATTTTTTAGACCTCTTTTAGACGCATGTTGTTATTTGGTTTTGTTACGTCGATGAGTATTGCTGTCTTTTGATGTTTATCAACCAGTATTGTATCTGGTCTGTTGTGAGGGACTGTTTCGTCAGTCAAATCTGTATGATCCCAATACAGTTTATAGCGTTCGTTTTCCAGGGTGGTCTCTGGTTGGTACTTGTAGTATGGCACTTTTTCCAAATGAATCAGTTCTTGCCGATTCTTGGTGGAGTATCTTTCCTACTGCATCGTGTCTCTCTTTATATTCATTTCCTGCAAACATTTGACATCCTCCCGTGATATGTTAGATTGTCTAATTCGTCTAATTCATTTCGGCATCGATCGTCAGTAATAGTTCTATCCTTAATGATATGCCTGCTGTAATTCCTCGTTAAGATCACTTTATCTTGGAATGCTAAAAGAAAACCTTCCGTTTCTGGATACATTGCACCTGATGTGAGCCAATAGTTCGACGCTTCAATGTCGACATGATCCTGGTTCACTTCGTTGAAATGTCTTCCATGCAGGGGTTTCTCTCTCCATCTATGCAGTTTTATTATTATAATTATTCACTGAATAACGGGGTCGTTGTTGCTCTGTTAGCCTTCCGGGAACTGCAACCAATTTGATCTTTTATTCTTAACCCTACCTATCCATACAAACTCAGAGGCTCCGTCGATAGGGTTAACGAAAACGACAACATCCTTAGGAGCCTCGACTATTACTTCGTGAGTATCCAGAACTGACTTTACCATATGAGTGGTTCTTAGGCCAGTCAGCCCCGAACATTTGCACACTATGAGTTCGGCTGTTTCTAATTCCTCTCCACAGAGCCTACTTATCTCATCTGCTGACTATCCATGCGGTACAAAAGGTATTTGGACCGACAGTGTCTTGTCAGCAGTCCCACCATTACCTGAAGATTAGCTCGTGGTAGCTTCAGAAGCTTCTTGGTATAGGTCGGTGGAAGCACCATAAATGTCTTTGCCTTAGCAAGAGCCGGAGTGTTTCTCCAGGGGATTTTTCTGCTGTCCCACTACCATTGGTGGCAGCTGTCTTATATTGGTCTCTTCCAAGCCCAGAGAAGATTTCAGAACCAACAGGTGTTAACCTTGATGCTCTTTTTGCAAGTTCATCAGCTTTTTCGTTTCCTTCAATACCACAACTCCCCGGTACCCATAGCAGAGTTTCTTTATTCCCTCTGGCCAGTTGATGTATGGTATTACGGCACTCCCATGTCAGTAGAGACCCCTGGCTATATGATTGCAGGGATCTCATCGTGGCCTGGCTTTTTATGTAAATACGCGCCTCTTTGAGGCTTCTTTTGAGACAATCTTGGACGCAAGTATAGACAGCTAGTGTCCAGGTTTGCAAGATAGAGGGCTCACTTCCCAGGGATCTAGATATCCTCGTTCAGGTCCATCTACCCCAATACATGTGTCTCTTTCTGGTTTTGATGCTTTAAAACTCAAGTTTATGGCCGATTGAAGTTTTTAAGGCAATGGTAGATGTATTTCTACATTACAGAAGGTTATTTCTAGAACTGTCGTCTAGCCTATCACTTCACAGCAAAAATGGTTCTGAAAGGAACTAGGAAAACCCACTAACACGAATGGCCGAGTCTGTAAATATCATCTGTCGAAGGCCTAAAAGTAGCAAATTTAGGTAGATGCAGTTTGCATATGCATTTGAGTTCCGTTGATTGTTATCCTTTCTTTTTCGAGGAAGAAATTACTCTAAATACGACGAAGAACACGTACCAATTACGACGATCAGGTTGAAAGCAGATATTTACATATTTCCTTGAGAAAATTGCCTATTATTAAATCATCGAGAAAGACTAGTCATTGAGAAACCTAATTCCTGATGCCGAAGTGTTGAGAAAATATGCATTATTGTGTGCCGTGTAATGTTTGAGATATAATTGCTCTGATGCTTATCTGTTTAGGATAGAGATTAGCCTAATAAGAAACTCTAGATTATTTTAAACGTGAACGTGTACGAAAGTGAATTTAGATAAGAATATTCAATTTTGGCGAAACAGGAAAAGTTAAATCGAATTTGAAAATTTCAACGGCAGAGCCCCTATCGGCAAAAATGTGAAGCGTATGCGGCGAGATATCTACTGGTTTCTTCATCTCCACTAAACTTATCTGTTTCTCTCTCTTTCTCCAGAACGTCCTGGTGAAGCACCTAGACGGCGGCAAGATGCAGGCGGTGGTCGGCGACTTCGGCCTGGCCGCCCCCATCCCACCTGCCGACTCCAAGACCAAGCTGGGAACCGTGGGCTCGCCCTACTGGATGTCCCCGGAGTGCATCAAGGGCAAATTCTACAACCAACTGAGCGACGTCTTCAGCTACGGCATCGTCCTCTGCGAGATGATCGCCAGGGTGGACTCTGACCCGGACATGCTGCCCCGCACCAACAACTTCGGCCTCGACTACCTCGCCTTCACCGAGCTGTGCGACCTGCGCATCATTGTACCTGACTTTCTGAAACTGGCCTTCAGGTAACCAAACTAGATTCCCTCAGATTTATCAGTTCATTTTAACTACCGGATCATTTGAACTACCGGATCAAATGACCTACTGATTCATTTGAACTACCAGATCAATTGACCTACTGGTTCATTTGGACTACCGGCTAAATTAACCTAATAAGAAGTAGGCTCAACTTTAGGTACATGTAGCAACATGATCTGTCGTTTTTTAGATGCTGTGCAGTTGAACCAGACCAACGTCCCACGTTCACCGAGATCAGAAGGTGCCTGAAAGAAGTAATGACTGAATTGGACGCGTTCGGAGTCCGAAAAGAAGCGGACAAGGGGGGATACGTGGCCAAGAGTGAAGAGCAGCTGCCCGGCCTTCTGTCGGTGCAATCTTCTGCGCCCCAACACAGAAAACGTACGTATCTGACGGACCAAATATTTCAGCTTCCTACGTTTTCTGACAGGGAGTTGTCTGTGTTTTAAGAAGGGATGAAATTCAACTCGATGTGATATTGATCTGTGTCATTTATTCTTACTATATTTTATCTTTTAATAGAATGTATTTATGTATTCATGGTGTTTAATTTATTATTTAGTTGTGTTTCACGTTCTATCTTATGATTTTCGATTCAGATGGGTGTTATTTAGAGAGAGGAAGAGTATAAGTGTAGAGGGATATTCCAAATTTCATTTGTGAGCTTTTTTTTCAATAATCTGTGTGATAGAAAAGGGTATGAATGCATGACGTGAACGACAGTCCCAGGGAAATTAAGAAGAATTGAACGTTTAAAAAAAGAAGAAACAAATTTGAAAAGTTACTCCCCTTTCTGTTGATGTAAGTAATTTTCAAAATCAATGCCCCCTTAACAGTTTCATACAGATAATATATTTTCCTACAATGGCATTACTCTAGTTTATGGTTAAATAAAAGGGTATTTTCATTTCTTTCAACCATTCTATATTGGGCCTCAAAAATTTTAAACAGTAACAAAGCCTACACAGAACACAACTGGTCCTTCTAACTGCCTACAAGCCTCTGAGTAGTGAAATGGAGCTAGGACATTCAGCATAAAAACTATAAATGTGAAAAGATCCATCATTTTTATATTTGATATACAAGGTGTTCCTAAATTGGGGTTATAAAAAGGAAACAAAGCGCAAACAAAGCATTTGCGGGCCCATGTCTTTTTCTTAATATGATTCGAGGAATCTGTCATTTTCGTTTCTATCTTCAATTAAGGAACACCCTGTATAATGATCTGAGATGAAAATACCCAACTTAATAAAAATTGAAGAAACAAAAATCATAACTTAGAAAATAGCTCGATCTGATGTCCCAATCCTATGTTGCAGTAATACACAGGAGGTCTCTTTCCGAGGACGTCTCTGTCCTGACCCTGTCCATGTTCGGCTCTCCAAGCGACAAGGCCCGAAGACACGCCATCCACATGTGCCAACAGGACCCACACTACAAACCCCGCACTACCAACCCGTTCGCCTCCCTGGCGCAATTCAGGGGCGTCAAAAAGTTCCTGGGTAACTTCTCCTCCTGCTGCGAGCTGCCCTCCTACGTTCCCGCCGCGAACGACACGCCCAAATCGCTGCCCGGTTCCCCCACCGCGGCCAGGAAGCACGCCAGCACTCGTTCCCCCCTCTACGTCCATCCGCTGTTCAGGGCGGGGTCAAGCACCAACCTGTCCGACTCCGGCACGTTGGAACCTGTACCGTGCATGCGTCGACGCGGCTCGTGTGAGTCGGGTTTCTACTCTAGCGTGGGAGAGTGCCTTTCGCCCAATTCCTTCTGGGACAGCGGGACGGCTGTTAGTTCTTTAAGGTCTTTGGACGAGCTGGAGCCTGCAGAACTCCACGCCCTCTGTAAACGCGCGTCCTCTATCTACACAGACAGCAGCGAGGATATATCCAGCCTCACAGGTTCCGAATGGACCACGCAGGATCTTCAGCCCAACATTTCGGTTATAGTGGATTATTTCGAGAGGAAGGGCGCCACCTTGCGGCATCCCGGCGGGGTCAGAGGTGGCCTACAGTTGAGCTCTAGGATAGCCGCCTTGCGTAGATCCCTAGAGAGACACGGTAACGTCAGCGTTTCCGTTTCCGGGACCAATCACCACGTCCCGCAGCGTCCAAAGTGTTCCAGACTGGTGATCTGCGAAGGTGCTGTCAAATCCAAGTTGCCTCTTTTCGATAAGAAGTAGGCTCAGGTGTCTTCCCTTCAATCTTCCTGTTGTCGTTCTTTGTGGTTTCTTCTAGTCAAAATGTCTATAACGAGCTGGCCTATCTACTCGAAAAGTTGTGAAAGACTAAGATTGCCTAAAGTCCGGTGGCTGATTACCGGACACTTATCGAAGAACCACTGAAAATCATTTTAACAAGTGCTGGAACCCCACCCCGGACAATCCTTTAGAGTAGTATCCTGAAGATTCACTTGCTTAGATCGAAGTTTATAGTTGAATGATTTTATTTTACTTCAGACATTGGATACTGGGGATTGTGTCCCGGTTGGGGTACTTGAGTTCGAGGTAGCTAATCCAAACTGTCCAGTATTAGGTAATGAATAAAATGTAAATAACGTTTAAGACTGAATTTTCACATCTTATATTAGAGATCAAGTTTGAGAGATGTAAAAAATTGTATTTTTCTCGGTATTTATGACGCTATATTTTCATAAATTCGAAAATCTTCGATTGTACAGCCTGTATCAGGCCTATACAGGGATCGTGGTAGGATTGTTAAAATGATTTTCACATTTTTTTCTTCATGTTCCTTGTAGAGAATTTATAGAGGCGATAACCAAAAACGATCAATATTTTGTTTACGAAATCGTCTTTCGTTATCGCCGTTGAACAGAACGTTTTTTAATTGGTGATGAAAAATTGATTAATTTTAATACATACGAAGCATACTTTTGTTGCTATGAAGAAGTGGTTATATAATTATTTAGATGAAGCTGACCGTCCAAGTGTTTGATATATTGGTGAAAATTTGTTGAGTTGGCAAAACGGTCTGTTTGTTGTATCTTCCAATGTCTTGTCAATAAAACTGTATACTAATATTTAGCGAATATAAATAATTTTTCATTTGTTTTGTTTCATTCACCCACATTCACATTAATGAAAAAAGGTATGGAGATAATTTATTTAGAAAAATAAAATTTGCTCACCAACCTGTAAAATTTAGTTGATGCAATATAATTTCTTTTTTGTTTGATAAAGAGAGAAATAATTTTTTGATGCAATTCAGTCAGCTAACGACCGAAGTATTCCTGCAAGTGACAAGTAAATTTGCTAAAATAAATATAGAGGGTGATTCCTTAAGAATGTACAATCTCTCAATTGGAGATTCTGGACCTCAAAGTATGATACAAATAATGCTAGTTCCTGAGAAACTGGGTGTTTAAAGTTTAACTATGAATTTTGATAGTTTTTTCACGTTTTTCGGCATAACGATTGTCAATTTTGATTCTAATTGTAAACAGCTAAAAGAAGACAATGGTTACACTAAGTTATTTTTAGTAAATTAAAGCAAATTTTGTTGTAGGAGGAACTATGAGTAGAATAAAGCTCTTTATTTTTATTTATTATTTTATTTCAAAATATTTACAATTTATATATACAATATGTACAAGAAAAAATCATATAATATTAGTAATCTGCCGCTGTGTTGGACAAATAGTCCCTCTTTCCAATATTAGAAGCCTGTTTGTTCTGAGCAGCCTCCAATTTGGGACAATTTGTAATACGATGACCCAGACCTCCACAATATGTACACCCTTTCTCTCCCATGTTGAGATATATCTCATTCTCCGAACAAATCTCGAACAGAAAGGCTGGAACTTTCTGCTTCGATTCTATCAATAGATGCTTCAAGTCCAAAAGTACGGATTCTTCGTTGGACTTATTAACGAATGTTGTAGCTAGACCTTTGTTCCCAGACCTCCCAGTTCTTCCTATACGATGCACATAGTTTTCCACGTCATCGGGCATATCATAATTAATAACATGTTGAATGTCGGCAAAATCCAATCCTTTAGAAGCGACATCTGTTGCTACAAGGACATCCTTCTTGCCTTTCCTGAAAGCTTCCACTGATCTGGACCGTTCCTCTTGATCCTTTCCTCCATGTATAGCAACAGCTTCAACCCCCTTCAATAACAAATACTCATGAATGGCATCGACATCTTGCTTTTTCTCAGCAAAGATCAACACAGGAGGGGCTGTCTTCTGAAGACAGTTCAACAAATAAACAATTTTCGCTTCTTGTTTAACATATTCAACTTCTTGGATAACATTGATAGAAGCTGCTCCTGCCCTACCAACATTGATCGTAACAGGTTTCACCAGAGCCGATCTTGCAAAGTTTTGTATCTTTTTCGGCATAGTAGCGGAAAAGAGTAGTGTCTGTCTCTGTCCTCGGAAATAAGAAAATATCGTTCTTACATCCTCTTCAAAACCCATGTCAATCATACGATCCGCTTCATCCATACATAGATATCTGCAGACAGAAAGACGGACTGTCTTTTTCTCCAGCATGTCCATCAAACGACCTGGAGTAGCGACCATGATATGTACGCCTTTTTGAATTGTATCTAGAGCTTCCTGAATTGGTACACCTCCAATTGCCAAGCAACATCTTATTTCTGGCAAATTGTGCTTCAAAGTAAAAGAACAGAAATACTGGATAATATCAAAAGTTTGCTTGGCTAATTCACGAGAAGGACATATTATCAATCCGTAAGGTCCCTCATTTTTTCCAAACGGAGACTTGTATTCTTGCTCTAAGCAGAACATTATCAGAGGAAGGACAAAAACAAGAGTTTTACCGGAACCAGTGTAAGCAATGCCAATCATGTCTCTACCAGATAACACAGTTGGTATGCCTTGAGCTTGAATTGGGGTCGGTTTTTTAATGTGCTTTTCTTTCAATCCCATTATTATACTTTTTGGCAATTTCATATCTTTGAACGTTTTTAAGGGAGGAGGAATGTCTTCACCTTCAGCAAGTATCCTCATTTTTTGTCTTAATTTATCATGTCTACTATGTGAACTCTCCAAAATATAGCGGGGAGGTCTCCAACTTGTTTTTATAGGATCATTATATTGTATGCCTTTCGCTAATTCTGAGACACCCATGAGAGCTTTCTTTTCTGCTACTATTTCTAATATCTCCTCTTCCTTTTTCAATTGCCTCTCCACTGCACTAACTTTCTTAGCTTCTGCAATTTTCTTCAACTCGGTGTGTTGATCAAGTAGGGACACTTTATTCTTCCTGCTCCACAATTCATCATCATCTTCTTCGTTTTCGCTGGACTGGGACTTTTGAGATTCTGTTTCTTTTAAACGGCCTAGTTTCAATAATTTTTGCTTTTTTCTTTCTTTCACCGGTACGTAAGGTACGTAATTGTCATCACTTTCCGAATCATTGGATTCATCGTGTCGGTATCTTTTAATGGAATTTTTATCATAGCTCATCTTAATATTCAACAAAACCAATTTTTTTGCAAATTATCAGATAATTATTTGACAGGTAACATACACAAATAACAAAGTACAATAACCATAGACCTATATAAGATAGTCATAGAATACAATATATTTTCAAGCATAGAATATAAAGTATTCAAGTCTCAGAGGAAGGAATAAAGACGTGGATCAAATCAGGAACCTGGATTACGCTCTAATCACGCATGGAAAAACTGTAGCGACGTTCAACATCCTCTGTCTTCTGATCTCTAGATTTTGTACAGATATAGAATGTTTATTTCTATGGTTTTGCAGTGCTGCTTCTAGTGGCCAAGAGCCGAAGCTCTCTTAGAGGGTAGTGAAGTAGTAGCTGTTAACTACTAGAGGGCAGAACTAGCTAACGATACTGATAAGATCAGAAATAAAGGGAATTATTATATTTATTATTATAACTACATGCTCTATCTACCAGTAGATCTTCAGCTTCGCAATCATGAAATATATACCGATGCCGACTTAACTAATTCGCTAAAATTTATTTTTCATCGAAGTGTTACATGGTCCTTTCAAAATTTCAAACCAAGATGAATTTGATCTTACATGGAAGCCAACAGCTATAATTTATATATGCTCATTATTCACATCTGATATTTTGAATATTATTATAAAATTTTCTTTCACAATTCATAGAGTTTTTGGATATATTAACAATGGTAAACAACATCTACATGTTTACCTACCTACAAGATTAATGAAAGAAAAAATCGAATTTTTTAACTGTCGATTTTAAGTTTTTATGAAAACCAATATTTATCATCAAAGTTGATAACAGATTTGTGTTCAGGTTAGATCTGTAATATTTTCAATTTATTCATAAATATTAAACTCCAAAATAATATTGGACTAACTAATTTCAACAGTTGAAATTTTTATAAAATATTCCAAATGACTCCAAGATAATAGAATCATCAATGATTATTTCCACTTGACGGACCCTTTTTTTTGATATCTGAAAATTTGAAATTCAAATTTTTCAAAACTAAAATTGATGTTTAATGGACCGAATTGATGGAAATTCATTATAGATAAAATAACAGAACAATAGCAATCAGTGAAAATGTAACCTGATGAAGCAAGTGTTGGCAAAACAATTGTCACCAACATTAAAAAGATTAGTGGATATTACTTTGTTTTATTATTTTATCTAGAATTAATGTTATCTCATTCATTTAATTGAGGGTTGTGAATTAAAATAGTTTTACTTCTCATAACTTATGTTTATAACTTAACTTTAAATATAGGTAAAAAATTAATTTTTAGAAATACTATACAATCATGTCAAGGGCTCTGAATTAATTAGATGTACAAAAGAAACATTCCAAACACAGAGATCAGGACCTATTTCAAGAGGTGGAAGTGTTTCTGTAAATTAACAGAAAAAGATTTTAATTACATTTTACAATCACATGGAAAGAGTATCAATCAGTCGGTTTTAGTGTTTTTACAGCCATTTCACTACCCTGCGAATTGGAATCATCAGAGAATGTCATATGAGACGATGAAAAATCTGTAGGTCCTTGAGAATCTCCTCCAGTAGAAAAACCTAAAATTAACATTTTTCAGAGAAAATAGGTAGGTACTAAGGGTATTATTGTAATATAACATTTATTAATGATATTAATAGTAACTGTTTGAGTTGTTCGAAAACCAGAACTTACAGGTGTTAGAATCCTCGGCTATACTAAAATTTGAGTTAGAATTTGAATTATCAACTGCATGTTTACGAGATATGTTCTCCTTATTAATTTCCTTCTGCTTGTGAATCTTCTTTGATTCACTATTTGCTGCTGGCACCCATTTGTATATTTTCATAGTTGTATCACCAATCGTGACCCATTTCTTTTCCCTTAGAAAAAATATAATTTCGAGTTTCTTCCTTCATACTGAAAGTTGAAAAGAAATAAACTTACCAGTGTCGAACTCGATCTATCACATTCATTACTTTTTTGATATCATCTTTGGCTCTACTACGAGTCTCGGCTCGAATAGATCTAGACATTTTGCTAACTTATGGAAATAACGATTAATGCTTAATCAGGAATTTTACAATTGTATTTACTTTGCTTTAGGTCATTTCTCCATATATAAACGTTATTTCAAAGATTTGCTGCATTGACTTCCTTTTTTACAAAATTACAGTAAAATTCCTCAATCTAACTTTACTTCTTAGTAAAAATTACAAATATAACCCCAAAACCATAATGAACACAGATTAATATGTTCAATTTTTGGCGTCAGTTAGGTTTTGTGATTGCGGTATCTTTTTTAGTGTTTTAGCGGAGTTGCCAAATTTGTTTTATTCTCTTGAATTTCGAGATAATCTGAAAACTTCTGTATTGATTTCTATTTCAAAACGTTCAGTTCATTTATATATTCAATAGAAAATAATTTCGCATTAATTTAGTTCTTACAATTACCTAATGATATAAAAATTGTTGATGTGTGTAATATTTTAATATTTCCTAGTAGGAACTCTCCCAGGTAAAAGTGGCAATGTAGGTTACAGTATATTTTTTTAGGTTATACTGCTAAAATTTTGAATTATTGAAGTATTTAGTGTTGTAACGCTTTGATTTTGATGAAATCGTGTATTAAATATATGTACGACTTTTTACATATTCATATATTTGGTTTTCCCGTACATGTAATACATTCGGACATTTCGCTTCACAGTACGCAGTATCCATATCAGTGTCATAATGATGGACGAAAACGAAGCTGCCTTATTGCGTATAAGTTTTGCTTCAGTTAAACGAATAGATCCATACGTTAAAGAGATTTTAGCCACTTCATCACACGTTGCCTTATATAGATTCAATACAATTACTAACGAATGGGAAAAGACGGGAGTTGAAGGTGCTCTTTTTATTTATAGTCGAAATGGTGAACCTTTCCACAGTATTTTGGTTATGAACCGATTGGACCCTAATAATGTAATAGAGCCCATCGTCAAAGGATTTGAATACCAACTTCAAACACCGTTTCTACTTTACAAGAATTCTCATAGTAAAATCTTCGGCATTTGGTTCTTTAAAAGAGAAGATTGCACCAGTGTCATTTCTCTTATAGACCTAGTAATGGAAAATTTAAAAGAAAATTGCGAGGAGCATGTTAATAAAAAGGAAAATGGCGTGGACATTTTCAGTTTGTTGACCAAAGCTCAGCAAGAATTCAACAGAACACCTACGAGACAAGAAACTGTGCCCCAATTCGCATCAACCCCAAGACTAACTGATGTTACTTCCAAAAGTGTACAAGACTTTTTCGCCAAAGCAAGCACTAAAACAACACAAAAACCAGTTGATACTGGTCATGTGTTACAAAGACTTATGTCAAATCCTGCTCATTCTGTTGAACATATTGAAAAACAACAACAAAGATCTGTGACACCTCAAGAACCGCTACCAAAACAATATATGTGTATGGAAAAGAAAGCCATTCCCATCCCAATACCTGGTAGAAGTGATAGTCATGGAATGTGTGAAGGTAGTCTAGGTTCAAGTTTAGGTATTTTACAAGGTCATTCACCTTTAAGTTCACAATTGACCAGTCAGTCATTATGTGAAGACAACCCAGATTTATTGGGATCTTCTCCATTCGTATCATTTATGGAAAATGCAAAACCTCTATTGATGACTCCGATGATGTTCACAACACCATCGTCGTATAAGGACAAAAACGAAGCATTACAAGCTGGACTTGTTTCTTCTATAAATCAGAATGATCCAAATGATGGAATAGATTTATTGACGGAGAAGCAGTTAGCACAAGCTCTTATACATATGTTAAAGCATAATTCCGATTTTACTCGACAAATCCATGAGGCATATGTCAATTCGATCATGGAGAAAGTAAAGCCAACATAACAATGGAATCTGTTCCACAGTTTTCTCAATTTTATTGCCAACTATTATGAAGGATTTCATCACATTTTTTCTGAAATCTGGCCAACTAGTCGTTTGTATTGACATTCATATTTTATTTCTGACGTTTTATTATTTGAAAATTTTTACTTGGGAAATAAAGTTATGAAAGAGATCAACTGTACTATTTAAGTTTATTGTTTTTAATATTTCATATCTCTATTTGATCTCATTTCATTTTTGATAGTCGTTCTGAATTTCGTACAGAGTTTTTTTTGGACTCATTAAAAAGTTGTTGAGCAGCTTTCAGGACCACTATTGTTGACATAAATTTCTTGAAAATGTGTAGAAATTGTTATTTCAGCTGCAAAACCTGAAAAAATGTACTATATATGAAATTTTTCATCTGAAAAGTTTTTCAAACATGAACAGTTCTTAATTTATTAGAACATTTTATACTACCATCGACATTATCTGCATTTGATATTTATAGTAGTTATTATGGTGTACTGTTCTTTTGACTGTTTAAGCAGTTTTTGGTTAATAATAATAATATTACACATAATGATGAGAACTTTGACTCTTTTTATACCTTTCCAGTCATTTTTTTATTCAGAAAATTTGAATAATCAACTTTTTTTTTTCAATTTTCAATATTTCGATTCCATATTAACTGAAGATATCGGAAAATTGTGTCAAACACCACCAAAGCAGTCCATAGGAGAAACCTGGATTTTTCAATGAAATAAACTTCAATGGTTTTCTAGAATTTCACTGAATCAATTAGTGAATATCAAAAACATATCAGACAAAATTTTTTACTTAAACTGCTATATTTGGAAACATTTAATTACAAATATACATGAACCAATGTTAGTTTATATACAATGGAATAAGTGATTATCTTCTCACAAAATGGAACCATGAAATATGTAGTCGTATTTTAAGAAAGAAATATGCATAGTTAAACTCCTAGTCCTCTGATCGATTCAAACAAAAACCAGCTGACAAAATGATAACTATTCTTCGTAACAATCTCATTTTACATCGAAACGAACATGATTTTTTAGTCTTCACTTTACTCTACCGAAGATTAAACTTAAAAACAGTTCCGAACGAAACAAACAAACTTAATAATCCACAAACTTGTTCTCATTGGCCCTTTCTTCAGCCCTGGCCTTCATTCTAGTGATGAAAGCGGCTCCCTTGTTTTTCCTAAAGTTCTCGTAGGGATCGTTCAGATTGCAACCGACACCTTTGAATTGGTCCTGTTTGTCTCGAACGTCCCCCCCTGAGATTGGGGCGTCGATTCCTTGCTCGTTGGCCCCGAGACCGCTACCACCCCATCCCATTTTCTTCAGCATCTGATGGCCTTTGTTCGACTGGTCCAACTCTTGGTCATCGTTTCTCATGTAGCTGGAGCCGCTATAACAAAAAGAGGTATTATTTGGTGGTGAAGAAATGAAAATTCAAGTTCGAATTGGGGCTTATTAATTGAGTAATTTTAAAGTTACAAAAATTGGTTTAGATTCTACTTCATTTTGATAGTTAAACGCCTAAAAATGTCAGAAATCAAGTATACACTTGATTTACAGATCGCTTTGCCAGATACAACAAAGAGCCATCTCTTAATTCCTTCAGTGAATTAAATGCTTGGGTGTCTGGTAATGATATTGGTCAATATTATTCTTATATTTGTGTTAAAGCTGATTTTCTTATTGTTTGTAACGGGTGTTTTTTTTTTCGAGGTATATAACATTAAGTTGGCATTACTGTTCAAGATGGCGATCGATTTAACAGCTGTCAAGTGATTCATTCTCAGTTTGGTTTGGCAATTCATCATGAGTAGACTCACGCTTGCAAATAGTGCAATTTTATTTCGGAAATAATGGTTCTGTGCGGAATACGTATCGCGCACTACCACCATTTTATTTTGTTTAGCGATGAAGCGAACTTCTGGTTGAATGGCTACATCAACAAACAAAACTGCCGCATTTGGAGTGAAGCTAATCCTCAAGTGTATGTCGAAACACCGTTACACCCAGAAAAACTGACTGTTTGGTGCGCTTTATGCCCATAAAGCGCATAAAGTTGGAATCATTGGTCCGTACTTCTTCAAAAACGATGATGGCCAGAACGTTACAGTCAATGGTGATTGGTATAGAGCCATGATGACTAACTTTTTCATTCCTGAATTGAACAATCATGATGTCCAGGAGCTGTGGTTCCAACAAGACGGCGCAACATGTCACACAGCTCGTGCCACAATCGATTTATTGAAAGACACGTTTGGTGACCGCCTAATTTCACGTTTTGGACCTGTGAATTGGCCTCCGAGATCTTGTGATTTGACACCGCTAGACTACTTTCTGTGGGGCTATGTAAAGTCATTGGTCTATGCGGATAAGCCACAAACCCTTGACCATTTGGAAGACAACATTCGCCGTGTTATTGCCGATATACGGCCACAAATGTTGGAAAAAGTAATCGAAAATTGGACGTCCAGATTGGACTACATCCGAGCCAGCCGTGGCGGTCATATGCCAGAAATCATATTTAAAATATAATGCCACAAGATTATCTTGCGGATAAATAAAATTCATGTCAATCGAATAATCCATCGTTGTTTTATTGCAATTTAAAGTTCCATAGCTCTTAAAAAAACACCCTTTATTTGTATTAGTATCAACATGGGCTTTATTTTCAAATATTCTTTTGAAATAATTTCC
The DNA here is from genome assembly GCF_914767665.1 of Harmonia axyridis. NCBI lineage: Eukaryota > Metazoa > Arthropoda > Insecta > Coleoptera > Coccinellidae > Harmonia > Harmonia axyridis. The sequence goes on from NC_059505.1 coordinate 39,034,968, forward strand.
TATCATTAAATTTTCATTTATAGAATCATGGAAGTCAGTTTAAACGTAAAATAATTTCTATCGCTAACTCAAAATTGTACCCTTTGGTCAATAGAAGAAACTTACACGAAGCCATGGACATGTGGAGGAGTGGGCGATCTCCTAACCGGCGACCTCGAGGGTGACCTTGACACGCTCCTCCTTCGGCCACTCCTACCCGACCTCCTTCTACGTTTAGGACTCCTGGACCTCGACCTAGACCTGGATCTGGACCGCGATTTCTTCTGGTTACGATGAGGGGTAAAGTTAGTTGGCGGGGGTGAGGGAGACTTGCTCGTGTACCTCCTTTTGGGCGGGGAGGGTTCCTTCATTGCAGGGATCACGACTGGACTCGGAGACCTGGACTTCTCCCTCAGGCCGTTGGCGATCATCTCCTCTTTTTCCTTCTTCGCGTTGTTTTTGGCCTTGTAGTACTCATACAAACCTAGCTTCTCCCACCCTTCGCTGTTACACAAGCCAAAATGAAATTCTATAAAAGGTTACGGGGGATCTATGCATTGCGAAGGTCCAGAGTGGACCTTTCCATGGTATGATCGATGAAAAAAATCAATAATATATGCACACCAGCAGAATGAGGGAATGGACAAAATCACAATGAAGTTTTGTAGTTCATTTTCTCTCGAACCCTTCGGTCGATTTCAGCAAGTATTTCTTTGAATTGTATATTGATTCTTCGGAAACCTAACTGTTCAGATGCCGTCCTCAGATACTTTGTTTTCTGTGATATGCATGGATGAACAAAAAGAATGAAAAAAAAAAAGGTTTTATTCAGAAAACACTGTGAAGCGAATCGTTCATAGATGAGAATGCATAAACAAACACAGGGTGTTCTGAATGAAAACTTACTCTTCATCCTTTCTGTACATTCTTGTATATAACAGAAGATGTAGTATCTGAGGAAGGCATCTGAACAATTATGTTCCCGAGAAATCAAGCTGCAATTTAAAAAAAATAATTGCTCAAATCAGCAAAAGGGTTCAACAGAAAATGAACTACCAACTTTGTTTTGATTTTGTCCATTTCCTTAAATTTGCTAGAGTTTATACTATTTTAAACTGAACTACACGAAACTAGATCTGGTGGATACGATGAATATCTCAAATGAAATATTAGGATTATTTCTTTTTCTTGAAAATGTTTGATTTGGAAGAATAGCAAGCATCGAATGATTATTTGAGGTATAATCGGTGATAAGATTAACCTAATCATTCGCTAAAAATGCGGCAAACTTTTGACAAACAATGATGATGATAGTGGTGATTCTCAAAAATAGGAACAAATTCCTCAAAATTATTAAGGATAATGTAATTCAGTCTAAAATAGTTCAATCAAGTGAATAAATTCAATATTGAGAATCAAAACATCGATATCAAGGGACGTTTTGACCGTATCAAGAAAAAATATCAAATCAAAGGTCTATTTCAAAGAGCAACATTTGCAAAGTGAAATTTTGGCCATAACCTAGCACAAACTGGCTACGGTCACACAGTTCACGTCAAAAATCGTCTTGTTCGTAACTTACCTGTCTCTTGGTCTCTCGTGAGTGGGCGGAGCGTAGAAAGCCTCCAACGCTGCTATTAGTCGATCGTTTGGTGGTGCCGGAGGCGGTAACCTAATATCTTTTGGATCTAACGGTTTATACGAAGTGTCTTCCAACTAAAAGCGGATTGGTTCAAAGTATTAAACATGTCATGCGATGCAGTCAAAAGATGGCGGGAGGGGCAAAATATTATCACATACAATATATCCATATAGAGAATTCAAAATTCTACTTCAATTACCAGCTTATTTTTCAGGGAAAATTCGAATGATTTTTCCATATCCAACACTGTATATGTTTTAGAAAATTTATGGTTTCGAATCACCATCTATTCGAATATGGGATTCTGCTTACTTTATACTTCTAAACGCAAAATTATTCAATTTATTATGCTTGAAAATTCATTATTAGTCGAGCTAACTATTATCTTCAATGAAATCTATAGTATGTTGATATAAAAAAACACCCTACAAAAAAAATTTCTCTGAAGTTCTGTAAATTCAGAAATTTCCCTATTTTCTATATACATTTTCAAATGGAAGAAAAAATAGAAGTAAATTTTCCAACACATTTCATCGGGACATAATTAAAATTACAAGTTTTGCAAAAAGTACTAATTTTTGCAGATTTTTGAATGATGGCTTGAAAAACATTATAGATTTGTTTCAAATAGGGAAGCGTAAGACAAGTACCGCCAAGAGCTGGTAGGTTTTCAAGCTACGCTCAGTTATTCAAGGGTGTTCCCCAAGGGTGCAAAAGAGGGCCCTCGATTTTTATCTGAGGTAATAATTCCGTAAGTACCAGCCAAAAAAGACGCGGTAGCGCGTCAATTTTATCAAAATCTACCAAGAAACCTTCCCTACTATCGACAATTTCCAAGGAATTCTTTCGGGACATCACCAACGTTTATCAAAAAACACTCCGAAGCAATTCTGTCCATTCGTAAGCCTTTATTCCCATCGTAATCTCGATAAATTCACCTCCCGAAACCAATACAAAAAGCTACCGTCTCAAAAAATACCTTGATCAGGGGCACTATCAGTCCAGCGGGCAGGTCGTAGTAGGCGAAGGTGGGCACCAGTTCCTCCATCGGCTCCGGTTTGGGCGGGAACCCGGGCGGCGGCTTGGAGAAGTCGGGGAAGACCGCTGGCGGCGGGAAAAAACCAGGGGGCGGCTGCGAGAATTGGTGGTCCATGCCGGAGGCGGGCTGCGGGAGGAGATTCGGAGGAGGGTAGGCGGGGCTAATCGTAGGTAGGTAGTTGTCGGGGGTAGCAGGGGGAGGAGGGGCGCTGGAGGGGGGGTTGGAGTACTCGGATATGTTGTCTTGTGGGTGGGACTGGGCGTTTACTTGCTGCTGGATGGACTGCTGTATGTTGTCTAGGGGTATCAGGTTGTTCGAGGTCTGTTGCTGCAAAGAACGATACCGTTATTGAAACTGATCAATATATGGGAAAAAAATACACAAAACAAATGTCAATTCCTTGACAGATGAAGCGACCAAACTCTTTTCTCACAGAATTTTTTTAAGTTAGAGTTAATAGCACAATTTGACAACAAAATTTACATAATCAGAAGATACAGGTCATTCTGAAGCACAAAAACAGGCAAAATGTTTATGGTGTTACCCCCACCAATAATTCTAATTCCCTCTGCTTTTTGCTACAAGGGAATCCCAGAAAATATCAAATAACGATTGAATTTAGGGGCATAATTATGTTATAACTTTATCATTAATTTTCAGCGCATAAACCATCGCAATCCAAAATATAGGGTCCTAGTTTGAAGAAACAAAAGTTATGGTCGAATTGTTTTCAAAATTTTCGACACAATCATTGAAACACTCTGTAGTGATATTGTTGTATAACATTTCCACATTCTTCTACTTCGAAATTGTGAAGAGGGTTCAAAATTAGGATATTGGGAATCATTCTTTTTTTCGTTGTTTTATGGATATTTTGAAAAGTATTTGAAATAATGCAACAATTGAAGCATTTGTTTAGAAATTAATACTAATAAGAAGAAAAACTAGATTTTTTCTTAGAAAAATTTCCTGTAAAACTAGAAGAACTCAGGCCGCAAAAATGTTTAGTTAGTTTAGTTGAGAATATCAAATAATATCATGATCCCAATTTTCAGAATTCAAATAGGCCCAGTTGTCTAGTAGGAACTTGAACTTGGGACACCCTGTATGATCCATATGGTATCCATATATAGGGAAAATATTGCTAAAAATCTGTTCTATGTTTACTTCTTTACAAACTTAATATGTAATTTTGTAGATACTTCATTTTAATTTTTTTTGGTATTAACTTTTTCGTAAATAATTTCTTATTGGTTTTCAAGCTCTAAAAATATTGTCCTCATTAGATATTGTCACTTTTGTTAGGCTATTCAGTACACACTATGTTTTTATGCTTTTCTAAAAGATTCTCTACAAACTGATTCAATTTAATACCTGATCAAAAGAAACTCGGAGATAAGTGTGGTTCAACTATAATTCCACAGTCCACAGAAAACTTAAATTCTTTTTTATAAGATACCAATTGACAGACTTTTTTATAAAAATATATGAGGATGTATTGAAAAATCTTTAGCCTATTAGTTATAGAACCAAATGAAGTTTAAGTAACGAAATATTTCATTATTCAATTGCTTGCTATAATCCAATACATCCACATGCTTTTAGAAAAAGCTTACCTGCTGAGGAATAGGAGCTGACTGCAAACTTTGCTGTTGCTGCTGTTCTAGGGTCTGCTTCTGTTGCTGCAGGTCCATAATCTGTTGCATAGCGTGACAAACATAAGCTTGATGTTGAGTCTGGTAATTATCGAATGTTGTTTTGGTTTGCTGAGCGAGTGCACCTAAAAAAAAGTTGTCAACACCGATATTTCAACTCTTATAGTGAAACATACTGATTTCATCTGAGTATTTTGCCATTTTACTTGCTTGGTATTCCTGGTATGTGATAACCGGACTTTTCATTTGTTCTATCAGGTTTTTATTGAGAAAATTCAATTTAGTCTCCCATAATTTCAGCAATTTATCTAATTTAACTTTTTGTTCTTCTGTGGCGCCAACATTGGCGTTGCAGAACATTGGAACCACAGTATCTTCCAAAGCAGCTCTCAGATCGGCAGAGCTTTTCCTTGCACTGCAAATACAAGTATCAGTAGAGAAATTTATTCATTATACTATTATTACTTACCAATGATGCATAATATCATTGACCAAATATATTACATGAAGTTTTTGTTGGAATGTAGATCCTTGAATAACTCTACAAGAAATATGATAAAACCTTAACATCAAAAGTAATATGTACTTACTTATTTAACAAACAGTGTAAAATGCAAAAAGCTCTTTCTTTATTGGTTGCATGTTGCAGAATCCAACTTTTCCCATTACTAATACTATCCTTAGTACAGTTATCAATGATAGGTTGAAGAAAATTATAAATATCTTCCAAAAATATATTACAATTTTCAGCTTCTACTTGAAGGGAATCAGTCTCAGCTTTAGAAACTGCTAACTCAACTTGTGCTTGCTGTTGTTGTAACAGAACCGCATGTTGAGCTGACAAATTCTGTTCACTTTGTTTGATTTGTTCTCTCAGAGACTCCTGCTGTTGCTTCAATGTTTCTATTTCTGATCCGTTAAGCACAGAAGCATTCCAGTTATTACCATTAGTATCACCAGAGGCTTGCTGTTGCTTGTATACTATAAATGAACATTTTTTAGTTCAGAAATCTTTGTTATAAGTCAGCTACTTACTGGCTTGTTCAGTTATGACTTTATATTGGTAATAGTTGTAATATTCGCCACCGAAGAGAAATTGAAATTTAGAATTTCCTTTTTGTTTGTTTTTTGTCATCTGTTCAAATTCTGGTCCATTTCGAGCGACAAATTGAGCCAATTTGTCGATTATATTCTTTAATTCAGTGTCTGAAATACAAAAATTAACCTCAAATTCTTAACAATTTGCAGATATTATGTTAAGTATACCTTGGGGAGGCTGTGGTAAATCCATAATTAGGATCTTCGATAGAGCTCTTCAAATTTTATATTTTAATTTCAATTATAATATATTAAAAACGAATTATTTGATAAATAATCGGCATCAATCTGTAAACAAAACATATCGGGCTATCAGTCATTGAAAATTAATGATTCTAATTTTCTATGGTCCGCTCTCCACAGAATTTAGTGAAATATTATTGGGAGTCAATATTTTTTGTAGAATTCTAACCAGAATTTGTTTTCTAATTTGATATCTGAAGTATTTCATAGATGGCGCTTTAACTAATTTTGTTTGGGAAGTGCATAAACTATTAAATTCCATCAGTTGATTAGTCATTTTCCATTAATTAATTACTAAACCGTCTTCACCTTTCAAGAAATATGTGAATTTTAGAAAATTACAGTATACATTGAAATAAGTATCAAACTGTGCTGAGCATTTTATATATTGAGTGATATTTATATAGAAATAAGAGGATGGAAAAGTGGAAATTATTTGTGTTTCTTTTAGCTTCCTTTGGTTAGTTTCCTAATTATTATTAATAAATTTAAACACTTGAAACTTACCTGGATGAGAATTAATAAAGTTGATTTATTATCATTTTTTTACTTTATGCAAATAATTAGGGGTAAGTTTACTAATTTTTCAAAAATAATATTTACAGTGGGTGAAAATGCTGCTGGAAATTGTACCATACCAAAAATCATGCGAGGTGCATGGTTTTCGTGGGAAAAACAGAATACCATGACAGAAATGGATCCAGAATATTTGATGAGGAGAGGTGAAAAAATGAAATGTGTCGATATAAGGGCTAGTTATAATGTAAACTACACAATGGTGTTCCAAGAAAGTAGAGAATGTTTCAAGTGTATAAAGTTTTTAGTCCGAACTTTGAATGTATTGGAAAAAATGGAAAGTAAGATATTTTCTTAGGATTTAAATTGGTGGCATTAATTCTTTTATCTTTAGCTCCATGTATCAATATACCAGATCACCAAGCAACTGTGGAGTATGTGTGTAAAGATCTTGATCCCCATCAAACAATCATCACACTATTTTCTGAAACTTATGTCCCAGTTAATTGTCGTTCATCCCTTGAGGGGGTATGGAACTTTGCCTATCAGAATCGTTTCAAATTCACTGGAGAATGTACACACCCTGATGCACAAATTAGGTCCTGTCAGACAGCCGGAACCCAGTTTTTCATAACTAATCAAAGGTTTAATATAACCTATAAGAAATGTGAGGGAATGACAGGAACATTTGATGGAGGTAACTTTGATCTTGAAATTGTAAGAAATTAATGATTAATTGGAATTTTTTGTTTAAGTTGTTGAATATGCATGCTTGGGAGATTGGTTTGTTGGAAAAAATCATTACTTTGCTGTTGCCAACACTAAGGAATCACGAAAAGATGAAAAGTATAGATGTTTCCTCAAAAACAGGGACGATGATTTGTTCTTGGGAGTGTCCATCACTGCTGAATGCAATACATTGAAAACTGTTGAGAAAAGTCCTGAAAGACTGCATGTAACACCAGGTAGGAATATGATCCTAAAAAATTAAACCTTTATTCATTTTATTTTCACTTTCTTGAATATTGATGTGTTTATATTTTAATTGAAGTTAGTAACTCTCGTGTTCAGTTTCTTTTTGATTTATGTCAAGCTATTTGAACTTTTGAGGTTAACTTAGGTTAGTTAAGTCAACTTTTGAAATTTCTTTTAATTGAGGTTGTTTATTTATATCTTTTCAGTGAAGGCAGAAAGTGTTGATGCTGCTTGCAGGTTGCCCCAGAATTTCACAGGAGATTGGATCAATACTGCAAATATTGATGCCGATGTATTCATTAATGAAACTCACATCATCGAAACTTATTATCCTGATGAGGGTAGATATCGAAGGACTATCTATGCTTGTAGGGAGATAAGGGATTCCAGAGTAATGATGGCGAGGCTTACAGTTGATGGATGGTTAGTACTTAAAAATTTGTTGTTTCCTTTTCTCCAAATATCGAATATTTCAAGTATGCAATTTTTTTCAGTCAAAAAGATTATGTTTGTTTCGACTTCGTACCCCAACATCATAACATAATCAGATATAGGAAAGGCGTGGCTGTTATTAAAGACGATTATAGTACGGTGTGTTCGTGGGTGCAGTTTCCCACTAAGGAGAAGTGGAGGTACGAGATTTTCCTGAAGAAAAACCCCGTACCTATCAGATGTCCGGTTGCCGGCAAATTCAACTTCACCCAAAGGGGCGACATACCCTTCCAAACAAGGTCAGTGCGACATATTTGTAATTTTGAATATTTTTGAGCAATACATTGTGTTTTTTTAGAATTTTGGGAGGTGTCACTCAAAGTCCACGTCCGGAGATTTATTGTAAAGAATATATATCCGATTTGTCTGTATGCGATACGGAACAGAAGGAAATGGCTATAGATGAGAGTTATTGTTTGTCTGTTGACCATTTGGGACGACCTGTTGATATTTACAGTGAGTAAATCCAATGTAGAATTCTTTTAAATTTGTCTATTTTGGATGATAAGCGTTTTACACTGTGCAAAAGAATTAACGCACATTATGGAATCTCAAATTTATTCTACAACTGAAGGTGTTCTCAATGATAATTATTTTTATCAGAATTATGCATGCATATGTTATCCACTTTCAACGTTTTCCTTCAATACAAATGTTTTTACCCAGCAGGAATAAAAAAAGATGAGATTATCAAATTTTGAATGTATTGGCTCCATTCTGAAATCAGTTGTTCTCGATCAATTCTAGTGATCAATAGTTTTTCTTTCGTTTGATTTTCTACACTCGATCGCTATGCAACGCGAAACACGCAATTTGACCCAAGAGGAATGTGCCCAAGCGGTAGTTTTGCGAGAAGAAGGGTGGACATACACAAGAATTGCAGAAAGGTTTGGAGTTTCCCATACAAGTGTGTCCAGAATGTTGCAGCGATTCAGGGAGACAGGTATGAATGTCCGACGACCAGGACAGGGTAGACCACGGGTAACAACTGCTATTCAAGAACGTACCTTGAGAGTTTCTTCGTTGAGACAACCGTTTGCAACCGCTCGCCTCCTTCAAAATCAGCTTGAGCAAACTCATGGGGTGCAAATTAGCACTCAGACAATAAGAAATCGCCTTAGAGAATATGATTTAAGGCCTCGTGTCGCGGCAAGAGGCCCAGCTCTTACCCCAGCCCACCGAAGGGCGCGTTTGGATTTTGCGAGAGAGCATATCCATTGGGAAGAGGCTGATTGGGAAAGAGATCTCTTCACAGATGAGTCTAGATTCTGCCTCTACCATTGTGATCGACGTTGCCTCAGCGATATGCTCAGTGCACTCTTTCCCAATCAGCCTCTTCCCAATGGATATGCTCTCTCGCAAAATCCAAACGCGCCCTTCGATGCATGCATAATTCTGATAAAAATAATTATCATTGAGAACACCTTCAGTTGTAGAATAAATTTGAGATTTCCATAATGTGAGTTAATTCTTTTGCGCAGTGTATTTAATGTACAAACTTTGAGACTCACCCTGTATTTCGTTTATTATTGTTCAAAATTAGAAAAGTGTTTTTATCCAATCAATCATTGCATTATTTAGGTGATCCCGACTACAAGATGAAATGCATCGGCTATTGGAAGGAGAATCTGAAGTCCTATTTGATAACTTACGACGAACTGGATCCCTTCTCAAAGTACAAATGTTGGGTTTATCAGAGAGCCGATTTGAACAAAGTTCTCATGTCTCAAGGTGAATAGAATTTTTATTTTTTCGTTTGAACTTGATCCGAGGGAAAATTTCTCTTTCAGCTATCGGGCCGTTCTGCGATCTTAACCAAGATGTCAGGTCCTTTAACTATACAGAAGGAGCAGCCGTAGCAATTGAAATGTCGGAATACGAGAGAGAACGTAAGTTTTCTTGATTTAGTCACATCCTCCCTCAATTTGAATATGCGGAAAAGTTCAAAAAATCAAATGTTTCAAGCCTATTATCATGTGATCGAAACAAATTGGATTAGGGGAATTTACCATGACGTCAATTTGAAGTAAACACGTGTGTCATTGTCATTTTTTTCTTGTGTTCTGCTGCGAATTTCAAACAAACAGATATGCCAGTTATTTTGAGAGTTTGAACAGAATAATTTTCTCTATAGAAAGGTCATTGAAAACAACATTGAATTCCTATTTCAAATGCGTAGCTAAGAGTGTAACGAATCAAAGTAATCTAGAATCATTGTTTACATTAAAATTAGGAAACGGTTCAATCAATAACAAAAAAAAAAATGATTCCTCATATGGCACTTGATTTGATTTTGTTTTCACCTATTTCTCTTTTTCATTTACTATTTTTCGAGAAAGATTGATGGGAGATGAAAATTTGCACTTTTCTTGCTCTCAATAAATATGCCTGAATGAATTGAGGGGATTTTGTAAGATATTTTTTTACCATTTGATTTTTAGGTGATGCCTGTCCCATGCACTTCGACGATGGCAGTAATCCGTGGGCGGAAACCGACAATGCAATTATTGTGTTCAATTTTGGACTGAAAGGATCTAGTACAAGTCTGTACAGTTCCCTTATTCTCACTTCTAGTTTATTACTTATAGTCCTTTGTTGCAGGTTCTAAGAGGTTTTACTAAAATTTTGTTCATCATTCTTTTTGAATATTTTATTTTTTAATTGATTTTTAAAAACTTCCATTTATATTTGCTACTGTAATTTTCAAGTCAATACTCATATGTTGATGTTTTATTGTACAAAGTAATTAGTGATGTTGAAACCTGTGACAAATTTTTTAAATATGATGATAAAATGATCATCAACATTTTTTAGTCCGTCCTTTAAATGATTTAGATATACAAAGAATATTGAGTAATTATTTGTTAAAATATTGATGCATTTTCTTTATTAGGAATCTATTTTCTAGAGCAAATCAGGAAATTTTACATTCCATCCGTCCATGTAATTTTTTATTATATATATAAAAAAATAAAATATATGAATATTTTAATTGTGTTTATATATACATTATATTTCCATCAAAAGGTATTTTGAGGAAAACTAATAACTAACATACAGTCTTTAAATAAACTAAATTAAAAAAACACTGTTCTCAAAAAGAGTTGTAAAAAAGCTAAAAAAAAAACCAGAATGAAAGAGTGCAATAAAAAGATGTTTATTACCATACTGAATATATATTACACTACTTTTTAATTGTTATTGTTATGGGTTTGCGGTTTTGACCATTCTACATCCAAGATCAAGTGATTGTGTCCAAATCCGTTCAAAACGTTAATAGCATTAGCAGCATCATTTCTAAATTTGAAATGAATATAACCGAATCCTTTGCAAAGCTGAGTTGTCTTCTCTTTAGCTAAGAACAATTTGTGAATAGGTCCAAAATCTTTAACAAGCTCTTCAATTTCTTGTTCTGTAGTGTCTTCACTAAGATTGGAGATTCTTATGGTAGCATCGTCTCGCCTATTCATATTAACGTTTTCTGATCGGGTTCTGGTACCTCCCTCTCCTCTAAGACTTGGAGGAATGTATTTATTGCCGGTTTTAGAGGCATCAGTAGATGTGGTTGTACCCCCTACAAAAATATTAATATTAATAATCTGATACTATCTAGAACCTGAAGAAAAAACTTACCTAATCCCTTCTTATCGTCTGGAACCTTTCCTCCAGCTAAAGCTGTAGCCTTCCATGGACACATTGAAGTCCAATGATCACCACTGCAAAGTCTGCACTTGACAACATTTTTGTCACCCAAAGCTGTAAAATACCGTAGAATTTTAGTATCAATACAATAATATACGTTTGATAATGTTCAGATAACATATAATCAATGTTGTTGAGAACTTACCCTTAAGTTTATCTAATCCATCATCTTCTTGCTTATTCTCTTCTTCCTTATTAGTAATATACTGCATGTAAACATCTTCAGCGACAATTGTGGTGGCAGGGTTTGGTCCAGGCTTATCATTGGAACTTTCTCCAAATTTCTTCCATGTCTTCCTAACCGCTATTGATTTGGAGAAAACGCGTTTCTCTACTTTATACGTACGGACTATCTTTACTTTTTTTTCTCCCTCGTATTTGTATTCGGTTAAAATTTTCATATCATTCTCATAGACTTCAGTTGAGGGTGGTAATGCTCCTCCTTCCAATTCAACCTCATCGGCCCAACGAGCACTTTTTAGTTCTTCCATAGTGATTTTGTTTTGTTTCTTATCGGAATTGGGTAACTTTCACAATTTTCGAGAAATATGTTCACAACACGTTACAAATCCTTTCAACTAAAAGAGGTTGACGTTAATGTGTAATTGACAAGTAGCATAATCACAGAGCGAGAGAACGGTACTTTTCTTCTTATTTTTGTGTTTTGAAAACTCATGGGTTTCATAAAACGTTCATCATGGTCATAGACCATAAATAAACATAGAATTACTCTGAGATTGTGGTGATTTGCTTGATCAAATTATTTCTGTGTTCAATTTTAGTTCATTTTTCACACTTCCATAGATTTCAAACTACCATCCAGGAGTTGATCGATCAATCAAAGTTTTATAAAAGCCGTCTTTAATTTTTGAAATGATTGAATGTTTTAGAAATTGAGCTTCAAAAAATATGATCTTCATAAATGTTCCATATTGCAAATATCTTTGCTTGAAAGGTTAATTTCTCTTTGATTATGTTGAATGTATTTATGTAGCCATAAAAATTGTACCTCTGTTGCTATCGATACTGTATTCAAAATTAAAATAAACGCCAATTGAGGTTTCACTGCAATGTTCTTCAGTAATGTATTACTTAGATGGACAATTTTTTTTAATCTTATCTGAAACAATTTTGCGTAAATACCCTATAATAAGCAAATAATCTCTTGAAAAGTTGTGTTTAGTGACTTGAGCACTTAAAATGCTCCAGTCATTTTTAGTATGAAAGAAAGGTCAATATTTGCAATGCCTAAGACGGCATTCCTCGTATGCTTTTTATTTTGTGGTAATTTTATTCTATCGGGTGAGTCATGAATACAATCAATTTCATTATATTGAAGGATTGGATCAGAAAATAGAAAAACCTGATTTCAGATCAGTTAAAGCGAAAAATTAACTTCTAGAATCAGAGAAAAATTTGAATTTCTGAAGATTGTGTAGATTTTAAAAATTGAATGAGAATCTACCTCTTCGCCATTTAAAACTTTGACATCATATTGAATAAAATTTCATAAAGAAAATTCTGAGGGAATTATAATAAAGAATTGAGAGATCGTGTTCATAAAAATTCGTTGTATTTAACATAGGTACAATTACAAAATTTCATTTAAGTTTTGTTAAAACATTATGGAATGGCATAACTTTATCGCTATGTTATACTCAGTGGCGACGCCAGCTTTCAAAAACAGGGGTGGCCAAGGATGTGCCGGATTTTTTTTGGGTAGCCAAAGTAAAGCGAAATTATAGTTCTGCTAACCTTGTAATTATTTTAGGGGGGAACCAGCTGAATTTTAGGGGTGGACTCCCCTAAGCGTCGCCACTGGTTCTACTTATAGTGAATTATATGACTGAAATTGGTTCGATTAATTCATAAAAAAGGAAATTTTCTGTTGAATTTGTTCCTTTTTTGTTGAAATATGATTGGCTGTCATAACTCATTTATGCCTAATGTTTATGGCATTTTGTTATCAAAGAATATGATATGTAAGGTCCACCAATTACCATAATGTTAAGTGATAACATTTTTCGAACTTTTTTGGTTTATTGGAATGAAAATGCATTCTACAAGGTACTGCTACAAAGGCGCAGTGCTTCACATCTCTTGTGAAGGAAGATATAACAATTCACATTTTTATAGATATTTATAGTTTAATGAAAAATTAAATTTATAAGTATATCATATTTTTGAAAAAAAAAACGATTTCATATGCTACAAAATTTTTATGATTTACAAAACACAAGTTTGTATTATCAATCAAGTATTATCGATCAAGAAAGGCCTCTTATTCTGCATCTTCGGAAACCTTCTCTCTTCCATTGCCATGCTGGTCTTCGACGTCAAAATCGCCGTTGTTGAAGCGGTGAAACCGATCTTGGCACGTTCTTTCACTGATAGCGACCTCACCATAGGTATTTGAGAGCATTCGATGAGCCGCAGCCGCAGATTTCTTCATTTTGAAGCAGAAAATTAAAACCTCCCGCAAATTACGAGAATTTGGCTCGTAAGCGGACATGTTTAATCGAAATAACTTTATGATGCAGACACAAATCGACTTATATTTCGATGGCGTTATGTTTACAAATACCTAAGCTTATATATTGTATGACATCTATGATCAATTTATTTTCTACCACTTACCGCTACAGCCATCTATTGCCCTAACAGCGGAAGCAAAGTTGTACACCTATTATAATATTCAACCAATCGAACATTCTGAATACTTTCTTTAAACTAAAGGAAATATATAAATAAATGTTATAAATTAACTGCAATAATACCTACCAATGTAATATATATATAAAAAAAAAAAATAATATCATTGATTTTGTAGGAAAAACAGCTGAGCAATGTCCAAAAAATCCCCTTTCTCCAACAAGTTCCGGTAAGAAGAAAAAACATCTAATAACTAGCGTTCATTAAAATTCGTGGTCAAGAGTGCTGTGGAGAAATTCCAGTTGATTTTCTGTGACAACAAGTAGCGCTTAGCTTGTACAGTCCATTCAGGAATTATTGACATCGAAGTAGGCCATGAACGTCTAGTCGCGGCTTTATTTCTGGTTACAAAAATATCACTAAAAATTGCTATGGTTCATCATAGAAATGACCAGTTTAAATTATTTTCATCATTTTTGTATCCGAAAGATCCTGAATTTTCGAAATTACGATTATTACGAAGGGACGCATACAGTCATGATTTCATAAATTGAAATTCAGATTATATAACGTAAAAATATAGTGAAATGCTATCTCATTTCAAGGAAATTCAATGAAGAGATATCTATTCATTTAAGAGTCGCTCATGAAAGATCCCATTGAAGATCATTAAAATAGGCATATTCCTTTTCGCCAAAGGCTCTACAAAAATTGTTGCATTACTGATGGACACTGGATACCAACCTGCTTGCAAAATTCTTATAAAATCACTCTTATGGATCATTTTAACTGTGGTGTCTAAACTGGTGAAGAAAACAGAAAAAACTGGTTGATAAATTTAAATAGTGTAGCTTAGTGAATGGAAGAGCCGTATCATAATAAGACAGAAATAAAATTCAAAGAATCCATTTAGTATATGAAAAATTTTGACATCACAGTTGTACTGTAACTTTCAAAATTGGAACCAATTTATCAGCCGATGTGTAAATTACTTTCTAAAGTCACTATTTATTGAAACTGTTCATGACATGAATGATTGATTAAACTTGTATGAAAAATATAGGTACTATTTGTACTCGAGTTTTCTGTTTTTTATTGAAATGCTTGTATACTAGTTTCTATTAAATTACATAAATTATTTTTCCCATAACAGCTTTAACTCACTCACTAAAAGCATTTTTGCATGAAATTATTTTTAATTTGTGAATTTTAAAATTTTATTGCATTCTATTATTATCTTCAAGGGGGTAAGAGATGAAGAAATTCTTGAAGTTACTCTTCTGAATATATTTTTCAATTAAATACTCAGTAAAAATTCTATAAAGCAATTGGAATTTATTAGATTTTTGGATTACTCATTGAAGAACAAAACACAGATATAACAATACTTAATTTCAATATAGAATATAAATAAGCTATAGATGCAATGCCAAGACTTTGTTTAGCAATCCAATCATAAAATAATTCTCTCTTCATAGATTAATATAATCCTCATGATCACCACTGTCAAAACAAAACATCCAGGTAAAAATCCAAATATCCAGCATTCAAAATAGTGCTCCTTCTACTTTTACCCTTGAATATATTTGAAAAACATTTTGTTTTCTTTCTAGAGTCCACTGTTGAATAATGCTGGCATTTTCAAATAACCAAGTTTCCTCCAGATAAATGAATTTCACATTTTGTTGCAAATATTCTCTGTATTCACCATAAAATCGTACTCAACTTATTATATTTTTCTGTTTATCAATAAGAATTTTCCTTTTATTAACTGTTTTGAACTTGTAACCAATTACGTTTATGTAATGTTGTCTTTGATTGATTAGAATCCAGATGCTTTTTGGTCAATTTTCATCCAGGCTGATATATTGGTTGTTTTTGGCTCGGGTTTTGGTAACAATCAAATCATTCAATGATTCTTTGAAGGTGAAATCGTATTGCACCGGTTTTCTTCCACTAATAATCCAGGTTGTAATGACTTGCCTTCTTCTTTTTTCAAACAGTACTGTGAGAAATACTCAAATAAACTAATCAATGTGTGTTTGAAATTGATACAACTTTTAAGTTTCAAAATTTCTTCGATCAAAACCAATAACACAAACATACTGAAATCTAACCTCTTGTCAATGACATTTCCAATGCCAACCCGAAATCTGCAATTCAAAATGTTACTGAATGAGCCAGTACCAACTTAATTTCGATTTTCCATAGCCACCCGGGATGTCAATAATTCCTGAATGGACTGTACTATATTCTTCCCCTACATTCGAAGTATTTAAACAAATGTAAGTGATATCATAGTATAAGGAAAGGATAGTAAGCCAGTGTAGTGCTTTTTTCGATTTTGTTGATGTTGAGCGCCATCTCGTTGTACTCACGTTTAACTCGAATTTTACTGTCAAAAATTGGTTCGTAAAGTGGAGCCCTCTGAAAAAATCGGTGTTATTTTGAAGAACTAAAATATTTGAAATAGAGTGGTCAGAAGATTTCTATATTTTGATATTTTTTCAGCTCTGTAATGAGCATTTAAGCGTGTATTTGTGATAACTCAATAATAACATAAAAATTGTTGGCAATGTCATGCGACCCCTTTTCAACCACGCCACTGAATGAATTATCGTATTATTTCTGCGCCATCTATAGCTCATGATTCAGCGCCATCTATTATCGAGTTACATCTCCAAATCCAAATGCAACTACACTAGCGACCCCTGTTGACTATTTCCTTGCCGTCAAACGGCGGTTGGCTTACTATCCTTTCCTTATACTATGGTGATATGGTACAAGCTGAGCGCTTCTCGTTGTCACAGAAAACCAACTCGAATTTCTCCACAGCACTCTTGACCACAAATTTTAATGAACGCTCGTTATAAAGAGTATATGTATCTGGTTTATATTAAAATTGTTGAATTTTGAAACTTTCTTTCAGTGTCTGGAATGGTTGTTGGCGTCATTGTAGGCACAGAAAAGGTCGTTAATGGAGTATTTTCATATTTCTGGTATTTAGGGGAGAATTCTATAAATCAAGTGATAGGTCTTGGTTCTAGTTTCGAAGGCCTTATAGCTTCCTACGCGATCAAAGGACACACACTTATTGATGGCCTTCTGGGAGCTATTAGTGGCCAGATCAAAATGATATATAACGGTTCTACCGGCTCTATAAGAGTATTATTTGACACCATAATCAAAACGGAAAATTCCGCCCAAAAATTTGTGTATAATCAGGTCGAAAGTAAGATCAGGAACAGAAAACTTCATGATGATGCATAGGTTATTAATATGGGTTATTTTTTAGAAATGGCAGATAGTGTGGTAAGTGGAAAGTTTACTGGTGGGATAACATCAGCACTTAGGCACCCTTTTACATCCATTGCGAGTGGTTTCAAAAAAGTCAAAAGCTCAGTGGCCAAAATTTCTTTGAGTATTACCAACGATGTGAAGAGTAAGTGGAAAGTTCAATGTTCAATGCTTTTCGAAATCTGTGGTCGCATTCATAGATGATCATTTGCGTTTTCGAAAACTAGTTGATGAATTCTCATAATTTCGAATTACAGAGGTCATTGACAAAGTCAAAACAACAGGCATTCCTCAAGACGTCAAAGACATAATAACTGCACCTGTCAAAGGAGTGCAAGTTTTCATAAAGGAAACGCAAACAGTGATACAAACTGTCAAAAACGAAACGTCTGAGAGAATTGCAGGTATGTCACGTGATCTGAAGAAAGATTCTTGGAATATTGTTTTTATGATTCCGCAGGTTATTCTTCAGAGTTCAAGAATGGTGGAATTATCGACAAGGTTGTAGCCTTGAGTTCTTTGCCTGTTGGCATCACTTTAGAAGCATGGAGTTTCACTTTGAAAATATCAGGCGCCTTCAAAAAGTCAGTTTCTGCTTCTCTGAAAGGTACAAGCTGATCTTAATATTGGACTCTTGCTGAAAAAACTCTTACCTAAAAAATTGAGGTTAAAATTTAAGTGGAAATATAACAGTATTTCGTTCATCAAAATTTCTGCATTTTTCGAATTTTGTGCCGGGAATGGTCAAATACTCTAGCATCGACCGAGTTGAGATTTTGCCTGTTGATATAATGTTACAATTTTAAGCTCTGTGCAAAATTTAAAGCTCACGTAATCAGATCCATAGAAAATTAAAACTGTAGCTCCCTGTATCTCAAAAATAGCTTCCTCGGTAGCTCATCGGTTAGAGCGCTGGACTAGTGATTCGGAGGTTGCGGGTTCGATTCCCGCTCGAGGTGATCTTAATTTCCTAATTAATTTAATTTTTTTTAAGACATCGTACAGCCTTTCTTAGGCCAAGTCCTAACAGAACGTTTAGGAGTGATAATCAACCTACCTCTTGACATAACAGAAGGATTCTACAAGAGCACAATAAATTTCTTCAGCAATATTGGAGGTATGAATTGAAATTTTTTTCCTAATCATTGTTTTTTGATTTTGTTTCATTTATAGGTATTGTATCAAAAGTGACTGGGGGAGGTAGTGTTAGTGTACAATTGAATATGGTAATAATGCATCCTTTCGTTGTTTTGGAAAATGCTTGGAACGTAACAAAACAAGAAGCAGAAGGTGTTTATACAAAAAAAAAAGTCTAGATTTCGTATTATGACTGTTTGTTTTTAGATTTTTCCACGGCTATCTTAGGCAAAGAGTTGACTGCCCAGTTAGGAACTGTTTTGGCATCTCCAGAAAGAGCTATCTCTAGTAAGACATAAATGTCATGTTTTTGCTGAATCGTATTCTCATATAAATACTTCAGGTGTGGTATCTTCAATAAGTGGTGGAAAACTAGGTTCTGCACTGCAGTCTCTAGTCACTAAACCACTGATGTTTTTGGGACACGTATGGACAAACACAGTAATGACTGTGAAAGGTATCACTAAAGGTATCATTGGTGAAAAATGGACTGAGAAAATTTCTGATGTTCTAAGTGCCCCAGGACAAGCGATAGCTAGTGAGTTATTGTTCTTCTTTTCATTTATACCATCATAATTCTATGGTCTATGGATTTTACGATTAGAGTGACACAATCACAGTTATTTTTATTTTGCGTGTATATTATAGAATAACAATTTCCAAATCCGTACAAAATTATGTGTTTTTGTATTTCTTTAGAACTATAGAAAATTCAAGAAGAATATAAAAAAAGGAGAAAGCACTGTCGTGCATTCTTTTGAGCGCTTGTCATTTATGCGCCAATGCATAGGAGACCCCTTATACCTGTATACAGATCTATGATCAGCATAATTGGCACATGAATGAACTAGCGCTCAAAAGCTGCTGTGACTTCTTTTCAGTGCTTTCCTTATCTTTTTTGATTTTGAACAGATTTGACTGTATCCATTACTGGTGGAGGAAGTATTGGCACTCAGATAAAAACTGTTTTGACCAGTCCAATACAAACACTCAAAAATGTTTGGACCTCGATTGAAACAACAATAAGAGGTGAATAAATTCAGTATTTCCCAGTGATAATTTTTGTTTGAATATTATTCTTGCAGGCGTCATCACATTTATTACAGGCGGAGGAAGTTTGAGCACCCAAATTTCTACAGTTCTCACCAGTCCCTTCACTATAGTTGCCAACATTTGGACGACCACTAAGGAATTTACGAAAAGTGAATTCAATTTGCTCTCTTTATTTATTTTTTATTTATTTCGAGCTAATTTATTTTCTCTTTTAGGTGTTTCCACATCTATATTAGGAGAAAATCTCACTCATGAACTAGGAAACGCTGTCAATGCTCCATTGCAAACACTATCTAGTGAGTATCAGCTGACATCGAATTATAGTTCGAATATGGAAGCTTGTCGCTATGATAGAGAACTCTAGTGTCGGTTATTAGGACTGCAAATGCAAAGCATTCATGATTTTTTTAAATTACCTACTATAGAATTGTTAAATGTCTTCGTTACGGCTGCACAAAGTGACAACAGCGGCTTGTAGAGTAGCTTGTACAACCAATCCGATGCAAATATGATATGACAGATATGGAATCTGACCTCTTCTCTCTTTATTCTTTGGCCGTTGGTTCCCACTTTAACTTGCTCAAATTATAGCTAACAACGTAACATATTTGATGCTCCTATGTAGCCTATGTTGCCATTATGTTGACTTATCGGAGATAATGTGAAAATAAATCAATATATTGAATCACGATTTTTTTCAGATGTAACAGCATCTATTACCGGTGGAGGAAGTTTGGGTACACAAATAAAAACAGTTTTATCAGAACCTTTTGTGATCATCGGGACCATTTGGCAGAAAACAAAAAGTGTCACAGAGTGTAAGAATCTGTACTGAATTTTGGCATAAATCGAATATAACATTGTTTTCAGCTGTGAGCAAATCTCTGTTTGGAGGAGAGCTTTCTAGCAAATTCGGTCATTTGTTGAGCGCACCATTTGAAACAATTTCTAGTGAGTATTATTGAACCCAACTTGTACTAACCTAATCTAACTAAAAGCGGTACTGATAACTCGAATTTTTGGAGTTGTCCTAGCTTTGACCAAACCTAACCTTACCTAACCTAACTAAAGAAGGGTGCTGAGTAACATATTTGAAGCTCCTATGTAGCCTATGTTGCCATTATGTTGACTTATCGGAGATAATGTGAAATCAATCGATATATTGAAACACGATATTTTTTGCAGATATAACAACATCTATTACCGGTGGAGGAAGTTTGGGTACACAAATAAAAACAGTTTTATCAGAACCTTTTGTGATCATCGGCGCCATTTGGCAGAAAACAAAAAGTGCCACAGAGTGTAAGAATCTATACTGAATTTTGGCACAAATCGAATATAACATCATTTTCAGCTGTGAGCAAAACTCTGTTTGGAGGAGAGCTGTCTAGCAAATTTGGTCAATTGTTGAGCGCACCATTTGAAACAATTTCTAGTGAGTATTATTGAACCCAACTTGTACTAACCTAACCTAACTAAAAGGGGTAATGATAACTCTCGAATTTTGGAGCTGTCCAAGTCTTGACCAAACCTAACCTTACCTAACCTACTTACTTACTTTCTAGTGAGTATTATTGAACCCAATTTGTACTAACCTAACCTAACTAAAAGGGGTAATGATAACTCTCGAATTTTGGAGCTGTCCAAGTCTTGACCAAACCTAACCTTACCTAACCTAACTAAAGAAGGGTGCTGATTACTCTCGGATTTTCAGAGTTGTTTAAGTACTTGACGGGTGGATTCAGTGCTTCTATACATTTGTCAGCTGATGGAAGTGGAGGAGGTGGCATTGGCGCAGCAGTAAGCTCCTTGGTTCAAGCTCCCATCTACGTGGTACAAGGAACCTACAAAGGAATAGTTAAAGCAACGCAATCGTTGGTGAACAGCCTAAAAGGTCTGAATGAAAATAACGTCGAGTATGTTTTCACAATTAATTTTCAGGTTTTTATGCAAGCATACCCTTCATTGGCAGAGTAAAGGTTGACGTAGCCGTTAAGGATGGCGATGAAGAAACTAGGGCTAAAATGAGTATAGGGGGAGGGGGAGGAACAGAAAGTCAATCTGGTGGGGCAAAAGCTGAGGGAAGTGCTGATGGTAGTGGCAAATCCAGACAAAGGAGAAAACCTAGATATGTTTTATAATGAACTGTCAAAATATAAGTTTGATAGTAATAAAATTGTTAATAGGTGAAGGTAGTTATCTCGAAAAACTAAAATACTTTATGGAAACATTCATATTTATTTTTCAACAATTGAATTACAATTATGAGGTCAGGATATTTCAGTGGAGAATTCTCACATATTTTAACGATTAGTAGAAAGTTTTTTGGATGAAAACAGTGAAAGAAGTAATTGAAAAAAATAAGACTAAAATATCCTGAATATCGCTTTGGCATAGGTACCTAAGGAGATGTGTTATAATTAGTTATCATCATACTTAGGGCTCAGAAGTGTGACAATAACAGAGATAACAATGTGTGCAATAAAGGATGGATAATAATATTCCATATCACAATAATTATCAAATTTAGGGAAGCACTCATCATAAAATCTTCATTCACAATAAAATATACACATATTTTAATGGAAATATAGAGGAATATTTATTAACCTTAGTAGACCCACGAGAAAAATCAATCATATTCAAGAAAAAAACGAAAACTGAATCGAGGTTTTCTTTGGACCATATACAGTATTGGCAACGATACGTCTTGATATTGAAGATATCTAATACGAGGAACAGAGATAAAAAAAAGATATTTGAATAATTCCCTTTCCAACATCGCTTTGAGAGAAGGGAGGTCCTAGTAAACATGTTCGAAATAATTCGATCTAGCAGTCTCTGCTAGATAAGGATTTGCAGAGGGGGAAATGTACTCTCCTCTTGTTTCTAATTGGACTTTCGCTGTTTGTGGAAGGAAAGAGGGGAAACATTGTCGCTCTCTGTCTGACTCTGTACTTTATGCAACTCTTTCTATCGCATTGATATTACATCCCAAGATATCGACTTGCCAGAACTGTATATATTCCATATTTATTTCTTTTGACATACTGCTTTTTTTGTTATTTAGCTCAGTTGAGTTTCGTCGAATTTGACATTCTCGTGCGACTAAAATGATTGCACATCACATTTGATTCCATTTTACATTTTCAAGGTTTAGTATACATTTAGATATATTCCAAATTTTACAAGACAACTACATACAGTCTTTTGTACAATCATGAAGAAATATTTACAAGTTGCGAGCGCTCATTTTGATTCTGACTTATGGATGAGAACAACTTACATTCAAAATTAATTTTTTCTATGCCCTTAGTCAATTTCATCTGTGAAACAATCATCCTAATATTTCTGTTGTCAAAACTTGCAGTTGAGGCACTTGTTCATTCTTCAGTAACAAAGTAGTGCAGTTGGTGATGTTGTTCTAGGTGAAAATTCTTAAAACCCTTATGTTGGTGTCAAGGGTTCCAAGTATCTTTTTCCAAAAGAATAATTATTAGTTATTCCAAGAAGTAATTTCGAATTGGTCGAATTTATTATTTGAAAGTTCCACAGAATTTTAACTTCATAGAGCGTTAAAATCTATACCCGTTTTTTCCATGAATTTGAGAACCTGTTTATTCCTGAACAAAATACATTAAGAAGACAAATCAATGAATCTATAGAAAAAATTAAATATTTGATGATATTCTATGGTTCTTCTTTTCTATTCGAATGTAGGAAAGAAATGTATTCTACTCTAGGTGTTAACTGTTAGAGTATAATCTATACGGATATATTGCTTTGTTGGAGTATTAAACCTATTTTGATTCAGGTTCTAAGATTATAGTGCCTTCGAAATGTATTGTGCTGAAAACGAACCTCATCTAAAGCTAACACAGAACATTGATATATTTTTTAGTACAGGTATCTTGAAAGACTCGTGGTAAATTTTTCATTAAGAAAAAATCAAAATTATAATTGATTCATTCAAAAACTAAAATAAGTGGGTAGGTATATTATGAAACCTCTAAGTATGTTACTTTATACAATTATATACAGGAGGAAGTTACATCGATTCAATAGGAGTAATCTGTCATAGGCACATAGAATAAATTCATTACGGATTGTAGGTTATTATAGGGGAAGCTGAAGTAGACGTAATTTCTTTTGATATATATTTTTTGATTTCTAGAGGAGATTGTCGACTTGAAAAAGAAGATGGAAGGATTTTATAGATGAAAGTAAGTTAATTTTGCTTTGCCATCTCTGAAGAAATATCTAAACGAGTTCCGCTGGTCCCTTTTTATAAAGGAAATTCGTTTACGTTCAAAATGTTGCAGCTGCAGAAATACCAGGCTGGGATTAACCTAAGAATTTTCATATGTCGATTATTTTCCATTTTTCAATTTGATATTTCCGATCTTAACAGGGATTTTCCTATTTATAGAATGAATTCTGCAATTTTGGGGATACAAAGGGTTATTATAACCACAAAACTTTTGTTTTGCTTAGAATAAGGACATCGAATCTCATATTGGGAAAACACATGAATATTGATGATAACTATTTGTTCATATAGGATCAATAACTATTTCTTATTAATCGTCTAAGACGATTAGGAATAGTAGGCACTTTGAAGCGTAAATTTTGTGTGTGAAACGTTGAGTTTTATCTATTGCTGAGGGTGAAACATTTTCGTGGATTTAGACCTGGATGTAGGACACTGATAAGCCAATTTATTGTGTCTTTTGGTGGTCTTTTTTTTTTGGATCTAAAAGTTTTATGGGTTGTGGTCATATGAACACACATATATCTATCAGAAAACATCTATTTTAATTGGTAAGTAACAGTTCCTAATACGTCACATGGATAAATGATGTATTATAGTCTTGAAAGAGTGTTTTCTAGAATAGAACCGACTTTATAAAGATGTAATGAATCAACAAAAAGTTTTGCAATAAGTGCAACGTAAAATTTTGAATTTCAAAGAAAAATAAACAACGAAGCTATATGAGACACATATGCAAGGTATACGGTTGAAATAGTAGTCATTTAAGAATTCAAATGGTCATAAAGAAATAATACACTGTGTTAACCAAGAGACTGTCTTTCAGACAGAAATAATTGCATTCAAAAGAAGTATGGTCCTTTTACTTAAGGTTTCTGGTCACCCGAAAATGAAAGGAAATGAAGATGCCAACACACTTACCAGAAAAGAAGCAAAAACTCCTTTTACTGTCCCAGAACCTGTGGTAGAGGTAAATGTACTTACCCAGAAGGAAAGGTTTCAGGAGAAGGAAAAACACAAAGAGAAACACTCTGGTGGAATCTTCCTGGGTTAGATCATTCCAAAAATTTTATTCGAATATTTGATACTGCGCGATCTAAGAAGTATCTGGATATTAGCAAGGGAATGCTAGCCCCCCTCACTGGATTCCTTATAGGTCAGTTCCAGCTCCAATAGCATCATGTTCTTGTAAGACTGTTTCTTGTCAAGGTCTATTTAGTCTAGGTTTTCGGTCACTCCAGAATTAAAGGCAATGAAAAGACCAAAACACTTGCCAGAAAAGGACCACAAACTCTTTTCATTTGCCCAGAACCTTTCTGTGGTATAGTTAAATGTACCTACAAACAAGAGTTTCAGGAGAAGGAATCTTGCTGGGTTGGATCATTCCAAAATGATTTTTTGAAACTTAAATACTGCGAGATCTAAGTAAGTATCTGGATCTTAGCAAGAATTCGCTGCACCTCCTTATTGGATTCCTTACACCTATAGCATTGCCATCTCAGGAAGCACCTCATGAGTCAAGCAAGAAACGACAAGAGCAAATTCTGTGGGGAGGAGAAAGAAACTCCGGATCACCTGGTGACGAAATGCTAGCCAGCCAATGCACAAAATGCTTTTGACAAGAGACTAGTAGAAATGAGGAAGCTATCTCAAATACAGGACTTCATTAGAACGCCAGAACTGAAGGACTAGCTGTAGACTACGACGACTATTGTCGAGAACAGCTCTGACGGTGAACACAATAGACCATAAGGATGCTGTGCAATACAACACCCCTTAAATCTACAACTTACAATTCAACGGAGATTCGTTTATTTCCTTTCGAATTTGTAATTTGTAGTTTTATTCATATTGTGTCTGGCAAAGTGTTCAATTGCGGTGTTTCATCCACTGAGACCACGGAGAGAATCAACAGTGAGGAAATTCAGTGGTTCCTGCCTGATACACCTCACAAATTCAAAGCAGATTTTTCCAGAGAACTGTTGGTATTATATCTCATGCGGATGAGTCATGTTTTATTCTTTATAACTACTTAAATTCTTAAAAGACTGTTGTTCTGCCTTATAGATCAATTGTATTTTGGAAGGTAATGAATTGGTGTGAACAAATCGATATAAACGAGAATCGTTTTGAAAAAAACAGTTAGACCATTTGGAATTTTTAGCATTCGTTAGTGATAGTCAGACCAAAAAGCTGATGAGAAAAAAGAACGAA
Organism: Harmonia axyridis; assembly: GCF_914767665.1. Taxonomy (NCBI): domain Eukaryota; kingdom Metazoa; phylum Arthropoda; class Insecta; order Coleoptera; family Coccinellidae; genus Harmonia; species Harmonia axyridis. The sequence goes on from NC_059505.1 coordinate 39,060,932, forward strand.
TCATTCGGTAAATCAATTTTTTTTTAAGATTCTAGTTGTTCCTCAAGTGTGGAGCCATTAAGAATATTTTTGTTTGAAAATATATTGTCAGAACTTTTGTGTTAACGAAAATCAAATTGATTTGCTGATATATCCCTTTCAGATGTATCGTTTTGAACAACATCAAGGATTTCGTTCTTATGATATTGAAATATTTTGATTTACAATACGGCAAGAAATTTAAAAATAAATTTTCGATTAATTAACAAAATTATTGAAAACAAGGCTTATAGTCCTTGTTTATAATACACATCGAAGATACATAACCCGAAATATGAAGGTAAACCGGTTGAATTGTTCCACTAGAACGCCAGCACTACCGTATTCAAATCCATCAAAGTCGACGGCCAACCAATATCATGAACTCACGACGCGAACCTAAAACTAATTCTATACATCATTGTGTACCATTTCGTCCACTTCTTCACCCGCACACAAGTAGTCAGGACATCACAGAGGTCCCATCTCGAGATAAACCCGTCTATCTGCGTTGTCACTACCGTCACTGTCGCTAGAGGGCGTCACCTTCCGCGACCACCTCTCCTCGGATCAGTCGCACTTGAACGTCACGTTTCTGGCGCCCGACGCTACTGCCGTGGCGGCGACACTGGCCGCCAACCGCGCCGCCACTGGAGGCGGCGCCCTAGCAGTGTCCGAAGGGAAGCGGTCACTCTGCCGCCATCATTGGAAGTGTCTGATGCCGAAGTGTCGGCTTCTGCGTGCGTAGTTCCTGCCGCACAGAATCTTTTTGAAGGCGTGTCGAAATTCCGGGCTGAAGATGGTGTAGATGATGGGGTTGAGTGTGGAGTTGAAGTAGCCCAGCCACAGGAAGAAGGACATGAGGTACCTGTTGGAAAATATAGATGGTAGTTGTAAATCAGGTGATCTACGAGACCCACAGGTCGGTAGAACTAATAGATCCACATTGATCCACATTGAGATTGTGGATAGAGTGAGCTGACAGACCAAGAGTACCGGTAGCTAAATAGAGCTGATGAGTACTCTCCGTCTATGGAGTCAACACAAAAATTCTTTAGGCAAGAGAATTGTAGAATTGAGGAGTTGGCCTCTTTGAAGCCATCCCAGATATTCTGGAGTTCATTAGAACTCTGGTACTGGAGGTAGAACTGTAAACTACGACGACTAATGGTGAGAAGAGCTCTGATAAGAGTCACAGTGTAAGGAAACCCGGTCAAATTTCTAATCTACAATCTAGTATGTGGATCATTAGATCCATTAAACCAGAGACTACATATGGAATTCAAAATATTCTTACTAATTTGTAATATAGACACATGAACTGATACCAAATGATAATTCATAATTAATTTGAGTATAGCACATGCTTACTGCTGCTTACTGAAATCTGTTAAAAGGTCTATTGTTAAAGGTTACGGACAAAGCTGTGGACAGAGTAGCTCAATAATTCTCTAACCATAGCATTGCGTAAAAAGCTATCAGAGAATTCATCACGACTTGAAGAGACCCAGAACTTATATTCTTTAGGACATGTCTGGAACAAGCGCTGGACATTGCAGTAAGAATACGATAAAACTACATTGATAAGTAACTGATTCATATCGAGTCATAGTAGGAAACACATTTATCATTATTGTTAACAGATAATGAACAATCCTTACAAAAGATAATAATAGATGCTGTCTGGGTGAAAGGACGAAAATACGAATATTAATCAATCTAAAGAAGATAAAGATCGTGGTAATCTCGAAGACCAATAATATAATAGCCAACATGGTTCTAGAAGGTTAGTGCATAGAATAAGTGGAGAAAATCAGGTATTTGAGATGCTGGATAACTGGCAGTCTAGTCTAGACCAAGACATCGAATAGTGTATGCTGAATCAGCATTTTAGCGAATGAAGAGACTTCTAAGTAACGTAGCCTTGGAAACTTGAAACTACGTCTTCGAATGATATATGCGTACTATGTTCTTTTATATGAGATATAAGTCTGGATAGCCAAGCCAACACTGAGGCAAATCGAAGCATTTGTATGAATTTTTTACAAAATGCTCAAGATTGCTCGGACATATGAAGTGTAGGATGAGAGGGTGCTAGAAAGTATAGGAACAGATGAAGAGAGCTATTAAAAGGCGGAAAACGGCCTACTTCAGACACGTGTTGAGGGGAGATCAGTATAAATAGCTCCAGGGCAAAATGGAGGGGAAACGAGGATCAGAATGAAAAACGTGAGAGACTAGACAAGGATAAACGTCCAAACGTGCGTTCATACCGCCCAAAAGAGGGACGAATTTACCATAGCTGTCATCAACCTCCACTAGCAGAGGCACTGAAAGAAGACGAAGAAGGTTATCATTGAAATACCTGTTGAAGAGATTGGCGTCGATGGGCAACAGCACTGCCATTATGAAGAAGGGCTGCCAACAGACCACGAAGGCACCAGTGATGATCGCCAACGTCTTGGCTGCCTTGCGTTCCTTCTTCGAGTCTGCGTTGTCCTTGGGTTTCCTCTTGATGGGGTAGAAGGTTTGAGGGGTGTAGATGGCGCCACAGTCGGTGGTGGTGGGTCCGTCCGCCTCGAGGCCGTTGGCGCAAGAGGTCTTCTCCGGGCTAGAGTTGGAGGAGACGTTGGTGAAGGCGGTGGTGTTTGTAGTTTCGGAGATGGTAGGTAGAGGGCGCCCTATGACGGTCACCACGGCTGCCGCGATGCCTCCGGTTCCACTGGCGGCTGCTAGACCACCTGAAATGGGCCTGGTTGATTAAATGGAATCAAGCTTAATGTGCTTAGTTAAATTGGATTTTTCGCTTTTTCAGTGGAAAAAATCAGAACCTAGAGGTCTGGATCTATGACTTTGAGAATATGGCTTGTACTTCTCGGATCGTGGGAAAGTCAAAGTAGCGATCTCTCGATTACTGAAGGTCGTGTACTAAGCTTGTATGAAATAAAGTCAGAAAACTCTGCTGAAGATCTCTTGATAAATTCAGACAACTTTGTATCTTAATAATAGTTATAGTGTTGTTTCAATTGTTGGAAACCTGTTTTCCGCAATTCAACACTATTGTTACTTTCTTTTTTTTGATAAATTTGATTTGAACATTGTCTTATTATTGTTATTGTTATTATTGCAAGTGAATTCAAGGATATTTCCTACTATTACCATATTTGTAAATTATTGGTTCAACATAATAAGTCCCCGGTCTACCATAATAATACAAATTTTTTTTGGCAAAATTCGATTTTATTATTCAACATAGTTGCCTTCGAAGGCGATATAGCGATTATAGCGATCTTAAAACTTTTCGATACGATTTTTGTAGTATGATTTGTCTTTAAACGATCCAATAACGCTATTTAATAATGCTGTTGATAGTCTGGCCCTTTTGGGAGTAATCTATGAATATATTACCTTGCGTATCCCCGAATACTCATGCCATAACCTTGCCAGCTGACAGTTTTGCTTTTTTCCTCACTTTAGATTCAGTTCATCGTGTGCAGTCCACTCAGCTGACTGTCGATTGGACTCCGGAGTAAAATAATAGAGCCATGTTTCATCCATTTTTACATATCGACGCAAAATTTCAGGTTTATTGCACTTAAACAGCTTCAAACACTGCTCAGAATCATTAACACGTTGTTGCTTTTGATCGATTGTAAGCTGGAGTGGCACCCATTTTGCACACAGCTTTCTCATCTACAAATATTCATGATGATATGATGTACACGTTCAGATGATGTCTTCACAATGTCTACTATCTCGATCAACATCACTTTACGGTCATTCAAAATTATTTTGTAAACTTTTTTGATTTTTTTGTCAGTGGTAGCCTCTTTTGGGCGTCCACAGTGCATCATATATTGTATATGTATATGCATCACTTTTCGTCCACTTGACTCGTAGATACCATAATATAGTCTAGTATGAGCTAACGTTTTGCATAAACCGAGTGCTCACTTGGTAGTCACTGTTTACAGCTTGAAAAAATGGTAATTTTTTCAAATTCTATTTTTATTCAGATAGATTTTCGAATCCCTATAAAACCAAGTATGTCCTTCTCCCCTACTCTTGAAGTATCGATCAATCCCGAATTCACAAGACCGCCCTTGTATATCCCAGAGGTGAGTCACGCCCAAAATTCATCACAATGAGGTATAACTAGTCTCCTCTCTGAATTTCAGCGTTGATTAGCTTCAACGTAATTCGATTCGTGGTCCGCCTTGCTCCCGATTTCTTTCAAGAAGGTCGAGCTGTGGTAAAACGGCTGTCTCAGCCAATTTGTAGCTCGCGCCAGCCACCCCTGATGTCTGATGACGATCTTCATCTCCCATTTGGTTGGCAGACTCTCGAAGACGTTAATCTCTACGTAAGAGAAGAGAGCACCTTAATTTGAGGATTGATGGTGATTCCCAGGAATTGTGGAAGTTCATTTTCAGCTATATAACTTAGATAGAGGGCGTAACGAAGGCTAGAATTATTCTTACGTCTTGAGAGGGAATAGCACTACGTGGCTTCTCAGTTCAAAACGACATTACAGATTATTCCTCTTACAACCACCGATTCTTATGAGTTTTTCACATAAATTTTCTGAATAATATGAATGACAATATTTTAAATTTGCGAACGAAAAAAGTTCAATTGTATCATGAGTATATTTTGTCCTCAATCAACAAGATATTATCTTTCAGACGATATCTAATTTGCTCGAAAATTAATAAATAAAACGGCTGATATTTGGAAATGAATGATGAAAAGAAAAAGAAAAAGAAGAACAATTTCCAATAGTGTTATAATATCATACGATATTAATTATTTATCTGGTTAATGAATCAGCCAAATGCCATCAACATAACCATTGCCAGACAGAAGATTTCCACGCTATTACGTAGGAATCATAATCGAAAGTAACCCAAGGAGAATGCATGTCATCGAGGGAGAATAGCGATATACCGGTTTCGCCCTTATTAGGGATCATCAGTACCGCATAACTCTACCCAAGATGACAAACAAACGAAATAGTAGGCACCTTATATAACGCTGACAGACGCTACTCAGTATGAATTACTGCGGTGCGCCATCCAGCGGACAAAAAACCTAACTACTTCCTCCACGGGTACCACGAAAAAGCAGATTCCCACGTCAACTAGGAAAATCCTACGTTTTTCAGCCTAAACGACATTCATCGTGAAATATAATAAATAAAACGGCTGATATTTGGAAATGAATGAAGAAAAAAAGGAAGAGAAGTACAATTTCATTGTCAGACAGAAGATTTCCACGCTATTACGTAGGAATCATAATCGAAAGTAACCCAAGGAGAATGCATGTCATCGAGGAAGAGTAGCGATATACCGGTTTCACCGTTATTAGGGATCATCAGTACCGTATAACTCTACCCAAGATGACAAACAAACGAAATAGTAGGCACCTTGTTGAACGCTGGCAGTGTCAAAGTTTCGAAGAAACTTTTTGGAATGATACAACCCAGGAAGATTCCACCAGGGTGTTTCTCTTTTGGTTTTTGTACAGAACTGAATGTATTATTTTATAGGAAATGATAAGTAATTTAGACGTTATTAAAATCACTTACCGACGTTCTTAGCAACATATATCGTAAGTACCTAATCCAGAAAGCTGGATCGTGGAAACTGTATGATGTAATTCTTTCGAAGGTTTTGGATATGAACCTACAAGAGAATTTCGTGACCTATCTTCTTACCTATATACCAACGGAGATAATTGCGCTGAATCCGCTTAGTTAGATGAATCATTTATTCTATGAATTATTCGTGAGATATTCTAGCTAGACGGTTTCGTCTCCCGTCCACTCTGTAGTCTGTAACTACATCCTGTCTGAGAATTTGTACGCTTCGTTTGACGATTCATCATAAAGTCCAATGAACTGAATACGGTATAATCTGCTTATCGATTCTGCTGAGCGCCTAGCTAGGCGAAAAGTTTACTAACTATCTTGTCATGCCTACAATGCAGTCTGTCTGAATACAGCATAGAATAACGAAGTTATGTTGATGGTACTCTAAACTCTGAATATTGAGATGAAATTGGTCGATACTGGATAGAAGTCTATTTTTAACTGTAATGAGATGATAGTGATATGTGACGTTCGTAAACTTTTAGAAAACTACTGATGTTATCGAAATGAAATCTTGCATTTAGGTGTCAAATAACAATTTCAAACTTCATTTAGAATTTCATTAAGATTGTATCAGCAGAACCAAAAAAAAACTGCAGAAGAATATAAAAGAAACATAACCCATGTCCGTGTACACAAAACTGACAGTGTTGAGATTTTGGTCGTAGATATAAAATAAGAATTTCAAGCTTCGTGCAAAATTTCAACCTGATCATATCATCAGAACCATAGAAAATTCCAAAATTCAAAGAGAATATTGGAAAAGGAAAAACCAATATTTCCTTGATTACAAATCCGATAAGTTTGAGATTTTATCTGTATATAGGGTGTTCCTAAATTGGAGGATACCTTGGATAATTTTAAGAAAAAAAGTGTTATAAACGCAAACGCTTTGTTCTCGAGATACAGAGAGGAGGGTCATCGAATGCTCTCAAATACCTATGTTGAGGCTGCTTATAGTGGAAGATCGTGCCGAGAGTGGTTTCAACGCTTCAAGAACGGTGATTTTGACGTTGAAAAACAGCATGGCGGTGGAAGAAAGAAGGTATTCGAAGATGCAGAATTGGAGGCATTACAATGATCAAGACTTGTGACAAACGCAACAAGAATTGGCAGGATCATTGGGAGTGACGCAACAAGTCGTTTCAAAACACCTGAAAGTCATGGAAATGATTCAGAAAGAAGGAAATTGGGTGCCGTACGAGTTGAAGTCGAGAGATGTTGAAAGGCGTTTGTTTGCTTGTGAACAGTTACTTGCAATTCAAAGACGGAAGATATTTCTGCATTGCATTGTGACTGGAGACGAAAAATGGGTTATTCACTATAATCCCAAGCGTGGAAAATCTTGGGAATATCCCGGTCATGCTTCTACGTCGACGGTCAAACCAAATATTCACGGTTCCAAGGCCATGCTCAGTATTTGGTGGGACCAGCTCGACATTGTGTATTATGAGTTGTTAAAACCAATTGAAACAATCACAAGCGATCATTATCGAACGCAATTAATGTGTTTGAGCCGAGCATTGAAAGACAAACGGCCGCAATACAACGAGAGACATGATACAGTGATTTTGTAGCATGACAATGCTCGATCCCATGTTGCGAAAGTGCTCAAGACATACTTGAAAATGTTGAAATGAGAGGTCCTAATTCACCCGCCGTGTTCTACACACGTTGTCCCTTCGAACTATCACTTGTTTCGATCAATGGTACACGACCTGGCTGACCAGCGCTTCTGGTCTTATGAAGACGTAAAAAATTGGATCGATTCGTGGATCGCTTCCAAAGATGACCAGTTTTTTCGAAGCGGGATTCGTACGCTGCCCGAAAGATGGGTGAAAGTAATGACCATCGATGGGCAATACTTTGAATCATAAATGAATAACCAGTTTTTTTAAACGAATCCTCGAATTTCGGCAGATACGACAAAATTACAGGAAAAAGTGTATTACTGGATCAAAGTTTCTTTTTACATTTTTCTAAACTGGAGGAAAAAATATCACCCTGTAGATTTGTATTGATAATTAGTACATCACATAATGAAAACTTCAAACTGGAATATCTATGCCAAATTTAGGGTGAATATCTTATGAAGGAAAGAGAAAAAACTTTAACTTTTCGTTACAGTCTGCCAAACTATATGGAGAATTATGAAACGATGATTCCACAGAATAATTCAATATTAAAACTATTCATTTATACTCTTGACAGTTGACAGTTAGTTTGTGTTTGTCTTACAAATCGTGACGACACTCCTTACGATTCGTGTTAAATATCACGTGTCCAAAGGATATGTTTACTCCAACGAAACCATTAGAGAATCCTAATCAATTTGAACAACACAATTGACAAGTATCATTCTCTGGCGTTAAACTCTGGCGAAAAACTAAAATCAACCATTATTTTTCTTACAATCAACCACCCCATTGTTTCTCCTTTGATTGGTTTACCTAGCTGGATTTTCAATCTCGAATTTAGGGACTTCAGAGACTAACTATTGGAATTTCAAGAAGGCAGGTGGCATTCGAGGACTGATGAAATAACGGATGTTTGTTTTCTCGGGACGTATGTTTGAACAAGAATTCACGATACTATTTCGTAGCAGGTTTGCGCTTTTGGAGGGCATCGCTCCTGATGAAATTCTAGGGGTTAGATTGTACGCCTTGTTCGAACTCTGGAATGTTCAACGCCCTTTTAATTGAATTTAGAATTTACGAACCTTCGCGCTTCCTGGAGATTAGTAGAGTGGAGATTTTGGTTGGATTGTGCCTCTCATTAAGAAAGGGACCAAAAGCACACCACTACTTCTGGAATAAATTATGTTCAGATGAGAGCACAAGATCTGCTCGATGGTGAATTTTTTTGTAACATTCTAAAATATCTAATTTATATGCTTCTTTGAATGAAATCTTAGCTTCATGAAGGATGATCCCTGATAAAGCATTTTCCTTAGAGAGACTTGAAATCAAGACAAGCTCAAACCAAGTAGCTTGAAAATCAAGCCAAGCCTTGAATCCCCAAAGAAAAGTTATCCCTCCGTGTTATTTCTCGAAGAGCTGATCGCTTAGAAAAAGGGTGTTTTTTTCGAGGTATATAACTTCGAAATGGCATTACTGTTCAAGATGGCGACCAATTTAACAGCTGTCAAGTGATTTATTCTCAGTTTGGTTTGGCAATTCATCATGAATAGACTTGCTAGATTCGTCGATTGGGCCCAAAATGTGATTGCCGTTGTTCCCGATTTTCATAAGCGAATTTTGTTTAACAATGAAACGCACTTCTGGTTGAATGGCTACGTTAACAAACAAAACTGCCGCATTTGGAGTGAAGCTAATCCTCAAGTGTATGTCGAAACACCGTTACATCCAGAAAAACTGACTGTTTGGTGCGCTTTATGGGCTGTTGGAATCATTGGTCCGTACTTCTTCAAAAACGATGATGGCCAGAACGTTACAGTCAATGGTGATCGGTATAGAGCCATGATTACTAACTTTTTCATTCCTGAATTGAACAACCATGATGTCCAGGAGCTGTGGTTCCAACAAGACGGTGGAACATGTCACACAGCTCGTGCCACAATCGATTTATTGAAATACACGTTTGGTGACCGCCTAATTTCACGTTTTGGACCTGTGAATTGGCCTCCAAGATCTTTCCACAAACCCTTGACCATTTGGAAGAAGTCAATCGAATAATCCATCGTTGTTTTATTGCAATTTAAAGTTCTATAGCTCTAAAAAAAAACACCCTTTATAACCAGTTTTTTACAATAAAGCCTCGAATTTCGGAAATAAACGGCGGAAGCAAAGTTGTACGCCTATGTGAAAATATGGTAAGAATCAAACGTGTTTCAACAATATACTATTTCGGATGTATAACAAATTCATGATTCCTACAAGAAGTACACTCCTGCAAGCAATATGTCACACAGCTCGTGCCACAATCGATTTATTGAAAGACACGTTTGGTGACCGCCTAAATTCACGTTTTGGACCTGTGAATTGGCCTCCAAGATCTTGTGATTTAACACCGCTAGACTTCTTTCTGTGGGGCTATGTAAAGTCATTGGTCTATGCGGATAAGCTACAAACCCTTGACCATTTGGAAGACAACATTCGCCGTGTTATTGCCGATATACGGCCATAAATGTTGTAAAAAGTCATCGAAAATTGGACGTCCAGATTGGACTTCATCCGAGCCAGCCGTGGCGGTCATTCGCCAGAAATCATATTTAAAATGTAATGCCACAAGATTATATTGCGGATAAATAAAATTCATGTCAATCGAATTATCCATCGTTGTTTTATTACATTTTAAAGTTCTATAGCTCTAAAAAAAACACCCTTTAGTTGTCTTCAGTTGAAGGCATATCTTCCCCTTTACAATGAAATGAAATCCATTGATTTTTCTTGAACTATACTCGTTTTTTGAAAAAAAATGAAACCACCAATTGGACAACCCTTTATATCGTTCGAAACTGAACCGGACGTCACTGTTTACTTAAGAATAGTCAGGGTAAAAGAAAAATTGTTCATTTCTCAGTGATAAATGATATTTTCATAAATAACGACACATTTCGCTATCGTCATGTTATAAAAAAATTACATCTCCATCGGGTACAAGTGCAGCTCCTCCTAGTACGAAAACATCGTCTCTGTAAACGAAATTAAAATCCCCATCTTCATTTTTGTCCACCGCGTACGTTCAAACAAAAAAGGAACATCCAAAGATTAATTTCCGCAACCAGATTTTATCATGCCCAGAAAGGAATAAGTGCCATTCAGAGATGCGCCATCAAGACGATACTAAATTAAACATAAAACTCTTCGCGAAAAACGAGAGATGAAAATTTTTGCCAGATATTACGGGGGACTTTTGGGAACGTCAAAGGATGTCGCTTTGTTTATCTGCCATATTTCAATCCAGAAATTTTATTAGTTTTTCAGAGGGGGAGTCCAGAAAACATCCGGTGCAAGTGTTGAAAATGGAGGCGAAAATTATATTTTTGCACGACCCATATACAGACTGATTCAAAAGTCCATTGATGCATGATCTAAAAAGTGTTTTTTTTCGAGGTATATAACATTAAGTTGGCATTACTGTTCGAGATGGCGATCGATTTAACAGCTGTCAAGTGATTTATTCTCAGTTTGTTTTGGCAATTCATCATAAATAGACTCACGTCTGAACAAAGCTTGCAAATAGTGCAATTTCATTTCGAAAATAATGGTTCTGTGCGGAATACGTATCGCACACTACGTCCATTTTATCGTCGATAAAATCGTCCATCAGAGCAGTTAATTCGATTAACCATGGAACATTTTCGCACCACGTTTACTCTTTTTGATAACTCGCATCCCCAGAGACGCCGTACGATGCGTACAGAAGAAGCTATTGCTGCTGTAGAGCGTAGCATTGAGGAAGACCCGAATGAGTCTATCCGCCATCGAGCACAGGAATTGGATCTGTGTCCATCCACTTTATGGAAGATTATGCGGAAGGATCTTGGTTTGCGTGCTTACAGAATCCAACTCGTGCAAGAATTGAAGTCAAACGATCATCAAGTAAGGCGTAGATTCGTCGAATGGGCCCAAAATGAGATTGCCGTTGTTCTTGATTTCCATAAGCGAATTTTGTTTAGCAATGAAGCGAACTTTTGGTTGAATGGCTACGTCAACAAACAAAACTGCCGCATTTGGAGTGAAGCTAATCCTCAAGTGATCAAACACCGTTACATCCAGAAAAACTGACTGTTTGTTGCGCTTTATGGGCTGGTAGAATCATTGGTCCGTACTTCTTCAAAAACGATGATGGCCAGAACGGTACAGTCAATGGTGATCGGTATAGAGCCATGATTACTAACTTTTTCATTTTTGAATTGAACAACCATGATGTCCAGGAGCTGTGGTTCCAACAAGACGGCGCAACATGTCACACAGCTCGTGTCACAATCGATTTATTGAAAGACACGTTTGGTGACCGCCTAATTTCACGTTTTGGACCTGTGAATTTGCGTCCAAGATCTTGTGATTTAACACCGCTAGACTACTTTCTGTGGGGCTATGTGAAGTGATTGGTCTATGTGGATAAGCCACGAACCCTTGACCATTTGGAAGAGAACATTCGCCGTGTTATTGCCGATATACGGCCCAAATGTTGGAAAAAGTCATCGAAAATTGGACGTCCAGATTGGACTACATCCGAGCCAGCCGTGGCGGTCATATGCCAGAAATCATATTTGAAATGTAATGCCACAAGATTATCTTGCGGATAAATAAAATTCATATGAATCGAATAATTAATCGTTGTTTTATTGCAATTCAAAGTTCTATAGCTCTAAAAAAACACTTTTAGTATCAAATTAATTATACTGTTTTTAACTACCGTCCAAGCCTGTGCAGGCAGTTATTGTGAATGTGAAAGGGTTAGCGAATTGAAAGATTTAAAGGCTGGCCAGCTGTTGCAGATTTGGATCAATATAGGGGTCACGTGACGAGATTAATTTCAAAGTTTGAATTGACGTTTAAAATCAATTGGTGATAATAATTCTGTCGAGGAAAGTATTGCGACGTTTGAAGTTTAGATAAATCCTGATCAACGACATATATACCATCTAACTAGTGGATCAATACAAGTGCAAGATTGGAATCGTAATAATGTTGTATGATATACTAACTGACAAAGAAACTGCAACACCCAGAAGGAGGTGTTTAAATTTTAAAATTTGGTAAAACATAGAAAGTATAGCAAGGAGTAAATGATTGAAATTTGGAGAAAAAAAAACGAAGGGTTTACAATTTTCTTTAATCAATTTTTTAATGATGTGTTTGTTCACCGCGATTATCTATACACTCCCGAACACGTCTCGGCATTGATGCAATAAGATGTTCTATTTTTTCTTGAGGGATACTATCCCAAGCTACCTGCCCTTCATGTCTCAGAGCCGCCAAAGTCCGTGGGGGCTGAGGTAAATTTCCAAGCCTTCTACCCATGTTGTCCCAAACATGCTCTATAAGCGAAAGATCGGGGGATCTGGGCGGCCAGATGCCAATCCACATTCCAATGTTAACGTTCTCTGTACCACTATAATCGTTGCTGGCAATGCTAAACTGTTAGAGGTAACACAAGATTGTCGATAATGCTGCAGTCCAAAAGACTTTAACCGGCGGTAAACCGTTCGGACAGTTACAGGATGGCCTTGTTCTCCTAACCACTCATCAGCCAAAGATCGAATCGGTCTCTAATAGCCATAAGTCTTAGACGTTGATCTTGAACTTCTTTGTGCCCGTTCAATGCCATTATCAAACCACGCTTGATAACATCTCATACCAGTAGTTGGATTTCTGTTCGTACTGTTAGCGATTTCTCGAAATGACAACCTCGCCTCCCGTAGACCAATAATTCGACCTCTTTCAAATTCACTTATCTGGAGATAACTTCCGCGTACACGTGCTCTAGGCATTTTGACAACAACTAAACATCGACTTTGGATCTCCTCGCACAGCTGGCTTGTTGTCAAATTTAAAAACTTGAAAAACGACTACAATATTTAAGTAACAAGAATTGGTTACATTAAAAAACCTTCACAGTCTTTTCTCCAAATTCAATCATTTACTCCTTGCTATACTATCTATGTTTTACCAGAAAACATTTAAAATTCAAACAGCTCTTTCTAGATGTTGCAGTTTCTTTGCCAGTTAGTATACCTCTCGCTTTCGAGCACCGTACGCCACTGACCCCCCATGACGTCACTCCCTGCCTGACGTTTCCGATACAAGATGAAAGGCCAAGCATGAGTTCCCAAACTCGCAAGTTCCCGCAGGAGGCTTACCAACTCCCTGGAATTAACGGTCGGCCTATAGATGGCGCTGACGTCAGCGCTCCCATTCAGACCTGTATCAAAGCAGACATCCGGAACGTGCCGTAATTAAATAATGAATATCAAATTGTTCCATTAGGAGATCCGTTGGCGTGTCTGTTTGATCAGGGATGTGCATTGCGCGGGGGAATCCCCGAGAAGAAGAACGCTCCAGAGCTCTAGTTTCGATTTCCGGTGGGGGGGGGTCTCGTGTTTGCCGAAGCTACTTCGCTGCCAATTTTGGCCGGGAGGGGGCGGTTGCCGTCCCCTGGGGAGCGCATCTGGAGTTTGCGGGTGTTGGAGATGTTCTACTTTTGTGTTCTGCAGTTGGGAACGTCGAGGTATCTGTTTGGACTGGTGGAAACTTGCTGTGATTGATGTAGCAGGAGTGCAAATATGGGAGGTTGTTGGTTTTGTTCGTTATTTTTTAGTATTCTTCGGTTTAATTCGATTTGGACTTTGTTATCTTACGATAAGTGATATTAATCAATGTTTGGGATATTTTGGAACACATTCATCATAGTTCACTTTTCATTTGATTACATTTATCTATGTTCAGACTCTTTCAATTACTTTTATCAATGTTCACTGTCCATTTGATTATATTTACCTATGTTTAGACTCTTCTTAATAACTTTCATCAATGTTCTCATTTCATTCGATTGCTTTTATCAATGTTTAGACTCTTTTCGATTACATTAATCTACGTTTGATTCCTTCAAATACTTTTATCAATGCTCAATCTCCATTCGATTACTTTTATCTATGTTTCGACACTCTTCACTTGCTTCAATCAATGTTCACTCTCCATTACATTTTTTTTATCTTTGTTAAACCTCCCTTTGTCAACGTTCTCCTTCTATTGGATTACTTTTATTAATGTTCAGATTCCTTTCGATTACAGTCACAAATGCTTAGACTTCTGTTAATTACTATTATCAATGATCACACATTTGATCAATTTTAAAATGTTTAGGCTTTTTTGATTACTTTTCCAATGTTCTCATTGAATCTGATTACATTTATCAATGTTCAGACTCCTTTCGATTGCTTTCATTAATGTTCACTTTTCATTCGAATCCTTTTGCCTATGTTTAGGCTACCATTTGATTTTATCAATGTTCAGTCCTTATTCGATTACATTCAAGTTTAGACTCCTATTAATTACTTTTATCGATGTTCTTTATCCATCCCATTACTTTTATTAATGTTCACTATCCATTTAATTTATTTTTGATGGTAAGGACCCTTTTGATTTGTTTTGTAAATGATATCATTCCATTCGATTGCTTTTACCATTGTTTAGACTACTTCGATTACTTTAATCTATGTTTATTTCCTTCAAATACTTTTATGAATGCTAAACTTCTATTCGATTATTTTTATCTATGTTTAGACTCTCTTGACTTGCTTTAATCATTGTTCATTTTCCAGTTCACAACTTTTATCATTGTTAAATTTTTTTTTGTCAATGTTCTCCTTCCTTGGATTTCTTTTATCAATGTTCAGATTCATTTTTTTACAGTCATATATGTTCAGACCCCTTTCAATAACTTCGATCAATGTTTAGATTCCTTCCTTAATATTCACTTTCCATTCGATCACTTTCATCCATGTCTAGACTCCTTTCAATTACTTTTATCAATGTTCAGTCTTCATTCGATTACATTAATATATATTTAGATTGCTTTTAATCACTTTTATCAATGGTTACTTTCCATTTGATGAATTTTTTATGCTTTAGACTAGGTGCTTTTACTTTAATTTTTATGATTGCTTCAAATACTTTTATCAATGTTCGATTTCCATTCGATTACTTTTATCTATGTTTAGACTCTCTTCACTTTTATTATGTTTGAAGTAATCGTACCTCATTTGAATTAATTTGAAGATTAATTGATAAAAGTAGTTTTTCACTTAGTTTAATCAATTTTTACTTTCCATTATAATACTTTTATCTATGTTAAAACTCCTTTCATTTACTTTTTTAAATGTTTTCCTTCCATTCGATAACTTTTATCAATTTTAAGACTCTTTTCGATTACAGTTGACTATTGCTTACTTTTATTAAAGGCTGGTATTCACGGTGATAAGAAATAGTTCATGAATTGAAATTATTCATATATTTTCGGCGTTTTCATTGAAAGTCAATTTTTGTCTTTGAAAAAGTATCGATTTGTCAAACCGAAAAGCGAATGTCGATGTTACATTTCATTTTCGAGATTAGGCATCGGAATTTGAACCACCCTGTACATCTCAGCGGTAATTTGGACCGAGCAAACCCCAACCTGGGTTACAGTGTTGGTTTGCGATTCGTATGTTTTTAGCGTGAAAACAGCTTTTCCTCTTGCGGAAAATTGATCGCAGCACTCAGCTTTATTGGTCCAAAGTGCAAGGTGAGTACGGTGAGGTAAATCCACTCTCTTGTTCGGCTTCCCGCAGACGGTAGGTTCGATTTCCCATTTCACGCGATTCGACTCTAGAAAATAAATCCATTAAACTAAACGGAGTAAGAGAGAGAGAGAGCGGTTTTTTTCGATAATTGAGGTTTCCCGGACACCGGAATCAGAGGTTCAACAAATCTACGATGGATACTCAATATGGGTTCCGTTCCCCACTTCGACATCAAACAAACTTTTTTTTTTATCGTATTACTACAAAAACACCGAACGTTTCAGGAGTGATCGTGTGTACCGAGCTTTATCGGGTTGTTTACCTCGAATGTTTTCGGTGTGTTTGAGGATTATTTGATACTCTTATGGAGTTATTATGATATTCTTGTGGGATTCGTTATTGTGTTTCTTTTACAGATCACGTACAGGCTCACGCCTCCGTAATTACTGTTTATACCTATAGTTCACAGAATAAAATATATTATTATTATTTTGGCAGAGCAGTAGCTAGTCAAATTGCCCCCTAGGCTGGGACTCAATTTGTCGCCCTAACAGAAGTCAACTCGACAGAGGGCAAAGATTGGGTAGTCGAGGTCTTCTACCGAGAGATGAAAGAACTGAAGATATCTCTTTGAAAAATTTTGACAATAACATAGGGAAAATATTTATTAACAAAAAACCAACGATTTAAATCAAATACAAAAATTAAATTCATTTCAGTATTGATAAGAAAAAGTAAACCTTTGTCTTTTTTCTTAATATCACTCACATTATCGTATCCCTGAATTCTCTTATTTTTGAGTGCTACTGACATTCTTTTCTAGTTCGCTGATTATATTAGGTGTACAACTTTGCTTTCGCCGTTTCGCAATAGATGGCTGTGTCGATAAGCAGTAGTCGAATAAATAGATCGTAGATGTCATACCATAAGCTTAGATATTTGTAAACATAACGCCATCGAAATATTAGTCGATTTGTGTCTGCATCATAAAGTTATTCTCGATAAAACATGTCAGCTTACCAGCTAAATTCTCGTCATTTGCGGTAGGTTTTAATTTTCTGCTTTAATATCAAGAAATCTGCGGCTGAGGCTCATCGAATGCTCTAAAATACCTATGGTGAGGCTGCTATCAGTGAGAGAACGTGCCGAGAGTGGTTTCAACGCTTCAAGAACGGTGATTTTGACGTCGAAACCATCATGGCAGTGGAAGAGAGAAGGTTTTCGAAGATGCAGCATAGGAAGCATTACTTGATCAAGACTTGTGTCAAACGCAACAAGAATTGACAGGATCATTGGCAGTGACGCAACAAGTCATTTAAAAACGCCTGAAAGCTATGAGAATGATTCAGAAACAAGGAAATTTGATGCCGTACGAGTTGAAACCAAAAGATGTTGACCGGCGTTTGTTTGCTTGTGAACAGCTGCTTGCAAGGCGAAGACGGAAGGGATTTCTGCATCGCATTGTGATTGAAGACGAAAAATGGGTTCATTTCTATGATCCCAAGCGCAGAAAACCATGGGGATATCCCGGCCATGCTTCCACGTCGCAACCAAACCGAATATTCACGGTTTCAAGGTCATGCTTAGTATTTGGTGGAACTACCTTGACGTAGTGTATTATGAGTTGTTAAAACCGGCTGAAACAATCACAGGCGATCGTTATCGAACGTAATTAATGCGTTTGAGCCGAGTATTGGAAGACAAACGGCCGCAATACAATGAGGGACATGATAAACTGATTTCACAGCATGACAATGCTCGACCCCATGTTGCGAAAGTGGTCAAGACATACTTGGAAACGTTGGAATGGGAAGTCGTTCTCCATCCGCCGTATTCTCCGAACGTTGCTTGCTTGGACTATCATTTGTTTCGATCAATGGCACACAGCCTGGCTGACCAGCATTTCCGGTCTTATGAAGAAGTAAAAAATTAGATCGATTCGTGGATCACTTCAAAAGATGACCAGTTTTTTCAACGTGGTATGTCTGAAAAGATGGGAGAAAGTAGTGGCCAGCGATGGACAATACTTTGAATCATAAATGTCTAATTAGTTTTTTACAATAGAGCCTCGACTTCCGAAAAAAAACGAAAGCAAATTTCTTCTCTGAATCTGATTGTAGTTCTCGAAATTTTTTCAGTGAGCATCGAATTTGTGTCACCCTGTAGAGCACATGCATACTTCAAAACAATGTCAAATAAACCAAATCAAAATGAATATTCCCTGGCGGCATTCATTCGAAACATAATCTCTTCATTACTCCATCAAACGAATGAAATTCTTCGAGGCAGCTATGGATTTTTAATGGTGTAATAAGGGTGAGTGGTATTTTTATTTATACCTATCCCTATGGATTACGTTGATACGAATCGGAATCACCCTTATAAAGTTCGGTCATTCGGTTGCCGTTTTTGAATGGAACACACATTTAACGATGTCTTCGTAACAACAGGATGTTTACAGGGATGTATTCTTATAGCGTGATATAACCCATGAGAATTATGGGAGAAAAATAACCGTAATATTTTAGTATCGTTAGCACGCGAATCAAACAGATGCTACCAGGCCGTAAAAAAGGTCCTAAAAACATTGCTTCATACATTTTCCTTCTAGCCAAACTTGTTTTTGGAACCCTGGATAATTTGCTTTGTTTCATCTTTCAAGCAGTATTTTCTAAAATAAAACTTTAAAGGAAACTACAAATAATTTTATACCTACACACCGGCAATATTGAGGGAACTGGCAAAATCACCAGGAATCAAGTAACAATTGAAAAAAGTTGAAGCTCATCTTCGACCAGTTTCAAATTAGCCCAAACAGCAAAAATGAGACGTAAACAATGGTCATTTGGCTTTAATTCTTGCAAGAGCTGTATTTTATAGGCATGCAAAATTTTCCAACTATTCTCGAGGCTGCCGACACTTCTTGAGACAAGATACGGACTTGAAACCTCAATATGCTCTAAATCACAGCTTGATCTATAAAAGTTGTTTTATTTGAGGGAGCTGTAACTAATATTTTAGGAGGTATAACGATTATTGTGTAGAAATTCAATTTTTACGTTTTTTTTTCCAATTTTCGAGTTCAAAATTTTCATTAACTATGGGATCTATGAATAATCAGTAAGCGGTGTTAGGATGAATGATCCCAATGAGCCGAATTCCGCTCTTGCCAGAAAATATTTAGATGAAAAAATTTGTCTCAAATTTTCCATACCTGAAAAAATTACAAAAATTTTTTTTGACGAAAGTTCCCACCTGGGAATTTCATATCATTCTATCAATTGATTCGATAACGAAGATTATGAAAATGCTTGTAGTTTTGCGATTAGTCCATTGTTTCAGAAATTATAGGTAGTAAACTCGAATTTTCAAAAAATTTGGACAATATTCTCGAGGCTGCGAACTCTGCTGGAGACAAGATATGGACTTGAAATCTCATTATGTTTTGAATCACACCTTGATCTATAGAAATACTTTTATTTGAGAGTGCTGTGACCAATATTTCAGGAGATATCACGATTATTGTGTAGAGATTCAATTTCTACGATATTTTTCTAAATTTCGAAGTTCGAAATCATCAAGTTCTGTGAGATCAACGAACAATTGGTAAGCGGTGTCGGCGAATTTTGCTTTTGCCCGAATATTTTCAGATGGAAAAATTATCTAAAATGTTCCACGTAGTCGATGGACAAAGGCCAACAAGTTGAGAACGGTGACGTATTGACATTTCGGCGTCTTCTTCAACACTACGAGCTACAGCAGCAATATACACATTCTTCGTCTTACTGAAATCAGTTTTACACTCACCTGCTATGCCTCCTGCTGCGATATTCCTGTCGGGGACTGGATTCGAACCGGTAATGACGTGTTTCCTGCGTATACGTTTCCTGGCCGTCTGGAATATCCTCCAGTAGAGGGCCAGGATGACCAAGAGTGGCAGATAGAAGGAGGAAGCTGTGGCGAAGATCTGGTAGTAGAGATCTTGACTGACCAGACACTTCTTGTTTTGGATCCTTGTGTTCCACTCTGGGTCCTTCCAGCCTAAGAGGGGAGCAATGCAGACCATGAAGGATACCATCCAGATTACGAAGATCATGATGCCTATCCTTTTGGCTGTGCGCTGGTGGATGTAGTCGATGTTAGTGACTGCCATGTACCTGCAAAGAGATTGAATTCAGTTGGTGATGATGGTTTTGGACTTGTGATTTTTGTAAAATACCGATTATCTATACATATACAACCTGATGACTTGTGCGTTTGGTCCATGGAAATGAGGGAAAGTAGAGATTAGTCTGGATTAAATATTCCGACATATATATCATGGTATCTTACTGATCCAGATGCTTTTTGTGGTATAGGAAAATGAACTTATATGAAATGAAAGGTGTTTTTTTAGAGCTATAGAACTTTGAATTGAAATAAAACAACGATGGATCATTCGATTGACATGAATTTTATTTATCCGCTAGATAATCTTGGGTCATTACATTTTAAATATGATTTCTGGCATATGACCGCCACGGCTGGCTCGGATGTAGTCCAATCTGGACGTCCAATTGTTGAATACTTTTTCCAACATTTGTGGCCGTATATCGGCAATAACACGGCGAATGTTGTCTTCCATATGGTCAAGGGTTTGTGGCTTATCCGCATAGACCAATGACTTTACATAGCCCCACAGAAAGTACTCTAGCGGTGTTAAATCACAAGATCTTGGAGGCCAATTCACATGCCCAAAACGTGAAATTAGGCGGTCACCAAACGTGTCTTTCAATAAATCAATTGTGGCACGAGACGACATCATCGTTTTCGAAGAAGTACGGACCAGTGATTCCACCAGTCCATAAAGCGCACCAAACAGTCAGTTTTTCTGGATGTAACGGTGTTTCGACATACACTTGAGGATTAGCTTCACTCCAAATGCGGCAGTTTTGTTTGTTGACGTAGCCATTCAACCAGAAGTGCGCTTCATCGCTAAAAAAATAAAATAGACGTAGTGCGCGATACGTATTCCGCACAGAACCATTATTTTCGAAACAAAATTGTACAATTTGCAAGTGTTGTTCAGGCGTGAGTCCATTCATGATGAATTGCCAAACCAATTTGAGAATAAATCACTTGGCAGCTGTTAAATGGGTCGCCATCTTGAACAGTAATGCCAACTTAAAGTTATACACCTCGAAAAAAAAACACCCTTTATATCATCGTCTTCAGAAAGTTTCTGAGGATGAACTTCTAGTTTCGGTTTAAAGAAAAAAGCAAATGCAAGACAAGATTGTGTTGATAATTTCTTCCAGGATTCCAGGAATATTCGTAGATATATTTTCCGAGAGAATACACGTTTCTAATTTGAAGGAACGTTCTGCAAAAGAGCTTAGTGAACCTCAGGTTCGACCTGTGTCCAATAATGTATGTATGTATTAATATGTGATGACATTTCTGTTTGTAGAAACACGTGAGCGATGCAATTTGCAAATTACTTTGTTGAATTCCCAAAGGATTCCTTTGTGGCGTTCAATTAAATTAGAGTATATTATAACGTGGTCATGCGAGGATGGCTTTTAGATATCGATTCTACTGAGTATGGCTATCACTGTTTGATTTTCGCATTGTGTTCGATGATGAAAGGGTCAATTTTGCGCACTTTCGTGAAACTTTGTTAGTTCAAGAAATTCCACTGAAATCTAAAGTGAATCACTTATACAGGATGGTCTAGGATAACCTGACGTTTTTGGAAAGGAAGTATGAGAAGAGACTTTTGGGTAGTATGTTATTTCAGAAGCAAGGGAACAGTGGACCGTGCAACATCGCATGTTTACATATGATAGAAACCAAGATGTAGCGCAATATTTGAAACAGTAATTCTTGAGAAACGCCCTGTAACGCGAGAACGAATCAAGATATCTAATGCTCCGCTTTCTATTAGTTGTACAACTTAGCTTCCACCGTATTGCAATAGATGGCTGTAGCGGTAAGAGGTAGTCAAAATAAATATTTGTTAACATAACGCCATCGAAATATTAGTCGATTTGTGTCTGCATCATTAAGTTATTCTCGATTAAACATGTCTGCTTAGGAGCCAAATTCTCGTCATTCGCTGGAGGTTTTAGTTTCCTGCTTTAATATGAAGAAATCTGCGGCTGAGGCTCATCGAATGCTCTCGAATATGGTGGGGCTGCTATTAGTGGAAGAACTTGCCGAAAGTGGTTTTTAACTCTTCAAGAACGATGATTTTGTAGTCGAAGACCAGCATAGCGGTGGAAGAGAGAAGGTTTTCGTAGATGCAGAATTGGAGGCATTACAAGACTCGTGTCAAACGCAAATAGAATTGGCAGAATCATTGGATGTGACGCTACAAGCCATTTAAAAACGCCTGAAAGTCATAGGATCGATTCAGAAACAAGGAAATTGGATGCCGTGGGAGTTGAAGCCGAGAGATGTTGAATGACGTTTGTTTGCTCGTGACTAGCTGCTTGCAAGGCAAAGACCAAAAGGATTTCTGCATCGCATTGCAACTGGAGACGAAAAATGGGTTCATTACGATAATCCCATGCGCATAAAATTATGCGGATATCCTGGCCATGCTTCCACGTCGACAGCCAAAGTGAATATTCACAGTTCCAATGTCATGCACAGTATTTAGTGGGACCAGCTCGGCGAATAGTTAAAACCAACTGAAACATACACAAGCCATCGTTATCGAACACAATTAATGCGTTTGAGCCGAGCATTGAGAGACAAACGAGAGACATGATAAAGTGATTTCACATCATGACAATGCTCGGCCTATTTTGCGAAATTGGTCAAGACATACTTGGAAGTTCTACACCACCCGCCGTATTCTTCAGACGTTGCTCCCTCGGATTATCACTTGTTACGACCAATGGCATACAGCCTGGCTGACCAGCACTTCCGGTCTTAAGAAAAAGTTAAAAATTGGATCGATTCGTGGATTGCTTCAAAGGATGACCAGTTTTTTCAACGCGGGATTCGTACGCTGACCGAAAGATGGGAGAAAGTAGTGGCCAGCGATAGACAATACTTTAAATCATAAATGTCTTACCAGGTTTTTACAATAAAGCCTTGAATTTCGGAAAAAAACGGCGCAAGCAAAGTTGTACGCCTATGTATTATCTTATCATTTCGAAAAAAGAGATTCTCAAAAATTTTTTCTCTAAGTCCTACAGTTCTTTAGATGCTCACAATGAGCATTGAATTTGGGGGAGCGCAAAAGCTTCTTTTCCGGCATCGGTAGATTTTTCTTAAAGGAAAATGTATCGCTCCGCCCACTTGACCCAGATACAGAAAAAGCCACCCAGTTCATTATATCGGTGCAAACAGAGGGAAACCTAACCTAACCAGGCGTTCAGATCGAACAATAAACTTTCATCTCCCCGTGAAAAAAACATATTTTAAACAACCACTCCAACTTGACGCAGCCTCCTCCAAAAAAACTATCGGGAGTAACTGTTGCGAGAGAGAATAGCTGAATAACGGATAACGAATATGGAATGATTCAAATTTTTTGAGGGCTGGATACTTGAAAGCTGAAGCAACAACAAACAACACTGGGTTTTATAATTAAAGGTTGACGCAGGCTTCGATAACAAAGTTGTCATAATCAGAATTTACCGGTTACTGAATTAATTACAAAAACATGCAGAATGTTCGAAGTGCTACCGCACCTGCATTTTTAATCCTTTCTACTGTTGATTACAACTTTAATCTGCCCATCCTTTTAACCCTTTTATTGAGCTAGGTAAATAATGAGATATTAATAGGGACTAAGTCGTTATCGAGCAAATTTACATTCTTTTTTATACATTTCACTGCACATTTTCTCTGGTCATAAGCTACACACTTGAAACTTCACTATGTTTCAGATCAGAACTCGATCTCTGAAAAAGTTTTCATTTGAGGGGTATCAGGATATATATAAAATTCGACATTATCTTGGTTGACTTTGTTGAAATGTCGTCCATGTAGGGGCTTCTCTCTCTGCATCTTTGCAGTTTTTCTTGGATTGTCTGGTGGTTGTATGACAATTGCTTCCTGTGGAGTTGTATAGGTGTTGATTCGTCTGCTTCACACAGTATTTTGTAGACCTCTGATGTAGGTACTTCCTTGATCCCTGAATTATTCTCCTAGGCTAGGCTTTCTATCTGCTCAAGAGCAAGTTCCATGATGTCCATCAGACCTTTGCCTCCTTCATTTATCGGCAGTGTCGTCCTCTCAATGCTTCTTTTTGGATGGTGCTTGTGTGCTTTTGTCAGCAGTGTTCTTATTTTGCGTTGCGAGTTTTCTGAATCTGTTTTACTCCAAGGAATTATATCGAAAGAGTATGTTAGAATTGAACATGCATATGTATTGATGGCTCTCGTCATGTTCTTGCTGTTGAGGTTTGTGTTTAAAATTTGGTTTGTTCTCCTGATGATGTACTCAGTTGTTAAGTCTTCCTTCATTCTTTGATAGTTGATTCGCCGACTTTGTTTCATTCCTTGTATTTGTAATTATTATAATTATTATTATTTTAACTAGAAAAGTAGCTTCCATTACATTCATCAGGCCCCTGCCACCTTTATTTCTCTAAAGTGTTGTGCTTTCAATGCTGCTTTTCGGATGGTGCTTGCTTGCTTTTGTCAGCAGCGTTCTCATTTTGCGTAGCAAGTTTTCGAAGTATGTTTTGCTCCATGGAATGAGTATGTAGAATTGCACATGCATATGTATTGATGACTTCGTTATGTTCTTGATGTTGGGGTTTGTTTTTGAAATATAGTTTGTTCTCCTGATGATGTACTATTGTATTCAGTTGTTAAGTCTTCCTTCATTCTTTGATGTTGGATTCGTCGACTTGTTTTCATTCCTAGGTATTTGTTGTTATCATTATTTTAACTAGAAAAATAGCATCTTCCACGTTACCGAACACAACACAGGGCGACCAACCGCAGCGTCCAGCCCAAAAGCGTCACAAACCGCTAGCACCCCCCTCCACCCCTTCTGACGTCACAGTCTCACCCGGGGATTTTCGAATTCAATTACAGTCCCGTTTCCGGGCCGAGTGTGGCCAATATGGCGGGAAATAAATTAAGTTCGCGACAACGGGCCGGGACAAAGAGGACCCCGTCCGGAGATATTCGATCCCTTGGGGGCACAGGGGGAAATTCACCAGCGCGCGACTGGGGTTCCGCGTCAATTGTCACGTCCCGAAGATGTTTTCTCGCCTAGACCAACAACAACAGTTATACAGAGTCGTTATTGTGAGATATTAGTGGACTCCTAAGAGGGATTACCGAAACGTGGCTTTCCGCGTGTCAGTCAAATTACCAGCATTGGATTTTTCTTTAATTCGCAAATAAAAATATTTCCATTCTACAACGTAGATTATTATTTGAAGAAATCATGTGAAAACCCCATAAAAATCGGTGGTTGCAAGAAAAAAATCTATGATTTCGTTTCGAACTGAGCAGTCACGTGGTGGTATTCCCTCTTAATTTTCTTCACCACTTTTCACTAATACTGATAATTTTTCTAGTTTTTTGATAGCCGAATGAGAAGTTTCTATAGTTGTTATCTACGTTGAGAATCTCGAACTGTGTTGACATTTCTGTAGAGTAAGGTTTGGTTATTCATCATGAATCGTTTAACATCAAAATATTTATATTGAAGGGCTTCTTCTTCATCCAAACAAAATCTTTTCCATCTTTCCTTTTCACTAAAAGTTGAGAACCAGAAAGGAGTTATAAATGTTATAGTCTGTCTTCATTATATTGATTTGAAGTTAGCTACCCATTCTGAAAACGAATCGGAACCTTAATGGATAGTTTGGAAACAACCATGAAATTCATAATTTGGATAAGTATTCATCAAGTGGTCAATGGTTTCTTTTACACCCCATTCACATGGTGAGCTTTCAATAGAATGCCATTTGAAGAAGATACTATTGCAACCTACTATTGACCAGACCTAAGTCGGTTTAAAATACACCAAATTTTCCTAGGAAGACTTTATCTGAAGGATTAACGATTATACTTTTGTTGGAGACATCTCAAAAACTCCAATGCAAGCACCAGAATTCCTTGTATCTTTCATCAGATTGAAGGAAAGTATTAATCCATAAAGGTTTACGTGACTTTGATCTGGTTTTAGTATCTGGAAGGTAAGATACAATTCGAAATAATTTCGGGTAGAAATGAAATTTATTTCAAGAATTCTTGACTGCAACCTGAATATGAGTCAAAACTTATCATTTGAGACTATTCCCGCCACTTTGACGAAATCGTAGAGCAATCTGTTCAGAGAACAAGCGTGCAAAAAACCAACCACCAATCAAAGATCGAAGCATCCAGATTGAAATAAAAAGAGAACGCACCACCTAATTTTCTAATTAGCAGTGGCGTTACGACCAGTGTAATTGATGGTTCCTGCACCTTGAACACCTTAATCACTGACGGAGGACGTAAAAGTCGAACCTTCCTGAACAACTACCTCCCATTAACCCCAAGCGACACACGCAAGCAAGCCCTAACCCCCCCCACACGTCCCTAACGACCCCATTCTCGGTTGCATCATCTCGGGCCCAAGCTCCTCCAAGATCGTTTAATCCTGATGCTGTATTAATCACATCTAAGCCGGGTTTGGGCTGCACACCCCGTGGGACATTTATCTTACGTCATCGTGAATGGTACGATGGACGTTATTGATAATTTAGAAGGGGTTTTCGTCTAGGGAAGACCTTTCGGTAATGAGCTCCGCTACGCCACTGTTCCATTTACATGACAGTTCAAAATGACTGGTCAGTAATGTCGTTCGTTGGATGGAAATGAAGAGGATATAATACTTGAGGAAAATCGTTGAAGGAAGTGAGAATGTGGGATGATATCCAATAAGAGATGGCTATATGGAGGTTAAGTCTGAGATGTCTTGGAATACTGGAGTGTCCACTCAGTTTTAGGTAAGTTGAATATCTTACGCGACATCTTCAACCCAACTGACGGTTAAACCGAGGGTTAAACTTCAGTTTATTGTTTTGTCGACGCCCACATCAACTTTTGTTGTCGTTTCCATCTAGATAAGAGGCCAATTGAAAAGTCCCCGGTCTCCATTGTAGTTATAACACATATTTTTCGTAGAATTCGATTACTTCTTCATTGGCGCTAAATTTCTTTCCAGCGAGCGTTCTTTTGAGGTCTGAGAACATGAAAAAGTCGCTGGGGGCGAGATCTGGCGAATACGGTTGATGTAGAAGCAATTCGAAGCCCAATTCATGCAATTTTGCCATTGTTTTTCTTCAAATGGGGCCGTTTTTTTAACGATTTCATCCTTTAAACGATTCATTAACGCTGTATAATAATCGGTGTCGATGGTCTGGCCCATTTGGAGATAATCAATGAATATTATACCATGCGCATCCCAGAATACTGATGCCATAACCTTGCCAGCTTACTGTTGTGTTTTTCCTTGCTTTGGATTCGGTTCATCGTGTGCAGTCTACTCAGCTGACTGTCGATTGGACTCCGGAGTGAAATGATGGAGCCATGTTTCATCCATTGTCACATATCGACGTAAAATTCAGGTTTATTGCACTTAAACAGCTTCAGAATCAATAACACGTTGTTGCTTTTGACCGATTGTGAGCTCGAGCGGCACCCATTTTGCACACAGCTTTCTCATGTAAGAATATTCGTGAATTATATGATGTACAAGTTCAGATGATATCTTCACAATGTTTGCTATCTTGATCAGCTTCACTTCACAGTCATTCAAAATTATTTGACGTTTTTGATTTTTTCGTCAGGGACAGCCTCTTTTGGGCGTCTACTGAGTTCGCCGTTTTCGGTGCTCATTTCACCACGTTTAAACTTAGCATACCAATCAATGATGGTTGATTTTCCTGATGCAGACCCTGGAAACCCTTCAGCAAGCAAAGATTTTGCATCAACTGTAATTTTTCCCTTCAAAAATCAATATTTTATCAGCACACAAAATTCTTTTTTTTCCATCTTTTTCCAAAAAACAAAAGTAGCTACACTCACAACGCAATATCTCACAAACTAATGGTCGGAATTCTGTCAAATATTGACATGCATCGTTTGAAGGTTGGTACAAACTAAAAATCATATGGATTTAATACTAGCACCACCATGTGTGCGTCAGGCCAAGAATTTTTCAATTGGCCTAATAAAATGGGTCGCTAACTTCAAATCAATATAATGAAAAACTATAACATTTATTACTTTTTTCTGGTGTTATATTAAATCATAAAAATAACGCATAACGCATAGATACGCAACCACAGATCGCCAAACCCCTTAGAATCCCTACAAATCCCTCCTCAACAATAGAATCGAGCCGATGAAAAACTAAGGGCCCGTCTGTGGAAAACTGTCCAGCTCAGCGAATTTCCCATATTGGAAATCAGTCGTATTTACGCTTTCCCGGACCCGGATCCCATAAATCCCGGCGTTCCCGATCGAGGATAACAGCCCCCCCCTCTCTCTCTCAGTCCCCAAGGGAAGGGGGTAACGTCCTTTGCATATACCCAGACTTGGCACGCTCGAACTGGTCCGCCGTCTGACAAGTGTGAACATGTGTGAAAATTTGTGTATTTTGGGACGCGGAAATCGGCTATTTCCCTTCCGATCGGAGTGGGGGGGATTGGATGGAAGGAAAATGCTGGGAAAAATATCAATATTAGGTCGTTTGGGCGAATGTAGAAATGTATGTGTTTCATATAATTCATGTATTCCATATACTGTTCATATATGATAATTATGAATTATGAGAATAACTGACAGGTGAGGGAAATTATATTAAAGTAAATATCGAGTAAATCTATTTTCTCTATTTCTATATCGTAATGAGTTCATTACAGTTCTAAAAACAGTGCTATAATGAACTCATTACAGCATCGTTTTTTGGATATATTTTTCGTTTTGTGGTTGTCTATGCTGACTTCCAATCCTATCAAATTTCAACAAACGTCAATAATTGTCAATATAATATAATTTGGTGATATAGAGAAATGATTTGCTGCATATTCGCAAATTCTCATAATCTGGTAGTGTTAAATCGATTTCGTCAGACATAATTCACGAATTTAATGTGTAATTGTAAATTATGTCTAAATTCGAAACATACGATTCATATTCAAATTCCGTAATCTGTCAATTTTCGTAACAGTCACACCAACTGCCAAGATACAATACAAAAGTCACTAGGATATATAATCTGAATTTTTCATTGAATTTCGACAATATTTCGCAAAACTTGACTGAAATAGAGAAAATATCGTCTGATACTCGTTGCAGAAGGCAATTCCAATACTCATGCGTTCCAAAACTCGCTCCTTCGTCGCTCGTTTTCGAATTTCGCATTCGTGTTGGAATAGGAGCCCATTCTGCAACTTGTTTTAGAATATACTATTCTCTATTTCAGTATCGTAATTAACTCATTACAGCATTGTTTTCAGTTATATTTTTCGTTTTGTGGTTGTCTACACTTCCGATCAAATTTCAACACACGTCAATACGCTCTATTAGTGATGACGTCACACACAGCCATTTTAGTTCTCCTGTCAGTGTTCGGAATACAAACAAACAAATTGTCATTCAAATTAGTACGATGTCGTTGAACAAATTGGCTTATTTTGATAAATAAGATTATTTAAGGAACGATTTTACTATTAATTGATAGACAGAAGGCACGAGATTAATGCCAGTAAGTTCGAACTTGAAGTTCAACTAATAAACACGGCTTTATACAAAATCTGGGGAATGATACAGGATTCAAACTTACTGGTATTAACCTCGTTCCTTCTGTCTATCAATTAATACTGAAATCGTTCCTCAAATACTCTTATTTATGAAAATAAGCCAATTCCTTCAACGACACCGTACTAATTTGAATGACAATTTATTTGTTTGGATTCCGAACACTGTCAGGAGAACCAAAAATGGCGGTGTGTGACGTCACACTAATAGAGCGTATTGTCAATATAATAATAATAATAATATAATATAATTTGGATGTGGGGAAATTATCTGCATTATTTTTCGCATATTCTTTTAATTCTGGTGGTGTAAAATCGATTTCGTCAAACATGATTCGCAAATTTAATGCGTAATTTTAAATTATTTCAAAATTCGATACGTATGATTCAAATTAGGTAATCTGTCAATTTTCGTAACAGTCACACCAACTGCCAAGATACAATACAAAAGTCACTGAATGTTTAATCTCAATTTTTCATTGAATTTCGACAATATTTCACAAAACTTCACTGAAATAGAGAAAATATCGTCTAATACTCGTTGCAGAAGACAATTCCAACACTAATGCGTTCGAAAACTCGCTCCTTCGTCGCTCGTTCACGAATTTCACATTCGTGTTGGA
The DNA here is from genome assembly GCF_914767665.1 of Harmonia axyridis. NCBI lineage: Eukaryota > Metazoa > Arthropoda > Insecta > Coleoptera > Coccinellidae > Harmonia > Harmonia axyridis. The sequence goes on from NC_059505.1 coordinate 39,091,243, forward strand.
ATATGAGCCCATTCTGCAACTTGTTTTAGAATATACTATTATGTAATTGTAAGAATCCCTTACAAACCCAGATATTTTGTTTCTGCGACTATTTTCAAGTCGATGATATTGAAATAGGCAAGATGATACTACTCTCAGAGTAATGAACATAGATAGAGGGAGCATATGTCAGTAAGCAGATACTGTCTCCAACATGAACTATAAAATTTGACATGAAGCGCGCGGAAATGTAACCATATCAGTGATACGATTTTCACTCAATTCGCGAGTATCTCCACAGAGAATGTACTTCTTATGTCCCTTAGTGAATCAACGTTTCATATTAACTCAAAATATATTGCAATAAATACCTAAATATACCAGAAATTCAGAAAATAAACTTCAAGCGCGCCGAACGACGTGAAACAACCGATGACACTAGGAGAGCAAAAGTTGCCAAACCTTGAATTTCAGCCAGTAGATACAGGAAATAATAAATATTCTGCTTATTATAAATTCGACAATTAGGAAAATATCGGATTCCAAATATTCAAATTTGCATATTTAATCAGGAATCACTAAATAAATATATTCCATTCGATATAATATACATTCATGACGATACAGTAAAATTGTGGATTTGAAAATATATCACAATCCGACAACGTAATCTAACCATGTTGGGGGAATGTGAAAATTGCGTTTACTCCCTCTATCTATGTTAATTACTCTATGGGAAAACCCTATATGTTCATAACAGATATAGATTTGAAGTGATTGATTGATATTCCAAACCATTTTAATATAGAACAGTTACTTGATAAAATTCAATATAATAGAATTTCCGCCTAATATTTGCCTTGAAACTAGAGTTAATTACCTAAATGAGGATTCCATCTAGCTTATTTTCACTTCATTCGAAACACCAAACAATTCCATACTGTTAGAACCCGGAGGGAACAGCTCAAAGGATTCTTAAACATACGAACAAACTGCGAAAACACTGCTACATCGATCTCTCGCCTCAGACACTGAAAAATTAGTTGCCAGTCTTGCCCGTGTGATGAAAATTATCTTCCATTATGAAGGGTTGATGAAACTTTCGAAGCTTCCACCTCATTGTGAAACGAGTCGTATTCAGATGCTGCCGAGTTGTATAATAGGGTCCTGGGGGCTTTCAGGTAAACACGAAGGGCGCCCCAGGAGATGGCATTTCTATGTTTTTGCGTCTAGGGTTCCGCTCGACGAAGTGACGGCCTGAAGAGATGAAATTGTCTTTTCGTACTGGAGTTTATTAGATTATTCTGATTTTGATGTGTTAATTGGGTTTGGAGTCAATATAGACGATGGGATGGTAAGATTCGGGACTTGAAATAAAGGGAGTTTCTTTTAGAGCTATAGAACTTTAAATTGCAATAAAACAACGATGGATTATTCGATTGACATGAATTTTATTTATCCGCAAGATAATCTTGTGGCATTACATTTTAATTATGATTTCTGGCATATGACCGCCACGGCTGGCACAGATGTAGTCCAATCTGGACGTCCAATTTTCGATGACTTTTTCCAACTTTTGTGGCCGTATATCGGCAATAACACGGCTAATGTTGTCTTCCAAATGGTCAAGGGTTTGTGGCTTATCCGCATAGACCAATAACTTTACATAGCCCCACAGAAAGTAGTCTAGCGGCGTTAAATCACAAGATCTTGGAGGCCAATTCACAGGTCCAAAACGTGATATTAGGCGGTCACCAAACGTGTCTTTCAATAAATCGATTGTGGCACGAGCTGTGTGACATGCTGCGCCGTCTTGTTGGAACTACATCTCCTAGACATCATGGTTGTTCAATTCAGGAATGAAAAAGTTAGTAATCATGCCTCTATACCGATCACCATTGACTGTAACGTTCTGGCCATCATCGTTTTTGAAGAAGTAGGGACCAATGATTCCACCAGCCCATAAAGCGCACCAAACAGTCAGTTTTTCTGGATGTAACGGTGTTTCGACATACACTTGGATTAGCTTCAGTACAAATGCGACAGTTTTGTTTGTTGACGTAGCCATTCAACCAGAAGTGCGCTTCATCGCTAATGGACGTAGTGCGCGATACGTATTCCGCACAGAACCATTATTTTCGAAATAAAATTGCACTATTTGCAAGCGTTGTTCAGGCGTGAGTCTATTCAAGATGAATTGCCAAACCAAACTGAGAATAAATCACTTGACAGCTGTTAAATTGGTCGCCATCTTGAACAGTAATGCCAACTTAAAGTTATATACCTCGAAAAAAAACACCCGTTAGATCCTCGTGTGAGAATCGAACCCGCAATCTCCGAATCCATTCGAGATCTATCTTATACAAAGTGGTCTTCATTAAAAAAAACTCTTCATGTATAAATTCAATAGCGCTTCTTGTTTGTTTTTAAAAGCCCACAAAACTAGCACTCTATCCATATTTTATTTTCGAGGAACAGACGTCAACACTTCGAACGAAAAAATAATCACATTCGATGGCGAATTTTACGAGGACTAGTCATTTTTTTTCTGTCGTCAGTGCTGGAATTGAATTTCGGGCGTTCCTGAAGGAGCAACAAAGGATCGAGAGGGAAATTTGCTCCCGATTTTTCGCAAGCGTAAACGTGGGACGATAATGCAATATCGAAGAGGCATTTGTTGGATCGTTAAAATTTCACGGAACCCTCGACATTTTGAAGATGAAACGAATTTACGTAGGATGTCAAGAGGACGAAAGGACCTTCGGGCCCGGTGACGTCAGAGCGTTAATATAACTTTTAGGGGAAGACTGAGGCATTTTTCAGAGGGGATGTCGAATCTGAAGTGTCAGGCTTTCCAGGAAAAAAAATGTACTTGTAATGATCGAGAGGGTGATTGGATGTAGGGCCAACTCTTTCCTTTGACGGCTTTTAATCAATCATCTCACTTGTTGGAAAGAAGAGTTTCAATCTGGACCACCTGAGGATGCTGCGGTTTCGACGAGACTTCATTGAAGTGAAGATGTAATCCGTGTTAGATCATGATTTCATTTGGAAAACAAGCCTTGGACATTTGTATCTGGTGGATATTTGTTGTTGTAGTCGAGGGATTCTCTAAACCTACGTTGGAGGGTTTTTCCATTTTCCTAAGAGTTTTAAGAGCGTTTTCTGGGAGAAATTTCTTTAAAGGTGGTAGATTCACCTCACGATAGAGTTGGGTATTGCGAACGAATCAGGGTGCCTTGAAAGTGGTCCTGAGGAATTTATTTTGAATGATCTGACTTAGTTGCGCACTAAAGTCCAACAAATTGAAGCGTAAGTTGCAGTAGGATGGACAATAGTTCTGTTCAAGATCAGCTGGTTTTGCACGGGCATCTTGCTGCAACGATAGAGTGTCGATGACAATTTGGCAAAACCAAGATAGCATAGTTCAGATGCTGGTTGAAAGTAAAATATACTTGGAAACATTGAAATAGGAAAGCCTACCCCACCTGCCGTATTCTCCAGAAGTTGCTCTGAATGGCACACTGCTTGGTTGACCAGCACTTCCGATTATGAAGAAATAAAACATTTTATCGATTCGTGGATCGTTTCGAAAGATGAACAGTTTTTTCAACGCGGGATTCATACGCTGCCCGAAAAATGGGAGAAAATAGTGGCCAGCGATGGAAAATACGTTGAATCATAAATGCAACGGGTGTTTGTTTTCGAGGTATATAACTTTAAGTTGGCATTACTGTTCAAGATAGCGATCGATTCAACAGCTGTCAAGTGATTTATTCTCAGTTTGGTTTGGCAATTCATCATGAATAGACTCACGCCTGAACAACGCTTGCAAATAGTGCAATTTTATTTCGAAAATAATGGTTCTGTGCGGAATACGTATCGCGCACTACGTCCATTAGCGATGAAGCGCACTTCTGGTTGAATGGCTACGTCAACAAACAGAACTGCCGCATTTGGAGTGAAGTTTATCCTCAAGTGTTATCGTCCATCAGAGCAGTTAATTCGATTAACCATGGAACTTTTTCGCACCACGTTTACTCTTATTGATAACTCGCATCCCCAGAGACGCCGTACGGTGAGTACAGAAGAAGCTATTGCTGCTGTAGAGCATAGCATTGAGGAAAACCCGAATGAGTCTATCCGCCATCGAGCACAGGAATTGGATCTGTGTCCATCCACTTTATGAAAGATTTTGCGAAAGGATCTTGGTTTGTGTGCTTACAAAATCCAACTCGTGCAAGAATTGAAGCCAAACGATCATCAAGTAAGGCGTAGATTCGTCGAATGGGTCCAAAATGAGATTGCTGTTGTTCCCGGTTTTCATAAGCGAATTTTGTTTAGCGATGAAGCGCACTTCTGGTTGAATGGCTACGTCAACAAACAAAACTGCCGCATTTGGAGTAAAGCTAATCCTCAAGTGTATGTCGAAACGCCGTTACATCCAGAAAAACTGACTGTTTGGTGCGCTTTATGGGCTGGTGGAATCATTGGTCCGTACTTCTTCAAAAACGATGATAGCCAGAACGTTACAGTCGATGGTCATCGGTATAGAGCCATGATTACTAACTTTTTCATTCCTGAATTGAACAACCATGATATCCAGGAGCTGTGGTTCCAACAAGACGGCGCAACATGTCACACAGCTTGTGCCACATTCGATTTATTGAAAGACACGTTTGGTGACCGCCTAATTTCACGTTTTGGACCTGTGAATTGGCCTCCAAGACGTCCAGATTGGACTACATCCGAGCCAGCCGTGGCGGTCATATGCCAGAAATCATATTTTAAATGCCACAAGATTATCTTGCAGATAAATAAAAAAATTCATGTCAATCGAATAATCCATCGTTGTTTTATTGCAATTTAAAGTTCTATAGCTCTAAAAAAAACACCCTTAATAACCAGTTTTTTACAATAAAGCCTCGAATTTCGGAAATAAACGGTGGAAGCAGAGTTGTACTCATATGTTGAAATATAGAAAGAATGAAACGTGTTTTAACAATATACCATTTCGGATGTATAACAAATTCATGATTCCCAAAAGAAGTACACTCCTGCAAGCAATATTCCCTCCCAAATCTCCTACAACATACTGAAATAAGGAATGCTTCATCCCCACATAGCAGCAGTTTTATTACAACTTATTGCCGATGTCGAACACATCCTCAACACAATGCTATTGCAGTTCTTCCAAGACACGAGCGCCAAGCTAACCCCCATTCTCACCCCATTCCAACCCCTAAAAGGCGAGCCCCCCGTTGGCTTCAAACTCGACAACATTCATATCGCGCTCTGGAGATAATTTTGGCGCTCTAAAGCCCAGTCAGACGTTGGGATGATGAATTATCTGCAGTACCGAAAAATTCGCATGGGGTTCATTTCGAAACGGAGGCTTTTCTTGTCGATCTGCCGAGCTTTATGAAAAATTCACGTGTTCTATTCCACGCTCCATTGTGGAACATTGGAAACTTCGGTTGTGTGATGAATTGATGATGCTTTGGGTTTGGGAGATGGATGACTGGAATTTGGCTATTTTTGTTTATTATTTTCGATAATAAACCGAGAATAACTGACAGTTATCTATTTCTACTTTTTAATTTTACGAATTACAAATTTTCATACTGAGAGATAGGCAGAAATAGGAATCGAATACATCCTCAGAGTAGTGAACATAGATAGAGGGAGCATCTGTCATTTTCAGTAAGCAAATTTTGTCCCCAACATGAACTATTAAATTTGACATGGAGCGCGCGGAAATGAAAACATATCAGTGATACGATATTTCACTCAATTCGCGAATTTCGCCACAAAGAAACGCTTCTTATGTCCCATAGTGAATAATCGTTTCATATTAACTCAAAATTTGAAAATTCCAGATATGTAGAGACAGGGCTGGCGCCAGCAATTTTGACGCCTGAAGCAAAGAATTTCAATTTCAATATACACTGCGTCCGTAAAGTATGGAACAAATTCATTTTCAGCTAAACAGATCATTTTTAGAAATAATCCTGAAACACGTCGATTTTTTATTTTAATTTACCGTATTTTAAAACAATAATCTAATATACAGGGTGAATTACTTTCGAGTAATAATGTCACCTTTTTTTTTTCAAATGGAACACTCCCATTCTGTCTCAATTTTCCGATTACTCTAGCTGAGCTGATTCCAAAAATTTATCACATGTTGATTCCAATTGGTACAGAGTGGACAAAAATACAATAGTTTTGTGTGTGCTCATAAAGTAACGCGTAACATTCTTCATTAGTTAAATTAACAATATTATCAAAAATACTTATTGTCTAGCGTGTTACATTCAAACCAATTTCCGCTAGACAATAAGTATTTTTGATAATATTGTTAATTTAACTAATGGAAAATGTTACGCGTACCACCCTGTACCAATTGGAATCAACATGTAATACATTTTTGGAATCAGCTCAGCTAGAGTAATCGGAAAATTGAGACAGAATGGGGGTGTTCCATTAAAAAAAAAAGACGGTGATGTTATTACTCGAAAGTAATTCACCCTGTATATTAGATTATTATTTTAAAACACGGTAAATTAAAATAAAAAATCGACGTGTTTTAGTATTATTTCTTAAAATGGCCTGTTCAGATGAAAATGAATTTGTTCCATACTTTACGGACACAGTGTATAATATTAAACCGTTTTTTAAAGGTTTTTTCAATTGAATGAAACAGCTACTTACGCTGTAGGTATCTTGATTCATTCCTGGATTGCTTCGACGCCGATGAACAATGCGTAAGTAATATATCTGATTTTCACATTCACAATACGATAGATCACCTATCATAATACAAAATACAAAACGCGGTAAGGCAGGCAAAGCCTCGAAAACTAAATGAGATTAAAATCATGTGTTTTGCTGAAAACATTTGGCAATTTAAAGTAACTAGTTTCGAATGCAAAATCGTAGGAATTTTCCATATGTTGAATGTGTGAACAACTTCCACATGATTGACAGCTTTTCCTCTTTGTGAAATACATTCCATCCCTCTTTCAATTAGGGTAATAGGCAATGCTGCTTATATTGGTTGGTTTGCCATGTGTTATTTATTGAACATGCGGCTTAATAAAGACAGTTTGGAGATTTTCATTGCAGGGAATGTTGATAAACGCAGCGAAGCGGACCAACCTCATGTTGTTTTTAAGAATCAAGACTATATTTTTTCAGAAATATAAAAAGGTGGCCACAAACTGGGCTAAATTGCCGCCCCTCGAATAGAGACGCCTGAAACAGTCGCTTCACTGTTTCACCCCAAATGCCGGCCCTGTGTAGAGATGATAGACTCGACGAACTAAAACGCAAAAATCTTAAAAATCCGACCCTGTTCACGAGATAAAAGAGGCAGATGCCTCGTAAAACATTGTTAGCGTCGAGGCAAACACTGAACGGAAGATGGAAACTTTCCTCATTCAGAGTCAGTAAGGTGAGAATCTACACCGATGGATATACCGTCGGATACAGACCGACTTTCCATTTCGTAGACGTGTCTCCCCCTCTAAAAGACATCTTTTGTTGCCACAGAAGAGTTTGAAATAGGAAACAATCAATTGCCGACAAGGTAGGAATCTACGCCAAATTGATGTGTGCAGGTTGTCCCATTTGGACTGATCTATTTTCGTGACATGTTTCGACGGGTTGAACACTTCAGTTTCTCGTGGTTGGTGGTTTGGCTTCAATGGGAACCCTTCGTTACGCTGGCATTTGATCTTTTGTGCGTAACCATACGCCATTATTTATTCCCCACAAGGTTTCTACGGTGAGTGGATCATTCAGCTTGCGTATGAGGTCTGAGGGTTTCAATTCGCTGCCTGCTATCAGTCGGTATTTTTGGAGTGTTGTGCTAACCTGAATTATGCAATGAATATTCTGAGTTAGAATAGAAAAATAATGAACAAATCATTGACGTTATGTTGGGTTATTTATCTCTTATCAATTTGCCAGAAAATTACCTAGCGAACTTGTTCGACCATCGAATGTAATATTTTCTGCTTGTACAGGGTGTCCCTCAGGGTAATAAACATAGATAGTCATTTTCAGTAAGTAAATTTTGTACCTAATATGAACTACCAAATTTGACATGAGGTGCGTGGAAATGGAAACATGTCAGTGATACAATATTTTACACAATTCGCGAGTTTCTCCACAATGAACGCACTTCTTATGACCCATAGTGAATCAACGCTTTATATTAACTCACAATATATTGAAATAAATACCTAAATCTATCAGAAATCCAGAAAACAAATTTCAAGCGCCCCAAACGACGTGAAACAACCTATGACAGTAGGAGAGCAAAAGTTGCCAAACCTTGGATTTCAGCAGGTAGATACAGAAAATAATAAATATTCTGCTCATTATTAAACCGACAATTAGGAAAAATAGCAGATTCCAAATATTCAAATTTGCATATTCAATATGAAATAAATATATTTCATTCAATATAATATACATTCATAACGATATAGTAACATTGTGGATTTGAATATATATCACAATCCGACAACGTTATCTAACCATGCTGGCGACATGTAAAAATTGCTTATGCTTCCTCTATCTATGTCTATTATTCTATGATCGAAACATCTTATTGGAAAACGCTTCACAATCATATTTCTCATTATCATCCTCTGGAATAATATCGTTCTGTAGATGTTCTTTTGATTACATGAGGCACAAAACTAAATAAGAATCTTGAAACTTTCATGGAAATACATATTGTTTCGTCTAGTTCTAAATTGGACGTCAAATTCTGTCACAGCGTCTCTGCTTATCATTAGAAGTACCTCCATCAGTCGATAACCTTCTTGGGCAGAACTGGATGCCGCAGACTTATTGGAGATGATTTCATCTCGAGACCGAAATGAATAAAATCAAAACCTCTTCCGCCTCCCCTCCCCTCCAACCTCCTGACTCCTGTCAAGTCGAAGTAGCGCTGTCAACTGCAGCCGATGGAGGAAGTCGATTTTAATAACGCAGGCATCTGATTCGGATCTAGAGTGCCTCGGATCGAGTTGTCGTCGACATCTATACTTCGAGATAATTGATTCGCATCCTCAAACCCGGATAATTTCGGTTGGAGAGGCTCGAAGGACCAGGGATTCCGAAATTTGAAGGAGCTGATCTCAAACCTTGTGCCCCTCTAAGTATATTCCCAATTAGTGTTGACAAGGTACGTAGATTGAATGATAGATGTGATAACTTCAGAGATGCTAAGTCGATAAAATTATTTTCAGACACGATTTCACCAGATGGCGACACTAATACGGGTTCTCTATGAACCCGTATGATTGTAACATCTCAGTTGCCTTTGAATTATTCTTATTCTGCTTCTTCTTTGATTCAAGTCACTGAGTTCAGAATGATTTCGACTGTGCTCATTAGATAACCACACTTTCTTCTTTGTTAAACTTTCAAATGTCAAATTGAATGTCAATTCCATGACAATTCGACATTCTATGATATCTAGTTGGGACCCTAGTGAGGGGCGGGAAATAATTACTCAAAGGCAACTGCGATGTTGAAGACCCTGAATATGTACCTATTGTTTGTTAGATTCAGGTTAACTGAATACTGCTAAGTGATGAGACTAAATATGCGGCAAAGACAGAAGTCTCCAGTCACAATGCGATGCAGAAATCTCTTCCGTTTTGTATTGCAAGCTGCTGTTTTCAAGCAAACAAACGCCGTTCAACATCTCTCGGCTTCAACTCGTACAGCACCCAATTTCCTTGTTTCTGAATCATTCAGGCGTTTTGAAATGGCTTGTTGAGTCACTCCCAATGATCCTGTCAATTCTTGTTCCGTTTGACACGAGTCTTGATCAAGTAATGCCTCCAATTCTGCATCTTCGAAAACCTTCTCTCAAAATCAGCGTCTTGAAGCGTTGAAACCACTTTCGGCACGTTCTTTTACAAATAGCGGCCTCACTATAGGGGTTTGAGAGCATTCGATGAGCCTCAGCTGCAGATTTCTTCATATTAAAGAAGAAAATTAAAACCTCAGGCAAATGACGAGAATTTGGCTCGTAAGCTGAAATGTTTGATCGAAATTAACTTTATGATGCAGACACAAATCGACTAATATTTCGATGGCGTTATGTTTACAAATACCTAAGTTTATTGTATGACATCTGCGATCTCTTTATTTCGACGACCACCTACCATTACAGACATCTGTTGCAAAACGGCGAAAGCAAAGTTGTACCCCTAGTAGAAAAATCTAGGATGCTTTATGTAAGTTATTTTTCTCACCAAAACTACTTCGCCTGAATTACTCTGTATCATTAGGTTTTCCTTGAATGAGTATGCTTTACCTATACCCAAAAATCCACTTCTCTTCATTTGCAGCACTCCGATAAATGAAAAACAATACCCTTCGTTCGACGACTGAAAAACCACGTTTCGTGAAAACGTCTTCGCTACCCCTTCTTCGAATGAATAATTTCCCAATTCCACATCCATCTCGAGACGCAATCCTTCAACCGAAAAATTTGATCTGTCTATGATAAAAATTCGATTGCATCAAGTCGATTCCGCACAAATATATCCGATTGTAAATCTAGCTGTCTGAACAGATCCGTACGAAGAAAACTTATGCTGCATACGTTCCAGCTCTTGCATCGTTTTTATTAGATGCACAGGCTGGAGGAATCTTGCCTTGGCTTAGCTCGTATCGAATCATTCTATAGGATCGTATGTACTGAAAGCGGATTAGAATTTATTACTGGCCATGTGAAGTCCTTTTACGATCCCATCGTAATAGGGAGTTTTTAAGTTGAGTACATCAGATGGGCCTTAAGGAGATTTTCCTCGCTTGAAAGATTCCCCTGGAAATGAGTGGGAGATGAGCTTCCCTTGTCTTTGTTCATCGGACTGCAAAGCACCTTTATAACGGTGCCCCATCTGCGTTAGAGAAACTTACAAACAAGAAACACGGCGTTATGGTAATGAGCATGAGATGTTATACAAACCGGAAAAAAAATCGTTGCCTTTCTTAGTCGTCTGATGCAGGGTCTTTGAGCTTTTGGGAAATTTTACAGGGCAAATTTTATTCTGTATTTACTTAGCGTAACAAGAAGTTAGATAATCAAGAATCCTTGGATCATTGTACAGGGTGCCAGAGGGGTAAGGATTACTAGCTGATGTCATTTATTCTTGGTAAATACTCAACGAGAGTAGGAACAAGTTTAAGATGAATTTTGTAACGATATTGCACCTATTTAGGTTGATCTGTATCCAGTGTACACATTTGACTTTTGATCCACAAAGGTCAGAACCCAATAAGGAAGAAAGACCTAGGCACATATTTGAAGACTGACTACTAAGTAGAACAATCTGTCCATTGGTTAGTTTTTCCCCAATAAATATGGATGAATAGGCGAACTAGCAATCAAAATCATAAGCCTCAAACTAATTGCGAACTATCAAATACACTACTTTAGCATTCTAGGTTTCCGGACAGATAGTGGCCTTATTCACCTACAAATCAAAGCATGGTAATTATCTCAAGTGAGTTCTACCGAACATCTTGCATCGTTTGGCGCCATCCTACGAGCTTTTAAGGAGTTAAGAAAATACAAAAAGAAAAAGAAATACGATTTCCAAGTGTGTAATATCATACGATATTAATTATCTATCAGGTGAATGTATCAACAAAAATGCCATCAACATAACCATTGTCAAACAGAAGATTTCCACACCATTTCATAGGAATCATAATCGAAAGTAAACCAAGGAGAATGCATGTCATCAAGGGAGAGTAGCGATATACTGGTTTCACCCTTAAGATGACAAACAAACGAAATAGCAGGCTCCTATTATTTATTTTAAGGTGTTATAAATAAAGGTCAGAATGAGAAGAAAGTTCTAGGCACATATTTGAAGAGTGCAACAATCTGTTCATCGGTTTGTTTTTCCTCAATAAATACGTGTGAATAGCCAAACGAGCAATCAAAATGAAAAACCTCAAACTAATTACAAACTATCAAATACACTACTTTAACATTCTACTCTTCTGGACAGATATCGAACGAGTGCAAATCGATTGAAAACCTGTCCGGAGGCCCAATCGATAAACTCATTACATGAAATGAGCCTCATGTGGCAATTCCAACGAATCAAGCCGTCGATCAGATAGCTGTGAGCTCGAAATAACGAGACGGGCTATTAGCTTGGCAGCAAACAATCAGAAATGGTGGTTTGGTTGAAATTAATAAGGCCTTTCATATCGAATTCACACCATCCGTTACAATGAATTTGTTGCGTATAGTTACGTACGTATTGGGGTATTGTTTTGGACGATCTGAGCATCAGTTATGTTCGGTTAATTGGAAGATTAATGATCCACCTCAATTAGGTATCTCTCATTTCCTGATAGCACTGCTATTATCCTAGTGAACTTACTATACATAATAATGATCTGTGATTTTCGAATTACGCTCTGTTGCCAAGTGGTATAAGGGGTGAAATATTCCTGGCTTTCAAGACCTGGTCTAGTCCATTTTCACCTAAGGTTTCGCCTAGTATAGGTTCTTCACTACGACCAAAAAGTGATTTAGTTTCGAGAACTGTGACTGCAAAATTGTCACTATTTTTGTAGTGTATTTTAACAATTGCTTCAACAATGCATCGATCATTGTTGCTTGTAATAGCGTAATTTTACTTGTCGAACGTCAACAGTTGACATCTTCAAAAGTGACATAATGTCGAGTTATAATGCGCTATTCAAAATTGAACCTCTTATAGGAAAACTCCTTATATTTTCTCATCAATTTTTGTCCACTGTTCACCATTGAGAAATTTTCAAAATAAAAGGAGCTACTTGGGATATATTCCCTAACTTTCATTGAAAAAGTTACCACGCTCCGCTGTGGAGGTGTATAAGGGTACTTATGGTAAGTCGATTCCAGGGAAAAACATCTCAATATGCAATAATATTTCCTAGCTGGAAACCCTCGCAAACTTTGAATCCTATTAGATTTTAGATTCCGGAAACTAGGGTAATGTTTTCAACATCTAATTCCAACATTCTACGAATTCCAAAACATAAACTGCAACATTTTCGAGAGGAATAAGATAATTTCTTTCCTCCAACGATTCCAAACGTTCATTAAGGAAATAATAATTCAATTAAGATGAAATTTTGATATAAAATACTCGAAAGTTTAGTTAGAGCGACGATGCACGTGTTTAACTAAGGCATCCTTAATCAAAAGTCTACGAATATCCTAACTGCCAATTCGAATAATTACAACAGTCCAAAGAGATTCCTCAGTGCTATTTAACGAGGAGAAAACGTTCTTACGAATCAGCCAACTTGTGACGTCAGCAGTTAAGGCTCAACACACCCGTTCGAGATTCTAGGGGCGAATAACTCTAACTGACAAGGCGGAAAAATGGGGAAACGTCTTAGTGAATTCGCTCTTTAGATAGAGAATAGGGGGTATTCTCCGTCAATTTTCAGACGTCAGCAGTTAAGGCTCTCCACACCCGATCGAGTTTCTAGACTGACCGGTTGAGTTCCTGAAATTCGAAAAATATTGGAGCTTTCGAGCGCTTATTCTTTCTTGAGCTTATTGCGTCTTGGTTATTTTATTTAGATGAGGTGTTCTGATTCAGTCTTATCAGATCTTTTGTCACGGAAATATTGGGATATTTTGATATTTTGCTTGATTTTTTTCTGATTCTGGTTCCTTTTATCTTCGAAGGTGAAACAAGATCTAGGTGGCCATTTCACATCACCGGAATGAAAAATTACTGGGAATTATTCTTGCTATAAAGCTAGAAACAGTAGCAAGAATAACTGCATCATACTTATTATTATTATTACTGAATCTGGGTCATTATGGCTCTGTTAGACTACCGGGAACTGCGACCAAATTGATCCTTTGTTCTTAACCCTATACCTGTTCCTATAGGGTGTTTTTTTTCGAGGTATATAACTTTAAGTTGGAATTACTGTTCAAGATGGTGACCGATTTAACAGCTGTCAAGTGATTTTTTCTCAATTTGGTTTGGCAATTCATCGTGAATAGACTCACGCCTGAACAACGCTTGCAAATAGTGCAATTTTATTTCGAAAATAATGGTTCTGTGCGGAATACGTATCACGCACTACGTCCATTTTATTTTGTTTAGCGATGAAGCGCACTTCTGGTTGAATGGCTACGTCAACAAACAAAACTGCTGCATTTGGAGTGAAGCTAATCCTCAAGTATATGTCGAAACACCGTTACATCCAGAAAAACTGAATGTTTGGTGCGCTCTATGGGCTGGTGGAATCATTGGTCCGTACTTCTTCAAAAACGATGATGGCCAGAACGTTACAGTCAATGCTGATCGGTATAGCTATAGAGCTATGATTTCTAACTTTTTCATTCCTGAATTGAACAACCATGATGTCCAGGAGCTATGGTTCCAACAAGACGGCACAACATGTCACACAGCTCGTGCCACAATCGATTTATTGAAAGGCACGTCTGGTGACCGCCAAATTTCACGTTTTGGACCTGTGAATTGGCCTCCAAGATCTTGTGATTTAACACCGCTAGACTACTTTCTGTGGGGCTATGTAAAGTCATTGGCCTATGCGGATAAGCCACAAATCCTTGACCATTTGGAAGACAACATTCGCCGTGTTATTGCCGATATACGGCCACAAATGTTGGAAAAAGGCATCGAAAATTGGACGTCTAGATTGGACTACATCCGAGCCATATGCCAGAAATCATATTTAAAATGTAATGTCACAAGATTATCTTGCGGATAAATAAAATTCATGTCAATCGAATAATCCATCGTTGTTTTATTGCAATTTGAAGTTCTATAGTTCTAAAAAAACACCTTTTACAACATAAAGACGCATCGTGGTCAGTTCGACATGGACAACCGCTCAAAAAGGAAGAAACGCCCTAGAAAACTTGCGATATCAGCTGTTAAGGCTCGCCACACCCGATCGGACTTCTAGACGAACCGATTACGACCCTGCAAACCTGGCAAATACTTGCGATATCAGCAGTTAAGGCCCTCCACACCTGATCGGACTTCTAGGTGAACCGATTACGAACTGCAAACCTGGCAAATACTTGCGATATCAGCAGTTAAGGCTCGCCACACCCGATCGGACTTCTAGACGAACCGATTACGACCCTGTAAACCTGGCAAATATCCGCTCACATACGAGATACGGCAATTTCATTAGACGCAACGAAAAAAAGACTAGGAAACGAATTTCCTCATATATCTGGGAACAAGCGACGTTCCGAGAACATACCGCAACGCAACCAAATCCAGATATTAAAGTTGATACGTACACCACGACGACTTATGACACAGGCCTCAAAAGAGGGAAAGGGAGGAGAGATGGACAAAAAACCAGATTGACGTGACGGGAAGAGGAAGGATGGCCCTAAGGGCGTTTAGTATCGACCGCCCGGCGGGCGTTATGCATAGAGCAACGGGCGGGCGTTTTCATAATGTGGCGATTAAGAAGAAGAGGACACGGACTGAATGCATTAGGAGAGGTTGAGGCCCGGAGAGATCCCGTTGGAATATTGCTGGTTTAATGCGGTGTAACTGTCTGGAAAGTGATGAAGTTTTACATTGTTTGTGTTTTTAGGGACGGGACTAGGTGTGGAATTGTTGATGTGGGGAAATATGGCTTGGTGTTTTTACGAACGAGTGGAAAATGGGTTGGAGTCTTCATTTGAAGGGAATTAGGGTAATTGTAGCTATGTTAACAGGGTTTTTTCAGGTGATTCTTGGTTTATCTTTGTGAAGAATGTTCGAGATTGAGTTTTTCGCCATTAGACTCCTCAAGAAAGTCCTACCGGTAGAATCTCTATTATACCTAGGTCTACTATCTTGAGCTACAACGTTGTGTTATGGGGAGAATTCTCCTCGAGTCATCTTGAAAACATGACGAAAACAATAATCATACAACTCATTTTCAAAATGACTCGAAGTAACTGAGAAAATCTCTGATTACCATGATTACAATACAGGGCATAAAGATATTCTCTGTATTCTAATACATACAGGGTGGCCATTTGAAAACGAAACAGACGAGATTACAGACGAAATCAAGTTTTTCGATAGAAATGCTCGGACAGGTCGATTTCTGTTTCGAGGGGGACAACTTAAGATGTAGGTTACGGACGCATAGCGCTTCAACCCTTGCTGCTACAACCCCCACCCCCAATTTTTGAATAGGGAAGATGGGGTGAGTGATACCTCAATTTAAAGGTATTTTTATACTGATTTCAGCACAGTAATTGTTTTTTCATTTTATGCATTAGTTCTCGAAATATTCATGCGTAATTAGTTAGGAAGGAAGCCACAGTCATGGTTGTTTTGAAGCTCAAAATGTCGATTTTTCACAAAACACTACAAGTGCCATGAAAACACCACTTCATTTTCAAATACTTAGTTAAGAATATTTCGAGAACTAATGCATAAAATGAAAAAACAATTACTGTGCTGAAATCAGTATAAAAATACCTTTTAAATGAGGTATCACTCACTCCATCTTCCCTATTCAAAATTTGGGGGTGAGGGTTGTAGTAGCAAGGGTTGGAGCGATATGCGTCCGTAACCTACATCTTAAGTTGTCCCCCTTGAAACAGAAATCGACCTGTCCGAGCATTTCTATCGAAAAACTTTATTTCGTCTGTAATCTCGTCTGTTTCGTTTTCAAATGGCCACCCTGTATATAGGCGTACAACTTTGGTTTCGTCGTTTTTTCAGGAATTCTAGGCTTTATTGCGAAAAACGGGTTATACATTTATGGTTCAAAGTATTGTCCATGGCTACTACTTTCTGCCATCTTTCGGGTTTGGCCGTCATTGTGAAAGCATGGCCGGGATATCCTCTTGGTTTTCTGCGCTTGGAATTATCGTGATGAATCAAGTTTTCGTCTCCAGTCACAATTCTATACCGAAACTCTTTCCTTCTTTGTCTTGCAAGCAGCTGTTCACATGCAAACAAACACCGTTCAACATCTCTCGGCTTCAACTCGTACGGCACCCAATTTCCTTGTTTTTGAATCATTCCATGACTTTCAGGCGTTTTGGAATGGCTTGTTGCGTCACTCCCAATGATCCTGTCAATTCTTGTTGCGTTTGCAACTAGTCTTGATCAAATGATGCCCCCAATTCTGCATCTTCGAGAACCTTCTCTCTTTTATCGCCATGGTGGACTTCGACGTCAAAATCACCGTTCTTGAAGCGTTGAAATGAATCTCGGCACGTGCTTCACTAAAAGCGGTCTCACCATAGGAATTTGAGAGCATTCAATGATCCTCAGTCGCAGATTTCTCCACATTGAAGCAGAAAATTGCAACCTCCCTCAAATGACGAGCATTTGGCGTGTAAGCTGACATGTTTAATCGAGAATAACTTTATGATGCATACAAAAATTGACTAATATTTCGATGACGTTATGTTAACAAATACCTAAGCTTCTTATATGACATCAACGATCTATTTATTTCGACTACCACTTACCGCTGCAGCCATCAATTGCAAAACGGCTGAAACAAAGTTGTTCACCTAATATTATTATTCTTTTAAGAATCAGCCTCAATCCCCTCCTGTCCAGGTTGTTAACCTTACACGTGTAACAGTTCACTGCAGCTTCCTCCTTCCATCATCTGCATATCTGGAGTGATGCACTCCAAACCTCGCGCGCCAATTCTGAAAGCACCTGCAGCTCTTCGGTTCCTCGCGTCTATCGATTCTCCTACATCTTACCCTACTCTCTCTCTGTGTGGCACACGCACATAAGCTAATGTTTCCATAAATATACCGAGGAGCTGTTCATGTATGCCCTTGAGGTACATAAATCACATGGAAGAGAGGACTTCTAGAAAACGTGCCTTCCCGTCTGGTTGAATATTTGATATTGGTCTTTATTGCGTGAGGCTTTTCGACAGGCCCAGGAGACGTCTACGGGATAGGAAACTGGCTTTTACGGGAAGAATGGAACCCCTATGAGTCATTTTAGCCGGAAGCTTGAATCCTTTCTGAAGGGTTCTTTTAGTCGAAGGAAGAATTTATTGAATCGTTTCAGGGTAGAAGATGGCGCTGGCTGGTTGGAAATTGTCGTATTTGATTAACTGATTTTTATTTGAGACGCACTGGGTCCCATTCCTAAAATAAACCTTTATGGCCATCCACTGCTGCGTTATTTAGATGGTCTAATCGGGAGAAATAGAGACTTGTTGAGTATAAAACTCAAAAAACTTCAATGAATTCAACGAATTATATTAGTGATTTTAAGTGATGGGAATATTGTATCATTTTATCGATCGATTCGACTATGTAGATTACGAAAATGCTTGCGGTTGGGCGATCATTACATTATTTCATAAATTATAGGCAAAAATCTGAAATTTTCAAAGAAAAAATTGATGATTTTCCCGAAGCTGCCACTTCTTTTGGACGTGGGCTACGCCCTTGAAATCTCACTATGTTTTAGAGAGGAACTTGAAGTTTGAAAAACGTACCTATTTGAGGGGTCTGTGACGAATAATTCAGGAGATATAACGATTTTTAAAGGCAAATTCAATTTTTCCCAAATTTCGAGTTCAAATTTCCTCAAAACCGGGAGCTCTACGAAGAATCGGTGAGCGGTGCCATGATTGACGATCTCTGATTAGCCGAATTCCGATCTTACCTGAAAAATTTTTTGTCCGAAAATTTTCGTAAAATTTTCCATACCGCACCCTTAAAAAATTTGAAAAAAATAAAAGTTCCATCATGGGAATATTGTATAATTTTATTGATCGATTCGACTATGTAGATTACGAAAATGCTTGCGGTTGGGCGATCATTACATTATTTCATAAATTATAGGCAAAAATCTAAAATTTTCGAAGAAAAAATTGATAATTTTCCCGAAGCTGCCACTTCTTCTGGACGTGGGCTACGCCCTTGAAATCTCACTATGTTTTAGAGAGGAACTTGAAGTTTGAAAAACGTACCTATTTGAGGGGTCTGTGACGAATAATTCAGGAGATATAACGATTTTTAAAGGCAAATTCAATTTTTCCCAATTTTCGAGTTCAAATTTCCTCAAAACCGGGAGCTCTACGAAGAATCGGTAAGCGGTGCCATGATTGACGATCTCTGATTAGCCGAATTCCGATTTTACCTGAAAAATTTTTTGTCCGAAAATTTTCGTAAAATTTTCCATACCGCACCCTTAAAAAATTTGAAAAAAATAAAAGTTCCATCATGGGAATATTGTATAATTTTATTGATCGATTCGACTATGTAGATTACGAAAATGCTTGCGGTTGGGCGATCATTACATTATTTCATAAATTATAGGCAAAAATCTAAAATTTTCAAAAAAAAAATTGATAATTTTCCTGAAGCTGCCACTTCTTCTGGACGTGGGCTACGCACTCGAAATCTCTCTATGTTTTAGAGAGGAACTTGAAGTTTGAAAAACGTACCTATTTGAGGGGTCTGTGACGAATAATTCAGGAGATATAACGATTTTTGAAGGCGAATTCAATATTTCCCAAATTTCGAGTTCAAATTTCCTCAAAACCGGGTGCTCTACGAAGAATCGGTGAGCGGTGCCATAATTGACGATCTCTGATTAGCCGAATTCCGATCTTACCTGAAAAATTTTTTGTCCGAAAATTTTCGTGAAATTTTCCATACATACCCCACCCTTAGAAAATTTGAAAAAATAAAAGTTCCTTCATGGGAATATTGTATCATTTTATTGATCGATTCGACTATGTAGATTACGAAAATGCTTGCGGTTGGACGATCATTACATTATTTCATAAATTATAGGCAATAATCTGAAATTTTCAAAGAAAAAATTGATAATTTTCCCGAAGCTGCCACTTCTTCTGGACGTGGGCTACGCACTTGAAATCTCTCTATGTTTTAGAGAGGAACTTGAAGTTCGAAAAACTTACCAATTTGAGGTGTCTGTGACGAATAATTCAGGAGATATAACGATTTTTAAAGGAAAATTCAAGTGCAGTACTTGATATAACGGGTGTTTTTTTCGAGGTATATAACTTTAAATTGGCATTTCTGCTCAAGATGGCGATCGATTTAACAGCTGTCAAGCGATTTATTCTCACATTGGTTTGGCAATTCATCATGAATAGACTCACGCCTGAACAACGCTTGCAAATAATGCAATATTATTTCGAAAAAAATGGTTCTGTGCGGAATACTTATCGCGCACTACGTCCATTTTAGCGATGAAGCGCACTTCAAGTTGAATGGCTACGTCAACAAACAAAACTGCCGCATTTGGAGTGAAGCACCGTTACATCCAGAAAAACTGACTGTTTGGTGCGATTTATGGGCTAGTGGAATCATTGGTCCGTACTTTTTCAAAAACGATGAAGGCCAGAACGTTACAGTCAATGGTGATCGGTATAGAGCCATGATCACTAACTTTTTCATTCCTGAATTGAACAACCATAATGTCCAGGAGCTGTGGTTCCAACAAGACGGCGCAACATGTCGCACAGCTCGTGCCACAATCGATTTATTGAAAGACACGTTTGGTGACCGCCTAATTTTACGTTTTGGACCTGTGAATTGGCCTCCAAGATCTTGTGATTTAACACCGCTAAGTCTAGCGGTGTTAAGTAGTCACTTTCTGTGGGGCTATGTAAAGTCATTGGTCTATGCAGATAAGCCACAAACCCTTGACCATTTGGAAGACAACATTCGCCGAGTTATTCCTGATATACGGCCACAAATGTTGAAAAAAGTCATCGAAAATTGGACGTCCAGATTGGACTACATCTGAGCTAGCCGTGGCGGTCATATGCCAGAAATCATATTTAAAATGTAATGCCACAAGATTATCTTGCGGATAAATAAAATTCATGTCAATCGAAAAATCCATCGTTGTTTTATTGCAATTTAAAGTTCTATAGCTCTAAAAAAAACTTTAGAAAATAGAAAACTGATCATTTTCAATATCTACACCAAAACCAAATATTTGAATGTCCTTTGATTCAAGTGAATAATAAATCGATCATTTCCATCTCGAAACTCCCATTAAACGAATTATTCTCCCAACGAGTAAATTCCCTAAACAACATCTTCCCCTCCATCTTCACCCTTTTTATAGCGAACAAATGAACAAACATGACGTGCAGCACTCAAACAGTCGTAAATAGCTCACTTAACCTCCATATTGAGGGGCTCGAATTGGACTAGGAGGTTTTATTGGGAAGCACACAATATCAAACTCTTCCCCCCAAATTCAATTAAGCAGTCTGAAGACGTAATCATTATCCATAACCTCCCATTAGATCGCTTCTTACTTCCCTCTCTCGGTCTTTCCTAATTAGTTTTCGATCTCTCGGTAGGGGGCGTTTTGAGGGAACAGTTCGCGCTTTTACCCAACTTTATACGGTTTTCTAGACCGTCCTGACTTTTATAGCCATTCCGAATGAATCCCCCAATTAGGGAATGATGATGGTGAGGTGGGGGCAAAGGGGTTGTTAGAATTGAAAATCTGGCTAAGGGGATATTTGGGTAACGATCGACAAGAATCAACTGTTGAGCTGGGGCTTGGGGATGAAAGGAGGATATTGTTATGAAAGAAAGAGCAAAAAATATTTTCATTCCGTTATTCTTCGCAATTTGCAATTTTTCTGTTGATAAGATTCAAATAGAAGTTCAAGAGCAACCCATGAAAGTGAAATTATGCAGGAGACAAAGAGAAATATCCATAAATTATATGAAAACGATATAAGGTACCGCACTATAAATATCTAGGTTGACATGTCATTCTCTGCTCTCCCTCTTTCAACAAGCTTTGTACACTTTAATGGCTTGCTGCTATTCTCTTCATTTTCACCAGTTTATTGTTTTTTTGCGTTGCTTCTTTGATGCCCGGAATCAATTTAGCATTTTTCAGGTGAATTCTCTGATATTTCGAAAATGATATATATTTTCTATTGTTCAATTGGGATATTCAAAGGAAACAAGTCAAGTATTTCAAACCACTTTGACATACCTACACATTACTACATATTCATTTTACAGAAATATTCAAAAGCATTTACTTACTTTTCATATTCAATTTTGTTTGAATACTTTTGTTTTTATTATTGAATATATTTTATTTTCATCAATGGTTTTTTTAGTATCTACCATTAAAATTTTCAATATGAATTTGAGGGAGAAACAAGGACCAGGAAGAAGACAACAACTGGATGAAGAATATTAGACTGGGCAGCGATGAATGTCCGAATGTTGGTTCACACTGCCGCCTCCTTAAGGAGGAACCAATTAGCAATGGTTGTCACTAATTTCCACTAGAAGAGTCACTGGAAGAAGAAGAAAATGGAGATAACCACTGACTATTATTATTTGAGGGAACACCCAATTTTGCTCTACACCACTTTAGAGTTGAACGTTACTACAGTCTGATTGATCTTGGACAATTCCAGTGACACAGTCCACTTCGAATGATTAAGACAGCACAATAAACTCTAACATTCGGATTGTGGAGGATTTTAGGTGAAGGTTCCAGCTCCAACATCTTGAAGACAATTCGAAAACAATCATGATCTTGTGAGATTGTTTCTTTTCAATAAATTAGACAAGAATAACAGTCTGGGTTCTCGTTCCTCGGAAATTAAAGGTAATGAAGAGGCCAAAACACTTACCAGAAAAGGAGTGCAGTCTCCTATCATCTGCCCAGAACCATTCTGTGGTATAGGTAAATGTATCTACAAGAAAGTGTTTTAGAAGAAGAAAAAACGAAAGAGAAACACTCTGGTGGAATCTTCCTTGGTTGGAGCATCCAAAAAGTTCCTTCGAAATTTTGGTACTTCGAGACTTAAGAAGTATATGAATCTTAGCAAGAATATGCTACACCTCCTCACTGAATTCCTTACAGGACATTGTCGCCTCAGGAAGCACTTTCCGATAATGAATCTAGCAGAAAACGATGAGTGCAGATTTTGCGGTGAGGAGGAAGAAATTTCGGAATACCTCGCCATCGCTGGCCAACTCAAAAAATTATTTGGTTAAGAGACTTGAGGAAGTGGGGAAGTGAAGTCCTTGAAGCCGTTCCAGATGCTGCAGTCATTAGAACTCTGGATCTGTAGGGTGAGCTGTAGACTATGACGACAAATGGTCAGATCAGCACTGCTGGGGAGCACAATACACCATAAAGTCATGGTGCAATAAAACCGTCCGTAAATCTGAATCTATGGGTGTTTCTTCAGGTCAGGATGCAACAAACAACAAACCATGCTTTTCGTCTGACCACTGCATTAAAATTACCACCAATGAAAACTACATATCCACCCATTTCCAAGAAAAAAAACAATTACTCCTCTCTAGGACTGGGTTTTTGAAATGTAAGAGCATATTAGGCACATCCTGTAGTTTTAAATTGATTAGAGGCATTGAAGGCATCACGCTAGAATAATAGATGAATTAATGTTTTAAAGACCAGCCGAACGTTGACATAAATGTATTCTTCTGGAGAAGAAGAAAAGGAGTTCGAAGAAGACGCAATAAATTAATGTTAATGAAATATATTCAGAGTGCCTTTTTTCAATCACTCCGATTGCTATCATTTGGATCTACAAAGACAGAACCCCTCCCCTTCAAAGGCTCATCTGCCGACCCTCAACCTTTATAGGGGTACCAACACAAAAAGTCCAAGTTCATTCGAACTTCTTTTTTATTCCCGCATTGCGAACGTAGAGAATTAATCTAAACCCGAAGAGTCGTAGCGGAGAAAGGCAACTTGGAGGCGGTATATTTTGAGTTTAATTTATTCCGAGTTCTGGTCTCTCCGAACGAACTCTAGAGGCGTCTTCTGACGTTCCCCGGCTGCAAAATTAACCGAGACAAATTAGGGACGTGCCGAGGCTCTACGTGCCTTCAGGACCTCTCGAAAACGGTGTTTCCGGTCTGGCCGCTGACACGATAAACACGGGTCAGAGACAAAGGACGACAAGACCGTAAACATTTGTCCGATCGGTATTTTCTCTAAGCCGAGTCCTGGATGTGGAGCTCGGTTGGTTCTCAGCTGAAGTTAACGGTCAGATACACGCGGGATAGTTTGCTGTTGGCAAATAGAACGGAATGCTTCGATTGACATAAGACTCAGATGGATGGCTTATGTACGTCGATGTGTTCAGAGCGGTGGCGGTGATGTAAAGCCTTTCAGTATCTGTAGTTTTCGAAACGAGGATGATAGATTACTAGGAACATTTTAAGGAGGAAAAGTTTTATAAATATGGGCCCGCAAATGCTCTGTTTTCGAGATACAGGGTGTTAAATTTTGAGTTTTTTTCATATAGCACCTTTCTTCCACCAGATATGCAACTTAAATTTGGCATAAATATTACAATCTGAGGATTTCAATATGTGAAATTCTAATTTTGGATGTAGATTTACTGGGTGATGATATTTTTTCTGGAACAGTGTTCGCTTCCTTCCTCCAGAACTTGTTTTGGAGGGATACTGGTAGTTTAGAAAAATGTAAATTGGAACTGTGGTTGTAGTACTGGACCACAGTTTCAAGGATTTCAAGGAAAAAATTTCGCACAATTTTCAAGTATTTCTTAGGGAAATCTAAATTAAAATAAAAATGCAGTTAGTAAGCTGTGATGAATAACTTAATTTTATGTTTTGGTGCTTATGTTGTATTTTTCAAAACTTGAGCTCAGATGATAATGTTGGACACATTGTTGTACCAGCTATGAAAAATATCTTCGGCTATCGCCCTCCAGTTTCAGAGTTCAAATGAACTTTAGTATTTGGGATAGCTTCAAGTAGGTTACTTCTTCACTTCTGCAAGTCTCATGTCTGAAGCATTTTTTGCGTTGGCTAGAGATGGTGAGGCATTTCGTCACCAGATGATCCAGAGTTTCTTTCCAGTTCAAACAGAATCCAAAGGTTATGTCGTTTTGTGCTTGACTCATTATCATGAGGTGCTTGCTGAGGGGGCAATACCTTGTAAAGAATCCAGTGAAGAGGTGTAGCATATTCTTTTTGAGATCCAAATACTTCGGCGATTTCTCAGTATCAAAATTTCCAAGAAAAATTTTGAAATGATCCAATCCAGGAAGATTCCACCATAGTGTTTCTCTTTCTGTTTTTCTCCTCTTCTAAAACTCCTTCTTGTGGGTACATTTACCTATACCCCAGAAAGGCTCTGGGCCAATGAAATGAGTTTGTGCTCCTCTTCTGGCAAGTGTGTTGGCCTCTTTATTTCTTTGATTCCCGAGTGACCAGGAACTCAGACTAAATATATCTTGATATTCCTTCCTAATTCATTGAGAAGCAACAGTCTTACAAGATCATGAATGTTTTTGGAATTCTCTCGAAGGCATTTGAACTGGAACTTCTTCCAGGGAACAAAATTATCATTTCGAACAACTGAAAATCTTCAACAGCTTCACCTGAAAATCCTCCGCAATCGAAATGTTAGAATTTATTGTGCTGTCTTACTCTTTTGAAGCGGACGGTGTCACTGGTATTGTCTAAAATCAATGAGACTGTAGTAACATTCAACTGTAGAGTGGTGTAAAGTAAAATTAGGTGTCTCTTCGTAGGATTATAGTCAGTGGTTACCTCCATTTTCCTTTTCTTCTTTCAGTGTTTTGCTTATTTCGTTGAGATTTCTTCAGCACAACAATATTATCCTAGAATCGATGATAAGTGAGCTTAATGCTTTGATAGCAGCCAGACTGTCAGAATGTATCGAGAAAGACTTCGACAAGTCATAATAGCTTCTAGTCCAACATTTTGAACATTATCTCGTCCGAAACATCGAACAAAACTGGGAACGTCCAAATAGAAAACGAACCCCTGGCTATCTACTATTTTTTTTACACATTTCATCTCGATCCTTCACAATAAATATGTGTTATGTGAATTTAACGACGCAATACAAAATGATTTTCCGTTCGTTATGAATAGAGTGGATACAATAGTAGATTATACACCCAAGGGAATAAATGCATGATGTTTTCAGAGGTCCGTTTGCAGCCCGAGAGCGAAGCTTCAGGGTGTTACAAAACACCGAGGAAAAAAGCATTACCGAGGTGTATATACCAGTTTTTGCTCGAGCTGACGGTGCGCGTATCTACGATTTTAATTGAAAAAATCTAAAAAAAATATGAAGCAATTGTCAACATGACATTTATCATTCACCTACACAGCAATATGGATGGCAAACAAAACTAAATTTGATTACCATGACAACTGAAAAATATGAATATGATGAAAGTATTGAAGAGGCTGTTACACTGTATTAATAGCATATTTTGCCCGGAAAGCGAATCATTTTAAGAAGGTTACTAAAAATTATGCCAATAGAGCGTTAACGATAGTCTCCAAAGAAAATTTTTCTACTAATTTTATTCCATTTCTGAAGGGTCCATGGTTTTTTGGAAGAGAAAGAAGATGTTTTTGAGTTATTTAATTAAAAAAATTGTTTTACGCAGCTCGTAGGTAAACACAATTATGGTGTTATGCCAAACAAAATAGCTGAATACCTGAGATTATACAATTTATCTCCCTACACAGGCTACTGCTTTTGGTGAAAATCTACAACTTTGCCAGCTGATATCATTATTATTATGGTGGCTGGAAATGTATCGCTATTGCAAGGAGTTATGTTAACAAAATAAGAAGATGGTTGCTGGAAATATTCCTGTGGGGAAACATAAGAAAAAACAAACATTCAGCGAGTTGAAAAGATCCAATTGACATACCAATTAATGCAATTAATTTACTCAAACTTTTGTTTTGTATTTGTTACAATAGTAAAAGGGAGTACCTATTTGAAAACCCTAGGTTCTCCAGAACGCTGTTAATAGAGCTCTGGCCAGGATCATAAAGAGAACCTGTTTCCAGGTAACTCAATACATTCGATCTTATCTCTAGATCCCTGGGAAGTGAGCCCTCTATTCTGCAAACCGAGACACTAGCTGCCTACAATTGCGCTCAAGAGTATCTCAAAAGAAACCTAAAAGGGGTGCATATTTACATCACTACGGACATCCAGGCCACACTGAGGTCTCTGGAATCATATAGCCAGAGTTCTCTACTGACATGGCAGTGCCATCATACTGGCAACTGGCCAGAGGCAATAAAGTAACTCTATTATGGGTACCGGGGCATTGTGGTATTGAAGGAAATGAAAAAGTCGATGCAAAAAGGGCATCAAGGTTGATACCTGTTGGTCCTGAGTACTTTTGTGGGTTTGGAAAATACCAATACAAGACAGCGGTCATACAATGGGTGTGGGACAATAGGAAAACCCTCTGGAGGAATACTCCGGGTCTTGCTCTGGCAAAGAAATTTGTGGTGCTTTTACCGACCTAAACCAGAAAGCTCCTAAAGCTACCACGAGCTGAGCCTCATATAATGGTGGGACTGCTGATAGGACATTGTCGGGACAAGTACCTTTTGTACCGCATGGGTATGTCAGCAGATGAGATCTGCAGGCTTTTTGGAAAGGAGGTGGAAAGAGTCGAACACATAGTGTGCAAACGTCAGGAGCTGACTGGCCTAAGAACCACTCACATGGATAAGTCAGTTCTAGATACTCGGGAAATATAGCCAAGGCTCCTAAGAATATCATTGGTTTTGTTAACCGTATTGACGGCCCCCCTGGGTTTGTATGAACAGGTAGGATTAAGAACAAAAGATCAACTTGGTCGCAGTTCCCAACAGAGGCGTAACAACCTGGATTCAGTGAAATAATAATAATACATCTGAGCTAATATTTCTGGAAATATGTACTCACCTATCACTTGCAATCGCCACCAAATGCAGAATCGACGCTGTACAGCAGAGGACGTCGCTGGACGTCCACATATCGCACAGCTCTGGTCCCAGCGCCCATTCTTGACTCACATCGTAGACTGCCGCCAAAGGCATCACCAGACAGGCTACCAACAGGTCCGCCACTGCCAGCGACAGGATGAGGTAGTTGGCGACACTGTGAAGGTTTCTCTCCATCAGAATTGCCGCGATCACGAATACGTTCCCTGCAATAAAATCGAGCTTTATTGTGCGGCCGTCCCTGTCTGCAACAATGTCTACTTTTACGACCGGCAATTCGTCAACGAAATCGTAAATTTGGATGGCTATAAGATACCCTCATATTTCTTCTTCAGGGGGGGTGGGTGAATAGTGGACGATATCGACATTGTCGACCGTTTTTATTTGGTGGGAGGGTGTCATTTTCGACCTCTAAACGACCTTTACCCATTTTTTCAGGAAATCCTTTGGAATTTCATTTGGTGATGAATAGGAAGATAAATGGAAACATTGTATCAGGTTGTGATAAGTGGAGAAGGAATTGACAGGACTATAAAGGATAGGATTCCATTGAATTGTTGTACGAATCCAGGATAATATGGAATATAAAAAGTAGAATGGTTCATGAGGAATTTTAGTGTCTTGAACTCGAGGGTAGATATTTGGATGACATTATTTCCAAGGAATAAATTCCGAAATAGTGTATTTTCATAATGAATGAAACTCTTTTCGACAAACGGCTTATTTCTTTTTTAATCTTTTTCATAAACCAGCTTTTGAAGGAGACCCAAAATCGATGTTTAGTTGTTGTTAAAATGCCTAAAGCATGTGTACGCGGAATTTATCGCCAGCTAAGTGAATTTGAAAGAGGATAAATTATTGGTTTATTCATTTCGAGACACGCTTGACAACAGTCAAGCGTGGTTTGATAATGCCCAAAATCAAAGAAGAGTAGATTCCGGACGTCGAAGGGACACAAATGAAGTTCAAGAACGACGTCTAAGACTTATGATCATTAGAGACTGAATTGCGACAACTCGATCTTTGGCTGATGAGTGGTTAGGAGAACAAAGCCATCCTGTAACTGTCCGAACGGTTCACCGCCGTATAAGGTCTTTTGGACTGCAGCATTATCGACCCCATTTTGTGTTACCTCTGACGATGGTTGAGCATCGGCGCCAAAAATTATAGTGGTGCAGAGAACGTCAACATTGGAATGTGGAATGGCATCAGGTCGTCTTTTCTGATGAATCTCAATTCTCCTAAGGTGCATATGATGGCCGAAGAAGGATTAGTCGACGTCGGGTAGAAAGCCGTGAACTTCTGTTCGATGTTGAGCTTCATGTAAACCGGACAGTAGGCGTTATGGTATGGGGTGTATTGCACATTCAAGTAGGCCACCTTTAGTCTTTATTCAAGGTAACATGAAAGCGCTGTGTTACCTTCAAGAAATAGTGGAATCATATGTTCTCCCTTGCCTTAACCGGCTCGAGAATCCGATATTTCAGCAAGATACTGCTTGACGTTAAAACTTTTTTGAAGCGACCCATGTGAATATCTTGCCATGGCCTGCCAGATCCCCTATCTTTCACCCATAGAATTCTCTATGGGTGAAAGATTTGGGACATCCTGGGTTGAAGGAATGGAAATTTAGTCAAGCTCCCACGGACTTTAGCGGCTCTGAGACATGAAGTACAGGTAGCTTGGGATTGTATCACTCAAGAAGAAATAGACCATCTTATTGCATCAATGCTATATTGCAGAGTGTATAGATAATCACGGTGGACAAATCCATTATTAACAAATTGTAAACCCTTCGTTTTTTTCTCCAAATTGCTATCATTTACTCCTTCCTATACTATCTACGTTTTACCATATATGTTTCTTTGTCAGTATATTTGTAGCTTTAATTACTATGATATCTACTTTGAACAACTTATTATATGAAAAATAACGTTGACCAGAATCTTCTCATCAGATTTTCTCTAAAAGTCTATAAAAAAAAACGATACATACTATCAACTTATTGATATCGACTACAGTAAATTGACAACTCGACGATATCGGGTGTGGTAGTCAAACTCTATAAGATCTATCTCATTTATACATACTATTATTTGAAATTAACCAGTTACCATTTTTCATACATCTTTTCGCTTACACTTCTGAAGGGATCTCAAAATATTCCATAAATTCATAAAGATTCCATTTGAAATTTCCACCTGAAAGCGACTCACTCACATCGCTCACCAGGCACTCATCAAGCCTCGACTCACCTACACCCTCCAACTCCTCAAATACCACGAAGAGATCACAAGCACACCCTTGATTAGACGAACGCAACAGCAGCATCGGGGGAGCCGACACAGACACACACACACATAGAGCTCTCAATCGGGACCGTACAAACAAATCCTCCGAACCACAGATTCCCTCCAATCAATCCCCTAACGAGAAAAACCGCTAGCTCATCCATCAGCAGACAACCAAACCACCCCCAACCCCTAACTCCCTCCACGTGAATAATTCACGACCGAAATTGCCGCGCGACACATGGTGCCTCTCGCCCGTTACAGGATGCTCCATTTGCGCCCTCCCCCCCCCGTTTTCTACCCCAACCCCTAGAACGCATCAGCTAGATCGTTAGACCGTCGAGCGGTCTGTAACGGTTCGGTTGGGATGTGAAGCGTGATTCTTTCAGGTAGGCGAAGAGGTTTCGATTGGAAGAGTAGGGTGGGGGTGGCTTTCAGTACCCAAGAGACAGATACGGAAGTTTTGTAGTATCAAACAAACATAATATAATAAGAAATATATATGATTGGCATGACAGACAAGTTTTTAATTCCGAAAAAAGTACCTCCTTGAGCGGGGATCGAACCTGCAATCTTCGAATCACTAGTTCATCACCCAATTCTAGTAATCGCATAGCTGGGCGGAACTACGGGATTACTAGAATTGCGATGGGTTAGATAAAGTCGTCGAAACGCGGCGGTCGACAGAAACTGTCCGAGGAAAACGTACCTTAAGGCATCTGTACCTTGATACATGCATAGTATGTGATTGCCGAGTTGAAAGCCTTTTATGAATCCAAATACAATTTTTGGTGTAGAAAGGGTATTGGAAAGTTAGGGAAGCATTGGAGTGCATGTATCATTGTTGAAGGTATATAATAGTCGAATTTTTAAGGAAAAATGTGCTTCCACTGGTTGGGTCTGGAACTAATCGATTGAAGTGTTAGCTGTCACAAGCTAAGGTTCAATTATTGTGACCTCTGCAAGACATCATAGACCTGTCGGCAGATTTGTGAATATGGTAGATGATCTCCTTGGATATACAACCACAGACTGAACTGAAGATAGTTTTGAAAGCTTGCTTTCTATCTAACCCACCCCGCTATTTGATCAAAAGATGAACTCATGACAATTTTGTCGGTAGTTTCCATTTACGTTCAACTATGTCTAGACAACCGAAGGTACTAATGTCACTTTAACTTTTAAGTGAACTCTTTCTGAAAAACACTCCTACAACTCTGTTTCCAGAGTCATTGGATCGGTTTGAATTAGGGAGAGATTGACATGGGCTGCATATCACGTCCCTAAGCAATTAATTCATGTGCTACGACACTGCAAACATTTGCAGATGGGTCTAGAAGAGCATTCTGATAAATGGATGTCCTGTCTGTCGTAATCTATTGGACAAATTGATATGAATTATTCGCTCGATTTGTGCAATGAGATCCTTACTTTGATTGTATACTGAGAGAACTATATTCCTCACATAAATACATATTAGGATGGAATAAAACAAAGCAATTTCCATAAAAAGTTCAGTGTCTACGACAATTGATTCGCTGTTGTTAAACTAATCACTCAAAAATGTAGCCTGATGAAGCCATAGTTATTGTCATAGATAATTAAGTATTATTTTATTCATAATGATTTTTCACCAAGTAAGGCCGAATCGATTAAATACAAAAATTTGGATTTTAATCCTAGCATCTATAAGCTCTAAGCTTCCTAGAGAAGTTCACAGAAGACTAGGAGAATACGAACGAAAAACATCGAGCAAAAATGAAACTAATAGTTGAACCCTAATAGTGGGAAGGTTTGTAAATGACTTGAACCTTTCACATTCCATTAGCAACATATTTCTAACTGTATTCCTGCAGAGTGTACCATACAATGTTTCACGTCGTTTCTTTTCCCTAGGGTGATTCTTCAAGCCATCTGAAAAACCACCAGATCTGCACTTTATCATTGACGACATGAAAACTGTTCTCCCATCTCCAGGACTGTCTGTTGGCGTCCAAATCGTCTCCCGAGGGACACTGTCCAGCTTTTCCAATACGCCAACTCATATCCTTCGCAATTATAACTCCCATTTTCATCTATTCAACTTGGACAGCCAGTGCGGAGATTAAAAATGTGATT
Organism: Harmonia axyridis; assembly: GCF_914767665.1. Classification (NCBI taxonomy): domain Eukaryota; kingdom Metazoa; phylum Arthropoda; class Insecta; order Coleoptera; family Coccinellidae; genus Harmonia; species Harmonia axyridis. The sequence continues at coordinate 39,123,478 of NC_059505.1, forward strand.
TTCGCAGTGAATTGAGGTTTTGGATGAATGCTAGCTCGTTCTCGTTGAAATATTATGTTGCGCGATGGAGGAAAACAAGGTCAAGTAGGTTTAGAGCTCGGAATCGGCCATATGGATGTCTCGTTCAATTATGTTCCTTTATTTGAAAATGAGATTAACTTTATTTCGATTACAGGGATGATTACGAGGGAATTGTTGGTTCTTAATCATTAGGAGTTTTTGTTTTCTTGAGTTAGTTGTGTAGAAAATGGTAAATACTTGATTGAATAAAACTGATTTCACCATGGATACAGTTCTGTTGGCCATACAGAGTGTTTCAACGGAGACTTGACCCATTATAGTCCGAAAAGGACGTGTGATCATAAATTTTTTACATCAATTTGGGTTTCTACAATTTTGATATAAAATTATGAACAATTTTGATAAGAAATTATTACTTGAAACTTCACCTTCTTGCGTCAGCAGCTACAAAGCTATCTTTTTCTAAGGGTTCAATTGATATCACAGAGTAATAAACATATCAAGAAGTATATGTCATTTTCAGTTAGCAAATTTTGTCCCCAACATGAACTATCAAGTTTGACATGATGCGCGGGAAATGAAAACATCAGTGATACGATATTTCAAATAATTCGCGAACTTCACCACAAAGAACTCACTTCTTATGTCCCATTGTGAATCAACGTTTCATATCTACTCGAAATATATTGAAATAAATACTTAAATATATCAGAAATTCAGAAAATAAACTTTAAGCGCGCCAAACGACGTGAAACAACCTATGACACTAAGAGAGCGAAAGTTGCAAAACTTTCAGGTAAATACATAAAATAATAAATACTCTGCTTATTATAAATTCGACAATTATCGCATTCCAAATATTCAAATTTGCATATTAAATCGGGAATCACTCAAATAAATATATTTCATTCAATATATTATACATTCATAATGATATGGTAAAGTTGTGGATTTGAAAATATATTACAATTCGACAACGTAATCTAACCATGTTGGGGACATGTGAAATTGCGTATACTTCCTCTATTTATGTTTATTATTCTATAGTACACATAATTTGAAAGATCTCTTGTCCCTCAATCATCTCTCTGATGTTTGTTCATTCATCATCGAGAAATTCGATGTTTAGCTTTTTTTTTTTGAAAAAACTGACAACTTGCTATCTTTCCTTTCATTTACAAAATTAACAACAAACTTCATAGAGGGTGTTCCTAAATTGGAGCTACAAACGGAAATGACAGATTCCTAGGATTATCAAAAAAAAGGTCCTATAAACATTGGCCCCCGAAAGCTTTGTTTTCGAGATTGTGGGTACAATAAACCAGCGATCGAAAGCTATTGACTTCAAGTCAGTGCTTTCCTCATTTTCTTACTACTGGTTATTTCATTTAGTTTTCTTTGTTCTCTTGCTCCAGGCAAATTCTTTTCCCACTTTCACTTCTTCACAATATATGTTTGGGATTGTGCTGTCCACACATTATATTGTCAACTCCTTCAAAGGCTGCTTTGAGTCCTTTTTCTTTCGAGAACGCTTTGTCACCTTCATACGAACTTTAATGAAACTGCCTTGCTAAGTTTCCGGGCAACTTGAAAGGTTGGAATTCTTCTGGAATTTCCTACAAGCTCGGGAATTCTCCGCCAACTTTCTACGAGCAAAACCCTGGAAACAATGTGTCGGGATCTATGGCAGTTCGACAGGATCAGAGGCGGCTGTTGAAGGATGGGATAGATAGAGGGCTTTTTTAATTCGTTTAAGTTTGAATTGGAATGACTGTGTTACGTATCCTGAAATCATTTAGAAATCAGTAACAAAAGACATATGGTATGGATTTGAAGAATCTTATTCAGACCTGTACTCTTAGAAGATGATGCTCGAAACTTGAGCCTTCAATATTGTGAAACGTTGGAATATTTGGATTACAATTCTGACTGCTGCATTGACCATGCTCTTGTATGGACTTGCCACTAGCGCATTTTTATCTCTGTGGCATAGTAAATAAAGAAGTCAAAGCTGAGGTTACATCAGATTAAATGTAGGGGTTAATTGGCTTGAATGCAGCCTTCCAGAGCTACTACTAGTTCGATTTTCCATTCCATATCTTGCTTAACGATTCAGAAGCAGATCGTTCACCAAATTGGCAAAGCTGAGAACGTCCAGATAGCCTTGGCTAATACTTATTGAGGATTCAGAACTGACTTCACTAGAGGTGTTATTTTTCGGCTAGCCAGTTCCTGACATTTGTACAGTATGTTATTCAAATTCAACAATCTTCCTCAGATGGTTTTTGCATCTAGTCATCAATCCCACATTCACTTAAAGCCCAGCTCGTGCCAACTACATGAGTTCTTGTATAGGTAGGAGGAAATTGTATAAATCTTTTCGCTTGCGCAAATTATTCAGAAGGATCTGTGTTGAGTACCATTGCTGAATTGTCTTTCTCAATCTGTAGCGATGTTTCAAGATCATGAAAATATTTAGGTCCAGCGAATTTTACCCTTTCAGCAAATTTTTCTTTGTTCTCAACCCTTGAAGATTCGAAATATACCGTTGAAGAAGTCAAATTGAAGTGGTGTGAGATAGCGGTAGAGTTGAAGATATCATAAGGTTGTGTATTCACTATTCTGCTCCAACATTTGTCCATGAGAAATCTTTGTTCGAGATTGATGCTACGTTTGTTTACCCCAAATCAAAAGCCACAAGGCATCGTCTTTTCCTAACGTTTGGAGATGTTTGAGTGAAATAAACAATCGATAATCGGCAGTGAATTGAACATGGTTTCATCATTACCCTGCTGAGTTAAAGAAAGCGTCAACTATGAGGAAAACAGTCAGTGAAAGAAGTCCCAAAATCTCAAACCTTAGCTGGAAAGGTTATGTCATCTGTATTTTTAGGACATGCATGGTGTATTGTTCATTAACTAACTCAATGAAAACCATAATCAAATTGAACAAAAGGCACTTTCAACTGCTTGATCACCAATTTTTTTTCCCAGTTCTGTCCTTCAGTGATTACTGGCTTATTACAGAACTCAAAAGAGTACAAGAAATTGACGAGGTTGAAGCCAAAGACGTATCTTTCTACAGAAAGACTATCAAATAGTTTTAAAAGCATTTGAGTACATCTTTCACTCTTGAAAGCAACTATGTTGTCGAATGAAGTCGAATTTCCAGCAAAAAATGTGTTTCTACTGGCTGGATCCGCAACCTATTGACTGAATTGATTATTCATATATCTAGAAGCGTTTTTCTTCAACTCGTACTTCAAATCGAAGAATGTATTCTATCTCACTATGTACTTCAATAAATTAAAACATGGAACTAAGTAACGAGCAAAAATGAACCCTTGTTGACCAAAACAGTCAGGATCCGCCTCTGAACAGTTGGTTTGTTAGTCCCACCGCAGGAAAAATCCATCTCCCTAGACGTTTGGATTCTTCAGGCTCCCGCTACCCTCGTAGCCCGTTTCGGAAATTAGGGACAACGGAAATATGCTACCCGGTCTTCCTCCCCTCCCTATCTGTTTCGTCTGGGGGATGGAAATAGCTCGGATATTCTGCCCGTTAGTAATTAACGAAGTCTATTCGTTATTTTGACGCCGCCAGCGTTGGTTTTTCTTGAGGGGCAAACAGCGTTTAGTTGATCAAATATTTTTTCAAATAGACCGAGCAATTTTCGTAAATTAATGACTTTTTTTGGGGAGGGAGTTTTGGGAATGGTGTTCAGAGTTCTGTGAAAGGGTGTTGAAATCCTTTGTTGATGTAGAACAATATTGCAGAATCTTAGATGACGATTTTGTGTTTTCGTTTAAGAAAAAAAAAAGAAACCATAGAAATATTGAGACTCTTAGGTGAAAAGAGGTTTTTGGCCATTTTCTATTATTTATATTGATCCGAATCATACGATGTCATATATTTTTAAAATCAGGAAAAATCAAACTTTCAGAAAATGACACAAAAATCTAGTGTTCCCATTTGAAAAAACATAACTTTGGGTCATAGCTTCGTAATTAAAAACTCTTTTGGAAATACGAGCACGCCACTGGATTCTACGTAAAAAAAGTGCCTGTATAATGTTTTAATTTCAGAGCTCTATCATCAGTATTAGCGGAGATATAAATGTTTTTCGACATCGCCATTGTTCCAATTTTCGCTTATAACTCGAAAACAAAAGAAGGTGGCCAAAAATGAACACTACCCTTGTAAGTTCCTCAGAAAAAGAGATCGAGAAGTGGGTATCAGATTTTGTCTATCTCCTCTGGTTCAAAAGTTGTAGTGCTAAAACATCGAAATTTGCCCACCCTGTACAAGTAATAAAATAACAATGAATAAGATTTTGCTAGGTGTGACGTCCTTTTATACCTGAAGCGAATATCCTTTAGCAGCGAAATTTCTAGTTATCGTTCCATCATCTACTAGTTTTCAGTATAACAACGAACCAACACCAAGCTGTGATATTACTTTCTGACTAACGTGAAAACTAACGACGTTAAAAGTTTCCTTCTAGCTTCCCTAAAATGCATGAATTTTATCTCTCGCTCACCTCATGTATGTGTTAATAACCTCAAAAGTTGTTTCGCTGTTTTCCGCCCCCATAAACAGAGCCATCTCGGGGATATAAAAGAATATTGGAAGGAAGACAAAGTCGAGAATATTCCACACTTCGTTTCTTGGGTTTGGTACACTTGGGATATTTTCACCTACATTGAGGAACGTTATAGCGATCTTAAATTGGTAATATAGAATAAAGGGTTTTCCAATAATAGGTTTCCTTTTAAGAGAAATCGATGGATTTTTATTTCATTGAAAGAGGATGGTATACCATTAACGATGGAAAACGATATCAGCCAAATGGCCGCCACAACTATGCTTGCAGCACCATATGCTTCTAATGAAATTTTCCATGACCAATTGGCACATTTGCAGCTCCATGTTCTCGATATCTTCACGAGTTCCATATTTGAAGTTTCGAATCAATTGTGGAGCATTGGAATGGACTTTATCATTCACGTGGCTCCAAAGAAAAAAAGTCTGAAGGTGTTAAATCCTAAGATCTCTATGGCCAATTGAGATCTTCTCTTCGAGAAATAACACGGCCAGGAATCTTTTCTCGCAGAATTGCGATTGTTACCTTGATTGTGTGGCACGTAGGGCTGTCCTGTTGAAAATAAACATCGTCCACATCAATATTTTCCAAAGGATTGTGTAATATCGTTTGTGGAAAGCCTAATTCCCAAGATAGATGAGGAATCGACAAACTTGAGTTTTCGTCAACACTACAGGCTACAGCAGCAATATGTTCAGTTGTTTTTGAGCGACGCACACGGTTCAGATTATTCACTTCCCTAACTTTTCCCAGAAGCTCAATTATTTCCACTGGTTGCTCTATAGCCAACGACTCGAAAGTGCTTTAGTTTTGCGAACTGTGACCTCAAAATTTTTACTTTTTTTGGGTGATTTTTAATGATTTAAATGCGTTGTTGAAGTGTGTAAATTTGCATTTTTAATAACTTATGGTGTAGTATTTACTTGTCCAATGGCGAAAGATGACAGTTTGAAAAGTGACAGCTGTCCAAATAGTGGGCAATTCAAAATGAAACCTTATTGAAAAACACTTCAATTCAAAAAGGATTTCTTGAAATAATTTTGATTTTCAACAGTAGGAGTGAGTTGTCTGACAAGAAATGAGGTCCACGATATTTGATGAAATGCTTGAGAATTAGACAATTTCATTAATAAAGGATGTTAATAAAAAGGGGAATCAAATGAAAATATAATCTTCGTTATATATTGGGTAAATAAGTACCAAAACTTATAATTTATTGATTCCTCACAGCTGACTAAATGGACCTTTATAATAATTCGGATTTTCCTGAGGATTACTAAAGAGCTATTCGAGATTTCTTCTCGGTAGCAGATACGATAGAACTACAGAAACCAAAAAGTGTAGAACTAGAACAAAGTTCCTTACCACATTTTTCTGAACAATCAGTGGTCCATCAAAAAAAAAGTTCTGGAGGAAAGAAGCGGAGACAGTTCCAGTAAAAATATCACCCTGTAGATTTGCATTCAGAATCAGGAAATCACATGAAGAAAACTTTGATTTGGGTGTATCTGTGCCAAATTTAAGTTGAATATATTGTGAAGGGATGGTGTTATAAGAAAGAAACTTGAAAAAATCAAACTTTTACACCGTGTATCTCGAATATCGAGAGTTTGCCCATGTTTATAAGACTGTTTTTTCAAAATGATGTGTGGAATATGTCATTTTCCTGCGTACCATCAATTTAGGAACACCCTTGATGTATAGCCGTAACATTTTTGTAAATTTTGAAATTATTTCCACACAGATATTTTCATCTGTTCCACTGTCCAACATTCCCTTCAAAAAAGACGAGAACAGCAATTTCTAACCTCGCAAACGTCATAAAACATAAATGCCTATTTATCAAGCATTGAAAAAAAGTCTCATCAAACTCCCCTTCTTCCCCAAAGACAAAAAAGATTCAATTCAAATCAAATACCCTCCTCAAATGTGGGTCTATCAAAGGCGTCCAAAGCTCAACCAATCCCGCTCGAACAATTCTACGTGTATTGAATCGTATACGCATTCCTTCTCTTCTCCGTTTTTTTTTGTCGTCCTTCCAGCTCTCCCCTACTTGAATTTCGATAATCCAAAACCTCCCTGGCCTCCCTCCAAGCACGTCCGCGTTGTTCCGTTGTTTAGGAACGATGGACGCCGCAGAATTTCAAACGTGTGCATATTGAGACACTTCTACCATTCCTGATTGAATTGTTTCCGGTCTGGCAGTGCAGCAACGCGGAAGGGCTTTAATTTAGCTTCATTTGCAGGATCCCACAGGAATTCTGAATTTCCTAGTTGGTTTTTTTCACTTCTTGGTTGGGTTTTCGATTTAGCGCTGCTCTTTGAGCGTATATTCTTCGAATAGATCGCTGTAGCATTTCGTCAGAATGTAATTTTCGAATTCGAGGCGGGAATGGTCTCAAACTTACTGATCAACTGACTATTTAGTCAATTGACTCTCTATTTTTCGTATTGTAACAGGCCAATTGATCAGTCCCCGGTCTACCATAGTAAAACAGATTTTTTTGCAAAATTCGATTTTATTATCCAACATAGTTGCCTTCGAGGGCGATACAGCGATTATAGCGATCTTCCAACTTTTCGATACCATTTTTGTAGTGCAATTTGTCTTTCGCTCCAAAATAGGCTTCAGTTTCGGCGATTATTTCTTCATTGGCACTAAATTTCTTTCCAGCGAGCATTCTTTTGAGGTCTGAGAACAGGAAAAAGTCGTTGATCTAGCGAATACCGTGGATTCAGAAGCAATTCGAATCCCAATTCATGCAATTTTGCCATTATTTTCATTGATTTGTGACACGGCGCATTGTCTTGATGAAACAGCACCTTTGTTTTCTTCAAATGGGGCCGTTTTTGAACGATTTCATTCTTTAAATGATCCAATAACGCTATGTAATAATCGCTTTTGATGGTCTGGCCCTTTTGGAGGTAATCAATGAATAATAAACCTTGTATTTTTTCCTTCAAAAAGCAATATTTTATCAGCACAATAAATCCTTTTTTTTGTTTAATCTTTTTTCAAATAACAATACACTCACAACGCAATAGCTCACAAACTAATGGTCGGACTGCTGTTGAATTTTGACACGTATCATTTGAAGGTTGGTACTAACTTAGAATCATATGAATTAAATACTGTTAATACTAGCATCTCCATCTGTGCATCAGCCGGGCACCTATCAATTGGCCTAATAGACAAATTTTCAAGTGGTACCAAGTAGGACTCAGTATTTTTCCATGATTGATAAGCATAAGCTACTGAACACACATTTAAACCAGTGTGAATTGTATCATTACTTTTTGAAAAACTTATATGTCAGTGAATCTCAACAAGTTTATCCGTAATTTTTCAATCGAATTGAAAATCAAACAGTTTGAAACATCTATTAACAAAAATCCTCAATGATTATTTTAATACAAGGGATGAAAAATCACAAATAAAATTTACTAGATCGTTAACTAGAAGGCTCATCTTATATATCTTAAGAATTTTACCAAGAATTTAATCAAATAATGGCAATAGCCTTTCAACAGAATGAGGGTAAACTTAAAAACTAAAAAAAAGGATATTGCCAAGTAATTCAAAAGGAAATTTTAATAACCGATCGACCTAATTTTCTGAGCATATCAATCACCCTTGAGCGCAGAAGATCAAAGACAACAAGAACGTCGACGTATCTCAAGAAAGTTTGCATTTTCCGACCATAAGTCCTCAACAAACACAGAACGTTAAGCCGGTATCACTGCCCAAAGCACACAACCTCCAGCGGTCAGTTGGTTTATACGGAACTGCAGGATAGCCAGTGTCGCCAACAGAAACTAGTAATTAAGGCTCTCTCTCTCATCCTTCATCTAGCTCCAGGGTTCCTAACTTTTCCAATCTTGTTACGTCTGTGATCTATCAGGGAAACTAATCTATTTTCTTAAGAATGTTATACTCTGTAGATTACGTTTTCATATTCTAGCATATTTCGATGATGAGGAAGTTATTTAGAAATTTGTTTGAGAGTGAACACCTGAAGAGTAGTTTTGGACTCCTCAGTGCAGTGTGGCAATGAAGCAAATGCAAAAACAGTGCATTTGGTTAAATTCTTCACATTTCTCTCCTGAGGGGTTTTTTAATAGTTTTCTGATGTCAACGTGCAATCTCTGAGAACAAAATTATATTTTATAATTTTTCAGATCCCAGTTCATTATCACTATTCAAGTTATACTTATGCTAAGAGATCACCATATTGCTTTATGTTATGCTGCAATGTCCTAAAAATCACCTTACTGCCTCATCTAGATGGCTGCCCTTTCTCAGTTAGACAACGCACCTACTTACGTACGTACTTGTCTCGAATATAAATGTCAAGTTAGTGTTATTAGTGGAATTAGTAATTATTGAAAATGATGTAGCAGAAATATCAACTTTTATTTGAACGTAACATTTGACTGACCAATAATTATGTGGAAATCAATCTATTCATATTGAGGAACAGACTCTGATAAAATAACACCTTCAGGACAAAATTCAACAGTGAATATTCCAACCATGAAGCAATTAGATCAGGTGTGTCCCAGGGGAGTATTCTAGGCCCTCTACTATATATCACATACACTACAGATGTCCACAAATGAACAGTCCAGAACATGTATTTCTGCTGATGATGAACCATACTAGGTAGGGATAAAAACCCGGCAGCAGCACCACTTATCCTTCAAAACCACCCAGCAAAAATGGTTTGAAAGATAAAGGTTAACGAGTCCAATTCAACCCAGATGATATTCACATTAAGAAGAGGAAAGTGCCATGCAGTCAAAATCAATAATAAACCTATGCAGAATCAAAACGATACTTGGGTCTGCATCTAAATGAAAAACAAATTTGAAAACAACAGCTATCAGAAAAAAGAAGCAAGTTTCTGGTAAGAAAATCTAAAGTGACACTAGACAACAAAATCTTGATATACCAAACAGTGGTCGAACCCATATGGACTAAAACCATTAAACTATGGGGGCGACATCAAATCAAGTATAAATAACATTCAAAGAGCTCAATCAAAAATTCTTCAAGCCATGACTGATGCCCTTTGGTATATTGCCAATGCAATATGATCTGGATTCACCTCACGTGAAGAAAAAAAATGAAATCTGGAGCTACCTAACATAAGACTCAAGAGAACCTGACCAACTGATCTCAGATGAGGAAAAGTGTCCTCATTACGCTGAATGGGGTAATGAAGCTAACTGATTATCTCACAGAATACAATGTATTTATTTTGATAATGAAATAATTTTGGAACGTGCAAAAAATGTAAAGGAGTAATAATTGGAGTTCGACATTATTTTCGATTGGTAAAATAATACGAATTGATACTAATATACTATTATCGTTTTTTATGTACTCCCAAATTGTCAGAAAACCTAGTTAGCGAAATCATTCTTCCTACTATGACAATTCTAAGGTCGCTGAGCGTATATACGATGGAAAAGGACAAAGACATCCCACAAGAGCATCTTCATTCCCCCACCGTCGTAGGAATCCTCAACAAACAAAGAATGCTGAGCCCGTATCACCTCCAGCGGTCAGCGAGTCCAACACAACGGTCGGAAAGGCAGTGTCGCCAACAAAACCTCGCAATTAGAGTCCCACGTCTACCAAACTGACTACACCTCAGGCGGCATTCTCAATAATTCCCGGGAGCTAGAAAAGGAGAGGAGGGAAGATCTGTATAAACTGCTGATATTTTCCACTCAATTTTCCTCGTTGTCGAAGCAGATCATCGCTATCATTTCGAGTCGGGCGTAATGAAGTCCAGGGGTTTGGAGGGGGAGAGGGTTGGCTTCTGTCGAACCCTCTACGTTTACGTTTATTGTCTCTGCTGGGCTCAGTTTGTCGAAGCGAGTTTGGTCCCTTGCATCCGAGTTATGAGAAATGAGACCCTTAGTTGGGAGTGGAGCGAGATGGAGGTTTATGTATTATTTCGAATTGATTAAATGAGGAGTCTTTGAACGTTTAATTTGAAGGGGGGTTGATGTTTGCTACGTGCAAACCTACCAACTGATGTAGACTGGTGACTGATGATGCAAAATGGCGAAGGAACCGGGTAGTAATTACGCACGATGAATAATGAAGGACATTTGATCATAAGAACGACTTTGTTTCATCATCAAAGTCCCTTTTTTAGTAATTGAATGTGATTCAATATCTCCAAGAATAGTCTCAATAAATAAAAAACAAATATATCGCCCAAATGAAATTTTCATTGCGTGCAAAATGGCGAAGGAACCGGGTCGTAATTACGTTCACTGAATAATAAAGGAAGTTTCATTGTCAAATACCCTTTGTTACTCATTGAATGCAATTCTGGGAATCATATCTCCAAGAATTATCTTAATGAAAGGAAAAAGAAACATATTATCGAAATAAAACACTTATTGTGTGCAAAATGGCGAAGGATCAGGGTAGTAATAACGTTCACTCAATTATAAAAGAAATTTGACATAGGAATCACTTTCTTTTATCAGCAAAGACTCTTTGCTACTTATCGAATGTAATTCTGGGAATGCTATCAGCAATATTTGTCTCAATAAAGAAAAAACACACAAAATATGCATTGTGTGCAAAATGGCGCAGGAACAGATCAGTAATTAATAATAACGGAAATTTGATAATAAGAACCACTTTGTTTTATTATCAAAGTCTCTATTTCCCTATGATCCATTACTTCAACTAAAGATAACCAAATATTTTCAACTTTATCTAATACATTCTTGTACTGTGGCTTCATACTTCATACATTCTTTTTCGTAATGTCGATTCGTCTGGAATATTTTGCTTGGTGTGTTGTTTTAAAAAGGTCTCAAATGCTTTATTTCTCCAATTTGTCAAAATATGTCCGCAGAAAGTTGAGCTCGCCCAATTTCTCATCAAATGGTGAACGATTGAGACCAAGTTTTAATATAATTCGTACTAACATGTACAGCTGTGATGTTCGCTCTTCAAAATCGGACAAAAAATGAACTAACCTATGATTCAAAACGAATTTTTTTTTGGTGAACTATCTATCATAGTAGATGTTCTTGATGTCAGCAATTGGGATTTTCCAAAAATTCCATTACGAAAGTAACTTTACAACACACTGAATTCAATTCTGGAAACTGCGAAAACTGCCTCAATTAAGTAAAAGAAGAAATATAACATTCAAACAACTTTTAATTTGAAATAAAAGTGCGAATGAGTAGGTTTGTATATTACGTTCAATAGGTAATGAAGAAAACTTCAATATCAAATCCAATTTGTTTCATCATCTAGTTTCCTTCATGTCTTATTGGACGTAATTCTGGCTGATATAACTTCCAGAACTATCCCAATGAACTAACCAAAACGACATAAACTAAACTTTAAGCCTCCTTATCGTTTCCGAAAGATACTTTATATCCCAAATAGAACACGACATTTCTCCAATACAATTCCAAAAAAAACAACAACAACAAAAATACGAAACTTCCTCGACTCAAATATTTTTCCAATCGCTTAGTTTCCCAGTTCAATCGATCTTTCAACCGCAAAAAAAACTACCACGGAAAAGTTCGGAAAGCCTCGCCAGTGGCGTTCGTTTTTCACCAGCATGAAATCGTTCCGTAATCACAATCCAATAAAATATAACAAGTGTCCCAAGGGATGGGGTGTAATATGTGAAACCCCCCTAAAGGAGTTGTGGAAGTTTTACCGTCTCGGATTTTCCGGAAGTTATAAACTTGATAATGCTAGATGTGGCTTTTTCAACGTTATTGTGTTTGTGGAAAGTATGAGGGTTGTTTTCTGTTCCTCCCCTTGTATTCCGTCTTCATTACGGAACACAATGGAGGAAGAGGAGTTTGAGAGTTGCATAACGGGGATATATTTCCTCATGATTATGATTTTCCGAGCAGGAAAATTCCCGATTATGGTTAGGAGGGATTTAAGGCTCAATTCAGAACTTTACTTTTGTTCATGTAGTTTTATTCTGTTATAATATAGATAATGGAAACTGCGAAGGAATAAGATTAATCCTTTGTTGAAAATTTTAGTATTTTCGGAGTATTTGAGGAATTTATTTCCAAGTCGCTAGATTTATTTACTGGATGATGTATTAAAGGCTTCGGTGAAGTATTGTGATGATGCAATAGACGGCTGTAGCGCTGAATGGTAGTCGAAATAAATAGATTGTAGATGTCATACAATGAGCTTAGGTATTTGTAAACACAACGCCATCGAAATATTAGTCGATATGTGCTGCATCATAAAGTTATTCTTGATTAAACATGTCAGTTTAAGAGCCAAATTTTTGTTATTTGCGAAAGGTGAATTTGCTGCTTCAATATGAAGAAATCTGTGTCTGAGTCTCATCGAATGCTCTCAAATACCTATATCGAGGCCGCTATTAGTGATAGAACGTGTCGAGAGTGGTTTCAACGCTTCAAGAATGGTGATTTTGACGTCGAAGACCAGTGGAAGAAAGAAGGTTTCCGAAGACTCAGAACTGGAGGCATTAGTTGATCAAGAATCGTGTCAAATGCAACAAGAATTGGCAGGACCATTGGAAGTGACACAACAAGCCATTTCAAAACGCCTGAAATACATAGAAATGATTTAGGAACAAGGAAATTGGGTACCCTACGAGTTGAAGCCGAGAGATATTGAACGGCGTTTGTTTGCTTGTGAACAGCTGCTTGCAAGGCAGAGACGGAAGGAATTCCAGCATCGCATTGTGACTGAAAATGATTCATTACGATAATCCCAAGCGCAGAACATCATCCCAGTCATGCTTCCACGTCGACCGCCGAACTGAATATTCACGGTTCCATGGTTATACTCAGTATTTGGTCGGCGTAGTGTATTATAAGTTGTTAAAACAGACTGAAACAATCACAGGCGATCGTTATCGAATGTAATTCATGTGTTTGGGCCAAGCATTGATAGACAAACGGCCGCAATACAATGAGAAACATGATAGAGTGATTTTATAACATGACAATGCTCGACCAGTGGTTGCGAAAGTGGTCAAAACATATTTGGAAACGTTGAAATGAAGAGTCCTTTTCCAACCTCCGATTCTCCAGACGTTGCTCCCTCGGACTATCACTTGTTTCGATCCACTTCTGGTCTTACGAAGAAGAAAAACTTGGAGCGATTCGTGAATCGCTTCAAAAGATGACTAGTTTCTTCAACGCGCTATTCGGACGCTGTCCTAAAGATTGGAAGAAGTAATGTCTAGCGATGGACAATACTTCGAATCATATATGTATAACCAGTTTTTCATAATAAAGCCTCGAGTTTCGGAACAAAACCGCGGGAGCAAAGTCTATGTATATTGTGCCACACATACAGCTAGGCTTGGTTTTTCCTGCTGCTGAATACTGTTGTTCTGTTTGGTTCAATAGTGCTCATGTCCATAAAATTGATGCACAACTCAACGTTTCTACGAGAATTATCAGTGGAACTTCTAGATCTACACTTTTACCTTGATAACCAGTGCTGTCACATATATTTCCTCCTCATATTCGTAGACAGGTCTCAGAAATCTTGAGAAAAATTTCATTTCAACCCTAACTAATTCCCAATTGTATCTTTTCTGCCAGATACTAGATAAAACTTACGCAAACCTTTATGGATTAATACTCTCCCTCAATCTAGCGAAAGTGACAAGGAAATTTGATGTTCTTGTATATATTTTCAACAACCAATAGTTGATACTTCAGAGAAAATTCTAGGTTTCAATCTTCCCAGGAAAATTTGCTCCATTTCAAATCAACTTAGGACTGGTCATCTCCGTTGTAAGTAGTAGTTTGCTCTTGGAATTCTATTAAAAGCCCACAATGTGAGTGTGGTATAGAAGAAACCATTGACCACTTGGTGAATACTTGCCCAATTTATAAAATTCATGGTGGTTTCCAAGCTATCCATTCAGTTTGAGATTATTTTTTTGGATGGGTTGCTAACTTCAAATCTATATAATGAAAACTAACATTTATTACTCTTTTCTGATTGTTTTCCTTTTTGTTTCCAGATTCGATTATGAAATCGTCAATCGTTCATGAAGAGAAGATATATCATTTTTCCCAAGTTCATAGAAAGCTTTATATCCAGTCGGAGTCATAAGCACTTCTCTAGGCAAAGGTTCCTATGAAAACGATTGTATTCACAACGTTACCTCAAAAAAGGTATTTATATTGAAATAGTGATGCTAACAAAAAAAAATTCAATCTGATTAAACATTCAAAATATTGCGAGAAAGATCTATAAGTTCAAGGCAACATCTTAAAACCATAAATACCCTAAACTAAAAGCGAAATCCATCATCGCCCCACCCCAGCAATCTCTCTACTCAAACTCCAAACCGATTCAACAAGTCCATTGCCTCTAATCTTCCTCAATTTTCCTCGACCCGTTTCCTTTTTTCATGGCACCTGCCGTTCATTATTATGGCAACATATTTCCCAAGGAAGGCAATTCGTTTCACGCCCCTCTCGCCCGCCCCCTTCAACGTTCAGAACAAAGACGGAGAAGTCGTTCTCGATTAATCGCAGCTTCACGAGATCGAACTGTGTTTTCCAACGGTGCGGGACCGTTTTCCTTCATCCCGAAATGGAAAACAATAATTCCCCAACGCGTCTGCGAACTGTAGATTTCCCATTGGAGTGAAATATGGCTTTCGAAGGCAACTGAATTGTTTGTTGCGATTGTTGATGCGATCCTAGGCCTCTCAGGCGATGGCTTTCGGTGTGGAGAAGGCATTAATAGTGGGGTTGTTCAATTTGGAACAACAGGCGAGAAGCTGTGCTTCTTGAAAACGTTGACTAATGTCTGGCAGGTTAGTTTGGATTTTGTACGAATAGGTTTGGGAATTGGGAGATGGAATTTTAATATGGGAATTTGGTTTACTTATAAATCCAAAAAGAACAAGTGGATATTAATGATATAATATATGTAGGGTTTTTATATCGTTCTCTAGGGGTTTATATAAAAAGGCCGCCGGTACTTAACTATTGTTTATTTACACTATGTACAATTCAACTTCAATTGTATGTACAGCCTCTGAACTTTCGTCTATTGTCTGATTATTCGAGTAGATCCGTCTATATCTAACGTCGAATTATCTAACTAGCTGCGTCTAATATATTTTACTTCGAATCATATGCGTCTATCACGTCTATGTCCGTCTATTCTCTAAAGTCGAATACCACCCTCGTTCCTATGTATCGTACTCCAGTCTCCGTCTCAAGTACCTCTTCCCCTTACGTCTCCCTATATCGATAAAAACTGCATGGTCCACCGTTTTAGGATCGATAGCGTAGTTTTAGTATAGTAAAGTCAGTAGCGTATCATTCAGTTGGGTGTTAAGGATTCGGATCCCACATATATGTAGGATCCAGTAATTTTTCCCTGTAAATAATTGACATGCTCACCAAAATGCTTGGAGACCTATTAGTTTCTTCAATCGTCGAGGGCAAGACAGTTTCAATGGATTTACGAATTGCTGTTGTAATTGATGCGTAAGGGAAGTGTTCATACTTCGAAGTGTCGAAGACATGTTATGTCGATTGTAAATCTTGAGAGATTTACTGAGGGCTGGGAAAGCTCGAAAACAAGCTCGGTGGTACCGGATGTCATATCTGCGTCTCACGTGCTGGTCTTTCGAGAATATTCCATGGCTGAGATTTCCAGTGATCTGCGAAGAGTTTTGTGGGCGGTAGCAAAACTTTAATTGGACTAGGGGTGGTACTTGGTACTTTTCCCCGATATCGGGGTGATGCTAAGGGTGTGGAAAAGTTGGAAGAAGGGAAGTCGATAGCCAGAGGAAGTCAGTAGGTTCAGTCTAAGTTAGCCTAAGTCGAGAGTTGATTAGAGTAAGACGTGAAAGACAAGAAGACGGTTCGCGAACTAGAATTAGACGGGTCGCGTATTAATTAAAGACGAAACAACCGAAACTTAGAGTTGAAGACGAAGATGCGATATTTTGAGACGTTTCGAGTTATCAATATCCGACGAGATAAAACGAAATTCAGTACCGTATTGAGACAATGTAATTAAGACGGTGAAGTCATTTCAATACTGTGTGTGTACTATAAAATCGTGACTTTGTAAATAGCTTGGCCAGGTTAACGAGTCATACCTCTAGGCGATCGATTAACCAAGCCTACATACATACCCAGGGTGTATCTGTAATCCAGTCTAATATTACCTACGATCTTACATTTGAGCATACGAAACTGTGATAAGCAACAACGAAGTAGTTTAGAAAAACTAGCTGCCTTTCAGAACTGCTATTAGTATTATCTTTTGTTGTTTGCTGTGAGGAAGAAGAACAGGTTACTTCAGAAGTGTTCAAATCTCTTGATGCTCTTTCACACAGGGTCACTTTTAGGTCAGCAAAGATTTTTTCCCATGTCATTCCAGAATCCTCATCGTGACTCAATTGTCCGATGTAATTAAGGCAACTTTTGAGGTTGCACATGTATGATTAGCTTATGTGTTTTTTAACAAGCTGCTGAAATGATAAATTTCTGGTACATTCCTGAAAAAAAATCCTCGATTCGATTCTCTTACACCAGGTATATTTGTCCAGAAGTATCTTTCAGTCCTGAGGTCCTATTGCTGAACTTCTGCCAACAGTCTTTGTTTTAAACCCACAGAAGTGTTCAGGCCTAGTGATACTCCTGACGACATTTTTTCTGCAAATTTGAATAGCTTTCACTACCAGTATGCTCCTCCATCCATAGTAGAACTTCGTCAAGTAAAGCCAGATGTTTTATTATTATTACGGCACTCTGAAGACGGCGAAAACCCTCATCGTGATCTTTTAAGCACACATTTGTATGACTTAGGCTTCTCTTTGCAAGACAGAGGGTAACTGAGCCAGTTGCATATATACAGTAGGTTATCATTTGAACTGGGGTTGTTATGGCTCAGTAAACCTTCCGGGAACTGCAACCATGTGGATCTTTCTTTCTTTACCCTACTCATTCATGGAAACCCAAGGAGGTCGTCGTTGGCGTTGATAAAACTGACAACCTCCTTAGGGGCCTTGGCCGTTACCTCTCGGGTATCCAGGACTGGCTTCCCCATATGAATGGTTCTCAGGGCAGATAGGTCTGGACACTTGTATACCATGTGTTCGGCTATTTTTGCTTCTGATCCACAGAGCCTGCAAATTTCATCTGCTTACTTTCCCATACGGTAGGTACAAATGATGTTTGTACCGACAGTGCCCACTATCACCCGAAGCTCGCTTCAAGAGCTTTCTGGCGTAGGTAGGTGAAATAATCACGAATTCCTTGGCCTGAATAAGTCCAGGAGTGTTTGTCCAGTGGGTTATCCTGTTATTCAACTGCCATTGCTGGACCGTTGCCTTATATTGGTCTTTTTCTAGCCCACAGAAAGACTCAGGTCCAGAAGATGTTAACCTTGATGCACTTTCCGCAAGTTCATTGGCTTTTTCATTTCCTACAACACTAAAATGCCCTGATATCCATAGTAGAGTCACTTTATTGTCTCTGGCCAGTTGCCTTATGGTGTTTTGGCACTCCCAGGTCAACAGAGACTCTTTATATAAAGTAAGTTAATTCTGTTGTGTTCTCGTCCATGATATATTTAAAAGAAGGAGATGTTTCGTAGGCAGTTGGATCAATAATTCAAGCTCTTATGGTTGATTAACTCATCAATTTCTGGTAAATTCCTGACAGAATAAAATGGAAGATGAACGTTGTTCAGTTTACATGTCTTTTATCAAAAAACTCGAACTTCTTGCATACATTTCGAACAAAGAACCTCCCATCTAAAACCTTTTTGAACCACCCAGTACACCAAATAAAACCAGCAATCTTTCTAGCATCAGACAGTCGACCTTCAGAAACCCGTAGACAGATCGTTTTCAGTTACAACCCTCATCCAAAAACCCAATAAAACCCAGAGAACGAAACACGCGATACACCTCCTGCAACCCCCTCGAATCGACCCATTGTTGCATTATAGATGGCGCTATCGTGCTACTCCCTCTCGACGCGATTTTCTATTTCCGCGTCCGCCATTTTTTTTCGCAGACGACTCGATCCGTTATTTTCAGCGTTACATTGCGAATTTCATTTCACCCCCCTTCGTTCTGAATAGAAAGATTAACGACGCCCTTTATTAGGACGTCGTTATTTCGTTATGAACTCCGTTGCAATGGAGCCGGTAATGGGCGGCCGACGGCGTGCAGTCGGGGCTTAATAGATAACTGCGTCCGTTTCGTTTTTCAGACGATAATCCCCGGGTTTTTTTCCGATTGTCCGAAAAGGGGTATCGTCGAGCGGTAATCTTATTATGCACCTGTGCGATTGTCGTTTTTTTTTCTTATTGTTTGCCTGCACTCTGGATGTTTTTTTTTGTTTTGAATAACGGACCTTTTAGGTATTGATGTGTGTAGGTTGATATTAGTGTTGTGAATGGCTGGTTTAAATTTAGTCGTATTTGCTTTGTTTGGTCGAAAAATTCTGCATCTCGAAAACTTTAAGTCTAACAGACCAATTGAAAAGTACTCGGTCTTTCATAGTAAAACATATTTTTTTGAAAAAATTTGATTTTATTATTCAACATAGTTGCCTTCTAGAGCGATACAGCGATTATAGCGATCTTACAACTTTTCGATACCATTTTTGTAGTACGATTTGTCTTTCGCTTCAAAATAGGCCTCAGTTTCGGCCACTACTTCTTCATTGGCGCTAAATTCCTTTCGAGCGAACATTTTTTTGAGGTCTGAGAAAAGGAAAAAGTCGCTGATTCGAAGCCCAATTCATGCAATTTTGCCATTGTTCTCATTGATTTGTGACACGGCGCATTGTCTTGATGAAACAGCACCATTTTTTTCTCAAATGGAGCCGTTTTTCAACGATTTCATCCTTGAAACGATCCAATAACGCTACATAATAATCGCTGTTGATGGTCTGGCCCTTTTGGAGGTAATCAATGAACATTATACCTTGCGCATCCCAGAATACTAATGCCATCACCTTGCCAGCTGACTGTTGTGTTTTTCCTCGCTTTGGATTCGGTTCATCGTGTACGGTCCACTCAGCTAACTGTCGATTGGACTCCGGAGTGAAATGATGGAGCCATGTTTCATCCATTGTCACATATCGACGCAAAAATTCAGGTTAATTGCACTTAAACAGCTTCAAACACTGCTCAGAATCATTAACACGTTGTTGCTTTTGATCGAATGTGAGCTCGCGCGGCACCCATTCCGCACACAGCTTTTTCATGTACAAATATTCGTGAATCATTTAATGTAAACGTTTAGATGATATCTTCACAATGTCTGCTAACTCGATCAATTTCTTTTTACGGTCATTCAAAATTATTTTGTGAACTTTTATGATTTTTTCCTCGGTGCCAGCCTCTTTTCGTCGTCCACTGCGTTCGCCGTCTTCGGTGCTCATTTCACCACGTTTAAACTTAGCATACCAATCAATGATGGTTGATTTTCTTGGTGAAGACCTCGGAAACTTTTCATCAAGCCAAGATTTTGCATCAACTGTATTTTCCTTCGAAAAGCAATATTTTATCAGCACACGAAAATCTTTTTTCAAATAACAAAAGTAGCTACACTCACAACACAATATCTCACAAACTAATGGTCGGACTGCTATCAAATTTCGACACGTATCGTTTGAAGGTTGGTACTAACAAAAATCATATTGAATTAATACTATTACCGCTATCTGTGCATCAGACCAGGTACTTTTTAATTGGCCTAATAACATCTCACCAAATTTTGTAGTTTGATTTTGGATTTACACAACTTCAATATCAATTCATTCCTAACAAAAAAGGTCTTGCACATCGATCGCCAAGTCCTTATAATCCCCAAATTTCCCAAGAAAGTGTGAACAAACCATCCTTTTTCAACCCCGACCCCCGACAATAAGAAACAACCCCCATGTTCACCCCAATTTTCACGGCACCCTGGCTGGCTTTCACGGATGAACCGATAATTGAAAATTGAATATCGGCAGGGTCGGAGACAGAATGTGGCGGTAATTGATAAGTGTGGCCGCCTCGTCGACGACTAATCCGGAGTTTCTTCTTCAGCAGCGCTGCCTATAATGAGATATGGGGTGGGAACGAGGCCTAACAGGCTTATTCGGACGCTGTTTCGGGTTGTTGAGGGAGGATCCGGATCTATCTGCGAATTAGTGGGGTTTGTCGGTCGGGCGGAAGGTCAGGGGCGGAGACGTGATCGATTCTATGGTTTGGTTCTTTTAGAGCGTTCGTTCTCTAAACCGATCCCTCTATAATTTAGCCACAATGAAATGGTCTCAAAATAATAGGGTCGCCGTATTGATGAAGAATCAGTAGTCAAATTCAATTCTGCAAGTCCATCTGGCCGTATACGCGTTAACTTTCGAACGAACGGACCTAAATATCTGAAATTTTCAGGATAGATTCGGATCTCAAATGGCCGTGGTTTGTTTATAAGCGAAATTTAACTAGAGGTTTCGTTGATATGGCCATTCGAATTTTGTTTTACTTGCGTATGTCAAAACTGCCTAATCGATCGCGATGAAAATTTGCACTTGACAGTTTGTAGACTCAAGCTTCTTGCAAATTTTTATTTGGAATGCATAATAAGAAACAAAATATATTATGGAGTATATCAGAAGAAAAGGTCTAATATTTCGTGCAACATTTTGTGTTAATGGTGGCATCATAGAAAATTCAAGTGGAATATTGGAAAAATAACTTCATGAGCCAATAAAGTTATAACATGTCAATTGAAAAGTCTCCGGTCTTCCATAGAAAAACATATTTTTTTGGCAAAATTCGATTTTGTTATTCAACCGAGTTTCCAAGCGAAGGCGATACAGCGATTATAGCGATCTTCCAACTTATCGATACCATTTTGTAGTACGATTTGTCTTTCGCTTCAAAATAGGCCTCAGTTTCAGCCATTACTTCTTCATTGGCACTAAATTTCTTTCCAGCGAGCATTATTTTGAGGTCTGAGAACAGGAAAAAGAAAAACAGAAAAACAGATTATGGCGAATATGGTGGATGTAGAAGCAATTCGAAGCCCAATTCATGCAATTTTGCCATTGTTTTCATTAATTTGTGACACGGCGAATTGTCGCTGTTGATGGAGCCTTTTTGGAGCCCTTTTTGGAGGTAATCAATGAATATTATACTTTGCGCATCCCAGAATACTGATGCCATAACCTTGCCAGCTGACTGTTGTGTTTTTCCTCGCTTTGTATTCGGTTCATCGTGTGCAGTCCACTCAGCTGACTGTCGATTGGACTCCGGAGCGTAATGATGGAGCCATGTTTCATCCATTGTCACATATCGACTCAAAAATTCAGGTTTATTGCTATATTATAACAAGGATTTGTTTTATAGATATAAGTGGTAGTTTTATATATTTCTTTTGGAAAATTCAATTTGAAAAAACTGGAAATATCAATTTGGAAAAAAAAGCAAAACAAACTATGTGAATCAATGAATTATGAATCTTGATTAATAGTAATTAATGATAATAATTAGGAGTAATGAACAGAACATGAGAAATAAGTGATGATGAACATTTGAATTGAATTGAAATTGATATCTAAAATAATCCATTTCATACAGATATAGTTTACCAATGATAATCTGGCGAAGCAAATGAGAAGATTAGGTTGAGTTAGGTTAGTTTACTTTGCAATCCTAAAATCTCAATTTTTTTTTCTTGTCAACTGAGAGTTGATGATGATGCAATCGTATCTTTGGCAGATTGAAGATTCTTTCATAACAGGAAAAATGCAGCCATTTCACATTCTCCAGTCTTTTCTAACAGACTTTAGGTAACCAGAGGCGGGTACCTTCTCGGATTCCAGAAACCACTGAGGGGTCAAGAGCCGGATATAATAACGCCTTATTTCCCGGAAATTTCAATCTCGGTGCGGAAACACTTGAGTTAATTGGGCCTGGCGACTAACAGCCACTTCCGTCGCGACGCTTCTGCATCTTGAATTCGATGAGATGATCCTGGAATAGTATTGCTCCCTTTTCTGGGGTTAAAACTAAAGCAACAAACTGCTGGAAACACGGTTTTTGCGGGAATGTCGACGTGCTAGACGAAATCTAATCAGATCTAATCAGGCCTTAAGTTACTTAAATTTTAGGAGGGTGACATGCGAGATATAAGGGTAGGAGTTGGGACGAAGTCGACAAACTTGTGATCAACAGTTGGAATAATTTAGTTTGCGAGTAAGAGGGAGGGGGAGAATAATTAAATTGAGTTTGTTGATACATTATGATGCAAGATTTTGAGTAATGTTTCGATATTTTGGATCCTTAGAAGATTTCAAGGAAAAAACATATCTGTGAATTATGGACCGCTTCATTTCAATATGCAAGAGGTTTTAGTAGATCTGAGGGTTAGGTAGATATGTAGGCTAAGTATTAGGTGTAAAACTTTGCTACCACCGTCTTCGAATATATTGCTTTAGTGGTAAGTGGTAGGCGAACTTAATGGATTGTAGATGTCATACAATAAGCTTAGGTACTTGTAAACATAGCGCCATTGAAATATTAGTGAAATGAGTCTGCATCACAAAGTTATTCTCGATTAAACTTGTCAGCGTACGAGCCAAATTCTCGTCATTTGCGGGAAATTTTAATTTTCTGCTTCAATATGACGGAATCTGCGGGTGAGGCTCTTAGAATGCTCTCAAATACCTATGGTGAGGCAACTTTTAGTGAAAGAACGTGCCGAGAGTGGTGTCAACGCTTCAAGAACGGTGATTTTGACGTCGAAGAGAAGGTTCTTGAAGATTCAGAATTGGAGGCATAACTTGATCAAGACTCTTGTCAAACGCAACAAGAATTGGCAGGATTATTGGGAGTGACGCAACAATCCAATTCATGGGAATGATTCAGAAACAAAGGAAATTGGGTGCCGTTCGAGAGATGTTGAAAGGCGTTTGTTTGCATATGAACAGTTGCTTGCAAGGCAAAGACGGAAGAGATTTCTGCATCTCATTGTGACGGGAGACGAAAGATGAGTTCATTAGGATAATCCCAAGCGCAGAAAATCATGGGGATATCCCTGCCATGTTGGTATGTCTACGGCCAAACCGAATATTTACGGTTCCAAGGTCATGCTCAGTATTTGGTGGGACCAGCTCGGCGAAGTGTAGTATGAGTTGTTAAAATCGACTGAAATTCTCACAGGCGACCGTTTTCGAAAGCAATTAATGCATTTGAGCGGAGCATTGAAAGACAAACGGCCGCAATGCAACGAGAGACATGAAGTGATTTTACATCATACCTCATTGAGAAAAATTATCTGTCCTATATTATCTGCCTAGTATTCTCGAGAACAATGGGAGAAAAATCGACTTGAGGGATTATAGAATCAAACTCAGCTAGAACGAACCGAAAAAACCCTATCTCATCCTATTTCCAAATTCTCCATCTACATCAATTTATGATCATCAGAATAAAATCCCCGTAAAATCGAATCGACGAAATCAACCCCCCCCCCAAAAAACCGATGAACGTTAACGATACCCACCTCCCCCCCCCCAGAAATTTCTCGATTCATTTTGCCCGGTTCCCAGCATCCGAGATCCGGAACAAAGGTGTATCTCCAATCTCCGAGGCAGGAGACAAATTGACTCCGAGCGAAACAATGGGGTGAACCACGCTCCCAAGGAGGTTGGGGTGGTTTTGGGGGGAGGGGGGGTTGTTTCGTTTGAGTTTCCCGGCCGGGCTTGGGATCAGGTAGGAACGGAGAGGAGACAGTGTCGGCAGATGGGAGTTTTAATTGGTTTCTGAAGGGGGTGAGGGGTGAATTGATTGGGGGTTGGGGTATAAGATACAAAAAGGGGATGGGAGTTTGTCCAGATCTTGTGGGAAACTTGTTGCTGAAAAATTTACATTGTGGTTTCTTATTTCCTCATTTGACGCGAAATATCTGGAACCTTGTCCATGAAATAAATAAAAAATAACTAAAAAAAAAGAAATAAATAAAGGAATGAATAAATAAATGCATAAACAAATTTCAAGCATAGCTAAGGCAAAATATTGAAAAAATTAACTAGAACTATCACAAATACGAACAAAAAATGCTGAAAGAATTACCTCTATGGTTCGCTGACATAGTCAGGAAACTCGTCTACTGAGTAAAATGTAAACGAATCCCTCTATTCTTAAATTCACTTATTTCAGAGATAGTTCTCACGTCGACAGGCAGTCGATTGAAAAGCTTCAAGCAGAGATATCTGCGAGTCTTCTGAGATTGACATCTCCTCATTGAGGAAAACAAGCAACATTCTTTGTCACGTACTGTACACTGTGTAAAATGTGAATATACGGAAGGGTTAATATGTCATTAGTGAAATATGGCCCGTAAAATTCTCTTTGGGGGATGTTAAACATGGAAGGTAATCATGATAAAGGACCAGGCCTCTGAATGTATGAAAACTGGTTACCGTTTAATTTTGTATGTTGTTTTTTCGTTACCTTTATGCACTGAACGAGATAAGTTGATCAGAAGACTCTGGTCAACGCTGGTTCTCAAGTTATAGGGTGTTCAATGTTGGCAAGGCAATAAAAGCTACAAATGTAATATTATTACAATTTTTGAACCAGAGAACCTGTAGTTTTTTCGCTACTTTACAGATAAAAAGGCTATTCTTCATTGATCGCTATGGTTTTTAAATTTTTAGGGGTATTAATCGTCTTATACTTATTAGTTACGAGATTAGGCGCAAAACGTCACTTCTTATCTGTTTTGCACATGTGATGTATTTGTTTCATTATTTGTTTATTATTACGGTATTAAATTACAATAATAAAGGCAGAAGAATGTAATAACAGTATTCCTGAATGGTACAGTATCCAGCACTATCTGCTCTGAAGCGGAATTCAGCCAGAATATTCAGCTCCAAAGTTGATAAGGGTAACTTTGATCTTTTTTGATCATTTATTATAGCCATTAACTTAAAGGTCATGCAATGTGTTCCATGAAGCAGCTTCTTGAACGTTTTCCAGAAAAGCTCTGCTAGTGTTCAGTGGATGACGTACGTATCTCAGAAACCATCAAATGCTTGCGATTTGAGCACAGATTCCCAACGTTCTGGTTCCTGTAATCCCCAGGAATTTCCAAATTATTATGAAAACTGGTGAAATCATCACAAAAGAGTAGGGCTACAAGAAACATCCTGCATCTCGAAAAGGAAGCATTTGCGGGCCCATGTTTATAGGACCTTTTTTTCTTAAAATTATCCAAGAAATCTCTCATTTCCTTTTGTATCTCAAACACACTGTAATAAATACTGATAATATCCATCATACGATTACATCTTTCACGAGCACGCTGAACTGTAGAAGTTACCCATAGCACACCCTGTACACCCCTTCCCATAAATCCTTCCGAAAACAAATTTTTTCGATCTGAAACCGAGCAGGTGAAAGATATAGAAAATTCAATTCATCAAAGCGGCTTCGAAATGTAAACAGCCCAAGAGAGCGGCAAGTACGAACAGTACGAACAGACTGTAATAATAACTAATAATATCCATTACGATTACATCTTTCAAGAGCCCGCTAAAACGTCAAAGTTACCCACAGCACACCCTGTACAATCCCTTCCCATAAATCCTTCCGAAAACAACTTTATTCGATATGAAACCGAACAGGTGAAAGAAATAGAAAACTCAATTCATCAAAGCGGCTTCGAAATGTAAACAGCCCAAGAGAGCGGCAAGTACGATTCGTCCCTCTGAAATAAATTAATTCGGCATATTAATTTATTGTTGAACGGAGACCTGGAGGAAATCGACGTCTATACGCCATTAAAAGGCACTCAGGCTGGGAGGAATTCCCTCCACGTGGGGTGAACAGAGGAGGGGGGTTGCTGCGAAAGGGTCGATTTCAAGAGCGTGGAGAAACATTAAGTGGTTAATATATTTCCTCGACGTTATTTGCTGCCAAGAGAGTTCGGATTCATTTTGGGGAACTATCAGCGATGCTTTATCAACATTTGGCGATGGAGGAGAGATTGTATCATATTTCGGCTCTTTGGAATCGTCTGGAGTTATTTGAGCCTTCTAGCTTTAGAGTATTCATGGTACTAAACACAAAATGAACTCTGGGGACGAAAATAATTTTGTAGCAATAAGAATTTCCAATAAGGAATCAATGGATGTTTTCCATCAACAATGGAAAATGATATAAGGCATATGAAGTAGCATTAATTTCATGAATTCCATCTTTAAGTTCTTGAATCGATTGTGGAGCATTGGCATAGACCTTATCCTACACGTGGTCCCAAACAAAAGGTCCAAAATGTTAAATCACAAGACCAATTGTGGAATGCCAAATTCCCAAAATAGATAGATAGATATTTTTTTCGTTCTCATTGAAATGAACATAAACAAGTCACAGAGATAACTACATATATAATTTTCTGTACGTGACTAAAATGAACTTCATTCTACAGAAACTAAATACATTTTTACCAATTCCAAAAGGATAAAAATCTAATACACATTATTATATTCTGCACCAAAAAAAAAAAACAAAAAAAAATCATCATCTTAGGATTGTTGCTCCTAGGAATCTACAAACCAGGGTTTTCGTCAAAACTACTGGCTACAGCAATATTCTTAGTGGTTCTTGAGCGAAGCGCACGATTTCGATTTTTCTCTAACTTGTCTCTAACTTCACATCTCTGATTTGTCCCCTACGCTCAAATTTTTCTACCAGTTCCACTATTGCCGACTGAGAAGGTGCTTCACGACGATCCAAATGTCATCTGTCAATTGCAGTAGTATGACTGCAATTGGCCCATGATAGATATTTCATGACAGTTGACTTGTTAGATTGGAAACTTCAACGTTTTTATCAGTGATTGAGCGCTTTCAGAAGAAAGATCGGTATCGTAAGTAACTCCGCTACTGATAGGTATCAGTTTGGTAACTTTAGTATGCTGGACGGATTGCTCCTTTTCTTGACAGCAATATGTTCTGTGGGTTCTTCTTGAAGGTTATGTTATGATTAAAGATAATTTTCTGTTCTAATATCGATTTCAATTTCCAAGTTTGCTTTCGGTATTATTACTATCCTTCAATCTTATGCGAAATGTATTCAGAGTAACATTCCAGAATGTTAATAAACGTTATATGTTTCAGTTTTCATTATTGCTATATTTGAAATTTAAATTTCGTCCCAAAATCACTGTCACAACTGTCACTAATGTCAGTTACTCAACATGTTACTAAAAAGTAGCATTACATAAATTCGCTATCAAAGATGGCGACCACTACGTAGCTCCGTAGTAGCAGAAACTGATAGAATGCGTTCAGCAGAAAATTCATAGAATATTGACAATTCTTCCAAAACTGTTGAGTCTGCTGAACGAGAATGATTACAACCGATTTAAAATGCTGAATAAATGATTATTTCATATTGAGTACTTCAATAGAAAATTTCTTTCATTTGTCCTCCAGAGCTTTTCCAAGAAATCATGGCAGGAAATATTTAATCTTCGTGTAAAATTGGGTTCTTAATTTTCTGAGAACTTCGACGATAACCACAAGCAAGGTTGTCTGGAGCTCTAAATGGATCCTGATGGTCTTATTGGCCTTGGATTTCTCATGTTAAGGAAGTCTCATTATCCCACAAAAATTGCTTGTTGTTAACACCGTAGCACGCTATTACTTGAGACCTTCATATGGATAATGGAAAAAATTGATTTATCTGAAATTGGATTGAAGGAAAGCAAAATTGGAGAGCTTTCCAGTTTTCAATTTGAGGTAGTCGTTTCAAGGTTTGTTTGGACCATAGAGTAATAAACATGAATAGAGAAAGTATACGCAATTTTATATGTCCCCAACATGGTTAGATTGCGTTTTCGGATTGTGATATATTTTTAAATCCACAATTTTACTAAATCATTATGAATGTATATTATATTGAATAAAATATATTAATTTGAGTGAATCCCGATTAAATTTGCGAATTCGAATATTTGGAATCCAATAATTTTCCCAATTGTCGAATTTATAATGAGCAGAATATTTATTATTTTCTGTATCTACCTGCTGAAATCCAAGGTTTGGCAACTTCTGCTCTCCTAGTGTCATCGGTTGTTTCGCGTCGTTTGGCGCGCTTGAAGTTTATTTTCTGAATTTCTGATATATTTAGGTATTTATTTCAATATATTTTGAGTTAATATGAAACATTTATTCACTATGGGACATAAGAAGTGCTTTTTTTGGGGAGAAACTCGCGAATTGAGTGAAATATTCTATCACTGATATGTTTTCATTTCCGCGCGCTTCATGTCAAATTTGATAGTTCATGTTGGGGACAAAATCTGATTACTGAAAATGATATATGCTGCCTCTATCTACGTTCATTACTCTGAGATTTGGACCTCACACTAAAAAAGTGATTCCATGAAAAAAGGAGATCAGTGAGCAAATATGTTGACAATATTGAATATTTGTTTTAAGAAATGGAAAAAATACAGGGTATCTCTCTGGTTTTCCAAAAGGAATGAAACAAGTTAAAATGGTTGTTATGGCAACACTATATATAATTTTTGGACATTTTTCATGTCTCATCCATTCATGGAAACATACACGCTTCAACGAAGTGTATAAATTGTGAATATAGTTCATCTTTTCAAAAGTATTATTTCGTAAGTACCTACTGATGAATACAGTCAACCCTAAATTAGTGTTAAGGAAACTCTCAAATCTTCCCCTCATAACTTTCTGATGTAACTGTTAGGGCCTTATAACACAGACATTGTTGCCTCGTTCTTTCCCAAATAGAAAAACTACGTGGGGGAGTCTCTAAATTGCCTCCCATAAAGACTGAAATATATTGCAGTCGGCTGGAACGCACAACCTCCCTATATCGATGTTAAATAACACCGCAAAACATTCTTGAGATTTCCTCCTTGCTGGGTCTAGTTTCCACTTCTCTCCCAACAAGGGGTTTTGTATATTTCATATCCCCGAGTCCTGTAATATAACCCCAAGGCAAAGGAGGGCACTGAAGCGAAGCAAGATGACTCTTCAAGGGCGTAGATAAGGGGAGGTTGCTAGGAGCAATCAGTCCCCCAAGATTTCCAAAATATAGGGTGTTTTTTTCGAGGTATATAACTTGAAGTTGGCATTACTGTTCAAGATGGCGACCGATTTGACAGCTGTCAAGTGATTTATTCTCAGTTTGGTTTGGCGATTCATTATGAATAGACTCACGCCTGAACAACGCTTACACATAGTGCAATTTAATTTCGAAAATAATGGTTCTGTGCGGAATACGTATCGTTAAAAATTTCTTCAGGTACACATCAATTATTGTATCAAAAATAAATACTTACCTGCAAAACGCATAAACACAACAAGAAACACTTTGAAATCAACAAAAAACAACAGAAATTTCCCATAAGGAAATATTTAGTAAATTTGAGATCATAATAAACAGGAAAAATCATAAATGAAGGGTGTTTTTTTAGAGCTATAGAACTTTAAATTGCAATAAAACAACGATGGATTATTCGATTGACATGAATTTTATTTATCCGCAAGATGATCTTGTGGCATTACATTTGAAATATGATTTCTGGCATATGACCGCCACGGCTGGCTCGGATGTAGTCCAATCTGGACGTCCAATTTTCGATGACTTTTTCCAACATTTGTGGCCGTATATCGGCAATAAAACGGCGAATGTTGTCTTCCAAATGATCAAGGGTTTGTGGCTTATCCGAATAGACCAATGACTTTACATAGCCCCACAGAAAGTAGTCTAGCGGTGTTAAATCACAATTCCAAAACGTGAAATTAGGCGGTCACCAAACGTGTCTTTCAAAAAGTTCGATTGTGGCACGAGCTGTGTGACATGTTGCGCCGTCTTGTTGGAACCACAGCTCCTGGACATCAGGGTTGTTCAATTCAGGAATGAAAAAGTTAGTAATCATGGCGCTATACCGATTATCATTGACTGTAACGTTCTGGTCATCATCATTTTTGAAGAAGTACGGACCAATGATTCCACCAGCCCATAAAGCGCACCAAACAGTCAGTTTTTCTGGATGTAACGGTGTTTCGACATACACTTGAGGATTAGCTTCAATCCAAATGCAGCAGTTTTGTTTGTTGACGTAGCCATTCAACCAGAAGTGCGCTTCATCGCTAAACGAAATGAAATGGACGTAGTGCGCGATACGTATTCCGCACAGAACCATTATTTCCGAAATAAAATTGCACTATTTGCAAGTGTTGTTCAGGCGTGAGTCTATTCATGATGAATTGCCAAACCAAACTGAGAATAAATCACTTGACAGCTGTTAAATCGTTCGCTATCTTGAATAGTAATGCCAACTTAAAGTTAAATCTCTCAAAAAAAAACACCCATTACAATGATTCGGGATTTTTCATTCATATTTAAAGATTTTTCCAAGAAAGGTCTCATTTTAATGTAATGGATGTTCATTTTATTGTAAAGAAAATGGTATGCCATTAACGATGGAAATTGATAACAGCCAAATGAAAGTCATTGATGCTTCAATTCATCATATTCTTTTCATGAAATTTTTCATGACTAATTCGCACATTTGCGGCTGAATGTCCCCGATAACTTGACACAATCCATCTTTAAGATTTGTGGAGTAAAGGAAAAAGTCTGAGCATAACTATTGTATACTTTGTGCAACTTTCCATGTTGATATCGTTGTAAGAACCATAGAAATTTTGAGATGAATATCAAAACTAAGGTTGAAAGCATTCGAGCGCCTCTTCATTTTTGCGCCAATTGATCTCTTCGTATTCATTTCACTTCCAAACCTCAGAATTCTACACTGTTCGAATTGACGCCTCTCAAGTTTGCATCAAGTTTAAAATATTCTTCATCATTATTCACATGGGCTTTCACCAAACACCAACGTAGAACTTTGGTTCTATTCAACCTCAACTTCAAAGCAATCTCTGCTTCATTGTGCACATCAAAGTGTGTTGGCTTGCATACACAACATAAGTCCTTATTATTGCTCTAGACTACCTGAGGTGAACCGCCATAGTTCAATAACAGAATAGTTCATCACAATTGAACGTTATTAGAGTATTTTCGAGGCTGAGGTGTAACAGTAGCCTTTCCAGAACATCCTGAAACCGACTTACAGAAAGAAGAGGCACTAATGAGACAGACAAATTCCCTAAAGCGGCTCCTGGACAAACATAAATATGGCCTAATTTCCTTGGAGACAGATCATTAGCGTACTGCTCTCGAAAATGGGGTGTAACTTTGCGCCCACGTCAGAGAGGCAAGACGTAGTAATTTTTCTGGGCGTTGATTGTGACTTATTGGCCGAGAAAACAAGAGAGTGTTCTCGTGGAGTGCGCTATCCGTTACTTTGATGAGAAGTGCTTTGAGGGTAAAGGTTATTTCTTAGAGGTGATGGGTCAAGATCCATCACTGACTCTTGTATCGTTATGTTGTCGGCATCAGTCTGTGGTATTCGTCTTGGGGATTGCGGTCATCAAATCTGACAGTTGTTTTTGACGTTGTTTTATTTTGAGTGTGGTGGATTCTTGTGGATACGTATGGTAGTTCGTTATGAGTTAGGGGGGATGAGATTCTGTAATACAGGGTGGTTGTAGGTAGGTTTTCATGCCTAGATCCGTAAGATGAACAATCGTAATTTTGCAAGAAACGTTTCCTGACTGTGTTATTAAGGTATTCCAAAGGGACATCCTGTATAGGTAGACATATTTTCATAAGATGCTAGAAAATATCAACTCGTACTTGCCCTGGTGGTAAAACGTGAAAACTAAAACCAACCTGTATTTCATAATCCATTTCACTCCTCATACGTATAACATTTCACTAACACCATTCTCAGTCTATACAGGGTCAGTCTTTGACTTGAACATATAACGGGTGTTTCTTTCGAGGTATATAACTTTAAGTTGTCAATACTGTTCAAGATGGCGACCGATTTAACAGCTGTCAAGTGATTTATTCTCAGTTTGGTTTGGCAATTTATCATGAATAGACGCACGCCTGAACAACGCTTGCAAATAGTGCAATTTTATTTCGAAAATAATGGTTCTGTGCGGAATACGTATCGCGCACTACGTCCATTTTATTTTGTTTAGCGATGAAGCGCACTTCTGGTTGAATGGCTACGTCAACAAACAGAACTGCCGCATTTGGAGTGAGCTAATCCTCAAGTGTATGTCGAAACACCGTTACATCCAGAAAAACTGACTGGTTGGTGGAATCATTGCTCCGTACTTCTTCAAAACCAATGATGGCCAGAACGTTACAATCAATGGTGATCGGTATAGAGCCATGATTACTAACTTTTTCATTCCTGAATTGAACAACCATGATGTCCAGGAGCTGTGGTTTCAACAAGACGGCGCAACATGTCACACAGCTCGTGCCACAATCAATTTATTGAAAGACACGTGCAACGATTTTGCACGCTTCATTCCATGTTACGCTACTGGAATTTTTGAAGACGCGGTAATTTGTCAATTAATCGTATAATATCGTGTACTATCGGTCGGAACGCAGATGCGCGGTTCTGGAGAGAATTTTCTGAAATATTTTGAATGATGATTGACACTTCAGCAAGAATAAGTTTAGATTTAGATTTCAGTCATTATTAATTTAATTTGAGACTCGGAATCTTATTTATCGGCGAGAATTGTGTCGGGATTCTCGCACCTCCCGTGGGATTAGAACGAAGAAAACTTCCCGTGGGATTAGAACGAAGAAAACCTCCCGTGGGATTAGAACGAAGAAACCTCCCGTGGGATTAGAACGAAGAAAACCTCCCGTGGGATTAGAACGAAGAAACCTCCCGTGGGATTAGAACAAAGAAAACCTTTCTTGGGATTGAAAATTATCAAGAACTACTTCCTTGAGATACAGAATTTGGGATAGTACGTATGTTAGACCACTTTGCTCTCTGAATCTGAAAGAATTCCTGCGAAATACCTGGCATTATCACACCAACTTCGTTGAATGAGGACTGGAGTACTATAGCTTCCTGATAAGAATTGGTGTTCAGAAGGCTGAAGATAGTTGCAGAAGAGGTTCCATCCTGAGTGGCTCATTTAAAATCGTTTTAAGTTAAGTTTCTATTTTATTATTTGTTTGGAGTGAAAAGGATCGATCATTGTATATTTTAATTTTATTAAATTTGTAAAAACCTGGGTAGGAGTTTTGTTGCCAAATAAGCCAAACCACCCCTAGAAATTAGTCCTTAGAGTCTCATGGGCAATTGTAACGTTACACACGTTTGGTGACCGCCTAATTTCACGTTTTGGACCTGTGAATTGGCCTCCAAGATCTTGTGATTTAACACTGCTAGACTACTTTCTGTGGGGCTATGCGGATAAGCCACAAACCCTTGACCATTTGGAAGACAACATTCGCCGTATTATTGCCGATATACGGCCACAAATGTTGGAAAAAGTCATCGAAAATTGGACGTCCAGATTTTACTACATCCGAGCCAGCCGTGGCGGTCATATGCCAGAATCAAATTTAAAATGTAATGCCACAAGATTATCTTACGGATAAATGAAATTCATGTCAATCGAATAATCCATCGTTGTTCTGTTGCAATTCAAAGTTCTATTGCTCTAAAAAAACACCCTTTATTTCTCCTGAGGTCAAAAGAAACAGGAGGAAGTCTAGAAAAAATCGTCTGACAGTTTCAAATAATCCAAAGAGGTCAAAGTCAATCTAGTTTCCTCCTATTTCACGCCTTTGTCCTAACCTTTATATATGTTGGTATCTACATGAACTTCAAAGACTACCCTTTGAAGTTTATTCCAATTTCCTCCTTCAAATGTGACGTCGAACAGAAACATTTCCGTTAAACTCATCAGAGGCACAAAAACGAAAAAAGTTCCTCTCTAAAACACCGTTTTTATACACGCAGATAACAAAAATGAACAAAACCACGATCAATGGACTCAACGATGGAAAAACTTTTTAAAATTCATCCCTCCCCGGTTCTGAGGGAAGTTTCGCGCGTGTTTTGAGGGAGCTGATGAAGTCGGGATAAAACATTTTAACGCTAAATTCAGAGACATTGAAGGCACTGGAATGTGAGTTTATTTTTAGGCGACGATTTTCACCGTTTGGTTCGATCGGAAAATGAGGAAAAGGGGAATGGAAAAGCAGAAGCTGGTTCAATTACACGAAATTCAATTTGGTAGGGAGTTGGAAGGATTATCATTGTCATTTTCCACGTGATAGAATAACGATTGTATTTTCTTCGCGTTTCTTCTCGTGGAGTATGCAAATGGATTTTATCGATTGGATTTTTCAGTTTTTTTTCTAGTGCTTCGAGGAAAATTTCGGCCTTAAATTTGAATACGCCTGTGGTGTTGAGCTCATAAACGAACTTAAATATTTCCTGAAAATTTAAAATCTCTATAGGTCTTTTTTAAGTTATAGCGTTCACAGATGTATTAAATCTCAGAGTAATAAACATAGATAGAGGAAGGATATGTCAATTTCAGTGAGCAAATTTCATCCCAAACATGAACTATTAAATTTGACAGCAAGCGCGCGGAAATGGAAACTTTTCCGTGATACGATATTTCACTCAATTCGCGAATTTCTCCACAAACAACGCACTACTTATGTTTCGTATTGAATCAACGTTTCATATTGACTCAAAATATATTTGAAATAAATACCTGAATCTATCAGAAATTTAGAAACAAACTTTAAGCTCGCCAAACGATGTGAAACAACCGATGACACTAGGATAGCA
The DNA here is from genome assembly GCF_914767665.1 of Harmonia axyridis. Lineage (NCBI taxonomy): Eukaryota > Metazoa > Arthropoda > Insecta > Coleoptera > Coccinellidae > Harmonia > Harmonia axyridis. The sequence continues at coordinate 39,158,907 of NC_059505.1, forward strand.
AAAGTTGCCAAATCTTGGATTTCAGCAGGTAGATCCAGAAAATAATGAATCTTCTGCTCTTTATGAATCCGACAATTAGGAAAAGTATCGGATATCAAACCTTCAAATTTGCATATTTAATCAGGAATCACTCAAATAAATATATTTCATTCGATATAATATACATTCATAATGATATAGGAAAATTGTGGATTTGAAAGTATATCACAATCCGACAACGTAATCTAACCATGTTAGGGACATGTAAAAATTGCGTATACTTCCTCTATCTATGTTTATTACTTTACATATGTATTGAATCAAAGAATGATGATACGAGCTCACAAAAAAAGGCTCAATATGAAGTTGGCCCCCTTATCAACTCTCAACTTTTTGAATGTTACATGACAATTTTTTGTGTGTGGAATCTGCACTATATCATGACTTAAATAAAAACAATAAATCAGCAAAAAAAGTTTCTTGTTCAGGAGAATACAGAATTAGAAGTTAATCAATTTTCAGCAAATAACTAGAGTTATAATATTGAGAATATTTCTTGGAAAATGCCGGAACATCAAATTTCTCAGTTCGACCGGGCAAGAATATTAGCCCTACATCAAGAAGCTTTGTCGAACCACCAGATTATGCAAAGTTTGAATATTCCACGAACTTCAGTAAGGCGCATAGTGGTCCTTTTCCTGAAAACCGGAAGCGTTGCCCGGAGACCGGTGCCTGGTCGACCCAGAGTAACAACTGCAAGGGAAGACCATTATATCTCAAATTTTACTCGAAGGAATCGAACGGTATCTGTAACAAACCTTCGAAATCACCTATAAACGGGGTAGTCTCAACCAGTACCCAAAGGAGACGGATGCATTCCTCAAATTTAAGGCAAGAAGACCTTCAAGAATACCTTGGCTATCACCTGTACTCAGAGCTACCCGTCGGCAATGGGCAGAACACCACAAAGACTGGCTTTTACCACAATGGCGCTACGTACTTTTTTTGGACGAGTCACGATTCGGTTTACAAAGTAATAGTCGACTAGAAAGGGTTTGGAGAGGTCCAGGCAGACTAGAGCTACTCAATTTCGCTCAGGAAGTTGTGTCCTTTCAAGGAGGATTAATAATGTGCTGGAGGGTATAATGTTCGGTCACCGTACCCCTCTTATTATCGTTGAACGAACAACGACTGGTGCCATCTACGTAGAAAACATCATTGAACCAATCATTGTTCCTCTACGCAACGAATTTGGGGATAATTTCATTTATCAGGATGATAACGCCCCACCACACCGTACACGAAGGGTTCAAAACATTCTTCAAGAGAACAATATCCAGAGAATGAACTGGCCAGCAAACTCACCAGTCAAGAACCCAATTGAGTACGTATGAGATTACTTAAGAAGAACAATATCCAATAGACAAAACCCAGCTTCAACTCTTCAGGAATTGAGTTTAGCCCTTCAGGAAAAATGGAACGATATGCCTGAAAATTTCATTAATGACTTGATTCGTGGGATACCTAGGCGTATTTGGTAGTTGATTGAAAGAGGAGGTAATACGCACTATTGAATTTGGATTCAGTTGTGGAATAACAATAATCAATCAAAGATAAATAATAATCGATAAATTTAGATTTTTTTCTCATTTTTCCTCTTTTGTCTTATCCTGCAAAAAGCAAAGAGAAACAAACAAAGATTTCTTATCAAATATATTGCAGTTGAAATAGAGGAAAATATTCATGTCATTTCCAGAGCATAGATTGTTTATTTCCTAAGAAACCTAAGGCGTCAAGAATTTCGACGATGTGTGTATATTAAATTCCAATATATGCAAGTAGGATACCGGTACATTCGAAATTCAATATTGAAGTATAGAGATTCACACTTATGAAAATCCTATCGCTTCTTTGACAAAAACCTGCTCGAATTCCATCAAACTACGTGTTGTCAAGCACCCTATAGTAAAACAATTTGACGCTTCAGAACCCGATACCCCCTCGAAAAGAAGCGTGATACATAAACGCCCGATAACCCACGCTTAAAAAAAGTTTGAAAAAGCTATCGCGTTCCAATTTAACTTTAGCGCTATCTTACGCCAATTCCCCCTCAGATCTGAAGGAGCAAAATGAATTTTACAACGGGATATCGATAGGATTGTATTTGCTGGAGCTCGTAGATATCGGAGCTGAAAAGTTATGATGATCGCTTGTCGTTTTTTGTACATTTCATTGGGTTATTTCCCGAGATTTATGGATTATGAGTGTAATTCCATTCGGGCAATCGAAACGATCAATCAGGTCGTCAATGGGAAAAAATAACATGAAAACGGAATGCATTAAAGTGATACTGCCTATCATTCTGTCGTGCAATAATTATTAGTTTTTCAACGATAATTTGGAAAGATAACAGGCCAATTGAGAAGTCCCTGGTCTACCATAGTAAAACTCATTTTTTTGGCAAAATTCGATTTTATTAACTTTATTAACTTTTATTAACCTTCGAGGGCGATACAGCGATTATAGCGATCTTTCAACTTTTCGATACCATTTTTGTAGTACGATTTGTCTTTCGCTTCAAAATAGGCGTCAGTTTTGGCGATTACTTCTTCATTGGCGCTAAATTTCTTTACAGCGAACATTCTTTTGAGGTCTGAGAAGAGAAAAAGTCGCAGGGGGCCATATCAAGTGAATACGGTGGATGCAGAAGCAATTCAAAGCCCAATTCATGCAATTTTGCCATTGTCTCATTGATTTGTGACACGGCGCATTGTCTTGAAGAAAAACCACCTTTTTTTCTTCAAATGAGGCCGTTTTTAAACGATTTCATCCTTTAAACGATCCAATAACTCTATATAATAATCGCTGTTGATGGTCTGGCCCTTTTGGAGAAAATCAATGGATATTATACCTTGTGCATCCTAGAATACTGTTGCCATAACCTTACCAGCTGACTGTTGTGTTTTTCCTCGCTTTGAATTCGGTTTAACGTGTATAATACATTCAGATGTCTGTCGATTGGACTCCGGAGTAAAATGATGGATCCATGTTTCATCCATTGTCACATGTCGGATGTCGACGCAAAAATTCAGGTTTATTGAACTTAAACAACTTCAAACACTGCTCAGAATCATTAACACGTTGTTGCTTTTGATCGATTGTGAACTCGCGCGTTACCCATTTTGCACACAGCTTCGTCATGTACAAATATTCGTGAATGATATGATGTACACGTTCAGATGATATCTTCACAATGTCTGCTATCTCGATCAACTTCACTTTACGGTCATTCAAAATTATTTTGTGAACTTTTTTGATTTTTTCGTTGGTGACAGCCTCTTTTGGGAGTCCACTGCGTTCACCGTCTTCGGTGCTCATTTCACCACGTTTAAACTTAGAATACCAAACAATGATGGTTGATTTTCCTGGTGCAGACCCCAGAAACTATTCATCAAGCCAAGATTTTGCTTCAACTGTAAATTTTTTGTCCAATTTTTGTAAAATTTTCCCTTAAAAAATTGAAAAACAATTAAAGTTCCTTCATGGATATATTGTATCATTTTATTGATTGATTCGACTATGTAGATCACGAAAATGCCCGCAGTTGGGCGATCCGTACATTATTTCAGAAATTATAGGTAAAAATCTGGAATTTTCGAAAAAAAAATTGATAAAATTCCCGTGGCTGCAACTTCTTCTGGACGTGAACTACGCCCTTGAAACCTCAGTATGTGTTGGATCGGAACTTGATGTTTGAAAAACGTTTATATTTGAGGGGTCTGTGACGAATATTTCAGGAGATTAAACGATTTTTGGAGGGAAATTCAATTTTTTTCCCATATTTATTGTTCAAATTTCCTTAAAACCGTGAGCTCTACGGAGAATCGGTGAGCGGTGCCAGAATAGACGATCTCTAATTAGCTAAATATTCGATTCAATACATACCTTTGAAAACTCAAAAAGGCAAATTTTCAATTTCATTTATAGCTGAAAACAGATTCAAACCGAAATTATTGAAATAATCTGAATCTACCGATTTTTGACGAAGAAATGTACCTATCGCATTCAAGTTGAAGTGACAGCCTTTCCTCAAACAAAATCCTGGCTACGCCCTTGAGAATAACCATTCCCAATTCATTATTTGAAAAATCATTTTTCCTCGCAGTAAAACGCCTTTTTATCAAACGATCTATTTCAATCTCTCAACGCATTTATTACAATCCGCTGCCGCCATATGAATTATTCCTCTTTTTTTTTCTCACAATGTAATCCTCGCTGAGACGGCTCCGCCATGTAAGAAGGAGAAAATTCCCTTTTCTAGCCATCTATCATTTTTTATCTGACAAGGTGACTTTATCGTTTTCGCGCACTTTGAAAAATGCACGACGTATTATATTTTCAGAGGATGGAACCGAGAAGGTTCGACACCCTGGAGGATGTTTAAATTTTCATGCTCTCGAAGGGATAGAATTTCGTATTTTGGTCATATAGAATAGTAGAGGCTGGTACATTTAATATTGGATGAATCTTCTGATGTTGTTTTCAGTATTGAATATTTCAGTTTGCAGTGGAACTCATTTGTTTGAGGAAATTCAATTGAAATAAAGGGTAAGATTAAGATTTAATTAAGTCATTATCTACCAATTCTGGCCATAGCATTTATTGGTGAGGCGATTAATTCACTGTAACAGTTGAACCAGCGTCATTTTTGAAGAAGTAAGGTCCAATCACACCAACAGTCTAGAAACTGCACCAAACAGTGACATGTTGAGGATAAAGATTAGGGTTTAATTAAGGAGATTCCATTTCACTGCGACCTAATGATCTATTGTGCACCCCATCAGAGCTATTCTCTCCATAACGTGATCTACAGCTCGCCTTCCAGTTCCAAAGTTCTAATGAACTCCAGTATCTGGAATAGCTTCAAGGAGGCTAATTCTTCAATTCTACAAGTTTCTTGCCCAAAGCAGATTTTGCGTTGGCTAGTGATGGCGAGGCATTCCGTCAACAAGTGATACAGAGTTTCTTCCTCCTCCCCACAGAATCTGCACTCGTCATTTTCTGCAAGACCCATTTTCATGAGGTGTTTCCTAAGAAGACAATGTCCTGTGAGGAATAGTGAGGAGGTGTAGTATATTCTTGCTACTGCCCAGATACTTCTTGGAATTCGCAGTGTCAAAGTTTCAAAGAAACTTTTTGGAATAATCCAAATCAGGAAGAATCCACCAAAGTGTTACTATTTCGGTTTTTTCCTTCTCCTGAAACTTTTTCCTGTAGGTACATTTGTCTACACCACATCAAAGTTCTAGGCCAATGAAAGGGGTTTATGCTCCTTTTCAGGCGAGTGTGTTGGCACTTGAGTTCTCTTTGGCACTCCAATACCATCTTAGAACCGATGATATGTGAACTCAGTGCTTTAATTGTAGCCTGAATATCAGAATCTTTTGCTATATAGCATTTCTGTTAGTTTCAAGAATACCAAAATGAAACATAACAAGTTGTGTTATCGGCAACATCTCTATACATAAAATCTGATAATATTCAAGAATCTCCATCTCTCTGATTAAACAACTCATGTTCTGATGAACCAATAGAATCCGTAAATTTCCCTTAGTTACGGTGTATTGATAAGTGAATATACTACTTAACGACGCAGTATAATCGTTTCAATGTTCTGCCTCCTGTCATATTGTGATCATTTCCATAGTAACATTCTTGGACGTTTGCCAGAAAATTAAAGTCAAGTTCATTTTAATGTCATTGAATTATCAAAATTCAGTGCTTTGGTTATGGTTATTGAAATTATTCATTATATAATCGTAACGAATACCAGCATAGACAATATATTTCGATTATACGAACCTCTTCACTCGACGTAGTTCGCGAAACATCACGAGAGCGCAGACGAGTGGTCTCGTCTCGTGAATCGGTGTATAATCGAATATTGCATATGCTCTTGTGATATAATAACTGAATATATCTCAACATTTAGCGGCGACGTTGTCGGCTCTCATCGATTTCCCTAAATTCCAAGATATTCGTCGAGAGCCGTGAATAAGCATCCAGAGTATCATTTTCATCTCCAACTAATCCAATCCCCTCCAGGACCGACTCGTGCTTGGTCCTGGAGGCGTCGATCCCTCCCCAGGCGAGGGATTATAAACGGGATAGCTTGAAACGTCTGAAAACTCCTGATCCCCATAATGAGCGAAGACGTTATTCGGCCGTCAAACCAGCTGTCTAGCTCGGAGCAAAACCCCAACTTGAAATATGTCACCCCCGAGTCTAAAGCACGTCCGTTGGGGTTAGCTCTAGGGGATGAGGATTTGACGCTTGAAGGGAGTCTGTCTGTCGGGAGATATCATTTGGGAGATCTGAATATATCGCGGATAAATAACCAATAATCTCAGGCATAATTCAGATCGATACATGCCAGAAGGGTTGGATGAGGGTTGTTTCTGAACTGATTGAATGCTCCTGCATCAGTTGCGTGGCCACAAAATAAAACTCTTAAAGGAGGGACTAGTAAAATCTGATTATATTAACTACTTTGCTTCCGCCTTTTTGCAATCGATGGCTGTAGCGGTGAGTAGTAGTGGAAATAAATAGATCGTAGATGTCATACAATAAACTTAGGTATTTTTGCTGATCTGCATCATTGAGTTATTCTCCATCAAATATGTCATCTTACGAGCCAAATTCTCGTCATTTGCGGTAGACTTTGATATGAAGATCTCTGCGGCTGAGGCACATCAAATGCTCTCAAATACCTATGGTGAGACCGCTATCAGCGAAAGAACGTGCCGAGAGTGGTTTCAACCCTTCAAGAACGGTGATTTTGACGTCGAAGTCCAGCTTGGCGGTGGAGGAGAGAAGGTTTTCGACATTGCAGAATTGGAAGTATTACTTTTTTTATGTTCTGGTTCCCACGAAAGGAGATATCCTGTAATGTTCAGAGAACATCGTGAGACTCAATCAAGACTCGTGTCAAACTCAACAAGAATTGGCAGAATCATAAAGAGTGATGCAATAAGCCATTTCAAAACACACTGAGAGTCATGGGAATAATACGAATATAAGCCAAGAGATATTGAACGGCGTTTGTTTGCTTGTGAACAGCTGCTTGCAAGAAAAAGACGGCCTAACCGAATATTCATGGTTCCAAGGTCATGCTCAGTATTTGGTGGAACCAGCTCGGCTTAGTGTATTATGAATTGTCGAAACCAACTGAAACAATCACATGCGATCGTTATCGAGCCGAGCATTGAAAACAAACGATCGCAATACAACGAGAGACATGATCAATTGATTTAACAACATGACAATACTCGACTACATGTTGCGAAACATACTCGAAAATGTTGAAATGGGAAATCTGACTCCACCCGTCGTATTCTCCTGCTGCCTCGGACTATCACTTGTTTCGATCAATGACATACGGCCTAGCAGACCAGCACTTCTGGTCTTATGAAGAAGTAAAAAATCGGATCGATTCGTGGATCGCTTCAAAAGATGACCATTTTTTTCAACGCGGGATTCTTACACTGCCCGAAAGATGGGACAAAGTAGTGGCCAGCGATGGACAATACTTTGAATCATAAATGTATAAGTAGTTTTTTACAATTAAGCTTCGAATTCAGGAAAAAAACCGCGGAAGCAAAGATGTACGCCTATGTAATTTGAAGAATTTCAATTTGTTGTTGGAGCGTCTATCATTGCATTCCTAGCAATGGCGAAGTGTTTACTTGTCAGTTGTCAAAAGATGACAGCTTCGAAAGATATAGCTGTCCAGATAGCGGCCTATTCAAAATAAATCTCCTATTTTTTCGGTATAGTTAAGCGTTCAATCCCAGAAGTACCCTGTATATTCACCGCTACCACACCATTATCCCCAAACTTTCTGTGACAAACGTAGAGGAAATTAACGTTGTTAATGAAAACCCGTTCAACTGTCAATTTCCCGAACGCGTCCCCCAAATCCTCTATGTTCCACGTGTCAGTCCTGACATTTAGTAATTACACCGTGCTCCCGACCACAGAACAGGCTCAATGATTGCGTTCCTTAAGTACGTCATAACCGCAGTCGCTCTTTTTATTGCCCGATCAGGGGGGGACTTCAATTAAGCGCCGCTGTTGCATCGCAGTAAAAAAAATAATATCCCTGTTCCACCTGCGGCGCTAGACGTCGACCCGAGCGCCGCGGCGGAAATTTTAACAATCGATTGTTCGAACTGTCGGATTCGAACGCGATATGAAAATTGATGTTTCGACTGTCTGTCTGGGTTTTTTTTTAACATCCGATACGCAGCGTTTTGGGTTATTTATGACCTAGTAGGCTACCTGTTAACGTCATACAAAGTCGATGACAGATGGGAGTCATTCGAGCGCTTTGATTAGAATTGTAATTGACACGCGTTGGACTTCGACTGGACTTTTAAAGGATTATCCCCGGAATTTTTGTGTTATTTCAGTTTTTCGATATAGCGAAGAACCTAGTGAAGCGCTCTGTAGTGGCATTCATTACGATCTTTCATATCGAATGTCAACGTTTGACAACTGACAAGCGGCTAGTTGGCAAATGATAGCACTCTCTCTTGGAGTGATAAACATACACTGCGCAAAAGAATTAACGCACATTATGGAAATCTCAAATTTATTCTACAACTGAAGGTGTTCTCAATGATAATTATTTTCATCAGAATTATGCATACATATGTTTATCCACTTTCAACGTTTTTCTTCAAAACAGATGTTTTTTCCCATCAGGAATAAAAAAAGATGAGATTATCAGATTTTGAATGTATTGGCTCCATTCTGAAATCGGTTGTTCTCGATCAATTCTAGTGATCAATAGTTTTTCTTTCGTTTGATTTTCTACACTCGATCGCTATGCAATGCGAAACACGCAATTTGACCCAAGACGAATGTGCCCAAGCGGTAGTGTGGCGAGAAGAAGGGTGGACATACACAAGAATTGCAGCAAGGTTTGAAGTTTCGCATACAAGTGTTTCCAGAATGTTGCAGCGATTCATGGAGACATGTATGAATATCCGAAGACCAGGACAGGGTAGACCACGGGTAACAACTGCCATTCAAGAACGTTACTTGAGAGTTTCTCCGTTGAGACAACGGTTTGCAACCGCTCGCCTCCTTCAAAATCAGCTTGAGCGAACTCATGGGGTGCAAATTAGCACTCAGACAATAAGAAATCGCCTCAGAGAATATGATTTGAGGTCACGTGTCGCGGCAAGAGGCCCAGCTCTTACCCCAGCCCATAGAAGGGCGCGTTTGGATTTTGCGAGAGAGCATATCCATTGGGAAGAGGCTAATTGGGAAAGAGTTCTCTTCACAGATGAGTCTAGATTCTGCCTTTACCATTGTGTTCGACGTTCCCTTGTATACAGACGTCCACATGAAAGATATTCTCAGTGCACTCTTTCCCAATCAGCCTCTTCTCAATGGATATGCTCTCTCGCAAAATCCAAACGCGCCCTTCGATGGGCTGAGGTAAGAGCTGGGCCCTTGCCGCGACACGAGGCCTTAAATCATATTCTCTGAGGCGATTTCTTATTGTCTGAGTGCTAATTGGCACCCCATGAGTTTGCTAAAGCTGATTTCAAAGGAGGCGAGCGGTTGCAAACCGTTGTCAATTCAAATTGCGTGTTACGCGTTGGATAGCGATCGAGTGTAGAAAATCAAACAAAAGAAAAACTATTGATCACTAGAATTGATCGACAACAACTGATTTCAGAATGGAGCCAATACATTCAAAATCTGATAATCTCATCTTTTTTTATTCCTGCTGGGAAAAAACATCTGTATTGAAGAAAAACGTTGAAAGTGGATAACTTATTTCGTCATAAAGAGGTTGGTATTTCATTAATGATGGAAAACGATATTGGCCAAATGGACACCACGCCTACCATTGCAGCTCCATATTCATTTTAGGAAATTCCCTATGATCAATTCAATAAAATCAATAAAATTTGTTACCGATTTGGATACAATTACCTACGGCACTGATGAGCGAACCACAATAAATTTGCGTCAGTTTTTCCTTTGAATGAATGGTAAAACAAACCACACAACATAACAAATTGTCCCACTTAACCGCAAATCCTGTTCAAATATTTTAAAGCCTAACAAAGGTAGACCAATACATGGCACCATTACAACATACTGAATACCCATTTGGAAGAGACAATTGTTGAGGTATTTTGCAGCAAATTCCACATGTGAATTGATGTAACCACTCTGGTTATAACAGTGTGTTATTTATAACAACTATTGAAATACATTAAGGATTCTAGGTCCATTTTATATTACAATTTATTTCTCTTCGGAGTATTCAGTTATAAAAAGGAACGAGCATACATTTTCTTCCGCGTATCTAGATAGAAACCTAACCTTTAGATATTCCAGACAAGCTCTACCAATCATTCTCACGTTTTCGATTAAAAGGATTTACAATCTCATTTCGAGGAAATTGGAAAGCCACTTTTTTTGTCACGTATATCTCGTACGGTGACAGAGGACTGAGACGAGCTTAGCCCTAATCTCCTAAGAATTAACGAAAAAAATTGATTTTCTGATATAGCGTTCGAAAATTAGTTCGCTGTTCTGAAGAAAAGATTTATCAAGGTACATTTCAGCTCCTGCAATGAAGAATCTTAGCTTAGTAGTCTGTTTTGATATTTGACAAGTATAAGAACTAAGCTAAAACTAAAAATATAAACATACACGGTTCAACAACGCATTGAAATTGATAACATTCACTACAAAATATGTCGAACCCTCGTTTATCTTGGAAATAAGGCGCTCCAAAAACGATATTACACATTGTTTTAGTGATATGAGGATCAGTTTTCAGGAAAATTATGCTCGTTTAGGTAGACAACGTTTTGTGAATTTTTTTGACATCATCAGGTGTAACACCTGTCAAACTAACATTAAGTTTAATTTAGTATCTTAATAAAAAAACGTGATAAATCAGTGTGATTTTATGATTGATCTTAGCTTGTCGCTTTAGGGATATTTGCACTGAATAGTTAACATAGGAAATCTCATTTATCAACTCGCCCTGATGATGTCAATGAAATTAATGAAACGTTGGCTAACTAAAGGACTATAATTTCGGTGAAAACTGATCCTCATACCACTAAAACAACTTATTAGGTTTTAAGGATTTTGAAGTTCAAGAAACACAAGAGCTCAAGCCTGTCGATCACCAAGACGTCCTAACATCGCTGATTGGGTCCTTGAAATGCATTAAAATGATTGAATTGTCGCATTAGGTATAGAAAAATAAAAGAATGATCTTGAAAAACCTTTCAATCCTCAACGTCAACGTGAATCAAAGGGAATGGAGAGGCCAACACACTTGCCAGAAAAGGAGCTCAAACTCCTTTCATCGGCCCAGAACCTTTCTGTGGTATAGGCAAATGTACCTACAAGAAAGAGTTTCAGGAGAAAGAAAAAACCGAAAGAGAAACACTCTGGCGGAATCTTCCTGGTTTGGATCATTCCAAAAAGTATCTTCGAAACTTTGACACTGTGAGATCCAAGAAGTATACTACACCTCCTTACTGGATTCCTTACAGAGCATTGTTGCCTTAGAAAACACCTCTTGAGAAGGGGTCTAGCAGAAAATCGAGTGCAGATTCTGTGGGGAGAAAGAAGAACTTTGGATTATCTGGTGACGGAATGCCTCGCCATCTCTAGCCAAAGCTTGGGACAAGAAACTTGTAGAAGTGAGGAATTATCCTCCTTGAAGTCATCCGTTACACTGGTGTTCATTAGAACTCTGAAACAGGAAGGCAAGCTGTTTATTATGTTATGGTGAGAATAGCTCTGATAAGGGGCACAATAGATCATTAGGTCGAAGTAAAGCGGATCCTTCTTCATTGAATCTTAATCTTAATCCTCAACGTGTCACTGTTTGGTGCAGTTTTCAGGCTGTTGGTGTGATTGGACCTTACTTATTCAAAACTTACTCTGATGCAACTGTTACGGTGAATGAATCGCGCTACCAATCTATGATTGATGATTAGTCGGAATTAAAAGATTTTGACGTGGACGACGTTTCAACAAGACCACACAAGCAACGAAACATCCATAATTCAGCGAGAAAAGTTTCCTATCTCTTTTATTTTTCGAAGAGGTGATCACCATTGGCCACCGAAATCTTGTGATTCAACACTTTCAGACACTACATGAAAGATCTATTGCAATTCTCTAAAACCGATTCAAGACCACAAAAAGATATAAAAAGACATACAAATTTGCGAACTGATCATAGAAAATTCCATGAAGAAGTTATAGGACTGCACCCGTTGCCTTGTCTACCATTTGGCTGATATCATTTTCCATTGTTAATGGCATACCTTCGTCTTTACAATAAAAACATTCATCTCCCTTGAAATATACTTGTTTGTCCTTAATACCTAAATAAAACCTCTCATTGGAAAACCTTTTAAAAAACGTTGACTTTTTCCATACACTCAACAGTATCGTTATTTACCCCAAGTCATTTCAAACACGCCTGCATCCCCCCTGGAGAATTCACGAAAGCCGTTTTTCCAGCATTCATCCAATTTCCCAGACCCCATCCACATTCTCGGGAAATAAGCGCAGAAACTGAACGTAGCGCGGGACAAAAACGTCCATGCAAATCAGAGGCAGAAATTCCTGCACAAAATCTCGATTCATCATCATCTAGCCCGAGGGGGGCGCGAGAGGGCTTGGAACGTTAAAGTGATTTATAGCCGGGGGCCCCGGTGTACCAAAACAAGATTCTGTTTTAGCGGGAAACCTTTGAATATTATTTCGTCTGTTCCATCCTTCGGTCGTCGGGCTTAACATCTTGATATTGGAGTGGTTTTTTCTGTAAGATATCGGATTGCTCGCCTCTTGGATATCCCGATTGGTTTCTGCATTTGGTTCTTTTTGAAAGATTGCAGTTGGGAGTCGTTTTTGCGTCGTTGAGTTGATGCAAGTTGTTTACTGACCTAATTCTTTTGAATTTGGGGTAGAGATTCGTTTTTGAGCGCTCATCTCCGAGAAGATAGCTCTTTTGTTTCGAATTTTGTGGTGGTTCTTTGTTGGCTCAAGAGATGGCGTCGAAGGCTACGCAATTCTCGGAAGTACAGCATGATTTGGGCATAAAACCAACCGTTTTACCTCGAAGTCATCACCGAAATTTTAAGCTGATCAAAGTATCAAAAACAGCAAATTCATGAAGAATTTCTGGAAAAATTTCTAACCACTACATACTTAATATAATTGTGATGATTATAGATTCAATCGGGTCAAGGAAGTGCCAGTACATAAAGAAGAACCATTTGAGGGTACGTGTGATAATTTATGTGCATAGCATCATCAGCATAGAAAATTCAAGCATAATATCGAAAAAAACTTGAAATTGAAATTGTATGACTGAACAGCTAGGAGACCTTGCCCAACTAGGCCATTGGAGATCATTACAGATCTCACATCTCTTCATCTTGTGATAGATTAGCTCATGACTCATGAGGCTGTTCTAAGACTATCCAGGGAAAGTACTAGCAATGAGGGAATTAGGAATCAGAAAGCCTTGTCCCCCTCTGACAAAGTACATATCATAAGCGGGCCTTCTTGATGAAGAAAACTAGCATCGAGAAAATCTTCACTACCATTCTACGAAGTAAAATAAAAGTTTGTTAAGGGGAGTCCACAATTTCAGCTCTCCAAAAGAATACCATCAAATGGTACACAGATGGTTATTAAACCATGAAAGGAACTGGCGCTGGAGTATTCGGGGTTGGCACCAAATTTTCACTATCGTTAGGCTTCAATCGAAGCATTGAGGTCAAATATCATCGATTCTAAGATGGTATTGGAGTACCAAAGGAAACTCAATTAAAGGGGCAATAATAACAAGATCTGTTTGGTCTGGGTTCACAGTCAGTCGGTAATTGAAGAAAATGAAGATGCCAAAAAAAGAAGCACAATCTTTCATTAGCCCAGAACCTTTATGTGTTATGGGTTGATATATCTACAAGAAAGAGTTTCAGGAGAAGGAAACAACTGGAAGAAAAACACTGGTGGCATCTTCCTGGATCGGATAGTTTCAAAAAGAGATCTAAAAAGTATCTGAATCGTAGCAAGAATATGCTACACCTCTTCTCTGAATTCCTTGAACGGCATTGCCACTTCAGGACTCATGAGAATGAATTTAGCAGAAAACGACGAGTGCAGATTCTGTGGGAAGAAGGAAGAAACTCCAGATGGTGAAGAAATGCTTCGCCATCGATAGCTAATACAAACATTTTTGGTAAAAAGGTTTGTAAAGGGTGTTTATTTAGAGCTATAGAACTTTAAATTGCAATAAAACAACGATGGATTATTCGATTGACATGAATTTTATTTATCTGCAAGATAATCTTGTGGCATTACATTTTAAATATGATTTCTGGCATATGACCGCCACGGCTGGCTCGGATGTAGTCCAATCTGGACGTTGCGCCGTCTTGTTGGAACCACAGCTCCTGAACATCATAGTTCTTCAATTCAGGAATGAAAAAGTTAGTAATCATGGCTCTATACCGATCACCATTGACTGTAACGTTCTGGCCATCATCGTTTTTGAAGAAGTACGGACCAATGATTCCACCATCCCATAAAGCGCAACAAACAGTCAGTTTTTCTGGATGTAACGGTTTTTCGACATACACTTGAGAATTAGCTTCACTCCAAATGCGGCAGTTTTGTTTGTTGACGTAGCCATTCAACCAGAAGTGCGCTTCATCGCTAAACAAAATAAAATAGACGTAGTGCGCGATACGTATTCCGCACAGAACCATTATTTTCGAAATAAAATTTGCAAGCGTTGTTCAGACGTGAGTCTATTCATGGTGAATTGCCAAACCAAACTGAAAATAAATCACTTAACAGCTGTTGAATCGGTCGCCATCTTGAATAGTAATGCCAACTTAAAGTTATATACCTCGAAAAAAACACCCGTGACAAGTGAGTAAGAAATCTCCTTGAAATCATCCCAGATTCTGAGGTATATTGGAACTCTGGATGGACAATAGACCATAAAGTAGTGGTGCAATGAAAACCTCATCAAATCTACTGCTCAATCCAACTGCGATACTGTAATAACTAGATATAGAACTAAAAAAACTGATATATTTCAATAACTTGCTTGAAAATTAAAAATAACGTTATGCTTATGCTTCACTTCAACTGCTTTTCTATGATAACTAGTCTGAAAACTGTGAATAACGTTGCACTCTAGCACTCAACAGACCGTTCATGGCAGGTCAAGCATCCACGATAGCCAACTTAGCGTAACCAACGATCTTTTAATTTCGCAGTTGTGCCAACCTCAGCGATTCCTCGATGACCAAGTTTCGGCGCTCGAATCCACTTGGGAGCCGCCAAAATGCAAATCTGGACTATTTAGCGGCCATCTGCACGTGGCAACCACTTAACGTACGAAAATTTTCAATTATGTTTCGTATGTGAGTGTGGCAGGCCTGACGTAGATCGAAATAACGGCGCAAATTGCTCGACAAGGGTCGGCTGAATAATTGAAAGACCGGGGGTGTTTCCAGCACTTGCTGTTTAATTATTCCTTCTTTCTTTATATAAGTTCGTGAATTGGACTCTCGCGTTCTCTGCAAATTTCAAGATTAAAATACAGAGAATTTTTACACAATGGCTTATTATTTCCAACTGTCTCGAGCAGATTTCAGGTCCAGCGATTATTCAATAAAAAACAAATTGTAAAATGAAAAAAAAAGTTCAATCTCTTCGGATTCGAACCTGTGGCTGCTAGACAGGCAGGACAAAACACAAAACAAAGATAAAAATATGTATTGCCTTTTCAGTAGGTGTTAGTTATGGAATAAACAGTTCCTTACACTGTTGTTATAGTTGAGAGTGATTCGAATGAACCTCAAAATAATTGATCAATGATCTCACTAAATGATGATTTTTTTAGAAAAAGAAGGAGGTGATGGTCTATTGTGCCCCTCATCAGAGATATTCTCTCCATAACGTGATCTACAGCTCGCCTTCCAGTTCCAGAGTTCTAATGAACTCCAGTTTCTGGAATGTTTTCAAGGAGGCTAATTCATCACTTCTAGAAGTTGCAAAGCAGGTTTTGAGTTGGCTAGTGATGGCGAGGCATTCCGTCAACAGGTGATCCGGAGTTTCTTCCTCCTATCCACAGAATCTGCACTCGTCATTTTCTGTTAGACCCATTCTCATGAGATGTTTCTTAAGGCGATAATGCCTTGTGAGGAATCCAGTCAGGAGGTGTAGTATATTTTTACTAAGATCCAGATACTTCTTGGATTTCGCAGAGTCAAAGTTTCAAAGAAACTTTTTGGAGTGATCCAAACCATGAAGATTCCCCCAGAGTGTTTCTCTTTCGGTTTTTTCCTTCTCCTGAAAGTCTCTCCTGAAATATATGTCTTACCTGCAGGAAGGTACTAGGCCGATGAAAGAAGTCTGTGCTGCTTTTCTGTCTTGTTTTTTGGCCTCTTCATTTCCTCTTGTGAGATCTATAGAAAGAAGAAAAGAAAAACCTGGTGCTGGGGAGTTCAGACATACTAATGTTAGGCCTCTGCCCAAGTGTCTTCCAGGCAGATATAACTGTAGTCAAAAGATGTGTGGTAATGAATCTAATAAAAAACCATCAGAAATTTAATATAGTGATATATTCTGACAGTCAGGTTACATTCAAAGCATTGAGCTCATATATCATCGTTTCTAAGATGGTATTGGAGTGCCGAAGGAAGCTCAACGAAATAGGCAAGAATAACAAGGTATGTTTAGATTGGGTTCACGGTCACTCAGGAAATTAAAAAAGTAAAGAGGCCAACATACTTATCAAAAAAGAAGCACACTTCGATTGACCAAAACCTTACTGTGCATTAGGAGAAGGAAAAACAAGAAAGAGAAACACTCTGGCGGAATCTTTCTGGATTAAATCATCCCTAGAAGTTTCTTCGAAACTTTGATACTGCGAGATGTAAGAAATATCTAGATCTCAGCAAGAATATCCTAAAACTCCTCAATGAATTTCTTATAGGACATTACCACCTCAGGAAGCACCTAATGAGAATGAGTCTAGCAGAAAACGACGAGTGCAGATTCTGAGTGAAGGTGGAAGAAATAGATCACCTGCTGATGAAAAGCCTCGCTATCGCTAGCCAACGCAAAAAATGATTTGTACAAAAGACTTGTTGAAGAGAGGAAGTATCCTCCTCGAAGCCATCGTAAATACTGGAGTTCATCAGTATTCTGGAACTCGTCTGTAGACTACGACGACTAGGATCTGATGGAGGGCACAATAGACCATAAGTTCTCGATGTAATGCAACCTCCTACAGCTTTTCCTCATCCTCTTTATTTCAGGGAATAGTTGAAAGTAGTTATTAGATATAAGGGTATTCAAATCTCGTCCTTGTAATTAATCAATATCAATAGGTTATCACAGCTTCTCGGTTCTCAGGCTGTGATTACCTATTGTTGATTAGATATTAGCAAAAATTTCCACTACGGTGTTACTTACGATAATTTATAATGACTCTGTATCCATACCTGGCTTTGCGACTAGAGCAACTTAATCACCAACTATCGTAATTAAAATAACTACTCAGGTTACAAGCTATATAATACGCTATTAAGGATTTATAGTAATAGATAAAGGGCCCAGTGCTCAGGAACGCAACGAATAAGGCAAAGTGAATAACCCAGAGGGATTGAAAACGATAGCGCGATGATATGGTCGGTTCTCGATTCGAAATATCCAATTTCGACTTTATTCCCGAATTTACGGGCCATTGATTGCCAGTTTTAATATTCGTAAAAGCGCATTGGCTCGTGAATCTCTCGAAATTCGATATTGGCAGACATTCCGGGACGGGGGTTGTCGGTATTGATTGATGTTATATCGGTTTTTCATGGGTCTTTGATTCGCGTTGACAGAGGCTCTCGTTGCACATCATTTGGAGAGTTTATTTCTGGCCGAATCGCAGCTTTTCGGAATGACGCGGAGGTCGTAAACTCTTAATCCAGGGGATTAGAGACGCGACAATAAAACGTCGGCACGTGAAACTTCTGTTGCGCCTTCGGGAAGATGCAGTGCGTAGAAACAGGGTCGGCATCGAGGGAATTAAGGAGGTTTTTCGACAGTTAGGCACACAATTGTAACATTCCATCAATTAGTGGATTTGTATTGAGTGTGATTGCCGAGAGATGGCGTTTTGGTCTTCGCGTCACTCTTTAATTCGGCACCACTTGGAATATAACCCAACCGCACCACATTGGAGTCACCACTATGGGACTAGAAGGTGTATTTGGCAGAGATCACTTTGTGCCAAACTGACGATTCCCTAAGTAATCTTGGGATGAAACATCGTAATACTCAGAGAGAGGGCGCACTTTCCAAATTGGCTCAAGAATGCCTCGCCACAGATTATTTTCAAGAAAGGCAGTTAGGAATCCTTCACCAATATATTACTAGTCAGGGATTGAAATGAGTCTTTTTATGAATGAAGAGGCTAATAAACTTGTCAAATAGGGTGCACGAAAGCCATTTACTGACCTGAAACTGTCTGTGGTACTCGTATGTGTCTATAAGAAAAAGTTTCATTAGAAGTTGCAAACCCAAAGCGAAATAGTCTGACGGAATCTTCCATCAATGAATCACTACAAAAAGGTTTCTTCAGAGCTTTGATATTTCAAGATGCATAAAGTAACTGGACCGTAATTAGAACATGCTACAACTTCAACACTGGCTTCTTTACAGTGCATTGCCGCCTAAAGAAGCACCTAGTGCAAATAGAGTTATCAGGAACAGATTAGTGAAGATTCTGTTTGGAAGCCAACGCAAAAAATTCTTTCCTAGTTTCCAAGTTTTTCTTCCAAAGCATTCATTGCATTGCCTTGCAATGATAAGGCATTCTGTGATCAAGGGATCAGGAGTTTCTTCCTTTTCCCCACAGAATTCAATTGCACTCATCATTTCTAATAAATCTATTACCATTAGATGCTTCCTGAGGCGGCAGTGCTCTGTGAGGAAGCCAATAAGGAAGTGAAGCATCCAAATGAGATCTAGATAGTTTTTAGATGTGACGGTATTTAAGTTCTGTTAGAACTTTTTGGAGTGACTCATCCCTGGAAGTATTTATCTGCCTCATAGGGAGTTACATTTTCCTTAAAGTTATGCCAGATACTGGAGTTCATTAGAACCTTAGAAGGCGAGCTGTATATGGTATTGTAGTAAAAACAGTTCTGATGGGGATTGAAGTAGGAGCACAATCTTCTTTCATTGACCTAGAACCTCTCTGTAGTATGGATAAATGACCCTACAAGAACCAATTTCAGAAGAAGGAAAAACCCTCTGGCGAAATCTTCCTGGGTTGGAGCTTTTTGGAAACTTTGGTACTGTAAAATCGGAAAAGTATCTGGATAGCAGATCTTAGCAAAAATGTGCTTCAACTTCTCGCTGCATTCCTTGCAGGGCATTGTTGTCTCAGGAAACACCTAATTAAAATGAGTTAAGTAGAAAACGATGAGTGCAGATTTTGCGGGGAGGACGGAGAAACTCTGGATCACCTGGTAACGGAATGCCTTGCTATCGCTAGCCAACGCAAAAAATACTTTGGATAAAAAACTTAAAGAAGCGAGGAAATGATCTCCTTGAGGCCATCCCAGATAATAGAGAAATAGAGGGCAAGCTGTAGACTTCGATGACCAATGGTAATCTGAAAGAATCACACAAGAGCTAATTTGTTGAATGAATATACAATAATTTAGTTGAATATTTTAATAGTTCCTATAGTTTTCAAAACAATGTAGCAAAACGAATGACTATCCAACATTGTAACAGTTTTATGTTGATGCAACCGGTTCCCGGTCATAAAAGATCCAGACTTTGAAACGGTTAGAGCTCTAAGAGAATCTGGATATAAACATAAAACAGAAAAGTTATTATTCATATGAGTTCTATGATAACTCTTGAACAGAGGTATTTGATGTGAGTGCCAAATCAAACGTAAAGGATATCACAGGAAAAACCTGTAATTTTCTTGAAAGTGATGATCTCTTCAAAAGTCCCTAGTTTCATCTTTAACTTCCCAATCACATCAGTATCTCTAAACATATCAGCTTTTATGCACAACCACAAGAAGAAACCTCAAAAAACACAAACATCTAGACCACCAAATCCTAAAAACATCACCGAAATACTCGGCAATTCGAGTCGTTTTAATAACGCCGGAGTTCCGACTCCTCGGTATCGGATCCCCAGTATCCGGTTCGGAATCGGTTCAACGAATGAAATATCAGGTGAGGAATCGGTTCAACGAATGAAATATCAGGTGAACCCTGCTCCCTAACGCTGTCGGTATCAGATGGAAATTTATTGCCTTCTTTCCCGCTTAGAACTCGATATTTCCCCCATGCTGCAGTCTCAGTCAACAGGTCTCTCCTACTCGAGAGAATAAGAAGGGAGAGAAGTATCGCGTTGCCTCGTTATCCAGCATCCGGATCGGATTTTCGATACGTTCGATTTGCCCGCGGCTTTGCTTTTTTACTGTAACCTAAATGGTCTTTTCGGTACGTTTCAGCTCAGTTCGATAACTTTTTTTCTTTTCTGTCCATTAGGGAGTAAACATTGGGGGTTTTACTCTACTGGTTATCGATATACGGTGGGTTCGTTTGAAGCTGAAACAATACACCTTTCATATTTTGTTGTAACTTCTAATTCATTTCATTATTCACATTTACTTCTTTTATTACTATTTCTTATTTTATCTTTCATTATTCCTATGTTTTTGTTCAATAAATTGTTCACTTTTCCTCCTGAAACTGTAAAAATGCTTTTTTTAATACTAATATTTCGTTTTGACCTTTTTTATCATTATTTTTTATTTTATTCTTCATTATTTCTATGTTTTTTATTCAATTACATAGGCGTACAACTTTGCTTCTGCAGTTTTTTTCCGAAATTCGAGGCTTTATTGTAAAAAAACTGGTTATATCAGGTGTGTGAATAAGTCTTTCCCGTTTTTTTTCAAATTTTGAGCCTTTATTGTGAAAAAATGGTTACAAATGAATTATTGAAAGTATTGGCCATCGCTAGCTACAACTTTTCCCCATCTTTCTGGCAACATACGAATCCCGTTGCGAAAAAATTCGACCGGTTTGGCCTCTATCCAGTCATCCACCCATTTTTTGGCTTCCTCGTAGGAATGGAAGTGCTGGTCAGCCAGGCCATGCGTCATCGATCTGAAGAGATGGTAATCAGACGGAGCAATGTCTGGACTATACGGCGGGTGGGATAGGACTTCCCATTTGAGCGTTTCTAAGTATGTTTTCACCGGCTGTGCAACATGTGGGCGAGCATTGTCATGTTGCAAAATAACTTTGTCGTGCCTGTCGGAGTATTGTGGCCGTTTTTCTCGCAGTGCGCGGCTCAAACGCATCAATTGTCGTCGATAGACCTCGCCTGTGATCCTTTCATTCGTTTGACACGAATCTTCATCAAGCAAAGTCGCCAATTCTTGATCTTCAAAGATTTGCGGCCGCCCGGAACGCTCCTTGTCTTCCACGTCAAAATCGCCACTTTTGAAGCGTCGAAACCATCCGCGAACACTTGAATCATCGACACAACCTTCTCCATAAGCTTCCTGAAGCAACCGATGCGCCTCGGCAGCAGATTTCTTCAAATTGAACCAATAAAGTGAAACTTCCCGCAAATGACGTCGACTCGGCTCAAATTTCGACATTTTCACGATTTCAAAAATTTATGATGCGAAAAAATTTCAACTAATGTGTTAGTGTGGAATTGTTGACAGATGAATAAGCTTTGATTATGACATATGTAACCATTAAATACACGCACAGTATTGGTGGCGCCATCTCTTACAAAAAACGGGAAAGACTTATTCACACACCTGATACATTTATTGTCCACTGCTGGCCACTACTTTCTCCCATCTTTCCGGCAGCGTACGAATCACGCGTCTAAAAAACTGGTCATCTATTGAAGTGATCCACGAATCGATCCAATTTTTTACTTCTTCATGAAACTGGAAGTGCTGGTCAGCCATTCCGTGTGCCATTGATCGAAACAAGTGATAGTCCGAGGAAGCAATGTCTGGAGAATACTGCATTTCAACGTTTTCAAGTATATCTTGACCACTTTCGCAACATTGGGTCGAGCATTGTCATGCTGTGAAATCCCTTTACCCTGTCTCTCGTTGTAGTACGCCGTGATTGTTTCAGTCGTTTTGAAGATTTCATAATACACTATGCCGAGCTGGTCCCACCAAATGCTGAACATGACCTTGACACCTTGAATATTCGGTTTGGTCGCCGACGTGTAAGCATGGCCGGGATATTCCCATAATTTTCTGCGCTTGGGATTATCGTAATGAACCCATTTTTTGTCTTCAGTCACAATAAGATGTAGAAATCCCTTCCGTCCTTGCCTTGCAAGCAGCTGTTGACAAGCAAACAAACGCCGTTCAATATATCTCGGCTTCAACCCGTACAGCACCCAATTTCCTTATTTCTGAATAATTCCCATAACTTTCAGGCGTTTTGAATTAGCTTGTTTCGTCGCTTTCAATGATCCCGCCAATTCTTGCTGTGTTTGACACGAGTCTTGATCCAGTAATGCCTCCAATTCTGCATCTTAGAAAACCTCTCTTCCACCGCCATGCTGGTTTTCGACGCCAAAATCACTGTTCTCAAAACGTTGAAACCACTCCCGGCACGTTCTTTCACTAATAGCGGCCTCACCATAGGTATTTGAGAGCATTCGAAGAGCCTCAGCCGCTGATTTCCTCTTATTGAAGCAGAAAATAAAAATCCCCAGAAATGACTAGAATTTGACTCGTAAGCTGACATGTTCAATCGAGAATAACTTTATGAGGCAGACACAAATCGACTAATCTTCCGATGGCGTTGTGTTTACAAATACCTTAGCTTATTGTATGACATTTAAGATCTATTTATTTCGACTACCACTTAGCGCTACAGCCATCTATTGCAAAACGGCGGAAGCAAAATTGACACCTAATATTATTTTTTATGTTAGCCTTTATTATTCCTATGTTTTTTGTTCGATGAATTTTTCACTTTTCCTGGAATTGGTTAGAACATACCTTAAAACATTATCTGAGTTGGCGATTAAGAACGTATTGAAGGCTTGAGAGCTCATCCACCTGCTCGTAGATTAGAAGAAACTGCATATCGAAATAATTTGACGCCCTCAACACAAGCACTTTCTCAGTAATCCTAGATGCAAGATCATAAAATTCAGTAATCGTGAACTTACCTATGATGGTGGCCAATATGATGAGTCCAAACAAAGAAGAAATACCAATCGATGTTGCCAACCTAAGCGTTTCGTCGTTGTATGCACTATCGTTATAGTTAGTGTGATTACTCTCATTGTACACGTTTATGTTAAACGTTTCAGATAGATCTTCCGTCCTGAAGTACAGGCTGGAGTTGGTCTTGAACACTACTGGGTACCACACCTCCACTGGCTCCTCTAGACCTACCATGGCCTCGTTCATCTTGCTACTGACTGTGGTGGTGGAGATCACGTAGCTCAGGGTGGTACTCTCTAGAATTGGGGTGGCTTGGGTACGGAGCAGGTCTTTTTCGGACATCCGCAAGAATGGATGACGAAAATGAGAGTTTCTGGTAGTGAAGTTCATGGTTGGTTTATGGATTAGCTACATGGTTGATTTGTGATCATTCGTTAACGTTTGGTAGTGGTTTTGGGTGTTGAGGGGAGAGCAGCTCTTGTAGAATCATCTGGAAAAGAGCAGAAACTGAAATAAACTCAGAAGCTGAAAGTATTTGTAATTGTAGCATCAGTGCTAATCCCTTAAGCTAATAATTTATAGTTAATGGTTACTACTGAATTTTCTGTAACCTTGCAGTCTAGAATGGAGCATTTCGGAGAAAGTTCAAAGTTTGAAGGGGGTCTCTACCACTAGGGA
Organism: Harmonia axyridis; assembly: GCF_914767665.1. Lineage (NCBI taxonomy): Eukaryota > Metazoa > Arthropoda > Insecta > Coleoptera > Coccinellidae > Harmonia > Harmonia axyridis. The sequence continues at coordinate 39,182,905 of NC_059505.1, forward strand.
TTTACGGCTTGGCTTGATTTTCAAGCTACTTGGCTTGACTGCAAGTCAAGATCAAACCAAGTAGTAGTTTTTCAATCTCAAGTCGAGTCAAGTATTTATTTATCAACTACTTGAATCGTATCAAGCTACTTGATTTTTAGCAGTTTCATTGTGTAGTGTCACATAAATTGAAAAAATTGTGAAATGAGAAGGAACCTTTCAAAAAACCCTTTTATTTATCAAACTCATTGTATAAAAGAACCGAAAATATCAACTTTTTTTTGAGATAGAAACATTAAATCACTATAAATCATAACAAAATAAAAAATAATAAAAAAATTAAGTTTCTCAATATTGAGAAATCTCCAGGCTTTGTTTGATTCCATAATTTTCCAGCCAAGATCTAAGACATATGAAGCATCTCATAGATTTGTCGCCTAACCTATTGCGGGTTTTTGTAACTGTAAGAGCAGCTTTGAAAAATTGTCTTTCAACAGGAGCTGAAGATGGTGAAGTTGATAAAAAATCCTTGGACATTTTGGCCAAGTTTGGAAAGATATTTCTGAAACTACCAAAATCTACCAATATATTTCATGGAAATGTTTAAAAACTTCTAATAAACTCACACTGGCGAATGCTTCAGTCCCTCGGCGCTCGAGGAATCCCCTTTTATAGTCAAAGCGCGCACGATATTGCAGAAATATATGCCGTGCGACGCGTGCATATCAAGCTCAAGTAATATCAAGTAGCTTGATATCAAGTCAATCAATAAATATCTTAAATCAAGCCAAGTCAAGCTCAAGTATGTAATTTTTCACGAGCTTGATTTTCAAGTCAAGTAGATGTTTAAAATGTCAGGTTACTTCTGCTCAATTAAGGGGTGATCAGTATCAATAGCTTCAATTGATCATAAAGGAGAAAATAGAGGGTCAAGAAGGAGACAACTCTCCTGAATGAAGAATATAAGAGACTGTGCAAAGATGAATGCCAAATACCAAAAGTTGGTTCTCATCGCCCACAAAAGAGACGAGTTTGCCATGGTTGTCGCCAATCTTGACTAGCTGAGGCACTAAAAGAAGAATGATGAGTCTCTTCTGACTCTCTTGAAGATGATGCAACACCTCTTTTTGGAATCAACAATAGAATAATCGTTCTGAAAAGCTGTGATTGATGAACAGTGATTGCAGAACTATCTAACTTCTTTTATGGCCCTTCTTCAAAGTTGTACAACTATTCACAGTGCAAAGCGAGACGGATTATGACTATGAATTAGATCACTCTATATCTACGTCGTCAAGAGCAAATATTCATATTTCTTCCTCAAAATTCCATCAATAAAGTGGGGTCATGTGTATATGGATAGCCTAAAATTTTGTTGAGTTATCCCCCACAAAGTTTGAAAGCTAGTTGTACGAATACGAAGGACCCCAAAAGTTCACGATAATGAACCAGATGCAGAAGATGAATATGAAGAGGAGCTGGCACATCTCTTGATATACCCTCTGAAAGGATCGGACCAATTGAGTAGTCCGAACCCTCTCGTTCATCTCACTGACCTACAGCTATCCCGGGGCCAAATCATAAATCCAAGTGGAAATGTGCCGATTTACAGCCATGAATAAAGTATGACTCGACGATTCCGCTCTCTGAAAAACCGACAGTTGAATAAAATGATGGGCCTGGAGTTTCGGATCCTTCGGGAGAGCGCTGGACTTTGAGAAAAGTTCCAGAAAATCAGAATCGTGATTGTTAGGACTTTTACGTTGGGTTTGTAAAGGAAAGCTGGTTTATTTATGTGCATATTGAATTTGAATAGGACTTGGAGATAACTTGAAGAACCAATTAGGTTTTATATGTCGATAAGAAGGGTCAACAGAGGTTTGGGTATGTGGGATTTGTTGAATTTATGGTTTCGAAGATTATTTAGTGAATGTTGTTCTTTCCATAATTATTCTATTGTTATTATTATTTTTCACTGAATCGGGGTCGTTGCGACTCTGTTAACCTTCCGGGAACGGCGACGAATTTGATCTGTTCTTAACTTTATCTATTCATACAAACTCAGGGAGGCCGTCGATACGGTTGACGAAACCGACGACATCCTTAGGGGCCTTGGCTACTACTTCGTTAGTATCCAGAACTGACTTTTTCATGTGAGTGGTTCTTAAGCCAGTCAGCACAGTTAGCACACTATGTGTTCGGCTGTTTCTACCTCATTTCCACAGAGCCTGCAGACCTCATCTGCTGACTTATCCATGCACTACAAAAGGTATTTGTACCGACAGTGTTCTGTCAGCAGTCCCACCATTACCCGGAGCTCAGCTGGTGGTAGCTTCAGAAGCATCTTGGCATATGTCGGTTAAAACACCACAAATTTCTTCGCCTGAACAAAACCCGGAGTGTTCCTCCAGAGGGTTTTTCCATTGTCCCACTCCCATTGTTAGACCGCTGCCTTATATTGGTCCTGTCCAAGTCCACAAATGTTAACCTTGATGCCGTTTTTACAAGTTCATCGGCTTTTTCATGTCCTTTAATACCACAATGCCCTGGTACCCATAGTAATAGTATATTATTCAACGAGCGGTAATGTAGGTCATAACTCACGCAGATGATGTTTGCAGCACGAGCCGCAGGCGAGTGCTGTAATTCATCAAGTGAGTTATGACCATTACCGCAAGTTGAATACTATACTTTATCTACGACTATATCAATAAATACTAAGGAAAAAATACAGACTTAGAATAAAGACAGAAGGAACGGGAAATAAACATAATGTGCTCGATCCCGTACAAGAGAGATGGAAACTTAGTGCTACCAATCACAATCGAACTAGCTTCGGCTAGCTCGAATCCAGTACAGAGTACAGACATAGAAATTTATTGAAAAACCTTAATAATTGCCTGTAAAATTGCATTAAAATATACCAAAAAATATTCCCTGTTAACGATGACTTAATAATCTTACTGCTACACCAATCTTGAAAATTTTTTCAAACTCCTTCATATTGTTTCGAGCAATTAATTCTGTATGGTAACATTAGCTGTTTGTCTTTTGGAATTGTATACCTTTATAATTTAATTCACTATCTGAATTAATCGTTTTCAGCAAAACATTCACAATTATTAGATATCAACTTAATTTGAAAACGTCAAAAGTGACATTCCCTCGGACATTCCTCCCCTCAATAACAATAATGGAATAATGAGTTTATAATTCAATAGGAGTAGATAAAGTTACTTTATCTACTCCTATTGAATTATAAACTCATGATTCAACTGCTTTTGAGCAATTAATAGTATCTATTAACAAACAGCGTGATTTATAATAACTCACTACTATAACTCACTACTATAAATCGGAAAATATGGATCTGTGCTTCTATACTTCTCTGCTTCTATTCGATTGGCCGAAAGGGAACATTCCATTATTGTTATTGAGGGGAGGAATGTCCGAGGGAATGTCACTTTTGACGTTTTCAAATTAAGTTGATATCTAATTATTGTGAATGTTTTGCTGAAAACGATTAATTCAGATAGTGAAGATGAAATATTATAAAGGTATATATTTCCAAAAGACAAACAGATGATGTTACCATACAGAATTAATTGCCCGAAAAAATATAAAGGAGTTTGAAAAAATTTTCAAGATTGGTGTAGCAGTAAGATCATTAAGTCATCGTTCACAGGGAATATTTTTTGGTATATTTTAATGCATTTTTATAGGCAATTCTTAAGGTTTTTCAATGAATTTCTATGTCTGTACTCTGTACTGGATTCGAGCTAGCCGAAGCTAGTTCGATTGTGATTGGTAGCACTAAGTTTCCATCTCTCTTGTACGGGATCGAGCACATTATGTTTATTTCCCGTTCCTTCTGTCTTTATTCTAAGTCTGTATTTTTTTCTTAGTATTTATTGATATAGTCGTAGATAAAGTATAGTATTCAACTTGCGGTAATGGTCATAACTCACTTGATGAATTACAGCACTCGCCTGCGGCTCGTGCTGCAAACATCATCTGCGTGAGTTATGACCTACATTACCGCTCGTTGAATAATATACTATTATTCCCTCTTACCAGTTGCTATATGGTATTACGGCACTCCCATGTAAGTAGAGACCCCTGGCTATCTGATTCCAGGGATCTCAGGGTGGCCTTGCTGTCCGTAGTAATGTAAATACATGCCCTGTCATTTTGACAGGCTTCACACATGTAGCAATTACACAATTAGCAACGTGACTCGACATTGTCGTCCTTACTTTCATTAGCAAATTGAAGTGCTGGGTTGTTTGTTGTTGCCTGTGTTTTTGTACCCAAAGGAGTCATCTTATAGGATTTTTCCAGGAAAACTACAAGAATGAAGAACAACCATAGGAAATCACTAGGATAGGCATTATTGATAAATACAAATGATTTGAGGTACTAAAAATTAATATGCAATCGTCTCATTCTTGCTTGAGCCAAAATTTAATGATGCTCACACACCAATGCTTTGTAGAGCATAAAAATATTGAGTATATATGGTTGAGAATTGCGAATAAAGATGAAGATTTGACCAAAGATTGTGCCCCCACATCAATTACCAGATTCAGATTATGTCAACCACAAAGCTTGAAAAAACTAAACTGAGATCTAATATACGAAGTTGAACATCTGTGTGGAGCCTTTATTTTAGTCTTGCCACCGACAATGTTCCATATTTTATTCAAATTTGGCTATTTCCTTTAACATAGGGTCAGTGGAAGCTTCTCCAGAGGTCTCTTAGGAAGGTCTAAAACTCTCTTTTATGTAAATTCTTCTCTTTTTTCATTCATCTTTCTTCATGGCTAATATCAAGAATGTGGTCGAAAATTAGGAGAAACTAGCTTACTTCATTTTCTTGGCAATACTCTTCCCTACTGAATTGCCTTACTCTATTAATGGTTTCATTCGAAATAGAAAGATTCTTGGAATTTTAATGTTCTTCGTCCTGAAAAAAGAAACTCAAGAAGCTGTAACGAGCTGAACTTCAAGTTTTTGTGGGACTGCTGACGGGCTTGTCAGTAGATGAAATTTAGATCGGGCATGGGAACAGTTAAACATTATACTGTTCAAATGTTCAGGCAGATCAGCTTGAGAAGCTCACTTTTGATCGAAACAATTTTAAATCCCTACAAAGTTCACCGATATGGTAGACGATAATTTTTGTAAATTGTAATAAAGATATCTAAGACACTGGTGTGCTCACTTACTCTTGAAAAATCATAAGATCAAAGTGGCGACTTTTGGAGGGGCCAGCCTTCTTGGATTTTTATGATATTGGTCCCTTTTCACTCGATTTCCGCATCGTTTATTGTGGCAGCGCTCGCCTCGTCTTTCTGTCAATGCCATTTCGAGGTTAAATCAATACTAAACTACATTTGACAGAACAAAAGAAAATTTTGAAATGATGCCGTTGATTGGTTAATTTTTTCGTATAGCGCCATCTTAAGGAAGAAAAGGGAAAGGCAGTGACGGCTCGTCAGGGTCGGCAGGGTCGGCCGGGCCGACCCAAAAATTATCGGGAAATAGAAAATAGTTCTAGATATTCAATTCATTCAAACTCAATCGGAGTTATCGATTTCGATATCCAAATTCCCTCGGTAATGAATATTTCCACTCAGAACAGGAAAATATAACTTATACTGGCCAATATTTTCTTTCGGACCCACCTAATATTCGATTTCCAAAGCATCCAGCGTTGTTATTCCCTTTCATAAATTGTAACAAACCACAATCGTAAATGGTTACTTTTCGTAACATCACCCCAAACAAGTTATTCCAGAATTGTACGTAACACCGTAACATTAGGTCTGAAATGTAACACAAATGTTACAATTATACAATTGCAACTCCTGGAATGTCACTGAAAGCATCTCATCACGTTAGGTCGGCCAAGAGCCGATGGCGGAACCAGCGCTACCGAGAGCGCTACGTAAAGGAAAAGATACTACGACATACGCCCAGAATACGACCACTCAGTAGAACGGCACAACAACTCGATGTTAGGTCGCTTCTCAATCCACAGGGTCGGCCGGCCGGTTATCCTATTGCAGAGCGTCAAGCAGCAACTTTTCACAGTTTATTTCAAATATTTGATAATTAAATGAATGGTTAATTATGAGACATTATGCCTTAATCAGAAAAGAATATAGAAAGAATATTCGATAAGAATTAATTGAAGTTTTTGATCATATCAGCGACAATTTGGATGAATGGGATGATATTACAATACGTGAAGCTACCGGTCTGAAGAAAATGTTGAATGATTTCGAATTTTTATTCATTCTCCACTCTTTCAATTTGATTTTTACATACACAGATCTCGTTTTCTCTATAATCCAGCATAAGTTATCAGATATAACTTATTGCAACGCCAGAATCACTTCTTTATTATCGACTCTGAAAAAATTTCGCACAGAAGATGAGTATTTCATTCGCTTATATTCAGAAGTAGAAAAACTCCCAGAAGTAATGCCACCGAGTGCTAGACGTCGAAAACGTAAAATAGATTCCGAAATTCAGCTCACGGATAATTCCTCAATGAAACGGCTTTTTTGTGAAATTCTGGATTTAATTATAACTCAAATTGAAATAAGGTTTAAAGACATTTCATCACTTCATTTTTTGGAACTAATGAATTTTAATAAATTTGATATATACGTTCGTAATTTTCCGGAAATACCTTTCAAATCTTTGATCGATAATTACAAAACTTTTTCGATAAGGATAAACTCAAATGTGAATTACAAATTTTGTACTCGGACAATGCTATCTTCGGCAATTCAAATACGCTGAATGGTATTACGGAATTCATTTTCTCAAATAATATTGTTTCCGATGTTCCTGAATTATATAAGTTATTTTGTATGATTTTGTCCCTTCCACCAACATCCGCGTCAGTAGAAAGAAGTTTTTCAGCGTTCAAAAGAATAAAATCTTTCAGTAGGAACACGATGTCTCAAGACCGTTTAAATAACCTGGCACTGATATCAAGAAAGAAAGAAGAAAGAGGTTTAGTTAAAGAACAAGCCAGAGGAAACATTTTTTTCGAGAAAATAATTGATGACTTCGCGACAAAGAAAGATCGTCGAATTGATTTGATCTATAAAAATGAATAAAGGGTACGCAAGCTCATACATTTTTGACCAGAATACATGCGGTCATTTCCACAATATTTTTTGTGGTCTTTATAAGATTTTTTTATATTTTAATTTTATACTTTTATTTATATGTATTCAAGAGAGGTTTTCTCTATGTTTATTCAAATATATATTTTATGTTGATAATTGAACAAAAAACCAACGCGTCGTCAAATAGTACCTCTTGGGTGACGTGGAAATCTATTTGTTTATATATAGATATATATATATATATAAAAAAAATGTGTGGCCGACCCACATCTCGAGGGCACGAGCCGTCACTGGGGAAAGGGAACCAATACCGAGCCGAATCGCCATAATTATCTTAAACTAAATCTAATCAGAGAAAGATGGAAATGCCTTGGGGAGGCCTATGTCCAGCAGTGGACGGTTTAGGGCTGAATGATGATGAAATCTAATCAGTGAACACACCAGTATTGTGGACATCTTAATCGTAAAAAACAAACTGTCAGACCTGTCACTGTCCTGAAAGGTTCTGCTCTAGCCACCTAACCCACACATTCATCTAGTTCAGATCGAAATACTAACATTGGTTCTTTGATTGAAGCGCCGGAGGTGTGAAAAAGAACAACGTTCCGCAATCTGTTAAGCGGGGGCGTGTCTCTATGTTAATTTCCGGTCAGTGGTCCCGAGGGCGCGTTCCACAACATGCCCCTGCCTACAATATGTGCGAAAGTGGGACTGCCTGGTTCCGTAACGTATAAATCCCTGTGGCAACATGTTTGCAGGTTCTGTTCATCTGGCATTCCCGATAATTGAAATGCTATAATTGGAATTGTACACAGTCCGATGGAGTGTGTCGGACTTCGATTAGCAGAGATAGGTACGAATGTGAAATGAGTCTTTTACGTGTTCTCTAGACATTAGCTACCGGGGGGGACGAGGGGTTCTTTGGGGTCTATTTAAGAAGTCAATTGAAAAATCCTCGATCTACCATTGTAAAACACATTTTTTTGGCAAAATTCGATATTATTTTTAAACATATTTGCCTTCGAGAGCGATACAGCGATTATAGCGATCTTCCAACTTTTCGATACCATTTTTGTAGTACGATTTGTCTTTCGCTTCAAAATAGGCCTGAGTTTTAAGGATTACCCTTTCATTGGAGCTGAGTTTCTTTCCAGCGAGCTTTCTTTCGAGGTCTGTGAACAGGAAAAAGTCACTGGGGGCCAGGTCTGGCGAATACGGTGGTTGCAGAAGCAATTCGAAGCCCAATTTATGCCATTTTTCTATTGTTTTCATTGATTTGTGAAACAGCCCCTTTTTTTTTCTTCAAATGAGGCCGTTTTTTAACGATTTCATCTTTTGAACGATCCAATAACGCTATATAATAATCGCTGTTGATGGTTTGGTCCATTTGGAGGTAATCAGTGAATATTATACCTTGCGCATCCCAGAATGCTGATGCCATAACCTTGCCAACTGTTGTGTTTTTCCTCGCTTTTAATTCGATTCATTGTGTGCAGTCCACTCAGCTGACTGTCGATTGGACTCCGGAATGAAATTATGGAGCCATGTTTCATCCATTGTCACATATCAACGCAAAAATTGAAGTTTATTGCACTTGAACAGCTTCAAACACTGCTCAGAATCATTAACACATTGTTGCTTTTGATCGATTGTGAGCTCGCGCGGCACTCATTTTGCATACAGCTTTCGCTTGTACAAATATTCGTGAATGATATGATGTACATCTTTAGATGATATCTTTACAATGCCTGCTATCTCGATCAAGTTTACATGATACGATGTGCATATTAAGCTATCTCGATCAACTCCACTTTACGGTCATTCAAAATTATTTTGTGAACTTTTTCGATTTATTCGTCGGTGACAGCTTCTTTTGGGCGTCCACTGCGTTCGCCGTCTTCGGTGCTCATTTCACCACGTTCAAACTTAGCATAACAATCAGTGATGGTTGATGTTCCTGGTGCAGACCCCGGAAACTCTTCATCAAGCCAAGATTTTGCTTCAACTGCATTTTTTCCCTTCAAAAAGCAATATTTTATCAGCACACGATATTTTTTTCCATCTGTTTTCAAATAACAAAAGTAGATACACTCACAACGCAATATCTCACAAACTAATGGTCGGACTGATTTCCAATTTTGACACGGATCGTTTGAAGGTTGGTACTGACTAAAAATCATATGGTTTCAATACTAGCACCGCCATCTGTTCACCAGACCGGGGACATTTCAATTGGCCTAATATTCTTGTGCGAGTTTATCAAAATACAGCTTCTTCTACACCTTGAACATGTTTCTCTGATCGCAAAAAAAAAGAATTTTTTTTCATATGAAATCTTGGACTTTCAAGGAAACAAATCTAAATATAAAATATTTGCTGCCTCTTACTTGAATCTAACTTGATGTTCATCAATAACTCAAGCATCACGTATTTTTATATCTTCTATATAATTTTCTGTCAGTTGAGAATTGTTTATTTTTTGCACCTGGATAATACGATAAAGCTGAGAATATAACTGGAACAAATGCGATGCAAAATGGGACCTATTATAAGTCCAATTAGATTCTCGTTATTAATATAAATAGTTATTAATCTCTTCTCCAATCACACAGTGTGTTTTTCTTCTTTTAAAAGAGAGCAATCCTTCCAAGACTTCATGAAGCTCGAAAAGAGGTGCTCATTCGTATATCCTCAGACAATTCAGCAGTATAGTTTCCCCTTCCAGAACATAAAACACAAATAGGAATAACCTCCTACCAGGAACTTATTCAGAGTCGAGCACTCCACGCTTCCGATTAGATAACACTATCTGCGCTCTAATAATTCGATTATCTATTAAATTCACTAACTTCATCCTAGGAAACATCCATAGAATCAGAGTGTAATCAGTTCAGTTGTTATCGGATTGGCGCAAACAATGTATAGTGTAGCAACTACATGGATATCCACTCCACATGATTGTTATGTATTTGGTTGGCGCAAAACATAGTTCCATCGAATGCAAATAGAGCTAGAGTGCTATAGACCGTGTAGAACAACTTGAACAAGCCAAAAGCAATCGTGCAGAAATATTCTGTTGGACAAATACCGGGGATGATATTGCTGAGTTGAAGTGGAATTAAGTTATGGTAGGTATTTGGATGCCGATTAATATGCTGCTTGCTGAGAGGGATAAAAACGTATTACAAACAAAAATGAACCAAATGAGCATTGGAGGATTTGAGAGAGAACACCACAACGTGGCTGTTCAGTCCAAAATGAAATTAGAGATATTTCTTTTTGCAAATCTTCGATTTCTTTCATTTCCTTCAACAATAATCTACATGGAAGAAAGTAAATATTTTCAAAAAAAGGAACAAATAAGTAGCTTTTCGTTTTTCGCAAAAAAATTGATGATATGTACTTCGTAGAAAGTACTGATTGATTTTCAAAATATTTATGCAAAAAAACTACGAAAAATCATTACGAAAGAGGTAAAACTTTAATTTCGTGAAAGTTGTCGTACCTACAGTGCTGCCCTCTACTTCGAAAAAAGGAAGGAGATGAAGTGAATGTAAAGAGTGTTTTTTTTAGAGCTATAGAACTTTAAATTTCAATAAAACAACGATGGATTATTCGATTGACATGAATTTTATTTATCCGCAAGGTAATTCGTGACATTACATTTTAAATATGACTTCTGGCATATGACCGCCACGGCTGGCTCGGATATAGTCCAATCTGGACGTCCAATTTTCGATGACTTTTTCCAACATTTGTGGCCGTATATCGACAATAACACAGCGAATTATGTCTTCCAAATGGTCAAGGGTTTGTGGCTTATCCGCATAGACCAATGACTTTACATAGCCCCACAGAAAGTAGTCTAGCGGTGTTAAATCACAAGATCTTGGAGGCCAATTCACGGGTCCAAAACGTGAAATTAGTCGTTCACCAAACGTGTCTTTCCATAAATCGATTGTGGCACGAGCTGTGTGACATGTTGCGCCGTCTTGTTGGAACCACAGCTCCTGGACATCATGGTTGTTCAATTCAGGAATGAAAAAGTTAGTAATCATGGCTCTTTATCGATCACCATTGACTGTAACGTTCTGGCCATCATCGTTTTTGAAGAAGTACGGACCAATGATTCCACCAGCCCATAAAGCGCACCAAACAGTTTTTCTGGATGTAATGGTGTTTCGACATTCACTTGAGGATTAGCTTCACTCCAATTGTGGCAGTTGTGTTTGTTGACGTAGCCATTCAACCAGAAGTGCGCTTCATCGCTAAACAAAATAAAATGGACGTAGTGCGCGATACGTATTCCGCACAGAACCATTATTTTCGAAATAAAATTGCACTAGTTGCAAAAGTTGTTCAGGCGTGAGTCTATTCATGATGAATTGCCAAACCAAACTGAGAATAAATCACTTGACAACTGTTAAAGCGGTCACCATCTTGAACAGTAATGCCAACTTAAAGTTATATACCTCGAAAATAAACACCCGTTACTAATTTCAAGCATGGTGAAAATTTTGTGTTCTTAGCGTAACCAAAATCTAAAGAAATTCAAGCAGAAGAAGTTATTTCAAATCATTGATAATTGTATTGCTGAGGAGCCACTGCAGTTTGGGTACTGAAAAATATCAACAAACATTCCCCATTAAGATTGTAGAGAATAACATTTTTATTTCATAAACTAGACTTATATCATTATCATTTGAGGTAATACAGTCCACTCTATTGAAGATTGATAGATCGTCAAATTTAATCTGCCCAAATTGAATTCTCCCATCAATTTTACAATCCAGGTAACGGAATTTAAACCCCTCAAATAAAAGGAGAATAATTGCCAATTGAACTGAATAGCGTAAAGAATTCAATCCAGAATTGCAACCCTCGACCAAAAACTGCGTGATCACAAAAGGGGCATTTCCAAATGAAAGGACTGAAGCAGAGTTCTCATTTAGCCTAAGCGGCCTTCGTTCCTTTCCAGAGATTCCTGGAAAGCGACAATTACATCTCGTTCGGTCAAGTGTCCTCTGTGAAAAACCTCTTTCTTTTTTTTCAACCCTTCACGGCGGCCAATAAAAATTCTGTCGTTGGACGTCAGCCAATGAGCGTGCGCAAATTACAGGTGAAATTCAGTCAAAAAGCCATTCTGTCCTAAAAAGCGAGGCAGGCACGGATTGTAATTAATTCTTTGCTTCCCTTCACCTGAAACTGAATTTCATTTGGAAGCTCCGGAAGATTACCCTCGCTAGTTGAAGGGGTGGGGGTTGAAGAAGAAACTCCTGTTGGAGTTCCATACCTTAGTCCAGGAGAAAAAGTGGGGAGCAATCTGTCGTTTGAGATTGGGAGGGAGGGGGGGTCCCGAACTTTCAACTGACGAAAATTGGGGTTGGTTTTAATGAAGTTGTTAAATTTGGGGGATGTTGGAAATGATTAATGGAAATCATTTGGAAATTTTTCGAGGGATGACTGGATTTCCATTAGAGGAATATCAGAGCCGGCTATGGGGGAGGAAAACACCCTAAGCCACCCTAAGAGACTGGCTTTGAATTTTATTACTGCGAATCTATCACTAAATATTTATAAGTCGGGTGCTTTTGAACGCTCGTTCATTCTGCGCCAAGTGTACCCAAGGATATTACATAACTGTTTAATGGTATATATGTGATATCCAGGGGAGTAATCGTCGCTTAAGACTTGAAATTGTAATTGTTATTCTTCATATAAACGCCAAATTTCATAGGCGTACAACTTTGCTTCCGCTGTTTTTTTCCGAAATTCGAGGCTTTTTCGTAAAAAACTGGATATACATTTATGATTCAAAATATTTTCCATTGCTGGCCACTACTTTCTCCCATCTTTCCGGCAGCGTATGAATCCCGCGATGAAAAATTGGTCATCTTTTGAAGCGATCCACGATTCGATCCAATTTTTTACTTCTTCATAAGACTGGAAGTGCAGGTCAGCCAGGCAGTGTGACATTGATCTAAACAAGTGATAGTCCGAGGAAGCAACGTCTGGAGAATTCGGCGGTTGGGGTAAGACTTCCCATTTCAACGTTTCCAAGTATGTATTGACCACTTTCGCAACATGGGGTCGAGCGTTGTCATGCTGTAAAATCAAATATCTGTCGTTGTATTGAGGCCGTTTGTATTTCAATACTCGGCTCAAACGCATTAATTGCGTTCGATAATGATCGCCTGTAATTATTTCAGTCGGTTTTAACAACTCATAATACACTAAGCCGAGCTGGTCTCACCAAATACTGAGCATGACTTTGGAACCGTAAATATTCGGTTTGGCCGTCGACTTGGAAGCATGGCCGGGATATCCTCATGATTTTCTGCTCTTGGAATTATCGTAATGAACCCATTTTTCGTCTCCAGTCACAATGCGATGAAATCACTTCCGTCTTCATCTTGCAAGCAGCTGTTCAGGCGTTTTGAATTGGCTTGTTGCGTCACTCTCAATGATCCTGCCAATTCTTTTTGCATTTGACACGATTCTTGATCAAGTAATCCTCCAATTCTGCATTCGATGAATGTTTGACCACAGGGGAACAGTTCAGTAGAGTATTTCCTACTAATCCCACCAAACACACAGCAACACCATCCTGGTCATCAATAAGGACTTGGTCATGGTCTACGTTAGTTTCAGACCACAATATATGTCGCTTGACAGTTGTAAGTGACCCATTTTTCATCTTCAGGCACCATCCACTACAGAAATGGGTCGATTTTGTTGCGATTCAGCAACAATTTGCAGATGGAAATTTGGTCCATGAGGCGTATAAACCTGTGTACCCTAACATCGAGCTTTATTTTCAATCCAGCCTTCTACAAATTATACAAAATGGTTTCAAGATCAATGTTCAGCTCCTAGGGAATACTGAGGCTGAGGGTGCTAACGTGATGGCCTATCTCAATATTTACCATGATTTTATCGACATTTTCGACGGCAGGCCTACTAGAGCGTGGTGCATCATTCACTTCACTACACCAGAACGGAATCGATCAATTTATTGTTGTGGAACATGAACTGAAAGAGTATCGTTCTCGTATAGATACATCGCAAAAAGTTTTTTGCTTGTTTTTGATGCATTTTTCCCCTTTAGATGATAACAATGTAAAATATTGCGAATTTCTTCCTTTCAGGTCTCCATATTCGACGCACGATAGTCTACAACTGAACAGATCAAGCAATACTATCAGAGAAGCGTTAGTATGATACGATGTGACCAACAACGAACAAGATATACTTAGTGGAAAAAGAAGGGCTTGAAATACGAAATAACTCTTTCTTCAACCTGATTCTTCAAAAAATCAAGTAACCAAATATGAAGGTTATGTTAAGGCGGTCATAAAATAACTCACATGCTCGTCGGACATTGTTGCTGGTTCTTTGATGCTCAGGGTATGGATAAAAATCAACACACATATATGTCACGCAAAAATTACAGACTGGCTTGAATTCTTGACCGACAAACATGAAGCAATAAACTTGAATTCATAGTTACTTATGCCTGTAGCAAACAAAATCAGAAGATTATAGGAATAGAACAAAGAAAGATAGTGCATAAAAGGTTCTGTTGAAAACACTACAAGATATTAAACCAAATAATAACAAATATTGCTCTTCTTCAAAGAAAATAGTGGCCATCGATGGACAATCCTTTTTTTAGAGCTATAGAACTTCAAATTGCAATAAAACAACGATGAATTATTCGATTGACATGAATTTTATTTATCCACAAGATAAACTTGTTGCATTACATTTTAAATATGAGATCTGGCATATGACTGACACGGCTGGCTCAGATGTAGCCCAATCTGGACGTCCAATTTTCGATGACTTTTTCCAACATTTGTGGCCGTATATCGGCAATAACACGGCGAATGTTGTCTTCCAAATGGTCAAGGGTTTGTGGCTTATCCGCATAGACCAATGATTTTACATAGCCCCACAGAAAGTAGTCTAGCGGTGTTAAATCACAAGATCTTGGAGACCAATTCACGGGTCCAAAACGTGAAATTAGGCGGTCACCAAACGTGTCTTTCAATAAATCGATTGTAGCACGAGCTGTGTGACATGTTGCACCGTCTTGTTGGAACCACAGCTCCTGCACATCATGGTTGTTCAATTCAGGAATGAAAAAGTTAGTAATCATGCCTCTATACCGATCACCATTGACTGTAACGTTCTGACAATCATCGTTTTTGAAGAAGTACGGACCAATGATTCCACCAGCCCATAAAGCGCACCAAACATTCAGTTTTTCTGGATGTAACGGTGTTTCATCATACATTAGAGGATTAGCTTCACTCCAAATACGGCAGTTTTGTTTGTTGACGTAGCCATTCAACCAGAAGTGCGCTTCATCGCTAATGGACATAGTGCGCGATACGTATTCCGCACAGAACCATTATTTTCGAAATAAAATGGCACTATTTTCAAGCGTTGTTCAGGAGTGAGTCTATTTATGATGAATTGCCAAACCAAACTGAGAATAAATCACTTGACAGCCGTTGAATCGGTCGCCATCTTGAAGAGTAATGCCAACTTAAAGTTATATACCTCGAAAAAAAAACACCCGTTATAACCAGTATTTTACAAAAAATCCTCGAATTTCTGAAAAAACGGCGAAATCAAAGTTGTACGTTTATGTAGTAAAGCCAAAACCAACTTATTTACAATTAGAAGAACCATATCCCCAAAGATTCCAAAACTCACCTCCACATCAGTTTCATCACAAAATCCTTCCTAAACTACACAAGCGAGATAGACATAAAACTTTCATCTGGCACAGATTTCCTTCTCCTCATCCCTCCCCAATCTTTTTTCTTATCAAAAAAGGCCGTAAAGAAAGCCCTAGAGACTGACGCAAAGAACGTTATCTCCGAAATAACATAGGTCCAGAATCAGCAGCCCCCATCCCGAATTAAACATGGGAAGAGCATGCTGAAAAAACCCCTATAATCCCGGTTCCTATCCCGAAATTAGAACGAGGGCGAGAATTTTACATATTTTCCGGTGGGCAAAGAGGGTTCAACCGATTGCCGGATTCTTTCCGGGTCATAAAGCATCCAGGTTTTGATTACGTTGTGAATACGCGCGTGGACACGTCCGGTGCGGGTGAAAAGAAGAGGAGGGGAGGGGGTTTTGGTGCTCTGCAATTAACATTCCACGCTGGCTAAGGCTAAAGGTCGGAGCACATTGGAGTATCTAGCGAAATAACCGCTTTTAACTGCACAAGTATTATGATGTTCATTATTCTGCTACCAGTTTGAACTTCTGTTCCATATCTTGCTGGATAGTTTCCTAGGAGATCTCCACCGTATTTCCAAATCTTACATAATTCATGGGTGCCATAATTTACAACAAGCTAACCCTGAGATGTCCTGGACATACTCGGGCCAAGAAATTCGTGATGATTTCACCTACCTCTGCCAGAAATCTCTTAAAGCTATAACGAGCTGAGCTTCAGGTGATGGTGGGACTACTACCGTTTTTATATAACGTTTATATACTTCACAACATCTTGAGATTATATAACAACGTGAAAGGTACAATGCAATTAACTTTCTCCTAAATAAAGTCATCTTTCCTGCAAGGGGGGGTTCAGTACTTCCCTGGAATCGTACTGCCAGGGATCCCTGTTGACCTGGGAGTGCCGTAGCACCATAAGGCAACTGGCCAGAGGCAATAAAGTGACTCTACTATGGGCACCAGGGCACTGTGGTGTTGAAGGAAATGAAAAAGCCGATGAACTTGCAAAAAGTGCATTAAGGTTAACAGCTGCTAGACCTAGCCTTTCTATGGGCTAGAAAAAGACCAATATGAAGCAGCGGTCCAGCAATAGGAGTTGAACAGGATAACCCATTTGACAAACACTCCTGGATCAGGCCAAGAAATTCGTGCCACCTACGCCAGAAAGCTCTTGAAGCTGTCACAAGCCGAGCTTCGGATGATGGTGTGACTGCTGACGGGGCACTGTCGGTACAAACATCATTTGTGCCATATAGAAAAGTCAGCATATGAGATTTGCAGTCTCTGTGGATCAGAAGCAGACACAGCTGAACACATGGTTTGAAAGTGTCCAGAGCTGGCTGGCCTAAGAACCATTCATATAGGGAAGTCGGTCCTGGATACCCGTGAGGAAACGGTCAAGGCCCCTTAGGAGGTTGTCAGTTATCAACGCCATTGAAGACCTCCTTGGGTTTCCATGAATGAGTAGGGTAGAGAACAAAAGATCTACATGATCGCAGTTCCCGGAAGGCTTACCGATCCACAACGATCCCAGTTCAAATAATAAATAAATAAATACCCTGAAATGTGCTTCTTAGGTTGACTAGTGGATATTCGCATAATATAGCTATTTCTATGTCCAATTTACTGCAAATTTCACCAGCTGGCAGGACCTTGTGGTTCGGAAGGTGTTTATACTAATAATGCAGTACCAGCAGTTCCTCAACAATTTGAAGCTAGTTTAGATTCGAAGTTGGTTGGCTAGAGATTAGACTTCCAGAACTGCTCCCATTTTTGATCTTTTGTTCGAATACACTACTAAATCATACTTAAGGAAATCTTCTATGGCTACTAAAGATGTGGTTGGATTTATCAACACTCTGGTGTTGATAATGCCTTGGCAATCATATTGAGAACTGGCTAGGTTTTTGATGCTTATGTAATCCAATTCTAGAGGTTCACATAGGACGTACCCGACTGTTTCTTCCTCCGAATTGAACATCTTGTAAATCTTATCTTCTTATAGGGCCATTCAGCAGAAATGAAATTTCTTACCCACAGTGCCTTGTAAGCTGTTTCCCAACAATCCGAATCTCAACTCTTGCTTCTCTTTCAATTCAAGCTTCTTGGTGCAGGACGGCAGAATTTTGCTCGCGCGAAGTCTGGATGTGTTTCTTCAGAGGATCTCTTTGCTTCTCAGTTCTCACTGCAGGATCTCCGCCCTATAGCTTTTTTCAGGTTCGGCAAATATCACCATTGATGCTTTTTTCGGAAATTCGTCCATCTTTTTGACACCGATACCACTGTGCTTGACCTATAGGAGTGACACATTGTTACCTCTAGCTAGTTCCTTTATGGTCAAACGGCAGATTCTCAGCTTGGCTTGACTCTCTGTTGTGATATATGTATCCCTTTGAGTTTTCTCTTGAGCATATATTCATACCAGAATTATCCAGAAGTGTGCTGAAGCTGGCTAGTTTTGGATATTTGCCAAGTTCATCTATGTGCATCCAATTTCCAAAATATGCAAGTTTCATCTGCTTTTGTCCTACTTGTACTGAGAGGGCGCTCATCAGTCCCTCAATAAATCTTAACTGAAAAGAACGATGAAAATTCGACGAAACTTTTCAAGGGTATTCTTGTGAAGAGATTCCTTATTCCTCAGATACCACAGCTGGATTGCTACTATGAAGTGTGAATTCCTTAGCTCGTAGAAGGGTTCATCTGAACCCTATTCGTGAACATTATTCACCAGTTTATCCTTAATTTTTCTCATTGTTTCCATACGTTATCCTCATTTTTCTTTCCACTAATTAGGTAATTTACTCGTTTAGTGCCTTCAATACCACTTTTCTCCAACACCAATGGCACCATTGGCAGAATTACTTCATTTTCCTGACCAGATGTTAGATGGTATTAAGTATTATGATTTAGGGGTGTTACCAAATGGAGGGCTTGTTTTCCAGTTTCGATGGTAGCAATATATGATCAGATAAGGAGCTTAGTGAAGGTTTAATCAGATTGACAGAGGTTCACATGCTATTTTCACTAAATTCAGGAAAGAAGTAGCCAACCTTTGGCGGTGAAATGTGAAATGCAGGAAAAATCAAGATGAGGAGTGTTTACCAAGGCAATATGAAGCTTTCCAGAATCAGTCACGAAGGAGTGTAAGTGGAAATCCCACACAATGATTCGGGTTGAGAAGCACTGTGAGCGATAGTGTGCGCCAACCTTTAGAAATCCCTCTTTCTGTAATCGTACCGGATTTTAGGCGTAAAAGGTGGACTTAGGAGAGAGAGGGATGCACCCGGAGAATATTAAAGAGGAATGAGAAATTCCCCGGAAGGTTTATTATTCCTATCTCATCATCCGCTGGACCGCCACCAGATGGTGCAGGGTCCCTTATTTTGTATTTTGCTGGCCGTTATAACAATTAATTGTCTGACGGTCGTTAGTGCGTGAATGTTGCGCTTTGTCCAGTTTCATTAATTTATAGTTTTGTCGAAATTTACTGAATTTTTTTTTTTTTTTTGATCTTCCAGTTTATCGTCCGAACAAAAGATAATTAACTAAACATATAGTTTTCCTTCAGAAAACTTCAATATCTCTGATTTTTCACTAAATTTCGATTAAATTCTACAGGTTGGGCCAAATTGGAAACTTTTGAATGGAAAGTCCTATTCCAATACTAGATAGACGAAAACTGATGTCTGTGTCTGAGGGCCATTTTCATGATAAACTCATTGTCGAAAACCGCAATTCCATAGCTATCATCGTTAAGTTACAGGGTGTTTTTCAAATATGTTCTTTTCGAAATATTGCTATAACTTTTCTTCTGTTGAAAAATTTTTCATTCCTGTAAAAACATTTTTGTGACAGTTTTTTACGTTGAATTCAATGACGTTAATTGCATTTTCTGCAAACTGATATTTCATGGGATATCTCTTTGACTTTTTTTTCAAATGGGATCTCCCGTATATTTCTACATACTTTGATGGAGATGAAAATTATAATAACTGTCGAAGAAACTGCAACACTGAGAAGGAGCTGTTTAAATTTCATTTTTTTTTTTGTGAAACGTAGATAGTATAGCTAGGATTAAATGATTGAATTTCAAGAAGAAAATCGAGAATGTTTTTTCCTGTAAACAATTTTTGTTACTTAAATATTGTAGTTCGTTTTTTGCAAGTTTTTTTGAATTTCACCAAAAACCAGCTGTTCGAGGAGATCCAAAGTCGATTTTTAGTTGTTGTTTAAATGCCTAGAGCACGCGTACGCGGAAATTATCGCCAGCTAAGTGAATTTCAAAGAGGTCGAATTATTGGTCTACGGGAGGTGGGGTTGTCATTTCGAGAAATTGCTAACCGTACGAACAGAAAGCCAACTACTGTTATGGGATGTTGTCAAGCGTGGTTTGATAATGACCAAAATCGAAGAAGAGTAGGCACCGGACGTCGAAGGGGCACAAATGAAGTTCAAGATCGACGTCTAAGACTTATGGCCATTAGACAACGATTTGCGACAACTCGATCTTTGGCTGATGAGTGGTTAGGGGAACAAAGCCATCCTGTAAGGTCTTTTGGACTGCAGCATTATCGACCCCATCCTGTTTTATCTCTGACGGTTGAGCATCGCCGGCAACGATTACAGTGGTGCAGAGAACGTCAACATTGGAATGTGGAATGACATCAGTTCGTCTTTTCTGATGAATCTCGATTCTCCTTCGGTGCACATGATGACCGAAGAAGGGTTAGACGACGTCGGGGAGAAAGACGTGAACCTCAGTTTGATGTTGGGCGTCATGTATACCGGACAGTAGGTGTTATGGTATCGGGTGCTATTGCACATGCAAGTAGGTCACCTTTGGTCTTTATTCGAGGTAACATGACAGGTAAATACGCGTGCGACTAATGTTCATCAACGACGAAACAATCACCAGCAGCCCGCATTTCCCAATTTCCCCTAATTCGAGCAATCGAAATATTCATCATGCCGAAATTTGTTCCAGATCATCCTCAAACAATCATCCAACTGAATATTTATGGACGTATTCAATCATCCATTATTATCAACCGGGCGAAAATCAAAATCGAATCAGCCATTCGTAAAACTGACTATGAATTTCCATCGGTAACGACAAATTCGATTTGCGAATTAAAATCATAATCGGGCCAAAATATTCAAAATTTACGAGACGGAATGTAATGTAGTATATTTAGTTTTATGGTCGGCTGTTTTCGAGATACGCTCGTTAAATAGTGCACGTACGTTTCAAGAATGCTTATATGGCAATTTGGAAACAATGGAAGTGTGGTTTGGTTGGCGGGATCTCTTTCAACATTTGCGTGTACATCGTAAATATGAGCTGTTTGGAAACTCCGCCAAATATCTGTTCCATGAGACAGATACAGTTTTATTTTGTTGTGGAAACTAAGCAGCTTTGGGCGGGATCAGTATTTGAATGGGTGACCGTTGTCTTGAACATATTTAGCTCTGTCAAGGAGTTATTTGAAGATTAGAAGTTTTTTGGATTAATTTTTAGATGCAACGAATATAACTGTATTTAGGCCAATGGTCCTGAGTCCTTCAGCCCTGGCCAACGAATATTTCAATCTTCGAAAAAATTTTTAATCATATGATCAGGATAAGAATCCAATTCTTGCCTCAAACTGATTATTTGAATTGAAAGGTATAAAGGTCAGCAAAATGAATTTCGACAATTCCTACTTTTTCAAAAATCAATTCCTGTTACTTTCTTCATGCGCATAAATGACGAACGCTCAGTGTTTTCTTCATTTATTATCCTGTAGGATTTTCTATGGTTTAAATGGAGTTATCAACGCTAAATATTGCACGAAGCTTGATATGGTTATTCTTTATATAAAGGGTTTTCCAGTAGGATATTTTATTGGAAGAGCCACTAACAGGGTAACTGCCATCTTTTGACATTTGACAAGTAAAAACAAAAAAAAAGCATTTTTGGGTCGTCGTGAAGCACTTTCTCGACAGTGAAAAAGATTTCAGGAGCGTATTCTTCAAGTTGATATAAGCATTTCTTCCATAAAAATATGTTAGTGTTTTTCGATAACGATCGCAGATGCGTAAAAATCAAAAAAGACAAAAAAGTTTATGAACAAAATATAGAATTAATTTCACATGTTAGATTCCATCAGCGGCATACTACAAAAAAAGCGAAAAAGGGCTCGACCCCTGAAAATAAATCTTCCTGTAACTTGTTACAATCACTCGGCATAGTAGATGATGTAAACCCTAAGGCGTAACCTATATTTCAAAATTGATCTCAATACCTCAAAAACTGAAAGATCTAAGAAGAAAAAAACTGAAAAAAAATCTTGAATTTTTGTAGTTTGGTAATGAAGCGTTTTCGGACTCATGTTCATGGAGGAAAAGTCTTATTTTGACCTAAAAAATACGCCCCTGAAATCTTGATACTGAATTTTGAATCACCCTGTAGTGTGTATGTACTGTGAACACACTGTGAATGAGATATTTTTCTTCAATGAAGACTTTCAAGTGATGCACAACACAACTATTCAGGGAGTTAGGTGCAAAATATCTAATAATTATAAATTACGTAACTTTCTGTAGATGTCAGAGTTGTTCATTAAAAACTTGTTATTATTATTAAAACTTATATAGCGCTCTGTTCGAGGAAGGAGCGCTCAAAAGGAAACTTAGATATATAATATATATCATGTTTTTTATTAAACGATTGTTGAGAATGTTTTCAGTTTTTTTTATAAATCGAGTTCGACATTGAAAGATATAATGTTGAAAGTAGCTTGGATATTTACTAGCCAGTAACTAAGATACTTTTCGAAAGCTAAGATATTTTTCGTTTGAAGTATATAAGATAATATTTATTTCTTTCCACAACATAAAGTAACTGAAGTAAAGTTACTTAGATACTTCAAAGTAATCAAGCAGCTTTTCGTTTGAATAAAATGCTCAGAGTTATAAAAATAGATAGAGGGAGCATATGTCATTTTCAGTAAGCAAATTTTGTCCCCACCATGAACTATCAAATTTGAATTGAAGCGCGCGGAAATGAAAAGATATCAGTGATACGATATTTCACTCAATTCGCGAGTTTCTCCACAAAGAACGCACTTTTCATGTTTCATAGTGAATCAACGTTTCATATTAATAAACAATATATTGAAAACAAACTTCAAGCGCACCAAACGACGTGAAACAACCGATGACACTAGGAGAGCAAAAGTGGCCGAACCTTGGATTTCAGCAAGTAGATACAGAAAATAATAAATATTTTGCTTAATATAAATTCGACAATTCGGAAAAATTTTAGATTCCAAATATTCAAATTTGCATATTTAATCGGGAATCACTCAAAAAAATATATTTAATTCAATATAATGTACATTTATGACGTTACAGTAAAATTGTAGATTTAAAAATATAGGATCACAATCCGACAACGTAATCTAACCATGTTGGGGACATGTAAAAATTGCTTATACTCCCTCTATCTATGTTTATTACTCTATGATAAAATCTAATGAACTGAGGTAGAATCACTCAGATACTTCAAAAGTAACAAGATACTTCTTTTGGCAGATCTACTTGGCATTAATTTTGAAGCGATCGCTTCGGAGAACGAAAGCTCAAAAAGCGCGCAGAAGCTCCCCAACCTATCTCAAATTAATACCCAACAACAAATCCTACACTCCCCTCATAACTTCAACAAAACTACCCCAAAACCCCCAAAATTCCAAATCCACCTTCCCCCCCTAGAGTTGAAACACGTGCAAGTCTGGTCCACTCCCCCTCCAAGCATGACCTCCACCATACCCCAAACCAATGGTCCCACATGGTCACCTACCTGAGCCTACACTCGGCGTATGCAGCGACAATCAAACAGACCACCTGGACCCGAAGATTTCTCTCAGAGGTTGACGCGGGGCACCGAGAACCGCTGAAGACGACGACGAGGACTGCGTTTGCACGGACGGCGGTAGCACTGACAACGCACCTCGCGACCCGTTGGGAATCTACAAGTCCGAAACGGCGACGGCGATGTCGGCCGTCGAGGCGACCTCTGCCGGATGCTGCAACTGGGATCGGAGAAGAACCGGAGGATCTGCGTTCCGGGACGTGGGGATGCTGCATTCGACGTCGCGGATGAAGGAATATTTGGTTTAGTTACTTTTTACTGGACGGGAAATGATTTTGTTTGGGTTCTCGAAATTTCGAAGTAAACTCTGACGTGTATGGAACCTTTAGATCTTAACAGGCCAATTGAAAAGTCCCCAGTCTACTATAGTAAAACACATTTTTTTTTGGCAAAATTCGATTTTATTATCAATATAGTTGCCTTCGAGGGCGATACAGTGATTATAGCGATCTTCCAACTTTCCGATACAATTTTTGTACTTCGATTTGTCTTTCGCTTCAAAATAGGTCTCAGTTTAGGCAATTGCTTCTTCATTGGCGCTACATTTCTTGCCAGCGAGTTTCTTTTGGGGTCTGAGAACAGGGAAAAGTCGCTGGGGGCCAGATCTGCCGAATACGGTACATGCAGAAGCAATTCGAAGCCCAATTCATGCAATTTCGCCATTGATTTGTGACACGGCTCATTGTCTTTATGAAACAGCACCTTTTTTTCTTCAAATGGGGCCGTTTTTCAACGGTTTCATCCTTCAAACCTATATAATAATCGCTGTTGATGGTCTGGCCTGTTTGGACGTAATCAATGAATATTATACCTTGCACATCCCAGAACACTGATGCCATAACCTTGCCAGCTGACTCGCTTTGGATTCGGTTCTTCGTGTGCAGTCCACTCAACTGAATGTCGATTGGACTCCAAAGTGAAATGATGGAGCCATGTTTTATCCATTGTCACATATCGACGCAAAAATTCAGGTTTATTGCACTTAAACAGCTTCAAACACTGCTCAGAATCATTAACACGTTGTTGTTTTTGATCGATTGTGAGCTCGCGCGGCACCCATTTTGCTCACAGATTTCTCATGTACAATTTGTGAAGAATATGATGTATACGTTCAGATGATTTCTTCACATTGTCTGCTATCTCGATCAACTTCACTTTACGGTCATTCAAAATTATTTTGTGAACTTTTTTGATTTTTTCATCGGTGACAGCCCCTTTTGGGTGTCCACTGCGTTCACCGTCTTCGGTGCTCATTTCACCACGTTTAAACTTAGCATACTAATCAATGATGGTTGATTTTCCTGGTGTAGACCCCGGAAACGCTTCATCAAGCCAAGATTTAGCTTCACTGTATTTTTCCTTCAAAAAGCAATATTTTATCAGGACACGAAATTCTTTTTTTTTCATCTTGTTTCAAATAACAAATGTAGCTACACTCACAACGCAATATCTCACAAGCTAATGATCGGACTGCTGTCAAATTTTGACACGTATCGTTTGAAGGTTGGTACTAACTAAAAATTATATGGATTTAATACTAGCACCGCCATCTGTGCATCAGACCGGGGACTTTTCAATTGGCCTAATACCTACAAGAAAGAGTTTCAGGAGGAGAAAAAAACCAAAAAAACCTAAAATTTGATAATACTAATATGCGTATCATATGAACATTATGAACCATAAAAATTACTGAAAAAAATCTTTCAGAATTTTTAGAATATCCCGATCAGAAACCAAGATATAGCAAAATATTTGAAACAGTCATTTTTCAGAAGCGCCCTGTAACTCATGAATGCATCAAGATTTCTATGATCTGCTGTCTGATATCTCATTATTTCGAAAAAAGAGATTGGAGATCCTTGAAGATTTTTTCTTTAAGTCTTATAGTTCTCGAGATGCATTCAGTGAGCACCGAATTTGGGACACCCTGTACTGTAAACCATTGAAGCCGTTGCTCGATACCATTTGATGGCATTACATCTAAATAACTATTCTATGCAGCTCATCTCGGAACCATGAATCAAATCTATTATTATTACGTTAGCCTATTAGCATGCAATGCCATGGTCCAACTAATATAATCCAATGTTGAATCGAATTGAATTTTGAACATGTTCGCCTTAGGTCTTTCCATGCCATATATTAAATCTAGACATCTCTCGATTATCATCCTAACACAGGAATTTTCCATGTTAACCATGATAATAATGTTTGCAGAGCGGTGGTTATTCAATGTTAATTGCTGATTCTCATTCGGAAAAACAAACATAATCTTTATGGCTTCATTCTGAATGTCGAATCATATATCTAACCAATTCCAGAACTTATTAGCATAAGAAATACCAAAAGGATCGAAAATAAAACTCGATTCTGACTTTTCCATGATTAATATTAAAAGAACTGTTGACAGTATGCACCAGATTGTGATTATCGTATGTCAATCAGTGATAGGGCTAAAAGAACCGAGATTGGCAATAACAAATTTATTGATAGATAGATTAATTAAGAGTTGATGCTGAGCCGTCAAACCGATCTGTATTTGACTCTTCTCAATTCAGTTTAATTTATCGTTAACCAGTGGCGTACATGGGGTGCGAAGATATTTCATGTAGGTTTTCCACCACCTTCAAGTGTTTTCCTAGTGAAAGTTCGATTCAATTTGTACTTGCTGATGAAGATAAACAGAAAAATGAACAAAAGGTAAACAAACTTTCGATACAAGCACTAACTTGGCGTTTGGAGTTATTGAGCGGAAACATTTTGGCGTTAACTGCATTTTTTAGGACAAAATTAAAATTTGAGCGAAGAAGAAGAAGAAGATTTCAACATTGGTCAATTTACTCATTTTTACTTGTGTTACGATGCTGAAATTAAAAATTATTAGGCCAATTGAACAGTACTCGGTCTATTGCACAGATGGCGGTGCTAGTATTAAATCCATATGATTTTAGTTAGTACCAACCTTCAAACGATACGTGTGTGTCAAAATTTGACAGCAGTCCGACCATTAGTTTGTGAGATATTGCGTTGTGAGTGTAGCTACTTTTGTTATATGAAAAAAGAAGGAAAAAAAGAATTTCGTGTACTGATAAAATATTTCTTTTCGAAGGGAAAAAATACAGTTGAGGCAAAATCTTCTCTTGATGAAGAGTTTCCGGGGTCTGGACCAGGAAAATCAACCATCATTGATTGGTATGCTAAGTTTAAACGTGAAGAAATGAGCACTGAAAACGGCGAACGCAGTGGACTCCCAAAGAGGCTGTTACCGACGAAAAAATCAAAAAGTTCACAAAATAATTTTGAATGACCGTAAAGTTGATCGAGATAGCAGTCATTGTGCAAATATCATCTGAACGTGTACCTACATCTTATCATTAACGAATATTTGTACATGAGAAAGCTGTGTGCAGAATGGGTACCGCGCGAGCTCACCATCGATCTAAATCAACAACGTGTTAATGATTCTGAGCAGTGATTGAAGCTGTTTAAGTGCAATTCACCTGAATTTTTACGTCGTTATGTGACAATGAATGAAACATGACTCCATCATTTCACTCCGGAGTCGAATCGACAGTCAGCTGAGTGGACTGCACACGATGAACCGAATCCAAAGCGAGGAAAACACAACAGTTAACTGGCAAAGTTATGGCATCAGTATTCTGGGATGCGCAAGGTATAATTAGGTAAGGTAAGATTAGTTAGTACTCGATAAGATCTTCAAAATGAGGTATCGCAACAACTCATCTCATCCTTATTCAAAATCAAAGGGTTGTACTCCCCCCGTTAGTGGGTTGCAGTAACTGACAAAATCAGTACGAACAAAAATTAACATTATTATTCGATTTTCATTTCTCGGCACCAACCTCGCCTTCTCCGATGTACCGCCACTGCCTCCAACAAAATTATATCGACAGATCAGATGCTGTTGGATCCGCTGCAGATATCAGTCATAGAACGCGTGAAATATACAATTTTCTTTTCAAGCAGACAGATAAATCTACACACGTTTCTAGTTTTATGACCCCTCTCAGATTATATGATAAATACGTTAGCAAAGAGGTGTTAATCTGATTAATTCCATGAAATCTATTCGCGATCTTTGGAATTTATAGTGTTCTGTCGATTGTTGAGATACACGTCGAGCAAGATGAAGGAGCACTTTCAGCAGATGTTCGCTGGAACTTTTTACCAGCTTCTGGCAGCAATAAGTGGTGAGTTATATAGAAAACTTGCACTTATTATAGTATGTTTTATATGGGGGTTTTTCCATCTTACTGAAACCAAAATGAATTTATTCAATTCAGGACACTCATTTTTATAATTTTCATTAGCTTATTAATTTATCATTCAATCAACTCAATAAAAAAATTACAAATTGCATTGGGTATATGATATAATACATTCATATAATAGAACACTAAAGACTCAAAAACGCACCTCAATGATTAAACGCTAAAAAATACTAGATAATATAATATATTTCAACGAGAGCACCGAAGAAATGAGAAATTGAGATCGTTTTTCATCGTTAATGCCATACCTCTTTACAATGAAATAAGCATCCAAAACTGCACTTGGAGCATGTATGACAAGTGCTCAATTTCTCCTTTTTTTTCTTCCGATATTGTGCTCGATCGAATTTTCTATGGTTCTGATGACATTATACCCCGCAAATAATTTCAAGGTTATATGTTCTTCCATTCAAATGTTATCGTAATTTCAATCATCCAATGGCGATCATTCTTCAACAATATTAAGTGTAATTGTTTAAATTTCAAGGTACCTTCAGCGCCATCTCAGACGGTATGCAGTACGGTTGGTCAGCCCCTTTGATACCAGTGCTACAAGCTCCAGACAGTCCCATCAAAATCACAGACACCGACGTCTACTGGCTTGAAACCATCTACCTAATAGGTGGCGTTGCCGGTCTTCCTGTTACCATCTACTTCGTCGACAAGATAGGCAGACAGAAATCACTGATCATAGCCGCTTCCAACAGCTTAACAGCTTGGATCTTGATCGTCATTGCTGATAGGGTGGAGTACCTCTATGTAGCCAGGTTTTTGACAGGTCTAGCGATGGATGTAGCCTTTGTTTCTGCGCCCATGTACGTAGCTGAGATAGCGGACCAGAAGATCAGAGGTTTTCTGGCCAGCTTAATATTTCTGATGATGCTCAGTGGTATCATTATAATTTACGTACTAGCACCTTTCTTTAAGTTATGGGTATCATCTGTGGTAGGAGCCATTATACTAATTACTCAACTGGCAACCTTCCCCTTCATGCCAGAGTCTCCTTACTTCCTCCTCCTCAAAGGCAAGAAAGAGAAGGCTCGAAAAGCTCTTTGCTTCCTCAGAGATAAGACAAACGTCGAAGATGAGCTAAAGGAGATCGAGATGGCTATAGAGCGTCAAAAAACAGAAAAAGGCAGACCTCAAGACCTCGTTCTGATCAGCAGCAATAGAAAAGCTTTGACCATCATGATGGTGTTGAATGCTGCGCAACAATTCAGCTGCATGAGTGTCATCTTGATGAACCTCCACTTCATTCTGGAGTCAGCAGGTACAATCTACATGGACTCCAAAGTTGCGGCAATCATCTTTTCAGTTCTCATGTTCTTGGCAGCAGCTGTGGCTTCATTTTTTATCGATCATTATGGCAGGAAGATATTATTGATTTCCTCTAGTATATTGACGAGTATTTCACTCTTCGCTCTGGCTGTCTATTTCCACCTGCAGCATCTTCAATATGATGTGCTTGGAGTCAGCTGGTTACCAATAGCAAGCGTGATGATATACGCACTTGTCTTCAAATTTGGTCTAGGAATGGTACCTATAGTACTCACTGCTGAAATTTTCCCAACACAAGTGAAGGCCATGGGAATGACTGTAGCAGATGCAACCTATGTTATTTTTGGTGTGATAACCATTTCTCTCTTCCAGTATTTGTTGAAGCTGTATGGTATGCATGTTCCTTTTTATATATTCGCGGCACTCTGCTTTGCAACCGCCATCTTTAGTTACTGTTATATACCAGAAACTAAAGGAAAAACCCTGGAAGAAATACAGATGATTCTGAAGGGAATACACCCAGAAAATAACAATAAATCTTTAGACACACCCAGCTGATGTTCAGTATTTTAAGCAATGATGGAAATATGTTCCAACTCTACTATCATGCCATGTATAGCACAGTTTGTATGAAAACTGATTTGTGTATAGAAGTTTCACTGTATATATTAAAAAAATCGTTTTCTAAAATTCAATTCGAAGTAACCCCATCTCATCTTTACGTGTCTGCCTTGTATTCAATTTACCCTTCTTCCTCATGAAGTTCTAATTGAAGAAATCGACCCAACTTTGCAGTTAAGAACTAACCATCCCTCGGAAAACTTGTATAAGCCGAATTGTTTTTATGCAAATTTTAATGCCGCTAGAAGGAAATGGCACCTAACGCTCTCGCTGGTTTCTTTAATGTCCAAAAATTGTTAGAAAGTTTTGACATGCCTCTGTACCCTTTCAACAGGAAATTCATGAATAATTTGAGGATGAACACCCTTTTTCCTAATTTTGTCAGCACCATATCACAAAGTGATCAAGAGTTTTTCAAATGGAAAATAAATAATTGAAAAGTTTCTTGGTGTAGGAAGCCTCTCAAAGAGTATGAACTCAATAACCTCCATCAAGAATATTATTTCAGTTCATTATATTATTATATTATATCGAAAGTTCACTGAGAAAATACTTACTCCTTGAAAAATAAACCAAAAAATGTTTTTGTGTATTTCTTTTATTAGTTTGATCCAGCCTCAACAATATTGTTAAAATTAATTACTCTCTTAAGCAACATCCAATTTCCTGAAGCTCAACTCTCTCGCAATTCCAAATCTGCTAATGTCTTCTCCTACGACTGCTACCAGGCTTGTTCACCTCATCCAGAGAAGTTCTGGGCTTCATTATCTCTTCGTAAAGAGCAGCTGCTTTGGCGTAGGAACATTTCTTTTTTCCACCGACAAAGGTAGATATACGGTCCATTTCCCTCTTCAGTTCTTTCAAGTTTTTGTCGGTCTGTCTTAATTGGTAAGCCAGATTAGCCATTTGAAGCTCTTTCACCATCATCTTCTCCCAGGATGCAGTCTGACAGCCGCAGTCTACAACTAAAATAGACAAGAATGTAAATATGATTAGCTCAGATCTCATCTAGTGGAGAATTTATATAAAAATACATTATGAAGGGTGTTTTTTTAGAGCTATAGAACTTTCATTTGCAATAAAACAACGATGGATTATTCGATTGACATGAATTTTATTTATCCGTAAGATAATCTTGTGGCATTACATTTCAAATATGATTTCTGGCATATGACCGCCACGGCTGGCTCGGATGTAGTCCAATTTGGACGTCCCATTTTCGATGACTTTTTCCAAAATTTGTAGCCGTATATCGGCAAAAACGCGGCGAATGTTGTCTTCCAATTGCTCAAGGGTTTGTGGCTTATTCGCATAGACCAATGACTTTACATAGCCCCACAGAAAGTAGTCTTGTGGTGTTAAATCACAAGATCTTGGAGGCCAATTCACAGGTTCAAAACGTGAAATTAGGCGGTCACCAAACGTGTCTTTCAATAAATCGATTGTGGCACGAGCTGTGTGACATGTTGCGCCGTCTTGTTGGAACCACAGCTCCTGGACATCATGGTTGTTCAATTCAGGAATGAAAAAATTAGTAATCATAGCTCTATACCGATCACCATTGACTGTAACGTTCTGGCCATCATCGTTTTTGAAGAAGTACGGACCAATGATTCCACCAGCCCATAAAGCGCACCAAACAGTCAGTTTCTCTAGATGTAACGGTGTTTCGAAATACACTTGGGGATTAGCTTTACTCCAAATGTGGCAGTTTTGTTTGTTGACGCATTCAACCAGAAGTGCGCTTCATCGCTAATCAAAATTCGCTTATGAATGGTTCGCACAGAACCATTATTTTCGAAATGAAATTGCACTTTTTGCAAGCGTTGTTCCGGCGTGAGTCTATTCATGATGAATTGCCAAACCAAACTGAGAGTAAATCACTTCACAGCTGTGAATCAGTCGCCATCTTGAAGAGTAATGCCAACTTAAAGTTATATACCTCGAAAAAAAACACCCGTTAGTAGAACCAGAAGGTAGGTGAAATCACAAAGAATTATTATAGGGAATGCTGTGTTGCCTCACTTGATTCCTCATGTTCTGGCTCTGGAGGTATAACAACCGGAGGAGCAGGAGGAGGGGTACATGTTGGTTTCTCTTCTATTTTCACATGACATTCCTCGGGTTCCACGATTGCTTCTTTACAACTAACCGAAGGGCAGCTGCAGTTGTCCGAATCGTCTATAGACCCGTTTGCTGGGCATGCATGTTGAGGTTCACACACTTTGGTATCCTCTTCTATCGACTTATCGTCACTTTTCACACCACATATACAAGACTCATCATCGTCGTCTTGTACCATGCAAGCCTTCAACATCTCGCAAGAGCAAATGTCTAGGTCGTCAGGTTCTTCTGGTGGTTCTGGTTCAGGTGGCTCCTCGGGTACAGGTATGAGGCAAAGGCAGCTACCACCAATGGTGTCTACACTTTCGTAGCATGTTTTCTTTTTCTTACCGGGTCTATGGATATTCAGAAAAAAGAATGAGTCTGGGAAGAGTTGGTTTACCTAAATTCATTGTGGACCTTAATAAATTAGAGAAAATCTCTCAAAAGTTAACAAGCAAGAATTAAAGGCTACTCAGTTTTCTTTTACCCTAGACCTAGGCTTCTTGCTTTGTTACATAGGTCTTCAAGATTCCGAATACCCACAAGATATAACAGCTGTTTTTGATGAGATCGGTATATACGATTGTTAAAAGGATGTTGTCATTAGTGGATTGGAGCTATGAAGACCTTCTGATAGATGTCTTATGCTAAAACCTCGAAAAAATCAACTGATTCCTACTTGATTGGGGGAGGAGGTCTCTTCCCTTCACACTCAGGTCCACACTCGTCAGGCTCGTCTTTAAAGAAGAGTATGCAGGTATTTTGAGCGCAAGTATCTTCTCTGACAGGTGCTGATCTCAACGAGAAGTCTTCAGAAACCCCTCCCTTCTCCGGCATAGACTTGGCTAGCTCCTGTCTGAAGAACTCTGCAGCTCTCATGGTTCTTGCTTCGTCCTCTAGTTTCTTGGTCACCTCCACTCTGTTCTGGATACTTTTCATGAGGGTGGTGGAGGCCATGGCGAAGTTCAGCATGCTGGTCATCATGTTCAGCCATTGCTCTGCCTCCGTGGAGGTTTGAGGTGATACCTTTTCCCTAGCACAAGAGAGGCCATCAGGGTCTTTGTGACAAGTTATCGGCATTTGCGGTGGGTTCTTTTGGTGGGACTGAAATTTAACAACATTTCGGGTTTGACATTGATGGAGTGAGTTGACGTTTCATATGTGATGAGCTTAGACGCATAGAAAACAATATACTAAAAAATTGGACCTAGCTCATATTTTGAACGCTCTTTTACCGATCACTATATTAGTTCGTCACAAAATCTGTAAT
This sequence comes from Harmonia axyridis, assembly GCF_914767665.1. Lineage (NCBI taxonomy): Eukaryota > Metazoa > Arthropoda > Insecta > Coleoptera > Coccinellidae > Harmonia > Harmonia axyridis. Next base: position 39,216,274 of record NC_059505.1, read on the forward strand.
TTTTGAATTTTAAGCCTGGTTTGGTTTCAAACGATAAAGTTTGTTAGTAAACACCATAACTCCAGAACGAAAAGAGATAGAGTCTTGAGATTTTCAGAGTATGTTCGTATTTGGAAATATTGGATTCTCGAGCCGGTTAAAGTAAGGGAGAACATATGGCTCCACTATTTCTTGAAGGTAACGCAGCACTATCATGTTACTGGAATAAAGACTACTAAAGGGGACCTACTTCTCCTACTTTCATGTGCAATAGCACCCCATACCATAACGCCTACTGTCTGGTGTACATGACGCTCAATATCAAACTGAGGTTCACGTCTTTCTCCCCGACGTTGTCTAACCTTTCTTCGGCCATCATGTGCACCCAAGGAGAATCGAGATTCATCAGAAAAGACGACCTGATGCCATTCCACATTCCAATGTTGACGTTCTCTGCACCACTATAATCGTTGCTGGCGATGTTCAATCGTCAGAGGTAATACAAGATGGGGTCGATAATGCTGCAGTCCAAAACACCTTATCTGGCGGTAAATCGTTCGGATAGTTACAGAATGGCCTTGTTCTCCTAACCAATCATCTGCCAAAGATCGAGTTGTCGCAAGTCGGTCTCTAATGGCCATAAGTCTTAGACGTCGATATTGAACTTCATTTGTGCCCCTTCGACGTCCAGTGCCTACTCTTCAAATTCACTTAGCTGGCGATAAATTCCACGTACACGTGCTCTATGCAATTTTGCAACTTAACATCTACTTTGGATCACCTCGAACGTTTGGTTTGTTGTAAAATTTGAAAAACTTACAGAAAATGACTACAATATTTAAGTTACAAGAATTGTTCACATGAAAAAACCTTTTCCTCCAAATTCAATCATTTACTCCTTGCTATATTTTCTATGTTTTAACAAAAAAAACTTTGAATTTAAACAGCTCCCTCTAGGTGTTGCAGTTTATTCGTCAGTATATAACCTTGCGAATTTTGTTTTTCTATTAATTTAAAAACTCCATATTTGAACTCCGAATGAAAAATTATGTTGATCATTACCAGAATTATTTAAAATTCAAGAGGAATATTAAAGAAACTCACCCAAATTTTTCATGACAACAAAACTAACGGAGATGAAATTTTGGATGTTGATATGGAATGACGATTTCAAGCTGATCCTCACATCATCAGAACGATAGAAAAATCTAACGGAATTGTATATTTTGAGGAGTCAGTATCCTTTTCCAATTTTGTACTAGCTGCCCTCCCCAGCTTCGTACGTTCAGTTAGGTTAGGTTAGGTGCATTTCATGAAATAAAGAACCTATAGTATTGAATTTTGCGGTGCTTTTTTCAGTTCTAGTGTGCAGGTTACTTCCGAGCGCCCAGTTCCACTGAAATCTACATAAATCCTGGAGTTTCCCAATCTTCCCAAATCCGCTAAACATCCAGAGTAATTCCAGTACGCTTCGGAATCGTTCAAACTGAGACTTCTACAACCCCAATAACGAGCTCCAGAACAGCGAGACCAAAACTTCGAACCAACTACGGGATTAAGTTCAACACTCCAATACTCTACACCAGTTTCGGCAACTTCGTTGCCTTTGAAGTTGGCTCCCGTCGATAATGAGAACTGTAATGTCCCTGATATCCGGATTCGGCCACAAAAAAAAATCGTTCGACTCTAGTTTCTAGAACAGAAACCTTCAAAGGGTTCTCTGCAAGAAGGACAACTGTAAGAGCGCCATGGATTTTGGTATACACTGCAAATAAATAAGTGAGGATTTATCATTTGATTATTTCAGTAAAGTAGGGATGCTCGATCTGATGATTATTTCACTTGATTTCCGCAGCGTTTCTTATGGCGGCGCTCACGTCGTCTTTCTGTCATTGTCGTTTTGAGGTTAAACCATAGAGTCTTAAACATAGATACATGGAGTATACGCATGTCCCCAACAGGGTTAGATTACGTTTTCGCATTGTGATATACACTGCGCAAAAAAATTAACGCACATTCTGAAAATCTCAATTTTAATGAAAGTTAACTCTACATTGACTTTATAACTTATTTTTTATGTTCTCTCGGGAAGGTTTTGAACGAAACAAGACACATTAAATGGAAGAAAAATTCGGGATTTCACCGAATCTTATGTGAAAGAAGAGAAATAAACAATTTTCAAAATACTGGAATGCTGATAAGTGATTTAATACTTGGTATTTCCACCCCTTGCGTTAATTACAGCTCGGCAACGAAGGTTCATACTCAAAATGAGTGATCTTAAAATGTTCTGATCTAATCCTTCCCAGATTTCTCTGAGTTGGATTCCTAAGTCATTGAGAGTAGCTGGATGATTTTCTGAACTTCTCAGCCTTCTATTGAGGTTGTCCAAAACCTGCTCAATCGGATTGAGATCTGGACTTCTTGCTGGCCATTCCATTCGAGAGACTTCAACCTCTTCAAGGTACTCCTGAACGATGCGCGCACGATGGGGTATGGCATTATCGTCCATAAAAATGAAATTTTCACCAATGTATGGGACAAATGGCACTACATGCTCTACAAGAATGTTCCTTATATACCTATCAGCATTCATAGCTCTATTATCAACGACCACTAGGTCTGTGCGAGCAGTCAAAGATATTCCACCCCATACCATAATCGATCCTCCCCCGAAACCAGTAGTATTCAGGAAATTGCACTGAGCATATCTTTCATGTGGACGTCTGTATACAAGGGAACGTCGATCACAATGGTAGAGGCAGAATGTGGACTCATCTGTGAAGAGAACTCTTTCCCAATCAGCCTCTTCCCAATGGATATTCTCTCTCGCAAAATCCAAACGTATATTGAACGAAATATATTTATTTGAAAATGCTTGCAGTTGGGAAATTGGTCCATTATTTGAGAAATGATAGGTTATGAACTGAAATTTTCAAAAAAAAAATGAATATTTTTTCAACGCTGCCACTTCTCGTGGACGCAAGATACGGACTGGATACCTCATTATGTTGTAGATCAGAGCTCGATCTTCAAAAAACGATTTCATTCGAGGTGTCTGTGTCGAATATTTCAGGAGATATAAAGATTTCAGTATGAAGGTTCGATTTCAACTGATTTTTTCCCAAATTTTAATTTCAAATTTCTCTTAAATTGTGGGTGCTACGAAAAATCGGTCAGCGGTGTTAGAATTGTCGATCCCTAGAAGGAGTTGAGGCCCATCAAAAAAAGTTGCAGGAAAAACCACGCATTAAAGGGTTATTTTCAAAAGTAATTTTTCACTTTTTATCAAAAAAAAAATATTATCTAATATCAACTCACACTAAGGTTGATTGTACCCATGGAAAATCATAAGAATCGTAGGAAGTTATTGGGAAGTAATGGGAAGTCGTTGGGAAGTCAATGTACAAATTTGGGGTACCTTTTCACCCTTCAGATAAATCCTAAATCCGGTCCATTCCTCCAAAATCAGACCTCGAAAATCTCATATTGCGTTGAAATAACATCAACCCCAATCGACTCCTCATTCTCCGACTCAATTCCATCCTTGGGGCACCCCTTTTTCCCCAATCCACCCTCTTACAATTTGTCCTATTCGTCAAAAACCCTACATTGTGGCCCTGGGCCGATAAGCCAGGTCTGAGGTCAATCAGAGTGGATATCACAAGAAATAAATTTTTATGGACCATTTCGATAATGCTGTGGGGCTCAGTTGGGAACGTAGCGCTGGTGTATTTTTCTATGGGCGGGCCATATCGTCTTCACGCTATAAGCTCTCTTCTATGGATGCGACAGATCGATAACAGAGAACCGAACAGTTTGTAACGTAATCGTAAAACGTTACATATTCAATTTGGTCCTTTGCTGGGTTTTTATTACAACGATTTTTGAGGGAGTATTAGGGATTTACTTTCTGTCAATCGGTTGCTTGAAATCTTACATACTGGGATTATTGATATTTGAAGTTGGCAAAACTGCCATTTGTATTCACATTGAATATCATCTGCTGTTATTTAGTTGGTTTATATTTTTCTAAGGATCATCTCTTGTGTTTCGTAATGTTGAACATTTAAACGAAGATTTGTCAAGCAATAATATTCTATTTTCAGTCAAATAATTCTAAAATGAAAGTGAATAAATGTTTCCATATATCTACAGAGTGAGTCAATAGAGCTCCATCGATCAGTTACTCTTGGATATTTTGGGCTAGGAGAATGTAGGTACAAATGTACCTACAAGAAAGAGTTTCAGGAGAAGGAAGTAACCGAAAGAGAAATACTCTGGCGGAATCTTCGTGGTTTGTATTACTCCAAAAAGTTTCTTCGAAACTTTAACTCTACGAGATCCAAGAAGTATCTGGATCTAAGTAAAAATATGCTACACCTCCTCACTGGATTCCTCACAGGGCATTCGCCTTAGAAAATACCTCATGAGAATGGGTCGAGAATGAGAGATTCATCAGAAAAGACGACCTGATGCCATTCCACACTCCAATGTTGACGTTCTCTGCACCACTGTAATCGTTGCCGGCGATGCTTAACCGTCAGAGGTAACACAAGATGGGGTCGATAATGCTGCAGTCCAAAAGACCTTATCCGGCGGTAAACCGTTCGGACAGTTACAGGATGGCCTTGTTCCCCTAACCACTCATCAGCCAAAGATCGAGTTGTCGCAAATCGGTCTCTACTGGCCATAAGTCTTAGACGTCGATCTTGAACTTCATTCAACATTCAACAAAGTGAAATAGAGACCACTTAAAAAAAATGAAACATATTCTAAATTCTCTTGAGCAGTGTATATTTTTATCTGAAAGAGTCTCATCAATATTCATCGTACAAATGATCTGCTCAGATGTCTACAAACTTTTTTCAAATCGAACTGAACCTTATTTCAGTCATATTGGAATTATTAAAAAGTTTGCAACCATCTGGTTGCAAACTTTTTCTCAACTGCTCAGATAAGCAGACCATATGAGCGATGAATATTGATGAGACTTTTTTAGCTGAAAATATACAGTATGAGGATTCAGACTATGTTTCTGTATTTTTACGTAATGTCCATCATATTTCGCCAAAATATTTCCTGCAAATATTTTATTGATTTCTTTGATTTCTTTAATCGATACTATTCAATTATGGGGTCTTCAGAATTGCCAATGTCATATTAATTCGAATAAAAAATCTTTATGGTGTTCATAATTTGCTTCAATTTTGTCAATGAAACCTATTAAATAGATATAAAAATTATTTCCCTCTTTACATTATGCCCAAGAGCCATAAAGTTTTCAGAATATTTCCAAGAGAATAATAAATAACAAGTTTTCTTTTCATATTGTAACATATTCTTTCCAGAAACATCTTTGAGAGCAATGTTTCGGAAAGTGATACAAAAAATTCTGATAAAATAATGCATCGTTTGTGTTTTATTGACCTATTTCTGGTACTTTTTTAATTCATTTGTACAAAAACAGTATCATCACACTATGAATGCAATATGCAATTCCATTTTTGGATAGGTCTTCTTATTGATCGTGACTAGAAAAAATAGAGACAATACAATTCTAAAAATTTCCATTTCTCTAATTAGAATTTTTTCCTTCTAGTGAATACAAATCATATATGAAGTATTGATTAGTTATTTCGATAGTTCCTTTCAAATATTTCATGAATCAAATAACTCCGAACATTAATTCTCCTCGAAAATTTCAAAGTGATAAATAGAAAATAACACTATTTCAATATTATCGTATTGATAGTCGCCCACAATTTTAAAAGAAATAAAACACAAACATTGGAAGTAATTTAATGCATTCGCAACGCACGTATTTCCATAACAATGAAAAATATATTCCATAAAAGTCTGATAACAACTCATTATCACAACCAAAAAAATACACTGGTATAATCACAAGTTGAATTTCAACCCATTCCTTGAGCCATAACGATCACAGTGGCGTAACGGAGAAAAAGACAATACTATCAGGAGGTATTTCATGATGCTACCACACATCTTATTGACGATTGCAGGAAATAATACCATATGGAAAGTATGAATTGTATCAATTCGATCTGAATACTTCTTTCTGTCTAAAATAGTTCAAAACAACTTAAGCCTGAGATAAAAATGCAACAGACTCTGGAGAGGTTTTCGTCTGATCCTTGCTCTTGATCTCCTTCATTTCAACAATTTTCGGAGGTTTAACCCCCTTGAGCATCATTTGTATCTGCTCCAAAGTTTTTCCTTTGGTTTCTGGCACGGCCAACATGCAGTAAATAGAAGTGAGAAAAGCACACGCTGCAAATATATAAAAAGAAAAATACATTCCTACAGATCTTGAAGACCAGAAGAAAACGTAAACAGACAACATCGCCCAAGCTATATAGAAAGCATCCGCTAGACACATCCCCATAGCCTTCACGTTAGCAGAGAATAATTCTGCAGTTAAAACGATTGGTAGAAGTCCAAGGCCCACTTTAAAAACTAGAGCATACGCCAACACACAAACTATAGGTATCCAACTTATTCCATCCACGTTATAACCCACTTGTTTCAAGTGGAGGAATATCGCCAAGATTACCAACACTATACTGGTGAGGAAGCTGGAGATCGTAAGAAGAATCTTCCTTCCAAACTTGTCGCATACCAAACCAGCCAAAAAGGCGGCTATCATCATGAATAAAGCAAAAATCATGGCAGTGTAGTTGGTGTGGAGGTAAGTCGAACTGGCAGCTCCTAAAATCATATGCATGTTCATCATTATCACGCTGTATGCACTGAAATGTTGAGCTCCATTTAGAACAATCATTATGGTCAAAGCCTTGCGGTTGTTTATCCCAACGAAGAGATCTTTGAACCTCCCGCTTTCCGATTTTTGTCTCTCTATAGCCGTCTTCATCTCTGTGATTTCTTTCTCAACATTAGGGTCAGCTCTGAGTCTCTCTAAGGAACGTTTGGCACTACCGTATTTCCCTTTGCACAAATAGAAGTAGGGTGATTCAGGCATGAAGGAGAATGTTAAGATCTGAACGGCTAAGAAGAAAGCTGCGACAAGCGAAGAAGTCTGTATGGCAACGTATGGACCAATAACGTACATCAGCAAGATTCCTATGAGCATCATTGTGAAGATCAGAGAAGATAAAAACCCTCTGATCTTCTGGTCCGCTATCTCAGCTATATACATGGGTGCAGCTATGAAAGCTACATCGCCTGCTGTTCCTACCATGAACCTGGCCACCAGTATCCAAGGAGCTGTATTCGCAATGGCTATTATCAACCAGGCAGCCAAGTTGATCAGTCCAGCCATGAGTATGGTGTATTTTCTACCGATCTTGTCGACGAGGAAGACAGTGACAGGTACACCAAAGATGGCACCTAGGAGATAGACGTTTTCTAGGTTGTCCTTGTCGTTTTCTGTGATTTTGATGGGGGAATCGGGCGCTTCCAGCTTAGGTATTATGGGAGCTGACCAACCGTAGGACATTCCATCGGAGATGGCGCTGGTGGTACCTGGAATTGATTTAAATCAATGATGATGTTAAGAGTTTCAGAATAAGAGTGCGAAAGAGGATCGATACGGTTGATATAGCGCTTCAAGTTGAAAAGTGAACTTCATACTGCTAAGAGATCGGTAGGTACAGATAGTTCCTTATGAGCTTATAATATCAAAAAACATCAAATGGATAATTTTAAGGGCTTGGTAAAAAACCTTTATGCATGGTACAGCTTTCTGGATTATTTATCTTATTATGTTAGTTCTTGTTAACAGGTTTCTGAGCCAAAGACGTCGGTCACTGATTTACTTCCGGCATCTCACTACTAATACAATGAAAATTAATTATTGATATGCTGATAAAAAAAAATTACTTCCTCGAGCGGGGTTCGAACCTGCAACCTCCGAATCACGAGTCCAGTGCTCCACCAACTGAGCTACCGAGCAATATTCTCAGTTGATCTGACGCACACGATTTTGATTCTTCACATCCCAACAGCTCAAATTTTTCCACAAGTTTCACTTTGCCGGCCGAGAAGGTGCTTCACGTCAACCCAAAACTACTTTAGTTTTGCAAACTGTGACTGCAAAAATTTAACTATTTTTGTGTATTTCAACAATTTCAATGAGTTGTTGAAACATGTATCGTTTTATTTTTAGTAATGGTGTAGTTTTTACTTCTAAAAAGTCAAAAGATGACAGTTGACCATAAAACGGCTGTTCAAAATGAAACCTCTCATGGGAAACCCTTTAGAAACGTCACTTTTCAGCATTTAAGAGAAAATACATTTGTTCAAATCAAGAAAAAAACCAAAAACAAAAAACACTATCATTATCTGGATATTTTAGACTTGCTAATCATAGACAACATTTGACTTCAATCATAAAAATTTGAAAAGTATTTGTCTCGATTGAAGTAACAAACCAAAAGGACGCCGCTGACGTAATTACCATACACAACATATCAAACTTCACACAATTTGGTCGACTCGAATTCACGGTAATGAGTCTGAAAATAATCTTAATTAGCGTTGAAAGCGCCAAGACCTTCAAAACAAAAAAATTATTACATATTTTAGTGCTTCGGACAACCGTTTTCATGAATTCCTTTTTTGAGGAAAATTCAACCAGACGTGTCAACGCTGTTCAATGCCAAATCCAAAGTCGATGGACCAATCATGTCATTAAAACGGATCGTAAAAGAATGAGTAATTCGTACAGTACACGCAAAATAAAAATTTGCTTTGGGTTTAAAATTCCATTGCAATTTTCACACAATAATACAAAGAATCGTCAACGACATTACCACCTGATTAATCTTGATTACATACTACAGGTATCAAATCATTAGGGCGAAGTTGATTCCTGTTATATATAGAATAAGCATTTCAAAATGCATTGGAAATTTAGTGTTAATAATGTCTTCAGAATCATAAAAAATTCAAGAAGAATATAGACAAGAATACGTAGTATTTCATTGACAACAGATCCCTTCTATTCCCTACAGTAGTTTTCGTTGAAAAGTCTAGGGCATAATCATAGATTGTATATAAGAAACCATCTGATTATTATTTTTGGATTTTCCACTCGAGTTTTCACTGTAAGCATATTGAGATCAATCAAAACAATGCATCGTTAAGATTCTATACAATTAACACTGTTAATTAATGTTGTATTAAGAGTTTACGGTTCGTTAGGCTTCCTAAGATGATATTTTTAATTGATAGGGTCGTAATCACGTATTTTGGTTTATTGACAACGTCTCAATGAATAGATACAAACGAGTTCTCAACAAAAAGCCCAATTTAATATGTGTTATCCTTGGAACTTCATATATGCAAATAATGCTTGAATAACATCAGGTATTCCAAGAATTCTGATATTATTTTATCAATTTGTAATTTTTTTTCAATCACATAACATTGTTTTGGTAGAATTTTGCTGAGAAAATAATAACCCAATAAATTCTGAGTCAGAAAATAAATAGAAACACATTTCACAACCAATCCACTGTAATCAATTACCTATTAAGATAAGTATGTTTATGGATAGTTGGATATTTTCGTATAAGTAAAATGTGCATTTTAACAGAAGGTATATTAAATATCTATATCAGTCTAAAATGCGATTTGAATGCTTAACAATTGAGTAATCGTATTGTCGATATAATTGGTAATTTATTTCTTTCAATCTTATCTAGATTATTTTAATTATCTATGTAAATTTTTTTCATTAGATTTGTTAGATATTTTTTTTGAGCTCAGGAAAGCGGATGTACTAATTTTTTTATTATTTTTCCTGGTTCTACATAGATTTTGGCATAGATAGGTCAAATGATTTTTTCCCGTGAAAGGATTATTATTAGAAACAACAAACCGAAAATTTTATCTAGCGTAGGAAACACCGATTGTAGATAATTGTTACAAACTGATAAGGTCGATAATATGATTGAACGGTGTATTGGCAATAAGCAATAATCCATATCGATGTTGCATATTCATCATTTATCGAAGAGCTGGGTCTAATTCTTTTCGATTAGCAAAAACCAAATAACCACCTGATAATATAATTCTCTGTTGTGTATAAACACAAAGTGAAATTCTATAATTGGATTATTGATTCGAACTTTGAGTGCATGGAAACATTTTTGATCCAATTTTGTTGATTATTTCCAATTAAAATATGTACATTGTAATAAATCGGGGAAATTTGTATAGAAGCAATTTCCTGAAATTTACCCGATTTAAGTTTTGAATGCGAATACTGAATTACCCTAAAAACGTATTGAATATCCTACTTGATAAACCGATCCATCAATTTTGAAGGATAGAAATCAGGAAATTGGATTATTTCTGAAAAATCATACAAATTTTATATATTATATTGATTATATAACTAATTCATTAAAATCTAGTATCATGGTTTGATTTCTGAATGTTTGTGATTATTTATAATTTCTTTCATTGTATGGTTGCAAGGGCGTAGAATTGAGGGAGGGTTCTGGTGGTAAAATAATATGAAATTTCAGAAATCTCGCAAAGACGAAGAATGAAAATTTCTCCATAAAATGAACCAACAATAATCATTTTACTCTCCTTTGAAATCGAACAGTCAGTAAAAAATCAGACCCCTTTACTGTTTATGAGTTAATATCGCTTTCAAGATGAGTACTTTTATTGCACAACGAGCTCGTCTTTGTCCGAGGTTTATTATTTTCCTTAATCTACCGCTTTCTCTGCATCGCCCTTTATTTGCCATCTGTGATTTTTGCTTTCGTCATCGATATATACTTACCCGTTGTTTTCGGTTTTTTGTATCATTCTCGTCACAAAATTTCAATACGTAGTTATCAAAGAACTGAACTGAGTAATTCGCATGAAAACATTTTGTGGGCTGTGCTGTAGAATTTATTGTGTTTCATTCAAATTGCAATTAATTTGTGGAAACATCAGTTTTAAATTGACTATATCTAGAGGGTGTTCCTAAATTGGAGGTACAAATGAAAATGACAGATTTCTCGGATCATTTCAAGAAAAAAAGTCCTATAACATGAGTCCGTAAACGCTTTGTTTTTGAGATAGAGGTGTTAAAGTTCAAGTTTTCCTCTCATAGCACCTTCCCTCCACAAGATATTCAACTTGAATTGGCATAGATATTCCAATTTATAGTTTTCATCATTTGATATCCTAATTTTGAATAAAAATCTACAGGGTGAATTTTTTTTGGTGCCCGCTTCTTTCCTCCAGAATTTTTTGGTGGCCCACTGGTAGTTCAGAAAAATTTAAGAAGAAACTCTGGTTCAGTACTACACTTTTTGGTTTGTTGTAGTTTTGTCGTATCTGCAATCTATTTCGAGAAAAAAATTAAAACAGCTCTCTATAGTAATTCTCAGGAAAATCCAAATTGTTATAAAAATCCAGTTAGGTAGCTGTGATAAATGAATTAATTATAAATTTTGGTACTTATTTACCAACTCTGTAGCGAATATTATTAAAGATTCGAAAAACTGGAAGCATTACAAAAAAGTAGGATTACAAGAAACACCCTGTATCTCAAAAACAAAGCGTTTGAGGGCTAATGTTAATGGGCCATTTTATTTTTGAAAATATCCAAGGAACCTCTCATTTTCCTTCGTAACTCCAGTTCAGGAACACCCAGTATAAGATAAGAACAATCGAATTGATAGTAAAAAAAAAATTGTTTTGAGTAATTTGGTTCAAACTTCGTTATCAAACCTCTTTTTCTCACATTATAGATATGATTAAACAATGTCATCAAAAATGTTTTTTTTTCGATTACCCCCTCAAGAAAAAGAAAGATCTACGCCCTTGTATGGTTTGGTTGCTCCCGAGAAACGTAAAATGAGTTCAATAAATTGATGAAGAAAAGACAACACACATTCCAATGAAACGATATTTACTCCTCACATGTGTGTTTTATTGTTTAGAAATATCTTTGCCAAAACAATGATCTGTGTTATTGAACTTACAGCTCAGAACAGCCAAAATCTGAGGATAGGTTCCAGCAAACATGTACCTCAACCCATTATTGTGCTCCTCCATCTCAGATTGTTTGTAAACTTTCAAATCTAGATGTGTTTATATTTTTAAAGCTCACATTACTGGCACTTGTGATCTGACGAGATTGCATGGAGGTGCAATCTCATTTCAAATCAAATCAATTTTTTGAACTTCACCTATACCGACTTGACCTGATGTTTAACATCGAATGATTTAAATTTTTAATTCCACACAACGATTGTCACTCCCAATAAAATTCCAATGCACAACGTTGCCGGGTTTCCTGGTTGAAATTTATAATTTATCGTTTATCAATAGACACACGCCGATGATTGCAGAAACAGATATAGAAATTCACTCTACAGGGTGTCTATTTCAGGATTTAGTTCGTTACAGGAGCTAAAAAGCAAAAACAAAAATTCAAAAAATGTCTGTCTGTGTGTGCGAGAATCTTTTTAACGATGGGTTTGAAATTGTAATTTTAAAAATATTATATTTGAGGAAAATCACAACAGGAGTTTCCAATTTTTTTTTAATTTACAAATTGTTTTCTTGTTATTCCTCTGAATTCATGAATATTTCAAATAGGGTCCTCCTTCTCTTGAGTTTAGGAGATTCTGCATTTCCCAACAAAAGTGACAAATTTCCAGAGAAATTCATAAAACCATTTGATCGTTTCAAGAAATTGATCGTTACAATCTGACATTGTGAGTCATTAGGCTGACATTCCAGTATTTATGTGGTTTTGTTAAAAAATACAACGTTGCCATATATGTCCAAAATACGGGTATATAAGATAATCGGAAATTCTTCAAATATTGTTACAAAAGAATAAAAATCAGATTCAATGAAATTTGTCGCTTAGGAGGATTAAATTCTATTCAGACAAGTCCTAAGTGTATTTGGAGTGAAAACTATCACATACGTTCCTTATTTCCAAGATAGTTATCTTTTTAGGAAAAAAACTGAAGGTTTTCCAATTAGAATTTTGAATCTCCGTTTTCTGGGCAGCTGTCACTTTTGCAGTAACGTAACGTAATTGAATTGTTACAATTCACTAAAAAATTGATGAAGAGTCAGAGTTCGCAACAGAGATTGGGAGTCTAAAGATTTTTTCCCTGAGTATTATAGTTCTTGAGAGGTTCTCAGTGGTCATCGAATTTTGGACACCCTGTACAATGTCTCTCATTGTACAAAAACAAAAGTAAACGTCAACGTATCTCTCACCTTCACTCATGAAATTTTCATTATACAGAGTGTGTCTTTGACTTGTACATATATTTCAACCGAAGATTACTGAGGTCAGAAGAAACACTTTTTTTTATCCTTTACTATTTTGTCTGATTCGATTTTTTTTTTCTCACCTTGTATAGCGAGCATTCTGAAGTTGACCGGACTTTGATGGAATTTTATGTTTGGAAAAGATTCAACACATCAATAACAAACTATATTCCCAATATAATTTCATTCGATTGCATTTCATTTGTGAGATATAACTAAAAATTACATTTTTTATGGATTGTCAACAGCCTGTATCTTTTCAACTGAGCCGAATCGAAAAAAATGTTAAAGAAAAACCGTGTTTTCTTCGACCGCAGGAATCTTTAAAATATACGTTCAAGTCAAAGACTCACCCTGTATACTTCTTTTTGACAACTTCTTGTAATAACGGTCGCCCCTCTTAAGTTAATATATTACCCAAAGCCAATACCGTTTGACATCATAATAGTGTACTCGAACTAAGAGTAATGTCGAAAAATTGGTAAATTCCACTGATGACTTTCTTTATTACATGGTGAATTATGAACTGAACGAATTTCATTTTGAATAATGTTTGACTCACCCCGTATCTAACAATAATTTTTATCAAAAATGAGTCTAAAATTATTAATTTATGAGTAATCAATATTTGTCGTGCAAAAGTGTTTCATTCAAGATGTTTCCCTCGAGAAATGTTACTTCGACACTTTCATTTTCCAATTTCGACACCCTGTATCTCAAAAACTAAGGATTGAGTTGTACTCACAGACTTCTCGTTCAGGTAGACATATTCCAAAAAAAAAAATTCAGAAAAATTTACCGGTGACAATTTTTTCTTTAGGTTACTGCCTGGTCCTTCAACTATCCTTGTGATTTTCATGAGACCTAACCTCAAACAATCCCTTCAATATCTCCATTTTCATCCGAGGCGGCAACACTGGGAAAACTAAAGTAGCCGAATTTCAATTTCCGTTTTTTTTTTATTGAAAAATACAAGTGTATTATTATGCAGATGGGGTCTTCAGATTCTGCGTTGGAACATCCTCAAAATTCAGACCACGCGTCTACGATAAAGGGACACGCGCAAAACTTTTCTACGTTTTTCGATTTGGGCAAGAATCAAAAGGGACTTTGGATGGTTCAAGTTTGATGAATAATCCACAAAGGATATGGCAGAACTTTGAAAACCCTACTCCTACCTTCGTTACGTTCTCATCAATATTTCAAATTGGGGATTATAAGATGCCCGTCTTTTGTATGAAGACGGGGTATCATCTTGAATTTAGCATTTGATGGAGATTGTTAGCTCTATCAACTTCCTGGTCAATCAGAAACTGTAAAGTTGAAACTGTCAGTTGTCACCATCCCCTAGATTACCTGATTTAAATTGCATTGGGTACGCATCAAATGCGATAAAACATTCGCACGGCATATATTTCTGCAATCTCGTGCGCGCTTAGACTAAATAAGGAGATTCCTCGAGCGCCGAGAGACTGAAGCATTCGCCAGTGTGACTTTATTAGTAGTTTTCTTAACATTTCTATAAAATATTTTGGTAGTTTCAGAAATATCTTTCCAAACTTGGCGAAAATGGTCAAGGATTATTATCAACGCCAGCATCTTGAGCTTTTGTTGGAAGACAATTTTCCCGAACTGTTCTTACAGTTACAAAAACCTGCAATAGATGAGGCTTGAAATCGAACAAAGCCTGGAGGTTTCTCAATATCAAGAAACTTTATTTTTTATTTTGTTATGATTCAAAGTAATTTAATTTATGTTTGTATTCCAAAAAAGTTGATGTTTTCGGTTCTTCTAAACAAAGAATTCAATAAATCAAAGTTTTTCGGCAAAGTTCTTCCTATTTCATCATTTTTTTATTTATGGTACACTACACAATGCTGAAAATCACGTAGCTTGATATGATTAAAGTACTTGATAAATAAAAACTTGAATTGACTTTAACTTGGGCTTGCTTGACTAGAAATCAATTCAAGCTCAAGCAAAGCTGTGAATTCCTAATTTCCACCTAGATGCTGAAAAGTTTCACAGCAGTTTCAATGATTACCTATCCACTAATACACGAGGCATTACAATAAACAATTATACTAACTGTATGTTTATTGATATTTAATGTGTAGTAATTTTGTCGATAAATATACCTATTGAAATTTTAATATTTTTGGTTTCCAATTTTTTTGGAATTGAATAATGTAGGTAGGTAATTTAGGTATTACATTTTATTAGGTAGACGTCAGTAAGTAATTTGAACCTTTTTTATTTGATGGTTCTTTTCCTTACTTGATGAAAATTCATTGTCGAATAATGAAATAAAAAAAATTATTTCCACAATGTTTTTTTATAAAACATGTGGAAATCAATTTTATGACATCGAACATTGGACATTAGGCGCTGGTATAAACACTTACCGACGCTTCAGGTCTAGCAACGCGTGAATGAGAACTACCCCATCTTGGCTTAAGAAAACTCGATCTTGCAAAAAATAATTTCCTTATTTGCTCCAGCTCTATCATGAAAGAAATGAGGAACACCCTTTCCAAAGGTTGTAAATTGTAATTTTCAATTCCCCAACTCTGAATTCTCTTACGTTCTGATCGAATTTTCCTCTTTTCGAAAGAGTACGTGCTTAAGTTTTCCAGAAGCAATTAGCGGTAATTACATTTCGTCTGCTCTCAAAAAGAAATCATTAAGTCCTTTCAAGAAGCTTCCAGTTGGATGGAAGCCTTTGTGAAAGGTTTCGAAAGGTCAAAGGGTTCTTATCTTGGGAAGAGGAGGACAAAGAATGGCTTATTATAAAAATTGACATATGCCAAGAAGATAAGGTAAGGAAATAATGAGGTAAACTAACTGAAGAAGTTTTTATCTTTCATTAAATCTTTTTGATGAGGCGACTTGTTCATTGGTAAGGATGTTGAAGAAACATTTGTGAGCACGCCAGTGATTAGGGTTTGACTGGAAGTAGAGAAAATGTGAATTTATATCCACCTGAACTTTGTTAAAATTGTATAACAAGAACCTATTCATCAGGTTCTGTTTGCAGACAACAATCTTTCTCCTCTCTCTAAATTCTGTCTGTTTCCCGAAGAAGAGAAAACTTTATTTTTAATATAGTCAAGTGAATACAAAAGGTTGTCTTCAAGTGAAACGTTTATTTCGTATCCTAGAACAAAAATTGACATATGCCAAGAAGATAAGGTAAGGAAATAATGAGGTAAACTAACTGAAGAAGTTTTTATCTTTCATTAAATCTTTTTGATGGGGCCTTCTGACGACTTGTTCATTGGTGAGGATGGTGAAGAAACATTTGCGAGTACGCCAGTGATTAGGGTTTGACTGGAAGTACAGAAAATATGAATTTATATCCACCTGAACTCTGTTAAAATTGTATAGCAAGAGTCCATTCATCAAGTTCTGTTTGAAGACAACAACCTTTTTCCTCTCTCTATATTCTGTCTGTTTCCCGAAGAAGAGAAAATTTTATTTTCAATATAGTCAAGGAACACAAGAGGTCGTCTTCCAGTGAAACGTTTATTTCGTATCCTAGGACAAATTCCTATTGATCCCATTACGCTTCCACTGCGAGTGCTGGGCCCATAACTTGTTGTTTATTCGGATATGTATTTTATTTCAGATCTATGTACATTAGTTAATATTCTATTTGAAAAATATATCTTCAAAATTCCATTTGGTCATCTATGTTCGCGGATATACCTATACAGGGACTTTTCTTCTGAACTTACAAAGTTATTCTCATTAATCCTGGGACACCCTGTTGAAAATGCTAAAAATCAGTACTATAAAATAACTCAAAAACGATTCCATTAGTATTTGATACAAAGGTATATAATTCGGAAACCATTTTGCATCAAATAAATGTTTGAATAATCAATAATTTCTGTGGAATGGACGCTCTTTCCACCAAACATTTCAGGATTGTATATATTTGGAGGAATTGAATAGGTACACTATGACTTCAGGCTTGCAGCCCACATCAAAATAATATCAACTATTCATATTAGGCGAAGGAAAACTATAAATGAAATATGAAAATAGAAGTGAAACACACAATCGAAAATTCAGTGTATTCAAACTAGGGGAAATTGGATTTAATGGAAAATTCAGGTACTTCAATAATAGCCATCAAAGCCATCAATATATATGCATGTTCAATTCCAACATTCTTTGGATCCATTTGATGGATTTGGCCCTTACGTGATGGAAAATAATTGCCACAAATATTATATTGATGAAAATTATTTTGTTTCATTTCATTAAATCTTCAAATACCTATAGTTTCATGCTATGCAACTTAGAAGTTTAATGGCAAGAGCAATAAACGAGCACCATCCGAAAAGCAGCATTGAGATGACAACACTGCTGAGGTATAGAGAAGGCTATTAACTCACATTTGGTGAAAAGTATCCAAAAACGATAGATTTTCGTCTAACCATCTAAGTGATCTGAACTTCGAATCTACGTGTTCCATAAATCTTAGTTTCGTATCAACAATAAGACCCAAATTTGCAACAGGGAATCTTTAACATTATTGGCACAAAATAACAACCTAAATAGGGTTTATACCGAGCTCAGAATGTGCCAGAATTAGCTCTAAATCTGAATTTGTTCTGAGTTGCTTTCTTTTAGTTAGAACTTTGCTTATTGGTGCATGCGAATCTATGAACCGAGGAATATTCGACGTTAAAAGCTTTACCTCTCGATCAATATCGACTAATTGAAAAACTTTCAGCCAAGGGAATCTTTTCAGATCGGTTCAAAACCGTCCATAATCAATTTCATTATATTTGGTCTACATCCTACACCTAAAACATAACTTTTGCGAAATGAGGGTAGTCGTATTTTATATTTTGATAGGGTACAAAACATCAGTTGGTGATGCACAAAAGTCTGTTGTTCTGCATTCATCAAAATTGTGATATGTCTCAGAATATGCTGTTAGGCGGGTTTGCGCATCCACCAATTTGGCGAAATTGAGAGTACGCATAATATCCATTAAGTTCAAAGTTCTACCGCTTGTTGCAATGTAGAAGTGTGAATTGATATCGCTGAAAGACATAATAGTATCAAACGAAGTGTATATTTCTGTTAGAGTTTCTTCTAGGCTCCCCACTTCAGAAGTAGGTGGTCGATATATGCACCCCACAATGAAATATCCCGAAATTCTTACCCCTAACAAGCCTGCTCTATAAATTCCCTATTTCCGACAGACTAAGGTGTTCCTTATATAAATCCAACACCACCTGCTCTAGTCATTTGATCCAAGTTTCTTACATTTACATTACCTTCATCATTATTTACTGCAACTTGGAGTCTTGTAGGCATAATGTATGTGTATTCAATTGTAATTTTTCTATTCCCTTCCTCAAAATAGTGAAAACAGGTCTGTTTTCTCTAAAATAAATACGCCAACAAAATATTCTGATTATTCAGTTGAGTGCATCCACCAAAAAATGTAGTCCTTGCATGGCAATTCAAAATCAATAAATTTAACTATCATAATTTGATTAAATTCGCTTCACGAGACAGAAAAGAATAATAATAACACATTCGTACAAATTTATGAATTTGGTGAACTTTCAACTAGGCATATTTAGGTGAAGCTGAGGAAATAATATAAATTATAAAAAAATCCCAAAATGTACCTACCTAACGGTTTATTCATTTTTTGATTTTTAGCTATTTTCTTGAATTGTGTTTTTTTTTTCAGTTGATATACTTAATAATTTTTGTGTGTGTTAAGTATGTAGCTATACACAAATATTAGGGTTCATACAGAATTTGTGTATTCCTTATTGGAAGAAAAGGAAAATAAAACATAAAATAAAAAATAAGATAATTTATTTAAGAGATGAATACAATATTCTATCACAATATATATCTTTTCGATCACATTAGAATAATGGTAGATGATTATCAATTTCAAAAACTGTTGCTTTCAAGTTAACAAAAATTATAAAAAAAATGAGACCTAAGACTTTCTGTACAATATGTTCAATCGTTTTTGTCAACTCAAACGCGATAATATCCTACGGTGAATTGTACCTTTACATAATTATTTACATTCGTAAACAAAATCAAAATGTCTACAATAGTACCATGGCTTAAGTAACATAATACTCAGTCCAAATCATGTCATAATACTATTAAAGATAAAAAATTGCGATAATTCCCTAAATTCTGGAAAAATCATCCAGAACATTCATTCAGTCATTTAGAAAATGAGAAAATCTGCCTACAATCTTATCCTAAACTAAAATTAAGTAACTTACAAAAATTCAACAATTTAAGTGATTTATTTTAGGCACTGCCGTCTAGGAAGCATAAGAATGATTTTTGGTTATCAATACAAATTTCCATTAAATTAGAGAGTCTCGCGAAGGAATTTCTGAATATTTAAAAAGCATGGATTTTTATGGTAATTGCCTTTTATGATTATTCTCTGTGCGTTGAAGGTACGTCAGAATATTTGATTCATTCTGATAGAAATCAAAGTTAGCGTTTTTTACACTGGTTGATTTTTAACGGGAAGATAAAGAGCTGACAGTCCGGTAATCAATTCTCTGTGGGTCGGAAGTATCAACAACTCTATGACAAAATTGCCCGAATGTGCGTCATAGAAATGAGGTTAAAAAAAGCACAGAAACTTGAATGAGAGAAAGTTAATCGAAATAAATTATGTCAGTGGATTCTGTGTCGGAAAGTTTACAGTTTTAGCGAAGTTGACGAACAAAAAGTGCTGCGAAGTTAACTCGATATGCGAAGAAATGTATATTAACCGTCTGAGACTCCGAGAAAAGGGTAGAAAAGGGTTCTCCAGTTGGTTTTTAATGAGTGGAAGCGGGTTTGAACAAATTTCTGGCTTTTGTCCGCCATTTGTGGCTAATTGTTGGGAAGACTTTGTCCTTTAAACGGTGTCTAATTCGCTCGAGTTAGTCTCCGGAAGCTTCGTTGTTTCCAGCGGTACTCAATTATGTTCGTAATCATTGGGAGAATGGCACAGCGAGAGCCAATTTAGATCAAAGTCGACATAAATCCAAACTTTAGCTAAATTCTAAAAATAAATCTGATGTAGTATGCAATACTTTTGAATTTTTCAAATAAAAAACTAGTGGTATTAGATCGGGTGAGCTTGAAGGCTTCATGAATAAAGTCAATTATGTCGACCAAGATCGTTTTTCGTAATATTCATATGAATAAGAGCGAAAGATTTTATTATATCGGGCTAACAAGATCCGAAATCACAGTGTTCAAAATAGAAAAGAAGCTTTGTTTTGGTGATAAGAAGATGTCACTTGTAGAATTTTTTTGGCAACTAATCGTTAACTTATCTAGATCAACATGAATCGAAATATATAATAAAAATCTTTCACACTCATTTTTGAGCTCTTTTGAAATGTGCCGTTCCTACTTGTCGAAAATGAGCCACCCTATATTTAAACGATTCACAACACGACAGACATCGATCCCGATTGGTGCGTAGATAACAAATGGAATAAATTTCGTAACGTATGTACAATTTAAGATCATCTCCGTTCGAGATAATCTATTATTCACAGCTTCTCACAGAATTCATATCAACATAAATATCTTCGAAAACTGGTCCAGGTCCAAGTTTGCACAAGTGCCCGTCTATCTTACATTTTGGCATAATTAAGGTACATCGTAAACCACCTACGCCTCCTCCAAGAAGGCCTGGCTTTCTGGTGAAGTTTCCTTGTTGTTTAGGTTGCTCTCCTTGCTCTTCGTGATCTCGATAAGCTCCAGACTGGCTCTGGTCACTGGAATACCCTTGAGGATCATCTGGATCTCTTCCAACGTCCTCCCTTTGGTCTCTGGCACCACCCAAGCACAAAAGGCGGCAGATCCCAAGGAGCAGAAGGCAAATATATAGAAAGGCACTGACATACCGAAGGTCCTTGAGGTGTACAAGAACAGATACACGGAAATCAAGGCCCATATTAGGTACAAAGCGTCAGCTGTAGACATTCCCATGGCCTTAACCTTAGCAGGGAACAGCTCCGCCGTCAA
Source organism: Harmonia axyridis (assembly GCF_914767665.1). Taxonomy (NCBI): domain Eukaryota; kingdom Metazoa; phylum Arthropoda; class Insecta; order Coleoptera; family Coccinellidae; genus Harmonia; species Harmonia axyridis. The sequence goes on from NC_059505.1 coordinate 39,237,586, forward strand.
CACTATGGGGATGATGCCCAAACCGATCTTGAAGAAGAGGGCGTAGCTCAAAACACATAACACTGGCACCCAACTAACCGAATCGACATCCATACCTATCTCCTTCAAGTGGAAAAATATGGCGAGGATGAGCAAAACAGCTCCTGTCAGAATACTGGAGGTTATCAGCAAGATCTTCCTGCCAAACCTGTCACAAACCAAGCCAGCTACCATGGCTGCAAACATCATCAGAGCCGAGAAAATCATGGCTGCGTAGTTGGTTTGGATGTATATGGACCCAGCGGCTTGTAAGATCATGTGCATGTTCATCAACATCACGCTGATGCTGCTGAGATGCTGCGCGGCGTTCAGGACCACCATGATGATGACCGCTTTGCGGTTGCTCTTCTCCATGAATAGATCTTTGGGTTTTCCGCTTTCTGTCTTTTGTCGTTCGATGGCTGCTTTCATCTCGCTCATCTCCTTGTTAACGTCTGGGTTCACCCTCAAGCGTTCTAATGACCGTTTGGCTTTTTCGTATTTGCCTCTGCAGAGGTAGAAGTAGGGAGTTTCTGGCATGAAGGGGAAGGTTATCAGCTGCACTATCAAAAATGAGGCACCAACGCAAGAACTGACGAAAACAGACACGTAGGGGCCTATGGCGTAGATTAGGAAGATGCCGATGAGCATCATGGTGTAGATGAGGGTGGCCAGGAAGCCTCTAATTTTCTGGTCGGCGATTTCTGCGATGTACATGGGAGCGGCTACGAAGGCTACATCTCCAGCTATTCCAGTCATGAATCTAGCTATGAGAAGCGGAGTAGAGTGCTTTGCCAAGGCTGTTACTATCCAAGCAGCAAGGTTGAGGACTCCAGCGCCTATTACCAAATACTTTCGGCCTATCCTGTCTACCAAGAGGATGGTAATGGGTACACCGAAGATGCCGCCTATGAGGTAGATGTTCTCGATCCAGTCTTTATCTGAGTCAGTTATCTTCACGGGGCTGTCAGGTCCTTCTAACACTGGGATGATGGGGGCTGACCAACCATACTGCATGCCGTCACCGATGGCGCTGACAGTACCTGCAGAGAAGAAAAAAATCTTAATTGAGTTCCTTTCAAATGAAATTTTATGCTAGAAAAACGTTTATGTTTATTCCTTTCACCTCCGGTTTACTAGAATTAACTGACACCGTGAAGTTAGCTATCTACTCAAGTACTCGAATATCAAGGGACTGCAAGTAGCTGGTAACTAACTTCATGTTGAAATGTACTAAATCAAAGTTGAAAAGAATAGGCTCTCAACTTAACTTTGTTGAGCTATGGCAGTTTGATTCGCAGAATCATGCGCACCCAAAATTCTGATGAAATATTCAGTATTTTTATGTGGAATAAATTGTAAAATTCTGTTTGAAATTGGCAAACATCGTCCGATTTTTTTCATTATAGTCCAACTCAATTATCGATTCCATATTATTGGTGTTATGAAATTATATACTTTAATGAACAATAGGCAATAATTGAGATTATATTTTATCTAAAAAAAAATTGCTATGAATGCAAATTTATCAGTAGATAAGTATATTCATACAGTTTTAAATATTGAATCCCTCAATTATCTAGGATTCGGATCACACGATTTTTACAAATTTTTGGTGTGTAAGGATCTTGTGATGTGGCCGATATTATGGTGGTATTGACATTGTTGACAGAGCTTTCCTTTCTCCAGAATAATAATGAATTGAAATGGATCACCCTACACTGATATAAAGGGTGTTTTTTTTAAAGCTATAGAACTTTAAATTGCAATAAAACAACGATGGATTATTCGATTGACATGAATTTCATTTATCCGCGAGATAATCTTGAGGCATTATATTTTAGATATGATTTCTGGCATATGACCGCCACGGCTTGCTCGGATGTAGTTCAATCTGGACGTCCAATTTTCGATTACTTTTTCCAATATTTGTGGCCGTATATCGGCAATAACACGGCGAATGTTGTCTTCCAAATGGTCAAGGGTATGTGGCTCATCCGTATAGACCAATGACTTTACATAGCCCCACAGAAAGTAGACTAGCGGTGTTAAATCACAAGATCTTGGAGGCCAATTCACAGGTCCAAAACGTGAAATTAGGCGGTCGCCAAACGTGTCTTTCAATAAATCGATTGTGGCACGAGCTGTGTGTTGAGTCGTCTTGTTGGAACCACAGCTCCTGGACATCATGGTTGTTCAATTCAGGAATGAAAAAGTTAGTAATCATGGCTCTATACCGATCACCATTGACTGTAACGTTCTGGCCATCATCGTTTTCGAAGAAGTACGGTCCAATGATTCCACTAGCCCATAAAGCGCACCAAACAGTCAGTTTTTCTGGATGTAAGGGTGTTTCGACATACACTTGAGGATTAGCTTCACTCCAAATGCGGCAGTTTTGTTTGTTGACGTAGCCATTCAACCAGAAGTGCGCTTCATCGCTAATGGACGTAGTGCGCGATACGTTTTCCGCACAGAACCATTATTTTCGAAATAAAATTGCACTATTTGCAAGCGTTGTTCAGGCGAGAGTCTATTCATGATGAATTGTCAAACCAAACTGAGAATAAATCACTTGACAGCTGTTAAATCGGTCGCCATCTTGAACAGTTATGCCAAATTAAAGTTATATACCTCGAAAAAAACACCATATATATGCACTGAAGGTTCAAGAACTCGAAAAATGAACAACATCCGAATTTCCCGATATGCTATATACATTTTCGAATAGCCCTCGTAGTTTGGCTTAATCCCTATTATTATCTGGATATTTTCCCATTATGATATTTCCGGAGATCTACTCGTAGTTTATGAATAGTAATAATTCAGATAAGGTGATAGATCACAGCTGGCATTGCATAATATTGTTCAGATTACTCGAAAACGAGTTAAAAACTGCTTGGAACCGGTATAAACTCATATACTTCCAATTAGTAAAAATCCAGCGATTCAATACAGCATTTGTGGAGCAGTTTATCAATAAGAAGTATGTAATTGTTTTTTATCTAGGTGGCAGTCAGACGGAATGTCAGACGTTAGACGTATATTTTTTTTTCGGTGGAATGTTTAGATCAAAAATCGTGTATTCAGAACGTTGTTCTTCCATTATCAGCTTTCTGGCTAGCTCTTCACTGTCAAGGTTGAGATGAGATGAAACGTTGCTTTTATCGGATTCCCTTACTTCCCGATTTGGCATTCCCCCCACATAAGACAGTGGCGTAGCTGGAATCACGAATTCAAAACTGAGCAAAATCAATGAGGATTTGGCTTTCATCTATGAGTTTTCATTCCCTGTTTCAAATTTCGATAATTTCATTTATTGGACTTTTTGACAGTTTTTCTCAAAAACTGTAGAAGCTATTCGTAGGAAATACTGTAAAAACCGATTTTGATACCGCATTGATCCTCGTAGCTCTAGAATGAGATCTAAGTGTCTCAGAGCCCAGTGCTTATTGAGTAAAGTTATGTATAATTCTTATGAGAAATCATAGAATCAATGGATTTAGCCATAGAGTAATAAACATAGATAGAGGGAGTATACGCAATTTTAACATGTCCTCAACATGGTTAGATTGCGTTGTCGGATTGTGATATATTTTCAAATCCACAATTTTACTATATCGTAATGATTGTATATTATATTGAATGAAATATATTTATTTGAGTGATTCCCGATTAAATATGTATATTTGAATATTTGCAATCCGATATTTTTCCTAATTGTCGGATTTATAATAAGCAGAATATTTATTATTTTCTGTATCTACCTGCTGAAATCCATAATTTGGCAACTTTTGCTCTCCTAGTGTTATCGATTGTTTCATGTCGTTAAGCGCGCTTGAAGTTCGTTTTCTGAATTTCTGATATATTTAGGTATTTATTTCAATATATTTTGAGTCAATATGAAATGTTGATTCAGTATGGGACATAAGAAGTGCGTTCTTCATGGAGAAACTCGCGAATTGAGTGAAATATCTCATCACTGATATGTTATCATTTCCGCGCGCTTCATGTCAAATTTGATAGTTCATATTGGGGACAAAGTTTGCTTACTGAAAATGACATATGCTCCCCCTACCTATGTTTATTACTCTGAAGATTCAGCTAAGATCAGTATTTCTAGACCTCTAAGATTCACCTAACCTAAAAAATTACATCTCTACTAATTTTCAAGACGAAAATTCCTAAATGAAATGTCTGGGGCATTTCCTCTAATTAACTCAGGCCGACAGGTATGTACACAACCTAGCCAGAGGATTGAACTGTTTCTTATCTCCGCGTGGGCAGCACCGAGAAAGAAAATGGTCTTTGTCGTACAAGACAATGGCAAAAATAATATATAGCGGCCGTTGGAAGTTGAGAGGGTTGAAACAATGCAGATCGACGGGTCGAGGAACCCAAAACCTCAAAGTTTACGGCCACTTTCTCCCACAAAGTAAACACTAGGTAGTTTATTGTCTGGGGCCATTAAAGAAAAGGTGCTCTCAAGTGGCGTTTTCGCGAAGTTCTACAACAGGAGCGACGGACAAAGAAGAAACAAGGTTAGAAAAACTAACCATTTATGCAATGGTTTAGTATTCCTACTAACGGAATGGCGAGACTCGTAGAAAAAAATTAAACGGTGAATGTTATGTTGCCGGGTTTGAACCCGGTGTTTTTTGTTCCAAATAGAATGGTAATAAATTAATACATAGGGTGGTCATTTGCGGAAAATCGTAATTTTCTATGGTTCTGATGGAGCAATCAACACAAAATTTGTTTTTTTTTATTCCCTCTACAAAAATGACGAAAATCGTACCACGCGACAACTATGTATACAGTCTATTTAACAGGCCAATTGAAAAGTCCCCGGTCTACCACAGTAAAACACATTTTTTTGGCAAATTCGATTTTATTATTCAACATAGTTGCCTTCGAGGGCGACACAGCGATTATAGCGATCTTCCAACTTTTCGCTACCATTTTTGTAGTACGACTTCTCTTTCGCTTCAAAATAGGCCTCAGTTTCGGCAATTACTTCTCCATTGACGCTAAATTTCTTTCCAGCGAGCATTCTTTTGAGGTCTGAAAACAGGAAAAAGTCGCTGGGGGCCAGATCTGGCGAATACGGTGGATGCAGAAGCAATTCGAAGCGAAATTCATGCAATTTTGCCATTGTTTACATTGATTTGTGGGACGGCGCATTGTATTGATGAAACAGCACCTTTTTTCTTCAAATGGGGGTTTTTCAACGATATCATCCTTTGAACGATCCTATAACGCTATATAATAATCGCTGTTTATGGTCTGGTCTTTTTGGAGATAATCAATGAACATTATATCTTGCACAGTCCAGAATACTGATTCCAAAACCTTGCCAGCTGACTGTTGTGTTTTTCCTCGCTTTGGAATGGGTTCATCGTGTGCAGTGCACTCAGCTGACTGTCGATTGGACTCCGAAGTGAAATGATGGAGGCGTGTTTCATCCATTGTCACATATCGATGCAAAAATTCAGGTTTATTGCACTCAAACAGCTTCAAACACTGCCCAGAATCACTAACATGTTGTTGCTTTTGATCGATTGTGAGCTCGCGCGACACCCATTTTGCACACAGCATTCTCATTTACAACTATTCGTGAATGATATGATATATTGTATTCCACATATAATAGCAAGGTCCAAGCATTATATTGAAATAAAATTTGATGGATATTCTAAAAAAAAGTGTGTTTTCTTCGGAACCACAAAATGGATGATCTTCATTTCAACTTGGTAGGATCTCTTGTTCCCAAAATATTGTTTTTTTTTTCTGATAATATTTATCAATTTTCTCTTGTTCTTGCTACTATACATCTAAATGTCGAAATTCTCCAACTACTCATTATTGTTGTATAAAATTATAAGGAAAACAACATTTCGCATGGACATATGTATGTACAAAAACCCTAGTCAGATTAATCATTGGAAATAATAAATCCATTCACCATCTAACATAATGTAGATAGATAACAATGGAAAACCCATAATAAAATGATGAATAATCAACGAAGAACAATGAACGAAGAATTGAAAAGCATTTATCAGATAACAGTTAAAAGATAAAGCCAAGGACGTAATATCAAATCAGTCACAATAAAGTAATTGAAGAAATGGAAAGTATTCTCATATTTCAAATAATAAACATATTATTATTCTAACAAAAGTTTTTTGTTTCTTTTTTTTCAATTTTTGCTACTAAATTTTTCATTTCAGAAAAGCTCGCTTATTTTACGAACCAACTTCTTTATCTGTTTCGAACAATCTCTCAATGACAACCTGTAATAGTTTCACAATATTAATGTAATTAAGTACTTTGTCACTATTTTCACTGATAGGACAGCTAATACTGATGGATATAAAAACAAATTATCACTTCCGATATATAGCGTTAAAGATATAGAAAGTTCTATCTAACCTATCATTTTGTGCTCTGTTTTATTAATGAAGAAGTGCATTCATCGAAAATCAAATTTTGTTTTCATTCAAAAAGAATTTACGGCAGTTTTAAATCAAGGATTCAATTTATAGTGGTTAACTTATTTTTTATTAGACTCAATTACCCTTAACCCCTTCCACCGACACGCCACTGATTTGTTTCATTTAAAAAAAACAAACTTTCCAAAATCCACCTGCATGGATTGAGTCGGTGTTGTTGATAGCGTGCCAAAGCAAAGCGCAAAAACCTAATAATAATCGAAAATTCCAAAGACACATACTGGCACCATAAATTGCAACGTTTCCAAACAGTCTGTTTGCTTTCTATTAAACGATGAAACGTCAGATAGACCCCCTTCTTTTTTATTCATAGAGTTTCGGCCCAAAACCCCGGTTCTGTGATTAATTGAAGGGCATTATGCACGTGTACACACGTTCATTCCACAGGTGTTGTGACGTGATAACGTCCCATAACATGCACAGAATTCGGTAGAGAGCATACAAATTTTCTATAACGATTTATGTAGGGACACAGATAAGGAGGGACGAAGCACAGAAATGAAACCAAGGGGTAGAAAGATTGATTGCCTAAACACAGATATGTGAACCTAGTATTATCATTGTGGAATTTTATGAATGAACGTAATGAATATTGAGAGTTATAGGTTAATAACGAAAGCAGTAAATTCATTTTATTGTTGACTGAAATTCAATTCCTACGAATAGGTTAGTTATTCGCTTCGGAACTTCTTAAAAAAGATCATCATCAAAAAAAAGTATATAATGTCTGCTCATTAACTTGATTCAGGTAATTTGGCTATAATAATCACATTTGTAATATTTTTCAACATCGTACATCATAAAAACCAACATTAGAGGAAGGCTTCATTTTTTTCATTAAAGATTCTTCAATGTTTCCACAACTTTTGTGTTTTCCATCAAAATTTAGCAATGCTGTAATTATCATTTCATATCATATTTAAATTAATGTAAAACATGTACTGTACTGATAAACCATGCAGAGTTGTAGAAAGAAACTCCAATAATTTGAATATTGTGAATCTTTTCAGTATCAACAATCATAGAAGTCATTTTCCAACTGACATTACTCGTTGAACCACAGAAAAATAAGAAGTAATCAAGGGGTGAACAAGAATCATCGAACTTTGGATCAAAGGTATGGATTTTGTTTATACTTACAGCTTAAAACGGCTATTATTTGGGGCCAAGTTCCGGAAAACATATATTTCAATCCTTTCGGTTTAGACTTCATTTTGTTGCTGTTGTTATTCATTTAAGTACTTGAAGACACAAACACACGCACTATTGTAGGAAAGTTTCGTTTAACATTCAGTCTACGCGGCACACTGACACTTGATCAGTCTCGTTGAAGGCGACACAACAATTATAATTTATCGAATCGAATTCATCTGAACATTTGCTGTCCTCTTATCTCGAGAGAGTACCACAGACTGATACTGGCTGGATCTGAAGTCTTCAACTAGAATCAGTAGAATCCTCCTTATCGTACCACGTTACCTGGAACATAAATGGGTTTATTTTTGAATTGGCCACAGAGATAGCATCGCATTGCCGGGTTGCCAAGTTTTCTTCTCGATACTGGCCATCTCTTTCAAGTTTCAATTATCGAGTTCATGCTTGTATAATTGTTGTTTGTTCACTATCAGCTGAGGCCAATTTTCAATGAATAGGCGGTAATTTATTCGTTGAATTTATCAGCTAGTCGATGGCAGGTTTATGGATTTTTTTTATGATAAAGCATTGTTGAGTTATGGAACATAGAGTTAATCTTTTCTTTTCAAATGAGGTAATGAGAACTAATTGGATTTTAAAGATAAGTCATATTTAACGAGATATTAATTCAGAGGGGTACAGAATAGAGATAGAACGAAATACAAGTTAGATAGATTATTTGTGTTAAAAAAAATTCTTTGGAATAGTGCAAGGAAAAAAACCTTTGGATTAGTGCAAGGACAAAAAATCCTCACCTTCCATATAGCTTTTGGCGGAAACTATGATAATTTTTCGCACGAAAATTCGTGATAACAACATTTAAAAAGAATTGTCGAAAATTACAAAAGCTGTAATCTTTGAATATCTAGTGCTTCAATGATACTGGATACAGTATTCTCCACCGCAAAGTTCTAGCTCTGATTGTTTCGGAGTAATGAATTGAGATATTTCTACTACGAAATAAAACCATAGTTAAAAATTTGCGAATTCTTTTTCCTTGAGATGTTATATAATTCTCGAGGAATTTCCGTGATATCTATAATAGGTAAATCAGCGTTGCCAACTGTCGATTTACACACATCTTTCGGTATCTGATTAGTGAGGTAAAGGACACTCAAGCATGCTTATCTATTAAATTATTAACAGACATCAGCATGGAGGTCATCACGGTATCGGAACAAAACAGTCTAGATATCTGTTAATTCAAAGGATTATTGCTCTCGCATCACCTGTTATCGATAGAGATCATAGGCGTAACAAGGGGGGGTTTTTGGGGTCAAAATCCCCCTTCTCATTGATTAAAAGTATGAAAAATATTGTAGGTAACAATTAAAACCAAATTGTAAAAAATTGAAAGATTTTGCTTCGTCAAAATGGGGGTAAAGCCATCCATGGGTCAACTTTAGTTACGCCACTGATAGATATAGACAATCTAGTAGCCGACAAATTTGAGGGAAATGGTTTATTGAAGTGTATGGTGTATTCCATGCTAAAACTTCACATTTGGAAAATTATGAGGTTAAATTCGATATTTCCAACAAACGAAGTCATATACAGGGTGGCCAATTGAAAACGAAACAGACGAGATTACAGACGAAATGAAGTTTTTCGATAGAAATGCTCGGACAGGTCTATTTCTGTTTCGAGGGGGACAACTTAAGATCTAGGTTATGGACGCATAGCGCTTCAACCCTTGCTGCTACAACCCCCACCCCCAATTTTTGAATAGGGAAGATGGGGTGAGTGATACCTCAATTTAAAGGTATTTTTATACTGATTTCAGCATAGTAATTGTTTTTTCATTTTATGCATTAGTTCTCGAAATATTCATGCGTTAGTTAGTTAGGAAGGAAGCCACAGTCATGGTTGTTTTGAAGCTCAAAATGTCGATTTTTCACAAAACACTACAAGTGTCATGAAAATACCACTTCATTTTCAAATACTTAGTTAAGAATATTTCGAGAACTAATGCATAAAATGAAAAAACAATTACTGTGCTGAAATCAGTATAAAAATACCTTTCAAATGAGGTATCACTCACCCCATCTTCCCTATTCAAAATTTGGGGGTGAGGGTTGTAGTAGCAAGGGTTGAAGCGCTATGCGTCCGTAACCTACATCTTAAGTTGTCCCCCTCGAAACAGAAATCGACCTGTCCGAGCATTTCTATCGAAAAACTTTATTTCGTCTGTAATCTCGTCTGTTTCGTTTTCAAATGGCCACCCTGTATAATAAATAAACCTTTTAGCTTTTTGTTGCAGTCGCCAAACGATGTGATGATTTCACAGCAGAAATCAACGGAACATAATTAAACTACTCTGGAAGTAAAATGACAGTTTGAACGTGTGATTATCTGTCAAACTATCACGCGATCTGATTCGCGTCCAATATCACGTGACCAATGTTGTATAGAATTTGTCAATATGGGGTTTCACTTTGTTTTTGAAATAAACGAGTATATTTAAAGATAAATCAATGGATGTTCATTCGATTGTGAAGAGGAATGTGTACGATTAACAATGGCTACGGCTGCAGCACCATATCCTTCTTATGAAATTTTCCATGACCAATTCGCACATTTGTGACTGTGTGTCCTCGATAACTTCACGAATTCCATTCTTTGAGGCCTTGAATCTATTGTGCACCATTTGACTAGACCTCATCCTTCACATAGCCACGATGAAAAAAGTCTAAACATGTTAAATCACAAGAGATCAGTGGCCAATTATGATCAGCTCTCCGAAAAAAACACGACCAAGAATTTCGATTGTTTCGTCATGGTGTGACACGTAGCACCGTCTTGTTGAAAATGAACGTGAACCATATCAATATCTTCCAATTCTAGCCATAAAATTATTAATTATAGCCTAATTCCCAAAATCGATAAGGAATCGACACTATACGGTCTACAGCAGCAATATTCTCAGTTGTTTCTATTCTTTATATCACTAACTTGTCCCAACAGCCATAGTTTTTCCACCAGTTTTACTATTTCCTGCCAAGAAGATGCTTCACGACGACCCAAATGTGTTTCAGTTTTGCAAACTATGACTGCATAATTTTCACTGTTTTTGTAGTAAAATTTGAAATTTTCAGTGCCTAGTTGAAGCGTGTATTTTCATTTTCAGTAATGGCGTAGTTCTAACTTGTCAAATGTCAAAAGATGACAGATTCAAATGTGACAGCTGCCCAGATAGCAGGCTATTCAAAATGAAACCTCTTATTGGAAAACCCTAATATAATTTCCCACTATTAGAACTCTAAATATTGTAACAATCCCTTCTTTCGATTTCAAATATTGTTACACCTTCAACCAGCGAAAAAATTATAATCTGCCAATATTTCGTTACAATCAACTACACTATCCATAAAATTACAATTCTGGCATCACCAACCTTCGATACAAATAGGCAATTTCGAAATATGAATGTATCAAATGGAACCAATCCATCTATATAGATTGATGTGACGGTGACAGCTGACATTTAGAGGGTTGATCGAGCAAGTTTTTCACGAAACAATAAATGGGAAATTGGATTTTGCTAAGCGACAGTTTCCGCATACGCGCAACATTGGAAAATGTACACGGGTTCAAAATGGACCAGTTTCATGAATATCTGGCAATCCAATTCGATTGAATTGAATGGGAATTATAAGTCTTTGAAATATTTGTGTCGCCATATTTCATAAATACACCTGTAGAAAATTTTGCCAAGATTTAGATTTTGGGAGGAAAGATGAATCAAAGATGTTGTATGGGTATTGGAAATGAACGTGGTGTTATTTATTGAAAGCCGTAACTAAATTGGATAAATCTTCAAGGTAACATTCGTGAAATATTGTTGGTGGCATTGGCGTAACTAGAGTTGACTCGTGGGGGAGAAAACCCCGCTTTGACAAAGCGAAATCTTTCAATTTTTTATGAATTTTTGTTTCTTTTTAATTGTTGCTTAAATTTTTTTCTTCTTATCAATGGGGGGTTTTAATCCCAACAACCCCTCCCTCGTTACGCCAATGGTTGGTGGTACTTCCTAAATGGATTATTGTGGGGTATTGTGCTCATATATTTGATCTATACACCAAACATTAGAGAAAATAAAAGGTAAGGTTAACATTTGTCTTGTAAAGTTGTTAAACTGAAATTAAGGTTCAGGCAGGTAAAACCAAATCTTTTGGGAATTGTTTATGCTCGTTAGTAGAAGCTTGTTAGGCCGAAAAGATAGTTTCAGCTTTCTTAGGGTATTCAATTACTTGGTCATTGATTTAAATCATATTGAGTTATTCTAATTTCCACTATTTTCATAATAAAAGAGTGCACATTCGATAAACTCCTATTTTTTATCAACTAATTTTAGATTATGTCTGAGATTGTTTTTCAACCAAAAACTCGGTTTCGGTCAAAAAAAGAAACTAAAGAAATCAATTTCACCCAAAATTTTGGAAAATGTTGAGAAATTTCAAATATGCAAACAATTAAACAGTAGGATGAAACCAGAAAACAAGTTTTATGAAAAGTTGAATAAATTGGTAAAGAGACATTAAATCGAAATAAATTCGAGAAGATAAAACTGAGGTTGTCAAAACTAGAAAAGGCAGAGCTAGAAAGAGAAAAATACTTCATTCGAAAAAATAACAGAAAATTCGATAATTATTGGTTGCAAAGATTTAAAATCTCTAAAATTAGTGGAAAATAAATTAATCGAATGAAAATAAACCTTTACAACTGAAAACATTATCAACTTGAGAATATAAACCAGATTTAACGGTAAACTGAAGATGTAGGGGGATAAACTTTTGTTACCTCTGGTCCCTTCAAGTGGAATTCAAGTCAAAAATAGATTGACAATTCCAGGTAGCGTTAAGAGGCGTTCACACGAGTCCACTCCGCTAGTCCAAGCCAGTAAAATTGTCGGGAGACAACATATTTTCATGTATTGATTATGCCATTTTGGGCAAATGCAATAACGTTCTAGCTTAGTGGAATATCCTCGTCTGAACGCTGCATTACCTATTAACCTGCCGATAAAGGAAAAAGGGTCCGTTTTCGACCAGAATCGTACAGATTCAAAGAATTCAACAGGATAGGTCAACCATAGGTAGGTAAATTAAAAATTTCACACAGATAGGTAGGTGGATTCACAAGGTGCTTTGAAGTCGTGTTGAAAAAGTCGGTGGGTTCAAAGGGAAAGCAAACTACCCACCTGACTGCCTCTGAGAGGGAATATCGAATGCTAGATTATAAGGAATTTCTATTCGGAAAGGGAACGAGAAAAAATTGGGCAAATTGCTATCGATTGAAATGGACCAGAGAGAAGCGGTGTATTTCGTGGGACGTCTAATTGAGAATGTTCTATGGCCGTTTGATTCCCAAATTCGATTAGGTCAACTTGAATTTCGTCCATGTTTTCTCTGCTATTTACCCAGGGAATAGTATATTGAGTATCGAGAGCGGTAGCGTATTATTTTACCAATGAAAGACAATTGTTATTGTTGTGAGATCAGTAGTTATTTACGTTCGTTTTGTCCAATTTCATTTGTTTTTCCTTGATTTTAATGAATTAATTACCACCTATTTACTGGAAAGACTAAAGCGTCGTTTAATAATAAAGTAACTTATTTTCGATATTCGTTTCAGTGAATAGAAATTTTTCGGATACACGATGCATTATAATGTTCAATTGTACTCAACATACATTTTTATTTACATCGATGAATACCTATTCAGAGATTTCCTCATTTTCGTTTATTTTTTTTTTGTGAAATAGAATGTATTTTTTGCGACTTAGGCGTCGGTTAAACGATACAAGGTGTGCGGATGTAAATTCAATTCTTTAGAGGTGATCCTTTAGGAAAAAACATGAAATTATGTACTTTCTTCAATGTCCCCTAAGAAATTATAAGCCCCTTCATCACAACTGACAACCACTAATATTTTTGAGATTATTTTGTCAAAATTTGACGTAACAAAAGGAATTCAGTATGGTGGGATATTTGGTTATGCCCTCAGAGTAATAAACATAGATAGAGGGAGTATAGGTCATTTTCAGTGAGCACATTTTGTCCCCAACATGAACTATCAAATTTGACATGAAGCGCGCGGAAATGAAAACATATCAGTGATACGAAATTTCACTCAATTAGCGAGATTCTCCACAAAGAACTCACTTCTTATGTCCCTTAGTGAATCAACGTTTCATATTAACTCGAAAGATATTGAAATGAATTCCTAAATATATCAGAAATTCAGAAAACAAACTTCAAGCGCGCCAAACGACATCAAACAACCGATGACACGTGGAGAGCAAAAATTGCCAAACCTTGGATTTCAGCAGGTAGATACAGAGAATAATAAATATTCTGCTTATTATAAATTCGACAATTAGAAAGAATATCGGATTCCAAATATTCAAATTTGCATATTTGATCGGGAATCGCTCAAATGAATACATTTCATTCAATATAATATACATTCATAACGATATAGTAAAATTGTGGATTTGAAAATATATCACAATCCGACAACGTAATCTAACCATGCTGGGGACATGTAAAAATTGCGTATACTCCCTCTATCTATGTTTATTACTCTATGGTTAGGCAAAATGGTTTGGTGACAACAGAAAATACTAATTTCAAACTGTATTAGGGATGAATTGAGAGCCTTCATTGAAATTTCAAAACTAAGATTTAAAGAAAATATTATGTTCCTATTAAAAATTCAGTCAGACCACAAACTTAGGAATGAGGAGTCATTTTATGACCCTTTATCATCTACGTTACTGATAGAAATGAGACACATACCTACTCAAATATCGATTGATTAAAAATTTCGTGAACACTTATTCTTGAGTTCATATAATCTCAAACTCAATTACTTGAGATAGGTACATTGTAATAGTATATTCTAAAACAAGTTGCAGAATGGGCTCCTATTCCAACACGAATGCGAAATTCGAAAACGAGCGACGAAGGAGCGAGTTTTGGAACGCATGAGTGTTGGAATTGCCTTCTGCAACGAGTATTAGACGATATTTTCTCTATTTCAGTCAAGTTTTGCGAAATATTGTCGAAATTCAATGAAAAATTCAGATTATATATCCTAGTGACTTTTGTATTGTATCTTGGCAGTTGGTGTGACTGTTACGAAAATTGACAGATTACGGAATTTGAATATGAATCGTATGTTTCGAATTTAGACATAATTTACAATTATACATTAAATTCGTGAATTATGTCTGACGAAATCGATTGAACACTACCTGAATTATGAGAATTTGCGAATATGTAGCAAATCATTTCTCTATATCCCCAAATTATATTATATTGACAATTATTGACGTTTGTTGAAATTTGATAGGATTGGAAGTCAGCATAGACAACCACAAAACGAAAAATATATCTGAAAACGATGCTGTAATGAGTTCATTACAGCACTGTTTTTTAGAACTGTAATGAACTCATTACGATACAGAAATAGAGAAAGAAATATTACAATATGAGTTTTTTTTTGTGATAACATCACCTGTTCAAATAGTAATGTGAAAAACGTTTAAAAAATTACAAACGCATCTCTCCATCTCATGAAACAGATCAAAATGACCTTGTCTGTACTGTATTCAAACATCTTGAGATAGTCTTTGAGATTATATCAATATCCATTAAGGGCATTAAGATAAGATTAATGCTTATCTATAGGATAATTGTTACAGGTATGCGGTACTTTAGATTTCTCCGAGTTTACCCAGAAAGGATTTATCTCTCATTTTATTCTCTTGAGCTTAATGCATAATTGTGTTTGCTTACAAATAAACTAGATGATTTTGAAATCTCGTAATATATGAAAATTTATATCGGTCATAAACTAAAGGTTTAATGCCAATTATGCCAATTTTTGAGCTTTCTTCTTGGGAGATTCATAAATATGGCCGTTCAGAATTTTGTTTTCCTAATTATTTCAAAACGGCAAATTCGATTGATATCAAAATTTGCACTTGGATGTAGAATGACCATTTCAAGCCTTGTGCAGAATTTTATGTTGTTTTTCGCTTAACAAGAAGAGTAGAAAATTCAGAAAAATATTGAAAAAAAAACTGGTTAACTGACTAAAATTTGTTGTTGTTTGAAGAATGAATAAAAACGAGTTACGTATATTGATGAAACACTAGTTTTTATGGGAAAAGATACTGTGCAAGCAAAGCAGTGGCTTGATAATATAAGTGTTATTCAGACCTTGCTCCATCGTTTAACTGAGTTTGAAAAATGCTTCAGGAAAGGACATTTGGCTCTAACAAAGTAATGATTGCCGAGGTTGAAGCCTATTTCCAGAATAAACACAAATCTCTCAACAGAAAAGGTACTAACAAGTTAGAAGAGATTTGGAGTACACGTTTGAATCTTGAAGGACCTTGTTGACGAGTAAAGTCGAATTTTTAGGAAACCAATTTTTTTTCTGGTTAGGCCCAGTAATTCTTGTGTAGAGGACTATGCACGGCCCAAAAAAAAATAACAGTACAGAATTTCGTCAAAATCGAATAGGAATTGAGAAAGTTAAGGGTGTTTTAAGGTTGTAGGGACCTACAGACAGACAGACACTAAATCGAAGTTGAATCGCATTTTTCACGTGGAAATTTCGAAATCGGAGACCAAAAAAGTTTCCATCACCAAAGTGTTCACAATACTTACTTTCAAATATAAAAAAAACTCATAATACAATATGGAAAATGGATATACCTAATTAAAGAAAAATAAATATGAGCTCGCAAACGCTTCATTTTCAAGATACAGGGTGTTTCTTGTAGTCCTACTTTTTGTGATGATTATACCAGTTTATCGAACCTTTATTGATATTCGCTACAAATTGGGTAAATAAGTACCAAACTTATAAGTAATTTATTCATCACAGCTTACTAACTGGATCCTTCTGAGAATTACAAGAGAACTTTTTCTTCGAAATCGCTAGAAGATACGACATTATTACAAGAAATAAAAAAGTGTAGTACTTGACCAAAGTTTTTTTTCACATTTTTCTTAATAACCAGTCAAAAAAACTTCTGGAGGAAAGAAACGGGCACAGTTCCAGAAAAAAAAACCACCCTGTAGATTTGCATTCAAAATTAGCATATCACATGATAAAAACTATGAATTGGAATATCCATGCCAAATTTAAGTTGTTAAATCTTGTGAAGGGAAGGTGCTATGAGAAAAAAATTTGAAAAAAAAAATCAAACTTCAACATCCTGAATCTCAATGTGGGTTCATTTTTTTAGGATTTTTTTTCTTAAAATGATCCGAAGAATCTGAAATCTTGGTTTGTACCTCCAATTTAAGAACAACCTGTATAAGTTTCTCTTTCGTTGGGCTCGCCTACGCCACTGCATCTAGCCCTAACCTATTGGCAGAATTTCGAATAGGCCATTACAAAATCTCCTGAGTACAACCCTGTTCATTGACGAGGTCATCTCCCTCCCAGAATTCACCTGTGACGTCAACACTGCAATCTGACCCTGACCATCAAAATTAGTGACGCCAAAAGTTTATTTATAACTCATCGATTTCGCAATAATTGGGTTAAACCTGGTTATGGGAACGAATTAATGAAAAATTGCCAAGAAAAATATATACAATATTAAGATCGATGCAAGCGGAACGGAAGAGAACTATATCAAGACCCATTCCTAAAAAAAAATGCGATGCCAATCTCTCTAAAACTGTTGTGACTAGAGGAATTCGAAAAATTGCTGAACAAGTGCTTTGAAATCGTTGAAGCGGATCATAGAAGCAGGCAATCTTAAAATCGCCGTCAACTTACGTGTGCCCTAAACGACATTTCTATGCACAGTAACATATCTATGCCTGAATGTGACATTTCAGGCTCGATGTCTGACGTTTAACC
Source organism: Harmonia axyridis (assembly GCF_914767665.1). Taxonomy (NCBI): domain Eukaryota; kingdom Metazoa; phylum Arthropoda; class Insecta; order Coleoptera; family Coccinellidae; genus Harmonia; species Harmonia axyridis. The sequence goes on from NC_059505.1 coordinate 39,255,204, forward strand.
GAGAAGTTTTTAGGGCCAAATGAAGATTTGCTGTTCGACGAAGATTGAGCATTGGTGCGCATCCGCGAAAACTTGCGTATTGATTTTCCGGAAAATTTTTAAGTGAATTCCGTGGTGCCGATTCTGCCGCGAATATACAGAGTGTGCAATTCGCACGTGCGAGAAGTCAGGTCAATATTATTTGTTTAAGTTTTCACATTGTTACAAATCTGTGGCGACGACAACTTTCTAACATAGGAGGCCCAAGATTTCTAATTGTACCTATATTTTGCTCATGCGATATTTCAGGGGGGCAGCAAAAATTGATGTGAGGTGAGAGCCTCTCCCCTAGCTACGCCACTGTTACAACTTATAACTGGAAACATTTTTTTTGGGATAGATTTCGATGAAAATTTGTGTGTACCTACCATAGAGTAATAAAAATAGATAGAGGAGGTATACGCATTTTTTACTTGTCCCCAACATGGTTAGATTACGTTGTCGGATTGTGATATATTTTCAAATCCACAATTTTACTATATCGTTAGGAATGTATATTATATTGAATGAAATCTATTTATTTGAGTGATTCCCGATTAAATATGCAAATTTGAATATTTGGAATACGATATTTTTTCTAATTGTCGAATTTATAATAAGCAGAATATTAATTATTTTTTGTATGTACCTGCCGAAATCTGAGGTTTGGCAACTTTTGCTCTCCTAGTGTCATCGGTTGTTTCACGTCGTTTGGCGCGCTTGAAGTTTATTTTCTGTATTTCTGATATATTTAGGTATTTATTTTAATATATTTTGAGTTAATATGAAACGTTGATTCACTATGAGACAAAAGAAGTATGTTCTTTGTGGAGAAACTCGCGAATTGAGTGAAATATCACTAATATGTTTTCATTTCCGCGCGTTTAATGTCAAAATTGATAGTTCATGTTGGGGACAAAATTTGCTTACTGAAAATGACATATGCTTCCTCTATATATGTTTATTTCTCTGAAGTTCCTACTTACATAGAGAAAATCGGTAAAATTAATCTATAATCTATGTGAAGAGATAATTATACTTTCTTCCAGAAAGAGTTTTGTTCAATAACCTACGATTTGTTGGTTGCCACTATTTCCACTGAATAAATCGTAAAACCTCAATTTTCTTTTCCATTTTTGCAACTTCAGAAAAACTAAATAAAATAAAACGAAGTAATTTCCACTATGTTATTTAATTGTTAGCAACAATTGTTTCGCCACACTGTGGCTTCATCAGGCTACATTTCTGAACTGTGGAAATTACTTCGTTTTATTTTATTTATAATGAATTTCCGCCAAGTAAGGACCGAATCCATTAAATATTTATTAGAAGCAGATATTAGCTTCTTGGTCCGATGGTATTTTAAACTTCTACTTAGAAGCAGAAAAAATACACAAAACATTTGGTTCTATTCCAAATGTCATAGTGGAAATTACTTCGTTTTATTTTATTTATAATGAATTTCCGCCAAGTAAGGACCGAATCCATTAAATATTCAGAAAAACTGTTCGAAAATTTCCAAAAATCTACAAATTCCCGTTCACTGATTGCAAAAAATGACACATATTGTTCATAAATTGCAAATGTCAATATTTGACAATAGTTAAACTACCAACTGTCAAATAATACCTACACCCAACACATATCCATGCTGAGTATTATTAGAAAAGTTGTATTGACAGTATGTTTGTGTCGGACAGTGTAATTCTTAAAATTTCAGATTCTTATTACGTATTCAAAACTCACATAGTTACAAATACTGCAAGCAGGAAAAATTTACACGAAATCATTCATAATGGATGCAAAACAAATTCAGACAAGGTCTTTCTAAGGTTAAATCCGTTTTTAATCGTTGTCTTCCATAATGTCTCGATCAAAATAGCTTTGCATGACCTCAATCTAGACGGAAATTCAACTCGTTATAAGAATTTTCCGACCATCAAAATAATGGTAAATGCAGATTGTTCGTAATGATGATACATCTTCATTTTCTATTCGAAAAAATTTATTTATCAAATTTATCACTAAAATACATTCAGGAAATACAATCAACACAGGAATTTTCTACCTATAATCAATTGAAGTGGAAATCTGATAACCATTAAAGGCCAAAATTTAATTAAAAACTTGATAGAATGTTATCGATTCGAAATCAGTTCCTCAAGTGGCCCCTCAGAGTAATTAACATAGATAGAGGGAGCATATATCATTTTCAGTAAGAAAATGTTGTCCCCAACATGAACTATCAAATTTGACATGAGCGCGCGGAAATGAAAACATATCAGTGATACGATATTTCACTCAATTGTCGAGTTTCTCCACAAAGAACGCACTTCTTATGTCCCATAGTGAATCAACGTTTCATATTAACTCAAAATATATTGAAATAAATACCTATATCAGAAATTGAGGAAACAAACTTTAAGCGCGCCAAACGACGTGAAACAACCGATGACACTAGGAGAGCAAAAGTTGCTAAACCTTTGATTTCAGCAGGTATATACAGAAAATAATAAATATACTGTTCATTATAAATTCGACAATTAGGAAAATATAATAATAATAATAATAATGAACTTTATTTCCACAAATAGAAGTACAAAGATATATAGTAGTCAGGTTGTAGCTTGATTGTGAAAAAAGGCGGAGTCCAGTCATGCACGCATGCATATCCTGCTCAAACTCAACCAAAAAAAAAAAAGAAAAATCATAATTACATATTTACTTGAAGGCGTTCTGTGTTCACTATTTTAAAAAGGAAAAAAATATCGGATTCCACTTATTCAAATTTGCATATTTAATCGGGAATCACTCAAATGAATATACATTCATAACGATATGGTAAAATTGTAGATTCTACAACGTAATCTAACCATGTTGGGGACATGTTAAAATTGCGTATATCCTCTATCTATGTTTATTACTCTATGGAAATTATCATAGAAAGTTCACGATCAAATCTGACAGATAATACGAAATTTTTCTGTGATATCATAAATTTAATGTTGATCCAGTACCCCAGGTACAGCATCGCTTATTTTGAATTCCGCATACTAAGTAGTAATTTCATCCGCGCAATCATAAAATGTTATCACCATCAAGCTACCCTTAAAACTGTCCCCTATCCGGTTGGAACGTTGTATCAAGCAGTAAACTTTGTCAACAATATTGCAGCGGCGATATGATAACCTTCCCTCTGTGACCCTTTCATGTTTTAATTGTCATTTTATTGTTGTGGGAGGAATTCCATTCGAAACAATCTCCGAGAGATAATTCCGATTGAATTTTTGAGCAAACCCAGCTGGGGAAATGACAGCATAACCTTGTGGGTTTTACAGCTGATGCCTTCGTTGGAATTTGACTAATTGAGCGATTATTATATGATTAACATGTTTAGTGAACTAATAAACACTTGGTTAATATTTGACAGCATTTCTATTTAGATACTATAAAAGCGTAAACACGTTACTGCGATCTGTCGTATTCAATTAACATTTCATTGAAACAAATTGTTTTCCGCATGGAAAACTGAACAAATGGGTATGGTTTGATTCCTACTCTTTAAAAAATAATTCCAACCATTCTAGATGTTTTTCTTGTAAAATTATTATTCCTGGAAGTATTAATTTGCGCGTGTTCAACACGCACGAAATTCGAAAGAACTGAAATTCCTTTGAACCAATTAATGTATCAACATCAACCAGAATATACTCATTCCAAAATTCATCAAAATCGAACTAAAGGGTGTTCTTTTAGAGCTATAGAACTTTAAATTGCAATAAAACAACGATGGATTATTCGATTGACATAAATTTGATTTATCCGCAAGATAATCTTGAGACATTACATTTTAAATATGATTTCTGGCATATGACTGCCACGGCTGGCTCGGATGTTGTCGAATCTGGACGTCCAATTTTCTTTCCAACATTTGTGGCCGTATATCGGTAATAACAAGGCGAATGTTGTCTTCCAAATGGTCAAAGGTTTGTGGCTTATCCGCATAGACCAATGACTTTACATAGCCCCACAGAAAAAAGTCTAGCGGTGTTAAATCACAAGATCTTGGAGGCCAATTCACAGGTCCAAAACGTGAAATTAGGCGGTCACCAAACGTGTCTTCCAATAAATCGATTGTGGCACGAGCTGTGTGACATGTTGCGCCGTCTTGTTGGAACCACAGCTCCTGGACATCATGGTTGTTCAATTCAGGAATGAAAAAGTTAGTAATCATGGCTCTATACCGATCACCACACCATTGACTGTAACTTTCTGGCCATCATCTTTTTTGAAGAAGTACGGACCAATGATTCCACCAGCCCCTAAAGCGCACCAAACAGTCAGTTTTTCTGGATGTATCGGTGTTGCGACATACACTTGAGGATTAGCTTCACTCCAAATGCGGCAGTTTTGTTTGTTGACGTAGCCATTCAACTAGAAGTGCGCTTCATCGCTAATGGACGTAGTGCGCGATACGTATTCCGCACAGAACCATTTTTTTCGAAATAAAATTGCACTATTTGCAAGCGTTGTTCAGGCGTGAGTCTATTCATGATGAATTGCCAAACCAAACTGAGAATAAATCACTTGACAGCTGTTAAATCGGTCGCCATCTTAAACAGTAATGCCAACACCCCCATTTTGTCTCCATTTTCCGATTACTCTAGCAAAGCTGATTCCAAAAATGTATCACATGTTGATTCCAATTGGTACAGGGTACAATAGTTTTGTGTGTGCTAATAAGTAACGCGTAACATTCTTTATTAGTTAAATTAACAATATTATCAAAAATACTTATTGTCTAGCGGCAATTGGTTTGAATGTAACACCCTGTAGTTTGTTACATTTTTAGATTAATAAAAATGAGCTATTTCCAAAAATGTTTGGTACTTGTGGTCTAGAGCAGACAGAATATGAAAGAAATTATTTCTTATCAATTTAAAAAAACATAGTCGTCTAGTTTTTTGTAAAATGTCATTATTTGTTTATTGCCGCTTGACAATAAGTATTTTTGATAATATTGTTAATTTAACTAAAAAAGAATGTTACGCGTTACTTTATGAGCACACACCAAACTATTGTATTTTTGTCCACCCTGTACCAATTGGAATCAACATGTGATACATTTTTGGAATCAGCTCAGCTAAAGTAATCGGAAAATTGAGACAAAATGGGGGTGTTCCATTTAAAAAAAAATGACGGTGACGTCATTACTCGAGAGTTATTCACCCTGTATATTAGATTATTTCAAAATACGGTAAATTGAAATCTAAAATCGACGTGTCAGGATTATTTCTTAAAATGGTCTGTTAAGCTAAGAATTAATTTGTTTCATACTTTACAGACACAGTGTATAATACAATGCTCTCTTACTTTTCAATATCTTTTCTGTAGAAATATTCGTTTTTATCTGTCATCAGATGAAAATTATTCAGTATTTCTTGAGAATTTTGAAACGAAAAGAATATACAGGGTGATCTATTAGAAATTACAAAATTCAATATTATTCCGGAAAAAGGAAAGATATGACAACAATGTAAATACCAGCATAATATCGGCCATATCACAAGATCCTTGCACACTAAAATCTATAAAAATCGTGCTATGCGTTGCCGAGATAATTTAGGCGTTCCATATTCAAAACTCACTCTGTATAAAAACATTAGTTATGTAATAATAAAATTCAGGTACCTGCTTTTTTTTATTTGATAAATATTAATGGATAGGTGGTATCGATGATGAATATTAATGAATATCCTCGAGCTATTTAAAGGATGCTGCAAAATATCAATCTCAACCTAAAAACCAATTCAGTTCCCGTTCGTAGTTTTCAACTTTTGTTGAGTACTAATTTATTACTTGAAAAAAGTAAAGGTACCTTAGATTAGGTTTAGCAAGAGTTCACCCATCTAAAATTGCAAAAATTAGAATATCCGTTCAGAAACGCCATATAAACAATTTAATATTAACCGAAATACCTTCATAATTTCCACTTACAGGATTTTTTCAACTTTTTTATGAGATAATATATGATTCAATGTATAATAAAAGTTTGAAATTTTAACTACTATCTAAAATTAATGCTCACCTTCCTTTTTGTGAGGCACAAACGAAATTATCAACGAAGATATGTGTCAATGTCACTAAATTGTAAGAAATTGGCGCGATAAGTATACAAAGTCGGTACGTCCTTCTTAAAACGCTTTTCCAATGGCCTAATTTACGAAAACTAAGCGATAGAAATCATAAAATATGCTGACGAGCCTTCTTCAACTAAGTAGGGACGTTTCAATGCTTTAAATTATTCAAGTTCAGACATAATATCAAATGGATTCATTGATTGTCTCGAGTCCAATAGCTGCTACTGAAATTAACATAATTTTTATGCTTATTCCGATGCAATGTCGTCCTGATAATTAGATAAATACCATTATGTCAAAAAAATAAGGGTTCAACAAATAAGACAACGAAATATATATTCCAAATATGTATTTATTTCAGTACGAGAAAAATCACCATATATAAAATACAGCTTCATAGTTTTCTGACACATTTCTCTATATTTCAACCTGTGTCAAGAGATACTGAACAATTCCAAATTTCATGATAAAATAAATGAGGTTATACATTGACTATTTCACGAATTAACAAGATCACATTTCTCAAAATTAATCATGATAAAATCCGAACACATATTTTCCACCTAGGCTTTGAAAATAACAATCCAATCACAAAAATTACCTAAACATTCATTCTTCATCATCTTCTTCACTGTCGTCTTCAAGTTCTGGCATGGGAAATCTCAAAATGGCTGCTATTCCAGTCAACTGCTCCAATTCTGAAAAAATTAACCTTAACTATCCCAACAAATTTAGAAAGCATCAGTGAACATTTTCAGTTGATTTCATTCATTATTTTCAATAATAAGCCTTAGGTTTGGAGTCAGATTAGTTCAATGATCTAATAATACATAGATGCGCCCTTGAGAGGTCATGCAGTGTAGAGCATCGACTCCAACATTAGAGAGAGAAAAATTGAGCCTCATGTCACATGACCACTATGGAGAGGAACGGAACGTCTATTGGAAAAAAGTTAAAATTCAAGAAAAAATTATGAAAATCAAAAAATATTTGGAGATCCAAAATAATTTTATATCAACATGGCCGACCAGTGTAGCTCAATATTATGACAGTTAACCCCAGTATGAGTAATTTTTCAGAGGTTAAGTAAATTGCAAGTTACAGAATACATATTTACGTCAGTTTGACTTGCGACTATGAACCTGGATCAGATCACAAATGGTCTACAAAGGTTGTTCTGCTTTCGAAAGTAGGGGAAAATTCTGGGATTTTGAATGCATCAGAATTCAATATTTATAAGTTTGAGATTACAACTGAAATTTCCAAAAATAATCATGGGAGGCTATTGGAATTAAATTTGTTATTACATACTCTTCATATTTTCAAAAGCAATAGTCTCACTGGAACAAAAGCTGAATTTCATGTGCCAGATATGATATATATTAAAATTATGATGATTTGTTTCATATTTCACACTTACGTTCCCCAGAAATGTGTAGACTGGAAAATATTTTAATCTCACTGCCGGAATCTCTTATAGAATCTACTAAACGGACATATTCTTTCCTGAGTTTAACATCCTGACACCTGAAAAATCCAGTATCAACAGAAATGTATCAATGCAAACACTTTTCCTACAAACTCTTATATATATATTAAATATGAAGTAATAAAACGGCATAACCTAAATAATTTATCAGAAATCAGCAGGGTTTCAACGGCTTGTGCCTCATTAGCCTTTTCAATGTGCTTCAAGCCATAGAAAGCCTTTGAAGGTTCGCATTGCAGCATTTGGTAGAAACTTTCAAGCGCTTTAACCTCTCCTGCCGCCTTAGTATCGGATATCTTGGTAATAACAGCAGGATCTTGCATAGCCTCTGGAAAAATATCCGAATGGATCAATTGGAAAATTTACCTTCGGTATTTTAACACACCTCTTAAAGAATGTTTGAAACCTGAGGAAGCATGCACCAACATGAATTTGCCCTTATTCTCTAATAGGATCTTATTGTCTGTCTGGACTGCAAACTGGAACATATACTCGAAGAATTGATCTCTAACGAATCCAGGCGAACAAATCAAGATGCATTTGACAATGTCGAAATTGATGTGACGTAGAACTGCTTGCAGCACATTATCATAGAATTTTTGCAGTCCCTAAAAACCATACTTCAATTCAACATGTACGAGATAACTGACAACTGGTAGGGCCGAGAAAATAAGGACTTCTCTCTTGTAAAGAAATATCCTGTATACCTTTTCATGCTGAGCAACAAAACCTTTTCGTTTTCTAGGAATGTTCATATCGATCTTCGCCCTGACCAATGTCATGCTGGAAGTTATAAGGCAAACATGGGCTATGCCTTCTTGCATAATGACAGCAGCAACATCAGCGCTTTTCGATGGATCACAGGCTTCATCGATCCTATCCAATGATATAGAGTCCCATTCTGCCTTTCTCAAGGAGAATTTTCGGTTCATTTCTAGCTCCAAGGTATGGTAGGCATTCATCTGAAATTTATTTTTCTAAAATCTACTCCAAATAAAAACATAGTTTCAAGTTATTTAAACATATCAGTATATAGCAAAGAGTCCCTTTCTTCTGGACTTACCTTAACGAATTGGTTCTCTTCAATATTTTTGCCTTTCAATCGAAGCATGCATGCCTGTTTATCAAAATCGATTGTTTCAACACTTATGGTCAGGGTGGTTCTGACTCGACTCGATGTCGAAGAGCCAGTGGATGATTCTGACTGGACTTTTCGTATAGTGGTACTTCTGACTGAATCGCCCTCCGCAATGAGATTGTAGGCATGCCACATATCTTCTGGTTCTTCGGGAACCAGGGTGACATCCCTGTAAACACGATTCCTGAATATCCATCGAGTTAATAAAAGTTTACATTCTTTCCTGTCACTTTTTCTACTCAGAAGAACTGATAACTAACAGTACATCAACGATAAACATACATCGATGAAAGTACCTTCTATATGCTATAAATGTATCTTTGAACACTACACTCACATTCTACATCATGCAAAACTACAAATTTGAAAGCTATATGATAATAATTCCTCAAGTGGGTCGTATTTTCTATGATGAATTGAACAGCCTCCAACAGGTGAAATTGTTGATTAAGTCTGCGATGGTGAAGAAATGATAATGTAAACCTTCTTTTCAACAGATTAACTAGGACGGCTATTGAATAACTATGTACCTTATGGTTCATATGTAGAATATAACCTATGACTTTATTTAAATAAAACTTTTACGTACCCCTCTCCATCTTTAGTTACATTCTTAGCTATTAGTTTCATTCTAAGTGCTTTATTGAAATATTGGGCACTCTCGAAATATAATTAAATATAGATATCATCATAAATATTGAAAAATATGCACTTTCAAAACGCATTCCTATTAAGAAATTGACATTACTAATTTCTAACCTATAGAAAAATCTATTGGTGATGTCAAAGTTCATAGTTGCCATTGTGAGAAATCCAAATGAGAAAATGGAAATTCTCTTGAAATTTGTACTACATTTTCGGTGATTGACACAAGTTGGAGCGCCAATCTTTTTTTGAAAAAATGAATGTTATGGAATGCATATATTCAATAATTATTTAAGTCTCAAATAGTCGTCATTATAATAAATATCATAGAACTAAACAGGAACTTTTGAAAAAAAATAGGGCATTAAAGGCATTACAGTAATCATTAAAATGTAATCCAAAAGATATCACCATATTTGTATCTGTCATTATAGGATATCAAAATTTATTATTGAGGGTTGTGAAATAATTAGACATCAATTTTAATAAATACTCTATTTAAGTTCTTAATTCATATATTTGGATGTAAGCCTCAGTTAACGTAATCATCTGAGGCAATATGTCAATCACATGCAAATCTTGCATCTCGTACCATTTCCCTGTAGATTTTTGCAGAATATGCACTCTATATGTTCCTTTCAAGGGTTCTCCATCATGAACAATATTAGCAACAAGATCATACACAGTATTTTTATGTTTTGACTTAACTTCTTCTGTTAGAAATTCCCCAAAATCGACATTTTTCACTGGAAAATTAACAATAGTGGGATTCTTTTCTACAAAAAATGTATTTTTTGTAAAACGTTTTATGTACAAAATCAAATAAGGAGGCAATTGTGTTATTTCAAATCTTTTCAAAAAGTTTTCCTTATAGGTTTTATATTCTTTCTCTGTCTGACCATTAAATTTATTTAGCAATTGATAGAGGTTCACTTGAGGTATGATATTCTCCCTGAATTCATCTATAAATAGAGGTGGTGGAGGCAAATCACAAGTCAAGTATAGGAATGGTGTCTCAGTTTCTGTCTCCATGTACTCTTCTGTACTCAGGAGGGTTTTCTTCTGTTTATCATCTAACTCTGTTGGTGGAATCTTTCTAGAATATATCTTCATACTTCCCAAGAAAGACTGATGAATGATGGAGCTGTTTCTTTTCTTAGTTCCGTTCAAAGCTCGATGGAGAGCATTCAAAAACCAAGAAAGGAAGTCAATTGGATCACCTTGTTGGGTGAACTGAAATTTCTTCTTACTCCAGAGAACCACAGCTTGAAGCATCTCGTGTGGTGAAACATGTGCCTTGAAATTCCTTGGATTCCATAATTTCCTCATCAGTTCACCAAATCTTGTAACAAGAAGATAAGAAGAGTCACCTGGTGGTCTTTTAACTTTGCAGTAGTTTTCCTCTCGCAAAAAATAATTACGAAGCGGTTGGACATGTGATAGAGCTTGTAGAACTACATTACAATAATCATTAGCTTTTATGTTATTCAGTCCAACTATACCTGGCATATAAAGTGATCCATCTATTGCCCTAGACAGCTTTGTACTTGCATCTAACTTGCTGATGTGGTCCTTTGTGAAAGTAGGATTCAATACGTACTTAATATCATCCAAAGAAGAATCAACAATCTCGTAGTTATCAGGCAAACAATAGAACTTCAAAGTTTGTAAATTTAGGAAGACATGATGTGCTTCTGCCACAGAATGAGTATAAGCGTGTGTATTTGTTCCTCTTCCTTGAAAATACTTTCCACAGACTAAACATACATAAACATTGATCCTTGTTAGTGACACTGAACAAAGTTTTTCGAAGTCAAAATCCAAATACTGTCTATTTATTGTATCAAGATATGGGCACAACCTATTTTTATTCGAATTAAAGATAGGGGTTGCATCAGAATCGCTGTCATCTATCTCCTCTTTTTTCACTAAGTAGTTTTCCTCTACTTTGATTTTCTTAATGGGCGGTTTGCTTTCATCAATAACTTCTTCGGCTGTCCTCTTCAAATTTCTTGCATCGAGGTCTATTTTCTTGATTTCATCTTCCTCCTGGTTTATCATTTTGTTCAAATCTGTAACAATTTTCCAAAACAACTCTCGACTCAATATTATTTTGAGATAAAATGAGGTTAGTACATAGACTTATCTAGTTTTCTATGCATAGATATAAATTATGTATTTTTCTTATTTCTGACTGTCAGTTCTTTACCTTGCACTTGGTTAATCACCATAGAAATATAATATAATATAATAAAATAATATTAATAATGTCATATTTCTATGGATAAAACCAGATTCACAGATCTCTGATTAAATCCATAGATAAACTAGATTAGTTATCTATGATCAAATCCGTGAAATCCGTCAGTTAACTTCTTATCATGACTTCTGTCAGAATCTTGACAGGAAAATAATAATAGAAAATCGAATGTGATGTGATCTTAGTTTAGTGAATCATTAAAATTTGAAGATGTGGAGGTTGTACAAATGGTTATTTGTACATCTACTCCTCGTAGCGAGGTCAGAATGTAGCGATATAACGAGGCAAATATTCGGCTCCAACACAAATGGAATGCCAGCAGCCTTTGGCGATTTCGATTCGGACGAACTAACCGATGTTTTCGTGATCCAAGACAACGGAACAACAATGGAAATATTGCTAGCGCATGAGGAGGAACCTATTTTAAGATCTGCCAAGCCCAAACCATTAAAGTGCATCTTCGATCACTCCAAAATAACCAGTGTCGTTCCCGGAGACTTCGACGGTGACGCTCTCATGGATGTCTTGGTGACCACCTTGAACAAGAGAAAGAGTAACGTGACAAACGTACATATTTTATGGGGTGGAGCTAACCATCTGAATTGCAGCAACGAAGATCACCCGATACTTGAGATGCTGGGACAACCTTTGGCCATCGATGTCAATCAGGATATGATCGTTGATCTATTTGGTGAAAATCTTAGAAGGGAAAGAGTGTTTTGGATATTCCGCAAGGACAGAAAAATGCCTAGAGAGGAGAAGATGGAAGATGGTCACCACAGAAACGTTGTGGAGAGGGACGAATTGAAAAGGCCTCATTCTCATGCCTTTCTAGGTAAGCTCCTTCCTCAAATGATTCCGGCAAGGTGTATTTGAGGAATGTATGTGTCATTCTTTTAGAACATTTCAAAGTTGATATGCTGTTTGATGATTTTGTAGTCTCATATTATTCTTGTTGATTCGTATAGGTTCACTTTAAATCAAAATTTTCACTTTCTATCCTTTTCCAAGATATAGAATGATCAACATCATCGTATAATTTTAAAATTGTACCAATTTCATTTGCAGATCTCAACGATGATTACACAGCCGACCTCTTCATAACCACCAAGAAGGGTTTCGAAATATGGCATGGCACTGAGGACCATAGGCGGTTCTTCCACGTTGATACCATCCCTCTCCCAAACGCTGCTCATATTGGCCAGGCTTCCTTCATAGACGCCGAACTTCGCGAGAGGATGGATTTGATAATCCCTGTCTGTGTCGATGGCAAAGAATGCCGCAACAGCCAGCTGTTAACCTACTCTGAAGGCGTCTGGCAAGACCTCTTGGTGGACCTCAAAGACGCTTCCGGCAACCTCTGGAGGTTTGCCCAGAACGATGGCGGCAGGTATACCAATGTCATCACCTTGTACCACGGCGACTTCAACATGGATGGCTACCCAGACATACTGACCACACTGTCACCGGTTGACAACTACCACCCGCAGTCTTTCCTCCTGGAGAATGTACCTGCCCCGACCACCAGAGGAAACCACAAGAGGACTTACAGGGTCAAATGGAACGCCCTGAACCCTTTCAACAACGGCACTGTTCTTGCCACGTTCTTCGATTTCTACCAAGACGGCATCTTAGACGTCATCCTAGTGACCTTCGATGGGAAGGACTACAAAGCTGCAGCCTTCAAGAACAGCCTGGACTACGACGCCAACTTCATAAAGGTCATGGTGTTGACCGGGCTGACCAACAAGAACAACCAGATGATCATGGGAAGAGTGGGAAAAAAACGCAGGACTTACGGTACTAACCTTCCGGGTCCCAGGATTTCCTATTCTACCACCACACAGGAAGGCAACCTAAGGCACGCAGCTGCCGCACAGTTGCCCCAATCCGCCCACTTCAGTCTGAACTTACCCTATACTATCTTCGGGTTGGGTAGGACTCCCAACTTTGTGGACTTCCTGACGGTTGGGCTGTCCAATCATTCGAAAGACTGGCCCCAGATCATCCCCAACTCTCAGATGGTGGTGATTCCTTGGCCCCCCAGTGAGCCGAACAAGTGGAGAGCTCAGCTGTTCGTAACGCCCAGCAAGTTGATCTTGATGTCCGTTGCTGCCCTTACAGGGGTTTGCGGGTTGATAACTTTACTCATAGGAGTGTTGTATTGGAAGGAGAGGCAGGAGGATAAGAAGGAGAGGTTGTCTGAATCGCACAGATTTCATTTCGATGCTATGTAGATAGTTTTGTTAACCTGCGTTGTGATACAGTTTGAGGTTTTGTTATTAAGTTATTTTACTAATAAATTTTATTGTAATATTAAGTTGAATTTTATGTTTCATTTTTTCGTTAGTGTCGAATTATTTCCAGGAAGGTGGAGTTTACCTTGCGGCATCAACTCTTTGAATTTAACAATAGATGGCATCAGATATAATTGCAACATTTTATTTAAATTCAATCACTGTACCAGCGACTTAAATCTTTTTTATATCTAGTTCAGGCGGTACCTTATTGGAAGAAAATGAAGTTTCATATCATTGTTAATTGGATGGACATTTTCTTTCAGGATATTCCTGATTAAAGTAACATAAGCGTTTCATTAACGTATGCGCAGGATGATATTTTAGAGTTGGCAGCACTGTTTCCGGTTGCGTAAATAGATTAGCGAAACATCGCGGTGCCTCGGAAATTCCGACGTTCATTTTAATCTCGTAAGATACCTGGTAAGCACTATTCGAATATTTGCAATTCTTACCAGAAACTCTGATATAAAAATTTAATCTTCCTTCGATCTGAAATACCGCGTAAATCGAATTTAAGTGATTTACCAAGCGCAGGGTCAACATATTTGGTTTATTATTTGCAGTAATAAAACATTTGGTTCAAGATGGAGGAAGGAGGGACGCTCCTCGATTTATCACATGTTTGTGAAGTCTTTTCTCATTGTAAGTTATAGTTTCACTTTTTAATCAAGTTTTCCTCACAATTTATTCTGAAAAAATGATGATTTTGGCGGCTCCCTCTGCTGAGGTTACCCATTTTAAAAATATGCTGAGAATCGCCTACTGATTATGAGAAATGTTCAATTCTTGTTGGATAACTCATATTTGACTTATTTGTTGGAGAAAATAACGATTGTGGTAAAATTTTATATTTTTCAGTTGGATACTATGTTCAGCATAATTCACATGCGCATGAAATGAAGAAATCGCACAAATGTGAGTATAGATTACATTGTTTTTATTATGATTAATTCAAACTCAATGATGATTTTGGCGGCTCCCTCTGCTGAGGTTACCCATTTTAAAAATATGCTGAGAATCGCCTACTGATTATGAGAAATGTTCAATTCTTATGGGATAACTCATATTTGACTTATTTGTTGGAGAAAATAACGATTGTGGTAAAATTTTATATTTTTCAGTTGGATACTATGTTCAGCATAATTCACATGCGCATGAAATGAAGAAATCGCACAAATGTGAGTATAGATTACATTGTTTTTATTATGATTAATTCAAACATAATGATGATTTTGGCGGCTCCCTCTGCTGAGGTTACCCATTTCAAAAATATGCTGAAAATCGCCTCCTGACCTGAATGACCTCATATTGCCAATCGTTAACCTTAACTATACAGGTTGTATAAGTTATTGTATTTTTTCAGTTGAATACATCAACAAATTCGAATTATGATTCAGTTCACTAATGGAGAAATTACATAATGTGAGTATGGATTTTAATCGATGCATTTTCTATAGCTGAATTTCTCAAAATGATGACTTTGGCGGCTCCCTCTACTGAGGTTACCCATTTTAAAAACATGCTGAGAATCGCCACTGATGGGGATATTGAATTTTGGAATGATGGCTTTTGATATTATTATGATTGAGCTAACTTAACCAAAAATTGATAATTGTGTTTAGATGAATATTTCATTCATTTTAATTACGATAAGACATTATAAATGCCATTTTTCCAATTGCGACAGTCCTTTTTCATTTATAATTGGGGAATTTATTCACAATTTTTTATTATGACTATGTGGATCTTTTCAGTGCAGTTGGCCATAGCTATACTTGGGAGTTAAGAAATTGTACCAATCTTTCTCAACTATCTCACTAATGAGAAATTGATATGGAAAGAAAGATCCTCTTTGTAAAGTACCTCACGCAATGAATTGGAGTTTTACTTGGGTTTATGTCAGCTTGGCGAGTGATTAAATGTGTTAATAGGTAAATATTTTCTTTAGTACCTAACTTGAATATTAAATAGGCTATTTGACAATTTTTTCAAATCCCGAATTATTCAGTGATTCTCATTAGTACTTAAAAAAATTTCTATCAAAAATCTAAAACAATGAAATCCATGAAATGTAATTTCTCCCAACATGACATCACTTTGAGGTTTAAATTATCAAGTGTCGTCCAATTCGATTCAATCAGTTTGGGGTTAGAATTCTATGTTATTTGAATGAACTTCCTGTAGGGAAAATTAATTAAATACTGAATGAAAATTCAATTGACATGCTTGTGTTTACTTCAAATTGACTTGACCTAAATTTGCCCAATCCAGTTTGTTTCTTGTCGTAGGATGATGGGCTTGAATTGTTCAAGTGAAAAATAGGACAATATTTTTATTCTGTCAAATAGTCTATGTACTATCATTGTATTAAGATTAAAAAATTCTTTATATAATGATACTTTTGAGATCATTTTGTAATATTCTCTCATTTTAAGTATGCTGCTGTATGTGTATATTATTGAGTTAGAGAATTTTTTTTACAGGTGTGGAGAAAAAGGAATAAACCATTAACAATGAACATATCTGAGAAAATGTTATGAATTTAAGAACACCTATGTATTATATGACATTTGATAATAAAAGTTCAGACAACATTTCTACATATTTTTGTTGAAATAACAGCAATTAATACAGTATTGAAATCTTTATTCAGTTAATTTTACATGCCTTTACAAAAGAGCCAATTTATAAAAAAATAAAATGAGTAAATTCAATTTTCAAAAATCGCACAAATAATTTCACTAAATGCAAAAAACTAAATTTTGAATCAAAAATTCACTAACCAATAAAATCTTCACATCTGTTGGGAGGTATTCTATCGACATAGCTTTTAGGCAAGCCTGCATTCCTCAACTCCTTCGGATCGCGAAGAACAATATAAGGCTGATAAAAAAGGATCGCGTCCCAACATATTTCACTCAGTTTTGGGATGCACAACCACGTCGAACAGATCATATCCGTTCTCAAGTGATTATTGTCCGTATCACTTAATATCCCCCCGAAAATGTATAATTTTCCATCTGGTGTGGTGGAAGTGGCATGGAAATAGAGTTCTCTCGGCATTTGAAACTTAGCGAAATAAGTCCACTCGAAGGTCTTCAAGTCGAGTCGCCACAGATCCTTGAAAATCTGCTCTCCATCAGTTCCACCGGTTATAAAAACCTGTTTTAGCCCATTAAGAGTTATTAGATTGGCGCCGTGGTATTTTCTAGGTTCAGGCCAACCTTTAACAAAAAGCAAGTTGATATCAGAGCACTTCTACAGATAAATGATTTT
This sequence comes from Harmonia axyridis, assembly GCF_914767665.1. Classification (NCBI taxonomy): domain Eukaryota; kingdom Metazoa; phylum Arthropoda; class Insecta; order Coleoptera; family Coccinellidae; genus Harmonia; species Harmonia axyridis. The sequence goes on from NC_059505.1 coordinate 39,272,470, forward strand.
GAAATAAATATCAAATTATTGTTGAAACCTCTTTCCAATATATACGTCTTCATTTGTCTGAAAATTCAAATTCGACTGACAAAAGATTATATCAACCAAAAGAAAAAAAGGAAATTATCAAAAACTGCACTATTCCATAAAACAGCTGATAAATCGAAAGAATTGAGACTGATTGTTGATTTGCAATCAGCAAGGAAAGCCACGGCTTATCTTTTACTCTTCTGTGAAACGAAATATGCAATCACCATTTATTTAAATAACATTCTCGGAAAATGTATTTTATCTTTGTGTTGATAGTTGGTGTTGACCTTTAAACACAGAAAAAATTAAATCAGAATATAAAAAAAAAACTCAATATTTCAGAAACAATTAATTGGACTTGGATGAAATTTTATTTGAATATGTAAAATAGTTAAGCGATTCTCCATGCCAAATTCTAGGAAGTCGCATCATCTGAACCCCTCATCTAGTTGAATGTACCCTCATAAGCTCCCGATTCCAAATCCTTTCTTTCCTTCAATTTTTATTGAGAGATATTGTAAAAAAAAAGAAAAAATTTGCTAGTCCTACCATAACGCCTGTCCCCAATCGTCCTGTTGGTTGTCCAACGTTGTTTAGTCAAACTAAAGGTGGGTACATTTTCTAATTCAAATGTTAGCCATTGAGTGCCACCTCCAAATACAAAAATATTATCACCGTCGAAAGCTACTTCATGTCTATATCTTCCTGTGGGTTCATCACGACGTCCCACTAATCGTCCCCTACTTTCTCTACTTGAATAAACTTCTGTCCATTCATAGGTACATAAATTCAATCTAAAATTTTGAAATGATGTAGATAAAATTGATGAAAATTAACTTGTAAATCACTAACAAGTAAAATTTAAGCACAAAACAATTGATTCTTAAGGATAGTTTATCAACCCTAATAACAATTTTTTTTACCTATGTATATCACAAGTATATGAAGTTCCTGTTGTTCCTCCTATAGTGTATAAATAGTCATTATGGTATATAATAGCTTGTCCATACATTGGTGGAGGTAAGTCTCCTGAGGTTTTGATTTTCATCATTCTAGGTAGTTCATCCCTAATATTGCATACATGCAATTGGTTGCTACATTTGAAACCAAATGGTGAACCAGTACCACCATAAACCTAAAACAAGTATAGTAACATAGTATATATATAATACGCTAGTAGATGAAGTAATATATGGCTTTGTTCTTAGTTGGTGGTGGATTCTAACATCATACCATTAGTAAATTTCCTTGCAACACTAATGCATTAGAGACTGCTTCTTCAGGTAAAGTAGCATTATTGTAATATCGATGCCATGTTCTGGAAGCAAAATTGAATCTCCACATTTCCTGAAACAAAGGAAAGGCACGCTGGAGCCAATAATCTTGTTCCATGTCCACCATTTCAGGTGCCATCATTGGATTGAATCCACCAATGCAGTAAAAATTAGAAGAGTCAGCTCCGATCCTATGACCACTTCTTGGTTGAGGGTATAACAAGTTCATCATTTTACACCCATGAAAAGTCTCTATTGTTTCAAATTTATAAGGCCGAAAAGCATATTTTTTTATTCTCTTCTTCGATTCTTGTTCCTTTTTGTACATTTTCCCAAATACAAGCATTACTTGTACCAGGGTAAATACAACATAGCAAATTATTTTTCGGTACATTCATGATACGATTTCTGGACTGTTTGAAAGAAAGTTGGCATCATAATAATTTGAAATTTCTCAAGAACCTGTTTTTAGCATCAAGGACCACCGAAATAGGGGTAGGGGGAGTTTTATTAAATGTCAAATATTAATTGTTACCACAGAAGTCAAGTTTTAAAGGCTTGTTCAGACTCTATCAATGTTTTAGACAACTAAGGAGTAATTTAATAATTAAATGTGTATGAACGCAATTCATTTAGTTTAGTTGAGATACGTTTAGTTACTAAATTATTCATTATATATAGTTATCTAAATTACTAGCAAAGTCTGAACTAGCCTTCAGTCTCAGAAAATTTTTGAGAACTCGTTTCTTTTATAGATGGCCATTTCGATTTTTGACACGATTTATGTAATGTGGAGCTACTCGAAATGATGTTTTTCTGATAATTTCAAAACAAGCAATTCGATTGAAATAAAATTTTGTATTTAGATGTCTAATGATTATTTCAATCAGATCACATCATCTGAACCATAGAAAATAAAAACCAACTACCAACGGTACTTTTTTATGTATTATGTTAGTCACACAGTTCCATCCTTGTGCGAATGGCTGAGTCCTAGCACATAGTAAAGGATATAAGAAGAAGAAGAACAGTTCCATCCTTCATAATCAAACTTATTCAAGGCTCTAGATTGTTCAATATCCATTTCATATAGAAAACCACATTAGTGTAAACCCCAGGCATCCCTAAGGTTCCACAGCTAACAGGACCAAAAGAGATGATACCGTACTGAGTGTATCTTGGCATATTTCCGATATACATTTTTGATGTAAGTGGTCCTCCACTGTCGCCACCACACGAATCTTCTTCTTTTCCTCCTGCACACAAATGCTTCGAATTCAAATTGAAATTGGCGTAGAGCTTTTGGCATAGTGACAACGGTAACATGGGTACTTCTGCTTTCATCAAAAACCGACTCCTTTCTCCTGTAATCGAATCGTTTACAGTAGATATACCTATTCATATAAACTGAACTCTGTTGGCTATTAGTAAGATGTCTAAAAGAGTGGAATGTCCATTTACTCTTGAAAAACCTTAAGATTAAAGTGGCGATTTTCGAAGCCTTCTTGAATTTTAATGATATTGATATGAGTATTTATTTCCCTTTATTTCCGCAACGTTTTTTATGTCGCTCACATCGTCTTTCTGTCAATGTCGTCTTGAGGTTAAATCAATATATCAAATTAATATGATATGAAAAATAATTTAGAATATAAAATATTCTATGTTCTAAGGAAAAATCTGATACACAACATTTGGCAGAACAAATGAAAATTTCGAAACGATGGCGTTGATTGATCTTCTTTAAGAGAAAAAAGAAAAGATCAATTGCCTAAATTCCCTCTACCGAGCCTAAATTATCTTGAATAAAATATAATTAGTGAACAAACTAATATTCAATAAAGATTAAATTCAAGAATATCGAATTGAATGGGTTCAGTTCTCTGGTCTAACTCTATGTTACATATTAATTTGCATGATTTCAAGTGTTAAAATCTTTCTATTTGATCAAAATCAGAATTTGTAATGATGCAGGTATGCTGTCATCCGAAATGAACTTCAAAGTAAGTAAAAAACGTGCCTATATATTCTAAAAAAGTTTTTCTTTCAGGTCAGGAAGAAATTTTTGACGAAATGATAAGTAGCACTTAATTCATTCTTACCTGTTTTGTTGGATCCCCAACCAGAGATTATGAACATCTCGTGTTGAAAATTCTTATTTCCTTCCAAAGGAAGACAAATTGGCCGAACATTTACTGAAAATGAATTTAATTCAGAAACTTCTCGTATTTCGTTTTCTATGCCTCACCGCGAGAGATGTCAGCTTTACCAGAGAGTCTTATTAGAGCTATATCGTTGATATGATCAGATTTTTGATCAAAACTGGAAGGTATAACGATAGTGTCTATATAAAAATCCTGAGATGGAGGATTGCAGTAATAGGTAAGTTGATCACAATCTTCATTCGATAAAATGTCGTACTCTCCCAGACGTACTCCACTGAAAACCGATATTGATTTTGTTTGTTTACCTATAATAGTTGAGTAATTTTTACTTACATTAATGTCTTGAGCACGCAATGGGCAGCGCTTAGTACATATCTCTCCGATATTAAGGAGCCTCCGCAGAAAAACTCTATTGTTTCAGCTGAAACATTCCTTATTTCATACAAAGCAACATGAAGAGTAAAGACATCCTATTTTTGTGATCTTATAATTCAAAATTTTCAAATTGGGTTCGATGAACTGATGAAGAACTCAAGGTTAAAAGCAATTCTGTCTGTCCGTCCGCCCGTGTGACAAATAACTCTTGATAATGTGCTGGTCAATGTTCCTGCAATGAAATCCTATTTTTTCGAAAACTGAAGAAATAACCATACCTTGAAAATTCAAAGTTTATAGGTCTTTCCGTTCGAGAGTTATCATGTTTACGGACGGACACAATTGCATTTTACCACTTAGTCTTCATCAATGACATCGTGGACGGAGTGTTTGATTTAAGAGTGCTCAAAAATACAGATCTTTCCAGCTCTCTTCCGATATACTAGGTGTTCCTAAATGGAAGGTACAAAGGATAATTTTGAGAAAAAAAAGTCCAATGAACATGGGTTCGCAAATGCTTTGTTTTAGAGATACGGGGTGTCTCTTGTAGTCCCACTTTTTTGTGATAGAATTTTTATTAATCTTCACTACAGATGGGATAAATAAGAACCAAAACTTATAGTTCATTTATTCATCACAGCTTTCTAACTAGATCTTTATAATAATTTGTATTTTTCTGAGGATTAGTAGAGAATTCTTTGAATGTTTTCTCGAAATCAGTAGCAGATACGACAAACCTACAAGAAACCAAAAAGTGTAGTGCCAATATCTCTTTTTACATTTTTCTAAACTAACAGTAGTCCACCAAAAAATAGTTCTGGAGTAAAGAAGCGGGTACTGTCCCAGAAAAAATATCACTCTGTAGATTTGCATTCAAAATTAACATATCACACGATGACATCTTTAAATTGGAATATCTTCGCCAAATTTAGGTGAAATATCTTGTTGAGGGAAGATGCTATGGGAAAAATGTCGAAAAAAAATCAAACTTTAACACCCTCTATCTCGAAAACAAAGCGTTTGCGGAGCCATATTTATAAGATGTTTTTTCTTGAAATGATCCGAGAAATCTTGGTAAAAATATTCTCACGCTTAGAATTCTTGAAAATTTTGTGGTTATAGTAAGAACTGATTGAAAAAACTTATATTTATCACGATTAAAAATAAAATTTCCAAACCAAACCAATTTTGAAAAGACTGAAATGAAAGAGTCAAATTTGAATACAATAAAGATGACACATCGGCAACATAGCGACTTGCCTAAGATGCATAGAAAACCTGGTGATTTTTCAGATTTATACCTACTTGATTTCGAGAGACCGCGTCTGTTTCAGATGGCGCATAAATCGTTCATATTTGACATTTCTCTCGATTCTCGGCTCTCACGATCTTTAAGTATAGAACAATTATGTTTTATATTCTATGCTCCTAACGATTTTGTATACTCTATCATTATATTCCATTCATTTCATTAAAAATTCGATAGGAGCTGAATTGAAATTTATTGTGAAAGATTGCTGTGTCTAAAATCAGCATTTCATTTTAAAACTGCCCCAGGCAGATAGCGGGAATTTGAAAACTTCTGAAGAGCGCCACCTTACAGAACTCTGGTTAGGCAGAACATCAAAGCACTATCTCAAAAAGTCTGAAACAAAATCGAATCAGTGCACACACCAGGTTTTCTATGCCTCTTAGATTTGCCCCAGATTTGTGAATGTGTCAAGCAGTGACAAGAATTATTTGGTTGATGTTAAAATCTCATTAGGTATGACGTCATGCTATCGCTAAAATGAATACCCCATAGCAGTATTTCTTTGCCCACCTGTCTGATAGAATAGCAGAGCCATCCAAGGCGCTTCGTTGATGCGAGACGTCTCCCCATTGGCTATGCGAAAACCCCAAGGTATCCCACACTGATCCATGGGTAATAAATGTAGGTTTCTGTGGTTTCTCAAAGTCGCATCGGTCAGGGATTTTCGGGAGCAACAAACCGCTGGATTGGCAACACTGAAACCGCATTGTCTTCTCCTGACTTCCCCGATGATGATATGTTGGGGAATTGTGGGATTCTGTAGGAGTCCTACGAAATACGGACATTGGAAAACGTCCCTGCATTCTGCATAGGGGGTACACGAGTGGTCTGAGTAAAAAACGTACTTCACTTCAGGAAGCTGATAATTTCAAGTGAGGTGCATAGAAAACCTGGTGTGGGGGCATTACTTTAGTTGCTAGTTCTTTAAAATTTCGCTTTATTTCGATGTGGTAGCGCTGCTAACTATTAGGCCAATAGAAAATTCCCCGGTCTGATGCACAGATGGCGGTGCTAGTATTAAATCCATATGATTTTCAGTTAGTACCAACCTTCAAACGATACGTGTCAAAATTTGACAGCAGTCCGACCATTAGTTTGTCAGATATTGCTTTATGAATGGAGCTACTTTTGTTATTTGAAAAAAGATGGAAAAAAAGAATTTCGTGTGCTGATAAAATATTGCTTTTTGAAGGGAAAAATACAGTTGAAGCTAAATCTTGGCTTGATGAAGAGTTTTCGGGTCTGCACCAGGAAAATCAACCATCACTGATTGGTATGCTGAGTTTAAACGTGGTGAAATTAGCACCGAAGACGGCGAACGCAGTGGACGCCCAAAAGAGGCTGTCACCGATGAATAAATCGAAAAAGTTCACAAAATAATTTTGAATGACCGTAAAGTGAAGTTGATCGCGATAGCTTAATGTGTACATCATATCATTCACGAATATTTGTACATGAGAAAGCTGTGTGCAAAATGGGTGCTGCCCGAGCTCATAATCGATCAAAAGCAACAACGTGTTAATGATTCTAAGCATTGTTTGATGCTGTCCAAGTGCAATAATCCTGAATTTTTGCGTCGATATGTGACAATGGATGAAAAATGGCTCTATCATTTCACTCCGGAGTCCAATCGACAGTCAGCTGAGTGGAGTGCACACGATGAACCGAATCCAAAGCGAAGAAAAACACAACAGTCAGCTGGCAAGGTTATGGCAACAGTATTCTGAGATGCGCAAAGGTATAATATTCATTGATTGCTTGCAAAAGGGCAGACCAACAACAGCGATTATATATCGTTATTGGGTCGTTTTAAGAATGAATACATTCAAAAAAAAAAAGTGCTGTTTCATCAAGAAAATGCGGGGTGTCACAAATCAATGAAAACAATGTCAAAATTGCTTGAATTTGGCTTCGAATTTCTTCTGCATCCAACGTATTCGTCAGATCTGGCCCCAGCGACATTTTCCTGTTCTCAGATCTCAAAAGAATGCTCGCTGGAAAGAAATTTAGTGCTAATGAAGAAGTAATCGCCGAAACTGAGGCCTATTTTGAAGCGAAAGACACATTGTAAAAACTACAAAAATGGTATCGAGAAGTTGGAAGATCGCTATAATCGCTGTATCGCCCTCGAAGGCAACTATGTTGAAAAATAAAATCGAATTTTACCAAAAAAATGTGTTTTACTATGTTAGACCGCGAACTTTTCAATTGGCCTGTTATCTAACAAGTTCCAAATTTATTAGAATAATTTTTGATCAATATTCTGTATATTGTATCAAATATTGGCCTCATGTTTGGTATAACCTTTTATTTCACCTTAGAAATGTCATACAGTCTCTGTATGATAAGCTAGTAGGAGTTTTTTTTTTGAATTGTTGGTCTGAACTGTCAGAATTGTTAAAGCAACCCAATTGACTCAAAAACTAGAATATGAAAAAAAAATCATTGAGCAGAGAGAGCTTCAAATTTATAAAGCAAACTGATCCTTAAAAAATATGGGATGTTCCATTTGAAATGAGAAAGTTATATCCAACTTTAGGTATAATCGAAAGTTGCATAACATATGAAAAACATTTCAGCCAAAAGAGTTTACGTACCAAACATTCTTAAGCATTTTTCAAGGGCCCTGTATGTTGAATAATTTCCATTAAAATTCAGTGTAGAAAATTCTAATCGGAAAAATATTTTAATATATATCATAAATGAATTTAATAAAAAAAAAACAAAAATGAAGATAATGAAATATGTACACCTACACCAGGGTTCTAACACATGTTAAAACGTAAACAATATACCTACAGTATGCAGATGCACAATCTATTGTCACGATGAAAAGAAAGAGAAAACTAGGAAACAACGAAATGAAATGCATTTTCACGAAAAGAACGTATCGTCAGGTTTCGGAAACAATCAACTGTTTCGTTTCATCTTTTTCACACTGTATTTTTTCGCATTCTTTGATCTTGATGGGCGCAACATGCGAATCAGATTTCTTATTGGAGAATAATGATATGGGGATATTCAACATTTGGTATTACCTACCTGCAATGTGCCAATAATATTAAAGGTTATGGTTTTATTCCTTTTGTATGAAGTCCAATATTGATCTTTTGTCCTAATTTCAAGGATTCATGTTACATTTTTTATATTAGAGGTTTCAAGTTATATTAAATTTCGTGTTGATAGTTTAGTCTCTTGTTTTTTTTCTGTTGAATTTCTATAATTCACAATTTTTGAAATTATAGTGACTCTGTCTGCACAAAAGATGGCGTTATGGGTGTCGCGCCACACTTTACTCTGGCCGCGGTGGATTTATACACGGTGATTCATCGGAAAAACTAATCATAATTTTGAGCTGAAAATTTGCAGATTAATAGTTGGAGACTATTATCTTTCTCCCTGAATTTTTTTCAGATATCTACAACTTCTGGTTATACTAGAAACAGACTACTACTTCATTATTTCAAATGGCACACCCAGTATATTATTCCATCATTAGATAGCTTTTTTGATGACAATTTCGGCAATATGACGAAAAAAACTCGACGGTTCATGAGTTAATGGGATTGTTATGAAAAAAATGTTGTGATGAGGACTCACATTTTTTTGAATTTTTCAACAGAAAAAGCTTTTACGACAAAAATTTTTCTTTTTCGATTCTGCAAATACGTAGTATTATGACTGTTTACGGTTTGGACCAAAATGTACAGAGTGTTCATGAGAAGATGCGTTGCAGCAGAGTCACCTCCTCACAATGGTGTGAGAATCCCCTGGGAGAGGGTGCACCTACGTAAATTTGGCTTGGGAACGTCTCACCAAAAACTGAAGGATTTGAAATATCACTAAGTGAAGAACATCTTCACATAATTTGGGGACATGATTAATAAGATCGAGAATAATTTTGTACTCCATTTTATTTACTACAGTAATAACATTTTCTATCAACAATTCTAATAAATCAAACGAATCCAAGTACATTTAAGTGGTAACATTTCAATTATGGTAGCTAATACTGTTTATAAAACTATTTACATCACTAACAAATATACTCTCTTTGCATTCACCACAGATTATTTAGAAGTTGATTAAAAGAGGAAAAAAACAGACTTGCTTGTTATAAATAGCGTTGCCGATCTTACCAAGGAACTACCACAACAATCTCAATTTCTCGAGCTGGAAAACATACAAATTCTACAACCTCGTTGCTTTATAATGATCTGATTTCTCATTCTAACCAAATATGCATAGCTAGAACTCGAATACATTGGCTACATAGGCAGTTCCATCCATTTTTGATTACTGCGTTCCATAATACACGTATATACACACAATAATTAAAAGATCCTATCAGGCCGTTATTTTTTCGAATAATTTTTTTTTTTCAATTCGAAATCCCCGGCAGATATAACAAAGGGATGCAGTTCGTTCAAAAGCGATACTATCATTATTGATATTTTTACCACCGATTAAATATTCCAGAAAAGTAGGATTAAATATAACATTATTATACCAAAAATCGACACGAATAATAACATTAATATTTCATTGTACAAATAGTTTCAGATCTTTTAATAGATACAGTTTGTGAGAGAATTTATGTGGAAGGGCGTAGTATACTTTTTTTTTTTCTTAGAGTATGGCGGTGAATTCAATTCTCGTACTTGGGGTCTTATTGGCTTGTTGTTTGTTTGTTTGTTTGTTGTTACTTTATACTTTGTTATGCCTTGTTTAATTTTTGATTTTTGAGGTATCTCAAGATGGTTTGGATCGAGAGTTTGTTCGACTCATTTTGATTCGACGTTTTCTGTTACTTAATCTCGCTCTGATTTTTTTCTGTGACCTTTTTCCATCCCACGGAATCACCTGTAGTTAATTTCACCAGTAGTTCAAACGGTTGAAATTCTCTTATTGATTTAAATGTGTAGCTTTGGCTTTTTGTTATCAAATATCTTTGATCAGTTGATGATGAACATTACAAATTCCGTCATATGATTTAAACAAATTGCCATCAGTAAATAATATTATTTTGATTTTCTTTGTTCTAGTGTGTTTTTTTACACCAAACTTATTTAATATGAACGATTTTTTCTGGTTTTGTTCTGTTTGTGATCTTAATTTTGTTCATAATATTCGTTTCTGAAATTAAATGTTTTTTTTGTTTTAGGTGGCATTATTATTTATCCGCTTCCCTCGTGCCCCTCAAGATGTGGAAACCCAAGACATGGACCCAAGGACCCCTTAGTTATGGTTAATAACAAAAACTACAAACTACGACACTTATTCTCGAATCAATGCTAACCTAACTTCAACACGACAGAGAGAGAGATAGGCTTTTTTTACTACTTGTGCATCAATAATTCACTGGGTGAGTCGAACGTTTTTTTTTTTTTTTGTAATTTTTTTTTCAGTTTTGACTGACAACCTGCACCGTTAATCAATCAAAAAAGTTTTTGTATCTTTACTCCTACCACACGTAATTAGTTAATGATAATAATTATTAGATTAAACAGATACCTACGTTTATATCGATTAGTCATTTTTTTTTGTTAAATAGCGATAATTTGCCCGATTCGGGCCTGGATCCGAAATGTCGGCATGGGTCAATCTGAAATGGAGACGGACTAAGGGCTCAACATCGGTGTCCATCTTCGATTGGCACGCCATCCCAACACTCATCTCTGGGTTCTCACATACCATTGGAGCAGTTGAGAATGACCTAATTACCGAATTCGAAGACGCTACACCAAATTTCTCTTTCAAATAAAGAGACGTTGTCGACCCTGAACGCGTTGATGAGATGATTCTATGGTTCGAATCCGCGCAGTGTTACCAATTGTTCATTTCTCAAATGAACTTCTATGATCCGAGCTCATGCAGTGGAGTAAACGCGTATTATAAGTTGTTTGTCGGGCTCGAGCCCCATCTTGAGATACCCCCGGGTATAATCCAGCCTTTTTTATACCTGTAGTTGTGATTCAAGTGATTCAACGGGTCAAACTGACAGTCTAACCCTCAAATTTCTCATATGGTAACTCTGGAACGGTTGAAACGGTTGCTTGGCAGCGAGGGAAGGAACGTTTCTAGACTAGACGTTCTGGTGGGGATGGGATGACAAGGTGAGTTCGGTGAAAACGGAAGTGTACGAATAGCGTAGGCCGTCTCTAGAATTTTCTTGTTAATCTTCTTCTTCTGCTAAAGGTAGCCGAGGGTCGCGTAGGTCTTGACGAACGGAGTGTCCACCTTACAGGCCTCCCTGCAGATCAAACAATGTTGAAGGGGGGGTAATTTCGTCAGAATGCGATGGACTCTCGATCAATTCACCTTCGGCCGTGGTATTCTCGCATAAAATTCTCCTAATTGAGTTATAATTTTCACCGATTGAACACTGACTTTCAGCTTGTGCGAACAGGTTCAAAGCTAAAATTAGGACGCATAAAACATCTGGTGCAAGAATCTACTTGATACCTTCACCTCCGGTTATCTTCGTTTATCTGACAGTGTGAAATTAGCTGGCAGCTGTGCAGTACCAGAACTTCCAGAGAACGACGAGTTTTTGGACTCAATGTGTGTTTATAATTCAACGCAGCGAATGAAAATAGTTTGTTAAACACCGCCTCGACCCATAATAATTGATTTTAAATTTGCATTTGTAGTCCCATATTGAGGACAGCTGACAGATAAGTTAACACCGATGGAAGAATTCAGTTAACTTGAGGTGAAAAAATGTTTGATAGGAGTTTCGAAACAAAATTTGAATTATTAATGCTTCTTGCACCACTGTTTTCAGACATCCCTGTGAAAGCATCAACAATATATCTGTAGTATGGGCAAATAAGTGCGTCAGTGACAAGTGAAGAAAAAAATTGACGAATAACTGGATTCTTATCTATGGTATTTTTTTTGTTGTCTTTGATTTTGAAGAGTTCAACAAGTAGGAGGATGTTACGACTGAACCCAGATGAAATTTGTCTAGAAAAAATTTGATCAGACCTCTGGCGTGAATTGATCGTACGTCCAGCTGGACGATCGTCGGAAATTACCCAGCGCGGGAAAGGTGGCTAGAGCTAGAAGGTGTCAGAGGCGCACTTGCCGTAACTTACTCGTCTTCCCACGGACACACGTCGTTGCTTCTTGCCTCGGCGTCGTCTCCAACGGCTGCCGCAACTGCTACCTCTTCTGCCACCTCCGACGGAGGCAGTTCGCTGGCCGGCGATTCGCTGTCCGGCTCCGCGAGCGGCGCCAGAGGCTCCACCTGCTGGAAGACGACGGGCGTCTCCTCCAGCAGCTTCTCCACCTCTTGCCCCTCCGCCTGGTCGTCGGCCGCCGAACTGACACTTATGATCGGCGCAGCACAAGTCTTCGCGACGCTGTGGCTTTTTTTCAGAGTTTTGCATGACGCCGGCGTCGGCGTGTGATGCTCCACCTTATTGTCCGGGTCGCCGGTCGGAACCACGAAAGACGCACCGGCGCCGTCTTCGAAAGAGGACACCTTCCTCTTGGTGGACGGGTCCGAGCTGTAGGCTATCGGCACCGAGACCGATGCCCTCCTTGGCAGATCCGGCGCGACGTTGACCACCAGTCTCTTGCCGCCGTCCACGGTGTGCTGTTGGGTCAGGATGTTGGTCCTGTGGACCTTCTCCGAGATCTCGGCCACCGCGGCGCTCATCTCCGAAGAGGAGCTCTCCGACTGTGCCGAGTTCTTTCTGGACCTGGGGGACTCGGTCTCCCAGGGGCAGACCTCTTCGGACGTTGACGTGCCGGCAGCTGGTTTCTTCACCCTACGGAAAGGAGGAATGATAATGTTATGTTTGCTCTGGAGTCTTGGTCGGGCGGTTATAGAGCAATATCGCAGGATAGCCAGACGTTGTTTATGTTCTGATTGGCGGAATGTGTCGTATTTGTGAATACTGGAAAGGTATCTCTATTTGCTAGATTGATTCGTAAAAACATTGCTAACTGGACTTGAATTCTGATTGGTGGTTTTTATGTGAAGTGCTGGCAAGTTGGTATCTAAAGGTGCCAAATCGATGGGTTGTCAAATGGAGACCGACAATGTTTTTCCTACTTCTCTTTCATAAATAGTGAAACCCCTATCAGAAACAAGAGAAGAGTACACCTTTTTGTGTAAAATTCATCTGAAAATCCGCTCTTATCATTCAAAAAAAGTAAGCAGTATGATCTTCATAGCAGTCACAAACACAATTCGATGCGTCACATCCTGTTAATCGGAAAAAATCTAACGTCTGGCTACCCTGGGACCAACAAGGTTTTCGACAGGTTACGGTGCAAGAACAACGACAAGGTCAGTGATTAAAAATGTTGACGGAGCAGAGGACCAGAGTCATGCGTCGTTCTCAAGCTTGTCTCCAACAAAGACCGGCTGGAAGTAAAGAGGGGAAGTGTTTGTCTACTGTGGAGATGGGATATTCAGTCGAGTTTTTGTCGTTGAGTTTGGCCGAAGTTGAGATGTCATGAGTGGGTGTTTCGCTGGAACAATAGCAACTCAGGTGGATGAGGTGTTTATCATCGAATAACTCGCTCGACGATTGGCTTGTGTAGGTCGTAGGTCTTCTTCAGACTTCCTAGCAAGTAGATAAGTCGAAAAGTTAATTTCCAAGATGCCACCAAAGTTCGATCCTACTGAAGTTAAATACGTATACTTGAGATGTGTCGGAGGAGAAGTAGGTGCAACCTCTTCTTTGGCCCCCAAAATCAGTCCTCTAGGTTTGTCCCCCAAAAAAATTGGTGACGACATTGCCGACTGGAAAAGTCTCAAAATTACAGTATGCTTGAAAATCCAAAATCGTCAAGCAACTATATCTGTTGTACCATCAGCAGCTTCCCTCATCATTAAGGCTCTTGAAGAACCTCCACGAGACAGGGAAGCAAAAGAATGTTAAACATTCAACAAATTTGGCTTCAGATGATGTTCTGGAGATTGCCAAACCAATAAGGTCTAGGTCCATGGCAAGAACATTATCTGGATCTGCTAAAGAAATCTTAGGTACTTGTCAAGCAGTTGGATGTACTGTAGATGGAAAACCACCACATGACCTTATTGGTGAAATCAATGACGGTAGTCTTGAAATCCCAAATCTTTTGGGCGTGATCATTCTTCCAAGGCTTACTGTAAATTTGCTTCTTGGCAAAGGGAGATCTGACTCTCAGATCGGTGTGTATAAGGATTATATCGGAAAATTCTGCTGATGTTTCACTCAACATCTTTTGGGAGTCATACCATGCCATAGTGTCCAATGAGCAGCTTCAACTTATCCTCAAAAAACAATAGGGAAAGCCTCCTCTTCAGACGGCTCAATAAGCTCTTAGGAATATCATCGTTGTGGGGTGTTGATTATTAAGTTATTAATTCTTCTTTTTCATCAGCTTCCTCTCTGATTGGTGAGAGAATAATTGAACATGAGACTAGTGAAAAATCTATTCACCTTTCCAAAAGCAGGACAATCCCATGCAATGTAATGTACAGAATTACCCACCGAGTAATTCTGATTTTCTATGATCTCAAAATCAGACGGCTTCAGTGAAACTTGACCTGGCTTGCTAAAATTTTCAGCGAAACACTTGTAGTACTTTGTCAAGCTTTATTCAGTGAAAAAAGGTTTCCAGTAGATAGTTATTCAGGAAACGGTAGGTCAGTGTTAGAGGTTAGTTAGTTACTGGGAGCAGCACACAGACGGCAAACAACAACACCAAAGAAATGTTACATTCAGACGGTAGAGTAGCAGCAACAACACCATGAAGAATGAAATTTTATACTCCCTTTCGATAAGAATTTCGACCTCGGTATTAGAAAAATAGCCGTTTCGCTATAGTTGGCCATCCTGACGACCCTATTGGCAACCCTGACAAATTTTCTATGGTCAACGTTCGTTGTCGAGGGTTGTCAATAGAATCGGGACCAGTAGAGGTCGTGACGTGTCGTCCAAGAGAGAGTTACAGATTCCTGCTAGGCTCTTAACGAAATCTTATCCAAACGGAGTATATGAACACTGCAAACGACGAAACTTACGGACTAGGAACCTTCGGAGCAGCTGATACGCCCTTCGGTAGGTTTGCCAGATCACCCCTGCAAACGCAAGCATGATGTCTACTGACTACTAATTGCAAATGCCTTCAAACCAACCGATATATTGATACGAGATGGCGTGGTGCGACTTGATTGATGCTTATTGGGGTTTGAATTTTGAATCGACAAATAAGAAGGAAGCGAAATTACCGGTAGTTGGTTTACCTGGTAAAATGTGTATTAGGAAGTTGCTTTTTCATTTTAGATACTAATTGGTGAAAAGAAATTCTTATGCTGCGCGAATAGGGAGTTAGCATATGACATAACCTGAAGAATGAATTCAATTGAAAGACAAACTAACGGGTGTGTATTTTCGAGGTATATAACTTTAAGTTGGCATTACTGTTCAAGATGGCGACCGATTTAACAGCTGTCAAGTGATTTATTCTCAGTTTGGTTTGGCAATCCATCATGAATAGACTCACGCCTGAACAATGCTTGCAAATAGTGCAATTTTATTTCAAAAATAATGGTTCTGTGCGGAATACGTATCGCGCACTATGTCAATTTTATTTTGTTTAGCGATGAAGCGCACTTCTGGTTGAATGGCTACGTCAACAAACGAAACTGCCGCATTTGGAGTGAAGCTAATCCTCAAGTGTATGTCGAAACACCATTACATCCAGAAAAACTGACTGTTTGGTGCGCTTTATGGGCTGGTGGAATCATTGGTCCGTACTTCTTCAAAAACGATGATGGCCAGAACGTTACAGTCAATGGTGATCGGTAAAGAGCCATGATTACTAACTTTTTCATTCCTGAATTGAACAACCAAGATGGCCAGGAGCTGTGGTTCCAACAAGACGGCGCAACATGTCACACAGCTCGTGCCACAATCGATTTATTGAAAGACACGTTTGGTGACCGCCTAATTTCACGTTTGGACCTGTGAATTGGCCTCCAAGATCTTGTGATTTAACACCGCTAGACTACTTTCTGTGGGGCTATGTAAAGTCATTGGTCTATGCGGATAAGCCACAAACCCTTGACCATTTGGAAGACAACATTCGCCGTGTTATTGCCTATATACGGCCACAAATGTTGGAAAAAGTCATCGAAAATTGGACGTCCAGATTGGACTACATCCGAGCCAGCCGTGGCGGTCATATGCCAGAAATAATATTTAAAATGTAATGCCACAAGATTATCTTACGGATAAATAAAATTCATGTCAATCGAATAATCCATAGTTGCTTTATTGCAATTTAAAGTTATATAGCTCTAAAAAAACACCCTTTGGACAATAGCTGAGCTCTTCTCAAGTGTTACTGTCATATTAAAGTTCTTTATCTGACTTGGGTATATTTTGTATGAGAAGATTTTTTAAGCAAAAATCGATTGAACACAAGCTTTTCGGAAATTGGTCGTGGTAGTCCAAAAAAATTCTTTCAACTAGTTCACTAGGAAATAATGTACCACTGCGTTTATCATCTAAAAGCCTATAATTTTCTTTCTCTCTAGTTTTCTTTCTTTACTATAAACTTGCAATTCTAGACTGTAGTTGTTACTGTTATACTCTAGTAGAACACAACCACACCACTGTTATACATAAATGATAAAATTTCCAAGAAGCCCTGGGAATAGGATCTTATTATCACCCCACCAACAGATTTTAGGAGAGGATGTAGTACTACTAAGTTTACCTAGACCAATTTCAGAGTAGCATGTGTGAAACCTATAATGTTCTATTCTTATCTATCGTGTTTACGTGCAACTGCAACTACCCTTCATCATCAAACTCAATCTTATCGACACCACCTTTTTTTGGGGGGGTGGTTGGTTATCGGTCTACTGGGGGGTGCACCCAGTGGCGTCTCGTTTGACCGGTACACCTCGACGGACAGCGGCATGATAAGCCATGCGCCAACAGCACCTGGTACCGTCAACAAGGCCTCTACCTACGACCACTTACCTATAGGGGATGTCGCTCAGGTTGCTCTGCGAGTGCGAGTGCGGTACTTTGGAGTCTTTGATACCGGAAACTGCGAGCTCGTGGGCCGAACCGGACAAGCTGCGGTCGCTACCTCTCCTCTTGGTGAGCGCGGTGCTGCAACAAGCGGCTCCTTGTGAAGTCTGCTGCTGCAGCAGGTTCTGGTTCTGAGAGGCCGTCGTGGAGGACTTCTTCTTGGTGGGGCCGAAGCCAAAGAAGCTGCGGAAAGGAGGATGTTAAGAATCATCTTCAGGTAGAGCTGCCATCTTCGGTAGAGAATGTGACAGGCAGCAGAAGTGATAAATTGAAAAAGAGATGCAGGAGACTTGAATTTCGTTCTCTTTCAGTAGTAGTCTGGTCACTCACCGTTTCTTTTGGGAAGGCTGTTTGCCGTTGGCTAGCAGGTTCTTGTAGTAATCGGACCTGATGAACCGGGGATAGCAATCTTTCTTGAGCAGCAACGTGTAGATGTGATCTTGAGCGGCGTCGAAGGTGAACCTGCTGGGGTTCTGCATCTCCTGATGGATCTTCTCCATGGTCTTGCCATCGATGTTTATCTCGCACTGCGCTCCTGGCTTGAGGAATTCACTGGAAAAATCACGATAAGATTGGATTAGAACTGAATAAGATACTTTTAGATAGTTCAATCCAACCAGCTACTGGCAAACTAGATCTTTTGTTTTCTTCGCTACTTTTTGAGTTGAACTAGGATACAAGAAGATACATTTACTTTGAGTTCCTGGTAACTCTGGGATCAAGGAAATGAAAAGTCCATGCAAAGCTAGAAAAAGAGCACGAACGTCTTTTGCGAAATATTCCAGGGTTGGATCACTCCAGAAAGTTTTTATTGCAAAATCCTTAAAGTACTGGATTTCATCGAGATGGCCTATTCACGGGCTCCCTTACAAGATATTACTGCACCAGGAAGCACCTAATGTGAAAGAGTTATCAGAAACTAACGGATGCAGATTCTGTATATAGGTTGAAGCCTCGCCATTGCGAGCACAATATGCTTTGGACGAAAACTTGCAGGAGTGAAGATGTCATCTCCTTGAAGCCATCACAGAGTTCAATAGAACCCTGGAACTGAAAGATGAGCAGTAAAACGATAGCCTTAAGGTCGAGATGCAGTGTAAGAACTGAGAAGCTTAAAGGGCCGATAAACTGTGTCAACTGACGATCCAACTGAAAAAGCAAACTAGGAACTGCCTCGAAGCTAGTTCTCCGGTACTAAGTAACTATTAAGAAATAAAGTAGATGGCGTTACTCACTCGAATATCTGCCGAACCTTCTCGGGAACCTGCGACTGCGCCGATCTCCTCAGATCGTTTACCGCCATCCAGAAGCGGATGTTCTCGTGGCTGAACTCCTTGCTCAGGTAGATGGTGAACTCTTGGATACCGGTAGGGTCGGAGACGAGTTCCTCCATCGAGAGTCCCCAGCGTTTCACTCTCTTCTCCGTCGCCACCTCGACGCTGCAAGTGGAGCAGAATTTGAAAAAACTACGAGAGTTTGAAGAAGCGAAAAGTGATGCCATTTAGAAGAACATGGACTGAAAAGTTCGTCGTTAGCTCTCAACATGGATCTTCCGAAAGGAGAAAATCAAAGTACTAAAGTTAGGCCAGGGATATTCACATGTATCAGCTTTTCTGATTCATAGAGCTGACCAGTATCTTGCATGTTTGTTGCAGCTGATGGTAATTTTGAAACAGTTTGGTACTTTTTGAGTTTGTGATTTTGTCTCATTTAGACCTCCTGTTGAATCAAAACTCAAGGTCATGTTGAATACTTCCTCCAAAACAAATTACAGAAGTTGTGTAGGTCAATATCTCTACTTTTTGATCATATTTAATATTCAAAGAAAACCTAGTAATACCTACTTCTGAAACGCGTTAAGTACCATGTTGTCAAGCTCTGGATATCAGTGAACCAAACGCGGTATCTGAATCGACGCTTTTCTGTCCATGTGCTATTACTATGTTAAAATTACTCACAGGGGGCTGTTCAACATCCAAAAAGTAGAATCTTCTGTAACCCAAGGGTTCGAAGGTTGGGCTGGGCTTATCATCGCATCGTATTCTGAATAAGTATCTACGTACTGCACCATGCTTTCCAAAGCCTGCGACATCTTGATCCTTGTTCTTGTTAGACTCTTCTTCAGAAAGTCAACCTGCAAAGAATCGACGTATGGACTTTGTAATGTTTTGCTTTTACAAGTGAAAACTAATCTTTAATGGATTAGGTCCTTATTTATAAAAAATAAAATGAAAACAAAGTGATAAATATACTATCTATTGCAGTGTTTTCATTTCATTGAATGACTTCTCTTCTTTCAGAATTCATCACTCGTCAGAAGAGAAACTGAGAATAAAGAGGAAAAGGATCATTTCTCAGAGAGACAAAAGCTCGATCTCCAAACCATTAGTTTCAAAGTAAGTAAAGATTCTAAACAAAAACCAACAACGACCTCCTTCTTAGGTCCTCCTTCTTCACCTATCCTGATTTGATCTTCAAGTTCCTAATATAAATGAAAAAAACAAGAACTTATTCCACAGGTTCTTTTTTGGCCATTAACCAAGCTAACCTAACCTTGAACAGAAATGCAAATAGTACACACCTCTCTCTTCAGGTTCTCCACAGTCCTCTTCCTGCTCTGCCTGTCCCAGTTCCTCATAGGCACCGGGCAAGGTTCCAGGGACGACGTCATCCCTGGCGGTGGCCTCAGCACCCTCCAAAAGGCCCTCTCCTGAGAGTCCGCAATTCCCTTTTCTGTCTTCTTCAGACTCTTGGCCAGTTTCACCTGAAACACTCTCATTTGCCACGAATTCTTCTTCTCTTTCGATTTCGAACTGGACGCTTTGCTTACTTGTTCTTCGGCTTGCATCGTTATGAATTCCCACTTGTTCGCCAGGTTGTACTTGAGATTGTTGAGCTGCTCCTGTTCGTAGTCCTCCAGACCGTGTCTCTGTTTGTTGCGCAACGTTCTCTTCACCAGGTACACTGCGTAGTCCATGCGGTCTGGCGTTCCCTTCTGCGCCGGCCAGTAGTACGGAGACTGAAAGGGGTGGGTTTTAGGGTGTTCTAACTGGAAGAATTTTATGTGATAGTACGGAATAGTCTTTGTAAGTGATCGTAACATCGTAGTGGCCTTCGAAATAGTCTTTACCGCTTTTCGTCTATGCTGAAAATAGCTGAGAATAGCCTAGCGGTGAATGCAGGTCATCCAGACCTTTCCTAAGACTGTTGGTCTTGGAGATGCAGAGTGATCAACGCAAACTGACTTAAACATTTGATATCCATAACTAAGTAGTATTATAAGTAAATTAAAACTATTTCGAAGGCTACTACTTTGTTACAATCATTTAGAAAGATCCTGTGCATTAGTACAATTAATATTAAAACAATTAATATTGAAACAAAACTTTAAAAGTAGGTGCATTGTGAAATAATCTTCTTGAGTATTTGGAACTGGCTAGCCCAAGACCGTGCTTCTTAGGTTGGCCAGTTCTGAACATTTTTATGGAATGTGTTCATGCCTGATTTGCAGATTATGCAAATTTTATCCCCAGACAGGCCCATGCGATACAGAAGGTGTTTATGCTGATAGTGGCAGCTGCATAAGCTTCTTCGTCTAGTACGAATATCGTATTCTTGAGCTTCCATTGCAGAACATCTCTTCTCTAGCGTTCTTTTCCAAACACACAGTTGATGTCTAGCATATATCACCCTTGGCGCCCTCCCTTCAAGTAACGGGTGTTTTTTTTCGAGGTATATAACTTTAAGTTGGCATTAGTTTTCAAGATGGCGACCGATTTAACAGCTGTCAAGTGATTTATTCTCAGTTTGGTTTGGCAATTCATCATGAATAGACTCATGCCTGAACAACGCTTGTAAATAGTGCAATTTCATTTCGAAAATAATGGTTCTGTGCGGAATACGTATCGCGCACTACGTCCATTAGCGATGAAGCGCACTTCTGGTTGAATGGCTACGTCAACAAACAAAACTGCCGCATTTGGAGTGAAGCTAATCCTCAAGTGTATGTCGAAATACCGTTACATCCAGAAAAACTGACTGTTTGGTGCGCTTTATGGGCTGGTGGAATCATTGGTCCGTACTTCTTCAAAAAGGATGATGGCCAGAACGTTACAGTCAATGGTGATCGGTATAGAGCCATGATTACTAACTTTTTCATTCCTGAATTGAACAGCCATGATGTCCAGGAGCTGTGGTTCCAACAAGACGGCGCAACATGTCACACAGCTCGTGCCACAATCGATTTATTGAAAGACATGTTTGGCGACCGCCTAATTTCACGTGAATTGGCCTCCAAGATCTTGTGATTTAACACCGCTAGACTACTTTCTGTGGGGCTATGTAAAGTCATTGGTCTATGCGGATAAGCCACAAACCCTTGACCATTTGGAAGACAACATTCGCCGTGTTATTGCCGATATACGGCCACAAATGTTGGAAATAGTCATCGAAAATTGGACGTCCAGATTGCACTACATCCGAGCCAGCCGTGGCGGTCATATGCCAGAAATCAAATTTAAAATGGAATGCCACAAGATTATCTTGCGGATACATAAAATTCATGTCAATCGAATAATCCGTCGTTCTATAGCTCCAAAAAAACACCCTTTACATCAGATTCTTCAATACACTTTGAATCCGTGGTTTGGATATATTGCCTAATGTGATCTGTCTGTCCCTCACACCTCTGAGGGTTTCTGTCTGCAAGATAAATGGTTCCTGGTCCAAGGGAATGGATAGCCCCAATTCTGCCTTTTTCGACAAATCCACTATGTGGGCTAGTTATATGTTTTCGAAAATCGAGTGTTTCTAGTTTTACTTACCTGGAATCTATATAGAGTGCTGTCATCCTTGACTACCAAGTTTTTGGAATCGTTTATTGGGAAGAAGTAACCGTACTGACATAGCTGGTTTGCTAAATTGAGCGCCTCTGAAAAAAAAATGATTTAATGAAAATCTGTTGCAAATGAATATATCCTTGAAATATTCGAATCACAAACAGTTTTTCTTTCATTCAGAATCAGAAGGATTGTTGTAAAAGAATGTTAATATGTTCATTTTTATTTCGTAACTATTCTTTCTTTTAGTTTACATTTTAATCTTAATCGTAAATGAATGATTTGAGTCTAAATAAAATATGATGAAAAATCATGATTCAATGATTATTTCTTGAAAATATATATTTCCTTGAAATATTCGAATTAAAAACATTTTTTTTTTCATTCAGAATCAGAAGATTCGTTCTAAAAGAATGTTAATATGTTTATTTTTATTTCGTAACTATTCTTTCTTTTAGTTTACATTTTAATCTTAATCGTAAATGAATGATTTGAGTCTAAATAAAATATGATGAAAAATCATGATTCAATGATTATTTCTTGAAAATATATATTTCCTTGAAATATTCGAATTAAAAACAGTTTTTTTCATTCAGAATCAGAAGATTCGTCTAAAAGAATGTTAATATGTTTATTTTTATTTCGTAACTATTCTTTCTTTTAGTTTACATTTTAATCTTGATCGTGAATGAATGTTGTTATGATTTGAGTCTAAATAAAATATGATGAAAAATTATGATTCAATGATTATTTCTTGAAAATAAATATTTCCTTGAAATATTCGAATTAAAAACAGTTTTTTTCATTCAGAATCAGAAGATTTGTCTAAAAGAATGTTAATATGTTTATTTTTATTTCGTAACTATTCTTTCTTTTAGTTTACCTACATTTTAATCTTGATCGTGAATGAATGTTGTTATGATTTGAGTCTAAATAAAATATGATGAAAAATTATGATTCAATGATTATTTCTTGAAAATAAATATTTCCTTGAAATATTCGAATTAAAAACAGTTTTTTTCATTCAGAATCAGAAGATTCGTTGTAAAAGAATGTTAATATGTTTAATTTTATTTCGTAACTATTCTTTCTTTTATTTTACATTTTAATCTTAATCGTAAATGAATGATTTTATGATTTGAGTCTAAATAAAATATGATGAAAAATTATGATTGAATGATTGTTTCTGGAAAATAAATATTTCCTTGAAATATTCGAATTAAAAACAGTTGTTTTTCATTCAGAATCAGAAGATTCGTTCTAAAAGAATGTTAATATGTTTATTTTTATTTCGTAACTATTCTTTCTTTTAGTTTACATTTTAATCTTTATCGTGAATGAATGTTGTTATGATTTGAGTCTAAATAAAATATGATATTTATACCTAACTCACCGGATTCTTCAATAGCGAGTCTATCCATAAGCCATTCTATCATGTCATACCCTGTAAAAATATGATTTAAGGGAGATATACCAACACAGAGTTTATTTATGCAGCTTCATTTTTCAGCACTCGTTTTTCAAATCGAACGCTTAACCTATTCGCCATTTAAGAATTTTGAACCGGAAAAACGATCAAGCAGAAATCTAATATTAGTTTGTGAAATAATCGGTTGAAAGTTGATACGATATTTTAGGAAAAAATTACATAAATATGAATCAGAATAAGGGTACAGAATAGGGCTGGGAATCATGAATGAATGATTTGAATATTCGAATAATCATTGAATAATTATTCGAATAATTGCATTTTGCATTATTCGAATAATCATGAATATTCACTGAATAGTTGAATAATCAATGACTACTTTTCTATTCATGAATAATCAGTGAATAGTCGAGTATTCACTGAATAGTTGAATAATCAATGACTACTTTTCTATTCATGAATAATCAGTGAATAGTCGAGTATTCACTGAATAGTTGAATAATCAATGACTACTTTTCTATTCATGAATAATCAGTGAATAGTTGAGTATTCACTGATTATTCAGTGAATAGTTTTCTATTCAGTGAGTAATTGGATATTTATGAAGTAACGAATGAAAGTTTGAATGATCACTTGACTCACTATTCAGGAATGATTAAAACAAGGTTTTGTGATTCACTACGGACAAATCGTTTTATTAATATCAAAATTACTGGAAATTACATAATATTGAAATTGATAGATACAATTGAATTAAAATCATAAATAAACTCCTGTCAGTGTTCGGAATCCAAACAAACAAATTGTCATTCAAATTAGTACGTTGTCGTTGAAGAAATTGGCTAATTTTGATAAATAAGATTATTTGAGGAACGATTTTACTATTAATTGATAGACAGAAGAAACGAGATTAATGCCGTAAGTTCGAAATTGAGGTTCAACTAATGAACACGGCTTTTTACAAAATCTGGGGAATGATACAGGATTCAAAGTTACTGGTATTAACCTCGTTCCTTCGATCTATCAATTAATTCTGAAATCGTTCCTCAAATACTCTTATTTATGAAAATAAGCATATTCCTTCAACGAGACCGTACTAATTTGAATGACAATTTATTTGTTTGGATTCCGAACACTGACAGGAGAACCAAAAATGGCGGTGTGTGACGTCACACTAATAGATCGTATATGGCGAGAGGCAAAACACCAAAACGATTATACCACGTCGCAAAGGGTATATTCACTCATCAAAACGCTAGGATTTTATGGATTCATTAAAACATGAGTTCAATCACTGAATATTGACTGAGTATTCATTGAATAATCACTGAATAATCATTGAATAATCACTGAATAATCATTGAATGATCACTGAATAATCATTGAATAATCACTGAATAATCATTGAATAATCACTGAATAATCATTGAATAATCACTGAATAATCATTGAATAATCAACGAATAGTTGAATATTCATGACTACTCATGAATAATCAAGCATGATTAGTTGTTTAAATGAATTATTCGAATAATCGAATAAATTTATGGATGAATATTCGAATACAAAAAGGCGAAAAAGTCCCAGCCCTAGTACAGAAGCTGTAGACTCTACGTCAATGTTTTCATTATTTGTTGTTATATTGGTGTATATTATATCCATATCCTAATACAGGATTTTCCAATTTCATTTTGAATAGCTTGCTATGGGAGCAACTGTCCATTCTGAAACTGGCATATTTTGACATTTGGCAAGTTAAAAATACGACATTAGTAAAAATAGAACGATAAACTCTTCAAAAACTCATTTACAATGTTGAAATTCACTGCAAAAATGGTGAATATATTCAATTACAGTTTCAAAAACAAAAGCACTTTTGGGTCGTCTTGAAGCACCTTTTCAGTCGGAATAGTGAAACTGGTCGAAATTTTAGCTGATATGAAGATTCGAAACCGTGTACGTCGATCAAAAACAACTGAAAATATTGATGCTATATTCTATATATACAGGGTGTTCTGATTTGTTTCCGACAAACTGAAATGGGTGATAGATCACATCATTTTAAGCAAAAAAGTTCCTATGAACATGGGTCCGGAAATGCTTCGTTTCCGAAACACAGGGTGTTAAAGTTGAAAAAATAATTCGCGTTTTCTTAAATATCTTTCGACTGATTCCGAATAATTGCATGAAAGTTGGTACATAGGGTTTTTTGAAGTGAGAAATTCAAATTTGTGGTCGATTTGGTTGTATTTTCTAGAGGGCGCCACTGGCAATCATTTCGTCCCCTTTAAACCGTAGCAACTTTTCTGTGCTACCCTGTACGTCATTCTGGACTAAAAAAATCGATTTCCCTGACTTTTCTAGTTAAAAAAGGTAAAACTCATTTAAGTTGCTAGGGGCAACCGTTTCAGAGAAAAACGCATTTAAAGCCAAATCCATATTTTTGTAATCTCTAAAACATGTAGAAACAAATTTGTTATAATTTTAAATTGAATATTTTTTAGAAGTAACAATTTAGAACAAAACAAAATAACATAATAATTTTTAAAGAAGGTGTTTGAAATGTCCACCGTTCTGTTGAATGCACAAATGACATCTTCGAATGATTGATTGTTTTACATTCAACAATTGTTGCGGCAATAGATTTAAAATGGCTATACACAATGACAGATTTAAAGTGTGTTAGGTTCAGATGTCATTAATTATAATTATATTTAACTAAGTTAATAGCTTATCAACAAATACAGGAAAATGGTATTGGTTACCAAAGGCCCGAACGAAGCATACAAAGAAGAAATCATCTACAGAGAAATAGGATTTTACATACCTTCGAAGAAAATAAAAACTCAGTATTCGTAAAGCATCCCAACAACGCAATATTTCAGGAAACAGAATATTCAGAACACTTAAAAACAACAATTACATAGCATACCACTTCTACTTATTAGTGGGCAATAGAAAATCCGCATGCATTTCGCCTTAGAAATTTTCAAAATGAATTTAAATTTAATATTTGAATAGGAATAATTTCATGAAAGGATTTCGAAGCAGTCAAAACATATTAAAGACAACGCGAATTATTTTTTCAACTTTAACACCCTGTATCTCGGAAACGAAGCATTTCCGGACCCATGTTCATAGGAACTTTTTTGCTTAAAATGATGTGATCTATCACCCATTTCAGTTTGTCGGAAACAAATCAGAACACCCTGTACAATTGATCATCTGACGCAGAGATGTCGCTGAAGGGTGGCCAGGGGGGTCAAGCCCCCCTAAATTTCAGATTTATTGCATGACCAAAAAATACAACATGAATTCAATGAATGAACTAGATGAATCTGGAAATCTTGGCCCCTACGGTTCTTGAAAGCTGGCGTCGCCACTGATCTGACCCGAAGCTCTCATCGCATAACTTTTACTTCGCGTATACAAACACGGAAATAGACAAAAAACACTTCCAACGGGATGCTTTCCCTATCCGTTCATTACGAACTTCACGAACTGCTCCCAAGGTGGGCCGAAATAACGCTAGTTGTTTTCGACCAAGCCAACATCGATAAGCGGAACCTCCATTTGGCCAAAGCCTAGGAATTCGTGAATTATGGCCCGACCCTTCCAACTTCCCACTGTTCTAATCTAGCCGGAATTGAATATTGAACGGCCTCGAATTCTGCTCTCTCCCTCTCTTTGTCTGCCCCTCTTTCTCACTCTCCCCGAAAAAAAAGGCATTTCCCAGAAACTCGGGAGCGGCGTTGACCCGACAAATTGGTGGCGTGCGAGTGGGAACTTTGTAACTTGTTATTTAGTCGATTCATAATCCATAAATTACCCCGTTGCCCAAAAGCTTAGGTGCCGACCGGGCGTGTTTGTCACAGGAGAATGGCACCGATGTCAGTTTTTGGACACTTTGCTGGAGTTCAGACGCCGCTAGGTCAAGACCTTGAAGGTGAAACTTATTTGGAGATCTTGGATGTGTTGGTGAAGGACCGGCAAGTTTAAGACATCGTAAACAGCTTAAGGAGGATGAAAGGGGGACTCTATAAGGTGTTATACTGCACATTGAAGTCTATTGTGTCCAAAACAAAGCTGTTCTGACTTCAGCACCATGCACAGATCGTCTTCCAGTTCCAGTATCTGTGATGGCCCCATCTTCGCTTCCAAAAGTTTGAAGCATTTTTGCTATGGATTATAATGGAGATGCATTTGTGATCAAGTGATCAGGACTCAGGAGTCTCTTGCTCTTCGTCACAGAATCTGTACTCGTAAGTTTCTGATAATCCTATTCCAATAAGGTGCTGCCTGAGGCGACAATGCTCTGTTAGGGAGACAGTGAATACGTCTTTTTAATGTTCCTAAAACACTTTTTGAGGTGATCCATCTTTGAAAGATTCCGACAGAGTATTTCCTCCTCCTCTTGAAACTCCTTCTTATACGTGCAATTTATTTCGCCTACTTCTCTTGTTCATTCTCTGGTAACTGTATTAGCATTTTTATTTCGAGTTACCAGGAAGCTAGACTAAGGAAGCCTCTTCAAGTCAACGAAGACCCCTGTTGCCAGGAGCTGACTCGATCGAACTACTCGAAACTATCTAATCCAATCGTACCGTGAAATTTGCAGTAAACTCCTAAAACCAGGAGTACAGTGCGAGATGAACATCGATGACAACACCATGGTGAACATCCTACAGGAGATGCAAATCGCCAGCAGCTACATCTTCGACGTCTCTCGAAGTAACATCTACACGTGGCTGCTGATGAAAGAATGCTACCCTGTCTGAATCATTTTGTTTTGAAATGGAGAAGCAAATAGTGGAAATATCCATTGAAAATGCTAAACCAGTATTTAGGATTGTTCTTACTAAAGCTTTTGATAGAGTAAGACCGGAGTAGATTTGTCAGAAGCTTCTTCAGGAGTTGGCTGAACAAGGAATTTTCCTCGGAATGGAGCACAGGAGATGGGCTAAGCTGGTCGAGGATTCTCATTGAGAGAACGTCCTCGCGCCCTGAAGTCAAAAGACTCCTAACATTTGAAGAGAATGAAATTGACGAGCTGCTCTCTATGCCGCTGGTGCAGGAGCACTGATGAAACGGTCGAACACATATTATTCAACTGTGGTGACTTGACTGGGTTAAGGTTAATACAAGTCCAACACCTACTATTCTTATGGTGAGAGGGACCACTCCTGTCAGGCTCGCCACATTTCTATCTGCGTGTCTGAATCTCTCCAGAACGATGTGGATGAACAATGGGCCACTAGGTCTCAGTTCGGCTGGATAAGAGCCGCACTAAGAAGAAGAAGGAAGGAGAAGACTCAATGATATAACACACAATGCAAAGCAAAGTTCTTCCAAACCTAATTTAAATTCCAACACAACACAAATTTGTAAGCGACATCCTATCCAAAGATGTATCGGTAGGCCTGGGATGCGACAAGAGGACACTCTAAGTATATTACTGTTCAACTTGGTAATGGATCAAATAATTGAATGAGCTAAAAGGCGACATCGGCCTATAAATTCAATAAAGGGGAATCAAATTAATATGTTATGCTGATGGTGCCGTTATTATAGTGCAGTAAACGAAGACGACCTACAAAGACTCCTATGTATATGCATTTCACACCACAAGCAAGCAATACGAGAATATCAACAGCAATTAACAAGGAGCCTTTGAGATGCAAGCTAGCGGTCGTCGACAAAGCTATACAGCAGCCTGATCCTCCGATCAAGGCATAACAAGAGAAGCGAGAAGCCAAGTAAACAAGGCGAATAGGATTTCAGGACGTTCAGCGGATGTAATATGGAACAACAAATATTAGAACTTGGCAGAAGAAGAACGAGTCCACAAGACCTGTATTAGATCGATCCTGACATATACAATAGAAGCGAGAGCTGAAGAATCGTATACGTAACTCTAAAGAAGAGAGGAACATGGAGAGCGCGAATAAGTTTCTCATTGAGATAATTTGATCTTGGATGACTAGAGGAAAACCTTTCATTTCTGGGTATATTCCACCTGATATGAACCGATAGTTCGATGCTTCAATGTTGACTTGTTTGTCATGATACTGGTTCACCTCGTCGAAATGTCGTTCTTTTCTCTCCACCTTAGCAGTTTTTCTGGAATTGTCTGGTGTTTATTTGAAACATGATCCTTGTGCAGTTGTGAAGGTGTGCTTCACACAATGTTTTTCAGGTCTCTGAAGAACTTGCTTCGTCGTTGAAGTATAATATGTTCGTAGGCTTTATTTTGCCCATGAGCAAGTTCCATGATTTCTAGCAGACCCTTGCCTCGGCAGTTTCGTCCTCTCAATGCTGCTTTTCGGATGATGCCTGTGTGTTTTTGTCATCAAAGTTCTCATTTTGTGTTGTAGGTTTTCTATGTTTATTTTTCTTCATGGAATTATACCGAATGAGTGTGTTAGGACTGAACATGCTTTCGTCATGTTCTTGCTGTTGAGGTTCGTTTTCAAACATTTTTTGGTTCGTCTAAGGAACTTAGTTGTTGAAGACTTCCTTCATTCTTTGATGGATTATTCGTCCGTTTTGTTTCTTCCTAGGTATTTGTATCATCCAATTTCATTGCTTCTGCTTTCCTTTCGAAAGAGTTATCGGTTCATCTTGAATTCTTCCTCGCACTACGCTGATAGTAGGACAGTTCTCCAGTTGGTTCCGTTCTTTCATGAGAAGCGCAGCCCTAAACGCCATCTCTGGGACTGGCAAGGAGTTACTACAAATTCATAGGGATGCTCGTCAAGTTTCAGAAGAGACTTCTGCAAAATTCTGAAGACATAAGAAATGCATCAACCAAATCCACAAAATCAACCTTTCCAGGAGAGATGACCTGAAGAAGGAGGTAATGAACAGACAGGTGGATGAAACTATGCGAAGAACTTCCTGCTCCCCCCACCCCTTCGAACTAACCCGTTTACTCGCCGGCCAATTTTAATTACTGGCAGGCAAGAACGCTTCGTTTCAAATCGACCAATCTGTCTGCCACCCACCAGAAACTAAGCGCAGAGAAACGTATGATTTCCAATCACTAGATCTTCCGGTCGGATGCGCATCAGTCTAGGAAATTTCAATTTAGCACTTCCGCCCACGTTCGGACTTGCGATTATCGCCATCTAATTAGGCCCGGTTCACACGTATGCGAGAATTTCGGTCGCTCACAGCGGAGGGAGGATTAGGGAAAGAATTGGAAAGAAGAAGTAGCGAGATTAGTAGTTGTTCATAGAGGAGGGAGTGTTTGGTATTCTACGCCGTTCTCCCTGAGTTGAAGGCGAAAGAAAACTAAAGGGTTTGATAGGTTTCATTTTGTTATTAAAAAAAGAGTATATTTTGAGAGAAATCAATGGATGTTCATTTCATTGTGAAGGAGATGGATATCAGGCGAATGGACGTCAGGGCTATGGTTATACAGGGTGGCCATTTGAAAACGAAACAGACGAGATTACAGACGAAATAAAGTTTTTCGATAGAAATGCTCGGACAGGTCGATTTCTGTTTCGAGGGGGACAACTTAAGATGTAGGTTACGGACGCATAGCTCTTCAACCCTTGCTGCTACAACCCCCACCCCCAATTTTTGAATAGGGAAGATGGGGTGAGTGATACCTCAATTTAAAGGTATTTTTATACTGATTTCAGCACAGTAATTGTTTTTTCATTTTATGCATTAGTTCTCGAAATATTCATGCGTTAGTTAGTTAGGAAGGAAGCCACAGTCATGGTTGTTTTGAAGCTCAAAATGTCGATTTTTCACAAAACACTACAAGTGCCATGAAAACACTACTTCATTTTCAAATACTTAGTTAAGAATATTTCGAGAACTAATGCATAAAATGAAAAAACAATCAATGTGCTGAAATCAGTATAAAAATACCTTTCAAATGAGGTATCACTCACCCCATCTTCCTTATTCAAAATTTGGGGGTGAGGGTTGTAGTAGCAAGGGTTGAAGCGCTATGCGTCTGTAACCTACATCTTAAGTTGTCCCCCTCGAAACAGAAATCGACCTGTCCGAGCATTTCTACCGAAAAACTTTATTTCGTCTGTAATCTCGTCTGTTTCGTTTTCAAATGGCCACCCTGTATATCTTTTTCTTGAAATTTTCCATGATGAATTCGGACATTTGAGGTTGAAGGTCCTCAATATCTTCATGAATTCCATCTTTAGGGTGAATCGATTATGGATCATTGGCATAGAACTTATCATTCACGTAGCCTCAAAGAAAAAGTCTAAGGGTGTTGGATCACAAAATCTCGGTGGCCAATTGTGATCGCCTTTTCAAGAAATAACACGACCAGGAAACTTTTATTGCCAAATTGCGATTGTTTCGTTACTTGTGAGGCACGTAGCAACGTCTTGTTGAACTTGAACGTCGTCGACATCAATATCTTCCAATTCCGGCCTTTAAAAAACATTATTTATAGCTTTTCAGTGTTATCCATTCACCGTAACAGTTGCATCAGCCTCATTTTCGAATGAGTAAGATCCAATCACACTACCAGCCGAAAAAACCTCACAAAACAGTGGCAAATAGAGGATGGAGGAGCTTTTTAACAATCATTCTTGAATTTTTCGAGTCTCAAATGCGCCAATTCTGCTCATTATCGAATTCTACGAAGTGAAAATGGGTCTCATCACTCATCAACATTATTTTTCGATGAAAAGTTGGATGCATTTCAAGGGCCAAATCAGCGAAGATACGACGTTGCTTGTGATCGACTTGCTTGAGTTGTTGACTGAGCTTTGAAAGCCTTAAGACTTTATAGTCTTTATATGAAATACGGTGTAATGTCGTTTGTGTAATGCTCAATTCCAAAAATCGACGAGGTATCGTCAAACCTAGGTTTTCAACAACACTATGGGATACTGTTATCAGTTATTCTTTTGCGATACAAGCGGTTTCGATTTTTCACATCACTAACTTGTCCAAAACCTCAAATTTTTCCCTCAGTTGCACTATTGCTGAACAAGATCGTGTTTCACGTAGACCGAAAAGTGCTTTGGTTTTGGTAACTGTGACTGCAAAATTGTCATAATTCTATGGTTCTATTTTCAAAAATGACTTAATTCTTACTTATCAAATGTCGAAAGATGCCAGCTTTCCAAATAGCGCGCTATTAACAATGAAACATCTTATGGGAAAACCCCGAAGGAAATTCTAACAGTGGTGGAGCTTTACCATCGAACCTAATTGTTCCGGAACGGTCCGCTATGAAGTTAAAGGCTATTTTACACGTGTTTCATATGCTTATATTTACTATGACTGAAGAAAAAAGAAGAAAAAAAAGTTTATTCAGAAGTAGGTAACAACGATTACAAACTCTTATAAATTTTAAAATAAAACAAAATTTTATGAGCATATATTGAGGGAGAAAAATCGACCTAAGCTACATAATGAAATGTATCTTGTGTGTCAATTTTTTCTTCCCAAAAAATTTACCTTTGAATTCATAGGCTTTGAGATGAAGGCAACAGCCCGGCGGCAGGAACAGATCGGAGGAAAAGTCCAGAATGAAACCATATAAAATTATTTTTTAGACTGCATCATAACTTCAACAACAATAATCATAACTTCAACAACAATACTGGAAATGGAAATTAGATTCTTTCAATTGTATCTATTTCATAAGCTCATTTGGCAGTTCATTTGACTGGCAATTTCAAAATGCAATATGTTTAGGGATTCACGGCTTGGATTGATATTCAAGCTACGTGACTCAAGCTCAAGCTCAAGTAGCTTGAGCTTGACATTAAAATCAACTCAAATTCAAGTCAAGTAGTAGTTTTTCAATGTTAAGTCAAGTACTTAACAAATCAATACTTGACTTGACATTGAAAAACTACTAATGGACTTGAAATTGAGTTTATTTCAAGTCAAGCTCAAGCTACTTGAGCTTGAGATTGAGTCAAGTAGCTTGAATATCAAGCCAAGCCGTGAATCCCGGAATATGTTTCAATCTTGAATTTTTTAAAACGTAAACAAGCATTTCGATGCAAGTATGTCGAAAAATTTATTCCGACTGCTTTGATCTTGCCGCCAATCTGGGAGAAATCACCGTTCGGTTTACCTAGTCCGCACGCGGCTTTAGATCGCAAAAAAACGCGCATCAAACGAATCGATTTACATGCAGTCGAATCGAACACAACCGTATACCTGTGACAGGGGCCTTACCCATGAAGGCGTCGTGGACTGAAGTGAGGAGGATCTTCTGTTTTCTGACCGGGACGCCCCCATTCTTCGGGTCCTGCATGAGGCGCACCAGCGCTTCCATCTGAAACGAGAGAAAGTGTTAGATACGTTGTCCTTTTTTTTCAAGCGGTTTACTACGTGGCGTGTGGGCGGCCTTAAAAATGTTGACGTGCGCCACTGGCTTTCCGAACCCGAACGACCGTCGGAATGGCCTACTTGATCTTTTTAATGGAGGTTTGGCGTTATGTGTATCATTGGGTCATTCGTTAGATGTAGCTTTTTTATTTACTGTTTACTGTGAACGACTGTATATATCATTCTTCTGTTTTTATAAGTTAGAATGGACAATCTTAGAATGGACGATTATAATTTGTAAACTATTCATTTGAGTGGAAGAGCAGATGGTGTTTGAGGTTATTCATTTTAATTATATTCCAATGTTCAATACATGGTTGAGGCCAGCTCATAAGGAACAAGAAATGACAAATATGTAGTTCTGTGGTCTCAACTCAATATCGCTGATCGTTACCATCACTCTGTTCACAGTAGGTTAAGTTGTACAGACAGCATAACAGATGCATAACCATAGAAATACAGTCCGCTAATTCATAACCTAGTCTAATTTCACATTGTTATTATTGTTTCTTCTTTTTCAATATAAGTATGAAAATCTAAGTATTTTATCAGAATTTAAGGGTATCCCAATCCGTGGTAGAAATAAAACATTATTATGCATCCCACAGAAGTGCTTTGATAAGCGTGCCCTTACAAGATGGTTTGATATCTAATATCAGTTTTGAATTCCCTGGCCCTAAGTCCAATACATTTCTTTGACTATTAATTTGAATAAAAAAGCAAAAAGAGAGATAACTAAACATAAGTTTTTCTCTTGTTATCATCATCTTGTTAAATGCAAGATTCTAATGATGAGGGTGTACCTACACCATTCTTAGTAACTGTAATCTTTCTTAACTGGACTGGCAGGTTAAAAATAAATCATAGAGAAGGCTTAGGTTGTATCGCATCATTGTATTTAACTACTGGCTTCCTATAAATACCAACTGCTTCGTTTGGTTGTCTCTGTTGGGATTTTTGCTCCAAAAAGAGGAAAACCGATCTATCTTCTCAGATAATAGACCTTTCTCTGTGATTTACTCTTACCTTAGATTTCTGCCATGATGTTATTCATTTACAGTTACTTTTTTCTAGTGCGTTATCACTTTTTTATGGTGTTTCTATCAAGATCACGCTTATTCTCACTTTCACGAGAAGAACAGAGAGATGAAATCTTAGGTACTATCCGCCCTAATGGATATAGGAAAGCGCTCAATGTACCTTTCTCTAATCTGTTTTGAGGGCGCAGAGGTCCCTGGAAATCTATCGTGCCGATCATCATCCCTAACTCTGTTATCCAGATAGGGAGAATAGAGATATTATGTTCGATCCCATCATCTTGCCTTCTATGATTGATGGCCTATCGATTTATTAAACTCTCAGGCTCAGAAGTCAGGGAAAGGGGTTTTAACCTTCGGGTCAATAAACAGTTGGGGGTGAGTTGATTCTGCTTGCTAGTAATTGAGGATAGGAGAGGTCTTGTAAACTCCTTGGAAATAAACCAGAACAAACCCTTCTACATATGAATTTATTGGTTAGGGGCAACATATTGATAACAAATTATTTATATGATTTGAAAATCTATTGAGGAAGAGAGGTATGAATTAATTAGTTTCCAAAGGCAACCCATTATTACTACTGCAATAGCTGCATTAGTTATTTAATATCCAGTTCCATGCTCGACTTATATACTTTGTGATATATATTCAACCGCATATCGACCTCCACTTGAAATAAATCATTGAGATTTTACTTATTCAAGTTGCACTATTTCCGTTAGAACCTAATGAACAGTTTCAGTTGAATAAACAACAGTAATATAGTTGAAACAGGACAAAAAAAAATAGTGTAATTACTTCCATATGTACAGTATTATATATTGAAACGAAAAGCAATTGACTGCTTTCGATAGCTACATTATTGCCGAGCCATATTTGATCATATATTTTTTCAATGAAACACCATTCATTGGATCAGCAATTCTTTGCTCGACGTATATATTTTGTGATATATTCAACCGCATATTGACTTCCACTTGAAGGAAATCATTAAGATACTTATTCAAGTTGCACTATTTCTGTTAGAACCTAATGAACAGTTTCAGTTGAATAAACAACAGTAATATAGTTGAAACAGGACAAAAAAAATAGTGTAATTAATTCCATTTGTACAGTATTATATATTAAAACAAAAAGCAATTCACTGCTTTCGATAGCTACATTATTGCCGAGCTATATTTGACCATATATTTTTCAAATGAAACACCATTCATTGGATCAGCAGTTCTTTGCTCGACGTATATATTTTGTGATATATTCAACCGCATATTGACTTCCACTTGCAAGAAATCATCCAGACATTACTTATTCAAGTTGAACTATATCCGTGAAAACATAATATTAAGGAAAATGAATAGTTCTAGTTGATTATATAGTTGAAACTAGCCGAAATAAATGAAATTACTTCCTAATATACGGTATTGTATATTGAAACAAAAAACAATTCGCTGTTTTCGATAGATACATTATTCCTAAGCGATATTTGACCATATATTCTTGAATATAACGTAATTTATTGAATCAGCAGTTCTTTGCTCGTCTTATATACTTCGTGATATATTCAACTGCATTTTGACTTCCACTTGAGACAAATCATCACGGCATTACCTGGTCCAGTTGCAATGTTTCCATGAAAAAATAACGAATCTCGTAACACTGGGAATCCAGAATAATTATTCACTTAGATACAATCATACCTTCGTCGCTAAGGAAAACAAAACCCCCAGTTCAAAGACGCAACAGCTTCGTAATATTCTGTTTATGTCACGAATTCCTTTGTCTCGGATTGTTAACGGAAAATATTGGGGGGAAGACGTAACCAGATGGTTTGAGGAAGGGGGGGAGGTGTTTGGGTAATTGCGTAAAATTCACCCGATTGTTTTCTATCCTTTCCGTCCGTGGGAGGAAATTTTCGAAGCTGAACTGCGAGGGTTTCTCTCGTTTATGAGGGAATGGGGGAGAATGGAAGAAATGACGCTGAGGGTGCCTTTTAACCGGTGGATTTATTATCTGGAGCTGTTTGATCGATATTCGCCTTATTGTGCCTTTGTTGCTTCGGTTTGAATCGGTTGGTTAATTCTCGGTTTTTTTTTTTCACACTTATTTAAGATTTTATTTTCTGCGACGATTCATCATTAATTTATTATTTTATAGATTTACTAGCTGACCCGGCAAACTTCGTACCGCCCTATAATCAAGAAATGTCTGTTACCTTTTCATCTGCAGAATTAAGTTAATTTCTTTATTATGTTCGAGCAACACAATGCAGGGGCTTCATTTTTAAACTTAAATGCCTTGCAATATTGACAAACAACGTTCATTGGTCCAATAGCAACGATATGCAGTGTACTGTAGTCAATTTCTTTGTTATAATTAAATGCAGCTCTATAGGGGTTAAACGCAACACTTCTATTTTGTTGGTTCCGGTTCCATCGATTCCGTTCAACTTCATTCCGCGTTTCACGTTGCTCATCAGCTTGACTTGCTCTTGTATTTCTTTGACTTGCAGCATTACGGGTTCTGCGACTTAAGTTTGTACGTCTAATTGCCGGCATCTTTAGAAACAAAATTCAACAGAAAATAAAAAAAGGAACTTGAAATTATAAACTCTGAATAAGAATTTATCGTACTACAATTATAATATTTGATTGCCATCTTGCAACCTTATTGCGGATCTGTGGATAGATTGAAAACGATAAAAATCGGGATTTAGAAATAGGGGTTGATCGTATAAGTGTGAAAATTGAGAGAGATATGAAATTTTTTATTCTGTCATGACAAATTAAAAATAATTCATAGCTGTGGAGTGGCGAGGTATATTAAGTATCTGTGAATGTCTGGTCTTGAGATTGTGCAAACTATTTCTGAAAACTGGTTTGTCATAAAGTTAGGGCGGGCTTTGAGTATAAAACAATCTATGCAAAAATAAGCAAATGATAGGACTATTGTTGTAGGATTGATTAATAAGTTGTGTTGACCAGAATAGTCAAAAATTCATTGAAGGTCTATATTTATAGTTTCAATATTGTATGATGTAGGTTCAAAATAATAGATTCATTGTGTATCATCCGCATAAAGTTGTATTTCACTTGTATCTACAATTTTCGGTAGGTCTGATGTATATAATAGAAATAATGTAGGTCCTAGGATAGATCCTTGAGGAACGCCAGAGACAATTTTATATTGCTCCGTCTTATATTGGAACAAACTATAGGAACAAGGGAATGATAAAATAAAAAAAAAACCAAATCCAACTGAGCAATCTTTATTCTCAAATTCTGTGATCGTCTCATTTTCTGCAAGGGTTGGCCGTCGGATTATCCGGATAATTATCCACTGTAACCGGTCCTGGCTGCAGCCTGTTGACGATCGACGTCAGGTTGTTGCTGTTGCACCTATCCGACCTGCAGGTCCAGCAGTAGTAATCCTGCTCGTTCTGCGTCCCCACCATCGTCTTGATCTTGCGGCAGTACTGTTGGTGATCGACGTACAGGCACGTCCGTTCTACCGTTACGACGTCCCTCTTGTTCGGCAGGGTACCGGCGGCTATGGCGCAGCCTAGGGCGCCGGGACGGCACTGTTCCACGCGTCGGTTGGTGTTGAGGGCGCAGGCGTCTAGGCCCTTACCGATGCAGGTGAAGCAGGAACTGTGCTGTCCGCTGACGATCTAAAAAATTGAAGCCAGATGGCGGTAGTGGTACGCTTGTGACTGGTTGGTACGTAACCTGGCACACGATTATAGAAAAGACGAGGAGGAACCTCATAACAGCTGTTTGGAGATGAGATCAGGACGATTGCAGATTATAAATAAAATATTGAATATTATATCGAGTTCATTGTAAAGGTTCCACTTAAAAATTTCAAATTTCCAAAAACTAAAGCCTTGAACGTAACACTTCGATGGAAGTACTACAATAGTACTGAATAACAACTAAATAGGTACTGTAAGTTCAAGAAATATGTTACTTTGGCAGTTATAATTTCTAAAAGTCAACTCAGATATCAGAATGATTTAGAAATAATAGCGCTATGCGAAAGATACATTAAGCCACGTGTATATGGTATCTAGACAAATGAAAGTGAAAATAGGACTCATTACTTTTCACTAAGAAAGTTAGGGAAAGGTTAGAGATTACAAACATGGGGATAGACAGAAAAAATACGAAAGCTAAGTAGATAGAGAAGAAAAAAATGCTCTATTCAATTCTTGTCTAGTTCTAGTAAAAGTAGGACTTAATACTTTTGCATTTCACTAAGAGAGGTAGGAACAGGTTAGAGATTACAAAGATGTGGATAGACAGAAGAAAGACGAAAGCTAAGTAGATAAAAAAGAAAAAAAAAGGTCTCATCAATTTTTGTCTAGTTCTAAGTACAACAGACCAAATGATTGTTCCAACAGTGGGACGGTCGCTAAGTGAAGCTCAAAAATTTTAGAACAGGACCAGTGATTTGCGAGTTTATCGAGAAGAACTTGTAGTGATTATTCGATAAGAAAATAAGGTATTTCTCTAGATTCATGAAGAACTTTTGGTTAGATACTGTAACAATTCTCAAAAAGAGAAACGATTGAAACTACTCCATCAATTTCAAAGGAATTTCCTATTGGAGTATTTCAGTTTCACGATATTCTTAACTAAATAAGTTCGCACTTATACGAAATAAATTCACCTACACTGAGTCCAGCCAAAAACACGAAAAGCCTCACTCGAAACATTTCCTTGACCGTACAATTTTCGACTGATTTATCGTGGTAAATTCGGCAAGAAAAAACGTACCAGAAATGTCGATAACGATACCCGAATTCCTAAATGACATACCATCGTTATCTCTAAGCCGTAAGCGAATCTTTTGTGTGGCCGTTGATGGTAAAAAATGAATCGGACGCACGTGTGACAAATTGGTGTTTATTCGATCTTTTACATTTTCCTACGCCGCTAGCTAACGAAGCTCTATTCATTGCAGGGAAACGACGCCTCGAAGTACCGGTTAACGCAGGGCGGAGCGGCACAACCAGAGGGCGCCATGAGTCTTGATGGAGATGGTCGATTCTTTCGGAAACTGCCCACGTTTCGGTGAGTTATTTTTAGTAGGTGCACAAATAGAGTTCACTTAGAGGATTCAGACTGGAATTTCAGATTGATGAGATGTTTCTCAAAAAGACACGGTATTTCTGTTAAATTGTGTGAGAATTTGTCGATATTTTAGCGCTGTTCAGGTGTACTTTTGCTTTCTTACAAAAAATGAAAGGTATTGATTCAGGAACTCTTGGTCTGTACTTTTACCTCTGGTTAGAAGATTATATCTGTCGGTGTGAACTTAGCTGCCAGAATGACCGAAATCGCCATTTATCGATGTTTAAACGTAGCAAGTTATCATTGCCACTAAGCAAAACACTCGGATATTTAAGGTTATTTCAGCAGCAGCTAGCAGGCAGCTAAGTTCACACTGCCAGATAAATTTAGTCCACCGGAGATGAAAATACCGGGCATTGGAGTAGAGATCCCGTCGCAAATCCTCTTTGAGCTACAGAAAGTTACAAGATATTTCAGGTAATTCTAGTAATGGATAGCAGACAGCTAAGTTCGCACTGTCAGATAAATTTGAATATCCGGAGATGAAAATACCGGTCGTTGACGAAAATGAAGTTTCGCGTTTAGGAAAATACAGATTTATCGTGCCAATCACTATTTGACATTTTATATCATATTGCCTGAAGATCAAAGAAAGGAAAAGGCTTTTCCCATCTCACTTTGATAAGAGATAAGCAGTAGATTCAGAGGGATAATCATACCGAACGAATATCATACGACGAATTAGTGACACTCCTCAACAAACAAATCGTTGCCGCTGAGCCAAACACTCGGATATTTTAGGTTATTTCAGCAGCGGTCAGCAGGCAGCTGAGTTCACACCGCCAGATAAATTTGGTTATCCGAAAATGAAAATACCGGGCGTTGGAGTAAACAACGCGTTGCAAATTCTTTTCAAACTACAGAATGTAACGAAGATACTTAATGAAGATTCACGTTCGGATATTTCAGGTAATTCTAGTAACGGATAGCAGGCAGCTAAGTTCGCACCGTCAGATAAATTTGGTTAACCGGAGATCAAAATACCAGTCGTTGGAGTTAAGAACCCCTAGAAAATTCTATTTAAGCTACAGAGAGTTGACGAAAAAACTTAATGAAGGTTCACGTTGAGCGAAATAGAAAAATGCGATGAATTAGTTGCACTCGTCAATAACGAGTAAATTTCAAAGGGAAACTTCAAATGAAAACTGGAGTTAGTTTTCCACCTGCCAATCCTCAAGTTGGCTCCGTTGTTGATTCGGCCCCGCCAGAACACAAATTGCACGTTGCCAGAAGAGCAAATATTGGCAAAAAAAATGACAGCCGCCAGTTCTGGTTTCGGGCGCCTTGCAGTTGGCCTGGGATTTCAAGGGTGCCCTGGAAATTGGGGCACTTATTGAATCACATCCCGCGTCGGCTTCAAACCGTGAACGGGGTTCGACCCAGATCGTTGAAATTCGGTTACAGTTAGCACTGACCCACTTAACGAAGGGCGAAGTCGTTTTCGCGCTTCGCCGTGCATATTTTTCGAAGTGACTTCAATTATTATCGGTTATTCCGACTGGGTTGATTTTCAATTTGATATTCAGTTCGTCGAGGATTCTGTTATTCTGACGCTCTATCATTTCGTCACAATGCTTGTAATTTACGAATTTTGATCCGGAAATGGTATCAAAAGATAGGGTTTGACCATAGAGTAATGAACATAGGTAGAGGAAGTATACTCAATTTTTACATGTCCCCAACATGGTTAGATTACGTTGTCGGATTGTGATATATTTGCAAATCCACAATTTTACTATATCGTTATGAATGTATATTATATTGATTGAAATATATTTATTTAAGTGATTCCAGATTGAATATGCAAATTTGAATATTTGGAATCCGATATTATTCCTCATTGTCGAATTTATAATAAGCAGAATATTTATTATTTTCTGTATCTACCTGCTGAAATCCAAGGTTTGGCAACTTTTGCCCTCCTAGTGTCATCCGTTGTTTAACGTCGTTTGTTTTCTGACTTTCTGATAGATTTAGGTATTTATTTCAATATATTTTGAGTTAATATGGAACGTTGATTCACTGTGAGACATAAGAAGTGCGTTCTTTGTGGAGAAACTCGCGAATTGAGTGAACTATCGTATCACTAATATGTTTTCATTTCCGCGCGCTTTATGTCAAATTTGATAGTTCATGTTGGGGACAAAATTTGCCTACTGAAAATGACATATGCTTCCTCTATCTATCTGTTGGGGTTTGAAAATTCCCAGTTGCCTTACCTACCGTTTGGTGGTCTTCCCAATATTGTAGCCATCTGCCATAATTAAATTCCAAGATTGTGACATCGACAATTGAAAGGTCGGTTCAGCAAGGAGACCGGAAAATCCATCCATTCAAATGGGTCTTTGTTATGTAAATGTGCGAAGGTGAAGATACCCCAACATAATCTAGAGGGC
Source organism: Harmonia axyridis (assembly GCF_914767665.1). Taxonomy (NCBI): domain Eukaryota; kingdom Metazoa; phylum Arthropoda; class Insecta; order Coleoptera; family Coccinellidae; genus Harmonia; species Harmonia axyridis. The sequence continues at coordinate 39,314,834 of NC_059505.1, forward strand.
TAGCATCAGTTCTTAGTTCTAACGCTTTAACTATTCGTCAAAGGGTCCCTCCTTTATTAGCTCCCTTTGTCTTTTATAAAAGAAAATTTATTTCGTTGTTGAATTCACTTCAAATTAAAAAATTCACACCTGTATGTAGAATGACAACTTCGAGCGTCATGCAGAATATCACGTTGATAGCTTCAGTAGAAGTAGAGAAAATTTAAAAAGAATATATTTGATATTTCAGTGACACCAGTCAGTGACCAGGTCAGATCAAAGTGAAATTTTGGGTGTATATGTGGAATAATCATAGCATGCTTCTTGCAAAATTTCTACATAACCATAAAAATTGAAATAGATCCGAGTTCCTTCGAAACCCTCATCTAATTTAACTAACCGATAACAATTACATATGACTTATGGTGGGTTTATGCACCATTCCTGAGAACTAAGACTAAATCTAAGAACTAAGAATTGAACGCTATCAAATCAATGAGGGCATTTATACACTTTACCTAAGAACTAACACTAGCACTAGAAAGTTGACCAACTTTCAACTTAGTACTTAGTAAAATATAGAAGTGCGCGTGCGCATAGAATTTCAATATTAACGAGTACCAGTTTCTATCATTTTATGTTCTGTTATTCGTGTTTATCGATGAAAAGTCTTTTCACAATCAATATCAAACACCAAAGTATAGAACAAATAGAAAGTAGTTCGAGCACGTGCGCATTCCTTAACTAAGAACTAACAAGAGAGTGCATAAACGCCACTGAATTCTTAGTTCTTGGTTCTTAGGAATGGTGCATAAACCCACCATATCAGACACTCTCTTGACTTCAAGTGCGCAATGGGCTTATTATGAATGGAAGCTCCAGAGGCCAAGTTATTGCTTTCCTCAAATATTTGTTCTAGTGGCTCTCTCTCCCCGATGGATAGAATATTAAAAAGAAAACCAGCATCTCGAAACCTTCCTCATTCCCCCCACATCTCGATAACTGACAATAACCGTCCCTTCCAATAACATCTCGACCTGTCACAGTAGGCGAAACGAACCGTAGACCGTTCTTCGGCCTGTCACCGGCACACACCGAATAATATCGGTGACGGGCCTCCTCTGTGTTCGTGTGGGTAGGCGTAGTTATCCGGTAAATTGGTCCCGATAATTGCGGCCTCTATCGATCGCCGCCGCAACCGCCGACAGGCTATCTTCGAACGTCGGGGGCCTGGCCGCCTCCGGTACGTCAATTATTTCTACTTCGATTAATCAATTTGAGCCATATCGGATTTCTGCCTGTCTTCCTTCGACCGCCCCTCGCATCTTGCGGTACGCTTCCGGAAGTGGGCGGGATCGGCGTGTGTCTAACCTCGACTCGGAATCTAACCTCAATCGATGAAGAAGACAACAGTTGCACTCTGTGGTCTATCAGATGACGGGGATTCAATACGCTCTATTAGTGATGACGCCACACACCGCCATTTCTGGTTCTCCTGTCAGTATTCGGAATCCAAACAAATAAATTGTCATTCAAATTAGTACGTTGTCGTTGAAGAAATTGGCTCATTTGATAAATAAGATTATTTAAGGTACCATTTTACCATTAATTGATAGACAGAAGGAACGAGGTTAATACCAGTAAGTTTGAATCCTGTATCATTCCCCAGATTTTGTATAAAGCCGTGTTTATTAATTGAACTTCAAGTTCGAACTTACTGGCATTAATCTCGTTCCTTCTGTCTATCAATTAATGGTAAAATGGTACCTTAAATAATCTTATTTATCAAATGAGCCAATTTCTTCAACGACAACGTACTAAATTGAATGACAATTTGTTTGTTTGGACTCCGAACACTGACTGGAGAACTAAAATGGCGGTGTGTGACGTCATCACTAATAGAGCGTATTCAGAATCTAACTTCTATCGATGAAGAAGACAACGGTTGCACTCTGTGGTCTCTCAGCTGACAGGGATTCGATTGGACATAGACAGTCACTGTCGAGATGAAAGCCGGGAGTTCGAGGCCCGATCTGATATAGGAATGTTTTGGCTACCAGGGATCATAGAGTAATAAACATAGATAGAGGAGGTATACGCAATTTTTACATGTCCCCAACATGGTTAGATTACGTTGTCGGATTGTGATATATTTTCAAATCCACAATTTTACTATATCGATATGAATGTATATTATATTGAATGAAATATATTTGTTTGAGTGATTCCCGATTAAATATGCAAATTTGAATATTTGGAATCCGATATTTTTTCTGATTGTCGAATTTATAATAAGCAGAATATTTATTATTTTCTGTATCTACCTGCTGAAATCCAAGGTTTGGCAACTTTTGCTGTCCTAGTGTCATCGCTTGTTTCACGTCGTTTGGCGCGCTTGAAGTTTGTTTTCTGAATTTCTGATAAAGTCAGGTTTTTATTACAATATATTTTGAGTTAATATGAAACCTTGATTCACTATGGGAACTAAGAAGTGCGTTCTTTGTGGAGAAACTCGCGAATTGAGTGAAATATCGTATCACTGATATGTTTTCATTTCCGCGCGCTTCATGTCAAATTTGATAGTTCATGTTGGGGACAAAATTTGCTTACTGAAAATGACATATGCTCTCCCTATCTATGTTTATTTTTCTGAGCAACAGTGCTCCGTCTGAAGTTGGCATGAGATTCGGTAACCAAGCCTACACAGAACTTCTCAGGGATCTCACAGAGACCTAGTAAAGTCTGAATAGAAAATATTGAAAATTGAATTGTAGATTTTCGATGTTTGTTATCTCTGAAAAACTACGCCTTATGATAACTTTGTATGAAATTTCAACTATTTATTAGAATAATTCTTGGAAATAAAATACTCGTAAACAACAGAATTTGTTGGATTATAATTTATAGATAAGCAGCATAACTTAAATTCTTAGCTAACCAGCCAGTGCAGTAATACCATAAAACATGTTTTCATCAGCGTGGATCGAATATTCATTGAAACAAAAACTTGCTTCTGATCTACTACTATCTGTCCAGAGTCGATCTAAGGATAATTAACGCAATCGTACAGTTAATTACTCCATTCAATTCACAAATGAATTGTACAAAACATTTCAACATTAAATATATCTCAACAAGTAAAGCCATAGATTTTCTTTTTTACTCTTCTATGAAATGGATATACAAATCACCAATTCACAATTGGTATCTACAGGGACGGAGTAGGGATAGGATTTATAACCGTTTGACCAATAACAGTTGCCTTAAACGCAAACCATGCTATTTACTCTGTTTATATTGCTCCAACTTACCTTTGAACGGACTAAGGTGTCATAGTACTATCTGCCGAAGATACTTGGCCATGAAAGCTTAGAATGTTTATGAGACTCTTATTTAAAGTTGCTTGGATTGGTTTTAAAGAAAATCAATCTATGTTAGCATTGTTGAAACTGTTCATTGAAGAAGTAATTCTCTAAGGAAATGCGTAGATGAAGAATAAGTTTATTTGAAGATAGGTACAAAATCGTAGTATGAAATATCCCTACAAACAAAATTTTAAGATTGAAAAACATAAATCGATATTTTCTAACCTCACCTAACCTAACCCCCACAAGATGAGCAAGAACCCCACCGATAACGACAAGACGGTGTCGGTTATGGCTCGAAGGAATGCGCTTCATTTGGCGGAACCTCCAATTCTATCCCCAATATCCGGTGAGGAGGAGGAGGAGGCTGTAAAGGATAAATTTCTAACGGATGTTTGGCGGGAGGGGTGGAGGCTTGGAATTCTAATATCTTTCGGAGAAACCGGGCTCCTCTATCGATCTGCTCTTATCAATGAAATATTTCGGCTGAACGTAACGCGCAGGTCAGTCGGATGGGGAAGAATTTCCGAGTCTTGGAGAGCGGAAACTAGTGGGTTTGTGAGAAAAAAAAAGGAGACGCTATAAATTTTTTACGAAAGATTATTACATAAGCGCACAGCTTTGCTTCCGCCGTTTTTTTCCGAAATTCGAGGCTTTATTGTGAAAAACTGGTTATACATTTATGATTCAAAGTATTGTCCATCGCCGGCCACTATTTTCTCCAATTTTTTCGGGCAGCGTACGAATCCCGCGTTGAAAAAACTGGTCATCTTTTGAAGCGATCCACGAATCGTTCCAATTTCTTACTTCTTCATAAGACCGGAAGTGCTGGTCAGCCAAGCCGAGTGTCATTGATCGAAACAAGTGATAGTCCGAAGGAGCAACGTTTGGAGTCTGGAGAATACGGCGGGTGGAGTGGGACTTCTCATTTCAAAATTTCCAAATATGTCTTGACCACTTTGGCAACATGGGGTCGAGCATTATCATACTGTGAAATCACTTTATCATGTCTCTCGTAGTGTTGCGGCCATTTCTCTTTCTATGCTCGGATCAAACGTATTGATTGCGTTAGATAACGATCACCTGTGATTGTTCCTGTCGGTTTTAACAACTCACAACACACTAGGTCAAGCTGGTCCCACCAAATACTAAGCATGACCTTGGAAACGTGAATATTCGGTTTGGCCGTCGACGTGGAAGCATGGCCGGGATATCCCAATGATTTTCTGCGCTTGCGTTTATCGTAATGAACTCATTTTTCATCTCCAGTGACAATGCGATGCAGAAGTTTCTTCCGTCTTTGCCTTGGAAGCTACTCTTCACAAGCAAACACACGCCGTTGAACATCTCTAGGCTCTCGGCACCCAATATCCTTGTTTCTGAATCATTCTCATGACTTTCAGGCATTTTGAAATGGCTTGTTGCGTCACTCTCAATGATCCTGCCAATTCTTGTTGATCAAGTAATGCTTCCAATTCTGTATCTTCGAAAACCTTCTCTCTTCCACCGCCATGCTGGTCTTCGACTTCAAAATCACCGTTCTTGAAGCGTTAAAACTACTCTCGGCCCGTTCTTTCACTAATAGCGGCCTCACCATAGGTATTTGAGAGCATTCGATGAGCCTCGGTTGCAGATTTGGTCATATTGAATCATAAAATTAAAACCTCTCGCAAATGACGAGAATTTGGCTCGTAAGCTGACATGTTTAATCGAGAATTACTTTATGTTGCAGACACAAATCGACTAATATTTCGATGGCGTTATGTTTACAAATACCTAAGCTTATTGTATGAGATCTACGATCTATTTATTTCGACTCCCACTTACCGCTACTGTCTTCTATTGCAAAACGACAGAAGCAGAGTTGTACACTTAAATATAAAATAATTTTGTTTAATCAATAATCCAACACATTCGTGATGAAACACCAGAAAAATATATATCCCAAATGTTTTTCATCGACGCTAATAAGCGCAAAAACAAAAAAGCGGACCACTTTTTCCATTACCGATAAGTAAGGGCCGGTTTGAATCCGCCCTTTTTTTATCGATGATAATCCCTGCGATAAAAACGAATATGCATACGAAAAACAACGGCCGGTCGCCGTCTGGGATGTTTCCGGCGATCTCGCGTGACGCGGCCGGCTCGCATGTCCCAATCCCAGGTATCTCCCCAGATTAATTACACTGAAAGGATAATTGAATATTGCAGTGGTTTTGTCCGACCGCGCTTTACGTAATGAACCATCTAGGAATTGCAGCCGGCAAGTCGATAAGATCTCCACGATTTCGTAATGTTGTACGTGGGCCGAGGCCGCGCGTTAAAAAGAAGAAGAAGTGACCACAGAAGGCGTTGCGTCTTCCTGCGGGCGTAGAAAACGGCCTTGTCGATCGAACTTGGCAACCGGCTTGGTATTGACCGGGATTGATTATAGGGGTAGTATTCAGTTTCAAGGTGAGTTTATATCACCTCCGATATATGGAGTTGTCGTTCGCTTTGGTTAGTTTTAGGGCAGAGGGCGCTTTGATTGTGTCTTCTTTTTTGCAATTTTCGCATTTCGAGCCTCAAACGTAATCGTTTTTCCTAGGAACTCATCAAGCCAAGTAGCTTGATATTTTAACCAAGTACACTGCGCAGAAGAATTAACGCACATTATGGAAATTTCAAATTTATTCTACAACTGAAGGTGTTCTCAATGATAATTATTTTTATCAGAATTATGCATGCATATGTTATTATGCATGCATATGTTATCCACTTTCAACGTTTTCCTTCAATACAAATGTTTTTTCCCTGCAGGAATAAAAAAAAAGATGAGATTATCAGATTTTGAATGTATTGGCTCCATTCTGAAATCAGTTGTTCTCAATCAATTCTAGTGATCAATAGTATTTCTTTCGTTTGATTTTCTACACTCGATCGCTATGCAACGCGAAACACGCAATTTGACCCAAGAGGAATGTGCCCAAGCAGTAGTTTTGCGAGAAGAAGGGTAGACATAAACAAAAATTGCAGAAAGGTTTGGAGTTTCCCATACAAGTGTGTCCAGAATGTTGCAGCGATTCAGGGAGACAGGTATGAATTTCTGAAGATCAGGACAAGGTAGACCACGGGTAACAACTGCCATTCAAGAACGTTGCTTGAGAGCTTTTTCGTTGAGACAACGGTTTGCAACCGCTCGCCTCCTTCAGAATCAGTTTGAGCAAACTCATGGGGTGCAAATTAGCACTCAGACAATAAGAAATCGCCTCAGAGAATATGATTTAAGGCCTCATGTCGCGGCAAGAGGCCCAGCTCTTACCCCAGCCCATCGGAGGGCGCGTTTGGATTTTGCGAGGGAGCATATCCATTGGGAAGAGGCTGATTGGGAAGTGCTGCCCTCTACTAACTCTGCTTCGTATTTAGAAAAAAGGTAAAGTGAATATACAACTTCGTACACCGTACAAAATGTATCTAATGTTTCTCTGATACGTGAAGGTAATTCCTATTAATCTTCAGATTAACGACACGAAGTGCATCAAGATATTATGCATACAAGTTCAACATGTCGGAAATTAATTCCGGGTTCAAGTTTCGAGGGATCAAAGCGTATTATAGGATTTATAAGTAGGTGTTATTACTGTGTCATTAAGCCAGTGTTATGTCGATAGGAAAACCTTAAAAATAAAGCGAAAGGGTTCGTACGTTTCCCTACATCTCAAGACGCCTCGATGCCGCCATAAAACCATCCCTTCCTACATTTTTCCATTTATTTCCCGGGACTCGTAAAGCCGCATTCCTCCTTTCCCGGAATCATCCGAAAATCCCCGGGTCTAATCTAGCCGGAAAGGCCTCAGGCTTCCCGGAACCGTCGTAATGTATGTCCCCACTATAGTCCGGGGGAATAATGCATGCCGGTCGTAATCCCCGGAGCTGGCAACAATGCATTAGCACTAACGGCGAATTGTTTTCCATCTGGAGTTCTAGCCCCGAATACAACTCCGAGCGTTGCGGTCTCCATCTGATACTTTTGTTACTACTCATTCGTTTGGAATCTCATTTGTGTATGAATCCTAATCGGGTCAGGCGTTTGAAACTCGATAACGAGTGAAACGATTAGTTTTGCATGATGAACGAGGCTTTAATTACCATATAGTTAGAATGATCCGGTTTTGGTCAAATATGCGCTGTTTTGTTAGATAACCTGTTGCCATTCTAAAGGTAATATCTTGAGGTCTCTCTCATTAAATCCCTCGTCCCTATTGGCAGAAAATTGAGACAGTCGATTTTCATAAGCCTCTGGTGAAGCGAATTTTTCATCACCAAGATTGTCCGCCATGGACAGGAACAGATGGTAATCACTTGGTGCCAGGTGTGGACTATGAGGTGGACGCATAAGAACCTTCCAACCAAACTCCCGGACCTTCTGGTGATTCACTATCGGCCTGACGTTGTCCTGATGAAACGCAATTCCTCCCCTATTGGCCAAAGCTGGCCGCTTTTGGGTGATTGCTTCCTTCAGACGATCCAATTGTTGACAGTACAGTTTAGAGTTAACAGTTGTGCCGTAGAGAACAGCTCATTTCCTGCCAATGCCACCAAACACACAGCAAAACCTTCCTGGCCGTCAATCCTAGCTTGGCCGTCGTTTCGACCACGACCGTTTTCGCTTGACGTTGGCGTAAATGATCCACTTTTCATCACCAGTCACCAACCGCTTCAATAATGTGTCGCTTCTGTCGCAGCGATTCGCAGATGGAAATTTCATCCATGAGATTTTTTTACGTTAACTCGTGTGGTACCCATACATCGAGCTCTTCTTGATACCAGCAATATGCAAATGGTTACAAACGGTTTTTTATGCAATCTTCAGCTTTTAGCAGTTGAAACAGTGCTTACATGACGGTTGGACTCGACAATGTTCATTATTTTATCGACATCTTCGACAATTGGCTTTCCAGTATATAGGTGCATCTTTGACATCGAAATTACTGGAACGGAATCGATTAAACCAAAATTGCAAGTGATGGGCTGTTACGGTATCAGGACCATAAACACTCTTTACATTTTCAGTCGCCTGACTTGCATTTTTGCCTTTATCGAAGAAAAACTGTGAAATATAGCGTCATTTCTTCTTGCTACTGTCCATCTTCGACGCGCGCTCAAACTAAACTGAGTCAACCAATCACAAAACTTGGGTTATGCACAAGCCACCCTCTGATTTTGATCCAGCTTGAAAGCGAGCTGTAGGTGCAGTGTAGTTAAGGATTCCCGGCTTGGTTGATATTCAAGCTCAAATAGCTTGAGCTTGACTTGAAATCAACTCATGTTCACCACCTTAAGGTTACAGTGCAAGGCAACCCCGTTATTGTAAACAGTAAATATAATTACCGGGTTCCATTTGAAATATTTATGTAATGATAGCATGCTCTCCATTTATTTCTCTAATTCTGTGGTTATTCCGTTCATTCTTCCACATCTTATAGAACAAAATCGTGCAAGAATATATCAGAAACGCACAGTTTTCATGGTTATATTTTATTATTATATGTTGGTACTCCGAACTTTCCGCAACGGCTTTATCTGTCAATTCATCAATTTGCCTTAAAGAAATCAGTTCTGCCAACGAATATTTTTCAATGCAAAAATCACTGAATGATATTTATGGAAATATGTCATTGATTTCAATAAAAATGCAATGAATTAGAGAGAATAATGTATAATACTCGTACAGAAGGCTCATTCTACCACTCGTTCATTCAAAAACTCGCCACTTCGTGGCTCGTTTTTAAATTTTGAACTCGTAGAGAACTTCAATGCCTTCTGCACTATTACTAATATGCACTATTATAAATAACAATTTTCCACCAAGAAAAAAACTTCTTTCTGATAGGAAAACGCCTACCCACCCCTTCAAATGGAAAAAACCGTTCGACACTCAAGTTGTTGGGAACTTACACTAATCCACGGATGCCAACGTAACAATATCGAATGCGCCAAACCGAAGACGATGTGGAGAGCACTCCAACCTCCTCCTTTTCCTTATCCTCCAACGTCAATGACGTCACCTCGTTCTTTCTCTCATCTCAACGATCCACTTCGAACGCGGTCATTTCGAAGGAGTTCACGAACATGGGGTTGCGTTCCCTCCCGATAACGAACTTATCGATTCGGCCGCGAGGGGGCGTCCCCGTCAGGGGTAAGTTCGGAAAGTACCCACTACGGAGTTCAAAGGATTACGGGGAAATTCAGGTCGGTTCAATCATGATAAGGCTGGTCGAGAGGGCTACGGGATCTTTGAGTTTCGAAGCCTGTGTATGCGGAACGCGGCCCTTTGAGTCATAGAAACTGTTTGACGTTTTTGGGCTTCGGTCCATAGAATATTTGGTATTGTTGGAGAAATTCATATCGTTGAAATCTGATGTTGGTGATCAGAGATTCGGGTTTTTTCATTACGAAAATGTGAAAAGCAAGTAATATTGGAAAATTTATTTTTAATGGAAACCATATTCACATTTGAATCTTTGAAAATATTTTATTTTCATTTCAATTCTCAACCTTATGTTTAACTCTACCTCATGCAACTTTCAAATGCTGAAATGCCTTTGTGGACACGTTCTATGGTTTGTATATTGACATAATAACTGTCAAATTAACGTCAACTTATTTTCTGCAACTTGACATCGTTTTTACTGTCGGAGTCAGCTATTCGGAGGTAAGATCTGTGATTTCTGGAATCGTCAGGATTTTCGGAAAACGTTCCGCCTACTTCGATGTTTCCTCCTTTTTTCAGTTTTATTAATTTTTTCGTGAATTTCCCCTATACGTGAAACTCATTGCACTCTGCGTAGTGGTAGTATGGAGATAAATGTGTTCATTTTGGACAATCAAAAAAGACGACGGCACAGGGTCTGTTGAAACGCACCACTGCCCCTATCGCATAGCAAACGGGATGATAGGGAACGCACACAGACATAGTTCCGGGGATGACACAAACGTGGCTGAGGCCATAAAGGAAGGAAAAAGCGGGAGACAATCCATCCTAAACTGAAAGCGGGAATTTGGCTAATGTTGTATTCGGCGCTGCCATTGTGTCCGCTTTATACACAGATATAAATTTTCGCCAATCGTCCGGAACGTTTAGCACGCTCATATAATGGCATACACCATAGAATCCGACGCGTTTCAGATGGCCTTGGTTGAACCATAGAATTTTGGCGATTGGATATGGGCGAAACTAGTAGAGTTAATTTGTTGTGAGAATAAATTGCTTTGCTCTACTTCATAGAGTAATAAACATAGATAGAGGGAGTATACGCAATTTTTACATGTCCCCAACATGGTTGGGTTAGGTTGTCAGATTGTGATATATTTTCAAATCCACAATTTAACTATATCGTTATGAATGTATATTATATCGAACGAAATATATTTATTTGAGTGATTCCTGATTAAATATGCAGATTTGAATAATTGGAATCCGATATTTTTCCTAATTGTCGAATTTATAATATGCGGAATATTTATTATTTTCTGTATCTATCTTCTGAAATCCAAGGTTTGGCAACTTTTGCTCTTCCAGTTTCATCGGTTGTTTCAGGTCGTTTGGCGCGCTTGAAGTTTGTTTTCTATATTTCTGATATATTTAGGTATTCATTTCAATATATTTTGAGTTAATATGAAACGTTGATTCACTATGGGACATAAGAAGTGCGTTCTTTGTGGAGAAACTCGCGAATTGAGTTAAATATCGTATCACTGATATGTTTTCATTTCCGCGCGCTTCATGTCAAATTTGATAGTTCATGTTGGGGACAAAATTTTCTCACTGAAAATGACATATGCTCCCTTTATCTATGCTTATTAATCTATGGTTTTAATTAATCAATTCGCACTCAATTACTGGAATTGCCATAATTTGATGTGTCAAAGTAATATTGTTGATGAATAAGTCTCTCCATTTTTGTGAAATTGAATGTATTTTTAGGAAGACGTATGAGATCTTCTGTCTCTGCCACGCTCTTTTCCACTAAGCCTCTTAATAAATACATTGGTTTCCTTTTTTTATGACTAATTTTCAACAAACCGTATACAAACATAGAATATTCAGTAACCATCGAACAATTCGACAGAAAACGAGGTCACGAACTCGCCGGACGTCATTGTCACGCCGAACATAGAAACCCTATCCACTTCTATGTGATCACATCGAAGGCGAAGTGAAACAGTTTTCTTTATTGGCAGTCGTATAACAGATACCTGTTGATTAAATGACATCGACCCGTCCTGGTGGGAATGTCGTGCTTGGGACCTGCGTGCGGCGCCTTTCGACGCCGCATAAAAAACGGAACATAATTCCCACGTGAAATCTAACGATATCGTAAATCTGAACATATTTCCCCGCTTGTCAGGCATTAACGTGACTACGGAATTGAATATCTCGTGTTCGGGGACAGTGGGCTCGGTCGCTTCGCATACTATTAGCGATTGAGGTCGTCATTGTTGCCAACTGTTTGCCAGTTTTGGTACTCTATGCGATCTGTCAAATGTTAGCGAGTAATATCTGTCATTGGTGGTGTTGGCTGCAGGGTTGCCATGTTGGGGTATTTTACTCCAAATTTGGGGGATTTTCGGACACTGAGGAAAATTTGGGTGACAATATTCCATGGGATATTTTTGAGGGGGAAATATTAAGATTTGATATAATTTATATCTTGAATTGTTCGCTTAACTTCATAACATACATATTTCTAGATATTTACTAATAAATTTCATTGCTTTCATGGTCATATAGACATCTGGGGTATTTTCAATGAAGCAACATGACAACCCTGGTTGACTGTCAATTATTCGGTGTGTCACTTGTTCTCAAGTATTTACAGGTTAACTTTAGTTTTTTTGAACCAAAAGTCGAGGCAAAGCATCCTTAAGAAAAGTGGGTTTTGACGAAAATATCCAACGAATCGCGTTCTAGAGCTCAAACAAAGATATACTCAAATTTTGTTGGGTTTCTTCAAACTTCATGAAGTTTATTCAGTAAACAAGATCATATATAACATAACCTTAAAACTGAACAGTGTAATGGTGAGTTTATGCACCATTCCTAAGAACTAAGACTAAACCTAAGAACTAAGAATTGAACGCTAACAAATCTATGAGGGCGTTTATGCACTCTACCTAAGAACTAACACTAGCACTAGAAAGTTGACCAACTTTTAACTAAGAACTAAGGGCTCAGGTAAAATATAGAAGTGCGCTTGCATAGAATTTCAAAATTAACGAATACCAGTTTCTATCGTTTTATGTTCAGTTATTTGTGTTTATCGATGAAAAGTATTAGGTGTATCTGAAAAAATTAAATTTAATATTTTCACAATTAATATCAATGTCAAACATCAAAGTATAGAACAAAGGGAAAGTAGTTCGAGCACGTGCGCATTCCATAACTAACAAGAGAGTGCATGAACGCCACTGAATTCTTAGGTTTAGTTGTTAGTTCGTAGTTCTTAGTCCTTAGTTCTTAGGAATGGTGCATAAACCCACCATAAAACATTTGTGTTACTCATCGGTAAATATCTGTGATTGGTGATGTTGGCTGCAGGGTTGCCATGTTGGAGTATTTTCCCCAAATTTAGGGTATTTTTGGATACTGAGGAAAATTGGGGGAACAATATTCCATGGGATATTTTTGAAAAAATAGTAAAGGAAAAAAGTGTTCCTTTTGACTTCAAGAATCTACTGTAAAATATATGTACGAGTCAAAGACTTACCCTGTATATTATTTACAAACTTTAATGTTCTTTGGTGAATTCCTCCAGAAGTTTTACTTTATTTTTTCTTACAATAGTCTTCGTTTCCCGAGATTCAATATTATTCAAGACGATTAGAACTGTCTCTATTTGAACAAAAAACTTGACATTTACCCTTCAACTATGTAAATAGCAGATACTTCAACCTAATGACAACTGACACTAATGACAGGTAACACTAATGACATGTGACACTGATGACAGGTGTCAATGGTTACCAGAACAACAATAAAATCTAAGAACAGGCCCTTTCTCAATGATCTAGCTATCTAAAATGGTGTAAAAGAGGGTACTCACTTTATCAAAGGCGCAGGGCCTGTTGCAGCGTTGTACTCGTTGGTCCGGCTCCATACGTGGGCCGGTGCGACGGCGAGAGGGGGGGCGGGGGGCAGCCGGGCAGGGGCGCACGACTCTAGCCGAGCTCCATGAGCGAGCTGTGGCCCCGCCCCATCACAACAACGCTCACCCCCACATGCAATAGACAACTGAAATAGAAAACATTACATGAAAATCTGACTACATCTGAAAGGATCTAACGCTTTCGGCGTGGGAAACACGTTTTTTGGCGCGAGTACCATGCTTTTTGGCGCGATTACCACGCTTTTTGGTACGAGTACCACGCTTTTTGGGGCGAGTATCACGCTTTTTGGTACGAGTAACGCGCTTTTTGGTACGAGTACCACGCTTTTTGGTACGAGTACCACGCTTTTTGGTATGAGTACCACGCTTTTGGCGCGAGTTGATACCACGCTGGATTTTCCATTTGTTACCAAACTTTGCGTTTTTTGGTAAAAGTGAGGAATATACTCTGCTTGGTTGGATATTCTTATACATCCACCTAATAGTCAGGGTCTGTCATCAAGTGGTATTGAGTTTTCAGAATTATTTCGGATTTTATGTACCTTAAAACGATAACATGACGCTTAAATCGAGAGAAACAGATGCGAAGGCCATCTGCGGCGTCGAAATTGTTTAATATCGCGTGGGATGGCACGTAATCTCCTGCCGCGCTCGTATGTAAATCCCCTAAAACCCTAAGGCATCGATTATACGCCCCATGAGCGCCGGCTAACGAGCCAAAACTGGCTGAGGCCGTTAAAGCTTAATGAAGTAGGATTTAATTACAACTCGAGAGATCGTCCCGCTGCTTTTATGTCCGACGGCACTTCAACACTTGACGTTTTCACGGCGTGTCCTTCCTCGCCGTTTCAGATGATGCTCGCCTCTTAAGACGGTAACGAGATCCTTCGAAATTCTAATCCTTCCGTTCGTGCTCAGCATTAAATCCGTCGCTTTTTGAAGTGAAGTATTTCATCTGAAGGTTTCCTTTGTAGTTTGGATATCAATCGCAGATTTGGATCGTTATGTAAAAATATTGTATTTTATCATTCATTTGACTCTTTAAAACGAGTATAAGACCCAGATGCTTGCTTTTAATCCATTCTTTCTATCTCTGTTTCGTATTAGGCGTAGTAAAAAGAAATCCATTATTTTTCCTATAGATTGTTTTAGTTATCTGTATCTCGCGTTGTATAAGTCCGATCAGGTTCCACTAGATGGCGTTTGAAAGATGAGATTTCGTACTTCAAAAACTTTGTGGCAGTTTTGTGATTCGTTGACTCAGTTTAGTTTGAGCGTGCGTCGAAGAGACACTAGCAAAGAGAAAGTACTTAATATTTTACAGTGTTTCTTCGATAAAGGCAAAAATGCAAGCCAGGCGGCTGGAAATTTATATAGTGCTAATAGTCCTAATACTGTAATAGCCAATCACGCGCAATTTTGGTTTTGTCGAATCCGTTCCGGTAATTTCGATGTCAAAAATGCACCACGCAATGGAAGGCTAATTGTCGAAAATGTCGATAAAATCATGGACATTGTCGAGTCTGACCGGCATATAAGCACTATTCCGATTGCCCAAGAGCTAAAATTGCACAAAAAAACATTTAAAACCATTTGCATGAGGCTAGCCTCAAGAAGAAGGTGGATATATGGGTACTACTCGAGTTAACGAAAAAAATCTCATGGACCGAATTTTTATCTACGAATCGCAGCTGAATCACAACAAAATCAACCCATTTTTGAAGCAATTGTTGTCTGGTGAAGAAAAGTGAGTTGCTTACGACAACGTCAAGCGAAAACGGTCGTGGTCGAAACGCGGTAAGCTGACGGTAGCGGTGGCCAAGCTAGGATTGATGGCCAGGAAGATTTTGCTGTATGTTTGGTGGGATTGGCAGGAAATTATCTACTATGATCTGCTTTCCTACGGCACAACTGTTAACTCGGATCTTTACTGTCAAAAATTGGACCGTCTGAAGGAAGCAATCGCTCAGAAGCGGCCAGCTTTGACAATAGGAGATGAATTGTGTTCCATCGGGACAACGCTAGACCACACAAATCGATAGTGACTCGCCAGAAGCTACGAGACCTTGGTTGGGAGGTATTTATGCATCCACCTTCTAGTCCGCACCTGGCACCAAGTGATTAATTAGCATCTGTTTATGTCCATGGCGAACAATTTTGCTGGTGAAAAATTCGCTTCAACTTTGGCTTGTGCAAATCAACTTTTTCTAATTTTTGCCAACAGGTACGAGAGCTTCTATGAGAGAGGCATGATGATATTATCTTCAAAATGGAAACAAGTTATCGAACAAAACGGCACATATTTGACCTAAATCGGATCATTCCAACGATGCTATTTAAAGCCTTGTTTTCAATCCAAAAATTATGGATTTCTTTTTACTTTACTTCATATATTCGCATATTTCGCTGGTTTTGGTGTCAATTTTTTTTCGTTTTCCATAGAATTATGTATTGCTTATAAATTAATACTGTTTTCATTTGATAGACCTGTAAACTATTCCTTCTCTTAATTTAAAAGGAATTATTTATTATATGGGATCTCTGATTTCCACAAGAGAAACAAGGTCTTGAATAATTCACATCTCGATAGTTTCGGGGAACGTACAGCTTCTGGATATCTCAAGGAAACCATTCTGCAACCCCTATCCATCCACCAACTCTAATTATCTCTTTTCCAGCAAGTTTACTTCGTGGTTTAATCACTATCAAACAACTTGGGTTGTTATCCCTGAGCGTAATCCTTTGAACAATACCTCAATCACCTGAAACCTGTTTAGTTCACGTCAGTTGTGCAACTTTGAATTAGATTACGTCTCCGAATCCAACGAAACACGAATTGGAATGATGAACAGCAATGTGCGAAACGCTGAGATTCCTTGATGAAGAAGAAGAATAGAATTCGAAACTAGGGATTCACGGTTTGACTTGATTTTCGAACTACTTGCCTTCAACTTGACTAGATTTTCTTGAATTAGAAACTAGAAACATAAATTAAATCAATATTTATGTAGGCTTGGTTTATCGATCGTCTAGAGGTATGATTCGATTACCTGGCCTTTCGTCTTTTTCTCCGTGACTTTGTTGGATTTGTAATAATTAAACTCTTTTGAATTATTTACCTCTATTTACAAAGTCACAATTATACAGTACAAACTCAGTATTGAGAAGATCCTAATAACGTCCTAATAACAAGTTTCTCACTACGGTACTGAATTTCGTCTTTAGCTCGAGTGTTAATTACTCGAAACGTCTTCGATTATCACGTCTTGGTCGTACTTCAAGTTTTCGGTTGTCTCGTCTCTAACTTGTTCGCGAGTCGTCTTAATCTAGTCCGTCGTACGTCTTAAGTTGACCGACCGAACCTTACTCGTCTTCGACTTAACTTGAACTCTCTCTCTGCCGATTGGAACTTACCCTGTCTCGAATATCGAACTCCCTTCTTTCGGCTTGACCACACCCTTAGGGAAAGTACCATCCCCTAGTCGGCCTAGTCCAATAAGAGCTTTGCCGTACCGCCCACAAAGATCTTCGCGGATTCCTGGAAATCGAATATTCTCGAAGGACTAGAACCTGATACACAGATGTGACACATCTGGTACGACCGTATTGTCTTCGAACTTTGACAACCCCCCAGTAAATCTCTTCAAGGTTTACAACTCTTGACATATCTTCGACACCTCGAAGAATAACACATCCTTTTTACATTATATGTACAATAACAATTCGTTCCCTGTAAATTCATTGAAAGTGTCATGCCCTCGACACTTGAAGAAACTAATTGGTCTCCAAGCATCCGGTTGACCATCTCAATTATTTACAGGGAACAATAACTGGATCCTACATTAATCATAACAATATAAAAAATAATAATAAAATAAATTTTCTTAATATTTAGAAACCTACTGGTTTTGTTTGATTTCATAATTTTCCATCCAGGATTTAAGACACATGAGGCATGTTATAGATTTGTCGCCTAACCTATTGCGGTTTTTTTGTAACCGTAAAAGCAGCTCTGGAAAATTGTCTTTCAACATGAGCTGAAGATGCTGGCGTTGATAAAAAATCCTTGGCCATTTTGACCAAGTTTGGAAAGATATTTCTGAAACTACCATAATCCACCAATAGATTTCATAAAAATGTGAGAAAGCTACTAATAAAGTCACACTGGCGAATGTTTCAGTCTCTCGGCGCTCGAAAAATCCCCTTATTTACTCTAAGCGCGCACGAGATTGCAGAAATATATGCCGTGCGACGCGTGCATATCAAGCTCAAGTAATATAAAGTAGCTTGATATCAAGTCAAGCATCAAATATCTAAAAACAAGTCAAGCTCAAGTATGTAATTTTTCACGAGCTTGATTTTCAAGTCAAGTAGTTGGTTGAAATGTCAAGCTACTTGATTTGCTGAATCCCTATTCGAAACAGCTGTCATAGCAGATTCTATTGAAGATTTGAGGTTATATAATCTATGACCTAGATGAACCATGGAAGTCGTAAAACGATCTTTTTTTCTGTGGCCTCGTGATTCGATTCGTCCCTTCCGTTATGCCGCGTTTACACTAGCTATCCATCACGGCCGTCCGACGTTTCCGAGTACGTTTCGTCATTGTCAAAGAGGACGATTAATTTTTCGTACGTTGACTTTCCAGCCTCTCGAATTTTCTATTAAAACGCCGGTTTTCGTGAGGGGGTGAGGGGGTGGTTTCCGGCCGACGTATCCCGAATTACCCACAGAGCAGGGTGCGCGATGATGGATCATCCGTGTTTATTTTTTTTTTTCGACGCGACCTTCGTTTTTGCACGCCTCCCCCAAATCGAGGGGTGGGGATGTACGCTAATGTGTTTCGGGGTACGGTTTGTTGACTTTATGTTAGGTTGATGTTGGAGTGAGTGTCCCATTTATCGGAATTTGCCTACTTGTTGATTCTACCTGTATCGGGGAAGAGTTTGCCTTTTTTTTTTTTTTTGATCGCCGAGCGATCTTTGAACGTAACATGTAACTTGTTTTTTCGTATGTTTGGAGTTCAATCGGTTTGTACGTGCTTGGAAATGCTGTTAGACCTAAAGGACTCGCTTTACTGGAAGTGGCCAGAGTTTTTGATAGGACACTTAAGATTATAGCCTATAAAATGATAACTACTGGTTGGTGGCCAAAAAAGAAATTCTACGCTCACTTTGAAGTAACCGTATTCACAAAGTTCCGTATTTGATAAATATTTATAAATCTGAAGGAAATCTATCGATTTCCTCGAAAATATTGAAGTTAAGTTAAATTTCGAGCCAAAATGCTAAAAACGGTGTAAAAACTTGGAATGATCAAAGCCACACCCCTAATGGATCTGTAGAAAGGCTTTGCTAACGGTCGAATGGAAAACGACCTGAATGCCCATAAAAATCGGCATTTCAGGGCGAATAATTGAGTTCAGTCCAGTCTACAAATACAACATATGTGCAACACTTGCACCGACAACGAGAAGCGTAAAGGACCATAAATCCTTGCGGAATTCTAAAAATGCAGAGTTTACAAATGAAAGGTTTCATTTTGAACAGCCCGCTATCTAGACATCTGTCACTTTGGAAGCTGTCATCCTTTGACATTTGACAAGTAAAAACTACGTCATTACTAAAAATGGAACAACGCATTGAAATTGTTAAAATTCGCTACAAAATTGGTTGGAAAACAATTGAGAATATCGCTGCTTTAGCTGGCTGTGTCGACGAAAACCCAGGTTTGTCTATTCCTCGTTGATCTTGGGAATTTGGCATTCCACAAACAATATTTTACCATATTTTGCATAAAGACGTAAGTCTTAAGGCTTTTAAAGTTCAATTAAACAAGAACTCAAGCCGGTCCTTGGCTAGTTGGGTACTTGAAATGAATCAATATGATGAGGCCCATTTTCACCTCGGAGGCTACGTTAATAAGCAGAATTGTCGCATTTGGGGCTCGGAAAATCCAAGAATGGTTGTTGAAAAGCCTCTCCATCCAGGTGTAACTGTTTGGGGTAGTTTTTGGGCTGGTGGTGTGATTGGACCTTACTTATTCGAAAATGTGGCTGGTGCATCCGTTACAGTGAATGTATTGCGTTATCGAGCTATGATTGATTTTTTATGTCCGGAATTGAAAGATATTGGTGTGGTTGACGTTTATTTTCAAGAAGACGGCGCTACATGCAACATAAGCAACGAAACAATCGCAATTTTGCAAGGAAAGATTTCGGGTCGTGTTATTTATTAAAGATGTGGTCACAATTGGCCACCGAGCAAGCGAGTATTTGGAAAAATAGACTGAACAATAAGCATCTCCTCCTTGACCTCTGGTTAAAGAGAGAAGTGTAATAAACAAAAATAAAAAGTTAACCTTCATAAGGACACAACATTAACCAACGTTTCTATTGCATTTCAAAGTAAAAAATTTCTTGAACCTATACATATAACTTAGATGATAGACAGTCATCATAAACGACTTGCCCATTCACTTGGCTCTATTTTTGGTGGTTCTCTTTGCCGATGACACCTCCATTGTGGTCTCAGCGGAGACTGCTGAGGAGCTTCGCAACGCGTGCGAGGCGATTATACGCCAGTTCGTTGCTTGGTGCCGGTCGAATAGAGTGATGGTGAATGTTAATAAAACAGTTTGTATTCACTTCGGTATCAAAAGTAATCCTGTTGACACTTTGGAAATTTATCATTCTAACTTCTTGATAAAATCTGCTGTAAGCTGTAAATTCTTGGGTGTATATATCGATAGGACCCTTAGCTGGTCCACGTATATTGATATGCTCTGTAAAAAACTCAATAGCTCATTTTTTGCCATCAGTAGAGTAAGGGATATGCTACCACTCAGCTCATTGATTCAGGTCTATTATAGCACTGTTTATAGTTTACTTTCCTACAACATCTTACTCTGGGGTAACTGTGCCGACATCAATAGAGCTTTCATCGCTCAGAAACGCATCATTCGTCGAATTTTCAACGTATGTTCTCGTACATCCTGTAGGCCAACTTTGATCGCAAATAAGATTTTATCTCTGCCATGTATCTACATATTTAAATGTTTGCTGTATGCAAAAGAAAATGAAAAAAGGTGGACCAGATTGTCAAATAACCATGAATATGGAACTAGGAACCAAGATATTTTACTTGTGCCTAAACACAGAACTCAAAAGTTTGAAAAGTCCCCAATGTATCAGTGCATAAAAATGTATAATTCTCTTCCTAAATTTCTGAAATCTCTCAACTTCTTAGCGTTTAAGAGCAAGGTGAGAATTACATTGTTATCTAAGTGTTATTACTCTGTACAGGAATTTCACCAGGATTGTCCCCATATAGTTGATGTAAATTGAAATGTATATATATTTGTATTTGACTTGTCCCATACACTTAGGTGTCTTGAGGGACCAATAAAGATTATTATTATTATTATTATTATAGTCATTGATTTATCAGAAATAAACGTTTACGAAGACATTAAACTACAATTCGAAGATTGGAAAAGCACGAAAGATATTGGAAAATAGAGCCAACAAGTGAGTCAGAAAATAAGAAGACTATAATGGCTTGTAGAACCGATAACAAAGAAACAATAATTCACACAAAAAAAAAGGTTTCTTTATAGAGTGTAGTCCTAAATTGGAGGTACAAAGGAAAATCAGAGATCCCTTCAAGAAAAAAGTTCTATGAACATGGCCCGCAAACGCTTTGTTTTCGAGACACATGGTGTTTCTTGTGATGATTACCAGTTCATCGAATCTTCAAAAATCTTCGCTATAGAATGGGTTGATAAGTACCAAAACTCATAATTCATTTAGTCATCAGAGCTTACTTACTGGATCTTTTTAATTATTCGGATTCTCTTGGAGATTACAATAGAATTGTTTGAAATTTTTTCTCGAAATCGATACGACAAAACTACGAGAAACCAAAAAGTGTAGTACAGGTCCAAAGTTTTTTTTTACATTTTTATAAACTGCCAGTGGTCCATAAAAAAAGTTCTGGAGGAAACAAGCGGGAACTGTTCCTGTAAGAATATCACCTTGTAGTAAGCATATCATATTGAATGGAATCTATCGATTCCCTCGAAAATATTTCGAACCAAAATGCTAAAAACGGTATAAAAACTTGGAATGATCAAAACCACACCCATAAGGGATACGTAGAAAGGCCTTGCTAACGGTCGAATGGAAAACGGCCTGAATGCTCATAAAACTCGGCATTTCAGGGCGAATAATTCAATTGAGTTCAGTCCAGTCTACAACTACAACATATGTGCAACACTTGCACCGACAACGAGAAGAGTAAAGATTTTCACATCTGTTCCCGAGACCGGCGAAAAGTATCTGCGACCGAGCTACAACGACCCTTAAAATCGATAAGATCTAAATATCATCTAAATCTAAATATCATCAGTCACAGTATGAAGACCACAACCCACAATATGATAAAATCTTTAAATTGATATATGTCTATGCCAAATTTAAGTTAATTATCTTTTGAAGGGAAGGTGTATGCAATGAAAAGAAAAACGTGAAAAAATTAAACACCCTGTTTCTCGAAAAGTCCATGTTTAGACTGTTTTCCCAAAAATTTTCCGAGAAATGTGTCATTTTCGTTTGTACCTCCAATTTAGGAACACCATGTATAAACTAAAGCAAGTAGATTTCGAACAAAATCCCGACACCTCCCTTCAATTCGACATATCTGATATAACTTCCGAGGATTACCAAAATCAAGGAACGTCAGCTGTCTCATAAGCCGCTTCATCATCTTACACGACGTTTCTCGAAACGGTGCGTGTCCAACTGGTCCAACGTTTCGCCCCGACCCCTCTTCACCTCGCGTTTTCAGACGGCAACTTACGAAAGCTGTCACCGTCAAACCGAACGGATACAGCTACTATCTACCGACGCCTGCTACGAAGTTTTGCCGAACTGCGGTGTTTGCCGCCGCAGAAACTGGCAGGTAAATATCAGGATCGACCATACCCGGTTCCGGAGTTTCGGAATTTAATTATGTCGGTGGCAGGTGGCGCCACATTCGCCCGACTCGAAATTGTCACCTTTCGGGATGACTGCTGTTCGTTCGACTTTATGATCCCGTCCCAGTTCAATCCCAGGCGGGTTGGGTAAATTAGCATTTTCGACGTCGCGTGCTCACAAAGAGGCGGCGGAAACTTCTGTGCGCCCGGGGCAATTAGGGGACTACTTTTGATGGCGTGCCGTGTTGACGGTTCTGCCGTTTTTTCGGGAGATCTAACCTATTGTAGCATTTTTGGTTACTTGGGATTCGTCAAGCCAAGTAGCTTGACATTTTAACCAACTACTTGACTTGAAAATCGAGCTCGTGAAAAATTATATACTTGAGCTTGGCTTGACTTGATTTTAGATATTTATTGCTCGACTTGATATCAAGCTACTTGATATTACTTGAGTTTGATATGCTCGCGTCGCTCGGCATATATTTTTGCAATCTCGTGCGCGCTTAGACTAAATAAGGGGATTCCGCGAGCGCCGAGAGACTGAAACATTCGCCAGTGTGACTTTATCAGTAGTTTTCTCACATTTCTATTGAATTTATTGGTGGATTATGGTAGTTTCAAAAACATCTTTCCAAACTTAGCCAAAATAGCCAAGAATATTTTATCAATGCCAGCTTCTTCAGCTCCTTTGAAGGACAATTTTCCAGAGCTGCTCTTACAGTTAAAGTATATCCAAAGTCACTTGGAGGAAGCCAGAATATTTCGATCATACAAGGGTTGTCCAAGTTTTCAGAAATTCCTTTGGGGCCAGTGAAATTATTGCCTAACAATACTTTCAAATAAACCTCGCTATTAGCGGATCGCGTTATCCACTGCAAAGAGACACCTATGGCCAAGCGTTTTTATAGACTAGTTCAAGTGACTTTGGATATACTATACAAAAACCGGCAATAAGTTAGGCGACAAATCTATAAGATGCCTCATGTGTCTTAGATCGTGGATGGAAAATTATGAAATCAAACAAAGCCTGGAGGTTTCTCAATATTAAGAAACTTTATTTTTTAATTATTTTTTCATTTTGTTATGATTTAATTTATGTTTCTATTTCAAAAACTTTGATATTTTCGGTTCTTTTATACAATACGTTCAATAAATAAAAGTGTTCTTGCAAGGTTGCTCCTCATTTCGTTATGTTTTTTATTGATGTAACATCACAATAAAATGCTTAAAATCAAGTAGCTTGATATGATACTTGATTAATTAATACCTGACTTGACTTGAGATTGAAATACTACTACTTGACTTGAGCTCGACTCGATTTCAAACCACTTCTTATCAATACTTTAATAACCATTGAATATCTTCTTCATTTGAGATGAGATCTCAAAACTCTGTCAGTCGTTCGCCAGACTACGAGCGGTGCGTGTCCAACCGGTCATAACACTTGAAACCGAGCTTGAAACTTGAGTCGACTCGTGTCTTCTTCGAAGAAAGAATCATACAATATGTACAAAACGTATCAAAATACGTAGAAAGCGACAAACATCATCTTCGACGAGGTTCAGCGTGGTGAAAAACGATAACGTCGCAGCGAATGCAGCAGGTTTCCTCGTCTGGCGTGCCCGACATATTGTTTTGATCGCGACAGCTGCCGTCAAACCAATCCATTGTCACCGTCCCAGCCTCCCTCTCTCCGCAGTGATTGAAACTAACAAAACGGCTTATCGTCGGCAATGCAACGGCCATTACCGGATCGATCCATCATTCGGAATTTCCATTCCCGGAAAGCAGACGTGTATACGATCCGCATACGGTGTTGCCAGATCGATATTTCGTATGACGGGAGATTCAACTCAACTGGAGAGTAATAAATTTGCACGATCCAGCTTTCTGGATTAGTTATGATATCTGTTGCCGGGTAGGTCTTGGTCACTGGTGATTTTATCGACGCTTTAATCGTTTACCGACGTCTCCATATTGATACATTCAATTCACCATAAATTAAGAACCGAAAAAAAATTTTGTTATTGTAGATTGTAAATTTAAGGTGGGTTTTATTGCAGTGTGCCCTTATGGTCTATTGTGCCCCTCATCAGAGCTGTTCTCACCATTAGTCATCGTAGTCTACAGCTGGCCCCCCTCCAGTTCCTGAGCAACAATGAACTACAGTATCTGATATGTCTTCAAGAAGGTTACTTTCTCACTTCAACAAGTCTCTTTAACAAAGCATTTTTTACGTTGGCTGTCAATGGTGAGGCATTTCGCCACCAGGTAATCCAGAGTTTCTTCCTCCTCCCCACACAATCATTCATCATTTTCTGCTGCACTCTTTCTCATGAGTTGTTTCCTGAGGCGATAATGCCTTGTAAGGAATCCAGTGAGGAGGTGTAGCATATTCTTGCTAAGATCCAGATACTTCTGAGATCTCACAGTATCAAAGTTTCGTAGAAACTCTTTGAAATGATCCAATTCAGGAAGATTCTGCCTGATTCTGCTCTTTCGGTTTTTTCTTCCTACTGAAACTTTTCATTTACTTATACCACGAAAAGATTCTGACTCAATGAAAGGAGTTTGTGCTCCATATATCCCAAGTGTGTTGGCATCTTCATTTCCTTCAATTCCTGAGTGAGCAGAAATAGACCTTGTTGTTCTTGTCTATTTCGTTGAGTTTCCTTGGGCACCCAAAAAAAATCAATGCTTTGATTGCAGTTTGACTGGCAGAATGTATATCTATATCATATTTCTTACTATGTTCTTTTCCACATAGCTTTCGATTGCAAGTTTATCTGTCTGAAAGACTCTTGGACAGCAGCCTTACTACAGTGAGCATCTGATGCCAGCCTCGCCTACTCCAACGCTAGTCTCCCTTGTGGATCAAGAACCATCTGTATATGATTTGATGGTAGCTATTCTTTTTGGGAGCTGGGATTGTGGACTCCCTTTCCGAATCTTCTTTTCTATTTATCATCATAGTGAAAGTTTGCTCGATGGTAGTTTTTTTCAACATCTCTACACTGGAAAGTTTCGCTGATGATATGAAATTGCTCAGAGGGTTGTTTTCCTGGAGGCCTCATGGGCTGACCTATCTATCACAAGATGAAGAGGTGTGAGGATGTGAGTATATCTGTACTGATCCCCAATGCCCTAGTTGGGCACGTTCTCATAGCTCCAGTGATACTAACACAGGCTAACTTTTGAATTATACCAAGGGCTCTCCTCAAGCTGTTCTGACTTGCTTTGGCATGCCAAACTATTGGCCCATAAATTATTATCGGTCTTACAATCATGTCGTACATCCATCGCAGTATTTTTGAATTACATCACCAATATGCTAAGATTGCTAAATCTACATTGGCATGTTAGTTCCGTTATTCTGTATTCCACATTACTCAAAGCACGAACTCGACTTTTTTCAAAAAAACCATTATTTTTCTCCATCTATTCCAAAGCCCACTAATCATCGTACATGTAGCTTTACTTTAGTCGATTAATTCTATTTGTAGTTGAATAGTCAATGATATATCTAACGATGATACGTTTCCATTAGTATAGAGTCAATTTTTATCCGATATATTAAATATTTAATATTCTAGGAATACGGATCGAGCGATCTCATTAAAGCTCAATTTCCTGATCGACGTGATGTAAATTATGATTATGACCGGTTATAACTGCGAACCATTCCAAATAATTATGCCGCACTTTGATGTGTTTTCATCGGCCCCGATCAAAGTGCGGATTATTTTAGTAGCTCTTAATTTAAACTTCTCCGGCAACTCGTTCTATAGTCCAGTCATGTTGATCTAAATCAGTTATAGTTCTTCCAATGTTACTGGAAAGACTCTATAAAAACGCTTGTTCAGTTATCATTTGATGTCATACCGCAACCATGAGCGCACGCTTTTTAAACCGTTGAGCTGAAAATAATAATTTGCGATGTGAATTTTTTTGTCACATCTGCTACTATGTTATTCTACTGTGTTAAAATTTTATTATTCTATATTCCGGACCTATAATATACTAGTGCAAGGAACATTATGAACTATGATGACACAATCTTTATTCATCTTCAGTGTTTTAACATGCTCAAAGAAATTTTCTTTAACTCTTATTCTCTTAATAACTTCCCAAACGAGTTCTAATGATGAGATGTGGAAGATGAGCACAATTCCCAACAAGAAGAACGATGAAATTGCCACGCGGCAGCACGTGTACTGTTTCGAGCAATGA
Organism: Harmonia axyridis; assembly: GCF_914767665.1. NCBI lineage: Eukaryota > Metazoa > Arthropoda > Insecta > Coleoptera > Coccinellidae > Harmonia > Harmonia axyridis. The sequence goes on from NC_059505.1 coordinate 39,341,532, forward strand.
AAGTGACCAAATCGACACATACTATTTCATATAACGATCGACTAGCATACTGGGTTCTATTCGAAATGACTGGTAAGTCTATAAGTTTCCTGCTGCTCAAGCCAGTTTGAATATAATTCAGCCAAATAAAAAGAAAATATCAGTTACACAACGAACTAAAACCGAGTAAAACACTCATTTCTTTAATCCACCTACGGCGCGCACTGGTCTATGAAAATCATTAGAAAGATGATTGAACAGTAACAGTTGTCGCCAATGAAAGTAACCAAATCGATCGGCATACGCTGAAAGATGGACTTTTCAGCCAATAGAAACAACCAAATCTACACATTCTGGTAACAGAGACGATCCGTTATAATACTAGGGTTCATTGAAAAGTAGTGTTGGGCAATAAATACTCTGGCTCCTTTTGTAAGTATTTATTTTTGGTAAAATAATTGATGATTTTTTCTTCGATTATCCCCCAAGAAAAAAAATATCGACGCCCTTGACTGGACTACTATAGAAATCTGCGAACGACATTGCGTCGGCAGAATCAGCGCAGAATTGGCAGGAAAACGTATCAATAAGGCGAGTCGCAAACAATAAAAAATCAATAAAAGGACCATTTCGTTTATTGAAACGTGACATAAATCTGTCAAATCCGGTCGTGTGAGACGCAGGAACCCCCGCCGGCAGAAAGGACGATTCGGAAGCTTATAATCTTCTGTGTTCCGGCCAGAACTGCCAATAACCGATAATTGGCGCCATTCGATACAACAAGTGGGACATATAGAAATCTATTCGTATCACGAAACGTGACAGTTTCGGAGCATAAAAAATAATAAACCATCGAAATTTATGTTCTCGCGTCGATTTCGTGGTTCGAAACGTGTATACAGATTGAAATTTAATCAATTCGCAGACAATAAGAATTGGACTCGAATGTAAATGACATTTTATCGAACAGAATTGAGTTCAGTTAATTCGAATTGTGTAAATAAAGGATTTTTCAATAAGAGGTTACATTTTGAAAATCCCGCAATTGACAAGTAAAAACTACGTCATTACTAAAAAAGGATACACGCTTCTCAATACGCTCTATTGGTGATGACGTCACACACCGCCATTTTAGTTCTCCTGTCAGTTTTCGGAATCCAAACAAATAAATTGTCATTCAAATTAGTACGTTGTCGTTGAAGGAATTGGCTTATTTTGATAAATAAGATTATTTAAGGAACGTTTTTACTATTAATTGATAGACAAAAGAAACGAGATTAATGCCAGTAAGTTCAACTAATAAACACGGCTTTTACAAAATCTGGGGAATGATACAGGATTCAAACTTACTGGTATTAACCTCGTTCCTTCTGTCTATCAATTAATACTGAAATCGTTCCTCAAATACTCTTATTTATGAAAATAAGCCAATTCCTTCAACGACACCGTACTAATTTGAATGACAATTTATTTGTTTGGATTCCGAACAGTGACAGGAGAACCAAAAATGGCGGTGTGTGACGTCACACTAATAGAGCGAATTGGCTACCGAGATCTTGTGGTTTAACAAATTCAGCTTTTTTTTCTAATATAATCTGATGAAATTAATATGGCATCAAATATACTAACAATTTCATTATTTAGTTGAAATTTTCTTAGGCGTTTTATAGTATAATCCTTCCAGCTATTAGATAGTGATCTACCCGTTATTATCTTTCTCACTCAAGTCAAAAAAAGGTAGAGACTATAACGAAATCAACACCATCAGAAATCTCTAGTGGAACCAGAAGGCGAATATCAAAATAGAACCGAACATATCGGAGGATGTTGAAATGCAGAGAGAAGCCAGGTGGAGTTCTATTCTCTCAGCACCTCTGTTCAATATATTATACTCTGGGGAAATTTTCCAGGAAGCGCTTAAGGATATCGAAGAGGGTGTCAAGGTTAACGGAGTGATGCTGAACAGCGTAAGATATGCTAACGACACAAAAGATAATAGATGCTATCTAGAAGAGGGGACGTGAATACTAAAGACATAGGTCGTGGTAATCTCGAAGGCCAATAATATAAGGCCGGAGCATAGAAAAAGTGAACGAAATCAAGTACTTGGGATGCTGGACTGACAGTCCAGACTCAGACATCGAAATAAGATAAAGAATAGACATCAACATTTGAGCTAATGAAAAGACTACTAAGCAACGTATTCTTGAACGTGAAACTACGTCATCGAATGGTTATATGAATTCTCTGAAGATTCATTTTGAAATATGGGTCTTCGCAGAATGTTTAAGATTTCTTGGATAGGGTCGAAAGAGAGAGAGCCAGACAGGGTTAGAGCAGGTAGATAGAGATATTGAGAGGCGGAAAACGGCCTACTTCGGTCACGTGTTGAGGGGTGATCAGTATCAGTTGCTCCAGTTGATCATAAAGAGCGAAATAGAGGGAAATCGAGAACCAGAAAGGAGACAAAATTCCTGAATGAAGAATATGAGGGGCTGGACAGGGATGAATGTCCAAACGTTAGTTCACACCTCCCAAAAGAGGGGTTGCCATGGTTGTCGCTAATCTTCACAAGAAGAGTAACTAAAAGAAGAAGTTTGGCAACGCCAATTTCGAAGGTTCGCGCTCTCTCAGAAGTATGCGGTATGATTCATCTCGAGAATCATCAGTTCCCTGTCATATACAGTCATGATTCAGTATCATATACATCATGTATCGGTATATACATCATATATATCAGTAAATACATCATATATACAGTATATACATCATATATCAGTATATCCTATCAACAATTTCACGTCCTTCGCAATGTATATAATAAACAAGGATAATGGGAAGTAGGACAGCCAGTTAAAAAGTTGTGTTTCACTGGCTGTCCTACTTCCCATTATCCTTGCTTGTTATATCAGTATATCCCGAGAATCATCAGTTCCCTGTCATATACCAGAATCATATACATCTTCAACTCCATATCAGACTATGATATGACATGGCCTGAGCTGAGCACGGTTGGGCGTAGGTCCAAGTGGTGTCGTCTTTCCGAGAGATGCATAGCCCACGACGCCATCTCTCGGTCAAACAAAGAGTAACTACACAAGAAAGTTAATTATCTCAAATGGCACGTAAGTACCAACATTTCTGCGTGAATAAATTCAACTTTCGAGCAAAAAATAACCGAATTATGGCGATTTAAAAAACGTCAGTCTTCCGCGGATCGCCCAATCGAAACCATTTCCGTTTACTGCCCCGAGAGAAAGAGTTATCGGCGTCCGCGCCAGCGTCCGGACTTCGTTAAACTCGAAGGGCCGGAAAGCGCGTAAATTCGTGTTGTCGAGCTCCGGGGGCGAGTAGCCATTCGCCTCGCACAAGAACAATCGTTAATTTAACAGTCCGGTTCGCAATTTCGGCCAGGGCACAATGTCGCAATTGAACGGGGCCGACGTTATGGCGCTTTCCTTCCGTTTCGCAGCGCTCGAGACCAAGACGTGAAAATTAATTATGGAAACGGCCTTCTGCCGTTGGCTTTCCCGTCGGAAAATTCACGGAAACTCCGCAAGCTTAACTAAACGCTGACTCGCATTGAGGTTATGGGTTATTACTTTTGTGTTTCGCAATCGCTGATGGATCTCTATGATGGTAATTCATTGAAAGCAATTAGGTTAGGTTTCGGACTAGCATTGTGGTTATGGGTTATTTCATTTCTCTTGTGTTTCACAATCGGCGAATCTCTATAATGACAATTCGTCTGAAGTAATGATGATGATTTCTGACATTTCTTATGTCATTTGTGTTCAGTAGGTTATGTTAGGTTAGGTTTCGAGGGTAGAGATAATGAGAATAATATCTTATGGTAGAAGTGTTGAGGAAGTGTCCAGCGGAAAAGGAATTTAGGAGGCACTAATGTACCAATCCAAGAAGGCGAACATACTTTCATCTTTGTTTACTTCTGGCTTTATCTCTATCAGTTCCTTATGACGTTTCCTATTAAGTTCACCCTCTAGCTACACTAGCGCCCCCAATTTGGGTCAGTTCAACGGACACTTTTGAAACAGGAAAATTATTCTCCTTGTCTCTACCCTCCATGAGGTTAGGTTTCGGACTCGCATTGAGGTTATGGATTATTTTTCTGTGTTACGCAATCGCTGGATCCCTATGATGGTTATTCGTCGAAAGCAATGGGCGCAGACTCAACAGTTGTGGAACAGTTGTCAATATTCTATGAATTTTCTGCTGAACACATTCTATCGGTTTCCGGTATGGAGCGTATGCTACGAAGCGGTCGCCATCTTTGGTAGCGAATTTATTGTATGCTACTTTTTGATAACATGTTGAGTAACTGACATTTGCGACCGTTGTGACAGTGATTTTGGGATGATATTAAAATTTCAAATATAGTAATGATGGAAACTGAAACATACGTTTATAAACATTCTGAAATGTTACTCTGAATAAATTTCCCATATATTTGAGAATAAAAAAGTAATAATACCTTAAGCAAACTTGGAAATAAAAATCGATATTATAACATAAAGTTGTCTCTCATCATAACGTAACCTTCAAGAAGGACCCACAGAACCTATTGCTGTCAAGAAAAGGATCAACCTGTCCAGCAGAGAATACTAACTTTACCAAACCTGATACCTATCAGAAGCGGAGCTACTTAGGCGATCTTTCTGAGGAACGCGTAATGATGATGACGATTTTTGACATTTCTTATGTCATTTGTATTCAGTAGGTTATACTGGTTTATCCATGGCTGCGTTCAGAGTACACAACAGTTGTAAACCAGTTGGAAGAATTATCGCTGAACCAATATGATCAGTGAGCGCATACTCAACGTGTTTAGTGAGCGGATACCGTTTTGCTGAGTGACTTCTGATTACGCTCACTAGGCACAACACATTGTGAAAACTGTCAAAGCTGGGGTTTTAGATGTTTGGTGTTTTCTAACCGTTTAGAAAACCGCTCTCTGATCACTCTAGGATCTGTGAGCGATCAGGGATCAGATTTGCAACTGCTCTATCTGCTGAACACAGCTCATGTCGTGGTCCGGATTTCGAAGCCCTGTTTCAAAGACATATGTCAAACAGAACTCTCTTATGTTTGCTTGAAGGTTATTCGTTTAACAATATGGATCGTTTTTCTACTGCTGAAGCTGAACTCGTGAAAACTTACTACAAAAATAATGATTCTGTAGCATGCACGTTTCATACATTACGTGCAGATTATGGTCAACATAATCATCCATCTGAGCTTACAATTGGTAAGACAGTGAAAACAATCGAAGAGACTGATCTGTTACTGATGTATTAAGGCCCATACATCATTGAAATGTACACGCTACTGAAAATATTGCTGCTGTAAGTGAAAGTGTATACAAAATTATCCATTCCTCGGCGCGCACAATATTTGGGCCTCTATTACGGCACGCTATAGGGTAATTCGCATCTGGATTTGAATGTCCATCCTTATAAGATTCAGTTGACACAAAAACTAAAGAAGAGAAGAACATATGACGATTGAGTGCTTGACCAACAGCGTTTGGAAGATTTTCTTCAGCGACTAAGCTCATTTTTCACTTGGTGGCTATGTAAACAAGCAAAATTGTTGCATATGGGGCAGTGAAAATCCTCATGTAACTGCTGGGAGACCATAACATCCAGAAAAAGTCACTAGTATAGTGTGCAATTTGGTTGGGTGGAGAGATTGGCCAGTATTTCTTTAAAAATGAAGGTTTCGCACAAAACGTCAATTCTCACCGCTATAGCTAAATGATTACAATTTTTTGGGCCTGAAATATTAATTATATGGAATTGGAAGAGATGTGCAAGAGGAGCAAGATGGTGCAACAAGTTGCAAGTTTCTTGCGGAAAATTACTACTTTCCGCACTTGTTAGTAACTATTAGAGAATTATCGTCTTTACGAACGTCCAGTCGTAAGACACATTATGAAACGAAAGCGCAAGTTTCGAACTATCGAACGCAACGAAAACGAATCACAATATCGTGGTTCTAATCTTCCAATTCTCGGTCAGATTATGCCCCAGATGCAAACAGGGCCCGGAAAGGCCTGTTGTAGACGTCTGAGGTCGTCTCCTTATTTGCAGTTATTATCTGGATCAATCCCGCTGTTTGCCGCTCAAATATTTGCACGCCAAATAGGCGAGTACGATTCCAGTATCGGAATTTGCAAGAGCCTGGCCTGCTGGATGGGTTTTCGCGAACTCCGCGTTATTAGAAATACCAACAAATAACGCGCGCTAAAAATAGGTGGAAGGTGAGGAAAGCGAACGAGCCAGTCGAAAGGCGAATCGAATCGTTATTGCGATTTTTTTTTTCGAGTTTTCCAGCTTTCCGGAACTGCTCTATAAGCGGGAGGTCTGGTTTCAGAATGTAATATGAACTTTGTATATGTAAATTGTGAAGGTTTTGAATATCTTTATTTCTTGAGCGCTCGTTTTTGCAATGTTGGATTTTTCGAATTTTGTGCCGGAAATGGTTGCTGAACACGAATCCACCCTCAAAAACGCTCTATTAGTGTGACGTCAAACACCGCCATTTTTGGTTCTCCTGTCAGCGTTCGGAATCCAAACAAATAAATTGTCATTCAAATTAGTACGGTGTCGTTGAAGGAATTGGCTTATTTTCATAAATAAGAGTATTTGAGGAACGATTTCAGTATTAATTGATAGACAGACAGAACGAGGTTAATACCAGTAAGTTTGAATCCTGTATCATTCCCCAGATTTTGTAAAAAGCCGTGTTTATTAGTTGAACTTCAAGTTCGAACTTACTGGCATTGATCTCGTGCCTTCTGTCTATCAATTAATAGTAAAATCGTTCCTTAAATATTCTTATTTATCAAAATAAGCCAATGTCTTCAACGACAACGTACTAATGCGAATGACAATTTGTTTGTTTGGATTCCTAACACTGACAGGAGAACCAAAAATGGCGGTGTGTGACGTCACACTAATAGAGCGTATTCGGTTTGTCTGTCCGGCCCATAGAATAATAAACATAGATAGAGGGAGTATACGCAATTTTACATGTCCCCAACATGGTTGGATTACGTTGTCGGATTGTGATATATTTTCGAATCCACAATTTTACTATATCGTTATGAATGTATATTATATTGAATGAAATATATTTATTTGAGTGATTCCCGATTAAATATGCAAATTTGAATATTTGGAATCCGATATTTTACCCAATTGTCGAATTTATAATAAACAGACTATTCATTATTTTCTGTATCTACCTGCTGAAATCCAAGGTTTGGCAACTTTTGCTCTCCTAGTGTCATCGGTTGTTTCACGTCGTTTGAAGTTTGTTTTCTGAATTTCTGATATATTTAGGTATATATTTCAAAATATTTTGAGTTAATATGAAACATTGATTCACAATGGGACATAAGAAGTGCGTTCTTTGTGGGGTAACTCGCGAATTAAGTGAAATATCGTATCACTGATATGTTTTCATTTCCGCGCGCTTCATGTCCAATTTGATAGTTCATGTTGGGGACAAAATTTGCTTATTGAAATTGATATATGCTCCCTCTGTCTAGGTTAATTACTCTGAGCTTCGAATGCATAGAACATAGAAAATTCAAGAAGAATATCTTGAATATACAGGGTGAGTCAATAGTGCTTGATCGGTCGATAACTCTTATGAATTAATAGCTAGGAAAATGATTCAAATTTTGACATAATCGACAGTACTCAGCGAATAAGCTTAAATTATTTTTGACTCTACCTGCTGGTCCGAAAGTTCTAAAATACGATACCATACTGTTTTTTCAAATAGAAATGCCCAAATTAACAAGAGTTACTGATCGATCACTATTGACTCACGCTGTATAACCTGGAATTTTTTTCCTGTTAATTTCAAAACTGCATATTCGATCCAAATGAAAATTTGTATTTATATGTAGAAAGAAATATCCAATATTTTAGTGATTACAGATTCAATCCAGTTGAGATTTTGCTTGTTTATAAAGAAAAAACTATCGCAAGTTTCTAGCGAAATTTTGTGTTAATGCCGTAGTCAGAACTATAGAAAATTCCAGCAGAATTTCTAAAAATAAAGAAGAAATCACTGATGTGAAGTCAGTATCTTTTTATCGCCCGTTAATTTATGTACCAATTGCATACTTGGATGTCACATAAGTGTGTTTTGGAGTATTTGTGGTCTCCAAGGGTGCAATTGGCAAATGAATGAAGGAGCGCTCAAACACTCCCAGTTTTCAGTGATTTTTACGTTTGTTATCTTTAATGACGAATATTTGGTTCTTAACCCTGTCGAAATGTCATATTTCATGGAATAATAAAAACTGTAATTTCCCAAAGATAAAATATTTCGCAAAATAGATAAATAAATAAGATAAAATACCTTTCGTGTTAATCATTTCCTCAAATTCAGAGTGAAGAAGGATCTATTTATTCATTTATTTTATTGATTGAACAATTCGAAACTCTTCTAACGTCAAAAGCTGTGAGAGAAAATACAATTCTAACACGATGTGCAAGTTATTACATTAGATATGTAAATATGTCTAGTTGCCAGAAGGATTCATAAAAGTTTTATGATGCGGAAAAAGCTTCTTTTACGAGGTTCCACTTCAGATGAAAAATGATGAGAATTTTTATTTCCAGGTACTGAACCAGAAAATAATCGATGAAATATATGAAGTGAATGAAGAAGTTTATGGTGGAATTTGGCTAGGTTCTTCATTCCATTTATTTAGTCTATTATTGGAAACAATGAGACCAAATGAGGATAACTTATAATTCTACCATAAGATTATTTATTCTTCAATTTTGCAGCAATGACTGGCCAAATCAAGCACTAACGCGTTCATTACTGGTGAGTGTCAATCATTGTACAAAGCTCTTCTCATAAATTCCAAAGGTTAGGGGCTGTTAGATTTGGGGTAAGTTTGTTACGAAGGCACCATAGAGTAATAAACATAGATAGAGGAAGTATACGCAATTTTGACATGTCCCCAACATGGTTAGATTACGTTGTCGGATTGTGATATATTTTCAAATCCACAATTTTACTATATCATTAGGAATGTATATTATATTGAATGAAATATTATTATTTGAGTGATTCCCGATTAATTGTGCAAATTTGAATATTTGTAATCATATATTTCTTCAAATTTTCGAATTTATAATAAGCAGAATATATATTATTTTCTATATCTACCTGCTGAAATTCAAGGTTTGGCAACTTTTGCTCTCCTAGTGTCAGTAGTGTCATCGGTTGTTTACGTCGTTTAGCGCGCTTGAAGTTAGTTTTCTGAACTTCCGATATATTTAGGTATTTATTTCAATGTATTTTAAGTTAATATGAAACTTTGATTCACTATGGGACATAAGAAGTGCGTTTTTTGTAGAGAAACTCGCGAATTTAGTGAAATATCATATCACTGATATGTTTCCATTCCCGCGCGCTTCATGTCAAAATTGATAGTTCGTGTTGGGCACAAAATTTGCTTACTGAAAATGTCATAAGCTCCCTCTATCTAAGTTTATTTCTCTGATGAAATCACCGACTTAGTTTCAGAATATGAATTATGAAAACTAAATTGAAAATGAACAATTTAATTCAATAATAGTACCTACTCTAAGGGCGCAACTGACGCATGAATGAACGAGTGATCAAAAGATGCTGACTTCATATTAGTGATTCCTCATTTTTTTCGATAATATATTGCTTGAATTTTTATGGTCACTATTCACACGAAGATATTCTATATAGGGTGTCCCAGAAGTCGACGTTAACCTGGAATCGGATGACAGGCTATGTCATAGTAGTCATCATAAATATATTAGAAAAAAAGTCGTGTTTTTTTTTCAAATTACCTATATTGCATTTTTTTTATTCGAAAAAGTGATGTCCTGTTGCTACAAATCTTTACTTTTTTTTCCTATGTTATCCTGAATAGAGCTCATGTGACCTGTAACCTTCAATTCTAAGCCAACTGCTCCAGTTTGGAAGATAATGTCACTTTTTGATAAACCAAATATTCAAAATTAATATTTTGCTCAACTTTAACTGACTCGACTGAAAAAAAAAATTGTACTACATCAGTTTGGCGAGTGACTTCAAAAGTAAGCGCATTCGATAAGGATTTTAAAATGGTGTAACACTTACTACATTATTCCTTAGATTAGTTTTTGGACCATGTCTGGCTCAAAACTGCAGCCATCCTGGCGAAATAGAGATATAGCAATCTGTTTTAGAAACGAGCGCTCATAAATAATGAGAACTTTATCCAACGCAATTCAAAAAAAAAAAAAACATAAATGTAAATGTAAATATTTGAAATCCCGTATAAGCTAAATGTCAGAACAAAAATATCCGGATGTAAGAGATTCTGAAAAAACCACTGAGGTCTAACTTGTAAATAAGAAGAGGAAAAAAGGCAAGGAAAAAGCTTTTTGAAGATCAGAAAACTCTGGCTGCAGCAAATAAGCAGATTTATCTTTGATGGTGTCAGTCATATTCGAAAAGCAAGAGCTAGACACTAAGACATTTAAACTGAAAGAGGAATTTGCATCTGCAACTGTAGATAAAAAGAGGAAAAAATGCAAGGAAAAAGCTTTTTGAAGATCAGAAAACTCTGGCTGCAGCAAATAAGCAGATACATATTTGATGTTGTCAGTCAGAGCTAGGCACAAAGGCTTTAGAATTGAAAGAGGAATTTGAATCTGCAATTGTATATGAAAGATGCACTCAATCTCTTGGTGAGATTGTATAACATTGATTACAGAGCAAGACTCTAAAGAAATAAGTAGGAAAAAATTAAAGGAAGCAGATTAAGAAGCCTTCAATGTACCAAACATAAAAACTAAGAACAATCTAGTAGCCGAAAGAGCAGATGCAAGCATCACATAGGCACCAAGATCTACAAGCAAGAGCAACAGCCTCCCTAGTCGCGGCGCTATGGCAACACAATCATCCCGGGGACCAACATCGCGCTGAGACCTTGGCGGCCGTCAAAATCGATGAGGCAAGAAGAGAGCAGCTCTCGTTTGCACTTACCAGCGAGAAGAGCGTACTTGTTCATCCGAGGCACTTCGGGCTTACACCATACACGAGTCGTCCGGCTGGACGTGTTGTCCGTGCTGTCGCGACTGCCCTGCCTGCCTCGATCCTTGTCCGCAGCGATCTTGGACGACGTTAGTAGAGGAGGCTACGACGACGTATCGGCCTGATGCTTGCTGATGCTCGGCTGGCGTAGCGCGGTCCACTTCTCTCCGCCTGTGCTTTGGCTCGCTTGCTTCGACCGAGGGGCCGACTGGTACGCTCGACGATCGGAATGGCTATGGACTGGCCGACTGGGACTGTGCTGCGCGGGCAGGCCCAGGCAGAGAGAGCGGCGGGACTATTGATCCATCCACGGCCGGAGCGATCGGGGGAAGAGGCGGCGGCGGTAGAGGTGGGGGTAGCAGCAGGTTGGAGAGGGAGGGTTTTTTCGGGGTTCGCGAGGGGTTTCTTTGGAGGTATGACTGGGTGGACGGGAGAGTGTGGCGATCTGGTCGGTTTCTAGGCGACGGGGGAGTATTGGACGTTTTTGGGGATTTTGAAGTGGCTGTAGTTTTTGGAGAAGGGACTTTATGTTTTGATATTTGGCGTAGCTGTCGAAGAGAATTTGGGGGGTTGGAGCCCTTCCTCCATCTCTGTAATTACCCAATTTTGAGCCTTAAATGGTAAGGTTCAAAGTCTTAATCAATTACATATTTCCGGCTGTCGCGTTCGCTACAGTGTGTCCCAAAGGCGTACAACTTTGATTCTGTAGTTTTTTCCGAAATTCGAGGCTATATTGATAGTCCGGGAGCCAGTAACAGATATACATGACCAAGTTCCTCTCAAACGGTAATTTGTGGAATGCATCAGGTAATAGTAATAAAAAGCTTCGTGAACGTCAGCTGCGAATCTGCTGGGGGGAGAGCGGCGGCAGCCCCCCAAACACAAAGAAAAAAAAATAAATTCAGTCTTTTCCTCCCAACTGAAAATTTGTCAAATTGTGGCTAACCCAATATCAAGACGAAAAAATACAATCAGCTGGCTATAGCATGGTGGATTATTCGTCAGCTGGTGCCTCAAACATGAAAAAAAAATATTTTCAAAGACAGCTCTGATAGCGACTCTGATAATGAATCAGAGAGTGCCACACTCGCGAGAAAAGGACTTTCTCCACATGTTGCACAATAATATTTAGTTACTTCCACTCTCTGATTCAGTATCAGAGTCGCTGTCAGAGCTGTCATTGAGAATATATTTTTTTTTCATATTTGAGGCACCAGCTGTCTTATAATCCACCATACTATAGCCAGCTGATTGTATTTTTTCGTCTAGATATTGGGTTAGCTACAATTTTTCAGTTGGGAGGAAATGACTGAATGTATTTTTTTTTCTTCGTGTTTGCCGCCACTTTCTCATTCATAAGGTTTTCAGAAAGATAAAATGGAGAATATCTTTCCCCTACCCAATTTAGTGTGCAGGTACCATGATACCATTGCACAGGCATACAACTTAGAGAATAAGAAAATGAAGAAGAAATTCACGGTGTACAATATGATTTGATGTTTGTAACCCAGGTATAAAACTGGGAAAAGGGGAGCTCAGTGAGATAAGTTACGAGGTGATGACCAGTTGAGTTAGTAGAGTATTCAAGGATGTTTCCAAGTGCTCTACCTCAATAAAATTCTCTTCTGTCGTCCATCAGTGTTTTCATAATCCCCACGAAAACTCTATACCCCAAATGACCGTGGAACCGTGAATATTCGGTTTGGCCGTCGACGTGGAAGCATGGCCGGGATATCCCCATGCTTTTCTGCGCTTGGGATTATCGTAATGAACCCATTTTTCGTATCCAGTCACAATGCGGTGCAGAAATCCCTTCCATCTTCACCTTGCAAGCAGCTGTGCACAAGAAACAAACGCCGTTCGACATCTATCGGATTCAACTCGTACGGCACCCAATTTCCTTCTTTCTGAATCAATCACCCCCATGACTTTCAGATGTTTTGAAATGGCTTGTTGCGTCACTCCCAATGATCCTACTAATTCTTGTTGCGTTTGACACGAGTATTGATCAAGTAATGCCTCCAGTGCTGTATCTTCGAAAACCTTTCTTTCACCGCCATGCTGGTCTTCGGCATCAAAATCACCTTTCTTAAAGCATTGAAACCACTCTCGGCACGTTCTTTCACTAATAACGGCCTAACCATAGGTATTTACGAGCATTCGATGAGCCTCAGTCGCAGATTTCTTCATATTAAAGCAGAAAATTAAAACCTCCCGCAAATGACGAGAATTTGGCTTCTAAGCTGACATGTTTAATCGGGAATAACTTTATGATGCAGACACGAATCGACTAATATTCCAATGGCGTTTTGTTAACAAATACCTATGCTTATTGCATGACATCTGCAATCTCTTCATTTCGACTACCACTTACCGCTACGGCCACTCTGTTCCAAAAAAATATCACTCTGTATATTTGCAATCAAACTCAGAATATCACATGATGAAAACTTTAATTATGAATATCAATGCCAAATTCAAGTTGAATATCTTTCAAAGGGAAGGTGCTATGAGAAAAAAACTTGAAAAAACAAATTATAACATCCTGTATCTCGAAAACAAAGAGTTTGTGGGCCCATGTTTGTATGACATGTATGTAACTTTCGCTTGTATCTCCATATAGGAACACACTGAATACAGGGTGTCTCATGTTGAAAGGTCCACTGAAGCCTGGATCAAACAATGATTCGAATGAGTCTTCAGGGAGTCATCGAATGCAGACATTCAATGTGACCTAACCAAAATCATAAAGTCAACAAGAATGCCGAAAAAAAATTGCCTAATATTTCCGAGATTTAAAATGCCAAATTTCATTTGATCACATGATTTATAGAATACAAATAAAACTATTTGCTAGTTATTCAGTTCAAAAATCAAAAGTTAAAGGGTATTGGCTCTTATAGCTTAAGATCCATGAATTTTAAGGGCAAAAAACTTACGAATTTACAGAAATTGGCTTCACAGCATCATGAAATGCTTTACTAAGGAATGTGAAGATTTTAAATGAAACAAATAATTAAGGAGAAGAAAAATTTAATATTCACATCCATATATCAATAAATAAATTAATACTCTCAACAGTAAATATAACTTAAATAGATATCTTCATAAATATAAACTGTTTTCTATAAATTTCAATAGAAATAATCACAAAAAAAAAGGAATTCCGAAAATATCACAAGCAGAATTACGTATAATACTCAACAAAGCATAAAGGCTTTAAATGTAGATAAACAAAAATATTTAAAAAGTTAATACTGATAATAAATACAACGGGATTAAAATTTCAACCAATCAATAATATTTAGTAATCAAAGAAAGCAAAATTAGACACTTGCTTATTCGATTATATAATATTATTAAAATGTAAGGAACGATCTTCAAAGTTTCAAAACAACATTCATGAGAGACTCACTAATTAATACACTCAACCAATTACAAATACATACATCTCAAATGAAGAAAAGCAAAAACTTTCATCGACATAATCTTCAGACAAAATATCATCGAAACATCTATCGGTGCTATTAGTAATTCAACAGTTAATTAACAACTGTAATAAACATTCACTTTAACAATATCAACATTTAGTTATAATAAGTTAATTTGAAACACCCAAACGCAAAATCATATAACCAATATTTCTCGAATTGACTAATTTGGAAACTAACATTCTGAAATGTTTCTAATATCAATTTCATCACAACTTTCATTCTATCAGGATCAATTTGGTTTGGTTTTAAATAGATGACGAATTTCATAGATTCAAATTTGAGTGAAATTCATACAATCAGATCAACAACAAATATTTTTTTAAATTAAAATACATATATCAAATGTTAGATGTAAAGGAAGCTTACTTTTCAATCTCACCATTTCATCCATAAGTACTAAGCTATTTGGGTTATAATATTCCATTAGACAAATATTTCCATTCGATTCTCTCCAAAATCTCTCTATTACCATCAACATGGTACTCTCCACAGACCACAACTTCCGAACAATCAATCGCAATAAATCTGAGACTCAGATCTAAATTCCTTTTAATTATTTTTGGCAATAAAGTAATAATTGATGGCTCGACAAAGTTCAAAATCCGCAGCCAGAATGACTTGAATGAGGGCCTCTCTTGGGGCATCCTCCCCGATTATATCTCTTATCTGGGAGATGGTTCTTTCTAATCTGTTCAGATCTTGAAAAACTTCCGGAGCATGCTGCATCTGAAAATTTTAGATAATAATAATAATAAATCGACTTTATTCAACAAATGTACATACATTTGCTCCGAAAAGGCGAAGATTAGCTAAAGCTACTCTTAAACTCTTAACCTTTTCAGTTTACAAGATAAAAAAAAAAACAAAATAAAACAAAAATAATATAAAAAATAACATTTTACAATTTCAATAATATTGATTTGATTATCAGCAGAGGAGAAAAAAAAAACAAATAAACTAGTAAGTACCATAATACAAAAATACAATACGACAACAATGTGGCTAGATTTGCTGATCCAGCAGTTCATTTTTAACGACTTTTCTAAATTTGGTTATTGGTATTGATAATTCTGGTTTGAAGGAGTTAAAAAGTTTTACTGCATGAATAGAACTTGAAGCTGGTAAATATTGATATTATAACTTACGTTCATTCTGGAAAATTGACCATCAATGTCCGTCGCTTCGTTATAAGATCTTCTGCTGTGTCTTACAGACGACGTTCTAGATTTGACTTGATCTTTTACAGGTCGAGTCCAAATGTGATCGAAGATAACAACTTGCAATTCGGAATGTAGCTCAAAAAATAAATCTGTTTCCGTTAGTTCTTGGTGTTTGGCGATGAAATCCAAACAATTCACCTAGAAGATACACAGATTTAAATAGATTGAATTATCTACAAAGAGATAAAAGGAAATCAGTCATACATTACCTTTAAAGTTTTAGCATTATAACTATCAGCCAAGCTCAACAAATAGATGGCGTTTTCAGTGTCAATTGTGACTTCCAGCGCCATCTCGCAGGCTTGTTTGAGCGAGTCAACCTCAAATCTGTCACTCAACACCACCAGATCTACCAACTGCTCGTGGGTAATCGAGGAAGGCGATAACTTTCCACTATACAGATACTCGAGGAAGATCTTGAAAGTTTCCGGGTTAGTCTCATGAATAACAATTTTCCTGAAGTGGTTAAAGTCATCATATATAATTTACTCTATTTTAATGTTTATTACTCACTTATCTATGTCTTCTTTCATCCCAGAAAGCAGAGCTTTCCTAAACCAGTCGCATCTAGATGCCACAACCACCCTGTGCGCTTTTATGATACAGGGTTCCTCAACAGGAATAGCGTTTAGTTCGTTTGGAGAATCTCCTTCTGCATAATTCACTATCTCAAATTCCATATCGGTATTGGCGGAATTCCTAAACTGCTCTAGCAAACTTTTTGACAGCGTGCTGTTATTCCATGTCGGAGCAACGCATAGGGATTCCACTAAATTTATCTGCAACAGCAAATCGCAGAGATTAAAGAAGAAAGCAGTTT
Organism: Harmonia axyridis; assembly: GCF_914767665.1. NCBI lineage: Eukaryota > Metazoa > Arthropoda > Insecta > Coleoptera > Coccinellidae > Harmonia > Harmonia axyridis. The sequence goes on from NC_059505.1 coordinate 39,358,154, forward strand.
TCATGCACTTGTAAAAATGGGAAATTCTCCTCAATTTCGGTTATTACTGGAAACTTCAGTACTAGAATCATTCAAATGAATAAATTTCATTTCATATAGGGTAAGGTCCATATATCCCATCACCTTGGTTTCTATGGTTAGTGAGTTGGTGGTCTGTATATGTCAAATTCATCAAAAACCGATGACAATTTCCTCAAACTTCAGTGAGTTATGTGTCACCAGAGCAACCGTACTTTTATTCTGGTTAGGTTCTGTAACCACGCCCACTCGGCTTGGCAGTTGTCATTTTAATTTCTAGATTATTTTTTATGAACATTTTCCATGACATCTAACACGCAAAAACTTTATTATTTTAATTATGAAACAAATACCCTTCAAAGCTATTTAGTTCTTTACAAATTAAAAGAGATCAACCATTTATAACCTACAAAATTCTGTCAAATGAAAATCTGGTCGACCAATGACAAGTGTCAAGCAGTCCATAAATATGAAGCAGGTTACCTGAAACATTGAAAACGACTAGTAACTTCTCTGAAATTCTAGGCGCTATATGGACCATAACTATAATATACATTTCTCAAAGAATACTCAATTCTCATTTGAAGGAGAATTACTCATTGGTATTCAGTAAATTTTGCATGTACATTTTTGCTGGGCTAATATTCCATGAAAACTTAGAGTATCATGATACTTTTAACATAAATTCTTCATCATTGAGTCGAACCCAATTGACCAAATTCGCTTAAAAATTCAACGAATATCTCACCTTATGGGCAGGCCTTTGGGAAGCACTCTTAGAATTGTCTGTAGATTTAGGCAAGTCGTCATGGTTCGATGAACTGCAGTTTGGTTCCAATATTCCAAGATTCTGCATTGATTGAATGAAAACGTCTCTTTGTACCAGTTCGCAAACTTGAGAAGCGGCTTCTTGAAGTTCGCTTCTGTAGGACACCATTAGTTTCATGAAACTGGATATTTGACTGGTGCAAGTCTGGAAGAAGAACTTGAAATCCCTCCAAGCCAGTATTTTATCCCGGTAATCCATCAATTCTTCCAGACGTGCCATCAGAAACATTGGCATCTCGTCTGCAATTTCCTCGATGTTCATGGAGATGGAACGTACTTTCTGGGCATTTGACATATCTGCGAAACTCCGCCTGGAACAAAATACATGATATTCCCCTTATGCATTGGGATCCTCCTTCAAAAGGGGGAGATAAAGAATAAAGAATAAGAATGAAAAGACATAACCTGACCTAACCTAACTTTTTTTATCAATCAAAAATTATCATTATCAATCAATCAATGTAATTTATTTTACTAAATTTAGTACAGTAATTTTCAAGAAATACTGTCAATTAAACCAATGGTTTGTGCCTGACAGTACTCTTACTGAGTATAGAGTACTTATAAAAGTACTCTTTCAAATAATATGTGTATATTTTATTGAAATCTAACCTCACCTTTTCTGCTTAAGTAACTCGTAACTGCAAAAAACGGTCTCACTAAACTTCTTGAAAAACTGCACCTCTTTTAGATATAGAAAATGGGAAAAAGAGTTCCCAAAAGACGACCTAGTTTTATTCAGTTCATTTACATCTAAACAGTTGATTATTCTTTCTAGAGCATCATTGATCTGCATGAGGAGAGCAGTGAGCATGTCTAATATTCCAGAAACCTGAAAATTTAATGATTCTTGAAGAATACCACTCGATGGATTGTCAAGCTTTCCATTTGCAAGTTCAACTTCAGGCATTTGATACTGATTATATTATTGGGGAAATTGAATGAGAAATTAATTATTTCTAGAAAGTTTTAATATCTTTGGGTGTGTTTCAACTCACTTCTGGAACTAAAAATGTAGCAATTTCATTTTTCTGGTAGGGACTCATGGAGCCATAAGATTCCCTCAAAATTTCCAAAAACTGAGTAACTTGGGCAACTAGAATGAAAAATCTGGATTTGCCATAAAGAATGATTGTATATTGTTCTTTTTTGGTCAGCTCTGGTTTCTTCTTATTGTACAAATCGCAGAGCTCAATGAGTTTGATGAACCCTTAAAGAAAAAGGTAATGAATAATATGGTGAGCGTAACTCAATTCAACATACCAACTCCTGCGTCTCTTATACAGTTTTTGATCATTAAACACAACTGGTCTGGATTCGCAATTAGATATTCAACTGCTAAAGAATGCTTCGGTCTTATATGCTCAATAAGTTTATCCAAAGAATTATGGATTTCATCCACGAGATCGATAATTTCTACAAAAGAAGAGGAGAGATAAAAAAATCTCTCAAATAATAAGTAACGACTTACGTTTTCTTAAATTTTGATTCTTCAGATATGTTTGACAGGTTGTAGATAATCTATTCAGGAATTCATGTTGGTTTGCTGTTGATAACACTTTTTGAGCAGTTTCTTCATTAAGGTTTTCAGGTAAACATTCTGTGTACATATAATGCAAGATGGTACCTAAGACATCTTCATCCAGGTTACTCAAGGAATGAGACTTGGAATGCCAGTTCGTTCCCTTTCCAATGACATCAAGTATCAAGGAGTGTGCTTGGAACTGTTGAATTAAAACAGTTGATCAATTATTATAAAAAAGGCGTGCAATGGTGAAAAATGAATTTTTTCCTAAGGTGAATATTTTCTAAGCCAAACCTCTATTTCGGGGATTTGAAACGGATTCTTACCTGTTTATTATTACTAGATATAAGGGTAACATCTGAGAAAAATCCTTCTTCTAAGGCAGGCAACAAAGTGAAAGAAACTTGATACTTATCCTCTGAAATTTCATCAGGAACTCTTTTACAATGTAAGGTATATAGCCCCTCAGCTTTGAGTATAACACTCTCTTTGGGTTTCCTCTGATCACTCTGAAAAATCCAAAATTAATAATCTTTCACTAATGAAATATTTATTCATTCCACTACCTCGAATTCTATTATTTGACCTTCATATTCTCCAAATCTGACCCAAGCAGATTCAGGTGAAGAGTACAATGGGATGTTTGTATCATAAATCGTGCAATTGAAGAGAGGTATCAATTTTAGCTCTTCTGGTAGATACCAGGTAACTTCGCCTTCGGGATCTAGACGAAAACGGATCCTAAAATACAATTTTTGATTAGTTCATCGCAGAAAACCATAAACAATATTTTTGCTCAATAATATTATTGCTGCTTACCCTTCAAATGAGGTTTTTTCTTGGCAAGGTTCACACTTGATGACCTAAAATGATAAAATTATGAATGTTATCGATAAAACAGTAGTAGTTATCATGATATACCTCCCAAGTTCCTACAAATCCACTGGAAGACATTATTCCTTTATACCATAATTTTTTTGCTTCGCTTATACCATAATTTCACCCATTTTATGAGTTCATTAATTGTGGTTTCGTTATATATGCGTTTCTTACTAAATTACATAACTTTCGAAGTAATAGCGGTGATAAACAACAAAACAAATTTTGGTCTTATAAGAATATTGTGGTTTTCTAATCGTTCATTTACAGTGACATTAAGCTGTCAATATTGGTGGTTGTCAAATAAACAATGATTTGGGGGTTATGAATGATCACAGAAAGATAATCCAATTAGATTTATATTTTATTAGAAATCATCTGTTGAATGCTGATACATTTACAATATCTTAATTATTATATAATAAATGTCACACTATGATTTGAATTCAATCAATTTGTTTTCATAAGTAATTTCATTTCCATCAAGATATACTTATTACAATTATTCAAATAAAAAATTTGTTACAAAAACATCGGATGATAGAAAATTTGCAAGTAGCACTATAGCATATCAAGTATTTCATTCAGATTTATTCTTATCCTGTATAGGTCTCCCTTCACTATCATATTCTTGTTCCTTGAAAGCAATATAAACATACCCAGCTATTATCAGATTCACTGTTAATACTGAAGCGGAAACTGACCAAATAACGTTAGTAAATCCAGTAATATCGAAGTCTTGCAGAGTATACTTTGTTCCAAAAAATGCACCAAATGGTAGGGACACCATTAGAAACGAAAAAAAAAGGAGAAGCAGTATGGCCTTATTTTCCTGTGCTTTATGATTTGGATGTAGTATTTTAATCGGATCTGGTTCAAATTTTGCTGCAATTGTCGACTCCATTTAGATTTTTTAGTGTATTTTTTCTTCAGAAAGGGCTTTACTTCATGTTTCTCCAATAGCTTGCCACATAGTAAATAATGATATTCGCTTATGGAATTGTGAAAAAATTATTTATTCTTCATCCAGACACCTTCAGTTGAAATCCTAATGAAATTAACAATCAATAAAGTGGTTTTATAAAGAATATGATAATCATAAATTGATAAAAACAAACAAGAAAATTTTAGGTTGGAGTTGGAATTTTTTAATGTCACGGGATATGTGACAGTAATGACAGTATTGACAGTTTTTTTGATTTCAGAGATTACATATTTATTTTGATTTGAATATTGCTATTGCAAATCGCATGAATGAACTTCATTATTAGATTCTGAAATAAACAATAATATTTATATTCTTATGGTATTTTTAATTTAAAAAATCAGTGGCATTTAATCAAATTTTTGTAACCATTTATAAATCTCTATGGTAGAATAAAAATCAGAGAAAACCAGAGACGACACGACAGACGATTTCAGTGCTTTTTAAAAGGCTTGTTTTTGTTATTGTGAAACAAAAAAAAAAGAAAATAAATTGTGATAAGGAAGAAAGATTTGAATATTGCTGAATAATTAACTGAATTTTGTTGAACCATAGTGAATTCTTTTCAAAAATGGAAAACAACGTCTACTGCTTAGAGAACAGCCATGGAAATGAATGTAACAGGAAAATGCTCTCTATTTTTTGTATTTTCTAATCAGAAGTACCATAGAAATCTGCGTTTTTACTTGTTATTTAAGTGAAATCAATCTATATAGCCATGGCACCAATACCAGCAGAATATTTTTATGATTTCTGGGACACTTATGAAAATAATGATATTGAACTCACATGTCTAATGCCAAACGGTATTGTTATTTTACTCAAAGCTCATAGCAATGCCACTCTTGGAGAAATCAAGGAGGTATTGAAAACAATCTTCTTACTTATGAATATTTAAGTTTAACTGAATCTTATTTAGGATTTGTGGGATGAAGCTGCCAACTATCCCTTGTATGGAAAACTTTATGATATTTCTGGCTATGTATTCATGTACGTTAATAACATGGCAGAACAGGTAAAAGTTGTAGATGAATGCAGAAGACTCTGTGATATAAGGCCTATTGGAGGGATATTGAAAATAGTTGAAGCTAAAACTGATAAACTAGATGAAACTACAAGTGGTCAAGTTGGTCATTTGATTGGCAAACGTAATAAAAAAATATATTTTGTTATCATGAATTAGAATTCTGTTTTTTCTAGGTTTGCAAGAATTTGATTCCATGAATAGCCCAGAAATAAATAATTTCAGGTTCAAAATGAGAAAATTGGGGGAAGATATAGCGAAATCTAGAGAAAAATTGACTTGGCAACAAAAGGTGTTCTACCAATTTCCTCCAAGAATTACAGTTCCTAATAGTCTTTTGTTGAATCAAATAGGTCATGACAAGAACATTAAAATAGCTACTAAGTTTGGTAATTCCGATGTTAGTATATTTAATTTTTTATTCGATTCGATTTTCTACTGATCCTGTTTTAGAATTCGTATAATTTTACATTTGATGTTTCTATGAGTATAAGACCCACAAAATTCCTGGAATTAGTTCTTACAAAAAAAGCTACGATATTCAATACAAAAAATGAAAGAACTAGCGACTATGTATTGAAAGTATGTGGTTGTGACGATTTCATAATGGGAGAAGAACCCCTCATTAATTTCCAATATATTCAGGAAAGTTTATCCTATGGTATTACTCCTGTGTTGGTTACTGTTAATATCTGTGATGTTCCAAGTAAGTTATTTCCATCTAATTTTTGTGGACTTATTTTCATAATTGTTCATCGCAGTTACAACTGAAGGAGATTACGAGTGTATAGGAAATTTTGATAAGAAGCCTCGTCCGTCTTATTCGACATTAACGCTCAGGAAAAAAGGAAAATGTAAATCTGCCTGGGATTTGATTTCCAATTTTAGATTAACTCTGTCTAAGTTAAGAAAACTCAATCTGGATCCTAAAAAATCATCAGAAGTAAGTTTGAACTCCTATTTTCATTTACATAATAGTAATTTACGTAACAAGTCCGGAAAATAGGGTTTTTTTGGACGAATAGACTCGCTTACGCTCGTCCTGGAAGTCTGTGAGTCCAAAAAAACTATTTTCGGGCGTGTTGCGTACAATATTTTTTCGGCAACTATGTGAAATAACACTATCGCTGCTGCTTTCCATATTTTATTGCGATTGCGATCAAAAAACATGCAAATTTTTGACAACTAATTTCATATGAACTGTCAGCCGTTATCTCGGTTGCTATGGATTCTATGATTCTTTTCCGGCCTAGTCCGGGAAATACGTACTTTCCGGACTAGGCCGGGAAATGCTACTTTCTCAGAGAAAAAGCGTCCGGGAAGTGAGCACTTCCCGGACGGTTGTCGAAAATAGTAATTTACGTAACAAGTCCGGAAAATAGGGTTTTTTTGGACGAATAGACAAAATTCCAGGACGAACGTAAGCGAGTCCTGGAAGTCTGTGAGTCCAAAAAAACCATTTTCGGGCGTGTTGCGTACAATTTTTTTTCGGCAACCATGTAAAATAACACTATCGCTGCTGCTTTCCATATTTTATTGCGATTGCGATAAAAAAACATGCAAATTTTTGACAACTAATTTCATATGAACTGTCAGCCGTTATCTCGGTTGCTATGAATTCTATGATTCTTTTCCGGCCTAGTCCGGGAAGTACTTACTTTCCGGACTAGGCCGGGAAATGCTACTTTCTCAGAGAAAAAGCGTCCGAGAAGTGAGCACTTCCCGGACGGTTGTCGAAAATAGTAATTTACGTAACAAGTCCGGAAAATAGGGTTTTTTTGGACGAATAGACAAAATTCCAGGACGAACGTAAGCGAGTCCTGGAAGTCTGTGAGTCCAAAAAAACCATTTTCGGGCGTGTTGCGTACAATTTTTTTTCGGCAACCATGTAAAATAACACTATCGCTGCTGCTTTCCATATTTTATTGCGATTGCGATCAAAAAACATGCAAATTTTTGACAACTAATTTCATATGAACTGTCAGCCGTTATCTCGGTTGCTATGAATTCTATGATTCTTTTCCGGCCTAGTCCGGGAAGTACTTACTTTCCGGACTAGGCCGGGAAATGCTACTTTCTCAGAGAAAAAGCGTCCGGGAAGTGAGCACTTCCCGGACGGTTGCCGAAAAAATAGATTTATTTCTATTTCTATTCATTAGTCTTATGAATGTCTATGTTCAATTGCGTAAAAAATCTTAATTTCTATGATTATTCAGAAGTTCTATCAAAGTTCTGTGATTAATCACAAAATATTTTAGATTTTATGTTTTAACATTTATTTTAAAATTTCTTTTAAGATATTTTATCGAAAGTAAGTTGGTTCTTATTATTTTACAGTTGTTTATTGGATTACAAGTGGGCCTGTTCCATGGGGGAAAGTCCCTATGTGAAGCAAAAAGAACTGAAGATTTGAAAGTTACTGTTGTAGGTGATCAGTGTGAATGTGATATCAACGTTTGTTTTGAATTTGATATGCTGATGTGCAATATTCCCAGAAATGTGAAGTTATGTTTTGTTGTCTACGAAGTGAACAAAACTTACAAAGGCGGCAAATTCAAGAAATCTAAGGAAGCAAATAAGGTAAATTATAAGTTATTGTCATAAAGTTCTATCTTCATCATTTTTTTTTTAGGATCCTTCTTATAATCCCATAGCTTGGGCTAATACCACACTGTACGATTTTAAAGATCAATTGAGAATGGGTCCTCAAACACTCTACATGTGGACTTATGCTGAGGAAAATTTTGGCGATGATCTTTTGCATACGTTAGGTACAGTTGTGAATAATCCAGATATAAGGAACGTTACTGCTTTAACGATAAATTTTGAGACGTATGTTGAATCTCATGATTAAAAAAAAAATAAATTGTAATTTAATGTATACTTTTTCAGTTATGAAAACCAAATAATAGTATACCCTTGTCCGGAAGCCATGTTAGAATATGCCCATGCTTTAGGGCAAAGTGGCTCCAATAATATAACTACTGAAATTGGTTTAGAGAATATCAAAAATTACGAAAAGAACTTCGACTATGATAATTTTTATGAGATGCATGATCAAGTAAGTACTTAAAGTCATACTTGAGAACAAGAATACATTTCCGATATTTCTCAGGATAGGAAAAATATATGGAACCTCAAGCATTATTGGAAAGAACACAATCCAGTAATATTACCTAAAATACTCTACTGCATTGACTGGGATCGCAAAGAAACATTTGCAGAAGTAGTGGCACTTCTGAAGGAATGGCCCCTTCTGCCTGCCGAAAAAGCTTTGGAACTTTTGGATTACGCTTATGCAGACCAAGAAGTCAGAAGTTATGCTGTGCAGTGCCTTCAAGAAATGAGGTTAGTGTTTAATTTCCATAATTAATCTTTATTAGGCCAATTGAAAAGTCCCCGGTCTGATGCACATATGGCGGTGCTAGTATCAAATCCATTTGAATTTTAGTTAGTACCAACCTTCAAAAGATACGTGTCAAAATTTGACAGCAGTCCGACCATTAGTTTGTGAGATATTGCGTTATGAGTGTAGCTACTTTTGTTATTTGAAAAAATACAGTTGAAGCAAAATCTTGGCTTGATTAAGAGTTTCCGGGGTATGCACCTGGAAATTCAACCATCATTGATTGGTATGCTAAGTTTAAACGTGGTGAAATGAGCACCGAAGACGGCGAACGCAGTGGACGCCCAAAAGAGGCTGTCACCGACGAAAAAATCATAAAAGTTCACAAAATAATTTGGAATGACCGTAAAGTGAAGTTGATTGAGATAGCAGACATTGTGAAAATATCATCTGAACGTGTACATCATATCATTCAAAAATATTTGTACATGAGAAAGCTGTGTGCAAAATGGGTGCCGCGCGAGCTCACAATCGATCAAAAGCAACAACGTGTTAATGATTCTGAGCAGTGTTTGAAGCTGTTTAAGTGCAATAAACCTGAATTTTTGCTTCAATATGTGAGAATGGATGAAACATAGCTCCATCATTTCACTCTGAAGTCCAATCGACAGTCAGCTTAGTGGACTGCACATGATGAATTGAATCCAAAGCGAGGAAAAACACAACATTCAGCTGGCAAGGTTATGGCATCAGTACTCTGGGATATGCAAAGTATAATATTCATTGATTACCTTCAAAAGGGCTAGACCATCAGCAATGATTATTATATAGCGTTATTTGATCGTTTAAAAGAGAAAATCGTTAAAGAACGATCCCATTTGAAGAAAAAAAAGGTGCTGTTTCATCAAGACAATGCGACTTGACACAAATCAATGAAAACAATGGCAAAATTGCATGAATTGGGCTTCCAATTGCTTCTGCATTCACTGTATTCGCCAGATCTGGCCCCCAGCGACTTTTTCCTGTTCTCAGATCTCAAAAGATGCTCGCTGGAAAGAAATTTAGCGCCAATGAAGAAGTAATCGCCGAAACTGAGGCCTATTTTGAAGAGAAAGACAAACTACAAAAATTGTATCGAAAAGTTGGAAGATTGCTATAATCGCTGTATCGCCCTCGAAGGCAACTATGTTGAATAATAAAATCGAATTTTGCCAACAAAAATGTGTTTTACTATGGTAGACCGGGGACTTTTCAATTGGCCTGTTAGAATATTGATATGACTGGTTTTGATTGTTATATAATTGGTGTTTATTCTCATTTCACTTTAGTGACGATGATCTTCTCTTATACCTTCTCCAACTAGTTCAGGCACTAAAGCACGAGCTGTTCCTAGAATGTGATCTTATCGATTTCTTACTGAAAAGAGCCCTAGCCAATCAAAAAATAGGTCATTACCTCTTTTGGCATCTCAGGTAAGAAATCATACTTGTCGTATTTCATTTTTGATAAAAATCCGAAAAAAAAACATTGCAGATCTGAAATGCAAGTTCCTTCGGTATCAGTTCGTTTCGGTTTGATCCTCGAGGCTTACTGCAGAGGAGCCCAAGAGCACATCGGTATATTGCAGCAACAGTTGACCTGTCTGGAGAAACTGAAGAAATGTCAGGAAGTCATAAGAATCAGCAGGGACAAAGACAAGGCCAAGTGTCTGTTGCAAGATTACATACAGGGTCAGTCTTCCGAGTTCCTAAGAGGTCTGAGGAATCCCTTGGACCCCAGCTACAGATGTGATAACATTAAGTAAGTTGCTGTCAATGTCGTTTGTCAAAATTTAACCTCCAAATGTCAAAGGATCGAGAAATGCAGAGTGATGGACAGCAAAATGCGCCCCCTGTGGGTCGTGTTCGGTAACGCTGATTATTACGGCGACGATGTCTACCTCATTTTCAAGAATGGGGACGATCTGAGGCAGGACATGCTGACCCTGCAACTTTTGAGGATTATGGATAAGTTGTGGAAACAGGAGGATTTGGATTTGAGGTGGGTGCTACCTTGAGGAAAATCCGCAAACGTTTATCACCTTTTTTTTTCTTTCAGGATGAACGTTTACAATTGCGTTGCGACCGATAACAGGGCAGGTCTGATAGAGGTCGTTTTACAAGCGGAAACAATAGCCAACATACAAAAGGGAAAGGGGATGTTCAGCGTTTCTTCGGCCTTCAGAAAAGGATCGATATTCGGTGAGAAAAACCTGTCGGGTATCATGAAACATATTATAAAGTTTTGTTATTTTCTTGTTAGATTGGTTGAAGGATTACAACACCACAGAAGCCGCTTTAGATCAAGCTGTCAAGGAGTTTACCCTGTCCTGTGCCGGATATTGTGTGGCTACTTATGTTCTAGGGATTGGCGACAGACATTCCGATAATATCATGATAAAAAGAACTGGTCAGGTGAGTCCGTTACTTAGTACTAATTTCATATTATGCTTCGTTTTTGTTGCCTTCAAAATAAATTTTTTGAATTTAGGAATACTCTTACTAATATTTTGAACATTTAATGGACAATAATCACCTTTTTAGCTGTTCCATATCGACTTTGGCCATATATTGGGTCACTTCAAAGAGAAGTTCGGAATAAAAAGAGAACGGGTACCTTTTGTATTAACCCACGATTTCGTTCATGTGATAAATAAGGGAGCCAAAGACAGTGAACACTTCAAGACTTTCCAGAAGAACTGCGAAAAAGTAAGTTTTTTCAACAACAAAATGTGTATATCGATTGAGTCATAAAGTTATAATAATAATAATAATAATAAATCGACTTTATTCAACAAATTCACATACATTTGCCCTGAAAAGGCGAAGATTAGCTAAAGCTACTCTTAAACTCTTAACCTTTTCAGTTTACAAGATAAAAAAAACAAAATGAAACAAAAATAATATAAAAATAACATTTTACAATTTCAATAATATTGATTTGATTATCAGTAGAAGAGAAAAAAAAAAACAAATAAACTAGTAAATACTATAATATAAAAATACAATGCGACAAAAGTTGTACATTTAATTCAACTGTAGATTCTTCTCATTGAATAAAACATTTTTGTCATTTACCATTTTTCCAGATTAGGCTTCACACAAATGATCATGTTAAAGTTATGAGGGAAAAACAATTTTTTTTTTAACTTTTTTCACAGAGCCGAATCTGAATAAATAGTAAATAAAAAAAGTGTTTCATTCAATGAGATCTTGGGTTAAATGTAATGTACAACTTTCAGACTCACCCTGTATATATTTTCCTTTGAATCAGCTAGGGCTATAAATAATGTGTTAATTTCAGGCTTTCCTCATCCTAAGAAAACACGGTAATCTTATACTTTCCCTTTGTGCAATGATGATTTCAACGGGATTGCCCGAATTGTCTTCGGAAAAGGATCTCAATTATTTGAGGGAGACATTGGTGAGTTGATTGTAATATTTTTTAAGATTTTGAAAAGCAACCCTACCTTTTATCCTGGAATCAAATTTTAATGGTCCTATCCAATTGTTATCTTTTAACTTTTAATTTTACTTTTTCTTTTTTTGCGGTTTATAAAGCAGAAGATAGCTGTTTTTGATGTCCTTTCAACTTATTTTAATCAGTAATATTAATATTTTTAGTTTTCCGTTTTCACATATAATTATATTTTTTCATGAAAAATATATTGGTTATATCTTAGAAATAACTAAACAGCACAGTTTTTCATTTCCTTTTATGAGTAAAAATCTTTTTCTCATAAGTGAGCGGTCTTTCATTACTGTAATTTTTCCACATAAAAAGATTTTTCATTTTGTTCTTTACTTCAATTTTTTCTTGGTTAAAAATCACCCGTTAAGATTGATACATTGATTTTTGTTTTACAATCTAAGTTTATTTCTTTAAAAAAACTGAGTTATGTGCGTTCTCAAATTCACGAAAATAAAGGTGAGTTATCATTCCATATACCTTTTCCTTTAATGTATGCCATCTTTCCTTTCTCTTAAAAAAAAGTGTACCATTTTCACAAAAAATAATATCGATATATGTAAATTTCAAGGTTCTTCTGAAATCAGAAAAGGATGCCTTAGAACATTTCAAGAGCAAATTCAACGAGGCTCTCTCAAACTCCTGGAAGACATCACTGAATTGGGCGTCTCACAACCTGTCGAAAAATAATACTTAGTATTGTCGCGTTTGCTGCCAATCCAGAATAAGTGCCAATAAAGTAACTATAAGGATCAATGATTTATTTATTCATATTTTGTATTCAATAATTGTCATTGAATGGTGTACTCATTTTATTTCATAGTATTAAAGTTATCTTATACATGTTAATTTTTATAAAAAACTTTTTTTAAAGTTACTTATTTTATTTTGTTCAGAGTTATCATTATAAATACATTTCACATTTATAAGATAGGAAATTTCAGTCTATTTTTCCTCGGTGAATAAAATAATAAAAGAATTTTTTGAAGAGAATGCATGGTATTCAATGAAATCTCGAAGTTTCAATTGCTTTTAATCCTTCATTTTTCAGCCTTGATAATATCGTTCTGTAAATTTCAGGTGCGAATGGTAAGATTGAGCCTCTTTCTTGAATTTCGCCGTCTAATATCATCTTTGTAGCTATAGCTGCGGGTATTCCAACTGTTTTCGCCATGGCAGAATGTCCGTTTATGTCACCGTAAACAACAAAATTTACTCCTCTAATTTCTTTTTTGCCGCCAGGCCACGCCACACCCAATTCATGCCTCAAGATCACTATATCCCTTTCGTTTTTGTCTGAAATCAATTTTCAGTCTTTTCAACTGTTCAATTCTGAAAAATGGAAAGTACTAGAACATTTATAGTAATTACCTAAAGCTAGTTTTGTGGATAAATACTGAGTTAGGGTATCCAAAGGTGTCCCACACTTAATCACACCGTTCTCTTCTAAAAGTCCCAAATCTTCTAGTAGATCAACTGCCGAATCCGATCCGGTCCTTTCTGTTATCATGTTAGTTATGTTGTCGTAAAGTATACTCCTATCTTCGATTCCTGAGAACAAGGGATTTGATATGCGGAGAATAAATATAAATAAATAATAAAAAAAGAAAAAAAGGCAAAAAAAAAACTAACCTAATAAATTACAAATTAAATCTCTCCACGTTATGTCCGGTCCTTGAGAATGTAAAGAGGGATGAGGTTCGGTGTCCAGAAGGCCTATAGCTTGCAATATTCTGGCGGCCTGCGAGAATCCGGAATATCTCAAGGTGCCCCTGAGGATCGTTGCAGCTTTTGCTATGCCGTAATGTTCACCGTAGATAATACTATCTCTGTTGGGGAATCCTTCCAAGTTGAAACCGGGCAAGAAGTCCAAAGATTTGGTGGACCTCATCAGGTCGCCGCCCTCCTTGATTTCTACTATTTGTCCTTTGCTCAAATACCTGAAATTCGATTCGGAGAATTGCCAGAAGAAAGTATTATCTTTTATTCTAAATTGACATTCATGTTTAGTGATGTAAATATTTTTCCCCCTTTTTTGCAGTCTTTTTTTTTAGTCTTTTTTGTATCCAGTATTGTGGTAAAAGACTTTAAATTCTCATCACTAGGAATCTTTGCATATCAAATGTATTTCTTCGGAGATTATTGGGTTTTGTTATCTTCGATAGATACTCGAATATAAAGTAATAATTCCAACCGAAGGAGAAAGAAGAACTGTTTCTTACCTCGCTGAAGACAGGGTGTTCAACAACGCGCCTCTTGGAGACCAGGAGAACTTGTACCTTAAGGGATTATCGCTGAACTCTGGTGCTGGTAGGCCACCGCAGAAGGATTCGAATGAAGTCACGTAACCTCCCTGCGACTTGATCTCCTGGATGCACTCCAAAGCCAACAGATGGTCGATGCCGGGATCGAGCCCTATCTCGTTCAAGATGGTGACTCCGTTTTCTTGGGCGTCGTCATGCAGCCTTTTTATGTCTTCGTTCATGTAACTGGCCGTCACCATGTGAGTCTTCTCGGCAACGCAAGCCTTGGCGATGATGTGATGCAAGTTGGCAGGCAAGATGGACACGACGCAGTCTGCGGTGGACACCATCTCCTGGAGGAGGGGAACGTTCTCGGCGGCGTTGAGGTAAGTGCTCTCCACTCCCGGATACGTGGAAGCCAGAGAGTTACCCAGCTCTATCTTTTCGCAGGCTACCGTGATGCCGATGCTGTTGTCCCGGTGGAGGTATTCTATGAGCGGAGCTGCTACTCTGCCGGCGCCGACCACTAGGACCTTTTTCTTCTTTTCCGGCACGTCGGCAGATCCTTTGTCCCTCAGTTTCCTGCAAGCGGTAGTTTGATGAGTACTTGGAGATATATACTGGTGAGTAGGTACTTACGTTGGTTGTTTTCTTAGTTCCGTTATGTATTCGAAATTGGGCGTCAACTTTCCGTTGCTTGCTATTATTGCCTGCGAGGAAAAGAGAAGTTGGTTATTTAGTAAATCTTACTCGAGCCGCATTTGAACCTTCCACTTGATAATGGTTGTATTCTTTGCAAATTTTTGGAAAAAATATTACTTTATAAAGGGTGTTTTTTTCGAGGTATATAATTTTGAGTTGGCATTACTGTTTAAGATGGCGACCGATTTAACAGCTGTCAAGTGATTTATTCTCAGTTTGGTTTGGCAATTCATCATGATTAGACTCACGCCTGAACAACGCTTGCAAATAGTGCAAAATGAGATTGCCGTTGTTCCCGATTTTCATAAGCGAATTTTGTTTAGCGATGAAGCGCACTTCTGCTTTAATGGCTACGTCAACAAACAAAACTGCCGCATTTGGAGTGAAGCTAATCCTCAAGTGTATGTCGAAACACCGTTACATCCAGAAAAACTGACTGTTTGGTGCGCTCTATGGGCTGGTGGTATCATTGGTCCGTACTTCTTCAAAAACGATGATGGCCAGAACGTTACAGTCAATGGTGATCGGTATAGAGCCATGATTACTAACTTTTTCATTCCTGAATTGAGCAACCATGATGTCCAGAAGCTGTGGTTCCAACAAGACGGCGCAACATGTCACACAGCTCGTGCCACAATTGATTTATTGAAAGACACGTTTGGTGACCGCCAAATTTCACTTTTTGGACCTGTGAATTGGCCTCCAAGATCTTGTGATTTAACACCGCTAGACTACTTTCTGTGGGGCTATGTAAAGTCATTGGTCTATGCGGATAAGCCACAAACCCTTGACCATTTGGAAGACAATATTCGCCGTGTTATTACCGATATACGGCCACAAATATTGGAAAAAGTCATCGAAAATTGGACGTCCAGATTGGACTAAATCCGAGCCAGCCGTGGCGGTCATATGCCAGAAATCATATTTGAAATGTAATGCCACAAGATTATCTTGCGGAATAATAAAATTAATGTCAATCGAATAATCCATCGTTGTTTTATTGCAATTTAAAGTTCTATAGCTCTAAAAAAAAACACCCTTATAAGTATTGTTCAAACTTACCCCAGTGACCACAGGTGAAAAGGAATGTTTCTCCAACGGCAATTCAGCATTGGACTGCAAAATGTTGGTAGTGAAGGGAATAAGCAGATCTCCAAAAAAGTCTGTACTCTCTCTGGGTAACTGAGTGGGCATGTTGTCTATGCTGCACACCAGTACTCCAGGTCCGCTGAAGCTGTTGGTATCCTTGTTTCGGTCGGCGTCGTATAAGCAGAAAGGATTGTCTATCGTCGTGCACTCGTTCATGAATTCGATCGATCCACCTGGATATAACACCTCGAAGTAGCAGATACAACTTTGATGAAAGTGATCGACTTACCGGGATCTGCTGATATATCGCAGATGGCCAACATCCTGTGGGGTAGGGCAGGGGCGCCAACCGATGTGGGCAACCAAGGGGTGTGTGCCGGTCTGAGGAGATGTTTGGCGTCGGGGATCGTCATCAATTTGGGACTGTTGACCGCCCAATAAATCCCGTTGATGATGACCGAAGCGTAAGGGGCGATTTTCTTGCTAAAGGTCGATATGTACCTTTCCGGATGCTCCTCGTATTCTACAGGATCGAAACCGCCTCCTCCCTCTCTCTCCAAGTAGTCCCTCCTTCTAACCACACACCCATAGACTTTGTTAAGACTGCCGTGCTCTGCAGCCTTCCGGAGCATATCGGGTGCAACATATTCGTGCGGGAGTTCTTGAAATACTTCCTGAGAACCTGAACAGAAATGGGAATATTACGAAATTGATCTAGGGGAAAAAAGGCCTTACCTTGTGAAACGTTTCCAGATCCGGTGAACACAAAGGTGAGAGGACCGACAGATTTGGGCATCAAACCAAGAGCTATTTCGTAGCCGGCGTCCCTGATGGCTTGGAAAGCCATACTGCAATTCCGGTAATTGTGAGCTGGTCCGATGTGCATGAAAGGCGTGTGGTGTCCTAGGGCTAACAGTCTGAGTCCTAACCCGTGGAGGATGTTTACAGTTCCCGCAACACCGGCCATTTTGCCAAAAGCTACCACTCTCTGCCCTTTCTCGTCTACCAACTTCTCATAATCTATCAGTCTTATATGTTTTTCGAGAATCGCTTCTAGAAGGGGCATATTACTCTCCTGAAATATTATTTTCTTATTATATTTCGCGGAATATTTCTTCGATATTTTCATACCTGAGCCTTTATAGTATGCGAGAATAAACAATAGGTCTTATTCGGAATCAGTTGATCTATAGGCACTTGTTTCACTCCGAAAATTACGCTGGCTTCGGATATATCTTCTTGCACAATCGCTCCAGCATTCAAATAATTTTGCATTGGGTAAGCTCTTCGGTTGCTAGGTTGGACTATCACTTTAATTCCTTGCTTCACTAATTTCCTAACATGAGTTGGAGCGAACGGAGCCCTCCTCTCCCAAATACTTTGATCTTCTCTCCTTATTGCCATTACTTTTTTTGATGCCTTAAAATGTGAGAATTTTTTTATTTACTTATTTATCAAGTTTTCTATTTCTAGTTATTTACTCACATAATTTCGCTTAGAAATCACATGCTTCAAATGCTGTGAAATTCTCAATATTTTTTCACCCATTTTGGCTTCTTCAAGCCCTGGTTTCACTTTCAGTGACGCGGTGTTCAAATGAATTAAGTGCTTATCTGGTTTGGAAGAACCTTATCTTTTTGACCCCTGACCTGCTTGTTAAATATTCCTCTTTCAATATATCTAATAAATATATGCAATAAATTTCCTTATGATGTTCCCCCGATATTATTGAATTAATTTTGTTTTTTTTTTTCATTGCAGGTAGCGCAATGCAAATGTTCTGTCAGGCCATCACTCAAGAGACAAGCTCCATCAACAAAGACGAATAGAAATTGCCCGAAATGGTTCCTCTTGCTAAAAGTTTATTTTTATAATTCAAATGTCAAATTTTTCATTACAATTTTTTTTTGTATATTGATAAGAATTTGAAAATAAAGTTGATTATTCAGTTGATTCGATTTTATCATGTGATCCTTGAAAAATCGGAGTGAATTAATATTCTGTTTTCATTAAATGAATGAAAAATCGGAAAAGCACCGAACACCTGAAATTTTTCAAAGCTAATCTTCAAAACAAATTTAAATTATATGCTGTCCTCTGTTGATGAAAAGCCAAAAAATGGGTTCATTTAAGTCTGCCCTCTGCGGAAATATCTCGAAGCTTTTAACAAGGTATAACTGTGTCGCCCTCTGGCGGCAAAAATACCGAAGCTTTCAAAATGTGGGTTACTAGTGCTGCCCTCTGGTGGAAAAAGTATGAAGCTTTCAATGTGTCCCAGTAACGCCCTCTGGCGGCAAAAATACCGAAGCTTTCAAAATGTGAGTTGATTAGTGCTGCCCTCTGGTGGCAAAAGCGTTGAACTATTGAAAGGGTTTGCTCTCTAGCCTTCTTTGAGCTTCAACCATTTTGCCGCCAGAGGGAGGCACTAGTCAACTAACATTTTGAAAGCTTCGGTATTTTTGCCGCCAGAGGGCGATACTGGGACACATTGAAAGCTTCAGACTTTTTCCACCAGAGGGCAGCACTAGCAACCCACATTTTGAAAGCTTCGATATTTTTGCCGCCAGAGGGCGATACTGGGACACACTGAAAGCTTCAGCCTTTTGCCGCCAGAGGGAAGTACACTTCTTTGAGCTTCAGACAGTCGCCACTAGAGGTCAGCACCAATAATTTATTTTTAGTTTCTCGACAGGATGTTACTTTTTCAACTTCGGCATTTTGCCTACAGAGGGCAGCACTAATTTTTGAAAAACTAGTATTTGGCAGCACGGATCCTATGAAAAAACTTCGATTGTTCGCCGTTAGAGTACTACTCTTAGTAATAGAAATTTCTCTATTTCAACACCAGAAAGCAAATATTTCTTTTGCATCGCTGATGTTGAATACTTAAATTAATTAGTTAAAATTTTCCTATTATTTTACCCTACAAGAGGAAAAAAAAAACACCAATCAGCCCATAACTTTAATTTAATCTAAAAACCATATGAAAAATCAAAAGTGAACAATTATTATTGATCTTAAAAAATATTGCTTTAAATGTATAATTTCTTTCTCCACTCTTCTGATATTACACATAACCTGTCAAATTCTATTGGATAATCACACTAAAATACTTTTCCACTGCAGCAGACACTGCAAATCATTGATAAAATCAGAAACCCAGTTGGTGGACAGATTTCTTTGTTTTCAAGTGAAAATTTTATGTTATGGGAAATACTTTGTTTTATATTGAACTCTAATATGGTTCGATTTGTCGACCACATTTCAAAATTAATTAATGATAAAACTGCAATACATTTCTTGCAGCTGAATAAATGTTCCACCAACTGGAATTATTTAATGTTTAAAAGTTCCATCTGAACTTGTAAGAAAAATTCAACAACAAATCTCCAACATTGAAGCAAAACCGAAATTAATAGTCTGGGGTAAAGGTAGTTTACGCAATTACTGTGTCACTATCACTAGAAGGCAACGAATAGGGTTTTTGTTTGCGTTGACGTCGACGCTCCCTTTTCTCGCCCATTACAAGACGCAACTGTTCCAGTTTTCCTCTCGTTCGGGAATTTTGATCCTCGTTTGCAGGTTGACCGGATCCTGAAGGTTCTTCAAAATTGTTGTTGGTATCGTTACTTGTACTGCAAGACTCTTCACATCCACTCCGTCTCGATATTCGTCTGAATTCAGGTACTGAACACAGGAGATCATTTAGGATATGGACTATTGTTGCTACGTCACGGCGTGGCCTTCCCTTGGTATCTTGTAATGCTGGATTTAGCGCTCCGCTGAATGTGCCCGAATAGACGCTCTCCCTGCGTCCTGAAAATTAAACTCATATTGTAAAAAACAGAATTCTCTAAAAATAACAAAATAACGATACAATAATCTCATCTTTTCAATTTTTGTCCAATTGCAATCTTTAGTAGATGTTAGAATTTAATGGACACAAGGACATCATCTTTCAAAAAGAAAACCAATTCTCTTGGGGCATTTCCATCTTGAAACGTCTTAAAATGGAAAATCATACACACTGCTCCATTGATTTCCCAATTTTAGATGTGTCAAAATGCAAATTGAAAATTTCTCAAGTAATGACGATATTGAGTTTTGAAAAGTACATCAAATTCAATCTCTATAAACATATTTCATTCAATAATTGAAGATTATATTGTACAAACCTCTATCCCTGCCCGAAAATACATCAGTCGATAACTTCCTTAAAGTATGTTGTAAGTTTCTGGACGCCTGAAGTAGACTTGGAGGGTTAGGAGGTGGTGGAGTACCCGGAGTAGCTGGGGGTTTCGCACCTGAAACTAGTCAATGCAAACACTAAAAGTAACTACAACTTTAGTCATAATCAATTTCAAAATTTTGCAAATTTTTTCAAATCACAAGAGAGGATATCTGAAAATTATAAAATTTTCATTTTTGAATTCACCATTGATAAATTTGAAAATATTGAAATATAATTACAACGGAAGAAAATGTTTCCATTGAAAATCTCAGAAATTATTCTGGAATTCCTAGGAATAATCTTACATAAATAATTGAGATTTTAAAGTTCTTTGTAAAAATATTTAATTTATTAGATAAATAACAATTGTTTCGGTGCGCAGCAGCTTTTTCAGATTTTTATATTACATTACATATTCATATCTTTCATTTCATATATTTTTTCCTGTAGGTTTGCAAATAGTTATATAGATTTTGGTAGAATTTTTCATACTTATACCCTGATTCTTATATGTGAGGCTTCTGAAATGTTTGGCTCTAGCAATGATCTTTTTCTTTATGATTTGGGAGTGTGCTTTGAGGTTTTCCTTATTTTCTATCAAGATGCCTAGGTATTTTATAGAAGGGGACGAGGTTATTCTTTCATTTCCCATAAATATTGTTGGTGAGCTGTCTGTAACTTTGTGGTTAAAAATCAATGCGCCATTTGATGAACCATAAGTTGATTTTGTCCACAAAACTTTGTAAGCTTTTGATACACTTTTCCAGAGATTTTTCATGCGATATGAGTAGTTTGTCATCGGCGTATTGCAGCATGTAGTTATTTTGGTTGACTGCAGGACAGATGTCGATGCAATATGCATTATATAGAAGAGGAGAAAGTGGTGAGCCCTGTGGAGTGCCTTGTTCTGGTGTGAAGAAACTGGATAGCTTGTTGTTAATTTTAACTGCCAGCCTTCTATCCTCCAAGAAATTCTTGATGAACATTATGAGAAGATGTGGAATGTCCTGTTTGTGTAGCTTGAAGAGTAAACCTTTGTGCCAGACGCTGTCAAAAGCTTTATTTATATCCAGACATGCTGCTGCGGTCCTTTTCAGTTGGGCGTTCCGAGTGTTAGAGTGAAAAATATAGAGCGGATGAGCAGTTGATTTTCCTCCACGAAATCCGAATTGAAACTTTGGGATGGCGTTATCTAGGTGTTCTTCCTATGTTTTTTTTTTTAATAATTTTATCTAATAACTTTCCTAGAACTGGGAGTAGCGTGGTTGGCCTTTAACTCTCTACTCTTTGATGATCAGTGTTTTTCTTGGGGATGGTTATCACAGTGCCTGTTTTCCATATTACAGGAAATAGCCTTCGTTAAAGCAGTGTTCGTATATTTTGATTTAATGATCCTCCATGGAATATTGTCCGCTCCAGGGAATCTGTTTCTACTCTTAGACAGTATCCCATAATAAGCTTCTTCCTCAATTTTAAATGGACCGGATTTCTCTCCTTGTTCTCATTTCTGAAATATTCATCGTACCAGTTTTCAACTTCAGTTTCTGTTCTGGCATCAAATCTGCTGTTTACATCGTATCGATATATGCTTTGGTAATATTCTGCAAATTTTTCTACTTTCTCCTTGTCTGTCTTGTATTCCTTGATCGAGTCCTTCAAGATAGGAAACTTGTGATGCTGTTTGTATCTTGAGAGTTTTTTGATTTCCTGGTAAAAAGATTTTATTTTATATTTAAGATTTATTTATTTATTCCTGTCTCTAAATAATAATAATAATGTCTTTATTTTGAATAATACACTACATTTCAAAAAATATACTGGCATCAAAGACTAAGCTACAACAATAATCTAATTCCAACAAGATCTTGAAAATATTAAAAGAAAAATTGATATCCAGTATTTTGTATCTAAAACTGAAGATCTTTTTTTTCAACTACTCCTATTTAATCTACTTAACCTATCAAAAACATTTTCACAATCTTCATCATGTTTTTTGAAGAAAATCCCTTAGTCTTCAATTTCTAAACAGCCTTTTAATAAAAATTAAATGTATTGAAAATAAAATCTTGTGTGCCCCTTGTGTTGAAGAATTTTGAGCATCATCTATGCTTCTTCAGGACCTAAATCGTTAACAATTTGGACAATAAGTTTTAAACGTTGATTGTAATAACTTGCAGCTTCAATCCAAGTGCCCCATTGTGTAACAATTGGAAACGGAGGAAGTGGCATCTCCCCATCAACAATTTCTTGAAATTTGGCAACGCGAAAAGGCGATTTTAAAAACACGATGATATCAACAAATTTACATTTGTATAAACAGAACGCACTTATTCAGACACAAGTACACAGCTATACACAAGTAATACACAAGTAAGCTATACACAAGTAACGTGAGTCATTTTTGAGTAAAGATTATTCAAACCACTCATTGCTTTACACTGTATGCAGCAACATCCGTATACAACAACAAGTACTTTTTCGTAGCAAATGCCACAAAAATTTTGGGCACCATTAAAAAAAGTGGCAATTGTAAAATAGTTCACTTTTTTCAACACTTTCATTCTTTGAAGATTTATTTCTTCCTTCAACTTCCAAAATACTAAAAACAAAAATTGCATTCACCTTTTTTCTACATCCGTTTTTCCACTTTGTTTAAATAATCACACAAATTCACACAAGCACTTTTTCGTAGGCATCATTAAAAAATGTGGCAATTGTTAAATGGTTCACTTTTTTTGACACTTTCATTCTTAACAGATTTATTTAGATAACATAGATAACAAATGAATAGTTGTTTATTTACATCTCAACTATTCATTTGTTATCTATGTAAAACATTTTTTTTGGTGAATAAACTTATTATTATTATTTCTTTCTTCAACTCCCAAAATACTAAAAACAAAAATTGCATACACCTTTTTTCTACATCTGTTTTTCCACTTTGTTTATATAATCACACAAATTCGCACAATTCTTCGTTAAATGCTGAACGATTGGAACCAAGTTTTAA
Organism: Harmonia axyridis; assembly: GCF_914767665.1. Lineage (NCBI taxonomy): Eukaryota > Metazoa > Arthropoda > Insecta > Coleoptera > Coccinellidae > Harmonia > Harmonia axyridis. The sequence continues at coordinate 39,381,541 of NC_059505.1, forward strand.
TATAGCTCGTACTAACATCTGTTGCTGTCTTCCTAAGCTTCAGTTCTTACTGGTTTGTAAGTGCTGCATCACTTCGAACTTTTTAGTTGCTGTTAAATTTACTTTGCAGTATTTACAAAACAACACACTGCCATCAGTTGACAAATCGCTGAAGTCTGTGACCAATTGGCCCAAAACTGCTTTAACTCCAAGCACAATAAAGGACGAAGAAGAACTGCTTTAACTGATTTTTCTTTCCGCATTTTTAACACTGGGATGTTTGCTTTTCAAAATCGTAAAAAAAAAACAATTTTTCTCATCGAATTGTCAACAATTGGAATATATATTTTCTCCAAATACTCCATTCCATGGGGGTTACTGATCTATTAGATTTGTTCATGTTTAAAAACAGATTGCATCTTGGAAATATGCAGATAAAACAAAAAATGAAAGAAATATGTACTTTAATTCAAAAATGACTGTAATATACAGTTATGCAAATGCATATTTATCCAAAGCCTAAGCATTATTATTTTATCCTGCATAATAATAAATCCTAAGAGGATTAGCAATAGTCAATTTTATTTATCTAATTTTAGAAATGAAAACATTTGATAATAAATTGTTCCTTCAAAGAAATGCTATTTTCAGTTCACTATGCTGCTACTTCATTTCTTTATATAAAAATTTTCATTTTGAAGACATTTCAAAAGAAAATTTTGTACTACATAAAATTAACACATTCTAACTAAATTTTTGCAAATTATTGCTTTTGTTAGATGGAATATATCATATCTATATTTTTGGTGAATAAATACTTTGTACTCAAACATAAACACTCACCTGTACTGAGCTGCAACTGGATAAGCATCATCTGATCCCCTAGACGCATGCTAAGATTTAAGGGGGCCTTCCCACAAAGGAACTCGTTTACCTGGGTATCATTTAGAGATTCTAAGGCTTGCATAATACCTATTTCAGGTCTCTGTGCCTGTAAAGAATTATATTTTAAACACAAATAAAATCTCAATATAGATAAATCAAAATAATAAAAAATTAATAAAAAAAAATCATATCAGTTTTCATTTGAAATTATCCATGTTCCTTTAATCTTGAAACTAAAATATGTTAGATGAATTGACATATTTCACCATCAGAATAACTGTTGTATTATTGACAAATGTGGTGATTGAATCTACAAGTTTCCAAGAGAACTATTAAATCAATATTCAAGAATGGAGTTGAATAATTATGATAAGATAATATAGGACAAAGAAAAATAAAATGAATTCTGATTAGAATTTCGGAATTGAAAATTTTAGAAAAATTTGATATAATTATAAAGAAATGAGTCAATAAATAACATACTATCAATCCTGTTTCCACATTAGGTAGTAAAGTTACTCTGGACCCGTCAGAAATTCCATTTTGAATCAAATTTCCATTTTGTAATTGCCTAAAATAAAACGATTATAGATTAATAATCATGTATAACTGTAATATGTAATATACACCTACTTGTCTCTGAAAAGTAGAGATATCCTATCCCTAGAGACTTTGAGCCTTTTAGACACTAATTTCTTGAAATTATCCACTGTTATGTCGTTTTCGACGGTGAGGTAGAAATCGCCCCCTGTGGTGGGATTTACATGTATAGATATTCGAGTATTTGGACCACACCCCTTATTTACAGAATTTGTAGTTGGTTGTGAACTGTTTTCCATTCTTCAACTGCCCTTTTTCAGTCCCTTCGCACGAACACTAAACATTAAAGTACTTGAAATGAACCAACTTTCCATGCCCTACCCCCAATATTGAAAATTATCACTCGAGTTCACATTTCTTATGAATTGCGTAAATAAAAAACAGTGAGCTTACGGAACAAAAGTACTCACAACTGTCAATTGGCATCTGATTGTGTTCAGAACACAGAGCATTTGTGTCTCAGTATCCTAAAACACAAAATATTTTTGATTCTGAGTACAGATTTTGAAGAGAAACAAATAGAATTCCATTTTATAGAAAAATGCTAATTATTGAGATGTTTAATTTTATGATTTTGTAATAAATCAATGAAAGTATCCTCTATGATTTCATGTACTGATCTCTATGATTGCGTTAGGGATGGAGCGCTAGTAGTTCAATTAATATTTGCATTATATTTTTTATTGAACAATATAATTCAAATTATTTCCGAGTGATTATATTTATTGCGATTACCATATAACAGTTTAAATTGAAAATATTGATCTAAAATTCTCAAAGTGAATTTTTTTAAATGTATCTCTGCTGGTAGAAAAAAAAATCTAATAGAATATCCACCCCTAGTAGAATATATAACCTCAAATTTTCATGTGAATCGAAATAAATAAAAAAAAGTAAACAAAATTTTGGGAGTTCAATCAATTCAAGATTTTAGAAAAATGAGTACTATTACTCAAACCAAAACTAAAGAAAAACCTAATTTAAAAAACAAAGAATCAGATTTGCAGAAAATCACCGCTTCCAAGAATTTAGATGAAGTATTAGAAAATGTTAAAAAGTTAGACAATTCTTGTTCATATACAAAGTGTAAAACAAGCATCGCCAATTTCGCAATCGATTGTAAATATTGCAAAGGCAGGTTCTGCCCCACTCACAGTCTTCCTGAAATCCACGGATGCGGAGAAGCGGTTCGTAAAGATGAGAAAGAGAAATTCAATCATCCATACAAAAAGCTGGATCAAGAAAACCATCAGAAAGCACAGACCAAACTCACCATGAAACTGAAGCAATTGCAGCTGGAAAGGAAAGCAAAACCAGGAAATTCAAGCAAGGGCAAGAAAAAGTGAAGTGGGATTTCTTTCACAATTACCAATGTGTAAATCAAGAGGTCTTTTTTTGAGTAAGTTATTTATTTGTTAAAAATAATAAATCTGTTGCAAAATAATTCGAGTATATCTTTACCCATCCTTCGAGCTAGAAGTCGAAGTAGAGGCATTTTCAGATTTAGTATCAGTGTCTCCCACATCAATTTTGTCCCTATTCATATCAATTCCTAGAATGTCGTCAATGAAAATATCGTAATCTATGTTCTGGAACATGAATAATCACTATTTGACCTGTCCAAAGAGAGAAACGGCTTACCTCAGGAATGAAATCAAACAGATAATGTCCACCTTCTGAGGCACCTTGAGCACCCAACAAAATTTCCATGCACTTATTAATCTGAGATAATGTGAAAGGTTCTCCTACAATGAAATTTTTTATGTCATAACTGTACTTTAGACGAGAAGTGAAACTAACCTTCTTCCGTCAGTAATTCCAAAAAATCGTCTCTTCTTATACTACCAGGCATGGAATCTTCTATGCTCTCGACAAAAGTATTGAATGTATTTTCCAGATTGGCAAGCGAGTACCCGTACACTGGCTTGTGATTCACATACAGTCTGACAAACTCAAGAAACGATATAAGCTCTCTGATGGACCCGTCTTCATCGAAATCTCTATACTTTATGTCAACTATGAAAGTCTCGATCTGCAAGGATAGAGTTCTAACGTTTGGGAAGGTTCGATCGTTCTGAAACTCACTTCGAAATCTGTGGGATAATATCCGCAGGCCCTCATAAGATCAGGAAGTTCCGCTACGGCTAGTTTATCGCTGACCCTCCTAGGCAGAGTGGAATTTTCTCCTTCGTGTAAAATTTGCATGTAAAAGAATAGGTCTTGCATCTCTTGGAATAAAAATCCATTCTTTCCACCTTCAATGACACAATAGAAAGGCTCAAAGTCCTCACCGCCCAGGTTTTGCATTAGGTCGACACCTCTAAAAATTAAAAAAAAACATTAATTTCAGGATTTACAATCAAACACTACTTTTGTATCACCTGGTCTCAGTTCTCCATCGAAGGACAGTGGCGTCATCTTTTCCAACTGTGAACACATGGTCTCCATCTCCGCTAACTACAAAATCCATAAGCTGGAAAAAACATATAAACATTTCTTCTTATACAACACGAAGAATGAATAGACAATCAAAATTTTTTCACTAAAATTCGTCTCAAAATTTGAAATTTTACTAACCTCTTCTGGATGCCCAAAACACCCCACAAAACTGTAAGGATTTCCTGAGATGGGCAGTTTTTGCAAGCCGAAATGTTTCTTCGTCATGAAGACCAGATAATCATCGTCTCTTTCAGGAAGCAACTAGAAAAAAAATGCCATTTTTTAATTGGCTCCACCTCAATTAAAAAACGATATACTTTGATCTTTGTGACTGGGGTGTCTTTGTAACAGCCGTAGGCAGGTCCCAAGGCCACCAATCTGCACATCTGCGTTTCCTCGTTCAGCAGTTTGTATTTATGCTGAAATAGAAGCGTTGGAAATGTGGTGAAATATTTACTCGATAAAAAGAATTTCTACTTGATCGTCTGCCAGGATGAAATATCTGTACGTTGACTTCATGTGTTTGGGTGGATAGACCTCGCAAGACAATGGGACAGCCGTTTGGTCTATCCTCACTTTCAGCGTTGGCTGGAAGTCGTCTCCTCTGGAAATCAGAGATCATCGATGAAGTGAGCTATCAAAAATTCAGCATTGTTGCTCTTTAATTAAATATTTTATTATAACGGTTTGAAGGTTCATGGCAAATTTTTCGAAATGATTACATCTCAGAGTAATAAACATAGATAGAGGGAGCATATATGTCATTTTCAGTAAGCAAATGTTGTCCCCAACATGAACTATCAAATTTGACATGAAGCGCGCGGAAATTAAAACATATCAGTGATACGATATTTCACTCAATTCGCGAGTTGCTCCATGAAGAACGCACTTCTTATGTCCAATAGTGCATCAACGTTTCACATTAACTCAAAATATATTGGAATAACTACCTAAATATATCAGAAATTCAGAAAACAACTTCAAGCGCGCTAAACGACGTGAAACAACCGATGACACTAGTAGAGCAAAAGTTGCCAAACCTTGGATTTCAGCAGATAGATACAGAAAATAATAAATATTCTGCTTATTATAAATTCGACAATTAGGAAAAATATCGGATTCCAAATATTCAAATTTGGTTATTTAATCGGGAATCACTGAAATAAATATATTTCATTCAATATAGTTTACATTCATAACGATATAGTGAAATTGTGGATTTGAAAATATATCACAATCCGACAACGTAATCTAACCATGTTGGGGACATGTAAAAATTGTGTATACTTCCCCTCTCTATTATCACTCTATGGATTACATTAATACGAATTAATGTCAGTTTATGACTGAGTTTCAACTCACAATTGAATGTCGATATTGTTGTAAGTGATCATGTATCTGTCCATCCCTAAGGTGACTAGATGCTTAGGATCAGTCGCCTGGAAGAACATTGAGGCTATAGTCTTGTAATGCGACCTTGACTTTCCAATGAACACCCACATAGACTCGTGTTTTTCATAGGTCAGCAAGTACACAGTGGTACGACTGTTCTGCAACAAATGAAAAAGTTCGTATATAATTTAATATCGAAGATTTTTGAATCCGTGTTGGATTTTACATCAATTCAAAACGTTAAAAGGAGAAAGAACTCACGCAGAAAGCGATCTGATCGTTGTCATGAGAGAAGGCTATCCTTTCTATGGAATAGTTAGATACAGTAATCACTTCTTGTCTTGGCGTTAACAATATTGGATCCAAAATCCATATTTCCCCGTTGCTTCTTCCGCATGCCAAAAACAAGGCTGAAAAATCGAAAATTCAGTCTTCCATCGACCCAGCCCCGCAATTTCTCTTACAATTAGGAGAGTATTCCATGCAAGTTATCATGGCCTTCTGTTCCTCCTCATCTATAGCCTCCGGCAAGGAGTACTTGACGTGCAAGAAGTTGTCCATATAATTTAATAGACATATCGTGCCGTTCTTGTAACCAACTGCCAGGTAGGTGCTGAAATACCAAGTTAACAAAAATCTGCACAGACCAGAGGGTTTGCGTTGATGCTCACAATTCATCGTGCACCGTTAAAGCACCAACAGGGCCATGTCCTCTTTCGCAAATAATAGTGTGCTTGTCTCGGACGAAATCAACCAATCGTACCGTCTGCGTTTGAACTGAAAAACATCGATGGTTATTGAAAATAACATTCTATCTAATCTAGATTGCTCCTAAAGCTACCACAAGCTGAGCTTCGGGTAATGATGGGACTGCTGACAGGCCACTGTCGGTGTAAATACCTTTTGTACTGCATGGGTAAGAAGGTGGAAAGAAGGTAGAAACACATAGTGTGCAAATACCCAGAGCTGATTGGCCTATTATTTTTATTATTTGAACTGGGGTCGTTGTGGCTCGGTAAACCTTCTGGGAAGCGCGACCATGTAGATCTTTTGTTCTCTACCATACTCATTCATGGAAACCCAAGAAGGTCGTCAATTACGTTGATAAAACCGATAACCTCCTTAGGAGCCTTGGCCATTACCTCTGGGGTATCCAGTACCGGCTTCGGCGGCTTCCATATATGAATGGTTCTTAGGCCAGCCAGCTCTGGACACTTGCATACCATGTGTTCGGGCTGTTTCTGCATCTGATCCACAGAGCCTGCAAATCTCCTCTGCTGACTTTCCCATACAACTTCGGTACAAATGATGTTTGTACCGACAGTGCCCCGTCAGCAGTCCCACCATCATCCGGAGTACGGCTCGTGGCAGCTTCAAGAACTTGCTGGCGTAGGTAGGTGAAATTAGCACGAATTTCTTGGCCTGAATAAGTCCAGGAGTTTTTGTCAAATGGGTTATTCTGTTGTTCAACTCCTATTGACCGCTGCCTTATATTGCCAACAGAAAGGCTCAGGTCCCGCAGGTGTTAACCTTAATGCACTTTTTGCAAGTTCATCGGCTTTTTCATTTTCTTCAACAACAGTGCCCTGGTACCCATAGTAGTCACTTTATTGCCTCTGACCAGTTGCCTTATAGTGCTACGGCACTCCCAAGTCAACAGAGATCCCTGGCAGTACTATTCCAGGGAAGTACTGAACCTCCTCTTGCAGTAAAGCTGACTTTATTTAGGAAAAAGTTAGTTGTATTGTACCTTCCACGTTGTTATATAATCTCAAGATGTTGTGATACTTCACAACATCTTGAGATTATATAACAACGTGGAAGTAGTATGCTTTGGCATACTACTGTTTTTATATAACGTTTATATACTTATAAACGTTATATAAAAACAGTAGTATGCCAAAGCTGCATTTCTGTCAAGGATAACCATAAAAAATTCAAATTACTACTTCGAGGCGTCCGTTCAAGTATTAAAAGAAAATATCTTCAGGACAGTGGCGCCTACAGCAGGGAAGACAATAGGGCACCCATAACACAAGAAATATATCCCAATATATTTACCTACAATAAAATCCCTTATAACCCATCGTTCACCAAAAGGAGAGGCGTCCCTTTTCAGCTTGTCCCTGTATATGACCTCGTACTTTTCCGAATCGTCCTGAAATAGCTCGTCATCAAAAAGATCCACGTTTTCTGAAAAAAAAACATCGGAAAAAAATTGAAGGGCAACGTCGCAAGTTCACCATCTGCAAACCTTCCACGCCTAGCTGGACCACTTCGTTCAGGCAAAGTCTGGATATGAGGTAGCTTCTGGGCTGCATGTCGAACCTGATGGTGTATACCGGGTCGCCCAGGTATTGGTTGTACCAGAAGAGTAGGCGTAGTCGCTTGTCGAAGATGTTCACCACGCCCTTTTCGTCTCCTGTGGCGATCACACTGGGGTTCGATAAAAGTTTGATTCGTAGATCAGTGGGTTACAACACAAATCATCTAAAGATAGGGTTTCCTTAGACAGTCGATCGTCTCGTTTCGACGGCTTTATCTAACCAATTACAATTCTAGCAATGACGTAGCTCCATTTACCTTCACTTCATACACAAAAAATTATACCTATTTTTCTCCTTTATGTCAACAAAATTTCAATTTCTATGGAATATTACCAAATGCAAACAATAAAGCATAAGTTCTCAGAATAGCCAACTCTATGAAATTTGACAGTTAACAATAAAAGACGGTTTTCTCTAAAACACTGTTGGAATATGGAATCACTTTCAAACTCCATATGAAGGAGACTTTCTAATGATGTGGTCTCTACCAAGGGGAGCCTTTTCGCATGGATTATGAAACTGGCCCTAACCTCACTAATGTTGCCCATTAGTTGGAACACTGTAAGGACGCAGAAACAACTCACGTGTCTGCCGAATCGATGGTGTTCACAGACACCTTCGAAATCTTGCATATCTTGACGGTAATCGAGATGTTCACGATCTCGTGCGGGTCGAAATCCTTATAGTACAGGGTGTTGCCGAAAATGATGACGCACCCCTCCGATGTGGTGACCATGGCCTCGCGGCTCTTCTCAACATACGTCGCGTCGGTCAGATAGCCCACCTTGCCCCTGTACTTAACGGTGGGTATCTCCGGTTCTCGGAGGACTTTCTGCTCTTCGTCCTGCGCACAAGAGATAATTCAAGGTGGGGAAAATTTCTAGTTTTCGCTGCGTACCCAGTGGAAGAAGGCGCAGGCCCTTTCGAAGAGAACGGCGAACTGGTACTCGTTATTCGGGTTGAAAGTTATCTTCAGCACCTTGCCGAAGTAGTTCTCCAGGTAGACTTGGCCTGGGAAGAGGAAAAAGGTTAGGTTAGATAAGGTTATGGAATTCAGTCTATGACGGCGAATAGTGTGAGGTTAGAAGTTGTTTGAAGTTGGGCGCTTCATATCTGTTATTAGAAAATTTACCTTGAAGTAACACAGTTACGGTGATATCCTTAAGATGTCTAAAATACTAGTGTGTTCACTGATTAGATTCTGTTTAAGATAATGCTGGCAACTCTGCTCGGCATGGGTTCCTTTTCTTCCTTGAGGTGACGCTATACAAAGAATTGACCAATTTTCATTTCAAAATTTCCTTTTGTTCTGTGAAATAGTTTATTGTTGACTTAACCTCAAAACGACATTGACAGGAAGACGACATGCACGCCGCCATAAGCAATGATGCGGAAATCAAGTGAAAAAGGAACCAATATCATTGAAATCCAAAAAGGCTGGCCCCTTCAAAGGTCTTCACTTTAATAATAATAATAATAAAGGTCTTTATTCAGAAAAAAATTAGAAAGCACATTGAACTACACTATTGGGGGCGAGATTTAGCTGGCATAAACAAGGTAGAGAATATTATCTAGTACCGTACAATCTATCTAAAACCTTATCCATGCGTCTATTAATCTTAAGATTTTTCAAGAGTAAGTGAGCACACCAGTGTTTCAGACATCTTAGGTATCCCTTATTATATATTCTAGGGACATTATTCTTTCTAGTGGCGAAAGATGACCTTGTCTGTGGCACCATTGAAGAGTGCTCTTAAATTGCAGGTACAAACGAAAATTGAAGATTTCTCACATCATTCCAAGAAAAAAAGTCTTATAAACATGACTCCGCAAGCGCTTTGTTGTCGAGATAAAGGGTGTTAAAATTTGATTTATTTTTTCATATTTTTTCCCTTTACAATATATTCAACTCAAATTTGGCATAGATATTCCAATTTAAAGTTTTCATCATGTGATATACTAACTTTGAATTCAAATCTGGAGGGTAATATTTTTGTGGAACAATGCCAGCTTCTTTCTTCTAGAACTTTGTTTTGGTGGACCACTGGTATTTTAGAAAAATGTAAAAAGAAACTTTGGTCCTCTACTATACTTTTTGGTTTCTTGTAATCAGCATCTGCTAAAGATTTCAAGATAAAAAATTTCAAGCAAATCTCTAATAATCCTCAAGAAAATCCAAATTATCATAAAGATCCAGTTAGTACGCTGTGATGAATAAACTAATTACATATAAGTTTTGGTATTTATTTATCATACTCAATTTGTAGCGAAGATTAATAAAGATTCGATAAACTGGAAAAATCATCGAACATAAAGCGTTTGCAGGCCCATGTTCATAGAACGTTTTTTCTTAAAATTAGCCAAGGAATCTCTTATTTTCTTTTGTACCTCAAATTAACGCGGATATAATTATAATTAGCAGGATTCCTTTGAGACAAAGATGCGATGGATAAAAAAGATCGAGTTTAAATTATTTTCGAATTCGAAAATTAAGAATATTTATTATTTTTCATTGAGCAAAATCAGCACATTGTTGCCTAGGAAAAACGCAAAAAAAATCTCATTACTTTTTACCCAGTGCATTATAGAACAACTTGCGTTTCACTGATCTGTGTTTTTGCAAAGTTTGTGTCAAGTTCTAACTTGACTCACCGTCAGGTTCTTCCTTCCCTTCCGCCCATAGTCTGAAGTCGATCCTGATATTTTCTTCGTCACATTCGCCCACGGACACCACATAGGTACCTTTGGGGCTCATTGCTACGTTCAAGATGCTGTAGCCGTTATAAGGATCGAAAATTATTATCAGTGGGGTGCTGAAAGATACAAATTAAGTTCGAGAAAATGACAACTGTTGGAACTTCCCCACAGGTCCAAACTCTGCCAAATAATGATTATGTTGTCCGGTCCTGAATCGGCAGAAACAAGAATCTTTCCGTTGCTCGTAGAAGAGACAGCAACGACTTTGTTCGGCTGAAAAAACAGTTCAACTTATGCGTATTTAGCAATTTTCGCAATGGATACTCAGTCATTCGTTTATTTTACGTTGAAAAAAGCCACTATATTTCCCCGATTTGGGTCCAGTCAATTATTTCCCTTTTCTTTTTGGTCGAATAGTAACAGATAATTTTTATTAGGCCAATTGAAAAGTCCCCAGTCTGATGCACGACCTGCGGTGCTAGTATTAAATCCATATGAATTTTAGTTAGTACCAACCTTCAAACGATACGTGTCAAAATTTGACAGCAGTCCGACCATTAGTTTGTGAGATATTGCGTTGTGAGTGTAGCTACTTTTGTTATTTGAAAAGAGATGGAAAAAAAGAATTTCGTGTACTGATAAAATATTGCTTTTTGAAGGGAAAAAATACAGTTGAAGCAAAATCTTGGCTTGATGAAGAGTTTCCGGGGTCTGCACCAGGAAAATCAACCATCATTGATTGGTATGCTAAGTTTAAACGTGGTGAAATGAGCACAGAAGTCGGCGAGCGCAGTGGACGCCCGAAAGAGGCTGTCACCGACGAAAAAATCAAAAAAGTTCACCAAATAATTTTGAATGACCGTAAAGTGAAGTTGATCGAGAAAGCAGACATTGTGAAGATATCATCTGAACGTGTACATCATATCATTCACGAATATTTGTACAAGAGAAAGCTGTGCGCAAAATGGGTGTCGCGCGAGCTTACAATCGATCGAAAGCAACAACGTGTTAATGATTCTGAGTAGTGTTTGAAGGTGCAATAAACCTGAATTTTTGCGTGGATATGTGACAATGATACATGGCTTCATCATTTCACTCTAGACTCCAATCAACAGTTAGCTGGTAAGGTTATGGCATCAGTATTCTGGGATGCACAAGGTGTAATATTCATTGATTACCTCCAAAAGGGCCAGACCATCAACAGCGATTATTATATAGCATTATTGGATCGTTTGAAGGATGAAATTTGAAAAAAAAAGGTGATGTTTCATCAAGACAATGCGCCGTGTCACAAAACAATAGCAAAATTGCATGAATTGGGCTTCGAATTGCTTCTGCATCCACCGTATTCGCCAGATCTGGCCCCCAGCGACTTTTCCCTGTTCTCAGAACTCAAAAGAATGCTCGCTGAAAAGAAATTTAGCGCCAATGAAGAACTAATCGCCGAAAGTGAGGCCTATTTTGAAGCGAAAGACAAATCTTACTACAAAAATGGTATTGAAAAGTTGGAAGATCGCTATAATCGCTGTATCTCCCTCGAAGGCAACTATGTTGAATAATAAAATCGCCAATTTTGCCAAAAAAATGTGTTTTACTATAATAGACCGGGGACTTTTCAATTGGCCTGTTACACTGAAACTTGAATTCTCACATGTCCTTGAAGAAACTTCATTTGCTTTTGCTTTACATCGTATATAACGCCACATTGTGTTGCATTGAAAAACAGTATTTGTGAACCTGCATGACATAAGTTGATGACGGTAGCATCTTTGTTGAATCCAAATGCCCATTCCAGTTTCTGCAGAAAACAGTAGAAACAAGTTAGTGTGTGTTGATTCGTCCTTGTCCCACTGATTCAGGGAAGAAAATCATCACGTAAAGAAAAAGCGTTATGTCAGCATTGAGCTTATATTAGATAAATATTGACAAAATGGCTTAGGGAACCTCGTTCTCCGACCGTTAAATTTTTTTTATATAACGGGTTTTTTTTTTCAAGGTATATAACTTTAAGTTGGCATTACTGTTCAAGATGGCGACCGATTTAACAGCTGTCAAGTGATTTATTCTCAGTTTGGTTTGGCAATTCGTCATGAATAGACTCACGCCTGAACAACGCTTGCAAATAGTGCAATTTCATTTCGAAAATAATGGTTCTGTGCGGAATACGTATCGCGCACTACGTCCATAAGCGATGAAGCGCACTTCTGGTTGAATGGCTACGTCAACAAACAAAACTGTCGCATTTGGAGTGAAGCTAATTCTCAAGTGTATGTCGAAACACCGTTACATCCAGAAAAACTGACTGTTTGATGCGCTTTATGGGCTGGTGGAATTATTGGTCCATACTTCTTCAAAAACGATGATGGCCAGAACGTTACAGTCAATGGTGATCGGTATAGAGCCATGATTACTAACTTTTTCATTCCTGAATTGAACAACCATGATGTCAAGGAGTTGTGGTTCCAACAAGAGGGCGCAACATGTCACACAGCTCGTGCCACAATCGATTTATTGAAAGACACGTTTGGTGACCGCCTAATTTCACGTTATGGACCTGTGAATTGGCCTCTTGTGATTTAACATCGCTAGACTACTTTCTGTGGGGCTATGTAAAGTCATTGGTCTATGCGGATAAGCCACAAACCCTTGACCATTTGGAAGACAACATTCGCCGTGTTATTGCCGATATACGGCCATAAATGTTGAAAAGAGTCATCGAAAATTGGACGTCCAGATTGGACTACATCCGAGCCAGCCGTGGCGGTCAAATGCCAGAAATCATATTTAAAATGTAATGCCACAAGATTATCTTGCGGATAAATAAAATTCATGTCAATCGAATAATCCATTGTTGTTTTATTGCAATTTAAAGTTATATAGCTCTGAAAAAAACACCCTTTACTTTCCCATTTACGTTCAATTCGGTGATTTTGGTGTAAAATAAAATTCTCCAAAAAATTTTACTCACGAACGGTTCTACTTTGGCGGCCAACTTAGGATGCTTGAATATATCAGGTCCTAGACTGTTCAATTTCTTCTTGAACTCCGCTCTTTTCCAAGTTTCATCTTGAGGGTCCAGAGAATCGAATATCTCGAAATTGCTGCTGCAATTAGTTTCGTCATTTTTTTGTTCAATTTCGTTTTCGTGATCTCCAGCTCCGTAGATGAAGTCAACTGAAAATTCTTCGGATTTGTCTTCAACTTGCTCAGTTTCAACCTTTTCTTCCATTATGACAAATTGTTGACAACATAAAATGACATTTCTGTTAATTTTCTATAGCAGCTTTAATCAGAAACTAACTAGAGTGATTATTGCCTGAATTAAAGTAGGGTAATAATGAATTCAGCACCAATATATCGAAGTATAAATTGAAATAATATATTTATTTAAGACCAATCAACAAAAAAAATAAAAAAATAAAAGCACATACAAACTTAAAATTTAAACACAGTAATATCATATTTTTTTTCACATAAATTTTGGAGTTTTAATAAATATAAAGAGGATAAAAAACAAGTAATTATTTGATTTGAACACTAAAACATTTGTAGAAATTTTTACATATTATATAAAAGCAGTATTTGGTTCAAGTATAGTCGATAAAAAAAAACCACTCTTGGGACACACTGAACTTGAACAAGTAAATCTAATACAAAATAAATAAAATTCAGCTTTCGCTGAAGGAGATCATAACATTTAATTGACATGAATGAGTAGGTAAAAAATATTTGGATAGTGTATAATTAATTACTTGAACTTAAAATTAATTGTCACATTATATCCAAGAGTAGTTTTCAACATGAAAAATAAAGATATAGCTATAAAAATATCACCTTTTATGGCATCTATCCGATAAAAAAATCTAAGAAATCTAAGAAACGACATATAATTTATAAACTTAACATCTATACGATTGCTGACTAAAGTATCACAGTAGCGAAGAAATCTCTTGAATACAAGAATCAATTTCTTCGCGATAGTTATTGCAGCTGACAACGCTTTCATCTATTAATTTCGAGAACCTAAAATATCATTTATTAAAATATTAAGAAAAGAAGAAAAAATAAGAGTAAACTTACTTAGAAAAAATATGTTCTGAATTTTTCTTGTAGAATTCCGTCAAAGATTCATCGTCCATGTACCATTTGTTATTGCAATCAGCGCCACCTGCGTAAATATTCGTAATGTTATACCGTAACAAGACATATTCCAAATTAATAGAGAATACTAAAAGTAGATTAGATCTATTCTATTTATACTATTCTATCATGAGGCACAATACAGTTTTGATTGACCCTACATTTATGTATTATCAGATCATTGAGTTGCAAATATAGGCGAGTCGGTTTGACAGACATTATGTCAGCTGTCGACCATAGAACAGAAAGAGAATACAATTGGTCCAGAAAGGTTCTACATGATAAAAAAAGGTGGAAATCGTAATTTTTGTGATAGAATTCAATATAAGTAAGAGATTACGAATGTAATTATGACACTCGATTGGAAATAAGTTTGTGGAGAATACATGATTTCCATATTTTTTAAAAAAAGTTGGGACAGAAAAGCGACAGCCGAATTTGTGGAAAAACATCTGCTGGATCCATAGTATAGTCTGAAAGATTATAGGATTTGTAAATTCAATACTCACGTTCGACATTTCTATATCCTGTTGCAGCCTCGGCCACAACTGAATCACATATCTCGTGCAAAACAGCAACATGATCATCAAACGCTTGTATCCATGTTGATATGGTTTTTAAATAGTCACTCGCTTTGCCCAGATAACTGAAAAAACGATTTTAATATACAATAAATACCGAAAGATGATGAAATAAAGTTGAACACAAGTTTTGTTGTTGCTTCTTCATTTTGTTCAAATATTTTTATTTTGCAGTTACCTTGTATAGTCCAGCAGGTTCTTATCGTTGATCAAACGATCTCTGAATTTTGTAACCTTGCAAATTATTCTTAACATTTCACCGAAACCCATTTTCTGGTTTTTTTCAAAACTACTGACCATCGTTTTGACTGATAAATCTGCTTTGTTAAGACTGAAAAATGAAATTGTTATAGTTAATCACTCATTTCAAACATTTTTACTCTCTGAAATAAACACTTACTATTCTTTCAGTTCCGGCAATTTGACTACTTCCTGAAAGTTGATAGTTTCCATTGCCTTCAATTTAGTGGACCACTTGTGTATGTTTACAGCCAAGAAGTACTCGTCACACAAACAATTCTGAATCGAAGTCATCAGTTTGGAGAATTTCTGACAAAGTTTCAGATCCACGCAGGACAAGTTCTCCTCCTTAACTCGTTTGTTGAATTTCTTCAATTTTTCATTTAAGCCCAAAACTTGCACCCTAGAAGTTTCCCATTTCTTCTCCAACTTGTGGACTATCATGGCGAACTGCTTCAGGTAAAGATCCATGGCTCGAGCGAAAGCAGTCGCCAATAGTATGTCCTGTTGGATGAGGAACACGGAGTGGGCATAGATCTCTTTGATACAGTAAAAGTAAAATTGTTGACCTGCTTTGTTCAACATGAATTTTACCATTCTCGGTGGGTCGTATTTTGAGCCATTGAAGAGGGCATTCCTTTTAAACATGAACATTTCGTATTTCTCCTGAAAAATCAACCCAAATGCAATTCAATAAATTCCAAATAGGTCGAAAATAATAACAGGCCAATTGAAAAGTCCCCGGTCTACCATAGTGAAACACGTTTTTTTGGAAAAATTCGATTTCATTATTCAACATAGTTGCCTTCGAGGGCGATACAGCGATTATAGCGATCTTCCAACTTTTCGATGCCATTTTTGTAGTACGATATGTCTTTCGCTTCAAAATAGGCCTCAGTTTCAGCTATTATTTCTTCATTGGCGCTAATTTTCTTTCCAGTGAGCATTCTTTTGAGATCTAAGAAAAAGTCGCTGGGGGCCAGATCTGGCGAATACGGTGGATGCAGAAGCAATTCGAATCCCAATTCATACAATTTTGCCATTGTTTTCATTGATTTGTGACACAGCGCATTGTCTTGATGAAACAGCAGCTTTTTTTTTTCAAATGGGGCCGTTTTTTAACGATTTCATCCTTTAAACGATCCAATAACTCTATATAATAATTGCTGTTGATGGTCTGGTCCTTTTGTAGGGCAACTGTATTTTTTCCCTCCAAAAAGCAATATTTCATCAGCACACGAAAACTTTTTTTTTTCAACTTTTTTCAAATAACAAAAGTAGCAACACTCACAACGCAATATCTCACAAACCAATGGTAGGACTGCTGTCAAATTTTGACATGTATCGTTTGAAGTTTTGTACCAACTAAAAATCATATAGATTTAATACTAGCCCCGCCATCTGGTGTGTGCATCAGACCAGGGACTTTTCAATTGGCCTAATATGCACTCCGGTAAAATTAGGGGAACGGTAAAAATTTCAACAAAGTTTGTAGTTCATTTTATCTTGAATAGTCGGAAACCTATAGCTTTCAATGTGGTTCTTCAACTTATGAACAGATTGTCAATAAACGTCATTTCAAATAGTACATATGATACTTACATCGATCAAACAGTTTGCCACGAGAGTTTCCTCATCACAATCGCTGAATTGAAAGCTGCCAAGTAACAATTGCTCTTCCTCCGGAACTTGAGTATCTCTCGCCAGCCACTGCCGCACTGTAGACAACCTGGTGCATTCATCGAACTCGTAGGAATAAAATTCGTACGTATACACTACAAATACCATCAATATTTTTTTTTTCAGAATGCAGTCGAGTTCTTCGAATAAGTTGTTCCCGTTCGAAAATGGCGAGGCTCTCAGTGATGGATTGAACTGTAAAGCTCTCCTCAACCAATTTTCCATTTGACCCTTTAAGTAGGAGCAAATCCTGATTTCGTTAAAGAGTTGGGACGAGTACTCGATGTTGTCCATGCGGTTGATAAACATACAGATCTGATCGGGACTTTTCGACTTCATCCATTGATATCTGACAGGAGAATTTCATTACACAGTTTGTATTGAATTCGAGCTATCAACAATAAGATTTTCAAAAAATATTAAAAACAGTTAAATTTACCTATCTCGTTCAGACATCCTCGGTAGGAAAGGAAGAGTACCACAGATTATTTCAAAGGCAAGTACTCCAAGGGACCAATAATCAACAGAACAGTCGTAACTGCTATTAGCATATATCTCCGGAGCCAAATAATACCATGTTCCCACGAAACTGACAGTGCTATCATTCAACTCTTTGGCATACCCCAAATCGATGAGTTTATAAATCACTCGATCAGGCTTGTTTGGGCAATTCTGGATGACGATGTTCTCCGGTTTTATGTCCCTATGAGTGATTTTCTTAGAGTGCAAGTAATGCAACGCGCTAGAAATATTCAAGAGGACATCTCTGACTGTATCTTCTTCCAGGCCACACATATTAAGTGAATGTTTGAGGAGATGGCGCAAGTTACCCTTCTGACAATATTCCATAGACAAAAGAGGCAACTTCGATGGATTCATCTTGTTGAGTTCCTTCTCCAAAAATGGGTCTAATGGTTTATACTTTACAATGTTGGGATGAATCAATTCTTTCATAATTTGCACTTCGTTGCACCATCTTTTTCTATGCTTATCAGTTAGATTTGAAAGGCATCGTATTTTACACATTTTTACAGCTAAAAATCAAGACATTCTGAATTGTGTTTGAATCTTAAAGATTAATGACCATCCTTTCTGAATGAATTAAATCATAAAGTGATTTTATTGTGAACATTTCATTGATTCTGTATTGGACGTAGGTTTATCAATATTTATTTATCTGTATCAAATAATTTATTGATGATAATTATCACAAATTAAAAAATTTCATAATGATTTGGTGGTTAGACCTCTACTAAAAAAAAACTTAATTTTTTCATTTCACAAATTCATAATTAAATATAAAGTTTTAACTATTACCTATTGATTCGTTTGAAGTATTAGAACGCCATAAATATACAGTTCCAAATCCTCCAGATCCCAATATTGATATTCGATTCCAATCCCCTATCACTAAGGGTTCTACTTCCATGGGAGAACCTAGAACAAAATTTAACAAAATGATTTTTCTGTTAGAAATATCATTTTTTCCTTAGCTAGACAATAAAATTATATTCATAATTCTCAAGAAAATAAAATTTCGTTTCAATTTTGAAAAAATACATTGAATTGAGTATACTTTTTTTCGTCCCCTTCTCACTAAATAGATTTTTCAAGTGTTGCATTGTTGAATTATTGTATATTAGTATATTATTCAACGAGCGGTAATGTAGGTCATAACTCACGCAGATGATCTTTGCAGCACGAGCCGCAGGCGAGTGCTGTAATTCATCAAGTGAGTTATGACCATTACCGCAAGTTGAATACTATACTTTATCTACGACTATATCAATAAATACTAAGGAAAAAATACAGACTTAGAATAAAGACAGAAGGAACGGGAAATAAACATAATGTGCTCGATCCCGTACAAGAGAGATGGAAACTTAATGCTACCAATCACAATCGAACTAGCTTCGGCTAGCTCGAATCCAGTACAGAGTACAGACATAGAAATTTATTGAAAAACCTTAATAATTGCCTGTAAAAATGCATTAAAATATACCAAAAAATATTCCCTGTAAACGATGACTTAATAATCTTACTGCTACACCAATCTTGAAAATTTTTTCAAACTCCTTCATATTGTTTCGAGCAATTAATTCTGTATGGTAACATTAGCTGTTTGTCTTTTGGAAATGTATACCTTTATAATTTAATTCACTATCTGAATTAATCGTTTTCAGCAAAACATTCACAATAATTAGATATCAACTTAATTTGAAAACGTCAAAAGTGACATTCCCTCGGACATTCCTCCCCTCAATAACAATAATGGAATGTTCCCTTTCGGCCAATCGAATAGAAGCAGAGAAGTATAGAAGCACAGATCCATATTTTCCGATTTATAATAGTGAGTTATAGTAGTGAGTTATTATAAATCACGCTGTTTGTTAATAGATACTATTAATTGCTCAAAAGCAGTTGAATAATGAGTTTATAATTCAATAGGAGTAGATAAAATAAATAATCATGGTTGATGAATTATGTAAGCATAAATGTAAAAATTTACCCATTTAGGGCGAAAAATAATGGAAGCTGAGTTTTAAACACAGAACAGATCATCTAAATAAAATATTTCTGTTAATAGTTGTATGATCTTTATCTGTGAAATAAACATTCAAATCAGGCTTCTCTGTGTTGATATGTAAACAAATTGAACACATGACAGTGCCAAAAAATTTAACCTACGAATTTTTCCCCCGCTTGTCTGAACTGTCTTGAAAGAGTTCTTATTTTTTTCTCAATTTTTTTAAAAGTTGTTTTGTCTTCAGAATAATTCAAAAATACCAAGGAAAACTCAAATAACACCGTTTATTTCGTCAATATTGGGTAGTTTTTCACTTGGTGAAAAGTGAAAATTCAAATATCATGCTCTATGCAAGTGATATCTGACAACTACGCGTTTTACTTCGTCCCATGGTAGAGCACAATTTAATAGGTTAAGTTTAACCAACATATTTCTAATTTTTGATTATTCCCAAAAAATTCTCCATTTCATCAGATATCATTTTTGAAAAAGATGGCAAATGCAAATAAGGTGAGTGAGTTTTCCTTCACAAATATGTGTGGCTTGACTAGAGTGTTCCTCTCATGTTTTGAAACGTGACATATTCGGCGATGTAGGTTTTCATGTTATCTATAAAAGAATGTCTTCTTCCATGAAGAGTTTTATTGCAGCTCTTAAAAATTTCGCGGAAACTTCATCATGCAGACAGGTTATTGGACACAAGTAAAGGAGCACAATTATGAATGTATATTCTTGCAGGTACAGGAATACAAAGATGGTGTGATAAAGCAGGCAGAAGAATTGGTTATGCATGGCTTTCCCGAAACGATAGTAAAATTAAACACACTTCTGGAAACCCCAAGTTTTAAAAACAGAAAATTCGCTGATGTTCATCAAAATTTGAACATTGAGGTACCAGATCCCATTGTTCTAAACAGCCATACCGACTTGCCTCCTGCGAAAAAAATGAAATACGATAATAGCTTTTCTCAAGATGGTACCAAAGTTTGCATTTTGCCATCTGGTTCAGTTCCGACAAATAAACATCTTTTGGAATTGGTTGAAAGTGTTAAACCCCATATTAGAAAACTTGTTGAAGATTCCAATTTGGTATGTTCCCACATCAATAAATTGCTTTTCTTTATTTATTTGTATATTGTTCTAGATGAAAATGTGGATATCCTTCATGATTCCTAAGATTGAAGATGGTAATAATTTTGGAGTTTCTATCCAGGAGGATACATTGGCTGAAGTACAATCAGTTGAATCTGAAGCAGCAGCTTTCTTTGACCAAATTTCAAGATATTTTATTTCTCGAGGTAAACTTAACCAAACCCATTCAATTTTCTTATAAGATTTTATTATTGTGAAATACCTCATGCCTTAAATTGCAATGTGAGTTTAGATTCAACTGTGGAAGTTGATTTTATTGGTTTCTAATTATAGTTTATTGTTGTTTACCCTTAATGTGGGTTTAACATAGCCAAAAGATATCCAGAAAAATGAAGAAGATATTATCTATTTTGCAACCCAAAATATCAAACAGCTGAGCAGATTCAAATTGAATTAAGTCAATTCAAATGAAGAGCTATTATATATTTTTTAAGAATTTTATTAACTTTTTTGGTCTGTTAATAAATTGTAGAACCTTTTGTACCTCTTAGAGAGTTGCCTAAATAGACGTTATATTTTTTCGTGCTTTATTGAAAAATCCATTTTTCAGATATAATTTGGTATTTATACTTATGCGAACATTTTACAGGAAAACTGATCTCCAAAGTAGCCAAGTACCCTCATATCGAAGACTATCGGAAAGCTGTAGAAGAATTGGATCAAAAAGAATACCTTAGCCTCTGGTTGACCATGTCTGAAATACGGAACAGATACTGCTCACTTCACGACATCGTCCTGAAGAACTTGGATAAGATCAAGAAACCCCGTTCGAATAACGCATCTGAATCGTTGTATTGATCGATAGAGAAAATAGAATCCATTTCTTTGTATTGGTTATTGCAACTCATTATTTTTTAAAATATTTTCTAAATAAAATAAAATAAATTATGATTTTATTCTTGTTTCAATAACAACTGAAAGTTACACAGATTAAGTAGGTTGGTCTAAGTTAGAATAATCGGGATTTTCACTTGACGTTTCGGCCACAGCTGGGTTGAGCATATTCAACACTCAAGCTAAATCAGCTAGAAGTGGAAGGGATGAACCACCTATCCCCACTCTACCTAATGGAAGTAGCACAAATACTTTATCAAGTACGAACAATCCTTAAGCATTATTAGGCCAATTGAAAAGTCCCCGGTCTGATGCACAGATGGCGGTGCTAGTATTAAATCCAATTGATTTTTAGTTAGTACCAGCCTTCAAACAATACATGTCAAAATTTGACTGAAGTCCGGCCATTAGTTTGTGAGATATTGTGTTGTGAGTGTAGCTACTTTTGTTATTTGAAAAAACATGGAGAAAGAGTATTTCGTGAGCTGATGAAATATTGCTTTTTGAAGGGAAAAAATACAGTTGAAGCAAAATCTTGGCTTGATGAAGATTTTCCGGGGTCTGCACAAGGAAAATCAACCATTATTGATTAGTATCCTAAGTTTAAACGTGGTGAAATGAGCTCCGAAGCCCAAAAGAGACTGTCCCGACGAAAAAATAAAAAGTTTACAGAATAATTTTGAATGACCGTAAAGTGAAGTTGATCAAGATAGCAGACATTGTGAAGATATCTTGTAGGGAATCTATCGATTCCTTCGAAAATATTTTAAGTCCGAAAACAGAAGAACTCTGTGTAAAAACTTGGAATGATCAAAGCCACACCCCTAAGGGATCCGTTGAAAGGCTTTGCTAACGTTCGAATGGAAAACAGCCTGAATTCCCATAAAACTCGGCAGTTCAAGGCGAATAAGGCAATTGAGTTCAGACCAGTCTACAACTACAACATATGTGCAACACTTGCACCGACAACGAGAAAATTAAAGATTTTCACATCTGTTCTCAATACCGACGAAAAGTACCTGCAACGACCCAAGTGACCAGCGACCCTAAGAATCGATTAGACAAATTATCATCTTCTTCAAACTCTTTTAGTGGGTTGGAAATAAATTGAATAATTGTTTTTATCCCGTTCTTTTATTTCCCTACATTGTCCTTGGCCGTGAACTACTTTAGTCACAGTATAAGGACCACAACCCACAATCTGAACGTGTACATCATAAGCCCCGGTGCACACATCCGACATTTGCAGTTGCGACACCATTGCGGTGTCGTACGCTAGTGTGCATGCTCCCATTTCATTCTTTGTACCACAGCCCGCATGATGGCAGTTACGACGTCGCAACGGCACGGCGGGTAGTGTGCATGCTCCCATTTGATTCTTTGTACAACAGGTCGCAAGTACGACACAGCAACGGTGTCGTAACTGCAAAAGTCGGATGTGTGCACCGGGCCTAATATCATATCTTTCACGAATATTTGTGCATGAGAAAGCTGTGTGCAAAATGGATGCCGCGCGAGCTGAGAATCATTAACACGTTGTTGCTATTGATCGATTGTGTTTGAAGCTGTTTAAGTGCAATAAACCTGAATTTTTGTGTCGATATGTAACAATGGATGAAATATGGCTCCATCATTTCACACCGGAGTCCAATCGACAGTCAACTGAGTGGACTACACACGATGAACCGAATCCAAAGCGAGGAAAAACACAACAGTCAGCTGGCAAGGTTATGGCATCAGTATTCTGGGATGCGCAAGGTATAATATTCATTGATTACCTCCAAAAGGGCCAGACCATCAACAGCAATTATTATATAGCATTATTGGATAGTTTAAAGGATGTAACAGTTAAAAAACTGCCCCATTTGAAAAAAAAAGGTGCTGTTCCATCAAGACAAAGCGCCGTGTCACAACTCAATGAAAACAATGTCAAAATTGCATGAATTGGGTCTCGAATTGCTTCTGCATCCACCGTATTCGCCAGATCTGGCCCCCAGCGACTTTTTCCTGTTCTCAGACCTCAAAAGAATGCCCGCAGGAAAGAAATTTACCGCCAATGAAGAAGTAATCGCCGAAACTGAGGCCTATTTTGAAGCGAAAGACAAATCGTACCACAAAAATGTTATCGAAAAGTTGTAAGATCGCAATAATCGCTGTATCGCCCTCGAAGGCAACTATGTTGAATAATAATATCGAATTTTGACAAAAAATGTGTTTTACCATGGTAGACCGGGGACTTTTCAATTGACCTGTTACATCAAGTAGGTTTATGAAATGAGCAAACGGTTTATATCCGAATTTTATTAAAAACAACACTTATAACTAACAGAGAACTCTAATTCCTCTTGGCGTAAAACACACATAACAGAAACCACACACATCCGCATATGAGAAAAGTAAAGCAAACGCTCATCTTCACTTCTCTCTACCTACAGTATAACCTGTCGTAATAAAAGACCAAAAATTTCATCAATTTATTGAGCTCATTCAGCTTTCACGGTTTCGTCGAAACCAACACTCTTTGGCCTCCTCAATACCCGTCTGTTTTTCTGCGCGCCACTTTTGAACGATGGCTTCAGCTTGAGGTTTGTCGTTTTCTCCGAAAAGTCAAAACAGTTCTGTTCGGGGTTTCTCATCGGAGTAGGGGGCGCTATGGTCTGGATGTCCTGGCTGCTGTCCCTCTCCAAGTGCACCCTCTCTTTTTCGATCGTTTTCAGAACTTTGATTGTGTATTCGCAAGGGTAGGTGATGGCTTCTAGCACCTTGGTGTTGTACCAGGCCTGCTTCAAGAACATGATGGTCTGGCTCTTCGGCCCTATCTTCTTGCTCTTCTTCGCCATCTCCATGAACTGGTTTATGAAGAATTCGAGGACGTTGGTTTGGGTCATGACGCTTATATTTGAGTAGGACACCTGGAAGAAGGAATGGTACTGAATCAATTGACACCACTCCTGGTTCAAAATTAGAAAATGCCAAACGATAGGCAAGATGACAGTAACTGAAAATCACTAAACTTTTCTAATAATTCGATGAAACTTGTGCCAAAGAACACGAAACAAGCGTTTGTTGCGAGATAAATCATTATTTTCATAAAATAAAATTACAAAATTCAAATGTCCGCCATGATATGTTGAACACCAATCAGAGCGAATGACGTCACGTAGTACTAGTTAGGATATGCTAGAACAGGCTACAAGCTGCGATGACACTTTTGCCTACTGAAAGGGTGTTTTTTTTTAGAGCTGTAGAACTTTAAATTGCAATAAAACAATGATGGATTATTCGATTGACATGAATTTTATTTATCAGCAAGATAATCTTGTGGCATTACATTTTAAATATGATTTCTGGCATATGACCGCCACGGCTGGCTTGGATGTGGTCCAATCTGGACATCTAATTTTCGATGACTTTTTCCAACATTTGTGGCCGTATATCGGCAATAACACGACGAATGTTGTCTTGCAAATGGTCAAGATTTGTTGCTTATCCGCATAGACCAATGACTTTACATAGCCCCACAGAAAGTAGTCTAGCGGTGTTAAATCACAAGATCTTGGAGGCCAATTCACAGGTCCAAAACGTGAAATCAGGCGGTCACCAAACGTGTCTTTCAATAAATCGATTGTGGCACGAGCTGTGTGACCAGTTGCGCCGTCTTGTTGGAACCACAGCTCCTGGACATCATGGTTGTTCAATTCAGGAATGAAAAAGTTAGTAATCGTGGCTCTATACCGATCACCATTGACTGTAACGTTCTGGCCATCATCGTTTTTGAAGAAGTACCAATGATTCCACCAGCCCATAAACACCAAACAGTCAGTTTCTCTGGATGTAACGGTGTTTCGACATACACTTGAGGATTAGCTTCACTCCAAATGCAGCAGTTTTGTTTGTTGACGTAGCCATTCAACCAGAAGTGCGCTTCATCGCTAAACAAAATAAAATGGACGTAGTGCGCGATACGTATTCCGCACAGAACCATTATTTTCGAAATGAAATTGCACTATTTGCAAGCGTTGTTCAGGCGTGAGTCTATCACTGATGAATTGCCAAACCTAACTGAGAATAAATCACTTGACATCTGTTAAATCGGTCGCCATCTTTAACAGTAATGCCAACTTAAAGTTATATACCTCGAAAAAAAAACACCTGTTATATGCAGAAAGACGTTATTCCTGGTAATAATATTCGTTTCTGAACATTATAAGATAGTTTTCAAAAATTTGTCATCTTGCCTATTGAGCCAATTGCTTACCTTCAGATCGTCAACAACTTCTGCGTTCTTCTCCTTCTCTTTCTCCTCCATCTGCCTGTGCTGATCCAACACCGCCATCCTGTTTTTCTTCTCCCTCTTCTTTTTCAGTTTTTCATCTTTGATTTTTTTCTTTTTGGTGGTGGCCGGTCTCGATAATCCTATCGGATACAGTGACGTCCTCTTGTTCTGCGTCTCGATGCCGGAGCGTCGTTGTCTACGCGGGTTGGCAGCCCTCTTGTCGGCTTGCAGGATCCTCTGGAGCTTATCCAGATCTGGCGATGGGTAGAAGTCTGAATGCACGTATCTGAAGAAAAGAAGTGATTGATAATTCACCATTTTTTGAATTCGTGAGTAAAAATTGGCCAAGCAGAAAGGGAAATATTGAGGTCCCGGTAATTAAACTCTTGTGCATGAACAAGGCACGCCCTATATACGAAAGGAAGTAAATTCCTATTCAGAAACTTTCGACACAACCTGAATAACTATACAAAATTTCATCGATATGTCGTGGTGAAACGTGAAATATTTAGGTTATTTTTTATGGGATTAACAACATCCTAAATTGGATAACTTTACCAAATGGGAAATTCTTCCCAATTTGGGTTTTTACGGCAAATGTAAATTTAATCTTATGAGTTTAATTTTAGATTTCCTTGGGTAGTTGCAGAAATTATTTGAGTTCATTCTTCAAAAATGGTTATATCGCTTCGTTACGGCTGCACAAAGTGACAACAGCGCCTTGTAAGATATAGATATAGCTTGACAAGTACATCCAATCGAAGGCAAAATATGAGATATGAGATGACAGATATGAAGTATTTTCTCTTTTGTCTCTATTCTGTTGTCGTTGGCTCCTACATTAACCTTATCAAATTATAGCTATCATATGTATCAAATTCCTCAAAAAACTGTGATTATTTCCTCAAACTTCGGCGCGAGTTTATCATATCTGTCACCAAAACAACCGCACTTTTACTCTGCTTGAGTTCGGTAACCACTCAGAGCAATAAACATAGATAGAAGGGGAGTATATATTATTTTCAGTAAGCAAATTTTGTCCCCAACATGAACTATCAAATTTGACATGAAGCGCGTGGAAATGAAAACATGTCAGTGATACGATATTCCATTCAATTCGCTAGTTTCTCCACAAAGGACGCACTTCTTATGTCCCATCGTGAATCAATGTTTCATATTAACTGAAAATATATCGAAATAAATACCTAAATATATCAGAAATTCGGAAAACAAACTTCAAGCGCGCCAAACGACGTGCAACAACAGATGACATTAGGAGAGCAAAAGTTGCCAAACCTTGGATTTCAGCAGGTAGATACAGAAAATAATAAATATTCTGCTCATTATAAATTCGACAATTAGACAAAATATCGGATTCCAAATATTCAATTCAGCATATTTAATCAGAAATTACTCAAATAAAAATATGTAATTCAATATAATATACATTCACAACAATATAGTGAAATTGTAGATTTGAAAATATATCACAATCCGACAACGTAATCTAACCATGTTGGGGACATGTAAAAATAACGTATACTCCCTTTATCGGCTCTATCTATGTTTATTACCCCATGTGTAGCCACTTCCACTAGTCCTATTATTTTCAATTTAATTTTCAGATTATTGTTTATGAACATTTTCCATGACTCTGACACCCAAAGATTTTATAATTTTAATTATCAAACAAATACGCTCTATTAGTGATGACGTCACACACCGCCATTTCAGTTCTCCTGTCAGTGTTCGGAATCCAAACAAACAAATTGTCATTCAAATTAGTACGTTGGCTTATTTTGATAAATAAGATTATTTAAGGAACGATTTTACTATTAATTGATAGACAGAAGGAACGAGATTAATGCCAGTAAGTTCGAACTTGAAGTTCAACTAATAAACATGGCTTTTTACAAAATCTGGGGAATGATACAGGATTCAAATTTACTGGTATTAACCTCGTTCCTTCTGTCTATCAATTAATACTGAAATCGTTCCTCAAATACTCTTATTTATGAAAATAAGCCAATTCCTTCAACGACACCGTACTAATTCGAATGACAATTTATTTGTTTGGATTCCGAACAGGAGAACCAAAAATGGCGGTGTGTGACGTCACACTAATAAAGCGTGTACCCATCAGAGAAATTAAGAACTTTTAGTTGTTTACAAATTACAATAGATTAACCATTAATAACCTCCAAACTTCTGTCAAGGCAAGATTTTATTGACCAATGACAAGACGTGGCAAGCGGTCCACAAATACTAAGCAGGTTACCGCTAGTAACCGCCCTGAAATTCTCGGCGATACCATAGTATAGCCCAGCCATACTTAACCTTTTTGCACCTCGGGCCGCATAATTGCTACTGTTCATTCTTGCGGGCCGCAGTAATTTACCTAGTTGTAAAACTAGCTTTAGTCCGCGCGGTTTTCATTTATCGCGCATAATCAAAACTTTTTTTTAAATCGGTTACAAAGTAGCCTTAGTCCTACTAGTTCCTGTCTGTGAACCAAATTTTATCAAAATCGATTCAGTGATTTATGCGTCAAAGCGTAACAGACAGGCAGATTACGTTTTTCGCATTTGTAATATTAGTAGGGAAGTGCGAAAATAAAAATATACAGGGTGTTAGGGAAACGCCCCCAACAACGAAAACAGGGGATACTATTGACGATTTTAAGAAAATTGGAATAATTTTTGTATTTTGGTAGGTACCATGATTTCTGAACTCTTTTATTAGCATAATTCACTCAATAATGCTAATAAGAGGTTTTAAAAATCATAGTACTGACCAAAAAAAAAAAATTACACAATAATATGACAATTTAACTGTATAATCAGCTAAAAAAACGCACCCAAGAATCCATAGAAACGAAAACTCCAAGAGCAAAAAAGTGAGATAAGGCAATCTCGCTAAAAAGATTAAGTATAGTATGTACATAAAGAATCCATTGTTTATATTATGGATATAGTGTTCTGTGTGTACGCAATAAGGGAGAAAACAAAGTAAATGAGTAAATATTGATACCGTTATTTTTGCGTAATTTCGAAACTTTATTTGTGATACTATTGTGAAAATTGTAAGACTGGACTAGGCCGTTGCTCGGGCCGCATAAAAAGGGGCAAAGGGCCGCTTGCGGCCCGCGGCCCGCACGTTGAGTATGGCTGGTATAGCCTTATACTATGGCGATACCTACCTCAGGTTCTTCAGCGCGCTGATGATGTGCGCCACAGGGAACTGCAGCACCTCGTGGAAGGTCTTCTGCGCGAACTGCAGGTACTTGCTGGGTATGTCCTCGAAGCCGTTCTTCTTCCTGATGAAGTAATCGCGGATCTTGCTCCTGGACAGGCCGTCGTTCAGATCTTCGATCACGTTCAGCAGCTTGCGTCCCAGACGGTGCTCAGGCCAGTTCCGGGAGTCCGTCTCGCACTCCCAGAACATGTGGGTGCGTATGTGCTCTATGAGGAGGCCGTGGACGGTGGTCACCTTCTCCACGTAGCTCTTGTACAGGGCCAGGAGGAAGACGTAGCAGCGCACCTGGGGGTGCGTCATGCGCACCTCCAGGTAGCGAGTGGCCTTGGGGAAGTGGATCTCCCACTCGATGTCGCTGTTCTCGTTCTCGCCTTTCTTCATCACGAAACCTGCAAGTTTCAAAGAGGTTATGAAGGTGTCTGGTTTATCAAGCAATTGATCGTGTTTGGTTTGTCGCCAATTCCAGAAATATAAAAGGCAATGGTACTTGATTTTCACAGGATTTTGGAAACTTTTTTATCCAAAACTAAAACCAACTAATGCTAACGTTTCGCGGATATATTTCCACTTCTTCAGGGCAAAGTTGAAACTTTTTTTTTCCACATAAGTTTCAACTTTGCCCTGAAGAATTGGAAATATATCCGCGAAACGTTGGCATTAGTTGGTTTTAGTTTTGGATAACCCACTTTCCTAAAATCCTGTGAAAATCAAGTACAATATGACCTCACAAGGAAATGAATCTTCAGACCCTAAAAGGCAATCCTTGTATCCATAAGTTTGATACCTAATCATCTCTTGAATATTAGGAGTGCAGTAGATGGCTGTAGCCGTAAGTGGTAGTCGAAATAAATAGATCGTAGATGTCATACAATAAGCTTGGGTATTTGTAAACACAACGCCATCGTAATATTAGTCGATTTGTGTATGCATCATAAAGTAATTCTCGATTAAACATGTCAGCTTACGAGCCAAATTCTCGTCATTTGCGGGAGATTTTAATTTTCTGTTTCAATATGAGTAAATCTGCAGCTGAGGCTCATCGAATACTCTCAAGTACCAATAGTGACGCCGCTATTAGTGAAAGAACGTACCGAGAATGGTTTCAACGCTTCAAGAACGGTGAATTTGACGTCGAAGACCAGCATGGCGGCGAAAGAGAAAAGGTTTTCGAAGGTGCAGAATTGGAGGCATTATTTGATCAAGACTCGTGTCAAACGCAACAAGAATCGGCAAGATCATTGGGAGTGACGCAACAAGCCATTTCAAAACGCCTGAAAGTTATAGGAATGATTCAGAAACTAGGAAATTGGGTACCGTACGAGTTGAAGCCGAGATATGTTGAACGGCGTTTGTTTGCTTGTGAACAGCTGCTTGCAAGGCAAAAACGGAAGAGATTTCTGCATCGCATTATGACTGGAGACGTGAAATGGGTTCATTACGACAATCCCAAGAGCAGAAAATCATGTGGATTAATGGGAAATTCACGGTTCCAAGGTCTTGCTAAGTATTTGGTGGGACCAGCTCGGCGTTCTGTATTATGAGTTATTAAAACCGACTGAAACAATCGCAGGTGATTGTTATCGAACGCAATTAATACGTTTGAGCCGAGCATTGAAAGAAAAACGGCCGCAATACAACGGAACACATGATTAAGTGATTTTACAGCATGACAATGCTGGACCCCATGTTGCGAAAGTGGTCAAGACATACTTGGAAACGTTGAAATGGGAAGTCCTACCCCAACCCACATGATGAATTATGTCGAAATCAACTGATCTTTTGTCAATCTTATTTAAATCAGGCTGAATCCTTGGTCGATCTCCACAAAACTTATTCAAGAGGTGATGGACACACCAGTACTCATAGACATCTTAGCATCACCTAGTCTACCAACTAACTAAAAAAGATCATTCCAAAACCCACTCACCTTTAGGTATGGCCACGCATTTGAGCGTCGCCAGCTCCTTGACCATATCCTTGGTAGGCCACTTGTACACCACACTGTACTTCTGATCTATAATGGTCCTTCTATCCGTCCTGTACAGATACTCAGTGGCCTGAACGGGCCAATCGATGGCCACCGCTGGGATCACCCTGCACGGCACGTTCTCGCCTCCAGGCAACTTCTTATCGCACAAGATATAACCGGGGACAGCCTGCGCAGACTCCAGCACCACGTCCCCCCCTGCCAAGATTTTCCCCGATAAATCTGGAAAGATGCGGTTCTGGAAGTACTGCATGAACCCCTTGGAGCTCAGGTATGTCACGTCTTCGTACAGTTGCGAGTTCCTCCGCTGCTGCTGCTCCTCTTCCTCCTCCTCATCGTAGTCATCGTCGTCATCGCTATCTAGCTCCTCCTCGTCCTCGTCTTCATCCTCGTCGTCGCTGCTACTGTCGTCTTCACCGGCCGTTATCCATCTCTTACGCTTGACGAAGCAAGCTTCGGGCAGGGTGTCGCGCCTGCGTTCGGACTCGGAGTTGCGGACAATGTGTAGATTTCTGGGTGTCTTGAAGGCCGTTATGGTGGAGTATTCGTCGCTCTGTTCCTCTAACACCGGGCCAGCGGAGGAGGAAGATTCAGAGGTGCTTGTACTCGTAGAGTCGACGCTGAGTCTCCTCTCTTCGAATTGTGCTGGGTCCATTTTGGACGCTTTGTTCTCTATGACTCTGAGTTTAAGAAAACCTGCAATATTGTTAGATTTATTTAGTAAGGGCTAATAAAAAGGCTTAATTAATCTTTCACATCAAACTCTTAGAGTAAACCGGTCATTTCTGATGGCCTCGTGTAAATGTATAGCGAGTGACATCAGACGAATTTTACACATTACTCCTTGTCTTGACTATTATACGGATGACCGGAACCAATTTGTAGATAATAAAAGACAATGACTCTCAAATAGAGTAGTGTCAATAAGGAATGAACGATTTACATGAGGTATGCGAGTACACATTCACACGAAAGTCAATATTGAGCAAATTACCCAAGATAGGTCATTAAATGCACTCGTGTAAATTGTCATGAATAGATTACACGAGGAACAATTAGGATGACCTATTGATGAGGCCTACCAGAGAGCCTCTTAAGAATGTTTCATAATGAACACTTAATACGAGTTCATCGAAACGAACTTGTGTAAATGATTTATAATAATCGACTTACACGAGCCAATTTGACAGGCTATTTCACGAAGATTCTGAATAGTTCATCAAAAAGGGGGTTTTTACGAACGTTTACACGAGCATATCCCAAACATACTCGTGTAAATGTCAATTTTTCACATTTTTTTTAGAACATTTAGACATTTTTTGCGAACGTCTTATAATAAACGGCATTTACACGAGTCCATTTCGGATGGACTTGTGTAAATGCTGATTATAATCAACTTACACGAGTCCATTTGACGAGCCATTTTACAAAGATTATTCCAGGTTCGTAAACGTGTAATAACAAACCGTTACGAAGTTACATCCGTAACGGACTCGTGTAAACGTTGTTGAGCAAATACCAGAAAAGCATTACCGTATCTCGGCTCGTTCTTCTTCCGGACGTAGGAGGTCGTCTGTCCTCCTCCTTCGGCGATCACCAGGTCGTCGTCTTTCTCCTCGATTTCTACCCGACACCCGGGGAGGTCTATGTTCGTGTACAGTCCCCGGTCCACGGCGTCCTTCACCTCGATGTTTTCGTTGACCACGTAGACCGTGTGATGGGCGAGTCGCTCGAAGCCTCGAACCTCTGGGTCCGGACCTCGGAATCTGACGTTCTCCTGGATCTTGTCCAGGAGGGTGTCGGGCATTATGCAAGACTTGACCTCCTTCTCCAGTTCGGCGTTCAGGTCGGTCTCTTCCTTGGGCACGACGGTGTTGGAGAAGTCGTAGAGGTCCCTGGAAGTTGGATTAGGGAGTGTATGGGATAGAAGTTGGGTTTGGCGAGGTGTTTGAGCTCGATGTGGTGCCGTTAGGTTTGAATGAGGATGAAGAAGATGTGTTTCATACTGGGAAAACTCATCATTGACCCCTGCCTTGTACACCTCCATCTCCATAGCGGAGAATGTTCAGGTGAAAAACAGACTATAAAGCCCATATGTTATAAAGAAAAGATGCTTAATTATTGTTGATTAAAATGTTTTAATGAGCTATTTTCTGTTATTTAAGAAAAAGTTTGTTTATTATTGAAGGAAATATCCAAAAATGTTTTATAGATTTATCCTTTTGTCATAATTGAGAAATTTTTCTGACGATAATTTGCGAAAAATAACGAGATAATAACGATGGTAGAAGAAGAGTTTTAAAAAAAAATCACCTATTTGTTTTTTTTCGTGATTTTGTCAACATTATAGAAAGCTATATTCTGTACATGAGCCTGATCATTTTGTAATATAATTATAGAGATAATTCGCATTGTACTCTCAAATGGGACTAATAATTGACGATGATGAAATATCCCAGTCAAAATAGCGATCTATCTAAAGGTCACCACACACCGAATGTCAAATACCGAACCCGAAATACTCACCTCTCGAAGTTCCTGAAGAACACCACGCACATCAACAGATTGTCCAAAATGAACCTTTCCGGACGCGTTCTGAGCTCGTTCAGCATGTTGCTGATCTCCTGAGCGTCGTACTTGTCCTCGCTCTCCACTATTTCACTGCCCGAAGCGGTGGCGTCGATTACCGGTATCGCGACGTCGTCGACGCCCTTGCTCGATTTTCCACCCATGACGTTAGATCGGGACGATCGGCAGTCCTTGCGTCTCAACCAAACCGCGGCCGATCTTTGACTTGACACAACGAATATTCGCGGATATTATGATCGATTTATCTCGAGGTTGGCCACGATTACGACTTACAGGTATCTATATGACTATCTTATCTAGCCATTTTGAAGCGGGTTGATGTAATCGCGAAATAATTTTTTTTTTCTCGACGTGAATTCCCCAGCGAAAAAAACGTAATCTCTAGTATTAATCCGGGGATTATGGCTGAATCTGTATTTTTCCGAGGACCAAACAATGAGGATGTTTTCGTGAAAATATTGAGAAAAATCGGGAAATGAAGAATTTCAATTGTGCAGTTGAGATTGCAGATAATCGATAAGTTTAGAACATTTTAGAATATGCATTCGTAGAAACTTTAACTCGGTGTATTAATAAGAGTGCGAGATTCAAAGGTTCCGTTTTTTTATTTTCAATTCGCAGTATATAGGGTGTTACCAAATAAGTGCGAATATTTTAGGAAGTGAATCTTTGTCGAAAATTAAAGGGAGTGTCTTATATAAACTTTTTAAATCTTGCCTTGAAAAGTTACACGCTTTCAAAAATGTGAAACATTTTCTTCAATTTTTGCTCTACAGGGTGTTCCTGAATTGGTACAAACAATATTGATAGACTCCTCGGATCATTTCAAGGGAAAAACGCTTTGTTTTCGAGATACAGGTTGCTAAATTTTTATTCTGTTCAAGTTTTTTTATCATAGCACCTTCTCTTCACAAGATATTTAACTTTAATATGGCGAAGATATTCCAAATTAAACTTTTCATCATGTGATACGCTAATTTTGAATGCGAATCTACAGAGTGATATTTTTTCTGGAACAGTGCCTGCTTCTTTCCTGCAGACCTTTGTTTTTGGTGGACCGATACTATTTTAGAAAAAAGCAAAAAGAAAATGCCGTAGTGCACTTTTCGGTTTCTTGTAGTTTTGTCGTATCTGCTACCATAGTATAAAGAATCCTTTCTCTATATATGCTGCTATAGTATGCTGCTACCAATTTTGAGAAAAATTCCAAACAATTCTCTTAGAAAAATCCAGATTATTTGTTATAAAGATCCAGTTAGTAAGCTGGGATGAATGAACTCATCATAAAACTTTGGTACTTATTTACCCAATATGTAGCGAAGATTATTGAATATTCGATAAATTGATATAATCATCACAATAAAGTAGGACTACAAGAAACACCCTGTAATACAAAAACAAAGCGCTTACAGGACCATGTTCATAGGAATTTTTTTAATTAAATTACACAAGGAATCTTTAATTTTCCTTTTTACCCCCAATTTAGGAACACTCTATATAACAATAGGTATTAACGTCCTGTACAGTTGAAGAAATTGTATTTTGTCGGTATATTTTGTCAATCAGAAGGCTACGTGTTATCGACTTAGAGAGATATGCGTAGCCTACCACGCCATCTCTCGGCTAAGCACAGAATCACCACATGATATTTTGAGAATTTCGACATTCAAAAGTAGCAAGAATCAGAATTCCAAATAAAATCAAGATTTCAAATGAAAATAGAGATAGTTTAACTCTGTTCAAAATTATAAATGTAATTATGGCAATCTGTTGCAATTAAACTAAACGATTCGATATATGCTATGACTTGAGTCCCTGTAATACAAAAACAAAGCGCTTACAGGACCATGTTCATAGGAATTTTTTTAATTAAATTACACAAGGAATCTTTAATTTTCCTTTTTACCCCCAATTTAGGAACACTCTATATAACAATAGGTATTAACGTCCTGTACAGTTGAAGAAATTGTATTTTGTCGGTATATTTTGTCAATCAGAAGGCTACGTGTTATCGACTTAGAGAGATATGCGTAGCCTACCACGCCATCTCTCGGCTAAGCACAGAATCACCACATGATATTTTGAGAATTTCGACATTCAAAAGTAGCAAGAATCAGAATTCCAAATAAAATCAAGATTTCAAATGAAAATAGAGATAGTTTAACTCTGTTCAAAATTATAAATGTAATTATGGCAATCTGTTGCAATTAAACTAAACGATTCGATATATGCTATGACTTGAGTTTGTCATGTACACTCCATGTATCTAACTCTTCAATATTTAATTACGCAACTTATCGATCTATAATGACATAATCAATAAGTCATCAGCTGAAAAGTCTGCTATTTTATATCTTCCCATCTTTCTACTGAACTTTTTTTTTAAGTCTTTGTTTCATATATCGCGCACCTAGAGTTGGGATTTTCCAAATCGTATTACTGGATTATCAAACTATTGCCAGATGAACCCGACCAATCGTCTCTGGATTTGCCGAGAAATAGCGTAATGAGTCATTCCATTGTTTTTGAGATTGTCATCTACAGTGCATCATCTCCGAACAACCTGACTACTGGATCTTGTTATCGGATCGCTTTGCACATATGATTCTATCGTCGATCATTATTTATAATTCAGCTCTTTCTCAATGGTTTGCGTAAAAATTATCGTCAGAATTTCAGATTGAGAGTTATCAGAACAACGTAGTTTAGTTTCATATAACTTACTTTTTCTACATTCATGCAAAAAGCAAAACTTTATTGAACTATATTTAGTGGAAAAAGAAGTTCTTTATTGCACTAGTGCAATAAAGTTTTTATTGCACTCATCTGTCATTCTACTTCAACGTGCTGTTTCATGACAAACAAATATTTCAGCACCAAGTACTAGTACGTTTACAGCAGTAACAAATCAAGAAGTGGATTTAAAAAGTACTTCACTACGAAATATTCATATTGAAAATTGCACCAATTGTTCATTCAATTTCAACATTGTGGGTAAAAATAAAGTTTGAGTTAAATTGTTCGTAACGTATTAGTTCCTGTTTCAATGCAAATCGATATTAATAATAAAGTATTCAAGTTGCGCTTTTCATTTTCTTACACCTAATGCCGCACCTCAATAAATCATTTTTTGCTTTTTGCATGAACGTAGAAAAAATGTTGTATGCAACTCGTGCAAAAATTGTTTATTGCACTCGACGTGTTGACGTGTTGACAATTTCACGTCGAGTGCAATAAACATTCACTTTTTGCACTTGTTGCATAAATAACTATTAAAGTTCATAAGCTACCTTTTATTTATCGGCAAAAAGTAAATTGTATTTTTGATATCGTCTTCTGGAAAAGTATCTCAGATGGTGATAAATAGCTTAGATATCAATATCTTATTAAGCATCCAAAAAGGTAGCTCAAGATAGGAATTTGAGTTCTTTTTTTGAAAGAGTAAAAATATATACTGAATCTTCAAAAATTGTATAATTTCAATTGAAAAACAGTATACTCTGAGATATAATTAAACTGTCACAGAGTTTTCCAAAGTTATCTGAGACTGATAATATCCCAATATTCTTCTCGAATGTCACCATTTAAAATTGAGGTTATGGAAGAAAACAACAGCACTCCCTTGCAGATGTATTCGAAATGAATCAAAATTATTCAAGTGCCTTCAATACAAACTCACCCGAAAAAAAGCCAACGACGATACTATCAAGACGAAAGGGTAGAAACCCCTCTTCGCAGAGCCACTCGGTATACCGATCATCTTCCATATTTCGTTTTTGGAATGTATGCCGAAATAGCGCAGATGTAGCTTCAGGACCTCGAGCTTTTCTTTGCTGAGGTTTCTGAGGACCTTGGGCTTAACACCGGTGAAAGCCAGAGGGTCCATTCCTAGTAGATCTTTTATGGGCGTCATGCACAAGAGGGTGCCCAAGGTTCTGACAACGCTCTTGTTCCAACCCTGGGGAATACCGTAGACTGTCGGTCTTACCGCTATGTCGTACAGCATCTAGAAAAAAATCAAGTTTTTTCAATTCTGAAGAAGTTCACATTTACATTAACAGTATATAAAGGCTGTTTTTTTAGAGCTATAGAACTTTAAATTGCAATAAAACAACGATGGATTATTCGATTGACATGAATTTTATTTATCTGCAAGATAATCTTGTGGCATTACATTTTAAGTATGATTTCTGGCATATGACCGCCATGGCTGGCTCGGATGTAGTCCAATCTGAACGTCCAATTTTCGATGACTTTTTCCAACATTTGTGGCCGTATATCGGCAATAACACGGCGAATGTTGTCTTCCAAATGGTCAAGGGTTTGTGGCTTATCCGCATAGACCAATGACTTTACATAGCCCCACAGAAAGTAGTTTAGCGGTGTTAAATCACAAGATCTTGGAGGCCAATTCGCAGGTCCAAAACGTGAAATTAGGCGGTCACCAAACGTGTCTTTCAATAAATCGATTGTGACACGAGCTGTGTGACATGTTGCGCCGTCTTATTGGAACCACAGCTCCTGGACATCATGGTTGTTCAATTCAGGAATGAAAAAGTTAGTAATCACGGCTCTATACCGATCACCATTGACTGTAACGTTTTGGCCATATTCGTTTTTGAAGAAGTTTGAAGTTATCATATCTCATTTAAATTAATTTGAAGATTAATTGATAAGAGTAGTTTTTCCTACACGATTTCGTGCCAAGTACGGACCAATGATTCCACCAGCCCATAAAGCGCACCAATCAGTCGGTTTTTCTGGATATAACGGTGTTTCGACATACACTTGAGGATTAGCTTCACTCAAAATGCGGCAGTTTTGTTTGTTGACGTAGCCATTCAACCAGAAGTGCGCTTCATCGCTAAACAAAATAAAATGGACGTAGTGCGCGATACGTATTCCGCGCAGAACCATTATTTTCGAAATAAAATTGCACTATTTGCAAGCGTTGTTAAGGCGTGAGTCTATTCATGATGAATTGCCAAACCAAACTGAGAATAAATCACTTGACAGCTGTTAAATCGGTCGCCATCTTGAACAGTAATGCCAACTTAAAGTTATATACCTCGAAAAAGAAACACCCTTTATTTTTGAAATATTCGTGAAAAAAAATCTATCAAAAATCATTACAAAAGAGGTAAAACTGTAGTTTCGTGAAGTGAATGTACAACTTCCGCTGATACGCAAGAAACGACATGGTGGTCATCCCTCTTAATAATTTATTTTCTTTGTCGAACAAATGCATACCGTCTTCAAGAGACCCATCTAAAAGCCTTTATCCTTATATAAATTCAATAATATTTTTTATACTGCCCAATACCATCTTGATACGAGAACATTAACCGTCTAACTGGGAAACGCAACGTCCTTCCGATGTTCCGGACTCTGCTACGCTAGACTATTTCTCGATAAGACCGAAAGATACATCAACCAACCTTCAGCTGGTGAAAACTGCACTCGTCCAGATTGATGAAGACATCCTCGTTTATCAGAATGAAATTGTCCTCGTTGATCTGTGCCAATTCCTCGACGCCATAGCCACAGATCACGCCGTAGAACTTATTTATGAATCCGTAATTCCGGTAAACCTGCTTTCCGAACTCTTTCTTGAGGCATTGGGCCAGGACACCTGCAGAAAACGTGATAAATGTCATCCTCTCTCAGAAATTATCGATAAAAATATAAAAATAGATTTTCTCGTTAGAGAACATGGTGTAGAGATTTCCATATATACACACTTCATAAAAATTCTTGGACTCCTTATCAACTCCCAACTTGTTGAATTTAACATGACAATTTTTTGTGTTTGGAATATTCACTATCTTATCACTTAAATGAAAACAATAAACCGGCAAAAATATTAATTGTTCTGGAGAATACAGGTGTATTCGAAGTTAATCAGATTTCAGCGAATAACGAGAGTTGTAATATTGAGAATATTCCGTGGAAAATGCCAGGACATCCAATTTCTCTGTTTGACTAAGCAAGATTGGTAGCCCTACATCAAGAAGCTTTGTCGAACCACCAGATTGCGCAAGGTTGAATATTCCACGGACTTCAGTAAAAGGCGCATAGTGGCCCTTTTCCAGGATACCGGCAGCGTTGCCCGGAGACCAGTGCCTGGTCGAGCCAGAGTAACGTCTGCAAGGGAAGACCATTACATCGCAAATTTTACTCGAAGGAATCGAATGGCATCTGTAACAGCCCCTCGAAGTTATTTTTTGAGGACCTATAGACGGGTAGTCTCAACCAGTACCATGAGGAGACGGTTGCATTCCTCAAATTTAAGAGCAAGTAGACATTTTAAAGTACCTAGGCCATCACCTGGACATAGAGCTACCCGCCAGCAATGGGCAGAATACCACCAAGACTGGCTTTTACTACAATGGCGCAACGTACTTTTTTTACAAAGTGATAGTCGACGAGAAAGGGTTTCCAGAGAATGAACTAGCCAGCAAACTCACCAGACATGAATCCAATTGAGCACTATGGGATTACTTAGGGAGAGCGATATCTAATGGCCAAAACCCACCTCCATCTTTTCAGGAATTCAGTTTAGCCCTTCAGGAAGAATGGAACGATATGCCTGAAAATTTCAATGATGACTTGATTCGTGGGATGACTAGGCGTATTAGGTAGTTGTTTGAAAGAAGAGGTGGTAATACGGACTATTGAATTCGGATTCAGTTGTGGAATAACCATAATAATAACCAAAAATAAGTGAAGCAAAGAGTAACAATGATTTTCTATCAAATATATTGCAGTTGAAATAGAGGAAAATATTCATCTCACTTGCAGAACCAGAATTGTTTATTTTTTTGAGAAACCTATGGTGGCCAAGACTTTTGACGAGGTGTGTATATTCGATTATCAAAACCAGGATTGGAGGACTTTTCTTCTTAAAATTATCCAAGAAATCTCTCATTTTCCTTTGTACCTCAAATTTAGGAACACCCTGTATAAGCCAGGCTATTCTGCCCGATCACGCCACGATGGAGACTGAAAACAACAATACCAACAGCTTTGAACGCCCTCAACATCGATATTTCTAGCCAGCTGGTTCCCCCACAGCAGTGACGGCTCGTGCCCTCGAGATGTGGGTCGGCCACACTCCGGAAAATTACGAACGTATATATCAAATTTATTAAAATTCATTAGTTCCAAAAAATGAAGTGATGAAATGTCTTTAAACCTTATTTCAATTTGAGTTATAATTAAATCCAGAATTTCACAAAAAAGCCGTTTCATTGAGGAATTATCCGTGAGCTGAATTTCGGAATCTATTTTACGTTTTCGACGTCTAGCACTCGGTGGCATTACTTCTGGGAGTTTTTCTACTTCTGAATATAAGCGAATGAAATACTCATCTTCTGTGCGAAATTTTTTCAGAGTCGATAATAAAGAAGTGATTCTGGCGTTGCAATAAGTTATATCTGATAACTTATGCTGGATTATAGAAAAAACGGGATCTGTGTATGTAAAAATCAAATTAAAAGAGTGGAGAATGAACAAAAATTCGAAATCATTCAACATTTTCTTCAGACCGGTAGCTTCACGTATTGTAATATCATCCCATTCATCTAAATTGTCGCTGATATGATCAAAAACTTCAATTAATTCTTCTCTCTTATCGAATATTGTTTTTACAGCGCGAGATTTGAAATTCCAACGAGTTTCCGAGCTAGAGGGTAATCTTTTTTTGCAAATTTCGTCTAGAATATTAGTGCGTTTACTTGATTTAGTGAAAAACGACGAAAATCCTGAAAGATTCGAAAAAAACTCGCGACACTCATTGATTTTCTTGGTCGAATCTTGTAACACTAAATTCAATTTATGTGCATAACAGTGCGTGAATAGTGCTTGAGGAGCAATTGTTTTTATTCGCGCTTGTAACCCAAATTTCCCCCGCCATCACAGCTGCCCCGTCATATGTTTGACCTACTAATTTAGTCGCTAAATTCAAATCTTTAAAATTGTCCAACAAGGTATTGAAAATATCATTCGCGGTTCGACCTTTACTAACATCGAAAAAACCCCAAAATCGTTCGGATATTTTTACCTTCTCGAACGAAGCGGAAAATTACTGACATCTGACAAAAATATTTAACATCCGTTGTTTCGTCTATTTCCCAAGAAAAGCACGCAGAATTATTCATTTCCTCGCGAATTTTCTCCCTCGAAATTACAGAACTTTTGAAATCAGGATGTTTTCAAAGTTAGGAATATATTAATTATATTTTCATGATCAGACAATCAATACCTAAATACTATCGAACGGCATAAATAAGTTCTTTTCTGATTAAGACGTAATATCCCATAATTAACCATTCATTTGAATATATTAATTATATTTTCATGATCTGAAAATCAATAGCTACTATCGAACGGCATAAATAAGTTCTTTTCTGATTAAGACATAATGTCTCATAATTTAATAAAAATATAAATAAATACATAAATTAACCATTCATTTAATTATCAAATATTTGAAATAAACTGTGAAAAGTTGCTGCTTGACGCTCTGCAATAGGATAACCGGCCAGCCGACCCTGTGTATTGGGAAGCGACCTTACATCGAGTTGTTGTGCCGTTCTATTGAGTGGTCGTATTCTGGGCGTATGTCGTAGTATCTTTTCCTTTACGTAGCGCTCTCGGTAGCGCTGGTTCCGCCATCGGCTCTTGGCCGACCTAACGTGATGAGATGCTTTCAGTGACATTCCAGGGGTTGCAATTGTATAATTGTAACATTTGTGTTACATTTCAGACCAAATGTTACGGTGTTACGTACAATTCTGGAATAACCTGTTTGGGGTGATGTTACGAAAAGTAACCATTTACGATTGTGGTTTGTTACAATTTATGAAAGGGAATAACAACGCTGGATGCTTTGGAAATCGAATATTAGGTGGGTCCGAAAGAAAAAATTGGCCGGTATAAGTTATATTTTCCTGTTCTGAGTGGAAATATTCATTACCGAGGGAATTTGGATATCGAAATCGATAACTCCGATTGAGTTTGAATGAATTGAATATCTAGAATTATTTTCTATTTCCCGATAATTTTTGGGTCGGCCCGGCCGACCCTGCCGACCCTGACGAGCCGTCACTGCCCCACAGTAATTTTTCGAAATGTGGTATCTAACCGTGTCTCGCCCTGTATAACTTCATAACCTACTCACCTAACAACTTTCTCCTCAAGCCCATCTTGCCTAGAAAGGACACTATTTCCACCTTATTGCAGTCCAGTTCCTTTCTC
The DNA here is from genome assembly GCF_914767665.1 of Harmonia axyridis. Classification (NCBI taxonomy): domain Eukaryota; kingdom Metazoa; phylum Arthropoda; class Insecta; order Coleoptera; family Coccinellidae; genus Harmonia; species Harmonia axyridis. The sequence continues at coordinate 39,424,379 of NC_059505.1, forward strand.
AGGACGTAAGACGGAACGCCCTGTACAAAAACGCCGAGTTTTTCGATATCCTTAAAGTCCATGTCGTCGAGTCTACGGTTCCCTGAAAAAAAAAAGTCGAGTTCAGCGCTTCGGTACTATCGTGGGGGACCACCTTTAATTTTGTTAAAGACCTCGAATTTTCGTTGTCTGCTCGTTTTTACATTTTGCATAAATTGCAGGTTGTAGAGGAGCTCATCTCTGTCTATATCGTTGATACCGGATAGAGGACCGTCTACAACTTTCCATATTACTGGTATGCTTGGAACATTGGCTTTGACTTGTCTGAAAACTGGGATAATTTTTTTTTAAAGGGGGTTGTTTCGTTTGTTCCACAGAACAACACTCACTAAAGAAGGAAACTATAAAAGTGGCTATGAACATATATCTGAAATATCAGGGGAATGTTTATGAATTTCTCAGACAAATCTAAAAATCCCTTTTGACAGATAACAGATTTATCTTCTATATTCTGAAAAGGTTCGTGTCATGAGCAAAGAATTTGATTCACGTGAAATGTTCTTCACATAAATTGAAAATATTTTTCCACTTCTGTGTAGTGCATATTCGATGAATATATTCATTCATTGACAAACGTATGTCATATATCGTTGACAACGAGATAACTCAAAAAAGGACGTTTTGAATTATCGCAGCCTTTCACTTGAAAACTGATTACTTAGCTTGCCAAGTGGTTCTTAAAATTTGAAACTCTGTGGTACTCAGAATAAGAGAGATAGGCCAAACATATGTTATATATTCGAAATCAGGGGAAAAAGAGCTAGTCAAATATAGACAAATATACAGGATGTTCCAATTGAAAAAATGAAGTTGCAATCAATATGTTGCCCCCTCTGTATATATTCCATTTTGTGAAATCATTTTAAAAAACACTAGTCGATTTCATGAAACTTTTGTAGAAACCATTTTTTGTACCTCTTTCAGTAACAATGTTGAAGGGAGGGTCAAATACGCTCTATTAGTGATGACGTCACACACCACCATTTTAGTTCTCCTGTCAGTATTTGGAATCCAAACAAACAAATTGTCATTCAAATTAGTACGTTGTCGTTGAAGAAATTGGCTTATTTTGATAAATAAGATTATTTAAGGAACGATTTTACTATTAATTGATAGACAGAAGGAACGAGATTAATGCCAGTAAGTTCGAACTTGAAGTTCAACTAATAAACATGGCTTTTTACAAAATCTGGGGAATGATATAGGATTCAAACTTAATGGTATTAACCTCGTTGCTTCTGTCAATTAATACTGAAATCGTTCCTCAAATACTCTTATTTATGAAAATAAGTCAATTCCTTCAACAACAACGTACTAATTTGAATGACAATTTATTTGTTTGGATTCCGAACACTGACAGGAGAACCAAAAATGGCGGTGTGTGACGTCACACTAATAGAGCGTATTAGCTGAATTTAGACTCATCCGAAAATTTTTCAAATTTTCAATAACTAACCCTTAAAAAAAAGAAAAATTAAAAGTTTCTACATGCGAAGTTCATACCATTTTTCCAATTGATAGAATGATAAATCCTATATTTCAGAAATTATAAGCGTTTGAATGAATTTTTTTCAAAAATTTTTCATAATTTTCTGGAGACTGCGAACTCTCCTCGAGGTAAGATACGGACTTGAAACATCAATATGTTTCAGATCACATCTCGATCTATAAAACACGATTTTATTCGAGGGGGCTGTGACCAATATTTCAGGAGATATTAGGATTATTCTGTAGAAATTCCATTTTTATGATTTTTTTCCAAATTTCGAGTTGAAAATTCTGATAAACTGTGATTTCTACGAACAATCGGTAAGCGGTGTTACATTGAACGATCTCCAATTAGCTGAATTTAGTACTCTCCCGAAAATTTTCAGTTCGATAAATTTCACTCAAATTGGGAAACCAAATACATTCAATGAATGTATCCAATACATAATACTTCAGTACCCGATAGTATCCGAGTTACACACCTCTACTGTACAGAAATGTCAACCCAATTTGACATTCTCAACTGTCAAACCATAGACAACAACGTCAACAACCATCGAAACCTCTAATGCAGCTAAAAAACACCCGTTATTACCATATAAAAACCAATCAAAGCAATCAACCGTGGAAGGTAGAAAATCACCGCCTTCCAATTCCAAATCACCATCTCCTTATCTCCCACTACGAATTCTGTATCCCCGTACTCTCCAACACGGTACCGCTCTGTCGCCTGCTCTATCGACGACAAATATCGTAGTATCCTAAACCCGCGTGTGTCTCAATCACCAGATTTCCTCTACCCACACGCAAACAGCGTTCGAGAACCCAACAAAAAACACGCATCACGTGGTGCACTAGACACGTTCAATTGTCCGAAAGCGAACGGGCTAATAAAGAACAGTAATAAAGGTAGACGCCGATCAAGTCGTACCATCAGTACCGCTCCTGTGTGTCCCCCCTTAGGCGGTCGACAGGTACGTTTATTTTTCATTTCGCGTGGTACCTGGGCTGCTGCGATAGGGGTTGTTGAAGCTGTGCGGGGGATGTAAAAATTGTAGAGCAGGCTGTGTTATTGCGGATGTTCGTTGTTATTGTTCAGTCTAGATAGCCATGGATAGGACTGGTAGTGAAATTAGTTGGAACCACGGTAAGTGGAGATTGTTTTGTTGTTGTGTATAGATAGTTACGTTGAACTCGGTACGACAAAGTTTTCTAGTTGTTTTTTTTTGGTTGCGTGTTCGTTTATAATTTTTTGTGTTATACCGGGTGGTCTTAAATTGAGGTTAAGTGTCGAGATCTTCGGATTATATTATACTGGGTGTTAGTGAATAGGTGCGACAACTTCAGGTGGTGATTCTGCGTGGAAAAATATTACGAGATACCGGGTGTTAAAATTTTTCTTAAAAATAGTCTATTTATATTCTGCTCTGAAATCAATCGAGATTTCCAATTAAATTTTGTGTGTTTGAAAAAGTAATTATTGATCTTTTATTGACATGCAATTAAGAATTTTTATGGACATCATTGACGCGGTAAAGATCTCTCTTTTTTTCACAAAAAAAATGTATGTCACTGAGATTTATTTATTTATTACACCATTCAACAGCCTAGTGCGAGCCATGAAATGATTATACAAAAAAAAAAATAAAAATGAAGAAAGAAATGCCCACACCTAGATTCATATGTTGTAATTTAATTCAGACTATGATGCAAGAATAGTCTTCCTTATTACAGATAGTTTACAATCCAAAATGTCAAAAAAATCCTGAACAGAAAGGTAGCTCTGACATATCCGGTACAGATATTTCAAACTAAAAATCATTTTTGAGTTCCTCGTTTGATTTGAGACAAAAAATCTCTCATGTCGTTTTTTCGTATGGGGCGCCGTTTTCATCTTACCTTCTATTTTCCATAACTTCAATAAACTATCTATTATTGTAGTACAGTTCTTAAATTTAAGATGTTTTAATTTTTTTGCATAAAAACGGCACCCCATACGCAAAAAAGGCATAAAAGATTTTTGTCACAAAATGAACGAACAATTCAAAAATGATTTTCAATTTGAAATATCTCAGTGGCGTAGCATTTTAGAGAGCAATAAATGAATAGTCAGTAATTTAACCACCCCGTATCTCAGAAAATGAAGTATTACAAAAGTTTTATAGCAAACGTCATTAATTTCTCACCCCCGAAGTTTGTCGCACTTATTTACTAACACCCTGTATACAGATGATGATTATTTCCGTCTAGTTGGATTTCCTCTATTTCCAGGATGTCCCAAGATCTCGTAACAAGATTTTAAATTAGGGGTTTGAACGCGATGCTGCCAGATTTATACTTCCGTTGATAACGAAAGAGAAAGGGGTGAATAAACGAAGTGCGTATTGTCAAATCTACAGGATGTAGAACGAACGTTGCATTCCAACTTTTTGGTGTTGTTCTAATAACTTGTTAGCAGAAGTTTTTTGAGTTCTACAGGGAAAATAGTATATTGCCCAAAATTAAAGTTTTCCCAAATGTCAGCTGAATATCTTCAACGCCTGTATCTCGAAAGCAATATTCATGAGGCTTTTACCTCCAGTTAAGGAACATACTCTATAGTTGACATTTATCGTTATCGGTAATACGCTTCAGCTTATTCGAAATTAAATTCTCAATAGCCCTAAAACGAATTTTCTATTAACTAAATTGGATATAACTTTCTATTAATAGATTGATTGATAGATCTGAATGAATTGTGAACCCTAAGGTAGAAGTAAAATAATAACTTCCTTGCTCAAATAAGTTTATCTATGAAACGACACTAAATTACTATTACTAAATATTTCGTTGCGCACATCAGCTGCAATTAACAAATTTTATTACTAGAAATTTGCAAAGACGACGACATCTTTTTAGCAATTTGTCTATAATTTTCCATCTTTAAAACGGTCAGAACATTAATGAAGTATAACTTATTTAAATGCTATGGCAATCAATTTTGTATCTAATTAGCTACTTTTTCACGTTTGGAAATGACTACCTATTTAATAGTTTTCGGAAAGAAGTGAACATTTTCAACTTTTGCTAGTACTTTTCCTTTGGAAATTCACCTTCGAATTATTTTCATTTTTGTATTATTAATCACTCTGTTCGTGTTAATATGAATCAGTTCGTTTGAGACTCACTTGTTAAGAATTTCAGGTTGTCGAAGCAAGTTTTACTCGATCCTCGATGTACAAGGGCTGTACAATAAGTTTAAAGACGCACGAATTCAATGCTTATGTTTTACCTACTATCTTGAAATTATAGGAAAGTTGTAAAGAAAAGGCTCATTGAAGAAATGTTCATCTTATTGCTGGATCGCAAAAAATCTTGCTTCGGAGAGAGAGAGAGAGAGAAAAGAATCAGCTTCAGACTTTTTTCTTTATCCACCTGTTGCTACCTCTGTAGTTTAGATAAACTGGGGTTCCACAAGAGTCGTTTCTAGGAATTCATAAATTCAAGTAGTACTCTACCATATTTATGTACGTCGTATGATTTTTTCATTTGAAGTAGTTTGTGGTTTATTATTCACAGTAATAAATTATTTAAATTTGGTTTCTCTTGGAATATTCACCTTTTTATCTTTTCTACTTATTGCCTAATGAGATTAAGACTAACATTCAACATAAAAATGATAATTCACAGCGATAATACAGGGTGTTCATAATTTGGGGGTACAATAATGAGAAACTTCCTGGTTAATTTGAAAAAAAAGTCTCATAATTATGGATCATGAAAGTTTTGTTTCAGAGATACAATAAGGTGTTAAGAGTTTGGTTTTTTTTTTCAAGTTTTTTTCTAATAGCATCTGCGTTTGACAAGATATCGCACTGAATTTCAACATAGTGCTCCAATTAAGCGTTTACATCATGTGATACATCAATTTAGATTGCAAATCTACAGGGTGGTATATTTCTGGAACAGTGCTAACTTTTTTCTCCCAGAACGTTTTTTTGGTTGATCACTGGTAGTTACAAAAATGTGAAAAGAAACTTTGATCAGATACGAAAATTTTTGTTTTCTTGTATTTTTGTTGTATCTTTTTATTTTCGGGAAGAAAATTTAAACAATTCTATCGGAATACTCAGGAAAATCCGAAATAAGATAAAAATCCAGTTAGTAAGCTGTGATAAATGAAAAAACCATAAATTCAACAATTTTTAAACGTTGTTGAAGCGTGTATATTTCCATGATTGAAAGGCATTACCTATACGCTCTATTAGTGTGACTTCACACACCGCCATTTTTGGTTCTCCTGTCAGTGTTCGGAATCCAAACAAATAAATTGTCATTCAAATTAGTACGGTGTCGTTGAAGGAATTGGCTTATTTTCATAAATAAGAGTATTTGAGGAACGATTTCAGTATTAATTGATAGACAGAAGGAACGAGGTTAATACCAGTAAGTTTGAATCCTGTATCATTCCCCAGATTTTGTATAAAGCCGTGTTTATTAGTTGAACTTCAAGTTCGAACTTACTGGCATTAATCTCGTGCCTTTTGTCTATCAATTAATAGTAAAATCGTTCCTTAAATAATCTTATTTATCAAAATAAGCCAATTTCTTCAACGACAACGTACTAATTTGAATGACAATTTGTTTGTTTGGATTCCGAACACTGACAGGAGAACCAAAAATGGCGGTGTGTGACGTCATCACTAATAGAGCGTATTGAACACAAATGACATAAGAAATGTCAAACAATAATACACAGTGTTGCCATTATAACCCTTTTAAATTCTTCTCATTCTTATCGAAAACCCAAAAAGTACTTATTTATCTATCTGACGATTAAGGTGTCAAGTTCCTTCATATTATACGTTTTATAGCGACTCATTTTTGGTGGTTTTTCCAAGTAAGTACATGTTTCCAAGTTGGAACTCTGCAATTCAATATTATGGAATGGTATTTATCCTTGACTGACCGTCAATTTTGAGTCTAGCGTATATTTCATAAGTTACATACACTCTTTCAATTTCCTCAATTGCAGTTTCACCTCGACGCGGTAGAAAACGAATTAAGACATACCGCGATAATTGCTATAGTCCTGTTCCAAGCCGTACCACCTTCTAACTTGCAATTTATGCATAATAGCAATGAGCAGCTACCTCGACCAGTCCTTTCTAAGTTGAAATACGCGGTGTTATTTCGATCGTTAGAACCGTCAGCCGATCACCTTTACGCGGATAGATATCGAATGGGTTTTTTTCAACCTTTCTTTACGTTCGAAGAAGTATTTGATATATAATCTCATGAAACTAGTTTTTTTTTTTATGGGAATAAGTAAAAATGTTGAATGTTTATCTGACCTGGTACAATGTCCAAGGTTAAGGTGAATCCTAATTTTTAAGCTCAATTTATTGAAACCGATGATGGAACAATTTCCCTAAAGAACTATTTTTTCTCTCACAAACGTTCCATGACAGATTTCTATCCAACAAATCATAGTGAAAAAGAAATTAAGCATTTCAAAATACACATTTTTCTATATTTAGGATTACAAATATTTTTTAGAAGAATAATGTTGGCATGAGATCATTTTAAGGAAAATGATCCAGTGCTCCACCATCAACTGAGCTACCGAGAAAGTTGGTGGAGCACTGGACTAGTGATTCAGGGGTTCCGGGTTCGAGTCTCGCTCGAGGAGGTACTTTTTACGGAATTGAACAATTGTCTGCTTCCGTGATATTATTCTCCTTATCACTTCACTGACGCTACAACCATTATTAGGCCGATTGAAAAGTCCCCGATCTGATTCACAGATGGCGGTGCTAGTATTAAATCCATATGATTTTTAGTTAGTACCAACCTTCAAACGATACTTGTCGAAATTTGACAGCAGTCCGACCATTAGTTTGTAAGATATTGCGTTGTGAGTGAAGCTACTTTAGTTATTTGAAAAGAGATGAAAAAGAAGAATTTCGTGTGCTGATGAAATATTGCTTTTTGAAGGGAAAAAATAGAGTTGAAGCGAAACTTTGGCTTGATGAAGAGTTTCCGGGGTCTGCACCAGGAAAATCACCCATCATTGATTGGTATGCTAAGTTTAAACGTGGTGAAATGAGCACCGAAGACGGCGAACGCAATGAATGCCCATAAGAGATTGTAACCGACGAAAAAATCAGAAAAGTTCATAAAATAATTTTGAATGATCGCAAAGTGAAGTTGATCGAGATAGCAGACATTGTGAAGATATCATCTGAACGTGTACATCATATCATTCACGAATATTTGTACATGAGAAAACTGTGTGCAAAATGGGTGCCGTGCGAGCTCACAATCGATCAAACGCAACAACGTGTTAATGATTCTGAGTATTGTTTGAAGCTGTTTAAGTCCAATAAACCTGAATTTTGCGTCGATTCGTGACAATAGATGAAACATGGCCAGACCATCAACAGCAATTATTATATGTATAGCATTATTGGAGCGTTCAAAGGATGAAATCGTTAAAAAACGGCCTCATTTGAGGAAAAAAAAGGTGCTGTTTCACAAGACAAGGCACCGTATCACAAATCGATGAAAACAATGGCAAAATTGCATGAATTGGGCTTCGAATTGCTTCTGCATCCACCGTATACGCAAGATCTGGCCCCCAGTGACTTTTTCCTGTTCCCAGACTTCGAAAGAATGCTCGCTGAAAAGAAATGTAACGCCAATAAAGAAGTAATCGCCTAAACTGAGGCCTATTTTGAAGCGAAAGACAGATCGTAGTACAAAAATGGTATCGAAAAGTTGGAAGATCGCTATAATCACCGTATCGACCTCGGAGGCAACTATGTTGAATAAAAAAATCGAATTTTGCCAAAAAAATGTGTTTTACTATGTTAGACCGGGGACTTTTCAGTAGGCCTGTTAATTGTTTGTAATTCACCGAACAAAGTAATCGTATCAGCAATGAATCTCAAACACTTTTACTTTCAGACGTGCTCTTATTGTTGATGAACTAACTACCTAAGTATTATATAATCTTGATTTAGCAATTCACCGACCCAATTTCAACGTTTCAAGTCGTTCCACAATGTCGAGCAGTCCTTACAAACTCGATTTTCATCGCTTCGAATCAATTTCCATATTCATAAAGATACGCAACGTGATTTTTTTTCATCCTTATGGATCGTCCATAACCTTGCTATTATCGGCACATCTCAGACGCTTGTTCCATAAATTAGAAACGTGCGGTTTAAAATTCCTACATTTTAAATAAATAAACAATCGCGAATCGAAGATCACGTAACTGCGTTTCTAAAAACCGATAAAAATTCAAACAGGAATTTATCGAATTAATTTCGATGTACCGGGTTTTTCACCATAATTAGACCCCACTTTAACTTTTTTATTAAAAGAGGTACAACAAAATGTTTTCAACAAAAGTTTCACGAAATCGACTAGTGTTTTCTAAAATGATTTCACAAAACGGAATATATACAGAGTGGGCAACATATTGATTGCAACTTCATTTTTTCAAATGGAACAGACTGTATATTTTGCGATATTTGACTAGCTCTTCTTCCCCTGATTTCGAATATTTGACATATGTTTGGTCTTTCTCTTTTATTCTGAGTACCACAGAGTTTCAAATTTTAAGAACTACCTGGCATGCTCACTAATCAGTTTTCAAGTGGTCGGCTGCGATAACTCAAAATGCCCTTTTCTGAGTTACCTCGTTGTCAACGATATGACATACGTATTTCACTATAAATTGGAATTGGATGATTTGGATGCAACTCCATATATTCTCTCCTTGTAGCTTTCTTATTTTTATTGTTCTTCACATAAAGTGAAAATATTTCAAATTTTTCCGCTTCTGTGTAGTGCATATTCGATGAATAGTTCTATTCAATGTCAAACGTATGTTATATATCGTTGCCAAACGAGATAACTCAAAAAAGGGCATTTTGAATTATCGCAGCCTTCCACTTGAAAACTGATTATTGAAAATTTGAAACTCTGTGGTACTCAGAATAAGAGAGATAGGTTAAACATATGTTATATATTCGAAGTCAGGGGAAAAAGAGCTAGTCAAATATAGAAAAATATATAGGGTGTTCCATCTGAAAAAATGAAGTAGCAATCAATATGTTGCCTACTCTGTATATATTTTTTTTTGTGAAATCATTTTATAAAACACTAGTCCATTTCATGAAACTTTTGTAGAAAACATTTTTTGTACCTCTTTTAGTAACAAAATCGAAAAATTATGGTGAAAAACCCGGTACATGTTGCATCATTCGACCTGACTGATTGCCAATTGTGATATAAGTAATTGATATCTTTGCAGATGATGATGCTGGGGGTACCACCAGATCGCCGGATGTTATTGGAGAAGGGGGCCAATTTACCGTGGCAGTATTTCTTGTGGTCGCTGTGGTCGCCATCACCCTTCTGTTTGCCCTAGGGATCTTCATCGATTGTCGACATCAGTAAGTATAACTTGTCAGAGTTCTTCTTGTTGTATGAGTACTGGAATTTTATTCCCTATGCCTCTACTATAATTCATCCAATTTTCTACTGTCGTTCATTTGGGAGAGTTTTCTCCTTTCTGCATGACATTATTTTCCTCTATTCGATTCTTTGAAAGAGGTAATTCCTCTTTTATGTCTTTCTTGTTGGAATTTGTATTATCTTTGTTAGTTCTCTATTTAGCTAGCGCTTTTGAAGTCTTCTTTATTTATTTGTTTACTATTTCCTCGATAGTTTCGATTTTTAACTCCTCTCTGATTTTTTGGTTGCTAATATACCATAGGACGATTATTGTGTAGAAATTCAATTTTTACGGTTTTTTTCCAAATTTTGAGTTGAAAATCCTCATGAACTGTGAGGTCTACGAAAAATCGGTGAGCGGTGTTAGAATGAGAAATGAATGATCTCCAATTAGCCGAATTTCATAGTTACCTGAAAATTTTTAGTTCGAAAAATTTCACTAAAATTTCACTAAAATTTTCAATACCTAATCCTTAAAAAAACGAAAAATTAGAAGTACCTACATGCGAAGTTTATACCATTCTCTAATTGATACGATAACGTAAATCGCGTAAATGCCTGCAGTTAACCGATAAGTCCTATATTTCAGAAATTATAAGCTTTAGAATGAATTTTTTTCAAACATTTTTCATCATTTTCTAGGGGCTGCGAATCCTCCTTGACGCAAGATACGGACTTGAAATCTCAATATGTTGTAAATCATAGCTTGATTAATAAAAAACGTTTTAATTCGAGTGGGCTGTGACCAATATTCCAGGAGATATTACGATTATTGTGTAGAAATTCAATTTTCATGGGTTTTTTCCAAATTTCAAGTTGAAATTTCCAAATTTTCAAGAATATTAAAAAAAAATGTGAGTCCTCGTCGTCACCTTTCATTTCATAAAAATCCCATTAACTCATGAACTGTTGAGTTTTGGCCAAGTTATAGGTAGCATATAGCTAAAATTGTCATAAATAATAGTTATTTATGCAACAAGTGCAAAAAGTAACAACGACAACACGTCGAGTGCAATAAACAATTTTTGCACGAGTTGCATACAACAGTTTTTCTACGTTCATGCAAAAAGCAAAAAATGATTTATTGAGGTGCGGCACTAGGTGTAGGAAAATGAAAAGCGCAACTTGAATACTTTATTATTAATATCGATTTGCATTGAAACAGGAACTAATACGTTACGAACAATTTAACTCAAACTTTATTTTTACCCTCAATGTTGAAAGTGAATGAACAATTGGTGCAATTTTCAATATGAATATTTCGTAGTGAAGTACTTTTTAAATCCACTTCTTGATTTGTTACTGCTGTAAACTCACTAGTACTTGGTAACTTCACATCGTTATTTCCTTCAGGCTGAAATATTTGTTTGTTATGATGACAGCAAGTAGAATGACAGATGAGTGCAATAAAAACTTTATTGCACTAGTGCAATAAAGAACTTCTTTTTCCACTAAATATAGTTCAATAAAGTTTTGCTTTTTGCATGAATGTAGAAAAAACTATTTGTCGATGCAATAATATACGCAATGTGCAATTTGAAATAAGGAAGTAGAAGTCTGTTTCCTGTATAACCGGAAATTGATCTGAAAATATTTAAGGAACAAAGATCATTCCCTCAAACCCCAACATGCAGATTTTCAGCACAAAATTATGATTAGTTTTCCATAAATGTCTAATGGGTCATCGCGGTGGATCACCCTGTATTTAAAAATCAGCAATAAGAATTTGAGAAAAATTAGCAATAACCTAAACGTATTGAACTATGATTCAACAAGCACGAAATAATTTTTGAACTGTAATAAAAAATCTTTTTCTTTTTCAGGAAAATCGACGATGAAGAGCAACAACGCAAGCAAAACCAAAGGAGGTTAAGATTGAAGTTGCCAAAGCTGAATAAAAAAGTACCCAAGAGAGATGACAAAGACTGCATTGTAGAAAATATGGAAGAGAATGAAGCATCTACCTCAAACGCTATAGTCTAATTACTTATATGGATTTTATTGATATATGAAAGCCACTGATATATTATTTTATCATTTAATTTCTATAAGTTGCAAAATGTTTATGTAAATACTAGTAGTTGTATATAAACTAGAATAAAAGATGGATATATTGAGTGTTAAGTCAGTTTAGTTTGTTATTGATCATTATTAATCTTGGTTTATTGTTTTAAATGATGAGAGAAGCACTGAAATGAAGAAATGAATATTCAAATTCATATTTTTAATATAATTGATCTAGTTGAAAGTTCCTGATCTGTGAATATCACTTTTTATTGGCATTAAATCGTGACAATAGAGGCAATCAAATCAAAAATTTAGATGTGCTGAAACCATGCAAGATAACACTTATCCTATTTTTCTTGTATTGGTTTAGATAATGCCTGAGATAAGAGGAATGACTAAAGCATTGTGACATCCGTAGTTGTTATTGTTGGATTAATATATCCTACAACAATCAAATTTGAAAAGAGGAAGTTTGTCAGAGTCTAATTCTAGGAATATTAAATCAACAACGAAAACACGTGATACTTGGGTACTCATGGCACCATGTCCGTGAAATCTGTTGATTGGTTTTCGAGACATTCAACTATTGTTTGAAAAAATTCCTGTCATTCCAGTTTTACGATCTTCATGCAGTTTTGCAGGGCTTAGAGGCGCTTCTTTTGAAAGTAATTGTGCAGTTTTCGGATTACAATATAGAATTCCATTTGACCAATGAGGCCAAGGTAATCTTTTAAAACCACTTCCGGCTCAAAATTCGAAAATCACAGACGTTTATACGAAATGGTGGCGCCTAAAAAGAAGTAAACACAAAATTGAACTATAAATTTCGTGTACCTATTAGAAATCAATTGATGCAATTTTAAACGAATCGTAACTGACAAACCAAATGGTATTTGAAACGTATTCTGTCCAAAAACCTGTGTATATTTTGTTTGAATCGAATTGAATTATTTGGATACTCAATGGTATAGTTCAAATTTTCTAAAAAAAAAACATGCAGTACACAGAGGTTCTTCAAGAGAATACGTTTCAAATGAGAATTTGTGTATTAAAATATGAATTATAAACAGATTTTTCAAGAGATTACGTTTGAAATGAGAAAAAAATATGAAATTATACATAGATTCTTCGAGAGAATACGTTTCAAATGAGAACTTGTGTATAAAAAATATCAATTATACACAGATTCTTCAAGAAAATACGTTTCAAATGAAGACCTGTGTATAAAAATATGAAATGTACAAAGGTTTTTCGAGAGAATACGTTTCAAATGAGAATTTTTGTATAAAAATATGAATTATAAACAGATTCTTCAAGAGGATACGTTTCAAATGAAACAAAAATATGAATTATACACAGATTCTTCGAGAGAATACGTTTCAAATGAGAACTTTGTATAAAAATTTGAATTATACACAGGTTTTTCGAGAGAATACGTTTCAAATTCAACATGTGTATAAAATTATTAATTAGACACAGATATTCTTCTAGGGAATACGTTTCAAATCAGAACCTATGTGTAAAAATATGAATTACACACTGATTCTTCGAGATTATACGTTTCAAATGATAATCTGTGTATAATTCATATATTTTGAAGAAAAAATATGATTTTTACACAGATTCGTAGAGAAAATACGTTTCAAACGTCTCCAATTTCATTTTGTTGATAAAGATAAAGAAAAACTCATTTTGAAAGTGCTGTGTGACTTTCCGAATTTTTAAAAGAACGCATTTTCGCCAGTTCTCGAGTGGCTCTATCAATTTTTCACGAGTTGCTTGAAGTGATGTTTATTTAAACTATCCACAATTTCCTATTGTATATAAATATCTTGTTTTTGTTGTTCTGGAGATCGGAACTGTTGTACATACAATCGTATTTTTTCATGTTTTCCTACTTGTAGCGCGTATTTTTATCGCTGATTCATAAATGTTAATTTTATCTGCGCACTCGAACGAAAAATCGAGATTTATCGCTTAGAAGGGGACGAATAATGAAAGTCATTAACTTAAAACAAAAGATATCGGCAGGTATCTATAGAATTTTCGCCATTGTAGAATCACGTCGATACGATGTGAAACTGTGGTCGTTTTCAAGGATAACATAGCGAAATATTTCGCCACGAATGTCGCGTAGTATTTACCTACTCGATTTATTCTTGTTATGAATATTTGAATTTTGTATGTTTTGCACAAATGTTTATTTGGGAATTCATGAATAAGCCTTAGGATTTTGTGACTCATATATTTTCAGTTATGAATTTCCCTTCTGATCTAGAATCAGGGGTTTTCAATAAGAGGTTTCATTTTGATATAAAAAACGAGTATATTTCAAAAGAAATCAATAGATGTTTATTTCATTATGAAGAAGAAGCACATCAGCCAAATGGCCGCCATGGCTACAATTGCAGCACCAAATCCTTTTTATGATTATAAGGTAAACACTCAATTTCCGCTTTTATTTATTGATTACACAAGAATTGTTCTGCCAAATTTTGACTTCTTCAGGTGAGTATGTTCATAAAAAATTTTATGACCAATTCGCACATTTGCTACTGTATGTCCTCGATAACTTCATTTCAATAATTTTAATAATAATTTTATTTCGAAAATAATGGTTCTGTGCGGAATACATATCGCGCACTACGTCCATTTTATTTTGTTTAGCGATGAATCGCACTTCTGGTTGAATGGCTACGTCAACAAACAAAACTGCCGCATTTGGAGTGAAGCTAATCCTCAAGTGTATGTCGCAACACCGTTACATCCAGAAAAAACCGACTGTTTGGTGCGCTTTATGGACTGGAGGAATCATTGGTCCGTACTTCTTCAAAAACGATGATGGCCAGAACGTTACAGTCAATGGTGATACGTATAGAGCCATGATTACTAACTTTTTCATTCCTGAATTGAACAACCATGATGTCCAGAAGCTGTGGTTCCAACAAGACGACGCAACATGTCACACAGCTCGTGCCACAATCGATTTATTGAAAGACACGTTTGGTGACCCCCTAATTTCACGTTTTGGACCTGTGAATTGGCCTTCAAGATCTTGTGATTTAACACCGCTAGACTACTTTCTGTGGGGCTATGTAAAGTCATTGGTCTATGCGGATAAGCCACAAACCCTTGACCATTTAGAAGACAACATTCGCCGTGTTATTGCCGATATACGGCCACAAATGTTTGAAAAAGTCATCGAAAATTGGACGTCCAGATTGGACTACATCCGAGCCAGCCGTGGCGGTCATATGCCAGAAATCATATTTAAAATGTAATGCCACAAGATTATCTTGCGGATAAATAAAATTCATGTCAATAGAATAATCCATCGTTGTTTTATTGCAATTTAAAGTCTCTAAAAAAAACACCCTTTAGTTGTCAAATGTCAAAATAAGACAGCATCAAAAGTGACTGCAGCCCAGAGCTATTCAAAACGAAACTTCTTCATTGGAAAAAATATTGGATTTTAAGCTCAGATTCCTGTAGTAAGAAACAAAATAATCGTTACAGTACAATATTAACAGGATATTGTTATCTATAATGGCAACACTATATATAATTTCCTTTTTTTTGTCATTTGTGTTTAGGGGGTTCAGTCTCTTAATCATATGAAAGGATATGATATACGCTAATATAACGTTTAGAATTTGTTTCATCAATATCAGTGTCGATTTGTGAATCCAATTTATATTTATGAAAAATTCATACTGGTAATTTTGGAATTGGTGAAAAAAATTCACTATTGATTTTGTCTGATATACGATAGATAACGAATCAATTAACCTATTAAAGACGAGAATTCTACATGAATATATTTCGGATTCACAAATGATTAACTGCAATTTTGGCGATCGACCTCTATAAATCTGCCGGCGCCAAAGTAAGTGTGGCGCGAAACCCATTACGCCATCTGTGAGCAGACAGAGTCACTACACCATAATCTACTGAACACAAGAGAAAAATGACATGAGAAATATCAAAGAATAATACACAGAGTTGCCATTATAAACAGTTTCAAAACCATTTTTAAAATCCTATATTAAATGAAGATGAGCTGGAATTTATTACTAATGATATTCACAAAAAAATAGTTGAATCAAAAATAAAAACACACAAGCATTTCGGTGCCTTATTTAGAACTACGATTTCCTTTTTTTTTTTTTTTTGAGATATATTTATTCCAATTATCCAATTTTTGTATTCAATAAATATCACAAAATTTGAAAAATTGTATTGAACAGATGTTGAAAAATATCATATTTGGAAAATAAAAGGAAAATAACTCGAGAAAACGTATTAAAAACAAAAAGCAAAAAATGATTTATTGAGGTGCGGCACTAGGCGTAGGAAAATGAAAAGTGCAACTTGAATACTTTATTATTAATATCGATTTGCATTGAAACAGGAACTAATACGTTACGAACAATTTAACTCAAACTTTATTTTTACCCTCAATGTTGAAAGTGAATGAACAATTGGTGCAATTTTCAATATGAATATTTCGTAGTGAAGTACTTTTTAAATCCACTTCTTGATTTGTTACTGCTGTAAACGTACTAGTACTTGGTAACTGTACATCGTTATTTCCTTCAGGCTGAAATATTTGTTTGTCATGATGACAGCACGTTGAAGTAGAATGACAGATGAGTGCAATAAAAACTTTATTGCACTAGTGCAATAAAGAACTTTTTTTTCCACTAAATATAGTTCAATAGTTTGCTTTTTGCATAAATGTAGAAAATTTTTTTTAAATCAACAGCAAGAGCAGTTCTAAAATTTTTAACTGATAATAATCCAAGTTGCTTTATGAATACCCTGATGATATGACATCCGCCCATCTATCAAATTACCACTGTAATCATCATACGATATTTCTTTATGGTCGTATTCAAAATATGTAGATATCTGATAATTATTGCTCTCATTGAATTGTATGACGCATCGTTCATGTGGACAATTAGAGATATTTGATATTTTAAATCGCTATTTTTGACTTCCAATATTAATCAAAGCTTCGATCGAATCTGTCGATCTCTGACGTCTTAACAATTGAATTCGGAGAAAATCTCACAGGAATTTCAATTTTCAATGACGTATTCGAATTCCAAAAACGTGATTGGGTTTTGCTAGTTTGTAATTATGTTTTGTATCGTTGCGACATCTATGAAGTGAGATAGATAATAATTAGTAAACAGTTCTAGCTCCATCTATACTCGAATAGTTATACAATTATGAATAATACATAGATATCTTCATACCATTTACGGCAGTGACATCTATTATTGATATAAGAAAAATGATGAATTTTTTTTTACAGGTTTCTATGACTAATCTATCAGATTTTCTTCGAATAGTGCTGGAATTACACCACAGATGGGGTGTATGTTCTGCGAAATCTTTGATATTTTCGAAAGATCCATGGGTTATTTCCCGGCATAACTGAATCATGTTAATATATTGTTTCCGGTTATGACACATTCATGTTTCATGTTGTGTGTAACAGATCCACACTATAGTCACAGCTTTGCTCGATAATCATACAAATTGAATTATTAAACGAAATCTGGTACAATAATGTTTGATCCCCAGTTAAGAATCCTGTTCTCTAATTCTTAAACTTATGAATTTTTTTTTGTATCAATACATTCATTTCTGAAGGAGATACTTCAAAACAATATTCTGTAAAGGAAAGAATAGAGCTTGATCACTTGAAAAAGATTTATGGTCGCTAAGTTGGCACCAAAGTCCTTCATGCACATGTGAAGTTTGATCGGCATCAGTCGATTCAATCTACAGGATTTTTCAAATCTTCTCAAATTATTCGGTGTTGTTGATTTTCGTGAATAAAGAGTGGGTATTTTGAAAAGAAATTGTAATACTTAAAACAAGACTTAAAGAGGTCACCAAAAAGCCAATTTCGGCAATATCAGTCAATGTCGTCACTTGGAAATGCGAAAAATCCAGTGTCATTTACAAAACTTTTTGTTATCATTATAGATTCAACCGTTTTCTTTTATGAAGGTCATTTTGGTGTAAGTAACAACATCTTATCTATTATTATAAAATAATAAGTATTTAATTGTGAAGATTAATTTGATTCATTACATTATTAAGTACTATAGCTGTCTGTTCGAGATTAGATTCAACGTTGTTTTAAATGCCAGAAGGTTTCTATGAGCTTCCAATTGAGTAAATGATTCTGTTTCAGACTGTCGATATAACCAGCTTATTTTTTTCGTGGAAAATGTCGAAATTTGCACCAAAACACTAAACAAAGGGTAATGCAAAGGTACTAAAGTGCAAATGGCTCACTTTACTTCAAATTGACGTCATCTCTAGTTCACCCAATCCAGTTCATTTCTCATTATGTGACATAGGTTTCGTCAATGTCTGTTATTTTCGAATTTTGAGCCGAGGATGGTGTCAAACCATATACCCGTTCGAAATTTTATTTTCCTGTTAAGTGAACAATTGCATATTCGATTGATATGAAAATTGGCGTTTGGATGTGGAATAATGACCATTTGAAGCCAAATTTCCAAAATTTCTTGCTGATTGCGTAACCAGAACCATAGAAAATTAAATAAGAATATAAAAAAAACTTGAGCAGCAATGATGTGAAGCTTTTGAGGGTTCGTTCATTGATTAGTCAATTATGCCAATGGAGGCCACATATTATACCTGTATACAGTTTTGCGGTTCCATGGGCGCATAAATGAACTAACGCTTCTGGCTCTATATCAGTGCTTCCCTTATATTTTTAGTACTGTCAAATATTCTATTGGAAATTGAACTTCCTGTGCCAATAACGAACGATTACGAATTTCCGGCCAAAAACTCAACAGATCTTATCGAACAACCATCTTATTTACCGGATATAGCTCCGGTAGATCTTTTGCTTTCGAGTCTATACCCCTTATAACTTTTCTGTGGGAAGATTTTTGATTTCGAAATATGCTTCAACCTCAGCAAACACTTCTTCATTAGAACCAAATTTATTTTTCTAGAGTTCCTTCTGTTGCTGTCATTGGCCGTTGCAGCAGAGTTTGAATAACACATTTATCAAGTGTTTTATCAGTGGACAAAACACGTTTTCATCCATTTTAAAACAAAAACAAATGTAGCGTCACTAAATCGTCAATTTCTCGATTCAGACAATAGGGGGAGTATACGCAATTTTTTAGATGTCCCCAACATGGTTAGATTACGTTGTCGGATTGTGATATATTTTCAAATCCACAATTCTACTTTATCGTTATGAATGTATATTATATTGAATGAATTATATTTATTTGGGTGATTCCCGATTAAATATGCAAATTTGAATATCTGGAATCCGATTTTTTCCTAATTATCGAATTAATAATAAGCAAAATATTTATTATTTTCTGTATCTACCTGCTGAAATCCAAGGTTTGGCAACTTTTGCTCTCCTAGTGTCATCGGTGGTTTCACGTCGTTTGGCGCGCTTGAAATTTATTTTCCGAATTTCTGATATATTTAGGTTTTTATTTCCATATATTTTGAGTTCATATGAAACGTTGATTCACTATGGGACATAAGAAATGCATTCTTTGTGGGGAAACTTGCGAATTGAGAGAAATATCTTATCACTGTTATGTTTTCAATTCCGCGCGCCTTATGTCAAATTTGATAGTTCATGTTGGGGACAAAATTGGCTTACTGAAAATGACAAATGCTCCTTCTATCTATGTTTATTACTCTGAGATTCAGACGTAACTCTATGTTCCGAAGTTTTGGCAAGCATCTTGTTACTACCGAGAGAAAAAAGTATTATATAAATGGCTGTGCCATCTGTTTGATAATAACCATCATTTTCTCTTCATTAATCCCTAAAGTGATACTATATGGTATTAAAGTGCAGCAATCACAAGTATATTTCGAGATGAAGAAAATATATTTACAACTGTTAATAAAAAAAAATTAAAATTATGTCAAATAATTTGTCTGTACGTTCAATATCTTAGAATAACGATCTCTGTGACGTGTTCACCAGGCTAAGTCGTCTCGGATCGAATCTTCGAAAAATCCAGTTCTTCATATTAACTTTCTCCACATTTCTAGAGCAGATTACGTTTTTTTTTTCTCTCAACGGTCATCAGGAAGAAGTTGACAAACTCGGCTCGATCATTGAATAATTAATGAGTCGTTATACGAAACAGAGAAATACCTGTTTTCAGGCTTCTGGATTTCCTCTACCTGATGGTCGATTCGGCGACTTCTTCGAGAAGGGGCTTTTCCTGCACGTTGCTACGTCGGAAGACGTTGGGTTTAATGGACAACTTCGGCAACGTCGCTCGGTTTTGAAGTGATGTGGAAGTGACTCAACTAATTAATTGTCTATCTGATTTGTTTTTCTGTTGTAGAAAATTTTAGTTTGGGTTATGGAAAAAAATTCTATGCTGATTGGTGATGCTTTCTCGTTTTCGAATACTAAAAAGTCAGCACTCCAAGTTGTATTCGGTCTTGTACCATTATCAACTTCCGAAAATATGTTTGTGCAAGTGAAACGTACACCTTATAATAGAAAAAGCTCATATCTCTAAGGAATATTCAATGAATACCTCCGAGTAATAAACATAGATAGAGGGAGCATATGTCATTTTCAGTAAGCAAATTTTGTCCCCAACATGAACTATCTAATTTGACATAAAGCGCGGGGAAATAAAAACATATCAGTGATACGATATTTCACTCAATTCGCGAGTTTCTCCACAAAAAACGCACTTCTTATGTCCCATAGTGAATCAACGTTTTATATTTACTCAAAATATATTGAAATAAATACCTTAATATATCAGAAATTCAGAAAACAAACTTCAAGCGCGCCAAACGACGTGAAACAACCGGTGACACTAGGAGAGCAATAGTTGACAAACTTTGGATTTAAGCAGGTAGATACAGAAAATAATAAATATTCTGCTCATTTATAAATTCGATATTTAGGAAAAATATCGGATTCCAAATATTCAAACTTGCATATTTAATCAGGAATCGTTCAAATGAATATATTTCATTCAATATAATATACATTCATAACGATATAATAAAATTGTGGATTTGATAATATATCACAATCCGAAAACGTAATCTAACCATGTTGGGGACATGTAAAAATTGCTATCTATGTTTATTACTCTATGATGAATACCCATATTTCCCTAAATTTCATAAAAATCGGACTACTGAAGGATTTTCTAAAGAGAGGTTTCATTTGGATATCAAAAAAATATATATATTTTAAGAGAAATCAAAGGATATTCATTTCATTGTGAAGAGGAAAGGTATGTCATCAACGATAGAAAACGATATCAGCCAAATGACCGCCTTGGCTACGGTTGCAGCACCATATCCTTTTTATGAAAATTTCAATCACCAATTCGCACATTTGCTGGTGTATGTTCTCGATTACTTCACGAATTCCATCTCTAAGGTCGTGAATCGATTGCATTGGCAAAGATCTCATCTTTCACGTGGCCATAAAGGAAAAAGTCTGAAGGTGTTAAATCTTAAGATCTAGTGGACAATCGCGATCTTCTCTTCGGGAAATAACACGGCCAGAAAACTTTTCATGCAGGATTGCTTTCAATGCTTTGTTGAAGCGTGTATCGTTCCGTTTTTAGTAATGGCGTAGTTTTTACTTATCGAATGTCAAAAGATGACAGCTTCGAAGGTGACAACTGCCTTGATAGCGGGCTATTCAAAATGAAAACTCTTATGGGAAAATTATTTACGAGGGAAGTAGAGAATACATAAAGGTGTATCGTTCAAAAATAAAATATTTTCTATGCATCCCTTAGAGGCCAAAATACAAACTGGTTTCAACAGGTCAGTAATTGCACAACTCTCAATAAAACTGTTTATCAAAAATCAATAAAGGAGTCGAAGATAAAGTAGAGTATACTACTACATGACTTTCATTACATACGGAATTAATAGCTATCATTTACTGGTGGCATAACCTATTATTACCTTCTGAAAAATTCGCGACGTTGTCGGATCTACGTAAAATCCGTAAATCCCAGTAATTTAATGCGATTCGTGAATTGCACTGTTACTTTCGGGTTGTGGCGACAAAAATACAAACTGGTTTCAACAGGTCAGTAATTGTACAACTCTCAATGAAAATGTTCATCAAAAATCAATAAAGAAGTCGAAGATAAAGTGGAGTATACTACTACATGACTTTTATTACATAGGGAATTAATAGCTATCATTATTTACTGGTAGCATGACCTATTATTACCTTCTGAAAAAGTCGCGACGTTGTCGGATGTACCTAAAATCTTTGAATCTCGGTAATTTAATTCAATTAGTGAATTACAATGTTATTTTCGGGATCTGACGATCCTTTTCGAACTTTCGCACCTAACCTAACCTATTATTACCTTCTGAAAAATTCGCGACGTTGTCAGATCTACGTAAAATTTGTAAATCCCAGTAATTTAATCAAATTCGTGAATTACACTTTTATTTTCGGGTTCCGACGATCCTTGTCGAACTTTGGCACCTAACCTATTATTAACTTCTGAAAAATTCGCGACGTTGTCGGATCTACGTCAAAATCCGTAAATATCAGTAATTTAATTAAATTCGTGAATTACACTCTCATTTTCGGTTTCTGACGATCCCTCTCGAACTTTCGCATATTTCTCAGTCAGGCCAAACGATCCCTCGAGTCCCCCCCTCAATTAACTAATTGGGCCGCGCTGAGGCGTCAGCGCCGCGGCGCCGTCAATTATGCGTGAGTATCGTGTGTATTTTACACGCGGCTTATGCGACGCCCGACGTCGGCGTCGTATATTCACGGGGAGCGCCCAAGGGCGTGCCGGGATCGAAGGCAGAGGGTGTGGCGGGCCTGCCCTTCGTTCCCTCGGGATTACAACCCACCCACCTGTTGGCGGCGGCAAATATTTGCGGGAGCACTTACCCCCGATGGGTTTGCATACGGATCGAGTTGCTTTTGGTTATTGACCACCCCACTGGTCGTTAATCTCACCGATCTGATCCGCTTCCGACGCCTCTGAGACGTTTCGATCGGGTTTTTCCTCGTTTGTCGACCTAGATGACCCAAATAGATGTCAATGTAGAAGGTAGGTACGCGTTGAAGGAAAAAGAAGAATAAAAAGTGTACGAGAGTCGGTGGGTGAATTTTTGGAGTGAAATTCTCGTATTTTACATATATCTGGCAACGTCGCATCAAAATGAAAATTTGAGAAAAATGAGAAGAGCACCGACCTAAAGTTATGAGCTTTTGAACGTTCGTTTCTCCATGCCCAATACGCTCTATTAGTGTGACGTCACACACCGCCATTTTTGGTTCTCCTGTCAGTGTTCGGAATCCAAACAAATAAATTGTCATTCAAATTAGTACAGTGTCGTTGAAGGAATTGGCTTATTTCATAAATAAGAGTATTTTAGATTGGGGAACGATTTCAGTATTAATTGATAGACAGAAGGAACGAGGTCAATACCAGTAAGTTTGAATCCTGTACCATTCCCCAGATTTTGTAAAAAGCTGTGTTTATTAGTTGAACTTCAAGTACGAACTTACTGGCATTAATCTCGTTCCTTTGTCTATCAATTAATAGTAAAATCGTTCCTTAAATAATCTTATTTATCAAAATAAGCCAATTTCTTCAACGACAACGTACTAATTTGAATGACAATTTGTCTGTTTGGATTCCGAACACTGACAAGAGAACTAAAATGGTGGTGTGTGACGTCATCACCAATAGAGCGTATAGCACATATACAGGGTGAGTCAAAAATGTGTACTGAGCTTTTTGGGGTGACAGTACATTGAAAAATAAGTTGGATGAATAAACTTATGGCCCAAAATGCATATTCAGGGAGATATATCCTTCCAAAGTTGATAAAATAAAATCAAAATTCCGCATAAATGTATGTTGTTAAAACATACTTCTACATTTCTTATATTGTTATAAAGGGTGCTTTTAGAGGGTGAGTCAAGATTTTTTTGGGACAACTTATATGGTTATCGATGAATCACGCGATGAATGAATCTGCTGACATCATGTGAATATGAAAACTCAAATATCTCGGAAACGGTTCAGTTTTTTTTATTTGGATGGAAGTACATACCTTTTTTATGTGATTTTCTTCGCTCCATCGAATACTTTTATTTTTTACCATAACAAATACAACGAAAAAAGTTGTCCCAAAAAAATCATGACTCACCCTCTAAAAACAACCTTTATAACAATGTCAGTATTGGAGAAGTGTCATAAAAAAATGTATTTCAACAACATACATCTATGCACGAAATTTCAATATGGTGTCATTCACCGTTTGAAAGTTATGCGGAGAAATTTTTTTAATTATTAATTATTAATTTTATCAACTTTCGGAGAATATAGTTCCCTCAATAATGCATTTTGGGCCAAAAGTTCATTCATCTAACTATACTTATTTTTCAATGTATCCCTCCCAGAAAGCTCAGTACACTTTTTTGACTCACCCTGTAAACATACACAGTGTGTGTTCCTAAACTGGAGGTACAAAGGAAAATGAGAGATTCCTTCTAGATAATTCTAAGAAAGAAAATCTCATAAACATGGGCCCGCAAACACTTTGTTTTCGAGATACAGAGTGTTACAGTTTTTTCATGTTTTTTTTCATGACACTTTTTCTTCACAAGATATTCGACTTAAAGTTGGCATAGATATGCTAAATTTGAATGCAAATCTACAGGATGCTATTGTTTCTGGAACAGTGCCCGGTTCTATCTTACTAAACTTATTTTTGGTGGGCCAGTGGTAGTTAAAAAAAAAGTAAAAAAAAAACTTTGGTCCAGAACTATACTTTTTAGTATCTTGTAGTTTTTTCGTATCTGCTAACCATTTCGACAGAATAAAATTAAAACAATTCTCTAGTAATCCTCAGGAAAATCCAAATTATTATAAAGATCCAATTAGTGAGATGTGATGAATAGATTAATTATAACTTTTGGTATTTATTTACCCAATTAATAAGTATTTGATAAACTCTCAATCAAAATACTCAGATACAGTAAAGTTATGTGGTGTCCAGGGAACAATTGACGCATCGATGAATGAAGGCTCAAAAGCTCCAGATTTTACCTAAAACTCAACCAAGCCATAAATCTTATCCGCAATTTTAATTAGATTGTATCGATCCTAATTTTTTTAAGATTGTTTGTTCTCAAGAAATAATTCTGTAAGGTCCGTTTTTTCACCTCTAACACTCCATATTTTCTCGTTTTCATGAAGCAACCTGTTCAATAATTAGCAATCCAGCAAGAATGCGAAGAACATCCATCAAAATTACTCAATACGCTCAATAAACTCAAAGTCATCCTGATTCCATCGCATAACAAATCGATTACAATTTATGTTTGGTCTTTTTATTATTTTTGTAATAACAAGACAATATTATTGAAATATAAAAATAAGAATATAGATTATCGAATTCCCATTTAATTTCATTTTGCCGTATACGTTCCGAAGCGGTTTCTTCAAATCAGAAAAGATGCAACAAACATGTGGAAAGAAGACTGCAGATAACGGTTATCAGTGGGAACAAACAGAATTAATATAGAATCCGAGATAGGACGTTTTCTCGAGAGATTCACGTTATCAAGGGCACATTTCGAGCGAGCCGATAACCCGAACTTTATCGGGGCTAAAAGTCAAACTGACAAATATTGAACGTGTATCGATGACACTCGTAAACGAAATCGTTATTTTCTATAGATAAAAGTCTCCCTTATCTGACCATCATAACTGCCAACTGACGAATATCCATCTATCGACTTAGATTTCGTGAATATGTTTATGTAAGGAAGTTTTTGGGGTCCATCCAGCAATAAGAATGATAAATAATGGCAACACTGTATACTATTCTTTGACATTTCTTATGTCATTTGTGCAGGTTATGCAATTCAATCATGGAAAATAGAAATTGTCAAATTGTTTAGTTAAACTCGATGAATAGTGATGGGATTCACTGAATAATATCTTAGATTCCTCTCAGTATTCACAAATGGGCACTGTATTTTATAAAATAATTTAAACATTTCTAAACATTGTTGAAGCGTGTATATTTCCATGATTGAATGGCATAACCTATTGATCACAAATGACATAAGAAATGTCAAAAATAATACACAGTGTTGCCATTATAACTATTTCAAATTGTATTAATCCAATTGGAAAACTCTTAATATTCCTGCAGCATCAAATTACAAATAGCAAATAACAATAAACAAGTATCGTATGTTTTAGAGCAGTGTTTGAGTAAACCAAATCAATCAATAAATAATAAATAGAAGCTGTCCAACTTTCAACTTGAACGGGATTTCTCATTGAGCGCAACAAGTACGTTCATTGTATTATTGTATTAAATGATCGCATAATCAACTGATGTATTTCAGTGATTGATACAATATACTTTTTCATCAACATAATGAAATTTCATTCCTTAACGTTTATCCCTATTAATTGAGAGTATGAATATCATCAATATCACTATTCTCAAATTGATGTAGAGTGTTCGTTACTTCGTTGAGATATTGGACAATTTATTTTCGATATTCTTCTTGAATTTTCTCTGGTTTTTAATACGCCATCAACATAAAATTTCGAGGATGAGGCTGGTGCCACTGTTACGGTGAATGGATTGCGTTACCGAGCTATGATTAATGATTTTTTTATGGCCTCAATTAGAAGCTGTTGAAGTTTATTTTCAAACAAGATGACGCTACATGTTTCACAAGAAACGAAACTATTACAATTTTTCCCATAAAGGGAACTCGGCCAAAAATTACTAGGTAGGCACTAGAAAATTAAGTGATCCAACACCCAGTTGTAGGAACGTTCATTAAAATTAAATGCCACCTTAAAACGGCGCTGGTAGCCAATAGGCTGCTCGTATTGGAGTATTAAAATTTTAATGACGGCATTAAATTTCAAAGAACTTTCCTGCAACTGGGTGTAAGACTACAACAGACTTCCTTTAGCATGGAAAGAGCTAGAGGTGAAGTACCTGAAACAATTTCTACAAAAGAATCCTTCCTACAACCTGATGGCATTCAATGTTTCCAACACTATTTGATTATGGTGTATATACAGGGTTTTCCGCCATTGAAGCAACGCTCAATTATGATTAAGCGTGGAAATTTTCAAATTTTATTTTGAAACAGTATCGTTAGGCCCAATCAGAGTAACATTCTCAAATTGTTTGGAAATACACAGTGTAAAGTGTAAATGACCAAACATATGTTTTTTTTCTTATAGAACACCTTATTTTTATCGAATTTTCAGATTGCATGGAATAAATGAAGCCTAGTTTGTTCTAAGTTTCGCATGCATTTTGAGTTATTTCAATTTTTCACAGATCCGAGTATTTTTGGAAAAACCTAATACAGTGAACTCTCGCTAACTCTAAATACCACGGCACCAAGATTTCTCTTCGAGTAACGTATAGTTGGATTTAGGCGTAGTTCGAGTTATACAGGTCATATTTGATTGATTCGACAGAAGTAATAAGCTATAGAGGTAAACCAAATAAAATTTCGAGTTATAGAGGTAAAGAATTGTGATATTTATACCCTATAAGTAGCATAGTATTTTTTTGGTGAATTAACTGAAAAATATTTGACGTTAGAAAATAGATCAATATCAATTGACGAATTCTGAATATTTTAATATTTTTTCTGATGAAGGAGTCTGATTTAGACTTCAATACGTATTAGAGTTAATTAGGTAATTCAAAGTGTTATTGTTCCTTTATTTTTAGGCAACATTTTTTCTACTCCTGACAAATCAATGCAAGAATGGACTCAGGAGCATTTCATTCAAATTTTTTAACTTGGTTCAGAAATGGGGATTGAAAATCCTTAATAATTTTTTCCCACAAGGTCTTATTTTCTGGGAGGTCTCACAGAGCCTTAGGAGAGTCGAGATAAAAAACATTGAATACAGATGTATTCAGTATAACCCAAACTTTCAACTCTATATAATATAAAGAAACTTTGAGCATATAATTATATAATTTTCCTGTTAAAAGAAGTCTCCACTCTCCTTATCTGCTTGAAACTATTAAGAAACGCGTTTGCCAAGTTAGTACATTTTAGATGAAAAAAAAATCGATTAAAATATACATTCAACACAACTGTTTTTTCCAAAAACATACGTGATGTATGACCTGCAGATTTTGCTTCTTTTGATGATATCAAATATGACCAATTCTCGGTAAAATAATAATAATAATTTCGAGTTATGCATGGACATTTAATCGACTAAGATTGTTTTTTTCAAGAGGATTGAAAATAATTCGAGTTATCGAAGATTCAAGATTCCAAGTTAACGAGAGTCTACTGTAACTTCGAAATAAATGAATTCATTGGATTGAGATTCTGAAAGAAAATACTAAAAGAACGCAGGTTAATACTGCCTTTTTGTTGATCATTGCGAACTCTACTGGGTGTTTAAAATGAGACAATTTTTTGATGACTTATTCTTAATGGCAGAACCCGTATTTAATATTTTTATTAGAAAAAAATGGTCTACCAAATGAAAAGATTAAATAAAAAAACAGAGTTAGTCTTATAGTTCTCGAGATAATTTCGGCATCGAATTCGGGACACCAAATTCGTCTCAAAATCAACCAAACTCAACAGGCACGAAGCCGCGAACGTGACATCAGTACCAACGTTGAAACATATTCCAACATTCGAACCACGCCCGACAACAACGTTGCCTCATAATTCATTTCCGCAAAACGAACGGAAAAAAAGGGCATGAATTGATTACGAAACGAACGAACGCCCGACGCGGGTCGGGGCGATAAGTTACTGCCAAGGGGTAGGGGGGGTAGTTGGGGGCGACAAAGGTAAGGGGAGAGAGGGGGTAGTAGCCCTGGAAAATATTCAACCCCGCAAAGGTCGAACACGCGAATTAATAACTGCCGGTCAGCGGTCCCGACTCCTTCGCGGGCCCAGCCTTCGCGGATCGGTAAAAAACGCCATCGCAGGAATTCGTATTATTATTATTACCAGTTGGATCGAGAGCTTAGAGGTCGACCGGTCAGGAATTGGGTCTCTATTATTGCAGATACACGCGTTTACCGATTCCGCGAATGTCGAACGTATGTGTTCCTGTATGAGAAGTTTCTATGGTTGTAGTCTATGGTTTGACAGTTGAGAACGTCAAACTGTGTTGACATAAACATGCATAGAAAAACCTGGTGTGTCTACTTATAACTGTTAGGGCCAGTTGCACCATTTGCCTAATCGTTGATTAAAAATTTAAACATTGATTACTTTCTGATTTCTCTTGCACCATCTGTCAAATGACGTTTAATCTGGCATAATCACCGATTACACTAAACAGGAAAATTTGGACGTTTATTTTCCCGATTAGTTTTAAACAGGGTTCTGCGCATAGACCTAATATCAATTTGATATAATTTCTATGGTTCTGCGCAACTCAAAACGTCAAAACATATGACTTATCACATAACCATAAACATTATGTCTTTATGGGCATAACCTGATGGTGTCACATTATATGTTTCTGTGTTTGGTTATGTGAGGAATTTCGAAATTGAAATATGGATTCTGATTCAGATCGTGAATTATCATTCAATGACAATTTATGATGATAATTTGTGATTTATTTTAACTTTGTCACCACAAGAACAGAGAACATTATACTAGAAAATTGAAATTCCTGATTTTGCTATGATCACCGTCGATATTTTGAAATGTTGCCAAACATATCTCATGTTTAGCTAAACATCGATTATTATCAAACGGTGCAATCGGTAGAAATTATAATCATCGATTAGTACTAAACATTGATTAGGTAAACAGCGTTTATTTTTTGAATGGTGCAATTGGCCCT
Source organism: Harmonia axyridis (assembly GCF_914767665.1). Lineage (NCBI taxonomy): Eukaryota > Metazoa > Arthropoda > Insecta > Coleoptera > Coccinellidae > Harmonia > Harmonia axyridis. The sequence goes on from NC_059505.1 coordinate 39,454,336, forward strand.
AAAACTTTCAGACACGGGAGATTTTTCAGATTTATACCTACTTGATTCCGAGGGATCGCGTCTGTTTCAGATGGCGCATACAGCGTTTACATTTGTCATTTCGATTGTCGACTCTTGTGACCTTTGAGTATAGAACAATAATATTTTATATTCCATGCTCGTGATAATCTTCTATACTCTGTTATAATTATCCATTCATTTCATCAAAAATTCGATAGGAACTGAATTGTACTTCATTGTGAAAGTTTGCAGTGTCTAAAATCAGTATTTCATTTTTAAACGGCGCCAGACAGATGTTCAGATTCAGAATTTGAACAATTCTGAAGAGCGGCACCTCACAGAACTCTGGTAAGCTAAACACCAAAGCAACAGGTGGACTATCTCAAAATGTTTGAAGCAAAATCGAATCAGTGAACACACCAGGTTTTCTTTGCGTCTTAGGTTAAATCTATAATAATAACAAGTACAACGACTTTCGACAAAACAAATGAAAATTTTAAATGATGCCATTGATCGGTCAATCTGCAGTAAATAAAACACAGGGACGACCATTCGTTCAAATTGAGCCTAAAAATGGCGAATGAGGACATAGAACCATAGAACTTAAGAATACAATTGATAGAACTGAACTGTCACACGTCAAAATAAAAATTATTGTGCCTTATAGTATTTGATTGTATATAAAACGAATTAATTTAACTGATGAATACTACAGTAACTAAATGAAATGGGCCTTACAATTTGAATAAATCCCAAAAATCAGGTAATTAGAGAATATAAACAAAAAGGCCGCCATATTTAGGCTCAGCCAACCAAAAACGAGACCACGCTTGTCGCCACTGTGGTTAATTAAGTAATTATAGGTCCGTATAACGCCACCTTAAGGAAGAAAAGGGAAATGGGACCTATGCCTAGCCGAGTTGCCAGAATTATCTTAAACTCGCCATAGAAATAACCTACCCAAAAAAGCAACGTTTCAAGGTTGACAGTAGCGGAAACTGTCAAAATCGGGTGACAGAGAAGTAACAATCTCTAAATGGAATCGAGAAAAACCATTAGAGCACGATATAGTGTGTGCGAGGTCTTGGATCGCTTCGACAACCTATACCAAAACAGAGGCAAAATACTAAAAAACATCGCCGTGACCAAACCATCCAACATACAATCCTGTGCGTCCTCATCCATATTAGAAGATATACGCAGCAGTTTCGGAGACTTCGAAAAAACCCTCAACACTACAACCAAAACTATCAAGAAGCAGAGATACCCCCAAACGAACGTTTAGGACACATCGAGACTCACAGTTCCAAAATGTCCAAGAACAATGGTTGCAAAATTCACAAGGGAAACATTCCCAGCGTCAAAATTCACGAAGACAAAATTCACAGCGTTAAAATTCACAAAGCCAGACTTGGCAGCATCAAAAGCCACAAACGCAAAATTTGCAGCATCAAAATTCACAAAAGCAAAATCAGTGTCAAAATTCCCTGAGGCAAAATTCACAATGTCAAAATTCCAGTGCAATGTCAGACGAAAGGAAGGAAAGCACTTCCGGCGTGGCGGAAACGATAGAGCACCTCTACAGAGAGAGACGCCAGACTTTGGAGGAGATGCTGAGGAAGTTCAAGGAGGCGAGGGAGAGGATGAACCGGGAGTACAGGAGCAGACGTCACGAAACTGCCAAACACGGGACTCTGAAGGCAGTCAAGTTGTCGAAGAAGGTCACGATAGACGCGAGGGGTTTAGATACAGAGAGTCTGGAGGAAAGGCCTGCAATTTCAGATTACAAGGCCGAGGGATCAGAGGATTGCAGATACAAGGTGCAGAATTTGGTCACGTACAAGGAGTCGAGTCTGCTGAAGAAGTTCAAGAAATATAAGTAATAATCGTTTGGTTTATTGTTGATTGGTTCTGAGGGATTTCTCCAGATCTAAAGGAAAGTTTGTGTTCCTTAAGCTCCAAAATATGATAATATACTCGCAAGCCTATCTTCTAGTACAAAATATAGCAAATTATCTACAGAAATTTGTGTTTTTTTTCCTAAAAGACTAGAATCATTCATTCCAAAACCAAACAGGTTCTCCTCTCACAGATATTGAGCAGAGTCAAGATAAAGAGCATTGAATTTGGATATATGTAGGTGGATATGATCAATTCTGAGCAATGTTATCGTTTTTTCACTCACTAACCAAATCAACATTACATGTCTCTTTTTCCCTAAAAGTGTAGAATACTTCATTCCAGAACCATACAGCTTCTCCTGAAGCTCTCACAGAGATTTAGGAGCTATTCTGAGCAATGATATCATTTGCTGTCACTAACTAACTCAACATTACAGACCCTAAAGAATCCAATGCACCCAAAGAGATTTTAAGTTGCTTCGGAAGGACAACATCAAGAACTCTGTAGGGAACATGTGTCTGAGATGGTATACTATTTGAAATCAGATCATATCTAATTCAAAATAACGAGGACGAGATGAAAAGCTGGTTTGATATATCGTCTTTGCAAAAGTTTATTGAATATAATAATAATAGGAATTTACAATACGATACGACCACAAGAAAATGTCTGCTATGTCATCTCACAAAAAATATCGCCTCCATGAATTTTCTCAAGATGTAAAAACTTCATGTGCATGCACTATTGCAGAATGGACTAAATCTTACGAAGATGTCGACACTCCTTATTCCAGGGCCTGCTAATTATACTAGAGCCAAATTTTGAACTCTGAGAAACAGCGCGAATATCATCTCATCGACTATGCCATCTCAAACACGTTGTAGTTTTTGGAAAGCAGAATTGCTGAGGTCTTTTGATTCTTTCATAATCAACTTGAACTAGCAAAAATATTCAGTGTTTTCTATCCTGGATCTCTTAGACCTCTCAGAAGCTTAGAGTGTGATCCAGTTAAGAAAAGCTGTTGTGTTCTATCTAAGCTTCATTACTGTATCTAGCACCACTTCAGACACAGCACTGTTAACTTTTAAACCACTGGATCAGCTGATCGACAAAGGCAACACTCATCTAGAAAACTAAGAAAAAACGTGACCAAACTAATAAATAAAAGATATTTGGTTAAAAATGATCATCTCATGTGCAGAAGGAACATACACAGCCTGTACAATTGCTTCGCGGCTGCAGTTCAGAAGGGTACCCGATCTTATTGCACCTCAAGATTTCATCGCTAGATCTGGCCACTTTATTTTACACCACACATTTATGAGATCATCCGCATTTCTCGGATCAAGGCGCGTCGACGTGCCACGTTGCCAAACTGTACAAATCGAAATGTCTTCTCCGAAAACTCTCGACGTCAATTTCTTGGAAGGTGCAAAAAGCTACTTTTGGATATACAAGTAGTTGTCTGGGTGCAATATACATTGCGCATTTATGGTATTCAATGCTAAGATGGTATTAAAGGAAAGATACAGCCTTCTACAGAGATGTCGACTAAAATATGAATATCAATATGATTTCAATGAACTGTCTCATGTAAGATTATGAGATTTGGTTCGGTGTTTCCGATATTTTCCTTCTTTTGATATCGTCTTTATTTTTATTCACTAATTACTTTTAGGGGTTACATTCCACTGTGACCTTAAGATCTATTATACCTAACAGTGCTGTTCTCATCACCATCACCATCTACATTTTTCCTTTTTAGTTCCAGAGTTCCAATTGCTGCAAGGAGGTTACATCCCCTCTCATACAAGTCTCGTTCAGAGCTTTTTTTCATATCGGCTAAAAATTGCAGACGTTTGGTAAACAGGTGATCAGGAGTTTCTTCCTCCTCCCCACAGAATCTGCACTCCTTAGTTTCTGATTACTTCTTTACTCATTGGTTGCTTCCAGGGACAGTGCCCTATAAAAAAGCCAGTGAGGAGGTGTAGCATCTTCTTACTTGAGATCCAGATACTTTTTGGATCTTACCGGGTTTTTCTTCAAGTCTCTTCATTCTCTAGAAACTACTTTGTATTCTATTGGCCCCTTCGATTGCACATTATGCAGCCATTGTAAAAAAACATTTGGTCGATTTTCGAAGAGCTATATTACCTTCAGCTAGTATTTTTAGACCCGTATTGAAGAAAGCAGTTCTGTAACTGTCACAAGAAGGGCCTTTCACATGTCTTCAGTTTATCGTCGTCTGTGACTCATCCGGAACTGAGAACAACTATTCTGCAATTACTGGAAAAACATTGATATACAAAGAGTTTTCTGGTAAAAAAACCCTCGAAAGATCTTTTACTTTTCCTGAAGCCCTTCGAAATGTGGGAGCTATCTACGAACCACCCTGTTTACACCGTTTATTTCAAAGCCCCTTTCGTATAGCCAGCCCCTCATGTTCTAAGATCACCTGTAGATTGCAACACTTCTCGTAGAAGCAGAACTTGTTTCAAAGCAACCTCAAAATTCGAGGAAATCCGCGTAGATCCGGCAACGTGGCCGCGGAGTCTCTGTCTATATTTAGACGTCCGGAACGACAGAAGGAGCCCACAAAAGATCTTCGTGCGATCGTTTGGTTACGCGATTGCTATTGCCTAATTGTTTTCGAGATGTGTTTATTGCCCGATCGTCCCGATTGTTCGAACAGTTTGATCGACTTGTAGTACTGGTTTGCCGCTGATCCGAAGGATGCTGGGCGTTTCGGAAGTGGGCGTAGGGACATATACTCTGTGACGTAAAAAATGCAATGTTTCGCGACCAAAATTGGCAGAATTGTCGAAGGGAGAAATTGAGCAAAGGATACATTTTTTATCCTTTATTAATAATTTGGTACATCAGCACCCTTCTTCTTGGCATGGATTCCACCAGGTGGTCGATTTTCTCCTGAGGTATTGCATCCCAGGCAATCTATAATTCATGGAGAAGAGCTTTCAGTGTCTGAGGATGATTGGCTTATTGCTTCTTCCCCTCTTATTCCAAACATGTTCTATAGGCGAAATATCTGGAGATCTAGGTGATCACGTCAAGATATTGACGTCAGCCTCTTCCAAGTGCTCCATAGATTGCCTTGGAATGTGAGGACGAGTATCATCGTGTTGAAAATCGAGTAATTCAGCTCCTGAAGGATTGGAAGGATATGGGATTCTATCACTTCATTAACATATCGGTGGGCATTACTACTGCCTTGGACAACTGAGACCTGCTTCCATAAAAAAAAATAGTAGCCCATAATAAATCCCTTACATTGTGGTGCAAATGCTCTTCAACAGAAAAATGCACATTGCGATGTTATCCGAGTCGAGGTCTATCTATCAGTCGACCATCAGTACATTCTAAAATGAAATCGGTATTCGTCACTGAAGACCACCCTTTAGGGGACGCACAACATATGGTCGATAAGACTCAAGCCAAAAGATCTAATTCGATGACAAACTGTACAAACCATTGATAGGCTATACATAGATCTTCCACTAAAGAATAGGTACAGGTCTCTCAATAATTAATCGAATATGGCGATCTTCGACCTCAATTGTCTATTTTAGCTCTCCAATTCATTGTCAAAGACGTTTTTGTCCTTCTCTAGACATGTTTAATACCTCAGTGATCCAGTCTCTGTGAAATCACTAACTTGTCACTAGGCATGAATGCAGCCTAAAAACGCAAAAAGGGACACAAAAATAAAATAATTGCAAATAAAAACAAGACCCAATTCGACTTCAATTTCAACCTTCAACCAGTTGGATATTTCTGCCAAGTTAGGTCAAAACACTGCAAAGCCTTCTAGGTGTTCCATATTTTATGTCTCTGAGTTTATCTCTAATTTTTCAGCGAGTATTCGTCCATCTGTTTGCCTGCTTTCTAGTATTGTTCGTATTCATAACGTTGAATTGCTGGGTATATGAAAGTGCTAACTGCTAACTGCTAACGCTGGTTAGGTTGCTAAACCTTCTTTTGACAACTGATATTTGTCTTTCAAAGTTGGGCCTTTTTGTTTGGAGAAAATTGGCAGCGTTTCTCGATCGAAGAATGAACAAACACACCAATGTTTATCAGATAGTCGAACTATAATACTTTAGTACTATCTACAAAGACTTCCTCATAACTTATTTACAACCAGTGGAGCAAATATTGATCATACTATTCCCAAATTTTTTCGAAATTCTGCTTAATTTTCTATGGTTCTGGTTATCCTAACTACACGAAATTTTATACATAGCTGTGATCAGGAAATATTCAGTATTTGATATGTATTCCTTTCCCAATATTCTCCTCCAAGTTATATGGTTTTGATGCTGTGCTCAGCATGAGATTATGGACTGAGTTTGAAATTGTTAATTCAAACCTTAGAGTAATAAACATATATAGAGGGAGTATACGTAGTTTTTACATGTCCCCAACATGGTTATATTACGTTATCGAAATATGATTGATTTTCAAATCCACAATTTTACTGTATCCTTATGAATGTATATTTATTTGAGTGATTCCCGATTAAATATGCAAATTTGAATATTTGGAATACCAAATTTTTCCTAATGGTCGAATTTATAATAAGCAGAATATTTATTATTTTCTGTATCTACCTGCTGAAATCCAAGGTTTGGCAACTTTTGCTCTCCTAGTGTCATCGGTTGTCTCACGTCGTTTGACGCGCTTGAAGTTTGTTTTATGAACTTCTGATATATTAAGGTATTCATCTCAATATATTTTGAGTTGATATGAAACGGCACTATTGGACATAATGAGTGCGTTCTTCGTGGAGAAACTTGCGAATTGAGTGAAATATCGTATCACTCATGTTTTAATTTCAGCGCGCTTCATGTCAAATTTGATAGTTCATGTTGGAAACAAAATTTGCTTACTGAAAATGACATATGCTCCCTCTATCTATGTTTATTACTCTGAGTTTCTAACCAACATTCAAAATCTTAATACCGTAGGTTTCCTGAAATATTAGGTAATTTTTTTTTAAAGTTATTATAACATTTTCGATTGTTCTGGTAACGCTATCATTATGAAATTTTGTACGAGGCTTGAAATTATCGTTCTTTATACAAATGCAAATTTTCATCTCGATCGAATATGAAGGATTCAAATTAGAAGGAAAATCAAATTTCGAACAGCCATTTTCATGTTTGATTAAGTTTGATTAAATATTCAATTGAATGACTAGTTATTCAAATTGTAAAATCTGAAAAATCAACTGTGTAGCCAAACAATTGGTATTTACATAATTAAAACGCGGAAGAATTCAATTTCGATTCAAATGAATTTCCATCACGTAAAGACCCAGCTAATCTAACCTCATCGTTCCAGACAATTCCCGGCTCAAAATACAGACATCGTAACAAAACGATCCGTTCCGAGAACAAGCGCTCAAAAAGAAGAAGAAGAAGAGCCATCGGTATCGATAACGCCTAGAGGGCGCCTCGTTAAACATCCAGTTAAATTCGAAATGCAAGAAAGTGATTGAACGAGTCCTGCTCTTATCGCGTGGACATTGGCCCCTGTCTCCCCACCCGGACGGCACGCCATTGCGCCGACGCCCTCGCGTTCGCCGCCGCCGTCCTCGCTCACAGCCCGCCGACTAAGCCCAATTTCTGTCAGTTCCGAAGCGATTTTTGCGCGAGGCTTCAGGCTAGTATGTCCGTCCGTCCAACCACCACAACGTTGTTTGTTTCACCCCCCTGAACGAACAGCCCTGCCCCCCGCATGTATCTATTTTCGAATTTTCCCACACATCAGTGAGCTTTAAGTGCACAACGACCACGATGCGCCGCCAGATCAAGTAAGTGACAATTTTTTCGAATTTTTTTTTTCTCCGCCAACTGGGCAAGTCGCGCGGGACGCGAAAGTTGGGCCCGTCATGAGGTTTTCCGCGTATTTTTCAGGTTAGGTTGTCGCGGTGTGGCCGATTGGGAGTCGCCTTTTCGGAATTTGTTACTGGTTTCCTGGAACCGTGGTAGATGCGTCGTTCGAGATCGCTGGGCGTTTTTCCTCGTCTTGCTGGACGTAAATACGTCCCAAGGTCCGAGTAACAGTGAAAACTTTACGTAGGAGAGTTGGTCCTTCGACGTGGATAGGCGAAAAATAGACAATAGTAGAAGAGTGTGTAACTGATAAAAACTAAACAACGGCATTTATCGAAACGGTTTTCCTTGAAAAAGTTGAATTATATTCCTTGACTTTCCTTAAAATGATCAACCCGAGTTTAAAATGCTTAAATTCATCATAATTCTTCGACTTAGCGGGAAAAATGTGATATACCGAATACCCTGTATAGAGCGTTTCACAATAAGAGCTGATCCTTGAGATTGTGTATCCTTGGGTACTCTTAAGATACACCTGTGTCGTAAACCTCTTCACTTTTGAGCTACATGGTGTTAAAGTTTCGAGAAAAAGAATGTTTTTTATATGTAGTAACTTTAACAGCTTCATAGATACATTTTCCCATGAATTTTGGCAGACATCAAATGCCAGATCTTGATAATTTTTCAAATTTGAAATCATGGGGTGAATTTCATATCTTTATAATTTTCTATCGAAAATTTTCTCGATAACAAAAATATTAAATTGAATATAATAAATTATTTCAGTAGGTGATGAATATCATCACCAAATTGATAGTAATGACAATGAATATCTTGAACAAAAACGAAAATAATTCAGATTAGCTATTGAAAGTGACCACTACAAATATCTAAAGTTGTTAAAGTTATGATAAAACAATTTATCTTGAAACTGTTAACACTCTGTTGCTCAAAGGTGGAGAGTTTTAAGATATAGGTTTTCAGAAACATTTGTTCTTAGAAGCACCTAAGAACCCTCAAACATTTATTCTAAAACCTTTTGTATACCTAAGTCCATGTGTAACCCACACATAGATTTAATATAATAATACTTATTACACTGTTCCAATTCTTTTTTTATGTTTTATCGTATTTCTCGATTTCTCAAATCTGTTTTTTCAATTGTCAGTATTCAGACCACCATATGATACGATTCCTTTCTCTTTTTTCTTTCACCACATGCAGTTGAGACTTATCTTTCTATCCACCCTTAGGTCAAACTGTCAACAAGCATGAGTAACTTTATCTCGAAGAGCCATCAGCGTTAAGATTTGAATGTATACCCTCAGCTGGGTGCCTGAAACACATGTGGATTTCAAAGCACCCTCTTCCAAATTAGTTTCTAGGAGTCAATTTATTACTTAATGCTCTTCGAGACAAAGTTAATTGGAAAGAATAGGGGGTCGAATTGGAATTTGCTCTGACGTTTACAGATTTGTCAATTTTTGAATTCGAGTTTAAATTCGAGTTTATTGAGTACTTATTTTAGTTTAGAGAAAAGTTGTTCTGCATACGGAAAAAAATGAAAAACCTAATTTTGATGTGAAATTTTGGGATTTAGGCTTTCAAAAATCACATGTGTTCGAATTCAATACTAGTGGTCCTTTTAAAATGAATTTTTGATGAAATATGCTCTCCATAATTTCGAAATCAAACCAAATTTCTGTTAGGTACACTAGCATACAAAATATCTTACCCTTGATTTGACTCCAAAGTATCAGCTGGGAGTTTAGCTTTCTCGGTTTTTACGATTAGGAAATAAGAACTTGAGAAAATATAATAATTATCAGATTTTCTTCTAACAGAATGATATAGTCTACGTGTTGAACGAAAGAACACATCATCATCTGAATTTTAATATCTGCAATAGACAAAATATTTGAAATTATTTTTCTGCGGTGTTAAATGAGCACATGAAAGTCGAATTCGCATAAATATTTCTTGAAAAAAAAAGGCTAAATTTAATCAGTCCTTCCAAATTCAATTTCACCCGGTCAATGATTTCATCTTGATATATAGGTCTAACAATCTAGTGTTTGTTTCCGTTATTTATTCAACCATTTTCCTGTGAAGATCTTTTATGTACCTGAGTTAAAACCTAACTATAATTCAATACTATTTAATTTTAGAAATTACCTTGATTCATTCAATTTTTACCATAGCTATCTGTTCGAGGCTAGAAATCGTTGTTACTTAAAAAGCCTCAAGTTTTTAATGTTCTTGGCAAAATGGATATGTTCAGAGTTTAGACTCTTCAAAATAACTACCATATTTTAGTGTGAAGTGGAGAGTTTTCTGATAGAAATGACACAATTCGAAATGGTTATAATGGCAACACTGTCAATTATTTTTTGACAATTCATATGTCATTTGTGTTCAGTATGTTTAATCATGGAAACTACCGCTTTTTATTGTTGAATTGTTTTATCAAAATTCAGTGCTCATTTGTGAATACTGGGAGAAATTCAAGAAAAATTCGTAGACGACATTAGTCAGTTATTCTACTCGCTATACGCTCTATTAGTGTGACGTCACACTCCGCCATTTTTGGTTCTCCTGTCAGTATTCGGAATCCAAATAAATAAATTGTATTTCAAATTAGTACGGTGTCGTTGAAGGGATTGGATTATTTCCATAAATAAGAGTATTTGAAGAACGATTTCGGTATTAATTGATAGACAGAAGAAACGAGGTTAATACCAGTAAGTTTGAATCCTGTATCATTCCCCAGATTTTGTAAAAAGCCGTGTTTATTAGTTGAACTTCAAGTTCAAACTTACTGGCATTAATCTCTTGCCTTCTGTCTATCAATTAATATTAAAATCGTTGCTTGAATAATCTTATTTATCAAAATAAGCCAACTTCTCCAACGACAAGGTACTAATTAGAATGACAATTTGTTTGTTTGGATTCCGAACACTGACAGGAGGACTAAAATAGCGGTGTGTGACATCATCACTAATAGAGCGTATTGTATCATTCCTGATGAAAAACGTCACAGCAGAAGACTAAATCTAAAGGGACGAAAATGTGCGTTCACTTCGAAGTGACATCGTTGTTAGCTCGCCCAATCCAGTGATATTAGATATAACTTTATCGAGTTGCTATAGTTTTTTTGCATATTTAATAACATATTATCTTTTGTCGAATGAATGTATATCGTTGTTGGAAGTCTATAATTATGTCAATAAACAGCAAAATACTTTTCATACTGTCAAATAGCTCCTTGCATTAGGTCAAGGACAACTATCACTTATACTAGAACAACTTTCTTCTTCAGAATCCGTTCGAAGACATCCAGTCGTATAAATCAATCGACCAAGCCGTCTAAAAACAGATGGTCGCCTTCTTAGGGCCTAGAATACCTTCCCCTCGTCCTCCACCACTTCTTTTTCGAAAACTAGCTAGACTATCCTCCCCACGTCACCGATGTCAGGGTGTTTGGTTACAAACAGACGTCCACAAAATCGACATGTGTTGTTCCTCTGCGGTACAAATATAAATTCAGAAGCGGAGAGAAACCGACGTTGTCGTGGAGAGCCACCAGTAGTCATTATGTATTCCATTTCAGACTTTGCATCTGAATTCCATATAAACTACAAGGCCACCTCGTGTTCGACGTCATTTTTATCGACAGGCTGCAAGTCGGTCAAGACTGTACACCGATTGAGCGATTGTGGTAACTGCTTGCTGAAGTTTACGAACTCGCGAGGTTTTTAAGTTTTCGGATCACCCCCGTACGTGTCGAAGGTCATAGAGTTTTCGATGGCGGGTTCATAGAATGGTCGGTTCTTGGTGGCTTGGCGCCATAGAGTAATAATCATAGATAGAGAGAGCATATGTCATTTTCAGTTAGCAAATTTTGTCCCCAACATAAACTATCAAATTTGACATGAAGCGCGCGGAAATGAAAACATATCAGTGATGCGATATTTCCCTCAATTCGCAAGTTTCTCCACAAAGAACGCACTTCTTATGTCCCAAAGTGAATCAATGTTTCATATTAATTCAAAATATATTGAAATAAATACCTAAATATATCAGAAATTCAGAAAACAAACTTCAATCGCGTCAAACGACGTGAAACAACCGATGATACTAGGAGAGCAAAAGTTGTCAAACCTTGGATTTCAGCAAGTAGATACAGAAAATAATAAATATTTTGCTTATTATAAAATCGACAATTAGGAAAAAAATCGGATTCCAAATATTCAAATTTGCATATTTAATCGGAAATCATTCAAATAAATATATTCCATTCAATATAATATACATTCATAACGATATAGTGAAATTGTGGATTTGAAAATATATCACAATCCGACAACGTAATCTAACCATGTTGGGTACATGTAAAAATTGGGTATACTCCCTCTATCTATGTTTATTACTTTATGGCGCCCATAGATTTGCGAATGGCCTAAGTTTCAGTGATTACCCAGCTCTTGATTAATTATCGAGGTTTTCTTTTTCCATTGCAACTTTTTCATCTATATCCCTCAAGTTCTGAAAAAACATTGTTTTCCCTTTAATTATTTCATCAACTTGGTGGAAATCATTAAATTGATATTAAATACCAGGTATTCTTATTTCCATTCCACTATTACATTATGTAAACTTTTTTTCAAAATAAACGAAATCTGATGAAGCTATTGTATAGCCAACTTTTGTAAAATTTCGATGTCTTATAAGCTATCAGTCAGTTTTGACAGAAATTTGGTGTGTTCATATAAAATTCGTCGATAAAGTTAGTCCAATTAGTTATTTTGGCTGTTTTATCAAATCTTCAATTTCGAATTTTATAGAAATGAATAAACAGCATAGAAATAATCAGATTGACGGAAGGACACTGCTCTTGTTATAGAAAGCTCAATTTTTCTGTGTTCATCAACAGTTGAAACCATAGAAATATTGGTACTCTTAGATAAAAAAAGGTTTTCGACCATTTTCTATTACTTATATCAATACATATCATACGATGTTATATATATTTGAAATCAGGAAAAATTAAGCTTTCAAAAAATGGCACAGAAATCTAAAGTTCCCATTTGAAAAAACATAACTTTGGGTCATAGCTTCGAAATTAAAAACCCTTTTGAAAATACGAGCACGCCACTGGATTTTACGTGAAAAAGTGCCTGTATAATGTTTTAATTTCAGAGCTCTAGCATCAGTATTAGCGGAGATATAAAAGTTTTTAGATATCGCCATTTTTCCAATTTTCGCTCATAACTCGAAAACAAAAGAAGGTGGCCAAAAATGAAGTCTACCCTTGTAAGTTTCTCAGAAAAACAGGACGAGAATAGGGTATCAGATTTTGTCTATCTCCTCTGGTTCAAAAGTTGTAGTACTAAAACATCGAAATTGGCCCACCCTGTACACACATAAAACGAACAGACAAAACCATTCCGAAAACAGAAACGTAAAAAACAATAGACGGTATGAGCTGGCACCCATAACAATTCAGGACAACGTTTCATGTTCCAAGTTCATCGGTAATTTCAAGCGCATACCCGACGCCGCTGAATAATTAACTTAAAAAAATGCCCGTACGCATAAAAACAAAGTGAATAGACGATTTCGCAAACAGTTTCTTCGTTCAAGGAGAAAATACAACTCAAACGAATAGCCTCTGCCAATTTTTCCACAAACGACGTATGTCATTCACATCAGCATCGATTTCTATGGAACGTGTCGTCATTCTCTGGTTCCGTTCCGCGCTATAAATATTTGGTTATTCTGTGTTCTCGGATACGTTACACAATGACAAGGTGTTAAAAGACAAAACTATGGGATCTTTTTCCGCGACAATTTCTTCCAGAACTATTTATAGACGATGCTGGCACGGGTCCGAAATACATTTTTAGAGAACTGGTAACGTTGAATACGTCTCTAGAGTTGTAGAATTGAACTGAGCACGGTATAAAAGAATGTCAACGGAGGATGAATGTTGGAAATTGACGGAATGTATTGGAGGTTATCGGAAATATTTTTAGTTCCTGTTTTGGCCAATTGATATTACAAATACGGTTTGAAATTTCGAGAGAGATATTTGCATTTGAGAGTGTTTTAATTTCGATGATCATCCGGTACATTCGACCTAATAAACGTTGCCTTATTATCTTTCGTATCTTTCGTTCATATTTCGTACATCGCAACAGTTATTCAAGAATGATTTATTTCATATTTAATTCCTTGATTTCATTCTTCGGATATCGAGAAATTGGTATGGACAATCAATTCTTTCTCCGATTCAGTAGCAAATCCAATTTCTAAAAAAATCGTCCGTGATATCTCTGTTTCACACAGAACGGAAATCTCCTGCCACAGATTTATATATCATCTGTCAAATTTCTGATACGGAAAACAGTTCTGCCAACCAGAATCTCTCGCCATTTCGTAGCTCGTTTTTGAATTTTGAACTCATGGAAGAATATCAATACTTTCTGCACTTGTATTATAAATAACTATTCATTCATACAGGATATTATTCTCGTCATGAGAAAAAATGTATAATATGTAATGCAATTCAGAATTAGATATAAAATGAAAGTCGAATAAAGGAATACATATATGAATAAAACATCGACTAATTCATGTTGATTTAAATTTTCACACAATTATATATTTATGATGTACAATAGCTCAGTTCCACATTGTCAAATTGTTTCTTAATTATTAGTTCCCAATGCGTAAAATGGAAAATATTGTGATAGGATGATGTTTTTCTGCCTGAAATTTGGCTTTCGTTTCAATGGCATAAATTATTTCAAAATCATATATATCACCATAACATTCATTCTTAGTTGAAATCTCAAATTTATATTGAATGTCGAAATCCCAGAATTATAATTTTCATATTTATTTTTAGGCAGAACAACTTTTGTGGACCAATTTTAATCACATTCTATAATCATCAAGCAACATCAAGTCTACCCAGAGTACTAATATTTATTACTCTATGTGCCTAACTAAATGATATTCTAAATTCCGCAACTTCACATCGATTGTCATTCCTGTAACCTAAAAAAATACATACCTTGACGTTTACAGTTGGATAATATTACGAAACCCAGGAGAGCCAACATTTTGGTTTCCGGAATTTTCAGTATTTCCGAAAAACATTCTTATAGTTATTCTTGTTAATCGATCCAGGTGTGTTTATAAAGATAAGGTTGTCAATCTGAATCGTAACAAATTTTCTCTATTTCAGTATCGTAATGAGTTCATTACAGTTCTAAAAGCAGTGCTGTAATGAACTCATTACAGCATCGTTTTCAGTTATATTTTTCGTTTTGTGGTTGTCTCTACTGCCTTTCAATCCTATCAAATTTCAACAAACGTCAATAATTGTCAACATAATGTATAATTTGGATATAGTGAAATGATTTGCAGCATTATTCGCAATTTCTCTTGATTCTGGTGGTGTTAAATCGATTTCGTCAGACATAATTCATGAATTTAATGCGTAATTTTAAATTATTTGAAAGTTCGAAACGTATGTACGATTCAAATTCAAATTCCGTAATCTGTCAATTTTTCGTAACAGTCACACCAACTGTCAAGATACAATACAAAAGTCACTAGGAAATAAAATCCGAATTTTTCATTGAATTTCGACAATATTTCACAAAGCTTGACTGAAATAGAGAAAATATCGTCTAATACTCGTTGCAGAAGGCAATTCCAACACTCTTGCGTTCGAAAACTCGCTCCTTCGTCGCTCGTTTTCGAATTTCGCATTCGTGTTGGAATAGGAGCCCATTCTGCAACTTGTTTTAGAATATACTATTCAATTCACTGAAATGCCCGCCAATAAAATGCAATGTTGCCGCTTGTCAAAAAAATATGTAAATTCGGGATATCTTTTCGAAATAATTATATTCTATACGCGATGCGACGTTGCCATATTTTATGTAAAATACGGAAATTCAAGACTTTCTCATTGAATTTTCTCGTATTTGCCGATAAGCTCGGCTGCAATCGATGTATCCATATCCTGATCCTTATAAAATGCGGACTTGCCGGTCCTACCGTTATGAAATTCCTCCTAGCGCCGATGGATTCTTCACCGGTAGAGAGAAAAACGTCTCGATGTTTATACGGACGAGAGAACCACCTAGTAGCTTGGCACCGCGTCAATTATTCAATTGCGATGCCCAATTTGTTTCACGAAGGCAACAACGTATTTTCGCGCCAGATCAAAGCAGACACGTCTCGGAAGTTTCTCTTTCAATATAAGAAGGAATTTCTATGACACGTCGTCGTTGGTGATCTGTGGAATTCTCGTCTAGTTGGTTTTCTGGAATGAGGTCTAAGCTTTCATCGTTTTTTGTTTGATCTGTTCTCAGAGTAATAAACATACATAGGGGGACAATATATCATTTTCAGTAAGCAAATTTTGTCCCCAACATGAACTAACAAATTTGACATGAAGCGCGCGGAATTGAAAACATATATGATCACTCAATTCGCGAGTTTATTCACAAAGAACGAACTGCTTGTGTCCCATAGTGAACCAACGTTTCCTATAAACTCAAAATATGTTGAAATAAATATTTATTCTGCTCATTATAAATTCGACAATTAGGAAAAATATCTATAAATACGTTTATTACTCTGTTGGTGTGTTTAACTCGTTTCGTCTTTTTTTAATGATGAAAAAAGAATCTTATATGTGCATTGTGTTGAAATAAGAAATGCTACCAACAGGAAAAAGACCTGTTTCAAACACGATTCCATTTCTACAATAAATGAAAATACTGCGAACAAACTGTGAAAAAAAACGCGATGTTGCCACATTCACCAAAAAATCGGGAATGACTTCCAATCCTAAAAAAAAAAAACGAGAATGCGATGTTGCCACATCCACCAAAAAATCCTACAAACCCAGAATCACACCGAATCTCCCAAAAACTAATCTCAACGCCCGAAACTCATCGAACGCCGATCAACTCCACCCCGTAGTCGGCGCACCTGTTGCGCGAACCAGCCTGCGGTCGTTACGTGTGTCTACTTTCGAACGAACGCACCCCTCCCACCTCCGGAACCACAGAATTGACGTTCCGTTTATCGTTTTCGTATGATAATTCGATGAAGACATTTAATTAGGCCCGGGTCTATTATGAAACGCGCGCGGTGAAAGGGACACGGTTAATTTCGACAACGGCCGGAGAAAACCGGCGACACTTTCCTTTTATAACGTGCGAAAATTCGAAATCGACCGTTTCGAGGAGATAACGAGCGTTTAATTCCGTAATACGAACCGACGTTTCGAGAAGAGCTCGTAAAATCATCAAGGTCGTTGCCGGGACGACGAGAACGTCTCGATGCATCGGCCTGGACCTTATCGGATGCAACTGGTCCGCCTAAAATGCTCGAAAACACGGGGTTGTCCATTCCCACGCCTTCGGCGTGAGTACCACGCTTTTTGGAAAACAACTAAATATTTTTCAATACGACAATAGGCAGATATTGTCAGCCAATAATGAACATAAAAGATAACTCACGGCGAGTTCTGAAAGAATATGTGCCCTGAAAATATTATACAGGGTGTTCCTAAATTGGACCTACAAACCAATATGTCCGATCATGGTGTTAAAGTTCGTTTTTTTTTCAAGTTTTTTTCTCATAGCACCTTCCCCTCACAAGATATTCAACTCGAATTTAGCACAGATATTCCAGTTTGAATTTTGAATGCAAATCTACAAGGTGATATTTTTTTTTGGAATAGTGCCCGCTAATTTCTTCCAGAACTTTTTTTAGTGGACCACCTGGTAGTTTAGAAAAATGTAAAAAGAAACTTCGATTCAGTACTACACTTTTTGGTTTCTTGTAGTCTTGCCGTATCTGCTACCGATTTCGAGAAAAAATTTCAAACAATTCACTAGTAATCCTCAGGAAAATCCAAATTATTATAAAGATCCACTTAATAAGCTGTGATGAATAAATTAATCATAAATTTTGGTACTTGTTTGCACAATCTGTAGCGAAGATTAATGAATTCAATGAACCAATCATCATAAAAAAGCAGGTCTACATTATACAAGAAACACCCTGTATCTCGAAAACTAAGCGTTTGTGGACCTATGTTTGTTAGATCTTTTTTCCTAAAATTGTCCGAAGAAACTCTCATTTCCCTTTGTACCTCCAATTTTGGAACACCCTCAATTATGAACATACATACATCAATATTAAAACCCAAATATTTATGTTAACTAAACACTTATAAATGAGAAAACGATAAACAATCGCGAGAAAGCGACTTTCACAATTTTACACCTTATTTAGTTCTTCTAATTTCATTATTACACCTTCATTGCATTTTCCACAATTTTTTGAACATTCGAGCCATTTCCTAAAAAATTTGGCAACCCTAAGGGCCAATTGCACCATTCAAAAAATGAACATCAATGTTTATAAATTCTACCGATGTTTAGCTAAACAGGAGATATTCTTGGCAACATTGTATAATCTCGACGGTGATCATAGAGAAATCAGGAATTTCAATTTTCTAGTATTATGTTCTCTGCTCTCGTGGTGACAAAGTTAACATAAATTAAAAGTTATTATTATAAATTGTCATTAAATGATAATTCACGATCTGAATCCATATTTCAATTTTGAAATTCCTCATAAAACCAAACACAGAAATGATCTTAATGGTTATGTAATAAGTCATATGGAATCGTGAAAATAAAAGTCCAAAGCTATTTCCTAAAGAATCTGACAACCCTTAAAAAAGGCAACCTCGCTTTCCTCCATTCGACTCTATGCTCCAAACCGACGCTCCTCTATGCCCCGCCACGGTGTCAAAATCCGATCGATGCTCGGGCAAGTCGAGCGCACGGAGTGTCTCTTCTGTGTTTACTGTCAATCATAAATGCGTGCCCGGTTCGACGAACTAGGCTATTATTAGCAAATATTGGATTTATTAATGGAGAGACGTTTCGAAGGAAGAGAAACCGTGAATAGAACGGAATTCCCGTACTTCAATTAAGAACAATTCGACATGCTACTGGACGGAAATCAAAACACTTGAGGCCGTTACGTGTCAAGGTCGACACAGAGAGAGATCCAACTCGGCACTTTGAGATTTAACTGTCACGCCGTCGACCGCCCCCACCACGTTTTGCTCCTTTTGTGAGCGAGTTGTTAGCCCGAAGTTTAGTTAAGTGGTTGTAACTATCGACAATCTGATTACACAGTCGTTACTTTGTCGATTTTCGACGTTGGCATATTGACGCGAATCTGTGCTCCTTAATCGAGTAAGACACGATTCGGTGGTTCGTTCGGTTTCTGTCATTAGAGTCAACTGTCAATTCAACACAGGAATGGAGCTGTCAATGGTTAGACACAATTTGGTGGTTCGTCGATTTCTATGAGTTACTCCTAAGAGTCCTTAGATGCATAGAAAACCTGGTGTGTCTACTCATACCAGTAAAACTTTCAGACAAAACGGGAGATTTTTCAGATTTTTACCTACTTGATTTCGAGTGATCGCGTCTGTTTCAGATGGCGCATACATCGTTTATATTTCTCTCGACTCTCGTGACCTTCGAGTATAGAACAATAATATTTTATATTCTATACTCGTAACAATCTTCTACACTCGGTCATTATATTCCATTAAAAATGCCATAGGAACTGAATTGTAATTTATTGTGAAAGTTTGTAAAGTCTAAAATCATTATTTTATTTTAAAATTTTTGAGTAACGCCACCTTATAGAACTCTGGTGAAGCAGAAGACCAAAGCAACAGGTGGATATCTCAAAAAGTCTGAAACAAAATCGGATCAGTGCACACATCAGGGATTCTATACATCTTAATTATTCCTGTGGTTATCTGTCATGAGTACGAATCCTCTTGACGTTTGGAGTATACGCTTCTGTGGACTGAATCTGATAAGTACAATTCGATGATTTGTTCGATTGTCATAAGTGTCATCAATGTAAATCGACGTAATTTTCGTTTAATCGTCACTGTGTAAAAATAATGGTGTATCCACCGATTAGATTTGGTGCAGGACATTCTGTCTAACTCGGGATTGGCGAAACTTTCTTTGCCTTCCGTTGTTGGCGCTATTTAGTGAATCTTGACGAGAGCGCCAATGAAAACGATGCGTTAAGAAACTAAATTCAAGGGAGTTGATGACAACAAAAAGTGCCTGTTAGATCTCCAACTTCTTCTAGGGTGAGTGAACACTCTAGTATTTTCAGAAATCTTAATCGTACCGAATGATGAACATTTAATTTATATTTTTCAATTTGCGAAACTGTCGCTTTCTGCTATTGCTTTTAGAGCATTGATAAGTCAGTCAGGTTTATTTTTCTGATTTCTTCACTATTATTTTTCAATACTTTTTTCAATCGTCCATAAGCCAATGTTTTAATATCATTCTCTAGTTGTGGAGTTTCTGTTTTTATTCTGATTTTTTCGTTTCTTACGTACCAGTATTCATTAAGTTCTTCTCTCAGGGTTTTGTTTTGTATTATTTCTAGTAATTTCAATTTCTTTTTGTTCATGATGATTATTCTAACTTTAACTGACTCATTAAGTGTGCTTTTCCTATTGATTAACGTGTTGAATGATTTATATTCTCTTTGCCATTTTTCCTGTAATTATTAAAGGCCTAATCTTCATCTATTATAATCCCTAGGTTTTTTATCTTGAATCTTCGTAGTAGTTTTCTTTCTTTTTATATCTGAACATGATTGCCTGACTCTTAGCTTCATCGATTTTGATTCGCCATTTGTGGTACCATCTTATGAGATTGTCCACTTGATTTTGGAGTCTTCTTTTCGCACTTTTTTCCTTTTTGTCTGACGCTAAAGCTATTGCGCCATCTGCGAATAATCCTAACGTTGTGTCCTGATCTATTGGTATGTTTCCTATTAAAAAGTTGTAGCACCATCATCTAACTCTAACATCAAAGCGTTCGTACATAGATCACGTCGAATCACGGTAAAATCTAGCATCAGAATCCACGGTATCACAATCTAACGGCCCCAACCAAAGCAGATATAAATGGAACCAAAGCAAACAACCTGTCAAAGATATCGATCATCGAAACGTTTTCTGTGCCTTCCTCAAACTTCTTCTTCTCGATATTTGCACAGCAATTACGTGGATAATTCAATATTTGCCGGATTTATCTATTCCGTTTCGACGAAAACGTCGAGAATACGCGGAAAAACGATACCGAGTTTCCCCGATAACGGCTCATTATGCTCAGCAGCCAGGAAACGTTCGACAACCGTGGCAGAACACAGTAGTCACAGTATTTTATTTATTGTATTAATATAAATAGGTCAAACAAGGAGGTTGCCTTATCTTATCGCCTCCAGTTGATAAATGTAAATAATTTGAAGCCTCAGACCGTTCTCTGTCAGATACAGATACGCTTTTGTTTGAAAAGGTCCATCCGCAACGTTTTTTTCTGTTACTCCGGCCTGTCATCTGTCTCTTTGTGGTGAGTACGTGCATGTTACTTGACGTCTAACTAGTGCAAAGGTGCAATTTTGTCTCTGCTTACGATTTTGATCTACCAGGATTGACTACGGCAAGTTTTTATTGCTTTAATCTGCAAAAATTGTAAGTAATTCGATTTTCTGCCGATAGAGGCTCCACCGTCGGAATTTTCGAGTTCACAGCTGACCTTCTCTAGGTTATTTGAAGTTTGATTTATTTGTATAATCTCGCCGTTCATGAACAGTTTTTTCAATTTTTTTTTCGTATTATTTCCGCTGATTTGGCTCTTCTTATTGAAATTAACGTAGTAAGAAGTACCATTCGAAATGATTTGTTATCAGAACATAATTTATACTATCGTCTTATCTATCTACATCAATAAGTTTAAAAGATAAGTATCCAGTTTTCAAGCAGTCTCTACCAGTTCAGTCAATTTGAAATGGAACTGTATTTCGTGATTATTTACGTTCGAATTATTTAATTTCTTTCAGGACTATGTTTAATATGCTTGACTTCTCTCACTTTCTAAATTGATAAGTAAGCTAATAATCATCTACTTGCTTGCCTAAAGAATTGGATATAATATGTCAAGAAGTTCATGAAATTAAAGAATCTACCCTAAAAACTTCTGGATAGAAAATAATGGAAGTTGGATATTATAAGGCGACGTTTGACGCTGTAAAATGATTGCAAGTATACACAAGTTACACAGAGTAAACAGCAAATTTGGATACATGCTCGAGCACTGTCGTGGTTGAAGAAGAAGAAGAACTATACAGTTTCCTCGAACCATAGATGTCAGATAAGTCATAAATGACAACCACCTCCCAACAATCCTAGAACATCGATAGATTTCCGACACGTTTACACCATAGACCTCTATGCTCCTTCAAACTTCCATTCATCCACGTGTCAAGATCACAGAGCAAACCCCCACTTGTCAAACGCGAGTGATACCAACCTCTCCCAGAAAATTCCCCAACATTCCGTTATCTTTTATGTGTTATTTTGAGACGATCGCTGCTGGAAGAATCTATCGTCTCGACGACGTTGAACGTTGACCCATAAACTCCGATTAAAAACGGAGCTATCGCTCTGAAGGGTCGAAGGTAAACCGAAATTGAAACATCGGCCGAGATAAGCAGAAGGAATCGCTCCATTGTGACTCTGGACGTCGACAGAAGAGTGTGCTGTTAAAGGAGTGCTGTTAACATCTTACCGGGCAGCATTAGATTTCTATTTCAAAGTTCTAATACTGTCAGGTAAAGATGTCCTCCGGGCTCCTGATTCAACGAACACAGAACTTTTCTTCTTTTTCCTCATACGCTTCAGGTGAGTCTATGCACTTCTTGGATGTAATTTACGGTAATTGTTGTGGTGTGACGGGGACCTTTGGATATGTGGACTTGCTGCGTTCAATATTATTCAAATTAATTCATTTGAAACCGACATAATTCGATGATATCTTACGCGTTCGAATCGTAAATTTTTTTCCCGGCAACGAATCAGAGAATTGCTTGCGCGCGCCTTGTATAAGTCGAATCGAAGGGGTCACGGTATCAAGGTGACCTTGGAAAGCGGTTTGAACCATAGAGTTACGGTTTTCTTTTCTACAATCGGAGTTTTAGCCCTATTCGCGACCTTCGTATTATTATGAACTATGCGGTTTCAACGCCTCGAAAATAGGAAGTCAATAATCGGTATAAATTTATCAACATCCTTTCTGAATAACACAACGATTGGATTAGTCTGAATTCGTTCATTCAAGAAAATGTTGCGGAGAAATTTTTAAATTAATTAATATTATCTACTTTCTTAACTAACGTTTTTGGATCGTTATTATATCTAATTCTGAGTCTGAAATTGAAAATTTAATACTTATTTTTAGAGAGGAGAAATCATTGAATTTTTGGTGTACCAATAAGATCGATGTTTACGTAGATATTGCAAGGTTTTTTTTCCTTTAATCACGAGTAATTCGTATGTGTTGATACGTATTATCACCAAATTTTCGATTACATTAATCCCACTAGATAAAATTTCAATATTGCCATAAAAGCATATCACACTCACTTCAAGAACCCGAAAAAGTTGATAAAATTGTTATCATTTGAGAAGGTTCATCGATTCATGCGGTTCTAGCAATACAACGCTGCCACAGAATATGGTAAAACAGATAAAGAAACCACAAAAAAGATAGAGAAAACTTTGATTTCCATACTCATATCTACAGAAATTCAACAGAAATATAGAAATATGCTAGCAAAATACTCACTTCCAAACATTTAATGAACTTAATAACAAAAATTGATTCGATTCTGTATGAAAATAACAAAGTACTGATATATTTTTAAAATATTCGTGAAAAACAACCTACAAAAAATCATTACAAGAGAGGTAAAACTATAATATAATTTTGTAAAAAACATAATCGACTGGTCTGATAATTTCCAAATGACACTTGAGTAAGTATAGAGAATATTTGTGCCAACTGAGCAACAAAAATAATCAAGACAATCGCTTTAAACGGTTTTTCCTCGAATGATTGATTCTCGGTACATTCTTCACTTGAGAATATTTCCAAATCTTTGATAAATTTATTTAAACTTTCACAAAATATTTTTCTCCGGCTAAAACAATTCCTTTTCAAGTTCAAATTGAGTCTAATCATGTTCAATTTGAGATTTAACAATTTAAAAATGAGAATAAACAACTTCAAAATGGTTAACATAATCAAATTGAAAAACACATTCAAATTGGGACTAAACAATTTCATACTGAGAAATGACATTTACATTTAAATTTAGGTCTCTCCAATTTTCATTATTATTGTAAACAGCACCAATTTGCTTTTTAATATTTGCTACTTCTGCTTGTTTCATATTATCTGGCATATTAATATTATAAAGCACTTACCTATAAATTATCTGTCTGGTACCTTTATTATGTAACAATTTTTGTGAGGTATCAAATGTGAATGACATTTCTCAATATGAAATTGTTTTGATTGTATTAACCATTTTAAAGTTGTTTATTCTCATTTCGAAGAAATTTATTCTCAATTTGCTTGTGCTAACCATCTTGAAGATGTTTTCATGTTTTCATTTTGAAATAGTCAAAATGCCGAGATGATCACACGCAGAAATTACTAGTTGAATATAAAAATTCACTGAAATTTTCACTATTGCAACTATAAATTGAACTCTAATTTCCGTAATATCAATTTTATCATCCTTTCAAAGTGCAGCGTCACATTATGAATCTCCGCCATTCACAGATGACAAACTTCAACATTTCGCAACTGTCATTCAACCATCTGTCATCTAACATACTTCTATGACAACATCCAACCGATGACATAATCACAGAAGACGGGTTTGTTTCGAAGTCGCGAATTTTCAACACAGTAATTAAAAAAAATTGAATGAACCGAGGGGAAAAGAGACTGCATTCTATTCGAAATCCGATTTGCATAAAACGGCCAAGAGAGGCGAGAGAAAGTCGCAATCCTCCTCACGAATATATTTCGTAGTCGAATCTCTAATATCGATAGCACACTTAACGTTAATAGATTCGGTTATTCGAATCGCACGTGTCGAGACTGAAATCGCCGAAGCATAGAACTCGAGAGACACGCTGGAAATCGATCGCCTTAATGAGAATGTTTTTCCGTACCATAGAGTAATAAACATAGAGGAAGTGTACGCAATTTTTACATGTCTCCAACATGGTTAGATTATGTTGCCGGATTGCGATATATTTTCAAATCAACAATTTTACTATATCATTATGAATGTAAAGGGTGTTTTTTTTTTCAGAGCTTTAGAACTTTAAATGGCAATAAAACAAAGATGGATTATTCGATTGACATGAATTTTATTTATCCGCAAGATAATCTTGTGGCATTACATTTTAAATATGATTTCTGGTATATGACCGCCACGGCTGGCTCGGATGTAGTCCAATCTGGACGTCCAATTTTCGATGACTTTTTCCAACATTTGTGGCCGTATATCGGCAATAACACGGCGAATGTTGTCTTCCAAATGGTCAAGGGTTTGTGGCTTATCCGCGACCAATGACTTTACATAGCCCCACAGAAAGTAGTCTAGCGGTGTTAAATCACAAGATATTGGAGGCCAATTCACAGGTCCAAAACATGAAATTAGGCGGTCACCAAACGTGTCTTTCAATAAATCGATTGTGGCACGAGCTGTGTGACATGTTGCGCCGTCTTGTTGGAGCCACAGCTCCTGGACATCATGGTTGTTCAATTCAGGAATGAAAAAGTTAGTAATCATGGGTCTATACCGATCACCATAGACTGTAACGTTCTGGCCATCACCGTTTTTGAAGAAGTATGGACCAATGATTCCACCAGCCCATAAAGCGCACTCCAAATGCGGCAGTTTTGTTTGTTGACGTAGCCATTCAACCAGAAGTGCGCTTCATCGCTAAACAAAATAAAATGGACGTAGTGCGCAATTCGTATTCTGCACAGAACCATTATTTTCGAAATAAAATTGGACTATTTGCAAGCGTTGTTCAGGCGTGGGTCTATTCATGATGAATTGCCAAACGAAACTGAGAATAAATCACTTGACAGCTGTTAAATCGGTCGCCATCTTGAATAGTAATGCCAACTTAAAGTTATATACCTCGAAAAAAAAAACACCTGTTAGAAGAAGTGCGTTCTTTGTGGAGAAACTCGCGAATTGAGTGAAATATCGTATCACTGATATGTTTTCATTTCCGCACGCTTCAAGTCAAATTTGATAGATCGTGTTGGGGACAAAATTTGCTTACTGAAAATGACATAAGCTCCCTCTATCTATGTTTATTACTCTGAGTTCCGTACCATTTGGTATTTCACGTATATTTGTTCCATATCCGACTTATTCAAGGAAATATTTCGAAAAGTAGAAAAACAAATAAAGAATTTTTGTGACATTTCATGTCCTTCCTTCAATTTGGATTTGTAAGTCAGTCTTGACATTTCTCTTATGACATTTCAATCATTTCGATGATCCACATTTTCTGTGGTGTTTTGCAATGAATCTGTTTCAAGTAATGCAACTACCTATGTTTAATTTCAATATGTCTCTAGTTCGAAATACGTTGACGTACCAAGAACTACGGTTTCATATCTCCTAACAGAATTAAAAGGTATCGAACACTTTAGGTTGCATATTTGTGCATGTCTTAAACTTAAAGGATTGTAATGTTGCGTACTTTACCGCGACTATTTTATGTGATAAAATTTATGAATTTACAATCATATTAAGAAAAAATATGAAGTGCTGAAGATGGTCAATATTTTTTACTTCTTTTTTTTCTGTCCACAGAAGGTGTTCCTAAATTGAAGGAACAAAGTAAAATCAAAGAGTCCTAGGAACATTTTGAAAAAAAAAGTCCTACAAACATACGCTTTGTTATCGAGACACAGGAGTTGAAGTTTGATTTTTTTCAAGTTTATTTCTCATAGTACCTCCCTTCACAAGAAATTCAACTTAAATTTGGCATAGATATTCCAAGTTTTCCTCATGTGATATGCTAATTTTGTATGCAAATCTACTGTGTGATGTTTTTTCTGGAACAGTTTCCATTCATTCTTTTGGTGGACCACTGGTAGTTCAGAAAAATGTGAAAATGAACTTCGGTCCAGTACTACATATTTTGGTGTAGTTTTGTCGTAACTGCTACCGTTTTCGAGAAAAAATGTCAAATAATTCTGTAGTAATCCTCAGTAAAATTCAAATTATTATGAAGATCCAGTTATAAAGCTATTAGGAATAAATTAGTTATAAGTTTTGTTACTTATTTGCCCAATATCTAGCAAATATCAATAAAGATTCGATGAACTGTATAATCAACACAAAAAGTAAGATACAAGAAACTCCCTGTATCTCGGAAATTTTCACGTTATTGACAGAATATTATAGAAATTTTTTTTTCTTCGTGTCGACCAAATTGTAACTAAATGTACCTACATAGAAAACTTGTTAGTAACCAATAAAAGGGAGCTTTCTGTTTAGCCACTTTCAAGCTCACTTTAAAGGCGACTTTCTTATGAAGCGGTTTTTACCAAAAAGGTCCTTTTCGCATCGATTATGAAACTGGCTCTTAGTCCGAATTAGTCGCCTGATTTCAATGGTCCTTACCTAAAAACGAAACGCTTCAAGTTTTTCCTTTTTAAGTATGTAATTTGTAAAATTTTGTTGAATAGAAGATTGATAATATATAGTATATTTGAAATATTGATAGAAAATGTACTTAATTTCAGTTTGAAAGGGAATTTCAATATTGCATTTTATAATTAGACAATTTGAGGGTGTCGCTGCAGATAAAGACTACACTAGCCCTTAAAAAAAATCTACGAACGACGATCCCACCCCCACCCTTGTGTCAAACCACCTCCAAACCTCAAGATGAACCCTAACCCCCAAAAACAAAAGACCCAAGCCACGATTTCGCCCCACGCCGACTTTCTGGTCCTTCGAGCCGGATCCCCCTAGCCGCTAATGGGCGCCCCACCTTCCGCGCCCCTGCCCATCCCCACCCCGCTTTCGCGTCAGCACGAAGGGCCATAAATCGCGAGCGACGCCGCGAGGCGAAAGCTCCTCGAACTCGCGTTATAAAATGAATATATTCAAATCTGATACAGAGCGACGGACGGGCCGAGCGTCGACGTCGACGACTACTGCCATTACGACGCCCGGACCGCCCCCCCACGTGATCGATAAGAACGGAACACTTGTGTCGCACGACATTTTCAATCGAGTTTGGTTTTCGTCCCATATGACTGTTTGGTCGTCGATCGAGCGGATCCGGGTAGGATCTGGAGGTTTTTGACGGTTCGATGTTGGCGACACTGCGAGCCAGTCTATGGTTTCGAAACGTCAACGTCATATTAGAATGTCAATGGTTTTTGGCCGCACCGAGATTATTTTTTAACTCGAGTTAAATCTTTCATTTCGATTACACCGCACATCACTTTTACTAGTACTACCAGATTACTGTAATCCCTGAAAATAGACGGATTAACAGGCCAATTGAAAAGTCCCCGGTCTACCATAGCAAAACACATTTTTTTTGGCAAAATCCGATTTTATTATTCAGCATAGTTGCCTTCGAGGGCGATACAGCGATTATAGCGATCTTCCAACTTCTCGATACCATATTTGTAGTACGATTTGTCTTTCGTTTCAAAATAGGCCTCAGTTGCGGCGATTACTTCTTCATTTGCGCTACATTTCTTTCCAGCGAGCATTCTTTTGAGATCTGAGAACAGGAAAAAGCCGCTGGGGGCCAGATCTGGCGAATACGTAGGATGTAGAAGCAATTCGAAGCCCAATTCGTGCAATTTTGCATTGTTTTCATTGATTTGTGACACGGTGCCTTGTCTTGTGAAACAGCACCATTTTTTTCTTCAAATGGGGCCGTTTTTTAACGATTTCATGCTTTAAACGAACCAATAATGCTATATAATAATCGCTGTTGATGGTCTGGCCCTTTTGGAGGTAATTGATGAATATTATAACTTAGGCATCCCTTACGCTTGATGCCATAATACTGTTGTGTTTTTCCTCGCTTCGGATTCGGTTCATCGTGTGCAGTCCACTCAGCTGACTGTCGATTGGACTCCGAAGTGAGATGTGGAACCATGTTTCATTCATTGTCACATATCGAAGCAAAATTTCAGGTTCATTGCACTTAAACAGCTTCAAACACTGCTCAGAATTATTAACATGTTGTTACTTTCGATCGATTGTGAGCTCGCGCGGTACCCATTTTGCACACAGCCTTCTCATATACAAATATTCGTGAATGATATGATGTACACGTTCAGATGATATCTTCACAATGTCTGTTATTTCGATCAACTTCACTTTAAGGTTATTCAAAATTATTTTTTGAACTTTTTTTATTTTTTCGTCGGAGACAGCCTCTTTTATGCGTCCACTGCGTTCGCCATCTTCGGTGCTCATTTCACTATGTTTAAACTCAGCATACCAATCAATGATGGTTGATTTTCCTCAATACTAGCATCGCCATCTGTGCATCTGACCGGGGACTTTAAAATTGGCTCAATATTTGTCGCTTAAAATATAACTCTACTTTTATAGCCTCTGATATATTTGTGTTCTATCACTTATGTCTCTACAGGGTGTTCCTAAATTGGAGGTACTAAAGAAAATGAGAGATTCTTTGGCGTCAAAAGCAAAGTAGGTAGGTATCTGCTGCCTTGACAACTACCACTTCATAAGAGGATGAGCTGCCAATCCAGAAGCAACTAGAATTTCTTCAAGAGTTCAACGATTTTTAGAATGAAATAAAGAAATGTATTACATAAAATTTTGTTTTATTCGATACCTAAATACTACTAAATCATACTGTTGGAATAGGAAATATCATATGATAACTGCAAAACTGCACTTAACGAGTCCTTGGCTCCCGGGCCTAAAAAGTAAAAACCCTTATTTTCTTTAAAATTCAATTTTTTCGTCAGCCTGTCACCTTCAAGAGTGATGCATGTATTCCAATGCTCTTTTAACTTTTCATTACTTTTTCTGTAGATGCCAGTAAACACTGGGGTTCAGATCTGAAGAATAAGCTAGGTAGTCAAACACTCGGAAGACCAATTTGAGGTTGATGGTTTTACTTTTGTCAAGATAGGCAATGAACAATAAATCATGTACGTCTCAAAATACGAATGCCATAACCTTGACAGCTAGAGTTTTTGGAGATATATTGGATGGCTTTCACCATCAGTTTTCCCTTCAGCTGATGCTCTTTTTGGCTCAGGGGTATAATGATGGTTCCATGATTCACCCACTGTCACATATAAAAGCTCCAAATAGTGTTTGGAATCAACAATGTGTTGTTGCTTTTGATCAGTGGTCAGCAAGCATGGTACCCATTTCAAGTGAAGCTTAGTCATGGTCAAATGTTTGGGTAGGTTCAGTATATGAATGGGCGACGACTACTCTCTTTTTCATTCATAGCTATCCCAAAGAGAAAATCAGAAAATAGAAATTTTCATTGAAGAATCCAAGAAAATTTGAACATACAAGCACAAACACAAACTAAGGTACTTTTTCACATTGCACTTCCGAGTTTACCGAAATTTACAAACAGGCTGTTCCAAAATTGAATGTTCTTTTCGTATTTCATCCTTGATTATTAAAAAGAACATAAGGTTCTATAATAAATAACACATGGCAGCTCTACCAAATGAATTCCTCATTATCCTCATTGAAAGAGGGATAAAATCATTATGTATTTCACAAAGACGAAAAACATTACCTTCGCTTTCGAATTATTTGTAAGCCGATGTTTACATATTCAACATATGGAAAATTCCAACGATTTTGCATTCGACACTAGCTACTGTTAAGTGCCAAATGTTTTTAGCGGAACAGATGTTGGTAATCCCAATTAGTTACTAATTTGTTATAAAATGTCATGTCTTTTTTAATATTTTTCATGGTTCAATATAAATAAGCTAATTTTTATTTGTGCTGCTTTGTTTCATTAAGATCTCTTCGACACATAGTTGGATTTTTATATTCACAATATATGTACTATGTGTATTTTGATATTTTTGATGTATGTAAAGGGTGTTTTTTTTTCAGAGCTATAGAACTTAAATTGCAATAAAACAACGATGGATTATTCGATTGACATGAATTTTATTTATCCGCAAGATAATCTTGTGGCATTACATTTTAAATATGATTTCTGGCATATGACCGCCACGGCTGGCTCGGATGTAGTCCAGTCTGGACGTCCAATTTTCGATGACTTTTTCCAACATTTGTGGCCGTATATCGGCAATAACACGGCGAATGTTGTCTTCCAAATGATCAAGGGTTTGTGGCTTATCCGCATAGACTAATTACTTTACATAGCCCCACAGAAAGTAGTCTAGCTGTGTTAAATCACAAGATCTTGGAGGCCAATTCACAGGTCCAAAACGTGAAATTAAGCGGTCACCAAACGTGTCTTTCCATAAATCGATTGTGGCACGAGCTGTGTGACATGTTGCGACGTCTTGTTGGAACCACAGCTCCTGGAAATCATGGTTGTTCAATTCAGGAATGAAAAAGTTAGTAATCATGCCTCTATACTGATCACCATTGACTGTAACGTTCTGGCCATCATCGTTTTTGAAGAAGTACGGACTAATGATTCCACCAGCCCATGAAGCGCACCAAACAGTCAGTTTTTCTGGATGTAACAGTGTTTCGACATACACTTGAGGATTAGCTTCACTATAAATGCGATAGTTTTGTTTGTTGACGTAGCCATTCAACCAGAAGTGCGCTTCATCGCTATACAAAATAAAATGGACGTAGTGCGCGATACATATTCCGCACAGAACCATTATTTTCGAAATAAAATTGCACTATTTGCAAGCGTTGTTCAGGCGTGAGTCTATTCATGATGAATTGCCAATCCAAACTGAGAATAAATCACTTGACAGCTGTTAAATCGGTCGCCATCTTGAACAGTAATGCCAACTTAAAGTTATAGACCTCGAAAAAAAACACCCGTTATATGTATTTGTTTTGTTTTTCTGTTATTTAACTCAAAAACCTTGGAAAAACTTGGTCTAATATTATTATTAAAACATTTCAATATTCTTCAATTCACTAGGATTTTATTTTTGTAACGCGCGATTGCAAGACTCCATCGGGCCAATGCATATAACGTTTTTTCTTTAAATTTATTCAAGGAATCTCCCATTCTCTTCTACACCTCCAATTTAGGAACAACCTGTATAATTGTTAGCCATCCTTCTTCGAATCAAATCGCCTCAGCTAACCGAACCGTTGTCGGTCAAAACGGGCCCTGTCCGGAAACTCCCGAAGACAGGCCGTTACGTAACCGAATCCGGCGGTCGAGATGGCCATTTATAGTCCGGGAACGTTCCGGGCGCCAGCGGGGGGGCGCGCACAACGCAACCGGTCGCTCAAAACTCCGGTGGGTGGCGAAAACTGGCTGCCAGAGAGTATGCAGAACAAGGTGATCGGAACTTGCATGCCATTACCTCGAACGCCGGGACCTGCCCATAGATAGGCACATTTTTCGGCTTCGGACCGAGGAATGTCGCTCGATGGGCGATCTGTGGTCGATGACAGATAACATTCTATGATCCGTCATCGAAATTCTATGATTACTTCAATTTTTATCGATGGTCGACCGTGATGTTCTATGGGGACGATTCTATGGGCGACACTTATGAATTGTGTCCTCTATGGTGTAACCATAGATTAATAAACATAGAGGAAGTATACTCAATTTTTATATGTCACCAACATATTTGGATTACGTTGTCGGATCGTGATATATTTTCAAATCCACAATTACACTATATCGTTATGAATGTATTGAATTAAATATATTTATTTAAGTGATTCCCGATTAAATATGCAAATTTGAATATTTTGAATCCGATATTTTTCCTAATTGTCGAATTTATGATAAGCAGAATATTTATTATTTTCTGTATCTACCTGCTGAAATCCAAGGTTTGGCAACTTTTGCTCTCCTAGTGTCATCCGTTGTTTCACGTCGTTTGGCACGCTTGAAGTTTGTTCTCCGAATTTCGGATATAGTTAGGTATTTATTTCAATATATTTTGAGTTGATATGAAACGTTGATTCACTATGGGACAAAGGAGTACGTTCTTTGTGGAAAAACTCGCGAATTGAGTGAAATATCGTTTTACTGATATGTTTTCATTTCCGCGCGCTTCATGTCAAATTTGATGGTTCATGTTGGGCACAAAATTCGCTCACTGAAAATGACATATGCTCCCTCTATCTATGTTTATCACTCTGAGGCCATAACGAATATCCTAGAACCTCCCACTGGGAAAATTCCAATGCGGAGTATGCAAAATGATCATTGTTTAATGAAATAATAGGAGGTTCATGAAAATTTGTAATTAAGCGTCGTTAACTACCGTTAATTGACTCGAATGAACATTTCCATTAGTAGAAAAGCAAGCTTCTATGAAAATTATTGATCGGTTCTATTGAATAACGCAGAACAAAATACTTCAATTCAGAATAATACGTGAATTTCGGATTCTCATGAAGAATTTGCATTTAAAAATTGACAATTGAAGTGTAAACTCACATTTGATTTGAGGTTGATGATTGCATGTTCCTTTGAAAGTTTCTTCTTTATTTTTCTGGCTCTTTCCATCATCCACTTATGACAGATACTCAATTCATGTTTCTAAAAAAAAGAAAATAAAATTATAAAACATCCATAATAAGTAAAAGCATAGAACTTGTTTCTACCTGCAGGAATGAATCGAAAATTAATCGACAGTTGAATTGTGAAATATCAAATTTACATCTATTCAAATTCACAAAGAGAATTTAAGCTAAGCTATCGAAGTGAGAACTCACATTTTGTTTGAGGTTAATGTTGGCAAGGACCCTTTGAATATTTTTCTAGATTTTTCCCATCCTCTTCTCATAACAGATACTCACTTCATGGCCCTTAAAAAAATAATAAAACATAATTCACCATATCCAAATCCAAAATTTGCAGAAATATAGATCTTCTTTTCATCTGTTGAAATGAGTCGAAAATCAACTGCTTCAATCAACAGTGAAATATCCGATTTCCATCCCTCTAATGTTGAAATCATTTCCGAGTGAATCGAAAATTACAATATAGAAGAAATCAAACGAAAATAAACTCACTGTGAGCCGATTATAAATGTTTGGAAGCTCTCTATTTTAACTTCGCACTAGTTTAATAAATATTTTCACCGACACCTGTGAATGAAATGAAATCATGACTTGCATAACTTCCAATAAGGGAATAATTCTATGTTCACAAACGAAAAGCAAAATGTGTTCTATGTGTAATCCCTCTATGAACGGCATCAATTTTAATTGAGACAAATTTAGAAACAAATTATTTGAATTATTTCAATAAAAATCACATATTCATATATTAACCAAGAGTTCTGAATATATTCAATCAATAAATTAAATGTTTTTCTCTCAGGTGTAATAAATCGAGTATAACCATTAATCCTGCTAATGACTTCAAAAATATTGTTTTATTCATCAAAAGGAAGACTTCTTATCATGCATTTCACCATAGTATTACGTATTTCCCCTATTTCTCTTATAAATTCCATTCAAATATCATTAACACTTGTGATTTCAGAAATAATATTTAATTAACTATGATAATTCAATGCAAACCAATGGAGTAAGCAAGTAAACCTATGGTTGATCTCCAACTAATGAGATATTAATATGAAATTTAAAAATAACTTCAACTAATTTCAATACATATTAATTTGAATGAACCAATTCCTATCCAATTTCCCACTTATGTTATACATTAATCAGAATATATATCAAGAAATTTTGAAATTCCTCTTCAGATTGCCGAAATCTAATCAGATTTACGTATTTTCCCAATTTAATTATTACAGAATTTGATACTTTGTGAACGTGATATCATTACACAATTACATCAACACAAGTATTCGTCTAGGGTTATTAAAATCAAAATTTACCATTACTTCCATTCATGCTATAATTCATAGAGCCTCCTTTCATTTCTAAATTTAAATTCGTCACTTCAATTTATCGCAGATTGGTTGAAATCCACCTTTGGCATGCAAATTCTGCTGATACGTCCACTTTCTTCAACTTTGCCGTCTTCAGTTCATAAATATTGCATTCTACATCGGGAATAAAATGCATACAATACAATGTGGTTTTGACAGGTAACAATCGCGTGAACATAGAGTTGCATTACAGGGTTTACTCTTTGGTTACATAACGAAATTCGTGAACTCAAGATTTAAGTACAATAAATATGAAATATTAGGTGGAATCGAATAAAAATACGAATGCAAACATATTTCGTTGTATTTATTACATGCCTTCCGTGAAAATAAAAGCGTTCTTATGACGGATGAGCGCGATATTCTTCGATCTCTCGTGGTTGTAAGCCCAGCTTACGATTTAGAAATCGTCCTGAAGTTAAATTTGCCGTTGTGTATTGTCTATAAAATGTGTTGCCAAGACGAATACAAGGCGATGTAGGAGAAGACAGGCCGAATGTATTTTTAGAGGGCATTTCAGATGCGTTGGTATAATATAGGACGCCAGTGAACCTTGACTATTATTTGTATCTTCCATCCTATTACAATGTCTTATAATTCACAGCTTTGGAATTATTCTATTTTAAATGGAGGATATTTGGATGATAAATGCTCACAAAGAACGATGTTCGTCTAAAATACACCAGTCTGTTCAGATGTTTACAATCATTGGGAATTAATTGTGTGCTTTTGTCCATTATTTCTGATAATGGACTTTTGGAATCGTTCAAGGAAAAATGTTAAATCCTCGTTGGATTTTTTCAGAATGTGAAGAATTAAAAAACAAATTTACACTTTCCTGTATTATTTTCCCTTTTACCAAGAAAACTATATGATAAACAATAAAATAAAAAAATTTCGAAATAAAATTTTCAAAAATTCATAACGTGAAAGCTAATAGAAGCTGTGAGTTTTCAGTGAAGAAAATGTTATCCAATATCATCCTTGCAATGTATGCTCTAAATCTTATGGTTATTTGTTGTCCAGTTCTTGAGAAATGAGTGATGATTATTAACTCTCAATATTCATGTATCGTATTTTAGCATTAGGAGGATCAATCAACCGATTTTTACACCAAATTTTATGGAATATCTATTCCAAAGATTATTTCATTTGAATTTTGAATTCTAGCACGTAAACTGTGAAAATTTCAGGTGAATTTATCAAATTTTCTTTCCTGAACAACTATAAAAGTTTTCTCATAAGATATGATAACTATTCTTATAAGACTTCATACTTTCCAATGAGTGTTAAGATATTCTCCGATAAAAGGTGAAGTACTAAAACCACAGTATAAAATTCATGGTATTTGTTGAAGAAGTGAATTTGAAGAATTGAAAATGTCATGAGTTGTTCTATATTTAGTTGATTCATCAACTCGTGCATTGAATTTTTTTCAGTGACGAATGATTCTCAAGTGATTTACATAAAATCTTGGATGCTTTAATGAACAGCATTAACACTATCAATGACTGTGGGTAAAATACCTGTTTCAGAATATCCTCAGCATGATGTCAACATTGAACATGTTAGAGCTTCAAGTTCTGTAAGAGAACAAGCAGAACAAGTGTTTATTTCTCAACCTAAATATTATAACAAATGGCTGGCAGTGTGAATGATATCCTAAATAATATTTCTATTCTTTCTGAAAATATCAAATTTGGTGGATGCGCATTGTTATTTTTGAACTTACCCCAAAGAAGGATATGCAATTTTGGATTATGGAAAGAATACCCATCCGATATAATTGAAATTTTGGAATCAGTTGTAAAATAGTCAAATAAATGTTCCTGCAAGATTTTGTGAGAATCGTAACATTGAGAGATCAAAACAAAATGTTTTTGTGACATATCGTTATCTCAGAATATGTATATCGTTTAGATATCAATGAAATATAATGAGTTTATAAAGTTAATCAATTGATTGAGGTATTCCAAAACTTAACTATGACGTAATGAGGAATTATCCTCAACTTGGGTTATTAATGCAAATGCAAATTTAAACTTAATCATTATGAGTTTCATTTTTGATTTTTCTAATTACCTGCAGAAATTATATGAATAAGTTTTCACAAGATCTGAAGTGGTGATCCAAAATTTAATTTCACTATAGATTGGTGGTGTAGGATCAGAGAAACAGGAAAATGATACTCTGTTAGTTCGGCGAACTAACAGAGTATCATTTTCCTGTTTCTCTGATCCTACACCACCAATCTATATATGAATAAGGTTTTCAAAAATGGCTAAATCGCTTCGTTACGGCTGCACAAAGTGACAACGGCGCTTTAGAAGATAGC
This sequence comes from Harmonia axyridis, assembly GCF_914767665.1. Taxonomy (NCBI): domain Eukaryota; kingdom Metazoa; phylum Arthropoda; class Insecta; order Coleoptera; family Coccinellidae; genus Harmonia; species Harmonia axyridis. The sequence goes on from NC_059505.1 coordinate 39,491,550, forward strand.
TTGAACAACCAATCGAATGCAAAATATAATAAGACAAAAATGAAGTCTCCTAGTTTACGTAATCAAAGTAAAATATTTTATGCTTTTTTTCTATCCATGTAATCTGAAGTCGATGTTGCTATATTGTTCAATGGAATCTTAACGTTTTGAATTTTGAATCACCACATTCATTTTTCTTTTTTAGGACATTAATAATCTCTTTAAATATCGAATTGGAATTTTTCTCACAGTAATAAACATAGATAGAGGGAGCATATTTAATTTTCAGTAAGCAAATTTTGTCCCCAACATGAACCATCAAATTGGACAAGAAGCGAGCGAAAATGAAAACATATCAGTGACATCAGTGATACGATTTTTTACTCAATTCGCAAATTTCTCTACAAAGAACGCACTTCTTATGTCCCATAGTGAATAAACGTTTCATATCAACTCGAAATATATTGAAATAAATACTTGAATATATCAGAAGTTCAGAAAACAATCTTCAAGCGCGCCAAAGGACGTAAAACAAGCGATGACACTAGGAGAGCAAAAGTTGCCAAACCTTGGATTTCAGCAGGTAGATACAGAAAATGATAAATATACTGCTCATTATAAATTCGACAATTAGGAAAAATATAGGATTCCAAATATTCAAATTTGCATATTTAATCGGGAATCACTCAAATAAATATTTAATTCAATATAATATACATTTATAACGAAATAGTAAAATTGTGGATTTGAAAATATATCACAATTCGACAACGTCATCTAACCATGTTGAGGACATGTTAAAATTGCGTGTACTCCCTCTATTTATGTTCATTAATAATAATAATAATAAAGTTTATTTGCTTTACTTTATGGTATTTTTGAAATGTGACTTTTTGTCGTAGTTTTCTATGTTTTCTAGACATGTCACATTTAAGGTTGATTGAGTAATTTTGTCAGTGCTTTTCTCATTATGTTTTGGTTTGATCGGTCTCATTTCCCACGAAAAACAACCATGTCGTCCAGATAAACCTCAGAAAGTATGGATTTCGAAACTGAGATAAATGTAATTTTCAATTTACATGTCGCAGATAAGAAACAACATTTATCGTATGTGTATTAAAATTAACTGCGACCTCCGAACTTCTATTTCTATCGTTATGAGTCCTGTGTTTCTTGGTAAACATACAGGGGTTATCAAACGACCTCGCCACATCGTCAGAATTTCTCTACTTTGCCCACTTATAATTGATTATTTATTGAATTTTATCGCATTGTGGAAATGTACGTTAGATAACGAAGAAGCACATGATCTTCGATCGTTCTCAAGAATAAGAATGTTAGAAGTCTGCTAGTTTAAGAATAGCGCTTTTTCGTTTTTGACAAAAAACTTGATGAAGGGAATTGAAATACATCATTTTATAAAAATATCTTGAATATCATGAGGTTTTTCTTTATAAGACAAAATATCATCTAAAAATAATAACTATGTTGAGGTTCAATTTATCCTCTTTTCAATATTTGGCATCAAATCATGGAAAAATTGCATTCTGGATTTAAATTTATCTATTTTGAATGAAAATTATGTTCTATTGAAATTTACAAATTTTTGTTCTTTATTTTGCTTCTTGGTATTCATTTGACCCTATCTGTAATAAACTGAAAATTTAGAAACGATCAGTATGTTCTCTGAAAGGTATTCTGCTATACGAAATAGGCTGATAAAATAACACTTTTTAGAAATTTTGTAATTCTGAAATTGTATTAAACAGAGATTTCAAATCAATCTAATGTACCTAATTTGTTAGATTGGTTAAAAAAATAAATAATACAACACATAATTCTGAGAAGTAACAGTTTTTGAGGAAAATAAGTAGGCTGCTGTAATCTTAATGATAAAAATAAAGAAGAAAGATGACTGGTGTTGAATTAAGTCATAACGATACTTATTATTTCGATTTTTCCAATGTTTTCTTCAAATTCTTGAGGAAATCCAAGTTTAACAGGTCAGTAACTTGGAAATAAGATTCGTTGAAGAACCTCTTAAAATCCTTCGCAACATTTAAAATATTTATTGATATTGTGCAATCTTATCTCACTATTCATCATTAATCTCATAATTCATTGCATGGCGTTTAATGTCTCATTGAAATCAATTCTTCAGAATTCTGTAAGAAATTTTTAAAAGATTTTAAAGAAGAAGGAATCTTACTTGAAATTTTGAAAAAAATATCAATATTCATGTGGGAATCGAACTAGGGACGTTTTCTTCATTGCATTCCTGCAAATAACCGAAAATATCGAAAGAAATCAGAACCTTTTCAGAAAGAGCATTGGTTCAAATAGTTATAAAATCAAAAAATTATTCAGGCTGAATTTCCGGATGACTCACTATATCATTATTATAGGGCTCATAGATTCCAGATATGGACAATTCACAAATAATTTTTTTTTAATATCTTAATCATACAGGGTGTTCCTAAATTAGTGTTACAAACGAAAATGACTCCGCTGATTTCACGAAAAAAAGTCCTATAAACATGGGCCGCGAACGCTTCGTTTATAAAATACAGGGTATTAAAGTTCGTGTTTTTTTTTCAAGTTTTTTTTCTGATAGCACCTTCCCTTCACAAGATACTGCTCTGGCAGAGATATTTCAATTTGAAGATTTCGTTATGTGATATGCTTATTTTGAATGCAAATCTACAAGGTGATACTTTTCTGAAAAAGTGACCGCTTCTTTTCTCCAGAACTTATTTTTTGTGGTCGTTTAAAAAAATGTGAAAAAATCTTAGGTTCAGTACCACTGTTTTTGGTTTCTTGTAGTTTTGTCGTAGCTACTACCGATTTCAAGAAAAAAATTTCAAACTATCATCTAGTAATCCTCGAGAAAATCCAAATTTTTATTAAGATCCAGTATATGTGAGCTGTGGATGAAATAATTATGATTTTTGGGACTTTTTTACCCAATCTATCTCGAAAACAAAGCTTTTGTGTGCCAATCATTATAGGACTTTTTTTCTTGAAATTATCCAAAGAATCTTTCATTTTCCTCTGTACCTCCAATTTAGGAAGACCCTGTATATGATCCTCACGCAATTCTGCATGGACATTTGTTGGCCTAGTTTATTTAGAATGAAGAAATGAATTGAAGATTTCAATTTCATGAGGTCATCCGAGATAGCAACGAAATTTATTCTAATATCTAAGGACCAGACCATCAAAAGTGATTATTATATAGCGTTATTGATTCGTTCAAATTTAAAGGATGAAATCGTTAAAAAACGGCCCCATTTGGAGAAAAAAGTTGCTGTTTCATCAAGACAATGCCACAAATCTATGAAAACAATGGCAAAATTGCATGAATTGCATCTGCATCCACCGTATTCGCCATATCTGTCCCCCAGCGACTTTTTGCTGTTCTCAGACCTCAAAAGAATGCACGCTGGAAAACAATTTAGCGCCAATGAAGAAGTAATCGCCGAAACTTAGGCCTATTTTGAAGGGAAAGACAAATCGTACTACAAAAAAGGTATAGAAAAGTTGGAAGATCGCCATAATCACTGTATCGCCCTCGAAGGCAACTATATTGAATAATAAAATAGAATTTTTCCAAAAAAATGTGTTTTACTATGTTAGACCAGGGACTTTTCAATTGGCTTGTTGCACCATTTCAAGCCTATCCAAATCACGATATTATTCAATAAGACCCATCACGTAAGACGTCGAAACTCTTTATAACCGTATAAATTCCACAAAATCTCGGTTATTTCCTTTCCCAAGCATAGACCCCCTCATTAACGTTTCATTTTTCGTTGAAAATTCCTTTACATAACCGAAAACTGACAATGGGTCTCGGAACACAATCGTTTTACCATATGAATCGTAAATCGGATTGTTTTTAAAATAAATTTCCTGTTACTTAACCCCTGGCTGACCCAGCAGCATAAATCAGAAAAAAAAGGGGGGTCTATAAATGTGAAATTTCTATACGCGTCCAAGCGACGAGGTTGATTCGTCGAATTTGAATAGAATGCTAATGGACGGAATGAATTTAATGTGTCATCCACTACCCGTCTATTTTGAATTTCAAAATTGTGACCGTTTCTTCTACATATTCATCCCGTTCTAGATTTTATACTTTTGGTGCCCTTCGATTAGGCAACGGTCTTTGGTAAGATAGGTCGATACAGGGCGTTCAACGCTGCATGGTTTAAAAGATTGTTTAGATACCCCCAGAATGTGTTTCCAATACTGCCAGATTTTAAATAGAATCCCTTATATTTTTGCTGTTTTTTGGGATAAAAAGCAACGCAGAGTAATAAACATAGATAGAGGGGGCATTTGTCATTTTTAGTAAGCAAATTTTGTCCTCAACATGTACTATCAAATTCGACATGAAGCGCGCGGAAATGAAAACATATCTGTGATACGATATTTCACTCAATTCGCGAGTTTCTCCACAAAGAACACACTTCTTATGTCCCATAGATAAATAATCAATGTTTCATATCAACTCAAAATATATTGAAATGAATACCTAAATATATCAGAAATTCAGGAAACAAACTTCAAGCGCGCCAAATATCGTGAAACAACCGTTGAACAGGAGAGCAATAGTTGCCAAACCTTGGATTTCAGCAGGTAGATACAGAAAATAATAAATATTCTGCTTATTATAAATTTGAAAATCAGGAAAAATATCGGATTCCAAATATTCAAATTTGCGTATTTAATCGGGATCGGGAATCACTCAAAAAAAATATATCTCATTTATTATAATATACATTCATATAACGATATAGTAAAATTGTGGATTTGAAAAAATATCACAAACCGACAACGTAATCTAACCATGTTGGGGACATGTAAAAATTGCGTATACTTCCTCAATCTATGTTTATTACTCTATGCAAAGCTCCAAAATGTCCTCGAGTTTTCGAAGAGTGAAATTGGCTCATGAATGACGAGCATTCAAAAGCTCGTATCTTCACTTAAGTTACCACCTCATTTTTTTTTCGATATTCCTCTTGAATTTTCTATAATTCTGATGGGGCGATCAACACGTAATATTTATAAAGTTTGAAATTGTCATTTTTTATAAGCTTTTCCAATAAGAGGATTCACTTTTAATAGCCTGCTATCTGGACAGCTGCAACATTTGAAGCTATCATGTTTTGACAATTGACAAGTAAAAACCACTCCATTGCAAAAAATAAAACGATTCAACAACGCATTAAAATTGTTAAAATTCACTACAAAAATTGTGAAAATTTTGCAGTCACTGTTCGCAAAACGGTACAGGGTGTTTCACGTGAGCGGGTCGCTGGATTTTGTGGCTTATCCTTTAAGTATTATTGAAAAGTGACCCATCACAATGATAGTATTTTTCAGGGACTATCCAAATATGTTATGGGAAAAACTATAGAACCAAGGCATGGAAATTCATTGAGGAAAACCATTCTTCCAAAAAATTTTGTTTGCAAATTTGACTGGATTTCGAAATAAGGTCTAGGGAAAATTTTTCACCAATTGTTTTTTCATTTGAACTTCCGGATTTCTAGAAAACAGAGAATTTTCCTTGCAAAATATACTTCATGATATTTTCCCAAATTTTCTGAATGCCCAATCGATTCTGAATCCGAATATGTAAATATAGTGGTAGTTTTTTTATTTCTTTTAAGCAATTCCATTCAAAATCAACTTGAGAAAATTCAGATTCCATATATTCGGCGAAGATATCCATGTTGTCTACGGTTCTATAAATATTTGGTTGTCAAATTTTGAAGTTTTCATTCTCGATTGTTATAGAAGCTAGAATATAGAGCAAGGCTTGAGAATTATCTATACTTTGAATTATTTACCACGCTGCATTTTGTCTATTTGTTACAAGTATAATAAGAGATTCTTAAAATGTTTAAGAATTTCAAATAATAATTTTTGCCCTGCAAATTTATTTTGTGTGCCAATAAACTGAAAATGTCACAAGTATTGACTAGAATTGGCATTATCTTTCACGTGGCCCTCAAAGAAAAAGTCTAAAAGTGTTAAATCACAATATCTTGGTGGCCAATTGCGATCACCTCTTTGAGAATTAACACGTTCCAGATTTTTTTCTCAAAATTGCGATTGTTTCGTTGCTTGTGTGATACGTAGCGCCGTCTTGTTGAAAATTAACGTCTTCCACATAAATATCTTCCAATTTTGGCCATTAAAAATCATAAATCATAGCTAGGTAACGTAATCGATAAACTTTAAGAGATGCATCAGCCTTTTTTTCGAATAAGTAAGGTCCAATAAAAATAGGCCCCATCACTGAAGATGATTTTTCGATAGAAATCCTTTTTTTTCACAATTTCAATGCGTTGTTGAAGCGTGTATAATTCCATGTTTAGTATTGATGTAGTTTCTACTTGTCAAATATCGAAAGATAACAGCTTTAAGAACTGTTATTAAAAAATCCTGTAGTTTTTTGCAATAATGCACATAATTCATTAATGAAGCTGAAGTCGAAGAAATAATAATAATGATAATAACTCTTTATTTAGTGAAAAACACTAGTTACAACAGAAAAAAAACACTCTCAATCAAGGAAGCAAATGAAAAAATCTCCAACAGGTAATCTCCTCCATCATTTCACGTATCACGTGTGCCCGATGACCTTTTTTGTAAGAAAAATCGCCGAAAAATAACGACCACTATTTCTCAGTAATAAAATTAACATTCGCCCGTTTAAGTGGTGGGTTGAAGAATGGAATTTCCCTAAACAGTATCATTGTCCCCAATTGGCAAAAAAAACCTTCAGAATTTAGCGCCGTAATATCAAGTCTGAATTTCATAAATTCAAGTCAGCACGCTAGAGATCAAATTCTTTATTACTGCGATAACATGAACATGTACTTTGAAAAAATCAATGGAGCTTATCGATTAGTGTGAAACTAAAATGAACCTGTGAGTACTGGCTTGTTTTTGAACTGAGTGGTGACAATTTTCTGCGAATTGGTGGAATCGCCAACTTACTGAAGGTGATAGAGTATAAATATCTTTGATGAATCAACCTACTTCTTGTTATTTATCACTAATAAAGAATGTTGTTATTCATTACAAAATTATTATTCCCTGTCCAAATGAATATTATTTGCTGATCATTGTGTGACATTTCAAGCGTATCCATCATTCTCACAATGTCAGTATTTAAATAATTCATTCCAATTTTATTGTTGGTGAAATAAAGAAAATACAAACGTACTTAATAATCTAAAGTTAGTTTTGAATTTACAATGAATCATAATTATTTTGTTCAATTGCAGTCAGAGCCATCTAGTTAAGCCTGCTGTAACTAAATACGTAGAATGATAGGAATCTGAAAGATGCAGCCTAGGAAATTCATACGTCCGCAACCATTATAACAAATTTTTGAGTTTTAGTGTAAGTTTGGAAGTATAGACATTTAATTTAGAATTGATTCCCATATTTAAAAACTTGAAAAGAGTATATTTTAAGAGGAATGATAGGAATCTGGAATATGCAGCCTCGGAAATTCATACGTCCGCAACTATAATAACAAATTTTTAAGTTTGAGTGTAATGTTGGGAGTATAGACATTTAATTAAGAATTGGTTCCCATATTTAAAAACTTGGGAAGAGTATATTTTAAAAGAAATGAATGGATGTTTATTTCATTGTGAAGAGAAAGGTATGCGATTAATAACCTTTGGTATTGTTGCAGCACCATATCCTTTTCATGAAATTTCCTATGACCAATACGCACATTTGCATCTATATGTCCTCGATAACTCCACGAATTCCGTCTTTAAGGTCTTGGAACGATCGTAGAGCATTGAAATATACCATATCATTCAAGTGACCCCAAAAAAAAGTCTGAAGGTGTTAAATCACAAGATCTTGGTGGCCAATTGTGACCACCTCTTCGAGAAATAACACGCCCAGAACACTTTTCTTGCCAAATTACGATAGTTTTGTGGCTTTCCTGGCACGTAGCACTGTCTTGTTGGAAATAAACGTCGTTTATATCAACATCTTCCAATTCCGGCCACAAAAAAATCATTATTTATAGCCTTATCCCCAAGATCGACAAACCTGGGTTTTCGAAAGTGCTACTGACTACAGCAGCAATATTCTCAGTTGTTCTTGAGAGATGCACACGGTTTCGATTCTTCACATCACTAACTTATCCCAAAAGATTAAATTTTTCCACCACTTTCACTATACGCTCTATTAGTGATGACGTCACACACCGCAATTTTAGTTCTCCTGTCAGTGTTCGGAATCCAAACAAACAAATTGTCATTCAAATTAGTACGTTGTCGTTGAAGGAATTGGCTTATTTTGATAATTAAGATTATTTAAGGAACGATTTTACTATTAATTGATAGACAGAAGGCACGATATTAATGCCAGTAAGTTCGAACTTGAAGTTCGACTAATAAACACGGCTTTTTACAAAATCTGGGAAATGATACAGGATTCAAACTTACTGGTATTAACCTCGTTCCTTCTGTCTATCAATTAATACTGAAATCGTTCCTCAAATACTCTTATTTATGAAAATAAGACAATTCCTTCAACGACACCGTACTAATTTGAATGACAACTTATTTGTTTGGATTCCGAACACTGACAGGAAAACCAAAAATGGCGGTGTGTGACGTCACACTAATAAAGCGTATTGCCAGCTGAGAACGTTCTTCACAAGGGCTTTAGTTTTGCAAACTATGTCAGCAAAATTCACCATTTTTGTAGCGAATTTTATCAATTTCAATACATTTTTGAAGCGTGTAGCGTACCATTTTTAATAATGGTGTAGTTTTACCTTCTCAAATGTCAAAATATGACAGTTTCAAAAGTGACAGCTGCCCATCAGAGAGCGGGCTATTCGAAATGCAACCTCTCATTGGAAAACCTTTCATTATATTTAATGGTAAAGAAGAGTGCCAAATCAACCAAATGATCCATAGACGATTCAAAAATTCACTCTAAATTTTTAGATCGGTTGAAAAAATTAATAATTTTCACAATCATTGCACATGAATTCAGAGACGTTATAATTCTTTGAAAATTCTTTGAAGTTGGCTACTGTCAAATGTAATCAATTATTAAAATCAGGAAGGAAAAAGGCTAGTATTGAATGAAGTCGAATAATATCATGAATTATTTTAAATATTGAAATTTATTCTTAAAATTCTTGCAGAAATCCAGTTTACCTATAACAGACAGTAAGTTGGTGTTACTTTTCAGTTTGAATAATCCCCCTTTGCAATCTCCATGTTCCCAATTTTTTTCAAGTCTCATTGAAATGATTCATCAAAATTTAAATTGGGTGGGTAATACCTGAAAAAAACTATTTCAAAGCATCAAAGCAGAAGAAATGTGAATTGACAGATTTGAAAATAAATCAATTAGGACTTCTAACTTTTTGCCACGTTATATTCTATTGTTCATCTTAAAAGTCTCGAAAATGTAATAAAAATCAACCATTTCCTTATAAACATCTGCATTCATGAAAAATTACATTGCGAAAACATCAGGAAGGAATCAAACAATTATCATTGCCTGATGGTTTCACGAAAATATACCATCCAAACGGAAACACACAATCCGAATTTTAAACTTAAAACAAAAACGATAAAAACGTCAATAATGACTTTCGTACCTCGTATAATGACCTTCAACATCGGTAGCAGTACAGTTGAATGCCTGGAAAAATGAAAGGTTTTTGGTTGAAACCAAACCGTAGGTACAATTCGAAGACCAGCTGTCAGGACATGTGCAACAGAAATTCCTGGGCGCCAGGTGGACTTCAAAATATCGAGACGTACGAGTCCTTTGGCATTCTATGGTTTTCCTCGCACAGATGGCCGTGCTGATTGGAGAATAATAAAATTACGTATTGGAGTTTTCGAAGAAACTATTTGGGTTATTGATGGTTTGAAAGGGTTATTCGAGCAGTTAATCTTGACTATTGAGGCAAGAGAATAGTATTTTCAATTGCTAACGAGAATGTGCTACGTAGGTACCTTCATTATAATATTATTGAATCGATTTTTCGAGTTGTGGCAGCTGATTTGTGTTAGAGAACGTGCTACGTCCCCATATTATAATATTCTTGAACCAATGTTTTCGGGTTGTGACAGCTGATTTGTTTTTGAGTCTACTGAAAGTTGAGGACGCTTCACAATTAAAAAAATTGTTGGCCTCCGCTTTGAAAAAGCATTGTAGGACTTTTGGTTCGTGTCTGTCTGTGAGTGTGTCCACAAATTTATGTTGCAGCCTCAACTTTTAACTTCTACAATTATTATTCGATTTTATTGAAATTTTGTATGAATATCCTATTTTGGTCGTAGATGGTTCGATATGAATTGAAGCTTTTCCAGATACAGGGTGCTCTATGGGCTTATGTAAACGTGAAATTCTCTCCATTTCCATATCTCACCTAATATAGAGTTCTCCAATAAGAGGTTTCATTTTTATATAAAAAACGAGTAGGTAAATTTTAAGAGAAATCATTAGATGTTTATTCCATTATGAAAATCACACCACCAGCTCAAAAACCGCCTCAAATTCATGCAGAATACGGTGTAATGTCATTTGGAATTCCCAAGATCAAGGAGGAATCGACAGATCTGGGTTTTTGTCAAAACTACGGGTTACAGCAGCAATATTCTCAGTTGTTCTTGAGCGGCGCACACTGTTTCGATTCTTCACTTCACCAAATTGTCCCAAATGCTCGAATTATTCCACCATTTTCACTATTGCCGGCCAAGAAGTACTCCAGTTTTGTTAACTATGACTGATAAATTGTCTCCATTTTGTAGTGAATTTTAAAAATCTCATTGCTTTTTTGAAGCGTGTATCGTTCCATTTTTAGTAATGGCGTAGTTTTTAATTGTCAAATATCAAAAGATGACAGTTTCAAATGTGACAGCTGCCATTACAGCGAGCTATGCAACATGAAACCTATTACTGGAAAACCTTTTACTAGTGTTCAAGAATTTTATCTGCATTGCATGTGCATAAATTAAAATCATTCGGAAAATGATGAACAAGTTAAATATCTTCAGACTGTTCCAGAATTTTCTCAAATCTCATTGTTTTAATATTCCATAACTCCGATTTATTAATTCTTTTTTAGTAATTTCCTATGTAAAATATCCCGGAATAAGTTTATTCAATGACAAAGCGGATTTATAATCTTCAAAAAGGAAGCAGGAACTTGTAAGGTGGAATGGTCGATTGAATCAAACCTGATCTTCTCAAGAAAACTATATTGTATCAAAATTTTTACAATGTTATAAAAAAAATGGTAGATAACATATATCAAAAAACAGTCCATTTCACAAACAAACAGGAAAAAATGACTGTTATCTTAAAACATAAATAAATCTATGTACAAAATCCACAAACAACATAATACTTTGGCGTCTTACAACTATCACAATAATTCACAAAACGTAAAAGGTTTTTTTTTTACATGTGAAAACTGAAAAGCCATAAACTAAAGGGGGATTTGTTCTAACCTTGTCATACGAAGGTCAACGTATCATTATTTACAAGTTATAATCGACGTTCGAATCGACTCATTATAAAACATCACAGTTGTACGCTTGACAAATCAAGTAGACTTTGTTTGAAAAGCGTGAAATCAGCTAACTAGATTTTGCGAAGGCACTGAACATGAAAGGAAATATTCCCAGTAGTTCTCAATAGAATAACATGAGAAACATACCTCTTATTTATCCTGGAATGATTCAAACATGTTTTAACTCGATCACTACTAAAATCTCCATCAAATCACATCATAACAACTTTGACAATCACCGTTCGAGCAAACAGAGGTTATGTAACCGAACCACAGAAACATAAATAAACTCCTCGCATTAAGTGCCTACGCCACAGATTTCTTATTCTTCCTCACACAGCTACGATCTTACTAGGGTCAACTTTGACCCTGATGAACATAGTGTCGTCCTTCAGGAAGTGCCTCTTCTTGAGCATTTCATGTGAGACGAACTTGGGAAAGCCAAAACCAAGAGAGTCCGGTTCTTTGCTGGGCCTCTGGAAGTTTTTCCAAGTAGGGTCGGGGATGAAGCTTTCCACTATGTTGCAGGCTTTTTCCGGGCAAGACGATTGGTCGAAGAGGGTGAAAGACACCGAATGGGCGAAGGGCCACCGCAAGAGGGCGTCATATTCGCCTGGCAGGATCTTGATGTAGACAGAGATGTGGCTATCTTCTCCTGCTCCGTTACCGTTAGGGAAGAGGGAGGCCTGTAACAATGATGCTGCGTTAGGGGAGGGGTCAAAAGAGGGCGAAGAACACGTGTGAGGCAATTGAGATGAGGTTAATTTGTCAAGTGCACGTGTTGCAACCGGATATTGTCGAGAGGGTACTTAATTTTTTATGGAGGTTGCCAAAGGGTCGTTAAACATGTGTTAAACTTCGATGGAGGATGTCAAATTTATTGTTGAAATCACGAAGTGTGGTATAAAAACATAAGAGGAAAGCTCCCGACTTCATCTCAGTTATTTCCTCTTTTTTTTATTCTTCATCTCGAATTTTCTATGGTTGTGATCATTGAATTTGAAATTTTGCACTGAGCTCCAAATAATTAAACAAAATCAACACCCAAAATCTCAACTTCAATTTTTTTGGGATATTTTTGAAAGAATTTTATGCACGCCACTACTTTTCATCAGAAAAATACCAGATACATTTTTTATGTTGCTATTTCTTCGTCCCATGAGCGTTTTAAGATGAACAAAATTAATATAACCTCATCTCTCTTGAGCCATCAACTGCTACCAACTATTTACACAAAAAATTAAACCTCACCTGTAATCTGTATCCATATTGACTAGTGAAGAAAGGAGGGGAAACTAGTTCCATCCCCTCCTTGTTTTTGGCTTCGTTCAGTTTTGAAGAGAAATCGCTGATCTTCCATATCAAGGTGCCGGAGTAGTTGAGAGACAACTTGGACAGGGCATTCTTCAACGAGGAGATTTGGTGTTGCTGTTTGGTGACTACGTTGCACATCATGTTGAGGTGTTGCCGGCAGTTTTCTTCCAAGTGGGTTTCCATGGAAAACCTGGGACCCTACACGACACATAAAGAAGGAAAATTATTATATTGCTATATTAAATACTAGTAGTGGGCTGCATTTCTAAGGGCTAGAGTTAGAAGAGGAACATCCCAAACTACAGCTCCCTTGTTGGGTATAGTTGTTATGAATTTCAGGAACTGAGACAACTGCGAGGAAGGTTTCTAGCTTTGCAGGATCTACATGTGTCTTTTGAGGAAGACAATGGTACTCAAGAAGCCGAAAATCCCAGCTCATCTCGCCAAGATCAAGGTGATGGACTGAAGAGTCTACTTGAACAAACCAGTTCTACATTCTGATGAAGAACCTCTCAGAAATGAACACATTCATCAATAAGAAGGTTTGCTTAGAAGATCTATAGTAATGTTGGAGACAACGTGAAATAACGAACCTATAGTTGTTATATTAGGACTTCAGTTGATTGTCATAACCTGAGAGAAATTGTGATTCGTTTTGGCTAGCATTTTCAGCTCACAAATCTTTGAAGCGTCTTTGGAGTAATAACGTTAGAACCTTGCATCTTATTGCTTCTTGACATCAGAAGATAATGATGCCATCCTTGAAATCAGTCTTTAAACCTGTTCAACGCTTCGAGAAGACCATATACCTATGAAGAACCATCACCAGAAGAGTTTGTAGATGAAATGTCTTTCTTCAAAGACGATGACTTATTCTGGCACTTGATTCAGTTATTTTTTTAGGACTACCCAGTTAATCAAGACTAAATTTTCGCAATCTCTTGGTGTATTTCCTCTTCCTCTCTAACACTAGGGTCTCAAAGAATAAAATCAATCTACAATCTTTCAATCCACCTACACCTACCTTGAATCTACATCCGGCATCTTTGAAGGTACATGGCAAGACAGAAATGGTGCACTCCTCTTTGAGATGGGAGTCCAGCTCTTCTCTGGCTAGCAGGTTGATGTCGCATCTGTTTGGACACACCACAGGAACCCTGCCACATTTGACGTTGTGTGCAGACAGAGTGTCGGCTACAAACTCTTTGCAGCAGTACCTGCAGGGTACAAGTCGCTTGGAACAGTCGCCCGACTTGTGTTGGGACAAATGTCGCCTGTGTATCTTCACGCCGCACTTATTCTCACAGTATAGAGGCTCGTATCCACAAGTACCAATGTGATTCTGCAAAGAAAAATACCAATTTTATATTACGTGTGAAGGGTAGTCAATTTTTTTTATTTTGCCTACTTGTTTCAAAGTAACAGCGGGCTATAATGTTGTCGAGAGTCGAGAATGGCCTGAAACGATTGAGTTCGAGTCTCTGGTGAAGAATTTGAGGACAAAAACGATTCTGTCTGTATGTACGCCGTATTCACTATAACTATAAAACGGAATGTGCTACAGATTTGAAATTTTCAGGGTATGATGAGGATAGTGATTCACGACTTGGCTTGATTTTCAAGCTACTTGACTTGAGGTTGATTTGATTTCAAGCAAGCTCAAATCAAGTAGTAGTTTTTCAATCTCAAGTCAAGTATTTATTTTCAAGAACTTGAATCATATCAAGCTACTTGATTTTTAGCAGTTTTATTGTGTAGAGTCACATCAATAAAAAAAATGATGAACTGAGAAGGAACCTTGCAAAAACACTTATATTGATAGAACTTATTGTTTAAAAGAACCGAAAAGATCAACCTTTTTGAAATAGAAACATAAATTAAATCACTTCCATAACAAAGTAAACAATAATAAAAAAATAAAGTTTCTCAATATTGAGAAACCTACAGGCTTCGTTTGATTTCATAATTTACCATCCAGGATATTAAACACCTGAGGCATCTTATAGATTTGTCGCCTAACCTATTGCGGGTTTTTGTAACTGTATGAGCAGCTCTGGAAAATAAAAAATCCTTGGCCATTTCGGCCAACTTTGGAAAGATATTTCTGAAACTACCAAAATCTACTGATAGATTTCATAGAAATGTGAGAAAACTACTAATAAAGTCTCACTGGTGAATGCTTCAGTCTCTCGGCGCACGAGGAATCCCCTTATTTAGTCTAAGCGCGCACGAGATTGCAGAAATATATGCCGTGCGACGCGTGCATATCAAGCTCAAGTAATATCAAGTAGCTTGATATCAAGTCAAGCAATAAATATCTAAAATCAAGTCAAGCCAAGCTCAAGTATGTAATTTTTCACGAGCTTTATTTCCAAGTCAAGTAGTTGGTTAAAATGCCAAGCCACTAGGTCTGATGAATCCCTAATTGAGTGTCTTCGTTGAGTTTGTTAGTAGTCAAAATTCGTTTGGTGGTTTCGAAATTATTAAATTGCGAGGTTGCCATTTACATACAAAATTCGTGAATGACGAGTAATTTTTGCAATTTTCTCTACTACCATTACGTCCATGTTTTAATAACTGTGTACACATATGACTTATCGAAAAAAGGTAAATACTCTCCTATAAGCCTGAAAACCCATACACGTACGTGTGCCCAAGATAAGATATAGACCCAGAGGTGAAGATAATGATTTCACACATATATGTTCACTGAAAAACCTTATTTTGGTATATTATTTGCTACAATGAACATTTGCAAACGTTCAATTCGTGTAATTTTGATCTTATTTCCTAGTTTCAAAAGTTAACACATAAAATATAGGTGGCTATACAATAAGCTAAAATATTTAAGCATTTTTGTGTTCACAGGATATTAGAAAAACTTAATTTATCTGCAGTAGCACTTCTTTAACAGCTTTTTAATTCCTTCAATATTCATAACCCGCATACAGGCTCATTTCAGCTCATACGAGCCACTATCCATAGAAAAAAAATTATAACTCACCTCCAAGACGTGTCCAGTGAACTCCTTGTTACAAAACTCACACCTGGCTCTCCGCTGTGGGCAGGTGTACTTGAGATGGTCCTCCATCAATACCCTTGGTATTTGGGCACCGCATTTACTGGTACAAGGGATGGCATCGTGTTTGCAGGTGTTGAGATGACCCTGCAAGGCCAAAAATTGATCAGAACGGGTTTGTTTAGGAAAAAAAATCTGATTATACAATATGTAAGGTGTTACTCAAGGGTGCACGCGCACAGCTTGATAATTTGAGAAGAATAACAGTCTTTCAAGAATTCGAATGTTGAATTATTAGTAGAAAACATTTCAGAATGATTGTTTTAATTTCATATTTTTTCGAGTAAGTTTTCATTCGAGCATGATAGTACTATGGTAGCGTATCCGACAACTTCCCAAAGGTTTAATAGCATTTAATAGCATGAATGGTATAATAATATATGAAGGACAAACACACAAACATCGTTTCTATAGGGAGTTTTTCTTTTCGAGGTATATAACTTTGAGTTGGCATTACTGTTGAAGATGGCGACCGATTCAACAGCTGTCAAGTGATTTATTCTCAGTTTGGTTTGGCAATTCATCATGAATAGACTCACGCCTTAACAACGCTTGCAAATAGTGCAATTTTATTTCGAAAATAATGTTTCTGTGCGGAATACGTATCGCGCACTACGTCCATTTTATTTTGTTTAGCAATGAAGCGCACTTCTGGTTGAATGGCTACGTCAACAAACAAAACTGCCGCATTTGGAGTGAAGCTAATCCTCAAGTGTATGTCGAAACACCGTTACATCCAGAAAAACTGACTGTATGGTGCGCTTTATGGGCTGGTGGAATCATTGGTCCGTACTTCTTCCAAAACGATGATGGCCAGAACGTTACAGTCAATGGTGATCGGTATAGAGCCATGATTACTAACTTTTTTATTCCTGAATTGAACAACCATGATGTCCAGGAGCTGTGGTTCCAACAAGATGGCGCAACATGTCACACAGCTCGTGCCACAATCGATTTATTGAAAGACACGTTTGGTGACCGCCTAATTTCACGTTTTGGACCTGTGCATTGGCCTCCAAGATATTGTGATTTAACACCGCTAGACTACTTTTTGTGGGGCTATGTAAAGTCATTGGTCTATGCGGATAAGCCACAAACCCTTGACCATTTGGAAGACAACATTCGCCGTGTTATTGCCACGTCCAGATTGGACTATATCCGAGCCAGCCGTGGCGGTCATATGCCAGAAATCATATTTAAAATGTAATGCCACAAGATTATCTTGCGGGTAAATAAAATTCATGTCAATCGAATAATCCATCGTTGTTTTATTGCAATTTAAATTTCTATAGCTCTAAAAAAAAACACCCTTTACAATATATAAGGTGTTACTCAAGGGTGCACGCGCACAGCTTGATAATTTGAGAGGAATAACAGTCTTTCGAAAATTCATTGTGGCATAATAGTATGGTAAAAACCTTAATGGAAGTGTATTCGACAACTTCCCAAAGGTTTAAAGGTTAATGCATGAATGGTGTAATAATACATGAAGGACAAACAGACAAACATCGTTTCTCCATTCATAATTATAGATTATACCCTGAATCCCCCTAGGAAATTACAAGAGGGCACTTTGTATTAATTACATGTGCTGTGCTGCACTTTGATCGTCCCTTATACAAATTATGGGAATATTATTCATATATATGTCTAGATTAGGAACGCCTAGATTATAACCTATTCAGAAGCACACATTTCTATCTACCCTCGTCCCTTTTATCAATGAAATTGAAAGTAATCTTTCAGCTGTAGAAAACTGGAATTTGCACAGGGATTTCCGCAACCATGACAGCTGCACAAATTCGTATTCAGATAAAGCAAAGATCAATATTTATTGCAGCGCAAACAGGATTGGTATTGTAGAAAGTTGTACAACATTCTTAATGATCCCAAACCAAATGAGAGTACTGATCTTGAATCTAGCATAGAGGTAAGATTATTTTATTTATTATTTACTGAATTCTTCACAAACACAATCTTAGGTCAGAATCCAAGGCACTCTATAGCAACTTAGTTCCTTTTATTTGTCGGTAAAAGGTAACAAGGTATTTCATTGTTAGAAGGTAGGTGTGCCGTTAACAATGAAAAAGGATATCAGCCAAATGTCTGCCTCAGCTATGGTTGCAGCACCATATTCTTTTCATGAAATTTTCCATGATCAATTCGCAGATTTGTGGTTGTATGTCCTCGATAATTTCACAAAATCCATCTTCAATGTTTTGAATCGATTGTGGAGCAATGGCATATATCTTTTATCATTCACGTGGCCCTAAAGAATAATGTCTAAAGGTGTTAAATCACAAGATCTCGGTGTAAAATAGCTAGCTTCAAAAGTGACAGCTGTCAGAGAGCAGGCTATTTGAAATGAAACCTCTTATTGAGAAGCCCTTTATTAGCGAACAAAAATTATATTACAAACTGTGAATCTTTGTCAAGCAGAATAACCCCCTGAAGATATTCACTAACACCCTTAATATAAAGGTATTAGAACACTTCGGTAAAGAAGATATCGTTTGATTGATCCTTTATCTCATAAACCAGCCGTATATCTGGTTACTTTATTGATAATCCTTTTATGTATTCAAAGTATTTCCAACATAGACATCAAACAGACATATTCTATGACGACTGTCAACATTTGACAGCTGTCAAGTTGACAGTCGTCATAGAATATCCTTTCATAACTCGACGCGTGGATGCACGTTGTAAAGTATGCCATCGATGTTTATTTCCAACAAAAAATTGTTTGGAGCCGATTTTGTGCGTAATTGTCATCGGTAAAAGCGAAAGATTACCGTTTTCACTTCCTTTTTGCAGGACAGGCAATTACAAAGACCGGCATTCGGTCGGCTTTTAGCTGCCGGGTGTCCGCCAGCTGTTATCTTCGGCTCTCTTCAAGCCTTCCGCAAAATCAGAATGGCATGACCAGAGTTCATTGTGTGGAAAGGGTGGCGCTCTTGAAAAACAGCTTGTGTATACTTTGACGTGCTCTACTGGCAAACTAATGCATTATTCATATCTTAGTTACGGTCAGTTGGGCTTCGAGCTCTTTCGCTAGCTGTAATATAAGCGGACCATAACAATTTTTTTTTGTTCCGCGAACGAGCCACGAATGGGTTTAATTGGAGTGGTGTTGGGACTGCTGGTTGGGTATTAAGAGGTGGAAGGGTGAGGATAATGGGAGGCATATGGCTTTTAATTAATTTTTCAGGATAATCATTGGCGTAAGAGTTTCAGAGGGGGTCTACTTTGAAGTCTATACAATAAATGCAACCAACTCTATACTTCAGCATACACTGTGTCCGTAAAGTATGGAACAAATTCAATATTAGATAAACAGACCATTTTGAGAAATTATCCTGAAACACGTCGATTTTTCATTTTAATTTACCGTATTTTAAAATAATAATATAATATACAGGGTGAATTACTTTCGAGTAATGACGTCACCGTCATTTTTTTTTAATGGAACACCCCAATTTTGTCTCAATTTTCCGATTACTTTTGGTTTGAATGTAACGCCCTGTAGTTTGTTACATTTTTAGATTAATAAAAATGAGCTGTTTCCAATTATGGTACTTGTGGTCTAGCAGACAGAATATGAAAGAATTGCTGTCAAGTGATTTATTCTCAGTTTGGTTTGGCAATTCATCATGAATAGACTCACGCCTGAACAACGCTTGCAAATAGTGCAATTTCATTTCGAAAATAATGGTTCTGTGCGGAATACGTATTGCGCACTACGTCCATTTTATTTTGTTCAGCGATGAAGCGCACTTCTGGTTGAATGGCTACGTCAACAAACAGAACTGCCGTATTTGGAATGAATCTAATCCTCAAGTGTATGTCGAAACACCGTTACATCCAGAAAAACTGACTGTTTGGTGCGCTTTATGGGCTGGTGGAATCATTGGTTCGTACTTCTTCAAAAACGATGATGGCCAGAACGATACAGTCAATGGTAATCGGTATAGAACCATGATTAATAATTCTTTCATTCCTGAATTGAACAACCATGATGTCCAGGAGCTGTGGTTCCAACAAGACGGCGCAACATGTCACACAGTTCGTGCCACAATCGATTTATTGAAAGACACGTTTGGTGACCACCTAATTTCACGTTTTGGACCTGTGAATTGGCCTCCAAGATCTTGTGATTCAACACCGCTAGACTACTTTCTGTGGGGCTATGTAAAGTCATTGGTCTATGCAGATAAGCCACAAACCCTTGACCACTTGGAAGACAACATTCGCCGTGTTATTGCCGATATACGGCCACAAATGTTGGAAAAAGTCATCGAAAATTGGACGTCCAGATTGGACTACATCCGAGCCAGCCGTGGCGGTCATATGCCAGAAATCATATTTAAAATGTAATGCCACAAGATTATCTTGCGGATAAATAAAATTCATGTCAATCGAATAATCCATCGTTGTTTCATTGCAATTTAAAGTTCTATAGCTCTAAAAAAACACCCTTTACAAAACTCAGAGATCCCCATTCTCTACAAAATACGAAAAATAACAACTGACAATTTTTCCATGAAGCTGTTGCCTGGTGCTTGGTTCTAAAATGCAAAATTATGGTAGTACATCAAAATGAAATTCGGGAAGATTACAAGCTTTACATATTTTCTAACGTAACTGTATCAAAAATATGGTAGGTTAATATCATCAGTGAAATTAAAATCGCGAATGGTGTAAAACGAGTCGTTTCGCTAGAAATCAAGTGTACCTCGATGAAGAAATCAGTTAGAGGATGTAAACAGGCCTGGGGCAAGAACGAGAAAAGCAGGCGCAGGCACCTACTTGCATAAACTTGTTCCGAGACTTCGGTTGGCGATTGTGAGAATTGCTCAGACAAGAAGAATCTCGCTCCTATGACGAATCTCCATGTTATTTCTATGTGGGTTTCGACCGATCCAAGGCGCTAGAAGGTCGAAACAGCGATCGGCAGGTTGACGGTTATTAAAAAACGTTTGTCTAGCTAGAATTTCCACTAGATCTGTTTAACGGTCATTAACGTCAACTGAATCTAATAGAAGGATATATTGTTGCCCGTGTGGGACTGCGCAACATCGGTTTTTTACCGATTCACCTTGAAACACTCGTAAAAAACTCAACCAAATATTCGATAACTCGACGAAAAGTATGAAAAGAAATTATATTATATATGATTCAAGAGTTCAGATCGTAGTTATCCCTGGTCTACCATAGTAAAACACATTTTTGGCAAAATTCGATTTTATTATTCAACATAGTTGCCTTCGAGGGCGATACATCGATTATAGCGATCTTCCAACTTTTCGATACCATTTTTGTGGTACGATCTGTCTTTCGCTTCAAAATAGGTCTCAGTTTCGGCGATTACTTATTCATTGGCTATATTTCTTTACAACGAGGATTCTTTTGAGGTCTTAGAACAGGAAAAAGTCGCTGGGGCCAGATCTGGCGAATACGGTGGATGCAGGAGCAATTCGAAGCCCATTTCATGCAATTTTGCCATTGTTTTCATTGATTTGTGACGCGGCGCATTGTCTTGATGAAATAGCATCTTTTTTCTTTAAATGGGGCCGTTTTTTAACGATTTCCGATTTCATCCTTTAAACGATCCAATTATGCTATATAATAATCCCTGTTGATGGTCTGGCCCATTTGGAGGCAATCAATGAATATTATACATTGCGCATTCCAGAATACTGATGCCATAAACTTGCCAGCTGACTGTTGTGTTTTTCCTCGCTTTGGATTCGGTTCATTGTGTGCAGTCAACTCAGCTAAATGCCGATTGGACTCCGGAGTGAAATGATGGAGCCCTGTTTCATCCATTGTCACATATCGACGCAAAAATTCAGGTTTATTGCACTTAAACAGCTTCAAACACTGCTCAGAATCACTAACAAGTTGTTGCTTTTGATCGATTGTGAGCTCGCACGGCACCCATTTTGCACACAGCTTTCTCATGTACAAATATTCGTGAATGATATGATGTACACGTTCAGATGGTCTTTACAATGTCTGCTATCTCGATCAACTTCACTTTGCGGTCATTCAAAATTATTTTGTGAATTTTTTTATTTTTTCGTCGGTAATAGCCTCTTTTGGGCGTCCACTGCGTTCGCCGTCTTCGGTGCTCATTTCACCACGTTCAAACTTAACACACCAATCAATGATGGTTGATTTTCCTGGTGCAGACCCCGGAAACTCTTCATCAAGCCAAGATTTTGCTTCAACAGTATTTTTTCCCTTCAGAAAGCAATCTTTTATAAGCACACGCAATTCTTTTTTCCATCTTTTTTTTTTTCAAATAACAAAAGTAGCTACATTCAAAACGCAATATCTCACAAACTAATTGTGGGACTGCTGTCAAATTTGGACACATATCGTTTGAAGGTTGGTACTAACTAAAAATCATATGGATTTAATACTAGCACCGCCATATGTGCATCAGACCGGGGACTTTTCAATTGGCCTAATAAAGTGAACCAGAAAATGGTTTTAAAGAGTCTCTATTCTCATTGGCGTAGAGGTAAGGGGCGATTGAAGACACGATATTCCTGAAATCTACGCCACGTTTAAATTCATAAAAAGTAATGTGTTCAACTTGGAATTCTGCATATAGTTTGAAATTGTTATAATATGTACACCTACTCGCATAATTTCAACTAAAGTAGATCTTCAGTCACTAAAATATAAGGTTCTTTTTTTTTTTTTTGATATTCTGCTCATTTTTTTTCCTATTCTAATAACTCGTTCAATACGAAATTTTGCACGAAGCTTGTAATTGTTTTTCTGAAATTTTGTATGGTTTTGATAGATGCGTTCTTGACGAAATCGAAATAAGATTTCAGATGTCTATAACTTCGAAACGAATGTAGTTTGTAGATTTTTCTGTTTGAGAGTTACAGGAGCTCTGAACGGCGAATGCAAGAATTTTTCAATTCGTTTTTTGGATTCTTCGAAAATCGAGAAAAAATGCAACAACCTCATTGAATATCATAATTATTTCCCAACCATTCCTAGCAATTTGAAACCACTCAAAACGTGAACTGTAAAACTCTCAAACGAAATACCTAACAGCAATATTCCCCTTCAAAACGTTCCCTGGTAACAATAAACCAAAAGCATTCTAACTAACTGAATCCCCAACCTATACTCTTACTGAATCCAATTTCCCATTGTATACAAGTAGGTAAGAAAGAATCTCGCGAAATTGATACGTCAAGTTGTTTTCTTAATCTCCGTTACGTCATCGTGTCAGTGGGTCCAACAAAATCCAACGTGTTGAAGACTGGGAATTTTTGTTGAATCTGCAGCTATTCTTCACCGAGACATTGGAACCACAAGTATTCCAAGCACGCCATAACCAATGACTCATATTTGTAATGACCTGGTCGTTCACACTTGTGTGCTGCACCGGATAATACGCAAAGAGACTCAGCATTATTCTCCAAATGTTTTAAATTTGCGAATTTTTAACGATCGAACGATGAAAATAAAGCCAAGCAGCGATGGGCGTGGTCAGTATCTGGATGGGTGACCGCAATATTGCACACGAGTGCATCGCTCAGACTAATTACTTAAAGATTTTTTCATTTTCAGGGTGTATTTTCAAGTATGAACTGACAAATGAACAAGCTAACAAAAGTTGCAGACATCAGGCATCCAGACATGCCTATTTATTATTTTGCAGTCTCCCTCAGTGTATTTATTGTCCCTGTCAATTCAGACACCTCCAGTTGAATTTTCCTAGAAATCAGGCGTGAAAACTAACTAAGTGATGCCAATATAAATGAAGTCCATACGTGGTCAATGCTTCGAACGTTCTTAACAAGTGGCTGTTTATTGGTTCGAAAGTTCTATTTTTAGCTGTAGTGATGTAAGCAATGATCATCATTTTCCACTTATTCATTACATATGCCGTGTAGTAGACAGTACGAGATACATTATCACATTATTTCTGATGATACGTTGTGTGAGAGAAAATTTTCATGAGTAGGAAAAAAATAATGTTCTCGGAGGAAGAGTGATACATTTACTTTAACGCTCCTTTAACTTTTCAATATCTTTTTTGTATGAAGATTCTCAGCCAAAGTTCTTTTCCTGGAGCACATTTTAACCGTTGTTTTCGATGGGCCAGAGTCTGAAAAGCACTTATCAAACCATTGCTTTACTTGCACAGTATTTTCCCCATAAAAAAACAGTGTTTTATCAATACACGAAACTCTTTTTTATCAATTTTTCAAACAGCAAATGTAGCCTCACTTAACCTTCAACATTTTGATCCGATTCAAATCTATGTTCTGAAATGTTGATACATCTTTTGAAGCTTGGTACCACAAAGTGATAAACATAGATAGAGGGAGCATATTTCATTTTCTGTAAGCAAATTTTGTCCCCAACATGAACTATCAAATTTGACATGAAGCGCGCGGAAATGAAAACATATCAGTGATACGATATTTCACTCAATTCGCGAGTTTCTCCACAAATGCACTTCTTATGTCCCATAGTGAATCAATGTTTCATATTAACTCAAAATATATTGAAATAATTACCTTAATATATCAGAAATTCAGAAAACGAACTTCAAGCGCGCCAAACAACGTGAAACAACCGATGACACTAGAAGAGCAAAAGTGCCAAGCCTTGGATTTCATCAGGTAGATACGAAAAATAATAAATATTATGCTTATTATGAATTCGACAATTAGGAAAAATATCGGATTCCAAATATTCAAATTTGCAGATTCAATCAGGAATCACTCAAATAAATATATTTGATTCAATATAATATACATTCATAACGATATAGTAAAATTGTGGATTTGAAATTATATCACGATCCGACAACGTAATCTAACTATGTTGGGGACATGTGAAAAATTGCGTATACTTCCTCGATCTATGTTTATTACTCTTTGCTTGGTACTAAAGAGAAAACAAAATTGGTATGGCACTGCTGGTAGGTACCATCTATACGTCAGGCAAAAATCTAATCCTCCAAGCCTGCATTTATTATATTAAACTTTTTTTTTTGGTTTCCTCAATAAAATTATTATGATTTATGGATGCGCCTAAGACCACATTCATAAAATTGAAGAACTCTGAGCCACGATCCTTCATAATAATAAAGAACAACCCAATCAGGCACCCAATTCGAACACATTTTACAACCTTCAATTCAAACACATCCTTTTGTTCAAATCTAGAGACACTATGGGTCGTCGCCCAAGCTGGCCTCTACACCACATGTGCAGGCCCATTGTTAGTATTTCAAAACGAGATATTCTGTGTTTTTGTAAACGCCACCCGCTCAACAGACAGATGTTTCACGTTCCACCGAAGATGGGAGGAAGCAGAGATGAAAGCGGCAAATTTAGAACCCAGCAGGGGTTGATTGTACGGTTTCCCTTTTCTTCGTTTTACACACTGTTAAAATTAGAAGTACTTCAATATTCGAACTTCCAAAAGGCGAATACTTATCTATGATCATCTGTCATCGGATGAGGTCTTTCTGTGGCTTCACATGCGTGCAAAATCTATGATCTTGTATCCTGTCAGATATCATATATCTATGATCGAACATAATTATTTTTATGGTTTCGCGTAAGCACAAAAACTATGACGTAGGATGATTTTCCTGTGATTCTGCAAATGGACGGAGATGCAGTTACAATCGGTGATTTCACGCTGTGATAATTACAATAATTATATTTGCTGATTACTGTTAACATTCATTTTCATATCTACCATAGAATAATATACGTTTCTTCATGAGGAAGAATTTCATAAAGTACACTATCATATGCAAGAATCGTATTCATTAGGATGAAATTTGCATATCTGCTTGAGCTCGAATTGTTGATTAAAGCAAGGAAAAATAGTAGATGTTGTGAAACATTATTCTTGGTCTAGAGCTGTTGTGGAAATACTTATCAGTAAAATAGTTTTTAAAGTATATTAAAGTTGAATTCTCTTGATTTCACTCATTAATAAGGTAAATGAAGTGAAACTTGTGATATGTATTAAAGAACTTCAAATAGTTTCGCCAACTTATTTTAGTTTTCAAAATACCGACGACGTTCCTAATCTTTAGATATGTTCTATGCTCTCGTGTAAACTCACCTTAAGCTTCCTCAGTTCATCGGACCATTTACAACCCTCCTTGTGATGGATGCAGTAAACCACAGAACTCATAATAGACTTCTCTGACTCTGGATCTGAGTATATCTGTAAGGAAGAAGAAGAACAATTAGGTACCGGATGATTTTCGTAATTTAGGAATGCGTGGTACGCTTCTTATATTCCATTATTTTCGCACGAGATAATAGAAATACCTGCTGATCTAGTCGGTGTACCGTTCTGTTCTCATGGCGGAACATTTCAATTCGATTTGATACAATGCTGGTGAGTTGGAATTTCTTAAGAAGGTTACGGGGACAAGTCGAAAATGGCAAGGTTGCACAGGATTAGAGATGAACATTTTCATACATACACTTAGATATTTCCATAGAACAGCCAAATTAGATTGTTTTAAAGAGTTTCCATTCAATAAATTTCAATAACTGTTAACTTGGCATTACTGTTCAAGATGGCGACCGATTTAACAACTGTCAAGTGATTTATTCTCAGTTTGGTTTAGCAATTCATCATGAATAGGCTCACGTCTGAACAACGCTTGCAAATAGTGCAAATTTCATTTCGAAAATAATGGTTCTGTGCGGAATACGTATCGCGCACTACGTCCATTTTATTTTGTTTAGCGATGAAACGCACTTCCGGTTGAATGGCTACCGTCAACAAACAAAATTGCCGCATTTGGAGTGAAGCTAATCCTCAAGTGTATGTTGAAACACCGTTACATCCAGAAAAACTGACTGTTTGGTGCGCTTTATGGGCTGGTGGAATCATTGGTCCGTACTTCTTCAAAAACGATGATGGCCAAAACGTTACAGTCAATGGTGATCGGTATAGAGCCGTGATTAATGACTTTTTCATTCCTGAATTGAACAACCATGATGTCCAGGAGCTGTGGTTCCAACAAGACGGCGCAACATGTCACACAGCTCGTGCCACAATCGATTTATTCAAAGACATGTTTGGTGACCGCCTAATTTCACGTTTTGGACCTGCGAATTGGCCTCCAAGATCTTGTGATTTAACACCGCTAGACTACTTTCTGTGGGGCTATATGAAGTCATTGGTCTATGCGGATAAGCCACAAACCCTTGACCATTTGGAAGACAACATTCGCCGTGTTATTGCCGATATACGACCACAAATGTTAGAAAAAGTCATCGAAAATTGGACGTCCAGATTGGACTACATCCGAGCCAGCTGTGGCGGTCATATGCCAGAAATCATATTTAAAATGTAATGCCACAAGATTATCTTGCGGATAAATAAAATTCATGTCAATCGAATAATCCATCGTTGTTTTATTGCAATTTAAAGTTCTATAGCTCTAAAAAAAAACACCCTGTATTAAGCTTGGGTGTTCATTTTAAAATTATTTCAAACCTAAAACTCAAAATTATGCAGAATACCACACTTTGTATCTAGTAACATAGTATATATATTCCAAATTACGTGCTTTTCCGAAATGCTGAATTATGAACCGAAAAAATTTTGTCTGATGAATAAATCAAGGCACATTTAGTATCTACGAATTCAAAAGATACCTAGATATTTATGCATGGCTTATATTTTATATGCTATCACAGCATAATAAATATTTGGAGTGGAAGTGTCTCATATCAATATCAGGACAATTGAACGATCAATATAAACAATTGGCAAGAATAATGATAAACTAGACTAGAGGAAAACCTGTAAAGATCTAAATATAATTTCTCTAATTCTGTGGTTATTCCGTTCATTCTTCCACATCTTGTAGAACAAAATCGTGCGAGAATATATCAGAAACGCACAGTTTTCATGGTTATATTCTATTATTCTATGTTGGTACTCCGAACTTTCCGCAACGGCTTTATCTGTCAATTCATCAATTTGCCTTAAAGAAATCAGTTCTGCCAACCAACATTTTTCAATGCAAAAATCACTAAAATATATTTATGGAAATATTTCATTAATTTCAATGAAAATGCAATGAATTAGAGAAAATAATGTATAATACTCGTACAGAAGGCTCATTCTACCACTCGTTCATTCCAAAACTCGCCACTTCGTGGCTCGTTTTTGAATTTTGAACTCGTGGAAGAATATCAATGCCTTCTGCACTTGTATTATAAATAACTATTTTCCGAGTATTATTAGACCAATTCTACAAAATGGAAAATAATTGAGAGCTAAAAAAGTAACGCCACATAAAAAAACTTAAGAACAGTACCACACAGCTCAAATATCACATCCTCTTCACATAAACAACTTTAATTACAAGAAAAAAATAAACCGAAGGAACACAGACAGTAATTCATAATCCCACAGAAAAGTATCGTACCATGTCGAAAAGCAATAATAAACACCAATCGGATGAGATCAGCCATCTGTACGTACAAAGTGTTCAGCTCAGCGTGTCCCAACAGATGTTCCAGATGCGTGCTTTATTGGTTCTCGCCTCTTTGTTTGCCCTGCAGAAGGATCCCTTATGGGTCATTTGTAGCGGGATACATTTCCTTTTTCTACGAAGACTACTTGGAACCGGAACCCTCCTTATTAAAAGGGATGGCTGGGACGATTACGGAATGTGAGGGCTTCAATTTAACAAATTATTTGGCCGTTTTGTGTGAACGGGCTTAACCACTGATTACTGAGTCATGCTCTGTGTACACCAATTAGTCTGTGATCGTTATCTTGATGAATTCAATGACCAAGGGCTGATCTGCAGATAAGGTTAAAAGAATGCGGATATCAGAGAATTGTTTTCATATAGGTTCAAAAATTTGTTCTATGAAAACATTAGTGAGGTTATGATCGAAGTATGATCCATCTGTGGATCTGATCCTCGAATTCCCCAAAGATCTGAAGTGTACGAGAACCTCTTTCTTGTTTTTAAATGTTTTAACAAGTTACTAGAGGTTTATTTGAGTTCAAAATTGTATATTTTCAAAATAATAAATGAATAGATGTGTTATTCGTAATTGAACTTCAATTACACACAAATTACGAATAATTAAACGGACAAATACTAACTTAAGACTGACGTACAATAGAAATCAACTACAATATACATTTAAAGATATAAAAAAGTAAATTTAAACCAAAACACACTGGCTAAAGGTAATAAAGTCACTGCTATTTGTCCCAGGGTGATAATAAAGGCAATAAACAAGATGAGGAACTCGCAAAAAGAGTATGAACGCAACATCTGCTCAATCTGAATCGTTTTATGGATTTGGAAAAAAAGACACTACAGAAATGCAGTTCAGCAGTGGAATCATACACATGGACAAACTGCGTTGATGTCCAGAACCATAGTATACTATGCCAGAACTGACCATCTTAAAAAGTACACAGCTAAGCAAGTTTGTTCTGATCTGACCGAAGTGATAACCAAGGCTGTTAAAGATGACGTCAAATTTGCTAACATGATAGACGATCTGCTCCGAAATTGTTTAGCACAGAATCAAAGAGAATAAAAAATTGATCGCAGATTCGGAAAGCCGAATTCTAATCTGATCTAAACTACTTAATATTGCTCTAGAAATGATTATCATGCAACCGTTATTTTTGAGAACTCTTTTTCTCGATAGATCATATCCTTTCGTTACAATTTCTGTAATTTTCGGATTTTGAGTTTGAAATGGTGTTTAACGATAACTGCAGAACTAAAATAGCTGGAAAGTGGGCCAAATTCGAAGAATTCGAGATGAAAATTCGCAATTGGATGAAGAATCTTCTGTAGAATTTCATAAAATTCATAATTTCATAATTCACGCAGAATATTGTAAGAATTTAACCAATATTTCTGTAACCACAATATCGACAAGTGCTGCATTTCAAGCTGATCACTTAAACAGAACCAAATTCAAAAAGAATATTGGACAAGAAAAACCCAATATTTCTGTGATTATAGATCGGGCTGAGATTTTGCAGGTAAATATAGAACAACCATGTCACTCTTTTTTGCGTTTATGGCTTCATCAAAACCATAGAATATTTAAGCAGAATATCGAAAAAAAAATTGGATAAAACTGACCTGAAGTCAGTGCTTTCTTTGTTTTTTCATGATCCCTGGTACAACCCTGTAAAAAAGGTCCTTCCTACGATGAGTTCAAATGCCTCGCACGCTTAGTCATAATCGGCAAACCAGTCTAGATGGCCATTGGATAGATGGAGAATAAATCCATAAAAATTGGGTCCGCTGAACAGGTCCAAGTCAGCTGATACGCCAAAGATCGCATTACAAGATAAACAAGACGTTGTTGTTCACACACAAAGATCGCAGAATTCGAGAGAATACAGCGACTTGGAAGATGCCAGTTTATAAGAATACGGCGAATTTAACTCGATGGTGTCTGATTCTGCAATAATTCACGAAATAACCAACAAGAGTTAATGCATATTCAGCACAAAAAAGTTAGATGAATTCCAAGAAATTCCTGATTTTTCTACATTTTCTTCACACTTGGCAACGTTGCAATTTGAACCAAAGCTGGTCGAAACATTTCCCATAGCAGAAAAATTACTTCGGAAGCGTATCAACCATCTAAATTTCATCATAGATTTCTGAAAATTGCAACTTACAGCTTGTTTATGAAAAAGATATTGAAAAAGTCGGAAAATTCCGGAAAACACTGAAACAGCTTATCATGTTCCTACCAATTTCAGCTGGCTTCTGGGTACAGTGAACCCGCATATTTGAGCTAGATATCTTTAAAATTACGACATGTAGAGCGTACACAAGAAAGGTTTACATATAGACAAACACTCCAAATTTTTTTTTTTACAGATTTTGAGTCCAAGTCGTTTGAAACGCATTTCTTGATAATTTTTCTTAGAAAAAAGTATGTTTGGACTGTTTAGACGCTTGTCGACAAGACTAGACGATACTGCCCTTCCAATTTTTGATTTAATGATCGAATATCAAGAAAATAAATTAATTCTTCTTGTAAAAAATTGATCTTGTTGAAAAGCTAATAGCTAAATAAGCTAAATACTTTTGTACCAACCTTTAAGTGAAAAGTTTCCTAGAAAAGCTTCGAAGAAGCATTTCAGGTGAAGTAAATTTTCTCTACGAACAGTTCCGAAGGTTCATCACTGAAAATTACAAACCAAAACAATAGCAGCTCAGTGTGGAACGGATGTTATTGAAAGACGTGGAAATGGTACTCAAGAACGTAGTAGTGTCAGGTACCAGCCGGAAATAACTTGTAGAATATTTTATTGGGAACAAAATATCACGTTGTTATTCGACAAACGTACGGAAAATATACAGGAATGGAAGTCTGATGGTCAATACGAGGTAACATAACAATTCTACGATATGTTATGTTTGGTTGAAAAACACTTCAAACACTTTTTTCATTTGCCATTTTTCCAGGTGTTATGCAATTTCAACCTAATTTTTCGTGGATCTGGCAACGTCCATCCAAATAAATAATTCTATAATTGATAGAACTTCTATGTTCACAATGATTGAGATTTGTGTTTCCTCGTTGGTGTAAACCTCAGAGTAATACACATAGATCAAGAGAGCATATGTAATTTTCAGTGAGCAAATTTTGTCCCCAACATGTACTATCAAATTTGATATGAAGCGCGCGGAAATGAAAACATATCAGTGATTCGATTTTTCACTCAATTCGCGAGTTTCTCCACAAAGAACGAACTTCTTATGACCCATAGTGAATCAACGTTTCATATAAACTCAAAATAAATTGAAATAGATACCTAATATATCACAAATTCAGAAAACAAACTTCTAGCGCGCCAAACGACGTGAAATAACCGATGACACTAGAGGAGCTAAAGTTGCCAAACCTTGGATTTCGGCAGGTAGATACAGAAAATAATAAATATTCTCCTTATTTTAAATTCGACAATTAGGAAAAATATCGGATTCCAAATATTCAAATTCGCATAGTTAATCGGAAATTACTCAAATGAATATATTTCATTCAATATAATATAAATTCATAATGATATAGTAAAATTATGGATTTGAAAATATATTACAATCAGACAATGTAATCTAAACATGTTGAGGACGTGGTGAAAATTGCGTATACTCCCTCTTTCTATGTTTATTACTCTATGATAAGATTTTATTAACCCATCATGAAAACAGTAAATCAACCAGTATAGATGCCAGAGATCTACCCAATTGTTATTTCACGCTTCATAATTTCCAATTCAGAATCGAATAGGACAGAAGTTCTCCAATATTCTTTCTTCTTAAACGAATTATCTGTGAACCACCCGGAGATCCATCGTTACACTTGATTTTCTATGATCACCACCCAGTGACCTGTCAAATAAAAAAATATGTCCACCGTTTCAAATCGCACTTACCGTATAGGTATGTTTACCGTCCCGAATTCAAAAAAGATGTCAATAACACTCCTTGTTATCGTGAAATAAAAGAAGGTGATGTACCGACACAGGTAACACCGACGTCAACAACTTGAAATATTGAGAAACAAACGTGTTTGACACGGTGTACATAGAAATCGCAACCATAATAGCCCTAATGGAAAAAGAAGGTAAGTTAATCTGCTATACAGTTGCATAACCCTGTCACAATGACACCCTGAAACAGTTTCCTTTGTCATTCGTAAAAAACGATACCTCCAACCAAGAGGAAGAATAAGAAATGACAGAAGTTTGTTTCCGGGGAAACGTCTTCCTCGTCCATCTGTGATTTCTAATCATGATCAGTTTTATTGGTCTACGAGAAACGCACGTTGAATATTCATTTACGTCATCATAATTTTTAATCAGACGTCTTGAAGTATAATTCGATGCTGATTCTTTGTTTTCCTCAGCTGCCTATCGATTTACACGTCAATTTCACTCCACTGATTAACATAGGTTATTCGAAAAATAGCAGTTTCGATTTCTGCTATTGTGTCATAGAAATCAAAGCGACATTCGATGCGAATTTATGGCTTCTGTGTGGAAGGACG
Organism: Harmonia axyridis; assembly: GCF_914767665.1. NCBI lineage: Eukaryota > Metazoa > Arthropoda > Insecta > Coleoptera > Coccinellidae > Harmonia > Harmonia axyridis. The sequence goes on from NC_059505.1 coordinate 39,524,608, forward strand.
ACTACATAATAACCAATCGAAGTGAGATTGAAGGAGCAGAGGTGATATTTAAAACCCTATATATGGCGAGAAATCGCTTGCAAAATGTATGAAACGAGAAATGGGCATAGTCGTTACTTCAAGTAACGTCGACGGTAACATCGTTTTTGACGATGAAGATCGAAAAGAGCGAGAAATCGGATTTTCTACATTAAGATGCGTGTTATAGAGCTTGAAATTTTATTTGCATGGTAATAAAAAACAACAAGAAAGTTGATGTGATTACGAGAACGACCATGGACCGAACCAAACGTGAAAGGTGATTTGGAATAACTTCTTCAAATATAAGTTTGTCATAAAATTTGTTTGAAAGCACAGAATTCTCGATTAAATGGAGTAATGGAAGATTGAAACTATTTGTGAATCGAAATTCACGTATCTATAATTGCTCAATTCCAAATATTAAACGAAAATAATACAAAAGTTAATGCCATAATTCAACAAAAAGAGCCAAAGAGAAAAAAATACAACTTTCCTCAAATAAGAATTTTCCACAACACTTTTAACTTCTAATAAGATAGGTATCATATTTTGAATTCCAGTTAAATTGGCTCAAACTGCATTATATTCAACATAATATATCCTCAGTTGACAGCTGACGGCTATAATTACCGAAATATTGTTATGAAAATTTCTATTATTACCTGAACTTCTCGATGGAAATTAGTTAATTAAAAATGTTTGTGGAAAATTAACATATTCAGGTCAGTAAGGATATTATTTGAAAATATTCAGGTGGAATAACATGATCAGGTAAGGTAAGGTTAAGATAAGGCTGTTTAATTAAAACATACCGTAATTAAAACCTTCAAGAACTAATTGCATATCTTATTTTGGTTGGGCTAGCAAGAGTTTGATATATTCATTTACGAAATAACATTGAGGTGTCAGATATACGTAATTGCTATGCAGTTTTCAAAACATAAAAATCTCCCTTATAACATTTTCCTTAGGATTAAGAAAATATTTTCATTATTGCACCTATTGTGCCCTGAATAGCACAGAACTGTATATAGGAATATGAGAAGTGAGTTAGGATGTCATTGTTGTCGGTTATTGAAAAACGGAAACATCCCTCTTCAAACATAAATTAGGTAGCTACTCGGAAATTGTTTTATGATTCATCAAGAGGACATTTCTCAAGAAAAAACTCCAGAGGATATTACTTACTTAAAAAAAGGGCAATTCTCACCCCTTGAAAACTACCCTCAGATTCAAAGTCATAAATGTAAATTCATTATAATCGTACCCTTATTTGATAACCGAAATTTGAATTGAATATATGTTGCAGGTTATAAAAACCTTATTATCGTAAGGTCTCTTCTAAGGGTTGTATTGTAGCTCCCTCAGTAAGCGGTTTCAGACATAAGTACGTAGGGTCAACCCTACTTAAAATAACCCTGGAGATCTCCAACTGACCTTGTTTACATAATATATAATATACACAAATATATATTCTATATACATAATATACACAATACAATATTGTATACATAATATACACGATACACAGTGAATATATGTGCAAAAAACTTTAGGGTGTGTTTCTGCATGAAAAAATAATGACAGTTTGATATTCAATTCTTGTTTGCAAATGCTTCGTATTCCAAGATACCGGGTCTTGAAGTTTCTATCAAAAACAGACTATTTATTGCTCTCAATGTTTCGAAAAAAAAAAATGATACGCCAATGACATATTTCAAACTAAAAATCATTTTTGGATTGCTCGTTCTATTTGTGACAGAAAATCTCCAGTGCCTTTTTTTCGTATGGGGTGTCGTTTCTATTCGAAAAAAATTTAAAACATCTTAAGGCGTATTTTTCTTTTATTTAAGGAGTTATCTGAAATAATTTTTTGGGTGAAAACGGTGCCCCATACGAAAAAAAGGCACAGGAGATTTTTTGTCACAAATAGAACGAGCAATCCAAAAATGATTTTTAGTTTGAAATATCTCATTGGCGTAACAATTTTTTTCCTTTCAAAACATTGAGAGCTGTAAATAGTCTGTTTTTGAGGAAAACTGCAACAGAATACGAATTATATAGCAAACTGTAATTATTTTTACATGCGAAATCACCTCCTGAAGTTTGTCACACTTATATTCACTAATACTCTCTATATGTATACACGTACTATATATCCGTATATACAGATGCAAGCAGCTCCGGACTCCAAAAGATCTAACAGATATACTCCGAATACACTTTTCCGATAGTTTTCCGGAAACAGGACGTAACAAATAGGGCTCGCCACACTTACTTGGTTGACTTCGGTCAGCGACGTTTGGCTCTTGTCCATCATGCTGTTAATCTCATTATTGTTGTTCAGATTGTTGTTAATAGAGCTGTTGCTGGGCGTTGGGGTCAACGTGGGTTCGCGCTGTTGCTTTGGCGAAATCCTGGCCGGGAAACTCAAAGTCTTCGTCCAGTGAGTTAGGCTTCGTACCATCTTATTGACGTGTTTTGAGTAATCGAGGTCGCGGATGCACACTTTACGTTCTTGTTTGCTCGCGCTCATTCGGTAACTGACTGAGTGAATGAAACTGAGGACGGGCGAGGCAAAGCAGCCAATTCCGAACGTCCTTTCGATGGCCTTTCTTTCTCCTACCATCCGGGTCTCCGAACAGCTGTTTGTGACAGAAGAGTGGCCGCAGATGGAGGTCTAGTAGAGGTTTCGTGATCCTCGAGCCGATCTTCATTCGTTTTTTATTTATTTATCGCATATTAGCCTGTATTTTTCGAATTTTGAGCCGGAAATGGTCTCAAACGATAAGGTTCGACTCACTGAAGACGAAGCTGTGCTTGAATTCGATTCTGTCTGGCCGTATACACGATAATTTTTGAGTGGAAAGACCTAGAGATTTCAAATTTGCATTGGCCGTTTGAAATCTGTTTTTTTTTATCAATGTTAAAACTGCTAACTCGATTCTTATGAAAATTCGCATTTGGATGGAGAATAATAATGTTGAGCTTCCTGCAAAATTTCATGATGATTGGACAACCAGAACCTTGGAAAATTCAAGCAGAATATCGAAAAAATATTGCCCGATATTTCTGTGATCAAAAAAACCGACTAAGTTGAAATGAAATAGCAATTTCAAGATTCTTGCAAAATTTTGAGCTGCTAAAATCATCAGAACTTATATAGAGAGTTCAAGAAGAATATTGGAAAAGAAATACGCGATATTTACTTGAAAACAGATCCAATCGAGTTGAGATTTTGAGTGGATAAAGTCAGTGGCGTAACTAGAGTTTACGAACTTTGAAAAAGCAAATTTTTTTGAAAATTGTTAGGTTCTAACCATGTTTTTCTATTTCTTATTATCAATAGATGGTTATCTAGTACCAACTTCGATCTAGTACCAAACTTTTTCATTTCTTGAAGTTTTATCGAATCTTCGATATGATTTCGACAAAAAAATTTCAAACAATTCTCAGGAACATTCAATTATCAAAGATATCCAGTTAATGAGCTTTGATGAATAAATTAATTATTAGTTTTAGGTGCTCATTTCCCTGATCTTTAGCAATATTTCATAAAGATTTGATAAGCTTGTATATTTATCACAAAAAAGTAGGACTACAAGAAACATCCTATATCTCTAAAACAAAGCGTTTGCGGGTCCATGTTTATGGATTTTTTTCTCAAAATTAACCAAGGACTTCCTCATTTTCATTTGTACACAATTTAAGGTATTATAAAGTTATGTGGTCTCCAAGGGTGTAATTAATGATGTGAATCCCAAGGTAATTCTAATAAGAATAGTTTCTATAAACCTATTTCGTAAACCACTTCAATTTTGAGCTACAGGGTGTAAGAGTTCCGAGAAAAAAAGGAATTTTATCATTAATTCATCAATACATAGATGTTTTCTTGAAATTTGGCACACAAAATTTCATTTTTGTCGGTTTTGTGGTCCCAGTAACATTTTTCCGATATTCTGCTCGAATTTTAAATGTTTAGTTCTGGTTACGAGCTTAATATTTCACATCTAAATGCAACATTACATTATTTGGACCGAATTTGTAATTTTGAAATTATCAGGAAAATAAAATTCATTATGTTATCATGTTTATGTTCGGATAGAATCGATTTTTAGGACTGATTTATTATCAATGGGTCGAACATTCTCATTTGGGCCTTTTACGGCTCAAAATTGATAAAATACAAACATCACGACAAAATATTCGGGGAACGAGCGCTCAAAAACATAAAATGTAACAATTCCATTGGAGTCAAAATATTTATCCATCAAGCGATTCCAAATGTTTATTATTATCTACAATTTATGAATTACCAGTACAGAAGAAAATATACCGGAGAACAAGCAGAACCTCTGCCTCTAGACAAAACTCAGGTAACATGCCCATAACAGGCAGAAAACCATTCTTGTCCTGACAAGACGAGGAAAGGACTCCACACGCAAAACTTTTTTTTGTCTCATTGGATAAATCCTCTTTGATTCTGTTATAACACAATGTGAACGACTCGACTCAATCTGAATGTTTGCGTATAAATCTGCGCTAGATTGAACAGATCTATTTTGCAAAACGTTCTGTTTGGAAAGTTTCTTCTTCACATGAATGTGTTTTAATTACTTTCACGATGTGCAATTTATAGCATCAACTTTTCAAAATTTGCATACGCATCAGAAATAATTATACTGCGATCATTTTCTATCAGTCGTTTAGAGAAATGAATTCCTTTTGGTGAAAACCTTAAAGTTTTCAAATTGACCATTGTTTTCATCGAGGTGGTAATCTTTAAACCGTTGTTGTCGATGGAGTATAGTCCAAACTCTGAATAACACTCATCAAGCCATTATATTGCTTGTAGAAAAGTTTTCTATCAAAAGACAGAGTTATCAACGCACGAAAGTCGTTTTCATCCATTTTTCAATCAACAACAAATGTAGCGACACCTAACTTCCAATATATCGATACAGACTCTATGTTCCGAAATTCTGGCAGTGCATTGGAATTGAATTTTTGATGTTCACATGATGTTTATAACGGGTGTTTTTTTTCGAGGTATATAACTTTAAGGTGGCATTACTGTTCAAAATGGCGACCGATTTAACAGCCGTCAAGTGATTTATTCTAAGTTTAGTTTGGCAATTCATCATGAATAGACTCACCCCTGAACAACGCTTGCAAATAGTGCAATTTTATTTCGAAAATAATGGTTTTGTGCGGAATACGTATCGCGCACTACGTCCATTTTATTTTGTTTAGCGATGAAGCGCACTTCTGGTTGAATGGCTACGTCAACAAACAAAACTGCCGCATTTGGAGTGAAGCTAATCCTCAAGTGTATGCCGAAACACCGTTACATCCACAAAAACTGACTGTTTGGAGCGCTTTATGGGCTGGTGGAATCATTGGTCCGTACTTCTTCAAAAACGATGATGGCCAGAACGTTACAGTCAATGGTGATCGGTATAGAGCCATGATTACTAACTTTTTCATTCCTGAATTGAACAACCATGATGTCCAGGAGCTGTGGTTCAAACAAGACGGCGCAACATGTAACACAGCTCGTGCCACAATCGATTTATTGAAAGACACGTTTGGTGACCGCCTAATTTCACGTTTTGGACCTGTGAATTGGCCTCCAATATCTTGTGATTTAACACCGCTAGACTACTTTCTGTGGGGCTATGTGGGCTATGTAAAGTCATTGGTCTATGCGGGTAAGCCACAAACCCTTGACCATTTGGAAGACAACATTCGGCGTGTTATTGCCGATATACGGCCACAAATGTTGGAAAAAGTCATCGGAAATTGGACGTCCAGATTGGACTACATCCGAGCCAGCCGTGGCGGTCATATGCCAGAAATCATATTTAAAATGTAATGCCACAAGATTATCTTGCGGATAAATAAAATTCATGTAAATCGAATAATCCATCTTTGTTTTATTGCAATTTAAAGTTCTATAGCTCTAAAAAAAACACCCTTTATTTATGGAATAAAGTGTATCAACTAAACAAAAGCCGAATATCTGATAGAACAATCTCTATAAACAATTTGAACCAGTTTTCCGAAAATTGTCAACTTGTCGGTGGGCAATACATCCACCTATATATCTGAAATAAAATTCAAACCACAATCGTTTGTTTACAAGCCTTCTCCTTCGTGGGGAGGAAGTTGAAACCAAACGTGAAATATCGATTCTACAGCAAACCAAATTTAATTGAGAAATAATTGCCACGAAATGCATTCAGGCAGCGTTGAAACCGCATGATGCTTTCTTTATTGTTATTCGTTTAAGTCAGGAACATCGACGGTTTACCATAAGTTCCACAGAGAGGATATCTATCATTTTAGGAAATTTTTTATGTGACGGTTTTTTCCAGATTTGTTAAGAGCTCTTACGCGATTGTTTATTGGTCGATTTAGACAGAAAATCAACCCTATTTATTTCATTGTTGAATGTTGGTACCGCAGATTACAGATAATGTAATCTGTGGTTGGTACCTACTCGGAATTCTCCTATCAGGATTTATCTATTTTATTGGTCAAATTTCTGATACAGAAAACGGTTCACTCAACCAAGATTTTTCAATGCAAAAATCACTTCTTCTTCTTTATCAACCACGACAGTGACTACTATGTGTCTGCTCAAACATGTACCCAGATTTACTGTTTAATGATATTAATTGAAATATTCCATTAATTTCAATAAAAATTCAGTGAATTAGAGAAATTGATGTGAAACACTCGTTCATTAAAAAACTCGTTTTGGAATATTTACCTCGTGGAGTGCCCTCTGCACTAGTATTATAAATAACTATTCCAATTGTAACTCCATTCTATGATCGCGAGTCAATCTAATTTCTGTCAAATTGACATTAACCTATATTCTGTTACTTGACATCGATTGTCAAAGTGCCATAACCTCTGAAAAATTACCTATCTGACATCTAATGTCTGATAACATTCTGTGTTTCTGGCAGAATTTACGAAAACCGTGAATACCCCTTTCACGAATTAAGTCCGATAATTTCTGCATCAAATTCGAAACTAATTATCGTTAAATTTGAACCTGAATTTCCTGGAATACCTAAAATTGAGGAGACTTCCCTTTTTTCGTGGTTACATCGCCCGAATCCAAGTCACGCTAATGTATCGAATTCTTATTGAACCGTATCTGCACTTCCTTCACACACTTCGTTTAAACTGTTTAAAGATACATCCGTCAAGCTGTAATCTTATTCTTAACGACCAGAAACATCAAAAGTTAGAGTTGATAACAACTTCAAGCAGATAAATCTGATAAAGAGCCCAATCTGCAAGCTGCAGATATATACAAGAATGAACCTAGAAAGGGTAATTGCAATATTTACAGTTAGATAACTAACGATTGGTATTTATAGCTTGGTATCGTATCTCGAGTTGCAATTTCAAGGCAATTAAGAAGCTCGCTGGTTTTCTAAAGAAAATCTGAAGACCGTCGGCGTCTGCTAATCGACGTTCAGGCGTCGTTGTGGCATAATAACATGTTTTCCTGTTTGTGGAAAGATAATTGGGTATTTTTTTTGCATGTATGCCACAAACCTATTTATCACTGAAAGTAGAAAATATATGATTGGAAGCGTCAGTTTCTGCAAAAACTAAAGTTGCACAAGTTTGACTTGAATGTTCGAGTTTAGCTTGAAATTGAGTCAAACTTAAGTCAATCTTTCTGACAAATAATTCAAGTCAAATCAAACTGGACAATGGTTGAAAATTCAAACTGTTAGTCAAACTAGTTTGAAAAATAATTTATTTAGTAGATATACCTCGAATGGGTAGAATTATGTTGAATATAGTAAGTAGATACAACAATGGACGAACATAGAATGATTTATTTATTTAATGTCACGCACTGGTTGTAATATCTTTATATACCTCAGTGATGTTATTTGTTTATTTTACCGAAAATAAACAAATACCTACATTAATTTGAAACAAAAAGAAAATACATTATTTTAAACTTTTTTTTAATCAGCTCCAAATTGTCACCTCAAAATTCTTCGTGAAAAGTTCTTACTTCAGTACTTCTTACAAATTAAGTGAATGCTGTGAACAAGAAATCTGGCTCAAGAGCCCTTTGCTAATAAAAGTTACAAGTAGGTAAAGGGTGTTTTTTTAGAGCTATAGAATATTAAATTGCAATAAAACAACGATGGATTATTCTATTGACATGAATTTTATTCATTATTATACAGGGTGGCCATTTGAAAACGAAACAGACGAGATTACAGACGAAATAAAGTTTTTCGATAGAAATGCTCGGACAGGTCGATTTCTGTTTCGAGGGGGACAACTTAAGATGTAGGTTACGGACGCATAGCGCTTCAACCCTTGCTGCTACAACCCCCCCCCCCAATTTTTGAATAGGGAAGATGGGGTGAGTGATACCTCATTTGAAAGGTATTTTTATACTGATTTCAGCACAGTAATTGTTTTTTCATTTTATGCATTAGTTCTCGAAATATTCATGCGTTAGTTAGTTAGGAAGGAAGCCACAGTCATGGTTGTTTTGAAGCTCAAAATGTCGATTTTTCACAAAACACTACAAGTGCCATGAAAACACCACTTCATTTTCAAATACTTAGTTAAGAATATTTCGAGAACTAATGCATAAAATGAAAAAACAATTACTGTGCTGAAATCAGTATAAAAATACCTTTGAAATGAGGTATCACTCACCCCATCTTCCCTATTCAAAAATTGGGGGTGGGGGTTGTAGCAGCAAGGGTTGAAGCGCTATGCGTCCGTAACCTACATCTTAAGTTGTCCCCCTCGAAACAGAAATCGACCTGTCCGAGCATTTCTATCGAAAAACTTTATTTCGTCTGTAATCTCGTCTGTTTCGTTTTCAAATGGCCACCCTGTATATAGATAATCTTGTGGCCTTACATTTCAAATATGATTTCTGGCATATGACCGCCACGGCTGGCTCGGATGTAGTCCAATCCGGACATCCAATTTTCGATGACTTTTTCCAACATTTGCGGCCGTAGATCGGCAATAACACGGCGAATGTTGTCTTCCAAATGGTCAAGGGTTTGTGGCTTATCCGCATAGACCAATGACTTTACATAGCCCCACAGAAAGTAGTCTTGCGGTGTTAAATAACAAGATCTTGGAGGCCAATTCACAGGTCCAAAACGTGAAATTAGGCGGTCACCAAACGTGTCTTTCAATAACTCGATTGTGGCACGAGCTGTGTGACATGTTGCGCCGTCTGCTCCTGGACATCATGGTTGTTCAATTCAGGAATGAAAAAGTTATTAATCAGGGATCTATACCGATCACCATTGACTGTAACGTTCTGGCCATCATCGTTTTCGAAGAAGTACGGACCAATGATTCCACCAGCCATAAAGCGCATCAAACAGTCAATTTTTTCTGGATGTAATACGGTGTTTCGACAGACACTTGAGGATTAGCTTCACTCCAAATGCGGCAGTTTTGTTTGTCGACGTAGCCATTCAACCAGAAGTGTGCTTCATCGCTAAACAAAATAAAATGGACGTAATACGCGATACGTATTCCGCACAGAACCATTATTTTCGAAATAAAATTGCACTATTTGCAAGCGTTGTTCAGGCGTGAGTCTATTTATGACGAATTGCCAAACCAAACTGAGAATAAATCACTTGACAGCTTTTAAATCGGTCACCATATTGAACAGTAATGCCAACTTAAAATTATATACCTCCAAAAAAAACACCCGTTATAACCTTGACATTTTTCGAAAAATGTGGCTCACGTCAAAAAGTACCACAGATAAATGATGACAAGTGGAGTATTTCGAAATCAAAATTTCATGGGGTATGATATAAAATTGGGTATTCTCATTAAAACTAAAAACAGGATGGTATGGTGTTTCACCACTTTCGGACCAACCTGTAGAGTCAAAAATAATTTAAGCTTATATGGCGCTGAGTACTGTCGATTTTGTCTAAATTTAAATCATTTTCCTAATCCAAAATTTACAGGAGTTATCGACTAATCAAGCACCATTGACTCACCCTGTATATTAAGGGATAATAAATACATAATTGAAAACAATTTACAGTGTTTCTGTGAATTGTTCTGTTTGAATACCTAGAGAATCGTTAATTTTAATCATGATATAAGTCTCCATTCCACTAGGACAGTTGAATAATGATCGTCAGAAGCAATCTTGCCGGAACTCTGCATGCAAATAAGTATAACAACAGGTTCTTTGGGTTCTGAGAGGGATTATTATTATGCTCACACAAGATTGTGAAATGAAGAATTTCCGTCGAGCCTATTTCTTCTATCCTCGTCTCTTTGTTGTGGGAAAACGATAAAATAGCTTTTCAAAGGGTCGTCCACGTCGATTGTAATTGCGAAATAATACGAAACGAAGGTTAGTATGAACAATTAGAGATCTTGTTTGACGGTTTCATTGGTCGAGTTTCAAGTCGAATGTGATTCAGGAGACAATATAAGTAATCGATTGATTGGGAAATATTACTTTCAGAACTGCAGGTTTCAATTGAATAGGAATAGGTTAGAGTCAACTTCATAAGATAGGTATTTCACGTGAGAATAGTTATTTATAATACAAGTGCAGAAGGCATTGATATTCTTCCACGAGTTCAAAATTCAAAAACGAGCCACGAAGTAGCGAGTTTTTGAAAGAACGAGTGGTAGAATGAGCCTTCTGTACGAGTATTATACATTATTTTCTCTAATTCATTGCATTTTTATTGAAATCAATAAAATATTTCCATAAATATCATTTAGTGATTTTTGCATTGAAAAATGTTGGTTGGCAGAACTGATTTCTTTAAGGCAAATTGATGAATTGACAGATAAAGCCGTGGCGGAAAGTTCGGAGTACCAACATATAATAATAAAATATAACCATGAAAACTGTGCGTTTCTGATATATTCTCGCACGATTTTGTTCTACAAGATGTGGAAGAATGAACGGAATAACCACAGAATTAGAGAAAAAAATAGAAGAGCAGTAACGTCAATATAAAGGAGCTTTGATGTGCTTTATCCAATTCATGTTAATCTATTTTCTTTTAACGAAATTTCAATTATGGATAGTATACGAATACTCAAACTCAATTATTAGGCCAATTGAGAAGTCCCCGGTCTGATGCACAGATGGCGGTGCTAATATTAAATCCATAGGATTTTTAGTTAGTACCAAACTTCAAACGATACGTGTTAAAATTTGACAGCAGTCCGACCATTAGTTTGTGAGATATTGCGTTGTGAGTGTAGCTACTTTTGTTATTTGAAAAGAGATAGAAAACAAAAATTTCGTGTGCTTATAAAATATTGCTTTTTGAAGGGAAAAAATACAGTTGAAGCAAAATCTTGGCTAGATGAAAAGTTTCCAGGGTCTGCACCAGGAAAATCAACCATCATTGATTGACATGCTAAGTTTAAACGTGGTGAAATGAGCACCGAAGACGGCAAACGCAGTGGACGCCCAAAAGAGGCAATCACCGACGAAAAAATCAAAAAAGTTCATAAAATAATTTTGAATGACCGTAAAGTGAAGTTGATCGAGATAGCAGACATTGTGAAGATATCATCTGAACGTGTACATCATATCATTCACGAATATTTGTACATGAGAAAGCTGTGTGCGAAATGGGTGCCGCGCGAGCTGACAATCGATCAGAAGCAACAACGTGTTAATGATTCTGAGCAGTGTTTGGAGCTGTTTAAGTGCAATAAACCTGAAGTTTTTCGCCGATATGTAACAATGAATGAAAAATGGCTCAATCATTTCACGGAGTCCAATCGACATTCAGCTGAGTGCACTGCACACGATGAATCGAATCCAAAGCGAGGAAAAACACTACAGTCAGCTGGCAAGGTTATGGCATCCGTATTCTGGGATGCGCAATGTATAATATTCATTGATTACCTACAAAAGGACCAGACCATCAACAGCGATTATTATATAGCGTTATTGAATCGTTTAAAGGATTAAATCGTTAAAATTTTACGCCAATGAAGAAGTTATCGCCGAAACTGAGGTCTATTTCGAAGCGAAAGACAAATCGTACTACAAAAATGGTATTGAAAAGTTGGAAGATCGCTGTATCGCCCTCGAAGGCAACTATGTTGAATAATAAAATCGAATTTTGCCAAAAAATGTGTTTTACTATGGTAGACCGGGGACTTTTCAATTTGCCTGTTATATGCGTGGAAAAGAGATTTCAAGACAACTAAGTCCTATAAACTTGAGCCTTTTTGCAAACTCTTTGTTTTCGAGATAGACGGTTAAAATATTTTCATGCTTTTTCTCCTAGCACCTTTATTTCACAAGATATTCAACTTAAATTTGGCATAGATATTGCAATTTGAAGTTTTCATCATGTGATATACTGATTTTTAATGTAAATCTACAGAATGATACTTTTTCTGGATCAATGCCCGCTTCTTTCCTCTAGATTTTTGTTTTTTTTTGGTGGACCATTGTATGTTTAAAAAAATGTAAAAAGAAACTTTGTTCCAGCACTTTGGTTTTGGTTTCTTGTAGTTTCGCCTCATTAATGAGTAGGACCTAATCTCAGTTCGAAAGTAAAGATCACACATATTTGGGCACAATTATAACCAGCAAAAATGGTTTTTGTTTTCAAAGACAGGTGATATGGTGAATGTCATAATCAAATAATATCTGTGGTTTTTTTTTGGACCCCCCATGAATTTCAAACAAAAACCAACGAACCGTTCAGCTAAACAAAGTTACATCAAACCCGCAAACAACTTGTAAATTTCAGGAAAGGTCAAAATCTCTTCCTCGAACGTCTCCATAAGCATTTAATCAGAAACGATAAACCAAAAGTTAATTCTTTTTCACAATAAACCCGATCAAATCGCCAAGGTTTCAACCAGGGGAACATTCAAAAGCCTTAATTATTTCTATGGTCGAAATTCCTCGGAACGTCAAACGCGTTACTCCCATCGGAATAACGAAATAACTCATTCCCGCGAATACGTAAATCGGCCTAAACGACTTACCGGACATTCTCGCCGACTTATCGATACGCAGGAATGTCATACCTACCCAAAAACGCCGCTGAAACGTCCAACCATAAATATCGTATTTCCATCAGAAGTTCACAGAGATTCGTCCTTGACGCGGTGTTTAGTGTCAATCGCGCACAAATCACAGAGCGGAAAACGACAGTCGGCGACTTCTATTCTATCTGCACGCGGTCGACGGAACTGGACATAGATAAGTAGAACTGAAAGCGACGATCGGGCGCGTAGTTGCCGCTAGGACGGCAGGTGAATTAATAAAGTTAAGCCGAAGTCGGATAAAAACACTTCTCGCTCACCGGATGTACGGAGGAATACGCTCATAAGTAGGGTTCCGACTTTCCGAGAATATAACGTTAATTGTTTCACATGTCTGCATGTTTAAGAACGCGATAGGTAGGTAGATTTCAGTGGTTAATTGGAATTTTCTATGAGTCTCTGTCTTATTTGGTTTTTCGATCCCGATTGGTAGAACGGATGGATTGTTTTCGTACGAATTGCATCTGCATGAGAATGGTTCCTTTTTTGTTGGTGTTGTTTTGTGGCGAACATGGGATTTTACATAATGAAAAGAATTTTATGATGGCATTACGTTTTTTGATTGAGACGAGATATCATTATGAATTATCATTGTGTGGCATTAATTTAATTACTTCGGGTTAAATTTACGGATGAAAAATTCAATACGAAATCACACTCCAACAAAAAAAGGTATAAAAAGATGTTTGAAAGCTTTTGAGCATTCTTTTTGACCATAGAAAATTGAAGCGGGATATAAATTTTCAGTGGTCATAGATCATAGAAACTTCAAGAATAATTTTGAATAACATCCCATTTAATACATTACAACACTGGTCGTCAATGAGCGCATAAATAAACGAGCAATCAACAGATCCTGACCAAAGAGAAATTTTGATGATATTCCCGAGGCTGCCAAATCTCTTTGAGACAATATGCAGACTTGAAACCTCAACATGTTGTAGATCACAGTTTGATCTTCAAAAAACATTTTTGTTTGAGGTGGCTGTGACCAATATTTTAGGAGATATTAACGATTATTCTGTAGAAATTCAATGTTTACGGTTTTTTTCCAAATTTCGAAGTCAAATTTCTCATCAACTATGAGTTCCACGAACAATCGATGAGCAATGTTACATTCAATGAGCTCCAATGAGCCAAATTATGCACTTATCCGAAAATTTTTTAGGCGAAATTTTTGTCTCAAATTTTCCATACTAACCCTAGAAAAATTTTGTTTCGGCAACCGTCCGGGAAGTTCTCACTTCCCGGACGCTTTTTCTCTGAGAAAGTAGCATTTTCCGGCCTAGTCCGGAAAGTACGTACTTCCCGGACTAGGCCGGAAAAGAATCATATAATCCATAGCAACCGAGATAACGGCTGACAGTTCATATGAAATTAGTTGTCAAAAATTTGCATGTTTTTTGATCGCAATCGCAATAAAATATGGAAAGCAGCATAGCGATAGTGTTATTTTACATGGTTGCCGAAAAAATATTGTACGCAACACGCCCGAAAATGGTTTTTTTGGACTCACAGACTTCCAGGACTCGCTTACGCTCGTCCTGGAATTTTGTCTATTCGTCCAAAAAAACCCTATTTTCCGGACTTGTTACGTAAATTACTATTTTGTGTTGAAAGTTCCCACATGGGAATTTTTTACTTATATATTGATTGATTCGATTATATCGATTACGAAAATGCTTGCAGTTCAGCGATTAGTCCATTATTTCAGAATTTATAGGTCGTAAACTGAAATTTTCAAAAAAAATTTTGATGATTCCTGAGGCTGCCAAATCTCTTTAAGACAAGATGAAGACTTGAAACCTCAACATGTTGTGTTTACAGCTTGATCTTCAAAAAACATTTGATGGGGCTGTGACCAATATTTTAGGAGATATTAATGATTATTCTTTAGAACTAGGACACAAGATGGTGCAATCAAAAAACTATGTAATTACTTAATTTCAACAATTTATTCTTAAATTAATACGCAACAACAAAAAATCACATAATCTAGTTTGGTTTCATAGCCATTGCAGCACCCTTAGCTGCGTCCGAGCTTTTGGCAATTTTGTAAGGAATGCCATAGATTTCTTTGACGGCGTTCTGTAACGTTTCGTTCCTTGTAATGCCTGAACCGCTGCAAACTATTCTTTTGATGTTGGACTGTTCTAGAACCTCCTTCGGCATCATGCTACAGAAAGGATAGTATCACTACCATTTATGAGAAATGAGGGAGGTAGGAAGACATAGTGCCCAAGTTCTTACCGCTCTACAGCTCTTTAACCCAGATAGCACACAAATACTCTATGGATATGCATTTTGGGTCCTTTTCAGCTGTACCCACCAAAGGAAAATTGAAATTTGTGTCATAAAATAAGAATCACACTTTAGAGGTTATATTAGGTTAGGTAACACATAGACAAAGAGAGTTATTTCTTTATGGGCTAACATCTCTTTGCAGATGGGTAGGCAACTCAAATAACATAAAAAATCTGCTTGAAACAGCTAAGGAGAGGATGCTGAGCAGTAAAAGTTATAAATTAGGTTCAGAGTGTATCTTCCTAGAAAATGATGATATTCAAGATATACTAGATCATTCTTATACTCCATAGAACATCCAATATTCCTAAGGGATGTCCTATGTGTATCTGAAATATCCTTTACAGATGTCCGTAGGACAAACCTGTGCTATCTGGTTTCGATGAGATATTTTTGAAATGAACTCATCATTCTTTTCGTTAATAATCTTTTCGTTCATTGACTATTTCATATAACATACAAAGAAGTTCACTCTTTTATGCTTCTGCTCCGATAAAAGAAATTGTTGTAATACTGATAACTAATATTTTTTTTCCATCATTATGGATCATTGAATTGCTTAAGAAATTTATATCAAGAACTTGGGCTTACACTATTTTTTATTGCTATTGTTGCCTTAAAGAAACGGCAATCATGTTAGAAATTTCTCGTTGCTTGTATTGCACATAAAAGATGAAATATTTGATTCACCTGTGTAGATTTCTGATCATCCCCTCGCAGATAGCCTTGAAAATCTGCCCCAATTCCAAATTACCAACGTTGATATTCGAGACGCTTGCCGTTAAACCAGGATTATGTCTTTCGCCCCAACAAGTCGGGTTCACCACCAGATCCGAAGAAGCTTTCTCGCCCTTGCTTAACTCTATCAATTTCGGATATAGTTTCTCTGAAAAGAACTATTGTAAGTTCGGAAACTGCAATCTGATCAACAAGTATTGCATACCTTGAGGAATCGGAATACCGAGCTCGAGAATCCAGTGCTGAAGCGCCTTTACAAAGGTGGCCAAAGAGTTGCCCCCATTGAGAGAGGCTGCGACTGCCAGATGAGACCCATTGAAGTAAGGTTGGTAAGCCATGGGTTTGCATTTAGGTGGTCCCGATAATTCACCTTCTTCTAATTTTTTATTTACCACGTAAGCTAGCTGAGCAGATGTTGAGATGTTTAAGGTTGCGTCTGTGCTTTCTTCAATGGTCGGTAACACGGAACACTGCAGATCTCCCATGGCCACACCTTAAAAGACAATTCAGCAGTAGCTACGTGTTTTTTTTAAGAAGACGACAAAAATAGAAGAGGTCAGTTGACGAAACAAGTTGTGTGTTGAATTAAATAAATATTTGCTAAAATATAGTTGTTTTACTTTAAATCGATATTGAGTTCAAATTCTTCCAAGTATCTAGAGATCATCTAGACTTTGAGTCAATTCTTCACTGATGAAATGAAGAAAACTAAAACTCAAGCATTATTAATAGGAAAGCAGTAGTGACAAATTTCAAATACTCAGCTATTTCTCGATAAATGCGTTTTCATTTTAATTCTGAGTCTAAAATGAATTCCTGGTATTTACCTATGGGAGTTCCCTTGGGAATCGAATGCCAAGTATCCGCTAGATGTCCGGCTATTTGTCCACTCATTCTGACCTCCGGCAGCAGCCTCACTGGAAAACCAGCCTTCTCCAACAGTTTAAAATTCCAACTGTACGAACTGCAGTTGAAATAACCCCAACTTGCTGCATTTTGCTCCGAAATGTAATTTACGTCGCTGTCGCATAGCATGGCAACAGCGAAATCTTGGATAGTGCCAGCTCTATCGAAATTCTTCATTTCTTCAGGCCTAAAGATAATCAACAATTCGTATCAATGATTACAATTAAAATGGTGGATGCGACAATAAAAATTGTTATGGTGGATGCGCATAGTCATTATCAAAAAAAAAAAAGAATGATACCTGTTTTTCATCATCCAGAACATGGTCGGAATGCCAAAACCGCTGTGAATCTGCAGGTGAGAATCGGGAACAGGTAAAGTATCCAAAAATTCTCTAGAACATCTGTTATCCTGCCAGGTATAGATGTTCGAAACCTGATCAGGTTTAACATCATATCTTACTAAATTTCCATCTTTTTCTATTCTTTCCCAAGGTTTCGAGGTCCTCTGTTTCCAAAACATGACCCCATGCATTTGACCACATATTCCAATTCGTATCACCTGCAAAAAATTGTAGTTATTTCCAGTTTTCCTGATAACACAGTTCCAATAACCTTTTGTAATAAATCTTTCGAAAATTTAGCCACACAGTTGTTGATTGCAGATATGATTTTGGGAACATCCTGCTTATTTCCATCTATCCCTTGAGCACTTGGAACGTTCGATTGGGTGTCTTTGCATTGTTCAGCGACCACAACATTATCTTTGAGGTTCAGGACACAAATCTTTACAGAAGTGGTACCAATGTCAATTCCTAATGCATATCCATCCATATTTTCCTGAAAATGAGGTTAGACAACATCTTATCTATAAATTCTGACATGCATTTAAAAGTTGGATACGAAAGATTTCGGTATTTCATTCTTGCGAAATTCTAATCGTGATTTATATTTAAAATAAGCACTAATGAAGCGAAAAAAGTGCAAAATTACGCATTAACCTGCTTGACATATTTTGATTTCGAGTCCAAGATATGTAATAGATCATTCATAGTGCAGTATTAACGAATAAACATCATTTTCAATGTATTTCTTTATCAAAGGAAAACAACTCTATTTTGAAATCACAATATGATTCAGGGCAAGATACATTCACAACGATATCTAATAGATGGCGCTTGTGCAGAAGTTCCGCATCAAATCAATTGGATATAATTTATATTAATTTGATTTGAATGAATGATATAAGTAAACATTTTGAGGAATTTTTTGAATGTTTACACTATTCGTGATATTCGTTATTATAATCGTGTTATCGATAATTTATTAATGAATGTACCCAGCCAAAAGTTAAAATTGCTAAATTAGAACGAGAGTCTTAACAAAAATGCTTGAGCACAAGTATTAGTTATTTCTTTCAATAGTTAATTGGTAATAAAGGAAATGAGTTTGGAGATTTGCCAGTTGGAATATAACCAAATTGTTTTTCAGTATATTAACAGATGTACGTACGTGCGGCATTCTTACAATTATGAATTGTTCTTTGAAATACTACAAGATTGAAAAAAATCAAATGAAACACTTATTTTATTTTTTGAATTTTTCGTTATACACACTAAAATAATTGGTTCACATTCGAATATAATTCTTTTTTTTTTCTTTTCGTTATCATAAATCTAACTGTCGCAAGATGTTATTGATATGCTTGTAGATAAGATACAGTTCAACAAATATTTTGATAGTTTTTATTGTAGCTTCATGAAATTGGAAATAAATATCGCTAATATTTGAACTTGACTCATTAATTTAATATTTAACGGTACATTTGCTTTTTGTTAGTAATCATTCTGAAAGAAAATTGATAATGAATAACAAATGATTCCCATAATTTTTTACGGTGAATACTTAATAGCTTATTTTTCTACCTACCACTTTCAAAAGTTTGAATATAATAAACAACCTTGTTAATTCTCAGAACTCACTACTCACTAAAAATATTCGCTATTGGATCTTAATTGGATAATTTAAGAGAGAATAAGTTGATTAGTACTGAGAATCATACATTACTTAAAATTGCATCACACAATTTTTCAATTCAAGAGCTACCGAATAGACGTCGAGTTCTCAATTCTAGTCGGCGGGTAACTACATTTAATTACGTGCCAATACTGAGAATCCCCATATGTCTGATCAAAGATAAATTGTATATTCCTGGATTTCGCAAACAGATTGATTCATAAACTAACACAGAATATAATAAACCACAGATTAAATATTGCATATTTATGGTTTAGGTATCAATGTGCTGTGGTTTACACCATAAAATTAAAAGGGCCCAGATCAATTAAATGTACCAATGTTACACTACCCTATGTCTACTTAAAATTTCTTTGAAGATAAATGTTTCTTTACATTTAATATCCTATGTCTCCACCAAGAGTATATGATTTACCATAGGACTAATCAAAGAATGAAGACGAACAAAAATTACTGAAAAGGTGAATATAAAAAAAATAACTTATACAAAATTTTTACGTTCGTTTATACATAATTATGTTAGATATCATTTGGTTATGGATCAGAGGTAATTGAGAAAAACCATTTTTTGATACACTTCTCGTAATACAAGTGCAAGAATTGAGAATATTGAAATAATTATATTCATCCTAAGTATGTATCCATTTTCTCTGAAAATAGGGTAATATTAAACTTTAACTTTAAGTTATTGAGCATTGATAGAAATCCATATACCTAGTCCACACATACAATATATACATTGACTTCAATTGATTACAATGATCATGTGTCTGTGCATTCAATAAATTAATTGAAAAATGAAAATAGGTGATATGAGAAAATTAAAAAACCCTTTATGGGATTTTTAAAATTTTTTTGATTGGTGCCTAATTTCCGAATAATATTCGGAAATTAGCATATTATGCTGAATGAAAACTGGGCTTGAAGAAGCATTAGGATCGTCTTTCATAAAAATTGAATACAGTCAAATTAGTTAAATAAAAATCAACATTCAGAAAGTATTCAATTCATACTGAAAGAGTAATTTTTTTTAACTTATAAAAATTATTTGATTATTATAGTCCTAAACTAGTTGAGTAGAAATAAACATTATTAATTTTAACACTCAAAAATCATTTCTTCAGCTCGAAGAAATGCACAGAAAAAACAGTTTTCTTCTTTTTCCAAGACCAAACCATATCTAAATTTTTAAAGAATGAACCTAAAATGAATATGTAATTGCAGTGAAAATTTGAATTTCTAGTTTAATAGATATTCAATTTTACGATGCAATCCTTTTTCTTATTATGAAATTAATGAAATTATTTAAAATATGAGAGGCCATTAAAAGAAGAAGTTAGCATTTGCAATATTGTTCTATGACTGGCGGCTTGCGTGAAAGTAAGACCATAGATTAGCGTAAGTAGGCTATATTTAGTTTATGTTCTTGAAGTGAAGCCATTTTCTTATGAAAATTATTTCAGTGGAGTATAAGTGTTTTGAATTCAATTTATTTAAGCATATTGCGTGAATCTTACGATCTGTAAAGATTTCGACTTTCTTCATCAATCAGTGAAGCTATAAATTTGACAAAATGGTGGATAAAATAGAAATGAGCTTGGATGAAATAATAAAATCTAACAAACCACGTCGTGGAGGAAATACTGGGGGAAGGAGAGGCCGAGGAGGTGGACGTGGTACAAAAACTGGAGGTGGACCTCCTAGAAGAAATTTCCGTAATTCTAGTTCTGCCGGAGGTTCAGGTGTTCAGAGAGGAAGAGGTCGTGGAGGAATCACTCGATCCTACAATCGGGTAAATGAATTTTAATATTTGTTTTTAATCTTGAATTTTTTCAAGTGGAACGATCCAATTGGACCATAACATAGTTGGATTTTCACTCGACGATTTCACAACAAGCAATTGTTTCTTTAGGGAGATGTAAACAGTGCATGGAAGCATGATCTGTTTGAAGGGTACGGACCAAGAAAATTGGCCGCTGCCCGAGCAATGGTCCAAGCTAATATGGGACCAACAAAACTGTTGGTCTCAAACTTAGATTTTGGAGTATCTGATTCTGACATTCAAGAACTATTCGCCGAATTTGGACCGCTCAAGAGTGCTGCAGTGCACTATGATAGATCAGCTAGATCGTTAGGAACAGCCGATGTAATTTTTGAGAGGAGGAGTGATGCCATCAAAGCCATGAAGCAATACAACGGAGTGCCTTTAGATGGAAGAGCTATGAATATTCAACTGACCACTTCAGAGATTCCTTCACCAGTTAGAAGGAATGGTCCCTCACCGCAAAAGTTCCAGAGTAGGAGTCCTAGGAATTCTGGTGGAGGAAGAACAAGAGCTAGTAATAGAGGAGGTTAGTTTCAAAACTATTCAATAATAAATGATTTATATTATTGACTGACTACAATTATGGATCTTACTGATTTTTATATTTTGTTTTACAGGAAGACCTGCTAGAGGTGGTCGTAACACTAGAACGCCAAAGAAACAGCCAACTGCAGAGGAGTTAGATGCCGAATTGGAAGCTTACACGAAAGAAATGAAGTAGATTGTTGTGTTTGTGTAGAGTAAGACTTTATGAGAATGTGATTAACAAGAGTTTCATTTTACTTCATTTTTGAAATATTTTGGTCAATATTGAGTACTTGTAAACTTAATTCGATTCTCAATGCAAATTTTTAAGATTGTGCGTATAACAGATATGTTTGTAAAAATTTTATTAGAAAAGTAAACCTTTATTTAAGGAATCTTTTTTATGACAAGTACACGTTTGCAACAATTTTTTTTTCTGAATTTTAATTGGTAAAAAGATTACGAATACGTTAGACTCCCTGTACATGTGTGGTGCAGATTGAAATGTTGCCTTTTTTTTTTAAATAAATTACTATAAGAATCTTTAGTTTATCTTTTTTTGCAGAATTATTTTCTGACAAAATATGTAGAAATTTGATTAATTACTCTATAAACAAGAATATATTAAGTAAGGAATTAATTTATAAAAAAAAAATTGAATAATAAAAATAAACTAGCCTTGGTACTGATCTGTTCTATCATTATTATTATTTAAACTGCTTCCAAAAAAATTTGTGAGCAATTACCTGGAGCATATGATATAGGAAAAGAAATTTCCATTGAAAACCACAGTTTTATAAAATACTTTAAATAAAAAAAAAAATGACAATTATATTTCCACTTTTTGTTTTGCTACACAGTTTTGTTGTTTTTTTAGCTTCTTTAGATTTTACATTCTTAATTACTCTCCATTATTAAAAAATGTTTTATAATAACTGTCATTTTATTTTTAATTCAAAATGTTTATATTTCTGTTCGTTTTATGATATAATAGTTTTTTTTTATCTGACTGAATACTACTAATAGTTGGAGAAAAATTTTAGTTGAAAATACTTCAAATTGTTTTTAAGAAATCTAAAATTCTCTGAGCAGTATTAGAAGAACATAGCCAAAGGCCGAGCATATTACCCCTCGAGGGGTTTGGAAAAGAACTGCATTAATATCAACCAAAAAGTAAACATTTCTTCAATACATATTAAAATAAATTTGTTCAAATGAGTATGAAATCAGACACTTATTCTATATTTTGTACTTTCCTTTCTATCCTGTTTAGTATTACATAAGATCTTTAAAGGAACAAAAAAAAATCATTGGTAAAACAATTTAATGAAAAACATCAATAGAAATATTTATTCAAGTACACACAATACAAAACTACATTCAGTCTCTTTTTCCATCATAAATAATCTTATTTAGTTGAGCCAATCAATTAAAATCACAATAATAATTGCCCCCTTGGTTAGAAAACAAAACTTTGGCATATTCTACTCTTCTTTTTTCACCTGGAACCTCGGGTTAACGTATTCTTTGAATATTTTATTCTGTATTTCATGCATGTGAGTGTAAACTTTGGTACGCTCAGCGCCAGGTAGAAGTAATATTGACGTTACAAAAAGATGTGCTATCAGCAGATTGTTGAAAAGATTTCCAAACCAAGCCAATATTCCAAGAGCAAAGGTTGTCACTGCAAAATACTAAAAATCCACTTAAAATTTCAATTGTCCAGGATAATAAGTATATTATCCTACCATTTTTGGATGACTTTCTCTCATTCTACAGTACATCGAGCAATCAAGTTCAAGTTTCATCTTGATGATTAAAATTTCTCCACATATTGTATCATACAATGCTTCTTTTTGAGGTGTCCAAGAATCAGGTTTAATAAAAGAAGTTGAAATAATTGGTACTAAATAATCACAGAGAGTTGCAAATAAACCCAGCAATGAAAAAGTAGTTAACACACTCATATCTGTGAGCCATATGAATAAGAAGATTGCAGTAGAAACTGAAAAATTGTTAATGCAACTAAAGTTATTCTTAATTGGAAAAATAAAGGACCTCTTAAAAGGATCCTATTCACTCAGGAATTGATAATCATTAAGATAAAGATTAGAGCATGTAGTTATCCACTTATAAAAAAAATTATGTATAAAAAGTCAAACACCATAATGTTCGTTTGAAAGTTGTTACAATTTCAAAATTAATCAGAGGAATAGGTCTGTCTTTTAAGGGGCGACAGAAGAGATCAAATACCTCCAGCAACAGCGAATGGATGCCATTGCTTTTCCCAAATAAGGATTTTATAAAGGGGTAATATTATTTCTTTCCAATTTTCCAACTTGTTTTTTACTTCTTGAAGCTTAATTTCCTGAAATAAAATTTTATGAGTTAATGGAGGAGTTGAGTTGCGAAGGAATTGAGAAAAAATACCAAGGATTCGGAATAGGTACTACTGATATTAATTGCAGGTTTTTCAATTTTTTCATCTTCAACCACCTAAAAAATTTTCATAACATGGATGAACGATGACGTGAATGATAAAAATATCATCCACTTAAAAAATTATTTTGATACTCACTCTTTTTGTAGACATTTTGTGTAGTTTTTGAATTACAAGATACAATTTTTGACACGAGATAATTTAAACGAAAATTTGTGTTGTTTCTTGATCGCTGAAGTTCTAAAATTCGTCAGGGTAACAAGTGTTACCAACCGACAAAAACGAAAATATCTAAATCCACAACTAGCAAGTTATATAACATGGAATAATTTCAATAATTCGGAGTTTTTTTGAGCAACCATCATATCCAGTAGTAAGAAAAAAAGGGCCAAAATAATTTTTTTGAAAGTGACATTTAGTTTAATATGTTTCTATGTTCTGAATACGATTTATTGGTTTACATCTGTGGCTGGCTTTATACAAAGGACGTAGGTTCGAGTCCCAGAGGTCATTATTTTTCATCCTGGAATCTGGGTGCATATCAAGTGAAGCGAGCCTATTTTAACAAGAAATCTGGAGTTTCTTCACGAAAAACACTCTGAAACGGTACTGAAGATTCAAGTTTCAAAGGAAACTACTATTTCGTTGAATGCTAAAGTTTACGTAATGCAAGCTTAATAAAATGAAATTTGAAGAGACTTCTTTCAGTAGTATGTCAAACGTAATGGTATCTCTTGAAATAAAAATTAATATTTTCTTTGAAAAATTCCGACGTTGCCACGTCTAACAAAATAATGGAGATATTCAGAATTTCCAATGATTTGGAATCTTAGATGCTGTAGAGGATCTTATCTAGCTAAAATATGGCATGTAAATTGCCGATTTTACAAACGCCTGCTGAAATTAATAGAAAACAGTTGAATTGTTTCCGATTTTATTTAGGGTTTTCCGGCTTTTTTCAGTCCATTAAATATATTCATTAATCATAAATTATAGTTCTTTAGCTATCAATTTAAAAGATTATCAAAAAACATAATGGAATTAGTGAAAATGTAGGAACGATTTTCTTATTTTTTCCGAAATCTAGTGTTTCTTTTAGGATTTTCTTGTTTTATCTGCAAAGATGACAAATGCATTATCTGCGAAAAAATATTTTCTCGTCTGTGAGGTAACAGTTCGAGTTCTAATCATTTTTTCTCTAATAGCTAGACGATCAACTATCCTTAAAAAAGGCGACGTTGCCAAGTATACGGAAAATTCGTAATTTTCCGAAATCTCTGAAATTATCAGTATTTCCCAAAATATGTGAATCTTCCTTCACAAGCAAGGATGAACAATTTAGATTTCCCCAAAAATAATACGACGTTGTCGTTTTCCAAAAATTCCAATATCTCAAATTTTTTTTTGTGGTTATATTTTATATTTGAAAATGAATCTTGCCCCATCGCATAGGTAGTCAATCGAATTTAATTAGAAAAAATACCAGGTTTACGCAGGGCCGTAGCTAGAAATGAATTTAAGGTAGGGCAATGAAGGTTACAGGTAGGGCAGAAGTAAAAAATTGTACTCGATGTGATCTGATGAATCAATTTTCATCGTACCTACTTTTGAGTGTATGGTAGTATGTATATATAAAAATATTTATTTCTTCAGTTTATATTATTTCTTTCAACATGTTGTGATTAATATAATGATGATAAAAAACTTCCTCAAAACAGCTGAATCCTTCGATTTGTCATATTATTAAATATGCGAAGGACTTCATTCAGATCAACAGACTGAGTCCTTCTCTTTTCAAAGGCCAGAAATACCATGCCTGCCATTCTTTCGTGACTCATTGACAGCCTCTGAGGTCTATTGATTGCAGTTAAGGTTGAAAAAGTAGATTCACAAACAGCAGTGCTACATCCTATGGTCGCCACAGATGCAAAGAGTTCATATGTATCTTTGAAAGCCTCTCGCTGTCTGTACAAAACTTGCACTATGTCTTCTGTTTTATCCTCACGACGACTCAAATAAGCTTTAACCACTGTAGCCTCTTCATTTGATGGAATTGTTATACCTGAAAAGTTAATTTAAATTGTGAATTGAATATGAATAAACAAGCGTAATATTTTAGAAGCAGCAACATCATTTTGTTAATTGCCTTACACTCACCTAAATTTTTCAAAGGTTCCATTTTGTTCACATCCAACTCATCGAGACTCGCTACAGAATTTAACAGATCATCGTTGTCTGAAAACCTTCTCTGTAATTCAGCAACTAGTATGTCCAATGTTTCGAAATACTCAGATTTAAATGGTTGATCTTCTTCATTTTGTTTCGTTGAGGAACAGGAAGAGTCAAACATCAAGTAGTCATCCATGCGATTAGATCTTCTGACTTGCCTTTTTTGGGTGTGAGTCCTATTTTCAGAATCAATGCTTGTCATAGATTTAGCTTCTTCCAAAATTTGATGATACATTTCATCTGTTCTCAATTTTGTGATTTCATTTTGGACGCAATTTATGATTATTAGGGCGTCTTTCAATCCTGCGCTTCGGGCTTGTAAACTTGCATCTGCAGGCTGAAGCATGGATAGTATTTTTTTGGCCACAACCATAGCCATTCGGAATTCCAAATTAAGCATAATTTTTTTGATGCCGACACTCTTGGCAACGTCGTCACCATTGAATCTGTCATTTTTCATTTTATCTAAAGTTAGCAAAATCTCTGAATAATTATCGTTTACAACTTTTGTAACCGCCAAGTGTCCTGACCAACGTTGTTCGAGTAATCTGCCAATTATTTTTCCACCATACATTGCAGCTATTTTTCCATGATGAAAGAACTCATGTAACATGATGCATTGATCAAAAAATAAACGGATGAAAGTCATTTCAGAGATAGTCCTGATAACTATTAAATGTAAGCGGTGGTTATAACAGTGGACATAAGGAATTTTTCGGCCCAATTGATTCTCTATTCTAGTCGCAACTCCTGAAACTTTTCCGCTCATAACACTTGCTCCATCATAGCATTGGCTTAGCATACGGGAGAGATCAATGCCATTTTTCGTAAGAGTGTTTAAAGTTAATTCGGTAAATGTTGCTGCATCAAGATGTTCAGTTGTTGTAACTGTCAGCAACGACTCATTGACGATTCCATCCTTAACGTAACGTATTGCTATAGCAATATTTTCACGATTATTCTTATCCCTCGTTCCATCTTCCATTAGAGTGAACCAATTCACGTCAGATTCCTTGATATCTTTGACAATGGAGTTCTGTACTACTTGAACCATTGCTTGAATTATTTGGTTTTGAATTTCCGGTGAATGATATGTCGCATTTTGTGGTATATGGCTGAAAGCCTCCTTCAAATTCGGATCTTTCATGCACGTGTATTCAAATAAATTCTGAAATAATCCTTGTTCTTTTTTTTCCTCCAAAACATAATTTCCTCGCAAAGCTAACTCGTTGACAACTAAAAATTGTATAACTTCAACAATTGATTTCATGTAATACCGGTTTTTTTCTAAAACTTCATGATTTATCAAAGTTTCGACACTGCTACCTGTAGATATTCTGCGTAGTTTGTCTTGCCACATCGCCATGGCTTGTGTATGAGGAATTGATTTCTCATGTTTTGGAAACCCAGTTCTTGTATCACTGGCATTTTTCCAGTTTCTGAATCCTGTGGAAGTATAAGAACTTTGTTTGCTTCCATGGGGTAAAAATTGTTGACAAGGATAGCAAAAAGCAGCATCTCTCTCGACCGAATACTGCAACCATTTATATCGCTTAAACCAATCCGCAACAAAGGCCCTATTATTTTCTTTGGGATATATATTTAAAATAATTTGTTTTATCGGTTCTCCGATTCGTGCAATATCCGAAGGAATACCATAGTTAATTCTATTTCTACCAACCTGTTTTGCCAAACTAGTTTCCATAGAACTAGGAGTGGGTTTTGAGCAATGGGGTTCATCGTGATGAATTCCCTCTTCAACTCTTCGTTTTTTGGTAAAGAAAGTCCTTATATCCATCGCTAAATGAGTCAATCAACACTTCACTTCACTTCAATAAACAAACAATTATTTCGCTAAACTCTATTTTGGGTTATATGGGGATCCCCCTACCAAGGGGCGTATATTCCAGTACAGGTCCCATACATACTTCAAATGCCATCTATGTGCGGAATCAAGAAAATAAGCACATGAGGTGCTTCTGAAAATACAGCGTGCTGTATATATACAATGACCACGGTGCACTCTATTGATGTAGTTCGCAATCTCTAACAACTCGTGATTAATTCAGAATTGATTTGCGAGTGATAATTTTTTCCTCACGTCACATAATGAAATTTCCTTTGAATATTATTTAAATTGTTACTATTTTTTAAGGTAGGGCATTGAAAATTAAAGGTAGGGCATTGCCCCATAATGCCCCCCCCTGGCTACGGCCCTGGGTTTACGTGAATTCTGAAAGTTCTTTGAGCTTTCCCGAAATTTTTGGATATTTTTGAAATGTTTTTTGTTTCTTCTGTACGGAAATCAGCGTATCTCAGAGATGATCAATTAAATTATCTTCCCAAAAATTGTGACATCGCCAAGTGTACGTACAATCTGAAATTTTCCAGAATTTCCTGAAATCAAACTTACTTTAAAGCGAAGTTGTCAAATGTACGGAAAATTCTTAATTTAGCCAGAATTCCAAATTTCTTTTGTGTGTAGTTACAGTTCGGGTATTACACTTGTCTCCTTCCAAAGGATATTAATAAAAAAAAAATATGATGTTGCCAAGTGGATTCATAATTTTCCAGAAATTCCAATATCTCTGGAATTTCATTTTTGAGGTAACATTCGAATATGAAATCTGGCTCATCGCATAGGTAGTCAATCGAATTGAAAAAAAATACCAGGTGTACGAGAATCAAACTTGAAAAACAACGTTGTCTAGAGTACGGAAAATTAGTAATTTTCCGGAATTCTCAATGTCTCTTTTGTGGGGTTAAGTTTGGCTACAAACTTGCCTCCTTTCACAGCTAGTCAATCAAACTGTCTTGAAAAAAATTAAGATGTTGCCAAATGTATATGAAATTCATAATTTTCCAGAAATTCCAATATTTCTTGAATTTTTTTGTGTTAACAGACGAATATAAAACTTGACTCATCGCATAGGTAGGCAATCGAATTGAATAAAAAAAACACCAGGCTTACAGGAAAATCGAACTTAAAAAACACATTGTCTAGTGTACGGAAAATTAGAAATTTTCCGGCATTCTCAATATCTCTTATTTGTGGTTATAGTTCGGCTACAAACTTGCCACTTTCCACAGCTAGTCAATTAAACTTTCTTGAAAAAAATTACGATGTTGCCAAGTGTATATAAAACTCATAATTTTACTGAAATCCAATATCTCTGAAATTTTTTTCTCAATGTCTCTTTTATTTGATTAAGTTCGGCTATAAACTTTCCACTCCCCACTGCCAGTCACTCGAACATTCTTGAAAAAAAAACTATGTTGCCAAGTGTACAGAAAATTCGTACTTCTCAGGAAAGCCGTATGATATGAACTGTTATTAATATCTTGACACTTCCAAAGTCCGGGAGAGCGGGGTTGCACATTCGGGAGTTCCTGTTTCCGAATGCGCAAAAATTGGGAGGAATGCTCCAATTCGACCCTGCTTCCACCCCGCTGTCGAAGCAGTGCCGCCAACGTCGCCGATCGGTAAGGGCTGAATCTGGCCGAGAGACTTCTGCTGACCAATAATTTCGCCCCCTTGGGAAATCACGATGTCGATTTGAGTGAGTTCACCCTTGAATTTCATTGTTTTAATTTTGGGTTTTCTTTCCGAAAGCATGGCTTTAACGATTGTCGTCTGTTTTGTACGGTCTTCATCTCGATGTCTGATTTTTTTTTTTTTTAATTTAGCGTAGTCGAAGAATTTGTTTGGGTTTGTTGTTTTCGATCGTGATTCTTGGAAATCTTTTGGGATGAAGAAACTTGAAGTCCTTGTAAGTTTTTATAGTTTACGCCTTGAGTAATGTAGATTAAAAAATTGAAAAAAGATCTGTCTTGGATTATGGAGACTTTGAGCGCTCATTCAATCATGAGCTTTTTGTTTCCTTGGTGACCAGAGAACTTAATATACAAGGTGTTCCTAAATTGCAAGTACGTACAAATGAAAATGACAGATTCCTCGGATGAATTTAAGAAAAAAAAGTCCTATGAACATGGGCTCGTAAACGCTTTGTTTTCAAGATACAGGGTGTTAAACTCTGAGTTTTTTCTCATAGGACCTTCCTATAGGATATTTAACTTAATTTTTGCATCGATAATTTTGAATGCAAATCAATAGGGTGATTTTTTTCCTAGAACAGTGCCTGCTTCTTTCCTCCAGAACTTTTTTTGATGGACCTCTGGTAGTTTGAAAAAATGTAATAAGGAACTTTGGATCAGTACTACGCTTTTTGGTTTCTTGTGGTTTTATTGTATCTGCTACCGATTTCGCGAAAAAAATTTCAAATAATTCTCTAGTAATCCTTAGGAGAATCCAAATTATCATAAATATATATCTGCTACTTATTTAAACAATCTGTTGCGAATATTAATAAAGATTCGATAAACTAGTATAATCCTCCCAAAAAAGTAGGACTACAAGAAACACCTTGTATCTCGAAAACAAAGCGTTTGCGAGCCCTTATTTATAGGATTTTTTTTTCCTTGAAATTATTCAAGGAATGTCTAATTTTCTTATATGCCTTCAATATAGGAACACCATATGAGTGAGTTATTTTCCTCAATTTCATTGTTTTCATTTTGGTTTTCTTTCCGAAAGCATGGTTTTGCCAGTTTTGGAATTACATTTCAAGAGAAATCGTATCTGTATGTATAACATAAAAATATATCATAATGTGAAGGTTTTGGCAGAATGTTTTCATAATTTTTTAAGTATATAGAAATACCTTAATCAAGTAAAATAAGAGAACAGAACACTGTTCTCTTATTTTAAAGGTGAAATGACTTATTCAATTGACATGAATTCTATTTATTCGCAAGATAATCTTGTGGCATTACATTTTAAATCTGATTTCTGGCATATGACCGCCACGGCTGGCTCGGATGTAGTCCAACCTGGACGTCTAATTTTCGATGACTTTTTCCAACATTTATGGCCGTATATCGGCAATAACACGGCGAATGTTGTCTTCCAAAAGGTCAAGGGTTTGTGGCTTATCCGCATAGACCTATGACTTTACATAGCCCCACAGAAAGTAGTCTAGCGGTGTTAAATCACAAGATCTTGGAGGCCAATTCACAGGTCCAAAACGTGAAATTAGGCGGTCACCAAATGTGTCTTTCAATAAATCGATTGTGGCACGAGCTGTGTGACATGTTGCGCCGTCTTGTTGGAACCACAGCTCCTGGACATCATGGTTGTTCAATTCAGGAATGAAAAAGTTAGTAGTCATGGCTCTATACCGATCACCATTGACTGTAACATTCTGGCCATCATCGTTCATACACTTGAGGATTAGCTTCACTCCAAATGCGGCAGTTTTGTTTGTTGACGTAACCATTCAACCAGAAGTGCGCTTCATCGTTAAACAAAATTCGCTTATGAATGGTTCGCACAGAACCATAATTTTCGAAATAAAATTGCACTATTTGCAAGCGTTGTTCAGGCGTGAGTCTATTCATGATGAATTGCCAAACCAAACTGAGAATAAATCACTTGACAGCTGTTGAATCGGTGGCCATCTTGAACAGTGATGCCAACTTAAAGTTATATACCTTGAAAAAAACACCCGTTACATACATCTATTACATTTGTATGAAATTTGGTACAAAAACTCACACAATTATTGAATTTTAAAGGCTTAAAATCAAGGCACCAATCAGATAAAGTAATAAATTTCAAAAACTCTACGATAACAAGGAACCATTGTTAGAAACGTCATGTGGCATTCAACTTGACGAAAACCTAAAATTCGATTTCGATTTCGCCTACACGCCAAAATGTAAAAAAAAACGCTTGAAATTCGTTCCTATTTCCAAACTCCCTACATTTCCATACGTCAATTTAACAGGTAATAAAAACTTCCGAAAACTTTCTTTTACTGATGTCGTCATAGCACATAGCGTTATTGGC
Organism: Harmonia axyridis; assembly: GCF_914767665.1. NCBI lineage: Eukaryota > Metazoa > Arthropoda > Insecta > Coleoptera > Coccinellidae > Harmonia > Harmonia axyridis. The sequence continues at coordinate 39,556,635 of NC_059505.1, forward strand.
TCAGGGGCGGGGTACGAAATTTTCCTCTGAAAATGTAATTTGGTTTCCGCATATTGGCAATTCAGCTCTCTTGAGTACAATGATGAATTTTCTGATACGTGAGATAGCCTCTGCCATCAAATCCTGCAGAAATTTTGTACGTAATCGAATCTTGTACCCGGCTAATAGAGTTAGAAGGCTTTTAGTTCGTCTCAGACTGACTCTGCCGTCTACTCAATCAATATATGTCAAGGGTTGTCCGATGTAGATAATATCAATATTTTCAATTGACCCTTTTTTTTTTTGAGATTGCTTTGTGAGGAACTAAACACTACCGTTTTGACCAATTTTGGGTCTGAAATAGTATCAAACGATTAATTCTGCTCAATTTTGATTTTGCGATCTACATAAAGGGGTTTTCAATAAAAGGTTTAATTTTGAATAGCCGGAGCTATCTGGACAATTGTCATCTTTAAATATTTCACAAGTGAAAACTATGCCATTACTAATGAAATTTGTGGCATTATTGAAACACTGATGGACGACAGACGAGAACTTTATTGTGATACAGCACTTGGAAACATCCTTCTTGAACAATCTACTAACTCAACTATAACTCGTAACTTGCTCCCTGAACTCTCCTTTTCTCAGTTTTATACCTGGGTTTCAAACATAAAATCATATTGTAAGTACACCGTGAATTTCTTCTTCCTTTTCTTATTCTCTAAGTTGTATGCCTGCGCAATGGTATCATGGTACCTGCACACTTATTAGGGTAGGGAAAAGATATTCTCTATTGTATCTTTCTGAGAATCTTATGAATGAGAAAGATGTATGCACAAGTACCACGAAATATGGTTGTTACACTGATGCAGGTACATTTATATTGAGTATTGTGACGCCAGATTCGGCTGGACAGAGACATTATGTCTAATTGCTTTTTGTCAAATTCGCGTCATTTGCAAGAGGCTTTAATTTTCTGCTTTAATATGAACAAATCTGCGGCTGAGGCTAAGCGAATGCTCTCAAATACCTATGGTGAAGTTAGAGAAAAAACCTGCCGAGAGTGGTTTCAACGCTTGAAGAACGGTGATTTTAACGTCAAAGACCAGTAGGGTAGTGGAAGAAAGAACGTTTTCGAAGATGTAGAATTGAAGGCATTACTTGATCAAGACACGTGTCAAAGGCAACAAGAATTGGCAGGAAAGTCATGGGAATTATTCAGAAACAAGGAAGTTGGATGCCGTACGAGTTGAAGCCGAGAGATGTTGAAAGGCGTTTGTTTACTTTTGAACAGCTTCTTGCAAGGCAAAGACGGAAGGGATTTCTGCATCGTATTGTAACTGGAGACGGAAAATGGGTTAATAACGATAATACCAAGTGCAGAAAATCCTGGGAATATCCAGGTCATACTTTCACGTCGATAGCCAAACCGAATAGTGTATTATGAGTTGTTAAAACCGACTGAAACAATCAGAGGTGAGCCGAGCATTGAAAGACAAACCACCGCACGAGAGACATAATAAAGATATTTTACAGTATGACAATGCTCAACCTCATGTTGCGAAGGTGGTCAAGACATACTTGTAAATGTTAAAATGGGTAGTCATACCCCACACGCCTTAAAATGAAGAACTCTGCGGCTGAGGTTCATCGAATGCTCTCGAATACCTATGGTGAGGCCGCTATTATTCGAAGAACGTACCGAGAGTGGTTTCAACGCTTCAAGCACATAATTTCGACGTAGAAGACTAGCATGGCGGTGGAAGAGAGAAGGTTTTCGAAGATGCAGAATTGGAGGCATTACTTGATCAAGACTCGTGTCAAACGCAACAAGAATTGACAGGATCATTGGGATTCACGGTTCCAAGGTCATACTCAGTATTTGGTGGTACCAACTCTGCGCAGTGTATTCTGAGTTGTTAAAACCGACTGAAACAATCACAGCCGGTCATCATCGAACGCAATTAATGCGTTTGAGCCGAGCATTGAAAGACAAACGCCGCAATACAACGAGAGACATGATTAAGTGATTTTACAGCATGACAATGCTCGACCTCATGTTGCGAAAGTGGTCAAGACATACTTGGAAACGTTGAAATAGGAAGTGCTTCCCCACCCGCCGTATTCTCGAGACGTTGCTCCCTCGGACTATCACTTGTTTCGATCAATGGCACCTGGTCTGGCTGGCCAGCACTTCCGGTCTTACAAAGAAGGAAAAAATTGGATCAATTCGTGGGTCGCTTCAAAAGATAACCAGTTTTTTCAACGCGGGATTCATACGGTGCCCGAAAGATGGGAGAAAGTAGTGGCCAGCGATGGACAATACTTTGAATCATAAATGTGTAACTAGTCTTTTACAATAAAGGCTCAAATTTCGGAAAAAAAACGGTGGAAGCAAAGTTGTACGCCCATGTAGATTTTTCGCTCGAGAGTTATCGCTCTGTTCGATACACGAGCGCTGAAAAACCACCCTGAAAATCCGATCCACAATTTTGCAAGGCAAAACACCAGGGAATCAAATCTAATATGAAATATATCTGACACACCATCATAGAGTGACGATATGATAACACATCATAAAATATTCATTTCACAGTTAAAATTTCCCATCATCTGAAAAATAAACTTCGTCCTGTGTATTCGAAAACATCCTTTCAACCGTACGTCTTCGTTCTGTAGCACCTAATTTCTTTGAAAAGTGTGAAGTAATCTCATAACGGAATGTTAAGACTGTTTATTTGACGATGGTAAAATATATGGATGTAGTAGCGAAGGCAAACAATATATTGTTTGATGTGAGAGATAGCGAGACTGCTTTTAAAACGAAATTATTATTTATTCTCTCCAACAAGAAATAAGGAGTAACGCATCGAAAACCATTCCTCAAAACATCGTAAATTTCGTTGGTTTCCAATCTCGCGAACTTTTAGTTTTTCGTGTTGTTCGATCCTTGCCATCGAGAGGCTTAAGGTAAGAATAATAGTAGGCATTATTCATTTCTCCTTTGGTTAAACGCTGGATCAACTTATCTCACGTGATTTAATGTACCTTTGAGATGAATTATTTAGAGAGTCTCTCTGGAATTATTTCATTATTCAAGTAGGCCACTTTGAGAACTTGCGTAATTGAATCAACCTGGATGTTATTCATCTTGTCAGCTGGGTTTCGTCTTCAAAACATCGGAATTTGTCGGCCTGCTTAGAATACCAAATTTTTCCGAGTTTTATATGCAGACACGTAAGGTATATAAACTTTAATGTAGGGTGATGTTATCTCTTGTCGGAGGTACGTATAAAATATATGGCGAAAAGCTATACAAGATCCGGAAATCAATATCGATTAGGAAACAGTTGTTGCTTTTTTTAGAAGCTAGAATTAGCATAAAGTCAGGCAATTGGAGACGTTTTGTGACATTTTACTCAATAAGTATCGGAACTAACCAGTAAAGGGTGTTTTTTTAGAGCTATAGAACTTTAAATTGCAATAAAACAACGATGGATTATTCGATTGACATGAATTTTATTCATCCGCAAGATAATCTTGTGGCATTACATTTTAAATATGATTTCTGGCATATGACCGCCACGGCTGGCTCGGATGTAGTCCAATCTGGACGTCCAATTTTCGATGACTTTTTCCACAATTGTGGCCGTATATCGGCAATAACACGGCGAATGTTGTCTTCCAAATGGTCAAGGGCTTGTGGCTTATCCGCATAGACCAATGACTTTACATAGCCCCACAGAAAGTAGTCTAGCGGTGTTAAATCACAAGATCTTGGAGGCCAATTCACAGGTCCAAAACGTGAAATTAGGCGGTCACCAAACGTGTCTTTCAATAAATCGATTGTGGCACGAGATGTGTGACATGTTGCGCCGTCTTGTTGGAATCACAGCTCCTGGACATCATGGTTGTTCAATTCAGGAATGAAAAAGTTAGTAATCATGGCTCTATACCGATCACCATTGAGTGTAATGTTCTGGCCATCATCGTTTTTGAAGAAGTACGGACCAATGATTCCACCAGCCCATAAAGCGCACCAAACAGTCAGTTTTTCTGGATGTAACGGTGTTTCGACATACACTTGAGGATTAGCTTCACGCCAAATGCGGCAGTTTTGTTTGTTGACGTAGCTATTCAACCAGAAGTGCGCTTCAGCGCTAAACAAAATAAAATGGACGTAGTGCGCGATACGTATTCCGCACAGAACCATTATTTTCGAAATAAAATTGCACTTTTTGCAAGCATTGTTCAGGCGTGAATCTATTTATGATGAATTGCCAAACCAAACTAAGAATAAATCACTTGACAGCTGTTGAATCGGTTGTCATCTCGAACAGAAGTGCCAATTTAAAGTTATATACCTCGAAAAAAAACACCCGTTAGTTTTATCATATCTGCTATTTCGAGAAAATATTTTCAAATATTTCTCTAGTAATCCCCAGGAAAATCGAAATTATTATAAAGATCGAGTTAGTCAGCTGTTATGAATAAATTAATTATAAGTTTTGGTACTTATTTAACCAATCGGTAGCGGAGGTTAATAAAGATTCGATGAACTGGTATAATCATCACAAGAAAGGAGGACTACAAGAAACACGCTGTATCTCGAAAACAAAGCGTTTGCGGGCTTATGTTTAGAGAATTTCTTCTCTTCTTCTCAAAAGTATCTAAGAAATCTCTCATTTTCTATTTTACAAGCTGTATAGAATGAAATTTTCGAGTTTCGAGAAAAGTTTCCTCGTAAAAAATATCGACGTAGTTCGCAAAAGAGACATATTATCGAAAAAATAAGATTTTTTTGAAATTATCCTAGGAATCTATCATTTTCGTTTGAACCTCCAATTAAGGAACACCCTGTATAAAAACCTTCGAATTCCTTTCAAAATCTGAGTAAATTGAATTGATTCAGGAATCATCCACCTCTGAAAGACATGACAACCTTTTTATAACAACAACAACTTTACATTATTCTAAATATTTCAATTATTATAGACTTCGGAGCATAAAATATGAAAATAAAAAGTGTTTCTTCAGTCTGAGTTACAGAATGTTTCATTCAATATCATTCAAACATCTGCTCAAAACATCTTTCATAATAAAATATTATGAAAAACAAAAACACGTGTGAAAATAAATTCAATATTTTTGGCCGGTTGTGAACTTATCACGAAAACGAGATAATCTGCGATCTCGTTATAAGTTTTCACCATCTGATCCATTTCCACACACTCATTGCACCTAATAAAGTTTTTATCGTGCGTTTGGTGGACAACATTCGGAAAGTCTCTTATGAGTTCCTGGAAACGGGTCCAATCATACATTCCGTTTTAATTGGCTGCCATGTCAGCACATACACCACCCACACAAAAACAGACTTGATCGAAATGTCCCAATTTTCACGGTTTACGTTTTAGGATTAGTTGAAACATCAGGGTAATAAACATAGATAGAGGGAGCATATGTCATTTTCAGTAAGCAAATTTTGTCCCCAACATGAACTGTCAAATTTTATATGAAGCGCGCGGAAATGAAAACATATCAGTGATACGATATTTCACTCAATTCGCGAGTTTCTCCACAAAGAACGCACTTCTTATGTTCCATAGTGAATAAACGTTTCATATTGAGTCAAAATATATTGAAATAAATACCTAAATATATCAGGAATTCAGAATACAAACTTCAAGCGCGCCAAACGTCGTGAAACCACCGATGACACTAGGAGAGCAAAAGTTGCCAAACCTTGGATTTCAGTAGGTAGATACAGAAAATAATGAATATTCTGCTTATTATAAATTCGACAACTAGGAAAAATATCGGATTCCAAATATTCAAATTTGCATATTTAATCGGTAATCACTCAAATAAATATATTTCATTCAATGTAATATACATTCATAAAGATATAGTAAAATTGTCGATTTGAAAATATTTCACAATCCGACAACGTAATCTAACCATGTTGGGGGCATGTAAAAATTGCGTACTTCCTCTATCTTTGTTTATTAATCTATGGTTGAAACCAAATACTAAAAAAAATGAAAAATACATTGCCATGAAGTAAGGAGCTTTTGATAGCCTGTTTATTGACGCATATTGATTTAATGAACGAGCGCTCAAAAGCTATGGATTTCACGTCAGTGCTTTCATTATAATCAATTGGAAAATTGATTAGACAATTTCTTGAGATAATTTCAATAATTTCATCACCAAATTTCGTTTTGTATCAATCGATTGTCAAGGTGTCTGTGTGGCAGGTGACACCATCTTGTTGAAACCATATATCCTCAAGAGTAATCTCAACAACAGCAGAAAAAAAAAATTGTATTTAACATTGTTCTGTATCTTTCTCCATTGACTGTTAATCTTCCACCATTTTCTTCAAAGAAATATAGACCAATGACTCCGACACCATGAATTGAACACCATACAGTATCTCAACAGTTTCGTGTAGATTTTCGTCCAAATTTTGTTTGTTTCCATAACCATTCAACCAAAAATGAGCTTCATCACTCAATCAAATTTTTCGATAAAATTGTTCCCCATTTTAAAGTTGTTAAAGACCTAAATAATGAAATGAACGATATTTATTCTGATCTAATACCTTCAGTTCTCGAACCAGTTCAATTTTGTTAGGATTCAAAAAGAACTCCAACATTTGTGAACTGATTCTGATAAAACAATTCACCAATTTCCAAACGTTGTTGAAGAAGGTATCTTTTCATAATTAAGTGGCATAACCTACTGAACACAAATGACATTAGAAATGTCAAAAAAATGATACACAGTGTACAACTAACCGACAACAATGACCTCAAAAATCACATCTCATTCATTACATACAATAGTTGTATGGTCTCTCCAATTGGCGCACGATACATGTCAGCGTTTTCCTCGAACTTTTTTCACAGCTATCTCCCCAACCTTGCGATACCCAAACATGAATAATTCCCATGTGCACTCACTCATAACCAATTACCTTCATTACAGCCAAACCGAACGAGCCGACAACATCGGAAAATGACGCGCCACCACCTGAACTGACCGCCAGTCATGGGCAACGACTTATCCGGACTCGAAGGACCATCAGACGCCACCTCGGCCGAGATGCTGCGTCCCGACGCCATGGACTACCCATCCAACGCCACTGTCGACCTGGTGGACTACGTAGCCGCTGTCAACCAGACAGGCTGTGAGGAATTGTACGCCAACGAGACGCTGGCGATGACGCGGGAGCTTTCGACGCTGGGATTCTGCGGACCCATGGCCGACCCGGTGGCCTGCTGGCCTCCGACGCCTGTGAACACTACTGCGGTGATAAGGTGCTTCGCCGAGCTGAACTTCATCAGATACGACGATAGCCGTGAGTCGACTCAACTTTACGGCCAGCTTTCTTTGAGTTAAGGAGGCTTTTTGAAGAAGTCTCCTTTAAAGTTTACTTACCATCATTTCCATGAATACTATAAGCACCTGCCTGTTTGTTAAAACGCAGGTCTTACCTTTAGTTATAAGATCAATGATGGAAGCCTTTTCGAGAAGGGAGCTTTTTGAAAAAGCCTCCTTTGAATTATCTTTTAAAGTACCATAATTTCCTTTGGTACTAAGTTAGCACCTGTTTGTTAGAAATCCACAATACGCAGATCTTACGACCAGTTGTATAATACTCTACAAAAGTTTTTATGTGAAGGAAGATTTTTAAAAAGGACACTTTTGAAGTATACTCTTAAGTTCAACTCAATTCACAGGCGAAAACCACTGCCTGTAAGTTGAAGCTTCCTCGAATACTCAAGTGTTACAGCTTGTATCATAATCAGTGCCAAAAGCACACCTTATGTTTAAGCATAAGGGTTCTGAAAAAGTTTCCTTCAAAAAAGATCTTTATGAAGTTCACTTTGTTCATTCCGTTTCATGGAGTTTAATCACTGCCTGCAGGTTCAACTTCATATAATTGGCAAATTCTTGGGCGCAGTTTTATAATCAATGTCAAGACTTTCTTTTTTGTTGAAACAGGTTCTTGCAAAAAGGCTATTTCAAAGTTAATTTTTTTTCATTACGTTATGATACAGGCTTTAAGTTGAAGTTCCTTTAATTTGCTAGTCTTTGGCTGTTTTTATAATCAATATTATAAACCTTCTTTTTGTTAAAACAAATCACTCAATGGGATTATGCCATAGTTTGTAAGTTACAGTTCCTCGAATTTGCTAGCTTGTGGTCGGTTTTATAAACAATGCCATAATCCTCCTTTTTGTCAAAACAGGTTTTTTAAAGATTCTCCTTTAGTGTTGACTTTAAAGCTGTATCCGTTTCATAACATTTGAAAATTTGAAAATCTTGGTGCTACTTTCATAATAAATGCCAAAAGCTTTCTTCAAGTTACGTTAAAGTATCCTTTGAAGCTTCAAAGCATCGGAGCTTTTCTTTACCATTCAATTCGGAAAATGAAGTTGACATAATCTTTTTACAACTTCGCTTGATAAGATAATGAAAAGGCAAAATATGCAGCTTAAATTTTCTTTATGCTTACCGATAAAATCACAGAATTTATCCTTGTCGATTAAAGACCCACAATAATTTGTTGCTTCCAGAAAACGCTTCTAGATTTTGCATGTGGAACGGCACCTGGACCAAGTCAAATTATTCAGCTTGTAAAGAAATTTTTAATGTACCACCAGACGTTGAAACTAGCATATATTTTGTGGGATACACCTTTGGCCTCATAAGTTTGTCTGTAGCTGTTGGGATATTCACGTATTTCAAGTAGGTAGAACAGTTCTTAGTACACAAGTTTGATTAGACTGAATGATATATGATAGGACTAGAAAGAATGCTTCTTCTTTTTCATCTAACTTCGACACAACTTTTTATTGTTTGTGTTCAAATATTGTCAAACCGTACTTTTTTAAATATCGATGATTTTTGAACTATGATGATTTTTCACTATTGGGAAATGAAGCAAGGCAAATCACTTTGTTATTCTAGTGTTGTACCAACATTCTCATAGTTAGAATAAGATTTAAAATTTTTTAGCACTACCCAGCTTTCTGGATTACTGAACACGTCGATAAGTGATTCTACCAATCACGTCTGCATATTAATGGAGGGTTTTCCAATAGGAATGATATATTTAACATGGTTATACAACTTTGCTTCTGCCGTTTTTTCGAAATTCGAGGCTTTATTGTAAAAAACTGGTTATACATTTCATTTTATGATTCAAAGTATTGTCCATCGCTGGCCACTACTTTTATTCCCATCTTTCGGGCAGCGTACGAATCCCGCGTTGAAAAAACTGGTCATCTTTTGAAGCGATCCAAGTTTTTACTTCTTCATAAAGAGAAAATAATGGGTTCCCGAAAAAGTATCATATCAAGAACGTTCAGAACTATCGCTCTCAAACCTCAATCATCTTCTATCGGCAAAAACGATATAATTACATTTGATCAACCGTTCTGAAACTCACACATTTCAATTTTTATCAGATTTCATTCAATGCACGTCCGAAACGTAAACAAAGAAACAGCATTATTTAGTAAAGCCTTAGTAAAGTCGCACTAAAATTGCTATCATTTTTATATCCCTAATATTTTCGCCATTTCCGGTTTATTTTATTGGAAGTAATACTCATATTTCTGTAGGTTCCCTCATTGACAGACTGGATAGTCAAAAGATATAGATGGTTTTGCACCTCATTCATGCGAAAACACAGTTTTTAAAACCGAGTTTCGATGAATTTATCGAAGAGCTCTGTTCGATTATTCGAAAGAGAACTTGGTATTATTATGGCTGTATTAAAACAACGATTCCAATATGGAAGGGTCTCATGAATTCATTAAAAAAGTCTTTATGAATATTTTCCCATTATCAGAAAGATATTAGCATCACAAATGTCTATGTTAGCAGAGTGATTATCGAACTTTTTGGTTAAACAGTGTGTTTAGTTACTCGGTAAGTAGTTGTTAAACTGCCATCATTTTCCTAATCACATTTGAACGATAATAAAATGAAATAGAATAAGGTTATCAAGTTCGTTTATGGGTGAAATCCTCTCGATGGTTTAGGAATTGAAGAAATAGCCATCCGATCGAACTGCATTTTTGAAATTAGTTGCAAAATAAAAGAAACAACATGCATACAAAATTTCGTGAGGATCGTCATCCGCTTTTTAGCGTTAAGTCTTGTGGGACCCATACATCGAGTTCCTTCTTGAGACCAGTCTTATGCGAATGGTTCCAAACGGTTTTTTGTGCGATCTTTGGCTCTTGGGTTATCAAAACAGTGATGACCGGACTCGACAATGTCCATGATTTCATCGACATTTTCGACAACTGGCCTTCCAGTGCGTGGTGCATCTTTGACTTCGAAATTACCGGAACATAACCGACAACCAAAATTGCGCGTGATTGGCTGTTACAGTATCACGACCGTAAACACTATGTATATTTTCAGCCGCCTTATCGAAGAAAAACTGTAAAATATAGCGCATTTTCTCTTTGCTAGTGTCCATCTTTGACGCGCATCAAACTAAACTGAGTTAACTAGTCACAAAACTGTCAGAATAGTTTTTGTTGTACGAAACCTCATCTTTATAACGCCATCAAGTGGAACTCGATCGGACTTATATACTAACTGACAAAGAAACTCCATCACCCAGAAGGAGCTGTCTAAATATAAAATTTCTTTTGGTGAAACATAGATAGTGTAGCAAGGAGTAACTGATTGAATTTGAAGAAAAAAATAGTGAAGGTTTTTCCATGTTAATAATTTTTGTTACTTAAATATTTTAGTCGTTTTTTGCAAGTTTTTTAAGTTTTTACAACAAACCAGCTGTTCGAGGAGATCCAAAGTCGATGTTTTGTTGTTGTTAAAATGCCTAGAGCACGTGTGCGCGGAATTTATCGCCAGCTAAGTGAATTTGAAAGAGGTCGAATTATTGGTCTACGGGAGGCGGGGTTGTCATTTCGAGAAATCGCTTACCGTACGAACAGAAATAGAACTACTGTTATGAGATGTTGTCATGCGTGGTTTGATAATGCCCAAAACCTAAAAAGAGTAGGTACCGGACGTCGAAGGGGCACAAATGAAGTTCAAGATCGACGTCTAAGACTTATGGCCATTAAAGACCGATTGGCGACAACTCAATCTTAGGTTGATGAGTGGTTAGGTTAGGTTAGATAAGGACTGCATCTTGTGTTACGGTTGAGCATCGCCGGCAACGATTACAGTGGTGCAGAGAACGTCAACATTGGAATGTGGAATGGTATCAGGTCGTCTTTTCTGATGAATCTCAATTCTCCTTGGGTGCACATGATGGCCGAAGAAGGGTAAGACGACGTCGGGGAGAGAAACGTGAACCTCAGTTTGATGTTGAGCATCATGTAGACCGGACAGTAGGCGTTATGGTATGGGGTGCTATTGCACATGCAAGTAGGTCACTTTTAGTCTTTATTCGAGGTAACATGACAGCGCTGCGTTACCTTCAAGAAATAGTGGAGCGATATGTTCTCTCTTACCTTAACCGGCTCGAGAATCCAATATTTCAGCAAGATAATGCCCGACCTCATGTTGTCAGAGTTAGTTTAAACTTTTTCGAAGCGACTCATGTGAATCTTTTGTCATGGCCGTCTAGATCCCCCGATCTTTCGCCCATAGAGCATGTTTGGAACATCATGGGTAGAAGGCTTGGAAATTTACCTCAGCCCCCAAGGACTTTGGCGGCTCTGAGACATGAAGTACAGGTAGCTTGGGATAGTATCCCTCAAGAAGAAATAGACCATCTTATTGCATCAATGCCGAGACGTGTTGGGGAGTGTATAGATAATCGCGGTGGACAAACACATTATTAACAACTCTATTAAAAAAATTGTTAACGCTTCGTTTTTTCTCCAAATTTCAATCATTTACTCCTTGCCATACCAAAAAAAAAATTAAATTTAAACAGCTCCTTCTGGGTGTTGCAGTTTCTTTGTCAGTTAGTATATTTTCAGGTTAATTGCGTTATTGTCCACTACTACAATGGTTCAGAGGTTATATAAAATTTAGTGAATTTTAACTGGCACGCAAAAGTTCATACTTCACGTCAGCGCTCCAATTTTTTTTTCATTAAATTTTAGTCCATTCTCATTTCGTTGTTGTTTGGACGAATGGACGCTGAAAAAAAAACAGCAATGATTATCCCGACATTGATCCTGAAGAAATTCAGTTTGACGGTAGTCGGTATGGGGAATATAAAACAACTGAACCGCTTTGTGTTTTCTGAAAGCCTCGGGCTTACGTTAACCCTGCTAAAGCGACGTTTACACGGGCTCATACATATGTATGGCGGATATTCCTAATCATATTTAGATTAGAAAGCCGAAGTATCTCCAAGTGTAATGCAATTTACACGATTGTTGTTTTTGTTGGGGAGAAACAGCTCGTTTGAAAAATGCGTTTGAACAGTGACGAAATTGATATTGCTTTGGACATCGTCCAGAAGTTATCGTCTTATGATTATATCTTGCTGTATTCCTATAGATATAAAGATATAAGAAATTTACTAAATAATTATATCATTTTCTCGAATCATCTCTCCTTGAGGCGAGATACGGAATTGATTCTTCGATATTTTCTAGATCAGAGCTCGATCTATAAAAAACACTTCTTTTTGAGGTGACTGTAATCAATATTTCAGGAGATCTGAGGATTCTTGTAGAGATTAAAATTTTACTGATTTTTCCGAAATTTCTAGTTGAAATTTCATGAACTGTGAGGTCTATGAAGAACCGGATAGCGATATAAGAATGAATGATTCCCAATTAGCCAAATTTTGAACTTGCCCGCAAATTTTTTTATCGAAAAATTTTCGTAATTGATTAAAAGTTCCTTCAGGCAAATTTTGTACCCCTTTATCAATTGATAGGATAACGTAGATCACGAAAATGCTTGCAGTTAGGCGATATGTTCATTATTTCATAAATTATAGGTTATAAACTGAAATTTTCAAAAAAAATTTGATAATTTTCTTGACGCTGCAATTTCTCCTGGACGCAAGATACGTACTTGAATTCTCAATATGTTGTAGATCAGAGCTTGATGTTCAAAAAACGTTTTCATTCGAGGGGTCTGTGACGAATATTTCAGGAGATATAACGATTTTTGTATTGAGATTCAATTTTTACTGAGTTTTTCTAAAATTTCAGAGTCGAATATTTCTGAATCTGTGAATTCTACGAAAAATCGGTTTGCGGTCTTAGCATCGACTATGCCTAATTACCCGAAATTGAACTCACCCGAAGATTTTTAAATCGAAAAATGTTTAATAATTTTCCATACCTTACCCTTAGAAAATTCGAAAAAAGACTCTCCATGGAAATGTTGTACTTTTTCATCGGCTGTCACTTCTCTTGGAGGCAAGATATGGACTTGAAACCTCATCAGGTTTTAGATCAGAGCTCGATCTTTCAAAGACGTTTATATTTAAGGGGTCTGCGATAAATATTTCAGTAGGTATAACTATTCTTGCTTAGATTCAATTTTTACTGATTTTTTAAAAATTTCGAGTTCAAACTATGAGGTTTCGAGGAAATTTTAAAGACAGATTTGTAATATTCATAATCTTTTCTAGTTCCTTGAAATTATGATGGTCGAAAAATATTTTAAAGTACGGAATACTTCGAATATAACTTTTTCTTCCTTTTGAAAGGAACACTTGTGAATAATGTGATGTAGAATACGGTGTAGAATAGGTTCATAAACATTTTTTTGATTTTAGATCGCTAAGGCGATTTGTAATCATTTTCAAATAATTGAACTTAAAAAAATGTAAGTAGCCGGAACACACTGTATAATTGACTGAATATAACAACACAAGAACTATGCTCTTAATAGTACCTCATATGAATGACTGTTCACATCTTGATTACCTACATAGATTACTCAGAATTGTGATGATTTCTCAGGATAACGATATGTATTGTTTAACAATTGAAAACAAATGAGAATTTTCTGGGGCCTCTAACGTCAAAACTAACCTATAGAAAACTATTGCCAATTGAACTTTATGTTTGGAATGACTTGGATTATAACATATCCTATCACATATTTTGACAGAAAGCACTTTACCTAATGCTGTTGGCGGTAATCTTTGAAAGATTATTCTATTCTACTCCAGCCTCTAAATGGCTTTATTTTATAATCCGGATACATATATTATAAATGAAGAAAAACACCTAGGTTATGTATGCAACTCAAATTAATTTGTTATACCTACTGAACAAACCAAATATTACTTCGAAGGTAAGTAAATTTAAATGAACCAGACTGAAAGGTTAACAACACAATGTGGATTGTAGAAGTTTTAGAGCAAACCAGAATCACTTGAGATGTCAGACTCAACACTCGTATTTTATGTGTTCAGAATCATATTCAAGCTGTAAATTTCGCTGAAGTTCATGTTGATGTCTGTAACAGTCCCAGTTGAAAACTTCTATCTATAGAGAAACATAAAATGATGTATTTGTAAGATGAAAGTCAAGTCGTATACGTTCGTGAACGTACCGCTTGCTTTGAGCACGATTCTGTTTGACTTTGCTTTATTTCCTCAGTAGAATGCAATTTTTCGTTCGAGTTGAATTGAAATTGAATGATTTTCTTGTCGAAGTGGCATTCTTTCTAGGTTTTCATTTCTGGAAGATATATAAACTCGAAGGGTAGAGATGCTAGTTGTTGAAACTGAATATTTTTCATATCGCATGATTTGTATGAAAAAAATTCTAGGGAAACACTGACTACAAAACAAAAAAAATGTAAGTAGAAAATCGGAAAAAAAATGCATAATTTTGCAGTGACAATAGATGCAATCGAGTTGTGTGTGTATAAATATAAGAGGTTTCATTTTGAAGAGCCTGCTATCTATTAGGACAATTGAAAAGTCCCCGATATGATGCACAGATGGTGGTGCTAGTATTAAATCTATATGCTTTTTAGTAAGTACCAACCTTCAAACGATACGTGTCAAAATTTGACAACAGTCCTACCATTAGTTTGTGAGATTTTTGTTTTTGAAAGAAGATGAAAAAAAAAAACGAATTTCGTGTGCTGATAAAATATTGCTTTTTGAAGGAAAAAAATACAGTCGAAGCAAAATCTTGTCTTGATGAAGAGTTTCCGGGGCCTGCACCACGAAAATCAACCATCATTGATTGGTATGCTAAGTTTAAACGTGGTCAAATGAGCACCGAAGACCTCAGTGGACGCCCAAAAGAGGCTGTCACCAAAATAAAAAATAATTTTGAATGACCGTAAAGTGAAGTTCATGGGAAATTTTATGAAAACGAAATGGCGTTGTAACCATAGCCGTGGCGATTTTGGCTGATATTGGTTTCCATCATTAATGCCATACCTTTCT
This sequence comes from Harmonia axyridis, assembly GCF_914767665.1. NCBI lineage: Eukaryota > Metazoa > Arthropoda > Insecta > Coleoptera > Coccinellidae > Harmonia > Harmonia axyridis. The sequence goes on from NC_059505.1 coordinate 39,572,005, forward strand.
CTTTACAATAAATAAACATGCATTGATTTCTCGTAAAATATACTCGATTTTTCAATGTCAAAATAAAACTTCTATTGGAAAAACCTGTAGAATAACATTTCCAAACTAACGGGTGTTTTTTTTCGAGGTATATAACTTTGAGTTGGCATAACTGTTCAAGATGGCAACCGATTTAACAGCTGTCAAGTGATTTATTCTCAGTTTGGTTTGGCAATTCATTTCGAGAATAATGGTTTTGTGCGGAATACGTATCGCGCACTACGCGATGTTTTATTTTGTTTAGCGATGAAGCGCACTTCTGGTTGAATGGCTACGTCAACAAACAAAACTGCCACATTTGGAGTGAAGCTAATCCTCAAGTGAATGTCGAAACACCGTTACATCCAGAAAAGCTGACTGGTGCGCTTTATGGGCTGGTGGAATCATTGGTCCGTACTTCTTCAAAAACGATGATGGCCAGAACGTTACAGTCAATGGTGATCGGTATAGAGCCATGATTACTAACTTTTTCATTCCTGAATTGAACAACCATGATGTCCAGGAGCTGTGGTTCCAACAAGACGGCGCAACATGTCACACAGCTCGTGCCACAATCGATTTATTGAAACACACGTTTGGTGACCGCCTAATTCCACGTTTTGGACCTATGAATTGGTCTCCAAGATCTTGTGATTTAACACCGCTAGACTACTTTCTGTGGGGCTATGTAAAGTCATTGCTCAATGCGGATAAGACAAACCCTTGACCATTTGGAAGACAACATTTGCCTTGTTATTGCCGATATAAGACCACAAATGTTGGAAAAAGTCATCGAAAATTGGACGTCCAGATTGGACTACATCCGAGCCAGCCGTGGCGGTCATATGCCAGAAATCATATTTAAAATGAAATGCCACAAGATTATCTTGCGGATAAATAAAATTCATGTCAATCGAATAATCCATCGTTGTTTTATTGCAATTTAAAGTTCTATACTCTAAAAAAACACCCTTTATAACCAGTTTTTTACAATAAAGCCTCGAACGTCGCAAAAAACGATGGAAGCGAAGTTGTACGCCTATGTAATTCAAGTTTGAAAAATTCAGGAACATGTTAACTAGCATCTCTACTCAAAGAGAGTAGAAAAACCCGTAATTTTGAGTGCGTTTTTCCAGGGAACTCAGATGCTTGCGAAACACCATACACATGAACCTCATGTGGTCCTATATGCTGACCTACACTATGTGGATCATTACCCTGATATCGGTAAATTGGCCAACCTGTCACAGTGGTAATTTCTATCCAATAATCTGATTTTCAGCTCAACACAAGCTTCAACGTTTCGGTACCCTGCGTATTCATCATAACCCTTTTACATTATTTTCACATCACCACTTTTTTCTGGATGTTTGTCGAAGGTAAATGGTTTATCCGCTATTTTTAAAACGGCTTCCATTTGCAATGACGTCCTCATCTCTTTTTCCAGGTCTCTATTTGTATATTCTGGTTGTGGAAACGCTGACAAGGGAAAATTTCAAATTAAGAATTTACCTATTGATCGGATGGGGTGAGTGATGTGTTCTATATTCGATTTGACACCCATTAATGCCAACGTAATGGCTAGTTTTTTCGATCTGATTGTTTCAGCTCGATTTATCGCCTTTTTGCGCGCTTGTTGTACAACTACCACTAAACCCGCATGATTTAACTAGAATATCTTATTGAATTCAGCAGTTTAATAGAATTAAAAATATTGACTTTATCTTTTTTCTGATATGAAAGATAAGCAGCTTCGGACGAGGTTGCTATCTGGATGGGTGACCGATATGTGACTACATTTCACAAATTCCACTTTTTGCTATTTCTATGGTGTATATTTGAAGTAAATGGGTATACTTCAAGCGCGCAAAAGGCCTCATCTGCATGTTAGTGTTTTCTGAAACATACAATGTGGCCCACATAAAACTGGTGAAATATAAATGGCAATTGAGATCAAGTGACTTATGATATTTGCAGTCTTTTTCTGAATGATTTTATCAAGTGTTTGCTGGAACTTCAGCTGGATTGTTTTACGTGTGCCAGCTTGTTTGTGTACGTTTTACATTTTAGGCATACTTTCTCTTTGGGAATACTCATTGATACTGTTAAATTTCAGTGTTTCCTTTATGTTTCATTGCTGTTTGGGCAATACTAAAAAGCTTCATTTCAACAGAAGATGATCCTGCAAATTCGGTAAGTTCAATTTTATTCTAAAGTGATTTTTTTAAGGTTCAACATAAAAAAGCTACGGTTTGAGGTTGAGGTGTAAACAATCATAGTGTCACTCAGTTGCATTTTTGTGAGGTACTCACAGCATGAACACTTGAGCATAATTCGTGGTTCCTTCAACAAGTATATCAACCTATATGCTTTATCATTTTATCTGTCACAATCATCTATATGACTCTTGTGTACTTACCAACTGAAAAAGCTTTGGTTTGTTGGTATTTTATAAATTTCCACAAAATAAGAGCCTTTTTTATAATGATTTTCTGTAAGATTTGTTTACGAATTTTTTCAAGATACATCAGTGCTTTGAAGAGATACCACATCATCAATTATTTTTTTTTTCATTCGCAAATTAAAAATACTGAAATAATGTAGATTATTACATAGGCCTACAACTTTGCTTCCGCCGTTTTTTTCCGAAATACGAGGCTTCATTGTATAAAACTGTGTATACATTTATAATTCAAAGCGAGATTCAAAGTATTGTCCATCGCTGGTCACTACTTCTTCTCATCTTTCAAGCAGCGTATGAATCTTGCGTTGAAAAAACTGGTCATCTTTTGAAGCCGTTTGTCTCTCAACGCTGGGCACAAACGCATTAATTTCGTTCGGTAACGATAGCCTGTGATCGTTTCCATTGGTTTTAACAACTCATAATACACTACGCCGAGCTGGTCCCACCAAATACTGAGCATGACCTTGGAACTGTGAATTTTGGGTTTGGCCGTCGACGTGGAAGCATGGCCGGGATATTCCCATGATTTTCTGCGCTTGGGATTATCGTAATGAACCCACCTTTCGTCTCCAGTCACAATGCGATGCAGAAATCCCTTCCGTCTTTGCCTTCCAAGCAGCTGTTCACAAGCAAACAAACGCCGTTCAACATTTCTCGGCTTCAACGCGTACGGCACCCAATTTCCTTGATTCTGAATCATTTGTCATACCCATGACTTTCAAGCATTTTGAAATGGCTTGTTGCGACACTTCCAATGATCCCGCCAATTCTTGTTGCATTTGACACTAGTCTTGATCAAGGAATGCCTTCAATTCTGCTTCTTCGAAAACCTTCTCTCTTCCACCGCCATGCTGGTCTTCGACGTCGAAATCACCGTTCCTGAAGCTTTGAAACCACTCTCGACATATTCTTTCATTAAAAGCGGCCTCACCATAGGTATTTGAGAGCATTCGATGAGCCTCAGCCGCAGATTTCTTCATATTTAAGTTGTAAATGAAAACCACCCGCAAATGACTAGAATTTGGCTCGTAATCTGACATGTTCAATCGACAATAACTTTATGATGCAGATACAAATCGACTAATATTTCGATGGCGTTATGTTTACGAATACCTAAGCTTTATGAAGGACATCTACGATCTATTTATTTCGACTGCCACTACAATATATTGCAAAACAGCGAAAGCAAAGTTGTACACCTAATATTTCAAGAAATTGTGTGAAAAGCCTATAAAATTCGGTGATTAATAAGAAGAAAAATCTAACAGTTAGGTTCACTCTTAAATTGAAATGTCAGCAAACCAAAAAATCCCGTGAATGCGAAATTTCAGACAGAAAATATCCTAGTGTGATAGATCCTTAAGGAACCACAGAACTTGTAAATACGATGATGAAAAAATCCGCCTCAAAGTAACGCATATTGTGGAACGTTTCGACCATCGATAAAGAAGGAAACCAATCCAATATTGCCAGTCGTATATTTTCAGTCTCTTGTGCAGTCCCGCCAGTTTGTTCAGTTATTACGCCGTAAAAATTGATTGTTGTCATTTCAGTTCGGGGTCACAGAGAGATGTTTTTATTGCAGTGCGATTGGTTCAACCCCCACCTCGTAGACTGGATCTTTCAGGCGCCGCAGGTGGCAGTCCTGCTTTTGAATCTGATCTTTCTGGTGGCCATCATGTGGGTGCTGGTGACCAAGTTGCGTTCTGCGAACACTGTGGAGACGCAGCAGTACCACAAGGCTGCTAAGGCGCTGTTGGTGCTGATGCCGCTGTTGGGCGTCACCTACGTCATCACCATATGGGCGCCGACGCCAGACGCCGATTCCAAGAGGATTTTCGAGAGGGCCAGGGCTGTGCTGCTTTCGCTGCAGGTTGGTGGGGTTTTTCGTTGTTTTATGTTGGCGTGACTGATTATCTGTCATTTGTGACGGTTCGAAGAATCTTTTCGGTTTTCTGCATAGAGTAATAGACGTGGATAGAGGGAGTATACGCAATTTTTACATGTGCCCATCATGGTTAGATTACGTTGTCGGATTGTGATATATTTTCAAATCCACAATTTTACGCTTCATGTCAAATTTGATAGTTCATGTTAGGGACAAAATTTGCTTACTGAAAATGACATATGCTCCCTCTATCTATGTTTATTACTCTGAGTTTTTCTGTGTTCGATTATTAATGTTGTTTGACCTTTTTTATTTACTGTTTCTAATTGAGCGACAAAACTAAATACATATTTGATGGTGAATTTGAAACTTCCTACTCTACTCACATTTCGAATTAGATTTCGGATAATCAAAACAAATTTCATGCAGTTTTGGGTAGTAGAATATAAAAAATTGATTATATATTATGAATTGCATTGGATTCTTGTTATAAGGGGTGTTTTTTTCGAGGTATATAACTTTAAGTTGGCATTACTGTTCGAGATGGCGACTGATTTAACAGCTGTCAAATGATTTATTCTCAGTTTGGTTTGGCAATTCATCATGGATAGACTCACGCCTGAACAACGCTTGCAAATAGTGCAATTTCATTTCGAAAATAATAGTTCTGTGCGAAATACGTATCGCGCACTACGTCCATTTTAGCGATGAAACGCACTTCTGGTTGAATGGCTACGTCAACAAAAAAAACTGCCGCATTTGGAGTGAAGCTAATTCTCAAGTGTATGTCGAAACACCGTTACATTCAGAAAAACTGACTGTTTGGTGCGCTTTATGGGCTGGTGGAATCATTGGTCCGTATTTCTTCAAAAATTATGATGGCCAGAACGTTACAGTCAATGGTGATTGGTATAGAGCCAGGATTACTAACTTTTTCATTCCTGAATTGAACAACCATGATGTCCAGGAGCTGTGGTTCCAAAAAGACGGCGCAACATGTCACACAGCTCGTGCCACAATCGATTTATTGAAAGACACGTTTGGTGACCGCCTAATTTCACGTTTTGGATCTGTGAATTGGCCTCCAAGATCTTGTGATTTAACACCGCTAGACTACTTTCTGTGGGGCTATGTGAAGTCATTGGTCTATGCGGTAAGCCACAAACCCTTGACCATTTGGAAGACAACATTCGCCGTGTTATTGCCGATATAGGGCCACAAATGTTGGAAAAAGTCATCGAAAATTGGACGCCCAGATTGGACTACATCCGAGCCAGCCGTGGCGGTCATATGCCAGAAATCATATTTTAAATGTAATGCCACAAGATTATCTTGCGGATAAATAAAATTTATGTCAATCTAATAATCCATCGTTGTATTATTGCAATTTAAAGTTCTATAGCTCTAAAAAAAACACCCTTTATTTCAGTTGAAATAGAGGGAAATATTCATCTCATTTTCAGAACAAAGACTTTTCAGGATGTGTGGAGAAAGAATTGTTGGATAAAAAATATGATAAGGTGCTGAAAAAAAAAAAGTCTAAGATGAGGCAGTACATATGGGCTTATTTGACGTAATTTACGTAACTTCATACCTACTGCATAAAATGAACAGATCAGCATTGGAAATACCCGTAACTGTTGAATATGAAATTTCATATCCATTAGGATTTACCTTTGAAATACGAAAACTCATGTCGAAATTATTACGTTAATTTTTCCAATTCTCCTACAATTTTCCATGTTCTTCGAGTAACCGAATAACGTTTCAAGCTTCAGTGCACGAAATAAAAGCTAAGCTTCCCCTTTAATACCTACCCACAGCCTCCTTGTAGACGTGACTCGTACGATAGAAAATTCGAATACAATTCATCGAAGACCCGTACGGTGTTCTTGAAGAGGTTTCCAATTTATAACGTGAAGCCAAGTGAAAATTTGCCAGGATGCCGGATTCCTCACAAATTCTGGACTACCCTTCCTCCCTTAGTTCTATCTTCCAAAATTTAATTAAAGGTAAATATCCCTGTGTTTTTGTTCCCTCGAGAATGTTGCTACACTGATCGGTCGATAATAATTTCATTTTTACTCTCTTCCTATCCGTTCCCGGATATTGAGTATGCAGAGGACGTAAAATTAGACGGGATGATTCAATTTCCTTTCAGTTGAGGCAGTTAGTCCGATTACTTCCTCTAGAGTAGGGCTGCCATAAATGTTGGAACATCGACCGGGACAAGTCACAAGTGGCATAGAAATAGGTGAAAATACCACTCAAAAATTCAAACCGCATCTGAGAGGTATTCATATAATAAAAATTCGAGTTTCTAGGATTTCTTTCACTGGGTTGTTGAATTATAACACATGCCCCAATCATTTTTCTTTGCCCATTTATAGCCATTCATAGTGTTTCAGGACTTGTGGCTTTCTCAAGTATTTTTTGTCTTTCATATACTCTCCACTGTGCTTACTGCACTTGATGCCTTTCGTTCTTACCACTGCCAATATCTTATAGAAAAGGAAACATCCGTTCCACATGAACATTGCGAAAATATACTGGCATATTTTGCCCCACTTCTGACATTTCTGCATTAGAAAAGAATTCAAATAGGTACATAATTTCTTCATAAACAGAATCTTCAAGCGTAAAACATTTCCCATTCAAATATCCAACAGTTTCTTGTACTTCATTTCATTAAGGAACATCATTCGAAACCGTTCATGAAAATATATCGAATTTTGTCATTGTCCACTATATTCGAGATATCGGATGTTGTGAAATATCGCTGACTTCATTGTCAAATTTAACTTATTGCATTGTATTCATAGTACCATCATTCTTTAGTTGGTTATAGACTTGACTTGTTTGGTTCCCAAAATATTTATTTAATAATCTTTCATTGAACTCTTTCCTAGTATATTTTCAATAAATTTGTAGTTTGATAAGAGTAATTAATGATTTTTCAATCCTTTCAAATGGTTTGTCGATGAGAAATGCTTGACTGTGTAGAAATGGAGTACAAAGTTCTATTGAAGAGTCATAAAAAAGTCGGTTATAGCTTTTGAGGCCCTTTTTCGAGATACGAATTTCTTTTTCAATGGCACCCATAGCTTCAGCAAGCGTTCGATAGCTAGAAGTAGTGAAAGCCAACTAATTCTAGAAAAAAAAAGTGTATTGCTGTAAGTTGATTCTGCATACTCATGAAAAACTTTCATCGTTTGACGCTTACAGAAAATATTGAAAAATATTTGGAAATTTTAAGACCAATAGACTGCACAGATATTGACACCATATCGGCGGAAGTGAAAGCAGTATTTTGAAGTATGTGCGCTGGACAACGGATTTCTTTGGACAAAATCTCTTCTAATTAAAGAAAAACTCGCCTTACTTACTTCAAAGTAAGTATTTGTGTTATCCGCGTTGACAGCGAAAATATTTTATATGGAAATATTGAGATCCTATTAGGATTTAATACAAAATGCGATTGTACAAGACCATTTATTTGGCTGTGTCTCTTTTTATTTTCAATCTTTCAGTTTCTGAAAAATTATGTTTGAGCAACAGTAACAGCTTCTCAGTTTCATGATACTGGAATCCGTTCAGATTCCATTAAAAGAAATTTTTTCTCACCTACTCAATGTAAGAAAATCTGAATTCCATAACGGTCAAATTATTGACCGGGACAATTCAATAACTGACCGGGACACGGGGACACAATGGTCCAAACCGGGACATGTCCCGGCGTACCGGGACGTATGGCAGCCCTACTCTAGAGGGCGTCTCGAATCCGATTGGGAGTAAGAGTTTTAAACTTGTACTACTACCGTTTCAGAAATATCCTTGGATATTGGATCTACATAGGCGTACGATTTTGCTTCAGCCGTTTTTCCGAATTTCGAGACTTTATTTAAAAAAAAAACTGGTAATACATTTATGATTCAAAGTATTGTTCATCGCTGGCCACTACTTTTTCCCTTCATTCCGCGTTGAAAAAACTGGTCATCTTTTGGAGCGATCCACGAATCGATCCAATTTTTACTTTTTCATAAGACCAAAAATGCTGGTCAGTCAGGCCATGTGCCCATGATCGAAACAAGTGATAGTCCGAGGGCGCAATGTCTGGAGAATATGGCGGGTGGAGTAGGACTTCCCATTTCAACGTTTCCGATTATATCTTGACCACTTACGCAATATGGGGTCGAGCATTATCATGTCTCTCGTTGTATTGTGGCCGTTTGCCTTTCAATGCTCGGCTCAAACGCATTAATTGCGTTCGATAACGATCGTCCGTGTTTGTTTCAGTCGGTTTTAACAATTTATAATACACTACTCTGAGCTGATTCCACCAAATACTGAGTATGACCTTGGAATCGAATAATTGGTTTGGCCGTAGACGTGGAAGCATGGCCGGGATATCCCCATGATTTTCTACGCTTGGGATTATTTTTATGAACCCATTTTACGTCTCCAATAACAATGCGATGCAGAAGTCCCTTCCGTCTTCCTTGCAAATAACTGTTCACAAGCAAACAAACGCCGTTCAACATCTCTCGGCTTCAACTCGTACGGCACCCAATTGCCTTGTTTCTGAATGATTCCCATGACTTTTAGACGTTTTGAAATGGCTTGTTGCGTCACTCCCAATAATCCTGCCAATTCTTGTTCCGTTTGACACCAGTCATGATCTAGTAATGCCTCCAATTCTGCTTCTTCGAAAATCTTCTCTCTTTCACCGTCATGCAGGTCTTCGACGTCAAAATCACCGTTCTTGAAGCGTTAAAGCCACTCTCGGCACGTTCTTACACTAATAGCGGCCTCATCATAGGTATTCGAGAGCATTCGATGAGCTTCAACCGCAGATTTCTTCTTATTGAAGCAGAAATTTAAAACCTCCCTCAAATAATAGTAAATCTTTTTGCTGTTGATCGATTCCGTTCAGATATAAGGCGGCAATAAAATAAAGTAAATCACATGGCTTGCCGCAAAGGGCAACTGTTTGTGGTCAAACAGTCATAAATCCTATCCCTACTTCGTCCCTTACAGACTGTCAGGATCGTACTCGCAACGAAATGTGGATATCCATTGTAAATTGATGTTTTGTATAACCATTTCACAGAAGAGTAAGAAATGAAATAAAGCTTTACCTGTTTAGATCGCTAGCTGTGTAAAATTTGTGCAATTTTTAATCTGAGAATGATCCTTATGAAACTGAGATATTATTTATAATTTTTGCATATCATGTTAGATTCTTCACATTATTTTTGTATGTTCAATTTTTATTTTTATGAATGTTTTAAATTTTCCGATTTGTTCCGAAATTTCGACACGCATCTTTTGAAGCTTGGTATTAACAAGGAAAACAAGTTTTATAACGGTAGCATGTGTGCTCCAGTGTCGTATTATGGTACTGATAGTTGATCGGTTTAGGGAAAAAAAGGACTCAATATATGTATGCAACTCAAAGAACCTTAATACTGAAGAGAATAGAAACTTTTGAAAGTGAGTTGAGAAGAAATAAACATTTTCTATTGGGATGTCAATGCTTACAGAAGTCAGTAACATTTTCAACCAATTCATTCGAAAAATTTAGACATCCTGACGAAATTATAGCGCGCTGAAAACCATCCAAGTCAAACCACGCAAAAAAAAAACCCACCTCATTTTTTCTCCGTTTGTGACCCGATAATCGAACACGGACGGAAATAAAACCCCCTTAGGAACACAGAACAAGTCGTCCACTCTATCTTCTTTTTCTGTATGTTGGCCGCGTTGAATTTTTTATACCGCAGTTGATCCGATGATTGGTTTCGAATTGAATTTCGCGGTCTTCGTCTGGTTGCAGGGGTTCACGGTTGCCCTGCTGTATTGTTTCCTGAACACGGAGGTCCAGAACGCTGTTCGACATCATTTGGCCACGTGGAAGACCAGGAGATCGCTGGGTCCCAACCGTCTGCGGTCAGGCAGCCGCAGTAAAGATTGGTCTCCCCGATCGCGCACGGAGAGCATACGGTAAGTTGCAGTACTCCTAACATCCTCCTAGATCTATAGGGACAAACTTTTTCAACCGATACTGTAGCGTTTCTACGATATATCTTCAGAAACCCCTGCAAATTTCACACTTTGCTTTCTTATTTCATTAGTTGATCTCAGAAAATATTGCGAATATATTGCAAAATACTGCGAAACCTTCAAATTCTACATTTTGATTTATTTATTTTTTTGTTAACACAATAATACCTAATTGAAAAACAGTTAAAAATTTTACACTATGATTCATTATTTCCTTCTGTTTAATGGAATATTGCAAATTATCGAAAAAGTACTGCAAATTTCACACTATCCTTTACTGTTTCCATTTATCTTACAAATTATCGCAAATCATTCGAAAAATACTCAAAATTTCACACTGCAACTCATCATTTCTTTCAAATAATCATTGAAAAAACATTGAAGAATTTACACCATGGTATACCTATTATTTTCTTTTATTTCATGAAATACTGCCGATCCTACCAAAATACTGCATATCTTAGACTTTGCTTCATTATTTCCTCCTCTTTTTCAAAATATTGTAAAACATCGAGAAAAACACTGCAAATCTCCCACTACGGTTCATAATATCCTTTTATCTTATAAAAAAATTGTCTATCATTGAAAAATACTCCGAATTTTACACTATACTTCATTTTTCCTCTCATCTTATGAAATATTACAAATTATCGAGAATATACAGCAAAATTTAAGGAACAGTTTATTATTTAGTTTCCTGTTGAAAAATATTGCTAATCATTCAAAAACGAAAATTGTATACTAAAAATTGTTTTGTAAATTTTAAACTATGTTTCCTTTTATCGATAAATTATCGCAAATCATTGAAATAACACTCAAAATTTCACACCGCGGCCCATTATTTTCTGTAATGTTATAAAATATTGCTAATCTTTGAAAAAAAATTGATGAATTTACACTTTGTGCATCATTTCCTTTCATCTCGTGAAATATTGGCGATCATTGTAGAAATACTGCAAATTTACAATTCGCTTCATTGTTTCCTCTCATCTCATAAAATATTGTAACACATACAGAAAAAGAATGCAAATTTCAAATAATGATTCATTTTTTCTTTTATCTCAAAACATATTGGCCATCATTGCAAAAATACTGCAAATCTTTGAACTTTGCTTCATTGTTTCCTCTAATCTTATGAAATATTGCAAATTATCGAAAACACGCTGCAAACATTACAGAACGGGTTATTATTTCGTTTTCTTTTGGAAAATATTATAAATTATCGAAACAATACTGCAAAATTCACAGTAGTTGTATTTTATTATTTCGTTTTCTTTTGAAAAATATTGCAAATTATCGAAAAAAACTGCAAATTTCACAATATGCTTCATTGTTCTCTTTTATTCTATGGTATATTGCAAACCATTCAAGAACAGACCAAATTTTATACTATAATTTCTTTTCATCATATGATATATTAAAAGACATTGAAAAAATTGCAAATTTTCCAGTATGCTTTACTGCTTCCTTTTATCTTATAAATAATTTCTTGTCATTGAAAAAATACTGAAGAATTTATACTATGGTATATTGTTTCCTTTTATCTAAAGAAAAATTGTCAATCATTAAAAAATACTGCAAATTTTTTTTTTTTGCTCCAATTTTTTCTATCATCTCATGAAATATTGCAAATAATCGAAAAAACACTGCAAGTTTCACAGTGTTTTATCGTTTCCTTGTGGAATATAAAAAATCATCAAGAAAAAGAAACGCAAATTCTACACTAATTTCTTTTTATCTCATGAAATATTGCAAATCACTGAAAAAACACTAAGAATTTTACCGTATGGTTCATTATTGATTTTATTTCATAAAATATCGCATATCATTGAAAAAAATTATTAATTTTACACTATGCTTCACTGATTCTTTTTATCTTATAAATTATTTGTAAATCATTGAAGAACATTGTAAATTCAAAATTATGCTACCATTTTGGGGCAAGAGAACAAAACGGCAATTTTAGGATATCCTCAATATCACCTGAAGAGTATGCCTCATCCATGACAGAGGAAACTCTAATTGCAAATCAAGGCTATCATTTCACGATTAGTTATTAGTAATTTAAGTGGGGTGTATATAGAATAATGTATGCAAATCAGTTTCACAGAATGGTCCCTCGTGCCTCCAGATGACATTGAACCAGGAAGTTGAAGGTCATCAAATGAAATCCCCATATTCATAAGAAGACACCTCGAATTCAGTTGATACGTTGTTGATTTTTTCAAGATTGTGTCGACGTTATCGTACATTATATTATACCAAGCAATACTTACATATATGTTGATATGACTGTTTTTTTATTGACACAGTAAATTCTCGTTTCATTGTTACATCTATTTTTTTTTCTTTGTTTTTTTTTTCAGATCCATAACTGAGTTTTTCTTTAAGATGCAGGGTGGTTCATGGAAACTTTTTTATGTTTTGGGTTTTACAGGAAGGGTGGTAAAGGGTGTTTTTTTCGAGGTATATAACTTTAAGTTGGCATACTGTTCAAGATGGCGACCGATTTAACAGCTGTCAAGTGATTTATTCTCAGTTTGGTTTGGCAATTCTTCATGAATAGAATCACGCCTGAACAACGCTTGCAAATAGTGCAATTTTATTTCGAAAATAATGGTTCTGTGCGGAATACGTATCGCGCACTACGTCCATTTTATTTTGTTTAGCGATGAAGCGCAATTCTGGTTGAATGGCTACGTCAACAAACAAAACTGCCGCATTTGGAGTGAAGCTAATCCTCAAGTGTATGTCGAAACACCGTTACATCCAGAAAAACTGACTGTTTGGTGCGCTTTATGGGCTGGTGGAATCATTGGTCCGTACTTCTTCAAAAACGATGATGGCCAGAACGTTACAGTCAGTGGTGATCGGTATAGAGCGATGATTACTAACTTTTTCATTCCTGAATTGAACAACCATGATGTCCAGGAGCTGTGGTTCCAACAAGACGGCGCAACATGTCACACAGCTAGTGCCACAATCGATTTATTGAAAGACACGTTTAGTGACCGCCTAATTTCACGTTTTGGACCTGTGAATTGGCCTCCAAGATCTTGTGATTTAACACCGCTAGACTACTTTCTGTGGAGCTATGTACAGTCATTGGTCTATGCGGATAAGCCACAAAACCTTGACCATTTGGAAGACAACATTAGCCGTGTTATTGCCGATATACGGCCACAAATGTTGGAAAAAGTCATCGAAAATTGGACGTCCAGATTGGACTACATCCGAGCCAGCCGTGGCGGTCATATGCCAGAAATCATATTTAATATGTAATGCCACAAGATTATCTTGCGGATAAATAAAATTCATGTCAATCGAATAACCCATCGTTGTTTTATTGCAATTTAAAGTTCTATAGCTCAAAAAAAAACACCCTTTATAAGAGGTGGGGGAAGGCACCATCATTACCTTCTTAATGGAATGCCATTTCAGTATCAACAGAACAGTGGACGTTCCCATTGATTATTATAACAGTACATCGACTTTTTGTTCAGAATTCAATGAATTATATTGAAAAGAGTTAAAAGTCTGAGAAAGACTGGATCTATCGTAAACCCACTTTCAGGTCACAATCACAAAGGATCATTCGCAGAATGGGGCAAAACTTCATTAGGAATCCTCGATGCAGCAATGTGCACGGTCTAACAGAACGATTTCAAGTTCCACTTCAACAACTACAGCCAAGACTATCAACAACAAGAAGATTTTACTGTAGGCGTGCAACTTATCTTGTAGGATGAGAACGCTATCATCTTTGCAAGCGATTAGGCTTAATTTCACTTGAGCGGAGAGTGAGGATTTGAGAGGATATTGCTAGGATTGTTAGGAAAACGTTCGATGGAGTTATGGAGGATTTTGCGGTATTACATTCAACAAGATAACCGTCACCTGTTCTATCAGGCCAATTGAAAAGTCCCCAGTTTGATACACAGATGGCGGTGCTAGTATTAAATCCATATGGTTTTTAGTTAGTACACATCTTCAAACGATACGTGTCAAAATTTGACAGCAGTTCGACCATTAGTTTGCGAGATATTGCGTTGTGAGTGTAGCTTCTTTTGTTGAGAAAAGATGGAAATAAAGAATTTCGTGTACTGATAAAATATTCCTTTTTGAAGGGAAAAAAACCAGTTGAAGCAAAATCTTGGCTTGATGCAGAGTTTCCGGGGTCTGCACCAAGAAAATCAACCATCATTGATTGGTATGATAAGTTTGAACGTGGAGAAATGAGCACCGAAGACGGCGAACGCAGTGGATGCCCAATAGAGGCTGTCATTGACGAAAAATTCGAAAAATTCCCAAAATAATTTTGAATGACCGTAAAGTGAAGTTGATCGAGATAGCAGACATTGTGAAGATATCATCTGAAGGTGTACATCATATCCTTCACGAATATTTGTACATGGGGAAGCTGTATGCAAAATGGGTGCCGCGCGAGCTCAAAATCGATCAAAAGCAACAACGTGTTACTGATTCTGAGCAGTGTTTGAAGCTGTCTTAGTGCAATAAACCTGAACTTCTGCGTCGATATGGGAGAATGGATGAAACATGGCTTCATCAATTCACCCCGGAGTCCAATCGACAGTCAGCTGAATGGACTGCACACGATAAACCGAATCCAAAGCGAAGAAAAACACAAAAGTCAGCTAGTAAGGTTATGGCATCAGTATTTTGAGATGCGCAAGGTTTAATATTCATTGATTAGTTCCAAAAGGGCCAGACCATCAACAGCGATTATCATATAGCGTTATTGGATCGTTTAAAGGATGAAATCGTTAAAAAACGGCCCCATTTGAGGAAAAAAAGGTTCTGTTTCATCAAGACAATACGCCGTGTCACAAATCAATGAAAGCAATGGCAAAATTGCATGAATTGGGCTTCGAATTGCTTCTGCATCCACCGTATACGCCAGATCTGCCCCCCAGCGACTTTTTCTTGTTCTCAGACCTCAAAAGAATGCTCGCTTGAAAGAAATTCAGCACCAATGAAGAAGTTATCGCCGAATTTGCCTATTTTGAAGCGAAAGACAAATCGTACTGCAAAAATGGTATCGAAAAGTTGGAAGATAGCTATAATCGCTGTAAAATGTGTTTTGCTATGGTAGACCGGGGACTTTTCAATAGGCCTGTTTATTTTTATAGTTGAATCTAATTATCTGAAATGGCATTCAAGAACAAATTTTTCTTGTAAAGAAATCAAAACGTCATGTTACCGTGAATCACCCTGTAGGTCAATCAGGTCAATTTCGGGAGGTAATCAATTTTCAACTGCTTGATACTGAATTGTTACTGTTTGCAACCAATAAATGTTCACTTTAGTGTTCTGTTCAGATTATATAGTCAGCCAACCAGCGTTTATCATAAAAGAGAATCTACAGCATCTGAAGTGACCACAACGACGTTAGTAACTGTTAATGGAGGGACTACAAGACCTTCAATCAACGAATCGTCTTTCATAGCTACCCAGAGGACATCTCTGCTGTACCCCACCAGGACAGGGGGGCCTGGAGGAAATGTTTGAACGTGAAATTTAGTCTAAAATGATCAATTTTTTTCCTTAATCTCCTCTACTTTTCAAAAGGACCAGGATGAAAGGCGTTGTGGATGACTTTTGATATAACTATGTTGGCAACCGTGAATATTAATGTCAGTTGTCATTTCTGTCAAAATGTTGCAATGTGTTATTTTTCCATTTGGGATATATGGATACTGGTCGAGATTTGAATTGCAAAATTGATAACTTGGTATTCATCAATGAAATCTTTCACTTATGTACAAATATTCATGAATGCCAATGTATTAATATCAATGGTGCCACCATAACAATGCTCATCCCTTGTGGGTTGTTCAAAGGCAGGACCAGAAAAGTATTCGAAAATTAGTTCGAACTTTCTCAATTGAGCATCTCGATATATGTAAAATTCATGAACTCGATGTAAAGACAGTCTTTTAAGAATTGAAGTATTCTAAACCCAACATGAGAAAATATTGTGGATTTTTCATCGCAGTTTCATGTTACCACTCTTCAAAGTAATGAGTTTACCTGGATCTATTTTGAAAGTCCAAAAGCATTGATTTTGACCATTACTCAATCAGATATGATCTAGATCTACTAACATTGAAAACTATTTTGTACTCTTTGAACACAGTTTCAATCTTCCTACTTGATTGAACACTTTTTGTAAGGTGTTAATAATTCGTATATGAAGACGTTATAAACTGAATATTTTACTATAGATGTGATTCAAGAACGGGTTTATTTTTCAATGTAGTACCTAAGTAGAAATTGAAAAATATAAAATACTTTTTAAACACTTTATCACAAGATTCAAACATAGGACGGGAACTACCCGCCTATTTTTCATAAGGATTTTTTTCTTGTCATACTAGCTCACTTTGTATTTCCATGAATTAGTTATCAGTTCTTAATAGTTCTTAATGTTTGGCATGAAAATATTGTCATTTTCCTAATATGAGTTAGTATGACATGAAATTTGTATGCTGCGCAGGATTTGTAAGATGTCGTTCTTTGGGCAATAACATATACCCAATATCCAGATTTCGAACCACTCTACTTTTTCTCATCAAGTTCCAAAACAAGAAATTGCCACATATCCTTATGAACTTGACTGAAGGCAATTTACTCAAAGAAAGGTCAATACATATCACGAGATTGAAACAAAAAAAATTAACTAAGGTTCAAAATTAGTCAAAAATAAAAATGAAGAAGATAACTCCAAGTCTCAGATATATTGATATGTAGTATATCAATCGCACAAAAATAGCAATAAATATAGCAATGGAAGTGGTGTACAAGCACATATGAAGTACACCCAAATAATTGAAAATCAATTATTTACAGAGAAAGTAGATTCTCAACAAATCTGATTTTAGTATAATTCTCTTAATCCCGTATTATATAGGACCTTTTTGTGTCTATTTTTGATGTTATTCTCATGTTTCGTTCATAAATATTTGACTGATTTATATCACATTTTCTGTAACAATATAATCATAAAAAAAGGTATAAGCATGAAGTGAAATTAAAACAAGCGTAACTTAAAATGTTATTGACAATTTCTTATTGTGTTGGTCTACTTGCATTTTGACATTTGAGGGAGAAAAGTTTAGTTGAATTTCATGCACCACTCAAAAGAAGAACGCCTAGTGTAATACGAGATTTGTGTTTTTTCGTGATTTAGTCAGTTCATTGTAACAATAGAAGAAGTTCAAATATACTAACTGACAAAGGAACTTCAACACCCAGAAGGAGCTGTTTAAATTTTAATTTTTTTTTGGTAGAAGATAGATAGTATAGCAAGGAGTAAATGATTGAAATTTGCATGTGCAATAGCACCCCATACCATAACGCCTTTTGTCCGGTGTACATGACGCTCAACATTCAACTGAGGTTCACATCTTTCTCCCCGACGTCGTCTTACCCTTCTTCGGCCATCAAGTGCACTCAAGGAGAATCGAAATTCATCAGAAAAGACGACCTGATGCCATTCCACATTCCAATGTTGACGTTCTCTGCACCACTGTAATCGTTGCCGGCGATGCTCAACCATCAGAGATAACACAAGGTGGGGTCGATAATGCTGCAGTCCAAAAGACCTTATCCGGCGGTAAACTGTTCGGACAAATAACCTTGTTCTCCTAACCACTCATCAGCCAAAGATCGAATTATCGCAAATCGGTCTCTAATGACCGTAAGTCTTAGACGTTGATCTTGAACTTCATTTGTGCTCCTTCGACGTCCGGTGTCTACTCTTCTTCGATTTTGGGCATTATCAAACTACGCCTGACAACATTTCATAACAGTTTTTGGATTTCTGTTCGTACAGTTAGCGATTTTTTTTTCAAATTCACTTAGCTGGCGATAAATTCTGGGTACACGTGCTCTAGGCATTTTAACAACCATTAAACATCTCCCGGTTTGTTGTAAAATTTAAAACAATTCAATTATTTACTCCTTGTTGTACTATTTATGTTTTACCAAAAAAAAATTAAAATTTGAACAAATTCTTCTAGGTGTTGCAGTTTCTTTGTTAGTTAGTATACATCTCATCGTTCTCCTTCTTTAAAATAACGTTCTGTTAAAATTTTGCACCCCATTTTGATTTCCTCATAGAAGTATAAGTCACCTGGTTATTTCATTGTTGTTATTGTTGTCTTCGTATGTTAGTATTCCGATATATAGATGTTTGTATGTATTGTCAAATGTTGGAGACTGCGTTGTGAATTTTTCCAAGCTACGTCATCCCAGAATCAGATAGGATTCAACCCGACCTTCAAATTCCATTCGAGTGTTCATAAACTCGCTGACCAGCTTTCTCGTGCCAAATTCAACGATAATTGGATGAGATTAATTATTGTCAATTCGATAGTGTGATATGCATCATGAGAAAAATTTAAAAAATTGAAAAAAAAAAAAACAATCCTGTTATTATCTGTTTAAGGAATAAGAGTACATCGATGAGCGGAAGCGATTTTATCTTTCACACTAAGCCGTTTGAAGAAGTGGATTGGTCTAGTGTGAACGGAGCATCACAGAATATTTTTGGCTTAGCGAAAGAACATTCCAATATTTTTATTCGATACAAAACGTATCGCTTCACTTATCGATTTCTCAGTGATATTTATCATATGTCTATTTTAGTGTTCGAAAATGTTCTATTTATCCTATACTAAAAAAAATAACGTATAACTATATATATATTGTGAACTGTTATTTAACGTGATTTCTTTCAAGTTTTTCCTCCATAAGTGTACTATTTTTAAATACATTACGATTTTTATATAGGTACTTTCATTAATTGACCCCATCCCTCAAATATTCATCTACTAATATGATAGTTTGGTATAAGAATGATAACAAATTCTAGATCGATATTCCTTTTATTGCTACATAAATAACAATCAATAACAACTATAGGTAAATCACAACTCATTCAAAATAATCTAAAGGTAAAGAAAAAAACAGAATTATCACAGATGAGTAGGTTTCTAATACCTAGATTTGTATAAATATACGTTTCTATTCTTGTATTGAGAAATCTTACGAATTAGTCTATAAATAATTACTCAAAGGGAAATATATTTGTTCGCTCCTTAATAATGATGTCCATTCTTCCTTTCACACGTCTATCAAAAAAATTAAAATAATCACGTCATTCAAGCTATACATCTTTGTTAAGAGGTAAGTAAATATGAATTGATTGGACCATGAATTGAATTTTGTTCGTTTATACAATGAAATATTAGGTGAACAAATAGAAAAATGTCATTTGGGAATTTATATCGGTCTGATATTTCTGTCAAAAAGCAAGCCAAGTAAATAAATCTCACTTACGCTGAATTTTAAATATTTTACAAAGAATTTTGAAACCGATTACTTTGAATACATAAAGATTTTCCAATATTAAACCCTGAAACTGAGAATAGACAGACGATTTTCTATTTGTTGACCTACTGAACTGGACAAAAAATTATGGCATTGTTTATTTCAAAAAACGCTTCCGATGTCTCATATTTCTTATTTTAATTGAAAAATGTATGTTTCGAAGTTGTTATATTAAACATTGTTACCGTTTTCGTCTTTTTTGTACCCTCCATCGAAATCACAATTGGTTAAATGTAGGAGAAGTTATGTAGTCAATATTCAAAGGAAGCGTATCTGAAAAAAAAACTATTAACTCATTAATTTGAGCCCAGTTCAATGATTGGAGAGTTTAGTTTCCTAATTTTCTTTTTTCGTTTCGAGATAGGATCAATTTGGATGTTATGTCAGGCACTGCTTTATTGTAGGGTAGGGGATGTGATTGTTTTCGATCGACTGTGTTTTTTCTCTAAACTACTCGCACGAAATCCTGTTAACTTGGACAACACAGCTCAAAAAACTTTTTTCTTCAAGGTGCTGGTTAATTGAGAACTTCATTCAATTATATTTGTCGTGCTCCATTAAAAATACTAAGATTTCAATGTGACAAATCTAGGTTTTATGATGAAAACCTGGAATTTTTATTCTATTTACCCTGAATATCCATGCAATCTTTGGTTCGTTGAGTATTTTAAAGTAATTTAAGTCTATAGATTAGAAAGGTTGCCTCATTATTTTCAACTTGAATAGGGCTACCTGGTACGTCACAAAAGGTTGACGCTGATTGGTTGAAGTAACGAGGCAACGTCTATAATCCATATAGTTTGGCCAATGGCGATATGACAACCGAATGACGAGTTACCCACACTCTTTAACTTAAGTTACGAGACAACCTCTGTAATCTATAGATCTTGGGTTGAGTATTAGAGAATACTCTCAAAAGTGTATTACAATTATCACCTAAACTTTGGCTGCAAGATTATAGAAAATTATATTTCTACCTTTGCATTTCGAAATTAACCCGAATTTGATACGTTTGTTTTATCGGATCATCATACCAAATGTCGAAAATGTCTCAAAATACCAGGCACCAAAATGTATAGTGATTGTTCAACAGAGTTAGAAAATGTCGAGCTTTTTAGCTGTGGTCTTATCGGGTTTTCGTACAAAGTTTCACTTACGATTCCGGTAGGCATCTTCAGAGGTTTTTTTGTCATATACTGTAACACAATATATCTCTCCGAATTAGTTGATTTCATCTAGATACAGAATTTATACGTTCTCCATTAGTTGTAGAGTTGATTGGTTGTTCATTTGACTCCACTTCTTGCTGGTTTAGTTCGATGAGTATCTATTGTTGGTCAACAGATGTTACGATATTTGTGTCTCTTCTCTCTTGATAATGTTTTTGGAATGCTTGTACATTTCGATAGATTCCATTTCCATCCTTGAGTAGGTAATTTTGATGTTTGATAGACTATCTGTTTCCGATTATAAGGAGGTGTGTCCGTTTTCGGAAATTTCTGCAAATGTGTCTTATCTTATCCGTTTGAATCAATCGGCAGCACTGTTCGGGTATGAATTCTTCTTTCTTTAGTCCAGATGTAAACTATTTCAAAGTTGCAAGGTAACCCATATGCTAGATAACCTGAGACAAGCTTTCCTGTCCATTGGCTACAGAAATAATTGCCAAGGAAGAAGCTTACTTACTTTCCACGCCTTTGGTGACTGGCAAAATAGGAAAGCTTCATATGCGAAACATAGAATCAGTTAACAAACCGATAAAAAAACTGGAATACACCTTGAGAAGTGCCTGGGATAAACATGACCCTCTTTTCAAGGCTGAGCAGAGTACATGATACGGTATTGACGATTGATTCAAACTATTGAATCCTCACTGGCCAAATATGTTTGGACCAACAGGTACAATATCTTGTTCTCGAAAGCAGAAATACTCTGAAACTTTATGAGCTCACTACTCAAGGATGAATTTAGAAGCTATCGAATGATACAAGCATTCCAATAACACCAACAGCAGGGGAAGAGTTACCAATTAATACCTTGTTCATAGCGCTTGATTACCAGCAATAGATCGAACCTGAATCATACCAGACAAAAGTGGAGGGAAGGAATCACCTAAACTCCATCATCTGATAGCTAAAGTACCTAAAGATACCATATCCAGAGGGAAACAACTAATTTGGAGAAATCCAGTCTCGACTTACAATTCACGACAATGTAGACTAAACGTCAACTAAATCTTCTAACTCTGTCGACCAAAACGTTCGTTGAGCTGTGCTATTATTCCAAAAAGATTCAGACACCAGCCTCTCTCTGCACATTGATGATCTCTCCTTCGGATATGTTGAAGCTGAAGTCTTTCCTGAAGTCGTTCCTCAAAGGATGGTTGGTTTGCATCTCGCTAGATTGGTTGCTATAGTTGATTGGCTGGTCTCGACCATCTCTCAGCCATGACCAACAAGCTATCCTGCTGTTGAGGTGACAACAACCTAGGAGGGTCTTCTTGAAAGCTACCCTGAATTCTCTGTTGAAGTAGGCGTAGATGAGTGGATTCAGGGCTGAGTTGAAGTAACCCACCCAAAACATCAGTGTGATTATCCAGGGTGGGCTGTAGCACACTGTGGAACCGCAGATTGTCGTTATTACGTACCTGAAAAAGAAATGATTGTATAGCGATGGAAATCTCATGTCCCAAAAAAAAATGATATCCCCTCATTTTTCTCATAATTATAATGATCATTATCTTGAAAGTCACCTGATTGGATTGGATTTGATACTTAAATTTTATGTTTGAATTTGGACAGGCCAATAAAAAGGTCCCTGGTCTACCATAGTAAAACACATTTTTTTCGAAAAATTTGATTTTATTATTCAACATAGTTGCCTTCGAGGCGATACAGCGATTATAGCGATCTTCCAACTTTTCGATACCATTTTTGTAGTAAGATTTGTCTTTCGCTTCAAAATAGGTCTCAGTTCCGGCGATTACTTCTTCATTGACGCTAAATTTCTTTCCAGCGAGCATTCTTTCAAGATCTGAGAACAGGAAAAATTCGCTGGGGGCCAGATCTGGCGAATACGGTGGATGCAGAAGCAATTTGAAGCCCAATTCATGCAATTTTGCCATTGTTTTCATTGATTTGGGACAGGGCACTTTGTCTTGATGAAACAGCACCTTTTTTTCTTCAAATGGGGCCGTTTTTTGAAGATTTCATTCTTTAAACGATCCAATAACGCTATATAAGAATAGCTGTTGATGGTCGGACCTTTTTGGAGGTAAATAATGAATATTATACCTTTCGCATTCCAGAATACTGATGTAATAACCTTGTCAGCTGACTGTTGAGTTTTTCCTCGCTTTGGATTCGGTTTATCGTGTGCAGTCCACTCAGATGACTTCCGATTGGACTACGGAGTGAAATGATGGAGCCATGTTTCATCCATTGTTACATATCGACGCAAAATTTCAGGTTTATTGCACATAAACATCTTCAAACACTGCCCAGAATCATTAACAGGTTGTTGCTTTTGGTCGATTGTGAACTCGCGCGGCACCCATTTTGCACACACCTTTCTCATGTACAAATATTCGTGAATGATATGATGTACACGTTAAGATGATATCTTCACAATGTCTGCTATCTCGATCAACTTCACTGTACGGTAATTCAAAATTATTTCATGAACTTTTTTGATTTTTTGTCGGTGACAGCCTCTTTTGGGCGTTCACTGTATTCGTCGTCTTCAGTGCTCATTTCACCATGTTTAAACTTAGCATACCAATAAATGATGGTTGATTTTCCTGGTGAAGACCCCGAAAACTCTTCATCAAGCCAAGATTTTGCTTGAACTGTATTTTTCCCTTCAAAAAACAATATTTTATCAGCACACGAATTTCTTTTTTTCCATCTTTTTTCAAATAACAATAGTAGCTACACTCACAACGCAATATCTCACAGACTAATGGTCGGACTGCTGTCAAATTCTGACACGTATCGTTTGAAGGTTGGTACTAACTAAAAATCATATGGATTTAATACTAGCACCGCCATCTGTGCATCAGACCGGGGATTTTTAAATTGGCCCAATACATGTAGTCAGACCGGCCGGACAAAGTTTATTATGATTAACACCCTCCCCCGCCTGAAAGTACGAATACTGCAAGAATTTGGGCTGAATGGGGCGTAAAAATGAGGAAGATGTTTCGGAAAAACTCGGGATTCTTTTCTTTTTCGGTTGATTGCTCCACAGCGAATTTCCTCCAGGTAGAGGGATGAAGATATGATCGATTTTCTCCGTTAAAAACGCGCGGGGTTTTTCATAAAACATGTTTATCCATTCATTTGAATTTCTCCCCGACATTTCTGAGCGTATCGATTGTGTTAGGGAAAACGATCAGCTCAACTTTATTAAAATATCTTTATTTATAGGTGCCTTCTTTATACGGTACAGAGCAGGTTTATTGAGCATCTGGCGATCTGAATATTTCATGAGGAATTCCCCTTTATACCCACTAGCTGAAATGATTTATTGATGGAAAATTTGTTGGATTTTCCATCTGAGTTTGTACAACTGGAGTATTGTCTCAGAAAACAATATGGGGAATGAAATGGATGGCCATTTTTTCTGGTCATATAATGGTTTATACTTTCTATGCTTTACTACCAATAAAAATGGAGCTCAACAATATGAGGATTACATTGTGTAACCGCACAGTTCCGAAATTGGTTCAAGACCAACTCCAGATACTGAAAGTTCTAAAGGGTGTTTTTTTAGAGCTATTGAACTTTAAATTGCAATAAAACAACGATGGATTATTTGATTCACATTAATTTTATTTATCCGCAAGATAATCTTGTGGCATTTCATTTGAAATATGATTTCTGGCATATGACCGCCACGGCTGGCTCGGATGTAGTCCAATCTGGACGTCCAATTTTCGATGACTTTTTCCAACATATTTGCCGTATATCGGCAATAACACGGCGAATCTTGTCTTCCAAATGGTCAAGGGTTTGTGGCTTATCCATAGACCAATGACTTTACATAGCCCCACAGAAAGTAGTCTAGCGGTGTTAAATCAAAAGATCTTGGAGGCCTATTCAAAGGGCCAAAACGTGAAATTAGGCGGTCACCAAACGCGTCTTTCAATAAATCGATTGTGGCACGAGCTGTGTGACATGTTGCGCCGTCTTGTTGGAACCACAGCTCCTGGACATCATGGTTGTTCAATTCAGGAATGAAAAAGTTAGTAATCATGGCTCTATACCGATCACCATTGACTGTAACGTTCTGACCATAATCGTTTTTGAAGAAGTACGGACACTACGGACCAATGATTCCACCAGCCCATAAAGCGCACCAAACAGTCAGTTTTTCTGGATGTAACGGTGTTTCGACATACACTTGAGGTTAAGACTCACATGGGGATGCAAAGTTGTACTTCTATGTACAAAATACAAATAGTACAGGAGTATTTATTCGAATCCAAGCACAAAAAAGGTGATAAGAAAAAATCAAAAAAGGGTTATAACATTCTGTAAAAAAGGAGGAAACATCTTTGACATTTATGCAGATGTCTAGGATTACAGGTTACAGGTATTATTTGAACACCTTGAATATTTGGAAATAACAGGTCTATTTGTTTATTCATTATTTCGAAAATATTTCTGTTCACTAAATTAAAATTTAAATGGATTCTAAATGATTAAATCTCCTGCTTTTTGATACCACATGTATAATTTATATTTTGTCAATTGCGGGGAAAGTAGGATCATTATGTATTTATGCAATGTGTTGCAAAAGTGGAGATTTTGTTTATTTTTGATAAAATCCATTCGATGCTGGCCAAATCTAGTTTTCTCAGAACAAACGTATTTCATATTGTGAGTTAAACATGTTGACTCATAAACTTCTTATTTACTTGGTGATATTTTTTTGATTGGTTTGAAGGCAATATTCTGATATATTCTCATTTATATCGCCGAAGTACGAGAGAAAAACGAATTTTGAAATTCAAGCGTCTCATTGCAAAATGAAGCAAATTGTTTAATAGGTTGAAATTGAATTGAAATATGCAAAATAGTAACTCGCATTTTCTTGGCGAATTTTGGAAGGACCATAGAACTTTATTTCAGATTATAGAGCTTTCAAAAGCTCCAGCTTAGGGCTTTTATAATTTTCCTGTTAGTTTCATTCTGTTTTTTTCATTTTCCTGAAAAAAATAATAATATTGTTGATATATTGACGAGGTTTTCTCACCATAGAAAAAAAGGAAGCCAACACGCCATGAACACTGAAACTATGATACCCAATGTTCTTGCTGCTTTTCTTTCTCGTCTCATCTTGCTGCAGGTACCTGGATCTGAAGTATTTCGTGGATTATCTTGATAGTTCAGTTCCATAGATTGTCTCAGAGAGGTTATGTTTGTTGATATGCCGTTGATCTGTAGATGTTTGTTTAGGAGAGCTGCTGCAACTTTACTCCTGAAACATATATCAGCACATTAAAAAATTATGAATTAATAGGATGAAATTCCCTAAAACTTTTGTTTCTAAAGGTCTTTCCGTACGTTGAATCGTTTTCAAGATAGAAGGCTTAATATTGAAAATAATGAAAAAAAATTGACGCTGTCAGGAGATCATTAACTCTGTTAAATTAAAGCGTCCCACGTGGTTGTAATAAATATTCACCTCAACTCCTAAAACCCGCAAGAATTCATGTGGTTCCCTTAGAATTTCACCTCAATTTATCCTCGCAGTAAACGAGAATATTTCCCGACAATACCAGAGAAAACTTTCCATTTTCAACACAGACAAATCTCTCGTGCCTTTGTGGGTAGGATATAAAATAACAGCTCTCTGAAAATCGGTGAAAACTCTTTTTCTTTCCATTTGATAGCTACAATTTTTGGCGACAAAACAACAGTCCATAAATATATAGGATGATTCACTTTATGGTCACCCCAATTTTCTAGAGAACAGGTAGAGTCAAAACTAAAGGGTGTTTTTTAGAGCTATAGAACTTTAAATTGCAATAAAACAACGATAGATTATTCGATTGACATGAATTTCATTTATCCGTAAGATAATCTTGTGGCATTACACTTTAAATATGATTTCTGGCATATGACCGCCACGGCTGGCTCGGATGTAGTCCAATTTTCGATTACTTTTTCCAACATTTGTTGCCGTATATCGGCAATAACACGGCGAATGTTGTGTTCCAAATGGTCAAGGGTTTGTGGTTTATCCGCATAGACCAATGACTTTACATAGTCCCACAGAAAGTAGTCTAGCGGTGTTAAATCACAAGATCTTGGAGGCCAATTCACAGGTCCAAAATGTGAAATTAGGCGGTCACCAAACGTGTCTTTCAAGAAATCGATTGTGGCACGAGCTGGGTGACATTTTGCGCCGTCTTGTTGAAACCACAGCTCCTGGACATCATGGTTGTTCAATTCAGGAATGAAGAAGTTAGTAATCATGGCTCTATACCGATCACCATTGACTGTAACGTTCTGGCCATCATCGTTCTTGAAGAAGTACGGACCAATGATTCCACCAGCCCATAAAGCGCACCAAACAGTCAGTTTTTCTGGATGTAACGGTGTTTCGACATACACTTGAGGATTAGCTTCACTCCAAATGCGGCAGTTTTGTTTGTTGACGTAGCCATTCAACCAGAAGTGCGCTTCATCGCTAAACAAAATTCGCTTATGAAAATCGGGAACAACGGCAATCTCATTTTGAGCACTATTTGCAAGCGTTGTTCAGGCGAGAGTCTATTCACGATGAATTGCCAAACCAAACTGAGAATAAATCACTTGACAGCTGTTAAATCGGTCGCCATCTCGAACAGTAATGCCAACTTAAAGTTATATACCTCGAAAAAAAACACCCTATAGTAGGGTACCTCGAATTCCGAAATTCTTACCTAAGTTTTACTATGACGACTGAAATAAAGGGTGTGTTTTTACAGCTCTAGAACTTTAAATTGCAAAAAAACAATGATGGATTATTCGATTGACATAAATTTTATTTATCCGCAAGATAATGTTGTGGCTTTACATTTTAAATATGATTTCTGACATATGACCGCCACGGCTGGCTCGGATGTAGTCCAATCTGGACGTCCAACTTTCGATAATTTTTTCCAACATTTGTGGCCGTATATCGGCAATAACACGGCGAATGTTGTCTTTCAAATGGTCAAGGGTTTGCTAGATCATCAAGAATAGTATATCCGTGAATGGGAGCACTGATTATACCAGACACAGCCAAACAAGCGTTCGTCCAATTCAAAAAAACAAACCGCACATCTCATTTCAAATTTACGCCTACACCTCCTTGCCTTAGAAATGTAGATTCCATTTCCCAGTACGAAAAGAAGAATCCTTGTCGCTGAAAAGTTGGTCAATTTTAGGCGTATATTCGGAACGTGTCGAGCACCACAGCTGGTCCACTGGAGCTCAAGGATCAACTTGAGTTTCCTCTCACGCTATCCTGAAGTCTTGTTATATTTTCCGTAGAAAGTACGTCACAGCATCTCTAAGATTTTCACCCGTCCAACTTGTAGTTTTTCTACCGAGTGTGCCTGTTGTTTTCTCGAAGGGGGAAAGGATAACTTGGAGCAATTTTTTTGCAGACTAATTAAAGTTGAACTTCAACTTCAACCCCGGATCGGACGTATCGTTGATAGAAAATAATGGGAAAATATAAGAACAAAGTAAGTTGGAACAAGATCAATTATTTTTACGAAGTTCATTTTGATACGTTTCTAGTTAACATTTTGGCAACAGTGTCTAGTAGGTCAGAATTCCAATTGGCTCGTTTGCTGCTGTATGTCCTAGATAACTTCACCTTCTTTAAGGTTTTGAATCGATTGTGGAGAATTGGCACAGAACTTATCTTTTACGTAGCCCCCCAAAAAAGTCTAAAGTTGTTAAATCACAAGATCTTGGTGGTCAATTGTGATCTTCGAGAAATAACAAGGCCAAGAAACTTTTATGGCAAAAAGGCGATTGTTTCGTTACTTGTGTAGCACATAGCGTTGTCTTGTTAAAACTAAATTTCGTTCCGGCTATAAAAACAAAAATCATAGCTTGTAACGCCATCCATTCACCGTAACAGTTCTACAACAGCTTTATTTTGAAATAGGTAGGGTCCATTAACACCACCAGCCCAAAAACCGCACCATGAAAATGGAAGGCTTTTCAACAGTCATTTGCCATAGAAATATTAGTCGATTTGTGTCTGCATCGTGAAGTTGTTCTTGGTTGAACATGTCAGCTTACGAGCCAAATTCTAGTCATTTACATGAGGTTTTAATTTTCTGCTTTGATAAGAAGAAATTTGCGGCTGAGGTTCACCGAATGCTCTCGAATATTTATGGTGAGGCCGCTATTAGTGAAAGAACGTGCCGAGAGTGGTTTCAACGCTTCAAGAACGGTGATTTTGACGTCGAAGACCAGCATGGCGGTGGAAGAGAGAAGGTTTTCGAAGTTGCAGAATTGGAGGCAATACTTGATCAAGACTCGTATCAAACGCGACAAGAATTACCAGGATCATTGGGAGTGACATAACCAGCCATTTCAAAACGCCTGAAAGTCATGGGAATGATTCAGAAACAAGGAAATTGGGTGACGTACGAGTTGAGCCGAGAGATGTTGAACGGCGTTTGTTTGCTTGTGAATAGCTGCATGCAAGGAAGGGATTTCTGCCTCGCATTGTAACTGGAGACTTAAAATGGGTTCATTACGATAATCCCAAGCGCAGAAAATCATGGTGAATTCCCGGCCATGCTTCCACGTCGACGGCCAAACCGAATATTCACGGTTCCAAGGTCATACTCAGTATTTGGTGGGACCAGCTCGGCGAAGTATATTATGAGATGTTAAAACCGACTGGAACAATCACAGGCGATCGTTATCGAACGCAATTAATGCGTTTGGGCCGAGCATTGAAAGACAAACGGCCGCAATACAACGAGGGACATGATAAAGTGATTATACAGCATGACAATGCTCGACCTCATGTTGCGAAAGTGGTCTAGGCATATTGGAATCCCCTTATTCAGTCCTAGGCATATTGGAAACGTTGAAATGGGAAGTCCTACCCTACCCGCCGTATTCTCCAGACGTTGCTCCTTCGGACTATCACTTATTTAGAAAAATTGGATGGATTGTTTCGAAAGATGACCAGTTTTTTCAACGCGGGATTCGTATGCTGCTCGAAAGATGGGAGAAAGTAGTGTCCAGCGATTGATAATACTTTGTATCATAAATGTATTACTAGTTTTTCACGATAAAGCCTCGAATCTCGGAAAAATAAACGGTCGAAGCAAAATTATACGCCTATGTATTTAAATCACTCTTTAAAATTTGTTGTTTAGCACAAACTCCATAATTATATCGATAATTGAATATAGAATACAGGAATGAAGAACGTTAAATAAAAACTCAATTAATAACTAAACGAAAGAAAAAATCCCTAATATAATTAAGAAATGCAACGTTGCCAAATCGCCATCATTTTCCCTAAAAACAAGGAAATTCGTTCAGACAATCCTATCCCGAGCCTACTCCATAAAACAAAGGGAAATTAAAATTAACGCAGCGTAGTGAGAGAGAGCCGTCACATGACCGACGCGTCCACTATGTATGAATTATTCCGATCCACACAATTTCCAATGGCCGATCGGAAATTAATTCGATATCGATGAAATAGGGAAACGCTCTCTCGTTTTGGTCAATTTTCACCTTCCATACACGTTTTCCCATCAGCTTCGGGCGATACGCGCATCCCTGTTCGATGTTACCTTGTTTCGCGGCATTGATTTCGCACAGAGGCGAAGAAAAACAGCCTAGCAAGATTGGAACCTGGGGGGATGTTTTCCACCGATTTTCCCGGAGAGGAGTTATTTTATCTGCGACCTACAAAGGTAGTAGGTACGGAAGATTTGTCTGCGTTGAAAATGGGAAGTTTTCTCTGGAAATGTTCACTCTGTTAACGTTTACTGCCGAGAATAAATTGAGGGGAAATTCTATGGTTGCCGTGCGGTTTTTGTGGGCGGGATACAAGGGGAACAACGAGGTATTATTATGCCCAAATGTTTGTAATGTTCGAATTACGTAGGCGTACAACTTTGCTTACGCTGTTTTTTTCCGAAATTCGAGGCTTTATTGTGAAAAACTGGTTATACATTTATGATTCAAAGTGTTATCAATCGCTGGACACTACTTTCTCCCATCTTTTGGGCAGCATACGAATCCCGCTTTGAAAAAACTGGTCATCTTTCGAAGCAATCGATCCAATTTTTTACTTCTTCATGAGACTGGAAGTGCTGGTCAGCCAGGCCGTGTGCCATTTTTCTAAATAAGTGATAGTCCGAGGGAGCAACGTCTGGAGAATACGACGGGTAGGGTAGGACTTCCCATTTCAACGTTTCCAAGTATGTCTTGACCACTTTCCCAATAACGAAAAACGTCTTCAATTGAGGGGTCTGTGATGAATATTTTAGGAGATATAACCCTTAGAAAATTTGAAAAAATTCAAAAGTCCCTTCGTGGAAATCTTGTACCTCTTCATCGATCGATTAGTTCACGTGGATCACGAGGATGCATACAGATGGGCGATTAGTCCATCATTTCAGAAATTATAGGTTATAAACTGAAATTTTCAAAAGAAATTTGATAATTTCTCATTTCTTCATTATGTTGTAGATCAGAGTTCGATATTCAAAAAACGACCATTTCAACGTTTTCAAGTATGTCTTGACCACATTACATTATGAGAAAACCCTATAAAAATAACGAGTGTTTTTTTTCGAGGTATATAACTTTGAGTTGGCATTACTGTTCAAGATCGGGACCGATTTAACAGCTGTCGAGTGATTTATTTTCAATTTGCTTTGGCAATTGGCATGAACAGACTCACGTCTGAACAACGCTTGCAAATAGTGCAATTTCATTTCGATAATAATGGTTCTGTGCGGAATACGTATCGCGCACTATGTCCCTTTTATTTTGTTTAGCGATGAAGCGCACTTCTGGTTGAATGGCTACGTCAAAAAACAAAATTGCCGCATTTGGAGTGAAGCTAATCCTCAAGTGTATGTCGAAACACCGTTACATCCAGAAAAACTGGTGCGCTTTATGGTCTGGTGGAATCATTGGAACGTACTTCTTCAAAAACGATGATGATCAGAACGTTAGAGTCAATGGTGATCGGTATAGAGCCATTATTACTAACTTTTTCATTCCTGAATTGAACAACCATGATTTCCAGGAGCTGTGGTTCCAACAAGACGGCGCAACATGTCACACAGCTCTTGCCACAATCGATTCATTGAAAGACACGTTTGGTGACCACCTAATTTCACGTTTGGGACCTGCGAATTGGCCTCCAAGATCTTGTGATTTAACACCGCTAGACTACTTTCTGTGGGGCTATGTGAAGTCATTGGTCTATGCGGGTGAGCCACAAACCCTTGACCATTTGGAAGACAACATTCGCCGTGTTATTGCCGATATACGGCCACAAATGTTGGAAAAAGTGATCGAAAATTGGACGTCCAGATTGGACTACATCCGAGTCAGCCGTGACGGTCATATGCCAGAAATCATATTTAAAATGTAATGCCACAAGATTATCTTGCGGATGAATAAAATTCATGTCAATCGAATAATCCATCGTTGTTTCATTGCAATTTAAAATTCTATAGCTCTAAAAAAAAACACCCTTTAGGTAGTAGAAACAAAAAAATCTCTTATTTCGTTTTGAACTGATTAGTCACGTAGTGATATTCCCTCTTAATTACTCAAGAATTTTAAAAATTTCAACTATAGGCAAACTGTCGAAACGTGCATATGGTACACCAAAACCGATCCCTTACATATCTCACTTAATGAAACGAATATACCGAAAATAAATATAGATATCAAATATCAAGTATTGCTGAACTTCTCCATTCCAAATAACACGAACTGAAAATTAGAAATGAGAATTAGACTGGTTGAGCTCAGAAAGGATATCCTGAATTTTCTCATTAGTACTCGAGAAGGAAATACACAGAATATTCTCTCAGAGATCTGTATGTATCCACAGTCTGGGAGAGATCGATACCTCAGGGTAAGGAATTAGAGATGGTTTTAGAGATTATCTATTTATGTTGAAGAGTTTCTGTTCGGAGTAGACTTGGGAATATCATCGATTTGACAGATAACAAGTAGCTGAAGCTTTCGATGGCGAAATAAATTCAAATATACACTGTGTCCGTAAAGTATGGAACAAATTCATTTCTAGCTAAACAGACCATTTTAAGAAATAATCCTGAAACACATCGATTTTTTATTTTAATTTGCCATATTTTAAAATAATAATCTAATATACAGGGTGAATTACTTTCGAGTAATGACGTCACCGTCATATTTTTTAAATGGAACACCCCCATTTTGCTTCA
Organism: Harmonia axyridis; assembly: GCF_914767665.1. Lineage (NCBI taxonomy): Eukaryota > Metazoa > Arthropoda > Insecta > Coleoptera > Coccinellidae > Harmonia > Harmonia axyridis. The sequence continues at coordinate 39,605,311 of NC_059505.1, forward strand.
ATTTTCCGATTTCTCTAGCTGATCTGATTCCAAAAATGTATCACATGTTGATTCCAATTACTACAGGGTGGACAAAAATACAATAGTTTTGTGTGTGCTCATAAAGTAACGCGTAATATTCTTTATCAGTTAAATTAACTATATTATCAAAAATACTTATTGTCTAGCGGCAATAAACAAATAATGAAATTTCACAAAAAACTAGACGACTATGTTTTTTTTTTAATTGATAAGAAATAATTTCTTTCATATTCTGTCTGCTAGACCACAACTACCAAACATGTTTGGAAACAGCTCATTTTTATTAATCTAAAAACGTAACAAACTATAGGGTGTTACATTCAAACCAATTGCCGCTAGACAATAAGTATTTTTGATAATATTGTTAATTTAACTAATAAAGAATGTTACGCGTTACTTTATGAGCACACACGAAACTATTGTATTTTTGTCCACCCTGTACCAATTGGAATCAACATGTGATACATTTTTGGAATCAGCTCAGCTAGATTAATCAGAAAATTGTGACAAAATTGGGGTGTTTCATTTAAAAAAATTACGGTGACGTCATTACTCGAAAGTAATTCACCCTGTATATTAGATTATTATTTTAAAATACGCTAAATTAAAATAAAAAATCAACGAGTTTCTGGATTATTTCTTGAAATGGCCTGTTCAGCTAAAAATGAATTTGTTCCATACTTTACGGACACAGTGTATACAATAATGTTCTGGAAAACGCATATACCGCAAACAGTGAAATCGAACTGATATTAAAAATTCAAATAACTCCCACGTGCATCGATGTTTTACTGTAAAAAGTGTTCTAATGACTAATCAGTATCGCCATTGCACTGTTATAAATAATGTTACAGTTAATGTTATTTAGTTGATGAGTACTTGATGATTTTTTTATGTGATTTGAATGTCAGCGCATAATTTTCAATTTAGAATTTTTCAGAATCATGGGTGAGTATTCTTTCGGGTGTTTTTTTTCGAGGTATATAACTTTGGCATTACTGTTCAAGATGGAGACCGATTTAAAAGCTGTCAAGTGATTTATTCTCAGTTTGGTTTGGCAATTCATCATGAATAGACTCACGCCTGAACAACGCTTGCAAATAGTGCAATTTTATTTCGAAAATAATGGTTCTGTGCGGAATTCGTATCGCGCACTACGTCCATTTCATTTTGTTTAGCGATGAAGCGCACTTCTGGTTGAATGGCTACGTCAACAAACAAAACTGCCGCATTTGTAATGAAGCTAATCCTCAAGTGTATTTCGAAACACCGTTACATCCAGAAAAACTGACTGTTTGGTGCGCTTCATGGGCTGGTGGAATCATTGGTCCGTACTTTTTCAAAACCGATGATGGCCAGAACGTTACAGTCAATGGTGATCGGTATAGAGCCGTGATTACTAACCTTTTTATTCCTGAATTGAACAAACATGATGTCCAGGAGCTGTGATTCCAACAAGACGGCGCAACATGTCACACAGCTCGTGCCACAATCGATTTATTGAAAGACACGTTTGGTGACCGCCTAATTTCACGTTTTGGACCTGTGAATTGGCCTCTAAGATCTTGTGATTTAACACCGCTAGACTACTTTCTGTGGGGCTATGTAAAGTCATTGGTCTATGCGGATAAGCCACAAACCCTTGACTATTTGGAAGACAACATTCGCCGTGTTATTGACGGATATACGACCACAAATGTTGGAAAAAGTCATCGAAAATTGGACGTCCAGATTGGACTACATACGAGCCAGCCGTGGCGGTCATATGACAGAAATCATATTTAAAATGTAATGCCGCAAGATTATCTTGCGGATAAATAAAATTAATGTCAATCGAATAATCCATCATTGTTTTATTGCAATCTAAAGTTCTATAGCTCTAAAAAAACACCCTTCAGTAGTATTAGAGATCTGAAAATATTTAAGGGAGAGAGATCATTGCCTCAAACCCCAATATGCAAATTTTCAACTCAAAACTATGATTAGTTCTCCATAAACGTCTAATAGGTTGAATCCCCCTGAATAACTTCTATAAAAAATGATCTCACGATTCATCGAAAAGTCCTACACCCACCTACATACCAAAACGTCAATCGTAATTGAAAAAATCAAGAATTTCCTTCCCTTGCTATATCAGCAATTTCCGATGATAAAATACAACAGAATCCTCTCTCTCTCAACTTCCAATCGAAAATGAGAAACAACTAGAAGTCTGAGAACTCTCCTGCCATTTTCATTCCAATAACTGAGAGAGGTAAGAGTAAATATTGGTAACCGAACATTCTGAACTCTGTTCCTGCTCCAATCGAAGCTAATTCAATATTGCTGCTTGTACAGAGAATTCCCCTTTTCCTGTGAGAAAATATAAATGGATTGCCTTAGAGTTGTTTACTTCGCAATTAGACAATCTTCTCATGTTTTCATATTGAATAAATATAATCCTCTTTGAGGAATTTTCTACGAAACGGAAATCAGAACATCTACTGGCTTCCTTATACGGGGTGGAGATTTTGAAGATATAAAGGATGGTAGGTAACGGGTGTTTTTCTTCGGGGTATATAACTTTAAGTTGGCATTACTGTTCAAGATGATTTATTCTCAGTTTGGTTTGGCAATTCATCATGAATAGACTCACGCCGGAACAACGCTTGCAAATAGTGCAATTTCATTTCGAAAATAATGGTTCTGTGCGGAATACGTATCGCGCACTACGTCCATTTCATTTTGTTTAGCGATGAAGCGCACTTCTGGTTGAATGGCTACGTCAACAAACAAAACTGCTGCATTTTGAGTGAAGGTAATCCTCAAATGTATGTCGAAACACCGTTACATCCAGAAAAACTGACTGTTTGGTGAGCTTTATGGGCTGGTGGAATCATTGGTCCGTACTTCGTCAAAAACGATGATGGCCAGAACGTTACAGTCAATGGTGATCGGTATAGAGCCATGATTACTTACTTTTTCATTCCTGAATTGAGCAACCATGATGTCCAGGAGCTGTGGTTCCAACAAGACGGCGCAACATGTCACACAGCTCGTGCCACAATCGATTTATTGAAAGACACGTTTGGTGACCGCCTAATTTCACGTTTTGGACCTGTGAATTGGCCTCCAAGATCTTGTGATTTAACACCGCTAGACTACTTTCTGTGAGGCTATGTAGAGTTATTGGTCTATGCGGATAAGCCACAAACCCTTGACCATTTGAAAGACAACATTCGCCGTGTTATTGCCGATATACGGCCACAAATGTTGGAAAAAGTCATCGAAAATTGGACTTCCAGATTGGACTACATCCGAGCCAGCCGTGGCGGTCATATGCCAGAAATCATATTTAAAATGTAATGCCACAAGATTATCTTGCGGATAAATAAAATTCATGTCAATCGAATAATCCATCGTTGTTTGATTGCAATTTAAAGTTCTATAGCTCTAAAAAAAAACAGCCTTCACAACAAAAAGTTTCAAGAGAGGGAAAAAACCTAAAGATGAACTAGTGGAATCTTCCTGGGTTGGATCATTCCAAAAAGTTTCTTCGAATCTTTGATACTGCAAGATTTCAAGCAGTATCTGGACCTCAGCAAGAATATGCTACACCTCTTCACTGGAGCATTACCTCCTCAGGAAGCACCTTATTATGAAAATGAGTCCAGCAGAAAACGACAGTTGCAGATTCAGCTTTGTAGCTTAAACTCTCGTTACTTATTCTTTAGATCTGATTGAGAACACTTGGTTTGTACGATATGTTGCCCATTCCACTCGATGTTTGATAACATCCATCGCGTACTCTACGCTAAGCCACAATCTTATTTCTGGATCAAATTAAAGTTCAAACGTCCATGTCCACCTTAATCAAGCCTGTGAGTGGCCCATCACCCTAGAAATTGCTCAAATAGGGATGATGTCGACCCACTGTTTGATTATAATCCGATGATGCCAGTTACTTTAGTGGATTATAAACAGATGCAACATAAAATCAGTTTAGGTCATTCGATTTACATGTCCCTACCCAATTTCCATTTGCCAATGATGATATTGCATATTGATCGGTAATCAGTCATTATTCCATGGGTAATCTCGTTCGATTGAACAAGAATATTGGTTAGTTACATTAACAATAACTTGTCCGAACGTATTTACGTAGTGTTTCTAATTTGGAAGCCTATTAAACTGCTCCATATGAGTTAGGGATATTGACTTAAAATGCAAAAAATATAGTTTAAATGAGATTTTTGGGATGAAAATTCATTTCAATATGAATTCAAGTTGCAGGAAATAAAATTAATTTTAGCCTGTAGGTCTGCAGCGTATAAAAAAAATCAAGTAAAATAACGAAATTTTATTCTCAGAGAATTCAAGCATTTTAAGACTATCAATACGATGTATGGCCTCCACGGGCATCAATAACAGCTTGACATCTTCTTTGCATACGAGGTTGTTGAACATTTCTTGAAGAATTTGGTTCCATAAACGGGGCAGAAGCTCTCTCAGATCATTTAAGGGTTCTGTGGTAGGTTGATAATTATCTAATCTTCTTTGGAGCATATCCCATGCATGTTCTATGCAATTCAAATCTGGTGAGTGCGGAGGCATTGGTAAATGTGGAATACCAAGCTCATCGCGCGCATTCTCTACTATGGCTGCACGGTGCGGTCTAGCGTTATAGTCTATAAATTGAAAAGTTTCACCAATAGCAGCGTGAAAATTTGGCACAACATTGTCATTGACATGCTCCTTATAGTGTAAGGCGGTCATATTCCCAGGACAGAGGTGTAGATCTGTGCGCCCACTGAAACATATCCCGGCCCATACCATAACACTACCCCCTGAGAATGGATAGACTTCTTGGACATGGCGACGATTACGGGGTATGCGTGGGATTGTCCGTACCCTTATTCTTCGAGAATCTGAAAAGCGTCCATATCTGGATTCATCAGTGAAAAGGACACTACGCCAATGATCGTTCCAATTGATATGTTGCCTTGCCAATTCCAGTCTTTGACGCTTATGGTCACGTGTTAATGAAACTTCTCTTAATGGACGTCTAGAACCTACATTCACCTCTCTCAAACGTCATCTGATGGTTTCGATGAAAACTTGGATCCCATCTGCATTTTGAAGAGCATTCCGTAGCATTCTACACTAAGATGTAGGGTTTCTTCTCGCCGAAACGGTGATGAAACGATCCTGAGCAGGTGTTGTTTTTCGTCGCCCACCAAGCCTTGGTCTTTCCAACACGGAACCTGTCTCCCTGAACCTATTCCAAAGTCGAGATATCACACTTTGGCTGACTTGGAGCCTTTCCACTACAACAACCTGAGTTAGGCCACCCTGTAGCATTCCGATAGCGCTATTAGCCTCAACGTTTGTTAATTTACGTCTTGGCATTTTTAGAAAACTCGTTTCAAAATGAAGCCGTTGATAAACTGACTCCTTTTCCAAATAAGAAAGTTCATGAAGCATTTGCAGAAAAAAGGCGACCAGATTGACGAAATGTCTCATACTGATTTTCATTAGATCGATTCAAGTTGTTATTGAGTTTTAAAAGTTTTTACAGCGATTTTCTCGAAGATTACATACTTTTCAAAATGATTGAATACGATATCCCTAACTCTTGTGGAGTAGTATATTTGTTGGTTATAAAAATTTTTGAGTATAAACAAATAAATGGTCTACTCCACTATATATTTAATCTATGCACTATGCATTGAGGCAAGGTAACTTGCCAACATCAGATGCTCGAGACAGTTGTTAAGACGTCAACGATATAACAACTGTCTCGAGCACCTGATGATGGCAAGATACCTTGCCGAAATGCATAGTGCATAAATTAAATATAAACTAGAACCTCGCTCTGTCACCTTCAAACCAACAATATAATGTTTTGAAAGACTTCGGTTATGCAGCTGAGATCAAGATAGCTAACCTTTAAATCATAACTCCACCACGTATAGTGGAGAGGACCATTTATTTGTTTATACCTATCATCAATAACTCCACCGATGGACTATTACCAGAAGTTTATAAAAAATTTTCACAAAGATGTAGGACTTAACAACTTCTCATGTAACTGAACAAGAATAACATAAAACATTTTCATCATTCCCATTGGTAAACCTTTAACTACAAAAATCTTACATATCATTAAGAAACTTTCCTCACCTGTACAACATCATCTCCTGTCTGTCAGCCTCCTGGTATATCTTGTAGTACATGAAGATCATGACTAGTCCAGGCAACCAAAAGCTTATACTGGAAGAGATGAGGGAATACGTCTTGTTGACAGTGAAAGAACAGTGTGATGGATTTGTTCTCCTATACTCCAGGTGTTCGTTTGTCGTGTACCACCCCATGAAGATGGGAAGGAAGGAGAGTATTGCTGGACTGCACCATACCACTGTCAGCATCAGAGCTAGCCTGGAGTTGGTCATTATCAATGGGTAGTCCAGTGGTTGAACAATAGCGTAGTACCTGGAGAAAAAATGGATGAATTGGAGAGTTTCTGAATGTAACAGTTTGAAGATGATAATTATACTTCCGAAAAGTATCTATATCGTAATACCATAAACCAACTGGCAAGATGGAAAGGAGTAACTCTACTATGGGTACCGGGGCATTGTGGTCTTGCAGGAAACGAAAAAGCCGATGAACTTGCAAAGAGGACATCAAGGTTAACACCTGTTAGTCCAGAGCCCTTCTGTGGGCTTGGAAAAGACCAATATAAGGTATCAGTCCAACAAAGAGAGTGGAACAATAGAAAAACCCAGGGTCTTACTCAGGCCAAGAAATTGGTGGTGCTTTAACCGACCTATACCAGGAAGCTTCTGAAGCTACCAGGAGCTGAGCTTCGGGTAATGGTGGAACTGCTGACAGGACACTGTCGGTACAAATACCTTTTGTATGCCATGGGAAAGGCAGCAGATGACATCTGCAGGCTCTGTGAAAAAGAAGTAGAAACAGCTGAACAAGTAGTGTGTAAATGTCCGGGGCTGACTGGCCTAAGAACCTCTCACATGGATGAGTCAGTTCTGGATACTCACGAAGACTCACGAAGACGGCCTCCCAGGGTTTGTATGAATCGGTAGGGTTAAGAACAAAAGATCAAATTGGTCTCAGTTCCCGGAAGGCTTACAGAGCCCGATTCAGTGAATGATAATAATAATAATTCGTGTATGTGGTTGTTCTTCTGAAAAAAAACTTATCTACTTTGTTAGATGCTCGGCAAGATTCTCTTCGAGTTCCTTTACAAATTGAGCGAAACTAATCTGACATATTGGGTGACATATGGGAGCTTAGATGCTTCAAGGTAACTGAGATATTTTTTTCAGACTGTTCTGTTTTTTTCTTGCTTATATTTTGTCTTTATTCATAGCATAAGGTCTTTATTATTGTTAGAAAAGTGCCAACAATAACAGCAGTACCTATCCAAAGTTCAGGATTTGGAAGGATCTTACAGTGAAATCAAAAGTCAACTGTAGTTTTTTTGAAATGTAGGTTTCTGAAACAAACAAGCGCCAATTTTGCTGTTGATAAACTTTCTGTTCATTTCAAACTTTATCAATTAGGGTTTCATTTCTGAATATAAAGCCACGCAAGTGTGAGCCTTGTTTATTTTTATACTGTAATCTGAACCGCAAATTTAAATGACCCAACTTGAATGAGTTGATGAAATGCTTTGCATAACATTGCATGTTTTTTCAATTCTCCAAAGGACTTTAGATTGTGGATGTAAACTTCACTTTTCAGATTGTGAGAGAAATAATTATGGAAATCTCTGATTTAACTCTAAATTTTGCAAATATACAGGGTGTTTCCTAAACATGCGGCAAAAATTCAGGGGGTTGTTCCTTGGACTATTCTAAGAATATTTTGTCCCTTGATGATTTTTGAAAAACCTATTTGTTTCGAAGATATAGGGGAAACAAAATTTCAGATAATAACATTTTATTATGAAAAATTACATGAAAATTCAACTCAACCTACAAAAACTGTTGTAAATGACCACCTCTAGCCAGCATTCAAGCATCCAATCTTCTCCTCATTGACTGCCGAACCCTTTCAAAAACACCAGGATCATTTCTTATTGAGTTACACCCAGCAATGATCCGATTTCGCAAGTCTTCCACATTTTCTACTGGAGTGGTATAAACTAATGATTTTAGATGGCCCTATAGGAAATAATCTAAGGGGTTTAGTAATTGGAATGTTGTTAAAAAAATTTAAAAATAAATTGTACCTACTTAGTAAACACAGTGCGGTACGCATTTTTATTTAAACTATTATTAATTTTTAAAATATGAAAAATGTTGTATCTTCGAAACAAAGAGGTTTTTCAAAAATCATCCAAGGACAAAACATGCTTAAAATAGTCCAAGGAACAACCCCCTGAATTTTTGCCGCATGTTTAGGAAACACCCTGTATAAGGTCGATGAAGTGAGTTTTATGAACATGCAGCCATGAAGCTTATACATATTCACGGAAAAAAATACTCAATAATTTCTGAACTGATATCCTCATGAACTATCTTATGAATATCTATGGTAGAACATATAAATATAAGGTAACATTTCATGGAAGATTTTACATTTTCAAGAAAAATTTGAATCTATAGGGAGTGTTGAATGTTTGTAGTTGGCATGTATATGGGAGTTTTATCATTGTGATATCATTAATAAATAATTGTAACTGAAATATACTAACTGACAAAGAAACTACAACACTCAGAAGGAGCTGTTTAAATTTAATTTTTTTTTTGGTAACACATAAAAAGTATAGCAAGGAGTAAATAATTGAATTCGGAGAAAGAAATCGTGAAGATTTTTTCATGGAAACAATTTTTGTTACTTAAATATTGTAGTCGTTTATTGCAAGGTTTTTAAATTTTACAACAAACCAGCTGTTCAAGCAGATCCAAAGTCGATTTTTAGTTGTTATTAAAATGCTTAGAGCACGTGTACGCGAAATTTATCGCCAGCTAAGTGAATTTGAAAGAGGTCGAATTATTGGTTTACGGGAGGCGGGGTTGTCATTTCGAGAAATCGCTAACCGTACGAACTGAAATCCAACTATTGTTATGAGATGTTGTCAAGTGTGGTTTGATAATGCCCAAAATCGAAAAAGAGTAGGCACCGTATGTCTAAGGGGCACAAATGAAGTTCAAGATCGACGTCTAAGACTTATGGCCATTAGAGACCGATTTGCTACAACTCGATCTTTGGCTGATTAGTTGTTAGGAGAACAAGGCCATCCTGTAACTGTCCGAACGGTTTACCGCCAGATAAAACTTTTTCGACTGCAGCATTATCGACCCCATCTTGTGTTACATCTGACGGTTGAGCATCGCCGGCAACGGTTACAATGGTGCAGAGAACGTTAATATTGGAATGTGTAGTGCCATCATCTTTTCTGATGAATTTCGATTCTCTTTGGGTGCACATGATGGCCGAAGAAGGGTTAGACGATGTCAGGGTGAAAGACGTGATGTTTGATCTTGAACGTCATGTACACCGGCCAGTAAGCGTTAGGATATGGGGTGCTATTGCACATGCAAGAAGGTCATCCTTAGTCTTTATTCGAGGTAACATGACAGCGCTGCCTTACCTTCAAGAAAAAGTGTAGCCATATGTTCTCCCTTACCTTAACCGGCTCGAGAATCCAATATTTCAGCTAAATAATTCCCAACCTCATGTTGCCAGAGTTAGTTTAAACTTTTTCGAAGCGACCCATGTGTATCTTTTGGCATGGCCGTCCAGATCTCCCGATCTTTCTCCCATAGAGCATATTTGGGACATCATGGGTAGAAGGCTTGGAAATTCATCACAGTCCCCACGGACTTTGGCGGATCTAAGACATGAAGTACAGGTAGCTTGGGGTAGTATCCCCCAAGAAGAAATAGACCATCTTATTGCATCAATGTCAAGACGTGTTGGGAAGTGTATAGATAATCGCAGTGCACAAACACATTATTAACGAATTTAAAAAAAAAAATTGTAAACCCTTCATTTTTTCTCCAAATTTCAATAATTTACTTTTTGCTATACACTCTACGTTTTACCAAAAAAAATTTAAATTTAAACAGCTCCTTCTGGGTGTTGTAGTTTCTTTGTCAGTTAGTATACTTCAAGGGGTGAATAAAAACTGAATAATACAAAAAGAAGTAGTGCTTTTTACTTGGGAAACGTATAATCTAAAAAAACCACTCACCTGTCAACACTGATGCAGCACAAGTGGAGTATGGAAGCCGTCGAAAAATAGACGTCTAAAGAGTTCCACACATCGCACATGAAGTACCCGAACACCCAGTGGCCCCCGGTGATCTCCACACTGAAACTAAAACACATGGCTCCAATGGCCACCAACATGTCCGCGAACGCCAAACTCACTACGAAATAATTCGTGATCACCCTTAATTTTCTGTGTCGCATCACCGAAACAATAACCAGCAGATTGCCGAATACGGCCGCCATTATGATGAACGCCATTACCGTCAGTTTAACGACGACGAAGACGTAGAAGAACCACGGGCCGACATGGTTCTGTTCTTGGTCCAGGAGTATTCTCAGCGCTGTTTCGCTGCTGTGATTGAAAGCTACGTAGTCTACGAATTCGGTTTGGTTTGGTAATTGGGAGGTCAGCTTCGAATGGTCCATCCTTTTTCAATGATTGTCGAGTTGATTGGGTTGATCGGAAGTCAACGGTGGATTCCTGAAAAGTGGAATTTGTAGGTTAGTCGGAGGAAGGCTGTGAAAGTAGATACTTTTTGATTCATACATAAAATCAAAGGGAAACGTAAATAAATCTATCATACCGATAGATCTATGTAGCCGATAGATTCAGCCTAAATGTAAATAATGGGTGTTCTTTTTCCGAGGTATATAACTTTAAGTTGGCATTACTGTTCAAGATGGCGACCGATTTAACAGCTGTCAAGTGATTTATTCTAGGTTTGGTTTGGCAATTCATCATGAATAGACTCACGCCTGAACAACGCTTGCAAATAGTGCAATTTTATTTCGAAAATAACGGTTCTGTGCGGAATACGTATCGCGATTTTCATAAGCGAATTTTTTTTAGCGATGAAGCGCACTTCTGGTTGAATGGCTACGTCAACAAACAAAACTGCCTCATTTGGAGTGAAGCTAATCCTCAAGTGTATGTCGAAACACCGTTACATCCAGAAAAACTGACTGCTTGGTGCGCTTTATGGGATGGTGGAATCATTGGTCCGTACTTCTTCAAAAACGATGATGGCCAGAACGTTACAGTCAATGGTGATCGGTATAGAGCCATGATTACTAACTTTTTCATTCCTGTGGTTCCAACAAGACGGCGCAACATGTCATACAGCTCGTGCCACAATCGATTTATTGAAATACATGTTTGGTGACCGCCTAATTTCACGTTTTGGACCTGTGAATTGTCCTCCAAGATCTTGTGATTTAAAACCGCTAGACTACTTTCTGTGGGACCATGTACAGTCATTGATCTATGCGGATAAGCCACTAACCCTTGACCATTTGGAAGACAACATTCGCCGTGTTATTGCCGATATACGGCCACAAATGTTGGAAAAAGTCATCGAAAATTGGACGTCCAGATTGGACTACATCCGAGCCAGCCGTGGCGGTCATATGTCAGAAATCATATTTAAAATATAATGCCACAAGATTATCTAGCGGATTAATAGAATTCATGTCAATCGAATAATCCATCGTTGTGTTTATTGTAATTTAAAGTTCTATAGCTCAAAAAAAAACACCCTTTACCTATTATAAATTTGATTCTAAGAAATGAATATTCCTACAATAAAGCGGTCACCCATCCACATGCTGATCCAACGCAAGGCTGTCTGTTCTCCAGACCGAAAAATCTTAATTTTCCCTTCACGTGCGCATCAATATTATTTTCGGACCCCGAATTCAACCGCTGAGTAGAAATTGCGGTAGAGTTCTCGTAATTTGGGAGTTCTGAATTACTGAAACGTGAATTTATGCTGGGAGCTTGTCAACAATCTTTATATTCTGGCCATCATACGTGAATTATATATGGAAATGAGAGAAATATTATATCCAATTATAATTTTCCGAATCGTACCTAAATACCGTATATCCGATCCTTTTGCTAAATTGTTTGCATTTAGATAAAATCTACCCTACTGAAATTTCAGACAAAATGGGAACATTGCAAAATTATAATGATGGTTCGTTTTTTTTTTTTTATACCACAAAATATAGTATTTTATTGCTAGAGACCAACATTGTAAGAGATTTACTATAATTTTTCACTTCTTCAATTTTCATATGGTTTAGTTTTCAGCAGATATGTACAGTGCATCCCATTTTGGGTGAGACAGCCAGGTTTCTCGCTTGTTATTTAAGATAGAGCCTTGCGGTTTTCACGTTCCTGTCCTACTTTTTCGTGAAACTCAAGTTGGTCTAATCAGATTTTGCATAACTGTTTCCCTTCAAGAGATACAGGGTGATTTTGGAAATTGATACTTTTCGGACCCCTCCTTTATCTCCAAAGTTATTAGAAATAATGCTGAGGTAAAAACTACGTCTGGATCAGAATTCTGCGTAGAAGCCAGTCGCGTACTCAATATTTTTTTCGGGATATGGTTTTGAAGATTCAACACAAACCTATATTTTTTTTATGGAACTTTTCTTCCTAAAATGATATGAGAAATTGTATCACAAATTCCGGAACACCCTGTAGAAAAATATATCAAGTTGATTTTACTCACTAATCTGTGAAATACCAATGAATAAAATAGGAAATCAGATTCAATTATAGGTTTTCTTATAATTTATAATAAATAAACTGTAAAATTAATCAAAAAAAATGGTATGATGAATAAAAACACAATTTTTCATACGACAAATTTTTCCGCAGTTTCATATAAGAGTTTTTCAAGTATTCCTCACTGAAAACTTAATTTATTTCTTCCGAAATAACTTGTTATCATTTTTCACACCGATACAATGTTATTATATCATTTCACTTTTTCAATTTCATGACTGTGAACTTTTCAGCAGAAAGATCCCTAACTTTAAAGCCTCCAAGATGTAACAATCATGTTCTCAAGCTAGTCAGATAAAATCTAATAAACAACCGAAATTCTTCTAAATTTTATGCGAATAGTTCTCATAGTTTCCAACGACAGCTACATTCATGGTACAGACGAATTTTTTCATTCCATTTTTGATATCTACATACCCTAACACGCAAATAGTGTATTATTGGGGATAATTTACAAAAATCGAATGAAAATGACAAGTCATAGCTTTTCCTAATAACCATAAGAAAATATATTGAAAAGAATTACTCTATAAAAAATATACCAGGCAGTTTTAAGTTGCTTATGAATATGATATGATAATCAAGATAGAAAACCAGATTCAATTATAGGTTTTCTGTGAATTTGTAATACATAAAGTTATAAAATTGATTAAAAACTAAGTATGCTCAATAAAAGTACAATATTTCATACAACAAATTGTTTCCTAGTTTTGTATTAAGAGTTGTTCGAGTTTTATTTTTGTAGGAAGTAGAAAAGTAAATTCCTTATTGAAAATTGTTCAGGGGATGTTCACCTTAAAATTCAAAGGTTCAATTTTTTCCCCAAGATAACTTAAGATCTTTTTTCAAACAAAAAAAAAATGAATTTTTCAATAAATTAATTTTTCGATAAACTCACCGATTATTGTACGTTTTTTGTGAACTTGATATGACTTCGAGGTGGCGCGCATTTTCTTCAGAAACTTTCCATTCAATGCCCACATCGTGTGCGAAAACAAAGAAAATCGTATCAATGAAATACTCTTCTATTTACAAAATAAAGACACGGAAGTGAACTCCGCAGTAACTGGCGCCACCAGCGCATTGCTGTGACTGAAGAAGATGAACTAATTTTCCACGCGGTGTACGAGTATTATCGAACCACCCTGCTTTCTGTAACAGCCAGCCTGGGGGTTGGATCGAGTTCCCAATGTGAAAAGAATCCCCGAAAAGCGAAGAAGGAAATTTTCGATCTCGTTTCGAGATCTCTCCAAAGCGTTTCCGGCCTTTTCACTACTGATCTCTAGAGTTCTTAGCTTTCACCTTGACTGAGATCAATCTAGAATGAGATTCTGGAGGGAAATTGCCAAATATACTGGATAAACGTTTTCTAGAGTGTGTGTATCACTAAAAGACAGTAGGGAATTGAAAAAAGAATGTTTTCCTACAACTGCTATGAAAAGTAGCGTATTCTCCATAGCTTACTCAATTTCAAAACTATGTATTGCTCATACTGTGGGAAATATTATTTCTCACGGCACTTTGCCCACACCTTGCTTGGTAGACCAATGAAATTGGGCTTTTGAGTCGTTTCTATGGAAACACAATGAATTAGCACATAATTTCAACGAAGGCCAGTTTGATTTGAATCAAGTCCATTACTTGAATTATTGAAATTTGTGCAGTTGTAGGAAAAGTATAGTGTGCAACATGTGGAGAAAGTCCTTTTCTGGCTTGTGTGTTTGCAGCAGTCGCCTTCCAGGCTCGTGCCACAAACTTCCACACTCGCGAGAAAAGTTGGGCTTTCCCCACAATATACTATTTTTCAACAACATCGAAACGTTATAGCATTTCACACATCATCCAAACCTTTTTCCTCAAAATATTAATTGTACAACTTTGCATCCACCGTTTTGCAATAGATGGCTGTAGTGGTAAGTGGTAAACGAAATAAATAGATCGTGTCATCCAATGTCATACAATAAACTCAGGTATTTGTAAACACAACGCCATCGAAATATTAGTCGATTTGTGTCTGCATCATAATGTTATTCTCGATTAAACATGTCAGCTTACGAGCCAAATTCTCGTCATTTGCAGGAGGTTTTGATTTTCTGCTTGAATATGAGGAAATCTGCGGCTGAGGGTCATAGAATGCTCTAAAATACCTATGGTGAGACCTCTATTAGTGAAAGAATGTGCCGAGAGTGGTTTCAACGCTTCAAGAACGGTGATTTTGACGTCGAAGACCAGCATGGGGGTAGAAAAGAGAAGGTTTTCGAAGGTGCAGAATTGAAGGCATTACTTGACCAAGACTCATGTCAAACGCAACAAGAATAGGCAGGATCATTGGGAATGACGCAACAAGCCATTTCAAAACGCCTGAAAATCATGGTAAGGTTTCAGAAACAAAGAAATTGGGATGCCGTACGAGTTGAAGCCGGGAGATGTTGAACGGCGTTTGTTCTGCTTGTGACAGCTGCGTGCAAGGCAAAGACGGAAGGGATTTCTGCATCGCATTGTGACTGGAGACAAAAATGGGTTAATTACGATTATCCCAAACGCAGAAAATTATGGGGATATCCCGGCCATGCTTCCAAGTCGACGGCCAAACCGAATATTCACGGTTTCAAGGTAATGCTCAGTATGTGGTGGGACCAGCTCGGCGTAGTGTATTAAGAGTTGTTAAAATCGATTGAAACATTCACAAGCGATCGTTATCGAACGCAATTAATGCATTCAAGCCGAGCATTGAAAAACAAATGGCCGTAATACAACGAGAAACATGATAGAGTGATTTACAATGTTGACATGGAAACGTTGAAATGGGAAGTCCTACCCCTCCCGCCATATTCTCCAGACGTTGCTCTCTCGGACTATCATTTGTTTCGATCAATGGCACACATCCTGGCTGACCAGCACTTCCGGTCCTATGAAGAAGTAAAGAATTGGATCGATTCGTGGATTGCTTCAAAAGATGACCAGTTTTTCCAACGCGGTATTCATAAGCTGTCAGGAAGATAGGAGAAAGTAGTGTCCAGCGATTAACAATACTTTAAATCATAAATGTATAACCAATTTTTCACAATAAAGCCTCGAATTTCGGAAAAAACGGCGGAAGCAAAGTTGTAATGCTATGTAAAATAAATGTGTTCAAAGAGGCGCCTTATTCAAATTTCACCATTCTGCAAAATCAACTGCAGATTTAAAATAAAGAAACACAAATTATATTGATTATATTTAGATCAGAGCATTTCTGCTCATTGAGTAAGTATTAGAGCGTATAGAGATTCAGCTCATCGTCAGCTCAATATAAACTGATAGATTCGCGTAGCTTGAAGATCTACAGAGCTAGCAGATCAATAGAGCTGATAGATACTAGTGAGTTTCAAGTATTGACACTATTATTGGAACCACAGCTCCTGGACATCATGGTTGTTCAATTCAGGAATGAAAAAGTAAGTAATCATGGCTCTATACCGAATAAATACAAAGCAATGCAATTTGAAATGAACAATACGATAAAAAAAATTTATAAAGCTTCGTTGCAGAAAGAAAATACTACGTTACGAAGTTCTGAGCTAAAAATAGCTCTAGTATGGAAGATTCGCGCTTGCAGCACACAGAAGGGTGGCTTAAAAATTCTTGTCGTGCTTTTTTCGTTCCATCCTTAATACATTTACCGAAAGTGGAAGTATTCACTTCCTATCATTCTCCATTATTTCCTTTCTCATGTCCTTTGGTCCGGTTTGAATCGCTTGTTGTTGAGTTGAGAAAAAAACTTCTATTATGGTGATTAATCGTTTCGCTGAACCATTAGATTTAAGCTGAAAGGGCTCAAGATATCCGCTTATCTTTATTTTTCTTTCAGTGTGTCAATAATGGGTTTTTATTGCATTTGATGAGCTATACAGGGTGTTCTGCAAGTTCTTTTACAGCTATAGAACTTTAAATTGCAATAAAACAACGATGGGTTATTCGATTGACATGAATTTTATTTATCCGCAAGATAATCTTGTGGCATTACATTTCAAATATGATTTCTGGCATATGACCGCCACGGCTGGCTCGGATGTAGTCTAATCTGGACGTCTAATTTTCGATGACTTTTTTCAACATTTGTGGCCGTATATCAGCAATAACACGGCGAATGTTGTCTTCCAAATGATCAAGGGTTTGTGGCTTATCCGCATAGACCAATGAATTTACATAGCCCCACAGAAAGTAGTCTAGCGGTGTTAAATCACAAGATCTTGGAGGCCAATTCACAGGTCCAAAACGTGAAATTAGGCAGTCACCAAACGTGTATTTCAATAAATCGATTGTGGCACGAGCTGTGTGACATGTTGCGCCGTCTTGTTGGAACCACAGCTCCTGGACATCATGGTTGTTCAGTTCAGGAATGAAAAAGTTAGTAATCATGGCTCTATACCGATCACCATTGACTGTAACGTTCTGGCCATAATCGTTTTTGAAGAAGTACGGACCAATGATTCCACCAGCCCATAAAGCGCACCAAACAGTCAGTTTTTCTGGATGTAACGGTGTTTCGACATAGACTTGAGGATTAGCTTCACTCCAAATGCGGCAGTTTTGTTTGTTGACGTAGCCATTCAACCAGAAGTGCGCTTCATCGCTAAACAAAATAAAATGGACGTAGTGCGCGATACGTATTCCGTACAGAACCATTATTTTCGAAATAAAATTGCACTATTTGCAAGCGTTGTTCAGGCGTGAGTGTATTCATGATGAGTTGCCAAACCAAACTGAAAATATTTCACTTGACAGCTGTTAAATCGGTCGCCACCTTGAACAGTAATGCGAACTTAAAGTCATTAGAATAAACTATATACAGGATGATTCACCGCGTTGGCCTATTAGACGTTTATGGAAAAATAATCATAATTTTGAGCTGTAAATTTGCATGTTGGAGTTTGAGACAATGATCTTTCTACCTAAAATATTTTCAGATCCCTTCAACTTCCGGTTATACCGGAAACTGACTACCACTTCCCTATATCAAATGGCACATCCAGTTTATTATTGCATCATTAGATAGCTTTTTTGAAGGCAATTTCATCAACAAGCCATACCTTGGGTAAAAACTCAACGGTTCATGAGTTAATTGGATTCTCATGAAAAAAAATTGGCCTAAACGTCTCACATTTTTTTATATTTCTGCAGAAAAAGTTTCTTTCGAAAAAACCTTTTTATATTCGATTCTGCTAATCGTAGTATTATAAAAGTGTTTGACGTTTGAACCCAAAATGTACAGGGTTTTCATCAGAAGATCGTGAACTTGGACAACTCAAATTCATCAAAACTCAGGATTAGGACCTATATTTTTTTATTAATTATCAATTCTACGTATAAAAAGAGGTAGTTACTTAAGCAAACACCATACCTAAAAAGAATACTTTGAGAGCTATCGAGGAAGAACGTCAAATGAGGAAAAACCGCAATTTCTAATTGTGTGGAGTCTGTTGTGACTTCCGGAAAACACAGAAAGAAACTAAAATTCGATATTTCGATAACTAAATTTTTATTATCATGATTGATTTGAATAATTTTTCATCTCGCTGAATTCATCTCGATGAATCACCCTGTATCTAACCAACAAACAAAAATGGTCATAATTGTACATTTTGTTCTGACACGAAGGTACCAGACATATCTACTTGATCCAAAATGCCTGTTCAGAAGAAGTGTAGTACTTTTTGTCGTTAAAACTTGAAACGTCATTTATCATTCTGTTTGTTCTATTATGTCAATATGTTTTGTGATTATCGGAATGAATGAAAATATCTGAATTCTGTATTGCAAATCGAATTGAAAATTTTGTATCACTGTAATGAATTTCGAGTGAAAAACTTTACACATTATTAAGAAGAACCAACTTATTTTTCTGTTATAGTCCTTTTTATTTTCCCATCCCAAAACTCAATCCCAAAGTTGTAGTGAATTTTAATTTTTAAATAACCTATTTTCATAAGATTAATAAAATACGTTTATGGTTATTTCGAGGGAAAAATTGAACACATAACAAACGATATGTTTATTTGTATTATAATACTTGACATATAACATGAATTTCAATAAATCCTTCAACAATCAACATAATCAGACAAAATAGGCCTAGAAGATTGTCTTTTCAATAATGTACAATATATTTACAGATTTAAAAAAATAATATTGCATGTGCTTCAGCGCATATAATCGGCGTTTTGAGTCGTATCAAAAATTATAATAAATCCAATTGAAAATGCATCGAAACCAAAAAAAAAAAACACATAAATTTATTCAGGAAGAAATAAAACAACATAAAAATTAAAAAATCTATATCTGGAAATAAAACAAACACAATATAAAACTAATAAATTTTCGAAATTAAAAACTACAGTCAACAAAATCTTAAAACTGAAAGTCAAAAACAAATCACAGAACTTTTTTTTCTGAGTTTTCACAGGAACATTTTCATCGGTAAATCATCAGATATAACAATTGTTATTGTGTTATTCAGAGGTTAAGTGGCATCCGCCGAAAAAGGCTATAAAATGATATACAATTAGTGTTAACAAGCGCTCTAATATATATATATCACACATCCTATAAATACTACTTACATCTCTTCACTGAATTTTACAATATCACAGAATCAAGTTTACAAGAGAGACCGATTGAATTCGAACCTTGGAATTCATTCTTAAAATCAACTCTAAATCAAAAACTTTATTTTATTGTAATTTCTCTGCATTGAATTTATTTGACTTCAATTCTCGACCTTCAAGTATCATTGATCGTCTTCAAACTGAGAGGATCGATGCTGGACATATCTATAGAATATAGCATTCTTTTATTTTATCGCTCAAACCTATACAGTGGAAAATAAAAATTTTCAAAATTAAAAACGAAAAAAAATCTATAGAAATATTAATAGATCTATAGAAATATTAATAAAAAATATCTTCGAATATAAATAAACCAAGAAAAAGCTAATATAACAAATATCAAACTAGACAAACAGACGAAACCTTTTTTCAATACTATCTTTAGCAGGACCTTCTCATTTGCTGATTAGTTAAAAATAAAATGCAAGAGTTACGTTCATTTTCATATTTATTTTATATTCTCTATATTGGCTGTTCTTCCATATTTTTCTTTTATTATATAATATGTTTTTGTCATTAAAAAATATATATTTTGAGACAGAAAAGTAAATTGATGTTATTACGAAGCCAACATTATTTTTTCTTATATTTCAAATATTGAATAAATTTTATAAATTAATATTCATATTTGAATTTATTATTTTAAATATTTCACTCAGAGTGGATTATATTTTATGTTTTATTTATTTGTTTGTCTGAATTCAATAGGTCTCTCACTTTTACGTATTTATATCTATTTACTTCACTTCTTAGTCCTTTATTACATAATATATTCATTCAAAGTCTTAAAATATTGCTTCGTAGATATATTATTTGTAACGATATATATTTTATACCTGGATGAGTCTGAAATGAGCTGAATGATCGAGGATACAATTGTAATGAAAAAATTATTATCCTGAAAAGGCTATTTTTATATGAAAACATTGTGTGTGGCAGTCTCTGTTTAGGAAATTTATTTTTTGGGAGATACCAATTTCCGTATGTATACAGGGTGTTCCTTAATTGGAGGTACAAAGGAAATTGAGAGGTAATTTTAAGGAAAAAAAGTCCTATAAACATTGGCCCGCAAACGCTTTGTTTTCGAGATACAGGGTGTTAAAGTTTGATTTTTTTCAAAGCTTCTTTCTCATAGCACCTTCCCTTCACAAAATATTCAACTCAAATATATATTTTTGTTCGTACCTCCAATTTAGGAACACCCTGTTTACAGGGTCCTGAGGCGCATTGCTCCATATGTCTAGTTGAGGAACCAATCCCCTGTTATAGGAAACTGTGTATGTGAATTTGGATAAATAATACTCATTGACCTATATTGAAAATATTGGGAGAAATAATATAGTAAAAAAGGGGCCATCAAAAAATTATATCTCCTAAATCATATACTCCCTAAATTGAGACAAATACTGTTCAATTCCTCATGAAAATGTGTATCTACAAAAAAAACATCATCAAAATCTGTTATTGGCCCTATGGGAATATTTTACCTGGATTAGAAACAGCCAGATGGCACTAGTGAGGATTTTAACTCCAAACTACGTGTCTTTTTGCTGCAACAGGAAACTGTTTAGCATTTGCGATCGTCAACAATAATCATTTGAGTTGTTGTATCCTCGTGGGAGGAACATTACTGTGTTGGTGAACACACAAATAATTCTCTATAATGTAACTTGTAGGTTCTAGTCGTAATCAGGAGCTTATTGCAGGAATTTGAAGTTTCTCCACCAATTCGCTATCAAGTATCCAATACGAGAAGGATCTTTGGATGAAAGAAATTTACTTGTCCTTTTATTGCTTCTTTTCCTAGATTTTCTTTTCTCTTTTTTTCCAGTTGTAATACTATATACGAGTGTAATTGATTGGTGGTATTCTCTATTTTGGGAGACTCAAGATATGAATTTTAACAGATTCATAAAAATCGCAGAATTCAACATATTCACACTTTTAAGCAAAGTTGTTCCATGGTAAGCTCCCACATTGCAAAAATTCACTCTGAAGAACGAAGGAACCCAAAAGACTTCTCCTTAGCCCAAAATTCACAGTAGGGGGCAGTAGGTCTGTCTGTCTCGAATATTAGTAACCCTGGGCCTTAGTTTTCTGAAAAAAGTTGATGTCAGCGTTTCAATTAACTCTGAGCAAAACTGTGACATGCTGGGGACTTTTTTATGCCCAAAAACTGATCCTGCATGATCCAAAAAGCTTCTGATTCAAACAATATTGGGCTACATCCAAGAGCTATTCTGTAGGAGATGTTTTCAAGCCTGGTGATCTCTCAGCATCAGCAACTTCAGAGGCTGCATGCTGCTTTGATTTGAGTCTCTGTGAGTTGTCTCGATTCCAAGGTTCTCAGATATTGCCGAAGAACCTAAAATGACCTGAAGAATGTAATTGAGGGAGAAATTACCCAAATAACACTCTTGAGAAAGTCATGGCTCAATAAGTGTATCTCCCACTGAGATAGATAAAAAGAAAATCCTTTTTAGCAAAACATTTTTTTGGGATCTCTTCAGAATGTGGGAGCTAATCAGGATGCTTCTCTTTGGAAAGAACAAGGTCACCATGAAGAATTACTCAAGTTTTCCGTTCATCACATGTTTTTAGAGTCATCCAAAAGTCAGAAGAATCTAACTACCATATCTTCCAAACTGAAAGTAACTCAAGATTGAGAGTAGCACCAACCAATTCATCTATGGCGTTTCCTCAAACAAATCTGGCCTAATCCATGAGATGACCAACACTCAACGACAAGAACCTTCCCAAATGAGAATCTACCCCTCTAGTGACATACGACTAACCCCATAAAAAAAATTTACAACTAGGCAACGAAACACAACTGTGAGCAGTTCTAGATTATTGCGCAATCTTCTTAAGCTAGCCGCTACGGCCCTACAAGATCTACAGGCTCAAAGCCTCTCATCTCTGCAAGCCGGCGACAGATCCTTTGGCTAGAGGTATCTGGCTGGGTTCTTCCAGCATGCAAAACAGCAGGGCATCGTGCAGAGCAGCGTGTCCTTGAACGCCTCTCTGAAGTCACGGTTGAAGTAGGCGTAGATCAGGGGGTTGAGGGCTGAGTTGAAGTAGCCCACCCAGAATAGCATTCCAACCACCCAGTCGGGAGTGGGGCAGTTCTTATCTCCACATAGAGTTGTTATCACGTACCTGAAATTGAGAATTGGTGTTATGGTTTATTGACAAGATCTGCAGAAAAAACTACATATCTTTATGAAGGGTGAGAAGTTCTACAGCCTGTATAAATCCAGGGTTAACTAGATTTTATCTACGTTCAACAGGTTTCTAAACTTGCTGAGAGTTGAAACAACATTTGGAGTGAATATGTTAGTGCTTAGATCAGCAAGGACTCTTGAATTATCTTATTGAGTATCACCATCTCAACTATCGATGATGAGATGAGTTAGTAACATTATCATATTTACATGTTACTTAGATGTTCTTTTTACTCTTAGTATGCAGTGTGTGTGGTTATTGTAAATCTATGAAAATATATCAGCGGATCTAAATGAATGCTAATTCTAAATCCAGTAACAAGCTAGTTTTATTCCTTTTAACCTACGACCAAAACAAAAAACAGGGTCACTCCGTTATAAGGGATTTCAGGACAACGTGGAAATTAAACTATTATAAACAAAAATGGATAGAACATTAAGAATACCTACCAAAGGAAAAATGGCAGCCAGCATAACATAAAAGCTCCCATAATTATACCCAGGGTTCTTGCTGCTTTGTGCTCTGCCTTCCAAGTCTTCGACTGTTGCCTTATTGTGGTTCCTGTAGATAAAATTAATAACTATCCATAATTTTCAATAATTAAGGGTTTTCCAATAAGAGGTTTTATTTTGATATTGAAAAAAGACTAGTATACGTATGTTGAATGAAATCAATGAATGTTTATTTCATTGTGAAGAGCCATTAAAGGCCTGGTTTCGCTTGTGCAGCCGCTGCATGCAGCTGCAGCTCAAAGTAGCCGTTGCAGCTCTGAAATACACTGCTTCTTCGGAACTAGGAAGAAGTGGTTTCGCTTGAGCCACGATCGCGGCAGCAGCTGCAACGTCCCGACTGCCGACTGCTCGGGGTACCAGTCTGTGCGACGTCCCTGCAGCATACGTTGGGTGAAAAATGAATGTTCAGAGCGTAGATCGATTTTCGCGGGACGAGGAAATGATGCTAATAGAATTAGTGTCTATGAATAGAAGCATATATGATGCTTCTCACAATGATTATAAAAATAATTTCATAAAGGATAATATATGGCAAAAGATCGCCTCGAAAATGGAGGAAAAAACAGGTAAAACGCTTTTTATTTTTGATATTTTTATTTTAATTCAGTATGAGAATACGAAACATTTTTTCTATAATTTAATATACAAAATTTCGAACCGTTCTTACGTTTTTGTTACCATTATTTCTTGCCAAGCAATTTGACCCTCAGAAACAAAATATTCTTTGAAATTATCTCGAACTAAGAAACCATCTGCATTAGCAAAGCCTCCTCTTCTTGCGAGAGGTATCAAATTTTTTAGGGGTCCATCTAATTTTACTTGATTTTCTTCTGTATGTTTCTTATTTGCCCTTTCATAGTCATTTCTTATAAGGTTGTGTAAGCAGACGGCCCCAGAAATTATGATATCTACCGTAGATGGTTCCACTGCAATAGGTGAATAAAAAATTCTGAAAGTATTACTTAATAGACCAAAAGCATTTTCTGAAACTCTCCTGGCTCGACACAATCTATAGTTAAAAATGGCTTTATGAGTATCTTGTTTAGCTTGGTCTCTGCTATAAGGTTTCATAATATTTGTATGCAGCCGGAATGCTTCGTCACCGACAATTACATATGGTAGTTTTCTTTCCGAGTTCGGTAATTCATTGTCCGGCGGAAAACCAAATGTGCCCTGATAGATTTTCTGCCCCATTATAGACTTGGAGAATATACCACTATCTCCTTCTTTGCCATATGATCCGATGTCAACTGCCAAAAATTTATAATTTGCGTCTACAATAGCTAAAAGGACAATGGAGAAATATTCCTTGTAATTGAAATAAAGAGAACCACTTTTTGGAGGGCATACGATGCGTATATGTTTTCCGTCTATGGCACCAACGCAGTTGGGAAAATTCCATTGTTCCCAAAACTCCTTTGCTCTAACTTTGAGGTCGTTTTCTGATGAAGTGGGCAGTAATACATGAAAAAGTTGAACACGTATGGCTGTTAAAACCTCTTTCACTATCTTTGATATATAAGTGTGGGATATGCGAAATCCGAAAGAGAGAGAACGAAATGATTCTCCAGTAGCCAAGTATCTGAAATAAAGAAATTCATTATTAATTTAAAAGATGTGGATGTGGAATTTTTTCAGTCCTCATCTCATAATGAAGAGTAAAAAAAAATGTTGTTGGTAAAAGTCGTCATATATATACTGTAAGCTCTATTTTTAGATGAAATGTGCAAAAAAAGGTGGCGGACGATTAGAGATACGTACAGACGACAAAAGAAAAGAGGTAAACTTGGAACAGGATCAGCAGCTAAAAATCAACAGAAATGGCCATTAGTTTCTCATCTTAGTTTTCTGGATAATGTTCCAGAAGAGAGAAGGTAGTTACTACAAAGTTAAAAAAAAAACATTTAAACCACTGATATAATTTTCAGAAGTTTCTCGAACATCATTGAGGAAAGCCTGGATTTTCAAGCAGTTCAAGAGCAGAACAGTGATAGTGAAAGCGAATATCACCAGACACCTGACGAATGTTCAGTTCAGTCCCCACCAATGGTACAATCTCCAGATAGCCTTCAAAGCACACCTTCGGCCAGTTCATCAAAGAAAAGAAAAAAATCACAGGTTGATGACGGGGATATGCTTCAACTCATGAAAGAAAATAGGAAAACGCGGGAAAAAATTTTAGATTTTCTCGTTCAAAATAAAAATCCGGAATGTGAAGATGATGTAGATTTATTTTATAAAAGCATTGCTATGTCTGTCAAACGGTTACCCAAACATCTTTTATCTTCGGCGAAAACACAGCATTTGCAAATATTGACGAACTTAGAAAATGAAGCTGCAAATCTGCAACAAGGAGTAATTCGACACACAAGAGTGGAAACGAGTACGCAACCAGAGAGGAGTTTTGACCGGAATCCGCATCAAACTTCATCGCCAATTATGCAAAGATTTTCACAAGGAGCATTATTTCCACCGAATCCTCCAGGATCCTTAGGATTTCCTGAAAACGAACGCCAAATATTTCCAGAGCGCCAAAGCTTTTCATCATATAATTACACGCATTAATGCACATTTTAATGTTCCTTTTGTATAATTTTTTTTTGTTACATTGAGAGAATAAAATTTTTGTTTGTTACACGTTGAGTTTATCTATATTTATGAAAGATATGAAATTAATAAACCTACCTGAGAGTTACAGCCAACTTTTCTTCAGGTGATATAGGCCTTCTCACAAAACTAGTTGGCTTCTTCGTAATATTTTCTTTGATAGCTTGTAGCACATAATTGAACTGATTCCTGTTCAACCGAAAAAAACTACGGAATTTTTCTTCATCATCTATTAGATGCCTTGTTATGAGGTTGTTGAAGGTACCTTCCTCACTCCTGTTTTTATACATCAAATGTACAGCTCGCCTTTTTCTATTTCTCATTTGCATGTATTTCAGAATTATTTCACTCTGCTCTTCTTCCAAAATATGGAGCGCAAGTACATACTCCATGACTGTCGAATTCTCACTGCGACTCCCGATAGTTCGGTTCGGCTGCACGCAGCGGCTGCACAAGCGAAACCACTCCGACGTAGCAGCGGATGCAAGCAGCGGCTGCTTGCAGCTGCTGCATGCCTTAACGAAGGAAAACGAACCAGCCAAATGGCCGCCAAGGCTACGCGTGCAGCACCATATTCTTCTGGTGAAATTTTCCATAGTCAATTCACAAATTTCAGGCTGTATGTCCTCGATAACTTGTCGAATTCCAATTTCAAGGTCTTGAATCGATTGTGGAGCATTGGCATAGACCTTATCTTTCACGTGACCGCAATGAAAAAAATCTAAATATGTTAAATCATAATATCTCGCTGGCCAATTGTGATCACTTCTTCGAGAAATAACACGACCAGGTAGCTTTTCTTGCAAAATTTCGATTGTTTCGTTGCTTGTGTGTCACGTAGTGCCGTCTTGTTAGAATTAAATGTCGTCCACATCATTATCTTTCAATTCCTATCAAAAAAATCATCAATCATAGCTCGAAAGAGCAATTCATTCAACGTATCAATTGCATCAGTCTTATTAATCGAATAACTGAGGTCGAATCCCGCGACGCACACGGTTTCGATTCTTAACATCACAATTTCAATGCGTTGTTGAAGCATGTTTTAATACTGACGTAGGTTTTACTTGTCAAATGTGATAGCTCTTCAGTAAATAGGCAGTTCAAAATGAAACTACCAACAAGTTGTACCCACAACCTAATTATTCAAATCGAAGGGCCAAAAACAGACCCAAAGATAACGAACGGCCTCAAACTGGCGACACCTATGTAACTCGAAGAAATCTTGGTCGGTTAAACACACATTCGTGACCGGTGTTGAGCATGAAGATCAAGTTCAACACGTTTCGACTAGTCTATGAATGATTTAGCATAGTATCGCGTGAAACATGAGGTAAGGTTGCAATTTCTTCCGAAAATAAATGTGAAGGTCGTTCCCTTCGGTCTGATTCAGGGATAATAATGGCTCCCTATATCGATTCAATGTTCGATAATTCCTTTTTCATAATCCCGCAGGCGTATGTTCGGTTTTGGCTGAGCTGAATTCAATTTTCCGCCTACGTTGGAAAATGTCGACTTTGTAAGCGTCAGTTCGTATTATTGAAGTTTGGTTTCCCCTCAGAGTAATCAACATAGATAGAGGGAACATATGTCATTTTCAGTGAGCAAATTTTGTCCCAAACTATCAAATTTGACATGAAGCGCGCGGATTTGAGAACATATCAGTGATACGATATTTCACTCAATTCGCAAGTTTCTACATAACGAACACACTTTTTATGTCCTATTGTGAATCAACGTTTCATATTAACTCAAAATATATTGAAATAAATACATAAATATAACAGAAATTCAGAAAACAAACTTCAAGCGCGTCAAACGATGTGAAAGAACCGATGACTCTAGGAGAGCAAAAGTTACCAAACCTTGGATTTCAGCAGGTAGATACAGAAAATAATAAATATTCTGTTTATTATAAAGTCGACAATTAGGAAAAATATTGGATTCCGAATATTCTAATTTGCATATTTAATCGGGAATCACTCAAATAAATATTTTTCTTCAATATAATATACATTCATAACGATATTATAAAATTGTGGATTTGAAAATATATCACAATCCGGCAACGTAATCTAACCATGTTGGGGACATTTGCGTATACTCCATCTATCTATGTTTATTACTATATGATTACAACTGTCACAATTGATGTTTCCTGGTCATAATTCAGAAGAAGATCGTTTTGGTTATCAGTAAAAAATTATTACTGTGTATCGCACAAATGTATTTTTTATGGAATTGCTGATTTTCTGGAATTTTCTATATTTATAACAACTTTTTAAGGGCTGAAAACCAAATTAATCAAAGACAAAATTGAACTCCATCAAGTAATTAATTTCTTAAGTATACTCACGTTTTTACCGAGTGTAAGATAAACCCATCGCTTCCTCATTCTCACAACTCGCAGAAAAACCGTGATAATGATTCTGAGCAGTGTTTGTAGCTGTCTGAGTGCAATAGACCTGTATTTTTGCGTCGATATGTGACAATTAATGAATCATGGCTCTATCATTTAACTCCGAAGTCCAATCTACAGTCAGCTGAGTGGACTGCACACGATGAACCGAATCCAAAGCGAAGAATAACACAACAGTCAGCTGGCAAGGTTATGTAATCAGTATCCTGGGATGCCCAATTTATAATATTGATTGATTATCTCCAGAAGGGCCAGACCATCAACAGCGATTATTATATAGCGTTATTGGATCGTTTAAATGATAAAATCTTTAAAAAACGGCCCCATTTGGAGAAAAAGGTGCTGTTTCATCAAGACAATGCACCGTGTCACAAATCAATGAAAACAATGGCAAAATTGCATGAATTGGGCTTCGAATTGCTTCTGCGTCCACGGTATTCGCCAGATCTGGCCCCAGCGACTTTCTCCTGTTCTCATATCTCAAAAGAATGCTCACTGGAAAGAAATTTAGCGCCAATGAAGAAGTAATCGCCGAAACTGAGGCCTATTTTGAAGCGAAAGACAAATCGTACTACGAAAATGGTATCGAAAAGTTGGAAGACTGCTTTAATTGCTGTATCGCCCTCGAAGGCAACTATGTTGAATAATAAAATCGAATTTTGCCAAAAAAATGTGTTTTACTATGGTAGACCGGAGACCTTTCAATTGGCCTCTTATAATCCATTCAGACATTCCCAACCTCCCACCACATCGCGTTCAATTTTCAAACGACATCAGAAATCAGATTACGACCTCTAAAAAAATCCCTATCGTAATAAAATAACTGCGAAACAATCACGACGCGTCATAGCGAGAACTAACAAACCTATATTTCCAACCACCCCCCCAACTAACCCCATGAGGGACGCCAGCTATCGATTAAACTGATCTATGGACAGGTATTATTCACATGTCAGCCTGGCATTCCGTTATGGAATGGATTTTAACGCACCAGTTGACTCCTGCGACGATACGAGCGAAGTGTATCGATGGCTTCGCTCATATGAGCCTCTATCAATCTTGAATTGAACTTTCCAATCGCTGGATTCCATTGACTGACTACTTGGCTGTCTGGTTCGCATCGAATGACTAGAATATTAGGAGTTATCACATTTCATCTAATCTGGAATGATCGCTCGTATGAAACGCGTGTTTACCCTGGCCATCCTGTAGTGAAAAACGAAGGCCCGTAGCTATGTTTGATATGGATATTAAACTGATTCACTATAACAGGCCAATTGAAAAGTCCTCGGTCGACCATAGTGAAACATAGTTTTTTGCTGAAATTCGATTTTATTATTCAACATAGTTGCCTTCGAGGTCGATACAGCGATTATAGCGATCTTCCAACTTTTCGATACCATTTTTGTAGTACGATTTGTCTTTCGCTTCAAAATAGGCCTCAGTTTCGGCGATTACTTCTCATCAGCGCTAAATTTCTTTCTAGCGAGCTTTCTTTCGAGGTCTGAGAACAGGAAGAAGTCGCTGGGAGCCAGATCTGGCGAAAACAGTGGATGCAGAAGCCTAATTCATGCAATTTAGCCATTGTTTTCATTGGTTTGTGACACGGTGCATTGTCTTGATGAAACAGCACCTTTTTTTATTCAAATGGGGACGTTTTCTAATGATTTCATCCTTTAAACGATGCAATAACGCTATATACTAATCGCTGTTGAAGGTAATCAATGAATATTATACCTTGCGCGTCCCAGAATACTGATGCCATAACCTTGTCAGCTGACTGTTGTGTTTTTCCTCGCTTTGGATTCGGTTCATCGTGTGCAGTCCACTCAGCTGACTGTCGATTGGACTCCGGAGTTAAATGATAGAGCCATGATTCATCAATTGTCACATAACAACGCAAAAATTCAGGTTTATTGCGCTTAAACACTGCTCAGAATCATTAATACGTTGTTGCTTTCGATCGATTGTGAGCTCGCGCGGCATTTTGCACACAGCTTTCTGATGTATAAAATTCGTGAATGATATCATGTACACGTTCAGATGATATCTTCACAATATCTGCTATCTCGATCAACTTCACTTTACGTTCATTCAAAATTATTTTGTGAACTTCTTTGACGCCCTCTTTTGGGCGTCCACTGCATTCGCTGTCTTCGGTGCTCATTTCACTAAGTTTAAACTTAGCATACCAATCAATGATGATTGATTTTCCTGGTGCAGACCCCGGAAACTTTTCATCAAACCAAGATTTTGCTTCAACTGTATTTTTCTCTTCAAAAAGCAATATTTTATCAGCTCACGAAATTCTTTTTTTTCAAACAACAAATACTTTTGCTCTCCTAGTGTCATCGGTTGTTTCACGTCGTTTGGCGCGCTTAGAGTTTTTTCTCTTAATTTCTAATATATTTATGTATTTAATTCAATATATTTTGAGTTGATATGAAACGTTGATTCTTTATGGGAAATAAGAAAGAAGTGCATTCTTTGTGGAGATTCTCGCGAATTGAGTGAAATATCGTATCACTGATATGTTTTCATTTCCGAGCGCTTCAATGCAAATTTGATAGTTCATGTTGGGGACAAAATTAGCTACCTAACATAACCTCACAAATAATTGTCGAATCGCATTCACTTCCGATCGCAACAGTTCGTACCACTCGTTTTTCAACATTCCCTCGTCCCCCTCTCTACTCATAATCACTACCCGACTGAAAATCCATAAAAAAAATCCGTTCTAAGTCCTTCCAAATCCCCCTAAATCTAAATCATCGCTGGCTGTCGTGTGATCGCGACCTCGTTCATAAAAAACGTCCGTTGTGTATTCTTAAGGGCTGGCATCGGCTCTAATTTGGCGGTATTCATATCGATTTTCAAGCCCGGCCCTCTCTCTCCCTTTCTCTGGGTCATGGGAGGCCTCGGAGGCCCCGGTCCCCCCTGTTTGGATGCATTTGTATTTCTCGCGGCCTCCCGAGAGACTTTGGCAGCTCCGGCCAAGAATTCCGGCTTGGGAAAGGTGACGAGTCTCACGGCTCCGGAATCGTAAACAACGGAGGAGAGGCGTCTGAAGTGGATCCGGGTAAAAGGGTCGCGCAAAGAAGAGCGTTGGACCAGAAGGTTATGAAAATTTAACGGATCTGGGGTTTATCGAGATTTAAGGAATTTTTTATACGTCTGGCAACGTCGTGGTTTTTTTTTATTTTTCGCCGATATTAAGAATTCACGGTTGGGCTTGATATTCAAGCTACTTGACTTGAACTTGAGTTGATTTCAAGTCAAGCTCAAGTCAAATAGGTTGAATAACAAGTCAAGTAGCTTGAATATCAAGGTAAGCCGTGAATCCCCACCGTATATACTAGGGATTCACGGCTTGGCTTGATTTTCATGCTACTTGGCTTGAGGTTGACTTGATTTCAAGTCAATCTCAAGTCAAGTAGTAGTTTTTCAATCTCAAGTCAAGTCAAGTATTTATTTATCAAGTATTTGAATCATATCGAGCTACTTGATTTTTAACAGTTTTATTGTGTAGTGTCACATCAATAAAAAATGATGAAATGAGAAGGAATCATGCAAAAAACACTTTTATTTATTAAACTCATTGTATAAAAGAACCTAAAATATCAACTTTTCGGACAGAAGGTTATGAAAATTTAACGTATCTGGGGTTTATCGAGATTAACGTAATTTTTTATACGTCTGGCAACGTCGCGGTTTTTTTGGAAAATCGTGTATATTAGGGATTTACGGCTTGACTTGATATTCAAGCTACTTGACTTGAACTTGAGTTGATTTCAAGTCAAGCTCAAGTCAAATAACTCGAATATCAAGAAAAGTAGCTTGAATATCAAGTCAACCCGTGAATCCCTACCGTATATACTAGGGATTTACGGATTGGCTTGATTTCAAGTCAATCTCAAGTCAAGTAACAAGTGTTTTTTTTCGAGGTATATAACTTTAAGTTGGCATTACTGTTCAAGATGGCGACCGATTTAACAGATGTCAAGTGATTTATTCTCAGTGTGGTTTGGCAATTTATCATGAATAGACTCACGCCTGAACAACGCTTGCAAATAGTGCAATTTTATTTCTGTGCGGAATACGTATCGCGCACAACGTCCATTTTATTTTGTTTAGCGATGAAGCGCACTTCTGGTTGAATGGCTACGTCAACAAACAAAATTGGCGCATTTGGAATCAAGCTAATCCTCAAGTGTATGTCGAAACACCGTTACATCCAGAAAAACTGACTGTTTGGTGCGCTTTATGGGCTGGTGAAATCATTGGTCCGTACTTTTTCAAAAACGATGATGGCCAGAACGTTACAGTCAATGGTGACCGGTATAGAGCCATGATTACTAACTTTTTCATTCCTGAAT
Organism: Harmonia axyridis; assembly: GCF_914767665.1. Classification (NCBI taxonomy): domain Eukaryota; kingdom Metazoa; phylum Arthropoda; class Insecta; order Coleoptera; family Coccinellidae; genus Harmonia; species Harmonia axyridis. Next base: position 39,637,917 of record NC_059505.1, read on the forward strand.
TGAACAACCATGATGTCCAGGAGCTGTGGTTCCAACAAGACGGCGCAACATGTCACACAGCTCGTGCCACAATCGATTTATTGAAAGACCCGTATGGTGACCGCCTAATTTCACGTTTTGGACCTGTGAATTGGCCTCCAAGATCTTGTGATTTAACACCGCTAGACTACTTTCTGTGGGGCTATGTAAAGTCATTGGTCTATGCAGATAAGCCACAAACTCTTGACCATTTGAAAGACAACATTCACCGTGTTATTGCCGATATTCGGCCACAAATGTTGGAAAAAGTCATCGAAAATTGGACGTCCAGATTGGACTACATCCGAGCCAGCCGTGGCGGTCATATGCCAGAAATCATATTTAAAATGTAATGCCACAAGATTATCTTGCGGATAAATAAAATTCATGTCAATCGAATAATCCATCGTTGTTTTATTGCAATTTAAAGTTCTATAGCTCTAAAAAAAAAGACCCTTTAGTTTCCGGGTAACGCTCTTGACGCCAGACGAACATAATCTAGTTCCTAATTTCGAAATACGCAAATTACAAACATTGTGACGAAATTATATAATGTCAGCGTGATCTCGGAGAAATTTCTCCCCATTCCACCACAAAAAACTCCCCCACGATCTTCATCCAAACAACCGACGCCACAGTTACACGCGCGTGCAAGAAATTCTCCTATAAACGTGTAATATCCGAACGCTCTAAGCCCTCAGAATTTCCATATTCGCACATAAATATTCCTAGCATACAAACATTCGGCTACTTCGCCCCCACTTCATTAGAGTCCCATCGCTACTATTCACAGGGACACGGCAGAATGTAAGTATTTGCTCAACTCTCACCGTTGATATTGAGTTCCGTAGCCGCCTTGCTGTTATCCCTGCTGTTCATGGCAGTGTTGATCTCCGTCAGCGTCGTCCCATACGAAATGGCTGATCCGGAACTTGTGCTCCTTCTACCGTTGATCTGACCCACTGTGGTTAGTTCTCCGTCCGATGGGTGGAGGTAGTGGTCTCCATATCTCTCGGCGTACCTTGCAACAATAGATTAGTCATTTATTCTAGAGAATTGTATAGAATCACGTAAAAACAATCAAAAAGGCACTGACGAGGAGTTAGCAGCTTTTACACGACTCATCAAATTCGTTTTAATAAAACTCCTTCAAATTATGTCGCAAGTATTCTAGGAGAAAAGGAGGCGACAACGTATTCTCGCTCCCTCAAACCAACGCAGCAAATGCTAATATTCGTTCCGCATCTGAGTCTGGATCCTACTTATTCATTATCAATCGATAATTAATTAGTAGGATTCATTATCGATTGATAGTTCGATAATAGAAAATACCGATATAATCGATTAAGAGCGATCGATACCGATTATAAAACTATCAATCGATAATCTGTACTTCCTTTGTATCAAACTATCAATCGATAATGAATTCTATTTATTCTATGCTACCGATTTTCTAACTATCAATCAATAATGTCAACTTTGTTGAAGTAAGAACTGCTGGCCAAATATATTTGGCGCCAGTCCACTTCTATAAAACAACCTGCTGACAACTAATATGATCCGTCTAGTGCGCATGCGCAGCTAGAAATGTAATATGGCCGCTGAAGGTGGAGATGCCAGTTCTGTCAGACACGAATAGATAACGGCGTCACACCTTAAGCAGCAAACCTAACCTCCATTTTGTTTTAGATTTGTGTTTCCAAGTTTGTTAAATCAACGATTAAACTGTACAGAATACCTGTATTTGTCAATCCACCCTTACATGGTATCAGAACCCTAACAAACTTCCTATTATCAAGCTATCAATCCATAGTGAATCCTGATAATTCATTATCGATTGATAGTTCGATAATAGGAAGTACCGATTATCGATTGACACCGATTTATCGATCTATCAATCGGAACCACCGATTATCAAACTATCAATCGATAATGAATCCTACTTATTCTATACTACTGATTATCAAACTATCAATCGATTATCGATTAATAGTTCGATAATAGGAAGTACCGATTATCGATTGACACCGATTTATCGATCTATCAATCGGAACCACCGATTATCAAACTATCAATCGATAATGAATCCTACTTATTCTATACTACTGATTATCAAACTATCAATCGATTATCGATTAATAGTTCGATAATAGGAAGTACCGATTATCGATTGATAGTTTGATAATCGGTAATAACGATTATCGAAAAATCAATCGATATAATGAATTTTTAGGATTCATTACCGATTGATAGTTCGATAATAAAAAGTACCGATTATCGATTGATAGTTTGATAATCGGTAGTACCAATACGCTCTATTAGTGTGACTTCACACACCGCCATTTTTGGTTTTTCTGTCAGTATTCGGAATCCAAACAAATAAATTGTCATTCAAATTAGTACGTTGTCGTTGAAGGAATTGGCTTATATAAATAAGAGTTATGAGGAATGATTTCGGTATTAATTGATACACACAAAGAACGAGGTTAATACCAGTAAGTTTGAATCCTGTTTTATTCCCCAGATTTTGTAAAAAGCCGCGTTTATTAGTTGAACTTCAAGTTCGAACTTACTGGCATTAATCTCGTTCCTTCTGTCTATCAATTAATAGTAAAATCGTTCCTTAAATAATCTTATTCATCAAAATAAGCCAATTTCTTCAACGACAACGTACTAATTTGAATGAAAATTTGTTTGTTTGGATTCCGAAAACTGACAGGAAAACTAAAATGACGGTGTGTGACGTCATCACTAATAGGGCGTATTTAAGTTGAATAGTCGGTACTACCGATTATCAAACTATCAATCGATAATCGGTACTTCCGATTATCAAACTATCATTCGATAATGAATAAGTAGGATCCAGATTAAGATGCGCTAGGAATATTCGCATCTGCCACGCTAGTTTGTGGAAGCCATTGCTCTCTTTTATAAAAAGTGAAAGTCAAATAAGAAACAGGTGGAGATCATCTACATCAGCAAATTTTCATGTTTGGCATCTCTTATACTTTTTGATACATCAAAACTTCACTAAAGAGATAGTTTCTGATCAAACAGTTATACAATCCTCACGAAATTTTGGTTGATATAAGATCGGATGAATATTTATTCGGTCATTCAAAAAAAAAACTTCTCACGGATATAACAATTCGGATTTTTGGAAAGATTCCTACATATCCTTGATATTGCTATTCCCATATCGATGTAGTAATGGCTTGTATTCACGCAATTAATGGCGATATAATTACATGGGGAGTGATAATTCAATCAATTATGATTGCTAAACATGCCGTTCAATGATATTAATCAAGTTGGTTTTGCAACCTGCAGACATATAGTGATAGTGTGATTGGGGAATTGGTGATTTATGAAATCTGGATAATGAGTATATAAAATAATTAGTACAGAATATTGGCTATTTCGTACGTGCTATTCATTTAGATACTATCGTCCACTTCTGGAATGAATATGTCACTGCCTAGATCAGCTACTGACTAGTTCCCTTCAGTACACATATTTTAGATCCAGAGAATTTCAATTTTGTCGATTTAAACTAATTCAACTCTCAACATGTAGATTTTCAACTAAAAACTAACTCACCTCTCTCTGTATGACGTACGGTGCTGATGTATCGAGTTGAGAATGATGTTCGAAGATGTCCTCGACAACGCCTTCCTTTGTCTCGTCGCCTCCTTGTATATCCTGCAATACATGGTGACCATAACGATCCCCGGTATCCAGAAACTCATCGAGCTGCTTATCAGAGAGTAGTATTTGTTCACCACGAAGTTGCAGACGTGGGGATGCTGCTCCAGAAACTCCAGATGCTCTTTGGTCGTGTACCAACCGAGGAAGATCGGCATGAAGCTGATCAGACCGGGAAGGATCCACACGTTGGCCAACATGAACGTAACAGTTTTGTGTGTCATGGTTATGGGGTATTCCAAGGGTCGAACTATGGCGTAGTATCTGCAGAATTGAAATTAGGATTTACGATACAATGCACTTAAGTGCATCTATAAGTTTGTATACATAGCCCTCATTTGAAAATGACAATTTCATTGTTTGTTTGTATCATATAAAGTTGTGGAAAAAGTCATTTAGATTTGTGCACATTTTTTCCAACTAAGTATATCTTCGTTCGTTCTAAGTCACATCCAATCATACGTATACTATAAGTCTCAAACGAAGAAATTCACCATATTTTACATTGTAGTACCTGAAAGGGAGAAACGCTTCGATCTATAAAGAACAGATACTACTTCTGATCTTGTTGTTTAACAGTGGTCCAGCGATTCGGTTCTGGTGTAGTAAAGGTGCTCTCGAAGGCCTGTTGTCTAAAATATCGATAAAATCCTGGTAAATATACAGATAGACCGTTATTTTAGAAGTTTATCATCGCCGAGGTGCTGAACATCGATCATAAAACCGTTTTTAACCATTTGAAGCAGACTGGATTAGAAAGAATGCTCGATGTTTGGGTACCACACGTTCTGGCGCAAAAAACCTCATGGAACGAATTTTCATCTGTGAATTGTTGCTGAATCACAACAAAATTGTGCCATTTTTTGAAGCGAACGGTAACTGGATATGAAAAATGGGTCACTACGACAAGGTCAATAGATTATAAGTCAACGAAGTGGCCCAGACCTTGATCAAGCCAGGATTGAAGGCCAGGAAAGTGTTGCTGTATGTTTGGTGGGATTGGCAGAGAATACTCTGCTATGAGGAGCTCCCCCATGGTCAAACGCTCAATTCTGCCTTCAACTGTGAACAACTAGACCTTTTGAAGCTGTCGACTGAACAGAAGCAGCCAGCATTGACGAATAAGGAGGAAGATCATGTTTCATCAGGACAACCTCAGGCTCCAGAAGCTGCGGGATCTTGGATGGAAAGTTCTTATGCATCCACCCTTTAGTCTGAACCTGGTACCAAGTGACTACCACGTGCTTTGGGGTACAAACTTGGCCTCAAAAGAGGTTGTCCGAGTTTTCTGCCAATAGAGACAAGGGCTTCTTCTAGAGGGGCATTGAGGAGTTGGATTCTAGTTGGCAACAAGTTATCGAACAGAATGCCTCGTGACTTAAATTGGATGATAACACTTTGATGAAGCATTGAAATAAAGCGAAGAATACGAACATATTTGATACAACGGATTGAGTAGTAGGTATCATAAGGAAACTATGAATACAGTTAGCAGATCAGCTTATACCCTCAACGTTAAGTTTTTATTTCGATAGAAAGGATGCAATTATAAGAAAGGCAAACAAAATAAGAATAATTTAGTGTTAAATACATAGGCGTACAACTTTGCTCCCGCCGAGGCTTTCTTGTAGAAAACCGGTTATACATTTATGATTCAAAGTATTGCCCATCGCTGGCCACTATTTTATCCGATCTTTCGCGAAGCGTACAAATCCCGCGTTGAAAAGACTGGTCATCTTTTGAAGCGATTTACGAATCGATAGGACTTCCCATTTCAACGTTTCCAAGTCTGTCTTGACCACTTTCGCAACATTCTTGTATTGCGGCCGGTTGTCTTTCAATGCTCGGCTCAAACGCATTAATTACGATTACGATTGCTTGGGATTGTTTCACTAGGTTTTAACTACTCATCATACACTACGCTGAGCTGGTCCCACCAAATACTGAGCATGATCTTGGAACCGTGAATATTCGGTTTGGCCGTCGACGTGGAAGCATGGCCGCGATATCCCCATGATTTTCTGCACTTGGGATTATCGTAATGAACCCATTTTTCGTCTCCAGTCACAATGCGATGCAGAAATCCCTTCCTTCTTTGCTTTGCAAGCAGCTGTTCACAAGCAAACAAACGCCGTTCAACATCTCTCAGCTTCAACTCGTACGGCACCTAATTTCCTTATTCCTGAATCATTCTCATGACTTTCAGGCGTTTTTAAATTGGTTGTTGCGTCATTCCCAATGATCCTGTTAATTCTTGTTGTGTTTGAAATGAGTCTTGATCAATTATGCCTCCAATTCTGCATCTTCTTAAACCTTCTCTCTTCCACCGCCATGCTGGTCTTCGACGACAAAATCACTCTTCTTGCAGCGTTGAAACCACTCTCAGCACGTTTTTTCATTAATAACGTCGTCCTCATAGGTATTTGAGAGCATTCCATGAGCCGCAGCTTTCTTTATATTAAAGCAGAAAATTAAAACCTCCCGCAAATGACTAGAATTTGGTTCGTAAGCTGACATGTTTAATCGAGAAAAGCTTTATGATGCAGACACAAATCGACTGATATTTCGATGGTGTTATGTTTACAAATACCTAAGCTCATTGTATGACATCTACGATCTATTTATTTTGACAACCATTTACCGCTACAGCCATCTATTTCAAAACGGCGGAAGCAAAGTTGTACATCTAATATACACAAAATAATTTGACTCTAATAGATCGTTCAAGCAAGTAGACTCAAGTGGAGTAGATCTATAGAACTAATAGATCTAAATTACCAATACATCTATTGGACTGTGGATAATATCCCAGCTAAGCAGATCTTTAGTTTCTATAGATCTGGTAGACTTTCTCTAAGAAAATTTCATTGGATTAGATTCATACCCAATACCTCTTATCCATTGTACACTTACCTATCGACACTGATGCAGCACAGATGCAATATCGACACTGTAGAAAAATAAACATCGAACGAGTTCCACATATCGCACATAAAAGGACTGAACAGCCACGTTCCCGTCAGTTCAACACTAGCATTGAAAGTCATAGCACACAGTGCTACCAACATGTCGGCCATCGCCAGACTAACCACGTAATAGTTCGTAATCACTCTCAGTTTTCTATGGCGGTAAACACTTATGATAACCAGAGCATTACCGAGCACAGCCATTATGATTATGGTACCCATAACGAAAGACTTAAAGATGAGTATCAGCAGATTAAGCCAGAAGGGATGCAGCACTTCAAGATTTGACGATACATGGGACTTGTTGCCGAGCCAGGTGACATTCTGTTGAGGTGCATTCGATGAGGTCTCTATCAGTGTTCCGGAGATAGAAGCCATCACATTCGCTAACATCATGCGTTATTTTGACATCTCCGTTTCTTCTATCTTGTGTCACGTTCATCATTGATGGGGACCATGGCGAAATAGACGCTCGATTCGGTTCAGACGCAAGTTTCGCAGCCATCTGAAATCAGAGGACACGTCAATAACATGCATCCAAGTGGGGAATCGGTTTGAATTCGCGGAATCAGGCCGATGGAATCGACAATTTCTGATTGACACAAGTGGTTGCAAATTGGCGGAGGCACTGGATCGGAGATATCCTAGTAACAAGATGATTTGTGTTGGTAATAGAATATTTCTCAGCTGTTCGTCGTGTTTATGGAGAATAACAATAGTTTCTGAGTAGGTTTTTAGCTTTGATTTCGCGGAATCAGGCCGATGAAAACGAACATTTCTGATTGACACAAGTGGTTGCAAATTGGCGGAGGCGCTGGGTCGGATATATCCAATTAACAAGATGATTTGTGTTGGTAATAGGATATTTCTGGTGTTTATGGAGAATAACAAGAGTTTCTAAGTGATCTTTCTCTAATTGTAGATTAACAGGACCAGGCAGTAGCCTAAAGGAAAAATTGTCAACGGTTAATTTTCTTCAATTTTTCATATGTTATAGAATATGACCTAATGAACAAAAAAGTCTATGGGTCCATTATGACTAGTTTTCGAGGTACAGGGTGACGAATTTATAAAATGGCTTTTCTACAAAGTAACATTTCCCGTAAGAAAATATCTTGAATGAAACACTTCTGCGTGACAAATATTGCTTACCCATAAGGTGATATTTTAGACTGGTATTTAATGAATATTATTGTTAGATACGGGGTGACTCAAATATTATTGAAAATAGAGTTCGTTTAGTTCATAATTCACCCTGTAATTAAAAAAGTCTTCCGTGGAATTTTCCAATTTTTTGTCATTACTCTTAGTTCGAGTACACTATTATAATGTCAAACAGCATTGGCTTTGCTATTATCAATTTTTGAGATACACAGGGTAATATATTAAAAGGGGTGACCGTTATTACAAAAATTGTCAAAAAGTTGTAAACAACGAAAATTTTAAACAGATAAGAGACACATCAACCATCATTGATTGATATGCTAATTTTAAACGTGGTGAAATGAGCAACGAAGATGACGAACGCAGTGGATGCCCAAAAGAGGTTGTCACCGACGAAAAAATCAAAATAGTTCACAAAATAATTTTGAATGATAGTAAAGTGAAGAAGATCGAGATAGCAGACATTGTGAAGATATCATCTGAATGTGTACATCATATCATTCACGAATATTTGTACATGAGAAAGCTGTGTGCAAAATGGATGCCACGCGAGCTCACAATCGATCAGAAGTGCAATAAACCTGAATTTTTGCGTCGATATGTGACAATGGATGAAACATGACTCCATCATTTCACTCTGGAGTCCAACTGACTGTCAGCTGAGTGAACTGCACACGATGAACCGAATCCAAAGCGAGGAAAAACACAATGGTCAGCTGGCATGGTTAAGGTATCAGTATTCTGGGATGCGCAAGGTATAATAATATTCATTGATTACCTCCAAAAGGGCCAGACCGTCAACATCGATTATTATATACCTTCATTGGATCGTTTAAAGGATGAAATCATTGAAAAACAGCCTCATTTGAAGAAAAAAAGGTTCGGTTTCATCAAGACAATGCGCCGTGTCACAAATCAATAAAAACAATGGCAAAATTGCATGAATTGGGCTTCGAATTGCTTCTGCATCCACCGTATTCGCATGATCTTGCCCCCAGCGACTTTTTCCTATTCCCAGACCTCAAAATAATGCTCGCTTGAAAGAAATTTAGCGCCAATGAAGAAGTAATCGCCGAATCTGAGGCCTATTTTGAAGCGAAAAACAAATCGTACTACAAAAATGGTATCTAAAAGTTGGAAGATCGCTATAATCGCTGTATCGTCCTTGAAGGCAACTATGTTGAATAATAAAATCGAATGTTGCCAAAAAAAAATATGTTTACTATGGAAGACCGAGGACACTTTTCAATTGGCATGTGATGATGATGATCTCCTTAAATTCTTAAACTATATAGTTTTTAAAAAAATGAAAATTTGTCCGATAAAACAAGTCTAGTGCTTCAGCGTATGCTAAAAAAAGAACATAAAAAGTTGTATCAACATTCCCCAATATCGATTTGCAATATCCCTTTGTTGCGCTGCAAAATGGCGAAGGAGCTGGGTTCAAAAAATGAAATCTCCCCCAACGATCTAGTTCCTGTAGAAATTGTAAATCTACCCTCAAAGACGAGTCTAGTGCATCAGCGTTTGATGGAATAGAACTTAAAATATTGTACAAACATTCCTCAATTTCGATTTGAAATATCTCCGTCATTGCGTTGCAAAATGGCGAAGGAGCCGGGTTCAAAAATAAAATCAATATAGCAAAGATCTCCGATAACTTTTGCAACGGCCCACATCCCGCTAACAATGTAGGCGTACCAATTTTAACTCCCCCGCATCTTCCATAATAAAGAGCCGAATTGAAGGATGGAATAATCGGATGAAGAACCAACGTTTTTTTTTTTTTATGCACACATAATTGTTCAATCAGGATTTGCTCTGTTCGGCTTTGTTGATCTACGGGAAAGAGAGAAAAAAGTGTTTCCTCCTCCGAACTGTTGATCGTCGATTATTATTACGACCGGGACGCTGCAAAGGTCAGAAAAATTGTTTGCATACTCGAATGAACGGAGTAAACTCTCAAGGCAAGAGGCAGAGTTGGTGAATGAATGCTTTTGTTAGTTCGAGTATCCCCTCTGGCTCCTGTCGGTAACGAGTTTTTGCGTGAATTTGACGTGTTTCTTTGAGTTTTTTATTGGTTTTTCACTGTTGGAGTCTATCGAGGAAAAAAAATATTTTCTCGGAAACTACAAGAGTTAATTGAAATTGAATTTTTAATGATTGTATGAAATTACCATTTTTCGCTTCATTACTTTCACCAATAGACGTTAATGCATCTATTCTTTTAGTTCAGTCAATATGTGTTGATGAATGAGAATCTGAGGTTTGCCACCAAAATTTCGTGTTTGAACATTGAAAAAATGCAAGAAGAGCTAAAAAATTCTTTTTTTTTAATTCTTGTGGGAGAAAAGGTCCATGCCAATGATCCACAAACGATTCAAGACCTTAATGATGAAATTCGTAAAGTTATCGAGGACATACATCCACAAATGTGCGAATTGGTCATGGAAATTTTCAAGAAAAAGATAAGGTGCCTCAGTTGTTGTTACATGGCATAAACTCAGAGTAATAAACATAGATTGAAAGTGCATATGTCATATTCAGTAAGCAAATTTTGTCCCCAACATGAACTATCAAATTTGACATGAAGCGCGCGGAAATGAAAACGTATCAGTGATACGATATTTCACTCAATTCGCGAGTTTCTCCACAAAGAACGTACTTCATATGTCCCATAGTGAATCAACGTTTCATATCAACTCAAAATATTTTGAAATAATCACTTACATATATCAGAAATCAAACTTCAAGCGCGCCAAACGACGTGGAGCAACCGATGACACTAGGAAAGCAAAAGTTGCCAAACCTTGGATTTCAGCAGGTAGATACAGAAAATATTAAATATTCTACTTATAATGAATTCGACATTAAGGAAAAATATCGAATTCCAAATATTCAAATTTACATATTCAATCGAGAATCAATCAAATAAATATGTTCCATTCAATATAATATAGGTACATTCATAACGATAAAGTAAGATGAGGATTTGAAAATATATCACAATCCGACAACGTAATCTAACCATGTTGGGGACATGTGAAAGTTGCGTATACTCCCTCTGTGTTTATTACTCTATTACTCCAAAAATTTGGAGGAACTTGCCCTAAATATTCATTTTCGGAAATATAAACAAAGAGGTCTTCTCTTATTGAATTCAATATTTCCTTAATTTTTTTCGAGAATCACAGTACAATAATTCGATAGACTTGAAATAGATTGGTCTGCCTGGAGATTTCAATCGTCTAAGGTGGAAACTTATCGGAACTATAGGAAGAAGCTATTTTTTGATTTTCTCTTTGCGAATATTGGAATTCCCCAAGAGTGCATTTTAGAGCCAATGTTTTTATTTTAGTATTGTGTGATCTTCGCCAAAATTATTTTTTACTTGAGGGAAACTCTGTTTATAACCAGTCATCAATCAAAAAATGTAACAAATCTATTCTGAACGTACACAACTCCAGCGGTACCGAAAAATACTGTTATTTCGACATGAATTCTTTGTGTTCATCTTCAAAACTACGCACCTTCTCCGTATGAAAGAGATGTCATTCTTGAGCAACCCGCAAATAAGTCAAAGGATTTGTTTGTGAAAGAAAGATTAAATACTATATCCTGATCAGGACCACTTCCATAATTATTTTTTATCATTTCAACTCTCCTAGGCTTTCATAAAACCTCTAAGGAGCTCAAACAGACCACAATGATTTCTTGGTTGGTTTTTTCAATCTGTCGCATTGTCGTTTTAGAAAAAACAAACATAGATCATAAAATTATTGGAATTCCCCAAGAGTGCATTTTAGAGCCATTTTTTCATTTTTGTATTGTGAGATCTACTTCAAAATGATTTTCTACTTGACGGTCACTCTGTTTATAACCACTCATTAATCAAAAAGAGTAACAAATCAATTCTAAACGTACACAACACCAGCGGTACCAAAAAATTCTTTGTGTTCATCTTCAAAACAACTCACCTTCTCCGAATGAAAGAGATGTCATTCTTGAGCAACCCGCAAACAAGTCAAAGGATTCGTTTGTGAAAGAAAGATTAAATACTATATCCTGATCAGGACCACTTCCATAAATATTTTTTATCATTTCAACTCTCCTAGGCTTTCATAAAACCTCTAAGGAGCTCAAACAGACCACAATGATTTCTTGGTTGGTTTTTTCAATCTGTCACATTGCCATTTTAGAAAAAACAAACCTAGATCATGAAATTATTGGAATTCCCCAAGAGTGCATTTTAGGGACAATTTTTTAATTTGGTATTGTGAGATCTACTTCAAAATGATTTTCTACTTGATGGTCACTCTATTTATAACCACTCATTAATCAAAAAGAGTAACAAATCAATTCTAAACGTACACAACACCAGCGGTACCAAAAAATTCTTTGTGTTCATCTTCAAAACAAATCACCTTCTCCGAATGAAAGAGATGTCATTCTTGAGCAACCCGCAAACAAGTCAAAGGATTCGTTTGTGAAAGAAAGATTAAATACTATATCCTGATCAGGACCACTTCCATAAATATTTTTTATCATTTCAACTCTCCTAGGCTTTCATAAAACCTCTAAGGAGCTCAAACAGACCACAATGATTTCTTGGTTGGTTTTTTCAATCTGTCACATTGCCATTTTAGAAAAAACAAACCTAGATCATGAAATTATTGGAATTCCCCAAGAGTGCATTTTAGGGCCAATTTTTTAATTTGGTATTGTGAGATCTACTTCAAAATGATTTTCTACTTGATGGTCACTCTATTTATAACCACTCATTAATCAAAAAGAGTAACAAATCAATTCTAAACGTACACAACTTCAGCGGTACCAAAAAATTCTTTGTGTTCATCCTCAATACAACTCAACTTCTCCGTGTGAAAGAGATGTCATTCTTGAGCAATCCGCAGAAAAGTCAAAGGATTCGTTTGTGAAAGAAAGATTAAATACTATATCCTGATCAGGACCACTTCCATAAATATTTTTTATCATTTCAACTCTCCTAGGCTTTCATAAAACCTCAAAGGAGCTCAAACAGACCACAATGATTTCTTGGTTGGTTTTTTCAATCTGTCACATTGTCATTTTAGAAAAAACAAACCTAGATCATGAAAACTATTGGAATTCCCCAAGAGTGCATTTTAGGGCCAATTTTTTAATTTGGTATTGTGAGATCTACTTCAAAATGATTTTCTACTTGATGGTCACTCTATTTATAACCACTCATTAATCAAAAAGAGTAACAAATCAATTCTAAACGTACACAACTTCAGCGGTACCAAAAAATTCTTTGTGTTCATCCTCAATACAACTCACCTTCTCCGTGTGACAGAGATGTCATTCTTGAGCAACCCGCAGACAAGTCAAAGGATTCGTTTGTGAAAGAAAGATTAAATACTATATCCTGATCAGGACCACTTCCATAAATATTTTTTATCATTTCAACTCTCCTAGGCTTTCATAAAACCTCAAAGGAGCTCAAACAGACCACAATGATTTCTTGGTTGGTTTTTTCAATCTGTCGCATTGTCATTTAAAAAAAAACAAACCTAGATCATGAAAACTATTGGAATTCCTCAAGAGTGCATTTTAGGGCCATTTTTTTAATTTTCATATTGTGAGATCTACTTCAAAATGATTTTCTACTTGATGGTCACACTGTTTCTAACCACTCATTAATCAAAAAGATTAACAAATCAATTCTAAACGTACACAACTTCAGCGGTACCAAAAAATTCTTTGTGTTCATCTTCAAAACAACTCACCTTCTCCGTGTGAAAGAGATGTCATTCTTGAGCAACCCGCAGATGGTAACACTAAATCGAGAGTTGGTACGTCTTAACCATCATCGTTCACGGATTTTCTCCAAACGGAAATTGCATAATTCACAGTACCGTAACGGGCCGATTTGTAGACAAGGGTAGATTGATTTTGTTGGTGTGTCCCGCTGTTGATCGTACAGAAGATGGGCATACGAAGTGGTTTTTTGGGCGCTCGTCTATCTCGCCATCCGACGGCAGACTGGATGGCGTCCTGGCACAAAACGGCGTCCAGACGCTTGCGCCGCCACATAACCGGCCCGCGTCTCGACCTCCCCAGGACGCGAGGATCCCGACACCGGGCCAAGAAAGCCCCCGAAATCTGTTGTTTCTTCTACTTGAAATCTTTATTTTCGTTCGTTGTTTCCAATACTAACAAGTGTTAACACCTTTCAGCAGGGAATCAGGGGGTCTTATGAGGCTTTTATGGCGGCGTATTGACGATGTGAAGGGTGAATTTTAAGGGTTGAAATTTGTTTTTATTTATTTTTAATTCTAGAAAGACTTTTCTCTAATTCTGTGATTATTCCGTTCATTCTTTCACATCTTGTAGAACAAAATCGTGCGAGAATATATCAGAAACGCACAGTTTTCATGGTTATATTTTATTATTAATGGGTGTTTTTTTTTCGCGGTATATAACTTTAAGTTGGCATTACTATTCAATATGGCGACCGATTTAACAGCTGTCAAGTGATTTATTCTCAGTTTGGTTTGGCAATTTATCATGAATAGACTCACAACTGAACAACGCTTGCAAATAGTGCAATTTTATTTCGAAAATTATGGTTCTTTGCGGAATACGTATCGCGCACTACGTCCATTTTATTTTGTTTAGCGATGAAGCGCACTTCTGGTTGAATGGCTACGTCAACAAACAAAACTGCCGCATTTGGAGTGAAGCTAATCCTCAAGTGTATGTCAAAACACCGTTACATCCAGAAAAACTTACTGTTTGGTGCGCTTTATGGGCTGGTGGAATCATTGGTCCGTACTTCTTCAAAAACGATGGTAGCCAGAACGTTACAGTCAATGGTGATCGGTATAGAGCCATGATTAGTTACTTTTTAATTCCTGAATTAAACAATCATGATGTTCAGGAGCTGTGGTTCCAACAAGACGGCGCAACATGTCACACAGATCGTGCCACAATCGATTTATTGAAAGACACATTTGGTGACCGCTTAATTTCACGTTTTGGACCTTTGAATTGGCCTCCAAGATCTTGTGATTTAGCACCGCTAGACTACTTTCTGTGGGGCTATGTAAAGTCATTGGTCTATGCGGATAAGCCACAAACCCTTGACCATTTGGAAGACAACATTCGCCGTGTTATTGCCGATATACGGCCACAAATGTTGGAAAAAGTCATCGAAAATTGGACGTCCAGATTGGACTACATCCGAGCCAGCCGTGGCGGTCATATGCCAGAAATCATATTCAAAATGTAATGCCACAAGATTATCTTGCGGATAAATGAAATTCATGTCAATAGAATAATCCATCGTTGTTTTATTGCAATTTAAAGTTCTATAGCTCAAAAAAACCACCCTTTACTTCAATTTTACATTTTAGAAAGTGTAGAATACGAAAAGTGCTAGAACAAGTTTGGAGCTCTTGCTAGCTCACGTTTAAAATCTACTTAAAAAATTTAGTTTCTGAATTATTTCTTATGACAGCTGTATAACAAAGCGGTCATCTATCCAGGTACTGACCGTACCCAACTGTGCTTATCTCCAAAATCAAAAAACTGTATTATTAAATTTGAAAAAATTTCCGAACCATTCTCTTGGTATGGAAATTCTGATATTTGCCTCATGTAACGTCTACGCTCTTCAATGTTTCCATTGATCTGAACAATTCCTTCTCCAATCTGTTCTGACAATTGGAAGACATCTTTCAGTCTATTTTCTTCTAACTGTATAGGTAATTGTATCCTATTTAAAAATCGAAGAAAACCTATATTAGTCTATTATTATTATATTTCAATTGTCATCCTACCCTTGATCTGTAATTGCTTCCTAATTGTCCAGTATTCTGAAATAATGAACGATAATTTCATCAAAACAAATGCATAAGTTATGAGAGGACGTCCGTTCCTCTTATTAATGTTCTAAGAACGCATCATTCGAAATGAATCCAACACAACATAAGAAACATAATCTAAAGCATTCCAATCGACTAAAATTGAAAAAAAAAAGAAATCACGGAATTTACTAGACTTTTCCACTCTTCCCGCCGGGATGAATAGAGATCGAAGGAGGCTGAATCGCTGAGTGATGCAGACTCGAAAACACGGTCGAGGGTCTCTTTCAACTTCGAAAAGATAAATAAACCAATAGCAACGGAATTCCGTATTCGAACAATCGGAGATCTTTGAAAGCAAATCGGGAGGAACTAGGCCAATCGACTCTGAATTCGTTAAATCAGACAATGCCAGTCTTCCTCGTTCCTTTATCCAGAACTGTCTGATTTTAACCTAGCCGTTGTGCCCATAGAAAACGGTGATCGAAGTTCCTCAATGCAAAAGTGGGCATTAGCAAGCTGGAAATCCCACGTGAAGACTTATTGTTCGTGAATGAAAGCGATCATTTTGAGGTGTGGTAATTTGTGACAATGGGATTGGCAGATTCACGTCTTTTTGATTTTTCAATTACCAGAGTTGGAAGTTCAATCATTTCAGTTTCAGTCATTGATTAGTTATTAAGTTTTTTACTTGACTTGTCGTTACTTGGTGGATTTTTGAGAGTAGTAAACATAGATAGATGGTGCATATGTCACTTTCAGTAAGCTAATTTTGTCCCCAACATGAATTATCAAATTTGACATGAAGCGCGCGGAAATAAAAACATATCAGTGATACGATATTCCACTCAATTCGAGAGTTTCTCCACAAAGAACGCACTTCTTATGTCCCATGGTGAATCAACGTTTCATATTAACTCAAAATATATTCAAATAAATTCCTAAATATATCAGAAATTCAGAAAATAAATTTCAAGCGCGCCAAACGACGTGAAACAACCGATGACACTTGGAAAGCAAAAGTTGCCAAACCTTGGATTTGAGCAGGTAGATACAGGAAATAATAAATATTTTGTTTATTATAAATTCGACAATTCGGAAAAATATCGACTCTGAATTCGTTCAATCAGACAATGCCAGTCTGCCTCGTTCCTTTATCCAGAACTGTCTGATTTTAACCTAGCCGCTGTGCCCATAGAAAACGGTGATCGAAGTTCCTCAATGCAAAAGTGGGCATTAGGAAGCTGGAAATCCCACGTGAAGACTTATTGTTCGTCAATGAAGGCGATCATTTTGAGGTGTGGTAATTTGTGACAATGGAATTGGCAGATCCACGTCTTTTTGATTTTTCAATTACCAGAGTTGGAAGTTCAATCAATTCAGTTTCAGTCATTGATTAGTTATTACGTTTTTACTTGACTTGTCGTTACTTGGTGGATTTTTGATAGTATTGAACATGGATAGAGGGAGCATATGTCATTTTCAGTAAGCTAATTTTGTCCCCAAGATGAACTATCAAATTTGACATGAAGCGCGCGGAAATAAAAATATATCAGTGATACGATATTTCACTCAATTCGCGAGTTTTTCCACAAAGAACGTACTTCTTATGTCCCATAGCGAAGCAACGTTTCTTATTGACTCAAAATATATTGAAATAAATTCCTAAATATATTGGAAATTCAGAAAACAAACTTTAAGCGCGCCATACGACGTGAAACAACCGATGACACAAGGAAAGCAAAAGTTGCCAAACCTTGGATTTCAGCAGGTAGATACAGAAAATAATAAATATTCTTTCTATTCTATTATTTCTATTCGACAAATAGGAAAAATATCGACTCTGTATATATTTTCCCTCTAGAATTTCTGCGATTTCACTGACGTCACTATTCTTTCACTTTTACTACTTTTAATGAAATCTCAACGTTATGAACGTAATGAAAAAGACATTTTCTGTAAATAATGAATTTCTCTGGTTCAAATAAAAAAATTGATTTTCAGGTCATTTGAATTCTTCAAGGAAATATCATATATCTGTAGTTGTTGATACACATTAAATTGTCTTTTGAAATGTATCATCTGAAAAAATTCATCAAATAATAGTTTAAGTCATCATGAATCTTCTGTCAAAAACCCAAAGTAATATTACTCTATGGTCAAAAATGAATTATTTACATCTCAATTCGATTCGACTCCATGCACTTGCATAGAAAATTAACTAGTCCTGTTCAAAATGACAACAAAAACCCTCAAAAAAATCTTCGGTTTTATTTATCCTACCAATGACTGCCTAAAATATGGGTCAATGCTTATGTAGGTAAGTTTAAAGGATCTATTTTTTTTTTCAATAAAGTTACTTCATGATTAATTTCAGCATCAAGGAAAAATCAATAATACTAATTCAAAACATATTTATTCAAATATAAAAGTACAAAATGAGCAATCTACAACTACAAACATTATTCAGTATCATTTTCACTACGTTTCATCGTTTCTTCAGCATCTCCTGAAGATCTCCTGGCCTCCCAGTTGCCTCCACTACCTCCCTCGCTCCAAGAACTGGCAACCATAGAAGTAATGTCAGTGGCGGTTGCCATCTCTTCTTCCTTGGCTCTGGCCTTGGTCTTCATCTCAGTCTCATCTCCTTCTTTGTGATCTTCAGTCCTTGAGTTCCACTCAGATCCTGACCTCTTCTTTTCCATCTCCGTCATCTTCATCATAGTGTGAGCTTCCTTCGCCTCGTTTGACATCTTCTCAGGCTTAGAGTCCATCTTCTCAGCCTCTCCTTCTGATTCCCTGTAGGTTTGTGGGGGAGTGTACTTTGGAGGAGGACTGTAAGAAGGAGCAGGATAACTAGGCTCTTTGTATGCTGGTGGAGCGGAGTAGGTTTGTTGAGGTGCAGAGTAAGAGGGTTCTGGGTGTTTGTAAGCAGATGGAGCTTTGTAGGATGGAGCTGGTGCTGGAGCTTGGTAAGAACTTGAGGTTGGCGCTGGTGCTGGTGCAGAATAAGAAGGTGCTGGAGCTGGTGCTTGGTAAGAAGGTGCAGGTGGGCTGTACACAGGAGCTGGTTGGGGTTTGTAAGTTGGAGCTTGGTAAGCGGCGGGTTTATAAGCTGGAGGTGGGGCATAGGAAGGTGCAGGTGGGTTGTAAGCTGGTGGGCTATACGGAGGAGGTTGAGGTTTGTAAGCTGGAGCTGGTGCTGGGTAAGCAGCAGGTTTATAAGATGGTGGTGGAGGATAGGCAGGTGCAGGTGGGTTGTACGCTTGAGGTTTGTAAGAAGGCTGGGGTGGAGTGTAAGCTGGCTGTTTATACACTGGAGCTTGGTATTGAGGAGCCTTGTACTGTGGAGGGGCGACATCAAGCTGGCCATACATTGGTGCTGGTGCTTTGTACTGTTGATATGCCTGGGGAGGCTTGTAAGCTGGAGGAGCATAACTGGGTGCGTTGTAGGCTGGTGGTGAGTAAGGTGCAGGTGCCTGATAAGTCGGGGCCTTGTATGCTGGAGCTGAGTAGGTTGGTTTGTAAACTGGTCCTTTGTACGCTGGAGGAGTATAAGCTGGAGCCTTATACACTGGAGTCTGATAAGCAGGAGTAGAGTAAACTGGAGGTTTGTAGCTGGGCTGTTGATATCCGTAAGGCCTTGGATAACCGTAGGACCTAGCTGAAGCTCTGTAACTTCCATAACTTCCACCATAATGAGGGCCTGCTGGGGCGTATCCTGCGAGGTTGGGTTGGCAAGTGATCACAAGTCCTCCGTGACCTCCCTTCTTCAACTTCTTTCCTTTGGGGGCAGGCATGTAGGCAGGGGGCATTCCGTATCCACCACCGTAACCTCCATCATAGGCAGATCTCATGTGTTCTTCCATATCTTCATCCTCGTCCTCGCTTAGCCTGGCCATGGTACCCTCGTCGACCTCGATGGTGTTCATCATGGCATCTTCTTCAGCGCTCCTCATCGTGTCCATCTCCTCGTTCTCAGACTTCAGAATGTCCTCGGGTTTGCTCTCTTCAGTTGCCCTGTGGGTGTGGTGGCCGGTGGAACTGTCGTGCTTGCTGTTGTCACCATCTCCAGCGCGGTATGAGCTGTAGGCTGCATGGGGTGAGGTATATCCTTTGGTGGCTGGAGCATTGTAAACTGGAGCCTTGGTTGGATAGGCTGGAGCTGCTGGAGCATAAGCTGGCTTGGTTGGAGCTGCGTAACCTGGTTTGGGAGCTGCATACTCAGGTTTAGGGTAGGCAGAGGCGTCGTAGGGCTGTGCTGCGTAGGCTGCTTGAGGATATGCTGGTGCAGGCGCTGCGTAGGCTGGCTCGCATACCTGGAATGGTCGTTGGGATGGTCCACTGGGTCTGATCTCGACGCAGAAGGTGGTGGTGGTCGACTTCTTCTTACGGTTGATGGGGGTGAGTTGGCTGTCGTCGTCTTCGAAGTGTTTCTGGGTGTCCAGACCGGTGGTTGCGGCCAGGGTTCCGTTGAGGAGTAAGGCGAATACGCCCACTGAGAGTAATGTGACTCGCATGTTGGCTAATGCTGTGGACGGAATGAGTTGTGAAGTGGAAGCGTCCGTATTTATAATTGGAATGAAAAGTGCAGATCAGCGTTTCTTCGACGCGTTCAACGTATGGGAAATGAAGTTGGAGAGTTTTCGGAACTGAAAATGGAATTATCGATGTTCCTTTCGAATTTCTTCGGTTATTATGATTGAATTTTTTTTTCAATCGTCGAGGAATACTACTTGGTTAATTGATACCCGTTAAATTTTATTTTTTTCATACAAAACAAATTAGGTTTCATAGATTATTCTGCACAGCATATCGCGTTGAAATAATGTGGATTTGGTTTTTTTTGAAATGCTTGGGGAGTTTCATGTGTTTTTTCAACGTATACATTTTACAAATTTGCCTTCTATTTCAATGACTTATATTTTATATTCGAGGAACTCATTTTCTAACATACATCATTAAAAATTCAATTTCTCTCTTTCTCAAGTGTGAATAAAGTAGGTTTAAAAAAAGGAATCCCGAATACTTCAATTTGTTTTTTCTACGAAGATATGTGCCTATAAATAGTACTCCTATAATTCAGTGTTTTCGTGGTATTGGAAACAAATAATTACTGATTTGTATTGATTGGTGATTTGTATTTCAAAAAATTACCAGAACCGGTAGAGTCACCACAAAAAATACTGAATCAAAGGAGTATCATTCAGAGGTACCTGTATCTAAACGGCGTCTTAGAAAAAAAAATTAAAGTATTCCTAACTAATCTTCATATATTTTATTCACAACAGAAAAGGAGTGACGTAGTCCCTGGACACCCTGTATATCCAATAACAGATTTTAAAAAAAGCAATGAATTTCGTCTTTATTATTGAAAACTACGAGTTATCAGGTTTTTCCTTCAAAATACTTGTATAAGACGTTACATGGAGAGGTCACCCATCCAGATAGTGAACCTGATCGATAGTACTTGAATTCTAATCATGAAAACTACATCTTCTATTCTAAAAATCAATTTTCAACAAAATCTAAAAGTTTTTGACTGCGAAGTAGATCTTCCATTACTGTAAACGGAAATTATTTTCGTTTTTCTACTACCAGTTTTGAATCATAACTCTCTTTTTTTTTATCAATTGAATTCATCGTGTTTTCTTCAGGAACACAGAAAATTTCACCGAAATTTGTCGAATACAGGATGTTCCTAAATTGCAGGTACAAATGAACATCATTCCTCGGATGAATTTGAGAAAAAAAGGCGTATAAATATAATATTTAACTTTAATTTAGCATAGATATTCCAATTTAAAGTTTTTAGCATGTGATATGCTAATTTTGTATGCAAATCTACAAGATGATATTTTTTCTGGAATCTCCTTCTTCCAGAACTTTTCTTTTTGGTGGACCACTGGTAGTTTAGAAAAGTGCAAATAGAAACTTTGATCCAGTTCTACATTTTTTGGTTTCTTGTAATTTTGTAGTATCTGCTACTGATTTCGAGAAGAAAATTTCCTATTTTGTTTATTTATTGAATAAATTTCAGCCCTGAGGAAGTGGAAATATGTCCACGAATCGTTGGCAAATTAGAAAAGTGTTTACCTATTTATTTAACATTTAACATTTCCGTCAATACTCTAATAATCCTCAGAAAAATTCAAACTATTATAAATATCCAGTTAGAAGGCTGTGATAAATGAAAATTAATTGTGATATCGCCCAATTTGTAACGAAAATTAATGAAGATTCGATAAATTGGTATAATCATCATAACAAAGTGGTTCAAGAAGAAACACCCTGTATCTCGAAAAAAACGTTCGTGAGCCCATGTTTATAGGAATTTTTTTCTTCAAAATTATTCAAGGAGTCTTTCATTTCCTTTTGTACCTCCAATTTAGGAACACCTTGTATTTCCTGAGGTAATATGGTTTTATTTTACACCTATTTCTTTATTAGATTGAAATTTTCCAAATAATTCAGAAAAATTTGAATAAAGTCTCTTGAAACATTCATTCAAACATCATTCGTAAAGATATCTCCGATATTCATGAGTATTCAATCTTAACATAAAAAAAATAGGATTGAATATCAGATGAAAAATTCCAATCCACATTTTTTGCTTCACTCTGACATTTAAAAATAGCGTGAATTTTCCTCGTCTCCTACAAAAACTTCTATCGCATATATACAATTTCACACTCGAGAAAATAGGTTGATCAGGTGTAAACAGAAATATCAATATTTCCTAGAAATTCTCCAATAAAATCACATTTCGTAATTCACAATTCTCCTAAAATTAGGTCAAAGTTCAGAACACCACTTAACAGCGTACCGACGTATTTGAATTACCTAATTGCCAGTTTGCACATTCTTGATTTTGTGTTTAATGATGAGTTCGACGCAGAAATAATTGATGTCGTTCGAAATATGTACAAGGGTTGTTCGAGATGTAATTATACTGGAGGGCACTTATTTATTCAACGAATGAATAAATTCTAGAACTTGGTTCAGGATCTTTTGAGCACTATCGGGGACCTTAGAGGCCACGAAACTTACAATATACAGGGTTTTCCAATAGCAACTATAAAATTCATTGTGTAGTGTTTTTTGACATGTCTTAGGTCATTTGTGTTCAGTAGGTTATAGCATATATTATAACGGATGTTTTTTTCGAGGTATATAACTTTAAATTGGCATTACTGTTCAAGATAGCGACCGATTCAACAGCTGTCAAGTGATTTATTATCAGTTTGGTTTGGCAATTCATCATGAATAGACTCACGCCTGAACAACGCTTGCAAATAGTGCAATTTTATTTAGAAAATAATGGTTCTGTGCGGAAAACGTATCGCGCACTACGTCCATTTTATTTTGTTTAGCGATGAAGCGCAGTTCTGGTTGAATGGTTACGTCAACAAACAAAACTGCCGCATTTGGAGTGAAGCTAATCCTCAAGTGTATGTCGAAACACCGTTACATCCAGAAAAACTGACTGTTTGGTTCGCTTTATGGGCTGGTGGAATCATTGGTCCGTACTTCTTCAAAAACGATGATGGCCAGAACGTTACAGTCAATGGTGATCGGTATAGAGTCATGATTACTAACTTTTTCATTCCTGAATTGAACAACCATGATGTCCAGGAGCTGTGGTTCCAACAAGACGAAGCAACATGTCACACAGCTCGTGCCACAATCGATTTATTGAAAGACACGTTTGGTGACCGCCTAATTTCACGTTTTGGACCTGTGAATTGGCCTCCAAGAACTTGTGATTTAACACCGCTAGACTACTTTGATTGGGGCTATGTAAAGTCATTGGCCTATGCGAATAAATCACAAACCCTTGACCATTTGGAAGACAACATTCACCGTGTTATTGCCGATATACGGCCACAAATGTTGGAAAAAGTCATCGAAAATTGGACGTCCAGATTGGACTACATCCGAGCCAACCGTGGCGGTCATATGCCAGAAATCATATTTCAAATGTAATGCTACAAGATTATCTTACGGATAAGTAAAATTCATGTCAATCGAATAATCCATCGTTGTTTTATTGCAATTTAAAGTTCTATAGCTCTAAAAAAACACCCTTTACATAGTTTTCCAATAGGAACTGAACAATATACTGTGTATAGTTTCACGACATGCCTTATGTCATTTGTGTTCAGTAGGTTATACCATATATACAGGGTGATTCACAGCAATGGCCTATTAGACGTTTAAGGAAATTATTAATTAATCATAATTTTGTGCTGAAAATTTGCAAGTTTGAGACAATTATCTTTCTCCCTAAAATATTTTCAGATCTCTACAACTTCCGGTTATACCTGAAACAGACTACTATTCTGCAAATATGTAGTATTATAAGACTGTTTGCAGTTTGGAGAATAAAAATGTTTATAGAATAAAATGCTTATTGGATCGAAAATGTACGGGGTGTTTACAAGAAGATCATGAACTTGGACAACTACAATTCATCAAAACTCAAGATTTTCAAATTAGAATCTATATCTTTTATTATTTCAGTTAATTCTACTTACAAAAATAGTGGAGGTTACTTGAGCTAACCCTATACCCAAAATGAATACTTTCATACTTTCTAATTTGAAAATCTTGAGTTTTGATGAATTTGAGTTGTCCAAGTTCATGATCTTCTGATAAACACCCTGTACATATTTCGTCTGAATCGCGAACAGGTTTAGGTTAAATACTAAGTATTGGGAGAATCGAAAATGATAAAGGTTTTTTCGAAAAAAATTTTTTTTTGCAGAAATATTCTAAAAAATTTGAGTCACCACCATTTTTTCATGAACCGTTAGTTTTTACCCAATGTGAGGCACATTGCTGAAATTGTCATCAAAATGCTATCTAATGAAGCAATAATATACTGAAAAAAGTAGTAGTCTGTTTCCAGTATAACCGGAAGTTGTAGAGATCTGAAAATATTTTAGGGAGAAAGACCATAGTCTCAAACCTCAAAAATTATCGCTTAAGATTTCTGTCAAGGGAGTCTGAGAATCATTTTTATACTTTCTTTCTTTAAATTTAACAAATTTTTTAAGAGAAATTAGCATAATATCCATCATTCCAAATTAATTTTTCAGTTTAAAATGGACAGTTCGAAAATATTTTATGCACAATATTTTAGAGGTTTATTTCACCCTATTTCAATATAGGAGATGACTGAACCTGTGAAGAACTCCTAATTTTAATCTTATCCAAGGTAAATTTTCAATGGAATTCATATCTAGAATTTTTTACATAATTCGGTGAATACCAAAATTTTCATCTCAAAAAGACAATCTCATTAATTTTTAATTCAGATTTGTAATTTTTTCCACAATAATAAATAACTTACACATAAGGAAATACTGACAAAGCAAGGAATCATATCAGGTGAATAAATTAAATACTAGAAAATATCATACATATCACGTAAATCTAATATTATTATCTCTTCAATATCATCTCTTCTCTTTCTTCTTCTTCTCGTTCTTATGTGAAGCAGATATCTTCATAACATTCTCGCTTTTAATCGACAAATGTGTTGCTTTTTCTGTTGAAACCGAAGGCAGTGTCTCAACATCAGATACCTCTTTGACCTTCTGCTTCAGCGTTGTGGATGTTGCTGCTTCAGTGGTGGTCACATCGCAAGCTGTTGTGGTGGACACTTTAACTGTTGTTGCCTTTGTTATTTCTTTAGCTTTTTCAGTAGATGCGACAACAGCTGGTTTCTCCGGTTCCTCCTCCTTCAAAACCTGATCAGGGCAGCTTTGAACCTCCTCTTGAGGGTGCAAGGTGTTGTTATCACCGTCATAATCAAAATCATAAGTCAGCAAGGTACCTGGAGGGTATGGTGGTGGCATATAACTCGGATATTGCTGCTGCAGGTTCCTGTTACCCACGTTGTCCATCATCTGCATCGATTGGTCATACAGAGGTCGCTCCCCGAACTCCGGGGCGTGCAGATCTCTAGCCTCCTCGGTAATCTCCGATTTCTCCACGGTCATCATGTCGGAAATTGGGCAAGGCCGGTCCTGGTCCAGATAAACATCCGGCAGTTTCACTACAGAAACGTAAGGCGACTGCTTGGGAAGGTTATCGACAGCCCAAAAGTTGTTGAGAAGCCCGGGTAACTCTTCGTCATCTAAATTTTCTTCGGTTTCTGTTGTGGTGCTGGGAGCCTTCTTCGTGGGTAACCCTAGCCTAGCTTCTATCTTGCACTGGGAGTTATCTTGCAGCGTTTTATATCTGTAATCTGGAGGGACAGCATCCAGGGAAACTGACAGAATCACAACCACACAAATAACTTTTAGGATCATCTTTTAACATCGATTAAGAGGCGTAAGATACTGTAGAAATTTCTTGTGAGATGCTTGCTTTCGACGTGTATGACTTATATAGATGTAACGCTCGTTGTTTTTTGCGTTTTTCGAATTGTTTAAAGAAGAAAACACGAAGTTTACTGTATCGTCTGGAAGACATGACAAAACGTTGATTATGTATAAGGTGACTAAAGGTATGGTAAGATGGGATTTTGCACGTAACTGCTTGGATTTCTGAATTTTATCCTTGATATTCGATTTTCGGTGTTTTTTGGTCGAATAGCACAAATTGTTGTAATTTTATCTGTTTGGTTTTTCGTGCATTAGTTTCAAACAACGTTTCGCCTAAATTTTCGAGTTTTAACCGAATATTATCCTAAACTATTCATTGAACTTATCAAAAAAGGAATAAATGTTTTAATTCAATTCTATCCTTCCAAAACAAAGGGATTCTATCTTCAGAGTAGGTTTGAAATTTGAATTCACTGGTTGAATCGGCCCAATTGTTTCAGCCAAAATTTTTATTCTAAACAGATCGAAGTAGATATTCTTTGATCTATTGAGAATGGAAAAAAATTAGCTCTGAAGTATTTTCAATGTTTCGAGTTGAATAGCTTTCTAAATGGATTTTTTTCAGTCTGCTTTTTCAACTTCCAACCTTCAAAATCGACAGATCGAAAACTAGATATTTTATAATTCTTTCACAGTTTTAGGCATCGAAATTGAATTCAAAACTAATTTTAGATGAACAGTCCTAGATATACATTAAAAAAACCTCGAGGATATAAATTAGTATCTATTAAAAATGGTAACTAATATACAGGGTGGTCCTAAATTAAAATGAGAGATTCCCCTGATAATTTATATAAAAAAAGGCCTACAAACATGAAACAGGATGGTAAAGTTTGATTTTTTTCAGGTTTTCTGCCATAGCATGCACTTCACGAGATATTCAACTAAAATTTTGCATAGTAATTCCAATTTAGAGTTTACATCAAGTGATATGCTAATTTCGGTTGAGAACCTACAAGGTGCTATTTTTTTGAAACATTTTTCAGCCAGAAATTTTTTGGTGGACTAGTTTTTTAAAAATGTAGAAAGAAACTTTACTCTTGTACTTAACTTTGCTTTTTGATTTCTTGTAGTTTCATCCTATCTTCTACAGTTTTCGAGAAAAAAATTTCCAAAAATTCATCAAATTATTAAAGAAATCCAGTTAGTAAGCTGTGATTAAAAAATAAATTATTAGTTTTGGTGCTTATTTTCGTGATCTGTAGCAATGTTTCATGAAGATTTCATAAACTCGTATAATTATCACAAAAGAAGTAGGGCTACAAGCTTCAAGCAACACTCTGTATCTCGAAAACTAAGCATTTTTGAGCCTCTGTTTATAGTACATTTTTCTTTCTCAAAATTAACGAATTTAGAAGCATCCTGTATAGCATTTGAGTTATGAAAAATGACTTTGAATCGTTCTACTATGGAAATCCTTCACAGATGAATATGTGAAAATATTTTCTCGGATGTTGATACGTGAAATAACTGTTTTGAAATATTATAAACTTCGATTGACCTCCAATTTCTCATCATCGTTGTGTAACATTTTGCCGATACGAAAATGATGACGGAGTTTTTGGTACAATAACTTGCACTACTTTTCATTCGTACTCATTGTTATATACGTGGGAAGACCGAAAATGTGAAATTCCATTATACAGGGTGATCCAGATTTTAGTGCAATAACTTTGGCGTCGGATGGAACAACTCTTTTCATGAAAAAAATTCCCATAAACATATATCCTAACAAGCTTCGTTTTCGAGATACAGGGTGTCGACGTTTGAAAAGATTTTTTTTTTACTTATAACTCTAGTATTATTACATTCAATGGTTTAGTTTTTGGGTAATATCTTGATAATGTAATGTTTCGAATTGGGTAAATGTCTCCTGCCAAAATCATCCAGTGGCGTAGATATAAGGGTGCGATGATACTTTTCTGTTGGAAATCTACACCACTGTCTTTTTTTAAGAAAAAATTATTTCAATTATGAGAGCAATAAAGCATCATAAAAAAAAGATCCTGAATTTTTTCATAGAATGCGCCATTTTTGAGAAATTTACTGGGTGATATTTTTTCTGGAACAATGCCTGCTTCTTTCCTCCAGAACTTTTTTTTTTGTAGACCACTGCTAGTTCAAGAAAATGTAGAAATGAACTCTGATCTAGTATTGGACTTTTTGGTTTCTGGTTGTTTTGTCGTATCTGCTACCAATTTCGAGAAAAAAAATTTCAAACAATTCTTTAGTAGCTTAGTGTTTAGTTTAGTGATGAATTATAAATTAATTATGAGTTTTGGTACTTATTTACGCAATATGTAGCAAAGATTGATAATATATTATAATAATTTTATAATGGTTTATGTAATCATCACAAAATTTATCATGAATAGACTCACGCCTGAACAACGCTTGCAAATAGTGCAATTTTATTTCGAAAATTATAGTTCTGTGCGGAATACGTATCGCGCACTACGTCCATTTTATTTTGTTTAGCGATGAAGCGCACTTCTGGTTGAATGGCTACCTCAACAAACAAAACTGCCGCATTTGGAGTGAAGCTAATCCTCAAGTGTATGTCGAAACACCGTTACATCCAGAAAAACTGACTCTTTGGTGCGCTTTCTGGGCTGGTGGAATCATTGGTCCGTACTTCTTCAAAAACGATGATGGCCAGAACGTTACAGTCAATGGTGATCGGTATAGAGCCATGATTACTAACTTTTTTATTCCTGAATTGAACAACCATGATGTCCAGGAGCTGTGGTTCCAACAAGACGGCGCAACATGTCACACAGCTCGTGCCACAATCGATTTATTGAAAGACACGTTTGCTGACCGCCTAATTTCACGTTTTGGACCTGTGAATTGGCCTCCAAGATCTTGTGATTTAGCACCGCTAGACTACTTTCTATGGGGCTATGTAAAGTCATTGGTCTATGCGGATAAGCCACAAACCCTTGACCATTTGGAAGACAACATTCGCCGTGTTATTGCCGATATACGGCCACAAATGTTGGAAAAAGTCATCGAAAATTGGACGTCCAGATTGGACTACATCCGAGCCAGTCGTGGCGGTCATATGCCAGAAATCATATTTAAAATGTAATGCCACAAGATTATCTTGCGGATAAATAAAATTCATGTCAATCGAATAATCCATCGTTGTTTTATTGCAATTTAAAGTTCTATAGCTGTAAAAAAACACCCTTTAGTTTCACTTATAATATAATAAAAATAATTCTCATAGAAACGTTAAGCTGTGCATCAATTTTATGAACATGAGTACCATTGAACCAAACAGAACAACAGTATTCAGCAGCAGAAAAAAACAAGGCCAAAGCTGCCTTAGGAAGAGTGCTGGCATCAGCACCCCATGAAGAACCAGCTAATTCTTGAAGAATATTATTCATCGACTTCAATGATTGAATTAAAAGTGGTCAAATCAATATTACGTGCAAAAACAGACCTTCACTCGCTTCCGTATCGATTTCTGAACAACTGAAAAATATCGCACGAGATTGGATGCTACGATCAGATCATAAATTCTATCCTGGAAGAAAGCCTTTGCAGAGGAAAGTTCGAAAGCCACCGATATTGCCTCAAAGTTGAGGCAATATTTTCGAAGTCTGAAACAACAAACCCATCATCCATCTTGATAACCGAAGCTGATAGAAAACATCGAGGTAGACAGAGAGTGGAAAGTTGAAAGAATCCGTGATAAAATTAGTGTTGGAGGGACCAAATTCACTTCGAGGAAAGTCCGGAACTCGCGGAACCGATATCCCGATTGATTAGAGGATTAGTCTGGATCGGGGAAAATCGAAAATCCTCGTTATTTCCTAAATTTGAACAGGAAATTGTTTGAAACAGTTACTTTGTGATTCACCGGGATGCCCTATTAGACGTTTATGGAAAACTAATCATAATTTTGAGCTGAAAATTTGCATATTGAGGTTTGAGACAATGATCTTCCTCCCTAAAATATTTTCAGATCTTTACAACTTCCGGTTATACCGGAAACAGACTACTACTTCCTTATTTCAAATAGCACACCCATTATATTATTGCATCATTAAATAGCTTTTTTGATTGCAATTTCGGCAATATGCCATACCTTGGGTAAAAACTCAACGGTTCATGAGTTATTGGGATTCTAAAAGAAAAATGGTGGCGATGAGGACTCACATTTTTTTGAATATTTCAGCAGAAAAAGCTTTTTTCGAACAATTTTTTTCTTTTTCGATTCTGCAAATACGTAGTATTATAAGACTGTTTGCGGCTTGGACGAAAAATGTACAGAGTGTTAATAAGAAGATCGTGAACTTGGTCAACTCAAATTCATCAAAACTCAAGATTTTCAAATTAGAACCTATATTTTTCATTATTTGAGTCGATTCTACGTACAAAAATAGTGGGGGTTTCTTAAGCAAACCCTTCACCTAAAATGAATACCTACTTCAAGAGTTTTCGAGGAAGAACTTTAAATGATGAAAAACCGCTCTTTATAACTGTGTGAATAACTGTCCGTGACCGGAAAACACAGAAAGAAACTAAAATTCGATGTTTGGATCACTAAATTTTACGTTTAATGAATTTTAATTGATTTTTCGTTGGAATTGTTGAGAAATCCATAAACCAATACCATTTTCAATTATGAATAATTCATTACAATTCTTGATATGTAAAATTTAGTTATGGAAAGATCGAATTTCAGTTCCTTTCTGTGTTTTTCGGAAGTCACAGACTACTCCACACAGTTATAAATAGCGGTTTTTCTTCATTTAAAGTTTTTCCTTGATAACTCTTAAAGTATTCATTTTAGGTATAGGGTGTGATTAAGTAACACCCACTATTTTTGTACATAAAATCGACTGCAATAATAAAAAATATAGGTTCTAGTTTGAAAATCTTGAGTATTGATGAATTTGAGTTGTCCAAGTTCATGATCTTGTTATAAATACTCTGTACATTTTTGTTCCAAGCCGCAAACAGTCTTATAATCCTACGTATTTGCAGAATCAAAAAAAAAAAAAAATTTTTCGAAAAAAGCTCTTTCTGCTGGAATATTCCAAAAAATGTGAGTCCTCATCGCCACCATTTTTTCAAATAGAATCCCAATAACTCATGAACCGTTGATTTTTTACCCAAGGTATAGCTATCTAATGATGCAATAATATACTGGGTGTGCCATTTGAAATAAGGAAGTAGTAGCCTGTTTCCGGTACAATCGGAAGTTGTAGAGATCTGAAAATATTTTAGGGAGGAAGATCATTGTTTCAAACTCCAATATCCAAATTTTCAGCTCAAAATTATGATTAGTTTTCCATAAACATCTAATAGGCTATCCCGGTGAATCACCCTGTATAGGGTGGGCTCAAGGGAGTGGAAATGGGGGATACTGAAGGTAACTAACACCTCCCGCCCAAGATTTTCAAATTACAAAATTTCAGAATTATCTCAAAGACGAAGAACGAAATTTTTTCCATAAAAATGAGCCATCAATCATTTTATGTATCTTAGAAATCGACACAGCAGCAGAAAATCGAATCCTTTTACGGTTTATGAGTTCATTATCGCTTTCAAGATGATAACATAGGCGTTCAACTTTGCTTCGAAATTCGAGGCTTTATTGTAAAAAAACTGATCATACATTTATGATTCAAAGTATTGTCCATAGCTGGCCACTACTTTCTCCCATCTTTCGGGCAGCGTGCGAATCCTGCGTTGAAAAAACTGGTCATCTTTTGAAGTGATCCACGAATCGATCAAATTTTTTACTGCTTTATAAGACCGGAAGTGCTGGTCAGCCAGGCCAGTGCCATTGATCGAAACAAGTGATAGTCCGAGTCTGGAGAATACGTCGGGTGGAGTAGGACTTCCCATTTCAACGTTTCCAAGTATATCTTGACCATTTTCGCAACATGCTGTAAAATCACTTTTTCATGTCTATCGTTGTATTGCGGTCGTTTGTCTGTTTCAATGTTCGGCTCAAACGCATTAATTGAGTTCGATAACGATCTGTGATTGTTTCAGTCGGTTTTAACAACTCATAATACACTACGCCGAGCTGGTCGCACCAAATACTGAGCATGACCTTGGAACTTGAATATTCGGTTTGGCCTCGACGTGGAAGCATGACCGGAATATCCTCATGATTTTGTGCGCTTGGGGTTATCGTAACAAACCCATTTTTCGTCTCCAGTCACAATGCGATGCAGAAATCCCTTCCGTCTTTGCCTTGCAAGCAGCTGTTTACAAGCAAACAAACACCGTTCAACATCTCTGGGCTTCAACTCCTACGGCATCCAATTTCCTTGTTTCTGAATCATTCCCATGACTTTCAAGCGTTTTGAAATGGCTTGTTGCGCCACTTCCAATGATCCTGCAATTTCTTGTTGCTTTTGACACGAGTCTTGATGAAGTAATGCCCCCACTTCTACATCTTCAAAAAACTTCTCTCTTCCACCGCCATGTTGGTCTTCGACGTCAAAATCAAATCAAAAATAAAAAAAAGTGGCGATGGGACACAGTAACAAAACCTGCACACGGCTCAACTGATTTTTCTAACTCGTATCTACAATCTCTAAACTCTGAAGGGTCTTACAGAGGCCTAGGAGAGAAAATATATAATCTAATAATCTTTCAGGTGTGCCTGCGACTTCCACAGAAACCTCAACCTAGAAGAGGTCGATCTGATATCGGAGAAATCCCTCAGGGCCGTAGAAGAACTAGTGTTACTGCTGAAAGGCTGTACTTTGATTCAAATCCGAGAATCTAGCCGTATAAAAAATGTCTTCCGCTTTCAGATGTGCACAACAACTGGATATTCCGACCAAGGCCGCATATAAACAGTTTCTCGGTAGAAGAAAAAGTTTACCACGCGCTGAGAAAAGGCAACAAACGCAGTCTACACAGATTGGTAACCAGAGATAGAGCGGAGGATGGTGTCAGTGGCTTACAAATCTTCCTAACGAAATTGAAACAGCCGATAATTCCACAGTTCATTCAAGCTCTGGCGGTCGGTAAGATCAACTAACCTC
This sequence comes from Harmonia axyridis, assembly GCF_914767665.1. Taxonomy (NCBI): domain Eukaryota; kingdom Metazoa; phylum Arthropoda; class Insecta; order Coleoptera; family Coccinellidae; genus Harmonia; species Harmonia axyridis. Next base: position 39,671,036 of record NC_059505.1, read on the forward strand.
ACATAACCTATTCGACTTGACAGCTATTGAAATAAAAATTGATTATATCTTACAGATGAAAACAAAGGCATAACAGCTGACATCGTGGCAGTGGATATGTTAGGCCTCATGAGACAAAACCTACTTCCTAGGCATCTTCGTTTGATAACAGCTGTATTCGATTTGCTCCATTGTGCAGTCAAAAACACCCACACTGATGAGCTCAAAGGGAGCGCAGTTCCCTTGTCGATGCTGCCCATTTTCTTTCAGCTAGAGGTAACCTTCTCGGAATTGCTCAGCATGCAAGTGAATATCTCACCTTACCAATTTTCAAATTTGGAATATGCCTCATGTCCACATACAGATAACTAAAATATTCAAATGCTACAACCTAATAGTTTTTCTTACTTTTTTAAATTCTTGCTACATTTTCCAGACGCTTAATATTCCACGTTGGAGGCGTTTGGTAGCAGTTCTAATGGAAATGATTCGATTAGCTCCCTCTCAGCTAAATATCGCTCAACATCCTGAAGATCAACAAGTTTCCAGAATTCCAAGATAATCGAATTGTACATTTCTACATGGCTGTACATTCGGTAAAAATGAAAAGGATAAAAATTCATCTATCAATATTTTTTCGTATCAATAAATAATCTGATATATAGAAATTTTAGGAATTTTTTAGTTTTCTTTCGTCATTTATTCTCTATTTTCTAAATCATTCTGTGATTTAGAACACAGACTAGACATATTCACTTTTTATAGAGTGAATTTAAATCAGAATCATAGACATATTATGCAATGTCTATTGTCTATGAACATAATCTGTATTCTAACCTTATTAGAACTATTAATTAATAATTTTTTCGTTATAATCACTCTACCCTTTAAATTAAATTTCAAATCAAACAAAATCTACCAGACGTCAGAAAGAATTGGTTGTAATCAACTTTCGTATTATAGCGTTGGACTTTGGCATTAGGGTGAGTGAATTTTACGACTTGATTTTATTTTTGATAATTACTTAAAAGGGGAGATGAGTGTTAACGAGAATAGATTAGAGGCAATTCAAACATTAAATAAGCATAAAGGTAGAGTTTGGCATGTCAGTTGGCATCCGGAAGGCAAAACGTTTGCTTCTTGCGGAGAAGACTGTACCATTAGAATATGGTCGATGGAAGGGAAAAACCAGTGGGTGAACAAGGTTGTGCTTATGGACGGTCATAAACGTACTGTCAGGCAAGTATCTTGGTCGCCCTGTGGAAATTACTTAGCTTCTGCCAGTTTTGACGGTACAACCTGCATTTGGGACAAGAAATCTGGTCAGTTCGAATGCAACGCTACTCTGGAAGGGCATGAAAACGAAGTAAAAAGTGTAGCGTGGGCCCCCAACGGCAAACTGCTTGCTACTTGTAGTAGGGACAAATCTGTATGGGTATGGGAGCTAGTGGATGATGAAGAATATGACTGTGCGGCTGTACTGAACGCCCATTCTCAAGATGTAAAGAAGGTTTGTTATTTAGAATTGATTTTGATTGATTATAAAGAATACAGTTTATAATTTGTAGGTGACATGGCATCCAAACAGTGAAATCCTAGCATCATGTTCATATGACAACACCATAAAACTCTTTCAAGATGATCCAAGAGAAGGAGATTGGACTTGTCAGAGCACTCTTGAAGGACACCATTCCACTGTGTGGAGCGTAGAATTTGATAAATCCGGAGAAAGATTGGCCTCTTGCAGTGATGATTTAACATTGAAAATCTGGACTTTGGAGGAAGGAGAATGGAAGTGTGCTTATACTGTTGAAGGTTTCCACAATAGAACCATTTATGACCTGAGTTGGAGTCCTACTGGTTACATTGCAACAGCTTCAGGCGATGATGGATTGAGAATTTTCAAGGAAGAGACAGAGCCAGGAGCAGACAAAAAAGTTTACAATATGGTTGTAGAGAATCGTCAAGCGCACAGTCAGGATCTCAATTCTGTTGCTTGGAACCCTGTAGATCCCAGTTTGTTGGTTACCTGCAGTGATGACGGGGAGGTTAAAGTGTGGCACTTTGAGTAGTCGGTTTTGAGACAAATTTTTAATATTTTATTCGGACTAAGATGAGTATTTTATAAGGCCTATTTTCTGGAACAGAATGTATGTAAAAAATTTAGATGGGGTTGATACTTTTCAAGAATCCTATCATCCCATCTAAACACAAATATTAGAGGATAAGCAAAAAAGTCTTTTATTGTTTGTCAACAAACAGATTTTTGTGGGTAAATAAATTCTTTAGCTATTTCTTTTGTTGATCTTGCCTTGTTGGCAATTCCTATGAATATTTATATATAGATGCCATTAAAATTATCAATATCTAAACAATTTTTTTTTCCTTCAGTAACTTCATCTCCCCTAATTCATCATTGAGATTTCTAAAGTTTTTTTTTCAACTTTAAAATGCTTTATTTAAAAAACTTTATTAGTCCACTTTCGTTCTATGTGGAGGAAAGGCTTCTTAAGTGTCTTAAAATGTTTGGATAACCAAATAGATAAAACACAAGCAATTTAGCCACAAAAATCGCCTAAATTAAAAGCATTAACAGAAAATGCTGGATATAGATCCTGAAATGCAAAAATTATTCAAGACATGAAGATGGATCCTTCCTTCAGCCTGAAGTCCGTAGAAATTCTAGAATTGGTTGGGAAACTAAAAAAAAGTTACATAATAGGGTGTCAGGTCGCATCTTGGATAAGAACTTTCGCCCCTAATATCCAATTAATTTATACTCGTAATAATGTACCTCGATTCGAGTATTTACCAAATTCATGTATGACCTTTGCATGTTCCAATCATCGAAAAGAATTTCAATGCAAACCAAAAATAACGCACCCTTATCTCGTCAAAATTCTAAAACGTGCGTTTTCGATTCCTGCCGCAGCAAAATGATACATACAGGTTTGTCCAGGTTCTCGAAGCTCCCCCTGAGGAACCTCACCAGGAACTTGTGCAAGATGGCGATGGGCGATCAAAAGGGCGACCTCTCCGGTCTGTCTATCGACGATGTCATCGTAAGATTGGAAAAATGGGCCCCACTGTCGTTGGCAGAACACTGGGACAACGTGGGCCTACTGATAGAGCCCACCCAAGACATGCCAGTCAAGAATGTTATGCTCACCAACGATCTGACAGAAGACGTGGTGCAAGAAGCTGCAGAGAACGATGCCAATCTGGTGATCACTTATCATCCCAACATCTTTCACGGCATGAAGAATATCACCATGAGGTAGGGATGTCTACCGTTTCCTTTTTTATTCAGCTTCTGCTCCGATCTATTGATCGTAAGAGATCTCTTTAGGTTCAGATAAAACCTATAATCACTTGAAAAAATAAAACTTTATAAATTGTTTCTGAGCAGTCTGATAAGAGATCTCTTTAGATTCAGTTTGTTGCCTATCATCTCATTAGAAACAATAACTTTACATGTTGTGCTTCTTGAGGAGTGATACAATCTCTTTAGAATTAGCTAAAAGCCAATAATAACCTGAAAGAAACAACTTTATAAATAGTGCTACTTGAAGGACTGATGAAATCTCTTTAGTTTTATCTAAAGGCCAATAATCACATAAGAAACAATTATTTTATGTATTCAGCTGAAGGCCTACAGGGTGTTCTGATTTGTTTCCGACAAACTGAAACGGGTGATAGATCACATCATTTTAAGCAAAAAAGTTCCTATGAACATGGGTCCGGAAATGCTTCGTTTCCGAGATACAGGGTGTTAAAGTTGAAAAAATAATTCGCGTTTTCTTAAATATCTTTCGACTGATTCCAAATAATTGCATGAAAGTTGGTACATAGGGTTTTTTGAGGTGAGAAATTCAACTTTGTGGTCGATTCGGTTGTATTTTCTAGAGGGTGCCACTGGCAATCATTTCGTCCCCTTTAAACCGTAGCAACTTTTCTGTGCTACCCTGTACGTCATTCTGAACTAAAAAAATCGATTTCCCTGACTTTTCTAGTTAAAAAAAGTAAAACTCATTTAAGTTGCAAGGGGCAACCGTTTCAGAGAAAAACGCATTTAAAACCAAATCCATATTTTTGTAATCTCTAAAACATGTAGAAACAAATTTGTAATAATTTTAAATTAAATATTTTTCAGAAGTAACAATTTAGAACAAAACAAAATAACATAATAATTTTTAAAGAAGGTGTTCGAAATGTCCACCGTTCTGTTGAATGCACAAATGACATCTTCGAATGATTGATTGTTTTACATTCAACAATTGTTGCGGCAATAGATTTAAAATGGCTATACACAATGACAGATTTAAAGTGTGTTAGGTTCAGATGTCATTAATTATAATTATAGTTAACTAAGTTAATAGCTTATCAACAAATACAGGAAAATGGTATTGGTTACCAAAACGAAGCATACAAAGAAGAAATCATCTACAGAGAAATAGGATTTTACAGACCTTCGAAGATAATAAAAACTCAGTATTCATAGAGCATCCCAACAACGCAATATTTCAGGGAACAGCATATTCAGAACACTTAAAAACAACAATTACATAGCATACCACTTCTACTTATTAGTGGGCAATAGAAAATCCGCATGCATTTCGCCTCAGAAATTTTCAAAATGAATTTAAATTTAATATTTGAATAGGAATAATTTCATTAAAGGATTTCGAAGCAGTCAAAACATATTTAAGAAAACGCGAATTATTTTTTCAACTTTAACACCCTGTATCTCGGAAACGAAGCATTTCCGGACCCATGTTCATAGGAACTTTTTTGCTTAAAATGATGTGATCTATCACCCGTTTCAGTTTGTCGGAAACAAATCAGAACACCCTGTATATTCATGGGAGGAACAATAACTTTATAAATTATTTGATAAGCGCTCTTTAGATTCAGCTAAAGGCTAATAATCACATAAGGAACAATAACTTTATGAATTATGTTGAGGGTCTGATAAAATCTCTTTAGTTTCATCTAAAGGCCTATACTTAGATGAGGAACAATAACATTCTAAATGTTACTGAGCAGATCTGCTCAGATTCAGCTAGAGGACTATAATCAGAGGAGCAGTTAAAATAGATTCGAATTATGCCTATTGAAGAAAAATGTTGAAGTGTCTTTTTTTGCAGGAATTGGAAAGAAAGAATTGTGCTGGGTTGCATCAAGAACAACATTGCAGTTTTCTCACCGCATACCTCTTGGGACAACGTTGAAGGTGGTGTCAATGATTGGTTGGGAGATGCCTTTGAGTTCAGCTCAACCAAACCAATTCAACCTAACGCCAGTAATCCGAAATTGGGAGCCGGTAGATGCCTTGTTCTGAAAGACGAAATCACCCTTTCCCAAGCTGTGGAGTCCATCAAAAAACATACCGGTTTGCCTCATGTGAGGTTGGCTATTGCCAGAGGAAGAGATCTCGGTAAATATTTCCATTTAATGATTCTGAAGATTATTTCTAGGATAATTGAGGAGGGTGTTGACTTTTTTTTCTGTAGAATCTAAAATAAAGACTGTGGCGCTATGTGCTGGTTCTGGGATTTCTGTTTTGAGAGGTGTGCCAGCCGATCTGTATCTAACTGGGGAGATGCTACATCACGATTTACTGGAAGCGTGCCAGAGTGGAACTAGTGTCATTCTAACTAACCACAGCGATTCTGAAAGAGGTTTTCTCAGTGATTTTTCAGAGCACTTGGAAAAAGTGGTATTGGACAGCAAGGTTACAGTTTTGGTTTCGAAAAAAGACAAAGATCCTCTTATTACCCTTTGAACATAATAATTTTTTGTTTAATGATTTTTACAATACATTGTATTTTGTCTATTTAATTATTGATGATTTTCAATAAAAACATTCTTTATTAAACATTTTTTTCCATTTAATTGAACTATAACTATCTGAGAAATATAAAAAAGAAAACAATCTGTGATTGTCAGTTCCACTTCCCAGGCATTTTTTACTGTAATTCTGGCAAAAACCTATTGGTCTTTAAATTAAAATATATTTATATATAGGCATCTGAAAATAAGAATGCAGCGCCAAGGTGAGCAGACGTAGAACTATAAATGTTGACATTGGAGTGTTTTGTTGTTTTAGTTGTGTTTGTATTTGCGTTATTAATATTTGATTTTACAATAAATATAAAAACTTTTCAGAATTTTATAGTGAACAAGTGTATTACTGTGTATATAATATTTTCATTTTAGGACCAGCCGTAGTAAACAGAGAAATTATTCATCAGTAAGATGAAAAAGCTAGTCTGAATCTCAAAGATACTAAGCGACCAATGCTGCTAGTATTCCAAGTAATTAAATTTTTGATAAATACATATCGTCGGCTAAGAGTGTAAATCTGCTATGTCCATAATGAATAATTTTACAGGAGACCAAAAAAACCGTACAGTACAGTGTTATAATAATAACTAATAAGAGAGTTTATTCATGAAAATACATTCAATAAACTCTATTGAATGTATTTTTATGAATGAACTCTCTTATTATTATTATAACACTGTACTGTACGGTTTTTTTGGTCTCCTGTAAAATTGTTCATTATGGACATAGCAGATTTACACTCTTAGCCGACGATATGTCACAGTCAAGTGCATTCTTTATATCTCAAGGTGTACCTTTTTACAGATCTCAGAAATGATCTTTGTTTTCTATTTGAAAGTACCCATCATAATGAAGTGTCAAGTATGTGCCCTCCATTTCTGAAAATTATGAGGAATTCATATTGGGTTTCATTAGATGTATTGCAACCTCTACAACAGGATTTGATTGCGACCGCTAGAGTTTTGAGTTAATTATCATTCGACCAAATTGAAAATATTAGTTTTAGTTCGTGGCAGCGCCGCAATGTCATACTTATCATTTCGATCTTTTTTCCATTGTTTTTGATTGGATACATTAATTAAAACCCGATACTGACCAATCAAAAGCGACGTGTAACCGAGTATGATCGTGCAAAGTCATGAAACAAAACACGAAACGTTTACTGGAATGAATTCAAATATTTGTAATAGAGAGAGTTTATTGGTATTCCAATTACAAGAATTACTTCCATAGATCATAACTATAATGAAAGATATACATATAGGTACATAATGGCACAAAACTCGTAAATAATAAATAACAAGAATCTTAATTTGTTGATAGCGCTACCTACAGTTGACATAAAGAAGCTTAACTAATATTCTCAAAATTGGCAAAACAAAAGCTAATCAGTTCATACACCTGGTTTTTAGACATCTTAGTCGAATATCATTGCATTCAAAAATTGACGAGTGCATACACCATATTTTTAGACTTCTTATCTGAAACTTAGAACATTAATATATATATATATATTCTAAGATCGAAATATATCTACACTTTAATTTTAAATACATATCTCAAGCATGGAATGAAAGTTTTTTATTATTGCTTATATCCTAAAAAAAAACCGATTTTGAAGCAACTGAACTCAAATAGGTGTGATGAATACTTTCCCAATCAGTACTAAGAACAGCTACCAAAGATTATAGATTATTATTTGAGAATGTTTTGATGATAATCTACTAAAACGCAACTAATTTGTTTTTCAAATATATATAATCAGGTTAATTTGAAAAAATAAAATATATAATTCTATGTTCTGAGATATATTTTTTCCGTTGACTTATGTTGACATTCCAGGTAAACTGTTTGTATTCTGTGAATTTTGTATACTGGTCTAATCTGAAATAAATGCTTTTTAAAGTGCTGTTATAGAATTAAAATTTGAACTATCAAAGTAGAATATATCTATAATATTAACCGATAAGGTAAAAAACCTTATATTTTATGAGTCAATCACTTGTTTTATAACCAAACCATTATTTTTTGTTTAGATGTCGAATAACTTAGAAAATTTGTCACCACAAGTAATCAGAGGCGTTATACGTGAAATGCAACAACTGGTATCTGCTCCACCAGAAGGTATTAAAGTTCAAATTAATGAAGAGAATGTTGCAGATATACAAGCACACATTGAGGGACCAGCAGGTATAAATTTATTTCTCTATCAAGTAATATAAATTTAGTCTGGTTCATTTTGAGTATCTATAAGGAGAATTAAAAATGTGGTTACTCATAGTTTCTATTTAATGGACATTATATCTACTTTTAGAAACACCATATGCAAATGGAGTTTTCAAAGTAAAATTGATACTTGGAAAAGCTTTCCCACAAGAACCACCAAAAGCATATTTCCTCACTAAAATCTTCCATCCAAATGTAGCAGTCAATGGAGAAATATGTGTCAACACTCTAAAAAAAGATTGGAAGTCGGATCTAGGTATAAAACATATTCTGCTCACAATAAAATGTTTGTTGATTGTTCCTAATCCTGAATCTGCGTTAAACGAGGAGGCTGGAAAGCTTTTATTGGAACAGTACGAGGACTATTGTCAGAGGGCAAAAATGATGACAGAAATACATGCGCAGGTAATTTATTTTTTATGATCATGTTAAGAGCTGCTCCTTCTTGTTATTGGTAATGATTTATTTGGAAAATTCTGCAGCTACTCATGTTAAGAAAATGTTTTATAATATTCTGCATAAATGAATAAAATTTTCTTTATAGGCAAATAAAGTAATCAAACCAGTTGTGAGTGATGTGCCTGTAGCCAAGAAACACGCATCAGATAAAAGTAAACCTGGAATGACTACTGAGAAGAAAAAAGGTCTTAAAGATAAAAAACGTGCATTGAAGAGGTTATGAGAATCACGTTAGGGTTGATATATTAAAATTTACATTATTTGTACATTTCTATTATTTATGATTTCATTATAGACATACCACTTTCTTATTTCGATCAGAATTTTTTTGAAACAAAGTATTCAGTTATCTGTATTCTCATGTGGTATCTTGAATTATTTTCACCAATTTTTTGTGTAGACATCGATAAATATCACACTTTGGAGGTAATTGTTGCCTTCAATTCGTGGAACTTAATGAATTGTTTTTTTATCGTTCTACACTGACTGTGAGTGTTTTTGAGAGATCGATATTTTCCATTTTCTCTCAATAGTCATAATTTTATTATTTCTTCAATTTTAATTTGATGGTATTTTTGGTGAAGTTGTTTAGTGTTCATTCAATGTGTTCAGATCAGTATGAAAGTGCTATTTTTTTATATTGTTTCAAAGAGTTTATTGTAGTTTTCAGTTCCTGTGAAAATTAGAATTATTTTTGTGATATAGTAATATAGATACTGAAGGAGGAATTGATATTACTCAGACTTCCCGTTTTTTTCTTAATTTTATGGAGGAGTCTTTCTACATCCCCAAGATTAAAGTACTATAAAATTATTCAATTTTGCTATTTCTTAATTGTTGTTTGAGATCCCTATAGGGTAAATGCACTGGTTCTCGACCAGTTAACAGAAACATCGATTTCGAGCACGATTTTTTCACACATAAACTTATCAAATTTTAATGGTGTTGGTTTTCATCGATTCTTTGGCGAGTTTTAAATGATTTGTCATATAATTTTAAGCGTTCTTTCCGCATTTAACCTTTGAAATGTGAAAACATATAGAAAATCTCAATAACCTTCGGTTCTCGACCACGCCGCAGAGTTCTCGACCATTTTTGTGTTAGTTTTCGACCACTAATAATAGTCGCTGCTCCACTTAAAAATTTTATAAAAAACTTTAGAGCGAGATGAGTGGTTAGTACTTACTTTCGTACCGTATTATCGACATCACTACCTATCACTCAGATGGGTTTCAGATGAGGTAATCGAGTAAGAAACACTCGGAACGTAAAAAAAAATTATTTTGCAAAGTTTCCACTTTCTATAAATATTTAAAAATAGCAACCCATACAACATTATTTGGTTATTTTGCTCTAAATATCTATTTAGAAACTAATGAGTAAATAAAATATAAAACACCGACCACCAGTGGTCGAGAATTAAGTACAATCAAATTGGTTCTCGACCGCAAATAAATAAAGGGTAGAAATAAGTGTTTCAACGTTAATTCGGTGGTCGCAAACTAATATTCAGAAAGTAGATATATAAATGAATCAGGGTATCGAAAAAAAAACGAAAATGATCCAACAGAAATATATCGGTTGAAATAAACAATTATTGAAGTAACATATTGGTTCTCGACCACTTTGGTCGAGAAATAAAAGATACAAATTTTCTAATACCAGTTCGCGACCGCCGAATATTGAACAAAAAAATATACATTTATTTGCTTCTTGATTGAAATACACTCGAAAATATATCTTATAGTTGATATGGAACAAAATATACACACATAATTCATTTAAAATGAGAAATAATCACTATTTTCTGGTCATATATCAAGAAGCACTTCTCTAAGAGAGGACGAGAAAGAACTCTTTTCTATGATAGACGATTATAAACTAATTTTTAGCGCGAAAACTTTGACCTATACCACTACTATGAAAACTACCTTGGAAGGGTAGAATGGTCGAGAACACGTACCGCGAGAATATTTTGCACTACATGATATATTTTTATTATTATTTTATCTCAAATCACGAAATGGTCGAGAACCAGTGCCGGTCGGCTAACCAGTGCATTTACCCTATACAGGGTTAGAACTATTTAGAGGGGCACTACAGGGATATGGAAAACTGTTAGAAAGACAGGGTGGCATAAATTACAAAAAAGTTGCGTTATTTAGGGATTAGTGTGTTAACAGATCCAAAATAACTCCAATGATTCCCAAGATATCTCGAAAAATCTGAAAACAATGGAAAACAGAAAAAATTGGAAGACACCATTAGTATCTCTATATTGGATAATGGCTATAAACCAAATTTCGTGAAGTTTTCTTCAAAACCCAATGAGTTATAAAGAAAATCTGGATTTTCAGTTTTTTGAGATATCTACGGGAACGTTGGAGATATTTTGGATCTGTTTACACCCATCCCTGAAGAACGCAACTCTTTTGTAATTTAAGCTACCCTGTCTTTCTAACGGTTTTCGATATCTCTGTAGTGGTCCTCTAAATAGTTCTAACCCTGTATAATTATAATTCAAACTGATGCAAAGTCTCAATGAGTATTTCAAAAAGGAACATTTCTAATTGCTGTAATTAGTCACCTTAAAGTCCTAAAGTAAGGTTCGACCCACTGTTGACGAAGTCTAGCTGCTTAAAGTTAATTCTGTCTGGTCATTATGAATATGCTAACTCTGTGAGGGTTTTTTTTTCTCATTGAATGAAAAAATACCTATATATTCAAACTGAAATATAAGCATAGCAAGATTTTAGAACGAATATTCATGCGAAATTATCTGATTGGGATATCAAAAAAGGGTTTTTTCTAAAATTGACATGTCTCAATATATTTGTCAAATTCAACTGAATTTTTCGGTGTATATGAAGTGCATAACACATATAATGTATATAAGGATTAAATTAGGTATTATAGGTTTGTAGCATTTACACGAAAAAAAAATAAATTTTTTGATCTGATGACCTGAGCCAAATCTTTTGGAAAAAAAGACGCATCTCATTAAAGAATCATTTTCTAATGAAATATAGAAATTTGAGTGATTATTCTATACAATAATATAATTAGCATCAAAAAATTTAAAAAAAACATTGAATAACACAAATCAACTACTATTGGTATAAACATGTTTTATCAATTGAATAATTTGAAAGAAATTTCAGTAATTCAATAATAGAGAATAAATTAGATAACTTCTGGTTGAGGTCATATTTTCTAAAACGGTAACCATTCAAATGAAAAAAGAAGACTATATATTTTTTTACACTTTATTTCTATTCCATTTTTCTCTTTTTCGTTTTTTTTTGAGTTTGTTCTACATCACCATCCATTGAATTTTCCAAACTTTCACGGGATTTTTTTCTCTTCTTATTTACAACTTCAATCTCCATGGTCTTGTCTGAATCTTGGCTCCTATGAGATTTATTCGTCTTTTTAACTGATTCATTCTCAGCACATTTCTCTTCAGGCTCATTCTCGAATTTGATACTACCATTTAAAAGAGAATTCTCCATCAATTCAGATTCATTTGCAAATGAATTTTCATGATTTGAGCTTTTGCGGGATTTTTTGCTCTTTTTATTTACAAGTTCGTTCTCCATGGTTCCTTCTGAATCTTGGCTTCTACTAGATTTTTTCTTCTTTTTAACTGGTTCATCCTCAGCACATTTTTCCTCAGGCTCACTATTTAATTTGATACTACCATTTAAAACAGAATTCTCCATCAATTCAGATTCATTGGCTAACGAATTATCATGATTTGAGCTTTTGAGGGATTTTTTTCTCTTCTTATTTACAAGTTCGTTTTCCATGGTTTCTTCTGGATCTTGGCTTCTACGAGATTTTTTCTTCTTTTTAACTGGTTCATTCTCAGCACATTTTTCCTCAGAGTCATTATTTAATTTGATACTACCATTTAAAAGGGAATTCTCTATCAATTCAGATTCATTTGCTAACGAATTATCATGATTTGAGCTTTTGCAGGATTTTTTGCTCTTCTTATTTACAAATTCGTTTTCCATGGTTTCTTCTAAATCGTGGCTTCTACGAGATTTTGTCTTATTCTTAAACAGTACATTCTCAATTATATTCTCAGCACATTTTTCCTCAGGGTCATCATTTAATTTGATACTATCATTCAAAAGAGAATTCTCCAGCAATTGAGATTCATTTCCGAATGTATTCTCGTGATTTTTGCCCGATTTTTTTCTTTTTTTTACAGGTTCATTTTCAATTATATTTTCAGGACAATTTTCCTCAGTCTCCGTTATGTCACTGAATCTGATTTTTCGCTTCACAGGAGTAAGGTTTTCTAGAAATTCTCCTTCAATATATGGAATTCTAGATGTCAAAACAACAGATTTTATTCTGAAAGTAATTTTTTGACCAATTTCCAGGTTGTTCCCAGCCCAGCTGTTTCCTTCTTCAGAATTCAACAAAGAGACAGTGAAAGTTTTATAAACCAAACATCCTACAATCTCTTGATTCTGTTCAAATACCACACCTTGTAATGTTTTTCCAATGACTGGTTTGAAAACGTAAAAATCCACTAACATTTTGAGGTCGAGACAACCCTGATAATCTATTGGACACACATTGGACAAAATTTTCACATTTTTATAGGCTAATACTAAACCTTTTATTTCGGAATCGTACTTTGCAATACCACTGTCCATTTCTTTTTTTATATAGGTGCTGAGGCTTATTCCATATGATTTTATTTTGATGCATTTCTCAACTGTTTTCATTTCAACACAAGAATTTTTGGAATCAACTAAATGATTCAAAAATTTTGCACTAAAAGTAGTTCGTCCCATTTCAATTGCATTACACTACAAGTACAACCTTTTTATTTCAATTCCACAACTTTTCGAGGTTAATCTTTATTGTTTATCTCATACATAGAATATAAAATGACAGGAGAAAGCATGCTGACATACTAACATAGATAAGGAATATTCTTGTTTTCCTCTACCAAGTGTACTTTTTTTTAGATGACGATATATAATAATTTTTTTAATGATTTATACTGTTTTTTTTTTTAAATGAATAATGTGACGAGCCGGCATATGCACGAACCTAGCGCGGCTCTGGAACAGCTATAATTAGATGAATTATTCTGTGATCTTTCGCTAGAGACCAAATAAATTACATAAATTATTTCAAAATTATTTATTCGCAACTGATACAATTCCAAAACAACAATTATTTTGCACTAATAACATCATCATTGCCTCTTGATGAATTTCACCTTGATCGGGCAATTCGTTCGTAATATAAGGTCCGTATAGAACTTGATACCCATTGGCGTATCTATAGGTGCTAACTTGAAATGTTGTAACAACCCACACATCACGGCTTTCATTTCCCACATCGCAAATTTTTGACCTGAAATCATAGAATTATTATTCTCTCACGGCATCAAAAACTGGACATTACCGATACAATTCCGTGGTCCAGCACTGAAAGGAATATAGGCAAAAGAATTTCGATTCATAGTGTTCTCTGGTTTGAATCTGTCAGGATTGAATTTCTCTGGTTCTGGGAACACAGAGGCATCTCGATGTAAATCGTATATTTGTATTAACATTATTGTTCCTTTTGGTATACGATAACCTGTCGTTGTAGTGAAATCTTCACCAGCTATTCGCCCAATAGAAGGGACGCTAGGATATAGCCTCAACGTCTCCTTGATGCAGCATTCTAAGTATTCAAGTTTTGGTAGATCTTCATGTGTAGGGTTCTTGGCTTTTTTTCCCAAAACTTGGTCAATTTCTTCAATTACTCTTTCCTAAAATGAAGCCACGAAAGAAAAAATACATCATACAAGAATTGTTATAATACCTGTACTTCTTTGTGATTTGCGAGTAATAGGATCAGCATGGATAAAGCAATTGAAGTGGTGTCATGTCCCTGAAAATTTAAATACGGAGAACATTGAACAGTTCAATTCAAACAGTAAGTAGTCATGAAGAAGAAAAATGCAAATTATCCTGGTTAAATCAATGATCTAATAATAAGTAGATAGCGCATATATGGTGATTTGGCGTCCCTTATCATTGGTTTGACATATTTACCCTCTTCCTTGTGGTCACGTGACATAGGACTTAATTTTTTCTCTCCAATGTTAGAGTCTCTTATGTGTCGCTGAAGGGCGCATCTATGTGTTATTAGATCATTGGGTCAAAAACATAACATACTTCGAATAAAAATGTGTCTACTTCTTCTCTGATTCCTAAATCATCGATATCAGCTCCTTCTTCCTTATACTGTAAAAGGAGATCCAACATGGCCAACCTCTTTCTTTCTATCGTGCTTCCTCTTCTCATAACTTTTCTCCTTCTGATAACTGTTTCGGAAAAGCGATGGAGACTCTGTGTGACCACTTTTTCTTCATGAGCCAAGTCAGTCCAACGATAAATAAAGTCAAATCTATAAAAAAATTTTGTAATGCGCTCTATTATGATTTTTCCCATTTTTCTTAGATTTTGCCGGTAATCTATCATGATGCCTTCGTCGACCAATTCTAAACCCATAGCGGTTTCTAAAATAGAAGAAATTTGCTCTTCAATAATGAAATTAACTCTGCTATTTGTTATGAACATACATATAATATGTATCTATCCAGAACATTAATTTCATAGAAGTTCATATTCAAATCTTGTGGATGTTTAAAATAAGGTAAGAAACACGAATCGATCAACAAGGCAGCGTGGCCGAGCGGTCTAAGGCGCTGGTTTTAGGCACCAGTCCGAAAGGGCGTGGGTTCGAATCCCACCGCTGTCAGATTCTTTTTATTTTGAATTTTTATTACATTTTAAATCAAAAGGTATAGTTTTCTTGAATAATTTCAACATTATTTTTAATCTATTTGATTTCCTTATTCCTTATTTACCAGAAATAAATAAATAAACGTATAATTGATAACATTCATCTTAACCTAAACAACCACAAGGAGATGAATAAACTATAATTAATAATTATTCTGACGCATACATATCTTTAAAAATTATTATTAATGGATTTATTTGGGATTTGATCTTACCACCAACAGCCTGAAGTGTAAGATTATCAATGAATTTCGAAATATCAACCCCAGCATCATCTAAGCAGCCATTTATTTTCTCAACGAACTTATTTGTTTCTTCATTGAACGCTATCAAGAAGTCCTGTAGTATCTTGAAGTGAAAAGTTGGAGTCAAGAGTTTTCTCCTAGCGTGCCACTTTTCACCTACAAGTCGAAAAGGAAAATGTAAATATTTCAGAACAGAAAAAAATAGAGAAAATCTGCACTTTGATTATACCCTGAAAAATTCAGGTATCTAAATGGTTTTTTAACAGAGCTAAGTATGGTGGTTGCCTGGTTGCCATCCATGATACTGACCCTGACCAATACTGCTTGGCCCCAGAAAAGACAATCTTTACTTTTTCTTGAAATAGTTATATGAACGAAATTTTGTTATACAGGCTGGCCACTTTTTGGTAACTTTTACACCATAAGAGTAAGAAGGTCGGTCAAATGAAGAAGAAGTTGCAAGCATAGAAGCATTATCAAGCAGTTCAAACAAATCGAGATTATCAGGGCCGGTTATTGAGATATCATAAAAAAAGTAAATTCTGTCATTTTGATTTTTCTTTTTTTCCCCCTTTATTTCAAATATTAACAAAAAATGTTACAGGAATTTTTTATTCGACAGTAAATTGTTCTTAATTTGACGTAATCAGATTTCGTATCCAACGTTTCGTGCTCTCTGGGCCACCCTCAACCTCATTTTTTTCAATACGGACCTGTATATTTTATGACACTTTTCGAAATAACTTTTAACGCTGAATTCAACGATATATCATACAATGTCATTCAAAGTAGATTTTCAGGTGATTTTGACCCTTATCCAAATTTCTTTGGGTCGGATCTGTATTACATTCAGGTACTTTTAGTTTAATTAACAACATGCAATACATTTCGATAAGAAAATCAACTAACTCATCTTGAACTGAATGGAACATATTAGAATCAAAGCAAGAAACAAGTAAAAATTATTTACATATTTCAGTTCATTTCTACTAATTAAACGGAACTATCATTTAATCAAAGAAAATCAAATGATTATTCGGAAGTAAATGAAAAGTAATGAAGTAATTGTTCGAAGTGCCCATCATTTTGTAAAATGCAATTTAAGGTTCTGGAACCCATACTTCTTATACATTTGCTTATTTCATCTCCTTGAATACCTTCCAATACATTTACAATCTTCTCGCGAAGAATCTCGGTTTCGTAGTATCATAAATTTTATTTTTGAGATATCATTAATTTTCATTTAGGGAGTTACGAATAAAAATTTGATTTATCTTTGATTAAATGATAGTTCCGTTTAATTAGTATGAACTGAAATATGTGAATAATTTTTACTTATTTCTTTCTTTGATTCTAATATGTTCAATTCTGTTCAAGATGAGTTAATTGATTTTCTTATCGAAATGTATTGCATGTTGTTAATTAAACTTAAAGTACCTAAATGTAATACAGATCCGACCCAAAGAAATTTGAATAAGGGTCAAAATCAACTGAAAATCAACTTTGAATGACATCGTATGATATATCGTTGAATTCAGCGTTAAAAGTTATTTCGAAAAGTGTCATAAAATATGCAGGTCCGTATTGAAAATAATGAGGTTGAAGGTGGACCAGGGAGTACGAAACGTTGGATACGAAATCTGATTACGTCGAATTGAGGATAATTTACTGTCGAATAAAAAATTCCTGAAACATTTTTTGATAATATTTGAAATGAAGTGGGAAAAAAAGAAAAATCAAAATGACAGAATTTACTTTTTCTATGATATGTCAATAACCGGCCCTGATAATCTCGATTTGTTTGAACTGCTTGACAATGCTCCTATGAATGCAACTTTTTCTCCATTTGATCGACCTTCTAACTCTTATGGTTTAAAAGTTACCAATACAATCCCATTGAAAAAGTGGCCACCCTGTATATGGCAAATGCATATTTGTACGTACTTACCACTGCTAGTTAGAAGACCTGTACCAAGCCATTTATTGAGAAAATCATAGGTCATGCTTTTCTTCAAGTGGTTGTAACTGGATAAAACTTGCTGTAAAACATTTTTTTTTGAGTGATCTTACTGAAAATATTTCACCAATATTTACCTCGATATCTCCGGAATTGATTAAATTAATAGCTTGTATATGAAAGAGAGGCAACCTGTAGACAGGTCGAAACTGCTTGGAGTATTCTCGAAATTTTCGGAATATCTCTTCTGCGAAAATAGTTCTCAAATGAGTCAAAACAATAAAAATTAAATGGTACACCTATTCAAAGTCAAGATTGATTTTCACTTAATAAAACATGTGGGAAATTAATATTTCATTCATATTAAAATCTATGAAAAGACAAAACCAATATGATAATAACATAATTTAAAAAAAATCCTTCAAAATGTAATAGATATTTTTTCATAAGAATATTTGATATTCCTCAACAAATATAAAAATTCCAAACAACTAGTCATTTCGAAAAAATTTCAGTAGGTATGTACTGTATGTACCTAGGTATAAAGAAAAATTTCACTTAACATTAAATTGAAATTTAATTTTTGGTTCTAGTCCTTGGACAAGTATCAAAATTTCCAATATCATCCAGAGACCAATTATCTTTGAAATTATCATTTCGTAAATAGATACGACAGGAGACAAATATTTGGGGACAGTAAGGCCGAATTAAAGAAAACAGTATAAGAGAAAAAATATCAGCACATTATAGTGCATAAGGCAAGCACAATGGAGAAAATGTCAGAACAATGGATACATATTAAAATCAGCAAATTACGACAAACAGGCAGTAAAATAGAGAAAACAAAAGCACAAGGCCAGCAGTTTGGAGAAAATTTCTGCCGTACAGTGTAAAATAGAGAAAAGCATCATTATATATTGTCAGTCTCACAGTGCACAATGGAGAAATCGTTATGATAGGACACAATAAAAGCAAAAGAGATAAAATATCAATACGAAAATGCAGAATGCAGAATGCAGGGCACAATGATGCCGACACAATATAGGAAATTTCAGCCTCACAGTGTACAATAGCGAAAATGTCATCATAATAGGATACATAGAAAGAAAAATAGGTGAAATATAATAAAGAAAATACTGGTATAATAAAGCACAATGCCAGCACATTGGAGGATTTTTCAGCCTTACAGTGCACAATAGAGAAAACATCATCATAATAGGACACCATGAAAGCAAAATAGATAAAACGTCAATACGAAAATGCAGAATAGAAAAAATATCACCTCAGCAGGGCGCAATGCCAACACAATATAAGAAATTTCAGCCTTACAGTGCGCAATAGAGAAAACATCGTCATAATAGGACACAATGAAAGCAGAATAGATAAAAGACAATAGAGAGAATACTAGCATAAAAAAGCACAATGCCAGCACATTGGAGGATTTTCAGCCTTATAGTGTACAATAGAGAAAACATCATCATAATATGACACCATGAAAGCAAAGTAGATAAAATATCAATACGAAAATGAAGAATATAGAAAATATCACCTCAGCAGGGCGCAATGCCAACATAATATAGAAAATTTCAGCCTTACATTGCACAATAGAGAAAATATCATCATAATAGGACACAATGAAAGCAAAATAAATAAAATATAATAGAGAGAATACTAGCATAATAAAGCACAATGCCAGCACATTGGAGGATTTTCAGCCTTATAGTGTACAATAGAGAAAACATCATCATAATATGACACCATGAAAGCAAAGTAGATAAAATATCAATACGAAAATGAAGAATAGAGAAAATATCACCTCAGCAGGGCGCAATGCCAACATAATATAGGAAATTTCAGCCTTACATTGCACAATAGAGAAAATATCATCATAATAGGACACAATGAAAGCAAAATAAATAAAATATAATAGAGAGAATACTAGCATAAAAAAGCACAATGCCAGCACATTGGAGGATTTTCAGCCTTATAGTGTACAATAGAGAAAACATCATCATAATATGACACCATGAAAGCAAAGTAGATAAAATATCAATACGAAAATGAAGAATATAGAAAATATCACCTCAGCAGGGCGCAATGCCAACATAATATAGAAAATTTCAGCCTTACATTGCACAATAGAGAAAATATCATCATAATAGGACACAATGAAAGCAAAATAAATAAAATATAATAGAGAGAATACTAGCATAATAAAGCACAATGCCAGCACATTGGAGGATTTTCAGCCTTATAGTGTACAATAGAGAAAACATCATCATAATATGACACCATGAAAGCAAAGTAGATAAAATATCAATACGAAAATGAAGAATAGAGAAAATATCACCTCAGCAGGGCGCAATGCCAACATAATATAGGAAATTTCAGCCTTACATTGCACAATAGAGAAAATATCATCATAATAGGACACAATGAAAGCAAAATAAATAAAATATAATAGAGAGAATACTAGCATAATAAAGCACAATGCCAGCACATTGGAGGATTTTCAGCCTTATAGTGTACAATAGAGAAAACATCATCATAATATGACACCATGAAAGCAAAGTAGATAAAATATCAATACGAAAATGAAGAATAGAGAAAATATCACCTCAGCAGGGCGCAATGCCAACATAATATAGGAAATTTCAGCCTTACATTGCACAATAGAGAAAATATCATCATAATAGGACACAATGAAAGCAAAATAAATAAAATATAATAGAGAGAATACTAGCATAAAAAAGCAAAATGCCAGCATATTGGAGGATTTTCAGCCTTAGAGTGCACAATAGAGAAAACATCATCATAATATGACACCATGAAAGCAAAGTAGATAAAATATCAATACGAAAATGAAGAATATAGAAAATATCACCTCAGCAGGGCGCAATGCCAACATAATATAGAAAATTTCAGCCTTACATTGCACAATAGAGAAAATATCATCATAATAGGACACAATGAAAGCAAAATAAATAAAATATAATAGAGAGAATACTAGCATAATAAAGCACAATGCCAGCACATTGGAGGATTTTTCAGCCATATAGTGCACAATAGGGAAAACATCATCATAGAGGACAGAATGAAAGCAAAATAGATAAAATATCAATAATAAAATGCCAGCACATTGGAGGATTTTTCAGCCATACAGTGCACAATAGAGAAAACATCATCATAATAGGACAGAATGTAAGAAAAATAGATAAAATATCAATAATAAAGTGCACAATAGAGACAATATCTTCAAAGCCAGCACAATAGCGAAAATAGGCAACTTGGAAGGGTTGTTTATTTTTCATTCCCTGTTGTGATATCTTACAATTGATTTTGGTAAATACCTACCTTGAGACACACCGAAGAATTCAGTGCCCAAGCCTATAATCGGTTTCGCTGGGGGTGCTGGTATCTCCAGCAAGACGAGGATGTCTCGAAGATGTCGGTATAGCATTTTTCCAATTAACAACAAAAGTGTGAAGAACGCCATCCAGATCCCTAATTTCACTGAGGGGAGCATTTTTTCTAAAAAGGAAATCGAACTCATTTCACACTTTCTCTTCTGAACTGGGTTTGATCCCAGTCAGACGTTTATTGCAGTTGATAGCTCGTTGAAAACAAACAATATAATTCAATCTGGTAATCATTGACTTGTTCCAGACAGAATCCTTCCTTTATTGTTAATCTTGAGTGTTATGAAGACGAGATAACGATTTTTTTGAGATAATCGTGAACTTATGTGAATTTTGCAATATCTTTATATGATATCGAGACACAGCGTTTAATAATATTTCAACTTCAAAACCATACACAGGGTGTTTACCCAAGTTGCGGATCATTTCATTCAGGGTATAAACTACTTTTAGAAAAGACTATACAGGGTGGCCATTTGAAAACGAAACAGACGAGATTACAGACGAAATAAAGTTTTTCGATAGAAATGCTCGGACAGGTCGATTTCTGTTTCGAGGGGGACAACTTAAGATGTAGGTTACGGACGCATAGCGCTTCAACCCTTGCTGCTACAACCCCCACCCCCAAATTTTGAATAGGGAAGATGGGGTGAGTGATACTTCATTTGAAAGGTATTTTTATACTGATTTCAGCACAGTAATTGTTTTTTCATTTTATGCATTAGTTCTCGAAATATTCTTAACTAAGTATTTGAAAATGAAGTAGTGTTTTCATGGCACTTGTAGTGTTTTGTGAAAAATCGACATTTTGAGCTTCAAAACAACCATGACTGTGGCTTCCTTCCTAACTAACTAACGCATGAATATTTCGAGAATTAATGCATAAAATGAAAAAACAATTACTGTGCTGAAATCAGTATAAAAATACCTTTAAATTGAGGTATCACTCACCCCATCTTCCCTATTCAAAAATTGGGGTTGGGGGTTGTAGCAGCAAGGGTTGAAGCGCTATGCGTCCGTAACCTACATCTTAAGTTGTCCCCCTCGAAACAGAAATCGACCTGTCCGAGCATTTCTAACGAAAAACTTTATTTCGTCTGTAATCTCGTCTGTTTCGTTTTCAAATGGCCACCCTGTATACAAGTTGAGCGAATTTTTAAGTTAACTGTGACATCTTACCCAAATTTTGTGTTATTTAATTTTGAATATGTGTATGACTATTTATTATTATATTTTATGATGTTTTCACATTCATTTGACAAGCCATGTATTTTTTTATGGTAATTATTTGTTCATGAATTTTTATATTTACTCTATCATGTACAAATAAAATGCTAAATGCTAAAAAAACTTCGATAATTCAAAAGAAAAAGTTTAATAGACATCAGTCTACAAACGCTTCATTTTCAAGATACAGGGTGCTGAAGTTTGACTTTTTTAAATGTTTTTTCCTCATTCTATCTGCGTTATGATTCACTGGGATGGTCTATTAGAGGTTTATGGAAAACTAATAATAATTTTAAGGTAAAATTTGCGAATTGGGGTTTGAGACGATGATCTTTCTCCCTAAAATATTTTCATATCTCTACTACTTCCTGTTATACCGGAAACAGGCTACTACTTCCTTATTTCAAATAGCACACCCAGTATATACAAATTTGATAGGATTTATGTTTCTGTCTGAACTCAAAGACACAATTTGGTTTTTTGCAGTGCATCAGTGGAAGAATATCTTCTTTCGGCCATTACTTCAGAACGCCTGAAACTATTGCTTTGCAACCTTTAGATTTTTTCATGCAAATATGATGGAATTTTTGTTTCTCTTGAGGAAATCCTATCATTACATTTGAAATTTCGGAGTAAAATGAACAAAACAATGAACTTCTGACTTAGCGCCCCCAATCGAAAGCAGCAAAAACAAATTTATCATGAGTATATTATGTCCAATCAACAAGATATTATCTTTCAGATGAAATCTAATTTGCTCAAAAATGTTGACGCAAACTGAAGTTACAGGCATTTCAATCAGTCAGATTTCTCCCTTTCACCAACCTTTATTTGATGTCGTAAAATCGAAAGTGGCAATTCAAAAAGATAGAGAATTTTCAAAGGATTACAGTGATGAAATTTTTTCTTCAACTCCATATGAAACATTTTCAAGTAAAATTCATTTTTCTACTCGGCGATAGCTATTACGCCCCCTAGCGGTAGAGGTATAAACTTCAAAACAATTTCCAGTGTGTTTTCTTGTACACTTTAGTGGTAAAATTTTTTACCGCAAGTCTCTACGATGAGTGGAACCTGAGATACAGCCGCTTACCTCGCTTATTTGCCCACCCTGTACATTCATTCCAAGCAAATCTAAGGAGCCATACCTACGCAAATTTCTAAGGTTACATTCTACGTTTTACAGTTCATTTCTTACTTGACCACTTTTTTTCACTTTGATTTTTATTAATAAGCGATTACACCCGATATTTCGAGAATAGAAGGTCGGAAAGATGACTTTCCTAAATACAAGATAAATATAATAGGTACCTACCTACAATATGATAATCAATCGGATAGTTGTGAATTGGTCGGAAAATTTATCAAACACGTGTTTTATTTCAAGGCAACAATCATTTAACATTAAAGTAAGATCCTAAGATCGTCAGATGGTACTTATTTTCTGATTGAAAAAATTCGTTGCATTAAGTAGCTAGTAGTTATAAATAGGTACCTACTATATGAAGGTATCGATACTTGCCATCAGTTTGAGACGCAATTTAGAGGTATCGGAAACTTGAAGGAAGGTACATAAAAACATTGCTATAACTTCACTTGTATTCTGTACTGATTGCTGATTATGATATAGGGAAACCCAGAATTAGCAGTCGATGATTCACAACTGTACCTAATGACATAAGAAATGTCAAAAAATGTTTCAGATTGTATCATTCCTATTGGAAAACCCTATATTAGGCCAACTGAAAAGTCCCCGGACTGATGCACAGATGGCGGTGCTATCTAGTATTAAATTCATATGATTTTTAGTTAGTACCAATCTTCAAACGATACGTGTCAAAATTTGACGGCAGTCCGACCATTAGTTTGTGAGTGTAG
Organism: Harmonia axyridis; assembly: GCF_914767665.1. Lineage (NCBI taxonomy): Eukaryota > Metazoa > Arthropoda > Insecta > Coleoptera > Coccinellidae > Harmonia > Harmonia axyridis. The sequence goes on from NC_059505.1 coordinate 39,695,100, forward strand.
CTCCTTTTGTTATTTGAAAAAATTATAGATCAAAAAGAATTTCGTTTGCTGATAAAATATTGCTTTTTGAAGAGAAAAAATACAGTTGAAGCAAAATCTTGGCTTGATGAAGAGTCTCCGGGGTTTGCTCCAGGAAAATCAACCATCATTGATTGGTATGCTAAGTTTAAACGTGGTGAAATGAGCACCGAAGACGCAGTAGACGCCCAAAAGAGTATCGACGAAAATATCCAAAAAGTTCACAAAATAATTTTGAATGACCGTAAAGTGAGGTTGATCGAAATAGCAGACATTGTGGAGATATCATCTGAACGTGTACATGATATCATTCACGAATATTTGTACATGAGAAAGCTGTGTGCAAAATGGGTGCCGCGTGAGCTCACAATCGATTAAAAGCAACAACGTGTTAATGATTCTGAGCAGTGTTTGAAGTTCTTTAAGTGCAATAAACCTAAATTTTTGCGTCGATATGTGACAATGGATGAAACAGGGCTCCATCATTTCACTCCGGAGTATAATTGACAGTCAGCTGCACACGATGAACCGAATTCAAAGCGAAGAAAAACACAACTATGCAGCATGTACATGAGAAAGCTGTGTGCAAAGACTGCAAAGTGGGTGCCGTGCGAGCTCACAATCGATCAAAAGCAACAACGTGTTAATGATTCTGAGCAGTGTTTGAAGCTGTTTAAGTGCGATAAACGTGAATTTTTGCGTCGATATGTGACAATGGATTAACCATGGCTCCATCATTGACTATCCAATCGACAGTCAGCTGAGTGGACTGCACACGATGAACCGAACCCAAAGCGAGGAAAAACACAACAGTCGAACAGTCAGCTGGCAAGGTTATGGCATCAGTATTCTGGGATACGCAAGGTATAATATTCTGTGATTACCTCCAAAAGGGCCAGACCATCAACAGCGATTGTTATATTGCGTTATTGGATCGTTTAAAGGATGAAATCGTTAAAAACCGGCCCCATTTGAAGAAAAAAAGGTTCTGTTTCATCAAGACAATGCGCCGTATCACAAATCAATGAAAACAATGGCAAAATTGCATGAATTGGGCTTCGAAATGTTTCTACATCCACCGTATTGGCCAGATCTGGACCCTAGCGACTTTTTCCTGTTGTCAGACCGCAAAAGAATGCTAGCTGGAAAGAAATTTAGAGCCAATGAAGAAGTAATCGCCGAAACTGAGACCTATTTTGAAGCGAAAGACAAATCGTACTATAAAAATGGTATCGAAAAGTTGGAAGATCGCTATAATCGCTGTATCGCCCTCGAACGCAACTAAGTTGAATAATAAAATCGAATTTTGCCAAAAAATGTGTTTTACTATGGTAGACCGGGTACCTACCTTCATATTTTAATAAATAAGTAAGTATTATTTAATACGATAAACTTTATTAATCAGTAAATAAATAAACGTCTAGTTTTCTACAACCTTGGACTGTATCGTCAAACCTTTTTTTTATGATTGAGCAATTTTTAATTTCACCTATAAAACTCTTAGATTCTGCTATGCTACCGATAACATCTCAAATGAACTATTTAATTAGGGCATTAAAATCAAGAAACAGATAGAAATAAAAAAAGTGATCGCTCTCGTTCTACCTACTCACCTCCTCAAATAAATCCTGTATAAAACGACAAGATTGAGAAAAATTACGAAAAACCAAAGGAAAAACATCAACTCTTCAGATGGCTCAGAACGGACTCAGCAGGAAGTGAAACGAAAACAGAATGACGAAAATTATTCGAGGAAGTTTCCTTTATAATAAATTCGAAAGTCTACTGTCTGTTAATGGATCAAAGTGTGTACTCCGAGGCTTTGATCAGAGATGCGTATTTTTTCAGATCATAAGCTCATTTGAAACTGGTGAAAAAAAACTAATATGCGTTGTTCCTGGTGAACTGTATTACGGTTTGTGTTGGTTGAATTCAGTTTTTAACGCAATTAATAGGAATGTGATGAACGTTTTTTCAGTAGATAGTGAATTCTTTTAGAATTTTATGGAGATGGGAATTAAAGAATTACAAGGTACGACAACATCATTTTCCCAAAACGCAATAAAAACCTTTGTATAAGTAAGATTTTTTTTAAATGATTCCTTCAAAATTTGTGAAGGTCTTTCAAATAAAATATTTCATTTTGATATTAAGAAAAAAACTAGTAATTATATTTTAAGAAAAATCGTAATAGATGTTTATTTTTTTAATTCTCTGGCAAATCCGTTCATTCTGCCATACCTTATGAATTGTAGAATACAATCATTCGGGAATATCTCAGGTTCACACAGATTTTATGGTTATATTTCATTATTATATGTTGGTACTCGGCTTAGAGTAGGTAATAAACATACCTATAGATAGAGGAAGTAGTATACGCAATTTTTACATGTCCCCATCATGGTTAGATTACGTTGTTGGATTGTGATATATGTTCAAATCCACAATTTTACTATATCGTTATGAATGTATATTATATTGAATGAAATATATTTATTTGAGAGATTCCCGATTGAATACGCAAATTTGAATATTTGGAATCCGTTATTTTCCCTAATTGTCGAATTTATAATAAGCGGAATATTTATTATATTCTGGATCTACCTGCTGAAATCCAAGGTTTGGCAACTTTTGCTCTCCTAGTGTCATCGGTTGTTTCACGTCGTTTGGCGCGCTTGAAGTTTGTTTTCTGAATTTCTGATATATTTAGGTATTTGTTTTAATATATTTCGAGTTAATATGAAACATTGATTCACTTTGGGACATAAGAAATGCGTTCTTTGTGGAGAAACTCGTGAATTGAGTGGAATATCATATCACTGATATGTTTTAATTTCTGCGAGATTTCAGAGATTTATCCACATATATGATCTGTTAAATTTTCAATACAGAAAGCAGTTCTGCCAACCATCATTTTTCAATTAAAATTTCACTAAACTCGTGACAGAATATCGAAGTCTTCTGGTTGTGCATTTGTATTATAAATAATTATTCATTGTAAATTACAAGAAATGTCATTTACGATTGAACATATCAGACAAAGGGCCTCCAGCGCTACGGTTGCAGCACCATATCCTTTTCATGAAAATTTTCATAATTAATTGTGATCATCTCTTCGAGAAATAACACAGCCAGAAAACTTTTCTTGCAAATTTGCTATTGTTTCGTTTCTTGTGTGGCACGTAGCGCCGTCTTGTTGAAAAGCCTCATTTTCGATTTAATGGTTATAAGTTGCGAGTTCTTTTTAAACAGACTTCTCTGAATTTTATCGAGTACATAACTGGAAAAACGAAGAGAGGAGCTTAGAAAAAATTGATACAGTAGGTCATTAATATTTTATAGTCGAATAAATAGATAATCGAAATTTACAGAACATAAGAAATATTCATTCTGTTATCTTTTGATGAATCTTATTTTAATCGGATGGGAAGTTTTCAATACAAAATCTGTTTCTAGCTCGAAGTCGTTCTGTTTGGTCACTGCTTCCATTCTGAATTTTCTCATTATGCCAACCAAAAACGTCTTTAATTCCAACATGGCGAATTTTTGACCTGTAAGTTGAATAATATTATCAATTAGTTGTCGTTGTCTTATTGGATTGAATTTTTTTGTAAAATGAAGGGTGAATAATGAAAAAAAATCCGACAAAAATCAACAAGAAGACACTTTTATTTCGTTTTGAGTTTTTTCTCTGCGTTTATCGACGAAATATACAAAGAGGCATTATTATGCTATATCGAATTATTCAAATGCATCATAATTAATATCATCAACTTAAAGTGACAGTAATGGAGGTGTGTAACAGCTTGTTTATTGTGTATAATGAATCTTTCGCAAAAAAATCAAGGATTACTTCTGGACGATTTAATATTTTTCAAACGTCGATTTGCGAATACGCTGGATCTAATTTATTCGCTTCCTACTTACTCAATATGTTTTAACTTGCTAACTATTTCACTTATCAAGGTTGAATATCAACCGGATAATAAGTACTTTTTTTTATTTCATCTAAAAGTAACAGATTATGGAACTGCATCGTTCAATTGCTGCGAATCTCATTGATGAAATTAGTGTTGTATTGAAGTATACGATTTTTCAATGATGAAATCCAGAAATTTCATTTCAAACTTATAATTTTCTCTTTCTTTCAATGAAAAACAACTTTTGTTGTACTCACTCCATTCTATGATCGGCAGCCAATGTTATGTCTGTCAAACTGACGTTAACCTAAACTCTGCTGTAAAGATAAATTCTATGATTTCAGGAATTGTTAGAATTTTCGGAAAACCTCGTATCTTTTGTAATATCCTTTTTTCAACTTTTTATACTATCTACCAATAAACCGACTTTATTTTATATATAGATGGAGAGGGTATAGATCATCTACGGTTTCGCATTCTACAACAGATATGAAACCATAGAACGAAATTTCAACGTAAGAAAACTACAACCATAGAAGATCGTAAATCAACCATAAAACCACGACATCAATTTTTTCATTTTGAGAATCGATTAGAAAATCGTAATTTAACGATTACCTATGCAGTTCCTGGGCCCAGCACTGAAAGGAATGTAGGCGAATGGGTGTCTAAGGGAGCAGTTTTCCTTCAAGAACCGATCCGGATCGAACAGATCCGGATCCGGATAGATGTACGGTTTCCGGTGCAAATCGAATATGTGCAAGTGAAGCGTTGTACCGGCAGGTATCCGATACCCTGTTGACGTCACGTAGTCGCATCCAGCTGTTCTGGATATCATCGGTACGCTGGGGTACAGACGCAGACCTTCCTTGATGCAGCGCTCCAGGTAAGGAAACTTCTGGGTGTCGGGGTAGGCCAAGTCGGAATCTGGTCCGATGGCTTCCAAAATTTCCGCTACAGCTTTTTCCTACAAAAAGTTTTATCTGTTCAAATCTTGTTTTAATTCATTGGGTGCAAAGTGCTGAAAAAAATGATCGCTAGATTTGACTTCCTGCACTCTGCATTGAGTGCTGACCATTCTGAAGTAAACAACAATTTATACTAACTGACAAAGAAACTGCCACGTCCAGAAAGAGCTGTTTAAATTTCAATTTTTTTTGGTAAAACATAGATAGTATAGCCAGGAGTATATGATTGAAATTTGGAGAAAAAAATCGTGAAGGTTTTTTCATGTAAACAATTTTTGTTACTTGAATATTGTAGTCGTTCTCTGCTAGTTTTTTAAATTTTACAACTAACCGGCTGTTCGAAGAGATCCAAAATCGATGTTTAGTTGTTGTTAAAATGCCTAGAGCACGTGTACGCGGGATTTATCGCCAGCTAAGTGAATTTGAAAGAGGTCAAATTATTGATCTACGGGAGGCGGGGTTGTCATTTCAAGAAATCGTTAACCGTTCGAACAGAAATCCAACTGCTGGTATGATATGTTGTCAAGCGTGGTTTGATAACGCCCAAAATGGAAGAAGAATAGGAACCGGACGTCGAAGGGGCACAAATGAAGTTCAAGATCGACGTCTAAGTCTTATGGTCATTAGAGACCGATTTGCGACAATAAAGCATTATCGACCCCATCTTGTGTTACCTCTAACGGTTGAGTATCGCCGGCAACGATAACAGTGGTGCAGAGAACGTCAACATTGGAATGTGGAATGACATCAGGTCGTCTTTTCTGATGAATAGCGATTCTACTTGAGTGCACATGATTGCCGAAAAAGGGTTAGACGACGTCGGGAAGAAAAACGTGAACCTCAGTTTGATGTTGAGCGTCATGTACACCGGACAGTAGGCGTTATGCTATGGAGTGCTATTGCACATGCAAGTAGGTCACCTTTAGTCTTTATTCGAGGTAACATGACAGCGCTGCCTTACCTTCAAGAAATAGTGGAGCCATATGTTCTTCCTTACCTTAACTCGCTCGAGAATCCAATATTTCAGCAAAATAATGCCCGACCTCATGTTGCCAGAGTTAGTTTAAACCTTTTCGAAGCGACTCATGTGAATCTTTTGCCATGCCGCCCAGATCCCCCGATCTTTCGCTCATGGAGCATGTTTGGAATGTCATGGGTAGAAGGCTTGGAAATTTACCCCAAACAGACTTTGGCGGCTCTGAGACATGAAGTACAGGTAGCTTGGAATAGTATCCCATAGACCATCTTATTGCATCAATGCCGAAACGTGTTGGAGAGTGTATAGATAATCGCGGTGGACAAACACATTATTAAGAAATTTATTCAAAAAAATTGTAAAACCCTCCGTTTTTTCTCTACTATCTATGTTCCACCAAAAAAAAATTAAAATTTAAACAGCTCCTTCTGGATGTTGCTGTTTCTTTGTCGGTTTGTATATCTTTTTCTTCTTCAACCACGACAGTGGCTATCATGGGTCCCAGTTTGTATATATTTTCCAACTCTCTGACTCTAATAAAATTTGACAACAAAGATTCCTCTTCGTGTGATATCAGTGGCACTTTGTGACAGTTTAAAAAATAGCTTACCTGGTGTTCAGGATTATTTGCCAATAGCATCAATATCAAGGAAAGAGCAGCTGCAGTTGTGTCATGTCCCTAAAATTACGAAAATTCAAGTAGAAACAACGGATGCTGTACCCACCACTGCTTTTCTTCTGTTGGTAACCTTGAATATCTGTCATTTGTCACTATCAATTTGACACTAATGACAGATATTCATAGTTGCCAACGCAAGGATATAAAAAGCCAGAGTTTACTTAGTACAAGATTCCTCAATAAGTACTACCTCGAACATGAAAGTGTCCACCTCTTCTCTGATACCATCATCGTCGATATCAGCACCCTCTTCCTTGGCCTGCAGCAGGATGTCTAACAGTCTCTTTCTTTTTCCACTAAACTGTCCCTCTTCGAGAAAGGTCTGTTTCCTTCGTTCTATCACGGTCTTAGAGAAGTTGTGAAGACTCTTGGCAACCCGCTTCTCCTCTTTGTAGTAGCTGGTGAGTCTGTACACGAAATCCTCATCACACCAGGGTCTTATGACGCGATTGATCACGATCTTACCCATCTGGAGGACGTTGTTCTTGTAGATGTTCAGGAAGGTGTCGTCTAGATTCTTAAATCCCATTGCTGTTTCTGGAATTGAAGGAAAAAGTCTCTTTGTCAAACACAAAGTAGCATAGACACATATGTTATGTTATTACTAAGATGTCTTAAAACATGGTGAATGCACTCGTCAAATTTTGAATGCAATGACATTCGACCAAATTGAAAATATTAGTTTTAGTTCGTGGCGGCGCCGTAATGTCATACTTGTCATTTCCGTTGGTTTTGATTGGATACATTAATTAAAACCCGATACTGACCAATCAAAAGCGATGTGTAATCGAGTATGATCGTGCAAAGTCGTGAAACAAAACACGAAACGTTTACTAGAATGAATTCAAATATTTGTAATAGAGAGAGAGAGAGAGTTTATTAATATTTCAATTACAAGAATTACTTCCATAGATCATAACTATAATGAAAGATATACATATGGGTACATAATGGCACAAACCTCGTAAATAATAAATAACAAGAATCTTAATTTGTTGATAGCGCTACCTACAGTTGACATAACGAAGCTTAACTAATATTCTCAAAATTGGCAAAACAAAAGCTAATCAGTTCATATACCTGGTTTTTAGACATCTTAGTTATTACCTTGTATGTAATTGTAGGATTATTTGAGTTTTTTTAGGGTTGGACAGTTTTGAGTCCTTAATGTGATACCTGTACACAGACCTTAAGCTGCTTATGTGCGATCAGTATTCACTTGTAACGCAAGCTGCTATTTTACTGATTAAGACCAAAAGTTAAGCGCTAAGCAATAAGAATGATTTTTTTTATCTGTACAATCCACATAAAATATTAGATGTACAACTTTGCTTCCGCCGTTTTGCAATAGATGGCTGTAGCGGTAAGTGGTAGTCGAAATAAATAGATCGCAGATGTCATACAATAAGCTTAGGTATTTGTGAACATAACACCATCGAAATATTAGTCGATTTGTGTCTGCATCATAAAGTTATTGTCGATTAAACATGTCAGCTTACGAGCTGAATTCTCGTGATTTGCGGGAGGTTTTAATTTTCTTCTATAATATAAAGGAATCTTCGGCTGAGGCTCATCGAATGCTCTCAAATACCTATGGTGAGGCCGCTACCAGTGGAGAGTGGTTTCAACGCTTCAAGAACGGTGATTTTGATGTCGAAGATCAGCATGGCGGGGGAACAGAGAAGGTTTTTCGAAGATGCAGAATTGGAGGCATTACATGATCAAGACTCGTGTCAAACGCAACAAGAATTGGCAGGATCATTGGGAGTGACGCAACAAGCCATTTCAAAACGCCTGAAAGTTTGGGAATGATTCAGAAACAAGGAAATTGGGTGCCGTACGAGTTGAAGCCGAGAGTTATTGAACGGCGTTTGTTTGCTTGTAAACAGCTGCTTGCAAGGCAAAGACAGATGGAATTTCTGCATCGCGTTGTGACTGGACACGAAAAATGGGTTCATTACGATAATCCCGAGCGGTAAAAATCATGGGGATATCCCGGCCATGCTTCCACGTCGACGGTCAAACCGAATATTCACGGTTCCAAGGACATACTCAGTATTTGGTAGGAACATCTCAGCGTAGTGTTTTATGAGTTGTTAAAACCGACTGAAACAATCACAGGCGATCGTTATCGAACGAAATTTTTGCGTTGGAGCCGAACATTGAAAGGCAAACGGTCGCAATAGAACGAGAGACATGAAATGGTATATTGTGCAACAAGTAGGGAAAGTCCAACTTTTCTCGCGAGTGTGGAAGTTTGTGGCACGAGCCTGAAAGGCGAGTGCCGCAAACACACGAACGAGAAAAGGACTTTCTCCACATGTTGCACACTATACTTTTTCTACAACTGCACAAATTCCAATAATTCAAGTAATGGACTTGATTCAAATCAAAATAGCCTTCGTTGACAGTATATGCTAATTTATTACGTTTCTATAGAAACGACTCAAATGCCCAATTTCATTGGTCTACCAAGCGAGGTGTGGGCAAAGTGCCGTGGTGAATAATATTTCCCACAGTATGAGCAATACATAGTTTTGGAATTGAGTAAGCTGTGAAGAATACGCTACTTTTCATAGCAGTTGTAGGAAAAAGTGATTTTACAGCATGTTGCGAAAGTGGTCAAGACATACTTGGAAACGTTGAAATGGGAAGTCCTACCTCACCCGCCGTATTCTTCAGACGTTGCTCTCTCGGACTATCACTTGTTTTGATCAATGGCACGCTGACCACCACTTCCGGTCTTATTTTACTTATAAAGAAGTAAAAAATTGGATCGATTCGTGGATCGCTTCAAAAGATGCCTAGTTTTTTCAACGCGGGATTCGTACGCTGCCTGAAAGATGGGAAAAGTAGTGGCCAGAGATGGGCAATACTTTGAATCATAAATGTGTAACTACATTTTACTTTTACAATAAAGCCTCGAATTTCGGGAAAAAACTGTGTACGCCTATGTAATTAAAAAGCATAATAGTACACAAACCCAAAAAGAAATATTCTTACCCCCAATAGTCTCAAGTGTGAACTGCGTTACAACAGGCATGATGTCAATAACACTATCTTCCTCCATGGCTTTTTCAATCTTTTCATAAACCTTTTGCGTCTCCTCCTTGAAAATCACAAAGAACTGTTGGAGTATCATAAAATGGAAAGCAGGTGTCAGCAGTTTTCTCCGATGGTGCCATTTTTCCCCTGTAATTTAACCTCAAAGATCATTTTTTAGTAATCTAGGGAATATTGGATTTTACCTGTACTCGTCAGCAAGCCAGTACCCAGCCAGGAGTTGAAGTAGGAGTATAGTTTACTTTTCGAAAGGTGTTGGTATCCAGTGAGGACTTGCTACGAATAAAAATGTTCACAAAATCTCAGTCTTTTTTGAAGTGAAAGTTGTTTTTACCTCAATATCTTCAGGATTTACTAAATTTATTATGTCTACGTGGCCCAAAGTTAGTCTATAGATTGAGTATTTTGTTGAGAAGGTTCTTACTATTGTGAAGAGATCACCTGAAAAAAACAGTACAAATTTTACACTATGGTTTATTGTTACCTCTTGTTAAGAGTTTTCCAATAAGAGGAGATAAAAATGGAACGATATACGCTTCAACAACGCATTGAAATTGTTAAATTTCACTACAAAAATGGTGAATTACTTGAATTATTGAAATTTGTGCAGGAAAAGTATAGTGTGCAAATACACTCGCGAGACTTTCATGTGGACATGTGGACTTTCTCCACATGTTGCATACAATACTTTTCCTACAACTGCACAAAGGACCCCGCACGTTTAGTAGGGAAAATGGCTTTCCGTGAATTTGGCTGAATTTTTGATATATTGTAGTTCTTGATGAACTGATCAGAAAAGTCCTCAGCCATAAAGCTCAAAAATGGACAGTTTTCGAGATATGGAGCTTTGAAAATGAATTTTTTGCTATTTTCGGGGTTTTTGCTCATCAATCAGGGAGCTCTCATTTCTGGTTTTTATGGAATTTGGATGTTCGGCGGCCAGAACCCGACTGAGAAATGATCTTCCTTGGTTATATTAGGCACCGCCATCGATAATTTTTTATACACTGCTCCACATTGGCTATGAAATGAGATACAAAATCCAAGATCTTCCATACATCTTTCCATGCCACAAGATGACACCAGAATAATTCACATGACCGAGAAACGACATATTGTGAGATTTTTTTAAGATTTTTTTAATAACTGAATCCTCATATATCTGATGTCCAATAATATCAAATATGTTAGCCGAAATGTTCATAACCAGGCATCGCGAGCTGTAATGGGGGAAAATGGGAAAATCATAATCATATATCCTCAGGGATAACAATTGTGATCACTATTGATGTCATTTACATATGATATGTGATTTGTTTCTCACAAATCTCGATAATCTGACAATGGGGTGCCAAGACATTTTCCTCAGAATGTCTCGAAATTGATGATAGCATCTCACAGACAAACGAATCCGTGAAAATGTCTGCAGTTTTGATACAATATAGTACTATCCTGGTAGAATATAGAAATCCAAGTGTTGGAAGCTAACTATGAATGGAACTTCCGATATTAACTCACGAATTCTTGAAAATATATTTTTTTTCTATGAACTTTTTGAACTTCACACATACGAATGAATACTATCTAATAATATGATCGTTGGCAAAATGAATGAGTAGATCAATCAAAAACAATATAATAATGAGAGTAACATTCATATTATCAGATAGTATTCATTCGTATGTGTGAAGTTCAAAAAGTTCATAGAAAAAAAAAATATTTTCAAGAATTCGTGGGTTAATATCGGAAGTTCCATTCATAGTTTGCTTCCAACACTTGGATTTCTATATTCTACCAGGATAGTACTATATTGTATCAAAACTGCAGACATTTTCACGGATTCGTTTGTCTGTGAGATGCTATCATCAATTTCGAGACATTCTGAGGAAAATGTCTTGGCACCCCATTGTCAGATTATCGAGATTTGTGAGAAACAAATCACATATCATATGTAAATGACATCAATAGTGATCACAATTGTTATCCCTGAGGATATATGATAATGATTTTCCCATTTTCCCCCATTACAGCTCGCGATGCCTGGTTATGAACATTTCGGCTAACATATTTGATATTATTGGACATCAGATATATGAGGATTCAGTTATTAAAAAAATCTTAAAAAAATCTCACAATATGTCGTTTCTCGGTCATGTGAATTATTCTGGTGTCATCTTGTGGCATGGAAAGATGTATGGAAGATCTTGGATTTTGTATCTCATTTCATAGCCAATGTGGAGCAGTGTATAAAAAATTATCGATGGCGGTGCCTAATATAACCAAGGAAGATCATTTCTCAGTCGGGTTCTGGCCGCCGAACATCCAAATTCCATAAAAACCAGAAATGAGAGCTCCCTGATTGATGAGCAAAAACCCCGAAAATAGCAAAAAATTCATTTTCAAAGCTCCATATCTCGAAAACTGTCCATTTTTGAGCTTTATGGCTGAGGACTTTTCTGATCAGTTCATCAAGAACTACAACATATCAAAAATTCAGCCAAATTCACGGAAAGCCATTTTCCCTACTAAACGTGCGGGGTCCTTTCAATATAATTCAAGTAATGGACTTGATTCAAATCAAAATGGCCTTCGTTGACAGTATGTGCTAATTTATTGCGTTTCTATAGAAACGACTCAACAGCCCAATTTCATTGGTCTACCAAGTGAGGTGTGGGCAAAGTGCCGTGAGAAATAATATTTCCCACAGTATGAGCAATACAATGTTTTGAAATTGAGTAAGCTATGAAGAATACGCTACTTTTCATAACAGTTGTAGGAAAATACTTTTTTTTATCAATATAAAAATGAAATATATTATTAATTTCAAATGAGTTGATTTACAAAGTTAGGGTATACAAATTTTGGTATTACGCTGGAAGAATGTTAATGAGTTCGTTCATGATCACTCTACTGAATTTTAGTTGGTATAATTTTTCATAACATGCAAATCAAAAACTACACTGGCCTTTTTTGGCTCAAGAAGGAAAATAAGGACAATTCTCTTACCTGGACTCTTGTAGAAGATCTCGGGTACGTTCCCTATGAAGGGATACCCCTGTGGTCCAGGCACTCTCTTCAATATCCTACGGTTTTTCCCCAAACACTGCCTAAGGAACACCAAGAGAAAAAGGAAGATACCGAGCAGCGTCGTAACCATGATCTCGAGAAACTCCTCGAAAAGGACAGTTTTCCTTTATCGCGCCAACTCCAGTGGGTGTTTTAATGCCCAATAAAAATGATCAGAAAATTAATTGCCATTTTTCCAACGCACTGACCACCTATCGAATAATATCGATGAATTTATTCAATTTTCAGTTGGGTCTCGGTCTCTGATTGTTATTGATTTGCCGGAAAATCGAATCCGACAACGAGCAAGGGCGTAGAAAAGGGGGGTACTGGGGGTAATTACCCCATCCAAGATTTTCAGTGTATCAGTTTTAATCGTTAAAAATTTAATGTTGTCCTGATTCGGAAAAATGAATATTATATACCTCTATCTCGATCCCTAAGAGAGATACAGGGGGTTGAAGTTCACAAAAAAAATCATTTTTATGCAATAGCTTCCATGAAATAGCTTAAATTCAAACGAAATGTTGCATGCCTACCCTACTCCCTAAGGGCTATTTTATGAAGATATTTTCGATTTTCGGGGAACACCAGTGGCGTGCAATTCAGTCACGTCTTTGTCCGAGGTTTATTATTTTCCTTTATCTATCCGCCTTCTCGGTTAGGCCCTTTATTTCACATCTGTGATTTTTGCTTTCGTCATCGGTATACACTTACCCGTTGTATTCGTTTTTTGTATCATTCTCATCACAAAATTTCAATATGTAGTTACCAAAGAACTGAACTGAGTAATTCGCATCGAAAAATTATCTGCGCTGTGTTGTAAAATTTATTGTGTTTCATTCAAATTGCCATTTATTTGTGAAGATATCAGTTTTGAATTGACTATATCTACAGGTGTTCAAATTGGAGGTTCAAATGAAAATGACAGTTTCTTCGGATCATTTCAAGAAAAAAAAGTTCTATAATATGTGTCCGCAAACGCTTTGTTTTTGAGATACAGGTGTTAAAGTTCAAGTTTTTCTCTAGTAGCATCTTCCCTTCATAAGATATTTACCAACTCTGTAGCGAAGATAAATAAAGATTAGATAATCTGGTTAAGCATCACAAAAAAGTAAGGCTACAAGAAACACCCTGTATCTCGAAAACAAAGCGTTTGCGGGCACATGTTAATGGGCCATTTAATTTTAATCATTATCAAACCTCTTTCCCTCGCATTAAAGGTATAAGTAAACAATGTCGTCAAAAAAATTTTTTTCGATTACCCCCCCAAGAAAAAAAGAGATCTACGCCCTTGACAACGAGGCCGATAGAAAATTGACCAAGCACTCGAATTTTCTGGCCAATTTTCCAATTTCGGTCGATATCGAATCTGGGATGATGGAAAAATTGATAGTTTGTTGGAAAAATGAAAGTTTTAATTGTTTCGATGGAATTTTTTATACCCCCCTCCCGAAATTTTCACGTCAATTTACGTTTTGGACTGTGTAGGTTTCGAAAATTGGTTGTTAAATTTGCACAATGATTATTCCTTGATAAATTCACATTTTCGTGATATAATGTTCACCTTTCCAGATTATAAGAACGTTAACAATATCAGACAATATCAGGGTGACTCACGTAAAACAGTCCAATATGGGTTTTTTCCGGAAAACGTCGAAAATAAAAATTGACCTGTCTTAATCCATTTTCTTTTGAAGAAGAACATGATGTGATTGCAAATTCGTGGGACTACGAGCATCCCCTTAAGAGAGGTGGCAACCACCTCCAGAAACATAAAAGGCAATATTAGGCCAATTGAAAAGTCCCCGGTCTGATGCACAGATGGCAGTGCTAGTATTAAATCTATATGATTTTTAGTTAGTACCAACCTTCAAACGATACGTGTCAAAATTTGACAACAGTCCGACCATTAGTTTGTGAGATATTGCGTTGTGAGTGTAGCTACTTTTGTTATTTAAAAAAAGATGAAGAAAAAATTTCGTGTGCTGATAAAATATTGCTTTTTGAAGGGAAAAAATACAGTTGAAGCAAAATCTTGGCTTGATGAAGAGTTTCTGGGGTCTGCACCAGGAAAATCAACCATCATTGATTGGTATGCTAAGTTTAAACGTGGTGAAATGAGCACCGAAGACGGCGAACGCAGTGGACGCCCAAAAGAGGTTGTCACCGACGAAAAAATCAAAAAAGTTCACAAAATAATTTTGAATGACCGTGAAGTGAAGTTGATCGAGATAGCAGACATTGTGAAGATATCATCTGAACATGTACATCATATCATTTACGAATATTTGTACATAAGAAAGCTGTGTGCAAAATGTGTACCGCGCGAGCTCACAATCGATCAAAAGCAACAACGTGTTAATGATTCTGAGCAGTGTTTGAAACTGTTTATGTGCAATAAACCTGATATGTGACAATGGATTTAACATGGTTCCATCATTTCACTCCGGAGTCCATCGACATTCAGCTGAGTAGACTGCACACGATGAACCGAATCCAAAGAGAGGAAAAACACAACAGTCAGCTGGCAAGGTTATGGCATCAGTATTCTGGGATGCGCAAGGTATAATATTCATTGATTACCTTCAAAAGGGCCAGACCATCAACAGCGTTATTGATGGATCGTTCAAAGGATGAAATCGTTAAAAACGGCCCCATTTGAAGAAAAAAAATAGTGCTGTTTCATCAAGACAATGCGCTGTATCATAAATCAATAAAAATAATGGCAAAATTGCATGAATTGGACTTCGAATTGCTTCCGCATCCACCTTATTCGCCAGATCTGGACCCAGCGACCTTTTCCTGTTCTTAGACCTCAAAAAAATGCTCGATGGAAAGAAATTTAGCGCCAATGAAGAAGTAATCGCCGAAACTGAGGCCTATTTTGAAGCGAAGGACAAATCGTACTACAAAAATGGTATCGAAAAGTTGGAAGATCGCTATAATCGCTGTATCGACCTCGAAGGCAACTATGTTGAAAAATAAAATCGAATTTGATCAAAAAATGTATTTTACTATGGTAGGCCGGGGAGTTCTCAATTAGACTGTTTCGGAAAATATGAAATCAAATATGAATTGTAGAATTTGAACCTGATCCAAGGATTCACAGACAAACAGGCAGACCGACTTTTAACCAAAGTTGTTGGGAAAGGTCTGAATTGCATTTTGACAACGAAAATTCTGAGATCGTTGGTCAAAAATTGTTTTTATCCCAAAAGTTGTCACAAAAAGCTTCATCTTGCTGCGGTAGATTTCTTTGAAGATAGGTTGGCTCAATCTTTTGGGAAGGAGTCTATAATCACAAAATCAAGTTCCCCATCCAGTTTTCTAATCAATTCTACTTCCTCAAACGATTCAAAAGTTTTTTATTGGAAACTATAAACCGAAATGATGAAATGCCACTTCACTCCAAGTGTTATTAGCCGACCTAGCAATAATTGAATTACTCCAACGTATAGGTACGTATATAAAATGTATGTAGATTTAATGAAAGATAAGGACAAACTGAGTCATGAGGATAAACAGTCAATGTAAACTGATAAAACATAAATAAACCATTCACCTCGTCGATAAAAAACATTACGGACACATTTAACTGTTGAAAGATGGTTAGAGATAGGTTAGAGGAACTCAAAAAGGTGTGCATCTCGATAAAGTAGAAAAAAAACACGAATTTATCGTTTATTGTTTCAGAAAACGGGACAATTGGGAAGCAATTACAGATCAAGGGTAGGATAACAACTAAAATATAATAATAATAGTCTAATATAGGTTTTCTTTGATTTTTGAATAGGATACCAGTATACAGTTAGAAGAAAATAGACTGAAAGATGTCTTCCAATTGGCAGAACAGATTGGAGAAGGAATTGTTCGGATCAATGGAAACATTGAAGTGTGTAGACGTTACATGAGGCAAATATCAGAATCTCCATACCAAGAAAAAGGTTCGCACATTTATTAAATTTCAATAATACATTTTTTTGATTTTGGAGCTAAGCACAGTTGGGTAGGGTTAGTAACTGGATAAATGACCGCTTTGCTATACAGCTGTTATAAGAAATAATTCGGAATCTGAATTTTCTGAGTACATTTTAAACGTAAGCCAACAAGAGCTCCAAACTTATTCCAATGGTTTTTTAATCGAAAGATTTTTATATTCTACACTTTCTAAAATTCAAAATTGAAGTAGTTATTCTTATCTAAGAAGAAACTATAAACGAAATAATTCGAAACGTAAAAAAAAAACACCAACTTCACGAAAATTACAGAATTTTTGGGGAATGTGCAATCAAAAATTGTCAAAAACTCAAGACCTATGTAATAAAATATGAATCTTGCAGACTTGAGCGACAAACTTGCAGAAATATTTCAAGAAACCGGCAAACTAACACATCGTCTCAATTATATGTTGAAAAACTTGGAGGATCAAGTGAAAACCAGAAATCAAACATGCACAGTGGGTAGAATTGAAATGGTCCAATACAACACATTAAAAATAAGATTTAAAGAATGCCTGAACAAAAATAACGAACAAATGGAAATTTTCAGAAACCGTAGAATCAACAATTACAAAGCACAGTTGAGGGTGAAAGGAATCCAAGTTTCTGAGGAAGAATTCTCAGAAATATTGAGCGGAAGTCAACAAATCTTCAATGAAAATGTAGGTCAACATACTTACAAAAAGTATAGGAGCTACAAAAAAAAACAAATTTTGTTCTGTGGAGTTCATAGAAATTGATCTTTATTTTCAGATTCTTCTAGAAACCGCTGAGGCCAAACGCCTCCTGTCAGAAGCTGAAGAACTCAATGAGCAACTGTTGAAAATCGAACATTTAATAACAGAAGTGAAGGATCTCTTCGTACAAATGTCCATTTTGGTAGAGGAACAGGTAATTTCAGTAAAAATTTTTACCAACTTTTTATCTATCTAAAATTTTCCAGCAAGAACTGATTGATGTAGTGGAATACCAGACTCAAAAAGCTGTAGAATATGTATACCAAACACCCAACATTTTAAGAGAGGCTGAAAAAAAGAAACGTAAAGCTCTCAAGGTTTGCGGAAAAACCTTTCAAACTGTAACTTATTAACATTTTTCTCTTTTCAGATGAGAGTAATGTGCTTCAGTATTATATTCATAGTGATTTTTTTGATCATTCTATCCTTCATATATACGTAATAAATCTAATATGAAAATTTACTCATTCTCCTGCATATATTTCTATGCCCTTCCCTTCATAAAACCAAACGAATCTGTGATCGTTTAAGTCCATAGAATGTATACTCATCTCTGTGCTTTTGCAACCATAGATTGACATATTAATCATAGAAATTGAGTTTCATGAAAAATCCGCCAGAGGGCGACTAGAGAAACTTTCATAAAAAAGAATATAATTAACATTTATTAATTTTAATGCAGCAACGTTGTTACAGAGAATTCTAACCTAATTATCATTTGAGATTAGATCTGTGAGGTAGGATAAGTCGTCAGGATCGTAAAGTTTTCGCCTCTTCTGTGTTGTGCTTGCGGCATTTGAGCATGGTATTAACGGCGGTACCTTTGATATGTTCGAAATTTCATGTTTGTAAGTAAACATTTTTTTAGGAGGTCGGGACTTTCCTTTGAAAAGGGGAGGCATTTGTTTTTCTGTATTCTTATCGAATACTGAAGAACACTCGATCTGAAGCGGTTCGTATGTCCTCATAAAATTGTTA